>NC_143576.1:229069123-234428903 GCF_048544385.1 Mastigoproctus giganteus | reverse complement strand
GAAGTAATAAAGCCATTACGGAATAAGAAATCGGACCAACATTTGGACAAGAGGCAAGTTCCCCACTCTTGGACTTTTCAAAATCGAGTTCGGATTTATTAAAAGGACTACCAAGGTCATAAAGTGTCAGTATATTCTGTTTATAAATTGTGCGCATTCTGTAGTCAATTTGCGTGTTTTGCTGGATGGAAAACCTTTTGTCAATGTCTGAACCTCCACAAACTGGCTAAGCGTGCATAACCGATCCAGTCATTGACTGTTGCCAGAAATGAATAAAAAGACAGCTTTCAGCCATTTTATGAAATATCCTTGAGGTTTAGCAAACACAGTTTTACTCTTTATTGTCTTAACATTTAGAGTTCGGCCTGCTATTGTAATCGGGTCTGTTCTGAATCCACACAACACCGCCCATCATCCTTTGCAGTTGTTCTCTTTCGTCGTTTATTTTTGTTTAGAACGCCCAGGTTGGTCTCGATGAGGAACAAAGAATGATTCTGGCACATTTCTCTTTTCTGTGGAACACAAACCACTCATTACAATGCTGGCGCGACTAATTTGAGTTTGATATCCAACCTTGTCATGAAGTCCGATAATTTCTTCTTGTCAAATACACCACTAGTTCATCTTGCATTCTGTTACAGACACTACCAGTTTAATTACTATAATGTGATCTCCTGGAAGTTTTCTAGAATTGTTTTTCCAACAGTCATTTTAACATTTCCATCATCTTTGAATGCTCCTATAAACAAAACTGACTCCTGCAATTCAAATTTGTCTTTTCCCCTCTTAATAGAAGAGGTCATTGACCTTCAACGAAATCTCATTGACGTTATCTCTAAATATCAATGTTGGATTTTTTTTTTCCCTTTGAACTGAGAAAAGAGAAAGGGGTGGGGGATATGGTGCTTAATAAGGCGGTTCATCAAGCTGGATTATCTCCTCTTTTTACCAAAGACTGTCTTACGGAAAGTTCTTGTGTGTGCTGGCGCATTGTCATGGTGAAGCATCCATTCAGTTTTCTGCAGATATTTCCTTTTTCATCGAATATAATCCCTTAAGTTTTTGTGCCTTTTCAAATAAGGCTAATTAACTGTTTCTCTTTAGTGATGAATTCTTAATGAAACAATGCTGTTAAATGTTTTCACAAATAAAAAAAAAAATGCTGATGTCTTGAACTCTGCTTTAAAGAAGAGAAGACATTTTAATTCTTTACTGGTATCTCATTGGTGTGTGTGTGGGGGGGGGGATGATGCTTAATAAGGGGTTCACCAGGTGGAAAAGACCTCAGTTCATTATGGAGACTGCATCATACCGACAATGAAAGTTGGTGAAGGCACCAGGATGGTCTTGGGGCTGTTTGGGTCCTTGATTGTTGTTTGTTTTGGACAAAACCAGGAGAATGACAAAGTTCCAGGAGAAGAAAGAGCATCTTTAGGATAAAAGAATGTTGGTAGGTAATTAGCCAGCAGTGCCAGAGGTCAGGCAAGTGTTTTTCTCTTAAATGACTCAAAATTAGGGATTCAACTCATCAGAAACTCTTATTATGTTCAAATAAACAAAGTTCTCAGAAATTAAGATTTGGCTCTTATTCGATCGCAAAGCATATTTTTTATCGATGATAGGTCCAAGACCATGTTTATTTTTAAAATAGCTCATATGGCGGAAAAGGATCCAACCCTTTTGTAAATCTCACAACGTCACTTCCTCCACTTCTGGTAGCAATGTAATCCAACCAGCTCTGCCTACTGGTGTAACCAGACATCGAAAAACAAAAAAAAAAAAAAAAAAAAAAAATTAGCCTGGTTATTTTGTTGCCAGATCACGTACATTTCCCCACCATTAATATTCGAACACCACTCCATTGATAGTTGGTCACTTCCTGTCCCTCGTGGATAGCACAATTGGTATATCACGGTCCTCCCCAAACTGTGTGGAAAAGGCTTCAGTTCATTTTGGGGACTGTATCATCCCGACAATGAAGGTTGGCTAAGGCACCATAATGGTCCAGGACTGTTGTTTGTTTTGGACAAAACCATTAATGCGGAGGACTATCTAGATGTCCTGGATAAGCATGACAACACTCTATGTCATGCTGTTCGCCTTGTTACGGATTAGTTTGAGAACATGAACTTCAAAAAGTTGGGCTGTCCAGCCAAAAGTCCTCACCTCAGTCCTGAGAACCTGAGATGAACCGGATCAGCGGGTGAGTGTGTAGAGACTGCCCAAAACACAGATCTGGTCCAGCTTTGAAGACCGAATGGAGGAAACTATTGGAGGACATTTACAAAAAACTGCCCTCGTGAGTAGCACAGTTGGTAGGATCGCTGTCCTCCCCCACATCTGGTGTAAAAGACCTGAGTTCAAATCCAATCGATGACGGAAGGAATTTTATGGGTATTTTTTCACAACGTGGCTGAGTTAGCCGGTCACAGGCGAAGGTAGCATGGCCTGAGTTGCCGATGCTCCTAAAACCCAACAACAAAACTGCTGGAATCTTTTTTTGTAAAAGGCAGGCTCAATAGATTTTTTTTTTTGACATTATTATCTGTAATTGGAGCTGACGAGGTTTTAAAGAGTTGAACTGGAACTCATTATTTTACATTTTGGCCCTTCCAGTGGATGAGTGTTCTGTAATAACGAGTCCAATATTTTTTCTTAGGTTATGTGTATCAGCAGATAATTTCCTCGCGTGTTTTATCTGTCGCTCCTTTGTGATAATGATCCAAAGGAGAGATTGTTTCTTAAACGAAGCCTCAGGTGGAGTAAATATTATTGGTAATGACAAAGTTCCAGGAGAAGAAGGAGCATCGTTAGGATAAAAGAATGTTGGGAGGTAATTAGTCAACAGTGCCACAGATGAGGAAGATGTTTTTTTTTTTTCTCCTAAACATAGGAGATGCTAAAGTGAAAAATATTACGGATATAAATTAAGAAACCTCCTCTTTTTCTTCTGACCTTGTGACCAAGAATTTCAACTCCTACCCTCTACCCAAATGCAATTCAGTACAACGTACCTGTCAGTAGATCTTGATGATACTTATGGCCGGAGTAACTACTTGAAAATTCCAAGGCGGGCCCTCGGAGGAATTGGGTCTGGTAAATTACTTCTCCTCTGAATTTATTTCGATGCTCCTAATAACCGCAGATAAATTTATGCATTGAAAGAAAAAAGGAGAAAGTTTTCGAAATTGGCGTGCTGAGAAAATAAAAATGATAAAATTGAGATGAGGGGAAGGAATGGGAAATTTAATCTAAACGTTTATGGGGGGGGGGGGGGGGAAAGGCCACGATTATGTGGAGGAAATTTGTAAAGATAGACAGAAAGAGAAATGGCGAATTAGAAGAGCAAACTGGAAGACATAAGAAACTAACCAACCAACCTTAGAGGAATCCACCACCATTTTTGCCCTATATATGGTTCCTCAGGGGCGTGCCGTCTGTAGGGTGAGAGGGTGCACTGCACCCGGGCGCTAACGTGCTTGGGCGCCTGAACACCTGAAACTTACATACATATACGAAGAAAACTTTAAGGGGGCACCAAATTTAGATTTTCACCTGGGTGCCACATTCCCTAGGAACTCCCCTGGGTACCCATAAAATTCTAGGCAGGTCGTGGTAGTGTGCGTGTTCAAAGTCAAATATATTCTAAATTAGAATCCGAGTGGATAGTGCCAGTGCTTTTTTTATACTGTGTGGTAAAGACCCATGTTCGATTCCCGTCCAAAGGAAGAACTTTTATGAGCTTCACAACGTGGTCGAATAAATTGGTCTCGGATGAGAGCGCTATTCAGATTTCTAATCCCGCCTCATGACCTTAATGTCGTTTTTATTAGAGTAGAAATATCTGACTCCATAAATGTGGATGAGGTTGTTAGATTATAAAGGACTGAGATTCTCGTTGGTCTGTATGGGACCCGTTATTTTTCGACACATCTTAATATGAGGGCTGTTCGGAAAGTAGTGGACATACTTGTGAGTTAGTGCTGCAATTGCTAGGAGCTATGTTTACGAAGCACGATCTGCTCTCTTGAATGAAGACTAAAGTCACACAGTGATAAAACACAGAGGAACATCTCCATATTTTGCTGGAAGTACGCAGTAGGATGAATTGACCTATCGTTTCTCTGATCAGATAGCTAAAGTCGTTTGTTGTTGGGTTTTAGGAGCATGGCGACTAAGGCCATGTTGCTCTGTGTATATTGTCTGCAAATTGTGTGTGTTTTGAGGTTGATTTTCTGTTTGCTGAAAGAAAAACCCGAGTTTCCGGGAGAAAATAGCATGCTACCCTTGCCTGAGACCGACTAACTCAGCCAAGTTGTGAAAAAGGCCATCATATAAATTCCTACCATCATTGATGGGAGTAGAACTCAGGTCTTTTCTATCCAGCGTGGGGAGAACGGCGATCCTACCAACTGTGCAAACAACAAGGGCACGCACGGTAAAAGGAGATAGATTAGTTTAAGGGATTATAAACGTAAAATACTTGTGATTAAAGTATTTTGTAACCACCACAACATTCCACTACTTTCTTAACAGCCCTCTTACATAAAGGAATAAATATAAGGAAAACAACGTAAGAAATAGTAGAAACAGAACAAGAGAGAAAGAGAGAGACTCAAGAAATTAACGAAAGAAATATTATTCGGACCACATAATATAAGATGAATAAATTAAAGACAGAAGATTACTTTGAGGGAATGTAACCGTTAAATACTTGAAAACAAAGCTTTTTTTGTAACCACCGGCGTGCCACTACTTTCTGAACAGCCCGCCCACATAAAACGATACATATTATGAAAAGCATAAGGAATAGAAAGAAGACGAGTTTAAGAAAAAGGGCGAACATGAAGTAGCGAGAGGGAGAGAGAGAGAGAGAGAAGAACGAAAGAAATATTATTCTGAAGAGATAATAGAAGATGAATAAATTAAAGACAGAAGATCACTTTTAGGTAATGTAACTGTAAAATACTTGTAAAGAAAGCTTTTTTAATCACCCGTGGTTAGCGCATTCTAGCTTAGGTTGCTGTTGCTCCAGTAAAACCAAAATCAAATCAAATCACCATTGGGCCACTACTTTCTGAACAACCCTCTTATATAGCAGGGTGCGTATTACAAAATGAGCGTAAGAAATAGGAAGAAAAAGATGAATATGAAGTAGCAACAGAGAGAGAGAGAGAGAGGACTCAAGAAAAGAACGAAAGAAATATTATTTGAACGAGATAATAGAAGATTAATAAATTATTAAAGACAGAAGATTACTTTGAGAGAATGCAACTGTAAAATACTTGTAAACAAAGCTTTTTAATCACCGTCGTGCCACTACTTTCTGAACAGCCCTCTTATATAAAAGATGCATATTACGATAAGTGCGCAAGAAATAGAAAGAAGACGAGAGAAAGAGAGAGAAAAGAGACGAACATGAAGTAGCTAGAGAGAGAGAGAGAGAGAGAGAGAGAGAGAGAGAGAGAGAGAGAGAAGGACTCAAGAAAAGAACGAAAGAAATATTATTCGAACGAGATAATAAAAGATTAATAAATTATTAAAGACAGAAGATTACTTTGAGAGAATGCAACTGCAAAATATTTGTAAACAAAGCTTTTTAATCACCGTCGTGCCACTACTTTCTGAACAGCCCTCTTATATAAAAGATGCATATTACGATAAGTGCGCAAGAAATAGAAAGAAGACGAGAGAAAGAGAGAGAAAAGAGACGAACATGAAGAAGCGAGAGAGAGAGAGAGAGAGAGAGAGAAGAGAGAGTTACTGTACTCAGTGTCTTTCTTACCGAAATAAACAAGCAACGAAAATTATGAAACGAGGCAGAGCACCCCATCAAACACTAAACAGCTTGCAGCGAAGGCATTTTCTTAACCAGTCTCTGGAGTGCGGGTGGAAAACTTCGTTGACATCATCACGAGTCCAACAGAGGCCTTTCCACGTCTGCATGTAAATATCCCCTGCAAGGGGCTCTCCGAGTCAAGATGCATATGTTGTTTCCGCGCGACAAAGTTTTACGAACGGACAGATGAGAAGTCGGACTGTCACTGGATGTCGCGAGGGATATTTAGCTACACCATCCGGGACTCGGCGTTGTGTGGAGAAAAGGCGAATTCGTCTGTTCGTCTTTTCTTTTGCCTCCTTCGCTATTGTATCTCGCTGTTCGTGTCAGAAGTGGTGTGAGCGAGCTTTGCTAAAGATGTTCTATCTCTTATTTGATGAGATAGCCGCCTCAGAACCAGTGTGATGTTCTAAAAGATTCATTCTAGTAGATGAACTCGACCCTTCGTTTCTCTAAGGGGAACACAAGATGGGGGAATAAAAGAAGCGCAAGAAGATTGCCGAGTGTTCCTACGCTATCAATATTACATTCGGGTAAAAGAAAGATTAGAAAGAAAATATTGGAAAGTCTTGGAAGGTTGTGCAATATTTATTTACAACACACCATTATTGGTCCTCACCGGATTGCTTTTAAGAAAAGCTGTGTCAAGCTTTTATTCGAAATAGGAGTTCGCGCAATAGCTCCCTCAGTCATTTAAAAAAGTAGAAGTCGATAATTTTATGAATATCATTTATTGGACAATTAGAACCACCAGCGCTGTATAAACATCCAAAGAGCAATTCTGAATATTATTTTATTTAATTTTCCTTTTCTTTTATTTATTTTATTTAATTTTATCAATCTATTACAGTCGAGGACAATTTACACGTCCCTGAAAGTCTCGAAGACTCGCTTAGGAGCAGAGGGTTCAGTGAGTACCTCAAATACGACATCTTAACTGTCCCTCAGATCCAATTGTTCAAATTAATGAAGCGTTTTAAGTTTGTAACATTAGCTGTAATGCATCATCGTCTGATGCACCAGACAAATATTCAAGATGACGGTAAAACAGATCGGTAATTACTTCCTGGTGATAAGGTCAAAACTGAGACAGAATGTGGAAACCTGATAGTCTCTCTTTCACAAGATTAGTCGCAGATTATTTTCCAGACGCCACTAGATTATGAATTGCGCCATTTCTAATTTTGGATATTCCATTCTTTGATTAAAGTTATTCACTAGGTAAGAGTGTACGTTCTCACTGAATGATTCTAAATTAACCTCAGGGAAGCTTGAGAGAACGCGGAATAGAGAAATCATAAAGATAAACAATACTTCATGCTGTCTGGAGAATTACTCTTAAATTGAGTTAATAGGTTTCGTAATGGATGACATTTATTATAAAAGCAATTGGAGAGGAGAAGGAAACAGCAGTTTAAAACTGTATTGCATATGCCTTAATGGCAAATAGCTAAAAGTTAAACAATTTGGATTTATTTACTTTTTTTTTTTGGATTACATTTCACGAGCGTTAACAAATAGTAAATAATCCATGATTAATAACAAAAAAAAAAAAAAAAAGCAGAATTTCATGAAAAGCCATTTACTGGAATCGACTTATTACATGCGGACGGACAGACAGAGAAATAATAATTATCAAATTTGTATTCGTGCGATTTTAATGAAATTTGCGATCTTTACAAATGTTTCTAAAAGGTCTAAATGTAAAATTTCATGAAACTCCATCTCCTGGGGGTCCAGTTATCACATGAGGACGTAAAAAATAATAACTGCTGGATTTCTATTTGTCCGTTGATAATGAAATTTGGAAAGGCTCTACAATCTTTTTAAAGGCCCAAATATAAAATTTCATAGAAATCCATCCACTAGGAGTCGACTTGTTACATGCGGACGGACTGGCAGACCGACGAACACAGTGAAGACAAGATAATTATGAAATTAGATTGTACATGACCTTCGATTTATAGATTAAAAGTAATTAGAAATAATCGTAAGGTTTTGATTAAAAAAATTTGTACACAATCATAAGTTTTCATCAGCATTTACAGTTTTTAGAATTTAGAATTTAATTTAGCTCGGATATACAATATAGGATTTATTCATAGTTAATAAAAATAGTACTAGAATTCGACACCAGGTGGCGCCTTTGTGTGGCGCCGTATAATGCTATGGTATGACTTAAGATTAAAAAAAATACATAAAATGCATAAAAAGTACGTAAAAATACATAAAAAATATAAAAAAAACATAAAGAATACGTAAAAATACATAAAAAATATATAAAGAAATAAAGAATACGTAAAAATACATAAAAATATAAAATACATAAAAATAAATAAAATATACGTAATAATATTTAAAAAAATACGTAATTAAGAATAAACCATTGAATTTTCATCAACTTAAATATAATAATTTTAACTTATTTTAAAAATAACTTATTATTTTTAATAAGCTTAAGTTTCCTGCAAAGCTTTGATAGCGAAATTGATGTTCGATTCCTGCCTGTGTACTCGTTATACCGCATAGCGTTTAAATCTGCTAATTGCACAACAGTGAAACTACAGTTTCCAACCTTGTCAGTTAAACTCCTTTGTTGGTAAAATTTGTGAGAAGTGTGAGTGGCTGTCTTTCTGTGGTTAATTCCCAGATGAATAACGAATGGTAACGATTCATTCCCTTAAATGTACCTGCTGAATTCCCGAGCGGAAAGCACTGATCAAGAGGATGATTCTCTTGGGAGAATATCCATCGCTGGATTGTGGAGAGGTACAAAATTGTTGCAGTCCCCTTTACGCTATAGACTAAGGCTAGGCAGAACGATTAACCCAATGGAGAGCTTAATTGTGTTCGCACAGAATCGAACTGCTTTCGTGAATATCGTTCATCTTTAATGGCTCTATTCAACAAGGTCACGCTAACAAGTCGCTTGTATTTGCTTTATGCAGATAGATGCCTTCAAACCTTCGCAATTATATTTAAGTACGCTGTACAGAATTGGAAAACTTCCCTGGAGTTCGACAACAGTGAGTGAAACTTTTCTTTTGGCAGTAAAGTGTTTAGATTTAGTTTCTGATACAAATCCGGCATCAGCTATGGGTTATTTATAATTTAACGTGCACTAAAGCCAGTCTGGTTGTTTCAGAGAGTTAAGGAATCATCTAAAATCCTAGTCAAGAAAGTATAAGGACTTTCCTTTCAGATTTCTTCATCTTTCAATCCCTGAAAACGTTTTAAGGGTTCATCAGGACAATGGCTTCCATGAAGCTAATAGAATGTTGGATTATCGTTGGCACGAATCACTTCTATGATGTGGCACGGAGTCACAAAGGTGTTGAAAAGTGACACTGGTGTTCTCTGTTGTTGTTGCTGGGTTTTAGGAGCATCAGCGACTAAGGCCATATCGCTTGTGTAAATTGCGCGTGTTCTGTGGTCGATTTTCTGTTTTCTGGATGAAAAATCCAACTTTCTGGAAGAAAAAAACCACTTTACCCTCGCCTTAAACCGATTAACTGGGCCACATTGTGAAAAGGCCCATAAAAATTCCCCTCATCATGGACTGGACTCGAACCAGGTCTTTTCTGTGTGGGAAAGACCGTTTCTTCAAACTGTGCTACCCACCAGGATTACGTGACACTGTAAATATTGGAGCATTCATAAAAAAAATAAATAACTGTCCTCATTTCTTAGAATACGCAGAGGGTTGCACATTGGAACCCGCAGATGCTCAGCAAGATGAGCATTCCCGCATTTATCCGCCTACTTTTGTTTCTTAAGGTGGCTGAGTTAGTCTGTCTCAGACGAGGGTAGCATGGTTTTTACTCCCGGAAACTCGGGTTTTCGTCCAGAAAATCGACCCGAGCACAGACCACACGCAGTTTACAGACAGTACACGCTGAGCCATATGGCCTTAGTCGCTGATACTCTTAAAAGCCTACTACAACAACAACTACAGAAGTGCAAGTCCAATGTTGAATATCGTGATCAAAAGAACTCCATTTGACCGATATATACCGAAAAATATGAACATAGAATGAAATCACCACAACAAAAGGATTTCTTGTAAACTAGCACAGATCTAGGCAAGTTTATCATATCTTAGCTGTGGTACTTAAGTTTCTATATGCGTGTCTTCGGCTTCTCTGTGCCAAGAACAATGGATTCGGTTGCTAAGAGACAACACACTTTGTTGTTAGCTATCTCAATAATCAGACGCACATGTTCTTTAATCAAAGGAAGATCTCATCAAAGAAGACGCTCGAGGATGCTTTATAAAGAAAAGAAGGAACGTGGTCTTTTGTTGTTAGAGAAGTCTAATTGTCAAAAATCAAACTCCAGGCAATGTCGAGGGACAATGTGCAACGCATTATCATTCTTAAAGCTTTATTGCTGTATTATGATGGCGTATTGGATACAAAATGTTTTAAAGTAGAAAAACTATCTTTTCAAAAGCAATTTCTTTATATTCGACTTTGTTTCTCTATTTCATTTTAGATAAATTAATTATCTAGAGAGAATTTCCTACACTTTGTTATAAACAATCCTATCGCTCAAATCACAGAAGAAGATTTTATTTTTTTTTATGGAAATGAACTCTTCGATTTTCTAAATATTTTTGCTTCGAGGATGCTTTATAAATACACCAATGGAGAGTTTTTTTATGCGTTTAAAAGAAGCTTGTTTGTGTATTAATATATTTTATTAGCAAACTTTAATGACTTCATCAAAGATCAATACTTGGGATGAACTTAGAATACCAACCATTCCTGGCTATCGTTCTAGAAGTTGTAAAACTGATTTCTGTTCACTTTTTTTAATTCCCGAATGAACCCTTTTACCTTATCATGTAACTGGAGTAGCAACATTCCATAGTCGTACGGGTCCACTCGAGGGACATAGTAAACTGAGTTGTGGACAACACAGGAGGAAATATACCATTTCGTCTCCACTAAAAACTACACGTTGAGTTACTTGGAAGAGAAGATGGGACACTAAAAATGCTATTCACATACAAAGGATATTAGACTGTAGGTGATAGACAAAACCATTTCTAGGTTTATGATGACTGAAAGTGTCCAGAGATGAACATGAAAGCAAGTTTATTTTACCCATCAAGTCCACGACCAAATCCTGCCTATTTCCTAAAAGGCATAAAATAATCTCTGACACGCGGATGGGATGAACGCAACAGGGAAAACGAATGGCATCATAATTGCTACAGATAGAAGGAAAAAGAGAGAATATAGAATGCTAATTTTTGAATTCACGGTGTATCTGATTGGGCCTTTGTTGAGGTTCATATCCACTTCGAAATCCATGTGAAAGAATACTAAAATCAGGAATATTTTTGTCCTTTTCTACTGTGCCTTTCCACTTTATTAGGATCTAAATAAAAGGATATTAGGATCTAAGTAAATGAAGGCTCAGAGTCCTACAATTGAAATGCCACACGAGCAGATATGTTATAGAATGAAAAATGACTGATAGAATACTGAGATATCACTTTTCCTTTGGTCTCCTTTAACTTTTAATTTAATATTTCTTTGCGTTTCTTCTACCTCCCCCTCTTGGGCCTCTCTGTGTGTACTGTAATTTGGAAATCCCATAAATCTCCTTTCACCAACAAATACCCTATATAACTCTGCAACATCTCCCAGCTTCTATACACCAGAGAAAACTTTCTAATCATCCAAAGAAATAGCTTATCTGCTCTTTTCTTGTCAGGGATTTCACATTTTACGTTGCTTGCTTTTAAAGCACCCTGCCCAGTGGAAAGAGGGGGTGGGGGAGGGTTGGATAAATCTTGACAAGACCATTGTTCCGTATCACATGACAGACGAGGGATCAGTATGTCATCGGTAGATAGAGGAACAGGAAATGAGATATAGAAAGAAGATGGAGGAAAGAAATTATATTAGGGTTGGAAGGAGAAGTATCGCTCTGTCTTTTTTTGAAGAAGCTTCAACTTTCGGAGGACTCTATTTCCAATAACAAAAGGAAGATATTTCTATAAATTCTTCTAGTAATTTAAGAAAGTTAATAGGTATTTTTAAGACGTGTTAAAAGGAAATAAAAAGAAATAGCTGGTCACAAGACACTGGCACTATACATCGACAAAATGAAGCTCTGATAGAGAGAGGATTTACTGAGGATGTAATGCTGTTTGCAGAACATCATGTTGCGCATCGCTTTTTACCTGACAACTGTGCGTAAATTATCCACACCGGGAGTTCCTCCTTGTCGCTTATCGATAAAATCCATCTCTCCCCACAGGGAACCATCCCCTTCCACTATCGTCATACTTAAAAGGATGATCATTGGGTTGCTGGTAATCTCTTTATATCTGTATCATCAAAAAAGCTTACAGTCCGGTTGCTAGGGAGCGCAGCCTCAATTGCAAGGGAAATGTATCGGAATAGAGACAAAAAATCGATTCTATTTTTAGAAGGGGGGAAGCGATGAAACAAGAGAGTGATAAGCTTTCGAATTTAAGTAAAAATACTTAGCGTTCTTCGAACAAAATGGCGTGGTAATATCAATATATTTCTTCTTAATTACACCCGCATTAATTGACAGTAATTGGTTGAAGAAACAAAAAGAATTCGCATTGATGTATGCTGGTCCTAACCCCGGTTGTATTCTGTTTATTAATTCAGCTTTTCCAGGAGAATATTGTCTTCTGTGTACGTTCTCTCTAGCGTGAATGAAAATTGCAGCCTGGATGGAACAAATCCCATTTCGGGGGATGTTCGAGTGAGCGTTTTCGCGAGAGATTTCCATGCAGGAGATGAATGATTAAGTTGTGTAGGGGACAGGGCTGTAAACGTTTGCCTGAAAGCGCTAAATAATTGTTTTCAATCAACATCGCTATGGCAACCGCAGGGGAACTTTATGAACTACGTTACAGCTGCAATGGTAGACGATTTTTCCTGTTAATTTTAGCCTCCGATGTTGTTGTACGCACCATCTCCACTACACCTACTTTGGATAATTGAAGATATACGCGCTTTGGTTTTCGTTACAATTTTCTCCATTTAAAAATCTCTTAAATAGTCGAGGATGAATTCTAAATTGAGTTCTCGATCAAATCTTAATGGAGGCATCTTTGTACTTCTACTAATGTTGCGAAATTTTGTCTTAAAATACATTTAAATTCAGATTAATCACTTTAGTTTCACCCAAGACTTCTCTTGGGAAAAGTTAGCGCTATTATTAACGAATTTTATATTCCAGTTAACGGTTAAAACGCGTAGAAAGTGGCGCCACCAATGTGAGAGCGAAGAAACAACCCTAAATAATTCTGATAGCCGATTGGTAGCGCCCTACTCACATATTTTTATTTAGTCAGTTCAAAAACCCAATATTGCGTTTTTATTTTTATGAACTCCTAATATAATTGGAGGTTAATATATTTTCGTAACTAAGGTGATCTACTAATATTTAATATCGTTTCTATAAAAATAAATAAGCGAGGTGAGCCGACGTAGAGTTGCCATCACGTGAACATCAAAAAAGTAGTTCCTCTGTCTCCACTATAATGGCTTCATCAAACCAAAGTGAATCCTCGCTGGTGTTCTGTCCCTGCGGGCAAGTCAACGAGCCTCACTGCTTACAAGCGAAAGCGGGGAAAAAACAGAAGCAAGAAAAAAAAAAAGCCAATTAAATTACTTCCTTCGCCTGGTGGGTTTAAGACTAACTACAGAAGCCATTGGACAACACTAAGGATGGAGGTTACATCGGTGGACCCGAATTCGATGGCTTCGGTATCCTGAGATAACAGCCAATAAAATTTAACTTTACCACCTTGAAGGAGACGTATGGGCAGTAGAAAGACAAGCAGTGTCGGAGGTGAGTACATAAATACGGGACTTGCGCGAGGAAGTAAAATCTGCAGCTTGCTGTCAACTAAAAGTCCAAGAAGGCATTAAAATTGGGTAATAAAGAAGGGTTTTTTCTTGTGTATTTATTTGCGGGTAATGATGGTATACAATACAGAAGACAATTAAAAAAAATCCCAAAAAGAAGCGAATAATTTCTTTATGGAATCGTAAAACAACTCCAAGACATGGACTGTAAAATGTACATGAATTTTTGGTCTGCCCCTAGGGCGTTTGCCCTCCACAGCCCCCTCCATTGGCAAAAGCAATCCATGTCAAATCACGTGACCCACCCATTTTAGTTTACTTGATCTTATTCTACCCAGAATTTTCCTTTGTTCTTGGACACGTCTTTTTTCCATCCTGCGCCAGCTCCACTTCTCGAAGGTCTCAAGTCTCTTTTTGTCTCTCTTTGTTAGAATCCATGTCGCTGCTGCAAATAGTGCCACTGACCAGACATATGTCTTTATTATCTTCTTCCTAATTTCTTGTGACATCTGCTTCTGTGTAATCAAGGACAGTTCATGCAAGGACACTAATAATACAAATATTAATTATTTATCTTTATCTATGTTTTTCTAATTTAGCTTTATCTTTATCTACTTATCGAAATCTAGATTTATGGAATGTGACAGAGACTATAGATTACTATAAACTATTTCTTCAGTGACCATATCAAATATCACATTAAGACGTTTTCCACCATTGATGGATGGATCTCCTTCCATCAATTAGTGGATGGATTTTGTTCCAACAATCAACGGATGGATCTCCTTCCATCAATCAATGGATGGAAGGGAAAAATATAACTTGTAGTAATATGGCATGACTCACCCATCATCAGTGAGGTGTTCAAGTACAAAACTTGGCTGAGGGTGTCGTATTCGTAACCCTTTTGTTAAAATTGGTGTCTTTCCCGAAAGATCACTGAGAGCGGTGGGTTCTCATGTCAGAATCTTTACTAACGTGCTGCTATTGACCCGCACTTTGTTCTTTCCAACATTATTGATGAAGATTCGTGGGCCCAAACAAAAGCCCTGTCTTTTTTTTGATGGAAGTCCCCTCATCTGTAAGACTTTAAAATAAGCAAGAAAATCTTGATCAAATGTGGATCATGCTTATCGTATTGTTTATTAAAAATTTGTCCCATGTAACCAAACAATAAACCAAGATGCTACAGAGCGCTAACATCATTACAACTCCCCTTCAGACTCAGCTCTTTCCATTCGAGAATTTCTTGTGAAGCAGTTGATTGCTGTAGACCTCCATCCACCATACTCATCTCTATAAAGTCTTCTTTTGAAATTGTAGAAGATTCTATGAATCTAGAAGCGTTGGAATCGTTGCATACATCTTCAAAGAGACTGTTTGGTCTCTTTGATTTGCATTTGCTCGCGATATTAATTAATTATAATAATTAATCACTTTTATATAAAAACCATCACTTAAGTAGTTCCAATACTCGCCCCAAGGTGACAAATACCACTTCATTACCTAGCGGTGAGTATTGTAAGTAGCCATAGTCGAAGAACAAGAATAACTTTGATGGACACAGTCACAGAGAATCGCCCAAGTCTGATAGAGAGGAGAGTGCTTGTCAAGTTTGATATCAAAAGACAGAAAATTCCCAAGAGGCTTTGTGAATCAAGTCGCCTACTTAAAGCACTATGCCGAGATGCACTCCTAATGGACTGCACAACACGATCGCCACGTTCGATGACACGAGGGGTCACGAGGTCCGAGATGGACGCAGCTGAAAGAAGGTTGCAGAAGCTGTAATCGAAGACCCAACAAACAACTGCATCCAATCAGGATGCATATATCACTTTTGCACTACGATTTATATTCAGGCTAAAACACCTGCCCGATTCAAACGGCCCTTAATTCGTATTAGACGCGTTTCTGTGGGTTCCCACTATTTAGGGGGCCCTCGAAGGTTGTTGTTGAGTTTTAGGGGCATCTTATGTCTTTTCTACCCGATGGAGAGGATGGCGATCCTACTAACTGTACTACCCACAAGGGCACGACATGTTCGTGACACCTGGAAATAATTTTTACTAATTTTATTTTTCCTGTAAGTCTATTCTTCATCGATTGAAAAACGAAGACTCCAAATGTGAATGAATCTTCGCTTTCCTTAGATCGAAAAATCATTGAATACTGAAATATAATTGTGCGACCACCTTGTACATCACAAAAGTAATGTGTTTATTGGCAGTTTCAGTGAAATTATCTTTATTCAAACAAATAAGCTTTGATTTATTCTGTCTATCTGCCTTCCCGTCTCTCCCTTTCTCTCTGGATAGATCGAGACATACTCGTTTTCGCTCAGATGGCCAGATACCCTAAATTCTATAGTCGCGGTTGAACAGTTGGTACTGCCACCTGTGGTGAATCTAGAAGAGTTGGGAAACGGTAACCATGAGTTTAATCATTGTCGCTTTATTAGCCCTCACCTTACTCTAAATGACTCAATCAAATCTCCACCAGAATTTTTCTGTCTGACCCATACAACACATTCTTAGATGTCTTCAGTGGATCCGCCACTGCAGCCTGGAAAATTGATCATTGTTGAAAGGGTTCGCACTTCCTGAACAGTAGTATGCTGTCAATATTGCTGATTTTTATAAACTGAAAATCGCTACAACTACACTGCTCAACAAAATTAACAGAACATGGAGAAAACGCGGAGTAACTCGTGCAGCTTGCGATGAAGTGAAACGAAATTTGGTATGGTGATGTAGAATAGAAGAACGATGAAATGAGGAGACAGCGAGAACTTCGTACAGGTATAAGGGACATTTATAAGGGCTGTATAAGAATTACCAAAAAGGTCACTCGTATAATCCCCTCCAATGGCTAAACAGGCCTGACAGCGGCGAACCATGCTCAACATAAGGATATCTATAAGATTCTGTGGCAACAAATCCCATTCTTCCACCAGCGCAGACCTTAGCTCACCATGTGACCCAGGAGTTGACTGTCGACGTGCAGTGCAAAGCCTAAGGGCGTCCCATGCATGTTGTTCGGATTGAAGCCTGCTGGTCACGGCAATCGTTGAAAATCTTCAGTTTCAAGATATTCCTCCATCACTGGAACTCTACCTGCAATGGTTTTGTTGTGCATGAAACGAAAATCTGGACCAGCCACATCCCTAAACGGTTGCACAGAGGAGTCGAGGTTCTGTTCTCGCTACCTGTGCGCAGTTACACTACCCCTACCAAAAGCATGAAAATGGGTGCGACCGTTGATACCGCCTCCACAGTAAGTGTCATTTTTCTGGTGTTAGAGGGATGGTACCGCATTCATCGTTTTTATCCAGATGAAATAACGTCTACAATCTGTTTGTAAGTTAAAACGGGTCTCATCAGAGAACAGAACTGTACCCCATTTGCCAGGCTCCAAGTCAAACCACTTGGTGGCACCAGTTTCGACGAGGTCTGCGGTGGTTTGGGGTTAATGGGATACAAACCACTGGTTTCCTTGCGTAGAGTCCACTTGAACTGGGCTTTCTTAACACAGTCCGGTTGGAGATGTTTTCACCTGTGGCCGCAGAAACCTCAAGACACAGTTTGGATGAACGGACATTGTAAGTTCCGTCTTGCTGTTAGAGCCAGATAGCTGTCTGTTCTGGTTGACGTAGCCCTCGGGCCAGAGGGCTACGTCAGAGGGCTACCTTGGCTAGATCTTGTAATGGTTCCTGTCTCCTGAAACTGCTTCCATAGTTCCGAGACGACACTGCATGACACATTGAGGCCCTCCATCTCAAAGAACCATCTAAATGGCGATGACTTGCTGTCCTGAGTATTGGAGATGTGGCTATTCGAGTGAGCAGGTCAAAAAACGGGAATGAAGTGATGTGACCTCAACCCATTTTTTTATTGGGATGGAAGATTTGCACAATATGCGGCTGTGTAAGGTGGTAGAGCGACACGATTCACAATAAAATCTTCATCATAAACATTTTGTTCTGTAAATTTTGTCGAGCAGTGTACTAACTTCCCCTGGTAAGTGAGTTTGCTTGAATATATTCCAATTTAGCATATAACAATGCAACATTCAATTGATGGGAGTGCTTAAATAATCTTATCTGTTAACTAGAGTTCCAACATTAACTTGGAGACGGTTCTATAGTCAGTCATTAGCGGGATTTGAACATAATGACAGATATTACAAAGATCTTCTTATCTCTAAATTGATTGGTAGAATCGTTGAATAAACAACACCCAACGGTATACACATAAATCCAGGGGTTTAAATTCTAATTTATAACCTTCGGGCGTAATCAGTGCTGGCTGTGCCCTTCAGGTACAACAACTTTCTATTTAATACCAAAGAGAATGCAACTGTCCATAAACCACTTATCATGGAGGTCCGAGAGATGTTCAAAATGATACCAAACTTCGCGCATTCTGAGAGCTATATCTCCACTAGTTTCATGTTGGTCGACAACTGATAATTTTAAAATGACAGAACAGGTCAGGAAATAATTCTCTTCATCGATTTCCTGTATGTGTAGCTCAAGAGCACGTTCTACCATCCCTAACAAATGGTTATTTCCAGTTCCTACAAGCCAACTACTTTCCATGGATGTATTCCGTGTGGCTGACAGTATTTTTTTAAGTGTTTACTTGAAGAAAATGTCACATATAAAGTGTCTATAAGTGCTGGTAGCCAAGGAGACGAATTGTAAATCAACAAATGCGTGTTCAGTTCGGGTACCAACGAAAAAAAAGAGAAGGAAGTGATGGAGGTCGCATTTAATCAACTTTGACGTCTACACGAGGTTCAAAGTCGAACACCAAAGGTTCCACAATCACTTTTCAGGTGGAGATGTCTTCTGTCAGCACAGCCGAGGACATGATTTGCTCAAATATCTTCCCAAATGACGAGTCTTCGTTGTTTTCAGCTGATTGTGGCATGCCCTTTCTCTTTCTCTTTCCTACTTTTTCTTGGTGGTCATTTGTGCTAACATTTGGACCTAGTCCAAATAGAACGTTGATGACACTGACAGCGAGCCAGCCAGGGAGTAACAGAGACAGTGAGAGGAGAAAATGACTATAAATTTGTTCGGTTTTTTCTCTAAGAATATTTTCTGAAATTCTGATATCCATCTTCAGTTCGTTTTGCAATTCACTTTGAACGAGAATCCAATTTGTAGTGAACTTTTGCAATTTGTGGCAATGAGGTGCTTTAATCGAGTTTTATTTTTTTCATTAATTCCACTCATTAAGCGTTATTAAATATTTCAAAGGATGGATGTCTGTAAAGCAAGCTTTTTATTAGAGTATCAATGCCTTCAACGAAGAAGCTGTTGGTATTTCGTTACTGGTTTAATTAGGACAAATGATCTTCGCGTTTCCACCATAATTAACTGAAGAACTAGAATTTACGGTTGACGACGTTTTCCATTACTGAAATCGAGATATTTTCATTCCATGAGGTCTCTTCCTGGGTGGTAAAAGAAAGGAAGAAAGAAAGAAAGAAAGAAAGAAAGAAACCACCCACAATCTTTCTTTGAATATTTAAGTTATGCCCTACTTCACTTTGTAGTTTTTCATCTTTTCTACCAGATGGTAACACCATTTATTACGATTTCAAATTAATTAAAAACACAACGTATTTTCCTCTCCGTTGTGATTTACAATCTAAAATTATCTTTAGAGATCCCTATAGAGAAGAACCGTCCCCCACAATGTACACTGCCCTACCATTAATATGCGGACACCCCTCCATGGATGGGGAAACAGGTCCTGTGCATGCAACACGTCACAGGACCTGCTATAAATGTGCACACTGGGCTTCGAACAGACAAAACAGGGAATTCAAGATGGCACGTTCAACAGAATTAACAGATTTCCAACGTGGAATGATAGTACGACATAAGCAAGCGTTGTGTACGAAACATCGCAGTCACTCTGGGGATCCTTAGGTCAACGGTTAGTGACGTCATATGGAAGAGGAATGGGACTGAATCTACCAAAAAACGGCCTGGTAACCTCCGAAAATTAACAGAACGGGACAAGAGAATTCTGCGAAGAACTATGCTCACAAATCGTAATTTGCTATTATCTCAAGTCACACAAACCCTCTGTGAGAGTATTGGGACTAATTGGCACTAGTAGAATACGAAGGACACTCCATGATATGGGTTACAATGTTCGTGCAGCTGTTCACAAGGCATTGATCACCTCAACAAATGCTAGATGCCAATTAACTTGGTGTAAGGAGCGCGAATCCTGTGAGCAGTGGAAAACAGTCCTATGTACAGACGAGTCGAGGTTTGCACTCTACCAGTGTGATGGCCGTTCCTGGTTGTGGCGAATGCCATGGGAACAGTTCCTTCCTGATTGTATCCTCCCAACAATGAAGTTTGATGGAGGCAGTGTCATGGTATGGGGCTGCTTTTCATGGTTTCGATTGGGCTCATTAGTCGTTATCGACAAAACCATGAATGCTATGCAATACCAGGACAATTATGCACCTCCAACATTATGGCAATACTTAAGGGAAGGCCCATACCTGTATAAGCAAGACAACAAGCCATGCCATACTGCCCGGGTCGTAACAGAGTGGTTTGAGGACATGTTTGTGAAAAAGTTGGATTGGCCAGCTCAGAGTCCTATCTGGACTGGCCAAATCTGAGCCCTATCGAGCATCGTTGGGATGTATTGGATCATCGGGTACGTGCATGTCGAGATCGCCCAAAGAACAAGGTCGATCTGGTGGATGCGTTAAAGGCTGATTGGAGGAACATATCACATGACATTGATAAAAAGCTGGTTGCGAGTATGCCGCGAAGGTTGAAGGCCATCATAAAAGCAAAAGGTTTCAGCACAAAATATTAAATGATACAATAAAAGCTCTTTTTTTTGTCTAAAGGCAGGTGTCCGGATATTATTGGTAGAGCGGTATATATGGACAAAACATTTATTAATATCTAGTATAGCGACCTTTTTCTTGAATTGCAACTGCACATGTCGTGGCATTGATTCCATTAGGTGCTTTGGGGAGTCTAACTCCAGATTTGTCCATTCTTCCATCAGGATATTTGTCAGCTGTTGTATTGTAATCAGCAGACTACTACGAAGAGGAACCATCTTTTCCAACATATCACAGACATTCTTAATTGCACGATACAATTCAGATACAATTTACGCAAGGTAGACTTTCGCAAGGTGTTGTCGTCTTGAAAAATTCGATTGCAACCCGAGTGAAAATGAAGCATTGCAAGATATTCGCTGGAAGTAACATGACCCTCTAACGCTGTGAGTGGATCCAGTCCATACTAATGGATGATACATCATACCTTAATACGCCTCCAGCCTCTTGAGAGTGGACACGAGACAGTCTGGATGCAAGGTTTCATGGCGTTCACGAACACTTTCACCTTACCATTAGAGCCAAAGAGTGTAAATCAAAACTCACCAAACTGCACGATCGTCTTACACTGTTCCACAGGCATTGGCCACACCACTTCAGTGGAATCTTTCGCTTTTTTACAGAAGTGGCTTCTTATACGTGCACGACTACCAAATCCCAGATTCATCAACTGCCACACATAATTCGGTTAGAAATGTACTTTTCTTTGCCTGAATTGAATTTTCAATCATTCGAAACGTGTTTCTCTGGCCATTGAGTGTATCTAGTGGCCGGGAGAACTTCCTAATTAACTTTTCTCAGATCAAATTCCATTATCTTCAAGTAAATTGAGCGAAATCTTCAACCATACGAAAGTTATAAGACATTTACAACAATCCTCACATGGTAAGATGGAGTTAGAAATACGTAGAGTACTTGTTAAGGTGGAATCTCGCTCTTTTTTTCTCTCTCTCTCTCTCTACTTCGCATTCTACGCAAGCACGCATGTGTCCGTGTACCTCTGGAGCATCACTCTTCATCATCCAACGTGCCAGTTGTAGCTCACCATCCCCGAGCTGTTTAGTATTCGCGCCATGATGACGTCACCAGTCATGTCCGTGGTGCCATTCAATATGTCTGGAATACCAATAGACGCGTGCAGTCGGCCATCAGTTATGGCAATACATTTGACGGTTACCATAGAAACAGAGGCTGGAGTTCTTGCATTTGTTGCTAACGTCCAGGCGATATAGCAAATGAAGTGTGTGTGTATTCCCATCATCCCATTCACCAAAGTCGTCTTGAAACGTAATGTAAACGCATTACGGGACCCGTGCTTACATTTTACATTCTAAAATGGAGTCCTGGTCGTAAAGAACAGTGGCTGTTGTGGTGGCCCACATGTGCGGGGCTTCTGTGTCTATGTACGCGTGCGCATACATTTCGGGTCCATTTGAAATTCACATTGCCTCGCGTGAATGAGTGAGTGAGTTTCGCAAATGACCATCTTAAGCATCACCGCCTCCCTCCTTCCGTACTCCACATCCCCAAAGGGTGGGTGGGAGAGATGGGGAGGAAGAGCGAAAGCTAATGTTAGGTAATAGAAGAGGAGAAAGGCTTAGCCAGGGTGGTCTAAACACCCCATCAACGCTTAATATGACTGAATTCATTCGCCATCTCGGAACTGGGAAACGGCTAATGATGGCCGAAGAAATGATCACGTGATAACCCCTCTTGTAATAAAAGTCCACCGCCTTTATGATGTAAAAGAGCTTGTTTTCTTCCCTTCCCCCCCATTTAAGTGACATCCACTGGCGAAAAATAAATTCCCCTTAACGACCACCAACTTGGGAATTGGCTTTGTGCAACCAGGTGATACAACTTAATAGATCCTTCCTCGTTATCATCGAGAATGCTAGATTTGGTCATGGCTAATCTACTGTTGTGTGACTATTAGCACTAATTCGACTAGTTTGCATATATTCCAGCCTCTATTGAAACGGAAGATTTACATTTGGGACGCTAATACTGCAGAAGCGCGTGCGTTTAAAGAGCACACGCTAAATGTGGTGCATCCAAGATCAGACTGGGATAAATATTCGGTATTATATGCATTTAATTCATAATAAACATGATTTGTATATCGTTTGTTCATAATCAGATGGTTCATTTGATGTTTGCGGACGCCAGGGGGAGACACAAGTACCTTCACAAAGATAATTACTCTCCTTTTCTACCATTGGGATAAGACCATAAGAGATAAAGTATTTGCTCTGCATATTAACGAAGTGATTATATATTAAAGGAGATTATACCTACAAAGATGGAATCATGACAAAGATGAATGGAAGTATCATTCCAGACTTGTTGATGATCTGCTGCAGGGACTTCGTGGGGGCCATCTCTTGGACCATCTTAGAACCCTCTAGGACAAGGAATTTCTTGGTGGTTACTTGAGGGGTTCCAGTCTAGATTTCAGAAACATCTGAGAGTATGCGAAAGATGAATCTTTCTTATATCACTGCTGTCTCCTTTTTGATCAGCCATTTTGTATTTCGAATTTTTTTTTGAGCAATTTGCAAATAGTGGGAATGTAAATGAAATATTTTTCTCAAAAAGCTACTCCTAGGTCGTTGTGGATATAGATATTTGGAGTTGAGACATCGGGGAATCGGTTTTTGAGGATTCATCATTGACTGATTTTTCAGGGGATGGGTTCTTGAAGATACATCATGGAAGCCCATTTTGCGATTCCAGCCTTTCGAAATCGAATGTGCGGTTCCCAAAAAGCGTCCGAAATACGATAAGTATAATCTTCACATTTTATCGAAAGGGACTTACTATTTTTGAGCCTTGGAGAAAGCCACCTTCCAGTGAGAGGACTGGGGTTTTGTTTCGGGGTCATAACCATACAAAAACGATTCGTCACCAAAGATGGAAAGAACAAAATGTGGGTCAGCAGCAAGTGGGCGAAGATCCTGATATTGGAGAACCTCGATCCACACTGATGATCAGTGTGGATCGAAGCACAAAACTTCTATCATGGAAAAACAAGAACTTAATCATTAAACACTAAAAAATCAACTGGGAATGTAATTTTTGGGTTATAATTTTATATCGTCAGTGTAAACAGACAGTTAATTATTGAATCGTGCAGTAGTGGAACTGAATCATTCATGTAAACGTTAAAATGGTCCGAGAGACGAGCCTAGAGGAACACCGTTTGCCAAGTAAAAATTAAATGTTGTAAACCCTTTATAAAAGTCTGAGATCAGCTTTGACAAATTCAAACACGAATTGTAGGAACGTATTCATGAATATATTGTATAGTAAAGTGAATATATTGTATGGAAAAGTGCAAATGTATCTCCCATACATAAGAGTGGCTCTAAAAGTGAAGTTGGAAATTATCGACCTGTCAGTCTGACTTCAGTAGTAGGGAAAATCATGGAGGCAATGATCAAGGGAGGAATTCAGGATCATTTGGATAGAATTGAAATTCTCAAGGATACTCAGCATGGTTTTGTAAAGGGAAAATCATGTTTAACAAATCTGGTTCGCTATTTCGAAAGGGTCACTCACGAGCTGGATTTAGGGAATAATTTCGACATTGTTTATTTAGATTTCAGCAAAGCTTTTGACTCAGTCCCACATGAGCGGTTGCTTTATAAGCTGGAACAGGTTGGAATCACTGGGAAAATCCTTAGATGGATAGAAGGATGGCTTCAGGGCAGGAGGCAGAGGGTTGTGATAAATAGCTATTCCTCAGATTGGGTTGATGTAAGAAGTGGGGTTCCCCAAGGATCAGTATTAGGACCACTGTTGTTTTTAATTTTCATAAACGACATTGATGAAGGGATAGAGGGCGTGATGTCTAAATTTGCAGATGACGTTAAAATTGGTAGAGTAGTTAATGATCACTGTCAAGCTGAGCTTCTTCAGAGAGACCTCGATAGACTTCAAGAATGGTCAGAAAAATGGCAGCTGTGCTTTAATCCAACAAAGTGTAAGGTATTACACCTGGGAAACAGTAATCCCAAAAAAACTTATTCACTTGGTGGAGTTCAACTAAACCCAGTACTGGAGGAAAGGGACTTGGGTGTTACGATACGGTCAGACATGAAATTCTCTGAGCATTGTAAACAGGTTGCAAGGAAGGCCCATGGTGTCCTATCGATGATCTATCGAACTTTTGCAAGTAGAGATAGGGACGTGATAATCCCATTATATAAGGCTTATGTTAGACCACACTTGGAATACTGTGTTCAAGTATGGAGACCGCACCTAAAGAAAGACATCGAGCTTCTTGAAAGGGTGCAAAGAAGGGTAACTCGCCAGGTGAGATCGGCAAAAGGGCGTCCTTATGAAGAAAGACTTCGAATATGTGGGTTGCAGAGTTTGGAAACTAGACACCTTAGAGGAGATTTGATTGAGGTGTTTAAGGCTCTGAGAGGCATCAGTAAAATGAATGAGGACAAAATTTTCAAGATTATAAATGATGCTAGAACTAGGGGACATAAATTCAAGTTACGGGGGGGGGGAAATGCTTAGATTGGACTGCAGGAAGTTTTATTTTAGCCAGCGAGTTATAAATTACTGGAATAAGTTGCCTTCATGGGTGGTAGAGGCCGACAGTTTGGGGAAATTCAAAGGTCATCTGGATAGTACTTTCGGGTAAGGGAAGCGCATAGGATGATGGGTTTAATTTCCTTTTTATTTATATTTTATTTTATTTTTTTATTTATTAATTATTATTAATTAGTTATTTATTTTATTTATCTATTTATTTATTTTTTTTTGTGTTTATCATTGTTTTGTTCTAATTTTTTTTTTTTTTTTTGGCTGGTGCAGCATAAGCCATAGGCTTTCTTGCACCATGCGGCCATTACTAATACTAATACTAATACTAATACTAATGCTAGTAACCTGATGTTCCTCATCAGGATGCGTACAGGTATAATGCCAAAATAGGAATAAACTAATAATTACTGATCCTCTCTAAAAGCCACGTAGGCGAGGAGAAAAGTAAGCTATTAAATTAAAAAGTAAGTTGTCTTATTCTTTTGTACATCAGGAGGAAGATAATGGCCTAATACAGGGGCAGCTTTTTTTTTTTCACTGGAAAGTTGAATGTTAATCCAAGGAGTCCTCACCAGGCTTGCAGTAGAGTTTTATATCTTAAGAGAAGTGTTTTACGGTGAACTGCTAGTTGGTCAACAGTAGCTTGTAGATCGCATGACCTTTTCCTTAATGATAAGATGTAATCTCTAACCTTATTCTTTGATCATAAGTTGTCTTATGATCAAAGAATCCAAACAATCGGGTCAACACTTTGGGCAAAAAGATGCCTTTGGTGTTGTTAATAATCTGATTTTATAAATGGAACTTTTAAGTTTGATCAGTTTGCGTATAAGGACAACGTGTGATCTTATCCCGAACTAAACTAGGATAAAAAATTTAGGAGAGTTGAAACTGTCCAGAGCATTTACTACCTGAGCATTTGACCACAGATTTGCACAGATATTACTTAGCTTCAGTTTGAATTCAAGTTAAAATTTTAAACACTATTCGCTGATTTGTTTTCGTGCACTATTTATTTTAATGCCTTAAAAAATACACAAACAACCATAACAAAGAGCAAACGAAATCAATCGGAGCTTTTTTGTATTGGACTGGCATGTGGACGTGCTGGATTCAGCTGGATTCTCTAGAATCTCAGTTATCGGTTGATTCAACAACTGCTCAACTCAGTTTCCAAAATTATTCGCAGTATGATTCCTTTCGCCTCGAAGGTGGTACCTGTGCATTTATCCGTTCCGATATTCCCTGTCAGAGACTTGGTAATTTCAAATCTCCTCTTTCCAATCTTCTCTGGCTTAAAATCTCTCTACCTCATTGTGTCAAATTCATCTGTTCTCTCTACCGTTCTCCCAACTCTACTAATCACTTTGAGCTCTTTGACTTCCTCTCTTTGCAACTTAACTTTCTCCAGTCCAACTTTCCTAAAAGTGAGGTAATTTTCCTTGGTGATTTTAATGTTCACAACTCCAGCTGGCTTCCGTTTTCTAGTCACACAGACCCAGCTGGTCGAGATGCTGAGGCTTTTGCAATTACAAATGACCTTTCACAGATTGTTCATTTATCTTCCAGAATACCAGACATTCTTGATCTTTTTCTAACAACCCTTGAAAGTACACAGTCGAGATGAGTGGTCCTCTAGGTACCTCAGATCACAACTTGGTGATGATCTCTTCTTCAATGGAGCCTTTCTCTCGTGGCCATTCTCAGCCTCGTGTTCTTTAGCATTATAAGAATGTGAAATGAAACGAACTGCGAGATTTCTTTTCTTCTTTTCCTTAGTTGGCTTACTCTTTTAAATCTTCTGATGTCACTGTCTGATCAGTTCGTGTCAGTGAAATTATTCCTTTAGTGATGACCTTGAAATCACTTTCCTTATCTAGACCTTGGTATTCCAATAAATGTGCTCAGGATATTCAAGATAAAAATGGCAATTGGCTTGCATGGAAATCTCCAGTTTCATTTTCTGCCCACGCCAAAGCTCGCAACAATTGCAAAACAATTATTAATCAGCCCAAACAAGAGTTTAAACAGGCTAAGAGGAAAACCTGCTTCTTGTCCAAATGGTTGTAGAGCATTCTGGTTTCTTGCCAAAGCTATTAGCTGCAACTTTTGCGTCGTATCTATTCCCATCTCTGTTTAAACTCAATGGTTCTGTTTCCACCTCAACTAAAGATGCAGCCGACCTGATAGCATCCTATTTTATTCTAACTATTCAGTTTCTGGTCAAAAGTATGCCAGTACCTCATTGCCTTAGTTGCCAAAGCAACAAAGGCAAATCTTCAAGAATGGAAGAGTAGAAACCCGATAAGCTGCTGTACAAATAATCAGATATCGATTATCATGTTGCGGTAATATTTTTATCATTCCATTTTCTTTTTTTAACATCTATTATTATCCGAACAATAGAAGTTATTGTGTCATCCGTCTATTGGGAAACATTCGTTGCTGGTTGTACCATCGCAAAATACAAGAGGAAATTTATATGCACATAACAATATGTTGAATTTCTCAGCGGTTCATATTTTCTACCATTTTTCAAAGAACTCGTATTGAAAGGCGCACAATAAGCAATATCGCCTCTTTCATTTGTCCACTTCCCACTCGTTTTTCATACGAAGTATTGGTAAACATCGGTTGGGGTTGGTTGGGAGATGACTGGAATCTATTTTGAGAACTTGACGCCAAACTTCGCTTTCAAATGTCGAGTTCCATCGCGAACCGCCTGGAGCACTTTCTTCCAAAGAAGAAACAAATAAACGAAAATAATAGAAACACCAAAAAAGGATGGATTCTAATGGAAATAAATTACATCTGTATCTTTAAGATTGTATTAAACCAGAGGATTATGGGAAAATATTTTCGTTTTTTATTTGACAGTCATATAAAGTTGAAATAATCCTTTAGATACACCTTCATTATATAATTTATTGTAATTTATTGTAATTAATACATGACAGAACTTCAGAGGCTCAATATATTCTACTTAAAAAATAAATTAGTTAAGAAAAGGAGGAATTACCTCTACGATGTCTTGTACAACACTTCTGTTGTGATAATCTCCGTTGTTGAATGAACTATGCAAACATGAATCCCTCGCACTCGTAGAGAAATTCAATAGTCCAATGTACATGGAATCGGAGGCCCAAACCTGACCCCGAATGCATCGGATCACCAACCTAAATCTTTTGAGGGAGAGAAGACAATAAGTCCATCCTTTAAAAACAGTTTAAATGCTTTGGAACTAATTTAAACATTGAGCCCATTCTTTAAAAACTTTAAAAATATTAAGAATCATCTGAACCATTAAAGAATGGATTCAATGTTTAAATTGGTTCCAAAGCATTTAAATTGTTTTCAAAGGATGAATTTAAATGCTTTGGAACCTATTTAAAGAGTGAGTCCATTCTTTAATGGTGCAGATGATTCTTAATGTTTTTAAAAAATGGACTCAATGTTTAAACTGGTTCCAAAGTATTTAAATTGTTTTCAGAGGATGAATTTAAATGCTTTGGAACCAATTTAAACATTGAGTTCATTCTTTAAGTACTTTAAAAACGTTAAGAATCATTTGAACCATTAAAGAATGGGCCCAGTGTTTAAATTGGTTCCTAAGCATTTAGATAGTTTTCAAAGGATGAATTTAAATCCTTAGGAACCAATTTAAACATTGACTCCATTCTTTAAAAACTTTAAAAACATTAAGAATCATCTGAATCATTAAAGAATGGACTCAATGTCTAAATTGGTTCCAAAGCATTTAAATTGTTTTCAAAGGATGAGTTTAAATTCTTTGGAACCAATTTAAATATTGAGTTCATTCTTTAAGTACTTTAAAAACATTAAGAACCATTTGAACCATTAAAGAATGGACTCAATGTTTAAATTGGTTCCAAAGCATTTAAATTGTTTTCAAAGGATGAATTTAAATGCTTAGGAACCAATTTAAACATTGAGTCCATTCTTTAAAAACTTTAAAAACTTTCTGAATCATTAAAGAATGGACTCAATGTTTCAAATGATTCTTAATGTTTTTAAAGTGCTTAAAGAATGAACTCAATGTTTAAATTGGTTCCAAAGCATTTAAATTCATCCTTTTAAAGCAATTTAAATGCTTTGGAACCAATTTAAACATTGAGTCCATTCTTTAATGGTGCAGATGATTCTTAATGTTTTTAAAGTTTTTAAAGAATGGACTCAATGTTTAAATTGGTTCCAAAGCATTTAAATTGTTTTAAAAGGATGAATTTAAATGCTTTGGAACCAATTTAAACATTGAGTTCATTCTTTAAGCACTTTAAAAACATTAAGAATCATTTGAAACATTAAATGGACTCAATGTTTAAATTGGTTCCAAAACATTTAAATTGTTTTTAAAGTATGGACTTATTGTCTTCTCTCATTCAAAGATTTGGGTTGGTGATTCGATGTATTTGGGGTCCACGGGCTTCCAGTTCCGTTTGCATTGGATCATTGAATTTGTCTACGAGTGTGACGAATTCATATAAACGATTTGCATACTTAATTGAACAACGGACAGCACAAAGCGTTCTATAAGACATCATTGAGGTAATTCCTCCTTTTCTTAACTAATAAATAATTTATTGTAATTTTGATTTTTTATGATTCTAACTTGAAACGTTATCCGTATAATGCGTCATACGTCTCAGCTTGAAATCTCTTAAGCCACGCCAGGGCGTACCTTAGGCATAGGCAAACTAGGTCTAGAGCCCGTACTCTGAGGGGGCCCACTAAATGGCAATGGACATAACCAAAATCGATGATATCCAGTATTGCAACGACGAGCATGAGTGCTCGTGTTCCTTATGTCGCGAGACTTATGACGTTCATCATTCCTGTCACGCGTCGAAGCAAAAGGTAATATGTAGCCTCGAACCCACGACAACAACGACAATATCTCACACACCAATACGCCCCCAAGCGGTATCGTAATACGCTTGCGTTGGCAGAAATATGGAAAGCGTTTTGTTGCCTTCACAAAACCAGAACTGTAGCTGGTTATAAATAGAAGCATTAAAAATTCAAAGGTTTACTTCTTCTTTTTCTTCAGAAATGCGAATAAAAAGAAAGAAAGAAAGAAGCAGATACCATAAAGAAAGCCAAAGTTGCGCTACCTACGATAACTTTTGATTTAGATCGGTGAATATTTTCCGGCCCATTTTGTTCCACCACAGATGCTTTTGTCAACGCTGTGCCAATAAAATAGCACCTTCTTCCTTTCCATCCAATGGTGACAGATGGTGAAATACATAGGTGCAGAAGTAAGTACTTCGAAGAGGTTTCTGAGAAAAGAAAGAGCCACTCTTCTGGCTACTAATATTTTTCACATCTCCTCGCCTTTTATGTGATAAAGAAATCTGAATGATAAAACGCTTTGACTGAATATTTAGAAGGGTTCGATTGTACGAAGGAATGATGGACATCGACCGGAAGAAACGCAAGCGTTTCTAGAAAAACGCCAACGGTTTTCTTTAATAGCTATTCAGATGGATAATATTCTTAACATTTGCTCTTATTTAAATAGAGATCTGCTCGCTGTCTTTGTCTTTCTGTCTCTCTCAGTCTGTATACACTATTATCAAACGTTTTGGGACACCAGAAGACGCTTGAAACTGAATGAAATGCATTCTGCGGGTCAATGTATGCCCATTCGCTACTATAACGCCCCCTACTTGATATTTTGCATACGTTATCTTGTGGTGTCCGCATACTTTTGGTAATACAGTGTATGTCCCCGATTATCACGGAACCGTGTCTAACCAACTGGCCTTTTCTGCATATTGTACGATTACCTTGGTCATTCTGTGTACTTATCTATACTGCCTAGCCAAAAATATCGGAAACTATCGTATGGCCAGGTCCATCTGATACATTGCTTAACTACAAAGTTTCTGTGTATACAAAACAGTGAAAACTTAGATTCGTTTGAGCGATCAGTGGATTGACTTCTTTTTCGCTAAGTGCTAAGGCAACTATGACCGTGAGGATTTCTATATTATGCCTGATATCTGTTTGTGGGATGAAAAATCAAAAAACGTCAAGAACATTCAGAAAATGTTATTTATTGGCGTAGATTAAGCGATTGATTTAAAATCTGAATTTTAGTACAGATTAAGAAATTTCCAGCATGAGCTTTAGTGTAGGTTAAGAGATTCTAAGTATGAGTTTTAGTGTGGGTTAAGAGAGTTCAAGTTTGAGTTTTACTGTGGGTTAAGAGATTTCGGTTTCAGTGTGCATTAAGAGATCTAAAGATTGATTTTTACTATGGGTTCAGAGATTTCGTCTCAGCCATAGTGTGGGTTAAGAGATTTTAAGTCTGAGTTTTGTTTAAGTTAAGAGATTTCATCTCTCAGTTTGAGTGTGGATTAAGAGATCTAAAGGGTAAGCTTTAGTATGGATTGAGAGATATAAAGGCTGAGTTTCAGTATGGGTTAAGGAATTGCGTCTGTTTTAGTGTGGGTTAAGAAATCTAAAGTCTGAATTTTAGGTCGGGTTAAGAGATTTCAAGTATCAGTTTTAGTGTGGATTAGGAGATCTAAAGGCTGAGTTTTAGTGTGGGTGGATTAAGAGATCTAAAGGCTAAGTTTTAGTATGGATTGAGAGATATAAAGGCTGAGTTTCAGTATCGGATAAGAAATTGCAAGTCTGTTTTAGTGTGGTTAAGAGATCTAAAGGTTCAGTTTTGCTATGGGTTCAGAGATTTCGTCTCAGTTATAGTGTGTGTTAAGAGATTTCAACTCTCAGTTTTAATGTGGATTAAGCGTTCTAAAGGCTAAGCTTTAGTATGGATTGCGAGATCTAAAAGCTGAGTTTCAGTATGGATTAAGAGATTACAAGTCTGTTTTAGTGTGGGTTAAGAAATCTAAAGTCTGAATTTTAATGTGGATGAAGAGATTTCAAATATCAGTTTCAGTGTGGAATAAGAGATCTAAAGGCTGTTTTATTATGGGTTAAAAGATTTGACGTCTACGTTGTAGCCTAGGTTAAGAGATTTGAAGTCTAAGTTTAAGTGAGTGTCAAGAGATTTCAAGTCCGAGTTCTGTGTGGGTTTAGAGATTTCAAGTTTTGGTGTAGCTAAGACATTTCAAGTCTGATATTTGGCGTGGGCTAATATATTTAACGTAGCAGGGACAACTTTGAAAACAACGAACAATTGGACTCCTAGTATCTTGACTGATTCAATGCGCAAAAGGTGAATTACATGTCGAGAAAAGATTGTTGATTGTCTGATTAGTAGTGAACAAATGAACTGTCGAGTACATCATTTTACCAAATCGGAAGACGAAAAAAAGTCGATGGAACTCTACTGTAATCACCTGATCCACATGACTTTTTTCCCGTTCGTTATTGAGCTGGACTTCCAACTATCTTTCCAGGAATCGCAGAGACATTGCGATGGGTGTGTGTGAAGCCAAAAGGTGAAGAATTTGAAGATGCCCACACCCACTTAATGCTGTTTTATATCCACCATCCTCTCCCACATTAAGTGTCTCCCATCCTACCGTGTGCTGCACAGAAGACATCTTCACATCGCTGCACATTTAGAATCTTTATCGCTTCCTTTTGGAGGTTCACCTATAAATGGTTAATGAAAATCACCGTAGGAGGAAGGTACAAATCCTCGATGTATATAACGGATTCATTCCCTTATCCAAGTACGTTTACGAGCTTGGTAGGTTGTCTTTCTGCATTCGCTGTAGTGAACACATTCGGGTATTAGGAGTGCCGATGGAACTGAACTAGTCAGTCGAAAAATAATCCATTTAGTATTTACCTGATAACCGAAGGATGGTAAAGGCCACTAGAAACAGGAACACTATCTGGGTGGAAGAGTAAACGAGATTATAGGGACCGAAGCCCGTCTAATGCACGTTCACCATAGCATCCCTTTTACTAGAGGAGATAAGCTACGGGGAATTTCAGTGGGGTCACCTCGTTTTGCCCCTTCTCTCTATGTATGCGAGTGTGCGGGAGCTTATGCGCAAGCGCACAATTCGACTCAATGTTATTATCGACCCTCTTTCTTGATGGATCGAGTGATACCGTCGGGCAGTGCGAAGCAGAGGAACGCCTTGCGAATGCAGCCTCTCTCTCCTCTCCTCTCCTCTTCTCTGGATGTTGCGAAATTGGCTTGGTTACATCCAGAACGCCTTTTGAGTTTACCATCGAGTGCAAGTCGGCCGGTTGTTTATCAGGCACTAAGTGGGAACGCAGTTCGCCACCTCTAATTGCACGAATCAAGAGTGATGGAGAAAGTTAGGTTTTGAACGTCCCCCCTCCTCCACACCCCGAACTTCAGTCACTATGCATACTCTTCTCACGGGGATATTTAAAGTTGTCCTTTAATGACCGGATGACAGTCTCCATGACAACCACACACAGAAAATCCGTAATTTTTTTTTTCTTCTCAGATCGACACTACTTCTGGTTCCGATGCCAGAAGTGTGGTTCGATATGGCAAGTTCATAATAAGACGGTGTTTGCCAACTCTCTTTTTACAAAAGTACTATAGTATGACGTTAAGAGGATTCAATATCATTCAATTATTTTAGAAATTTAATGCGCTCCCTCTAGTGCTGGTTTTTAGAACCCTTTTTTCTGACGAGCTGCTAAATTCATTTAAGAATTGATTCGTTAATTTCATTCGAGGTACCTCACAGATGGTGTAAACGTCATCGTCTAAAATTAGTTCCAAAAGTCACCGCTAGGTAGCGCTGATTATCATAATCGGGATTAGGATAACCCAATTTGGTGTGATGTTCGCTTGAAGCTGCAATCTCTACATTGAAGTCTCAACAACCAATCGGAGTCGGACCTCATTATTAAGTCACAAGTTTAGTCGGCTGCTTACGTTTCGAGATTTTTTTGCTGACCTCTGTCCTCAGCTGAGGCAACTTTCCTATTTATCGTAATATAAACATCTGATCATGCAAGATTTTTTTAAAGCTGCTGCTGTATGAGTAATGTAGTGAAAGTAGCGTTTGTTGGCATTCAACATATATCCACACTGGATAGAACTGAAGGCGGTCCGTCGGTCCGTCCTTTTGTCAAGCTTTCTATCTATCAAAAAAATTGCACGAATGGAAACATTAAAGAACCAAAAATAAGTTTAAATTTTCTTTTTATACTCCGGACGATCAAACGATCAGAGAACTTCACAAGGATACAAGAAAGAGAACTGTATTTAGCAACCACGAGCTTGAATCCCGGTCATTCAAAGCACCTGTACTTATATACCCTCGCGCCTGACCATTTGGCTACGGTGCCCATATGAATATTTGCATGTGACTGCCGCATATGCATATTTGACGAAAATTAAAGTTCTCGTGGGTAGCACAGTTCGCAGAATCACCGCCCTCCCACACAGCGCAGAAAACACCTGAGTTCGAGTCCCGTGGATGACGAGAAGAAATTTATGAGCCTTTTTCACGTGGCCAAGTTAGTCGGTCTCAGGCGAAAGTAGAATGGTTTTTTCTCACAGAAACTTGGGTTTTTCATCCAGAAAATTGACCTTAGAACACATGCAATGGTCTTATGGCCTTAGCCGCTAATGCTTCTAAAACCCTATACTACAACAACAACAACAACAACAGGTAGTATCTGTTCTCTTGATACAGATTGGGTCCACTCATTTGTTAGAAAGTTGTTACCTCCAATGAATATCTTTCTGTAGTATAAGACCAACTACTCATTCCTTTCACCCACCTTGATCAACGGGTATATCTACCTTTATATATAGTGCCAAGGTTGTTGAAGATGAAGTCCATATGAAAATTACGATGTTGTTGAAGTTGTTGAAGATGAGGTCCATAAAAATTACGATGATCTCTGGCTGTTCATATCGTTCTCCAAAGCTGTCAGTTGCGATGGACAAATGCAGACCTGAGAATAGAAGGTGATCGAACTGCAGTATTACCAAATCCGCGACGCGTGTAGTACCTCGTTACCAAATAACACTTTTACATGAGTGTCCTGAAAAACTCCTCTTTATTCGGTCGGTATTCAGTAAATTTCGACTTTATTTTCGACAAAATCATCTTTTTCATTGCCTTTCTGATTTCATCTAGTTTGACTAGATTCCATTGAACAAACTAGTTATAATTTTGATATCAGTGATTTGACATTGAGAATTATTACCACGCTGTATAATTATTATAGGTGTAGAGGTACTTATTCCAGTAATCATATCCTAACCGTGAATCTTACCCGAATCTTTCAGAACTTCATTGAAAAGTTACTTGGGTGTAATGTGAATAACCCCTATTGTAATATTCCTACTTATATCTCAATAATCCAGCAAACCATTATAATTCTGAAGAAATCTCTTGAAATTCTTGCGATAAATACTCCTTAAGGATTCCATAATTCGTCTCATAGACCTCACCAAATTCTCGAGATCTCTAATTCCAGCATTCCTTCATTGAGGGAATTTAGATTCTCTACATCACGCCCCATATCAGCTTATGGTAAATTTACCTCAAAACGATTTTTAAGTTACTTCATCTTCTATTTCTGATGCACACGATCTCATCTTTGCGACCTCTGCCATTAAGGGTAGGTTGGCCTCAGTAGTGTTTTCTGCATGATACTTATTGTGCCATGCTGGTTTTTGTACCTATACTTACCATTTGGCTATCTACTTCTAATCTGCAGATACTCTTATTTCCGCCTTTAATAAAGATGGTAAAGTATTCCTCTTCCCAAACGATATAGTATCAGCGTCGCACCACGCAAAGAATCCTACAAACAATGCACTACAGAAGTATAAGACCTTCATGGGAGACACTGATCTCGAACACCAGCTGGAAATTACGGCTCCATTGGTGCCACGAATGCAAAGAATGGATACAGGAAGACTGAAGGCAAGTCATGTGGACCATTGAGTCCAGATTTACACTTTTCAGCATATCAGAAGGGAACCATGCGAAGCGCTAGAACCATCCTGCTGTGCACCAATAATACAGGCTGGTGGAGTTGCTGTGACAGTGGGGGTTAAGTTTTTCTGGCATATTCTTGGTCTCCCTAAGCCCACTCATGTTCAGAAAATGTCTGACTATCACTTTGCATTGGGTTTCTACCGCCAATGTTGCTAGTTTTAAGGAGTACTTTCAAGATAACAATGCAACCATCCGATGTGCAAGAACATGATAAAATGATTTGACAAACACGAAGGACATTTCAAACATGTTCTCTGGTTAACTTGATCCCTGGATCTCAGTTCCATTGAACATCTATGGGATGAACTGAAAAGGAGTGATCGTTCGCGCATCTTCTGAGCATATCACTCCAGAAATTGAGCACAGTTTTGTCGAACAAATGGTCTAATTTTCCTCGAATCACTTTTCAACACTTTTTGTGCACAATACCGACTATATTAACTCTGCTAGCTGATGAAGTCATCTACAGATGACTTCATCAGCTAGCCGAGTTGGTATAGTCGGTATCAGAGTTGGTAAAGTTCTGAGTTCCATTTCCATCAATGAAGCGAGGAATTTTATTGACCTTTTTCACAACGTGTGAGTTAGTTGGTCTCAGGTGCGGTTTTTTCTCCAAACAACTCGGGTTTACAGACATGGTACAATATAGCCTAGGTTGCTGATGCGTCTAAAACCTTACAAATACAATAACAATCAGTCAAATTGAATTTTTCTGAGATTGGTTTGATATAACCAAGTGGATTTTTGAGTCGTATTCTACGAGCAGACAGAAGATCTCTAATTCTTTTTCATTAAATACAGATTATCTTCGTGGGTTATCACCTATTTCTAAATCGGGTTAAGCGCTTTTGGACACCGCTGACATTAAAAAATCTCTTTGGGACAGACAGATCAAAGCAATAAAAAGAGACGAATGACCTGTAATCCATTTGTAGCGAGTGTTAATAATCCTTACAACGATATTACAAACTGCTATCATCCGATATTATTTTTCCTTGTGAAATGCGATCCTCAAAGAGAAAATGGGGTCCTCTGAGAAATGTTTTTCCATCAGTAGGTAAGCAGACGAAGTATCAACATCATTCATCCTTTGTAGCAATCCTGCTCGATCGTATTTTTAGCCACGGGGATAACAAAAAAAAACTAAAAAAATCAACAAAACGAAACAGAAACTTTTTCAGTAGTGAAAGAGATGGTGCGCTGGCGAGGGAGGGTCGTGGGGGATTCGTGATGGAGGTTCATTTCTTGGCTTACAAGAAATGACGTTCATTACTATAGAGTATGGGTGTCGGCTGCCAAGGCTTGCCGATAAGACCCGGCACACTACCAATGTCTGCTCTGACCTCTGCTGTCAGCGTCAATGTCAAAGGTCATCTCATGCCAGGCAGACCGTCAGGCCAGTACGTATAGATGATTTTCCTCTGACGAAACGAAGAAGTGTTGATTATGTGCTATATGGCAGAAGCAAGCCGGGAACTGACAAAACTAAACTGATCGATAAGTCTTGTCCACCCCCGACCCCCCTCGCTCCCATCCTTTTCCATCTTGGGTGGCAGTTAGAGAGCGACCAAATACGTTATGTGGCGTATATTTTATTGCCGAAAACGGATTGTGGAGGAAAATACGGTGGCGAAAGAGAGACGCCACAGAGCCTGAAACCGAGCGTATTGCATTAGCTAAAAAACTGATCTATTTAACATTGCATTCTTTTTTTTTTTTTTTCATTTTTGTTCTTTTTTGTCTGGCTACTTTGGAAAAAAGCAAGACGCATCATATTTCTGGAGGCTATTTGAGCTCTACTTTAGTAATTCCAGTTAAATCTTGTCGTCTGGGGTGTCGCGTCTATTAGCATTCTTTTAGTTTTATACCAGGAGAGGCTACTGGAAAATCTCTTGGTAATTATTAGACGTACATCTACGAGTTTCATTGGAATTTGAGATTAATAACGAAATGCACACTCTGGATTATCATTCCTCAATCTTATTCCACCAATTACGCTACTGTCTTTGTATGAATTGCACTCTAAATTACCATTATAAGGTTCCTTAATCTTAATCTATGATATTTCGGTGAAAGTTATCATTTTATGTTTCCTTATTCCTCATATATTTTGTCACTCGAGAATATGGTTTTATCGCGTTAATTGATATACAATGATTAACTCACTCAATTGAAATTTTTCTCCGGATTATTATTCCCTTCAGTTCTAATATGGGGATTAAATTCTCATAATTGGATTTCAATTTCTAATCATAATTTTAAATATAATCTGAATTATCTTTATTTAATCCTAATCTGAATTAGCTTTATTTAATCCTATCTGAATTAGCTTTATGTAATCCTAATCTGAAGTAGCACGCTTTAATCTTAATCTTCTGCAATTCTATTCTTATTTTCAGACCCTAATCTTTGAGATTTATATTCAGATAATTTTTTCTTTAATTTTTAATCCTAATCGCAATTAGGCCGTCTTAAATCGTAATCTGAATCAACAGTCTTAATCCTAATATGACTTATCCTTCGTAATTCTATAATGATTAACTCACTCTATTGAATTTTTTTCTCCAGATATTACTTTTAATTCTAATATAGTGATTAAACCTCCCATCATTGAATTTCTACTCATAATCATTCTTACGTCCCACTCTGATTAGCTCCCTTTAATCCTAATCTGAAGTCGCCCTCTTTATTAGCCTTCTTTAATTCTACTCTGTGTTAGCCTTATTTAGTCCTTATGGGTATTAATCTTTTAATCCTAATCGGAATTAGCTTTCTTCGATCGTAATCTGAATCGACTTTTTCTTTAATCGTAGTCTGAGCCAGCCTTCTTCAATAGTAGTCTGAAATTCTTTAATCCTAATCTCAGCTATCCTTCTTAATCCTATAATGATTGATTCGCGCTATTGAACTTTTTCTCTAGATATTGTCACTTTTCATTCTAATATAGTGATTAAACGTCCCATCATTGGATTTCTATTCATAGTCATCATTCTTAGGTCTAACCTGAATTAGTCTTCTTCTGTTAACCTGAATTAGTCCAATTAATCTTAATATTACGTTTGAGAATTATATTCAGATTACCGTTCTTTAATCCTCATATGAATTATCCGTTTTTAATTCTAATACGAATTAGCATTTTAAATCCTAATTCGAAGTCGTCCTCTTCATTCCTAATCTTTTTAGCTTTATTTAATTCTACTCTGTGTTAGCCTTATTTTGTCCAGATGAGGTTTTATCTTTGAATCCTAATCGGAATTAGTCTTCTTCAATCGTAATCTGAATCAACTTTTCTTTAATCGTAGTCTGAGTTAGCCTTCTTCAATAGTAATTTGAAATTCTTTAATCCTAATATGGGTTATCCTTCTTAATCCTATAATGATTAACTCGCGCTATTGAACCTTTTCTTCCCCATCAATCGATTTCTATTCATAGTCTTCATTCTTAATTCTAATCTGAATTAGTCTTCTTCTGTTAACCTAAATTAGCCTAATTGATCTTAATATCATCTTTGAGAATTATATTCAGATTATCGTTCTTTAATCCTAATAAGAATTAGATTTTAATTCTAATACGAATTAGCATTTTAAATCCTAATTCGAAGTCGTCCTCTTCATTCCTAATCTTTTTAGCTTTATTTAATTCTACTCTGTGTTAGCCTTATTTTGTCCAGATGAGGTTTTATCTTTGAATCCTAATCGGAATTAGTCTTCTTCAATCGTAATCTGAATCAACTTTTCTTTAATCGTAGTCTGAGTTAGCCTTCTTCAATAGTAATTTGAAATTCTTTAATCCTAATATGGGTTATCCTTCTTAATCCTATAATGATTAACTCGCGCTATTGAACCTTTTCTTCCCCATCAATCGATTTCTATTCATAGTCTTCATTCTTAATTCTAATCTGAATTAGTCTTCTTCTGTTAACCTAAATTAGCCTAATTGATCTTAATATCATCTTTGAGAATTATATTCAGATTATCGTTCTTTAATCCTAATAAGAATTAGATTTTAATCCTAATACGAATTAGCATTTTAATCGTAATATGACTTAGCCTTCTTTAATCCTAACATGACTTAGCCTTCTTTAATCCTAACATGACTTAGCCTTCTTTAATCCTAACATGCCTTAGCCTTCTTTAATCCTAATCTGTTAATTAAACCACCATCCTTTTGGATTTATTTAGATTATCCTTCTTTAGCTCTAATCTAGAGATTAGATGATCTTTTACTGAAGATTTTAATTCATAATCTCGGGAATTAGCTTAAAAAACCTTTGGATTCCCACTCGTTGTTAAACGTAATCCAGTCACCAAAGCGTTACCTCCAAAGAACTGAATTTTTTTCCCCCATTTTTTTTTCTTCATCCGAACTCAACGGGATACTTTGGAGATTTTCTGGTGCGCATGCTTTATCATGTCATATTTCGAGCAAGACGCCAAGTTCTGGTTGTAAGAGTACAGCGATAATCAGCTGTCAGACGTGTCTCCAGTGCACCCTCCACGTATCTTGGCATTGTACAAGAGATTCTTTGTTCCACTCAATGGCCCTGTAAAATTTTCGCTTCTTTCCTCCGCATCATAAGAACAGAGTCATTAAGAGCAAGACTGCATCTGAGTGTGGATGCGGTCATCTAATCAGCTTGTTGCGTTCAGAAGAACCGTTAGCGTGGAATAAATGACCAAAAACTAACAAAATAATATTAACTCTTTCAAATTGTTTACTCTTCTGCAGTTCTATGTGTAAAATACTACAATAATTTTGGGTTTCCACTAAAAACGTGCCATATTAGGCTTATCATTGTGTTCATGCTATTTAGTGCACCAGTCTCATACTGTGAGGAAAATTTGCTTCAAGTTGCCTTGATATTGCACTATTCTAAATGAAAAGCAATATACCCACCAATAAGGCACAATGTACTTTAAATAAATATACTTCTCCATTGAAAAAGTACTTTTTATTTAGAGTAGTGCAATATCAAGGCAACTCGTCGCGAAGTTTTTTCACAATACACGATCGACGCACTAAATAGCAAATCTAGTGTACACATAGTGTACGTAATGAAGCTATGCCCTTTTTGTACAATAAATATAACGTTTACTAATTAATTAATAGTTAAATTTAGATAAATTCTTTTATTTATTTAATCAATAAACTTTGCTTCCTTTCTGCACCCCACTTTAATTTCCCTTTGAAAAAAAAATAAATAATTACTGTTAGAAAACATAAATATATAAATATTATCAAAACTTAAGAATTATTATCATTTTTCTGATATTAATTGGGAGAGATCTGCGCGTGCCTTTATCATAACATTATAATAAAATCAATTTATTTTATATGTGTCTCTCTTTGGCTCTTCCAAATCCCTAAGTCTTGAAGAAAGAAGTGGAAACGTAGTTTTGTTCTAGATATTTTTCTTACCTCACTACATAAAAGGGGTGCCGAAACTGCCGGGTTTGAGGAGAATAGAGTCTGTAATGAACCCTTCTTCCTGGAAGATGCCGATAAATAAGAGAACAAAGGTAAAAGTAGCAGAAAATTCCAAGCCGATCTGAACGCTATCTTTGGTAATTAATGTCTGCCAGACATCAATGTTTATCTCCGTGAGGCCGATGGTGGGTGTTAATGAGAATTTCCCCGTAGAATCTCCTATCTAATGACGACTCATAAGGTGCGCACCAAATGTCAGTAATCGTAAGTTGATTAGCCACACGAAGATAGGTCTTTAATGAGACGAAAACCTCAGTAAAATGTGTTCTTAAATGATACTCTGGATGCGCACGAAAGATTTGCATATTTTCTTTACTTTGTAGTCAACCTGTTTCCTAAATTTTTTTTCATTAATGTGTATTTATAACATTTGAAAGTTTATGCATTAAAATTCTCATATTTTCCCCGATAAAATTCTTTTTCGTTGATAGATAAACTATTACGTCATCTATGACGAGCGGAAGTTATTGTATATTTCATTGATAGAAAAATATACGTCATCTATGACGAGAGAACGTTCTTGTAAATTTCATTGTATACAGAGTATTACGTCAAATATGACGAGCGGAAGTTCTTGTATATTTCATTGATAAAGAAATTATCACGTCATCTATGACGAGCGGATGTCCTTGTATATTTCATTGATAGACAATTATTACGTCATCTATGACGAGTAGAAGTTCTTGAATATTTCACTAATAAACAAATTATTACGTCATCTATGACGAGCGGAAGTTCTTGAATAATAGACATCTATGACGAGCGGAAGTTCTTGTATATTTCATTGATAAACAGATTATTACGTCATATGTGACGCATCTATGACGAGTAGAAGATTAACATAATTTATGAACAGTGATACGTCTGAGAATTTTGAAATAGTAGCCGTGTTAGAATAGTAAAATGTGTTCTTAAATGATACTCTGGAGTTAATGAAAGATATGCAAATTTTCTTTACTTTATGGTTAACCGGTTTAGTTAATTTTTTGAGTAATATGTTTTAATATCATTTAAAACTTTATACATTAAAATATCTAGTTTATGCTCATTAAAATTCCTGCGTATTTTCACTAATAAAGACCAATTATTACGTCATGTATGACGTCGGATAATTAACATAATTTATGAACAGTGATATGTCAGAGATAGAGTCAGCGTTTTGAAATCAATACACCATATCGCTTCGATCTTTTTTTTTTTTTTGTTTCTTGTGCTTTCGGGAGGGAACATTGAACCCTTTCACTTCATATCTTTCCTTCCATCGTGCCCTGTATGTCAAGGAAGGAAGGAAGGAAGGAAGATTTTTAAGCAGACTACAGCCATCGTGTTTACTCAACAGGAAATCAGACAAGGCGTCTTGACAACCAATATTGGCACCTCTCTAGCGCTTTGATTGTACACTTCCTATACGCATCGCATGCGCGCACACATACACACAGTTGGTGGGAGGGTAAGTGAGGGGATTGGGGGAAGCGACTTGCACTTCAATCGATCTACCGACGCTGATGAATGAGGGAGAATCATTGACAAAGGAAGACACCCTGACTTTAGGCTAACTGGGGAGTGTTCAACCAGAACGAACAGCTAGCTTCTCTTAGTGTTCGACACAGCTCTGACATTTACCTAGTGATGCGAAGAAGTTGCCAGTCACGACTCTTGCTTTCTTTCTTTTTCTGACGGCCAATGGATGATTAAAGATGGTAGCGAACTTCCCAGGGTCCTCTGAGGTTGAGGTATTTCCGCGCATGGCAAAGTCTTCTTGATTGACTTTTGTCTTTTTCATCTGAGCCAACTGTTTCTTCACGAGGCAAAGTAAACAGTTTCTAATGTACCAAAACAAAGAGTTGTTTTGGTCCATGATGGCAACACCAGACATGAGAGTAACCAAAGACGAAATAAATTCAAATCATACATTAATATTACATTCATCATTACTATTAGATGTAGATAAACTAATAAGAATGGGATTAAAATTACCAATCTTTATTTTGCCATCTTTGGCTCTCGGAGCACGCTTCGAAGAATTCCGAGTAATGTATCATGTTGAGGATACTTGACGTGTTGTCCTTTGGGGACTTTAAGTGTGCATTTTTAAGTGGCAAGATAAGAAAACTTCAAACGTGGCGAACATTTCTCTTGGGTGGTATTCTTTCTTTCTTGTAGAGGGAACATTTCTGGTTTATTCACTCTCTGTTCATCGATGGAAATAAATATATCCGACAATTTCATGCTTGTAAGCAGGAAATTGAGATCATTATGGATGGACTACGAGTTTGCAATGACGTTTGCGATGTGATTTGCAGTTATGAATCCGCAAAACATTCGAAATTAGGTGAGGCACTTTCGATTTGCGAAGTAGTTGATCCAGTAAGCGTTGCTTTGCATGACTTGAGCATTAGATAACTAATAATTGTGATAACGGGAACCAATTTTGTAAATGGCTAACTCTAAAAACGCATGAACACACTCACTATGTTACTGTTAATAAGTTTAAATGATTCAGAACACGATTATTTGAACTAAAAGTGTTTCTCTTAACTAGATTAAGGGGTGCGTAACCATTAAAGTTTAATTGAGTTCTAATTTAGTTTTTAAATGCTTAAAAAACTCATATAAAACCATCTGTAAAGAAAAAGAAACCAGATCTGTCTAAAGATGCAATTAAATTTATTAAACTCGGGTGGAGCTTTCTTCCAAGCCCTGTTTATAAAGCATCAGTTTACCATGCGACTTTCATATGTTCGCGAAGTTGAAAGAGCACTTAAGGGTCAAGAAATTCAGATGAAATGAATTTCATTTCCCTCCTCATAAATAATTAACCATTCCTTAAGACAAGATAATTAGCGGTCCCGTTATTATCTCGTTACATCACTTAAGAATAAACAGATAATTGCGTCTATTTAACAACAAACTTTGGGAACTTTGGGAATGCGAAAACTTACACCAATAAAATTTTCTGGCTTCTCTTCTCATTACGTATACCGAATACAATTTTCAAAAGGAGTCTTTCCAGCGCGTTATTACCCCGTCTTAAAACCCGCCAGAGTATTGTATCCTATTACGAAATTTAAATGTTAATACTACGTAAAGACGACAGCGGTGAAAAATATCAATTTCTAGAAGATCCTTTAGGATTGCAAAGAAAGCCAGAGCACAACTTCCAAATGTTGCGTTGACGTCATTGCAAAGTTCACACTCTGCCGGTGTTAAATGCGGCTTGCATTTCGTCCGCGCGCCCATTTGTTACGGCTCACCAGTGTTAGAAAGTTAAATTCCTCCACCATCGGAAGCCACAACGGTTTTATACTCAACAAACGACTCGTATATACGACCATGATTCTACAGAACTCTTTTCAGGCCAAGAACACTACCGTATGCGCATCTCTCGCTGTTCTCCCACCCTCCCTTCCATCCATCCCTCTCTCTCCTTTACATTCATTCACTGTCGGTCTTATTGATCTGCCTCTTCGAAGTCCGTGTGTGCCAACAGTGTCATCAGTCCTTGGATGCGCACGAGGGGAAAAATAACCCTCCTTTTAGCGTTTATTACGGTTAATATAGGCGTATCTTCTAATGCGAAGAATTTTTCGTTTTATTTGCGCTTTTCTCTTCGTTGGATTTTGCCAAGGAAGGAAGGATGCTGATGCTCTTAAAGGCTTTTTCTTTTTTTCTTTATTGCTGGCCTCAAAAACCCGAACAGCGTAAAAATGCTTGAAAAGCAAGTCCACGTCAATGATTAGTGGACTGAGGGGAAGTCTGTGCACTTGTGCTTGGCATAGCTAATGCATAGAAGAAGAAGAAGATGGTTGGCCTACAACCAACAGCGCTCAAGATTTCGTACACATTCTCCTCAATTGTTCCAATATTGAGCAAAATATTTTAGGATACAGAAGGCTAGACAATAGCGCCATCTAGTAACCGAATAGTGAAACGATGGACTTAATATACGTCAATAACCTTCTTTGGCGTGTGTTTGTCTTTTAACGCTCAGTACTTGGACTTAAAACGAGGGGTGTTTTTAGTAGGTAATTTACGATCTCTTTTAATGCTTTTCCAGACTATATCCCAGGTAAATCGCTGAAGGAATTGATGATAAATCCAAGAAGAGAGCAGCGTTGGAAATCCTCCATCAATGACCAATTTATCAAAATTAAAAAAAAGTGTGCCATTAAGAAATTGAAGATTGTGTTTAATGTGATGAGTCCATTAAAATCGGAGATGCACCGTGGTAATAGGAGGCTTCCATCATTAAAGTTTATCAACAAAAGAAGCAATTTCTCGAAATCGTAATGGATGTAATATAACACCACTTGTTTTAGACACTAAAGTACACTAAGTGCAAGAAGTTATAGAGAAGTAAATGCTTCTTAAAGGTTTACCAAAAAACGTTCATTCCAATCGTAATTTGTGCCTTCATCATCCAAAAGAAAATCTCCAAAAATTTTGGAAGAGCCAGAGCAAATCTAATAATAAGAGATTTTATTAGGCCTACCATTTTTCTCTCGATTCTAAATCCTACATCAAACCTCTCCAGCTTTACGCTACCGAAAGCAGCGACATCTGGTGCAATTCCTAAGGAGGAGGTGAGGTTCCTTGAAAAGATAAACACAATTATGTAGGTATAATAGGTTTAGAGAAAACTTTCTTTGGGCATTCTTGCAGTTATGCATAAGTAAACAGAGTTACTCTTAAAAGCGATCTTCGAACGCATTCTGGCAGACACACGCACGCACAGCTGGGCCCGGTGACACATGGCCCATCTTCGTAGTCATGTACATCATAATCAGAACACACTAAAAGACGCACGTGCGACTTCCACTATGCAAACTGGAGCTTAAAGCGAGCAAATGATCCACAGCATCTTCCTCGATAGTTGTAAATATTGCTTCCAAGAGCCTATTGGACGGTTTACGAGGCTTTTATACGTCATATACAACGCCCTTAAACTCTCCCTTCTTTCCCTGACTTATAGTTGACTGCTCTATACACCCGAATAAAAAAAATGCATGCTGGGAAATCCAGCCTTTTGTCAGGATTCAAACGTGCTTGAAAATAAATCATCATAAACACGCCATCGTTTGATTTATTTTTCTTTTATTAGAAGCTTTTCTAGAAGTATAAAAATAATCCTTGAGTTAATAAGAATTTAAACTCAACTGACAATAAAAATTCAATTTTCAAAACAACAGATTGTGTTCATATGGTTTGTTTATCGCTAGTTTCAAACATAATTTTATTTAATATGTATTATATTTCTCTCTCTGGTTATTAGAGAATCTTTTTGGGATTTTTATTAAATTATTTCCACGAAGAACTTCATTTCTTTCCTATTCCAAGTAATCATATCCGCTACCATCTTCCAGATCTTCCCAAGTTAGCTTTTTTTCTTTTCTTACTAGGAGAAGATTTTTTGAGCCCAAGATGAATTTTATAAATAATTAAAGAAACTATCTCTTTAGCCTTCGAGCAGTTAGAGAAAACGCATACACGAGATGATGAAACACTCTTAAAAAAATAACTATTGAATCAATTTTTCTTGATGGCTTGATTTTGCGTTCGTGTGATTGCATCTGTATCCCCCTGTAAATCATGTTTCTCTGCATGGTACGCTTTCATAGAGGTTATCATTCATTCATGAACTAATCATGCTCGCTTGTATAATATTATGGGTTTTCCAATACAGGCTGCTTGCCAGACACGAGCCTGCTTCCAGCTACAATTCAGACTTTATTATACTGAAAAGAAGTAGGAGATGGGGAGGAGAAAAAAGTAAAAGTAATATTCCTAATTGAAAATAAGAAAAATACGCATTTTCGATGCAAAACTACAGTTAACGTAGTTGCTCTTTGGCTTATAACTTACATCATGTTTGGGGGGATATAAAAAATTTAAACTTTTGATATTTATTCACTCGTTGGCTTCCAAAAATCGAACATCACTTTAAAATAAACGGATTTATGCAGTAAGAGAGTAGCCAACTTCGCGATAGATGATTGTCATGGTAACGAACAGTTAATTTCATAGTAGCTGGTTACTATAGTAACGGAGCAGATAATTTAAAATGATGAATTAGTCAGATTCGTACTACTGGTTTCTATGGTGATGGATACAGCTGCCTCCTTGGTTTGCTCTTTCTGTATTTCTCAAAAAAATCTTCGTATGAATGACACAACTCAGATCGATCAATTACAACCCGATTTTATTCTAATGCTTCCTCTGGTTTAAACAACAAAGCAACTAAGGCAATGAGGTGTTATGTCTATGGTGTATTCTTTGGTCGGTTTGTCTGTTTTCTGGAGGAAAAACTTTCAAACTTTGTGGGTTTTCTCGCTGCAAAAACTACAGGATCTTTGCCTGGGACTGACTAACTCACTTCCCATCATTGACGAGATTTTCACTCAACCCATATTTTTATAGGCATCTATAAAAATATGGGTTGCGACCACATCACTTCATTCCCGTTTTTTTTTTGGCTTGCTCAGTGGAGCAGCCACATCTCCAGTACTCAGGATGGCAAGTCATAGTCCTTTAGATGATTCTTTGATATAGTGGGCCATTCAACGACTGGAAGCCGGGCAGTCGCAGGCACAGGTGGCACGTTGGCTTAATGTATCACGCAGTGTGGTGTAGGCACTATGGAGGCAGTTTCCGGAGAGAGGAATCATTACAAGAAGAGCTGGCCAAGGGCTACGTCAACCAAAACCGACCGCTATCTGGCTGTAACAAGAAGACGGAACCCTACGATGTCCTGTCATCAGCTGTCCTTGAGGTTGCTGAGTCCAGGTGACATTTCCAAGAGGACTGTGTTAAGAAGGCTCAATTCAAGTGGACTGTACGTAAGGAAGCCAGTGGTTTGTATTCCATTAACCCCAAACCACGGCAGAGCTCGTCAAAACTGGTAACTTGGAGCCCTGACAAATGGAGTAGAATTCTCTTCTCTGATGAGTCCCATTTTAGACTACAGACTCTAGATGTTACTTCCTCTGGAGACAACGAAGAAGGCAGTACCAATACTTACGGCGTTCTGTTGTATGGCGGAACAATGATTAACAGTCGAACCCATCTTCATGTTTTTGATAGGGGTGCTGTAACTGTGCAGAAGTACCGAGAACAGATCCTCGAATTCCATGTGCGACTTTTTAGGAGTGCGGTTGGCCCAGATTTTCTTTTCATTCACTGGACATCGAGCTTAAGTGGTGGAGGAATATCTTGAACTGAAGATACAAACACACATACAAAACGCTTTGGGAATAACTATCGAAAATAGTAGTAGTAGTAGTAGTAGTGGCATGTGATGCAAGAAAGCAAGTGTATGAGCTTATGCAGCATCAGCCAAAAAAAAAAAAAAAAAATCACACCATTGCCTCCAAATGCCTGTCCAGTTGCTCCTTAAATTTATTTAACCTATCAACTTCCACAACGACAGATGGAAGTTTGTTCCAGCAATTAACCACCCGCTGGCTAAAGGCAAATTTCCGCACATCTATTCTACATCTGTCTTTTCTTAATTTGAATTTATGCCCCCTTAGGTTCGTAATCTGAACAAGTGGAAGGATCCCATCAGAATTCAGCGTGCTCAACCTATTCAAGGCCTTATACACCTCAATCAGATCACCACACAGGTGCGTAGTCTCCAGCCACTGCAATTTGCAGAACTTAAGCCTCTCTTGGTAAGAGGATCCCTTCATTCCCCTCACCAATCTTGTTGTCCTTCTCCGTACACGCTCAAGCAAATCTACATCCTTCCTAAAATGAGGCCTCCAGACCTGTACGCAGTACTCAAGGCATGGCCTGACCATTGCCTTATACAGAGGGATAATCACCTCCTTTTCCCTGCTAGCAAAATTCCTATATATCATTGACAAAATCCCATGACCTGCCCTGGCAGTCTGTCTGCATTGCTCAGAAAACTTCATATCTGACTGCACAATTACTCCCAGGTCTTTTTCATTTTCTACCACCTTAAGTGTAGTACCACACAGTTGGTACGTTTCTCTGGGGTTACTTCTACCCATATGCAGTACTTTGCATTTGCCAAGGTTAAACTTCAGTTGCCACTTCTTAGCCCATCTGCCCAAATTATCTAGATCCTGTTGCAGTAGCACACTGCCATTACTGTCATTAACAACCCTGCCAACCTTTGTATCATCTGCAAACTTCGACATTAAGCCTGATATACTTCATCAATATCATTGATAAATATACAAAACAACAGTGGTCTCAACACCGACCCCTGTGGGACACCACTAATAACATTAGTCCACGAAGAGCAGCACCCATTGATTACCACCCTCTATCTTCTCGCACTTAACCATCCTTTTATCCATTGTAGCAACTTACCCTTAATACCATTCTGCTCCAATTTGTACAATAGTCTTCCATGCGCAACAGTGTCAAAAGCTTTCCTGAAATCCAAATATATGATATCAAAATTATTTTTTGCATCCAGTTCCTTTGTAACCACATCATAATATCCTATCAAATTTGTCAGACAAGACTTTCCCTTAACAAACCCATGCTGTGTCTGAATTATTGCTGCAGTCTTGTCTAGATGATCCTGCAATGCATCTTTAACCAGCGACTCCAGTATTTTACCCGGAACAGAAGTTAAACTAACTGGTCTGTAATTACTCGTGTCACCCTTCGATCCCCCTTTGTGAATTGGGGATACATTTGCACATCTCCAGTCCGTGGGAACCTCCCCTGAGTCCAAGGACGCTCTCATAATTATGGCTAAGGGTTTGCTTAGTTGCTTTGCCGCCTCCTTTAAATAACTGGACAGATCCCCTCCACCCCAGGTGCTTTTCTTATGTTTAACTTCAACAATTTCTCCTCCACTTTGCTTTCAGTTATTACAAATTCATTAAGTATCCTGCTACAATTTGATTACCTTCTGCCATTTTCAAACCTTAATAATTCCTCACGTGTGAATGTAGATGCAAAATACTCATTCAGTTTGTTTGCTATCTGAGCAGGATCATCAACAGTCGAACCATCGATGTCAAGTGGACCAATCATATTCATCCCCTTCCTTTTAGAGTTTATATAAGTAAAGAAATCTTGCTGTTTTTCTTAGCATCTTTTGCCAAAGATTTCTCGTAATCTGTCTTCGCCTGCCTAACCTCCTTTGTGACTTGATTACAAACTAGCTTATATCTGCAATAGGCTTCTGAGTCGCTTGATAATTTATATGCATCCCATGCATTTTTCTTCTCTGTCACGAGTCTCATTAGTTCATTTGATAACCATTTAGGCCTAAACTTTGAACAATACTTGAGGAAGTTCCCTACATTTGATTAGCCATAATTGGTGAACATTCTTTTGCTCAGACGGTCCAAACAAATTTTTCAAGTTTTCTTAAAAGTTTGGGACGATCTGCTTCGTACAGATTCCCATTTCACTGCATAACAAAAGTGGTAAAATATTTCCTGTGTATCCACTCTCTCATCTTTGAAATTAGTTCCACTCAGATAAGATTTGAAGTTTATGAAAAAATAATCAGTTGGGACCAGATCTCAACTGAACAGGGAGGTTTAAAATTTCAGCATTTAACTTTGGCCAAAACCTGACATAACATTCCCCTGTTATTGTGATTTCAGGTGCAAAACAATCCTTTTGTGTCCCAGAAAACTGGTATGGTATCCTTTTTTCCTACTTTTGTTTCCACTGAATGACTTCTAATTTGAATACGGGATCATAAAAACGTACTCAGGTTTCATCACCAGCTGCCAAACGGGATAAAAATCTATCTGAATTAAAAGAATTAATTTAAAATTCTCTTTTGATGTTTGCCATGAATAGAAATATTTCTGAGAATCCATCTTGCACAAACTTTGGGCATTACCAACCGCTCATTTATTATCGTTAAATTCTTTCCCTAGAAAACCTTAAGTACGTTCTCAAGGCAGACACTTCAATTCTTCTGTTTTCTATAATTTTTCCTTCAATGTTGGCAATTGTTTCAGAACCGATTGCTTCCGATGGCTGACCAGACCTTGGATTACCCTCAACTGACTCCTATCCTCTTTTGAACTCTGCTGGCCATCTTGGCAAGTCATCGCATAACTGGACGATACTTCCCCAAACACTCAATTCATTCTTTCATGGATTTATTTGTCATTTCTGCCCTCTTTGATCACTGAACAATGCTTGATTTGCTGGATATTCATTCTTCTTCCACCTACCAACATAAAATTTAAATTTTATAAACTGTGGTAAACATTGACATGCTATTATTTTCATGATAGTTTAATAAGAGATTAAGCGATCAAAACAACCTATTCTGTAATTTATTAATACATGTTGTACCATGTTCTCAGAAGCTTTTGACTGCGCCATCTTACACATCGGTATTGTCAATAATTAAATACATGCCAGTGGTGACCAATTTTGTTTTTATTCGAAAAGTATTTATGGTCCTTTTTCCTTCTTTTGTATACCGAAACCCCACCATTGTATCGTCTCTTCGTACACGTGTAGATCGCTTAAAAATAAAAGAACTATTTTTTGTTTCTTTGAGAAAGAAAAGCTACTCCCAAGAATCCGTATGTCTTCGACAGATGTCGAATTTGTTCCACGCATCAAAGTTAATCCCTTGCATAGGTATAGGACTTCCATGTCGTGACAAACGTACACTTCCCTGAGCCATCTTGGGACAGAGCAAAGAAGGTGTTACCGTAGCGGCGTTCGCCCATCATGGCATTTGGCGGCGAAGATAAATTAGACACCATTGCGAACTGACATTCCCTCGCTTCTGATAAAGCCATTGGCTCAGAGACAGCCCATACTGGCCATAGACTCCGAACATTGCAAATCGTTGGAGCACGCTTATCTGAGCAACACCAGGATCTTTATACTAGTCTCGATAGCCATGTAGAATGAAGCTCAGACACTATCTCAATATGTAAGAGCAATCGGAAATGCCTTTCGCTGCATTCACTGCTTTGTTCGTTCTTTCTATGTGCGCTCGTGCTCTTTCTCATCCTCATCACTAAGACTTGTTACCTTTTTATCTCGGCGATGTTCTCTTTCGAAAAACATAACAGGACAGGCACCGAGGAGGAACAAAAAAAAACATGAAAAGAATTTTTCTGGAAGAAAAAACCATTGTTTCTTCGATTTTCTTTCGCTACACGTTTGCCAAAATTATTTTTCCTTCATCTTATTTGATTTATAGTTAGCATTAAGAATTCTCAGACGATACCAGCTTTTGTTTTTTTTTTTTAATGCCGCCCAAATCTACAGTCCTCCCAAGTGTGGCAGACGACAAAGTAATAATTTACTTTAGCTTCTGTACGCTTGTTCGTGTTCATTATCTTTCTGTCTTAACCTATTCTCGTTCCCATGGCAACGCGGATAAATTATGAATTGTTGAGGATAACATCATAAAGGTATTCCCCATGCAGAAAGGAGCGCCATGATTTCTCCAGTCTTCTTTACGCTTCCACTTTTATATTGTATTATTTAAGCAGACGTGGTATGGTATAGTGGTCCCATGTCCCTTAAAATATCTCTTCAACTCAAATATTGCATGTCTTCTTCGCCCCCCTTTTTTGTACCACATGAAACGAACTACGCTGTATAATTAATCATCTTGACTAGACATCGGATTGTGGTCTCTGAACTCTCCTAGTGGGAATTTGTTTAATTAAATATTTAGCCATTTTTTTACAAGGTAACATAACTTAATCGCTTAACACAACCAAGCATTCCTGACGATGTGTATTATATCAAAGTAAAGGCCTCTAAACGGGATTCTGTCAAGCATTGTCATCGATGGTCTTTAATTGGCAGTGTCTTTGATGGCATTGTCTTCAATGGTAAAGTTAATGACTTGAGATCATTCTTCGTGGAAGACTTTGATAACGAGTGTTTCTTATTGATACAATAGCTAAAATCATGTGGTTACAACTCGACTGGACTCGATGCAGCAGTATCGATAACTGTCCAATGATAGCTTACAGCAATCCATCGCAGTAGAGTCAGGAAGTAATTTGATTCTAACGGTGGATTGGGTTGTTGAATATTGATATCACTGATTGATGATTGCTCTCCAAATCCGAAGTACTGTTAATGACGTCACCAGGTTAGTCTGCTCTTTAAGCTCATTAGGAGCCAGACGACCAAATGAGGGTCTTTAACCCCTTTTTTTAGGTAGTACGCCCATCGTACTGATTGGGGTAGACACGGCCCAAAACTATCAACTTTGTGGACAGTACGGATCAACGCGAGTCTGTTGTTAATGAAGCAAGACGTACTGGGGAGGTTGGTGGGTAGGTAAGTTTGGTATCAGTGAGACTTCGTCGTAATGAGCACGCGATAAACAGTTTCTCACCCACTAATTTGCCTTTAATGCATTCAATGGCTTCAGTCTGTCTGATCGGTGGGAGTATCGCCAGTGTCATGTGACGCCGGCAGATAGGAAGAACCGAGATTAGATTGTAAACAATTAACTGTAAAAGAGCTTCTTTGCTCATTATATGAAACCCTTAAAAGGTTAATTGTGTGTTCTAGATGAGCTGCGGATATAATTACAAAAGCTCAGAGCTGCCTGCACGAGAAACACTCTGGAGTAGGCCTTCCGTATTTTACAAAATATTAATGAGAAATCTTGGAACTCTTATGGATGAGCTTTTGCAATGTTCTTTTTTTCATTTGGGTTGCACAGATTTTTAATAACCCTCTAGTATAGCTCATTACTTTAACTGACTGACGCACAGTCAGACTGCTCTGTTTAAAACTACTCATACTAGCATACTGTACTTTAACTTTTCAACAGTGTATTTTCGGATAACTAATTAGATTATTGATTTACTTCACTGTTTTTGTAGATCAGATGTTTTAGGGTTTGGTTTTAAGACCTCCAATCAGCGGATAGTAATCTTATTCTTGAGATTGTATTAGTAATGGACATATTGTGCAAGGAAGCCTAAGGCTTATGCCGCACCTGCCAAGAAAAAGAAAGAAAAGAAAAATGAGTAAAATAATAATAATAATAATAATAATAATAATAATAATAATAATAATAAAATAAAAAATTAATAAATGATAAAAGAAAAGGAAATAGACAACGTATGCATTTCCCTCCTCCCGTAGCTAATTCAGCAATCCAGCTGACCTTAGAATTTCCCCAAATTGTCAGCCTCTACCACCCATGTATGTAACTTATTCCAGTAATTTATAACTCACTGGTTAAAATAAAATTTTCTGCAATCCAGTCTAAACTTCTCCCTCCGTAACTTGAAATTATGGCCTATACTTCTGGAATTATTTATAACTGTGAAAATTTCGTTCTCATTTACTTTGCTGATGCCTCTCAGAGCCTTAAACACCCCAATCTCCTCTAAGGTGCCTAGTTTCCAAGCTCTGCAATCCACATATTCGAAGTCTTTCCTCATATGGACGCCCTTTTGTCGATCTCACCAGGAGAGTTACCCGTCTTTGCACCCTTTCAAGAATCGCAATGTCTTTCTTTAGGTTCGGTCTCCATACTTGAACACAGCATTCCAAGTGTATAAGTTTTTTTGGGGTTACTATTCCCCAAGGTGTAATACCTTACACTTTGCTGGATTAAAGCCTAGCTGCCATTTTTCTGACCATCCCTGAAATCTATCTAGGTCTCTCTGAAGAAGCTCTGCTTGGCGGTGATCATTAAGTACTCTACTAATCTTTACGTCATCTGCAAATTTAGACATTACATCCTCTATCTCTTCATCGATGTCATTTAAGAAAATGAAAAACTGATCCCTGAGAAATCCCACTTCTTACATTAACCCAATTTGAGGAATAACCATTTATTACAACCCTCTGCCTCCTGCCCTGAAGCCATCCAGCTATCCGTCTAAGGATTTTCCTCGTGATTCCAACCTGTTCCAGCTTATAAAGTAACCGCTCATTTGGAATTGAGTCAAATGCTTTGCTGAAATCCAAACAAACAATGTCGAAATTATTCCTAAAGTCCAGCTCTTGAGTGACCTTGTCAAAATAGCTAGCCAGAGTAGTTAAACATGATTTTCCCTTTACAAAACCATGCTGAGTATCGTTCAGAATTCCATTTCTATCCAAATGGTCCTGAATTCCACCCTTGAAAGTTGCCTCCATCATTTTCCCTACTACTGAAATTAGACTGACCGGTCGGTGATGTCCCACTACACTCTGAGAACCACCTTTATGTATTGGCGATACATTGGCACTTTTCCAATCCAACGAAATCACTCCCGAGTCCAGTGATGCTCGCATAATTACCCTCAATGGTTCAATTCACTCACTTGCTGCTTCCCTTAAGATTATAGTGTATATGCTATCAACCCCAGATGCCTTACTGGCCTGTAGGCTTGAAAGGTTTTTCATTAAATAATCTTGCGAAATTTCAATATCAATAATTACTTATTTTTCAACTGCACTCCCATTGGATTCTTGTTATTGTTCTAGGATAAAGATACCCTCCTCCCTCACCTTTTCATCTTACCCTTTTCCATTCTTTAATCCAACTGTGGTGTCTTCCCTCTAATAATTGTAAAAAAATCGGTGTTTATCTCTCATAAAACGCATTATTATTAAAGAAAACTTTATCTGCATGACATCACAGTGCCATTTTCATCATCCACTGGTAAATAAAACCCTCTGAATCAGAATTTTATTTCAACTGCTTTTTTTTACATTTCTTCGCATTCACATAATCAAATCTGTCTCGTTGACGTATTATACAGACCGAAAATTGAATCTAATACGCTGTAAAAATGTGATGAGGACCTTTGAGTTGACAGTTTGAGTGCACAATGTCCCTTCTAGTATGCATCTTAAGCTGTACAAAAGTAGGCCACAGTAATACAATGACCACAAGAGGCAATGGATGCTTAGTAATCCTACAAAGTCCTGCAAATCCTGTTTCGCAATCTAATTACAAATGACTCCACATCTGCGAACTCCTGCGCATACAAATGGCAAATGCACCCGATGCCAACGGATAGTGTCAAGGAGAGAAACAAAAATAAATAAAACCGGGGGAAGACAGCGTCAATAATAAGAAGCGCGAAATTTCTTCGTACCTAAGGCAAAAATAATTTTAAAACTCAACGCACAACTTGGAGACATGAAGAGAAAGCCAAATGAATATTTATGGCCGGCAAAGTTTGATACGCATCACTTGTTCAAAGCTCGCATTTGGACCAGCTTATGCGAGATTTTGAATGTCACCAAAGATACGTGTACAGAATGCAATACAAACAAACTAAGAAATTTTGTTCAGTTCTTGGCCAAAATGGGACACACATAATAGATACTTCCATCGCTGTAGTGGTTAGCTTTGAATAATTGATGTCGGCAATATCTCACTGTTATCTGCTGTCAACGCTTTAACCACTCGAAATGTTTGAGAAACTGTAAAGAAAGGACTGTTGAATACGCAAGTTGAGGTGCATCTTGTAAAGAAGGTTTCGCAAAAACATTTGTACAACTCTTTAGAAATTTAACCACGAATATGTCTTAAAAATTCAGCCCTGACATCGATCTAGATTTGTACATAAAGAAAAGTATTTGTAATAGTAATAATAGATACCACAATTATTGCTGATTTCCTCTTTGATTATGGCAAAGTTTTGAACCCCCTTTGTTGGATTCGTTTTAAAGTCCAAGAGGGAAGAAAATAAAACAGACATTGTTATAAGATTCGCGCGACAGTTCATTATTTACCATTACTTATGAGTCTGATCATTTATCTGTTTTTCTTTTCTCATTCTCTTGGACTTTAAAAGGAATCCAAAACCGGGTTCGAGACGTTGATATAATTGCGCAGGACTGTTGAGTTAACTGGACATCTTTAAAATTGTAATAGGTTTCTTAAAATGGTTTGCTGCAGCTATCAAAGCAACTTAATGAGTTTTTCCTCATGCGGTTGGCAGCCTTGATTCCAGGAGACGTTTTCAACGGGAATTCCAGAAAGATCCGTCTACTGAACAATCAATGATGATTGAAACAGATTCAAGAAACCAGCAGTGGGATGCAACAGAAAGGAGGAAAAGCTTATTGCATCTACAGAAAAGGTTTCGGAACTTCATTTTGCCTGAAGTCCTACAAAACCTATTCGCCGGGCAGCCTGCAGTTGCAAATACTACGAGAAGCATTGCACAGGGTGGTTCGCAAGAGATTAAAGTTTTCAATACCCATTAAAATAAAATTTTAATCGAGCTCCATAATCAGGCGAATAATTTATAAACATCCTGTATTGAGTGTGGGATTTCCAAAACAATATACTAACTGATTAAATAATAATTTAACTATCTTGATAAGGTCCAAATGTTCAGAAACGTAAAACTTTGGAATTTCTTTGAATAATCCATCGCACTTAATGGGATCTTTTTACAATAATAATAGTACCAAATTGCTTAAGTGTATTTATTTTCTAGACTCGTTCTCATAACTGTACTTTACGTTGGACATCTTACTGCTGCTTTATTTTTCAAAAACGCCGTTCTTCCAAATAAAGATTAAGATTAATAAGTAATAAAGAAAAACTACTTTGGAACAGCAATTGTTACTCTTATCTCCACTGCACACTTTGATGGCTGTTTAAAACCACCCAAAGTGGCGGACTCGTCTCGATTTTGAGCACATCGTTCTCACAGGATTGTCGACCGACATTTCTTCGAAGGCATGCTTCGAAGTTATTAGAAGTTTGAATGTATATTAGACCGCTACATCTAAATATTTAAAGGGATAAGCTGTAAGGAGCCTTCCTTGGTATGCGTGGAGCCCAATAAGAAGCGCAAAAAAAGCTAGAAAAACTCCTCGTAATTCGAACGTGTTCTTTTCCTATTGACGCATTTTCCATCACGTTCTCTGCTTCTAACGGTACCATCCCCGTTCAACTGGTGCCCGTAAGCTCTCTCCTTCATTCTTTGAAGACGTAAAACGTGCTGTGATTTGCACGACCCAAGTCCGATATAATTACTGTAAAAACACTCACACACACACACACGCACACACATACACACACGGGTTATTCTCCTATAGAAAGCGAGAGAGATTTCTCTTTCTTTCATTGCAGTCGCTAAAAGAAAAATATCTTCTCGCAACTGAAGCAGTTTGAAAGTTTTGAAGGGGGGTTTGGGAGCGAACCGAGGATGCTGGATGCACTTTGTGTTCAGTAGAGCGTGCAGGAAAAGCAGCGGAGTGGGAAGGTTTTTGTGTATTGTCAAAAGTGAAGGCAGAGCAATTTAATATGTACTGGCCTACGTTAGGGAGTATGTGCTGTAATGTATAGACATGTTTGGGAGTTGTAAGAGTTATAGTCACTAGCAGTTCTTCAATTCTTCCAAATAATCTGACATTTTACATCGGAATGTATGTTCACCGTTGCTTCTTGCTTTTTTACGATTTTTGGTGGAATTCTGTAATAGTTATAATCTTGTTTCTGTTGGCAACTTAAATACAACTTTTATTTCAGAAACAAAACAGTTTTGGTCGTTTTTCTTTTTGAGAGGAATGAAATAATCTTAGTTTATTTACCCTTGCCTAACCATAATAGCAGTATTCGTGGGTAGAACAGTGGTTAAACTCGCAGTTTTCTCCACACAGAGTGTCCGGGTTCGAATCCCATCATGCGAGGAATTTTTATGGGCGCTTTTTCCTCCGTGGCCTAGTTAGTCGGTCTCAGGAGAGAAGAGCAATTGGAGCTTTTCGTTCAGAAAAAAGTGTGTATGTTCTTTGTGATGACCAGAGAATACACACCATTTATAGACGTAATACACACGAGATGAGGTAATCCCGGGAGGACCTAATATGGCCCTTTTTTTAATCGTATTGCCTAGCAAAGTGACAAAACAGCCTGAGTTTAAGTTCTGACTCACAGAACTTTATTCAATTTTTCCCAGGTAGCCAAGTCAGTTGGTGTCTAGCAATGGTTGTATTTATTCTTCCATCAGCTTGAATTTCTTGTCCAGCAACTGACCACGTAAATTTCGCGGACAGGATAGCGACAACTTATTCAGAAATTAAAGAAACCCTTATTCACAACGGTTTCTCAAGTAACTATCGATTTTTTTCAGTCTAAATAAGATCTAAGTCTAAGAAATCGCCGCTTGGACTTCTGAAATTTGGCGTTTATTTCCAGACAAGGAATGTCGAGAGAGTGCATTGTAAGCCCACATTCGAGACCAGGGTGGAATGCCAATCTAACGCAAAGCTTCAAGATGAAACAAGTTGAGTATGCAAGGTTCAAAAGAGAATAAAATGAATAATGTTATGCAGCATAAACAGAAAAGAGTGCGTAATATACATGGCTATGATTCGGAAACAACGCGCAGCCATTTTGTATCCTTTCGAAGATTCCATCTTCTCCAACCAAGACCCGTTGAAGACTCAATCCAAAAACCTTCGCAGAGGCCAAAGATCGAGTTGTCATGATTCTGTAAGACATTCTCGTCAAATGTTGAAGATCCAAATTATCGTATTCCTTTAATCAAAAGGACATTCTTTATTTTGACAGTAACCTCTCATGAGGGGTTAGGGCCGAGTCAAAAGCTTTGCCCAAATAAACTATGTCGAAGTTGCTCTCTACATCCAGCTCATGACTAACTGTACCAAAATAGTTTACTAGATTAGTTGCATGATTTTCTCTTAAAGAAACCATATTGCGTCCTTCAGAAGGACATTTCTTTCCAAATATCCCTGGATTGCACTCTTAATCATTGCGTCTAAGACTTTCCCTACCACTGAAGTCACACTAATCGGTCTATAGTTACCAACTTCACTCTTAGCACCATCTTTATGCATTGGCGATACGCTGGCACTTCTAAATTCTAATATTCTAAATTTCTAGATACAAAAGTCAATTCGTTTTTGGGAAAAAAATGAATTTAAATCGTGAATTAAGTTTGTTTTCTGTTCTCAGAAGCTGTTCCTTTAAACAATAGATGCGAGTGAGTGCCTTTTTCGTTAATGCGATAGCTGAAAATATATTTTTAGGCACCCAACACATAAATCTATTCTTCTTATCTCTTGCTCAGCTGTGTTCCATCAAAGGCTCATTGTAAACGAGGTTTAAAAGAAGTTAGGCTCTATGTTTGTGTGTCGGATGAAAAACTGCAGCTTCACATCTGAAAGGATGAAGAACTTTCACTTATTTCATCTATCTTCTAATAACACTAATAACATCACTAACATAATCCTCTGGTGCTGATACTCGTCATTCCACACTGTCAACATTTCCCTCTTAGGAACACTGACAGAAATAAAGTGCTTTGCTTCGTTCAACACTGCTAGACAGATTAAACGAATAAATATCTTGCTGTCTCCACTACAGAGTGCCAAAACCATTTTTTTCTTTAAAGAGGAAAGAATATTAAAGCTACACAGCCATTGTGAACAAACGAAATTAAAACAGATTCATTTAGTAGTTCGAATTTTTTTCTGAAGATGGCGCATAAGAGGAATACGTAAAGTTAGGTATAAGGACAGCGTACTCAATCTATGTATAAGCATGCAATCTATGTATAAGTATATAATATGGGTATTAATGCTCAATATGAAAAAAAATTAAAATCTTACGTATTTTTGTACTTTTAACTACAAATAATTTGTAGAGACGACTTTTATTCCTTTTAAAACTGTCTACATAGACCAAATTAGCTTACCACTTCAACAACTATTCAAATCGATTAATATTAGTTGTTTACATATGTAAAGAAAATAGCTGATGCGCTCGCGTCTCCTGTGGATGCCATAGAACTACCAGAGCGACTCTTGTCTGAAAACTTTGACGCCTTTCCATAGCTGTTGACACTGAATACCCTCTACTTGGTAATTTAAATATCGCGATAATATTATTTATTTATTTGTTATTTTTGTAACAGCCTGTGGTCTAAAAGAAAGTCCCCCGAATCGAAGCCAATTAGGACTTGATTATATTTGTTGAAAATATCTATTTTAAGGGGGAATACATCTGTTTTCAGGTTGTTATTTTTAGTAACTCTTCTATCTTCAGATCTTTGTTTTATGAGTTCCCAGATAGCTGCAGATTCCTTCAACAAATCTTATACGTGTGTGCGTAGGCTACTTTTGATTTGTTGCTATGGTAACTTCCATTAATAGAATGATAGCGGTCCTTCGTGGAGAGCTGCATGCAAACAAATGGAGTTTTAGGGACAAAGACAAAAATGCCACTTAATCCTGATTTTCCAGGAGGTTAGCAAGATGATGTCATTTTGCACCTCGCTGAATGTTGGACAGAGCTTCCTAACTATTTCTGCTAACGGAAAAGCTCCATCTTTCCATCCATTAAAAACAAATCTTTCCTTCTGTGGCAGAACTGTAGTTTATATGCTTGTTTTCAGTTAGCTATTATTTCACGCTCTTCCAACCATCCCCTTACCCCTTCTGATCGGTTTAACGCAAGGTTTGCGTGCTTACTGAAATCGCTTAAGATGAACTCCAGGCCTTGAGATATTGTGTCCCTGTTAGCCATTAGGGGGAAAACGACTTATTATTCTAAAGGTGATGCAATTTACAAGCGTTTGCCACCTTTCTCTCTCTCTGCAGTGGGTAAAACTGGTTTATCTTTGTTTTTAATAACTCTTCTATCTTCCAGTAACCAAAGTAAATTTTATTTATATTTTAAGCAATCTAGATACTAAATAAAAATTAAAATTCCATTAACACAAAATTTATTGCATTTTAATTTATTAAAGAGCAAAAGAATTAATTAAAATATAAGAATTCACCAGTTCTGGTATGCTGATCAGTTAACCCATTCTCAAGAACGAAAGTTTGAGCCTTACTCCAAAAATTCCTTTTGGAGTAGATGACAAAGACAACATCTTTGTTTTTTTAACTGTGATATCTCTAGAAAATCTTATCTACTGTTATTTTTCCAATGTCTTAATAGGGAGATAACGGTACCGCATCCAGTAATTTTCTTTCTGTGACTCCTGAGTTGCAGAAATTTCTGTGGAAAGTAACATCGGTACAAAAGATTTGGAGCACTGGGGAAAACGACCCTCCAAACTTTGGCACTTACTGGAATCCTAGTGAGTTGCTTCTATAGAATAAAAGCGGTAAGCTGGCCGTTACGTTTTCTTCTTCTGAGGTTTGTTTTCAAAGCTCTTCTCAAAGAGGATACCCAGGTGAAACCGTCTTCGCAGGCACGCGCTGTTGGATTTAAGTTTAACAATAAAAAAAAAAAGTTTCCCATCCGGAGCTGGTCGCAGAGGACGAATAATCGATTATTGTGTATCTGATGATTTGAGAGGCTATTTAGCTGATCGTCCGGGGAGCTCTGTTGGCACGAGCAAGATGTGTAAGAAATCGATTGCTTGTCTAGTCTCTTCTACTCTCTCTCCCTTCAGTTTTCTTGGTGTTATCTGCATTGCTATTTTGTTTTCATTTTAAAGTTACCATTTTGTTAGGTCCCTTTGGTCATCGTATCTTTCCTTTTCTTCTTTCTTCTTTAATCCAAAGATGAAAGATGTTGATTCACCATGGTAGATTTTCTGGATGATTTAATTTATAATTAAATGCATTCTGGGGGTTTTGTTATAATCAATATATTGAATCAATATTAGTTTTTTATATTCACAGAAACTTTTATTTTCGTTAACTTAATAAAATTAAATAGATATTTTAATAATTTATTTAATTTTAAAATTATTAAAATAAATTATTAAAATTATTAGAAGTGAATAAATTAATTTATTACTAATAAAAATTATTTGGTTAATAATTACTTTTAATTTGATCATTATTTTAAAAAAAATTTCATCTATATTGAAATATTACGGAAAATTTAATAATATTTGTAAAAAGTTTTAAATTTTTAAAGATAATTATTTAAAATATATTAATATATTCAAGCAAATCTTTCGTTTTTGTGTCGAAAAACTTTTATTTTCGTTAACTTATTAATAATAAAAATTAATTAATAAATTAAATGAAATTTAAGTATTTTAATATTATTAAAATATTTAAAAGAATTTATTTAAAATAACAAATTAATTAATAATAATGTTTTATTAATAATTACTTTTAATTTATTGTTTTAAATCTATTCATCTATTTTGAAATTTACGGATATTTGCGAATATTTTTTAAGATAATTATTTAAAATATATAATTCAAAAATAAGCCATATAATAACCCAAATACTTTTAAATATAAAAACACAATTAAAAAAATACGATACTAATTTAACACGTGATTTTCCGATTTTATTCTAAATTAAATAGCATTTAATGAAATTAAAATATTTTTTAAATATTTAAATTGTTTAAATCACTAATTTACTAAATAAAATGTCTAATTTATCCACCATTCTCTTCTTTTTATTGAGTAATGGCCCGGATTTCTTTATTTGTGCTGGCTTTGGGTTTCACGTTGTGATGCGTGGAGCAAAAAATCGACCAATGAATAAATTAAAGAATTGTAAAATTTAATTTCGGTTAATTGGCTTCTAATTACGCTGTAATAAATAAATAATCGACTTTCTAAATCATTTTAGAGTTTTAGCAGTATATCGTTTTCATCCTTCGAAATTACCACATTAAAGCATTTTGGTGATCGCACCAATTGAGTAATTGATACAATGTGGAAGATAATTAATCCTAGATAGGAAGCTAATCGGAAAATTAACTTGCACCCAACGATGTCAAAGGAGCACAGGAGCAAAATATCTCAGCAAAATTCCAAGCCTTCTAATTTAGATAATATACATGAGATTCTAAAAACCAGTTTTAGAAGTCTAATCTTATGAATAGGAATTTACCAATTTAAGGAGAGGGTAAGGTTTTTTCCTATTATTATTATTTATTTAAGAATAGCACTAAATGCATACAATTTCTCTTAACGTACTCTGTTGTAAGCGGATTTTAATAAAGTTATTAGATGCGATACAGGCATAAGCCAAAAAAATGACGCAATCCAATAAAAACAGATATAACCCAAAAGATAGGTACTATATAGACATGCGATACAGACATAAGCCAAAAGACAGGTATTATATATAGATATAAGCCAAAATATAGATATTAGGATGCAATCCGATAGAAATAGACATAAGCCTAAAAATATGTATTATATAGACATGTGATATAGACATAAGCCAAATATAGGTATTATATATATAAGCCAAAATATAGATATTAGGATGCAATCCGATAGACATAAAAATAAGCCTAAAAATAGGTGTTATATAGACATAAGCCTAAGATTATATAGACATGTGATATAGACATAAGCCTAAAATAGGTATTATATAGACATGTGATATAGACATAAACCTAAAATGGGTATTACATAGACATGTGATATAAATATAAGCCAAAAGATAGATATTGTATAGACTTGGGATATAGATATAAGCCAAAATATAGGTATTAGGATACAATCCAATAGAAATAGACATAAGCTAAAAATGGGTATTATAAAGACGTGATATAGACATAAGCCAAAGATAGGTATTATATAGATATAAGCCAAAATATAGATATTAGGATACAATCCGATAGAAATAGACATAAGCCTAAAAATAGGTGTTATATAGACATAAGCCTAAAATTAAGTTTTTTTTTTTTTTTTTTTTTATGAAAACCCTAAACACGAAAGGTATCAAAACCTATAGTACTTAGTACCGTGCATGGGTTGAAGGAGAAGTATGGGGGAAGGGGGATGCCGGAAACTTTGCTCTAGAGACTACTTCAAGCCTCCAATAAGCAAAGTGGTGGTATTTCACCAGTTGATGAAAGTCATCTACCACCTAAAAATTATTATATAGACAAGTGAAATAGGCATAAGCCTAAAAATAGGTGTCATATAGACATAAGCCAAAAGATAGGTATTATATGGACATGCGACACAGACATGAGCAAAAGATAGGTATTAGATATACATGTGATATAGACATAAGACCATTATATAGACTTAGACTATTACATAGACAGGTGATATATTACATAGACAGGTGATATCACCTATATATATATAGGTGATAGAGATGTAGAAATAGAAATAGGTATTAGACGCAATCCAATAAAAACAATAATAAGCCTATAGATAGATATAGACATAAGCCAATATGTCTATATCTATCTATAGGCTTATTATTGTTTATAAAATATAGGAAGATAAAAGATAACCCAAAATATACGAAATATATTAGGAAGCAATCCAATAGAAATGAACATAGGCCAAAGACAGGTATTATAAAGACATGTGATATAGACATAAGCCAAATATATTATATAGATATGTGATATAGACATAAGCCAAAATATAGGTATCGGGACACAATCCAATAGAAACAGACATAATCCAAAGATAGGTATTATATAGACAGGTGATATAGATGTAGGTGATAGAGATATAGAAATAGAAATAGGATGCAATCCGATAGAAACAGATATAAGCCTAAAATAGGATTATGTTAGGATTATTATTATTATAGGATTATTATACAGACATGCGATATAAACATAAGCCTAAAATAGGCATTATACAGAAATGCGATATATACATAAGCCAAAATATAAGGTATTAGGATGCAATCCAATAGAAATAGACATAAGCCAAAGATAGGCATTATATAGATATGTGATATAGACATAAGCCAAAGATAGGTATTATATAGACATGTGATATACATAGCCAAAAGAAAATTATTATATAGACATGTGATATACATAGCCAAAAGAAAATTATTATATAGACATGTGATATAGACATAAGCCAAAGATAGGTATTATAAAGACATGTGATATAGACATAAGCCAAAGATAGGTATTATAAAGACATGTGATACAGACATAAGCCAAAGATATTTTATAGACATGTGATATAGACATAAGCCAAAATATAGGTACTGGGACACAATCCAATAGAAACAGACATAATCCAAAGATAGGTATTATATAGACAGGTGATATAGATATAGGTGATAGAGATATAGAAATAGAATTAGGACACAATCAGATAGAAATGGACATAAGCCTAAAATAGGATTATGTTAGGATTATTATTATTATAGCATTATTATACAGACATGCGATATTGACACAAGCCTAAAAATAGGCATTATACAGAAATGCGATATATACATAAGCCAAAATATAAGATATTAGGATGCAATCCAATAGAAATAGACATAAGCCAAAGACAGGCATTATATAGACATGTGATATAGACATAAGCCAAAGATAGGTATTATATATACATGTTGATATACATAGTCAAAAGAAAGTTATTATATAGACATGTGATATAAACATAAGCTAAAATATAGGTGTTAGGCTGGAATCCAATAGAAATGGACATTAGCCAAAAGATAGGTATTATATAGACATGTAATATAGATATAAGCCAGAAGATTGGTATTATACAGATATAAGCCAAAAGATAGGTATTAGAACCAAATCCTCTCCGAATAATAGAATCGAAATAATCTGACTTTAAGGATTTAGTTGACGAATAAGGACAGCTATTTATCATTGTTACTGATATATAAATTGGCCTCGAGATGGCGCATTCATACAGATTCCATTTTATAAAAATTGATAAGGAAGCCATAGTGAATTGTAAGTTACTTATTTTTAACTTTTTCGCTGTTATTTTCTTTTATATCTAGAAGTTTCAGTGATATATACTTAGCTTCCGGTCTCCATCTATATTTATAGCAGTGCATAAATTCTAGCAAGCATTCTGTTCCTTCAAGATGGTCACAGTATCTTCATTTTGAACTGGGAACATTTCCCTATTATCTACAGCCTTATTTTTTTCAGTCTCATTTATTCAGTCTTCTAATTCATCGCAAGCTTTAACTTAGGGAACCCTGTCCGAATAATTCATCGCGAATAGTTTATGCCACTATTTTTTCATAGTGGACGATTATTCAAGTGGTCTGTCCTTTATGTTTCGTCGTAGAAGATTTATAACCGAAATACTTAAATTTATCATCCACCATCGGCCATTGTTTGTACTTGGGATGTTTACATTTGTCTCCATTTAAGTTTCTTCATCTTTGACTCAACGTTTTGGTAAAATTCCAAAAATTTATCCACGGTGGAATTATTAATTGTTTGAGTTTTCTAAAAAAACATTTCGTGTGGTTAGATTCGTTTCCTGTTGGCCACAAACACGAACAATGGTGCGATTTCGATAATTAAGAGCCCCCTTGCCCATCAAGGTACGCATTAGGTTCAATCAGCATTGGGGAAAGTTCATTCGTTGTTTTTACCCCCAAGTTCCAATAGTTTTTCTTAATTGCTTAACGGGATTCAAGGTCCTTGAAAATGAAAAGATTTTCTTCGATTTTGTAGATTCCAATTCACAGTTAGAAAGGTATATTTTTAGTTTTCTTCTCCCTGCAGTAGAATTTGAAGTAATTTTAAATTTGTATGCAGTTTCTCGGATGCAAAAACGAAGGATTTGAAGAGTTGCTATAGCGACAGATAGGCACAGGATACAATACTCTTTCTTTCTTCCTTTTCATCCGTAATCCTTATGCAGAATAAATTGTCTCACATTTCCGTGATAGGAAAAATGACGGAATTTATTTTCGATCCAAAATATCCCTTAGTACGATGGAACAAATTGCTTAGTTCTTACAAATCATACTCTGAGAATCTTTAAGAAATGAGAAATCCGTAAGAAATATGTTTTGGAAGGAAGTTTCGATAAGTGCACGGGCCCACACATGCAAGCTGGATCAATAGCAACGACGTAAGACTCGATTGCCGACTGCTCTTGCAAGGTTAAAAATAGACGCATGGAAACATTATGCCTTGTGGGCTTCCCACGCCAGATGGCGTTTCTTTAAGAAAGACAATACACGTAGCAGAGTTAGAAGTATATTCGAAGAAGATTTCACGCGATAATAATCATAGATTAATTAAAAGTACTTCATTACAATAACGGGAACATCAGAATGGAATGTGCTAATCTGGAAACAAAAAGGTCATCAGCATGGATTGGGCTCTCCTGTACGTTTTATGTTCGGTCCTAAGAACTTAAACTTGCGACTTGTTATGCTTTCATTAAGATCGCTTGGGAAACCTAAAGTCCATGTATTTCTTGTATGCTTCCAGAGCTGGTCCAGTATCCAAAAAACGTTTCTTGACCTCATTTCAGATGTATGTACGTAGTCCATGACATTGCTGTACTATCAAAGGGGACGGACCCGAACTACATGCTTCCTAGGAACTCATCTGTGACATTCTACTCAGAAGAGCCCTTTTAACACGACGCTATTTTGGTTTCTGGGTCTCCTGAAGATTTTTTTAAAAATTCTAAAGTTGTTGACGTTGTATTAGGGTTTTAGCAGCACCATCGACTAAGACTATATTGATATATATATATGTCTCTAAGTTGTGTGTGTTCTGTGGTCAATTTGCTGTTTGCTGGAAGAAAACCTACGATTTCCGGGAGAAAAAATCATCCTAAACTTCCTTGAGACCAAATAATTCAATCACTTTGTAAGGAATGCCCATAAAAATTCCTCACGTCATTGAACTCAGTTTTTTTCCACTGAATGGGACGATGGATGATTCTTCCAACTGCACTACCCGTGAGGGCTCTAATTATATCGAATTTACATATCAAATTAAAATCTTAAAGAGACTTAAAAGATAAGTTAAAACTTTAAGGCTTAAAATTCGTTGTCAAATTGAAAGAAATATCTTTCCGGTAAATGTCCCATTTCCACCAATAATAAATATTAAAATAAATTCTAGTAGCCCCACCGCCTTGGGCCCCAAATTCCTCACTCCTGTACTGGATATGGGTGATGGTAATGTTTCTTCCCAAAGATCTATAAATAAATTATATAAATGTTTATCTGGAACATACTCTATCTGAGAACAGCAAATCCTTAGATAAAAAAGTAAGGATTCAAGAAAGGCTTCACCAGAGAGCCCGATTCTATCTTAAAAACGCTTCTCAGTGATCATGATCAATCCTGGTAAAAAGTTACCTCGATAAATTTTCAGTTGAACTGTGGCAAGTCTGAAATGGACTTGGGCAGGACACATTGCTCGAAGACAATGGTAGATGGACTAAGAAAATAACGGTACCCAAGAGGAGCTAAAAGAAAACCTGAAAGACAACAACGGAGATGGATGGATGAAATTCAAGAGTTCATGGGTAGTAAATAGATGGCCATTGCACAAACAGAAGGAACTGGAAAGTTTCTGGAGAGGCCTTGTTTCTGCAGTGGATTGAAAACTCTGATGATGATGTTGTGAGAAGACGTTAGCTGGTCCACATGGATTCTAACTGATTTAGGAAAACATGGTATTTACATATCTAAACATAAATATAAACTATCCTCTCAGAAGTTTCGGATACCAGAATGATTTGATTTCTTAAAAGCAAGCATGCACTTTATACATATTAAAATACAAGTCTGAAAATTCATATTTTGTATATTTGATATCGTTCCTGTCTCCTTCTGGCTATTTTCCTCCATTTCGGATAATGTGGAGTCTCTCCAGTATTCATAGTGAATTGATGAAAGCTTGAAATAAGAATCTCGTGTTGTTGGCTTCGTTTTATCATTCCATTTATGGTTCGAAGTAGGCAGATATTTGTGATTTAGTTTTCTTTTATTCCTCCAAGGCGAAAAATGTCTAAGAGAGGATAAATAAGCAAGAAAAAAAAAGGAAGATAAACCTCTTCCTTCTATCGTTTCGCTACTGAAAGCCAATATTGTTTTACTTTGAAGAAAGCGAATACCTTTCTTCTTCTTCTTATAAACTCCAAAAATCTGCATGAAGAGTTGAAAAGCAAATCATATCAGAGAATGTCACGTGCGTTACCATGACTACAGAATTCTGTTTATAGCCTTGCAGAAAGTGATCTAGAAGTCTCGTAGTGGAGCAGTATCTCCTCTTCACTGAGCATGATAAAAGGATAACAGGAAGAGAAGCATGGGGATAAATTCTACTCAGGGATAAAATGTGTTTTCTCTTTTTTGGGTGGGCCTGGATAACGAAAATATGAGCAGGGATTTTCAGCGAATTCCTTCGCAATAAACAGTTATATCCCAAATGAGATGAACTGGTCGAAAAGAACCCTTGGTATCTCCCTCATTGATTTATTAATCTCTCCCAGGGTCTTACTTCATTTAGATCCCCCTCCCCAAGATATCCAGCTACCAATCTTTACAATCGGAACAGTCTAAGCGTTCTTCACGTGGACCCCATCAGCACCCTTCATTAATCTGGTAGTCCTTCTTTGAATCCTAAGAGAGTTCAAAGAAGGACTACCAGATTAATGATTAATTATATAGAGAGGACTCTCTGTGTCTTCCTAGCCACCTCAGAAGACACACAGTGTCCTCTGAGAAATTGACGATTTGTCAACAAGCTATAACAACTGTCCTTGCACGTTCTCTTCAATGTCATTATGGAACTCGCCATATTGATCAACCATGAAGTATGTACATTTATGATTACTGTCTGTCTCCTGTTTTTCAAACATCCAATTAGCTAAAGAAGAATCTTACCAGTAACCATAATTTTCTCTTGTTTATATAGTAGCCTTTGATGGGCAACCAACTGTTTTATAAGGTTGCTTGATCCAGATGGGTCAGGCAACATTTTATCTTCCTCGACCCAAATGGCCATCTATTATGGAAATCATCCCTGTTTAGATGGTCCTGTATCCTTAACCACAGACTACATGATCTTTCTAATTACTGAAATCAAACTCAGTGGCCTATATACTCAGCTTCCCTTTGGCGCCTTTTCTGTGGATTGGGGAGAGATTAACGCTTCTTCCCAATCCAGGATGATCGTTCCGGAGTCTAATAATGACCTCATTATCATTCCCAATAGGATGTTAACTCACATATGATTTTTAACTCACTTGATTTACAGAAGTCAGACTCCTTTTCACTGTTACTCCAAGATTCGAGCGGTCTTTCAAGCATCATGGATTAAGACCATATTGCTCTGTGTATACCATATCTGTAAATTGCGTGTATTCTGAGGTCGATTTTCTGTTTGCTGGACGAAAAACTCGAATTTTCGGGAGAAAAACCATGCTATCCTCATCTGAGACCCACTACCTCAGCCAGTTTCGAAAATGGCCCATAAAAATTCCTCCTGATTCGAACTCAGCTATGCTATCAACTGCGCAATCCACGAGGGTGACCCTGTGGACGTCGTCTGATGCTATAAAATAAATTGACGCATTTTCTTCAAAGACATAGTTAAATGCCGAATTGTTTATTTGATTTCATAAAAGAATCCAAAAGCGGATTCAATCAGGACCCGGTCCCAGGAGAGGGGAGGAGGAGGATATCCTGCCCGCGTTATTTGACAAACAGAGATTCACTTTCGATAGTCTGCTAGATAACAAACTGTACAGTTTTCTAACCGTAGTTTGCCTGTGAAGAACACAGATTTTGTGCAGGGCTCGATGTGGATTCTCCTTCCAGAGAGTGTTTTTCGCATGGAGAAACTTTCCATCATGTAAAAGACAATGAGGTAGGCCAGAAAAAGTGCGAAAACACTAGACAGAGGCAGTGAGTGGAAGTAGTAGTAGGAGAAAAGAGAAAAACACAAAGGAACATTCCGGGACTTAGCATTGCAAATCTTTAACTGCGGGACCAAACGAACGGTTTTCTGACACGCGTTCACTGAGGTCGAAAGGGGCAAAAATGCATGGGAACGCTTTGAATATCATCACCATACATGAATCTCTAAAAAAAAGGGGGATGATTAGAATTTCAACAAAGAGAAACACGCCAGAAACAAAGATGACATATTTTACAAGGACGGTGCAGTACACTTTTAGGGTGTGAATCTCATTAGATTCAAAGGTAAAGTTGGAGTTTATTTGCCAACTCCAGCAGAAGCCAACCTTTGGAATATTTGGTAAGTTACAGGGTATTCGAACAAAGAAAAATTCACAACACGGAAGCAGGAAAATGCAGAGAGAGAGAGAGAAAGATGGACTGAGTGCACGATGGAAAAAAGAGGGTGGGGGGCCACTGCTTGTCGCTGCCTTTAATGCCCATGACATGGAAGGTTCGGCGTGCATCTTTGTGAAAGAGTCGCATTACGAAAGTTAAACAGCATTCGGCCTTGTTGATAACTGTGGTCATGTGACTTTAAGTCGCTGCTGCATTCAAGAGGCGTGGGTTGAGCAGAAATTTGCATAAATATTCGCAACTGTTCCTGGATGCGCAGAAGGAAGCGAAAAATGGACGCACGAAGGAAAGTACGATGGAAAAAATGAAGTTTCAGAAACGTGTAAATATATCGATGGGATTCGTCTATGGGAATGTGTTTTTATTCGTAGAAGTTGTAAATCTTATCGACCAGGTTCTGGGATTGATCATTTTAAATCCGATGGATGAAAATATTTGTTTTACAAGTAACGGTTAAATTTATGGAATTTTCTAATAAACCATCACTAATTATACGCCATCTTGAAATTAGGGTTAACCAAAATATGATTGTTTTGAAAGCTGGAGATTGAGAGAGATGAACAGGGATTCGTGTACCATGCAAGGAGGTGATCCCAGATGGTTTAAAGAACTATTTCAGTCTTTCTAAAATAAAGGCTCCATTTCAAGATCAATCCCTTTTTTTTTTGTCAATCTCTAACTATTAATGCACTTCATGCTATCTTTCCCTCTACTTCTCCAACAGGGCCGACCCAGTGGCAAAATGCAACTGGGGCGAGTGTTTGTACTGCGCCCTCTGTTACTCTTTATAAAGTATCTTTTGTGGTATAACACCGATAAAGGAAATGAGTTCGTAAACGTATTTTGCCAAATGTCCACGCTGTCGGGTAGTGGCGAGTTTTCGGGGGGCGCTGGACCATTTGATACCAGAGAGGCATGCAGGTCATCTGGAAATTGTCTCCGACCAGGCGCATTGCAGTATAATGTGAATGGGTTCTTTCAGTAGGACAATACGTTAATGTCCACAAGACCACCGGATGTCAGTCCAATTGAGCAACTGTGAGATGAGGTGGAACATGTTTTTTTCCAGCAGAAATCGCAACCATCCAATTTGTTACAACTGTGGGAAACAATCGAAACAGGGACCCTGGTCCTTGTTTCAATTGCTTCCATAGCACGCCATCGACGTCTTGTTGAGTCCATGCCACAATGACTTCAGGCTGTTTTGAGTGGGAGGACATGTTCGCTATTCGGTAAGTGTGCCTAATAAAGTTGGCACTGAGTGTAGTTCAAACGTGTTTATTTCAATTTCTCATCTCTTTCTCTCTCTCTCTTTTCTTTTTCTCTCTCCCCCATCTTCTTCTTTCTATCTCTCCCTTTGTTTTTTCTTTCTTTTCGCTTTCTCTCTATCTCTGCTCACCTCTCTTCCTCTCTATCTCTCTCATCTCTTTCTCTTTTGCTCTATCGCTCCTCTTTTCTCTCTCCTTATTTCTCTTATTTCTCCTTCGCTCTTTCTCTTTTCTTTTTCTCTTTCTTTGCTTTTCTTTCTTTTCACTTTCTCTCTCTCTCTCTCTCTCTCTCTCTCTCTCTCTCAATTCTCTTCCTCTCTATCTCTCTTTCTCTCTTTGTTTCTCTCTATCACCTTCTCCTTTTTCTCTCTTTATTTCTCTTCTTTGTTCGCTCTTTCTCAATCTTTCTCTTTACTGTTTCTTTCTTCCTCATCGTCACTTTTCTGTCTTTCTTTCTCTCTTTTCCCTCTTTTCAGATCTTTCTGTTCTGTTTCTCTGTCTGTCTATATATCTCTCTCTTTTTTTCTTTTTTTCTCCCTCTATCTTTCCTGTTTCTCACTCTTTTTTTCGCTGTTTTTTTATTTCTTTCTTGTACTTTTTCGCTCTTCTAGTTCTTTCTTTTCTCTTTCTCTCTCTCTCTCTCTCTCTCTCTCTCTCTCTCTCTCTCTCTGTCAACCTCGCTCCTCTTTTTCTTCTCTTTATTTATCTTCTTCCTCTTTCGCTCTTTCTCATTTCACTCTGCTTCGTTCTCTGTTTTCTTTTCTACTTTTCCGGTTTTTATCTTCTGTTTCTCTTTTCTCTCTCTCTCTCTCTCTCTCTCTCTCTCTCTCAGTTTTGCTCTCTCTTTCTCGTTTTTCTCTTCCTCTCAATCTACCTCTCCCCTTCTTTTCTCCGTTTTCATTTTCTCTCTCTTAGTCTCTCTCGTACTTTTTCTCTATCTCTTCTGTCTCTCTCTCTCTCCCCTTTTTTCTTCTTCCTTTAGCTCTCTCTCTTTTGCTCTGTCTCTCTGTAAACCTCGCTTCTCTTTATTCTCTCTTTATTTATTTTCTTCCTCTTTCGCTGTTTCTGTTTTCACTCTGTCTTTTGTTCTCTGTTTTCCTCTCTCTCTCTCTCTCAGTTTTGCTCTCTCTTTCTCGTTTTTCTCTTCCTCTCAATCTACTTCTCCCCCACTTTTCTCTGTTCACACTTTCTCTCTCTTAATCTCTCTAGTATTTTTTTTCTATCTCTTCTCTCTTTCTTTTTTCTCTTCCTGACTTTCTCCTTTCTCTCTGTCCCCTCTCTTTCTCCTCTCTCTCCCTGTCTTTTCTCTCTTTCTTTCCCCTTTCTTTCTCTCCACCTCTTTCTTCTCTCTCTCTCTCTCTCTCTCTCTCTCTCTGTTTTCTATTCGTTTGTTAGGAACAATGTAGTTGTACAATCTGTCTCTCACCGCTGTTATCCTCTCCGGAACAATACCAAAACGCGTCCGTCCACGTTCACCCCCGTAAAGCGGACCGACGCTCGTTGGTCACCGAAAGCGAACGGAGGCGATGTCGCGATGTGACGGAAGATACATTCGTAGTGACAAAGGGGTTACTCGTAATTAGCCGGCCCTGTTTTTGTTTATTCGAAGGTGCGGACGAGAGTCCACCGGTATTTAACGAGTCCCTTCTGGATTAGTGTCAGCGATTAATCATGGCCCGGCAAAGTTTGAGCATTAATCAAAAGAGCGCGCGATCATAAATCATAGAAATCAAAATCATGTAGTGATTGGGGGAACAAAATACGTATTAGACATAAAGCGGCTACAAAGGGAAGCTTTAATGAATCACCGGAGAGAGAGAGAGAGAGAGAGCGAAAGATTAATGGACTGTAAATATTTACATTCGACACGAGCTGTTCGAAGCCCCGATTTAAGGAGGCGCATTTAAGAAAAGAACTTCCAATAGAGGCGCTGCTCCTGCAAAACTATAGATAATCTATAGAAATTTGGCAAAAAAGAAAACCCATTCGCCTCGCAGGAGTGATTTATCGTTTGTAGGAGCACCGTGACAGTGGCTCCTTCTAATTAAACCTTCGTGGAACCAAATAGGTGTGAGGAAGTCACGTGGCCCGTGCAGTTCATTATTTCCTTCTTCCACACAAAACACCGCGTAATCTTTTCGACTCTTCTTTCTCTCTTTGAGCATTATCTTTTTCTCTCTCTCTCTCTCTACCGTCTTCGTGGATGAACGAAGCGTCCCGTACGTGCAACGCGGCGATGTTTATCGATAATATTCGAACCTTGGCACGACGTCACTGGGCAGTGGTGACATCACGTGACTTTGAACTCTTCCACGTGGTATTTTTGCGCGGGCACACTGCTGACAGCCCAAACTTCGTGGTCTAGCCCCTAGACCAGGCTGTTCCAAAATGTGGTCCTCGAACACAGATTAGGGAAAAAATATGATCCTTCCAGCGAACCTTTTATATTTAGGACTGAACATAAGACAGATGGAGCCATATGGATGGTTGCTGTTGTTGTTGTAATACAGTTTTAGGAGAATCAGCAACTAAGCCATATGGTGGATGAAAAAATCCGAGTTTCCGGGAGGAAAAACCACGCTGTCCTTGCCTGAAGCCAACTAATCTGGGTTCGAGTCATCGACGGAACTCGAACTCAGGTCTTTTCCACACGATGTGCAGAGGACGGCGATCCTACCAACTGTTCTATCCAAGACGACCGTATACAGTAGATGGATTACAAGGGATGTTTCAACTGAAGGATACGTTTGTTCGTCTAGCTTCACCTGAAACTCAATTTTCCAGGACGCTACTGTTGAGGAAGTTTTATATGGAGCATCCTCACCACACCGCGCCGATTTGGCTATATACAACTTTTTTCTGTTCCAAACGATCAAAACTTTGCTCAAAGAACACATTTCCTTCTTTTTTAGAGGAAATGCAGCAGCACATCGAGGGAGTTAAGTTATAGAGGAGAGCCAGAAGGGAGAAGGTCAGGACTGCTTGATGTATGGACAAAATCTTCCCAACCGGAATGCAGTGGCCAATTGTATGTTCAAATGGCAGCTGCATTGTCTAAAAACACTTGATTCATGGATATAGTGCACATAGGGGTATTGTTATGGGTTTCCTGTGGTTTACCACAAATCCGTATTTAGTACTCTGTGATGCTGCACAATGTTGCAAAGCCAGTTGATGTGGACAGTGTGGGTTGTGTGAGTAGTGTGTTGTTTGACTGGCTTCTTCGTTACTGAGAGGCTCGATCACCAGGAAGGAGCTTTCCAGAATCCATCCACTAGCACGAGAAGCTGGGCTAGAGAATTGAAAGATATCTGACAGGCCGTCCACACTGCTGTAGGAGGGAGAATGGAAAGGGGCCAAGGAAAGAGCAGAGAAGAGACAGTAAAGTGGAAGATAGGGAAGAAAGTGTGGATGGCAGAGTACAAGGTATCACCCCAGATTTGCAAAAAGAGTGCTAGGCGCAGTTGGGAGAGTCCTGAAGGAGGACTGTGGGCAGAGAGAAGGGAATAGATAAAGTTCAAATTAAAGAATAAGAGATCGCCACAATGGCTATCTGTCACCCCACCACGGAAAAAGGATTCCCGGTCAGCCAGAAGAGGTAGAAGAACGTTCTCGCAGCAACTTCTCTCGATTAGGTTGGATGCACAGCTAGGGAACAGATGTTGGAAAGCATTCCGCTTAACAAAACGGTTGGGCTAGCAGGTGAGCCGGAGGCTTGTAGTCCTACGTTGATGGAAGAGTCAACATCAGCAAAAGTCTTCAGTACCGAATTGTTCCTGGAGACAGAAATCCCGCCCACAGGAGGATACTGGGCAAGCCAAAGAGCTAACGCTCTAATCCCACGTTGGTGTGTACTCCAATGTCAGCAGAAAAGAACCTGGAGAAACATCCAGGGACAATGAGTCGCACCCAGGGAAAAGGTCCTGGGCCTGCAAATGGTGATGTGATGGGAGATAGACTCACAGATGCAGTGAAATAGAATCCAACTAGTCGAGCCATGCATACCAGACCGCTCAGTTGCTGACGAATATCTTTGGGCTTAATCCCTTTGATGAATATAAATCGCATAACTACGCTCCTTATTCATTTTAATAATATTCAAGTAAGGTAACCATTTTGTTATAATCATCTTATATGAGCAAAAATGCCCAATCCTGTAGATAATATGAATTTATTAAAGCAACTTTTACTATAATCCTTACTTTCCAAACAGCCCTTATATTTCGGACATGAGTTGTAACAAAAAATAAATCGTCCGTGTATAAATAGAATTGAAAATTAGTTCATCTTTTGTAAAAGCTGCTCTACAAACCTATAGTTAAATAAATAATGGTTTCTAGGAAGACCAAGTCAGTCATTCACTTCCCACGTTCCTATTAATCAAGAAATAATTAATTAAATCGAGTAGAGGAGCTCTTATTAGAAATCTCTTATCATATCATGTGGTATTGTTGGCTTGCTGCATTAAGAAGAGCTTTGAGGGGAAGGATCAGGGATAGGGAAGTACAATTCAAGGATGCGGCGTCTGTATTCCCTCTCACAAGCAAACTTATTAAGGTCAGCATCCAAATACTGGGCACATGAAAGTAGTTAAAAAGGTAGGAACCTATCGGATAGGTGAAGACGGCTGAGATGTGTGCACAGAGTTGGAGTTGCTATGAGGGAAGTCTGAGGGATTGTCCGAGAGCACAAGTCCCAGAATGATGGTGCCGAAATCTTGTCAACGATTATTTTGTCAGTTGTTGTAAAACGTTTCACCCTAATCAGCGTGCTGAACCTATGAATTTGTATTAAACTGATCATTTGAGTTGTCCCCAACTGTGGAGGAAGTTTATGTTTGTTCATAGCCCATTTTAAGAGCCAAACTCAGCAGAAAAAAGTGGCCTAATAGTTTTAGGGGCAGCAGATGCCCATACCTCTGCATAACATAAAGTATCATGCCTGGACTCAACAAGTGGGGAGATAAGCGCTGTATTGGCTAGTTTGATCATTTCAAACTTACTCTGAAATAATAAAATATTGCTAAGCATCATGGAGTCAGCAGATTTCTAAAAATGCGTGTGTCTTTGCATAATAGACTCAAGGAAGTTTGAGAGTCAGAACTTCTTAAATCCTCGTCCTATATTCGGCCTGTGTAGCTGGGTCAGTAGCACTTTCTTTACCGGATGAAAATATATTGGGCTAGTAATTGTCTAAACATTTGTAAAACCGATAAACCGACCTTTGGAACACACACACACGACCGGTTTCACTATCATTTCTCTCTCTCTTTCTTACTTTCTGCCATTCTTTCTTCAGAGATGGCAAACAATCCCTGCCATCTCTCTTTTCTCTTTCTTTCTATCATTTCTCGTTCACTTTGTAATCCATTAACCTTTTTCCTTTTGTCTAATGATTTTTTGGCTCTCTCTCCTTCCCTACAACACTCGTCTTTTCTGTTACTCGCAAATAATCATCGCTTTCATATGTTTTTTTTCCCAGCCATACAGTCATCTGACATCGGCATCCGCCCAATAGCAGTCTTTGTATCCGATCCCGAACTCCTTTTCTCTTACTGTCCATAACAGACGTTTCTCCTCAACTACCATCACCCTTAATAACCTCTCAAATTTTTCACGTGGGTTTTAAATCACACCAGAAGTGCTTCGGTCCATGAGAAGACGCTGTTGCGAGTGTGCGTTGCGTGTGCATACCCCATTTATTCTCCGTATTTCTCGTTGCATAGATGACCGCGGAATAACACATGCCCGCCGTATAATCAGCCTTATTTTCTTCTCACGCCACCCTTACTTGATTGCAGGAAACAAAGTGTACGTCTTTCTCGGCCATTGTGAATTATTATCGAATCCGGGCGTGACCCTTTACCACATACAGGGGTAGGAGAGATTAAAGGAGGTGTGCGAGGGCAGCCGGCGTATTTATACCCCGAAGAGAGAGAGAGAAGAAAAAAAACCCTATTCGAACTTTTCAAGGTGTAATGAGATGAAGAAAACATGTCATGATGTTAATAGGAATTTCAGGAATGTGGAATGGCTGGAAGGGTTTGTGTAGCGGAGTTAAATTGCAATTTTTTTTCTTTTTTTTTTTCCCGAAAATACGATAGTCATATTTCATTTTAACCTTGTCACTATGTCAGCTAAAATAAAAGAAGAAAAAGAAAAAAAATGCTTCTCGTGTTTTTCGTTGGATGTCGTTGAAAGTGGCTACGATATCCACACCTGACAACTGCAATGTGATTACTCTAGAAAAATGACTTAGGCAAACATAAGAAATAATCCCATGTCACTGGTCGAAGTTTGCGCCCGCTGGAATATGTAATATATGGCCTCACTAGCTCGTGTTCTTTTCGCCAGTTTTCTCTTTAACGAAAAAAAATTATCGTGTTATAAGACGAAGGGAAAAAAAAATTACAGCGAATCCTCTGATTTAATCTAGCGATACCCATCAGTCGCCACCTGGCGAGATGAACGACCAACGCAATTACTTGGATTTTGTATAAACAATGATCTGCACTCTGATCTCACTGAATAAAAAAACGAATGATAGTAGAACAGCTACTTCTTAATAAACAATCAACTCGCAGCTAGCACAGCAATTATAGAAAAGGTTTGAGTTCGAACTAGGATAGACTGAAGGAATTTTTACGAGCCTCTTAACACCGTGAGTGAGTTAGTAAGCCTCTAGCGCAAGTTGCACGCTTTTATCCCCTTCAGGGAATCCTGGTTGAAACAGGTAACCTACCAGTAGCATACACACAATTTACAGGCATAATATAACGATGCCTTTTGACCATAGTTGCCTTGTTGCAAAATCTAAACGGAGAAAACAAACCCATCATATATATCTGTTTTTAATCTACTCAATTGCGCTGCTGCATTATTCCAAATTAATACAAGTTTATAAACAGATTTCGTAGAAAAGAAGATTAACGTTTCAGATTAATATTCTGCGATCCTTCTTCATGTCCGTGATATGTATAGTAAGCCTCTAACGCATTTTCCCCCTTCTAGGAATCCTGGAGAATCTTTTTAATCAAGTGAAACAGGTAATCCATTCGTAGCATACACATAATTTACAGGCATAATATAACGAAGCCTTTTGACCTTAGTTGTCTTGTTGCAAAATCTAAACGGAGAAAACAAACCCATCATATATATATGTTTTTATTCTGCTCAGTTTCGCTGTTGCATTACTCCATGTTAATACAAGTTAATAAACAGATTTCGTAGAATAGAAGATTAACGTTTCGGATTAATATTCTACGATCCTTCTTCATGTCCGTGATATGGATAGTAAGCCTCTACCGATAGTTGCGCGCATTTTCCCCTTCTAGGAATCCTGGTGAATCCTTTAAATCAGGGGAAACAGCTAACTCACCAGTAGCATACACACAATTTACTGGCATGATATATCGAAGCCTTTTGACCTTAGTTTCCTTGTTGCAAAATCTAAACGGAGAAAACAAACCCATCATATATATATATATATTTATTATTATTATTTTTTCTGCTCAGTTACGCTGTTGCGTTATTCTAAGTTAATACAAGTTAACAAACAAGTTTCGGATAATAGATCAACGTTTCGGACTAATATACTACGACCCTTCTTCATGTCATGATATGTATAGTAAACCTTTATCGATAGTTGCACGCATTTTTCCCCTTCTAGAATTCCTGTGGGTTTGAATGAGGTGAAACAGGCAAAACCCACCCGTAACATATAATTAATTTACAGGCATAATATAACGAAGCCTTTTGACCTTAGTTGCCTAGATGCAAAATCTAAAAGGAGAAACAATCCCATCATATATATATATATATTTTTTTTCTTCTCAGTTGTGCTGTTTCGTTACTACAAGTGAGTACGAGTTAATAAACAGATTTCTGAGAATAGAAGATCAACGTTTCGGATTAATATTCTATGATCCTTCTTCAAATAGTAATCCGCCAAGTTTCATGTAGTTTCAATAACGTGTTTTTTTAAGTACAGGTCCTGAAGCCAACAAAGTTGGGTGAATGAGGAAAAATGGACAAAATCATGCACCGTGCAGCCGTCCAATTGGGAAAAATGGGACTAATCCCAAAGGCAATTCATGAGGATATGGTTACAACATTGGGGAAGGATATTCCTTCCTGTTCCATGGTTAAGAAGTGTGTAGTAGAATTTAAACGAGGGAGGGACAGCCTGGAATATGACCAAGCTGAACCGTCCCTCACTCCAGAGATTGTTGACATTGTGAATGATCTTTTGATGAGTGATCAATGAGTGATAGTTCAGTACATTACCAGCGTCTTGGGAATCTTCTCTGAAGGTGCACCAATAACAGCTGACGTTCTCGCTATGAAAAAGGTGTTAGTACGATTGGCCCAAATTCGTTTTCAAGTTCAAGTGAACGATTGCATCACTCCCAAGCAGATCCAGCAAATTTCCTTGCAAGGTTTGTGACCATGGATGAGACGTGGGTCCATCACTTTCAGCCAGAGACAAAGAAGAAGTCCAAACAGTTGAAGTAGTTGATTAGCGCAGCTTTAAAATCATGGGTCATCCTCCATATTCACCATATCTAGCACCATCGGACTTTCACCTGTTTCCTAATTTGAAAAAATACCTGGCTGGCATCCATTTCCCCACCTACAGTGACGTCATTGCTGCAGTGGATGCATTCCTGGAGACCTAAGAGAAAAATTTATTCGCAGCTGGAATAAACCCATTGGCGCATCGGTGGCAAAAATTTATTGACTCCAAAGAGGATTATGTTACTACATCCCTTAAACCCTTCGTACTCAGGCCACTAACTTTTCAAACCTCCCTCGTACACTACATTGCCAAAAGTAACCGAATAAATCGCGAGAGGATTTGTAGTGGTCAATACAATGTGGCTACCTTTTTAGGCGCATTACATATACCCATAATGCGCCTGTTGTCTTCATCATGTACATCCGTTCGTCAGTCTGCATGTAATAATTCAATTCCTAATGGACGATTTTCATAAAATTTTATATTCGGGCCTTTTTAAATGATTTGTAGAGCCATTCTAAATTTTATTAAAATTGGACCAATAGAAATCCGGCAATAATAAATATTATTATTTTTATCCATCCTCCGTAATAACTCAATTGTCAAGTGGATAGAATTCAAGAAAATTTTATATTGGGGTCTTTCAGAAAGATCTGTAGACTTATTCCAAATTTAATTAAAATTGGCCAAATACAAATCCAACAAATCTTATTTCTTTGTCCGTCCGTCCACATGTAATAATCCGACTACCAGTGGATGAAATTTTCATAAAATTTCATATTTCACTTTGATTGAAAAATTTGTAGACCCTTCCCAAATTCAATAAAATCAGAGCAATATAAATACAGCAAAGTTTGCAGCGGATGCGCAGAAACGAAAATTTCTCGGTCGTGGCTTTTTCAAAATTTTCTTTTATAAATTAACTTGCTAACGTCCCTGAAATGTAAGGCACTTCATACATAAACTTAATATTTTTTAAAATTTTTATTCTTCTTTCTACTTCTACAATAACGTATACTGAAGAAGACTGGAACAACTTCCTCGTAACGTTTGCAGTTGCGTACAAGGGTTTCCATCAAATCCACTTAATTTTATGTAACGAGCGAGATACGCTTTATTTTCTCTTTTTCACAAAGGGCAAAGGCAACTGAAGCTTACGCCCCTTGTACCCTGTTCCCCACACCATCAGTTTATTTCAAAAATACTCATTTGTGATAATGTCTTACCACTAGGTAGAGCCACCAGAGAAGCAATAGTTGGAAATCTTTTATCAGCAAGCGAGAAGGGACACAAAGCCACATAATTAATAGTTCCATGGATAATAATTCGCGCCATTCCCCCTTCCCTCCACTTTGACCGAATGGGAGTTGCAATTACGTTGATGTGTTTACTTTAGGTTCTGTTAAATCACGTGTTATCCTTCTAAAGATTAACTGCACCAAACTTGCACCTGAACTCCATCCACTAAAGCCCATGTAATGATAACGTCATGAAATTGATAGTTGGGCAATTCGATGATTTCCATCTTCAAACAAATCGCTAATTTCATTCTCCTACATTCCACCAGCCGATCAAATTTCGAATGTCATTCAATATCCTTAGGATAAGGAGCTTTGAATGTTTTGAGAGACTGCGATTTCATCAAATAGGAGGATGGTATTACCAGCTGAAGGCGAAGATCTTTCATCAGTACACCACTTTCAAATACACTGCTCGACAAAATTAAAGGAACAAAATGTTTCGCATTAATATTTTATTGTGAGCAGAAGGCGAATGTTTGATATAATAGACATTCTGACATGTAAATTCCGAGTATCCAATAGATATTGATCTACCACCTGACAGAAGTGCACATTATGCAAATTACTGATGCCAATAAAAACACGGGTTGCGACCGCATCACTTTATTCCTGTTTTTTGGCTTGTATAGTGGAATAGCCACATCTGCAGGATGACAACTCATCCTGGACTCATCGTCCTTTAGATGATTCTTTGAGATGGCTGGCGGTTAGAAGACTTGAAGCCAAGCAGTCGCAGGCGGGGGTGGTACATTGGCTCAATGTGTAATGCAATGTTGTTTCGGCACTATGGAAGCAGTTTCCAAACATTTCAAACCGGACTGTGTTCAGAACGCTTAATTCAAGTGGACTCTACACAAGAAAGCCAGTGGTTTGTATCAACTTAACCCCAAACCACCTCAAAGCTCGTCGAAACTGGTGCCATGACTTGGAGCCCTGACAAATGGGTACAGTTCTCTTTTCTGATGTGTCCCGTTCCAGCCTACAAACAGATTCTAGACATTATTTCATCTGGAGACAACGCGGAATGCGGTACCATCCCTCCAACGTCAGAGATTCCGGGAGGAAAAAATCATGCCACCCTCACCAGAGATCGACTAACTCCACCACGTTGCGAAAAAGACATAAAAATTCTTCACGTCATCAACGGGACTCGAACTGAGTTGTTGTTCCACCCAGTGTGGGGAGGACAGCGATTGAACTGTGCCATCCACGAGAGCTATGGGTAAAGGTACCTAATATAGTGACTACTCAATGTATATACTAGAGTTTTTTTTGGTATTTTCAATTTTAATTATTTTATTTAAATAAAAACTTCAGTACACTTCAATTTCGCATTGCATTCCAATTAAAATCAATGACGATGGGTTTTTAGAACGCATAGGAGAACTGATGGAGCTAAACCATGGTGGAATAGATTTAATCCTTTTGTAGGGAGTTAACAAGAGTATTAAAATTTCATAAATACTAAGCAGAATTTAGCGTATTTTAATGCGAGGCTTGAAGCCAACTTATGGCTTATTTAAAAGGATCTTAATACCCTTCCAATCAGCTTTTCGATAATCAAATCATGGAAGTTGATGTTCTAATAAAATTTTAAATGAGTTCAATCTTAAAGAGTAACCAAATACGATTCACTGATGAAGTATGACATTTAAAAATACCTCATCAATAATAGAATTAAGTTTATTTGGGAATTTATAAGGTTGCCTGAGCAGTTACAGTCAATAAACATAAACTGGCCATAATGAAACTTGAACTGGTGCAAGATCTTATCTTAACTGTCTGAATCTTCTATGGATTTCTCCTTCTTCAAATACCTCCATTGAACTTCATAAACTTTCCCAACCGTCGTACCCAAGCATTAAATGCTTCTTACAAGAACGCCTGCCTTTCAGATCTTTCTTCAGACGTGGAAACAGGAAGAAATCGCACGGGGCTAAGTCCGTTTAATAAGGGGTATGTGGCAGAATACGCTTGGTTCATATCTTTAACTGTTTCGGGTGCATTATTTAAAAAAAAAACTTTAAATTTAACAACCATTCATTTTTAAATAAATTGTTAAAAATATATTTCTTTAAAATAAGTAATATTTTTCTTTTTGTCTTTCCAGGCTATGGTAATATCGCTCCAAGAACCGAATGGGGAAAGGTCGCTACTATCTTCTACGCCATTATAGGCATCCCCTTGATGCTCCTTTACCTCACCAATATAGGCGACATCTTGGCCAAGTCCTTCCGTTACGTCTACGGGCGAATGTGCTCATGTGCTCCCAACGATCACTACAAACGCAGGCGACACGCCGAAAACTATCGAGTTCATCACATCGTGGCGCACAATTCCACCAACCGAGCAAACTCTATCGACCCACCCCTCGGCGAGAAACTCCAGGTGCCGACGGAGGACGAAGTACGGATCGAGACCGCTCCCGACGACGTCCACGATGATAGCGATTACGAGAAACCCCGCGTGTCTGTGCCTATTACTCTCTGTCTGGTGATATTGGTGGGGTACATCTCTGGAGGGGCCGTCTTGTTTTCTCTCTGGGAGGGATGGGGTTTTTTGGACGGATCCTACTTCTGTTTCGTCACATTGAGTACCATCGGATTCGGTGACCTGGTTCCGGGCGATTCTGTGGTGAGCGACAGTGGCTCGCAGGAGAAGCTGGTTATGTGTTCATTGTACCTCCTTTTCGGCATGGCCCTCATTGCGATGTGTTTCAATTTGATGCAGGAGGAGGTGATCCACAAGGTGCGCAACTGTGGTCGGCGAATAGGCATCATAAAGGATCAGGAGGAAGACGACGACATGGGGTGACCTGAGACGCCGGAGGAACACAACCACTCCTCCGACTGCGCGACCTTCATCACTACTACCGCCCGAATCTGTTTCCACCTGCCGAGAGCGGTGGTCACTACTTTGTGTTCGTCTTCAGCTTACGACGTCGGCAAGAGATTGAGGATTACTGTGTGTTTTGTGATGTTAGTCAACCCTACAGGATTACCCTAACCTTTATTTCAATGTCAGTCGGAGCAATGGAGGTGCCAAAATTGTGGATTCAATCACTTCGAATACCATAGTTTAACGAACAGCATTTCTGTTCTCTACCATCAAAGTACATCAGTGGTCCTCTTTGTTTTTCAAAATACCGTTTTTAGAAGACAAGTTCCGTTGGATGATGGAATGTGTAGTTCAACCAATAGGTGACTGTACGAAGTCTTTAAAGAAGAAGGAACTCCCTACCAATTGTTTGTGTGTGTATGTGTGTGTGTCGATGGAAGGTGATGCTAATATCAAAGCTGACTCTTCTCTCTTTCTATCTCTATCTCTCTCTACAAAGATGCGGGTTTCTTTAAATCACCATGTCCAATTCAAAAGCCATGTGTGCTAGTCACTTTAGTAGAATGTTACAATTTCGTTGATTCTGAAAAAGACAGAGGAAAAGAGAACCAATATGGTAAAAACATAGACCTGTTTTTAATATTACTGAAAGCACTCAAGTAGCCGACAACACTTCATACTCCTTGAGAAAAGAGAGGGAAAAAGAAAATAAATAAAAAACCCAAGCGACATATTTGTCACAGTTTTCACAATCTTTATGCTTGACATTGGCGATAATTCACAGTGGTAGGCTACAGGTGCTACCATCTACCTTGGCATGTGAAGAAGTATTAGGATATGGATAAATCAATAAAGGTTTACATAGTTACTATGATGGTTGAGATCTCAGTTTTCTACAAAATAAATAACGATAAGTTTGTTTCTTTACTTCTTCTTTCTTTTCTTGTCTTTTTTTAATGCGCTTCTTAATTAAAGGTAGTCTTTGATCACATTACACAACCCACAAAGTCCCATAAAAAATGCATCAGCCAATTACTTCTGTTTGTGGACTGAAAAGATGAAATAACTGAATTCTATATAAAGAACTGCAAGCAGAATTGCATAGTCGAAATTGAACTAGGTGGAGCCACCATCTGGAGTACTGATAGGACAATCTAGCTATCGCGTTCACTGACAACGCACCACACCTTTATTAGGTAGTTAAGTAGACTAGGGGCAGCTCCCTGGGGAAGGTTTCGCAAGCGATATCGGACTTGTTGCTACTGGCGTGGTGCCAGCTGCTACAGATACCCACCCATCCAGAGCACAGTCGGTGTCTTGATGTCATTGTCAACAAGGAAACTGAATTTACGCGCAAAATCCCAGATGGAGTTCCTCCTAATAAATTTATATTTAATCCCCCATCTATTTAATATTAATGTAAACCTCCATTTGCTGACCATATCCATCGGAACAATGAGTGAACAAAGCGAAACCCCAATGAGACATTCATTCATTCTCAGACAAATAATGCATAAAACACTGATCTATTGTAAAGTTCCTTCATATGTTAATCCTTTGTGAAATCTTCAACCATCACCAACACGAAGCGTAAGGATATTTTGGAGCTTTCTTATATGATAATTTCGATTTCACCTTGTCATCTCCTTGTTAGATATTAGTTGGTATAATCTGGAACCAATAATCTTTAAAGAGTGCATTGTTGACTAATGATTTTTTCAATGATAAAAATTAGGAAATATCTCAATTTTCTGTTCGGGGAATATTATAACATGAAGGTTATTTTGAGTAATTATGTATGCTGATATTTGGGATTCAATAATTATTCTTCCAACAGAATATATATATATATTCATCTGCACGACAATCGATACAATTAAAGTATACTTTTAAACATTTCTTTCCTGATATAACCATTGCCATACGTCCTAAACTAGTTTCTAGATATGCCCTCATGGGTATCACAGTGGATAGAAAAGACGTGAGTTTGAATCCCATCGATGGTATGAGCAATTTTTAATGGCCTTTTCCACAACGTGGCCGAGTTAATCGGTCTCAGGAGAGAGACCAGCACGGTTTTTTCTCCCTGAACTCGGATTTTTCATCCAGTAAACAAAATATCTCGTATAAGTAATATTGGAGGGCTTCGAGGTTCTGTCCTTTTAATTACGCTTTTGTGTTTTCAGAGACCCCTCTTCGAATCTCTAGGAAATCGCATCCAAAGTTTTTTCTTTAAATGAGAGGTTTTCTTTGTGAGTAAGGTCAATTTAGTATTCTGGTTAAACTTGAACAAATCACAGAGATCCGGTAAGGTTTCATGAAATTCAGAGGATTGGCGTAGACCTTATAATATTTCTTATTGTTGGGATATAAATTCTTCCAGGAATAAATTAGCATTCTTAATAAAGTGATGTGTTGTTCAGTTCTAACCAGTATAGCAAATAGAATATTACACTCCAGCTTGTTTTTTTTGTGCCAAACTTTGCACAACTATATCCGAAAATTTACAACATTCCATTAGCTTCTGAAAGTGGTTACTTTTTTTCCACAATAGATTGGTATTATGTGGACATGTGGACATGTGTTTTTGTAATGGGCGGCTCCTAGAACGTTAGTTCAACTCCGCCTCGTATCTCTGTGAAGAACAGTATCACTACAAATGGGCCAGATACGTGTGTGACGAAGGTTTGTGTGTATTATGTGTGTGTTCTGTTGTTCTGTTGTTCTGTTCTGGCCGCTTGGCTACCCAGAAGCATCAGTCACCTGGACAGATGATTCTGGGTACTCGTCCACACCACGGGAAGGTGGGCCAGTCTCAGCTAATCACGTACTGTCTCAATATGAGACTCTGATCCACCTGATGTTGCCAAAAGGTGGGCCAGATTCCTCTAGGGGCCCACTCCAGAGGAGAGAGAAAAAAAAAAAAAAAAAAAAAAAACATATATATTTATTTAGATTTTCCCGTGGTGCAAAAGAAAAAAAAAAATATAAAATAATAATAATAATAAAATAATAATATCACTGTAAAACGCAAAAAAAAAAAAAAAAAAAAAAAGTGACAGCAACCCTGAAGAACGCAAAAAAAAAAAAAAAACCAACCATGTGACTGATTTAGAACGCGAAGAGAGAAAAAAAAAAAAAATAAATAAATAAAAAATAATAAGAATAAAAGAAATAAAATAAATTAAATAAATAAAATAATAATAATAATTAAAGAAATAAAATAAATAAAAAAAAAAAAAAACCAGCCATGGACTGATTGTAGAATGCGAGAAAAAAAAACATATATACATATATATTTATAAAAAAAAAAAAAAAAAAAAAAGGGGGGGGGAAGAGAAAGAGAGAGAGAGAGATGTTTTCCTTCCTGAACACAGGCCGCAGAAACAAGCTCCACAGCCCATGCAGCAGGCTGGGGGGAGGGGGAAATACATGGTCGGTTTCAGTCCACTGCTGGGTCATCGATGTTTGCCACTGGTGGTCTGTTAATCCTTCTTCTGCGCCTAAAGACTTCAGCTGAGTAGGTTTGCAGTGCAGGGAGGTTGTTAGGGTTCTGTAGGAAGAGCTCTAGATGCTCTCCAGAGATCTGTGTACAGCTGACAAGGTTGTGTCTCAGATCAGCATACGCAATGCACTCGAATAGTACATGCCACCAGTTCTCTTTGGCTCCACAATGGCAGAGATCTGTTGGGTGGAGACCCAGATGGTGTAATTTTTCATTCATGGATCCGTGTCCGGTAATTAGGTATGATGTTTCTAGTGAAGGGGTGAACCAAGACTGTACAGATTTAGTAGCAGTGTAGGTTACATCAGGTAGGAATCTTTTTGTGACAATGCCCTTTGTTGAATTATGCCATCGAGTTTGCCAAATGTTGAAGAGCTCGTTGTAGCAACGTGTCATCTCAGCCTTGGGGTCAGCATCCAGATTAACCTCAATGTCAAGGATCCTTGTTGGGATATTTTTCGTAATGCGGAAGCACAGCCCTCGGAAGTGACATGTAGATCGAGCGGAAGTGCTCCCGCAATGACCTGAATGGCAGGAGTGGAGACCGTTCTACACACTCGGCAGATTGCCATTAACATTGACCTCTGGATGGTTCCAAGCTTGTCTCGCATCTTTACAAGAGTTACCCGATGGAACCAGGCTCCAGCTGCATAGGTCACAATTGGTAAAAATACTGCGTTGTAATACAACCGCAGGGACCTTTTGGAGAGTCCCCAATCATTCTTAGAGATGTGTATGATGGTTCCTGAGAATCTCTTAACTTTGTTTCTTAAATTAACAAGATGTGGAAGAAAGCTGAGTTTGTGGTCAATAATCACTCCAAGTACTTTGGTTTCGGTGACGATTGGCAGTTGAGCATTACATATCTTTACCTGCGGTGGGCGCCTGAGATCCAGTCTATTCTTGAATAGCATCATTTTAGTTTTTGTTGGGTTGATATGCAACTTATTAAGTGCGGCCCAAGTTGAGAGATCGTCGAGGACCTGGTTTGCATTTTCTTCAATGGCCTTCCGTGAATGCCCTGACACCACAACTGTGAGATCATCGGCAAAGGCCACAATTTTTGTATTCCTGAAGGTGCGGGAGAGCCAGTCTTGGAGGACTATGTTCCAAATGAAGGGTCCCAGGACTGACCCTTGGGGACAACCTCGATTTACTGATCTTGTGACTTGCTGGAATTTTGACTTGAGAATAACTGCTCGGTCGGAAAAATAGTTCTGGAAGAGGCTGTATAATTGCTGGGGGCAAGCGGCAGTTCGAAGGCGTGCCAAGGCACTATCCCACCAGACGGTATCGAAGGCTCCCTCGAAGTCTATGAAGATGGCCAATTCGAATTTTTCTTCAGAACTTTAAATATGTAAAACCAAATCGAACAGAGCTTCTTCACACGACCTTCCACGGGTGAAGCCATACTGGCATGGTGAGACCAAATCGTGCATTTGTAGCATGCAGACAACCCTGAGAGCCATGAGTCGCTCAAGGACCTTACCAAGGTTAGCCAGCAGGGCAATAGGCCGGAAGCTGCGGGGGTCTGTTGGTGGTTTGTGAGGCTTCTTGATGAGGCGAATGAGGGCAAATTTCCATTCTTTTGGGAAGCATCCTTCTTCCAAGCATTTATTGAAGAGAAGGAGTAGATGGTGCGGCCGCAGTGTGTGAAAGCGGATGATGAAGATGTATTCTATTAGGTCAAGGCCTGGACACTTTTTGGCATTAATGTTTTTAAGGACTGCTCCCAGTTCTTCTAGTGTGAATGGGTTGGCTTGCTCTTTTGCTATGTAATTGCTGTTGGCAGCTCTAATTGCTGAGTGTTCTGGATGATCCTCAGAGATGTCATCAGGTGGAAACAGTTTGTCTAGAATAAGGTTGGCAGAATCTTGCCAACACTTAGTTTCCTGAGCGTCTACTGAAACAGTGTTGAATATTTCTGGGGAGAAGGTTTTCTCTCTCAAAATCTTATATGCCAGGCCCCATGGATTTGTACGGTTGGTTTCTTTTACGAAATTTGCCCAAGTTTCTCTCTTTCTGGCTGCAATTGCCTTGGTATACTCATTCTTTTTGGCGATATAATCCCTATGAAGGCGTTCGACATCAGGAGCTGGCCAATCACGGTGTCGCTGGTAGTTCCTGCGCGCAGAGTGGACTACCTTACGAAGGATGGTAAGTTCCCGGGTCCACCATGGGCAGATTGCTGGGCGGAACATCTTCTTCCTTGAGGACCTGTATGAGGCTCTGAGTATGGAGTGCTGGATAAAGGTGGTCAAGTCCTGTGCATTTAGCGAGTCCATTTGTGATGGGTCTGGATTTGGAAAGTCCAGTTCTATGGAGCTGTCATATGCTTCCCAATTGACGTTTCTCGAAGAGAATCTAATGAAGTCAGTTGGCCTTGTTCTGTTGTTGTTTCTCGGTGGAACCAAGTCAAGATGGAACAGTATGGCTCTATGGTCGCTAACAGTCAGATCCGGAGTTACCTTCCAGCAACTAACTGACTGATGTAGGTCTTTTGTAGAGAGGGTTAAATCAATATTAGATTCACCGGTGGAGCTGAAGTAAGTAGTGAACTGGCTAGGCTGGTTATGGATAATAAGATTTTGGCTGAGGATGAAGTCCTCAAGAAGCTGGCCACGGCCATTGGCAACTGCACTGTGCCAGAAGGGGGATTTTGCGTTCAAGTCAGATGCAACCAGGAGTTGTTTGGAGCCAATAAAATTCAGGGCGAATTCCAAAAAGTTTAGTGCTTCATTGATGTTACTTGAGGGAGGGCTGTAGAGTGACATCAGGTAGAATGATTGATCTGTACATGTAATCTGGATACAGGTGGAGAACTGATTGCAGAGGCCCTGGACAACCAGGACATCGAGATCCCTATTTATGACTGCTATACATGTTTTTGGGTCCACTGGGACAGGTTGAATGACTCGCGTGTGTATGGAAAAGCCAGTAATTTTAGAGGTTGGATGGGGTTGTATTCTTGCAGCATACGGCTCTTGAATCAGAACAACATCAATTGAATGCTCCTCAGTGGCCTGGCGTATTTCATCCGCAACTGTGCGGGACCTTTGCCCATTTATTTGCATCATTCGCAAGTATTTAGTTTGAGATACAGGGGCTCCTCTTAGGCTCCCAGAAAGAGTGGGCAGGACTGGAGCGGGGACACAACTGGGATTTCTTGTTGGTTTAGGCATCAGCGGTCCTTAGTCTTACGAGTTCCAGAGCCCTTTGGTATTCTGGGCATAAAATATCCCGGAGGGAATGGTTATGTGCTCGCCTGTTCCTTTTACAATTCACACAAGAGGGCTCTTCGTCAATGTAGGGACATTCTGCTTGGACATGCCCACTCCTGGCACAATGCCCGCAGGATGGAGATTTGTGGGAGCAGCGTTGGGAGGTATGCCCATATCCTAGACATAGGAAACACCTAGTGACAATTGTAAACGGGCGAAATCGGTGTGCACTGCAACCAAGGAATAATCTATCTGTAGAGAGGACAGTTCTATAAATCCGTGGAGAGAAGCTGATTACTTTGTGTTCTGTAGAGTTGGATTTTGATTTTGTTGCAAACCTAAAAGTGGTCTCAGCCTTAACTTCCTCCCAGGCGAATCCCCGGTCCTGTAGGTTTCTGTGGAACAGATCTTCAAGTAATTCGTCGTTGGAACTGTGCTTTGGAACTTCGTACACTGTGATTGACGGATTTGACTTTTTAGGAGGAGCTATGACCACTCCTGCATTTGTGAGAGTACCACATGTGGCAATACTTGTTAGGTCTTCTTTTGTTGCGGTCTCCAGTAGGACTGCTTTGTTCCTAATGGGTCTCAGGGATTTCACTTTTAGATTCTTATAATCAGCCCTTATAGTGCTTTGCACCAGATCTTTGACGTCATTGCTAGTCTTGAGCTCTGAGGTATCACTTGCTCTCAACAGTAGTAGATGCTGTGGCTTCTTCTCTGGGCGGTGCACATGGAGAGTTTGTATCATGCCACGGGCAAGGGGCTCCTGTCCCGACTTCACTGCATCAGCATAGGAAGTGACATCCGCAGCAGGCTCAGGGGGGCACGGAGTCTCGATATAGTCAGGGTCAGCATTAGTACAATTTTGGGGCCTGCCAATAGCATCAATGACCTTTTCCAGGACATCAGTTTTGGATCGAAGTTCTTCATTCACAGCTTTGAGCCTCTCATTGTCAATGAGGAGCTCAGTTGTAATTGACTCAAGGGTGGACCACAACTCCTGCACACGGTTACCTGCACTTCTGGTGAAGCGACTGGAGTCGTGGTTTAGGAATGCGATCAACTGCCTACGAAGTCGAGAGATTGTTTGTTGAAGGGTAGCTGGCTCTGGAGTGGGTTCACCTTCTGGGACACTAGATGGAGGAGGTATCCCCAGTCTAGGAGAGGGTTTTAACCCAACTGCGATAGCGTTGGCAAGGGCTGTCGGTGTGATAGTTTGGGAGACACTTTTAATCTCTGTATGGGTGGAGGCTATTTCCCCAGAAGGTGGAGCAGCATCAGTGGGTTCAGCAACAGGGCTTTGGTCAGGGGCCAATGCCAGTGGTTGCCCCTCATCTTGGGTCACAAATTCCGAGCAGAGGAGAGCAGCCCATGTCTCCATGGTCTCCTTAGTTTTCTTGTTGGCCTTCTTTTTCTTTTCTTTTTTCCTCGCGAGATATCCACTTTTGAGCTGGATCTTTGGCGGGGTACTAGTTGGAGGGGGATTCTCTGGAACTGTTTCAGGCTCCTCCTCACTAGCAGAACTGGAACTTTCCCTCCCGCTCATGTCAGGTGAAGGGAGTGCAGGATGAAAAGCAAAGCACAAGTGTAGCGATGTAGCATTGACAAAAACCAGCAGCTTGTTGGGCTGGAGGTTGGGCTGTCTGAGGAGATAATTTTTAATTTGCACTTGCTGCGAACTTGCTCCTCAAGTTGCTAGGGGGCACTGCGAATAGCGCGCTGTTACAATCTGAAGGTTTTGATCAAGTTTCCAAGCACTAATTAACTATACTGATTGTGGAGACAATTGAATTAATTCCACTCATTATACTGTATAACACATTATGAAATAAGGGGATTATAAATTTAAGAAAATAAGCAGCAGCATAATTAAAATATAGGTTCATGGCAGTTTTCAAATGCAGGAATTCCAGCAACCAATCACAGAAGAAAGCACTGTTCACGTGACTTGTTTCCGGAAGAAGCAATGGTCGACTATTTGCTAATTAATTTATCGCTAAATGTGGCAACAATACTAAGAACCCCATAGTCTTCTTGGTAGTGAGTATAAATGATATAGAAATAATGACAATTTCCCCAGTGTTCCAAAAGTACAGTTAATCAAACTAACAAGCAGCAGGAACAGTATTAACTGACACTATAGAAATTATTACAAGACATACCATAGGCAGAACTACAGTGGGAGCGGCCATTACATACAAACAACAACGAGGTAGCATGTCTGTACAATGCAAATTAGAAAAACGTTAATATCTTCTCACTCACTTAAAATTTAGCCACAAAAATACATGCACCAACTCACCAACTAATATGGAGTCGACGACACTACTTTAAAATCGCTAATTCCAAAAGTAATCCATAATTTGAACGAACTTTTGAGGAGCTTCACAAACACAACATAACTATATAATTCGCCGCTAGGGAACTGTAATAGATTGGTATTAGTCTTATAATAGCTAAATGATCCAATAAGTAGACTTTTTTCCCCCTTAAAAAAATTCTCAATCACTCACACTGTCTTTCCTCGTCGCCAAAAAGTGACTATCCAGTTTCGCTATGAACTTTACCAAACTCTCCGCTTAGACTACGTGGAAATTTATTCCTTGACCGAATTGAGAGTAAACTTTACGAGATCCAACAGAATGTTGGATCTCGTGAATTTGGATTGGATCTCGTGAATGTCGGATCTCCGTTTTTTGTGACCACTGGTTCTTTGTTCTCCAACCCGTGAAAACATACCTCCCTCTTTCATTTTACTTCCCTTCAGCTTCCCCCTCCACGCCTCTGTTCGTCACATGACATTGATTAGGGTCCTCACCAATCTGCTAGTCCTTTGAATTATCTCTAGAAACTACAGCTTCCAGAGAAGCCTTCAAGTATGAAATCCAGAGCTGAACACAATATTCTAAATGCAGTCTCATCCTTATTTCCCTAATTGCAAAGGTCGTATATACATAGAAATGAAATACAAATGGGACGCCATTTGCATTTCTAGACCTTTGTTTGCCCTCCATGGAAAATATTTTGTATTTCATTTTACCGTAACTCCTGCCTTTTTTATCCTGTTCCGCGATGTAAAGACTTTAGTAACTCCTGGATTTCTGTTCCCCAGGTGCAAAACCTTACATTTAGAAGCATTAAAATTCAGTTGCCATTTTTAGACCGTTTGTGCAACCGATGTAATTCATTTTGGATAGTTCTACTCGTTCACCAGCCTTCCTACCTTTAAATCATCAGCCAACTTTGCCAAATTACTCTGCATTCCCTTACCAATGTCATTAAGGAAGATGAGAAATAGGCATGGCCCAATACTGATCCCTGATGAACTTCACTTGCTGTACTGGTTCACCATGAAGAATGCCCGTTTAGGAATACTCTTTGTCTCGTAGCTTTTTAGCCAGCCCTTGTTCCAACGCAGAATTCTGACAACTGGTTTATGACTTTATCATAATAATTAACTAGACTGGTCAGTCAAGACTATCTTCCTCAGCCCATTATCTCTTAAGGTGGTTTATTAAGGATATCATTCCTATCGAGGAGATCCTGTATCGTACCCTTAACAGTAGACTCCATGCTCGTTCCCATCACTGAAATCTATCTCGCTGGCCTATATACTCAGCTCCTCTTTGGCTCCTCCTCTGTGGGCTGAGGAGAGTTTAGCGCGTCTCCTCAATCTTGGCAATCGTTAGCAGTCTGATAATGATCTGATTAACATCCCCAATAGTATGTTAATTCACATGCCGCGTTTTTTTTTTTTAATAGGATGAAGGCTCTCCACTCGAAGTTTCGCTCAACTTCAGTAGAATTTTGGAATATTTTCCATCTGAAAATGAATTATCAACTTCAGTTTGGGAGAAGAATCCATAGGATTCTTCAAAACTGATATATCGCTTCATTAATAGAAATCTGACTCCATGGCCCTCATGGTTCGCTTAGTCTTTCAACTGCAAAAATCATTGAACAGTAACTTCAATTCATCTGGCACTTCTGCTGGCTTTCCATGACTTTTCCAATTCCATGATGTAAGGGACCTATCTGATTCTCTTTTCGCTTTTGCATTCACGTATGGAAAGAATTTATTGTTTTCATTTTTAGCTTTATTTCCTAGTGATTTCTTGTATTCAGCTATCTGCTGTCTTACTTCATCAGTAGTTTTGTCAGAGAGATGCTTATAATGCTCACATAATCAATGTTTCACGGTGGTCAGTAACTGTCCCATGCTTTTGTATTTTATCCAATTAAACTCTTTACCTCCTTGTCATCCACTTTGGTCTTTCGTTTGCGGAACTTCTCCACTAGAACAAATGCGGTATCTTCCTTGAGAAATCTCTTGAATACTTCCGGTAATAAACTCGTATCCATCAGCGCAATGTTATCTTTCCAGTTAATAGAGCACAAAGTATACCTGAATCCATTGTAATCTCCTCTCTTGAAACTGAAGTCCTCTCCTTTTCTTTTGACCACAGAAATCTTTTTGTACACAACCCATTTTATGGCTTTGTGGTCACTACTCGCTATTGGTTCATGCACTCTCCTATTTTGAATCCTTGGTGAGAACCAAGTCGAGGATATCAGCCCTTTGTACTTTCTCTGATATGTTTGAATAAATAACAATCACATGGCTCAATAATCTGTTTCCCCATGACGTAGTGCTTAGCCTTTACTTTCAGCCAATAACAGGAGGTATAATGAAGCCACTCATAATGAAGCAATCACACGTGGTCTCCAATTGAAATTGCTTAAAGAGATTTTTGTTGTACTCCTCAGAATCGTTTCATCCCTAACTATCATCTTCCCTTTACCGAACTTAATCCTGCACTACACAGATTCAACGTCCGTCCGAATTCGATCTGATCCTGGCTACAGTCTAATCGATTACAGAGAACTTTTGATAAGAAGCATAACCCCCTCTTCGATCCTCCCTATCCCTCCTGAACGCTCTATATTTACCATAATGAATTTTTTCGTTCTTTTCACTGGATGACACAATATCGCCATTATCCCTATATATTAGCATTGGCTGACCTAATCAAAAGATCTAATGCGTTTAATTTATTTAAAATACTCGTTGATTACTATATAGACACAATTTTATTTTGGCTTTTTGCAATCCAGATCCATCCCTTATAGTTTTGTTTTTTTTTCTGATGGTATATGATTGCTGGCAGTTTTAAGGTGTAAGTGTAACTTTTACCGATGGCATGGCCAAATACTTCCATAATTCCTTGAATTATCAGTTTGCATGTATCCTTAAGGCCACGTCGATGACATTAGCAAAATCCCTTGCACCTCCTCTGTTCAAATGAATTCCATCTTTGCAAATTAATATCGTCTATTAAATAAAGCAGGCCATACTGAGAAAACCTTCCCCCATGCCAATTCCTACAGTGATTTTCTAAAAATCAATGAGTGGCAGTGCCATGTTTAAAATGAAGGGTTTGTATAAATATTTTATATTCGCTTTACAAGAGACAGGGTTACTGAGTTACATAATTACCACATAACTGAAATACAGAACAGCAGTTTTGTTTTCTTCCGAAGCCATTTTCTATTCATCCCCACTCCTATATTGGGTGACTAGTCGTCATACGGACTATGTGTCTTTTGTCTATATAACGTGGATATTTTTAGGCCGATTTGCATATTGGCAGGCAGAAAAACCCAGAACAACTCTTGGAGAAAAATCCTGCTCCCTCTCCCTGAAATCGGCAAATTACGGTCCCATTGGCGCAGTCTGAAGAACCACACAACTGAAGGGAGCATCAACTTTGAAGATTAATCTCTTCACATCATAAACATAACCACAGTTACATTTCTGCTTGGAGATTTAGAAAGTATTCAACTTTAGGGTTGATGCACTCAATTTTTTTTTTCGCTAAAATTCTGTTTGAAAGAGAGTAGTCATGTTTATCAATGATCGCAGTCTTGCTCATTGCTGTAACACAGAGAGGTATTTCCATCAACTTCTAATCATTCTAAACAAGTTAGAAGTACTGCGCAACCAATATCCATTCACTGCTCAACTCCAAACTTACAAAAGACACTTCGATAGCTGGCAATGATCTTGTGGTAATGTGCTTGCTTGATGGCAAGCCGCTCTTCGCTGTAATCCACCCCTTCCGACGAAAGGTGCATGCCCATTGTGGACTGTATACGCCTATCTTAACAGCAGACTTGTGAACAGTCCTTTTGTCGTATAACTGCCTTGGGATGAGGATTAATGAGCTCAAGAATTAATGCCTTTGAGGCCTCTGGCGAGATACTCGAAAGAAATCCCTTACTCTTAAAGAGGATAGTCCTTTCAGACCAATTGTTGGGAATTACAGCGGGAGTTGTCCTGGAGGGACGATAGTTTCTTTGCTGCTTCACTAAATATTGTCAAAAGTAACCAGATTTGCACTTTCAAAGAACAATTTATTAATACAAAATTTAATAATGAGTCGGCCCATCTTTGGCCTCTCTAACTTTGTCAGTAGACTCCGAAACAATTTTTGGTAACAGGAAAACGGTTTTGGTCCATTCCGCCTTCAAAATGGCAATCATTCAACTACTGGTTACATTACAAACAAGTTGGCCATCTGACCTGAAGTCAGCGTTCCAGTTCATCCCATTGGTGTTTAACTGTGTTAAAGTTAAAGCTTTTTCAAGTCAATGAAGCTCTTGCACGCCCATGTCTCTTCAAACCAAGTCACCACAGACTGGGTAGTATAACGTGGTATATGGTCATGCTGAGGCTGAAAAAGGCCCTCACCATAATGTTACTATCAAAATTATGCAGTCTGTCAATGCTCTGAGTGGAATTCATTGTTCCAGGAAACACAACCAATGATCCAAACTCAAACCGTGAGAAACAACTCCAGATGGTGAGAGCACATCTGCCAAACATCACAGTTGAAACGAAACCCTGTTGAGTAACTCTCTCTTCGTGACTGCTCTTGAAAAGTTGAAAAGCTGTGTTATGGAGTGATTTTTCACTCCATAACACAGCTTTTCAACTTTGCAGGGAGCAATCTTGGAGGCTTATTTATATCATTCATCGTGTGTAACATATTACGGAAGAGCACTTTAGATATCACAGAAGAATTAACTAGAACTTACACTTCTTCAAAAGCTGAAAAGTTGTTTTCTAATAAATATAGTAAAACAGATAATAAATTTTCCATATAGATGCATTCAATATATCTTAAAATACACTACCTACCAAAAGTCATTGGATAATTGTAATTATGAACAAACATAACTACAGAAAGAGAGCCATCTATCAATCCCCGTCTGAAACCTTCTTAGTTCTTTCCTTGTGTTGATCGTCCGAAGAATATGTTTGAAATGAATTCCAGTCTAACTGATGATCACCTTTATAAGCCAACATATTTGCATGTTTTGCAGTCACACAAAATTTTATGAAATCACACAAGTGCTCGTAACTTTTGGTAACACAGCGTATATTGTATGCATATTGTAATATATGATATTATATTTTAATACCTGTAAAATTCATATTTTTGATGAAATGTTGAACAAAAGAAATGCTGGATCACTAACCAGCACTGCAATCACTACAATGCCCCATACGTCCTAGTGTTGGAAGATCACTATGGTACAAATTTTGAATCTAAATATAGTATTATTATGAGACGAACAAGGAGGCCATATCAAGTTCAGTCTGGGGTTCATTATTGATGATTCATGGTTAATGATTCATTATCTCCTCAGACTGAGAGGTACAATCTCTTTACTTTACTAGGTTGAATTCTATCAAATCATTATTATAAAACTCAATTATATTGAGTCAACAAAAAAGCAAATAAAAAACGAGCGTTTATTTTGGTGAATCATAACCATGAGATCATGATGTCCATAAACCAAAGGGCCAGTTATTGACTCACTAAAATTGGCTAGCGACTGTCCTGCCAACAGCCATCCATCACTTCGAATCTTTTAAAATCTTTTTATTATAAAAAAAAAAAAAATAAGATCAAGTAAAAAAATAGTCTAATCCTAGAGTTGTTCAAGAAAGCAGGATTGAAAAACGCGCGATTAGTCAATCTCCAACATTTTAACTGCCTTTCAAGTTCCACCTTAAGAAAACTTTTAAAAAGACTTAGATCTTATGCCTAACATTTGCTGCTACTCTACTTTGGAGTGTAAGAAAATGCAATAACATGTTTAAATTTTACTTTATTGGATGCTTCTTTTTATAGAAGAAGAGGAACTTTCTTCTCCACGTTTAGCGTTTTACCTTAGTTTCATTCTAAGCAGCAATTGAACCGATTGCAAAGGCATTCGTTGGTCCTCAGAAGAAAATCGATGTCTTCGGTAGCTAGATGAAACTCCTTCTAACATAAATTCGTGTTTCACTACCTTTCATGAGATATTTTTTGTTAAAATATGATCGGTAAAACGATCAAAGGTTGTTCGTAGGGGTTGAAAATTATAGAGGTAGACGAGTGCCATGATTGGAAATTATACGAGCCATAGAAGAGGTATTATACGAGCCCAAGGTATATGAGCACTAGATGATGGTAATAGGAGTCTAATATTTGAAAAAGGATCGAATTCAGAACTCACACGCTATGAAAATTACTATCTTAAACGTCAGTTGGGTTTGGTTGGGGTTGTTTAGAAAAATAAGTTTTGTGGCAGCCAGGACCCCATTTTGAATGCAATGAATAAATTGTAGGTGTAGCTTTCAATAGTAAAAGGGACTTTTTTCAATTTAAAGTTACCATAACAACTCACATAAATAAAATTATCGAACTACACACTCTGATACGTAGTTCGCATTTAATTAGTATGCTTAGACTAGTCCACTTCGTCTCATACAGCGTCCATACTGCCCTCTAGTGTGAGAAAAACTAAACATTCATCGCTTGGCTAACAGCGCATTAATAGGGATTTATTTAATCAGGAGATGCGGAAAAGGATAATTTTTATTTCCATTCATTTGTTAACAAATTATTAATATAAATACAATACTAAACAAATCTAAATTTATTAAATGAAATTATTACCACGAACATTTTAATCTTTCATTGAGATAAAAATATAATCACAAATTTAATAACGTCTTCTTACCAAAATAGACGATAAACTATTTTAACTTCTGCGCTGATTTAATGCAGAAAAAGAATATAGACTCGTAACTGAAAGCAGAGTTGAATAGAGTAACTTTTAACTTCATTTTCCTTCATCTAATTGTTTTAGAATTAATAAATCACCTTCAACGTTCCATAAGAAGCCCCAAAATCATGGTTCCCCATTCGCTCTAAATGTTGTTCTCTCATCCGATTTTTTATCCAGTCTGAAACAAGAATGGTTGTCAAAACTTAGAAGAAGAAAAGGTATAAAATGCCAGAAAACGAACGATACTTGATTTTTTTTTTTTTATCCAGTTTCCTTACTGAACAAACCCCATTAATATTTATGTCAGTAATAACATCATTAATCACAAAGATGTGTAGGTGGCGCGCTAGAGGCTACTGGAAAACCCATTTACCAGTAGTGGCTTACGGTCTGTTAGGCTGACGACTAAAGGTAAGAGGTCCATTAAGGTCTGTCCGCGAGACAATATGGAGCCTTTTTAGCACAGTTGTGAAGGGTAGACGACCGCTAAATATATGCTGTTTTTTTTCCCCTTCTTTTTTTTTTTGCCTTTCTTTATCGCTACTATGTGGGTTAGTTGTGTGAATCCTACTACTACTATTACAAAGAGGAACGGTGATAATTATACTATTATTCAGGTCATGGTTTTGTCATTTAGGGAATCGAATCTGTTAGTCGAAGTGATTGCTTTCTAGATTAATTAAATGCACTCTAAGTAGTGATCTCTATTTAAGTGATTCTTGTTAAAAACATTTGCTAACTACCAAACATAAGTAGCTGTACTTTTAAAATGCTGATCGCATTGAAATTTAAATCAGTGGCTTAAAAATTGTACTTCCCTTTTTAAATGACTGAATTTCAGATTAAGTGAACTCACTTAAAATTATGAGCGTTGTGATCGAAGTTTACAATTTACACAAAATAATTTAACTCAGATACCATTTAGATTAATATATCCGATAACCAGTGGCTTCATCTAACGAACTTAGAAACTTTTGTTTTGAATATTCTTCATCACGGTGAAATGCGAATAAAATAATCATTAAGTTTAAAATGTTCATTTAATAACAGAAAATCGATAATTAAATTAAACTTAACAGTTAAATCGATATTTTAAAAATTAAATTAACATATCCAATAATATATAATATATATACTTGTGTGTATTTTCACTAAAGTAGTGAACATGAACCACCTAAACGTCCTAACTGATCGAAATCTAAATACACTTTAATAATAATAGCAAAAAGAATAAATAATAAATAAATAAAATAAAATCATTACTCATCTTTTATTTATCGGTCATGATTCTCCAATCATAATTACAGTTTATTTTTGAATGATGTTATTAATTAACTAATTATAATTATATTCTTGATTTAATTTCTAATTATAAACGTGAAACGATCGTATTTCCTTTGAATTTAATATTTGTAAACCTTAAATTATTATTTAGCGAACATGAGCCACCTAACGGATCGAAATGTAAATACACTTTAACAATAATAACAAAAAAATATATAAAAAAATCACAATTTCATGGTTCATTCATCCATCATGATTCCCACAATCATAATTATAGTTTGTTTTTTGAATGGTGTTGTTAATTAACTAATTATAATTATATTATTAATTTAATTTCAAATTATAAATGTGAAACTATAGTATTTTCGTTGTATTTAATATTTTTAATTCTTAAATTGTCATTTAGCGAACATGAGCCCCCTAGCGGAACGAAATGTAAATACAGTTTAACAATAATAAGTTTGCTTTTATTATTAATATACAATAACAGATTTTTTTTTGAATGATGTTGTTCATTAACTAATTATAATTATATTTTTGATTTACTTTCAAAGTAAAAATGCGAAACGATCGTATTTTTGTTGAATTTAATATTTTTAATTCTTAAATTGTCATTTAGCGAACATTAGCCACCTAACGGATCGAAGTGTAAATACACTTTAATAACAAAAAAAAAAAAATAAATTAAAAAAAATAATAGTAATACGAATAAATCATTATTCACGGTTCATTCATCCATCATAATTTTCACAATCATTATTACAGTTTGCGTTTTGAATTAATTAATTAATTATAATTATATTCTTGATTTAATTTCAAATTTTAAATGTAAAACGATCGTATTTTCATTGGATATAATATATTTAATTCTTAAAATGCCATTTAGCGAACATGAGCCACCTAACGGATCGAAATGTAAATACATTTTAACAATATAACAAAAAAAAATCATTATTTATCAGTTATGATTCTCACAATCATAATTGCAGTTTGTTTTTTGAATGATGTTATTATTTAACTAATTATAATCATATTCTTGATTTAATTTCTAATTGTAAACGTGAAACGATCGTATTTCCTTTGAATTTAATATTTTTAAATCTTAAATTGTTATTTAGGGAACATGAGCCACCTAACGGATCGAAATGTAAATACACATTAATAATAATAACAGAAAAAAAAAATCACTATTCATCGTTCAATAATCCATCATGATTCTCACAATCAAAATTACAATTTGGTTTTTGAATTATGTTATTAATTAACTAATTATAATTACATTCTTGATTTAATTTCTAATTATAAATGCGAAACGATCGCATGTTATATTTAATATTGAATTTAATATTTTTAATTCCTAAATTATCATTTGCTGTACCAACAGAAAGCGATTTTCAATGAGCAAACCAGACCAACAATTGCATTTCTGCACGCAATTACTATGGCAACACTGATGAGAGAGAAAAAAAAAAGTAATTGCTTTTTATTTGTAATGGATTTCTCTTATTTAATTCTCCATCAAATCAATATATGACAAAATGTTTGGACATTTTAAATATAAATCAAAAATATCAATAAATCTGGTTATATCACGAATTATCGAGTTTAAACAATAAACTGGTGTTTATTATCATTTTCTACGGACAATACTTTGTAATAATTCTCATTTTTGTCATTAGAAGAAACGAAATAGTAATAATATTTAAAATCCTCATGGAGGGGTTTTTTTTTTGTGCTTTTTATAGAAAGTATCGGAAATCGATACAGTGTAAATGGAACTAGCATCTTTATAAAAAAAAATGAGAAACAACCGAGGTACTGACGCGCACGCATCTACATTCTAAAGAAAATTATTAAAAAAAAGGAGCAAAAAAAAATTACTTTTAAATGAGAATAATTTTAAAGCGAAAGTTATTTTCAGGTCTCCAAGTGCAAAATGTTTTGCTCATTTCCAACACTAATTATGTACAAACTTCCAAATATTCCTGTAGTGAAAAAGAAACGAGTCACTAGAAAACAGGTAGTGATGAAGGCTTAATGACTCTCAATAATAGACTCTGTTCCTTTAATGATTTTGGAATACACTAAGAGTAGGGGTAATGGATGTAGCGTTTTTCACCTAACTAATTAATATTCTAACGTGTTGAAGGCACGGTCATTAGAGATAGTTTGTCTTCCGCAAAAATAAGGCTCTTTTGTAGAGGTCTTAGACATAAAAGACAAAAACCGGACGAAGAAATTTATTTATTTTTTTTTTTTTTAATTTCACTGCATAACTCATAAGATATAAGCTAATTTTTCAAATTTATCTTTCTTATTAAGGAGTTAATAACAGGTTCGTCATTTGTACAGTGATTTACAGCGCGTGCAGAATTTGTAAAATGGGTCACTATATTAAACGTACGTCTCGAGGAAAGAGCATCTTTCGTATTTTTTTTTTTATCAAGTATTTGCCTTTAACAATAATGTTTTCTCCTTTTTTTTCTTTCCATTTTTTTCTATTAACTTATAAACTCGTTTAAAACATTTTTTTTTTTTTTATCATAAGCAATCAAGTTTTTGATAAATCACTTTGTTTCTGATCATATAAACAGAATTATGAGATGATAGATTTTCGTAGGATGCCACAAAGAGAAAGAATAAAAAAAAATCTTAAAACCAATCGAAATTTCTTGAGAAAAATTACTTCCCTCTTTTGCTTTACATATATATTGGGTTCTATTCAGTCCGATTTTATGTGGCTTGTTTTGAACACTACATTCATTCAGACCCAGGGACGCATTGAATATTGTATGAACAGGGCGAGATGATCGAGATGATATATTTTCCTTTAAAAAAAATAGAAATTCGTTTAATATACAAATCGTTTGATTCATAATCGAATTTTTCTTACCTATTTGAAGTTATATATCACAGGAATCGTAAGAAATGACAATTCTTTTGTATACCTTCCGCTTTTCTACAGATGAGTCCACAAAATAAGAAACATCTAATGTATTTTTTAAATCTTTCTTTTTATACTTTGTTCAAGTTATGACGTTACTCAATGTCAGAATACAAAAGGTGAGGCGGGAACGGTGGCTATAATTTGAGTGCAGTGCACAACATGAAGATGCACAAATGTGTTTAGCGAGCAGTGGGTGTGTTTGTAATGGATTAACTAACTGAAACGGTCCACAGTCTTCCAGTGGTGCAAGAAGTTAACATAGGGATGGTTGTTAGTACATCTCTTGTGTAGGGGAGAGGAATTTTGTTTGGGGAATTAATAAGGGGTTATCAATAAAGATAATATGCAAATCAGCACCTCAACACCCAGTTTTACAGATACTTGACACGGATATGATATGAGCAACAAGTGACGTTAAAATTATAATTCGAAGTTTTTGGGTTTCACTCTGGCCATGCCACATCCGGATCAAAAATGAAATGTAGATTCGTGATGTTACCAAGGCACCAGGAGGCCAAAGAGATGAACCAGCCACAGAAGAACCCCATCTCCCCTCCAAGAGATTTTCTCTATACGCAGCGCTAAGTACAAGAGAACAGAGAATCTTAACTCCTCTTATACACTTTGTCTTGTATGGGTGGATGTTTTATTTTTCATCTTGGAACAAAATAAAATTTGCATATTTAAAAATAAGAGTTATTTTTAAACATTGCAGTGTCTATATTTAAATATCTACAAAATGTACAAGATATTTAATTTTCGTTATTCAAAAGAAGAGCTATATTTTATTAAACGGGTCTTATCCATTGCATCGAATTCTGTTAAAAGAAAAATGCGAATTTCATAAAAAAAACACATCGATCATTGAACAAGTGTTATCCCATAGAGAGAGAGAGATAGATGATGACCACAGAATATAGATATTCAATTGGTGCAACGACAAATATTCATTGGGGCGCTACAAAAGAAGAGCTTATTTTCATATCGAACTTCGAAGATGAATTTCATTAGGATGAACACATCTCTTCGCTGGAAGAACTCTGTCACGAATCTGATTATGATCCATCAGCTTCCGACTACTTTCGCAGAGCTGTCAGACGCTACGAATATCAAATATACATCCGCTTCCGCGCTATAGTCGAGATTAAAATCGCAGATGTCTGTCAATATTTATATTATTCACGAGTGAAAGAGCGTCATGGAGGGATTTCTCAAATAAAATTTTAGTGACGCTTTAGGGATATGGTGTTTTTGTCGATGTTTACGAATTATTTGTAGTATTTTGGTACATATTCTGTGCCATCAGTTACTCTTTAATTCCACCAGCAAGGTTTTCATAACCGATAAAAAATTCATTATTTTCTGATATTGGAACTACGTGGAGTGTAATGAAAAGTTATGGATTGTAAGGAACCAATAGTGTTCGGAATTTCAGTTATGTTGCGAATCCATAATTATACGAAATGAAGTTTTAACTGTCTAAATTTAAATTAGGGGTCGCCATGGAAATTTATGGACTTTAGGGACTGGTACTAATGCTTATAGTGAAGAATAAGACACGGTAGCCATGCTATACGTCCATCAACAGAAACAACATGGCGCTCACAGTGACAGGAGCGTCCAAACTAATGTAACAAGCGTTATTTAGTTTCAGTTTCAGAGGTTTGGAAGACAGAAAATGATCTATCAGTTCATCGAGTCCACATGGATGGTGAAATGAAGAACACCATCAAACGATTGAACCAAAACTGATAAGTTTCTTTTGGAATTTCTAATAGTTCCTATTTCCTCAGTCGTTGCAAATCTGTAACCTTTCAAGGAGTGGGCGCTTTAAATTTGGCAAACAAAGTCAAATCGCAGGATGATAAATCCAGTGAGTATAGTGCACTCTAGTGATGTAGTCCCCCTCAAGAAATTCTTGAATGTGGAGTGCAGAGCATGCAAAGGCGTTTTCAATGTGTGGGATCTCCAAAACCCAGTTTTCCTTCTGTTTTCGTCGAACAGAGCCCTCGTGGGTAGCAGAGTTGGTATTATCACCCTCCTCCCCACACCCAAACTTTGTCCAGTTAACAGCAAATCGACCACAGAACACATGCAATTATCAGGCTTATTGTATACGCGCAATATCGACTAAGCTAAAGAACTGGTGATGCTCCTAACTATCTTCGAAATGAGATAATTCTTGGATGTCCTAAATATAATTTTTTTTTTTTTTTTTTTTTTTTTTTTAAGTGCTGGCTGTTGGCTCTGATACGATGAGGAAACCGGGCTATCAACAGAGATCCATGTAGATCCAAAGAGAAATTTTAATATTTTATTTTTTGTGTTTCATTCGGCATCTAACCGGAATCTAACATTGTATTAGATTCCGGTTAGATGGCTATCCCTATCAACTTCTTTCATTACTAAAAGGATTGGATCACTGAAGAAACGACGGTGTTTGCCCCAGAAACAAATGTAACTAGGAGCTCGTCAGGGACTCAAGTATCTTGTGACCTTCCAAGTGACGTACCCACGATTTGGTTCACAGAACAGAATAGTTAAGTGGATACTGCTTTGGTTAAAGGAGATTTAGTTTTATTGAGAGACTCTGTCGACAAGAAAACGGGTAAATGTTTTGTAATAAAGATATGTGGACCAGAACCAGGATGCGTTTGCCAGGGGCAACAAATGATGATGTTACCATAGATTGTCAGATTATAAGGAGGGCAAAGAGAGAATTATTATTCATATTGGGACTTCTAATATTAAACGAACACAAGCCGACGTTTGTTGGATCAATATAGAACCATACTGAAAAAGTGCCACGAGTAAGGTCAGAATGCGTATGTGTCTTCAATTCTTACCAGATACCACAGGAAGAATTATTTTCTGAAAGCTCCGTGGATTCATTCAAGGCTAGAGGTAATCTTCAAGGCTCTGGGGGTGGGAGGGAGGGAGAATTTTTATTAGCGTGGCCTGCACTTGTAGGTAGAAGAAATCTATTTTGTAGAGACTGTATTCATTTGAACAAAGGTGGTGTAAGGTTTTTTGCCGGTATTACTGAGTATACCTTAAGGGTTCAGTAAAACTGCTAGTTTGGGGGAAAAGGGTAATATAGACCGGGGTTTATTTCATGATATAGGTCAAAATAATACCGAGAATCCTTGTTTCTTGCCGCAACAGCAGATGTTAAGGTTTTCTGAGGATGTAAAAAAGTAAAAGTAAAGTGCAGCCATTATCAACCCACTGCAGGATGGAAGCCTCCTCAACAATTCATGGTGAGGGAAATGGACCATAATCTGCCACGCTGGTCCAGTGCGGGTTGGCAGATCGACCGTATTCAGCAGTCAGGGGGTTGAACTCAGGTCTACTCAAAGAGCGTGTGCTACTGCACTCCCGCTCCTGCCCACTCGGCTACGGAGGCCTTCTGAGGATGAGAACGTTTCAAATGAGAGGAAAGATAAAGCTACGGAAACGAGCCTAAATAACTTTAGAGGGTGCGTCAGGGTAATAAAGTGTAGAAGAATCTCTTAGTCTTAACTGTGTCTTCAGTAATGTCAGGAGTGTTATCAATAGGGCTAACATTTCTATTAGTCTTATTGACAACGCAAATTGGGGATTTTGAGGTTTAGTGTGGTATGTACAATGTATTTAGGAAGGCTACATAATGTTAGGGTAAGGCACAACCAGTGTTTTCCCACAACTGCGCCATTTAGGATGGATAGGGAACATAGACGGGGTGGTGGAAACGTACGTCTTATTAAAGGCGTCTTGAGCACGAAAAGAGCGTTTGCTGAGTCAGAAGTTACGTCTGCCAGCATAGAATCTGGTGGGGTGAGTTAGCTGGAAGCAAAGATATGAGAGTGAGAGTAATCTACCAACCAGAAAACTGTGAAGAGTATTACGATAGTCTCCACATGCAGATGAAATGGGCAAGCAAGTCTGAATGTCTTATTATGGGTGACATCGATCTGCCCTTAATTAATTAGAACAAATGGGAGAAGGAACTTCAAGGGAAATGTTTTTAAATAAATTAGATGATTGTTATTTGTACCAGCGCGTCATAGATAATACTACGAGTGAGAATGTTATTAACTTCAACATTATTCACGAATAAAATTACATCACAGGGCTTAAAATACAAGAACCATTGCCAGGTAGTGATCGCACAGTCGTCATTTTGAAGATGAAAAAAGATGTGGTAGTAGTTAGATGTAAAGGCACGGGTTTTGTCTTCAGAAGAGGGGACTTTGACAGTTTAAGGCGCTGCATGGCATCTATCAATTGGGCGAATTGCAGAAGAATGAATACATTAGAATTCATCCTCATTAGAAGGTGAGTACAGTGGTCTCAGAAAGTTTTTAAATTCTGTACAGTGGGATCAACTGACGATGTTACCAACAGCAAATTCTAAATGGGAAGCATTCGAGGAATTAATCGTGGATGCTACTAAAAGTTTCATACCTATTAAGAAATATTGTTCAAGGTTTAGGCCTAAATGGTTATCTAATGAACTAATGACACTCGTAACAGGGAAGAAAAATGCATGGGATACAAAGGGTACTAGGAAAGTTTTGCAATATGACGCAACAATGAATCACAGGAAGCTGCTTGTTGCTGCATGTTGAGACATGTTCAAGTCGATGGGCTCAGTTATTCATTAGTAGTGAGAGTGTAAAGTGCTTGCGATGGCATCGTGGTCACGAAATGAGATAAGGACAGTTTTGCGGTATAATTTCGTGCGTGGTTTAACCATAGACCAGTGCTTAGAAGAAATGACTCTTGCACTAGATGATGATTGTCCACATCGTACAACGATATTCAGGTGGTATAGAGAATTCCAAAGGGAAAATATTTCACTCTGGAGGATTCGGAGAGGCCGGGAAGGCCACGACCGTCAGTTACGGAGGAAAACGTTACTGCTGTGAGGAAAATGCTTGACGAAAACAGGCGAGTGACCTACCAACAGATAGAGGATACTTTGGGCCTAAATGCACCAGCAATTCGTTCGATTCTGCAAGATCATTTGCACGTGAAGAAACTTTGTTCTCTCTGGGTGCCGCATCAACTGACTGAAGAGCAGATGACACGACGTGTGACTTGGTGCCGGGAGATGTTAAAAAAGTTTGATAAGGGACAATCTCGGTATGTGAACAACATCGTGACAGGTGACGAGACTTGGCTGTACTATTACGATCTGCCGACCAAGGCTCAAAACAAAGTTTGGGTCTTTGATAATGACGACACACCCATTATTGTCAGAAAATCCCGATCTGTAAAGAAGAAAATGATAGCTGTATTTTTCAAATCGAGTGGAATTGTGGAACGTGTCGTTTTGGACACGCAGAAGACAGTCACAGCTAAGTGGTATACTGAACAATGCCTGCCTAAAGTCATTGGATCTATGAAGAACCTGCGGCCAAAGTCAAGAATGGACACCTGGTACCTCCATCACGATAATGTTCCAGCTCACCGCGCCAAAGCCTGCACCGAATATTTGACCACGACAGGACTGAAACTTCTCGAGCACCCTCCCTACAGTCCAGACCTTGCTCCCTGCGACTTTGTACTGTTCCCGCATGTGAAAATGAAGCTAAAAGGGAGGCGGTTTTCCAGTGATGAGGACCTTCTACGGGCTTGGGACAACGAGTGTGCTTTACTCCTTAGTGAAACTTGGCAGAACTGGTTTAAAGATTGGTTTCGGAGGATGGAGAGGTGTATTGAATGTAGAGGAAATTACTTTGAAAAAATTAAATAAACAAAGCTGTATTGCAAACCTTTCCTAGTACCCTTTGTACATATAAAGAAGCCTACGGCAGATATAAGCTAGTCTGTAATCAGGTCACAAAGGGAGTTAGGCAGCCGAAGGCAGATTACGAGAAATCCTTGGCAAAAGATGCTAAGAAAAACAGCAAGGATTTCTTTACTCATATAAACTCTAAAAGGAAGGGGCTGAATCTGATTGGTCCACTTGACATCGATGGTTCGACTGTTGATGATCCTGCTCAGATAGCAAACAAACTGAATGAGTATTTTGCATCTACATTCACACATGAGGAATTATTAAGGTTTGAAAATGGCAGAAGGCTATCAAATTGTAGCAGGATACTTAATGATTTTGTAATAACTGAGAGGAAAGTGAAGGAGAAATTGTTAAAGTTAAACATAAGAAAAGCACCTGGAGTGGATGGGATCTATCCAGTTATATTAAAGGAGGCGGCAAAGCAACTAAGCAAACCCTTAGCCATAATTATGAGAGCATCCTTGGACTCAGGGGAGGTTCCCACAGACTGTAGATGTGCAAATGTGACCCCAATTCACAAAGGGCGATCGAAGGGTGACACGAGTAATTACAGACCAGTTAGTTTAACTTCTGTTCCGGGTAAAATAATGGAGTCACTGTTTAAAGATGCATTGCAGGATCATCTAGACAAGACTGCAGCAATAATTCAGACACAGCATGGGTTTGTTAAGGGAAAGTCTTGTCTGACAAATTTGATAGGATATTATGATGTGGTTAAAAAGGACCTGGATGCAAAAAATAATTTTGATATCATATATTTGGATTTCAGGAAAGCTTTTGACACTGTTGCGCATGGAAGACTATTGTACAAATTGGAGCAGAATGGTATTAAGGGTAAGTTGCTACAATGGATAAAAGGATGGTTGAGTGGGAGAAGACAGAGGGTGGTAATCAATGGGTGCTGCTCTTCTTGGACTAATGTTATTAGTGGAGTCCCACAGGGTTCGGTGTTAGGTCCACTGTTGTTTTGTATATTTATCAATGATATTGATAAAGGTATATCAGGCTTAATGTCGAAGTTTGCAGATGATACAAAGATTGGCAGGGTTGTTAATGACAGTAATGGCAGTGTGCTACTGCAACAGGATCTAGATAATTTGGGCAGATGTGCTAAGAAGTGGCAACTGAAGTTTAACCTTGACAAATGCAAAGTACTGCATATGGGTAGAAGTAACCCCAGAGAAATGTACCAACTGTCTGGTACTACACTTAAGGTGGTAGAAAATGAAAAAGACCTGGGAGTAATTGTGCAGGCAGATATGAAGTTTTCTGAGCAATGCAGACAGGCTGCCAGGACAGGTCATGGGGTTTTGTCAATGATATATAGGAATTTTGCTAGCAGGGCAAAAGGAGGTGATTGTCCCTCTGTATAATGCAATGGTCAGGCCACGCCTTGAGTACTGCGTACAGGTCTGGAGGCCTCATTTTAGGAAGGATGCAGATTTATTGAGCGTGTACAGAGAAGGGCAACATGATTGGTGAGGGGAATGAAGGGATCCTCTTACCAAGAGAGGCTTAAGTTTCGCAAATTGCAGTGGCTGGAGACTAGGCACTTGCGCGGTGATCTGATTGAGGTGTATAAGGCCTTGAATGGGTTGAGCACGCTGAATTCTGATGGAATCCTTCCACTTGTTCAGATTACGAACCTAAGGGGGCATAAATTCAAATTAAGAAAGGACAGATGTAGAATAAATGTGCGGAAATTTGCCTTTAGCCAGCGGGTGGTTAATTGCTGGAACAAACTTCCATCTGTCGTTGTGGAAGTTGATAGGTTGAATAAATTTAAGAAGGAACTGGACAGGCATTTGGAGGGAATGGTGTGATTTTTTTGGCTGATGCTGCATAAGCTCATGCACTTGCTTTCTTGCATCACATGCCACTACTACTACTACTACTACTATTATAGACTATCTTTAAGCAATAATACAGAAGCGATGAACTCATGAACATAGCCCGAGGAGGGTGCCAAACTTGATAAATATGGAGATAGCCAGTCCAACAGAGCAGAAAAAGATAATATTGGAAAGTTAAGGAGCGAGGAAAAGTCTGATGCCTACAGCAGCTACAAGTTGATCTGTAATAGAACCACAGATCAGACTGAGGCCGAGACTGAGAAAGCACTGGATAAGAAAGCAAAGAATCGAGACAAGTAGTTTTTCACGTATGCAAATATAAAGAAAAAGAAAACGAATCAGATCGGAAGCTTCTGTGATAGATTTGGAAAAGTCTTATACAACCCAGCAGATATTGCGGATGAATTGGATAAGTACTTCGCATGGGTCTCTAGCAATGAAGGGCCCTTCATGGTGAAGCTGGGATATATAAAATTAATGATTTCGAAATTAAAGATGACTGTTTATTAAAAAACGTACCTAAAGGCAAGAAAGGCTCAAGGAGTTGATGGCATATACCCAATAATTTTGAGGGAGACGGCCAGAAAATGTATTGAACCATTGAGGTTAATTATGAAGGCATCATTGGATGCGAGAGAGATTTGTTTGGATTGGAAGAGTGCCAACGTATCGCCAGTACATAAAGATGATTCTAAGAATGAAGTCGGTAACTACAGGCAGATAGTTTGACTTTAGTGGTGGAGAAAATCTTAGAGGCACTGATCAAGAATGCAGTCCAAGGATATATAAAAATAGAAACGCATTCTGAAGGACACAATATGGTTCTGTTAAGGGAAAATCGTGTTTAACTAACTTAGTAAGTGACAATTACTCCTGAGCTGGATTAATGGAACAATTTCGACCTAGCGTATTTGGATTCTAGCAAATAATTTGACTCAGTCTTTCAGAACTAACTATATAAGCTGGAAGAGGTTACGATTACTGGACAGATTATGAAATGAATTGTAGAGTGGCTACAGACAGAAGGCAGAGGATTGTCATTAATGGATATTCTTCAGATTATTGTAATGTCAGAAGTGGGTTTCCCCAAGGATTGGTTTTTGGACCACTGTTGTTTCTGATTTTCATAAACGGTATTGACGATGGGATAAAGGGCGTGATGTAAAAATTTGCAGACGATATAAAGATTGGGAGAGTCATTAATAATAACTATCAAGCAACGTTCCTTCACTATGACTTGAACATGCTTCAAACATTGTCAGAAAAGTGGCAGCTATGTTTTAATGCAGCAAAATGCAAGGCTTACATTTCGGGAACATCAACTCCCAAAAAAATTATACACTTGGTGGGATTGAATTAAAAACAATAGAGGAAGAAAGACATCTGGGGGATAGGATACGGGCAGATATGAAGTTTTCTGAGCAGGGCAAACAGGCGACCAGGAAAGTCCGTGGTGTCCTAAGTGCGATTCATCTAACAGTATTCGGAAGAGATAGGACGGTCATAATCCCACTATATAAGGCAATTGTAAGACAGCATTTGAAATACTCTGTCCAAGTAAGGAGAAATGTCTGAAAAAAGACATTGAACTTCTTGAAAAGGGACAAAGACGAACAACTCGAATGGTGACATTGGCTAAAATACCACCGTACGAAGAAAGACTCCGATTAAAAGCTTTGCACTCAGAGGAGCTCTGAGTGAGGTTTATAAATCTCCGAGTTTGGGTTAGTAAAATGAATGAAGGCGGAACTTTCAGAGTTATAATGAATTACAGAATTATGGGCCATAAATTCAATTACAAGGAAAGAGGTTTCTCTAGCTTGTAAGAAGTTTTCTTGCAGTTAGCGAATCGTGGACTACTGGAACAAGTTGCCTCCAATGGCACATTTCACTATACATTCGTACTGTAATAAAACTGTACATTCGATTTATCTCAACTTTGGTATACGCGATGTCGAAAAAATTCGTAATAAAAAAGATTTGTATTTCATGCAGAAGTATGCGACTTTTCGGTTACTATCTCATATTCGTACATCAATACGATTCATGACCTCACCGGCAGCGAGGAGAGATGTTACGCATCCTGACTTTGAATCCAAAAAACGGTGACTGGTAACCTGCAGGATAGGATTATCCCTTCCTCCCTCTCTGAGTGAACTATTCCATTAAACAAGCAGCAACTACTGTCAACAACATTTTGATTTCAGCACCTTGTTGATGATCAATGGCATCATATCAGCTGTATCCCCAAAGAAACTAAAGTTATGAGGCGTCAGTATATTGCGTCAGTAATTGAACGCATTCTTCATTACGGCTGCTGCTTGCTGGATGAAAATCCCGAGTTTCAAAGAAAGAAAAATCCACGCAACCCTTGTCCGAGACTTCGGGCTTACCAAAACACAAGGTTTTAGGAGCATCAGCGATTAAGGCCATTTTGCACCGTGTATATGTCTGTAAAAAACTGCGTGTATTCTGGGGTCAATTTTCTGTTTGATGGACAAAAAACCGTGCTACACTCTCCTGAGACCGACTAACTCATCCACGTTGTGAAAAGACCCATAAAATGCCTCACATCATTGACAGGATTCGAACTGCGGTCTTTTCCATTCGGTGTGGGGAGGACAATGATTCTACAACGGTGCTACCCACGATGGCGAACTCCTTATGCAAAAGAGGGATCCGTCTAAAAAATTCACTCCTGTTATAGAATTCATTATTAAAATGACTATTAACAAGATATTTATTTACTTTAATGTACAAAATATTTACAAAATAGTTATTTAAATGGTTTGAGAGTAGATTACTTATTTAAAACATTTTGATCAATGCGACTTGTTTAAACACCTCATTACTTTTGTAAGTACCTCAGGACAAGAATGCTTTTCTTTATTACTTACGCTATGATGATTCGCGGGTAGCGAATGGGGGAACTTTTTAGATCTGTTACTTACAGACCGGGTTGTTCGGTATGGGATGAGGGCCCATAGTTCTACTATGAAAACTGTATTTTTCATCCCGAAAGCAACCAGAGCGTATGCTGCTGTTGGTCTGTTTGTACTCTGGGATGAAAATAAACCAACAGATCATGATGTACTGACGCCTCTTCGCCAAAATCCTCGACACTTTGCAAACAGCAGAACCAGGTGGTAATGGTCCGCGACATCCAAAGAAAAATGTGAGATATATTTCTGCAATTGAGGTCGCCAAGTTCTTCAGTGTATCCGAAAAAGTCACTGCAATGCTATGGAAAAAATTCCAGGAGACAGGCACATGCAACAACAGGAAATTTGGAGGTTGCCCATGGGAAACAACGTCCAGCTGAATTCACAAATCCTCTTCCACAACAATGCAACACGATGTGCTGATCTGGACAAATTCATTGCGTGTACTGTAGATTTCGCTATATGAAGCCCAGGTGTCCTGATTTACATGCTAGATTAAAGATCTTTTTCAGAAATTCCGTTTCTCAATTTGCACATTACAGCAGAAAACTGCTAATAACTAGAAAACAAATTGCAGAGCAAGTTGTTTTCTAGTTTTCCAATTTCGTACATTCCGATGTTTGCTTTTACATTTATTAGTATTCCTGGAGTTGTTGTTGTTGTAGGATTTTAGGAGAATTAGCGACTAAAGCCATGCTGCTCCGTGTATATTGTGTGTAAATTGCGTGTATTCTGCGGTCGATTTTCTGGTTTGCTGGACGGAAAACCTCAGTTTCCAGGAGAAAAAACCATGGTACCCTCGGCCGAGACTGACTAACTCTGCCACGTTGTGAAAAAGGCCCATAAAAATTCCTCACGTCATCGACGGGACTGAAACTCAGGTCTTTTCCACCCGGTGTGTGGAGGACGGCGATTCTACCAACTATGCTACCCACGAGGGCGCATGAGTAAGACTAAGTGTTCAAGTGAGCCGCTATTGCCTAAGCCACTCGTTAGTGATGGTAATGGTAGGAGGAAAATGTGCAACGGTGTAAGGAGCATAAAAACTGGACATTTGATGATTGGAAACGTATCACATTTTCAAACGAATCACTGCTCACATTTTTTCCAACATCAGGGAGAGTTTATGTTGGGTGAATGCTAAAGGAAGTGCATCAATCTGACTATCTTGTGCCAACAGTCGAACATGGAGGAGGATAAACAATGATTTGGGCAGCAATAGCTTTGTTTTCTTTAGATCCTATCATCACCCTGAACAGACGAATTACTATTACTTGTTACCCTCATATTCTGAGGTTCATCCCATCGTGCAAATATTGTTTCCCAAAAATGATGCATGTTTCAAGATGATAATGCTCCAATAAACACACCAGATGTATCCAGTCTTGGTTTGAGGATAATGAAACTGAGGCTACGCATCTTGCATGACCTGCACAATCATTGGTCTTAAAGGTTATTAGCCGCTGTGGGGATATTTGGAGAGGAGAGTGAGAAGCATATTTCCTCCAACTTCATCACTCAAACGTTCCTCCATGAAGAATGGTCCAAAGCTTGAAACGTTCCTATATGAAGAATGGTCCACTGTTCATCTTACGTCAGGCTGAGATTGATTTGAATCTCACACAGAATACAAGCTGTTTAAAAACCCAAAAATGGTTCAAATCCATATTAGTGCATTCCTCTAACTCTTAACACAAGTGTTTCCATCTCATTTTTCCCATCTCCTTGTACATGCTTGTAAATGTGCACAGGCTTAACACTATTATATCGTCTCAAATGCATCCTAAAGAGACATTGCATGGCTACAGAAACAATTCCAGAAGAGAGGGACCTCTAGCAACAGGAAAGGGGAAGTCTGTCAATAGGCAACATTGACACATAGCCAAATGCAACAGAAAAATATCTGTACCTCAAGTTTCATTGGAGCACTCATCGGGCGCAGGTCATAGCATATTAATTCAATCTTAAACAAGTGGGGACCGTATGTTAGGGTCCCCATTACGTTAGGAAACCTAACGTAAGGGACCATCAGGTCCCATACTTCAGGAAATCTGCGATGTGAGTTTCTTTAACAGAAAAAGAGTCAATATATTATTATTATTTCTCCCTGATTGGGGGTTCCACCTCGTGACTGGTATTGCTACCAAGTACACAGGGTTGTTGTTATGTCTGGTGTTACTGTTGGTCGAGGAACTCTCTGACTACCCTACAGGTGTTCAGGATTGCGACTTTCTGGAGTTCCTTGTAGGTGTTAGCTGGGAGACCTATTACTGCTTAGCTGTTATGTAGGGTCTTTGTCACCATATACCTGCGGTTGACACGATGATTGGGATGGTCGTTTACTTGTTGCATATGCCACATCTCTTTGATCTCCTGTCTTAGGTTCGTGTACTTCCTGATTATTCCTCCGTGGATTTTCTGCAGGTTGCCACAAGGTGTTGGGTACCGCTATGTCAATCAGATAGGTAGCCTTTTCCTTCTTGTCCACAAGGGTTATGTCTGGTCTGTTGTGCAAAATTGTCTTATCCGTTATTATGGTCCATCAGTATGTGTCACTCCTGAACAGCCTTCAGCTAGGGGGTGCCTGTATGCATTTATACGTTATAACCAAACATATAAATCTTGCATATAATACGCATACATAAACATTAGGTTCTACATAAAATAATACAGCGAATAAGAGCCAATAGAAGCAATAAAGCACATATATGCAGTGTATATATGTGTACATATACACATACACCGATGAGCCAAAACATAATAACCACCTAACTAATATGATGTTGGTCCTCCACGTGCAGCCAAAACAGCTCGTACCCGGCGAGGCATGGACGCTAAAGATGTACTAACACGTAACCAGCAGATCCTTTAACTCCTGTAAGGTCTGTGGTTGAGACGTCACAAATCGGAGTTGCTTTTCCAACACAAACCACAAATGCTCGATGGGATTGATGTCTGTGGAATTGGGAGGCCAGGGCAATACCTGGAATTCTTCATCATGTTCTAGCGAACCAATCATGAACAATTCGGGCACTGTGGCATGGCGCATTATGCTGCTGAAAGACGGCACCGCCAGAGGGGAAGACCGTTGCCATGAAAGGTCAGCAATGATGTTTAGATAAAAAACAAAGAAAACCTGTTATTTTTAGGCCACCTGAATAATTAAATTCATCTGCCGTGCTGTGTCTTATGTCTGTTAATTTCGTGTGTTCTATGATCGATTTGTCTGTTTTCTGGACGAAAAACCCCAGATTTTGGGGAAAAAAACTTGCTATCTCCACCTGAGGCCGACTAACTCAGCCATGGGGTGAAAAAAGCCTACTAAAGTTCTTCGTGTCATCGACGGGATTCGAACCCAGGCCTTTTCCACCCGGTGTGGGGAGGACGGGGACGATTACACTGTGATACACGCAAAGACAATGATGTTTAAGTATATATATGTATACCTGTCTCACAGTGGAACCAGGACTACTAGTCCATCTCCACCAATTGTCATGTAGAGAGAAAAAATAAATCCTCTTAATCACATCGACCTGAAGTGTAAATGTGTATTTACCAGGCCCTCTGCCATCAGGTGGCAGCCACCAACATGGGCAAATACCACTCGATGCTCACCCTAGCACAAGAAGCCGAACCTGGGTCTACTCCTATGTCAGTGCTAACATAGCACCAGAAACTCCCGCACTCACCAGTGGCCGTGCAAAACCGGTAGGTCCCCGCAAAATCCAGCACCCAGGTCGCCCACGCCCGCGAGCCAGCAAAAAAAAAAAAAAAATAATTCCAGCATCTGAAAAAAAATAAATAAAATAAATAAATAAAAATAATAATAAATAAATAATTAAAAATAATTGTTTTTCCTTCTCTTTTTACTGCTCAGCAAATGATGTTTAGGTAGGTGGTAAAAGTCAGAGTGCCTGGCACATGGATGACTGGACCCAGGGTATCCCAGCAGAACATCGACCAAAGTATGACACCGCTGCCACCGGCTTGTTTTCGTCTCACAGTGCATCCAGGTTCCATCACTTCCCCAGATAAACAATGCACACGTACCTGGCCATCCACATGGTGCAACAGAAAAAATGATTCATCAGACCAGACGACCTTCCTCCAATTACTCAAGGTCCAGTTTCGATGCTCGCGTGCCCATTGTAGGCGCTGTTGCCCGTGAACCGTGGTCAGCATGGGCACTCCGAGTGGGCTGTGGCTATGCAGCCCCATTTTCAGCAGGGTTCGATGTACTGTATGTTGTGACACATTACTCCCATCACCAGCATTTCAATTACCGGCGAGTTGTGCCACAGTCGCCCTTCTGTTGCCATATACCAATCGGGAGTGCCTTCGCTCACCGCGAGTATCCATGAGCCGTGGTCGTTCAACACCTCGCCGACAGTTCGTGGGTTTTCTCTTATCGGACCACTTTCGGTAGGTACTAACCACCGCTGACCATATGTTCTGACCCAGTCATCTGGCCATTACAATTTGGCCTTTGTCAAACTCGCTTAAGTCCTCTGTCTTTCCCATCTGAAGAACAAGAGTAACACTGATTAACGGAGCTCAGTATCGGGTGTTTTTTACACCGTGTCCCGACCGGCGCACGCGCCGTAGTTCACCTGCAATTGCTGCAATTTGCATAACAACTTGCTGGTCACAATGTTTTAGCTTATCGATGTATATACAGTGACACAAGGAAAGGTAGAGACATATAAATACATACGTATCATAATATATACAACTAACATACATAATAATACACACAAACAAATAATATGTTCATAAGAATAATACTTTAAAACAAATTCACCTCAACAGAGGAGCAAAGTAGGCTTGAACGGAGATTCTATCCTGGAGGGAATAATCAGGAAACTTCTTCAGCTGCATGTGGTGGTAGATGTCCTGTACTCCTGAAATCTGTACGCTTTCTCATCACAGAATTTGTGGGGGTCAATCTTCAGGGTGTTGTACGTTTGGACAGTGTTAGCCGGAAAACATCTTCTAAGCATGGTTAAATTCTGTAATGAGCTTCTTAGAGGCATTCACGCGTCATTGCAAAGCGAGCGGAACAGCCAAAGGCCTGCAACGAGATTGTGATCATTTCGGGAGGCAAGACGATGGTTGAAATTGACCAATGGGGTCAAGTCGTGTTCTTTTAAGAGTCAGTCCGATTCTCTACAACGTTGCATCTGGAAAGAACGTTGTATGCAATATCAGCACACATTTGTGGAAAGGAAAGTTTGGTGGAAGAAAGTGAGATAGAGTGACCTGTCATATCCCTAGACCGGAAACTATGGAGCACTTTCAGATGGTTCGAGGATCACCACCCATCCGCAAGAACCCTTCATGAACAAAAATCTGTCCTTAGACAGGAGTGTAATTTATTTAATGCCAACACACCGAGCCCGCGTGCTGCCAACACGTTTGTGTTGGCAGCACGCGGGCTCGGTGTGAGATTGTTTTTTTTAATAGGAGGTGATCATGGCCCTAATTAATCCTTGTGTAATCTTTTATCCATGATATGAAATCTCTTTGACTTTGTGACACTGTAAGACGACACTCTTACAAATATAATGAAAAATAATTTTTATCTGAATTAAATGTAATTAGGGCGATGAAAAGTGAGAATAATTATTAAGGTTTGAATGTTTAGTTTGAATATGGTAATTATTAAGGTTTGAAAAATATTGGATTTTAGAAATAGGGAGGTTATAAATGTGTGAAGTAAAATGGCAGTTAAATGGAGACGAGTAAGTAATACGAAAGAGGGTGAACTGAGGGTAAACAAAACAGTGGCCTGTACTAGGGAAAGAGTTGTTATTTGCGAGCAGGTGAGAAAGGACACGATTAAGAAGCGCCCTTGATCTAAGAGGCATCCAGACATAATTCAGGACAGTCTGGAGTTTGTGTCTGAAAGGCAGCGTCAGTGTGACCGAATTTTAGGTAAGTTTGTAACAATTTACCAAACTGTGAAAACACGAAAATAGGTATTGTGGGGGGGGGCGATCGACATAGATGAAAGGATTATAACTGGAGGGTGATATAAACAAGAACATTACAAGGTGGGGGTTTGGTTTGTTCAGGAGGGAGAGAATTGTGGTAAGGGTTTTTTTTTTTTTTTTACAAATAGCAAAGAGTGAGAAATTAGTAGAGTATTGGGGTTGGTTGAGAGTTCTGGGGGAGGCGTTCCAAAACTGCTGAGGGAATAAAGTTTGGATGTGAGTTTTGGAGAGTGGTGAGTTGAGTTCATTTGTGAGAGTAGTTGTTGGTGTGTGTTCGGAAAGAGAAGTAAGATGAGGAAGAAAAAAAAATGGGGAGGTGAAGAGGAGGACATGGAAAATTATTTTTGAGTTAAAGTTCAGAGTTTAGAAATAGTGAGATGCAAGAAAAAGGAAATAAAAAGAAACGAGCTGTTAATTTTTTTTTTTGGGAAGTGAGGACGAGTGGGAAACATATTCTGAAGTATAAAGTAAAGGTAGACTTGGCCATCAGCCGGGTGACGAGCGTGCCTAGCAACGTAATCGCATGATGTATTTCTAAAATAAATAAGTAGGAACCCTGCCCTGCATTAGGAAGGGGGAGTAACTAAGACGCTAACTAGAAATAAATGATTTGCAGTAAGTACTTCTGATGTAAGTGATGATAAATAGTAATTGATTTGATATGTGTTGATAAATAGGTGATTTGATAGAAATAAATGAATGGTACACAACCCAATTAAAAAAAAAACGGAGTACATTTCTGTAGGTTGAGGATCAGGGCCTCTGCTGTAGTGGCCCTAATCCTCATCCTTACCCTCCCCCCCAGAGAGCGTATTGAGTGGAGTTTCTCAAAAAGCGGGTCATTCTCACACGCTCTTTGAATGACCGTGGTTCATTCTCGCGTGACTGTTAAACACGATGTTGTTTCTTATATTCTCTATCTTGTGAACTCCCCTGACGACATGGCAGTATAAACAGAAAATTATTTTATTTAGAATAAGACAAAATAATAAAAGAAATCAAAATTAAATGTCATTAACTGCACTTTTAGTTAAAACACGAAAGAATACTTTTTTTCCTACATTATAATTTACTTGCAATTTATGTAATTAAAATAGGAGATTTATATTTTAATTCATTTATATTTTACACAACTTAAAAAAAATCCACTTAGCGATACTAATAAACTACACAGTAAGGAGTGTGTGTGAGTGTGAGGCGTGTCTGTTAATAAATAATTATCACGAATTTGCAACTTTTTATACGGGTTGGCAGCTCATTTTCAATTTCGCTTTCGTCTTTAACCCTTATGTAAATTGTCATTGACACTATGGAAGATTTATTTTTATTCCTTCGTTGACCACTTTTTTTTGTCGAAAATGAGCCAATTATCTTTTGTACACACCTTTCATTCCTCAAATGTTGACGAAACAAATAAAGGTAATTAAGATACCCTAAAGGAAAAGAGGAAGAAAAAAAAAAACAAGCATCGTCTTTGAGGTAAAAATTGTAAAAATGTTTTTATCCAGAAAGAAGCAACCTCTGAAAGGTTTTAATTACGATTCACAATTAGTCCAAAGACGTATATGTTTTATTTTTTTTTTTTTGTTCTATTTACTTACACTTTAAAGTAAGGAAGAATTCAAGACAAACATACAAATTAAGAGAATTCGAGAAGCGAAAGGAAACCGGGAATATTTGCTTCATCTTTGCAATCTTAATTTGTATGTTTGTCTTGAATTCTTCCTTACTTTTAAATACATAAATAAATATGGTTTAATTTTTTTAAGCTGTGTATATTTTATTTGGAAAATATATTTTCAGTTTATTCAGGTAAAACCATTAATATAAACAAAAATAGTAAAATGGTAATCGAAATGAATGTCATTTGTAAAGACACGTGAATATATTAAAGATATGACGTCACTTAAACTACAAAATAATCATTTTTAAAAGATATTGGCAAAGATCCAACACTTCTTCTTCAAAGTGCGCCCCCTCGTGCTGGTTTTAGAATTAAACAAGAGACTTATAATTCTTTAAATTTTTTTGAAAGCATCTTTAAACTCATTACATTAAATTATTCATAATATTATATAATAAAGTTATTTTGTATTCCATTAATGCTATATAATAAAGTTATTTTGTGTTCCATTAATGTTATAAATAAATTCAGTAAACAATTATAAAAAAATGTAGTTTTTGCATTTTGGCAAAGATCCAACTAATTTCATTCAAGGTGCGCCCTCTCGTGCTATTTCCAGAAATAAGCCAAACGAAACATTTTATAATTCTGAAAACTATTTGATAAAAACTTATTGATTCTTTTTATTTTATTAAAAATATTTTAAAACTCGTTGAATTAAACTGTTCATAATGTTATATTATAATATTATGAATTTTTCTTATTTAGTTTATTTCAAAATGAATTCAGTAAACAATTATAACAAAATTTGTAGACGTTTTTTATTATTATGTTTCTTTTTTATTTTGGCAAAGATCCAACAGTTCACATTCAAGGTGCGCTCTCTGGTGTTGCTTTTAGAAATGAATGAAAAGAATTTAGACTATGTATATAAAGTGCTTAGCATCATAATACACAGCCATTTCTGAATAAACAGAAAATTTTTAAGGTGGCATCGTTTTAGGTTATATCTCATATTGTGAATGCCTTCACAACGAGTTGCCATGATATTGCACTACTTCGAATAAGTAACGCTTCACCTAAGGAGAAGACTAGTGTTACTTATTCTCAGATAGGTACCACCACCCAGACAGCACTGTTTCAGGGCTATTTATGTATGTATGTGAATATCTACTCGAATATCCACTTGTCCCTATTAGACTTAGAAAAGCAAAAAAGGTAGCGGGAAAGTTATAGTAGGAGTGGAAGAGGAAAAGAAACAGTGTAGAAGAATGAAAGGGACAGTAACTCCTTCAACTCACACCACTCATAAACTCACAAACTCCTCGAATAGGCAACGCTTCCCCAGTGGAGAAGGCTGTTGTTACCTATTCTTGGAAACTCCGGACATCATCAAGCTCCCCCTAGCAGCACTGTTTCAGGGCTATTTATGTATGTATGTGAATATCTACTGGAATATCCACTTGTCCCTATTAGACTTAGAGAAGCAAAAAAGGTAGAGGGAAAGTTATAGTAGGAGTGGAAGAGGAAAAGAAACAGTGTAGAAGAATGAAAGGGACAATAACTCCTTCAACTCACACCACTCAAAAACTCATAAACTCCTCGAATAGGCAACGCTTCCCCAGTGGAGAAGGCTGTTGTTACCTATTCTTGGAAACTCCGAACATCATCAAGCTCCCCCTAGCAGCACTGTTTCAGGGCTATTTATGTATGTATGTGAATATCTACTCGAATATCCACTCGTCCCTATTAGACTTAGAAAAGCAAAAAAGGTAGAGGGAAAGTTATAGTAGGAGTGGAAGAGGAAAAGAAACAGTAACTCCTTCAAACTCACACCACTCAAAAACTCATAAACTCCTCGAATAGGCAACGCTTCCCCAGTGGAGAAGGCTGTTGTTACCTATTGTTGGAAACTCCGGACATCATCAAGCTCCCCCTAGCAGCACTGTTTCAGGGCTATTTGGCCCTTCGTCAGTGAGTGGGTAGGTACCCAAGTGATGCAATGATGGCAAAAACAGTTATGAAGTATAACTCCACAATATGAGAGATGCCTGATGGTGTATGATGTATTTAGACTAAGGCGCATTTAGGGCTAGAGCCTCAAGCTGCGAACAAATTTAGACTATGTATATAAAGTGCTTAGCATCATAATACACAGCCATTTCTGAATAAACAGAAAATTTTTAAGGTGGCATCGTTTTATGATGCTAAGCACTTTATATGCATAGTCTAAATTTGTTCGCAGCTTGAGGCTCTAGCCCTAAATGCGCCTTAGTCTAAATACATCATACACCATCAGGCATCTCTCATATTGTGGAGTTATACTTCATAACTGTTTTTGCCATCATTGCATCACTTGGGTACCTACCCACTCACTGACGAAGGGCCAAATAGCCCTGAAACAGTGCTGTCTGGGTGGTGGTACCTATCTGAGAATAAGTAACACTAGTCTTCTCCTTAGGTGAAGCGTTACTTATTCGAAGTAGTGCAATATCGTGGCAACTCGTTGTGAAGGCATTCACAATATGAGATATAACCTAAAACGATGCCACCTTAAAAATTTTCTGTTTATTCAGAAATGGCTGTGTATTATGATGTTAAGCACTTTATATACATAGTCTAAATTTGTTCGCAGCTTGAGGCTCTAGCCCTAAATGCGCCTTAGTGAAAAGAATTTTTAAAAATAAACGAAACGAGACATTTTATAATTTTGAAAACTATTTAATACTTATTGTTAAACGTATTATTCTGAAAATTACTTGATGAAAACTCATTAAATCTTTTTTCTATTTTATTAAAAAATATTTTCAAACTCATTGCATTAAATTGTTTATAATGTTATATTTTAATAAATTTTTCTTCTTTAGTTTATTTGGAAATAAATTCAGTAAACAATATTTATGGAAGTTTTTTTTAATTTGGCAAAGATCCAACTGTTCACATTCAAGGTTCACATTCTCTGGTGTTGCTTTTAGAAAGAAATGAAACGAATTTTTAAAAATAAACGAAACTAGACATTTTATAATTTTGAAAAATTATTATTAAACGTATTATTCTGAAAATTATTGAAAATTACTTGATGAAAACTTATTAAATAATTTTTTATATTATTAAAAAAATATTTCAAAACTCATTTCTTGAAAATTATTTTCAAACTCTGCATTAAACTGTTTATAACGTTATATTATAATAGCATGAATTTTTCTTATTTAGTTTACTTCGAAATAAATTCAGTAAACAATAATAACAATATATATGGATGCTTTTCTTTTTATTTTGGCAAAGATTCAACTGTCCACATTCAAGGTGCACTCTCTCATGTGGCTTTTATAAATGAGTTATTTTATAATTTAAAAAAAAAATGTAAGAAAACATTAAAACTCTATATTAAATTTCTCATAGTATTATACTATAAACCATTATATATTTTTAAATAAATTAACTAAATTTACTTAAAAATTTCCAAAAGAAAAAAAATGAATTTTTCATTAACGAAATACTGTAATTTCATTTAGCTTTAATTATTATTTACAATAATTTTTTTCTACTTTCATTTTCCTATTATTTTCTTACGCTCGTCTTTTATCAATTGCACAATAGTGACACTAAAGTGATTTATAAATCCAAAGTTTCAAGACGTAAGCACCAGAAAACTTCTAAAAGACTAATTTAATGTCATTGATGTTTAAGTGCGTTACTCTTTTTTGTTTAAGAAAATTCATATCTGATGTTTAAAAAAAAATAATAAAAATACAAACGCGTCATTCAGTGTGAGCCTGAAAACAAAGAAGTCTTTCGAAGTAAATCCAACAGAGAATTTAGCAGCGGGATTTCTTTTCAATCCACTTAAATGTTATCAGAAAGTTTTGTTGCGACATAGCTAGGGTATATTAAAGCCTTGCTCGGGAAGTCTTGTAAAAACAAGTTTGACAGGCTAACAGCAGACAGGGAAAGGCAAGTGATATATAGCTTCATTGTTAGAGTTTAATCTCGTTACCAGTTCTCAACGACAGGAAAAAAGCCTCGCTGTTTCCCCCTAAAAGCAAAAATAAAAAGCAAAGTGTGCGGAAGATGGAAACTAGTGTTCTATACGTGTGTGTGTATCTGAACTAAATTCTAACCCCCAGTGAATGTCAATTTATTTTTTAGACTCTTCTACCAACTCAATTAGAATAATGTTAACGACCAACACGAAGAAAGGATGACAAATGTTTCTCTTCTTAATTTTGTTCACGGTTTATTTCTGCAGTTGAGCGACCATGGGTTGATAGCATTGTTTTCTTGTCTAGAGTTTCATATGTCTCTCGATTCCCCCCCATATTTACCCTCCTAACCCATCTCGTGTGTGTGTGTGTGTGTGTGGAGAAGGAGAGTGTTTTTTTATTGTCCAATTTCCACTAATGATCATTGATCGTAAGGTTGCGCATTATAAAACTGTCAAAACTTTCCAGCCGTTCTTGGGAAATTAAGTAAAGTTCACTTCTCTTTTGATTCACACAGCTTCTTTGAATATTGCTGGTTGCGATGGAAAAAAAATTGTTTTTTCCATGATTTTTCTAAATAAATTATATATAAATCACACCTTTGCAGTTTAGTAATCAATTGGAATCAATAAGCTGATAATTGTTAGTCATTGAAAACGTAAACAAAAAAATATGAAAAGTGATCACTTATATTTAAATAATTAAAATAAATATATTTCTTTATTAAATAATTCTAATTATTCTATTTTAGTTATACGTCGTAGTGTAAACTGAAATATCTTATTTAATTAATTATTTCGAAATTATTAATTTTTAACTTTAACTACTATTTACAATTTTAATTAAATTGCTTAACAACAGACATAATAATGTCTAGTGCTTCAGCTACAATATATGGTATGTAGATAGCCTATGATATGTAAAAAATAAATAAATAATAATTGCCAGATTTCTATTGGTCCAATTTAGGGAAGGCCTTTAGGACTAAACGGACCTTTAGGACTAAATATAAATTTTAATGAAAATCCATACGCTAGGAGAACAGTTATACCATGCTGACGGACGTGCAGACATGGTGAAAACTCAGTCATGGTCTGTTGACCAACTTAAACCGCAAAGCAGAATTGATTTCCCATTGGACCCTTTCATCCAAACATCTGATGAATGTTGACAATGGGACAACATTTCAAATATACTTTACCCAATGTGGTGTATTAAAACTACATTCAGAAAGATATATTTTCTAAGAAAATTTAAATGTTTTTAAGTGTGGTTGATAGTAGAATATAAATACCAAAACCTTTTAGATGAATTATAAATTCTTCTCAAATATAAGTTGAGAACTCGATGTTGGTGTGATAGAGTTGAAATAGATTCAAATGATACGGATAAGGTTGAATGGTAGGAAACAGAGAGTGGTCATTAATGGTTAATACTCCTCTTGGACCAATATTATTAACGAAGTCCCTCAGGGTTCAGTGCTGGGCCCATTGTTACTTTCTGTATTTATTAAGGATATTGATGAAGGTATATATTAAGCCTAAATTTGCAGACGATACAGAGGTTGGCAGGATGGTTAATGGCAAGAATCAAGACATTCTACTATAAGAAGACTTACAAAAATTAGACAGATGGCCCCAAAAGTGGCAGTTCAAACACTGATAAGTTCAAGGTACGCGCGTAACTGTCATGTGGGTAGCACTAATTCTAGAATAAAATACCAATTTGTGTGGAGAATGAAAAGGTAGTGGAAAAGGAAAAGGATCTAGGAGCAATTGTACATTTCGATATGAAGTTCTCTGAGCAGTGCAGACAGACTGTTAGGACGGCTCATGTGAGGTGATCTGCTTAAGATTTTTTAGTCTTTGAATGGATTGATCAAGCTCAATGTTGATGGCATTCTTCCTCGTGACCAGACTACACATATGAGAGGATATATTTTTTTTAAATTTAACTTTCTGCCTTGCATCATTTGCATCTTAAAATTTTTAATATTCCATCGATCGCTTGGTAAATTTAACGAGCAGGTTTTTCAATATATCAATAATTTGGTGTAGGTTACATCACATAAAGAGCAAAATTCTTAAAATTACAAGGTTCAACGAACTAGTAATAAAAATAATATGGCTTCTCTGAGCCAGATCAATGGAGATTGCAACACAGATTGTCTGCCCACATGGAATTCGGCTCTTTTTGAAATTAGGTGGCTTTTCCAGGACTAAAAATGCGAATGTCTTTTATGAAATCGTATTTGGTAGATTAAGTTGGAAATTGCAAATAAATTCCTGCAAATGAAAATGATAACAATTACTGGGGTTTTAAACATTACGTTCGTTTAAGATTTTGGAAAACCAGGACATTTATGTGTCCCGAAAATAAACTTTGGGGAACCGGGACGTATGGTTCCCCTAATGTAATGTGGTTTCTGCTCTACGACAAAACTAAACTGAGATTGTTAATAAAGTCTAGCCTTCGATCACCCAATATTTATAAAAATTAATCAAATTTTCTAAATATTTTAAATGAGGATACACTTAACCCACGTGTTGGTAACAAATCTTAGTCATATGAAAGACACTAGTAGCTAAAAAGGCTTTAGACCTAGAACTCTGAGTTTACTAAAACTTTGTAGGATATGATTCCAGTCTCTTCTTGGATCCCTTCTTCGGTCCAATGGAAGAAGGAGGTGTATTTATTCAATACATTGATAAATAATGAGAAGTTCATTATAATGAGTCTTGTTCATCAACAAACAAGACTATAACAACAAAAACTAGATTCATCCCTCCAGCAAGATCATGAAAGGCAAGCGTTGATTTCTTCATCTCTATGTAATACTGTTTTCATTATTGTAGAACTACTTTTATCAGGCATGGGGAGGTGGGGGGATTAGGATTCAGTAATACCTTAGAGAGCCCTATGAAAAATGACTGATTGCTATTGACATAAACAGTCCACTGATCGATGATCAAACAACTTCCAGAGCTTACTAACTTTGTCACTTCCATTATTTTATAATGTCTAGCCAAACTTCCTCTAAGCCGACACTAAGTAGTACTAATCACTTGGATTTAAAACTTTTGGGCTACTTAAGGGACTTCTCTTTAAGTATGCCAAAAGTTGTGTATTATAAACTTGTAGAACTTGAAGGATCTTAAAAGCAAAATAAACAGTTTTTTTTAACGTTCATGATCCCTGACGATTTTCTGGTTGGTTGATTACATTCAATCTATGTCCTGGAAGTTTTTTGTCCGGTGGTCCTAACGAAGATTAACCACATATTTTCCATTTGGAAAGCCTCAAGATATTTGGCTGTGCCATGCATAGTCCATTACCATCATAATAAATAATATTTTTAGCTCCAGCGATGTCAGTAGATGCAACGTGCGAGATAATATGGCTTATCTGGGTCTCCTTGTAAAACAAAATTAACACTTTATTCGAAAAATATTTTAGAAAGTAATAAAAATTCTTAAACAACTAAGATCAGCATTCTTTTAAGATTTTTATTATAAAGACCAACACATTTTGGTCCAACTTATGCATCCGTCGAAGCTAACAGAACAATTAATTACAAGCATATCTTTAATGTCAAATAGAGACATCCTATTACCAGACTTTCGTTTTGTTTCTTTTCCTCTCTTTCATAGCTTTCCTGATTGCTCCTTTGCATATCATCTGAGTGTTGGATTTTCAAGCTTGCATATTACAACAGGCTCTGCATAAATGTATCTTTAATCAGGGTAAGAGAACTCAAAACAAGTTAAAAGAGTTCTGTCTGCTAACCTATAATTCACTTACCAAATTAGAGTCATTCTTTCTATATATACTAGCTTTGCACACATCTCGTTACTGCCATAAACAGAACAAGACATTTCTTTAATCGTTTATCTTGTTAACTATATTAGCCTTCTTTTCGCAGCGAAGAGCCAAGTTAGAGATGTTCTCTTAAGAGATGACCGATGTCTTCCATTCCTTTAAATGATAATCTACGTCTTGCGAACGAGATTCGGAGAGAGAGAGAAATTCTTTGATATACACTCAAATAATAAATAGCTGTAAATGTACATCCGTGAGGTCATGTCAAAGAAAACGAGAACTGAAAGATTTGGAAAGAGAGTGACAGTCATTCGGGGAACACACACATCAACACGCATTAAACAGATACAGCAAAAGGCAGTAATGGTGGAAGAAAGCTACGGATAGTCCAGCTTTAAAGCAAAAGAGCATCATTACATCTGAGAGTCTAAAAATGGGTATATTAGCGAGAGAGAACAAAAGGAAAGAGATGAAGAGGCAGATCTCTGTAAATATACATGAACTTATGTTAGGAATCCATCTTCGTAATGGTGGAAAGAATCTGAAATAAAATATGTCTAAAGATGCTACTTTTGTCAGGGAATTCTTAAAGTTTCATGACTTCGTCGACTTAGCAACAAGACTATAACAACAAAAACTAGATTCATCCATCCAGCAAGATCATGAAAGACAAGCGTTGATTTCTTCATCTCTATGGCAACGATATTATTTTTTAAAAATGTTGATTTCTTCATCTCCATCATTATTGTGGGTTTCTTCAGTCTCTACGACTGGTTGGTAGCACTGATGACTTTTTTCCACATCTCTCTGTTGAGTGCCAGCTTCTTCAAGTCCTGGTATGACCTTGTTGTTGTATCCCTTTGCAGTTGCTTTATGAAATTGTTTTTCGGTCACCCTCTGGGTCTAGATCCATTAATCTTTCCTTCTATAATCAGGTTTAGCATTTCACTGTGTCTTAGAATTTGTCCGAACCACCTTCCTCTTCGCTCCTTGATTAGGTTTATAATTTTTCGTTTTTCTCCTAGTTCTTCAAGGACTTCTTCTTATTTTCTTGTATTTTCTCCAGCACCACATCTCGAATGCCTCAATTCTCTGTCCGTCTCGTTTGTTTATCGTCCAGGTTTCAGATGCATATAGGGCTGTGTCCAAACGTAGGATTTTAGAATTACTTTCCTTATATGCTCGTTCAATATTATTGTTTCCTATTTTGATGTTCATAGCTTTGGGGTCCTTCGAGAATGTCATACACTTCGTTTTATTCACATTAATTTTCATATCATAAACCTCGGCTGTGTGGTTGATTCGCTGTAACATTTCAATCAGGTCACTCCTTCTGGTTGCTATAATTGCTTGATCATCCGCAAATTTTATTGTTTTTATTTGTTCGCCATTTATAATCACTCCTAAATTGTTGTTTTCAAGGGCTTCTGCCATCATTTCCTCCGCATAGATGTAAAATAGGCCTTGTGAAAGTAGGCTGCCTTGTCGAACTCCATTTTTCTATTTTTGTTGTGTCTGATTCCATTGTTTGTCAATATATACTATGGCTTTCTGGTCTTTGTACAATGTTTTTATTAAGTTCAGTATGTTTTCCAGGATTGAGAAGCGTTTTGGCCATTGTATTCTGTCGAAGGCTTTTTCGCAATCAATGAAGCAAATGGAAAGGTGTTTTCTTAGATCAATAAATCTCTCTCTCCCATGAGCCTTAGGGCAGCGATGGCATCTCTTGTGTCCCTTCTTTCCTGAAACTAAATTGGTTGGGTGCTAAATATCTGTTGAATTTCGCATTGATTCTCTGTTTTATTATTTTTAGTAAGATTTTGGATATATGTGGGATAAAGTTGATAGTCCGGTGTTGGCTGCATTCCTTGGTATTGTGCTTTTAGGGGAATGGGATCATTACCGCTGTGCAATGATCTTCAGGCCATGATCCTTCTTTGTACATCTGGTTTGTTAATGTGAAAATAAGATCACGTAGCTCATTACCTCACTCTTTAATGAGCTCAATGGGCAAGGAGTCAATTCCTGCTGCTTTTCCATTAGGCACTGCTTTTAGCGCCGCTTCAAATTCTTCTTTGTCTTCTGAGTCACTCCTTTTGATTTCTGTTTCTTGTGGGTGGTCTTTTTGGTAGAGTTCGGTGATTATTCTTTCCATCTTGTTTTTATTTCTTCAGGTTCTGTCAAAAGTTGCCCATGTTTGTTGTTTATAGTGCTCGATCTTATTCCCTTCTTCCTTGTGAAGAAGGGAATAAGATCTAGCTGATATCTCTTGGAGTCTCCTGGATTCTTCCATGTATACCTTCTTCTTTTGGGAACTTTGATAATAAGTTTCTCTTGTTTGCAAAAATCTACAAGGCGCTGTCCTCGTTCATTTCGGTTTCCCAGTCCGTAATTTCCAGTGATCTTGTCTTCTCTTTCTTCTCATACCACCGCATTCCAATCTCCCATGATTAATTATTACATTGAGATTTGATGGTGTGTCCCTAACTATTTCTTCCATCTGTTAATAGAGTTCTTCTACTTCCTGATTATCGTGATTTTACGTTGACATATAAACCTGGACGATCAGCATGTCTGTTGATACTGCTGCTATCCTTGAAGTTATTATTTTCGTTTCTATGACTCGTATGTCGGTTATTTCTTTTCCGATTTTTCTTTCAATAATTAGTGCTACGCCTTCTTGTCCATTTGTGGTGCCACAGTGAATTACTCCGAATTCCTCACTCCAGCAGTTTCCTTCTTCTTTCCATCTGACTTCGCTTAGTCCTAAAATCTTGAGTTGGTATCGTCTTATTTCTTTTTTAATGCATTCCAACTTTCCTATCTGGAGCAGAGTTCTGATGTTCCATGTTTCAAGGTTTGTGTAAGGATATCTTTGGTTGACGGCCTGAGAAGCCTTACATCTCCTCCTGCCGGACACGACACCTGGCTCTTGACTGACCGAGGTCCCGTTGGAGTCACCCGCTGAAGAAATGTGGGGAAAATTCATGAGTGCTAAAACATGGGATAGATAGTGTGGTAGTTTCCCTTTGCTCTCCACATCGCAGTAGCACAACCAAAGTCTTGAATATGCCAGGGGCGCTTCTGTAAGTTGACTCTTACACCAAGCCCATTTTCTGCCTTCAGGTGATGATGAGGGGGTACTGCTCCCTCCCTCATGGTTGGCAGTGCTTTGACAACTGACCACGTTTGTCCCTCCACGCTCTGATAGTAGCTGGCGCTGCTTGTCCGGGACCATCGAAGTAGCTAGCCTCCATATCTGAAAGCCATCCCCCAATCCACAACCTGGGGACCCGTCCGGTGGCATGCCCCTCGGAATTAACCCAGAATTAACCCTCACAGTTCATCTGAAAGGCTCACAGAACCAAACAGCGAACTGAAAGTTCATTAATCGATCTTCGAATATTAATCACGCGCGCGCACTATTAATGTAATAAAATATTAACAGAGCACTCGGTGTGATATTTTATTAGCCACAATGCAACACTATCGCTGGTTTAAAAGAGTGAAAACGGTTTTCCAAACAGACACGCGATAAGTAAACCTCCATTTTACATTTGCTGAGCCTCACTCTGCAGGAAGACATTAACGCGTCCAAAGAACAGCAGAATGACATTTCTAACTAATTAGTGCTTCAATCTGCAGTGCCAAGCCACAATCTATGACTGCTGATTGGAGAGTTTTTGATGCTCCCAAAAATAGAGTGGGTGATTTTTCTTAATTAAAAAAAAAAAGAGAGAGCGCATTATCGTTTCATTAGAAAATGACCAGTCAGAATAACCAAGAATGTCTTATTCATCATCTTCTTCCAAATGGTGATTAATTAACAAATAATTACGCTACATTTAGGCCTAACTAGATTAATGATAAAATCGATATCAAACAGCTATGTAATTGGACAGATGATTAAGAAATTTCTTTGTAGAACTTTTATTTCTTAACGCCATCTTTTTTTACTAACAACCCCTAAGTAATTATATAGTCGGACTTTCTTTTTACACTTTTAAGATTTGTAATTCCGTTAAGGGGACAAAAAAATAATGATTTCTTCTTTTTCATCGAGTCTTCAAAGAGGGTTGAACGTTTCTCCATCCAACACTTTTAAAAACTTCGAGTGTCATCAAGCTTTTCGTTTTAAAAGGTAGATTGATTAATAGCGACTTCTTAATACTCAGTTCAAATTTGCTAGGGGAGGCGTAATATAAAAACTACTGCAGCCCGTTTGCTGGCAGAAAATGTAGTTTATGAACTCGATTTGCAGTTGATGAACTCGATTAATGTTGCCCATCCTGGACTAAAGTCAAATTCTACAAATTAGGCTTAATAATTTATCTTGTAGTCTGTAAGTTTATGGACTTATCCGGGGACTCTTTGGGTTTTTTAATGTGTCTAATTAAGTCTATAGCGATATAATACCCGTGTATAAATATTTTTATTGAAAACGAACCTTAATTATAAATTTAAATATTTAAAATATGTTTTAAAGACAAAATAAATGACGAATTTTATGTGAAATTTGAACATTGAATAAACGCAGTATATTAATAAATCTCCACGAATTTTGCACGCTAAGATGTAATATGACGCATATGCGTGCAATTTAGGAAAAGAATAATGAATTTAGTCTGTCTGGTTTCGAATATTTCTTTCGAAAAACAGAGTGGGGGAAAGAATAAGCACATTTCCGATTACGTAGCATTCGTGTTCATTATATTCAACCGGTTCCCATAGCCACAAATGGGGTTACAACAGTGAGAGTTGAGCATTAACATTAAGATGGAACATCATTAAATTCAATATACTTTAACCTGCAGTCATAAATGAGTTTTTCAGCATACTTACAAACGCCATTATTATTATCGGTCTTTCAGTTAATATTCTTGCGAAAGCTAAGCTAGATAGAGAACACTCTTATTAAAGTTATTTGGAACTTGCTGATGGCCTTTGTAAATTACTGTACAGTAATATGGCACGTTTTGTCTTTTTGTCTTCTCATTTGTATCTTCAGTCCGATGGAGTTCATCGCTGCTAACTGAGATTTCCGGAAATGCGAGCCACTTTAAGAATTTCTAGTCTTTGGGCTGATTAAGGCTGCTTCATCGCAATAAGAGATTGATGTATTTTAACGAGCTATTTATTTTAATCAAATAATGATTACGATGTACGAAGAGAATAAATTTGTTTCATTTTAAAGAGATCTGATGAGAAAATGCAAAGGTAAGAAGGGATGTGAATGACCATCGGATTAATTCAAAATGATTGCAGTTATTTTTATGGGCAATTATAAATAATGGGTTGTAATTTGGGAAAAGTATAAAGAATGATCATATTTGCACATCTGCTAGTCGAAAAGTTAACGTATTATTCAACCAACAGCGTTATTATGATAGAAACAAGTGTTTATCACCATTTATACGCTAAAAAGTCTATGAAAGAAAGGACAGAACAGAATAAAAACTGTGGTGCAGTGAAAAGTGGAAAAAAGATTTTGAAAGAAGATCAGTTCATTTCCATGGTTTAGATCAGTGTTTCCCAACGTGGGTCCCACGCCCCACATGGGGGCAATTTGATTGTTCAGGGGGGCAATTCAAAAATTGCTCGTCTAGAGTTTAAAACAACCGCCTATTATGATTTAACTTGTACAAAAGAAGAATTGTCGGTATCTCAATTTTAAATAAGCATTCGTTAAATGTTGTACTTCTATACAGCTGCACTTGAAAGTTTGGAGTAATATCAACTACTGTTTGTTCGGAGAGTATTGCTTACTATGCCTAGTGAAGGAATAGTACATACTGTATTGGACGATTGCTTATGGCATATGCAATGTGCAAGCAAAGTGGTTGTCTACTGTAGCCTACCGCAAACTCAGCATGTTATATGAAATAGGTAATTCCTTTCATACAAACGCTCGTTTGGGCATCGTGACTGTACATTTGGATAGGTTTGACGATCTCAGATTAAAATAAAAATTACTTTGTCCACGCACAGAATTATTATTAATGAAGAACCGTGATATACAATGGTATGTATTTGTCATATATGTATTTCTGTGGTCTCAGTAAATAAGCAAATAAGTCCAAAAACTCGAATTTGCAGGAGAGGAAAAATAAACTTCACACTCTCATATAAACACGCATATATTCGAATATACAAATATTTATTACTCACGCTAAAACTACAATAACGAAGATAGCTGCGTGTCACATAATAGTAAATAATAAATACTTTATTATAGTGCACTTATCTCATTTTTGACAAATTAGACTTATCTGCTTGTTCACAGAGACCACAGATTTAATAGCCCGAATTCAGTAATTCGTGTGATTTATTCATTCAAAAAGCGTACTAATAATTAATTTTGATATATTAAAATAAAATTAAATTAACTTTAATGCATAGTTTATTTTTAGTTTTTGATTTATCTTATATTTATTTCTTTCAGTTGCGCAGTAAAATGAGTAGTGCAAGTAAAAAAAAAGTTCGTCAGTATTCAGAGGAATACTTAAAATTTGGTTTCATACCCGCTATCCACGATCAAAGGTCACCTTTTTGTCTTTTATGCCAACAATGCTTGACCACCGAATCAATGAAGCGAGGTCGTCTTGAGGCGCATTTGAAGGCGAAACATAATGCTCATGTAAATTCAGATTTAGATTACTTTCAAACTTTAAAGAAGAATTTTGAAAAAAGAGCAACATTAAAGTCTCTGTTTATTGCTCATACTGCAACTGTCAATCGTACTCTTGAGGCTAGTTATGAAATTTCTTTACTCATTGCTAAATCTGGGAAAAATCATACTATAGGAGAGAATTTAATCAAACCATCAATATCAGCATTTCTTAAAACAGTTCTGGAAAAAGATGACAAAGACGTGAAAGCTATGCCACTCAATAACAATACTGTTAGCAGAAGAATAGATGAAATGAGTGAAGATATTGAAATACAACTTGTTGGAAAGCTGAAAACAAGAAAATTCTCAGTGCAAATGGATGAATCAACTTTGAGAGACAGTGAAGCCGTACTGATAACTTATGTGAGATATATTGATAAAGGTAATTTTGCTGAAGAAATGTTATTCTGTAAATCATTAGAGAGCACCACTACCTCCAAAGATATATATAATAAGCTAAAAAATTACTTAGATGACAATAATATACCAATGAAAAATATAACATCTTGCGCTTCAGATGGTGCTCCTAATATGATGGGCAAGAAAAATGGCTGCTTAAAATTGATGAAAGATGAGAATCCAGAAATGCTTCTTGTGCATTGTGTTATTCATAGGGAAAACTTGGTAGCTAAAAATATTTCGCCTGTTCTTCATGAAGTACTAAAATCAGTTATAAAATGTGTCAATGCTATTAAAGCTAATGCCAAATGTGAGCGTCTCTTCAAGCTTTTTTGTGAAGAACAAAATGGAGACCATGTGAGACTTTTACTTCACACTGAAGTAAGGTGGCTCTCGAAAGGGAACTGCTTGAAAAGATTCATGGAACTATTTGATACTATTAGTGACTTTTTAAGTGACAAACCTGAAATGAAGCATCTGTTAACGGTCGATGGTAAAGCATTTGTGAGTTATTTAGCCGATATCTTTGAAAAACTAAATATATTAAATAAACAACTTCAAGGAACAAATAAAACTCTCGTCGATGCAAAAGCGAAGATATTTGGTTTCATTACATTTATTGAATTATGTCAAAAATATATTTGTAACAAAAATTTTGAACAGTTTCGTTGGCTGCAAAAATGTGAAGTGACTGATACCGCTGTACTTGTTATTGTCGATCATCTGAAAATTCTGTCCGCTGATTTAAAAGAAAGGTTTTCTGATTTAAAACAAATTGATTTTCCAACCTGGATGATGCAACCAATGTTAGTGGATTTGTCTGATGTATCAATGCAGTACCAAGAAGAACTCTCAGAAATGCAAAATGATGAGTCAGTTAAAACTTTATTCAATATAAAAGGAGCGATGGCATGGCTTTGTGATGAAACAGAAATTAAATACCCAAATTCAACCAACTTTGCAAGAGAGCTATTGTTACCGTTTCCATCTTCATATTTAGCTGAATGTGGATTTAGTGCCATAAATGATTTGTTCCTAAAGAAAAGAAATCGACTGGATATCACAAAACGTGGAGACGTGAGACTGAAGCTGACTAAATTGGAGCCCAATATAAAATCTCTCTGCGGCAAGCATCAAGCACAAGGGTCTCACTAAATTTAGTGCACTCATCTAGAAGTGATTTCACATGGAATGTTGAAATTATTAAACAATTAAATAATAATTACTAAAAATTAAAATATTATAAAAAAATCTTTCATATAAATTATTTTGTACTTGAATTTTAGTTGTCCATTATATGTTTTGAAAATTTACTTACTGTTTTTTTCTTAATAATTTCCTAATGATTTCTTCCTAAAACCTAAGTTTTGTGTCCTGAACAAGTTGTAATTAGGCTTCATTTAGGGAATAATTCAATTTTTGAATATAAAAAATATGTATATCGGTGTTTCCCAACATTACATAGGGGGCATCAGAATTTTAGAAAGACTTAGGTGGGGCATGGTAAAAAAAGGTTGGGAAACACTGGTTTAGATGGAAACGGTATATGAAAAGAATATGTTGGTTCCATTATTTCTATGGTAATAAACTTTGCAAATTCATAATCTGTCGAGTTGTACAGAATATGGCAAGAAGATTTTAAAAACTCAATAAACAATTCGTATTTCCCAAATTACAAATTCAACTTAAGTCATTATCGGTGACCTCCGATAATGGGTTAAAATAAAATTCACTGCAATGGTTGCTGGTGGAATTCGCGAGGGTTTTCTTCAGACCAGCAACGAAAGTTTTATTTATTAACAAAACCGTTCGGATGAGATTCAGTTTCATCTGATATCCATAGATTTTGAATGAAATCTTCATCCTGTACTTTGTTAGGATGGAACTTTAAGTCCTGGTGCAATATTCATCGTAAACTCCTATTGGATAAGTTCAACGACAGTGCATGTCGACGTGCTGAACGCTCTGGAGTTAGTAGTAGTAGTAGTAGTGGCACTTGATGCAAGAAAGCAAGTGTAGGAGCTTATGCAGCATCAGCCAAAAAAAAAAAAAAAAAAAAAATCACACCATACCCTCCAATTGCCTGTCCAGTTCCTCCTTAAATTTATTCAACCTATCAACTTCCACAACGACAGATGGAAGTTTGTTCCAGCAATTAACCACCCGCTGGCTAAAGGCAAATTTCCGCACATCTATTCTACATCTATCCTTTCTTAATTTGAACTTATGTCCCCGTAGGTTCGTATTCTGAACAAGTGGGAGGATCCCATCAGAATTCAGCGTGCTCAACCCATTCAAGGCCTTATAGACCTCAATCAGATCACCGCGCAGGTGCCTAGTCTCCAGCCACTGCAATTTGCAGAACTTAAGCCTCTCTTGGTAAGAGGATCCCTTCATTCCCCTCACCAATCTTGTTGCCCTCCTCTGTACACGCTCAAGCAAATCTACATCCTTCCTAAAATGAGGCCTCCAGACCTGTACGCAGTACTCAAGGCGTGGCCTGACCATTGCCTTATACAGAGGGACAATCACCTCCTTTTCCCTGCTAGCAAAATTCCTATATATCATTGACAAAACCCCATGACCTGCCCTAGCAGCCTGTCTACATTGCTCAGAAAACTTCATATCTGACTGCACAATTACTCCCAGGTCTTTTTCATTTTCTACCACCTTAAGTGTAGTACCACACAGTTGGTACGTTTCTCTGGGGTTACTTCTACCCATATGCAGTATGAGGGTTGCCCTGGCATCTGTGATATTTTCAGGTGTATGGGTGCTTCTTATGGCATCTAGAAGCTTTGTTTTGAGAGCAGAACCAGTTTCTTCAAAACTACGTACCTGTGTTTTTAGAGCATGAGCAAATGGTGCAGGGTCTTGACGCTTAAAGTGCCCTACCCTGTAAAATAATTACAAAATACGCGGAAAATGGGTAAATATTTTAGATTTTATAGATCATTCTGATATATTTTCTAATTTAATTGAATAATTAATTTAAATATTTGATAAAGATGACTTATCAAGTAATGAAATTTGTCATTTCCCTGCTTAAAAGAATAAATAAAACATGTTTAATTTTGAAACATCGTTAGGAGAGCATCAAATAGATTGATTCATTAAATATTAACAAAAAATAGAAATTGGAAAGGGAGTAGATGAAGTTAGCTTGAAATTATTATTATTATTATTATTATTATTATTTAATCAGTAAAGAAAAGTTACATCTACTCCTTGACAGCAATCAAATGCTAGGAGGGTAGCAGAATTATAAAAGTGAATACAATATCAATATTGGATAAAATAAAATATACAGAGATCAAGTCAATAATTAATTACAGAAGTTAAGACAGATTAGGTCCGACATATTACCTAAATACGTTCAGCTTCTGTCCAAGAAGAGTGCAGGGATGCGGCCAAGGTGCTGCAGGCTCTCAGGAACAGGAGAAGGAGCGCATATCATCTTCCAACACAGTAGCCACGTAAAGCGATGGTGACATTAAAGATCTAAAATTGCAGGACTGTGTAGACTGTGTGTATCAGCTAAAACTTTTGATCTGTAGGCTTTGTCGACACAAATCGTCTCAGGGTTGATATTCAGGTCGTTGAGAAGTCCAACCGTGTTTTCTAGGAACATGGCTGAGCGAGTTGATTTGTTTGAGGGCAGGTCTGATCAAAGATGCTTGCCGGTTACTTATTCTACTGTTCTTCGTGGGCAGGATGATGAGGCTATCGATGTTAGGAGTATCCAATCTACCTGAAATGAGTTTGGAGAGGTTAATTATGTTGCGAGTGGTGACGATTTGCTTCTATGGGGTCTTTCCATGTAGCGAATGTAGTATATCCCTACAGATAGTAAGGGGATGTCCTGAAGTCATATTGAGGGATCGCAGAAGCCAATACTCAGTCCCCAAGAACTGTCGCAGGTAGGTTGGAGGGGCAGAGGACCAGATTTCCGATACGTAGAGTGCCACCGGTACTGCACAAGTTCGGACAAACCTAATTATTAGCTTCTTATTGCCGTAACGAACCAGTTCCTGTCGAGCAGACCAAAGTGCTGCAAAGAATTTGTTTCTTGCTTCCTTGAAGTGCTTCTGAAAAGTTGGTTCGAATCCCAGACCGAACCTAGGTCCTTGTGACAGTTGACAAGTTTAATTTACTGTCCATTTATAGAGATGTGCATTCGATTTATTCGTCTCATCTTTGTAAACGTTATCGGCATTTAGCTCAAGACCAATGTATTGAAGGAATGTGCTTATCTGAGAGATTTGTTATGTTGCAGCTCTTTGGACAGAGAGCGCTTGCTTCGGCTGATCTGAATGAATGAAGAGCTTCAGATCGTCAGCGTAAGATATCATGTTTTGGAAATTTGCTAGCAGAGGTCCCAAAGCCACTGCGAACAGCACTGCTGACAAAACGAACGCCACCTGGAACCCCTCTGAAGACAGTAAAGGATCGTGAGAGACCGTTGTGCTCAACAAGGAGCCGTCTTTCCTGCAAATTTTTTTGAGTACAGTGAGGAGATTATCGGAGATCCTGAAGTAGTTCTTCAAGAAGTTAAGCAAAGATGAGATGGAAATCCTATCATATGCAGATGTAACGTCAAGAAAAACTTTAAGGAGCGAAGAGCCCAATGAAATCTGACGAAAATCCTTCGCAGTTTTAGGCCTTGAATTCTTCAGAATGGGTTTGACGCAGTAGGTGTGTCCAAATTTGAGGTACTGAAGATGTTCACAAAATTTCATTAACGATATATAAAAGAACATCCACAATGAAGACACAGGATATTTTAATGATGAACAAAGGAAATCTGTCAGGCCCAACGGTAGCTTTGTTCGGTAACTCGTTTATTACTTTCAACAGATTTTCCTTTGTGATATTAAGTGTAGACAGGGGAGTCAAATCGCGTAGGGGGATGGGGAAGGGAAGATTAGATTCTTCCTTTACGCAACTCTCACCGAAAGTACTGTCTGCCCACTCTATGAAAAGGCTCTCATCCATCTGAATATTCCAGCAGTGCTTTGGAAATGGCAGCTTCGAGCTTACTAATCTGTCAGCTATATATCTATAGTTGGCTTGTCGTTTTTGCTTCAGAAAAGATGCACGTTTCTTTTTAGAGTTAATAAAATCGTGTGTGGTTCCTGAACTCTTCAATTTCCTGAAGGCACGCTGCTTATCTAGAAAGGCGGGCTTTAGGTCTCTTGAGAACCATGGTTTGTTCCATAATAAGTTTTTAAATAACAAAGGAAGGCATTATAAGAAAATATTTAAGTATTCTACATAGGAACGGATTGCATATACCTTCTAAAGTATTCCATATTTACATACATATCAGTTTTATATTTATTTGCTTCATCAGTCTGTAAGAAGACTAAATTTGCCGATGTTTATTCCAATTATCCATTATGAAGTATTGATTCTACTGGGAGTGGTGAGGTACAGTAATGTCGATAAATTCAAGGAATTTAAGAACATGTTCCTACTCGCATTGTGGGCAGAAATGATGTAATATTTGTAAAGAACTCCTGGCCTGATTTTGAATAAAGGGATATAACTGTACATGCTACGCTTTTCGCATAATCCGGTTTAAAATTTTCTATATTTGGAATTGTCAGAGAAAATTTTTTTCTCTAATAAAAATACTCTCGAATAAAAGCACATCTCAACCGAAATATGTGATCTTGTACAGCAATCTCAGCTTCATTAAAGATAAGAATAGGAGCAGAAAATTTCTTTTTGTGAGATATAAGACAGGACTGAGTTTTAGAAGGGTTGAAATCAACTAAGTTGTCTTTGCCCCACTGGAGAATTACCTGAAGATCCACATTTAAGGAATTGGTAGCGGATATTCAAGAAGTTCGAGCTGATTGAGCAGGACAAGGTTTCTCAAAATGGAAAGTGGAATGCAATGTGCTATCAGAACTAAGTAAGTATGCCATAGAAAGGGAAATAATGGTTGAATGAGCAGTAATTGAAAAGGTGGAGTCATATACTTATCTGGGACAAGTTATTAGCTGTAATAATGATAAATGGCTGGAAGTCAAGAGAAGAATAAATCTTGGATGGATAACATTCAGGAAATATAGTCACATACTGAGGAGCAATATCCCAATTTGTCTGAAATGTAAAATAATGAATCAATGTATACTCCCCTCCATGACTTATAGAAGTGAAACTTGGGCACTCACCAAAAGAATGGAAGAGAAGCTGAGAACGACACAGCGCAGAATGGAACGAATTATATTGGAAATCAGACTGTTAGATAAGAAGAGAAACACATAGATTAGGCAACAAACTCAAGTAAAGGACATTCTTATCAAAACCAAAGAATAAAATGGTCTTGGGCAGGACACATAGCTCGAAGACAGATGGACTAAGAGAATAACAGAATGGTACCCAATAGGAGCTAGAAGAAATCCTGGAAAACAACGACGGACATGGACAGATGAAATTCATGAGTTTGTGGGTAGTAAATGGATGGCCATTGCACAAAACAGAAGGAACTGGAAAATTGCTGGAGAGGACTTCGTCCTGTAGTGGATTGATAATAACTGATGATGATGATGATGATGATTCGAGAAGTTGAAGCTGTTTATGCACGGCATGGTTTCTCAAAGTGGAAGGTGGAATGCAATGTGCTATGATCAGTAGAACTATGGTTAGGATTTACAGTCAATGGTTGAAAGTCATTAATATACAAGAGGTAAAGAGCCAAAGGAAAAACCGAACCTTTGGAAACCCAACATTAGTGGAGAAGTTAGAAGACAAAGAGCCGTTTCTCATAGTCAGCGAGTAGAAAAAAAAAACTACATACCCAGTTACAAAAATTGGTTGGCAACCCATAAGAGGAAAGCTTATTCAGAAGACCTTAATGCCAAACACGATGAAAAGCCTTTGAAATATCAAAAGCAACTGCTTGAGTTTCACTAAACTTTTCCATTGAATTTGTCCATAGATAAGTAACATAAGCTAATACACTGTGGTGCAACTTTACTAGGTACACCCCTGTTGTGCACACAAATGGTTTGTCCCACAACGTTGCAAGTTACATGACCACAGTTGTGGATATAAATGCAGCAGAACAACCTTTCTAGTATCAGTTAAGCGTACAAACCGTAGCAAGGATGGGGAAAAGGAGTGATCTAACGGACTTCGAACGTGGCATGGTAGTAGGTGCAAGACGTCCTGGACAAAGCATCTCTGAAATGGCAGTTCTGAACTTTTCACGCACCACAGTTTCAAGGGTGTATCGAGAATGGTGCAACGAACAGAAAACATCCTCTCAACGGCACTCCTCTGGAAGAAAATCGCTTGTTGATGAGAGAGGTCAGAGGAGGATGGCTAGAATTGTGCAACCAAACAGACGGGCCACAATGTCTCACATCACATCAGAATACAACCTTGGTGCGCAGAACAAAAATCGCAACGAACCACTAGTCTCACTTTGTCGCGAATGGGCTACAACAGTCGACGGCCACATCGCGTACCTTTTTTATCAATGAAGAACAAGAGAGCACGCCTCCTGTGGGCACAGCAACACCAGCACTGGACTATCGAGGATTGGAAAACAGTTTAGTCTGACGAGTCGAAGTTCCTGGTGCATCATGTTGATGGAAGGCTCAGAATTTGGAGAAAACAACATGAGTCCATGGACCCGTCATGTCTGGCGACTACTGTGCAAGGTGGTGGGGGGCAGTGTTATGGTGTGGGGAATGTTTTCTTGGCACACGTTGGGTCCATTGATACCCATAGATTCACACCTGAATGCCACATCCTACCTAAACATTTTTGCTGACCAAGTGCATCCGTTCATGTTGACAGTTTATCCTCAGTCAGAGGTTACTTCCAGCAGGATAATGCGCCGGTGCACAAAGCCCGACAGGAACAAGACAATTACTTTTTTTTTTTTTTTTTTTGCTGCAGTGGCCCGCTCAGTCCATGGATCTCAATCCTATTGAACATCTTTGGGATGAGCTGGAAAGGGCTGTTCGCTGCATGCCTACACCTCCGTCGAATCTCAAGGGAACTGCGTGACACACTCAAGTCTGCATGGTACTCCATTCCTGCACAACGTTTTCAGCATCTTGTTCAATCCATGCGTAGACGAATTCAGGCTGTTTTGAAGGCTAAATGAGGCTCAACAGGCTATTAGGTAGGTGTACCTAATAAAGTGGCAGTACAGTGTATATCACACTAGTGGATTGACAGTGACGGAATCAATAGTGGCAATCACTGATCAGATGGAAAGTTGCAACATAATTTAGGAGTTGGCAGTTAATGGATTTCTCCCTTACTTTAGAATAGAAAGAATAAAATTAAGTGCAATGGAACGATAGTTGAATAACAGGAATTTGTCGTCCTTTTTATGAACTGGTTGGATACGAGCAGATTTCCAAGCAGAAGGAAAAAGAAAGTGTAAAACCAGCGGAATAAGAAAGTGTAAAAAGGCGACAGAAAACAAGAGCCAGCGCAGGAGCACTGGTTTTCAGAACAAGCGGAAAAGTACCATCAGAATCTGGAGCTTTCTTAGCATCAAGATTCATCAAAATCCTTCTGACATCCTTTTAACGGAAGACCACGGGAGGCACTGAGTGGAGTGTACTGGGAATGGTAGAAGGTGGTTTACCAAGATCGTTAATACAATAGTTAGACGAAAAGTAAGTTGCTAGAAGATGGACTTTATCTATAGCTGAGGTTTCAAAAGAGCCATTCTGTTTTAACAGATACAGAGGTGAGAGTACAGATGGGGAAACAGTTGCGGCCAATAGCTTTGGCAAGAGACCAAATTGTGCGACTACCGTTTGGACAAGAAACAAGTTTTCTACTTTTAGTCTATGCAAAGTCTATTATATACTGATTAATAACTGCTTTACAGTTAATGCGATCTTTGATGTAGGTGAAAGTGTAGATTTGGATGCAAGCGAATCGCGCAACATTCATATCTTGAATAGCGTTGGCGCATTTATCGGAAAATCAAAGTTAGATAAAGGGCGAGATTTTAAGGTGGAGTGTGGAATTCATTCCTGTAAGAATAATTTCTTTGACACGATTTGAGCAAATGATCACATCAAAATATTTGAAACGGTAATCCAGCCATGGAAACGAAGAATAAAAATCCCCCAAATCATCCCATTTTGCATTCTTATAATGCCAAACAATTGAGAATGGCCACGAGAGAAGACTCCACTGGAGAAGAGACCTTCACCAAGTTGTGATATGAGATGCCTCGAGGACTAATCACCTCGATTGTGTACTTCGATGATTTGTTCGTGAAAAGAAGATCTGTAGATGTCCTAAAAATTACAAATCAATAGCTAATACCAGTAATTATAATTTTAAGTGAAGCTCTGCAATTGGTAAATCAGTGTCTGAAAAAGAATGGAATGATAGTTAATGAGATAAGTGTAAGATGAGTTTTTCCAATTTATATATTATTTTAAGAGAAGTGCAATTGCTGTTTTGTAGGTGAAATAAATAAACATTAAAAAAAAAAGAATATAGTATAAAATGAAAAAAAAAAGCGTTAAAATTCTCCAGAAGTTTTACAATAAATCAGAAACGTCTAAGGAGCTGCTTCTTACTCGAGACCAGATTACATTCTGCAGAAACTGTGCTGCCCCTAAGTCTCATTTCTATTACAACCTGAAATATCACCGCCATCTTATAAATTGCTGTGGTCATTTATTGCCGAAATCGAGGTCCAGTGTATTGGCCAATAAGTAGAGATAAATTACACATTGCTTCCAGTGGAGTTCTAAAATTATTGGAGTACTCGCAATTGCAATACAGCCGGCGTAATATAACCCTACACAATCTCTCTCTGATATACTAATCTTGACAACAGAAACTTTTCAAAACCCACTACCCTTCCCCCTCTTGTCCAAATCATCCGTGACGTATCGATTCTGCTAATCTGTGTTACGACCTGTATAATATAAAAGAAGAAAAATATTTTCTGGTTCCACTTCATATCTCCCAGAAAATTCGAAATCAATACCCTACTGGGGTAGAATACGTAGTAGTGCTATTTATCAACCGGGACGCTATTTCCCGTTGATAATCTGGATGACGGAAGTTTTAGAGGGGAAAAAAAAAAGAAGGCTAACGTAATTAGCCGATCTTCCTTGCAGACCATGAAATATTGTGAATGACAGTGTGCCAAGACATGCTCTGATAAAACAAAAATGATCCACAGTACACAAAACCAGCAGCACCGATTTTCAACAATAAACCTAGAAGTGAAATGAGAATGGCGAGTTTTGATCATTTTCTATTATTTATTACCATAAATAATTATTCAATTACATATTAGATGGCGCTCTTCGATAGAGAGAGACCTCTGGTGAACAATTGTAGTTAATATACGCATCAAAATCTAAGATAAAATTGGACAGATTTTCCAATAGGTCACAAAAAAGATAGAAACTTCCATATTTTGTAACGAAAATCGATTAATTAATTATAAATATTTCAATTAGATTTACAAATGGCATTTTTAAATAGTTTGGAAGATGGCCATTCACTATTTGTTGAAAAAATAATTTCTAGTTTCATTAGCTGCCAAAGTTTTATTCAGTTGCAGCTTGGAACGATGCCAGTTCTTTAAAGTCCAGTTGTTTATGGTGGAAAATGGTTGGTAGTTAATTGATGCGGGATTTTGGAAACTCACCTAGTTTATTAAAATAAAAACAACCAGAAATTTCGAGTCATGGGATCACTATAATCCTTTTCTGGTCTTTGCTTTTATCTAATAAACTTCATTATAAATGGAGTATAACCTCATTAATCCGATATCCCGGGATGCCGGATTAATGAGGTTATGCTCCATTTACTTACTTTAGCGAAATTTATATGAAGATTCTAGTTTTCCAGTAATGATAGTGATTCGACCAAAAGCCATCGTCACGATCATTAAATTATCATACCTTCCAAAGGTCATTTATTTGTGTCCAGCATTAATGGGTGTAATTTGCACCTTTATGATAACGCTCCCCAAGTACACTCTGAACGGCACTTTAGGATGAGAGAACAGCTTACAGTGTAGTGAATTAGAACTGAAATTTTGAGAAACCCCCCAACGTACCGAGCCTGAGGACTGCTTGTCAAAATTGACTGATAGCAATCAGCCCACTAGAGAGAGTAATGATAGATGAATATCTATTAGCTTGAACTAATCAGCTGTGACGTAGCTTTTTTTTGATAATTTAGACCCTGAATTTAATCAAAAGCAATTTATTTAATGAAACAGTTACACGATGAATGAGAACGTGATAAATGTTATTGTGAACCAGTTTATTAAAACAGAAATTGTATTTTTTGCCTTGTCAGTACAATTTACAGTTTCAGTAAAGCTTAGACATTAAAGACTGCTCTACAATTTGGAGTAGTGTGGTATTTCTGGGCAAGTTACGACTATGGAAGAAGGGATGATTGAGCAACAGAAGACAGAGATTGGTTATCAATGGGCACTACTCTTCTTGGACTACTATTATCAGTAGAGTGCCCTCGTTGGGTAGCACAGTTGGTAGAAACGCGGTCCTCCCCACACCGGGTGGAAAAGACCTAGTTCTACGTGCCAGTGCCGATACCCTCTACACGTTCTAAATGCCTCCCACCAGTAATCAAATTATTGGCGGGAGGAATTAATTTAATAATAATTATAAGTAAACTATTCATTTATTAATGATATTGATAAAAGCATACCAAGTTTAATGTCTAGGTTTGCAGATGATACGAAGGTTGACATGGTGGTTATAGACAACAATCAGGATGTGCCACTCCAACAAGACCTAGAGAAATTAGGAAGATGGGCTGAAAACTGTCAATTGAGGTTTGACATTGGCATATACGAGGTACTGCATTTGGTCAGCAATAATCCCAGAGTTTTGTGGTACCACACTCAAGGTGATGCAAAATGAATGAGATTTAGTGGTTTCTACAATTCGACAGGAAGTTCTCTGAACAGTGAAGTGAGGGTTGTAGAACAGCTAATAGGGTTTTGTCAGTGATATACAGGAATTTTGTTTGAAGAGACAAAGAGATGATGATACACTACTTTATATACGGCCTAACCATTGCTTCATAGAAGGAAGATGCATAGCGCAATGATTAGGCGTATCTTGAGTACTGCATTCAGCTCTGGAAACCTCATTTTTGAAAGGATGTGGATCTATTGGAACTGCTAGAAAGAAAAGTAACAAGATTAGTCAGGGAATCAAAAGGGGCGCTCTTACCAAAAACGACTTGAGTTCGGTAAATTTCAACATTTCTAAACTAGGCACCTTGACTAGGAGACCGAGAATAATTGGAAATGTTTAAGGCTTTAAATGGGCTTGGCATACAAAATTGCTGATGAAGTCCTTACCATTTCCAGACGACACACACGCAAGGGAAATCGATTTTAAAGTAGAAAAGAGTGGTTGCAGGAAGGACGTGCGAAATTTTGAGATCGCCCAGTGAGTAATTGACTGTCGTACCAAATTTCCATCTAATACTCAGTATTTTGACTTGTCTAAAAATTAGCTATTAAATGATTGCCTCAAGAATTAATTACCTAAAAGCCTCATACGTCTTCAGTGGTGCCATTCTTTTTATTTGAAGTGCGCAGTGCAATAGCAGAGCAACTCGTGATGAAGCACTTCCACAATGTGAGATTGATACACTTAGTAGAAAACTCAGCGCTATCTACTGGCTGAGGCTTTTCCCTAAATAACTGACTGGGACCATCACCAACACCTATAGGCCACTTTCATGCCCTGCTAATCCTATATACCATCTAAAGAGTTACAAAAGGCACTTATATTAATATAACAGGACATGGACATGTGTGAATATGGGCAGTGTGGCTCCTGAACGATACCTAAGACATCAAATATTTGTGTGACAGAATTCAGTCGTCCCAAATCTCCATAAATCGCGCAGTAATATAGCAGATGCTTCCAATCCTCTATAACTCCATAAATCAGCAGTCCCAGTCAGAGAAATGAGAACAATTTAAGTTTAGCGTTGATCTACCCATGTCCAGTGATGTAATTTGTTAAAAGACTCGGATGAACCAGTTCCCAGCAGACCTATTTCGAAATGTCAGATGAAGTATTTATGGTGATACCAGGAAATTCGATTGGCGTATTATTTATGATATGGGAACACTGACCTTTACAAATTAGATGGTGGTCCAGAGAAATAGACTCAGAAATCACCTGAAGAGCAGTGGATAATGTTTTACAGACATGGTTTAAAGCTAGCAGAAAACATCTTTGTAATGATCCTTTGAAAAGTAAATAGCTTGGCTCTCGAAAAGCAGGCCAATGTCGCGGACGATGCAACTAGAATAGGAAAAACAGAAGAGACAGAAGATCCTGATGCCTGATGGTCAGAGTGTCCTTGACACATATTCAAAACAACAGCTACCTTAGAGAACGATAACTTGAAAAGCAACTTCTTGAAAAGTTTGCCATTCGGGAAATGTAGTTCTTAGCAGAACCTCGAGATGTTTCGTAATATTCCTTCCAAGAGTGAGTGCAAAAATCCTGAAAGAGTTATCCGCCTCGCGGGAAATTATTTCCCATAATACACTGCCATTTCTTTCGTTTAGGTATTTATCTTCCAGTCTGCAATATATGAAATTTAATATTGCGCCAGGAGGTGAACTGAATCTACAGCACCCTCCCTCTAGACGCATTGATTTGAAGCTGATGTAAGCTAAATTTTTGCTTACTCCTTGGTTTGTTCAATACTTCCTGAAAGAGCGATCGATTTCTAAATATATTTTATGGCAACGTAATACAGTATTAAGTAGTTGGCAGAGAGCAGCTTATTTGGAATCAATTTGGTAGCGGGATTTTAATCACAGATTATGGATGTCCGATAATGACTGTCGTGGTGGGACGAATATAGGCGAAAATTTAAAAGAAAGGAGTATTTCCGCAAAGGTAAGGAAAGATCTACACTAATCATTGTGTACCAACATATAGGAAGCGCACTACACTTTGTGGAGTGCTCTGAAGATTGGATACATTTAGGTTTTAAACCTTGAAATCTTTTAAGAAATCTTTTTGATTTTCAAAGCTATTATTTTAGGAGCACATTTAACAGGAGCCATAGTTGAGAAGACAAAGGAAATCATTGATGTGTGGAGAGCAATCATCCCAAAGGTCTACAATGTGTGGAAGACGAAGGAGAATGCAGCTCTAAAAGGAGGAAATGTGGCAGGAAGTCGGTACTCCAAGAACGAAACAGCAGAAATTCGAAGCAAATTATGCTTCAGAAATAGAAGGTTCACTGTGAAGCAAACGAACGGAATTTTCAATTTAGGCAAAGAAAGAACCATTTCCAACCAACCTATGCGGCGGCAGTTGAAGAATCTGAGATTTGGTAGTCTTGTACCTAAACGAAACCTAATTTTTTCGGTGAAAACTCGAAACATTCGACTTGGATGGTGCCATCAAATCGAAGACTGGACAATTGTTGTTGGGTTTTTAGGAGCATCGGCAAATAAGGCCATGTTGCTCCGTGTGTATATTGGCTGGAAATTGTGTGTTCTGAGGTAGATTTTTTATTTGCTGGACGAAACACCGCGTTTCCGGGAGAAAAAACCATGCCTGAGACCAAAACCATAACCTCGCCTGAGACCAACTAACTCGCCACATTGTGAAAAAGGCCATAAAAATTGCTCCCATCATCGACGGGATTCGAACTCAGGTCTTTTCCACTCGGTGTGGGAAGGACGGCGATTCTACCAACTATACTGTTCACGAAGCCGACTGGACTATGGAACAGTGTAAAAATACCAAGTGGTGTGAGATCTCGATTTACACTTCTTTGCACCAATGGTAGGGAGAAAGTGCGGTGTGAACCTCACGAAGCCATGCAACTTGACTCTCGTGTACGCCACCCAAACAGCTGAAGTTGGTATCATGGTATGGGGTATGTTCTAGAAACTAAACTATATTAGGGTCACCTGGAAAGCTACTTTCAACTACCCATGTGTATTGTGTCTGTAAATTGCCATTTGGTTGATTTTCCTGTTTTGCTAGCACGAAAATCCACAGGTTTTCAGGGGAAATATGAGGTATGTTTTGTTGGTGTGAACTCGGTCTGCTCATACCGTTAGAAGTCATATTACTTCCAATAGTCCTCGTGGGTAGCACAGTTGGTAGGATCGCCATCCTCCCGAAACAGGGTGGAAAAGACCTGAATTCGAGTCCCGTGAATGACGTGAGGAATTTTTATGGGCCCTTTTCACAACGTGGATGAGTTAGTCGGTCTCAGAAGAGGGTAGCATAGTTTTGTTTTCTCCCGCAAACTGGTGTTTTGTCCAGCAGACAGAAAACCGACCACAGAACTAACGAAATTTACAGATAATATACACAGACAATGTGGCCTTAGTCGCTTATATTCCTAAAACCCTATTACTGCTACTATTTCTACTACTACAGTACTTCCAATGAATATCTTTCTGTCGTAAAGGACAAAATGCACCCTGCAGTGCGTCAGTTTTATCCGGATTGCCACGGATTGTTTCAAGACGACAAGACAACTATCCACTGTGAAAGAACTACAGGTGAATTGTTCGAGGAACATTCTCAAGATTTCCAACATCCATCCTGGTCGCTTAATCCACCAGATCTGACTCCAATTGATGTGTGGAGATACGTTGTAAAGGCCAGATTTCTATCGATCACAATACAGAGTTCGCAAATATTCTGGTCCTCATGGGTAGCACAGTTGGTAGGATCTTCATCCTATCCACACCGGGTGGAAAACACTTGAGTTTCAATTCCGTCCATAACGGGAGGAATTTTTATGGGCCTTTTTCACAACGTGGCAGTGTTAGTCGGTCTCAGGCGTAGGTAGCATGGGTTTCTCTCCCAGAAATGTGGGTTTTCCAGAAAACCCAAGTTTCCAGCAGTAAGCATGAAAAGTTTCCAGCAATAAGCATGAAATGTTGTAAAATATTAGGAATCTTTTCGTACGCTAGATCCGGACCCCAAGCACTATATTCGCTACCACTGATTTGAAATTTCCTCCAACAGGTATCTAAACTTCCCAACAAAAAAAGAATAGGACATTGCTAATCGAAAAGATACTTTTTAAATGATTCTGAAATCTTCTGAGTTAGATTTTGTAGCTCTTCTTCACTTTGAACAAATAAAATCTTTTAATGATGGAGAAAGGGAAATAATTACGCAAATTATACAACTGTCTAATCGACTAACTACCACTACCAGAGTGTAGCACTTTTAGGGGTGTATCTGTAATGAAAGAGCAGCGTTTGAGAGTAGCTTGTTAAATAAGCGACTTTGAAAGTTTAATTGCAATTTCTCCTGGATGCGAAATCCTATTAAATATCTTCTAACAGTGCCAAATGCGGCAAGCTCACTTAAGTGAAATTTTTCAAGTGTTTCAGATGTTTTTATGATAGCCAATTCTTCTGAAAGCTTTCCGAATTGTATCAAATAAAGTTCGCCTTTCTTCCAACCGATAAGAGTAAGAAATGAATGAATTGCATGCAAGCTCATTGGAGAGGTGTCTCCTATCGTATCCTAAGGTTCGTAGCCTTTTCAAATCATTAAGTTCTGCTATTCCATCGAAGGAAACAGAATAACTTTTGAAAATTATCAATACTTCATGCCAGTTCGTGACCAGTTGATGTTGATTGCTTCCCTTGCTGCACTTAACTGGCTATTTCTATCCTTAATTGGAATCTCTTTCTCCTGCACATCGTATGAGCGAGCACTCTGAGTAATGATGTTAGCAGACGAATTCCCGGTCCCAGACGCAACCAGCGGAGCCATTGTTCTACAATTAGAGGCCTCTGAGTTTTGTTTTTTGTTCCTTACCTAACGCCATCCACTCTCTCCTCTCTCAATGTTCAGATGAACACAAAGCTACTAATGTAGTTTATAGTAATCCTGGCTGGAGATTGCATCAAATTTCTGACAATATTCATTATTAAAAGATCCTTGTATGTGATTGTATGCACTGTTCCAACTCTCTCTCCCTTTCTATCTGTCTATCTCTTTCTATGACCATAATGTTTGATAACATTATTACGAATAATAGTATTATAAAATCTAATATGCATTGATTCAGTGGACAGTATTCTTAATATTCATTCCTTTTTATTCAAAAACTTACTTTAAATTACTTTCCAACAATTGGACTGATGATTTTTGTGTTTATATTTCGATCTGTGTAACAAAATATTTCTACCGATTGAGTCTTTTTTTCAGCCAACTACACTGCTCGACAAAATTAGCAGAACGAAATGTTTTTCGTGAATATTTTATTGTGAACAGTGTCACCGAAGGGGAATCTTTGATATAATAGACATCCTGGCATGCATATTCCGAGTATCCAAAAGAAATCGATCTACCACCTTATAGAGCCGCACCTTATGCAATTGTTCATGCTTTTAAAAACGTGGGTTGAGACCACATCACTTAATTCCCTTATTTTGGCCGGCTCAGTGGGATAGCCACGTCTGCATTACCCGGGATGGCAGGCCATCGTCGTTTAGATTGAGATGCTGGACCATTGGACGACTGGAAGCCAGGCAGTCGCAGGCAAGGGGTAGTATATTGGCCTAATATGTCATGCAGTGACGTCTCGGCACCATGGAAGCATTTTCAGGAGCAGGGAACCATTTAAAGAAGAGCTGGCCAAGGTCGCCCGAAAGCTACGTCAACCAGAACAGTGGTTGAACAAAGTTTGAACCGCATTGCCAATATTAACACTGCTCATACTAAATGGTTCGCAAAATACCAATGTTCAGCGATAAAATGAATTTACTAAGAATCTTGCAAAATGTTTTTGACTGCAGTCAGTGCATGGATTTGAGAATGGGCGTCTTACACTCAGTGGAATATTAATTGATCCAGTACCAGTTCGTATTTTTGAAACCTGTCATCTATGAATAATTTGTAGGGTTTAAATTTATGCCTTTTTTTTTTTGCACAGACGACTCTTTTACTCCTATTGCTTGAGTGAAGTTTTGGGAACACATTTACCAAAATGGTGGTGCATGCACATCTCCTGTGATGTTCGAAAGCTTCCAGAGAGAGCGGCTTCTCAACACAACCATTATCCTTAAAGCGTTGCAGTAGCTGAATCCTTTAGTGGTGATTAAATAATAAAATTATTATTAAATTTTTCTATGGCAAGGGATCCTTCATTTTCAAAAAGATTTCACATTAGAAAAATCTATTTTAGATCTAATTATGACATCATTCAAAAGTTGAGAAATAGTTGTTGTTGTTGTAAGGTTTTCAGGAGCATAAAGCACATTAGGAAAGAATTTTAAAGGTTTCGAAAAACGCAGCAGTTAAACAAGCGAAATGATATTTTGTACTTTTATAATCATTAAACACTACCATGTTTAAAAGATTCTAATGTTTTATGGGAGATGCGAAAGTGAATCTTCAGAAGTTTCATTCTTGGTTCAAGTAGCGGGAAAACTAAAAATGTCATTTATATCGCGAGACAGATGAAAGAAAAGAGCTTGGAAAGAATAGAAAATTAAGTCATGCCTTTGTTAAGCTCCTACGAACCTCAAAAGATTTTGAAAAGACATATGATGGATACTTAGATGCCATCTTTGGCACCAAGAGAGAAAAGAGTTACAGACAAGTTAAAGTTAAAGGTTAAAAGGGCTACGTATAAAGATATGGAAAGTGTCGGGAGAGGATTAGAATAACGAATTACTTTGACATAAACACTGGCCTATATCAACTCCATTTATATTCATTATTATAACTGATGTCAGAAGAAACACCTGGGAATTGCAGGTTGCTGATAACCTGATCGAGAGTAGTGGATGAACCATGGAAACCCCAAGTTGGCGAGGAAAGTGCAGAGGAAGGAAGTCTATAAAAAAAAGTGGACTATACGAAGTTGGAGAGAAAGGCCAGACTCGGTAACTCTTCAAGAACAGGTTAAAGGTGATAGAACCGTTTACTTAGGAAGGAAGGACAGATGGTAGATTTCAACAGCATTAAATACAAGGTCTCTAGCAGAGTGAAGACGAATATTTCGCCCCTGATCACTGTTTTGGAATAGTCAGGGTTTGATTGCTAATATGACGTGAACAGAACCAATTCAAAATTTTCGAAGGACGTATTAGTTCTGGGGTGTGTTCACCGATCTCAAATGGAAGTGTAAAACACGAATTGCGACCACATCACTTCATTCCCGGTTTTTGGCTTGCTCAGTGGGATAGCCACATCTCCAGTACTAAGGATGGCAAGTCATCGTTGTTTAGATGATCCGTTCAGATAGCGGGCATTTGGACGACTTGAAGCCGGGAATTCCCAGGCTGAGGTAGAAGGTTGGCATAATGTTTCACGCAGTGTCGTATCGGCGATAATGAAGCAGTTTCAGGAAACAGGAACCATTACAAGAAGAGCTGACCATGGTCGCCAGAAGGCGACGGCTCAATTCAAGCGGATCCTACGCAAGGAAGCCAATGGTTTGTATCCAATTAACCTCAAACAACCGCATTTATCGTCGAAATTGGTGCCATGAACATGTGACTTGGAGCCCTGACAAATGGGTTACAATTTTTGTTCTCTGATGAGTCCTGTTTTAGCCTACAAAGATATTCTAGACTTTTTTTCATCTGGAGAAAATGAACAATGCGGTATCATCTCTCCAACATCAGAGAAAGAGACACTAAAGGTGGAGGCGGTGTTCTCGTGTGGGACGGAATAATGATCAACGTCTTCACCCTTCTTCGTGTTTTTGATAGGGGTAGTGTAACTGCACAGAGATACCGAGAACTGATCTGTGAAACCCATGTGCGACTTTTTAGGGGTGTGATTTGCCCAGATTTTCTTTTCATGCACAGCAATGCCACTGCACGTAGGGCTCAAATGGTGAAGGAATATCTTGAAACAAGATATCCAACGACTGCTGTGGCCAGCACCATCGCATACTTAAATCCCAACGATTATGGGTGGGACTCCCTTGGGTGCGCATTGCACGCCGACAGCCAACTCCTTGGTCACTTGGTGTGCTCAGGTCTGCGCAGGTGGAAGAATGGGATTTTTTTCCACAGAATCTTATAGGTACACTTAAATCGGATATCTATAAGCTGTCAGTGCTGTTTAGCCGTTGAAAGGGTTCATATGCCGTACTGATGTCATGTGACCATATTTTCGAGCATCTTGTATCGACTTTTGTAATGTGGCCTTTTTGGTAATTCTCATACTATCCCCATAAATGTCCGTTATATCTGTCCAAAGTTTTTCACTGCCTCCTAATTTTATCTTTATTCTATGGTCCATCGTCATACCAAATTTTGTCCACTTAATCGCAAGCTGCACGAGTCAAACCACGTTTTCTACGTGTTGTTTAGTTTTGTCGAGCAGTATATGACAGCCACGAGCAGTATATTCTGAAAAGACACGAAAACTGATCTATGGACTCAGCTGCGAATTTCTACCTCATTGACTTTATCCAGTAAGCAAATGGCAAGACTGTACCGTAAATAATAATAATGGATCTGATGGGAGGAATACTACACTTTCCACATGCTAATTTGTACAAGTACACAAAGATGTATGGTAGGTGAAGCTTTGTGAATTAATTCTTTGTGACGGATTCACCAAATCAACTCCAAATATGAAATGCCAGCTTGGAGAAAAAATAATGCAGCCCTTTTCCAAGAGACCGAATTGTTGGACCACTTGCTTGATATGTTTGTGTTTATTAAGACTAATTGATCCGTTTACGAAATCAAAACAACAGGACAACCCTGCATCTCCTCTAGAAAAGTTTCAAAGTTAGTGACTGGATTTATTCTTGTTGTAGTAGGGTTTCAGGAGCATCAACGATTAAGTCCATATTGCTCCGTGTATATTGTCTATAATATGCGTCTGTTCTACAATCGATTTTCTGTTTTCTGGAAGAAAACCTTGAGTTTCCGGGAGAAAAAACCATGCTACCCTCGCCAGAGACCGACTAATTCAGCCACGTTGTGAAAAAAAAAAATAATAATAAAATAAAGCCCATAAAAACTCCTTAGGTCATTGACGGAATACGAACAGCAGTAGAGTCGCCGTTCTCCCCGATGTGAAGAGAACGGCGATTCTACCAACTTTGCTACCAACAAGGACGGATTCACCCTATATGTTTCCAATTGGTAAAAGTGACGTAGCCATTGAACTATCAAAGTTCGAGAATATGTCGCCAATTCTTTCCTAAAAATATCATTACTATTAGGATTAGTATTAAAATAGCATAATGATGGCTCAGTTCTATCTTCCACTCTTTTCCTCTTGTATATTAATGACCTTCTTCCGCTGACCGGAAATCCTCTCCATTGGTTTGCTAATGATGGATCATTGCATTCCACCTTCCGGTTTGAGAAACCTTGCCCTGCACAAACAGCTTTGACTTCTCGAACATTCACTACCAATTCCTTAAATGCTGATCTCCATGTAATTCTCCAAGAGGGCAGAGACAACTTAGTTGATTTCAATCCTTATAAAACTCGGTCCAGTCGTATATCTCGCAGAAAGGATTCTTCTGATCCTATGCTTATCTTCGATGCAACTCTGATTTCTAGGCAAGATGATATATCTCTATTGTGGATTACCCTGACTTCTAATCTCTCTTGGCACAAACACATTACAAATATTATTTCCTCTGCATCTAAAAAATTGGGTTTTCTCTTGGGCTGTCGGTGTTACTTTCCTTCCAAACAGATTTTCAATCTGTACAAATCGCAAATCCGCCACATCATGTAATATTGTTCCCATGTCCAAGGCAGTGCCCCCAAAACCTCTCTCTCAAGCTCCTAGATTCCATTCAAAGGAGGGTAGTTAGGTTAATTAATGACTAATCTCTAACAAAGTCTTTCCACTCTGCGTCTCATAGACATTCTTCTTGTGCTGCATTCCTTTTCTACAGATACTTCCATGGGCACTGTTCAACTTCAAACCCACAGAACCAACTTTTCTTCTTTCTCATTTATTCGTTAAACTTCCGTTTTCTGGAACAACCTTCCTTCATACATATTTTCTTAAAATTACAAATCTACAGAAATTCAAGTCTAATGTCAACAAATATACTCCTTCCACTTCTCAACCTTCGACCCATGCATGGTACTAAGTATTATAGGTTCTAATACCTCTCATGCTTAGGGATTTCCATAAAAAAAATAATGATGCAAGGAAGTGAACTCATTCTGAATCTGCCAAAAAAAAGAGAAAATTCTCGCTCAATATTATTCTCGTACTGTATTTGTCGAATTCTTTCAAAAGCTCTAACTAGCCTTTAACTAGTCTGTAACTATAATATTTAATAAGTCTTCTCCAGTGTTTAACTCCTCTGATCTCGTAGATGTCTGGAGTATAAAAGAAATATATTTTTATTAATCACATCTTTTCCAGAGAAGTAAACTATGGTCATAATAATAGTAACTTCGATGGAAGTACAGCCTAATTAACATCCACAGTTACTCTTTAATGATGCTCTGTTATAACAAGCATAATTCCCTTAATTTTTCTTTGCTTAGCCTACTAATCTTTAATTTTATGGGCTGCTCAATGAAACCCAAAATGTTTTTTCCATGACATCAATGGTCGAAACGAATACAGCTTAATTGTATGGAAGCCGAAAGTACTGACTAATCCCAGTAGACTTCCAGCATGGTAATTATTTAGGTGCATCCGCTGGCAAACATAGAACCCTAAATGAACCCGCAAGCGTGCAGTTTATCCGTTTGATTCTGCCTGGATGAGTCATTTTTTACACCAGATGGCTCTTGTTCAACCCAAATTAGCAGCTGGCTGTGTTGTGTTCATGCACACTTTAAATCGATTCGGTTGATGCCGCTGGGGTATGTCCCTCTTGGGAAATTTTTCGTCTCTTGTCCGGTTTCATTGCTCCATAGCTGAAACAGTAATTGTTCCTGAGAGTGTGTTTGAGTCCGTACTCTTTGAGCTGGTTGAAACTTAAGACTGGCACATGTTGAAATGTGAAACTGAAGATAGAGAAAAAAGAAAAGGAAAAAAAAACGATCCATGGCCACACGGGACGATGTTTGTTGGTGAATTGACCCGGTTAATTGTATTATGGAAGAAAAAATAGTAGGAGAGAAAAAGAAAGTTTTAAAAACAAACTTTGAAGTATAAATATATTTCTGAGGAAGGCCAGTGGATGAAAAAGAAGATAATGACATTGATTTTACAATAAATATAACTCTGATTGGTATACGCTCTTGTATTTTATCTTTTTCGAAGTAGCATTCTTGAAGTTTAATGTCATCAATACTGAAAAATCTTTTTTTTTTTTATTATTATTTCATTGAGTTTTTCAATGTGGGAAAAAGAACGAAGTCGCAGATGTCCAGTCTGATGAATAAATCGGACAACAGAGTTGGCCATTTGAACTTTATTAGTGTTAATAAAGGTTTGTTTAGTATTACCCTTAAAAATGTCACCTATCATTTGTTTAAAGTCATAAATTTGAATAAACTCAGTAATTCTGGAAAATTAAGTGGTAAATTAAAAGGGACATTATCAATTAAATCGAATTAGATCTCGGACTAATCTATAATGTAAGTACAGCATTAGCCCAATCCTTGAAGGCTGGTTGGGTGTAGTAGAGTTTTAGCAGCAACACCAACTTAGTCCATATCGCGCCATATATAATGTCTGTGAATTGGATGTACTCTGTGGTCGATTTACTGGATGAAAAACCCCCGTTTCCCAGAGGGAACAAAGCAAAAAAAAACATAATGAAAAGGTCCACAAATATCCCTTCCATTATTTATGGGATTCGACCTCAGATGTTTTCCACTCGGTGTGGGGAGGACGGTGATTATACCTTGCCATCCAGGAGAACACTTGAAGCAGAACGTGGGCTATTAGAGGGACCAAAGTGTACCCAAAACAAACTGAACCAAAAAACGTAAACCATTTTCAAATAAAAAGAAATTTCCATTATTTAGTTAATCAAACCCTTCAAGGCCTTAAATACCTTAAATACCTTAAATGGCTGCACCTTTTCCAATAGATATACATCCTTCCAAATGAGGATTCAGTACTTGTATTCTATATAAAGTCGACATTTTAAATTAAATATATTGTAAAAAAAATATCTCTAATTAAGGTAGATCCATGCTAGGAATACATAATGAGGATTTTGCCCTAAATTCTTTGAGCTAAGAATGACTTGCCTACTAAGGTCTCACAGTGTTATTAAAGTTCCCTCTGAATTCGATTTTCCCTCTTAAATTATTTAATTCTCTATTGTTTTCCAAGAATAATAGATTTTCTGTGATTAATAGAAGTCAAAATTTAATTCATTAATTAATAAAAACTGAAAAACAACGCATATTTCACAATCCCGGATTAAAATGATCAATAATAATAGTTCATTATACATATTTTTTAATAAAAACTCTAAAAGCGTTTAAGAGTAGATGCGCAGTGCTTCAACCGAGAATTTTTCTTTTCTGCGCATCCGCCATATTGTTCATTCATTCCTCCAATCAGAACTCGGCCCCAAAGTTTGTCTAATTTTTGTTTTTCCGATTGATGCGCCACCACAAGTCCACAATATCCAAGAATACAAAAAACTACAATTATATCGAAATATAAAATTTTATGAATTTTTGAATCTTAGATTAAAATTTCATTAAAATTTTTGGAATCGATTTATGTAAGTGTAGGTAATTTTTCAGCTTTTTAGACGAATTATGGGGTTCGACCTTAGGTTTTATATGCATTTTAAAATGCATATAAAATCTAAATAAAAATATATATAGCGCTTTCGTTGTGGCTCTGCGAGCATCGTTGTGTGGGACGCAAAATGCTTGCCTTTCGGAGCTTTCTTCAGACATGGAAACAGAAAGAAATCACACGGGACTAATTCCGGTGAATAAGGGAGATCTGGCAGTGATCATTGCCTGCACAATATTAGCCGTATGGGGCCTGGCATGGTCTTGATGGAGAAACCACTTCACACTGGTATGACTGCCCTACCAAAACACTCATTACCAAACACTTCGTCCATCTCTTTACGATAACGAATCACATATTGCTGTTCAATCTGTATGTCCGTCACGATGCTTGCTCCAAAACGATCGTCAAGTACTGGCAATGCGCTCACAGAGTCTGCTCAGTAGCGATCAGGAAGAACGCCTCTAGAGACAGTTATGGAAAATTCGCCCGGTAAACATATAGAAATTAATCTGTTCTCAAGTTAAAAACTAGGTCAGCTGTCATAGGAACAATACTGCTACTACAACTGTAGTGCGTGGGTTCCTGAACACTTTTATAGCTGCAATGCATCGAAGGGGTGTTCAGATAAATTTGAAAGTGTCGTATGTACGTAGAGAACATATCCCCCTCCCCCCCGTCGTCATGGCAACAACCGCTAATAGGATTTTCAAAACAGTATCTATCTAATTAAATGAAACTTTCTTCGCATTCATTCGGTTGCAGAAAACCCTTGAAAAGAATTATTTCCCAGATAGCTGAAAAGCGTGCAATTTCAGAATAGAAGTTTTCCTTTAGCCAGAGGCACAGTGGCGAATTGGTGAAAAGTTGCTCTTTGCCGCATACCCACCGAGGAGATGAAATTAATTCTTCTGCATTTTATCGATAATATTCTCCGAGGATCGCTAATGGCACATTACGGAATTTTCCTCACTTAACAACTGTGATTGGAAAGTGGAGTAGGAGACAGAGAAACGCGGAAACATCATAAATACAAAACGAGCCATTCGCTCGCGTTCATTTATCATGGGAAATTAAGACCATAGTGAACCCGAGCTCTCCGCAGAGAATGTTACGTTTCGCATTGTATTCCCCACTTCGCTAACCCGTCCGTTTCCCCCTTTTCCGTAATTTAATAGGTCGATGTTTGAATAGAACAATGTTGCTGCCATTGTAACCGAAAATGGCTCCACCATTGCTAGCGTGCCGGACATTGTTCTTGTTCTAATGATCGTGGATGCCGTGGGGAGGCAGAGCAGTTTGGAGTCGAATAGACCACAGGTGCTAAATCCTTTCTGAAGAATGTGACCGACATTTGGTTTGTTAGAAAACTCTTCTTTACGTTAAATAGCTCAAATATCTTGGATTAGATCGATACATCTCTCTCTCTCTCTCTTTTAATTTTAATTCCTGGCATTTTCAATATTCGCGTTAAAACTTTCAACTACTGCTGCTGCTCCTACTTTGTTTAATTATGTCGTTAAGGAGTTCTGTTCATTAGGGAAATTGAATGCGTATTGTGTCCATCTAGCATTAGCAACTTCTACAAGTAATTGCTCAGTTGGGGGGTTTTAGCGTAGTTTCGAAGTCGCGTCCTCTGATGAATGCCCCTGTCGAATTTACTCCATTTTCTCACCAGTTTAGATAATTTCCAGAAATAGTTGATCTACAGGAAAATTTCTAAACTTTCAGTTATTTAAATGGTGCCCCTTCGATACAAAAAACAAGTTACAGTTCTTTTGTTCTTGAAGTCATAATATAATTACAACTGGTCCCAAACTCTTCCCAGGGACCAACGAGACACACCCTAGAAGGTTTCCATTGGTTAGATTTTTTCATTTTCTAGAATGTGCTCGACATCAGAAACTAGTATACACTGCCCTACCATTAATATTTGGACACCCCTCCACTGACAGTTGCTCAAGTACGAAGTGTAGACATAAACTAAAATCGTCTTACTCAAGTACGACGTGTAAGATAAACTACAAATACGCTCGTAGGCCTTCAAATATTTCAACGGCAGTGAAGATCCCTCATCATCATCATCAGCCATTTTCAATCCACTTCAGGATGAAGGCCTCTCCAGCAACTTTCCAGTTCCTTCTGTTTTGTGCAATGGCCATCCATTTACTATCCACGAACTCCTGAATTTCATCTGTCCATCTCCATTGTTGTCTTCCTGGTTTTCTTTTAGCTCCTCTTGGGTACCATTCTGTTATTTTCCTGGAGGACAATTGGTGATATAATCTGCAAATAGAAGTGGACTGGTGCTGAAAGCACCACGAAGCGACCCGGAAAACCACTGATGCTGATGGAACGTGAACCATGCAAATAATCGTCCGTTTGAAATGCAAGTCAACGTTGGCGTAACACAAAGAGGCTCACGGTGAAATGATTGGGACATATGCCCGAACAGTAGAGTGCGCAGGACGCTGAATGATATGGGTTATCGCAGTCGTGCATCTGTCCACAAGCCACTAAATCATCTTCCGACTAATGCCAGACGCCGTATAGCTTGGTGTAAAGCATGACGTTTTTGCACCATAGATCAATGGAAATCTGTGTTTTGGAGTGACGAGTCATGGTATCTGGTCTGGGATCATTGGTTTTTTTCGGACAAAACCATGAATGCTGAGGTCTAGACGTCCTGGAGGCTCAATCCAACAGAGAACCTCTGAGAAAAATTGGATCATGGGGGTGCATGTGAGGAAGCACTGTCCAAAAAACAGAGTGATCTGGTCGCCACGTTAAAGGCCGAGTGGCTGAAATTACCGAAGGACATTTAGGAAAAAAAAAAAACTAGAGGACACTGTTTCACGAAGACTATAGCTGTCATAAAGGTTAAAAGTTTTAGTACATTTTATTAGTTTGCCTTTAAATAAAGGTTATTTGTAGATATGCTGTGTACAGATGTCAGGGGAGCGCAAATTTCAATAGGGGAAAGTGGGAGGAAACTACGGGATTGATCCTAAATTTTTCCAAGGGAGTAGAAAAGAATGCGCTAACTTTTCTGACTGATCTAATTGATGAGTAGTCTGGCTGTTCATTATAATGCCCAACAATTGAAACATTCTCCCATTTTTGCATAGAAATAACTTGAAATTTCATGAAAAACAAATTTCCAAATTTCTATTGGTCCGATTTTGATAGAATATAGGATATGTTGACAACATTTGTGAAAGAACCAACTATATAAAAATTCCTGAAAATCTATACAGTGGCAGTACAGTTGTTTGTTACTTGTGGATGGACAGACAGACATCCGTGATGCAATATGTGCTTTGTGAATATGCCAAGCGCCTAAAAATAGCAAATTCATAACATTACTTAAAAGGAGCAATAAAGTATTACTGTTTTGTATTTTTGTTATTGGCCATGGTGGGGAGTAGATTGGTTCATTATTTTGCGTTGGCGCACTATGATCTCCGTTGTCAATGCGCCAATAAACACCAAAACAACAACAACATTATTTTACGTTTCAGACAAATTGGGATATTGAGACACGTGGACACAGGCCCCGTGACCTGTGTCCACGTGTGTCTTAAAAACAGAGTGCAGAGTGTAGTCGTAGTGTTCCGAGGATCAAATTTCAACCCTCAATGTTTTAGGTTACTGGCACGGAAACAATGGTAACTGAATCCAACAGGGTTCGCGAGAAGGTAGACTCTGTTCATTACAAGGGCTCCGAATAAGCTGCATTGCAAAAGACGTGCAAGCTTACCCGTCACACTAATGCTGAGAGATGTTGTTAAAGACCGTCTCTAGTATTTCTCGAGAGGGACTTACTCGCCTAATAACTAATAACCCCCCCCCCCCACACAGATCTAGCCCTCAGAAAAGGCTGGATTCATCAAGGCATGAACTCAACTGAGTTTCTAAAGTATGCCACAGAGATATTTATGCTGGCCCATATTGACTCAATACTTCCCACGGTTGTTAGAAATTGGATGGCTACGGATCCCTACTCCAAAAGCTTGTTCCATCTTATCCCATAGGTGCTCAATTGATTTGACATCTGGTGACGGGGTAAGCCACGTCAGCAAGTTGAACTCACTCTCATATTCCTGGAACCAGTTCTTTACAATTCTGGCTCCGTGACATAGCACGTTATGTTTTTGGCAAACCCATAGGTAGGTGGATACTCTGAAGCCACGAAAGGATTTGGCTGGTCGGAATTTTTGCATCCTGCCTGCATTGCTGACATCTAGCATGATGGGTCAATGGACTCATGCTGTTTTCGCAAATTTCTGGTTTTCCCATCAGCGTTAAACAGCAGGAAACGGGATTCGTCAGGCCAAAAATATTTTTCCAATCCTCCAGAGGAGTTATGAAATGTCATTTTGGATAATTGAAATTACTTAAATTTAATATTAATTAGATCATAAAGATGGAATAAATAGATTATAAAATAAATTTAATTAATTATTAAATTATATGGAATTAGGAGTAATGTTCTGTTAGTTGGAATACGAGAAGGAATGTTAGGGAGGAATATTTAACAAAAGCTAGTTTTTTGGCAGCCAACAGGATTGGAATTGAACTGGCTTCAAGCAAATGGTTAATCTTCCATTTATTTAAAATACACCATATTGACAGCTTCAACACAGCACGCCCTGGTGTCACTTTCTAGAACTTCCCTTTCTTTTTCTCATGGTCTGATTCCACATTATCGGTTCCAAATTTTATCTTTTAACGATTTGGCATCTACAGGTGGCCAAAAGTGGTCGCATTTTAATTATAACCACCCTATACTTTATTGAAATTTTCTTCGAATTGATTTTTTGATTTGCATTTGCTTAATTTCATCAATTAATTCACATTATCTGGCTTCGTCGTACACTTTTAATTAGCATGAAGTTGGAAATAATTACTTCATTTCAATTAACATTAATTTTCATCGCTAAGGATTAACTTCAGAAAGAGATGCTATACCATCCCCAGTGTTTAAATTAATACAAGGATCAATTTATTTTGCTTTACTTTTTCCTAAAGAACAGAAACATCTTATTATCAAGACTTTTTGTATTCATTAATGAAAATTGGATGCAGATAAAAATGCTCCCAAAATGAGCCTGAAATATCAGTCTAAAACTTTTGGGCAGGTCCTTGTAGGCGAATGAATAATTTTGCCGTTTATTATATGAACAGAGTAGAGGTTTTTTTTTTTCCCTAGTGGGGAGTTGAGTAGGAAAAGAAATCTCAATCTTCATTTAGTTCTAGAATTTTAGTCTTAAAAATTTCTGCAGGGCCGTCCTAAGGTCACTTCATCAAAGGACAAGACGTCATATAGATGACTATGATAAAGATGATATGCGCGCTATCAATAAATTATTAAAAATTGTGCATAAATTTTTTCGTTTACCTCTTATGAAATCAAACTTCTTCCTAATTATTAATTAAAATACAAACTACACGTCTTTCTGTTATTTCGTATTCGCTTCCTAATTTTTTTGGGCAACAGTGTATACATACTTGAATATATGATGAACTGGTAAGAATATTCCTTACCACAATAATGGAAAACCGAGAGAAAACAACACGATATGCTACAGACGAAAATTGACTACCCTCGTGACACAGTGGTGTATTGTTACGTGCAAGTTGCGTAACAATACCATCGATGTCACGAGCTCGTGCGGAGCAGGTGGAACATTTCTTGTCGGTTTCTATTCTGCTGCTGTTAAATTCACTGTTGATTTGGCAAGATGAAAAGAAAGGCCCATCTGACCTACTTATATTGGGAAATCTCTGCCAGGTACTATTTGCAGGCTGAAGAATTCGTCCCCGTGGCCTGTGTCCACGTGTAGAAAATATCTGCGGTCGCTGTTCGTTAATGATGATGGATGCTCTTACTGAAGTAGATGACATTTCTGAGGGAGATTAATGGAAGTCTGTATCAGAGATAGACAGTGTCTGTCTCTCTTCCTATCTATCTTTCTTTCTGTATCTGTGCATCCATCTGCACGCTGTCATACTCTCGTTCTCCTGTCTACCGGTTATCTATCTTCATCCCATATATGTATCGCTCGCGAAGCCCAATTCTTTCATTCATTCATTTATTCTATCTATCCAACAGAGTATTAATAAAGTGTTTGTTCGGAAGTTTTGACGCGTTTCTTAACTCCACAATATTTGAAGAAGAAAAAGGGAAAACGAGAGATGTTGCGTGCAAGTATGGATATCCGATATTCCCAAGGGATTGGCCAATTATTACATTTTTTTTTTAAATTTCTGGTCAGTTACAAGCACCAACATATTACATTTGGACATCCCAATATGGCGCCTCCTCCTATTCAATAAAAATGGAATAATCAGTATGGATATTAACATGTCCATAAGTTGAGCTGCAGCAGACGTATATTATGAATTTATCTGCAGGAGTTTGTGAACTACCCTCAGTAGGCATGCGCAGAAATTCTGACAAATGACAGGCTGATCAAATATCTTTGATGGACCATTTCAAAGCCTTGAGGCTGTTCCATATAGATGTTGTACCATCTCCGGTCTTTAAGACAGCGAATAAAGTTCCAACCCCCCCTCAAGATACGTCATAATCAAATAGTATTAAGGGAAGGTTTTCACAGGTGATGCTATAAATAGCTTCTGTGTGCATCGTAAACATGGGTGAGCCTCCAGCGAGGTATTTGTTGCTATGGGCAACATAAGTTGAGAAAATCTATGCAGTGAATGGTAAATGTTTGTACAGATAACGATGAAATATCGAGAGAAAGGGGTTGACAGCAAAAGATAGGGGACACGATTGACAACTAATTTAATACTTTCTGTTTGGAGAAATGACTTTAAGTTGTTTGAATTATGCAAATTATATAATTGGTGTTTGTTATGCATTTTACAAACAATCTCTTTCCTTCTATAACAATTCGCTGCGCAACAGATTACTTCCTTTTCGGACGTGAAGCCAAACATTCATTAGACTGGTCTTGCCGTGCCTGCTATAGCTACTTTGAAATCCTTATATTTCATAATAAACGGTAATTTAAAGAAGAAGCGTTTACCAAGCATAGACATTTGGAGTTTGGTAGATGTGATTGGTAGCTCTGACGTGGTATTTGTGCAGCAATTATTTTTTTAATTGTGCAGTCAGAGATGAAATTTTCTGAGCAATGCAGACAGGCTGCAAGAGTAGCTCATAGGACCTTGTCAATGATATACAGTACATGATTTTGCCAGCAGGGATAAGGAGGTGATTATCCTCTTGTATAAGGCAATGGTCAGGCCACACCTTGAGTACTGTATACAGGTCTGGAGGCTTCATTTTAGGAAAGATGTGGAGTTGCTGGAACGAGTACAGAGAAGGGCAACGAGATTGGTGAGCGGAACAAAGGGTTGGTGTTACCACGAAAGGCGAAAGTTCAGCAAATTGCAGCCTCTGGAGACAAGGCATCTACGAGGTGATCTGATTGAGTTGTATATGGCCTTGAATGGTTTCAGCAGGCTCAATGATGATGGGATTCTTGCTGAGATTACAAACTGAGGAGGACACAGATTCAAATTGAGGAAAGGTAGTTGTAGAATGGATGTGCAGAAATCTGGCTTTAGCCAGCGAGTGGTTGATTACTGGAACAAACTTCCATCTGTCGCTGTGGAATTGAAGTTGATAGCTTAAATAAATTCAAGAAGGAACTGGACAAACTTTTGGAGTGAATGGATGGGTGAAATGGGAAAGTTTTTTTTTTTTTTTTGGCTGATGGTATATAAGCTTGCTTTCTTACATCATATGCCTCTACTAATGCTAATTGCAGATATAAATTTATTGCAATGTTTCTGCAAAGAAGGCTACTATGGAATCGAAATTGGGAGTTAAAATCTTCGCAGAGAATTGGTGTTGTTGTCGTTGTTATGGGGTTTTAGGAGCTTCAGTGACTAAGTCATATTGCTCCATGTGTATTGTCTGTAAACTGCATGTGTTCTATTGTTGAATTGCTGTTTGATGGATGAAAACCCCGCGAGAATAACTCCCCACCGAATAACTGAACATCCACTTGAACATATAATCTTACTAATGCGCTCTCGTGCGGAGCATAGTTGGTAGAATCGTTGTCTTCCATACGCAGGGTGGAAAATACCTGAGTTCGAGTCCTGTTGATGATGAGAGGAATTTTTATGGGCTTTTTTATCACGTGGCTAAGTTAGTCGGTCTCAGGTGAGGGTATCATGGTTTTTTTCTCCAGGCAAGTAGGGTTTTTCGTCCAGGCAATCATAAAACCGACTACAGAATACACGCAATTTACTGAGCAATATGATCTTAGTCGCTGATGCTCCAAGGACCCAACAACAACTTTTATATAAATCATGGTTTGAAATTGATGGTTGGTTTTCTTCGTGTATTAGATACCTGTAATTTAACGGTTAAGATGGCTTACTGATGATAATGGTACGTATTAGATAGCATCAGAAATCTCAATCAATCACTTTCACATATAAGACTGGAACCGGGAATAAATATAGTCAAATCTGTCAGCAGTTTTTGAACTCGTCTGGAACAAACGGTGCACTTAAAATTGATGGTAGTGCTATCACCAGAGGTCTGCTCGCGTGATTGTAGTTTCCCACACAGCTTGTGGGTATTGGAGAAACAAGTGCTCCAGGGACGTATACTTGTAGCGGCAGTTCAGGGACAGAGAAAGAGGTAGGGAAGGGGCTGACGATAGGGGGAGAAGGGGGATTGTTGAGTTATGTAGGCAATTTCGTAGCAGGCGAGCACACTAAATAATTTCCGGCAAGAAAGAAACCGAGGTCATTAAAGTGATATATTTTGATGGAAGTGATGCCGTAGAAAAGTAATAAAAAAGATTGTCGAAGAGGAGTACGCATTGTGTTGGAGAGGGCCCTTCTACAAAACGCTTCTTTGCGATACGGTTAATGTATAGATAAGCAAACATGAGATGTCGTCTGCTGTAAAGTGAATAAACGAATATAATGTCGATCGAAAGGTTCCAAAAGATACAATGAATGTGCAAAGACCAGCAGGGGAATTGGTCGTCTGATAGAAACGACAGTCACCCCTTGGGAGCCAATAACAGCCATCTATCCAGGTCAGGTTTTATACAAAGGTGACATTAAATTTACAACGTTTATTTCCCATTTAGGACTCTTCGGTAGAATCACAGAAAAGTTAAGGAACATTGATTGCAGCGCCCTCTACAGGAATCTCTTTAAACGTTCCCATTGGTAGAGTAACTCATTCAATAACTCGCTCTTTTGTTTTGTTTTTTGTAAAGTGGGTTTAATCAGTTACTACTAGGTAGTGATTTCAGCACCACCTACCGGCACTTTTTATGATAAATCGGGACGTATAAACCTACAATGTAAAGATAATTGTGTTACAGAAGGATATCTATTTATGGGCAAAGTTTGTTTAGATGTTCAAATAAAGCATCCCTGGAAGCTGCATCAAAGATGTCTCCCCGTTCAAAGTCTGTTCTTGTTTTTTCACTTGTTAGCCTTACGTATACTTTTCTGAAGGCTACATGTTTATTGAAAGTGTCAATAGATTTAATTTTTTTTTCTTTTATTTTATCATTTACCAAGGAACCTCCCCTAAGTAAGTCTACTTCCTTTATAAAAGAACTCGGTAACCTAGCAACCGTCAAAGAAAAGAAAGTTATTTGAGCCGTATGCATTCTTTAAAGGAATCAATCAACCCCCTTTCTTCCTTTAAAACAGGATGAATTATTTCCGGCCAAGTAGTGGAAAAGGTATTTATTAAAGATGCCAGGAAGTTGGCTGAATATTCATCACACAGAAAATGTACTAAAACTGGGCCATTTAATTCTATTAATTACAAATTAATAGAAAATTATTTATTCAATTACTTTTGTAATTAATTACGTAATTTTTATATTTTTCTTCCGTTAAAAAAATGGAGAATCATTTAATAAATGCGTTTTCGCATTTAAAAAAAATACCTATTAGTTGATAATACTTCGAAGAATTATTATCAATTATTATTATCATTAGGAGAGAATTATAATTATCATTAGGAGCTAATATTTTATGGAACATCTAGTTTTGGGATATATTTTGACATATACCTTATTTCGGGGTTGTATTTTGAGAAAATACCTATTTTGGAACTTTTTTTGAGATTTTTATACTCTGAAAAATACCTATCTGTGAAGAACATCTATTTTGAGATTACACTGTGAAGAATAACTATTAGGAAATAAAACTTTGTATACCTATTTGGAATAATCTTCCAAAGAATGTCCATTATGGGATATATTTTGGGGATATATGAGGGATATAATTTGAGAAAATACCTATTCCGAGTAACATTCCAGAAAATACATATTTTTAGGTTACACTCTGAAGAATACCTATTAGGGGAATAATATTTCGAAGAATACCTATTTTGGGAATATATTTTAAGGAATACCTATTTTTAGGATATATTTTGAGAAATACCTAGTTTGGGGTAATATTTTGAGAAAATTCCTATTACACTCTGAAAAATTCCTATCTGTGAAGAATATCTATTTTGAGATTACACTCTAAAGAATACCTATTATGGGATTACACTCCGAAAAATAGGGAATAAAATTTTGAATACCTCTATTTGGTATAACATTCTGAAGAATGCCAATTTTGGGATATATTTTGAAAAATATCTATTTAGGGGATTATTTTGAGAAAATGCCTATTTTGGATAATATTGTAAGAAAATATCTATTCCGAGTAACAATCCAGAAAATATCTTTTTTTTTTATTACACTCTAAAGATACCTACAGAGTGTAATATTATTCCCTATTAGGGGATAATATTTTGAACAATACCTACCTATTAGGGGATAATTTTTCGGAGAATACTTACATTTGGGATATATTTTGAAGAATATCGAAGTTTGGAGTAATATTTTAAGAAAATATTTATTTCGGAATAGCATTCTAAAAATATATATTTTTGGATTACACTCTGAAGAAAAATTTTTAGAATATAATCCCTATTTCGGGCTTATATTCTGAAAAATATATATTTCTGATCAATATTTATTTGGGATAGTATTCTGAAGAAATTGTGGGATATATATTTTGTGAAAAATACCTATTGTAGGAAAACATTTGAAGAAATTATTGCTTTAAGCACATTTCGTTGTAATTTTGATATATTTTAAGAAACTGCCTATTTTGGAAAAATATTTTAAGAGATAATTGAGAAATACTATTTTGGGATGATATTTAGGGAAAATACCTAAATACTAATTTTCAAAAAAATGTTTTTAAGAACGTTTTCTGTCAATTTTGATATATTTTGGGCCTGTTTTGGGATAATATTTTAAGAGATAATGGAGAAATATTTTGGGACGATATTTAGGGATAATACCTATCCATCCCTCCTTCCATGTTTTGGGGATTGCCAATTTTAACATAATATTTTGAGAAAAATGTTGTTTTTAAGAATAGTTTCGGCCAATTTTGAGATAATTGAGAAATATTTTGGGACAATATTTAGGGTAAACCTATTTTGGGGAATACCAATTTTAAGATACTATTTTTGAAAATAACGTTGTTTTTAAGATTGCTTTCAATCAATTTTGATATATTTTGAAAATTGCCTGTTTTGGGATAATATTTTAAGAGATAATTGAGAAATACTATTTTGAGATGATATTTAGGAAAATACCTATTTTGGGGAAATAATAAGGGAAAATGCCAATTTTGGGGTAATATTTAGGGAAAATACCTAAATACCAATTTTCAAAAAAATGTTTTTAAGAACGTTTTCAGTCAATTTTGATATATTTTGAGAAACTGCCTGTTTAAGAGATAATGGAGAAATATTTTGGGACGATATTTAGGGATAATACTTATTTTGGGGAATACCAATTTTAACATACTATTTTGAGAAAAATGTTGTTTTAAGAATATTTTCGGTAAATTTTGAGATAATCGAGAAATATTTTGGGACAATATTTAGGGATAATACCTGTTTCGAGGAATACCAATTTTAAGATTTTTTTGAGAAAAACGTTGTTTTTAAGAACGTTTTCGACTGATTTTGATATATTTTGAAAATACGGTTTTGGGATAATTTCTTAAGAGATAATGGCGCCTCCCTAGCCAGGTGGGAAGGAGCAACAGTGCGTAGCACACGCTTCTTGATTAGACCGGGGTTCGAGCCCGTCACCACCAAATACGGAGGATGCGGAAAGGTCATGGAATGACCACCCCACATCCCGGAGCAATATGGCCTTAGTTGCTAATGCTCCTAAAAACCAAACAACAACAACAACTTAAGAGATAATTTCGTCGCGAATTTTTGAGACAACATTCCCAATATTATCTGAAAATTGTTAACAAAAAGGTCCTGTTAAAATAGAATAACAAACCTCATGGGATATTCTGATCCCTTCCCATTAGCGTACTTATAACAGCGTCTGAGTTGAACCTCGCGGCGATTCCTATTACGCAAACTCCATTAATAGACCAGCAATAATAGGAACGAGATTATCCTCAAATATCCACTTCCGCTTGTGCGTTTCCGCTGTGTCATTGCTAAATATTCCAAGTCAGCGTTTCCTTTTTCATATCTTAACTTCCCGTTATTTCAGGTGGCCAAGCTCCTCCGCTTTATCGCGAAACTTCAAAAAGATGCTTTGCGTGGCGAAATGAGCTTGACAAACATTCCGCTTACGGTTCCGTGCCATTCAATGAAGTGTGAAATTGACATCCTGATTGTTGGAAAGCTTAAAACAACAAGACGTTAGCACGTGACTCGCGCTAACTGAACCATACGACGCAGAATGAATGAAAGCTGCAACAACGCCACGCGTATTTCATCTATTAGCGAGCCTCGTTCGTCTGCACACTGCAGGTGCAGACGAACTAGATCGCGCGCGCGCGTTCAGTGGATTGCACATTTCTTCGCGGGATTTTCTTTTCCTTGTCCATTGCCTTCAGTTCCAAAGCAAACAATTGTTTCCATCGCGGTGTGGAGATAAAAACAAACAAAACAGAGACCGGAAGTTGTCTATATTCAAATACTGATAAGCGGAAGCGGTTTTAATGCCCGATAAGACATTTTAAGTTAATAGAAACGACGTTAGCCACTGCCACTACTATGTAGATGGCCACTGTTCCGCATTTACGTATTGCGTCGCTATGAGAACAGCACCTTTAGATGGTGCTGGCTAATAGCACGAGACGCCTTTTGCGGACTTAATGAAATTACTTTCACTCCTCCAGACATCGTGTCACATGAACTGACAGTAGCGGGGAGGCTAACAGGCCTCCTTCGACATACCATCAGTCATCGCTTAGGCGCTCGTCTTTGGTGGGGTTTCCCGTCACTCGTATGGCCTAATTGGTGTCAGCCTTCCAGATGCGAGCCAAACACTCGTCTGAATATTTTAACGCGAAACATTAAACAGAGGAAGTGTATGCTGGGATTACAAAAAACCCAATTTATAACTATTTTTTTTTTACGCAACGCTTCGTGATAGTGTGTGCAAAAACATGGTTATTGTTGAGTTTTTATCTAAAACAAACCATGGCGCCATCTGTGAGCTGGCAGTGGAGGGCATTGTTTTCAGTTTTCTTTATTAGATTAATAAAGGCCTTTTACCAACTCAGAAAAATAATTGGATAAATCGCGAATCTACCTCTAAGATTTTATGAAGTGTTAGTTTAAAACGTAATTGCATCATCACCGTAAAATGTATTAGTTTAGGATCATTGAATCATCGCTGTAAAATGTATTATGAAACTTTAGGTTATTGCATCATCAGTGTAGAACATATTATGGACATTTAGGTTAGGGTTATTGCATCATCACTGCAATACGTATCATGGATAGTTACTTTAGGTCATTGCATCATTACTGTTGAACAGATTATGGACAGTTACTTCATGGTCATTGCATCATCACTGTAGAACGTATTATGGACAGTTAATTTATGGGCATTGCATCATATTTAAAACGTAAACATATTATGGACAATTTGGTTAGGGCTATTGCATCATTGCCAAAGAACATATTATGGACAGTTGGGTTAGGGTTATTGCATCATTATTGCAATGCTTATTGTGGATAGTTACCTTAGGTCATTGCATCAGCACTGTAAAACACATTATGAACATTTACTTTATGGGCATTGCATCATCGTTAAAAATGTAAACACAGTATGGACAGTTTGCTTAGTGTTATTGCATCATTACTGTAATACATATAATGGATTACTTCATGTCATTGTATAACCACTGTAGAATGTATTATGGACAAAGCATCATCACTAAAACGTATTAAGGTTATTGCATCATCACTGTAAAAGTATTTGGACAGTTAGTCTAGGGTAGTTACATCGTTCGGGTCATCACTGCAAAACATATTATGGAGAGATACTTTAGGGTCATTGCATCATCACTGTAGAACTTATTATGGACAGTTACATTACAGTCATTGCATAATCACTGTAATAGTTATTATAAACAGTTAATTTAGGTCATTGCATCATCGTTAAAATGTAAACATATTATAAACAGTTTGGTTATGGTTATAGCATCATCACCATAGATCACATTATGGACAGTTAGGTTAGGGTTATTGCATCATTACTGCAAAGCGCATTATGGATAGTTATTTTAGTTCATTGCATCATCACTGTAGAACGTTAATGATAGTTACTTTATGGTCAGTGCATCATCACTCTAAAAGGTATTAAGCTTAGGGTTATTGCGTCATCACCGTACAACGTATTAAGGTTATGGTTATTGCATCATCACTGTAAAACTTATTTTGGACAGTTAGTTTAGGGTGATTACTGCAAAATGTATTATAGAGAAATACTTTAGGGTTATTACATCATAACTGCAGAACGTATTATTGGCAGTTAATTTGTGGGTATTGCATCATTTAAAGCGTAAACATGTGGGCAGTTTGATTAGGGTTATTGCATCATCATCACTGTACAACATATTATGGACAGTTAGGCTATGGTTATTGTACCATCAGTGCAAAACATTATGGACAGCTTGTTTAGGGTATTGCATTATTATTGTAAAATGCATTATAGACAGTTTAAAACGTAACATGATTATTGCATCATCACTGTAAACGTATTATGGACAGTTCGTTTAAAATCTAATAGAGTCAGTCATTACATCCTCACAGTAAAACGTATTGTGAAGAGTTAGGTTAAGGTCCTTACATCATCACTGTAAACGTATTACGGACAAGTTAGCTTAGGATCATTGCATCATCATCATCACTGCAAAACGTGTTATGAACAGTTAGGTTAGGGTCATTGCATCATCACTTCAAAACATATTATAGATTCTTACGTTATGGAAATTGCATCATTACTGTATATGTTTTTCAAATTATTTAAAATGTCTGTACCACATTCGTCACTTTAACCGAAAAAATTAGATTTTTAACGTGGAATACCAGACTAGTCCAAATAAATTAAAACAAAGAGTATACCTCAAGAGTTCCTCTTCCTCAGTGTTCCTAATAAATCATGCAACAAAATTCTCATCACTTTCAAATTAAACTCGCAAAACAAAATATCCCTCGAATGCTTTTGCTTTCCAATTTCAAACAACACTGCAAGCATTACGCAAAATACACGCAAGCAATAATACCACTCTTCTTCTAGTAGCGTGTCTCCCTTTGAATAATCTTCTTTTTAAAAGGATCCCTTAAGTAACAATGGTATTTGTTTAAATGGCAAATTTCTTCACTTCAACTTAATTTGTTTCTAGCTGCTTAACAAGAATGCGTACTCTTCTTAAACGTCATTAGAGAAGAGACCAGGGATTACGAGGACCTCATTTTTTTTAAATCTCTCATGAAATGGTTATTACACATCGTGAATCCTTCCCAACCAGACAGTAAACAAAGGAAAGTTGAATTTATTCTGTCTGCTATGGTATTGTGCAGAACGATACGGCAATTAAGAAATAGGGAGTTATATTCCTAAGCGTGTCTGGGATACTTAAAAGGATCTTCATGTTTTTAAAATAAACTCAATGAATTCTTAGAGATATTAAAAGAGGAGGTTCTGTGCGGGCCATAATGGTCCTATAATTTGGGCTGCGACCAACAGACAATCCAGGAAAAAAAAAATAAAAATAATCTGTGAATTCTCTCCTTTTCCATCGTTCTTCTAGGGGTTGTGTTCCTACAAATCCAATCTAACAATCCGATAAAAAAAAAAAAGGAGGAGGCAAACGCCAATAAATCACCCTGCTACAAACCCAAGGTGTCGGCAATTTGTTCCTGACTTCTTGTTACTGCATAGCCTCGAGACTTCGTTGCCCACACGAAGAGCTAATAAACGTGCTTTATTTGTCCTGTTTATTTGCTTGGGTTGACCTCCTCAACGCCCCTAATCAGGGAACTTAAAATCTAAGATGGATAATGGCAAGCCTGCGAAGCTTTCTTCTTCGCCGTCAGCTTCCCTCCCCTTTCTGGAGTTACCATCCCCCTTCTGTTTAGCTTCCTACTAGTAGCTATATCCAAAGTTAAGGTGTTTACCGTTTTTCTCAAGGGATCGATTGGCCAATCTCTTCCTAGCTAAGATTACATAACTTCTTCTCAAACAGGAGCGTAGAATCGATTTTCTTGTGAGAAAAATTTACACTTGTCTTACTGTACAGGAACACCGTATAGGGATAGAGAGAGGGGCTAAGGGGGAGGGTATGAAACGATAGCGCGCACACACACACACATGCTGGAGGATGGGCAAGTTGCCAAGCTATTTTTCTTAGCTTTTTTTTCCTTCAGAGTATTAGTAGGGACCAATGAAGTGTTAGTACAATTTCATCCTTCCTTGACACGCGCCACTGCTGGGTGAAATAAAACTTGACCCTTGATGTTTATGGTGCCTTTTAGAAATTTTCTTACATACCGGATTCCTAATTGAGTTCCAGAGAATTTTGAAAGGACCGATTTTCAAGATTAATTTATTTAATAATGCCTAAATCATAAAATACGAATGGTTGTTGGAATTGCAGTGTTTCGGTTATTGTGGATGGATTAAAGGATGTGTGAGAAGAAGAATCGCATTAGTAGAGGACTTAGATATGTGTAATCTGACAAATAACACGAGGGTTTGAAAAGTTTCTTGCCTTTCATAGAAGGAACTTGGATAGTTCTGAAAAACCCATTTATTTTTCAACATAGTCCACCCCTTAACTCAACATACTTTCTGGCACTATCCACTAGCTTTCGCAATCCGATCAAATGAAATTCAGAAGATTTTTGACTGAAAGCAGTTGTTGATTGAATCCATCAAGTCCTTTTTGAGATTTGGAAATAGAAAATAATCCGATGGATCCAAATTCTGTGAGTAGGACGGATGCTGTAATAGATCGAACCCACATTCATGCACTGTTGCCAGTCAAAAACTCAATGGCTTTGATCAAGACAATGTGTGCCGGTGCATTGTCTTGATGCAAGACCCTTTGGCCAATTTTCCATGCCTCTTGAGCTTCAATTCCTCATGGAAACGTCTCAGTAGTTTAGAATGATACTTGGCATTGACAGAGGCACCTTCTTCCATGCAATCAACCATGATCACTCCTGCATTTCATGGAAAAGTCATGGCAGCCAGAAGATGGATGGCATGACTTTCTCAGCACGCGAAACTTTTTAGGAGGATGGTGAAGAAGGATACTTCCATTGTTTCTGTTGTTCTTTTGTCTCAGGATCGAAGTGGTGCACCCATCTTTCATTCTTAGTGATATACCGCCCCCAAAACTGAACTTCATTAGCATCAAAACCAGTTTATGACTGTGGTGTACGAAGAGGACAAGGGGCAAACGTTAGGGTACTGGCCATGGAGTTGGTTGTACTGAAAGAGGGAAAATGATAAATATCCATATCTCTTAGAGAGGAGACGTAAAAACTTAGGTGGAAATCCAAAATAAATGATTGTGCCCACCTGACAAATACTTTGACTCCATATTCGATTAAAGATAAATGACTCGCTGACTACGCCTTATTTATTCTCTTAGATCTCATTAATCTCGAGTTTTGAAAATACTTATTGATCTTATCTATAGTTCAATGTGTCTAGACAGTTCACAAGTCACTTTCCGATAATTTCATTTACTTCGTTAACGGGTGACCTTTCAAATTAACGGCGTTAAAGACGCCTTCGGAAGCTGGTGTCAGCCTTGATTTTTACGAAGCCGGCCCCTATTCGTGATTAAAACTTCCCGGTAATCTTTAAACACAACAAGTTGCTATCAGAATTACAGCGATCAAACTGAATTTGCATTTGAAATATCAAAAATTCGCAGAAATTCAACTCGATAAGAATAGGACACCTATAAAGTTATATGTTTAAATTACTATGACGCAATACCTTGCAATTGCTGTCTGATGCAATAGCAGCGTTATCTGACGCAATATCTTTGCTTTGTGACAAACAAAATGACTGTAAATGTTTGATGTTAAATGTTCAGCACCCAGGATATTATGGACTGGTGGCATCTTATTTTATCAGCAACAGCACGTGTAGAAAGCCCTTCCTGGGACAGAGCAACAGCTACACTTTTTTTTCTTGGTGTCAACTGAACATATGGAGCCATGCTTACACCTCCACAAAACAGGATGCTAATGAGTGTGTATACCCTTCCAACGCCATATTTATAGAAACGGCTGATGCAATACCTTGCAATTACTGTCTGACGCAATACCTTTGCCTTGCGACAAACAAAATGACTAATCAAAGAATATCTTATACGTTTCACTACTAATGTTACTTTTTAAAGGTGGTGCAGTTTATTTTCTCCACCACTGTATAATCATAATATTTCATGAAATTCAAGAAATGAAAAATTTCCTGCAAGATTGCAAACTATTTCATAAAAAAGTGGATATTTTTAGACTATTTTTTAAATTTATTATATATTATGAATTAATTGAAGAGGTCGCTACTGTATAATCATTGTAATTTCCTTCATAACGATAAAAATGCTGTTGCATGAGTATAATTATAATATTTCATGAAATTTCATGAATGCTTAAGTAATTTATGTAGTTTCGTGAAAATTCATGACAGGACTCATATATCATGAAAATTGTGAACTATTTCATGAAAAAATAAAAATGGATTTTTTAGACTTTTTTTCGATTTTTATTATAAATTATAAATTAATCGACAGAGGTCGCTACTATATATTCATTGTAATTTCATAACGACAGTAACTTCATAACAACTTCATAAGGACAGAAATGCTGTTGCATGAGTATAATCATAATAATATTTCATGAAATTTCATGAATGCTTAAGTAATTATGTGGCTTCGTGAAAAATTCATGAAATTTCATGAATTCCTCAGCAATTTATGTGGTTTCATGAAAAATTCATGAAATATCATGAATTCTTAAGTAATTTATGTGGTTTCGTGAATAATTCATGACAGGACGCATATATCACGAAAAATCATGAAAATTGCGAACTATTTCATGAAAAAACTGATTTTATACTTTTTTTTAGATTTTTTTTATTATATATTATAAATTAATCGATAGAAGTCCCTATTGTATAATCATTGTAATTTCCATAACATCAAAATTGCTCTTGCATGAGCATAATTATAATATTTCATAAAATTTCATGAATGCTTAAGTAATTTATGTGGTTGTGTGAAAATTCATGAAAAAGCTCATATATTGCGAAAAGACATGTAAGATTGCGAACTATTTCATTAAAAAAATGGATTTTTTAGACTTTTATTAGATTTTTATCATAAATTATAAATCAATCTACAGAGGTCGCTAGTTTCGTTGTAATTTCATAACGACAGTAACTTCATAAGGACAGAAATGCTGTTGCATGAGTATAATTATAATAATATTTCATGAAATTTAGTGAATGCGTAAGTAATTTATGTGGTTTCGTAAATAATTCATGAAATTTCATAGAACAATGGATCATCATGAAAAGTCATGAAGATTATGAACTATTTCATAAAAAATTGGATTTTTTGGACTTTTTTTCATTTTTTATTATAAATTATACATTAATCGACAGAGGTCGCTACTGTATATTCATTGTAATTTCATAACGACAGTAACTTCATAAGGACAGAAATGCTGTTAATGTTTAAGTAATTTATGTGGTTTCATGAAAAATTCATGAAATTTCATGAAATTTTAAGTAATTTATGTGGTTTCGTGAATAATTCATGAAATTTCATGGAAGAACGGATCATCATGAAAAGTCATGAAGATTATGAACTATTTCATGAAAAAAAAAGGATTTTTTTTTTGGACAATTTGTTTAAATTGTGGTTCAAAGATTTAAATCTTCAGTCATTTGTGAATATTTTTCGTACCGGAAGCCCCTTTTCAGTTTATATTCCGAAAACTAATTCGGCAGCGAAGGATTTTATTTTTCATTTAACAACCGCGTTCGGATACACTGCACAACACTGAGTCCATACACTATCTCCTAAGAGCCCTTTCATAAGCGAGGTTCCAAGAAAGTCAGCTGCCTTGCACTTCATTGGAAGAGTCTTTTTTCGGGCGAACAGCTGCCATCTTATGTTTGCTATCTTCCAAACAGGTTAAAGAGAGTCCCGAAAAAGAGATTTTCTCAGTAACGACCCCAAAGAAACGATAGCAGACGACAGTGAAATGTGTATGTGTGTGTGTGTACTTCATTTTTACTACCATGGCAACAACAAGGCACCGTTCCTTATTTACCTATCTCAAAATCAGTGCTTTCTTTGTGTGCTCCTTTTTTCTTTTTTTTTTTTTTATTTATTCGGGGCCAATCATTAGCGCCCGTGACGTCATTAGAGCCGGCGCCAGACAGGACATCTACATAGAAAACGTGACATGTTGATTTTGCAAAGATGACTCATGAAAAGGAAAATTCGCCCATATTTTTCTTCTTTTTTTTTCCCCATTATTATTTATTTATTTATTTATTTTGAAACGAAGCTGACATTTAAGAAAATCGCGTCTGAAACTGGAAGAGATCTTTCTTAAATTGTGAGAAAGATAAAAAGCATTGTCAGAGTCGGTTACGTATTGTACAAAGAATACCTCGTTAGTAAGTGGGCACCATTTTAACAGAGCATTAGAGAATCGTACCCCCCCTTCCCAATATTTTGGCAAACCAGTGTAGTTCATAAAGATTATGGACTGAAAAAGATCTTTCTTAAGCAGTATGAAAGAGAAAAAGCATCACCAGAGTTGGTTGTGTAGTGTATAAATAATGCTTCTCAATAATATACACTACCTTAACAAAATATTAGCCAATCGGGCGTCCTGATATTCTGGCAAGGCAGTGTAGCAATTAAAAAATATACACTGAAAGCGTGTATTAAAAAAAAAAAAAAGCAAAGAGTGTATCTTAAATTGTGTGAAAGATAAAATTATCGCAAGAGTGCATTTCGTACAGTATACACTACCTTAACAAAATATTAGGAATCCCAATATTCTCGCCAACCAGTAAAAATTATTCACTGAAAGAGTTCTTTTTTAATTTGTGTGAAAGATAAGAGTATCGCCAAAGTGCATGTCGTGATTTCAGTAAATATACACCACCTTAACAAAATATTAGCCGGTTGTGCATTGTATAAATAATATCTGTCAATAAGTGTACACCAAGCAAAATGAAACTGAAAAGTGACCATCACTTTTAGAGCCCACAGAACACGCGATATTTGAAAGATCTGTAAATAATGGGGGCTCTTTAACGGGCATTATGTCAATAATAAACAGACCGTTAGCGGACGATGCCGTGAAACAACGCTCAATCTTTCACCCCGTCGTACGGCACCTGTCAACGCACCCAGGGCTTTGGGATATTCACCATGGAGATTGAGTTAACCCTAAACTCCACTATTAGCTTTGATTTAGAGCAGTCGCTGCGGAGTTATAAAAGTGTAACGGCTTAATTATCTGCGATCGTAATACGGGTGCGAGAACGCTATCAATATGTTTTATGTGCGGCCAAGCGGACGGAGAGTTATGCGAGCGATTATCATTAAAATATCTGCACTTTCGTCGCAAGTTTTCTTAATTATTTGTGTTAATTAGAAGGAAACGCTGCAGAAATCCTTTGGGACATCGAGACTTTCAACAGACGTTTGATTAATGCGCCGATGTCGGCTGCATTCTGCTGGTGGTTACTGCGATTAGTGAGACGCTGTGATCTCTTATCAGTTAATATGATTGGTTATCTTCTGCACTCGGACCGGACAAGTTAAATTAGTTTGCCATATCTTGTTTTTCTGGCTTCACTTTTACTACTTTCACTTTTGGCCCGCTTAATAAGGACTCCGCAGAAGACGCAGTTACGATGAGAAGTAGTTATGATGACATCATTGGGTTGCGTAAGTAACCGTTAGCACGGCAAGACTGGTCTGATCAAAATTCGGCGTCTTCTCCATTTAAACCTGAAGATAATGAGAGAAGACTTTCCGAAATAATTTTAATGAGAAATCCCACACTGAATATTGTCGACTGTTTTGAAGTACACTACTCTGCCAAAATAGTATAGGGCCTTTCCAGTTTGACATAGTGGACACTTCTGTGTCGGTATATGAGCGAACCTTGCCACTGCCTGTAACGATGCTCTCGCTGTCAACACCTGTGGTCATGCTATGTCGCCTGCTTTTCCAAATAAAGGAAAAAAGCAGAAACCGAGAAATAGAAAAAAAAAGTGAAGTCAGAAAGAAATAAAAAATAAAGTGAAATCGAGAAAGAAAGAGAAAAAGATAGAGTTGGAAAAGAAATGAAGAAAAAAAAAGAAAGAAAGAAAGTGAAGTCGGAAAGAAATAAAGAAAGAAAAAATATGGTGAAATCGAGACAGAATGTAAAAAGGGGAAAAAAGAAAGAACAAAAAGGCAGAGAAATGTAGAAAGGAAGCAAAAGTAAAAAGAAAGAAAGAAAAAAGTAGCAGAAAGAGAAAAAAGTGAACTCAAAAAGAAATAAAGAAAGAAAAAAGAAGGAGAAATCGAGAAAGAAAGAAAGAAAAAAGGAAAAAAAAGAAAGAGAAATCTAGAAAGGAAGAAAAGAAAAAAAATTGAAGTTGGAAAGAAAGAAAACATGTGAAATCTAGAAAGAAAGAAAGAAAATGAAGTGGAAAGGAATGAGCAAAGCGAAAAACAAAGAAAGTCACAAAGTAAGAAAAAGAAAGTGAAATCAAGAAAGAAACCTAAAGAAAGAGAGAAAGAAACAAGAAAGAAAGAAAGTCAAAAAGTAAGAAAAAGAAAGCGAAATCAAGAAAGAAAAAAAAGAAAGAAAGAAAGAAAGAAAGAAACAAACAAACAAGAAAGAAAGAAAGAAAATGAAACAGAAAAGAAAGAAAGAAAAATAAACAAGAAAGAAAGTGAGAAAGAAACAAGTAAGAAAAAGAAAGTGAAATCAAGAAAGAAAAAAAGAAAGAGAGAAAGAAACAAGGAAGTGAGACAGAGCGAAAGAAACAAGAAAGAAAGTCAAAAAGTAAGAAAAAGAAAGTGAAATCAAGAAAGAAACAATAAAGAAAGACAGAAGGAAACAAGAAAGAAAGAAAGTCAAAAAAAGAAAGCGAAATCAAGAAAGAAAAAAAAGAAAGAAAGAGAGAAAGAAAGAAACAAACAAGAAAGAAAGAAACAAAGAAGGAAGAAAGAAAGAAAATGAAACAGAAAAGAATAAAGAGAGAAATAAACAAGAAAGAAAGAGAGAAAGAAACAAGGAAGTGAAACAGAGAGAAAGAAACAAGAAAGAAAGAAAGTCAAAAAGTAAAAAAAAGAAAGTGAAATCAAGAAAGAAAGAGGGAAAAAAACAAGGAAGAAAGAAAGAAAGAAAATGAAACAGAAAAGAAAGAAAGAAATAAACAAGAAAGAAAGAAAGTCAAAAAGTAAGAAAAAGAAAGTGAAATGAAGAAAGAAAAAAAGAAAGAACTAGATAAAGAAACAAGGAAGAAAGAGAGAAAGAAAAAAAGTGAAACAGAAAAGAAAGAAAAAGTGAAAGAAAGAATCAAGAAAGAAAGTGAAACAGAAAAGAAAGAAAGAAATGAAAACATAACAGGGTGGTGGTGGCGAGAGAGAGAGAGAGACCAATGTAACAGTGATCATTTTCGGCGCTCCCCCTTTTCCGCCCCCCTCCGGCCACAAAGCAGACTGCGGACTGAAGGTTAACGATTATTGCCGCAGGCAGTGGCATAAAACGTTGCACATTAATTCGGCAGTCCCACTTACGGTAGCGCTCTCAGCCCTCTATTTACACGCGAAAAAGTGCGCATTTTGCTCTATTTTACAGGATCGCACATACGATAGAAACCCGCGTTAAAAAAAAAAAAAAAAAAAAAAGCGGGTGCGCGCATGATTTATAGCGAGCAGCAGCCATCGTTCAAGCAAACGTGGCAGTGCGTGACATTTTTGACAGGACACACTCTTTAATTATTTAGCGACCACGGACCAGCACGGGAACCGGCATTTTCATCTAATCGCATTATTATATAGAAAAGAAAAGAAAAAGAAAAGAAAAGAAACGAAACGAAAGAAGCATGCGCGCGCCGCAGTAGTAAAATCCCCGGTAGACTTCCGTACAGATCCACGTTAAAGGTGGCGTCGAAATAAATCAAACTGATTTATTTCGGGAAATGTATTTCCCACCGAAATAATTCGAAATTCATTTCCAATAAATCAATTTTGATTTATTTCCGCCCCTAAAAGATATGACGGTGGAAGGAATAACGCGAAATAATGGCATAAATCAAGCGGAATAAATCAATAAATAAATCAGCAATTGCTGACGTAACAAATCAAATTACATTCCCGTAAACTTATTTCCTACCGAAGTAACTCGAAATTTATTTCGCATAAATCAAATTGGTTTTCTTCGCGTACATTTCAAATTTTGAAAAAAGCAATTCGATTTATTTTAAATTTGAAGTTGAAAATTTTGTTTTCAAATTTCAGATAAATCAATTTGATTGAACTCCGATGAAAAATTAAATTATATGGGCCCAGGAGTGATTTACGTTGAAAGAAATTACACAATGGGATAAAAGAAATCAATCAGAATAAATCAATAATTATTTTAGTCCGATTTCAGATATCTCCCTACAGAACGAACTTAGAAAACTCACTAATTGCTAGGAAAGCTACTCAAATAAATCAATCTGCAGGAATAAGCCGTTTTGAAATAAATAAATAAATCAATAGAATAAAAAATAAATAAAACAAGAAGAAAGAAAATAGGACTTTCTCGTATCTCGTTTGAGGAACTCGTAGGTCCAGAAACAGCTGTCATAGAAGTGTTAACTCGTTGAAGATTAAATGTAGCGCAACATCAAGGCAACTCAAGGTAAAAGTAAGATTCGTTCTACCACAAACATTAAGACCATTCTAGGCAGTTTAAATCTTACCAGTTACAGAAATAGCAGCCAGAGCAAAGTTTCCTACTTTCGTTTTCTATAATTTCATCATTTTTCATACTTCGTCTGACTTCATAACCGATCTTCTTGCTAACACGAAAACGCAATTTTTCTTTTTAAACGAAACTTTCTTACCAAGCTAGATAAATGGAATAGGATCAGTTATATATTCGTTTAACACCACTGCCAATCACTAGCACTTCTCCTAAAGCCTAATTTCATTTCCTCCTTCAGCTTTCCTTGATGGAAAAACCGATCGATAATAATAATAATCAAAAAAAAAAAAAAAAAACAGCGTTCGGAATTTTATTAACCAACCGATATTGGATCCAAGTACTTCATTAAAGGCAATACATATGCGACTTGGCAAAGATACAAATGGAATGATTTTGGCTAGGACCGAATAATGCTTTCTGCAGCATCTTAATGCGTTTAAAGCATTCAGATAGTTTTTCTTGAAAGAAAGAAGAGTGAAAATAAAGATCTAATTCAGAAGACGCACAGTTCTACATCGACACGCTCATATTATTGATTTGAGTATAATAAGGATGGATTTGCAACACACCCAACAGTTTGAACATCATCTTCTTTCAAGGCTAGTGACCTCTTCAGTGCGCATGCGCCGATTTTGTACAGTTTGCCCATCGATCAATCGGTCTTGTTCTTTGGTAGAACGTGAAAAAACGGATAGACAGAATGTGAGTGAATATTAAAAGAGACATTGTTTATTTGGAATTTTATTTAATAGATTATATAAATAAATATAAATTAATATTAATATTATAAATATAAATTAATAATTTTCTTAAATATTTTATATTTCTTATATTTTTTATATAAATATAAAATTTATTTAATATTTTATGTTTATATTTATTTATATTTAATTTTTTTTATATATTTCTTATATATTTAACGTTTTATGTAAAGTTTAAAATATCTTATATATGAAAAAAAAAATAAATATATATATATATGAAATTGTATATTTAGTACACGCACTGGCCAAAAAAATAGGAGCCTTTGTATTAAGATAGTCATCGAAAGATTCAAAGAAAGCCAGAATGGGGAAAACGCATGATCTATCAGACTTTGAGAAAGGTCTTATCGTGGGTGCAGCAGGAGAAACGATTCAAGAAACGAATGACATAACTGGTTTCTCAAAAGCATCCATCTGAGGGGTTTATAATGAATGGAAAGCAAGCGGTTCTTCCACACGTCAAAGGGTAAATGTGGCAGAAAAACAATACTTCAAGAGGGAAGCATCGTACTCTAAGGAGGACTGTAGGGAAAATTGGACATCCAGTGTGCACCAAATAACATCTGAATTCAACCAAGCACAGATCAGTCCTGTTTCAACCCGGAATATGCCCAGGAAATTAAAGAAATTGGATATTGGCAGTCGCTTGCCTATTCGGAAGCCATTTTGTCAAAAAAATCCGCTTGTAGTGGTGCTCAGAACATCTTGATTGGACAGTGGAACAGTGGAAGGAAGTCATGTGGTCAAATGAATCACGAAAGATTTTGTTTTGCCCTGATGGTAGGCAGAGAGTGTGGCGAGGAACTCAAGAAGCGATGGACCTTGTTAAACTAACCCAAGAATCGGGAGATGGTATGGGGAATGTTTTGTTGGAACAGACTGAGTCCGTTGATCCCGGTGGAAGGTCGACGATCATCCAGGGAGTACTTGAATTTTGTATCAGATCTACCCCACTGTTTGACTTTTATCCCGAAGGTGATGGCCACTTTATGGATGACAATGCATTGTGCCAAAATCGTGTAAGAATGGTTTCGAAAACATGACACAGATTTCCACCATCTTCCCTGGTCCCTACGTTCACCTGATCTTAATCCTATTGATAATGTGTGGGATATGCTGGAGAGATCTCTTCGGCAATGAAGTCCTCTTACTTCAACTTTGTCATCAGTACGCGATATTTAACCGGAAGAATGGTTACAATTAGACCAAAACGCTCTAAAATACCTTATGGAATCCAAACAAATGGGATCTGATTCGATACTGAATAAAGGTTCCTATTCTTTTGGCCAGTGTGTGTATAAAATGCATTTTATAGTTCTTCTTCGCTCAATACCAAAAGCTCCAGAAGTTATTAAACTAACACTTACTTTATGGTGCTCTACTAAATCAACCACTATTCTCTGAGAAAGAGAGACATCACATAAAACTGAACAGTTTAAATGCAAAATGATAGAAAGAAAAAAAAAATAAGAGATGTAATAAATGCGTAGGGAGTAGGGGGGGAAAGTTCCCTCGTCGCTGGAAGTAGATAAATCTAAAAGGTCAAACAACTCTCTGGCTGAATTCGGAATAGAAAAGACACTGAGAGAACAAACACCAAAGACACCCCCGAAAAGTGGGCCATGGAATTCATAAATAACCCCAGTTTCAGTTGTAACTTCCGCCTTGCTGAACATTATCTTTGAATGATGCCCAGAAACATCGATCTGTTCCATCTACGAGCACCCTTGGATACCCTATCGAAAGACAGCGCACAATACCCAAGGCTAGAAAGCAAAGATAGGTCCGTGGTCGTAAAGGAATACTGAAGATTAAGAGAACACATGTTACAGTACTTCGGAGAGTGTAAGGGGAGGAGTGAGACAAGCAGGAGGGGGGGGATCTTTTCTACTATGTGTCTACAAAAAGAATCGTACATGGAGGTATTCGCTGATGGGTATACAAGTCAAAGGAATTAGGATTTTTTAAATCGGATATACATTGATGCAGTTAGGATGGATTTAGATGTAAAGGGGTTCCAGCCACATACTGCTTGTTTGTGTAAAAAATGTTAATTTTTTTAAAAATAAACTATTTTAATAATAATTATTATTATTAAGTCATCACTCTTATCGATATTAAGTTAAGCTTACAGAAGAACAAACTTTATTTTCTCAACGAGTTACCTTGATATTGCACTACTTTCAGACAAATGGGTAATGAGCCATTCATTTAAAAGAGGAGACACTTCTATGACACCTGTTTCAGTTCTTGCGATCCCTCATCAGACAGCAGGCAATTTTTTTTTAAATGACAGATTACCTGTTTTCCGGTACTATTTATTTAAAAGTAATACAATAGCAAGGCAACTCGTTGTGAGGAAAAGTTACATCTGCTTTGATGGACAAAGCATTAAATAGGCACTATAAATCCTGCATGAAACAATTTTGTATCGCATGCTAAGACCACGTACGCTTCTGATTTGATCACAAGTGAGCTGGGTCTTTTTGAATATTCGCTAAGGGGTCCTTAGGCACCAGCACGTGGTGTCTGTAAACAGCGTCTATTCTGTGGTGTGCTTGTTTCTATTTCCTGGATGAAAATATCTAAGAAATGACAGTAAAGCGCACGAAAATAAACATAATGATGCATAATGAACCACCTACACGGTTTTCCTTATGTCAGAGGCTTTCGAACTACATGACTATCTCCACAATCTCACTGAATTTTTATTGCATTCTTCAGAAGAAAGAATCAGAGCGCAAGAGATCATCGGAATTTGAGTGGACCAAATTACTGGAAAGAATAGAGAAAATAACTCTTAGGCATCGCGAGCGAGGCTAAGTTCATGTAACAAATGAAAGCTGCGCATTCGCTCTTCGCCAAAATGTTTTCTAAACTCCGACTGCCCCTCCGACATTCTTCCAGCAACGCCATACCACACACACCTCAGGAAATTGCTTTGTAAGGCATTTTCCTGCTGTCTGTGTGAGAGAAGGGGAAAAATGAAACTGTGTTAGGAAACTACGCAATAAATCAGTCCCACGGAAAGCTAAGGAGTTCCCCCTATCTCCTTCCCTCCTCCTCTTCCTCCTCCCTATCATCCACTGCGTTCACCATGAACGGGAATTTCAAACTTTCTTCTTTGATCAAAGTAATGTCCATTAAAAAAAGACATCAACACTGTTTTGCAGACGTGGGAGTTTTGGGGTCTGGCACTCATTCGAAACCAGAAACCTTCTTTCCCTTAGACCAGCAGGAAAATAGGGGACATAAGCGCGTCACTCATCTTCAGAGATGTTTTCTTTGTTTGTTTTTTAACAAAACATTGGGATGAAAAGGTACATCTGATAAACAGAGAGAAATATCATGTACATTGCCCTGCCAAAAGTATTTGTACACCATAACGTCTGGAACAGCATGAAGTACAGACTCGCCTTTGATAGGGGCATCGAGCTAATTTTGGTAAGGATGTATACACTCACAGGCGAAAAAATTAGGAACCTTTAATTACAGTCCATACATCGTGGTATGGATTCAGGGTGTCTAGTTCCAGATTTGGCCATTCTTCCATCTGAATATTTGTCATCGGCTGTATTATGGCCGGTAGAGAACTGCAAAAATGTGAAGCGGAAATGGCCCAAATGAAAATGGCGCGAATGCAGTTGATTGATGATTATTGATGTGAAAACATCTTTGGCGACACATAATAAATTTCGGGCTGCAATAAAACCGATTGGTAACGAAAATGAGAGACGGAAATGATGCAACTGACGTCACTTCCGAATGAAGCCACTAACGTTGATTCGGTAGAATAAGTAGCAGTCGTGAGCATAAAACGTTACATCGTTATTTCGGACTGACGTAAAACCGATTGGTAACGAAAATGCGAGACGGAAATGATGCAAATGGCGTCACTTCCTAAATGACGCTAATGCAGTTGATTGTTGATTCTTGATTTGAAAACTATCTTTGGCGGCTCTTACTAAATTTCGGACTGAAGTAAGACCAAAATTTGTCACGAAAATTCGAAACGGAAATGACGAAAATTACTTCATTTCCTAATGCAATCACTAACGCTGTTCGGTAGATAAAGTAGTGGGCGTGAGCATAAAATGCTACGTCGTTATTTGGGTTTGAAGTAAAACCGATTGGTAACGAAAATGCGAGAAGGAAATGATGCAAATGACGTCACTTCCTAATGCAATCGCTAACGTTGATTCAGTAGAATAACTAGTAGTTGTGACCATAAAACGTTACATCGTTATTTCGGACTGATGTAAAACCGATTGGTAACGAAAATGCGAAACGAAAATGATGCAAATGATGTCACTTTCTAAATGACGCTAGTGCAGTTGATTCTTGATGCGAAACATCTTTGGCGGCACCTACTGAATTTCGGACTGAAGTAAGGTCAACTTGTCACGAAAATGCGAAACGGAAGTGACGCAAAATACGTTACTTCCTAATGCAGTAACTAACGCTGTCCGTAGATAGAATAAGCGGCGGACGAAGCATAAAACGTTACATTGTTATTTGGGACTGAAGTAAAACCAATTGGTAACGAAAATGACGCAAATGACCTCACTTCCTAATGCAGTCAGTAACATTAATTCGGTAGAATAAGTAGCAGTCATGAGCATAAAACGTTACATCATTATTTTTGACTGAAGTAAAACCGATCGGTAACGAAAATTCGAAACGGAAATGACGCAAATGATGTCATCTTCGCAAAAAACGCGAATGCGGTTGATTGTTGATGCGAAAACATCTTTGGCGGCACCTACTAAATTTCGGACTGAAGAAAGAAAATTTGTCATGAAAATGCGAAACGGAAATGAAGAAAATTACGTCGCTTCCTAATGCAGTCACTAACGCTGTCGCGAGCATAAAACGTTACATCGTTATTTGGGACTGAAGTAAAACCAATTGATAACGAAAATGCGAGACGGAAATGACGCCACTTTCTACTCGTTTTCACATAAAACATCTTTCTAGCGTACAGGATACACAGAATCGCAATGGCTGTTCATCCGTTCTGACGTCCTCATTTTTTGCTATGCAGTGTACACTAAAAAAGTCCCAAATAAAGACGGAAGCTGCTTAGTTTCGTTTCTTTTAAATGTAAAAAAGAAATTATCGATCGTGTGAGGAAAGCCAATGTTAATGATGATTAAATATTTGATATTTATGAGATTCAAGAGCCTCAAGGATTTCATTTTAGAAATCGCTTTTTCTGCAAGTGTTTCCCGCACTTTGTATGCGCATGTACGGGTTTTCCCGTCAGCCGCATTCCTTTTGTGGAGCGTCCGCCGTTCGTCTTCGTAATGTATTTAGGGAATGACGTTTGTGTTTTATTTTCCCACCATACATTATAAGCACTCTTTTAGCATTCATGAACGCTACCTCGGACAAGTTTAATGTCACGCGTAAAATTCAAGAACGTAGAAAAATCACGCCTTTCGCGTTTCGGCCAGGGAACGCCAAACGCTATTTTTTTTTTTTTTTTTTTTTTTATCTTTTGGCCTGCACGTGCAAGACATGACTTTCAATAACTAGAATGCAGACGATTTGGGTGCGAGTTTCACATTGTTGCAGTAATGCAAATCACACAGCGAGCAGACGACTAAGCATCCGCGTGGAATGCCATTGTTAGATGAAATATGTCAATTTCAACTGGTAGAAAGACAACAACCATAAATAATGGCGTCTGCCAAAAAAAAAAGGAAAATCCGATACAGTTATAAAAAATGTGATTGGGAAGGGGAAAAAAAACGGAAATAAAAAATTTTTAATTTTTCAAGCACCTTAAATTTTTTGTTATGGAAAGTTAGTCTATAATTACAGAAATATATGCATTATTCACCAGAGAAATAAAATAACTACATAAAAAAATCGATATTCGTCGACAGGCTTAGCATATCAGTACAGTCATTACAGAGTTTTTTCTCCCGGAATTTTACAAGTACTTTTTTTTGCATCTTTCGATGTAAAAGGCTTCTAAATCACTACTACTGAAGAAGATACCATGTTTTAAAGAAAGTAAAATGGCCTCTCGACATTCTTTTCTCATTTTTTCTCGAAAATCAAAGCAATAAAAGCTCATGGGAGCATGAAATTCATAGTAGTTTCTTCTGGAAAAACATCTGATTGGTAGAAAACGTTTTATAGTGAAGTATTCGTAGTAGCGGTCCCTGTTATTCTCTTTATAAGTCAAAATACAAACTAGTGGAGGGTTTCTGATCTCTTGAAGTACTGCATAAACGATTCTCCTCCTCCTCCTTCTTTACCCCTCCACATTGTACCATCCTGAAAAAAAAAAGATAAAAAAAAAACGAATATTAATCATATTCCATTTTGTTATAATCGACAATAGAAGAGACTTCTGCAAATTGAGTTTGCAAACGATGCGAAAAGGCAGACGATAATTTTCGTCTGACGAGAGGCCCAGTAATCACCGAAAGAAGTGGAGTAATTAAAAATGTAATCCGAATTCACCACTCATCTTTTAGGGGCTCTGGTTCCTTTTTTTTTTTTTTTTTTTTTTGTTCTGGTTGTGTTAAGTTCGTACAATTTTCAACTCACCACTGTCTTACCAAGTAATTCGCTTAAACCCGTATTAAGATGGCGGGGAGAAACAAAGAGAAAGAATTTGAGGTTTCATTAACCCGCGTTCCAAACAGTGAAAAGGCAACCCCCTCCCACCCCGTATCATCAAAGTAAGTCTGTAATAGGCTTAGTACAGTTGATAACCGTGAAATTTCAAATGCCTTTGAAGTTACTCTCCCATCTTATTAGCGTTTTTTCTTGATATTTTACTTCTGTTTTGATGGCGTCTTAGACTCTTTTTTTTTTTTTTTTTCTATTTATGCAAGCATGAGTGCAAATACACGAGTGGACAAAATAATGGTACCTGCAATGGCGCTCAAAATTTTAATAACCCACATCCATCGAATTACTGTGAAATTTGGCAATATATTCTGCATGGTTTGTAATATCATTACCCTATTGCACATCCATCTCTAGCAAGCTCCCATACCTGATGCCACGTGCCATACATGATTGCATAAGAAGCTGGCATTGAAGGAATGGAAGCGGACGTCCACGAATATATCTTCTGCAGTGCAGGATAGATTTCTGATCCTTCTATGTGTTCGAAGTAGAAGATCCTTATCGACAGATCTCCAAACACCATAAGAGGAGGATACAGGAGTTAAGACACCTTTTCTAATCGGGATTAGCAGCATGTCACGCAAAAAAATGAAAGCCCAGAGTCTAAAGTGGGCAAAAGAGAATTGTCTGAGGATCACTAGAAATGCGTTATTTTCCTTAATGAATCAAAGTTCAACTTGTATGGTTCGGACGGCCAGCAGACTGTTAGACGAAGAAGAGGAGAATTTCATCCTGACTGTATCTTCTCCACAATGAAACATTCTACATCTCAAAATGATATTGGGGCTGTATTTCATATGGCGGAGTTGGTTGGTCGTCTTGAATTTGAAGAGGGTGCAGTGAATGCTGAGGTATACAAGGACAATCTTGAGACATGATTGCTTCCCACAGTGAGAGATCAGAATGTGAATGTTGCTAATGGCATTTGTCCACAGGCGCAAAAATGGTTGAAGGATAAATCAATTCCACAATACATTGCCTGCCTGGAAATAGTCCAAACCTCAGTCCAATTGAAATTTGTTGGAACAGAATGGTTGTTCCAGTAACGCAAAAGAAACCAAAAGCACTTAGAGAGCTGCAGGAGATGTTAATCTGTGTTTGGTCCCTTGAAATTTCCAAGGAAAACATTCAGGACCTTATCCAGTCGATGCTACAACGAGGTACAACAATCATCAAAGCAAGGCCCAACGAAATATTACTGTCCATTTTGTTATGTTACTTGTTATACTGCTTGTGGTCCTAGGATGAGCAAAGTAATGAAAAAAATCTGTTATTTCTAAAAGATTAGCTGCCAGTATAAGGACAAACACTGAGGTGAGGCAATATTTTGAGCACCACTGTATATCAGGAAACGAAAATTTAAATATTCCAACGCGAGCTTAGACCCTATAATTCTAATATTGAGGGTGCTTGAAACGTGACAGTTCTCGATCAAAATGCGGGCTGTATACATCCCCGCATTAGCCCCTATTTGATTTTTCCCTTTATTCATTTCTACTGTTTGTTGGAGACGATCAAGAGGAAGTAGAATCAGTGTCACATCTCTGTCTATTTTTTCCCCTCGAGTGTCCACCACAAGGAGTTTAAATTGAGCCCGCAAACTTGATTTACAAAAGACCACAGACGTGACGAGGTTCTTTGAACATTCAAAGGACGTTTGACGCTAACGTGACAGAAATGTAGAATGACATTCACGCCTTCAACGATATCTTAGATTCAACCAAGTGCTTTGCTGTTAGTATTAGAGTGATGTAAGGAGGCAGTCTTTTTCTTTATCTTCCGATAAAAATAAACTCAACCCCCAATTAGGAAAACTTTCCCGGTTGAAACAAAGCGATTGTCCAGTTAAAAGTATTATCTAATTTTGGTAAAGGCCTTTAAGTTCACCAAACTCTCAGCCTTGACCTCCATGTTATGAAATTATCCAGAAGTGCTTGTTATTAATGTATAACCATGAGGTAAATGGGTGATTAATGAAGATGTTGAAGGTGAGCCGGCTCAGAGATGATCCATGGGAGACTACACATCGAGGAGTGAAGGGTAGAGATTTTCCTTGACTGACGATGACTGTCAGGACCAGGAAAGAATGAGACCATGCAGTGTACAGGTCTTTGAGTTTATCACAAGCTTTAGAGATTGACGTCAACTCAAGTTTGGTGGTCCAGAGATTCTGAGATGAATTGCCAGCAGGGCAGTAAATTAGTATCACTAGATTTGCTTGGCTATATCCACATTGGTATCCAGAATCGATTGGTTGCAGGTAGATGTAGAGAAATTCGTTCATTAAGACGAGATTGGACACATTGGGCAGTGCGTACTGAATTATTATCATCTTGAAATACACACTGCTCGATGTGTCCTCTATGTACCTTCCTTGGCCTCCTGTTTATACCTTTCTTACACCCGAAAGTGATGTGACAAAATTAAACACTGTTGCCCTACATATAAGAACTGCTGAAAACTAAAATAAATAATGCACTAACTGGCCAAAAAATGAGAAACCTTTACTCAATATCTAGTAGGGGCCACCTTTTGCTCCAATTACAGCCCACACACATCGTGACTTAGATTCCACTAAGTGTCTAAGGGAGTGTTGTTCCTGGTCTGACCATTCTTCCATCAGGATATTTTGTCAACTGCAGTATTCTGGTCTGTAGAGAACTACAAAGCCCAACTACCCTTTCGCACGTATCTCAGACGTTCTCAACTGAACTCAGACATGGAGAATAAGGTAGCCAGGGAAGACGTTGGAAATCTTGGGAATGTTCCTCGAACCATTCAGATGCAATTTTTGCAAGGTTGAGTTGTCGACTTGAAAGAATACATCATAAAACTAAATGATTACATGACTTTGGTCAGATTTATGAACCTGCTTTTAGGTCAGATGGCGCCATAAGTTCAAAAGTAACGTTCATTGGGTGTCACATGGAAAGTAAATCTATTTTCACGTTAAATAAGAAGAGAGACTCAGGACAAAGAAAAATTCAACATTATCCTTGCAAAAGACTTTTTGGCTTGCTCAGCGGGACAGCCACATCTCCGGTACTCCGGTTGGCAAAACGGATAATCGTCATTTATATGATTCTTTCAGATGGTGGCCGTTGGACAACTTGAAACTAGGTAATCGGAGGAGGAGGTGGCACGGGGCCTAATGTGTCACGCAGCGTCGTCTCGGCACTATGGATGCAATTTCAGGAGACAGGAACCATTAAAGAAGAGTTGGCCATGGTCGCCTGAGGGCTACCTACAGTGGCTAACCTGACCAACCAGAACAGACCTCTATCTGGCTCTAACAGCAAGACCCAACCCTATGATGCCCTGTCATTAACTGTCGCTTGAGGTTTCAGCAGCGAAAAGTGAAAACATTTCCAACCGGAGTGTGTTAGGAGTTCTCAATGCAAATGGACTCAACGTGTATCCCATCAACCCCAAACCATTGCAGAGCTTGTTGAAACTGGTGCCCTGAACATGTGACTTGGAGTCCTGACAAATAGGGTACAGTTCTATTCTCTGACGAGTCTCGTTTTAGCCTACATACATATTCTAGACGTTATTCCATTTGAAGACAACGAGGAATGCGGTACCATCCCTTCATAATCAGAGAAAGGGGCACGTACGGTGGAGGCGGTGTCTCGTGTGAAGAGAAATAATGATCAATAGCCGAAACCCCTCTTGACGTTTTTGATAGGGATGCCATAACTGCGCAGAGGTAGTGAGAACAGATCATCGAATCCTATGTGTGAATATTTAGGGGTACCATTGGCCCAGCTATTATTTTCATACAAAACAACGCCACTGCACAGAGAGTTCAAGTGGTGGAGGAATATATTGAAACTGAAGGTATCCAACTGCCGTGGCCAAGACGATCACCAGACTTAAATCCGATAGAACGTGTGTGGATATTGCATGTCGACAGCCAACTCTTCGGTCACTTGGTGAGTTAAGGCTGGTAGAAGAATGGGATTCGTTGCCACAGAATCTTATAGACACCCTTATATCGAGCACGGTTCACTGCTGTCAGGCCTGTTTAGCCGTTGGAGGGGTTCATACGCCTTGCTGATGTCATGTGACCACATTGGAGTAGCATCTTCTTGACTTGTGTATTGTGACCTTTTTGGTAATTCTATAAGATCTTTATGAATTTCCCTTATACGTGTCCAAAGTTTCTCTTTGTCTTCTCATTCTATAGTTGTTCTCAGGTACACCACTTTACCAAATTTTGTCTCGCTTCATCACAAGCTGTACGAGTTATTCAATGTTTCTACGTGTTCTTTTAATTTTGTCGAGCAGTGTAGAAGGCGATGAAGGTAGGAGCAGGGGCTCTGCTCCTACGGCAGCAAAGATTTCGTGGGAAATCGATGTTTTTTGTGTGTGTGTGTGTGTGTGTGATACTGATTGGCTTTGTATCTGACAAAGGCAGCAGTTGAAACGTTAATTTAAAAAAAACGAAGACTCGATCACGTGAACGTGGTTTCGAGGATAAACAACGAGGCATTGCCGTTCTAATTTATCGACGAAGAGTCCTTTGCAGAGACTGTGGAGGAGCAAAACCTCATTAGGTCTTTCAGAGCCGCGTTACACTTCCAATGGCCTGTTTTCGTCGTGCGCGACCTCACCTTCTGTCGGAAATGATTGAAGACCGCGCTGATGGTTGAGAAGAATCGTCACACATCGCAACCCAGACACTTTTGTCTCCTCCCCCGGGCATTACGGATAAAGATCTTAATGAACGAGCCATCAGCGACCTCCATCCACCCCCCTCACCATCGCCGCACAATACAAAAATTAATTCTCCGCATTTTTTTCACAATCGTACAGGTTGTTCCGGTCCTGTGACGTCATAACGGATGTCAGAACCCGCGACAGTGCGCCGAAACGCACGCGGATTTAGTTGTAATTAGTGGGTGCCCGACCCCTCGGCTTTTATTTACGTTTGCTGTGCACCGGAGAAAATTGCTTCGCGATAGAAGCTGAGGGGAAACGCTATTAATGGGATTTCATCTCCCACCCCACGAAACAAAAAAAAAAGTAATAACTGTCAACAGGAAGACACGCTGATAGACAAAAAGAAAAAGTGAGGAGAGAGAGAAAGAATCGTGATAATAATGCTCCAATATTCTTTCTTTCATTGGTGTAATATTACTGGAATCATGGATGAGTTCCATAATCCAAAGATTACTAATCGAGAGTTTCAATAATCGAATTATTAAGAGTTACTAATTCGTTGCATGATTCCAATCAAAAGAAATAATTGTGATTGTCCATCAGTGAATCATTCGAATGGTGTCATTGTAATCAAAACCATCGATTGATATAATTCGATTATACTGTATTATTCGAATGAATTGTCACAATGGAATGATTCATTCCGATGAATCATTCGAATGAATTGTCATTTTTATGACAATTGGAATGAAATAATCCAATGATTTTCCATAATCAAATTGATTGTCGTTGTTGAATGATTTTCCATAATCAAACGAATCATTCGAATGATAATATAATCGAATGAAATAATTCTATTATATCATTCAGATGATTTCCCATAATCGAATGAATCATTTGAATAATACGAGCATAATCAAATCAAACAATTTGATTAAATCACTCGAATTAAATAATTGCATTATATAATTCAAATGATTTCCATAATCGAACGAAACAATTTCATTTTACATAATCGAATGTATTGTAATAATTGAATGATTTTCCATAATCGAATGAATCATTCAAATGACAATATAATCGAATAAGATTCGATTATATTATATTATAATCGAATTCGATTATATAGTTCGAATGCTTTCTAATAATCGGATGAATCATTAAAATAATACTAGCAGCATTAAATTAAATAATTCGATTTTATAATTCAAATGATTTTCATAATCGAATGAAATAATCGAAAGAAAACAATTTCATTTTCCATAATTGAATGGATTGTAATAATAGAATGATTATCCATAATCGAATGGATTGTAATAATCGAATGATTTTCATAATCGAATGGATTGTAATAATAGAATGATTTTCCATAATCGAATGGATTGTAATAATAGAATGATTTTCCATAATAGGACGGATTGTAATAATAGAATGATTTTCCATAATCGAATGGATTGTAATAATAGAATGATTTTCCATAATAGAATGGATTGTAATAATAGAATGATTTTCCATAATCAAATGGATTGTAATAATAGAATGATTTTCCATAATAGAATGGATTGTAATAATAGAATGATTTTCCATAATCGAATGAATCATTCCAATAATACGAGCAAAATTAAATGAAATAATTTGATTAAATTGCTCAAATTAAATAATTCGATTATATAATTCAAATGATTTCCTTAATCGAATGAAATAATTGAAGGAAATAATTCGATTATATCATTCGAAGGAAATAATCGAATGATTTCCATAATCGATTTAATTGTCACAATTGAATGATTTTACATACTCGAATTGTCAAAATCGAATGAATTATTCGAATAATATGAGTATAATCGAAATAATTCGATTATATAATGAGAATGAAATAATCGAATGATTTGTCATAATATAATGAATCAGTCTGAACACTAGAACTGGTTTTTGCTGCACTACAATGCACCTGCGCATTACTCGTTAATTGTTTGAAGAAAGGTGCAAAAAAGTATATAGTGTCTCATAGAGACTATTTCGTATGATTTTTATAAATTGTTTTTTCTGAAAATTTGCTATTTTTTCTTAGAATTTTGGTCTAATTAATTTTCAGGCGCACTCTGTTATTATTTCAAAGTGATTAATTGTCATATGTAGTCTGCAATGAATGTTTACTAATGTTTTCAACTGTAAGCTCCTAAATGCTCCTAATAGCCCTGTAATATTATATTATTCATACGTTATCCTGCTGGCTTCGGCTGTTCGGGTTAATTGCCTTTATTCCTACTATTATGCGCATGAAAAATGATTATTAGCATCATAAGAAAAATTTAGGGCAATAACAGCATGGTTATTGTACGTACAGCCTAGTTACGTACTCACACAGAAATTTATTAAATTAGTGGAGCAAAAGAGAACGAATGTTATAATTTCTCATTCGAATTTCCAAGCCAGAAATAGGAGAAGAAAATATAATGCCTCCAGAGATCTTAATTAATCACTTTTGTTTATTATATTTCTGGTAATTATTAGTATTATGATATGCCGGTACTTCTGGTAACGTAGTGTCTATGTCAACAATTCCCGAGAGTCAACCATCACAGTCATACACTGCCGGGCCATTTTATTGGGACCATGAACTAATCTGTCCTCAGTTTCTGAGGACAGATTAGATTAGACTGAAATGTGTCAGTGCATACATACGACCGTGAGACGCAGTGGAATTTTACACATTTTACAGAAATAAAGAGAAGTGCGTCTTATAGTCCGAAAAATACGGTACATAAATTCGTCAATGTTGACTTAGGATCTTCAATATCTAATCACCACCACATTTTTATGATGTAGTGTAAGGGGCTATTCATAACACACTTCCGAGAGACCCTTATAGACTTTCCTAATATGGAAATAAACGCTAAATTAAGGTATTGTGAATGGATGAGTGATCTCCCTTTGTAAGTCACATTCCGATATTTATCGCTTGTTGGGAAAGACGCTAAATTTCACACTTCGCCACCCCTTGGGCGAAACATCCAAGATGATCATCTCATTCCTTAGATCACCCAGATAGAATACCTTAATCACTCGAACGCCAGGTGAGACCACGCGTAACAAAAACAGTTCACTTCAATCTTTGGAATGTTTCTGCGGGAGCCAGGGCCATGCTCTAGATGGGATAATGATGTTTCCTTTGGAATAGATGGCACAAACGGACTCATTGTAGCAGTCCCAGATGTCTAATTTTCTTTTTATTTTAGCTCTGGAATACTTCTTAGTGCAGGGAAGAAACAGGGATAGAAAAGAGGATGAAAAAAAACAGAGAGGGAAATGTCATTGGATTGCAAGAGCCGGAAAGAGATAGGAACAGTGAGGGTAAATTTAGAAATAACACAGTTTGAGTCCGATTGAGGTAATTAAAGGCTAAATAGAAGTTCATGAGTAAGCTGTTATGCTATGGCAGTCGTGAGTCTAATTAGAAAACAAATTATTTTCTTATTAATGCCAGATTAAGATGCTAACAGCTTTTATTCATCTCAAGTAAAATTTCTCCTCAATTGCCAAGTTGTTTTTCTCCTCCTTGATGTTAATATGTGTATAAGACAATTAAAATGCTTATTCCCATATATTTGTTACCATATACTTGTTAATTCACATTTTAACGTGAAGTTTTAGTTTCGGGATATAAAGTTGGCAATATAGGTAACAGCTTTTTCAGAATTTATTACTTTCTTAAGGTTTTTACGGTTATTATCGAAATGGTGGAGCCACCTTGTTAATAGAACCACTTTGGAATGCACGTTGAAGTTGTAACTTCAGACTGTAGCGTTCACCTTACAGACCTGATCTTGTGACTTCGAATTTTCACATGTTCCAAAACGCTTTCCTTTCTGATCCAAGCGAAGATTGTGTTGTTCTGAAGTAGGATAAAGATTTCATTAAATAAAGCGTGATGGATTCAGAAAGTACTTCGCAGATGTTCTCGCCATTCGAGGGGCGTTCCTTTTCTTCCGTCGATAAGGGGACAAAGAAACATTCCCTTTCTTCCACAGATAAGATGGTTGGCATCTTTATGACAACGTATGACAGTCTGAAGGAAAATGAACTTATTATGAAGTATTAAGAGGCACGCACATCACGATCATTAAAATGGCTGGGAACCGTTTCGAATGCGAAATAACAGTTTCCAGTTATTTTTGATTTATAACAGAGAGAGAGAGAGAGAGAGAGAGAGAGAGAGAGAGAGAGAGAATAGATAGAAAGAGGAACTGAGTTTAAGCAGAGAAAGATAGAAAGAAAATAAATATTTAAGCAGAGAAAGAGACAAAATTGGAGAAGACAAAACGAAAAAGAGAAGAGGGTCAAAGAAACATGAAAAGAGAAAAAAATTAAAGAGAAGAGGGAGAAGAAGGGTAATAACAGAAGAGAGGAAGACTGTAAATGAAAAATAAAAATCAAAAAGTGAAAAAGAGAGAGAGAATGACAGCGAACGGATGAGAAGAAGAAGAGAGAAAGGGAAACAAAGAAGAGAGAAAGATAGAGAGGTCAAGAGAAACAAAGAAAAGAGAGAAAGATAGAGAGGTCAAGAGAAACAAAGAAGGGAGAACATAGAAGAAAAAGAGAGAGAAATACAAAGAGATTCTCTTTATTTTTTAATACTGAAAAAGAAAGACAGAGAGAGAAAAACAAGGAAGGAAGGAAGGAAAGAAGGAAGGAAGAAAGAAAGAGAGAAGACAGAAAGATAGAGAGAAAAAAGAAGGAAGGAAGATAGAAAGGAAAACAAAGAGAAAGAGAGAGAGACAAACAAGAAAAAAGATAGAATGAGAGTGCGAAGATCAAGAAAAACAGACAGGAGAAAGAAAGAAAGAAAGAAAGAAAGAAAGAAAGGTAAAAGAGATACAAAGAGAAACCAAGAAGAGAGAAAGAGAGAACAAAAGACCAGTAAAGTAGGGAAAGAAAGAAAATTGGAGAGAAGGAAGGAAGAAAGAAAGAAAATTGGAGAGAAGGAAGGAAGAAAGAAAGAGAGAAGACAGAAAGATAGAGAGAAAAAAGAAGGAAGGAAGATAGAAAGGAAAACAAAGAGAAAGAGAGAGAGACAAACAAGTAAAAAGATAGACTGAGAGTGCGAAGATCAAGAAAAACAGACAGGAGAAAGAAAGAAAGAAAGAAAGAAAGAAAGAAAGAAAGAAAGAAAGGTAAAAGAGATACAAAGAGAAACCAAGAAGAGAGAAAGAGAGAACAAAAGACCAGTAAAGTAGGGAAAGAAAGAAAATTGGAGAGAAGGAAGGAAGAAAGAAAGAAAATTGGAGAGAAGGAAGGAAGAAAGAAAGAGAGTAGACAGAAAGATAGAGAGAAAAAAGAAGGAAGGAAGATAGAAAGGAAAACAAAGAGAAAGAGAGAGAGACAAACAAGTAAAAAGATAGACTGAGAGTGCGAAGATCAAGAAAAACAGACAGGAGAAAGAAAGAAAGAAAGAAAGAAAGAAAGAAAGAAAGGTAAAAGAGATACAAAGAGAAACCAAGAAGAGAGAAAGAGAGAACAAAAGACCAGTAAAGTAGGGAAAGAAAGAAAATTGGAGAGAAGGAAGGAAGAAAGAAAGAGAGAAGACAGAAAGACAGAGAGAAAAAAGAAGGAAGGAAGATAGAAAGGAAAACAGAGAGAGAGAGAGAGAGAGAGAGAGACAAACAAGAAAAAAGATAGAATGAGAGTGCGGAGACCAAGAAAAACAGACAGGAGAAAGAAAGAAAGAAAGGTAAAAGAGATACAAAGAGAAACCAAGAAGAGAGAAAGAGAGAGCGAAAGACCAGTAAAGTAGGGAAAGAAAAAAAATTGGAGAGAAGATAAAACGAAAGAGACAGGAATAAATGGGAAATCAAAAGATAGGAAAATAGAAAACGAAAAGAAAAACCAAAAAGTGAAAAAGAAAGAGAGAGACAGAAAGAGAATGACTGTGAGAGAACGAGAAGAGAAAGCGAAAAAGAGAAATAAAGGAGAGAGAAAAACAGAGAGGCCAAAAGAAACAAAGAAGGGAGAAAAACGAAGAGAAAGAGACAGAGAGAAACGAAGAAAAATACAGAAGTGAGAAAAAGAGAAACAAAGAAGACAGACAGATAGAAAGCAAGAGAGGGAGACACCAAGAGAAACAACGAAGGGAGAAAGAAGAAGGGACACATACAGGCAATGAGAAACAGAAACAAAAAAAAGAGAAAGAGAGGCAATGTGAAACAAAAAAATAAACAAAGAAGAAAGAACGAAAACGAGAGAAACAAAGAAAGAAATAGGAGAGAAAGATAGAGACAATGAGAAACAAAAAGAGAGAAAGATAGAAAGAGAGAGTGAGGGAAGCCAAGAAGGAAGAAAGGATGAATAGAAAGAGAGGGACACATACAAAGAGAAACAAAAATGAAACTGAGAGAAAGATAGATAGAGAGAGAGAGAGAGAATCAGTAACCCCCTTGTGTGTGAAGCAATTCATTCCTGCACGTCAGCTCTTTATTTTTTTAAATTAAATTTGACACGTGGGCATTCCCTTTCTTCCATCTCAGTGTTGTCGTATCACCTTTTACGAAAGTCTAACCCCACAGGATCCTTCAGAATAATTAATAGTAGACACGGACATTTGCACCTCATTCATAAAACATGAGTACTGACCTGACGCACATCCCATCCATCATTTCTCGCTTCTCTAACAGCCACAACAAAGCCACAACATTCGGGCTAAAATTACGCCCGAGTGCGCACGCACGCACACACACACGCAGGCTGAGTGTGTCTGTGTGTTACGAAAGTCCAATGTAATATTAACCTTCTTCAGCAGTTTTTCAAGACTATAAACTACGCATGATTTCCTCAATCGTGAAAACTTTTATTAAATTATTCGAAATCAGAAATATACTATTTTTTAGGCGCGTTAGCAAGTGCCTATTGCTTTCGTCATGTCCGTCCGTCTGTCTGTCCGCATGAAACAAAGGATTGCCAGTTGACAGATTTTCATACAATTTTATATTTGATTCATATAGAAAGATTTGTCAAGTCATCCCAAATTTCGGTAAAATCACACAAATAGAAATCGAACAATTATTATTTATTTTTATCTTATAGTTTGTACAAAAAAAAAAAAAAAAAAAAAGAAATTCATAGATTAAATATAATTTTATACAGTATCATTATCTATAGACAGTACACTTTGATTGTATTGTTATGTATGATTCATGCACGTGGTTTCGTTCTAGGTATATGCATATATATATAGAGAGAGAGAGAAAAATAGATTTGAAAAAAAGTATATGGGAGAAGAGTAATAAATAGTATACAGTTTTAATTAAACTAAATGGCTAAGTTTAGAGAACGTAAACCTACAGAGGTTTATTAAATGTTCTATAAAGTTATGATCTTACTAATTAGTTCATTTATTTTTCACTTCTATTAATGACAGAAAATGAAAAACAAAAAAAAAAAAAACATTTAATTTAAGAACAAAAATCAGAAATGTAACGCACTGCGTACATTAATCAACTTGTTACCCTCTAAGATGAGTCATATAACTAACTGAAAGATGCAACATGTAAAAATTTATATTTTTACATTTTGGTAAAGATACAAAAGTTAAATAGAATTTTAATTATATCGGTTTCCATGGAGACGAAAGTTTGTTAGATTTATTGAAAAATCCAACTTAAAATAAGTCTGAGTGGCAATAGAAGCTACTAATAAACCTCGCACTGGTTTATAATATTGCGTGCCGGTTTCCTCCGAAGTTGGGCTATTTTTGTCCGCCGCTGTGACGAGTAAACAATGAAATGAGAAATGGAACGCTCCGATGGTATTCCGCACGTAAAGCGAAAGCATCGAAGTTAGTCGCAGTTTTAAGACTTCTTAAACTTTGTGCAGTCGATCTGCAAGTGATATATCATGGAAGAACAGGCATGCAGATAACAAGAAATACAGGAAGTCCTTGTTGGTCTATTCCCCCCTCCTTTGTTCGTCGGTTTGTTAATTCGTCACCACTTGTCTATCACGTGCACACTACCGTCCATAATAGCTCACGTCTGAATATATTGCTTTTAAATTACTTTGTTAGGTGCATTTGTGGTGACGTAATTTCCTAGCCAACTTGTACCACGTGACTAGCGTGACATCGCTCTTCTCCTATTGGCTATTCCACCACGCGGCATTCTCAAGGTAGAATAAATAGCATTATGTAATTATTTATCAGCGTTTACATAGGTCACATAGGAAAATGCCTTTTGCTTCCGGTTCCATAATACACGAGGAATATCATTGCATTCTTAAAGAGTATGATTAAAATATTTACAAACTATACGAATATTTAGAAAATATACAAACTATATCGGGATGATGGGTCCCTTCTTATTAATATATAAAATAATATTACAACGGAACATCAAATGATGCCAGGCGTGGTCATGTATTAGACAGTGAAGCACGTGCACGGTTTGGTTTACGTTATGGAGGCAGTTGTCTTGCAATGCGCCTAACGTTGGATACACCCTACGTACACGCTCTATCGTGCCAACAGCAAGTGTCTGCCCAGTAACCCATTTGTGTGCCTTCCATTTAACGTTCACCAACCTTGTGCACATGCTTCACTGTCAAATACATGACCACGCCCACATTATTTGATGTTCCATTGTAACGTTTTTTTGTTTATTAATATCAGATAATGAAGAGACGTTTAGTATTTTTGTTATTATTTGTATAATAATAACATTATACTAATATACGAACATTATAACGCACTGATCGAAATCCAATCAGGAAATGGCCTATGTAATTATTCACCTGAGCATTTGTAAGAACGTAATTTCTCCGCCCTCTTCTCCCATTGGCTCGAATAAGTGACGTAATTATCCCGCCTTCTTATCCTTTTGGCTCCAATAAATATCACCAGGAGGAAAACTTTTTTAATGTATAGACATTCAAAAGAAATATTTTTTTATATAAATTATACAAGATGGCGCTGATGCATAAATAATTAGCGTGCATAATTATGCATTCTCTTTGATCACAGAATGCAGTACATTGTGAACAAATTCCTTACAGTGGCGCCACCTGATTGAATTTGTAATGCAAAATGCATAAATTAGGTTTTTATTTAAGAAAAAATAGGCGGCAGTATCTGAGGGAAATTTTGTTTTTAATAGTTAAATAAAGGAAGTTTTGTTTAAGAATCTCCATCTTTAATTTAGAGATGGAGATTCAAAATAAGTTTTATTTATAAATCCTACAAGATGCAGCTGATGAATAAATAATTAATTTATATAATTGTTATTCTCTTTGATCATAATGCGTACATTCTGACAAAATTCTCTAAAGTAGCGCCACCTGATTGAATTTGTAAAGCAAAATGTTTCGAAATTACTAAAATATCCTTCTTTTTAAATATATAAAGTGGCGCCATCTGATTGAATTTGTAAAGCAAAATGTTTGGAAATTACTAAAATATCCATCTTTTTAAATATCTAAAGTGGCGCCACCTGATTGAATTTGTAAAGCAAAATGTTTGGAAATTATTAAAATATCGTTTTTATCTGTTTATTTTTTAATTTTTATTTTAAATCGCTTTATCTAGAGTTAAACAAAATATTTTAATAATTAAGTTTAAAAAATATTTTACTAATATACAAAATGTTTTGTAAATTAGTAAAATATTGTGTTTTATTTGTTTCTTTTTTTAATTTTTATTTTAAATCGCTTTATCTTGAGTTAAACAAAATATTTTTCGTGGTGATAATTGAGCAGTGCCATTTCAAATAATTGACATCTCTTGGTTTTGAGTATCTTATTTATTTCTTCGCATTCTCGTGAAAATACTCTAGACACCTGATTTTTCCTTAATGCTGACGAAGATCCACTGGCCGATTACTTGACATTGCTGCCACTAAACCAGGTGTAATTCTGGTATTCACAGAATGTGGAAATTTTGGCTACTCAGCGAGGCAATCTACTGACGAGCCTTGCAAATACTCTCGTCACCTTACGCACAAAGTAGTAGGGGAGGTTGCGTGTGGGAAGAGGGGTGAAAACAATCCTTACGGCATCATTAATCACTTGAAACTATTAAGAGCACTAGAAAACAAACATAGGAATCGAAGAAAGTTTTCTATTTACAGGAAACACTTTAGCTTAGGGCAAAAACCCACTTTGACTACCAGATCCCTTCGTTCGTTTCTCTCTATCCTTCTACACTCGCGTCTATGCGTTTCCTTTCCCCCTTTTTTTTATTTCTTTCTTCCTTCTCTTTTGAGGATTTGGTGGCGTGCGCTACTCCCATTGAAACTTTTCTCTTACTTTGGCTTTCCGTCGAACACTGGAAAAAAAAAAAAAGGTTTCCAAGGCATGTGTATGGGTGGCACGCCAAGTTAAACTGCACCAGCGAAGGTCAGAAGTGGCATGGCGATTCGCTTGCACTTCACTCGACTACGTGATAGTGAAGCCAATAACGGAAAAGTAAGAAGACAGACTCTGTATAAGAGTAGTTGGATTTTGGAGTGACAAACGGAGAATCTTCTTTCTCTCTCTTTCTTCCATCGACTTTGATAACAATGCAGTTATGTCCATTACTGTTCAAAATCTAAAGGTTCTTAAATGCTTTGTACTATTAGAAAGCCGATAATGTGACACATAGGGCTGTTGTCGACAGACCTGTTGCAACTCTTCAAACAAGTGTGATGTGTTGCTGAATTTGGCGCATTTGTGTTTAGTTCATTCACCAGGTGGGGCGCTACAACTCCAGAAAATTTTCTTACCACGCACAAGGTGTCCTTAATTAAATTTTATTTTAATATTTGATAAACTAACTAGGGAGATGATGCAGAAGACAATTGCATAAGTTAGTTCCAAAAGCTACCACCGGGGTTACAATAATCTCGAACACAAAGCAGATATATTGGAATAGAAGAAGTTTATACCGATATATCCTGTCACATCTTAATACCTCAGCATCGGTAAATTCTGAACTTTTCTTTGAGCTACTGAGTATGTCAGTAGCTCAAAACCAGGAATAGATTAAGCAAAAGATAATATAGTTTACAGGCATTCTTAGATTATACCTGAAAAACAGAAAAAAAAGGTATCTGGGACAATAAACAAACGTTACATTAAGGTGGTTACCTAATAAAGTTGGTTTTCGGTTGTTTTAGAGAGACGTTTGTCCACATTCGTATTTCTTTATGGAATAATTTTGTTCTCTTAGCAATATTTGTTTCTACAACGGTACAAGTTGGTCTCCCCTTAAATACACCTCTGGGAGCGATAATGAATTTTCTCTTAGCGTCTGTCAAGAAAGAAAGTAATGCGCAGCATAGAAACGAAAAAAATTACAATCTTCTTGGATGGCCAAAGTACATTCGTAATTGAATAAAATAGAACATTTGGTCGATGCACAAATTTTATCATTAGTTCCCCGTCCACGGTCGTTAGGTGGCGCTATATATCCAAAGGGAACTACTGTGGTACCATCTCGGTGATGAAAACTAGCTTAGCCTTCAGTTATTGTACTTGATCATAGATTCAATGTTACATAATTTCCTCGATATTAGGTTCCCGCTTTATGCGTTCATGGCTTTCGCACAGACAAGGTTTTACCGTATACGGTTGAACTATCTGGTGGGCTAAAAAGAAAGTCTTGGAATTTTCCTTGGAGTCTTCATCGCCCTCTGAGTAATCAAATGCCTATGGTGCATTTCTAACGCTAGATCTTCAGCAAACATTCAAATGCTATCTAAATCGGCTGTCTGGTCACTTCAAGGACGCATTGCCTCCAAAATTAAGACTTCTAAACATTCAGCCGTGTATAAAAAATCTACCCCTTCACCACCTGTTCCGCAATACATCACTTTCACCCTTCTTTCGTTGTTTGTCGGAGACAGCTTTTATGTGTATGCGTCTGCAGCTTGCTCTCATGCCCCAAATATCCAATGAATTCGAACTAAGTCAAGTCATTTGTTTTCGCTGACGGTGTTCCTTTGATCATGTGACTTGTGCTAATTTTCCTCGACTGCTGGTGCAACTCAGCACCAAGAACTACTTTTGTATTTTTTCGCTTCCCTTCATAATGAAACTGATGGAAATAATGTTTTAATTCATTACTAGTAAGTCTTTTTTTTTACAACAGAGAGATGTTTGTCCCCTATTATATACAAGGATACTAAGCGCTAAAATGTTTGTTAAACAGAACATCCGGTTCCGCATTCCAGTAATGTTTACTAATCATAAAAATAGCTCAGTACTTTTAAAACAACTCGGTTTCTTCTTAATTGTAAACTATTGTCCCCTTAAGGAGATTAAAGTTCAGTTTTATTTCAAGGACGAGAAAGAAAGTCAATAAGTCACGAATTAAGGGGAAAATGAGCGAGAAACAGGCCTGAATTAAGCATTCATATTTAAACATAATCACCGAATACATTTATACGCTTATTTCATGCCAAGAAAGCTCCAGGTGCTGATGGAATTTCTCTACTTCTTCTCCGAACCTGTGAGATGAATTCTGATCTGTGTAGCCTTTTTATACTTTTGTATTCCATTGGTGCTTTTCCTTCTGTTTGCAAATTTGCTCATATCCAACTAGTTCCGTTCCCAAAAAGGATGACAAATCCCTGCCAATTATTGTTCCACTGCACTCACCTCTACTCTTTTCAAAGCAATGGAGAAATTCATCAGCCACCAAAACTTTAACTAACTTGAACCCTTCCATCTGGTCAACGGTGGCCAACATGAATTCTGTCAGTGTCGATCTATTGGTGATATAGTGGTTTATGTTTTCATCTTTGGACAAATTCAATGGAAAAGTTTGAAACTCAAGCAGTTGCTCTTGACATTTTTAAGGCCTTTGTTCCATACTTTGTAACTTAATTCCTGATTCTCCTTCATACTATACTAGTGTGCAAAATTTAAGGACCAGATAGGTTTTCACCTGCAGCTTCTCATAGGAGTGGCCTGGATATGGAAAAGCATATCAAAAGAATCTTGTGAGGTACAGAAATGATGAAGGAAACAACAACGGAAATAAAACGGTACAGAGGGAGTTTATTCAAAAATGGCAACATAACACTGGCTGCCATGATACAGATGCATCACTGCCAAAGATGGAACAAAGGGAAGAGGTGTCCTCAGTAGGAGATATGGCCACCCCTAATGTCGATGCAGTCTGTGCACCGCCTGTCCATAATTAGAACAATGATGTTGATAAGTTCTTGCGGTAACATCGTCCATTCCTCAGTCAGCGCCATCTTCAGCTGGTGAATATTTTCTGGTGGGTGTGGACGTGCCGCTAGGCGTCTCCCCAGAGAGTCCCATATGTGTTCGATGGGATTTAGATCGACGGAACGGGCAGGCCAATCCATACGAACAATGTCCTCACTTTCCAAAAGCATATCACAGCTGTAGTGCGTTGAGGTGTGGAGTTATCATCCATAAACACGAACTAGGGGCCAGTGGCACCTCGGAACAGACGCACATGGGGAAGGATTACCTCAGTACAGTAGCGTACACCGGTTACAGTACCGACTTCTAGTATCTGGAGTTGTGTACGTCCACCCAAGATAACCCCTCCCCAGACGAGACCACCTCGACCGCCATATCGATCCCTTTCAGTGATGTTTGCGGGGTGATACCGAGTGCCAACCTCTCTCCAGATTAGCTGACGTCGAGAATCGCTGCTAAAACTGAATCTTCTCTCATCAGTAAAGAGTACTTTAAGTTAAGCTTTTGTGGTTGTAACCATTAGAAATATTGCTGATCCTTGTGTTTTGTACACCAGTGTACTATAAACAATCCACCTGTTTCCATTAGTTAAACTTCATTGAAAAATATGAAAATCACATTCGGACGAAATCTTAAGAAATATTTCACGATCATCTTTACACAAAAAATGCCTTCTTTCGGGCCTTCACTATGTTATTACGCACACATTATTAACGAAAATGATAAAATAAAAATTTTCTAGAAGAGATCCTTATAGCACTTCGGATTTAAGAATTATCGAGGATAAGAAAATAATCTACACGAGAAATGAAGCAGTTCTCTTAGAGAACAGTTTGCAGTTTGATAAACAAAGTTGGACAACATATTCCTTCATTTTGGGGAAACAAAATACTGTGGTTAGTCTTCTCAAATGAAAAACGGAAGGAAGATTACAAATCAACTGAAGTTAGGGTACACTAGACAATAATTTTTATGTATGTGTAACGATCAAAGTGAAGCAGTAATGTTTACATTTAACCACTGTTGACACTATTTGGCACATACTGTCATTAATTTTAACTTCAGAGTTTTGGAAACAAATTTACTGGGGCTTGGAAAAGCATGACCAAACCACAATTTTTTGGGGAAAAATGTTTGCTGACTTCGCCTGAGACCGATTAACTCGGCCACGTTGCGAAAAGACCCATAAAAATTAATTCCTCCCATCATTTACAGGATTCGAACACAGGACTTTGCCACCCAGTGTGGGAGGAATGGCGATTATACGAACTTTACTACCCACGAGGACCACCTAATTAATAATGTGCTGGGCCGTCTTTCGTCGTGATAATCACTTGCATCTGGCGTGGCATCGACTACCTTAGACCGCGGAATATATCGTCAGATATCCTGGACAGCAGAATATCCCGGAGTTTGGCAATAGAAAGAAGTTCTGGAGTGGACTGACGAATGCTGCATTCCATCGCATCCACAAATTTTCGATGGTATTGATATTGGGAGTTTGGCGGCCAGAGGAGCATCCGAAATGCTGGGACATGATCCTCGAACCATTCCTGCACAATGCGGGCCTTCTAACACGGGAAGTTGTCTTGTTGAAAGAGTCCAGTTCCATCCGCATACATCACTATGCAGAGAAAACCTTTATCCGAAATAATGCCGAAGTAAGATCTGGCAGTGAGAATGTGTTCAATGTGGATGAAAGAACTCAATGATGTCCATGAAAATCTCTCCTACACCTTGATACCACTGTCGTCGGCCTGTTTTCATCTAATAGTGCAGTCTGTTGCAGCTGTTCACCGTTCAATACGCACTTGTTCATCCGCATGATGGAGCTGGAACCTTGATTCATCAGACCAGGCAACTCTTTTCCAATATCCAGGAACGGCGCTCCTGTGACCACTGCAGTCGGAGGCGTCGATGACGGTTGATCAACATGAACAGGTCAAGGCTACTCCTTAGGCTTATGCGCAAGAGCGTCCGCTGGATGTTATACTCGAAAACATTTCTCTGTGCGACTTGGTTGTAGTCTGCCATTAATTATGGGACCGTGAGCCATCAATGTCCCAGACAACACGTCCAACCACCGATCACTTCCACTCTCAATCAGTGGTGGTGGTGGTGTCCCAGTTCCGTCACGTTGGGTGGTTTTGTGTCCCTCTTCGGACAATTCTCGCCACACCTTCACTACGGCGGCCTTCTAAGGACCGGCAATACCTGCGGTTGCTTAGATGCTGATTCCCGCCTTCCTAGAACCACAAATTATTCTCCGTTTGAGCTCTGTCAAGTCCCTCATTTTCCCTACTGCAGGGACTTCGTACTCAGTAGCTGACAGCCTCTACCGTGCCATAAAATGATTCGCCGGTCGGTTGTGGTATGCGTCCACTTGTGGAGACGGGGGTGGTCATAATATCTGGCTCAAGGGTATATAATTAATAATAAAATAATAGTAATTATAATGGACACTTGTGTTTCAGAGCGAATTGTGCATTAAGTAAATATATGGTGTGCTAGCTGGTTATAATAAGCGCCAAGGCAGCCAAGGCCATGAGAATTAGTGCAGCCATTCTGTAAATTGGTTTAATGCTCATCCTCATCTGATTTTAAACACATCCCTGCCGACTCCATTAAAAATGTTCCACTTTCGCACTTTTATTAGCTTCATTAGACATTGATGCGAGCAGTTGTCCCCTCCTTAACGATACGCAGTGCTCTCTCTCTCTCTCTATCTCTCGAAAACAACCCAAGTGCACAGTTAATACTGTCTCACATCTTGTTTCTTAAAGCAGTGGTGAGACGTAGAGGCAAGAGCTGGCATCCTCATTACTTGACATGTCTCCTCTCGTGATAAAACGTGCTGCTCGAGCCTCATTATCATTTAAATTACATATGCATCATTGTTTCCTATAATCACTCATGGCATAAATACACACGCACACTCACAGTTAATTTAGTAATCTCCCAACATTTAGAATTCTGACACTTTGGAACTACACGAGAATGTTATGTCTAAGGAAGGACTCGCAATAGTGATGTGATGATCGTGGATCGAGGATATTAGCCGGTGATAAATAGGATGGCCAGACAATTTTACAACACCCATGCATGTTGTATCGAGCAGAAGCAATTTGTTAGCCTTTCTCGTATAATTAAAGTTGGAATTCAACTTTCCCAGCGCATCTCGACAGTGGGGACATTTTACAGACAATCGAGCGAATAATTTTAAGGAAAATATCCCATCTCTAAAGATAAGAATTTAAATCATCTCAGTACATTCAACAGTTTCCGGCAGTTTCTAGACTATTATATACCAAGGCTTCCTGCGTGTCAGTTGGATATACATTCATTGGCCAAAAAATTAGACACATTTTGCACTTTTTGGACCAAAGGTAGGCTGGAAGAGTAAATCGAAATTGTCTTTTGTTTGCATGGACTGGATTCGCTCATACGGTTACAAGGTTGTATTTTCTCCAATGGACATCTCGGAGTGGATCTGCTCATACCGTTAGAAGGTTGTGTTTCCTCCAATAAATATTCCTCTGACGTATTGGACCAACTTCGCCCTCCAGCGCATTCTTTAAAAAAGACAACCCGACCCTGCAAAAATGTATCTGAATGGTTTGAGAAACATTCTCAAGATATCCAATATTTACATTGGTTGCCTAATTCTTCAGATCTGAATCAAATTTACCATTCGGATATGTTGAAAAGGGCAGTTTGGCTTCATAGTTCGCTACTGACCACTCTACAACAGATGTCAAATATCATAATGGAAAAATGGTGAAATGTGGAACTGGTCTCCATCAGACACCTAATGGAATCCATGCCACGTCCCTTACGGGCAAAACGTGAGCTAACCTTTTGCTAGTGAGTGTATAAAGCAAACACATTGGACCCAGACAGTTTGGTCAATAGGAGTTTAAGTTTCCCAGATAATCTTGAACACGTTCGCGATGAACACGCTGAGCGTTTTCATTAAGATACAATTCTCACAGAGAAACCTTCCAGAGTATTCGTGTATTCTTCCCTAGTATTTGTGACATCGTTAACATAGGCTGGTAGGATTATTTGGCACCAGCAATTTGGACTTTAACTGTGAACAAATCGTAAAATAGATGGATAGAAAAGCAGAATACCCAATTTAGTTTTATTGATTTCAAACCACAAGTGAATTTTAAACATTCCTAGAAGCAGTGAGAAAAGTTTAAAATTTCCATTGGTATTTTATATCTAATATTCAATTCCTTTTATTTTCCTTCATCAATTAGATTCTCACAACAAAACAACAATAGAAATTCTTGAATGACTCCATCTCTCTAACGGAAAAATAAGAATTTCTTAAAAGCCATCTTGAAGTAATCGATATGACGAGTATTAAGAAAAGAGATAAGTTCACAAACTTTTCTCTCAACCCTCCTGTTCGCCACTTGCCATGATTGATGATAAATGTAGGCATTGTTACCGATCATTATAAGAATTACAGATTGCCAGCGATTTTTTTCCTCGATGTCTTTATCAGTTGAAAATTTATTGTATTACCCACCTTTTCAACTCCAAGAAAATAAGACTTATTTCTGCAGACAACTTCCAGAATTTTATTGTACAAGTAGATTAAATAATACGAACTGCCGAGGTCTATAAAATCGACAATTTCTCTAAACCAGCTTTGGAAGCATCTACAGAGAAATTCAACTGGATATTCCATTGACTTGTTGTACCATCTATGGTGAAACAGTGATAAACTGATTGATGTCACTTCAACGTTTCCTGCGCAGATGGAATTATTGTTAATGGACTAATCTTTCCAGGTCTTCTCAAACATGAGGCATATCTAAATATGGAACGCAGTACCCTACTATTAAGTAGCCATCTATCAAATGTATTTAATCCCGCTTGGTGGCGTTGATTAATGTCTCCATCAGTATATAATTAATCTTCGTGGTTGAAAGCAAATTGGATCTACAAATTCATCCTTGTTAAAGGTAAAACGGAAGGTTTTTGATTCATTTCTAATGGACTTTCTGCAGATGACGTTGTCTGGTTTTCATAATTGAATGAATAAATAAGATACAAAAAGATGAAAGTGGAAATATTTGGTTTATAATGAGTAAAATGCAAAATATAAAGATTTTATTGGATTGTACGTGAAGAACTATAAGTTCAAGATGTGTTTATGTTCTGGGATCAATCCCTCTTCCGTTTGAAAAGAAAGAAAAATATTTATTCTTCTTGAATTCATTATATAATAAAAAGAAGGTAAAGAATCAACAGAAAAGGGGAAAAAATGGATACACTATTCTATCGAAATTCTAGGTAATCATTTTAAACTAAAATTCGTGAAAATGGGATAGTTTTGAGTAAAAGAGTGTTAGAGACAAGAAATCTATACATACCATTTTATTCTGTGCATAGTGAGGCTATCTGTCGACAATCTGCAAAATTACAAATGCAAAACTACAAATACAAATGATCGAACTGGTGTTCAACATAGAGCAGCGTGCGTTCATGGTGGAATGTTACCTCAAAATATCAAAGTCCATGTAAAATTCAATGCCTACAACAGTAATCTACGCATCCTGGAAGAATATTGAAAACCAGAAAATTGTAGACAGTTTTCGAACTCTCTTTGTCATGCTCAGTTACATTTACAATCACCCTGTGGGTATCACAGTTGGTAGGACCGCCCCTTCCCCACACCGCGTGGAAAAGACGTGAGTTCGAGTTCCGTCAATGAAGGAAGGGATTTTCATGGGTCTTTTTTCATAATGTGGCTGATTTAATTGGTCTCAGGCGAGGGTAGATGGTTTTTCCTCCCACAAACTCGGGTTTTTCATCCAGAAAAACAGAAAATCAGACGCAGAACACGCAATTTACAAACAATATACACGGAGAAATATGGCCTTAGCTGCCGATGCTCCTCCCCTACAACAACAATATTTAGAATCATGACCATATTTAAAATTTTGTTCCATGTTTCTATCACTCTTTTACTCTACGTTACTCGAATTTTCAGTGATCGCCCTAAATCGAACAACACAATGGTTTACATCTTGGTTTTTCATCTTCATACAGACATCTCATATCCTTAGAGTCCTTGGTACAATATTCATAAAATAGTAACAGCTTTCCCTAGCTACCTTTCATGAAATTAGATGGGGTAGTGTATGTTAATAAACCGATAGAATGTTAAGTATACACTACTTTTATATACCAAATCTTTATCATTGTCGAATGAGCTTCTTGTGTTATGAAAGGTGAAAATAATGAATCCCAGAAACTAATTTTTTTAAAGGTAGTGTAGTATAATTAATGTTTAACATTATTTCACGGCACTGTTAACAATTCCGGTTGGCTAACGTTAATTACAAGAAAGTCTACTTGTTTAAATTATATTAATAGTTTTCTTGGGGAGTACCGATAGCGTTTATGGCTTATATCACGTGATTCGGTAATTTTAATATTTTTTCTTTTGTTCCGTCTTCAAAATAATACAGCCAAAAATGTACAAGAGAGAGAGAGAAGGAGAAAAAAAATCTAAATTTATAAGATAACTGAGTCACCGTAATTTCAAACGTCAAAAACTCATAAGGAAAAGGCGGACAAGTTGCGAAGGAAGCAAGATCTTGAAGATAAGCATCGTGATAGTAATTAAATGTCTCGCGCTTCTTTGCCTTACATAACGGCTATTCATTACGAAAATTGTCATCCCTTCTTAGAACATCTTACGATGGAGGTTTTATAATTAAATACCGTTACTTTTGCTGTTTGCATAAAGCCTCATTGTGTTCAGTTATTCAGGTTTTACTGCGCCAGTCTTTTGCATTGCTGTATTATAGACCTCATTAAAAAGTTGTCTCGTGCGGGGACAGCTGGTACAGAAGTGCATCGCCTGCAATGGTGGTGTCTCTGCACCACTGGAGTGCTATGCGGCAATAACCTTTTATTAATTGTTCGTCAATAATGAATGTTTGTTTCTTAGACTCGATAGTGAACATTGAAATTCAAACTTGCAACTATGCCATTGGCGCTCAAATTTGCTCTCAGCTAGCAGTACTTCAGCTAGGGATCTAAAATTCTGTTGGCAATTTCACATTCTTTAGCTATACATATAGCCTTTTGTATAGAACTCCTCAATATGAGTAGTAAACCAGGCTTCCACTTCATCAATTACCTCCTCATCAGTCTGAAATCTGCGGTCCCGCAATGGTTTCGTCATTTTAGGGAAGAGGAAGCAGTCTAAAGGAGAGATTGGAGGAATAAGGTAGGTGCTGCAGAGTCCACTGTGAGAGCAGCTTTGTGAGCAGAGCAATGTCGGCTAGGAGTGGACTCTTTGATTACGCTTCCCGCGTCTCTTCAGCTTCATAGCCTCTCTTAACTTTCCCAGGAGATTTCTGCAGTATCCCCTACTGATTCTTTTGCATTTTGGGAAGTAATAATGTAAAGATGATACATTTTATGAGTCTCAGAAGACTGACAACGTGCCTCTGTTGACACACAATTGAATCTTGGCTTTTTGGGGAGTTGGTGAAGATGAATTGTTTCATTTTTTTTTTTCATCTGTCTTGTTTCTGGATCATAAAGCAGCACTCAGCATTCATTAATCGTCACAGTTCGGTCAAACAATCATCAACATTTTCTCCACAAAACTCCAATAATTGTGCAGAACACTTTTTCCTGTAGAGCTTTTGAAGAGGTGTCAACAATCGCTAACCCATCGGGCTGCCACCTTAAACATGTGCAGGAACTCATGCATTATGCTAGAAACGGACGGATTCGCTAACATGCGGTTCATTTGCTATAAAATTTATAGTCATCTAGTATTCAAGGTCTAGTTGTTCTACTTTAGCCATAATGAAAGAGTCTGTGCCCGAGATGGGTCTTCCTTCTCTTGGATCTTCGTGCACACTACCTTCGCCCACAGCTAAACAGTCTTTTCCAGTTTTTCGAAGTCTCATACGATGTCCTCTCAATATACAGCTTCCATCTCCTCATGGATTTGTTTTGCTTCTTTGCCTTTCAAATTAAGAAACTTTATAGCTGATCGGTACTCAATATTCTCATACCACCTCTCGCTGTATTCCTGGCTCCAGTAACCGATGTATCTAGATAAACAATGAAATTTTCTTACGATACCAAATCCATAAAATAAGACATAGTAAATCTTATTCTAAAAAAGCAGTTTCAACGATTCTAACCTGTTTGAAGCTCATTTATCCACAATTCGCTTGAAAAGAGTCAAATTTGTCTAGTTAGAAGAATTCACGCCATATTTTGAAAGCAAGAATCACGCCAATACGAAATACAAGATTTAGTTTTAAAGTGATTAAAAAAAGCTCAAAATATTGCGTAATACCTCGAAGATTATTTTCAAATATACGTTTTTACATGGTAACAAACCTTGAAAGATTTTCAGCAAGAAACTGTCTGGGGAAAGGATTTGGCATCTTGCCAAGTTTCGTAAATGTCAAATAGTCCAAGTTCTGATGGCTTTATGGAATAAAACAGAGATAAGATGGAAATATAAATTAAACCACGTATTCCTAGCTATTTCTCTTTTCTACATGTCTCTGAGTATTACCAATATTACATTTTTGATTGATACAAACTTCCTTGTTTGCCACATAAAATCCGTGCAATATATTTTTTTTTCTCTTCAACATCCAGCAAATTATCCAACACTTTTAGAAGGTTACTTAAATCAATTTATTCCTCTGCACACGGTAAAGAATGCGTTATGGGTCTCTGTGTTGTTTCACGAACTTCTCGTTGCCACGGTAACGAAGTAAACAACAATAACCGGGTGGAAGTGCGGTGTGCACCCGCAGAATCTTGCTTTTTGAGAAAATTAAGAATCAACTAATTCTACTTAATGGATATGGAGCGTGAGAGTCTGGGGATTACAAAGTAACCATTTCGAATTAATATCCGAAATGTGTTTTTGTTTAAAAGTTCACGTTAATGTCTGAAATTTTAATAATTTAATATGAAAAATATAATTTTTTTTCCTAATATGAATCGATAAAAAGAAATAGTTTAAAAAGCTATTTTAATCACATAATTGTACAGTACTGAATACATTCTGGTTGGAAATGAATTTAACAGACGTTGCGCGCCCTCTAACGGTTGCAAATATATGAGAATTTATATTTATTTATTTTTTAATAAATAAATGTGTTTTTATTTAAAAGTTCACGTTAATGCCTGAAATTTTAATAATTTAATATGAAAAATATAATTTTTTTTCCTAATATGAATCGATAAAAAGAAATAGTTTAAAAAGCTATTTTAATCACATAATTGTACAGTACTGAATACATTCTGGTTGGAAATGAATTTAACAGACGTTGCGCGCCCTCTAATGGTTGCAAATATATGAGAATTTATATTTATTTATTTTTAATAAATAAATGTGTTTTTGTTTAAAAGTTCACGTTAATGCCTGAAATTTTAATAATTTAATATGGAAAATATAGATTTTTTTCCCTAATACTAATCGATAAAAAGAAATAGTTTAAAAAGCTAATTTAATCACATAATTGTACAGTACTGAATACATTCTGGTTGGAAATGAATTTAGCAGACGTTGCGCGCCCTCTAACGGTTGCAAATATATGAGAATTTATATTTATTTATTTTTTAATAAATAAATGTGTTTTTGTTTAAAAGTTCGTTAATGTCTAAAATCTTAATAATTTAATATGAAAAATATAGATTTTTTTTTCCTAATATGAATCGATAAAAAGAAATAGTTTAAAAAGCTATTTTAATTACATAATTGTACAGTGCTGAATACATTCTGGTTGGAAATGAATTTAACAGACGTTGCGCGCCCTCTGATGGTTGAAAATATATCAGAATTTATATTTATTTATTTTTTAATAAATAAATAATTCAGATATGTATGAATAAATATAATTTATTTATTAGAATTTTATGTATAATTATTATTTTTATTTAATAGTTTAATTATATGTAGTTTATTATCAAAAAAAATATTTAAATCTTATAAATATTTGAATCTTCAACGTTGAATAATAAATGAATAAACACCACTATACTATTTAATTTACGCCATCTTTCGGGAAAAACATAAGTAACTTTGTTATTTTTTTAAATGTGAAAAATAAATACGTGTATATATAATTTATTTATTAGAATTATAAATATTGCTAACAGTTTAAATATACAGTTTATGGTTAAAATATATTTAAATTCTACAAATATATTTTAATCTTAAACGTCAAATAACTGAATAAAGCATCACTACTATTTTATAGCTATTTTGCGCCCTCTTGTGGTTAAAAATAGAACTAACTTTTTTTTTTCTTTTTTTTTTTTACGTGACTGCTTCAACTCTATAGACCGTGGTGTTATCAAACTTTTCGTGCCAGCCTAGTAATTTCTTATTATACCTTTCACCAACACGCAATATAAATGTTTCACTTAAATTTTAATATTTACGTAAGTGTTGGAAAAGTGCCAGAATTATTATTATTATTTTATTTTATTATTTTTTTAAAAAATCTGATGATAGATCGAATGTCGATACCAACAGGCCCATTTCAATTACAAGGTAACGGCCGGTGTCAGGAAAAAATTTGTTCATGAATCAATTTGATAAATTCTTTAGTGATAACAAGTTTCTATCGGTCAATAAACCTTCATCAATGTAAAAATATTTCTTCTCAGATTATTTTCCAGCTTAATAAATGGTTTTCTTAATATCAAAACTAAGGGAATGTTCCCAGAGTGGAAAGGGACCGAAACACAGAACAAATATTACGATATACCGATCGGTAATATTTTCTAATATCATTAAAGATTACATTTCTCCATAAATAAAATCTGGATTTCTTCATTTGCCCTTGCGCACTCACATAAATGATACTGTGTGACAGAGAATCACCATGGCAACCGAATCAAAGAATTTTCCCACTACAAACAAATTACCGAACTCAGATTAACTGCAGAAACCGAATCCAGAGAGCAGAAAAATTTTGCTTTTATCATTTTAGCAATAACAGTTAGGGAAGGGGGGAGGAACCCCCCCCTCTTCCATCGAATCTCTGTAGATTAACTTCCCAATAAGTTGTTAAAATGAGACAGCGCTTTGGTGTTTGTGATAACGGAATAAATTAAACCTTATTGAATTCTCTTACAAATTTCGATTATTATTTCAGAGAGATTGCGTCGTACGAAACATTTGTGGGCTTATCAAGAGTACAGCAGATGTACACTTTTCAAACCCGGCCCTTCATTAATAAACTTGTAGTTATTAGAATCACGTTTAATCTATGGAAAAGCGTAAAATTAGCGAAATTAGGAAATTGGTGCTTGGTTTCAGATAATCCCTTTGGAGGCGATCTTTCCAATAAGTTTGTTTATAGATTAGTAGCCCTGTTTGATGTATCCGAAGTTCCTGGATTTCAAATTACACAAAGGAAGCTTTAAAAACTCGAAATGAATCTCTTTATAAGAAGATTATAAGGCAGTAGTCCCCATATAGCTAAACTTGGTGTTAATTGTAGAATCGCTAGAATAGTAGGCGTTATGTCCAAATTTTCAGATGATGCAAAGATTGGCAGAGTCGTTAATGATCAGTTCCAAGTAGCCCTCCTTCAGGATCACTTGAACAGACTTCAGAGATGGCCAGAGAAGTGGCAGCTATGTTTTAATGCTGGGATTGCTATTCCCCAAGCTTACACTTGGGGAATAGCAACCCACAAATAATTATACACTTGGTGGAGTTCAATTAAAAACAGCGGAGGAGGTAAGGGAACTGGGAGTTACTACAATACGGGCATATATGAAGTTTTCTGAACAGTGTAAACAGGCAGCCAGGACAGTCCATGGTGTCCTATCGATGATTTATCACACATTATCCCACTGAAATTGTATGACCACATTTGGAATACTGTGTTCAAGTATGGAAACCTCATCTGAATAAGACATTGAGCTTTTTGAAAGGGTCCAAAGACAGGCAACTAGAATGATGAGATCGGCAGAAGGACGACCGTATGAGGAAAGACTCCGATTATGTGGGCTACAGAGCTTGGCACTAGGCACCTCAGATGTGACCTGATTGAGGCTCTCAGAGAGATTAGTAAAATGAAAGAAGGTGGAATTCGACTGTTATAAACAATTCCAGAACCAGGGATCATAAATTCAAATTACATGGGAAGAGGTTTAGACTAGATTGTAGACGTTTTGTTTTAGACAGTGAGTCGTTGATTTCTGGAACAAGATGTCCTCGCGTAGTTGAGGCTGACAGTTTGCATTAATTCAAAGGACAACTGGATAGTTACCTGTGTGAGAAGGAAAGCATATAATTTGTGTTTTCTTATCTACTTGGTTGGATTTTTTTTTCCAGTGTAGCAAAACCCAGTGGCTTCCTTGCACTATATGGCGAATACTATATATTTATTTTGTATATTTATCAATGATATTGATGAAGGTATATCAGGCTTAATGTCGAAGTTTGCAGATGATACAAAGATTGGCAGAGTTGTTAAGGAGAGTAATGGCAGTGTGCTACTGCAACAGGATCTGGAAAAGTTGGGCAGATGGGCTGAGAAATGGCAACTGAAGTTTAACATTGACAAATGCAAAATACTGCATTTGGGTAGAATGAAGCCCAGAGGAACGTACCATCTGAGTGGTACTACACTTATGGTGGTAGAAAATTAAAAAAATCTGGGAGTAATTGTGCAGTCAGATATGATGTCTTCTGAGCAGTGCAGACAGGCTGCCAGAGCAGGTCATGGAGTATTGTCAATCATATACAGGAATTTTGTTAATAGGGAAAAGGGGCTGATTATGTGGCCTCCAGACCTTGAGTACTGCGTACAGGTCTGGAAGCCTCATTTTAGGAAGAATGTAGAGTTGCTTGAGCATGTACAGAGAAATTCAACAAGATTGGTGAGGGGAACGAAGGGGTCCCCTTGCCAGGAAAGGCTTAAGTTGGGCAAATTGCAGCGGCTGGAGACTAGGCACCTGCGAGGTGATCTGATTGAAATGTATAAGGCCTTGAATGGATTGAGCACGCTGAATTCTTATGGGATTCTTCAGCTTGCTCAGATTACGAACCTGATGGGGCATAAATTCAAATTGGGGAAACTCAGTTGCAGAATAGATGTGCGGAAATTTGCTTTTAGATGATGTTGTTGAAGTTGATAGCTTAAATAAATTCAAGCAGGAACTGGACAAATTTCTAGAGGGAATGGATGTGTGAAATTGTTTTTTTTTTTTCTTTGGCTGATGGTGCATAAGCTCATAAGCTTGCTTTCTTGCATCACATGCCTCCGTTACTACTACTCTAACTGTATTTAACTTTTTAATATCTAACATATTCTTTTATGGGTGAGCAAAACAGGCCAATCAAAGACGAAAAAATTAATTTCGACTACAAATAGGTGATTAAATATTTACGATGAAAGTTGTGTACATATTTTTGCAATCCTCTATTAAGTCTTCTTGTGCTTCTGGTTTATGAATAACACCTCCGAATCTGTTCTCAACTTCAGGGGCATCACATAAAACAAAACAAAAAACAAAAATATTTTGGTGACGCCTCAAATATACTTCACGATCTACAATTCGGTCGTAACCTCCAATTCTTCATTTATAATCAGAGCCATCGAAATCTAAAATGACCAAAATATGTTTATAAATTCACTTGTACATTTTGTACATCTCATTATTTTCCCATCAGAGTTATTAATCTCTGTTAAACTACATTTTGCTGGCAAGGATAAAAGAAGCCAAAAAGGAAGCTTCAGTAAAGCTTATCGCATCTCGGACTTCTATCCTCTTTCATCCTCTCTATTCGCGCAGAGGTATCAGCTGATACTCAGTTCCCGGCCATGTTCCATAAGCTGCATTCAAATCCAGTATATTAAGTTACAGATTGCTTCTCCAATATTCTTCATAAAATTCCAGCGTATCGTAAAAACAGTAAATCTTTTGATGGATGACCATAAAAATCGCACGGTGTCGCTGTACTCATTACGATGAAGATTTTACACTGTTAGAAAAGGGATCTTCCAAAAACTCCACAGTAATTCAGTATTAATATGTAAGAAACTTTCTTCTCATCGTGTAGAAGAAATTTAGGAGTGTTAATGGTTGAGTGATTTAATTTCTTCTTTTAATGCGCTAATCATTTTCGAGGCTTAAGCACACATTACAGCATATCCCAAAAGATATGGTGGACGTTCAATATAAAAAAAATATATTGTTATCGTACTCTTATAAATGTCTGTATCTTATTTACAGCACGATATAATGAAGTCCGGAAGAATAGAAGAGATTTAAAATAGCCATCCCACAGGAAAACATAAGTGTCACGAAATTGGGGCATCGGACCATCATCAAATTTTTGAAAAACGAACGGGATTGACCATAACTTATTCTTGAAGGATATCCAGTACCACCCCTCAGAGAATTGTGATATTTTTGAGTGGTCGGTGATGATTATCCTTTGTGAAAACTTAGCCATGACAAAGATTAGTTCTTGGTGGGTGCCAAGAATGTTGCACCTCTTCAGAAACAGTTCCAGGCTCGAGTTTGTTGGATAATTTACATATGAATGATGCAGATCTGGAAGGGTTTCTTTCAAGAATTGTAACTGTCGTGTGATGAGATGTGGATTCATCAATGGGACCCAGAATGGACGATGTGGATCCATGGTGTTTCACTGTATGGAAACACCATGGGTTATTACGCCCCAAAATATTCAGAACTCTGCCGACGGGAAGATGATGGTCACCATTTTTGGGATATAGAAGGAATTCTTTGCATGGATTACATGCCACGTAGGAAAACAAAAAAAATCATTGGAGACTCTTATGCTGCTGTTTTTTTACAATTTAAGAGGAACCATAAAAGAACAGAGAAAGAGAAATAAACAAACGGTGTCTTGAATAACACTGCTGTGCACTAGTCCTATAAAGCAACTGCTGCTCTAAAAGACTGCAGATTCCAGGAATTAAACATCCACCCCACAGCCCAGCCTTGGCCCTCAGCGATTACTCCTTTAGAAATCTGAAGAAATATCAGTATAGTATCTATTTGCAAGTGATTACTGTCTCAAGGAAGCTGTAAATAACCTTTTCAAAGACCAGAAAACAATACTTTTTTTTTGTTTAAATATTATCTCAAAATAAAAATGTATAGAACTCAGGGGGAGGGGGAATATATTGACAAAAAAAAAACAGGCTATGCTCTTTATTAATTACTAAGGTAGATACTTTTTTGAATTCAGGGGTTAACAAAGTTTTGATAAACACGAGATTTAAAAAAAATAATAATAAATTAATACTTCTTAATGTATACTGCTGCTCAAAAGTTAAGGAATAACCATAAAATCAAAGAAATTAATAAAAATATTTGATGAAATTCTATCAAACACTTTAGTGAAAGAGTTTTATTAAAATCCTCACGTTATTTAGATTATGAAAAGAAATATGTCTTCTTAAAGGCATAAAGAGAACGTTGGACGTACAAATTTTGGCTCCAGAGATGTGTTGGCTGAGATGAAGATTTATTTTTTTGTATTTACGTGTTACAACTTAAAATCGCATCATACCTGGATTTATAACGTTAAATTAAAAATGTGGTTGCAACTTTTGGACATCAGTGTACTTTCGGGCGTTTGATAATGAAAATGAAATTCATTTCTTTGCCCAAAGACAGCTAAAATTTGAATTAAGTGAGAAGAGATTATAATTGGATGCTTGGAGGAATAATGATAGAATTGAAAAGTCCATTTTTCAGCTTGAACAAATTCAAAGTTTTCGAATCCTTTTCGAATTTCAGAGTTTCTTTTTTATAACCACAAACAGATGTAGAGATGTTATCCTTCATCCATATTGATAAACGAGCAGCACAGAAGAATCCAGGAAAAATATTGTCATCGACATTTTTTAAGAAATATTACCATCAATGCTGAGAGTGACATCTTTAGTTTGAAGAAAAAATAATTCTAAGGACGTTGTCGGAATTTGAAAGAGATTGAATACAAAGCAGATGTGTGCATATTCATGAATCAGCTATTTTGGCTGACATTAAGTTTCTAGCCATTTTGGTTCGTTTATTTCGCAGGAAATTCTAATAGAATTTAAAATAAAATCTCAGCTTAATTTTGATGTATAAAGTCAAATGGCTTCACAAAAAGCTCTTGATCTTTGTCAGGTTACATCATAAATAAAATAATCTGTAAAAAATAGAAGATTACCCAGAAAAAGCCAAAATAAAGTGTTATTAAAGTCAATAGGACCACTCTCTGTGTCATGAATAATATATATTTTTAAAGAGTTGCCTAACGAAGAGCGGATTTAAAAATATATACACTCACTTGCAAAAAAATCAGAAAGCTCTATTTCTAATTTATTTTTTATGTTTCTAATTTTTTGGCTACTGAGTGTATAATAATCAAGAATCGAGCATACTATTTAAATATTAGGTTAATTATCTTCTGATTCTCTTACTAGTACTACAGTAGTACTCTCTGTGTCATGAATAACATATATTTTTAAAGAGTTGACTGACGAAGAGTGCAGATTTAAAAATATATACACTCGTTGGCAAAAAAATCAGAAACCTTTATTTCTAATTTATTTTTTAAGTTTCTATTTTCTTCCTTTTTTTTTTTGGCTAGTGAGTGTATAATAATCAAGAATGCTATTTAAATATTAGGTTAATTTTTATTCAGTTATTCTAATAGTACTACAGACAGCATATAACGAGCCTAATTAATTATATTACCTCGCTTTAATACTGAAGAATGCGGATGCCAATATATATACACTCACTGGCAAAAAAAATCAGAAACTTTATTTTTTAAATTTCTAATTTTTTGTCTAGTGAGTGTATAATAATCAAGAATTGAGCATGCTATTTAAATATTAGGTTAATTATCATCCAATTATTCTACTAGTACAACAGATAGCATAAAACGAGACTAATTAATTATATTACCCAATACAGAAGCGATCACATCCATTTATCTTACCCAACGAAAGATCAATAATCCTTTGTAAAATTTACAAAATCTTCAAATTTGATGGCAACATCGCCCGGAACTAATATGATGTCACCATTTTACATAAATAACAAGTTGCCGCTTATTAAAACATATACAATAGCTGCGAATAGACCCATAATCATGTCTGAACTGCCACCAGTGTCAGGTGATAACCCTGATTGCAGCTATAACGAAGATATTGCTTGCTTAGCCTGATGAGACTGTTGATATTAAGCACCGGAGGAAATTACAGCAGTGAGAGACAATTAAAGCCATGCATAATTAACATGAATCAAGGTAGTTTGCAGAATAAGTGGCATTACTGGATTCCTATTATCAGAGTAACTACCTGTCATTGGAACCAAACGGCATTTGTGGTGGTAGTTCGTCTGCTATCCAATTATTTTACACAAAATGAATAACGAACGAACGAAGAGAAAGAAATCTTCGTATGCAATAAGAAGAGTTTAACATTTTCCTTACGTTGCGTGCGTTTTATACAAAAATATAAATCTTAATGTTGAATAATTCCTGAACTTTGATTATAAATTCTCTTTGTAATTTTTAATGTATATTTCTTGGTTTGGCTCTGTGCCAAATTCGTTACGATTGTTGCGTTTAAATGACGTCATCGTTCATGATAAATGAAATTGACACGTGTGTGTGTTTTTTGCGATTCATATTGGCTTTATGCTTTTAATTTCGACTGTAGAATTATTTTTTTCCCGAAAAGAATAGAACTAATTTAACTATTACTAGAATTCTCTTAAAGTTTGACTGTTCTTAGTTCCAAAAAAAACTAAATGCTGGTAGTGTGGTCTATTCAAAGCACTTAGAAACAATAGCTGCAGACAGCTGAAAATAGGGTAGAAATCTCGAAATAGAACATCGGCCCCAACAAGATATACGTCGAAATACAGGAATAGAAAATAACATCAAGGCTTTTTTTATTTTCTGGTTTTTTGTTTTCTTAAACTTTACTGAGAAAAGGAAAGCAGACAGTGTGATATCTTGGCACCTTAGGTTTTATTTTTAAGAGCTTGAACACGATGTAAGGGCCTTGTTTGACCAGGGTGTACTACTATTATATTTTAAGTCGAGTGTAATTGCTAGAGTTTAATTTTAAAAGATATCTATGGTTGCACTACTTTAATTAATTAATTAATTATGGAAGAGCGAATGAACTAGCATTCTAGCATCAAAGTGGTCAATGAATAAAAAATAATTAAAAAAATAATAATAATTTAAAAGTGAACGTAATATTTATAATAAAATATTTTTATAATTAAATGATAATACGTTAATGTGGCGTGTTTCATTCATGAAAATAGAGTATTGTTCACCACTAGAGGGCAGTGTGTGACAAGAATGAACATTCTAGCATCAAAGTGGTCGATAAAAAGAAAATAATTAAAAATAAAATAAAATAACTTAAAATAAAGCATATTTTTTATAAAATAATAAAATATTCTTATAATTAAACGATAATACATTGATAGTTTTAATGTAGCTCCTAGAGAATTTTTTTAAAAAAGGAGATTCCTTTTTATAGCATTATTTTGAATCAATTCATCAAAATAAAGTATTGTACACCACCAGAGGGCAGTGTGCGACAAGAATGAACTAGAATTCTAGCATCGAAGTGGTCGATAAAAATAAAATAATTAAAAATAAAATAAAATAACTTAAAATAAAGCATATTTTTTTATAAAATAATAAAATATTCTTATAATTAAATGATAATACATTGATAGTTTTAATGTAGCTCCTAGAGAAATTTAAAACAAAAAAGAGATTCTTTTTATAGCATTATTTTGAATCAATTCATCAAAATACAGTATTGTACACCACCAGAGGGCAGGGTGCGACAAGCCTCAAGTGTGGGCTTGCCAGCAAAGCGTCATCCTAGGAGCAACAATGTTAAAATGAGCGTAATTTACTTTAGGAGATCAAAACACCGTCACAATTTATTGGATAGATGCGTCTCGGTAATAGAAAGAAGGAGTCGACAACGCGTATTACACGAAGACTTTTAATAAAAAAAAATAGTTTATGACTTTGATGCAAGGTAATACTCACGTAGACCGGCAGTGCACTCATTATTCGCAGGCATTCCACATCTCCTACAGACTAAGATTTATCTGCTTCTGACGTCATTAGCCATTCGGAAGTGGAACTTTAAATTGAACATTGGAGTCGTTTTGTTCGTTCGAGAGAGATTCAAACATCGAAAAGAAAGATGGCCGCAGCCTCTGAGACACGGGACAGGCGACACAAGACAGATGTCCTTTCTCCTTCCCCTTCATATTACTTAAGAAGACACATTTTGCGAAATGTACCCAAACACGCTAACCGCAAGAAACTTTAATGTTTCTTCCACCTCATGCCACTCCCGCCTCCAATGCAGCGTCGTGCACCGGGGTGATTTATAACGGAGGACCTCTGAATGCGACGCAAGAGAATTACGGGGGAGTTGGGGGGGAGAAAGATTTTTTTAGGTTGCTTCGTCACAAGCGCGTGCTGTTTTATTGATGGCAGAAAATGCTCTACGGAAAATTCTTCTTTCTGTCTTGCAACGTTTTTTTGCTTAGCTTCTTAAGATGTTGTCATCCCTCTGCTCAGTTGTTGTAGAATGACATTGGCATGAACTAGAAAATAAGTATTTTTTTTTCTTTTTTAATAAATATACAACTAATCCAGTAGGGCATCCATATATGGCTCTTGTGGGTAGCACGGTTAGTAGAATCGTTCTCCTTCCCACACTGGGTGGAAAAGACATGAGTTCGAGTCTCGTCGATGATGAGAAGAATTTTTATGGGTAGACGAGAGGTATTTTTTACAACGTAACTGAGTTAGTCGGTCTCAGGCGAGGATAGCATGGTTTTTCTCTTCCCGAAACTCTGGTTTTTCATCCAGTAAACAGAAAATCGACCTCAGAACACATGAAATTTACAGACAATATACTCGAAGCAATATGGTCTTAGTCGCTGGTGGTTCTAAAACCCTATTACAACAACACTCCAACACCCTTCATGAATGGTGGCTGTGCCTAATCACCAAGTTTTTATGTATGTAAACCCAAAACACGAGAGGTATTAGAACCTATAGTACTTAGTACCGTGCTTGGGTTGGAGGTTGAGAAGATGAAAGAAGATATTTGTTGATATTGGACTTGAACTTCTGTAGACTGCAATTTTCAGGAAATACGTATGAAGGAAGGTTGTTCCAGAAAACAGCAGTTGAATGAATAAATGAAGAAGATGAAAAGTTGGTTCTGTGGGTTTGAAGTTGGACAGTAAATGGATGTTGGCTGGTGGCGGCACGTATTCGGGCTGTTTTGAAAGAGAGAACGGGAATTATAGAAGCCAATTCAGAAGAACAGTGCCCATGGAAGTATCTGTAGAAGAGGCATGCAGCAGAAACAGTGCGGCTATGAGAAAGCGAGTGGAGAGACTCTGTTAGAGATGAATCATTAATTAACCTAACTGCCCTCTTGTGAATGGAATCAAGAAGTCTGAGAGAAGTTTTGGGGGCCCCACCCCAGATGTGGGAACAATGTTCCATGGTAGGGCGGATTTCCGATTTGTAAAGAGTGAACAGCTGTTTAGCTGTTCACTCTTTACAATGAAATTGTAGAAAAGTAACGCCGAGAGCGAAAGAGAAAACAAAGTTTTTTAGATGCAGAGGAAGCAATATTTGTAATGTGCTTGTGCCAAGAGAGATTAGAAGTCAGGGTAATCCCCAAAAGAGATATATCATTTTGCCTAGAAATCGGAGTGTCACTGAAGATAAGCATAGGAACAGAAGAATCCTTTTTGCGAGATATAAGACAAGATTGAGTTTTAGAAGGGTTGAAATCAACTAAGTTGTCTTTGCCCCACTGGAGAATTACCTGAAGATCGGCATTTAAGGAATTGGTAGCAGATTTTCGAAAAGTTGAAGCTGATTGAGCAGGACAAGGTTTCTCAAAATGGAAAGTGGAATGCAATGTGCTATCATCGGCAAACCTATGGATAGGATTTCCAGTCAATGGAAGAAGGTCATTAATATACAAGAGAAAAAAAATTGGGGGAAAGAACTGAACCTTGGGGGACACAAGCATTAGTGAAAAGGTTAGAAGATAAAAAGCCATCTACCATCAACCTGAGTGAGCGATCAGAGAGAAAACTGGATAACCAATTACAAAAAACAGTTGGCAAACCATAAGATGGAAGCTTGTTTAGAAGACCTTTATGCCAAACACGATCAAAAGCCTTTGAGATGTCAAGAGCAAATACTTGTGTTTCCCCGAACCTTTCCATTGAATTAGATGGAAATGGGCAACATAAGCCAGAATATCACCTGTGAATCGACACTGACGGAATCCATACTGGCGATTGTTGATCAGACGGAAGGTTTCTAGGTAGTTTAAGAGTTGGCGGTTAATTGATTTCTCCATTACTTTAGAAAGAGTAGAAGTAATTGCAATGGGACGATAATTGGATGGGAGGGATTTGTCACCCTTTTTAGGAACTGGCTGGATATGAGCAAATTTCCAAGCAGAAGGAAAAACACCTTTGGAATAAGAAAGTGAAAAAAGGCGGCAATGAATAGGAGTAAGTTCAGGAGCACAGGTTTTGAGAACAAGTGGAGAAATAACATCGGGACCTGGAGCTTTCTTAGCATCAAGAAATAATATTCACTAACACCCAAGATGTATTTAAATATTGTTTCCATAAAAAAGCTTGTTGAAACAAGTAAGTGTCCGATTACTTTTGGTGATGTAGTCTACCTTCTTGACAGACAGGTAACTGGATGGTTCAGAATAAGCGGATCAACACCTAAACTCAACTGCCTATCTGCGTGCACTCAGAGTATTGATCTCTAAAATACACACACTCGCTCACAAAATACGAACATTTGAGTTAAGACAGTCACAAATAGAATAAATGCAAATAGATGCATCCAGTGTGTGCAGCAAATAATATCTGAATTCAACCAAGTCCAGCACTCGTATTTCAACCTGTACCATGCGCATGGAATTGAAGATATTGGGTATTGGCAGTCGCCTATTCAGAAGTCGTGTAGTCAGACGAATCACAATAAATTTTGGTTTGCACAGATGGTAGACAGAGAGTGTGGCGAGAACAAGACGAAGCGATGGACCCTGCTTACCTTGTTAAGACACACCAAGCATCTGGATTTGTATCATCGTATGGGGAATGTTTTGTTGGCATGGCTTGGGTACGTTGATACTGGTGGAAGGTCAAATGCCATCCAAGGAGTACCTGAATTTTATGTCAGATCTACTGTACCCTGTAATGTTACACTTTAATCTCAAAGGTGATGGCCGCTTTATGGATGCCAATGCAACAGCACCGGCATCCATAAAGTGGATGCACTGCTGTTGTTTCTTTTATTGTAGTAAGCTTTCAGGCGCATCAGTGACTAAGGTCTTGCTCTGTATATATTACCCGTAAATTGCGTGTGTTCTGAGGTCGATTTTCTGTGTTGCAGGACGAAAAACCAAAGTTTCCGGAAGAAAAAACCATGAAAACTTCGCCTGAGGTTGACTAACTCAGTCATGTTGTGAGAAAGGCCCATAAAAATTCCTATCGTCATCGACGGAATCGAACTGAGGTCTGTTCCATTCGGTATGCGGAGAATGGCGATCTTCTGAGAAAATGACACAGATTTCAACAAATTTTCCCTGGCTCCCACATTCACCTCAACTCAGTCTTATTGAGAACGTGAGGGATATGTTGGAAAGAGAGAGATCGAGATCCTTTTGGCAACGAAGTCCTCTTTCTTCAATTTTGCCGCAGCTGCGCAATATTTTGCTGAAATAATGGTTACAATTAGACCAAAACTCACTAAAACACCTTGGAGAACCCATGCGAACCCGTACACTTGCTTTTATTTGAAACAAAGGCGGTTGATTCGATACCGAATAAAGGTCCTTATTTTTTGGCCAGTGTGCGTATATTCTATAATCGTTCGAACACTCATCCTTTGCTAAGTATATTCATATACGCTTCCAGAGTTATTTTGCTTAGTTCCTGGCATTGATGGCACATCCCATACAATTACTACGCATAGTAGCACGAGCTATTCAGTTAAAACCAAAGTAGGGTGATTTCCAGTTTGGAATGTAGCCAAATGGTGCACTTTGCTCTGTTGCTACTGTACGCAGAGTGCTCTTTGAGAGGTGTTGAATCTCCTTTGATCGTACAGAGTGGCACGTTATTAGGCACCCCTACCCTTTTTATAATACGGACCACTACTTCAGCAATAGTCAAGTGTTCGTTGCAATAAAAAGCATGTGGAGAGATGCCGGGAGGGATGGATATTGCATGTTTGCAAATCTGCGCGATGGGGGCAAGTTATTAAAGTGGATAGAGGGATGGTTGAGTGGGAGAAGATAATAAGTGCTTCTCAATGGGCGCTACTCTTCATGTACTTCAGTAAGGGGCCCTTACTGTTTTTAATTTTCATTAATGACACTGTATTACAAGTTTGGTGTTTACGTTTGCTGATGATTCACAGATCGTCACGATGGTTAATGACACTAACCTTGTATGCTACTTCGAGAAGTTCTAGACAAACAACAAACTCTTATTGGAAAGCATTCAGGGAAATAATTGAAGCTAATAGGCTTTTTACAACTGAGAGATACTGTTTAAGGCATACACCTAAATGGACGTCAGATGAACTGATGAGACTCGTGGCAGACAAGAAAAATGTATGGATGCATATAAATTATCAGGTGATACACAAGCCTATGGTAGATATAAACTAGTCTGTAACAAATCACAAAGGAGGTTAGGCAAGGAAGATTTTGAGAACTCTTTGGCAAGCGATTCAAAGAAAAACGGCAAATACATCTTAATTTATGTAAGGACCAGAAGGAAGGGGGATGAATCAGGTTGATTCACCTGATATCGATGGTTTAACTGTTGATGATCCTGCTCAGGTTGTTCACAAACTGAATGAGTTTTTGCATCTACTCTGCTCGACAAAATTATCAGACTAAAATACTTTTCATGCATATTTTATTGTTTAACAGTGTGGCCGTAGGTGGATATTTGACATAATACGCATCCTGACATGCAAATTCCGAGTATCTAATAGAAATCGATCTACCACCTTACATATTATGCAAATTATTCATGCCTATAAAAACACGGGTTGCGACCACATAACTTCATTCCCGTTTTTTGTCTTGCTCGTGGACTAGCCTGCACTCAGGATGGCAAGTCGTCGTTGTTTGGATGATTCTTTCAGATGGCTGGTCGTTGGACGACTTGAAGCTAGGCAGTCGCAGGAGGTGGTGGCACTTTGGCTTAATGTGTCACGCAGTATCGTCTCAGCACTTTGGAAGCAGTTTTAAGAAACAAGAACCATTATAAGAAGAGCTGGCCAAAATAGCCTGAGGCCTACATCAACCAGAACAGACCACAATCTGGCTCTAGTATTAAGACCCTATGATGTCCTGTCATCAACTTTCTTGAGGTTGCTGCGGCCACAGATGAAAACCTTTCCAACCAGGCTGTGTTAAGAAAGCGCAATTCACGTGCTCTACCTAAGGAAGCCAGTGGTTTGTATCTCATTAACCTGAAACCATCGCAGAGTTGTCGAAACTGATGCCATGAATATGTGACTTGGAGACCTGACAAATGGGGTACACTTCTGTTCTCTGATGAGTCCCGTTTTAGCCTAGACACAGATTCTAGACCTTATTTCACCTGGAGACAACAAGGAATGCGGAAGCTTCCCTCCAACATCAGAGAATGGAACACTTAAGTTGGAGGCGGAGTTCGTGGATCGGAACAATGATCAACGGCCGCACCCTTCCTCATGTCTTTGGTAGAGGTACGGTAACTGAGCAAGGTACAGAGAAAAGATCCTCGAATTCTATGTGCGAATTTTTAGGTGTGCACTTTGCCCAGATTTTCTTTTCATCCACGACAGCGCCACTGCACATAGAACTCAAGTGGCGGAGGAACATCTTGAAGCTGGAGATATTCAAGGACTTCCGTAGTCAGCACGATCACCAGACTTAAATTCGGTCGAACGTGTGTGGGAGCGCCCTTGGGCGTTGCATTGCACGCCGACAGCCAACTCCTCGGTCAGTTGGTGAGCTAAGGTGTGGACTGGTTGAAGAATGGGAGTACATCCTTATATCGAGCATGGTTCATCGCTTGTCAGGACAGTTTAGCCGTTGGAGGGGATCATAAGCCATATTTTCGATCATCTTGTATCAACTTCTGTAATATAACCTTTTTGGTAATTCTTATACAACCCCTATAAATGTCCCTCATAACAGTCTGAAGTTTCTTGCTGTTTTTCCTAATTTCATCTTTATTCTATGGTACACCCCCCAAACCAAATTTTGTCCCGCTTCATCTCAAGTTGCAGGAGTTACACCATGTTTTCTATCTGTTCTGTTAATTTTGCCGAGCAGTGTTTATTCACACATGAGGAATTCTTTGGGGAAGAGGATGCCAGAAGCTTATTAAACTCTACAAGAAAGCTAAACGATTTTGTAATAACTGAGAGAAAAGGGGAAGAGAAACTGTTGAAGTTTAACATAAAGAAGCCACTTGGGATGGATGGAATCTATCCAATTACATTAAGCGAGGAAGCAAAGGAAGTAAACAAACCCTTAGCCATAATTATAAGATAATCTTTGGATTCAATGGGAGTCCCCGCGGACTGGAGATGTGAGAATATATCCCCAATTCACAAAGGGGGATCAAAAACTGACACGAGTGATTAGAGACCTGTTAGCTTAATTCCGGTTCCAGGGGAAAAAATGGAGTGACTGGTTAAAGAAGTAATGCAGGACCATCTGGACAGAAATGCAATTATACTGCGGTCACAGCATGGATTTGCTACTGCGCGATCTTGTCTGACCAATCTGATTGGATACTATGATGGTAACGAAGGAAGTGGAGGAAAAAAAATAATTTTGTTGTCATATACTTGACTTTCAGGATAACTTTTGATAATGTTGCACCTAAAAGAATGCTTTGCAAATTGGAGCAGTGTGGCTTTAAGGTTAAGTTACTGCTACCGATAAAAGGATGGTTGAGCTTAAGAAGACAGAGAATGGATATCAATGGACACTACTGCTCTTCTTGGACTAATATGATTAGGAGAATCCCCCAGAGAACTAGCTAGCAGGGATAATGAGGTGATCTTCCCATTTTACAAGGCAATTGTTAGGACTCATCTTGATTACTGTATACAAGTGTGCAGCTGTCATTTCAGGAAGGATGCTGATCTTCTGGAACGAGTGTAGAAAAATGGAACGAGATTGGTGATTGGAACGGAAGGGGTAATCTTGCCAAGAAGGGCTTCAGTTCTATAAGTTTCAGCCTCTGGAGACTAAGCACCTGGGAGGTGATCTGATTGAGGTGTTTAAGGCTTTGAATGGATTGAATAAACTCAGTGCTGATGGTATCCATCCTCTTGCTGAGACTGCACACATCAGGGGACATAAATTCATAATTGATGAAGGATAGTTGCAAGATAAATGTTGAGTAAGTTTGCCTTCAGCCAGCGGGTGGTTGAATGTTGGGACAAACTTCCATCTGTTGATCTGTTGTTGTAGAACTAGGCAAGCTATCGGAGAGGTGATGTGGGAAGTTTTTTTTTTTTTTTTTTTTTTTTTTATAAGCTTGCATGATTTGCTACTACTAATGCTAAACTATGTAGATGAGCTGGAAAATGTAAATTGATGTTTAACACTGATAAATGCAAGGGATTTCGTTTGGAGAGCAGTAATTCCAAAATGCCATTTTGATGGTACTAAAGTCAAAAGTAATAGGGTATGAAAGTCCCTCTCTGTAGTGCAAACAAGCTTCTAGAACTGCTCCTGGGTTTTGTCAGCAATATACAGTAACTTTGCACGTAGGGACAAAGAAGAGATTATCCCATTCCGTAAGGCCCCGTCTGGAACACTGCATACAAGTTCTGAAACTTCGTTTTAGGAAGGGTAGATCTATTGGAAAGGTGAAGAGACGAGCAATAAGATTAGTTGTGTGAACAAAAGAATATTCTTACCAGCTAAGATTGGTCTGTGAATTGCAGTCTCTAGAAAGTCAACATCTGCGGGGTGACCTAATCGAAGTGGATCATGTTTTAAAAGGACTAAGTAAACTAAAAGTTCATGGCATCTTTACTCTTCCTGAGATTGAAACGCACAGGGGGATGCATTTAAGTTGTAAAAGGAAAGCTGCAGAACAGAAATTTGCATTCATCCAGAGAGTACTGAAATGCTGGAATAAACTTTTAACTGTGCAGGTGGACAATTTGAATAAATCTAAGGATGCTTTAGGGAATATGAATCACATTTCCTGCTGTTTCACCATGTTAAGGGCAGGTGTACCTAATAATACAACAACTCAGTGTATATCGTCCTCCATACTTTTGTTAACCATCTTTTGGCCTCTCTTCTTTACGAGAGCATTATGTTGCTCTGTGCTACTCTCTAATACTGCTGGATCATTGAAATTAAATGTGGTATGAGAACAATCGGCTAGAGTTCTGCCCTCTGGTGACTGCTAGTTAAAATAGTGGATAAGTCAGCTGGTGTGACGTATTTATCTCGGATTAAATTTGTCTAGTGTGAAAATCGTGTTCTTTAAAACTAATAAAAATCTTTAAAATGAAAATAAATCTATTTACAGATTCCTATTAAATCGTAAAAGTAATTAGAGCGAAGTAAAAGCAAGGTAATTATTACACTGCGAGCCCTGATAAATTTTAGCATTCCTATATATGCGTGTCAACAACTGCTAATTATGTTTTCAGTAGACACATCACACTTAGTAAAGCACTTTTATTGCTGCCATTGCATTAATTGCAAAGTCTGGCAATCTTAATTTCTCCTCACTGCAATATCCCTCGGACTTAGCGTACTTGGGCTCTTTTACTGTGCGCAATAAAGCCCGGTTTTCTATTGCATGCAACTGTCTAAGTACACCTAATTTAAGTAATTATTCTAAACAATTAGGGCTAATTATGAAATGCATTTACATTTTTATGTTTAATTTTCATTCGCTCGAAAATTTTAATATCCGAAAACTGTAATATGGAAAAGGTGAGGTGGTACGTCTTTGTTAAAATAATGACTCTTGTGTTTTAAGTTCTCGGCATCAATGGAATGAAATTCCCCACTTGGTGAAGAGCAAAATTGCGAAGTTTAATTATTAAATATGATGTACACGACTTTACTATATTTTGACAATAAGCATTTCTGGAGTGTTCATCTATGGATGAACATTCCAGAAGCTTTGCTTTTGATAGGGGCGCGTTGCTGCTGTGGATGAAAGATGGTTGAATAGCAGGAGACAGAGAGTGGTTATGAATGGCCATTATACTTCATGGGCTATTGTAATTATAATGGAGTCCCTCAGGGTTTGGCGTTGGGCCCTAATTTTAATATTTATCAACTAGATTGATGAAGGCATATCAGGTTTGTCTAATTTTTCCTGAATGACAGTAACTAAGATGTTCTATTTCATCGATAAATTAGACAGTAGTCAAAATGGTAATTGAGGTTTCAAAATAATAAAACCCCATGAGTTTCACAGTACAACAGTGTTTCCCAACCTTTTTCGAGTCGCGACCCCCTTTTCGAGTTTTACTTCCATATGTAGAGGCGAATGGAGGTAAAACTCGAAAGGCAAGCACGGTGACATTTGGATATGACTGATACATAGAACACCAGAACTGAATCAGCAATTTTTCATAAAACAAATTACGTGCCGAGGAATCGTTCCGCAATCCAAGAATTCATCCTGTTCTTCATCGGGAATGCTGGCTACATTCAGGGAAGCAGAGAATGGGCTTCGTACCAGTGCAGCTTCTTCTTCTGTAAGCTCAGGAAAGTACCGCTGAAATTCCTTTTCAAGGGATTCAAGGTGCCCAGTAATCACCTCCTTCAGATTCTCATCCAGTTCACCTTCGGATTCATCTCCCACACTGCAGAGTTTTTCAAACATGGCAATGTTTCCAAGATTAACTTTACGACGCCAGTTTTGCAGATTGGATATAAATGCCTGAAGATTGTCTTGGAATTGGATAATGTGTGTTTCCTTTCCCTGAAGTTTCAGGTTCAGCTTATTTAGCTGGTCTAAAATGTATGCTTATTAACCCTTTTCTTCCAAGCAACCCTTTTCTTCCAAGCTTCATCATTAAAGTAAGCCACAAGGTCATGTTTCCCTTGCACTTCTAGGAACAACTTGATTTCATATTTCTACTCAAAGACACGATTGACGACATTTCCTTTCGACAACCAGCGAACAGCAGTGTAGAAAAGAACCTTGTGATTACAATTCATGTCTTTACAGAGTTCTTTAAGCATACGGGTGTTGAGGGCTCCAGATTTGATGTAATTCACAATTTTGATCAGAAAATCAAGTACCTCTTGCAGAGGAGCTGGAATGATCTTACTGGCAAGAGCATATCGGTGAATCACGCAGTGAATGCCCTTTGCTTGGGGAGCAAGTTCTTTCACTTTTGTTTGAAAGCCCGACTTTGATCCAAGTATAGTTGGTACTCCATCTGTACAAACCCCACAGACGTTTTTCCACTAGACCTCCAGTTTCAAGAAAGGTATTTATCTTCTCCATAATACCTTCACCTTTTGTAGTAGTTTCGAGTGCACTACTAAACAGGAACTGTTCTTTGATGTCATCTGGATGAATATATTTCACGAAGACAAGCAACTGAGAACATGAACTTACATCCGTTGATTCATCAACTTGAAAAGAAAACAATGGAGAAACTTTGATTTCATTCAAAACCTGCTCTTTCACGTCTACGGACATATCTGAAATACGCCTCTGAATAGTGTTATTGGACAAAGGTTTTTTTTTGTTTGGCAATTTCCAATGCGACTTCATATGATGCTTGCACTGCTGCTGTGCTCCGTTGCTGAAAACTTCCTGTAGGATCAAGTCTCTGACATCTGAGACCAGTTTCATGGCGTCGAAAGAACTCCAAATCCTTTTTAGTATGTTCTGAATGCTTTGTCTCTAAGTGACGTATCAGTTTTGAAGGTTTCGTAGATTCATCACTAAGAACGACATTGCACAAAACGCATTGTGGCTTCTCTATGTCATTGGTGATCAAGATGGTAAAGCCGAATTTTAGATAGTCTTCTGAATATTTACGTTTATTTCTCCATGGGTACGGATTTAGCACGGACTAATGACGACCTATTGACACTCTTTAGATTTTAGTAAGTGCAAGCAGTAGCTAACCCGCGCTCTACAGCCAGTGGCTGGTTTCTATCATGGCGCCAACTAAAGGTGGTTGACTATTGGCGAACTAAGTTCGCGTCAGTTTGCATTAGATGGCCCATCGCGGACATTATTGAATTACATCATTGCAAACATGGTGGCGTCAGCAAGACATACGGGGTGGTCTTCAAATGCGTTAAGATAGCAACTCATCTTTATTCGACGGTCCGTATTCGACAGTCTGTTATTCACGCATCGAGACACCTGTTAAAAATGAATTTTGATATTGAATTTTGCATCATAGTGAATATATTTTTTCAGTTTACTATTTGTAACATAGAATTTTATTCTAATGATAAATGTGGTCCCAAAGGAACTTGATGAAAAAATAATTTCGATATCATATACTTGGATTTCAGGAAAACTTTTTATACTGTTGCACATGGATGACTGCTGTACAAATTGGAGTGGTATGACATTAAGGGCAAGTTACTGCAATGGGTAAAAGGATGGTTGAGTGAGAGAAGACAGAGGATGGTAATCAATGGGCATTGCTCTTCATGCGCTGATGTTATTAGTGGAGTCCTCTAGGGTTCAGTGTTCGGCCATTGTTATTTTCATCAATGATATCGATGAAGGCATATCAGGTGTAATGTCCAAGCTTGCAGATGATACAAAAGTTGGTAGGGTGGTTAATGACAATAATGACAGTAAGCTACTACAACAGGATTTAGAAAAGTTAAGCAGATGGGCTGAGAAAAGGCAATTGCAGTTTAACATTGATAAATACAAAGTACTGCATATTGGTAGCATTAACCCCAGAGTAACGTACCAGCTGTGCGGTACTATACTCAGAGTAGTGGAAAACGAAAAGGAGCTCGGAAGTAATTGTGCAGTCTGATATGAAATTCTTTGAGCAATGCAGACAGGCTGCCAGGACAGCTCATGGGGTTTTCTCAACGATATACGGGAATTTCGGTAGAAGGGATAAAGAGGTGATTATTCCATTGTATAAGGAAATGGTCAAGCCACATCTTGAGTACAGCGTACAAATCTGGAGGCCTCATTTTAGGAAAGATATGTAGCTGCTGAAATGCGTACAAAAAAGGGCAAGGAGATTGATGAGGGGAACAAAGGGTTGCTCTTACAAAGAAAGGCTTCAGTTCTGCAAATTTCAGCTTCTGGAGACTAGGCAACTGAAGGTGATCTGGTTGAAGTGTTTAAGGCTTTCAATGCTGGTGTGATTCTTTTTCTTGCTCAGACCACACATATTAAGGGGCACAAATTGAAATTGAGGAAGGACAGTTGTAGAATAGATGTGCGGAAATTTGCCTTCAGCCAGGGGGTAGTTGATTGCTGGAACAAACTTCCATCTGTCATTGTGGAAGTTGATAGCTTAAATAAATTCAAGGAAGAACTGAACAAACTATTGGTGGGAATGAATAGATGAAATGAGAGATGTCGTATTGTTGTTGTTGTTTTTTTTTTTTTGGGGCTGATACTGCATAAATTTGCTTTCTTGCATCCTTGCCACTGCTAATGCTAATGCTAATCTGCATAGACTTAGTTTTTAGAATTAGGAAAAATACTCTTCTCGGAAAAGGTGATTCTTGTCTAATTGCAAATAAAATTTAGGATGTAATCAAGTAATTTTAATTTTGTATTCCCAATTGGCTCAGTCTGTTAGTTTACAGACAGAAAAACAAGAAAAATTATAATATGGCGATGTGATTTGTGTCATAAATATATACATTAACATATCAAAAAGATTTTAGTATTCAATATTCCCAGCGCAAGTCAACTAAGTTAAAGTTAAGAACTCTATTTTTAAACTAAGGTAAATAAAAATTCCTTCTGTTCTTCTTAAGCAGTGTATGTGTGAAGCTTACATAATTTTTCATAGAGAATAAATTGCAATTTTTTGAGTTCATTCTTATGTCATCTACTTCGAAATTCTTTTAAAAAGTCCATCCATCTCATCTAAAATTAAAATTCGACTTAATCTCCCAATGATCAACTTTTGCTTTTAAGTTATTTTCATGGTGATAGAAATATTTTTTCTTTCATCTTTCAAGTCTACAGTACTCTTAAAAAAATTAAAAACGAACCATCGTACCATTAAAAGGAAAAAAAATAGCGAACTTCTTAAAAACTAATTACCCTCACTCTTTCCAGGGATGCAGTAATATTACTCAACTCTTAAATTTCTGTATGACGTGCGACCATTTATTCCTTTCTATCTCATTCTTTCTATTATTACGGCGAAAGGAAATATCCCCGGATATGACACGAGCAGCAAAAGCTTTGCATTTAAAAGATTCAAGAAAAAAAAAGTCTTTTAGGCAAAGAGTGAGTGTCATACAAATAAATTCAAGTACGTGCACAAACTCTAAAGCGGTCACTTAATAGAAATGAAAGCGAAGACTTCCTTTGCTGTGTACAGTTTCCTCTTGCGTTCGTTTCAATGCAATTGTCTGTTGTAAAGAAAAGCATACACGGTGTTGTATTATAAAATAGAAAAAAGAAACAGATTTTCAAATTTCTTCAATATTTTTCTGTTTCTCTCCTCCCAAAGGCTGTTTATAATCTGCTCCCAGCGCTTCCTGCCTTAAAATATAACGATTTTTTTTTTAATTCTCGCTGGAGAATGCGATTCCATCCATCAACACCACGCGGCGCTTCTCTAGAAATCTAGCTCTATATATTTTGATTCTTAACACTGAGTCCATCAGCACCAATTCGAGTCCATCAGCACCAATTCGATGCTGATGGACTCGGTGTTAAATTCACCCACGAATTGTGACAAACGGAAGACATCCTGGCTTGTACCGGGGCGGAACCCGACTTCAATAGCAAGATGTAGGACCCTGGAGACCAGCAACCAGGACATACCACCCAGAGGAAAAATAAGAATGATGTCCCTAAATCAGACAGAAAAACTCGCAGCACCAGCCAGACTAAAGAAACACAGGAGCAATCCCAAGCAATGGAAGATCCAAAACAAACGGATAAGACACCTGTTTTTGTTCCCACAATCCCAGAGGGTACAGTACCAGAACAAAGCATGATTATTAGAGTTAAATTGGAGACCATACTGAGACAACAGCAGTAGGATCTCATCAATGCTTCAAGCAGAAATTATCCTTCAGTGGACAAAGCTAGAGACCATACTGATGGATACGCATGTACAACACTAGAGGGCGGTTGCGACCTTGGAAGCCCTCCTGGCAGATAGCGGCAATCAAATGCCACAACGCGCCCCATCTTACTCGCAAGCGTTGAGGAATACTAATAACACCACAAATGGCCAAATCATGGCCGCACCTAGGAAAACGCTTTTACCAAAACCACATCTAGTGGTGCTCAAGCCAACAAAACCTGAAGCACACAAAACCAGCGAAGAGATAAAGAACACAATCATAGACTCCCTTACTGGAGACTTCAGGAACTCATGAATAAAATCAATACGGAAAACGAGTAACAACATAGTCATTATCGAAACAGAAACCAAAGATTACGCCAACTTAATATTAAACAACACCAAGATCTCTACGCTTGGGCTCACCGCTGAGCCGCCCAAGAAAAAGGACCCCTCTATCGTTGTTTTTGATTTCGATAAAGAATTGACTCTCTCTACCATCTGCGAGATCTATAGAAGAAATTTACAGCAAGCGCTCCCCGACAGAGTCGTGTTAAAATTGATCACACCAAAATATCAAACCAAGAGTAAAAATGGGAGCTCCACAAACTGAGTCATCGAACTGGCACTTGAGGCTTAATAAGCCATAATCAGACAAACAAAGGTGTACATAAAGTGGGGATCCCACTGGTTCAAAGAGCATGTAGCGGTTCCTAAGTGCTTCAAGCGTTGCCGCTTTGGGCACACGTGCGTCCAGGCGTTAACTGGTGGCTAATGTGCGGAAAAGGGATACAATTTGAAAGATTGCCCGAACAAAGACAAAGACCTCAGGTGCCTGGTACCACAAATCCTCAACAGTAGTGAACCGAAGAAGACTGGACATAATCCTTTTGACCATAACATGTGCCTGTAATACGGTGTCAACTCATTCGCTTCAGGTGATTGAGGGGGCCTGTACCCCTAGACCTAGAAGTTACCTGTGTGGGTATGCTCTACCATCTGAACCGTGGAACCAGCATTATATTCATTAATTTTACCACAGATCCTACCAATAACCGATCCATGGCGAAAAGGAGACTACAGACCCATCTGGTGACCATCTGGCAACAACGCTGGACACACCCCACAAAGGAAGAAATTACACGAAAGTTCCTGTCAAGTGTACAAACTACATATCCGCAGTATCCGTTCTGGTTCTCCTTTGGCTTATATACGACCTACCTCCTCACAGGACACGGAGCAATTCGCTGCAAACTAAATCTACTGGGAATTATTGATAACTCAAGGTGTGCCTGTGGCTCCCTGGAGTCCTGGCACCATCTTATGTACGACTGCGAGTTGTACGAAAATCTCCGAGTCTACTTTTCACCCAACTTCATTTTATGCCTACAAATCAAGAGCATTACCTACTGGAGGATGAAATCACTTACAGAGCCTTTTCTGACGTTGCCCAAACGATGTTTGCCAGACGCCGGACACCTCCGCCACTTGCAGACCATAACCTACTGGATCCGCCTTAGATATAACCTCAATTCCTGGTCAAACTGCCGCAAGGAAATCCCACACCCTGGAAGAACCAGACTGTAACAACAAAGTGCAAACCAACCAATCACCACGTCATCATCACCACAAAGAACAGGATGTCAGTCCCAAGAGTGACCACCAAAATCGGACCAGACTCACTGAACGGACCGTCCACATTTTAAGTGACAGTTGGACGGGACATGCGTTCCAAGTGCAACCACAGACTCAGACCGTAACTAGTACAAAGTGGAAGTTTGAGCACCATTCCCATCAGTGACATTTCTTAGACCCAACTGGATTCACTGAACAGGAACTCCTAAGAAGACTCATCATAACTTTGCTGTTCATGGCCATCTTGGCTCTCCGAACTATGCTCCCTTGCATGGTCCTTTCTTCCCCTTTTCTCCTAGCAGGGGGAGCTGACGATCTCTGTCTCCTCCTCCCTGCTGATCCTTCTTTCCCTCTGGTGGGGAATGGGCCCGCCCCACTTATTTGTCTGTTTCCCACAGCCTTCAGTCTCTCCCCCCCCATCTCTCTTAAAAATTTTCATGACTAGTGCTCAAACCAACCCCAATAACCTTGTTCCAATAAGTATCCCAATTTTTAATTACCTTGGCTAACCCTATTTCTTCAACAACCCCCCTCCCTTTTTATTAGGTCCTATCCACTGAAATCCCAATAAATTAGATGACCTGACCTCCTAGAGTAAATAACTATAACGCTGATGTACCTGGTCTGCTTTTACGGGATGGAGTGTGGACAACGTTGGGTCCCATTAGGGGTCCAGCTGCTAAATGACCAGAGAAACAACGGTACATGATACTACACAAAATCCATTCACTTTTAAACCTCTGGCATTGACAGTATTCTGTTTCACACCCACAATGCATACTCTACACTCCATCCATCAACACCAGGGGCGCTTTTCTAAAAATCTAGCCGCACATATTTCCATTCTTTTAATTCTCTCTAGCCAACGCAATTTAATCCATTAACACCAGGTGGCGCTTCGCTGTCTTTCTCGGCCTTCTATAATAGAAATCCTTAGTTCACTCCCATGTACCGCCTATAAGTTCAGCTATGTTTTATGGCCTTTATTTCTTTGCTTTATATGGAAACATTCGTTCATCTTTCTATATTTATTTGAATCATTGGTAGGTGTTCCACATTTCGCCATCATTGTGTGTAGCCGGCTCGCAATATTCCTAGTGGATTTACGTGTTGCTCTCTGCATGGGGTGCAGCTGATTTATGTTCTGTGATTCAGCGGAGTAATTTTCCTTCCTAGCTTCCTTTATGATAGCAGTTTTGGTGAGATGCACTTTGTCTTCTATATTACATAGTTTCCCGTGTCTTTTGTGTATAGCTTGTTCCAGGAAGTGAAGCATTTGTCCGCGTTGTTCTTGTTGGGCAAAACCACTTGGCAAAATAAGTATTCCACTCTGACAGTTACAGATTATGATTTGGTACCCCAGTACAGAAGTAGTGTTCCTCTCAAGTCGAAATGGGGCCCGAGTTCTTACGACATTTCTTTTTTCTTTTTTTTTTTTTTCACTGAAAAATGTTGCGCCTATTTATCTGGAAGTAATGTTATTTACTAAATGATCATCGACCGGATTTAAAAAAAAAGTGAAGAATATTTTCAAAGAAGATAAATTACAATACAAACCGGCTAACGTATTCAGTTTATCTTCTAATAATTCTTTATATTTTAAGCGTTTTTTTTTTTTTTTTTTTTTGGGCCTGGTAGGTAGCACAGTTGGTAGTAGACTTGAGATCGAATCCCGCAAGATGGCTGAGTTAGTCAGTCTCTGGCGAAGGCATGATGGTTTCTTTTCTCCCGGAAACTCTGATTTTTCATCCAGCAAAACAGTAAATCGATCACAGCACACACCCAAGTTACAAACAATGAATTTTACACGCAGTTTATAGACAATAACCCTGTGCAAATTGTGATTGATGTGCAATTGCATCCGTTATCTTCTTATTGGAAAATTGGCTCTGAGAATACAACTGAAAGTAACTAACCACCATATATAATTCTACTCTCTTATAAAGCTGTAGTTCATCTCTGTAGAAAGTCGCTAGTCAGAGTAGATAGCCCTCTTTGCGTAGGCAGAATGGTTTATCAGCAGGTATGGTAACCAAGTAACCAAGTAACCAAGTTCCTCGTGATCTTAGGCTGATATCTGTTTTCTCTTCCATTAGTGGCGTATACAACTGTCCAGAAAGCGAGCACTCTTGTTTTACACCTTTAGAGTAAGACATAATAAGTAAGACAACGGATTATTTATTTTCGGGGAGAATGTTTTCTTCTTGGTATATGAGGATGGATTTTCTTAATGTTGTAAGCACCATATTCTAAAGAGGAAAGAGAAAGTGGGAAATAAGCATATTTGGAGAAAGAATAAGTTAGGACATATAATATTAGTACACTCATTGCTTACAAAATAAGAAACCTTTATGCAATATCTAGTAAGGACACCTTTTTACCCGAATTACAGCCCTTAAACACGCATGGAATCCGTTAGGCGGCCAAGTGAGTCGAGTTTCAGATTTGACCATTCTTCAATGAGGATAATTCTCAGCTGCGATATTGTGGCAGAGAAATGAACTGCACTTTCCAACATGTCCCAGACATTCTCAATTGGATTTAATCCGAAGAATTAGACGGACATGGTAGATGTCGGAAATCTTGGGAATGTTCCTCGAACCATTCAGATATGATTTTTGAGTGGTGGATAGTTCCATTGTCGTCTTGGAAGAATCCCTCGCAATCCGGATAAAAAGAAGCATTTTAGGGTGAAGTTGGAAAGCGAATTTATGTGATAGCAAGGAACTTGTGATCATCTCATCTGACAACTTACACTTGCAGACCGTTTATTTAACTATCTGTTGACACAAATTGCAAATGTTTTGCCCAGTGAGGGTATTTAACTGCTAATAGTTACTGTGTGGGGCCATTTCGGATGGATCTAATTAACTGCGGGAGGAAGAGGTCCGAAAGCGAACCGTTAATCCCAATGAAGCGTCGCTGTAACAGGAATACTTATCTGTTTCATACCTGTGGTATGTACGTCGCTTAATCTCTTAAACCATCTGGTGAGTAATTAACATCTGCACAACCAATTCCATTATCGCCAAAATCAATCGCTACCTGTTAGCCCTGGGCCCTGAGAACGCAATTAATTTGTCGCCGAGACTCACGTGGTAAATCCCCTCGTGTGCGAGTGTCAGTCAGCCAGCTTCCTTTCTAGCAATCTGCCCTCCCTCCATCCCCCTCCGTTTACCGACTTTTACTGATTCTATGACCTCTATGTTTCTACATCCCTCCGTTTCGTGGCGGCTAATTTGAGGTGGTGTATTTCAGGCAAGCATCATTCTCTTCGATCGACTCCGCCCGTGGGAACGCTTGTCTTGCGCGTTGTCGTAGCATTCTAACCCGTACTTTACTTCTCCGTAACTCAATTATCTGGCCATGGAACTAACACTCACGATAAATAATATACGACCCCTGTTACTCCCATCAGATAGAGGGTACTTGAACTTCTTAATAGTTCGTGGAATAACAAAGCAAAAAATGGATACAGTTCTGCTAGAAGGCTGCTTTAAAAGGGTCTTCTGCATCATATTTTGCTGTCTGTCTAGCTATTACTGCTCCATCTGTCTATCGGTCGGTCTAGCTATTATCGCTCAATATGTCTATGTATTTTCGCTCCATATCTCTCTGTTTAGTTATTTTTGCTCCGTCTGTCTCCTGTCTAGCTGCTTTTGTTCCATCTCTCTCTCTCTCTCTCTGTCTTACTGTTTAAAGTGGTGATGAGCATAACCGAGAAGTCATAATCGATTATGGAAAATCATCCAATTCATCCCATTATACTCATATCATTCAAATTAATCATTCGACCATGGAAACTCATTCGAATGAGTCATTCGACTATGGAATGGAAAATCATTCGATTATTTCGATTATGCTCATATAATTCGAAAGATTCATTCGATTATTTCAATTACATTCATATCATTCGAATGATTCATTTGACATTTCAGTTACATTAATATCATTGAAATGATTCATTCGATTATTTATATTATGGAAAATTATTCGATGATGCTCATATCATTCGACTAATTTACAGAAAATCATTCGAATGATTCGCTAGATTATAGAAAATCTTTCAATTATTTCGATTATACTCGTATCATTCTAATAATTCATTCTATTACGAAAATCATTCGATTGTGACAACTCACTCGATTATGGAAAATATATCATTCTATTATTTCATCGGACTATACCATTCGAACGACATAGCCGAATTATATCACTAGAATAATATGATCGAATTACATCATTCGATTAGTTCAATTATTGAAATCTGTCGATTACTAATCATTCGATTATGCTCATCACTAATTTAGACTAGAACGTTCAATGTTAATAACGAAACATTAATTGATGCCAATAACTCCACCAAGTTTCCAGTCCGGTTGTTATTTTAAACTGTCTGTGGATTTAAGCTCTCTATGAGCAACCAACTTTGTTGTTCTGTTACATTAAAACATTATTTTTTGAGCTTTGCAAAAATATGGTCATAGTTTCCGAGCGACTCTTGTAACAGTTTAGCAATCAGTACAAGTTTAACATGGACGATGGTCTCATCTCCAAATCATATCAAGTATGTGACAAAGATGGCCTTAGAATTTAATAGGTCATTCCTCTCCTATAAATAACATCATCAATAAAGTGTAAAAAGAAGTACATCAACGTCTTTAAGAAATCCCCAAATTTTCTCCAATAAAGTATACACCAATGTCTTTAAGAAATCTCAATGGGGACCGAGTCACCAACTCGTATTTTTATTCATAGCTTCGAATCCCTTTAAATTTAAAATTATATAAATAATGAAAAATTTCACATTTTTATAGTCCTAATAATTTTAAATCTTGCCTAGAACTAACCTTAAATGACTTATAAATGCACCAGGGCCCTAGGTATTTCCAACAAATCATGCCTCCCATTAAGCAACGGTCGCCACTTTCCTGGATAGTGAGCACCATGCACGGTGGATCAGTGGACTTGTTTATTTAAGCCACACAAGAAGGCGCGGACGTGCTGGTCTGATGAGTTCGTGTATCTGGACTCATCCGACCGGCACTCCTTTCCAGCCCTCCAGTGTCCAGCCAATGTTATAAATGTTAATAACTATAAATTCAATAAGATATAGATGGCACTTCCAGAATCGTCTTATATTTTGTGAAGAAATCGGAATTTTTCTTGGTGTCTCTTCTGAAAGTTCTGCATTGTACCATCATTTCAATCTTCATGCCTTAACGCCTTCATCGCGTTTAATTTTTCCTTTGATTAAAAATATTTACAAAAAAAAAAACAGTGTAACGACTGCCTCATATTAATTTACCAGATTGATAAAACCAAATAAAAATACACAAAGCGTTTACCAAAGAAAGGGAATTCAGCTGTTCTTTGAACATCCAACCGTTCACGTGGCAGCTGACGTTGGTAAGAATATTCCAACAATAATTTCGAGCAGTAGTTAGCGAATAAAGTGTTGTTTAACGCCCTCTATCCTCACTTGTACGAGTGATCTGGACTTTTTTTTTCCCTGCTTGGCACGAGTCTAATATCTATTATTACCAGAATGTCACGTTGGAGGCAGAGGGCGTGTCTTCCGTTTAATTATTGTGCCATAGCGAAGTCTTTGCCTGTGATGGAAATCAGAAATGAGTTTGACAAGCGCAACGACAGAGAGAATTTCATGGCCCTAAGGGGTGGTTCCTAAGCAGTTGTATTCCGCCGCAGGTAGCACTTACATAACACTGCCAAGACAGGTGTCACCGATTTTTACTCTTCGTGCAGTCTTGATTTCAAATTCTTTTATTTCTTCCTGACTAACTTTAAGACTATTAATTCATTCCTTCACCAACCCGGTTATTAAAACTGGAGGAGAAACTCATTACAGACACCCATGAAGGGTTAAACCTTCACGTGCATATTACGAATCCAAGAGTAGCGTGCATTTAATTGGTATCAATTTAAGATAACTTTCAGACGCGAATTACATCTTCATGTTCGCATAATTTTTCTACGATCGGAATAAAATTACTTCGTCGGATCTAAATTGACCTGTAGACCCCTGTATGCGATGTCTTCAGCGAACATGTCGTTATAATTTATTGCGCACCAAGTTGTGCATTTGTCTTGTTTCTTTTTCTCCAAGTTTATGTAATTTTCCTGAGGTTAAACAATCGATTGTATATGACGACATCTGTTGATCGAGTTATTAAACTCCCTTTCTAAGTACTTCTGAATTTACAATTCTAGAATACTACCCTCCAAAAAAGTATTTGGAAACACATTGATGTCACTGCCACTCAGTTCACGTGTCGGTTCATTTAACTATTATGAAACATTTCTGCCTTCCTTGGATAGGCTTTTCACCAACAAACGACAGATTGCAACAAATATAGTCCTTTATTCCTCCAGCGGACCAGTGACAAGCTCAGCTATCGACATGGAAGTTGTTCTGACCCTCAGTCCACGATCCAGTTCATTCCATAGGAATTCCATTGGGTCCACATCCACGCTCTCTGCTAGCCATGCCAACTTTTGTACGTTCATGTCAAAGAACATTCTCGATAAAGCACTGGCCATGGAGCATTATACTGTAGAAACAAACATGGATGTTAACCAAAGAACTGCGACATCGTAGGGAGCATAGAATTGTCTAAGACGTTAAGATAAGCGTCAGAGTCCACGGTTTCTCTCGCAAACACCAAAAGTTCTAGACCATGGAGAACAGTTCCAAGATATAATTGCATTTCTGAAGAACTTTATTGTTGTTAAAGTCCTTCCGGCAGCAGACGTTTACCACGCACTCTCCACACCCACACCCACACCCACACCCATCTACCTCATGGGAATGGGGTGTAGCGAGATTCTTCACACGACAGAACCGATAGGGCTCTGTATCTGACATTACTAATTGTCAATCTGCATTGAAAATTTTGCTTTCTAAACTATGAAGAATCATATTTATTGTGTGCACTGATTATCAAGGCAGTAAATGAAATAAATAAATGAATGCATAGCAAAAGCTGTAGCATCGATAGTAGATTACTTCCAAAGTTTATATCAGATGATTTGCATGGGTTGAAAAGTTGAAAATTGTATATAAGCTATTATTCTTAACCACCTGGGCTGTGGAAAGGATATATCAACCTGGTCAAAATAATAGCATTTAATTTTAATTCTAATTTTTCCATTTAATTATAATTTTCTATTTAATTCTAATTTTTGGAAATTGTATGGGAAAAACCAAGTTTGCTATTGAGCCATCTTAGAACCCAATACTCTAGGCTAAGGGATTTCTTGGTGGTTGCTTGAGGTGCTCCAGACCAGGTTTCAGAAACATATGAGAGTATGGAAAAGATGCTTCTTTCAACATGATTTATGACTATTTTTTTTTGTCTTAGATCTCTGCTGTTTCCTGTTTGATCAGCCATTTTGTAATTTTGAAATTTTTTGAGCAATATGTAAATAGTGGAAATTGGGAATTTAAAAGAAAGATTTTTTTCAAAAACTACTCCTAGGTCTTTGTGGATATAGGCATTTGGGACTGGGACATCTGAAATTTTAATTTTTATGTAGTTTGGTTGTTTTTGTAAGGAGTAAGCTATCTGAGCAGATTTGTTTGCAGTGGTAGTGAGAATAAGTTCTTTCAGATATTTGATGATTCTATCCATCTGTAAATCCGCATCATGGCTAACTATGGAAATAAAAAATAACTTGCCTTATCTTGAAGAGCAGTTTGGATGCGCACAGTGGTGTCAGCTAGGCTTGTTTTTATTGTGCTAATGGTTTTCTTCAGAGCGCTAAATATTTAAATAACCTTAACCGCAAAATAATTTAAGTAAAAGGGGTTTCTCCACGCTAGCCGTTATGATTTACAACGGAATACCAGCAGAAATTCAAATTTGAACACTTTCCGATATTTGCAGTTGGTATTAGCAGCTAGCATTTTGCACAGAAGGGTTACTTGGTATGATCTCTAAATGAACAAAATTTCAGATGAAGTTTCAACATGAAAAGGTTGGGAGTTTGAATTACCAATTTTAAATTCTATTTTAGCACAGAGAGATACTATTGCTCCAAAATTCAAAACGTTAACTTCAGACAGGATTTTTTTATCATTTTTCAATCACACATTAAGATCTGATTATTAGCGTCTTAAATTACTCGTATCCAAGGCCCTGTTCCTTTGAGAAGAGTGCTATTAATTTTAAGTGTAATTACAGTATAATGGCAACTCGTGGTATCTTGATTCGCAAAATGAGAGTATACAATCTTAGAACAAACTTAGTTTGCTCCTTGCTATGTATATACACGAATGGCAACTTATTTCAGAAAGATATGAAATAATAATGTAAGAAAAGGCGACTGTGTGACATATAAATTTGCTCAGCACGTGCTTCTTAAAAGTCATCTGGGAACGGACTTCCGAAAGAACGAGGAAAAGAAAAGAAAAACACATTAGTATCTACCATTTTACAGGATCTTGAACCGATAAAGCATTACTCGAAATAAAAATATCATTCTGGTCTTTCTGATGCGTATCACAAGACCAAAACAGTGAAGTGTAGAACTCCGCCTTTAGAAATTAACTCACGTTTCAGACATCCCTTATGTGACCACGCCATGTCACGAAAAAATGGTGTGACATATGGCACAATAGCTTCTAATGATGCCCAGTCCATCAAAAGATACATTTCGGGATCTTTCTACATCAATTATGGAGACTCCACGTGGCGAATAAGGTAACCCAACACCCATTATCTGTATTAAGGGACTTTCACATGTTTCCCCAGACGTGCTGATTGTGAGTAAGAAGGGGTAAGTAGGAGGGAAAAATAGAAGGTGACGAAGTAATGTCACGGTACTGCTGCTACACGTTTTCGGAAAATCGGTGGTATTGATCAAACCCATTTCTTAGCTGAAGAGAGGAATATGTGTGTATGTGCGGGAAAAGCAAGGTGGTAGTAACGATTATTATCCCACTTTGAGATTTGTTCCAGTAAAGGAGTAATCCGATGCCCCTAAAGAGTTTCTTCTCGCTAGGACTAAATTCATCAAAGACTTAAGTAATATATTAAATATTATTACTTTAATATTAATCCACGTAAAATAAAATATGAGTTTCTGAGAGTTCTGTTATATCTTATAAATAATCTGACTCTTTTTTAATGAAAAAACTAGAATAAAATATATTTTCTAACGCCTAATTTATGCATAAATAGATTTAATGCATAAATTTGACCTTAGAAAATATATTTAATTTAATATATTTAATCAAATATTTTTTTTCAGATAAATTACCGCTAGGTGTCACTTCTTGTAATGTTGACTTCGGATCTCTTATCTCATAGTAATAAACAATGTATGCATTTTTATAACGTGAATTTTAATGCTGCTTCTTACAAAACAAAGAAATTTTCCATTAAAAAAAGAGAAAGAAAGATTTTTTAAAAAACTTTGGACTCAAGTATTGATTTAAAATGCTATCAGCCACGAGAACAAAGAAATCCAGAAGGTAAATAGACGATGCAGAAAAAAATGTCCCCCCAAAGCTCAAGTACTGCGCTTTATTTTCCGTTTCTCTCTGTTCTGATTACATTTTCAATGAAAATATAGATTTAGGCCAACGGAGTGACCTTCCAGAGACTTGACCCATTGGTGCAGTTTTTGTTATTAGCGAGAGGTTGTTTTAAATAGAAAAGTCTGGATAGGAAACTTTGATATTGACATATGCCACAAACAAACGACTTGGTGATCATTGACTTCTTGGGTACTCATATAAGAAATGCCCAACTCGTTTTTAATGATCTCTGTGTATTGACTTCCCTTCTACAGACTCCAGTAAGAAGTTGTTTTTCCTTTGTTCGTGATGGGGAGTGTTCTTAGAATAATGACCCGATCATAATATTCAACCAATATAAAATCCCTAAAAGAGTATCCACAAAACAATTGGCCTGATCGCTGTTTTTTGATTTTCTCTTTCACTAAAATCATCTGAATTTTTTTTTTCTTTTAGAAGTCTACTCCGTAGATTTTTATGAGAATGAAGTCGTTGATGACCTATGAACTTTAGAAAATCAGTAAGTATATAATGGCTGTAAATAAATACAAAATTGTATAAAAATACAATAAATATAAATAAAGGTATACAAAGAATGGTGCCGAATAGGTCAAACCACCTCCCACCAACAGAACTGTGAGGGTTACGCAAGATGGAAGGTCGTGATGAGTGAAAGGTGCAGCGCCTTGTACCGGCTCAATGGCAGATCACTGTGCAACAGTTCACATCACAATACAATATGGGGAATGCAAGAACAATGTCCCAAATGACCATGCGCCGCACACTCATTCAGACGGTTCCACAGCAGACGACCTTCTCCTCGCCGCTGATCATCGTCGACAGCGAATGCTTTTCAACAACACGCTGGTTGGACGCAGGGACTGGAAACGACTGTGCTGGTCGGTCGGATGAGCCTGGTGGAACATGCCGGCGTATGCCTTCGTGCATGGGGAAGCAACACGAGCCCATGGACCCATCGTGCATGGTGCCCACTATACAGGCAGGTGGCTGTGATTGTTTAATATCGGGAATGTTTTGATGACAAGAACTAGGACCTATGGTGAGTATGGATTAACGTTTCACTGAGGTCTACCTGTAGCTCTTAAGTTACCATGTGCATCCTGCCATGTAGCATTTTTTCCTTGTCAGAAACAGGATCTTCTAAGAAGATAATCTTGCACAGTGTGGGCACGCTGTGTCATCGTGCCCACACTGTGCACGAGTGGTTCGAAGAACACAATGACGATATCACCAATCTTAAGTGTCCTCCAAATTCGCCTGACTCAAATCCGATTGAACTCTTATGAGCTGTTTGTAACGGGAAATGAGGCGTGTGGACATGGAACCGTCATGTATTCCGACATAGTGGAAAGCCTTGAGCAGGCAGCATGGCTGCAGATCCTTACGCACGTCTTCGGGCGTTTAGTGGAGTCAAAGGCTAGGCGAATAGCGGCTGTTATCAGTGCGAACATGGTATTAGGTAAGTGGTCACGATTCAGTGTTCACTCAGTGTATGTAAAGTTTCAATCATATATCTATCACACTCCATTTGAAAGCCACTGTACGGACTATAATTCTAATTTAAAAAATGCATTCCATGCAGATCATTTTGTGATATTACTGTTAATTAAATTGCTAGATTATTTGAATTTTGGCACTTAATTAACTAGTATTTTAATTCACTGTTCACTGCTCTGTCTAAAGCAATAAATAAATAAATAGTGTTCACTCGATATTATCGTAAGCGTGTTCATATTTCGCAAGAAGCCTGTAAGATCATACAGTATTCAATCCATTCACTGGCAAAAAATTAATAAATCTTTTGCAATTAGCGTCAACAGATAAACGCAGATAAGTAAGTTGTCACATGGTATGATCATAAGTTCCTTGTTATCAGATGAATACTGTACGCTTTCCTGGGACTCCTTAGTACATCTGGTCATTAAGGGAACAGTGATCTTTCTGATTTTTGAAACCGGTTAAAAAGGAGCCACAATTGAGGAAACAAGGAAGATCATTGCTCTGTTGTTGTTGTTGTTGGGTTTTAGGAGCATTAGCGAATAAGGCCATATCGTTCTGTGTATAACGTCTCTAAATTGTGATTTTTCTATAGTCGATTTTCTATTACTGGACGGAAAACCCGAGTTTCCGGAAAAAAAAAAAAAAAAAAAAAACACCATGCAACCCTCGCCTGAGACCGACTAACTCGGCCAGGTTACGAAAAGGCCCATGAAAATTCCTCCCTTCATCGATGGGACTGGAACTCAAGTTTTTCCGCCCGGTGTGTGGAAGATGGCGATCCTACCAACTGTGCTACCCGCGAGGGCCAGCAACAACTGGCCCACTTTAATGAATGCTGGTGAAATCCTTCTCCGATTTGCAGATTCCGCACCCATTTGTGGATGGTGGTAAGTTTCGAATTAAAAGGGGTTTGAGCTCTCATGTGAAGATGATGAGAAGTATTAAGAGGACAGTGCCATCTTGGTAATTGCGTTTTTCCAGTTCTCTGTTGAGGAAGAAGGGTTCTCTTGAGTTTAAAGGCTGTCTGGGCAAATGGTGAGAGTTCTTTGTAGCATTTTTCTTCTGTGACGAATAGGTTCTCCTAACCGCGGGGAAGATAATGAAGATGCATTACGCTTCTCTGTGGATGGTAGTTATGACAATAGCACAGGACATGCTCTGGGGAACCGCAGATGCAGGTCGGATCTTCGGCGAGACCTAGCTCAGCTAATTTCTTGTTAATTGCGTTATGTCCTGTAATGAGGTAGGAAACGTACAGCCCTGGGGAGAACCATGGAGGTGGACGCGGATACGTGATGGTGACGTGAGGTAGGAATTTTTGATAACATTCCTTTTGAGCGTTTCACTCCAGTCATCTTGCCATTTTTGTGTAAAGTAGTTTAATCTTTTCTTTTCTTGTTTGTAGGTACAGTATTAGACAAGTCTAGATTAAAGCTAATGATGGTTGCTGGTAGCGATTTCCAGTAGTTGAGTTCCTATGCGATGACTTCAATGTGCAGGGATAGAACCCCAGGCCCCTTGGAGCGCAGGCGTGCCCACGGTGCAGCGTGCACGAATGATGATAAGAAGCATGCGCCGTTGCATGCGTAGTTCTAGTTTGCGTCTATTTCGGTCAATGGTGACACGCTAATACCATACCGCTCCACCATAGTAGACAAAATGAGAGAGAGAGAGAGACTGTAAAGGATTGACAGTACATGTCGCCTTACTCCTCAGTCACGCTTTGAGATTCAGATTATATTTTCTTATTATTTCTGCAAGGTGAATTAGATATGGAAAGAAGGTTAATTTAGCGTCTATAACTATTCCAAGGTATTTTAACTTGCTCTCTACTTTGATGGGGACGTTATTGAGTTAAACTGTTGGATGACTGTTGATTAGAAGAGCTTGTGCCTTTCCTGATGATATTTTGAGGTTATGTAGGGATCACTATGACTGGATTTGAGCAAGAGCAGAGGCAGTTCTCCCTTCAAGCATGGCTCGGGATCATGCGGTCTGACGAATCTCAATTTACAGATCCCGCACTCTTTTTCTGTGACATCTGACCATCTTCCCTTTGCATTGTTTCATTTTTACCCGGATTGCGATGGAACCTTTCAAGACGACAACGCAACTGTCCACCGTATAAAAATTATATCTGAATGGGTTCCAGAAATATTCCCAAAATTTCGAACATATACCTTGAATACAATTTAAAATTCTGGGATATTTTTGAAAAGTCAGGTCAGCTTTGCAGTCCTTTACCGACCACAATACAGCAGTCGAGAAATATCCTGATGGAGGAATGGTCAGATCTGCACTAGACTCCTTCAGACACCTAATGGAATTTATGTCTCGATGTGTACGGGCTGTATTTGGGGCAAACGTTAGCCCTAGTACATATTAAATAACGTTTTTCTAATTTTTGGCTAGTGAGTGTATAACTTAACAATATATTCAGTTTCTTTATTAATTTTTATTCGAATCTTTTAATGTTGGAAATGGAAATTCATATAGTTGAATGTTGGAAATATTACTTCAAACAGTAAAATGTAGGTACTTGTGTACTTACTGTGTTTTTTTTTTTTTTTTTTTTTACTTACAGGGTTGTATAAATATGAGTATAAATAACCTTTATATCACAGGGTGTACGAAAAAATAAATCAACAATCCAAAAAGCGGTATTTTGTTAATTGGAACTGGTTAATCTGAATCACGTGGAGCAGTTTGCCAGCAAGGTAGTCTAATGGCTGGGTGGGTGGCCCTGTTAAATATCCTTTCCATGAACCTCTCTATCCTCTTTCGTCCGGCGATTATCCTCTTTTCAGTGACAACTCTCCGACAGTCTGAATGGCTGTGGTAATTGCACCGGCACCGACAAAGGTCACGTAGCCTTCTTTCTCTGTGTGGCGGTCTCATTCTTAGCTCTCCCTGCCGTACGCACGTGGCTAGTGACCCTAACGTCGGACGATAATCACTCACTCGAACGACCAATCCATTCCCATTGAGTCGTTTCTATAGCAGCTCCCAAATGGATCTGCACACAAGGACAGAGACATCAGAAGACGGTCCCGCAGAAACATTTACCGTTATGGCTTCTTTTGTAAGCCACCCCAGGCTTGCCGGTATCTTCGTCGATAACAGCTGCTTCTTATTTCTTCGAGCACAGTTTATGTAACAATCCACAGTGGCGTGGTGTAGTGGTTGTTCGCTTATTTGCCAGATAATATTTACATCTGTTAAGCCTTCCTCAAAGTGGTAATGTACTCACAAAGTCTATTTTCAATATGGAAAATATCAAATTTGTAGTCAGATATAAATTATGTGCTTAAGTTGGACACAATTCATTGTACTTCTGGCAATTAAATTTTATTGCGAATCCTAAAATTTCAAAACAGTTTGTACTTTATACCTATCACGTAGAGCTTTTTTACAGGAAAAATTGTTTTCTAAGATACACAATAAACCAGTCCATCCCTCTTGTGCAGGATGGACTGCTTTGTGATGATGGTGAAAGCACAAAGTCGGGAACGGTTGATATAAGATTGTAGTCATCACACGTGGCGATCAGCTTTTGAGTATCTGCGAGGAAGAATGGCTCGGCATCGAGTTCTTTCAATTTTGAACGTGGAATGACATGTGGCGTCAATATCTCGAAAACAGTCAACAGGGTCAATTGCTAAGTTCTGTGGTGTTACGAGTCTGCCGTGATTGGCTCAACAGCGGTTGAACAACTAGCCAAAGATCACACGTGGAATAATTATGTATCGTTGGCGCCTGTGGTGAGCAAAGTGTGTCTCGTTTCTTAGCTTAGCCCAGCTAACACCCAGTACAAGGTAGGAACAGAAAAACCAACGTCCACATCGACTCTGCGCAGGACATTAGTTCGCTATGGCAGTCGATGGGCGTCACGGGAACCCATGCTCAATGTAAGACACAAGAAATTGCAGTTTTCATGGGCACGTCATCACCAACACTGGACCACCGACATGTGGAAATCTGTCACCTGATCTGATGAATCCCGTTTCCATCTCTATTATGCCGATGGTGGATCCGCATTTGAAGAAAATGTTGTTATGCTGTTTTATTGGTCTTCAGCAGGCTGGAGGTGGTAGTGTTATAGTTTAGGGACTGTTTTCATAGCTTATCCTGTGTCCTTCAATCACCGTTAATCAAAGGTTCTATGGGAGCATGTACCTTTCTATCGTCATAGACCAAGTATAACTCTTCATGATGTAGCAGTATACAGACAATTCCAGCATCTATCAACAAGACAATGCGTCATGCCACAAGGCGTGGCATGTTGCTAACTGATTTTAGGAACATGACAATGAATTTTCCATTCTCACATGGCCGCCCAATTCATCCGATCTTTTCACGTATGTCCTAACCATGTTCAGTCTAGTTGAGTATGTTTGGGACCTACTGGAAAAGGACATTCGTTGCTACGACCAAACATCTGACAGTGTCAGGTATTACTGAACATATTGTGCAAATCATGGGTAACGCTACCATAGGACACTCTGTAACATCTTATGGAGTCCATGCCAAGATGTGTCTCTGATATACCACCTCTGCATATGAAGCTAAATTGAAGGAAGTCCAGTTTGTGGTCATCCATGCTTGACAGGAGGGCTACGCCCTCCTGTCCTGATATTTCTGTTTTTAAACTTATTTAAAATTTATTATTTGATTTATTATAAATTCATTTGCAAAATTTATTATAAAATTATTTTTATAATTTCTTATATTTTATTTAGTTTCATATACGAGAATTTTTATGTACAAAACTTATTTCAAAGTTATTTAATTTATAAAAAATTCATTTACAAAATTTATTATAAAAGTTATTTATTATAATTTGTCAGATTTTATTAAAGATTCATTCTATTTGATCTAGGTTCACAATACTCAACTTTTTATTTATAAAACTTATTTAACAGTTAATTTATTATAAATTCAATTACAAAATTTATTATATAAATCATTTATTATAATTTGTTTAGAATTTATCTAGTTTAACGCATGAGAATTTTTATCAACTCAACTTGTTATTTATAAAACTTATTTAAAATTTATTATTTAATTTATTAAAAATTCATTTAAATAAAAGTGATTTATTAAAAATTTATTTAGATAATAGTGCTTTATTAAAAATTCATTTACAAAATTTTAAAAATTAATTTTAAAAAAATGAAAAAAATTATTTATTATAATTTGTAAATTTTACTAAAGTTTCACGTATAACAATTTTTAGTAACTCGAGGTTTTATTTATAAACCTTATTTAAAAATTTATTATAATTAATGTATTTTAAATTCGATTATAAAATTTATTATAAAAATTATTTATTATAATTTATTAGATTTTATTAAACATTCATTCTATTTTATCTAGTTTCATGTATGAGAATTTTTATTAATCGATATTTTAATGTGATAAGAATTTATTAATTATAATTTTTGATAAATAATTTTTATAAATATATTATTTATAAAAAATATAAATAGATATTTATAAATAATTTGTAATTATTTATAAAACTTATTTAAAATTTTATTATTTAATTTATTATAAATTCAATTACAAAATTTAAAAAAAATAATTTTTTGGGTTCTTATTTGTTAAAAATCTATGCACTGTTTATTTCGGTCTCAAACATTTCAGGATATTTTAACCACAAAATTTTTAAGAAGCATTCATCCATCAGTTTCTGATGGATGAATGTTTCTTAAAGACAGAAAGATGAATACTTCTTATAGATGAAGACAGAAAAACATATCAACGTTTTACCACGCGCCCCATAGATCAAAATCTCTTGGACTTGGTACTCCAAAGACCTTCATCAACAGTGGTAACAATATCCCAGAAAGAACGTCCATTGATAATACAATGATGTGATTTGTCCTTTCAGCTTTCTATTTGAAAATATCCAATAGAAAGAAAGTAATTAAATAAATCATCAACCGTACTGTTGCTCTTAGAGAGAGATGCATGAACAGTTCAAAAGTGAGCATATAATTAGTTTGTCTTAGTTAAAACACTTCGTGCAAAAACTTAGTAACCTCTTTGTCTAAACCCTGGTGACACTCAACGAGACAAATTGGAGGTACTTTGGAAACAGAAACGGCAATCAAACCATCGGAAGCTTCAGAAGTTTGCCTTTAATGGGGTGCATTAATTCTAAATCATACAAAATATATTTACTTTCGTCCCTTTGAAGTAAACTACAGAATGCACGATCCTTCCGCTTGTTTGACCTAAATGCTTTAAAATCTATTCACTCTGTCATCTCTCTCTCTCTCTCTCTCTCTCTCTCTCTCTCTCTCTCTCTGTTTCTTTGCTGTTCATTCAGCTGAGTGGGTTGTTTGTTCTTCACGAAGGATACCACGAAAAGAGAGAGAGAAATAATTATCTAAAATTCCATTCTGACTAATTATCGCAGCAATTCAATTATGGTCGGCATTTCTGAAAGTCCGGATGCGAAAAACGACCCTTACTTTAACAGATTAGTCTTCAGTAACCAGAAATTCAATGTAGCCAACGAAGAGCATTCATTTCCTTTTCTTTCTTTGGTTATTACTTAAAAGAATGGTAGATACTCTCGTCATCTTCGTTCTACACATTGAAACAGCATAGAAAGGATGGACAGACTTTTCTGTAAATCTGCATACATAACTGTGACGTACATGGACGTAAACGATTAGCATATCGAGCTGTAGTGTGTATGCTAAGCACCAAAACAACTAAAGCACAAGCAAATAGAGAAGGGTAAAGACAAGAAACAGTAGTCCTCAGGAGTAGGTACAATGGATATAATAATCTTCTCCAGCATACCAGTATAAAGTCCTGGGTTCAAATACCGTCAGTGAACAAGAGCAATTTTTATCTGATTTTTTTAGCAAACACAGCTCAGTTAGTCAGTTTCAGGCAAGGGTTATATGGTTTTCCTTCAAGAAAACTCGGGATTTTCCTCCACCAAACCGATTGAAGAATACAAACAATTAGAGACACTTCATAGCCTCAGTTTCTTTGGAGCTTAGCATACAGCTGACCTACGAAATAAAGAAAACATCGGAACAAAGGATCGATATTTAATGTGAAAAACCAAACAGCACCGCTCTGCAGACTCTCGCTGGTAGCACAGTGGGTATAATCACCATCCTTCCTACACCGCATAATAGGCATGGGTTTGAATCTCATCAATCACTCAAGGAAATTTTAATGGCATTTTTCACAACGTGACTGAGTTAGTCGGTCTTAAGAGAGGGTTGATGGCCTTTTCTCGAGATTCTCAACCAGCCAACAGATAAATCCATGACAAAATACACGCAATAACAGATACAATATACACCTCATTGACTTAGTTGCTTTGGTGTTTAACTGATAAACAAACACATCTTCAAAGAAGTCAAGCGATTGTGTCGCTGTCAGAGAGACGGAGTTCGTACTTGACAATGAGTGCTCAGGTTTCGCCTGGTTCGAATGTTCAATAGAGGAGTCTGCGCGGATACGCAATGGTATCGTCACCGTCCTCCCCATATCGGGTGGAAAAGGCCCGGGTTCGAATCCAGTCGATGACGCGAGGAACTTTAATGGACTTTTTTCACTCCGTGGCTGAGTTAGTCGGTCTCAGGAGTAGATAGCAAGGTTTTCTACCCAGAAACTGGGTTTTTCATTCAGCAAAACAGCCAAATCGACAAGAGACCACACGCAATTTACAGACACAATACATATATGGGTATATAGAAGCAATTTTTGGTGACGCTAATAAAATAATTTGAATAATTGGAATTTGTTCAATAGAGGACAAATCAGATGCCACCTGCCTGGATAGTGGGCACCATGCATGATTAGTCCATGGTTGTTGTTGTTGTTATTTGGTTTTTAGGAGCATTAGCAACTAAGGCCATATTGCTCCGTGGGGATATGCGGTGGTCGTTCCCTGACCTTTCCACATCCTCCGTATTTGGTGGTGACGGGCTCGAACCCCGGTCTAATCAAGAAGCGTGTGTTACGCACTGCTACTCCTGCCCACTTGGCTACGGAGGCGCCATTAGTCCATGGACTCGTGTTGATTTCGCCACACACGAAGACATCTGTCGGTGTGTTGCACCAGGTTTTTGGACTCATCCATCCAGCACTCTCGTTTCCAGTCATCCAGTGTCCAACCAGCCTGTTGTTAACACCACAGCATTCGCCATCGACGATGATCAGCGGTCAGCACAGGATGTTTCTTGGGTCGTTTGCTGTGGAACCCATAATTTTGCTGATGACTTACAAACAGCGAAGGCAAATTAAATGTTTCATCTATATTTTGAGGAATGTTTATTCGTATGATTCCAGGATGCACTGCGCATGTTTCAATTTGTGTCTATTGGTGGCACCACTTTTCAGACTGCACAGTAATATATCGCCAATTTTCATGCAAACAACTCTTTCCTATGCAAAATTATTAATGGATCCATGAATTCTCACTTTAAAATATTACTCTCTCTCTCTCTCTCTCTCTCTCTCTCTCTCTCTGTTTGTCTTACTGTATTTATTTCTTCTTTCCATTGTATGTTTCGTTGATTTATTCCTTTGGTTTCTCTAAACATGTAAGCTTAAGTGGGTTGGTACAATGAAATTTCGCAAGTGCATTTGTCATGCTCAATTCGTTGTCGCATTTGCAGAAGAAAATGTTTAATTAATCGCTTATTACCCGCTTTATCTTTGCCAGTCTCAAGAAACACCCAAATTAAGAAAGCAAGAAAAGAAAAGAAAATCAAATGCACTTAAGTTCATTAGGTTTCCATCCGTATAATTATCTGAGAGGTTTCATAATTGAATGACATTAACAACACGTACAGATGCGGGCCACTTACGACATTGTTCACAAAATGAATACTGCACTATGAAAAGAGAGATGAAGTCCTTTTCAGGTGTGTACAAAATTTTCATTCTCTCCAAAATATCTTCCAGATGAATGAATGAATGAATGAGCACCACTTAGAACCTTTTTCCTCACATTTTTTCTCAGTAAAAATTTATATTTAAAAGTTGAAAACTTGTTTAAAACGACACTCAACTTTCCTTCCTTTGGGCTACGGATTTCAAAATGTTCCGATAGATAGCGCTAGTTGTTTTCAAATTAGAATCAGATATCGATGTTGGTTCTTGGATGTTATTTTTGGATCGTTCTTCATAACCTTAGTTTTAGGTCTTCCTGATTATATTTTACCAGTCCTCTTAAAACGTTGGGTCAGGACTGCTGAACCCCCCCCCACACCTCTTTCTCCCTCTCGTACGCCTGACTAAAGATACTGTCAAGAAGATTGCCCAACTTCTCTACACCCTTGGAGTTGTTTAATTGTCGGACTTCAAGAAAACTCACGGTAACATCGTGGAATTAATGTAATTTCTAATCATAATTAATAATATAATTAATCACAGAATTCTACTTACAGATGTTAATTAATATAATTAATCACCATGTTTTAGGGCTGTTTCTTTATTCCTCTTGATTAATGCAAATTTCCGGGCCACGGCACCTCTGAGACACGAGCACATATTCAACTGTACGTGGTACAATAGCGACGCTATCCTTTTCCACGTAACACGATCCTTGCACGTTTTCTCAGCATGACCGATGATGCTGCTGGCTAGCTACAATGTGAAAAGATAACAGGACTGTCTTTTCCTCTGGCGAGCACTGTAATCTATTTTAATATGAAGACATCAACCAAGTAAAATACAGCAACACATACAAGCGTGATGTCATTATTTAATGTGTATTTTTGATTAAAAGAGCATTTCTATACAGTCACTATTTTTTAAAAAATCTCCTACAACAAACTCCTACAGCAATCCACGTGAAAGACGTCCACTCATTTTAATTTACCAGTTTGGAAATTATTAAATTATATTTGTCATATTAATTAATGTCAAAAAGAGAGAGGGCGCTCTTTAAATATATCATTAATATAAATATTAAATAGTGTGTAAAGTCATAAACGAAAGGGGGCGCTCTTTGAATATATTACCGATATATTTATCATATTAATTAATGTCAAAAAGAAAGAGGGAAATCTTTGAATATATCACCAATATTATTAAATGGTGTGTGAGGAAAGTTTAAGTTAAAAAAATAAATTATTTATTAAAAATTAATTTTTCTACCCCTATTAATTACAAATTAAACTTTTTTTGATATATTTATATGATTTAGAAGAAAACTTATCAAACTTTTATAGTAAAAATATGCTCAAGTTCCCAGCAATTCACCATTTAAAGCGCCCTCTTTCGTTTATGACGTCATTCCCCAATTGTTCAAATAATAGAAATAGTTGATATCTAACATTAATTTTAATCGAGTTGACAGCATACTTTCATGATCATGATGTGTATGCTTTTTAATTCAGCTTTAAAAACGTATAGATTTATTTTTATTTAAAAATAAATTAACTATGCAGTTCTTGATTAGCTGGATGTAAAAGAATATTAATATTTAAATATAATTTTGATAGTTTTTCTTTTCCAATCATACCAACTAGGCCACAGATTAAGTATTGGCATGTTGAAGAAATTACAGGATAGTTATTTAACCAGTAATTAAGTAATATGCATATTTTGATTAATCTGTGATTAATCGAAGTGAAAATAAAATTACTAATTAACTTTTATAGATAAATTAATTACTAATTAATAATATTTGAACCGTTATGTATTCGTGTGACTTTAATAAAATTCGGAACTGCTCGACAAACTTTTTCAGCAGAGCCAAATGCAAAATTTCATCAGATAACAGGACTCTTAATGAACTAAGAGGTGTGTTTTCCATTTACGAAAGCGCCCTGAAATGTTAAAAATAAATATTAGCAAGTTCGCCACGTTTTAGCCACGTACCAATTTTATTTCTCAAGTTAATATTCACTTAATATGCAGTCACCATTTTTGTAATGCACTTTACTTATTTCTTCCTGAATTTTAATAACAGCATTATTAATTACCACATAGGCATTTCACGTTTCTTATTTCATTAATATTCTACGAAAATGGTAATACTGTAATTACATTATTTATATCTTTAGTATCAAAATAACAAATTTCTACAGTTCTCGTTTGAATAAAATTTGGAATGGCTGGACAAAGAGAAGCATGTCGAAGTGGCTAGTAAGCCATCATCGGAAAAGCAGTTTACCAACAGAGCCGGAGAATGTTTAAATTACATATAAGCAAATTAATAGTTTAAAAGTTTATTTGATTTTAAAACTTGAAAATCATTAAATGTTCCTCACCTATTTAAAAATAATCACGATCAAATGTACTTGTTTCTCAAGTAGATAGTAGTCTGAGTTTCTATTACAGAATTATTGAGTAGATAATAATCGAACCTTCAAGTTCATTACAAGTCGTGTTTATTGTAAACTGCTGCAGAGGGGGTTGTTAATGTCAAGACACAGAATTAAAGAATTTCTAAGTAAGGCTAAAGTAGCGTGCTAGGCAGTAGCACGGTGAGAAGATCGTGTGCTAACTCTGTCAAAGCTGCAATTTCACTTCCATCTAGGATCATTATGAACCTTTTGCGTGACTCGCTTCTACGACCTTTTAAAGGGAAAAAAATTGTAAATGAAACACGCCTTAATACAGTTTCCTTTCCAGTTCAAATTCTGGTTCACCACCAAAGTAACGATACTTCAGCTACAGACTGAGAAATGTAAAACAGGTAGTCAAAAGTGATTTTCTCTTCTTCATCTTTCAGGCAGTTCATTTCCACAAACTTCGGGATTTCGAGATTTGATTGAAATGCAAACATACGGCTTATAATTTTCTTCATAACACTAAATACAGGTTTGACCAAATACATGTATCTGTTTTAGAGACTGCATCGTTCAAATGTGCTGCTGTTCTATTAATGACAAAAAGGATCATCGTTGTAGGTTAAAAACACTTAACCCACTGATGAATACTGCTGAGAGTTCTTACATGTTGTCTGGTAGCTCCTAAGTCCCCTGAGAAATGTTAGTGGTTAGAGGTTTAGAGAGACAAATGTTTGAATTAAACTCAAATTTTCAAAAGGAAAAGACACATTAAATATTAATTTACATTTAACATTAAAAAGCTCACTAAATATTAAACAATTTATAATTAAAACATTAAGCAGTTAACATTAAAAAGGTGCATTAAACATTAATTTATATTTTGCTGCTCACCTAACTCGGACAGATAAGCAGCAAAATGTCCATTCACACAGCAGTGCACACGCGATTGGGTAACTTAAGACAACAGCTCACAAAACACTTCATAATTGCTACACATAACTTAAGGCCACTTTGCAGCTACCAGAGATGTCAGGCCCTTTGTCAGCGTATTCTTGGACATATGGTCTCCTGCCATCTACCGGCAGTTCGCGAAACTTGAGTGGTTGTACGGTGGTGCTGCCATTCTGTGAGCTAAATTATCCGCCTGTGTAGCTCTCCATCTTTTTGCCTAGCTTTTTCTTTTTATACTATCTATGCTGCCAAATTGCCTTCCTTTCAACGTCTTTGATATTTGGGTACCAGAAGTAGTCCAGGGGAATACTACGCGCAAGTTAAGGGTCATTTTTTTAAAAGAATTAATCGAGAAAAGCCTCCATTTCGAGGCGGTTCCTGTTATTTGCTAGACCGCAGTCTGCGCTGATTATCAAGGACTTCCTCCACTTCTTGTTGTCGAAAGACACCAATTTAAGGGGAAAAAAACATTAAAAAATGTGACAGAAATTGGTGGCAATCAGTTCAAATGCCCTTAAAATCTGGCAACTCACACATAAGGCAATTACTTCGAAAAATATTAAAAGCGTTTTCCATTCTACCATCTTCTTTTCTTTACACCGACCCAGTCCTGGAACTTAATTGTGAAACGTATATCATCGACAGATTTATAAAGATATTACCCGATTATCTTTCTAATAAGAACCGAGTATTTTTCTTGTAAAATAAATATCTGTCTATATGTGTCTGTTTTTAATATAAATGACTATCTAATTATCCATCTATCCTTATCTCTTCCTATATATTTAATCAATCCAGCTATCAATCTTTCTGTCTATCTCTTCTTCACTCTCTCTCGCGCGTATCCGCGACTTTGATCATATTCTCTGATCACGGTGTATCTATTAATAATATTTCTGATGGCGTCATACTTTCAGCCCCTCCCATTCCCCTTTCCAAAGTGACTTTCCCAGCAATTAATAACTGTTCATATAATAAACGTAGTTTTATTAAATCCCATCCTGCAGCGCAGGTAATACACGAAAAGAATTTAATGGCTGTAGACGAACAAAGTGACATATTCCCTTAGTCCTCGTGTATAATGTTAGGAATGACAATGGATGCAATTTGTCTCTTGCCACCTCAATTAAGTCTGCAGTCAGTCATCAGCCCTGTCGTGGGATGAATTTACAACAACGCTTTTTTTTGTTGGCACAGAAGCGAATTGAGAAACAAATTATCCACAGCACGACAATAATTTTTTTTTCAATATAAAAGCAAAAATATTTCCTGCACTGAGTGTAACCGGGATGAAAAATTATTAAATGAAAACCTTACCGTATACAACCCTTTGCTTTACTCTATTTCATGAAAAGTTATTTCGTTTTAAATATGGCTTACTTTATTTTATGGAGGTTTTTTTCTTTTATAAATATTAAACGGTTTAAAATGAATAACAAAATCTCTTTATTAAATAAATACACGCTTTGGTAAATATATAAATACGTATTGCATATATGTAGCACTTTCTCTGTGTGCTAGATGCAGAGTGTGAAGACCTTGAATTACAAATCGGTGTACTGTACGGTTGGGTGAGCTTGAGTCTCTGAGAATAAGAGTTGATGCCCTAGAGGAAATATATTTCATTGCAAAATTCTTTGTTTCCACGCGAGATATTTATACTTGTGGGATTCAGTTGTAAGTGTAAGAAAAAGGAGAAATATATTCTATAATTACATTAAAATTAACGTTTACAGGAATTTTACAGAATTCAAGGCGGTTTACACCTTAAATAGGGTTGTACCAACTGTGTAAAATGAGGTACTTTGCAATATCCGAAATTCTTTAAAATCCTGACATTAAAAAAAAAAAAAATGCAGCCAACAGTAGTCTTAATCCTCACAACAGAAAGACATTGCCTTTGGAACGAGTTGCACATGTATTGCACTTCTTTCAAATAGGGCCTCTCCAAAAAGTTAATTTGCTATTTGACAGGCTGTTTTAGGATTGATCGGTCGTTCATTTTTCTAAATTTATAAATTTGGAACAAATATTACTCTTTCTGTGTGTCACCCCCCAAAGAGATACGTTTTTCATCTTTTGCGGAACTTAGGCCATTTTTGTAGAAGGTCTCACTTTGCTCTTGGAACCATGCTTCTGTCTCAGAAATTCTTCTGCCTAGCCAAAAAAAAAAAAAAAAAAATGGTTTCCACGCAAAAATGATTTCGGCTGCTAAATGAGGAAGAAGTCAGAAGAACAAGGCGGGTGTGGCAAAATATGAAGTCTAACTTTCGTGCAATATCAGTGGTTGTGAGAACAGTGTGTGGGCTGGTGCGTTGTCATGAAGCAACAGCACACCTTTTCCTTAATTGACGCATGTGATTGCTTCAGTAAGTTGCTGTAGTAATGCGCATTGATTGTGGTACCCTGATCCAGGTAATCTGTGAGAATAATGCCTATCTTATCCAAGAAAACTAACATCAATACTTTACCTGCAGATGGTTGCATTCTGGTCTTTTTAGAGAGTTGGTGATGATGGATGTTTCCATTGTTTTGAAACCTCTTTTGTTTCTAGGTCAAAGTGATTGCTATCACACATGGGATCAATTCAGCAGAGCAGGCTTGCTTTTTTTCTTTCTGAAGATATGGGAGCAAGCGAGGTGCTGAGACCTTATTAATATTCAAAGCATTGTGAATTATGTCTTCACCGATCCATAGCTTATCCCCAATCTCACCAACTATCTGTTAATTGTTATGCTCAGCTGTTCAATTTTCTCCACAAATTCATTAGTTCGAGATGTGGTGCTCTCCGGCCTCTCTTGAACTCTCCTGAACTTAATAAAATTTGAAATTCCTCGAAACGTCTTTCCAAAAGAGACATTTATACAACTATATACTTTTATATTATATTATTTTAATATAATATAAAATATATTTTATTCCAATTTTTAACAAAAAAATTAATAAATATTTATTAAAAAAAATTCTCAAATTTGAAATGCATTAGTCCTCATGTGATAAGTCAACTTCTAGTTGACTTATCACATGAGGACAGACAGACAAACAAGCTAATTAAGCGCTTTATCCATTTGTAAAACTGTATTTTAAAATTTATTTTCCAAGAACTTTAGTAAAATGCTTTCGTTCACCATAATCTCTATCTTCGCCAAGGATAAATTTCCTTTCGCGGTTCCAAATATCTTGAAGTAGTACAGAGAACGCTACAGGATAATGTCTTATATCAGTGGCTGACAATCTCGAACGTAGTTTAATTAAAATGCTATGACGATTTGTCGATAAAAACATTCGATGATGGCTTATTTGTTTCCTGGCCGTGTAAACCAGTTGCAAATGAAGTAAAACAAGTCCAGAATCTAATGAAAAATTAATAAAAAATTCGCCGCAACATCCAACTCTCGTCCTCAATTTCTCTTGACCTCGGTACACCGGCACTGTTTAATTAAAATACTTAATTACATGTCTGCTTTTGCATTCAAAGAATTAATCAAGGTTGAAGCGATCACTGAACATTAAAAGAGGCCAAGAAATTCTTTTAGCAGTCTTCGAAAGAAAGACAGATAATTTTCTTTTATTAGTTATCATTCGTAGTGCACGATGGATCAAATTAGAGATGCTAATAAACGCCCACGTTTCATATAGGTACAGGGCGAATATATAGGTACAGGGGTGGGTGGTCAAAAAAGGTCTGAGAATTGAGTATAAAGGATAGATACAAAATTCTACGTTTTTGTATTTCTCAATGCACTTGTATTCTACAAAGTGTTTAATTCTTCAAAAAATAATTGTTGAGGGGTGTACAGAGGGTGGATTAATTGTTCGAATCCACATTCGTGAATTTTGGCCTGCGTATCTGTGCTTTATATAATATTTCTGTAAATTACGTGTGTTCTGTGGTCGATTTTTTGTTTGGTGGATGAAAAACCAGAGTTTCGGTGATGGAAACCATGCTACCCTCGCCTGAGACCGCCTAACTCGGCCACGTTTTGAAAGAGACCCATAAAGATATTCGCCTCAACAATGACACTCGAACTCAGATCTTTTTCTACCCTTTGTGGAGAAGGACCTCGATTCTTGCAAATCTGCTACCCACGAGGGACCACGGGTCTCTTGTCAAGGAGAAGAAAAACCCGATGACCCCACTTTCATGTCTTTTCAGGAACTGCAGCTTTAAACTTTAGGCTGGCATAATACGCTGTGCTGCCACTTTATTAGGTACACCTAACTAGTAGCGTGTTGGGCCTCTTTTAAACTTCAAAACAGCCTGAATTCTTCTAGGCATGGATTGAACAATATGCTGAAAACGTTGTGCAGGAATGGAGTACCATGCAGACATGAGGGTGTCAAGCAGTTCCTTGAGATTCGACGGAGGTGTAGGCCTGCAGCGAACAGCTTTCCAGCTCATCCCAAAGATGTTCAATAGGATTGAGATCCGCGAACTGAGAGGGCCATTGCAGCAGAGAATAGTCATGTCATGTTCCTGGAACCATTCCATAGTGATTCGGGCTTTGTGCACCGCCGCATTATCCTGCTGAAAGTAACCATTTCACTGAGGATAAACTGTCAACATGAACGGATGCACTTGGTCAGCAACGATGTTTAGTTACGATGATGCATTCAGACGTGAATCTATGGGTATCAATGGACCCAACGTGTGTCAAGAAATCATTCCCCACACCATAACAATGCCCCCACCACCCTGCACACTAGTCGTCACACATGACGAGTCCATGGATTCATGTTGTTTTCGCCAAATTCTGAGACTTCCATCAACATGATGCACCAGGAACTTCGACTCGTCAGACTAAGCAACCGTTTTCCAATCCTCGATAGTCCAGTTCTGGTGTTGCTGTGCCCACAAGAGGAGTGCTCGCTTGTTCTTCATTGAAAACAAAGGTACGCGATGTGGCCGTCGGCTGTTGTAGCCCACTCGCGATAAAGTGTGACTAGTGGTCCGTTGCGATATTTTGTTTTGCGCACCAAGGTTGTATTCTGACATGATGTGCGACATTGTGTCCCGTCTGTTTGCTTGCACAATTCTAGCCATCCTCCTCTGACCTCTCTCATCAACAAGCGATTTCTTCCGTTGAGAGGATGTTTTCTGTTCGTTGCACGATTCTCGATACACCCTTGAAACTGTGGTGCGTGAAAAGTTGAGAACTGCCGTTTCAGAGATGCTTTGTCCAGCACGTCTTGCACCTACTACCACGCCACGTTCGAAGTCCGTTAGATCACTCCTTTTCCCCATTCTTGCTACGGTTTGTACGCTTAACTGATACTAGAAAGGTTATTCTGCTGCATTTATATCAACAACTGTGGCCATGTGACTTGCAACGTTGTGGGACAAATCATTTGTGTGCACAGCAGGGATGTAATAAAGTGGTAGCACAGTGTATACCCCTCTTATTGTGAGCTTAAGTTCAAGGTAATTAAATGCAATCCTTTGCATCCGAGTAAATTAACACTAACTCTTTTCCAGGTGATGGTTGGGTTCGAAACCTTTTCGTGGTTGGAAATTCCTTATGCTTCTACTGTCCAATTTAGATTTAGTATTATAAAAATGTAGCCAATTGTCATCAAACGGGATGAAAAGCTATCTGAATTAAAAAGAATTAATTACAGATTCAGTCTTTGACGTTGTCCTGAGTGAAAAGTTTTTTGGGAACCAGTCTTGCACAAACTTTGGTCATCTTGAAGTGCTAATACATTATTGTTAAAATGCTTTCATGTGAAATTTTAAATACTTTCTCTAGTTCAGATATTTTGATGCTTCTGTTTTCTGATTTCTTAACTCAATGATGACAATTGTTTCAGAATTGATTGTTCAGATGGTTAACCAGACCTCGGATCATTTCCAACTGACTACGTCCTCTTTTGAACTCTATCGACCATCTTGCAAGAGTAACATAACTGGGCGATGCTTCTCCAAACACTCCAGACATTCCTTCATGGATTTCTTTAGATTTGTGCCTTCTTTAGTCAAAAATTTGACCATAGCGACAGTATCACCTGAAATGGGTAAATCGCAATACCACCTGGTATTTACGCAACTACAACCATTATTGACTGTAGGATTACCTGAGATGAACCGCTAGCTTACATTAATCCTACTTGATTCTAGGCAAGGTACACACAATGGCCAAAAAATTACGAACCTTTGTATTTAGAGAGTCCCAGACAGAAGAAATGCAAATAAATGCCAATACATGGAAAGAAAACTGTGACGTGGGGGTGGGCTAATGACGTGTTGTCTCGTTCAGTATAAAGGCTGCGCAGGCTATTCGACTGCAATAATCTGAAGCCAGAAACAACAACGGAAACAAAACGGTACAGAAGGACTTTATTCAAAAATGGCAACATAGCACTGGCTGCCATGATACAGATGCATCACTGCCAAAGATGGAACAAAGGGAAGTGGTGGTTCTCATTAGAAGATATGGCCACCCCTAATGTCGATGCAGGCTTTGCACACCAGTGTATAATGAAAGTTTCACAAAGAGATCTAATAGTCTAATGGAAGTTTAATGATAAGGTCTAGTAGTATAATGGGTCTAACAAACGGGTCTAATAGAAGTGTTTAATAGTCAATTGGAAGTCTAATATAGAGATCTAATGGAAATCGAACCAAGAGATCTAATGAAAGTCAAACACAGTGGTATAGGTGAAATGGAAGTCTAACAAAGAGGTCTTTGTTAGATTTCCATTTGACTTTTTATAACAATTTAATGGGAGTTTTACATGGAGGTCTAATAGTCAAATGGAAGTCTGACAAAGAGGTCTTTGTTAGACTTTCTATAACAATCTAATGGAAGTCTAACTAGGAGGTCTAATAGTCAATGGAAGTCTAATGATGGAAATCTAATAAACGGGTCTAATGGAAGGGTTTAATAGTCAAATGGAAGTCTAATATAGAGGTCAAATGGAAGTCTAACAAAGACCTCTTTGTTAGACTTCCATTAGACTTTCTATAACAAGCTAATGGAAATCTAACAAGGAGGACTAATAAACAAACGTTTAATGGAGGTCTAAAGTAGAGGTTTAATAGTCTAATAGAAGTCTAACAGATAAGTCAAATACTAGATTCCGGTAATAGAAAACGGAGTTGGAAAACAAATGGATTTTTTTTTTCCTGTCTGATAACTTAAAATGTCTCTATGTGATCAAGGAAATGTCTGCGCTGGCACTGTTCTCCCCACATCCGTTGGAAAAGGCCCGAATTCGAATCTGGTCAATGGCGCGAGGAAGTTGAATGGACTTTCATTCTGTGGCTGAGTTAGTGGGTCTTAGGCGTTAGACAGCATGGGTTCCCTTCCCCGAAAACTCGGATTTTCATCCAGAAAAACAGGTAAATGAACCAGTGGACAGGCATGGACTTATAAGTTAATTTTTAAGTGGCCCCAATATGACAGCTTTCTTATGATCAAGGTATTTTGGATTTTATGCAAATAAGTTCAAAATAATAAATTAATAATTAAAAATAAAGTGGCTAATTTCTCAGGGGAACGAAGACATGTTTAAGTGACTCAAACAATCAGGTAACTTGTAAGCACTAAAAGTATTTTCCGAATCTTGCACCATCATCTTTCATAATCTTATAGTCTTCCACATCCTGATACATTCCAACTCCTCCTTCTTCACCTTCCCCACCCCAACACACCCCGACTCTGCTTCTATAGAAACCTACTTTCGGCGATATTGTACGCCCTCTTCGAGCCCAATCCCGAGGCCACATTCGTTAGTCATAAAAGTTTCAATTGCTATTAAACATTCAACAGCTGCAGGTTTATCTCTGCGCCTGTATATATCACGAAACTACGCCCCATGAATATTTGAACTCTTACTGGGTCTTAGTGGACTCACGTACTCACAAACACACGCGCGCACACACACACACACGTCCTTTCAAAGAAGCCGATCTTGTAATATCTGTAAATCGCAAATACTACACATTACAACTCTCTCTGCCTTTTTTTTTTTTCCATGACAAAAAAAAAATAAGGTAGATGGCGCTGCGTCAATAAACTCTGCACTTACATTTCTTTTCTGACATATTAATTACGTCACTTGTTGCTATAGCGACGCCAAATCTACATATAATAGTCTGTCGGCTGTCTATTGTCACTGTTCGACTGCGAAAAGGCTTAGCGGTTTTATCATTGAATGTTGAATATTTAATAACGAAATTAAATTCTTCTGTCTTTTGCTGACGTAACAATATGATTTTTAAAAATGAAAGCGAGGATTGGTCACCTGATTAAATGAACAAAGGCTCCAAAAGACAAAAAAAAAAAAAACCAGAAGAAAAAATTCTAAAGATTCCAAAAGACAAAAAAAATCAGAAATCTACAACGTTTGTGACTAGAATTCAAAGGCACGCGCTCAACAATGTGAAAATCACAGCACGCATGATACAGTAATGGGTGGCGCGTGCAAAACTTCGTCGATTGAGATTTCCATCGGCTGTACTCATTTCTTTTTCATCTTCTGATTCTATTCTTTCATGTTTTTCTCCATTGGGAAGGAGAAAAAGAAGAAGGAAAAAAATGGAGCTTTCTCCTTTGGTTGACTGTTTTAGGTTTCTCTCAGTTGCATGGCGGTACTTTTTGGAATTGTAGCGTCTTATTTATAACGGAGACCTTCATTCTCTTCCGTTATCAAGAGGACTGTTTCTTTCGAAGAATTAAAGGCCAATGACCCAAAGAAGAGGCGAAATCTATTGCCACTTAGTCGCTCGACAAACAAGTATGTTCGGCACGTGTGGGAAGTGTGCACCTTTTATCCCTTGTGGAAATCGAATTTCTGTTTCCATCTGGACTGTCGTCGCCGGGTAAAAGGGTGTTGGAGCAGACGGACTGAATGACAATGAAACCACGGCTTATTGGTTACAATGTGGGGTATCGTACACTCTATTTCCGTTTGCTTTTCTTTTCTTTCTTTCTTTTTTTTTAATGGCAACCCTCAGAGATCTTCTAGGTGGCGGTGTTGAGTTGTAACTTAAACAAACGCCATTATAGAATTGGAAGTAAAAGTAATAGAGAGAAAAAGGCAGTATTTAAATAAACGGTGTCAACAAATTTTAGGGATGTTTGTATAATGATGAAATGGAATACAGAGCACCCATCGATGGCGCAAACCATCTAAGAAGTTTCTTGTAGGTGTAAGATTGGTTTAGCTCGAAGATGGAAAGTAGAAGAAAAGTGCTGTTTATACTGATGGACTTTTTAGACTTCTGGCGATGGTGTTCTTTTAAATAAATAAATAAAGTCGATCTACCAGTTCGCGCACGCTTTTCGTGAACTGAAGACTAGTCTACACTAGTGAAAAAAAAGTTATGGTGTACTATAGTCCACTTTGCGCACTTACCATTTGTTTAATATAATTCGTACGTGCACATGCGCACACGGTTTTGATCTGCGAATATGGCTGGGTTTAAATTAAACGATTCAGTGTTCGATATTTAAAAAATCTTCATTTGCACTTTAGCGCCACCTGGTGAGTCACACACCAATTAACATTTTAATAAAGCGCTTTGAAATTTCAGTTTCATGAATGCGCTCCATTGTGATGATGCTGACTTGAGACTCTCCAGTTAGCGCCACCTGGCGAATTCAACCGAAAGACTCTCCAATTCATACCACAGGCGTTTAATGGAACTAAGATCAGGCTCTGGGGCGACCATTTAAATAGAAGCACGTTGTTTTCAAATCAGATCATCACGCATGCGCTTTTTGAAACGTGTATAGTCCTTCATAGTAGAATTCCATCAGCGCCGGAAGCGTAGTTTGTCTAGAAATTACGAGGGACAAACCATATTTGTGACCATATAATATTAAAACAATAGAATAGTTTTAATTACGATGCACTGATTTTTATTTCGAATAAACTACATTGATAGGTATAAACAGGGGAAGGGGATAAATAAATAGATCGAATAAATAAATACGCAACTTATCCATAAACTGTTTAAATCAGTTCAAAATCCACGAGCCAACACTGGTCACTGGATAGATAAACACGCGCATAAGCCTCATTGGGTTGAAACATAAATAAACCTAAGTATTCATTGATATTCACCGTTAGTATCCTTCCGCGTGTGTGTGTGCGCTAGCGATACGACCCGTCTTCATCCGTCACTGTGTTAGTGACAAGAAGCCTATCTCTTCAAGCTGCTACGACCTTCTGACTCCAGGTCAAGAAAGAACTTTCCACGATGCACAAAGGTCATCGAGCTTAGACCGTTTAGAAACATGTTACCTACATACGCACACACACACACACATGCACACACGAACGCACACACACGCACACATAGTCGTCCAGTGACTAGCTTTGTCTTGCTATGAAACGACGGGTCTCCATCAATCAATACCTAACATCTGTTTACCCCCACCAGTTTCCCATACATGAACGCAGTGTTGTGTATAAGCCGACAAGGCTATTTTGGAAGCCCCGAAAAACTATCGAAAGAAAGAAAAAAATATATATAAAAAGGCGAAAAAGAAACTTTAGGTAAATGTTAAGAAAACGACAGGGATTTGGAAAGGCGAATAAACCGAGTATCTTTTGTGAAAATAGGTTTAAAAGATGGGTTACGAGTTTAGAAGCTATCTGGAGACAATTCTGCTTTTAGATCTTGTTATCAAACAAATCATCTAGTTAAAACCATAAACACAACGAGAGAGTGCTGAATATCGAAAAAAAAATCATAAATAATAATCTGTTATCCGGCTTATAAGTCCTGACTGTGAGTGCGCGCAGATTCAAACTTAGTTGGCCAAGCAGAGTGGACAACAACAAATACAAACAACAGTGTGTTTTCATACAAGAAAAAACATTGTATGAAATATTCTATTCCATCTGGTTTTAGAGAACGATTGGTGAGCCCCACCCCCTCGAGGGAGTTTCTTCCATAAAGAAATTTTTGGGTCTATAAGAAGCGTGCGTTTTCATTGGCAGAAATTCTGTTTGCTGGATCAAAAAGTAGTTCATTCACTATAAGGCTATTATTTGGGCACCTGTGAGTAAAATTTGTTTTTAATAAATGGTATCACTGCCGGTTTTGATGTGGGGTGATTTTTATAAAAGTAGTTTGAATCCTTTAAATTATTGTGAAAACTATCTTTATATATTTAAATTCGTAAATTATTAGCTATAAAATGAAAATTTATCAATACACCCTTTTGTTCTGTTAAGATTATACCTATCGACTTATGCGTAGAGTGATAGAGTGTATGTTGTGTTCTTTAAATTTGTTTGTCCGTCCGCATGTAATAACTGGATTTATTTAATATTTGAGTCTACAAAGTGTGTTTGTTGTCATTGGCAGATTTTTTGTTTGCTGGATCAAAAAGGAGTGTCTTCCTGCTGTACAAATAACTGGAAAGATCATGCCGGTTCAGACCACTGCCGGTTTTTTGTAGGATGATTTTTATAAAAGTAATTTGTATTCTTTAAATTAATTGTGATAACTGTCTTTATATATTTAAATTCTGAAACCTAAAATTATTAGTTATAAAAGGAAATTTTATTAATGCACCCTATTGTTCTTTTAAGAGATACAAACCAATTTACTAGTGTTGTAGAATTTTCGGGTGTCGCAGTACATATGCGCAAAGTGCATGTTTTGTTGTGTTCTGTAAATTTGTTTGTCCGTCAGCATGTGATAACTGGATTTATTTATTTATATTGGATGGATTTGACTCTTTTGGAAATATTTGTTGAGCCAATCAAATTTCACCAAAAAAAAATTGGCAATTCCTATTTATTTGTTCGTCCGGCTGCATGTAATAACTCGCCTCTCACTGGATGGAATTTCATGAAATTTTATATTTAGCTCTTCTAAAGCATTTTTTTCCCAAATTTCATTTTATTTATTTTTCTTTTTATTACGTTCTTGCTCCTTCCTTATTCCCCTTTTCTTTTTCATCCTTTTTTATTTTCCATTTGTCCCTTTCCTTTTTTCTCGCTTCTTTACATTCTCATTCTTTTTCCTTCTATCTTCTCCTCCTCTCTCTTTCTCTTTCTCCTCTTAATGTCTTATTTTGCTTTCTTTTACTTTCTAGTTTTCTTTTTTTTTCTCATTTTTGCTTGTTCTTTTTTCTTTGTTATGTTTTCCTTTCTTTCTTTGTCTTGCGTTCTTCTCTATTTTTTTTTCTCTCTGTCTTTCTTCCTTCTTCTCTCTGACTAACCAAAATCCAGCTGATTATTATTTTTTTTTTTCACACACATCACATAGACATACAAAAACCATATATTTTTGCTGAAACACTGGATGCATATTTGTTGCAGCGCGCTGATTGAAGGAATGAATGGACAATGTGGCGGATGCGCAGAAACGAAATGTTTCAGTTCCTGCATAAAAGTCTTTGCCATTTCCTTTTTATGTTTTTATTTTATTATTATTATTTATTATAAATCCTGAAATATTGCCATTTACTAACGTTCCTGAAATATAACACTGTGTACATTTATTTACTTGTGTCAGTGGAAAATAGACGAATACTTTTTCTTTTCTTTTCTTTACACATACCGGAAGTCCATATCTTCCTCTTTTTTTTTGTTTGCTGGATCAAAAAGAAGTTTCTTCATCCTCCACAAATAACCGGAAATAGTACAAATCATTCACAATAGGGCTGTTGATTGTGCACCTGTGTAAAATTTGTCTTCATATATCTCTTATCGTATAATACCATTATTAAAACAGATTTCTTCATATATTTATTAATAAATTTTAAAATCTTATTGTAATCTTAAAAAGACTTTTGAATATTTTAAATAATTTAATTAAAATTTTAAAAGACTAAAAAAAACTTTAAATATTTGATTACACTTTATATTATTATTCATGACATAACTATAAATATTATAATGAAACCAAGGTAGAACTTCTGCTAGTTGTCAGTAGTATTTATTTATTTAACATGATGGCTTCCTGTTTCAAATGAAATCAAACGAATATCGAAGTAAACTGCTGACAGTATACTAAGGAGAAAAACAATCGGCGACTCGAGAACACGAATTATGTGAAGAGAGGGCAAGTCGTGCCCAGAGTGATGAAGGAGCTGAACTGCTAATTATTTAGTGATAAAATATGATGTTAAAGAACATCTGTGATTTTTTCCTTTGACTTTGAAAGATATCTTTCGTGCAACGCATGTCATACGCAAGCCAATAAATACGAAGGTTAATCGTTCTCGTTGTTCGTCATTTTCGCCTCGATTCTTAGAACTTAACTATGACGAATTCCTTCCTGTATTCCGTGGTCGTAATTTTTAGTCGATTGTTTGGTGAGCATCTAATCGGACCAACACCCATGCAGTTGACTCCCCTCACGAGGTGCGTGTCCCTCGTGTGACACCGGCTATTCATTACAAAACTATTAAAGCATTAAGCTAGATAAAGAGCGGGGTCTTTTACAAATGCAACAATCGGCTGAAAGCGCAGTTGTGGTTTCATGTCAGGAGGTCGTGCCACGAATGAAAAGAGCCACTACTTTGGGAAATAATGCGATGGTTGGAGTTTAATGAGAGAAAGAATCAGCTGTTGGGGTTACGAGATGCGGTTATTAAAACGCGACCACGCCCTGCCAGTTATTACGATAAAGAGGAGCCAGTTTCGTGGAAATACCTAATTGCCTCCATTTTTCTGTTCGCCCTGGCTGCAACACGTTCATAAATCATTAACGTTATCCACTGTTAATGAGTGGCTGAAGTTGTTCGGAAATTGTTGTTTAAATTACACCTTTCCAGGGGGAAGTTCTTACAAAACTGAAATTTTTTTTTTCTTTATTTTTACATAATTTTATGCTACCGAACAGGTAAGCGCGTGCTTGGAGATAACAAATCAGAAGAAGAAGAAGAATATCATGAGAATAAATGGGAATTTCTCCCTGTTATTCTCTTTCTCTTGTTTATTTCTTTTAATTTATACTTTCTTTCTTTTTTATTTTGCTTTCTTTCTCTCTCTCTCTTTGGCAAATGATGCATGCAAGAAAGCAACTTAATGCAACAGCCAAAAAAGAAATACTCACCTTATCTGTCCATCTCCTCATAAAATTTGCGAAGTTCTTTTTTTACTAACTTTCCGTGTTTTATTTGGGTCGTGGTACCCTTAAAATTGAATGCGAACAAAGTCAGCATGAAGGGTTCATCTTGTCAATACAGTAATCATCTGCTGGTGAACCCTCTAGCAGCTAAAGGTCCCCAGTAGAACTCGGACCGCCAAGATTTTTAGATCTGTACGATATTGTAATGGTTGAAACAACTGGATAGATACCAAATTGCTGATGTACTTGCTCTTTTATCTTGAACTTGTTATTCATATAGTAGTATCTTCCCTTCAACCTATGAGAGGTCTCCAGATTGTAGGCAGAGCCAACGATCTGGGCATCTAAGATATACGCTTAACCCCCCCCCCCCTCTCACACATAAAAGGTCGAGCTTTCTCATACCCTCCTGAGTATTAAAATGCAGTTCCATAACAGTCATCCAACCCTTCTGGCTCAACCTGTTATTCACCAGGGCAACCAAAGCATCATGGCTTTTGACTCTGGTGCCATGGAACGTATGGTACCTAAGCGCAATATGGGCTAGAGATTCCATGATTTCATTTCAGAGTGATATCGCTCAGTTGCTATGCTATTCTGGGATTACTGCTACCAGTAAGCAACACCTTATATTTATCAATGTTAAGCTGCGATTTCTCAATCCATCTATCCAAATTTTCTAGATGTTGTTGCAATAGCATACCCCGATGCTAACATTAATATGCTGCTTATTAATACGCATCAAATTGATATGCTTTTTTCAATATCATTCATAAATATAGAGAACAACACTGAGCCGGACAATGAATTCCGGGGTGCTCCAATAATATCATCAACTCCAGGAGAGCAGTGTCCATTGATAACCACTTTCTGTCTTCTTCCACTCAACCATCCTTTTATCCACAGCAGCCACTTTCCCTTAATGCCACTGCTCCTTTTATAGCAGTGTTTTGGGTGCAACAGTATCAAAAGCTTTTCTGAAATATAAGTATACAATACGAAAATTATTTTTTGTTATTTCATCATAGGATCCAATATCCAATTGAATCCCTCCCCAATGGTGTTCTCACTTCGTCGTATTGGGGGAGGGAGGCTTGTGTGCCTATATGATCCTGAGAACTATACCAGCTGAAGTATAGCTTCTGGTAGGACCTCTTTAGCTGGAGAGGTCAAGGGTGATGGACAGACTAAGATGAACACTCTGGTCCTCCAGGTCGGGAATTATTGCGATGGGCTAGCTCCCCGTTCAATTTAAAACACTTAAAAATGCTAAACGACCTAAAATTGGAATGACCGGACAGATTTATCGGACACGACAAGGAAAAGGAACTCGGATTATGAATATCGGATATTGGAATGTATAGGGGGATCCAATCATATTTTTCAGACAAGATCGCCCCTTAAAAAATAGTAGTAGTAGGGATTTTAGGAGCATCAGCGACTAAGGCCACATTGCTCCCGAATTTCCGAGAGATAAAAAAAAAAACAATGTTACCTTCGTCTGAAACCGACTGACTCAATCACGTTGTTGAAAAGGCCCCTTAACAAACCCCTACTGTGTCTGAAGTATAATTGCAGCCTTGTCTAGATGATCCTGCATCCCCTTTTTTTTTTTACCATTGACTCCATTCTTTTCTCTGGAACAGAAGTTAAGCTAACGGGTCTGTAATTAGTCCTGTCACCCTTTGTGAATTGTGGACATGTTTGCACATTTCCAGTCCACGGGGATCTCCCCTGAATCCAGAGATTCTCTGATAATCATGGCTAAAGATTTCCTTACCTCTCTTGCTGACTCCTTAATAAAAACGAATAGATCCCATCCACCCCAAGTGGCCTTTTTCGCTTTTTCTGTTTAGCTTGAACAATTTCTCTTCTATCAACTCTCAGCCAGAATTTGACTCACTTCTGGCATCCCTTCCCTTAAAAAATACTTCGTGTGTGAATGTAGATGCCAAATACCTATTCAATTTGTCAGCAACCTGAGCAGGATCATCAACAGTTAATCCATTCGTATCTAGTGGACCAATGTGATTCAATCCCTTTCCTGTTGCGTTTACATAAGTAAAGAAGTCTTTGCTGTTTATCTTTGCATTCTTTGCCAGAGACTTCTCGTAATCTGCCTTAGCTTGCCTAACCTCCTTTGTGACCTGATTGCAAAGTAGTTTATATCTACTGAATGTTTCTGTATCCCCTGATAATTTATATGCATCCCACGTATTTTTATTTTCTGCCATTAGTCTCCTCATTTCTCTTTCTTATATATATTTTTTTCTCTCTCTCTCTCTCTTGCGTTCCTCCCACTATCTTTCTTTATCTCTCTGTCTTTCTTTCCTCTTTATTTTTCTTGTTCCATCTGACTTTCCTTCCTTTTTATCTTCCCCTTCCTTTTATCTGTCTCTCTCCTCCCCAAGTTTTATTTTTCATTCTCTCACGTTCTTCCACTTTTTTCCTTTCTATCTCTTCCCCCCCCCCCTCTCTCTCTCTCTCTCTCTCTCTCTCTCTCTCTGTTTTTCTGAATCATGTAAAACATCAAACTCTAAGCAGACGTCTACATATATCGATCCGTCTGACTTTTATCTATTATTCCTTTTAAATGAAAAATAAAAATATCTTTTACTTCTATTCAGTTATTTTTTGCGTTATTCTAAATAGATCTGTCAAGAAATTTACTGAAAAGCTATTGAATATATTCCGAGATAAGTATAAAAAAAATTCATATTTCTATTTTTTAAGAGATTAATAAAATTTTCTAAAAATTCTTTTTCCATTTGCAGAGAACTGTAAAAGAGTTAAATTAAAACATTTCATGAAAATCTTCGCTGGTATTTTAGTTACACATGCGCATTTACAGACGCAACTAAATATAAAATGTACAGGAGTGTACAAAATACCTGATATGGAAGTATTGGTTTTTTTAATGGCTGTATGACTTATTTATGAAGGTGCAATGAAGTTTTTTTTTTGCCATGACCTGCACGATCACCACACTTAAAAGTTATTGAGCCACTGTGGCAAGGAGAGTGAGAAACAGATTTTCTCCACCTTCATTGGTCAAGGAGTTTGAAACGTTCTTCTATAAAGAATGGTCCACTATTCCTCTTAGGACAATTCCAGATTACTTTGAATCAATTCCACGTGAATACAAGCTATTTTAAAAATAAAAAAGGGTGGCCCAACACCATATTAGCGCATATCTATAACTATTATCGCAGGTGTTTCCATTATTTTGTCCACCTCATGTACATAAGTGATTGTACACGAGTAGTTATACAACCTGAAAATCTCTTATTTAGAATTTCTATAGAAATGTATCAATATTTGCTCACTCTGGATAAACTTAGCATAATTCATAGGATTAAGAGGCTAATGGTCACAGAAATCCCAATATCTTCCTTCATCAACCATATTATTAAGAAAATATGTGAAATGGAGAGAGAAAGTTATATTTCATCATTGTATCTAATTTCAATGTTTAAGTAAATCAAACTGTAATTCCTCTTCTAACTCCAATAGCTGGAAGCTGATGGCCTTTTCCTTCTCTTGGACTACACTCTCTATAATCCGGAGAAACGTGGACCGTTTCTGCAGAGAACTGCAAACGATTTCACTTACTTGGAAATGGATTTCGCATCTAGTCTAGCTTTCATTTAAAATGAATTCATCATTCACTAGGAGCTCGGCAAACAGACCTGAGTATATGCACGTGTTTACCGGGACTGTATACTTTGTCAGTATTCATCATCTCATGTCTCTGGTTTAATGATGTAGTGAATGGTTATCGAATAATTTAGCACCAACACTAAGTGGATCAGTTCGTAATGCTAATATTATCGCAACCAGTTTTGCTAAACTCAGTGAGTGGTGTATAATTGAACTTCAACCTGCTAAGAATACACCATTTTCACATAATGATATTGGCTTATAATCTTTAAAGATTATTAGAAACAAGGAAAGATATTCTTAAACTCAAAAAAAGATAGATAGTTTTCTTTTTAGAAAAGTTTAATACAATGGCTACATTTTAATAGATGCCATCTTGAAATTCCTTCAAAAAAAGGAAATTTTTATATTTAAAGGGCGGAAAAAACTTCATCCAATTAAATATTCAAGTGACCATTATTTTTTTTCCAACCAAACTCGATTGCTTGGAATTCTGCCAAAAAGAAAATCCTCCAAATTTTCTCCTTTGTTCTCACCGAAAGATTTTGTGGTTAGACCATCAACAAAAGTTTACACTGCTTATTTTAAAAAGAACAGTATGTTGCTGATAAAAAACAAAACACTACATTTTAAGAAAATGCATTCATTTTTATAAATAACATATTTATATTAAGAATTCTTCTATATTAATACGGATACGTATGAATAATATTGAACAAACGATCCACAATGCACTAAAATAAAAAGAATACTCATAGAGGGCGCTTCAACAGCGACGGTACCAACTCAACAGCAGCTTTGAATACCAGAAATGGTTTTAGTATTCATGACTAGTAAAAGTCGCTAGTAAAAAAATATTATAATTTTAATAAAATGGATTTATTTTTATAAAAAAATATTTTATTAACAATTCTATATTTATATGGATACTTAACCTAAATAATATTGAACAAACGATCCAACAAAACTAGAATAAAAAATAATATTCATAGATGGTGCTTCAACTGCGACGTTACCAAGTCAACAGCAACTTTGAATTACAGAAAGCGTTTTACAGTTTGGTGTAGATACGTCGATGACATCTTCGCCGTCATCCCACGTGGTTCAGAGGCAACGCTACTGGAGTACCTCAATTCTTTATTAGTATTTATCCAGTTCACTTTTGAATTAGAAGTAGACGGGTCCCTTCCGTTCTTAGATGTTCTGGTAAAGCGTGTGTGTGCCCACGCCCGGAGACCTCAGTATACCGTAGGCCAATGTGGTGCGGGCAGTTTACCAACTACAGATCGGACCACACCACTAGCCATCTCAACAGCACCTCTCGCACTCTATTCTCCCTAGCTTGGAGCCATTCCAGATCAGAGGAAGCTAGGCGCACAGAGATTTCAAGGGTAAAGACTGACCTGGTCAATTGTGGTTATCCAACCCACATATTAGATAAGTGTTTGCTACAAGCACAAGAGCTCACAATCTACCTGAGACCATCATCACCACATGACAATATGCCTACCGCCTATATTCTCTACTATCCGGGCATGTCGAACCAGATTTCGAAAATGCGTACCTGGTAGGAGCTTACATTCCCTGATTTCTAACGTGAAAACTCCGGTCGCCCCTCTTTAGCGTAGCGGAGTGGTATACCGCGTAACTTGCAAAGATTGTGGCAGTTGCTACATAGGAGAGAGCTCGAGACGCCTTCAAGACCGCCATGCGAAGCATAACAGATCAATTCGCCTTGGTGACACTGACCACTCCGCAATCGTGGAACATTTCTGGTCGATCCACCATAACCTTAACCCTAAACGTGATTACGAAGTGATCGACCAATCCCAGCATTTCCGCCATCGTCTCTGGCTACAGTCGCTTAACATATCATGCAATTCAAGAACCATGAATTGCTGCAAGGGCACGAGGCTACACCCTATCTTGGAAACAACTGTCTTGAAGCTGGATAAACGCTGGCAGCAAACCCACAGACGTTCGTGCACCAACAACGAGCGCAAATCTAGTAGTTGAATGTTCAATCTCGCGACCATGCACGCATCACAACGCGCACAACTCTGTATCTATTAAATTAATGCTGATGAAGGAATCCATTTTACCCTGAAAGCTATATTCTTATCATTAAATTTATTACTAGATATATACAGTATCATTAATCTCCTTAGAAGCGTTTTATATATTCAGAACTAATAAAAGTCGCTACTATAAAAGATATTATTATAATTTGAAGAAAATGGATTTATTTTAATAAATAACATATTTTTATTAAGAATTCTTTCGTATTTATATGGACACTTAAAAATAATATTGAACAAACGATCCAACAAACTAGAATTAAAATAATATTCATAGATGGCGCTTCAACTGCGACGTTACCAAGTCAACAGCAGCTTTGAATTACTGAAGTGTATTTTTTTTTTTTTATATTCATGAATAGTAAAATTTATTATAATTATTATAATTTGAAGAAAATGGATTCATTTTTATAAATAACATATTTTTATTAAGAATTCTTTCGTATTTATATGGACACTTAAAAATAATATTCAACAAAAGATCCAACAAACTAGAATTAAAATAATATTCATAGATGGCGCTTCAAGTGCGACGTTACCAAGTCAACAGTAGCTTTGAATTACTGAAGTGATTTTTGATATTCTTGAATAGTAAAAGTGGCTAGTATAACAGATATTATTATAATTTGAAGAAAATGGATTTATTTTTATAAATAACATATTTTTATTAAGAATTCTTCTGTATTTATATGGATACTTAAAAATAATATTGAACAAACGATCCAACAAACTAGAATTAAAATAATATTCATAGATGGCGCTTCAACTGCGACGTTACCAAGTCAACTTTACTGAAGTGTTTTTTGATATTCTTGAATAGTAAAAGTCGCTAGTATAAAAGATATTATTATAATTTGAAGAAAATGGATTTATTTTTATAAATAACATATTTTTATTAAGAATTCTTACGTATTTATATGGACACTTAAAAATAATATTGAATAAACGATCCAGCAAACTATAATAAAAATAATATTCATAGATGGCGCTTCAACTGCGACGTTACCAAGTCAATAGCAGCTTTGAATTACAGAAGTGTTTTAAATATTCGTGACTGATACGCCAAGTACACACACGAACACAAAGGTATCTCTATAATGTAATTAGATATGTACCAATGCAATACTTTCCATACCTACGCTAATGAACATGCATGAAGTGCTTGCTAAAGAGATTTCTTGGAATCTTAACAAAGACGAGATAGGTAGCGTTTCTGTTGAATTCATCGTGTTGTCATATTTATCTTTTCAGTGAGTAGAGTTGCAATTGAGGAAACCCATGGGTAATCAGATGAGATAAAAGCCTAACTGTATAATGCAACACTAGGGACCAAAGGTAATTGGAGACAGTGCGTCACACATTTATTCTGACTCCTTTTAATAAGGGTTCCAGTGTTGTAACAAACGTACCTGTTTCGCGTCCTCTTTTAAAGTGCATCAGCCTTTTAACAGTCTTTACAATCAACAAAAGGTCAGCAACAGTCTTCTTATAAACGCCAAAACAAATGGGCGAATGCAAATAAACAAATACGAGAATCGAAACAAAGAAGATAATTAAAACTTAGCGAATGTCTAACTTTCGGAAACTTGCCTAAATTTGAAAGAAAAGAGAAAATGAAATTTAGAGAAATTAAATTTTAAAGAAAAGAGAGAATGAAACATTATTACATAAATAATGAATGAAGGAGACAGGTGCACGTAACTATTACTTAATTACTGGAAGATTTGTTCACGACATACACTCAGTGGGCACTTTATTAGCTACACATGCCTAGTAACTCCCCTTTAGTCCTTAGAACAAACTGGATTCGAAACATGCCATGGGAAATTCCGGTTTATGTTCACTCAATTGCAAATTGGGGATGGTTGTGGATCTCTGCTTCGAACAGGTACTCAATTTGATCAGCAGACTGAGTTCACTCTCATAATCCAGTAACCACAATTCTGGCCTTTTGTGACCTACTCTAGTATTATTTTCATTCGAGTGGTTTTTATAATTCGAGTAAAGATTGACAAACTGAAAACAGAAGGGTTTATCCAGGGCCTAAAATGTCAAAACAGCAAAACTAGTAAAACACAAAACTTTTGTATGCGCGTTTAAAAATTAAGTACTTATTATATGTATAATTATATAAGGTATAGTGAAAATAATATAAACAAAATAAAATATTTTTAAAAAATTTGTGTGAATTTAAAAATATTTATTAATGATTATAAATACGTTAATATTTTATAGATAATAAATATTTTTATTTTAAACTTTGTGAATCTTTATTAAATGTTATGTCTTGGCCATCATGGATTGATAATACAGCCATTTTAGGTCGCTTATTTAAACTATAAATTTCGTTTTTTTTTTCTAATTATCGTACTTTTACACACCTCAAGATTCAATTTTAAAATTCTGCTTTGAGATTTGTTTAAAGAAATTGCGGTCTAATTTTCCTAACCCAAAAAAAAAAAAACAGTAATCCAGGAAAAGAATTAGAGAAAATGATATAATGATATGCCAGTGGTATGGGCAATTTTAAATTAATGTCGTTTTAATTCGTCTCACGTGCCATTTACTTACACAGCAACTATTACATTTAAAATAATAACTGTGAGTTAGGAAAAATTCTGCAATATCGAATTACAAACTTATATCTTTAAAGTGTTTTCCAATAACTGTCATCTCATTAGCACATATAAGAGAAAATGCCTTTTGCACAATGGAAAGCACGAAGATGGATATTTCTTTCTTTGTGGTGTAATATCCAGAGCTGTAAAGAGAAAAATACAGTAATACTTAGATATTTGTTTTAAAACTTCAGGAATTTTTAATAGATCGTCCGTTACTTCTATAAAAATTCGAAATTTTATGGAAAAATTATAGTGTTATTTTTCTTTAAAAAACACAAAAAAAAAAAAAAAATCGATCCAATTTTCTATATATAAATTTCACTGTTAGGTTTCATTAAATCTTAAATTTAAGATGACGTAAAGTCGTTTATTTTGTTCTGCCAAAACAAGTCTTTAAACGGTGAATCATAATGTGATTCGAGGAAAAATTGATAGGCCAAAAAAAAATCATCTACAAACTGTTGTTTATCATATATTCATAGGAAAGGTTGACTGGACCAAAAAAAAAAATCATTTTCAAAACTTTTGTATATAACGTATTCATAGGAAAAGTTAAAACTGTTGTATATCACATATTCATAGAAAAAGTTGATGGGGACAGAAAACGTACAGTTGGTGTTCAGTGAAACCACATCATCTAGTTTTTTTGGGCGTTTTTCGATATTTTGAGCTTATTTACTTCACTGAATTTGGTAGTAGAATAAAATGCGAAAGCACAAACTAAGCCCAACAAGCTTGAACTTTTAAATCTATTATTCAGTTTTTCATTTAATTTTTTTAATTAAATAAAAACTAAATATAATTATTCGTGTTTTTTTTTCCAAAAAAAAGAAGGAAAAAACAGCTTTAGAGGAAAATTATGACAAGAATGATTTCAGTCAGATTCTGGTTATATTTGTCGTGTTCCTTTCTTAAAACGTTGCGCTTTTATTTTCTTTCAAGCCGTTTATGATTGGGTTAAGATCAGCGCTGTAAAGCAAGATGTATGAGAACACAAGCCCTGCTTATAGTCTTTATGGGCAAACAAATATATGAGCTGTGTTAACCCTGTAAAAGTTTCTCACACCATTGACAGGATTCCAACTAGGACCATTTCTACCCAGTGTGTAGAACACAGTGGTATTATAATAACATTCTCTCCACACCGGGTTGGAATCCAGTTAATCGCAGTGAAACTTTTATGGACATTTTTCACTACGTGGCTGAGTTAGTCGGTTTCAGACGAGGATATAATAATACAACTTGTTGGGTAGCGCTAATATGACAGGTTTTTTTTGGTTGTTTTTTTCGCATTTCTGTCAATTTTCTAACGATTTTACATAACACTGAGTGCGCAAGTGCGGATACCACTCTTTGAAGAAAAACGTTTTCGACAATTTTCTAATAATTTTTGATTTCATACTTCAGTCAAATAATTAAACGGCAATAACTGAATACTCAAGTGTTTACATAGCTTTATGATAGCGTTACTTGTCCTAACTAGGCGTTCGAATTCGCTCATTTTATTACGAAATTTTTGACATATACGCAGCTAAAATTAAGTGTTCTTGTATAGTTTACTACCGTGACACGTCCCTTATACACGAGTATCTATATTACCTCCTATCTCCCCAACTAACAATTCTTCTAACCCTTAAAGTCTTCTCAATGATATTGGCAAACATCCTTGCATCACCTTCGTTCAAATGTATCCCATCTGGCTTCAAAAGTGATACTCGTGCATCCGTACGCTGGATATTCCCTGTCAGAGATCCAGTAATTTGGAATCTCCTCTTTTCGATCTTCTTTGGCTTAAAATCGCTCCAACACATTCTGTCAAATTCATCTGATGCCTCTACCGTTCCACTAATCACTTGGAACTCTTTGGCTTCCCCTCTTTGCAACTTGACATTCTGCAGTCCAACTTTCCTAACAGTCAGAAAATTTTTCTTGATGATTTAACTGTTCACAGCTCCAGCTGGCTTCCATTTTCTAGTCACACGGATCCAGCTATTCATATGCTGAGGTTTTGCAATTACTAATGACAGATGTTCATTTATCTACCAGAATACTAGACAATCCTAACGACGCAACCAACACGCTTATTCTTTTTATGACAAACAACCCTTCTGAGATCACGGTTAAAATGAGATCCTCTAGGCACCTCAGATCAACTTGGTGATGGTCTCTTCTCCAATGGAGACTTTCTCTCGTGGCTATTCTCAAACTCGTGTTGTTTGGCATTACAAGAAGGCAAAACTGGATGATTTGCGAGATTTCTTCTCATGTTTTCCTTGGTTGGATTACTGTTTTAAATCTTCTGATGTCAACGTTTTCTCAGATCCTTTCTGAGGCTTCTAAATTCCAGTCAAAAGAGGGCAGTTAGGTTAACTCATCTCTAACAAAGTCTCTTCGCTCTTTGTCTCATACACGTTCTGATTCTGCTGCATGCCATCTCTAGACACTTCCATCGGCACTGTGCTTCTGAATTGGCTTCTTTAATTCCCGTTCTCTCTTCCAAAGCAGTCCGAACACGTTTCGCAACCAGACTCCCTCAAGTCTTGAGTTAATCCACAATACTTTGAGCATAGCCCAGAACTGGAAGAACATACACATTCTAAACTAATTCGCAGCATTTTTTTTTCGCCATGTCCCTTTTATCCAAGAAATCATCAATTCATCTACGTTTAATATGATTGGTCCACACATTAATAGTAATGCTCTCTTTAATCACCCCCCCTCATCAAAACTAACAATCTGTTGGTTGCATCATCAAATATTACATCATTATCCCATAACAGAGGTTACAATAACCATTTTGGTTTTTTTTTTACCTTTATAATATATACTTCTTACCTATTACAGTTGTCGGTAGTATTAAATTAGTTTCAACGTAACAGATACTAATCTCATCCCATCCCATTTAAGCATAAACGTATCTCATATAAAAATGCAAGATTTATAATAATAGCTAAGGTGTGAAAATCGATTAAGGAAAAAAATCCACTCTTCCAGCAAGTATATAATATTTTGTGGAGATGTATTTCATTCCCTGCGTGGCTTTGTTGATTTTTCTCGTCTGTTCCTTCATTCATCATGTTATTTCGAAGCCCCATAACAACCATGCTACTGCCAACAATTTCTACTCCATTCCAGTGAACTCCTTTTCATGGAGTTTCTCTTGCCGCAAACTTCCTAAGGAAAATACGAGTTCTTTCAGTGGCTATTCCAACCATCCTTTGGAGTCCATCGAAGCATGGTAAAGAAGTAACTTCAGGATACCGTCTGAGAGACCGTTTGCTATAACTTCTTTCCCTCTATCATACCCCTTTTCCCCTTCCTAACGCCCGGAACGCTATAGAATCGACTATGGCGAGTCGTTTGCTTTTGAAAATGGGCCTCTTTTGTGTGGACATAAACGATTAATCTTCCTTTCTTTAGTAAGCAGCACAGACGAAGTACAATCAATCTAAATTCTATATTTCACAGACTTCCTCTTATAACTTGTGTAATAACGTTGTTGCAACCAGAGGTCGCTTATGCTCTTCATCGGATTATGGAAGAAATAAAATTTTGTAACTACCTTACAAGTCATTTTAAGGGTTACTGAGGTATGTTATGAAACGTTGTTTGAAGCTGATAATATAAAAAAAGAACTGGGTTTGAATTAGAGCTTTACTAAAAACTAAGTTTTAAATTATGGCAATGTCTTTATCGCAAAGTTTGAATCGAATAATGGATGGTATTTTGTTTACAAAGAAAGTAATATAATTTTGAGAATTTATAATCATTGGAGTTACATAAACATGTTCCACAATGGTCTTAAGATTGCACATTACTTCTAAGGACCAAACTCGACCATTTCCATTTTAAGTCAGCTTGAAAATTAATGAGATATGTTATGAAATGGTGTTGAAAGTTCATGATAAAAATTAGTGAAGTACTTGAAAGTTTTTTGAAATTTCACAAGAACTGAAGTTTAACAATAAATTTATAATTAGGTTTATAATAAACGTGCTGCTTTTATTTTATTTTAAAGAGTTTTATGCATATAGTTTTATCACTTAAACTATGAGGAATGCTCGCTCGCTTTAGAACATTTTGTGTTTATGTTAAAATGTTGCTTTAGAACATTTCGTGTTTATGTTAAAATGTCGCTTTAGAACATGTTGTGTTTATGTTAAAATATTGCTTTAGAACATTTCATGGTTATGTTAAAATGTCGCTTTAGAACATTTCATGTTTATGTTAAAATGTCACGTTTAAACATTTGACAGACTAAAAACCAACACGGCGTGAAAGTTAATAAACAATATTTCATATTTTATTTTGTTTATTCAAAATAGAGAAAATTCAAAATTTTTAGTTTATGCTATTCTAGTTTTAGGAGCATTAGCGACTAAAGCCACATTGTTCAGAATATACTATCTGCAATTGAGTGTGTTCTGTAGTCGATTTTCAGTGTGCTGGATGAAAAACCCGAGTTTCCAGGAGGAAAAATGATGACACCCTCGCCTGAGACCGAATAACTCAGCCACGTTGTGAAAAAGGCCCATAAAAATTTCTCACACCTTCGAACTCGAACTCAGGCCTTTTCCACCCTGTGTGGGGGTGGACAGAGATCCTACCAACTGTGCTACCATCGAGGGCCTTTTTTTCCGTCTATTGTGCTCCAAATGCTGACTTTAAATTCATATTAAATTCACTGGGCCATGTTTTAATGAATCTAAATTCACCTAACTTTATTATCTGTGGTGACTTCAGTGCAAATTCTTAGTCATGGTTTCGTTCGTCTGTTGATACACGAGGACAATTTTTGGATGGTTTCATCCTTCATCACAATTTAGTTATTTTGACTCAACCTGATACGTTTTCCAATTCCCTGGGCAGCTCAAACGTTGATGCCTCTCGCTAGTTTACTTTAATGGCTCATTTTGTAGGTTTTTGGAATGTCTTTACTAATTGGACAACTTCTGATAGTCGTGCTTTTGTCTTTTTTCTTAATGTTCCATCTTCTAGCCTCCAACAACCCTTAAATAAAATCATCCGATTTTCTACTAAAAAAGTTTCGTTGGGAAATTTTTTTCTCGACCTTATCATTTATTCTGCCTACTCCTGACATGTTTGAATCTTCTGATCTTCCTGTCTTAGTTTCTTCTTATAAAATGCAGTAATTTTGTGCAGCTACTAAAATCATTAAAAAGAAAGGTAAAAGAAAGTTATTACTCCCTGGTAGAACCAAAATTTACTAATTTACTTAAATTGGTTCATAGGGCGCCTAAACTATATCAGCGTCACCGCACCACCTGGCTTCTGACTGATGTTGAACAACTTAAAAGCCATATGCAAACGTTAATTTTCAAGGTAAACTTGAGACCTGGATATCGTTCGTCACACAGCAAGGTAATCAAAATTCCTGGGGGTCGCTTACAAATTGGTTACAGGAAAATTAAAAACACAATTAAACTATTCAACAAATGCGTACACTTACGATCTTTCCCTACAGTCTAGAAATCTGCCATTGTGAATCTCCTGAAACGTGGTAAACCGATTGACAACTCCTGTTCTTTTATCCCTATTTCCCTTCTAATCTGCTTAGGAAAAGTTTTTGAGAGACTTTTGTCTTATCATATTATTAGCCAAGTGACTGAAAACAATTTCTAATCTGAAAATCAATTTGGCTTTCGTTCTGGAGTTGGTATTGACGATGTTTTGTTTCACTTTATGAAACTCGCAACGTAAATACTCCATATTTGTTGATTTCGAGGACGCTTTCGACTCCCTTTGGTAGGAGAGTGCCCTCGAATGTCTTAGATCTTTAAACTGTCTTTTTGACTTATACACCACTTTGAGAAGTTATTTTTCAGACAGACACGTTTGTGTTGCTTCCAACTTCCAGGCTGTTTATAGACAAATTAATTGTGGTTCCCAACAAGGTTCTATACTTGGTTCACTATCTGAAATTTGGTTTTAAATCAGTGGCTGCTTAAACAATAGGACGATTATCAATCAATGGCATGTGTGGACGATCTTGTCCCTTTTTTGCTAAGCAAACTCCAGAGCTGAGATGGAAACTCAAGTTAATAACATCCGACGGGACTTATAATGGGCAAAAGCTAAAAAGTTCAACGCACAAAACTTCTAGAACTCTCGACTCCTGCCTTAGAAATATTATCTGGTTCCATGCCCCTTCACTTATTTTTAGTTCTTCGAGTATTTTTCTATTTTATTAAAAAGAATATCCCTCTTGGTTTTGACGGCATACGAATTGATTAATCTAAAGAGAAAAAAGCATGGTCTTCAATATCCTTATGTCAAGGTGGCAGTAACGTTGGACTGATTCCCCAGGGTTCAAGTCACTAAACTTCTTATCAGTGCTGTTAAATTTGTCAATAAAAGTGCACTGAAAGGACAGAATTCATGGGATACCTGGTTTCTAGGCAACGCGACTCTCACCCCTTTTGCTAATGGACGAACCCACCGCTTGCAGGTACATAGGTACACTGCATTCACGTAGACGGTAATTCGATGTCAGTATGGATAAACGTCGTGTGTTAACTGACTTTGAAAGAGGGATGATAGCGTGTTCCCGACGCATGGGTCACTCTATCGCAAAGGTGGTACAGAAATTGCAATATCCCCGTTCGACAGTATCAAGAGTGTATCGGGAATACACCATTTTCGGAATAACATCTCATCGTGGACAGTGCTGTGGGCGGAGAAAGGTGGTAGATGAACGTGGCCCATCGAAGTCTATCTCGCATTCTTTCAGCCAACCGGAGAGCGACAGTGACACAAATCACCACCGACTTCAACGAGGGAGGTGTCAGAAACGTCTCCACCAAGATCATCAGGCGATCATTAGCCGAAATAGGTTATGGGAGCAGCCTACCCACGAGAATCCCATTGCTAACACCACGACACAGGACTCTAAGCCTCAACTGGGCGAAAGACGGCACTAGACCTTGGATGATTTGGAGACGGGTCTCCTGGTCCGATCACTCCCGTTTCCCGTTATTTATGCACCCGTCATGTCAACAAGGAACCTTTCGAGTAGGTGGATGATCAGTAATGGTCTCGGACGTGTTCAACTTGCACACGTTGGGTCCTCTGGTACGTCTAGTTGCATCTGTGAATAATCCAGGTTACGTGATCATCCTTGCAGACCATCTGCATCCCTTCATGATCATCGTGCACCCACAGAGCAATGGCCTCTCCCAGCAGGAAAATGCGCCTCCCCACAGAGCCGTGGTGACTAGAACATGGTTCGAAGAGCATTCCGCAGATTTTGCCACCATGGAATGGCTTCCCCGTTCACCGGACTTGAACTCTGTGGAGCATCTTTGAAATGCTGTGGAAAGGTCCGTTCGAACTTTGGATCCTACACCCAGGAATGGGCCGGAATTATGGATAACGGTGCAGCAAGCATGGATGAAAATACCTGTGGAACGCTTTCGTGAACTAGTGGACTCAATGCCTCGCCGTGTGACTGCCCTTATCCGGGCGAAAAGTGGGCCTACCCGTTACTAGGTAGGCATCCCATGACTTCTGCCCACTCAGTGTACATTGAAATCGTTTTCGCCAAATCTATATTCTTGTTTCCTTTTTAAGGGGCATGGCTCCATAAATGCGAAATTGGCTCAGTTTAATCTTTGTGATTCTGATCTTTGTTTTTTTTTTTTTTTGGCGAGGTCGAGACTTCTGAGCACATTCTATTTACATGCTCTATTTATGATGATTTTCTTCAAACCCTTTTCTCTATTAACGACATAATCTTACAAAATCAGAAATCCGTGTTTCTTTTAAACAAGACTACATTTCATTGCTTTTCAGCTTTTACGTCTTCCACTTTTCGTCATCGGAAGTCACTTATGGGACGCCAGTAATGGTTTTTACTTCCTATAAAGAAACAGTCTTATGCTAAATTTTATGTTATTTATTTATTAATTTATATGTATATTTTTTTGTTCTTTTTATTTTATTTTTCTTTATTTTTTAAATATTTTTCCCGCTTTCCTGGATTTGAGTCACTCAGAGAACGGGATTCATTGCTTGTAACTACTGATATAGCACTCCCTCCAGTGGGTGTGGGATTTTTCCCTTTAAGGCAGACAATGATTTTAGTGCCTGAGGTTCTAAAATCATTGTATACCTACCAGTGGCGTAGAGGGATATTGGGCATGGTTTCCAGATTATTGCCTTCCTGGTAACTAAGTGTCCAGAAAAGGCAAACTGCAGCCATTATCAATCCATCGCAGGATGGAAGCCTCCTCAACGATCCATATTGAGTGTAATGGACCCTAATGCCACGCAGGTCCAGTGTGGGTTAGTAGATCCACCGTACTTAGCAGTCAGGGACTTGAACCCTCTACTCAGAGCATGTGCTGTTGCACTCCAGGTGCCTCCCTGCATAAGATTCTATACATGTCACATATTCAAAATGGGGAGAGCTTGATTTTCAACATACCTTAGAACTTACCAGATGCCAGTTGTGTTCACATTTTGGGAAAATATTATTTTAAAATTTTGTTTTAAATCAATTTGAGGTCTGGCTTAGTGCCGTGAAGGGTTTTGTAAAGTCAGGGTACTGTGTGTACCTTTGCACCTTACAATAAAGTTCATATTTATTCGTTTATGTTATCAAATAATGTTTAATAATAATAATAATAAATAACAGCTTTTTAGCTCTGTTTCTTAGATAAACAAAAATAAGGTGTTTAATAAATAAAAATAAAAAAGCTGGAAAATTTCCGAAATGCATCATAAATTAAAGTATAACATTATGTTTATTAAAATGCTTATAATCAAATATTTTATTCTCTTTTATTTATTATAAAGAGTTTTATATAATTTTTTGATAATATGAAAGATGTAGAATGCTCTCTCGCTTTAGAGAAAGCATTCCACATTTTGATCTTTATCTTGACACTTTTTTCCAAACATTTGCCAAAGAGTAAAGTCCAAAGGAAAAAAAAACTTAATTTTCTAGATAAATCATGTCAACTCACCAGATGTCACTCGTGCTTGAAATTTCATTATAGAAGAAATGTAACGTCACAGGAAGTTTTGTTCTTTTCTAGCTTAATAAGATATGTTGTTCTAAAAATGGTGTTGAAAGTTATGATAAAAAACAGCACTTTATTTGGAAATTTTCCAAAATTCAACTTTACCTGAAATATAACATTACATTTATCAAAATGTTTATAACGAAAAATATTATTATCATTTATTTTTAAAGAATTTTATATAATCTTTTAATCATTTAAAAGATGTTCTAAAAGAATGCTTCTTTCGGAATATTTGATCATTATCTTAAAATGAGCCTTTTTCTTCTTTTTTTTCAAACATTTGGCAAAGACCAAAAGGCAAATATGTGTTTAATCTACACTGTCATAATGCATTAATAAAATAATACACGTTTAAACTATTTAAGGATTGTCATAATGCATTAATAAAATAATACACGTTTAAACTATTTAAGGATTGTCATAATGCATTAATAAAATAATACATGTTTAAACTATTTAAGGATTGTCATAATGCATTAATAAAATAATACATGTTTAAACTATTTAAGGATTGTCATAATGCATTAATACCGCGATAAGGGAATTTGAAAAAAAAAAACGAAATCATAATTTTGCCAACTAAAATGAATGTAGCATGTGTTATAAGCCAGATGTTCGACTTACTCGAAACTTTCTGCCAATTTTTAGCTGTGCAGTGACTAAAGCCATCCATTAAAACACAGAAAAGCCTGGAACGAAGCCGACCAAAATTGGCATGCGCGAGCAGTCATATTCCATTAGGTAGAAAGGCGCGCTGGTGGTTCTTCTACATTTCATTACTTTGTTAGTAGCGCGTTTTTTTTTTTTTCTGTTTTTTTCCCTTCGCTCATCATTTTTTAAACGATCAAGATAATGTCATCAGTATAATGTCAGTTATTAATTAAAGCGCTATTAATCTCGACACCAGCTAACACTTGAGCACATGCCAAATGGTGCAAAAGGTATAGTGCTGGAATTACGCAGAAAAAAAAAAATTAACAGGGGATAACAAATAGCCTTGTTCAAAACCGTGAGGTGTAATAAATTGGGTATTAATATGAGCGACTATTTAAAAGAAATATTTCAACCATGATGTATTCCACGTGACAGGTGAATTTCTAACGAAGACATTTTATTATTTTTTTCTCCCTTTGATATAGCTCGTATGAATGAAATAAAAATCATTTTTTTTTTTTGTTTTTTTAGAACACAATGAGAATTTATAATACTTTTAAAAATGTAGGGATTTGATTAATTTGAATTTAATGGATTTTTATTCAAGTTTAAGGAAATGAATTAACGTGGGGGTATGAATGTATTCCATTGTACTGAATCCACACAAAAGTATTTTATATTCAAAAGTAAATATTTTGGAACGTACAATATTATTAAAAATAACTTTTAAATATTTTAATTGGCGGATTTAATAAATAAATTTATTAAAAATGTATTGGATTCTAATAGGCCGCGCTTTATATAAGCCCATTATGCACTTTATTTATTTATTATCATTATTATTAGCTGTATGGTGCAAGGAAGCCTGAAGCTTATGCTGCACCAGTCAAAATAAAATTCCCGAGTTTATTTATTTATTATTCAATTTATTACATATGCTTCAGCCCTGAACAGCCTTCAGCTAGGAGAGTGCCTATATACATTTGTACATTATAACTTAGACAGCAAACATAGAAGTCGTACATAAATTACGCATATTATTATTATTTCTATTTTATAGAAACAGTTTCTATATAATATTATAAACATTTGTTTCTTTTTCCAACAAAATAACATCTAAAGTGAGCAAATATAGCAGATAAAAATATATACAGTGACACGAGCAAAAGGCAGAGACATATAAAAACATACGCGTCCTAATGTGTGCATATACAGCCAATACATATACATACAAAACACATAATGATTTAAAACAAATTAATTCTTCAGCAAAGTAGAGTTCATGGGAGATTCCATCCTGAAGGAGATAATCAGGAAACTTCTACAGTTTTATGTGGTGGTACATGTCCTGTATCTTCTCAGATCTGTACGCTTTCTCATCACAGAACTTGTGGGGATCAATCTTCAGGGTGTTGTACGTTTGGAGGATGTTAGACGGAAAACATCTTCTAAGCATAGTTAAATTCTGTAATAAGCTTCTTAGGGGAATCCATGAACTATTGCAAAGGACGCGGGAAAGCCTAGGACCTGCAACAAGATTATGGACATTTGGAGCGTCAAAGCGATCGGTAAGGAGTTGACAGAGATTACGCAGATTTCCTGTAATGAGCAACTGATTCCAAGGGGTGCAACCAAGGTTAGCATACATGATTGATCTCGAGATGGTGAAAGGGAGGCCATTAACACGGTTCAACCACCTTAAAATCCAGTACTCGATACCCATGAATTTTTTGATGTTAGTGAGGGAAGCAGAGGACCAGATCGTCGAGGCATACATGGGAATCGGAACAAGACACGTTTGTATGTAGTGAGTGGCAAGTTTTTGGTTGTTTACTCCAGTAAGTTCCTGTCTTATCGCCCACATTGCTGACAGAGTTTTTGCTTTAGTGTTGGCAAAGTGCTGTTGGAAGGTCAGGTCTTCATCCCAGGTGAGCCCTAGATCAGTGTGATGAGAAACCTTTTGCACTCTAATACCATTTATGTAGATGTTTATGTTCATCTTCTTCTTCAGGTTGGTGAAAGACATTTGTGCTGACTTGGTCGGATTTATGGATAGGCCAATATTCTCAAGATAATGGTCAAGTTCTTCTATTAGGGCAGTGGCATGGGCGTTGATTGCTTCAGATTTGTCACCGTGTTTTGACGAGATGAAGAGTTTTATATCATCTGCGTAAGAGCTGCAGTCAGGATGCGTAGAGAGGAAGGGATCCAAAGCGGCAGCAAAAAATAGTGCGGAAAGGACGCCACCTTGGATGTGAGCCCTTGGGTTTTAAGGGTTTTTTTTTTTTTAACGAAAGCTATTATAAACCCATATGAAATAGGCTGTGAACTAAAAAATAAAATATTCACTGCTAGTTCAAATAGCAAATTTATTTTACTACACTGCTCGCCAAAATTAACAGAACGAAATGTTTTTCATGATTATTTTATTGTGAACAGTGTCACCGAAGACATAGAATGAAATAGGAGTCCCATTATAGCCTGCAAATAGATTCTAGATGTTAATTCATCTGGAGACAACGGGTAATGCGATACCATCCCTCCAACATCAGAGAAAGGGACGCTTGTGGTGGAGTCGGTAATTTCGTATGGGCCGGAATGATGATCAACGTCCGCACCCCTCTTCATGTTGATAGGGGTACTGTAACTGCACAGAGGTACCGAGGAACTGATCCTCGAACCCTATGCACGACTTTTTAAGGGTGCGGTTGGCCCAGATTTTCTTTTCATGCAAGACAACGCTACTACACATAGAGCTCAAGTGGTGGAGGTCTTGAAACTGATAATATTCAACGACTGTCGTGTCCAGCACGATCATCACACTTAAATTCGATCGAACATGTGTAGGACGCCCTTGGGCGTTGCGTTGCACGCCGATGGCCAACTCCTCAGTTACTTGATAAGCTGGTGGAAAAATGGGATTTGTTGGTGGAAATTTGTTGGTCTGCGCTGGTGGAAAAATGGGATTTGTTGCCACAGAATTTTATAGACATCCTTATATCGAGCATGGTTCACTACTGTCAGACCTGTTTAGCCGTTGGTGGGGATCGTGCCCTGTACCGATGTCATGTGACCATATTTTCGAGCATCTTGAATTGACTTCTGTAATGTGACCTTTTTGGTGATTCTTATATAACCCCTATAAATGTCCCTTGTACCAGTCCGAAGTTTCTTGCTGTCTCCTCATTTCATCGTTATTCTATGGTACACCACCATTCCAAGTTTCGTCCCGTTTCAACGCAAACTGCACGAGTTACACCAAGTTTTCTATGTGCTTTGTTAGTTTTGTCAAGCAGTGTATATGCTTGACGTTTCGTCGTAGGCTACATAAAGGCATCTTCAGAAGCATTAATCGATCTTGTAAAGGATTAAGGTACCCCTTACACGCTTTAAACGCGTATCTTTGTTGCGTTTCGTTGAACATACTAAATATTTTCTGCTTTCTTGGCCATAGACACTTTTAATGGCAGGGTGATATCACGCCTCTAGCAATGATATGAAGTTTTAATTCTAGTTGCTAAGTGCTTCAGAAGACGGCTTTGTGCAACCTTAAACGAAATTCAAGCTTGTTTTAATAAATTAATTTAAGTTTCACACACTTTTTTTGAGAGATGTCCTATTGTATTGTTTTTGAGAGATGTCCTCGTGATCAGATGTGCACAGAGAGACCATAGTGGTGAAGAAAGCAGGTTCATGGTATGGGACTTCTCGTGATTCGGACTCGGACTGTTGGTTGTCTTGCCAAAGCGATCCATGCCGATGCAGTAATAACGTTATCTCTAGATGTGCTATCCCTTCAGTACAATCCTTTGGAGCTCTGTTTGTTAATGCCGGCCCTGGTTATATTGCTGGTTTGTAAATTGTTCAGAGTACGCTTTAACTGCGTTGATTAAAATTATGAGTTACCGGACATTTATATGATAACTAGAAAAGAGCAATCTAATAGAATCATACTCCTGAGTAGCTTTACTGGTTGTTGTTTACAATTCAGACAAAGACATAGGGAGTAGGGTCTTGTCCATGCGGTCGAGATCGCCACAGAGGTCAACAGCAAATTAGGGTCATCATCTAATAGTTATGACAGTATAAGTGATTTAGATAGGACCAAAATTTTTGGGAACCTTGGAAGCCAAACCTACCAGTCCGGCCCTGAAGGTTTGTTCGGGTCATAGAACACTTCATTATATCACCTATAAGTTTGATTTATTTAATATTCAATCGATTAGTAATTAAACATTTTATTTTATTTTTTTACTATACAGAAAATATATTTCTTCTCATTTCATTTTTATTTTTGCCTTTCCTTTCTAAACAATCTATCCCCACGAAACGCTTGGTGACTTTCCATGACTACTAATGCAAACCAAAAGCCCACATTGGGATTTTTATTACCCTCATAAATCCTAATTTTTCAAAGCGATGACTTCTATTTATTCGATAAATAAAAATATTTTTTCCTTAGTACGCAATGCGGAAGTTTTAAAATAAATGCCACACTTTTGGACAGCAGGTAATAGAAGTGCATTCTAAAAATCCTTGGGTGCTTCCCTCCCCCTCAAATTCCCTTCCCGTCACCTCCGTGCGCAACAACACTCATTGATTTATGAAAGCAAGTGGCACCGCCGACACCATGGGTCTTATATCATAACACTTGTCAGAGCAGCGCTGTGGTGAGGGTACATGTGAGTTGTCCGCTGTAAAGTTGGTAAATACAAATGTAAGCTTTCGTACGCGAGTGGAATTTTGTTTCCCCCCTCCTCAGTACCTTCCCTAAGCATCGGGGATGCTTTTTATCCAAGCAAGATCCCTCGATGCTGAGCAAATATGAAAAGTTTGACAAATGGAGCAAAAGAGTGCAAATAGCCTGCCATGAATTTCCTGCTGTAATAAAATACTTCTTGAGGAATCCAGAATTTAACGTCTATATGTATACAACCGTATATGCAGCGACCTGCCAAAAGTTTATTGACTCTATAAAAATCATAGATATATTTTTAAAGAAAGTACGAAACGTTTTCGCAGTAGTATTATATATATTTACTTCGCTTATCATCCACAAGGTATCGCTGAGTTCGCGGTAGTTGAGACAGAATAGAATAGATCGTATGGAGAACGTAGAAAACGGGAAAAAACACTTTTATAGTAATATAACTATTTTTGTCAAGATTAATTTGATAATCATCCGCAAGATGTCGCTAAGGGAACAGACGGGCTTTAGTTCTTATAATGCAGGGCAGAGGGAGCCAAGATTATTGATATGTTTTTAAAGAACCTAAGAAAAGTTCTCATAACAATATTATTCATTTCGGTCAATCTTTAATTCGCTGTTCCACCACAAAGTGTCGCTAAGTTTCCATTTCAAGTTTACACGGGCAGATGGACCATAGTTCTTATGGTGCACACAAGAGGGAGCTGTTATCACACCATGTGCTTAATTATTACGAGAAAGGTGAGTTAAAATTTGTATAGACGCCTTTAACCTATCATTCTCTACAGAACTTCCTTTCCATGTTATTAATCCTTTCTCTTAAGAGAAGCTTAGGTCTTAAGAGTAATTAATATTTTAAACTCCTTCTGGCAACGACAGGTTCCTAAAGCTAGCTATTAAGAGCGTCGTTGGGAAATTGAGATGGGGAATAAACATAAACCCCATTGAAGAACTCTTCTATCCGTTTCCTCCGAAATTTCAGGGAACATTGTCATTCGCAAATCATAACGAAGATTTCTCTGCAAATTCATCGTATTGTTAAAGCATTGAATGAGAGCACTGCCCGAGGTTATTGGGCTTAGATATGCAAGGCCAAAATATCGATTACAATCTGTACATACATCTCCAATGATAGTAAGTTGACGCAAATTGTAACTCAATAAAACCCATCGTTGCCAACTACTTTAAGTGTATTTTACAAAATATCTGTTCATTAATGATAAATATTGGACATAATTAATACCGAAAACTATTAATGGTGACTGTATAATTTCCATTTCTGATATTGACTTAACATAGATGAGTCAGAATTCCTGATGAATTTTTGTCATAATTAAAGAAGTTCAAGAGCAGCGCCACTAAGCGGCCACTTTCAAACTAAGTGCCACACTAAAAATATTGTTAGCAGCCGATACAAGCAACTTACGTAATTTTAATGAAGCTAGAATAATAATATTATTTCAAAATAAATATTTTAAATAATTTTAAAATATTACATTATTTTAATTATTATTTAATATTTTATATAATTGATACCGAAAACTATTACTGGTGATTATAATTTTCATTTCTGATATTAACTTAACACAGATGAGTCAGAATTTCTGATGAATTTTATGTCATAATTAAAGAAATTCAAGAGCAGCGCCACTCAGTGGCCAGTTTAAAAACTAAGCGCCATCTAAAAATATTGTTAGCAGCTAATACAAACAGCTTACGTAATTTTAATGAGGCTAGAATATTATTATTATTTTAAATATTAAATTATTTTAATTATTATCTAATATTGGGCATAACTGATACCGAAAGCTATTACTATTGACTATAATTTTCATTTCTGAATTTCTGATATTAACTTAACATAGATGAGTCAGAAATTCTGATGAATTTTATGTCATAATTAAAGAAATGCAAGAGCAGCGCCACTAAGTGGCCATTTAAAAATGTTTTTAGCAGCAGATACAAGCAACTTACGTAATTTTAATGAAGCTAGTATATTATTATTTTTTTAAAAATAAATTCTAAATATTACATTATTTTAATTATTATTTAATATTTGATATAACTGATACCGAAAACTATTACTGGTGACTATAATTTTCATTTCTGATATTAACTTAACATAGAAGAGTCAGAATTTCTGATGAATTGTATGCCATAATTAAAGAAATTCAAGAGCAGCGCCACTAAGTGGCCAGTTTGAAAACTAAGTGCCATCTAAAAATATTGTTATCAGCCAATACAAGCGACTTAAGTAATTTTAATAAAGTTAGAATATTATTATTTTTTAAAAATAAATATTTTAAATAAATTTTAAATATTACATTATTTTAATTGTTATTTAATAATTTTAGTATTTAATTGTTTTAAATAAATATAAATACCCTTTCCCAAATTGAAGAAATAAATCACAAATAAAAGTTTAATATCATAATTCAAAGTTCACGTTCTAAAGATGCATAGTATCATTATTAAACATTATATTTTTCTTTATAATAAAATATCATAAACAGAATACAAACTGAAGCAGAATTATACGGATTGTCGCTTTATTTCAAAGCCTTTAGACGGCTGAATTTCATTACAATACATTCCAACTGTAATTTGATTACTTGAATCTGCATATTGCCCTTTCTTCATTATTCAAGTTGGGTTTCCTTACAGTATTGAAATTAAGATGCACACATCAGTGGTCATCTCGTTAGTGCATATCTTTTTCCTGCTACTGTTTCTGGAGGTGTCATTTTGTGAGGATTAATGGAGATGAAATAATGCATCCAAGCGAAAACTGCAAACGGCATTTCATAATGAAATGCAAATGTTAATCGGGGATGGTTTTCGGTTTCCCTTTTAGTATTGCTTTCAGATTTACTGTCAAGGATGCAAATAGATTGTGTCCCAGAAGTCATTTACACTTTCTTATTGTAATAAAAACATTTCTTATTGATATAAGGACAACAAAGAATGCTGCAGCCTCTTTGGGAAATTCATGTTTATTGCAAAATGCGGGGGAAATTCTCTTCTTTCTTGATTCCATTATGCAGAGAAGGATGCCGTGGCTACGCTAACCACAAAAATAAAAATGAAAAAATAATAAATAATAATAGAAAGATCTCCTTCTTCTTCTTCTTCTTCTTCTTCTTCTTCAGTGTGCCGTTTCTTTGCAGAGGTTGGCTGTCATCTTCGCAATGGACGAACGTGAGGTAGAAGCCCTAAACAAACCCTCGTTACTCTGATAATGCTATTCTCTGTGGTTTGCTGACCAAGATTTCTTTCTTTTCCCTCGATTTCTTTTTCCATTGATCTTGCCCTGGATTATCAATTTCAACATCTTATATTTGTCATTCCTCATCAAATGTCCTAAATATTTTAATTTTCTCTCCTTAATGGTGTTAGTTATTTCTGTCTTTTTCTTCATTCGCCTCATGATCTCATCATTCTTTATCTGATCAGTCCATGACACTCTTAACATTCGTCTGTAGCACCACATCTCAAAAGCATTTAACTTAATCTGGGTCTTCTTTGTCAGTGTCCAGGCCATAGCTCCATAAAGGAGGACAGAAAAGACAAAGCATCTCAATATTCTTGTACTTAAAGGAAGCGTCGGATCATTGTGGCACAGAAGATTCTTCATTTTAAGGAAGGTTGCATGTGATTGTTCAATTCTTGAGCGTACTTCAATAGAATGGTCCCAGTCCTCGCTCAATTTGTTCATTATTGATTGTAATTTTTGTTCGTACTTCTTTCTTACTGATCACCACCATGAATTTTGTTTTCTTGATGTTTAACTTCAGACCAAAATTTTCACTTATTCATTAATCAGCCGTATCCATTAATTCTTGTAAATCCTTCTCAGAGCTGGCCAGCAATATAGTATCATCTGCATATCTGATCATATTTATTGTTGCCATTAATCTTTATCCTTTCTATATATCCCTCTGAAGCCTCTTTCCACTAAATGTCAATAAAGACAAATGTGTAGGTTCTGAGGAACGGGCTATTTCAGTACAATACATCAAGCATATCTACAGGTGAGAAGTTCCTGATAAGATCTTATATAATGTTTTTGTGTTTGTTAAACAAACATAAACTACGCAGGCGCTGTCTTCAATCTAGACCTGGCCTTCTATGCTGCCCGAATCGAAATTATTATTCTTCTACAGCAAACAAAGCTGTAATTTTAGCTTGTCGACCTCCAGCACTAATTTTGTATGATGCGGAATCATAGCATAACTAGATTTTGTTTCCATAGATACAGAAAACACGCTGACCGTACGAACTAATTGTGAAAGGTGTCTGATTGTGTGTGAATTATATCACGAGGTGTCGGTACTATAGTGCTCGATTTTGTGAGCCAAAATATATCAAACTGCTGAAATACATCTCCAGTTGATAGAATTATGTCAAAAACACCAACAAACTCCACACAATACTGGATATCAGTGGAAAAGTTCAAGGCTACTGTAGCAGTAAGAGATCAGGGCTACTATTTAAGAAAATACTTTTTCTGTTAGAAAAAAAAAATCCTCACTTTACTGAATCTGCAAAACAACTTTCTGCATGATTTCAAATGGGAAATCTTGCCTCGCTCAGCAAACAGCTCCAGCGTAGTTCCGTCAGCCAAAAAATGAACTGGGAAAAGAACAAGGCCAATCTTGGTAATGATTTTGAAAAGAAACAAAGCATATCATTGTGCGCTGCGCTAGTTTTATTTTAATTAAGTAATAAAATTTAAAAATACAAATATAAGTAAATTATCTTTGTGTAATGATCCATGTTGTCATTCAGGATTCAGCTTTCAGGAGTGAGATAGCGAATATAGGATTTTTCATATTTGGGGAAGAGGCTACAAATGAACACTACGAACTTCCCATGTTCTGGAGAAAGGACATCGTTTTATTGTTTGAATTTTGGTGCTTAAAAGTAAAAACACGGTCCTTAGCCATAAACATTACTTGACTTTGCCTGACTTTTGATTCTTTGATTTTTAATGTGCAGAATGTACGTTAAAAATCAAAACTATTTCACAAAAAAACGGGTATGTCCATTTTCGAGAGAGAAGAATGAGTGGGATACTCAAAATGAGCTGCTGAAAACATTGTACACCACTGGAAGACACTAGGCTATGCTACCATTTATCCCAATCCAAGTAGATTATCATTAATGATCTCCAGAACATGGCGGTTGAAAGGGACAGCAAGAAGAAATCACAAAGGCTTGTTTGTTTGTTTGGGAATTTTTTAGGCTCATCGGCGTCTATGGCCATAGTGCGCCACGCAAAGGCTTCTGTAATTACTTTACCCAAAAGACAGTTGTCAGAAAAGGGATAAGGGCAGGGTGCAACCATCTGAAAAACACCTCACAGAATGGATTGGATTAAAGAATCGAATAATTGGACATTACAGTAGTGACAAAGGATGATGAATTGCTCTATACAGTCCAAGAATCAGATACGAGCATCTGAGTGTGGCATATGCCCGAAAAGAGTAAAGTTAAAAGAAAGGTAACCGTGCTTTACACACCATCAAGCTCTCAACTTCAGGAACTTAGCTAAAAAAAAGCCTCTGATAGTAGAAGAAAGCAAACAGTTTAGATACAGGAAAGAGATGTAAACACGATTCTAGAAAATGCGGCTTGAAACGATTGATAGCAAAACTAAAGAAAATCTTGCAATCTCAGCTTGCCTCCTGGCAGGTTTCCCGCTACAGTTTCTACCCATTTTGTGGTCTCTTCGGTGGATACGTAGGTACTGCGAAGGCCTGAACAACCCAATATAAGTATGGCATAAAGTATAGTGACTAGGCGTCCTAGTTTTCAATGTTTTATTCCGCTGCCCAGAAGTTTATTTTAGGGACGCATAATTGTCCCAATTTTCGTAAATATTAAACACGATAGTTTATTATTCCTCCATTTGCAAGAATTCCTTTTCAATCTCAAACTAGATCTATCAAATATGATTTTATAAACGGTATTCGCGTTTCCAGTGCTGGAAAAATCACTTCTACAGGGAGGTTCACCAACAGTTGATCCTAAGAAAACAAGACAGTTGAGCATATATTTTCCCCTTCATTTCTATCTCTAAGTGGTATAGATTTTGAGTTCACCTACTGGGCCATCTTGCAGAGCACCCTGCTGTGATCTAAAAATAGGAATTCCATTTGTATAGTGGCCTTGTTTGATTGGACACTCTGCATTACAATCTCCATTGATATTTTCTAACAATGGGTTGTTATTTCCATTACTAGCTCAGCACTTCCAACTTTTTAATGTTCAGAATTTTTAACTTTGGAAGATGTAACTTGTAACATATTACTGACACAATCAAAAACTCTATGGTTAAATTTATACCAAGCTGTTGTTGTAGTTGGGTTTTTATGAGCATCAGCAAGTAAGGCCATATTGCTCCGTGCATATTGTCTGTAAATTGCGTGTGTTCTGTGGTCGATTTTCTGTTTTCCTGGATGAAAAACCCGAGTTTCAGGGAGAAAAACCATGTTACCTTCGCCTGAGACTGAATAACTCAGGCACGTTGCGAAAACGGCCCATAGAAATTCCTCATTTCAATGACGAGACCCAAACTCAGGTCTTTTCCACCAGAGGGCTTGTACCAAGAGATCGAACTAGTATTAAAATTTTCAGAGCATTGAAGGCATGTTTCTTTTAAGGAAGAAAAACCGCCGAATTTATTACCAAGCACTCAATGTTATGTAATGTCCCAAAAATTTCATAATATTTAAAACAAGAGATGATTGAACGAATCCATTGGCTCCTGATCCATGCAATACTGCTCAATTATTAATCAACCATAATATGGCTTAAAATCGTGTAATTCGATTTGTTAACTCTTAGAAAATCTCTGATATGTGAAAAATTCTGGATGAAAATCAAATTACAAATATAACAGCTGACATCATCATAGTTTTGAAAGCGGATATCCTGGCGAAATAATAAAACTCCTAGGAAGATTTACGATTCTCCTGTTTATACATCCTTCGTGTAATGACGTCATCATCTGTCGAATCCAATTACAAACCAACAGACCGCATCTTAAGTTGGAGCTGATTCTCCACTGTACCAGAATGAGCGAAATACGTAATCTGAAATTTTTTCTTCTTTTTTTTTTTTTTTTTTCGTGGTATTTTGATATGATTTTCCTTCCTTCGGGCAGAATATACCTGATCTCTGTGTACAAGGATCAAATGAATTATTTCCCTAAAAATACTCTATTCTAGGATAGAGAACAGATGGATTTAATGAAAAACATGCAGAAAAATCTCCTCCACAAATTATATAAATACTTATTCCCTTTAATTATGTGACATATGATTCTTAATTGAAAAAGGATCTAGATTAAGGAAGAAATATTTACATTAACTGGCCAAGAAATTATAAACCGTTATCCATTCTTCCCTCAGGATATTTGTCAGTTGCTGTATTTTGGTTGGTTGAGAAGGGCGAAGCTGAAATGGTCTTTCCAACATATCACAAACATTCTTAATTGTATTCAGATCTGGTGAATTAGTCAACCAGGGTAGATGCTGGAAATCTTGGGAGTGTTCTTGGAAGCATTCAGATAAAATTTTGCAAGTCAATATTTCAGATACAAGAATAGATCACAATAAATTAAACATTCCAAGGTGAAGTTGATCCGATACGACTGAAAGATATTCATTGGAGTTAACACGACCTTATAATTGTATGAGTGGACCTAGTCCGTACCAACAGGACTTAACCTTATACCACGCTACCGCCTCCTCCCGCTTGAGTGTTGAACAAGAGACAATCTGGTTGCATGGCTTCATGAGGTTAACGCCACAGTTTCGCTCTACCACTGGTGCAAAAGTGTAAATCGTCATACCATTTGATCTTTTTCCACTTTTTTAATATCTGACGCACGCCACTTGAGTCGAATCTTTCGATTTCCTAAAGTCGCGCTACCATCAATCCCGGATTCTTCAACTCCTGCCCATAGTTCGGTTGGAAATGGGTCTTCTTTTGTCTCAACTGAATTTTTGAAAGAGTTGCTGCAATCTGGACCTTCTATTTTGAAGCACAATTAGTTTTAAATTGCTGAGGTCTTGTCCTTGGAATATAGACTTTCAAAGAACGAGAAAGTATAAGAAAAAAAAAGAAGGAAAATGGTGGTGAAGGTAGCAAAAGGGGTGAGGTGAAAGTGAGAAAGGAGGCATCCTCCGGCAGAGCGAAGAGGTGGGAGAGGAGAAGTAGGGATTTGCCCTGGCTTGGGAGCCCACTCAGACCAGAGAAAGAATAAAATATTGCGGGGCTAGGGTTCCTGCGAGATGAGAGCCATTATGGATTCAGAGATCCGGGAATGTCTGCCCCACCTTATCCACATCAAGATATTCCTGTGGTAAGGTGTAAGGTATGTTAGTGTCTAACGGCTCCTGGGATTTTTCCCATCTCCGCGGGTGTACATTATATCGGGCCAGAGATTTGAAAGTGTGTGGGAGTCATGTGCAGAATATTGTGTTGTGTCCTTTGTTCTTTCGGTCTATTAGCCGCCAATCCCCTAGTGGGAACCGACGTTACCACACGGTGCCACAGGGAGGCTGACCGGGCGTACCACTGATTCTAGAATACTCTGGCGGGTCCTGACACCTACTTTTCTGGGATTTCAGTGGCTAGGAACAAATTTGAAAATGATATGATCGCTGTTTCTTTAGCAACGGTTGTAATTTTAACAGAGCGTAGGGTTGTTCGCTGGTAACTTGTTCTAGGGCCTAATAGGTTGGGCAATAATTTGGATGTATTTAGATTTAGACCTGTGGGGCATGAAAGAAAAAAAAACAAAACAAAAACGTTGTGTAAGAGAAAAGTAAGGGGGTGAGGCAGAAGACTGGAGGGTAGGAAACAGAAGGAAGGGGCCGACAGGGAAGATGGCCCCTCCAGAAAGTGTGGCATACCCAATGCCTCACGAGAGGGAAGAGTGGGGTGGTGGGGGGGACGAAAAAATCACCCCCTCACACACACAGGAAAAAAAAAAAGAGAGGTGCCCCACAAGTGCAGGGTAGGTACGGCCAGAACTGCTGGTCAGAAGTAGCCGACAACTTGGTGGAAATCAGAGTGGAGGCTCCAGTGGGGGAAGGTGTAGTCCAGGTGTTGTCACTGGGACTCCATTCGGTGAGTCTGTGTCGCATCCAGACTGAAGGCTGGTCCAGTAGTCCATGATAATGAATAGTGGGGAGGTCAAAACCAGGAGTCCAAGATGGGATGGTCACGTCCAGGAACCGATGTTAGGTCTCTTCTTCTTTATGAGCTGTGTCACGTCCAGTGGGGAGAATTTGGTCCAGGAATCAATGATGAGGAATTTTTCAAGGTATGGGAGGACCCTGCCTTTGATTGCACCGCTTGTGTTGTCCCTTCCAAGTGGGGAGACCAGTCGACTACTCGAAATGTGACTGATCAAGTTTGTTTCTGTACTCCGTATGGTTTTTTTTTTTTTTTTGGTCAAGTCTTGTGCAAGTTTGGTCCAAGGCGTTAGCATCCAAGGCTCAGTGATACGCAGCAACAATTGGCAGCCATGGTTGTTTTGACCTATTGATTCGGATACTATGGTGGTGGTAGCGCTTTCTGCCTGGTGAATAGGTCCATTGCAAATTGAGTGGGGACTCGGTAAGTTTCTTCATTCTGTAGGGTGAGGTGTTCTGGTAGTTTAAGTGCAGTTTCCTTATTAGGATCGTCCTTAAGTCTTCGTAGATTTCATAGCTGTGGGCAAGGTGCTCCCCGTCTGGCCCCTGCCACAGTGGGAGCGGAGTGAGTCTGTAATTCTTAAGTCATGTAGTTTTTTCTGGAAGGAGCCATATCCAGTGAGGAGGTAGGTAGCATAGAGTCCAGGTGAAAACCAGCCAGGTGTGAGGGGGTAAGAGGCCCTGACATCCGGGAGGAATCTTTTGGTGACAGTGGCTTTAGTTGAGGTCTGCCATGTTTCTTTCCAGGTGTTCGACAGTGCGACAAGCACGCGAGGACAGGAGAAGAAGAAGCGCTGGATAGTTCCTAGGCGCGTTCTGTTTAGAACTGTATTGGCCTTCTTGTACCAGACTCCAGATGCATAGGCGATAAACGGGATGAAAACTGCTTTATAGAAGAGCGAGAGCGTTCTCTTCTTCAAGCCCCAGTCCTTCTTTGACTTGGGCAGCATAATTCCTGATCTTAATCCTGAGTCGGTCTGGATGAGGGATGAAGGAAAGATTTTTATCTAAGATCAAACCTAGATATTTAAGTGCTATTTTTTTTTTTTTTTTTTAATTTGACTGTAACACCGTCGACCTTGATTTGGGGTGGCCTTCTCGTATCAAGGGTACCTTTTACTAGGATCGAATTGGTCTTCTCCGGGAAGATCTTTAGATTGTTATACTCTGCCCAAGCTTGAAGGGTAGAGATTGCCTGGTTGGCGGTCGCTTCCGGTTGGGCTCTGTTATCGGCAGAAAAGAGCATACCAGGTCATCCGCATAGGTCTAGGTCTGTACATTGTTGAGTTTGGCGTTCAAGAAATCGTTCATCACCAGATTCCAGAGGAGAGGCCCCAGGACAGATCCCTGAGGGCATCCCCTGAAGACTGCTCTGGAGACACTGCAGTGGGGAGCAGACACGACAACTCGCCGATCCTGGAGGTAGGTCTGGATGCATCTATATAAGTTTTCTGGGACTTGCGCCCTCCGGAGCCTGCCCAGAACGCTGGGCCACCAGAGGGAATCGAAGGCACCAGCAAAGTCGATGGAGATTAACCGAAAGTATTTGGAGTAGCAGTTGGTACGAGCTTCAATGATTGTTTCCAGTGCATCTACCGTAGAGAGTCATTTCCGGAAACCGTACTGGTTAGGCGAAGAGAGACCAGCGTCATTGTAGTGGGCTTCTATTCTATGGGAAATCATCCGTTCGAGAAGTTTGCTAAAGACTGAAAGCAGTGCAATGCGCCGGTAAGATTGTGGCAGATCATGTGGCTTGGTTGCATTCTTCAATATAAGTATAACGGTTACAATCCTCCACTGTGTGGGGAAGAATCCTTGGTGGAGACAGTGGTTGAGTATGGTAGTGGGAATAATTTCAATGGCTTTCTGGACGATTTCTGGATCGATCATGTCTCTGCCCGGAGCCTTCTTGTTTCTGATTCTAGATGCAGCTAAGTTGAGCTCGGTTGGGGTGAAGGGTTCTTCAATTGCAGTTGTGCAATATGCTTCATTCTCCGTGCAGAGCTGTAGCTGTTCCGCTGTGTGTGGGTCAACAGGCAGCTGGAATGTAGCGTCTAGAATTTTTTTGACGGTGTCTTGCCACGATCTGGTGCAAAGTCCGCTCGGTAATTTTGTGGTCGATACGACCTCGCCTCTGGGGAGCTTGTTAGTGACCACCTTGTACACAACCATCCAGGGATCGGCGTTCCTTTCAGTGTTTACCAAGGCTTCCCATGAGCGCCTTTTGCGCTGTTTTATTGTTGTAGTGTACAGAAGCTATAGTAAAGCCTCTGTTTCTTCTGGAGGCCATCTTCTCCTTGCAATTTGATAGCGTTTTCGTCGGTAAATAACTTCGCGTCTATGAGCCTGGAGTTCAGGAGACCACCAGGAGACAGCACCAGGTGTGAATCCCTTCTTTTTAATAGCCTTGTTTGCAACATTATTGATGAGCTGTGTAATTGCGCATTGATGTTAGTGTGAGCTGAGTCCACTAGGGTTGAAGCGGCTGGCTGCGCTGGTCAATTCCTCCTTAAAAAGGTTCCAGTCAGCGTTATTCAGGTCATATCTTCTTGGTTGAGTTCTGTTGGTAGCTTCCTCTGAAGGTTATCAAACGGAAAAATCACCTGATGACCGGATCGACCAAGAACCGCCGAAAAAGCATTAGAGTATTTATCTGATAGCAAGGAACGTGTTAGCATACCACGTCACAACTTACATTTGCATGCCACACATTTAATTATCTATTTACTTCAATCTAAAAAAAGATTTCTAATATTTTGACCAATGAGTGTAGAATGATTTACTAACAGTCACTAATATGCGAGATTATCAGTGTTCTAATACTTTTGGTAACCGATTGTGAAATTTATGATTAAAAATGTACGCATCTCTTTGAAACTCTTGTTTATGGATACGCAAGACCTCTGTCTTCTAAGTCTACATTGTATCGACTCAAGTTAACACTCTGAAATCTGGCAGAACTGATAAATAACATTAAAATTGTCCTGGCCAATAGTATTCCAATATCTTTGCTTTCCACTTTTCATAATCTTACATAGAAAACTCCATTAAAATGAATGATATCGTTTAAAAATGTTATTGACTATTTCTTTTCTTATTTTCTTCTTTCTCTTTCGACACTTTCTCCCTTCAGGCGAAAAAAAAAACGTGATTGTATGAGAGAGAAAGAGAGAGTTTCAATGACTTTCAGACATCCTTCGAGAATTCATTTATTATCTCGAGATTTGGAACTTGAATTGAGAAAAGGGTAGACATAATAAATGACTTTCTTAAGTGTATAAAATGTTACCTAAGTAAACAGGACTACGACAAAGAAATCAACGCTGGAACGCTCCTTAGAAGAAATATTTTTCCATCGAAATAATTTTTCTGTAATGAAAATCGAGCCCCTGATGCCCTGGTGAATTTTCTAGTACTGTGGTGATAATAAATAATAAATAATCTACTTTTTTTATGAATATCGCAAACAAGAAAGGCATTAGAACCAACAATCCCTGGTACTGAGGTATCAGGAGATGAAAAAGGATTCTTGTTGACGTTAGACTTGAACTTCTCTAGATTCCAATTTTCAGGAAATACATATGAGGGGAGGTAGAAAACAGAAGTTGAATGAATAAATGAGGAAAATAAAAATTGGTTCTGTAATTCTGAAGTTGGACAGTAAATGGATGCTGCGGCGCGGGTTCAGACTGATTTGGAAGAGAGAGGCTTAGAGTCAATTAAGGAATTATCGAAGTCAATTTAGAAGAACAGTGACCATGGAAGTATCCATAGAAAAGGTACTGTGACCAATCTCTTACAAAGTGGAGAAACTTTGTAAGAGATTGGTAATTACATTTTTGAATGTAGTGTAGAAGCAGGAGGGAGGTTTTGGGGACACCGATGTGAGAACAATATTCCATAAGGAGGATTTGAGATTTCTACAGAGTGGGTAGCTGTTTAAAAGAAATATGTGATCTTGTCTAAAAATCTGAGTGTCATCGAAGATAAGCACAGAAGCAGAAGAATCCTTTTTGCGAGATGTAAAACAGGACTGAGTTTTCGAAGGATTGAAGTCAGCTAAGTTATGTTTGCCCCACTGGAGAATTATCTGGAGATTGGCATTTGAGGAATTGGTAGCAGATATTCGAGAAGTTAAAGCTGTTTCAGCAGGGAAGGGTTTCTCAAACTGGAAAGTGGAATGCAATTTGCTATCATCAACAAAACTATGGATAAGATTTCCAATCAATGGAAAAGGGTCATTAACATACAAGAGGAAAAGAGTGGCAGAAAGAACTGAACCTTGAGGAACATCAAAATTAGTGGAGAGGTTAGAAGACAGAGAACCATCTACGTCACCGCAGCGAGTGGTCAGAGAGAAAATTGCATACACAATAAAAAAAGACAGTTGGCAATCCATAAGATTGAAACTTATTTAGAAGAGTTTTATGCTAAACACGATCAAAAGACTTAGAAATGTCAGCCTTGAGTTTCACTAAAACTTTCTATTGAATTTGTCCATAGATGGGTAACGTAAGCCAGTGCACCACCAATGAATCAACACTGGCGGTATCCATACTGGCAATCGTTGATCAAATGGAAAGTTTCTACATAGTTGAAGAGTTGCCTGATTTCTCCATTACTGACAGAAGACCAGTATAATATAGCAGACAATGTCTGCTATATTATACTGGTCTTCAGTCAGAAATTACGGGTAGCCCTAATATTACAAATTTATTACATTTAACAGCTACATCGTCTGCTCTATCATACTTCTACCCATCGTCTGCTATAGCATACTGCTACATTGTCTGTTATATCTAACTGGTACATTGTCTGCTCTAATTGCTACATCGTCTGCTATATCATATTGTTACATTTAACTGTGCATCGTGTGCTATACCGCACTGCTACATCGTGTGCTATATCATACTGTTGCATCGTCTGCTGTATCATCCTGCTACATAGTCTGCTATATCATACCGCGAAATTGTGTGCTATATCATACCGCGAAATTGTGTGCTATATCACATTGCTACATCGTCTGCTATATTTAACTCTACTTGATCTGCTATAATTGTCTGCTATATCGTCTGCTATATTTAACTCTACTTGATCTGCTATATCTGTCTGCTATATCTGTCTGCTATATCGTCTGCTATATTTAACTCTATTTGATCTGCTATATCTGTCTGCTATATCGTCTGCTATATTTAACTCTACTTGATCTGCTATATCTGTCTGCTATATCGTCTGCTGTATTATAGTTGCCTCTAAAAACATAAAAAACCAAAAGACACTCCGAAGTTCTAATTCGTATATTCATTACGTCAGTTGATATTATTTCTGTGAACTCTCGTCTGCAGCGTTTTATACTTTGGCCACATAACATTTTATGACTCCGCGGAAAAAAACAAAATCTGCAATTTCCTATACGAAATCGGGACGCAGGAAATTTTGCCAATAAAAGCTGTTTCCATTTTGTGGCCCGATGCCCGCCATCAGAGAATGTGGCCAAACGGATCTATTCCGTTAAGTATTCTAAGTCAGGTCGTATATCCTCCCCTCCCCCACCCCACCCTTCGCACCACTCCTCCATAATGGCCACTTTCTCTTCAGTTACTCGGCCACACTTCGTTTCCAAGTCTCTGCTGGAGTAATGCGTTTGCCAATATCGCGATAATTAATCACCCCGTAACATTCTCCAATCAGCTACGCGTTAAATGAGCGACGCTCGTTACGTCGTTGATGACGTAACACACGCGCAATTTGTAATTGTTGAGATTTTGTCACGTGCATTTTAATCGCGATTGAAGTTCGGATTTGCGCCATCAACCAGCGGGATGCGGTGCAATAAATAGGGGGAGATCTGTCTCGATGGAAGTTGGGATTTGAGTTGGATGTCAAAAAGCTGCTCTTTTAAAGAGATTTCTTTGAATTCTCTTGTAGTGTCCTATTCGTTTGTTATCCTGGATGAAGAACTCCCCCTCTCCTGCTGTTATGGATTTACTCAAATACTGGAGAGATGTTTGTAAGGGCCCAGAGAGAGAGAGAAGAAGCGTGTGCGAGTAGATGGGATCCTGAGGAACTCAGCAGAGAAGCGAAAAAGCAAATGATGCGAAAAAGAAATCGATTACGCCAAATGGGATGTGTACGGAATGCACTGATTGTGGCAGGGGGGGGGGAGGATGGGGTTGTTTTGGGTTTGGGACCGAGTGTCATTTGAGAAGGCACATCGGAAATGTGCGAGGACACGAGCGAAAGTGAAATTTAGCAAAAAATAGAAAAGGGGTGGAGTACGCGACCTCGTACGGGGATTTAGTAGCAAAAGAGAGATCGCTCGAAAAGAACGGGTAATAAAAGAGAAAAGAAAGAGGAGCAGAGAGGAGATAGAAGATGCAGTGAAGATGCGTGTCCCGGATGTTGGTACAAATTCGAGAGAAATTGCAGAAATAAATATTGAAGCACGCTTCACGCGGAAATGAAAAGGTCTCAACTTCGAAGTACCACAAAGATCGAGGTTTCTCATTTATAATTCTTTCTCTCTCTCTCTCTCTCTCTCTCTATATATATATATATATATATATATATATATATATATATATATATATATATATATATGTATATATATATATATATATATATATATATATATATATATATATATATATATATGTATATATATATATATATACATGTCTTTCTCTGTTTTTTTTTCTCCTCCTCCTCTGTTTATTTCCTATTTTCTCTCTGTTTTTTCGTTCTTTCTATCTATTACTCTCTCTCTCTGTCCTTCTATCTATGCTTTTTCTGTCCTTTTCTCTCTCTCTCTCTCTCTCTCTGTTTATTTATCTTTCTGTCTTTCTCTATTTTTACCTTCTCTCTCTCTCTCTCTGTTTATTACTCTATATTTCTCCCCCCTTCTCTCTCTCTCTCTCTCTCTCTCTCTCTCTCTCTCTCTCTCTCTCTCTCTCTGTTTATTACTCTATATTTCTCCCCCCTTCTCTCTCTCTCTCTCTCTCTCTCTCTCTCTGTCTCTCTCTCTCTCTGTTTATTTTCCTTTCTTTCTCTTTCTTTTTCGCTTTCTATTTATTATTCTCTCTCTCTCTGTCCTTTTATCTATCCTTTTTCTGTCCTTTTCTCACTCACTCTCTCTCTCTCTCTCTCTCTCCTTTCTCTTTCTTTCGCTCCCTTTCTCTCTCTCTCTCTCTCTCTCTCTCTCTCTCTCTCTCTCTCTCTCTCTCTCTCTCTATCATTCTCTCTTTCTGTTTATTAGTCTCTCTTTCTCTTTCCTCCTGTTCATTGTTCTCTCTCCGTCTCTCTATCTGTCTTTCTTTCTCCAAATTTATTTATTTCCCTTTGTCTCTGTCGCTCACTCTCTCTCTCTCTCTCTCTCTCTCCGTCTTTCTCTCTTTCTCTTTGTTTATCTCCCTCTCTCTCTGTTTCTTTCTCCGTCTCTCTCTCTCTTTCTATTTATTTATCTAATTTTCTCTCTCTCTCTCTCTCTTAGTATTCCTCTCTTTCTGTTTGTTTATATCCCTCTCTCTTTCTTTCTCCATCTCTCTCTCTCTCTCTCTCTTTTTTTTTGTTTATTTATGTCATTTTCTCTCTCTCCGTCTCTCTCTCTCTCTCTCTCTGTTTCTCTGTCTTTCTCAACAAATCAAAGGATTCATTTGTTTAGAGTTCGCCATATTGGTTTTTGAAGATGCCCATTATTCTTTTTTACACGAAGTTCCTCATTTTTAATAACTGCGACCAAATATTTTTAGAGGAAGTGTACATTTTTAGGAAAATGGCGCTTTTATCTGATGCTCGGTAATCCACTCTGGACACTTCCAATTTGTATTTGCTTCCCGCGACAATTAACTCCTTTCGTGATCGGGATGAATGCCTCCCCACCAAATAATCCGCCAACCCCACCAACAATCGCAACTTTCTGCAATTACATAAACTTTGCAAAGAACAGTAGCGAGAGATCGGATTACCAAAAGAATTAATCAATCGCTTTGGCCAGATAGATGAACGGAAAAAAAATCCAGTAATCTCTTCTGTTTCTTCGTATGAAGAGACCGGAAAAAGACTTCGTCACAAAAAAAAAAAAAAAAAAAGATAAAGTGGTGGCAGAATGAAAGCTACTCGACCATAAAGATCGAAAAACCATCGAACGCATTTCTGCCATTAAGAAGAACCGAACAGAGACGCAATACGTCTGTCCCAGCACCCGCACAAGGCACGAGCTAATGACCTTTGCCAGCGACTTCTTCCGCACACATTTTCTCAACCATTTGCGATGGCCTCCGCTTCGTCTGCCGTTCGACACAAGATAACAATCTTATTTTAGAGAGACGCGCTAATTCTCAGGTTCCCCGACGAGCTCCACGTGACCATCTCGTCCATCCGCGTGCTCTTTTGCACGGGACGTTTGAATCGAGCGGTAAAGTGCCGAGGAAGAAGCAAATGGTAATTTGACGAAGTGGGTGAGACCGTAGGTGGTGGTAAGAGCCACTCCACATCGGGGGTTTCAAAGCAGCAGACGATCCCATTTAACGTCAGCGCGGATCCATAGCAAGAAGCCCGAGAACGTCCCATCCTCTCGAAACATTCCTGCCCGATTAAGATAAGAATGGCGGCCATTATGATGGAAGAGAATCTTCATCCAGGACGTGGAAATCAAATTCAAATAATCGGTTCTCTCTTTCTCTTTCACTCCAGCTCTTTCTCTCCTCCTCTCTCCCCCCCTCGATCTTCGTACAGTTCTGTTGCACTGACCTCCTTTTCTCTGCTTTTACCGCTCCGATGAAGAGAGAGAAAAATGGAGAAAACGTACTTTCCAGGAATTTTAACCGCAAGAAATGGGATAAAAGAGGATGAGGAGAAGAAGGAGGAAGTCGGTTAGCTTTGAGCGAAATCGTGCAAGTTCGACACGCCAACCGAGCACAATTAAAGTCTAAGAAAGAGAAAAGGTAAAGAGTAAATAAAATCCTTTCTCTCGGAGATTTACTGCAGAAAGTAAAGAGAAAAGAAAAAAACAGGAAGACAGAGAGAGAGAGAGAGAGAGTAGAAATATGGAGAATGAAAGACAGACAGAGACACAGAGACGGAGAAAAGGAAAGGGCGAGAGGAGATAAGAAAAGGAGAGAAAGAAATAGAGAAAGAGAGAGGACACGAGAGGGGAATAAAAAAGAAAGAAAAAAATCAGAACGAGAGAAAGAGAAGGGAAAGAGAAAGAAAACTAGAGGGGGAAGGAGAGAAAGAGAATGAGGGAGAAAGAGCGATAATCAGAGGGAAAGAATAAGAGTAAGAGAAAGCGAAAACGAAAACGAGAGAGTAAGAGAGAGACAGATAGAAGGGGAACAGAACGACATTAAGACTGAGAGAGAGAGAGGAAAGAAAAGAGAGGGAAAGAGCGAGAAAACGAGAAGGGAAAAGAGAGAGAAAAGGAGAGAAAACGAGATAGAGCTCTTTCTCTTTCTTTCTCTCGAGAACGAGAGAAAGAAAGAGAAAGAGCGAGAGAGAGAGGGAAAGAGAACGAGAGAGAGAGAGAGAGAGAGAGAGAGAGAGAGAGAGAGAGAGAGAGAGAGAACGAGATAGACCGAAAGAAAAGAGAAAGAGAGAGAAAAAAGAATGGGGAAAAGAGAGAGAGAATGAGTGGGAGAGAAAGAAAACAAGGCAGGAAAAGAGAGAAATAGATAAAATGGAAAGAGAGGGATAGCGGGGGGAAGAGAGAGAGAGAGAGAGAGAGAGAGAGAGAGAGAGAGAGAGAGAGAGAGAGAGAGAGAGAGAGAGAGAGATAATGAAGAGGAAAGTGAGAGAATGAGAATGGGAGAGAGAGAGAGAATGAGAAAAGAAGATGGGGAAAAAGAGAGAACGAGAGATAAGGGAAAGAGAAAGAGAAAGAGAGAAATACAGGGAAAGAGAAAGAGAAGAGAAAGGGAGAAATACAGTGAAAGAGAAAGAATTAGAGAGAGACAAGCGAAAGAGAAAGAAGGAGGCAGAGACAATGGGAATAAGAAAGAGAGAAAAAGATAAGAGAGAGAGAGAGAGAGAACGAGAGAAAATGGTAAGCGAAAGTGAGAAATACAGGGGGAAAGAGAGAGCGAGAGAGACAAGTGAAAGAGAAAGAGAGAAATACAGGGGGAAAAGAAATTGAGAGAGAATGAGATACAAGGGAAAGTGAGAAATTCAGGGAGAGAGAAAGAGAGAGACGGCTAGGTGGCGCGATGAGCATTGGGAACCCTTGTTTATAGAGTAGAATTTGTTGTACGAATATGACAATGTTCGAACGTTCCTACCTGTAGTCGAACCTCCATTTAAATAATCTTAAACACAACACTTGTTAAGCCGCCTGAAGGGCCGGCTTCTTAGTGAAGCTAAAATACCAAATACGTGTAATCCATTAAAATGTCTGCTGTTTTATCCCAGATCGATGCAATTCATTTTGTACATCGAATCCGGCTCGAAATCCTCGCCGTATGCGTAGCCGAGATTAATGGTGGAGCTTTATATTCGGCTAAACAAACTTGTTTACATTTTCTATCTTTCTCTTTTCTCTCCTTCAACGCTCCTCTCTGATCTACGCCACTCACTCCCAATTAAACCGGACAGTTATCAAAAGAAAAAAAAAAAATCTCAACCGAAGCTACTAACCTCATCCAATGCGGAACAAAAACCAAGTATGGTCTTATCGTCTAAGCGAAAAGTGATGTAAAGAAAAAATAAGTTGAAGACTTCCATTAAAGCTAATGCGTAATTAAAGCAGAAAGGCCAGTGTGTAATAAGCATTTAACGGAGGATGAGCTTTTTAATCCATTGGAAAATTATTCTTCGTCACTCACCAACCATTCCGAGACTCATTCTGAAGCTACAAAAAAAACTCGCCACAATTTTATCGATAAATATATAAATATGTACACGAGTAGCCAAAAAAAAAAAAAAAAAAAATCAGTCACACTCTCCCTCAATCTTCGCATTTACCACAGTGGATATAATCAACATCTTCCCTAGTGAGGATTACATCATCATAAAACACAAACTGTATAATCGTAGTCATATTGTTAATCTTAATCGAATTGAAATGGCTATAAAGACTGGTCCGAGGTCCACAACGAGTGTATTTCAGGCAAATACGTAATCGGACTAGGAAGGAGGGGAGGAGAAAATGGGAGGTTATACTGCAGACGAAAACGCAGTTGATATTTCTACAGATTAAATACTCGACAGAAGAAACCTGTATCGGGACCTGTGGGTCCGGGGGCTTTTGATGATATGGAAATATTTGATGAAAATGCATCGAACGAAGGAGAAGATGATATTCGCCTGTCACCAGCAAATTTCTGCTTATAATGCAGTCGCAGGAGGCAGCAGCATCGATTAATCAATAGAAAGCAGACTGCGTTGAAAGATGTATCGGCTATGACCATCTTGAAAGTATGTGCAAGCTTTTCAAGTCAATATCCTTTTTCGACGTTTTATGTAAAGCTCCCCACATATCTGATATAGGGTGCATTTAGTAAATACGCAGGCTCAGCGTTCTTTGATAACCCCTGCCTGTCTCTTTTCTTTCCACTAGAATAAAGGATCGTAACGGAAGCCAAAAAAAAAAGAGGAGGGGGGAGGAAGAAGATGACGCAAAAGAAAGGTGATTCTTCGTTGGTTTGCGGTCTTCTGGATTTTTTCTTTCTTTTTTTTTCCTCTTTCACAGGCACTGTGGTTTTTGTCTGAGTTTTAATCCGAATTGGGGAAAGGAGTTGGCCAAAGTGTTCTCGAGTTTCTTATCTCACTGATAGTTGAAGTACGAAGATAAAAACATACTTGAAGGAAGTTTAAATAAAGTCTGTTTATTGTTATTTTTTTTTTCCTGGCCACTTACTTTAGCTATTTGTACCAAAAGATACATTCATATGAAAGATTCGATTTTTTAATCAATTCACCGCATTGTTACACCGCGGATTATCGAATCTTCCTGATTGTAAGATATAGATGAACAACTGCTCCCTCTTGTGTCCATCTTTGGAGAAAATGAGAATTTTACTAGGCTATTAGACAGAAAGATACTTGTCTTCTTAGAGCCAGATATTTTGGCCCACTTTAGAAATATGTCTGAATACGCAGAAGAAATTACTTCAGTAGTTTACACTGAGTGGTCACTTTATTAGGTACACCTGTCTAATGGCCATGAGCCCTTGGTAGCAGAGTTGGTCGAATGGCACTCCTCCTCCTCACACCGGGTGAAAAAGACCTGAGTTCGAGTCCCGTCGATGATGTGAGGAATTTTTATGGGCCTTTTTCACAACATGGCTGAGTTAGTCGGTCTCAGGCGAGGGGAGCATGGGTTTTTCATCCAGCAAACACAAAATCGACCACTGAACGCACGAAATTTACATACAGTGTATAAATAAATTGTAACACAAGGGTTATCCTTCTATGAAGATCTGGAGCCATCGAAAGATGATGGATAATCGTATGAATGGTATCGAAAGTTCTTTCAAGACACTCGACAAACTACTCTATGTCCCTTGATATATTTAAGTTCTTTGGAACTCCCTCTACTGCAAAAGTACTCTGGTGTGTAGCAAGTGGTTATAATCATCTTCCTCCCACATCAGTTGGATAAGGACCGGTGTGGCTGAGTTAGTTGGTCTCAGGCGAGAGCTGCATGGTTTTATCTCAAGTATACTGGGTTTTTCATCCAAGAAATATAAAACAGACCAAAGGACTATACCCGCTAGTGGGCAGCACAGTTGGTAGGATTGCCGTCCTACCCACACCGAGTGGAAAAGCCCTAAGTTCGAATCCTATCAGGAATTTTTATGGGTCTTTTTCACAACGTGGCTGAGTTATAAAGCGAGGATAGCATGGTTTTTTCTCCTGAAAACAATGGTTTTTCATCCAGAAAACAGAAAATCGGCCACAGAACACACGCAATTTACAGACAGTATACCAATAGAGTACGGCCTTATTAACTGATGCTCCTAAAACCCTACTGCAACAACAACATAATGGCTATGGTGCTCCTTTAGTCCTCAGCAGCTTGGATCCGTTGTGGCATGAAAACAAAGTGTCGAATCTGCCACAATATACTTGCTTTTTGGTATTGGAACAATTGCTATACAGCTTCATTGCTATTGCTATTCTCAACTTCTCGGATTGCTATCCGAGAAGTTGAGAATTAAATTGCTATTTCTTATTGGATAAGTCCATCACTTGCGATACAAAAATTTGGAATGCAGCATGCTTCATCCAAGTTTGTGACTCATATGCTCACTTGGTGATCACAGGGGTGGCAAGTAATTGGATATCAGAATGTCGATGAAATGTGAAGATCATGCTTATCTTGTTTTTTGATTCGAAGAGCATTGTTCATTATGAATTTCCTCATGGTCAAACAGAGAACCAGGGATACTAAAACACAGTTCTATGGAGATTGAAAGATGCTTTTCCAAGAAAATGGCTGGAAAAGTGAGTTCTGGAATTAATGATTGCATCATGACAACGTTCCTGCACAATCTCTGGTTTCCATTCAAGAATTTCTTGCGAAACACTCCATTGCTCTTTTACCTGCGAAGTTCACTGTGTTTTGGCTCCCTGTGATTTACTTTTGTTTCCCAAACATAACGTCCTCTTGAAATGTAACAGATTTGTAACGACTGAAGAATCTTGGCTTTCCTCCACCGTAATAACCATTAAACTCTATTACTTCCACCAATCTTTACTAAAAGATATTCAAAGTTCCTGAGGCTTTTCGGAACTCCTAAGTTATATCCAGTAAGCTAACTCGCCTTCGAAAGCTGCCCTCTCAGATTTTAATGCTTATATTCACCTCTTTCCCAACCGAATCCCTTGTTGTCCAAGTAATCAGTTTCATTGAAACCGCGTCATTGATTGATGAAGAGCTTGTAATTGTAGCAGGCGATTGCAACGCAAAGCGAGATTTTATCTCAATGAACTCGGTCTATCGCTGGTCAGTGACCTTCAACGTTTGGTTAATGACAAACAGCTAATTGACCATTTCAGAGCACGAATCCCAAAGGAGAAGACACGTACTAGCCATTCAACTAACACTACCATTAAACTTACTTCTCAAGCTGAGCTTGACCACTTGGGTACCAAACAGAATCGCTTCTCTAATTTCTATCCATTCGTTTATCAAGGGTCTTCGGGGCCACATACGCTGTCCTATTAAAAGTCATGAGGTACCCACTGATTGCAAGGGGCTTAGAAATATTCAAATATTTTAGCCTGTATACTGAGTGGCCACATTATTAGGTACAGCTACCTAAGCGCTAAAAGGTTCCCTTTTAGTTTTCAGAAGAGCCTAGATTCGTGATGGCATGGGCTCGCAGAGGTATCGAAAGCGTGCCACGGGATGTTAGTCCATGTTGAATCAATTGCTTCCCTCAATTGTTGCAAATTGGATGGTTCGGATCTCTAATACGAAGAGCTTGCTCCACATCGTCCCAGGCCTTCATGGGTAGCACAGTTAGTAGAATGGCCTTCCTCCCCATACCTTGTTGAAAAGATCTGAGTTCGAATACCGTTTTTCTATAAATGATTCTACCACTAATGGAAAGCCTTAAAATAGTGAAGGTTCACCAATTTGTTATCATTATATGCTATTCCCACATAAATTAAAACTAAAACACATTAAGCCTTCATTTCTCCAATCCCTACAACCACGTGAAATATAACGAATGGAAAAGAACTGGATTCGAATCCCTCTTCGCTCATCACGAATAGCCACCGACTAAGGTGGATATTCGTGGTGAGCGAAGTGTTCAGCACATTGTACGTGATGAATGCAAGTCACTGGGAGACAATTGACATCTCAATACAATATAGGGAATGCGATAAAACTGTCCCAAATGATGATCTGCCACACACTCAGAGGTATAGGAATTCCACAGCAGACCATCCAAGAGACACCCTTTCCTCATCGCTGAACATCGTCGAAGACGAGTGCTGTGGAAACTAGTGTGCTGGTTGGATGAGTCCAAATACCCTGGTGCAACACTCCAACGGACACCATGAATTCATGGATCCATCGTGTATGGTGTCCACTATCCAGGCGGAGGTAATGATGGTTGCTCAACATGGGGTATATATTGCTGGCGAGAACTAGAAGCTCTAGTGTGTATGGACCAACGTTTCATTGGTGAGGTTAAAAGTAGTGTTCCAATAGCACCACCGGGAAAAACATTTTGTTGGTCTCCAGTCGGGTTGACTGTTTTGCTGGATGAAAAACCGAGTTTATGGGAGAAAAATCATGCTACACTCGCCTGAGACCGACTAACTGAAGTCTTTTCCACCCGGTGTGGGGACACACCGGATTGAGAAAACCTTACCTCGAGTCCGTCGACGACGTGAGGAATTTTTATGGTCCTTTTTCATAACGCGGTCTCAGGAGAGGGTAGAATGGTTTTATCGCCCAGAAACTCTGGTTTTTCATCCAGTAAACAGAAAATCGATCACAGAACACCGCAATTTACAGATAATATACAAGGAGCAACATGGCCTTAGTCGCCGATGCTCCAAAAACTCAACAACAACAACAACCAGCCTAGGCGAATAGGGGCTGTTATCCATGCGAACAGTAACCCAACACGATATTAGACATGTGGTCCTAATTCAGTGATCAGTCAGTGTACATGCCATTTGGTTTATGTGAAATAAAATAACGCAGAAAAAAGAATTAGTTGTAGTCTGCCACCAGCTACAATCTCACACAAAAAATAAGGGGAGGGGGAGAAAAAACGATGCAAAATAAAATGCTGCGCACACCTTGTTAATGTACGCATATGGAAACATTATCGTAACCCCCCCCCCCCCCCGATGTACGAAAACAACGCGGCACTAACAAGGATTCGGCGTGCGTAGACGACCAATGAAAATGTCGATTGTGTTGCCTTGGTGACCATAAGAATGCCATATTTCCTGCTTAGATATAAACAGCCTTATGAGAGATCGGGCGTGGGATTATGGCGCTCTATTGATTGGTGCAACATCCAGTCTGTATATGGCATTTACGCAGACGATATCTCAATACGGCGACGGTATGCGTTGCAGGCGACACTGATTCGTCGTCGTGTGTGTGTGTGTGTGTGTCCTTTGGCGATTTATTGCTTACTCACAAGTTGTGGAATGTACTATTGCTGCACACAGAAAACGTTTCAAATTCCACTCAGCGGCTGCGTCCTAATACTTAGGAGAGTAAAACGAGTTCGCTATTTTCTCTCCTATTGAAAGGAGGGTGGCTGGCTTTAAAAGCCGGTCGGTTACATTTTATTTCGGCTGATAGTGTGACAAGTGTACAATAGGAGCGATTAAAACGGAGGAACGCTCTGCAATTTCCTTATTTTATTTTATAAATGGTGTTACGAATTTATTCTCATTTAAAAACATGTTCGTGACAAGTTAGAACATGTTTATGACAAGTTGGAATATGTTTAATGCAGTTAATAAAGTGTTCACACATTTTGTATATTCTAGTGGTCGGTTTGCTACTTTTTTATAGATGTTTCTGAATGAAAGACAGGGGTTTCAGAAGGATGTTGTTGTTGTTGTTGGGTTTTAGGAGCATCGGCAACTAAAGTCATGTTGTTCTGGGTATGTTGTCTGTCAATTGCGTGTGTTTTGAGGTCGATTTTCTGTTTGCTAGATAAAAAACCTCAGTTTCTGGGAGAAAAATCCATGCTACCCTCGCCAGAGACCGACTAACTCGGCCACGTTGTGAAAAATACCCATAAAATTCCTCCCATCATCGATGGGATTCGAACTGAGGTCTTTTCCACCAGGTTTGTGGAGGACGGCGATTCTACCAACTGTGCTACACACGATAGATTGAAGAAATGCCAATACATGAAGACGTTTCTCAGAGTGAAGGCGGTAATTATGGCTTCAGTGTTAGGGAAAATCTTAGAAGCAATGATAGAGTGCAATCCAGGGACTTTAAGAGAGAAATGTGATTCTGTAGGACAAACAGCATGGTTTTGTTTAGGGAAAATCATGTTCAATTAAACTGGTAAGCTATTTTGACGTGGTTTCCCATCAGCTGGATGTATGGAACAATTTCGACATAGTTCATTTGGGTTTAGCAAAACCCAGTCCCCCATGACTCAGTCACCCCATGAGAGGTTATTGTATCCGCTGAAACATGCTAGAATTACAGAAAAGATTCTAAGATGGATTGCACGATGGCTGCAGGGTAGAATGCATAGGTTTGTGATCAATGAATATTACACAGATTGGTGTAACGTTAGAAATGGAGTCCCCCAATGATCGTTTCATGTACAACTATTGTTTCTGATTTTCATAATGGATAAAGGGTATGATGTCAAAATTTGCAGAAGACGTAAAAGATTTGGAGAGTCATTAGTGACTAGTGCAAGCAGCGCTTCTTCAGGTTGATTTGACAAGGCTTCAAGAATAGGTATGGAAAGTGGTGGCAGTTGTGTTTTAATGCATAAAAATGCAAGGTATTACACCTAGGGATATAGCAACCACGAAATAAATTATACACTTGGTGGGGTTGAATTAAAAACTGTAGAGGAAGAAAGGGATTTGAGTGTTACGATACGAGCAAACATGAAGTTTTCTGTGCAGTGTAAACAGGCAGCCAGGAACGTCCATGATGTCCCCTCGATGATTTATCGAACATTATCTTTTACAGATATGGCGGTCATAGTCCCATCGTATAAGCTAATTGTAAGACCACATTTCGAAAGCTTTGTCCAAGTATGGATATTTCATCTGAAAAACGACAATGAGTTTCTGGTCCAAAGAGTGGCAATTGGCAAAACGAATAAGGGTGGGATTTTTACTGTTATAAAGAATTCCAGATTAGGGAACATAAACTCAAATTACAAGGGAAGAAGTTTAGACTAGATTGTAGAAAGTTTTCTTTTAGTCCTCGAGTCGTTGATTACTGGAACAAATTGTCTCCTCAGGTAGTTGAAGCTGACAATTTGAAGAAATTCAAAGGTCCAGTGGATAGTTATTTACGTGAGGAAGGAAGTGCATAATTTGTATTTTCTTGTCTACTTTTTTTTGCATGAGTTCGAAGGCCAATGACCCGAAGAATATTGTGGCCTTTTTTTCACAACATAGTTGAGGTAGTCGGTCTCAGGCGAGGAATTCGTGTTTTTTGATCGAAGTTTTATTTCACGCATGTTTTATTTCAGAATTGATCAACTCAATATTAGATATTCCTGGAAAGTATTCATCCATATAGCCATCAAATTGAAATCTTGAAATCTTAGTCGCCGATGCTCCAAAACCCAACAACAACCAGCCTAGGCGAATATCGGCTGTTATCCATGTGAACTGTGACCCAACACGATATTAGACAAGTGGTCCTAATTCAATGATCACTCAGTGTACATGCCGGAAAGAGAGTTAGGATTCAAGAATTAATGTTGGGGACAACCGACTCTCCTTGCTGCATCTGATGGCTGTTTGAATTTGATCCCTTTTCAATCAGGACCTGGATGCATTCACCTAATGCACCTTCCTCTAAGGATTCAGGCGCCTCCGTAGCCAGGTGGGAAGGAGCAGCAGTGCGTAGCACACGCTTCTTGATTAGACCGGGGTTCGAGCCCGTCACCACCAAATACGGAGGATGCGGAAAGGTCATTCAGGGAATGACCACCGCATATCCCGGAGCAATATGGCCTTAGTTGCTAATGCTCCTAAAAACCAAATAACAACAACAAATCTAAGGATTCACTTTGTTGAAAAGCACACTGCATCGAGAGTAAAAAGAAAGTTTGAAGTAAGAGAAGCAAAGAAGATTCGAACTTTTTTAGTTTGGACAGGTTAATATAAAGGGAAAACCTGTGTATAGAAAACATACCCGTAACACCTCAATTAATTTTAAAATGCTTTCAATCTTGGCGAAAGTTGGAGAAGACAGGGGTGACAGGACTGATTTCGGGTGCATTAACCCTTTTCCCTTGGTGGTGATTCACTGATGAAGAAAAAGAAAAATACAATAATGGCAGCTGAACTGAATTTTTACGCTATTTTATTTTTATTTTTTAAAGTCAATGAGATAAAGCTAGGGAAAGGCTAGAAGCTGGGAAGTTTTCAGCTGGATTGTATAAACACGCCGTACCAGCCAAACACAATTAGAGTTCAAGAAACAGGAATGGTGAAGAGTAGATTAAAGGAATTCCTTGGATGTACTGCGCCGACAGTCTTTCATCATGCTGCCAATAGTACCATTCTGCGAACCCAAGAACTCCTCGGAGTTAAAGGAGACGAATTTTATCTCTTAACTAAGAGATAAACAGATTTGCTTTCTTCTGTAGCTTCTCCCAACTCCCATAAAATCTTTTCTATTTTCTGGCAAGGCAAACACGTTCTGTTTACTTCACGAAATTTTATATCAGAGTGTCATGCATTAAAAACGATATTTTGCGCTCCTTAGTAATTAAAGCTCTGGTAAGAAGCTCGCCCTGTTGCCATAAATTATAATCCACAATTTCCACCACGCCAAACAATAGACACATACAGTGAGAAATTCTAAATAATGATGGCCTCCCGTAAATTAACGTTTACTCCAAAGCAGACCTAATTAAACCAAGGAAAGATGCACTAAATTTTCTAATATAATTCTCCCTAATGAAACTCTCACTTCATTTAGAAAAGAATGCAAAAAATATCACATACAACGTTACAGTAAAGTGTGAGAGTTATAGCTTGTGATAATTTTTAAAAAGAAACTGCATCGTGCCCATATATACGTCTTCTTTCTAGATTATTGTAAACAAAAGAAAGAGTCCCTCTCATTTTGGGAAATAAAGTTTCAAATATAAGAAAAAGTTTGGTATATTTATTTCTGATAGTTTCGAAACATATCTTACAACTAGATGTTCACAAGAAACCAGATTTTAATTTGAAGAGGAATTATAAAAATAAGGGACGATGTACCTCACGGATCTGAACAACTCCGCTTAAATGGCTGTACACTGATTGTGCATACACTACCGCCTAAAAATTTGGAATCACAGCGAATGTTTAGAATCAAAAAATTCCTTCAATTCTGATGATGTCACCCACTCCAGAAAAAGAGAAGCAACCAGAGAGATGGAACCACTACCGTGCTCGACTGTAAGCCCTAAACAATGTGGCACCATTTTTTTGGTAGATCGTCTCACATAAACTATACGCTTGGATCCAAAAAATTCAAATTTGGATTCTTCCACCAGAGTACGTTTTCCACTCTTCGATTATCCAATGGTGATGGCGCTTAGCCCAATTCAACCGTTTCTTTCGATTTTCCATGTTGTTCTGATGTTTGTTGTTTGTTGGTTTTCGGATCGTTCCACGACCATGAAGTCTTGCTTCTTTAAGACGAATTTTACAGTGGATGTAGAAACTGGAGTTTCTCTGTTCCTATTGAACTCAGCTCGGATTTCAGGTGTGCAGTAAGTCGTCAATTGCTTTAAGAAAACAGTGTTATGGTCTTATCTTTGCTTTCGTTGCTACACGCTGTCATCCTGATTGTGGTTTATCCTTTAAACTGCCAGTCTCCTTGAATATTCGAATGGTAGTTTGTACTCCTTTAAGTGAAACACTTAGTTTTTTGCCAGTAGTTCTCATGGAATAACTTTCTTTATACAGTTCTCATAGCACTTCTTTCTTCAACACTTAGGTCCTTATTTCTTACCATGTTTCTCAAGAAACCCTCAAAACTTATAGTCTACGAGCCACACGGCTTCCAACATACAGCTGTGCAAAGGCAAACCGACAAGGTTTATATTGGTGTCTCAGCAAATGCTGGAACTCCAAAATAAATCTTGTTGTTCTTCCAGGACCGTACACTATATTTGAGCAACGATACTCGAATACTTTTGGTTATATAGTTTATCTGAAACTCACCTGGTTCGTTGAAACCATTTAAAAAATTTGCTTCAAATTTTTAAAATTATATTTATTTTACAATTATTTTACAATTATTTCAATTACTCCATTATTGTGTGCTTATTTTGATCACTTTTTACTTTTTTTTTATATGCTGTATATATATTTTACTTATCAGTTAATTGCGTTTGTAATTTTAAAGAATATTTGCACTCACCACGTATTATATTAATTAAAAGAGATTTTTAAAAATATATGAGAGTAGGTGGCGCCACCGGCGTTAACAATAACCATAACAACAATTTCTGTCTTTTAGCAGCGATCTTTGAAATGAATATTTTATACGATGATTCTTCACTTTCATCCAAATAAAAAGCGCCGCCTATCGGCAAAATATCTACAATATGTTAATTTCTCTAAAACTGCTTAAAAATTATTATTTTTAAAACGATGCAGCTTATAATTAAATATATTTTGATAAACTCGATAAAACGGGTGTTTAAATATCGAGTTTGGCTTGAAATTAAGCAGACAAGCTTAATTTGACTTGAAATTAAACAGGCAAGCTTAATTTCAAGCCAAATTTTTTAGATTGGCTCGAAATTAATTTTTATTAGCTAGTTGTTCGTAAAGTATATCGATATTGCTGTGTTCGAAAGAAACTGTTGTTTTTAACCTCTCAGGGGTTCCTATTCTGAAGTAGCTGTACACTGTTTCGCTAGCTAACCCCTTATGCGACCTCGTGTCACGTTAATTCAACAACACTGCCACTCCTTTTACAATGGAACTGGCGCTGCCGGTTAACAAGAGTGGGGAGAGTATGACAGGAGTCATTCACTGGCTCATTTCCTTCTCCATGGTGACACGCTAATAATTACCTCGCAGTAGAGAGAGTACATGTGTTAATTAGCGTGTAGCTAGAGCAGCAGTGGCGAAAAATGCCACTGCACCAATAACTAGCACGCCTCCTGGCGGTAAAAGAAATGTTTAAGTAAAATATTTAGTGCATCAAACTGGCCGGTAATTTTCGAAGTTTCGACATCGTTAGGCGATTATATTAGAGCTGTTCTTTGGAAATTTTTCGTTCGGAAAATTTATCATTTATACAACAAGCAGGAAAGAGGTTGACGTGAAAGGAATACAGATTAGAAAGCTGATTTTTAAATAAACTGTGTTACTAAAAGTATGGGAATACTAATGAATAAGGCTTGAGGTTTATGGTTTTTGGTTTGAGGGCCCCCTTCGCAGTAATCAGTGACTGTATAATGGGGAAAAGGCTGGGTATCAATTTTTACGCGCCTTTATTAAACATCACAGCTAGGTTAATCGGAGTATGTAAACTTCATTCGGTCTCGAGTCAGTATTATTTTATTTTATTTTTTGTTCCAGAAACACTGGTTTTTCACTTTAGCTCTTTGGAAACGACTAATTTGGACATATAGTTAGCCTTGATTGAATAATATCGATGACATCGATGGTTCGACTGTTGATGATCCTGCTCAGATAGCAAACAAACTGAATGAGTATTTTGCATCTACATTCACACATGAGGAATTATTAAGGTTTGAAAATGGCAGAAGGTTATCAAATTGTAGCAGGATACTTAATGATTTTGTAATAACTGAGAGCAAAGTGGAAGAGAAACTGTTGAAGTTAAACGTAAGAAAAGCACCTGGGGTGGATGGGATCTATCCAGTTATATTAAAGGAGGCGGCAAAGCAACTAAGCAAACCCTTAGCCATAATTATGAGAGCATCCTTGGACTCAGGGGAGGTTCCCACGGACTGGAGATGTGCAAATGTATCCCCAATTCACAAAGGGGGATCGAAGGGTGACACCAGTAATTACAGACCAGTTAGTTTAACTTCTGTTCCTGGAAAATTAATGGAGTCACCGGTTAAAGATGCATTCCAGGATCATCTAGACAGGACTGCAGCAATAATTCAGACACAGCATGGGTTTGTTAAGGGAAAGTCTTGTCTGACAAATTTGATAGGATATTATGATGTGGTTACAAAGGAACTGGATGCAAAAAATAATTTTGATATCATATATTTGGATTTCAGGAAAGCTTTTGACACTGCTGCGCATGGAAGACTATTGTACAAATTGGAGCAGAATGGTATTAAGGGTAAGTTGCTACAATGGATAAAAGGATGGTTAAGTGCGAGAAGACAGAGGGTGGTAATCAATGGGTGCTACTCTTCGTGCACTAATGTTATTAGTGGAGTCCCACAGGGCTCGGTGTGGATCCTATGTTGTTTTGTATATTTATCAATGATATTGATGAAGGTATATCAGGCTTAGTGTCGAAGTTTGCAGATGATACAAAGGTTGGCAGGGTTGTTAATGACAGTAATGGCAGTGTGCTACTGCAACAGGATCTAGATAATTTGGGCAGATGGGCTAAGAAGTGGCAATTGAAGTTTTAACCTTGACAAATGCAAAGTACTGCATATGGGTAGAAGTAACCCCAGAGAAACGTACCAACTGTGTGGTACTACACTTAAGGTGGTAGTAAATGAAAAAGACCTGGGAGTAATTGTGCAGGCAGATATGAAGTTTTCTGAGCAATGCAGACAGGCTGCCAGGTCAGGTCATGGGGTTTTGTCAATGATATATAGGAATTTTGCTAGCAGGGAAAAGGAGGTGATTATCCCTCTGTATAAGGCAATGGTCAGGCCACGCCTTGAGTACTGCGTACAGGTCTGGAGGCCTCATTTTAGGAAGGATGTAGATTTACTTGAGCGTGTACAGAGAAGGGCAACAAGATTGGTGATGGGAATGAAGGGATCCTCTTATCAAGAGAGGCTTCAGTTCTGCAAATTGCAACAGCTGGAGACTAGGAACCTGCGCGGTGATCTGATTGAGGTGTATAAGGCCTTGAATGGGTTGAGCACGCTGAATTCTGATGGGATCCTTCCACTTGTTCAGATTACGAACCTAAGGGGGCATAAATTCAAATTAAGAAAGGACAGATGTAGAATAGATGTGTGGAAATTTGCCTTTAGCCAGTGGGTGGTTAATTGCTGAATCCATGTGTCGTTGTGGAAGTTGATAGTTTGAATAAATTTAAGGTGGAACTGGACAGGCATTTGGAGGGAATGGTGTGATTTTTTTTTTTTTTTTTTTTTTTTTTTTTGGCTGATGCTGCATAAGCTCATACATTTGCTTTCTTGCATCACATGCCACTACTACTACTACTACTAATATCGATTCTAATCGGATAACATCACCTTTTAGGCGAATCCGTTATCCATTAAAGGCTCATGTCCATTGAATCCATTGTCCATTAAGCTCAAGGTTTAATGGACGATAGATTCGCCTATTGGGTGACGTTTTTCCTATTAAAAACTGGTCGTGTCTGGCTGATCATGTCGTGTCATGAAAATCAAGACTTCTAAAAGGATTATTTTTCTTTTTCTTTTTTTTCATAAAGTTTCATATCGAAATGGCTGGCTTATGAAGTTTCTCTGGGTAGAGAGAAAATCCTTATAATTTGGTAATATTTCTCAATGCTTCGGTAGTTTGGTTGTTCTTTGGATAATAGTTAGTTTTGGGCAATACGGCTTTGTCCATTTTGTACGGTCTTAGTTACCTTGAAGCTGATTCTAAAACAACCTAACCAAAACCTAGTTTTAGGAGAATGAAGTGGTTACGTACGATATTTGGCATATCTGACAGAGATTTGCCCTCATGGGTAGCACAGCTGGTCGGATCCTTTCCACACTGAATGATAAAGACCTGAGTTCGAGTCCCGTCGATGACGTGAGGGATTTTTATGGGCCTTTTTCACAAAGTGGCTGAGTCAGTTGAATTCCGGCGAGGGTAGCATGGTTTTTACTTCCGGAAACGCGTGGGGGTTTCATCCAGCAAAACAGAAAATAGACTTCAGAACACATGCAATTCACAGAAAATATACACAGAGCAACATGGCCTTAGTCGTTGAACCTCTTAAAACCCTACTACAACTACTACTTTCTCTCCAAAAATATTTTTCTCAGGTGGTATCCATAATATTAAGAATAGGAATTCTATGTTTAATAATGAACAGAAGTGCCCTAAACTGAAGAGGAAAGCTGCTAGGAGCTTTCCATAGGAAAGCGCCACTCTTGGTTCTGTACAATTTCTTTTTTATGCTGCTTCAAAAATTTGAATAACTCAATCATTAGTGGTGAGAAGACCTTTAGAAAAAGTGTGCTGTTATTTATCGAAAGCAATACATGATTTCTAAATATTAGGAACAGCTGATTTTAAACAGAGCGATTTTAATTAACTGAGCCTCCATATCGGTATAGTGATTAAGGGAGGGACGTATTTTTCAGGCCATGAGACACACCACAATTTTAAAAGACAAAATTGATTTTTAACTGTACAAAAGCTTCCAACATCAGTAGAGTTTCGGTTGGGTGGCGAGGGTATAGGTGTATCTCCAACTATAAGACACATCACTTTTTCAAATGACCGGATGATACGTCACATAAGAAAACCTAGTGGTTTCCGTGTATGAAAAGTACCATCAATGGAAACAAAGACAGTAACTGCAATTTTTCCAAATACCATTTATCTAACGATAAGTATTCCGCAGAAGAACTGGTCTCGATTCCGTCCGATAATTGCATCCATTTGGTGAAATTTTAGAAATTTTGTTGGTATATTTTTTCCACTGAAGAGAACTGAGCGGCCAGTGAAGTAATGCGAGTGGAGCAGATATCATTAACGTCTTTGACAGAATGCTCCAAGGAAGAGATATTATTTTTCTTAGTTACGTTGGTATTGTATAAACTAATGTTAGGTTAAACGTTTATGGTGTTCCTTCCCATAGCAATACTTGCAGTCTTTTCAGAAGTCTGGAAATATTACAGACAGATGTGTAATATACGGTTATGCACAATCTTTATTTATGTACAGTATTTAAAAACAGACCTCGATAGACACACTAATGAAAGGAAGTATAGAAGTCCAACAAAACATATCCGAATACGTTTAGGAGAAGGACTCAGCCGATAACTAATAACGGAACTTTATAAAGAGTTCTGTGACCATTTAGAACTCGATGGCTCATATGAATTCGGAAAACTTTGTATCTGTAAGTATATTGACCGCTAAAATTGCTGTGAAAAGTTCTCATATACACTTACATTAATTATGTTTACACCCTGAGGTACTCTTACTTTCTGAATACCACTGGGTACTCCCTCGTGTATAGTAGAGTTGGTAGAATCACCAACGTCCTCTCCACACCGGGTGGAAAGTACCCGAGTTTGAGTCCCGTCGATGACATGAGGAATTTTTATGGGCATTTTTCACAATGTGGCTAAATTAGTCGGTCTCAGGCGAGGGCAGCATGGTTTTTTCTCCAAAAGCTCGGATTTTTCGTCCAGAAAACAGAAAATCGATCCCAGAACACACGCAATGTACAGGCAATATATACGGAGCAATATGGCCTTAGCCGCTAATGCTCCTAAAATCATACAACAACAACAACAACAACAACAACAACAGCTCCATGAACGAGACCTCAGGGATTTGAACCGAATTTTGTGCGTCAGAATAGAAGGCCCAGTGTGCAGCAAATCATTGAGAAATTAAATTTCAGCAAAGAAAAGTCCACCAACCGAACTGTGCAGAAGAAGTTGAGGAATCTGTACTTGATAGTCGTGTCCCTATACGAAAGCCACTTGTTTCTGTAAAAAATCTAAAGATTCGACTGGAGTGGTACCTCCAACGCCAAGGGTGGACTGTGGAACAATGGAAAAAGATCATGTAGTCTAACAAGTCCCGATTTAAACTTTTTTCAACCAATGATGGGACGAAAATAAGGCGTGAGTCTCATGAAGCAGACATGCACACTGTCTCGTGTCCACCACTCAAGCATCCAGAGATAGTATCATGGTATGGACTGGGTCTGCTCACACCGTTAAAAAGTCGTGTTACCTCCAATGAATCTTTCCATCGTATCGACAAACTTCATCCTGCAATCTTCATTATTACCCTGATTTCTTTGATTCTTTCCAGACCACAACATAACTATCCATTACGCAAATATTATATCCGAATGGCTCGAGGAACATTCCTAAAGTTATCAAAATCTACTCAGGTAGCCAAATTCTCCCGATCTGAATGCAATGTTCTGATGGAAGAATGGTTAGATCTGGACCTACGCTCCCTCAAACACAAAATGATCCCTCTTGTTTTCTTAGTCTGTTTTCGTATCGAAATCATCGACTCCACTGGTGTCTTGTATGCTCATTAACTCGTGTCTTAAATACAGATAGGACCTTGAACCTCTACTACACCGAATCTCTTACAGTTATAATTTAAATTTTCATTAATTAATAACCTTTCGCTTTCTGTTAAGTAAACACACTTTTATCGCATCACTATGACTTGAACATCGTTCCATGCGGTAGAAAACACTAAAAAAAATCTTTGGGGAGTAAACTTTATTCTTGATGCTACGTTAAGAATCTGTCACGGTCTTGACGTTGGCAGAATTTCAAGAGGTGAGTGCGTCTGAGCTGTATCGATGATGTGAGTGGAATACAAAGTTTTCCATCTATAAATGGATGGAGCTTGGAACCCATAATGTGATCAATTTTGGCTTTGTAAAGAGACGGGATCTTCCCTATTATTGTCGACGCGCGTCTGTATTTAAGTCTAATAATCCTAATTATGTCACCCAGGCCGCAATAAGTGCTACAAATTGGGTTCTTGTCAAATTCATCCATTGCTGTGCCTCGCCTGGGAAATTAACTTTGAACCACCACGTATCAGACAGGGGTTTGAAATCTTATACAGAAATTGCTCCCATTATCCGCTAGACGATAGCGTCGGACGGTTGCCAGGCAACGGGTCGGCGGACTGATGACTGTAGCGAAGAAAGTGTTAAAAATTCTTATCCACAGATCGGCGTGAGCAAAGGTATTGAATTTAATAGCGAAAATCCCCCGACTCATATACATATGTATGATGTGTATCGAGAAATAAATTGGTTTCCACAATACAAAACCAGGGGAATAACACTTCCCAACCCACTGTAAACCTGCATCTCGTACGCTGGTGGGTCTAATTTCGAGACGTGGAAGGAAGGAGAAGTGAAAGAGAGAGCAAAAGCGAGATTTCATTTTATAGTTGCCTTGCATTCGGGAAAATATTTATAACGGCAGCAATTTCAGTTTGGAGTTATCAGAGAAACGATATAAGCACTATCAGAAGCACTTTGCAGAGATTCCAATGTCTGGCTGATCCATTAAAGTCAAAATCAACGGAAGAAATGGTTTTGGACTTCTACATTTTTCGTCAAATCCTACTCTTTCCTTTCCATCCTCTCTCTATTACTTCAGTACTACGTATAGCGTAATTTGGAGTTCTCACTTGTTGGAAATACAAGGGCAACTTAAGATATTTGGTAACATAACTTTTTATTTATTATACGCTTATTATTTATGCTGGTGAACTTAAAAATTACAAATTCAAGGTGTCTGATGGAAACTAGCTCCAGATATGACCATTCTTTAATCAGGATATGTGCCAGTTGCTGCTTTGTGGTCGGTAGAGAACTGTCCTCACCAATATATCCTAGACATTCTCGATTGGATTCAGTTCTGAAGAATGAGGCGACCAAGATAGTCGAAAATCTTGGGAATGTTCCTCGAACCATTCAGATACAATTTTTGGCCGATGGATAGTTGCATTGTCTTCTTGAAAGAATCCATCGCAGTCCAGGTAAAACGACAGAAAAATATTCATTAGAAGTAACATAACCCTCTAACCGTATGAGCGGACCCATCCTGTAGCAGCAGAATATACCCCATACACCATGGTACCACCTCCAGTTGCTTCAATGGTGGACACGAGACAGACAGTATGGCTTCATGAGATTCACGCACACTTTCATCCTACCATTGGAGTAGAAATGTGCAAATCAAGACTCATCAGACCACATGATATTTTTCTACTCTTCTGCAGTTGACAAGGTCCCCTTGCCAACCGAAAAGAACCACATAAACAGGAGGATCACTAGAGATCGACATGGTTAAACCAGCCATATTACAGTCTATGGGTAATGTGGGTGATTATGAAGATTTGGCTGCTTCTGAGTCAAATATTTCTGCTGCATGGTAAGATTCTGCAATTCCTATTACTTAAACTAAAGTTCGGAGTGCCAGACTGTTTGATGAATCCCTTCATATTTTTGACATTATAGTATATTTCCACATGCTTCATAAACTTCACATTTGATGAATATTTGTTTAATACAAGTAAACCGGAGATATCTCTCATTCTTTATTAACTCTTCGAAGATAAATCTTTAAATAACATTCAAAGTCCAAACACTCGTATTTGAAAGATTCATTGGCACGAGTTCAACAATTCAAATATCCATTAAAATAATTAATATTTACCAGATTCTTCGAGGCTAGAACAATATTTGCAAAAGTTCCTGAAGATCGTGTACACAGCTATCAGAGGGGTGGTCTACCTACATCTTAATGGACCTATCATTCCATTTCTGATTTTAATTAAGACACTAATCTCCAGAGTGCGTTTTTTCCCCCATTCCATAATGGATTGTTGGAGGCTGCGCGAAAAGGATTTTTCTCTTTCGTTTATCGACTCCTGTGTACAGACATCCAGGTCGAAATCAGGTTCATTTTCGTTCAGGGGTATTTTTCCTCTCCCTTTTAATTCCCTTTTCTAATATTTAACGTGTAGATTAGCGATGCAAGTTAAGTCAATAAAACCTGCATTCCAGATACGACTCATTTGTTAACTACATCAATCAGGGTGATTTGCGAATAGAATTAATTAGCGTTTCTTGATTACTTTGCTATCTGATTAATTAATATCAAACCTCCTCGAGGCATCCCGTGTGGGGTGGTGATGTGTTGTACTCAAGCACTGGAAACGAGAGTTTATTTCTTGGTGCTCTGACTGGAGATGAAGTGGGATGATGAGATTGGTTGACGTACTAAACTAATACGGATTTAGCTGATAAATGCGTTTATTTTTACCTCGCTGAACCCATTAAAAAGAGCCCCTCAAAACAACGAAATAATATGCAAAGGATTTGAATTGGAAAATTCTAAATTCCATAAATCGTTTTCAGGGCTCTGTTAATCCCGAAATTCTTAAATCCTACAACTCGGTGTCGTTCTAGCAGATAACCTCATTTGCAGATGTCACTTCTTTGCGTTCTTCCAACACCACCCCAACCTGTTGTCTTCTATTCCCTTAATTATCGAGGTCTTCACCCTTCTTCGCTACAAGCAGAAATCCCCTAATCTGGACCATTCATCGTCGGTCCTAATGAGCTCAGTTTCCAACAGATGTGGACACAGCAGGAGCTAAAATTCATTTAAGTGACTTCCGCTTTATCTATCTATTCATCCTTGAGGGGTTTAAGCACGTGACAAAAGCATTCTTTTCTTCATGCCCCGAAGATAAATGCTAAAGGTCTACCTGTTATTTTTTCTTAATTTTTATCGATTTAATGTTAAAGAAATCCTTAAACTCCCTTTGCAAAGATCTCGATACAACTTATACGCAACAGATGAAGAAAATACCCCATAGAGCAGGAAATATATACACTATATTACCAAAGGTATGGGGTTAAGCTCCAACGGAGTAAGTGGACAAAATTGAAATTTAGTCAAATGAATTGAATGCCCGATAACTTAAGATGGACAGAATTGATGATTTGAAAGATAGCAACAGCAATTACTTATAAAACGAAATAAATGAGAAATAATTAAAAGCCATGAAATTTTCTAATGGTTTAGTTCGAGAAGCTCAATGAACATTAGGCTTAGAGTTTGTGGAAGAGGCAAAAAGTTTTCTCTCGCTTGATTAAACAGAAAATAAATGGAAAACTCATTAACAAATTGGCTGGAGACCAAATTAAACAGAATATTTTTTTTCTTCGTTTAGAAAAACAAATTAGATTGGCAAAAAAACTTCACTACCAACTTTGGTGAAATAAGAAAATACCCGAAGAGAAAAAGCTGTGCGCAGTAGAGATAAAATATTAAGACGAATAAATCTTTGGTAACTAGAATTTTCTTAGCTAATACTAACCAATTTGAAAAATAACAATGAATTGTATTAACTTTTGTATTAAAATACAGAGTTTTAAAGAACAATGTAAGGTAACAAAGTTAGAAAGAAACTGAATGAAGAATTTCTCTTTCAAGATAATCACTAAAAACATTTATCAAATTCTGGAACGTACAGGATTGTTCAACGTCCGATGCCAAACTGATGTTTAAGTGGATCAAACATTGAAATTTTCAAAGAGAAAGGTCAGGGCTGTAGGGTGGATGGTCGAGTAGTTTCCACCCAAAACCATTAATGTTATTTTGGGTTGCACATCTTGCATATAGTCTTGACTTAAATGTCTTCGTTTGGCATGAACCAAACTGCTTCCATTGCACTGATGCACGTTTCAGAGGGGCGGACCTGCGATTCATCCCAATATCTCATTTCTGATGACGATAATTTACTAGTATTATGGTTCCAACCACAATACTGGTAAATTACCAGTATTGTGGTTGGAACATATGGTCTTAAGATTATTGGTTTGCTTGTTGGTTTGCAGGGAGGGTTTCACAAAATATTGTTGTTTTTTGTGTTTGTGGGACAGCCGTGTGACAGAAGAACATTATGTTGTGCAACATTGGGACAAGCGGGACGAGTTCATACCAGGACAATGTAATGTAAAATATATTCTTTAGTGCAATCAAACAAGGTTCTTCTTCTACCCCTGTAGATCAAAGTTGGATTGATGAAAAATTTCGTGAAGGGACTAGATAAAGAAGGTAACGGATTTGCATTCTTCAGAAGTGTGTTTCTAATTTTACATATGCCAAACTTCAGGAAGGAATTTTCGTAGGACCCAAAATTAGGAAACTTCTGAAAGATGATGTGTTTGAATCCCAGTTAAACATGGTTTCTTGGGTAATAGGAAAGAAGAAAACTATGAAATGTTGGTGTTTCATTTACTCGAGTCCTACAAAAACATGGGCTGTCGAATGTCGTTGAAAATTCATTTTATTCATTCCCATCTCGAATTTTCCTCCGAACACCTAGGAGATGTGAGTGACGAACAAGGGGAGCGTTTCATTAAGATATTTCCACGATGGAAAAGCGGTACCTAGGTCTATGGGATCCTGGAATGATGGGGGATTACTGCTGGTTCCTTGTGAGGGAGAGTAAACAGGAATACAAGAGAAAATCACTTGGTAGCAATCATTTTTAAGGACAATGCTGATTATATATTATTGAAATATAATTAAGAACTTGTGCTCATACCACGTGACAACTTAAATTTGCATGCCATACATTTAATTATCCGTTGACGCCATAAGCAAAAGGTTTCTAATTTTCTGACCAGTGAGTGTATTATCCCCTTACACCATCTGACTCATAATCACTAAAAAGATAAAAGAAATGAAATATAAAAGATAAAAAAAGATTATGTAGCTGCCTATCTTCTTTACGACTCCAACATTCACCAATGGAAGAGCCATAACTTAGAACTAATATGGAACTTATAGATTATTTCTGAATTCTCTCATAATGGCCAAGGGCAGATGGACAAGGAAATACACTGTCCTATAAATTTTATATCTGAATACTCCCACAGTGGATCCTCCCAAAGCAAGCACCAAATGTCAGACACCGCATAAGCAACTGGTCTGTACATGACATTTCAACTGCAGTGATGATCCGTAGGTCGACGATTGGTAATGTGATCTGCAAGTGGAAGCAGACTAGTTCGCTTGTAACTTAGGTCGACATTGTCGCAGCACACACAGATTCTCAGTGTGACTCTGAGACATGTTAGTATTAGTACAGTGTACAGATTTCTACAATACACCGATTTGGGTTACCACACAGCCATGCAGCTGTCCACAAACCATTAATTACCCCGATTAATGCCAGACGCCATTCACCTTGGTGTAAGGTCCGCCATATTTGGACTATTGAGCAATGGAAAGCTGTGCCTTGGAGCAAAGAGTGGCGGTACATGGTTCAACAAGCTGATAGTTGTGTCTGGGTGTGGCGAATGCTACGTCGGACTGTATCGTCCCAAGATAAAGTATTCCGGGGGGAAGGGCCCCTTCTTTCCTTGGGAGACTCCTCACTTCTGAAAGTTTATATTTTACAAAAATATAAACTCGCGTGTCACGTCCATTGTTATGTAGGCAAAACTGAACATGCATGAACTTAACCGACCACCAAGGTCACATCGCTCGCACGACTAAACAGCGCAGTCGTTGTGTGATGCAGCTCAGTTAAAAATAGCAAGCAGTACGGTTGTTCGTGAAAAATTATGATTATTCTTTATTGAAGTGTTTGTGGACTAATACACAGACCGCCTCCAACATTCGAAGCACAGTTAAAAATCCATTGTAGAAAACCTCTTAGAATATCTGTTAGGTATAAGCATTTCTGCGCATTAGAAGTTACTTTTTTGTTGTTGTTGTCTAAGACTCACAGAGCGCTAATATACTTTAAGCAGACTTTAATGAGAATATCCACGCGTACAGAATACCGAGTTGTGTGTTTGGACGAAGACCGCAATTAGCAAGAACGCATGAATGTTTTCAAACATTCGAAATCTCGGTGGTCTCTGATCAACGCTTTCGCATTTCTGCTCATTATGGGAGTTTGTTTACCTTCTAAATTTCCACTGAAGTGTGGCCACTGCTCACTGAAGCGGAAATTCGCTCATTTACTGGAACGTTTCTATTGAAATCTCTCTTTGGCTTGATTTCGTAATTTACCGGTTCGATCTACGAAAGCAAGCTCCAGTTAGAAAATCAGAGAGTATTAAACGTGGTGGAGTTGGTAGAATATGCGATGTGTGCGCATGCGTTTTTATTCGATTTATTTTCGCAAATAACGGGCGCAGTTATACCAATAGTGAGCTAGTTGATGTATCACACTTTAATCTACCTGACAGCGAAGGTAGTGGGGAACCCAAGGAAAGAAAATGGCTTAGGAGAACACAAAAGCGAAGAAATATTTCTTTCACGGTTGGCTGTGCATTCCCACCACAATATTGATGTTCCCTGGTATCTCTAAACAATACTCCATCTGGGCTTTTCGAATCACTTATCACTATAATAACGCCAGAGGGCGCACTTCTGTGTCGTTTTCCAGCTGACTTTTAAACAATGCATAAGAAATGATCACGTGCAGAGAAACCCTAAAAGTCTCCTGTCTAGAATAAATCCGCATTATTTTCTCAGACACGCTACCCCACAAAAGTATCTTCTAAATTTCCTTCTAAATGTTTACCTTCGAAGGAATGTCTTGAGGTCTCGCAAAATCTAAAAATACCTTACATGTCCATGCTTTCACAGTAGATTAAAAAATAACTGTTAGTAGATTAAAGAGAGATTAAATTCTCATTAGATTACATTACTAATTAGATTAAACTAGATTAAATTCTAGAGATAAAGATTACACTAGATTACATTATAGTTAGATTACATTACTAATTAGATTAGATTCTAGAGATAGAGATTAGATTAGATTAGATTATAGAGATAGAGATTAGATTAGATTAGATTAGATTAGATTAGATTATAGAGATAGAGATTAGATTAGATTAGATTAGACTAGATTAGATTATAGAGATAGAGATTAGATTAGATTAGATTATAGAGATAGAGATTAGATTAGATTAGATTATAGAGATAGAGATTAGATTAGATTAGATTATAGAGATAGAGATTAGATTAGATTAGATTATAGAGATAGAGATTAGATTAGATTAGATTATAGAGATAGAGATTAGATTAGATTATAGAGATAGAGATTAGATTAGATTATAGAGATAGAGATTAGATTAGATTACGTTCTAGATTATATTAGATTCTAGCGATTTAGATCAGATTAGATTCTAGAGATTTAGATAAGATTAGATTCTAGAGATTTAGATTAGATTAGATTAAATTCTAGAGATATATTAGATTAGATTAGATTCTAGAGATTTAGATTAGATTATATTAAATTCTAGAGATAGATTAGATTAGATTAGATTCTAGAGATACAAATTAGATTAGATTATAGAGATAGAGTTTAGATTATATTAGATTAGATTATAGAGATAGAGTTTAGATTACATTAGATTAGATTATAGAGATAGAGATTAGATTACATTACATTACGTTCTAGGCGATAGAGATTAGATTAGATTACATTGCATTCTAGAGATAGAGATTATATTAGATTCTACAGATTTAGATTAGATTAGATTAAATTCTAGAGATATATTAGATTAGATTAGATTAAATTCTAGAGATATATTAGATTAGATTAGATTCTAGAGATAGTGATTAGATTAGATTCTAGAGATAGTGATTAGATTAGATTAGATTCTATAGATTTAGATTAGATTACACTAAATTCTACAGATATATTAGATTACATTAAATTTTACAGATATATTAGATTACATTAAATTCTACAGATATATTAGATTAGATTACATTACATTCTAGAAATAGTGATTAGATTAGATTAAATTCTAGAGATAGAGATTAGATTAGATTACATTAAATTCTAGAGATATGTTAGATTAGATTAGATTACATTAAATTCTAGAGATATGTTAGATTAGATTAGATTACATTAAATTCTAGAGATATGTTAGATTAGATTAGATTACATTAAATTCTAGAGATATGTTAGATTAGATTAGATTACATTAAATTCTAGAGATATGTTAGATTAGATTAGATTCTAGAGATAGCGATTAGATTACATTGCTTTAGATTCCAGAGATAGGGATTAGATTGGATTCTAGAGATAGAGATTAGATTAGATTGGATTCTAGAGATAGAGATTAGATTAGATTGGATTCTAGAGATAGAGATTAGATTAGATTGGATTCTAGAGATAGAGATTAGATTCTAGAGATACAGATTAGATTAGATTATAGAGATTTCATTCTACAGACAGAGATTTACATTGGATTTCAGTTACATTCTACAGACAGAGGTTTAGATTAAATTAATTTCAGTAGAGATTATATTCTAGATTAGATGTCAGTGGAGACTAGAGATAGAAATTAGATTATATTAGATTCTAGAGAAAGAAATTAGATTATATTAGATTCTAGAGATAGAAATTAGATTATATTAGATTATAGAGATAGAAATTAGATTCTACACACAGAGCTTTAGATTAGATTAGATTCTAGAGCTATAGATTACGTTCTACAGACACAGCTTTAGATTAGATTAGATTCTAGAGATATAGATATAAAAATAAACGAAGATTAAAAAATAATTCTAATAAAAATAATAATTAAAAAATAATTTTTGTATTTTTATTTGTATAAATATTAGATGCGGATAATTCGGGAGGATGGGAGGGAATATTTATTGTTCGTAATAAAAGTGACCACTGTTTATATCTCAATGGATGTAAGAAATGATGTAATTTTGGAATTTTTATATTGTGGGTTTAGGACATTCGCCAAAGATTACAGATTCCGCTGTCTGAAGATTTTAATGCAATAACTAGCACGAAACAAAAATACTGCATATACTTAAGTACAATTTACATTCGAACATAGACAGTTATTATAAATTGTATGGAAATAGGTATCATTCAAGTAGAGTTCATAGACTTATGAGATTTCTATGGTAATACGAGATGTCGTAAACAGAACATCGATGTCTGGAACTTGGCATATTAGCTGGTTTTCTCTTATGCTTTTGTTTTTCCTGGTTATGTATTATAAAGATAGATAAACATAATATCTCATCATGGCTTCATTTTACCATTTCAAGAATTTGTCGAGATTTTATGACTTTGAGTTCAAGAGCCAGCTGGCTGTTTGCCATCTGGATCAGAGAGATTGGTGAGGCAGGTGAGCAAATATCTGATTGTTTGTGTGTTTGCAGGTCTACTTTATAGGAGAATCTTATAAAGAAGAATCTTCTTACCTCTGTGTATCTATCAGCCTAAAAAGGATGCCTTTCTTATAAAGAAAATCCTTTATGGCAAAGTGTTTTTTTGCAGGAACAATGAAAGCGGTTATCTAAAGGAAAGGTAGAAGGCTGTTTCCAGTTAAAATGAAATCCGAGAGACACGGAGGACATGGAAACGAACGTGCAGGAAAGATTCGAAAAGAATTTCAGTTGTAGAAAAATATCTCTCGAGGAATTTCTCTCCAACTATGTAACATTTTTATGTTTTTGTAATGTTTGCCTACTACGTTTTTCCTTCTTTCTTTCCGTATAAACCTGTAAGCACGATGTTCAAACATAAGGAACTAATTTTCCTATTGATGCATCATTAGCTGACTGTTGCTCTAATGTAAAATGATTACAATATTGCTTGGCTGCATTGTAGAAGGCAAGTAATCCATCTTTGGCCATGTACGTCACTCCCTATCATTATATAGAATGTCACCTGAGCAATAAACACCATCCATTATGCCATCACACAACATGGCTAATTCTGTCGCTTTCGAGACCATTAACGTATCGAGGTCCATTCCTTCAACCCTAACGTTGAAAACTATGCATCTGCGAGGTTAGTGGACCCTAAAGACCAAAAAATATCATACTAATTAAATATAAATACATCCCATTTATTAAGAAACGGTGTTTAATTAACTAAGATGCGTGCTTTCTTGGAGTACACACTACGTTTTGGAGTCAGATTATCCACTGAAGCATTTAGAGGTAATAAAATGGCCGTGTTTATCCAATAGGCGTTTCTCATTGCTTCATTTCTCTCTTAAATCTACCCATAACATAACGGAATGCTCGAAGCCTAAGGTCACGTGTTGTAATATTACCTTATTGCCCTAATTATGCTCAGAGATGCGTGCCTAACATTACCAAGTAATCTCCACGTAGCTCGTATGTGAGCTAAAGATTCCTTATACTCCTAACGTTTTCACGAAATGGAGGAGATAAAAAACATTGACAGAACTTCGAATATTTTGCCCTTTTTCTTTTCGATTTCGATAACAAAAAATTGCGAACATTTCTGTTGTTTGTACGAACGAATAGATGTTCTCGGCTAGTTGATTCGTTACACCAATAAAGCCTTTTATTACCTTGAGAAAAGCTTCAGAATCTGGTCGATTCTGTCGTCAGTGCATCTCACCCTCCTTCCCCCCACCTTGCCTTCCTTTTGTCACCCACAACTCCTTGAGCCAAAAGGCAATCAATAACAACTCTCGTCATAAAGGCATCGATTCAAGATGTCTGCAGATATATTCTGGAACATTTTGAAAAATACGGGAAGACGTTGGAGACCGGATATTCTTTTTGTTTGTTTCAGCCTATTTCTCAATTACCTCGAGGAAGCTGTTAAACTGGAAAAAACAGAAGCGGAAAACTTTTTATTGAAGATTACTTCGAAGTCTTTTGAGAAATACTGTTTTTAGATTAAAGATTGTTTAATGTTTGCTTGGTTCATTATGTATTTCATCAGGAATACGTTACGTGGGAAAGTCTACAGTTTTCACTTACCCTAAAGTAATTAAATCATATGCGAAGTGTTATCAATAAGTTTCGGGGTTCAACTGATATTTGGGAAGTAGTGTTCCTCCACAGAGGTCACGGAGTTTAAAATTATTCATGATGGCAAGAATGCAATCCTTAACCCTAATCGCTATTTAGCAGTTATGTTGAGTTCAACCATGGTCATCCCTAGGTGGTTCAGTACAAAAAAGACTTAGGAGGTTAAGATTCAGTCAGACATGAAAATTTCCACGCGCTACAAACAAATGAAGGTGATATCCCATATATGATATTCAAAACAAGGGAAAAGGATGTCTAAGTTAAAGTTAAAGCACTGAGCCTGCTCAATCCATTCAAAGCTTTATACACCACAATCAGATCACCTCGCAGGTGCCTAGTCTACAGACACTGCAATTTGAAGAAATGAAGCCTTTCTTGGTAAGAGTACCCCTTCATTCCCCTCGCCAATCTTGTTGCCCTTCTCTGTAACGCTCAAGCAACTCTACATCCTTCCTAAAATGAGGCCTCCAGACGTGTATGCGTACTCAAGGCGTGTCCTGACTATTACCTTACACAAAGGGATAATCACCTCCTTATTCCTGCTAGCAAAATTCTTGTATATCATTGTCAAAACCGCATGAACTCCCTGGCAGGTCTGCTTTGCTCAGAGAACTTCATATTACTATGAGCTGTTGCAACTATCAGTCGATTGTTGTTTATTGACTTTAGATGTGTCACTGATGATCACTAATGTGGCGCTCACTAACACACAGTTTCGCTCTAAGAGACAGTTTTGAGCCTTTGAAGAACTCAGATATTCTCTTTAGGGGATATTTATTTATACTTTTCATTAGGACTCCATCCCTAAAAGAATGATCGATGAAATTATTTGAGAAAATATTAGATCGAACTGAAAAACATCAATCCAACCACGAAAAAGAGAAATAGAAATCAGGCAGATCAACTCATTTCAAATTAATATCAAAGAGCACAAAGTTAAGAATGGCCACGAGAGACAGATGGGCTACATTGTAGAAGAGACCATCACCAACTTTGTACAGCTATCATTTACTATGTACAATGTGGCGCTGTCACAACTACCTGGACTCTCAGGCACCAAACTGGTTGCTGTCTCCTCAGCGGCGTGGGACTTCAGAGGAAGTCAGATCTAGAGGAACCCTGTATAAATAAATAACTAATCAAAGTCATCTATTTCATGTTACTGTGCCCCCACTTGACTGGTGAGAATAACAAGTACCACTGGTTAACTGGGGAATGAGTAGTGGAGATCAGCTGCCTGTGGTGAATCTTATAGTCGTCCAGGGCTCTGCTGGCACGCCTCTATTCTCCTGTACACATCTATGATGATAGGGATCCAGCAATATACTCTGCAACCGATGCCAGGAGTTTCACTCACCTGTTGGCCATGCATCTCCAAGGAGTTAAGAATGGCCACGAGAGATAGAAGGGATCCATTGTAGAAGAAACCATCAATAACTTGTGATGTACAAAGAGTACAGTTATCATTTACTGCGCACGGTGTGCTACATTAGTTATTTCAATCTCGCGTTAATTAATGTAGCATAAACCGAGTCGGGCATTGTAATGGACCCTGTTAACCACAGGTCATATTTGTCAAGCCCAATTTCGGCTTTAAATCCAAAGCCTAATTTGATTACCTACCATATTAATCTTACGCATAAAAATAATCGGACATAGTTATCATAAGGCACGTGAAGAAGCCAAAGTGCGTCAAGGAAATAAATAGAGAATTCCGTTGAAACAGCCAAACAATAGAGTAAACCAATGATTGATCCTTTTATAATGAACTATGTCGAATTTTATGAAATCTGTCAGCAACCCCTCCTTCAAATCGAGACTCTATTTAGCTTCCCATTAAGCCACACGTAGTCAGTACATTAAGGAACGATTTAGAAAACAGATCGATCAGATCTTTGTGAGGTTTTTGTTGTGTTTTTTTTTTGTTAAATCCCAGTCTGTCGCCGAAAACAACCCAAGTTAACATCCTGTATACAAGATGCGTATCGATTAATCCGATGGTAAAACTGCTGGCTATTATAATTTGGTTCGTGACGCTGTTGCAGCCAGAACACTCACCTACTGCGTTCAGGGAGATCTTAAGTTATTCTGAGAATTTTCCGTGCGCGGGTGTATTGATCCCACAACCACATCTGTTCTGATTTCCCTTTCCATAATCTCCTCCCTCTTTGCAACATCAGAAACAACGATATATTTACTTAACTCTTCTTAAAAATTTCAAAGTCTAAGCTCACCGGCATTTCCATACATTTTGCAATCCCAGTTGATCATTGCGAACTTCTGCAACATTCAATCACGCTCTTTGCCCCCCATTTGCTGACCCCTTTCTTCTTTTTCTTTTCCGGGGAATTTTTTATGACCCTCAAGGCAATAGAATCGGAACAGTGCCGAATATTTCTGTAAGAGTCAACCGAACGAATCTGTTCTTAAAGATAAGTTTTCCCAGGCTATTTTGAATGTCTTATCTTCCTAAGAGTGCTTCGTTGCAGTGGAGTTTTTCGAATAGAAATGGAAGATTATCTTCACCTCTAAGGAAAATTCATTTTACTTTATAATCTGGTAATTGATTTATGTCTCCTTTTTGCAAACTAGATGTAAAAATTCTCCATTTGAATACGTTAAGCAGAGAAGAATTGAACTGTTTCTTACCCGGCCTGCCGTTATGGAAACGATGCATTTGGTTGTGCATTTTATTTCATACACATACACTTCCTTTGCATAAATAATGGTGCTTATATTTTAACAGCTTTGTCCTTTTGTTAATTTGATTGCCAATTTTATTGTACTCTTTCCAGTCTAAGGAAGAATGGTAATATCACGTTAAAGATGACGCCTTTATTGTTGAAGAAATACACTGCTCGACAAAATGTTTTTGATGAATATTTTATTGTGAATAATTTGATATAATAGGCATCCTGGCATGCAACTTCCGAGTATCCAATAGGAATCGATCTACCTCATACAGAGCCGCACATTATGCAAATTATTCATGCCTATAAAACCACGGGTTGCGACCACATCACCTCATTCCCATTTTTGGCTTGTTCATTGGGATAGCACCACATTTCCAGTACTCAGGATGGCAAGTCATCGTCCTTTAGATTATTCTTTGAGATACCGGGCCGATGGACGACTTGATGTGTCGCGCAGTGTCGTCTCGGCACGATGAAAGCAGTTTCAGGAGATAAAAACCATTTGAAGAAGAGCTGGCCAAGGTCACCCGAGGACTACGTCCAACAGAACAGACCGCTATCTGGCTCTAACAGCAAGACGGAACTCTACGATGCCCTGTCATCAACTGTCTCTTGAAGTTGCTGAAGCCACAGGTGACATTTCCAACCGAACTGTATTAAAAAGGCTCAATTCAAGAGGACTCTACTCAAGAAGCAAGTGGCCATAAAAAAGAAAATCAACCTCAGAACACAGGTCTAGGACAGCCATCCCTATTCAGGGGTCTCTGTTCAGGTTCAGGTTGTTCAAATATTTTAGAACTTTAACCTTTAGTATATCTTTTCCTGTGCTGTCTTCACACTTATTGGACATCGAACTATCCACCCTCAATCGCCGAATGATTGGTAAAAAAAAACATTCCACAAAACTCCGATAGAAAAATGAATTGAAAATTTTCCATTTCCTGTTGTTCCAACTGTGGTCAACCTCAACGCGTGTTTTCAAACCAAAACACGCAGCCCCAATTCTTAACGCATTCCTCAGTTATTAATGCGCGAATCCTAAATAGATATGTTTTATTAATCCGCAGAGTTCTAATAAAATATGGCACTTATGGAATGCGATATTAAAACAAGCGTAGGACCTTGGCAAAAATCGGAATATGTTTAATTCAAAATAAAACACCCACGCGTAGGTATGTTTGAACTTTTTCCCCTCAGATGACAGCTTTAATATATCTGAGAGCGCAGTGGAAATCTTTCTTCATTCCAAAATTAATTGCATCGCTAAAAATGTCTAGAAAACAAGTGCACGGAGCATGCCAAAATGTGCAGTTTGTAAACACAGTTGGTTTCATTAGAGGCTGAAGACCCGCTGGGCCCTGTAACACGTCAAGAATGTTGGCGCGCGAAATAATTGAACTCGGCCTTAAGCGCTTCAGATACGTGCAGTGATATACAGCATCCGAACCCCGACATAAACAAATGTAATAAATGGTGATAAACCAGCAAATGTTTATGTTTCTCCTACTTTTATATTAGCTTTTAAACTTTTGGATAAATATTCAAAACAGATCGCGTGCGCAGATTCAATCTTACCACTTCAGGAAATGCGCAAAAGCTAAAAATAGCACAGTTGGGAAGGGGCTAAAGTTATTCGTGTTGGAAACGAGCAATTAGAAACTCGAAGCCAACTTAACACTTTGGGTTTTTCATCCAGCCATCAGTACCGCCACACACGGAGAAGCATGGACTATATAGGGCTCTAAATGCAGGAAGAATATTGTGTCGTACCCCCTCGGTCTTCTTTTCGTAGATCAGCGATAGTCCGTGGTGGAGGATCCATGTAATCTGGGAGATCTTCTATGGTATTCATATTCGGCTGCCAAGACAACATCTGCAAATCACTCGACGCACCACTCTTGAACAATGCAGGCAAAGTGGAGGGGCATGTTATCCTGCTGAAACACAACAGTTCCATCTGGGAAGACAATCACCATAAAGGGATCTACCTGATCTGCCACAATAGACTGGTATTTTTTAGAAATCAGAGTATGGTCTAGAGTATGATAGCTCCGGGACATTACCTTGCCTGTTTCTGTTGGACCTGGATACATCTTTGACGTGGAGGTCGTAAGAATGGATACCTTGATCGAACGCCTACTCCGGAGGGACCATACAGCTAAGAGTTCGTTGGATATTGGTCTTAGAAACATGCTGGTCTTTGCCTGGTTAGCCGTTCAACACAACCATCGCTCTCGTTGGTATAATCACCATCCTTCCCACACCGGGTGGAAAAGACCTGAGTTCGAATCCACTCGATGACGTGAGGAATTTTTATGGATTTTTTCATAATGTGGCTGACAGTGGCCAAAACTGATTCAAGCGCAGAAGACCAATGGGCATTTATTGGTACTTGGGTAAAGAACAGTTCTATAGGCCATTGAATTAAAAATATGCGGGAGTATATTATTTATCTGTTTGTTTGTTTTTTAATTTATCCGATCTTTCTCCATCTTTCTTTCTTTCTTTCTCTGTCTATTTGTCCTTGAAGCAGTAAACTACTCTTCTTTACCTATAAATACCAGCGCTTTTAACTTCGGGCGCTATCAGAAACAGGATAAGAATTGCGAGAGCACTAGATAGTTTACTGATTTACTCATGGCCGAGATAGTGGTCAGTTGTCCCAAAATCACTTGTCTTGTGCAGCTGTCTGCAGTTTTGTCTTGTCATTTTGTTACACCAGACGTCTTTCGTGTTTTTGGTTCAATATAAGAGACCACGATGGATCGATACGAACATTTCCTCTCTTATAAAACGTATCTGTTTAGCTTCTCAGTCCAGAAGACTGTACTGTCTTCTGAACCTCTCAGTCCAGAAGAAAACTGCTAGCCTCAGCGGCTGGCAGTTTTCTTATGATATTTTTACTCATCTTTCGAGTCTAGGATGATCTTAAAGATGTCAGCAGGAATATTGCGCCAATCAATCTGCAATATAATAAAGAACTTTCAGGCCCCAGGTTTCTTTGTCAAACTGCTGATCAAATGGCATATGATCCTTCTTGACAACTATAAGAACGTCGTATGGAAAAACATGTCAGAGCAGTAATTCAGGTGAAAAGAGGCACAACGAACCTTTTTTGGATATGGTCCTAATAAAGTGACTGGCCAGTGTATACAATGAACCTTTGGGCTTACAAAAAACTAGCAGGTGACTTTAAGTTAATTGTAAGGAAGATATTCTCTTCTTCTCAATGAATAGACAGTTTCTTGGAGAAGAATACTCAATGCAATTTCAGAAAATTCCGTTTTAATCTGAAAGATCAAGATCAGATGTAATTTTGTCTCACAATTTGACAATAATAATAAATTATTTTTTTACTCTTCATTTTTTCATTTTCATGCTTGAAAATCACCAGGAATTCATGATGAATTCAACGTTCGTGATTTAAACAGCAGAGCAAACGAAATAACATATATCAAGGCACTAAAACCAACTTTTGCAACAAAAGAGACAAACGAAAGTAGCACTAAAGAGTGGTATTACCAAACGATAACCAAACCGTGGCAAGACTAAAAAACGATTTTACCAAACGATAGCGAAACTGTGACAAAACTAAACAGTAATATTACCAAACGATATTCAAGCGATAGCAATTCTAAGCAAGGATATTACTGAACAAAAGTAACACTAACAATTTAATTACCAAACGATAGCAGCATTAAATAATGGTATTACCGAACGTAAACGAAAACTGTGGCAACATTAAACAATTGCCAAAAGAAAGCAGCAACACTCAACAATGGTATTACCAGTAAACAGCGATAATATAACCAAACGATTGCGAAACTGTAACAACACTAATATCACTAAACGATAACCAAATGAAAGCAATTCTAGGCAATGATATTACCAAACGAAAGCAACAATAAGCAATTTTAATACCAAAAGAAAGTAGCACTAAAATAATGGTATTAACAAACGATAACGAAACTGTGGTAATGCAAACATTAGTATTACTAAACAATTACAGAAAGAAAGCAGCAATAAACAATGGTATTACCAAAAAAGCAACACTTAACAATGGTATTGCCAAAAGAAAGAACTAAAAAATAATACTACCAACGATATCCGAACTACAGCAGTAGTTTAGGGGAAAAAATCATCCTTTCAAGTCTTTAATGAAAATTATTATAAGATATCGATACAAATTTCAAATTTGGAATAATCCTTACCAAACGATAGCGAAACTGTGACCATACTAAACACTGATATAACTAAACGATATGCAAGCGAATGCAATTGTAAGCAAGGCTATTACTAAACGAAAGAAACACTAGCAATTTTATTACCAAAAGAGAGCAGCACTAAATAATGGTATTACCAAACGATAACGAAACTGTGGCAACACTAAACATTAATATTATTTAACAATTACTAAAAGAAAGCAGCACTAAAGAATGACATTACCAGTAAACAATGATGTAATCAAACGATGGCGAAACTATGACAACACTAAATACAGATATTACTAAACGATAACCAAGCAGAAGCAATTCTAGGCAACGATATAACCAAACGAAAGCAACACTAAGCAATTTTATTACCAAAAGAAAGCAGCAATAAATAATGGTATTGCCAAACGATAACGAAACTGTGGTAACACTAAACATTAATATTATTTAATAATTACTAAAAGAAAGCAGCACTAAAGAACGACATTACCAAAAAAGTAGCACTAAACAATGGTATTGCCACGATAATCAAAATGTAGCAACAGTAGACAACGATATTACCAAACGATGGCTTAACTGTGACAGCAGAAACATTAATACTGTATTACTAAACAATTACGAAAAGAAAGCAGCACTAAACAATGGTATTGCCAAAGAACTAAACAATATTCCAAAAGAAAGAACTAAACAATAGTATTACCAAAAGAAAGAACAAAACAATGGTATTACCAAAAGAAAGAGCTAAACAATGGTATTACCAAACGATATCCGAACTATAGCAATAGTTTAAGGAAAAAAATTCATCCTTTCAAGTCTTTAATGAAAATTAATATTATTATTATAATTATTAATATCATTTTATTTCCACATCAGGACATGGGCACCCCTGGAACAGCCTGGTTCGGCTAGAAGGGTGCACATTATACAAAGTCCAGTTGATTTTATTGATTGGAATTGCAAGAGATCAAAACAGATTGAAAATACACAACAAAATAAAAATCAATAAATAAAATAAATAAACAACAAACAATAAGATATCGATACAAATTTTAAATTTGAAATAATCCTTACCAAAAGATAGCGAAACTGTGACAATACTAAACACTGATATAACTAAACGATATGCAAAGCAAAAGCAAATTCTAAGCAAGGATATTACTGAACGAAAGAAACACTAGCAATTTTATTACCAAAAGAAAGCAGCACTAAAAATGGTATTACTAAACGAAAGAACTAAACAATGGTATTACCAAACGATATCCGAACTATACAATAGTTTAGGAGAAAATATGCATCCTTTCAAATGCACTAAATAATGGTATTACCGAACAATAACGAAACTGCGGTAACACTAAATAACAATATTACTAAACAACGGTATTACCAAACGAAAGACTAAACAATGGTATCACCAAACGAAAGAACTAAACAATGATATTACCAAACGACAGAACTAAACAATGATATTACCAAACGAAAGAACTAAGCAATGATATTACCAAACGATACTCGAACTATAGCAATAGTTTAGGGGAAAAATTCATCCTTTCGCGTGTTTAAATGAAAATTAATATAAGAAATCGATGTAAATTTGGAACAATCCTCTGAAGAAGGAAACTACAAGAAAATAACTTAATTTCAGTCTGTTTGAACACAATCTTTCTAAGCCTGTTAGCGAAATTTCGTACAAACATTAACGTATCATTGATAAAAGTCCGGGATGGCCAAATATTTAACGAGATGTAATTTAAGGAGGTGTAATGAATAATTTATACACCGATTCACCCTTTCACGAGCGCTTATTAAAATTACTTCGATTTCCAAGTACAGGGCCAATTGGAAGTTGTTATTTCGTTTAAAGTGGTACACAACTCGAAATAATTTCGGCCGGATAACATGATTAACCGTCACTCGAGAGAAGGTTATTAAAAGAGCGCGGCCATTATAAATTCACAAAGAATCGAGCGCAGAAAGCAATACGCATGTATAATGAAAAGCGCTTTAGCAATTAATAAATGTTAAGCCCTATAATTAAACAGAAGGTCTTCGCGGATGTAAGATATTTATCAAACTGCTATTATTAAATAACGCAAAACTGGGCGAGTTGCACAACTGGACCAAACGCATGGGAAAGAGGGAAGTTTAGATCTGTGCACTGAGCTTAATGAAATATTTTAACTGGGAATACGACCCTGTCTTTCATTAATTCCAATCGAAATCTAACATCCGGGAATTGTACGTCTTTAGATAACCAGAAATTACAAACAGCCGAAGGATTACACCAACGATCGCGTTATGGCCCGGTTTATTGCTATTCGTGACTCGACGTATAATGAAGGAAAAGGCCATTTACCACGTGCGCTGCTTCTCGTTTGATTGCGAAGGTTAATCTGGCTTCGTAAGGAGAATCATTGGCTCGCTGGCCTGTTACCAATCTGGCCACGCTTCGTTCAATGACATGTAATTTCTTTTCAAAAATAATGCCTGTGTCCTCCTTGCCACCTACCCCACCTTTGTGTTCTTCAGATCTGGCTCCGAGCGAATTTTTGTGCCTAGAACTAAATGGTCATTTTAGGGTTTGTGACTTAGTGTTTGGGGAGGGTGCGCCACCGGTGGTTTCCCACAACTGTGCCATAAGTACTCTTGTGAAGTATGCAGTACTCAGTGAAAGCCAGAAAAAAAGTGTTGTGAGTGGTATGTGAACAGTATTCTGTTAGGTTCTGCTATTGTCTTCTGGCGTTTGGCCGAGAGCGCCAGATGCGACCCCACGTTGCCCGGACACACCGCTAGGAGGTAAGCCAGCTGCCCATTATTCTCTGGCTGGTGTCTGCCAGGGCTTCCTCGACGGAGACCAAGTAAAAACAAAAAAAACGGTAGAGCCCTTGGGGGGGGGGGAGAAAAGCCACACAGCGAGGGTGCTAGTTGTGGCCACCAGTTGGCATTGGAGTGGTCTTAAACTATTAGATCCTACCCAATCCGAGGACTGAGTTAGCAGCATCCTACCTAGGGTAAAACTGAGTTAGCGTGGTCAAGTGAAATCCTACCCAGCCATGTGTCTGGATTAGCAAAGGGATCCCACTGTGGATGTTCCAGGGTTAGCAGTCCATGTTGGTGGACATACAGGTGGACATAAGACGCTACAGCGTTTTGAAGTATTTCCCAGTCCCAGTTAGAGATAATAATAGAGTCACAATCGGTAGAGTCATGTCTCGTTTAAGTCAAGTCCAGGTTCAGTTGGAAAGAACTTTAGACGAGGATGCCCAGTTTGATCCTCAGGTTGGGAAAAAGGTGCAGAGGTAGACTTTAGTCAAGATTAGGAGGAGTGTGGTTTTTCTATAGACGTTTTTGTTCTTCTCTTGATGAAAAGCTTCTGAACGAAGTTGGTAAAAGCTTGGCAGTACTGTTGGTCTGTTACCAAAAGGTCCTCTGTACCTTGTGGAAAGTCGTGTGTCTGTGATTTGTTAGCCACGAAGGTCCTCGTAGCTGGGCAATCTTCGTAGATGATGTCACTCTTCTATATGGCCGCAGTGGCAGTAGGAATCTGCAGTAATGCCCAGAGATGTTAGTTTTTGGTTGATGGGACTGTGCTGTTAATAGGATTGTGGTGTATAGACTTGAACAGAACCATATTGGAGGCTTGGGACAGACAGTTGCTATTTCTGGAATAAGCTTTTTGATGGGTCCCTTGGTGGAATCGGTTCATCGTGCTTGCCGGATTTGGTTCAGTAGAGAGAATCTGCTTTTCTTGCTTGATAGTATTTGGAATGTTAATAGTGTGGTCATAGATGGAGAATAATTGAACAGGACAGCTGGGTGTATAAGACAACTGGTGTGAAATTGATGTAGAACGCATTTGGTCGACAAGACAATCACAGGGAAATTGATGTAAAAGATAATTGGTATATAAGACAATTTGTGAAATGTCTCATAAGTAAAGACACAATAATGGTGTGGTCATAAATGGTTATGGGGAATACCGCGGGAGATACAGAAGTGAACTCCTCTACGGATAACCTCCAGGTCGACTGGACAATTGATGTGCAAGCCATTTGGTCGACAGGACAATTAGCCGACAAGGCAATGGTGTTCAATTGGTGTTCAAAACAATTGTTCGAGAGGACTATTGGTGTACAAGACAATTGGACGACAAAGTCTATACGATAATTGATCTACAGAAAAGTTAATAGTCAATAGAAAAACTAGTTGACAAGAGAATTATTCAACAGGACAACTGCTGTGCAATTGATGTTGGACGCAATTGGTCGACAAGAACGTTAGTCAAGAGGACAATTGGTGTAAAAGATAATTTGCATACTAGACAATTGGTGAAAACTGGTATAAAGGTACAGCTGACTTTCCCAAACGTTATACTTTTCTGCAATTCAGGGCTATAGAATAAAGCGATATGATTACCAATCGTTCACTCAGAATGTGTTTTTTCGGGTGAATGATTATTTTGATTAAGATTAACCCCAAAGTGGACTTTTAATCGACAAAAAAGACATTTCTTCACAGTGCTGAACTATCGGAGGCGACAACTTTGCTTAGTTCTAGAATGAAATCATTATAAGGATTATTTGCAGCCATCATAACACAACTGGATCGATGAGACCCTCTAAACAAGACATTAGTTCACAAGTGGGAGATTTCATGGCTAATTATGCAGAATAAATACACAGATAGCATCGATTTGGAACACAGTAAATGACTGCTAAATGTGACAGATTAGACACCGTCCGAGTAATTACACCTAATGTTTTAGAGGATGAATGAGTAAGTGTTACTGCTGGCAGTGGTCGGACATATCGAGTGTCAATGGAGAATGAAGAGAGAGTGAGAGAGAGAGAGAGAGAGAGAGAGAGAAATTATACTTAACCAAAGAGCTATGTGTTTATTAGTAATCAATTTAAATGATTGTCTGAAATATCATATCTTAGGAAGTGTTGAAAAATCACAAAATTGCCATGAAAAAAAATAATAAAATCATCTAATACTCGTAAATGGTGACATTGCACTCACTGGCAAAAGTTAAGGTGCAAATGATAATAATACAAACTCTTTTGACTTTGTTAGAAGAGTTTGTAAAAGAAAAAAACCCACAATCCAGTCAAAATCTCTCTCACCGAACTGAAATTTATGGCTCCTAGTTCTGGGTTCATTCATAACAGTGAAAATTCCACCTTCGTTTTACTAACCACTCTCAGATCCTTAATGACCTAATCAGGTCCACTCTAAGGTGCCTGGTTGCCAAGTAGCATACATATTCAAAGGATGCTCTACTGCAGATCTCAACAATCAGCTGCCCGTCTTTGGACCCTTTCTTGAAATTCGATGTCTTTCTTTCTTATTTGTGAGGTCTCCATACCTGTACAAAGTATTCCAAGTGTGGTCTTACGATAGCCAGTGGAGTTATGACCTCTCTATCTCTACAAGCAAATTTTTGATAAATCATCGATAGGACACCATGGGCCCTCCTTGCTGCCTCTCTACACTGTTCGAAAACTGTATATTTGACCGTATCATAACTCCAAAATCTTCCAATTCCTCTACTTCTTTTGATACAGTCTCCCCAGGTGTATAAGTTATTTAGGGGTTATTAATCGTCAAGTGTAAGACTTGACCATTCTCCCAATCTTGTCATCATCATCTGCAAATTTGACGACATGCGCTCTATACTTTGTCGATGTCATTTAAGAAAATCAAAAATAAAATTAGTCCTTATCGATCCTTGAGAGACCCCATCACTTCTCAAATTAGCTCAGTCCGAAAGATACGCGTTGATCACAACCCTCCGCATCCTACCAAAGGGTGCCCTGTAATCCATGTGAGGATTTTCCCTTAGAGATGGATCATAGGGTGTGATTCCATCATGTTCCAACTTACACTATAGTGCTTTCCTATACATGAATAATATTCAAATTGTTTGGAACATCTAGCTCATGAGTGATTTCAAGAATAACTAACCGAATTAGCTAAACAAGATTTTAATCTTTACAACCTGTCCTGTTTCCTTCAATATTATAGCACCATGGCTGAGATAGTCGATCTAAGACGAGGGTAGCATGGTCTTTTCTCCCGGAAACTCGGGTTTTTCGTCCAGCAAACAGAAAAAACGACCTCAGAACACACGCAGTTTACAGTCGATACGCACTGAGCAATATGCCTTTAGTTGCCGATGCTTCTAAAACCAAACAACAGCAAACATCACTATCATACCAGTTGTACCTGCCTCGTGGGTAGCGCAGATGGTAGGCTCGCCGTGCTCCCCACACCGGGTGTAAAAGACCTGAGTTCGAATCCAGTCAATGACATGAGGAATTTTAATGGGACTTTTTCACAACGTGGCCAAGTTAGTCGGTCTCAGGATGAACACCTAGAAATTCGGGTTTTTTATCCAGCAGACAGAAAATCGACTTCGGAACACACGCAACTTACAGACAACATACACGAAGCAACACGGCCTTAGTAACCGATGCTCCTCTAAAACCTAGAAACAACAACAACAGTTGCATACAACAAAAAACGAACGTTCTCTTTCGAAATTATGAAAAGAACTCACAAGAAGAAACATGACAGACAATCATCTTAACTGTATAACCCTCCACGATTAACATAAAATGAATTCGGATACATTTTGCAACTCAGTATACACTCTAATCTGATTACAGACCCAAGCATCTCTCGAATATCTTGGAGTGACATTTAAATAATTGTCTTCCGATGCTAAAATGAACAAAAACAAACAACCCCGAAAACGGACGCCTCGGCATGCATTGGTTACTAAGACAACCGTAGTGTTCCCCGAGAGCCTCGTCGTGATGGGTAGTGACCGACCGTAGTAAGCTTGCGGAACAAAAGTGTGATTAATTGCTATGGATACACGAACTAAAGCCACGGGTCTTACAGCGTTCCACTGTATTAGCCTATCTCAGTTTCCACGGCAATAACATAACACATCCGAACGCAAATAGACGGGGGCTTCTCTTTTCCAAGATAGTCGGATTACGAAGGAGACACGCAACACCAGCAAATAGACACCTCCGAAGAATTTTATTATTAGATGGAAATGGAAGGAAACCTGTTACCATTGATGAGAGTATGGAAGTGACAGGCAAAATTCGAATTTATCACTGGAAATGCTGAAGGAAATTGAACGCGATGTTTTAAGGGGGAACCCCCTCCCCCAACCCAAGAACAAAACACCTCAATAATGGTGTACAGAAGTTGGTACTTTGTGAAAGTCTCCCTGATCGATCACCCGCAGATGAAGAAAAAGATTTCTTGGCCACCATTTCTTGCCTACCATCCTCAGGATTACTATACAGTCCCTCTGGTTTCCAATCACGTTGTCATTAGCAACGTAAAGGTCCTCGGCGAAGCAAGATGTGATCTATTGTTCCGTCACTGGCAAGTAGCGGGCTTTTGATTGAATGTCATTGTGTCCTATCTTCTGACAGCACCTTCCCCACGAGGCAGCTTTAGGCGTCCGGAGTGTTGACACTCTCTGGAAAATGATTGATCAACATTGTTTACTCTCCCTCTGCTGTGTTTGGTTATTCGCCGTTAAAGGATAACTACGTCCAGTAAAGCCTTAATTTCTGCTTGGGTTAAGGAAGATGTTGGGGGCGGGTGGAGATGGGGAAGACAGAGAAAAGACGCTGGAGCGAGTGGATAGTGGTTTGGAAAAATTCTCTTCCAAATATCGTAATAAAGGCACTGTTTGCTGTCCCTGTCAAAGACGCGTCACGTCTATTGACACGGGGCCTGATTATTCTTAAGTACTTACAAGGAAATGGTTTAAGTCTTCTGAAGAAAATCCTTTTACCAATAAATACATTATCATAAGTTAGCGGAAGAGATGTCGAGATTAATTGACGAGATTTTTACAGATTCTTTGTTCATGATCCCAGGTAAGATAAGGGTTATCGCGGTGAAAGTAAATACTCGACAAGGGACCATATTTCTGCATTCAGGAACTCTCTCTCTCGAGGTCATACACTGGCTGTTCCAAAAGTGAGATCACCCCCAGAATTTATGGTTATTTTATTATGGAAGGATAATGAATAGAAAATATGGAAGATGTGCAGAAAATAAATGTTCTCTGTTTGCGCATATGAAACTGGTTGCTTTTATGAGGAGTTCAATTTTTTTTTGTTATCAGTTTACTAAATAGATAAATTATGAGGTATTACTATTTTATTATTATATTAACCACAGTAAATACGTACTATCTTTCAATTTTTATTTAAAAATCCAGCAGGAAGCAATTTGTAACATACGAGGGGCGTTCAATAAATTATCAACTTCCCAGAGTTATATTTCAATGATTCATGATATATCATGTTCCTACATACCTCAGCTTGAAGCGTACTAATTTTGATCCCACTATGATTTTAGGTTGCACTGCTGTAACAGAAAGAAATAAAGAAGACACCTGTATCAAATTATGGATTTACTGAAATTGGAGCTTCGTTCAGTCATCAAGTTTCTCACCAAAGAAGGAAATGGGCCAAAGGCCATTGATCAAAGGCTGTGTATGGCAACAGTGCACCTCCACAGTGCTCAGGTCGAATTTTGGTCAAAGCAATTCAAGTGGGGTAGAGAGTCCATGAAAGATGTTCCACATCCAGGAAGGACTGTGACAGCGACCACTCCAGAAATGTGCCAAGCTGTAGAAACCCTTGTGCTAAATTACAGACCTTGAAATGTGTCCCAAAATCTCCAGGGAATGTGAGATATCTGAGGGTACAGTTATAACCATCCTCCATGAACGTTTGGGGATGATTAAGGTCAGTACAAGGTGGGTCCCTAGATGTCTGACTCCTGTACAGAAGCAACACATAGTATAGCGTTGTGTAGAGATTTAGAGCTTTATGAAAGGGATCTTGAAAATTGCATCTCCAGAACTGTTACGGGTGATGAAACATGAGTTCAAAACTGGGATCCTGAGATCGAGCAAGAATCAATGCAATGGAAGCACAAGAGTTCTTTCCCACCCATAATCTTCGGTGAGAAAGATTATGGCCACCATATTTTGGGATGCTGTGGGAATTTTGTACATTCACTGCTTGGAACACAAGCAGGCAGTCGTCACTGGGAGTCATATGCATCCCTACTGTACAAACTAAGGGATGTCTTAAAGGAAAAACCCCTTGGAAAACCTTCCAGAGGTGTATTGCTTCTGCAAGACAATACACCAGTGCGCGGATCACATGGTGTTGCTGCTGCTTTGAGAGACTGTAACAGAACTTACTCATCCACCTTACAGGTCCACGTCTGATTAAAAAGTATCGAGGCTGAATAAATCATGCCACATGGGGGCACTCCACGATTTATTTTATTAAAGAACATCGTCTGACATACAATTCCACATCCAACCATGTTTACAGTTCATTTCCTTGATTCAGTCTTACGTGCTTACCATTTTAAACCAGTTTTTGTGACGTATTAACCGGTCATTGAGTTCCAACTAACTGTAAACTGCTTCTACATCTCAAAAATTCTTCCGAGAAACGTTCAAGGTTTAACGCAGTAAAGATTAACCACCAGAACCACGAAAAACTTAAACCTCCCAACATCTTAAATATCACCAGAAAACGCCATCACACATATATGAATAAAAATAAAAGTTGAAAGTACGAATACGAAAGCGTGGCAAGTCTTTCAGAATTTTTAACTTTTTCCAAAAAGAATCCGAGAAAGTTATTCGCGAAGCTTAAGAGTTGTTGATGGATTTTTCAACGTCCAAAAGCGCTCCTAACGAGAGAAAAGATTTTTCGTGGTGAACTTACATATCGAAGCAGATTAAAAAGCCTTTGCCAGCGATCGATATTCATTACTTAATCTGTCTAATAAAATAATTTAATTAGACAGACTGTGAAAAGGTGGATAAAATGAAACACACAAGATTAACTTGTCAAGGCTAATAAACCTTAAATCATGAGCGCAGCATTGCTTCGCATTTTTCTTTAAAGATATGGAAGAATACACTTTTCCCACCCCATACCTTTAAAGCTACTCACTTGGCTAACACTAAATTACTCTCACTGCCTTTTAATTAAATTACCAGGCTCGTTTAGCTAGTAAAATATAAGGGCTGATATAGAGCCGGCCCTGAATATAAATGCTCACGGGCGATATTGCAAATTTAAACATCCCGAAGTCTCTCCAGACTCCCTAAATGAGATCAAGCGCCTTTATCCGCGTTAATTACGTCTTACTTGAGAAACCTCTTCGAGTTTGGATTCGGCACGTGAGAGATGCTTGTATTAATCGGTGCAGTGAGCGAGCAAAGGCAGTTTCGGATTTATAAGTAATAAAATTACGATGTCGAGGGTATAAATCTCTAAGTGGCCCATTAAAATTGTATCCTGTTGGGTCTCGAGAAGGGATACTATTAATATTCAGAACGAGTTGTTAGAGGGGAGTTCCTTAACTTTTGGGAGTATAGTGTATGTACGGTGATTTAAGCACTTATTTCAGCCAGAGTGGATAAATAAAGATTGTAAACGAATTCTGCAAAGGGCTGTTACAGGAATTGATGTCCGAATAAGGTTTAGGAAGTTTTGATTTATAATTGGAATTCACTAAATTGTTTTTCTTTTCGTTTCCATGAGTCACTGAACAATTCTTGCTTCAAACCGCCAAGCTGCTCTCTGGCAAGGATGATATTTGCTTTCTGGATGGACGTAGCGTTTCCATTAGTTGACTAGGATGCGTGTAAATCCCTCGATAGTGATCTATCACTGTCTCTTACATCATCTTTGGTCAAGCGTTTCCATCGTCAAGAGCATCCGAAATTCTGTCGACTACAGTAGAATTTCGGACCAACACAGACAAGTGGGCAAAAACAACAAAGACCCTCATGATGGAATAATCTACTAGCTCTTTGTTCGTTTACTAGAGGAACAGAGAAGAAATGGGTGTAGCGAAAGGATACAAGCAAAAAAAAAAATGAAAAACCTCTGCGTATAATGTGAAATAATTTTAAAGGCTACTTTCTGAACACTAAAGTTGAAATTCTATAATAGTTAGTTATTATAAATGACAAAAGACATGTCGAAAAATACTCAGCGATCTCATAAGCCAAATAATTGGCCAAATCATGGATAATTTATACAAAATAAGAAACATGTGCACTCGTTGGACAAAAAATTAGAAACACCTTTATTCAATATCTACACTGGTGTGCAAAATTTAAGGACCAGTCAGGTTTTAACCTGTAGCTTCTCATAGGAGTGGCCTGGATATGGGAAAAGCATACCAAAGGAACCTCGTGAGGTACAGAAATGACGAAGAAAACAAAACGGTACAGAGGGACTTTATTCAAAAATGGCAACATAGCACTGGCTGCCATGATACAGATGCATCACTGCCAAAGATGGAACAAAGGGAAGAGGTGTTCTTCAGTAGGAAATATGGCCACCCCTAATGTCGATGCAGGCTTTGCACCGCATGTCCATACTTAAAACGATGTTGTTGATAAGTTCTTACGATAACATCGTCCATTCCTCTGTCAGCGCCATCTTAAGATGGTGAACATTTTCTGGTGGGTGTCGGCGTGCCACTAGGCGTCGCCCCAGAGCGTCCCATATGTGTTCGATTGAATTTAGATCGGCGGAACGGGCAGGCCAATCCTACGAATAATGTCCTCACTTTCCAAAAGCATATTAACAGCTGCAGTGCGATTGGGTGTGGCGGTATCATCCATAAACACGAACGCGGGGTGATACCGTGTGCCAACCTCTCACCAGATTAGCTGACGTCCAGAATCGCTGCTGAGATTGAATCTACTCTCATCAGTAAATAGTACCTTAAGTAAAGATTTTGTGGTTGTAACCTTTAGAAATGGTGTTGGTCCTTAAGTTTTGCACACCAGTGAAGTAGGAACACCTTTTGCCTGCCTTAGGGAGTCTAGGTTTACATTTGACCACTCTTCCAATAGAATAGGTGTTAACTTCTGTAATGCAGTCAGTAAAGAAGTGCAAAGCCCAACAACCCTTGTCAATGTATCCCAAACATTCTCAACTGAAATCAGTTCTGGAGAATAAATTAGCCAGGGTAGAAACATTCCTACCCTGGCTAATTTATTCTACCCTGGCTAATTTATTGTTAGAGGAACATTCCTAAGATTGGAAATCTTAGGAATGTTCCTCTAATAATTCAGGTACAATTTTTCCAGGGTGGACAGTTGCGTTGTCGTCCTGAAAGAATCAATCGCAATCGGCCTAAAAATGAACCGCTTCAGGGTGAAGTTGTTCCAATACGACACGAAGATATTCATTGGAAGTAATCCGACCTTTTAATGGTATTAGCTGACCCATTCCGCGTCAGCAGAATATATCTCATAATGTGATACCACTTCCAGTGCTGTTTTATTTTGGTAGACACAAGACGATTTGGATGCATGGCTTCATGAGGTTCAAGCCGCACCTTCTTCACCTTACTTTTGGCACAAAGAAGTGTAAATTGAGACTCGTCAGACCATGTGATCCTTTTCCACTGTTTCACATTCCAGTCTTGGCGCTGATGGCACCACCCCCAGTCGAATCTCGATTTGTTGCAGAAAGAAGTGGCTTTCGTATAGGCACGCGACTACCAAATCCCAGATTCTCCAACTCTTGCCACATAGTTCGGTGTGAAATTGGTCTTTATTTGCCTAAATTGCAGGAGTTAAATCTATGATATGTACGATGTCCAATTTGTTTTCAGAGGCTCTTTTACTTTGGGAAAAATACTGAAGTTGAGGATTCTTCTCGATCGAAAACATCCAACATCCAGAAAAAACAAAGCAACTTGAAGGTGATGCCGATCATTTCTTGGACATTAAAGATACCAAGTTCATAGCATTATATTATTATTCGTTTTTTCAAAGCCACCAGCGAACGTCTGAACTATTGAATTGGAAAATACTTGAGCATCCATAAAACCAAAAACGCAAAATATTAATTAGAGAAATTATATATTTTAAAATTATTTTCCAGCGTAATTCGCCATTCTCTTCAATAGAAGATTTCCATCAACATAAAAGCATTTTTATTAGCAGAAAGGAACTCTTTATTTTGAAGGAATTTGGTGCCCTTTAAAATGCTTTTTTCAATGTCCAAAAAGTCCAATATTTAATTATTGAAATAAAATAAATGCATTTTTTTTAATTTCCATTTATTTTAACTGATAAATAATTTATAGCTAAAATATGAAAATTAATTTTGGCTATACTTTAATTAAAGGTACACCATCGTGGAAAAAAATTTATTAATTAAATTATTTCATTCTTCTATAAAATGTTAGTCCAATATCTATAAAAAAAAAAGTTAGTTAATGAAGCAGCGCGTACATTAACTAACTTTATTTATAGAACTATAACTTTAAGATTACATTTAAGGCGTGTTCGGTTTTTATTTCTTAAATTTGAATTTTCTAAATTTGTAGTAAAAATTAAAATACAACACGTATTTCAATGATCTGTGGTTTAATAATATAAACAAATAGCAAAATGTACTTTAGATGATACTATTCACTCAACATTTTCATAATGCACTTTACTTGCTTTCCTCATCGATTTTAATAACAGTTGAAAGATCATACCTGTTTCAAGTTTCTAAAATAATGATTACTATAATAAAAAATAGTAATAATTCGCAATTTATGTATTTAGCAAACTGATAACAAAAAACGATCATCAAGACTGTTATGCGCGAACCGAGAACATTTGTTTTCTGCGCATCTGCCATATTACCCATCCATTCCTCCAATCAGCGCACGTCACGTATAGTGCAAGGAAGCCACAGTTTTTTACTTCACTGCTTCCCTCCTCATGTAACTGGGTAACTAATAACTGGGTAATGCTGCATAAGCTTGCTTTCTTGCATCAAATGCCTCTACTAATGCTAATGCTAACTATCCGGTTGACCATTGAATGAATTTCTTCAAACCCTCAGCCTCACCTACCTGTGGAGGAAACTTGTTCCAGCAATCAACGGCTCGCTGGCTAAAAGAAAACTTCCTACAATCTAATCTAAACCTCAATCCCTGTAATTTGAATTTATGACCTAGAGTCTTGGAATTCTTTATAACAGTGAGAAATACACCTTCGTTCATTTTACTAATCCCTCTCAGAATCTTATAAACTTCAATCAGGTCCCTTCTGAGACTCCTGGTTGCCAAGCTCTGCAGCCCACATAATTGGATTCTTTCTTCATGAGGTTACGCTTTTGCCGAACTCACCATTGAAGTCAGCAGTCATTGGACCCTTTCAAGAAGCTAAACGTCTTTTTTTCAGATGAGATACTCGGGCACGGTTTTCCAAATGCGATCATGTAATTGCCTTATACAGTGGGATTATGACTTCCCTACCTCTACAGGATCGTTCGATAAATCATCGATAGGACACCATGGACTTTCCTGGCCACCTGTTTACACTGCTCAGTAAATCCCAGTTTGGAGTTTGCTATTCCCCAAGTGTAACTCCTTGCATTTAGCAGCAGTAAAACATGGCTGCCACTTCTCTGACCATCTTTGAAGCCTGTTCAAGTCATCCTGAAGGAGAACTGCTTGGCAATGAACATTAACAACTCTCCCAATCTTTAAGTCCTCTGCAAATTTTGACATCACGCCTTCTATCCCTTCATCGATGTCGGTTATGAAAATCAGAAACAACTATAGTCCAAGAAGCGATCCTTGGGGGACTCCACTTCTGACGCTAAATCAATCTGAAGAATATCCATTGACCACTGAATAAATTTAAATCAATTTATTTAAAAATATAATTTTGGTACTTTATTTAGACCTAACAATCGCTTTAATTAAAACAAGATTGATTTAAATGCTTTTGAAAACAGAATTAGATAGTGTGATTTAACGCGAACTTTATAAAATGTACAGTAATAGACAAATAATTATGGCGCTGTCATAACTTCCTATAAAGAGACATAAAATAGAAAGAAAGAGTTTATTAGCAGCAAATGAAATCCTACCCAAGATATTTCTCTTTTAAATGTCTCTTTTGGGATTTTCGATGCAGAATTATAGAAAATTACTAATTATTATTTTCTCTCTATTATGCGTGTAAGTTTTAATACGTTCTCGAGTAGAAACGCGTTGCTATTAAAGTGAAATAGTGAGTGGAAGTTTTTCAGTAGTCCGAGGCTACTTCCCCCTTAAATATATCGCTTCATTTTGGTCCTCGTGTCGCTTCATTGTGTTTATAGAAACAAATGCCCTTTGCCCGGGCGGTATTTCTACCATCAAGTAGAATTTATCCGTGATTTCCATTTGCAGACTTAGCTTTTCGCCTGGGGTAAAATAATGAAAGTCGACACTTATTTGTATCAATTTTACAGATTATAGAGGGCACTGGCAAAGCTAACGCTAATGAGTCTCTTGGTGCTCACTCGGGCCCCGTAATTAAAACCACTTCTAAATTAAAATATATGACACCTGTGTTGGAAAGAGGTAACGCCCCAAGCACTAAGAGAGAGAGAGAGGATGCGATGGAGGAACTCAGAAGAGGGTATTGTACAAAGATGGGAGCTTCCTTCTCCTATAAATCTACGAAGACAATAATGGTCAGTTGAAAAAAGAAATTACTTGAGGTGAACTTTGTACAAAATATTGAAGACAGTTGGAAGTAGATTAAGTAGAGAAGATCAATCAGGATAAATGGGAGAATGTTTATAAATTAATAGCAAATGTTTCCTCGGAATATTTATTTGATGGATTTCAAGGAGATCTTCAGATGTGAAATGTAAAAGGAGATTTTAGTGGTAAGTGGATTATACACAGAAGGAGAAAAATCTGTTGGTGAAATGCGATTGATGGGTTGTCATGGTTACAAAAGATGAGGACAGATCCTTTTTATAAGGAGGTAGGAGGGGATATACAGCTGGATTTTTAATTTGATAATTGAAGTAGGAAAATTTCTTTTGGTGTAATAAAACTGATGGGTTGTCATAGTTACAAAATGAGGACATATTGATTCTATTAGGAGGTAGAAGAAGATATCTAGCTGGATTATTAATTTGATAACTGCAACTGAAAAATAAAAATTTTTTTTTTGGTGCATGATGGGTTGTCATTGTTACAAAATCAGGACAAGTCCATTCTGCCACGAGGTAGGTTAAGGTACCTAGCTGGATTTTTAATTTTATAATTGCAACATAACAAAATATCTTTTAGTGCAATGAAACTGATGGGTTGTCATGGTAACAAAATGAGGACAGATCCCTTCTACCAGGGAGAGGGTATCTAGCTGGATTTTTAATTTTATAATTGCAACAGAAAAAAAAATATATTTGGTGCAATGAAACTGATGGGTTGTCATGGTTACACAATAAGGACAGGTCCATTCTTCTAGGAGGTAGGAAAGGGGGTATCTAGATGGAATTTTAATTTGATAACTGCAACAGAAAAAAAAATCTTTTGGTGATACTGGTGATTGAAACTGATGGGTTTTCATGGTTACAAAATGAGGAGAGATCCATCCAACTAGAAGGTAGGAGAGGGTATCTAGCTGGATTTTTCATTTTATAGTTGCAACAGAAAAAAAAAAATCTGTTTTTGTGCAATGAAACTGATGGGTTGTCATGGTTACAAAATGAGGACAGATCCCTTCTACCAGGGAGAGGGTATCTAGCTGGATTTTTAATTTTATAATTGCAACAGAAAAAAAAATTATTTGGTGCAATGAAACTGATGGGTTGTCATGGTTACAAAATGAGGACAGATTCATTCTTCCAGGAGGTAGGATAGGGGTATCTAGATGGAATTTTAATTTGATAAAAAAATGCCACATAAAAAAAAAATCTTTTGGTGCATGATGGGTTGTCATGGACACAAAATGAGGACAGGACCCTTCTACTAGGGAGAGGATATCTAGCTGGATTTTTAATTTTATAATTGTAACGGAAAAAGATATCTTTCGATGATACTGGTGACTGAAACTGATGGGTTGTCATGGTTACAAAATGAGAAAAATTGGATGCTGCTAGGAGGTGGGAAAGAGTATCTAGCTGAATATTTTATTTAATAATTACAAAACAGAAAAAATTATCTTATTGGTGCAATGAAACTGATGGGTTGTCATGGTTACAAAATGAGGACAAGTCCATTCTTTTAGTAGGTAGGAAAGGGTATCTAGCTGGATTTTTAATTTTATAGTTGCAACAGAAAAAAAAATCTGTTTTAGTGCAATGAAACTGATGGGTCGTCATGGTTACAAAATGAGGACAGATCCATTCTACTAGAAGGTAGGAAAGTGGCATCTAGCTGGATTTTTAATTTGATGATTGCAACAAGACAGTAAAAGTTCGTATTATTTGGAAAACCACTTTCAATTTTCGTACGGTCTCTCTCTCTCTCTTTCTCTCTCTCTCTGCATTAATGGAATAAGAAGATTGTTTGCACTTTTCGTCATATATTTATCGGCTTGTTTTGAAGAGTTTGCAAAAAGTGACAGCCATTTTGACATAAAGATAACACCGAAAGAGCAAAGAGGTTGGAAGATATTTTCCTTCGTCCGAGATAAAAACCAAGGCCGTATACGAAGTAGCTGGATGTTGGGATAACAGAAGAAGTATTGTTCATCACTTTTGCTCAAACACGTCAACACTGACCTGAATTTTCGCTCCATTCACAGCAAACTATAGTACGGATGCTAATTTCCAAACATCAGCAGAATTCCAAAAACATTCATGACCCGCAGAGGGCGGTAGCAGTTTAATGTCGCAAACTCATTCGGCCACGCTTAACATTACGCTACACCCCCCCCCCCCCAACTCCTCTGAACCCTTAAGTTGAGGCCGACAGTCTGCTTAGCGCCGACTCTGACACAGACAGAACGTTCTCTCGCAACCCTGGGTTATGTAAGTATGCTACGGGTCTCTCGCTAGTGATGGGAGGTCATTCATCGGCTGACATGTTTCCCTTCCGAAGGGAAATTCGCCTACCAATGACGACGAATATCTACGGTACATCTATATACATCACTGTCTCCGGCCCTTCCGCTCGGAAAACGCTGGTGTCAGCAACGCAAAAGGAAGGCCATCAAACGGTACCTTCAGCGACGGGTCATTTATTTGATCGCACGTGGACAAAAGGACATCCCAATCCTTTCCATGTCCGGGTGTTACTGACTTTGACAAGACCGAAAAGAGGCCATTAACTCTCAGATTAATTATCTGGATCGTATCTGGTAGTGGGTCAGAGCTGTGACGGCCCTGAGTGATCCTCGCCGATATCAACCAGGGGCAGGAATGCTAAGACGCAGCCTTACGATCAATCGGTAGGACTCGGTGCAAGGTTGTCCAATGTTTAATAAATGTTTTTTTGTTTCTTTTATTAAGTTTTGACATCGTACCCATCCTAAAGATTCACAAAGATCATTTTTTGGTGTGGGGAGTTTATAGGTCCCCTAACCGGTGAATTATGGGACTATAAATCCTCCGCATCAAATACACTGTTTATAAACCCATCTGTTTTGGCAGCATTTCCGTATAAGCTAGCTGTCAACAATACAACCGGCTTTTGTACACTAACATTTAAAAATAATAGACGTTCTAAATGATCCAGAACGCTCTTTGATGCAAGAGGTTAACGTATTTGAACATCCACATTTCTGAAACCCGTTTCTCTCCATTACAGCTGACTTCGGTGCCCAAATGGCTGCACATCCACCAGGAGTCCAGCGATCGCTGCTGTTATCTGTGGACAACTTTGCTTGGTTGAGCGACGTCAAAGTATAATATTGGGTTATCTGAATGGAAATCTGATGCTGTCACAGACGATACACCATGCAGTTGCACATGTCGTGCGAACGAATATAAATGACCTCTGGTGACAGTCCCATTCAAAAACGGCCGCTGCCTTCTAGCGATCATTTTTTCCATTCCACCAGAAGAATACACTTCGTTGAACAACAGTCGAGTTGTCAGTCCAGGTAAGCGCGATATCTCCAATTCTTTGAGACGGTGACAAAGTCGTAAACCCTCCCTTTCCCCCTTTCATTTATCCCCCACAAATTCCTTTCCATTTCCACTTGAGTAACCCAAACAAGACATCTAATGCAAGTATGGAAAGAGCATCCAATGATCGCTCTGCGTTATCTTCCAAGCCCTTACTAGAATTTATATTTGGTGGAGAAAGAGAAAGAGACAGAGAGAGGGAGAGAGAGAGCTTCTGGCTTCTTACAGACAAACTGTCCTTCTCACCCTAACATGTCTTTACTTGGCTAACACCTTAAGATACTTCACTCCTGGATGGTGCGGACTTAGATCTGCCTCTAAGATCCACTCGAACCACCTTCCGTGGAATTGACACTAGGCCTTGACACGGTGATGTATAGCCACGTATGATCGATTGGTTTCATCTCGAACACACACAGCGAGTGTGCCTTCCAGTACGCACGCACCGCTCCACGAAGCTATTATTCGAATAGACCAGGAGGGGTGTGTGTGGGGTGGGGGGCAAGACGATGCTACTTCGATTTGGAGCTTTGGCGATGGGACTTCCTATCGGCTTTCTCGTTCACCTAATCCGACATGTAATGGACATGTGTGCTCGTAGTGTGCAAAGTTGGGAAAGACGAATAATCCTTCGGAAATCGTCTCTTAGATAGGAAGACTGCGACCTAAATAAAGGAGGAAATAGGCAGAGAATAAAGGTGAGGATATTCGGAAGGAAGAGGAAGAAAAAAAAGAGAACCAATACTTCGTTTCTAACTTCCCTTGCGGTTAAATGTCTGAATAATCTACGTCCATGTCTTGTAAAACAAAAAAAAGGTTAATTACATTAGCTTGGGTTAATTACATACACTATATGATCAAAAGTATTGGAACCCTCCTATGATGGAGATTTAAAACGCATTACACACGATGCCTCAAGCTCTGAATTCCCTTGGTGCTAATCCAAAACACCAGTCGCAATCGATTGTCATTAGTGTACTTACCGGAAATAGAGGAAGTAACTTCCGGTATGCTAAAATAAACGGAACTACGTTATGTCCAAACTGTCACGCGCAATACAGCTTATCCGTTAATGGTGTTTTTGAATGCTGTTTAATCGTAGGACTCTTACATTATTTCATAGCGACTATGAAAGAAGCTAGACGATCCAACTGCCAGGATCTTAACGCTGGTCCACGATCTCCAGATTCTTTTTTTCCGTTTCCTTTTCACACCTGAACCTTCTTCCTACACAGGACGTTTCTCCGAAACAGATTAAAATTCAATTTATCACTTCTAATGACTTTCTTGCAGACGAAGTTTGGCGCTGTCTTTTCTTTCATCACTGTTCACTTGCTTGTAAAGGGAGGGAGCCTAGAGGGGAAGGAATAACGGCTTGCGCGCGCCGGCGAAGTGTCCCTAGTGGTGTAGATACTTACGGAGGACTGATTGTTAGACCGACACACATAATCGCCGCCTCAATTGCCTCCCTTGTCTCCGAGAAACTTCCACATGACGACACTAAGGGACTTTTATTCCTTTTTTGGCCACACCGCCGCTCCACGCTCGGAGTTGCCGCTGCTGCTACTGCCTTTTTTCAGGATTAATACAAAGTCGTTGTAGAGTTCGTACAGTGTGCGTGATTGAGTGGTGGAATAGTGCTCCTCTTTCTTTCTTCCGTTTTTCTCCTTCTGTTATTTCTTTCTTTTTCCCCCCTACCATTTTCAAATGTTTTTATTCAATATGCTCACCGTTCACTTGCGAACAGTGAACATAAAAAGATCGAGAATGCAAGTGAAGGTTCCCAATTTTTTTCCCTCTTTAATATAAGAAAAAATCGATGGCAAAAATCAAAATGAATCTGTTGTACAACATTGTTAATTACATTGTAGTGATAGACTGAGCTTACATTTGAAAATGAATAAATGAACCAAAAGCCATAGTCACGCTTTAACCGTCCTTAATTTTGAACCACTGGCCAGAAGCAGGATAGCCAGTCTCTATAACTCCTCATCAATCAAATATCTAATAAATCACTCATCGGCTACCTTTTTCACAAATACACTGTATGGTCAAAAGTATCCGAATACTCCTGGAATTTGAAAAATGATCCATAACCACCAATCACATGCTGGAATTGATGTACAAAACATCGGTGCTTAATTCTGGCATGAATCAAGAAACCTAGCACCTTATCTCTTTATATATGATGGATATAAATGATCAGAAAGACACGCTATTGAAAATGGTACGTTGTTGAACACCTGTTCATGACTGGAGATTGTTCTGTTGCTTCAATCCACAGAAAACGGATTCTAATTTATGGGCAAGACTCAGATCGCTGGATTAATATCTATACAAGGTCGCAACGTTTCAGAAATGATGGCTTCTATTTTAGTAAGCATCCAGAACCAGGAAAACTGACGTATTGTGTGTTCAGAAGAGGTGGTGAAGGACAGAGGAATAGAAAGGGTGTATGTTTCTGATCAAAAATTGCCTGATGGTGACAAGAATGTTTCCTGAGTCATATGAAGGTAACGCGAATGGTGTGAAATGGGAAATTGGTAGTGGGGATTATGTTTCAGGCCAAATGACCCTAAGGAGTAAGACAAAAGTCTCTTTAGGTAGATGGACTGGGCTAGTAAATTCATTATGGGCCCATTACATTTGACTTCAGCCTACCTCTTATAGACTGGAATACGTGGACCATATATACATTATGGTAACAGGTTTTTGAACAAATTGGATGGTTGCTTTTTATCCCAGCATGACCACAAGGGACTCTAATTATCCTAGATGTGGTTCTCACTAAGAAGCCCTCGCCATTCTCAAGTTTTTGATCATATAGCAGGCAGTGACCACAATTCCACCAAATGGATTGTATCTAAAAAACTTACATGGTCAAAAGTAAAGTCGAGAAATCCAAGTTCAAGAGAGGGGAACTGTAATTAAATGAGATATTCTTGGTTTGGATTAACTGGAGAGACTACTATATGGTGTCCAATATAAACATGCTATGAGAAATATTGAAGGCAAACTTCTTCGAAGCCACAAACGCTTCGTACCAGTACTCAAGTTTCGCAAATGTAAGGTGCCGAAGTGGCTGACAGGTGAGATTGAAAATATTGACTTAACTGCCTTTCTTTAATAGACCACATCGAACATTTTTCATGGCACCGTTTTATCGTGTTGGAAAAAGATTTCGCCCTAACCGCTACCTGGCTTCAGCCCAACTTTGCTACAAGTTATTCCCGTGTTGCTAAGATACTGTTTACCTCGGTAACCCAGAACTTGAAGGCTAAGTTGGTTACAGGTTCTGACTACTCGATTATCAAACTTTAAAAACAAGGAGTGATTTCTAATCGTCCTAGAATTGTTTCAAGACCATCGATTATAGACCAATCAGGTGGCAGCGGCCATAATGCCTAGATCTACAACTTCTGCATTCATATAATTGGCTTCATTTCAGGATCTCTACCAGATCGTATCTTCAGCTCAAGAAATAAATACGTTGTAACCACTAAACAGATTAAAGTCTACCATGTGTGATCAGAAAGTTCGGGGACTGAACTCATCCAAATATAGCAATGCGTGAATCATTAGTTCATCTGAAGTCCGTCTGAACTAGCGTGTTGAATAAAACAACTTTCGGAGGAGATGCTGTGTGTCGGTCGAAAACTTTTGAGTGGTTTGCAAAGTTAAAAGAGGGACCCTTATCTGTCGGAGATAATCTTCGCGAATTGTTTTTACCAATGATTCAATTGTTCATTTTAGGGATCTCATCAGAATGATCGACGTTTAACTATCCTCGAAGTTGCTAGTGAAATTGGTTTTTCTATGGACCATGTCAATCAATTTTGACACATAATTTGGGACTCAGCCAAGTCTGCGACTCGCAATGACACTAATGATCACAGAGAGCGAAGAGTTCCCCTATGATCTTCGCCAACGAGTTGTTGCTGACCTACGCTTTGTAGATGTAGATGAAGAACAGTAGAAGTATGGCTATGACCCGGAAGCAAAGGCTCAGTCCTCTGAATAGAAGACTCTTCTTCAAGGTCCAAAACAGCAAGACAATCTATCGAATGTGGAGGTGATTCTTATCGTATTTTTCGAGCCACAGGATATTATTCTTTTAGAATTTATCTCAGATGGTAAAACAATAAACCGGGAATACTACAAAGCAGTTGTACAGAGATTCGGGGGAAAACTGCTATCAGGGAATTGGCCCATAAAACTGATCACCCGACGTAAATCCTTTGAAAAGGAATGCGTTATAACTCAGGGTGCACCACCGGTAGGAGTTCTATTCGGTCTAATCTTTCTTGCTGCCGTTGAACCTTTTCTCGCAATAAACGATGATTTTATATCACGTACGGACCACCTCAAATTGCATAAAACATCAAAAGAGGCTGCACAGACTCACCTCATAAATCAGCGAGTCACCACTCTAATTAGCAGCCTGCTTCTAACCCCCCTCCCTACTACAGTAGAACAGATGACAAATATAGAAGAATGGTCAAATCTGGAGTTAGATTTCCTCAGACATCTAGTGGAATCCATGCTGCAATGTGTACAAACGGTGACTCTACTGGACACTAAATAAAGCTTTCCAATTTTTTGCCCAGTGAGTGTATTTTAACTTTACGCTACTGTCCATCTTTCATAAGACACCCACAATTCCCCAAAGTTCCGTGCGACTGTTATTCTGATAACGGAGCTTATTACAAACGCATGTACTAAGAATTATAAAGCGGAGACCATTAATGTCCAAATTACACACCCCAAGATGCAAATTAATCATGTAGCATCACCTATCAAACCGCTACCCACTTTTACTCCTCCCCCTGGTACATCTTACCCAATATTTTGAACAATGTTGCCTAAATTGTCACTGCGAATTGCGTACAAATTAGAACCACTTTAAAAATTGAATTCATCATTGCTTCCCGGAAAACTTTGTTCGTTCAATACTCTCCATCGAATTGTTGTCTACAAAACTTCTCGCGCGAAGCTACCACCAAACTGTCACCATCTAATTTTGTGTAATTATGTTGCAAGGCACTCCAATTATGTTGGACATTAGGCAAAATGAAATGTGTTAATGAATGGCTACGCAAGTATTTCTCGAACAAGCAATGGTGATGTCGAGAGCGATAATTTCCTTCGATTCACTTTTACTGAGAAGTGGTCGACAATCCATTTATTTCTGTTCGATGATAAATAGAAGAGAATGGAAGAGAAGAGAAACAGAGAATGTGTTCTCTTCCATCCAAATAAATGCTTCCCAAGTGGCTGTTAAAAGCGAAGAACTGTTAACTATTCCAAAAATGAAATGAGGACAGATTGTAGACGTCATATTGTGACGTTTTAAATATGTACACAGTGTCAAAAGGCAATATAAGTTACATTATACTTAATGGTGGCATAATAGGGCACCGTGTACTCATTAAAGTTAGTGTTGTAGATGGTTTTGTTTTTAAATTGAATTGGTATCTTCTCTATCTTTGATTGTTAGTAGATATTTTTTTTATGTATTAAAAGACTATTAATCTAGTTTATTTTGCCACCGTATAAGTATTAAAATGAGTTCTAAAGAATGCCATTTAAAATACGTATGCGGTGTCAAAAGGTACTTAGGTCACCGTATACACATTAAATATGACAAAATGAGTTACTGGATATTAAAAATAGTATTGTAAATCATTGTACATAAATTTTCATCGATGTATACTATCCTATCATTTAGGAGATCGGCAACTAAGTCCATGTTGCTCTGTGTATACTGTCTGTAAATTGCGCGTGTTCTGAGGTCGATTTTCTGTTTGCTGGACGAAAAACCCAAGTTTCCGGGAGAAAAAACCATGCTACATTCACCTGAGACCGACTAACTCAGCCACGTTGTGAAAAAGACCCAAAAAATTCTTCCCGTCATCGATGGAACTCGGGTCTTTTCCACCCACGAGGACCTTTAGCCTTTATCAGCTTATAGCCTACGTGGAAGACTCTCCATCAGTTTTTTTGTAAATTTCCTCTGATAATTTTAGCCACTCGGCCTTCAAAGTAGTGACCCTCCTCATACGCATCTGATGATCCAATTGATCCCAGAGGTTCTCTATAGGATTGAGGTCAGAGTTCTCAAGGGCCAGTCCATCTTTTTGATGCTCATGTCCTCAAACAAGTTCGTCCCAATGCGAGGAGTGTGAGATTGAGCGTTGTCCTGTTGATGCAGATATAGACCTACTCCAATGTGCTGCCACTACATAGATAACGCATTATTGTCTAAGACATCTACACAGCCCTCGGAATCCATGGTTTTGCCCGAAAAACCAATGGCCCAAGGCCAAAGCATGCAAAACAGCCTTAGACCATTAGGCTATTGACCATGTGGGAATTCGCCACACCCAAGCAAGACCATCAGACTGGTAGACCATGTACCTTGACAGGTCACTCTAAAGCATAACTTTCCATTGGTCGATAGGTCTTATACCAAGTTATCGCAGTGTTCTGCGCACTCTACTGATTCTGGCACGTGTTCGTTCCACTCATTCCACCTGTATGTGTTGCTACAATGTCGACCTGCGTTCTGAGCGGCCAATTATACCTGACACGTAGTACTTGGGCAGGATGCATCCAACTATCAATACAAGGGTGTCCGGATATTACTGTTAGGGTACTGTATATAAAAAAATATTCACAATGTCCACTAACTATATGCATCTTAAGGCATTGTTTATATTTTTGTGTGCCTTAGAGATGCTGCTACTGGCAATGTTGACGCATTAAAAAGAGTAATAAAAGATAATACATGAATTATTCAAATCTCATTATAAGGCACTGATTACACATTAAAAAATGTGTTATAGGACGCCATGTGCATTTTTCAACTTATAATGTTATATACGCAAAAAAATATCATTAAATATTATAAGGCGACGTTTACAAATTAACTGTTGGATATTTTTATAACTTAAAACCCAACGCTCTAGAGATTTGTATCTAGTATATTTAATTAAAATGGCATAAATGAAAGCGTCACTTTGTTTTTCGAGGAATGGACACAGTTTGAACAACCTTTAATAAAACCTACCAAAAAATCGATACTAATCCGGTTTCTTTCAACTGTGATTCACGTTGGAGCTGATGTTCTTCTTCTTTCTGATGGAACGGTTATTTCACTTTACGTGCCTAAATATTTCTTTCGATGGATATAAGCATTGAAAAGTCTGATAATCTACAAATATTACCTTGGTAACACCATTGATTGACAACCGAGATCCAATATTTTTGGTAAATCCAAACAACAAGCGCGATCTCTTACGAATAACTCCATCCTATCCCCTTGACACTTGGAAAAGGGCAAATATCTCCTCTGATAAGATTCAATACCAGTATCGACATTTCAAATAATTCTATTAGTCGACAACAACACCAGGTGGCACTGGTATACGAAAAAAATCCGTGCAACTCAAAGAGAAAATTTCTAACGACCACCAAGTAATGGCAGGATTTATCTACCGATGTATCAGTCACCAGGTCAAGCGACGGCACCGTACGTTAAAGATAATGTCAACCACGCAGCTAGTTAGCGCGTGCGAAGACAATCAATAATTTCCACCTAAGCTCGTGCAGTGGATTATAAATCATATTAACAGCGTATGATCCATGCTTGGCTAATGCTCCTAGAACATAGTCAGCTGACCGAAATGGTCCATCGACAGTCCTCATTGTATGGTCTTAGACAGTTATTTCTGCCCCTGTGGCATTTCTGTATGAAGTCCCAACAGCAAACACGTTTAGGGACGTAGAATTAATCACGTGGCTAGTAAGAGAATTCATCCGAACCATCTTACCTCCATCCCATGAATCTTTAAATGATGATTTTCATATTACGATGAAAGCAGGATTTCCAAACGAACTGTAACTTTTTTACATATGGTGTATCGTTAATTGCGAAGTTTCAAACTGGGGGTTCTCTCTTTATAGGGCCCCCAGTTTATAATACTTGGTTATTTCTTAGGGTTGTTTGCTCATTCTGGGAAATGAAAGCGAAATTAATGTATTCTTTGCCACTAATTGAAGCCACCACAGGATTGAATGCTGTTCCACTCGTAGTATTCACAACAGACTTAATTAATTAGATGTAAAGTAACTTTCCTCGTCTTACACTTAATTAGCCTTTCACCTTAGGAATAGCCTGAGTTTTTTGTAAAGAGAAACCACTTTCAAGAATTTTCTCTTTCTCTTTATACCATATATTTTAAAACAGGTGCTCTCTGGAACGAATCTAAAATGTTGGTCCATTGAGCACCTGATTCCTTAATTAAATGAGTGTCCAGCATCCAATGGGCCATTTTTTCTGTGATTTCTTTGGGCATTTTAATTTGGACTACAGCACCCCACCAAAGGGAAACCCCCTAAGAATTTTGGGTTCCCCCGATCCCTCACCAAAAGGAAAAGCCCTGGATATTCGTATTCGATTTAAATTAGAAAACTTGATAAAATTTAGCCATGATTATATATAAAAGTGTCTCATACAATCAACAGGTTCCCCAAAAAAGCAAGGGTGCCCTCCCCAAGAAGGATGCGCCCCAACTTTGGGAACCACTAGTATAGACAATGAAATATATGAGAGAAAATCTCAAAGTAAAGACAATTTATCTATAACACATGCAAAAATATTAGGATTACTTTTCAACATAGTATCTCTGCTTCTCAAACACTTCTGAGAAGTCGCAAGACAAAGAGATCATAAAACAGCATTGTATTTAGTAGTCACACGGGTTTGAACCATGATCACTCAAAGCACATGTAATCAAGCACCCTGGCACCTGCTCCCTCATCTACGAAGGCCAATGTCCCAGAATAAGAAAATAAAAATTCAAATCCCAAAGAACATCAACATATGACTTTGCCTTAAGATGGTACATCGTTGGATTTTTTAGTTACTGTTGGCTATCTGCTTCCTGGAAATTCTAAATCTTTTCAAGTCAAAATACCTCGGATCGCATTAAAAATAGTTATGCAATTTAAAGGCTTCATAAGCGAATCCATCGCAAACTTTGTTTTTAGAAGAGTTATTCTTCAAATACCATTGAGGACGTCTAATATTATGCTCGCTAGTGCACATCAAACATACATCAAACCGGCATATGTCAGAGCACTCTTCAGACATGTTTTTAGTATCGCTTGCTTCCAACATCGACCATTGAAAAGGTTAAAGGGATGGATTTTAACCTACCGCCACGCCATATTGCCCAACTTGATATATAGCTTAGGGAATAGAAACTGGTGAGCATCCATCATGCAGAGTCCTCAAGATCCCTTTATTATCAAGGTTCATTGATCATGTTCTCGAGAGGTAACCCTCGCTATAAATTACGTATGTTGAGGATACTTCCCAATAAAAGTCCGTTGTTAATCGTCTTTTAAACCATGCGAATTCGTCCCGGTTATAACTGAGTCCAATTGAGTTGGAATGCCCCAGAGGACATTCGAATATTTTGCTAAACATTGAGAATTTATGCAAATATTTTTTAAATTTCAAATCCTGGAGTATTTAACCCCATGAAGATTTGGTCTTAAAATATGAGTTCCAGGCTTACCTTTGCCCACTGGACAATTGGTTAAACGGCGACATTCTCATTGATTAAAATATCAGTTGGTACCTCGTGAAATTAAATATCGATTGGTTATTTCCAAGAGTACTGGTGGTGCCGCCTGTAGGTGGTCAAAAGAACTAGCGCTAGAATATGCGATGTTCAACTCAAGAGACTATTATCAAAGCCTAGGATGGTTTAAAAGCGCTCTGGCTTCATTTAACTTTGTCCTTGTTCCCAAGATTGCATCTCAGACAGACGCTGCTTCATTTGAATATAAAATGCGATGGTGTGAAATGCTAATGAAGTTGAGGGAAAGAGAATTTAAGATATATTAATCCTTTCTCCGAATCTTTAAGGAGATATTCTTCGTCGGATGCAGCTTAAATTGCCTTCAAAATAACTTTCCAACTAGTGATTGGTAGGCAGAAAGTGGTAATCAGAGTTTATTAATTCCATCAGATCAGTACACTGAGGAATTTCGAACTTTGATTGACGATTGTCGTCATATAGAGAGTCTAATGACACTTTGAAGTGAGCTGGAAGCGATATCCTTCAAAGAGATCCATTAAAAGTGCAGCATCACTCTCTTCTCTGATCAATTGCAACGGTAGCGCCATCTAGGAGTGTCTCTTAGAAATCCATCCATGCTTCCAGTTTATTATTTTGCAAATGGCTACGTAGAATTGAAGGGGTGGGTTTTCTTGTATCCAGGGGGTGAATAAAGGATGGGGGAGTAATAGCGCGTGCCTTTAGCTTTTGACCACCTATTGGTCACTTTGAATGCACAAATAATCGGTTGTTTTTGCAGATACTTTTTTCTCTGTTTTCAAAAGTGGGAGGCTGGTCCTTCTTCGTGTTCTCGTCTTCAGGTGTGAGTAAGAAATTAACCAAACGATATCCAGGTCACCCCGCAGTTTAGCCTTTAGCCTTTTCGATGTACATTTAAAATACGTCTGCTAGATTTGGGGTTGTTCGTGAGCTTGCATTAACACCGACTGCCTGTGGCTGATGCTGTATGTAATTTTCTTAATGGAAGGTTTCAGCACGATCTTGAATCCGGAATGCTTTTACAAAACGTGAGCAAGAGGTCGTTTTACCTTCTGCATTTCTCTCTTTTACCATATATATACACTACCATACCAAAAGCATTCGGACACCAACAAGTTTGAAAAAAATAAATGAATAAAACGTCAGTTCGATTGAACAAAGTAATGACGAATATGACCTTCTCTTCCTTTCTGGTCCCAATGACCCCATGGTAATCATGCAATTCCTCAGAGACTTTGGACATATGAATCCTTGCTCTAACTCATTCTGCTTGTGGAAATGTTCTTATACTTTTGGTAAGACAGTGTATATCAATATAATAAAACGATACGTTGAAAACAACAAAAGGTGTTTAAATAAATTTAAATTTATTAACTAATAATTTTAATAAAACTGCAATAGATTATAAAAAATTTAATTAATTTAAAGTTTACAATGTTTTTTCAATAAAAAGTATTAGTTATAATTTCCAAAAACCAATTTATTTAAACATAAGTAATATTAAAAAAAAAAACTTTTGCAACAGCAAATAAGATTAAACAATAAAAAATTAGTTTATGTACGCAGTATGAATATTTGAGCAGAGAGCGATTTTTTAATTAAATTAATTTTTTTTTCTTGTTCTGTGATTAACAGAAGCGAAAAGTAAATGTATTTTTTTTCTTATAAATTAATTATTAAGATTATAACTTTATAGAGCACTTAATAGAAATATATAGTTCCACGTACTCTAAACTTAATCGTTCAGCTCAATTACAAGTTTATAAAATTTATTACTCTTCTCCCCTATACTTTTTTAAAAATTTCTTTTATCTCAATGTGTCTATATATGTATTCTGTTCACAACTGACACCACGTTCATGAATCATGCAAAAGCTAAAGCTAACAATACTGCATTAAAACATTTAATATATGAATTTCTTTTTTTTTTTTTTACATACAAATTGTATAAAAAAAAGGAATAATCTCTGTCTGTTCGATTTTAATTAAATTTGAATAGATTGACAAATATTTTTAAAAAAATTAAAAATAAAATTTCATGAAAATCCGTTCACTTGTTACATGTGCACAGACGGACGGATATGTTAAAATCTTGCTGTTCCTGTACGCTTAGCGACAAAGGGTTAATGGCATATCTGATAGCTTGTCAAATACACTGCTGACCATTAAAATTGTCCCACCAACTAGACCCAGATAATTTCACTAATTGTAAAAGCTAAATGCCTGTGCTTGAAGATGGGGTTGCTTGGAGTGGCACTATAATGCGTGCACGTGTCTCTGGATTGAAAACACCGAGTTCCAGTTGGTGAATCCCAGTGAGAGTGTGTACTAGATTCAATCTAGTGCTTCTCCTCTTACAGGTAATCTCGGGAGGGGTACACTGGCAGTGATGTTCACCTCCTACCTGTGCTCCCGAATGGTACACATCTATTTCCATCCTCTCGGATCATTATCTCCCCCATTTTCCAAGGCATCCATCCGTACTCTCTCCTACACCACCACCACTACAAATGACCAACTAGAATAACCCTCCTCCAACTAAAGCCGCACGCATCTCACATAATTACAGATCGGCCGGGCACTCAACGTAATTGCATCCGTGACGTCATCACCTTAATGACGTCACTTATAGGCGTCATTGTTGCACGTTACGCAGGTGGTTTAACAATTTTTTTTTTCTGATATTGTAAACTGTGGAAAGGTTCACCTGTCGCGCGTAAGGGATGTTAATTATCCAAAGTAATTAGCGAGTTAATTATTTAATTAATCTATTAATTCTTACCCTTTCTTTTTCTATAAACATAATCTGCCCCCTTCACTCCTTCTTTCTCTAATGGACACTTGAATACGATTATTTTGGGTTTTTGTTTTCTTTCTCTCCCGTTCGTGACTGTCAGTTGCACGTGCCGCGTTCGTGAACTTTTCAAAGACGGAACGGCCGTCTTTTAAGAACGATCCCAAACTTCTTAACAGGGCCGGCTCGAAGGTATATGGAGCCCCTAAGCCACATCGACTGATGACACCGATGCGAAGATTTTAATTTTTTTCGAAGGATTGATTTTTTCTAATTTGCGCCAAGGTTTAGGGGCATTGGTGCCCCTAGGAGTTAATCTAAAGCCGGCCCTGCTCCTTAGTAAAGTTACATCCTGGGGACGATGGAAAAGCGGCTTGGAAGATAGACTGGCACGTTTGTGGCCCGACATCGGCCATCTTCTGTTGCCAAACTCGAAATGAGTTCCTCATTGGACATTGATGTGACCCAACTTGAATCCAAGGGCCGGCCGATGAAATATGAAGGAATGTTCGCGGTCTATTTTTCCGGCGCAAATAACGGCAGCGTTATGACGTGATTGATCACGCTCTGACGTCACGAGCACGTACAACAATGGGTTTTCGATTTTTGGCCTCGGGCCAACTTCGCTCGCCAGATATGGCAGCTTCCACTTGACCGGAAAAAAGCGAGGAGATGCGGCCATTGATGCGCAATTAGATTTTTAACAAAGTCGGGCCGCAATTCTTCGCTCGCCCTTCTTTCGCATCATTCCGCCTACGACTAATTCGGTTTGCGTAAAAATTGGTTGAACGGAAGTGCGAGAGAAGTTTCGGCCGAAAAACGAAACGAACGAGATTGGTGGGGGGGGATGCAGATGGGGATTGGTTGGGGCGGGGAGGCCTCACTCGGCTCATTTGTATGAAAATAACTGGCTGCACGTGCTTATTAAGCGAACGGTAAAGAATCGAGACGCTTTGTCACTTTTAAGAAGTAATTAATGAAGAGAGAGCGATGCACTTATGCGACAGAAAGAAAGAAAGAAAGAATATTTAAATTTCACACAACCTCTGCTCTGGCTGCTCACATTCTCTTCTTTTCCATCAGGGAGCTCGTCGCTACCCGCTGCGCTCCCTCTAGGATTTTACTTCTTTTAACTGTTCTCTCTCTCTCTCTCTCTCTCTCTCTCAACTAAAGTTCTAACTCCAGGTACCCACTCTGCCCATCAGACACAAGCAGCATCTGTCCGAAGCTTCCTCGTGGATATCCTTCTCTGAATTTTGCCAGGCCCTAAATCACTGGGGTCAGGGGTTGGTCTCTCTTGGTAACTACTAGCAACAGCCACTAGAGAGCTAATTCTATCAACAATCTTAAGAAAGGATATGGCACCAGCACTACTCAAACTACCATCCTTCTATAAAGACGCGCTGCACTTCTGGAAGAAACTAAATCTTCGTCACCCCTTCGAGGGAGCATCACTTCCTGTCGCACTTTCAGAACCACTGTTCTGTTAGCTTCTGAAACTGATTACCATCTCCTTTTGTTAGGTGGAATTGGGCAGGAACAAGGAACATGGGCGACCTCCTGACATCACGTCTTAAATGAAAAGGATGGTTAGACTTACCCATTAAAATTATGAATGCAAAGCACCAAAACAAACTTTTAAATCAGCAATCGCACGAGTATTTGCAGACATCAAACTACCAAAACGGATTGAAAATGTCACCGGATCCTTGCCTGCATTAACTTTTGTAACCACATCACCAGAAGCCATCACCGGGTACCTCTGTCGCTTACATCTTCCAAAACAGAATATCAGCCAATTATGTGACGCGATTTTTCCATCGTCCACTTGCCAAGCTCTCCTTCCTCCACTCTCCACAAGCCACCATCTAACTTCCAGTGGAACCTTCCGTATAGGACGAAATGTTCTAAGTCGGAAGCAAAAGTGTAAAGTGTATTTAGTGTCTAACGGCACCAGGGGTTTCCCCCATCTCCGCGTTGCTTTCATTGTGGGTGTACCAGTTCACTGGGAAGGCCAGAGATTTAAAAGTGTATGGATATTGTACATGTGTAGCGTTGTGTTCTGTTGTTCATCTGGCCATTTAGCCGCTGGACCCCTACTGAGGCCCAACGTTGTCCACACTTAGCCCCGTGGAGGCAGACCAGGTACACCAGTATTTTTAGATAAGTACTCTGGCAGGTCCTGCCACCTAATTTCCTGAGATTTCAGTGGCTAGGACCTATATATATATAAAAAAAAAAGGGGGGGGGGAGGATAAACGCTTGAGTTTAATTAGGCCGAAAGAGGTTGCAAGTGTGTCGAGTTTGGCATTTAAAATTTTTACGTTGTGTGGGGCATTCGCTTTTCGCTGGCGATATAGGTAGAGTAGGGGGAGAGATGGAAGGCTGGGGGGAAAAGACAGAAGTATGGGGTCAATAGGGAAGGCGACCCCAGGTATATCAGTGGGGCATGCCCTTGCCCCACCAGAGGGAAATGAGGGGGTGGTGGGGTGGGGAGGGGGCAGGAAGTCCTTCCCCTCACCCCACCAGGGATAGGGATTGAAAGTGGGCTGGGCAAGGGAGCCCTGCCCAGTTCGCCATAGCGGCAATTTGCAGTGCCCTCCAGCAAGTGCAGTCTGATGACTCGTTGGTGGGGTTTGGTCCTTTTCTAGGTGTGTGGTTTCATCCTGGGAGCGACGACATTCTGGCTGGAGCCACTCCCATTGGTTCCTAGGTCGATGCTGTTTCATTTATTCTGCTGCATATTACGCCGTTTGTCCTTAGTATTTTGCGATCCTTTCCTCTGTGTTGATGTTTTATCAGTTTGTCTTTATTTATTATTTGTGGTTATCTATTCGTTGTGGATGGCTATTTCTGTTCGTCGTCTATTGAAGACGTCAAGTGCAAATCGGCTGAGGGCTTTGTATTCATCTTCTGAATCCAGTAAATGGTACTCTTGATTTTTCGGCAAGTATTGAATCTCAGTTATAAGTCTACTTCTGTGTTCTTCGTAGCATTCACAGTCGTGCATAATATGCTGCCAGGTTTCAGGTTCTCCACAGGTGCATGTGGACTCTTCTATTATTCCGAGTGCGTTCAGTTTTGCTTTAAATGGGCCGTGGCCCGTCAGGAGGAAGGTTGTATTTAGCCCAGGATAGAACCACGAGGGGGCTTTTGGGTACATTTTTGCGACTATCGGTATGAAGCTTCTTGTAACTTGACCCTTTGGCTACATCTCCCATCTGTGCTGCCAAATCTTCAACATGTGAGCCACTATTCGTTGTTTCTCTACCGTCCGGCTGTTGGTTGGGTCCAAGGTAAAGTCATAGATGGAGGCAGGTATATCCTTGGACAGTAAATACATGAGTCCACATCTAGTCACCTCGAGGTCCAGCGGAAGAGCTCCTGCCAGGACCTGCAGAGCGTGGGTGCTCACCGTTTTGCATGCCCTAGTTATAGTTAGAAGTATGTTTCTTTGGATAGTGTCCAGCAGTCTTCTGTTGACCGCGGTTCCGGCCTTCCTGAACCAGATTGGTGATCCGTAGGTGATCGCTGCGATGAATATTGTTTTATAATACAGGGACAGGGTCTTCCTGTTGAGTCCCCAGTCCCTGCGAGATACTCTTGTTACAAGTGTTGCATAGTTCCTTAGTTTCTCTCTCAAGTAGGTGAGGTGAGGTGAGGTGTAAAGGACAGGTTTCCATCCAGGATATGTCGGAAGCAGACATCCAGTGGAGACTGTGGCCCAACATCCTTCCCATCCCACTCAAGCTACAGATTACGTGCCTGCAACTACTGCCTCTTCTGCGCCACCCCAGGTACCCTGGAACACTCGTGCCTGGAGTGCCCTGTGTACAACAATCTGGTCGAGTACACATGTGATGCTGCACGGCTCGCTTGCAACCACGCCCACTCTCGGGAGGGCTTCTGGTACCCGCTTTACTCTGGGCAGACAACATACGCCACGTGCAACTTCTTATTCATTGCCGGCAAGGCCATCCTTCACAACTTTTACTTGAAACCCACACAAGAAGCAGAGAGGACGTTGACACATCAACACAACATCTCAAGTGGAGTCCCTGCAGAAAGTTGCAGAGCAGAATTGTGCTTGAACCCCATCATCACAGACCCGAATTATTCGGTAATCTTAAGAGCGAACGGAACGGTGCTGGTGACCTCTTCACCAACACCAAGAGTCCATCCATCATCTTCAACGTGTGATCTTAAGAAGACAACGATCAAATGCCAAGAAGCATTCTTTTTAAAATTTTATCTTAATTGTACGCAGAATCGAAATAGATTATTATATTTAGAAAATCTATTTACCGTTCATGTTTGAAATAAAAAAAATAAATATATTATTCTCTATTTTACTCGCTTACTATCTTTCTTTTCTCTATCTTTTTTTCCTTTTTTTATTTCTCTCTCTATTTTTCTTTCTTTCTTTCTTCCATCCTCTCTTTTTCTGTCTGTTTTTCTTTCTTTCTTTCTTTCTTTCTCTCTTTTTTCTCCATTTTCTTTCTTTCTCTCTTTTTCTCTCTATTTTTTATTTTTTTCTTTCTTTCTTCTACTCCTTTATCTCTGTTTTTCTTTCCTTCTTTCCTTCTATTTTTTCTTTCTTTCTTTTTCTGCTTCTTTCTTTCTTTCTTTCTTTCTTTCTTCCTTCCTCTCTTTTCCTCTCTGTTTTTCTTTTTCTATATTTTTCTTTCTCTCTTTTTCCCTCTCTCTCTCTCTCTCTCTCTCTCTCTCTCTCTATTTTTTCTTTTTCCCTTTCTCTATTTCTCTCTATTTTTTCTTTCTTTCTTTCTGTATTTTTTTCTCTATTTTTCATTCTTTAGTCTCTCTCTCCCATTTACTTTCGTTTTTCTCTCATTTACTTTCCTTTTCTCTCTCTCTCTATTTTCTTTCTTTCTCCATTTTAATTGTTTTCTTACTCTCTCTCTCTCTCTCTCTCTCTCTCTCTATTTTCTTGTTTTCTTACTCTCTCTCTCTCTCTCTCTATTTCTTTCTTCCTCCTATTCCTAAACTCTTATTTTTTTCTTTGTTTATTTCTCTCCTTTTTTCTCTTTTTCTTTTGCTTTCTGCCCAGTTTTCTCTTCTTCTTTCGCTTTTCTCTCCTCTTCTTCGTCTCTTTCTTTTTCGCCTTTTCTTCGTCTGTTACCTTTCTAAGATTTTATTTCGGTCTTTATTTTATTCTTAAATTCTCTCTCACAATATTCCCTCACTTTGATTTACTCCCTTTTGCTTTCTATTTTCTTCTCACAGTATCTTTCTAAGACTTTCTTCCCCTCTTTCTCTTTCTCTCTTGCTTCTTTTTTTTTTTCATTTTTCAGAAATCAAATCCGTTTAAATTTTTAAAATCGAATAGCTGGAACCGAAGTTATGAGCGATGTAACAATTTATGCTCACGCCCACTACTTACTCTACCGAATCAACGTCAGTGACTGAGTTAGTGTCATTATCGCAATTTAGGACGTGACGTCATTTGCGTCACTTGCGTCTCGCATTTTCGTTACCAATCGATTTTACTTCATTCCCAAATATTTAGTATGAACGGTATAACTCTACGCTTACGCCCGCTACTTGCTCTATCGAATCAACGTTAGTGAATGAGTTAACGTCATCAGCGTTATTTAGGAAGTGACGTCATTTCCGTTTGTTTTCAGATCAAAATTCATCATCAAAGATGTTTTCACATCAAAAATGACATGCACGTGATTTTCATGCTTCAAAGATTTTTATGATGTGCTCATCATTAACCGAAACTCACTTTTAATAGAAAATTCACTTTTTCTTAATAAAATATTTCAAAATATCAGAAAATTAGTTGGTTTTTTTAATAAAAATCTAGGAACCAATCCTGCCGAATTTCTCATGACCCAAAATAAGTCCCAAACGAATGATGAATCCCAACAGTCCCAAACAGATGAATTTTCATCCGTTTGTTATCAGATGAAAACGAATTACTGCAGTGAAGCCATTTCTACAGGGGTAACAAGCAGGAGAAGTTACAGAGAAAGTCACTTATCGAATCCAATCTTAACGTTCAAATCCACCCTTCCTCTCCTTATTCAATCGACAAAAAAAAAACCTTTTCCCCCTCTCCCCCTTCTGTACAATTTCCATGTTTAAACGAATCCCGCAAGTTCATTAAGTGTCCACAAACAGCGCGAACACATCCTCTTTCAAATACTCCCTCCTTCTATTTCCATAATCAGGAATGGAGAGCACATCGGAACAAATTCCACCTCCCCAGTCATAAACAGCGAATTTCTCCTTAAAAGGAGAGAGAGAGAGCCCGCGCGTGTGACACTAACTCAGAAGGAGAATTCCTCGCGTGGCCAGGGAAAACAAAGTTGCCACTCCAGCCTTTCATCAAACGTTATTATAAAGAAAGCGAGTGTAGCGAGCGAAGGAGCTGCTCCCGCCTCCTCCCCCTCAGTTCGCTTATGTAAGACGAAACAGCGTCTCACAAAGTAAGAGAGGAAGAGGAAACGAGAGCAATGGCAAGAAGCACGCGCCGAAAGATCGTCCGTTTTGCCGATAAGGAGAGCTCTCTAAGTCATCTCCTTATTGCAAACTTATATCTAAGTAGCATAATTTCCCTTCCTTCCGCTCTTATCGTAATGCAGGCGCATTTCTTTCACATCCCCCCGTCCACAACCCCCTTTGATCTTCACCTCCCCCAACCCGGCTTCCTTTCGATAGTAAGAGACAATCCTCGGGGGGACGATCGCCGACAAAGGGACGATCCGGTCTCAGTGGAAGAAAAAGTTTCATTTCTTGTAAGAGTTGAAGAAAGCCAAGCAAGCGAACACACTTTTATCTGCTTCGACTGCCTTATTAGATTAGGGGGGGGGCAAAGGATCCTGGGTAATATTTCCAAAATGGGGGAGGAGAAAGAGAGATGGGGACTCCGACTCTAAACATACCCCTTTGCTTGACAACTAGGTAATTCTAGTCATCACTTAACCTCCTGTGTATTTTCTCTTCTCCTTCTCCCGGATGGGAGGGATGTAAAAGAAGATGGAATCTTAAATAAATCATGAGAAAGATCCTCTTGTCTTCTAATATTCGAAGGGTGGCGTCGGGTCATCTATTTTAGAAAAACAGAGCGAGGCTACGTGAGCAAAAGATGCTGTTTTATGGGCTGTGAGTATCGTATCAGACTTGACCGATTCTGAGAAGCGAAAGAAAGAGAGAGAGAGAGAGAAAAAAAAAAAGAATCGAGAGATAAAAACATTGCACAACTTGATAAATGGATCGCGCTGGTTGCTATCGACTTCTGTCATATTTGTAAGAAACCCCGTCAATGGACAGCTAATAGCAATCTTGGGCTCTGATAAGAAAGCCATATTTAGGGGGTCTCTTACCCATCAAAAACGCTGCAACTTTCTTTTTTTTTTTATACATCTTGGGTTGAGCCAATAAGTGAACAGCTACAGGATGGATGCGTTAAGATGCATTCCTTTTATCGATAAATTTCAACTGCTATTGCCTCATCCTCTTACAAGGAAGTAACCTTAGAAAGATATCGAGTCATAAATCGAGTTTGATTTATCGAAAACGATTTAGAAATTTTAATGGCGTATTTATGATCTGTCTTTTTTATAGTATTTCACTCACTTTCTCGTATATACTTTCTCTCTTCTTCTTTTTTTTCTTTCTTTCTTTCTTTCTACGTATATTTCTGCAATTTCTATTCTGCTAAGTACATTTCCTTAATGGAGAATCTTCGTTATCCCACTTGTCTCGATAATTTTATGTATTTGAAGATGATAAAACGAAGGACGGCCATCAAAATTTTGATTTATTTTCGAGGGATAATAAAACAAGACAAGTAGTTTGTGTATCTTTTATCTTTTTGTGAAGAAAATTTCAGTGGGAACATTATTTGTCAAGAAAAGCAATCAAATCGCGATTTCAATTGGAGTTGCAACAGCTCTTTAGCCATGGTAAAATGTGTGGATGAGGTTATTAGGATTAAATTGCAGTCTTTAATTTAAAATAAAACACAGTTGGCCGATGTTTAAACCAAAAGCAATGCAGCTCTTCTATGATACTGTTGCGCATGAACGACTACTGCACAAATTGAAGCAGTGTGGCATTAAGGGAAAGTTGCTACAATGGATAAAAGGATGGTTGAGTGGGAGAAGACAAAGAGTGGTAATCAATGGACACTGCTCTTCGTGGACTACTATTAATAGTGGAGTCCCACAGGGTTCGGTCTTGGGCCCATTATTATTTTCCATCATATACTTCTACTATTGTTAATGCTAATGAATGCCAGATAGTATCGCCAAACATTGTAACAAGGGTTTAAAATTCTCACAAAGATCAAGACTTGAAAAAATGGCTGTTTGAACCAGAATTTACGAAAAAGGTTTTTCATTCCCCCTGCATCTCGTAGTATACTAAAGAAACCTCATCTCGAGACCTCTTTGATATTTGTCGTATGAAAATAAGAAACAAAAGCAAACATTTATATAAACAAAAAAACGCATTCTCTATCCATAACATATATCGATGCATCTCCATAAATGGCTCTTTCATCTTTGAGTCTCCTGAAAATTTTTCCTTTTTTTGTCTCTTTTTTCCAAGAACTTAAGACTCGAGGAACTTCGTTAAGCCTATTACTATGCGCGGGGTCATTTTCCTTCCATCTATTACCGGATCTACATACACTCGGAGGCAGAGGTATAGAATACTTAGGAGCTGAAACAAAAGTAAAAAAGGAGTTTTGGTAAATGACTGTTTTCTTGCATTTTAGCACGAAGAGAGTTCAAAGTAAAGGGCTTTAAGTTCAAAGACGTTTGCGTTTCCTGGACACTTCTTATTTAATCCTCTAGAGGGAGCTAAGCACATTGGGAAGGTCATTGCTGTTATACCAGAGCTATTCCTTAAGGCTTTTTATCCAACACCATCTTTTCTACCTTTTCTGTAATGCCACCGTCAGATAACATTAAGGTCAGTGTGATAAGTGCTGACGCTACGGTTTTCCATTTATTTTTGCGCGTTTTCACCTTAACTTTCTATTCCTTGATGCCTTATCTTTTTTCTTTTAGCAGGCTGAAGTGTATTTTTCATCCGTATGTGTGTTCATCTGGATGCAGTCTGAAATTGCTCGATTCCAATGGATGAATCGATAAGATAGAAAGAAAAGTAAAGTGTGGTAAACGCACCTCAGGCTGGGCACCCCCGACCTTTCAGTTTTTCTTAGAAACAAACTTAGGTAATCCACCAGTATGCATTTTATTTTAAGTAAATGTTTCTTTGTAGGATACTGTCCACTTTTCAAGTTCGTTTTGTAGAGGATAAAGGATAAAGGATGAAGGAAAAAGTCCCGTTAAATTTTCTATTCATATTTACAAACAACCTAAAAGAAAGAAGCAGAAACACGTGACTCATCAGCTAGCTTTTGTTTTTATTCTGAGTTGTTGGAGCAAAGCGGTCCCCAAACACCATCTAATTCGTATTTACCATCATCATGGACTAGTGGAGTGAAAGAAGTCATTAAGACTCTACTGTAATTAGCTAATATCCACAGATAAATTAGTTTACCTATGAATTCATAAAGTTACTCGGCGTTAAAAGCCCTAAAAACAAAAAAAAAAAATGCAGAAAGAAACGAAGAAACAGAAGGAAAAAACCTAAAAGACATCGAAACATCCCATTAATTAATTTTTCTCTTGCCTCCAGGTCAAAAAAAAAAAAACAAAAAAACTCTTAAATACAATTAAAATAAAAAGAAATCAATATTTCTAGCGTTTATTTAAAACGCTGGACCTATTGAAGGATTGATTATTACTCTTTTAGGACTTGATCCAACTCAACTACGCATTGTCACTTTAATGGAGTCCAATAGTTACAACAAAATCCGCTATTGGTCGCCATTTTAAATGGAAGTCGAGTTCTTTTTATTCTATTATTATTTTTGCTTTCGAAAAGCGAGGGTTAAGGGCCTCATAAAAGGATTGTCAGCGCTCCAATGAGATTTGTTCTTGAAAGTTGTGGAAATGGAAATGACATTAATAATGGACTTTTTTGCAGATTAGTCGAAGAGTTGAGATTTAACACAAACTCGCTAAATTACTTAAAGGCAAAATGCATTATCTGTATTAAAATTGAAAAGTTTTGGAGTAAAAAAATCCATTAAGATGTCTACTTCCACAACAGAAAGGTTATATTGAGAAAAATAAATACAGCGATGGTTACTCTCAACGCCCTCCAACCAAAAATGCCCCCCACCACCCACACACGCACAAATATTCGATTATACGACGATCCAGGAATGCCTGATCAAAGTAAAGAAGATGGATAGGAGATGGCTTTCTTCAAGGAGACCGTTCAAAGACGTCTTGTCAGAAGGAGGTGGGGCGGCGGCTTCTGAGTTCACTGGCATGCGAACGTAAATTTACGGCTTTTATTTGTAAGAGTCAACAAATGACGTTGTCTGTGTACACGAAGAAATTCGATTGGCGAAAGGCCATTCGCCCTTATTTTAGAAGAACGGTGAAGCATCTGTTTCGCTTTCTTATGACCATTGTTTCTTAGAAGGGGTTAACAGTTGATTCGTGGTGGTTAAGAAAGGCAGCCTTTTGTTTTTTTAAATCTCCATTCCAATTCCACAAAAAAATATAGCCGTTGACATAAAAACAAAAACCGAACTTAAACGAACGAAAATTTTAGCTTAAAATAATAGGACACAAAAACAGAAATCAGGTTGAGGTCCAAATTTGCATTTAATAGGCTTGCAATAAGATTTGGAATTAGCATTAGCATTAGTAGAGGTATATGATGCAAGAAAGCAAGATTATGGAGCATCACCCAAAAAAAAAAGCTTATGGAGCATCACCCAACATTATGCCAACACTCTCGGTTTCACCCATCCATTCCGTCCTAAAGTCTGTCCAATTCTTCCTTGAATCGGTTTGAGCTATCAACTTCCACAACGACAGTTCCAACAATCGACTACCTGCTATAACAACAATCTTTCCTCAATTTGAATCTATGCCCCTCAGCTTCTTAATCTAAGCAAGAGGAAGGATCCCATCACCATTGAGCTTGATCAATCCATTCAAGGCCTTATACACCTCAATCAGACCACCACGCAGGTGCCTGGTCTCCAGAAGCTGCAATTTGTAGACCTTAAGCATTTCTTCGGAAGAGCACCCCTTCGTTCCCCTCACCAATCTTGTTGCTCTTCTCTATACACGCTCAAGCAACTCTACATCCTTCCTAAAATGAGGCCCACAGACCTGTACATCGGGTTAAAAACTAATAACATTAGTTTTTAACCCGATGTAAATTCAAAGACAGTATGAGTCCAAAAAGGGACTCATACTGTCTTTGAATTTTGTCTTTAAAAACTAATAACATTAGTTTTTAACCCGATGTAAATTCAAAGACAGTATGAGTCCAAAAAGGGACTCATACTCTCATTTGGGCAGCTCTATTAGCTGAAATAACTGTATGAGCTTGAAACTTTAATAAATTCTGCGGTTGCTTAAAAGTCTATAAATAATAAGTTGAAACTGTATATCCACTTTTTTTTACCATCCATTGCGAACACTCAGAAAGAAGATAGACAACTCCATCGATCTACGTTGTCATAGAAACAGTTCGGTCTTTTTTTTTTTTAAACTTGGCCATCGTGGAATTTTTCCTGCGACATTACACTTACGACTTCTTGCCCAATTGTCCAGCTGTCAGCGTTGGATTCTCCTGGCTTAGCAGTTAAGTACCTTCCCAAGGAGTTGACCTACTTAAAACCACTTGGTTTTAAATGAAAGGTTAATATTTACTCGGTGTGAAAAGTTTTACTCGAAGTATAAATTAAATCCCAAAGCTACCTTGCCTCCAAATTGATTTATTCAAGAACTGGTGAGTCTCCAGTGCTCCCAACTGCAAGCGAATAAGATCAAATCGTACATTTTAAACGTCTTGGATGAACCAACAAAATGTTAGCGCGACTTAAAATCAAACATAAAAGAAATTCTTCTTGATGGAGTATCTCATTTCAAGGTTGTACACAGAAGAGTGACGTGGTTTCTTCCAAAAATAATATCGCGTTTTAATGATAAAGAGCAATTTTAGCGTCTTTATAAGAAGTCATTTTTCCTCACTTGTCAGGCGAGGTTTCATATTGCAATGCCATCGTCAGAAAGAGGATTTTTTAGTCTTTCTGTAGCTCTCATCTTTGTCAGCATCAGAACTAGAGAAAAAACTTTTTAAAAGTTAGTTATACGTAATTTGATGCAAATTCTTCTTGCCTTACCTTATTTTTATGTCCTGTGGAACTTTATCGACTTAAATCTCAAGAACACTTTTGTTACTTGAGAAGAAAACGTTAGAGAAAGAGATTATAATCTGCTGTTTGGCACACGAACAAGAGAAACCCGTTATTTATCATAATCGATTCTTCTTATTTCATATCGGCAGTGAAAAAAATAAAAACAATTGCCGAATTCAAGGGGTATTCAACTCTTTTCCCGGGTCGAGAACTTTAATAAAGCTAACCTTTCGTTAGGGGTTTTGCATAATAAATAATGAACTCTGTTCTTATGAGCACCAAGTTGAGAATGGCACCTTTGAAAGAGAAGTTCTACGCTGTCCTACCACACCCCTCCATGGATGGGGAAACAGGTCCTGTGCATGCAACGCTTCACAAAACCTGCTATAAATATGCCCACTGGGCTTCGAACAGACAATTGCAAAAGTGGGCATGCAAGACGACACGTTCAACAGAATTGATCACCTCAACAAATGCTAGACGCCGATTACAATAAGGTGTAAGGAGAGCGAATCCTGGACTGTAGAGCAGTGGAAAACAGTCCTATGGACAGACGAGTCGAGGTTCGCACTCTACCAGTCTGATGACCGTTCCTGGGTAAGTTCGTTCCTGATTGTATCCTCCCAACAATGAAGTTTGGTGGAGGCAGAGTCATGGTATGGGGTTCCTTTCATGGTTTGGCTTGGGCCCATTAATCCTTATCGACAAAACCATGAACTTCCAACATTATGCAATACTTTGGGGAAGGCCCATATCTGTATCAACAGGACAACGCTCCATGCCATTGTGCTCGAGTCGTATTGAGGACATGGGTGTGGAAAAGTTGGATTGGTCAGCCCAGAGTCACGATCTGAACTCTATTGAGCATCTTTGGGATGTATTGGATCGTCCGGTCGAGATCTCCCAAAGAACAAGGCCGAGTGGAGGAACATATCAGGTGACATTTATAAAAAGCTGGTTCAGAGTATGCCACGAAGATTGAAGGTCGTCATAAAAGCAAAAGGTTTCAGCGCAAAATGACACAATAGAATCTCTTCTCGCTAATATAGCTTTCTGTATAACTCGTGAACTATCCTAGCGCCACCTTCTGGTTTTTGAAAAGAAGATAACGTTTATAAATTCACGAGTGAGTTTTTAGATGCGAACGTAGCGCAGAATCAATAATGGAAGCAAATGCAAGGTAAATAGCGAGACCACGAGACGCACTGTTTATACGATGGAACACCCCGGAGAAAGAATAAATCCATCCTCAGACATTCCATATTCATGTGATTGGGCAAACACAATGCGATGTAGCGTCTGCTGATGTGTTAGTCGCCTGTCACAGCGATGCTGCTGCATGCACCCGGTCCTTCACATCCGAGTCAAGATTAGGAAGGAGGAGGAGTGGTGACGTAGTAGCTCGTTCTGCCCGACTGCGCTTGGGTGAGTAGTGTCATCCACCACGACAGCCCCTGCTCTTACCAAGAAACTAACGGGGATTTTTCGAAAACATCCCTGACAGAAAGAAGCTGTCTGGTAAGTGAACTTCCTCAGCTCTTGCGCCCATGAGCTACGTGGCTTGGGGATGTCACATTACTTCTTGTGTTGCTGTCGATAGTAAAACCCCCTACTGGACGTTTTATTCAAAAAAATCCTTGAAGAAATAAAAATCTCACCTCATTTTCAAAATTGCAGTCCCTCCCTCTCTCTGTCCTATCTTTTTTACCCTTTTTTATAAACATTTTATAAAATTATTCCATCTTCTACACTCACTGGCCAAAAAATTAGAAACCTTTTGCAATTGTCGTCTGCAGATAAAGGTGCGGTATACAAATGTAAGTTTTCGCATGGTATAATCACGAGTTCTTTACTATCACAAAAATACTGTACGCTTTCCTTCTTATTCGATCTTTTCGATTTTCAGAAAGGTGTTATTGTTGGAGCACGTTTAGCAGGAGCCACAGTTGCGAAGACAAAGGAAATCACTACCGAAAGCAACGATCTCAGAAGTACACAGTGAGTGGAAGATGGAAGGAGAATGCAGCTCTAAAAGGAAGAAATGTGGAAGAAAGTTGGTACTCCAATACAACACCGCAGCAATTTAAACAAATTGTGATTCAGAATAGAAGGTCCGGTGTGCATCAAATGGCTGAAAAATTCAATTCGGGCAAAGAAAAACTCATTTCCAACCGAACTATGCGCGGTAGTTGAAGAATCTGAGAGCCGTTTCAACAAAGCCGCTTCTTTCTGTAAAAACAGAAAGATTCGACTGGAACTGTGCCATCAGTACATCAACAAAAAGTGATCCTATCAAGAGAAATAATTTACACTTCTCTCAGTTGGCCGTTATTCTATATCGCTGTTGAACAGAAATCGATGGCATATTCTAGTTGGTGGATATTTTCATGCACAGGAGATGATTCCAGCAAGCCAACCACCTAAAAAAATTAAATACTACTGTACTAGTAAGTACAGTAATATAAACTACACTGCTCGACAAAATTAACAGAACATGTAGAAAACGTGGTGTAACTCGCACAGCTTGCAATGAAGCGGGGCAAAATTTGGTATGGTGGTGTACCACAGAATAGCAATGAAATCAGGAGAGAGCGAGAAACTTCGGATAGGAATAAGGGACATTTATAGGGGTTTGTATAAGAATTGCCAAAAAGGACACATTACAAAAGTCGATGCAAGATGCTCGAAAATATGGTCACATGACATCAGTACGGTGTATGATCCCTCCCAACTGCTAAACAGACCTGACAGCTGTGAACCATGTTCCATATGAGGGTTTCTATAAGAATCTGAGGCGACAAATCACACAGAGTAACCGAAGAATCGGCTGTCGGCGTGCAATGCAAGGGCATCCCACACATGGTACATCGGATTAAAGTCTGCTTATCGTCTGGCCACAGCAGTCGTTGGATATCTTCAGGTTCAAGGTATTCCTCCACCCCTTGAGCTCTATGTGCACGTGATGTTGTTGTCCACTCCCTAAAAAGTCGCATATTGGGTTCCAGGATCTGTTCTGGATACCTTCATGTTTGAGGGATGATTCAGCATTTCTCTTGATTTCCAGATGAAATAACGTCTACAATCTGAGTGTAGGCTAAAACAGGACTCATCAGAGAACAGAACTGTACTCCATTTGTCAGCGCTCCTATTCACATGTTCATAGGACCAATAGCTCCTGCAATCTTGGAGAAAAAAAAGCAAACAGGATGTGAGCGACCAACAACAAACAACAACGAATAGGGACACAACGGAACCAGAAATGGACGAGGAACAGCAAGTAGAAGAACTGCAACCTGGAGCAGCTGAAGTAGAAACAGACGAGATACGCAATATCCGGAAGAGAAGAGTGGAAGAAAGCCCTCGCAGAATTGGAGGAAATGGACCCCACAAACACCCACACCATACCGAAGAAGAGAGCCAACAGAATCCTGTGGCAAGTCACAGACCACCTTAATAAGCGAATAATACAAGATTATCTCACCAACAACGAAATAACACTAGACAACATATGCATAGGCATTTACTGTGCCCCAGTAGCAACCACCAGGATTTACGGAAGGGAAACTAAAGACCAGCATAACACAAACGCAAAGATATGGTAGCCTTGGGAAAGAAGGCTACAGAAGAAGATAGACGAGATAAGAGTGAAGATAGGACAAGTGACCCAATACTAATGGGGTCACAGAAGTAGGAAGTTGATCAGAAAAGTGAAGGCCATCCTCAAGAACAACAACACCCACAGCAAATACAAGGCCTATAATCAGAGGATCGAAAAATACCTTGATGTCCTAAGACAGAAACTCCTCCTGGCACCCAGTAAGAGACTTCGCCGTTACAGGGAGAACGCCGAGAGGAATGGAGACAACATGACATTTTATGAAAACCAGAGAAACTTCTACATGAAAATTGGTCAAGAGGAGAAGGAAAGCAACGGATCACCCAACCAGAAGGTGATCGAGGAGTTCTGCAGAACCCTATGAAGCAGTGAAGTTAGCCATAATGGCCATATCCAGTGGATAGATCTCGAAAGGAAGAAAACCAAGAACGTACAAGAAATAGCAAAATGAGAGATTCGGAAGGAAGATGTACAGCAGTCGATCAGGAAGTCCCACAACTGGCGAAGAACCCTAGGAATAGATAACATCCACAACTACACAGGAATAATAATATACCCTGACACAATCCCAGAGTTTCTGGCTCAAGGAATCACCTACCTAAAAGCTAAGAACAAAGAGACCACAAACCCAGCAAAGTACAGACGAATCACCTGTCTTCAACAATGTACAAGATCCTGACCAGCTGCATACATAACTGAGAAGACATCAGACCACTTGGAGAGGCAGAATATCATGACCGAGTGAGCAGGAGAAGCCAGATGAGCAGGAGACAAGGAGGAATTGATGCGATAGTTATGGAGCAAGTCTCATGAAGCACTGGAATCTGCACGGGTTCCAGTCGATGTACCTGTACAGGTACATTTATTATCGCAAGGCCATCGACGCAGTGCTCATAGCTGTGTGATAAAGACATTGAAGATCTACAAAGTCAACCGACATTGATATACTTTCTAGAAGCAATCATGGCGGCAAAATGGAGGTCCACCATCATTAACGTCGAGAACATCACTACCACACCGAACTCCGTCAGAAGAAGAATCTGCCAGGAAGATATCTTGAGCCCACTATGGTTCTGTCTGGCCCCCAACTCACTATCCACAATGCTCAACAACAGCAAGCACGGATATACCCTAAAAGAGGAGAAGAAGAACCTGTACACCCTCTCTCACCTGTACACGGATGACACCAAATCCTATGAGGCCACCGAGAATCAACTGCAACAGCTGCACCGGATCACCGAAAACTTCAGCACTGATATCAGGATTCAATTTGACAAATGTAAGACCCGTGGACTGCATCAAGGAAATCCAGTCTGCTGCAACTACCAGCTAAATACCGGTGAAGATATTGAAGCCATGATAGAGGGAGAGACCTACAAATATCTGGAGATGATGCAGGCTCAATAGAAAGAACACAAGGAGATCAAGGCCTGGTTGACTGAGAAATGCCATCAGAGACTGAGAAGTCTGCTAAAGTCAAAGCTGAATGGCAGGACATAAACATCTATGCGATCCTAATACTAACATACTCCGGGATTATAGATTGGACCAACACTGAGTTGGTGGAGATTATGAAAAAAGACAGAAAAGATGGGCGAAAAGGGCACTACATGGCAGACACTACACAGATAAGATGGCTTCCAACGTTCACTAACGGGAGGCTATTCCCCAAGACCGAAGGATTCATGCTCGCCATCCAAGACCAGATGAGCAACACAGGAGCTAGAGGAAATAAATCACCAAGTACCCAGAGGAACAGATGACATATTTCGACGTAATAATTGCACTTGGCCAAATGCAATTATTTCTCATTGCATTGATCAGGCTTTGCAACACCTGGTCCATCTTTTCTAAATATTCAAAGGAATGGTCTTGCATCTTCTAAACCGATTCTTAAAGAAGATCAAGTGTGACAACCGCAGATGAATATCGATTCTGAAGAATTTTCTCAGAATAAATGTCATATTTGCTATCCACCTGGTTAACTTTAGCGTGAATTACTGCAAAAATTCTTTTATTCCAGGAGCTTTCTAATTTGGCTTCGGCCTCGATTCTATTGCATAATTGAGTGCTATGTCTTAATGGAAAACGTGTTTTGCCCTTCTAGAATGAAGCACCGAAGCGTACTGTAGCGTAATAACACTTTCCTGATGTTTTATCAGCATTCCATTCTGGCCCTGGAAGGTTAAATTAAACTGTAAGCTCTGTAGCGGGGGCTCCATCGTTTCTAATAGCTTCCAGAAGTGATATTTCATGTTTCGGAGAAAAAAATGTTGAAATTCTAATTAAAGGGAATGCTCTAAGAAGAAATACATTTCTGTTTTTACTCTCCAGCTCTTAGCAGAGATCCGTTTTGAAAATATTCACGAAATGGCGAAGATTAAGAAATAAAATGACGTCACGCTGGTGGGTTCTTTCCCTCGCTTCTCATTCCACCGAATAATTCTACTTAACTGAGTCTAATTCTTAATTTACAGACAAATTTCAGACCACTTATCTACTTAAGACATTCGTGTTAGGTGATGTAATCGTACACTGCTTAACGAAGTTTTTGTTTCAGACAATTTTGATATGATCTTTGTAATTTTAGTTGTCTGATTAGGAAGCTGTCACTTTTTTTCTAGCTTCAGGAGCCCTCTCTGGCGTATTTATTCCAAATCGCCTCTGAAGCATGCCTTTCGTTGTAGAAGGGCGCACAGTGAACAATTTTCCTTAACTCCAGTGTAATACTGGGGCAACTCGTGATTAGGGGCTTTCATAGTATGAGATCGATGAACTACGTTTGCTCAATCAGTGCTAAATACCAGTACAATTATGTTTTATGGCTCTTTCTTAAGACATTGCTCTAAATTCTTTGAGCAAACTTATAAAGCATCAGCCAAAAACTCTCCCATATCACCTGTCCATCCCCTCCTTGTCTAGTTCTTCCTTGAATTTATTCAGACTATCCACTTCCACAATAACAATTGGAAGTTTGTTCCAACAATCAATCACTCGCTGGCTGAAGGCAAACTTCCACACATCAATCCTGCAACCATCCTTCATCAATTTGAATTTATGCCCCGTCATCTGTGTAATCTCTGCAATAGGAAGAATCCATTCCATCCATTCGACGAGTTCATAACCGACATAGGTTCATAACCACAACGTTAACTGAAGAACATTTTTAAGAACTTATTTTATAAAAAGTTTATTTAAAAACAATGCACCATCTGCTATCCAATGAGGGGATCAGTTAATCCTGAAAGAAGCTGTTATAGCAGTTCCTCATCTTGCAAAGCCGTCTGTTTGAAGTAATAAAACTCTATAGTTTAAAGTTCTCGAAGGGCCGTTTAGTTTAATTCCTACTGTACAATATTTATTACTCTCCTCCCATATACTTTTAAATCTCTTTTCTCTCTGTATATATGTATCCCTTTATAAGCAACACCACAAATAGTTTTAACCAGCCCAAATACAATACTTCATGAAAATACCTCTGTTGGGAATCCAGTTATTACGTGCGGACGGACAAACAGACATATGCCAAACGGTAGGACTACAAAATAGAAAACTATTAGTCTTCCTCTTTAGTGAGGGCAAGAATCATCTTTGAAAGTTGGAGAAGAAGAAAGAATCCAATATCAAGATTAAATGTATTCTTTAGTAGGCTCCAGCGGATTCTTTCCATGGATCGACTTTGACCAGTCGAGGTATGAGAGATTCTTCTAGAGCTGGTGTGTATCATTGGGCCACGGTACAAGATCGTCATGGACGATACCAGCTGCACTCCACCACACTGGTAGCCTTCAAAGATTCTTCCCATCAAATACAGCAAAAATATTTAACTCTCTGAGGATAAATGCCTAAAAACTCTATGAGGATGCAGCATACCAGAAAGAGATCTTCCAGAATTCACACAGACTTACCGAAATATGAATCAACTGTATTGTGACAACATTACAGCACAACGTTCGTTCTGCACGAAACTTAACAATATTACTTTATTCATTTCGATCTGTGGAATTCATTTTTACTCTCTCTTATGGTATGATTGGACTCTCTCGAGTTCTGTTTCTCTATCCATTCCCTCCACAGTCCCCTTTATGTTAATACAGGTGTCAATGCCCCCAAAGTGGTAATTGGAGCCCCCGTTACGACAAAACGTATATCGAAGATAACCGAAAAATAGTGATGTGTGCAAGATTGAATTTTCTTCTTCGAAATTGATACCACGGTAGCCTTGCCGTACGATATAGAAATGCAAAACACGTGCGAGAGGTCACACGTAGGAAATTTACACCTGGCGGAATCATATATTACCAACCAGATGACGTATAGGAGCTTCGCCTTCGCCCCAGTTATTTATTATTGTTATTCGGCCTTCATACGTTCTGGAAAACAACGAGAACCTTGTTACAATACTTCCTCATAGACTACGTTAACGGTTTTTCCATCTGGAGAAAGAAATGGAAATTACTGTTGCTGAAAAAGTATTTTTGAAACTCCACAGGAATTCAAAGTTTTTGTTTTATTAAAGAAAGATCTCCATACGCCACGTTAAACCGGACTTCTTCTTTTAAAATACAAGAGGATTCAATCTACCTAAGGTACTTCCCATAGTTATATTTTAATGATTCGTGGTTTATCAAATTTCCTACATATCTCAACTTGAATCATATTAACCACCTGTATCAAATTACGGATTTGCTGAAATTGGAGCATCTTTTGGTCATCAAGTTTTTCACCAAAGAAGGGCCAAAGACCATTCATGAAAGGATGGCGGCTGTTTGGCAACAGTGCACCTTAACAGTACCAAGTGAAATTCTGGTCAAACAATTCAAGTGGGGTAGAGAGCCCATCGAAGATGATCCACGCGATCACTCCAGAAATGTGCCAAGCTGTGGAAACTCTTGTGCTGAATGGCAGATGTTTAAAGGTGTCCCAAATCTCTAGGGAATGTAACATATCTGAGGGAACGGTTATAACTATCCTCGTTGAACATTTTGGGATGACTAAGGTCAGTGCAAGGTGCTTCTGCACAGAGGTCAGATTTCTGACCTCTGTGCAGAAGCAATTCAACGGGTGATAAAACATGGGTTCATCACTGGGATCCTCAGACCAAGTGAGAATCAATGCAATGGAAGCCAAAGGATTCTCCCAAACTCAAAAAATATCGGCCACAACCTTCAGCTGGCAGATTGGCCACCAAATTTTGGAATTCTTAGGGAATTTTGTACATTCACTACTTGGAACACAAGTAGACAGTCACTGGGGAGTCATATTCATCCCTACTATACAACCTAAGGGATCTCATAAAGGAAACACGCCGTAGAAAACCTTCCAGGGGTGTGATGCTTCTTCAGGATAACGCAGGTCACATGCTGTTGCTGCTTCTTTGAGAGACTTGTGACTTTACAGAACCTTCCCATCCACCTTACAGTTCAGATCTGGTCCCCAGTGACTATTTCCTGTTTCGACACCTCAAGAACACGTAAGTGGACGTCGCTTTGCTGGTGATAATGAACTGAAGTCTATCTTTCTGCGTTCCTTGATGGACGGGACAAGGAATAGTATTTGTCCGGTATTTCCTCAATGCCAGCAAAATGGAACAAGCGAATTAAAGTTCGGGGGGTTACATTGAAAAATAAAAAAAAAGATTTTTGCCTCTATCTCATATCCTTCATAGATAATTTATTCAACGTTCCTCGTGTACACTGTGCTACCACTTTATTAGGTTCAAACCATTTGTGGGACAAATGGCTTGTCCCACAACGTTGCAAGTTACATGACCACAGTTGTGGATATAAATGTACCAAAACAGTTAAGCCTACAAACTGTAGCAAGAATGGGGAAAAGGAGTGATCCAACGGACTTCGAACGTGGAATGGTAGTAGTTGCAAGACGTCCTGGACAAAGCATCTCTGAAACGGCAGTTCTCCTCCACTTTTCACGCACCACAGTTTCAAGGGTGTATCCAGAATGGTGCAACGAACAGAAAACATCCTCTCAACGGCACTCCTGTGGAAGAAAATCGCTTGTTGATGAGAAAGGTCAGAGGAGGATGGCTAGAATTGTGCAAGCAAACAGACAGGCCACAATGTCGCACATCACTTCAGAACAGATCTTGGTACACAGAACAAAATATTGCAACGGACCACTAGTCGCACTTTGTCGCGAATGGGAGGGCCACATCGCGTACCCTTTGTTATCAATGAAGAACAACAGAGCGCGCCTCCTGTGGGCACAGCAACACCAGCACTGGACTATCGAGGATTGGAAAACAGTTGATTGGTCTGACGAGTCGAAATTCCTGGTGCATCGTGTTGATGGAAGGCTCAGAATTGGCGAAAACAACATGAATCCATGGACCCGTCATGTCTGACGACTACTCTGCAAGGTGGTGGGGGTAGTGTCATGGTGTGGAGAATGTTTCTTGGCACACGTTGGGTCCATTTATACCCATAGATTCACGTCTGAATACCACATCATTGCTGACCAAATGTATCTGATCCGTTCATGTTGACAGTTTATCCTCAGTCAGATGGTTACTTCCAGCAGGATAATGCGACGGTGCACAAAGCCCGAATCACTATGGAATGGTTCCAGAAACATCACAATGACTTTTCTTTGCTGCAGTGACCCGCTCGGTCTGTGGATCTGAATCCTATTGAACACCTTTGGGATGAGCTGGAAAGGGCTGTTCGCTGCAGGCCTACACCTCCGTCGAATCTCAAGGAACTGCGTGACACACTCATGTCTGCATGGTACTCCATTCCTGCACAACGTTTTCAGCATCTTGTTCAATCCATGCCTAGACGAATTCGGGCTGTTTTGAAGGCTAAAGGAGGCTCAACACGCTACTAGGTAGGTGTACCTAATAAAGTGGCAGCACAGTGCATATAAAACAGTAATCAGTTTTAAATTGATTAAAATGCAGGTTTTTTCTGATTTATATTTACTGTTAGAGCATATCCGTCTGTGCCATCTCTCCACGGTTCATTTCTTCACACTATTATGACAAATTATAAAGGCGACCGTGTTTTTCCAATATTCTGTCAATAAGGTTCGCCTCGTAATAGTTTTAAATTCCCCTCCTTGTTTTGAAGAGGACAAACATTCAGAAATTCACTTGGGCTGTCTTCTCTCTAATCCTGTACTCATTGTGCATCAGTTACATTGACATGGAAGTATCGGGGAAGTGGGGGAGGGAGGCTTTACTGTTGCCAGCCGACCCTTTTTAATGGGGTAATTTTACCCTCAATAGCTTCGGAACGTAGAGCGTGGCAAGAGTCACTACACATATGCCTTTTATAGCGACATTGTTAAGAACAACAGCGTCTAATGAAGCGCACACGAGCCGAGACGTATGGGGGTCATTTTTACTCGTGCTCCTCCACTGCATTAGTAGCTACCGCCAAGGATTCCGCCTAATACTCGCGTCAGAGAGGACCGTTGAGGCACGCGCAAGGCGAGAGACTGGAAGTAATTGTAACGGAGATTGGATGAAAAGCGCTATGATTGTATGTTGTTAGGAAGTTCCAACAGCAATGAGTGTTACTACGAAAGCGGAGGAGGAAGATGACGAGGATTTCTGTTGGGACAACAAAGTTCACTGTAAATGGAGAGAGAGAGAGAGAGAGAGCTGGAACAGCAGAAGACAAAAGATTTTATCCCAGCATCCTCTTCCCTATTCAATTGGCTTCTTTAAATTTACAAAAATTATAAATCTAGACGTGAATAACGATCTTTTTATTATTATTTTATCTTTTATTTAATTAATATGTCTCTCTTCCTCCAGAATAAGTGCGCTCTTCCTCCAGAGCTTTAGATGGATTGGCAAACTGAGGACAGGACTACCAACCATCACCAGCGAAAGTAACACGAGGCAATGGATTTGACCATCATGGTCTAAGTTGTTTCTTTTAGGACTCTTTGAGGCCTAAAAGTTTGTCTATTGTTTGTCTATTGTTTGTCTATTGTTAGTACGCAGTGTTTTCTATTTTTCGTACATAGGATGTACACAGTGTGTTTCTATTGTTAATACGTAGTGTTTTATATTTTTCGCACCCATCAACCACACAGTAATATTATATTGTTCGTACCTATATGTACACAGGGCTTTTCTATTGTTAGTACGCAGTTTTTTCTATTTTTCGTACCAAGGAACTACACAATGATATTATATTGTTCTATTGTTCGTACCTAGGATATACACAGTGTTTTGCTATTGTTATTACGCAGTATTTTTTTCTATTTTTCGTATCCAGGATGTACGCAGTGTTTTCTATTGTTACTACGCAGTGTTTTCTATTTTTCGTGCATAGGATGTACACAATGTGTTTCTATTGTTAATACGCAATGTTTTATATTTTTCGCACCCATCAGTAATATTATATTGTTCGTATCTAGAATGTACACAGTGCTTTTCTATTGTTCGTACGCGGTGTTTTCTATTTTTCGTACAGTACAGTATGTAACCGGTGTTGTCTATTGTTCGTGCCTTACAGAATGCAGATTGTGCTTTTGTATTGTTCATACTGTACGGGATGCACACGGTGATTTTGTATCGTTCGGCCGTGGAGGATGTACATAGTGCTTCTCTATTGTTCATACCGAACAGGATGTACACAGTGTTTTCTGCTGTTAGAGTAGTTCATGAATACGAATACATTGCGTTTTACTTGCAAGTTGGAAAGGCCAGCGCAGAATTCCAATTTGAATCCTGCATAGTACATCTGTACATTAGTCTGTCGTTCACACAATAAAAACATTCTATTGTCCCATCCTCAAAACTTCCTATTGTGATACAGGGTGTACATTGTGTTTTTCTGTTTTCCATTCTGTACAATATGTGCGTAGTGTTTTTTGTATTGTTCGTACCGTACGTAATGCACACTGTTTTTCTGTTGTACGCCGTTTTACTCCTATTGTTCGTACCGTACAAATTGTACACAATGTTTTATATCGTTCGTGTTGCGCAGGACATGCAGTGTTTTTATATTTTTCGTGCCATACAAGATGTACAAAATATTTCTTTTCTATTGTTCGTGCCGTACAGGACGTACACCGTGTTTTTTCCATTGTTCATATCTTTTTATGCGTTCTGCTGTTACCAATCAAAGTAATGAAACCATTTTCATTGAATCTGCTGCGCTGCGAGCGGCTATTTATAATGCAACCCGATCGCGGAAGAGCCCGTGGAGAAGTATACCCGGGCGAACAGACACACGGTCATATTTCGTACAAATCACGCGCGTCTCCATAACGACGCAAGTACATTGCACCTCATTGTTGCGTAAACAATAGAATGGCGTGTACTGCGTTGCAGTCGCGAGCTATTTCTTAGACGCGACATCTAATTAAAACGCAATAATCTAAAAGGCCGGTTTGAAACGGGGGAAGAGGACCGGCCCCCAGGACCGTGCTGAAATCCGGGCGAGAGGGGAATTTGCCTCGTTCTCTGGCAAAGATGCTAACATCTAATATGTTGTTGATAGGTTGTGCGTGTCTACTTAATGAGAATTTTATGATTCGGCCCTCTTTTTCCGCCATGTTGCTGGCCGGAATGCAATCCGGTAATTGCTTTGCCATTATCGGAAATAATTCTTCGGCATCTATTTATCTCTTCATATCCCCGCGTGCGCCTTTCAATTTGAACTGATGAGGGAAGAGCTTTGCCAGCTGTCACATTTCGATTTCTGGAGTGTTGAAAATTGAAGCATTTTTTTCAAAACTCCTCCATTTTCTTTCCACCAAAAAGGTTAAACCGTCGCCAGGGTTTGTTGTTGAACTGAATCCAGTATCGAACCAGACCCGAACGGGAGAAGAGCTTCTTGGGGTAGTCGTAGAGACATCTTCAAGATCACTCAGCCACCAATAATATTCCATGATAACGACAAATGTGTCCACACACGCAACGCTGTACATATTCCACCGCGTCTTCTATTGTTCCTATAATCCATAGTTCTGTATATTTGGAAGATCTTTAAGCCAAACACAACCAAAAGCCTTTGAAATGCCAAGAGCAATTCTTCATATTTCAGAAGACAAAAAATGCACCAAACATTTCCATTGAATTTGTCCATAGATGGGTAACATAAGTCAGAATATCGCTAGTGGATTGACACTAACGGAATCCATGCTGGCGACCATTGATCAGATGGAATGTTTGTAGACATAGTTCAGGAGTTGGCGGTTAATGGATTTCTCCATTACTTTACAAACAGCAGCAGTAAATGCAATGGGACGATAATTGGATGGCGGGGAGGGCTTTGTCACCCTTTTTAGGAAATGACTGGATATGGAAAAACCTCCAAACAGAAGGAAACTCACCAGCGAAAACAAACTAATTGCGATATGCAACATTCGTATCTTGAACAGCCCTAGTACACTCATTGGAAAAGCAAGGTTGAGATAAAAGACGAGATTTTAAAATGGAGTGTAGAATAAAGGATTCTATACCTACAAGAATAATTTCAATGACACGATCTGGGAAAACCATGACATCAAAAGATTTAAAACACTAATACAACCAACGAAAATAGGAATACTGAGAATTTCCACGAGAGAAAGTCTCCACGGAGAAGAAACCATCACCAAATTGTGATCTGAGGTGCGTTGAGGACCACTCACCTCGACCAAGTGCTTGGACGGGTTGTTTGTGAGAAAAAACATCAAGAGAGTTGGCTGTGGTTAGCATTGTCTGGTATTCTGGTGGGTAAATCGACAATTAGTAATTGCAAAAGCCTCATCATCTCAACCAGTTGGACCCGTGTGCTATAAAATTGAAGCCATTTGTAGATTTGAACGTTAAAATCGCCAGTGGATTCTCGGCGGATACCACCCCTCCGTGGTGATATCCGCTGAGATAAACTAGGGGGCTTCGCGCCCTGCGCTCGTTTCTTTTGATAAAAAATAAAATAAAATACAGAAGCTTTCGACACTGTGTGTGTCTCTTCCTCAGCTATAAATACATGAATACGTTACTATATTTATATAATATCGGTGTAGATACACCATAGACAACTCTTAAAGAAAAACTGCGATCGTAGTGTGAAAGGCAACATTTCATCTGTAGAGGACTTCGTTGCCGAATAGATCTCTCCAGCATATCCCACACATTCTCAATAGGATTGAGATCAGATGAATGTAGGGGCCAGGGAAGATGGTGGAAATCCGTGTTATGTTCTCTGAACCATTCTTGCACAATTCTTGCACGATGCACTGTTGCATTGTCATCCATAAAGTGGCCATCGCCTTCGAGATAAAAGTGTAACACTGCAGGGTACAGCAGACCTCATTCAAAATTCAGCTACTCCTCGATGATATTCGACTTTCCACCGGTATCAGCGGATCCAGTCCAAGAAAACATCCCCTATATCATGATACCATCTCCAAATGATTGAGATGTCTTAAGAAGGCAAGCAGAGACCACCGCTTCGTGAGTTTCTTGCCACACTCTCTGCCTACCATCAGTGCAAAACAAAGTTTATCGTGATTCATCTGACCACGATTTCTTCCATTGTTCCACTGACCAATCTTGACGACCATTGAGAGTGGATTTTTCTGTTTTTCTCTGAAAAAGGTGTTTCTCAATAGGCGGGCCAGTACCAATACTCAATTTCTAAAATTCCCTACGCATGGTACAGTTTGAAATAGGATAGTTTTAGGCTTGTTTAATTTCAGATGTTATTTGCTGCTCACTAGATGTCCAATGTTTTCGTACAGTTCTCCTTGGAATATGACAGCTTCGCTCTTTAAGTATTGTTTGTCTGCCACATTTAGTGCCCATACCTGGTTATATAAAATTGGTGGGCAGGACATAAGTGGCTTTGACTGCAGTATGATAGTAGTGCCACAGGTTCTGGTGCAAGTATTGCTGATGCTGCTTTGTAGTCCAATTGTGGGCCAATCACATACTATTTGAGGAGTGCAAAAGGTCATCCGGTCCGATCAATTCCTGTTCCAGTTGCTTCATATTTATGCCAGGACCAAGGAATGTCCACAGTACCATGAATCAATCCCAGTTACGAAGACTGCAGGCTCATTGAGGAAGTATGAAGGTCTCGTGAGTGTTTTTGGTATTCATTAGGTCCCCGATACGGGTACATCAATGTCTGCTACAGCGTACTTAAGCATCGAGTAAAGTTTATCCACCAGAAGATTGTTAATATGTGCTGAAAAGATTTGAACATCACTTCAGTCTCCAACATATCTGAAACAGATCATGGGGCTGAAATACTGGAAATTGAGATAACTAAACCGAGTAGATAAAAATCCCGCTTGCAATTTCCAAGTCCTCAATATTCTCGTTTTTAGAAGCAACGGATAGAATTGAAAAAAAATCGAATAATAATAAATCTTGGAAAAGAATATTAAAATTAACCTTACAGGAGTAAAACTGAAGGATTTTACAATAGAGTGAATCTGAAAAATTCAAGGCAGCATGATGATCAGGAACTATTTTTCATGCCTTTGACCTGGGACTACTGGTTGTTTTGGACAAAACCATGAATGGTGATGTCTATCTAGACACCCTTGACAATAATGCGTTACCTACTTTGTGGCAGCACGTCGAGGAAGGCTCATTCGTGTATCAGCAGGACAACGCCCCATTTCATACTTTGTGATGAACTTGTTTGAGGACACGAGCCTGGGAAAGTTGGACTTCTAAGTCCAGAGCCTTGACCTCAATCCTAAAGACAACCTCTGGAATGAATTGAATCATCGGATGCGTGTAGGTAGAGATTGCTCACAAAACAGACTTGAACTGGTCACCTCTTTGAAGACCAAATTGCGAAAAACATCGGAGGACATTTACCAAAAATTGGTGGAGAGTGTTCCACGGAGACTAGAATTTGTCACAAAGGCTGATGGTTCCAGCATTCACTATTAGTCTTCCTACAAATAACGGATTTGGTAGATACGAAGGTGTCCACATATTAATGGTAGGGCAGTATACACACAGCATTGTTTTTTGTTCAAGATGTTTAAAGTGTGCTGTTCTTCGTTATTAGGCGTTCTGTTTTTCTCTCTGTCAATTAATCTACGTTAATTAATCAGAGCGTCTACCCAGAGTCGTTTCAGAAAGATCATAACAGCCTGGTCTGCGCTATCAATACAGACGTAAAGCAAACAAGGAAACTGAATCAATCATTCAGAGAGAACGCCAACTGTACTTGAATAACTTCGCGATGTACAACCAACTGCGAACATCCCAATATCTGCTCTGATCCTCCAATACCTCTTTCTCGTATTTTTCCAACCCTTAATCCGAACTAGTAACAGCGTTGTCACCTGCCAGTGAGGAATTATAACTATTCGTGTGCCATCTCGTTATTGTCCCCTCCCTTCTCTGCCCCTCTCCCCCAAATACTCGTTGATACTCTGGCTACGATCGAGCTCTGCTCAGATTAGGAGACCGGATTCCTGGACCAACGTATTGGCGTGAACTCCGTGTGTTGGCTGTACGTGACCTAAATAAAGACTAGCATCACTGTAGCTACCCATTGCGATAAGTTGCTATTTTTCCTCCCGAATAACGAGAAGAAGAAGACATATCATTCAGGAACTGGGGGTTTTAGGACACGAAAACAAAACGTATAAATATAGGGGGGAAACACGCAAAGGTTTCCCCTTAATATACAGAAATACCGAAAATAGACAATAGTGAACATTAACTCTAAATGTCCTCTTAGATCTCTCTCTATCCATCCCTATTGGTTTTGAACAAGGAGAAGTTATATTTGTTATCAGTTTTTTTTAAATCAGATTATGAGGCTCGCAACTCTTCTTTGCTTCAAATATTGTACTGTGGTGGTTAAAGCTTGTTGTTGTTGTTATAGGGGTTTAGGAGCATCAGTGAACATTAACTCCAAATGTCCTCATATTTTCTGCTTGCTGGATGAAAAACCCGAATTTTCGGGAAGAAAAATCATATTATCCTAGCCTGAGACCAACTAACTCAGCCACGTTGTGAAAAGGTCCATAAAAATTCCTCACGTCATCGATGTGGTTCGAACTCAGTTCTTTTCTACCCAGCGTGGGGAGGACAGCGATTCTACCAAGTGTGATACTCACGAGAGCATTAAGAATTAAACTAAAGAACTAAACTTTACGTTTAATTTATTTTTATTGATTACCCACGTTAAATATTTGGTAGATTTTGTCATCCACAACATAAAATATGCCAAAATTTTAATAAAATGTACATTTGAGAACAATGGTCAACTCAAACGTGTGTACTGTTTGAGTACCCACTCGGCTAAGACGTCCAAAGTAGTTTTTATTTTTATTATTTTTTTTTCTGGAATTTTAAAAGCATTCCCCTTCAGCATTTAGATACTACTCCCACTGTTTCATTAATTGACGTATTTCTCTTTCAAAACAGGACAGCCATTTTGAAGCAGCATTCTTCACCATGCACAGCCTATTGTCTTCAAAAAATCTCTCGTGGAAAGCACAATTAGTAGAATCACCGTCCTCCCCAACCCCCGGGTGGAAAAGACCATGAGTTCGAGTCCCATTGATGACGTGAGGAATCTTTATAGTGTTCTTTTTTACAACGTGGCTGAGTTAGTCAGTCTCAGGCTAGGATAGCACTGAAACTCGGGTTTTTCATCCAGCAACCAGAAAATCGACCACAAAACACACGCAATTTACAGACAGTAGACGCAACGATATGGCCTTAGTCTCTGATGCTCCTAAAAACTCTACAACAACAACAACATTTATGTCTGTAAGATATATTCAAAGTTTCTTAAACAATAAAACTATTTCCTTAACAATATTGTTCTAAAAAAATGAATCGGATTCTGTTGAAAATCTAATGAAACTCTAATGAGGTCTCATCAACGAAAACAGCCAATTATTTATTTATTTTTTTAAATGTCTAATCCGAAGTATGGTTTCCAGGATACAATCCAACCACGTGGAATGAGGCAGAATAACGTCATTCGTCTCCACTTTCTACACGTACAGCGTTAATTGCAATCCCGCAAACTCTTTAAATACTTGTGTAGCCTTGGCAACAAATGTCAAGGAAACATAATAAGCAGATTTTATCTGATGGACAAAGGCATCGAAATTGCCTATCGGTATAGGCAAATTAAACAAATCCTTCTGGTAATGAGCATTCCAAGTGACACAGACCAACATAATAAGAGTGGAATTGCAATTTAATGAAAACTGAAATCACAAGCGATTTAAAGTTCACCGAAATGCTTAGATTGAAAATTCTATAAGCGAATGCATAATGGAATTTAAGTTTTCCTAACTTCATGCAACGAAATTCAATGGGGAATTTGGAATTACATTAAATTTCTCTTTTCTTTTGAAAAACTTAAGGAATAATTCACAGAGAAAGAAATCACGATAAATTGCAATTAATTCTGGCTCAAAGATAATAAATAAATATTCATTTATTGCAACTACAGCAAGCCCATCCACAGCGCTAGGCTATGGGCATAAATCCAGTACAAAGGATATTCTATATATACATTAACAACGAATATGAATCATAATGATCAAAAATATAAATTGCAGAACATCACATTTGGCTCTCGGATGCAGTTACTGGGTTGCAGCTGTTTGTATTTCTCATAATTTGTTTGGAAATGAGACTCCTGTAGGCTTCAGAGTTGAGCAACCTCTTACAATCAATGTTGTGATAATTTATGAGGTGAAGGGATGCATTGGGGAACATCCTGTCCATTTGTTTTAGTCTGGAGAGTTTCGATTTGAATTGTTGTTGGTTTCTTGAGTTTTCTCTGTTGGTGGGAGCTATTATGTTGACTAGGTTTGGTGAACTGGATTCAGAAGTAATTAACTTTGTAAGAAGCATGACTCCAGACTCGTTGATCATCTGTTGCAGAGGCTTTGTTTTTAAGTTTTTATAAAGCTGTTGCCTGGATATTGTACGCGGAAAACGAAGTTTATTGTTCAGCCATCTAAGAACCCAATACTCTAGGACAAGGAGTATTGGGTTCCTTGACGGTTACTTGAGGAGCGCCAGACCAGATTTCGGAGGCATAAGACAGAATGGGAAAAATGCATCTCTGAACGTGGGTAATGACTGTTTTTCTATCTTGAATCGCTGCTGTTTCTTGCTTGATCAGCCATTTTGATTTTTGAATTTTTTTGGCAACCTATACATAGTGAGAATTAAATGAAAACTTTTTGTCAAAAACAACTCCTAGATCTTTGTGAGCATATACGTTGGGAATTGAAACATTTGCAATTTTAATTTCTATGTGGTTTGGTTTTTTCTGTAAGGAATAAGTTATTTGAGCAGATTTGTTTGTATTTATAGTCAGATTGAGATTCTTCAGATACTCGATGATTCCGCACATCTGTAAATTCGCATCATGGCTAACCTTGGAAATGTCATCACAGGATTTGGAAATAATAAACAACTTTAAATCATCGGCATAAGCCAGTAGATTTGGATTTCTTTTCTTGTAGAAGTGGTTGTAGAGATGCTGAAAATATAGTACTGGAGAGAACACCTCCTTGAGGAATGCCTGTTGTGGTTGTGACAAGAATATTATCTGTATTAGTGGGGAAGATGAGATTTCTATGATTTAGGCTGTACTGTAGATAGGATATAACCATTGTGTCAATGAGGAAATGACTTTTCAGTATTTCAATGGCTTTCTTGTGATCAGTTTTCGAAAGCACATTTGATGTCTAAGTAAAATACATCGCATTGTGCTTTATCCTGAAACGCAGTTTGGATGCGCACAATGGTGTCAGCTAGGCTTGTTGTTGTGGAGCGCCCTCTAGGACCAAAATGCGTGTTGACAGGTGCATTAGCGAAGATCGCATCCCGAAGATATGGCAGCATGATCTTATCAATAATCTTAGTGATTATTGACGATACAGCAATTGGACGATAGCTTATATTGTTATTACTACTAGCCTGTTTTGGAATCAGGGTAATTCTAAAAGTCTTCATAGTCTTGGAAGGAATTGGTGGGAAATGCACCTGGAAATAATATGAACTAAAGAATCGATGATGAATGCAATTGCACTGGACATTTTAATAGTAAAACTAGGGATGCCGTCAGGGCCTTCACTACTATCCATTCGTAATTGGTTAATAATTTTCTAAACTGCGTTCTTGTTTACAAGTTGGTTGATTAGCAGGGCTTGACTAGGAAGCATTTCATGTTGCACGCTATTTGTGCGTTTATAAGAATTGAATTCTTTAAATCTGTTTTGCATATGTTCAGTGCAGATGTCAAAATTGCATGTTTCCATATTGAATTTTTATCCATTCCAAAGTCTGGTCGTGCTGCGAGGTAGCTCTCGTTTTTGAAGAAAGTGCTCTTTTATTATGCTTGAGCCTGAACATTAAATAATTTTTGTACGCCTGAATTTTTTTGAGCTGAAACAATTCTCTGCTCTTTTTATACTTTATGTATGTTGATGAAGTGCCGTACTTCTTCCACTGCCTGTGGCACTTTTGTTTCCTTTTAAAGTATGGTTTTAGATGGGATTTGAACCACGGTTTGGATTGAGAAGAAAGTCTTACAAGTTTGGATGCCGACTCTATTTTTAATTGATTTAACCATTTTATTAGTAGAAACGTGGCGTTCTGAATTGGTACATTTTTAAGAGAATCTCATGGATAGTATTTTAAGAGCTACAAAAACTTTTCTTTCTGAAGGAATTTAATTGATGATATTCTTCTGGTGTTTTCCAGAGGGGGGCGAGGATTCCCACACCAAATTGCTGCTTGCAGTTCTATACTTTTGTGGTCAGATCTAAATGTAATGTTGCTACTACGTTTTTCTTGAAGTTGAAGATTAGAGTAAACAAGATCAAGCGCTTGATTACCTCTTGTAGCAGGGACGTTGATATTTTTAGCTCCTAGAACTAATAAGGAGTCGGACAGAAACTTCATTTGTAAATTATATTTGGGCAGGGGGAGATTAAAGTCGCCCATTATAATTATGTTAGATTGAGACTTATGAACAGTGGTGATCCAGGTTATTACTTCATTAATAATATCATCAGTAGGTCCAGGCGGAATGTAAATATTATATATTTGAAGCAGTGAATGTTTAACTTGGATCAGAAGAGAAATTCCTTCAAAGTTGTAGGAACAGAAGTTGTAGGTGTTAATTACTTTAATGTTGGATTTTAAAATAATTGCTGACCCTCCACCTCTTCGATTAATCCTAGATGTCATGTATGGAGCGTAGTTGAGATTTTTCGGCAGTAGAAAAACATCCTGAAGAGGTTCTGCATCCATGTTTCAACTAAACAAATTAGGTCATGAGTTTCTTCAACCATAAGCGGAGTTTATTTTTTACACTTCTTACATTCTGAAGAAAATGAAGAGATGAAAAGAGATTAGGAGGAATGATAACTGATGGACTACGATGCGTACCCAGACTGGTATTCTCTAGCTACGCAGACAGTTCAACAGATTGAGAGTTAGACGTTAACTTCTCACTAGAGTTGTTGACAGAACCTAGAACAGTTCCATAAAATGGCATGACGAGTAGACCATTCGGCCAGATATAAGGATTTATAGATACTTTTGAAGGTCACAGTCCTTTAGCTCAATTCTGAAGGATGCGTAAGGCGGATGTTTGGCTTTTATAAATAAATAAATAAATTTTTCTGTTTATACTCCGGCACGACAACCAAGTCAGTAGAGTTTACAATAAATCGTCAATACAAATATTTATCTTATTTAGTAGTCACGGGCTTGAACCCCGGTCCACTCAAGGAACGCGTGCTATGCACTCTCGCTCTTGACCACTGGGCTACTACCCGGAATTTCCAGCTCCAATAGTAGCTGCTCCATCTGCTGGGAGGTAGTATTGGGATCGAACGTTGAGAAGGATGGAGGATTGAGTGCAGAAATACGGCATAGACTGCAATGTGGAGGGCTGAACTGGAGAAAGATGAGTGTATAAAACTGTGGTTAGACCCCCATTGATGTACGGTGCTGAGACATGGACGATTACAAGGGCCCATGTAATGGGCCCTTGTAATTGCCCATGCTTGTAATAAAGAGAGATGATGGAGGAGAGAGGAAGCCCAGGATATTGAGGAATGGAGGAAAAGAATTAAGGATGGAAATGCCGACCCCATATAAACATGGGAAGAAGCGAAGATAAAGAAGAAGAAGAAGATTTATATATTGAGAAATGAAATTATATATTGATGTATATGATGTATATTTTTATAAAATAATACTACTAATATTCAACATTTATTAACTATCGAAGCATAAAATATTTAATTACTGAAATAAACTGATTTATTACGATATTTTATTAATAAAGCGTAGAATTCATTAATGAATTCTAAGTAAATGAATCCATTAATCAAGTACTGATTAGTTGAATTAATCCTCGAAAGGATCTAAACATTTTTGATTATCGTATTCCTTTCCTTTGTATTGAGTTATCATTGCTTTCGATTGAATTATTCAGAATTTTGGAATGAAGTGAGTAGCACTCAATCAATTATTTTAATTCGTAGAGCGAGGCCGAGGTGAGTGAGTGAGTGAGTACGACGCATTTGCTATTCATTGGAAGAGCGGAGCCCGAGAACTGACACTTTCATCTGGTCCAAATGCGATGATCCATAAACTGTGCCTTGCGTCCCACATTAATTCAAATATATGCGGAGAAGCTGCTCTGCTGCAGAGTACAATCAACATTTTTGCCTTTTATCGCTACGCCTATCTCTTAATGTCGTTTAGAAACACGTGCAGTAGCCGGAAATTTCGACGAACACAACAAAACGCAGTAGTTCGCTCACTCGGTGTACAATAGACGCACGTGATGCTCCCATAAAGAGATTGTTTATCGAGTCTATCAGAAATTTTAACTCTAGTGACGTGGGGGGGGGGGGGTGGGCTTCTTCGGCGACTCTATCGAACTCAGATAACGAGCCCGAGTCGCTGCTCGTCGCAATCTGTAACCAGGTAAAAGCGGCTTTGTTACATCCGTGACTGGAGAACATAAGCAAATAAACACGTTTAGGCCTCTCCACCGTGTTGTATTATCATTTATTAATCAACCCGCATGAACGTAATCCAACAAGCTCTCTCAGTCTCATCCGACGAAAACACGAATGTACCAAAAATATGGAATTACATCAAACGCGGCGTTCTGCTGCATATGCCGTGGTCCGAGGCTCTCCCTCTTCGGCGAACATGCAAAGTTTAATCGATCGGTAAGCTTTCTGTCTGTAAATGTTACAAAAATCGTGTCAAACTAAGCTTGAAGCGTGTTTTTTTGACAAATTCCACAAAAGTTGGAAGCTCCGTCTAGTGTCAGTCTACTGAACTAATCGGCGAACAGCATTTCCATATTATAATTACTCTAATAAGGTTATAAATCATGAATTATTACTTCCTAATGCTCCTGATAACGCACTGCTTATATTAACTACCTTTTATCTGTCTTTGGTTCTTAAAGGATGGTCTTCAGCCATCAGCATTTCATAGGACAAAACAAGAAGACCGAATTCGTTTTCCATCTAGAATATCTCAAAATGTGTAACCGTTTTAAATTCAAAATGTGTTTTGTAATTTCGCAAAGCATGCAGCGTACTTCTTTTTTTTTTTTTAAGTATTTTGAGCAATACACAGACATACCGATACAGCGGTACAATGGTATGTGGGTTTTTCCAGCGTCATAAAGAAAGAGCTGAACAGCTGACCTAGTTTTAGCAAGAAATATATTTTTCAAAACAGTCCCAACCATCCTTGCATCTCGCGAAATTACGGCTTATCTTCTATACCCTCTGTTGTTTACGATATTACTTCACAAATTTATGGATTGAAACAAAATAACGTTAGACCATAGATTCTTGAAATGTTCTGCTGTATTCACAACACGTTGGAATAAAAGGAACATGCAACGGAAATGACAAAGCCTTCATACGCTTCGCGATTCGTTGTATTCTGTAGAGAACAAAGGAATAAATTCAGCATGAAAAGCAAAGGGAAAAAAAGAAAAGAAAAGATTGTTTAAATGTGCTTTCGGATAAAAAAATAAATAAATAACCACTTGCTGGAGTAATTCTTTTTCTTTTTCTTTTTATTTCTTTCTCTCACTGTCGTTTTTTTTATTTATTTTTTATTTTTTTATAATAAATATTTATAAATGAAATCGAATTTTAGAAAGTAACCAGTAATTTAAAAAAATATGGCGCGTAATATATTACAAATCTCGTGAAGTTTCGCTTTGAAATCCACAATATGCAACCTTGGCATTTCATTACCATGGTAACACCTGACGCGCTTATAAAATTTGCTTCTGTGGAAATTCTACTGCGCATGTCAGGGTCAGTTTCATGAATGAAACTGACATTTATTTAAATTTAAAAAAAAAAAAATTTTTTTTTCTCTGAAGTTTTATTTTAAATAACATAAAATTTCAGATAAATATTTAATTTCATTTATAAATATAATTGTATTTCGGAAAGTAAGCGATCATTTTGAAAAAAAAATTTCGCGCGTAATAAACCACGTGGAGTCTCGCGTTGAAATCCACAATATCGGCCATTGCACATCATTACCATGGCAACATGTGACACGCTTATATGAAATTCTCTTCTGCGAAAGTTTTAAGGCGCATGCGTTTAGCTAACTATGTCAGTTTCATGAATGAAAGTGACATTTATTTAAATCTTTAAAAATCATTTTCAGTGTAATAAAAGCAATTATATTAATTCTGCAAATTCCGGTTTGGATTTTTGTAGTAATTCTGTAATTATTATTTTTTTAAATTAAATTTTATAATGAAATTAAATTAAATAATGACACGGCATTATTTAAATCTTAAAAAATCATTTCCAGCGCAATAAAAGTAATTATATTAATTTTGCAAATTCTAATTTGGATTTTTATGTTTTTTTTTTTTTTTTTTTTTTTACTTTTGAAGTTTCATTTAAAATAAAATAAAACTTCAGATAAATATTCAATTTCTTTTATAAATATTTATAAATGAAATTGGATTTTAGAAAGTAAGTAATCGTTTAAAAAAAAAAGTATCGCATGTAACATACAGGGTCATTATAAAGTCCTTGTGCAGTTTTAAATTTTCATAACTTCCGTTCTATACATGATAGAAATCAATCTGTAAAATGGGTAAGGGAAAGAATTTATTAGAGGTTTAAATACATTATTCTTGGGATTGTTAATGCCCAGCACGTCCACCATCATTATGTATGCAAACTGAGATATGATTTTGACGTCCCGCAAATACGTTTTGCAGTAACACCCTGAATCACATTAGTTACCCTAGTCCGAAGATCGTCTAAAGAGTGAGGTTTTGTTGAATAAACATGTCCTCATAGGAAAAATCCAATGGGTTTAAATCTGTGAAAGTGGTGGCCAAGGAATCGTTCCACTTATTCCAATCCACCCGTTAGGAAACTTTTCATTCAGAAAATGTCAGTTTCATGAATGAAGCTGACATTTATTTAAATTTTAAAAAATCAATGTAATAAAAGCAAGTATATTAATTCTGAAAACATTCAATTTCATTTATAAATGAAATTTTATTTAATGATTTAAAAAAATAAATCGCGTGTAATATATTATGAACCACGTGTAGTCTCGCATTCAAATCCACAATATTAGCAATTGCACATCATTACCATGGTAACATGGTATTGATTGGTCCTTGAAATTGTCGCGGACATTCTCTCAGATATGCCACACACGCTGTGCTTGTGTGGCATATCTGAGAGTGACATATCTGGGAGAGTGGCATACCTCGGAGTCTAAAATGTTGATGGAACTGATATTCGGGTGAAGCTCAAATCAAGTGTACCCAATTTCGGCGAAATCAGGACGGTGTGTGACAGCAAAATCCTCTGCTTGCACCTTCACGATGGTCAGACTGTTATAACCCCCATGCGCAACGCACTGTGGGTGACCACCCAGGTGTGAACCAACGTAAGCAGAGGTCGAGGTGTGGAGCCCACACCACATGGAGGAATGCCGCCCCTCTGCGTTACCAGGCAACACTAGGTGGTAGATGACTCTCATCAACCGGTGCAATACCACCACTTTGCTTATGGGAGGCTTGGAGCGGTGGAACCCATGTTTAGTCGACAGAGCTAAGTTCCGGTCAACCCTTCCCTATCTCTTCCATCATGCAGTATGATCGATGACTTTTGAGGTTATGATGAACATCATGGCGAGATCCAATCTTCCTTACATTTCGAGGGTACAGCTCTAAAACGGTGTTCGCAGGCCGGCCGCTAGTTAGTACACCGGACCGAACCTATTGGTAACTCTCTAGGAGGCTTCCGGATCAGCTAGTGTATAATCTTGCTACCTCTACTCTGCCACAGAGTTACTGAAGGGAGTCCGAGTAGTGTGTATGCGTAGCATTGTCGAGGCACGTTATGTCAAGGATCTGGGTATATTCTTACCACGTGTACGCCATATCCAAAAATTTCATTACTTCATACAGCATGTCCCACCCACTTTTTCTTACTATTGAACACACCATGAATTGTCAAACTAATAGAGCAAACTTATCTGTGAAAAGATCTAAACCACCCAAAGACTTCCTGGTTCATTTCACAAATATGCCTGGTCTTAGTTCTAATCTTAATGAAGTCCATTTCCACTTAATTTCCACATCTAGAAAACCCCATGTACTTTTTCTGACAGAATCTCAGTTAATTCGACCACTGCTAATCTCAGTTGCCCAAATTATTCGATGTGTGAGATTTATCTCCTCAAAGGTGGTACTTGAGCATATGTACGTTCTAATATTCCCTGTCAGAGACTTTGCAATTTGGAATCTCCTCTTTTCTATCTTCTCTGGCTTAAAATCTCTCTACCTCATTGTGTCAAATTCATCTGTTGTCTCTACCGTTCTCCCAACTCCACTAATCACTTGGAGCTCTTTGACTTCCTCTCTTTACAACTTGACTTTCTCCAGTCCAACTTTCCTAACAGTGAGGTAATTTTCCTTGGTGATTTTAACGTTCACAACTCCAGCTGGCTTCCGTTTTCTAGTCACACTGACCCAGCTGGTCGAGATGCTGAGACTTTTTTAATTACTAATGATTGTTCATTTACCTACAAGAATACCGGACAATCCTAATCATACAGCCAACACGCTTGATCTTTTTCTCACAAACAATCCTTCTAAGTACACGGTGGAAATAAGTGGTCCTTTAAGCACATCAGATCACAACTTGGTGATTGTCTCTTCTCCAATGGAACCTTTATCTCATGGCTATTCCCAACCTCGTGTTGTTTGGCATTACAAGAATGCAAAATGGAATGACCTGCGAGACTTCTTTTCTTCTTTTCCTTGGTCGGATTACTGTTTCAAAACTTCTGATGTCAACGTTTGCTCAGATCGTGTCAGTGAAATTATTCTTGCAGGAATGGAATCCTTTATCCCATACTCCACTTTAAAATCTCGTCCTGAATCTAAACCTTGGTTTTCCAATAAATGTGCTAAGGCAGTTCAAGAGAAGAATGTTGCATATCGTAATTGGCTTGTTTCTAATTCTTCAGTTTGATTTTCTGCCTACACCAAAGCTCTCAACAATTGTAAAGCAGTCATTAATTAGTGCACACTAGATTTTAGAAGTAGTAGTAGTAATAGTGCATTTGATGCAAGAAAGCAAACGTATGAACTTATGCAGCATAAGCCAAAAAAAAAAAAAATTTACACGACCATTCCCTCTACATGTTTGTCCAGTTCCTCCTTAAATTTATTTAACCTATCAACTTGCCCAACGACAGATGGAACTTTGTTCCAGCAATTAACCACCCGATGGATAAAAGAAAATTTCCGCACATCTATTCTACAAGCTAAGAGTAGAAAACCTGCTTCTTGCCCTAATGGTAGCCGGGCATTCTGGTCTCTTGCCAAAGCTATTGGCCGCAACTTTTGCCCATCTCTGCTCCCACCTCTGTCCAAACCAGATGATTCTGTTGTCACTTCAGCCAAGAATAAAGCTGACCTGCTAGCATCCCATTTTTCTTCCAGCTCATGTATTAATGATCTTGGTAAAACACCTCCGACCATTCCAAAAACGCTCCATTCAATGCCTCCTTTGGTCTTCCGTCAAAAGGATGTCAGAAGGATTTCGACGAATCTTGATACTAAGAAAGCTCCAGGTCCTGAAGGTATTTCTCCACTTGTTCTCAAAAGCTGTGCTCCTGAACTTACTCCTATTCTTTGCCGCCTTTTTTCACTTTCTTATTCCAAAGGGGTTTTTCCTTCGGCTCGGAAATTTGCTCATATCCAGCCAGTTCCTAAAAAGGGTGACAAGTCCCACCCATCAAATTATCGTCCCATTGCAATTAGTTCTAGTACCAATTTTATTTATTTTTTATTCTTATTTTTTTTTATTATTATTTTTTTGGGGTCCCCCAAATATAATTTGCCTAGGGTCCCCAACTATCCTTAATCCGCCACTGCGTGTTCGTACTGTTTTGAAAGAGAGAGCGGGAATTATAGAAGCCAATTCAGAAGAACAGTGCCCATGGAAGTATCTGTAGAAGAGGCATGCAGCAGAAACAGTGCGTCTATGAGAAAGCGAGTGGAGAGACTCTGTTAGAGATGAATCATTAATTAACCTAACTGCCCTCTTCTGAATGGAATCAAGAAGCGTGAGAGAGGTTTTGGGGGCACCACCCCAGATGTGGGAACAATATTCCATGGCAGGGCGGTTTGCGATTTATACAGAGTGAGCAGCTGTTTGGAAGAAAAGTAACGCCGAGAGCGAAAGAGAAAACCAAGTTTTTTAGATGCAGAGGAAGCAATATTTGTAATGTGCTTGTGCCAAGAGAGATTAGAATTCAGGGTAATCCCCAAAAGAGATATATCATTTTCCCTAGAAATCGGAGTGTCACCAAAGATAAGCAGAAGAATCCTTTCTGCGAGGTGTAAGTGAAGACTGAGTTTTAGAAGAATTGAAATCAACTAAGTTTTCTTTGCCGCACTGGAAAATTACCCGGAGATCGGCATTTACGGAGTTGGTAGCAGATATTCGGGAAGTTGAAGCTGATTGAGCAGGACAAGGTTTCTCAAAATGGAAAGTTGAATGCAATGTGCTATCTTCGGCAAAACTATGGATAGGATTTCCAGTCAACGGAAGAAGGTCATTAATATACAAGAGCAAAAGAGTGGGGGAAAGACCTGAGCCTTGGGGGACACTGGCATTAGTGGAGAAATTAGAAGACAGAGAGTCATCTACCATCACCCTCAGTGAGCGATCAGAGAGAAAACTGGAAAACCAATTACTAAAAACAGTTCGCAAACCCTAAGATGGAAGCTTGTTTAGAAGACCTTTATGCCAAACACGATCAAAAGCCTTTGAGATGTCAAGAGCAACTACTTGTGTTTCACAGAACCTTTCCATTGAATTAATCCATAAATGGGTAACATAAGCCAGAATATCACCAGTGCATCGACACTGACGGAATCCATACTGTCGATCGTTGATCAGACGGAAGGTTTCTAGGTAGTTTAAGAGTTGGCGGTTAATTGATTTCTCCATTACTTTAGAAAGAGTAGATGTAATTGCAATGGAACGATAATTGGATGGGAGGGATTTGTCACCCTTTTTTAGGAACTGGCTGGATATGAGCAAATTTCCAAGCAGAAGGAAAAACATCTTTGGAATAAGAAAGTGAAAAAACGCAGCAAAGAATAGCAGTAAGTTCAGGAGCACAGGTTTCGAGAACAAGTGGAGAAATACCATCGGGACCTGGAGCTTTCTTAGCATCAAGATTCGTCAAAATCCTTCTGACATCCTTTTGAGGGAAGACTACAGGAGGCATTGAATGGAGCGTTTTTGGAATGGTGGGAAGTATTTTACCAAAGTCATTAATATATGAGTTGGAAGAAAAATGGGATGCTAGCAGGTCAGCTTTATCCTTGGCTGAAGTGACAAAAGGACCATCTGGTTTGGACAGAGGTGGGAGCAGAGATGGGCAAAAGTTGCGGCCAATAGCTTTGACAAGAGACCAGAATGCTCGGCTACCATTAGGGCAAGAAGCAAGTTTTCTACTCTTAGTAGGTTCATAATCTAGTTTGGACTGATTAATAACTGCTTTACAATTATTGCGAGGTTTGGTGTAGGCAGAAAATGAAACTGAAGAATTAGAAACAAGACAATTACGACATGCAACGTTCTTCTCTTGAACAGCTTTAGCAGATTTATTGGAAAACCAAGGTTTAAATAAAGGACGAGATTTTAAAGTGGAGCGAGGGATAAAGGATTCCATTCCTGCAAGAATAATTTCACTGACACGATCTGAGCAAACGTTGACATCAACACTTTTGAAACAGTAATCCGACCAAAGAAAAGAAGAAAAGAAATCTCACAGGTCATCCTATTTTGCATTCTTGTAATGCCAAACAACACGAGGTTGGGAATAGCCATGAGATAAAGGCTCCATTGGAGAAGAGACAATCATCAAGTTGTGATCTGTAGTGCCTAAAGGACCACTCACTTCGACCATGTACTTAGAAGCGTTGTTTGTGAGAAAAAGATCAAGCGTGTTGGCTGTATGTTTAGGATTGTCCGGTATTCTTGTAGGTAAATGAACAATCTGTGCAAGGTCTTTAGTAATTGCAAAAGCCTCAGCATCTCGATCTGCTGGGTCGGTGTGACTAGAAAACGGAAGCCAGCTGGAATTGTGAACATTAAAATCACCAAGGAAAATTACCTCACTGTTAGGAAAGTTGGACTGGAGAAAGTCAAGTTGCAAAGAGAGGAAGTCAAAGAGCTCCAAGTGATTAGAGGCGTTGGGAGAATGGTAGAGACAACACATGAATTTAATACAATGAGGTAGAGAGATTTTAATCCAGAGAAGATCAAAGAGAGGAGATTCCAAATTGCCAAGTCTCTGATAGGGAATATCAGAATGGGCATATGCGCAAGTACCATCTTTTAGGCGAAAGGAATCGTACAGCGAATAATTTGGACATCTGAGATGAGCAGTAGTTGAATCATCTGATAACTGAGATTGTCAGAAAAAGTACATGGGGTTTGGCAGACTGCAAGTGGAAATGGACATTGTTGAGATTAGAATTCAGACCATGTATGTTTGTGAAATGAATTAGGAAGTGCTTGGGAGGTTTAGATCTTTTCGCAGATAAGCTTGCTCTATTAGTTTGACAATTCATGGTGTATCGAATAGTAAGAAAAAGTTGGTGGGACATGATGTATGAAGTAATGAAATTTTTGGATATGACGTTTACATGGTAAGAATATACCCAGATCCTTGATATAACGTGACCTCGACAATGCCCCCCCCCCGACCACACACTACTCGGACTCCCTCCAGTCACTATCTGATAGAGTAGAGGTAGCAAGATTATACGCCAGCTGATCCGGAAGCCTCCTAGAGAGTTCCCAATAGGTTCGGTCCGGTGTACTAACTAGCGGCCGGCCTGCGAACACCGTTTTAGAGCTGTACCCTCGAAATGTTAGGAATATTGTATCTCACCACGATGTTCATCATAACCTCAAAAGTCATCAATCACACTGCATGATGGAAGAGATATGGAAGGGATGACCGGAACTTAGCTCTAGAGACTAAACATGGGTTCCACCACTTCAAGCCTCCAATAAGCAAAGTGGTGGTATTGCACCGGTTGATGAGGGTCATCTACCACCTAGTACTGCCTGGTAACATAGAGGGGCGGCATTCCTCCATGTGGTGTGGGCGCCACACGTCGACCCCTGTTTACGTTGGTTCACACCTGGGTGGTCACCCACCATGTACTTGAACATCAAGGTTATACCCAGGATTACTAACAGTCTCACCATCGTGAAGGTGCAAGCAGAGGATTTGGCTGTTACAGACCGTCCGGACTTCGCCGAACTTGGGTCCACTTGACTTGAGTGTCACCCGAATATCAGTTCCATCAGCGTTTTGGACTCCCAGGTAGCAAGTACAGCTTGTCCGGCATATCTGAGGGAATGTCTGTGACAACCTCAAGGACCAAATATATCTATTTTGATATATCTCTTTTTATCCCGTTTTTTATATATCTCTTTTGGGGATTACCCTGACTTCTAATCTCTCTTGGCACAAGCACATTGCAAATATTTCTTCCTCTGCATCTAAAAAACTTGATTTTCTCTTTCGCTCTCGGTGTTACTTTTCTTCCAAACAGCTGCTCACTCTGTAAAATCCCAAATCCGCCTTGCCATGGAATATTGTTCCCACAACTGGGGTGGTGCCTCCAAAACCTGTCTGAGACTTCTTGATTCCATCCAGAAGAGGGTAGTTAGGTTAATTAATGACTACTCTGTAACAGATCCTCTCCACTGGCTGTCTAATAGACGTATTGTTTCTGTTGCATGCCTCTTCTAAAATAAAATAATAATAATAAAAAAAAATTTACAAATCATTTTTAATGTAATAAAAATATTTATTTTAATTCTGCAAATTCCAGTTTGGATTTTTGTAGTAATTCTGTTTTTTTTTTTTTTTTTTTCTCTAAAGTTTTATTTAAAATAAATGAAATAGTATTTTAGAAAGAAACAATCGTTTAAAAAAATAATATCGCGTGTAATATATTTATGAACTTCGTGGAGTCTCGAGTTTAAATGCACAATATCGGCCATTACACACCATTACCATGGCAACATGTGACGCACTTATATACATTTCTCTTCTGTGAAAGTTGTACGGCGCATGCGTGTCTTTAACCATATCAGTTTCTTCAATACAGTATTTAAAAGTTAAAAATCATTTTCGATGCAATAAAAGCAATTATATTAATTATGCAAATTTTTTAATTTAATTTCTATAGTTGGAATGAGACCACTGTTTTTCATGCAGTTGTGTGGATAAGGTTTCGATATGTAAATGAGTAGTTCACTGAAACCAGGAGATGCCGAAGGCATATCGACTAAGTGCTTGGTTTTGTTTTTTTCTCTTTTGTTGCTTTGTTTTTATCGATTTAATCAGGAACACACAAGTAAACAGAGGCACCGTTGGAAAGAAAAATTTCTCCAAAAAAAGTAATTCTCACTACCATTACAAATAGAGAAGATATTTGATCCTCTAAATCGCTAAAGATAAAAAGAGTGGTGAGGATTTTTTTTCTTCTTTGTTTTGAAGAAGGAATTGGTCACATTCCTTCCTACAAATAAAGATCTGTGACATTAAGTATAAATAAAGGAGAATATAGAGTATCGAACAGAGGTAAATTAAACCGGCCAATGCATTTTTCTCCTTTGTTTTTTTCGTAAAAAGTATTTGGTCAACATCCAAAGATTGGTAGAGTTTGGCTTCCTATTTTTGATACGATTGAGAAGAATATAATGTATTAATACGCTCTGTTCATATCCGTTGCATATTATAGTCCCTTCTGTTCTTCTTCTTTTTTTTCAGTTATTTAAAAGATAATAAATATGTCGAAAAGTAATATGCCACCAGACTCCTCAAATTAACCATTCATACTCAGGCCACGAACTTTTCAAACACCCCTCGTATTGTTTTGATTTGATTGCTCTTCATGAAAACCAATTAAATCAAAAATGGGTTCAAAAATGGCGTCTTTTCATAGTTTCACAGTTCAAGTGAAAGTATGAAGGTTGTGTTGCTTCACAAGTTGCTGTTTTCATATTAAAAAAAGATTGCGTAATTGGTGTGTCAGAGATCATATATGACCATTACAAATGGGTTGTCTATCGGGACTTCAAAATGCTTGCAAAGTAGTAGCAGCGTGGCAATAGATCAACACTACAGAAGAAGACAATGATCTATTAAAATTGAGTTGCAACATGGCGTACACATTGGAGTAAACAATTCCTTGGTTCCACCCCACCACATCAAGCTAAGACTGGTCAAACAATTGGTTAAAGCATTGGATCTTCAAGGCGATACATTCAAGTACATAAGACATACAGTCAATGAATTGGTTGATTGGTTGGTCGTAGTGTTTTAGTGGCATCAGCAACTTATGCCACCTGGAGTGGGGAGGACATCGATTCTACCAACTGTGCAACTCCATGAGGGCCAGTCAATGAAGAAGAAGTGGCAAGGTAGGTGGGATGAAGCTATGATGTACGACTGTATTTGATAATTGGTAAGGGATCATCACATTGACCACAAAAGACATTCAAACATCTTTAAGGAAATTAAAAATGTATATTTTACTTTGCAAAATACCACATCGAAGAATATATATAAAATATACGTATACAATCACTCCTGCACGCACCAGAAATCTGAATCAGGCAATCACTGTTCGTATCTGGCACCAGGGCCGATCGTAGCCAATGTTACACGAGAAAAATCAAGATAAAGCTTAGCCTTGAGGTCTTCCGATACGAAACTGGCATTTTCTTATCTAAAAGCAATATTTCCTTCTTTTGGACTCTCATTTTAACAGACGGGCGGAGATAACGACATGCACTACCTGACCTCTGCCCTCCGCTCTTTCATTCGAGTCGGAAAAGGAACGGTGGGCCAAGTAAATGAAAATAAAACAATGCCGGGAGGATGCGAAATGAGATACGAGTAAGGCCTACGTGACATCCACAAGAAACGAATGTGGATAGTCGCGGAAAGAAATAGCGAATGGAACAAAACAAGATCGTATTGTAAATATTGCCAACACCGGCTACGTAAGCTGAATACAAGATCTGAGGAAACGCGAATCTCTATAGTGGCTTCGAAAGCCAGGAGAAAACAAAGGAAAGAATTCAGAATTTATATATAATTAATTTAAAATAATTTTAAACAGAAAATTTTCATTGTTAAAAATTGTGTACTTTAAAATACATCTAAAAATACTGTTTAATACTTCTGGAATTCCATATGCAGATAATTACACCTTTATTTTGGCTATTAGTAATTGAGTTGAGTAAGTTAGAAACTTTTGTTCAATATCCAGTGGGACCATCTTTTGCTCAAATGACAGCCGGTACACGTCCTGGCATGATTCCACTAAGTATCTGAGGGAGTCTGGCTCTACACTGAGTGGACAGAAATCACGGGGATACCTACAGGTAAGCCTACCTTTTGCCCAGGCACCACACGGCGAGGCATTGAGTCCACTAGTTCACGAAAGCATTCCACGGGTATTTCCATCAATGCATGCTGCATCGCTATCCATAATTCCTTCGCTTTCCTGGGTGGAGGATTCAAAGCTCGAACAATGAACAGTTCCTTGTTGACATGATGGGTGGTTTCCGCCAGATAAGCACCCTCCCCTCCCGTCCGTTCGAAATAACTGGACTCATCGGACCAGGAGACCCGTCTTGGGAATATTTCTAGAACCATTCAGATATAGTTTTTGCACGGTGGATAGTTACGTTGTCATCTTGAAAGAATCCATCGGAATCGAGGTGAGAATGAAACACTGCATAGTAAGTTGGTCCGATACAACAGAAAGATATTTTTGTTGTTGTTGTGGTTGTAGGCCCTACAACAACGACAATATCTTTCTTATCACATCTGGACAAGACCTCAGACTCTTGTCCAGAGTCCAGATATGACTATAACTGAACATCATCGAGACGTTTTGGAATCTTTATAGATGGATTTTTCTGGCTATCATTGAGAAGCATCACAATCTTTTTTGTGGAGTTGTCATAGTCTGATTCGTCTTCGTAAATTTTCAAAAGGTTTTGATTTTAGAATCGATATCTTTCTGGGAAGCCTGACCTGAGTGCAACATATTTTGCCCATTTTGGGATGGTCCTCATTTGGAGAATCCCATTCATAGATGGCGCTGCAATATCCATCGCTAATGTGTGGAAGAGAGATATTTGTAAAGATCAGAACATGCAACTCACGTACTCTAAGCGTGCCGTGAGCAGTTCCCCTACTGTTCTTAATTAAGTGTTCGGTGGTATTATTAGAAGGACCAGCAACTCCTCGTGCCTCATAAAGCTCCTTTTATTAACCAACTCTGCGCTCGACTGATAAATAAAATGAATTTCTCGATATACACACAAATAGTGCTGTGTATGTACGGTCTTTCGTGAAAAGATCCAATCAGCAACATGAAAACATTACTCGTGACTTTGGCAACCAATTAAATCCCTTTAGTGGGCTTATTACACATGCAATGATGCCATTACATATAGTAACGCAATCGGAAGCCACGATTGCACACGCAATACCAGAAGAGCGGAAGTGAACAACAGTGTGGATGGATTACCGAACTGGAATTCAACTTCCCAAGTATAATATTTTATAATAAGTCCCTGCTACCATGCTGCATTACTTAGTGGTCTTTCTTCCTACTTCCTGTATTTGACTATCGATGGTTGGGTGGTTATGCTACTCCTCACGCACTTAGAAAGGTCCAGGGTTCGTGCTCGTAGTACATTAATTCCTTTAATTGGCACCTTTGGCCTTGGTCCCTAGTACCGTGAGTGGGTTGAAGGTTGAGAAGTTGAAAGAAGATACTTGTTCTTCTTCAGATTGTAGTTTTCAGGAAATACGTGTGAAGGATTGGTCCAGAAAACGGCAGTTCAATGAATAAATGAGGAAGAAGAAGAGTTGATCTGTGAGATTGAAGATGGACATTAAGTGGACGTTGACTGGTTGCAGCACATGTTCGGACTATTTTGTAAAAGAGAGTGGGAATCATAGAACCCAATTCAGAAGAACAGTGCCCATGGAAGTATCTGATAAAAAGGCATAAAGCAGAAATAGAACGTCTATGAGACACAGAGTGGAGAAACATTATAAGAGATGATTCTTTAATTAACCTAACTGCCCTCTTTCGAATGATGTCACGAGAGAGATTATGGGGGCATAGTGGCGTAGCATTTAGGGTAAGGCGCCACTGATGGTCGCCCACAACTGCGTCATCAGTACTCATGTGAAGGGGTAATATTCCTGGAGGTATATCCGAATACTTTTTGTTATGTAGAGTATATATTATTGTTGAGAGTATTGCTCTTTTTATAGTTTATAAATAGCCATAATTCTGGCGATATTTTATGGAGAATATGAATTAGGAATTCCTGTCTTGCTATAAAGTATGATATATAGAGGTTAGTTTCCCCTCTGTGACGTCATAGTGGGAAAAATATTACCGACTGTGTCATAATATTCGATGGGACAACTTTAAGATAAACGATATTATCAAAATAATATTACTTAACAGCAAACCACGTATATATGAGAATGAAGGATTTCAAAAAAGGACTGATTGTTGGTGTATTGAGAGACGAAACCATCTAACTCTCGGTAAAGAAATTTCAGTAAAATAATAACAATAATAATAATAATAATAATAATAATATAAATAAATAAATGCAAAATCCTGTTCCAGATCGCTGCGTATAGCATATCAGACAAAATAAAGAGAGGACGGAAACCGCAGTTGGAGACACTGAGAAAGGGTTTTGAACGCGGGTGTCTGTCTTGGTGGTGCGAGCTGCTTAAGTCTTATTAGGACATAACATTTAGACATAATCCATCTGTCACTAGTTGAGCATTTTCCTGTTCCAGTCGCAACGACTTCCTGTCAGTGTTTCGCAGGGCCGACCTCTGGCAAGGTGTGCGTATATCTTGTTCATTAGCATAATGAAGCGGACGAGGAATCACTGCTGCCCATCTGCGCACGTTAATTTACGTAATGAACGGATTCATCAACTTTAAGCGTGCGTCTTCGTTTGACAGAGACCTTCTGAAGAGGTGGAGGTGCTCGTAAGCGAAACTATAGAGCCCGAGTAACAAGCGTCAGCTATCGTTGCGAGGCTCGCGAGGGGAACCCGCACTGAACAGCTAAATCTAATTTACCACTCTGGTAATGAATTATTCTACTATCACCATTTATCATTCCACTCATCTGTCTTCTGACTTCTCACACAATGTCTGTACGACACGCTGAGATCAATCCACGCACCAATTTTCTTTCCCCAAAGGAATGACCATTTAATGATTCTAACTCTAGAAAATTTCGGAATATCTTGGAAAAACCGTCTTTCACTCATTGAGAATGCTCAGTCATGCGCCCTGTTACCCGTCTATTAGAGTAATAGATGCTTAACGGTACCATAAAAGGTATATTTTTATCATAAAATTTAGTGGGCGTTGTAGCCTTCAAAGTAGTATTCTGAACTTTTGTATGCCGCCCAACACCATTTAAAATCACCTTAAGAAGTCCTTTCAAGGGCTACCATATTGCAATGAATGTCTAATTTATTGAAAAGAACGCGCTTTCGGAGTTTCCAATTTCGGGAGAGAATAAGCAAGTCGCGTGGGGCAAGATCAGGAAAGTACGGTGGATGATCCAACATTTTTCCATCGTATACGAGGACTGGGCTGCCATAAGTATTCCAAAATTGAAGGTGGAATGTTTAGTTGACTGTTTGTTGTGGAGGGACAAATTGGTAATTGACCCTTTATACTGGAAACCTTGACCCTTGATACTGAGTTCCCTTGATACTGGAAACCTGGCAAATCTTCTTACCATCTGAATTGCACTGTGCACGTTTGAATCCATCTTTATTCCATCTCCATATACTCACTGCTACCAAAACACATACAGAATCCAAATAACTCGATATTGTTGACTAAATGAAGTGACATGAGATGTCCTACAAAAATTGAGTCTGGTTATTTTGTTGTTGAACCTTGTATAAATTTGATATTCTGCTTTCTGGTTGGTGCCTCCGTAGCCAGGTGGGCAGGAGCAGCAGTGCGTAACACACGCTTCTTGATTAGATCGGGCTTCAAGCCTGTGACCCCCAAGTACGGAAGATGCGGAAAGGTCAGAGAATGACCACCGCATATCCTCGGAGCAATATGGCTTTAGTTGCTAATGTCCTGAAAACCAAATAACAACAGCTTTCTGGTTTCTTTTGTTTCAGAATAGAAGGAATTATGAAGATAATTCTTTTTGAAAGTTACGAAGATTAGTTGGTCCCCCATTAAGCAAAAAGTAATGAACACAAATTATTGATTGTTCGTGGATGTTTCAAGACCTTGATGCAACCAAAAATACGAGTATGTGCTGTGTTTACAAAGATGCATTGAATATCCAGAAGTGTTGGCAGTGATTGTTGATGTCCTTATCTGGAAACTTCGAGTTGGTCAACTTGCTTTCCTACTGGTTCACTTATTACTATCAATACTGATGATTTGTAAGCGAATCATGGAATTATTGCTACATAAATTGTCCAAAGACTCGATTCAAGACGAATAAATATTTGTGCTGGCCTCAATCATCTTTTAAAAAAAGTCAAACCGAGGTGTCTTTTGGGCGACTTAAATCCATCAGATTCATTGGTGGCTGAGGCCTATCTCGTTTTCTTCCTCCACGTACAGATGCTGGATGTGATTCATGTCCAAGTGATTATGCGCATCGTGGTAGGTGCCACGCAAAATCTACGTTCGGGGGCTATGGAATTGTGATCTTGGAACGATCCCGTCTGCATCGATATATTGATGAACTCCGTGTTGCCTATAATGATGCTCCAGCTACAGAAGCTCTCCTTATACAGTAGGTCTGTCGTACCATTTGGCCCAGCACGTCATTTTATAGCATTTTCTCCAGCTTATGACATTTCTCTAAACCAGGAGGCGTAAGAGTAGGAAGCTGGTTGCTCAAATAGATTGTTAAGGCAGTGTATAATAAAATATTAACAGCCTTAATCTTATGTGGCTGTCAACCAACGAAAAAAATCCAGTGTGGCGCGAGAATGTACAATTCAGTGTCATAATCTTATTGTTTCCCGGACTGGCTTGAGTTCGATAAGGTAATTTTTTTTTTTTTGTAATAATTAAGCGCCGTCTACTGGAAGATTTCAATAAATATGACACGTTTAATGAAATTCGTAGAAAATTTTATTGGGAACAGAGTGGTGCAGAAGTTTTAGATTTTTAGGCGTTGTATTCAAAAGAAAAACTGTGGCTGCTCTGGTTCTCATATGGTAGCGATGTCTAGTTTCAAATCCTTCTCTTGTCTTCTCTTTGACACTGGCTGTTGTCCAAACTCCCTGAGTGAAATTGAAGCTCTTCCCTGATCGATCTTCCCCTCCGCGACAGTCAGTGAGTACGTGCAGTATGATTGATAGCGAGAGGTCGCTGTGCCTTCCGCTGGAGGTTTCGCTGTTAATCAAAGAGCTGTGGATCAGGTGGAGAAAAGGGAATTGGGTGAAACGAGCGATTCAGAATACTGAAGTTTTGTTCACTCTCGCTGCGATTTTGTGGAGATGATTGTAAGAGTAAGAAGAGCCGATGATAAGGAGGCATTGACGACTCAACCCAAGAAATGAAGAGCTTTTTTTTATTTTTAGTTTCCTCTCTACTTTTCTTACTTCTGTCTACAAACTAGGACATTGGGCGACTGCTTTTCAAAAGTATTTTCGCCTATTGTACACCCTGTGGTAAATAACGTCTATTAAGTCCTTAAAAGCGTGATTTTTACTAAAATGATTAGAAAAAAAAGAAATTCTTTTATTAAACGAATTCCAGAATTAATATTTCTCTGCACTGGCTTAAAAGAATTGTCAATTGCGCTTAAACTCACGTGGTTACCGTGACAACCAGGTAATTCGGCTTTTTTTTTAGTACGGTATTTGTTAAATTTCACTCAAAGTGGATAGCGGTTGCCATGACAACACTGGAAATTCAGCTTTATTTTTTTAGTATTTGTTTTTTTAACGCTTAAAAAAAGGTAAATTTCACTCAAAAGTGGCTAGCGGTTGTCATGGAAACCACTGAAATTCGGCTTTTTTAGTATTTGTTTATTTAACGATAGAAAAAAAAAAAAAAGTGTAAGTTTCACTCGAAGTGACTATCGGTTTATATGGCAACCAGAGCAATTGCTTTTTTTTTTTTTTAGTATTTGTTTATTTACGTTAGAAAAAGTGTAAATTTCACTCAAAGTGGATAGTGGTTGCCATGGCAACCACGGCAATTCGGCGTTTGTTTTTTTAGTATTTGTTTATTTAACGCTAGAAAAAGTGTAAATTTCGCCCAAAGTGACTATCGGTTGTCATGGCAACCACTGCAATTCGGCTTTTTCTTAGTATTTGTTTATTTAACTAAAAAAAAAAAATTTTTATTTCTCTCAAAAGGGACAGCGGTTGTCATGGCAACCACGACTTTCTACGCGTGCGTTTTTAATGGAATGGTTTAAAAACAAGATGGCTGGAATAAAAAAACGTATGTCTTCAGCTTGACATCCCGGTGCTTCATTAGTTGAACTCTTTTATGAGTTTCAAAGGTGATCACGTGACCTGACAATTTACTGCAACACAATGAATGAATATGCACGATCAAAGAACTCATTACTTATGGTAATGGCCATAACAGGCGTACATAACAAATTGCCTTCTCCGCTGGACGTAATTAATAAAGGAAGAAATTGAGAGAAGTTACTGCTGCCACCTAAATTAAATGTCCTTGTAAAGTTCGTGCAAACTCGAAGGAAAATCCTGAAGTGACTGCGAATCTTCAGAACCAAACGAGTAACAACTGCCCACTAACTTCGTTTGGACTACTGGTACATGATCGGTTATTATTAGCTCGAGCAGTGTTCATGATACGTAAAATTATTAAAAACTATTGTTGAACATTTAGCAGACGATCTAAATATGAATTTAAAAGAAAAACATTCGTGGAAAATACAAGTTATGGATTTCTCAACACAGCAGCACGTGCCACACTTTTCAAACGATCTACTTCCATTTTTACCATCTGACTTAGATGATTCGCCAATGCCATTTTATTTACAAGAATTAAATACTGGGGAAAACGACTTTTCGCATCTTTGAACTGGTTGCCTCAAGACACAGGTGACCATAAAATTGTCGATCAAAGCGTCTTGAAGGAGTTTTATTTCCATCTTTACAAAGTCCAACTCTTATTCAAGGCAGGTGGAACGAACTGGTTTTTTGGAGTTCTGCCAGTTCTTTACAGCAAAGGCATTCATTCGTTGGATTGTGTTTAGAGGCTACGATATTTCATTCTAACCTTAATGTCAACAGGCTTAAAGAAAGTCGTCGTGTTAAAGAAAACCAGCAGCGATGAAGTCGATTTGGGCAAATCGACTTCATCGATTTGCCCAATTTAGAGCGCGTGTCCACGCATGCGCTCTAATACACCTAATTTCCATTATGGAGAGTAGTCTATTGAAAACTTATATCGGGCCTCGTGACGTATTTATAACTTTGTGTCCCAAAATGAGACGGAATACCAGAAAGCGCATGGATGAGCGGGATAGCCAACACTAAGGTCTGCGAACCTCTAGTGCCTGAGATGCCTTGGTGTAAATCCAAACAAGCCGTGCTTCGTCCCGTTCGCCTCTCTAAATCTGCTGCCTAATGCAGCGCATAATCCAATACTAGAAAATGATCTGAATCTAACATGATGGATTATTGAAACAGGCATGCTTATTAATCGAGTCCTTTCCACGTTCATGATGGTGCTGAGCTTTTCCTCCACAGCGTAACTAGGCTTAGGGGATTGTTTCTGAATGTCTGCAGCTAAACGCATTATTACGAACGATGTCCGGATGTTCCCGTTTCGGAGTAAGGGCTCAACGTCGGCACACTGCAGCCTTCGTTGAACTTAATTGGTCCAAATTAAATTGTGAACACAATGTGAATTTTCCACATCATGAATATAGCTGGTCGCGAGAGAAGATTGACTCGCTCTGTTGTACTGGAGGGTAATTCTCATTTATAGCGTTTGCAGCGTGGCCAGTAAGGGAAAGTTGTTTTGGACTTTCACACGTCATTCAACTGATAATAAGCAAATTTCCTGTCAGACCTTTATTGTGTTCATTTCAGCTGCTCACCACGCGTCTGCAGTCGAGGATATGCGCAACAATCGTAGTTTACATTTGCGTTGTAAGTTTTAACAATGACGAACGCCAAACTCAACAAGCTTTATGTCAACAATAATGTTTGTGTCATTTCCTGTCTGCTACGAGACTGCACGCTCACAGCGTGTCAATTGTTACATTGTTGCGTGCCCTTTTGTATATTCGCATATGGAAAGAGATATCGCTATTCGAATTGACACTCCATTACCACACCAAAAGTATCGGGACCTCAATAATGGAGGGTCGACAGTCACAAATAAATCGATTTTTCTCTGGGAAGTTTTTTTTTTCACACCGTATACATAAATCGAAATATTGAATTTTTTGCGTGAATCGAATTACTTCTCGCGAGTAGCTTTATAGGTGGCGTTCGTGTAAGCTTCGTGAGGCATTGTTTATACATCAAGCTTCGATAGGGATTAATTTTTTAAACTAATCTAATACGAAAGATCAGTAAATAGATTAATCAAACGTAAATAAAATACAAAATGGTGTCGTGTGATCATGTATGAAGCGAATAAAAGAAAACTGAATCTTTTGCTCCACCTGCAACGCAACCAGCAGTTTGCTTTCATCTTTGGAGTGATATTTTTTCGTTTAATCCCAACCGAAGTGTAAAAGGACAATAGTAATCACCCCTATCCTGGCGTTCACTTCGATGGTCAATTAATTTAGCTGAAGACGTTTCACAGAATAGATGGAAGTGTTGAATAAAACGAAAAATGGTCTTCGCTTTCGCCTACACTGATGCGATTTAATATCTTACGCATCTTTCCGTACTTATCTTCAAACTTTGCAAAGAAATAAGAAATTCTGCAGAACATTCTTACTCTCGAAAATACCTCAGACATATTTCTTAGAGTTTGTTCGGCCGAAATTCATTTTTTTAAAAGAGGAAAATGGAAAAGGTGGAAGAGAAAACGTTGAATGGAGAAGATTCTGTGTTGGTACAGAGCAGCTATTGAGTATCGCCAGTAGTGGGGGTGTATGGGAGATGCACAACAAATCTATCGACACTTCTCACAGCGCAGCAATGAGAACTGGCACGTTCAACAATGGATAGCCAGTTCGTGGACACCAGAGAAAAATAGAGGGAGGGTGGGGACACGAAGAGAGAGAGAAAGATTGAAAGAGAAATACCATACTTTCATGTGGACTGCGAGAAATGTTGCTTGTAGAAGCGAAAACCTAAAATACTTCCTTGACACAAACTCTTCTTCTGAAAAAGAACTATTTGCTATTTCCTTTGAGAGTGTGAATGAGAGAGAGAGAGAGAGAGAGAGAGAGAGAGAGGAAAGAAGGAGAAAGAGAGAAGAAAGAGAGAGAAATAAAGAAGAAAGGATAGGGGCTAAGGGAGAGAAAGAAAGTGAGAGAGAAGAAAGGAGAGAGAGAGAGAGAAAAGAAAAAACGAGAGAAGAATCAAGGAGAAAGAGGGAAAAAAGAAAGAAAGAGAGAGAAAAAGAAAAAAGAAAGGAAAGGGAGAGAAAGAAAGAAAAAAAAAAGAAAAAAGAATGATAGGGAGAAAGGGAAAAGAAAGAAACATAGAGAGCAAAAGCGAGAAAGAGAGAAGAAAGAAGGAGGGGAGAGAGGGGGGAGAGAGAGAGAGAAGGAAGATGGAAAGTGGAAAAAGAAAAAAGAATAGGGGCAAAAGGAGAAAAAAGAAAGGGGAGAGAAGAAATAACAAATGAGAAAGAGAGAGAAGAAAGAAGGAAGGGGAGAGAGACAGAGAGAGAAGAAAGAAGAAAGAGCGAGAGAGAGAGAGCGAAGAAAGAAAGGAAGATGGAAAGGGGAAAAAGAAAGAAGGATAGAGGTAAAAGGAGAAGGAAGAAAGAGGAAGGGAGAGAAGAAATAACAAGAGAGAGAGAGAGAGAGAGAGAGAGAGAGAGAGAGAGAGAGAGAGAGAGAGATAGAGAGCGGAGAAAGAAAGAAAAAGAGGGAGGGAAGATAGAAAGAGGAAAAAGAAAAAAGGATGGAGATAAAACCAGAAGAAAGAACAAAACAAGTGAGAAAGATAGAGAGAAGAAAGAACGAAGGGAAGAGAGACATAGAGAGAGAAGAAATAAGGAAGGGACTGAAACAGAGAGAGAGAAGAAAGGAGGGAGAGAAAGAGAAGAAGAAGAAGAAAGAGAGAGAGGGAAGAAAGAAAGAAAAAAAGGTGGTAGGAGGATAAAGAGAACTGGAAAAGAAAGAAAGAGAGAGAGAGAGAAGAAAAATGGATAGAGAGAGAGAGAAAAGAAAGAAAGAAAGAAAGAAACATAGGAGAAAAAAGAAAGAAAGAAAGGAAGATAGGAGAAAAAAGAAAGAAAGGACGATAGAAAGAGAAGAAATAGAAGGATAAAGATAAATAAAGAAAAAAAGAAAGAGGGAAAGAGAGAACAAAGAAAAAATAAGTAATGAAGAAAAGAGAGAGGAAACAGAAAGAAAGAAAAATAGAGAGAGAAGAAAGAAGGAGACAGAGAGAGAGAGAGAGAGAGAGGGGAAATAAAAAAGGGAGAAAAAGAATAAAGACAGAGAGAGAGGAAGAGATCGTGTGTGGAAGGTGGAAGGTGGAATGTGGCCTGTTGCCGTTGGCAGAACATGGACAGGATTTCCAGCCAATGGAAAAAGGTCATTGATATAAAAGAAGAAAATTGTTTTCCTTTTATAACAATATAAGAAGACAGAGAGCCATCTTCTGCCACCCGCAGCCTTATCGACGAGAGAGAGAACTGAATCCCCAGTTCAAAACAACAACAAAAAAAAAAAACAGTCGGCAGACCACAAGATGGAACTTCGTTTAGAAAATCTTCACGCCAACACGATCAAAAGCGCAGGAAACGCTTCAGTTTCATCCTATTTTTAATCGGATTCGTCCAAAGATGAGTAAAATAAGCGAATGTAGTAATATTTATTTATTTATTTATTTATTAAATCAGTTTATTTCCCAAGAAACCTTGGGTCACCCTGGGACGGCTCTGTGCCAGAAGGGTGTGAATATTTACACACTAAGGTGCGAGGAACACAATGTACAATAAACAAGAGTACATGCGTGCTCGACCCGAGATATTTACAGGATTAAATATACAATAATATACAAGATATACAGTAATAAAAAAAAAAAAAAAAAAAACAGTCTGTCATATCCAGGAGCAGGTGATTATTATAATATCATAATCTGGTAGCAGTTCTTGAGGATTTCCTTCCTGTAGGGCTTGTCTTCACAGAACCTATCAGGGTGGATCCTAAATTTATTGAAGATCCGAAGACAATTCGCTGGAAACATGTTCCTCAGGGAATCAATGTTTGACAGCATAAGACGTAGAGGGACACAGGAGTCGGGGTGCTCCCCCCTTGCCCTCCTCGGGCCAGAGATTAATGTGGATACCGATGGAGCATCAATTCGCCTCGTTAGAAGCCGTGCGAGCGTGAAGACATTTTTTGTCATGATGATATGTCTCCAGGGAGTGGTGCCTAGATTTGCTTGTAGGATAGATCTGGAGATAGTTAGGGGGTGGCCTACCACCCTGTTCATCCATCTAAGCAACCAGTACTCTAAACTGAGATACTTCTGAAGGTATGAGGCAGGGGCAGATGACCAAATTTCTGAAGCATAGAGAGGAATCGGCGAAATACACCTCAGGATGTGCCGAACAAGCAGCGCTGGCTGATGCACACCAACGAGTTCTTGACGCACTGCCCAAAGAGCAGCGTACGTCTTCTGCCTCATTCTGGCAAAGTGAGGCTGAAAAGTGAGTCCAACATCCCAGGTGAGGCCAAGATCAGTATGAGAGGTCACCTTTTGCACCGGTTCCCCACTAACAAAGATTTGGATATCATTTTTGACTTTCTTCTTGGTTATCGTCAGTTGCGCTGATTTGGAAGGGCTCAGATGCAGCCCAATTGTGGCAAGATAACTTTCCAAGCTTAATATCTGCCTAGAAGCTTGTTCGTTGATATGTTGAATCTGATGACTATGATCTGAGCTCACGTAGAACTTTAGATCGTCGGCATAAGAGACAAAGTTCGGATTCTGAGCAAGGAAAGGTTCCAAAACTGCTGCAAACAGGATAGCTGACAGTACACTTCCTTGTGGAATGCCTCTTGAGACGTCAATAGTTACTTGAAAGTCATTGTGGGTCACAGACAGATGTCTAGGAAGTAAAATAGACTTCAAAATTTGAAGTAAAGTATCTGCCAGGCCGAAGTAGTGTTTCAGAATGGTAAAAAGAGTTGGGAGGTGTATTCTGTCATAAGCCGATTTTATGTCGAGGAATATGATATCAATCTGTGATTTGTTGTTGAGGGTGCGCTGAATTCTGAAGAGGGTATCAAGAAGATTGGTAGTTGTCGATCTCCTTTGTAGAACGGTATGCAGGTACTCGGGCCTGTGTGCAAAGCAATGCTGGGCAATTGTTGGCTGAATTACTTTTTCAAAAATTTTGAGTAAAGAACAACTGATGGATATTGGTCGCAGATCTTTAGGAGATTTGGGTTTCTTGATCTTTGGAATGGGCTTAACATGGTAGGTTTTCCAAATTGAAGGAACTATTCCAGATTGCAGAATTTGTCGGAAAAGGTGAAGGAGAAGGTCGATTATATATGGGCTGGAAATTTTGAAAATAAAGAGTGGGAAACCGTCTGGACCTACAGTGGCTTTGTTGGGTAGCTTATTGATGACATCGATTAGGGTCTCTCTAGTTATTTCTATTTCAGACAGGTGTGCCCTAGGTAACCAGTCCTCCTGAGAGAGAGAGGAATCAGAGTCAGGAAAATCTGCCTGCAGTATGTTGAACTGTGCCCATTCCTGGACAAGCTTTTTGTCAATGGCTAGATGATGATGATGTGAAAGGATCCTTCTACCACTCTTCAACCTATTGAGGACCGCTTCGTTAAGGACCTGCCTTTTCTTTTTCAAGAAGCAAGCTCGTTCTTTCTTAAAGATGGAACGGTCTGAGGGAAGTTGAGTTTTCTGCCATTTCCGGTAGGCCTTCTGCTTCTTGATGAAAGCCATCTTAGTTTCCTTATTGAAACCCCGATTCGACCTGTTAACAATCCTGGTGATTCTGGCTGCACCATGTAGTGCAATTAACTTCAGTTGTTCCGACAAGAGCATAACGGCATCCTCCAACGGCTCAGAATAGAGACGCTCCCAGTCAAACCCAATCAAGCATTGGAGAATGATCTCAGGCTTCAGATATTTGGTAGAGAAGGCTATCCTAGGCAATTCAGCAGAGTACTCGTCAGGTAACCCAAGGGAGTTGCTCGGTAAGGATAGTTTACATGCAATTGGCGAGTGATCAGATTGGAATCGAAAGTTGCTAGGTAGGAGTTTGATATCTTGCAAGTTGTGGAAGATTAGGTCCAGCGCTTGACACGCTCTAGTTGGTTGCGTCACTAACCGTGTAAGGTTAAAGGCACGAAGAGTGACCTCAAGGCCCTCAAGTGCATTCCCATGCCTGGGCAGTGGCAAGTTAAAATCGCCTGCTACAACAGTTGGAATTTTAGGCACTAAGTTGGTTGCTAACCACGTGAGCAGCTCAGCTCTAGAGTTTTCATTGTGGTCTGGAGGAAGGTAAACCAGGCAGCATTGGATTTGAAGAAGAGGACTCCTCAGCGTCAGGGAGACTGCCTCAAAGTTGTTAGACTGGCTCACTCGTGTCCGTATTGGCTGGAATCGATCGTTGAACAGGATTTCAACACCTCCGCCTCGCCCGTTAATCCTGTGATTCCCAATGTGTTTGTAAGGGGTGTTAAAATGGGCAAGATCAAGCTGTCTATCCGCCGTTAACCATGTTTCTGTAAGGCAGATGACATCAAACTCATTAAGCAATAGGAGGGTCTGAAGACAATGAAGCTTGTTTTTTAGGCTGCGTACATTCTGCATAAACCAAAGAATTTCTCCTTCGTGTGAACCTGGTAGCAAGCCATCCTTTTGTAGCTATGGCTGTTTATCTCTCCTGGATCCGCTGTAAGCGATCGATCTACTCCTCTCTTGGAACGGCTTTATAAGGGTGCCTACCGGCCAGCAGCTAGAATCCAAGACGATATGCTTTGCATTCGCAGGGCAGGAGATGATAAAGGAAGAATAGGTCGGGTGTCTAGTTTTGATAGCTTTTGCATCTAAGTTGATCCCATGTTCTTGGGCAAAGAGTGCCCTGATATTTTCCGCTTTTGTTGCTGGTCCCAGTCTCGAAACAAAAATTCTCTCTCGGGTCTGGACAGCAGAAATATTATATATTTCCTCAAGTCTCCGCGACAGCGGGACCGAGGTAGGTTCAGTAGGAACCGACATATTAGGCTCCTCGCATGGAACTCTGTTACCTTGTGTTTTCACAGTCAAAACACTTTGAGGGCAAGCCATTTGTGGGTTATGCCTGGGAAATTGCGCATGATGGTTAAATTGATCAGAGAGACAGAAAGCGTCTGCTTGCGCATAGATCCGCTCCTCCCTGTTTAGGCGTGGGGTTTTTTTCATCTCCATCCTGTTGTAACAGTGATGGGCCTGGCCACCAGGTTTCTCCTGACGTCTTTTGCAAGGTTGGTGCAGATTAGATTCACCAGGAATCACACACTTGTCCTGGATAAAAGGTCTGTCAGCCTCGAAGGTCGGATCGCGCTGATGGAGAGCGGTGTAAGGGGGATGAGTACCCATAGGGTTCAACATCACGGCAGGGGCTACGATCTGTTCAGTTGTTCTGTCTGCAAAAAGAGGCGAACTTTGCAGATTTTGGAGATCTCTTGTTCTTTGCTGGACGCGCTCAGTTTGAGTTGGAGGTCTTGGAAGTGCATCATCTGCATCCTGTGAATGCTCCTGAGGTTCCAGATGGTCCATCACTGTCGTCTGACTAGAGGGAAAACAGCATTCACTTATAAAGATTTTGAGATCCCTGAGTTGTTCATTCATTACGAGCACTTGGTCGAGAATTTCCGTATTTTGGGTTCTGAGTTTTCTATTTTCGTCATTAAGAAAGGCAAGAGAGTCGATTATTGGGGACAGAATCTCCCCGAAAGTGATCTTAAATCTTTCAGGGAGGGCATTGAGTATGGACGTGTTGTCCCTTAGAGCGCTTTTAATTGACAAACTATCGAAGGGGCTATTAACTTGATAGTGGATGGATATCGACGGAATCCGTACTGGCCATCATTGCTCACATGGAAGGCTTCGAGACACCTTAAGAGTATCGACGAGGACAAACTGCGGCCATTGTCTTTGGCAACAGACCACAATGCTCGACTACCATTTGGACAAGAAGCCAGTTTCCCATTCCCGACCTCTTCTAAATCCAGTTTGGATTCATTATATTCATTACACCCAGCTGCACAGGCTCGACAATGTCCGCCCCACGTCCTCTATACAGATTACTCTGTCAAGTGACGTATATCCAGATGCCTCCTTAAGAGTTTCCAACAGGTTCGGTCCTGTGCACTACCAAACAGCCGACGACCTGTGAATACCGTCTTAGAAGGGCACTCTCGAAACGTAAGGAAGATTGGATCTCGCTGGGATGGCCGAAATAGCCTCAAGCACCATCCCTCACACTGCATGATAGAAGAGATGGAGTATGGGGGGGGAGGGGTCGTCTGAGCTGTATTTTTGCTGCCTTCTATCTGGCAAGGAGGGGTTCCTGTTGTATTCCCGCTGCTGTTCATTCTGCAACTCCAGAACATTCGCCATAATTTCGCTTCCGGACTCCCGGTACAAAAACGGAAAGACAAATGAAGCCGAGGGGTCATTAAATAATTACTTTAAGCTCTGCCACTGTTCCGCAGTGACCTTTATTCGGCGTCTAGAAATTTGAAACATGTTTTCGCCGTTCGCACGACCATCTGCCCGTTTCCCAAGAGACAAAATCCAACGGGCGAAGGATCGATTTCCGCAAAATTTTAGTAACTACGCACACGATGGACGGACGCAGCTAAGAATTGTTTCAAATTTCAGACTACGGTGAGGACGACAATGTAAAATATGAGGGCAAATTGCCCCCCCCCCGCATCCCCCTAGTCCAGCAAATCAACAGAGCGCAGAAACGTTTACTTAACAACATCAATTCATTCCTAGGGACATCGCCACATTAATTCTCCCTTCATTATTTTAATATAAACTGTGGTTTTCCCCGATAGAGGGCGATAGCTGAGTTGTTTCTATAATCTGTTTTAAATCGTCAACGTGCTATCATATATTTTCAAAAAAATTTTTAAGTTTTGTTACTAAAACCTAATTCACAAAACCTGAAATTTATACTAATTTTTAATGTGTGTACTGCACTCCAGAAAATTAGAAACCTCTTTAAATTTGCGTCAACAGATTACAGTATTTATCAGATCTTTTCACTCGGGAGAGGTTCCTCTGGATTGAAGAAGTGCCAGCGTATTGCCAATACATAAATGCTGTTCTAAGAGCAAAGTTGGTAACTATAACCAGGTTAGTCTGGCTTCAGTGGTAGGGAAAATCTCAGCGCAATGTTTAAGTATGCAATCTAGGGACATTTAGATAGATATGGCTTTCTGAAGGACACCCAACATGGTAAGCTGTTTTGACTTGTTTTCTACTTCCACTTCAATTACTCATGAGATGGATGTAGGGAATGTTTCGACATAGTTTTCTTCGATTTTAGCAAAGCATTTGACTCGGTCCCTCATGAGAGGTTACTGCATAAGCTTGAATAGGTTGGGATTACTGAAAAGATTCTAAGACGGATTGCTGGGTGGCTGCAGAACAACTGTATTGGAGTATGGAGACCTCATCTATATTGTAAAAAGACATTGAGCTTCTTGAAAGGGTCCAAAGACGGGCATTTCGTCATGGTGAGTATGACGAAAGACTCCGATTATGTGGGCTACAGACATTGACAACCAGGAACCTCAGAGACCCCTGATTGAGGTTTATATGGATCTGAGAGGGGTTAGTAAAATGAATGAAGGCGGAATTCTCACTGTTATAAAGAATTCCAGAACTAGGGGTCATAAATTCAAATTACAGGGACTGAGATTTAGATTGGATTGTAGGAAGTTTTCTTTTAGCCAGCGAGTTGTTGATGGGTGGAACAGGTTGCCGCCGCAGGCAGTTGAGGCTGACCGTTTGAAGAAATTCAAAGGTCAACTGGATGGTTGATATTTCTTACCAAGAACTTATGATTATACCATGTAACAACAGACATTTGCATACCGTACATTTAATTCTCTTCACTCCAATTGCAAAATGTTTTTAATCTTTTGGCAAGTGAGTGCATTATTTTGTTAGGGCAATTAATGGGAATCGGTCCTGCGTATCACGGCTGAAGTATTGCCGAACTACGTGCATGACGCGGGTCGTGTTCCACCGTGTCCTCTCCATAAAAAGATCCCGAAATTCTGGCCGGTGATAAGCGACATCATAAGATTACGGAAACGTCTTAGAAGAGATATCTTTCTCGAAGAATGAAGTTCGCTAAATGTGCGCAGATTATCAGTTCACCTGTCCATCGAAGCCGAAACATTCGGAGCAACCGAGTGTAGATGGAGATAATCTGACGTTGCCGACGCCTTCATAAAGGACCCTTCCATCATAGCGGGGTCGTAATTGCTGGGCGGGTGGGATATGAATCGAGGTGGAGGGAAGGGCGCTGCTCTCAATCTGTACTCGTTTATATTTAGTGGTAACAAAATGGTAAATTTTAAAAATTGATTAAAATCATCAGCGTAACATATATCGATTTGAATACACTGTTTATTGCCATACAGCTTAGATTATCAGAACAGTTTTCTTCAGTTTCAAACACACTTTTGATTTAATTCTCATTTTCGTAAAAAAACTGACTGCTTCTCCCAAAAATTATCCGGTTAACTATCGAAATCAATATGAGTGAGAAAGAAGTTCAAAATCTTGAAAATGAACGATATAGAGCAGAATATGACCCTAGAGGAACTCAAAGAAGAGATCTACCATAAAAACTTGAGTATGTATCTACTGGACGAGACTGCGGTAGAAGACATCAAACCAAAATACAGAGCTAAAACGAAATCACCAACAAGGGTTAATTGGATAATTGAACTATCCTGAAGAGTGTGGCAGCTTGTTGAAACCCAAAATAGAATTCATATTGGCTGGGGCAGCCATAGGTTTAAAGAGCACATATCGGTTCCTAAGTGCTATAGGTGTCTCCACTTTGGGCATACGTCCCATACCTGCAACCAGCGTGAGACCACCTGCGGCCACTGTGCTCGAAAGGGCCATGTTTTTAAGAACTGCCCTAACAAGGAACAGTCACCAACCTGCACAGCACACGATCATTCGATTCGTGACACAAACTGCCCCGTATACAAAAAAGGAAGAGCCTTTACCAAATGAGAGTAAATTATGGATAGATACCCCACAAGAAACAGACGACAAGAGATCAAGTTACTGCGACTAAATGCGCAGAGAGCGAAAGTAGTCGCAGACCAGCTAAAGATCAAAGCTGAGGAAAATCAAATTGATGCCATGATGTTGCAGGAACCCTACGTCCACTCTGGGAACGTCGTGAAATATCTCACTTCATATAAAATCATTCACTGCACTGAAGACCATCATGAGCAGTCCAGAAATAACGGTGACTAAAATCGCGCCATTATGCACCTCCATCAGCGCCTGTGCGCAAATTATGAAATCTCTAGGGCCCTTATATCTTCTCTCACTATATTCTCACCCGGGTATTACTACTGCAATCTCCGTCATCCAGGAGGCACTCCATCTCCTCCCAGGTGGGCAGTTGCTGATAGGCATGGATGCTAACTGTCGCTCAGCACTCTGGCACAGCCTAAGTCCAGACAGAACACCAACGAGAAATGGTACAAGACTTGAAGATTACATAATTTCGTCTGGTTTGCGGATCCTGAATCGTCCAGGTCACCTCTCCACCTTCAGCAGTTCCCTCTGGGAGAGCACAATTGATGTCAACACCTGACATTGAAAATAAACTGATCAAATAGGCTGTTCAAGAGTCATGGACAACGTCAGACCACAGAGCGATCACCTTCTCTCTCGTTCGTTCTGTGGAACGTGCACCACCAATTCCTAGGGACATTGTGAGATATAACACCAAGAAAGCAGATTGGGGCCGATTTCAAGAGGAATTGGTCAAGTTTCGTCCGGAAGACATTTCACTACCCATTACACTCACACCTGAAGAAAGCGTTACCAATGTAACAGCTGCCATCAGGAGTGCCTGTGATGCTTCCATATCGCGTAGAAGACAATACAGGTACGCGGTCCCCTGGTGGAATACAAATTTGCGAGATCTGAGAATAAGAGTCCACCTGGCCAGGAAGACATTTCAACGAGCCCGTGTACACCTTCCCCCCAGAGTAGTAGCTGCGGCACGGGAGGCTTACCGTGTGATAAGGAATGCATATTCCAAAGAAATACGCAGATGTAAGGAGGAGTCATGGCAAACTCTAGTTTCCACAATGGGAAATGGCAATCCATGGGGCATTGTATTTCGGATCATTACAAACAGGCTACCCAGAGGTAAAGTTTTGGAAACCACACTCAGGCTGGATGGAACCTCGACATACTCTTGGTCTGATTCTCTCAACAACATACTGGACAATATCTACCCAACTGATGACTTGGCACCGACACTGGAGCAACAAGAAATCATTGACAGGAACAGGGCATACATATCAGATATTAGTGAACCGCTCTTCACATTCCTGGAAATGAATTTTGCTCTGGCCAAAACTAAGGAGGATAAAACCCCAGGCTTGGACTTGCTGAAAGTCAACGTAGTACAAAAGTTTGCAGAACACTGTCCTATAACTCTCTTAAGTTTATTTAATAGATGCCTTGCTGAAGGAACATTTCCTGACTTGTGGAAAATTTCAACACTCAAGTTAATCCTAAAACACCCAAAAAAACCCACCTCAAGTACCGACTTCTTACAGACCAATAGCCCTGCTTTCTGTTTTGGCCAAACTCCAAGAACGTCTTTTGCTCTCCCGTCTCACCGACTACTACACAAAGCAACAATTACCATCTCCGTATCAATTTGGTTTTAAAACAGGCTGCAGTACAGAAGATGCTCTCCACAGGTTAATCTCTCTAGCTACCCAGACAGAATCTAAATACTCTCTAGCCATAATGGTGGACTTTGCGGGGACCTTCGATCGACTATGGTTGCCCAGCATACTTCAAAGACTTCGGCAGGCCAAGACGTCCAGCATTCTATATAACAGTATAAAGTCGTACCTCAGCAATAGAACAGTGCAGGTAACCAATAAATACCAAACAGTCACCAGGAATATACTGCGAGGCTGTCTTCAGGGCTCTGTTCTTGGGCCATTTCTTTGGTCTATTGTCTTGGACGAGTTCCTTGGAATGGATCTCGGCGAGGTCAAGCCCCTGGCCTTTGCTGATGATCTCGTACTGGTTGTTCATTCCGGTACAAGAGCCACATTTGAAGTTCAAGCCAACTTTGCACTGGGAAAACTTCAAGCTTGGGCTGCCATGCACAAATTAACAATCTCCAGTGAAAAAAACAAGGTCAATCCTTCTAAAAGGAAAGCTCCAAATCCGACGGCCACCAGTGATGAAAATTAACAACACCCCGATCCGTCTCTACACAGAAATCTGGGCCTGTATCTAGACGCCAACTTATCCTTCCATCCCCACTTAAAATACCTGTCAGCTAAAATCCGAAAACACACTGCAATGATAAGGCGGATTAGGGCCTAAAGAATAAAGCTCTATCATTAATATATAAGGCAGTATATGTCCCGATTGCGTGCTATGGAGCCTCCATCTGGTGTGAAAAGGCAATCCTGGAAAGGAACAAGCTCAAGCTTGATTCCATTCAAAGATTTATGTTACTATCGGTTACCAGGGCGTACTGTACTGTCAGCACCCCTGCATTACAAGTCATTGCAAGATACTTACCTCCCTATCTGGCAGTTGTCAAGAGGGGTCTCTTACAGCGCCTGAAGAAGGGAATCCCAACGCAATTGTTAAATCTGCAATTGAACCATGCAAATGACCCTAAGAAGGAAAGAAGAAAAATTGCAGACCACCTACAAAACCTCTGGCAAGAAACATAGGACACAATGCCGAAAGGAGCAATCACCAAAAGATTTATTCCCACAATAAGTCGGACTTCCCCAAAGCCTCCTCCCTGGTACTCGCCTGGATTGCAAGTCACCTTCCTGCTTACAGGCCATGGACCGTTCCAGCAAAAACTAACGGCCATGGGAATAGAAAATTACCCATATTGCCACTGTGGGGAAGAGGAGTGCTGGGAACACCTTATGTACGAGTGTCTCACTTACGACAACGCCAGACTTCAATTCCTCACAAAGATTCAAGGAAACCCCCGCAAACAAGAGTCACCTTTACTTCAAGAAGAGGCCACATCCCTAGCATTAACACGCTACGCCCAGGCTGTTTTCAATTGTAGAAGAGCAAGACTTGCGGAACTCAGGGCAGAACAGAATAACGTACCACCCCTGCGATCCTCGATTGGGGTAGAATAATGCAAGCACCCTGGGTGCAGGATTCACACAGGAGCAGCTGCTCCTGTGATTTTCAACTTTCTTCTCCATCCACTACCTTAGAGTGGACTGCCTTCCCTATTGGTCCACTCCAACTACTGTTCCCCACATTTTGACCTCTTCTTTTTCTCTTTCTCCCCATATGCTCTCTTCAGAAAAGGAAAAAAAAACCTTTTATCTTTTTATTTTATTTTTTTTTTTTATAGGCTCAACTTTTTTTTTCTCTCTTTTCATTTTTTTTTTATGGCCTCTGTCAGGAAGCTCAGGCAACCCTGGCAGAGGCAACCAGAGTATAATGGGCAGCCTGGCTCACCTCCCAGTGGTTGTGGCGGAGAACATAGGGTCCCAGAAGGGGCCCCGCGGCCAAGCAGCCAGACACACAACAGAACAAAGCACAATACTGCATTAACCAGACCTTACACTTTTTTTCTGGCTGTGTGCAATAGTTCTGCATTTCATCACAGAGTACATATGGCGCAGATGTGGGAAACCACCGGTGGCGCCTGAACCTAAATACTATGCCACTATATCAATTTGAGCACGTCTGGGAGATGTGCTCAATTCGATATGGGACTTAGGGTTGTCGTCCATTAAAATGAACCCTTTTCCAACAAGGGAATGGACTTTGGGGGAAGAGACTAGAGGCTTGTCATCTGTCATGGGACAGTTCGTGGGTCATGGTCAATTCTTGATGATGTGGAGTTCCGTAAGGCCACAGAGACTTATGTCACTTCATACCACAAGTCTCCTCCACCTAACCAGCTGTATTCCTCTACGTACATAGGGTTGTTTCGGGTTGCTCTTTAAGAATTCCACTTCAGGCTATAACTGAACTCGTCTGGAAAAGAACACACGGTGCCATTTCTCTTAAGTATAATAACAATGGTTGTTGTCCCCTTTCTTCTATGATGTGTGTTTCATTGAATCCAATGTTTCGCATTCAATAGAACACACCATAGTCTTCACTGTCGCAAAGCATCGCTGGGTAGCGTTTAAGAGTCGCTTGTAACATGCAAAAGAGATGATGACTTTGCCTCGGCATTATTGATGGTCTGTGGCCCTGACCGGGCCATCTACATTTTAAGTTCCTTGGATAAGATTCTACAACCTGTTGAGGAACTTTGTGAAGCTATGAAGCAAATATCTTTATAAAGATATTTTATTTCTAGATGGTCTTTATTTCTAGATTCAAGACCACCTATTTAATAATATGCTAGACGTATCCAGACATGTCTAAACATGTCTGGCACGTCTGGTATATTAGTCTTTTATTATTATGAAAATCTCCAAACACGAAAAGTATAAGAACCTATAGTGCTTAGTATTGTGCGTGGGGTGGGATGATGAAGAAATAAATTTGCCCATTGATAATCCAATGGGCAATCCATTAGGATTATCAACAAACGTTTTGAATTCAATACAATCTTGGCATTTTCTGCTCTGATAAACAGAAGTAAAATATGGTGGCAATGTTTAGTGCCTATAGCCAAGGATGGTGGTGATTCCATCATGATCTGGGTTGCTCCTGTTTTTCTGGATGGATGACATCGTCAGAATTGAAGGAATTTTAAGAAAAGATGGCTATAAAACATTCTTTGGACATAATTCAATATCTCTGGACTTTGACTTTGTAGAAGAAATTTTATATTACAAGAAGACACTGACCCGAAGCACAGCTCTAAGGGACTTCGTACCTACAAAAGAACAGGAGGCTACTGCAAATTATGGTGTGGCCACCCCAATCGCCTGACTTCAATCCAATTGAGCTTTTGTGCGCTAATTTAGATCGACAAGTCCATGAAGTCTGCCAATCTTCACAAAATTTATGGGAAACCTTGCGGATCGCATGGAATAATGCTGCTCAAGACACTGGTATTTCTAATGGAATGGGTCAGTCATTTTAGTACAAGACTTCGGAATGCGATCCATTCATCAACTCAATGCCTCACATCCTCACTGCTGACCACAAAAAAGGGTACGAGTTCTCATATGTCGGAATCTTCGTCAACGTCCTACTAGTGACCCATACTCCGTTTCTTCCATCAATACTGGTGACGAATCGTGGGTTTATAACTATAATCTGGAAACAATGGCCCACTCTTCTCAATGGAAGACTTCGTCTTCTCCAAGGTCCAAAACAACGAGACAATCTTGATACAAAGTGAAGATCACGCGTATTTTTTGACTTGCAGGGCATTGTTTGTTTATGAGTTTGTTCCTTAAGGTCAAGCAGTAAACCAAAAATGCTACAAAGCAAATCTAAGGCGCCCTCCTCACACTGGGTGGGATAAAACCCGAGTTCGGATCCCTTGAAGATGCGAAGAATTTTAATGGGTCTTCTTCATAAACGTGTCTGAGTTAGCCGGTCTCAAGGAGAAGATAGAGAGGATTCTTTCTGCCAGAAACTCGGTTTTTCATCCAGCAAACAACAAATCGATCGCAGAACATATGCAGTTTACAGACATATAAGGCGCAATATTCCCTTAGTGGCTGATGCTCCCTAATCCCCACCCCTTCCTTCTGTCTCAAGAAGAAGCGCACACTTCCATTTAACTTAAATGAAAAAAAAAATAAAGAATACTGCAAATGAAGATTGACTGTAAAATATCATCTCACTTGGCCACGCCCATCATCAATTAGCATTTCCGGGAAAGTGAACAAGACCGGAAACAAGATCTGTGATCCTCATTATCTCTCTATTTCGCTAGGAAACCTCCCCCCCCCACCTCGCCCGATACATCTTGTGGGTCGTAGCGGAAATGAACGAAAAGAGGTCGAGGGATATAAAACGACAAGAAGAAAAAGATTAAGAAATGTTGAAAGAAGAAGGGGGGGGGGATGTTACGAGGTGAGACGTGTAAACAGATTAAGGAGCACATAAAGAGATTAGAAAGCGTGGTGGGGATAAAAGCAAAAGCTTCGGGGGAAAACAGTGGGAAGTAGGGCCGGCAAGCACTTCGGAGCGTCTCCTTTAATGGGCATATTCGGAATCGCATCTTTGCCGCGCTCGAATAAATTACCGCCAGAAAGTATCTCCATTGATCGCACTCCCCAGAGACGGACCTGCGACTGCACGAGCGTGGAAACGACGCTGGGAGGGGCAGCGAGGAGGAGGTGGAGGAGGAGGAGGAGGAGGAGATACAGTGTAAAGTGCCTAATGAAACACAAGTCGCGCCGCACTTCCACCGGGGCCGGCTATTAAGCTTTCTTCGGAGGAGTGCGTAATCTTGCCGAAAGGGAGATAACGGGGAAGCCTTTCCCCGTTTTAATGACCTTTTTAACGCGTTTGAATTTATTCGTTTTCGGCGCTCTGCGGAGATTTCGAGTGCCGATTGGAAATGGAAATTCGTTTTATTCATCTGGCCGAGAACGATTCTCGCAAAGCCGTTTTTACGACCAACTGCGACGTCACCGCGGGGGTCCTACGTCATGCGAAATCTCCTCGTGGCACGTACGCCGAATAAGCCCCGAGAGCGCCATGCTCGGGCTGCTTTCCACCGGGACTCAATCAATGCGTCCGCTCCCTAAAGAAGGTTGTAATTCTGCCCGCTCTTTGCTTATTCGTTCTCTTAAGAGCCTGGCGCAGAAACAGAGCAAATATAAACTCGCCCTCATCCCTGTTATGATGAAGGCCGGTACTGCCTTCATTTGTCCTCTCTCTCTTTTATTCTCTTTTCATTCTTTCTCCTATTCTTAAATACGCGCTCTCTTTCGCGCTCATTCTTTCTTTCCATCTTGAGAAAACTCTCTGCTTACCTCTTTCATTCTCTTCCCATCGTCTCTCCTTCATTCTCAGTCCCTCTCTATCTTCTCCCTTTCATTCTCTTCCTATCTTCCCTCTTTCATTCTCTGTCTCTATAATCTCTCTTTCATCTCTCTTCATCTTCTTTCTTTCATTCTCTCTGCATCGTCTCTCCGTCTTCTCTCTTTTATTCTCTTTTTGTATTCCTTCTTTCATTCTCTCTCTTTCTGTCTTCTCTCGTTCGTTCTTTGTCTTTCTCTCACGATATTTCTCTTTCAAGCTCTGCCTTTCTGTATTCTCTCTTTCATTCTCTGTCTTTCTATCAAGATATATCTGTTTCATTCTCTTTTTATCACGATATTTCTCTTTCTATCTTCTCTCCTTCATTCTCAGCCCATCTCTATCTTCTCTATTTCATTCTCAGACCATCTCTATCTTCTCTTTTTCATTCTCTCTCCATCTTCTCGCTTTTCATATTCCTTCTTTCATTCTCTCTCCTTCTGTCTTCTCTCCTTTATTCTCTGTCTTTCTCTCACAATATTTCTCTTTCATTCTCTGCCTTTCTGTATTCTTTCTTTCTTTCTATCATGATATTTCTCTTTTACTCTTTTTTCAACCTTTCTCTTTCATTCACTTTGTATATTCTCTCTTTAATTCTCTTTCTACATTCTCTTTTATTTTCTTTCATTCTCTATCTTTCCGTCCTCTCTCTTCCATTCTCTGTCTTTCTATCACGATATTTCTCATTCATTCTCTTTCTATCGTCTTTCTTTTATTTTCTTTCTACCTTCTCTCTTTTACTCTCTTTGTATTTGCTCTTTTTCATTCTCTTTCTGTCTTCGCTCCTTTATTCTCTTTTCATCTGTTCTCTTTCATTCTCTAAACCCAACGTAGCCGAATGGTTAGGTGCACAAGTGCGCATGCACTCTGAGTGGATGGTGGTTCCAGCTCGCGTGATTGCTAAATACGGTTAATGATTGTATTAATTGCAAAAATAATGAATGCAAACTCACCTGACCTAGTGGCCGTGCTGGAGCACAAAGAAGAGCACTTTTTCTATCTTCTGTCTTCTATTCTCTTACTTTCTATCACAGCCTCTCGATTTTGTTCTCTTTCTATCTTCTTCTTTTCGGACTTTTCATTCTCCGTATTTTTATCTTCATTCGTTTTCATTCTTTCCTTCATTCTGCTTTAATTCTCTTTCTATCTTCGTTCTTCTCTTCTCTGTCTTTCTATCACAGTTTCTCAGTTATCAGCCTGTAAAGGGATTCGTGGATGCATGGTAATACACCTGAGGACTAAGGATTTAAATCTTAAAAGAACTGATGTGTTGGTTCAGAAATATAAGGTGATGTTGAGAAAGCGTCACGAGATGGGACAAAATGTTTTTGTGTCTGCAATTAGGACCAAATATGGTAGGAGAGATTTCACGATGAGAGCCTTGTGGATTAGCTCCAGGCTTCAAGGATTTTGCAAGGATAATGGGAGAAATTTTTCGCCTAATGGCCAGCCTTAGTTGGTAGACGAAATTTATTTTGTAAAGACGGTATTGACTTAAATACAGGAGGTGCAATGGTTTTCCTAATGCCATTGAGAAGGCATCAGGAGTTCAACGGGTTAGGGAAGCAGCACACGATCGGCTCATGTAAGTGGCATGGGACAAAATTACAGGTGTAAACATTTAAAATCTTCAATTCCAGAGTCATTTCTTTTTGATAATGAACTCAAACGCTAATTTCTTCATTGAAGTGTCTGCACGATTGTCTCATCACGCGTGATTTCAACCTGCCTCTTATAGACTGGACCAGATGAACCCTGAATGCAATATATGGTAACAGTTTTTTGAATAAACTATATGACCTCTACTTATTCCAGCATGTCCAAAAGACTACAAGGCGCTCTAACGTCCAATATCTGGTTCTCACCAAGGATCTTAACTGTATCAGAAACGTGACATTGAACAACGGATAGCAGGCAGTGGCCACAATCCCATAAAAGAGGTTGTATCTGAAGAAACCAATGTGGTCAAAGATAAAGGATAGAGTGTAAACTTCAAGAGCGTGGTCTCCAATGGAATAAAATATTTTTGACAGTTACAGACAACGATGTATTCTGATTTGTATATGCTTTCTGAGAGAAGCTCGTACAAATCAGAAAGGTAGACGCTCATACAGTTTTCTGGACGAAAAACCCAAGTTTCCAGGATAAAAAACAATGGTACTCTCACTTGAGACCGACTAACTCACTCACGTCGTGAAAAATATCTATAAAAATTCCTAGTCTCATTGACAGGATTCATCAAGCTCAGGTCCTTACCACACAGTATTGGAGGGACGCCGTTTATTTGAACTCTTTATTCCAAAGGTTCTGATAATGATTATAGGTCCATGAATTCCACTTCTGTGGTAGAGATGATTATGGAGTCTGTGGTTAAAAATGCGATTTAGGACCAGCTCAACAAGAACGGTATCTGGAATAGATCCCAGAATGGGATCGTTAAGGAGCGGTCACACGTGATCAATCCAATAAATTACTATTATATAATATGCCAGATTGGTCAGGCATGATCCTTCAGGGGAAGGGACTGATGCAATAAGCTGGCTCCTCAGAGCCCTGTTTTGAGTCACCGTCCGTTTCTAATTTTCATAAATGAAATTGACGAGGGTATCCGAGAGAACTTATCAAAGTCTGCGATGATCTGAAGGTGGGAAGACTGGTTAACGATTTGAGTCAGGTCCAATTCCTAAAAAAAAGGTTTGCATTGGCAGCGTGTTCTCCAACATTGGAAGAAGTTGCCTCCCAACGTGGTGGAGGAACTGAATCTGGCTAAATTCCAAGCGAAATTGGACAGTGTTACTTCGTAAGAATAGGAACAGTGTGAATATTCTTTGTTATTTTTTATTATTATTACTTTTATTTCATTTTATTTATTTATTTATATTTTTTGGTTGATGCAGCTCGAATATCCTTGGGTAGAAAATCCCTACTGCAACTTTAAGATCGAACCGGTTCTATGGTGGAGACTATTTGAAATGCTCAACCATGCTCAATCCCTGGATGCAGACCTGAAGGATTTGTTAATTGCAAGATATATTCCGTACATTTCATGTGAACTTCCAATCGAGTATGAAGAACTACGCGAGTGTGGGATCCGCTTAATACAAATCTCCTGGCCAATGAGAGAATATTGCAGTGAGCACCTTGCACCTTAAATCACAACTGCAATACTTATTTAATCTTGCGGCAGATTAACAAACTGCTTCTTTAATCAAATTTCCTGGCTTTGATTCACTGAGGAATCATGTTTCTCTCCATGCAGATTTTCATGTTCAGAGATTTTATTCTAAATGGAACCGCCCGCTCTAAAGGATTAAACTGCGAGGACAGTCCAACAAATGCAAAACTTTCACTTGAATTTAATCTTCTCTAATGAACCATAAACAGCCTATTTTAACCAGGAATGAAAGATATCAAGAAGTTACGCTGTTTCCATCAAGAAGCAGCGTAACTTCAGTAACAATATGGGAAATTAAGGGAACCTTATGGGAAAAGTTTGTTGCAATTATCATGTTGGGTTTGTTTGGGGCGAATTAGCGATTAGGCCATATTGTCGCTGATTCTCCTAAAACCCTACAACAACAACAACAACAACAACAACAACAACAACAAAGTGGTATTTTGGTCTGTTCCTCCTTTTCAACGACGCGAAAGATTTTTATGTTTTCTTTTTTTTTTTACAACGTGGCTGAGTAAGTGGGTCTCAGGTGAGTGTGGCATGAGTTTTACGTCTGTCACTCCAGTTTTTCATCCGGGAAGCAGCAAACTGACCAAAGAATAAACGCAATTACAGACATGATGCCTCAGTTTCTTAGCCTCAACAAACACCTAAAGTAACCTCTAAAACAGTGACCAGTTCAGCTACAGACTGTTGGCTCAACCCAAAGCAGATGCTTCAGCTTCTCCCCAAGGAGCTCCTTGGAATAAGGTCAGGACTCTGAGCAGACTAGTGCAACTTTTATACGTCCAAGTCAATAGAGGATGTACAATGACATGGCGCATTGTCATACTGAAACAGAAAAGGACCGTCTTCGTACTGCAACCAGAGTGTTGGAAGAATAGAATTGGGAATAGTCCAAAATGATATCAATGTACCACATATCAGTCATTACTACAGGAATATGATCGTTGGTCCAGTTCCTGACCACAAAAAAACTACTCTATAATGTCAGCACCTTCTCCACAATTCAGACTACACACTCTGGTAAATGGCATACTCTGGGCATCCATAACACAACCTACAACTTTTCAACGTTCCAGCGACCAACCAAGAAGTGGTTTGCACCAGGCAAGTTTCCGATGTGCATTGAGTGCCGTGACGTTTGGTTCATGTGCAACAAGTCATCAGTAGACTCCGATGCCATTAGCTAACCCCGTATCATCCTTTTACTAGTTTCAGTCCCGTAACCACTCTGAACTCCTGATTGATAGTATTCGATGAGGACTGACGAGATGGTGCTGAAATGGTGCCACTTTCCTGGGCACCATTCGCCTTCTCTTCGCCAATTTCTGGGGTCTGCCTGAACGTCAGTCGGTTGTAGCAGCACAATAAAGTTTCCGTTTGGTGATGACGTCAACCGCTGTCGATCTAGTGCAGTGGGACGCAAATGGGTCCGCGGACCAAGAAAGATACAGAAGCCTGATATCAGGTTGAAAAAGAGGAAGAATCTCAAGAATCGTGCCTTGAAAAGTCACCAAACCCACCATTCTGTAAGAAGGAGGAAGAGTGGGCTAAGATGTCGCCTTTAACCACCCACAGTGGTCAAAAGCGAGGATACATTAGTACACGTGTATGAGGTAACTGTTTCCAGCAGACGTGACTGTTAAATTACGGTGGTCTTCTTTTATTCTCTATCTTTGAAATTCGTCTGACCTATTAAACCATACCAGGGTATTTTTATATTTTATTTGGGGGGGGGGGGGTTCGTCGGTAAAGCTAGAAACAAAGAGAATCCTCAGCCGATGTAGCAGTTTTGCTGCAATGGTTCTAGGGCTGGTTAGTTAGCTGTTGTAATGTTTTACGAGCATTAACCACTTAGGCCATATTGTACCATATATAATACAGTGTCTATAAATTGCACGTGGCAGTAGTCGATTTGCTGTTTGATTAATGAAAAATCCAAGTTTCTTGGAGAAAAAAACCACACTACCCTCGTCTGAGACCGATTAACTCAGCCACGTTGTGAAAAGGCCCTTAAAAATTCCTCATGTCATTAATGGGATTCGAACTCGGGCCTTTTCCACCCATTATGAGGAGGACAGTGATTATACCAACTGCGGTACGCAAGAGGGCTACTATTCCCTTTGTATAAGGCAATGGTGTGTCCACACCGTGAGTATTGCATACAAGTTTGGAGGCCTCATTTCAGGAAGGATGTAGAATTGCTTGGAGGGGCAACAAGATTGGTGAGAGGATTAAAGAGGTGCGCTTACCAAGAAAGGCTTAAGTTCTGCAAATTGCAGCAGCTGGAGACTAGGCACCTGCGAGGTGATCTGATTGAGGTGTATAAGGCCTTGAATGGTTTGAGCAGGATCAATGCTGATGGGATTCTTCCTCTTGCTCAGATTAAGCACTTGAGAGGACATAAATTCAAATTTAGGAAGAATGGTTTCAGAATAAATGTGCGGAAATTTCCCTTTAGCCAGCCAGCGGGTGGTTAATTGCTGGAAGAAACTTCCATCTGTCGTTGTGGAAGTCGACAGCTTAAATAAATTCAAGGAGGAACTGGACAAATTTTTAGAGCGGATAGAGAGGTGAATGGGAAGTGGATTTTTCTTTCTTTTTTTTTGGCTAATGTTGTATAACCTTGCTTTCTTCCACCATATGCCAGTCCTAATTTTAATGCTAATCCTATGATGACTCCCCATTGAAAGTCACTGAGCTCAATCTATGTGTCTGAGAGCGTAGCACAGTTGGTAGAATCGCCGTCATACCCATACCGGGTGGAAACGACCTGAGTCCCCTCAATGACTTGGAGAATTTTTATGGGCATTTTTTACAACGTGACACAGTTCTTCGGTCTCGGGCGAGGGTGCATGGTTTTTTCTCCCGGAAACTTGGATTTTCCGTACATAAAAAAAGAAAATCGACCACAGAACAGTTGCAATTTACAGACAATACACAAAGCAATATGACCTTAGTCCCTGATGCTCCTAAAACCCTATTGTAGATATAATCACCGCACAATGGATAGAGTCAACATTATTCCTAGTTTGGTTTGGTTTGTATTGAGGTTTAATGGCGCATGGACTACGCGGGTCATAATGCGCCAAACATTATTCCTACAGTGGATGGAAAAGACTGGGTTCGAATCCTATCAATGAGAGGATTCGAATTCGGCTGAATTAGTAGGTAGGTTTCAATCTATGGCTGAGTTGGTAGATGTTGTGCTTGAAAACAAAAGTTCTTCCTCCCGAAACTCGAGTTGTTCGTCCAGCAAAAGCAGGCAAATCGACCGGAGAACATCCAGTTTATGGACATATTACGCGTGGGTAGATGATTTCGTTCTTGGCTAGACCTAATGATAGTTTTTAAGCTTAATCTATTCCTGACACGTGAATGGTTGATGTGGATCCTTTTCCCAAATCCCAAGTGTGTCCAATACTTTTGGCAATACAGTATATACACTTGAATAGTGACCTTCAGAAATCAGACACATATCGGTTATGGGTGAGTTGACAACTATTAGAACTATGTTAATCGCGCTCCCACTTAAATATGGTTTGGATACACGAATTCGTTAATTTCGATAATTCTTCTATGATTGGTTGCACCACCAGGAGGGTCCCCTTCTAGCTCACGGCTCCCTGAAGTGTATACCCATTTGAGCACTTTTCTTTGGCTGCGAAACAACCGAACATTTTTATCCGAGGTAGGCTGTTATGACCACCCTTCTTCGCTGTCCAATTCTCTCAGGAACCACAGCTTCCATCGCCTTGCAATGCGTTTTGCCTCGAGTGTCAGTAACTCCACTCGATGCAAACTACTGTGAGGAGCAGTTTGTATTGAGATGAGGGAGATGTGTGAACGTCTTGCCCTGGGGCGGTTGTTCACGAAGTCCTTAAATCAAGGCACACAGAAACTTTATAGCTTGTTGGCGTCCGTTACATCGTTGAGGTTTACAGCCATAAACCTCACAAAGAGTTTCGGATATAAGTGGACAAATAGCTTGGCATTCATCGAAAAAAGAAAAAAAATAATAAATAAAATAAAATAAAAATGGGTGGAAAAAACTTAGAATATTCGTTGCTTACGTTTGTATATATTTTTAGCTTTTGGTCGAAGTCAACATTTTTCAATCTGGAAAAAAATAAAAAAGGCAGATTAACTATTTTAATAATTTATTGATGTACTTCCTTCTAAGGTCGAATAGATCTGGTTCTAAATAAAAACAAAAACAGCTTATTTCATCCAAAACAGTAAAATTAACCAGGAATGTACACTGAGTGGCAGTATTATTTGATGCACCTGCCTATTAGCGAGAAGGTTACTCCTTTGGCCGTCACAGCAGCTTGGATTCGTAGCGGCACAGACTCAACAATGTGTTGAATGCGCACCACAAGGCCCATTATCCTGTTGCAAAAACCCAATGGATATACTGTAGCCAAGGAGTTTGATGAACACCACGAAAACACGAAAACACCCCCACACCATCAAGTGCATCTCCTGTATTGCTGACACTTGTCAAGATGGCGCAACTTGCGCTGTTTTCGCTGTATACTGCTCCTCCCGACGTGAAACAACAGAAACCGCGATTCATCAAACCAGACAACGGTTTTTCATCCCTACTGTCCAGCGTTGGTGTTGCTAAGCATACTGTAACTGTGCCTTCTTGTTTTTTCATGACTTTGTTTCTGTTGTCAGCTGCGATACCCCATCCATGACAAAGTACATCGAGTTGTGCCTTCTGAAATGCCTCTTTGGTTACCATTGTTCCATTGGGTTGTTACTTCACTAACTGTACCCTAATACTTTGGCCCTTATACAAGGGGTAGACAAAATAATGGAAACACCTGTGATAAGAGTTACAGGTATGGACTAATATGGTGTTGGGCCGCCCTTAGCTTCTAAAGCATTATTCGAATCTTTTCAAATAGATTCAAATCGTCATCTGTCTTAACAGGAATATTGGAGAGTTCTTCATGGAGGGACCTTTCAAGATCCTTGCTTGAAGGAGGCGTAGGAAATCTGCTTCTCACGCTCCTCTCCGGATATACCCACAGTGGCTCAATAACTTTTAAGCGTGTTGATGATTGTGCAGGCCATGGGAGATGCTCAGCCTCAGTTTCATGCTCCTCAAACCGAGACAGCACACATCTGGATGTGTGTATATGAACGCTTTATAATCTTGAAACATGGCTTCGTTATTGGGAAACAATGTTTGCACCATGGGATGAACATAATCAGTGGAAGTAATTGACCCGTTCAGAATACTGTAGTACCCAAAGAATACCAAGATATTGCTGCTCAAACCATTGTTGATCCTCTGTCATGTTGTACAGCCAGTACAAGACACTCTGATGATGAGTTTCCTTTGGCATTCGCTAAGCGAACTCTCACTGACGTTGGATAAAGTGTGAATTCGACTAAAAATATGACGTTTCCAAACATCAATGTCCATTTTAGTGCTCCTTACACCACTGCATCCTGTTTCTGGAATTAGCATCAGTAAAGAATGGCTGATAAGACACAAAAGCGTCAATATTAGGTATCTCCATTATTTTGTCGCTGCGTGTACATAGTTTATTTAATACCTCCCCTGAGAGTGTACAAAACTTGAAATTGTCCAATTTCCACCAATAAAGAGTTGGAAATCCCTGCTGTCTAATCAAGAACAGATAAAATCTGAAAAATGGTCTTCCTCGTGTACTAAACTTAAAGAACTGATAGCAGCTCTTGCTTTAATCTTAATAATAGATTCTTTACCAGAAACACCGTGAAGAGATGAAGATTAAAAATAAGAACCTTCACAGATTGCAAAAGACTTCTAACACTCTGAAATCCCCGGTGAAAGATGAACCGAAGAAACATTTTTTAGAGTAACTTGAAGCGTCAGTGGAAGGCAAAGATTCATCTGGAAGCGAAGAGCCCTTTCCAATTACTGTCACAATAATGATTATTCTCAGCTGGAACTCTCCTTTGTCCCGATGCTAAAATGCTCATCAAAGATTCATCTTGTTTTTCATAACATTTAAAGATTTCGCAGTTTCTTAAAATTACCTCATTTTTCTGGTAAACGCGTTTTCAGTTGACCATCTACAAACCTCCAGAGCATCACCTGGTGCAAGATTAATCGTAGATTTTACAACCAGAGTGTACTATTAAAGACTGTTCCTAAGATAATTTTGCGTGCTTGATCATCTGTTAATATGGCTATTAACCCGAACGAATTTCTTCTTATTGTTTCTCTAAGGGGCCTTCAATTATTCTTTAAAAGATACTGAATGTTGTTTCTATCTCTCAAAGGAAATAACAATGTCCTCGTTAAAATCGCATCATATTTACATCACAAGCTGTTACCTTGGTGATTAGAGCCAGAGAAACATTATGTCCATTAGTTGTTTTTGCCATGTTTTTCCTATTTCGAAAATATGGGATTACTAATCTCCTATTCTCAAAACCAGGATAGCGAATCCTATCAGAAACATTGATAGATACCAATACCACGGATTCTCTGCAATTTTTTAAATGTACGCCACCTATTGAAGGTCGGGTAACTAACTGATCCTCCTCATGGGCTGGTTGGAAAGTGAGTGGGTACCCATTTCAGCATGACACCGTCCATATTGTAACACTTTTAATCTGATAAGGATAATTTCTTTTAACGGTTGAATCCTATGCTTTTCCAGAAGCTTGAATTGGTTGAGGATTGGGAAGCTAGAAGAAAATTGAAGATGCAGAAACCAGGTGAAAGGAGCAGACCATAGTACTGTTCCTTAGCTTAGTCAGGCGCATCGAGAACCGCTAAGGACCCTGGTGAAAATGACTCAACGAGCTAGAAAGCTTTTTCAAGTAAGGGAACTCTGACTCCAAATCCAATTCCTGCACAATCTCCAGGGAAGCTTACCCGCCAATCCATAACCCATCCGCGGTACTGGCCTACTACTAACTTAATTCAATAAAAACTATAGCGGGGATTGTAAAACGAACCCCAGAAGACGCGCATTACCGGCATCCACTAATGATCTCTGCCTTTGGTCTCTGGAACACCTCCTCAACCAACCATGGGTATTTCCTAAAACGTTTGGTCTCTGGACAACTACTCCCCGACCACCCATGGGTATTTCCTAAAAAGTGCAACTTACAGAAGTGAAAGTAAAATGCAACAAGATCCTCTTGTATCCCATTAAGCTGTCCGTGTCAGTTTTTTAATGCGATCTCTTAAAAAATGTAGATTGTGCAATTAAAACACGAACTATCGTATAAAGAATTGCCTTACTAAGAATTGACACGATTCCAGATGAAAAGAGTGCGTGCAGGGATTCAATAAGTTGTGGTAATAGGGGTTTAGGAGCATCAGCGACTAAAGCCTTATTGCTCCAAGTATACTGTCTGTAAGTTGCTTGTGTTCTGTTGTCGACTTTTTGTTGCTGGATGAAAAGCCAGTGGATATTCCTCCCGTCGTCGACGGGACTCGAACTCAGGTCTTTTCCACCTGGTGTGGGGAAGACAGCGATTTTGCCAACTGTGCTACCCACGAGGGCTAATTGAAGAAGAAAGTTGACATTTCCAACGTATAATTATTATGATTGCGTAATCTTTTCGCGAATTTTCGATCACCTCTAACATCGAATTCTGATGGTTCCAGTTCGAGTCACATACCGCTGTATCAAGTATCTTGAGTGTAACATAAGAAATTCAATAGCAGTCTGCGCTATCGCGTGTCAATAAAAGCCAAACAGCACGAACTTGTTCTTGCTTTACCTTCTGCGCGAGTGTCTTTCGCTCTTCAAAGTAAGCTAAGTCTCCCAGTGAGGAAGGGAACTGCGCCCGTTCCTTGGAACTTACTACGACGTGCGTGCGTCTGGGACAGGTTGTAATTCTGCATCGCGGTTGTCAACATCTGCGGCACGATTATGGCCTGTGACGGTCTCCGGAGAGTCGTACGAAGAAGCACGCAATCATTGGTGCCTTGCCGTTGATAACTGCGTTCTCTTCTAAGTGTCCGGTCCTACGTTATGCGTAGCGGTTTTATGTCACCAGAAGACAAGTGACGAGTGTTAGAACAGGAGGCAGAAGTGACTCGGTGGGGTTGTAAGAGACAGGTGGGACCAGAAACGGAATGCGTGATAGGGGACCCTCTGTTTGGTATTCAAAAGACAACAGCAGTGGATTGGGTGAAGCTGTAGCGTATTTCTTAAGCTCTTGCATTCCCGTCCAGTACACAGAACCTAATAGAAACCAATAAGACATTTTGGTGTGGGTTAGAACACTGTCCTACCAAAAGTAAGAGGAGTTCGTTCTGAATGCAGGAAATTGTGCGTCACTGGTAGAGAATGGTGGATGGATGTCATGTGGGATTAAAAATCTACGGATACTATTGCCACTTAAATATTGGAATATTGAAGTGGCCAGCACGGACCGCGGTCTTAACCCAACAACTTTGGAGTGGACTGAAATGCATAGTTAGTTCAAGGCCAGGACGGCCCACTTTGCTAATAAGGCCCATGAATGTTTTAAGAGAGAGGTGGAGCATACCATCTACTTTTTACCAAAAATTAATAGTCTTCAGGTTTACTGAAGCAGTTATGGTGGCTGACGTTATTGGTTTCTTTGAATAAATGCACACTTTGTTTATAACTGCAAGTGTTCCTTGGCTTTTAGTATGGCAGTGTAGTTTTTTTACAGATAATAGTAGTAAATAATAGTTAATAAATAGAAATACAAGCAGTTATTGTTGTTGTTGTTGTTGGGTTTTAGGGGCATCGGCAACTGAGGTCATGTTGCTTCGTGTAAATTGGGCGTGTTCTGATGTCGAGTTTCTGTTTCTGGACAAAAAACCCGAGTTTCCGGAATAAAAAACCATTCTACACCCGCCTGAGACCGACTAACTCAGCCACGTTGGGAAAAATCCATAAAAATTGCTCACGTTATCCACAGGATTCGAACTCAGGTTTATTCCACCCAATGTGGGGAGGATGGCATAAGTAGTTAACGTATGACGCATTACATTTCAGGCGCGTTAGGAAATGATAATAATTTATTATTTATTTAAAAAAAACAGCAATAAGCGACGACTTTTATGCGCCAACCGATAACATTTCGTTTCTGCGCATCCGCAGAAACGAATATTAGGGCCACCCGATAATTTCTTACATATACCCATGTGCATTGTGTCTATAAATTGCGTGTGTTCATTGGTCGATTTGACTATTTTGCTGGACAAAACCCCCCCAGTTTCTGGGGGGGGAGACTTTGTTATCTACGCCTGAGACCAAGGACGAACGGACGAAGAAATAATTGGCAGACTTTAATGAAATTTTAACCGCGTTTAAAAAAGGCTCGAATATAAAATTTTATGAAAAGCCATCCACTATGAGCCGAGTTATTACATGCGGCCGAACGGACGGACATGCTGAAGACAATAGACCCATTACACGCCTAATAATAATAAGACGATACATTTTATAAGTAACAGTAATAAATGTTCACTACACTTAATAATAATAATTAGTTATAATTCTTTAAAAACTTATTAATAATAATAATAATAATAGAAATGAACTGTATAGACATTGTTTCTTAATAAATAAATTTTATTATTAATGTATCTTCTATAATACGCACATCATTTAATAATCCTATCAACCGACTAACCCCAAAGCATCTTTTAATGTTACTGCGCCGACCCCAGCTCTCTCCATGATAACATCTCGACAAAGTTCAGCTAATTGGACAAACTGGGAAACACTACTGATGTCCTGCATCTACTGATCCCTTCTGGGAACAGCGGTCTCCGCTAATAACCCTTGTGAACGAGCCAAACCTACGCCAGCGTTCCGGGAAGCCTTAGATATGTCGTGTATTCGTATTGGAACATTGACGCCATGTCCAATGATGAACGCACTGTTAAAACAGGGATGGTCTATTAGCAGCTTCGTCTCGGAGAGTCAGTTCTGCTTCCCTTTCATTGAGAGTGTAGGGAAGAGGAAGGGAGAGGAACTGAAGGGGATGGGCCAGCTTGATGGCCATTCTATGTTAACCAAGATCGCACACTAGTCCCAGTACCTACAGTCGTTAAAGCAGAGGAACACTGTACCGCCTACTCTGGCATTGTTAGTTCCGGCCCTGCTCTGTGCTGCCTTTCTTAGCAAATGGTTTGTCAGATTGATGGATGAATAGATGGTGCTCCAATGATTTGCATTACGTAATATCATCTGGTAATATTTCCGAGGTCTCGTAATGCAGTCAGCCGTTCGATGAACTCAGCCTCGCGTCCGTGCCGTCAAGGACTTAAATGATTTAGGGTTGCCATTTTGTCGTGGCCGGCCTTCCCCTAGACTGTGCGGATATTTTCTCTACGCGACAACTTAAGAAAACATCGTTCCCTGCGACCAGTCATACTTGATTCAAAGAAATTAAAATTCAAAATCGATTAATTTATCGAATATTATGTATACAATCAGGACCGGCGCTAGTCCAAATTGCCTCGGGCCGATAAACTTTCTTAAGTGCATCAGTGTCGAGCGCCGTCCTAAATGATCCCTAAATTTCATACAGTGCGAGTGTTGATCAATGTTTGCCCTCGCTACGAGGACCTTCGTAGCCAACTAATCACAGATATACACGACTTTCCACAAGATAGAGAGCACCCTTTCATAACAGACCAACAGTACTACCAAGCTTTTACCAAATTTGCTCAGAAGCTTTTCACCCCCAGAAGAACAGTAATGACCATAGAAAACCACACTCCACCTTTCCCTGAGGTTCACATTGGGCATCCTCACCTAAAACTTTTGCCAACTGAACCTGGACTTGACTTAAACCAGACACGACTCTACCGATTGCGAATCTACTATTTTCCCTAACTAGGACTTACAGCATCTTGAAGTATTTCCCTGGACTGACCTTCTATTTCCACCTACATGAACTGCTAACCCTCGAACATACAGGGTAGAATCCCTTTGCTAACTCAGCCACTTGGCTGGGTAGGATTTCACCTAACCACGCTAACTGTGGGTTGGATGCTGCTGACGCAAGCCTCGATTTGGGTAGGATCCAGTGGTTTTTAACTACTCCAATGTCAACAGGCGACCACACCCAGCACTCTCGCTGAGTACCTCTCCATGGAGATACCCCATTCCCCTTGCGCCTAGTCTTCGTCCAGGAAGCTCACGATTGCCCAAGTTTAACTTGGTTTTCGTTCAGGAAGCTCAGTCGACCATGATGGAGACCAGTCAGAGAATAATGGGCAGCCTGGCTTACCTCCTAGCGGTGTATACGGGCAACATGGGTCCCATCTGGGCCCTGCAGCGAGAACACAACAGAACCCAACTTTATACTATTCACATACCACACACAATACCTTTGTCTGGCTTTTACAGGGTACTTATGGGGGCAGTTGTGGGAAACCACCGGTGGCGCCCCCTTCCCAAACACTATGTACACTATTCGAATAGTTTGGAAAAGTTTTGGATAGAAACCTTCACAACTTGACACTCGTAGTGCCCACTAATGACACAAATAAACAACCACCTTTAGCAAAAACTTGCCCAAGTGGCAATCCCCTTCACTTTAATATCATTCCCTGAAAGGGGCATTCACCCATATCTCCAATAACCACAATCAATGTGAAATGCGCAGCAGTGCCAGTAACCCGATAAGAGAGGCATCTTCACATTTCAGGCTTTTTCCACTTTTAAACGTGGCCGGTTACTGAAAGGGATCTGCCTCTTCTTACACTCGCTTTTAACTCTTCTTTCACTTAGTTAATTGTCTTTTAAGTTAACGAACTGCACGCGTTTACTTTGCTCGTTAAATACCATAGTTTCCCCCTTTGGCGATCTCACGTTTCTGATAACTTACAGTTTAATTAACAATTGTTAGAACTTCTGTTACGCTTGTACTTCCTATCTGCACCATGCTCTTAAGGGGATGCAGCCCTTAAGATGTTATTGTCTTCTCTGGTATATGTTACCAAAATAAATTGAGTATAATAATAACTTTGTGTTTTATTTCTGTGGTATGGGATGAACATCGAACCTTGCCCCTTTTTCCCAAACGATCAACCCTTCTGGATTCGCCTTTAAATAGCTGAAACAGCTTTTTGAGTTTCATAGCCATGATGAAGACAAAATAGATTAAAAAAAACATTCCTAATTCCTGACGCTACAAGAACACCCACATCTTCAAACAAAGTCACTGCCGGCTGTGGTATGACATAGTGCAATCTCATGCTGAAAGAGAGAGCGGCCTTCACCATGTCCCTCTCCACAAGACGAGCGAAATCGTCCAGAATGTTAAAGGTACCATATGGCACTGACTGTTCCTGGAAAGATGGTCCGAGACCAAAGCACTAAAAGAATCTCAAATGGTGACAGCATCTACCAGACTTAACATTCAGAATGGCACACTCTCCAGCATCCTCCAGACCCAAATACAGCCATCGGATTGCTAAACCGTCTACCGTTGTTCATACTCAATAACACAGTTTTTCAAAGTTCCTGGAACCAAGTACGATGGGTTGGGCGACAAGTCGACACTGTCCATTTAGTTTTGTAACGTTTGGTCTGAGTCTTGCAGGTCTTCTGTAAAATGCGATACCAAGCAGCTCTCCACGTATTTTTATTTTACTAATATCAGTTCCGTAGTCTACCCAAACTGCTGTTGGCAGTATTTCAAGAGGAATCTATCTACCACTCTTCTGAGTCCTTCCTGGTCTCTTTCCGTCAATTTCTATGGTCTTTCTGAATATTTCACGGCTGTAGTAGCAACAAAACGTTTCCATTTTGTGATTTCGCAGTTTATGGAGTTGGAGTTTTTAAAATGACACAAACAGATCGATTGCCAATAAGGCAACCTATGATAACTCCCCTTTGAGGTCATTAATTTCAATATCGACCCATCTATTGTATTTCGTTGATATGCACTGTTTGCCTACAGACCACACCTTCGCCTTCAGCTTCACAAATTTGTTCAGCAGCTGCATTTGCACTCAAGGCTTTTTTTCCAGAAGAAACGCAAAGTACTTGAACTGCAATTTGTTGCACACATTCTCCTTACTGCAGGAACTTTGGAGAGAAGTGAAAGCTAGAAATTTATTAAACTCTAAGAGGGAGCTAAATGATTTCGAAATTTTGTTGAAGTTAAACATAAGAAACGCATCTCAGGTGCATTGGAATCTAGCCAGTTATATTAAAGGAGTAAGAAAACCCTTAACTATAATTATGACAGCATCCTTAGATTCATGGTAGGTCTCCACGAACTGGAGAAGTGCAAATGTATCCCCAATTCGCAAATGGGAATCAAAGGGGTGACACGAGTAATTACAGATCTGTTAGTTTAACTTCTCATAATAGATCCACTGGATAAAGAAGCATTGCAGAATCACCTAAACAAGACTGCAGTTATAATGCAGACACAGCATGGGTTTATTAAGGGGAAGTCCTGTCAGACCAATTTGATTGGATACTATGATGTGGAAACAAAAGAACTGGATGCAAAAAATAATTTTGATATCATGTACTTGGATTTCAGGAGAGCTTTTAATACTGTTGCACATGGAAGGCTATTGTACAAATTGGAGCAGAATGGTATTAAGGGTAAGTTGCTACAATGGATAAAAGGATGGTTGAATGGGAGAAGACAGAGAGTGGTAATCAATGGAGACTGCTCTTTATTGACTAATGCTATTAGTGGAAGCCCCCAGGATTTGTCGTTGATCCAATTGTTGTTTTCTGTATTTATCAAAGATGTTGACGAAGGTATATCAGGGTTAATGTCCAAGTCTGCAGATGATACAAAGGTTGACAGGGCTGTTAATGACAGCATGTTACTACAACAGGATCTAGAAAAGTTAAGCAGATGGGCTGAGATGTTTCAACTGAAGTTTAACATTGACAAATACAAAGTACTGCATTTGGGTAGAACGAAGCCCAGAGAAATGTATCAACTGAATGATGTTACACTCAAGGTAGTGGAGAATGAAAAAGACCTGGGGATAATTGTGCAATCAGATATGATGTAATCTGAGCAGTGCGAACAGGTTGCCAGGATAGCTCATTGGGTTTTGTCAATGATATATAGGAATTTTATTATCAGGAATAAAGAGGTGATTATCCCTTTGTATAAGGCAATGGTCAGACCCCACCTTGGATACTGCGTACAGGTCTGGAGGCCTCATTTTAAGAAGGATGTAGAACTGCTGGAACGAATACAGAGAAGGGCAAAGAGATTGGTGAGGGGAACGAAGAGGTCCACTTACCAAGAAAGGCTTAAGTTGTGCAAATTGAAATTCTGGAGAACAGACACCTGAGAGGATGATCTGATTGAGGTGCTTAAAGTTTTCAATGGTTTGAGCAAGCTCAGTTCTGATGCGATTCTTCCTTTTGCTCAGATTACGAATCTCAGGGGGCATAAATTCAAATTGAGGAAAGACAGTTGTAGAATAGATGTGCGGAATTTAACTTTAGCCAGAGGTTGTTGATTGCTGGAACAGACTTCCAACTGTCGTTGTAGAAGTTGACAGTTTAAATAAATTCAAGGAAGAACTGGACAGACTTTTGGAGCGAATGGATGGGTGAAATGCTCTATAAGCTTGCTTCCTTGCATCATGTTCCACTACTAATACTAATCTCTAACAAAGTCTCTCCACAGTCCGTCTCATGGACGTTCTGCTTCTGCTGCATGCTTTTCTATAGATACTTCCATGGGTACTGTTCTTCTGAACTGTCGTCTATAATTCTCTCTCTCTCTCTCTCTTGATAGCAATATCAACGATGAGTTTTCTGATATAACAGTATCTTATCAACAAATAAACTTTACATTTATGGGAAAGAACTTTTGAGGCCCCCTGGCATTAGGGCCTCCAGAGAGCCAACTCATCTTCCCGCGTGTAATATATCCATAAACGTCGTATATTCTTTGGATGATTTGCTTTTATTTGCTGGACAAAAAGTCCAAGTTTTCTGAGGGAAAATCCTTGTAACTGACAGGATTCGAACCGGGGGTTTTCTCACCTGGTTTGGGGACGATGGTGATTACAACTACTCTGCTAGCCGCGCAGTTAGTATTGTTATGACTAAAATATGTAGATCAGTGCAATGATAAAAATATCCATTCGATTTCCTACCAAAATCCTCGTCTAAAGCCACAATTATTATATCGGCCGTGCAGTCACCATCCGATGAATGAATAGTAAATCTTCGTTCAGCCATCACGTGTGTGTATTACTGCGCCGAGTAGTAATGAAAATTGTTATTACTGAGCTACCAATTCAGACCGCTTTAATTGATCTTAGAAGTCAAACTCCCCATTTGCTTCTGTCCCATTCAATCACTTAATGCAGATCGAAATGGTTAGCAGTAATGTACGAAGGAAGCACTTCGGTACTGTGGCTGCGTGGCCTTTGTTGGGCATAATATTAATGATTGTTGTCAGTAGGGAATGCATAACACGCTCTCCGTAGCAACCCATGCAACGTCATGCCAACGTGAAGCTTCGCAAATAATTAAACCAGAAATGTATCAAACATTAACCGAATGTGACTAGTAATGGAAAGGACCATCACAGCTTTATACTTCTTAACCATCCATGCAATCATTTAGGACTCTGGAAATGAGATAGTTCTTTCAACAACTCGAAAAGCATCATTTGGGTTAAGCAGTAATTAACCTTACAACGCTACTAAGTCTAAGAAACCCTCCAGATATTAGTAGTCGCAAATTATGCAAGCAAAGAAGCTTATACAGATCAACCAAAAACTGAAGATCTTAATAACCACATCATCTCTCCATATTCTGTGATAATTTGTGTGGGTCTTTCTTGAATTTCTTCGAACTACCTCTTCTACAACCCAGATAGAATTTGTTCCAGCAGTTGACCACCCGTTGGCTGAAGGAAAACGTCCGCACATCTCTCCTGCAACCATCCTTCTTCAACTTGAATATATGTCCCCTCATGTGTGGAGTGTGCGCAAGAGGAAGAATGTCATGCATTAAACTTACTCAATCCATTCAAAGCTTTAAACACCTCAATCAGATATCCTTGAAGGTGATTAGTCTCTAGGCGCCGCAGTTTGTAGAACTGGTGATTTTCTCGGTAAGACTAACCTTTCGTTCTCTTCACCAATCTCGTTGCCCTTCTCTGTACCCGCTCCAGTAGCTCTATGTCCTTGCTAAAATGAGGTCTCCTGACTTGTTTCAGCACTGAAGTTGTAGCCTAACCATTACCTTATACAATCAGATAATCAGCTCCCTGTTCCTGCTGGCAAAATTCCAGTATATCATTGACAAAACCCCCATGGGCTGCTGGTCCCGGCAGCCTGTCTGTACTTCTCAGAAAACTTTATATCTTCCTCACTCTCAATTTTTTTTTACTTGGTCTCCGTCCAGGAAGTTCAGGGACCCTTGCGGAGAAATTGAACTGCCTAGCTCATCTCCCAGTGGTGGTAACGTCGAGTCTCACTGGGGACCCCTGTGACCAAATAGCCAAAAACACAACATTGGAACATACCACAACCACAATTCTAAAATAAAGCACACATTCAGCTGTGGCTTTTACAGAGCACTATATAGCGCAGATGTGGGAAACCACCGGTGTCACCTTACCCGAAACACTGTGCAACTATTCCTTGAGTGTAGCACCACGCAGTTGGTAAGTTACTTTGGTTTTATTGCTACTCCTCATATGGAGTACCTTGCATTTGTCAATATTAAACATCAGTTGCCATTTCTCAGCCCAGCTGCCTAATTTTTCTTGATCTTGTTGAGACACCATACCTTAATTCCTCTAATTAACTACCCTGCCAACCTTCATATCATCTGAAAACTTAACCTGATATACCATCATCAAAATCATCGATAAATATAGAAAACAACAATGGGCCCACCACTTAACCCTGGGGGACTCCACTAATAACTAGTCCATGAAGAACAATGCCCATTGATTACCACCCTCTTTCTCCTCCCACTCAACCATCCCTTTATCCAGAGCAGTAACGTAACAAGTCAGAATTATTTTTGCATCCAGTTCCTTCTTCACGACATCATAGTATCCAATCAAATTGGTCAGACAGGATCTCCCCAAAAAAAAATCCATGCTGTGACTGCAGTATAACTGCATTGCTGTCAGGATGATCCTGCATTACCACTGACCATCATTTTCCCAGGAACAAAACCCAAGCTTACAGGTTTGTATTTATTCTTCTTGATCCTACTAAAGAAAATCCTTGTAGACAAACCTCTCTAGAAGGCTTTGGACATCCGTGGGCTTTTGCATCAGTTGTTTAAGCTAAAGCGTCAACATCCATCGCTGATCTGTTCGAAAAGCTTCCCAAAAGAATATATTTTTCCAAAACAGCGGGGGTTCACCACTCTGCATCCACAAAACCAGAAAAAAACTTATCAAAAAGCTATTCTAAAGTCTTATATGTCAAATTTTAAACCTAAGAAAGGCAGTATTTAATGATAAACATAACGACATTCATTACAAACCCTAACGACTCTGAAACGATTAATTTAATTCTAACCGAGCTGGAGAAATTTCTAGCAAATGTGGGATCGTTATGGTCAAATCTAAACAAGCCCTCTTCCATCATAGTCGATTTCCAATTACACGAAACTTCTGTTAAGAAAGCGATTAGAATTTAAGGGGTTTCAGTAAGTACTTTTAAATTGGCCAATGAATATTTAAGACCATCTCCAAGAAGAGTTCCTTGGAGACACCAGATTGTTCTACAGTAGAGCTTTCAGTAATTGGCCATTATCATTATCCTCGAAGGAAGGCGTTCTACCTGCCAAATGATTTTTCTCACAATGAAGGAAGTAATTTCGCGGTATCCAATGGCTTCTTGGTGTTATTCTCACCATTAAAACATGAATTAAAAAAAAAAAAAAAATGCAATTTATAAACTGCCGATAGGTGTCGCTAGCTCTCTACTGATGTCTTTCAGCACAATCTTACAGGTCGTTTTCCAAATCCTATGAGGTCACTAACGATTCATTTAGAACGGTGTGTTCCAAGGCTAGTTTGTCTCCGTTATCCAAGACCGATTATCTCGTTTTACGCCTGCTTGACTTTTTTGTGCGCATGCGCAATTGTTACGTCTCTTAAGTTAATTCTTTCTTCCTTTTCTCACCTTAAATTATAATAGAGCTTCCTCCGGTGTTTAATTAGGGCATTTTGATGATTCGTGGGAGGTAAAAAAAAAGCATCCAGACATCGGATGTTTTATGACCATCCGTGCAGCTTGTAATAATTAATGGTTTGCCCTAATTATCTTCTCCCTTTTTCACTAAACTTCTGATAAATAAATCATTTTGTAAATGGGGATTTCTGAAAGAAAAAAAAATACTTGGGAGTAATTATAGGTATTTAGCTTTTTGCATTAAATTATAACCCAGATTAACAGACAATGGTAATACACGATAAGGTACATCCCTGTTCATTACCCACAATCCATCAGTTGCTCCGATCAAGGTGATAATGGCCTTCTTAGAAAACCTAGGTTGAGCCACAGCAGCCCAACTGACTGTGCAAATCCCTTAAGTAACTACACCCTGTTCATCTATTTTTCGGAGAACATTTTTTATCCCTGACCTTATCAGGACATTTGTCGTTGTTCCCTGATAGAACCCCTTAATTATACTGACAAGATTATTTATGATATGTTGAGTGTGTCTTTCTGATTAATGTAAGCAAGCAGTCAGAGACAATACAGCCATTTTTTGTTTGTTTCTTTACGTCTGCTGCCTTGTATCGAATCATCTGTTTGCTGGAGCTGCAACAATGAAACTAATTGTTGACTTTTCTTATTGTTGCCACAATGAAACTAATTGTTGTGTTTTCTTTTCGTCTGGCAGAATGAGATTAATTGTTGGACTGTTTTCTTATGCGCTTGAGTAAAATTAATTGTTATGTTTTCTCTCTCGTCTGCTTTAATGCGGATATAATTTATAAAAGTTTCGCGCGAATAAGTCTGTCATTAAAGCGACCCCTTTTGCCAGTTAATGAAATCTAATGAATATGAATATCGAAAAGCAATACCCAGTAGATTCCCTGAAGATATTTCTACATTATTTCTGACACGTATGCGCTGAGGTACACAAGTTAAAAGTAAACTTGTTGGATTTTAATGTCTCACGAGTGATAATAAAACTGAATGAGAGTTTTTTCTTCGTACATTTGTAGCTAGGGTAGTTTACACTTTTCCTCCTTAATCTGACCTATGGAGAGTGGCGTTCCCTGTAACCTTTCGCACTGATCAAGTGAAGTTAATTTATGTTGGAAGAAATCTAAATTTATACAGGCCACCAGACTGGATGCACGCATTACAGGGTGTTTGTTATAAGCGAGATCTGCTAAGAATAAATAATTTTTCAAATTGTTTTTTGAATAAACTGATTTATTAATAACAATTATTATTATTAATATATCGAGCATTATTCACGCATTAAATCTGCATATTTCTTATGTGGATTCATTGCCAGTAAAATGACGCTAACCGAACGAACTATTTTTTAAACTTCCATTAAAAATATATGAAGTCTTCTATATTTTTGCGCTAGGATTTCAATGAGTATGCTAAATAGTTCGAACAATATACTTACATATATGCAGTAGTGCAACGCCGAGGCAACTCGTTGCGAAGGTACAGTAATAAATATATTTATACCTCTTATGGTTTGCACCATACTTTATGATAATAATAAAAAGACCAGCCATTTTAATAACTTCATACACTACAATAATTCATTTCTAATGGAAGTTTTCCTCACTATATTATACAAAATAAGAGGAATTGGCAAATTGCATACAGGGAGGTCCTAATTAAAGTTCCAACAATCTGTGACGTCTGGTGATCTAAGAAACGGGCAGACTGCATTCAAATTTAAAATCTACCTGGCCTTTCAAAGAATACAGATGAGGTTTACAGAGGAAAAATATGTTAGTTTTAAAGTCACCACTAACATAATGGCTTAGGGAGGAAATATATGCTAGTTCCAAAAATCACCACCAGAGGGAGTAAAACAACAGCGTCCCTCTGCTGGTGTGATTTGGAATTACTTTTTAATTTCTGCATCCTTTTAAGCTGCCAGATGTCACATTCGAATGCTGTCTACCCGTTTTTTAAATGGTGGAACTTCAAGAACTGCTGAAGGGTGTTGGAACTTTAAAATTTTTTCCAGGAAACGCCATAAATAAGACAACTGAAGAAAATTTTGCTCTTTGTAAGAAAATATAAAATTTTCAAGACACGAACTCCCTCTTATCAATGACGTCATTGTCTTTCCTCGAGGTAGTTGAGCACCACTGTTAAGGGAAGTAGAATTATAGATTGTTTTGTAAAGTTCTCCATGTCGCCTGCTTGCAGTGAGACTAAATTTTTAATGCGCAGTCAGTGGTAAACATTTTCCAGACTTGCTTCCTGACAGCTGTGGGATCTGAACTGAATTGCATTAACTTCGTTAGCCCAGTTTCGTTTATCTCTACGGATTCCAAAGTTGCTCACCAGCTATTTGTGCGCACCATTTGGAGCACGGGGACCTCGTGAACCCTTCATTCGAGTTACAGCCGTTTTTGGAAGTCATAATTACTTACTAATAAATAATTAAATTTAATGAGCACGCAAAGGTAGAAAATTATTTCAGGAGATAAAATTACTGGCTGGTCTCGTGAGAAGAGACTTATCTGCTTTTTCCTATTTTTTTTTTTATTATAAATATTCATATTAAGTGTGAAGATGGCACGTGATTCGTCTTCAAACAACGAGCATGCATTATTCCTCTCCATTGTCGCGGATATCCAAGGGAATGACATACGTTCCGGAACTGCAAAGGTAACAGCTCGTTTTAAAGTCACGACTGAATATGAAAATCACGTTTTATTGTGAGTCGTGATTTTTCGAAAAGAAAAATCACGTCCTCGATGAATCTTTCCGAAAACAAAAATATATGAAAACTAATAACAATTAAAATAAAATAATAAAAACAAAATAATTAAAATAAAATAAAATAAGCAAATTTAAAATAATAAAAATTATGACAACTGATAAAAATTAAAATACTTAAAATTAAATAAAAACACAATTAAAATGTAATAAAAACAAAATAATTAAAGTGAAAAACAAATTAATTAAATTATTTAATTAAAATCAAAATAGACGAAAAACAAAAAAATTTTATGATTTTCAATCAACAAAACAAAATATTAATTTCCTTATGCTGAAAAGGATATAGATTATTTATAAAATAAAAAGGTGTTTTTATATAATACGTTTTATTTCAAAATAATAAAGCGAAAAATTGTACTTTTTTTTCAAATTTATAACTTTATTATTTTTGTCATCATTATTTATATGAATTTTTTTAAATTAAAATTAATAATGTAAATTATTGTTCCATTTAAAAAAACTTTACATAACCAAATTAAGACACCGCATCTGTTTGTTGCTTTTGTTTACATTGATACCTTTTTTTTTTTTTCATTTTGATTATTATTAAATCAGTTTTTTGATCTCGATATCACGTTTTAAACTTCCAGCAAGCTAGAGGGGTATACAATAGAACAAGTTTTATATTTAATGCGTATGGATTTTGATAAGAAAGCATATTCCTGTTATGTATTGTCGTATTACCACCATAATTGTGATTATTTTTTTTCTTTATTTGAGTTGTTTTCTGCGTGATTAAGCTGAAGTTAAGAAAATCAATACTCTACCGGACCTTAATCTGTCTTTGAACTTATTGATTCATCTCTATGTTCTTTAGGGAATCATATGATGTCACTGCTTTAATTCACTGAATGTGAGTATTACAAGGTTTTACTTGTATAAATTTATAAAATTATTTTATTAAAATAATTTAACCAGTTTTATTTAAATATCAGAATTTAAAAAGAATTGCTTAATTATATAACGTAAAGTAAGAATAGCTTTAGTACATAATATTATTTAACAAAATCTTGAACCTAAATTGCCCTATAAGTAAATAAATTATTTTGGTAATTTATATATATTTATCTATATAATATTAGGTTTTCAAAACATAAAATAAAATACAATTCTTTTAATATGCTACAATTATAACCAACGAGATATTGCTTTATGGACTGTTCTATGTTTTATGTTCGGCCTGAAGACTCAATGGAGTTAGAGGAAAACTCATTCATAGAATAAAGTGCTGTAGTGAATGAGGAGAAAATATAAAGGAGAAAATTTTGTTCTGATCGGCACAAGTGCGTAACCAGACCTGCATAGGTCCCCCAATCCAAGAGCAATCATTAAAAACAGCTAAAGAAGATCGGACCCAAAGAGGGGGAACCCCACGGGACACCTGTTTAATTGAAATACGTAGGACGCAATCCTACCCAAAAACACCGGTAATTTATGGGCAACTGAAAGCATGCAACCAGCTAAGAGCTGAATCCCTGATTTTCCCATTTAAAAGAGAATCAAAGTGGTTGTTAATTTGTAGATTGGATCCCCTACTAAGTTACAACTCACTGGTCGATCTTTCTGGTTGAATACCATGATACTCACTGAGAAAATAAAAGGAAAGCTTTAGAAAAGCTGAAAGCGGGATGAAAACAATAGTATCGATCAATTTTGGATAAGGAGGTTTGAAAATAAGAATAATGTAATATTCTTTAAGATGTTGAGGAAGAGTTTTAACCAAGAAAGAAGCATTAAAAAGTTTTTGAGTATCAAAGGACCAAGATTACAAGTACCTCAGGACCAAGCTTAATATGTGTACCTATCCAGAAGGCTATAGATAAAAGGGACCAGTAGACTGGTACGCTGGAACTTGTTTAAAGCTAAAATAAACAATTAGTTAGAAATTTCAAATGCAGTCAGATCATAAAATTTAGATTATATAAAAGTTAATATAAAATAAAGCCAATTTATATTTCATAAATATAATCAAAATTTGTTGATGAGTTAGTGATTGGAACCGAATATTTACAGGGCTTCACAGAAAAAGACCAACTTAAATATAGAAATGGATAAAAGTGAATAAAAGAGGATAAATAAAAGAAACGAGTAAAAGGGGTAGAAGTTCTAAGGTTTAACAGGGCACCTTATTAGGGTCGAAGTTTTAAGGTTTGAAGATGCACCACATTAGGGTAGAAGTTCCTAGCTTCTCACATTTTTGTAATGAACAAAACTATTATAGAAATCCAATGGCAAGCTCAAAGAGACACCATAAACTATAATAAAGTTCCATAACAGAAGAATACAGATTCTACCAGAACTGTAAATTTAAATAGAAGAACCGGGAGGAGACAGAATCTGTGAGTTGGTTTACAGATTCTAAAAATGTCATTAGTAACCAGAAAGTCTCCCAAGTTACCTTTGTCTGTTATTGCACACATAAATAGTCATGAGATAATTAAGATATTATGTGGAGATCATGGAATCGATACTAACACATTAGGCAATGACTGTGTTCTCCTTCTACTTATAACTCTGTTTAAATTCAAACTATAGTTAAAGCTGACTCTATTACAGCTAATAAGGGTAATCAAACCGAGTAGAAAACTTACCAATGGGGTGAAAAAGAAACGAAAGAAAAAAAAACAAACCAGGGAGTTCACATGGAGAGTCGTAAGCAGATAACTGATATTGAGAGACCTTCTAGGTTTGATGATCAAACTCAAATAAGATCAAACTCTGATAAGAGAATTACCCACCACTAATGCAGTTAAGTAAACAGCTTGATCACTCATCTGACTGTAAACAGGATACGGTGAAAGTGAAATTAGGGAATTGCGCATCTACTGGGGATGGCATTGACAATTTTAATCATTGGAAAAGGCTGAAATTAAAGCTAGAAAAATTATTTCATTATGGCAACTGGAACGTTAAGAGATAGCAATCAGCATTAATAAATTATTTTAAATTTTTTATTTTATTTTTACACTAAATTGTTTTTAAATAATTAAAATTAAGGCAACGTTACTTCATTATCAGTTTTAAAAAGATCAACTTCGAGGACCTTCTGGCAACATTGCAAGAAATCTAATCAATCCTACCAGATTTTTATGGTGCATAATTTAAAACCTTGTTGAAAACTTGATGTAATGTATTTGGAAATTGAAAGCACGTTATACTGTTCCAAATTACATCTATCATGTATGGATATTAAGAGAATTGGCCTGTAAACAGATCGGAAATTTATTGGGGGGGGAAAGTAGAGGATAATCGAGAATAACTGTTAATTACATTTATAATTAGTTCGAATTTATAATTAGATCATTGTGCATGGGCACGATGGTGGTGAAACCATCGTGCCAGCGGTTAAAAGAGAACTTTTAACTGCTGGTTTGAAAGCTTAGAGTTCCAGTAAATGGCTAAAATAATTTCTGCCACGGCCAGAAGTGATTTCATTGGATGCAGAGCACAATAATGCCATCTCCAACCAAAAAAAAAATTAGAAACCTTTATCCAATATCTAGCAGGGCGTCTTTTTACCAGAATTACAGTCCATAAACAATCGTGGCGTGGATTCCACTGGGTGTGTGTGAGAGGGTCCAACTCTAGATTTGATCTTTCTTCCATCGGAATATTTGTGACTTGCTGTATTGTGATCGGTAGAGAAAGGAAGACTAATCTCGAATGGGACGAACTGGCACCTTTCCGACATATCCCCTACATTCACAATTGGATTCAGGTTTGAAGAATTAGGCAGAGAGGGTGGATGTTGGAAATCTTGGGACTATTCCTAGAACCATTGAGATATACAGTTTCGCATGGGGGATCGCCTTGAACGAATCCATCGTAATCTGGGTAAAAGTGAAGGATTTCTGGGTGAAGTTGGTCAGATACGAAAGAAAAATCATCTTTGGACGTAACATGGCACTCTAGGGGTATAACGAGTCCGCACCAACAAAACATACCCCATACCATGATATCATCCTCAGGGGCTTCAGCTGTTGACATCAGACAGTCTGGATGCGTGGTTTTATGAGATTCAGGCCACACTTTCACCGTACCATTGGCATAAAAAAAGTGTAAATTGAGACGCGTGAGACCACAGTCTAGTCTGTGGAATAGTGGAACAAACAAATAACTTTATAAAATTTATTATAAAATAGAAACAGCAACTCCAATTTTTACATGATTGAATAAATTTCAGCCAAATTTAGTTTTCTTTACAGCATCTAAAACTAGTTAAAACTCAAACAGAAAAAACGTCTTGAACCTTGTCCCCACACAGATAAAATTTCCGCAAAATATGGATCAGAAGTAAGGCACGAGCAGTTAAACATCACCTTCAGCACACCTTCATGAAAGAAAAAATTGTATGCAAACAAACCAAATACGTTTCAGCCAAAGTTGAATCTCATTGAGTGGCTACCAAACACTGGGGGTTCTCTTAATATTTTGCTCCCTCAATATACACACGCACACCTACTGACATTACATTTCATTTAGAATTGGCTAAAACAGAAGAAGAGGATCAAGAAGGGACAAAAAAGGGGGCGCAGTTCTTTCGTAAATGACTACCTTCCAGGTCCAGATAAACATTCGTTCTTTACAATCCATTTTCCGACTCACAGGGGTTGCTTTAATTATATTTGTTCAGCTACAGAGCAGTTTTTACTTGTGAATATCGAACTACCAACTAGCAGGCAATCAATCAAGGCACACACACAGACATCAGACAGGGCAAAAGGGGGCTTTCTTTTCTATGAGCCGTTGCGTGGATACTTCAAACAGAGAGAGAGAGAGAGAGAGATGATACCCACCGAACCACACAAGAGTACAGATTTTTAAGAAACATTTGTTTTTCTGAGATTAACGATTGCGAATTTAGAAAGAGAGAAAGAGAGTTGGAACCAATAGAACATCTATTCTAAATTAAATTCGTCTTCGAAAGTTTCTACTTTTCCTTTCCAATGATTTTTTTTTTCTTTTTCCACTTATGTTTTTGATTCAGTTGTTGTTCCCTGTTTTTTAGGTGCAGCACTTGTATTTCTATCAATGCTTAACCTTCCTTTGCCCTGAGATTTTTCATGGTGATTCTTCGGCAGTATCACCCTACAAGTTATTGTTGTTGTTGTAGTAGAGTTTTAGGAGCATCAGCTACTAAGGCTTTATTGCACAGTATATATTGTATGAAAATTGCGTGTGTTCTGAGGTCGATTTTCTGTTTGCTGTATGAAAACTCAAAATTCCAGGACCAAACAACATGCTACCCACGTCTGAGACCGACTAACTCAGCTTCGTTGGGAAAAAGGTTCTTAAAATCCTCACATCATTCATGAACGAGACTCGAACTCAGGTCTTTTCCACCTAGCGTGAGTAGAACGGAAATTCTACCAATTGTGCTACTCATGAGAGCACCCTACAAGTGCTCAACTGGAAATAACATTCTCATCTGTTGCTTCTGGGTGTATTAATATGAACAAATGAAAACTGATAAAGCAAAAACTCGCAACCGAATATGAGAGTTAGATTACACGTGCAGACGCTCATCCATACCAATGTATTCGTGACGAAGCCATCGTAACAAATATTCCCTGATGGAACGAGTGTTCATTGATAGAACAATAACTTTTGTTCAAAATCCTCTGCCCTCGTGGGTAGAATCGCCGACCTCACCATATCTGGTGGTAGAAGACCCGAGTTCATGTCCCGTCGATGACGAGAGGAATTTTTATGGGCCTTTTCACAACCTGCCACAGTTAATCGGTCTCGTGAAAGGTTTTTCTCCCAGAAACTCTGGTTTTTCATCCAGCAAACAGAAAATCGACTCAACGCACACTCAATTTACAAATATTATACACGAAGCAATATGACCTTAGTCGCTGATGCTCCTAAAACCTAACGACAAACACAAAAATATGTGGTCTATCATCTTCTGTGATGATGGACATTTTTTTGTTTTCAGATATCTTTTGACAACTCCTCGTAAATCAACAATTTCACGATTATAACCCGTTTTCCTGAAACAAATAGTGTTCGCGACTTCTTACAAATCCAAATGAAACATCAGCAATACGGATGTGCTTTTTTAATATCTTGAAACGGGGGCCCAACATTGGAATGTTTTACGAGCTCAAATGCTGTGGGTATTGAAGAAAGACAATTGAAGAAATCGAAAGTCAATGCAAAGAATAAAACTACAGAACAGACTACATATTTTTTGTGCAAAATGGAACGTATAACGTACAGAACAATAAACATAAACATGCAAGCTACCACAAGGTTTCTGATGATCACACCTGAACATCTGATAATAAAAAACAAGATACGTGTCTGTTTTTTTACATAAACTTACATTTTCTTTTCAGAAAAATCTCGGCTAATTCAAAGAGATCCAGAACGCGTATGCTTCCCTTGTAATATGCATTAGGTAGACTAACAACACACTTGTATTGTGTAACTGAAAAATATTTCAAAAGACAATTTCTGTCTAAATTTGTGGACTGGTGACTTATGTGTTGTATTACTGGCGTCTCTAAGTTTATTTTCCGATTCGCAGACTCAATCCTATTGGATTTATGGCCATGCAAATATTCGTCTCAGTGATTTCATGATCTTCGAAGCAAATGTTCTAATAGCAGATTGCCTCCGGGGGCCCAACAATGGTATCTTTCACGTACCCTAATTCGATAATGCGCACTGCTCATCTCCAAAGGAACTGTCAAAATTATACGGGTATAGCATGATTACGCTGACACAGGGCAGACTTTCGCAATGGGCAAAGCTCTTCCCAATCCTTCTTAGCAGACATTCAGATGTAAAACAGCCATTACCAAGTCAGATATTCCGTCATTTCAATTATTGGTTCCTTTAAATCCTAAGTTACCCCAACTTGGCTTAGTGTCTGTAACCGTGAGTATCGTTTCTATGGTAACCAAGCTTTCTTGGTGGAGCTAGTGTCGGTACGTGTTATATGAAAATACGTGAATATTGGCAAAAATATAAAACGTAATTCCATTATGGAGGGTTGTTACGATGCAAAGCCATTTTGTACGTCGCATCAGAATAATTATTATTATGACAAATTGATCATGATAGTCCAATAAATAACACCAAAGATTAATTTCAATAAAGATGCTCTTTATTTTCCCACAATCTCCGATATAGAAAACAGTTTGGTGGTCCAAATGCGCAGTTCACTGTATTGGTACTCTCAAGTGTATTCCAAGGTCCGATTGTCTTCTCGATATTCTTTAATTATTGCATAAATTCTTATTGTAATTAAATATTAGTTGTAATCAACCGTTTCTCCTTATCCCTTCCAAAATGTTTTCCTTTTTCACTTTTTTTTTTAAGTTTCTTTTTATAAGGTTCAGATGAAATGTATTTCATCTGAATCTTAAATGGATTCATATAAGATTTAAATGAGCCAGAAACTTCAGCCAAAATAACCGATTAGAATTTGCACATTGGAATGGTGAGTGGAATCTTTGATTTCAGCAGATTCCTTGTGACCTCGATGGATTTCTGCATCGTCGCCAAGTTTGCTGGTCTCCAGTAAGTGTTTTTCCCTAAGTAACTCGGGTTTTTTATTATCTAAAACAAGTTCGTAACTGTTGTTGTTGGGTTTTAGGAACATCAGGAACTAAGGCCACGTTGCTCCATGTATGTTGTCTGTAAATTGCGTGTGTTCTGAGGTCGATTTTCGGTTTACTGGATGAAAAACCCGAGTTTCCAGGAGAAAAAACGATGCTACCCTCTTTCCAGGCCGATTAACTCAATCACGTTGCGAAAAAGACCCATAAAAATTCCTCACGTCATCGACGGGATTCGAACTCAGGTCTTTTCCACCTGATGTGAGGAGGACGGCGATCCTACCAACTGTGCTTGTAGCACGTTTGTCTTGTATATAGCAGCAATTTCATCATGTACCACGTAAGAAATAATTTGTTATATTTATGTGTGTTTTAAATGCAAGAATAAGTATTCTTCTTCCAGACCGAATACAACTCGATAGCCGATTTACGATTATTGATAACGATCCTCAAAAATCATTCTAAAACTTCCCAACATGGCCCAATTTGGTCACAGAAAGCTGAAAATATGTTCAAAACCAAACACATCATTTCAAAGATGCCATCCCAATATTTTTAGTAATAGTGTACGCACAGTCCAGAATGCTGTAGGCGCCAAGTGGATTACTGAAGTCCCCCTAGACACTTCCAAAAAAAGCCCACGCATTCATCAAACAATGCGATTCAGAAACTTTAGCCTAACTTGATTTTGGGCAGCTATCAGTTTTCTAAACCATCATTGCAATTCTGCAGCTGCCAGTGAGAGGTAGGGGTAGGAAAGGGTCGGGAGCAGAAGTGTGGGGTAGATGCGCGCAAGAAAGTTAAGAGAAGATAAAGGCAAAGAGACTAATAAGTCAATTTATAAAAAGCGAAGACGAATAGATGAATTTAAAGGGGGTCCGTGGTTGTCAAATAAATCTTGTGTAAGTCTTCGGCATCTCCATAATCTCACACAATGGCCTCTTATTTTCAATGTGGCTCGTTGTTAAGCGCGGATATCAAATGACAACACGGCAAACTGTTGACCAAATCCTGCGGGATAATATTTAAACCGATTTCTTCTATTGGACTCACATTTGACGTAGCCTGCAGTTATCTACTCAAGACAGGATACGCTGTCTTGTGCTTTCAATGAATGATTCAGCCGAGCCATTCATCCTTCACAAAGGCAGGTGAAGGGCATCCGATGACAGTTATGTATTGGTAATGGCAGTCGGCAAAGCTGTAATAGAAGTACTGGCCACAAATCTCAGACATGGAACGGAAACAAAGAGAATTTAAATTCTAGGGAATTGAAATAAACCTGAGACGAATTATTCGATTCGCTCGTACAGAATCTTTGAGCTGATTTTGCAGATTCTGAAGAAGATGTCGACTCTTGAATGGAATCATAGAAAGCCCAAAATACTTGCTGCAATTCTTCGAAATGTCTGCTAGTATAAACATAAGTTAGCTGAAAGTCTTCACTAGTCTTCTATTGACTTCAACAAAGTGTGAGTGTTGGTTTAGGAGGTCCAAAGATCCCTGTGCACATGTTTGGGTTTTTTATGCTTTTTTGCAATATGTAAGCAATGAGAAAAAAAAAGCGACATGCCACTCTAAAATGAGTGGCACGTGGCCAAAGTACTGGACTGCGTGTAGTTGCTGTGTCACGTGAATCTGCCAAATAAAATGTGGGGTCAGGGGAACTAAAATTGTCCTTATATAAAATTTGGGGTCGATGGAAGGTTTAATAAAACCTAAAATGTCATCTTCATAACGTAGGATATCGTTTCTGTTAGCAGTAAAAGGGACCAAAAAGTAAAGAAGTTACCACGTTACATGTACAAAGACTTCAGCAAGAGTGGACTTGGTCTTATGAAACTTCATTGGTGATTTGTCTGGTAAAAACCTTTTTCTTACTTGAAGGTGAAGGATTTTGTTTATGAGAAAGAAAAGAAGAAAGTGTAAGATGTTGCCTTGAATATTTATTCTTCTAATAAAAGTATTAAAAACTACCCTCATGGGTGGCCCAGTAAACATAATCACCATCCTCTCACACAGGCTAGAAAAGGTCTCAGTGCGAATCCCATCAATGAGGCGACTAATTTTTATTGGCGATATTTCACAACGTGATTGAGTTAATCTTTCTGAGGGTAGCATAGTTTTACTTCGGGAAACTAGAATTTTTCATCCAGAAAACAAGCATATCGATCACAGAATTTACAGACATGGTGTAAAAAAATATGGAGGTCCTAAAGTCTTGAAACTTTATTAGACAGTTGTACAGACAACTTGGGTAGTCGAGACCCCTTAATTTAGTGGATCTCGACTATTAGCGGGTCTCGACTACCCAAGTTGTCTGTCCAATTGCCAGAATTTACAGACACGATATACTGACGACTCATAAGTTTAGTTGCTTTGGCGCTTAACACACATAAACCAGACGTATATAGAATTGTCTGCTTACTTGTAAATGTCGTCCTAAACTTAATAAGCAATGAAAGTTTAAAACTAGATAAAATTTTATTGGATGGATCAAAAATCAAATATCTGCTATTGTTGTTGTAGTAGGGTGTTTAAGAGCATCAGTGACAAAGCCCATATTCTTCAGTGTATATTGCCTGTAAATTGCGTATGTTCTATTGTCGATTTTCAATTGAAAAGCCCAAAATTTCTCGAGTAAAAACTATGCTATCTTCGCCTGAGACCGACTAACTCGGCCACGTCGCGAAAATGGCCCATAAAAATTCCTCTCGTCATCAACGGGACTCAAACTCAGGCCCTATCCATCCGGTGTGGCGAGGACAGTGGTGCTACAAACTGCGCTACCCACGAGGGCCCTTAAATGGCTGCAAATTTATAGACACAATACTGACTAACCAGTTTACCCGTTACAAAGAACATGTTTCGTGGCTAACCCCGTATTCACAGTTTCTGATAATTTATAAAGGGGCCTGAACTAAAAGGGGACCCATATGTGGTTGTCGAGTAAGCGAACAGGTCAGCCATAATCTATTTTGCTCCCTCTAATGAAATATGCAAATTTTTGAAAATGAAACAAAGGGTCTTGTAGCCAGAGGTGATATTGTTTAACCAACTTCTTGTAGCAATCAATCTTGAGGAAATTAGACTTCCTCTAAGCTCAGTTGTAAAATAACGGAAGTGAAAGAAAAAGGGCAAAGAGAAAACTCAACATCTTAAAAGTAGCAACTTCAAGAATTAAGAATACGAAATGGAAATGGGAAAAATGTTCTTTTCTTTTCAATGAAAATCTAAATGCATTACCTTGGAAGAGGTGTGCCGGAAGATGCGATGCTATCATGCATAAGACGTGCTAAGATTTCCCATGGCACTTGTGTGTGCGGAATTTCTTTTCTCCTCAACTTTGGAGAAGTTTAAGAGGAACACAAATACAAGGGAAATGGGAACGCAACTAACTTGCCTCATGGCAGAAGGATTTGACAGAGAAATTAATATATTGAAGGAATATTTTTAGTTTTCTCTGTGAAACTGTACTTTTGAAGCCAAGGGCTCTCTAATGGTTTATTATGAGTCGTAGAGAGAAAGAAGAAATGAGTGTAATTGTAAATATGTCAGAGTTCGAAGTAGAACATCAAAAAAATAGAGTAAACTTAAAAAAACTTGAATTTTTTAAAATAGTTGAGAGAAATGCATCAAGGAAAACAAGTGTTATATCCTTTTTTTTTCCCTGGGAATGCAGAGATTTCAGCTGTAATGTTCAATAAAAGAAAGAAAGAAAAAAACCTTAACGCTACCAGAAAATGGTGTACAAACACAAAAACAATCTTCTGAAAGCATCGGAGGTAGTTAGGGATTAAAAAGAGAACACCTGTCATCCAGAAGAGAAAGATAAAAGATTGTAAGCCGACGTATGGCTGGAGTAGGAAAAGGGAATTTATTTCTCTAAGAAACAGAAACCTTCTATTTGCGAAGAAATTTTCTCTGCCATCGTAATTATTTCAGTTTTAGTGTTCAATCTCCAAGGGACAGTGTGAAACTCGTTGCTCAATCAAATTCGTTTCTAAAAAAAAAAAGGCAGAACTCTAAAGTGTATTGAACACGATCTCTTGGAGGTCTGTAAAATACCACTGCAAGCTAGAAGAGTGGAGAAGTATATGCTGACAATTCTATACCAGGGTTTTAGGCGCATCAGTAACTAAGACCATATTGCTCCGTGTATATTGTCTGTAAACTCTGTTCTGTGGTCAATTTGCTTTTTCTGGATGAAAAACCGAATTTTCTGGGAGAAAAACCATGCTATCCTCGCCTGAGACCGACTAACTCGGCCACGTTGTGAAACAGGCCCATAAAAATTCCCCACGTTATCGATGGGACTCGAACTCATGTCTTTTCCACCCGGTTTAGGAAGAATGGCATTTCTACCAACCGTGGTACCCACGGTTGGTAGAATAATGAAAATATTTACACATCTCATCTTTATACAGGTTTTAGATGACTTCCCTTTCCTATTTGTCTACAGCTGCAATTTATAATTATTTAAAATTCTCTGTTTACTTCCCGCTTCAATATCTTTTCTCATATTATTTCTATTCCACTTCTCTTTGGCTTATGACTTTTCTTAAGATGCTCTGTTTATGCTCTCTAAGGCTGCATGTACGGTAGAAGCTATTCTTCATGATTCCTGATATTTGTTCCTTGTCATAATTTCCAGTATTCACAAAGGGGCTGTATTTTCTGTGCTAATTGCTTATAAGTTTAATCTCGCGTTTTCTAATCTTTGTTTTGTCCGTTTATTCTTACTTAAATCAAAATCCTCTTATATAAATCACTGTATATTAATAATAATTTCTTCCTTTTTCTCTCCTACTGTTATTTATTTAAACGCTTACATGATTAAGTCTCACAAAGCCATCTTTAATGAATTGTTAGAGCATTTGCAGAGGCCATTATGTATTGAAGTTAGAATTAATATTATAATAGATAAATAATATAAGAAAGCAGATATTTTCTGCATCTTCCAAAAATGGAAAAAAATCCTATCGCTCACACCTTCCCCGAAAAAGTACTATGAAGTCTGCTTTGAACTTTACCAAACTCTCTGCCTCGACAACTGTGGAAAGTAGTTCATTCCAATTATCTACAGTACGCTGTCCAGTCCTCGTGGGTGGCAAAGTTGGTAGAATCGGCGTCCTCCCCACAACGGGCAAAAAAAACCTGAGTTCGAGTTCCATCAGTGCCGGATTAAGGCATGAGATAGCAGGGCCCTTTCCCGGGGCAAGATTCTTTAAGGGGCGTCAAATTTTACAAATCATTAATAATATATATATATCCTTAGTAAATGGGGCGCCTAAAAATCTTTCTGCCCGGGGCCCGAAAATACCTTGGTCTGGCACTGAGTCTCATCAATGACAGGAGGAATTTTCATGGGTTTTTTCACAGCGTGGCTGAGTTAGTCGGTCTCAGGAGAGTGTAGTTTTGTATTTTCTTCCGGAAACTCGGGTTTTTCTTCCATCAAACAGAAAATATACCACAGAACAGACTCAATTTACAGACAATATACACGGAGAAATGTGACCTTAGTCTCCGATGCTCCTAAAACCCTAATAGAACAATAACAAAAAACAACTCTGTCCGAAAGTAAACTTCTTGAGATCCGGCCTTCTTTCACTCCCCAAAAATCTTTTATTTCTGCCTCTGGTTCCTCTCGCTTCTGTCACCTGTCATGTTAGCTCCCTCCCTCCTCCAAGATCTATCTTATCTGCCCATCTCTAATATGTCCATAAATTGTGGACATTCTCTGGTCAATTTGCCTGTTGTTCTGGGGAGAAAAATCATTCAGCTTGTTCTGTTGTTGTGTTTTAGGAGATTCAGCGACTAAGGCCATATTGCTCCGTGTATATTGTCTCTAAATTGGATGTGTTTTGAGGTCGATTTTCTGCTTGCTGGATGAAAAACCTGAGTTTCCATGAGTAAAAACCATGCTACTCTCGCCTGAGACCGACTAACTCAGCCACGTTGTGAAAATGGCCCATAAAAAGACTCGAACTAAGGTCTTTTCTAGCCGGTATGGGAAGGACGGCTTCAACTGTGCTACTACGAGGACTCAACTTGTTCTACTTACACTACGATTGCCTACTTTAGTGCTGATATTTAGGAAGAAATCTGCACAATTTGTTTAACGCCTACGACGGAAGATATGTTTCCAATCTAATCTGGATATTTGTCCAGACATATCGGGATAAGTATCCAGATTTATTCCCAGTGTGCGAATTATAAAATTTAACAAAACTGGCGAAAAATAATCGACCAAATGTACAGCGATTGTAAAAATATTCGGTACATCAACGGTCGATTAAAAACCCTGTAAAAAGATTGGCTATTCAAGTTGTCGCTTCCAAAGCCCTGCTCACACTTCACCCATATAATTTACGACAAAAGGGATGACTGTACACTGACAACTTATATATTTCACAAAAAAAAGGTTGGAGCAGTCAGTACCCCTTTTGATTTATGGCACCGTGCGCGAATAAAAAAAAAAAAAAGAAGATTATGGTGACAGCTCCTCGTCGATGTATATTAAATATTTAAAATGTGTATTGGAGCGTCGAAATACATATTTTATTGGAAATATTTTTTGAAGATTTCCACCTCCTCTTCAATACACAGCCGAGACACACAATCGCGTTTGATATTTGCCGAGTGAAAAGAACCCGTCAGAATTCGAACTGTCGGTGCGCATCCACGCGCCGATGACGTCATAATGAATGAGATGACACCGGGCACGGACTGGTGACTCGGCATGAATAACGCACTTAGAATCTCAGTACGATTATTCACGACTGTCATGGCCAGACCGTGATGTAGGTGATGGTATGATGGGAAACCCGACTATATACCTCCAGCTGAACGTCTCGCGTGGGCCACGCCAGTGCCAGCTTGAGCGTCATGGACCGAATATTTGCAGAAGAGCATGCCTCGTGGCTTTCACGACAAATAGAGAACAGACTAACCCAAACAGTATAATGGGGCGAAGTCGAGTGATGCTTGGATAAACGTGGATGAAATGATTCTCTGCAAGTGGCAGAGTGAATTATTGTAAGCTTCGCTTAAATGGAGTCTGCAGCGTTTAATCTCAGACTGCATGTCTATCCTTTGTTTCTGCGTCACTGCTAATTACATGCAGAATGGAAGAGTCAATGAAGTAAGTGAAAATTTATCCGGCAAAAATATACTAGAAGAATGGTGGCCACTGTAATTAATTAACATCATTGGCAAACAGGAAATCTGTGAAGGGAACTGTACCCAGAGCTGAAAATCAGATATCTTGCAGCAATCTCTTAAAGAATGGATGTTAAAATACTTGTCATTGACTCTTCCGGTATTGCTATCCTATAATTAACGAAATTATTTGCCGATGATGGCTCAGTGACAAGTTTAATGGATGCAATGCGTTCCATAGAACCCTTATAAAATGATGGACAATGTGAATAGGTTATTGCTTTATGCTGACGTTGCGATACATTAAAAAAATCTTGGCAATGCATCATAAAATTACGCAGACATGGGAGAACAGAAGATATGTTGTTTCGTGTTTCGTTCGATTACTGCAAGTTCTGTTTTGAAGTTGATGGGTGGCAGGTAGTCGTAATCCACTTGTAAAATGACATTTCGTATTCTACGTTTCGGGTACTAGTAGTAGTAGGGTTTTAGGAGCATCAGCGACTAAGACCCTATTGCTTCGTGTGTATTGTCTGTAAATTTCGTGTGTTCTGTGGTCGATTTTCTGTTTGGTGGATGAAAGACCAGAGTTTCTGGGACAAGAAAGCCATGGTATCCTCACTTAAGACCGGCTACTCAGCCACATTGGGGGAAAAGGCCCATAAAAGTTCCTCCAGTCGTCAACGGGACTCGAACTTAGTTCTTTTCCACTCAGCGTGGAGAGGACCGTGATCCTACCAACTGTGGTACCCACGAGGGCAACGTTTCAGGTACACGTCAATTCATTGAAAGGCAAGTCATTTTACAACAGTTAAAAGCTTTAGGAAACAAGAGAAATTTTGGCGACTTAGAATGGAAGAATGGATAAATTTAGAAAAAAATTTTCATTTAATTTGCATAAAAAGATTCACGTCGACTCCTCTCGTAAGCAAGTTAGAAGGAGAGTACATGCCTATTTCTCCGTCCATATTTTACCACCTTTAATCCAGATAAGATTATTTATTAATTGATTTTTAATGTACCTTACCTACTCAGTTGAATCCTATACTTTTCCATGAGCATGAATTGATTGAGGGACGGGAAGCTAGAACAAATTACGGACGCAGGAACCAGGTGAAAGGGACAGAATCATACTACCATCCCTTAGACAGGAGCTTCGAGACCAGCCACGGCCCTGGTGAAATTGTCTCACTGGGCCAGAACGCTTTTCCATGTAGGGAACTCGGACTCGGATTCCAACCCTTACATTATCTCCAGAAAACTTACCGTCCTACCCTTAACCCCATCCATGGTACTAACCTACTACAAACTTCTTTCAATAAATACTAAGGCCATATTGCTCCTTATACATGTGTGCTGTCTGTAAATTGTGCTATTCTGTGGTCAATTTTCTGTTTGCTGGATGAAAAATTCGAGTTTCAGGGAGAAAAACCATTCTACCCTTGCCTGACAACGACTAATTCAGCCACATTGGGAAAATGCTCATAAAAGGACTTTTTGATATTATTTCTGTTTCTTTCACCTATTTTACATTCGCTTTTTCTTTTCCTTTCTACTCCCATAAGTCTCTACAAAGTATGTGTTCACTATACTCCATAATACTGAAATATTCTGCTGAAACAACGATCACAGATTGCCAGGTTGTTGATTCAATAAAATATTTCTAAATGAATGGAAGATATTAAGAAAGATATTATTAATATTAAGATATTAAAATAAAACACGAATGCATAAAAATAAAATTCACAACCGAAGTCTGTGCCACTGATAAAAAAAAATACACTGCTCGACAAAATTAACAGAATACAAAATGTTTTTGATGAATATTTTATTGTGAACAGTGTTGCCAAAGGCGAATATCAAATATAAGAGGCATCCTGGCATGCAGATTCCGAGTAACCAATAGAAATCGAACTACCACCTTACAGGGCCGCGCATCATGCCAATTATTGATGCCTATAAAAACAGGGGTTGGGACCATATCACTTCATTCCCATTTTTTGGCTTTCTCAGTTGGACAGCCACATCTCCAATACTCAGGTTGGTAAGTCATCGTCGTTTAGAAGACAGGAACCATTACAAGAAGAGCTGGCAAAGGTCAACTGAGCTTGTCAACCAAAAGGGACCGCTATCTGGCTCTAACAGAAAGACATTCCAACCGGACTGTGTTAAGAAGGCTCAATTCAAGTGGACTCTACGCAAGGAAGCCAGTGGTTTGTATACCATTAATCCCAAACCACAGCAGAGCTCGTCGAAACTGGTGCCATGATCATGTAATTTAGAGCGCTGACAAATGAGGCACAGTTCTGCTCTCTAATGAGACCCATTTTAGCCTACAAACAAACTCCAGACGTTATTTGATCTGGAGACAACTAGGAATGGGGTACCAACCCTCCAACATCAGAGAAAGAGACACTTACAGTGTTCTCGTGTGGGACAGAATAATGATCAACTACCGCGTCCGTTCTCATGTTTTTGATAAGGGTACCAAGAACGGATCCTCGAACCCTATATTTTAGGGGTCCGTTGGCCCAGGTTTCCTTTTCATGCACGACAAAGCCATTACATATTGAGCACAAGTGGTTGAGGAATATCTTTAAAGTAAAGATATCCAACGACTGCCGTGGCCAGCAGGATCACCAGACATAAATCCTATGGAACATGTGTGGAAGGCCCTTGGGGGGGGGGGGGGGTTCGCAATGCACGCCGACAGCCAGCTCCTCGGTCACTTGTTGAGTTAAGGTCTGTGGGTGGAAGAATCGTATTTGTTGCCACAAAATCTTCTTATAGGCACCCTTATATCGAGCATGGTTCACCGCTGTCAGGCCTGTTTAGCTGTTGGTGGTGATCATGCGCCATCTTGATGTCATGTGACCATATTTTCGAGCATCTTGTATCAACTTCTGTAATGTGAACTTTTTGGTAATTCTTATACAACCCATATTAAGTGTCCCTTATACCTGTCCGAAGTTTCTAGCTTTCAATAGATCAATATTTAATTTTAATAGGTTAATTTAAATTCAAATTTAATAGATTATTATTTAAATTCAAGTACCGGATTCGTTTAGAGCCTTAAAAACTGTATCTGTACACCTAAGAACAACAAATACTCTCCCTCACACTTCGCATACATTTACCAGGAAAAATAAATTTCAATTATTCTTATTATTATTTTCTTACTGAAGTTTATGTAAACAAAATACCACGTGACTCTTTTTATGAAGTAAAACGAGCCACCATCTAGAATTTCGTAATTAAAGATGAAAAACGGTCAATGTCGTTTGTTTGTTTATCAAAGAAGTGTGAAAGAAAGAGAGAGAACGAAATAAATCATTATTTATATGCTAATCAGGCTGTGATTAAAAAATAAGTTCTCCCTATTTTTCTATTAATAAATTATCCTAAACATGTTAATGTAACGTTTTCCTTTTCGTCGAGGGTCCTATTAAAAAGCTATAGCGACAGGGGCCATTATGACCCTTAAAATTTATCTCCAGTAACTTTTAAATACAACCCATAAATGTTAAGAGGAAAGAAAAAGAAAAATTGGACAACATAAAAAAAAAAAAAAAATGGGCTCGCAGACGCTCATCATTGAAATTAACAATAGTAAGCGCGTGGAAGTTTGCTTTAGGCACTGTTGAAATTAACAGATGGTTCTGGCATTGCCATGACAACGTCATTATTCAGACGACGATTGTGACGTCAGAAGAATAGACAGATTTTCATTGTCTCCAGAATTTATATTTTTTCTTATTTATATTTTTATAATTATTCTAAAAATTATTTATATTATTAAAATTATTTATATAAAATTATTAAACTTATTTGTATTTAATAAATTAATTTTACTTTTCTTGAAATTACATTATTCATATATTAAATTAAATAAATATATATATAAATTTAATTTTTGATAAAAATTATTTTGTTATTAATAAATCTAAACTTTTGCTACAGGTATTAATTAAATATTCAATATCAGATAGCAAAAACGACCCAGGGTTTATGTAATGCATTTGTAATCTTTGACAAGTGTGCGCCATCAATAGATATACCTTTTTCTCTCTCTCTTTTAGATTCTGGAAATAAATGACTACATCTTTACGATAGATGGCACTGCAGGAAGTACAGTATGCGCGCTGGCAGGATAAAATGCTTAAGTGAACTGTTCCACTGACTTCTGAAATAGGAAAGACAGAGGATCTATCAGAGTTTTACTGAATCAGTGCTTCAATTGATGATGAGACAGACTGCAGGAGATAGATGAACTGGATTTCAAGTATTTTCTCATGATAGCAGGGACTGAGAAATTTCCTTCTTTTTTTTTACGAGGTTGAAAGGTCCATTAAATGTGAAATTGAGAGGTGGATAATTAAATTTCAGCGAATAATTATTCGCTGAAACTCCTTCTGAGACCAGGATATATAAAATGTATCAATAAATTATAAAATAGGTTCTTTTGGTAGCTTAATGTCTTATAAAATAACATAAAAATGTATGTCGATGATTTATGCACTTTCTGAAATTTTAGTTTATTTTTTTATGTTGGTAGGTGGAAAAAGAATGAATATCCAGAAAATCGAGCATTGTTTAGTGATCAAATTTTTTGACCAAAGAGGGCAAACTACTAAGGAAATCCATGTAAGAATGGCCAGAATGTTTGGGAAGCCCAGTTATGCTACTGTTGGTAGAGTTCAAAGAGGGCTGGAATCAGTTCAGGATGATTCAAGGTCTGGTCGGCCATCTGTATCAATCAATTCTGGAACAACTACCATTATTGACGGAAAAAATTTAATAAACAGAAGAATTAAAGTGTCTGATCTTGAAAAAGTACCTTATCATTTCCCATGGACGCATTTAAACTTTGGTCATTCCCTAATTGAACAATTGGGAATGACCAAAGTTTGTGCAAAACGGGTTCCAGGAAAACATAACTTTCCATTCGTGACAAATACAGTATCAGAGAGTGGAATCATCAGGTTTTCCTTCTCCATGACAATAATCCCCTGTACAAAGAATATTGTACATATTTATCTTAAAAAAAAAAGAATCAGCCAGTCCCCCAAATAAATATAGATAACATCGATAAGAATACAGGTATTATCTATGTTTATTTGATAATTATAATATTTAATATATTAATTTTTAAATAAAAAAATTAGAGTGGCAGTGGTGGCTTATAGCAAAGACAAGGCGGATACCTAACAGGTCCTCATTTTCTTATTAATTTTTGGAAAATATTTTAATATAATATTTTATATTAAATTTATTAATTTATTTTAATATTTTTCAATAAAAAATTTTTTAATTTTAAAACAAACTATGCGTTTTACACCTTTTATTTTAAAAAAATAATATTAATTCTGCTAAAAAAAAAGACATAAAATTCATAGCCATCCTGATGAACTGTAGCCATGGCAATAGCCGATGTGTGAACTGGTGCATTGTCTTGGTGAAACAAAACAGCTTTAGTCAGTTTTTTTCCTATTTTTTCCATTTATTCAAGCTCGAATTTCAGTCACCTGAAAAAAAGTATAGTAAGTTATGAACTTTGCTTGGATTCCTGTAAAGGTTCAAATTATAGCAAAAAATATACGAGCATTTGCACTAAAAATACACTTCCCTACCATAATATATTACAAATTTATCAAACAACCCATAACGCTTACCATTGAAGCAGTGGTGAAAGAGTTTCAGGCGAGTTGACCTCCAGACGTAGAAATTTCTTCCTAAACATTCCTTGATTCTTTAGACAGAAAATTTGAACAAGGTGATCTAAATGGAAGATATAAATAAAATAAAATGTGCACCGGGATGAGAATTTATTGATTAATTAAATTACCTTGAACATTAAACTGAAACTTTGTGACATATTACTCATATCTTACATTGAAAATAAAATATTTTTGAAATTTTGATTTAATACAACGACAGGTGAGTATGTGTGCTAATAAATATTAGGATCAATCCGCTTCCGGATAATCGGGAGTCCACTCTGCAGCAGTCCACACCCCCATTACAGTATAATAGTTTTGCCGCTTCCCTTGATAAGTATGGGTTCAAATCCTGTTCGAAACTGTAGGAATTCTTAAAAGCTTCTTCAATAGAGCTGCAATCTCAGGAGGAAGAGGAGGGAGTAGGGTTCTCCCTTGAGCTATGCAAATCGATATGTGAATACGAGCAAATGTAAATATACAACCAACTAAATGAACTAGATAACCATTGAAAATGGTGCCCCGTGGTCCGATTAATTAGAAGTTCCCAAAAACAAGAGCAACGGTCCAATCCCGAATTTCCCTTGGTCTTTCTCTTGATGATCAATCTATTTAGAGCAGGTGGTTTTACACAACCACGTCTGCATAACCTGGTTATGACATTCAAGCGATGACTGAATGAGGGCACTCCTTGTGCCTCCCTTTCTGGATCATCTCTTGCTCAGCAAAATGTTTCTTATAAAGTTCTAAATTCTTCCTAATCAAAGTTCGGCTTCCTTTTATCGATGTGAACTGGAGAATCTCTCCAAAAACATTATCTTATCTTACTACAAACTGCAAGTTTCAGGAATATCCGTTTTCGAAACCGACTATCCGTAGAATGCACTTCATATCCATAAAACCATTGACTTTCTGAACTTATGGCAACCAATGGTTGAATATCTTTAATAGTAGGATATTATACTGGCACAGCCATCATTAATTATTCTTCTTCCCTATACCGAGGAAGTTTTCGAACTCCATCCATTTTAGGCATTCCTGTAGGAAAGATGTTAAGTATCATGAGGTCCCAATGGCCATTCGAACAGACTTACTCATCCAATCAATCTTTTCGGGAATGCTCCTTTCCGAAAGTCTAGGAAGATAAGTGAAAAATGGCAGGTGTTCCATCTTACTGGCAAGAAAGGTTACGTTTTGTCCAAGCGAAAGACCTTTTAAATTCATTTTAAAAAATGAATATATAAAGGTTATTCCGTCTTGGCGAAACATAAAATAGTAAGTTCAAGTGAATTTTTATGGTTCCTAATAACAAAATAAAATAAAGTACTTAATATTTTCTGCTGTTTTGGTCAATTTTTGATCCATTTGCTCAGTGATATTAGTTTTTGGAGATTCCGCGATTCAATTAGTACAATTCAGTATTTTCGAAGAAAAATATTCTTCGCTCAATTTCCGCATTTGAACTGAAGAATTAAATAAACAAATAAAGCGCATGCGCTAATTACGCTGCTCTTAAAGTTGTTCGTCATCTCGGATGACATTAAAAGCGTTCAAGAAATAAATCAAAATAATGCTGCACAAATTAATCAATTTGTTGACTGCTTAGATATGGCAGGGCTCCAACTAAATCAGAAAAAGTGCTTCCAAATATCTATCGCCCAAAGCAGAAGAAAAAAAAAAAATGACATTCAAGCTCTAATAAATGGCAATAAAATCCAAGGTGAGACCAAGATATGTTTTCTGTCAACAAAACAGAAAACATATGCAGTTTTGTAGGTGATCCGACAGGAGCTTGGTGGTTATCAAAATATGTCCCTCATATGCAAATATATTGAAAGGTATCTCAAGCCCATCGCTTTATACGCATCCGAACTATGGTCCTCAGCCCCATCGAGTATTGTAAAGAAATTCCTGGAAAATGAATATTGGGTTCTGAGGTGGTTGAATCCATGGAAACCCGCTTACCATCTCTAGACCTATTCTACATGAAAAACATGAATATGACATCATGGAACCTCACCACTCTTGCCAAACTATTAACTGATAGAATCGATTCCTCCAACGTGCAAGAAATCATCTCAGCCTCAAGTACCCATACAAGAGAGCGACATAAACAACGTCAACTCTTACCAACCTTGTCTGCCTTAGAGATATGTTCCCAGCAAACATTATGGAACATTTCAATAATCTGCAAATTGATTCCAATAAACTATTGGATGATAAGAAATATAGGAAGACTTGCATCGAAGCACCAACCTCCAGTGAATCCTGACTAACTCGATCAAGTCACTCCATCTACCAGTCCATCACATGCCATCAACAGACGCAATAAAAATTCTCTATATTTCAAGACTTTCTCAAGGCTGTATTTTTATTAGATTCTAAACTGAATTTATATTGTAAACTTAAATTATTTATTGTAAAAAATAATCGTTTTATACGACTGCGCACCAAAATTGAGCAATAAAAATAATTCAACGCTCAAAAATCGAAAAAAAAAAAATAATAAATAAATAAATAAAATAATCAATAAAAATGGAAGAAAACTCTTTCGAGAATTTACCACTCTATATTTCCTTTTAATAATTTAAAATTCTTCACGTATCTTAAGTCGTGGCACAAACATCCAAATTAAAACCATTTTACACAGCCTAACGCGTTTAAAATCAACTTTAATTAAATATTTAAAAACACTCGCGCGCTATTTCGCATTATTTATCTATTTTCTTAAATCGTTAATGTTTACCGCAACTTATTTGAGGTCTAAATATTTAAATGAGTGAAGAAAGAAATAGGAAAACTTTGCATATTTAAACTACTGCATTTGTCTTCGGGCTTTTCTGATGTTTTAACGCGAAAAGGTAAAAGGAAAACTCGCAGGCAAACCTCGAAATGATGTTTATTTCGTATTACGTCACTCGTCTCCATAGCAACCGCATGGCAGTACTAGTCGAGATAGTGAAATTGTTCCATTTCAAAAGTGCTTTTATAGAGTCGTGTTCACACACAGTTTATCACAACACAAATATTTATCATTCTTAACAACTAGAGGGCGCTTGAGCTGCGTATTTATAATTTAAATTTTAGAAGAAGAAATTATACAAAAAATAATTATAACAATTTCGCGGTAAAGAAGCCCAAATAATTAATAAATATTAAATGGAAATATTAAAGAAATTATACAAAAAATAATTATAACAATTTCGCGGTAAAGAAGCCCAAATAATTAATAAATATTAAATGGAATTATTAAAACGATAACTTTGCGCAATAAATATTTGACTAATGGGTGCTCAATATTGAAGGAGGGATGATTTAACTGACATTCGTTCTGTTGCTCCGATAAGCTTATACGGATTAGAAGTGTCCTCTCCTGAGAGCCAAACTTAGCTGTCAGAAGGCTTGAACCTAAGCTCGAGGACATGATACAGTGTGGTATCCATTGGTTACCATTGGTTCTATTCTAGTAAAGCAAACGTACCCTTACATCCATACGGAAGTTCGTATTGACTCAAGGGAGCGCTGGAGTATGGGGTTATTTACTGAGCCCTTTGCTGTACAGTGACCGTGGTGAGGCTTCGTGAACGTTTGCCAGGTCTGTCCCGATAGCACGAGAGCTCAAGGTAAATCGTTGCTGTGAGAACGGTATCAGCTGTGGTTACAGCAGCGAAAATTTCGGGACATACAGAAGGAGAGACGAAATAAACAGATCGAGAATATTTGCTTTCTGAGAAATTGAAGGGTCAAAGATCGTATTTAAAAGAATTCTGCGGTTCAAGTGATCGCCACCACACACACGCACTCAGGGACTCAACAAAGTTTTCTGTTTACACTTAAGCAAAATATTTTTAAAATACATGTACACCTTTCTGGGGAAAATATAAATTTCAGTTATTCTAGTGAAAATTCTTCTCTCTATTTTCCTTTCTCGTATAATTATTAGAAGACGATACGGGGTATCGTCTAATACTCAATAAGTCTGAATAAGCCAAAGTTAAATTAGGTGAAGTGAAGTAGCCCAATGAACTCCAATAGAATTATTGAAATGAATTTTTTTTATAAAAATCTAAGGAAATCCATGCCCAGCAATGCAATCATAAGGGCATACAACTAAAAAAAGAAAATTTTATTATGAAAACCAAAGAAAACCCATGCCTATCGATATAATAATGAAAGAATATGGTTTAAAACGGGAAAGCCTAAAATAAAAGAAAACCATGCAGTATTTTTGAGAAGTGGTAAAAATATAATAAAATATACACTGACTGGCCAGAAATTATGGGATACCTATTATCTACCTAGTAACGGGTAGGCCCACATTTCGCCCGAATAAGGGCAGCGACACGGCGATACATTGAGTCCTCTAGTTCACGAAAGTGTTCCACAGGTATTTCCATCCTGGTTTGCTGCACCGTTGTTCATAATTCCGTCGCATTCCTGGGTGGAGAATCCAAAACTCGAATGGACTTTTCCACAGCATCCCAAAGATGCTCCACTGGGTTCATGTCCAGTGAAAGGGAGGGCCATTCCATAGTGATTCACAAAATCTGCGGAATACTCTTCGAACCATGTTTTAGTCACCAAGGTTCTCTGGGGAGGCGCATCGTCCTGCTGGAATAGTTCTTTGTCCTGTGGGTGCACCAGGACCATGAAGGGATGCAGATGATATGCAAAGATGAACACGTAACCTCGACTGTACAGAGATGCGTCTAGACGTACCAGAGGTCTCAACGTGTATCAGTCGAATACGCCCCAGACCATTACCGACCGTCCATCTGCCTGAACATTTCCTGTTGACATGACGGGTGCATAGCTTCGTGCGTTTTCCGTCAGATACGCACCCTCCCGTCCGCTCGAAATAACTGGAAACGGGACTCATAGGACCAGGAAACCTATCTCCAATCATCCAAGGTCCAGTGCCAATGTTCTTTCGCCCAGTTGAGGCGTAGAGTCCTGTGTCGTGGTGTTAGCAATGGGACTCCAATAATCTATTGCGGCTGATGCTCTTGGTGGAGACGTTTCTGGCAACTCCCTCGTTGAAGTCGGCGGTGATTTGTGCCACTGTCGCTCTGCGGTTGCCTGAAACAATGCGAGACAGACGTCGACGGCGACGTTCATCCATAACCTTTCTCCACCCACAGTGCTGCCCACGATGAGATGTTATTCAGGAAATGGCGTATTCTCGATACACTCTTGATGCTGTCGAACGGGGTTAGTGCAATTTCTGTACCACCTCGATAGGGTGCCCATGGGCACCCTATCGAGGTGGTACAGAATCCCACTATCGTTCCTCTTTCAAAGTCGGTTAACTCACGACGTTTATCCATACTGACATCGAATTGGTGTCTACGTGAATGCAGTGTACCTATATACCTGCCAAGCGGTGGGTTCGTCCACTAGCGAGAGGTGTGACAGCGTCGCGTTGCCTAGGAACCAGGTGTCCCATGAATTCTGTCCGTTTAGCCTATACACTGAACGGACAGGTGTCCCATGAATTCTGTCCGTTCAGTGTATAGGCTAAACTACAGAAGACTACAAAGTAAAGCAAATTAAATCAGTATACACTGCTAAAACAATGGAATACAAAGAGGCAAATCTAATACTTTATAATAATTTATTTATGCAAAGAAATATAAGTATATTTTGAATAAGTTGAACAACAGAAATACAGGAGATATCGCTATATTTTGTATAGAAAAAAATATTAGCTTATATACGTACAATTGCCATAAGGTCATAATGTTTTGTCTTATAAATATGCGTACAAGTCATTAGAAAAACTAGTCCAAAGAGAATAGAGAGAACAAAATACTGAAACTTCAACTAGGACCACACCTTAGTTAATGTATAATTGGCATTCAAATTTATTCTTTCGTTCTCTCTTTTTCTGTCTTTGGGTTTTCTTTCCTTTTTTTTAAGCTGTTTCTTCTTACATACACGTAAAAATCAGTAAGAGAACTTGTCCAAAGGAAAAGTCAGGACAGTTCATGCGGTACAACCTCACAAATCCGAAATGTTCAAAAATCCGGACCGCGCTATGTCCCAAATGCTGGATTTATGAAGTTCTATTGCATTATCATCGCCAGTAATTTTAATTGTGTGTTGGAGGAGTCGAAAACTTGGTAATATGGGAGGGATTAAATTCGTTAAAATTGTGCAATACTTATAAAATACCCTTGCAATTTTCCACCATACTTTGAAGCTCACAGCTGAGAAAAAAATAAATACTACAAAAAAACAGGCGAGCAGACGATAGGATCGAGGGGCGGGGGGCAACAGCGCAACGTGGACCTCCTTAGCTTTCTAAAGTGAGATAGAATAATTTTATATTCATTTTCCTAAGGTTTTGTCAGTGATTATGGAAGCATATTTTGATAACTTTTTTCTTAATTTCCCTGAAATGCAGAATACTAATGTCCTTTTCATCGTCCCCTTCAGTGAATTTATCTTTCCAAATAATACCCCCATATACAGCACTTCCCCAAGACCATCAAAGTTAAAGTCGCGCTCGATTTCCCAGCGTCGTGTCTGATGCAGAAGCGAGAGGACATCGCATAACGCATTCACCGAAGACCTTTTCAAGTTTGTATCAGTATTCAGCAGTGGTTCATTGAAATGCAAACTCGCCATTATAATTCTCATCACATCTTTCATATCAGCTGTATTTTAATCAGTTAACTAGGAATGTTTTCCTGGTTCGCTGACAAGTATCTCCAAGCTGTTACGGTTCTCCTATAGGCACTTTCCGGTTGAGTATACCTGCATTTCCATGTCAATAGTGGACCCCACCATCCGAGGGTAAGTAAGTGGCACGTGCGGCAATAAAGGAGTAATTTTACGACCTTTGTAACAAAGCAAAACCTTCTATGAAACACCAATGACGCATGGAAAGGGACGTTGTTTGAAGAAAGAAAACCTCATAAAATTAACATCTGTCTCAAACATTATTGTGTTTAGGCCAAGATCTGTTTTTTACACCTATTCCTTCTTTCTCTTTTATTACTCCAGTTTACGAGCCATAACTTTAGTTAGCAGACTCCAAACACTTGCAACATAAAAGCCAGTTTTCCCCCTTGTCTATACATAAGAAATTCTGATGGTCTCCATACCTGGGTTTATGTACATAAATTATTTTTTTCCCCTATCTGGAATGAAGTGTGCTGATCTGGAAACCAACTTCATTTATTCTGCTCAACTTTATCGTCCTCGGAAAGATTGCAGTTCCTTGAGTGAAAAAAGAAAGAAAAGTAAAACTCCAAAGCTGTGATTCTGATGCTGAATCCTCAATGGACCATTATTGATGACAATAGCTTTTGGAAGTGGAAGCTCGAACTAAACTTTAAAAGCAACTTCGGAACAGCCTACAGATAATAGTTGTCATGGAAAACGGCTACAATCAAGGTTGTTTCTAATATTAATCGTAATATTTGATTATTAGTACTACTAATGTTCTAATATTTTCGCCTGGCAGTGCATACAACCTTATATTATGCAGTTTGTATTATTATTAAAATAATGCCTATCCAGTCTTTTCTTGATTTTGCCAGACTCTCTACCTAGGCCACCCTCACAGGAAATTGTCCCAACATTCTACAACACGTAGCCTCAGGTACTTTTTTCATAAGGTTTGGTCTATATCTAGATTTACCACCTTAAGATCGCTGGTCTCTGATTCTTGTCTCACTCACTAGTGGAATATCCCTTCCTCATTCATTTTACTAATTCCACTCAGACCCTTATATACTTCAATGTGTTCACAGCTGCGATGGGTGTCTAGAATTTTATCGCTTTCTTTGCTAAGCTCTGCAAACCACGTTTTCTAAGCAATACCTCCTAATGCTTACCTCTCATCGCCAATCCTATCTTGCAAAATTCCATATCTTTCTTCAGATGCGACCTTCATGCAATATTCCAGGTGTGGTCGCGTTATCCTATAGGCAAAAAAGACATCTGGCTATGGTTCCGATCAGAGGGTGTCACCAAAATCACTGTCTCAAAAACTGATCGCTGTTTTTCACTAATATTTTAAGTGCTTTTTATCGGAAACTGAACTTTCTGCCTGCCAAGGTCAATGAACTTTACTTGAAGATAAATTTGAAATTAAGTTTTTTTCAAAAATGGTTTTACCCATTTTGGTGAAATTTTATATTTAGTTCTTATGTCGTATAATTCGTTTGTTTTGTTGTCAAAATAAAATGAAATTAAAACTGTTCTTTATTAGTTTTTTTTTTAGATGGGGCCCCAAATTCTATTTTTCCTTGGGCCCAATGAAGGTATAACACGCGACTGGTCACACCATCGTCGTATAGAGAGGGATATACGTATGTGGCCCTTCTTGTAGTCTGGTTACATTGCATGTTGAACTTCATATTTCCTGTATTAATCCCCATGCCTTAATATTAATCTTTAACCCTGTATTAATCTTCAAGTACTTGTCTTAGCCCTGTATTAATCTTCAAGTACTTATCTTAATCTTGTATTAATCCTCAAGTTTTAATCTTTATCCTGTATTAATCCTAAATTATTTCCCATCAAGTCATTCCTTTTATTTCTCTATCCTGTAATCTATAAGGTACTCCATTTCTGTTCTGTAATAATTATAATATTAATCTTAATCCTGTATTAATTTTCAAGTTTTAATCTTAATCTTGTATTAACCTTCAAGTACTAATCTTTATCCTGCATTAATCCTAAATTCTTTCCCCATCCAGTACATCCTTCCCCTAATCTATAAGATACTCCAGTTCTGTTCCCTAATAATTATAATACTTCATGTCTTTTTGTATTAATCCTCATGTCTTAATATTAATCCTGTATTAATCTTCAAGTCTTGATTAAATCCTATATTAATTTTCAAGCCTTAATCTTAAAATTGTGTTAATCTTCAAGTCTTATTCTTAATCCTGTATTAATCCTCGGGTCTTAAAATCTTAATCCTATATTAATCCTAAATTCTTTCCCATCCAATACACCCCTTAATTTCACTTTCTCCTAATCTATAAGCTACTCCACAGTTCTGTTTCCTAATAATTATAATACTTCATGTCTTTCTGTATTAATCCTCATATCTTAATCCTGTATTAATTTTCAAGTATTAATCTTAATCTTGTATTAACTTTCAAGTACTATTCTTAATCCTATATTAATACACAGGTCTTAATCTTTATTCTGTATTAATCATAGTCTTTCCCATCCCTTAATTTCTCTTTCCCCTAATCTATAAGCTACTACAGTTCTGTTCCCTAATAATTATAATACTTCATGTCTTTCTGTATTAATCTTGTATTAATCTTCAAGTCTCAATCTTAATCATGTATTAACTCCCAAGTCTTAATCTTAATCCTGTGTTAATTCCAAAGCCTTAATCTAAATCCTGTATTAATCCGCAGGTTCTAATCTCTGTCCTGTATTAATCCTAAAGCCTTTCCAGTCCAGTACATCCTTTAATTTCTCTTCCCCAAGCTATAAGCTACTCCAGTGTTTCTGTTCTCTAATCCCTAATGCGTAGCCGAGTGGCCAGGAGAGGGAGTGCAGTAGCACACGCTCTTTAAGGAGACCTGGGTTCAAGCCCCTGACTGCTAAATACGATCGATCTGCCAACCCACACTGGACCATTTCCTCAACATGAATCATTGAGGCTTCCTTCCTGCGGTGGGTTGATAATGGCTGCAGTTTACCTTTTTTTTTTTATTCTCTAATCTCATATTTATTAAAATTTCCAAACCAGCCTTTCTGCAAAAATAATTTTTAAAAAAACCTTCCACAACGTTAAGTGGTAGTACAAATAATCTCTTCACTCCAGAGTAGAATGGTCTACCCTATAATAACGGAAGCTGATGTTCCTTTCTTTAAAGTTCCTAACTATTGATTTCCTCAATGCTTAGAATTTATGCCATTGGAAAGTCGCCAACTCAAGTAATTGTAAAATATTAAAAAAGTATTGGATATTGTAATAAGAAGATGAAGTCTAACGAAACAAAAACTGATTTGTACAAGAAAAAACAAGCTGCAACACGAAATGAATGTTGCTAACATGCGCAGTAGTAAAGCGTTGGTAAGCAACGATTCTCCTTTCATTTTAGCCGCACCTTATAATAAACGATTTGAAAAATAGTTCTCGCTTAATAAACCTTCGTGTATTAAATATATATTAATATAAAATAATAATAGTGATGGATAGACTGTGATATAATTCTACCGGATGATAAAAAAGAAAGGAGTAACAATAGCACGAGTACATCTAAGAGATAGGAAACATTGGCTAAAACAAACGAACAAGCCCAAACAACCCCTTGCCACTTAACCCCATGAGGGTAGAATCTCTGTTCTGATGAATATCTGCTTACGGTCACTCAGGATAGATCATGCTAATCAAATATTAACTTCGTCCACAATGAATGGATTTATCAGATTCCTTACTTAGCTCATATTAGAACCAATGCTGTCAGGAACTCTGATGGTAACCGAATTCGCCTTGTATCCCCACAAGAACGAGGCTGGACGCCATCAACGCAAGCAAAAGAAAAATATCTAAAAAAATGTAGAAACCCAGGAGTAGTTTATAGATTAGGGGGAGAGGAGGGCATTAAAGTATGTATTGAATGAGGAACAGACGGAGATTAATACAGAAAGTTCACTATGCAGTGTACGCAGATAACAAGAAGGAGACGTGGTATTCTGTTTCTGATTTATTCGAATTTTGCAAGTAGAGAGAGAGAATGGGGGTCATTGTCCCTCTCTGTAAGATGATGGCGCGTGGTGTGGAAGTGGCATCTAAAGAAAGATATAGAACTTTTAGAGAAGGTGCAAAGAGAGTGAGTAGAATGGGAGGAGCTCTAAGAGTTATTAGAAACTACTTGGAAGATGTGGTCTGTAGAGGTTAGCAACTAGACACCTTTGCGGGAGAGGGATTTCATTGAAGAGCATAAGGCTCCTGAGGGGATTAGTAAAATGAATGAAGGAGACATATTCTCGCTGGAGAGTTAGACAAGCATTAAAGGCAACCATAAAATCTCAGGAATCAACAGTAAACCAGACCTTGAAGTTTGGTAAAGTTTAAGAAAGGATTGGAGAGGCACTTTTGATGACAGAAAAAAATTAGAAATATATTTTTTTTTGTTCACCAATTTCGGAATATGTTCGCATCTTCTTGCACTTTAGAATACCATTATCATTATGTTTGCTCAATCCCTTTAAAAACTTAAATACTTCAATCTGGTATCCTCACAGGTATCTAGTCTGCATACGCTGCAATTTTCAGAACTAAAGTCTTTCTTGGTAAGAGTACACTCTTATTCCCCTCACTAATCTCGTTGCTGTTTCCTTCACTTTTCCAACCGATCCACATCCTTCTTAAAATGACGCTTCCAGACCTGTATGCAGTACTGAAGATTGCCTTTTACAACGGCATAATCACCGCCCTATCCTGGCAGACCAAATGTGTGTATATGATTGATAAAACATCATGAGTTGTCCTGGCAGCTCGTCTGGACTCTCCTGAGAACATCATGTCAGGCTGTACAATAACTCCAGAGATTTTTTTTTCGGTCTCCACTACCCCTAATGTGATATCACTCAATTGGTATTGGTATACCAATTGAGTATACCAATAACCTTCATTGTCACTTCTCTTCTCGGCCAATTTGCCGGTCTTGTTGTAGCAGCAAACCAAAATTACTGTAATTACTCACTCTGCAAGCTTTGTATCATCAGCAAACTTAGACAATAAGCTTGATAAACCTTCATCAAAATCATTAATAAATATAGAAAATAGCAATAGACCAGCAATCAACCCTGGTGAACTCTACAAATAACAGTGGTCCAAGAAGAGCATTGCCCATTGATAACCACCCTTTGCCTTCTCCCACTCAACCGCCCCTTTATCCATAACAGTAACTTGCCCTTAATGCCACAATGCTCCAATTTGTACAGCAGTCCTTGATGTGCAGCAGCATCAAAAGCTCTCCTGACCACGCTGGTCCAGTGCAGGTTGGCAGATCAACCGTATTTAGCAATCAGGGGCTTGACCCCTGGTCTACTCAAAGAGCATAGGATATGATATCAAAATTAATTTTTGCACCCAGTTCCGTTATTACTGCATCATAGTATCCAGTAAGGCTGGTCAGACAAGATCGCCCCTTAACAAATCCATGCTGAGACAGCAGTATAGCTGCATTCCTGTCTAGATGGTCCTGCACTACTTCTTTAAGCAGTAACTCCATTATATTATTTTTTCCCAGGAAGAGAAGTCAAGCTAACAGGGCACCCTTTGATTTCCCCCTTTCTGAATTGGGGAAACATTCGCACATTTCCAGTCCATAGGGGCTTCTCCTGAATCAAAATATGCTCTCACAATTATAGCTAAGAGTTTGCTTACCTCTTTTGCCGCCTCCCTTAATATAATTGGACAGTCCCATCCACCCCATGTGCCTTTTTCTATGTTTAGCCTCAACAATTTCTCTTTCACTTTCCTCTCAGTTACCACAAAATCGTTTAGAGCTTGGAGTTTGAGAAACTTCCGGCACCCCTTCTCTAAACAATTCCTTATGAGCAAATGTAGATCAAAATACTTATTCGGTATGTCAACAGCCTGAAGAGGATCATCAACAGTTAAACGATTGACATCAAGGGGAACAATGTGCTTCATCCCCTTCCTTCTAGTGTTTACAAACTCCTAAGTAACAAAATGTCTGCTGCTTATCTTTGCATTCTTAGCCAAAGACCTCTTGTACCCTTCCTATTTTTGGCTAAATAATTGCAGACTATTACTGGTTCATGACAGTTCTCATAAAACAAGCACATTGAACGAAAAGACAAAATATTTTGGTAGTTCAGTGTACGCTTTACTTCAGAAATACAAAAATACTAAAGTGGAGCTCCATTATTGAGTTTTAAAAGTCCATCGAGCTATTACTATTTCAGAATCTAATAGAGTCTTCGAACGTCTGTTTGTCTGCGTTTACCCTGTTTTATTATCAAATATTCATCGCCCTCTTTCGGCTTCGCCCAATGTGGTTTTAATACTTCCAAAGTCTCCCGTCCAAAACAGCATGACGGTACATGTTTTGCAATGGACAATTTCCTACCAAGTATTCCACGTACATCTATCGAGTGCTTTTGATGTGTTCCCTTTTCCGCCGACACTCCCGGCACAATCTACGATATATGTGACCTCATTGAATACACTAAATTAGGCGTAAAATGTTATTCAGACTTGGTAGCTGTTCCATTTCCGAGAGCCGGTCCCATCCATAAATACGGCAGCAGCTAAATCTCATTAGAATGCAGAAATTAGGTCCAGATAAGACCTCATTGCAAACAGACTGCGCCACCCGTTTACATTGATTGAATGTAGAAAGTAAGAGCCATCAGTCCAAGTGCATGCTATCAAGTGTATCTACTCCAGACACCAGAGCCGGTCATTAAAATTCCGAGGCATTGGTTTTCAAGCTGGGTGACAGAGTGCAAATCAATGAACACCTGACAGCGCGTCTGTTTCGCATCCACCTCTGTCCTCTGCTCCACGAAAAGAGCTCGAACAACAGCAAAGACGAACGAGCCAAATTAAATACGCTGTGTGACATGGGAAAGAAATATCAGAAAACACTGACAGACATCTTCTATTTCTTTGCGCTGGAACCCGTAAAAGCTTGCCAAACTAATGGAAATGCTATTGGAAACTGCTTCTATGTGTGGTATCGGCTCTTTTCCATTATGGGATTAATAGGAAACCGGAGGGAGAGGGAAGGGGGGGGTTAATAAGTGCAGGGGTGAAGAGAAGTGAAAATCATCGAGAATGTTCCAACTCATAATTGGATATGTTGCTGAAGTCATTCGGAATCCTCTTTGAAATTTATCTGCGCTTTTCAATCAAATAGTTTTCGCACTCATCTAAGACCGATACATTTCGCAGGAGACACACTACGCTCTTATTTCTTTTAAAAAACGAAATTCTCTATGATGGTGTCAATGGCATGGAACTTTTTTTCCTTTTTCTTTTGCGCCTACAAGATAAAAGTCCTCTCGGAATGTTCTGGGTGTTTTTCTTTACCCTTTCGGTTTAGAATTCTAGACATTATGAAAATACCAATAACTTCGAGTAAAAGAGTGCTAGAGACATGAAATTTACGAGTAGCATTTCTTAATATCGCTATCATCATAATAAACTGGGCGGAAAAGACCTTAGGATGTTAAATGAACTTTCTTCTCCGATAAGGTTTGGTTTTATCTGACTAGGAATCTAATCTCTCAGAACACTCGTCTGTTAGTGTACGGAAAATCCGTGTGCAGCACATGAAACTCCACTTCACTCTGTGAATATTGGTGTTTAGTCTCAGTAGTACATTAACATAGTCCATGAGTTCCTGGGGCACCTCACTGAGTCTTGACGTTAGCCTGTGGCCAAGCCTTTTTTCGAAGATTGCACAGTTTCAAACTGAATATGGCCACCTCACTCACCAAACTTGCTGCACTATTAAACTCCTTTTTGTGAAGATATGTCAAAGACAATGCATGCAACAATAATCCAGGCACCCTGAAAAGCATCGTATCCAACGTCATTACCAACATCCATCCTAACACTCTGCAGGCAATGTTTTTGAACATGTTTCGCCATATTCAGTTGTGACTAGGATGCGGATTATATTTAGCGTTTTGCGAAAATTATGTGACGTCAAAGAATAAAGAACGTTACTTTTAAATTTCATGTCTCTAACACTCTTTTACTCAATGTTATTCGCATTTTCATGGACTCTCAATTAAAATGACCACCCTGTGCATAATTTTAAGACCACAGGGTGTACACATCCTAACGTACTTGAACTTTTTCATTTTTAAAGTAATTTCAAACAAGAAAAATTGCTGAAAGCAAGCTATGGATTGCTGATTGGAAAAAGTTTTCTGAATAAAAGTCGAAACGTAATATAAGTTCAATAGCCCGACACCTGGTTATACGAAAATCCAATAAACCAACAGTAGACCAATCAGAACATGACTTGGAATGTGATTCCCCCCCCCACACTATTTGTGTTGTTTAGATGCACTGGAAATAAATAATTTCACACACATACATACACATAGACACTAAAAATTTTGGTTTACTTTAAGGATTATTTTTAAAGAAATTTTCAATAATCCGCAGTACCTGTTAATCTGACATTGCTGCAGTCTTTTTGCTGACGGATTATCAGACAGTAATTTCTTATCGCTGTTAAACTTCCATAAGGGATATTCCAGTCTTTAATAATTCTTTAAATATAAATTTCTATTCAAAACAGACTCACGAGAGTCACCAGCGTATATTTCAGGCCACGTGACAGATTAGACATTGAGTGCGTCACTTCACGAGACACGTTAGATATTGTTGCGTCAGGAGAATCATCAATGTATATTTCAGGACACGTGCACAACAACTGACATTGTTGAGTACGTCATTTCACGAGACACGCTGGATATTGTTGCTTCACGAGAATCACCACGGCGGATTTCAAGTCACGTGACAAATTAGACATCGACTGTGCCACTTCACGAGACACGTTAGATATTGTTGCGTCAGGAGACTCATCAATGTATATTTCAAAACAAGTGCACAACTATACATTGTTGAGCACGGTCATTTCACGAGACACCCGGATAGTGTTGCTTCACGAGAATCATAAATGTGATTTCAGGTCACGTGACAAATTAGACACTTCACGAGACATTTGCTTCAGGAGAATGCTCAATGTATATTTCACAACACGTGTAGAACATTGTTGAGTACGTCATTTCACGAGACATGTTGGATATTGTTGCTTTACGAGAATCACCAGGATGGATTTCAGGTCACATGACAAACTATGTATTGTTGAGTACGTCATTTCACTGAACACGCTGGATATTGTTGCTTTCATAGACATTAAAAGTTACATTGATGAAAGTTGCTCCATTAGTGAGTTTTTTTTTGTTTTTTTTTTGTCATTTTAAAACTTGTAACACGCTCTATTTTTTTTTTTTTTCTTCTTTCACTTGACGTGACTTAACAGTAGGTATTTTTAAAACATTTCCTCGGTCTAGAAGTGCTTTTCTCCCTATCCAGCCATCTTTTAACTGTCGTTCTATCGCACAAGTCCTACTCCATCCAGCTGCAAAGGTTACAAAAGAATTTTCATCTCTGCAATTTCTTTGTCAACTGAACGTATGAAACAATGGCCAAGATTTTAAGAAATGCTGACAAAGAGAAAAGGTGGTCTCTCTCGCCGGAAGTCTGTACTTTACATCAGCAACGCTTGAACACGCCTTGATAGAAGAGCAAGAGACCGTGTTCTTGTTTCCGCACCATGACACCACCGCAACCAAACAGTTAATAGAAAACACTTTCAGAACCGACGCCTTAGTTAGCAAACTGTCAAAGTGAGCTAATGTAGCACTGTGACATAAACAAAGAGAGCGGGAAAATTACAACAAATGGCGCCTTATTTATTTTATTTTTTATTTTTGCTCATACTGTAGGTCTCACGTTCTTTCTACTTCACGATAATCTACGATGTGTCAAGCACTTAAGACAAGCTGATAAAGGCCGATAGTGTCAGAGAACGTTAACACCGGTAGCGAAACTGCAAATTCTTCTTCCCCCACCGTTTACCCCCACGGAAAACAAATCATCCTGGGCCCTCCCTAATACTTCGAGCCCTTCCACAGGGGAGACCTAATGATATAGTAGTTTTGTCACTGATTAACACTGTCGAGAGATGTGCAGGCGAATTAATCCCTTTAGTTCTGCCATTTTGTTCATCCACCTGCAGTACAAATCACAAAGTTTCAATGGACAGCATTTGAGTATAATAACGAAAGAAAGTGCAGTGGAATTCTAATCGCAGTCTTCAAAGTACACTGCTCGACAAAATTAACAGATCACGTAGAAAACGTGGTGTAACTCGTGCAGCTTGCGACGAAGCGGGACAAAATTTGGTAGAGTGGTGTGCCACTGTGAAATGAGGAAACAGCGAGAAACTCCGGACAGGTATAAGGGCTATTTTGTGAAAAAGGCGTTAAAAATTCCTCCCATCATTGACGGGACTCGAACTCAGGTCTTTTTCACCTTGTGTATGGAGGACGGCGATCCTACCAACTCTGATACCGGGAGGACTTTTTTCTGGTTGACGTAGCCCTCGGGCGACCGTGGCCAGATCTTCTGGCCACAGTCGATATACACAGCTAATATTGCAATCAATGGATTTTATAGTTATTATAATAGATTGATTATACAGAATTTATATATTGCATTATATTGATTTTATAGTTATTATATACAAGCTGCAACACATTGAGGCAGTGTGGAGACTTTCACTGGTAGTTGGCTAGTTGCACTGACAATTGCAGGAATGCTGACTCCACTTCACTATGGATTTGTGCTTTTCTTCTCTGTAGGCAGAATCTCTGGACCACACATCCAAATCAATGTTTGCGGAGTTCAGCGCGCCGATGATGCTGTTCGGGAAGTGCCACTTGAAGGTCGAGAGCCTCTGCAGGTTATAACAGAGCACTGGACGGTTTCTGAGGGCTCTACCAGGGATTCTCCAGCCTACGATTTCCCAGATATTAACGAAGTCGAGAGCAGCGGAGCACAAATTAAGGGCCATTGTGAGCTTCCTCGCATATGCCAGGTGCTGGGCCGGGTGTATCTGAGATTTATGCAGAGCTGTGATTTTGATGTTGTATAGGGTAGGTGAGCCCAATTGTTGGCCCACTTTAGGACCCAGAATTCCAGACCCCAGAGTATCTTCAGACTGGACATAGGAGCAGCCAACCAAACTTCTATACCATAACTGATGATAGAACTAAAGTAGTAGAGGAGAAATTTTCTGACTGTTTCCTTGTTGTGCGCTCTACAGAGATCAAGTTTCATACCTCAGAAAGCCCGTAATGCTCTTGAACGCAGTTGCTGGATTTGTTCCTTGAATGAGTGGCGACGAGAACATGTCCCGCAATGGTGGGCTGCAGAGAGGCTGCTGGATTGACGTCTGCTTGTGCTCTAGGTGAGAAGATGATATATTTAGACTTTTTAGGGTTTATTTTAAGCCCAAAATAAGTAGCGCATTCACAGAAAGAGGACAGATATTTGTTCAGGATGATAGAATTCGGTAATTCCTCTGCCTGGTCCAGTGAAGTGTTAGCCGGGCTTGAGAGGTACCATACAACGTCGTCAGCGTAGCCCATAAACGCCAATATTTCATTCATTAATGGAATAAATATTGCTGAAAAAAGCAGTGCCGACAACGATCCACCTTGGGGTGTATACCGACTTCCACCTGTTTTTTGATGCAGTTATTCCCTTGCTGGAAGGCAAGGCACCTCTTGGTCAGCAAATTTCTGAGGAGCTTCGAGACATTACCCGTGAAACCGTAGTAGTTCTCCAGGAGGCACATAAGTTGCTTAACTTGCACTGAGTCAAAGGTCGCTTTCAGATCCAGAAAAACAGCATGCATAACATAGCCTTGCTTCCAGGCTTGAAGGGTTTTCAAATTCAGAGCCTGTATGCATGTTTCGGCGATCTTTGTGAGGGCGCGTAATTTGTATGCTGAGGTCTCTGGGAAAGGATCTGATTGGCAACCACTTTAAACAAGTACTTCTCCAGGCATTTGAGAAAAGGGGAGGAGATTGAAATAGTAGTAGTAGTAGTAGTAGTGGCACATGATGCAAGAAAGCAAGTGTATGAGCTTATGCAGCATCAGCCAAAAAAAAAAAAAAAAAAAATCACACCATTCCCTCCAAATGCCTGTCCAGTTCCTCCTTAAATTTATTCAACCTATCAACTTCCACAACGACAGATGGAAGTTTGTTCCAGCAATTAACCACCCGCTGGCTAAAGGCAAATTTCCGCACATCTAATCTACATCTGTCTTTTCTTAATTTGAATTTATGCCCCCTTAGGTTCGTAATCTGAACAAGTGGAAGGATCCCATCAGAATTCAGCGTGCTGAACCCATTCAAGGCCTTATACACCTCAATCAGATCACCGCGCAGGTGCCTAGTCTCCAGCCACTGCAATTTGCAGAACTTAAGCCTCTCTTGATAAGAGGATCCCTTCATTCCCCTCACCAATCTTGTTGCCCTTCTCTGTACACGCTCAAGTAAATCTACATCCTTCCTAAAATGAGGCCTCCAGACCTGTACGCAGTACTCAAGGCGTGGCCTGACCATTGCCTTATACAGAGGGATAATCACCTCCTTTTCCCTGCTAGCAAAATTCCTATATATCATTGACAAAACCCCATGACCTATAGTCAGCAGTAGAGATCGGATTCTGCACCTTTGGAATTGGGATGACTCTATAATTTAGCCAAGCATTTGGGACGACTCCATGTTGTAAAATTCTATTAAACAACTTTGTCAGCTCATCACTGATCAAGTAGGAGGCAACTTTAAGGCAAAAGGTGGGAATAGAGTCACTTCCCATTGATCTTTTATTGGACAGGGCGTTGATGGCTTTGATTAGCTCCTCTTCGCCAATCGTCACGTTAGTGAGATTAGTGATGTCGCAGTGTACACTGTTCCAGGGGAAGTCCGCAGCGGCACTGTCTGTTTTGATAAACCGGATTACATGATCGCACCATTCGGCCAGGTCTAACGATTCTGCTGACCGGAGGTGATTGGCCAACCAGGATCGCTGGCCACCCGCTATCCTCTTCTCCATGAACGAGTTTATAGCCTGCTTCTTGGATTTCTGGAAACCATATCTGGCTATTGAGTACGCTGAGTATGATCTTTCTGTGGGTGATATCTTGAATTGGGCATGTTGCCGTTGTTTTTCTTTAAACTAAGGATCTAAGGGTGTAGATCGATTTGTACTGGATACCCGGAATTTGCATGCCAGGATGCCTATTATGTCAAATATTCGCCTTCGGCGATCCTGTTCAAAAAAAAATATTCATGAAAAACATTTCGTTCTGTTAATTTTGTCGAGCAGTGTGTAAACGTCAAAATACACTACCTGGCCACTTTATTAGGCCCATGTACGTTTTAGCTGTGTGCAAAAATATGTAAATCTAAGATGTCAGGTGATATTTGAAATGTTCAGGAATGCAATATACAGCTGAATGATTCGTATCTAAATTCAGTTCGTTGACATTGGAGATAGAACAGGATTTCACGGACTTCCAAAGCGGTATGATTATCAGTGCATGTTTTGTAGGAGCTACAGCAGACAGGACAAAAAACTGTCCATGAGTTGCACGTGTTCTCTGGTCAATTTGCTTATTGCGCTTGATGAACACCCGAATTTCCAGAGTGGGAGACAAATTCGGAATTTTCTTTTTTGTCCACACCGACTAATTCAGCAAAGGAATGAAAAGCCCATAAATGTTCCTTGCATTATTAATGGCATTCGAATTTGGGCCTTTGCAACGCGGTGTCAGGAGCACAGTGGTTATAACCACTCTGATACCCACATAGGCATCTGAGAGGACAACCACAATTGTCGAGAGTTCAAAAACTAGTGTTATTGGATTTGCAGTGAACAGAAAACAGTTCGGAAAACATCAGTGGATAGACTCAATCAACTGCGACCAAAAATGTAAGGCGAAGAAGCGAGGTGATTGACTTTTGGAACGGACAAAGAAGTGCAATTGTCACCAAAAGATAAAACAATTAACCCCTCTAATGAATCTCCATTATCCTCTATCACAGAGTTTAATTGCAGATGTTAGTTGTTAATTGTTAACAAAGGTTAATTGTTAATAGAGGTTAACTAACATCTGAATTGAACATCAGCATTGACAATAACATTAATAGTGGCAAATGTTGCAAGAAAGCAAGCTCGTACAGAATGAGCAAAAGAAAGAACACTTCCCATTTCAACTATCCAGTCTAGTTGTTGCTGCTTGAATTTATTTCAGAAATCAACTCCCAAAACAACAACTCGAAGTCAGTTCCAGCAATCAACCACACGCTGACTAAGGAGGAACTTCCGAACATATATTCTGTAACTGTTCTTCCCCAATTTGAATTTATTCCCCCTTATATGCATAGTCTGAGCAAGAGGAAAAATCCCATCAGCACAGAACTTGTTCAATCCATTCAAAGCCTTAAACATCTCCATCAAATCAACTTCGCATGTGCCTATTCTCGAGACGCTGCAAAATGCAAAACTAAAACCTCTCTTGGTAAGAACAATCCCGTTGCCCTTCTTTGTACTCGTGCCTACAACACCACATCGTTCCTAAAATGAGGACTCCAGACCTGTATGTAGTACTCAAGATTATGCAATGGTCACCTCCTTATTCCTGCTAGCAAAATTCCTGTATATTATTAACAAAACCGATGGAGCTGTCATGGCAGCCTGTCTGAATTGCTCAGAGAACTTCATATCCAACTGCCAAAATTACGCCCAGGTGTTTTACATTTTCCACTGCCGTTAGTGTAGTACATAATACAATTGGTACGTTACTTTGGGGTTCCTGCTGTCCATATGCAGTACTTTGCATTTGTCAATCTTTGCCAATACCCATTTTAAAATGGGAATTTCCCATTTCCCCTTCGATTGCCATTTCTCAGCCTATCTGCCTGACTTTTCTATACCCTGTTGCAGAAACATACGGCTATTACTTCTATTGACCACCCTGCCAACCTTCGTATCATCTGTAAAATTAGACATTAAGCCTGATACGCCTTCATCAATATGATTGATCAATATAGAGAACAACAATGGGTCCAATACCAAACCCTGGAGGACTCCATTAATAACATAAGTCCACGATGAGCAGCGTCCATTGATTACCACTCTCTGTCTTCTCCCACTCAACCATCCGTTTATCCATGCCAGCAGTTTGCCTCCAATGCCACACTGCTCCAATTTGCACAGCAGTCTTCCATGCGCAACAGTATCAAAAGCTTTCCTGAAATCCAAGTAGATGATATCAAAATAATTTTTTGCGTCCAGTTCCTTTGTAACCATATCGTGGTATCCATTCAAATTGCTCAGACAAGACTTCCTCTTAACAAAACCATGCTGTGTCCGAGCTATAACTGAAGTCTTATCTAGATGATTCTGCAATGCTTCTTTAACCAGTGACTCCATTATTTTCCCTGAACAGAAGTTAAACTAACAGGTCTGTAATTACTCGTGTCACCCTTTGATCCTGCCTTGTGAATTGGGGATATATTTCACATCTTCAGTCCGCAGGGACCTTCCCTGAATCCAAGGATGCTCTCATAATTATAGTAAGGGCTCGCTTACATCATTCGCTGCCTCCTTTAACATAATTGGATAGATGCCATCCACCGATGGTGGTGATCATTGTCCACTTGTCAATGCTCTCACTTGTCCTCATTGAAAAGATATTGCCCAATAGGGAAGTGGACCATAGAACTAAGCCAGAAATATAGACATGGTTTGAGAAAGAGAATGTTACCATTGGTCCTCAACCTTTCCGGATCTGAACTCAATCAGTTGTTTGACAACCAAAGCAGATGATTCTCACTGGGTCAGAGAAAGAGAAGGTTAACATATCATTAAATTAATAAGGGATGAACTAAATATGATTAATCGATTGGATTAACTATTGGTTTCGACGATTAGGGGAAGAGATTATTCAGTAAACCAATAACGAATATTGGAGGGTATTAACAATAAACATTACCAGTTCATAATATCCATAACAATTGCTTAAGACGAATAAAAATTCAAAGTTATTTTCTGCCTCTATGCAAAATTTAATCAAGCTTCTTCCAGGCTATAAAAATAACCTCGAAACTACATAATAAAAAGGAAATTTGAACGAATTTTTATTTTATTTTTTTTCAAGTTTTGTTTTCATGCTAGCGTCCGTAATTGTTTTTTGTTTCACAGAAGATTAAGTCGGAAGCATTTAGCTATTAGAAGCAGATGTGTGAAGCTCTTAGTTTTCGGAAGAACAGACAAAAGCAAAAGAGAGAGATCGTCTTAGCGGAAACCTGTTGTAGTTTCCATCAGTGACAGCTGATCAGCTTGTGATAGAAGTTCGAGCAACCGTGCAAAGATTTCCACGCCACATCATCACAGTACTGTAATGGTTAATAGGAAGCAGTTGGGAGATGAATCTCTCTCTCTCTCTCTCTGCTTAGTGTAATTGTCTAAAGATTTTCTTCCAGAATGCTTGGCGGAGGGGTTGTTAAAATTTTAAAAATGAGGCCACTCGTACGACAGATAAAACGAACTGTAGAAAAATGTACGCAATCAGTTGCTAACAGAAGAGGAATAGATTCACTGCCTTTAGATGAACATCCGGGCACTTGGGGTATTACGTCATTACACACGGCTACCATTCTGATGACGAACCTTGATGCAAAAGTCCCAAATTCTAAAGTGTTCAATGGCAATTCGCAGGAGGAAAAAATAATCCAATTCTTATGTAGATTCGTGTTAGCGACATCTGCAACAGTAGCTTTATATCATACAGATAAGTATGCTCTTCTTCATTTAGACGGGAGAGTGTTGCCACCTGGTGGAGAAACCATGAACTTTTCTATATCTGTTTGTAGTTCACTGAATTCGAGTAATGGAGAAGCGTGGACTATCGATGGCAACTACTGGGTATTAATTAAAAGAAATCGTCAAAATTAATTCATTGAGAGAGAGAGAGAGAGAGAGAGAGAGAGAGAGAGAGAGAGAGAGAGAGAGAGAGAGAGAGAGAGAGGTTTAGATTAGTTATAAAGGTCTCATACTCTAAGGAAGATTTACTTTTCTGAATCAAAAATCTGGAATACCCAGATAAAATCTACCAATATTGCTACCTTGCGAGCCATTGACTAACCAAAAACTCAGAATAATGTGTAATCAAAACAGTAGCTTTAGAAAATTCATAACTGTGAATTATATACTATATATATTAGCCAAATATTCAATGGACAGATGTATTGTAGCACAGGATAGACATTGGTGCAACTACCTTTCAATTGGCTCACATATAGGAATCTTTCTTCCTCAACAAAATACACCCACTGGACACTACCACTGGAAAAACAAAACCCCATATCCAGCAACAACTCTTGTAGTTCACTTGAAGAACAGACATCCTGGAGTATAAGCTAGGGGGTAGAAGAACTAAAAGCTGCTCAAGATGGTAAAGACTTAGGTGTTACGATTCAAACTGGCATGAAATTTTCCACGAAGTGTAAACGGGTGGCTAGAAAGGCACATGGTGTCGTGTCTATGGACCCTTTGCTAGTTGGCAAAAGAACATCGTTCTCCCTCTACACAAGATGCTCAGACCACATTTGAATTACAACACTGGAACAAGTTTCCTCCAAGGGCAACAAAGGAGGTGAATTCTGGCTAAGTTCAAAAAGGAACTGGATAGTTATTTTGTGAGAATATGAATCATATAAACATTCCATTTTATTTTAATTTTTATGTCTATTATTATTTTATTTCGAAAATAAAAATAAGAATTCTTTGTCCTTGCATCACTTGGTCTTATTAATACTACTTGTCAAACCTTGTATTTTCAGAATCACCTGGACACATCTTCAATGGATTGCTTGTCTCTTAGGAACAAATCCATTATGCTGTTAGAAGTTGCTCATTATCCATGAGAGATTATCCATCATTATCAATCAAGAAATTGAACCTTAGTTCAATTTCTTGATTTTCTTTGTGGTGATTTAAAAGAGAGAGAGAGAGAGAGGGGGGACCATTTCTTGTGTCAACAAGAAGAAAAGACAGCAGATATAAGCAGCAGATAAAAAAATGCAAATTAAAAGATAACTTAATTAGTCTGCTTCAAGATATTGTACATTTCAAATGCTATTAATATCACGCGCTTGTTCCAGTTACGCAACAATATCTGTTTGTAGCTGACGCATGCGCATTAATAACGAAACGTACATGGCCAATTTTTGTATAAATAATTACACTGTTGCTTTTCATTATGTCTGTTGAAAGATGGAAAAGTTTCTTTGACCCTCGTAACAAATTTAGCATTTGTTATTTTGTGTTCTTCCCCCTCTTCATTACCCCCACTACCTCGCCTTCGCGTCTCACACGCCCACAACACTCCAGCCATGCATCCAATGTCGTAATTACAGTTTATTTTAAACAGTTCTTCAGACAGAAACAGACAAAGAGGAAAGGAAATTAAAAAAATATCCCAAGAAATAAGCGAGAATTTAATTAACCTAGACAAAGTGGCAAGGCTTTAAAAGTAAGCTATAAAAAAAAAACGTTCCGAGGATTTTTTTTTTTTTTTTTTCAGAGTGAAATTCAGAAAAAAAAAAGTAGCATGAAAAATTAATCAGTAGATTCCTCGTTCACAATGAAACAAACACTGTGTTTCTGGGGTAACGAAAAAATATATATAAAAAAATTTAACAAGATGTCCTAGACGGGATTTATTTTATCCTGTCTTAAACGACAGTTTAAGTTTAGTATAATTGCAGACGAGAGTAAAAGTAATTACTGCAATTATTTTTTTCCCTTTTCGTTTCTTATAATATGGTTGCAATGACTGGTATCAGTACATTCTTTCGAATCTATTCATTTTCAACCAGAGGCCAAACCAAAAATTAAATTCCTGTTTCTAGATTGAAAACGATATTTTTTACCGGTAGAGGGCACATTGCATCTGTGTTTCATCAACAAAATATAAAATTCGTGTAAATCACGTTGGCTTTATTTATAATTACATTTTTAAAAAATAAAAAACTTACATTTTTTTAAAATAAAAAATTACATTTTTAAATATAAAAATTACATTTAAAAAATATAAAATTACATTTGAAAATTGCATTTAAAAAATCTTCAAGATAGTTTTTAAAATAAAAAAATTACATTTTTTTTAAATAAAAATTATATTTAAAAATCAATTTAAAAAAAAATTACATCAAAAATTAAATTTTTAAACAATGCATTTTTTTTTTTTTAATGAAAACCCCAAACACGAGAGGTATTACAACCTACAGTACTTAGTATCGTGCTTGGGTTGGAGGTTCAGAAGACGAAAGAAGATATTTCTTGACAGACTTGAACTTCTGTAGACTGTAATTTTCGGGAAATACGCATGAAGGAAGGTTGTTCCAGAAAACGGCAGTTGAATGAATAAACGAGGAAGATGAAAAGTTGGTTCTGTGAGTTTGAAATTGGGCAGCAGTAGGCTTCCATCCTGCAGTAGTAGTGGCATATGATGCAAGAAAGCAAGTGTATGAGCTTATGCAGCATCAGCCAAAAAAAAATAATAAAATTTACAAAACAATTCCCTCTAAATATTTGTCCAGTTCCTCCTTAAATTTATTTAACCTATAAACTTCCACAAAGAAAGATGGAAGTTTGTTCCAGCAATTAACCACCCGCTGGATAAAGGCAAATTTCCGCACATTTATTCTACATCTGTCTTTCCTCAATTTGAATTTATGCCCCATTAGGTTCGTAATCTGAACAAGTGGAAGGATCCCATCAGAATTCGGCGTGCTCAACCCATTCAAGGCCTTATACACCTCAATCAGATCACCTCGCAGGTGCTTAGTCTTCAGCTGCTGCAATTTGCAGAAATTAAGCCTCTCTTGGTAAGAGGATCCTTTCATTCTTTTCACCAATCTTGTTGCCCTTCTCTGTACACGCTCAAGAAAATCTACATCCTTCCTAAAATGAAGCCTCCTGACTTGTACGCAGTACTCAAGGCGTGGATTAACCATTGCCTTATACAGAGGGACAATCACCTCCTTTTCTCTGCTAGCAAATGGATGTTGGCTGGTGGCAGCACGTGTTCGGACTGTTCTGAAACAGAGTGCGAGAATTATAGAAGCCAATTCAGAAGAACAGTGCCCATGGAAGTATCTATAGAAAAGGCATGCAGCAGAAACAGTGCGTCTATGAGACAACGAGTGGAGAGACTCTGTTAGAGAAGAGTCATTAATTAACCTAACTGCCCTCTTCTGAATGGAATCTAGAAGCCTGACAGTGGTTTTGGGGGCACCGCCCCAGATGTGGGAACAACGTTCCATGGTAGGGTGGATTTGAGATTTGTACAGAGTGAGCAGCTGTTTGGAAGAAAAGTAACGCCGAAAACGAAAGAGAAAACCAAGTTTCTGAGATGCAGAGGAAGCAATATTTGTAATGTGCTTGTGCCGAGAGAGATTAGAAGTCAGAGTAATCCCCAAAAGAGATATATCATCTTGCCTAGAAATCGGAGTGTCACCAAAGCAAAACATAGGAACAGTAGCATCCTTTTTGCGAGACATAAAACAAGACTGAGTTTTAGAAGGATTGAAATCAACTAAGTTGCTTTGCCCCACTGGAAAATTACCTGGAGATCGGCATTTAAGGAATTGGTAGCAGATTTTCCAGAAGTTGAAGCTGATTGAGCAGGACAAGGTTTCTCAAAATGGAAAGTGAAATGCAATGTGCTATCATCGGCAAAACTATGGATAGGATTTCCAGTCAATGGAAGAAGGTCATTAATATACAAGAGGAAAAGAGTGGGGAAAAGAACTGAACCTAGGGGGACACCGGCATTAGTGGAGAAGTTAGAAGACAGAGAGCCATCTACCATCACCCATAGTGAGCGATCAGAGAGAAAACTGGATAACCAATTACTAAAAACAGTTGGCAAACCATAAGATGGAAGCTTGTTTAGAAGACCTTTATGCCAAACACGATCGAAAGCCTTTGAGATGTCGAGAGGAACTGCTTGTATTTCACTGAACTTTTCCATTGAATTTGTCCATAGATGGGTAACATAAGCCAGAATATCACCACTGGATCGACACTGACGGAAACCATACTGGCGATCGTTGATCAGACGGAAAGTTTCTAGGTAGTTTAAGAGTTGGCGGTTAATTTTAAAATTTAAAAAATCAAGAGAAGATATGTTTTAATACATTTTTAAAAATAAAAATTACATTTTAAAATCAATTTTAAAAAATAAAACATTACATTTGAAAATTAAAATTTTTAAAAATTGCATTTAAAAAATTTTCTTGAAGATATTTTTAAGAATAAAAAATTACACTTTTAAAAATAAAAATTATATTTAAAAATCAATTTTAAAAAATTACAATTAAAAATGAATTTCGAAAAATAATTACATTTAAAAATTAAATTTTTAAACGCATTTAAAAAATCTTCTTCAAGAGAAGATATGTTTTAATACATTTTTAAAAATAAAAATTACATTTAAAAATCAATTTCAAAAAAATAAAAAATTACATTACATTTAAGAATTGCATTTAAAATTAAATTTAAAAACATGCATTTAAAAAAATAAAACAAAAAATTCGATTTCAAAAAATAAAAAATTATTTTAAAAAACCCAAAATCGATTTAAAAATACTAAATCAATCTTTTTAAAAATAAAATAATTCAATTTTTAATAAACAAAACCACTTTTTTCCAAATAATGGAATTTGTTCACACAATATTAACGCTGATAAAAGAATAATCTGAAAATAAAAAAGTTATTTAAAAATAAAAAATTATATTTTTTAAATTAAAAAATCACATTTTTAAAATAAAAATATAATTTTAAAAATAAAAAGTCACATTTAAAAATAAATCAATTTTTTTAATAAAAACCTATTTTTAAATAAAAAAATTACAATGAAAAAATAAAAAATACAGTTAAAATTAAATTTAAAAAATTAAAAACATTATAAAAATTGTAAATAAATTAAAAATAGAAAACATTAATTTAAAAACAAAAAGATACGATTCAAAAAAATAAAAATCGATTTAAAAAATACAAAATTGATTTTAAAAATACAAAATCACTTTTTGAAAAATAATTTTTTTTTTTTTTTTCAAAATAATGGAAGAACTGGTACACTGTAATATTAAAATTGGAAAAAGAATAATCTAAAATGAAAAGTTATCCCTTTAACTTCTTTCTGACGATGCTGATGGTTCTGACTCATAAAATCGAAGATGTGACTTTGTGTTTATTTTTCAGTAGGCAGAAATAACAGCCAAATACTGGCGAGCAGTGATAAAAATATCCATGGAAAAGTGTCCGTCAAGTACGAAAGAGTATTGACCGCCTACTTGACCCGATTCATCATGGGCAGATACAACTGTCAGCGTGCTTTAAGTGAGACGACCTTGAACATTTCCTGCACCCGAGGATCATAGAAGATAAATGAGAGCACTTACGGAAGCAAATAGAAATGCAATTATGTAGCATCTTCTCTTCCACATGCTGCAAAATGCATCGCAGCATCTACTTATGTATTGGCTGCGAATGACAGATTTTCAATTGAAAACAGACAGGCAGGACAAAACAGGCTCAATTAAAATGCAAAAGATTTGTTTCTCTCTATCCTCAGGCTCGCCAGAAACAGCTGAGATTCTGTTTATTTTTGTAGATTAATACCCGAAGAGTGCTGCTCTTCCTTACTAGACCTACTCGATACTCTTCATTAGCAAACGCTATGGAACTTTATTTCAGTAAAACGACCATTAAATATTAATTATATATTTTCTAATCGATAAAAAAGCAAACTTCATTGTTCACATGAGATGTATTTTTTAACCCAGCAAAAACTTTTCGATTTTTATTTTATTTTATTATTTTATCGCCCAAAATAAATCTCATGGTATCAATGACTTAGCATCCTTACTCACGTTCAGCCATTTGAATGTTCAATTTACAATTGAGTACTGAACTCGAAAATAAATACACTTGAAAAAACTAAAATCTTTTTTTAAAAAAAGTATTTCTGGTTATTATTACTTAGACTAGCGTTTCTCAATCTGTGGATTGCGACTCACCGGTGGGTCACAAAGTTTTAATAAAACGCAAGGATCGCATTAAAAAATAAATATAATATAACACGTAATAATAGATAAGAATTTTTTTCTTAAATTATATTTATAATTTTCAGACGGAAATTTAGTGATTAAATAAAGTTGGGTTTGATCGCGGAGATGAGATCATTCTGGAAGCATAATGATCCTCGTGATTGAATGCGGTAATGCTTCCCATATCTATCGGATTTCAACTTATAAGTTGAAATATCTTCCCGGCTCATTTTATTTTGATTGCTAAAGTAGCCACCTACGGCGTTGCTATCCCAATTTGAACCTTGTGGAACACCTGTAGTATAAAACAGAATATCGGTTAAGGGCCAGAAAAACAGGTCCCACATCGGTAACTCAACTGTCCACTGTTCTGTACGAGGAACGGAAGCCTATAGGCACTGCAGTGTATCGTTTGTTGGTAGAAGAGCTGCAGGAGGGTGGATGGTGTCATAGAGGTCAAAGGAGTCAGAGACGAGTGTAAACCAATGAGTGTTCCGTATAATTTTTTTAGGATAGCGTAAGTATTCAAGGGCTATTTGTATAAGTCAAAAATTGACTGGTATAATGTACTGTGAAATTCTGTGAAAATTGCATACGATGTTCCGTTGCAACTTGAGGATAATGTTCCAAACCTCTAACAACGCAGTATACATTTAGTAATAGTAGATGAATGTTAAATTAATTTTCTACCAACCGGTTCAGTCCTATACACACACACAAGTGGTACAGAGGTGGAGTGACCTATGCAATAATCCGTCGTGAATACAATCCTGTATTGTATCGAAGGGTGAAAAATGTAACTTTCGCTTTTTCAATAACACACAACCGTATCAGGAAAGTTTGTTTTCTTACAAGACTTTCATAAGCCACAATTTATCCACACAAATCTTTATCACGTAAGATTTTTTTTTTTTTTCCTTCCATACAAGTGCCATCGACCTATATACCAAAAGAAAAGAAAAACCCGCCTCCAATCGAAATATCGTTGTCGATAACTCCAAGCTTTTTTTTTTTCCTTTCTTTCTTTCTTTCTTCTCATCCTACTAATGTTCGGTGCGAAGCAACCCCGAAGCCGCGTTAATCTGCACCAGTCATCACCCGCCCAACGCCGATGACTACACCCACCAATTTATTTAACAAGACACTGCAATTTATCCACCGATCTTTTGATTTCTTTGGCCACATTACGCCTGTCATCAAGTTCTAAACAACTAACCACGTTGGTAGAAAGTGCGTGCCATATCCCCGTCTCACGCACGCATGGGGGTTGCTTGCAGCTACTGGTCGATTTTCAGTGTTTCAAAGATACTGCTCCACTGACAGCGAAAATATTTTTGTTTGCCCAAAGCCGATAAAATATTTAAGTGTGGTATTCTACCACCGCGCTCATATTTGACGCAAATTTCTACTCCCCTCCTTTTCGACTAAAATTGGACTTTGCTTGTTTTATTGTGTTTACCTGCCACTTCAGACTGTAATCTTAGTGTGTCGTGCTGGCAGACAGGGAGAATTCAGAGAGAAACGCTCGTAAAGGGCCTGTAAGGAAAACTATAACAAGTCCGCACCGTAGGCCTATCAGATTAGCAAATGGATGTTCTGTCGAAGCATTTTGACATTAAGGGATTTCATGTCCCTAGTAGAGAGGCATGCATGCTTCGTATACTTCTTCCAGTGATGTATACAAACCGAAATTTATTGCAACAGATTTTTCTTCTTTTTTTTTTTTCAAGTGTGAACTTTATTCTGAAAAGTTTAAATATTTTCTATTCGGTATCTTTTGACGTGTGGAAGTATTTCGCAAAATACAATCAAAAGAAGAGGATAAAGCAGAAATAAAATCACTATACAAGGTGTTTCAAAATTGCACGAACAAGTGTAAGAGCATATTCTACAGTTAAAAATAAGAAAAGAAAAAGTTCTTGTAAACAAGTCTTAAAGGTTTTTATTTCTGGCATAAATTATACAACCGTGTTAAACGGCAAAATATTTTTGTGTTCAAATTTATGTCATAAAATATGACTGTGTAAAACGGGCTTTAAACAATACAAAGCATGGGTAGATTACTTGGCGTGAGGGTACATGAAATATGTGGTTTATTCTACGTGAATTACCAAACATAGCACTTCAGAATCTGCTGGAAACATTAAGAAAAATCCTGTAGTTAGACATGCCAGAGATCTGTCGTGGCTCTGAATACTGCATAAACAAAATGGAAGTCACTTTTGAATAGCTGCTTTGGATGTTTTCCTTTTCGAGGTTTATTTCAATTTCTTTTTGCTTTCTAATTTATCATTTGTGTTTAAAATCTCAGAACTAAAGACTTTATCGACCTATGTTGATATGAATTTCTTTTCTTATTTTTACCTGTGCAATATGCTTCATCTGCAAGCCTATAGGGCCTCCCATAGAAATTTTGAAACACGCTGTATAAGGAGTAATCAATAACTACAACTTGTACTGTAACTTTATTATTACACGAAGTGCAACCCATTAGTTAACGGTGTGTACCAAGGTAACTATGGCAACAGAGCACATGACGACATTGGATATGAGGTGAATTATTTTTAGACAGGTAATAGAACGCAGCTTCATTGCAACAGGAGTGACATTTGAGCAGCAGTAAGGCATTTAGTAGTGCGGTGCGTAATATGGATTTTCTCGAGAATTCGTCTATTTGGAACCATTATTTCGAATCTTAAATGTAAAACAATCAGCATAAAAATATAAATAAAAGCAATAAAGGAGTCGTTATAAATATACTTAATGTTTTATAGTCTGGTATAAAAGGTCGTGGAACATGTGAGCTGTGTATTTTATTCAGATTGCATTTATAGTTGTTTAGATTCCAGTTGGACCTCCAACCAGTGACAAAGTCATCAACACACGATTCTTTGGTTTAAAATTAAATAATTCAAGCGTTGTTTACTAATTGAGAGGAAGAGAGACAATGGAATGCTGACTCCCACTTTTCAACTTCAATAAAGACTGCAATGTGAATTCCTGTATGGTGCTCAAGATAAAAGCAAAGTGGCGAGCTAGTCTCAATTTCCTGTGTGACAAACCTCTAAGATTTCAGATCTCCTTGAATAGGCTACAGTGTCGAAAAATATAAATAAATTTTTTGATAAATCACTCGAATATTCCAGTTGGACCTGCTTTAAATAAATACTTTTGTTTTATTACTCTTTCTGGCATTGTGTAAAATATGAAAATGTTCTTCATAAATGGGAAAATTTTTCAAATGCGTCACTACCAAAGCGGGGTAATTGCTATTGTAGACTGCCTAAAGTGAAGCAACATAAAGTCTTTATTAGGTGTTTCTGTGTATTTATGGCGGTTGCAGCTGTAGGCTAATTGAAAATCGTGAATAATTTTCATTCCTCCTTTCTTGAGAATTCTTTGAAATAAACGCACGGTCACTATGGCTTGAATGTTTATTTATAACGAAGTGCTTATTTAAAAGAACGTTATTATACTCAGCAAAGAATGATCCGTTTTATTAATAATAGTTAAGAAAAGGATGCCATTGGTGTATATAAATAAAGAACAGATGTTAATTACAATGTGAGCTAAATGCCTAGTATGTCCTGAGATGTAAACTAAGGCAGAGGGCGCTCGATATACTTCCTGTAAGCTGAGATGTTGATTTACGTTGAACTGAAGATCATTATTAAATGTAATTTTATATTAAAAAAATATTATAAACATATAAATTACAATACAAACATATAAATACTACATCGGATGGTACTTTTACATTTGTGATTGATATGGATTTATAAAATCTCTATAAATCCAAGTAAAATTTTGGTAAATCCAAATAAAATCTTTAATTGCTAGTTCACTGTGAGAGATAAACTCAGGCAGAGGGCGCTCATGATACCTTCTGTTTGATACAAGCTGGTAGCTTTCAGTTAATCGATTTTGATTTATGTTGGACTGATAGTCATTTCTAAAGGTAATTTTCTATAAGAAACATATAAATTACATGATTTAGTACCTAAGTTTCGTGACGTTTATTTGGATTTATAAAAGCTTTGATGTCTGTGGGTGTACAATAAAATGCGGTTTTGCAATGAATACTTTTAATAGAAGGAAAATATACCAGAACAACGAATCAGAAACTTAGCCACTAGTTGGCTAAGTTTCTTCACATAAGAATGAGTGAAGAATAAATAATGGGGTGGGGTGGGGGGGGATAAACCCTATATTATCATAATTTTTGGATCACAGAAAAACAGTATAAAGTCTATATTTATCAAATAATTTGATTATTTCGATTATATATTAAATCTTTCGATTATGGAAACATCATTCGAATTCTCTCGATTACATATCATTCGAATTATCTTGATTACATATTCGAATGATTCATTCTATTATGGAAACATCATTCGAATTCTCTCGATTACATATCATTCGAATTATCTTGATTACATATTCGAATGATTCATTCTATTATGGAAAACCATTGGAATTATCTCGAATACATATCATTCGAATTATCTCGATTACATATCATTCGATTATGAAAAATCATTCGAATTATCTCGATTACATATCGTTCGAATTATTCGTTGGATTATGGAAAATAATTCAATTATTTCTTTCGAATGATATAATCGAGTGATCAGTCGTTAGTAACTACTAATGAATCGATTATTGAAATCTCTCGGATTACTAATCATTCATTCATTTATTGAAATCTCTCGCATTACTAATCATCCGATCATTATTAAATAATGATATTAACAATCAAGTAACTGCTGAACGTATGCTAGTTCTTTTTCTCTTAAGGTGCTTTTTCAGTGCGGTTTTCAGCACCAATAAACAAATTTATAAGGTTTCTTTTTTTAACTTCTTTTGTTTCTTTACCAGTTTTAGGATGTTCTTGATTTCGTTTCACTTATGTGGTTATACCTATCATGTTATAATAAAAGATCTCGGTTTGAATTACAGAACATCTGGTCACTTTTAATAAAGCAAATATTGAATAATCAGGAACGTCTTTTGGAATTGTCAAATTGAGGAGATAGAGGAATTGAGATATTTACAAAGAATCAGTGAATCGAGCAGTTATTTTCATTTAAAAAGAAAAAAAAAATTAACTGCCAGTTATGGCACTAACCACATTGAATAACATACTGTATAATGTTATGAGGCTTCGTATTGATTCGAACGGGTGCGGTGTGCTTTGTATCTGCACACATGGTGTCAGAACATGGGGAGTGGGGGAGACTTTCCGTAGATTTTTAGATGACATTACTAGTTGCAGAACCTTGCCTTATAAGTTCAGCCTTGGGGTTTTGTGTACTAATAAAATGATCCGTTGTAGGCCAAAATTGAATTTGGCAGATGATTTTTATTAAGAACCTTCAAATGCTATGCACTTTTATATGGCACTCCTGTCACATTAACAGAATGTGGCAATAATTAACATTTCCATGTTAATTAAATAGGCTTCGTCGCATTTTAAAATTCCCAACGTATTAAAAGAACTCTGCCTTTCCATTACAGGGGTGCTCAAAGAACTTGAAGATGGTCATGGGAAGATTGGGGAATTTTCATGAGCACAGATATCCACAGTTGGCCTTGGTTTCTGGATTTATCGTGTGTCCTAACCGATGATGCTGTGGTGTCACGTGATTCTACATTTGAAACACGTTTTTTTCCTAACAGGTAAATTTATAAAGAAATCTTTTGCTTCTCAATCAGCAGTACACAAACTCGGACATATTTCGAAAGGTCAAAGAATCACAAAAAGGGGATAAAGGAAAGAAAAAGAAAGAAAAGAACAAGCAACAGCACTTATTTAATTCTTTCAGATGTCATTTAAACTCTTCTCTTAACATGTCTGCGGCAATGCAAAAGAAAAAAATAATAATAAAACCAACAGGAAATTTATCTCCCATTGATTATTTTCTTAATTAAGAATAATTAATTAGGAAATAATCGAGGTAGAAAATAATAAAGAGAATGGAGAAGATTATGAATCTCCGAGGCAAAGAAATATTTAAAAGAAAATATGATCAAATTACGCATACGATAAAATATAAGCAACTCTTAAATTCATTCACCAAACGAGTGGGCCAAAAGATGATAGATGACAAGTTCACATAAGGTGTGGGTCGATATGGCGTCAACAGTCCCTGTAGCGCAGTGGATAGCGCGTTGGACTTCTAATCCAAAGGTCCCGGGTTCGAGTCCCGGCAGGGATGAAACGAATTCATTTTTATTGGTTGCCATAGTTACATAAGTGTTCAGAAGTATAAACTGAAATAAACATTTAGTTAGAAAGAAAAATAAATAACATTTCTGAAAAAGATAAACTAAAAATGTCAACTTATTTATTAAAAGTTAATAAATAGGAAAAACAACAACAATAAATAATAAATAAATTATAAAAAAAAAAACAAGAGAGAGGGTGTGCCAAAAGGTTCCGAATTAACTAAATTCAGCACATTTTACAGTTAATGCCGAGCACAACCGAGCTTTGTTTGGACCATTAAAGATAATCCATTTAAGCAAGTTCACTCGCTCATCCATTTATAAACCAAACACGAATGTCATGTAGTGGAAATGAGAACCTCTGTATAGAAATTAATTGGACAGCGACAATTAGTAATCACGTGGTACTTCACTATCGTATGATGAAACCATCATTTGTCTTTCCGCATATCTATTCGAATCGAGTTATATATGTCCATGTGTAACTAGTCGTTTCCTATATGAGAACGAAATCCTCTTTACATCGAATACTCGCCCCCCCCCCTTCTATCATTAGATATGATAGTCATTTTTACCAGTTTATTGCAATAGTGGGTGTCGAATTAACTATTAAATTAAAATGAACAAAAAAAAAAAATCATTGATGAAGGTAACCGTAATTTGGTCGAGTTTCCTAATAATTTGCGTAGTCAGTGTACACTCCACCAATTCTTTTCAGTTCTTCGGCAACATTTGCATTTTAAAGTAGGGAGAAGTTTAGACTTATAATGCCCAGTAAAATTTCATCTTCCCCCACCCCCTCTCCCCGTACATATGGCAGTAAGTGCCTTCCTCTGACGTTTGATGTACAGTGAGAATGTTAGCTATTTGAGCTTTCTTTCATGGTTACCATGCTTCATTATACCTTCTGCCATTAGTATTTGGTGGTGTTGGCTCCACGCCAAATTTTAGTCTACTTCTTCTAAGTAACCCGGAATAAACAAAGCAAAGAAAAAGAAAAAGAAAAAAACAGACAGGACATCCACGCAGCTACAAGTCAGTAAGTGCTATGGATTACTATGCAAAACCATTGTTCCTGGAGGTAATAAAATGCAAGTTATTAAGCCAATTATGGACCGACTTGCTGGCGTTGTAATTTATTTTCTGTTTACACTTTTCGGAGAAAATACCGCTGCGTTTTGTTGCTGTTTCAGCATACACACAGACTTACGTTGCGAGAAGAGATGAAATACTGCAAATCTTTGGTAAGATTGTGGCGCCATCTCGTGTGAATAGAATTCTATTTTTTCCAATAATAATAATAATGGAAATTTAAAAATTGATTAAATTAGCCCTATTTGCCTTATTGGGCGATTTCGTGTATTTCGATATCTTCCCTTCTTTTTTTTTTTTTTTATAATATATATAATTAAGTTTTCACTTTACTAAACATATAACATCCACGCAACGTTTTGACTTTACTTTTTCCTCCTGATTTTTAATAAAAATTGAAATGCAACACGTGCAAGGATCTGTGATTTAGTAAAATAAACAAATAGAAACGCGTACCTTATATCGTAGTACGCAGTCAACATTTTTGTAATGTACTTTACATATATTTCCTTCTGGATTTTATTAAGTTGAATAAAATTTCCGTTGCGATTAATATACTGTGACAATAATAATTCATGATTTAGTAAACGGATTAAAAATAAATCATTGTTCATTGCCTAAGATAATTGGTAGCCTTTTGTTCTATTCGTTGCATGGGTGTGTTCATTTGATGGAATTTATGCAAACTCTGGAGCATATTCAATGACTGTGTTAAAATGATTACACTGAGTAGCCACTTTATTAGGTACATTATATTAGCGAGTCGTTCCGCTCCTTAGCACTCAGAACAGTTTAGCTTCATTGCAGCAAAGATTTAGCTAGGTGTCGAAAGTGCGCCATAGAGATCCATGTTCATGTCAACTGCCTCTTATAGTTACAAATTGGATAGTTACGGATCTGAACTACAAAGCGCTCGATCCACCTCATCCCACAGATGTTCGTTCCATCTCATGCCACTGCAGTAGACAGAATTCACGTGTTCCTGGAATCAGTTCTGTGCGTTTCTGGCCTTGAATCAATGCACTTCATCGAAAACAATTTCCAGATAACCTGGTATCAAGGGCCAAGTGTGCACCAAGAAACCCCACCCCCCACAAAAGTACACGACACAACTAGCCAGCATTGTTGACACTTGGCAGGATGGGTCACGCACTCATGCTCTTTTCGCCATATTCTGGTCCTTCCATCAGCGTAAAATAGCAGGAACCAGAATTCATGAGACCAGACAACTTTTTTATAATCCTCCAGTGTCCAGGATCGCCGTTGGCTTGGTTATTAGACCAATCTCGATAAACCCGAGACACAGTCGTACGTAATAACCCCAACAGAGTTGCAGTTTCCACGATAGTTCTCAATGCGCGTGTTCACTAGCCAGTTTGGATGCTATTCGCGTTGAAAAATCCCAATCATTCCGACTGGGATCGCCTAACTACAACCCTTACTGAAAATGCCTTCAAAAATGCTTCTGGTCTATGATGGACTCGAACCCACACTCTCCAAATGAATAACAAGTGACAAAATCACTATACCATGGACTGTTCGCTTTATGGACTTTATAATTACGTAATTCGAGCAGTTGATGGAAGGGGACGTCAGAAGGGGACGTTGTGGAACAGGTATTTTGAGATATAGGAGAGACATACTAGGGGGATAGCCGATCATAGGAAAAAACGTCTCGGAAACGTTTAAAAATCGTTTGATAATTTGTGGATGGCCCCTTAGTTGAAATCTGTTAGAAAATAACATTATTCTGTCCTTTTCTGCCTAGCTTGTAGTCAGAGATAAAACCTTTGGGCTTCATTCGTTTTCCATAGCTGTAACAAGCCAACGGACAGAAGGTTTGGCTTTTGAATATAATCAGTAGGAATCACGCCATGCTGGTCCCAGAAATCCAATAGTATGGGTTGTAATTGGTTGGAGTGTGCGTGTATTAAATACCAAAGTAACTCAGGCTGTGAGGTGGCAATATTGTGTCCGTACTACGTATGTTTTTCGAGCGGCTTTTCGTTTTGTGGGCTCAAAACCCGAGTTTCCGGAGGAAAAAACTACGCAGCTCTCGCCTGAAACGAAATAACTCAGCCACCTTTGAAAAATGCCCATAACAATTCCTCGCATCATTGACAGATTTGTAACTGAGACCTTTTTCCACCCGTTGTGTGAGGACAATGATTGCAACCACTTCGCTACTGCGAGGGCACATTTCTTTTAATAAACTTTACTAATCAGATCATTCTATTTCTGTTTTCTATCTATTAATAGACACTCCATTTTGGTCATTAACACTGACATCTATCCAATTTTTTTGCGACCTGAAAACGACCTCAAAAAACAACTGTAATGTCACGTTGTAACACAACAACAGTCTCAACAAAAAAAAAATGAAATCGAATACAAACATGTGAAAGTATTAATCCCCCTGAAGAAAGATTCTGCAACGCAAAACCATTTCTTTAATGGTGGAGTAGAGAAGAAATAAAAACGGATGTAACGTGTTTACTCACTTTCTAGCCAAGCTTGAAACCGACACCATTTTCTCTTTTATTCCATTTATCGTGAAGTAGAAGCCTTAAAATCGATTTCTTTGGTCTCCCTCTAGTAGACTTGGAGATATTCCTGTGTGTAACACATAGCACCTACCTATAAAGGGAATTCACAGTTTTGTAAGAAGTCTGTCCACGATAAAAACACGATCATAGTAAAAAAAGAAAAAAAAAAAGTAATGCATATGGCGACCCTTCTTCTTAGGAACCCATCATCATCTACTCCCTTACCTATCAGGAAATATGTATATAGAAACCGGTGAAGCGTATGACCCCAGAATCATCCAAGCGTATTTATCTTCTCCGCTTGTGGCCATTTCTTACATGGAACTCAGCGGACTGGTAAACTAGGTCACGTGGTATTTTTATGTACGCTTTTTTCTTTAGTGTAAACATTGCCAGTTGAATTGCATTCCTTTGGCGAAAACTCTTATTGGTTTCTTACAAATACAATATTTACTTTTCCCAATGTATTTAAGTCGGAATTCTATCACGAAGTCATTCACTTGTTTGGCAAACTGAAATACGCAAACACCACACAACTAATTTCTAAAATTATTTTTCCTAAATTTCGATAACCCTTCATTTAAAAACGTGCGTGTGCAAAGCTGAACCGTAAGCATATTTACTTTTGTTGCTTTTCTGTTTAAAACGGTTGTTTGAGAAACGTTCCGCTTTTTTCAAGAGGTAAGAGCACTCAGTTGAACAGTAAATTAGAAGTTTTGGTGTTCCAATTGCAGGAAGGTCTCTTTAAGTGTTAAACTAACACTGCTTTAAGAGAAAGTTGTTGAGTGACTTTCAAAAACTTATTAATTAGAAACAGTTGGAAATTGTTGAATTCCTAGGAGAAGTCTGATTGATTCTGTCAAGAGTGGACAGTTCAACGTTTATTGCTCCAGCTTTGTGATGCATGAAACAGCGGTTGCATCATTGGAAGATTGAGCTGTAAATCCTCCACAAATTTTGTTGGTTTTCAGGTGAAACAGCAACTTAGGCCTTATTGTACCATTGTATGTTTTGTCTACATAAGCGTTGCTCAGGACTAGACTTGCGTTTTGCAGGCTGAAAAACCAAGAATAACTCGCGGGGGGGCCCCCTACTGGTTTCGCCTGAGATCGACTCACTACAGGATTGTAGTGAGCCGATCCACCTCGTCCCATTAGCTCACTGCCCTGTTTATCTAATCTTATTTTCTTTTTTTTTCATCCACAATTATGGTTGACTTTTATATCAACATCAAGAAACTAGTGGCTATTTGGTGAGCTACATTTCGTATTGAAACCACTATCAACCACATCTTTTCCATTACAACTGTAAATCAGACCAAACATATCAATCAGCTGCACTAATGTAAACACCAACTGATGGGCAAGATTTCTAAGAATAAAACTGAATAGGACTCATTTGTTGGAATATGAAATCAGTTCTACACAGTTTCATTCTTATAAACTGTAGAGTGATTGCAACACTTCATTTATTTCTAGAATTCCAAGCTTCCGCGTTAGTTACATAACTGTATTTCTAATCAGTGCTGAACAGTGATTTATCTCCTCAAGGCTCCAATGAAAAATCACCGTGACAAAAGCCGCTATTCGGAACTGCACGTTGCAAATGAACTGAATTCGCAATACCAAATTCCTTATTTTGTTTTCATTATAACACTTTACCCCTTCTACAATGACTGTCCGTAATAATTGTTGATTTAAAATATTAAATAAAATCTAATCGTAAATAAATGATTGGAATTTCGCGGATGCTATATAAACAAGATTAGTTTTTGATGTAAACAAATATTCTACAATTCTACTCGGATTAATGCCTTAAACGAGTAGAACAGAACAAAGAACCGTCCTACTCTAAAACTGACTCTCACAGCTTACATATAGTAAATTACCCACGCTTGGAACTCTTTAGAATTCCTCTCCTAGCAGTTGAAGATTGATTCCAATTAACAGTGACAACGAAGTCAAAACCCCCTCTGGTCCCTGCGGTATAAATGGAAATTTATTTACATTAAGTAGTGTTACTCAATCGCAGGTCATATACATTGAGTTGCCTTTGCATTAGCAACACCCTTTGTGTAGGAATGCTCAAGTGCTACAGTGGTGAAAGTGTATCAAGACTGGACGAATGGGACAGTTTTGACCACCCGACGTGCCAACTGCGGAGCCTCGTGAGGCATTGATCCCAGAGGCGAACGTCGGCTGAAACTGTTGGTCAGGACCGATCGGCGCGCTACTGTTGCTCAACTAGCCGTCCAAATGAACCGTGGGGCCACCAGAAAGGTCTCCAACACGACAGTGCAGTGAACCCTGTTGCGCATTGGGCCCCGGAGCAGACGCTCGGTGACAGCACCCATGCTGATGGCCGTTCATCGCAAACAACGCCGTCAGTTTGCCCGGCAATACCGATACTGGAACCCGGCCGAGTGGCAACGGGTGGTCTTCTCCGATGAGTCACGGTTTCTGCTCCACTGAGTGGATGGAAGGTAGCGAATTAAGTGCGAAACCTCCGAGAACAGACAAAAAAAAAAAAAAAAAAAAAATTATGCTATTAGGGTCCCCAATAAATGATTACATCTACCCATATATTTATTTTGTCTGTAAATTGCGTGTGTTCTCTGGTCGATTTGCTTGTTTGCTGGACGAAAAAACCCCAGTTTCTGGGGTAAAAAACCTTGCTATCTACGCCTGAGACCGACTAACTCAGCCACGGAGTGAAAAAAGCCCACTAAAGTTCCTCGCGTCATCGACGGGATTCGAACCCCGGCCTTTTTACCCGGTGTGGGAGGACGGTGATGATACCACTGTGCTACCAACGCAGACTCCGAGAACACAAAAAGTGTAAAGTGTATTCGTGTCTAGCGGCACCGGGAGTTTTCCCCATCTCCGCGTTGCTTTCACTGTGGGTGTAAAGGCCAGAGATTTAAAAGTGTATGGATTTTGTAAGTGTAGTGTTGTGTATCGTTGTTCTTCTGGCCATTTAGCCGCTATACCCCTGCTGGGGTCCAACGTTGTCCACACTTAGCCTCGTGGAGGGAGACCAGGTACCCAGTAGTTGATATTTTACTCTGGCAGGCCCTGCCACCTAGTTTCCTGTGATTTCAGTGGCTAGAGCCTAAAAAAAAAAAAAAAAAAATGTGGGGAAATAATCGATGAAAAAGGTTTAAGTCGAAAGGATTTTGTGTGCACGGTTTGAATTTGGACATGTTTTAATTTTTGACATTGTGTGGGACATGCGCTGGTGTATAGACAGAGTAGGGGAGGGAGACTGAAGACTGGGGGAAAAGTCAGAAGTATTGGGACAATAGAGCAGGTGTCCCCAAAAGCAGTGCGGCAGGCCCATGCCCTACCAGGAGTAGAGAAGCGGGGAGTGGCAGGGGAGGGAGGGAATAAAAACCGTTTCCCCTCTGCCAGGGGATTGGGAATTATAGGTGAATAGGACTAGGGAGTCCTAGTCAGGCTGCCATATGGCGTACCGCAGTAGTTCCTGCATTTATGTCCAGTCCGTGTTTTTTGTCACTTGGTTTGTTTGCATGCACTCATCTTCGTCGGTTAGTTCCTCTGGCTGTGTCTAACCAGGTTCTTTGTCACTTTGCTATTTTCTTTGATCTTTGTAGGATCCTGTTGGGTCCTTTGATCCGTTTGTGGCCTCACTTCGGTCGGGGTTGTCTTCTTCCCTGCTCATTTTGATTTCCTCTTACTCTTTGCAGTCTTGTGGGGTGATCGATTTTGTTCGAGTATGCAATTTCCTTTTATTCATTGTGGATGGCAATTGCCGTTCTTCTTCGGTCGAAGACGTCTCGTGCAAACCGGCTGAAAGCCGCATAGTCGTCTTCTGTGTCCAAGAGATGGTGTCCTTGGTTTTTTGGTATGTACTGTATTTTAGTTATTAGCGCGCTTCTGTGTTCCTCATAGTTCTCACAGTCGTGCATTATATGAAGCCAAGTTTCAGGCTCACCGCAGGGGCAAATTAGCTCCTCCGTTATACCCAGCATGTTCAATTTTGCCTTGAACAGACACCCGGACACGATTGTTGGCAGAAGGTAGGCTGGGGGACGGCGTTATGGGCTGGGGAATGTTTTCATGGCATAGCTTAGGTCTGCTGATACCTCTGGAGGGCACCCTGAACGCAAATGGTTACCTATCGATCATCGCCCATCAGATACACCCGTGCATGTTGACCTTGTTCTCTGGGGGCGATGGTATCTATCAGCAAGACAATGCGCCATGACATGTCGCCAGAATTGTCTGTGAGTGGTTTGAGGAGTACGACGAAGACTTCAAGCTACTCCCTTGGCCACCGAATTCTCCAGATCTTAACCCAATTGAAAATCTATGGGACTACCTCGATCGACACATCAGACGGATGGATCCTCCACCAAGGAACCTACAGGAACTCCGGGGTGCACTGCAGTCTGCATGGTCACAGATGCCCGTAGCAACCTTCCGTGGACTTATTGAGTCCCTCCCACGGCGACTGGCTGTGGTGCATGCTGTGAAAGGCGCATATTCTGGATACTAGGTAGGTGGTCATAATAATGTGACTGGACCCTGTATCTCGACAACAGCCAATATGGATAAGTGCTGCCAATCTGTGGTGTCACTAGTCTACCGTGACTCTCTCAACAGCGATTGGACAATCATACAACGGCTACACGTGGAACAGCCACGTGTGATCGTCCTGTGTGTCGTCTCGTAACACAGCACGATGCAGCACAGTGGACTTGAAAACCACCCAGTCCAACACAGGAATAGAAATACCAGTATCCACATGGACTATGCGCCGGATATTAGCTTGTATAGGGTTTGAAGTCGTCACGAATACCCACGCTCACTGCGAAAAACAGGAAATTGCACCTTGCATGGGCATGTCAGCACCAACGCTGGACCACTGACATATGGATATCTGTCGCCTGGTCTGATGAATCCGGTTTCCAACTCTATTTTTCTGATTGGCGTATCCGCATTTGGAGAAAGCAACATGAGGCCATGGCATCTCGATAGAACACCTACCGATCCATCGTGGCCGACCAAGTATGACCAAGTATACCCCTTCATGATGAAAATGTATTCAGACAAATCTGGCATTAGGAACATGACAATGAATTCTCCCTCTTATGGCTGCCTAACTCACGATCTCGACTTGAGCATGTTTGGGACCTTCTGGAAAAGGCCAGACCATCCACCAAATAATGTGTGGGCATTAACTGCACACATTGTGCAACCCATGGGTAGCACTACCACAAGACATCCTGCAACACCTTATGAAGTCTATGCCAAGAAGTGTACGGGCTATATTACGGGCAGAATGTAGCTCCACGAGGTATTAGTAAGTGTTACTAATGCAAATCCAACTCAGTGTAAAGTAAATCATAGATTAGTAAAACCGTGACTCTTCCCGTAGTCTAATAGTTCCACCTGCAACAGTAACTGCATGTTCACTTGTTATAGTTTATTACTAATGCCATGATTTTAACTAATGCCCGTTCCTTCAATATCTTTTCCTACCATGACACGGAAGCAAAAGCAGCGGAAACTCATTAGTAGTGTTTTGTAACTCATAACGTCTTTGATAATGGAAGTGAACTTTTAGTTTTATTCATTTCGCAGCTGAGAAGAGAAACAATACTACTGAAAGTGTACATTATGAAATAATCTATTGTAGATTATTGCTTACTAGAAAAACTGAGTTTGAAGGCAAGCTGACCTATTATTATTATTATTGTTAACAGCTACAAACAGCAAACAAACGTGCCTGAGGAAGCTACAAAACATTATTACACAGCTTCAAAGCAGAAGCTTGGAGTATACATTTCCCAAAGTAAAGAGAAAAGTAAATCTATATAAGAAGACTAGTGAATTGAAATGTACACATAAAATAAAACTAAATAAATAAAAGTAGGACTCATCCGTCCTATTTAAGTGAACAGGTAGGAGTAAGGCAGAGCACTGGTGTTTCTTCACACACATTACACAATCAGAGTCTTAGAACTTGCAAGAAGAGTCCATTTTAAGTCAGGTAACGGATGAGGTTAGCAATTTCAGTTGTCTCTTGAAGTGTCCGGGGGTGTCAAATATCTCCATATTTGCTTTTTCATTGATCTTGCAGTCCTGTTGTAGAAGTTGTAGTATCCATAATTTGTTCTCGCATAGGATGGTTTCAGCAGTGGATGGTTTCTTAACGCTCTTGTTGGAATGTTGAAATTTATTTGTGAGACGAGATGAGGGCAATTCAGGGTACCATTTAACAGCTGGTTAAGAAGGAGTAAGTTGGCTTTATCTCTTCTTTTTTCCAGCGTTTCGAGTCCAAAGAATACACACCATTCTTGGTAGCATTTCTCATTGTATTCAAGGCCACTTTTAAAGCAAACGTACTGGATTGCTCTTTTTTGAATATTTTAAATTTCTCATTTTTGGTAAGCAACATGTGGGGACCACACCTGTGAGCCAAATTCTAGGGCTGGCCTAACATAGATTTTGTAAAGAAAGATGAAAAGTGCCAACTGATTGAAGTCTCGGTTAATTCTTTTCAGGAAACCTATTTTTTTGCTAGTTGCCTTCACAATGTTAGAGACATGGACAAATGATTAATGATAAATGATAAATGATTCTTTAATAAAGATACCTAAATTTTTGGCTGTACTAACTGTTTTGATTGCCTTGTTGTTGATACAATAAGAAAAATTAAGTTTGTTTTTCTTGTGTGCATTAGCAAAGCTCATCAGCTCACGCTTATTTTCATTGACTGCCATTTTGTTCTCCTTCAGCCACTGAATAACTCGTTGAAGAGCTTCGTTTAGGATGATGCAGTCATTGGTACTGCGAATTGCTTTATAGACTTTTATGTTGTCTGCAAATATGTTGATTTTTATTTGGTAGTCTCCAAGGGTGCTTGGCAGGTCGTTGATGTAGATAAGAAATAATAGCGGGCCTAAGGATGAACCCTGTGGGACCAATTTCAGGCTTGAAAGGATATGAGGTTTTACCTTTAAATGTCACGGACATTTCTCTACCTTCCAAGTAGTTTTCAATCCAGTTTAGTGCCTCTCCTCTGAGACCATAGTGATGCAGTTTGTTGATTAGTCTCTGATGGACTACCTTGTCGAAGGCTTTGCTTAAATCAAGGAAGATGGAGTCGACTTGTTTTCTTTCGTCAAGCGCCTAGGATATATTCGAAACAAACGAAATCATATCTGTGCAGGTGGAACGACCCTTGATAAATCCGTGAGAGCAATCTGACAAATTAAGTTTCATGAAGTTAAATAGCTGCTTCATTACAATGGATTCAATTATCTTTGAGAGTGTATTCAATTGACAAACTGGTCTGTAATTGTTAGGTAAGGATGGGTCTCCTTTTTTGTAAAGAGGGGTAACAAAGGCCTTTTTCAGTTGAGCTGGATAGATTCCACTCTCAAATACCAATTTTATTAAGTGAAGTAATGGCTCTACAAGTGTGGTTCCACATTTTTTCCATAGGACAGTAGGGATACCGTCCGGGCCTCGTATGAGGTCCTTTTTCATACTGTGGATTGTGCTCAACAATTCTGCTTGGTTGATTTCAAATGCTGTTAGTGTATCAATGTAGTTGAGAGGAAAATTTTCGTTACCTTCCATCCCGTCATCTGCTGTATCTGTTTTGTAAATTTCTTCAAAGCTACTAGCAAGGTAGTCTGCCTCAGACAAAGATGACAAATCACTAGGAATATCTAGCGTGTTTACAACCGCATTTTGATTTTTTGCTTTGAAATAGCCAAATATAGGCTTCATATCTTTTGCCTCGAAGTCTCTTCTTTCGACAAAGCACAGGTATTTGTTGTAGTTCTGTTTTAATATCATTTTAACCTGTCTTCTTAAGGAAGAATATTTATTGCAAAGGCCTATTTTTTCATTTTTCTTAAACCTACTATGCATTTTTCGTTTTTTTGCCAGTAGGGATTTTAGTTACTTAGAGAACCAGTGTGGGTAATTTGGATCAGGAACACTATAGCATGGAACAAGGTTGTTAGTTACTTCATTAATGAGTTGGTAAAAGCAGTCCAGTGCTTCTTGAGGATCATTGATTTTTAATAGTAATTCCCAATTACAGTTTTTAAATGCATAATTCATATCAGGCCATTTCACTTTATTGAAATTGAGCTTCTGTTTTTGTCCTAAATCTGTATCTTTAACTGATCTTTTCTTGATGGAAAAGGCCACGGGAATGTGATCTGATTTGAAAAGATTAGTTGGCTTAAAGACCACCAAAGGAAAGTTGGTGAAGACTAAATCCGAGTAGTTTTCATTTCTAGTTAGAAATTCACAGATCTGATTCAGATTTAGAGAGATGAAAATTTTTTGAAATCTACCCTTAAGTGTCCAGACATTAGTTGGATTGGCATTACATCCATTGTAGGCATGTGGCATATTAAAGTCCCCTAAAACAATTAAATGGTCTATTCCCAGATGTTGATCAAGAATTTGGTCGATAGTGTTCTCAAATTCCATCATAATTCCATCATCAAATTCCATCATCTATAGGTGGTGGAAGGTAGACAAGCATAACATAGCAGATATAAGAGCCACTGCCCAGTTGGAGAAAAATTCCTTCAATGTTAGCCAAGACTTTGATTTTTGAGATAGGAATCTCTTTTTGGCAGACGATCATGAGCCCACTGCCTCTCTTATCCAGTCTATCCCTACGAATAACAACAAAGCCCGGTGGGACCAATTCACTGTCCTTAACATCCTGAGTGAGCCATGTTTCCACTAAAAAGTAGATGTCCTAGTCTTCTTGTAATATAAGGGAATAGGTGTCTTTATAGTTGGTGTTGTTTAGACATTGCACGTTTTGATAGTAACATAGCAAATCATCTTGTAAATTATTCTTATTTTGCCGAACTGGAATCCTATTTTCCTGCATTTTCTTGATTGTCTGTAGTTGCTATTTATTTCCGTTTTCAATATTCGTAGGTGAGGATGGGTTTATTAATTTTGTCCTTGTACTTACATTCTTGTGGAAAGGCAAGCCTTGGGGTACATTTGCATATATCTAGTTGTTTTTTGTTTTTTTTTTAAGGAAGTGGCGAAAGAATATGCCATTAAGGATCAGCATATCCCCAATCGATAAAGGTTGTTTTGAAAAGGAAGTGGATAACTATAGACTGGTAAATCTAATTTCAGTGGTAGGGAAAATCATAGACGTACAATACATGAGCATCTAAATAGCAATGGTGTTTTTAAGGAACTACAATACAGTTTTATAAAGAGAAATCTCGTTTAAGCAACCTGGTAGACTTTTGTGATAATGACACATGACTTGAATGCAGGGAACAACTTTGATATTGATTGTAAAGCATTGACTTCATCCGGAGCTGGTAATTACTGTATAACCTGGAATATGTTGAGATCACAGGTAAAACCCTTAGTTGGATTAGGCAATGGTTACAAGCGGAGACAAAAGGTTGCAATAAATGGTAATTCTTGGGACAAGAATTGTCCTTCATAACTTGGATAGGTTTCAGCGATGATCAAATAAGTGGCAAATATGATTTAATGTTACAAAGTACAATGTTTTACACTCGAAAAATAAGAACCGCGAAATTATATTTGCAGGGTCGAGTTAAAAATGGTAGAGAAAGAGATGTCTGGGGGGATGTTACAATCCAGGCAGGTAGGAAATTCTCCGTGCGGTCCAGACAGACAACAAGGAAGGTCTACTGTGTCTTCTCGATGAGCGTACCGGCCACAGAAGCGAATGCCAAACTCCATCTCAATCCAGGGATCGATACCATTGAAATGGCAGCTGCGTTGCCAATTAGAACGATGTCCTCCTTTACTTATGAAAGGAGAATAGTCTTCACTGGCAAAATATTAATGGGATTTACGTGCTCCTGGAGAACCACACAATCTCGGCTAAGATGCTGTCCAAAGCTCGTCAGTCACACGAATAGGCTTCCTTATCTGACAGATTCCTTCCGAACCAAATGTTTGACACTCTCAAGTAAAACAGATGCCGACTTTCACAAGTTTGTGAAAGACAATAAATACAGGAAGCACATAATCTTTACTATAGCTGTCTCTTCCTTGGAATTGTCTGCACCTTTCTACTTTGGACAGTGAAGTGTTTGCAGGAATTATAAAATTGACTCAGCTGCATTTTCTTGTAAGGTTTTAAGCGCATCAGCAACTTAAACTATATACGGCGCATCTGATGGCATTATCAGATACGCCGTATATAATGTGACAGTAAAATGCATGTGCTCTGTGGTCGATTTGCTGTTTGCTGTACGAAAGACCGAGTTTCTGGGAGAAAAAACTATGCCACCCTCGTCTGAGACCGACAAACGTAGCCACGTAGGGAAAAAAAATACCTTGCTCCATTAACGGGATGCGAACTCGTGTCTTTTCCACGCGGTGTGAGGAGGACGGTGGTTATACCAACTGTGCTACCTACGAGGTCCCTCTTATCTGTGTCTCTTATCATCCTCTAAAGAACCCCTCCGAGGAACTGTGAACAGCAGTCCATGACCATTCATAGTTAGACCAGGGTTTGAACAGTTTGAATCCCATCGTATGACAGTGCAGGTGGAATACTGTGTTGAAGTATAGAGGTAGGACATTGAGTCTTAAAAAGGTCCAAACACGTCAATGAGCCTTCTGTAAGGTTGTGAGAGGGAAGAGTAAAATGAATGAGGGGAAATTTTCACAATAAGTAACAGTAGAGCCACAAAAGGATAAATTATGGGGAGGATATACACTAGATTGCAGTAAGTTTTTCTTTAGCCAGCCAACGAGTTTTCAATTACTGGAATGTTTCCACCATTGGTTGTTGGGACTGATGACTTAGGGAAATTTGGAGGCCTCTGAATTTCTCCAACATTTTTTTTTTTTCTTTTGTACAGCAAAATCAAACTTCATTACACCGTATGGACAATAGTACAGTATAGTAGTAGCATTCCGCTTGGCCCAATACTATAGGAGAAAGGGGAGTTGCATATGCCCATTTCATAACGGCTTGGGCTGTTCTTCCCCACCACCCTCCCCCAGATTTATCTTAACTGCTTAAGATGAGGATAAGGTGTTTTTTTATTTTTATTATTCAATTTAGTTACCAACCCTCGAGAAAAAGATGTTTCTACTTGATTTGCCATGCTCACTAAAGCCATTCCTATAATAAAATGGGGTTTCAATTCACCATACATCTTAGAATCATGGCTTTCCCCTACTCCCCTAAGTCAGCAATTTAAAAACATTGGGAAACGTATCGACATGGCTGAAATTTTCACGTTCCCAACGAGTATTACGCCAGCCTTCCCTATTTAGTATTTCGACAGGAAAACTGGTTTCCATTTCATCAAATAATGAAATATACAGTAAGTTAGCAGATTAGAATTTATTCTCCAGTATTTGCAGCCATATCTCAAACCATACTTATTAACAGAAGCATGCTGTGGAGACATCTGAAGCAATCGAATTCCACTCTGTATTTTATCTCACTACTTCGCTACTCAGATTACACCGACATCGTAGACCATCAAAACTTACAAATTATAGTATGGTGAGGCTATTTAAAAAAGCCACCAGGGGGCGGTATCACCCAACAACTTCTCGTTTCTGGAAACACCTGAAGAATACTGCATTTTGCAACAGATTTGTAGCTTCTATGAAGAATACAATCATTGCAGTTTAAATGTAAGTATTTACAGTATTTCATCTATTATTTGCCAAGATTTCTTCTGATTAACATCAAATGTATATATATATCGTCAGAAGTTATTCCAGATCATGGCATATGCCATGTTGAATAACACATACCTAGTTTGGCTATTCGAAAATCTATTTTGTGTGTTACAATTTGTACTAGGCTAATGTAGATTAAATTAGACCCACTGAAAAGGAGTATATGCTTTTAGCTCAAAATAAGGGAAGTGATAGATATCAATGAAGTTGTTGTTGTAGTAGGGTTTTAGGAGCATCAGCGACTAAGGCCATTTTGCTCCGTACATATTGTTTGTAAAATGAGTGTGTTCTGTGGTCGATATTCTGTTTCTGGATGAAAAACTAGAGTTTTCGGGAAAAAACATGCAACCCTCGCATGAGACCGAGTAACTGAGCCACGTTGTGACAAAGGCCAATAAAAATTCCTCGTATCATTGACAGGAGTTGAATCCAAGTCTTTTCCACTGCGTGTGGGGTGGACGATGGTTATATCAATTGTGCTACCTGTGAAGGCTAGCAATGTGTGGATCGGTATTGTCCTGCTGAAATTGAGTCTGGAATGGAGTGCTGAATGGTCAGAACCACTGCTTTTAGTAACCAAAACAGCCGAATGGCTATTGCAACTGATGTCGCCGCATACCATGATTCCGAGTCTCGTCCACGTATGTTGCTCCTTAATGCAAAAACAAAAACTGTTGCATTAGGGTCACTGGGAAAGTTAATTCTTATACCCATGTGTATTGTGTCTGTAAATTGTGTGTGTTCTCTGATAGATTTGCCTATTTTGTTGGACGAAAAAACCCAGTTTCTGGGGAGAGGGAACCTTACTATCTACACGCCTAAGACCGAGTAACTCAGCCACGGAGCGAAAAAAGCCCATAAAAGTTTCTCGCGTTATCGACAGGATTTGAAACCGGGCCTTTTCTACCCGGTGTGGGGAGGACGGTGACGATACCACTGTGCTGCTCACGCAGACTACTTCGTAATGCAGACTGGATTAGCCATGTCCCAAGCATTTGTTGTTCTCGTTGTTGATGGGTTTTGGCGCATCAGCAGCTTAAGCCCTATTGCGTCGTATATAATATGTCTGTAAATTGGCATTTTATGTGATCGATTTACTCTTTGCTGGACAAAAAACTCGAGTGTCCGGGAATGAAAACCATGCTACCCTCTCCTGAGATCGACTAACTCACCACATTTTGAAATGAAAAAGACCCATAAAAATTCCTCATGTCAGTGATGGGATTCCAATTCAGGTCTTTTCCACCCAGTGTGGCGAGGATGGTGATTCTACTAACTGTGCTACCCACGATGATCCAGGCGGATACAGTTATTAGTCGATCCCAAACAGATACTTTATTTGTCACTAGAGACATGATATTATTCTTTTCCAAGTAGCCCTGCCATCTCTTTCTGAGCCACTGCAGACGCTGACGTTAATGGAATGGCGCCAGAGGCTTTCGAAACAGCGGACGGCGAGAAACAATCCCACTTCTTACAGTCTGCTAATCATGTTTCTCAATACAGGTGCAAACAGGGATGAGCTTTATGATGTTGGAAACATATCGGTTCCACGACAGTTTGTCCACAGGCTAGTTGCTTGACAAAATTTTGACTTAGTCTGGTCGACCAGCTGACCAGACTGTCAAGGGTTTGTCAAGTATGAGTGACCCTAATAAATAATTTGTCTAGTATTTGTAATCAGAGCTATCGACTGCAAAGATTCACAGTGACAGGTGAAAGGCTGTATGATCAGAACTGATAACTTCTTTCTAGTGATGTATGCAGAATGGAAAAGTATTGCTACCGAAATCATGAACACCTTCAAGAGACTGGACGGAAGATACAGATTTTGACCAAGACAGCAAAGAGACTGTTCCGCGGTGATCAAAATGGCATCCCGCCAATTCATTTTGTGTGGCCTTTTCAATTATTCTATTCGAATTATGAAATGTGGTCCAGTTTAGTGATTCAAGAAATTTTAATTTTAAATACGTTGTCATTAGAAAATGCTTCACTCAAAGTGTATTTCAACTGGCATTCAATCAAAGGCCCTCAACTTTACAGCACAGAAGTGAATAAGCATTCGAAACTCCTCACCGCTTGTATACAAGAATTTTTGTTAACTTGCCATTTCAATCGACATAAGCCAACAGTCACTGGACATGAAGAGTGGTGTTATTATATTTGATCTTCTTCACAGATGTGAAGCAAAGTTTGTAGGGTTCCAGTCTGAGCAAGTTGGAATTTATATGGAAGCAACCGAAGGTTTTACACGCTACAAGATTTTCTTGACACTAGTCCTTTTAACATTTATTTCTGTTGATTTTTTTTTCTTGCTTTCTTATTGTTTGAAGTAGGGAGTATATCTTGGAAAGCACTTACGAAAGTGTACAAAGCTTGCTGGAACTGTGTACTGTATTCTGTTCAGCAGATAAACTTGGTTGCTTCCTGAGCCCAAGTGGTCTGAAGAGAACAGATATGTAGTATCCGTTGTTCATCGGTACCGTGGACAGCAACAGAGGTCGTTGGAAGGATGGATGCCCCTGTTGTAAGTGCTGCTTGCTACTTTGCTATCAAATGTAATTTTACTCCTAAAATGAGGTCTCAAACTCTTCTGTTGAATATTCATGCTCAGATACGCAAGAACTGGTTTGAACTGATAGTTCAGAATTTCATCTGCACTGTTCAGAACATTATAACGTAATGGACTTCCTCACTAACTTTCATTGTCTTGTATCAATAATTTTTCAAACTATTGCAGGTTCGTTATGAATACCTTAACTTTTTGACCATAGATGTATATCGTGATGCATATTTCTTATATAAAATATTTATTACATTTTTATTATTATATACAATTTTACGGTATATAATAAATACTACTGGCGGCGTCATTTCGGGACTACTGCCAAAAAAAAAAACTCCATTTTAGATGATCTTCAACCTTCTACAGAACAATTCGAAAAAAGACCTTTTTTTCTTCAAAATGTACTCCAATTTATCTGGTAAGAAATGGAAGTTGGAGTGAAAGCACCTAAGTGCCAATAATTCGCATAAATTTATGGATGCACACAAACACACACGCACATATTCCAGCAAAAGTCTTACTACCAGACAAAAAAGCAAAGTCTTTGTTATTTCGGACTTGGTAAAAACAGTAGTTGCGAAGAAATATGTTGTCCGTAAAGTGGAAGCGTGTTACTTGAAAATCCTCGCTATTGCATGGGAAAGATTCTCCGTTCAACAATTTCTCCTAACTTTTTTTTTTTTTTCTTTCGACCCCTTTTCCCCTTTCGAAACTGCTGGGAAGAATGTGGAAATCGATATTTCACCATTCTCTTTTGCAGTGCATTTTCTGGAAGCTATAGCGAATGAATGAAGTCTATGAATAAAATTGAAGTGCCTGGATGGAAGGGAACAGACACAAAGAACCGCGTGCTTGAACGCGCACGAGAGAGTGAAGTACTTTATAACACGGCCTTAGTAACAAGTTGGTTGTGGCTAACACAATGAACTAAAGTTTCGCTGCAAAATGAAGCTTGCGTCGTTGTTTGGTAAGATGAAAATATCTTTCAGAACTTTAATTGTTAAACATCGAGAGGGGAGGGGAAAAAATCACAATTTAGCCACTGCTAATGAAAAGAATCGTATAACTCGTTAAATTATAGAGGGATTCCATTGCAAATTTCCATTATTGTAATTGCCTGTCCAGCGAATTTGACTTAAAACTTTATTCTTTAAAATATAAACAGATATTGAAGTAGGAGCATCAGCGACTAAGGCCATATTGCTAATTGCGTGTGTTCTGTGGTCTATATTCTGTTTGCTGGATGAAAACCGGAGTTTCCGGGAGATAGTCCCTGCTATCCTCGCCTGAGACCGACTAACTTAGCCACGTTTTGAAAAAGACCCATAAAAATTCCTTAAGTCATCGACAGGACTCTATGACGTAAGGAATGTATCATTCACACCTTTTCCAACATCAAGAGCTATTGAATGCCAAAGAAAGCGCATTATCCTGACCGTTTTATTCCAACCGTCAAAAATGGAGGAGCAGGATCAACAACGGCTTGGGCAATATCTCGGTATTCATTTAGGTCCTATCATCACCCTGAATGGGCGAATTACTGCCACTGATTACCTTGACATTTTGAGTGACCAGGTTCATCCCATGGTGCAAACATTTTTATTCACTAACGTTGTCATGTTTCAAGGTGCTCTAATATATACAGGTGTGTCCAGTCCTGGCTTGAGTAGCATGAAACTGAGGCTAAACATCTATCGTGGCTGCATATTTTAAACATTTAAACAGTCAAATGTTTAAATTGCTAGATTTAAACATTATTGAGTCAGTGTGTGCTTATTTGGAGAAGCGAGTGGGAAGCAGATTTTCTTCTCCTTCATTACTCGAAGAGCTTGAAATGTTCCTCCATGAAGAATGGTCTAATATTCTTCTAAGACAGCAAGATTTATTTGAATCTATCCACGTAGAATACAAGCTGCTTTTAAAGCAAAGGTGGTCCAACACTATATTAGTGCATAACTGTACCTGTTATTACAGGTGTTTCCATTATTCTACAAAGTATTCTATAATTCATTATTCTATAAAAGGCCTCCTGCACTGGTAGGCCTTTAACAAATTCTCAACCAAAATTTGATAGTTATCCGCTCTGTTGTTGCCCAAGAAAAAAGTTTCAAAATTTCTTGGAGGATTCCATTTTCAAAGGATTTAATACTCTTTCAACATGTTTGTATTTTAGTAACTCTTTACGCCCTCGCAGATAGCACAATGGATATAATGACCGTCCACCCCACATCGGGTGGAAAAACCCAAGCTCGAATCCCATCAATGACGCGACGAATTTTTATCGGCCTTTTTCACAAGGTGACCGAGTTAATCGTTCTCCATCAAGGACAGCAAGGTGTTTTTTTCCCGAAACTTTTGTTTTTCGTCCAGCAAACAGGCAAATGGACCAAAAAATATACAATTTACAGACAAAATATACTAACTCCTCATAGCCTTAGTTGCTTTGACGCATAAGGCTCACACGCACGCACGCACACACACTAACTCAATAACTCTTTGATTGGGAAATTACCGAAATGCATATTGCAGAGTCAATGTTTTAGTTTTCATCTGATGGGTATTTTAAGAATGGTCTTTCAGTTATTTTAAGATAGTAAAGGTAGAAGGAACATAGGTAATTTGTTATGCTAGCCTCGATACTGAGTCCTTGATAAATGTACTTATTATAAAATGTATCAAATGTATTTACTCTATCGGATAAAATAAATAATGGTTATATTTCCGAAACGTTTGCAGTGTAAGATATAAACAGTCTCCAGAGAAAATATTTTGTTACTGACCTAGCACTTTCAAAGTTGATTATTAAGCTTCAAGTCATTAATTTACGAGTTGGGTTCGGGTCGTTAATATGTTGTATCTGTGCGCTGCTTTAGGTATTCAAGTAGAAACAACATTAGACAACATCGCAGATAATTACACTTAACAGAGCAGCGCCACGTAGCATTCATTATCAGAATAAATATAACGAGAATGGATGGCAACAGTTAACTTATATAATAAATGAAAACCTTGAAGCATTAAGATAAAATTTTCATCAGACAATTACAGTTGCTTTGCCCAAAAGTTTCAAGAAAAGTTATCTCAACCTTGAAGGTAATATCAGAGGTTAAATACGAATTCAAAGAATTCTAGTAGTTCGTTTCAATTTAAGTATTCGAATTATTAAATTCTGTTGTTGTTGTAGGGTTTTAAGATCATTAGCGACTAAGGCCATATTGCTCAGTGGATATTGTCTTTAAATTGAGTGTGTTATGTGGTTAATTTTCTGTTTGCTGCACGAAAAACCAGAATTTCTGATAGAAAAAAAGTATGCTACCTACGCCTGAGACCGACTAACTCGGCCACGTTGTGAAAAAACAAAGCCCATAAAAATTTCTCTTCATTGGCAGGATTCGACCTCAAGTGTTTTCCACACGAGGACGTTTCGTGTGGAGTAATCATTCCCTGATGATTCATGTCTAATGAAATATGAGTAACAGTTAGGGGTCCATAGATTTTCACTATAACGGTTATTGTCTAAAGTCTCTTAACAATCTTTTCACGAAACCTAAAATTTTTGCAGGTTTGTAATAAGAAACAACTTTCAAAATACTCAGAAGTATTTTGAAAATAATTTCCATTCTTTTACTACAATGTTTTGTTTGTAGGAGAATTGTTTAAAGTGTAGTTAAAACGAACTGCTCGAGACTTGTGAGCATAAAAAAATAAGGTTTTTTGTTGGACTTTTATTTGAATTAATAATTAAACCATTATTAGCTAGTCAGGTATCTAGAATGAAACTGAAACTGCCTCCTTCAAAATTATACACACTTTAATAGATTTAATGAGTGTATAATTTTAAAAGATTTCGTTTTGTTTGGCCTTAAATAAAAATAGCTTAATGGTGTTCATTTTTTAATCAGTCTTGGAAATAGAACAAAAGGTCTTTCGCACCAGTACAATGCTGAAAAGGGATACACAAGCCGCGATTATGATGATGATGATGGAAGCTTGCATGGTTAGTTTGGATACAGAAATTCGAATACAATATTTCAATAAGTTTCTTCTAACCGTTAAATCCTCACTCCATCCACAGTAGGCTGCTACAGGCTCGCTATTATGTCTCACGCCAAGGTAGCTGGGTTTTTCTCCAGGAAACTCGGGTTTTTCGTCCAGCAAACCAGCTGCTTTGAAATGGCGACATCATCCAAGAAATGCGCTTCATTTCGAAAGGTTGACAGACGCTCATTTCTTGGGTCCTCGCAAACACCCTCCTGTCCGTCTTTGAACCGCTTATACCATTCAAACACGCTGGTATGATTTAACGTTTCATCACCATAAACAGATTTTAACACTTCATACATTTCTGTTGCAGATCTGATCACCATCTGTTGGAGGAAGTTTGAACTGCATCATATCACTTCTTTATTTTCAAACTCATCGAACGTAATCGCAAATGCGCCAGTCGGGGAACTTTATACCACACCTAGTAGATTATAACTTTTCGTGTTTGGGGTCATCATAAGAAGGAAACATAGCGTGACAGATGTGATAAATGAGAAAGATCATGGTACCACTGTATCTCAGTGATGCACCTGCACCTGTAGCTCGGGTAATTCACGCTTAATCAAATAAAGGGGGTGGTTCCAGAGTTCCGCTTATCTAATGATCAAATCCACGTGATACTTTTTGTAATATAAACAGATAGACCTTCTTGAATTTCGCTATGTAAAAAATAATAAATTTTCTTTTATATTTTATAAATTTTAAAAATATATATAAAAGAAAATTCATAATTTTCCATAGAAAACTTTTTGTTAATGAAGTAGAAATTAATTGACTTCTTAAATTCTTGATTAAAATTCTTCTCTATATTTAATTGATCCTTTTCAAGCAGTTAGACCATATTTCACTTTTTGTTTCTTTGAATTCATGACAGATTTGAGGGTTTTCACTTTGATGATGTTAATTTTTTGGAAAACTATGGAAAATCTATTGATTTCAACTTGGTTGCTAACAGAGAGAATACGACTGTCATCTGATGAACTGTTAAATAACAGTCCCATGAATAATTAAGCATTTTTCTATAAATGTCATCTGGCGTTTGGAGGTTTTACTATGGGTACCGTAATAGGCGGTGCCAGGTTGCTGAATAACGACGTCGCCGAGTATTTTCTGAAGTTAATACCTATCATATGCGAGCATCAGTTTAAGACACTTATCGATCCCAAATGATTTTCTATAGTAAAGAAGCGCTGCTTCTATTAAATAAATGTCTCTCAGCTCATCAATGAAGACCGATTGATGCGTGGTTCATACACGCTGAAAACGCAGCTGCACGGTCCGTCACCAAATTACCAAAATGAAGAACAAAATCAACAAAAGAAGCTACTGATCGAAATCAATCAGGTAACGCTGTTTTCAATATTTCGATCCTGCTGTCCGGCCGCACTCACTACAAACAAAAGTGTTCAATGAAGTTCTCCTTCCTGTAGAACAGTTCCCATGACAAAAATCTACAAAAAAAGCCGGATATCTTTATCGACTTATATTACCAGCTCCGTGTCTCTCACTTAAAACAAAACTTCTACGTTCTTTTTATCTCTTAAGCAATAAATAATACATGTTTATATGATGCAAAGTTTTTTTATATCACCCATGAATAGTTTTTCTTCGATCAAATATGGGTCTCATAAGAAAATCTGTCATAAATCCAAAGGCATTGGGCTTTAATTCTAGAACCGCTGGCTATGATTTCTGCCTAGAACTGCCACCTACTGGTCACTTTGATTGGGGCACGTGAACGATGCACGACCCTTGGAAAACCTTTATAACAGTTCAAAATAATCTAAATTAATTCCACACTGACTGAATGCAATCATAATGCGAGTGCAAAAAAAAAAACAAGAACAAAAAAGAACTCATAAACATTAAATACAGCAGAATTCCAGTTATCCGAAATTTCGATTATCCGAAGAAGAATTTGAAGTTTTTTCACCTTTGTTTTTTCCCTTAATTTCGCTCGAATAAATTAGCACATTTAATATTTAACTATAAAGAAACAAAACTATCAAATTAATACTGTATAATAAAATCGCGACTTCACTTATATAAAACATCAAGATAATATTTCATCCATGTCATTCTTCTATATTACCAACCACATTGATATGATACTTAAAAACTTCACTTTAAATTTAAAAAAAAGTTATATGCCAAGGGCACGTTTCGCTTGATAAATACAGCATACCAAGTGTGACAATAACGTTCCCGGACTGGTGCTGTTGCGGATGTTCGATGAGTTCGAAAATAAACGAAAGTGGCATGTTGTACAGAGATTGTCCAGTAGGATGACAGGTTACAAGTAACAACCAGTTTCCCCTATACTTTGGAACCCAAATGGGTAGTTGTTATAATTTTTCCAGAAGAACAACTGGTACCTCAAAATCCTCCAAAGTCCACAAGCTATCTGACTGCTCAATTATTTTTATTTTTCGCCCAACCAGGATAAGCTCGGTAGTGGTCTATAGGGCTGTGTGTATTTCTCTTGAATGATGAGACATTTTTATTATCAATATAACAAAGTTTATTGCACTGTTAGAATCATATGGAAAATACAAACATAAATTAATCATAAATATACAATCACTCACTGCTTTCTTCTATTCCACATAATTGTAATGCTCTCTCATATACGTCTTTCCTTTCCATGCATTTAAAACCATCTAAAACATATCAGCAATAAAAAAATACTAAATTAATTGGCATATACCATCGTTCAATTCATGCTCCTTCACAGTAATACATATGGATAATCTCTCATATAATCTCTACTTTCACATACACATATAATTATCTTATATTTTTTTCTGTCCCTTCTTCCACATGTATATGACTAAGGGTATATTGTTATCCCCTTTTTTAATCAACCTCTTAGAAGTACTTCACAACAAGCCAATTGTGGGAACTTTACTCCTGGCTGGTTCTCCAATTGTGAGAACTTGTCCCTTTTTTATTCTAAAATAAAGTATTCAGCTCGACCTATCAGTGAACATAATCAAAATTCCAAGACTTACTTTCTCTTTACTTTTCTTCCCACTGCCTTGATAAGGTTCCTGGCTCCTGATTTCTTTCAAGCGGTCGTCATCCCTGGTCTGGCTTACTGGTCCACTAGACGTACAGCTCTGGACTGCATTCGTTGCTGGTTCTCCATAATACAAGGGTTTTGCTTCTGGGACACTCCTCTGGCCATTCATTTAAACTTTCTAGCAACTATCTTTGAGAGTGATAACAGGGCCGGCGCAGTTCACTGAACTGCGCCGGTCCTGTTATCACTCTCATTTCCAAAAATCTCTCACACACCTCCAAATATCTGTCTCACATTTTTTCCCTGTTTCTCATTTTTGTTCAACCCTCTCCCTCCTTTCCTTGACCAATCACCGTTAATTTCTTTTTCTTCATCTTTATTCTTATTCGCTAAAGTCTCTCCTCTTTGTCTTGGGAACTTTCTGTATGGGAAAGCCATCCTTCCGCAGAAATACCCGTGTTGTTTTCGGAGTTGCCGCCATCGGTTACTTGACTTTATGACCACACTCTTTTATCCCTTAATCCTTTTTTCTACGCTCTTCGCCCGACCTAGCCGCCCTTCAGTTTTCGATGGCGTCGCAAAATCAGTTTACAACTGTGTCACTTTGTATCTACAGAAACTTAAGGTGTCTTTCATTACCAGAGTCACTGCTCATTTTCTCCCCTGAAGTACAGACCGTTTCTGGCAGAGCATTTATGGCCATACCTGTGTGCTGCATCTGTTATATTTTCAAGTAACCAGAACAGTTCCCAGCTGACACTTCTATTGTTCTGTTTTAGTCTGAACTACCCCCACTGACAACGCTAATCCGCGCTCTACCTCAAACAAACAACTGTGGAAAAATCAGCAATTTGCCAAACCCTGTCTCTTAAATATATAATAAATTTCAAAATACACAAATTTATTATTTTTAGACTTGTAAGATAGGGTAAGATAGAATCTTACAATTGTTTATGGTTATGAAACGTTTACCAGTGCGTTTGAATGGTATAAGTGGTTCAAATATGGACGTGAGGATGTTCGCGATGACTCAAAAGGTGGGCATCCTTCAACCTCTTGAAATGAAGACAGAGTTGCGGAAAATTATGGCACGTGATTTTCATTTGAGCCTCGGAATGATGGCTGATAAGTTGGATTTAACAAGGAGACAATTCGTCAAATTCTGCACTAAGATTGCAAAAAGTCTGCAAAATTTCTGCTGCACAGCCTTACGGATGAGCAAAAGCAACGATGAGTGTCATAATGCAAAGAATTCATCCAGATTTTTCAAGACACTCTTAATTTCCTCGACTGTATTGTCACTGGAAATGAGTGCTGTACGTTTCAGTAAGCCAGAGATGAAACGTCAGAGCATACAGTGGACTTCAAAATCATTACCAAAGCCCAAAATGTCTCGTTTACAGAAGTCCACGACCTAGACGATGCCGATCTTTTTTTTCGACAAACAAGGTGTGATTCACAAAGAATTGCTACTTGAAGGGCAGAGTCAATCTGTGTTCTATGTACAAGGTCAAGGTGTCTTTGATTAATTGCGGTCTCCAGGGCCGCTATAGCATCTGAAAAGGCAAAAGGTCAAGGGCGGCAAGTGTATGTATGTACATAGGTGTGTATGTGTTTTGTTATTTTGAGTGTCGAGTGCCGGCACCTGGCGACTTTGCAGCTAGGGTACAAGGGACACCAGGTCCCATTCCCCCGACTCCCAACTTTGGCCACGAGGAGTCGCGCCAGGGTCCACATTCTACCTTAGACACTTACTGAGGCTATCAGTCAAGTTTGGGAGCTCCGATGTTCTATGTACAGGTGTTTCAAAGACTATCCTAGTTCATTTACTGGGTGAGCCACAATTTCGAGAGAAAGGCAGCTAGTTCTTGTTGTATGGCCTGCCCATTCCGCACTTGTTGTGAAGATATTACTGATGAAACACGGAATTGTAGAGATCGACCATCCACTCTACTCTACCGATCTAGCACCAGTGGACTCTTTTCTCTTTCCCGAGTTGAAAACTGCCTTCAGAGATAAAATATTCCAGGATCTCTTCGGACGCTGCGCATATTCTTTTCAGAAACTTTTAGAACAGAATAAATGCACTCAATCAGGTGGTGATTACTTTGAATAAAAATAAAACCATTCTTGAGCTCCTTTACTTTGTGTTTTTTTTATTACACCAGTCCGGGAACTTTATTGCTGCACCTCATATATATATTAAGATAGCTTTGCATTAAGAGCACCACAAACCAGAACTGAAGCTACAGCTGGCAGGAATGGGTACAAAACTCCTGCTCGAGGCTGGTGTATGTGTGTGTGTGTTAAGTGCCAGAGAAACTAATGCTATAAGGTATCAGTGTCGCGTCAGTAATTGCGTGCATCTTTTATTATTATTATTAGCTATATAGTGCAAGGAAGCCTGAGGCTTATGCTGCACCAGCCAAAAAAAAAAAAAAAAATTCCCGAGTTACCCCGAGAGAGAGAGAGAGAAGCAGAAGGAAATCACCAAGAAAGAGAAGAATGATGATATCCAGCTCAGGACCTTGGGTTTGCCAAGCCCATACTCACCAGATGTGAGCCCCCCGGGGTTTTTAAACTGTTTGTTGTTTGCTAGACGAAAATCTCGAGATTTCTGAAGATAAAACCATACAACCCTCGCCTAAGACTTGCTAACTCAACTAATGAGCTCCTGAAAATCCGCATTATAGTATATCCGGAAACTGCGGAATGCAGTGTGGCCGGAATGGATTACCATAGCTTTAAACATCTATATACATACAGGGTGACCATAAAGTCTTGCGCTAGTTTTAAATTTTAATAACTAAAGATATACAAATAATGTAACTAGTTGGTAAAAATTACATGAACGTTCAAGTCTTAAAGTTTTATTCTTAATCCAGTTTTTAATTATCACACTTCAACATGGCTGCCGTCATTGTTGATTGATTCGGGGTCTCCGAGATCGTGGTTTGTCATTAACTGATCCAGTTTCTTTAAATTTTTTCATCCACCTACTTATTGACTATAAGTAGAAGGAATAACAGTAAAATTATCACACGAGATAAAATACTTAGGAATTATCATTGACAGCAATCTCTCATTTAAACCGCACTTAAACTACCTCAGGAAGAAGATACGCATATACACAGCACTTATAGCAAGAATCACGCGTAAGAACTGGGGGCTAAATAAAAAGACCCTCTCCCTATATTACAAACCTTCTTCATCCAGTAATTAGGTACGGATCGCTAGTATTGATGACGAAAACCAGCACAGTAACAAACAAGAAAATCCTTGAAACAATTCAGAGGAACATACTACTTACAATCACCAGAGCGGGTAGCACAGTTAGTACGGCGGCTCTCCAGGTCATTGCAGGTGCACTATCCCTTGACCTGGAAGTTGCTCGCGCGGGACTAATGTACTATTACAAAAAAGCGATCCCAATTACAACCTGTGGCATAACCCTTGACGTGACTAGTGGCTGGAAGAGGGAACAAAAAAGGATAGATGAATTCCTAACAGAAACCTGGCAAAGAAGGTGGAATGAAACCACCAAAGGAGCAATAACCCATAAATTTCTTCCACTAGTGACAAAAATGCACCCGAAAATCCCACCCAGGTTTTTCCCGGGCCTTAACGCTACTATCTATTAACGGGCCATGGCCCGTTTAAGGAAAAACTAAACACGTTAGACATAACAGAAGATAGAAATTGTACTTGCGGAGAACCCGAATCATGGACTCATGTCATGCATGAATGTGAAAATTATGACGACATAAGAGTGAGCCTCATTACAAACATCCAGTACAATCCAATTAACCAAGAATCCCGACTCCTGAATACACAAGAAGAGTTTGTAGCGTTTACCAACTTTGCAGCTCAACTATTTACAAGAAGGAAAACAATTATTGCACTACAACCTGTCCAGCAGGAAGACAACAAAACTCAATAGAAAAGCCTAAACTTAGAAGGAATGGATGAACCAGAACAAGGGAGAAACTCAAACAAACCAGAATCAAAGAAGAAAATTCAGTAGAGAAAAATGCACCATTAGTTCCTAAAAGACTAATCAAAGTTGCTCACAGGAAAAGGAGAAAACAACTATCTTGAGGAAAACTACCCCAGACAAGACAAATTTTCATCACACTGACGAATTTCCTGAAAGAGACCAACACTGAAGCGTCCCAGAGCTAGAGTAGAGCACCATCTGGCTCTCAGATCCTGCACCTGCAGGATCTTCTTTAAACCCCATTTCCTCTCAGGAAGAGAACCTTCTTCCCCCCTTCTTTCCCTCTGGTGGGGCATGGGCATGCTCCACTGAAAAACGGGGGGTCATCTTCTCTATCGACCCCTTTGCTTCCTACTTCCCCCCAGTCTTCTTCCTCCCCACCCAAAACTGTCATCTTACATAGCGATCAGCCCAACATCAAAATTTAAGACATACCAAAATTTATGCCCGACCTTTTAGGCCTTACAGACTTTCAGTGTAAACCCCAAACGATGTTTAAAAGAACCTTAACTAACTAAACTACGCTCGCGACTTCTCCAATTTATTTTATTTTATATATATATATATTTTTTTTTTTTTTTTTTTAGATCCTAGCCACTGAAATCTCAGGAAAGTAAGCGGCAGGACCTGCCAGAGTAAATAGCCTCACTGGGTACACCCGGCCAGCCTCCCCATGGCAGGGTGTGGAAGCGTCAGGTCCCACTAGGGGCCTGGCGGCTAATAGGCCGGATGAACAAAAGGGCACAACACACGACATAGCACATGAACCATACATTTAAAAAAAAAAAAAAAAAAATCTCAGGCTTTCCCGAAACATAGAAAATACGCGGAGATGGGGGGAAACCCCAGGAGCCGTTAGATCCTCAACACACCTTACACCTTACCTTACTTATTGACTTTGAAACCGAGCACTCTAGCCTGGTTTTCTTTTACTCTTCTCCCCGGCCGGGGGGGGAGGAGATTGATTCCTGTCTCCTTCCCCCTGGTATCCTCTTCTTCCACCTGGTGAGGCCTGGGTCTGACTCTCTGGGGTCGCCTTCTCTCTAGCGTCCCCAGCCTTCAGCTCTCCCCCTAGTCTGTCTAACTCGCAGTGTATTATAAGTGTGTGGTAGTTAGACCACACAACTTAAATTGATAAGTTGTGTGGTCTAACTACCACACAATTTAAATTGATAAGTTTGTGTGGTCTAACCACCATACAACTTATCAATTAATAATGTCCAAATTTAAACCATGCTTACATTACTCTTGGCCTTTTATATTCTAGCATTAACCCCATTTTTATTTCTTTTTATTTATTTTTTTTTTTTACTTTATTTATTTATTTTTTTTTTACATAGGCCACTGAAATCTTTGGAAACTAGGTGGCAGGGCCTGCCAGAGTACAAAAATCTACTGGGTACCTGACCTGCCTCCCCGGGGCCAAGTGCGGTAACGGTGGGTTCCAACAGGGGCCCAACGGCTAAATGGTCAGAACAACAACGGTACACAACACTACCCATCCGTCCACTTCCCACACACTTTTTAAATCTCTGTCCTTCACAGAGTTCTGTGCTACACAAACAGAGTACACAACGCAGAGATGGGGGAAATCCCTGGCGCCGTCAGACAACTAACACACTTTACTTATTGACTTTTTACGGGGTACATCTTATTTATAATGAGTAGTGAACTTTCTTCTCATAGCTGTTATTGATTTAAACTCTGCAAGCCAAAGCACGCAGTTCACTTTTTATTCAATTGTCGCCATTTGGGGTTATTCAATATCTGCAAATAAAAGAGAAATTGATAAAATATAAAATATAAATACAACAAAAAGAAAAATCAGATTTACATGAATGAAATTATTATATAAAAAACTTTAAGCCTTGAACTTTCATATAATTTTTACTAAATGATTTAAAACCGGTGCAGGACTTTATGACCATTAGACGTTATAGTTCTGTGGAAAGAAAAAAAAAATATATTAAAGTATGATATCAGTTTCCAGTCTGCTATAATCTGAGGGTCGAAACGTTTTTTTTTTTTTTTTGTATTTTTTTTTTAAGTAAAACGTCCCATAGATAGATATTAAAATGCTCGTATTAAAAGCATTTCCTTGACTTGTTAAGCGAGCGATTAGATAATTTTTTTACATAAAGGAGCATTAATTGGATATTCTTTACACAAAGGAGCTTTAATACAATAATAAGCTACAAAAAATAAAAGTATTCTAACGTAAGAGAATTAATTAAAGTACGTACTTTGTAAGCAGGTTAGTCTTCTTCGTCTGTTGCCAATAATTCTCTTTATCGTGAACAGCGACCTCTAAGAAATAATACCATTGCTGCGCAACATAACAAAAACTAAATAATATAATAAAATATAATAAATATAATAATATAATAAATCAAATATTGCGCAAAGCATCTACCATGAACGAGCGTATAAAATCGTAACGAATTTTTAATTTTTGTGCCTTTGCTGCGTTGACTCTTTTGAAATAAATTTCGAACACGAACGAACAGGTACAAAAAAGAAAATCGAGGAAAGAAATCCTATGCACTTAGTAATATTGTGATTGCCTGTTTCACTCTCGTATTTATTTAAGACAATAACCTGAAAGACGGAAGGCGAGTAAAGCGGGGTTACATTAAGGGTAATAACAGAATTCTTGAAGGCACTGCTATGGCATTAGACTGTTGTGTTAGAACCGAAAGCTTACCGTTATTATAGAGATTTCGCGTCAATAAACGCCACCACGGTCGACATAAAAAGCTTTTCTTCGGAAATTACAAAAGACCCTCTTTATTTTCACCGAGAACTGAGGCACCCTCTTTCATTTTGTATAACACATTTCATTTCAATAAATTAGTGTTTTTATCGTTACCTTGTCGCTCAAGGCTGAACTTCCATTTCGAAACGACACAATAGAAAAATAAATGCTACTTCTAGTAATGGTTCGCGCTGGGCAAAGACGCCTTCTTATTCAATAGTGATTGAAAGAATGCTCATGCAAAGGATGGATCTAGTACTTTAGTTTTCTGACAAAGCCGCTGGCTACATTTGTCACTTTACAAAACAAAACGAGACGGGGGAGTGGGGGAAATCGTCAAATAATAAGCAGATCATTATCCGTTAATAAAGAACCTTTCAAATGAAAACAGCTTTCAAAAAACTCGAATTTGATGGCAACATGCGTGTTTAATTTAAATTTTATCCTTTAGAATAATGATGTGGAATTCATGGTAGAGTATTTACTTAAGTTATTTACAATTCTATTAGTCTCACACAGACTACGACGTGTTTTCGAAAGTCTTTGCAATGTATTAATGATTACAAGTTTTACAGAACGAAGAAGAGCGATGTGTGTGCCTCAAGCATCACTTATTTTTCGTTTTTCAATTTTTTACGGTAGTCCCTAACAAAAAAAAAACAAGAAAAGAAAAGAAAAGAAAGGATTGCTGAAATCTTTAGTACCATGGATAGCAAAAAAAAAAAAAAAAAAAAAAAGAAAAAGAAAAGAAAAGAAAGGATTGCTGAAAGTTTTAGTACCATGGATTACTTATGGGTTGTTTTAGAATTTGCACCAAGGCAAGTAAGGTCGTTAAGCGTTAATGTATCATGTCATTGAATCGGTATAATTCTATGCTCAGCGTCTTTGTGGATTAAAAATGCGAGTTTAATCGCATTTTTCATCCCCTCTCCTCCAAAAAAAAAAAAAAAAAAAAACCATAAACCCTATCTCTTACACAGCCTAACTCAGCCACTGTCATAAAAGTTCCTCCCGTCCAGATGGCATTCCAGTCCAAGCCTTTTCCATCTCATATAGAACACAACAGTGATTGTAGCTACTCTGCTAACTGGGAGGGTAGATTGGAGTTGGTAAGACTGATGAACCTTGATGATATTGGACTTGAATTTCAGTTGTAATTTTTATTATATATTTTTGTATATTTGTACATATAGTTTCCTTTAATATAGTGCTTAATGTCATTATTTATTATCAGGGGCGTAGCTACCGTGTAGCAAAAGTAGGCAAAGCCTAGGGCCCTACTTCACCAGGGCCCATAAACAGATGCAAATAGGGGCTGCCCCTACTAAGCTAGAGCCTACAGACAGTTGCAACATATGAAAATACTTTTCTCACTCAGCTCCTCAACAATGTTATACATCTAGAATAAAGAAGGAATTCTTCTTATATCTTATCGGCAGTCTTTATTTTGCTTTTACAAATGCAACTTTGTATGGTGATCAGACACCCGCTCGGTTACTGTATGTGTATGCGTCGTATGGTGTTCGGGATCCCCAACTTGACAGGAGGACAGGGAGGATAGGCCCCACCGTATACGAACATTTAGCCATATACGGTGGTCAAAAGTTGTTAGTTGATTAATCTCACTTCAAGTTTTTTCAAGTTCAAGTCATTATCAAAACAGCAATTGACAGGCAAAAATGTATTTGTTTATTATTACTATTTGTATTTAAAATTAAATTAATAAAATTTTTAGTTAGAAATGGATGAAAAGAAAAAGGGAAAGAGTGGAGCCCAAAAAAGAACAATGAAGAAAGCAAAAGAACAAGCAGTCAATAAATTACCTAAATTAGATCATTTCTTTGCAAAACACAGTAATGAATTATGTCTAGAAGAAGGTAAAAAAAAAGACCAGTATTGAATCGGAAAATGCGGAAAAGAATGCTGCTAGTGTAAATATATCTGCGGATCAAATCAAGCAGAGTCATCAAACGAAAACAATTCAACAATAATAAATATGCCTTCGTCGGAAATTAGTGTTGAACGCACTGCACCGTTTATTCCCTCAAGCGATCTTGGAGAATACGTGGACATCAACATTTCCGATGAAACAAAAAGAAACACTATGAGTTTGTCACCTCAGAGACCTAAAGGACCATTTCCAAGGGATTCTGAACAACAAAATAGAAGTTTTAGTGACACGTAGCACTATTCTACTTCAACGTATGGTCCAGTTCCTCGTTTGTGGCTGTGCTACTCCGGACTACGAGATTGGAAAAATCTATCTTTTCGGATAAAAACTCAGTGTTTCTCAACATCATATCGGGGCATGTGCTATACATGAAATGTGTGCAAAGAACGCAACGATTGATAAAGATCTTGAGGAACAAGTAAGATACAGATCCTCATTTTGGAAAATGGTACTAGAACGGTTATTTCGGATAACGCTTATGTTGGATAAAAATTCTTTAGCATTTAGCGGTCATCGGGAAGGAATTTTCGGAAGATTGCAACGGCAATTTTTTATCGCAAGTCCATTTACTTTCCTACTATGATGACGTAATGAAACAAATTATTAATAAGCCATCTGGTTCAATAACTTATTTAAGCCCCACTATCCAAAATGAGTTAATAAAAATTTTAGGTACCAACTTAACAAAAGAAAAGTGTAACACTCAAAATTAATTCAGCACCATTCTATTCACTAATTTTGGATACTACTGAAGATCTCACAGAAAAGAAAGAAAAAAAAAAAAAGATCAATTAAGTGGTATTGTACACGTTCACATAATTCGCGACGAAAATGAAAAATCCAAAGATTTTGAAATCTGTGAAACCTTTTTAGGATTCTATGGCATGAATGATCATTCGGCAGAAATGATGACAGATAATATAATGTAAATATTACACAAACTAAATATTCCCATCGAAAAATGTTATGGTCAGGGATATGACGGGTCTAATGCCATGAGTGGGGTTTATAATGGTGTGCAGTCACGCATTAAAAGAATCCAATCAAATGCAGAGTACATTCATTGTGCAAGTCACAATTTAAATTTAGTTATTAATGATAGCGTAAATTGTTGTAATAACATTTCATCATTTTTCGACATTCTTCAAAATCTGTATAATTTTTTTGGAAGTAGTACAAAAGATGGGATCTTCTTTCTAAATTTACTGGGGAATCTGAAGTTACATTAAAAAAACTCAACCCTACTCGCTGGTCTGGTAGATTAATATATAAAAGCTGTGAAAGTTCGTTTTGCGGATATTATAAAAGCTTTGACAGAAATTAATCCTAAATTAACTAAAAAAGCAGACCGAGACGAAGCGCATAGAATAATGAAGAAAATGATGACATTTGATTTTCTTTTCATTTGTATATTTTTGAATAACGTGATATGCGAAATTAATTATGCTTTCAAAACTCTACAGAAGCATTATATAGACCTAGATGAATGTACTTCTGTATTGGATCTAGTCAGTATCGTATTGTAATATTAATTTTCATGTTTTTGATGTTTGTAAAATTATAAATAAATCGTAAATAAAATACATATGTTATTAAAATGATTCAACATTTTGTTTTATATTATACCTAATTAAAATTTATTTTAATAAAAATAAGGGGCCCAAAATGATTTCTTGCCTAAGGGCCCAAAAAACTTACCTACTCAACTGCTTATTAGTTTACTTCACTAGTTCCCAAACTGTGTGCCGCTAGGCTTGTTTGACCCAGTTGCTGAGGTAGCACTAAAAGTGATTTTTCACTAGTTGTAATGTGCTCAGAAAAAAATTACTGATGCTCGTACATGACTTGTGCGCGCATGTTTATGACCGATATTCATGTGCAGTAGTGAATGAGGCTCTTTGTATATCTGTATGCATATTTGTGTATTTTTTTGTGTGTGCGCAAGCAATGTATGAGTCAATGGTGGCAGTTGGTGTGCTGCCGTGATATACACTGGTGTTCAAAGAAAGTGCATCACCTAGGAATTTAATTTCTAACCCTTTTTCGCGATGGTACACTACATTAACGACTAGCATCACAAATAGAAATATAAACAAAGGATATTTATTAATAGTTAAGGCAAAGCTAAGTAATATTTGACAGGTGCTCTCAAAATATTCCAAAATGAGCATTTGCAACCTTTATACAACAGTTTTGGTAAACACGACAATTATGGCTGAAATGTTATCAGAATTTGCTTCAGTTTCTCATTTTAAATGGAAAACAAAATGAAAAGTTCGCCACGCCCAAACTAATATTTAGTTGAACTGCCTCTGGCCCTGATGACAGCAGCACACCGTCGAGGCATTGACAAGATCATTTTTTGAAGATTATCAACTGATAGTTCGTGGTTCCAAACACGAATTCTGGCTTCCTCAAGTTCCGAAAGGTCTTTGGCTTCTTTCTGGCAACTGCAGATTCCACACGATGACAACAGTTCTTTATATGATTCAGGTCCTGCCGGGCTGTTTCCTGGACAGCTAACAGTTGTAATGGACCGTTCTTCCAACCATTTTTTTCACCTGTAACAAATGTAAACACATTACTGTCGAACCTCTAATGCAGAAATGAAGCTAAAGTAACTACAGAAGTGCCTACTTACACTTTTTGCCCAATGAAAAGGAGCAGAGTCGTCCTGAAAGATGCAGTTACTTGGCAGATTGAAATGGTCTCTAATAGTTGGCAGAAATTTGCCTTCCAATATAGCCAGGTATCCATTGGCATTTACGGAATTTATAAACTGCAGGTAACCTACTCCGCGATACCAAATGTACCCCCATATCATTTGGCTGGTATGGAATTTCACTGTAGACACCATACAGTCTGGATGGTATTCTTCACAACGTCTACGGCGAATCGTTTGTCTCCCATCAGAACCATGCAGGTTGAATTTCTTCTCATCCGAGAAAATAACTGTCTTCCACTGCTCGGGTGTCCATTTGACACGCTCCTTACACCAAATTAATCGGGCCATTTTCATTCTTTTTGTGAGGAGGAGCTTCTTAGGACGACTGGGTACAAGTCCATTTTTGAAGAGGCATCTTCTGACTGTTACTGCACTTGCTACCACTCCTGTATGTTCTTCCCATTCTCTTTTCAGCTCAGACGAAGAAGCTTTACGGTTTTTAAATCATAAGCGCTTCAAAACGCGGTCCTGTTTTGGCGTAGAGACTCGTTTGCGTCCGGTTCCCTTTTTCCTATCAGCAGAACCAGAATTCTTGAGTTTGGAAAGAAATCTATTCACTGTCGACTGATTACAAGACACTGTATAAGCAATATGACGGGAAGAACATCCTTCCTCACTTAAAGCAACAAGAGCACTGTTTCTTCGTGGCGTCAACTACAGTAACTCGCCATACTGACACAAGCAAGGAATAACTGCAACTCTTGCAGAGCGTGCTTATATAGCTGAAAGTAACAGCTGATGCAATATTACACTTATTTTAAGGGGTGATGCACTTTCTTTGAACATCAGTGTATTCTAATTTTAAAAGTTTGGGAATCACATGGTTTGATGTGATGTTTCTTTTGATTTCAATTTTCAGGATAACCATGTTTTAAAGAAGTTTCACAGAATGGAAGTAGACTGGACGAGTAAAAAAAAATAATAATAAACAGAAACGCACACACAATGTATACTGTTAGCTAAGAGAAATAATTCCTTGGTGGATTCAAAAAGATAAGTAAAAGTGGAGATTAATGTGCACGTGTAGTCCTTCAAAAGTATCTCTTTTGGAAGATATATTCTCTCATATTTCTTGGATCTTTTAGATAATAAATAGCCGTGTAATTTGGTAAAAAACAAAAAAAAAAAAAAAAAAATCTGGAAATACCTGAGGATGTTCCGATACACCTTATGGTCGTTCACACTTCATCACATAACTAAAGCAGCAAATTACTGCCTATGCACACTCTGTATAATGTGTTTAGACCCTCGTGGAGAGCAGGGTGCTTATAATCACCATCCTACTCACACCGTTTGGAAAAGACCTGAGTTCGAATCACCCCCCTCCCAATGACACGAGGAGTTTCCATGGGTCTTTTTCACAACTTGATTGAGTTAATACGTTTCATATTAATACATATTTTACTGAATAATACGGCCCAAGCTGCTGATGCGCCTAAAACCCTACAGCAACTAACCATTTGTTTTTAGTACCCTTACTAAAAAGGAATAGAATTCCCAAGCATTGTTAACATGATGAATTTATTTAGATGAATTTAAATTAAGTTTTCCATCTTAATTTTAACAGAATTTTTACTATAAGCAAGTTTATTTGGATACGTTTATAAGATACAGCTGTGAGGAGTGGTAATTTAAATTGGTCAATTTGGAAATATAGTGCTTATTGAATTAGATGTTCCAAAAATAACATAAAAATGAGTTCATACCTACATTTTAGCTGAAATGGAATGGCTAACAAGTCATTCTCAAACAGCCAATTTCTTTTTTTTTTTTTTTATAAATGTTCTATTATCAAAGGAGGGTAAGACACGTCAATGAATCTTGAAAATCTTAAAGAACGTTTTAATTATAAACTATATTCATATAAAAATATATTAATATTCACAGAGAGAGAGAAAGATTAGCACATCCAGATAAAAGCAAGTATAGGGCTTTAGTGGCGATAATAATAGGACAGGACCCCAACTTGTATTAATTCTGAAAAAGTGTGGGTAAGATTCTCTGATGATATTGGCCTGTAAGAGCAACTCTTGCAAATAGCTCCAGCGGTTTCAACTGCCTTCCTTCCGCACCTTATTAAAAAATAAAACAAAATAAAAATGTCATATTACACCGCCCGAGAACATTCTCATCTACCCATATGTGATGTCCATAAATCGTGTGTGTTCAACTTTCTTGCTCAGCAGTTTGATTTTGACTAAATTTTGGTTTGGAAAATCTGTATTTATTTGTTAGTTTATTGGAAACAACAGCAAAGCGCCTCATACTTAGCTGAGTACATTAAACCATTATGGTTTATCGATGATTTAGAAGGTGGCAGGTGATCATAAGTATGTTAATACCTTAATAAGTATATAATGGATAATTTAATTAACAACCCACGTTGTTTAATAGCTGTTGACAAGACAATAAGAGGAAATAATTAGAAAATAAATTCAGAATAGAGAATGTTTATTTAATATTTCTCATCAGGGTTAGTTTTCACAAAACCAAAATGCCATTTTAGCAGTCTGGTATCATGTTAACTATATTCGTTTGACAAGAGCAACCAACTATAGAGAGAGGAAATGGTTATGGTGTGATTAGTTGAAATATATTTGAATTGTACTCAAGCTTTTGACGTTGATCTCCATCAAATTCGATGGAGTTAATTAAATTCTCACCAAAGTTAAATTACTACATAGTGTAATCAATAAATAAACTTGGGTCTCTTCAAACGGAAAAGCATCTACCGTGTGATTATTTTTAATGAAGTACCTTTATTTAGTATTAAGTATTATTAGGATATGAGTATTATTCGATATTATTAGGATTATTAGGTATTATCAAGTATTACTTGGTATTATTAGAATCCAAACTACCCAATAAATTTATTAATGAGATATCATAAATAAATATATAATAAACAATTGAGCACACAACATGAACTGTGTGTGCTGGGGTGGGTTTGGCTGAGAGGAGTATCATACCATGATATTTGTGGGAGTGGAGATTTGAGGAAGAGGAAGAAAGAAGAAGATGAAGTCGTCTAAACGTTCTGCAAGCTCATCTGCACATTTAAAACTTACAGGCCGTTGACGTCCTGTAAGGTGCATTGTCCATTTGAGCAACGTTTGACTTGACAATCATCGACCTTCTGACTATAACGTTGGCAGTTGTTGGTGATGTAGGATTATTTAGGGATGAGGACTTTTTACATCTTTACTTATATATAACTGGTAGATAGTACGTTGACCTTGTCCTGTAAAAAAAAAACCCTGTCATGTTAGAGCGGCCATAGAGAACTCTCATCTACACCTGTGTTCTCTGGTCGGTTTGCCTGTTTCACTGGACGAAAAACCCAAGTTGCGAGGGAGGGTGGATAAGTTGCTATCACGGAGTTAAAAAAAAGAAAGAAAAAAAAAAACAAAACTTTCTCGCATCATTCGGGATTAGAACCTTTTCCACCCGGTGTTGCAAGTACGATGTTATAATCACTGTACCAAGGGCGCGTTATCCAATAGGCAAAAAAGACATCTGCCTAGGGTCTGTGATCAGAGGGGGGGCCCCAAAATTACTGTTTGAAAAACTCATTTCTGTTTTTACTAATATTTTTAAGTAATTTTTATGGGAAACTGACTTTCTACCTGAAGGTCAATGAACTCGAAGATTAATTTGAAAATTAAGTTTTCTTCAAAAATGGTTTTACCTATTTTTATGAAATTTTATATTTAGTTCTTCCTTAAATAGTTAAGTTAATTGAAAAAGTAAAGACTGCTTTGTATGGAACCAGCGTCCCTGATAGCCTTATGCTTAAGGGTGTCCCCAATTAGAACGCAGGTGACTGCTTATCTTCAACTAGCAGCGAATGCAGCTAAAGCTTCTCACAGGCTAAGATAATAATTGAAAGTGAAAGAGAAAAATATTTTTGCGAACGAATTTAAATTTATTAATATTATTACTATATTTAATACCACTTATATACCACGTGAAATTAATAATATACTTTAGTTTACCCGAGAGCTATTTGTTATTTTTGTTATTTTTTTTTTTTTAGGAGCATTAGCAACTAAGGCCATATTGCTCCGGTGCAGTGGTCATTCCCTGACCTTTCCGCATCCTCCGTATTTGGTGGTGACGGGCTCGAACCCCGGTCTAATCAAGAAGTGTGTGCTACGCACTGCTGCTCCTTCCCACCTGGCTACGGAGGCGCCTACCCGGGAGCTAAAGGGATTCACGTCCGCAATTCAGTGGCGCCCAAGAACACCGAGAGCTGAACTTTTTCGATAAGATTTTAACTTAAATATCATAGGTATTTTATTTTGTTTTAGAACATTCATTTTTATTTTGTTTTATATTAACAAATACAGCGGATACCTAATGTATAGCGATAAACTCATGGCCTCCGTTTGTATTTATATTCACCTTCTTTAATGTACGAAGCAATTCAAGGAGGACTTATATCAACTTTTCCTAACGTGGACATAATTTTAAAAAATATTTTTGTTAATTCCTCTTCGAACGCATCAGCAGAACGATCGTTCTCTGTGCTTAAAAGAGTTAAGAATTATATTAGAAATTCACTTGGACAAGAAAAATTAAGTAATTTGGCAATAATTTGTATTGAGAATGATATCACAAACAGGATTGATTATAAAGAACTGATATAATGAACTTTTTCTGCTAGAGGGACGATTGTGCCCGGCTCTTTGTATGATGTGCTCCGTAAACTTTTCTTGATTTGTGTATTTTTTAAATTAAAGTATTAAGTTCCTATTAGTGCCACCACATGAAGATAGGCCCTTGGATTGCCAGATGCAAGTGCTTTATTATTTGAGAAGACAACAGATAAGTATTAAATGAATTTCTGCATGTTCATTCTGCTTTATACAAGTGCTTTCAGCCATTATCTTGTAGTTCAACTTATAGATGTGTTCAACAGACACTTGACCTTGACCCGGCATTAGAGTTTCGCATAGCCAGTCTGCTCTCCCGTCCCTACTTAGATCCCTGCTACCTGTGGATTTCCCTGCGGGACAACTAAGGCAACCGGCTGGTCACAGTGCCAATTGTTTGCAAATCCACAACTGGTGGTGATATTAAATTGTCTAACAACACTACAGTATCTGAATTCAATATGACAAATACTACCTTCTGTCGAAATTCTAGCGTCTGCACTATCTGTGGAACCAGCTCTGACCCCATTATCCAATGTATTGAGTGTAAGCAATTAATATGCAATGACTGTACCCAATCTGACCTGAAAAAATTAAATAAAAGTCGTATGAAATCATTCTGTTGTGATAGATGTCGACTCAGAAATTCTCAGAAAAGCTCTATAACTGTTGCAACGCAAAACAGCATGGAACCTGAGACACTTTCCTCCTCTTCCGCTAGCAAAGTTGAAATGCCCTACTCTAGTTCAGTTGAGACAAATATCATGCCAATAACTAGAAATACTGACTCTGAACCCCGAAGAAGCCCCTAATCCTTCCTTGTTGTCTCCGGGGTAGCATCAACTCAAACACATATATCTGTGCTGTCCGAAGATCTCAGCGCTAACTCCACTACTGAAACTCTGAATCCAATCTTTTCTATTCTACAATCAAACAAATTCCAGGAGCTACTCTTTAATACTATGAAGAAAATCCTCCATCAAACTCAGCTAATCAGCGTATCTCATTCTGAAAAATCTGATATTCCCCTGGATTCTAATATACTCAATGAAGGTAATTGCGAGCTATCCACGGGGATTCGTAGTATAAAAACAATATTAACTAATCAGCAGGCTGAAATTTTTGACATCAACGCCCAAATTAAAAATTTCACGTCGGTTATGTCTTGCCACTTAAGGGAAGCTAGGAAGAACTCTGAACCTACTCTTGAAACTAATGGTCTCAAAGTAAATAAGAATTCTTCATTACTGCTACAAATATCAATTTGCCAAAGCCTGCTAACATTTATGATTCAAGTCATTCAACAGAGCAATTTATTGGCCAAGCAGTCTCTGTCAGTGCGGGTAGGTAGAGCGTGCGGTCAGATGGGATTGAGGAACAATGTCAGATATAACTGAGTGGACACAGTTGATCAGGTTATTGGTGAGCACATCGATGTCATTCATAGCGTCAAAGAGCTGCTTGTCCTTGTTGTTGAGAGCTAGGTTGAGCAGAGGCCAGTCAGCCATTCTGAAATTGAATCGTGGAGAACGGGAGCTGCATTTGAGGTTATGAGAAGTCACAGTGATGTCAAAAGTAATTGGCGAATGATTCGAGTGAAATATAGGGTTGTCATTGTAAACCTCTATGTGAGTAGAGGAGAATATTAGGTCAAGGTAGGCATTTTCTCTTGTTGGAAAATTACAAACTTGTTCAAGACCATAGCTGTGAAGTATATTAAAGAGAGCCCTAGTCTGCAGTGATGGAGAAGAAGATCCTAAATTGGCCAGTTGACAGTTGAAGTCACCCAAAACCATTGCTATGTCGGTAGATTGAATTAGCGGGAAGATAGATTCCAGCGAGTTTTCTACGTACTGAAGGTCGACATTAGTTAAGAGAGGTGGAAAATAAAGTAATACGATTAAAATGTTTAACTTGCCAAGATGAAGAAGGCAGTATAGTGATTCAGTATTTGTGAAATTTGATGCAGTTTCACAGAGTATATGGTTAGAATGTATAATAGCTACTCCGCCTCCACAAGATCCTCTGTCTTTTCTACGTATTATATAATGCCCATCTATAATCTCCTGGTCATCAATCTCTATAGAGAGCCAGGTTTCAGTGAGCAGGTAAATGTCATAAATATGTAAGCCCTGGATTGCTCTAAATTGGTTTAGGCTACTAACTATATTCCTGCAATTCTGAAGGTAAAAACACTGAACAGCTGAGATCTGGGGATTCTGTTACAAGAGGAGAACGTTGTATGTGTAGATAACAGGGCCACTGATTGTTATGCATTTGGAGAAGAGATTTTGTACTGCCTTGTCGGTCTGTCTGTGAAGCGTTTTACTACAGCCCCCTGATAAGAGGGATCTTAGACTGAGCACTTTTTCCGTTTGTGATGGAAGACATGTTATTATAAAAGATGAGTAGGCGGGGCACCGTGTCTTCAGAGAACAGACTTCCACACCGAAACCATATTCTTCTTTAATTAAGTTGATAAGATCTTCAGGTTTAGTGGCGGGTTCAAGCCTAGAAACAAAAATTCGGTCTTTTGTGGCAATAATTGTGATGTTCTACTTTTGTTTAAGTAACTGAGATTTATCTGCATTAGTTACATTCTGCGTTTGATGAATTTTGGCTGGAAGCTTGGAGAAAGTATCTTATAACAGCAAACTAATACAAAAAATTAAATCCAAAGAATTCTATAGAAACAAGTATAAGCAATCAGATGACAGTCAATACTATAAAATATTCAGCCAACTTCGCAAAGAAGTGAAAACGCTCATATTAAAATCTTACAATATGTATACAGAGTCAGTTCAGGATAGTCTGCTTACTCACAGAGATATTAAACCATTCTGGAATTTCATGAAGCACAAGAATATAACCAGTCGAAAGTTACACTCCATAACGCAGATGGAATTCTCTTATCGGGTGAATTCAGTATTGCTCAAGAGTTTGCCAAACATTTTTCCAAAATTCAAACAAATGATACATTGAAACCTGCCTCATTTCCTGATTTCACACCTGTTAAAGATGATATCCTCATTAACCTCTTTATCACAGATGAAGATTTAAATTCGGCATTAAAAAGCATGAGAAATGACTATACTAGAGATGACATTCCAGATGACATTCCAGGCTTATATCCGAAAATGACTGTCACTACCTTAAAACCCCTCATACTGCAGATCTTCAACTTGTCTCTCAGGCTGGGGAAGTATCCTAAACACTTTAAGCAGGTTAATATAGTTCCTATTTTCAAAAAAGGTGATAAAAATGATGTAACTGATTACAGATCCATATCCTTGCAAAACAGCCTGGCTAAACTCTTCGAGACAGCAGTACACAAACATCTCTTCAAATTCTTCAGGCCATTCATTGATTAGAATCAACATGGTTTCTGCAGAGGAAAGTCAGTAGTCACAAATTTGCTTCCTTTCTGGCAATACACCTCTGAAGTTCTTGATAACCACTTTCAAGTTGATACACTCTACACAGATATATCTAAGGCATTTGATAAAGTCCCGCACGAACAACTTCTGGAAAAACTTAAGCTATATGGTATCTGTGATCCTTTGCTCTCATGGCTACGCAGCTATATTACGCATCGTTCCTTGAGTGTTATCATCAATCAAGTGAACTCAGACTGTTTTATACCACTAAGTGGAGTACCTCAAGGCTACCCTTTAGGTCCTCTGCTTTTCATTGTTTTCGTAAATGATCTTCCTTCTTTCATCTACACCTCCAATGTTCAAGTTGCTCTCTATGCAAATGATCTGAAGATCTACTCAGCAGTGAAGGAGATTACCGATTCCCAGCAGCTTCAATGTGCTCTCAATAAATTCTCTGTTTGGCTATCTCTGAATGGCTTGTCTGTTAACCCCTCGACGTGCAAAGTAATCTCTTTTTCATCCGGCAGATCTCCACAACTAATAAATACAGAGTACACTATTAACTCTGAGATCATCGAAAGGTGTGACTTGGGACTCTCTTCTCCAGCAGTGCTAAATTCGATGCCTATGTCCTTAAAATCACCAGCAAAACATTCATAACACTGGGATTCATCAAATGGAACACTTAAAAGTTCAAAAACTACAGATATGCGGTTATCCTTTATAAAACTATTGTTCTGCCAATCCTTGTATTCAGTTCACCCATCTGGAATCCTCACACAAAGACTTTAACTAACAAAATTGAAGCAGTCCAAAAAACTTTTGTCCGTTACCTTACGTACCGTAGTCCTCTATTCTATCACTCAGTGTATTATGAATCGCTGTACGATTACTTTCATCTGAGGCCTCTGCGCACGAGACGAGTTAGTGCTGATCTCACTCTTCTAGCCAAAGTAATCACTGGAACTTATGAAGCATCTGATATCCTTAGTAAAATCAACTTCAATGCTCCTTGTAAGCAAGTCAGGAACCTTACACCGTTTCGCCTTGACTCTGCCACCACGGTATTAATGAAGTTCAGTCCACTAAACAGAATCAGCAAATGACTCTCTCATTGACCTTTTACAACTCCCAACCACTGATGAACTCCATCCATAAGTTCGCCTCTTCTCTTAAATTGCAAAGTGACTAGCTCTGTTCTAATTATTGTAGTTTATTATTATTATTTGTTTTATTTTTCTATTCTCTAACTGATTAATTATTACTTGTTTTATTATTTTTATATTCTCTAACTGATTAATTATTATTTGTTTTACCGGTAACTTAACTTAATGCAATCCGCCTTTGTACATGATTTTAATGTTTGAATCTATCTCAATGTTTATCTTCCTGTTGGATTTCATATAATTGTTATCAATTGTGTTCATTGTTCTGCTCTCAGATACACTGTTAATGGTTACCTGTTGTGTATCTTGTTATTAATAAAAATAAAAATATACAATTTCTCATCCCAAAAAAGCACGAAAAGTCCATATAAAGTAGTATAAAAATACTTATTAGTTTAAGTGTATGTATTATTTCCTAACTTTAGTAAGAGTAATAAACAAGTTTACTACTCTTACTAAAGGTATGAAAAGCTTTTTGTTGTTTTTTTTTTTTTTTTTCTCTCATTCTTTAAGCTTTCAATGGTTCCAGATTTTTTCAGATTTGCCTCATATTCTCGTCAAACCACAGCCAATTAGAGTTAAACTGCAAGATCGTAAAATCATAACAAATTGGAAAAAAAATTATTTTTCCTTGCTTTGAAGAATCCTATACTTTATTCTTAGGATTTTGAGACATCATCTAAGGGTTTACTGTACTCTTTGAGAACTTATTTTCTATTATCTCTTCTGACAACTTGAATAATGAATTTTGACCCTTGCTACTAAACTAAGAAAAAGTTTCTTCTTCTGAATTCTTGGGAACTCCATAAGTTGTGATATTTTACTGGTTGGATTTCATCGGTGTTGAATTCTGCTTGGATTTGGACTGACTTCATCAGAAGGAATAACAGTATTCCTTCATCAAAAATATATTTTTTTAGAATGCTATTCTGAAATAAGCATTTTCTTAAAATATTACTCCCAAACTTCGGTTATTCTTCAAAATACAATAAGTGATCACTGAATTATAACCACCCCTATGAAAACTAAATGCGACCCGTTGACCACGTGAGGCACGAGAGTGCGGAGTTAGTCGACCTACGTAGCATAGATAAGGTGTCAGTAGTTCAATAGGTAGCCCACTATCTGGGCGTCAAGGAGAAACACTGAGTCACACCTCACACACAGAAGATCATGCTTACATATCCCCTCTGCAGTGTTGCAGTAAGTGTAAGTGTAAGTGTGTGTTGTCTTACGGCACCAGGGGTTTCCCCCATCTCCGCGTTGCTTTCATTGTGGTGAACCAGTTCACTGGGAAATGCCAGAGATTTAAAAGTGTGTGGGAATTGTTCATGTGTTGTGTTCTGTACCGTTGTTCATCTGGTCATTTAGCCGTTGGACCCCTATTGAGGCCCAACGTTGTCCCACTTACGCCCCGTGGAGGCAGACCAGGAACCCAGTAGCTGTAGATTCACTCTGGCAGGTCCTGCCGCTTAATTTCCTGGGATTTCGGCGGCTAGGACCTTAAAAAAAATAAAATAAAAAAAAATATATATAAATAATAATAATAATAATAATAAAAAAATAAAAAAAATATATATATAAGTAAATAAAAAATCTGCGCTGGGGTAATGTCGCTTTGGTTTGCTAGGCCGAGTTTTGGGCATAAGGTAATTTTATCATATTAAGTTTTTGACGTGTGGGGCTTTCGCTATGATGAAGGTAGAGAGGGGAGGGAGACCGAAGATTGGGGGGAAAAGACAGAAATATGGGGCCAATAGAGTAGATAGCCCCAGTTTTCAGTGGGGCATGCCCATGCCCCACCAGAGTAGAAGTTTGGGGGTGGAGGAGAAGGAACAAAAAATGTCCCCTCCCCCCAAGGAAGTGGGAATAATAGGTGAAGTGCAGTGTTGCAGTGTGGTTCTTTTTCAGCCGGCCATCCTTTCTGTACGAGCCTGTTAGCAACGATATTACCAACAACACCATGACGTTGTATGCTAATGCCATGAAGCGATGACACCTCAAGGCAATATGGGCCACAGACTCGGTAGCCAGACAGCCAGCTCTACAATTGCCCTCTAAATATTCTGGAAAGGGTAGGAAGGGCATTGATCCTAGCTTTCATAAGGTCAATTTACACACATAGCATAACAAACTAAATACCACGTTAGTCCCCTTTTATCCCTCAGAACAGTCTGGATTCATAGTGGCATGGATTTCATAAGTTGTCGAAAGCGTGCTACACGATGCTAGTTCGTGTTGATATATTTGCTTCCTGCCGTTGTTGCAAATTGGATGGTTGCAGATCTCTACTCCAAACAGCTCGATCTACCATATCCCACAGATGCATTTCATTCAGCCATAGTGGGCTGAATTCCCTCCCATGTTCCTGAAACCAGTGGTGTATAATTATGATCTTTCTGCATGTCCCATTATCCCGTTAGACGGACCCATTCGCATAGGGATACATGCAGCCATGACAGGAAGTACCTGGCCGAAAACAATTTCAGATAGTTTGTAGCAACAAAATGTTGTTCCTCTGGTATCAAAGGGGATCAGTGTGCATCACAAAAACTCTCTCCTTACAGGAATACACCACAACCAACTGCCTGCATTTTGACACCTGCAAGGATGGGTCTATGGAGTCATCCTGTTTTCGCCTTATTCTAATTTTCCCATGAGCGAAAAACAGCAGGGACGCAGAGTCATCAGACCAGAAAACATTTGTTTAATCCTCTGCTGTTCGGTGTTGGTGTTTGCAAGTTCGCCATAAACGTCCCTTAATTGTTTTTTCATGACAGGAGTGGAACAGATTCGATCGTCGAATGCAATATCCTATACTTGACAAAGTACGACGAGTTGCGAATTCGAAAATGCCTATTTGGGTTGCTATTTGACTGACTGAAGCATTTCTGTTACTTTGCACTAGCCTTGTGAGCCTCTGTTCACCTGTGGAATCAATGAGCTGTTGATTGGATGTTATTTAGTTGATGTAATCATGTGAAAACCTCAGTAGGATTGCAAACCAGGCAAATCAATTTTCCGTGGGGAGAAATTTTCCTCTCTACGACTGAGACCGACTAACTCGGCCACTGAGTGAAAAACGCCCATAAAAATTCCTCGCGTCATCTACAGGATTCGAACCAGGTGAGGATACCACATTGCTACCCGCGCAGACTGGCAGAGGTGAAATTATTACATTAGGGTCACCCGTAATTCATTAAATAAACTGATATTTTTCTCTGTAAATGGCGTGTTTTCTCTGCTAGATTTGCTTGTTTTGCTGGACAAAAAACCCCAGTCTCTGGGGCAAAAACCTTGCTATCTATGCCAGAGACCGACTAATTAACTCATTAACGTCCCTCGCGTCATCGACGTGATTCGAATCCGTGCCTTTTCCACCCGGTGTGGGGAGGACGGTGACGATACCAGTGTGCTACTGTAGACCGTCAGCGGTGAAAGTGATTCTTGCACCGCTTCTGTTGGAACGAGCAGCAGCCTGGAAAACAAGGTTCTGGGGCTTTTAAGGACTGCTGGGGAGTCATCACAAAACAAGTGAATACATGAGCTGTGTTAGGGTAACTAAAAGTAAAAATAGGTGCATGTATACTTGCTTGTACAACAATGCTAGGAGTATAGTAAATACATTTGATGAATACATTTGAAGGTGCTGTTCAAAACGCCAAAGGCAGATATTGTTGGGATATCAGAGAAGTGGTGTCACGCAGATATAACATGCGCGTGCGCGTGATTGTTCGGGTCGGGTGATTTACACGCTCCGCTTATTTCAATTGTTTTAGTTTCTTAAACTAATGTAACCATCTTAATTTTCATCTAATGTCTTAGATTTATATTCATACTTTGTGATGAGTAATTATCGAAGTGCTTTTTGCTACTAATTCGTCCAGTAATTTCGGATTTCCTGGCAGTATTGCTAAAGTTGAATCGGATCTTGTTGTTTGCATTGTGAGTACAGTATGTTCCTTTACCCGTTGGAGCCCACATGCTGCAAAAAGTAAGCAGTCAGCTTCTCATGTAGCCTAATCCTAGCCTGAAGGAACAGTCCTTGGTTAGTATGTACTCTCCTTTTACTTTGTCAGTAGCCTTGCCATATCTCTCTCTCTGTAGTGTTTAGTGAATTTTAGGTATAATGCCATTGAAAAATATGCAACCCTGCTCGAGCTGCTGAAAACCTTCCGACTGCCTAATAAAATGTACATCATCATGCCAGCTTCTTTTTTGCAATTTTTGTAGTAACATAAAAGTTTTAAAACTTACTGCACAACTGAGCTTTTGCCTGGGGTTACTGATAATTGTACTCAAACGGAATCACAGACTTCAGTCAGCTACGCTTTTTGCGGGCGTAGCACCGGGAAACTTGAAACCATGAAGGCTAAGGTTAATTCTAAGAAAACTGCATTCAGAAAATAGCTCGCTAAGGGAACGTCTGAGCCAGCTTGAAGACTATCAACGAAAGTCCTTGAGCCTGCTACAAAATCTCTTGCTCGTGAACACTAGGCTCCCCTGTCCCGTCTCACAGGAACGCCCATCTCCCTCACCTGAGTCATCGTTACTATCTGAAACAGAAATAGTTCCACTTTCTAAAGACAGCGCCTATAGCGCAATGCTAAAATCTACGAAACGGGACTCTGAAATTGCAGACACGAATGGAGCAGAGCAATGCCAGATGCCTGGACTTGCATCGATGCAAGCATCCCCACGCCAACGGCATTCCAGAAACAGCAAGACCACCTCGATTGGTGCGAGAGTAGTTAATACTATCCTCAGAATACGTACGAAATCACCAAGCGACCAGCAATAAATACTCACGCGAATATTTTCATTAGCAGGCTAGATCCGTTGACAAAAGTTGAACAAATAGAGGCACTATTGAAGGAACTAGGCATGCCCAGTAAGCCTTTCAAAATCATTATTCAGGATTCAGATTGATGTGCCCAATTACCAACAATACCTCAATGCCGAATACTGGCTCAGAAGCCTGTTAGTGATGCCAAACTATGGGAGACTAAAGGCTAACAATTCATTAAGCCTGAACCCCTTCCACAACAATGCATAACTACGCCAGCATAGCTACCTGTTCTCTCTAGCGGAGTCTCCAAAATTACATCTGGGTGTGGGTGCAATTCGTGGATGCCTAGCATGTAGATGACGAACGAACATTAGACTGGTCGCAATCCAGTTAGAACATCCAGCAATAGGGCACATTGAACGCGACATCGGTCCCCGGACGAGATTTCAGATCATAATATCAAAAGAAGATATTGTTCGGAGAGTATTTTTCGTCATATTAAAACCCTCTGTGAAGGTAAATATCCAATGTTTCCTACAAAACATCAGAAGTGTCAAAAACAAACTAGACGACCTACTTGTTTTACTTTCCTGCACAGAGTACGACTTGGTCATTCTGATTGAAATCTGGCTCAGAGATGAAATGGAAATTGCTACCTTCACCTCAAATCTTGGCTATCATACGCTGGCTGCTAATAGAATTGGGAGACGAGGTGGCGGCATAGCAATATGTCAAAGGAGTTCACTCCCCTAATTCAGGCATCCACTTATCCAAGTGGTGACATAGAAGCAGTTCTTGGAATCTACCGAATTGCTGGTTTGTCGATTTCTGTGTGTGCCGTTTATTTCCCTCCATCGGTTTTCTGAGGATGGTGTCCTTAATCTGACAGCATGGCTGTCATCCACAATCAATCATCTGCAAAAGCTCATCATCCTCGGAGACTTTAACGTTCCACTGCCAGCCACAAAGAAGCTCCCTTATTCATGTACCTCGCTCATATGGCGATGCCGCCCTGTAGCGCATCTTCTAACCCTGACCATAGTTAAGAAGTTCCTCCCGTCCGATTGCTGCCATGATATCACTGCAGGCACCTAAGGATGAACGTACGCAAGTACAAACTGCGCACACTGTCAGGAGAGTATACAATCCAAAATACATGAACATTGGAAAAGTTACTACCCTTTTCCAACTTTACCTATGGAACATATTGGCTGAGCTTAACACCAATGCGGCTGCCTACTGGCTTTCGAGATGGATGGAATTCATTGCAAGTGTACAATGTCCAAAACATGCATTCTTAGTCCCCACTCAAAACCATGGTGGAATGACCTCTTCACCAACGCCTTTAGGGAAAAATAGGCAGCCCATGCCTCCTACAAGAAGTCGCCCTCACAAGACTCATATGCCAAATTTTCCAAAGCAAGGATGGATTTCCAGAAGAGTAAATAATCAGCTATTGACAATTTCATGAACTGCCGGCTATCCAGGGAAAAACGTGTGTGGTCCACTAATCATACTTGTACCCCTTTATCTTTAGATGTCCAGGAATGGTGTGAGCATGTGTTGCGTTTTAAGCGAGATCACTGTGTGTCCGAAGCATATCCTTGGAACGAAGCGTTTAACGTTTCTTCACCTACTATTAATACAGAAATTTCCGAAGAACAACTAATAAAAATAATAAATTCACTACCTGACAAGTCCACCACAGGAATTGACGCAATACCTCTTTTTAGTCTAAAAATTGCATCATATTTCATCAGCAGAAAGCTCACTCACCTCTTCAACAAAGTATTCAAATATGCACAGGTGGCTTCAAGCTGTTGTCATACGGAGTCGTGACAATTCCGAAGAAGCCTAATGCCAAAATATCGGCTGACTTCAGGCCAATATCAATTACCCCTCCCTTCCTGAAATGCCTCGAGAGTGCATCTATAACGATGTAGCACTCGCAATCTTTACGCATAGGCCCGAACAAACCCACCATGCCATGCCTAATAGATCTACTGTAACCTGCCTACAATTATTATCACAGAAAATACTTCACGCCTTGAATGACAACGAAGATCACACCATTTTTCTGGACATTAAATCTGTTTTCGACTCAGTTCAAATCACGTCCCTTCTTGCCTTACTTGTAAAAGTGTGGAGATAGAGATTGGGATCCCAGCCTTGCTGTTTGCAGCAATATTCGTTCCACTAATGGATCAAATTCTAGCGTTCCTCTCGTATGCTTATGATATCGTATGCTACTTGCAATGCAAACGCCGTGTTGGTGATTCACAAGAAAGATAAACCTCCTCTGATTCTATAAACAGCTACCTAAAGACATTTTGTAAGTATACCAAATTTTTTGGCTCGTCAGTTAATCCAGAGAAGTAAAACTATCTCATCTTTACTCCAAGTCGGATGACTTCTGCTGATACTGCATCTTCTCTAAGTCCGGAATTGGCAGGAAATGTTCTGGCTTCCACAGACAGTGTCAAATTCCTAGGAGTAATTCTTAATGCCAAACTCATCTATAAACAACAAATCCAAACTCAGTATTCCAAAGCCCTGAGAGGCTTCTGGGGAAGGAAAATAGATTTGTACAGAAAGCACAATAAGCAAATAATCAGGAAATACCACCAACCAGCCTCAGGAAACTATGAGCCTCGAATTCTGGGTGCTGAAGAGGTCGCACCAGATCTACACGGCATCTAAATCTGCACTCTGCTCCGAACTGCAATACACGTCCACAGTCCATAGAGTTCATGTGCTAAAAATAAAGGCATTTCTTCATCTGTGCTCAGCTAAGCATGATCACATCAACATCTGGAATACGGTTGATTGTTTGGCGGTTGCCAGGCAGAGATCTCTGCAGTACTCCCCCTTCCCCTCCTTGTGCTCAAGGCTCCAAAGGTTACAGAATTTCAAGAGACATTTCCCAAATGTGAATCTGGACACTCTCAACTCGTTCAACATCGACATCGACCTGTGGTCAATTGACAAGGCATTTCGCGATGGCATCTTGGCCTCTCTTTATGTTTGTAAAGGACAATTGTGTAAGTGCCGGTCTTAGTTAGCCGATGTCATTCCATGTTATGCTCAATTTGTAGTCCTTTTTCATTTTAATTACTATTACATTTTGATTATAATTTTTGTTTTTTTATTTATTTATTATTATTTATTTTATTTTTTTAATAAAAAAAATCACTTGTATAAACAACGTATTGTAAGATTCCTCTGACTTTCTGTGTAAGGAATCACTTTTGTATACAATTTATGTTAATAAAGAATCTTATTATTAATATTATAAGGAATACAGAATTGGAATTTGGGGAGTACTATGTGTACAGAAAGGATAGACAGGGTAGGCAGGGAGGAGGGGTTATGCTGTTAGTTCAGAAACACAAAATCTAAAGTAGTGCATCCACTTGACATGGGTGGACAGTGCAGTGTTGAATCAGTTTAGTGTGACATAAGCACTGGGAAAACAAAACTGAGACAAGTAGTGTGTTACAGGCCTAATGACTCCGATTAGTACAATGAACTACTGTGCAGGAAATTAGAGTGGGCAACTAAATCAGATTCTATTATAATGGGGTATTTTTAACATCCCAGATATTGAATGGAACTTGTGGTTGGTCATTCGCACACTAGCAAGGCTTTTTTGGATTTATTGGGTGATTGTTTTCTTGACCAGCATGTTCGAGAGGCAAACTGAAGAAGTAATACTCTTGAACTGATTATCAGCAGTGATTCTTTATGCAGTAAGAATCTGCAGTAAAGGAACAGCTGACAATGTTCACAGTGTGCTGATATCGGATTTACTCAAGGATGTAACTACCATCATGGGTAAAGGGAAAAGTTTTTTTTTTTTCCCGTAAAGGTGAATACAGTGTTCTCAGACAATTTTAAAATTCCATAAAGTTGAAGCAACTGATGATGTTACCAACGGCAAATTCTGAATGGGAAGCATTCAAAGAATTAAACTTGGAAGTTACAAAACTTTTCATACAAACTAAAAAATATTGTTCAAGGTGCCTAAATGGATATCGCATGAACTAATGAGAGTTGTGGCACAGAAGTAAGATGCATGGGATGCATATCTTGCATCCGTAAGGTAGTCCCAAAGGAGGATAGACAGGTGAGGGCAGATTGAGAGAAATCCTTGCCAAAAGATGCAAAAAAAAAAAAACCAGCAAAGAATTTTTTAATTATGTAAATTTTAGAAGAAAGAGGATGAATCAGATTGGTCCATTTGATATTGATGGTTGGACGGTTGAACCTGCTCAGGTAGCTGGAAGATTGAATGAGTATTTTGCATTCACATTCAGAGATGAGGAGATATTCAGGGAAGGGAATGCCAGAATTATATCTAATTCTGGTAGGGAGCTAAATTATTTTGTAATAACTTAGAGCAAAGTGGAGGAGAAATTGTTGAAGTTAAACATAAGAAAAGCACCTGGGGTGGATGGGATTTACCTAGATGGGAGCAATAAAAGAAGTAAGCAAACCTTTAGCCATAATTATAAGGCTTCCTTGGACTCAGAAGATGTTTCATTCGACTGGAGATGTGCAAATGTATCCCTAATTCACAAAGCAGGATCAAAGAGTGACTCAAGTAATTGCAGACCTCTAAGTTTAGCTTCTGTTCCGGAGAAATTAATGGAGGCACTGGTTAAAGAAGCACTGTAGGATCATCTAGACAAGACTGCATTTATAGTCCAGACACAGCATGAGTTCATTAAGGGGAAGTATTTTCTGACCAATTTGAATGGATAACATGGTGCGGTCACAAAGAAACTGGATGCAAAAAATAATTTTAATATCATATACTCGGATTTTAGATTAAATTTCGATACTGTTACACATGGAAGATACTGTAAATATTGGACAGTATGGCAGTAAGGGCAAACTGATGCTCTGGATAAAGCGGTTGTTGTGTGGGAAAAAAAACAGAGAGTGGTAATCAATCGACACTGCTCTTCGACGACTGATGGTATTAGTAGAGTCCATCAGGGTTCAGTATTTTGCCAATTGTTGTTTTCTCTATTTATTAATGATATTGATGAATGTATATCAGGGTTAATATCCAAGTTTGCAGACCATACAGAGGTTGGCAGGGTTGTTAATGACACTAGCATTACACTACTGCAACAGGATCTAGATGAATTGAGCAGATGGGCTGATAGGAGGCAACTGAAGTTTAACATTGACAAATATAAAGTAACTGCACGTGAGTAACAGTAACTCCAGAGTAGCATATCAACTGTGAGGAACTACACTCAGAAAAGTACAGAATGAAAAGACTTTAGGGTATTTGTGTAGTCAGATGTGAAATTTTTTGAGCAGTGCAGACAGTCTGCACGAGTAGCACATGATGTCTTGTCAATGAAGTACAGGAATTTTTCTAGCAAGGAGAAGGAGGTGATTATCCCCTTGTATGAGGCGATGGTCAGTCCTCACCTTAAGTACTGTTACAACTCTAGAGGTCTAGAAGGATATAGATCTGTATACATGTCTCTATCCTTCCTCATTTTAGCAAGGATATAGAGCTGCTGTAACGAGTACAGAGAAGGGCAACGAGATTGGTGAGGGGACCAAAGGGTTGCTCATAATGGCTTAAATTCTGAAAATTGCAGTGACTGGAAACTAGTCACCTGCGAAGTGCTCTCATTGATTTGTATAAGGCCTATAATGGTTTCAGCAAGCTCAATGCTGATGGGATTGTTCATCTTGCTGAGATTAATCATCTGAGGGGACATAAATTTAAACTGAAGAAAGAGAGTTGCAGAATACATGTGCGGAAATTTCCCTTTAGCCAGAGGGTGGTTGATTGCCTGAAGAAATTTCCATCTATAGCTGTATGAAATGTATTAACTGTGTGGAACAACACTAAGGGAAGTGTAGAATGAAAAAGACCTTGGGGGTAATTGTGCAGTCAGATATCAAGTTCGCTGAGCAGTGTAGATGAAATGCCAGAGCAGCTCATGATTTCTTGTCAATAATATATACTAATTTTGCTAGCAGGGAGAAGGCGGTGATTATTCCGTTGTACAAGGCAAAGGGCAACCCATACCTTGAGTACTGTGTACAGGTCTGGAGGCCTTATTTTAGAAAGCATGTAGAAAGAGTACAATGAAGGGAACAAAGGGGTGCTCGTACCAAAAAATTTTTAAGTTCTACAAAATGCAGCGACTAGAGATTAGCAGCTGCGAGGTGATCTGATTGAGGTACAAAGCCGTCAGCGGTTTCAGCAAGCTCAATGTTGATGGGATTTTTTCCTCTTGATCAGATTACGAACTTGAGGGGACATAGATTCATATTGAGGAAAGACAGTTGTAGAATAGATGTGCGCAAATTCGCCTTCAGTCAACAGTTAGTTGATTGCTGGAATAGATTTCAATCTCTTGTTGTGGAAGTTAATAGCTTAAATAAATTTAAAGCTGAGCTAAGTTAGACAGGCATTTGGAATGAATGGATGACCGAAATGGGAGGGTGTTTTTTTGGCTGATGTTGTATAAGCTTGCTTTCATTCATCATATGCCTCTGCTCATGCTAATGCTAAATACTGCTCATTATTATGCTGTTTCTTGTACTCTGTCTTGTGAACTCCTAACACTGCATGGTTGTCCAGAAGTATAAACAAAAAAATTATTTATTTAAATAAGGTAGCTGGGACTAAATAAATCTATCTACTCCTGTCTATAATTTAAAGTATCATTAATGCACCTATTAGTTGTAAGTTATTTGTAAATCTCTGACCAAATAGCCGAGGAACGCCTTTACAACACTATTCAACTTGTGTATATTTACAATGAATTGAACGTTTCCAATAGAAACTTTTTTTTTTTCTCTCTCTCTTTCAATTAAATGTATCGTTGGATTCACTGTATTCTACAGCAGCATATTAGAGAGGTAAAAAGAGGGAGTAATAACATTGATCTCACTATCGACAGTGTTTATTCATGCAAGAAGAATCTGGAGATAAAAGAACTACTGTTGTTGATGTAATTAGCATTAGCAAAGGGATTTGATGCAAGAAAGCAAGCTTATATACGATCAGCCAAAAAAAAAAAAAAAAAAAACCCTTATTTCACCCATCCACTTAATTCAAATTTTTGTCAAGTCTGCCTTTAAAATATTTAAGCTGTCAACTTCTACAATGACAGGTGGAATTTTCGTCCAGCAATCAACCACCCGCTGGCTAAACGCAAACTTCCGCACATCTATGCTACATCTGTCTTTCCTCAATTTGAATTTATGCCCTCTCAGGTGATTATTCTGAGCAAGAGGACGAATCCCATCAGCATTGAGCATGCTCAAACCATTCAAGGCTTTATACACCTCAATACGATCACCTCGCCTAGTCTCCAAACACTGTAATTTGCAAAACTTAAGCCTTTCTTCGTAAGCGCAACCCTTTTTTCCATTCACTAATCTTGTTGCCCTTCTCTGTACTCGTTCCAACAGCTCTACATCCTTCTTAAAATCAGGCTTCCAGACCTGTATACAGTACTCCAGGTGTGACCTGACCATTGTCTAATACAAGGCGATAATCGCCTCTTCATCCCTGCTAGAAACATTCCTGTATATCATTAACAAGACACCATGAGCTTCTCTTGCAGACCATCTGCACTGCTCAGAAAACTTCATATCTGCCTGGACAATTACCCCCAGGTCCTTTTCATTCTCTACCACCGCCAGTCTAGTACCACAGAGTTGATACATTACTCTGGGGTTATTGCTTCCCATATGTAGAACTTGACATTTATCAATGTTAAACTTCATTTGCCACCTCTCAGCCCATCCGCCCAACTCTTCTAGATCCTGTTGCAGCAGCGTACTCTCATTATTGTCATTAATAACCATGCCAACCTTTGTATTGTCTGCAAACGTAGACATTAAGCCTGATATACGATCATCAATATCATTTATAAACACTAAAAACAACAATGAACCCAACACTGAACCCTGAGGGACTCCACCAATAACATTAGTCCACGAAGAGCAATATCCGTTGATTGCCACTCTCTGTCTTCTCTCACTCAACCATCCATTTATCCATAGCAGCAATTTGCCTCCAATGCCACACTGCTCCAGTTTGTGCAGCAGTTTTCCATGTGCAACAGTATCAAAGGCCTTTCTAAGATCCAAATATATAATATCAAAGTTATTCTTTGCATCCAGTTCGTTTATGACTACATCGTGGTATCCAATCAAATTAGTCAGACAAGACTTCCCCTTAACAAACCCATGCTGTGTCCGAGCTATAACTGAAGTCTTGTCTAGATGATCTTGCAATGCTTCTTTAACCAGTGCCTCCATTAATTTCCCTGGAACAGAAATTAAACTGACAGGTATGTAATTACCTGGGTCTCCCTTTGATTCTCCTTTGTGGATTGGGGTCAAATTTGCACATCTCCAGTCAATGGGTACTCTCCCCCCCCCCATGAATCCAGGGAAGCTTTCATAATTATTGCTAAGGATTTTTGCTTACTTCCTTTGCCACCTCTTTTAGTATAACTGGATAAATTCCATCCACCGCAGGTGCCTTTCTTATGTTCATCTTCAACAATTTCTCCTTCACTTTACTCTCAGTTATTACAAGATTATGTAGTTTACTGCCAGAGTTTAATACACCTCTGGAATTCCCCTCCCTGAATAACACCTCATGTGTCAATGTAGATGCAAAATATTCATTTAGTTTTTTAGCTACCTGAGCGGATCATCAACAGTTTAACCATCGATATCAAGTGGACCAATCTGATTCATCCCCTTCTTTCTAGAGTTTACATAAATAAAGAACTCTTTGCTGTTTTTCTTTGCATCCTTTTCCAAATATTTCTCGTAATATGCCTTAGCCTACCTAACCTCCTTTGTGATTTGGTTACAGACCAGCTTATATCTATCATAGGCTTCTGTATCACCTGTTATTTTATATGTATCCCATGAATTTTTCCTCTCTGTCTCATGTCTAATTAGTTCATCTGACATTCATTTATGCCTAAATCTTCAACAATATTTCTTAGTTGGTATGAAAAGCCTAGTAGCTTCCAAGATTAATTCTTTGAATGCTTCCCATTTTGAATTTGCTGTTGGTAACATCATCAGTTGGTCCCACCATATCGAATTTAAATACTGTCTCAGACCACTGTAGTCACCTTTATGAAAGCAAAAACCCTTTCCTTTACCCTTGATAGTAGTCACCTCTTTAGTAAATCCCACTTCAGCACACTGTGATCACTGCCACCTCGTGGTTCCTTTATCTGCAGAATCGTAATGCATGAAGAATCACTACTGATAATCAGATTAAGAGTATCACTCCCTCTAGTTGCCTCCAGAACATGCTGATGTAGAAAATAATCATCCAATAAATCCACAAAAGTATTGCTAGTGTGCGAATGACTAACCCACAAATTCCAGTCAATATCTGGGAAATTAAAATCCCCCATTATGAGACACTCTGATTTACTGGCCCACTCCATTTGTCTGCACAATTGCTCATTATAATAATCACATTCATTAGGCCTATAACGCACACCTTCTCTCATTTTTCCTTTCCCAGTGCTTATGTCGCACCAAACTGACTGAACATTGCATTGTCCACCAACATCAATTGGATTCACTTCCTTAGATTTTATGTGTTTCTTAACTAACAGCATAACCCCTCCTCCCTCCCTGTACTGTCTAACAGCAACTAAGGCTATGTTGTTCCGTGTATATTGTCTGTAAATTGTGTGTGTTCTGTGGTCGATTTTCAGTTTTTCTCGCCAAAAAACCCGAGTTTCCCGGAGGAACACCGTATTACCCTCGACTGAGACCAGCCACATTGTGAAAAAAAAAGAACCATAGCAATTCCTCATGGCATTCACGGGACTCCGATTCAAGTCTTTTCCACCCGGTATGGAGAAAACGGCGATTGTACCAACTGCGCTACCGACGAGGGCAAGGTTCACTGGTGGTATGATTGCTGTGTATTGATTTGCGATTTACTTAAAGATGTTACCACCATGAAGGGAAAGGGGAGGGTTTTGCTTTCGTAAATGTGACTACAATGGTATGAGATAGTTTTCAAATTCTGGGCCAACTGATGATGCTCGCATCAGCCATTTCTAAATGGAAAGCATTCAGGGAATTAATCGTAGAAACAGTTAGGCTTTTCGTACCAACTAAGAAATACCATTCAAATTTAGGCCGAAATGGATGACAGACGAACTAATGCATTGGATGCATTAAATTATTATGCGACACAGAAGCTTATTATTATTAGCTACATGGTGCAAGGAAGCCTGAGGCTCATGCTGCACCAGCCAAAAAAAAAAAAAATTTCCGAGTTATCCTGAGAGAGAGAGAGAGAGAGAGAGAGAGAGAGAGAGAGAGAGAGAGAGAGAGAGAGAGAGAGAGAGAGAGAGAGAGAGAGAGTCAAAACTAGAAAAGAATCACCAAGAAAGAGAAGAATGATGATATCCAGCTTAGGACTGTCGGTGTGGCAAGCCCATGCTCACCAGATGTGAGTCCCTGCGGTTAGGTAGTAACTGGTTGTAAACTAGTTACTACCATAGATTAACACAGGAGCGTTCCTAGAATATACTGACCTTTATTCGGTATTGTAATTCACTTTGCGAACTTAGTTACAGACGCCAAACTGAAGGTTTCGATAGTGATTAGGAGGAGAGTGCTAATTTTTTAAAGTATAATTCTATGCAGAAGGTGTAGTTTTTGAAATATATTTTGCAGCTCCAGGTAATGTTATTATTTGAATCCGTATAGCATTTGCCGGGACGAGGTGCTTTGTATGATATAGTTAAATGAGAAAGCAGAGTGCACTTCCGAATTACTCTCTCAAGTGTAGAAATACTCCTAGATGTGCAGAAATCTGCTTTTTTGCCAGCGTTAGTTGATTGCCGATACAAACTTCCATCTGTCGTTGTGGAAGTTTATAGCTGAAATAAATTCACGGAAGAACTGAACAAACTTTTATAGGAAATGGATGTGCGAGATATTTATTTATTTATTTATTTATTTGTGCTACATAAGCTTGCTTTTTTTTGCTTCACCACATGCCTCTACTACTACTACTAATACTACTCGTTCTGGCTCAGCCATACAGCATAGCCTGGATAATTCTAAAAATTCCCTTAAGCAAAACCCTTAGGGGTTGATGAAAAAGCATCTGTAACTAAGCCAAATATATTTTGGCCCAATGTACCTCTTCCAGATGCTTGTTGGCACTAGGTGGGATGAAAATCCTTGTATTTCGAAATGAAATCGTACCTCGGCTGCCAGTATCCAACTAATTCGATTCGTTTGAAAGGTCCTTTAGAAGTTCTACGTTCTTGTTAATAAAACATCTTATGTTTAATAATCAAATACATACAGTGCATGACTGAATTACTGATGAACCAGAACGCCGTTCTGATGCACAATCCATTCCATATCCTTGATTATGTCACTTTTCTCTCTTCTCCTGTCTTGCAATGAAAATGAAACCCAAATCCTTTCAAATATGTGACCAGTTATGGGAAGCCAACTGTACAGAGAAAACAACTGACTATAGAAAAAGGTCAATGTTCTCAATATTGTAACTAAAGAACTAGAAACCCCATTTTGATTTTGAGGTTTAAACTGCACCTAGTACAAGTAAAATAACATGAAATATTTTTTGTTACACATTTTTTTTTTTAATTGAAAAATGACTGGGAGGGCGAGCAGTTGGCAGAATAGTATCTGAACTCGTATCCTGATTATAATGTAACGAATCAGTTTGTGTTTAAAATTATATTGCTGCATGAAACGCATTAATATTGAAAGGGTTATCAGTATTACGCAACCAAAATTAAAGATTAGGTGAGTGTACGTCAGATTTGCTGCCATTTGTTTCTGCATTTCTTTTGTTTCATTCACTGTATCTGTGAAGCCCTGCTGCTTGTCTGCTATATCCATCTGTGATTAGTGCAATGTTTACGTATGTTGGTGTTGATAAAGATAGTTGACAGGTTCCTGTTTGCTAATTTTTATAACTGTAAAACTTACCACTTTCAAGACGTTATGTGTAAACATTTAATTTTAATAGGTATTTGCTGTGCTGCTATACTTAAAAGTAAGTGTTAACTAACGCCGTCACGATATCCATTCCCATATTTAGTTTTATACCATAATTAAAATAGTCATGAATTTCTCCAACTTTTCTAAAATATATTATCCTGATAATATATGTTGTGTTTGTCCTGCATTTTATCTGAAACTGCAAGAATAAAACCGGTTTATTAGTTAACAGTTACATTCAGCGTTACAATAAAATTGACATAAGGCTTATCCTCGAAACGGCCGGGAGGGTGTAAAAATTTGAAACTTCTCCGATACGTCGTAAAAAGTCTTTCTTTAATTTTTTGGGAGTAAGTATTCAGTATTATCATGAAAGGAAATTTGAGTATACACTACACCGTCTTTACGTTAGATGACCACCAGAATAATACCACCATGCAGTGCAGGTGTTAATTTTAAGTGATTTTTGTGTTTTGTGTGTTACAATGGGTTGATGTGTCAGGATTACTGTTAAACTCTATCAATATTGGATTAGATCAGACGGGTTTTGGTCGAACCGTGTTTGGTTAATTGAAACACTTTGTGGGGTCAGACACTGCAGACTAATTTTTAATCCATCTGCATAGAGAATAAATTTGATTTTTCAAGAAATGTTTACCATCTTTCTGCACTGACTGGACTAGTCAATGCAGAAAGCTGCTGCATGGAGCTCTTTGACAGTGGCTCCCATGAACATATAGACTGGGAAAAGTCAAGTGTCAAAGTAATATCTTGATTAACAGGAAATTATAAATAAATAATTTATTTATTTTTCAAAAAATTTTTGTGGAATTCTGGAATTTTTCAAAAAATGCAAGCAATTCTAACCATACAAAAATAAGTAGTTATGAAAATATCAAAAAAAAAAAAAAAAAAAAGGAAAGAAAATTGTCTCTTATCATGCACTGTTTCACCATTGGGAAAGACAGTTTCATCTTCAAAATGCCTGTTAACCTACTTTTTTAAAAACAGACCTTAAAATATGAAATTAATTAATCATAATGCAACTCCAATTCTTTTGGCTGTATTTTTCCCATCATTTTATGATATACTATAAGATAGTATTTGTTTACCTTATTCAGTAGCATGTTAAACATAGTTAAAATGAAGTTACTAACAGATTTTGAAGTAGCTCAATCTGAAAAGTAAAATTTTACTGTCTGTGTGAATTTTATTTATTAAAAGTCACCCAAGCTCTTTGAAAATTAACTTAGGTGGTCCTCAAGCCATCGAAGACTATCTTGCGCAGCTCCTAGGTTAAGTTTGGCCACCCGTGGACTTGTCTGTTTATCTAAATATGATAATTAGAGAGCACAATAATTCTATTTCTGAGAGGAATTATAAGATGTTCTACTAAAATAATTAATTCAATAGAGTAAAAGTAAACTGTTCAAGTTCATAACATCAAATGAAGATTTTAGGTAAAAATCTGAATTTGATGTAGTCAACCCAAACAGTTTTCTACTTGCACAGATCCATCTCAAACAGCTGGGTCTGTATAACTAGAGAACAGAACCCAAATGGAATTGTAAACATTAAAATCACAAAGGAAAATTATCTCACTGTTAGGAAAGTTAGATTATAGAAAGAGTTTCACAAAGAAGAAATTAGTTCTGAGTGGGCGCCTCCGTAGCCAAGTGGGCAGGAGCAGCAGTGCTTATCACACGCTTCTTGATTAGACCGGGGTTCGAGCCCGTACCTACCAAATATGGAGGATGTGGAAAGGTCAGGGAATGACCACCGCATATCCCCAGAGCAATATGGCCTTAGTTGCTAATGCTCCTAAAAACCAAACAACAACAAGTTCTGAGTGATTAGTGGACTTGGGAAAATTCAGATAAATTTGACAGAATGGGGTAGGGAGATTTTAAGACAGAGAAGATCAAATAGAAGAGATTCCAAATTAGGAAGTCTCTGACAAGGAATACCAGACAAACATAAGCACAACTAACACTTTTGAAGGGAGAGGAATGATAGTGAATTATTGCAACTGATATGAGTAGCAGTTGAGTAGCAACTGATATTAGTAGTACTGAGAATTGAGATTCTGGCAGAAAAAGGAAATGAGGCAGGTTGTTGGTAGAAATGGCCATCAGTGAAATTAGAATTGAGCCACATATCTGTGAAATGAATGAGGAAGTTTTTTTTTTTTTTTTTTCCCAGATAAGTTGAATCAATATCACTGCTGACAAACTCAATAAATATATTGCTTCTGCATCACACATGAAATTTTTTAGAGATCAATATACCAGCAGTGTACCTAATTCTAACTGGGTGCTAAATACTTGTAGTTATGTGAACACCTAGAGGAAAGTTAAAGAGAAGTTGTTGAAACTAAAATTGCAAAAAGATATCTGGGACTGATGGAATCTGTCTATTTATTTTAAAAGAAGCAGCAAAAGAGGTAGGCAATTATTGCAGTAACATTAACATTAGTAGAGACATATGATGCAAGAAAGCAAGCTTATACAGCATTGGCCAAAAAAAAAAAATTTTCATCCATCCATTTGCTCCAAAAGCTTGTCCAGTTCTGCCTTGAATTTATTTAAGCTATCAACTTCCACAAAGACAGATGGAAGTTTGCTCTGGCAATCAACCAACCCCCTGCCAAAAGCAAATTTCCACACATCTCGCAGGTGCCGAGTCTCCAGATTGCAGATTTTAAGCCTATCTTGGTAAGCAATAGCATGTAGTTCAGCCTTAAATTTATTTAAGCTATCAACTTCCACAACAACAGATGGAAGATCTGTTCCAGCAATCAATTACCCACTGGCTAAAGGCAAACTTCCCCACGTCTATTTTACAACTGTCTTTCCTCAACTTGAATCTATGCCCCCTCAGGTTCTTAATCTCAGCAAGTGGAAGTTTCCCATCAGCATTGAGCCTGCCCAAACCATTCAAGACCTTGTATACCTCAGTCAGATCACCCTGCAGGAGCCTAGTCTCCAGATGCTGCAACTTACAGAATTTAAGCCTCTCCTGGTAAGAGAACACCTTTGTTCCTCTCACCAATCTTGTTGCCCTTTTCTGTACTCATATCAGCAACTCTGCATCATTTCTAAAATGAGACCTCCAGACTTGTGTGAAGTACTCAAGGTGTGGCCTGACCATTGCCTTATGCAAAGATATAATCACCTTGTCTCTGCTAGCAAAATCCCTATATATCATTGACAAAACTGCACGACCTGCTCACAGAACTTCATATCTGACTGCACAATTGCCCCCATTTCTTTTTCATTCTCCACCTTGAGTGTAGTACCATTCTGTTGGTACATTTCTCTTGGGTTACTGCTACCCATATGCAGTACTTTGTATTTGTCAATATTAAACTTCAGTTTCCATTTCTTAGCTCATCTACCTAACTTTTCTAGATCCTGTTTGAGTAGCATACTGTCTTTAACAGCCTGCCAACCTTTGTATCATCTGAAAACTTGGATATTTAGCCTGATATACCTTCATCAATATCATTAACAAATACATAAAACAACAAGGGGCCCAGCACCGAACCCTGGGGGACTCCACTAATAACATTAGTCCACGTAGAGCAGTGTCCATTTATTACCACTCTCTGCTGTCTTCCACTCAAATTCCTTTATCCATTGCAGCAATTTGCCCTTAATGCCATACCACTCCAATTTGTACATCAGTTTTCCATGTGCAACAGTATCAAAAGCTTTCCTGAAATCCAAGTATATAATATCAAAATTATTCTTTGTATCCAGTTTGTGACCACATCGTGGTATCCAATCAAATTGGTCAGACAAGACTTCCCCTTAACAAACCCATGCTGTGTCTGAACTATTACTGCAGTCTTGTTTCAGGTGATCCTGCATCACTTCTTTAACCAGTGACTCCATTATTTTCCCTGGAACAGAAGTTAAACTAACAGGTCCATAATTAATGTCACCCTTTGAAGCCCCTTTTTGAATTGGGGATACATTTGCACATCCAGTCCATGGGGACCTCTCCTGAATCTAAGGACGCTCTCATAATTATGGCTAAGTGTTTGCTTACTTCTCGCGATGCCTTCTTCAATATCATTAGATAGATTCCATCTGCCCGAGGTGCCTTTTATGTTCAGTTCAACAATTTCTCCTCCACTTTGCTCTCCATTATTAGAAAATCGTTTAGCTCCCTGTTAAGAGTTTAGTAAACTTGTGTCCTCCCCCTCCTTACGGAATTCCTCGTGTGAATGTAGATTCAAAATACTCATTCAGTTTGTCAGCTTATCTGAGCAGGATCATCAACAGTCGAACCACCAACATCAAGTGGACCAATTTGATTCATCCCCTTCCTGTTTTTCTTTGCATCTTTTGCCAAGGATTTCTCGTAATCAGCCTTCACTTGCCTAACCTCCTTTCTGACTTGATTACAGACTATCTTATATCTGCCATAAGCTTCTGTGTCACCTAATTTATATGCATCCCATGCATTTTTCTTCTCTGCCATGAGCCTCATTAGTTCATCTGACATCCATTTAGGCCTAAATCCTGAACAGTATTACTTAGTTTGTATGAAAAGCCTAGTAGCTTCCAAGATTAATTCCCTGAAGGCCTCCCATTTAGAATTCACTGTTTTTAACATCATCAGTTGATCCCACTGTATAGAATTCAAAAACTGCCTGAAACCACTATAGTCACCTTTAAGAAAACAAAAACCCTTCCCTTTACCCTTGATGGTAGTTAAATCTTTAAGTAAATCTCACATCAGTAGACTGTGATCACTGTCAACTAGTGGTTCCTTTATCTGCAAATTCCTAATGCATGAATAATCACTGCTGATAATCAGATCAAGAGTATTACCCTCTCTGGTTGCCCCTTGAACATGTTACTGTAGAAAACAATCTGCCAAGAAATTCACAAAAGTCTTGCTACCGTGCAAGTGACCAACCCACAAGTTCCAGTCAATATCTGGAAAGTTAAAATCTCCCATTACAAGACATTCTGATTTACTGGCCCACACTACACTATTTCTCTGCACAATTGTTCATTGTACTCGTCAGTTATTAGGCCTGTAACACACTCCTACTCTCATTTTCCCTTTCCCAGTGTTTATGTCACACGAAACTGACTCAACATTGCACTGTCCACCCATGTCAACTGGATGCACTTCCTTAGATTTTGTTTCTTAACCAACAGCATAACCCCTCCTCCCTTCCTATCATGTCTAACCTCTCTGTACATATTGTACTCTCCAGATTCCAATTTTGATGCTTTGATAAATACCTCAAATTCATCAAATTTATTTACCAAACTTCTAGCATTGGTGTACACGCAAGTATACATGCACCTGTTCTTACTCTTAGTTACCCTAACGCAGCCCATGTATTTACTTGTTCCGTGATGACTCCCAGCAATGTGCTCTCTAGGCGGCTGCTCATTACACTAGAAGCAGTGCAAGAATCGCTTTCACCTCTGCCTGCAGCTACTGTTCATCTTTTAGTCTGTGAATCTCCCAAGCTAGCAGTTTTCTGACCCATCTACCACTGCCTCGATAGCATCAGCAAATATTCTTACACCCTTTCTGTTTAAGTGTATCCCATCCCTGTAGAAACAGTCTCTCCTATTAGCAAGCACAGACCACACTGAAAAAACTGTACAATGTAAAATTGTATAATCTCTCCAGGGCCAAATTAATTGATAAGGCTCTCATCATATACTCCCTCCTATAGTGTCTGAGCAGAATTGCAGACAGTTTCAAATTCAACCCTAGCTCGCAACTTTTTTTCAATATTGACCTGTACTTGTTAATTAAATTTTCAGATCTCTTAAGGTCATTAGTGCCAACGTGTACAACATTATTGCCTTTTGTGCCCTTAATATCTGCTCTACAACGTCATCAACTTTTGCTGCTGGCAGACATACCCTGGTCCTGTTACACCTATCCTTTTTGCATAATATATTCCCCATCTCCCTGACAATAGAGTCACCAACAGTAACTAGTTCCTGTGGGAACAGCACATTTTGCCTTGGAGATTGCCGCTGTGTTGCCTGATGCACAGGAGTGTACTCTGGTGTTGAGTTACTCAGCTGAGAGCTTGATAGGCCCCTCTTATTAATTTCCTTGAGGGCCTTACACCTTACACCTAAAACTCTCATAGATACCATCAAAATGCTGTGGCACCTAATTTCCTCACAGTCTCTGCACCTAGCACACACAAAGACATCCTCCTTGGCTAGATCATGTCCTGTTCTAGACAGGTCCGCAAACATTTTACATTTTGTGCATTTTTTTAGACTGTGATGCATTGGAGAATTGCCCCCTTTGGTTCTCCCCCGAGCCACAGCACTCTCGCTAATCTGTGAGTATTGCTTTGCTGCTCTAGTCTGCGTCATGATTCCATTTAAGTGCAATTTAATTGACAATGAAATTTAATAAGATTAATAAATTTTACTGATTAATTGATAATACCATGCTATACTAAGCTAACAGATTTCTAATACAGTGCTACGTGTTTCGCTATCTAGTTTTATCTAGTTCAGGATATACGCTATGTCGTATAACAGTGACGAAAGTTACGAATGGTAAATCTGCGGACACTAAGTATTAACTTTCAAAATCGCTATCTAAATTCAAAATAAACCAAGGAACTTGACTAGGACTATAAGTTACTTATAGAAAATTATTTAATATAACAATTAAGTCAATAAAATGGCTAAATATAATTAAAAACTTAGCATTCGCCAGAGCTGCAAAATCTTGTCCAACACGTGGATACTCTTACTGATACTAAGTATCAGTAAGTATCGATAACAAAAAGGATAACCCTTTTTGTTCCCCCTCACCAATCTTGTTGCCCTTCTCTGCACTTGTTCCAGAAGCTTTAGTTCCTTCCTAAATTGAGGCCTCCAGACCAATATGCAGTACTCAGGGTTTGGCCTGACCAAGCCTTATACAAAGGGATAATCATCTCCTTATCCCTTCTAGCAAAATTTCTGTATATCATTGACAAGACCCCATGAGCTGCTCTTCCAGCCTATCTGCACTGCTCAGAAACATACATATCTGACTTCACAGTTACCCCCAGGTTTTTTTCATTCTCCACTGTCCTGAGTGTAGTACTGCACAGTTGGTACGTTACTGCTACCCATATGCAGTACTTTGCATTTTTCAACGTTAACCTTCAGCTGCCACCTCTCAGCCTATTTGCCCAACTTTTCTGGATCCTGTTGCAGTAGTATACTATCATTATTGCTGTTATAGAATTCTGGGAACTCCACTAAACTGCATTCTTGTCTAGATGGTCCTGCATTACTACTTTAACTAGTTACTCCATTATTTTTCCTGGAACTGAAGTCAAATTGACAGGTTTGTAATTACTACTGTCACCCTTTAATCACCTTTTGGGAATTTGTGGGTACATTTGCATATCTCCAGTCCAGAGAGGACCCCAGTGAATCCAAGGATGCTCTCATAATCATGGCTAAAGGTATGTATCTCTTTTGCTGCCTCCCTTAATATAATTGGATAGATCCCATCCATCCCAGGTGCCTCTTTTTATGTTTAGCTTTCTTTCTCTCTTCCACTTTCCCTCAGTTATCACAACATCATTCATCTCTGTTAGAATTTGACTCATTTCAGCATCCAGATCACTAAAATATTCCTTTTGAATTTAGATGCAAAATATCTCTTTACTTTGTCAGAAACCTGAGTTGAGTGGGATCTCAACAGTCAGTTGACATAAATGTGATTCATCTTCTTCCTTCAAGTCCTTACATAAGTAAAGAAATCTGTGCTGCTTTTCATTGCATGCTTTGCCAGACTTCTCATAATCTGCCTTAATTTGCCTGCTTTGTGACTTTATTGGTGTTCTGAATAAAGTGTTTAAGGCCTTAACTGGATTAAGTAAGTTAAAAGCAGATGGCATGCAAACTCTTGCTCAGATGACATATACAAGGAGACATAAATGTAAATTTAAAAAGTATGATTGTAGGATAGATGTGAGAAAATTTGCTTTCAACCAGAGAGGGATTGATTGATGGAACAAATGCCGTCTGGTGTTGTGCAGGTGGGTAGTTTTAATAAATTTAAGGAAGGATAAGAGAAAGATTACAGGTGCTACAGGAAGTGTTTTCTATAATATTTATTATTTTATTTATTATATATATTTTTTGTCTGATGCTCTATAAGATTGCTCTTACATCATTTGATACTATAATAATAGCACCAGTCCATTGTTGGTGCTATTATTAGAAACAAATGAACTTCCACATCTTAGCATTAACATTAGTAGAGGCATATGATGCAAGAAAGCAAACTTATACAGCATCAGCCAAAAAAAAAAAAAAAAAACTTTCCATTTGCCTCGAAATGTTAATCTAGTTTTGCCTGAATTTATTTAAGCTGTCAACTCTGCAATGACGATGGAAATTTGTTCCAGCAGTCAACCACCCGCTGGCTTAAGGCAAATTTCTGCATATTTATTCTGCAACTGCAACTATCTTTCCTCAATTTGAATTTATGCCCCCTCAGGCAGTTAATCTGGGCAAGAGGAAGAATCTCATCAGCATTGAGCTTGCTCAAACCATTCGAGGCCTTATACACCTCAATCAGGTCACCTTGCAGTAGCCTAGTCTCCAGACATTATAATTTGTAGAACTTAAGTCTTTCTTTGTATGAGCAACCCTTTGTTTCTTTCACTTATCTTATTGCCCTTCTCTGTACTCGTTCCAGCAGCTCTAAATCCTTTCTAAAACGAGGCCTCCATACCTGTATACAGTACTCAGTGTGGCCTGACCATTGCCTTATACAAGGGGAATTCATCTCTTTATCCCTGCTAGAAAAATTCCTGTATATCATTGACAAGACACCATGAGCTACCCTTGCAGACCGTCTGCACTGCTCAGAAAGTTTAATATCTGATTGCACAATTACCCCCAGGTCCTTTTCATTCTCTACCACCTTGAATGTAGTACCACACAGTTGATATGTTACTCTTGGGTTACTGCTACCCATATGCAGTACTTTACCTTTGTCAATGTTGAATTTCAGTTGCCACCGCTCGGCCCATCTGTTCAACTTTTCTAGATCCTGTTGCAGTAGCATACTGTCTTTACTATCATTAACAACCCTGCCAACCTTTGTATCATCTGCAAACCTAGACATTAAGCCTGATATGCTTTCATCAGTATCATTAATAAATACAAAACAACAGTGGACCCAACACTGAACCCTGGAGCACTCCACTAATAACATTAGTCCACGAAGAGCAGTGTCCATTGATTGCCACACTATCTTCTCCCACTCAATCATCCCTTTATCCATAGCAGCAATTTACTTTTAATGCCACATTGCTCCAATTTGTACAGTAGTCTTCCATGTGCAGCAGAATCAAAAGCCTTCCTAAGATCCAAGTATATGATATCAAAATTATTCTTTGCATCCAGTTCCTTTGTGACCACATCATAGTTTCCAATCAGATTGGTCAGACAAGACTTCCCCTTAACAAACCGTGCGTAGCACAGGCTTCTTGATTAGACCGGGGTTCGAGCCCGTCACCACCAAATACGGAGGATGCGGAAAGGTCCGGGAATGACCACCGCATATTCCGGAGCAATATGGCCTTGGTTGCTAATGCTCCTAAAAAAAAAAACCAAACCAAACCTTAACAAACCCATGCTGTCTCCGAATTATAACTGAAGTCTTGTCTACTTCTGTCTTCTTTGGAGAAAGAGTGTTATTCAACTGTGATGCTAAAATTTGCATTCCTTCTTCCCATCCCATGGGAAAACCTATATAACACTCGTCAGACTGCCAACCGGCCTTTTGGTATCCGCGTCCAAGAGCTGCTAAGAGAGCTCGACATCATGGTAGACAATGTTGCCCAGTCACCAAGGCAACCACTTCCACCCTGGCATGCTCGCTTACCATCATGTGACTTCTCCCTTAAAAATTGGGGTAAGTCAGTAACTCCACCTGCTGTCTACCACCAACTCTACGCTGCCCACCGGGCCGAATATTCCAACTTCTTGCCTGTCTTCACTGATGGCTCGAAGTCGGAGTTGTCTGTTGGATCTGCTGCTATCTTTCCAGGTCTTTCTATATCTGGAAAGATTCCCCAACAATGCAGCATATATACAGCCGAGTTGTATGCTATAGAGTTAGCCTTGGACCATATTAAAACCCACAGGTATCAAAGGTGTATGGTGTACACTGACTCTCTCAGTACACTGCAGGCTTTATCTAGTATGAGGTATAATCCTCATCCATTTGTGATCCGGATTCAGCAGATGCTACACTCTCTGTCTGAGTGTTCTTTCGACATTCGTTTCTGCTGGATTCCAAGCCACATTGGGATCGTGGGAAATGAACTGGCAGATGCTGCGGCTAGGTCACCAGAACCCCACAGCACTTACTGCCTGTTAGTCCCCTATACAGACTACAGGCAGCTAATACAGGCTAAATTACTGTCCCAATGGCAAAATTCTTGGCATGATCATGTCACAAACAAGCTTTATCAGATAAAGCCTGTAATCCGACATTGGCAGTCTAGTCTGCGCAGGAGTCGCAGAGAGGAAGTTGTTCTAGCTCGCCTCCGCATAGGACACAGTCATCTTACGCATGCATTTCTGCTGAGGGCAGATGACTGTCCTATGTGTGAGAACTGTGACACCTATTTAAGTATACGTCACATTTTAATCGAGTGTCCACGTTTTAGACATGAACGTGACTTTTATTTTACCGATTTTAGTCATCTGGCTGAGCCTTATACACTCAGTCAGATTTTATCTGACAATGACAATGTGTCTGCTGTTTTTAGCTTTTTAAAATCAGTAAGCCTTTTTACCCGTATTTAAAATTGAATTTTTATTGCTTTGCTGATATACTTTTATACCTTTAACATCTATGTTATATCTCGACATGGTGGCCTAATTAACTAGGTCACTGAATACTTTAATTTTTTACACATGACCTGGATTTGGCGCATTATAGCCTTAGTTGCTAATGCGCCAATAAACCCCAAACCAAACCCAATTCTTCCCATCCCAATCAGACATATTTCTCTGATCATTAGTTAACTCAATTTATTATTAGGGTAACTAATTATCATTTTTTTTATGTTTACTAATAAACATAATCAAAAGAAGCGTAATGTTGTCAAACTTACATTGTTAACCCCTAGCTCTATGGCCATGATGGAAATTGTGTACTGATCTCCTCTTGTTTTATCAGTAAAGAGCATTTGTTTATTAATGGGTTTACACATATCTGGAAAGTTTATATAAATAATTATATATGTCAGGAAAAAATAATGTAGTCCATTAAATGCGAACTCCTAACCTATCTAAAAACCTTCCATCTGATCAGTGAGTACTAAGATTCCATCAGTGTCAATCCACTGGTGATATACTCGCTTATGCTACCCATCTGTGGACAAATTCAGTGAAAAAGTTTGAAACTTAAGCTATTGCTTTTGACATTTCAAAGACTTTTGATCATTTTTGGATAAAGATTTTCTAAATAAGCTTCCATCTTATGGTTTGCTAACTGTTTTCTGGTTATCCAGTTTTCTGTCTGACTGTAGTTGAACGCAGACTGCTCCTGCCTTCTAACTTCTTCGCTAATGCTGGTGTTTCCCAAGGTTCAGTGCTTTCTCCTACTCTTTTCCTCTTGTATATTAATGACCATCTTCTATTGATTGGAAATCCTTTCCACAGTTCTTCTAATGATAGCACATTGTATTACACCTTCCAGTCTGAGAAATCTTACCCTGCACAAAAAGCTTCAACTTCTCTGATATCCACTATCAGTTCCTTTAATACTGATCTCCAGTTAATTCTCCAATCGGGCCAAGATAACATAGTTAATTTCAATCCTTCTAAAACTCAGTTCTGTCATACATCTCAAAAAAAGGATTCTTTCGCTATCTTTGACACTCAGATTTCTAGACAAAATCACATATCTCTATTAGGGATTATCCAATTTTCTAATCTCTCTCTCTCTCTCTGTCTCTTTTGCCACAAGTATATCACAAATATTGCATCCTCTGTATCTAAAAAAAAACTTGAGTTTTCACTCTCTGCATTACTTTTCTTCTAAACTGTTATTCACTCAGCACAAATCTCCGATCTTCCCTACTATGGAAAGTTGTAAACCCTGTATGGGTTTATGCCCCTGAAACCTCAAGCTTCTTGATTCCATTTGAAAAAATAGAGCAGTTAGGTTAATTAATGACCCATCATTTAAGTTTCCCTACTCTGTCTCAGACATTGTTTCTGCTCATGCCTTTACTATAGATACTTCCATGGGCACTGTTCTTCTGAATTGGCTTTATAACTCCTCTCTTTGAAAACCAGTCCAAACATGTGCCACACACAGTCAGCATCCTTTTACTGTCCAACTTCAAATTCACAGAACCAACTTTTCTTCTTCCTCATTTATTCTTTTGATTTCTATTTTCTGGAAGAGCCTCCTTTCACATTTATTTCCTGAAAATTTTAATCTACAGAAGTTTGTCTAATGTCAACAAGTATCTGTGTACCACAACTGGTGACATGGGAAGTTTTTTCCTTTTTTTTTTTGCTAATGCTATTAGCACTATTAGCATTAGCAAGGGCACATGATGCAAGAAAGCAAGCTTATATAGCATCAGCCAAAAAAAAAAAAAAAAAACACTCCCCCACACACACTATTCTCATTTCACAGATCCACTCACTCCAAATGTTCGTCTAGTTCTGCCTTGAATCTGTTTAAGCCATAATAGCTGACTAGTGCTATTAATAATAATCTTCTTTCATCTTCTCAACCTTCAATCCATGTATGCTACTAAGTCGGTGGTTTTCGACCTTTTTTTAATAATGGCACCCTTAAGTAATTCATTTTATTTTGTCATACCCCTATTTCATTTTCTGCCTGTTAGATCCGCTTCTATGTGTGTGTAATATTTAAAAAAAAAGTTATATGATAGTTATTATAATAATATAACTATAAGGATGTACCTTTTTTATAATGAAATAAATACTTAAATTTAAAAAAAAACAGAAATGTTTAAGTACCTTAAATCCAAAATATTTGGCACCCTGGTTGAAAAGTACTGTGGGTTCTAATACCTTTCATTAGCATTAGTAGAGGCATTTGATGCAAGAAAGCAAGCTTATGCAGCATCAGCCAAAAATAATAAAAATAATAAAAAAATAAATAAAAATAACCACTTCCACTTCACCCCTCTGTTCGTTCGAAATACCTGTCCAGCTGAGCCTTAAACTTATTTAGGCTATCAACTTCCACGACAAGGGATGGAAGTCTGTTCCACCAACCAACCACCCGCTGGCTAAAGGCAAATTTCCGCACGTCTATCCTACATCTGTCTTTCCTCAATTTGAATTTATGCCCTCTCAGGTGATTATTCTGAGCAAGAGGAATAATCCCATCAGCATTGAGCATGCTCAAACCATTCAAGGCTTTATACACCTCTATCAGATCACCTTGCTGGTGCCTAGTCTCCAGACACTGTAATTTGCAAAACTTAAGCCTTTCTTCGTAAGAGCACCCCTTTGTTCCATTCACTAATCTTGTTGCCCTTCTCTGTACTCGTTCCAGCAGCTCTACATCCTTCTTGAAATGAGGCCTCCAGGCCTAATTTATCTAGATTTACCTAGATTTATACCTCATTTATACCTAGATTTACCTCATATTTACCTAGATACAGTACTCTAGGTGTGGCCTGACCATTGCCTTATACAAGGGAATCATCATCATCATCATCAGCCATTTTCAATCCACTGCAGGATGAAGGCCTCTCCAGTAACTTTCCAGTTCTTTCTGTTTTGAGCACTGGCCATCCATTTACTACTCAAAAACTCATGAATTTCATCTATCCATCTCCGCCTTTGTCTTCCAGGTTTTCTTCTAGCTCCTCTTGGGTACCATTCTGTTATTTTCTTAGTCCATCTGTCATCATGTCTTCGAGCTATGTGTCCTGCCCAAGACCATTTTAGTTCTTTAGTTTTGATAAGAATGTCCTTTACTTGAGTTTGCTGCCTAATCCATGTGTTTCTCTTCTTATCTAACAGTCTGATTCCCAATATAATTCGTTCCATTCTTCGCTGTGTAGTTCTTAGCTTCTCTTCCATTCTTTTGGTGAGTGCCCAAGTTTCACTTCCATAAGTCATGGTGGGGAGTATACATTGATTCATTATTTTACGTTTCAGACAAACTGGGATATTGCTCTTCAGTATGTGACTATATTTCCTGAATGCTATCCATCCAAAATTTATTCTTCTCTTGACTTCCAGCCATTTATCATTATTCCAGCTAATAACTTGTCCCAGATAAGTATATGACTCCACCTTTTCAATTACTGCTCCTTCAATCATTATTTCCCTTTCCGTGGCATACTTGTTCATCATTACTTTTGTTTTAGCCATATTCATCTTTAGTCCAAAATCCTTACTAACTGTGCATAACTGATTAAGATTTTCCTCTAATTCTTTGGGATCGTGGCTTATGACCACAATGTCATCTGCAAATCGTAAATGGTTTAGGTACTCTTCGTTCACATTGACTCCTTTCTGCGACCAGTCTAATCTTCTGAAAGCTTCCTCAAGGGCAGCAGTAAACAGCTTCGGAGATATTGTGTCTCCTTGTCGAACTCCTTTCTCGATTTTAAATTTGCTACTGTCTTTGTCTAGTCTAATAAAGGATGTAGCACTCTCATATATTTTCTTCAAAATCATAATATATGGAGTATCTATGCCTTGTCTTTCCAGTGCCTGAAACATTGCCTTATGCTGTATAGAGTCAAATGCCTTTTCATAATCCACAAATGCCAGGCATAATGGTGTTTTATATTCATTTGCTTTCTCCATTAGCTGTGATATTACGTGAAGGTGATCCATAGTTGAGAATCCTGTCCTAAAGCCAGCTTGCTCTTTCGGTTGATTCTCATCAAGTATTCTTTCTAATCTGTTAGTAATGACCCTTGTGAACAACTTGTAGATATGGGATAACAAGCTAATTGGTCTATAATTTCCAATTTCTGATTTATCTCCTTTCTTATGCAGCAAAACTATGATTGCATTATTCCACTGCTTAGGCATCACACCTTTTCTAATGCACTTTGTGAAGAGCCTTGCCAGTTTTTGTGTTATGTCTCTTCCTCCCAATTTTAACAACTCTACAGTAACTTCATCTTCCCCCAGGGCTTTCCGATTCTTCATTTTCTTCAATGCATGTTCTACCTCATCAGGAAGAATATCGGGTATGTCGTATGTGTTGCTACTTTGCAATCCATCTTCCCCACTGCTGGTATCATTCCCTCGCTCCTTGTATAATTCTCTATAGTAGTCTTCTGCTATTTGAATTATGCCTTCTCTGCTATTTATAAGTACACCATTGCTATTCTTCAGATTCATCCCCTTCCTTCTAGAGTTTACATAAGTAAAGAACTCTTTGCTGTTTTTCTTTGCATCCCTTGCCAAAGATTTCTCGTAATCTGCCTTCGCCTGCCTAACCTCCTTTGTAACTTGGTTACAGATCAACTTGTATCTATCATAGGCTTCTGTGTCGTGTGTTAATTTGTATGTATCCCATGCATTTTTCTTCTCTGCCATATGTCTCATTAGTTCATATGACGTCCATTTAGGCCTAAACCTTGAACAATATTTTTTAGTTGGTATGTAAAGCCTAGTAGCTTCCAAGATAAGTTCTTTGAATGCTTCCCATTTTGAATTTGCTGTTGGTAACATCATCAGTTGGTCCCACTGTATAGAATTTAAATACTGTCTCAGTCCATCATAGTTGCCTTTACAAAAGCAATAACCCTTCCCTTTACCCCTAATGGTAGTTACCTCTTTGAGTAAATCCCACTTCAGCACACTGTGATCACTGCCACCTAGTGGTTCATTTATCTGCAGATTCTTAATGCATGAAGAATCACTACTGATAATCAAATCAAGAGTATTAATCCCTCTAGTTGCCTCCCGAACATGCTGATGTAGAAAACAGTCATCCAATAAATCCACAAAAGCCTTGCTAGTGTGTGAGTAACCAGCCCCCAAATTCCAGTCAATATCTGGGAAATTAAAATCCCCCATTATAAGACTCTCTGATTTACTGGCCCACTCTATTTCCGTGTACAGTTTCCTATTATACTCATCAGATTTATTAGGCCTATAGCACACTCCTACTCTCAACTTTGATCTCCCAATGCTTATGTCACACCAAACTGACTCGACACTGCACTATCCAGCAATGTCGGCTGGATTTACTTCCTTGGATTTTATGTATTTCTTAACTAATAGCATAACCCCTCCTCCCTTCCTATCCTGTCTATCCTTTCTCTAGACATTGTACTCCCCAAATTCCAGTTCTGCCTTTGATGTTTTGAGCAATACCTCAAATTCATCAAATTTATTTACTAAACTCCTAGCATTGGTGTACACGCAAGTATATATGCACCTGTTCTTTTTCGTAGCTACCCTAACACAACCCATGTGTTTACTTGTATCCCAATGATTCCCAGCAGTCTCTGAAATATTCTGCATCTTATTTTCCAGGCTGCTGCTCATTCCAATTGAAGCAGTGCAAGAATCACTTTCACCTCTGCCAGTTTGGGGTTTTCATTAAAAAGAAAAAACAAAGAAGGCCCACATAGCCTCTAATGTTCAAATTACACCTGTGATGACTATGGATTCTCATGGAGCAGTTGGCACAATATACACAGAGTGATCAATGAAATATGACCACTTACCTAGTACTTCATAGGTCCTCCTTTTGCCCTCAGTACAGCAGCTATCCAAGATGGCATTGATTCAACAAGATGTCGGAAGCGTTCGGGAGGTATGGCCAACCAAGCTGTGTGTAATGCTGTCAGCAATGCAGGTATGGAGGTGATTGGTGTATTTAGATGCCTGATATGCCTTTCTATAGTATCCCACAAGTTCTCTGTGGGATTGATATCGGGTGAGTTCGGAGGCCAATCGATATGCTGGAAGTCAGAACTGTGTTCCTCAAACCATTCCTGCACAACAAGTGCCCGATGGCTCAGCACATTGTCATCTTGTAAGACACCATTGCCATTCGGAAAAAGTGTAACATAGAGGGGGGTGTACACAGTCAGCAAGCAGTTGACGATAGCAGAAACCACTGATACGTTGTTCCACATGCACCGGGGTCCAAGTTTCTGCCAGTGAAACATGCCCCACACGATGCAACCACCTCCACCGGCCTGCACTTCTGATACCATACATGATGGATCAAGAGCCTCATGTTGTTGACGCCAAATCCGTACACGACTATCCATGGTGTGGAGTAAATAATGTACCTCATCTGACCAGCACACATTCCAGTCTTCTAATTTCCAACTTACATGCTCTTTTAACCAGGCAAGTCTTTTACGGCGATGAACTTTGATTAGGAGAGGATGCCGTAAGGGTCATCTGCTTGTATAGCCCATATGTGCGAGCGTTCAACGCATGGTCATGGCAGATATTGTTCCGGGTTGGCCCATGTTGTATTACTGGGTAGTCAACTCTTCAACAGTGCTGCGCCTGTTCGCCTGTACAAGTCTTCAGACCCGGCACTCACCTCTAACATCAACCTTTTGCTGACCATTGCGGTTTTGCCGTCGGGCTGTTGTTTGATCATTTTGATGCCAGTTCTGGTACACTTTAACAATGGCAGCTCTCAAACACCCACAATCTGTCCTTTATCGAAGTCCAAAAAATCCTTCCTTTTACCCATCACGTTCAGAATTTTACTACCTACTGAACCACTGATACCTTATCTATGCTATGTAGGTCGACTAACTCCGCACTCTCGTACCTCACATGGTCATCTGGTCGCATTCAGTTTTCATAGGGGTAGTCATAATTCAGTGATCACTCAGTGTATCTGTAATAGGCTAACAGTTGCTGGTAAGAAATAATTACAAATTTATTTGGACTGTTCAATGCAGTTTCATGGGTGCACATTACTTAAGGCAGCGGTTCCAACCTTTTTTGACTCGCGAACCCCTTTCAACGTAAAATTTTTTTTTTCCAAACCCCTTTCAACATAACATTTTTAAAGCAAACCACTAAGCCTATATTCTCTGAAATCTTATATTTCTGAATTTTTATTACAAAATATTTACACTACTACATTTTTATAAGTGACATAGCATAATAATAATAATTTTTATTATTAAGTATCGTTTATACTTTTTAAAGCAGTTATTAATCAGTCCAAACTAGCTTTCGAACAGGCTGAGTAGAAAACTTTCTTCTTGTCTAATGGTAGCCGACCATTCTGGTCTCCCCTCGACGTGGGCACCTATACGCGGTGAGGGGACCTCCCAGTGACACTGCTGGACTTCCAGACTAGCATCACTGGGATCCAATGCCCACAGCCCAGGTTCCAGGCTTACATCAATGGAATCCGGCGTGTTTGCCGTGCGCTGCGACCCGTGGAAATTCGGAAAGGGGGATCCTGGTGGTTGAGGGGCCCAGCTTCAATACACCACTTTGGCCCCTGCTTCGACAAGACGGGTGGTCCTGGAAGGCCCAGCTAGGATCAATCGGCTAGTAGGCTCGCCTGCAAGTGTCAACCGTGACAATGCCACGCCCCTACCCTCATGGTCCGAGGGACAGGATTCAGGCTGGCGGCGGTGCGGGTATAGTGTCTGGGTAGCCCTGGCGTCCCACTCCCGAGCGCATTTATTGCATGCCGGGTAGTGGGCGTCCCTTTGAGTTCCGTGGTGGGTGGGGAGCCCGGGCACTGAACAATATAAAAACCTCAATGAATCCTGATAAACTTATTTCTTCAGGGGCCCCAACCCGGTCCCTATCTGAAAGCATAGAGAAAGATCCAGATAGCATTATTGCTAAAAAGAGGCAGCGAACGGAAGTACCATCTGGGCCTGTTCCAAGGTTCCTAATAATACACTCCACCGGTGTAAAACCGATTGGTAAAATGTCGCCCTTTTTTTATTCAAAAAGGGTTAGATGGGTTAGCAGGTTCACCCAAATCAGTTAAGAGGCTTCGTTCTGGGGATCTCTTGATTGAATCAAAAAATGACAAGCAATCAGAACATCTCCTCCGAGTAACATCAATCGGAGGAATACCTATAACAGTGACACCACACAGAACACTCAATTCATCGAGAGGTGTCATTTCGGAGTGGGACCTTCTTGACGTAACCGAGGAGGAAATCTGCTCCGAATTAAAACCCCAAGGAGTAATTGCCGTCAAGAGAATTACTGCGCGAAGGGATGGAAAAATTGTTAAAACCAGGAGCGTTATCCTGACTTTTAACTCTCCTAAACCTCCTGACGAGATTAAAGCTGGATACATCAATTGTTCAGTGCGTCCATACATTCCGAACCCTTTACGGTGTTTTAAATGCCAGAAGTATGGACATTCTCAAATGGCCTGCCGTTGAGTCCTTGCATGTGCTCGATGCGGTGCAAAGGACCACGAAACAACAGCATCTTCAGCCACAAAACCCACCTGTATTAACTGTGAAGGCAAACATCCGGCCTACTCACGAGCATGCCAGAGGTGGAAAGAAGAAAAAGAAATTCAACGGCTGAAGGCAGAGCTAAACATATCATACCAGGAGGCAAGGAAATCGGTCAAACCCCTGAATATCAACAGACCTACCTACGTCCAGAAGGTAGCAGGGAGATGTTCCGTCGGAACTCAGACGGACATGACCATTCCTCCAAAGGAGTCTTTCACTCCCATCGTGCGTTATCTCTTAAGTTCTCAAAAACCTGCACATAAGGACCAATCAGCTGCCACTCCTATATCGGTACCTCCTAATGCTCCACAAATAACAAAGGTAATTATGAAAGAAAAGAATAAGAAAGGGGAAGTCTCCCCTACTACCCAAGTAAACATGGATGTCGAGCAGAAGGAGGTACCCGAAGATTCAGTCTTGGAACTCTTTGCGGAGGAGGAAATGGACACGGGACAGCGTCCATTCTTCCCCAAAAAAGATAAACCCAAGACTGATAAAAGTAAGCCCTCAGCACCTTGGAAGCCGCCTGATGGACCCACCAAGCCAAAATAATGGCTAAATTCCTACAGTGGAATTGTCGTGGATTTCGGCAAAATACTGATGACATCAAGTCCCTCCTGTAAAAGCACGAGCCAGTTTGCTTTTGCTTGCAGGAGACTTACCTAAAGGCAAATGATGATCCCACAATGCATAACACCACAATTTTTCGTAAGGATAGAATTGCGTATGGTCCTGCTCATGGAGGAGTGGCTATCCTTGTGGGAAACCAGACCCCAGTGCAGCCCTTGCTAATTAGAACTAGCATAGAAGCTGTTGCAATTCGCCTTACAGTGGGATTTTTATTAACCGTCGGCTCTGTCTATTTGCCACCTGGGACTGATATCTCCCAGGAAGACCTTGATGATCTTCTAACGCAGTTGCCTCCCCCTTTCTTACTTCTCGGGGATTTTAACGGACATAACACCCTGTGGGGTAGTGCTAACATCAATGGAAGGGGACGAGTCATAGCGCGTATGCTCAATGACAATGACCTTTCCCTTCTAAATACTGGAACAAACACCTTCTTCCACATGCTTACCTGTACTTTTTCTGCCATTGATCTCTCTATCTGCTCCCCTTCTCTGCTCCCTTCACTCACTTGGGAAGTGGAGGAGAATCCATACGGAAGCGATCACTTCCCTGTGATAACCTTGTTACACAGTGGGAGACCATGTCTTCCCTTCAGGTTACCACGGTGGAAGTTTGATCAGGCTGACTGGACTGCCTTCCAACATCAGGCAAATTTTGATCTTAGCACAGTCAGTCAAGAGCCTACCAATGATGCAGTTAAGTACATCACAGAAAATATTGTCCAAGCAGCTGCGAATACAGTGCCAAAAACATCTGCCCGGTTTCCACCATTTCCGAAACCTTGGTGGAATTCACAATGCACAGCAGCAAAAAAGGCTCAAAACAAAGCGTGGGGGATATTCCGCCGATATCCTACCACGACCAACCTTATAGCCTTTAAACGTGCACGAGCCAAAGCACGATATATCCGTCGTCAGAGTCAAAAGGAATCGTGGATCCATTTTACATCATCTATTAACCAGTCTACCAACTCTAAGGTAGTCTGGGATAAAATCCGGAAAATGAAGGGAAAATATACATCCCACCCTTCTTCAATCCTAGATTATAATGGATGCGCTATTGCAGATCCAACTGCAATAGCCAATGCTCTTGGGGAAACATTCTCTAACATCTCCGCAACATCCTCATACTCCCCAGAGTTCCTGGTCCTGAAACATAAACTGGAAAGAGAAGCACTTAATTTTAAGTCCAAGGGCCTCTCTCCCTACAACGGGGATTTTACTATTCAGGAACTGAAAAGAGCCCTCGCTCTTTCCAAAGCAAGTGCTGTTGGACCAGATGGCATCCATTATGACATGATTAAATATCTTTCACCAAAATCTATGGATTGTCTGCTCCTTCTGTATAACAGAATTTTTATTGAAGGGCAGTTTCCGGACTCCTGGCGAAAGGCAATCTTTCTTGCCTTTCCTAAGCCAGGAAAGGATCCAAAAGTCACCACCAATTATCGTCCTATTGCTCTGACCAGCTGTCTGTGCAAAATCCTGGAGAGAATGGTTAATTCTCGTTTAATATGGTATCTCGAATCAAATGACCTTCTCTCCAACATCCAGTGCGGCTTCCGAAGGAACCGGTCCACTTTGGACCATCTTATTAGATTGGAAGCATCCATCCGGGATGCTTTCCTAAAACGCAAACACTTGGTGTCGGTGTTCTTTGACATGGAGAAAGCGTATGACACAACTTGGAGATTTGGCATCTTAAAAGATCTGCATAGCCTCAGCCTTAGGGGGCAATTCCCCTTTTTTATTAAAAACTTTTTAGCCAATCGAACTTTCCAAGTACGTGTGGGATCCTCACTCTCTCGTCCCTTCAGCCAAGAGGAGGGAGTACCACAAGGATCAGTATTAAGTGTCACGCTTTTTGCCATCAAAGTCAATTCAGTCACAGAACAACTTCCTCCAACTGTAAACTGTGCCCTCTATGTTGATGACTTTAGCATATTTTGTCAGTCATGCAACATGAGGGTTATTGAAAGACAACTGCAGAAAGCCATTGATCACCTTAATTCCTGGGCACTTGCTAATGGCTTCAAGTTCTCGCCGGAGAAGACAGTTTGCGTACACTTTTGTCGCAAACGTAATCTTCATCCTGAACCTGAATTAAGGCTCGGACAAAATGTTATTCCAGTAGTGTCAGACACAGAATTCTTGGGACTTGTGTTTGATAAAAAGTTGACCTTTCTCGAACATATTCGTCAACTTCGTACAAAATGCACGAGGGGACTCAATATTCTCCGCTCTCTCTCCTCAACGCATTGGGGAGCAGATCGATGCACCCTACTACGGCTTTACCGTGCACTTGTACGACCCAAATTAGACTACGGGTCCCAGGTATACTCCTCAGCTAGAGAAAGTGCCCTCCGATGGCTGGACCCTGTCCACCATCAGGCTATCCGTATCGCTACTGGAGCTTTTCGAACATCTCCTGTCCAGAGCTTATACGTCGAAGCAAACGAACCATCGTTATCCCTTCGACGTAAGCAGTTGTCTTTAAACTATGCTTTAAAGTTGAAATCCCTGCTAGACCATCCTACGTGGGCATCCGTTTTTGAGCCACGTTGGGAAAACTTGTACAATACCCGTCAGACTGCCAACCGACCTTTTGGTATTCGTGTCCAAGAGCTAATCAGAGAGTTTAACATCATGGTAGACAAGGTGGCACAAACACCAAAAGAAACTCTTCCACCCTGGCATGCTCATCCCCCACCGTGCGACTTTTCCCTTAAGAAATGGGTAAAGTCTGAGACCTCATCATCTGTCTACCAGCAGCTCTACTCTGCACACCAAGCTGAGCACTCAGACTTCCTGCCCATTTACACAGACGGCTCGAAGTCTGAATCGTGCGTAGGATCTGCAGCTGTCTTTCCGGACACTATAATATCTCAGCAGATTCCTCCCGAATCCAGCATATACACTGCAGAGCTGTATGCTATAGAGCTAGCCTTGGATCACATTCGAACTTGTCAATTCCAAAGGTCAATAATATATTCCGATTCTTTGAGTGTATTACAGGCTTTGTTATCTACGAGACATAATTCTCATCCAGTTCTTTGTCGGGTTCAGCAGAAGAGACATTCTCTTCATGAATGCAAGTTTGATATCCGCTTCTGCTGGATTCCTAGCCACATTGGGATAAAGGGAAATGATTTGGCTGACGCTGCAGCCAAATCAGCAACACCCACTCATAATCGTTGCCTGCCAGTCCCCTATACAGACTACAGGCAAATAATATGCAACAAGATATATTCCCAATGGCAAGAACTATGGCACAGACAGAGAACAAGTAAATTATATCAAATAAAGCCTGTAATAGAAACATGGCAGCCTAGTCTGCGCAGGAATCGGAGCGAGGAAGTTGTTCTTGCTCGACTCCGCATAGGACACAGTCATCTGACACATTCTTTTCTGCTGAGGGCGGATGACCCTCCTATGTGCGAGTCTTGCGACACCATTTTATCAATAAAGCATATTTTAATAGATTGCGTTAATTTTACCCATGTTCGCAATATATATTTTACCGCTTTTACTCATCCGACTGAGCCTTATACACTCAGTCAGATTTTATCAGACAACGACCACGTGTCAGCAGTTTTTAAGTTTTTACAAGCTATTAATATATACACACATATATAAATTGGATCATTTATTTTTAAACTTATACTGCTTTATATATATATATATATATATATATATATAACAATTTGACGAGGTAACCTTTTTAAAGGTTACCACATTTTATCTTTATTGTTATTTTAATCATTTCATGGCACAGTATAGCCTTAGTTGTTTTTGCGCCAATAAACCCAAAATCAAACCAAACCAAACCATTCTGGTCTTTTGCCAAATCTACTGGCTGCAATTTTTGCCCAACTCCGTTCCCACTTCTGTTAAAAAACCAGATGGTTCTATTGCCACATCAGCCAAAAATAAAGCTGACTTGCTGGCATCCTATTTTTCTTCCAACTCATGTATTGATGATCTTGGTAAATCACCTCAAACCATTCTCAGTACACTCCATTCAAAGCCTCTTTTGGTCTTCAGTCAAAAGGATGTCAGAAGGATTTTGGTGAATCTGATGCTAAGAAAGCTCCAGGTCCTGATGGTATTTCTCTACCTGTTCTCAAAACCTGAGCTCCTGAACTTAATTCTGTTATTTGCCATTATTTTTTCACTTCCATATTCCAAAGGTGTTTTTCCTTCTGCTTGGAAATTTGCTTATATCCAGCCAGTTCCTAAAAAGGGATGTTCCCTCCCATCTAATTATCATCCCATTGCAATTACTTTTACTTTTTCTAAAGTAATGGAGAAATCAATTAACCACCAACTCTTAAAACTATCTAGAAACATTCCGTCTGATCAACGATCACCAGTATGGATTCCGTCAGTGTCGATCCACTGGTGATATTCTGGCTAATGTTACCCATTTATGGACACATTCAATGGTAATGTTGGGTGAAGTACAAGCAGTTGCTCTTGACACCTCCAAGGCTTCCGTTCGTGTTTGGCATAAAGGTCGTCTAAATAAACTTCTATTCTATGGTTTGCCAGCTGTTTTTTATATTTGAGTATCCAGTTTTATCTCTGACTGCTCACTGGTTAGTGGTAGATGGCTCTCTGTCTTCTAACTGCTCCACTAATTCCGGTGTCCCCCAAGGTTCAGTTCTTTCTCCCACTCTTTTCCTCTTGTATATCAATGACCTTCTTCCATTGACCGGAAATCCTATCCATAGTTTTGCTGACGATAGCACATTGAATTCCACCTTCCAGTTTGAGAAACCTTGCTCTGCTCAAACAGCTTCAACTTCTCAAATATTCACTACCATTTCCTTAAATGCTGATCTCCAGTGAGGCAAAGATAACTTAATTTCAATCCTTCTAAAACTCAGTTGTCTTATATCTCGCAAAAAGGATTTGGCTAAGGTAAAGAAAGCCAACACGAGAACGGCGAGAAAAGCCGGATAACTTATGTGGAAAATTAGTTTCCTGACACCGGACTCTAGCGCTGCTCGTGCGCGGTAAACAGATGGTAGGTGTTATCGGTCTGGAGCCGAAATCAAAAAGGATATATTGATTGACAGGTGGGCGTGGCAAACGATGAAATGATTGGTGGTGGGTGTGACCGAGGACAATCTACTGTGTTGGCATTATAATGTGTATTTATGAGTAAAGGATGGTGCATAATAGTTTTGTAATGAACAGTAAACAGGTAATAGTAGTGATGAATCTTTTAAAGGTGGAAGAAATTTGTAACGAAAATAAAACGTTGGTTGATTTTTTAATGAAAACTAACTTAATAAAAGTTTCGTTCTGTTCATTTTTATGTTCTTCATTATGTTTTTTTCTCATTATTAAAAGCAGATTTTTCGAGTTCATGAGTGATTTTACTATACTGTTGATTTAGGTTTGGTTACGAAAAAAGGAAAAGGTTTTGTTATATTTCGTAACCTGACCTTAAATGGTAGGTTAGGAAATAATAGAAATAATTTCCTTATATTTAGTGACCTAACCTTAAATGTTAGTTTAAGAAATAATATAAGAAAAGAAAGAAAGATTCCGTATATATATATATATATATAGTGAATAGCTGTGAGGTGTTCATTGATTTTATGATGCGTGTGTATCCGCACGAGTGTCTTTAAAAATAAAAGTACAGTAATAAAAAAATATTTTGTTAATAAACAATTTATGTGCTAGTCCACATGATTCTAAAGAAAAAAGGTTAGGTTACCCCCTCCACTTTGGGAGGGGCTCAAGCTTCCATGGGATTCAAGTGGAGGTAACCTTACCTTTTTTCACCATTATGGAAAGCGTTCATTAGGGCAAGTTACCATTAGTGTTTCTGAGTGCTACTAAAATGATACTAACCCGATGTTGTTGTGTGTTGTGTTTGCGAACCAATCAGCACATCATTTGCCATGCCTACCTGTCAATCAATATATCGTTCTCGACTTTGCTCCAGACCGATAACACCTACCATCTGTTGAAGCGAGCAGCGCTAGAGTGCCGTATCGGGAAACTAATTTTCCGCGTAAGTTATCCGATGTTTCTCGTCATTCTCGTGTTGGCTTTCTTTACCTTCGCCAAGGATTCTTCTGCTCCTATGTTTATCTTCGATGACGCTACGATTTCTAGGCAAGATCTTGGCGATTACCCTGACTTCTAATCTCTCCTGGCATAAAGCACATTACATATATTGTTTCCTCAGCATCTAATAAACTTGGGTTTCTCTTTTTTCTTGGCGTTACTTTTCTTCCAAACTGTTGTTGACTCTGTAGAAATCGCAAATCTGGCCACGGAATATTGTTCCCACATCTGGGGCGGTGCCCCCAAAACCTCTCTCAGGCTTCTAGATTCCATTCAAAAGAGGGCAGCCCTTTCATGGCAACGATTTTCGAGAGGAAAATTGTTGCCATGAAAGGGTGTACCTGGTTAGCAATGATGTTTAAGTAGGTGATAGATGTCAGAGTGCCTAGCACATGGATGACTGGACCCAGGGTATCCCAGCAGAACATCGCCCAAATCATGACACCGCCACCACCAGCTTGTTTTTGTCCCACGGTGCAGCCAGGCACCATCGCTTCTCCATCGGTAAACAATGCACACTTACCCGGCCATCCACATTGTGCAGCAGGAAAGGTGATTCATCAGACCAGGCGACCCTCTTCCAATGACTCAAGGTCCAGTTTCGATGCTTGCATGCCCATTGTAGGCGTTGTCGCCAGTGAACAGTGCTCGAATTGTTCATTAAATTCTATATGAACACATTAATCGGCACTTGGAGCGGCCTGCAGCTATTCAGCCCCATTTTCAGCAGGGTTCGATGCACTGTGTGTTGTGGCACATTACTCCCATCACCAGCATTCCAGTTACTGGCGAGTTATGCCACAGTCATCCTTCTGTTGCCACATACCATCCGGGAGAGCCTTTGCTTACCTCAAGTATCGATGAGCCATGGTTGTTTAATACATCGCCGGTGGTTTATAGGTTTTCCCTCCTCAGACCATTTTCAGTAGGTACTAACCACAGCTGACCATGGGCACCCAACCAGCTGTGCCATATCAGATATGCTCTGACCCAGTCATCTGGCCATTACAATTCAGCCTTTGTCAAACTCGCTTAAGTCCGCTGCCTTTCCCATCTGAAGAACAAGAGTAACACTGGTTAACGGAGCTCAGTATCAGGTGTTTTTATATCTTGTCCCGACCCACGCCGTAGTTCACCTGCAGTTGCTTTGATTTGCATAACAACTCGCTGGTAATAATTTTTTGGCTCATCAGTGTATAAATGTAAAAGATATTACTGCATCAAAAAAAAAGTAATGAAGAAGTGTGTGTGTGTGTGTGTGTGTGTGTGTGTGTGTGTGTGTGTGTGTGTGTGTTTTTTATAACAAAATTTTGATTTTATTTTTGACAATAATCTGCTCCAATATTTGGCTATAAACCATTGATCAATCATGACAAAGATCCATTATAATGAATTTGTTTCTAATTTTTCACAGCTCTTGATATATTCATTTTGTTATAAGGACTTTCATTGTAATATAATCACATTTCTTGAATAAGTAGTAAGTACTTACCACTTGCTTTTGTATTTGATGCTTCATTTCTGCATTTTCTCTTCTCTTCATAAACATGTTAGTGATGTGATGATCTACATTCTTTCCCATGCTTGTTCTCATTGAAAATAAATTCAAGTTGCTTGGTGATTCTCTTTGGGAAAAAAAAAAAAAAAAAAAAAACTGCAGCCATTATCAACCCACTGTAGGATGGAAGCCTCCTCAACAATTCATGTTGAGGGAAATGGACCATAACCTGCCACGCTGGTCTAGTGTGGGTTGGCAGATCGACCATATTTAGCTGTCAGGGGCTCGAACCCCGGTCTACTCAAAGAGCGTGTGCTACTGCACTCCCGCTCCTGACCACTCGGCTATGTAGGCCGTAACAAGGTTATAAATAAAAAATTCAGACAGAGGAGTTTGTTGTTAAAGTAGCAAGGTTATAAATAATTCTTAATTTTAAGCTATGAAGATACATATCCTGAAATTGCCTGTGGCATTAATATAGTACAAATGTCAGGAAATTTTTGGATCGTGCATTGTTTCAAATGAAAATAAAGCTAATTTATCTTCCCTCACCATTATAAAAGTCAGCTGAGATTGTCATAACCATTCTTGTATATCAGGATATTTTTAAAACTTTACTATTAAAGGAATGAAACCAAAATAGCAAATTCTCATATCACCTAAATTTAGTTTTTCCACTACTTGTCAAAGTCATATATTCACTCTGTTTATGGACTCTGAAAAAGGTGGGTCTCCTCGAGCATTGTGTAATATGTGTCACTCGAGTTCACAATTATATTGTTTTCTGTAACACCTCTGTATGAACACATTAAATTCTAAATATAAGAAATAAGGCTGGTTATAGTATTGATGTAACATATGTGATTGCTAATATACACATTGTGAGACTGGACCATATTCTTCCTCAAAAGTCCACTGTCTATTGATGGATGTGTTGACAGTATGCTGGCTGTCAAAACCTTGTAGTGAAGCTCTAAATGCCGATCACATTGGAGTTGTATCAGAGTATAAAAAGAAAAACTACAAAAAATTCTGTTTAAAACTATGTGGACTGGCAGTGATCCATTGTGTGTGACTAGTGTGTGTGTGTGGGCTACAAGTAAGGAGGTTGTGGAGTCAAGCTGGTATACTGCTAGCTTGGGGGGAGACAAAGACCAATAGATTGACAGTAGCCACTGGCAGAAGTGAAAGAGATTCTTGCACTGCTTCTATTAGAATGAGCAGAAGCCTGAAAAACAAGATGCATGATATTTCAGAGACTGCTGGGAGCCATTGCGGTACAAGTAAACACATTAGCATTAGCATTAGTAGAGGCATTTGATGCAAGAAAGCAAGCTTATGCAGCATCAGCCAAAAAAAAAAAAAAAACCCACTTCCACTTCACCCCTCTGTTCGTTCAAAATACCTGTCCAGCTGAGCCTTAAACTTATTTAGGCTATCAACCTCCACCACAAGGGATGGCAGTCTGTTCCACCAACCAACCACCCGCTGGCTAAAGGCAAATTTCCGCACGTCTATCCTACATCTGTCTTTCCTCAATTTGAATTTATGCCCTCTCAGGTGATTTTTCTGAGCTAGAGGAAGAATCCCATCAGCATTGAGCATGCTTAAACCATTCAAGGCTTTATACACCTCTATCAGATCACCTCGCTGGTGCCTAGTCTCCAGACACTGTAATTTGCAAAACTTAAGCCTTTCTTCGTAAGAGCACCCCTTTGTTCCATTCACTAATCTTGTTGCCCTTCTCTGTACTCGTTCCAGCAGCTCTACATCCTTCTTGAAATGAGGTCTCCAGACCTGTATACAGTACTCTAGGTGTGGCCTGACCATCGCCTTATACAATGGAATAATCACCTCCTTACCCCTGCTGGAAAAATTCCTGTATATCATTGACAATACTCCATGAGCTACTCTTGCAGCCCGTCTGCACTGCTCAGAGAACTTCATATCTGCCTGCACAACCACCCCCAAGTCCCTTTCATTCTCTACCACTGTCAGTGTAGTACCACAGAGTTGATACGTTGCTCTGGGGTTGCTGTTTCCCATGTGTAGTACTTTACATTTATCAATGTTAAACTTCATTTGCCACCTCTCAGCCCATCTGCTCAACCTTTCCAGATCCTGTTGCAGCAGCATAGTGTCAGTAGTGTCCTTGACAACCCTGCCAACCTTTGTATCGTCTGCAAACTTGGACACTAAGCCCGATATACCATCATCAATATCATTTATAAATACAGAAAACAATAATGGACCCAACACTGAGCCCTGAGGGACTCCAGTAATAACATTAGTCCACGATGAACAGTGCCCAATGATTACCACTCCCTATCTTCTCCCCCTCAACCACCCCTTTATCCATAGCAGCAATTTGCCTCCAATGTCACACTGCTCCAATTTGTGTAGCAGTCTTCCATGTGCAACAGTATCAAAAGCCTTTCTAAGATCCAAGTATATAATATCCAAGTTATTCCCTGCATCCAGTTCTTTTGTGACTGCATCATAGTATCCAATCAAGTTGGTCAGGCAAGACTTCCCCTTAACAAAACCATGCTGTGTCTGAGTTATAACTGAAGTCTTGTCTAAATGATCCTGCAGTGCTTCTTTAACCAGTGCCTCCATTAATTTTCCTGGAACAGAAGTTAAGCTCACAGGTCTATAATTACTTGTGTCAGCCTTTGATCCTCCTTTGTGAATTGGGGTCACATTTGTACATTTCCAGTCTATGGGTACCTCCCCTGAGTCCAAGGAAGCTCTCATAATTATGGCTAAGGGTTTGCTTACTTCCTTTGCTGCCTCCTTTAATATAACTGGATAGATCCCATCCACCCCGGGTGCCTTTCTTGTGTTTATCTTCAACAGTTTCTCCTCCACTTTACTCCCAGTTATTTCAACATTCTGTAGCTTACTGCTAGAGTTGAATACACCTCTGGCATTCCCCACGCTGAATAACTCCTCATGTGTGAATGTCGATGCAAAATATTCATTTAGTTTGTTAGCTACCTGAGCAGGATCATCAACACTTGACCCATCAATATCAAGTGGACCAATCTGATTCATCCCCTTCCTTCTAGAGTTTACATAAGTAAAGAACTCTTCGCTGTTTTTCTTTGCATCCCTTGCCAAGGATTTCTCGTAATCTGCCTTCGCCTGCCTAACCTCCTTTGTAACTTGGTTGCATATCAACTTGTATCTATCATAGGCTTCTGTGTCATGTGTTAATTTGTATGTATCCCATGCATTTTTCTTCTCTGCCATATGCCTCATTAGTTCATCTGACATCCATTTTGGCCTAAACCTTGAACAATATTTCTTAGTTGGTATGTAAAGCCTAGTAGCTTCCAAGATAAGTTCTTTGAATGCTTCCCATTTTGAATTTGCTGTTGGTAACATCATCAGTTGGTCCCACTGTATAGAATTTAAATACTGTCTCAGTCCATCGTAGTCGCCTTTACGGAAGCAATAACCCTTCCCTTTACCCCTAATGGTAGTTACCTCTTTGAGTAAATCCCACTTCAGCACACTGTGATCACTGCCACCTAGTGGTTCATTTATCTGCAGATTCTTAATGCATGAAGAATCACTGCTGATAATCAAATCCAGAGTATTACTCCCTCTAGTTGCCTCCCGAACATGCTGATGTAGAAAACAATCATCCAATAAATCCACAAAAGTCCTGCTAGTGTGTGAGTAACCAGCCCCCAAATTCCAGTCAATATCTGGGAAATTAAAATCTCCCATTATAAGACACTCTGATTTACTGGCCCACTCTATTTCCCTGTACAGTTCCTTATTATACTCATCAGAGTCATTAGGCCTATAGCACACTCCTACTCTCAATTTTGATCTCCCAATGTTTATGTCACACCAAACTGACTCCACACTGCACTGTCCAGCGATGTCGACTGGCTTCACTTCCTTGGTTTTTATGTGTTTCTTAACTAATAACATAACCCCTCCCCCCTTCCTATCCTGTCTATCCTTTCTGTAGACGTACTCCCCAAATTGCAGTTCTGCATCCCTTATATCTGTGTGACACCACGTCTCTGATATCCCAACAATATCTGCCTTCGATGTTTTGAGCAATACCTCAAATTCATCAAATTTATTTACTAAACTCCTAGCATTGGTGTACACGCAAGTATACCTGCACTTGTTTCTATTCTTAGCTACCCTAACACAACCCATGTGTTTACTTGTACCGCAATGGCTCCCAGCAGTCTCTGAAATACCATGCATCTTGTTTTTCAGGCTTCTGCTCATTCTAATAGAAGCAGTGCAAGAATCTCTTTCACCTCTGCCAGTGGCTACTGTCAATCTATTGGTCTTTTGTCTCCCCCCAAGCTAGCAGTTTTCCGACCCACCTAACACTGCCTCGATAGCATCAGCAAATATTCTTGCACCCTTTCTATTTAAGTGTATCCCATCCCTGTAGAAGCAATGTCTCCTGTTAACAAGTACAGTCCAGGCTGAAAAAAATTCTACCCCTTGAGCCTTGCATAATCTTTCCAGGGCCGAATTGATCGACAAGGCTCTCATCATATACTCCCTCCTATCGTGTCTTTGCAGAATTGCAGACACTTTCAAATTCAACATGGGTTGTGTTAGGGTAGCTAAGAATAGAAACAGGTGCAGGTATACTTGCGTGTACACCAAAGCTAGGAGTTTAGTAAATAAATTTGATGAATTTGAGGTATTGCTCAAAACATCAAAGGCAGATATTGTTGGGATATCAGAGACGTGGTGTCACACAGATATAAGGGATGCAGAACTGCAATTTGGGGAGTACAACATCTACAGAAAGGATAGACAGGATAGGAAGGGGGGAGGGGTTATGCTATTAGTTAAGAAACACATAAAAACCAAGGAAGTGAAGCCAGTCGACATCGCTGGACAGTGCAATGTTGAGTCAGTTTGGTGTGACATAAGCATTGGGAGATCAAAATTGAGAGTAGGAGTGTGCTATAGGCCTAATGACTCTGATGAGTATAATAAGGAACTGTACAGGGAAATAGAGTGGGCCAGTAAATCAGAGAGTCTTATAATGGGAGATTTTAATTTCCCAGATATTGACTGGAATTTGGGGGCTGGTTACTCACACACTAGCAGGGCTTTTGTGGATTTATTGGATGATTGTTTTCTACATCAGCATGTTCGGGAGGCAACTAGAGGGAGTAATACTCTTGATTTGATTATCAGCAGTGATTCTTCATGCATTAAGAATCTGCAGATAAATGAACCACTGGGTGGCAGTGATCACAGTGTGCTGAAGTGGGATTTACTCAAAGAGGTAACTACCATTAGGGGTAAAGGGAAGGGTTATTGCTTCCGTAAAGGCGGCTATGATGGACTGAGACAGTATTTAAATTCTATACAGTGGGACCAACTGATGATGTTACCAACAGCAAATTCAAAATGGGAAGCATTCAAAGAACTTATCTTGGAAGCTACTAGGCTTTACATGCCAACTAAGAAATATTGTTAAAGTTTTAGGCCAAAATGGATGTCAGATGAACTAATGAGGCATATGGCAGAGAAGAAAAATGCATGGGATACATACAAATTAACACATGACACAGAAGCCTATGATAGATACAAGTTCATATGCAACCAAGTTACAAAGGAGGTTAGGCAGGCGAAGGCAGATTACGAGAAATCTTTGGCAAGGGATGCAAAGAAAAACAGCAAAGAGTTCTTTACTTATGTAAACTCTAGAAGGAAGAGGATGAATCAGATTGGTCCACTTGATATTGATGGGTCAACTGTTGATGATCCTGCTCAGGTAGCTAACAAACTAAATGAATATTTTGCATCGACATTCACACATGAGGAGTTATTCAGCAAGGGGAATGCCAGAGGTGTATTCAACTCTAGCAGTAAGCTACAGAATCTTGAAATAACTGGGAGTAAAGTGGAGGAGAAACTGTTGAAGATAAACACAAGAAAGGCACCCGGGGTGGATGGGATCTATCCAGTTATATTAAAGGAGGCAGCAAAGGAAGTAAGCAAACCCTTAGCCATAATTATGAGAGCTTCCTTGGACTCAGGGGAGGTACCCATAGACTGGAAATGTGCAAATGTGACCCCAATTCACAAAGGAGGATCAAAGGCTGACACAAGTAATTATAGACCTGTGAGCTTAACTTCTGTTCCAGGAAAATTAATGGAGGCACTGGTTAAAGAAGCACTGCAGGATCATTTAGACAAGACTTCAGTTATAGCTCAGACACAGCATGGTTTTGTTAAGGGGAAGTGGATACTATGATGCAGTCACAAAAGAACTGGATGCAGGGAATAACTTGGATATTATATACTTGGATCTTAGAAAGGCTTTTGATACTGTTGCACATGGAAGACTGCTACACAAATTGGAGCAGTGTGACATTGGAGGCAAATTGCTGCTATGGATAAAGGGGTGGTTGAGGGGGAGAAGATAGGGAGTGGTAATCATTGGGCACTGTTCATCGTGGACTAATGTTATTACTGGAGTCCCTCAGGGCTCAGTGTTGGGTCCATTATTGTTTTCTGTATTTATAAATGATATTGATGATGGTATATCGGGCTTAGTGTCCAAGTTTGCAGACGATACAAAGGTTGGCAGGGTTGTCAAGGACACTACTGACACTATGCTGCTGCAACAGGATCTGGAAAGGTTGAGCAGATGGGCTGAGAGGTGGCAAATGAAGTTTAACATTGATAAATGTAAAGTACTACACATGGGAAACAGCAACCCCAGAGCAACGTATCAACTCTGTGGTACTACACTGACAGTGGTAGAGAATGAAAGGGACTTGGGGGTGGTTGTGCAGGCAGATATGAAGTTCTCTGAGCAGTGCAGACGGGCTGCAAGAGTAGCTCATGGAGTATTGTCAATGATATACAGGAATTTTTCCAGCAGGGGTAAGGAGGTGATTATTCCATTGTATAAGGCGATGGTCAGGCCACACCTAGAGTACTGTATACAGGTCTGGAGACCTCATTTCAAGAAGGATGTAGAGCTGCTGGAACGAGTACAGAGAAGGGCAACAAGATTAGTGAATGGAACAAAGGGGTGCTCTTACGAAGAAAGGCTTAAGTTTTGCAAATTACAGTGTCTGGAGACTAGGCACCAGCGAGGTGATCTGATAGAGGTGTATAAAGCCTTGAATGGTTTAAGCATGCTCAATGCTGATGGGATTCTTCCTCTAGCTCAGAAAAATCACCTGAGAGGGCATAAATTCAAATTGAGGAAAGACAGATGTAGGATAGACGTGCGGAAATTTGCCTTTAGCCAGCGGGTGGTTGGTTGGTGGAACAGACTGCCATCCCTTGTGGTGGAGGTTGATAGCCTAAATAAGTTTAAGGCTCAGCTGGACAGGTATTTTGAACGAACAGAGGGGTGAAGTGGAAGTGGGTTTTTTTTTTTTTTTTGGCTGATGCTGCATAAGCTTGCTTTCTTGCATCAAATGCCTCTACTAATGCTAATCCTAATACTGCCACAGGAAAATCTGGCTGTTCTTAGTAATTCAGTATGTATTGTAAACTGTTCTGCCCTTGCCCATCATAGAAATAAAAGAAAATTTATAGTACAATACATTCTACTTAACACATTTGCTGCATTTACAGATATAAGCATAAAATGGTACTAGCATTAGTAGAGGCATATGATGCAAGAAAGCAAACTTATACAGCATCAGCCAAAAAAAAAAAAAAAAAAACTTTTCCATTTCACCCATCCATTCTTTCCAAAACTTTGTCTAGTTCCTCCTTGAATTTGTTTAAGCTATCAACTTCTACAACAGCAGATGGAAGTTTGTTGCTGCATGTGCTGGAACCGGAGTTCAAGCCCATGACTATTAAGTGCTGTGCTGCTTCTTGTATTCTCTCGACCTTGTAGGTTGTCCCTGAGTATAAAAAGAAAATTTATTTATTTATATAAACTTTTAAAAAATTTCCTTGTTTATTTCATAAATATATGTGGTCTCATTATTGAGATTGGAACCAACTCTACAAATATACATAATCTCAGTTTCATTCTCAGTAATGTATATTTCCATCTACGATTTGCCAAGCCTCACTTAAATTTTATGACAGTCTCAATTATCAGCTGCTTCAGCTGCTACTAATCTCAATGTTGCCCTAACTATTTGGCCTGTGATTCTTTTGCATCAAAGGTGGTATGCTTATTTCCGCTCTGATATTCCTTCTCAGAGATTTCCTAATTTGGAATATCTTCTGGCTTGAAATCTGTCTGCCCTGTTCTGTCAAATTCGTTTGTTTCATTTATCATTCTCCCAACTTAACTGTGACTTATTTTCTTTAAAACTCTACTTTCTCCAGTCTAACTTTTGTTTGTGATTTTAATGTTTACAACTCCATTTGGCTTCTGTTTTCTAGTTACATAGACACAGCTGATTGAGGGGCTGTGGCTGTTGTAATGACTTATGACCTCACCGATCTTGTTCATTTTACTACCAGTATATCAGAGAACATAATCACACACCTTGATATTTTTCTCACTGACAACTTCAGAATATGTGATTAGTGTTAGTGGTCCTCTAGGTTCCTTGGATCACATTTGTTGGTCTCTTCTTCAATGGAGCATTTCTCTCATGACCATTCTCAGCCTTGTGTTATTTAGCTAATATTACAAGAATGTGAATTGGATGATTTGAGTAATTTATGGATTTTTATTTTCTTTGGTTGGATTACTGTTTTAATTCTTCTGATCCCAATGTTTGCTCATATTCTGGATGTAAAATTATTGTTGTAGAAACTAACTCCTTTATTTCACCCTAAAATGTCATTTCTTATATAAACCTTGCTTTTCTAATAAATGTGCTACCTGTTCGAGATAAAAAGTAGCATAACACAATTGGCTTGTATTCATTAACTGTTTCACCAATGTTGCAAGCTAAAGCTTGCAACATTGGTTAAACAGTTAATGAATCTAAACTCAATTTTGAACAGGCTAAATATTCTTAGCCTGTTACAAAATTCAAAAACGTGTTTCTTGTCCAAATGGTAGTCGAGCATTCTGCTACCTTGCCAGAACTGTTTGGCTGCAAATTTTTGCCCATCTGTACTCCCACTATCTGTTACATGCTGATGGTTCTATTGCATCCTCAGCTAAATACAAAGCAGACTTACTATGATCATATTATTTCTTCTAACTTGTGTATCACCAATCTTAATAAACTACCTCCTGTCATACCCAATACACTCCATTCCAGCCTCTCACTGTTTTCTGGCAGAAGGATGTTTAAAAAATTCTGAACACTCTAAAAGCTAAGAAAGCTCCATGTCCTGATGGCATTTCTCCACTTGTTCTTATTCCACTGCTGTTTTTCCTTCTTTCTTCTTGGAAATTTGCTCGTATCCAGCTGTTTCTGAAAAGAGTGATAAAGCCTTCCAGTTATTGCCCCATTGCACTTACTTCTACTCTTTCCAAAGTAATGGAGAAATACATGAAGTGCCAACTCAAACTGTCTCTAAACCTTCCATCTGATCAGTGATCACCAATGTGGATTCTGTCAGTGTTGATCCACTGGTGATGTGTTGGCCTGTGTTATTCATCTTTGAACAAATTAAGTATAAATTTTTTTATGAAACTTAAACAGTTGCTCTTGACATTTCTAAAGCTTTTGATTGGGTTTAGGATAAAAGTCATCTAAACAAGCTCACATCTTATGACCTGTTGATTGTGTGTTGCAATTGGGTATTCGCTTTCTTCTGTGAACACTCTCTGTAAGTGATGGATGTTAGATGTTATTCCATGTAACATTCATCTCCGTGTTCTAACTTTGCTAATAATACTGGTGTTCCCGAAGGTCCAGTCTTTTCTCCCACCCTTTTCCTCTTCTATGTTAATGACCTTCTTCCACTAACTCAGTGACATACAACATTTTTTTAGGCTAGGTGCCAAAGCAGATAAATCGTTGAAGGTCACGGACCATAAGACCAGTTCCTTGCCAGTAATTTTTTGCAAACAGAATTTATTTTTTGTTATATATGTTTGTATTTATCTGTTTTTGTTTGTTTGTTGTTTTTTTTTTTTTTTTTTTTATGTTTCATAATTAAATACAAAAATCTACCAATTATTACGTGATACTAATAATATTCCTGTTATTATTATTATTATTATTAGCCATATGGTGCAAGGAAGCCTGAGGCTTTTGCTGCACCAGCCAAAAAAATAAATTTCTTAGTTACCCGTGAGAGAGAGAGAGAGAGAGAGAGAGAGAGAGAGCGGGTCAGAAATAGAAGGGAATCACCAAGAAAGAGAAGAATGATGATATCCAGCTCAGGACCCTGGGTGTGCCAAGCCCATACTCACTAGATGTGAACCCATAGTAAGATCCCTCTACAGGATCAACTTCAGCAATTGACTTGTCAATCTACACCCCACTATTTCCAAGTATTAAGTGGACAGTATTAGAAAATCTTCTTAACAGCAACCATTATCCAGTAATCTGTAAAATACAAACACAGCCACAATACAACCAGTAACTTACACAAAATGGAAATATTCTAAGGCAAGCTGGACTAGATACAATTTGTGGATTTCCTTTGATGATCAAATTATTCAATTCCAACACCATTAATAGTGCACAGAGAATGGTACCAAACATAACTAACTGCTGCTAGTTATATGTTTGCATCACACGCATCTATATCACAGTCAACTGTTGGAATGGTGCTTGTGACATGGAAAAAAAAAAGAAAAGAATAGAGCCTGGAATTTATTTTGAAAATATCCCACCAAAGCAAAAGTTTGTCAAATGAGAAGGAAAGCCAAAAATGAAACTTTGATCCAATTTGTCTCTGCTATTAAAAAGCACACGGACATCAGTTTAATCTGGAGGAAAATCAGGTGACTGAATGATAAATTTTTACTAAATGCCTCTCTGATACTAGGTTGGAATAGATAGGACATATCCTCACCTGAAGAGATAGTAAATGTCCATGCATTTTCTAAAGTATCTGCAGTATTATAATGTGATGCTTCCTTTCAGTAGAAAAAAGTAATAACAAAAAAATATAAAATGACTCTTAAAACCACCAATTCACTTCTCATAACCAGCTATTCACAACATTTAAAGTGCAGCAAGCATTAAAAAGTTCAACCAACAGTGCTGTTGGTCATGACAAGATGTCTTATCTAATGCTCTTGCATTTAAATTAAGCATTCCGTACTAATTTTTTTGCAACTTAATTTTTATTAAAAACTATCCTAACCCTTGGATAGTTTTTAATACATCACTCAGTTGTTCTAGCAATCCCAAACTAGGTAAGATCTGTTACACCTGTAAAATTATTGACCAGTCTCTCTCTCTCTCTCTCTCTCTCTCTCTCTCTCTCTCTCTCTCTCTCTCTCTCTCTCTCTCTCTCTCTCTCTCTCTCTCTCTTATAAGGGACCTGAGGGTGGTTGTGCAGGCAGATATGAAGTTTTCTGAGCAGTGCAGACGGGCTGCAAGAGTAGCTCATGGTGTATTGTTGATGACATATTGTAATTTTTCTAGCAGGGATAAGGAGGTGATTATTCCCTTGTATAAGGCAATGGTCAGGCCACACCTAGAGTACTGTATACAGGTCTGGAGGCCTCATTTCAAGAAGGATGTAGAGATGCTGGAACGAGTACAGAGAAGGGCAACAAGATTAGTGAATGGAACAAAGGGGTGCTCTTACGAAGAAAGGCTTAAGTTTTGCAAATTACAGTGTCTGGAGACTAGGCACCGGCGAGGTGATCTGATAGAGGTGTATAAAGCCTTGAATGGTTTGAGCATGCTCAATGCTGATAGGATTCTTCCTCTTGCTCAGAATAATCACCTGAGAGGGCATAAATTCAAATTGAGAAAAGACAGATGTAGGATAGACGTGAGGAAATTTGCCTTTAGCCAGCGGGTGGTTAGTTGGTAGAATAGACTTCCATCCCTTGTTGTGGAAGTTGATAGCCTAAATAAGTTTAAGGCTCAGCTGGACAGGTATTTCGAACGAACAGAGGGGTGAAGTGGAAGTGGTTATTTTTATTTATTTTTTTTTTTTGGCTGATGCTGCATAAGCTTGCTTTCTTGCATCAAATGCCTCTACTAATGCTAATAAATTGAGGAACTGGATGATGGAGAAAATAATTTTGATATCACATACTTGGATTTCAGGAAAGCTTTTGATACTGTTGTGCCTGGAAGACTGTTGTACAAATTGGAGCAGTATGGCATTAAGAGCAAGTTACTGCAATGGATAAAGGGATGGTTGAGTGGGAGACGGCAGAGAGTGGTAATAAATGGACACTGCTCTACATGGACTAATGTTATTAGCGGAGTTCCCCAGGGTTCAGTGCTGGGCCCATTGTTGTTTAGTGTATTTATCAATGATATCGATGAAGGTATATCAGGCTTAATATCCAAGTTTGCAGATACAAAGGTTGGCAGGGTTGTTAATGACAGTAATGACATGCTATTGCAACAGGATCTAGAAAAGTTAGACAGATGGGCTGAAGTGGCAACTGAAGTTTAACATTGACATTGCAAAGTATTCCATATGAGTAGCAGTAACCCAAGAGAAATGTACCAACTGTGTGGTACTAATTCAGAGTGATGGAGAATAAAAAAGACCTGGGGGTAATTGTGCAGTCAGATATGAAGTTCTCTGAGCAGTGCAGACAGGCTGCCAGAACAGGTCATGGAGATTTGTCAATGATATATATAGGAGTTTTGCTAGCAGAGACAAGGAGGTGATTATCCATTTGTTTAAGGCAATGATCAGGCCACACCTTGAGTACTGTATATAGGTCTGGAGGCCTCATTTTAGGAAGGATGTAGAGTTGCTGGAACAAGTACAGAGAAGGCCAACAAGATTGTTGAGAGCAACAAAGGGGTATGCTTACGAACAAAGGCTTAATTTCTGCAAATTGTAGCATCTGGAGACTAGGTATCTGTGAGGTGATCTGATCGAGGTGTATAAGGCCTTGAATGGTTTGAACAGGCTCAATGCTGACAGGATACTTCCGCTTGCTTAGATTAAGAGCCTGGGGGGGGCCATAGATTCAAATTGAGGTAAGATAGTTGTAGAATAGATATGCGGAAGTTTGCTTTTAGCCAGCTGGTAGTTGATTGCTGGAACTGACTTTCATCTGTTGTTATGGAAGTCAATAGCTTAAATAAATTTAAGGCTGAACTAGACAAACATTTGGAGTGATTAGATGGGTGAAATGAGAAGGGTTTTTTTTAATTGCCTTAATTCCCAAGGGCTGATGAATTATAATCAATGCAGGTTTCAGAAAATGGATCAGCTCTAGTCCTTGTGATTAGTGATTAAAGTCAAACATATAGTATCCACCATATAGTGCAAGGAAGCCATAATTTTTGCTACAATAGCAAAAAAAAAACCCAAGTAAATAAGAAAATACAAATTGTTTCCTTCCTCACATAGGTGACTGTCTAGTTGACCTTTGAATTGTGAAGGCAACTTGTTCCAGCAATCAGTGACATGCTGGCTAAATTAAAAACTTCTTACAATCTAGTCTTAGCCTCTTGCCTTATAAACCTCAATCAAGTCACCTCTGGGGTGCCTAGTTGTCAAGCTCTCTAGCCCACATATTCGGAGTCTTTCCTTATACATTCGTCTTTTTGCCAATCTCATCATACCAGTTGCCCATCTTTGGATCCTTTTAAGAAGCTCATGTCTTTTTTTTCACGTGAGGTCTCCATACTTGAACACTGTGTTCCAAATGTGGTCTTACAATTGCCTTATACAGTGGGATTATGACCTCCCTATCCTTACAGGATAATGTTTGATAAATCAGACACCATGGGCTTTCCTGGCTGCCAGTTTACACTGCTCAGAAAACTTCATATCTGCACATATTCTAACTACCAGATCCCTTTCTTCCTCAACTGTTTTTATTTCAATCCCACCAAGTGTATAATTTATTTTTGCATTGCTATTCCCCAAGTGTAAGGCTTTGCAGTTTACTGCATTTAAAAAATAGCTGTCACTTTTCTGACTATTTTTGAAGTCTTTTCAAGTCACCTTGAAGAGGTGCTGCTTGGCATGATCATTAACAACTCTGCGAATCTTTACGCCATCTGAAAATTTTGACATCATGCCTTCTACATGATTTTCCTTAAACAAAACCATGTTATGTGTCCTTTGGAATGTCATATCTGTCTAAATGTCCCTAGATTGCACTCTTAATCATTGCCTCTGAGATTTCCTCTACCACTGAAGTCAGTCTGTAGTTACCGACTTCACTCTTTTGAACTGCCTTTATGTATTGGTTATACGTTGGCACTTCTCAAATCCAAAGGAATCTCTGCTGAGTCCAAAGTTGCCCTCATAATTAACCTCATTGGTTCAATACACTTCCTGATGGCTCCCTCAAAATTACCGGGTATGTGCCATAAACTCTCAGAGCCTTGCTTGCCTTTATGCTCAAAAGTTTTTCTTATAAACAGTCATCTGTAATTTTGAAATCACTAATTTCATGTCTCAGCCTCACTTGCACAACATCTCAGCATAAAGAGTCTTGTGAGTGAAGATGAAAATGATGAATTGTTGAAAAGGTGTATATACTTTGTCATCAAAGACAAGAGTGCATAGATCAGTACAGAGTGGGAACTCATGCCAGTTGACTGTTGAGCTGTGCTGATCTTTTACGTTTGTTGATTTTGTGACTTTTTACTCTTTAGTTTTAAAGATTTAATAAAAATGGAGAAAAAGATTTCAAAATTTTACTCTAATTTTTCTAATTTACTTGTCGTGTTTCATCTATGTTATTAGGGTTAGTGTAAGCACTGAGTGGAAAACAGAAGTGTGTTGTTATGTTTTTAGATACTAAGCTGAATGCAGTCAAATGCTTGGATCAAGGAGAAACAATAAAAAAGTGGCTAGTGGATTAGGTGAAGTGACTGTAGGGGACTGGAGGAGAAAGAGAGTGGAAATTGATAAATGGTGTTCACAAAGAACATCTGTATGTGATAGTGAAAATTTGAATAGAAAAAAAATGGAGAATTTAAACAGACTTCTGAAGCTCTTTTTGTGGTGGTTCACGTAGATGAGAGACACTGTGTTACAGGCTAAGAAATTCTAAGGCCTTAGAATTTCATAAGCATTTTAATGAAGAGGAACAACAATTTACTGCAAGTATTGGTTTGTTGGATCATTGGAAAAAAAGGTTTGGAGTTAGAAATCTGGATGAAAGTGAACTAGTTTTTGGCAACATCAAAGCTCTGTTTTTGTCACCTAATCAAGGTGTTTTGGAGACTATAGGCAACGTCTCTTAAAACATGTGCTTCAAAATCTTGAAACAGGGACCAGTGTTGTTGAGAATCTTAAAAAAATAAACATCAAGGACATTATTTACTGGTTGGCAGCTACCCTTATTAAGTCTCCAGACACAGAAAAAATATTTTATGAAGCCAATGAGAATGAGATGGCAAATGAAGATGAAAGAGGTGAAGAAACCCTTTGAGAACTAGCTAATAACCTTCCTGTTTCAGGCATTTACTACAGAGGATATTAAAGAGTGAATGAATTCTGATGAACAACTGGAAATGACTGATGACATGGCCATAAAGTTTGTTGGCAAACAAAAATATGAAAGTGAAGATGACAATGAACAGTGCACAGAAACTACAAAAGAAAATGACACACATGGAAGGTATAAATGTTATTGAGTCAGCTTTATATTATTTTGTACAGCAGGAGGATACCGTGCCCACCAATGTTTCGTTACTTAGGCACGTACAAAATATAGCAGCTAAAAAGTGAGGAGCTTCTATGAAACAGAAACCCATTAAGGAATTTTTTTATATGATATTAAGGTGTAGTGCTACTGTACATTTTTCTTTTCTATGATTTGTAATTTTTATACCTGTACTATTTTTTTTTTAAATTTTTGTAATAAAACAGTTGTAAATAAAATTAAGTGTTTTATTGTATAATTGAAAAGTCATTATGTTCGATAAGTAGGTCTAACCTAAAAATAGTGTACATCATCACGTTAATGTATTCAAGTTCAGCTTATCTAATAATAATTTACCAAACCTTCCATGTTATCCGAGTTTTTGATTATCTGAGGTTCCCTTGGTCCACATTAGCATTAATAGAGGCATATGATGCAAGAAAGAAAGCTATATTAGCTATCTTGGACCATCCCGCATATTCAACAGATCTAGCACCATCAGACTTTCACTTATTTCCTAATGCTCCCCCAACCCATACGTAAGTCAGGGAGTGGCTGTATTAATGAAGGTATATTAGCCTTAATGTCTAAGTTTGCAGGCGATATGAAGATTGGCAGGATTGTTCCCATCCATTTGCTCCAAATGTTTGTCTAGTTCTGCCTTGAATTTATTTAAGTTATCAACTTCTACAACAACAAATGGAAGTTTCTTCCAGCAATCAACTACCCACTGGCTAAAGGCAAATTTCCTCACATCTATTCTACAACTGTCTTTCTTCAATTTAACTCTGTCCCCTCAAGCAATTAATCTGGGCAAGAGGAAGAATCCCATCAGCATTGAACTTGCTGAAACCATTCAAGGCCTTATACACCTCAATCAGATCACCTCGCAGGTGCCTAGTCTCCAGACACTGTAATTTGCCAAACTGAGGCTTCCAGATCTGTTATGACAAACCTTTAGCCATAATTATGAGAGCATCCTTGGACTAGAGATGTGCAAATGTATCCCTAATTCACAAAGGGGGATTGAAGGGTGACATGAGTAATTACAGACCAGTTAGTTTAACTTCTGTTCTGGGTAAAATAATACAGTCACTGGTTAAAGATGCATTGCAGGATCATCTAGACAAGACTGCAGCAATAATTCAGACACAGCATGGATTTGTTAAGGGAAAGTCTTGTCTGACAAATTTGATAGGATATTATGATGTGGTTACAAAGGAACTGGATGCAAAAAATAATTTTGATATCATATATTTGGATTTCAGGAAAGCTTTTGACACTTTTGCGCATGGAAGACTATTATACAAATTGGAGCAGAATGGTATTAAGGGTAAGTTGCTACAATGGATAAAAGGATGGTTGAGTGGGAGAAGACAGAGGGTGGTAATCAATGGGTGATGCTCTTCGTGGACTAATGTTATTAATGGAGTCCCACAGGGTTTGGTGTTGGGTCCACCGTTGTTTTATATATTTATCAGTGATATTGATGAAGGTATATCAGGCTTAGTGTTGAAGTTTGCAGATGATACAAAGGTTGGCAGGGTTGTTAATGACAATAATAGCAGTGTGCTACTGCAACAGGATCTGGAAAATTTGGGCACATGGGTTAAGAAGTGGCAACTGAAGTTTAACCTTTGACAAATGCAAAGTACTGCATATGTGTAGAAGTAACCCCAGAGAAACGTACCAACTGTGTGGTACTACACTTAAGGTGGTAGAAAATGAAAAAGACCTGGGAGTAATTTTGCAGTCAGATATGAAGTTTTCTGAGCAATGGAGACAGGCTGCCAGGGCAGGTCATGGAGTTTTGTCAATGATATATAGGAATTTTGCTAGAAGGGAAAATGAGGTGATTGTCCCTCTGTATAAGGCAATGGCCAGGCCACACCTTGAGTAGTGCATACAGGTCTGGAGGCCTCATTTTAGGAAGGATGTAGATTTCCTTTGTACAGAGAAGGGCAACAAGATTGGTGAGGGGAATGAAGGGATCCTCTTACCAAGAGAGGCTTAAGTCCTGCAAATTGCAGTGGCTAGAGACTAGGCACCTACCCGGTTATCTGATTGAGGTGTATAAGGCCTTGAATGGGTTTAGCACACTGAATTCTGATAGGATCTTCCACTTGTTCAGATTACGAACCTAAGGGGGGCCATAAATTAAAATTAAGAAAAGACTGATGTAGAATAGATGTGCGGAAATTTGCCTTTAGCCAGCGGGTGGTTAATTGCTGGAACAAACTTCCATCTGCTGTTGTGTAAGTTGATAGGTTAAATAATTTTAAGGAGGAATTGGACAGCCATTTGGAGGGAATGGTGCGGTTTTTTTTTTTTTTTTTTTTGGCTGATGCTGCATAAGCTCATACACTTGCTTTCCTGCATCACATGCCACTACTACTACAGTACTCAAGGTGTGGCCTAACTATTGCTTTATACAAGGGAATAATCACCTCCTTATCCCTGCTAGAAAATTTCCTGTATGTCATTGACAAGACACCATGAGCTACTCTTCAGACTGTCTGCACTGCTCAGAAAACTTCATATCTGACTGCACAATTACCCCCAGGTCCTTTTCATTCTCTACCATCCGTAGTGCAGTACCACACAGCTGATACTGTACTCTGTGGTTACTGCTACCCATATGCAGTACGTTACATTTGTCAATGTTAAACTTAAATTGCCACCTCTCAGCACATTTCAACCTTTCTAGATCCTGTTGCAGTAGCATACTGCCATTAGTGTCCTTAACAATCTTGCCAACCTTCATATCGTCTGCAAACTTAGACATTAAGGCTGATATACCTTCATTAATACAGCCACTCCCCGACTTACGTATGGGTTGGGAAGCATTAGGAAATAAGTGAAAGTCTGATGGTGCTAGATCTCTTGAATATGCGGGATGGTCCAATATTTCAAAGCCACACTCATGCAAGGCAGCTATAGGAATTAAACATGTGAGCAGGCACGTTGTCCTGGTAGAACAAGGCTTCTTTGCTGAGTTATTCTTGGCATTGGTCTTTGATCATTGATGTTTTCACATAAACACCTCACGAGGTTTGTATAACATTCCCCTGTGATCGGCCATTCTAAAGATAATCCACTAGCAGCACTCTATCAGCATTCCAAAAACTCATGCCATCACCTTGCCAGAGAAGTATTCCACTTGCTTTCTTTATAGGGGGAAAAGAGCTGTGCTTCCATTGTTTGGACTGCTGCTTTGTCTCTGGGTGAAAGTGATGGAAAAGTTATGCAAATGTTCGCTTGACTCGACAACTCTTGTGCATTTTTGATCCGCTGTCAACAACTTTGGACCCATTATGCTGACACTTTTTTCATAATGCAAACCTCTGTTATTATGTAGTACACACAATTCATATGTGATGCCCAATATGCTGACAATGTGCTGAACTGTCAACCATCAATCACTCATCACCAGATCATGCACAATGTTAACTTCTGGAGTGATGGATGTTGCAGATCTTCCACAGTGTGAGTCATCTTTCAGGCTCATGTTTAGATTGTTCTGCCCGCTTCATAAGCATGAAATAGGAAGGGCATCCTTCTATAATGTATTAAACATATCCTCATGAATTGTCTTTGGTTCTTTCCTCATTGACGTAGCTTTATTAACTTCAGGACCTGTAATTTAAAGATATTATTTAAACTTCATGAAACTGTTTGAAGTGTTATACATTAAGTATAGAAAATTTTTAACACTGTACTGCTACCCTTTCATACTTGGACCACAAGCTTTTCAAACAATCCTCATAATCTAAATCAATTCATTCAATAGTAGTATAATTGCATTACAAAATAAATTTTCTGTAGGTCATCCTCTTTTAAAACAAATAAGGACACAACTGATTAAATTCCAAAAGACAGAACAATTACTTTTTGTCAGATTCCACATCGTGCTGGTATTATAGGAAATGAGCTTGCAAACCAAGCAGCAAAACACCCAACCATCAATGAGTGCACACATGCACAAATAAGACATGCTTGTCATAACCAATGGACCCAAAGATGGCAAATCCAAATAAATTAGGTGCCTCTGTAGCCAGGTGGGCAGGAGCAGCAGTGCGTAGCACACGCTTCTTGATTAGACCGGGGTTCGAGCCTGTGACCACCAAATATGGAGGATGCGGAAAGGTCAGGGAATGACCACCGCATATCCCCGGGGCAATATGGCCTTAGTTGCTAATGCTCCTAAAAAAAAAAAAAAAAAAACCAAATAAATAAAACAGGAATCACAGTTATGGAAATCCATCTTTTGGTGAATAGGCATGAAGCTCTGCTTGCAGAAATATTGCTCCTGCAAGAATACCATTCTGACACATTTTTACCTTCTCCCTGGGAATTACGCTCCTTGATGTGTGAAGTTTAATGCCTTGCTAATAGGAAAACATATTCTTATCGATTGTGTTCACTGTCAAAATACCACAAGGATTATTCGAAAAGTAATGTACACTGTGTGCATACATTACTCTTTGCTCCATATGCTTATGCAACTCTCATTAATCAGAATAATAATTTGAAGCTTAATCTAAATATTATTGTGCTTGAAACAGATTGTGTAAAAAAATGGATGATTCATCATCATCATCATCATCAGCCATTTTCAATCCACTGCAGGATGAAGGCCTCTCCAGCAACTTTCCAGTTCCTTCTGTTTTGAGCACTGGCCATCCATTTACTACTCAAAAACTCATGAATTTCATCTATCCATCTCTGCCTTTGTCTTCCAGGTTTTCTTCTAGCTCCTCTTGGGTACCATTCTGTTATTTTCTTAGTCCATCTGTCATCATGTCTTCGAGCTATGTGTCCTGCCCAAGACCATTTTAGTTCTTTAGTTTTGATAAGAATGTCCTTTACTTGAGTTTGCTGCCTAATCCATGTGTTTCTCTTCTTATCTAACATTCTAATTCCCAATATAATTCGTTCCATTCTTCGCTGTGTAGTTCTTAGCTTCTCTTCCATTCTTTTGGTGAGTGCCCAAGTTTCACTTCTATAAGTCATGGTGGGGAGTATACATTGATTCATTATTTTACGTTTCAGACAAACTGGGATATTGCTCTTCAGTATGTGACTATATTTCCTGAATGCTATCCATCCAAAATTTATTCTTCTCTTGACTTCCAGCCATTTATCATTATTCCAGCTAATAACTTGTCCCAGATAAGTATATGACTCCACCTTTTCAATTACTGCTCCTTCAATCATTATTTCCCTTTCCGTGGCATACTTGTTCATCATTACTTTTGTTTTAGCCATATTCATCTTTAGTCCAAAATCCTTACTAACTGTGCATAACTGATTAAGATTTTCCTCTAATTCTTTGGGATCGTGGCTTATGACCACAATGTCATCTGCAAATCGTAAATGGTTTAGGTACTCTTCGTTCACATTGACTCCTTTCTGCGACCAGTCTAATCTTCTGAAAGCTTCCTCAAGGGCAGCAGTAAACAGCTTCGGAGATATTGTCTCCTTGTCGAACTCCTTTCTCGATTTTAAATTTGCTACTGTCTTTGTCTAGTCTAATAAAGGATGTAGCACTCTCATATATTTTCTTCAAAATCATAATATATGGAGTATCTATGCCTTGTCTTTCCAGTGCCCGAAACATTGCCTTATGCTGTATAGAGTCAAATGCCTTTTCATAATCCACAAATGCCAGGCATAATTGTGTTTTATATTCATTTGCTTTCTCCATTAGCTGTGATATTACGTGAAGGTGATCCATAGTTGAGAATCCTGTCCTAAAGCCAGCTTGCTCTTTCGGTTGATTCTCATCAAGTATTCTTTCTAATCTGTTAGTAATGACCCTTGTGAACAACTTGTAGATATGGGATAACAAGCTAATTGGTCTATAATTTCCAATTTCTGATTTATCTCCTTTTTTATGCAGCAAAACTATGATTGCATTATTCCACTGCTTAGGCATCACACCTTTTCTAATGCACTTTGTGAAGAGCCTTGCCAGTTTTTGTGTTATGTCTCTTCCTCCCAATTTTAACAACTCTACAGTAACTTCATCTTCCCCCGGGGCTTTCCGATTCTTCATTTTCTTCAATGCATGTTCTATCTCATCAGGAAGAATATCGGGTATGTCGTATGTGTTGCTACTTTGCAATCCATCTTCCCCACTGCTGGTATCATTCCCTCGCTCCTTGTATAATTCTCTATAGTAGTCTTCTGCTATTTGAATTATGCCTTCTCTGCTGTTTATAAGTACACCATTGCTATTCTTCAGTTTCAGTATCATTTGTCTTTCTGTATTACTGCTCATGGCTGCTGATTTAAATCCTTTGTTTTCCCTTAATGCTTGTTCTACTTTTCTTGTGTTAAATCTTCTTATGTCCTCTCTGAGTCTCTTTCTAATGGCTTTGCATAACTCAGTATACTCAATTTTCTCCCTGGCAGTGTTTTTCTTGCTCTTCATTTGTCGTCTTCGGTTCATCATGACAAGTGTTTCTTGACTAATTTTTTCTTCTTTGGATTTCTGTTTCCCTATAGGTTTCTTGGGCTTTATCACTTTCAGAAAGTTGTAATATTCCTCGTCGATATCTTGGTCCTGAGCAGTCTGCAGAAGCTCAAACTTGTTCTTAAGTTCCAGTACATACTGCTTTTTCTCCTCCTCTGTTATTTCAAAGACCTTTGTATTATTTACTCGAGTCAGTTTTTTCCTTTCCTTTCCTACATCTATATCAAGTGTACATCTTACCATTCTGTGATCACTTCCAACATTTACCTTATTCAGGACGGTAACATCATTCACAATATATCTTCTGTTAGTGAGGATGAAGTTGATTTCATTAGTTGTTAATCCATTTGGACTCTTCCATGTCCACTTTCTGTTCACCCTTTTCTTGAAAAAAGTGTTCATTACTGACATTCCTTGAGATTCTGCAAATTCCACAAGTCTTTCACCTCTTTTATTTCTTTCACCAATTCCAAAATTTCCTATAGTTCCTCTTTCTGCGCTGTTTTGCCTTTTTCCAACCTTAGCATTGAAGTCGCCCATAATAATAGTGTAGTGGGTTTTCTGCTCATCTAGAAGACTCTCAATTTCAGTGTACATGTCTTCAACCTCTTCATCCTCATGGCTCGATGTTGGTGCATAAATCATTACAATCTTTAGCTTGTACCTCTTAGAAATCTTGAGTATTAGTCTTGACACCCTTGGTGATGTACTTTTGAATTCCAAAATGTTGTTTTTAAAATCTTTATGGACCAGAAACCCAACTCCACCTTCACTCCTTTCACTGTTTCCATTGGTGTACAGCAGATTTCCACTTGATAAACTTATAAGTGATTCATTTCTTCTTCTTGTTTCAGCCAAACCGATGATATTCCAATTCACATTTTCCATAATGGATGTGGATGTGATTTCACATAATGGATGATTATATTGCTTCAGGTCAGGTTACAGTTTTAGATCAAGGGTCTTTTATCAAAATTGAAATTTTACATGGTTGAATGCTGACACAAATTTATCAATTGTTGCAGGAAGTAAGTGGTGAGTCAACAGTAGCTTGTAGCACAATTTCATGTTGATCTCAAAGGTTTTGTCAAGGTCATGCCAATGTTGAAGACAAATAACACTAAGATGTACTGAGAACATCTGTGTACATCATCAGCAGTCATAATTACCACCATTTTGTAGGAAAAGAGATCTTTAACCTGTAAAGAAATAGCCAACGAATCTAGAATACTGAATTGTTCAAAAACAAAAGGTATCTGCCCAGTGGCTCCTACATTTGCTGTCAGATGAATGAATGAAGCTTAAAGAATTTGAAACACTGTTATTCACATGTTACTGACAAGAAGGTGAAGAATTTTTGAAATGTGTTGTTGCCATTGATGAGATGTGGACATGCAACTTTAAACCTGAATTAGTCAACTTAGTGGAAGCATCTGTTTTCACCATGCCCCTCTAAATGTTGCCAGCAACAATAAAATTTAAAAGAAATTTTCATCGCGGCCTACAATTATGAGAGTATTATTGCCGCTGGTCACTGCCACTTGGAAGATCAGTAACTGGAGGCTGCTATGCAACATTTCTTTGTTAGAAATTACTTTCAAAAATTCATCAGAAGTCACCACAGATGTTGGAAATTGGTCTGCTTGTACTCCATGACAATACAAAGTCCCTCATATCACAGTCACCGACTGGGCTAGCCAGGTGGGTAAAGTGTCTGCCTCGCAACCCAAAGGTTGCAGATTCAAATCCCGCCTCTGGCTTGGATCAGAGTAGAAAATCCAAAAAAAAAAAAACCTTTGGGAGGTGCATTATGGCCAGAGAAGCCAATGCACAAACAACTAACAAAAAAACAAAAAAAATATATCACAGTCTGTACAGCTTGTTTTCACTAGTTACATGTGGGAAGCACTACCTAATCTCACTTATAGTCCGGCAGCAGTGCTTAGCACACGCTTCTTGATTAGACCGGGGTTCAGGCCCATGACCACCAAATAAAGAGGATGCAAAAAGGTCAGGGAATGACTACTGCATATCCCCGGAGCAATATGGCCTTAGTTTCTAATGCTCCTAAAAACCAAATAACAACAACACTTATAGGCCTAATATCAGTCCTTTCAATTGAAATCTGTTCCCCAAGCTGAAGGAACTGTTATATGGACAAAGATTTCTCTTTTTAGAAGCATTGAGTCCCAATGCATCAACAGCATAACTTCAGCAGACAGTTAAGTGGCATTCAGAAATTATCCAAACATTGGGAAGCAGTCATAAGACATTAAGAAGACTACATAGGTTTTTTAAATAATTATGTTTTAAAATAAATTCATTTAAAATTAACTGCTTTTGTGCATTACTTTTGGGATAATCTGCATACAATTTATCTCTCTTACAAAGTTACATGAGTCACTAGGAATCCATCACCTGATCAGGAATGATACACATTTAACAGAATTTTTCACTTGTATGAAATAATTCAGTTATTCACCAATTTATAATCTCTATTAAATTAAATAGATGGGCACGATTTAGCCACAATAGCTCTTGTGCCATTAAACCATTGTAACAACAATAGTGTCACTTTCTTGAGCATTATGTAATGTTCATTGGGTTCCGGTGTGTGTACGTAGCTCCTCAGATTTGAAAATATGGTAACCTTAACTAAAAGGCATATAAGAAGGTGTTTAAGGACAGTTATCACTCAGAAATGGCTGGTGTGCATGTTATGCAAGCAATATGAATGAATAGATGAATTTTTAGAAAATACTAGGTCACAGTTCTGCAGTTGTATTCTGTGTTTTGTTTGGGTTAATTCATTATGATGTACTGGGTGGTGAGGAACATGGTTTTGAATAATCATAATAATGAAAATAAAGGATGAGAAATTTGAATTTTTCTTAATCAATAGGTGAATGATATCTTTCTTAGCAGGAAAGAATGTCATAGTCTGCTGATGAGGAAAAATTCATTACAGATTATGCCTTTAGGCTACTGATATATGACTAATTTAGGAAAGATCATGGTAAAAAGCAAAACTCATCTAACTTGAAAATGCTGATTTTTAAACTATATGAATTTATTTTTCATTAAATTAGTTGGTCAATAAAGGTATCCTGCTCTTGTTGTAACCGATGTATCTTTTTATTGCTGTCAATAGTGTCATTCCTCCCATGGGCACAACTGCTTTTGCTATAAAGGAGACAATACATCTATCAAGCAGTTCCAATTACATGTTCAATATTTTAATGAAAATGGCCTGTGAGGATTGTGCCGCTAAATTCTCAGTGATAAAGAGAAGGGTAAGTTATATTGTTTTTATAATCTTTATAAATAACTTAATATAATTTTCAAAATTCGATTTTATATTATATATGAATAATATTGATAATGCTGTTTTTCAAGTTACTTACTGTCAAATTCATTTCTCTACTCTTTAAATGCAGACCTCAGTTTAATGGACTTTGGAAATAACAATTTCCACTTTTTGTCCATATGGGACCTGGCAATATGACTGCTTCAGTGTGATGGTATTTAGTATCAATTAATATATTTTCACAGTGAAGCACGAAGTGCCAGGGAGTTCAGATTTTCCTCATTATCTTCCTTCAGCCTGTTAAGTGTGTCACACATCAGTAGTCACAGTTTCAACTTCCACCCTATGACAAAGCAAATATCCAAACACTTTTAGTTCACATAATAAGTGCAGTAAAATACAGTAGTATTTTTAATTTTTTTTTTTTTTTTTCTTTTGCAAATACAGCACTTTTATGATATTCTAATAGCTTTGGTGACTATATATGTTTCTTTTGAGTTTAATGAATAGTCCTTACTCCCATATTTGTTAAAGTGAGATTTTTCTGTGATTTTTGTAGTATTTTTTTGTGCTGAGGAGTAAAACCTCTGGGTTTTCTTAAATAAATTTCTCAAAAAATACAGATGTAATAGAATGCCTTCAAACTAAAAGACGTATGAAATCTGCAGTGATTCTTACATTGTGCATTTTAAAATCAGTCTTGCATTTCTAAACTTAAAATCATGTTGGTTAGGCAGATATAATTATAAATCTAGATAACCTAATAAATCCAGAATTCAAAAATCTGGTGCTTTTGAAATGAGCCCCCCCCCCCCTTGTAATCTAGATATTATTCCACAATTCCTGTGCTCCACAGAGTGCTATTATTTTGGCAGTTGTAAGTTATATAAAACCATGGAAAACACCATAACTTCCAAAAGTGTTTCCTCATTGTTGGCTTTACTCTTGCTGTGATGTGATTGGACTGTTAATTATCACTATGGTTGCTCTTAATCAATACTAACAGCTGCTGCTATTGAAATGTGTTCAACATATAAACTTGAATAACAAAAATTTTTTTGTTTTTTGTTTTTTTTTTTGTTTGTTTTTTTTTTTTTTTCCTTCCATGTTTAGAATGTGATACCAGAAATCACTTTGGCAACTATATTGTGCCTGTTTCTTGATTGCATACTTTCATTTTGACAACACGCCACACCACATATAGGAATAAAAGATATAAAGAAATTTAAATGCCTTTAATTTCTGTTCCTAAATGTAGGGCTGTTGATTAAAATTTGCCTTATGATATGCCACAAATGAAATGCCTACCATGAAAAAATACTGGGACAACAAAGTTGCCAAAGTGATTACTGATATCACATTCTTAAAAATAAATAAAATTGTATAAAAGAATTGCTTGCTTTTTCAGGCTTTCATTGGGATCAACCAGTGATAAGTATACATTGTAAAATTTGAATAGCATTGGCAAATGCTCTGCTTTGGTGACTATGAGAAAGTGCCTTAGAATGAGCAATATGCTGTTGTGGCAATGTTGCTTCACTACCAGTAAAGTTCAAAGATCGCTAGTTTCTGATCTATAATTTACTACCAGCAGTTCTGTAAATATATGTGTATATGCAAAACTGCATAAGACATTTCAAAAATATGGACAAGAAATTTTGGAATATATTCTGGGTATAAAATAAGAAAGTGTCTGCTTCTGATTGGTTATGGAACTATGGCTTATTGTATTAAAAAAAAAGCTATGCTGTTTTTTTAATGGTAAAAAATAAAAATATACTTATAAAAGTGCTAGCATGAATAAACATTTTACTAGGTACAGGTCCTGTTATTCCTATTTATTTATTTTGATATTTTGGTGCCAGATTCCTTGCTATGAAGCTCATTTCGCTTCAACCCACAGATGCTCACGTGTTTTAAAATCTGGTAATTGAAAATCTGAGCATTTGAATGAAGTTTGGTAAAATCATCATGAAAACATTTCCCATACTTCCACCACCAGCCTGGACGTTGATGCTTGACATGATGGGTCCAGTGATTCATAATGCTGTCACCGTATGGTGACCGCAGTATGAATCACTGGACCATCAGCATGAACCTCTGAAAAAGGTTGCCTGATTCCGAATTGTTGGAACCAGGCAAACCTTATTTTTACCCACGCTACATGCTTTTAACTAACATGTCATCTGCTGTATATGTCAGATGATCATTCTTTTTTTTTTTTTTTTACCGTAGCTTCTTGTTTTTAACTAATGTAAATGGAACCAGTGTGGTAGTCTATTACTGTATCCCATCACTAACAGAGTCTAATGCATTGCAAGTTCCAGTATACCCCTTATACAACAAATTCTTTGATGTACTGAGCTACCATTTTACCAATGGCCCGTCTATTAAACTGTGTGATTCATTTTACACTAACTCGGCCTCTTAACATCAAGTTGTCTCCAGCTACAGGACTGCAGTTGGCTGAATGTTTTCTGGTTATTGGACCACTCTCAATATATTCTATTCACTTTAAATTGTGAATATCTATGGAAAAAATGACATAACCTGCTTGGACTGGCACTCAAGTCATTTTAAGTCATGCTGTTGGCACATTCTCTTCTGAATTTCATATACATGTTATCTTTTGGTATCTAACTACTATTTTTATATAGCTCGATATGGACACGTGACTGTCTCTAATGGAGTGATGTTTCTTAGATGATTGAAGTATACCTGACTAGTATGTGATTTAAGAAAACGTTTATATTCATGATTTCCATTATAATGTCAAAATAAAGAATTACATTACAAAATTTTAATTGCAAACTATTTCTTGTCATGCTATTAACAAGTTTTGTCAAGGGATAATCCTGTCTGGCTAAATTTTACATCATTTACTTGGATTTCAGTAAAGCTTTTGATATAGTTCCATAAATGATTGTTGTATGAATTGGAGCTGTGTGGTATTTAGGGCAATTAATCACTGTGGATAATGGGATGTTTAAGTGGACTCAGTAATTAATTGCAAACTTCATTGTTGCTTACTGTTTCTGATTTTTATTAATTTATGTAGATATTTCAGCTTTCAAGTTCAGTTTGCTGATAATACAGTTGTGGGCAGGGTGTTTATAGTTTATTTCATTTTAGCCCTCGTGTGTAAGCACAGTTGGTATAATCACTGTCCTCTGCATGCTGAGTGGAAAAGACCCAAGTTTGTCATTCCTTGCATCATTGACCCCTGTCAATGATGCAAGGAATTTTTATGGGTATTTTTCATGGCGTAAATGAGTTACTCAGTCTCAGGCAAGAGTAGCATGATTTTCTTCCAGAAACTCACGTTTTTTGTCCGGGAAACATCAAATTGATCACTGAACGCGCGCACACACACACACACACACACACACACACACACTATAGATGGTGCAATATGGCCTAAGTTGCTGATGCATGTAATTTTGGTATATTCCTAGTGGGAACATGTAACCACCTTAGGTGAACAAAATCAAGTCACCTGCATGCTTGACATTTATGCCAGTGAATGAGAAAATGGCTACTTTCAGTAGTGAGAGTAACTTCAGTAGTAGTTTACATTGCAGTGAACTAAAATGAAATGGACTATAATAATTGTAATAAGAGTATTCTCTTTCAACAACAACTTAGTAAATTATTTGGATCAGCTGAAATAGGAGATGAGATAATCATTAGACTGTGGGATGATCCAGTTCGACTGAAGAAGTCATATGTGCCCAGCATGAAAGAAGACCTAAAAAGGTGACGGGGGAAACTAAAGTATAGACTGGGGGGGGATTACAGGAAAGAATTTGTTGCATCAAACTGGCTGAGACACAGAATAATACTAATGCAATGCTAAAAATGGCAGGCAGCAGACGGATAACACTGGCAATGCTGCAAGGGCTTGCATCTGGGCAGAAGTAAACCTAGAGTTAATGTGCCACTTGGATAGTATCGAACTCAAGGTAGTTGATGTCAAAGGATTTTGGAATAACTATACAGGTTGATATGACATTCTGTAACACTATAGACAGCCTTCTAGAACAATTCATGCAAGTTCTGCCAATGATATATAGAACTCTTCCAATAGAAATGGTTGACTATTCCATTACATAAAGCAGGAAGTAACAACCTACATTAAAATGCTGCCCATCTACAAATTTCGATAAATCAAAAATTAAAAACATAGAGAAACAAGTAAGAAGAAGGAAAATCGATACTATTTAGCATGCCCTCTAATGAACTTGGTAATTAATTGGAATGGAGAGAAGGGTTTACTTGTATTGAATGTTGATGAGGATGGAAAGTGGTAAGTCAAAGAAGTTTCCCCGAAGTGTTTAATCTGTGTGTAGCGGAATCTGCCAAAAACCCCCAAAGAATTCATTCATTGCATTGCACTAATGTTAGAAGTAAATAAAGATTAGAAATAAACTTACTACATTCCTATATAAATGAGTAGGACCATTTAAGAAGTCATCAGTATATTTCTATGTACAAAAGCAGCCATGTAATTGTAGAAAGGTGGTTAATTATACTTTGCTTATGTATGTTATAAATTGGTTGTATTTTCTAAATCATAACACCTAGAAAATGGAAAGTTATGAAGAAGGCAAGGTTTTCAAAGATGGGACTAGCAAATGCATCTGTATTGTAAGTAAACCTGTTTGTCCTATCTGTCACAAAATTTTCTATTAATATAAGAGTAAAGTAATAAGCATCATTATGAGAGAGAAAATAAAGGCAAACTTTGTGCCTTGCTGAAACTTAGGAAAAGTAAAATGTGTAGTTTGAAAACCTTTCTGGTGGACTGACAAAACATCAAGAAATGATGCAGTTTGAAAAAAATGAAATTATTATTATTATTGCTCTTATATTATTTCTCCCTGGTTGGGGGTTCCACCTCGTGACAAGTATTGCTACCAAGTACATAGGGTGGTTGTTGTTATGTCTGGTGTAACTGTTGGTCGAGGAACTCTCTGACTATCCTACAGGTGTTCAGGATTACGACTTTCTGGAGTTCCTTGTAGGTGTCCCACCAAATACGGCGGATGCGGAAAGGTCAGGGAATGACCACCGCATATCCCAGGAGCAATATGGCCTTAGTTGCTAATGCTCCTAAAAACCAAATAACAACAACCTTGTAGGTGTCCGCTGGGAGACCTGTTGCTGCTAGGCTGTTATGTAGGGTCTTTGGCACCATACCTGTGGTTGATACGATGATCGGGATGGTTGTTACCTGTTGCATATGCCACATCTCTTTGATCACCTGTCTTAGGTTCGTGTTCGTCCTGATTTTTTTCCCCATAGGTTTTTTGCAGGTTGCCAGTGTTGGTTTCTGCTATGTCAGTCAGATAGGTAGCCTTTCTGATGGACGGACAAAACATCAAGAAATGATGCAATTTTAAAAAAATGAAATTATTATTATTATTAGCCGTATGGTACAAGGAAACCCGAGGCTTATGCTGTACCAGATAAATAAACTTTGAGTTACCCTGAGAGAGAGAAAGAGAGAGAGAGAGAGGGCGGGGGGGGGGGGGGATGATGATATCCAGCTCAGGACTCTGGGTGTACCAAGCCCATACTGCAAAAGCAGGCAAGCATTTAGCAACTTGCAGAACAGTGTATGCTAACTTTGATTGAAGTATGTTCAGATAAAAAAAACTTTTGAAGACAGTCTTTGCCTGAACTTGTTCAAGATATACAATAAAACTAAAAGCAAATTTATTCAAACAGCTTAAGTTGAGGGCAAAATCATTTTGTTGATGCTGCTTTTATGGTTCATGAAGAACTTGTGAATGTGATACCACATTCACAAGTCTTGCAGAGCCGACCGGGCTAGCTGGGTGGGTAAAGTGCCTGCCTGGCAACCCAAAGGTCGCGGGTTCGAATCCTGCCTCGGGCTTGGATCAAAGTACTGCAAAAACCTTGGGAGGTGCATTATGGCCACAGAAGCCGATGTGCCAACAACTACAAAAAAAAAAAAAACAAGTCTTGCATGACTGTCTAAAGCTAACAATACTGTATTAAACCCACATTTAATCTATGAATTTATTATTTTTTGCCATACAATTTGTATGGAAAAAAGAAATATTAATTTCTGGAAATGTTTCTTTCTAAAAATCCAGCAGTTAAATCGCTGTATTTTTCTATTTTTCGAATTTTAATGAAATTTGGAATGGTTCAACAAATATTTTTAAATGCTCAAATATAAATATTTCATGAAAATCTGCCCACTAGGAATTCCTCTGTTACATGAGGATGGACAGATAGACATGGTGAAGAAAATAGGCACATGTATATGCAAATGCACCTAAAAAGCCTGTATTTAAGATTCATTTACAAGCAAGCCTGTATTCAGGATATTCCCTTGGTTGGCTAGGGTTTTTTGTATAGTGGCCTATCAATTTTGGCAACAACTGCAAAGGTACCCCCTTATATTATGTAAAGGCTTTCTAAACTGTTGTGCTGTCAGAATTCTCCTGCAAATGGAATTTCTGTCTTTTCTGTTGCTGGTGGAATTTTCAGAGGTATACTGTGATAGTAGATAACGTTATCTGTAAGAGCTTTAACATTGTTATGAATGGGTTTGAACTGAGCAAACATACCTAAAAGACAGTTTATTATTCACCAAACTTACTAAATTAACAAAGTTTTTTTTTTTTTTTTTAAATTAATTTATTTATTGTATATTTCTCAAGATATATAATATCGGTGTTTTGATACACCATAGACACTCTTAAAAAAACTACTAGGTAGTTGTGGGCATCATTTGCTCTTTCTCATATTATGCTCTGCCTTCACGACGAGTTGCCATGATACTGCACTACCTCAAATAAGTAACGCTTCACTAATAGAGAAGACTATTGTTACTTATTCTCAGTGAGTACCACCACCCAGACATGTTTCAAGGCTATTGGCCTTGAAGTGAAGGCAGAGCACAATATGGTGGTGAAGGCAGAGCACAATATGAGAAAGAGCAAATGATGCCCACAACTACTTTGTAGTTTTTTTAAGAGTGTCTATGGTGTATCAAAACACCGATATTATATAGATACTAAACTCTTAAAGTATTATGCCATGTGCATTTAATTATTTTAAATATTATCTTATACACCTTTTGGCATCTCTCATATTGTGCGATTAACTTCACAACTGAGTCGTCATGTCTGCAATACTAGGGTACCTGCCCACCCACTGATGATAGGCCAATAGCCTTGAAACATGTCTGGCTGGTGGTACTCACTGAGAATAAGTAACAATAGTCTTCTCTATTAGTGAAGCGTTACTTATTTGAGGTAGTGCAGTATCATGGCAACTCGTCGTGAAGGCAGAGCACAATATGAGAAAGAGCAAATGATGCCCACAACTACTTTGTAGTTTTTTTAAGAGTGTCTATGGTGTATCAAAACACCAATATTATATAGATACTAAACTCTTAAAGTATTATGCCATGTGCATTTAATTATTTTAAATATTCTCAAGATATGTATAGAACACCAAATCAAAAGATCAGCTGAATTTAATTTGTGTATTTATTGTACTTATTTATTAATCAATTTATTTTATTTGTTTTATGCTTAGAAGTCCATAATAGCAGTATACTCTTGTGTTTTTGGCAACTGTAAATTATTTAAAAAAAAAAAATCCCTTTCCTTCAGCCTCACATTCCTTGAATCTTTTAAATCCATATTGAAAGTCACTAAGTACCAAATACAATGCAGAGTTTTACAGTTTGAGTGCCATGCAAAATGATATACCACACTCTTTGTGTGGTATGTCATTTTGCTGGTGTATATCATTTTAATGTTTTAGTGACATTAAAAATCATTGTTTTGGGATGCTAAGTCTCCAGTGGGTCCTATATAATTTAAATTTGCTGAATAAAGCTGTTCAGGCTACACCTGCTTGTATCAGGGTTGGCTTGGATAGGATATATTTCAGGCAAGCATGGAAAGAATTTTTTTTTACTTTGAATCTGGTGTATAAGTTTTGTAGGTGACATCTAGATCTGAATCAAACTTGCTCACCCTTTCCTTGATAATAATAATTATTATTAGATGTTAAAACCTTGCCAGTTGATCTAATTACAATGATGATTTTACTCTAAATTGTGCATTGGCTTAGTCAAATGTTACACCAATATTTCTTTGACTAAAGAAAAATATTGAATCGCAGAGTAATAATTTTAATGTCTTTTTTCTTTTCAGAAGACCTGTTGTGATTGCAGACATGACTTTTGCTCATCATGTATATTAAAGGTAAAGGGAACAGAAAAAAAAAACAGGTGTAGGCGGTGTCAGACATTTGCCTTGGTGCCACTGGACAGAACTGCTTTAATGGGATTGCGAATCAAGGATTTGCGTTGGTATTTAGGCTCAAGAGCTGTTTCAATGCATGGTTGTAAAGAAAAACCAGAGTTAGTAGATTTGATAATGCACCATGCTGGAGCAACACATTGTAGACAGTATGATTCAGCAAATTGTTATAGTCCTAAACCTCCTACATATCAAGCAGCAAATTATGATGACACTGGTAGTGGGTGTGGTAGTAGCAGTGGTGGTGGTAGCATGCATAATTCACCCCTTAGGACTAGTGAAAGTGTAAATAGTAGTCCAGGACCATCAAACAACTTGAATTTTTATGAGGAAACCTCAGAGGTAAAAAAAATGGGGGGAAAGCATTTATTCTTATTAATATTGTATCGATGTGTTAAAAGCTTTGTATGTTCTAAAATTTTATTTAACATATTCACTTAGAATAAGTTGCAGATTTTACTTATCTCAAAATTGGATAAAACTTTATGTAGTTTTATTAATTTGTATCAGTTTTTAGTGCTTATATGTATGGTAGCATTAATAAATATGCGTGTTTCCCACATCATGTAGGTACCAATCCACTTCCTGTTGGTCAGCCTTGTCTACCCACAGAGTTAACTTATTCTATTATTTAACAACACACTGATTAAAATAAAACTTCTATGGTCCATCTAAACTTTGCTGTAATTTGAATTTGAGTTTTAGTTCTGATGTCATTTTAACTGTGAAAATTTCACATTCATTTTACAATCCCCTCTAAAGTGTCATATTTACCAACTATGTGGCCCCCCATATTCAATGTGAGTGATCACTGAATTATGACCATCCCTCCCTATGAAAACTCAATGCAACCCATTGACCACGTGAGGTACGAGAGTACGTAGTTAGTCGACCTATGTAGCATAGATAAGGTGTCAGTGGTTCAGTGGGTAGTAAAATTCCGAGCGTGATGGGTAAAAGGAAGGATTTATCAGACTTTGATAGAGGACAAATTGTGGGTGATCGATGAGCTGGTGCCTCGATTTCCCAAACGGCTGAACTGGTAGGATGTTTGAGAGCCGTCGTTGTTAAAGTATACTGGGACTGGTGTCAAAAAGGTCAAACAACAACCCGACGGCAAAACTGCAATGGTCAGCAAAAGGTTGCTGTTAGAGGTGAGTGCTGGGTCTGAAGACTCGTACAGGCGAACTGGTGCAGCCCTGTTGAAGAGTTGACTACCCAATACAACGTGGGCCCACCCGGAACAATAGCTGGCATGACCATGCATCGTGCGTATGGGCTATACCAGCAGACGACCCCTACAGCATCCTCTTCTAACCAAAGTTCATCGCTGTAAAAGACTTGCCTGGTTAAAAGAGCATGCAAGTTGGACATTAGAAGACTGGAAGATGGTGTGCTGGTCGGATGAGGCACGTTATTTACTTCACACCATGGATGGTCGTGTATGGATTTGGCGTCAGCAACATGAGGCTCTTGATCCATCATGCGTGGTGTCAAAAGTGCAGGCCAGTGGAGGCGGTTATATGGTGTGAGGCATGTTTCACTGGCAGGAACTTGAACCCTTGGTGCATGCAGAACAACGTATCAGTGGTCTCTGCTATCGTGAACTGCTTACTGACTGTGTACACCCCACTATGTTACACTTTTGCCTGAATGGCATTGGTGTCTTCCAAGATGACAATGCACCAAGCCATTGGGCATTTGTTGTAGGAATGGTTTTAGGAACACAGTTCTGACTTCCAACATATTGACTGGCTTCCGAACTCACCTGATATCAATCCCATAGAGCACTTGTGGGGGACACTATGGAAAGGTATATCAGGCGTCTGGATACACCAATCATCTCCATACCTGCATTGCTGGCCGCATTACACACATCTTGGTTGGGCATACCTCCCGAACACTTCAGACACCTTGTTGAATCAATGCCAAGTCGGATAGCTGCTGTACTGAGGGCAAAAGGACCTGCGAAGTATTAGGTAGGTTGTCATAATTCACTGAACACTCGGTGTATGTGCTTCCCTTTTGCCATTCTAGCCAGGTGTGGCTGCCTCTCTTTGGACCTTTTAACAAGTTGCATCTTGTTTTAGGTGCCATCTCCATACATGGATACATTATTCAAAGTGCAGTCTGGAAACACTGTTCGTTTAAAAAACTTCTACAATAGGTGAAGTTACCAGTTCATAATTTCCATTCAGTGAGTGGTAAGTTGAAATTGCCTATAACAAGGCACTCAGCCTGATTTGCCCATTTAATTTGCATACCAAGGTTCTTGTTGTACTCTATTACAGAACATCTGTTATGTTCTGTAATATACTATAACTACAGCCATCTACACCATACACTCAGTGTTTAGTATTGGTAGTGGCAAATGAGCAAGGAAGCAAACTTATATGGCATTAGCCAAAAAAAAAAAAAAAAAAATTCTCAAACCTCTCCATAGCCTCCAGTAGTTGATCTTGATTCTTCTTTGAATTAATTCAAACTACCCATTTCCACAACCACAAGCAGAAGTTGGTTCCAACAGTCAACCATCTGCTAACTTCCACATATCTATTCTCTAAAAATGCTTCATCAATTTGAATTTATTCCCCTCGTGCATAATCTAAACAAGAGGAAAAATCCCATCAGCTTTCAGCTTGCTCAGTCCATTTAAATCCTTAAAAATCACAATCATATCAACTTTCAGGTGCCAAGTCTTCAGGTGAAATTTGCAGAACTGAAGCCTCTTTCTTGATAAGAGTATCCCTTCAATCTCATTACCCTTTTCTGCACTTATTCCAGCAGCTCTATATCCTGCCTAAAGTGAAGCCTCCAGACCTGTATGCAGCACTCAAGATGCAGCCTAACCATTGCCTTATACAATGGGATGGCACCTCCATAGACAGGTGGGCAGTAGCAGAAGTGCATAGCACACGCTTCTTGATTAGACCGGGGTTCAGGCCCGTGACCACCAAATACGGAGGATGCGGAAAGGTCAGGGAATGACCACCACATATCCCAGAGCAATATGGCCTTAGTTGCTAATGCTCCTAAAAAAAAAAAACAAATAATAACAAATACAATGGGATAATCATTTCCCTAGCCCTGCTAAAAAAGTTCCTGTATATCATTGACAAAACCCCGTGAGCTGTCCCAGCAGCTTATTTGTACTGCTCAGAGAATTTCACATCTGACTGCACAGTCATCCCCAGGACTTTATTTTCCACTGCCCCGAGTGTACTACACAGTTGGTACATTAATCTAGTTTTAACATACTACTACCCATATGCAGTACTTTGCATTTGTCACTGTTCAACTTCAGTTGCCATTTTTCAGTGCATCTGTCTAATTTTTATAGATCTTGTTGCTTTAATAACTGTCATTAAACACTCTTGCCAGCCTTTGTACGAGGGCTGTTTGATAAAAAAAAAAATGATTATAATTTCCCATGAACAATTGTCCTGCTTGTTATTTCTAGCTGAGCTGTGGAATTTAAGACCAAACCAAGCTGTATCACATAGCAAATCTGCAGTTGACTTGTGTGTGCACGGCGGTCAGTCAAATTTATGCCTGTTCAGTTTTGCCTGTGTAACAATGTTCATGATGTGCGAGGAACAGTATGCTGCTCTTAATTTTTTTTTTTTTTTTTCTGTCTCAAGAAAACATCACCTGAAGCATATGAAATGTTAAAATAGGCTTATGGTGAATCTGTGCTTCCCTATAGCACAGCTTGCACAGCTGGTTTAATGTTTAAAGATGGACATGATTCATTCACATAAATCTACATTCACGCATGAGGAGTTATTCAGGAAGGAGAATGACGTAGGTAAAGTAGACATTGGCAGTGAGCTAGATGATTTTGTAATAACTGAGAGGAAAGTGGAGGAGAGATTGTTGAGGATAAACATAAAAAGGTACCTGGGGTGGATGGGATCTATCCAGTTATATTAAAGGAGGCAGCAAAGGAAGTAAGCAAACCCCTAGCCATAATTATGAGAGCTTCTTTGGACTCAGGGGAGGTACCCATAGACTGGAGATGTGCAAATGTAACCCCAATTCACAAAGGAGGATCAAAGGCTGACACAAGTAATTATAGACCTGTTAGTTTAACTTCTGTTCCAGGAAAATTAATGGAGGCACTGGTTAAAGAAGCATTGCAGGATCATCTAGACAAGAATTCAGTTATAGCTCAGACGCAGCATGGTTTTGTTAAGGGCAGGTCTTGCCTGACCAATGTGATTGGATACTATGATGTAGTCACAAAAGAACTGGATGCAGGGAATAACTTTGATATTATATATTTGGATCTTAGAAAGGCTTTTGATACTGTTGCACATGGAAGACTGCTGCACAAATTGGAGCAGTGTGGCATTGGAGGCAAATTGCTGCTATGGATAAGGGTATGGTTGAGTGGCAGAAGACAGAGAGTGGTAATCAATGGACACTGCTCAACGTGGACTAATAGTAGTAGTAGTAGTAGTAGTGGCACTTGATGCAAGAAAGCAAGTGTAGGAGCTTATGCAGCATCAGCCAAAAAAAAAAAAAAAAAAAAAAATCACACCATACCCTCCAAATGCCTGTCTAGTTCCTCCTTAAATTTATTTAACCTATCAACTTCCACAATGACAGATGGAAGTTTGTTCCAGCAATTAACCACCCGCTGGCTAAAGGCAAATTTCCGCACATCTATTCTACATCTATCCTTTCTTAATTTGAACTTATGTCCCCGTAGGTTCGTATTCTGAACAAGTGGGAGGATCCCATCAGAATTCAGCGTGCTCAACCCATTCAAGGCCTTATAGACCTCAATCAGATCACCGCGCAGGTGCCTAGTCTCCAGCCACTGCAATTTGCAGAACTTAAGCCTCTCTTGGTAAGAGGATCCCTTCATTCCCCTCACCAATCGTGTTGCTCTTCTCTGTACACGCTCAAGCAAATCTACATCCTTCCTAAAATGAGGCCTCCAGACCTGTACGCAGTACTCAAGGCGTGGCCTGACCATTGCCTTATACAGAGGGACAATCACCTCCTTTTCCCTGCTAGCAAAATTCCTATATATCATTGACAAAACCCCGTGACCTGCCCTAGCAGCCTGTCTGCATTGCTCAGAAAACTTCATATCTGACTGCACAATTATTCCCACGTCTTTTTCATTTTCTACCACCTTAAGTGTAGTACCACACAGTTGGTACGTTTCTCTGGGGTTACTTCTACCCATATGCAGTACTTTGCATTTGTCAAGGTTAAACTTCAGTTGCCACTTCTTAGCCCATCTGCCCAAATTATCTAGATCCTGTTGCAGTAGCACACTGCCATGACTGTCATTAACAACCCTGCCAACCTTCGTGTCATCTGCAAACTTCGACATTAAGCTTGATATACCTTCATCAATATCATTGATAAATATACAAAACAACAGTGGACCCAACACCGAACCCTGTGGGACTCCACTAATAACATTAGTCCACGAATAGCAGCACCCATTGATTACCACCCTCTGTCTTCTCCCACTTAACCATCCTTTTATCCATTGTAGCAACTTACCCTTAATACCATTCTGCTCCAATTTGTACAGTAGTCTTCCATGCGCAACAGTGTCAAAAGCTTTACTGAAATCCAAGTATATGATATCAAAATTATTTTTTGCATCCAGTTCCTTTGTGACCACATCATAATAACCAATCAAATTTGTCAGACAAGACTTTCCCTTAACAAACCCATGCTGTGTCTGAATTATTGCTGCAGTCTTGTCTAGATGATCCTGCAATGCATCTTTAACCAGTGACTCCATTATTTTACCTGGAACAGAAGTTAAACTAACTGGTCTGTAATTACTCGTGTCACCCTTCGAACCTCCTTTGTGAATTGGGGATACATTTGCACATCTCCAGTCCGTGGGAACCTCCCCTGAATCCAAGGATGCTCTCATAATTATGGCTAAGGGTTTGCTTAGTTGCTTTGCCGCCTCCTTTAATATAACTGGATAGATCCCATCCACCCCAGGTGCCTTTCTTATGTTTAACTTCAACAATTTCTCCTCCACTTTGCTCTCAGTTATTACAAAATCATTAAGCACACTGCTACAATTTGATAACCTTCTTCCATTTTCAAACTGTAATAATTCCTCACGTGTGAATGTAGATGCAAAATACTCATTCAGTTTGTTTGCTATCTGAGCAGGATCATCAACAGTCAAACCATCGATGTCAAGTGGACCAATCATATTCATTCCCTTCCTTTTAGAGTTTATATAAGTAAAGAAATCCTTGCTGTTTTTCTTAGCATCTTTTGCCAAAGATTTCTCGTAATCCGCCTTTGCCTGCCGAACCTCCTTTGTGACCTGATTACAGACTAGCTTATATCTGCTACAAGCTTCTGCGTCGCCTGATAATTTATATGCATCCCATGCATTTTTCTTCTCTGTCACGAGTCTCATTAGTTCATTTGATAACCATTTAGGCCTAAACCTTGAACAATATTTCTTCATCGGTATGAAAAGTCTAGTAGCTTCCACAATTAATTCCTTGAATGCTTCCCACTTAGAATTTACTGTTTGTAACATCGTCAGTTGATCCCACTGTACAGAATTTAAAAACTGTCTGAGACCAGTGTACTCCCCTTTACGGAAGCAAAAACCCTTTCCTTTACCCCTGACGGTAGTTACCTCTCTGAGTAAATCCCACTTCAGCACACTGTGATCACTGCCACCTAGTGGTTCCTTTATCTGCAAATTCTTAATACACGAATGATCACTGCTGATAACCAGATCAAGAGTATTACTTTCTCTGGTTGCCTCTCGAACATGCTGCTGCAGAAAACAATCATCCAATCAATCCAATCCAAAAACAATCACTAATGTTATTAGTGGAGTTCCTCAGGGTTCAGTGTTGGGTCTGTTGTTGTTTTCGGTGTTTATGAATGATATTGATGATGGTATATCAAGTTTAATGTCCAAGTTTGCAGATGATACAAAGGTAGGCAGGGTTGTTAAGGACACTACTGATGCTATGCTGCTGCAACAGGATCTGGAAAGGTTGAACAGATGGGCTGAGAGGTGTCAAATGAAGTTTAACATTGACAAATGTAAAGTACTACATATGGGAAACAGTAACCCCAGAGCAACGTATCAACTCTGCGGTACTACACTGACAGTGGTGGAGAATGAAAAGGACCTGGGGGTAATTGTGCATGCAGATATGAAGTTCTCTGAGCAGTGCAGACGAGCTGCAAGAGTAGCTCATGGTGTCTTGTCAATGATATACAGGAATTTTTCTAGCAGGGATAAGGAGGTGATTATTCCCTTGTATAAGGCAATGGTTAGGCCACATCTTGAGTACTGTATACAGGTCTGTAAGCCTCATTTCAAGAAGGATGTAGAGCTGCTGGAACGGGTACAGAGAAGGGCAACAAGATTAGTGAATGGAACAAAGGGTTGCTCTTACAAAGAAAGGCTCAAGTTTTGCAAATTACAGAGTCTGGAGACTAGGCACCGGCGAGGTGATCTGATAGAGGTGTATAAGGCTTTGAATGGTTTGAGCATGCTCAATGCCAATGGGATTCTTCCTCTTGCTCAGAATAATCACCTCAGAGGGCATAAATTCAAATTGAGGAAGGACCGATGTCGGATAGATGTGCGGAAATTTGCCTTTGGCTAGCGGGTGGTTGGTTGGTGGAACCGACTTCCATCATTTGTTGTTGAAGTTGATAGCCTAAACAAATTTAAGGCTCAACTGGACAGGTATTTCGAACAAACGGAGGGGTGAAATGGGAGTGGTGTGTTTTATGTTTTTTTTTTTGGCTGATGCTGAATAAGCTTGCTTTCTTGCATCATATGCCTCTACTAATGCTAATGCTAAATCAGTGGTCCTTGAGCTCCAACCATTGCTGTCGCCACAGAAACCATAAACACTACTTCTGTAATCATGAAAGAAGATCATCATATAACAGTAAGGCAACTGGCAGAGATGTCAAGAATATTAAAGGAAGCTGCACAGTATTCTCCATGACCATTTGCATATGACACATGTTTGTGCATGCTAGGTTCCAAGACCACTCAGACCTCAGCTACAGAAGGTACTGAAGATGTTTGCACGAGGTAATAATGGCAGATAACATGTGGTTTCATCATTTTGACCCAGACAGTAAACAACAAAGCTCTGTTTGGAAGTCTAAAGCATTACCAATACTGAAAAAAGCAGAAGTTGTGGCTTCTGTAGGGAAGGTTATGGTCATCTCTTTTTGATATTCAAGGTTTACCAGCATGTTGTGCCACCATGTTGTTCCACATCATACAACTGTTACAGGACCTTACTACAGAACTGTACTGCACACTTTGTGGGTGGAGATGGGAAAAACCCTCTGTGCCACAACTAACACACTTTGCACACTTTGTGGATCACATTCGACCATAAGTGCATGCATTGTCATTGTTATTTCCACAGTTCGAGAAGGAACTACGAGGAAAACATTTCCATTCATCAGAAGTTGTGAAGAACATTGAAGGCAATTCTCAAACGCATGTAAAAAAAAATGGCTTCCACAATGTTTTTGAAGGATGGCAAAAACGTTGGAGTGAATGCATTTCATCAAATGGGGAATACTTGGAAAATGACCATCAAAATATGGATGATTAATAAAGGTATACTGTATTGTGAAAAAAAAAAAAAAATTATGATCATTCTTTATTGAACAGCCCTTGTATTATCTGCAAACTTAGACATTAAGCCTGATATACCTTTATTAGTATCATTAGTAAATATAGAAAACAACAAGCTCAGCACTGATCCCTGGAGGACTCCATTAATAATGTTAGTCTGCAAAGAGCAGTATTCATTGATTACCTTACTTTACTCCCACTCAGCCATCCCTTTAACCATAGCACTAACTTGCCCTTAATGTCACTCTGCTCCAATTTATAACTTTGATTTTCTTTGATATTGTTGCTCCGATGTGCAACAGTATCAAAAGTTTTCCTTTAATCCATGTTTATGATATCAAAATCATTTTTTGCATCCAGTTCCTTTGTTAATGCATCATGGTATACAATCAAATTAGTCAGACAAGATCCCCCTGAACAAATCTATGCTGTGAGTGAAGTACAAGTACACTCTTATCTAGATGATCATGCATTACTTCTTTAACTAGTGACTTCATTATTTTCTCTCTAACAGGTCTGTAATTACTCATGTCTCCCTTTGTGAATTGTGGATACATTCACACATCTCCAGTCCATGGGTAGCTCTCCTGAGTCCACGGAAGCTCTCATAATTATAGCTAAGGGTTTGCTTACTTCCTTAGCTGCCTCCTTTAATATAACTCAATAGATCCCATCCACCCCAGGTGCCTTTCTTATGTTTATCTTCAATAATTTTCCTTCCAATGTGCAATAGTAGGTGGTTTCTCTCAGTTATCACACAATCATTTAGATCTCTGTTGAGTTTGATAAACTTCTGGCCATCCTTTTCACTAAGGAATTCCTCATATGTGAACGTAGTTACAAAAATACCTATTAAGTTTGTTTGCAACCTGGGCAGAATCATCGACAGTTAATCCACTAATATCAATTGGACCAATGTGGTTTATCCCCTTTCTTCGAGTGTGTTTACATAAAGAAGTCTGCTTTTTTTATTTGCATCCTTTGTCAAAGATTTTTCATAATCTGCTCTAGCTTGCCTAACCTCCTTTGTGATTTGATTGCAGACTAGTTTGTCTATCATAGGCTTTTGTATGTTCTGAAATTATTCTCAGAGGAGAAAAAAAGATATATGCTTACTATTTAGATCACTATTAAATTATTTTAAAGTGAGATCTTCATATAGATGCATGGGTTCAGAGTTTGCTTAAAAACTGAGTCATTCCTGTTCTCTCTAATAATACCTATATTAGTTTTAATGCCGAACTGCACTTAAAAATTTTGAAAAGATTTTAAAAAGCCAACTCAGTACCTGATGAGACAATTTTGTCTCTTCTGTCCGCTTATGGATGGGTCCAAAAAGTGCAGAATTTGTGAATTAAATTGAAAATGCACTAATTATTCACAATCTTTTTGTTTCATTTGCCAGTTCGTAAATACCCTCAACATGTGGGAAATTAATCTGTAAGTAGGCATGGAAAAAACTGTGATTTCATGGAGGAGAGACTACAAGGTGAGCCTTATCCATTTATACCATAGTTGTTGAATATTTCTTCCTTTTATGATTTCAGCAGTGCCACGTAGATTTTGTGTGCGATATGATTTCCATATTATTAGTGATTATTTGAAAACATTTTTCAAGCCTATGTGGCTGTTTTGTTTTGCAGTGTTGTTGGAAGTGCTGTAGCTGGGCCAGACACAAATTTTTAATGTTTTGATTTATTGATCGGCAGTAGTTATAATCTTTATGGAAATGAAATATTGGTATTCACACCTGCAGTAGGATTTTTTTACAATTTAAAAATTCATAAAAGAATTCATTTGAAAATTGTATTTTTAGAAACTCTTGAAATATTTTGGGTCACAATTATTTTTATTCATTTTTTTTTTTTTTTTTTCCAAAAAATATTCAAATATTGTCAACAATAAAAATATAAAATTTCATCAGCATTGTGTTTGAAAGGCATTACATAGTAGAATCAGTTAAAATGAAAAAGGTGCTTCACATGCCAGTCTAGTGGAAAGCTTCTTTGAGCGAACCCTTGTCTTTCTTGTTTGTCATTTGTACTGGAAATGACAAAATTTGAGCAATGTGCAAACATTAAAGTTTGTTGTAAACTTGGAAAGTCAGCCACAGAAACACAATGTTCATTAAAGTTCACAGAAATTAGGCTATGACAAAAATATAAAGTGTTCAAGTGGTTTCAGTTTCCATGAGGGAAATTAAAAGAAGTAGTTGCCATCAAAAACCTGAAACATCAATGTGTCTGCACCATCCTTTGAATGGATCAGTGACTGACCATTCAAAAAATTGCCAAGGGGTCTTCCTTTTTTTTTGGTTTGGTTCAGGCCATTTTGGCACGAGAAAAGCATAGGAGACAAGTTTGCCCCATGTGCTTTCACTTCAGATGAAAGCATCAGTGAAATTCCAGGTGGGAAACTAAATCACCAAGGCCAAAAACAGGTGCAGAAGTGAAATCAAACGTGAAGTTCATGATGGTTGTTGCATTTTTTGATGAGGGAATGGTGTTATCAGAATTTGTTCCGTGAAGCACCACTGTTAATGCAGCCTATTACCAGGAAGCTTTAAAATCGTTGCGAGATGCCATCCATTGTAAATAACACAAAAAAAATGGTGAAACTGTTGGTTCCTTCACTATCACAGTGTACTCTATTATTATTATTCAGCAGTTTTTTGCTGAAAAACATTCTGGCCATGAGTTACCCACCTTATTCTCCTGATTTGGAACCATGTGATTTTTGGCTATTCCCAAAATTAAACAGGACATGAAAGAAAAATGATTTGAGTAGATTCAAGAAATTCAATCAAACATGATGGACCACCTAAAACATTCACAAAGGACCTCCAAAAATATTTTGATCAGTAGTGGGCAAGATGAACCTAGTGCATGGCTGAGAGAGAGAGATTAAAGAATATTAACAGTGTTGAACAATTTTATAATTGAATAAAATTATTTAATTCTTTGCAACATTAACCATATTTTTTGACCAAACCTTGTATATATATTAGGTGTAGCAATAAAGTTCCCAGACTGAAAATGGTTTTACTTTTATTCAAAGTAATCAGTACCTAATTGATTGTGCTTATTACATTGTTCTAAAAATTTCTGAAAAGAGTTAGTGAAGGCATTCAAAGCGATTATATTCAGTTCTTGGTTACATTTTTTTTATGTCCTGAACATCCTGAAATCTCTTTCCTTTGAGGGCAGTTTTCATTTTGGGAAAAAGAATTTCTCTGTTACTAATTTTTGCAGTGTATGATGGACGGTTGATCTGTACAATGCCATGTTTCATCAGAAATGTCGTCACAAGTTCACAGTTGGAGGGAGGGGGGGCCATTGTAGTGCAATAAAAACCAACTGCCTTTCTCTTGAAATGGTTGCCTTACCCAGGAAATGCACTGCGATAGTATTTGAAGTACCGGAATGTAGCATTGACTCCCTTCCCTTCAGGTACAAATTCCTTGTGAATCACACCACTTGTCGTAAAACACGACCAGCATTATCTTGATCCTGCACTTCTGTAAACAAAAGTTTTTTTTTTTTTTTTTTGGGCCTTGGTGATGATTTTGAAGTCCACTGCATGCTTTTACACTTTGTCTCTGTGTTATACTGAAACACCCAACACTCATTTCCAGTGACAGTACATGCAAGGAGGATTATCTTAAAGTCTGGATGAAATCTTCACATCATGACACTCTTCATTGCTTCTGCTTGTCTGTGAGGCTGTACAGCACAAATTTTGCACAGACCTTCCTTTTCCCTAAATCTTCATGTAGAAGAATTTGAAGGATTGTCTCCATAATCATATTCACCTCACCAGCCATCAATATGAGGGTCAAATGACGATCTTTTGCCACAATTTCACAATTTTTTTTGCAGCTCTGTCCTCATTTCGAGAGATTGACAGACACCCACTTCTCAGGTCATCACAAATGTCCTCACATCCATCTGTGGCTCACTTATACCATTCAAACACACTGGTACAACTTAACATTTCATCACTATGCACATTTTTTAATATTTCATATGTTTCTGTTGCAGATTTTCCCAGTTTAAAGCAAAAATTTGATATTCGTTGCTCTATTACAAAATCGTGACACGGAATGTTGATGCTACTAACGAAACTGGTTGTTACTTGCAATCTATGAGCCTACTGGACAATCTCTGTACTTTCATCTGTTAGAGGAAGTTCAAACAACAACATACCACTTCTTTTATTTTCACACTTATTGAATGTGACTGCAATAGCACCAGTCTGGGAACTTTATTACCACCTCTGATGTTTGTTATAATTTCCCAGAGCAGCACAATTCCTGATGTCGGGTTTGCACTATAGATTGACAGTTAATTAGACTGATAAACTTTCTGATTGCTAACTTTCATATTCATATGATGTAGATTTTGAATAATAATAGTATCAATGTTCATTAGGACAAGTGATGAGAGAACATCTGAAGTTGGATTATCAATGAACTGGTCAGTAATATCATTGCAAACAAGTTTGACTGATACCGGCATATATACTGCTTCAGGAAGCTTTCCACCAGGATCTAAAGTATAGAATTGTCAAAAATCACTTGAACAAATGCATGCATTCCTTGATTGTTGACTTAATGATTTTTGACTTATCACTTGTTGAATGCTTCCTCAAACATCACATAATATAGGGCAAATGTGATATATATTGGGAAGTGCACTGTTTCTTTGGAGATACAGGTTTCCTGTAATCATATAATATACTTGCCACTAGGACAGTTTGATTTTTTATGTATATATAACTTAAGACTTAGAATGTGATGCATACTTGGAAAATTTTCCTCTGGTGAGCAATATGCTTATAGTTGCCATAGTAACAAAGAAACTTTGCACTCAGTCAGAACACAGGTAACTTTTCTACGGCAGTTAATCTATGCATTTTGCTAACAGAAATTCTGTACAGTATCAGGGGCATAGTATATTGCTGGACTTGTTTTTAATGTACACATATTTGCTATTGATTTTTTTTTTTTTTTTTTTTTTTGTCTTAGACAAAGTTAGCATACCAGGAATCATACTATGGTTTATATTAATCTTTAGGCTCAAAATTTATCACTTGATGATGCTGTGATGTCGAATTATGGTTATTCTACTGCCAGCACAACAAGTCTTGATGCCACAGAAGCAGAATCAGCAATAAATAAGGTATTGTTCTCTCTCTCTCTCTCTCTCTCTCTCTGTGCGTGTGCATGCACACGCACATATGCTGTGTACAGAGATTTTCCATTGATTTTTAAATTGATATTTCAAAAGACTGGATTTTTAATAAATTTAACGGACGATTAGATAAATACATTGCTTGAAATAAATAAACACAACTAGTGAGGAATACATGATTAAAATTATATAGATTGGCAAGGCTAGTGCTGTCTGCCTTTTATCACTTTACTTAAAGCAGCCCTACAAGACAAATCAGAATGCATAGACTGCCTGTGTAATGCATGTCCTGATTTGCCCAAATAGTGCTTGGTGCTTACCCAAATAGCTCAGCCATTATACTAAACAACATTCTCTGCTTAAATTCATTGTGACATAATCTGGGACTAAAATGTGGAAACCTTATAATTACTTCTTCAGACAAACTTCAGAACTGTCATAAAATAAACTAAAGTAAATAGATATACACTCACTTGCCAAAAAATTAGTAATTTTTTTCGACCAGCATTGTCAGATAATTAAACATATGGTATGCGTATGTAGTGCCTCCGTAGCCAGGAGCGGGAGTGCAGTGGCACACGCTCTTTGAGTAGACGGGGGTTCAAGCCCCTGACTGCTAAATACGGTCGATCTGCCAACCCGCAGTGGACCAGCGTGGCAGATTATGGTCCATTTCCCTCAGCATGAATTGTTGAGGAGGCTTCCATCCTGCAGCGGGTTGATAATGGCTGCAATTTACTTTTTTTTTTTATGCATATGTAAGTTGTCCCAAGCTATGATCATGAGTTCCTTGGTATCAGATAAATACTGCATGCATTCTTGAGGCTTGTTAATCTATCTGGTTGTAGAACAGACAGGTAATTTTCAGAAAAATGTTATTGCTGGAGCACATTGCAAGAAGTATTGGTGGTTGTGTCTGGTCTTAATTTTAATTTTTTCTACTCGTTTTTAAAAAAAAACTTCGTTTATATTCACCAATTTTTTGCTCCATTTTGCTTTTTTTTTTTTTTCCCTCCCTGCTCTGACATATTCTATTGTAATGTGACGTCCACCTGTAACGTGTGCACAGAGGAGAGGGGGAAAGCAGTGAGTGGGAGGTGCCTTCACCTGCAAATCGCTGACTTCCTCTCTTTCTCGCTGAAGTACAGAGGCGCCCCCCCCATTAACTTTGGTCCTTGAGGTTGTCAGACATTCTCTCAGATATGACAGACAAGCTGTACTTGCATCTTGGGCGTCTAAAACGCTGATGGAACTGATATTCGGGTGACACTGAAGTCAAGTGGACTCAATTTCAGTGAAGTCAAGATGGTCTGTGACAACCAAATCCTCTGCCTGCACCTTCACGATGGTGGGACTGTTAGTAAACCTGGGTATAACCCCCATGCACAAGCACACTGTGGGTGACCACCCTGGTGTGAACCAATTTAAGCAGGGGTCGAGGTGTAGCGCCCAAACCACATGGAGGAATGCCGCCCCTCTGTGTTACCAGGCAATACTAGGTGGTAGATGACTCATCAACTGGTGCAATACCACTACTTTGCTTGCCGACCGGGCTAGCCGAGTGGGTAAAGTACCTACCCGGCAACCCAAAGGTCGCGGGTTCGATTCCCGCCTCGGGCTTGGATCAAAGTACTGCTAAAACCTTGGGAGGTGCAATATGGCCACAGAAGCCGATGCGCCAACAACTACCAAATCAATCAATCAATCAAACTACTTTGCTTATTGGAGGCTTGAAGTGGTGGTTTGTTTGTTTGTTTGTTATTTGGTTTTTAGGAGCCATTAGCAACTAAGGCCATATTGCTCCGGGATATGCGGTGGTCATTCCCTACCTTTCCGCATTCTCCGTATTTGGTGGTGACAGGTTTGAACCCCGGTCTAATCAAGAAGCGTGTGTTACGCACTGCTGCTCCTTCCCACCTGGCTACGGAGGTGCCTTTGAAGTGGTGGAACCCATGTTTAGTCTCCAGAGCAAAGTTCCGGTCAACCCTTCCCCATCTCTTCCATAATGCAGTATGATTGACGACTTTTGAGGTTATGATGAACATCGTGGCAAGATCCAATATTCCTTACATTTCGAGGGTATAGCTCTAAAACGGCGTTCGCAGACCGGCCGCTAGTTAGTACACAGGACCGAACATATTGGTAACTCTCTAGGAAGCTTCCGGATCAACTAGTATATAATCTTGCTACCTGTACTCTGCCAGATAGTGACTGGAGGGAGTCCGAGCAGTGTGTATGCGGGAAGCATTGTCGAAGCCACGTTATGTCATGGATCTGGGTGTATTCTTACTGTGTGTACGCCATATCCAAAAATTTCATTACTTCATATAGCATGTATCCCCCCCCCCTTTTTCTTACTATTGAATACACCATGAATTGTCAAACTAATAGAGTAAGCTTATCTGCGAAAAGATCTAAACCTCCCAAACACTTCATAGTTAATTTCACAAATACATACGTGCTCTCAATTCTAATCTCAACGATGTCCATTTCCACTTGCAGTCTGCCAAACCCCATCTATCTTTTTTGACAGAATCTCAGTTATCAGTTGATTCAACTGCTGCTCATCTCAGTTGCCCAAATTATTCGCTGTATGATTCCTTTTGCCTCAAAGGTGGTACTTGTGCATATGTCCATTCCGATATTCCCTGTCAGAGACGGTAATTTGGAATCTCCTCTTTTCGATCTTTTCTAGCTTAAAATCTCTCTGCCTCATTGTGTCAAATTCATCTGTTGTCTCTACCGTTCTCCCAACTCCACTAATCACTTGGAGCTCTTCGACTTCCTCTTGTTAAAATCACCAATTCCTTGGTGATTTTAACATTCACAACTCCAGCTGGCTTCGGTTTTATAGTCACACCAACCCAGCTGGTCGAGATGCTGAGGCTTTTGCAATTACCAATGACCTTTTTTTTGCACAGATTGTTCAATTACCTACAAGAATACCAGACAATCCTAACCATACAGCCAACACCCTTGAACATTTTCTCACAAAAAATCCTTCTAAGTACATGGTTCAAGTGAGTGGTCCTTTAGGCACCTCAGATCACAACTCGGTGATTGTCTTTTCTCCAATGGAGCCTTTATCTCATGACTATTCCCAACCTCATGTTGTTTGGCATTACACGAATGCAAAATGGGATGACCTGCAAGATTTCTTTTCTTCTTTCCTTGGTCGAACTACTGTTTCAAAAAGCCTGTCAACGTTTGCTCAGATTGTGTCAGTGAAATTATTCTTGTAGGAATGGAATCCTTTATCACACACTCCACTTTAAAATCTCATCCTTTATCTAAACCTTGGTTTTCCAATAAATGTGCTAAGGCCATTCTAGAGAAGAATGTTGCATATCGTAATTGGCTTGTTTCCAATTCTTCAGTTTCATTTTCTGCTTACACCAAAGCTCGCAACAATTGTAAAGCAGTTATTAATCAGTCCAAACTAGATTTTGAACAGGCTAAGAGTAGAAAACTTGCTTCTTGCCCTAATTGTAGCCAAGCATTCTGGTCTCTTGCCAAAGCTACTGGCCACAACCTTTGTCCATCTCTGCTCCCACCTCTTGTCAAAACCAGATGGTTCTGTTGTCACTTCGGCCAAGGATAAAGCTGACCTGCTAGCATCCCATTTTTCTTCCAGCTCATGTATTAATGATCTTGGTAAAACACCTTCCATGATTCCCAACATGCTCCATTCAATACCTCCTGTGGTCTTCCGTCAAAAGAATGTCAGAAGAATTTTGACGAATCTTGATGCTAAGAAGGCTCCAGGTCCTGATGGTATTTCTCCACTTGTTCTCAAAACCTGTGCCCCTGAACTTACTCCTGTTCTTGCCACCTTTTTTCACTTTCTTATTCCAAAGGTGTTTTTCCTTCTGCTTGTAAATTTGCTCATATCCAGCCAGTTCCTAAAAAGGGGACAAATCCCTCCCATCCAATTGTCGTCCCATTGCAATTACTTCTACTCTTTCTAAAGTAATGGAGAAATCAATTAACCGCCAACTCTTAAACTACTTGGAAACCCATCTGATCAACGATCGCCAGTATGGATTCCGGCAGTGTAGATCCGCTGGTGATATTCTGGCTTATGTTACCCATTTATGGACTATTTCAATGGAAAGGTTTGGTGAAGCACAGGTAGTTGCGCTTGACATCTCAAAGGCTTTCGATCATATTTGGCATAAAGGTCTTCTAAACAAGCTTCCATCTTATGGTTTTCCAACTGTTTTTTGTAATTGGTTATCCAGTTTTCTCTCTGATCACTCACTGAGAGTGATGGTAGATGGCTCTCTGTCTTCTAACTTCTCCACTAATGCTGGTGTCCCCCCAAAGTTCAGTTCTTTCACCCACTCTTTTCCTCTTGTATATTAAGGACCTTTTTTCATTGACTGGAAATCCTATCCATAGTTTTGCCGATTATAGCACATTGCATTCCACTCTTCATTTTGAGAAACCTTGCCCTGCTCAATCAGTTTCAACTTCTTGAATGTCCACTTCCAATTCCTTAAATGCCGATCTCCAGGTAATTCTCCAGTGGGGCAAAGGCAACTTAGTTGATATCAATCCTTCTAAAACTCAGTCTTGTCTTATATCTCGAAAAAAAGGATTCTTCTGCTCCTATGCTTATCTTTGGTGACACTCTCATTTCTAGGCAAGTTAATATCTCTTTTGGGTATTACCCTGACTTCTAGTCTCTCCTGGCATAAGCACATTACAAATACTGCATCTAAAAAACTTTTTCTCTTTCGTTCTCGGCCTTACTTTTCTTCCAAACAGCTGTTCACTCTGTACAAATCTCAAGTCCGCACTACCATGGAATATCGTTCCCACATCTGGGGCGGTGCCACCAAAACCTCTCTCAGACTTCTATATTCCATTCAGAAGAGGGCAGTTAGGTTAATTAATGACTCATCTCTAACAGAGTCTCTCCACTCGCTGTCTCATAGATATACTGTTTCTGCTGCATGCCTTTTCTACAGATACATTCATGGGCACTGTTCTTCTGAATTGGCTTCTATAATTCCTGCTCTCTCCTTCAAAACAGTCCGAACATGTACCACCACTAGCCAACATCCATTTACTGTCCAACTTCAAACCCACAGAACCAACTTTTCATATTCCTCATTTATTCATTCAACTGCCATTTTCTGGAACAACATTAGCATTAGCATTAGTAGAGGCATTTGATGCAAGAAAGCAAGCTTATGCAGCATCAGCCAAAAAAAAAAAATAAAATAAAATAAAAAAATAAATAAAATAAAAAAAAAAAAAAAAAAAGAAACCACTTCCACTTCACCCCTCTGTTCGTTCAAAATACCTGTCCAGCTGAGCCTTAAACTTATTTAGGCTATCAACTTCCACAACAAGGGATGGAAGTCTGTTGCACCAACCAACCACCCACCCGCTGGCTAAAGGCAAATTTCTGCACGTCTATCCTACATCTGTCTTTCCTCAATTTGAATTTATGCCCTCTCAGGTGATTATTCTGAGCGAGAGGAAGAATCCCATCAGCATTGAGCATGCTCAAACCATTCAAGGCCTTATACACCTCTATCAGATCACCTCGCTGGTGCCTAGTCTCCAGACACTGTAATTTGCAAAACTTAAGCCTTTCTTCGTTAGAGCAACCCTTTGTTCCATTCACTAATCTTGTTGCCCTTCTCTGTACTCATTCCAGCAGCTCTACATCCTTCTTGAAATGAGGCCTCCAGACCTGTATACAGTACTCTAGGTGTGGCCTGACCATTGCCTTATACAAGGGAATAATCACCTTATTCCTGCTAGAAAAATTCCTATATATCATTGACAATACACCATGAGCTACTCTTGCAGCCCGTCTGCACTGTTCAGAGAACTTCATATCTGCCTGCACAACCACCCCCAGGTCCCTTTCATTCTCTACCACTGTCAGTGTAGTACCACAGAGTTGATACGTTGCTCTGGGGTTACTGTTTCCCATGTGTAGTACTTTACATTTGTCAATGTTAAACTTCATTTGCCACCTCTCAGTCCATCTGCTCAACCTTTCCAGATCCTGTTGCAGCAGCATAGTGTCAGTAGTGTCCTTGACAACCCTGCCTACTTTTGTATCGTCTGCAAACGTTGACATTAAGCTTGATATACCATCATCAATATCATTTATGAATACAGAAAACAATAATGGACCCAACACTGAGCCCTGAGGGACTCCACTAATAACATTAGTCCACGACGAGCAGTGTCCATTGATTACCACTCTCTGTCTTCTCCCCCTCAGCCACCCCTTTATCCACAGCAGCAATTTGCCTCCAATGTCACACTGCTCCAATTTGTGCAGCAGTCTTCCATGTGCAACAGTATCAAAAGCCTTTCTAAGATCCAAGGATATAATATCAAAGTTATTCCCTGCATCCAGTTCCTTTGCGACTGCATCATAGTATCCAATCAGATTAGTCGGGCAAGACTTCCCCTTAACAAAACCATGCTGTGTCCGAGCTATAACTGAAGTTTAAATGATCCTGCAGTGCTTCTTTGACTAGTGCCTCCATTAATTTTCCTGGAACAGAAGTTAAACTCACAGGTCTATAATTACTTGTGTCAGCCTTTGATCCTCCTTTGTGAATTGGGGTCACATTTGCACATCTCCAGTCTGTGGGTACCTCCCCTGAGTCCAAGAAAGCTCTCATAATTATGGCTAAGGGTTTGGTTACTTCCTCTGCTGCCTCCTTTAATATAACTGGATAGATCCGATCCACCCCGGGTGCCTTTCTTGTGTTTATCTTCAACAATTTCTTCTCCACTTTACTCTCAGCTATTACAAGATTCCCTAGCTTACTGCTAGAGTTGAATACACCTCTGGCTTTCCCCTCGTTAAATAACTCCTCATGTGTGAATGTCGATGCAAAATATTCATTTAGTTTGTTAGCTACCTGAGCAGGATCATTAACAGTTGACCCATCGATATCAAGTGGTCCAATCTGATTCATCCCCTTCCTTCTAGAGTTTACATAAGTAAAGAACTCTTTGCTGTTTTTCTTTGCATCTCTTGCCAAAGATTTCTCGTAATCTGCCTTCGCCTGCCTAACCTCCTTTTTAACTTGGTTACAGATCAACTTGTATCTATCATAGGCTTCTGTGTCATGTGTTAATTTAAATGTATCCCATGCATGTTTCTTCTCTGCCATATGCCTCATCGGCCCCGGGTGCCAAGCGATTATTAGTGTAGCCAAGCGATCTATATATTGTGTGCAAAGCAAATAGTTTTCTTTAGGTTTAAACACAATTTTCTTCATTTATTTGTATTGAGAAACTTTTGCACTACAAAAAGTAGGCAGAGTTCCAGGAAGGAAATTCACCTTTCTGTTTCTTGTTATCTTACTAACCAAACTAACTGAGCTGCTTGGTTACCCTTGTGGCACTGCTCCTGCCTCCCCGTGCCGGGGCCGGTAACCTGGAAAGAAAAGCTATCTTTCCGGGCCTAAAAGGAGCAAAATGATCTCTTCTACAGGACATAAGGATCTTAATATGGCTGCTCATGAGACAGAAGACTCTAACTCATGCAGTGGTAAATGTCAGAAAACTGACAGTTTACAAAGAAGGCATCCAATGCACCTTGTATTGCATTCGACTCAAGAACAGTCTCTTGGTAGTCTCTCGCTTTTTAAAATTCAGAAATACCTAGGAACTCTAATAGGATCTCCGAAAACAACTAAACGTCTGAGATCGGGCGACTTGCTCGTTGAGGTCTCAGATGAACGGCAATCACAACGGATCCAAAAACTGACATCCTTTGTAGGATTATCGATTACTGTCTCCCCTCATGCTACTCTAAACACCTCCAGGGGTGTGATAGCTGAATGGGATCTCATAAATCTCTCAGAAGAAGAGTTGAAAAATGAATTGCAAGACCAGGGAATTGTGCATGTAAAGCGCATATACACAAAACGAGACAATGCTCTAGTTCCAACACGGAATATAATACTAACATTTGATAGCCTCAAACCTCCAGCATCCATCAAAGCAGGTTATCTGAATTGTCAAATAAAATTGTACATTCCTAACCCTACACGCTGTTTTAAATGCCAAAACGTTGGGCATTCCCAAAACGTGTGTAGAGGTTTAGCCACTTGTGCCAATTGCGGTTCACGCGAGCACAATCACTCTGACTGCAAAGCAGAGCAGCACAAATGCTCAAATTGTAATGGTCCACATACTACCTACTCCAGAGATTGTCCCCTATGGAAAAAGGAAAAAAACATTCAACGGGTCAAAGCCGAAAAAAACATCTCTTACCAAGAAGCTAAAAAATCTGTACAGGCTCAATTTAACACTCGACCCAGCTTTGCTGAAATAGTCCAAAAACCAACTGCGGTAACCAGTACTGTGCAAAGAACAATAACGACTGGTACTCAAACTGAGGTAACGTTTCCCCCAGACTGATCAATGTCAGATTGGGCTCGGTCAATTTTGGAAGCTGTGCCCCTTTCTGGTAAACAATATAAAGCAAACAAGGCTGTTAACACACCAATCACTGTTCCGCACTTTACCAGTAATCCAATGTACTCAAAAAGTGTTGATATTTCTAAAACTGAGTCGATTGAAATGGAAGGAAACACTGACCGCGAAGATCCCGTTCTCGATCTCTTCCCAGAAGAAGAGATGGAAACAGGAAGACCGTACTTCCCAAAAAGAAAATCTGGTCACCATAAGCCAACAGTACTTCGGACAGAAACCGAGGACCACACTTCACCCAAATAATGCCCAGTTTTCTTCAGTGGAATTGTAGAGGGTATCGCACCAACCTTGATGATATTCGGGATCTTCTTCTCCAGTATAACCCAGTTACCTTCTGCCTCCAAGAAACTAACTTAACAGCTTCTGTCGCTACCTCACTTAAACATCATGTTATCTACAGAAAAGATAGAGTTTCTCATTTAAGCAATTCGGCTCATGGAGGGGTTGCACTTGTAGTCAACTCCAATATCCCTTCCCGACCATTAATGTTACAAACAAATCTAGAAGCAGTAGCTGCTCGAATATCTTTTCGTTTTTCTTTTACCATTGTTTCCTTATATCTTTCCCCTAACCAAGACATTTCTTGAAACTGTTGTATCTCAGCTCCCTCCTCCCTTTTACATCATGGGAGACTTTAACGCACATAATCCTCTATGGGGGTGATAGAATACATGATAAACGAGGAAAAATACTAGAAAAGCTTTTAGATAAATTTAATCTGACTCTACTGAATACTGGTTTACCCACTTATTTTCATCTACCTTCTGGGTCAAGCTCAGCAATTGATCTCTCCATATGCTCACCAGTCCTTTTTCCGCTGTTTGATTGGTCTGTTCATGGCAGTCTACTGGGTAGTGACCATTATCCAATAGTCTGCCGTGTAGAATCAAAATCTCCACCTTGTCATAATCAAACTGCCAAATGGAACTTTGTCAAAGCTGATTGGGAAAAATATAGGCAACTAGCCACCCTGCAGAAAACAACTGTTTCAAATATGTCAATAAATAATGCAGTTGATTATGTAACAAATCAAATATTGCTGGCCACAGAAGCAGCAATACCAAGGGTGTCCACAAATTATAAAATAAGATCAAAACCTTGGTGGAACAATGAATGCAATCAAGCTAAACGAGAGAAAAATAAAGCCTGGAATAAATTTCGCAAAATCCCTACTGCTGCTAATCTAGTACACTTTAAGAAAGCCAGAGCCAATGCTAGATGCATTCAATGTGCAAGTAAAAGAGAGTCATGGAAACGCTTTGCTTCAACTATTACACGGTCCACTAAAACACAAACCATCTGGAAAAATATTAGAAAAATGTATAACAAATATCCTCCTTTGCATCTATCAATGCTAAATATAAACAGCAATGATGTTTCACTACCTCAAGACATAGCTAACACTCTCGGAGAATCCTTTGCTGAAACCTCTGCCGTATCCTCGTACTCGCCAAACTTTCAGAAATTAAAGTCCCTTGCTGAAAAGCAGACCCTAAATTTTAACACCGACCACCATCAAATGTACAACTGTCCCTTTACCATAATTGAACTACGGCTTGCTCTTAACAGGTCGAAACACAGTGCTGCTGGACCTGACGGAATTCACTATGTCATGTTGAAAGAGCTGAGCGAAAAGTCGCTTCATGTCTTACTCCAGCTATATAACCGGGTTTTCACAGAAAATGCTTTCCCTGATAACTGGCGACACTCGTATGTCATAGCATTATTAAAACCTGGCAAGGATCCAATCAACCCGCGTCACTATCGACCTATTGCCCTCACCAGCTGTATGGGTAAAATAATGGAAAAAATGGTAAACTCTCGTCTCACCTGGGTGCTGAGCAAATACAACCTCATCAATTCATTGCAGTGTGGATTTCATACAGGTAGATCAACTTTAGACCTCTTGATACAAATGGAAAACCAGATTCGCAATGCCTTCTTAAGGAAGGAACATTTGACTACAGTTTATTTAGACGTTGAGAAAGCTTTTGACACAGCTTGGCGATACGGAATTCTTCGTGATCTATATGCATTAGGCTTCAGGGGTAATATGCCAAGATTTATACAGAACTTTTTGAAGCAGCGATCCTTCCAGGTCTGTATTCGATCCACTCTTTCCCGAAAATTCATCCAAGAAGAAGGTGTTCCACAGGGCTCAGTTTTAAGTGCCACTCTATTCATTATAAAAATCAACTCAATTACCAAGGTCATTCCGGCCACTGTATTTACTACTTTATATGCAGATGATGTTAGTATATCTTGTCACTCACAGAACATGAGAATGATTGAGAGACAACTGCAAGGAGCCCTTAATAAAATTACAACGTGGGCTACAGATAACGGGTTCGCCTATCACCTGAAAAAACTGTTGCAGTTCATTTCTGTAGAAGACGTAATCTCCACCCTGACCCACTTCTAAAGCTGGGGAATCATGATATACCTGTTGTGCCTACCATTCGTTTCCTTGGGTTAACTTTAGATAAAAAATTGACCTTTCTTGACCATATTAAACAACTTAGAACCACCTATTTCAAGAAATTAAATATTTTGAGAGTATTATCAGCTACAACATGGGGTGCTGACCGTCAAACACTCCTTCATTTATATCATGCTATTGTAAGATCAAGGTTAGACTATGCGTCACCAGTTTACAACTCTGCTAGACCTAGCATTTTGAGGGCTTTAGACCCTATTCACCATAGTGGCCTTCGCATTGCTCTTGGTGCCTACCGCACATCTCCAGTGCAGAGCCTGTACGCTGAAGCTCACGATCCCCCACTCTCTCTACGAAGACAAATTTTACTGCTAAATTACGCTATCAAAATAAAAAGCCAACCCCTGCATCCATCGTGGAAACATCTATTTACACCAGATTGGGAGAACTTGTATGCCGTTTATCCATCAATAAATCGACCTGCTGGCATACGTCTTTGCTCACTACTTGATAATTGGCAGCTTGACCTTTCTAAAATAGCCACCACTAGTTTCACGACTCCTCCATGGGTTTTTTGCCCTGCCACCTGTGATCTGTCCCTTCAAGAATGGGGGAAAAGTACTCTTTCTTCACAGAATGTAAACCAGCTTCATAAATCTCTACTTGAGAAATATGAATCTTATACCAGGATATACACAGACAGTTCCAAAACTGATCACCACGTTGGTGCTGCTGTTGTTCTTCCATCATCTATAATCTCTAATCAGTTACCTTTAGAATGCAGTATCTTTACTGCTGAACTTCATGCCATTCAAATGGTGCTAGAAACTATAAAGTTGCAGCAGTTTACCCATAGTATTATTTTTACCGACTCTCTGAGTGCCCTTCTCACTTTACAGCAACCAAGAAAGCATCATAACTACCTACTTGGTAATATTCAAAACTTGCTGGCTCATCTAGCTAAGAACACAAAAGTAATAAAATTTTGTTGGGTCACTAGCCATGTTGGCATACCTGGCAACGAGAGTGCTGATCATGCAGCCAAATCTACTGTGCAACCAATTGATGAATCTTTCAAAATTCCTTTCACCAATTATAAAAGTCTTATAACAAAGCGAAGTATGACTTACTGGCAAACCATCTGGTAAAACCAAGAAGGCAACAAACTCCTTCGGATTAAACCGAAACTCCAGTCTTGGCCATCTAGTTTCCGCTCGAACCTAAAGGAAGAAGTCACACTTGCAAGATTACGAATAGGACATACACACCTTACTCACCTTTACCTTCTCTCTTCCTCAGACCCGCCTTCTTGTCCGAACTGCCATGCTCAAATCACAGTCCAGCACATCATTGTTGACTGCCCTCTCTATAATGGAGTACGGCAAACTACCTTCTTATCAAACTATGCAGACCAAATCACACCTACTTTGCAACAAATATTAGACGACAGATCTGACATTGATGCAGTTTTCTCTTTCCTAAAAAGGATAAAATGCTATGACAGAATATAATGCTTAAATTTCACATAATGCACATATCTCACTTTAATAAAGTCTGTTACCTCCTACCATTGTTTGGCGCATAATGGCCTATAGCTGCCGTTGCGCCGTAAAACATACAACAACAACATATGCCTCATCAGTTCATCTGACATCCATTTAGGACTAAACCTTGAACAATATTTCTTGGTTGGTATGTAAAGCCTAGTAGCTTCCAAGATAAGTTCTTTGAATGCTTCCCATTTTGCATTTGCTGTTGGTAACATCATCAGTTGGTCCCACTGTATAGAATTTAAATACTGTCTCAGTCCATCGTAGTCACCTTTACGAAAGCAATAACTCTTCCCTTTACCCCTAATGGTAGTTACCTCTTTGAGTAAATCCCACTTCAGCACACTGTGATCACTGCCACCTAGTGGTTCGTTTATCTGCAGATTCTTAATGCATGAAGAATCACTGCTGATAATCAAATCAAGAGTATTCCTCCCTCTAGTTGCCTACCGAACATACTGATGTAGAAAACAATCATCTAATAAATCCACAAAAGCCTTGCTAGTGTGTGAGTGACCAATCCCCAAATTCCAGTCAATATCTGGGAAATTAAAATCTCCCATTATAAGACTCTCTGATTTACTGGCCCACTCTATTTCCCCATACAGTTTTTTATTATATTCATCAGAGTCATTAGGCCTATAGCACACTCCTACTCAATTTTGATCTCCCAATGCTTATGTCACACCAAACTGACTCGACACTGCACTGTCCAGCGATGTCCACTGGCTTCACTTCCTTGGATTTTATGTATTTCTTAACTAATAGCATAACCCCTCCTCCCTTCCTATCCAGTCTATCCTTTCTGTAGACGTTGTACTCCCCAAATTCCAGTTCTGCATTCCTTATATCTGTCTGACGCCACATCTCTGATATCCCAACAATATCTGCCTTTGATGTTTTGAGCAATACCTCAAATTCATCAAATTTATTTACTAAACTCCTAGCATTGGTGTACACGCAACTATACATGCACCTATTTCTATTCATAGCTACCCTAACACAACCCATGTGTTTACTTGTACCACAATGACTCCCAGCAGTCTCTGAAATATCCTGCATCTTGTTTTTCAGGCTTCTGCTCATTCCAATAGAAGCAGTGCAAGAATCTCTTTCACCTCTGCCAGTGGCTACTGTTGATCTATTCGTCTTTGTCTCCCCCCAAGCTAGCAGTTTTCCGACCCACCTAACACTGCCTCGATAGCATCAGCAAATATTCTTGCACCCTTTCTACTTAAGTGTATTCCATCCCTGTAGAAGCAATCTCTCCTGTTAACAAGTACAGTCCAGGCTGAAAAAAAATTCTACCCCTTGAGCCTTGCACAATCTTTCCAGGGCCGAATTGATCGACAAGGCTCTCATCATATACTCTCTCCTATCGTGTCTGGGCAGAATTGCAGACACTTTCAAATTCAACCCTACTTCACGGCTTTTTTTCAACAGTGACCTGTACTTGTTAAGCAATTCTGCCGGTCTCCTACTCTTGATATTATTAGTGCCAACGTGTACAACTATATCACCTTTTGTGCCCTTAAAAGATGATATCTGCTCTACAACGTCATCAACCTTTGCCCCTGGCAGACATACCCTGGTCCTGTTCCACCTATCCTTTTTACAAAGCATGTTCCCTGTTTCCCTGACAATAGAGTCACCAACAGCTACTAGTTCCTTTGGGACCAGCGCATTCTGCCTTGCGGGTTGCCGCTGTGTTGCGCGATGACCAAGTGCAAGCTCTGTCGTTGATGTGGGCAGCTGAGAGCTTGATGGTCCCTCAATTTAGTTCCTTCGAGGGCATCTACCCTGTCCTTCAAGCTCTCATATAGGCCCATAAGAACGCTGAGTTGTTGCCTGATTTCGATACGCTCCTTGCATCGCGCACACACAAAGATATCCCACATGGCAATATCATGTCCCGTAACTGAATGCTCCACAAACATCATGCAAGCTGTGCATTTTAGAAGGCTGTGATTCAGAAGGCAACTGCCCTCCTCAGTTCTCCTCTGAGCCACAGCACTTCCATTAGCTTGAGCCTTTTGTTTTGCTGCTCTGGTCTGAGTGATGATTTCTTTTAATTTAAATAAAATTTCAATTTCAGTTTATAACCCTAACTTATCTCCCAACACAGTTATAACGGAATATATATATTTTTAGTGTCAAGTATTAATTATCTCCGAGTTCCCTTTATATAACTTCCATATCAGTTATGTATTAATTATGTTACGTTTGTAATCTAAGTCGGTATATGTATTTAGTTAAAAGTACAATTTAAATGCCAACGAAGTTCAACAATTTAATAGATTTTACCGATCACTGAAAATATTATAACCTATACTATACTAACACTATCTAGGTTCGATATATAACGATCGTATGACAAAGACAAGGGCGGGAAATTACGAACAGTAAATCTATGGACACTTAAGTATTAATTAACTTTCAAATCTCACTGTCGCAATTCAGAATAAACTAACGATCCTTACTGGGTCTATGAGCTACTTACAAAAAATAATTTGATGTAAAAAATATTCAATAAGCGGCTAAATATAGCTAAAACTACTCGTTCAGCGGAGTTGCGACTTGTAACATGTGGATACCCTTACCGATACTTTTATGCAATTGCAAGGCCGAGTAAAGAATAAATACACCAAATTAATCAAAAAATCACAAAATAATGCTATACTACTAAATTTAAATCAAAAGTTTTAGAAAAACAATAATTTCAAATCAATAAATAAGAAAAATCCACTTAGCGGCTTTGAACATGTCTGGCCCCTACTAGTTACAAGATGTATCAGGAAAGGCATATGAACATTCCTTCATATGCCTTTCCTGAAAATTACAGTCTACAGAAGTTCAAATCTGTCAACAAATATCTTCTCTCGTCTTCTCAGCCTCCAAGCACGGTACTAAGTACTATAGGTTATAATACCTCTCTTGTTTGGGGTTTTCATAAAAAAAAAAAGAAAAAAACTGGAGTTTTACCTTTTTTTTTTTTTTTGATATGTTTTATTTTACATTAACAGAAAACTCCATTCCATGAAAAAGAACCATTTAAACCAATGTCTGTGGAAGATTTACAAAATCCAGCTGAAATAGAACAGCTAAATGTCAGACAGTTGAAGCTTATTCTTACCCGGAATTTTGTAGACTATAAGGGATGCTGTGAAAAACAGGAGCTTCAGCAGAAAGTATTGCAACTGTGGTTACAGAAACAAGAAACAAAAGATATAGGTAAGATAATTGTATTCACTAAAGAAAAAATAAAATAATAAAATAATATGCATATACAGATAGATATATGTATTCATCGGAGATTAAAAGTAATATAAATCCCTGTTTTGGAATTTATATTACTTTTTTGTTTGGTGGAAAAATTAATACTTAATGATCTGTAATGTTATTTAATGTCAGTGTTATATAACATTACAGATCATTAATTATTAAATTTGTAACTGTGAACATTTTGCCACTTTGGGGAAAGGTTAAACCCTATAAGCCATCCGTTTTCCAGTTTCAGGCAAAAAATGTGAATATTGGTTGTTTGTTTTCACTGTGTGAACTTCTTATTATAAGGAAGCATGATGCCAATTTCATGCTGAAGTGCAGGCAACCCAAAGTTTCAACATGATGTTCAGAGTTAATGTTAGCATCAAGTTCATTAAAATCCAAATGCAAAACACCAGGTCTAAGAAACCTGTTTTAACATATTTCTCCAGAAATCTGGGATCTACATTTTTCTGCTCTTGGAGGCCAAAGGTGCCAACTCCAGTTCAAAATAATAGCATCAATCCAATCTCCTTGCATAATCTTATTCAGAATTCATTGCCTTCATTCTGATAGTGTAAAAAGGGTCAAAGTGTGATAATCCCATTCACAAGTTCTTGCATTCAAATACAAACTTCCCTTTAGACCGGGGTTTGAGCCCGTCGCCACCAAATACGGAGGATGTGGAAAGGTCAGGGAATGACCACCGCATATCCCGGAGCAATATGGCCTTAGTTGCTAATGCTCTTAAAAAAAAAAAAAAACCAAACCAAACAAACTTCCCTGTTATGAATTTGATAAAAATCCAGCAAGAAAATTTGCTATATGGAGAATATCTTTTTTATTGGAAATTGTCACCTAATTAGAAAATAAAAATGAAAACAAATGTTCGTTTATTTTTAATATATTTTATTTCAAAAACATACTTATTTAAATTATGTTTACACGATTATTGTGGGTAAGTTATTACAAATTTAAAAAAGTCTGTAATTTTCTTTTGTACGGTACAATTAAAAAAGCTTCACATTTATTCAGAACATTTATTATTAAATGCACTATCAGGAACATTTTCACAAAATTATAGACCCAGACTAACCATTTTAAAAGTATGAATCATTTCGTCGCGAGTTGACTTTTCTACAGGTTGTTCTGATGCATCATCATGATTTCTTCGTGAACATGGTTGCACCTAACACTGTTCGGTAGTATTTCATCTTCATTTGTATGTTCTGTTGTAACCAATCTTGGTCTACATTAACATAACTATCTAGTATTATGTGATTTTTGATGATTCTAATAATGTCCAAAGGTTTTTCAATTGTGAAAGTAGCAGTTCATCTTGTTCATCCCATTGTTCAACTTCTGTTGTCAATGCAAATGCTGCTTTCGAAAAACAATTCTGAATAGTGTATTCACGTTTTTTTACATAGTTTTGTCCAAACTTTTGCCAAGTTCAGAGATACGATCTCTAAAGTTTATTGTAACTTCCACGTTTCTGTGTTCTTGTAATGAATTTAAAATTTTTAATAATGCTTTGGTCCATTTGCTTGGAGCTTTGATGTTACATTTGATGGTAAAAACTTCCCACTAAGTTTGGCAGAAATATTAGCAGTGCGCTGGACAGTTATCAGTAATCAACCATCAATTTTCTTTTTTCTTTAGTCATATGCTTTTCTAGTTTTTATATCCATTCTTCAGAAATATCACTTATCATCCATTTTTTTTTATTAAAGGTGTAGTCAACTTCTAATAATTTTGTGCCTCTGAAACACCTTGGGTTTTTGATTTTCTGATGACTAAAAGTCTTAATTTTTCACTTCTTGTCATATTGGCTCCAACTAGCAGAGTGATTCTTTCTTTGCTTTGTTTTCCTCCAAAACATTTATCATTCTTAAAAGCAAATATTCTTCCAAAACCTTCTCTAAGGTGTTCCTCCAACTGTTGCAATTTTCTTTGCTTTCATCAACACTTTCTCCACAAATAACCTTTTTCACAATTCTGTGGTCTTTCTTAAATTTATCTAACCCCTAAATCATTAAATTCTGTATGTCCAAGAGACTGCACAAATTTCACAGCTTGTTGCTTAATTATTGGACCTGATATTGATGTATTCCATTTTAGAACAGCTTACACACAACAGTATACACACAAATTAATTCAATTCTTGTCTGGTCCTCCTTCAATGCATTTAAAATTGTTTCTTTATTTTTTAAAATCATAGATAAACTGCTTGCAGATATGTTATATTTCTTGATAATACTTTTTTTCTTAAAACCTTGGTTAGTTTCATGAAGAATCTTGACTTCATTTACACTTAAACACTTTCTCTTCAACATGTTTCCATGATGGTAAAATTATTCAAGTGCACAATTGAAACTAAACATCAATTTACAAATCTGCCCTATTTATTGCAAAGTTTATGACCCACATTTACCCAAAATTTATTAGAAAACCTGGTTAATCTTTGGTGCATGGTACCCCTTCCAAACGATCGTTGTCAAGGCATGGTGTGATGGAGTGAAAAGCAAGCATAGCTCCTCCAACCCACTGCTTTGATGGGCTGGTAATTACCACTTGTTTGCATTAGAGTGAATGTATTTTTTTTTTTTTTTTTTTTTTTTTAATTCATTATAGAGAGACTAAAACTTGACTATATGGGATTAATTTTGTTTCAGGGTGTAATGTTTTGCGAAAAAAATTTGTAATATAGAGAAATTCATTAAATAGAACTTCGTAATAGAGAAGTCCCACTGTATTTTTGAAAATTAAAGTTATCTTTAGCATTTATTTTTGTGTACCATTGCTTTGCTAATTTATATATTCCTTTTAAAAAAAAAAATAGAATTCACTGAGCTGCTACTGTTTGATAATCAGGATTATGAGTAATGGGGTAGAAAATTTTTTTAAAATTGAGCACAGCACAGTTTTCAAATGTTCATCATCGTCAGTGGATTTCACGTGGTGAGGCTATTGTGAATGGGAAAAATCGTGTGTGCATGGTTTTCTTCCTTGAAACATTGAGCACCAAACATAAGTAGTTTTTGAGTAGCATTCTTTGCCTACACAGCCAGAATTCTGTTATGAATTTTTTGTGGCTTTTGTGGTTTTAATCATTGTATGATTTGTTTTGGATGCACCATCTGTTTGAAATTCCATATGAAATATTACACCTACATCTGTAATAAAGAGCAAACAAAATGAAGAGCTTTTTATTGACTTGTTGGTTTTATCATGTCTATTTCCCCATCCCTGCTGAGAACTGTCATCACACACTGACTATGTTTTGATTTAACAGTCCTCATAATTAGTCTTATTGTGGATACAATATATCATTTACTTAAAAATTTGCAACTTTGAATTTCACTGTTTTATATACAGTAGAATCAATAATCTGAGGCTAATTAATGTGAATTTCACTTAATCTGAAATTTCCACTAGAAAAAAACAAAAAGGAAGCTACACATCTATTTCAAAATTATAAAATAGCCAATGCTATTTTGAACTTTTCAAAATAATTAAAAGAAAGAAGACTTTCTGCTCCTCCCTTGTGTTTTTGTGGCCAGCATGATTTTGAACTTCATGTACAAATTTCACATCTACAATTTACTTTGGCAATGCACCACATTTAACAAATGGCATCACCAGAACATTAGTATGCCATTTATTTAAAAGTTGAGCCACTGCTATGGTAGCCTGTTTAGAGACTTGCAATCTGAAAGCAGGTGGTTTCTAGACCATCTACTGTTTGTTTAAAACTAGTGCAATACAAGGACAACAGCAATTATTCTTCTGTGAGCATTAAAAGCATTGCATTTGCTAGGCAGTTTAAATCCTGCCAGTATTAAACATTTTTAAACAGTTTAAAATTTTTGAAATGCCTTTTTAATTGTATTTAATTGCTGTAGGTCTGAAGTAAGAGTATGCATTTTTAACTTCAACCTTTTCTGTCATCACTTTAAAAGGATTCCTATTAATTTTAATAAATAAAATTAAAGAGTATATTTTGATTTTATTATTCCATATAATCAGAAATTTCAGGACGGGTTTGCCCTAGTCCTATCTATCCTGGATTATTGTACCATATTGAATTTGTTTATTAATTTGTTTCTTAACTTGGAATTATTTAAAAACCTTTGTTAAACAGGGACAGCCTTATTATTTTTAAATTTTATAATGTTATGCTCAAATGCATTTTTTCTTGTCACCTAGATGCAGTACCTGATGAAAACTTGTGCAAGATCTGTATGGAAACACCAATAGATTCTGTGTTATTAGAATGTGGGCACATGGCTACATGTACAGAATGTGGGAAAAGACTCCATGAATGCCCCATATGTAGACAATATGTAGTTCGTGTTGTTCATACATTTAAGGCATGAATTGAACACTTGATATATTGGTTCCTTTTGTTTACCAAAGACATCATGAGAAACACAGCTGTTCATTTGCTGACCTTTAAGTTATTTTATATTGGTGCACAGTATGCTCAAAAATGTTGCTTTTCAAAAATAGTTTGAAAATGAGGTATTCAAACATTGCCATAATGTAGTAAATAACAAGCTGTCACAAATAATTGAAAAATGTGTTAACTTAAAAAAAAAATAATCTAATAAAAATATGCAAATTGTATTGATAAAAAAATCTACATTATAACTAGCTTTATTATTATTAGTTCATTTTAATTGGTTATTATATTAATAGTAAGCTTCAGTCATGCCTAATACTAATATATCAGCAAGTTTTTCACAGTTGGATTTCTTATAAAAATATACCTTTTTGATTTAAGTGGCCATATTAATCTTCAAAGGAATATATTGTATTCCTTAAAGGGAAGATTATCTTTCAATTTTTTTTAAGAAGGGAGGAGTTTTTAATTGCTGTAATAGACTTTTAAAAATTATGTATTTCAGAATTAAAAGTTAATTGTTAATCAGCTATGACCCAAGCCAGTGGGTTTTTTAGTAAAAATTCATTATTGCTTAACTCAAATGTTGGGAGATTAAGCTTAACACTATCTTTTTATCTTCTTTTATAGAGAAAATATGATATTGGTGCCAAATTTCATTTAACAATAGTGAATAAATAATGATAGATAATGTTGACAGTTCATAGGTATTTTATTTTCAGTTCTGCTGCCATTTTAGAAGAAACAATTATGTATCATTTGTGTTTTTTGTTATTTAGTTTCAGATACACACATTTTGCAGCTGTTTTAATTGGTTTGCTTTTAGATGATCTGTTAATTAAAATGTGTCCAATTTGCTTAATGAATTTCTGTCTGCTATGATATGTTTGACATAGGAGCCAGTTACCAATTTTTTAACTGAAGTATCTGTAGGTAACATCATCTTCAGTGTTGATTTAATTTTGAGGCAGTTTTATTATTATTATTAACTGTCTGTGGCTACCAATAAGACAATTTTCCATATACATGTTTGTTTGAATATATGTGAAGAATATGTAATAAGGATAAATACTGAAAAGTTGGATAATAGTAATAGAATTACTGGAATGGTGCTTTTAGTGGTTTTTCCATATTCCGTTTGTTTTTGTCTATTACATCAGTTTGGATGGAGGTGGGAGGATCCATATCCGGTAGAAAATTCAAATATTCAAAGTTCTCAACTTGTATTGAATACTTCTGCTATTGTCACCAGTGCAAGTTATATAATTTTTATGCAAATATAAATTAGAGTCTGATTATAATAGCATAAATATAAATTATAGCATAACCATTGAATTTTAAATCAATTATATAGTGATGTCATGTGGCAACAACCTAACAATATAGCAAACACTGTGGCCTGCATGCACACAAAAGTGCACATATACTGTACATTATATATTACATATGAATGCTAGTGGAGAATACTCAAATGAAAAACAGTAAGCTGTATAGAAATAATACTGTTCTTAATTTTACAAAGTACATAAAATAAATAAATGAGAAATTACATTAACACAGTAGTTATTTTATATAGAGTCAGGTTATTCTCTGCTACTAAATTAGCATGATTAAGAATTTATTATATTTCAAGACTTGTTTAGATTTGCTCATAGCAAATTAGGATACACTTTTATTTTTTTTTATGAATAATTACCTTCACTAATTCTAAGTGAAATGAGCATTAAAATACTTTTTTTTTTTTTCTTTTTTTTTTTTCTTTTTTTTTTTTTTCTTTTTTTTTTTTCTTTTTTTTTTTTTTTTTTTGTGTACTGTAATTATGCTTCCTGTTGATCCTTAATAGATTTAAAGCAACAGGAAATTTATTCATCTAGTAAAGTTAGTTAAAATGAAGTTAATGTTAATAAGTACTTTAAAATATAGAAGTGTTCTTAAAATTCTCATACTTATAACTTTTCATGAAATAAATTAAGAACAGAATGATGTAATGCACTTTGATAATGAAAAACTCTTAAAATATTGTGCTTGTGCATACACACACAAATAGGATTGATGGAAAAGAATCATATTTTTAAAGATGGAGTTATTTTTTTCATTTGTTTTAATGCATTTATTTAATATCTAAACAGGCATACACAGCAAGTGAAACTGTTCCTTCAGTTTTAAGAACAAAAATTATTTTGAAGCAGAGCTGACAAATAGCATGCATGATCAAATAGTCTGAAATCTTACATCTTTGATAGTAGCAATTCACTTGAGACTCATGAGCTTGTACATTATATGGTGAAATGGCATACCACAGCTGTCCTTCACTGCTTGAGTACTTTCATGTTAATTGTGGTTAATAATTATCTATGATATTGTTCCTTAATATAGGTAATCAACAGCCATAACTGAAGATAGATGCATGATTTCATGCCATCCATATATCACCAAAGCACTGATACATTTCTCAGTAGCAGATATTAGTTTCCATGCCATGCTGTGCAGCTTGGCCTCGGTATTTAAAATTCCATATTTCAAAACATATTAATAAAAAAATCTAGATTGAGACACTTCTAAACGAGCCATCCATCTTACAGATACTTTTCTCTACTTTGAGTGTCACTTTATATTGTATATGTACTAATATACATTAAAATATCAAGGCTCAGATATGCATTTGACACGATGTGCATTTGACAATCAACTAATAACCATTCACAACAGAATCATGGTTTCTTTAAAAACAGATGTTGATGAATGTTTGGATAAGGCACTGTCATTACATAGTTCTGCCAGGCTAAAAACTGATGTACCATGTAAGTGTATAGTTTCCTAGTGTGTGTTGTTTATCAACATACACTTTCTTTTCAAATGGATTTATTTTATCATTTGCATTTCAGATTTTTCTGTTTATGGATTTCAAACTGATGTATATTCCTCTAGATCACAGGACACACTTTTTGATCAATCCTTGTAATGTATACAATTTATTATATCCTCATCATATCTTATTTTATTTCGATTGCTATAGAATAGTTTTATTATCCATTGTCTTTCATGTGTTTGCTAATTTGAATATCTGAAAAATGAATGGGTAAAAACATTTTAAATTGTCTTTTATTATAATTAGTCTTATTAACAAAAATTAGGGTATTTTCTTCAATAAACTTCTGATATTTGTATTTAATATTTTCTTGTAAACCATGATTGGTGTAGGTGATCTCTCTCTCTATATCTTATGGAAATGTAGATACAAATTTATAATGCCCATTCAAGAAAATTCCATTTATTAATGGGAGCATGTTTCATGTTTTCATATAATGGTCTCTCTGTTCCATCTAGTCAGTATTGCATGCATTGCCAGAAATAAGAAATTGCAAATGACATCTTTATGTTAGAGTTGAACTTCAGATAAGTATAATGACCATTGATGTAAGTTATATAAAGTACTTATTGTGTGAACTGTGTAGAAACGTTATTTTTATTATATCTGTTGTTGTTTGCACCTCCATGAAAAACTCTTTGGTGAAAGATAAGCTTCTTAGCCAATTTTAATGTGAAAATACACAGTATGTTCAATGTGTGTGTGTGTGTGTGTGTACACTATATTTAAACCTGTTGCCATTGAATTAGGATTTATTTGAATATGTACTGACTTTTTTAAATTTTTTTTATTTAACAGAAGTGTAGCAATATATCAAGAAATACAATAGTTATAAATGCCATTTCAATTTCAGGAGCAATATTTAGTTAATATAAAGTTTATCATAAAGTGTCATAATACACTCTCATCTGTGGTTCATAATATAAGATATAATTGAGAACGTTTTCTTTTTTTAGTATTTTATTTTATTATATATATATTTTTTTTTGTATGTGTGTGTGTGTATAATTGTGTATACTCTTTTCACACCTTATTGGGAGGTAAAGTAGAAAAAATAGATGTTTCACCAAAAAAAAAAAGTTTTTTACTATTTATTTACAGTAATCTGTAAATAAAAGCATTTTTTATTCCTTTAAATCATAAACATCAGAGCAGAAGATATTAGTATCCAAATGTTACAAACTAATTTTGTTGGGGAGAAGGAAAGTAACAGAGTTCTGAAAATGTACTTTCATTTAAAAATTTACTATGTGATATAACAAATCCTTAAGTATAGTTTCTGTTCATTCTCATGGTATACACATTATATAGAGCCTAAAATTATTTTAAGTATTTAGTTTGTAGGAAATTGTGCAAAATTCTCCATCTGGCTCAGATTAAACTTTTTGAAAATAAGGAATAGCCACAAATATTTTCATTGAAATAGGTACAAACCTTTGCTGTAATATTTTTGTTTTAATAAATTACCAACTACATAGTTTAGAATTTATTAAAAATGATATTTCCTTTCAGGAAAATGACATGTGATTTCCAGTATTTAGTTTTGTCTAATAGAGAAAATTTGGTAAATCTTGTTTATAAAATATTTTAAGAAGCCAATTATTATAAAAAGAGAGTGCTGTATTAACTGAAAATAAGACTTGGCCTGAATTTAAAAATAAATCTTTTGTTTAAATGCAGTTTTCTGTAGTGGTTACATTATTAAGAGTCATTTGGGTTTCGCCAAACATGTTAAGCAATATCTCTGGAAATTATCTGGAAATTTAAGACTGATTTGGTTAAAAAAAACTTTATAAGAAAGTATATTTATTGTCTGGGAAATGTTTCTTAAAATGTGCTATTGCAGACGTGCTGTATATTCTCATAGAATATTCTCATAGAATATACAGCACGTGAGGCAGAAAAATGTAAGAAAAATGTATATATTCCTTTGAGGATAACAAAAAATAATTTATATAGATAGTAAACTTAATTATGAAATCAGTTTGTAACTTTAAGAAAACACCTTTTTATTTTGCTCTAAAGAAGTTTTTTTTTTTTTTTTAGAAATCTGAAATCTGTTCTGTTAGGATATAATGTAACAATATAGATTAAGGTAAAGACGCTTTAAAGTATTAGAATATTAATGTTATTCATAATGCCTTCCTTTTGTATGTGATCATTGTTCTTGGCATAGATTGAAATTCATGTGAGCCCAAATTTCTTGATCATGGCCATTTCCTGTAATGTGCATAAATTATGCTGATTAAGCAATGAAAACTGGTTGTGTATAAAAGGAATCAGTTCAGAATTCAGTCTAGATATGTAGTCAAGATATAAAAACTATAAAATATCCTGTGATTTAGTAATGTTTTGATCAGAATCTTAAATGGAATAATAATGTTAAATTGCTGAATTTGGTTTTATGGTTTTATGTGCTGCTACATTGATAACTTAGTTGAGTAGATACTAAGAACTTGATTTATGTTGAAGAATACTGATTAATAAGGTGAACTTCTTTATGATAATGCAAACTGCTATGAAGTCTGATTGGATCTGAATGTAAAAAAAAATGTAATTCATTTTAATTTAAAGAAAAAACTTAAAATTGTTGATATACATATATATATATATATAAAAATAAAAATGCTACAAAATCAAATGGTTGTATCCAGAAGGCAAGAAGCATAGTGAAGAATTCTTCAATCCTGAAAAACTAAGAATAAGCTTTATACTACAAATAAAAAATAATATACTTAACAGTTCGTAAGTTTTTTTCCAAAAGTTATAGCAATATTTGATATGTTCTTTAACTTGAGTCTATTTTATAGATAGTTGTTTTAAAAATCAAATAGAACAGGCAGATTTTAAATCTGTGTTTTTGATTTGTTGAAGTATAATTGATTTTATTGGTTTAATTGTTATGTACAGATCAAAGCATAAATTTAGTGTTAATTAATTACGCTGGATATATAAGTACTTAAGGAAAAGTTAAATATATAGAACAAAATAGTTTGTGTAGACATTTCTTGGCATCAGATGGGGATTAAAAGCCTTGTTTTAGTTGTTCCTATTTGATCTGACAAGAGATGGGACAAAGGGCTGATACCACAGGATTGATTTTTAGGAGTAGGTTAACTTGTTAATATTATGCTGTTATTAATTATATAATAATATATTAAGCATATTATTAAAGACATGTTTTGTTTTTATGCTTTTTAAAGTTAAAATATATGGTTTGCAGATGTATGATTTGTTCAAAAGAGTATGCAGTTCTGTTGCTTTTGCTTGATAAAGAAAACAGAGCTTTGTTTACAGGAAATGTTAATTTTTTTTTTTTTTTTTTTTTTTTTTTGAATTTTTATGCATTAAATTCAAAATCAGTATGTAGTAGCATTCAGTAACTCGCTGAATACTACTAATGTTTGATTGTAATTTTTTATAGGAAATAATGCTAGTTTATAGTACTTTATTGAGCAAAAAGTAATAGTATGAAAACAAAATTATTTTAACAAAAGTAACTCTCAAAAGTGATTGATAAATTTCTTAGACCTTTTGAATGCAGTACAGGTATGTAGATTAACAAAATTTTAATATAAACCTGCATAACAGGAATAAAAATATTCTAAGGGGGAAAAAAAACACAGAATAACATCATAAAGATAGGGTAGATATGGGTGTTGATCATAGAACATAAGCTATATTAAAGAACTAGGATACTGACACACAATGGCTGGTGCCATGCTAAAATTCAAGAAAAACTCATTTGGTAAGTTTAAATAACTTCTAACATGTTGAATGTGGTTTTTGGGGATAGTCTGTACTCTTGACTTCTACAATGAGTAAAGCATTAAAAATGTGTATATAAATATTTCTACCAATAATACAGTTATAGCTGTGGTATAATTGTAAGGAGGGAGATTTTTGCCTGCCTGAGATTTTAATGTCCTTATAAGTCTCAGTTGCTTTCACACTGATTGGGATAAGTTTCCCCACCAACTGTAACAAAACATTTAATACAGTCCTGAACTTTTTTCACGTTGCAGCATACCTAGTTGATATCTCAGGTTATGTTATGTATTATTGCAGACCTCTGCAATGATAAATAACATAGCATGTTAGAATAGTGGGATCCTCAGGAGTATAGGAGCTTAATTTAATCTTCATAGACAGCAACAACAGCAGTAAACTACACTGATGCAGATAGCCTTTATGCTGTAGCTGGAAGCTAGGATTTTCGTGTCTTAAATTTTTCATTTTGTATCAATTCAGAACACCCTACACCTTTATGCTGCATTTCTCTGCTGTCATGCAAAGAATAGTTCTGTCAGGCATGTCACAAAATATAGTCCCATACTGACTTGAAAATGATTTTAGTAATTCAGTTTTTCTCTATGATGTTTTATGTACTTCCTCAATATTTAATAATATTACAACCGTGTAATAAGAATGTTATTAGTGTCACATGATATATATTTTTTTTCATTTCATATTTAATTATTAAATGTGAAAAATTAAACTGTCTTGCTGATACAGCCAGATGATCTTTAGCATTTTATCCATTCTGGGCCTTTAGCCAAAAAAAATTAGACAATCCCTGACCTTAAGTAAAAAAACACCTGGTTTGGCACCAGATTTTGAATACATCTGTGGCACAAAGACACTATTGTTTATTCAGATTCAAGTCAGAAATTCTCAATATATTTTAGATTCATTTTAATTTGTGTATATATGTCATATCAATGTAAAATTGTCATAAGTTTGCTTTTAACTTAATTTTCAGAATCCTCAAAGTGAATATATATTCACCAGAAATGGTTTATTTTACTAGCAGTAATGTGGAGAAACTATCTTAGACATTAATGTTACTCTTTTGTTTTCATTTCATCTCTAAATGTCTCAAAGTGACTTGCAGGTTTCCCAAAATGTAGACACACTTGTCTGTATAATCACTGTAAAATTGTGAACTGCATTTCATGTTTTGGAACCAGTAGATAATATAATGCAAAAATTACTTTGAAATGGCTGTAGTCATGTATATTTGTCTTTCATGTGTTATATATATATATGTAAATCTGATATTCCAGTAATGGACTGGTATAAGCTCTGTCTGTTTGTGAATATTGGCAAGGTAAGTTTGCCTGCATAATATGGCAAACTACTAGTTGTTTATCATGCTTGGTATTGGTTTTGTTCTGGTTGTTACTAGGGTAAGAAGTTTTTATACTAATGCGAACTGTGCAATGTTTGACAGCACCTGGCACCAAGGCTGTGAATATATTCTTTGTAAATCGTAGGACATCTGTCTGGATATTCACCACTTACTTTCAATAACTTTGCTGCCTGTTGCCCTTGAAACAAATTACTCAAATATACTCCATTTGTCATTCATCTAGGAAATTTCCAAAAACATGCATATCTTGGCATTAATGTTTTAACAAGGAAAAAAAATTCGTAGTTCACTTCATTGCAATTCAAAGGCTGTTCAGTAAATATTTGCACTTTGGCACTGTAAGAGCTTTGCAATACATATTTACTTTACAGTTGATTTAGTAAACAGCTGTCAGGATAGAAGTTATCTATGTATATTCTTAAATAATAGTTTCTACTTAGTTATAAGCACAAAAATGGTAGTGTTGAAGAATGTAAACAATATATATATATTTTTTCTTTTGTAGCTTTCTGGTAATAATTTTGTCTGTTTTTAATATGGTCGGAAATTTAATATCAGAAAGTAGTACTGATATTCTTTCATATAAGCAGATACTATTAGGAATCTAATAAGTAGCAAATTTTAAGATTCAACGAAATTAGAGCAGGAAACATTGTTAGCACTTCTGCCAATTGACTGCAGTTAATATTTAAATCTAAATGGTGCATTTATTTATACAGTATATGCACGCTAGGTACTAAAGAACCTTCATCAATCTCTTCTCTTGTTATAACTTTCTTACAAACCACTTTGAGACGGGTATTTCATGTCTTTCTGAAAATTTCAATATAAACTGTTTTATTATTAGTGCTGCTGCAGTGTGCTGTTGTTTAATCAAACAAGTTTAATTTTGTGAGTTGAACAAAAAAAGCGTAGGTGTGTAACAGATACCATATGGGATTTGAAAAAGTCGAAATGAAGTTCAAGTATTGTTAAGGATAAAAGTATGCTGTTAAAATATTTTATACTTCTGTAGGTGTAAAGTGTACATCTTGTAGTCAGTTCCACTGTGCCTTTAAAATAAAGTTCATATATTTTTCTCTTTTGTGTATGGTTTCAGTTTCTGTCACTATAAACAGCAGTATTTTCTCTTTGTGCTTCAGTAAATACTTTGGGGATGAGCAAACAACAAATATACAGACAGTTTCATGACATAGCTGTACTTTCAGGATCTATGGGATTTTCAGTGGTTAAGAATAAGCAAACATGTACCTAGTATGAATAAATATTTTGCTAGGTGTGTACCTGCTTGTTCTTTATTATTTAATTTTTTTAACATTGAAAACTGCATACCCATTTTTTTTTTTTTTTTAATTTAGCCAACCCTAAACCTTTATACCTGTTTTGAATGAGACATGTTTTTAAAAACCTTTTAGGCATGTTCATGTGTATATATATATATGCTAAGTGCCTGTTGTCTTCACTGTCTGTCTGTTTGCATGTAACAGAGGGACTCAGTGCACAGATTTTTCAAGAAATTTTGTATTTGGGCTTGTTAAAAATATTTATCAAGCCAAATCAAATTTCATTAAAATTGGACTACCTCAATGATGTTTTGTAGAACACTTTGGTACTGATACTCTCCGTTGTTGAAACTACACAAATAGTTTACATGTATTCCACACCCTCGTAGACAAAATCAATGAACCGATTAGGGTTGATGATTCTATGTATTTTGGGATCCACAGAGGCCTGTGGACCCCAAAATACATAGAATCATCAACCCTAATCCTTGAGTGAGAGAATACAATCCATCCGTATTTAAAAAATTAAATAAATAATGAATCCATACTTTTTTAACACTTTGAAAACAAATATTAAAACATTGTTTTAATATTTGTTTTCAAAGTGTTAAAAAAGTATGGATTCATTATCCAACTTTTCAACACTCATGTTCTCAAACCATCACAGTGTGACATGGTGTATTGTCCTACTGATAGAAGCATGGGCCTATAATAGATGTGCTGCCACAATGTAGGTAATGTGTTAAACCTCAGAATTCATGAGTTTGTCCAAAACAACTAGTAGTCCCAGTTCACTCTGCCTCTACCAAACTTCATTGTCAGAACAATACAGTCTGGCAGGTAGCTTTCTCTGGGCATCCACCATACTCGGGCATGATCATCAGACTTTGTAGGCCATGTGCTGTGACTTATCACCCCAAAGCACAGCCTTCCATTGGTCTATGGTCAAACAATGACAGGCCACACACCAAGCTAGGTATCAAACATACTACATTGAAGTACGGACAAGGCTCCGTGAAAAATTTTGAAGGAAGCGACCCGAATTGGGGAAGGTGGTTGGATGCCCCACAAAGATGCTCCTGCACATTGGACATGCAGGAGCATCCAACATCCACATTGGATGCACATGTACTCTGCATTTCTAGCCAAAAAGACATCCCTCTGTGTGAACATGTACCCTACTTGCCAGGCCTTGCGACTTTTTTCTCTTCTCCAAACTGAAGTGTACTTAAGGGAACCCATTCTCAGTCCATTGAAGACATTTAGAAAAAAATGACTGAAATGTTAAAGTGGCTTACAAAATGACTTCAGGAAATATTTGTGTTAGGAAGAAACGAATGGAACAGTGTGCAAGTCCAAGCAATTTTGAAAGGGATAACTTGTAAGGTACAAAATATTTCATTATAGTTATTTTATTGTAACTGTCTAGTTATTTAACGGCCACAGCTCATAAACAGATTTTTAAATCACTGGGACTAAAAAGTAAATTTTTACTGTGTACGTGAATTTTATTTTAATAAGTCACCATGTTTTGAAAATTACTTTTGTGGGCTCTCGAGAACAAAGACAGTCAGGGTTTTTACATTTTGTCACCCCCTCCTACTGCTGTGTATTTTGGGACAGTAATATTCTGAGTCTAAAATTGAAAACAACAAAACCATATTATCAAACATTTGAAGTCAAACGGCTTAACAAAACAGTTGTGAAAAACTTTAGTATAAAATTTAATAGAGTAGTCCACTCAAAGAATAGTTTAATTTTCTGCATTTTTCATAGAATGAGAAAAATTTATTATACAGTGTATATTTATATATATAATTTCTTATTTACAGATAGCATACAGATAACTCAGGCTATTCTGTTAAGATACCTGCTTTTTATAAAAAAAAAAAAAAAAAAAAGTAAATAAATATTAGTTTGAGAATGCATATGAAAGGCTTTAACATGAAACATTTTTGAAGAACTTCTATAAAGCCAGTTAAAATTATAATACATTGAAAACTTCTCCATAATTGAGTTTTCTTGCTGATCGACAAAATTATTTCAATTAATGCTAAAGTTAACTATTTTCCTGTAAACATTTCCACATTCTTTAAATAATACCAAATTAAAAAAAAAGTAATGGCTTTGCTGAATTTGCATGTTCTAATATTTGATAGTTTAGTAAGCAAATATTCAAAATATTGGATTGAAGTTATTTGTTAAATCTAAAACAAAAAGCAATCCCAAAATAAAGTTTACAAAATATATTGTACAACTGGCACTTTCAAGTAAAATACACAATTTACAGTTTCTGTGAATTTATAATGCAAAACATGGGCTAAAGTTAACAGTGCCAGCTGTAAATCCATCACCATATCCTTCAGCAGGCACTAGATCTGGATAAGTGTCACACATAGGACACAGTAAATTTCTCACTGAAGAAGACCTCATCCAAATAATCATATTGTATCTCTCGCCACTAGTCACGGGCAGTGCTCCATGAAAGTGCTGGCCTCTATGTAAAACTCCATGTCCAACTTTATGAAAAAATGAAGAACATGTTGATTCACTTAATGGTACATTTCTCATATCACCAAAGTACAATTCTCCATGAGCAAATGTCTTTCCTAAGCAGACGTTAAGGGTAACCTGTAAAGAATTCAAACTGTAAACAAGAGAATCATAAAGTTTATACTCGTCTTTTAACGACTTCTTTGCAAATTAATATGCTTAAATGTCATTTCTTTCAGTGACCAGCCAATTTCACCAATTTCTGATCTCAGCTTTTCTACCATATGCAGGAAATATGGTAGAGGATTGCATGGAAACTATTACTCTATTATAAAGTAGGCCTTTCCTTCCTTTTATTATTACATATAATACAGAAGTGTGAAAACGATGAGTTTTTTTTTTGTTCGCAATACTGGTTGGTGCAGTGTCTGACCCTGAAAGAAATGCACTGTCTTTCAAATCAACAAAGATCTCTGTAACACACATGATTTTTTTTACAATGATTTCCACTGCAAAAAAAAAAAAAAATTTATAACAATATCCACTAGGAATATACTAGATATTCTATAAAGACTATTCTCGGATTAGCATATAAGCACAACACACCTCTTTCAAAATACATAACAGTAGAGTGTCGATAATTTGAACTAATTGGGGGGGGGGATAGTTCAGACTTCCGATTTGTTCGGATTTTCAAAAATACTGTTCCAGAGACTAAAAAAAAAAAAAGGGGAAAAAAGAGGCTTAGCAATAAAAACACTAAGTTGTACTTATGTATTTTTATTCATAGGTAACAAAAAAATGGAGCTTTCAGCTACAATGATACATGTATAGGCCTTTAATGAAAATATTTTTTTTTTTTTTTTGCTGTACTGTTTCCAAAATTAGTTTCTTTGGTGCCAGATCTCTCACTCTTTTCAGCAAGAGTAGTTGAGTTGGACAGCATTAAATTTGTTGATTGGTTGTACAGTTTGTTTGTTGATTTTCATGTATCATTTAATTTTTTTAATTGGTAATGATAAAAGTATAAACTTGTGCTTTATATCTTCTTCATTTTATATCCCCTGGATAATATTCCTCCAATATTCACTTATTAGAATTGCTGTTTAATAAAATCAAAATTCAATTTGCAAACGTGATCACAGTAATCGACACTTAGTGTAATTATTTTATGGCACCAGCATAAAAAAATATATGCTGGCTTGGTCAGATTACTGACATTCGGATTTTTTTTCGACGCTCTACTATATATATATATAAGCATTCAAAAATATTCCATTTTCATGGTCCATTCTATATATTTTTTCCTCGTTTGTTTATCATAAAAATGGCAAAGAATTTCATATCCTTGAATGTGGGATCCAGTAATTTATTTAATCAATATACTCAAAGATTATCTGAGGTATATAAGGCTCTGAAAAGAATGGGCAAAACAAATGAGAGCATATATTTTAACTGATAGGAAAGACAAAAAAAAAGGGAGGGTAAAATTTTATTCATTTTTTATAATGCATAAAATCTTAGTCTGCTCTGTTAAGACACCTTATTATAAAAAAAAAAGTAAATAAATAGTTTCTGAGAATGCATACGAAAGGTTTCGACATCAAACCTAATATTTGATAGTTTAGTAAGCAAATATTCAAAATATTTGATTTACATTATTTGTTAAATCTAAAACAGAAATTAATGCCAAAATAAAAAGTTTACAAAATATATAGTACAACTGACATTTCCAAGTAAATCTGAAGGGAGCAACAGAAGGCTGGTTCTTGTGAGGCTTACCTTGGGCAGCATGTTGTTGATCACTGGAATAAGTTAATCCCCTCCCAATGTAGAAAAAGTGCATCATTTGGCTATTCTAATACTGTGTTCTGGATTTTAAAATAGAATGGCAATGCTGTTTGCTCAGTTGCTGCCTTCTGGTTGTTTACACTAATAGCATAAGCTACAAAAAGTTGGCAACCAAGCATTATAATTAAATATTTGAAAAAATAAAAAACTGAATTTTGTGTCTAGAAAACAGGGTAGATTACAATACTTAAGAATTAGCAGAACTACGTTGCAGAAAAAGATAGGTGCATTACAATTTTGCCTGCCATTACAAATAGTTAAGTCATTTATAAAATTTATAATACAAATATTGAAGAAATTATTTGGATGCATAAATAACAACTGATTTATTACTTGTATTTGTAATATTAGTAGTGACATATGATACAAGAAAGCAAGCTTATAAAGCATCAGCCAAAAAAAAAATAAAAACTTCCTACATCACCTGCCCATCCTCTCCAATAATCTGTCAAGTTCTACCTTGAATTTATTAAAACTACTTACTTCCACAACAACAGATGAAAGTTTGAAGGCAAACTTTCACACATTTATCCTGTAACCATCTGTCCTCAATTTGAATTTGTGCCCCTCGTGAAGTCTGAGCAAGAGGAAGAATGCCATCAACATTGGGCTTGCTCAATCCATTCAAAGTCTTAAACACCTCAATCGGATAACCTTGCAAGTGCCTTTCTTGGTAAGACCACCCTTTCATTCCCTTCATCAATCCCATTGCCCTTCTCTGTACTCATTCCAGGAGCTCAATATCTTTCCTAAAATGAGGCCTCCAGACCTGTATGCAGTACTCAAAATGCAGACTAACATTGCCATGTAGAATGGGATAATCAACTCCTTATCCCTTCTAGAAAAACTCCTGTATATCACTGACATGATCTGTCCTGGCAGCCTGTCTGCATTGCTCAGAGTATTTCATATCTGATTGTGCAATTACCCCCAGTTATTCCTCATTTTTCACTACCCCGAGTTTAGTACTCCACAGTTGGTACATTAATTTAGGATTACTGCTACTCATGTGCAGTACCTTGCATTTGTTAATATTAAACTTTAACTGCCATTTCTCAGCCCATCTGCCTAATTTTCCTAGATCTTGTTGCAGTAATATACCTTGATTACTGCCATTAACCACCCTGCCAACCTTTGTATCATCTGCAAACTTAGACATTAAGCCTGATATACCTTCATCAATATCATTAATAAATAGAGAAAACAACAATGGGCCAAGCACCTGTTAATGTTATTAGTAGAGTACTTGGGATACTCTATTAATAACATTAGCCCACGAATACCATTCTCTGTCTTCTTCCACTCAACCATCCCTTTATTCATAGCAGTAACTTGTCCTTAATGCCACACCGCTCCAATTTATACAGCAGCCATTATTGAGTTATGCCAATATATTTCAGTACAATGTAACAACGTATCTAGTAATAATATTATTTTGCTGTCATATTTTTTGATATTTGTTTCCAGTAATTTTTTAATATGTGCTAGCATTATTATGCTTAATAAGTTAAATGAGCAATTCTTTATTCAACCTGTAGCAAATAAATTTATTTTTTTAATGTTTAAAGGTATATGTAGATACCATCTGAGAAGAATTTCTTTGGTTGGCTGCTGGGTCACTCATGCACTTGAAACAATGATGTGTTGATGCATACTGTGTTGCTGGCTTGGTGTGATGTTGAAGAGGATAATTTCCAAGGTTGTATAGTGAGTGGAAATGGGTTATGGCTGCAATACTTTCAGTCTGAAAGTATGCAAGCCAGAAAAGAATGATATCATTCCAGTTAAAGCTGACAAAAATTCCACCAATATCATCTACAGGAAAAGTGATACTAACCATATCTTGGGAGAAAAATTGTCTCATTTTGGAGAGTTACATTAGGAAGGAATATAATATAATAGCCTACTCATAATATGAAATCACTATTTCATATTATGAGTGGGCTATTTTTATAAGCCATGTGAAGCCTACAAACTGGACCAAATGTTGAAGGTGAATCTGAAAAGTTTAGAAAATAAAGATTTACAGCATAGTAATTCCTGTCTTCACAGTTCCCACATAGCTGCTGACAAACAACTTATAAAGCAGTTGGGGGAAAGTACTTTTTTTTTTCACTTACTTTTATGCAAAAAAGACATAAAAATGACAAATGAGTGACTTAGCAAGTTTCAGGGCATTTGTATTGTAAGGGGAAACTATGTTGAAAAACATAGGTTCCTTACCACAAGTTTGAATCTTCATAATTTCATTCTTTATATTAATAGGCTTCCTTCACTATAACTACGGTTATCTCTGAGCCAGTCATTATAATTCTGTCTGTTCTTCATGGTATCATATTAAGTTTTGTAATGAGTCTTTTCATTTGTCTTTACTTTTAAAATATACCTTAATCAATTGCAGATTAACGAACACATCAGTTTAATAATGCATTTTCTACAGTACACACACACACTGCCTTTATTTGATATTATTCTCTTTGTTCTATTACCAGATTGATTACTATAAACTCTTTAATAGTCTGAATCCTCTAAGATTAAAAGTCATGAAATATCCCGACAATTTGCTTTTGTTAAACCTCAGATTTTTACCATGTTTTGATGATTAAAACATGGTAAAAATCCTTCAATATGCTTGGGAAAATGTTTTATGGATAAAGAAAAGCTTTCCAATGGATTCTGTGATAAAATTTCAAAGAACCTATCTCAAAATATATTAAAGGGATCAGATTCGACCCAAAGCTTCTGTTCGGTCAACATGTAGACATGCTTCTCACAAAAGCCACCAGACAGATGGTTATGCAAGCAGAATTTGCAACATGTAACAGACAAATCCACCATGGTCATATACATCACAACAATAGTTTATCCCCGCTTCCGTATGCTGCAGAGATTTGGGCATCTGTATCTCCCTCTACTATCAAACCAGTATTCTCTTCCAAGTACTGGCTCCTGAAGTGGGCTTGCCACAAGCTCAGCCTACCTCCCCAGCTCCGAACTGCTATGGCCAGCACACTTGATATCCCAAGGCTCATGTAGCTTGTTGATGAAAGGAGATTCTACATTATAGTCAAACTCATGACTGGTCTCATCTCCTCTCCTTCCTTCTGAGACAACTGTGCATGGAGGATCCCAGTGACTCAACCGCAGCTATGCCCTCTTCAAACACTCCACCTGTCGGATCAGTTCCTTCCTCAGCAGATGTTAGCGCACATCTAGGGTCATTTAGATGTCGACTTCAACAGGTTTAGTCAGTATTGGTAATATAAGAAAAGAATACTCTGTGGTGGATAGCCAAGGCCACCACTATTATAACCTGACCCCAATCAATGCATTCTATTACTCAATTCAATTCAATGTATATAATTATGCAATCCATTATGTATTTTGTAACTAAGGGTGTGTATACTCAATGTCCAGTATACTTAATTATTTCTTTACTTTTTTTCTAATAATTTATTAGCTTATTCAGTATTATTTTATCCTTTTGGTTTATTCAGACAACCTCACTTTTATATTACTTTATTAAACCCTAACTAATATGCCATGTTGCAACTACGCTATTATATAATCATTATCTGTGTTGCAATAAAGACTCTCTCTAAATAAATATATTTAAAATATTTTTTATCTGACAGAGGATATCATGTTCAAATATTATTTACGTACATATTTCATTATATTATACAATAAATTTACCTTTTAGTTTTAATTTACACTGTTTATTGCAACGCAATTTATCCTGAAGTTTGTTTACTAAAAATATTTACCTGAAACCTTTTTAAATAAAAACATATATTTAGATAATTGTTGCTTTTTGAAAGTGACAAACTAATGATTTCCACAAAACCATAATCAAGTCAACCTCACCTCAGCATTATCATAATGAAAATCGAGGTCTTCATCTTGTCCAGGTGTATATTTAACAGTAAAGGCTCGGTGAGAATCCAAATCTTTTCCTCCCCATTCTGGAAACAAAAGTCTTGTCAATGGATGCAAATATTTGATCCTTAGAGTGTCCAAAAACTTTGGATCAAATCCAAGTTCATTTAAGAGTATCTGTAAAACAGGTAATGCAGATGACATAACTTCACACACAGCAAGCATTTGTAAATATATCAAAAGCAATTTTATAGGAATTACTAGATTAACAGGAATCTAGCTGTTAAATAAAAGTATATTTTCTTTTGTAATATGTACTTATTTTTGTGTTGTCAATTCTCTTAGAATAAAATTAATTATTAATAACATTGTGGCATATCACATGTAATTTTAACCTATATAATTAATGAGTGTACCTTATATTTTCATTACAAAAGAAAATATACTTTTATTTTATATCAGACTAAGTGGCAAGTGACCAAAAAAACTGGTATAGATCATGCAAAGTGATGTGATTCTTGTGTTACAAATTCTTTACTGAATAAAATTAGTATCAATAACACTCAGCATATTATTGTAAATTTAATATATATATACTTGATGGATCTAGTCCATGAAGAAAATCATTCATTTAAGAGCACTGTTAAAGAAAAACATGTGCATGCTAAAACTGGATATTAAGTAAATATGCAGATACCAACTACCATGAATTCAATCAAAAATAATAAAAAAAAAAATTGTTAAAAATTCCTTCATCAATCTAGATTTAAAAAATTTGTGATCTTTTGCTCTATAAGAAAGATTTTATGATTGTCAATTACTAACTTAAAGTTGCCTATACAGTTTATTTCCTATCAGATTTAGTTAATTCTGCACAAAAATAAACACTAAGCTTACTTTTTTATATCTGCTAAAAAAAAATCTTTTTAAAAAGAAACTGATGCCAAATTTTCACTCTTCTGTTTTTTGAATCACTGAAATTAAGAAGACTAACAGATGAGATGAATTACACATGACCCCCTGAAGTATTTTTTTTTAATTGTCAGAGAATGAATAGACTGATCCCAAAACATAATACAGGATCATAAAGCAGAAACATCTCATATGTGAGGGCCAAATTTTGATAACATGAAAGTTCTCAATTTTTATGAAAATCACATGTATTCTGTAAAAATCAATGGTTACAGGATTTATCTAATTAACTGGGGTGCATCCAATTGTATTAAAGAATGCAGAAAGGGAGTACATAATACCATTAAGATTGCTACTGATATCATCACTAGACTCTGAAGCAATTCCTTTGGACCGGGGAAGTGCAAAATATCTTACCCATTCATAAGGGGAAGGGGCTAAGTTGAAAATAGTAGTAGCAGTAGTGTCATGTGATGCAAGAAAGCAAGTGTATGAGCTAATGCAGCATCAGCCAAAAAAAAAAAAAGAAAAAAAAATCACACCATTCCCTCCAAATGCCTGTCCAGTTCCTCCTTAAATTTATTTAACCTATCAACTTCCACGGCAGATGGAAGTTTGTTCCAACAATTAACCACCCGCTGGCTAAAAGTAAATTTCCGCACATCTATTCTACATCTGTCTTTTCTTAATTTGAATTTATGCCCCCTTAGGTTCGTAATCTGAACAAGTGGAAGGATCCCATCAGAATTCAGCGTGCTGAACCCATTCAAGGCCTTATACACCTCAATCAGATCACCACGCAGGTGCCTAGTCTCCAGCCACTGCAATTTGCAGAACTTAAGCCTCTCTTGGTAAGAGGGATCCTCTTACCAAGAGAACCTTGTTGCCCTTCTCTGTACATGCTCAAGCAAATCTACATCCTTCCTAAAATGAGGTCTCCAGACCTATACACAGTACTCAAGGTGTGGCCTGACCATTGCCTTATACAGAGGGACAATCACCTCCTTTTCCCTGCTAGCAAAATTCCTATATATCATTGACAAAACCCCATGATCTGCCCTGGCAGCTTGTCTACATTGCTCAGAAAACTTCATATCTGACTGCACAATTACTCCCAGGTCTTTTTCATTTTCTACCACCTTAAGTGTAGTACTACACAGTTGGTACGTTTCTCTGGGGTTACTTCTACCCATATGCAGTACTTTGCATTTGTCAAGGTTAAACTTCAGTTGCCACTTCTTAGCCCATCTGCCCAAATTATCTAGATCCTGTTGCAGTAGCACACTGCCATTACTGTCATTAACAACCCTGACAACCTTTGTATCACCTGCAAACTTCGACACTAAGCCTGATATACCTTCATCAATATTGATAAATATACAAGACAACAGAGGACTCAACACCGAACCCTGTGGGACTCCACTAATAACATTAGTCCACGAAGAGCAGCACCCATTAAGTAACTATAGACTGGTGAGTGACTTCTGTAGCAGGTAAGATAATGGAATCAGCAATTACCACACAAGCATAAAAGTTTGTTACACTTACACATGTGCAAGGTCACTTTGACATCTGCATATACAATTTTAAAAGCTGGTATTTATGAAAATTTCTTATAACTGCATTTATTCCAGTTCATTTTTGTTCTGTTTCTGATTTCTGGAAGTGTATACTAGCTTCCAACAAAAATTCTTTCCCTGAAATTTTGTTATTAAGTCAGATATGTATCAAAGCAAGACCTTGTAAAAATATAATTTCCAAAACTACATTAAGAATGGCATGAATGTTTTTGTCTTTGTAAGCAAGGTAACAAAGGATGCAGAGGTTCCAAGTGAGACACTGCTTTTCAAAAGTATTATAATGGGGCTGCCAGTAGAGATTTTTTCTTGCAATTTCATTACAGGATCAATACATATCCAAAAAAGGTGATGTAGCAACATCATTTTTGAAAAGCAATTCATTATAAGGAGTATGCAAATCTTTTTTTCTTTGTAACAAAGAAACAATTACAATCTATTTCTTTTCTATTCCTGATATAAACATGTGAGAGAATACAGCCACTTTAGCTAGGCAAATCAGCTATAGCTACTGTGCACTTGCATATGCAGTATTTATTGCATATTCTGCCTCATTTGCTGAAAAAAAATCCAGCAAATTAGGTAGCTTCTTTTCAAAATGAGTCTTAATGAAGGTAACTTCGCCAAGGCTCATTTTGAAAAGGCTCCCACTTGAAACTGAAAAGGCTTTTCATACTTGATCCTGCATTTTTTCTTTTTGTGCAATATTGTTACTTTTTAGTAATGGTAAAATTGTGAATGACTCAGGGTTTGCCCCCCCCCCCCCCGCATTTTTTTTGGCTGACACAGAATAAGATTGCTTCCTTGCATCATTTGGCTTGATTAATACTAATACTAATTATAAAAAGCATAAGGCCTTTCTTGTTCTCTCATGTTTCTGTGGCTGGCAGGATAAAAATAACTAGCAAATGCAATTGTCTTAATACTCACAGCAGAACAAACTTTGCTTTTATAAAATAAAAAAATAGTTAATTTTATTTAATAAAAGGCCTTTATACATTTTATATAAAATACATCATGAGCATAAAATAACTTCCCATGGTCAATAAAAATTTTTAACTTTTGCATTGATGGGGATGCCACACTTGTTGCCAATGAAATGCCAAAGTACCGAAGGAACCAGATCGGGGAAGGGGACATATTACAAATAAGTAGCATTATACTTCTCTTATAAAAGGATCACTTATTTTTAGTGTATTGTTGGGAAACTTGTGGCTTTGGTCTCACAATTTGAGGGATTTAAAAGGACATTTTAAAGCCTTTTTTTTTTTTTTTTTACTTTCATCATTGTATAAAATACGGACACATCTTACAGAGATAGTTTATTGAATTTCACCAGAACGATGCTGGGTACCTTTATTAGTCTGATAAATATATTCCAACAAAGGCATGCTAAAATACCAAACTATTTTAACTAGTGAATGCAATATAAATACAAACATGGAATGTTATTATTAATAGATATACACATTAAGTAGAAACCAACTGATATTTTCATTACAGTGCTTTTTTTTTGTAGAGACAATCCAAAACTGAAGTTACCAATAAAAAAATTTAAAAAAAAATATGAAAAATGAATAGCATTTTTTACAAAATTATTCTTCTGTGCAACAACAGTGAATTTGCAATCTCACTTACGCCATAATTGTTCATTGTATTTGGTCTTTCCTTAGGTAGAGATGACTGTTCAAAATTATCTATTTCTTCAAGCAATTTATTACAGAATTCTTCTGTAAACACAGGAAAAGAATACAGTTTCTTCTCTAGAAATAAAAAATAAAGTTATCACATGAAAAATTGCATTTGCATAATGTTAGAAACATTAGGCAGATACTGAAACTGAAGCAAGCTTTACTCCATTAATAAAAAAATAATATGCAAAAGCAAGAAAGTAAGTTATTCACAAATATTATTTTTTATTAAGATTTCACAAATGTGACTAGTGGCATGAACAGTGCAGTATCCTTCCCACTTTTAAGATCCACATTCCTTTTTTTTTTAATCCTTTGCTGGAAAATTCACAATTTTTAAAACAATCCCTGATCGACCAGCAGTCATATCAAAATATGAGCATTATAGTGCCATCTTCTGATTAGGAATTCAATTTAACTTCCAGCAAATTTTGCCAACAGGAATATTTTAAAAAGTTGGTGTTTGTTTTTTGTTTGTTATTTGGAGCATTAGCAACTAAGGCCATATTGCTCCGGGATATGCGGTGGTCATTCCCTGACCTTTCCGCATCCTCCGTACTTAGTGGTGACGGGGTCGAACCCTGGTCTATTCAAGAAGCGTGTGCTACACACTGCTGCTCCTTCCCACCTGGCTACGGAGGCACCGTACATACAAAGTGCTATTCCTACTTTGTATGATAACCAAAATAGTTTCTATACTAATTTTGGGGGAGGGGAATTTCACTTACTAGATATTACATGGCAGATTCTGCCATTGCTGAAAGCATTTCTGGTACCATGTGTTTCATTACCTCATACAGTTGCTTTTATGATTTTTGTAGGATCTCCAAAGTGTCATTAGATCTCCCCTTGAACTTAACTTTTAGTCTAGGACAGTGGTTCCCAATCTACTGAGATCTACGGACCCTTTCAAAAATCAAAGTTCACAGACCCCTTCAAACATCAAACAAGTTTGCAGACCCCTATATACAACATGCATATGTTATATGCATATATTTACAACCGATGAGCCAAAACATTATGCCCACCTACCTAATATGATGTTGGTCCTCCACGTGCAGCCAAAACAGCTTGTACCCGGCAAGGCATGGATGCTACAATATTTCTAAATGTGTCTTGTGGTATCTGGCACCAACACGTAGCCAGCAGATCCTTTAACTCCTATAAGGTCAGTGGTTGAGACGCCGCAAATCGAAGTTGCTGTTCCAACACAAACCACAGATGCTCGATGGGATTGATGTCTGGAGAATTTGGGGGCCAGTGAGTCTTCCTCATGTTCTGCGAACCAGTCTTGAACAATCTGGGCAGTGTGGCATAGTGCATTATCCTGGTGAAAGACAGCACCACCAGAGGGAGAGACCGTTGCCATGAAAGGGTGTACTTGATCAGCAATGATGTTTGGGTAGATGGTAGATGTCAGAGTGCCCAGTACATGGATGACTAGACCCAGGGTATCCCAGCAGAACATCGCCCAAAGCATGACACCACCAAGACCGGCTTGTATTCATCCCACGGTGCAAGCAGGTACAATCACTTCCCCAGGTAAACGACGCAAACGTACCCGGCCGTCCATATGGTGCAACAGGAAATGTGATTCATCGGACCAGACGACCTTCCAATCACTCAAGGTCCACTTTTGATGCTCGCGTGCCCATTGTAGGTGCTGTCACCAGTGAACCGTGGTTAGCATGGGCACTTGGAGCAGCCTGCAACTACGTAGCCCCATTTTCAGCAGAGTTCGATGTACTCTGTGTTGTGACACATTACTCCTATCACCAGGATTCCAATTAAAGGCGAGTTGTGCCAGTCACCCTTCTGTTGCCACGTACCACCCGGGAGTGCTTTTGCTCACCTCGAGCATCGATGAGCCATGGTCGTCCAACACCTCGCCAGTAGTTCTGGGTTTTCTCTCCTCAGACCACTTTCGGTAAGTACTAACCACAGCTGACCGCGAGCATTCGACCAGCCGTGCCGTTTTGGATATGCTCTGACTCAGTCGTCTGGACATTACAATTTCGCCTTTGTGAAACTCGCTTAAGTCCACTGTCTTTCCCATCTGAAGAACAAGAGTAACACTGATTAATGGAGCTCAGTATCAGGTGTTTTTTATACCATAACTCGGCCAGCGCATGTGACATAGTTCACCTGCAGTTGCTTCGATTTGCATAACAACTTGCTGGTCATAATGTTTTGGCTCATTTGTGTATATATATAGATGTAATAAACTAATTAACAAGTAAAAATAGGTAAAATAGAAAGTAAAAAAATAATAAAATTGGTAAAGCAAGTATTGGTTTGCCATGCTGCTGGCTTAAGTTTTATTATTATTATTATTTTTACTGTTATATATATATATATATATAACATGTGTGTATATGTGTGTATATATATATATATATATATAACATGTGTGTATATGTGTGTGTGTGTGTGTGTGTATATATATATATACTATATATATATATACACACAGTATATACATATGGTCAACCACCATTTTGAAGACAAGACCCCCTGGAACTTGTCTACAGACCCCAGTTTGGGAAACACAGGTCTAGGATAACAAAAAGATATCACACAAAATATGTCTTTCTAGGACAGAAGATGGGGAACCAGGGCCATATACCCTGGTTGTGTCTGTGTGGGAGGGAGAGAGAGAGATCTGTACCCCATAACACAAATTTTGCTGAACTCCATCACATCAAATGATAAGACACCTGTCTGATCAGCATGTATGGAATGTACTGCTATTCAAATGTGACCAAATATTTCCATGCTTATAAAAGGGGCCATGATGATAGTGACCACTTAATTCTATCCAGTGCCGGGCATCTCAAATGTAGCAACCTCCAGGATTAACTAGTGAAGCCTTAGCATTATTGGTTCATCCTGGACATCGCCACATCTTCTGGGTTCGATCTTGGTTGTGCCTTGTGAAATAGCTTTATTATTATTATTAGCTACATGGTACAAGAAAGCCTGAGGCTTATGCTGCACCAGCCAAAAAAAAAAATTCCTGAGCTACCCTGAGAGAGAGAGAGAGAGAGAGAGAGAGAGAGAGAGAGAGAGAGAGAGAGAGAGAGAGTGTCAAAAGTAGGAAGGGAATCACCAAGAGGAGAAGAATGATGATATCCAGCTCAGGACCCTGGGTGTGCCAAGCCCATACTCACCAGATGTGAGCCCCTGCTTCACCAGTGATGTCTTGGCATCACTGGTGAAGGAATTTTGGAGGACTTTTGCACAGCACATGATAACTTGTTTGTATGCCTCATATTAACAGAAAAACAGAAATTGATGCTGAGATTCTAGAATAAAATAAGTGCCCTGCAGATGGTAGTAAAGAAGAATTACCACAAGTTAAGAGAAAATGCTATTTTGGCTACAAAAGCTTTCACATGTTCAGATACAATTAAAAGTTTTTTTGATGTTATAAGGCACGTATGCCAAAAATGGTGTACCAGGTACAATGGATTTATTGAAAATTAAATGTATTATGTGATGAAGAGAAAATGGAAAAAAAATGTAATTTAGAAGAATGGTTAATTAAAAAAATAGGCGAGTTTGAAATCTGTCGATTACGTTTACTTCACACTCACTTTTGTTTCCTTTTTGCTATAAGTTTACTTTTTACATAGGCAATTCATCTGTTTTTCTTTGAAGCCACTTTTATAACAAATTTATCAAATATAAAATTTTCATCAACTTCAAGTGTCTTATAAATGAATTCAACAATTTATCAAAACAAAATGTATTAATTTTTAAATTTATTTATTATTTAACTGTTAAAAGAGGTTAGGTTTTTTTTTTAATTTTTGCACAAAAACAGTGTACTTAATTTTCAAATTATAACCAAAATAAATACAAAAGTACATTCTAAAACAAACATGGATAACTCTATGCATAAAAGAAAGCAACATTTTCAGCTTATTCACCAAGAGTGCACATGTACTCTCTCTCTCTCTCTCTCTCTCTCACACAGGAAAATTGTAGCAAAATACTAAGCAAAATGATATAGAAAACCAAACAAGTGAAATATTCCTTAAAATTATAATTACCTTCTGACAATATTTCAAGGTATGGAAAAATATCAGAAACATCTTCACTTGATGCTGCTTTTTCTACCAGTGTCAAAAATGAAGGATGAAGGAAGCGCTCCTGCAATGATATGTTAAAATGAGGTCATATTTAGTTTAGTAAGCATAAAAAATTTACATGTAAGAAGCAAATTCCTTAAATACTTTCATGTGCATATATAAAACAATAGATATTCCTTCATATACATAGCAAAGAGGAATATTAAAACTAAACTGATAGGCGCACATATATATATAGGGTAGCTCACCTACTCCAAAGCATCTGGAGAGAAAAACAGAAACCATGCACATTTTTCAGAGCTTGAACTTTTGCAGTATAATAGTCGTGCATGATAGGATGCCACATTGGAGTTTTAGAGGTGTTCTGTGGCAGTGAAAAGGAAAGATTTTGCACACAGTAAAGTAAATATACTATACATAATCCAAACTTAAAGTAAAAAAAACATTCTCACTCCAATTATTCATGGTGCTGACAGTGCTACTTGCTCTCACAGAAAAAAATGGGTGCAATTGTGGTTTGATCAGGTGAACCCCTACCCAGATTGCAAATGGGCACACTGTTAACACCTCCAAAATGTAATTGTCTATAAACCATGTGCATTAAATGGCACTGCTTTTAATCTCAGAAACGCGGACTATGAGAGTTTAATGCTCTGCATGGCATCAAATTACTGGGCAGATTGCAGAGGGAGAGTGAATATATTAGAATTTCAGAATGCCTTTAAAAAAATAATAGTAGAAATAGTAAAAGCCATATAGTGCAAGGAAGCCATAGGATTTTGCTGCACTGGCAAAAAAAAAAAAAACACCAAGTATATAAAGAAAATACAAATTATTGTTTGTTTGTTTGTTATCAGGAGCATTAGCAACTAAGGCCATATTGCTCTGGGATATGCGGTGGTCATTCCTTGACCTTTCCGCATCCTCCGTATTTGGTGGTGACAGGCTCAAACCCTGGTCTAATCAAGAAGCGTGTGCTACGCACTGCTGCTCCTTCCCACCTGGCTATGGAGACGCCTATACAAATTATATGCATCCCTCCTCACACAGGTAACTGTTCAGTTTACCTTTAAATGTATTCAAACTATTGGCCTCAACAACCTTCAAGGGCAACCTGTTCCAGCAATCACTGATTCTCTGGCTAAAAGAAAACTTATTACAATCTAATCTAAACCTCAACCCCTGTAATTACAATCTAATCTAAACCTCAACCCCTGTAATTTCACTGTTGTAAAGAATTTAAGGACCAAGGGGTCACATCATATGTGACCCCTTGGTCCTGAAATTCTTTACAACAGTGAAAATTCCACCCTCATTCATTTTACTAATCCCTCTCAGAGCCTTATAAACCTCAATCAGGTCACCTCTGAGGTGCCTGGTTGCAAAGGTGCCTATAAACCTCAATCAGGTCACCTCTGAGGTGCCTGGTTGCTTCTACAGGGATGGGATACACTTAAATAGAAAGGGTGCAAGAATGTTTGCTGATGCTATCGAGGCAATGTTAGGTGGGTCGGAAAACTGCTAGATTGGGGGGATACAAGGACTAATAGATTAACAGTAGCCACTGGCAGAGGTGAAAGTGATTCTTGCACTGCTTCTATTGGAATGAGCCGCAGCCTGGAAAATAAGATGCAGGATATTTCAGAGACTGCTGGGAATCATTGGGGTACAAGTAAACACATGGGTTGTGTTAGGGTAGCTAAGAAAAAGAACAGGTGCATGTATACTTGTGTGTACACCAATGCTAGGAGTTTAGTAAATAAATTTGATGAATTTGAGGTATTGCTCAAAACATCAAAGGCAGATATTGTGGGGATTTCAGAGACGTGGTGTCACACAGATATAAGAAATGCAGAACTGGAATTTGGGGAGTACAATGTCTACAGAAAGGATAGACAGGATAGGAAGGGAGGAGGGGTTATGCTATTAGTTAAAAAACACATAAAATCCAAGGAAGTGAAGCCAGTCGACATCGCTGGACAGTGCAGTGTCGAGTCAGTTTGGTGTGACATAAGCATTGGGAGATCAAAATTGAGAGTAGGAGTGTGCTATAGGCCTAATGACTCTGATGAGTATAATAAGAAACTGTTCGGAGAAATAGAGTGGGCCAGTAAATCAGAGAGTCTTATAATGGGGGATTTTAATTTCCCAGATATTGACTGGAATTTGGGGGCTGGTCACTCACACAGTAGCAAGGCTTTTGTGGATTTATTGGATGATTGTTTTCTACATCAGCATGTTCGGGAGGCAACTAGAGGGAGTAATACTCTTGATTTGATTATCAGTAGTGATTCTTCATGCATTAAGAATCTGCAGATAAATGAACCACTTGGTGGCAGTGATCACAGTGTGCTGAAGTGGGAGTTACTCAAAGAGGTAACTACCATTAGGGGTAAAGGGAAGGGGTATTGCTTTCGTAAAGGCGACTACAATGGACTGAGACAGTATTTAAATTCTATACAGTGGGATCAACTGATGATATTGCCAACAGCAAATTCAAAATGGGAAGCATTCAAAGAACTTATCGTGGAAGCTACTAGGCTTTACATACCAACTAAGAAATATTGTTCAAGGTTTAGGCCTAAATGGTTGTCAGATGAACTAATGAGGCATATGGCAGAGAAGAAAAATGCATGGGATACATACAAATTAACACGTGACACGGACGCCTATGATAGATACAAGTTGATCTGTAACCAAGTTACAAAGGAGGTTAGGCAGGCGAAGGCAGATTACGAGAGATCCTTGGCAAGGGATGCGAAGAAAAACAGCAAAGAGTTCTTTACTTATGTAAACTCTAGAAGGAAGGGGATGAATCAGATTGGTCCACTTGAGATCGATGGGTCAACTGTTGATGACCCTGCTCGGGTAGCTAACAAACTAAATGAATATTTTGCATCGACATTCACACATGAGGAGTTATTCAGCGAGGGGAATGCCAGAGGTGTATTCAACTCTAGCAGTAAGCTAGAGAATCTTGTAATAACTGAGAGCAAAGTGGAGGAGAAATTGTTGAAGATAAACACAAGAAAGGCACCTGGGGTGGATGGGATCTATCCAGTTATATTAAAGGAGGCAGCAAAGGAGGTAAGCAAACCCTTAGCCATAATTATGAGAGCTTCCTTGGACTCAGGGGAGGTACCCATTGACTGGAGATGTGCAAATGTGACCCCAATTCACAAAGGGGGATCAAAGGCTGACACAAGTAATTATAGACCTGTGAGTTTAACTTCTGTTCCCGGAAAATTAATGGAGGCACTGGTGAAAGAAGCACTGCAGGATCATCTAGACAAGACTTCAGTTATAGCTAGGACACAGCATGGTTTTGTTAAGGGGAAGTCTTGCCTGACCAATTTGATTGGATACTATGATGCAGTCACAAAAGAACTGGATGCAGGGAATAACTTTGATATTATATACTTGGATCTTAGAAAGGCTTTTGATACTGTTGCACATGGAAGACTGCTGCACAAATTGGAGCAGTGTGGCATTGGAGGCAAGTTGCTGCTATGGATAAAGGGGTGGTTGAGGGGGAGAAGACAGAGAGTGGTAATCAATGGACACTGCTCATCGTGGACTAATGTTATTAGTGGAGTCCCTCAGGGTTCAGTATTGGGGCCTTTATTGTTTTCTGTATTTATAAATGATATTGATGATGGTATATCAGGCTTAATGTCCAAGTTTGCAGACGATACGAAGGTTGGCAGGGTTGTCAAGGACACTACTGACACTATGCTGCTGCAACAGGATTTGGAAAGGTTGAGCAGATGGGCTTCGAGGTGGCAAATGAAGTTTAACATTGACAAATGTAAAGTACTACATATGGGAAACAGCAACCCCAGAGCAACGTATCAACTCTGTGGTACTACACTGACAGTGGTAGAGAATGAAAGGGACCTGGGGGTGGTGGTGCAGGCAGATATGAAGTTCTCTGAGCAGTGCAGACGAGCTGCAAGAGTAGCTCATGGTGTATTGTCAATGATATATAGGAATTTTTCTAGCAGGGATAAGGAGGTGATTATTCCCTTGTATAAGGCAATGGTCAGGCCACACCTAGAGTACTGTATACAGGCCTGGAGGCCTCATTTCAGGAAGGATGTAGAGCTGCTGGAACGAGTACAGAGAAGGGCAACTAGATTGGTGAATGGGACAAAGGGGTTCTCTTACGAAGAAAGGCTTAAGTTTTGCAAATTACAGTGTCTGGAAACTAGGCACCAGCGGGGTGATCTGATAGAGGTGTACAAAGCCTTGAATGGTTTGAGCATGCTCAATGCTGATGGGATTCTTCCTCTAGCTCAGAAAAATCACCTGAGAGGGCATAAATTCAAATTGAGGAAAGACAGATGTAGGATAGATGTGCGGAAATTTGCCTTTAGCCAGCGGGTGGTTGGTGGGTGGAACAGACTTCCATCCCTTGTCGTGGAAGTTGATAGCCTAAATAAGTTTAAGGCTCAGCTGGACAGGTATTTCGAACGAACAGAGGGGTGAAGTGGAAGTGGTTATTTTTATTTATTTATGTTACTTTTTTTTTTTTTTTTTTTTTTGGCTGATGCTGCATAAGCTTGCTTTCTTGCATCAAATGCCTCTACTAATGCTAATGCTAATGCTAAAGCTCTGTAGCCCATATATTCTAAGTCCTTCCTCATACGGGCATCCTTTTGCTGATCTCACCATTTGAATTGTCCATTTTTGGACACTTTCAAGAAGCTCAATGCCTTTTTTCAGAGGGAGATGAGGTCTCCATATCTGAACACAGTATTTCAAATGTGGCCATACAATTGCCTTATACAGTGGGATTATGACCTCCCTATCTCTACAGGATAACATTCGATAAATCATCAATAGGACATCATAGACTTTCCAGGCTGCCTGTTTACACTGTTCAGAAAACTTAATATTTGCTCATATCATAACTCCCAGATCCCTTTCTTCTTCCACTGTTTTTAATTCAACCTCACCAAGTGTATAATTTATTTGGGTTTGCTATTCCCCAAGTGTATGACCTTGCATTTATCAGCATTAAAACATAGCTGCCACTTCTCACACCACCTTTGAAGTCTATTCAAGTCATCTTGAAGGAGCACTGCTAGGCACTGATCATTAACAACTCTACCAATCTTTACATTGTCTGCAATTTTGACATCACACAATCTATCCCTTCATCAATGTCATTTATGGAAATGAGGTCATTGAAGTCGGACTAACCGGTCTGTAGTTACCAACTTCACTCTTAGAACTGCCTTTATGTACTAGTGATATGTTGGTACTTCTCCAATCCAAAGGAATCTCCCCAGAGTCAAAAGTTGCCCTCATAATTATCCTCAATGGCTCAATACACTCCCTGGTGCTCTCCCTCAAAACTACAGGGTATATGCCATCAACCCTGGGAGCATTACTTGCCTTTGTGCTCAAAAGTTTTTCTAATAAACAATCATCTATAATTATGAAATCACTAATTTCATATGGCTCAGCCTCACTTGTGCAGCCTTCTTCTCAGCATGGTCTTTTGTCATTAAAGATACCTATTCAATTCATCTGCAACATTAGCTAGGTTATCTAAGACTTTCCCACACTCGGTTCACAAGGGTCTGATCTGATTAGCTTTCTTCTTCATTGTATTCACATACATGAAAAATTCCTTGTCTCCATTCTTTGCTCTCTTTGCCAATGCTTTCTCATATGCAGCCTTGGCTCCCTAACCTTTGTGGTACTATTATAGATCAACTTGTACCCATTGTAGGTTTCAGTACTTTTCATTACTCTATAACTATTCTCCATTCCTTGGCAATCCACCCAATTCATAGATGCCATATAGCACCTAAAACCTCTCTTCTGAAGTTAAACCTGTGCCTTAACTTTTAACTACTGCAACTTCTTTCTTCATCTTCCAGTTAATACTAATACTAAATCTAATGATTTTAAATACAATTAAAAAAAAAAACAAAGTTAAAATTCCAATTTACTGTAAAAGAGAATTGCAGCCAAATACCCTATACAATATGCTGGTGAATATGCAGAATCATTGTGCCATGTGTATTAAGTCTTGTATAGACTTAATACATACAGAACAATACGTCCTTAAATCACAATTATGATAATAACAGTAATTACCATTTTTATTGATTTTCTCTGAGATCTAAGATTAAATGAATTCTGAATATTTATTATGTAAGAGGACTTCAAAAGTTTCAGCTGTGAGGTCTCTACAGATAGGAAGCCCTGGGCTGTCATCCACTTCGTTGCCAGTGATAAAGATATTGTTTTAACAGTAACACCAATGATGCCATAAATTAAAGTACATAGGGGAACACACTTAAAGTGAAAGTGATAACTGCAGAATAGATACAAAAATTTGCTTTCAGCCAGAGAGTAACTGGCTCCTGGAATAAACTTTTATATGGAGTTGTTGAAGTAGGTGGTTTGAATAAATTTAAGGAAGAATTAGATAAATTAATATGTGGGGGCAGATGAGCTGGGTATTATTTTTTCCTGACTTTTGGCTGAAGCATGCTTCTTATTTGTATCCCTTGCTTTTCAGTCAACAACAGAAATCAAATCCATGTTATGTTTCCCTCAACATGACAGAGAGAGATCATAATCAACTGTGCTACCTGTGGTCTACTTCACTCATATGCTTTATGACATTTATATGTGTGAAGGAAAAGACTTGAATAATCTTCTTTTAAGGATTCTGACATATCATAATGCAATTAAATACAAGCTGTTTAAAATGAAAATTACATACTTGTAAAATATATACATCCAAATGAAGTTTATTATAACTTTCTTTTATTGCAATTTTCCTCTGACGACACTGGAAATCTAAGTTGTTTCGTCGATTTCTTTCAGTTTCTATCTGAAAAAAAAATAAAATAAACAATATTCAATCCTTATACATACTACTGTTTTTCTGTATAATTGCATATGTAGGTATGTATATATAAAGTGCTTTAGCATCATAATACACAGCCATTCCTGAATAAACAGAAAATTTTTAAGGCGGCATCGTTTTTGGTTATATCTCATATTGTGAATACCTTCACAACGAGTTGCCATGATATTGCACTACTTCGAATAAGTAACGCTTCACCTAAGGAGAAGACTTAGTCTTCTCCTTAGGTGAAGCGTTACTTATTCGAAGTAAGTAAGCGTTACTTATATAAAGCACTTTATATATACATAGTCTAAATTTGTTCGCAGCTTGAGGCTCTAGCCCTAAATGCGCCTTAGTCTAAATATGTAGGTATTTGATTCAAAAGTAATTTTTCTTGCTATGCAAAAGTTTGTAATGCCTCACAGTGATGACAAACAGCTTGCCTCTGTGTGTATGTGCCTTAGCATGGCAAAGGAAATTTTACTGGCTTCGTAATAATCAGAAAATTCAAAATGTCATATTGGGCTTGCACTGTACAACAATATACGATTGCAATGTATTAAGAGTATTCAGTGCTGTTGCTGTCTTATTAGTACTACAGTATTTGTAAAATGATGCAAGGTAATGTAGAACCAGCCAAAAAAAAAAAAAAAAATTGACTGCAACCAATGTGACATTCCATCGTTAGTCCATCCAAATGATTTGTGTAATTCTTGTTGATTGTTGTTGTTGTTGTTAAGGGCTTTACGGCACAAGGGCAACTAAAAGCATAATGTATCAACTCTTGTTTAAGTAGCATATCCTGCTCATATGTTAACTACTATGCCCACCCACTTTGCATCATCATTTTGTGTGCAAATTTCATTTAATTTTTTTAGCAATATTACGTTAATTATAAATATACATTTCACCCATTTTTTTTTTATGAAAACCCCAAACAAGAGAGGTATTAGAACCTATAGTACTTAGTACCGTGCTTGTGTTGAAGGTTGAGAAGATGAGAGAAGATATCTGTTGACATTAAACTTGAACTTCTGTAGACCATAATTTTTAGGAAAGACATATGAACGAAGGTTGTTCCAGAAAATGGCAGTTGAATGTATAAACGAGGAAGATGAAAAGTTGGTTCTGTGAGTTTGAAGTTGGACAGTAAATGGATGTTGGCTAGTGGTAGCACGTGTTCAGACTGTTTTGAAAGAGAGAGAGGGAATTATAGAAGCCAATTCAGAAGAACAGTGCCCATGGAAGTATCTGTAGAAAAGGCATGCAGCAGAAACAGTACGTCTATGAGACAGCGAGTGGAGAGACTCTGTTAGAGAGGAGTCATTAATTAACCTAACTGCCCTCTTCTAAATGGAATCTAGAAGACTGAAAGAAGCTTTGGGGGCACCGCCCCAGATGTGGGAACAATATTCCATGGTAGGGTGGATTTGCGATTTGTACAGAGTGAACAGCTGTTTGGAAGAAAAGTAATACCGAGAGCGAAAGAGAAAACCAAGTTTTTTAGATGCAGAGGAAGCAATATTTGTAATGTGCTTGTGCCAGGAGAGATTAGAAGTCAGGGTAATCCCCAAAAGAGATATACCAACTTGCCAAGAAATCAGAGTGTCACCAAAGATAAGCAAAGGAGCAGAAGAATCCTTTTTTCGAGATATAAGACAAGACTGAGTTTTAGAAGGAATGAAATCAACTAAGTTGCCTTTGCCCCACTGGAGGATTACCTGGAGGTCGGCATTTAAGGAATTAGTAACAGATATTCGAGGGTTTTTTTGTTTTTTTTTTATTCGAGAAGTTGAAGCTGATTGAGGAGGGCAAAGTTTCTCAAAATTGAAAGTGGAATTCAATGTGCTATCATCGGCAAAATTATGCATAGGATTTCCAGTCAATGGAAGAAAGTCATTAATATACAAGAGGAAAAGAGTGGGGAAAAGAACTGTACCTTATGGGACACCAGCATTAGTGGAGAAGTTAGAAGACAGAGAGCCATCTACCATCACCCTTAATAAGCAATCAGAGAGAAAACTGGATAACCAATTACAAAAAACAGTTGGCAAACCAAAGATGGAAGCTTGTTTAGAAGACCTTTATGCCAAACATGATCAAAAGCCTTTGAAGTGTCCAGAGCAACTGCTTGTGTTTCTCCGAACTTTTCCATTGAATTTATCCATAAATGGGTAACATAAGCCAGAATATCACCAATATGGATCGACATTGATGGAATCCATACTGGCGATCGTTGATCAGATGGAAGGTTTCCAGGTAGTTTAAGAGTTGGCAGTTAATTAATTTCTCCATTATTTTAGAAAGAGTAGAAGTAATTACAATGGGACGATAATTAGCATTAGTAGAAGCATATGATGCAAGAAAGTAAGCTTATATAGCATTACCCAAAAAAAAAAAAAAGAAATCCCTTCCCATTTCACCCATCCATTCACTACAAATGTTTATCTAGTTCTGCCTTGAAGTTATTCAAGTTGTTGACCTCCACTACAACAGATGGAAGTTTGTTCCAAACTATGAACTGCCCACTGGCTAAAGGCAAATTTCCACACATCTATTCTACAATTGTCTTTCCTCAATTTGAATTTATGCCCCCTCAGGTGAGTAATCTGTTCAAGAGGAAGAATCCCATCAGGATTTTTCCATTTTTAATTGCATAACTATCTTAAGCTTAATCATAACTCCAGGGTTCACATCTGTGAGAATGGACTTGGCACACCCAGGGTTCTGAGCTGGATATCATAATTTTTCTCTTTCTTGGTGATTCTCTTTGTGATGACTCTCTCTCTCTCTCTCTCTCTCTCTCAGAGTAATTCAGAAATTTTTTTTTTTTGGCTGGTGCAGCAAAAGCCTCAGGCTTCCTTGCACCATATGGCTACTACTACTACTACTACTACTACTAATAATAATAATAATAATTAATCCAGTGTCTTAACCATTGGGCCATCACACCCAATGGTTAAAATATTGGACTACCAGCCTGATGGACCTGAGTTCGAATCCTGCATTGGTGGAAGCAAACGCGGCTCTATTACGCTGGGAGCCCGATATAATAATAATATTAAATGATAAAAAACAAAAAAAAAAAAAAAAAAACACTGCGAAAGTTATCCCACTGGACTTATCTTCCCCAAGGTCAGAGACACATATATGTGAAGGAGTCACATATCTGAAGCCTAAAGATGAAGATACAAGAAACCCGCGAAATACAGGCCAATTACATGCCTCCCAGCGATGTACAAGATTCTGACCAGCTGCATAACTAAGAAGATATCGGACCACTTAGAGAGTCAGAACATTATGGCCGAACAACAGAAAGGATGCAAGGAGCAATTAACCATAGATGCTGCAGTTATGGAGGCAGATAGTGGTGCCATCTGGTGTCACTTGCAATAACCAAATAAATAAACCACTGGACATAAGCCAAAGCTAAACAAGTCCACCTCCATAGATAGATGATGTCGCAGATAAATATTATTCATACTGCATCGAGTGTGGCGCAGGATAAAGTCACTCGTGTTCAGACCTTAGGCAGAGGGGTCCGTTCGAAAAGTTGGAGACAGTCTCCCGAGCAAGACAGTGGAGCAAGTAGTGCTGTCCCCCGTAAGGCTACCACAAGAGAAGGGCAAGACCATCCAGCCTCACCAACTGGAAGTGTTTCCTGTGCAACTGCACTAGTGACCACCCAGGAAGGAAGAAAACGCCAACGCAAGAAGTGGAGCATTGAAATGAATACATACATCATGCGAGCATACTATGAAATAACCAGGCTAGAGACTGATATGACAATGTACAGGTCGCAACTACATACCAAGTAGTTGAAACGATACCCGGATATTCAGGTCACCGAACAGCGTTTAGCAGACCAGAGAAGGACCATCGTCACGAAGAACCTAATAGTCCTGCCATCTTGGAAAAAATCAAGCAGGATGTCAGCGATCTGCTACAAAGCACAAAGAATATAGTCAATATGGAACCCGAGGAGGAACAGCACAGAAGAAATACAACCCAGAGTAGCTGAAGTAGAAAGAGATGAAGTCATGCTATTCAGAATAGAAGACAAGTGGAAGAAGGCCCTAACAGAATTCGAAGGAATGGACCCCACAAGAACCCACGTGATACCTAAGCAGAGGCCAAATAAAATCCTGTGGAGAGTAATGGGCCACCTCAATTGGCAAATAATGCCACATTTCCTTGACGATAATGGTGCAATGCTGGAGGCTATCCACACAGCCGTATACTGTGCTGCCATAGCAGCCACTAGGATTAATGGAGAAAAAACGAGAGACCAGCAGCAGAAGAAATGAAAACAGAAGGAACTGCCAGCTTGGGAAAGAAGACTTCAGCAGAAGATAGAAGAATTAAGAGTCAAGATAGGTCACTTGACCCAGTACCAACAGGGAAATAGAAGTAAGAAATTGATTGGAAAGGTGAAGGGCATCCTCAAGAGAGACAGCGCCCACAGCAAACATGAAACCAGAAATCAGAGAATAGGAGAATACTTGGACGCACACTGAAGCAGAACCTCCTTGCACTCAGCAAGAGACTACACCGATACAAAGAGAGCTCCTAGAGGAAAATAAACAATTGAATCTTCGATGAGGACCAAAGAGCGTTCTACAGGAAATTGGGTGAAGATGAGAAAGCAGGAAACAGACCACCCGAGAAGAAGACGATCGAAGAGTTCTGGGGAAATATCTGGAGCAGTGAAGTAAGACATAACAGCAAAGCACCCTGGATAAAAGTAGAACGGAAGAAAACGAAGGACATACAAGAGATGAGAGAGTGGGAAATTCGAGAAGAAGAAGAAGTAAAACAGTCGATCAGGAACACCCACAACTGGCAAACCCCAGGAATTGATAACATCCACAACTACTGGTACAAGAAGCTCACTTGCACACACAAGCACCTTGCAGAGCAGTTCACTCGAATGATAAAGCACCCGGAGACAATTCCGAAGTTTCTCACTGAAGTAGTCACATATCTGAAGCCTAAAGATGAAGATACAAGAAACCCGGCGAAATACAGGCCAATCACATGCCTCCCAACAATGTACAAGATTCTGACCAGCTGCATAACTAAGAAGATATCAGACCACTTAGAGGAGTCGAAACATAATGGCCAAACAGCAGAAAGGATGCAAGTGGAGGAGCAAAGGATGCAAGGAGCAATTAACCATACATGCCGCAGTTATGGAGCAAGCCTTCAAGAAGCACCACAACCTATACACAGCCTACATCAATTACCGCAAAGCCTTCTATTCTGTACCTCATAGCTGGCTAATAGAGACACTGAAGATCTACAAGGTCAATCCGATAGTGCAAACTTCCTAGGAGCAACAATGGCGAAATGGAGTACCACCATTAAGGTCGAGAACATCACAACCAGGCCAATCCCCATTAGAAGAGGAATCTTTCAGGCAGATGCTCTGAGCCCACTATGGTTCTGTCTAGCACTCAACCCGCTATCCACCATGCTCAACGGCAGCAAGTATGGACATAACCTCAAAGAAGGAAGAAAGAACCTGTACACCCTCACCCACCTGATGTACGTGGATGACATCAAGCTCTACGCGGCAATCGAGAAACAACTCCAGCAACTACTAAGGATCACCGAAGAATTCAGCAAGGACATCAGGATGGAATTTGGTCTAGAAAAATGCAAGACCCACACACTGCACTAGGTAAAATTAGTTGGCCGAAACTACCAGCTGCTGACTGATAAAGAGATCAAAGCTATGACAGAAGGAGAGACCTACAAATACCTAGGGATGATGCAGGCTGAGCAGTTGGAACACAAGAAGTGCCTGACCAAAAAATATTATCAGAGACTCAGAAGCCTGCTGAAAGCAAAACTGAACGGAGGGAACACAGTTCCCTCTGTTCAAAAACGCCATAAACACAAAGCCATATGCAGCTCCAGTAATAACATACACATTCGGGGTCATAGATTGGACTAACACCGAGCTAGAAGATATCATGCGAAAGACAAGGACAATGATGACAAAGAGTCGCCAACACCACCCGAAGTCAGCAGTGGAGAGAATAACAATACCGTGGAAAGAAGGAGGAAGGGGCCTGATAGACCTGACAGAACAAAAGAAAACAGCGATAGTTAACCTGAAGGATTACTTCGAGAACAACACAGCACCAATCCACCAGGACATAAGGAAGACAGATAAGTGGTATACCCCACTCAACCTAAGAGAGGAAACCTCCCGCCAAAACGGTACAAGAAACAAAGAAAGATAGGCAAAGAAGACACTCCATGGCAGACACTACAATGACCTCCATCAAGATCACATCGATAACATTGCTTCCAATGCATGGCTCACAAGCGGGACGCTCTTCCCCGAGACTGAAGGATTCATGATGGCCATCCAAGACCAGGTAATCAACACCAGAAACTATAGAAAATACATCGCAAAGGAGCCCGGAATGTCAGATGACACATGTCGATGATGCCACCTGGCCTCAGAAACGATCCAACACATCACCGTGGGGTGCAAGGTAATCACCCAGACTGAGTACACTCATAGACACGACCAAGTAGCCAGGATAATACATCAGAAGCTAGCGAGGAAATACCAGTTGACCAAAGAAAGTGTACCATACTACAAGTACGAACCCCAGGCAGTACTAGAGACCCGAACCCACAAGCTGTACTGGGACCGCGCCATAATAACAGATAAGACCATCCTGCACAACAGACCGGACATAACCCTTGTGGACAAGATGGAAAAGGCTACCTACCTGATTGACATAGCGGTGCCCAACACTAGCAATGTCCAGAAAACCCATGAGGAAAAAATTAGGAAGTACACGAACCTGAGACATGAGATCAAGATATGGCATATGCAAGAAGTATCAACCATCCCAATCATCGTGTCAACAACCGGTATGGTACCAAAGACTCTACATAGCAGCCTAGCAGCAATAGGTCTCCCAGAGAACACCTACAAGGAACTCCAGAAAGTCGCAATCCTGAACACCTGTAGGATAGTCAGAGATTTCTTCGACCAACAGTAACACCAGACATTACAACCACCCTGTGTACTTGGTAGCAGTACCCGTCACAGAGTGGAATCCCCTAATCAGGGAGAAATAATATAAGAGCAACAACAATAATAATAACATATACAAACTACCCAACCAAGCTATTACAGAGCATACCTCAGATATAAGCCCACCTTTAGTGGAGGAGAGTGGTAATCCTGTGTGACTGATTACATCTAGGTGTGTAGGAATGTCCCCTAGCTATACTATTCAATTTCTATATGAGAATGATCTTCAGATCTTTCAAATTTATTAGTTATTGAGGCTTATCTATACAGCACAATTGAGGCAACATTTACAAATCAATTTCTTTACACCATGAAAGTCTAAATCATCATTTTCAGTAAATTCTAAGACTTCATCATTTGCACTGTTTAAGACATATTCTTCCGGTAACAAAATTTTAAGTCTGTCCCAATTACTTTCCAAATTTATCAATTCGTCTTGTAATTTATCTTTTGTTATTTGTTCATCAACTTTCATAAGCATATCACTTATTTTTTGCAGAGCATTATCAGGTAAAGAATATTTTATATCTTCAAAATATTTTGGTGATAAACAAGCCAAATCCAAATACAAATCCTTATTTTCTTCAAATCTTTCCTTCTAACTTTCAATAGGAGTATCTGATAGCTTGTTATGCAAACTGACTTCAAAGTCTCAAAAAGTATTAAAAATTGTTTCTTTGGATGTACTTTCCCCAGAAATAGCCTCTCTTTTTTGTATTCTTTTTTCTGTGAAGAATTCTTGAATAATAATATTCTTTTCAATCTTATCTGTAGCCCAGCAAATAAATTCAGCTACTTTAAACTTAATTCACTCAATGTCTCATTGTATTTTAATAACTCATGAACTGTACAGCAAACATGCCTGCTTCACATACTTCATCCACAATAGTTTTTTTAATCATGGTAATTTATTAACTTTTATATTTTCAATATAAAAGTTAATAAATTACCATGTCCTTTGCTACCTGATTTTTGTGCATCTTCACTTCTTTTTATTACTTTATCTAAATGTATTTTTAACAGCAAATCATATTTGGATAGAAACAAGAGCAATTTTAAAAAATTTCCTTGACATCATCCTGAAAATGAATCATCTAATGTATATGCTACTTCAGCTGTACTTCCTCTATAGCTTAAGACATTCTTTCCAATTAGTTTAATAACATTGACAACCTTTTCCATTACTTGTCTATTATTTTTAATTTCATTCCATCTTGTCTGGGAATTTTCTAAAAATAGCAAGTCTTTAATCCTTTTGTCCTTAGAATTTAGAAGGTGAGTTTCGATATAAGACATTGCGTAACTTGCTATTTTCTTCTTTAATGAACGTATCAGTCTTTCATGCCATTTATACATACATTTGTTTAAGATTCCTTGCTGTAAGCCAAACATTGTACATAGAGCATTGTTTGAATTATTATACGATAACCAATAATGTTGAGAACCATTTTTTTTATAAATATCTTTTTTGATGAAAATGGCAGAGAATTATCTTCAGTGGGCTAAAGATAATTCTCTTTAATCCTTTAATATAACTAGATAGATTCCATCCACCCCAGGTGCCTTTCTTATGTTTAACTTCAACAATTTCTCCTCCACTTTGCTCTCAGTTATGACAAAATCATTAAGGGCCCTATTAGAGTTTAATAAGCTTTCACTTCCCTACAGAATTCCTCATGTGTGAATGTAGATGCAAAATACTCATTCAGTTTGTCAGCTATCTGAACAGGATCATCAATGGTCACACCATCGATATCAAGTGGACCAATCTGATTCATTCTCTTCATCATCACCTTCCATCTATGCTCTGTGCATCCAACATTAAATAATGTGAAATACAATTCATCTGATCACATTAATGTTTCTAGTGCTCCATAATCATTACTGCTTTCCAGACACCACCAAAAATGATTAGTCTGTTTCACTCACATATTTGAGGCTTGTGGATTACAATACAATTTTGTCCTTAGATATCCAAAAGAATCCATTTCAACCAGCACTGCATGCTGTGCTGGTTGAAATGGATTCTTTCTGTCCAGCACTGTAGTTATTCCTACAGATGTGTCATGGGCTACTGCATTTGCAATATGGCAGGCAGCATTTGGATATCAGGACAGTAGATTCTCTAATATTAGTAGTGCAATAAATGTTAACAATATCAATTAACTATTGTTAATATTAATATTTTTGTCTATAATAATTTTATTTTATCATAAATAACAGATTTTAAAAAATTTATTTGCCGATTTGGTGATTGTCTGCAATGCTGCCTTCTGATTTCTGTTTATTAGCATTAGCATTAGTACAGGCGTTTGATGCAAGAAAGCAAGCTTATGCAGCATCAGCCAAAAAAAAAATAATAATAATAAATAAATAAATAAAAAATAACCACTTCCACTTCACCCCTCTGTTCGTTCGAAATACCTGTACAGCTGAGCCTTAAACTTATTTAGGCTATCAACTTCCACGACAAGGGAGGGAAGTCTATTCCACCAACCAACCACCCGCTGGCTAAAGGCAAATTTCCGCACATCTATCCTACATCTGTCTTTCCTCAATTTGAATTTATGCCCTCTCAGGTGATTATTCTGAGCAAAAGGAAGAATCCCATCAGCATTGAGCATGCTCAAACCATTCAAGGCTTTATACACCTCTATCAGATCACCTCACTGGTGCCTAGTCCCCAGACACTGTAATTTGCAAAACTTAAGCCTTTCTTCATAAGAGCACCCCTTTGTTCCATTCACTAATCTTGTTGCCCTTCTCTGTACCCGTTACAGCATCTCTACATCCTTCTTGAAATGAGGCCTCCAGACCTGTATACAGTACTCTAGGTGTGGCCTGACCATTGCCTTATACAAGGGAATAATCACCTCCTTATCCCTGCTAGAAAAATTCCTATATATCATCGACAATACACCATGAGCTACTCTTGCAGCCCGTCTGCACTGCTCAGAAAACTTCATATCTGCATGCACAACCACCCCAGGTCCCTTTCATTCTCTGCCACTGTCAGTGTAGTACCACAGAGTTGATACGTTGCTCTGGGGTTGCTGTTTCCCATATGTAGTACTTTACATTTATCAACGTTAAACTTCATTTGCCACCTCTCAGCCCATCTGCTCAACCTTTCCAGATCCTGTTGCAGTAGCATAGTGTCAGTAGTGTCCTTGACAACCCTGTCAACCTTCGTATCGTCTGCAAACTTGGACATTAAGCTTGATATACCATCATCAATATCATTTATAAATACAGATAACAATAATGGACCCAATACTGAACCCTGAGGGACTCCACTAATAACATTAGTCCACGATGAGCAGTGTCCATTGATTACCACTCTCTGTCTTCTCCCCCTCAACCACCCCTTTATCCATAGCAGCAATTTGCCTCCAATGCCACACTGCTCCAATTTGTGCAGCAGTCTTCCATGTGCAACAGTATCAAAAGCCTTTCTAAGATCCAAGTATATAATATCAAAGTTATTCCCTGCATCCAGTTCTTTTGTGACTGCATCATAGTATCCAATCAAATTGGTCAGGCAAGGTTTCCCCTTAACAAAACCATGCTGTGTCTGAGCTATAACTGAACTCTTGTCTAGATGATCCTGCAGTGCTTCTTTAACCAGTGCCTCCATTAATTTTCCAGGAACAGAAGTTAAACTAACAGGTCTATAATTACTTGTGTCAGCCTTTGATCCTCCTTTGTGAATTGGGGTCACATTTGCACATCTCCAGTCCATGGGTACTTCTCCTGAGTCCAAGGAAGCTCTCATAATTATGGCTAAGGGTTTGCTTACTTCCTTTGCTGCCTCCTTTAATATAACTCGGATAGATCCCATCCACCCCAGGTGCCTTCCTTGTATTTATCTTCAATAATTTCTCCTCCACTTTACTCTCAGTTATTACAAGATTCTCTAGCTTACTGCCAGAGTTGAATACACCTCTGGCATTCCCCTCGCTGAATAACTCCTCATGTGTGAATGTCGATGCAAAATATTCATTCAGTTTGTTAGCTACCTGAGCAGAATCATCAACAGTTGACCCATCAATATCAAGTGGACCAATCTGATTCATCCCCTTCCTTCTAGAGTTTACATAAGTAAAGAACGCTTTGCTGTTTTTCTTTGCATCCCTTGCCAAAGATTTCTCGTAATCTGCCTTCGCCTGCCTAACCTCCTTTGTAACTTGGTTACAGATCAACTTGTATCTGTATATGGATATTGTATCTTATATGGATTATCTCCTTCTAGCTGGACTTTTTCTCTTCACTGCTGGTTTTGTCCAACAAAACCAGCAGAGTATACTATTTGACACTGTTTATGATGAAAGATCATAGTCTATGGAAGAAAGCAATGTAGACAGTGTCTACGAACCTTCGATCATAGACACTATTTGACTGATACATGGATGTTTTTTGTTTGTTTTGTTTGTTATTTGGTTTTTAGGAGCATTAGCAACTAAGGCCATATTGCTCCGGGATATGCGGTGGTCATTCCTTGACCTTTCCGCATCCTCCGTATTTGGTGGTGACGGGCTCGAACCCCGGTCTAATCAAGAAGCGTGTGCTACGCACTGCTGCTCCTTCCCACCTGGCTACGGAGGCGCCTATATACATGGATGAGCTCTGCTACTGTTCATAATGATATTCACATGTTCAAGTATGAAATTACTGTGCCTCTAATAACACGATTGGAAGTGTGTTATGAGAGGCATAGATAGTCCCACAGTCCATCTTTAATAACTCTGCTTTTCCCAAGGTTTGACATGTAGCCCATGACAAGTAGTAGCCTATGACAAGCTTGTCATGGGCTACTGCATTTGCAATATGGCAGGGAGCATTTAGATATCAGGACAGTGGATTCTCTAATATTAGTAGTGCAATGAATGTTAACAATATCAATTAACTATTGCTAATATTAATATTTTTGTCTATAATAATTTTATTTTATCATAAATAACAGATTTTAAAAAATTTATTTGCCGATGAAATATACATGTTACATGTATACCTACCTACCTCTGCTATTATATCAGCTTTATCTTTCACACTGCATCCAGTTTCATTTAAAATCTGTAAAAATATTTTAAATTCAAATAACAGTAATAAAGAGACAACTTTTTATTTTCTTTATTTTATTTTATTCAGTTGGCTAACCCAAGCTGGTGATACTCCAAATTTGATTAACACCATATCATGTACCCACTAAAAATTGTAGAAATTTTTATCAACCATATAAATGAAGCAGTTAAAAATCTAAAATGTTTCAGTTTATCATCCAGGAAATTTGATATTAAAATAATAATAAAAAAGATGAACTTGTATGCCAGCCAGAATTGAGGAAAGAGTAAGAGAGGCCCTGCTTGACTAAGAAACTGCCAGTTTGATAAGCAAGCTAGACAACACTTTGCATCTTGTGTCTCTACAGTCTATGTCACCTGAAGAAACATGGCAGCAGTTCAGGGAAAAAATTGGCCATTCTTTCACCTTTAAAACCAAAGACTATTTTAACTTTCCAGTTGTGATAATTTTGTATATTTAAAAGTCCTAAACTATTCCCATGCTAATGGAACACACTCTGTGTCCTTTACACATAGAGTGTGTTCCATTGTTTTTTCCATTTCAATTTATTAACAGCTCCAACATCTGTAGCTCAAATCCATATTGTTTTTATAGAAGTGTGTTCAAAAAAATTACAAAGTTGATTTGCACATTGCAGGCTGAAAAATGAAGAATAACTCACAATAAAAAAAAAAAAAAACCTATTTCCTCCACCTGAGATCAGCTAACTACAGCCTCTCTTCGTGGGAACTGAACACAGACCTCTCCAAATGAGTGGGATAGCAATGTAGCATGTCAATTAAACTACCACAGAGGGCTGACATATAAGGTCAGCCAACACTGTGGCAGAGAGGAAGAGCAACTCACCATCAGCAATAGAGGACTGCCAAGCGTGCCAAGCAATTCTTTATTCTCTGTTATGTGATGGTGGCATCATATGGGTTTGGTGGTTATTGATGCAGTAAATGAAGAATTTGATAGTGAAATTCTTTATACCAAAGGCCTTTCCATACTCCCATCACCTTTGTAAATGATCTGTGGCAAGCATGAGTTTAACTGTGGCAACTTAAGATAAGTCGCCACAGTTAAACTCATATGATTCTGGAAAGCACACTGATTTCACTGATGTCAAGGTATACTAAACTGGTGTGCTTCCTGTGTTCTTCAAAGCAACAGTTTGATTTCCTATATGTCTGTTCCATTTATTACTTATAAACTACAATCCAGATGATAAACATTCTCTGTGATGGCAAGGAGGGATGGAAGTGGAAGTTAAAGGAGGAGTCAGACCTTCCTCCCAATTAAAAAATAGACAATATTGTAAAGAAAGTAATATTGGTGATACTGTAACAGTAGTCAATTCAGTCACTAAATTTTAACAATGCAGAGAATGCATAGGTTTTTGGCAGTATCAAGATGCATAAGGAGGTCTTCCAATTAGACCTACTATTAATTAAAGAGTCCAGTTGGGATATATCTTTCCATATGGTTTTTTGACATGCTCATCCTTATTCTCCATGCAGGCATTCTCTCCATGCTCATTCCAATAAATCCCAAGTCAGTTCATGAGACTGTTCAGCTTCAATCTGTTCAAGTTAAAAGTGACAATGTCGTAGCCAGTTCTGATATGGATCCCATGTACACTAACATATCTGTACAGAAAGTCAAAACATTTCTTGCCCTCCTACTTGAGGATGTCACACACGCACGTCCCACACCCTCCCTCTGGCACTTTAGATATAATGCGTCTCTTTTTAGGAGGCCTACTTCTCTTTCTTTGACATGTATACTTTCATGTGAAAGGTACTCGATACGACCAATCCACTTTCACCACTTCTCACAAAGTGTTTGAGATTGGAAGTACATTCCTTAGGGCTGCCTTACTGGCTAAGGTACTTTGACAACATCCTTGCTATTTAGTCTCACAGAATAAACTGTCTCCAATTCCATGACTATCTCAACTGTCACCTTGTGGAGTCAAGAATACACCTGGAACTGAGATAAAAGTCAAACATTTCCTTTCCTTGGCATGACAACTTACAAAAGAATCCCCAACATTAGGACCCACCATCTATGTAAACCTATGGCCAATGAAAAATTGCTATAGTTCCCTTACAACTACCTGTTTTTTTCTAAATCAGGACCTCAACCTTCACATACCCACCAAGTGGGGGGCTGATTGCGATTCTAAACTAAATTTTATTAGAACCATCTCAAAACAGTCATACAATAAGGAGTACAATTTCTCAGTTTCTCCCACCCCCCAAACAGTTCAATGAATAGAGTGATAGGCTGCCTCACTTTTACAATAAACTTCACTATCTACTTCACCAGTGAGAGGAAAATCAAACTCCTCCTTCAATCTCCATTTCTATCACGTCTTCATTATCAGAGAGGCTTTCTACTATTTGGATTATGGACCAAGTCATAATGTCTATGTATGAGAAAACATACAGGAAAGCAAGCTACTTTGAATAACACTTGAAACAACCACACTAGAGTATTCTGACCTTAGTTAAATCTCAGAGCATTACATTTCAGAATGGACTGCTTATGAAAATGGAAAACAGGAGCATAAAAAAAGACTTTCATTATACAGAGTTTCCCCTCAATATTTTGGTTAATTGTAACCTAGGTAAAATGATTGGCTGACCAGAATGGCTAGCAACATTCAAACAAGGTGTACACTCCCTTCCTCAACCATCCCCCCACTCCTTCCTGTAGTCTCCCTCATGCAAATTAAAACATCACTAACTCATGCAGCACAACCATCAGGCAACAGAAAAGAACTGCATGGCACCCCACCTACATTGTATTCCAACCTATGGAGGTCGGTCAAACTGTGAAAAAAAAATGAAGACATACTCAAAATGCATGGAAACAAATATTGCAGAAAAAAAGAGATAATGGAAAAAGCATGCAACCCAATATTGCATTAATGGCATTTAATCACTGCCAAAACAGAAGCGTGGATAGTTTACCAGTAAAATATGTGGTACACTGGATATTTTCCAATAGAATATGTTATGCAGTCCTCGCAAAGACGAAAACATCAAATCCACGTGCACACCATCAGACAACAGCAAAAAAACTGCCTGGCAGCCTTCCTACATTGTATTCAACTTGTGGAGATCAGTCAGAACTACAGAAAAATAAACAGACATTCAAAAATCGAGCAACCTATTTCTACCCAAAACAGTGGTTCATATTAAACTACTGTGAAATAACCAATTTAAAGTAGTTAAATTTCTTGCATGATTTTTAAATAACTTTTAATTGGTGTCTATAATACATATATTTATTGATTAATTTTGATTCCTTTGTACAAACAGTAGTTACTTCCAATGTAAATTTCTTCATTCCTTGAAGAAACAGATGTATTACAAATCTTTTGTAAAAATTTTGTTAACTAGATTTTGAAGATGTGCAGCAAGAATCATAACAAAATGTTCTGACATCTTGTTATAATGTTTCAGGCAGTGATGACAAAAAATGAATTATTAGTCTGAAAAGGATGCTTTGTGTGTGTACAAAGTGAACTACATTGCCATTTTTTTCTATTTCAATGTAGTTCAAAGTGAACTACATTGCCATTTTACTATTTATTTATATAATTAGTTTGTATACATCATAACTAGCAGATTACAAAAAACATAGATACTGATCAAGGCACCACAAAATTCTGCTTATTGAAAACTAGGAACAGGATATTTCAGATCGTTAATTAAAAAATAGTCAATCTAGAGTATAAAAGAAAAGCAGGGAAAACAATTAATGGGAAAACTGCATTCATTTTCCTTCATTATTTACCCATTATGTACTGCATATGCTTCAACTGGTGTTGAAGGATGTCAGTCTTTATTTTCTGATAAAAAGTTTTAGATTTTCTTCAAAGAATGTAAAACTCAAAAATTAACTGGTTCATATTCAATTCTTTGGTACGAGGGTGGTTCAATAAAGAATCGCCCTCACCTACTTCCACATAACGCAGAGTTATGATATTTTGTGTGTAGCATTATACATATCTCTGTACTAAAGGTGTAAATTTTCAGCCCTGTGTCTTAATTTATTCTTCTCTTACAGAGCTGAACATGTGACGAAGTAGCATCACGGACAAAGTTGAAGACAGAGCTGTAATCCGGTATCTGTTCTTGAAGGGTAAATCTCCTAAAGAAATCCACGAGGAGATGAAGCCCCATCCTATGGTATTGTGCAGTTTAGGTGTGGTCAGACATCGGTAGAATCTGAGCCCATTCCAGGTCATCCCCATTCAGCCACTGATGATAGCACGATCAGAAAAGTGGAGTCGTTAATCATGGAAGGTCGCCGGATATCTGTGCATGAATTGACCCAGGAGGTGAAGATTAGTGTGGGCTCTATTGAAAGTCCTTCGTGATCAACTCCATTTACGGAAATTGAGTGCAAGATGGATTCCCCGGTTATTGACTGATTTCCAGAAGGCTGATCGACAACAGAAATCACAAGAGTTGTTAGCCCTGTGCCAAAAAAAAAATCAGGAAGACTTTCTCTCATCTAATCACTCAGGATGAAAGGTGGATACACCATTTCGACCCTGAAAGTAAAAAGCAGTCCATGGAATGGAGACATCATGGTTCCCCACCCCCCAAGAAGGCAAGGGTCCAAGCGTCAGCAGGAAAGGTCTTGCTGACAGTGTTTTGGGATGAGAAAGGCATAATAATGACTGATTACCTGCCGAAAGGTAGAACAATTACAGGTGCCTATTATGCCAACTTACTCACAAAATTACAGGAGAAAATCAAAACATGTAGGCGTGGCATGCTGTCCAAAGGTGTGGGAATTCTTCAAGACAATGCCCCAGTTCACACTTCTGAAATTGCAACAACACAAGCGACCACTTGTGAATATGAAATACTGCCCTATCCAGCCTACTCACCCAATCTTGTGCCATCGGACTTCTTGTTTCATTCCCTCAAATCATTTCTTAGGGGGACCCCCCTTCCCTGACGACGAGGACAAGACACTCATTTCTGCAACAGAGTCATGGTCCAAAGCCTCATCCATTGATGGGAAAAATGTGTAAATCTGCACCGTGGCTATTGTAGAGAAGGCCTAAAACCTGTGCCAAGAATCAAAAGGCTAGCACCTCTGCAGCTAGGTCAGTGCAATTCTTTATTGAGCCACCCTCATAATACAGCTCATCTAGTAACAATCTGAAGGGCATTAATAATTTATTAACTATTGGTTATGTGGTGTATGTTCTTCATGATGCCCCTCCTCATCTTCATTTTATCTGATCCAGATGAAAACATTTCATCAAAAATATAATAACATGAACTGTCTACATCCTCGTTCAACCACATTTCTTTGATCATAAAAATTTTACAATTTTTTATTTTTAATAATTTATGTAATTGTGATTTGTTGCCTGTTTCTTTACAGTGAATTTTTTATGCATCATACAAGTGTGACTAGTATTACACAAGAAGAGACATGGTCAAAATTTAGCCATCTTTGCTTTACTCATGTTTTATGTAAGTGGAATCCTAATTTTATTATACTCATACATTAGTTTGGTTTTTTTTAGTTTTAGAGTTAAATATTAGATGTGAGCACTGCAATCCTGCCCAGATAGAATTTGGGTAAAAAATAAAAACGAAAAGTTTCAATTAAAATAAAATTTCGGGTAATCGGTATCGTACTATATTCCTTACTACTTCTGACTCTCGCTCTCTCAGGGTAACTCGGGAATTTTTTTTTGGCTGGTGCAGCATAAGCCTCGGGCTTCCTTGCACCACACAGCTAATAATAATATATAGCAGATAACATTTAAAGTTTAAGCTTTTTTTTTTTTTTTTTTGTAAATCAGCTTTCCACTTCAGAATACTTTTGTTACAGGTGAATCAAGATGAACTGTATTAACCAAGGCGTCCATATATCAAAACCTTATAACAATATTATATCTGCCAAAATGATAATTCTAAAGATTAACCTAACCAAACTAAATAACCTTCGAATAATCTTTCCAGAACTGGTCCTGATTAATAAAAGTCACGTGAAGCTTGTATTTTTTCAAAAATATGTTTTTAGTATAGAAACACCGACACCTATAAAACTGTTTCATTTTAGCTAAACACTATCGAACAGCTAAAATTTTAATAAGCACAACGCTCTCCAATAACAGTTTTCCCACGAGAAAACGAGGAAATACATCCGAGCAAATTCAAGGATTCTGTGATCATTCATACAAGGTGGAAAATAAAATAATAATAAACACAAAAAAAAACAAAAAAAAATTAGTACCGAACTTGCATGTTTACACTTCCGTATAAAATATTCACCGCCACCTATTTCCGCGAAGAAAAATGAAAAAAAAAAAGATATAAAAAAATAATAGGTACTTTATAATAAAAAAAATAATAATATAACAGGCAGGAGACACTGTATCTAAGATTCTCAGGCACCGGCTGTGATAAAGGAGCCCCAAAATCTACTTATTATTATTGTTAGGTGATAGCGTTGTACACGTTAGCACTAATGACATTAAGTGTAGGAGATCTGCAGATTTACTAAGCAAGTACAGGTCAATGCTGAAAAAAAAAAGTCGCGAGTTAGGGTTAAAAAGTGTCTGCAGTCCTGCCCAGGCACGATACGAGGGAGTATATGATGAGAGCCTTGTCAATCAATTCGGCCCTGGAGAGATTGCTTCTACAGGGACAGGATACACTTAAATAGAAGGGGTGCAAGAATATTTGCTGATGCTACCGAGGCAATGTTAGGTGGGTCAGAAAACTGCTAGCTTGGGGGGATTCACAGACTATTGGAATGAGCAGCAGATCGGAAAGCCAATTGCTGGGGATTTCAGGAATTCCCAGAAATTGGCTGCTGGGGGTCATAAAACAAGTAAATACATGCGCTGTGTTACAGTAACTAAGAGTAAGAACAGATGCATGTATACCAATGCTAAGAGTATAGTAAATAAATTTGATGAATTTGAAGTGCTGGTTAAGACATCCAAGGCAAATATTGTTGGGATATCAGAAACATTCCTCTTGCTCAGATTACAAACCTGAGGGGGCATAGATTCAAACTGAGGAAAGATAGTTGTAGAATAGATGTGCAGAAGTTTGCCTTCAGCCAGCCAGCCAGCAGCTAGTTTATTGTTGGAACAAACTTCCGTCTGCTTAAATAAAATTAAATAGCTTAAATAAATTCAAAGCAGAACTCGACAAACATTTGGAATGAATGGATCAGCGAAATGGGAATTTTTTTTTTTTTTTGGCTGATGCTCTATAAGCTTGCTTTCTTGCATTATGTGCCTCTACTAATGCTAATGCTAATTAGCCATATGGTACTAGGAAGTCTGATGCACCAGCCAGAAAAAAAAAAAAAAAAATTCCCGTCTTACCCTGAGAGAGAGAGAGAGAGAGAGAGAGAGAGAGAGAGAGAGAGAGAGAGAGAGAGAGAGAGGAGTAAAAGGGAATCGCCAAGAAAGCAAGAAAGAGAAGAATTATGATATCCATCTCATGACCCTAGGTTTCCAAAGCCCATACTCACCAAATGTGAACCCCTGGGGTGATATTCCACCAAAAAAAAAAAAAAAAATGTTGCACATGCAGTACAAAAACCCAATGAACGTTTTATGCAGGAGTGTTTTTTCAGAATATTTCAGAAGTTTTTCAGAGCTTTTGCAGAAAAAAAATTATATACATCCATGAAGGATATATATAATTTTTTTTCTTTCTTTTTGGTCTTTGGCATTCCATGTAACTTGCCCTGCCATCTTTATATACAGGGTGTCTCAAAAATATTAGTACAAACGTTTAGGGGAGGTAGGTAACATCTAAAGGAATGTGAATCGCATAGGCACCCATAACCGGAAACGTCACCGTAAGTTGGTAGACGGCGCTGTTCATCAGTTCGCGAGAGGGAAAATTTCTGGTTTACTCATTCAAGCAGTAGTCGCCGCACGAAGAGCATGCATCGATATACGAACTGTGAGCTGGCAGACATGCACCTAGTGTATGGATTAGCAGAGGGCAATGGACGAGCCACTCAACGAATTAATGGAGAACGCTTCCCAGACAGACATGTACCGGACCACCGTTTGCTTGCGCGTGTGCATCAAAATTTGTGCGATTATGGGTCATTTAGAGGTAACAGGAGTAGTGTGGGCAGACCACGTTCGACGCGAACTCCCGCCATAGAAGAAAGTGTGTTGAATGCCGTCCAGAATAATCCTACTACCAGCACACGTGCCGTTGCCTCTGCCTTAGAAGTATCTCGTTGCAGTGTAAAGCGTGTCTGGCACGATGATTCCTTACACCCCTTTCATCTCCAAAGGGTTCAGTGACTGTCCCCCAAGATCATCCTGCACGTGTGGCTTTTGTGCAGTGGTTTCTCGAAGAAAGTGTTCAAGACTTGAATTTTCCAGCCTATGTTTTGTTCACGGATGAGACTTATTTCACTCGGGAAGGCTTATTCAATCAGCACAATGCTCATGTGTGGGCTCATGACAACCCACACGGTGTGCGCCCCCATGCGGCACAACATCGCTTCGCAATAAATGTGTGGGCAGGTATGGTCGGTGACTGCTTAGTTGACCCATACCTGTTAGTCTGTTACCATCCCGCATGAACTCCGCTAAATATCGGATCTTTCTTGAACAAGTTCTACCAGGGTTACTTGACGATGTTCCAGCAAATGTGAGACGCAACATTTGGTTTCAACATGACGGGGCGCCTGCCCATTATGGAAAGTGTGTTCGTGACCATTTGAACAGGCGTTTTGGGCGTTGATGGATTTACCATGGTGGACCCGTTGCCTGGTCCCCACGCTCACCTGATTTATCAAGCCTTGATTTCTTTCTGTGGGGGGATCCTCAAATCTATCGTGTTTGAATCGCCTGTGGAGACGGAAATAGATCTCGTGGCGAGACTCGTCTGCGCTGCTGCTACTGTCAAAGAAACTCCAGGTGTGTTCGACCGTGTCCGCCAATCCATGCTGCGTCAGTGTCACGCATGCATCGCGTCTCATGGTGGAACCTTCGAGCATCTGTTGTAACATCATGAAATGCATCCATCTCGTACTCCATTGTTAATATTATGTCAAATAAATGTTTGCCACTAATTACTGTGTTGTGTCATTTCTGCTTCTTGTGCCTCTGCTACTACTTTCCCGTGACGTTTCCGGTTATGGGTTCCTATGCGATTCACATTTCATTAGATGTTACCTACCTCCCCTAAACGTTTGTACCAATATTTTTGAGACACCCTGTATATATATATATCCATGAAATATTCTGAAGAAATTTTATCTGTTGCTCTGCATAATTCAAATGCAGGTGGCTGTGTTTAGAATAAAGAACTTCCAAGTTTTCAAATTTTTCTTTTGCATCTTGCAACTGTATGGCCAATTTTCCTCTTTAGGCTGCATACTATAAGCAATAATAAATTCCGTTTATTACCTTTCGGTTACTAGTTCCTACAATGCAGATAGAGACAACAGCTCCAGACAAGCCAGTGGATGCGCCTCCGTAGCCAGGTGGGCAGGAGCAGCAGTGCGTAGCACACGCTTCTTGATTAGACCGGGGTTCGAGCCCGTGAGCCACCAAATATGGAGGATGCGGAAAGGTCAGGGAATGACCACCGCATATCCCTGGAGCAATATGGCCTTAGTTGCTAATGCTCCTAAAAAAAAAACCAAATAACAAAATAAATAACAAGCCAGTGGTTGCAGTTTTGTCCAAGAGGCATTCTGGACAAAGTGCCAGACCAGCGTGGCCGTGTGGAGATGTTCATCTATGCTGTACAGAACGATAACGCACAGAGATAAATCCACACGGCCAGGTGTGGATTAAATATCATAAATGCCTGTTAGTAAGTTGCAATTAAACATCGACATAAATATCTGGCTAGGAGTATTAAGGTAAATATATCAAGCTACAACTCTCCTATTACAAGTATACAATACTAAATAAACCGACCTTAGAATTATGGGAATTGTGGAAACTACAAATGTCGGAAACGCACTCATGTACTGCTACTGTTCCCCTTAATATTTTAAGAGAATTATATTTATAATTACCTATCCTGAATGGAATTACTACCACGGCCATATGTCTGGATTTATCTTTGTAATCACATGCACACACGCAAACATAGACAGCTCCTATTCCAGTAGGCCGTTATACCTTCATGGGGCTCAATGCAAAATGGAATTTGGCGGGCCCATCTAAAGAAAAAAACTAATAAAGTACATTTTCAATTTCATTTTATTGTGACAACAAAAAAAAAAAAAAAATTATAGGGCATAAGAACAAAATAAAAATTTCATCAAAATCGGTAAAATCATTTTTGAAAAAAACGTAATTTTCAAATTAATCTTCAAGTAAAGTTCATTGACCTTGGCAGGTAGAAATTTCAGTTTCTGATAAAAAAAAAATAACAAAAAATATCAGTAAAACCAGTAAATAAATAAAAATTAAAAATAGAAAATTTGAAAAAAATAGAAAACAGTAAATAAAAAATATCAGCAAATAACAGCAATGAATTTTTGAAGCAGTGAATTTGGGGTCCCATAGGCAGATGTCTTTTTTTTGCCTATAGGACAACGCGCCACTGCCTAACCTCTCCCATCATAATAAAACATTATGCCATCCACTAGTTTTAAAGTCAGTGAGGCATCATTGATATACGAGTACATGGATAAAAGGTACTACAGAATTTATTAAATAATTAACAAAGCTCCTCAGTTAATATACATCTGCTTACTTCTCTCTGAAACAATGGTTAAAGCAGGCTGGTTATAATAATTCTTAACATTATAAAAATCACAATTAACTACAATCGTATGCTCTACTCTCACCAACTACATAAATAACACCAGGATAGATATTTAATTATTATCAATATAGATGGAGGCTTTTAGCATGCTTTCAACTCCAGAGTGTACGAGAGGGAAGGGCTGAAAAGTTTTTATCCCAATATAGATCACAAAGGTTTTCATGAATGACGATATTACCAATCTATGCTGTGACTCTTCTTGCGTGTTTACCGAAAGAAAATTTCAGGTTTGTAACTATATTCTCCTTTGCAGAGGGCGTTGATGTGTCGAAGATGAATGAAGATGGCAGTTGTTGAAAGGATGAACACTGTACAGTCATTAAGTACCTTCATTTAAAGGGAATGTCTGCAAAATAAATTCGTGTCGACATGCAGCAAACATTAGGGAATCTTATCCTTCATGTGCCAAGATCAAAAACGGTGGATTGCAGAATTTAAGCGCGCATGAAACAGCGTTCAGATGCACCCGCAGTGGGAGGCCGTTAGCATGTCGACACTTGCAAAGATGGATGTCATTCGTGACCTGATCATGCAAGACTGCATAATAACATTGAAGTACATTAAGCCAACATTCAATATCTCCAATTAGCGAGTTCACGATATTATGATGAATGTTTTTAGGAATGAAGAAGGTTTCTTCGATGTGGGTCCCAAAACCACTGAATGCAGATCAGAAGCTGGAAAGCGCGAAGTGTTGTAATGAGATTGTGCAGCATTTTGAAGCTCAGTTTTGTGTGCTGTGTGTGTGTGTGTGTGGCTATGGGCACACACATAGATGCACCACTGACGTGAAACATAAGAACAATCGAAACAGTAGAAACATTGCTCTACTCCCCTCCTAAAACGTTTCGAGTGCAGAAATACAGACATGGCATCTGTCTTCTGGGATGCACGAGTAGTCACGGTTAATTTTCTAGGACGAAGTGGCACTATCAATGTCAAGTATTATTATAATATACTGAGACGCTTCCGCGAGGAATTGAAACTCAAATGACCGAAAACTGGCCAAAGGAGTCATCTAGCATTAAGAAAATGCACCGGTGCACACACAGCATTACTGATTCAAGCAACGCTGCATCACTGTGGGTTCGAACTATTACAGTATCTCCCCTACTCATTGGATTTGGTTCATTGGACTATTTTTTATTTCCAAAAATAGGAATTGAAACGACAGAAATTAGACAGTGACAATGTTGTAAAGGCTGTTGTTACCTATTCTTGGAAACTCCGGACATCATTAGGCTCTCCCTGGTGCCGTTTTGAAATATGGTATGGGATAATATTTCTCGGTTATCCTCATACTATCCCTATTAGACTAAGAAAAGCAATAAAGATGTAGGAAAGTGATAGTAGGAGAGGTAGAGGAAGGAAATGCCGTAGAAGGAAGAAAGGGACAGTTACTCCTTCAACTCACACTCAAAGCTCATATATTCCTCGAATAGGCAACGCTTCCCCAGTAGAGAACACTGTTGTTACCTATTCGAAGTAACTCAGCTCCTTCAACTCACACACAAAGCTCATATATTTCTCAAATAGGCAACGCTTCCCCAGTGGAGAAGACTGTTGTCACCTATTCGAGGAAACTCTGGACATCATCAGGCTCCCCCTGGTGCCGTTTCAGGGCTATTTTGTATATGTGTGGGATAATAACTCGACTATCCACTTGTCCCTATTAGACTTAGAAAAGCAAAAAGGTAGAAGGTAAGTAATAGTAGGAGTGGAAGAGGAAAAGAAACGGTGTAGAAGAATGAAAGGGACAGTAACTCCTTCAACTCAAAAACTCGTATAATATCAATAACATTCTGTCAATTCAGATTTGGCTATGTATTATTGATGCTGTTGCACTATACTCATACATAGTCTAGACTTTTCCATAGCTTGAGGCTTCAGCCCTAAACGCTTTATAGTCTAAACACATCATACACCATCAGGCATCTCTCATATTGTGGAGTTATACTTCATAAATGTTTTGCTATCATTGCATCACTTGGGTACCTACCCACCCACCGAAGAAGGGCCAAATAGCCCTGAAACGGTACCAGAGGGAGACTCATGATGTCCGAAGTTTCTAAGAATAGGTAACAACAGCCTTCTCCACTGGGGAAGCGTTGTCTATTCGAGGAGTTTATGAGTTTTTGAATGATGTGAGTTGAAGGAGTTACTGTCCCTTTCATTCTTCTATACCGTTTCTCTTCCACTCCTACTATTACTTTCCCTCTACCTTTTTGCTTTTCCAAGTCTAATAGGGACAAGTGGATAGTCGAGTTATTATCCCACACATATACAAAATATCCCTGAAACGGTGCCAGCTGGGTGGTGGTATCCATCTGATATAAGTAACATTAGTCTTCTCCTCAGGTGAAGCGTTACTTATTCGAAGTAGTGCAATATCATGGCAACTCGTTGTGAAGGTATTCACAATATGAGATATAATTTAAAACGACGCCGTTTTGCTAACATTCTGTTAATTCAGATTTGGCTATGAATTATTGATGCTTTTGCACTATACTTATACATAGTCTAGACTTTTCCATAGCTTGAGGCTTCAGCCGTAAACGCTTTATAGCCAACCGAATAATTAAATTCATCTGCCGTGCTGTGTCATATGTCTGTTAATTGCGTGTGTTCTATGGTCGATTTGTCTGTTTGCTGGACGAACAACATCAGTTTCCGGGGGAAAATCTTGCTATCTACGCCTGAGACCGACTAACTAAGCCACGGAGTAATAATTAAGCAACTAAAAAAAAAAAAAAAAAAAAAAAAACCTACTACACTATTACATTTAGGCCACCCGATTAATCAAATTCATCTGCCGTGCTGTGTCTTATGTCTGTTAATTGCATGTCTTCTATGGTCGATTTTTCTGTTTGCTGGACGAACAACACCAGTTTCTTGGGAAAAAAACTTGCTATCTACGCCTGAGACTGACTAACAACCACGGAGTGAAAAAAGCCCATTAAAGTTCCTCGCGTTATATACGGGATTCGAACTCGGGCCTTTTCCACCCGGTGTGGGGAGGACAGTGACGATACCACTGTGCTACACGCGCAGACAATAATTAAGCAACTGTTTGAAGTTGTTTGAAAAATTATTTTATTGGTAAAAACTTTGAATCCCTAATTTTATTCAGAGCCACGAAACCCTTCGTTCTCGCCGAAAAATTACTTCAGTTGCATCCTGTGTAAGTTCTGGATGATTGTCATACACATTAAATGGGTCATCAACACTATTTTGAACTGTCTTGCCTTCGTGGGTAGCACAATTGGTAGAACCGCCACCTCCCCACACTAGGTGGAAAAGACCCGAGTCGCTTCGATGACGTGAGGAATTTTTATAGGCCTTTTTCACAACATGACTCAGTTAGTCGTTCTCAGGCGAGGATAGCATGGTTTTTATTCTTGGATACTCGGGTTTTTCTTCTAGCGGACAGAAAATCGACTACAGAACCCAGCAATTTACCGACAGTATACAAGGAGCAATATGGCCTTAGTTGCTGATGCTCCTAAAACTCTACAATAACAACGAACTGTCTTCATTATGTGATTCATCAAAAAATTTTCTTCTGTACCGTCCATGGTCTAATGCCCCATTTTCAAAACGTACGGTTTGATGTCAGACATAGTAATGATGTCTGAAGGTAAATTCTGCCCATTCTACATATTCTGGTTCTATCCATTCTACATATGAAAAAATTTTGTCCATGTGTAGAAACCTGACACGATCCATATATAAGGCGGCCCACTACTTTATGAAAACATTCAAGTTTTCTCGGCTTATACTGGAGTATCTACGGTACTCAGTGCCTATTACCCTAATCGGACCAGGTCTATTGCGCCCTGTGCGAGGTTTTTTGGTGAGCCCTCTCAAAATTGCTATTAGGTTTATGCATTATACTTTTACTATTAACTGAAAATTACTTTTTTTATTTAAAAAAAAGAAACAATGTATGAGAGCTGCTGAAGGATAGAATTAAAAAAAAAAAAAAAAAAAAAAGTCTCCATGTGGGGTCCCGCTGTTCGATCGTCCCTGAAGCCGGTCCTGCCTGTTATGATGACAAGAAGTTTCCACCAGACAGTTAGGACAGGAAAACCAACACTGTGTGGCGTTATTTTCTGGAACTAATGCAGTATTATATTGTTTGATATTTCTTTTTCTTTATGTATAGTCATCAAAAATGGAATGTGAAGTTGTTCATGATTCTGAACTAAAATCATTCCCTGAAGATGCTTGGCTTGTAAGTTTTTTTTTTTTTTTTGCGTGTGGTAAATTAGGTAAAACTGTCGCTGTGCACGAAACACGTGTCTTACGTGATGCTATGAAGTGGCGCTTCATTCATTTGAATTAATTTCTTTTTTTTTTTTCTGATAAAATATATATTTGAAATTTTAGTTAATTAAATTAAGAATTAACTAAAGTTTCAAGTTGAATATAAATTGTACAGTAAAGATACAGATACAATAATGTGCCCGCCACAGCCAGGAGGCCTTAGAGTACTAAAGTATGGGTTACTTCATTCATATTAGCCTTAAACTCCTCACGTTCCTATTTTAATTTGATGTTTTCATTCAAGAGCGGATCCAGCCTCCATCCTTTATGTTTATTTATTATTATTATTAGCCATATGGTGTAAGGAAGCCTCAGGCTTATGCTGCACTAGTCAAAAAAATTCCCGAGTTACTCTGTGAGAGAGAGAGAGAGAGAGAGAGGAATCACCAAGAAAGAGAAGAATGATGATATCCAACTCAGGACCCTGGGTGTGCCATGCCCATACTCACCAGATGTTAAGGATGGAGGACAGCAATTGAGCCCCCAGCTTTCATACAGGGGCATAGTGAAATGTTCTGTTTACAGACATCAATGGCAAAAGGTCCAAAAACTTGTTAACCCTAGGGAGGTAATTACCTGTTATTACCACCCAATATCTGCTGTTGGTCATGGATGCAATTTGAACTTCATATATTATGCAGAGGCGGATTCAGGTTAAGAAGGAGAGGGGGCGGTATTCTCCTCAAAACCTGAATAAATCAAAACAAATCTTGTGTTTCATCATATTAGCTTGCTGTATGGCAACTAATTTTTGTGTGTATATTAGCATTTGCAGAGGCAGCATATAAGAGTTAGTTGAATATATATAAACTTTCTAAATTATGGCAGAAACATCAGATAACCTGATAAGCATTTCTGTAGTTGGTTAGTTTGATTATAATGGTATTGTACTAGATATGGTATTATATGTTAACTTGATCAGGCATTATGTTTGTACAAGTGTGTTCACAGGCATAATCCTTGTCTGTAGCCCATAGGTCAAAATCCAGTGCGACTCAGTGTGGCAAGAAGACAGGGAAGTAATGCTTTCATTGTTTCAACTTATTTAATATGGAGATTAGTCTAGAATTTTCTCTCCTAGGACTGACTTTGAAATTCTCCATCCCACTGTATGTCATATGATTTGAAAGTCCAGTTTATTGTAACAAAGGTTTAGCAGGAGTTTGACTTTGCTTGGCAGGTGGAGTGGAGTTGTTGAAAGTAGTGTGGTGAAGATTCTTATAAATGTGGTTATAGGTTGGTAGGACCAGAAGTTTGCTGTTTAAGGATCCAGTATTTGATCTGGTGATTTTTTACAGTTCAAATTTGGTACAAGCTGGCTTATGTGCTAAGGGACATAAAGGCAGCCAATAGGTAGATTTAGTAGGATTTGTGGTTCACTTTTTGCTGCCAGTGTGACATTTGACAAACACCACTTTTTAAAATATTTATTTATTATTTATTTTTTTTTTTATTTTGATATACTATGAATTACAAGGCTAATTTTTTATTTGGCATTTAAGAGATGCCAGGTAAGCAAAAGCATCTATCTTTATTCTAAGCAATTACCATTCCCACATACCATCTGTGAGATGCCAGCAACAAATGTTTAGCCTTGCAATAGACTTTTGGTTCTACTGGCTAAACACAAACAGCTGACAAAAATACTGATATTCACATTGTATACTACGCATCGAAACAAATGCTAGGTAGCATTTGTTTCGATCCAGGGATGAGTCACATTGAAAATTTAAAAAAAAGTATGTTAAAAACTTTCTTCATTATTATTAATGGTTTCCCTTGTTTATTTTTCTCAGTATTTTTAATTGAATTTATCAAATCATAATTAATCGATCCTTTTCTGTTCAGTAAAAAATGCTAAAGATTAATTCTTTATAATTAAAACAAAAAGGGGTATCCACACAGATGCCATTAAACATCTTTGTTAAATTGAGAGCGCAAGTGACAGAAAGTTAAAGCAAACAATTGAAGATGTACATAGAAAATTTGGAGAAGTGGGTTTAAGGTATTTTATCTCCAATGCAGAGTAGATTATGATCGAAAGAGGATGGGATATTAGTTTCATCAAAGAATGGGAAAAAACAATGCAGCTTTCAGTTTAAAATGAGTGGCATTACATATGGTCAACAGAGATTCTGCTTGGATGCCATTCACATCTGAGTAATGTTTTAATATGATGAAGCAAAGCTTATAAGCACCAGCCAAAAAAAAAAAAAAAAAACTATTTGCCATTACTCCAATAATATGTTCAAACCTTCTTCAAATTTATTCAAACTGCCTGTGTCCACAATGTCAATGGGAAGTTTATTCTGACGATCAATTACTTTGGCTTAATACAGATTTCCACACATCTAAACTTAATATTTAGCCAAATTCCTGGAAGGTTGAAGCTTAGGAAACATTAAATTTTTACATGACAAGAAGTTAGAGAGGCTTCACAGTCTAAGAGCTGTAGAATGGATATGGCAATGACAGGCAGAAGTAGCAAAGGCCCTGAATGCCAATCCAAATGTGATATTCTGATTGTGGAGATAGTTCCAAAGGACAGAAGGAGTATCCCAATGATCTGTAAAAGTTCCACTGAGTCATAACACAGATGACTAATAAGTAGCCCTGACTGCTAGATGACATAGGAAAATAGCACATCAACTCCCTACTCAGTTTGCAGCTACTTCAGAATGGAATATCTCCTGCTGAACTCTGAAAACCAGCAGAAGAGAGAGAGGGGGGAAGCATGTATACAATATGATCTATTATTTTTTCACTCTCCCTTTATTATAGATAAAATACCGTTACAACTGGCATTGTCAACATGTTAGTTAGATCCAAGAGTAGTGCCCCAGTATGACCTTCATGGATGAATGACTATTCAGTCTAAGTTATTCTTCACATATCCACATTGAGAGAGGCTGACTGCTGAGACTTTAAACCAACCCATAGACATCAGAGCAAGGGACTGCTGCAGAGGAAGTGATCTGGTGGTTGCTTTTTTTTGTGAATTGCTTTTTTGCAGTTCTTTTCTACTTCCCCTGAAGAATATACCTGCCAAATCTGGTTGCATTTGCAGTAATGGAACACTTTTTTTAAAGTGCTGTGTGAGAAGCAAATTCATGTGATGGAGACATTACAAATGATTGTCCATCTTACATTACTATCAAGAATTGGATTGTACAACTGATGAACTCAACTGTTAATGATCTGCTGTGTCAACCAATAACACATTAATACTATTCATGCCCTGATTTTGAAAAATTATTAAATATGGTTATAAATATAATAATTGGGTTTTAATCGTTATAATTTCGTTAAATTGGGTTTTTTCCTTCATGGACAAAAATTGTCCATGAAGGAAAAAAAAATTTAGTATTATTTTGTGCACAGGAAAGTTTTGGCAAAATGGGTACTATAAGATTTGAATACAGAGCAAAAGTGGGATGTACAAAAACAATTATTATAAAATTTGTTCAGGATTCAAATGAGTTTACCAGCCATTTGGTGACCATGGATGAAACTTGGATTTAATACTATGATTCAGAGACAAAACAATCCATGGAATGCGCAGTGAGGACCTTCTTACTACGAGGAATTTCACTAGCGGTACCATCAGCTACCAGAGTGATGGCATTGATTTTTTTGGAACAAAGAAGGGGTGATGCTCATGAATTACCTTCAGAAGAATAAATCAGTTACAAGTGAATATTAATCTTCTTTGCTAGTGAAAGTTGACATGTATGTTGTGGGGGAACCGGCACTTCCAGATCAGGAGTGTGTCATATTGCATAACACTCCTAATCCTAGGGCTCAATCAACAATTTAGGTTTCGAACTGTTGCCACACCCGCTAGTTTGAGTTCCTTCAGATCACCACCTACCTGCTACATTGAAACATTTGAAAGGATAGTACTTTTGGATAAATAATGGTGTTCATAAAGTGAATCTCACCAATACTAATAACTTTTCAGATAACATTTTTACACTTCATGTGGATCAAGTGTTATTTGAAAAAAAAAAAGTGGACAATTTTTAATTTTATCAGTAATCTTAACTTCTTAGAGGTTTCAAAAGACAAAAAAAAAAAAAAAATTAAACAATACTTTAAAGCTTAGTCAGTGTCATTTATTATTTAGGTTTTCCCTTGTGAGTGGTATAGAGAGGAATATAAAGACTGCACAAGTGAGTATAACATTAGTACACTTAGTTACAGAGTTTATACTAACTGTAGGGTAATAGTTGGGTAATTTTATTCTAACTGTAGGGTAATTTTTATTCTTGATAGTTTTTGTTTTCTGCTTCACTATACTTTATCTGGTTTGCTGTTTTCTGTACCTCTGTGATGGTACAGAAAACATTTCTGCTGTTCTCTTAGTAGAATATGGATAAAATAAATATGTAGGCCTGTTCCTATAGTAAGGCACTGAGCTTTAAGTACATTCTTAATTTATGAGACTGTACTTTGCATGGCTGGAGATATTTTAGGTGTTCCCAATCTACCCCAGGGGCTCACATCTGGTGAGTATGGGCCTTTTTTCAAAGGGACAGAAGGGCACCCCATGTAGAAGCAACCCACTCTCTACTGGGGTGGGACTATTAAAAACAGTAGTGTGTTTAGGGTGGTAGAGCCCACTGGGTGAAAAGTGTGGGGAGGAAGGTGAGCAAAGCCCTGGGAGATTAGAAGGGCAATAAAGTCAAAGGGTCAGGATGCCCTAAGTTGTGGGAGGGTACAGGTCTTGCCGTACAGGTCTCAGTCTTGCCAAGCATCTAGGCTGCTTGGCAAGACTGTGACATCTTGCACTGGCCAGACAGCATGCCATGCTGCTTAAGAAAAGGAAAAACAGCATAGCATCGTAAGGAGTGTCCCAAGTGAGCTACCCCCACCACAGTCAAGTTGGGAGAGGGGGTGCCTGTCGGAACACAAGGGTCAACACATACACTCCGACTAGTCACGCACCTGTCATGCCTACAGGTACATAGCACATTTTCCACTTTTTTTTATGTACAGTGCATATTCTGGTGCCCAAAAACAGATGAACAGGCACAGTCACATGTTTCACTCACCTTTTGCACTTGCAAAAGACGGTGGACTTGAATATAAAGACCACAACACCATACAATTGTTTTTTTTAAACTACAAAGCACAGACCACTCACTTGGTTATCGCATAGCTTACACACAACCAGTTCATTCACTCTACATATACCCAACTTAGTCTGCATCTGAAATACAAAATTTCTTATTTATTTATTTTTTTATAATAAATTTAAAATTTTAAAATATTTTGTATAAACATATTCCAGGGTGCACATTTAAAACTGTACATTTCCATTCATTCAGCAACCCAGGATCCTGAGCTGGATATCATCATTCTTCTCTCTCTCTCTCTCTCTCTCTCTCTCTCTCTTCCTTGGTGATTCCCTTCTACTTCTGATTCTCTCTCTCACACACACACAGGGTAATTCAGAAATTTTTGTTTTTTCTTTTTGGCTGGTGCAGCATAAGCCTCAGGCTTCTGTGCACCATACACCAGCTATGCAACACACAGCTATGCTTAAGGTGTTCCTAGGGTGGGGACTTCCTCAGTCCATTAAGGCACTACACGCACATGCACAGTCAAACATATATGTAGCTGTCCAAGACATGCACAACATCATCTGCCTGGGAGGGCAGAGGGGAAACTAGAGGTAAGTGTGAATAGAAGAGGAGGGTTGAGCTTTGATTTTGAATTTGCATTTAGTCAAGAGTGGAGGGTTTTCCTTGTATGTTTGAGAAGTTCATCAGTACTCACCCATCAAGACAGGCAAGGACTGCCATCCAGTATAACCATATATTAATATGGAACCAGAGGCACTGCCTTGGGGGGGGGGAAAGGAGGCTAGGAGTGATGTGGAGTCTAAATAGATATGATACTATGAACATTCATGTGACAATGTGCAGACACACCCTACAACACCTTGTGGAGTCCATGCCAAGAAATATATGGACTGAATTATGGGCAAAAGTTGGTCCCATGCATATTAGGTCCACCATGTATCTCATAGAGCTTGTGCAGATGGACATCAGAGGTTAGTCACCTGTTATCAATAAGAGGTTATTCAGGTTGTAACATCAAGCAAAGAGACTTCAGTAAATAGAGTTAAATTAGAAGATGGCCACTACTGTAAAAATAATGCCACGAGCAAGAGTGTAGCTGCAAGAGCCCCAAACTTAACTATGCATGTGGAAGTAGAATTTTTTCAGTGGATAGTTTTTATCATATCATAATATATAGAAATAAAGAGAAATTTACCTCAATGCTTCTTTGTAGAATAACTTCACTACAACACACTCCTAAATTCAATTGGACGTAAAATTATTACTCAACGGCTTTCTTCCCTCCAAGACATATGAATGGTCTGATGTATCTGCGATCGATAGCCAAGATCTCTCAACACATCAAACTACCAATATGCAACTCTAAGTGCCAGAAGACATTGTCTAATAATAAAATCATTAAAAAGATCATGATGTATAAAAGTTAAAATCATTAATTAATTTTCATTAAATCATTAACTTTTATACACCACAATCTTTTTAATGATTTTATTATTAGACATAATGTCTTCTGGCACTCAGAATTGTATGTTGGTGGTTTGATGTGTTGGTGGTCGGGTTGGGAGATCTTGGCTATCAATTGCAGATACATCAGACCATTCATATGTCTTTGAGGGAAGGAAGCCATTGAGTAATAATTTTATGTCTGACTGAATTCAGGAGCGTGCCGTAGTGAAGTTATTCTATAAAAAAGCGTTGAAGTAAATTTCTCTTTATTTCTATATATTAATATAAATGTAGAACTCATTTGAGCATCATAGCTCTGTTTTTTATTTATCATAGCATAATGAAATACTGTACCTTCTCTTTTGTTCCGTGATTCATGTTCAAAGAATTATAATCAAAATTAGATGTTAGCAAAGTTAAGTTGATATCATCTCATACCAAGTTTCTGTTAAAAATAAGGAATTGAGGTTTCCACTTAGCATTTTGGTAAACTTTTGTGAGTTTGTTCTTAAGACTATGGATGTTGTAGAGTTAGAAAGTGGGATGCAACACTGGCAGACTAAAAAGAGCTTTGAAAACTTCAAAATTTCATATGGAATGAAATACTTCTTTTTAATGTTATTTTTAGACCAGTTAGTTTATCTTCCTTGTGTTATAAGATTATCATCATCCAGCTATATTTATTTATAGGTATTAGAGCTCGTTTCCATCAGTATTTCATCCATGGGAAGACAATAGATTGTTCACAGTGGAAGACAGATTATGAAAATTGTTCAAAGTGGAGAAAGAAGCGGGACAAAGATTGTTTTGTAAGTGCCTTATTATTAATTGTACACATTGGTATGGTTGTTTTCGGTATTTATTTGTATATAACACATAAACAAATTGTACGTCATCTGAATTCTTTCTACATGCCTTCTCATCATGATATTTAATTAATTAATAATTTGATATTATGTGAGCTCATGCTTCACTGAGGAAGATTAATCTTTTTAAACTTTTGTCTTATCAACTTCACTTTATGGTGTATTAACCCTTTGCAGTCTTGCATTGTTTTCACTGTATTTTGTAGATAAAGCATGTGATGTGGTGATTTTCTGTGAAATTTATCTAAGTAACCACTATTATACCATTTAAGTTAGTTTATTCAGCCTATTCACTAAATATATAGTGGACCTCCCCTGCTTTACAATATTAATATGTTTCAGAAACATCATCGTATCACGAAAATATCATAATATGAACCAAATAACACATCGTTTTTTGGTAATTCGTGTGAAGACCTCAGAAGTGGAAATTTTTGCTATATAACTAAACTATTTAACTCTCTAAAAGGGTTATTTTTATAATGGAAATTGTACATATTGATTAAAACTAATATATTAATTAAAGCACAACAAAAAAAATCACTTCAACTAAATTATGCAAAACAAAACATGCAGCCAACACGTTTACAAACGCTGCTATTGACTGAGAGGAAGGACCACGTGGTCATGTTGGAGACAATCGTAAGCCCATCCCATCATAAAATGAAATAAGTAGGCACCGGTTAACATGATCACTGGTTAGTGGAATAGGCTGCTTTAATTTAAAAAAAACCAATTCAAATCATTAAAATGCACTACACTTTCATCATTATCTCGGTTATAAGAATCAATTTTGAATGCCTTTGTGATATTTTTCTAAAGCACATTTCTGAAAGTCACTACCATCAAACAATAAAAACAATTTGCAGTTTCTGGTTTATTGGGCTTTTCTGTTAGTGCAATCTATTGCAAATATGTAGTAAACTCGATCTTATTGCATTTGCAGTAATACCGATAGCTGGAATTTTGTGGGTTTTTATGTTATTGTGGTGAAATGTGTTTCCCCCCCCCAGTCCATGAAAGCTTCAATGATATAAAAAACAAAATAAATTTTCAAAATTTTCCCTTCATTCCTAATATTTAAGCTTCATAAACTGGTTACTCCATATCTCACTTGTGCGTATTGTGTTAGTTGCGATTTGTGCATGCTGTATTCTTTGTTATTGATTGCTTATCTTTTTTACTATTTTAAATTTTACAACACCCCCCAAAAAATGTCAGTGAACAGAAATATCAACTAGTTAGTATGTACATATTAATTAAGCTATGCACATAAACGTAAATTTATTTTTATTTTGCTAACCTGTGGAAAATATTCTTACAATTTTCATGTATCATTTAATTTTGTTAATTGGTAAGGTAATAAAGTGTAAATTTGTGATCTTTACTTTTATAGCCTGTGGATAATATTCCTCCTATTTTCACTTATTAGAATCGTCGTTTAATAGAATTAAAATTCAATTTGCAAACATGAACACAACGACTAGTGCTTGCCACAAATTGTATGCTGAATGGTATTTTATTATGGAGAGTCATTCATAAAGTGATTTGATCATATAGTGAACCATTCGTAAAGTGGGCATCCACTGTACTATGCAATTAGGTAACATTCTGGGAACCTTGCAGAACCCATCGTCAAACCATACTTAGCTGTACTGTTAAAGCCAAGTATGGTGTGATAATGGGTTCCGGCAAGGTTCCCAGAATGTTACCTAATTGTATAGTATATTTAGTCAATAAGCTGAGTAAACTTGTGTAAAAAACTTACATAGTATAATAGTGGTTATTTAGAGAGATAAATTTCACTGTCTTTCCCATGCAGTCCAGCTCTAACAATAAAAAAAATAACTAGTTAAAATGTGTTGTTGAAAAATTTTATTTTTGGGGTTTATATGAGCTAATACATAAAACATCATAGCAAAACATTTTAAAAGCTCTAATGCAGTATTTCTTCATGGGAGAAAATATTCAGGTAACTTTCCAATCAGATAATTGACAGGTTTTTTTTTACTTTGTCCTTACTTTGAATTCCTTGTTTGCTATGCCATTTTTGTAGATGTGCAGAGATGCAACATCCAAAATATCTGCAGAAGTCTCTTCCTGCTAAATGCATTCTGTGTGTCAATTCTTCAGACCAGTATTTCTTTGTCATTTTTTTTTTTTTTTTTTTTTTTTTTTCATTTAGGGAGACCAAAATAAAATCACACCTTGTGAAACAGTTGGAAACTACCTTATTTGTAAAAGTTTCCTTTTTTTCCTACCATGACACATTCAGAGGCACATAAATCTTTTGTCTTGCCCATTCTCACGTTGAATTGCATATCATAAAGTATCCTTATGTGTGTGCCATCCTACTTTATGTCCCATTAGCATTAGTAGAGGCATATGATGCAAGAAGGTGAACAATCAACCAAAAAATAAACACTTCCCATTTCACCCATTCATTTGATCCAAAAGTTTGTCCAGTTCTTTGAATTTATTTAATCTATCGTCTTCCACAATGACAGATGGAAGCCTGTTCCAGCAATCAACTACCCACTGGCTAAAGGCAAACTTTTACACATCTATTCTACAACTGTCTTTCTTGAGTTTATGCCCCATCAGGTTCATAATCCAAGCTAGACAAAGAATTCCATCATCATTGAGCCTGCTGAAACCATTCAAGGTCTTATACGCCTCGGTTAGATCACCTCACAGGTGCCTATTCTCCAGATGCTGCAATTTGCAGAACTTAAGCCTTTGCTGGTAAGGACATCCCTTTGTTCTCACAATCTTGTTGCCCTTCTCCGTACTTGCTCTAGCAACTCTACATCCTTCCTAAAATGAGGCCTTCCAACTTGTACATAGTACTCAATGTGTGGTCTGACCATTGCCTTATACAAAGGGATAATCACCTCCTTATGTGTGCTAGCAAAATTCCTGTAAATCATTGACAAGACCCCATGACCTGCTCTTGCAGCCTGTCTGTACTGCTCTGAAAACTTCATATCTGACTGCACAGTTACCCCCAAGGTATTTTTCATTATCCACTACCCACACAGTTGGTAAATTTTTCTGAGATTACTGCTTCTGATATGCAGTATTTTGCATTTGTCAATGTTAAACTTCAGTTTCCACATCTCACCCATCTGCCCAACTTTTCTAGATCCTGTTGCAGGTTGCATACTGTTGTTAACAGCCCTGCCAACCTTTGTGTCATCTGCAGACTTTGACATTAAGCCTGATATACCTTCATCAATATCATTGATAAATATACAAAAGAGCAATGGGCCCAACACTGAACCTTGGGGGACTCCACTAATAACATTAGTCCACGAAGAGCAGCGTCCATTGATTACCACTGTCTTCTCCCACTCAACCATCCTTTTATCACATAAGAGCATACAAATGGGCAAGATATGCCACCAGAGGTCAGAAAAGCTCATTACACATTAAGATACTGTGTTAAAAAAAAATTATAATAATCCTCCTCCTTTAGTGACAGCATTATATATGTGATGCTGTTACTGAAGGAGTTAAACTCCACTTTTTCTAATTGGATATCAACCATCTGTTTTCCCAATTATCACTTATCTTAATTGCACTGATTAATTAAAGTGGACAGTTTAGTTTTAAAGGTGTAATATTTCACTGAGACACCTCAATTCTGTATTAGAAGATGCTTCACCTAAAATCTCTTCTTTCACTTTATTTTGTTCAAAATCTCTTTATTCCATTCAATAAAATTCTTAAAAATGAATTATTCTATTTGAACTGATTTGTAATTGTATAAATCAGTTCAACTTTTTGGGATTTCTTTTCTTAAAACTTGACTTTCCTCTAGTCTCATGTCCTTCACATCATTGACTTTCTTAAATTGATTGCAAAACCTATCCACAGTGTTGCTGACAATAGGGTGCTTCCATTTTTCTTTTCCATATGACAAGACCTGCACTATGCAAACAGTCAGCACTTTAAGAATACCCTCTGCCAACTCTTCAAGTTGATCAAGAGGGCAATAAAATAACTAATCTGACTTATAGTAGAACTTGTTTAAAACATCTTATTTTTTGTAAAAAAAAAATTCTTTTCAACCATAATAAACCCATGCACTGCTGAGTACTATAGGTTCTAATTTTTAAAAAAAATCTAAATTCATCCATGAACACTTTCACAGGCATAATATACACACAAAACAATTTTCTATTTATGCTCCAGCATGACCACATAAGTTAGAGGAGTTTACAAACTAATAATTTTGACTATAAATAACAGTTGGTACTGTATTCAACAGTCAATGTGGGCTCGAACCATGGTTAACTCAAACACATGCTACTACACTTCTGCATGAATCTACCTACCATTAATATGTAGGTGCTCCATGCACTGCCTTTCTAACCCTCATTCAGTAGTAGTATTAAAATATGAAAAATTTCCAAACATTTGATTTTCATAGTACTAGAAAATCAAATGTTTGGCAATTTTTCATATTTGGAAATTTCTTTATTTTCATTTATTATTAAAAAAAAGTATAATAAATGGGGAAAAAAATTTACCATTAATATCTTATACAGCTACATTTAATAGTTTCTGTCAGTTTTCATTATGAAATATTTGTGAGAGTAACCTGTACTCTTTAAAAAAAAAATTACCTCTAGAATTTGTTCTAGAGGTAATTTCAAACATGAGAATTTGTACTCTTGGAAAAGATGTATAGCAAAGATGATATAATTCTGTAAAGTTAGTTTATACCAGATTTTTTCAGCTGTTAACGAGTTTATTAAATGTTTAAGAACTTGGGTGTTATCTAAAATATATTTCTTGGCTAAATGCCTAAGACTATGAAGAAGTTTACTTATACATAGGTAATGCACACACATCATTTCTACCATCAAGGTAGTTTTAATGCATCGTTTTAATTATATCTCATATCTTGAATACCTTCACAATGAGTTGCCATGGTATTTCACAATCTCGAATATGTAACGCTTCACCTTTGAAGAAGACTATTTTTACTTGGGTTTAGTTTGTAATACTCTTATGGAATAATTCTGGAGTTGTTGGAAATGTGCTAATCAAAATTTTAGCAGCACAGCATCCAGATAGATGAGATATTTTGTTAGTATTGATAGTGGAAAACAATGCAAGGAAGAAAGCTTATACAGCATCAGCAAAAAAAAAAAAAAAAAAACACTTCCCGTCTATTGTCTAGTTCTTGAATGTATTCAAAAACCTGCCCACTGCTACAACATCACATGGAAGTTTATTCCAACAATAAACTACCCACTGGCTGAAGGAAAGCTTCTACACATCTGTCCTGCAACCATCCTTCCTCAGTTTGAATTTATGCCCACCCCCATGTGCGTAGTCTGTTGCAGGGAGAAGGATTTCATCAGCATTGGCTTATTCAATCCATTTAAGGCCTTAAATATCTCAATCATATCTCCTCACAGGTGCATTGTCTTCAGATGCTGCAATTTGCAGAAATGAAGCCTTTCCTGGTAAGGGCATTCTATTGTTCCTCTCACTAATCATGTTGATCTTCTCTTCACCAATTCAACATATCCATATCCTTCCTAAAATGAGGCTTATAAACTATATAACTGCAAAATATCCTAAAACAGTTTTATCATTTTGATTTATCTTCTGTCTTTTCTACTTAGGATATATACTCATATCATTCATGCTATCATTTATCCCGTTTCTGAGCCACTAAAAAAATATGAAATCTAAAAATATGTATAGAGGAAGAACATTTCTTTTTTGTGTCATTTAATTATTTCTTTAATGTCTTAATTTGATATGATCATATATATATTTTGCTTTTCCTTTCAGATGAAAGTACTAGAAAGTGAAAGACAGCGAATACAAACAAGAAAGGAAGCATCATTAGCTAATAATGTTTGGGAGCTCCGTGACCATCCACCACTTGATTGGGACAAGCCACTTCCTGAGTGGGAACTAAAAAAACAGGAAAATACATTTCTACAACTCAAAAGAAATGAAGAGAAAGAAGGGAAATTAAATACACCTGAAAATAAACAGTCCTGTGTAATATTATGAAGTATCATTCATAGTTAAGCAAATTGTGTAATTGATATATTTTATGAACTATGTATCTTTGGCAGACAAAGAATTTATTTAGAAAATATTTATTATTTGTAGTATGGGATCATGCTATTAAATGTAGTTAGGTTTTGTATTAATGGCAGTGTTTTTATGGAAATTTACCATTCTCTGGTAATTGTGGTTATGCCTACATAATTGTGTGGGATTTTTATCCATGAGCAGATGCATGGAATTTTGGTAACATCCTTATAGGTTGGTTATTCTCGGCCTTTTTTGTGTAGAGAAATTGGCAGACCACTATATATGGTAGTCCATACTTTGCAGAATACCAAATATGTATAAACTTTGTTAATTTGGTATGAGTTAACTTTTTCCAATTTCCTCAAGACTAGGAACAAAATAATTAAAACTAATAACATCACAATAATTTGGGATGTAATTAGCATTTTTTTAGAATCATATGGATATATTGTGTATTATTTTTTTATTTTAATTTTTTTTTTTTTTTTAGAAGCAGGTAGTCCATACTTTGCAGAATACCAAATATGTATAAACTTTGTTAATTTGGTATGAGTTAACTTTTTCCAATTTCCTCAAGACTAGGAACAAAATAATTAAAACTAATAACATCACAATAATTTGGGATGTAATTAGCATTTTTTTAGAATCATATGGATATATTGTGTATTATTTTTTTATTTTAATTTTTTTTTTTTTTTTTAGAAGCATTAGTAACTAAGGCCATATGCCCCGGGATTATATGCGGTGGTCATTCCCTGACCATTCCGCATCCTCCGTATTTGGTGATCACAGGCTCGAACCCAGGGCTAATTAAAAAGCGTGTGCTAAGCACTGCTGCTCCTGGCTACGGAGGCGCCTTTATTTTAATTGTTTTCAACTGTATGTTTTATTTTAAACTACATCAACATTTAGATGAAGTGCTAATTTTTAGTATTCATATTAGTTGTGACAAATAATGCAAGAGATCAAGCTTATACAGCATAAACCAAAAAAAAAAGGGCCTTTCCACAACAACAGATGAAAGTTTGCCCGGACAATCAACTACTTATTGACATGAAGGCAAACTTCTGCATATGTATCATGCCAACATCTTTGCTCTGAATTAATGCTGCATCACGTGTGTAGTCCGAGCAAGAGGAGAAACGCCATCAGCATTGACCTTGCTCAATCCATTCAAAGCCTTAAACACCTCAATCAGATCACCTCGCAGGTGCCTAGCTCCAGTTGCTACAATTTGCAGAACAAGCCATTCTTGGTAAGAGCACCCTCTTGTCCCTCCTCACTAATCTTGTTGCCCTTCTCTGTACCTACTCCATCAGATCTACATCCTTCCACAAATGAGGCTTCCAGGCCTGTATGCAGTACTTAAGATGCAGCATAACCCTTGCTTTTTACAGTGGGATAATGACATCATCCCCGCTAGCGAATTGCTGTGTATCATTGAAACAATTCCATTGACAGAAATTTAACAATTTAAAAAACACAAACAAAATGAATCTAACATTGACAAAACTCCACAAGCTGTCTTCGCTACTCAATGAACTTCATATCTGATTTCAGAAATCTTCACGTCCTTTTCATTTTCATAAGAATTGCGTTCCGCGGTACTACGTAAGTTGGAATTCCCTAAATGCTTATGCAGCACATGCAAATTTGATTGAAGCAAAAAAAGAAATGTAAATAATTTAAACATGTAAATAGAATTCTTCAATTTTTTTTATCTCATGCACAGGAAAATTATTTATTCGTAAATAAGCATGAGCGACCATAAGTCGTCGTTGGAAATTAGTGTACCTATTATCTTGCAACTCCCTGCTATCTTCACACCCTCTGCTCAAAAAAAAGACCAACTGTTTAGTCTGTTTTAGTGCATTGTCGATTGTTGTGTTCCATCGCACCGCAAAAGGACATTTTGGTTCGTTTTTTGTATCAGGGATGTCCGAATTTTTTTTATAGTAACTATTTTTTTATTATTTATTTTTTTTTTGTTTAGAAATCGTGAAAATGATGGACAAATGCAAGAGTTGTGGTTTCATTTAAACAAAAACTTGAAATTATTCAAAAGTTTGAAAACGGTGCAACCCTTAAATCTCTATAAAGAACAGTTATAATGTTGGTGACAACCATACGCATCATTGTAAAAAATAAAGGGAAGCATTGTATTGGACACATGAGTAGTGTGTGGCAAGTTTTTTTCGTTTTTTATCTATCGCCATACTTTTTACGTAGGTTGCTTAACATTTTTTGATACAGTGTCGGCGACTTAAGTTACGTTATTTATATTTTTTTAATAAGACAAGAATTTACCAAAGGAGACATTTCACCATAATGTAAAAACCCACAGAATTCCAGCTATCGGTATTATTGCAAATGCAATAAGATCGAATTTACTACCCATTTGTAATTAATTGCACTAACAGAAAAGCCCAATAAACCAGGAAGTGCAAATTGTTTTTGTTTTATGGCAATAACTCCAGGAATGTGATTTAGTGAAATGTGAGCTTGCATGGGGTGATAATAGCAGGTTTTCACCTTAACAAGTTCTTTTCAGAAAATTTAATTTTTACTTATCATGGTGCCGACTAAGAGAATAAGTGTCATCGGTACTAGTAAATGTGTGAAGAAAGGAAAGCAATTAAGTTGGATCAGAAAATTAAAATAAGGATGTATGAAAATGGCCAAACACTAACAAGTATTGTACGGAATTCAGATTTGTCAGTGGCAACAGTTGAACACAATGAAGGATAAAGACAATACGAGAAGTTGTAAAGCAATCGGTACCAATGAAGTCAACTATAATAACCAAGACTACGAAATACATATCAGTTTTACAGTACAATAACGTGTGTTTTCTTCCTTTTATTGTTTCTTTTCTTATGTGCCACTCTGGCTACTTAACCGCTATCCCCAGATAAAGTTTTTTGAACTAATTAAAAATATATAACTATTTTTCTTCATTCTTCTGAGGATATGTGATTTTTGCATATCAGAGATATAGTAGCAATATTTTATTACTAATTTGCAAGTTATGCAAAACTCGACTTACATAAGTCCTGGAACATATCGTATTTTACTTATGTCGGAGACTTACTGTATTTTTGGATTATCCGGGAATTTTTTTTTTTATCATCTATCCCGGAAAATCGACAGTCTACTGCAGTGGTTTTTAACCGGGGTGCCATAACAAAATTCTTGGGGTGACGTGTAATTTTGATTTAAGTTACAAAGTTATTATATTTTTTTGAAATTTATACATTTATTTCATTATAAAAAGGTGTATGGTATCCATTGTGCCGTATCTTTTTAATTTTGTGGTGATCTATAATTGATCTTTATTTAGTACCTCTATATAAAGAATAAAATTATTATATAGGTATATATTAAAAGGTCGAAAACCATTGTGTTAGGTATTTCTTTTGGCCTAGGAGTTTGTTTGTTTGTTATTTGGTTTTTAGGAGCATTAGCAACTAAGGCCATATTGCTCCGGGATATGCAGTGGTCATTCCCTGACCTTTCCGCATCCTCCGTATTTGGTGGTGACGGGCTCAAACCCCGGTCTAATCAAGAAGCGTGTGCTATGCACTGCTGCTCCTTCCCACCTGGCTATGGAGGCGCCGGCCTAGGAGTACTGTGAAAAAATTACTGGGACACCAAGGGCACCGTGAAACAAGAAAATTTTGGGAACCTCTGATCTACTGTATATACATGCACATATGTGTGTATATATACATGCACACACACAGAAAATGAGAGAGAGAGATATAGGTACGAGTATACACTTTTAACGGCTTATTGTGTCGGTTGTAGAGTTTAAAGTGCATCAACTTTAGGCGGGGTTGCACCGTATATAATATGTCTGCAAATTGCATGTGTTTTGTCGGTTTTTTTGAATGAAAACCCTGAGTTTCCAGGAGAAGAACTGTGCCACCCCTCTCCTGAGACCGACTGACTCAGTCATGTGAAAAATTCATGTCAGTGATGGAATTCGAACTGAGGTCTTTTTCACCCAGTGTGGGGAAGTGGTGATTTACCATCTCTGTTGCCAAAGACGGTCTTGTGTGTGTCTAGACAAAAAACCCGAATTTTCTAGAGAAATACCATGCAACCCTTGCCTGCGACTGAATGTGCCCCATTGTACTAGATTACGGATTGCACCACCATGCTATCATGGTGGTATCTTTCTAATGAATCAGCTTTCTAAGCAATCTACAGAATGCCTTTCAGTGACCTGTATTATATTCTTTGATATAAGTTGTAGTTTAAATAAAACAATCGTTTTGATTACATATTTTACCCACTCCCATTTTTCAAACCGTCTGAAGTCACTTGAACCACAAAAAGGATGAGTGTTAAAGGCATGGTGTTACAGTTAGATTTTTATATGGATTTATGGTCTTACTGCACTGAATGAAATGTAATGTGTGTATTTCGCTTTACATTGCTAAAGATTTTACAGAATAACCACAGATGTTAACAAACTATATTTTAGGTCACCCAGAATTTCTACCATATACGTATTGTGTGTAAATTGCACGTTCTCTGGTCGATTTGCCTATTTTGCTGGACAAAAAAACCCAGTTTCTGGGGGAATGAGCCTTGCTATCTACACCTGAGACCAATTAACTCAACGACGGTGTGAATAAAGCCGATTAATGTTCCTCGCATCATCGACGGGATTTGAACCTGGGCCTTTTCCACCCAGCGTGGGGAGGACGGTGATGATATCACTGTGTTACCAGCACAGACAACCACAGATGTTAGGAGAAATCCTTCATGATTCTATCAGCAATATTTGTATTAGTGTTAGCCCTATACACATAGTGCAAAGAAGCCACAGGCTTTTGCTGTGCTGGTCAAAAAAAAAAAAAAAAAAGAAAATACAAATTGTGTTCATCCTCAATGCAGCTAACTGTTTAGTTGACCTTTGAATTTCTTAAAACTGACAGCCTTAACTACCTGCTAACGCAACTTCTTCCAGCAATCAACAACTCTGCCTAAAAGAAAACTTCCTACAATCTAGTCTAAATCTCTTCCCGTGTAATTTGAATTTATGGGCCCCTAGTTCGGGAATTCTTTATAACAATAAAAATTCTGCCTTAATTCATTTTACCAACCTTGATGGAGCATTATGTACCTCAATCAGGTTCACCCTAATGTGTCTGGATGCCTAGTTATGTAGTGCAATATAAGCAAATCCATACTGGAGCTAGGTCCAGTTGAGTTACTTTTTTTGCTTGGAAACTGTAACGCCAACTAAGACCATTGGATGTAGGTATGATTTCTGTAAATTATATTCTGTAGTCGGTTACTGCGGGATAAAAATCGAGACAAAAAAACCCGGAAATTCCGATGAGATCAACTAATCTGGTCACAACACGTGAAAGGTTGGGCTTTTGCTGCACCAGCAAATTAGGCCATATTCCACTGGGGTTGCTCTCAACTAAGTAGCCAGAAGAACAAAAAAACACCACTCTACATAAGTCACACACTTCTGGCATTTACAGAGTAGTATTATCCTCACAAGAGTACTGAATGGCATAGTTGTGGAAAACTGCCGGTGATGCCTTACTCACAACACCACTTATACTATGTATTCTGCTGTACAAGTGTGTGTTCACGGCCCAATTTTAGTATGCGATTTGAAAAACCCAGAATAATTTACTTGGGAGAACCCCACTCCCTTAGCCTGAGATCGGCTAACTACAGCCTCCATTGAAGAGGACGTCAGAAATTCCTGCAGTCATTGACGAAACTCGAACCTCTCTTCCAGATGAGTGACATGTGAAGAGAGAAAACAATTATACTGCCACGGAGGACATTTTGTGAAAAAGCCCGTAAGTTCCACGTATATTAATGGGTAAATGTTTCCAATCTCTGTCGGGAAGCAAACCCATTCGATGTTTGCGAGTGGAAAAAGTGGCATTCACTTCAGTAATCTGAACTGATACATTCTGATTTGCACATACACTTCACCTGTATACCGAGTTGGCTTTACATTAGCAACACCAACCTAATAACTTGTGTGACCACCTTTTGCCCTTACACGTCTTCAAACGGACTTCACAAGGTGTTGCAAGGTGTTCTGTGATAGTGCCGTGTTCAAAATGCATCCAGCAATGCTGCACATTTTTAGATGAATGGTCGTAACATTGAAAATGTTCTTTTCCATTAGGTCCCAAACATGCTCAATTGAATTGAGATTGGGTGAGTTGAGCAACCATGTCATAATTCATTGAAAATAAATGTTCCACTACACCACTCGGATTATCAACTTATCTGCCCAAGTGTATTATGTATGTGAATTGCGTGTATTCGCTGGTCAATTTGTCTATTTCTGTTTTGCTGGACTAAAAACCCTACTTTCCGGAAAAACAAATCTTCCTATCTATGCCTCAGACTGACTAACTCAACCACGGATTGAAAAAAAATCCCATAAAGCTTATTGGCGTCATTGATGGGATTCGAACCTGGGCTTTTTCTGCCAGGTGTGGGAAGGGCGATGACAATGCCACTGTGCTACCGACGCAGACTGGCTGTGGGAGGAAAGAGAATTCATTGTCATGTTCCTGAAACCAATTTAACAGTCTGCCGAGACTTGCAACGTCGCAAGTAAAGCTGCTAGCTTGGGGAGAGACAAAGACTAATAGATTAACAGTAGCCACTGGCAGAGGTGAAAGTGACTCTTGCACTGTTTCTATTGGAATGAGCAGAAGCCTGAAAAACAAGATGCAGGATATTTCAGAGACTGCTTGGAGCCATTGCGGTACGAGTAAACACATAGGTTGTGTTAGGGTTGCTAGGAATAGAAACAGGTGCATGTATACTTGCATATACACCAATGTTAGGAGTTTAGTAAATAAATTTGATGAATTTGTGGTATTGCTCAAAACATCAAAGGCAGATATTGTTGGGATTTCAGAGACGTGGTGTCACACAGATATAAGAAAGGCAGAACTGGAATTTGGGGAGTACAACGTCTACAGAAAGGATAGACAGAAAAGGAAGGGAGAATTAGTTAAGAAACACATAAAATCCAAGGAAGTCGACATCGCTGGACAGTGCGCTGTCGAGTCAGTTTGATGTGTCATAAGCATTGGGAGATCAAAATTGAGAGTAGGAATGTGCTATAGGCCTAATGACTCTGATGAGTATAATAAGGAACTGTACAGGGAAATAGAGTGGGCCAGTAAATCAGAGAGTCTTATAATGGGAGATTTTAATTTCCCAGATATTGACTGGAATTTGGGGGCTGGTCACTCACACACTAGCAAGGCTTTTGTTGATTTATTGGATGATTGTTTTCTACATCAGCATGTTCGGGAGGCAACTATAGGTAGTAATACTCTTGATTTGATTATCGGTAGTGATTCTTCATGCATTAAGAATCTGCAGATAAATGAACCACTAGGTGGCAGTGATCACAGTGTGCTGAAGTGGGATTTACTCAAAGAGCTACCATTAGGGGTAAAATGAAGGGTTATTGCTTTCGTAAAGGCGACTACGATGGACTGAGAGTGTATTTAAATTCTATGCAGTGGGACCAACTGATGATGTTACCAACATCAAATTCAAAATGGGAAGCATTCAAAGAACTTATCTTGGAAGCTGCTAGTCTTTACATACCAACAAAGAAATATTGTTCAAGTTTTAGGCCTAAATGGATGTCAGATGAACTAATGAGGCATATGGCAGAAAAGAAAAATGCATGGGATATATACAAATTAACACGTGACACAGAAGCCTATGATAGATATAAGCTGATCTGTAACCAAGTTACAAAGGAGGTTAGGCAGGCGAAGGCAGATTACGAGAAATCTTTGGCAAGGGATGCAAAGAAAAACAGCAAAGATTTCTTGACTTAAGTAAACTCTAGAAGGAAGGGGATGAATCAGATTGTTCCACTTGATATCGATGGGTCAACTGTTGATGATCCTGCTCAGGTAGCTAACATACTAAATGAATATTTTGCATGGACATTCACACATGAGGAGTTATTCAGCGAGGGGAATGCCAGAGGTGTATTCAACTCTGGCAGTAAGCTTGAGAATCTTGTAATAACTGAGAGTAAAGTGGAGGAGAAATTGTTGAAGATAAACACAAGAAAGGCACCTGGGGTGGATGGGATCTATCCAGTTATATTAAAGGAGGCAGCAAAGGAAGTAAGCAAACCCTTAGCCATAATTATGAGAGCTTCCTTGTCTCAGGGGAGGTACCCATAGACTGAAAATGTGCAAATGTGACCCCAATTCACAAAGGAGGATCAAAGGGCGACACAAGTAATTATAGACCTGTGAGTTTAACTTCTGTTCCAGGAAAATTAATGGAGGCAATGGTTAAAGAAGTACTGCAGGATCATCTAGACAAGACTTCAGTTATAGCTCGGACACAGCATGGTTTTGTTAAGGGGAAGTCTTGCCTGACCAATTTGATTGGATACTATGATGTAGTTACAAAAGAACTGGATGCAGGGAATAACTTTGATATTATATACTTGGATTTTAGAAAGGCTTTTGATACTGTTGCACATGGAAGACTGCTGCACAAATTGGAGCAGTGTGGCATTGGAGGCAAATTGCTGCTATGGATAAAGGGGTGGTTGAGGGGGAGAAGACAGAGAGTGGTAATTAATGGACACTGCTCATCAGGGACTAATGTTATTAGTGGAGTCCCTCAGGGATCAGTATTGGGTCCTTTATTGTTTACTGTATTTATAAATGATATTGATGATGCTATATCAAGCTTAATGTCCAAGTTTGCAGACGATACGAAGGTTGGCAGGGTTGTCAAGGACACTACTGACACTACGCTGCTGCAACAGGATCTGGAAAGGTTGAGCAGATGGGCCGAGAGGTGGCAAATGAAGTTTAACATTGACAAATGTAAAGTACTACATATGGGAAACTGTAACTCCAGAGCAACGTATCAACTCTGTGGTACTACACTGACAGTGGTAGAGAATGAAAGGGATCTGGGGGGTGGTTGTGCAGGCAGATATGAAGTTCTCTGAGCAGTGTAGACGGGCTACAATAGTAGTTCATGGTGTATTGTCAATGATATATAGGAATTTTTCTAACAGGGATAAGGAGGTGATTATCCTTTTGTATAAGTCAATGGTCAGGCCACACCTTGATTACTGTATACAGGTCTGGAGGCCTTATTCAAGACGAATGTAGAGCTGCTGGAACGAGTACAGAGAAGGGCAACAAGATTAGTGAATGGAACAAAAGGGTGCTCTTACGAAGACAGGCTTAAGTTTTGCAAATTTCAGTGTCTGGGGACTAGGCACCAGCGAGGTGATCTGATAGAGGTGTATAAAGCCTTAAATGGTTTAAGCATGCTCAATGCTGATGGGATTCTTCCTCTTGCTCAGGATAATCACCTGAGAGGGCATAAATTCAAATTGAGGAAAGACAGATGTAGGATAGACGTGCGGAAATTTGCCTTTAGCCAGCGGGTGGTTGGTTGGTGGAACAGACTTCCATCCCCTGTCGTGGAAGTTGATAGCCTAAATAAGTTTAAGGCTCAGCTGAACACGTATTTCGAACGAACAGAGGGGTGAAGTGGAAGTGTTTTTTTTTTTTTTTTTTTTGGCTGATGTTGCATAAGCTTGCTTTCTTGCATCAAATGCCTCTACTAATGCTAATGATAATGCTAAGTATTTTCTTGTTGGTAGACATTGGAGTTTTCTGGATGCACTATCCTCGTGAGAGGGTGTATTTTGCTGGCAACAATAAAAAGATAGGTATTCCCATCCAACCTTTTATTAACGGCGATCAGATAACCCAGAGTATACCACGAAAACAGTTCCCAAACCATTATACCATCACTTCCAGCCTGCGAAATGCCATCAGTGCATTAAGGTACCATGGCCTCATGTTTCTTTCTCCAAATGCAGATACGCCCATCAGTATGATAGAGTTGAAAATAGGATTCATCAGACCAGATAAAGATTTTCACATATTTGTGGTCCAGTGTTTGTGCTGATGTGCCCATGCAAGGGGCAGTTTCTTTTGTCTCGCAGTGAACATGGACACCCATGACAACCATAGATTCACATAGCCTATATCAGCTAATATTCGTCGCATAGTCTTTTTCTGTTGCCTGTGACTAGCCAGGTATGATTGTACAGGGCAGGAGAGCATGAGAGAATGATTATGTATGTATTGGGGCTTGTGCAGGCAAATACCCAAGCTCCACGGGTCCCCAAATATAACAGTAAATGGTATTCTTAACTTGCAAAAAAAAACAAACGTGTTGGTTGTCTATAATCAGAGTGCTGTAATGTGCTGTCGAAGTAGAAGTGCCCGAGACTGTACTAATTGTTTGCTTTGACTGTTGCACCTGAATACATGTATGTAATAAAAAAATTTCAAATAAATAAAAAAAAATATGAAAATAAAAAGTAATAATAGATTTATTATAATAGAGTTTTAAGAGGCATCGGCAACTAAGGCTGTACGGTTCCGTATCTGTAAATTGCATGCATTCTGTGGTCGATTTTCTGTTTGCTGCACGAAAAACCCAAGATTCCATTAGGAAAAAAACTATGCTATCCTTGCCCAAGACCAACTAACTCAACCACGTGAAAGAGACCCATAAAAATTCCTCACAGTTTCGACGGGACTCGAATTCATATCTTTTCAACCTGGGGTGGGAGGATGGCGATTCTACCAACTGTGCTACCCACCAGAGCAGTAATAGATTTCTTTAGATACTCCTATGCAGGTTAAAGTGTGTAACTTTCACCCCAGGGGCTCAAATCTGGTGAGTATGGGCTTGCCACACCCAGGGTCCTGAGCTAGATATCATCCTTCTTCTTTGTTTTGGTGATTCCCTCCTACTTTTCTCTCTCTCTCTCTCTCTCTCTCTCTCAGGGTACTCATTTTTTTTTTTTGACTGGTGCGGCATAATATTTTTATAAATTTTTATAAAAATTTATAAAACAAATTAAGTAACTTAAACCCAAATTACGTTGCACCCCTGGAATGTTGTTGCAGTGGCACCCTGGTTGAAAGCCACTGCTCTATACATTAAAAAGATTTCCTCCTATTGATATTTATTCGAACCGATGGGAGAAGAGGGCAGGGCAATTATGACACTTATTCGAATCATAACTGCCTCCATAATACTCACTAACCTCATGCATGTGGTTCACTGTTTAATATATGACCCCGCCCGGCATCATATGATGTTCCATTGTAATGTTAGCTCAGTGGTTTTCAACCAGGGTACTGCAACAACATTCTGGGGGTGCCGTGTAATTTCGCTTTAAGTTACTTAAAGTTATTATTATTTTATTTATTTATTTTTTTTTTTTTTTGACATTTATATATTCAATTCATTATAAAAAGGTGTACGGTATCGATTGTACCATACCTTTTTAATTTTGTGGGGATCTATAATTGATCTTCATTTATTACCTCTATATAAAGAATAAATTTATTACATAGGTATATATTAAAAGGTCGCAAACCACTGTGTTAGGTATTCTTTTGGCCTAGGGGTGCCATGAAAAAATTAGTGGGACACTAAGGGTGTCGTGAACCGAGAAAGTTTGGGAACCTCTAGCTGATGAAGGGACTCAATATAATTTGTATATTTTTAAATACTGTAGTTTAATAATTTGTAAATATTTGTATTGTTTGTAAATATTTTAGTCCTGCAATTTCAGATGCAACAATATTGCTCATGCAATACCTAGGTCATTTCCTGATTAGATATCGATCAGTGCGTTTCGACAAGTGTGTGTGTGGAATCCGTGACGTTTGGTGATTCCCTTCTACTTCTCTCTCTCTCTCTCTCTCTCTCTCTCGCTGGGTAACTCAGAAATTTTTTTTTGGCTGGTGCAGCATAAGCCTCAGGCTTCCTTGCACTATATGGCTAATAATAATAATAATAATAATAATAATAATAATAATAATAATAATAATAAACCATTAAACGGCTCAATCGTCACACGTAATATCTTCACAAGATCCTCATAACGAAGGATCCACTGAAATATCACGTTGCGATTTAGGTTATATCTTAGATGACCCCTGCTGATGTAGATTCGAACGTTTTCTCGTTCGAGTCTACATTAGCAGGGGTTAGCAAGTGAAGCGAGTAGGAGCAGAACCCCTAGTTTTTATTATTATTAGTTATTTATTTTATTAATTTTTAAAATTTTTATTTAGCTATTTATTATTATTGTTTATAAATGTTATCCCCTTTGGCGGCAGGATTCGTGGTCTCCAGTTTATAAGAGTTGGGATTTTCATCTTCTCGTACCCAGATTTTGGCTTCAGGAACAGTTAGCATCCACCATCTGGCGCAAATAGCACAGTGATATCATCACGTCCTCTCCACACCTGGTAGTAAAGACCCGGGTTCGAATCCCGTCGATGACATGAAGAACTTTTATGGGATTTTTTCACTATCTGGCTGAGTTAGTCGGTCTCAGGCGTAGATAGCAAGGTTTTTTCTCAAGAAACTGGGGTTTTTCGTCCAGCAAAACAGGGAAATTGACAACACACGCAATTTACAGACACAATAAACATGAGAATATGTAATAACTTACCAGGTAACCCTAATATAATAATTTGGTTTGTTGGCATCCACTCTCTCCATTGGATTCGGGATTCGTTGTGGGCTTCTCCACCATACGTGAATACAGGAGACTGCTGCACCCATACGACTTTCGCTTCTTCCTATGGGTGCTAGTAATAATACATTTAGTATAGTTCGTGTAGAGTTGTTGCCCTTCTCCTCGTGTACTTGGTAATGGGAAGTAGCCTTCCTGTGTTCTCTGCTTTCTGGTAGCTAAGTCTCAGGAAACATCTAAACAACACACGCACGTGCTGCATAAACATAGCACTACACTCTTTTCTGGCCCCTTAGAAAGGTTTGTAGAGAGTTTTGTATATCATCACAGAGAATCACGGTGAGAGAATGTTTAGGGACCATCTTATATAAGGCACAACACATTCCACAGGGCGCCTTGGCCTTATGACTTTAACCTCCCAAACACCCAGGACATTGCCCCCCCTCCCACCCTAAACACTTTGTCTGGTGGGCCTATCAGCCTAAATGCTTTTGCTGCTCTTAACAGCCCCCACCGGTCGATTGATTCCTCCACAGGGGTTCCCTCGATCCCTTTAACTTTCAAATTCTTGGTGGAAGCCTTCCTATCATTCACCTTCTTTGCCATCACCAGTATGCCATAACTTATGCTATCACCCCCGTGCTGTCTTCTAAACACTACTTTTTTACGGGCTCTCCTTAGCAAACTTAGGCAACACCAGAGTATGCCCCAAGCTAGAGACCTTATATCCTACTTCCTGGCCCACCTCCTCATGGTAGCAGACGGGCAACGGGGCACCTTGATTTTCCAAGGGTTCCAAGACTAAGACACATTATGCAGACTATCTAGCTTTTACAGAGTTTTTTCTGGGATACAATGCAGAGTTGGAAGGAACCTCCAGTGCCGCTTGACCTGTAACACTAAACTAAAAACGAAGTCTATGTGGATATTGGTCTTGATATTCCTACGTTGTATTGGTTGGTTAGTTAGCTGGACCACTATGCTGCGTCGCTGCTGTGACGAGACACACGATGCTCCCCACTGGTTTCTACCACGTGGCTGTCCCACGTGTGACCTTTGGTTGGTTATTCGACCTCTGTTGAGCAAGTCACGGTAGACTCGTGACACCACAGAATGGAAACACTTAACCATGCTAGTTAAAATACCTGCTAACTGGACATGGGTCCTTCAATGCTAAGTTCACCGAACTAGTTATATCTGATAACCTTCTCTGCTACTGTGGAGTCGAAGAAAATTGAGAACATGTTCTCTAGACTGTCACCTTTATTATCCACCTAGAAGCCTCATGCTGACACAACTACAATCCCTCCCACTGGGTGAGGAATTCCTCTTTCTCGCTGATGAGGAACTGCAAACAAACTGACTGTATTTGCCCCCAGGCTGCATTTAACATCGGAAAGGACTATCAACAACAGTTTCACCCACCATAAATAGCTCAATGGATGAAATCACCAACTGAACCTCAACCAACATTGTATTGTCATGTGCCAAATGGCGATCCTACTTTGCTGGAACTCTAGCTCAGCAATACGTTCATCTTTTACTTCTCCTAGCCCTGGGTGGGCTCCCAGGGCTGGGAGTTTCCAGCTGCTAGCCAGCATCGTTTTAGTGTGCATTGCACACTATAATCTTGCTGGCTGTTGTCGAGATCTGGAACCTGTGGGTCTTTCTCCCGCTCCCCCACAGTCATTCCACATTCGAAGTCATTAAGGTTTCAATGCAGACCCATTCTTCCTTGCAGACAGCCAGGGCATTATCTCCCTACATCCTAGCCCGGCTTCCTGCGTCTAGTACGGTTACCATGGGCCGGTGGTGTTCCATGGCTAAGAGATACATGAACAACAGAGCCGTACACTATACTGCAAAAACCACATATCGCTCACACTATCTGTTCTTTATAGAATACTGTATCCAACACAAGGGAAACTGATCGTGGAGTGGTAGGAAACCACTGGTGTCGCTTAACCCTAAATACTATGTACACGCTGTACGATCTTCCTCGCAGACACTCAAAGACTGATTGGCACGTGTGCAAACTACATCATCACTAACCTACACTACTTGTATAATATGCGCTACCTGAGTTCATCCGCGCTTAAAATCTTTAATCTATAATTTTATCCTTGATTGATCCTTTGCGGTGCATCCCCACTGACAAGTCAACTTCCGGGGATACGTCCCTGCCCCTTTCTTGGGGAGGCTGATCTCTACTAGCTTTCAGTAAACTCTTGTTTAAGGGCAAACATAAAAGCATTTATCTACAAACGATTCTTGTTAGCAAACTTAACTATAAATATTTTTATATTTTCTAATTTTATAATTCTTTCATATTTTTTTCTTCCCCCTTTTTCCTTCGTTTTTCCCGTCCCCTCCTTTTTTTTCCTTCTTTGAAAACTGTAAACTCACATAAAACTCTAAACTTCCAACTCAGAAATTGTGTGCAAACTACAATCTAATGTCAGCCGTTCCTGACTTTGAGCCTTCACCAGCGTCTGCAATGATAGGTGCCCTCCCATTTATCTCCAAATACTAATATCTTCTTCCTGAATTATTTACACTATATCAGTAGCCTATTTTCCAAGTTATTTACGTGCACCTGTTTCCTCCTATCGTTTTATACTTCATCGATAATATACCAAATGAAAATTATTATTTCTATTATTATTCATTGCATTTTAACTTCGAATATTTCTATTTTTATTTGTGCATGTAAATTTACCAACACAAAATCATTAATGGATTACAGAGAGAAATAAAAATGCTTGAAGCATCTGGAATGACGATTTTGTGATGTGATGTAGCTGTTGATAAGATAATTCCATGACATCTGTTGAATCCCATAATAATCTCCTCACCGTCAGGTTTTAATGTACTGAACTGTCTCATGCATATCCTTTATGATATTTCTGTGGTGCGTTTAACCACCATTCCCTTGCCAAGATGAATTTCAAAGAGAAATGTTTTGTTTTGTATTATATTTTTATTTTTGTTGTTGTGTGCTATGGCTCACCAGACAGTTCTGTTGAATATTTAGGTTTGTAAATAATTTAATTTTGATTTTTGTTATATTATTATTTTTTTCTTATATTATTTTTAATACTGAAGATATTCATAATAGGAAATATTATCCATCTTAATCTATCGATTTACATTAAGATGGATAATATATATATATATATATTATCCATGTTTATATATTTTTTTATATTTAAAAGTCTATTAGGGCTTTTCTCTTTTTTTCTTGACTTATGAACACCAGTATTTCATTATTTATTTATTTTTGTCTTTTTTTTTTTTTTTTTAAATGTTAATGTAATAATATAATGCGTTTTGTGTTAGGGATGGGATCATGTGGAGAAGAGATGATACGTATCTGTGGTCACCGTGGGTGTGTAAGATCTTTTACTGCAAGTATTGAATATTGCATATGTCGAGAAGACTCTTTCTTCCAAGATGGTATTTGTGTAGGTTAGTATCTTAACCTTTTAAGATTTCTTATATTAAATTAGAAAAATACCATCGACGAAAATTGGTGTCAAGGATATATAAGGAATATTAACCCGTCTTCAGGGTATATTTTTTCCTTGACTGTAACACCATGTGCCTTCAATAACACTAGTTAATGCTTGTAATGTTTAATCTTTTGATGCACTCCTGGTGAAAAAAATTAGAAATCTTTATTCAGTATCTAGTAGGGCCATCTTTTGCTCATAATTACCATCCGTATACTTCATGGATGAATGGATTCTGCTAGGTGTCTGAGGGAGTGTACAGATTTGACCATTCTTCTATTGGGATATTTGTCACTTGCCGCATTGTGCTCGGTACAGAACTACGAAGCCTGATTGCCCTCTCCAACATATCCTAGCCAATCTCAGCTGGATTCACAACTGGAGAATTAGGCTTCAGGCTAGATGTTCAAAATTTTGTGAATATTCCTCGAACCAATCAGATAGGAAGTTTGCACGGTGGATAGTTGTGTTGCCGTATTGAATGAATCCATCACAATCCGGAGAAAATGATGCATTGCAGGGTGAAGTTTCGATATGACAGAAATATAGTCATTGGTTGTAACGCGACCTTCTAATGGTAGGAGCGGACCAAGTCCGTACCAGGAGAACACATCCCATACTAGATACCGCCTCCAGCCGCTTGAGCAGTGGACACAAGACAGTCTGGATGCATGGCTTATGAGGTTCACGCTACAATTACATCCTACCATTAGTGCAAAAAAAAAAGTGTAAATGGAAACTTGTGGGACCACACGATCTTTTTCCACTGTTTCGCAGTCCAGTTTTGCCGTTGGCAGCAGCACCACTCCAGTCTAATGTTTCTATTTTTTTTACAGGAAGAAGTGACTTTTATATAGGCACACGACTACCATATACTAGATTCTGCAACTCTGCCGCATAGTTCAGTTGGATATGAGTCTTTCTTTGCCTAAATTGAATTATTCAGTCATTTTAGCACATTGGACCTTCTGTTCTGACGCACAATTCTCTATAAATTGTTGTAGTTTCGTTCTCGGAGTACCGACTTTCTGATGCATTTCTTCCTTTTAGAGCTACGTTCTCCTTTTGTCTTCCACTTATTTTATGCATATCAGATGGTTTCTTTTGACACACAAATTATTTCCTTTGTTTTAACCTTTCTGAAAATCGAAAAGATCACCTGTCTTCCCCATGACCGGATCGACTAAGAAGCACCAGGAAAGCATACAATATTTATTTAATACAAAGTAACTTGTGGTCATATCATGTGACAATTCCCATTTTCATATTGTACGTTTAATTATCTGTTAATGCCAGTTGCAAAACTTTTCTAATTTTTTGGCTAGTGAGTGTATTATAGTTCATTACATAAGCAATTTATGTAATATAATAAGCTTTTCCCAGGACAGCATGAAAGGTGATGCGAAAGTTGACTCACGTTACCCGCATATTTTGATAGGGAGAGACCTCATAACGGTCAAACTTACCAAACAAAATCACTGCTACAGCTAAAGCAAATTCATTCATGAAGTCCATGAGAGTTTTGGTAGGATTTTCAGCGTAATTACCGTATACTGGGCATTGCATCGGGGTGGTTTTCATGGTCCAGCTGCAGCCCGCAAACCCATGGTTATTATGATCTATTCAATGCACATCCAGTATTACAAGAGTGCCTTGGCTAGCAGAATTTGGCAGAGTAGAAATACGTACATTGACAAATCACCGCGTTCTTCTACCATTAAAATGCACTGAATTAATAAATGATGTGCTGCACCTGAATTACTACTTCTGTCAATGAAACTGCCTTCTACCTTCTGCCTAAAATTATCTGACTTCATATCCAATGGTACTATGTGATCTGTTACCATAATTACTTAGAACCGTCATTGATCCATGGGTTGCGTGCTAACTACCTAATTAATTACTAACGTACTATTTCAGGTAAACTTCGACATGCTCTATATATATAGTTTTGAAATTTAACAGTGGAATATGAAAATTCTAAGCAAAAAAACGTGTTTGCTTAGAATTTCAATAAGTATGATCAATGATCGCGCTAATTAAAGTGAAAATCTACTCCAATATTTCCCTTTCATCTCACAGGGACTCAATTCGATTGAGAAGATGTGATGACCACTGCACTAAGCTGAATTAATGCTTATGTTCCTGGAACCAATACTGTGCAGTTGTGGCCATTATCCTGCTGCATTATACTATTGGAAGAACCCAGTTGTAGATGGATACACTGCAACCGTGAAGGGGATGCTCCTGGTCGGAATCAATGTTTCTCATCAAAACGTTTCTCAACTGGTATCAATGGGACCAATAGGCAACACGAAACCCCCCCTTTCCATTACACCGCGACCTTCAGCCTGCACTATTGATACTTGGCAGGATGGGTGCATGGACTTATGCTGTTTTTGCCATATTCTGATCATCAACGTGAAACAGTAGGAACCGGGATTCGCCAGACCAGGCACCCTATTTCGAATAAATCACTGTCCACTGTTGGCATTCCTGAGCCCACTGTAACCACACTTTCTTGTTTTTTGCTGACACGAGTGGAACCTGGCTCGGTATTTGGCTGCATACTCCATCCGTGACAAGGTACGATGAGTTGTGCGTTCCTGAAATGCTTCTCTGGTTGTTATTGAAATGCTTCTCTGGCACGAGGTTGTTATTTGAGTGACCGTAGCCTTTCTGTTACCCTGCACAAGTCTTGTCAACCACTGTTGACACCTCGTGTATCCACCAGCTATTTTCAACCACAGGATCACAGTTGGCTAAGATGTTATTCGACAAATCTTGAAACACTCGAGACACAGCCTTACGTGAAAATTCCAGCATAGTTGGAGTTTCTAAGCTACTCATGCCTCTGGCAGCAACCACTATGCCTTGCTCAAAATCACTTTAAAACTTTCTCCTTGCCGATTCTTGTAATAAATTGCAGGCAGCATCCCTACATATCTGCTTACCTGTTTTATATCGCATGGTATGAACACATGATGCTGTTATCGCTCCCGTTTATGAAAATGGTAGGTGCACTTAATAAAGCAGCCACTCAGTGTACAATAAAATTTATTTAACCGTTTACGGGATATATTATTTCGGATTTATACGAGTACACATAAATTTTTAACCAAAGATTTAAATTACTAAGATCTGACGACGGTTACTAAGATATTACGAAGATAGGCCCAACTATTTCAATAAAAAGGTCTTCTATCTTAACAAAAGTTGGTATAAATGAAAATAAATCAAAACATAATCTAATTTACTAATTAACCATTACCCATTTCCAGCTAATGAAACAAATTCAATAGTACAGAGGAAGTTGTGAGCATTTTTCTGGATTCCAGCACAACCTTTATATCTTGCGAGTTTTTTGACACTTTTAACAAAACTTTATATTATAAATGTATCTATTTAAATGACAACCCATACTTGATGTAATATTAGTTTAAATTTATTAATTTCTTATTTATTTTAAACCAGTGCTAGTTATTTGCAGTTAGTAGGTTTTAGGCCATATTGTCTGTAAATTGCATGCGTTATGTAGTCTGTTTGCTTGTATATTTTTTCTCCCAGAAAACTCGAGTTTTCTGGGAGAAAAACTATATCAGCCTCACATGAGATCGAATAACTCAGCCACGTTGCGAAAAGGCCCTCAAAAATTCTATGCGTCATCGATGGGATTCGAACCCTGACCTTTTCCACCCAGTGTGGGTTGGGGCGGCGCTTATATGCACTGTTCTACCAGCAAGAACTTAGCTATTTACATTTTTAAAAATATATTTCATGAAATATATATTAATTTTCATTTAGAAACATGGTTTCATTAATATGGCATATACAATACATGTATAACTAACAAAGTGTGATAGTTATAGAGGTATTTGCTGTATTTATCTTGTATCGTCCTCGTGGATAGCATAGTTGGTATAACACCGTCCTCCTCACGTTCTGAGATCTGAGTTCGAGTCCCGTTAATGACGTGAGGAAATTTTAAGGGCCTATTTCACAACGTGGCTGAGCTAGTCGGTCTCACTCGTGGTCAGCACGGTTTTTTCTCCCGGAAACTAGAGTTTTTCGTCCAGCAAGGAGAAAACCGACCTCAGAACACATGCACACAATATTCACGGAGCAAATATGGCCTTAGTAGCTAATTTTTCTACAACCCAACAACTACAGAGTTTTCATAGTCTAGGTTAAGCATAATTAATTGTAATATTAGGGTTACCCGAGAACCTCATCCACCCGTGTGTATTATGTCCATAACTTGCATGTGTTCTCTGTTCGGTTTGTTTCTTTTACCAGACGGAAAAAACCCTTAAAAATTCGTCACTTCCTTGACGAATTCGAACCCGGGTCTTCTTTTCACCGAGTGTGGGAAAGATGGTGATTATAACCATTGTGCTACCCACGAGAACTATCGGTGAGTGATTAAAAAACACATTCAAAAACCACAAAAAACAACTTAAACATTTGCATATACCCCTTATAATTTGTATTCTTATAAAAGTATTTAATAATTTAAATATTCTGCCATGAATTTAAATTATAAATAAGGGAATTTACACGGACTCTTACCGAAAGTATAAAAAATAAAATTAGATCAAGCAAAACAATAAACAATCCACTTTTTAAGCTAAATAAATCTATTTATTTTCCAGTTAATGAAACAGATTCTGGAGACTTTAACGCTCCTGAGGAAATTGTGAGCATTTTTCTTGATACCAATGACACCAACACATACTGTGAGTTTTACAAATCTTGTTAAAACTTTTCCTAAGTTTATAAAAAGTTTTACTTTTTAACTTTTTTCAAAAATTTTAGGAAATTTTCATCCCATAAAGTTATTTATGAAAATTGAAGATTATATTTTATATAATATTAAATTTTATTGTTTTAAACCCGTGCTGTATTTTCGAAATGTATTTCATTTAGTGATTTATGAGTTTAAGATATTAATTTTTGTTGACAGTTACAGAAAAGGATCGTCCATCTAAATCAAAGTGAATGCATATAAAATTAAACCAAGCAGAGCAATACATAATCCACATTAATAATCTAAGTATACGTGTTTATTTTCTAATTTCAGTTAATAAAACAGAGCCTGAAGACTTTAATACCACAGATGAAGCTGTGAGCATTTTTCCTGACACCAATGGCACTCTTGTATACTGTGAGTTTTTTGAATTTTTAGAAAAATTTACCTTATGAATTAGTCCATATGGATGGATTCTCATATTTGATTATATGTTAATTAATTTTTTTTTTTAAACACTGTCAGTTACATCCCAGACTGGTGCTATCGCAGTCATATTTGATGGGTTGTTTGAAAATAAACAGAGGTGGTATGGTGTAGATCAAACCACCTCCAACAGATGGTGGTATAGAGATTGTCCAGTAGGCTGATAGGTTGAAAATAACAACTAGTTTCATTAATAGTTTTAAAGTTCCGTGTCACGATTTTGCAGTGGAGCAACGAACTAATATCAAATTTTGTTTAAACTGAAAAAAATCTTCAACAGAAATTTTAAAATCTGTTTATGCTAATGAAACGTTAAGTCGTATCGGTGTATTTGAATGGTATAAGCTGTTCAAAGACGGACGTGAGAACGTTCTCGATGACCCAAAAAGTAGGAGTCCGTCAATCCCTCGAAATGAGAACGGAGTTGAGAAAGTTCGGAAAATTGTGGCTAGAGATTGGCGTTTGACCCTTAGAATGATGGCTAATGAGTTAGATATGAATAATGAGATGATTTGTCAAATTCTGCATGGAGATTTAGGAAAAGGAAGGTCTGTGCAAAATTTGTGCCGCACAGCTTCATGAATAAGCAGAAGCAGCAAAGAGTGTCATCATGCGAAGACTTCATCAAGACTGTATTGTCACTGGTGATGAGTGTTGGGTGGTTCAATACGACCCAGAGACGAAGCGTCAGAACATACCACACAGTGGACTTCACCAAGTTCCAAAAAGTTTCGTTTACAGAAGACGATGCTGACCACGTTTAAAAAAAAAAAAAAACAGAGTGTAATACGCAAGGAATTTGTCCCTGAAGGGGAGAAGCAATGCTGCTTTCTATGTACAGTTGCTTCACAGACAATTGAAACACATTTCTTGGGTACGACTACAATTTCAAGAGGAAAGGCATCTGGTTCTTGTTACAAGGCAATGCTCCCCGCCCATTCTGCACTTGTTTTAAAGGCATTTCTGATTAAACAGCATTTTACTGATCAACCATCTGCCATATTTTTCTGTTCTAGCACCAGTGGACTTCATCCCCTTTCACAACGTAAAAACTGCCCTCAATTGAAAGAGATTTCAGCATATAAAGGACAAAAAGAAAAACGTAACCGCGAAGTGAACATTATCTCTTTGGACACCTTTGCTGACTCTTTTTAGAAACCTTTATAATGGTGTAAAGTCAAGTCAGTCTTCACAATCTAGTACCACTTCGCATCGATCGTTGCGAGCAGCAATGATTGATAGGCCTAGTCCCTCCCAACGGTTGTTTTCTACTTAGCGTTAAAGTGAATTTCCTGCCCCACTTGCCGCTTTTTAAAATCAGAAACTCGTTTTCTAATTTTATAACATCCACAAGAGGGGAATAAACACACTAACTAAAACAGATACCGTATACTGAAAAGGCCAGAGCTTCCAACCACTGCGAGAAAAGCAACAAGTAGGAAAGGATTGGCCATTCAATCACTGTAACGATTGATCGGATGGGACACCACGTTGTAAAGACTAATCTGTGTTCTTTTTATTACACTAGTCCGGGAACTTTATTGCCACATCTCATATATATAAATTATTAAGATGTGGTTTTTGTAGACTCATAAAGAAATAGCCTATTTATCTAAATGGAAATGGATAGAAATAAAACAAAAATGAAGGATAATGACGCATAATTCACCTTATTAATGCGTTTATTTTACATTTTCAGCTAATGAAACAGATTATGGAGAATTTAATACTACAGATGAAGTTGTCAGCATTTTTCCAGATACCAATCGCACTTTTACATACTGTGAGTTTTTACAAGACGTTTAGGAAACTTCACTTTATGAATTAGCCTATATGAACAGATATTCATATTTTATTAAATGTTTACTAACAATGTATTAATTTCGTTTTTTTTTTTTAAACCGGTTCCAGTTATTGGTATTTTCAAAAATTCATTTCATTAAACGATTACGAATTTTCATGTAGAAATACAGTTTGCATTAATATGGTATTACTACATATTTTAGCTATAAGAAAACTTCATATATGTATTATTTGTTTTTTTATCTTGTATTCAAATTATTAAAAGATAATTTCTGGAAGGAAATAAGAAATAGGGAGAATACATAATTATATTTTTTAATCTAGTGAATGTGTTTGTCTTCCATTTTCAGTTAATGAAACAGACTCGGTGGACTTCAATAGTACAGAGGAAGTTGTGAGCGATTTTCCTGACACTAATGGCACTTCAATATTTTGTGAGTTTTACAAAACCTTCAGGAACACTTTAGCTTTAAAATTTATCTAAAATGTTTTCTTACATTTGATTAAATATTTATTATAATTTATAAATTTCTTTTTTATTTTAAACCACTGCCAGCTATTTACATTTGTGAAAATATATTTCATTCAATCGATTTTAACTTTTCTTTTTAAAAATAGATACATTTTATGTGTAATAAAATTTATTTTATCATGAATTCCGCTGCTTATTTCGAATTTTAATATTTTAAATGATAGTTTATCAACATTTAATAGTATATTACGTACTTTTACCATGTATTTAAATTAAGATATAATTTTAGTAGACTGATACACAAACGGCTTATTTTTCTAAACCGAGATGGATAGAAATAAAAGAAATTCAAGGAGACTGATACATAATTCACTTTGTTAATTAAGTGTATACATTTATTTTCTATTTTCAGTTAACGAAACAGATTCTGCAGACTTTAATACTACAGATGAAGTTGTCAGCATTTTTCCAGATACCAATCGCACTTTTACATACTGTGAGTTTTTACAAGACGTTTAGGAAACTTCATTTTATGAATTAGCCTATATGAACAGATTCACATATTTGATTAAATGTTTATTAAAATGTATTAATTTCTTTTTTTTTTATTTTAAACAAGCTTCAGTTATTGTTATTTTCAAAAATTCATTCATTAAAGTATCACGAATTTTCCTGGAGAAATACAGTTTCCATTAATATGATATTATTAGCATTAGCATTAGTAGAGGCATTTGATGCAAGAAAGCAAGCTTATGCAGCATCAGCCAAAAAAATAATAATAATAAATAAATAAATAAAAAATAACCACTTCCACTTCACCCCTCTGTTCGTTCGAAATACCTGCCCAGATGAGCCTTAAATTTATTTAGGCTATCACCTTCCACGACAAGGGATGGAAGTCTATTCCACCAACCAACCACCCCCTGGCTAAAGGCTTCCTCACGTCTATCCTACATCTGTCTTTTCTCAATTTGAATTTATGCTCTCTCAGGTGATTATTCTGAGCAACAGGAACAATCCCATCAGCATTGAGCATGCTCAAACCATTCAAGGCTTTATACACCTCTATCAGATCATCTCGCTGGTGCCTAGTCCCCAGACACTGTAATTTGCAAAACTTAAGCCTTTCTTCGTAAGAGCACCCCTTTGTTCCATTCACTAATCTTGTTGCCCTTCTCTGTATTCGTTCCAGCAGCTCTACATCCTTCTTGAAATGAGGTCTCCAGACCTGTATACAGTACTCTAGGTGTGGCCTGACCATTACAAGAGAATAATCACCTCCTTATCCCTGCTAGAAAAATTTCTATATATCATCGACAATACACCATGAGCTACTCTTGCAGCCCGTCTGCACTGCTCAGAAAACTTCATATCTGCCTGCACAACCACCCCCAGATCCCTTTCATTCTCTACCACTGTCAGTGTAGTACCACAGAGTTGATACGTTGCTCTGGGGTTGCTGTTTCCCATATGTAGTACTTTACATTTGTCAATGTTAAACTTCATTTGCCACCTCTCAGCCCATCTGCTCAACCTTTCCAGATCCCGTTGCAGTAGCATAGTGTCAGTAGTGTCCTTGACAACCCTGTCAACCTTCGTATCGTCTGCAAACTTGGACATTAAGCTTGATATACCATCATCAATATCATTTATAAATACAGAAAACAATAATGGACCCAATACTGATCCCTGAGGGACTCCACTAATAATATTAGTCCACGATGAGCAGTGTCCATTGATTACCACTCTCTGTCTTCTCCCCCTCAACCACCCCTTTATCCATAGCAGCAATTTGCCTTCAATGCCACACTGCTCCAATTTGTGCAGCAGTCTTCCATATGCAACAGTATCAAAAGCCTTTCTAAGATCCAAGTATATAATATCAAAGTTATTCCCTGCATCCAGTTGTTTTGTGACTGTATCATAGTATCCAATCAAATTGGCCAGGCAAGACTTCCCCTTAACAAAACCATGCTGTGTCTGAGCTATTACTGAAGTCTTGCCTAGATGATCCTGCAATGCTTTTTTAACCAGTGCCTCCATTAATTTTCCAGGAACAGAAGTTTAACTAACAGGTCTATAATTACTTGTGTCGCCCTTTGATCCTCCTTTGTGAATTGGGGTCACATTTGCACATCTCCAGTCCATTGGTACTTCCCCTGAGTCCAAGGAAGCACTCATAATTATGGCTAATTGTTTGCTTACTTCCTTTGCTGCTCAGGTAGCTAACAAACTAAATAAAAATATTCATTTAGTTTGTTAGCTACCTGAGCAGGATCATCAACAATTGACCCATCGATATCAAGTGGACCAATCTGATTCATCCCCTTCCTTCTAGAGTTTGCATAAGTAAAGAACTCTTTGCTGTTTTTATTCGCATCCCTTGCAAAAGATTTCTCGTAATCTGCCTTCGCCTGCCTAACCTCCTTTGTAACTTGGTTGCAGATCAACTTGTATCTATCATAGGCTTCTGTGTCACGTGTTAATTTGTATGTATCCCATGCATTTTTCTTCTCTGCCATATGTCTCATTAGTTCATCTGACATCCACTTAGGCCTAAACCTTGAACAATATTTCTTAGTTGGTATGTAAAGCCTATTAGCTTCCAAGATAAGTTCTTTGAATGCTTCCCATTTTGAATTTGCTGTTGGTAACATCATCAGTTGGTCCCACTGTATAGAATTTAAATACTGTCTCAGTCCATCGTAGGCGCCTTTACGAAAGCAATAACCCTTCCCTTTACCCCTAATGGTAGTTACTTCTTTGAGTAAATCCCACTTCAGCACACTGTGATCACTGCCACCTGGTGGTTCATTTATCTGCAGATTCTTAATGCATGAAGAATCACTGCTGATAATCAAATCAAGAGTATTCCTCCCTCTAGTTGCCTCCCGAACATGCTGATTTAGAAAACAATCATCCAATAAATCCACAAAAGCTTTGCTAGTGTGTGAGTGACCAGCCCCCAAATTCCGGTCAATATCTGGGAAATTAAAATCCCTCATTATAAGACTCTCTGATTTACTGGCCCACTCTATTTCCCTGTACAGTTTCTTATTATACTCATCAGAGTCATTTGGCCTATAACACACTCCTACTCTCAATTTTGATCTCCCAATGCTTATGTCACACCAAACTGACTCGACACTGCACTGTACAGCAATGTCGACTGGCTTCACTTCCTTGGATTTTATGTATTTTTTAACTAATAGCATAACCACCCTCCCTTCCTATCCTGTCCATCCTTTCTGTAGACGTTGTACTCCCCAAATTCCAGTTCTGCATTACTTATTTCTGTGTGACACCACGTCTCTGATATCCCAACAATATCTGCCTTTGATGTTTTGAGCAATACCTCAAATTCATCAAATTTATTTACTAAACTCCTAGCATTGGTGTACACGCAAGTATACATGCAACTGTTCTTTTTCTTAGCTTCCCTAACACAACCTATGTGTTTATTTGTACCCCAAAAATTCCATTGGGTTACAAATATTACATATTTTAGCTATAAGAATATTTCATATATGTATTATTTGTTTTTTATCTTGTATTCAAATTATTAAAAGATAAGTTCTGAAAGGAAAAAAAATAGTGAGACTACATAATTATATTTTTTAATCTAGTGAATGTGTTTGTCTTCCATTTTCAGTTAATGAAACAGACTCGGTGGACTTCAATAGTACAGAGGAGGTTGTGAGCGATTTTCCTGACACTAATGGCACTTCAATATTTTGTGAGTTTTACAAAACCTTCAGGAACACTTTAGCTTATAAATTTATCTAAAATGTATTCTTACATTTGATTAAATATTTATTGTAATTTATAAATTTCTTTTTTATTTTAAACCACTGCCAGCTATTTACATTTGTGAAAATATATTTCATTCAATCGATTTTAACTTTTCTTTTTAAAAATAGATACATTTTATGTTTAATAAAATTTATTTTATCATGAATTCCGCTGCTTATTTCGAATTTTAATATTTTAAATGATAGTTTATCAACATTTAATAATATATTACGTACTTTTACCATGTATTTAAATTAAGATATAATTTTAATAGACTGATACACAAACGGTTTATTTATCTAAACCAAGATGGATAGAAATAAAAGAAATTCAAGGAGACTGATACATAATTCACTTTGCTAATTAATTGTATACATTTATTTTCTATTTTCAGTTAACGAAACAGATTCTGCAGCCTTTAATACTACAGATGAAGTTGTCAGCATTTTTCCAGATACCAATCGCACTTTTACATACTGTGAGTTTTTACAAGACGGTTAGGAAACTTCACTTTATGAATTAGCCTAAATGAACAGATTCACATATTTGATTAAATGTTTATCTAAACCGAAAATAAAAGAAATTCAAGGAGACTGATGCACAATTCACTTTTTTAATTTAGTGTATACTAATATTTAGTGTATACGAATATTATTTATTTTCCATTTCAGTTAATGAAACAGACTCTGGAGAATTCAATGCTACAGATGAAATTATAATCATTTTCCCCGATTCTAATTTCACTTTTATATACTGTGAGTATGCAAAAAATTATCTTATGAAGTTTTCTATGTAAGATAATTTTTATATTTGCTGAAAATTTATTGTTTATTAAATAGTTATTAAAATTTATTTAACGTTAAAATTATATATTATTATTATTATTATTGTTTATTTAACATTAAAATTATATATTGTTATTATTATTGTTTATTTAATATTAAAATTATATATTATTATATGATTAATATTTATTGAAATTTAGTAATTTTTTATTTTCAATTGGTTCTATTTATTTGTATTTCGAGAAATGCATTTCATTAAATGAATATCAATTTTTCTCTATATACATAGTTTACATTATAGAAAAGTCAATATATAATTACTTTTTTAATCTAGTTATGTGATTTTTTTTGTTTTCCTTCCATTTTCAGCTAATGAAACAGACTCCGGGGACTTTAATACTACAGAAGAAGTTGTGAGCCTTTTTCCTGATACCAATGGCACATTTACATACTCACACGGTAAATCATAAAGTTTAATAAACATTTAGGAAAGGTTTTAACAAAATTTTATATTATAAATTGATCTATTTAAATGGATCCTTATACTTTTATGTAACATTTTTTAACAATTATAATTTTTGTTTATTTTAAACTGAAGTCAAGTTGGGTATTTATAAACATATACAGTACTTCAAAAGTGAGTACAGTCGAACAAATTTTAAAATTCAACAGCCTTAGCCTCTCGGTCTTGCTCGATTCTGGAATCCATAAGATTTCCACTGGATTCTGTACCACAATTTATTGTACTTTGGTAGTGTACACTCTTGTACCCAACGTCAAGAGAAAAATAATAAATATCACCTTTTTAATAATATATAATGAGCCCTGTTTGGGTTTTGAATGGCTGCTATAATCCTATTGGCCAATTACCTCTCTTTTAAGCAGTTTTATGGTCAGACTAAATATATACAGGTACCCAAAATGGATGGTCGATTCTGCTGTATAATAAATAAAGATACCAAATAGTTCCTGTATTAATTGGGAGAACCTCAATACGCATTTTTTGTCAAATGGCAGTCTGAGACTTAAATTTGCTGATTATCGAAAGGTTTTTCTAAATATAAGTGAAAAATACTTGGTGCGAGAAATTGGAGTGCTGGATTTAGGAGGCTGTTGTAGTTGTTGTAGGGTTTTTTGAGCGCATCAGCAACTTAGGCCATATTGCGCCGTATATAATGTCTTTAAATTGCCTGTTATTGTTGCCGATTTGCTGTTTGTTGGGCAAAAACTCAAGTTACCCTCAGCCGAGACCGACTAACTCAGCCACGTTGTGAATAAACACCATGAAAATTCCTCGCGACATTAACAGGACTCGAACTTAGGTCTTTTCTACCAGATGTGTGGAGGACGGTGATTATACGAACTGTGCTACCTAGGAGGATTTGACATGGAGTGTTGTCCTCCTGATACAAGCATAGCCTTTACCCGACATGCTGCCACGACATAACACATTATTGTCCAAGACGTCTAGACAGACCTCAGCATTCATAGTTTTGTTCAAAAGAACTAATAGTCCCAGGCCAAAACATGAAAAACAGCTCCTGACCATCACTCTGCCTCTGCCAAACTTTATTGTTGGAACGATACAGTCCGATGGGAGGCTTTCTCTGACATATATTGTGACCAAGTATCGTGACTCAACTCCAAAGCACAGCTTTCCATACGGTCCAAGAACAGCAGGCGTTAAACCAAACTAGACGGCGTCTGGCATTAATCGGAGTTATTAGAGGCTTGTGACAGCTGCACCACCTTGGTGATCCATGTTAGGCAGCGTCCTGTGCACTGGTGCTGATATGTATCTTAATTTTATCATTGAAGGCCTGTACGTGTGTGTGTGTTGCAGCAACGTCGATCTGAGTTCCGAGCTGACCGTTGTTTGCTAGGCTGTCATGTCACATTCCGTCAACCTCGGAAGTTTTTTGGGTCTTTTTCTGACAGTTTCAATATAGTCCACTTCTGTTTGCTTATAAAAACGCCAATCGTCGACCTAGGGATCTTCAATGTCGTTGAAATATCACATTCAGGCGGATTGCTTACATGGCAGCTTATTATCATTCCGCGCAGGAAGTTTGTTAACTCCGTTTATCATGGCATCTTGCATTCGCACTCGTACGACTGTCTTCTCGGAGACCTAGGAGCATATTTATATTTTAGTCTGAAATGTAGGACTTTTTCTTCCCGCTGTCAACTCTTGTTCCAAAACATCCCAAGTTGTTTAAATTGGATTCAGATTTGGACTTTCGGCTGGAAACGACAATTCTCCAACCATTGCTCTGCTTATCGCGTATTGTGGTATGGATAATTGTCTTGCTGTTACAAATACGGCTCACCACCAAAGAACTTCCAAAATGTAAGTAAAGCAGAGTTGTTCGGAATGTCGCAATAGACAAGTACATTCACGGTTTCATTCATGGCAATCAGTAAACTTAATAAAATTTAAAAAATAGGCCCATGTTATAGGGCCAGATTAAAGATGTTATAGACAGTAGGCATTTCTTTTTCGTAGGCCTTTTGATGGGCCCATTTTTATGGATGTATCGACCTCTGTGGAAAGACTGGTAAACATCTTAACTGCGTGATAGACAATGTGACAGCTTTAGGAAATTAAAATAATAGCAAGAGATCTTACATTATATCGCTGCAAAGAGAGTCATGCGAGAAAGCGAAAACAATTTGCTGTTGGAAATGGCACTGATTTCAGTGTAAAAAATCGAAGTGACAGACTCCATATTCAATGCTTCTATCGCATTATGGATCAACTTATTGTGGTGATGACTAAACGGCGAAACATATTCTAAATTGCATGAACGATTCAGTTTTCTAATAGATAAATAGATTACTGTCCATAGAGAAAATTATTTTGCAGGCCGATGCATTGGTCACTGTAAATCCAGCAGATATTGGAAAAGCATTTACCGACGAATTCCTGTTATTCCTATATTTGCATACACAAAGAAAAAATGCTGAATGCCAAATTTAGATACCTTAAGAGCAATGTAATCGTGCGAAACTGCTAATTAAGATTATTATTATTATTATTATTATTATTATTAAATCAGTTTATTTCCCAAGAAACCTTGGGTCACCCCAGGACGGCTCTGTGCCAGAAGGGTGTGGATATTTACAGACTAAGGTGCGAGGAACACAATGTACAATAAACAAAAGTACATGCGTGCTCGACCCGAGACTTTTACAGGATTAAATATACAATAATACACAAAATATACAGTAATATACAAAATATATGATTGCATGAAGACAAAAAGTCTTTGTCATATACAAATAGGCAAGTTAAAAAAAACAAAAAAACACAGTCAGTCATGTTCAGGAGCAGGTGAGTATTATAGATTCATTATCTGGTAGCAGTTCTTGAGGATTTCCATCCTGTAGGGCTTGTCTTCACAGAACCTATCAGGGTGGATCCTAAATTTATTGAAGATTCGAAGACAATTGGCTGGATACATGTTCCTCAGGGAATCAATGCTTGACAACGTAAGACGCAGAGGGAGACAGGAGTCGGGGTGCTCCCCTCTTGCTCTCCTCGGGCCAGAGGTTAATGTGGATACCGATGCAGCATCAATTCGCCTGGTTATAAGCCCTGCAAGCTTGAGGATATTTTTTGTCATGATGATATGTCTCCAGGGAGTGGTGCTCAGATTTGCTTGTAGGATCGATCTGGAGATAGTTAGGGGGTGGCCTACCACCCTGTTCATCCATCTAAGCAACCAGTACTCTAAACTGAGATACTTCTGAAGGTATGAGGCAGGGGCAGATGACCAAATTTCTGAAACATAGAGAGGAATCGGCGTAATACACCTCAGGATGTGTAGAACAAGCAGCGCTAGCTGATGCACACCAACGAGCTCTTGACGCACTGCCCAAAGAGTAGCGTAGGTCTTCTGCCTCATCCTGACCAAGTGAGGCTGAAACGTGTGCCCAACATCCTAGGTGAGGCCAAGATCAGTATGAGAGGTCACCTTTTGCACTGGTTCCCCACTAACAAAGATTTGGATATCATTTTTGACTTTCTTCTTGGTTATCGTCAGCTGCTCTGATTTGGATGGGCTCAGATGCAGCCCAATTGTGGCAAGATAACTTTCCAAGCTCAATATCTGCCTAGAAGCTTGTTGGTTGATATCGTGAATCTGATGATTATGATTTGAGCTCAAGTAGAACTTCAGATCGTCGGCATAAGACACAAAGTTCGGATTCTGAGCAAGAAAAGGCTCCAAAACTGCTGCAAACAGGATAGCTGACAGTACGCTTCCTTGCGGGATGCCTCTTGAGACGTCAATAGTTACTTGAAAGTCATTGTGGGTCACATAGGTGTCTAAGAAGTAAAATAGACTTCAAAATTTGAAGTAAGTTATCTGCCAGGCCGAAGTAGTGTTTCAGAATGGTAAAAAGAGCTGGGAGGTGTATTCTGTCATAGGCCGATTTTATGTCGAGGAATATGATATCAATCTGTGATTTGTTGTTAAGGGTGCGCTGGATTCTGAAGAGGGTATCAAGAAGATTGGTAGTTGTCGATCTCCTTTGTAGAACGGTATGCAGGTACTTGGGCCTGTGTGCAAAGCAATGCTGGGCAATTGATGGCTGAATTATTTTTTCAAAAATTTTGAGTAAAGAACAACTGATGGAGATTGGTCGCAGGTCTTTAAGAGATTTGGGTTTCTTTATCTTTGGAATGGGCTTAACATGGTAAGTTTTCCAAATTGTAGGAACTATTCCAGATTGCAGGATTTGTCTGAAAAGGTGGAGAAGGTCGATTATTAACTAGATGGTTGCACACTGTTACCATGTTCTCAGCAGCTAAACAGGTCAGTATCTCCCTAGAACTAATGCTTGGTGGTCTTCGGAGCTAAATTACAGTTTCAAATGGAAACAGTCTGGTACAGCATATGACCGAACTCAGTACTCCAAAGCTAGAGCACTGTTTAACAGACTGAAATCGCAAGCCATTAAAGAATATACTGACAAGACCTTATCCAAAGGCAAAGTGCCATATACCCGTAACTCTGAACCAGGTTACAATTTCAATCCAGTTGAATGGATCAACTATGTAGCCAGATTCCAAGACAACATCACACAACCATATGATTACCAACCAGACCCCATTTCTAGTCCAGATGACGAGCTGTTTTCCATTCAAATCGATCTACAGCAGCTCCGTCAAGCCATCAACTCGCTTCGTTCGTCATGCACCGCTGGCGTCGATAAAGTCCCGCATTTCATCGTAAAGTGCCTCAGTCCATATATCCTTGATCCTCTGCTCTACTTGTTCAACTCCATCCTCTCTCATAGAATGTTTCCTGCATCCTGGAGCAAATACGCTCTCGCCCCACTACCTAAAGTTCGACTACCAAGCCAGCCGAAGCACTATAGCCCGATATCCACTGCATCCACGCTCCTAAAGCTACTGGAAAAAGTCCTTCTTCCGCATATAACACGCCATCTTCTTCTTCTTCCACAAACATCAAAACAACTCCATTATGTTCTCCCTAATAGATCAACTGTCTCCAAGCTTCTGGCAGTCCAAACGGAAATTCTAAATGCATTTGAGGCCAGATCAGAAATGGCGGTTGTTTATGCCGATATCGAAGCTGCTTTGGATAGCCTCAACATCTCAGCCCTTCTGAATCTCCTAACCAATTTCTTTCGGATCAAAGGTGACGTTTTCGCTTTTCTGCACTCGCTCCTCCGGAATAGAACAGTGTACCTCACTCATCGCAACCTCTGCTATACCCGATCCATCAATGCAGGTGTGCCGCAAGGTGGCGTTTTATCGGGGTTACTTTTTACCGCCCTCCTTATTCCGTTTGTGTGTAACAGAGATGATGTTATTATCTATGCCGACGATATAAAGTTCCTAACGGAAATACTACCATCAGCCGACAGGGGAGTGATCACATCGGAAATCTGTAAGAAGATCACAGCTTTCTCTAGCCATCTCAACCATTTCGGTCTTAAACTGAACCCCCAAAAATCCGTTATTATGGTTTTTTCTCTGAAGAAGTGTCCCACATCCATACAACCCTCACTGCACGGTGCAGTTATTCCAAGTGTAACTAAACACAAAGATCTCGGTGTAACCTTCGACCCAAACCTTAGATTCAACTGTCACATCGAATGTGTCCTACGCAAGATCAGCCGAATGCGCTGGAATGCCCGTCAACATCTTCTTCATAACACAGATGCAAGAACCACAATCAGATACCTGGAAACCGTTGTGTATCCTACCTTTCTGTATGCCTCTGAAATATGGGCATCCGCAATACCTTCTCTCATGAAGCCCATCTTCGCCAATGAATACTGGATATTGAAGTGGGCAACCCACAAACATCGACTCCCCCCCCCCAGCAGAGGACCACCAGCATGGCCGACCAACTTCAAATCCCACGGCTGCCTCAAATAATCCGCATGAGGAGAACTGTGACCACAGTCAAAATGCTCGTTGGAAAAATCAACTCCCCTCTGGCATATATGCCAGTGGCATGTTCCACTTCCGTCCTTACGAGCCACCCCTCTTCTTCAGCTACAACGGAACAGGCTGAAGATCAGTGACAGATTCCTACCTGGACAAGTACTTCCTACAGTACAAGCCCTGCTAATGATCGGAGTTGACCTCCAGAAATTCGCTTCTAATCGCGATTACAGGCGCTCGTTGGCCGAACTTGTTCCCCTTTTGTTTGGCCCCTGATGTCGACTCATACCGATATCTCCACCTGCTATCTGCTATGAAGCACAGAACGGCACGTCACAGGCAAATTGACGAACTGTTTCACAAGAAAATGCAATACCGAACATCAATTTGGCACTGTTTGTTTGTTTGTTATTTTGGATATTAGGAGCATTAGCAACTAAGGCCATATTGCTCCGGGGATATGCGGTGGTCTTTCCCTGACCTTTCCGCATCCTCCGTATTTGGTGGTCACGGGCTCGAACCCCGGTCTAATCAAGAAGCGTCTGCTACGCACTGCTGCTCCTGCCCACTTGGCTACGGAGGCGCCTTTGGCACTGTGAAATATTCTGACTTTTGTGAATATGCTTAAGTATGTGCTTTATACATATGAACGTGAACATACCTTGGTGTACTGTCTGCCTGACAACTATGTACATACTCATATCTATTGAAAGATTAATGCTACGTTTTTAATTGTTATGTTATCTTTTATATACTGTACAAATTTTTATGCTGTACATATTTTTATACTATCCCCATATCGTTGTCAAGCCCGTGGCCTCCTGGCTGTGGTGGGCACAATATTGTATCTGTATCTTTACTATACAATAAAGATTTTCTTCTATATATGGGCTGTAAATTTTGATAATAAAGAGTGGGAAACCATCTGGACCTACAGTGGCTTTGTTGGGTAGTTTATTGATGACATCAATTAGGGTCTCTCTAGTTATTTCTATTTCAGACAAGTGTGCCCCAGGTAACCAGTCCTCCTGCGAGAGAGAGGAATCAGAGTTAGGAAAATCTGCCTGCAGTAAGCTGAACTGTGCCCATTCCTGGACAAGCTTTTTGTCAATGGCTAGATGATGATGATGCGAAAGGATCCTTCTACCACTCTTCAACCTATTGAGAACAGCTTGGTTAAGGACCTGCCTTTTCTTTTTCAAGAAGCAAGTTCTTTCTTTCTTAAAGATGGAACGGTCTGAGGGAAGTTGAGTTTTCTGCCATTTCCGGTAGGCCTTCTGCTTCTTGATGAAAGCCATCTTAGCAAGATGTACGTTGCCTTCTAGAGATTGAATTGTGAAGGGGCTGTTCATTTTCGGAGATATAGCATGGAGAACAACGCTTGTTTTCCCTTATATTCTCTCAAATGAGAATGAGGTTATCCTATAAATATCATTTGAAGATGTTATTGCTGATTTCGCAATGACACTGAGTCTCTTATGTTTTTGTAGACCCTGGGCATAATGCCTATTGGGCCTGTTGGATAATGCTGCCCTTGTTCTGTTTCCAAGGTATATTTTTCTAAATTAGAAGAAGAACGTCATTACACTGTAACTTCTAGCCGAACGAAAAGCAACTTCTTTCATATAAATAGAGAACTTTGAGATTAATAACATCACTGGAGTATAACACCAAGTAAATTGTAGTCTCCCTCTCAATAATGCTATTATCAATTTTCATTATTCGCTTTATTCTGTCAGGGAAGTGTTAAAATGTTACTAATCAAATGGGAGAAATTTAGAAATTGATTTTAAAGTAATTTATTACCGAAACACGGCATTGTGTTCTTGTACTATCTACTGTTTATCAATTTAAATTTGTTATTTTCTTTTTCGTTTACAGATAATGAAACGCTTGTGGTGAAGAAAAGTTATATATTTGGTAAGTTAGTTATAAGTCATCAGATGGATTGTATCATACAGTTGTATCTTAAATATTCTTTTAGGCCATCTTAAATATTCTTTTTTTTTTTTTAAAGTAAATCCCGAACACGAGAGATATTAGAACCTATAGTACTTCTTAGTACCATGCTTTGGTTGGAGGTTGAGAAGATGAAAGAAGATATTTGTTGATATTGGACTTGAACTTCTGTAGACTGTAATTTTCAGGAAATACGTACGAAGGAAGGTTGTTCCAGAAAATGGCAGTTGGTGAATAAACGAGGAAGATGATAAGTTGGTTCTGTCAGTTTGAAGTTGGACAGTAAATGGATGTTGGCTGGTGGCTGCACGTGTTCGGACTGTTTTGAAAGAGAGAGCAGGAATTATAGAAGCCAGTTCAGAAGAACAGTTCCCATGGAAGTATCTGTAGAAGAGGCATGCAGCAGAAACAGTGCGTCTATGAGAAAGCGAGTGGAGAGAGATGAATCATTAAATTAACTGCCCTCTTCTGAATGGAATCAAGAAGCCTGAGAGATGTTTTGGGACACCACCCCAGATGTGGGAACAATATTCCATGGCAGGGCGGATTTGCGATTTATACAGAGTGAGAAGCTGTTTGGAAGAAAAGTAACGCCGAGAGCGAAAGAGAAAACCAAGTTTTTTAGATGCGGAGGAAGCAATATTTGTAATGTGCTTGTGCCAAGAGAGATTAGAAGTCAGGGTAATCCCCAAAAGAGATATATCATTTTGACTAGAAATCGGAGTGTCACCAAAAATAAGCATAGGAGCAGAAGAATCCTTTTTGCGAGATATAAGACAAGACTGAGTTTTAGAAGGGTTGAAATCAACTAAGTTGTCTTTGTCCCACTGGAGAATTACCTGAAGGTCCGCATTTAAGGAATTGGTAGCAGATTTAGTATTAGTAACGGCCGTATGGTGCAAGAAAGCCTATGGCTTATGCTGCACCAGCCAAAAAAAAAAAAAAAAAAAAAAAAATCCGAACAAAACAATGATAAAAACAAAAATTAAATAAATAAATAAATAATAATAATTAATAAATAAATAAAAATAATAAAATGAAATAAAAAATAAATAAAAAGGAAATTAATCCTATCATCCTATGCGCTTCCCTTACCCGAAAGTACTATCCAGATGACCTTTGAATTTCCCCAAACTGTCGGCCTCTACCACCCATGAAGGCAACTTATTCCAGTAATTTATAACTCGCTGGCTAAAATAAAACTTCCTGCAATCCAATCTAAACATTTCCCCCCGTAACTTGAATTTATGTCCCCTAGTTCTAGCATCATTTATAATCTTGAAAATTTCGTCCTCATTCATTTTACTGATGCCTCTCAGAGCCTTAAACACCTCAATCAAATCTCCTCTAAGGTATCTAGTTTCCAAACTCTGCAACCCACATATTCGAAGTCTTTCTTCATAAGGACGCCCTTTTGCCGATCTCACCAGGCGAGTTACCCTTCTTTGCACCCTTTCAAGAAGCTCGATGTCTTTCTTTAGGTGCGGTCTCCATACTTGAACACAGTATTCCAAGTGTGGTCTAACATAAGCCTTATATAATGGGATTATCACGTCCCTATCTCTACTTGCAAAAGTTCGATAGATCATCGATAGGACACCATGGGCCTTTCTTGCAACCTGTTTACAATGCTCAGAGAATTTCATGTCTGACCGTATCGTAACACCCAAGTCCCTTTCCTCCAGTACTGGGTTTAGTTGAACTCCACCAAGTGAATAAGTTATTTTGGGATTACTGTTTCCCAGGTGTAATACCTTACACTTTGTTGGATTAAAGCACAGCTGCCATTTTTCTGACCATTCCTGAATTCTATCTAGGTCTCTCTGAAGAAGCTCAGCTTGACAGTGATCATTAACTACTCTACCAATTTTAACATCATCTGCAAATTTAGACATCACGCCCTCTATCCCTTCATCAATGTCGTTTATGAAAATTAAAAACAACAGTGGTCCTAATACTGATCCTTGGGGAACCCCACTTCTTACATCAACCCAATCTGAGGAATAGCCATTTATCACAACCCTCTGCCTCCTGCCCTGAAGCCATCCTTCTATTCATCTAAGGATTTTCCCAGTGATTCCAACCTGTTCCAGCTTATAAAGCAACAGGTCATGTGGGACTGAGTCAAAAGCTTTGCTGAAATCTAAATAAACAATGTCGAAATTATTCCGTAAATCCAGCTCGTGAGTGACCCTTTCGAAATAGCGAACCAGATTTGTTAAACATGATTTTCCCTTTACAGAACCATGCTGAGTATCCTTGAGAATTTCAATTCGATCCAAATGATCCTGAATTCCACCCTTGATCATTGCCTCCATGATTTTCCCTACTACTGAAGTCAGACTGACAGGTCGATAATTTCCAACTTCATTTTTAGAGCCACTCTTCTGTATGAGAGAAACATTGGCACTTTTCCAATCCAAGGGAATCTCCCCAGAGTCTAGTGATGCTCGCATAAATAGCCTCAATGGTTCAATACACTCGCTTGCCGCCTCCCTTAAGATTATAGGGTATATTCCATCAACTCCAGGAGCCTTACTGGTCTGTAGGCTCGAACGTTTTTTCATTAAATAATCTTGCGAAATTTCAATATCATTAATTACATATTTTTTAACTTCGCTCCCACAATTTCCCATTGCCACAAAAGGCTTTTCATTTGTAAATATCGATGCAAAATAACTGTTGAGTTCATCTGCAACGGCAGCTGGTGTATTTATTACTATCCCCTTTCCCTTACGTAAAGGTCCGATCTGGTTTGTCCTGCTCTTCTTGGCATTTATATATGTGAAGAATTCTTTATCCCCCCTCTTTGCTCTGTTTGCTAGTGATTTCTCATAAACTGCCTTTGCCTGTCGAACCTTTTCTGTGGCTCTATTACACATCATCTTGTAGCTGTTATAGGCTTCAGTACTTTTTATTGCTCTGTAACCTTTCCATGCCACCTTTTTCTGCTCAAGTAATGTGGCAACTTCACTATTCATCCAACTTGGAACCCTTCTCGTGGAGTATTTTTTTAATGGTATATACGCATTCAAGGCATCTGTGATTAATGTTTTAAAAGCGTACCGCAGTTCAATTGTATTCATTCTCTGCGCGATATCTACCCAATTAATAGAAGCCATGTAGCACCTTAAGGCATCGTAATTTCCTTTTCTGAAATTAAAACCCATTCCTTTGCCTTTTACGTCTGCTACCTCTCTCGTCATCATCCACCGTAGAACTCCGTGATCACTTCCTGCTACTGGTTCCTCTACTGTCAGCCCTGTTATGTCATCTGATTCATGGGTGATGATGAGGTGTAGGATATTCTTTTCTCTAGTACTTTCCCTGACATGTTGATACAAATAACAGTCATCTAGTTGATTTAAAAATTTTGTTCCCCATGTCGAGTTTCCTTCCCATTTTCCCCAATCAATTAGAGGCAAATTGAAATCACCCATAATAAGGCATTGACGCTTACTTGCCCATTCCATTTGCATGTAGAGGCTTTTGTCATAATCTTCACAATCACCTGGTCTGTAGATTACTCCTACTCGCATTGTACCTTTGTTTCCAACTATCTCACACCATACAGACTCTATACTAGCATGTGAAATGTCTGAATCCGGGAAAGCTATCGTCGCACTCAGGCTGCTTCTGATAAGAAGCATTACCCCACCACCCCTTCTATCTACTCTATCCTTCCTAAATACATTATACAAGCCGTACTGAAACTCATCATCCCCAATTTCCGGGTGGCACCACGTCTCCGTAAGCCCTATTATGTCCACGTTACTTGTTTTAACCAGCAGTTCGAATTCCTCATTTTATTGACGACACTTCTAACGTTACTGTATAAACAATTAAGATTTACTGTTCTTGTATATTTAACAACCCTAACACAACCCTTGAAGTTTTTTAGGCTCTCTTCCCTGATATTAGCTACCCGCTCACGTGAAACGTCTTTGGCCCCAAAACATCTAGATAATACGTCCAGTTGGGGTAACAGATAAGAACTCTTAAGGTATGTGCAAGAGTTACATTGACCAATATTATCAGATAAACGCGTGTCAGTATTACCCACATCCCCCCTGACTAGCAGTTTCCCTGAGCCTTTAAGGTATCCTCAATAATACTTTTGCACCACCTTTGTTTAAGTGTATCCCGTCTCTACAAAACAAATTCCTTCTACCTATAAGTGTGGGCCATGCTGATAGAAATTTACCCCCTAAAGCCTTGCAGATTCCTTCAAGTCTTGAGTTAATCCACAAGGCTCATAACATATAATCCCTCCTATCGTGTCTGGGCAGAATTGCAGACACATAGACATTATGGCCTAGCTCGCGACATTTCCTCAGCATGGTCCTGTATTTTTCCAACAAATCGTCAGATCGTGTACGTTTAATATCGTTTGTCCCCACATGAATAATAATATTTTCTTTACCCCCTTTCGAGAAGTTGAAGCTGATTGAGCAGGGCAAGGTTTCTCAAAATGAAAAGTGGAATGCAATGTGCTATTTATCGGCAAAACTATGGATAGGATTTACACCCAGTCAATGGTAGAAGGTCATTAATATACAAGAGGAAAAGAGTGGGGGAAAGAACTGACCCTTGGGGGACACCGGCATTATTGGAGAAGTTAGAAGACAGAGAGCCATCTACCATCATCCTCAGTGAGCGATCAGAGAGAAAACTGGATAACCAATTACAAAAAACAGATGGCAAACCATAAGATGAAAGTTTGTTTAGAAGCCCTTTATGCCAAACACGATCGAAAGCCTTTGAGATATCAAGAGCAACTACTTGTGTTTCACCGAATGCCCCTACCATTGAATTAGTCCATAAATGGGTAATATAAGTCAGAATATCACCAGTGGATCGACACTGGCGGAATCCATACTGGCAATCGTTGATCAGACAGAAGGTTTCCAGGTAGTTTAAGAGTTGGCGGTTAATTGATTTCTCTATTACTTTAGAAAGAGTGGAAGTAATTGCAATGGGATGATAATTGGATGGGAGGGATTTGTCACCCTTTTTAGGAACAGGCTGGATATGAGCACATTTCCAAGCAGAAGGAAAAACACCTTTGGAATAAGAAAGTGAAAAAAAAAAAAAAAAAAGGCGGCAAAGAATAGGAGTAAGTTCAGGAGCACAGATTTTGAGAACAAGTGGAGAAATACCATCGGGACCTGGAGCTTTGTTAGCATCACGATTCGTCAAAATCCTTCTGACATCCTTTTGACGGAAGACCACAGGAGGCATTGAATGGAGTGTGTTGAGAATGGAGGGAGGTGTTTTGCAAAGATGATTAATACATGAGTTGGAAGAAAAATGGGATGCTAGCAGGTGAGAGCAGGTGGGAGCAGAGATGGGCAAAAGTTGCGGCCAATAGCTTTAGCAAGAGACCAGAATGCTCGTCTACCGTTAGGGCAAGAAGCAAGTTTTCTACTCGTAGCCTGTTCAAACTCTAGTTTGGACTGATTAATAACTTCTTTACAATTGTTGCGAGCTTTGGTGTAGGCAGAAAATGAAGCTGAAGAATTAGAAACAAGCCAATTACGATATGCAACATTCTTCTCTTGAATAGTCTTAGCACATTTATTGGAAAACCAAGGTTTAGATAAAGGACGAGATTTTAAAGTGGAGTGTGGAATAAACGATTCCATTCCTAAAAGAATAATTTCACTGACACGATCTGAGTAAACGTTGACATCAGAAGATTTGAAACAGTAATTCGACCAAGGAAAAGAAATCTCGCAGGTTGTCCCATTTTGCATTCTTGTTGCCAAACAGCATGAGGTCGGGAATAGCCATAAGATAAAGGCTCCATTGGAGAAGAGACAATTACCAAGTTGTGATCTGAAGTGCCTAAAGGACCTCCCACTTCGACCGTGTACTTAGAAGGGTTGTTTGTGAGAAAAAGATCAAGTGTGTTGGCTGCATGTTTAAGATTGTCCAGTATTCTTATAGGTAAATGAACAATCTGTGCAAGGTCATAGTAATTGCAAAAGCATCCGCATCTCAACGAGCTGTGTCGGTGTGACTAGAAAATGGAAGCCAGCTGGAGTTGTGAACATTAAAATCGCAAAGGAAAATTACATCACTGTTAGGAAAGTTGGACTGGAGAAAGTCAAGTTGCAAAGAGAGGAAGTCAAAGAGCTCCAAGTGATTAGTGGAGTTTGTAGAACGGTAGAGACAACAGATGAATTTGACACAATGAGGTAGAGAGATTTTAAGCCAGAGAAGATCAAAGAGAGGAGATTCCAAATTACCAAGTCTCTAACAGGGAATATCAGAACGGACATATGCACAAGTACCACATTTGAGGCGAAAGGAATCATACAGCAAATAATTTGGGCATCTGAGATGAGCAGTATTTAAATCAACCGATAACTGAGATTCTGTCAGAAAAAGTACATGGGGTTTGGCAGACTGCAAGTGGAAATGGACATCGTTGTGATTAGAATTGAGACCACGTATATTTGTGAAATGAATTAGGAAGTGTTTGGGAGGTTTAGATCTTTTCGCAGATAAGCTTGCTCTATTAGTTTGACAATTCATGATGTATTCCATAGTAAGAAAAAGTGGGTGGGACATGCTGTATGAAGTAATGAAATTTTTGGATATGGCGTACACATGGTAAGAATATACCTAGATCCTTGACATAACGTGGCCTCGACAATGTCCCCCCCCCCCGACCACACACTACTCGGACTCCCTCCAGTCACTATCTGGCAAAGTAGAGGTAGCAAGATTATACACTACTAGCTGATCCGGAAGTCTCCTAGAGAGTTACCAATAGGTTCAGTCCGGTGTACTAACTAGCGGCTTGCCTGCGAACACCGTTTTAGAGCTGTACCCTCGAAATGTAGGGAACAGGGAATCTCGCCACGATGTTCATCATAACCTTAAAAGTCATCAATCATACTGCATGATGGAAGAGATGGGGAAGGGTTGACCGGAACTTATGTCTAGAGACTAAACATGGGTTCCTCCACTTCAAGCCTCCAATAAGCAAAGTGGTGGTATTGCACCGGTTGATGAGAGTCATCTTCCACCTAGTACTGCCTGGTAACATAGCGGGGCGGCATTCCTCCATGTGGTGTGGGCGCCACACCGCGACCCCTGCTTACGTTGGTTCACCCCTGGGTTATCACCCACCATGTACTTGTGCATAGAGGTTATACTCAGGATTACTAACAGTCCCACCATCGTGAAGGTGCAAGTAGAGGATTTTGCTGACAGACCGTCTGGACTGCGCCGAAATTGGGTCCACTTGACTTGAGTGTCACCCGAGTATTAGTTCCATCAGCGTTAACTCCCAGGTAGCAAGTACAGCTTGTCTGGCATATCTGAGAGAATGTCTATGACAACTTCAAGGACCAAGGAGTAGGTGATCAAGAACTGGAAATTGGTGGAATAATAAACACTTAAATCTGCGAGGAGTGTAATCTGCCTTTAATTTCTTAAAGAATTATATGTATAAAAGCTATTCGTGTAATAGTTCTTATACATATTGGATGTGTCAGTTAATTTATTTAGGCGAAATGAAGAAAAAAAAACATGAAGACGAAATAATTTTGGATAACTGTTATTCAGATAATTGGAATATTCTGAGCTATGTGATATTATAATATTTTTATTTTGCAGTAATGCTAATTTTATTTTAATAATCTCGTAATGCAATTTTATAATTTTATTTTATTTATTTAAAATATTTATATCAGGTATAACTGCCCAAAACATAAAATGTTTTGGGATTGGAGCTGCATTAGGTGGCGCTGTCGTTCTGCTGATTGTTCTTATATATGTATCAATCACAAGGTAAGATATTTTACATTATATTTAAATTATTTATAAAGCTAATTTTAAATTAACTCTAAAAGTATTTAGATATAATTTATCATGGACAAATAAGGTGATTTATCACCTTATAGTCACTGTTATTTGACGCAGATTAATACAGAAGGCGACTCAAAACGATGTTTATTAAATCCATAACACATAAATATCGGGATATCGGGATATAGTTTAATATGAATTATTGATTAATTTTTATCCACTAACAGATGTACAAACAAAAAGAAGGGATATGAAGACTTAATCAAGGCAGAAGAAGGAAGCTCAGGAGCACACAGAAAAAGACACAAATCAATGGTAAGTAAGGATGTAAGCTGTGATTCGTCATACCAAAGTGCTTATTTGAATATTTATTAAGTGTAACAAAATATACTGAAGAAGCCTTCGAAATAGCTTCTTCCAATTTTGATCTCAGTAATTCATGAGGCGTCGATAAAATCGGTCTACCATATGTTCTGTTCTTCAGGGGCCGCCCACAAATTACATAAACACAAAGAAAGGGCAGGTGAGAACAGATAAAAGTATTAATGTTTTTCAATTTAATAATTATCTGTAGTTTATCAATAAGTTTAAACGGGAAACTCCTGGATACATAAAGCAGTGAAGCAATCGTTTCGAACTCAATCACCATGGAGGAGGGGGACTATTTTACACGAAAAACCAGGTCAGAGAAGGGGACAGAGATCACTAGATTTAAGGTTTATTGCCTCATGTATTGTCGTGACCCAGATTATAACTGATATTCAATCCATTTTTTTTATGTCATTTCTGTAAATTTGCTAAAATGATGGAACATGTCATCAGAAACTAAGATATAAATAAGAGGCATTATCAGACTTTTTTTTTTTATGGGAAATTTGCAAACATTCACAACAGAATGTTTCCAAATTTCCAAATACTGTCCACGGCAGTATTTGTTTCTCTGAAGATCGTTTCCATTAAGCGAGTAACAGAACTTTAAAGACGGCTTAAACTCAAAACAGGTTCTGTCATTACTAAAAACTGGAAATGGTAGCTTTAGGTATTATTATATCAAGGGTGTCTTCACTATACATGTGGGATACGTAGTATAGGGGAAGAATCCTAAGGAAAACACGTGAATCCCAAGTAATTTGATGACGTACGCCAGACTGAGTTCTTGAATGGATTGATTATTAAGTCAATTCAAGTACTGTAAAGTTATTTAACATGATGTAAAATAACATGTATGTGATGTCATTTTTATGTACCAACCCACGATAACATAGTACGAGCTTGAGTAAAATTCTAATTATCTTTGTAGATGCAAAACTCAATATATATATTTGTTCAAGAGACCATCTTGAACAAACGTATATTCAAGAACGGTTTAGATAATGTATAATATCTGATAACTAAACACAATATAAAGCAGATTTAAAAATTCGATATTTTATCGACGTTTCTTTTTTTTTTGTTTTTGAAAAAAATACCAGAATAACACGAGTAATAGTCTATAATGAATATTCATTATCTTGGCTATATTTTTTTTGTATGTTGTCTTTCAGGCTGATTCTCCAGACAAGAAAACAGCAACGCATTATGATACCGACGACTTCTAACTATGCTTCTATCTGATCAAATGTGTGTAGACCATGTCTGTTTACAATTTCAGCAACTTTGTAAAGATAGCACAATAAAAATTCGAAAGGTTCTTGTCTTTTTTTCTTTTTTTTTCTGTTTGCGTTGCCAAAAATCCTTTCACTGGAAATATTGCACAGATCGAATTCATAGGGGAAAAACTATTCATTGTAACGGCGCTTCATTTGATTACAGTACGTGGCATCCATTGTATTTCCATATTTTCAATAATTGCAATTGTTTCAAATGTGAAAACCGTTTCTGTTTCTCGTTGCCTTGGTGAGACTAATGGAGGAAATATTTAAAAAGAAAATTTCATTTATGAAGGGTAATCAATAAGTATTTACCCTCACCTAGAAATATTTCAGTTAGGTATACATACACTATTAAGTCTCATAGGTTAATCTATATTTATTTGTTTTTCTAGATCCGTCCGTTTAGAGCCATAAATACAATCAGAAGTGATGTGCTGGAGAAGGTTGAGGTCGGATCCGTAATAAAATTTCTTCATTAGCTAGGAAAAGAAACAAAACAAGTCATTGAGGACATGAAAGCTGTAAATGGCGAGGACTGTCCATCATATGAGACTGTGAAAAATTCAAAAAAGACAGTTCAACTGTGAGCGAAGCAGTATGCACGTGACATAAGAGAAGGAAGTTCCATCTCACCCCCAAAACTATTATTTTTAGGCCACCTGAATAATTAAATTCATCTGCCGTGCTGTGTATCTTATGTCTGTCAATTGCGTGTGTTCTATGGTCGTTTTGTCTATTTTGCTGGACGAACAACCCCAGTTTCTGGGGGGGGGGACCTTGCTATCTACACCTGAGACCGATTAACTCAGCCACGGAGTGAAAAAAGTCCATTAAAGTTCCTCTTGTCATCGACAGGATTGGAACCCGGGTCTTTTCCACCCCGTGTGGGGAGGACCGTGACGATACCACTGTGCTAGCCGCGCTGACCAATCTCACCCACAGACTGCCATTTCAGATAAAGTGGAAGAGTTAATCCTTGAAGACAGATGTGTGACTATCTGAAACTATCTGTCTTGAAACGAAGTGAAAATTAGCCATGGGTCTGGTCTGTTTGCATTAATGCATGAGTTCCTGAACATGTCTAACGCGGCAGCCCGATGGGTTCTGAGATTGTTGACACCTCCGCAAAACAGGAGTGTTCGTTACCATTGTTGGAACTTTAAGAGAGAGAATAATTTTTTTTGGCCGAATTGTGACGATATATGAATGCTTGGTACATCATTAAGAAACAAAACAGGTGAGCAAACAATAGAAACATTCATCTTCACCAACCCCCTCCCCGCCCCAAAAAAAATCGTAATTTAATTGTATGCCTACAAGGTCGTGTTGCCAGTCTTCTGAAACTTTCTAAATGCATAATCTTTACAGATTACCTCCCAAAAGACAACAGCATCACTGGTGAGTACCACAGAAACCTCCTGGGAAAGTTAAGAGAAGCTATCAAGTTGAAGAGACACGGGAAGTTATCCAAAGGTATCCACTTCCTAGCCGACAATGTTCCTGCTTACAAGACTACTCTGCAATGAGATTTGGCTTTGAAAATCTGAAGCACCTACTTTATTCCCCCAGTCGCTCTCCTTCTGACTTCTTCCTCTTCCCTAAAGCGATGAAACCATTATGAGGCCACAGATTTCAGACTGATGAGGAGGTAATGAATTGTAAGCTTGGTTTACTGCTTATAGTTAGCAGTACTGTTCAAGAGGCCTGAAAGAGCTTACTCACAGATGGGAAAAATGTGTAGCTCTAGACGGGAAGGATGAAATTGCCAACCAATTTATTGACCGTCCCTCATACATTTAAAATTTTATATTTATCTCTTTAAAGATTTATAACGATGTATGAAATGTCATATCCACAAAGAAGAAAATTTCTTCTTCTTTAAGACTGATAATAATATAAATAACAAGACTAAGTATAAAATATTACATAGTCAATACATTTATTTCTTCAACAAATATAATATACAACAAAACGTGCGGTTTGAAGGATTAGGAAAAAGAAATCACATTTTGTTTATAGTCCACAGAAACTCTTAAAAAATATACACATTTTCTTTGCATTTAGCAATATTAATGGCAATACAGAACAACTGATGTCTTTGAATATATTTACATAGTAAATGCAACTCGGAAAAAGAAGAAAAAAGTATTATTTAAATTACGTTTAAAGATTAAAAAAAAAAAAAGGGGGGACAGAAAAGAAAATAGAAAAGATGCAATATTCGAATAATTGCCTCATATTCTCACTAGATGGCGATAAGTAATGTCTTGTATCACACCAATTGGATAATAACTAAAATGAGAACTAATAAATATTTTTTAATAAACTTAAATCATTTCATACTGTGGACTTCAGAATTGTTCAGCCAAATATCAAATTAATAATAATTAAAGAAATATAGTAAAGCTGCTAGATTATTAAAATAATATTATCATTAATTTAATTTTATTTAATTTTTGTACAGTTATTAAAGGATTTGGACGAATATAAAAATAGTAAATATTAATCAAAAGTAAAAAAAATAAAGAAACATTTATACAAGTTATAAAATGGATACTGCAATTATACATATTTGTACAGGTTTAATACTGAACGATGCACAAAGTAGCATGTAAAGTAGCAACTGGCAGTTCAATTGAAAACTTGTTAAAAAATCACCATTTAATGATTTACAAAATTAAACACTATTGAAAAAGTTTATCACTTTGGTCCTCCAAACTTTCTCGCGTTTTTTTTTTCTTGTGGGCGTCTGTATTCACCCATTGGGTGAAGTGCAGTGAGGGAGGATTTCATTGCTTGTTTCAAGCAGCAGTTGTCCTATTCTGGAGGCAATCGTGCTCATAGGGACTCCCAAGCATGGCTACCCACGCTTTCGTGGGTGAATGTGGGCTTCTGTTTATCTGTTCTTTATTTTTATATGCTTATTTTATTTAATATTTTGAATTTTCGCTTGAATGAAGTTCTCGCTTCTTTACCACAATCAGTTGCAATTTGCAATAGTGCTGCTAATGTGGCATAATAGTGTTTAATTTTGTTGGAACACCACGTTTAATTTATATTTTACTAAATCGCTATTTATCTATAAAACATTTCTTCATTATACATCTGTTATTTCTGAGGTAGACAGCAGTTGGTTAAAGTAATCGGATCGTATACATTTGAAAAATATTTTTTCTTAATCAAGAAAATAAAAATAAAATCATCTTGTGCTCTCTTGGCGAAACGTTCGATTCGTCATCGGTGCTATGATTTAAACATATTTTACCGTCATTTCTAATTTCAAACGGACACTACTGTTCTCACCATGTACTATAAGTCGTGAATGGTGCTATTAGCCCAATCTGGGAAAGTATCCAGAGTGAAAACAACCTTCCCAAGGGTATTAATCATTAAAAGTTCAATTGCACAACATGCTATCTTCACTACCAGCCCTGGTTTAGCCTGAAATTTAAAGTAAGAGATTAGTTGGATTATTCAAAATTTATTTTTCCACAAAATAAACATAGAATATTAATAAAGAAATACTTCACAAGATCGAGGAAAGAATACGTATTAATTCTGTCCTACACAGACCAAATTTAATTTAAAAACTCTAATATTGATTGACTATAGAAATTGTACAAATAAAATCAAATACAATTATTATACACTTAAAATTTTAGTCTAAATTAAAATTTGAAAGAGGGGGAAGGAAATTGGTACATCAGAATATGATAACGACGGAGAAGAGAACGTCAGTCGTGGAGATATACACTGCCTTGTCATTAATATCCGGACACCCCTCTTTGGATGGGGAAACAGGTCCTATGCATGCAACACGTCACACAACCTAATATAAATATGCATACTGGACTTCGAATAGACAATTGCAAAAAAGTGGACATGCAAGATGACACGTTCAACAGAATTACCTCAACAGTTTAATTAAATTGATGACCTCAGCAAATGCTAGACGCCGATTTCGTGTAAGGAGCGCGAATCTTGGACTGCAGTGGAAAACAGTCCTATGGACAGACGAGTCGAGGTTCGCTCTATCGAGGTGAACCCTATCGAGCATCTTTGGGCTACATTTGATCGTGGGGTACGCGCAGGCCAGATCGCCCAAAGAACAAGGCCGAACTGGTGGCTGCATTAAAGGCCGAATGGAGGAACATATCACCTGACATTCATAAAAAGCTGGTTGAGAGTATGCTGCGAAGATTGAAGGCCGGCATAAAAGCAAAAGGTTTCAGCACAAAATATTAAATGACACAATAAAAGTTCTTTTTTTTTTGTCTGAAGGCAGGTGTCTGGATATTAATGGTAGGGCAGTGCATGAGATCACATAGTCAACAACACAGCATTAAGGTAAATGCAAGCTAATCGGCTTAAAAGGTCTAAGTCCCTGTTTTTATATATTTTAACAAATTTTTACTACACGTATGAACAGGGCTGGACCGGCAGTTCTAGGCAGCTCTCAGCAAATGTTGCCATCATCTTCACTTATCATGTATGCCATCATCTTCACTTATCACTATTACATGTATATAGTTTATAGCTAAAGGTGAAAGTACTGCCTGTTAACTCATTAAAATTTTTTTTAGCAAAAGCTTAAAACCCAGTAGTAACCTCAGAGTACTGGGAAATAAGCTTTTGCTGAAAACAATTTTAATAATTTTAACATGTCATGATTATGAATCGATAACCTAAATTTACTTTTGCCCCAGTAGCAATTTTCCCGAAAGTCGCTTGGGCCAGTCCGCCCTCGCATGTGATGCTTTTAATTAAATACACTATTACAGTTTTTCTCGGATTTTTTTATAAAATCGTGTTTTAAAATTTTAATTGTATCTATGCATTTGACTTTATTTATATAAATAGTCCGTCATTAAAGAGTTAGTTTTTAAACGAAGTTTGATCGTTGTAGGACACAACTCCAAATGATTACCTCTTTCTAGTCTTGCATTAAGTGAGGAGACTTACACTGTGCTGCCACTTTATTAGGTACACACCTGCTGTGCACACAAATGGTTTGTCCCACAACGTTGCAAGTCACATGACCACAGTTGTAGATATGAATGCAGCAGAACAACCTTTCTAGTATCAGTTAAGCGTACAAACTGTAGCAAGAATGGGGAAAAGGAGTGATCTAATGGACTTCGAACGTGGCATGGTAGTAGGTGCAAGACGTGCTGGACAAAGCATCTCTGAAACGGCAGTTCTCCTGAACTTTTCACGCACCACAGTTTCAAGGGTGTATCGAGAATGGTGACGAACAGAAAACATCCTCTCAACGGCACTCCTGTGGAAGAAAATCGCTTCTTGATGAAAGAGGTCAGAGGAGGATGGCTAGAATTGTGCAAGCAAACAGACGGGCCACAATGTCGCACATCACGTCAGAATACAACCTTAGTGCACAGAACAAAATATCGCAATGGACCACTAGTTGCACTTTGTCGCGAATGGGCTACTACAGCCGACGGCCACATCGCGTACTTTTGTTATCAATGAAGAACAAGAGAGCACGCCTCCTGTGGGCACAGCAACGATAGCACTGGACTATCGAGGATTGGAAAACAGTTGCTTGGTCTGACGAGTCGAAGTTCCTGGTGCATCATGTTGATGGAAGGCTCAGAATTTGAGGAAAACAACATGAATCCATGGACCCGTCATGTCTGACGACTACTGTGCAAGGTAGTGGGGGCAGTGTTATGGTGTGGGTAATGTTTTCTTGGCGCACGTTGGGTCCATTGATACCTATAGATTCCCGTCTGAATGCCACAACCTATCTAAACATCGTTGTTGACCAAATGCATCCGTTCGTGTTGACAGTTTATCCTCAGTCAGATGGTTACTTCCAGAAGGATAATGCGCTGGTGCACAAAGCCCGAATCCCTATGGAATGGTTCCAGGAACACGACAATGACTTTTCTGCAGTGGCCCGCTCAGTCTGTGGATCCTAATCCTATTGAACATCTTAGGGATGAGCTGGAAAGGGTTGTTCGCTGCAGGCCTACACCTCCGTCGAATCTCAAGGAACTGCGTGACACACTCATGTCTGCATGGTACTCCATTCATGCACAACGTTTTCAGCATCTTGTTCAATCCATGCCTAGATGAATTCAGGCTGTTTTGAAGGCTAAAGGAGGCTCCAGACGCTACTAGGTAGGTGTACCTAATAAAGTGGCAGCACAGTATATATAGAAAGTATTATCTCTTCAACAGAAGAATACTCACCATGTCCATAGTTACCATATCGTCGCTGTCAAAGACAATTGCATTAGATGGATTGCCAACGGGAAGCATAAAAGCAAAACTACTGGCTATCGTAACAGGCATCATGAAAAGAATTGGGTTAACCTTCAATGCAAGAGCCTAAAACAAAATTAACAATTATAAACACCAAGAGTATAACTGGACATCGGATTATATGCCCAAAAAACAGGTGAAATATGCAATAAAATACTACAATAGGTAAAATATGCCCCAAAATGCTAATACATGGACTACAATTTTCACATTTATTACTCGTTTATCACAATTAACTGAACCACAATTTCTTTGTATTCGATATGTTAAAGTAATGAAACCATTTATGGAAAGCTTTATGATCTTTTTAAAAAGTTTTCCTTTTAACTTAGAATAATTTTTGGTTACAATGCACGATAATATATTTCTCAAAGTGATCCATTGTAAATTTGTAGCGTTTATCAGCCAAAGATGATTTTAAACGCAGAGAATGGTCATTCTACTTCTATGGAAGTGACTGGACTGTATTTAAAAATGTGAAGGGTGAAATCCTGAGTTCTTTTCTAAAACATTGTTGTATTTTCTTGTTTCTTCTCCTATGCATCCATGCACGGTTTAAATTTGCAATTCAACTTTTTCCATCTCCAATTGCGCTGCTCAAACAAAGTCCCCACGTTTCAAATTCGGTTATATAACTAGGTAACCAGCTGAAATGAGTCTGGATGAACGATAAAGGTTTTTTAGCCAAAAAATCACAAAGTAATGCCTTAGCAATGCCAATGAATGCTCAACCACTAGTAGATATCTTCAAACCACTGTTTATCTGGGTATTTTATGCGCTGCAGAAATTTGGGCATCTGCTTCGGCCTCACTCTGAAAACCGGTGTTCGCATGTGAATACTGGATCCTGAAATGGACCTTAAATAAGCATCGCGGACCCCCGCAATTGAGAACCACCGACATGGCTGAGCAGCTAAATGTACCCAGGCTCCCAAGGTTAATTGACATAACGCTAACTACGGTAAAAATGTTCACAGGAGTGATAAAGGCCCGAACATCTGGTGGCACAACCCTTCGCCATCCTCGAGGTCTGGCCCACACTAATCCTCAAATACAGCCATCTGAAACTTTGTAATCGTTTCCTGCCTGCCCAGACACTCTCTAAAATACTGGCACTGTTGCGCCTTGCGATTGACCTGCAGAAAATGACTACCGATTACAAATACCATCCCATTCTCCTAGAGTGGATCGCATCTGTTCAACCGGAATAACTCCTTTCAAATCTTGTGGCTTAAACTATGCTAGATTACTAAATATTGACACCAGCCATCCACCTCTCCAATCCCTACCGCGTTGTGTTTTTGAGAGGTAACAAAAATTGTTTCTCATCTGCGTTTGTTTGATCAAAATCCATGGTTTGATTTTGATTAAATTTCCCTGCCATTGTTTTTAATTGTTTTTAAATTTATGCTGCGTTGTTCATATTTTTTCTCTTTATATTTTTCTATATATTATAATTTCGAGTCCCGTCGGTGACGTGAGGAATTTTTACGGGCCTGTTTCACAACTTGGCTGAGTTAGTCGGTCTCAGTCGAGGGTATCATGGTTTTTACTCCCGGAAACTAGGGTTTTTCGTCCAGCAAAACAAAAAATGGACCACAAAACACAGGCAATTTACAGACAATATGCACGGAGCAATATGGTCTTAGTCACTGATGCTCCTAAAACCCGACTACAACAACCAACAACAACAACTTCTTTAATAAATGTAATTTAGGATTATTGAAGTCCAAGTGAAATTGTTGTTGACCGGATAAAAACTACTGTTCAAGACTTACCATATTAGTAACGACTGGTAGCATAATAGTAGCCATGGACATATTACTGATAATTTCCGTTAGAACAGCAGTGATAAGGCACAAAATAATTGCGATGGAGTCTTTTGACAAGACCTGCAGCCCTTCTAGTTGTACAGTGACCCAGTCTGTCAGGTTGGACTCCTATAAAATAATGATTTATATTAAGAGGACATTTAGAAAAATTCAAATCCCATAACAAACTTCCATACGAAAGAGATAGAATTCCAGAATAACTGATATAATTACTAAATGTTCGTAGCATTGAAAAGATATGAATAAATTCTTAAAAGCTAATTAGCTTTGAATAGTGAACCTCATCACTTATATTTTCAGACTAATCGATCCTGAAATATTCACGCCCTCGCGGTTAGCACAGTGGTTAGGTTCATTGTCCTTCCACACTCGTGATAAAGTCCTGGATTCGAATCTTCTCAACTGGAGGAATTTTTATCTAGTTTATTCTCATGACCGAGTTAATTAATCTTGGGCGAGGGTTGTATGGTTTTTTTGTCAAGCAGAACAGGCAAACTGACCAAAGAGTATACACAGTTACGGACATTTTTATTTATTTATTTATTGTGTGTGCGACTCCGATCAAACTACAACAACCCCACTGCGTATTATGTGAATATGCAGTACAGAAAAAGGCCGATCAGTGTACAGTTGTGTGTGTGTGTGTATGGTTGTATATTTTCGGATTGTGTTGAGTGATCGGCCTCTTATCCCAGCAAGGTGCAGGATGCACACCTCACTGGTTACCATTCTTGTTCCATTGAGGTGGGTCGTCTACTCTCACCAGTCCTGTTGGTTTTTAGTCCTTGTCTTTAGTAAATCAATAGCTTTTAAGTAACAAGGACACGTCACCCATGCTATGGAGTTCGAAGCTTTCCAATTCCTCTACGTACAATTAAAACATTTTGGTCCTTTGTCTCTTCCCATGCACTGCTGGTGCGAGCGACCATGTTCCCCACAATGCATGCACACTTCATCGTTATAACAGTGAATTGCAGTGTGTCCATAAAGAGCAAAGCGATAACACAATTTAACAATCTAAAATCTTCTGAAGCGACAACTTTCACAACCAATGAAAGTCTTTTGCAATTTCTCTACGGTCGATGATATTCTGAATGAAATTTCAGTTATTCAGTTCCGTTCCAGACTTTCTCCATTATTTATTGAGAAACGAATTCTTGGTTCGCTGAAGAGTTCCTCCTTAGATATTTTTGTGTCCACTAAACTGCGATTGAAAAGATCCTTCACGAGTTCTGTTTCATCATCAGCATCCATATCAATGTTGTAGATAATTATCGTTGGCTTCGATCCTAACCGTACCTTGATTACCAACCCTAAATCACAAAATAAGTACAACCTTCTATTAATTTCACATCCTGGGCACTTCTAAGTTGGACCAACAACAATCCTTCACTAGTTTTGCAAATATTCTTGACACGAGCTATGCGAAGATTATTTTGTATTCCTGAAACAAAAGTTTGCTTAATCTCGCCACTGTAAGAAAGTTAAGGAGACAGTATGTCGACGCCTCATGGCTTTGGTTGCTTTGCCACTTAACAGCTAACACTGAACACTTTGGTTCTGGCACCGGCGATTAGTACCAGTGCCAACAGCAAATTTGCGCCATAGACTAATAGTCATGAAATGGTAAGTGATTCAGATGGGACCATAATTGTTGGTAGTCGAAACCTACCAGTCCGACCCTCTAGTGAGCTAGTAACAAAGCATGAAAATCACGCGCCCAAGGAAACTCATTTCAAAAGTTTGTATTTTGAATACGAAGGATCACCTGTGTATTCAACTGAAATGCAATTGGTGTTCCAGTGGTGTTCTAAACCTTATAAACTTGGATTTAATTTGAAATAATCTTTGTCTTGGTGTCCCAGAACAAATTGTTCACAACCCACACACTGTCTGCATTAATACAACAGTAAACTCGCTGTTGCCTGTAGTCCAACTTCTCCCAGGTATCGGAGAAGTTTAGCTGCACATATTTGAATTAGTTTCCCTATTAAATATAATCACATTTTTTGCTAATATTTTACGGGGTTACCTTTGCTCCCTGAGCTATAGCCAGACCTCCTCCTAAAAGTATTAACACACCCCAGGGAATTTTCTGTTGAGCAGTTTTCCAGTCCAATAACGGTGGGCTTTGTCCAAATCTTTTTGGTTTGGCAGGAATGATAAAAAGGAAAAGCGCTATTCCTATAGCTGGAGTTGCATCTTTTACTTTTCTGAAAAGATAAAGCGATAATATTCTGAGTTTGGAGATTTCTTTTATTTTACCAAAGAAAATTAAATGACTATATTATTAAAAAGCTGTAAAACTGCTATTTGTAGTATAAGGTTATGAATTTTTACACAGACTAAAATTCGCAATGATGGCTAGTAATGTACCCCTCCTTTCTCCTTTGTCATTGTCACCGAATCCACCCACCAATAAGTACATTGAAAATTGAATCCCCTCCAACATTTCTAGCTCTAAAAAGCTGTTAAAAAATTCATACTGAGATGTATGTTGGAGTCAAGGGTTCAATCTTTAGGTGGATTGCAAGTTGGTTACACGACCTACAAATAATGGTTGTACTCGTAATTAATGGTTACTCATTAGAATCAGTTGTCCTCGTGGGAAGTACAGTTAACATAATCACTGTCCTCTCCACACTGGGTGAAAAAGACTTGAGTTCAAGTCCCGTTAATGACACGAGGAATTTTTATAAGACTTTTTCACAGCGTGGCTGAGTTAGTCGGTTTCAATAACTAGTCAGGTGTACATTTTATGGGAAGGAGCATCTAACTGAGGTGTATAAGAACCGGGCGAAGAGTTAGACTTGATTGTGGGAAGTCTTCCACAATCCAGTTACCAGCGAGTTGTTAATCATTAGAATAAGTTGCTGTCATGAGTAGTCGAAACCAACGGCTTCGGGAATTTCAAATGCTTCCTGGATCGATACATACCAGAAGCGGGGAATAATACATTTTATTTATTTTTATTATTATTATTTTTTTTATTCTGCTGGTGAAGAAAGGACCTGACTGCATGTCCAATAGTAATACAAATGGAGAAAATTATTTATCAGATATTCATCTACTCTATCCACTTCTATCATTCGATTTATTAAAATCAGTTTATGGTAAACAAATTAATAAATAATAAAAATCATATTGTCTTTTAAAATACACAGAAATTGGAAAAATTATGCCCTCTTGATGTACGGTTCGCTAAAAAACAGGGCCGTTCAAAGGGGGAGAAGGTACAGTGGATGCAACGCACCCAGGCACTGACACAATTCCAGGCCCCTAAAACGTTTCTTAAATAGTTATAGCATTAGATACGACTCACCCGGATGCGAAAAAAATTGTTCCTTAAATGATTATAATAGTATAACAAAAGAAAGGAAGCCCCCAAAACTAATTAAGCACCAGCCCCGGCCAGCCCCAATGCTGTTGTTGTTGTTGTTGTTGTTGTTGTTGTAGGGTTTTAGAAGCATTAGCGACTAAAACCATATTGCTCTATGTATATTGTCTATAAATTGCGTGTGTTCTGTGGTCCATTTTCCGTTTGCTGGATGAAGAACCCAACTTTCCGGGAGGAAAAGCCGTGTACCCTCGCCTGAGACCGACTAACTCAGCCACGTTGTGAAAAAGGCCCATAAAATTCTTAACGTCATCAATGAGACTCGAACTCAGGTCTTTTTCACCCGGTGTGCCACCCACAAGGGTACCCCCTCATGGTATTACACGGTTGTACTAACGAACAGTGATCAAACAAGAAACGATCAGTAATAAAAACCTTATAATCTTCCATTTGTTTGTTTTTTTTTTTAAATTTTCATCTTGACTGTGGCATCAGTTTTCTTGAGTCCTTCACGTTACAAATATTTATGGAATCACAGAGCTCTCTCTCTCTCTCTCTCTCTCTCTCTCTCTCTCTCTCTCACTAAGCGTAAGAATAGACCTCTATCTGTTAGTGATCGCATGATTCTCATAATATCATGTTATATCAATCAATAAATCAAACCAAATATCTTTAGATTAATAACCTGGTATCCCCGCAATGTACTTTAACAAAACTGTCGATACTAGGACACTACTTATGCTATGCTGCTGCAACAGGATCTGGAAAGGTTGAGCAGATGGGCTGAGAGGTGGCAAATGAAGTTTAACATTGATAAATTGTAAAGTACTACAAATGGGAAACAGCAACCCCAGAGCAACGTATCGTGCAACGTTTGTGGTACTACACTGACAGTGGTAGAGAATGAAAGGGACCTGGGGGTAGTTGTGCAGGCAGATATGAAGTTTTCTGAGCAGTGCAGACGGGTTGCAAGAGTAGCTCATGGATTATTGTCAATGATATACAGGAATTTTTCTAGCAGGGATAAGGAGGTGATTTTTCCCTTGTATAAGGCAATGGTCAGGCCACATGAGTACTGTATACAGGTCTGGAGGCCTCATTTCAAGAAGGATGTAGAGCTGCTGGAACGAGTACAGAGAAGGGCAACAAGATTAGTGAATGGAACAAAGGGGTGCTCTTACGAAGAAAGGCTTAAGTTTTGCAAATTACAGTGTCTGGAGACTAGGCACCGGCGAGGTGATCTGATAGAGGTGTATAAAGCCTTGAATGGTTTGAGCATGCTCAATGCTGATGGGATTCTTCCTCTAGCTCAGAAAAATCACCTGAGAGGGCATAAATTCAAATTGACGAAAGACAGATGTAGGATAGACGTGCGGAAATTTGCCTTTAGCCAGCGGGTGGTTGGTGGGTGGAACAGACTCCCATCCCTTGTGGTGGAGGTTGATAGCCTAAATAAGTTTAAGGCTCAGCTGGACAGGTATTTTGAACGAACAGAGGGGTGAAGTGGAAGTGGGTTTTTTTTTTTTTTTTTGGCTGATGCTGCATAAGCTTGCTTTCTTGCATCAAATGCCTCTACTAATGCTAAATGCTAATGCTAATACTTACACTCTGGGTGTCAGATCTTCCAGCACATTTCCCCAGCCAATTACAAACTGAGGGTCTCTAAAAAGCCAGAGAAACACTAAGATTGTGAACAGCACTAGTATTGCTAGCTCGTGGAATCTGAAAGAATCAAGATTTTTCATATATACATGTATCTTAAGATGCTTAAACAAGTTGTGCAGTATTTCAAGCGTAAAAATAAATATACAAACATATGTATGAAGAATATAATCCTCATATTTTAATATATACATTGAGTTTTCTTTTTATTCGCAACATCCCCTTGTATAGGAATAAACACTGGTCTGTGACGCTGGTGAAGGCTCAAAGTATTGATATAAGTTTGTAGTTCGCAAGCGTGGCGATCAATTTTTGAGTGTCTGCAAGGAAGGGTGGATCGGCGTGGAGATCTTTCGACTGGGAAAGTAGAATGACTGTGGGGACAATACGTGCAGGTGCTAGTATTTCGACCAACAGCCAACACATGATCAAGTGCTCCCGCCCTTCTGTGGTGTCACAAATCTCACCAGAGGTGTAACAACAAGCCAAAAGTCAAACATGGGACAGCCATGTGTGGTCGAAACCCTTGGATGCTAACTGATTTCAGGAACGTAACAATGGCTTCTCCGTCCTCCCATGACCGCCCAGCGCAGCCGATCTCAACCCAATAAACCACGTTTGGGACCTTTACTGGTAAAGGATATTAGATGGACATCTAATATCCTTTAGGACATCTAATATCCTTTACTGGTAAAGGATATTAGATGTTATGACCATCCACCTCACAATGTGTGAGCATTATTCGACACATTGTGCAACACAGTGTAGTAGCACTACCACAAGCCACCCTGTAACACCTTGGAGTCCATGGCAAGATATGTACCGGCTGTATTATGGGCAAAAGGTGGCACAGAGATATTAAGGGGATGTTGCTAATGCAAAGCCAACTCCAGGCTCTGAGAGGCATAAGCAAATTGAATGAGAACGAAATTTTCACGGTTATAAATGATTTTAGAACTAGGGACCATAATTTCAAGTTACGGGGAGGAGTTGGGCTGTATTGCAGGAATTTTTATTTTAATAACTTAATAACTTTTAATAACTTACGACATTGGACCTAAAGCTTTGTAATTTCGAAGAATAACATTTCGTACGGCTTCGTCTTTGCTTTTATCTTCTTTCTTGCTGAAAATATAAGAATGATAAATGGTATTAGATCAAAAGATTTATCATTAGCAGTGGCAAACGATGCAAGAAAGCAAGCTTATATAGCATTTACAACATTATACAACAAGCTTATACAAGCTGTACATACACTGGTGTTCAAAGAAAGTACATCACCCCCTTAAAATTGTAATTGTCGTCCGAATAACATAAGTATATGGCAATATTTCTTACAGATTGCATCAGATAAGATTGACACGCGTAGGTGATTACGTAATATTGCATCAGCTGTTACTTTCAGCTATATAAGCACGCTCTACAAGAGTTGCAGTCATTCCTTGCTTGTGTCAAGATGGCGAGTTATGTGCAGTTGATGCCACGAAGAAAGAGTGCTCTTGTTGCTTTAGGTGAGGAAGGATGTTCTTCAGATCATATTGCTTATAGAGTGTCTTGTAATCAGTCGACAGTGAGTAGATTTCTTTCCAAACTCAAGAATTCTGGTTGTGCTGATAGGAAAAAAAGGAACCGGACGCAAACGAGTCTCTACGCCAAAACAGGACCGCGTTTTGAAACGCTTATGCCTTAAAAACCGTAAAGCTTCTTCGTCTGAGCTGAAAAAAGAATGGGAAGAACATACAGGAGTGGTAGCAAGTGCAGTAACAGTCAGAAGACGCCTCTTCAAAAATGGACTTGTACCCAGTTGTCCTAAGAAGCCCTCCTCACAAAATGAATGAAAATGGCCCGATTAATTTGGTGTAAGGAGCGTGTCAAATGGACCCCCGAGCAGTGGAAGTCGGTTATTTTCTTGGATGAGAAGAAATTCAACCTGCATGGCTCTGATGGGAGACAAACGATTCGCCGTAGACGTGGTGAAGAATACCATCCAGACTGTATGGTGTCTACAGTGAAATTCCCTACCAGCCAAATGATATGGGGGTGCGTTTCGTATCACCTGCAGTTTATGAAAGCATCCGTAAATGCCAATGGATACCTGGCTATATTGGAAGGCAAATTGCTGCCAACCATTAAAGACCATTTCAACCTGCCAAGTAACTGCATCTTTCAGGACGAATCTGCTCCTTGTCATCGGGAGAAAAGTGTAAGAAGGCACTTCTGTAGTTACTTTAGCTTCGTTTCTGCATTAGAGGTTCGACAATAATGGGTTTACATTTGTAAACCCATTACTGTTTAAAATTTTCTTGGTAAAATGTTTTATCGAAGGGTATTGAAACAGTAGGATGGGATGAGGGGATAAAAAGAGCAAATGTGATCCACTCTATTTTTCTTGGGTGAAACGTTGTTATTATTGTAGTTGGGTTTTAGGAGCATTAGCGACTAAGGCCAAACTATTTTTTTTTTATTCTCTATGAAAACAGACTCCATCGCTTAGTTAGGATAAAAAATAAATAAATAGATAATTACCACCAAGGAAGATACATGGCTTGGAACAATAGCCACATGACTACAGTGCAGATCAACATCCCAGGAATATTATACATCATCCATGTAGTGAAAGTTAATTCCTTGCAGTCTGGAAACATTCTGAAAGTAAGAGATACGTTTCATTTACTTACTTAGTATTTACATATCATTACATATACTGGTGAGCAAAACTTAAGGACCAACACTATTTCTAAAGGTTACAACCACAAAATCTTTACTTAAGGTACTCTTTACTGATGAGAGTAGATTCAGTCTCAGCAGCGATTCTGGACGTCAGTTAACCTGGCGAGAAGTTGGCACACGGTATCAAACATCAGTGAAAGGGATCGATATGGCGGTCGAGGTGTTCTTGCCTGGAGAGGCGTTATCTTGGATGGACGTACACAACTCGAGATACTGGAAGGCGGTACAGTAACCGGTGCACGCTACTGTACTGAGGTAATCCTTCCCCATGTGCGTCTGTTCCGAGGTGCCATTGGCCCGACTTCGTGTTTATGGATGATAACGTCACACCCCATCGCACTGCTGCTATTGATATGCTTTTGAAAAGTGAGGACATTGTTCGTATGGATTGGCCTGCCCGTTTCTCCTGTCGATCTAAATCCCATCGAACACATATGGGACGCTCTGGGGAAGACGCCTAGTGGTACGTCCATACCCACCAGCAAATGTTCACCAGCTGAAGATGGCGCTGACAGAGGAATGGACGATGTTACCGCAAGAACTTATCAACAACATTGTTCTAAGTATGGAGAGGCGGTGCAAAGCCTGCATCGACAATAGGGGTGGCCATATCTCCTGCTGAGGACCACCTCTTCCCTTTGTTCCATCTTTGGAAGTGATGCATCTTTGAATAAAGTCCTTCTGTACCATCTTGTTTCTGTTGTTGTGTCGGTGTTGTTTCCTTCATATTTCTGTACCTCACGAGGTTTCTTTGGTATGCTTTTTCCATATCCAGACCACTCCTATGAGAAGCTACAGATGAAAATCTGACTGGTCCTTAAGTTTTGCACACCAGTATACATTACAGTTTAACTAAGTCTCTCTCTCTCTCTCTCTCTCTCTCTCTCTCTCTCTCTCCTACTGAAGCAATGCAAGTTTAACTTACTCGTCAAGTAGTCCTTTCAGTACAAGATTCGGTCCACTTCCAATGATTGTCCCAGTTCCACCAGCATTGGCAGCGAAGGCAATACCCAGTAGTAGAGCTCTCTTTAATTTTTTCAGAACTATTCTCATTTCCTGATCAGTACTAGATGAAAAATATAAACGCAGAAAAGACATCATTACAAACGTATCGTACAGCTTTATACCATTTTCATATATTTTTTCAAAAAATTACATGCAATGTATGTGTGTATCATTTTTCACGATTACTGCCAATATGAACCTTTATAATAAGTGATGTATTACATATTCAAATTTTACCCTATAAAGCCACAACAGAATCAAAATAAAAATCAATCGAAGAGGACTTCAAAAATTCCGATAGGAATCAAACCAGGATCAAAGGAGTGGCAAGAGGAAACTCGGGTTTTACGTCCAGCAAAACAGGCAAATCTACCAGAGAAGTCCCCCCCCCTCCCGTGGGTAACACAGTTGGTATAATCACCGCCCTCCACACACACCGAGTGGCAAAGAACTGAGTTCAAATCCCGTCAATCACGCGAAGAATCTTTATGGACATTTTTCAAAATGTGGCTGAGTTAGTCGGTCCTAGGCGAGATTAGCATAGTTTTTCTCCCAGAAACTGGGGTTTTTCGTCCAGAAAAGCAACCACAGAACACATGCAATTTACAGACATTAAATACAGAGTAATTTAAGATATTGAAGCGCCTAAAACCCCACATCAAATAAGACCATAGAACACACTCAGTTTATGGACTAAGACACATGACTAGATGAAACAGTTCTCTGGTGGCCGTAATATGAGTTTTATTATTATTATTATTATCATTATTATTATTATTATAAGACATTCTGATTTACTGGTCCACTAATTGTCTATATAATTAATTGTTCATCATTTCTCCTCAGAGTTAGGCCATAACCTACTCCCATTCTCATATTTATTTTCCCGGTGCTTATGCGCACCAAGCTGATTGAACATTTCATCATGGCAGCCCATCAACGGGTGCATGCCTTAGATTCTATGTACTTCTTAACCAAGAGTGTACACCTTCCTTCGCTTTCTATCCTTTTTTGTACACATTGTACCATAACGTTCACTTCTGCATCCCTTATGTCTGAGTGGTACTATGTTTCTGATATCTACATAATGGCCGTTTAATAAAGGATGATCATATTTTTTCACAACTTACTTTTATTAATCATCCATATTTCGATGGTCCTTTTCAAAGTAGTCTCCCATTTGATGAAATGCACTTACTTCAACGTTAATTGCCATTCTTCAAAAACATGGTGTTTTTGAAGAATTGTACAACTGTACAATAGAATTGTACTATTGTACAACAATCTTCTTTCACGATTACCGAAGCAGTGTTTATGGTTTTTGTGACAGCAGTGGTCCTGGAGCTCCAACCACTGCTGTCCCTTGGGGACAGCAGTGGTTGGAGCTCCAGGACCGTCGATTTTTGTGATTGAATCACGTCCATCTTTAAACATTCTAAAACCACCTGCGAGCTGTGCTATATGGAAGCATAGATTCACCATAAGCCTCTTTAACATTTCAAACTATTTATCTGTTTTCTTAAGACAGAAGCAAAATTTGGAGCAGCATACTGTTCCTCACATGTAGCGTCCATTATTACGTAGGCGAAACTGAACAGGCATAAACTTGATAAACCACTGATGCCACATCGTGCGCACGAGTCAACTGTACAGTTGCTATATGTGTTGCAGTTGGATAAGTCTTAAATTCCGCAGCTCAACTTTCTAGAAATAGCAAGCAGTACGGTTGTTCATGAAAAATTATAATCATTCTTTATTGAACAGCCCTCGTATTTCTCCATTTTCCTTTCTCTGAAAACTCTCCTTCCTGTAGAACCAGTTTTTTCCACCCTTGGTGAATTTATTGTGCTCTCTGTGCACGAATATAAGTTCTCGGATTTAGATGGGTGGTTAAGTGCTTGATGGATCCCACATTTTACTTTCTTCGAGGGCATCAACCCTTTTTTTCAAACACACATACTCGCACATTATAACGCTAAAATTTTTGATTATTCTCCTAACACTCTTTGCATTGAAAAAAAAACAACAGAAACAACAGTACATACATTCTGCAAACATGCAGTAAGTAGCGTATATTATAAAATATTGTTTCGAGGAGAAATGCCTTCTGCAGTTATTCCCTGAGCAGACACATTCCCCCACTGCTCTGAACTCTTTTCTTTGAAACTCTTGTCTGACGCATGATTTCAATTTAAATTTAAATTAAAAATACTGCACTACAAACTTAAAACAAACAGGACACAAAGCGAATAATTTTTAAGTAATAAACGAGTTTACTTAGCAGACATCGAAAAATGGTGCCCACATAGCATCTAGCTCATGCACTGGGCTACGCTGCCAATAAACACTCGTGCTCCAAAATATTATGACCGTTCCTGTCTCCACAAATGGACGCATCCCTTTTAACAACACTAATAATTAAAATAAACAACACTATCATAAATTTTATAATTACGATTAATAATAACATTCTCTTTCATTCTTGGCACTGCAGAGAATTGTATAGATACTTGCATTCGATTTTCTCCTTCTAAATTCTCGGTACTTTTGACTACGAAAACTGGAGGGGCTTGTTTCTCTTCATTGGTTGTTCCGATGCTGGCAACTGATATAATTGATACTAAAGAAAGCAGAGAAATTCGAATAAAATTAGTAAGGAAAAATGGCTGCATTGTTTCAATATATTTATAAATAAATAGTTTTAATTGATGGTTATAAAATAAAATACATTCCGGCTATTTAAACTTAGCACAGCTATTGCAGCTATAAACATAACAGAGAGGATGAAGGACATCAAAAATTATAGTTCAATAAACATTGTAATTAAAATTGCATCTATTGTAAACATCAAGTTAGCATCTCATCATCAATACTGAGAGGTTCAGAGGACAGTGCACATAATGACCATCTTCTCCACACCAGGTGGAAAAGAGCCGGTTGGAATCTTGCCAATGGAGAGAAAATTTTTATAGGCTTTTTTCACAACGTGACCATTTTAATCGGTCTCATTTCTTGGCTGCATGGTTTTTGATTCAGGAAATGCAGGAGGTGTAGTTGAGTCAGCGTGGACCAATCAATTTGCCACGCTTTCCATATACCTCGTTCAGCCCATGCCTCGACGAATGCAAGCCGTTCTGAGGCCCAAAGAGGGAAATATGAGTTATTAGCTAGGATATAATGCTACATTTTTATATCAGATGGGTCCCCAAAAAGTATTCTCCCATAAGGCCCGGAAAGTACCAAATCCTCTGTTGATAAGAATGACCCAGAATATAATGCAAACCATTTAGATTAGTGTTTGGTCTTTTTTTTCTGCTGTTATCTGCGATATTGACTTCAGTGAACTAAAAAGAAGAAATGAGCATTGACCTTTTATACAAATGTTAGTATTAAGCGTACAACCTTGGTACACCTTTGGAAAACACAGCCGGCAGATTTTCAAAATAAAACCTTAGAAAAATTTAAAATATCTACTTTTTTTGAGAGACCTTTACCTCTGGCACTGGGATTAATAAAAGACATCTTCTTGCTTTCGTAAAACTCTTTTTCTAACTCGTTAATAACAGCTTCTACAATTGGAACCATCATGGCAGTTGTAGCTGTGTTGGTAATCCACATGGACAAGAACATCGTGGTTATCATAAAACCGAACATAATCCTAGAAAAGAAAAGAAAGTATGAAGTAGAAAAAGTTAGCTTCTGTTAAATTATAATTTGAATTTAAACTAAAAAAATTGTGGATTGTATTAGCTGGGACATGCAGAAGTCTAGAAAGCGAGATGTGGGGGATTACAAGCATGGAGTCATGGGTTAAGTCATCAAATGCTGACATTATAAGGATATCGGAAACATGGTGGATTTGTAGAGGTTGAGCACAATGTGTACAGAAAGAACTTATATGTATGTATGTACATTCCAGCCTAAACGTTTGGAATCATGTTTCACTTTTCTTTAATTTTCAAAGTTTTTATTAAAAGAGGACCAACTTGTTTAACAATTTTTATTAAAATATTTCTATTATGCTTAAAAACCAAAAAACTTGAACAATACTTAAGAAATATCTAACAGAATTTAAGAAATTTCGAGAATATTCGAAGATATTCCAGAAAGGTGTAAAATACTCCTGAATAGGGTAGAACATTGTAGAAGATTCCTGAACATGTAAATCCTTCTAGAATATTGTAGAAAGTTGGATTATTGCTTTAATATCATAGAGAATTGTAAATCATTATAGAGTGTTTTGCAATAATATAGACTGCACTATTCGCACGCTATTCGCCTAGGCATTGACTCCACTAGATGTCTGAAGACATCTAGTAGAGTCAATGCCTAGGCGAATAGCGGCTGCTGTCCTTGCGACTGGTGGTTTAACACGGTGGTCAAAATTCAGTTATCACTGAGTGTGTATTATCTGTATAATACATGTATTCTCTTATCACTTTGACTGTTTTGTTGGATGAAAAACCGTACTTTTTGGTGAAAAAAAGTCCTACACTCCCCTCCCGAAACGGACTAACTCGGTCACTGTGCGAAAGAACTCCACAGAAGATCCTCCCCCCCTTTAAGACAGAATTTGACCTCCCGCTTTTCATTCGGTTTGTGTAAAAGGTCTATGATTATGGCAACGTGTTACCCACAAGAGTTCTACAAGAATGGACACTTTATTCGGCAAATTATTGCAAGGGATGTGTATTATACTGAAGACTCTCGTTTCGCAAATAGAAAAAAAATTTTACGTTACACACTATAAAAAGGAAAGAAAAAATTTAAATAATTATTAAACTGTAATCCTTATAAGAAGAATAACCTTCAGTGATTAATTAGCATACACTTACCACCTAGGACTGGTGCCAATAGCCAACAAGACACGAAGAGCAATTCTCTTGTGTAGATCGGAATGCTCTACAGCAGCAGCAAAGAGAAGACCTCCAAGATACATCATTATGGTGTCCTGTGTTCCAGATGAAGAAAGAAGGTAAAAAAGAGACAGATATGAAGATTAGAAGCATAGCTCAAAAGATTATTGAATTGTTTTCAAATAATAACTTTTGTGGAAGCGCTTAAAAAGTATGAATGCGTCCTGCCTCTTAATAACTATGAGGCACGATGCATTTCACATCGAATTAATAAAGTCACATATAATTTTTTCGTTTGACTTGTCACAGGACTCTGTACGCCTTTGTTGACAAAGGTTGGACTAGGCTCGTATCAATTCATCGACAATTGTTCTAGCAATCATGTCCAAAAACAAGTCCGTTTTAGGTACAAACTTTCATATTTTGAAAGTCAGAAGGGGAAAGATGATATTTTGTAAATTTTGAAAAAAATATTGAAGAGATTTGATTGGATTATGATACTGAAAACCATGAAACCCAGAGGAGGATGAGCTGAGACCTGGTATCGATATAATAGTCAACACTTATCGTCGATTCCTCAAAAACTAGCCACAAAGATATTCTCTTTCTAAGGAGAGGACACTTATGATTCGCTTCTAATTGCTCATACGGTTCACTTATAGGAGACGTATGAAAACCTCAAACTTCTTATAAAGTTAAATAATCTCCAGGCACTTTGAGTAGACAAGTAACAGTGAGGAGAACATCATTATGAGCAACTTTAATTTCTCTCTTATAAACTGGTAATCATGGACATAGAAGGAGAAGTTTCTCGAAGGGACTAGATGAAGACTATTTATTTCAGGTCCTCCCTAGTTGGTAATAACACCATAATAACCACATTGGATGGAAGAGGCCTAATTTCGAATCGCATTAATAGCGAGAGAAATTTTTATGAATTTCTTCTTACATCGTGGCTGGCTTAGTCGGTCTCTCTGGTGAGGTTTCAGTAGCTTTTCTTTCGGAAATTCGAGGTTTTTGTCCACAAACAGGAATCTACCGAAGAATACACGCAAATGCAGGTACAATATACTGACGACTTTGAGTTTTATTTGCTTTAGCGCTTAATACACACACATCTAACTATTTAATGTAGTATGGTATTTATTTCAACAAGTTGGAGAAATCATGAGGGGGCCACATCGTCTTTAATTAGTATTCTCCGAGTATCCAAGCAGTTTCAAAAATATGACAGTTCAGGAAACCAATAACGGGTATTGATCATAAAATCAAAAAATGGGTAGTATCTAAGGAAATTTCGGTGGTCAAAGGAAACGGTCAGGGCTTTAATTAAAGGAGGGAGGGACTCAGGTTTTCTTGAGCTCCATTAACCGGAATTACTGGAAGTTTAAGGATTTATTCTGAAAGCACAAACATATTCATTCCAGTAGAGAAGTACCACAAAAGAAAGATGCCAAAACGAACAACAAGAGAGCTGAAAGACTTAATTGAGCAAAAGGAAAAAACGTGGTATAAGTTACAGGCTATAGTTCTACACTGCTTCCCACAATAACTATAAAAAGATGTGTAATAAAATCACTGACAGTGCAAGGCTTGCAAAAGCTTAGCTCATTGAGGAAGAGAAACAACAATGGGATTCTACCATATATGAATGAAAAGTGCGAAATGGCGTCCGAGTTATACAGGTATTTTGCAACTGTCTTTACTGTTGAAACCACATTAATGCCAAGTGGGGAACAGTGAAGCTGAGTTGAAATGTCGTAAAGTGGCATAATGATATCAGAGAAGAGTCTATCTGAAAAACTGTTGAGGCTCAGATAGTATAATACCCTAAGGGTGTACATTCTATTATTCTGAAAAGGGCAGTAGGTGAGTGCACACAACCACTTTCAGTTTTTACTAACTGCAATATCTAAACATCAGTAATGTTAATGAGATCATTAGATTCAGGGATTATTCCCTTGAACTAAAGAAGAGCCTATATGTCTTCTCAGTTCAAAAAGGAGGTTTTTGTTGTAGGGTTTTAGGCTTATTAGCAACTTAGGCATTATTACCCAAGTTGTTGATAAAAACCTGAGATTCCGGGTGAAAAAACCATGCTGACTTAGTCGGGCTCAGGTGAGGGTAGCATGGTGTTACCATGCTACTCTCGCCTGAGCCCGACTAAGTCAGCCATTTTGTGAAAAACACCTATAAAAATTCTTCACATCATTGACGACACTCGAACTGAAGTCTTTTCCACCTGGTTTGGTGAGATACTGTTGATTATACCAAACGGGCCACCCACGAAAGTTCATAAAGTAGGAGCAAAGAAATAATGATCAATTATAGGCCAGCCATTTTGACGTCTGTGGCTCATAAAATTATGAAATCCATTATTAAAGTTACAATGTAGGACCCTATAACAAGAATGGTATCCTAAATATGTCTCAGCATGGTTTCGTGAAGGGACTTACCTGATTAATGTGGTAAATTACTACTACGAAATTATAAAGCAGTTTGGATGCAAGAAACAACTTTGATTATATTTGAATTTTAATAAGGCTTCCGATACAATTCCCTCATGAGAGGTTATTGCATAAATTAGAGCTAGTCGGGATTGGGAGTTGCTTGAAGGACCTGAGACAGAGGGTCGTCATAAGTAGGTATTCTTCAGATTGGACTGGAGTACCAAGGATCAATCGCTCAGGAATCATTGCTTGAAACTCTCTTGTTTTAACATTTCCGAATGATATTAATGAAGGAATACAACAGAAGCTGTCAAAATTTGCTGAGAACTTAAAGGTTGGTAGTTAACAATCAGAACCAGGATAAACTGCTTCAAAGGGGTTTGGATCGACTGAAATATAGCAGCTAAAGTTTAATGTTACCAAATGGAATTGGGGAACAGACACCTAGGAGTGATGTATAGATTGGGAGAGAGAAACAAAACGACTTACTGGATGAGAAATCCTTGGAGATTACGATACGGAAAGAGATGAAGTTCAAGATGCTCTGTAAGCAGGTGGCAAGATGGGAACATGTATTCGACCTATAATTTGCTGGAATGTTGCAAGTTAAGAGAATGTCAGCATCCCTCTTTATAAGATTACGATGGTGCGACGGCACTTGGAAAATTGTATTCCGGTCTGGAGGTCGCATCTAAAGAAAGTTAGAGAACTTCTGGTGAATGGTCAAAGAAGTGCAAATAGGTGAAGGGCACTAGATATTATTTCTATGAGGAACGGCTTAGAAGATGTGGTCTGCAGAGCTCAACTACGCACCTTCGGGTTGGGATTTGATTGAAGTATATAAGTCCCTGAGGGGAATTAGTAAAATGAATGAGGTAGAAATATTTTCACCCATGGGTGAGACAAGAACCAAAAATCACAAGTATAAAATCTTAAGGAAGAAAGGTAGACTAGGCTAGGGCAACGTTGTGAAACGTTGAAATGAGCTTCCTGCAAGAGTAGCTGAGCCTGAGAGTCTTGCATAATTCACAGAATAATTGGATAGACATTTTTTTTCGATGGGAATAATACGAAAGTTTTTATTTTTTTCTTTGGCATATTCAGAATGAGATCTGCTGAGATAAAAGAGGGTTGAAAGAAAATAAAAGGAATATGTAACAAAAATACTGTATGAAGGCAGACCAGTAGTACATTTAGCACTTTCGGGGCTGTAACTTTGATTATTTTTGGGCTCTTATAGATATTCATGATTGTCTAACACCAACTTGCACAAAACAAAGGATGTATACTTTTAAATGAAATAAATAGCCTTAAAATACACTGCACGCGAATATCTCATCTCGAAGAGTGTTATCTTTTCATATTATGCCTGAGATATAATAATTTTCTCTTTTTATTGGGGGGATTAGTAAATTTTAAGCCTCTATATTATCCTTATATTTTGAAAGAATATTCTACATCACAATTAATTTAACTGATAATATTCAAATCTCACCTTCATGTACTGATAACATGTTTCTTCGGTCCCCAGTACCCCCATCAGCGGAAAGAGGAATACAGGAAGTAAGGCTGTCACTGCTAGTGGTACGGGTTCAAAGGTGAAGTAGGTTGCCATCAGAAGTAGAACGTATCCACAGTATGATTCCTGTAAGCAACGTTTAAAATTCTTAGAAACTTCAAAGTGCAATCTGTCGTTATGAGAAAAGTAACCATCTTTAGTCGGTTCAAAGAACTCCTTCAGACATGTGCTTAAACAAAGGTAATGAATATTCTTTAGTAATGTCTTAGAAGCTTGCAAATGCACTCTAAAAGAAAATATAAAATTAATTTGAATTTGTTGAATTTTAATTGGGTAAAATTCGAATATAATTTTATAGAATTTTTAAATAGTTTACGAAATGAATATAAAATAACTAAAGTTCTGACTAAGTGACGCCTCATTCTTGCTGTGGACACTAAGTAATTGTGCAGAAGTAAAAGTCAGTCCCTCAATACCTCCAGCGAACATCAAGGAACAACTTCCCTACTGAAATATTTAGCTAACTCCACGTATATAGAGCCAGGTATCCTTGCATCAAAACATCGTCCTCCTGACTCTTCGGAAAATCTTTTGTCCATGACTTCTTCGTATAATACTGACACAGGTAGGTTTCTATGGTCGAAATTTAAAAAACTCTCCTCACTTGCAGATTAAGACTGCAGTGAAATCAATGAAAAATGAAACATTTTAAATGCCATATCTTTTGAAACAGATAACAGCAAAGTGAACAAACATAAAAGTCGTGCTCTCCAACCACCAACTGTCGATAGCACAGTTGGTGGATCGCTGTTCTCCCTACACCGAGTGGAAAAGACCGGAGTTCGAGGGATTTTTTATGGGCCTTTCTTCACAACGTGGCCCAGTTAGCTGGTTTCAGGCGAGGGTTGCATGGTTTTTTACTCCCAGAAACTGGTTTTACATCCAGAAAACACAAAATCGACCACAGAACACACAATTTACAGACGGTATACACGAAACAATATGGTCTTAGTCGCTGATGCTCCTAAAACCCTACTACAACAACAGCAAGAGTCGTAAACAATTGGTTGACTCAAACTGATTCCCATTCTGATCACTACAGAAGTGGCATAGCGGAGAAGAGTAGTTCATTCCTTTTGCATGCAGCTGATTATGAAATTCCACTGTCACGTTCAGCTATCTTACTGACGTCCTGTAGACTCTTAAGAGTGCTTCTACAAGGATGGGATAGAAAGTGTGCAAGAATATTTACTGATACACCAGTAATAGGTGTAACTCAGTTGTTGGGATATCAGAGACGTGGTGTCACACAGATATAAGCAGTGCAGAATTGGAATTTTGGGAGTACAATGTGTACAGAAAGGACAGACAGGGTAGGAAGGGAGGAGGGGTTATGCTGCTAGTTAAGAAACACATAAAATCTAAGGAACTGCATCCAATTGACATGGGTAGACAGTGCAAGGAATTAATCATAGCGCTACTAGGCGTTTCATACCAACTAGGAAACACTGTTCAAACTTTAGGCCTGAATGGATGTCAGATGAACTAATCAGAATTGTGACAGAGAAGAAAAGAAAGAATTGATATAAATTATCTGGCGATAAAGAAGCCTATGGTAAATATAAACTATTCTGGAATGAAGTCACAAAGGAGTTTAGAATAGAATCTTTAATTGCAGCATGATATACATACAATTAGTCCCGTCACGGCATGGTGGTGCCAGGGGTTTACAATACATATTTACAAAAGGGATACACATGAGAAAAACATATATGTTACATCAGATTATTGGAAGGCAACAAAGAAAGTTTATGCAAGTTAAGGCAAATTATGAGAAATCTTTGATAAGGGATTAAAAAAACAGCATAAACTTCTTTAATTGTGCAAACAGTAGAAGGAAGGCAGTGAATCAAATTGGTCAATTTGATATCGATGGTTCGACTTCGATATCAAATTCTTCACTTCAAAGCACTTCAGATACGGCATGGTTTTGCTAAGGGGAAATCTTGCCTGACCAATTTCTTCGATACTACGTGTGATGCGGTCACAAAGGAACTGGATGCAAAAAATAATTTTAATATCATATACTTGGATTTCAGGAATGCTTTTGATACTGTTGCACATAAAAGACTGCTATAGAAATTGGAGTAGTGTGACATGAAGGGATAGATATTAAGGCATTGAGGTTACTTCTATAGATAAAAGGATGGTTTGAGTGGGAGAAGACAGAGAGTAGTAATCAATGCACACTGCTCTTTGTGAACTGATGTTATTAGTGGAGACCCCGAGGTTTTTGCCGTTGACTCATTGTTATTTTATATATTTATTAATGATATTGATGAAGGCATGTCAGGCTTATTGTTCAAGTTTGGAAATGACACAAATGTTAGCAGGGTAGTTAATGACAGTAAAGACAGTAGATTACTGCAACAAGATCTAGAAAAGTTAGTCAGATCTGCTGAGAAATGATAACTAAAAGTTTAACATTGACAAATGTAAATTATTATGGGTAGCAGTACTCCAGAATAACGTACCAGCTCTGATGTACTACACTTAGAGTAGTGGAAAATGAGAAAGACCTGTGGGTAATTGTGCAGTGAGGTGTGAAGTTCACTGAGCAGTGCAGACAGGTTGCCAGTACAGCTCATGGGGTTTTGTCAATGAGTGGAAGTGATTATTCCATTATATAAAGCAATGGTCAGGCCACATCTCGAGTACTGCATATAGGTTCGGAGGCCTCTTGTTAGGAAGGGTATAGAGCTACCGGAACGAGGTTGGTGAGGAGAACAACGGGGTGCTCTTACCAAGAAAAGTTTTTACCAAGAAACTTTTCTGGAGACTAGATAGCTGCGAGGTGATCTGATTGAGGTGTTTAAGGTTTTGAATGGACTGAGCAAACTCAATGCTGATAGAACTCTTTCTATTTCTCAAACTGTCACATGAGGGGGAATAAATTCAAATTGAGGAAGGACGTTTGCAGAATAGATGTGCCCAAGTTTGGATTTAGCCAGTGGGTGGTCGATTACTGGAACAACCTTCCATTGTTGTTGTGGAAGTGGATAGCCTAAATAAATTCAATTAAGAACTAAACAAACCATTGGAGGGAATGGATTAGTGAAATAGGAAAGTTTTTTTTTTTTTTTTTTTTTGGCCGATAATAATAATAAAAGGGGCGCGATGGCCCAGTGGTTACGACACTGGACTACCAGCCTGATGGACCCGGGTTCGAGTATCGCCTTGGCGGAAGCTGGAAGACCGATATAATAATAGTAATAAAAAATTAGAATAATAATAATAAATTAATTAATTAATTTAATAAAAATAAAAAAATAAATAAACATCGTGAGAGTTGCTCCAAGATTGGAGTGGCGGCTGAGACAGATTGTGGCGCCATCTGGACTACCACTGGACTTAAGCTAAACAGGTCCACCTCCAATAATGGATGATGTCTCAGAGATATATTAATCATACTGCATCGAGTGTGGATAAAGTCACTCGCGTTCAGACCTTAGACAGAGGGGTCGGTTCGAAAAATCAGAGACGGTCTCCCGAAGAAGACAGCGGAACGAGTGGCGCTGTCAACCCTATGGCTAACACAAGAGAAGGGCAAGACCATCCAGCCCCACGAACTCCGCTAGTGACCACCCAGGAAGGAAGAAACCGACAACGCATGAAGTGGAGCATCGAAATGAATACGTACATCATGCAAACCTACTACAAAATAATGAAGCTGGAGACTGATATGACAACTTATAGGGTGAGACTACATACCAAGTGGCTGGAACGATTCCCGGATATTCAGGTCACGGATCAACGAATAGCGGACCAGAGAAGGGCCATCGTCATGAAGAACCTAATAGCTCCTGCAATATTGAAAAAAATCAAGCAGAACGTGAGCGATCAACTACAAAGGATAAAGAATATGGAACCAGAGGAGGAAGATCAAGAGGAAATACAACCCGCAGCAAATGAAGTGGAAACAGACGAGGTCATGATATCCAGAATAGAGGACGAGTGGAAGAAGGCCCTAACAGAATTCGAAGAAATGTACCCTACAAAGACTCACGTGATACCGAAGCAGAGGCCAAATAGGACCTTGCAAAGAGTCACAGACCACCTGACTCGGCACATAACACCGCATACTCATCAGATGGTGAGTATCGGCTTGACACACCCAGGGTCCTCAGCTGGATATCATCGTTCTTCTCTTTAACTCAAATTTTTTTTTTTTTTGCTAGTGCAGCATAAGCCTCAGGTTTCCTTGCACCATATGGCTGATAATAATAATAATAATAACAATAATAATATTCAGGCTAATTTTAAAATCAAATAAAAAAAAAATTGGGCCCAAATAGATAAACAAAAGTCCAACGACAAATAGCCTGAATCTTGAAATAAGTGAGAAAGAAGCCAGTGCCTTTTAATTGAAGCATCCTGTATATATACAGTATGTTACCAGCAAAGTGTAGAATCATAGCCCTTTTGGATAGCACAGTGTGTAGAATAGCCTTTCCACACCATGTGGAAAAACCTGAGTTCGAATCGCTGTTCCGACTTTTATAGAAAGGGAAAATTTCCCCGAGGAAAATACTGGCGCCCTATATCTTGCCCTGTTAAAATGAACATATATCTGAACACATACAAGTACTAAATATAATATTAAAAAATGTTTATAACATGAAAATTTTGGGGACTTTTCATCCACTTTACGTTTATTAAATGCATTTCCCACTGCTATGCCTAATAGTAACAAAAGATATATATGTTGGTCGGTCACAATACAGCAAAAATATTTGTATGTGGTGGAAACAGAATCACACTCTCTGAAACGTTCCCAAAATGGCTGAGCGCTGATTCATTATTTTATCGATTACTCTACTGCGCGAATACGAAGTCTTTCTAGCAGTTGGCAGCTTGCCAAAATTGTAAAATATGGTACTTTTTTAGTACCATATTTGAAAATAATAATAGGAAAGTTTAATTAATGGGACCCATTTTCCAGTAGGGCAAAAGAACCTAAAGAACTCATTGCTATAAGGAATAAATTGGTGAACTACTCAGTGCCGGGCACTTGGGATGAAGGATCCGTAGTCACGAATGGTCGTTATAATGACTGTAATATACTGCTCGAAGCTTTTTTTTAATAGTATTATATATTACACTGAGTAGCCACATTATTAGGTGCTCCTACTGAAAATGGAGGGCCCATTCAGTAGTAGCATCACATGTTCGTACTATGCCGTTTAAAGCAGGTGGGCAGATACGTAGGGATTGTGCATGCGTACAACGAAAGATTGGAAATGCAAAGCGAAAGATTGGAATCACTGAAGGTGGCATGGTAGCTCCAGACAAGGAACAGGTATGAGTATTCTGGAAACTGCATCATGCTGGAGATTTCAAGTACAATTGTCTCGGGAGTACTGACAATGGTCATATAACCAAATAACTGTAGTGGTCAGAAACAGCTCGTTGATGCGACAGTGACCATTTTGTTAGTGGCCATTAGTGATTGCAGTCTGTAACTGCAAGGAATATACATCTTTCTACAGAAGGTTTCAAACCACTTGCAGCCCACGTAAATACGAGTATAATCTCGTATAATTATAACAGAGGTTGCAAAAAGTTTCGTTTCAATTATTGTTATAAACATAGAGAGAGGCTGACAAGGCTTTTACAAGGGACCAAAAAGACTACAGTCAGTCAAATAACAATCCAGTGCAATGCACTGGGTAGGGAGAAGTGGGTGTGTATCTGAGTATTCTAATGGCGTTAAGAAAGGAGTATTTATAAGATGCACATTGAGCATGCTAAGACCACTTGAGCAACATTTGGATGCCACAGATTTTTTGACATTCGCATTCCTTCATGGCTGCAATGTATCCATCTGCAAATGGGCTTTCTCAACAGGATAATGGGCTATATATATTGCAAGAACAGAATTGCTTCCAGGAACATAAGAATAAATTCAGTCGCTTGCAATAGCTGAATCCATTCTCACTCACTCACTCACCAGATCTGAATCCAATTGAGCATCTGTGGAATGAGCTGGAACGAGCTCTTCGGAGTAGAGATTTGTAACCGTCTAATTTGCAATAACTTTGGGACGAAATTGAGCCAACCTGGAAATTTCATCCCCGTGGCACGCTTTTGACACCTGGTTGGGATGTTCCATTACGAATTCAGGCTGTTCTAAGGGCTAAAGGATATGCATAATTTATTTAAAATATTAACAAAAAAGAATAGTCGAAGTATAAGACTACATCGCAAGTGTTCCGACTACTACGGTAGAAGACGACCGCTGTTCTTCAACAGAAAGTGGAAAAGACCTAGATTGGAATCCCGTCAAAGCAAAAAGAATTTTTATGGTCTATTTTCACTCCTTAGCCGAGTTGGTTGATTTCGGAAGAAAATTACACAGCTTTCTTTCTTGAAAACAAAGAGTGGTTATTAATGAACACAGCTCTTTGCGGACTAATATTATAGTGATAGTCGGAAGATGCAAGGTCCGGGCTATGAGAGGGATGAGAAAGAATAGTGCACCCCCAGTTTTGCAATGGCCTCCATCGTGCGCAGACTGGTGTGGGGTCGTGTGTTGTCAAGGAGAAGAACCCCATTAAGGTTTTTGTCCGGTCGAACTCTACGGATGCTGGCTTTCAACTTTTTTAATGCTTCCACATATCGATCTGAGTTGATTGTGATGCCATGGTCCAAGAAGTCCACAAGCTAGACTCCATCTTTGTTCCAAAACATTGTCGCCATGACTTAGCATTAGCATTAGTAGGGGCATACAATGCAACCTTGTGCAGCATCAGCCAAAAAAAAAAAAAAAAAAAAAAAAACACCTTCCCATTTCACTCCTCCATTCGTTCCAAATGACTGTCCAGCTCAGCCTGAAATTTATTTAGACTATCAACTTCCACAACAAAAGATGGAAGTCTGTTCCACCAATCAACTACCCGCTGGCTAAAGGTAAATTTCCGCACATCTATTCTATAACTGTCTTTCCACAATTTGAATCTATGCCCCTCAGGTTCTTAATCTGAGCAAGAGAAAGAATCCTATCAGCATTCAGCTTGCTCAACCCATTCAAGGCCTTATACACCTAAATCAGATCACCTCGCAGGTGCCTACTCTGCCTTTCTTGGTAAGAGCACCCCTTTGTTCCCCTCACCAATCTTGTTGCCCTTCTTGCCCTTCTTTGTACTCGTTCTAGCAACCCTACATCCTTCCTAAAACGAGGTATCCAGACCTGTACACAGTACTCTAGGTGCGGCCTGACCATTGCCTTGTATAACAGGATAATCACCTTCCTGTCCCTGCTAGCAAAATTCCTATACTGTATATCATTGACTTGCCCTGGCCCCGTCTGCACTGCTCAGCTAATTTCATATTTGACTGCACAGTTACTCCCAAGTCTTTTTCACTTTCCACTTCCCTGAGTGTAGTACCACATAGTTGTACGTTTCTCTTGGGTTATTGCTACCCATATGCAGTACTTTGCATCTGTCAATGTTAAACTTCAGTTGCCACTTCTCAGCCCATTTGCCCAACTTATCTAGATCCAGTTGGAGTAGCATACTGTCGGTAACAACCCTGCCAACCTTTGTATTATCTGCAAACGTGGACCTTAAATCTGATATACCTTCATGAATATCATTGATAAATATTCAAAACAACAATGGGCCCAACACCGAACCCTGGGGAACTTCACTAATAATTTTTTTTCCACGAAGAGCAGTGTCCATTGATTACCCCTCTCTGTCATCTCCCACTCAACCATCCCTTTATCCATTGCAGCAACTTGCCCTTAAAGCCATGCATCTCCAATTTGTACAGCAGTCTTCCATGTGCAACAATATCAAAAGCTTTCCTGAAATCCAAGTATATGATATCAAAATTATTTTTGGCATTCAGTTCCTTTGTGACCACATCATAGTATCCAATCAAATTGATCAGACAAGACTCCCTTTAACAAACCCATGCTGTGTCTTAACTATTAGTGAAGTCTTGTCTAGATGATCCTGCAATGCTTCTTTAACCAGTGACTCCATTATTTTCCCCGGAACACAAGTTAAACTAACAAGTCTCTAATTACTTGTGTCATCTTTTGAACCTCCTTTGTGAATTGGTGATACATTTGCACACCTCCAATCCATGGAGACCGTCCCTGAGTTCAAGGTAGCTTTCAAGGTTTTTTTACTTCCCTCGCTGCCTCCTTCATTCACTGGATAGATTCCATTTGTCCCAGTTGTCTTCCTTATGTTTAACTTCAAGAATTTCTCATCCACTTTGCTCTCAGTTATAAAAAATCACTTAGCTCCCTGTTAGAATTTGTTAAACCTCTAGCATTCCCCTCTTTGAATAACTCCTCATGTGTAAATGTAGATGGAAAATACTCATTCAGTTAATCAGCTACCTGAGCATGATCATGACTTTACCGATAGAAGGCTCTTTTGAACTTCTTGCGTGATGAATTTTGATGGTGTCTTGCCCAACGTCTAACTGTACTGACATCTACAGTATTGTCAACATAAAAATTTTTGAGACACGTATGGATTTCGATAGGCGTCACTTCTTCCTTGGTAAGAAAATCAATCACCACTCTTTGCTTGATACGTATATCTGTAACATCCACCGTTTTGAACTATCCGTGTGCTGCACTCACCAGACCGATCACAGCACCACTCAGTATGGATAAACTAGAGACTTCTAGTGACCGCTCAGTGACACACGAAATGATCTATAGCGCCACATTTGAAAGCAAAAAATTAGGAGGTTTTACTTTGGAGGGTTTGCCGATGATGTACAAGAATCTTGCTAGCAGGGATAAGGAGGTTATCAGCCCATTATGTAAGGCAATAGTCAGCCCATATACTGAGTACTGCATACAGGTCTGGAGGTCTCATTTAAAAAGGATGTAGAGCTGTTGGAACGAGTACAGAGAGGTGCAACGAGATTGGTGAAAGAAACAAAAGGTTGGTCATACCAAGAAAGGTTTTTATTCTGCAAAGTGCTGCGTCTGGAGACTAGGCACCGGCAAGGTGATCTGATTGAGGTGTTTAAAGCTTTGAACAGATTGAGCAACTCAATGCTGATAGCATTCTTCCTTTTGGTGAGACTAGGCACGTGAGGGGACATAAATTGAAATTGAGGAAAGATGGTTGTAGTGTAGATGTGCGGAAGTTTGCATTCAGCTAGTGGGTGGTTGATTGTCGGAGCAAACTTCTATCTGTTGTCGTGAAAGTGGGTAGTTTGAATAAATTTAAGGAAGAACCAGAAAACTTATTGGAGAGATAAATAGATGATGTGGGAAGTATTTTTTTGGCCCACACTTTGTATACTTGCTTTCTTGCATATATGCCACTACTAATTCAGGTATTTTTCATCCAGCAAAACAATTCAACCGAATACGAAATACACGCGATACTCAGACACAACACGTGATTGGCATAGTGTCTGTGATTATGGTGCTTCCACAGGGTCTGGAAAAGGCTTGGGTTAGAATCATGTCTGTGATTATCGTGCGCTAAGGTCAGCGCTGGTGGAAGAATGGGATTTGTTTCCACAGAATAAATATGATCTTTATTGTGAATGGTTCACCACTGACAGTCCTGTTGAGCCGTTGGAGAAGATCATAAGCGGTACTGATGTCATGTGACCATATTTTCGAGCATCGTGTATCCACTTGTGCAATGTGACCTTTCTAGTAATTCTTATACAATTCCTATAAATGTCACTTATTCCTGTCCGAAGTTTCTCGCTGTCTCCTTATTTCATCGTTATTTTATGGTACACCACCATACCAAATTTTGGTCCACATCATCGCAAGTTAAACGAGTTACATCACGATTTCTACCTGTTCTATTAATTTTGTCGAGCAGTGTACTTTTCTCAATCAATTCAATAAAATTACTTAACATTCGCAAGTGCTGTAATAGTATCTTGCCGCATATTAACATTAATGGCATATTTAATTTCGATTTTGGAAGTTTATTATGCATTCTGTTTTGTTTTCACAAAATGGGTTTTCTGAAAACCCATTTTGTTTCAAATACGATGCAATGAGGCTCACCCCTATCTTAGTAAAAATAAATAACTTTTGATGCAGCTAACGTGCTGTATGGCTATTTATAATGACGTCAAAATCCTTGTTTGTTTGGAATTAAATACATTGCCCTACCATTAATTTCCGGACACCCCTCCATGACACCTTCAATAGAATTACCCCAACAGTTCAAGAGAATTAATCACCTCAACAAATGCTAGACGCCGATTAACATGGTGTAAGGAGCGCGAATCCTGGACTATAGAGCAATGGAAAACAGTCCTATGGACAGACAAATCAAGGTTCGCACTCTACCTATTCTGATGGCTGTTCATGACTGTGGTAAATGCCGGGGGAACAGTTTCTTATTGATTGTATCCTCCCAACAATGAAGTTTGGTGGAGGCAATGTCATGGTATGGGGCGCCTTTCATGGTTTGGCTTGGGTCTATTAGTCGTTATCGACAAAACCATGAATGCTGTGCAATATCAGGACAGCCTGTATCAGCAAGACAGCGCGCCATGTCATACCTGCTCAGGTCGTAATAGAATAGTTTGAGGACATGGGTGTGGAAAAGTTGGATTGGCCAGCCCAGAGGGCTGATCTGAACCCTATCAAGCATCTTTGGGATATATTGGATCGTCGGGTACGTGCACGGCAAGATCTACCAAAGAACAAGGCCGAACTGGTGGCTGCAGGCGAGTGGAGGAACATATCACGTGACATTTATAAAAAGCTGGTTGAGAGTATGCCGCGAAGATTGAAGGCCGTCATAAAAGCAAAAGGCGTCAGAAAAAAAATATTAAATGACACAATAAATGGTAGGGCAGTGTAATACTGTTTATGCGCGTTAATAAGTAGATATTTATGGGAGATATTAACCATAGTTTTAACGAAGCTAAACTTTTCTAACTTTTCCCATATTAGGCCTTTTCTATGTCTCTTTGCTTTTAGCTATTCCGAAAAAGACGTCAAAGTGCCCAGTTCACTCAACTGATGTGGAAGTTTCTGGAAACATTTAACAAAATATAAAAATTTTCCATTGTATATAACAGAGCTATTTACTTCATGTTTGGGGGACTCAAGTTCTCAGAAAGTCCATTCTAAAGTTAAGCAGGTCAGATAGAAAAAAAGCAGCAGGCGGTCTAGATAGAGAACCTTCATACCACAAATGGCTTAAATAAACTACCAGCATTTAATCTCCCATCCTTCAAAAAGCACTTAAGTTCAATAAACTAATAATACTAAACGAAGTCATTCTTAGGAAGGATGTTACCTCCGTGGGAGATAAAGCCTGAATTAAGAGTTAATACAACTTGCTAAATGCTTATTCACGCAGATGAGAATTTGAAGTTATATTCAGGAACTTTAGTCGAGTTGATTAACATTGAAGTAGTATATCTTATGATTTAGTAAAACTTTGTAGAACATCGAGAATAATAAATATTTAAAATAAAATATTTATCGTGAAAGTATTCGATAATTAATCATGGAAGAATTTCATTTTATTTTTGACAAATACACTGGTGACAAAATTGAGGTAGCAATCACGAAAAGCTAGAATAACGTTTTCGGTTTTTTTTTTTTTTTTGGTTTTTTTTAATTCTGTGGGGTGTGAAATGAAAACTCGTATAGAGATGCAATTTATCATTAATGATTATTGATTAATAAATATCATTAATTAATGGGTAAACAAGAAGAAACTTTGGACCATTTAATATCATTCGACAATTACATCACGAAATATGAAATTACGTATTCCAGCCGTTCCCAATGGAATAAGCAAGCCCTCTTCAAATTTTGGTTTCCAAAGGCACAATTTCAGCTGGCCAATGAAAAATGGCCCTAACGGATAGCACAAAGGTTACAATCACCGTTCTTCTTCTCTCTGGTCTTTTCAGCCGCATCGGGTGGAAAAGACCACAGTTCGAATTACGCCAATTATGGAATACCTTCAATCAATAATCACAGAAGCAATGAACTCATGTATACCATTGTATCGTTAAGAAAATATAGCACAGGCAGTGGCATATCATCCTATGGTGCAAATGGTGCCACCGCACTAGGGCTCAGAGCATTGGGGTCCAAGAAGGAAAACAACACTTTTTTTTTTACCATAGCACTTTACATTAATTTAAATCATATTTTAAAAATTCTGTTATATTTCTATTAAAAATAATTTAAGTAATTTTTAGTGTAAAAAATTTATTGCCAGATAATTTGAATTTCGTTGTATATTGGATACCAATACTCAGCTCCTTGTCTGTAGCGCTGGCACGTGTTGTTGACACTTTAAGGTTATCAATCTGTTCTCTGTTGTTTCTGTTTATTTTCAAACATTCTAAACAAATTTTTGTACTTTCTGTTTATTTACGCTGATGTCATTGATTGGTGAATTAGTGACTGGCAGTTAAATTCTATAAATATTTAAATACGTTTATCACGAACAGTGTCAAACAAAGACAAAAGCCATCCTAAAAACAAATTTCAGCGGTTTCAAAAAAGGGAAAATTTGAGAAAGAGAAGAATGAACATACAAGCATATAAAACATATATGAACATATAAAGAACTACTCTTCACATTAATCATTGTACGATATAAAATCAGTGGCAATCCCATCAAGCACTGTCCTAATGAACATCAATTTCCTCCCTGAAATAATTTCAATAGGTTCTCGTAGGAAATATGTTCAAAAACTCAGACACGTGCTTAAAAAGTTCTCATCACCCTCAGGTTGCTTAGGTTAATGACCGAAAACCAAGACCTCTCGTTAAAGCTCCATTTCCTACATTACCATTTAGACTTTTTTCCTGAAAACTAGGGAGTGGTCTCCGATGAGAATGGAGTTCAAATATGTTGGCAGAATACTGTTGGAATCTCGTAAGGGAGACACCAATGGACAATTATAAAAGAAAAGAAGGACAAAATACGTGTTTCGAATAGGTATATCGCATTGGTTTTTACTGACAAGAGACCCTTTATGTTAAGGAGAGGCTGTGCGCATCAGTTCCAGCCATATGAAATTAGTGATATTGAGATTACAAAACGCTGACTGTTTATTAGAAAAACATTCGCGCATAAAGGCAAGTAAGTCTCCTGGAGTTGATGGCCTATACTCGGTAATTTTGAGGGAGGCCGCCAGGAAGTGTATTGAATCATTGAAGTTAATTGCGCGGGCATCATTGGATTCGTTAAAGATCCCTTTGGACTGGAGAAGTACCAACCTATCGCCAATACGTAAAGGGGGTGCTAAGAAAATATCAAGAGACAATGAAGAGTGTAATCGGGGGACATTTAGATAGAAATGGAATTATGAATATTAAGGGAAAATCATTAACTGGTAAGTTATTTTGACCCATTCGCTCATGAACTGGATGTGGATCAACAAAATATTGCAGGAATGGAAAAAAACTTATAATAGGTGGAATTTGGTTATCCAACAACAGCAAAATTAGTAAAATTTTGTGCTGATGATCAAGTACTTTTGGCTAAATCAGAGGATGAATTACAAATATTAACGCACATTTAAATGGTAGCAAAGAACTATAATTTAAACATATCAGCTTTAAAAATAAAATCAATTGTAATGTGTGGTAATGATATCAGAAGAGTAAAGATAGTATAATAGATGGAAACATCATTGCACAACGAAGTGATTTTAAATATTTAGGAAACAGGATTTCAGAATTTAAAAAGGATATGAAATTACAAAAAAATAGAATGAATGTAATAATAAAAAGAAATTTTGGCAAACAAATGACAATACAAAAGAAATTACGAAACATAACGTCAAAGGTAGTATTTAAATATGGTAGTTAAGTATGGACACTTGGGAAGAGGGATAAACAACGTCTAGAAGCAGTGCAGATGAAATTTTTCAGTCCACTATTGAGATTAACAAGACTAGATCACCAAAGAAAAACAGATATAAGAGAAAGGCTGAAGACCTCCAAAAATCGTAATAGAAGAAATTCAAAATTATCAGTTGAAATGGAAAGAATATGTAAGGAGAATGAGTAGGAAGAGACTACCAAAATTAGCAATGAATTACAAACCTATTGGAAAAAGAAACAGAAGGCTTCCCAGAAAGTGATGGATCGAACAGTTCTTTGAAGAGAGTTTAATGGTACAGGCTTCATAAGCCTAAAATCCACTAAGTTCAATAAGCAGAAGATTAGCTTCATTTTAGCAAGGAATTTGACTCAATACCACATGAGAGGTTATTGTATAAGCTAGAACATGTTAGGATCGTTGGTAAGATTCTAAGATGGATTGCAGGATGGCTGCTGGGTGGAGGGTTATGATTAATGAATATTCTTCAGATTGGTGTAACGTCAGAAGTGGGCCCCTGAAGGATCAATTCTAGGACCACCGCTGTTTCTGATTTTCATAAACGACATTTGAAGAAGGGATAAAAAGGCTCGATGTCAAAATTTTCAGACGACGAATGGGAGAGTCGTTAACGCTCAGTTCATCCAAATTATATCATTCGATTATATCATTCGAATGATACAGTCCAATGATTATTAGATAGTAATCACTAATCATTCGATTATTTCGATTATGACCATCAGTAGTTCAAATCAGGAGGCATGTCTGCGAGCTGAAATTATTTTATGGCATGGGGGAAGGTAATAGAATTATCTGTTGATCTTTGTATGTAAAATCAGTGACTTGTTGACAATTAAGGACGGAAAACTCAAACAAATATCTCATTTCTTGACACAACGTTCGTGACAACGCATTTCATCTGTGTTTGTTAACTGCGTCGATATACAACAACCTTTAACCATCTGTATTTGATCAGGAGAACAATAAATAAATATTAGAAGATTACGCGTTCATGACATCATTTACTGTCCTTATTTAGAGCTTGGATCTCGTGTAGGATGTTTGTAAATAGGTGCGGATGATCAGTCTGCGAGGCTCTTACTTGAATCGATACGCTGGGAATAATTAGTCTATAATTAATTAGCATATAATATTTAAAAAAAACAATCACGTGAAGAATTTTAAAAAATTTAATTTTCACAGAGTTTAAGAGTAGACGATTGAGTCTTATCCCCAGCGTGGGTTTTTTCTCCACCATTAAAGACGCTGCTTTGGGAAGCCGCACCAAAGTTTTTGAATAAGATTAAAGCTCTGTATAAAATTTCCAAAAATTAACGTTATCATGAATTAATCCACTCTTCCACTGTGTACGACATTAGGCAATGAAAAAACAACTGAAACAAATAAAGGTTGTTTATTGTTAATTTGTCTCTGTACTTTAGAGTTATGTATTTCCATTATTTTATTGGTTTGGATTATTCATGAAGGCAACTAAGGGCACAAGGCCCAGTATACCGTCTTTAATTCAGCTGCTCCACCGTCAGTTTGTTGGAATGCTGGGCGAAAAACTGAGTTTTAGGGAAATAAAACATGCAACTATCATCCAACCAACTAACTCAGCCATTTTGTTAAAAAAAACAAAAAACATTTTCTACCTTCGTGATTAGAATCAAGGCTGTTTGTTTTCGAGTTATTATTTTATACTCTCACTGGCAAAATAATTAGAAAACTTTTGCAATTAAAAGCACAGATTCAATGTAAGTTGTCACATGTAAGGCGTGAGGTGTGATCACAAATTCCTCAGTATCAGATAACTAACTAACTTCACCCTGCAGTGCTTCATTATTACTAGGATTACAGTGGATTCTTTCAAGACGACAATGTAATTATTCACTCTGCAAAAACTGTATCTGAATGGTTTGAGGAACATTCACAAGATTTTCAACGTCTACGCTGGCTGTCCAAACCTCAAATTGACAATGTGTGAGATATGTTGCAAAGGGCAACCCTCTTCGTCTTTCTGTACCGACCACGATGCAGCAGGTGATAAATATCCTGGTGGAATAATGATCTTTCCCTCAGATACCTTGTGGAATCCATACAACGACATGTGCAGGTGGCTCACATATTGATCGTTTACTTTACGAGTCATAAATTAGCATTAGCATTAGCATTAGTAGAGGCATGTGATGCAAGAAAGCAAGCTTACGCAGCATCAGCCAAAAACAAAAAAAAAAAAAAAAAACACTTCCACTTCACCCCTCCGTTCGTTCGAAATACCTGTCCAGCTGGCCCTTAAATTTATTTAGGCTATCAATTTCCACAACAAGGGATGGAAGTCTGTTCCACCAACCAACCACCCGCTGGCTAAAGGCAAATTTCCTCAAGTCTATCCTACATCTGTCTTTCCTCAATTTGAATTTATACCATCTCAGGTGATTATTCTGAGCAACAGGAAGAATCCCATCAGCATTGAGCATGCTCAAACCATTCAAGGCTTTATACACCTCTATCAGATCACCTCGCCGGAGTCTAGTCTCCAGACACTGTAATTTGCAAAACTTAAGCCTTTCTTCGTAAGAGCACCCCTTTGTTCCATTCACTAATCTTGTTGCCCTTCTCTGTACTCGTTCCAGCAGCTCTACATCCTTCTTGAAATGAGGCCTCCAGACCTGTATACAGTACTCAAGGTGTGCCCTGACTCAAGGTGTGCCCAGTACTCAAGGTGTGCCCCGGCAATGCACACAAGGTGTGCATTGCCTTATACAAGGGAATAATCACCTCCTTATCCCTGCTAGAAAAATTCCTGTATATCATTGACAAGATACCATGAGCTACTCTTGCAGCCCGTCTGCACTGCTCAGAGAACTTCATATCTGCCTGCACAATGTCCCCCAGGGCCTTTTCATTCTCTGCCACTGTCAGTGTAGTACCACAGAGTTGATACGTTGCTCTGGGGTTGCTGTTTCCCATATGTAGTACTTTACATTTGTCAATGTTAAACTTCATTTGCCACCTCTCAGCCCATCTGCTCAACCTTTCCAGATCCTGTTGCAGCAGCATAGTGTCAGTAGTGTCCTTGACAACCCTGCCAACCTTTGTATCGTCTGCAAACTTGTACATTAAACTTGATATATCATCATCAATATTATTTATAAATACAGAAAACAATAATGGACCCAACACTGAACCCTGACGGACTCCACTAATAACATTAGCCCACGATGAGCAGTGTCCATTGATTACCACTCTCTGTCTTCTCTCCCTCAACCACCCCTTTATCCATAGCAGCAATTTGCCTACAATGCCACACTGCTCCAATTTGTGCAGCAGTCTTCCATGTGCAACAGTATTAAAAGCCTTTCTAAGATCCAAGTATATAATATCAAAGTAATTCCCTGCATCCAGTTCTTTTGTGACTGCATCATAGTATTCAATCAAATTGGTTAGGCAAGATTTCCCTTAACAAAACCATGCTGTGTCCGAGCTATAACTGAAGTCTTGTCTAGATGATCCTGCAGTGCTTCTTTAACCAGTGCCTCCATTAATTTTCCTGGAACAGAAGTTAAACTCACAGGTCTATAATTACTTTTGTCCGCCTTTGATCCTCTTTTGTGAATTGGGGTCACATTTGCACATCTCCAGTCTATGGGTACCTCCCCTGAGTCCAAGGAAGCTCTCATAATTATGGCTAAGGGTTTGCTTACTTCCTTTGCTGTCTCCTTTAATATAACTGGATAGATCCCATCCACCCCAGGTGCCTTTCTTGTGTTTATCTTCGACAATTTCTCCTGCACTTTACTCTCAGTTATTACAAGATTCTGTAGCTTACTGCTAGAGTTGAATACACCTCTGGCATTCCCCTCGCTGAATAACTCCTCATGTGTGAATGTCGATGGAAAATATTCATTTAGTTTGTTAGCTACCTGAGCAGGATCATCAACTGTTGAACCATCGATATCAAGTGGACCAATCTGATTCATCCCCTTCCTTCTAGACTTTACATAAGTAAAGAACTCTTTGCTGTTTTTCTTTGCATCCCTTGCCAAGTATTTCTCGTAATCTGCCTTCGCCTGCCTAACCTTTGTAACTTGGTTACAGATCAACTTATATCTATCATAGGCTTCTGTGTCACATGTTAATTTATATGTATCTCATGCATTTGTCTTCTCTGCCACATGTCTCATTAGTTCATCTGACATCCATTTAGGCCTAATCCTTGAACAATATTTCTTAGTTGGTATGTCAAGCCTAGTAGCTCCCAAGATAAGTTCTCTGAATGCTTCCCATTTGGAATTTGCTGTTGGTAACATCATCAGTTGGTCCCACTGTATAGAATTTAAATTTAAATTTAAAATTTTTCAAATCAGCTGTTTTATTCTCAATTAGTAAGTTGTTTCCTCCTGGGTTTAGTATTCGAACAAACCGATTTTGTTCGAATAAAAATAAATAAATAAAAATATAACACAATGGTTGTGGCGTAAGATGACACAAGCTGTTCCTACAGCTGTTTTACAGCTAAATGCGCGTACTCAAGAGCCAACAACATATACAGCCGCTGCGATTGTTTTATTTATTTATTTATTTTTCTTCAAACTTACAATCGTTTCAGAAGTACACCGATGACGTTATAGAGAAAACCGAGAACGGGAAAAAACTTTTCTGTAAAAGCAGGATTAGGCAAAATTAAATCTAAACGGTAATGCTTATTCCAATTCAAATTAAATTTTAAAATAATAATAAAGGGGAAAAAATGAACTGTACTTACACTGGTCTTGGCCATGATCGGAAGTGGCAGTAATATAATAGGTAAGATAATTCCCATGAGAAGTCTCCAGTGTTTTCCCAAAAACTTCAGGACCTGTCTAACTGTAAGTGCCATTTCGTAAAAAAAAAAGAAGGAAACTTCCACTCTCTTAGTTTGATCTGTAAAATAACGGTGTTACCTTTTTCTCAGGGATCTGTGTAATTCACCAACAAGCTACCTGCTCTAACTATTACGTTTTCATTTTCTGCACACCAATTAGTCTACTTCTAACCCTCGTATAAATAAATGGTTACACCAGAGATGAAAGATCCACTCTATAGTGTCGGTAGTGAGGTTCTCTTGTGAAAGAGATGACCATGAGAGGTCGCCCTTAATATCTCTGCTCGAACTGATCTGAAAAGTACGCTTTGGCCAATAGCAGTCTCAGTTGATTGCTCTTCCTTTATCATATCAAACACGCCAAATTAGGATTTTAAAGTTCCGTCACTGCCAAAATATGACGTTATATTACTTTTACTCGCATTCTTACCTGGAGGAAGCAGCGCAGGAATGAAAAATAAAATTTACAGAGATAGCTGATGCCATTAACTCGTCATACAAATTATATTGTGAAAACTGCTTTGGATGAATTTGTTTCTATCTAACAGAGTTGTTTTTCTGAACCATTACAGGCTTCGTTGTACTGTTTATACCAACAGTACTTACTGATCAATCTCTAATGCTCTCTGCCAATTAAACGAAACTGATTTGAAACATTTTCAAATAAAGCCAACACAGATGCTAATAATTTCATTATAATATTATTAATACAATAATAATAAAATATACAATAATTATAATAATATAAATATCACTGAAGTTCAATGTTGAATGAATTTATCTTCAATCCAGGAGCCAGGAGGCCAAAGGTAAAATTCGTTGAATTTTAGAATATTATTTTATGATGTTTTTAATTAATGGGGGCCCCGTATTAATTTTTGCACACAGGCACTGCACAGTCCTGCTCTGATCATATCATTCTTCACGAATTAGCAGATCTTCGCGTCCTAAATAATCCTAGATGCTGTTCAAAACCTGAAACCGATTTCCAACATACATTACGCTGTAATGGTATGATGTAAATATAAATCACAAAAGCTCTGCCAAATGAAATAGAACTGTAAAACTGTGCTTCTATAGGCAACACACTTTTTTCGTCCACACAGTTTCTCATCGTTAACATCTACTTGACGTTCACGATGTATCCTTGATGATCACCTGACTGTTATGACGTAGTTAAGCGAGTACATTCACCGTTCACTCTGCTGATCTGTACTCATTGAGCCTTAGATAAACCGAGAAAAGAAAAAGAAAAGTGGTATTCCAGATCAGTTGTCACCCATGCGATATTATATTTAAAATTTCTGGCCAACAACTCTCGCGGGAGGAGAGTGGATATAATCACCATTCTTCCAGCACCGGGTGGAAAACATATGAGTTCGAATACTAATCAATATTAGGAGCAATTTTTATGGGGGGGGGGTTGCCACAACATGGCTAAATTAAGTTAGTCGCTCTCGAACGAGGGTTGCATGGTTTCTTTTCAAGAAACTTGGGAGAAAAACCATCTATTCTGTATTTCTTACTGCTGTACAGCTTGCCGACTTCTAGGCAGAGCATATTACAAGAAAACTGTATTAACTGAGAATAAATGTTCGCGGTAGTCAAGGTTATTCAAACAGGGCTGCGAGATGTCTAGGGGTTTCAATTACTAGCGGGATGAGTTGAGACAAAACAGTTATGGTCCTAGCATCAAACAAATTGTTTGTTATTTCCATATGATGACTTGCAAGTTAACAATCATTAGTGACTTGGAAATAGTTCATGAGTTCCGAATAATTTTATTTAGCCATCTAAGGATCCAGTACTCAACGTAGAGAAATTTTTACAGATGATCATGTGGGATAGAAGACCAAATGACCGATGTATACATGAAAACTGGTGTAATGTATCGCCAAGTCTATTGTTAGGTAAGTTCCTATAAGTATTGTAGGGTGAGTTCCTGTTTAATTTGAAACATCAAACAGGAACTTACCTTAAAGCTAAGCCAGCTCTTTACACGTATACACAGACACACTACATGTTCCCAGATCATAGATGATTGTATTCAGCAGGAAGAGAAGAGGACACCACAATTCCACATCCACCGTTTATAGAAGCACACTTCAAAATCTAAGTTACATCTCATACATTTTCCTTCCAACGCCATCAACTTATACAATATCCTAGACATCAACCTAAAGAAGTAATATTTTGAAAAGAACTATAGAACACAAATCTTGGAAGAAACTTTTTCCATAATAAAATTCAAAAACAGAAAGGCACGTCAAGAATTGGCTTGTCTGCATAACAGCAAGGAAAGTACCCCACGTCTTCAGAAAACCAGACCAGTCCATATGAGCTGTCTTCCTGCTTGGATTAGTCAATCTAGGGTAATCCGTACAGAATGACATTGTAGGAATGGACACGAACACGTTTTCTCTACTTATTGAACTGTTTTCTTTCTGTTTATTTTTATATGATTTATTTTTTCAGCATTGTTTTATAAGTTTTCATAACGGAGTGTCCCTTTCTGGAAGCAATGGAGGAACCACAGACGTTTACATAGGACTATAAGGTCAAATGTCCAATTATTGTTAAACAATTTCAGCCTAAACCGAAATAAAGAGATAAAGAGATAACTGCGAAATCTGAGATTCGATAGCCGCCAAGATATCTACAAAAATTTGAGTCAAAAATCTTAGTAGTAATTCAGGAACCTGAAAGTTCTTCGAGATATTGAGTTGGCTTCTAATTTTTTGGCAAGGTTCCACCATCTAGCTATTTATAGTTCGAAAGGAATTAGTTATTATGTTAAAGAGCAGTCTATATAACTATATGCTATTAAATAATTACAGAAAACTATAATAAATTGGCATTAATTTTTTATCCTTAAAAATGTAAAATACCTTATATATTTTATTATGCTTATTTCGCTTAAGGTTACTGTTCTGTAAAAAGTAGTTTATCCATCTGTCCGGAAAGATGTTCAAGGTTAAGGTTAAAATTTTGTTATCAACGTATATCGAGCGAGGAAGGTTCAGATTACCTATATGTTTTTCCATCCTCAGTCTTTCAACACGTGTAACTTTTGACAGTTATAATTCTCTTTTACCGAAAAGAAGATATAACGAGTACAAGGCGGCATGGTATTTATACTAAACTATCGAATGTCGATTGGGACTCCAAGTTTGTTTCAACATTCAGACAAGAAGGCGTGTATTCCCTGTGGGAAAATAGAATAATAACGATGCTACACTCTATTAAAAAAAATTAATTATCCAAAATTTTAATCATGCTATAAAAGAACATATTGGCATATCTGCTAGTCTATTGCTCGAATCTACGTTGGCTCTATTTTTAATTTCAAGCAATGGTTTCGCTCAACCACAGAAACAGAATAGTTTCATAACGGGGGTCTTTTCATAAAGTCCCTGAGTTAATTAGTCTCAGGAGAGGCTATCATGGTTTTTCGTCCACTGAACAGTAAATCGACCACAGAATACACGCAATTACAGACATATACGGCACAATATGGCCTAAGTTGCTGATGCGCCAAAAAAAAAAGAAGTTTGATGAGACTGACTCCAAGTGACTGAAGAGTACACTCCGTGTACTCTTCGGTCACGTGGAGTAAACTTCTGTGGTCTTTCTGCGCGTTGCTGGTACCGTCACGCTTCTATATCATGATAACATTACTAGAGTCAACTTTGGACGGTGCAGACTCTCAGAAACTGCACGACTTGATAAATAAAATGTAATATCCAACAATAACACCCCTCTCGAAATCAGTCAACGCGTCTCTACGTAACATGACGAGAACAACTAACTTTATAGCTTATACGTCTTCCTTATATGCCGGTGTGAGTCATTTGTTACCCTTGTTTTCACACTTTTTATGGAGGCTGGTGTATGTATGATAATTATCAGTGATTTTAAAGTCACCAGACATAGTCACCAGAAAAAATGACACATTTTTTGCCACCTCTCAATACACTTCAATAGACTAGACTAGTTTTGTAGACGTCCTCTGACTGTCCTTCAAACTACAATTCAGCAGCGAAGTGTTTTCCACGAAGAAAGGACTTCAGGGAAGCGGAAGAAATCCGAGAGTGCAAGGTCGAGGTAATAAGCAGGATGCGACAATATTTCAGTTTTTCCTAACACATTGACAATATTTCATGTGCACATTGTACCCTTTCCTTCCTCTGGTAAGGGGTCCCATCTTGCAGACACTATAGTCATATGCATCTGTTGATGGATGGTGTTCTCCACAGACCCTAAGCTAGTTTGTAGCTCTGCAGCTAGTTCTTTGATACGGAGATCTTCCAAGATTAATGCCTCAATTTTTGTAACTGTCTTCTGTTGAAGCAGTTGCTGGGCGTCCTGGAATTTCTTCCTCATGTGCTGAGGATCTTCGAACTGTTTATACCAATGTGCAATACCAATCTGAGCGCAACCATCTGAGTGAAATCTAACCATCTCTGCAATGTACAAATACCAATGTGCAATGAACTGTTTATACCAATGGATTTCTTCATGGATTGTTTTGGGTGTTTACCCCTTGCAGAAAGAGGTACCGAAAAAAAAATTAATTGTCAGATGATAATCAAAATTTGTGTGGTTGCTATAGAGATTTCAAGGTATCAAAGAAAACAAAATATCTTTTTGTCACAACTACTTCTGGATGAATAAAATTCTTTTTTGAATCTTCCGATTATAAATGTAGGGGTGATTTGTGCACATTTTTTCTATTTCTTCTTTTAATTTTCTTTAGTTGATAGATTTAATCAAAACTTACGAAACAAAAAAAATAATAAAAGACAAAAAAAAATGGCTACCAGAATTGACTTTTATCATGATTAACACGCAATCACACACCAACCGTTCTTACTATTCTTGTTAAAGTACTTTTCATGGTTTTAAATGTATTTAAATGTATTTGAATGTCAATTATTTTTTTTATTGTATTTTAAAATGCTTATAAATGAATTTTTAATTATAATACAATTATATTTACATAATTTCATCTTTGGGAAAAAAAAAAAAAAAAGCTTTATTCCTAGAACTGCTCCCCTGAAAATTAAAATAAATAAATAAATAAAATAAAAAATAATCTTATCCAGAACACAGCATAATCCCATTACCCTTTTTCCTTTGAGAAAATTATAACTATAGTAAAACAAAATTCTGGGCTCCCTCTAGTGGCAATAGTAGTAGTAGTAGCATGTTTTTTTTTTTTTTTTGGTAGTTGTTGGCGCCTAGGTTTCTGTGGCCATAATGCACCTCCCAAGGTTTTTTCAGTACATTGATCCAAGCCCGAGGCGGGAATCGAACCCGCGACCTTTGGGTTGCCAGGCAGGAACTTTACCCACCCGCCTAGCCCGGTCGGCTAGTGGCATCTGATGGAAGAAAGCAAGTGTATGAGCTTATGCAGCATCAGCCAAAAAAAAAAAAAAAAAAAAAATCACACCATTCCCTACAAATGCCTGTCCAGTTCCTCCTTAAATTTATTCAACCTATCAACTTCCACAACGACAGATGGAAGTTTGTTCCAGCAATTCACCACCCGCTGGCTAAAGGCAAATTTCCGCACATCTATTCTACATCTGTCTTTCCTCAATTTGAATTTATGCCCTCTCAGGTGATTATGCTGAGCAAGAGGAAGGATCCTATCAGAATTGAGCATGCTCAACCCATTCAAGGCCTTATACACTTCAATCAGATCACCGCGCAGGTGCCTAGTCTCCAGCCACTGCAATTTGCAGAACTTAAGCCTCTCTTGGTAAAAGGATCCCTTCATTCCTCTCACCAATCTTGTTGCCCTTCTCTGTACACGCTCAAGTAAATCTACATCCTTCCTAAAATGAGGCCTCCAGACCTGTACGCAGTACTCAAGGCGTGGACTGACCATTGCCTCATACAGAGGGACAATCACCTCCTTTTCCCTGCTAACAAAATTCCTGTATATCATTGACAAAACCCCATGACCTGCCCTAGCAGCCTGTCTGCATTGCTCAGAAAACTTCATATCTGACTGCACAATTACTCCCAGGTCTTTTTCATTTTCTACTATGCAGTACTTTGCATTTGTCAAGGTTAAACTGCAGTTGCCACTTCTTTGCCCATCTGCCCAAATTATCTAGATCCTGTTGCAGTAGCAAACTGCCATTACTGTCATTAACAACCCTGCCAACCTTTGTATCATCTGCAAACTTCGACATTAAGCCTGATATACCTTCATCAATATCATTGATAAATATACAAAACAACAGAGGACCCAACACCGAACCCTGTGGGACTCCACTAATAACATTAGTCCAAGAAGAGCAGCACCCATTGATTACCACCCTCTGTCTTCTCCCACTCAACCATCCTTTTATCCATTGTAGCAACTTATCCTTAATACCATTCTGCTCCAATTTGTACAGTAGTCTTCCATGTGCAGCTATCAAAAGCTTTCCTGAAATCCAAATATATGATATCAAAATTATTTTTTGCATCCAGTTCCTTTGTGACCACATCATAATAACCAATCAAATTTGTCAGACAAGACTTTCCCTTAACAAACCCATGCTGTGTCTGAATTATTGCTGCAGTCTTGTCTAGATGATCCTGCAATGCATCTTTAACCAGTGACTCCATTATTTTACCTTTAATTCTCGTGTTGCTAATCTGATGAAATTCTAATTCTTACAGTTATTATTTCCAGAAGAACGCTAACTTCGAAAATTAATTTGTGGACCTTCAAGGACGAAAAACTTCCGGGAAGTTTCATACTGGCGCCATCTTCGAATAAAATAAGATGCCTCTTGTTCAAAAGTACGGATTTGTGGCAGTGCTTTACGTATCGAATTCGAAAGTTATCAGTTTGGAGAGACCGGACCTTTAAGAGCCACGCTAATAATAAGATTCATTATCTGGCACTTCAAAGGATAGACTCACTATCGCTAAAAATTCTTATGTTATGGCATTTCTTTCTTCTTTAGTGTCAAATTACACTGATCGCAAGATTCTTGGTAGCACGAATTACATAACCCTTAGAGTCGAAACTTGCATCTGATGAGATAAGCAATAAATAAATAAAATAAATCTGATAAAAATTGAAGATGTGCGCTTACATTCTAAAACGAAGTAAATTTTAATATAGACAACGATCTTTAGATAAGAAGCTTACATGTTTTACATAAGTAATGCATCGCTTTTTCTGATATAAAGAACGTTGTTCAGTTAAATACATCCGTTTTGTAACGATTTTATAATTTTAGGAACATTTCAGTTTTAGGAATCTCTTCATTTACATGAAGAAAATACTAAATTTATAGAAAAAAATAAAAAAAATTATTTAGCACAGAAAATGGCAGAGTTTGGTACAGGATGATTATTACAATTCCCCCAGCCCTCGTGAGTAGCACATTTGGAACGATCACAGTCTTCCTCGCACTAGGTGGAAAGTCACGTGGAGGATGTGAAGAAATGTTATGGGCTTTTTTCACAACGAGACTGAATTAGTCAGGCGAGGGTAGCGTGGTTTTTCTTCCAGGTAACTCACGTTTTTCATCCAGTAAACAGAATTTTTTTTTTTTTTTTATAAAAACGCCAAACACGAGAGGTATTAGAACCTATAGTACTTAGTACCGTGCCTGGATTGGAGATTCTGAAGACGAAAGAAGATATTTGTTGACATTAGACTTGAACTTCTATAGACTGTAATTTTCAGGAAATACGTATGAAGGAAGGTTGTTCCAGAAAACGGCAGTTGAATGAATAAATGAGGAAGATGAAAAGTTGGTTCTGTGGGTTTGAAGTTGGACTTTAAAGGATGCTGGCTGGTGGCGGCACGTGTTCGGACTGTTTTGAAAGAGAGAGAGAGGGAATTATAGAAGCCAGTTCAGAAGAACAGTGCCCATGGAAGTATCTGTAGAAGAGGCATGCAGCAGAAACAGTACGTCTGTGAGACAGCGAGTGGAAAGATTCTGTTAGAGAGGAGTCATTAATTAACCTAACTGCCCTCTTCTGAATGGAATCGAGAAGCCTGAGAGAGGTTTTGGGGGCACCATCCCAGATGTGGGAACAATATTCCATGGCAGGGCGGATTTGCGATTTGTAAAGAGTGAACAGCTGTTTAGCTGTTCACTCTTTACAATGAAATTGTAGAAAGGTAACGCCGAGAGCGAAAGAGAAAACCAAGTTTTTTAGATGCAGAGGAAGCAATATTTGTAATCTGCCTGTGCCAAGAGAGATTAGACGTCAGGGTAATCCCCAAAACAGATATATCATTTTGCCTAGAATTTGGAGTGTCACCAAAGATAAGCATAGGAGCAGAAGAATTCTTTTTTCGAGATATAAGACAAGACTGAGTTTTAGAAGGGTTGAAATCAACTAAGTTGTCTTTGCCCCACTGGAGAATTACCTGGAGATCAGCATTTAAGGAATTGGTAGCGAATATTCGAGAAGTTCAAGCTGATTGAGCAGGGCAAATTTACGCAAAATGGAAAGTGGAATTCAATATGCTATAATCGGAAAAACTATGAATAGGATTTCCAGTCAGCGGAAGGTCATTAATATACAAGAGGAAAAGAGTGGAGGAAAGAACGGAACCTTGGGGGACACTAGCATTAGTGAAAAAGTTAGAAGATAGAGAGCCATCTACCATCACCCTGAGTGAGCGATCAGAGAGACAACTGGATAACCAATTACAAAAAACAGTTGGCAAACCATAAGATGGAAGCTTGTTTAGGAGATCTTTATGCCAAACACGGTGAAAAGCCTTTGAGATGTCAAGGGCAACTACTTGTGTTTCACCGAACCTTTCCATTGAATTAGTCCATAAATGGGTAACATAAGCCAGAATGTCACCAGTGGATCGACACTGACGGAATCCATACTGGCGATCGTTGATCAGACAGAAGGTTTCCAGGTAGTTTATGGAGTTGGCGATTAATTGATTTCTCCATCACTTTAGAAAGAGTAGAAGTAATTGCAATGGGACGATAATTGATTGGGAGGGATTTGTCACCCTTTTCTTATTCCAAAGGTGTTTTTCCAAAGGAAAAACACCTTTGGAATAAGAAAGTGAAAAAAGGCGGCAAAGAACAGGAGTAAGTTCAAAGGTACAAGTTTTCAGAACAAGTGGAGAAATACCATCAGGACATGGAGCTTTCATAGCATCAAGATTCGTCAATATCGTTCTGAGATCCTTTTGACGGAAGACCACAGGAGGCATTGAATGGAGCGTGTCAGAAATGGTGGGAGGTGTTTTACCAAGATCATTAATAGAGGAGTTAGAAGGAAAATGGGATGCTAGCAGGTCAGCTTTATCCTTGCGTGAAGTAAGAACAGAACCAACTGGTTTTGACAGAGGTGGGAGCAGAGATGGGCAAAAGTTGCGGCCAATACCGCAATTTGGCAAGAGATCTTATGCTGATGATATTGTTTGCTATTTGCCATACAAACGCCATTGTGGTCCTTCACAAGAAAGACAAACCGCCTCTGAATCTATAAACAGCTACCTAAATACATTCCATAAGTATGCTAAATTTTTTGGCCTGTCAGTCAATCCAGAGAAGTCAAACTATGCTATCTTTACGCCAAGTCGGATGACTTCTACTGATACTGCATCTTCTCTATTTCCGGTATTGGCAGGAAATGTCCTGACTCCCACAGACAGTGTCAAATTCCTAGGAGTAATCCTTGATGCCAACCTCACATATAAAAAACAAATCCAAGCTCAGTATTCCAAAGCCCTGAGAGCGTTCTGGGGAATGAAAATTGATCTGTGCAAAACGCACAATAAGAAAATAATCAAGAAGTACCTTGCAACTTACTTCTGTAGTGTGCTCTCCTATGCCGTGGAAGTTTGGTCGGCGGCACCACCCACCAGCCTCAGAAAATTATGGGGCCTCGAATTCTGGGTGCTTAAGTGGGCCAACTTGTGGTCGCACCAGATCTACATAACATCTAAATCTACTCTCTGCTACAACCTGCAATATACGCCCATAGTCCAAAGAGCCCATGTGCTAAAAATAGAGTAATTCCTTCATCTGTGCTCAGCTAAGCAGGATCACATCAACATCTGGAACACGGTTGGTTGGCGTTTGCCAGGCAGACATCTCCGTAGTACACCCTCCTTATGCTCAAGGCTCCAGCGGTTACAGAATTTCAAAAGACACTTCCCTAATGTGACTCTGGACACTCTCAACTCGTTCAACATCGACATCTACCTGTGGACGATAGACAAGGCATATCGAGATGGCATCTTGTCCCATCTTGCTGTTTGTAAAGGACATTTATGTAAGTGCCGATCTTAGTTAGCCGATGTAATTTCATGTTCAGCTCAACTTGTAGTCCTTTTTCGCTGTAATTACTACTTCTTTCATTTTTACATTTTGACTATTATCTTTGCTTTGATCTATTAATTATTATTTAGTTATTATTATTATTTTATTTATTTATTTATTAAGTTTTTTTATAAATCAAAATCACTTGTATAAACAACTAATTGTAAGATTCCTCTGGTTTTCTGTGTAAGGAATCACTAGTGTATAAAATTTATGTTAATAAAGAATCTTATTATTATTATTATTAGACCAGAATGCTCGACTACCATTAGGGCAAGAAGCAAGTTTTTACTCTTAGCCTGTTCAAAATCTAGTTTGGACTGATTAATAACTGCTTTACAATTGTTCCGAGCTTTGGTGTAGGCAGAAAATGAAACTGAAGATTTGGAAACAAGACAATTACGATATGCAACATTCTTCTCTTGAACAGCCTTAGCATATTTATTAGAAAACCAAGGTTTAGATAAAGGACGAGATTTTAAAGTGGAGTGTGGAATAAACGATTCCATTCCTACAAGAATAATTTCACTGACACGATCTGAGCAAACGTTGACATCAGAAGTTTTGAAACAGTAATCCGACCAATGAAAAGAAGAAAAGAAATCTCGCAGGTCATCTAATTTTGCATCCTTGTAATGTCAAACAACACGAGGTTGGGAATAGCCATGAGATAAAGGCTCCATTGGAGAAGAGACAATCACCAAGATGTGATCTGAGGTGCCTAAAGGACCACTCACTTCGACCTTGTACTTAGAAGCGTTGTTTGTAAGAAAAAGATAAAGCGTGTTGGCTGCATGTTTAGGATTTTCCAGTATTCTTATAGGTAAATGAACAATCTGTGCAAGGGCATTAGTAATTGCAAATGCATCAGCATCTCGACCAGCTGTGCCGGTGTGATTAGAAAATGGAAGCCAGCTGGAGTTGTAAACATTAAAATCACCAAGGAAAATTACCTCACTGTTAGGAAAGTTGGACTGGAGAAAGTCAAGTTGCAAAGAAAGGAAGTGAAAGAGAAGTCAAAGTGAGGTTCGGAGAACGGTAGAGAAAAACAAATGAATTTGACACAATGAGGTAGAGAGATTTTAAGCCAGAGAAGATCAAAAAAAGAGGAGATTCTAAATTACCATGTCTCTGACAGGGAATATCAGATCGGATATATGCACAAGCACCACCTTTGAGGCGAAAGGAATCATACAGCGAATAATTTGGGCATCTGAGATGAGCAGTAGTTGAATCAACCGATAACTGAGATTCTGTCAGAAAAAGTACATGGGGTTTGGCAGACTGCAAGTGGAAATGGACATCGTTGAGATTAGAATTGAGACCACGTATATTTGTGAAATGAATTAGGAAGTGTTTGGAAGGTTTAGACCTTTTCGCTGATAAACTTTCTCTATTAGTTTGACAATTCATGGTGTATTCAATAGTAAGAAAAAGTGGAATGGTTGGGGGTCATGCTGTATGAAGTAATGAAATTTTTGGATATGGCGTACACATGGTACGAATATACCCAGATCCTTGACATAACGTGGCCTCGACAATTCCTTCAGCATACACACCACTCGGACTCCCTCCAGTCTCTATATGGCAGAGTAGAGGAAGCAAGATTATACACTAGCTGATCCGGAATCCTCCTAAAGAGTTACCAATAGGTTCGGTCCGGTGCACTAACTAGCAGCCGGCCTGCGAATACCATTTTAGAGCTGTACCCTCGAAATGTAAGGAAGATTGGATCCCACCATGATGTTCATCATAACCTCAAAAGTCATCAGTCATACTGCATGATGGAAGAGATCGGGAAGGGACGACTGGAACTTAGCTCTGGAGACTAAACATGGGTTCCACCACTTCAAGTCTCCAATAAGCAAAATGGTGGTATTGCACCGGTTGATGAGAGTCATCTACCACCTAGTATTGCCTGGTAACACAGAGGTGCCAGAGGTGTGGCATTCCTCCATGTGGTGTGGGTGCCACACCTCGACCCCTGCTTACGTTGGGTCACCCACAGTGTGCATGTGCATGGAGATTATACCCAGGATGACTAACAGTCCCACCATCGTGAAGGTGCAAGCAGAGGATTTGATTGTCACAGACCGTCCAGACTTTGTCGAAATTGGGTCCACTTGACTTGAATATCACCCGAATATCAGTTCCACCAGCGTTTTAGACTCCCAGGTAGCAAATACATCTTGTCTGGCATATCTGAGAGAATGACTGTTACAACCTCAAGGTCGCTCATGCTCCTAAAACCCTACTGCAACTACAACAACAACCATTCCCCCCAATTTCAAATCCGCCCACACAGTGGCAACAGGTGCATTCAGCCTAATATGATAATTGGCTGACAAAATGCCTGAATCGTAAAAAGAATATAGAAAATAAAATTGTGATTATTATTAAATAAATAAAATTATGAATTAATTTAATTAATAATTAAAGAAATTAAATTGTAGTATGTAATATTAATCAATAATTTTAATTCATAATTTTAATATTAATTAAAATTGAAATTAATTAGATTTCAAAATAACCCCAGGGGCTCACATCTGGTGAGTATGGGCTTAGTACATCCAGGGTCCTGAGCTGGATATCATCATTCTTCTCTTTCTTGGTGATTCCCTTCTACTTCTGACTCTCTCTCTCTCTCTCAGGGTAACTCAGAAATTTATTTTTGGCAGGTGCAGCATAAGCCTCAGGCTTCCTTGCACCAAATGCTAATAATAATAATAATAATAATAATAATAATATAAAATAGCTCATGTTTATTTTCTTTCTTTCTTTGCCTTATAACCTATTACGCTGGTTTTGCACTACTTTTGAAAAAAAACAAAAAAACAACACCACAAGAAGGCCAATCTAATATTCATTTAAAAAATAACATAATGGCTAAATTTTAAACTAATCTTTTGGTGATGTAATACTATCACAGAAAGATTAATCTACTCACTAGTTTAAAAACAAATGAAAGCAGTGCAATGGAAAATTTTCCATGTGTGTCTTACGTATGTTGTTGCTGCTGTGGAGATTTAGGCACATCAGCAAATTAGGCCGTATTGTGCCATATACACTGGGTAGTCACTGAATTATGACCACCCCTATGAAAACTGAATGCGACCCGTTGACCATGTGAGGTACGAGAGTGCGGAGTTAGTCAATCTACGTAGCATAGATAAGGTGTGAGTGGTTCAGTAGGTAGTAAAATTCCGATGGGTAAAAGGAAGGATTTATCGGACTTTGATAAAGGGCAGAATGCGGGTGCTCGACGAGCTGATGCCTCGATTTCCCAAATGGCTGAACTGATGGGGTGTTCGAGAGCCGCCGTAATTAAAGTGTACCAGGACTGGCGTCAAGATGGTCAAACAACAACCCTACTCCAAAACTGCAAAGGTCTTGTAGAGGTGAGCGCCGGGTCCGACGACAGGTACAGGCGAACAGGCGCAGCACATTTGAAGAGTTGACTACCCAATACAACACCGGCCAACCAGGAATAATATCTAGCATAACCATGCATCGCACACTCGCACGTATGGGGTATACCAGCAGACGACCCCCCCTCCTAACCAAGGTTCATCGGCGTAAAAGACTCGCCTGGTGCGAAGAGCATGCAAGTTGAACGTTGTAAGACTGGAAGGTGTGCTGGTTGGATGAGTCACGTTATTTACTCCACACCTTGGAGGGTCGTGTACGGATTTGGCGTCAACAACTTATCAGTGGTCTCCGCTTATCGTCAACTGCTTATTGACTGTGTACACCCTGCTATGTTACACTTTTTCTCGAATTGCGATGTCTTCCAAGATGACAATGCGCCGAGCCATCGGGACTTGTGCAGAAATAGTTTGAAGAACACAGTTCTGACTTCCAGCATATCGATTGGCCTCCGAACTTCCTCCGATATCAATCCTATTGAGCACTTGTGGAACACTATGGAAAGGCATATCAGACGTCTGGATACACCAGTCACCTCCATACTCCATTGCTGACCGCATTACACACAGCTTGGTTGGCCATACGTCCCGAACGCTTCCGACATCTTGTTGAATCAATGCCACGTCGGATAGCTGCTGTACTGAGGGCAAAAGAAGGACCTACAAAGTATTAGGTAGGTGGTCATAATTCAGTTATCACTCAGTGTATAAAGTGTTTGTAAATTGCGCGTATGTTTTGTGGTCGATCTGCTGTTTGCTGGACGAAAAACCTAATTTCCAGGAGAAAAAAACCATCCTACCCTTGCCTGAAACCGACTAACTCAGTGACGTTGTGAGACAGACCCATAAAAATTTCTTTTGTCACTGACGGGATTTGAACTTAGTTATTTTTTTTCCACCCGGTAGTGGAAAAGACGATGATTATACCAACTGTGCTTACGTAGGGCGTATCCTAACGCTAATTCAACTATGCCGTGGTATAGAGTGATCGTACATAAGTCTAAACTGTCCAGAAATTAGTTTAATGCTATGTTGTGCAATGTGCGTTTTGTTGTGTTGTTTAGTTGTTTCTAGCCACTTTGTTACCAGGAAGCAGCGATTACCGATGTAGGCTGCTTCCCATTACCTGCCCATACCATGAGGAGGCGAGCCACAGTTACTCGTAACGTCCTAAATGGAATAAATCCTGCACCATAAATCCGTACCCACAAGGGCTTATATAGATTGCTTGGATCTTTTTTGCTATACGGGTTACCACTGTTGTTTTGTATATTTATCAATGATATTGATGAAGGTATATCAGGCTTAATGTCGAAGTTTGCAGATGATACAAAGGTTGGCAGGGTTGTTAATGACAGTAATGGCAGTGTGCTACTGCAACAGGATCTAGATAATTTGGGCAGATGGGCTAAGAAGTGGCAACTGAAGTTTAACCTTGACAAATGCAAAGTACTGCATATGGGTAGAAGTAACCCCAGAGAAACGTACCAACTGTGTGGTACTACACTTAAGGTGGTAGAAAATGAAAAAGACCTGGGAGTAATTGTGCAGTCAGATATGAAGTTTTCTGAGCAATGCAGACAGGCTGCCAGGGCAGGTCATGGGGTTTTGTTAATGATATATAGGAATTGTTTTGTTAATGATATATAGGTCAGGCCACGCCTTGAGTACTGCGTACAGGTCTGGAGGCCTCATTTTAAGAAGGATGTAGATTTACTTGAGCTTGTACAGAGAAGGGCAACAAGATTGGTGAGGGGAATGAAGGGATCCTCTTACCAAGAGAGGCTTAAGTTCTGCAAATTGCAGTGGCTGGAGACTAGGCACCTGCGCGGTGATCTGATTGAGGTGTATAAGGCCTTGAATGGGTTGAGCACGCTGAATTCTGATGGGATCCTTCCACCTGTTCAGATTACGAACCTAAGGGGGTATAAATTCAAATTAAGAAAAGACAGATGTAGATTAGATGTGCGGAAATTTGCCTTTAGCCAGCGGGTGGTTAATTGCTGGAACAAACTTCCATCTGTCGTTGTGGAAGTTTATAGGTTGAATAAATTTAAGGAGGAACTGGACAGGCATTTGGAGGGAATGGTGTGATTTTTTTTTTTTTTTTTTTTGGCTGATGCTGCATAACTTGCGTATGCTGCATAACGTACACTTGCTTTCTTGCATCACATGCCACTGCTACTACTACTACTACCAGATCTGAAGGTAATAAAAAGAGATCAAAAACTCTTTATCGACATTTTTTAATAAAGTAGTGTTACATACATCCAGAAGGGGCTTAAGAAATTTAGAACCTAATATGATACATCCGCTTATATTTGTTGGAATACATAATTTTAGTTGGCAATACGAAATAATTATTTTAAAAATAAATAATACATTTTATTGTTTATAAAGAAAAGCAAAAGTAATTCTTATAGAAACAACAACTGAGTGTCATTTATTAAAACAATGCAAGGTGCTTAGTAAAATGAATGTCTACCCTTTGTAAAAACAGTGTTTTTACAGTTCTTACAAGGGAATAAAGTTCTTCAGAGGGAACTCCCCCACCACCTGTGCCTCCCTCTAAATTCACTACTGTGGATTTATTAGTCCAAGAAAATAAATCGTAGTCAAAAATTACAGATAAACTTACAACGCAATCGTTATAAACTGTGGTTTGTGATGAAACAAATTTTCAACAGGGAAACTAAATCAATAACGTCATACTTAGTGTTCAGTTCAATGTTCATGTTTCTTTTACGAATAAAAACAAGAGAAGATTATAATGTATATGAGCTATAAAACTACAGTAAAAACCAAGCTTTGATAATAGAGTGCAATTCACGGTTTGCAATCTGGACCCCATGCGAGAAAGCTCCATATAATCGCATTTACATCTGTTTGTCATATATAATTGAGTAATAATTATTATACTTCTAAACTGCGAATATATCGAGCAAATCTATAAAGTAAAAGATATGCTGACAGCTAAGATAACGAACAACTCATTTCCAATAAGGAACAGCAGCTTGTATAACTACAATAAAACTAGTTTAGTTATATTAAACCGGTTTTATTGTAGAAACAACAACTGCGTCTCATTTATTAAAACAAAGCTTTATTCCAGCTTTTATGAATACCGAACTTATTCTTTATTTAAAAAAAAAAGTTGGCATTCAAAAAATATTATAAAAAACATAATTCACTACAGTATTTGTACAATCTAATGGGCACTCTTGTAAGGTTACAGATGATAATAAATCGAGGGGGCACTCTTGTAATGGTAATAGTAATCATGGCATGTGATGCAAGAAAGCAAGTGTACGAGTTTATGTAGCATCAGCCAAAAAAAAAAAAAAAAAAATACACAACCATTCTCTCTAAATGTGTGTACAGTTCCTCCTTAAATTTATTTAACCTATCAACTTCCACAACGACAGATGGAAGTCTGTTCCAGCAATTAACTACCCGCTGGCTAAAGGAAAATTTCCGCACATCTATTCTACATCTGTCTTTTCTTAATTTGAATTTATGCCCCCTTAGGTTCGTAACCTGAGCAAGTGGAAGGATCCCATCAGAATTCAGCGTGCTCAACCCATTCAAGGCCTTATACACCTCAATCAGATCACCGCGCAGGTGCCTAGTCTCCAGACACTGCAATTTGCAGAACTTAAGCCTCTCTTGGTAAGAGGATCCCTTCATTCCCCTCACCAATCTTGTTGCCCTTCTCTGTACACGCTCAAGCAAATCTACATCCTTCCTAAAATGAGGCCTCTAGACCTGTACGCAGTACTCAAGGCGTGGCCAACCAATCACCTCCTTTTCCCTGCTAGCAAAATTCCTATATATCATTGACCAAACCCCATGACCTGCCCTGGCAGCCTGTCTGCATTGTTCAGAAAACTTCATATCTGACTCCACAATTACTCCTAGGTCTACAGAAGTAGCAACTGTAGTACCACAGTTGGTTCGTTCCTCTCGGGTTACTTTTACCCATATGCAGTACATTGCATTTGTCAATGTTAAACTTCAGTTGCTACTTCTCAGCCCACTTTCCCAAATTTTCTAGATCCTGTTGCAGTAGCACACTGCCATTACTGTCATTAACAACCCCGCCAACCTTTGTATCATCTGCAAACTTCGATACTAAGCCTGATATACCTTGTAAGGTAACAGAACGCTACAATTAATAAATCGAGGATTTTGTGTCAAACAACGTTAACTACAAAATTTCCTTTACCAAACAAAATTGCATTTTTGTTTTGAGACGACTTTAATTTTACTTTATGCATGTACTTTAGTAAGTTAGCTTTGACTGTAAGTATATTCCGGTAAACCAAGAAAATGTCAAGTGACTTTTTTTTTTGGTTAATTACAAAAACATCGACTACAAAATGATTTTGTAGTTAGCGTTGTTTGACACTAAACCCTCGAAATTATAACTTGATGTGATCTCTTTTGATGAAAAGCCAGAGTTTATGTACTAGCCCTAATTCACCTCCTCGAGAATTATCAGTTCCAGAAGAGCTCTACAAGTCATCTAATCGATCCTGAAGTCTAAATATTTAATGTGTCATCCAAACTGCAGTGGCACGTGCACCATCAACAGAGACGTTAGCTCAACTTGTATACTAGGCGTCCTGTTCAACGTATGGTTGACATTCTTAATTGTTTAAGTGACAGTTTGAGAATAATATAATAAGATATATTTAGGTACAGGCAAACAAGATTAATATTAAATTACGCTAATCGTCTAAATTTAGGAAAGTGTTGCCTGCATTTTAAGGCACAAAACTATAGGGTTGCAGCTTGTTGTCAAGGCTGGAAATATTTAACTTATTGTGTAAAGTGTGTTTAGGGTCAAACGGCACCAGGGGTTTCCCCCATCTCCGCGTAGTTTACATTGTGGTGTGATACAGTTCACTGTAAAGGCCAGAGATTTAAAAGTATATGGATCTTGAGGTGTGTGATGTTGTGTACCGTTGTTCTTCTGGCCATTTAGCCGCCAGACCCCAGCTGAGGCCGGACGTTGCCCACACTTCGCCCCGTGGAGGCAGACCAGGTACACTAGTATTACAGTTATTTACTCTGGCAGGCCCTGCCACCTAGTTTCCTGAGATTTCAGTGGCAAGGACCTTGACTTTCCAGATATTGCGGTTATATTTATATTTTTGAAAAGATAAAACCCTCTGAATCGAAGTTCTTAATAATTTTGTTTCGCCATTTTATTATTATTATTAGCCATATGGTGCAAGGAAGCCTAAGGCTTGTGCTGCACTAGCCAAAAAAAATTCCCGAGTTACCCTGAGAGAGAGAGAGAAGGAGCCAAAAGTAGAAAGGAATCACCAAGAAAGAGAAGAATGATGATATCCAGCTTAGGACCCTGGGTGTGCCAAGCCCATACTCACCAGATGTGAGCCCCTGGGGTAAAAAGTAAGGGGGAAACTATGTTTGACCATCTGAGCGGCGCTTAAGAAACTCCATCAGGACAAACTATAGTAGGAGTGAAGCACGCAGATGGTAACCTGTTCATATACTATAAAATCGAACACAATATTACCGTTTTAAGCCCTCGTGGGTAGCACAGTTGGTAAAATCAACCTCCTCTCCACACCGGGTGGAAAAGACCTGCGTTCGAATTCCATCAATGATGCGAGAAATTGTTATGGGTTTTTTCTCAACTTGGAGAACGGAACAGACTGCAATTTGAAGACAGTATATACGGCGCAATGGTTGCTATTGCTCCTAAAACCCTCAACAACCAACCATCCTACTGTCTCAAAAAAAGAACAACAAATTAGTGAAACTTTGAACTGGGAAAACATTTGATTGTATCGAGGTCAACAGAAAAATGTCCGTTCTATCTAAATAAATCAAGTTTTTAAAATAAACGTTTTTCTAAATAAAATTTAAAAAACTTTATTTGGAACACTTACAAAAATAAAAAGTATATCGTACAGTCCAATGCAATTTTTGTTTTTTTGGCTGTTGCTGCATAAGCTTCCTTTCTTGCATCATAAAATAGAACATCCCATCAAATCTGGACAAGAAAATCGTCGATACAAAGATCCTGAAATGTCTTTTATCCAGAAAGAATAAGCTCATCTTTTGATATCAAGTTCGTATACCAAAAAAGCATGTACCTGATGATTTTCAACTTGTTATTACGCAGTTCCATAAGTTGCAAAATGTCTACAATAACATTTATTTAATCTTAAGATAAACCGTCCTGCAGTGTACATATTTCCTTGTTTATTTATGACAGATTTCTTTATTGGCACCTTTTATTGTGGTAATTTGCCTTGTCGATAAGCATCGGCTTATCCGAGAATCTCGTTTTATCTTTTAGTGAGAGACGTCAATCTGTCTATCATATGTGGAATATTGTACATAAAATATTCATACGACTGCATTATTTGGCCAATAGTATCTTGGGGGATTCAGAAATCGCAGAAACTTCGTCCAAGGGGCCTTTTGTTGTTGTTGTTGTTGTTGTCTTTTTTTTAAGTTGTTGAGCTTTGATTTTGATATGCTCGAAACAGAGGAGAGAATCAGTTACAAATATATAAAAAAATTCATATTCGTGAATATACGTACAAGCATTGGTCCCATAAGGATTATTTTGGTTTTTCAACTTGATAATCTGAAAATCTAATAGGGCATTAAGTACGAAACTTTTTGTGCTTTTCTTCCTGATAAATGAGATCAACTGGAGAGAAATGAATAAATGAATAACTCCTTGGGAATTCTGCTGACAACGAATGTCCCTAAAAATCTGAGCTCTAGCTGTCACAGAAAAAGAATACAGTTTAAAGCTAAAGTTATGTCAACGGCTAAGTGTCTAATGTAAATATACGCACACTGGCCAAAAATATACGTACTTTTATTCAGTATCGAATCGGACCACCCTTGTTTCTAATAGCAGCAAGTGTCGGGCGCGGCATGGATCCTATAAGGTGTGTTAGTGATATTTGGTCTAATTGTAACCATTCTTCCAGCAAACTATTGCGCAGGAGCGACAAAGTTGAAGGAAGAGGACTTCGTGTCGAATAGCTCTCTCCAGCATATCCCACACATTCTCAATAGGATTGAGAATAGGTAAATGTGGAAGCAAGGGGAGACGGTGGAAAACCGTGTCATGTTCTCTGAACCATTCTTGCACGATTCTGACACGATGCGCTGTAGCATGGTCATCCATAAAGTGACCATCACCTTCAGGATAAAAATGTAACATTACAGGGTGCAGTAGATCTGATACAAAATTCAGGTATTCCCTGGATGATATTCGACCTTCCATCGGTATCAACGGACCTATCCGTGCTAACAAAACATTCCCCACACCATGTTACCACCTCCAGATGCTTGGATTGTCTTAACAAGGCAAGCAAAGTCCATCGCTCCGTGAGTTTCTTGCCACACTCTCTGCCTACCATCAGTGCAAAACAGAGTGTATCGTGATTCTTCTGACCACATGACTTTCTTCCATTGTTCCACTGTCCAATCACGACGGTCTCGCACCCTGCACGCGGATTTTTCTGTTTTTCTCTGAAACATGTGGCTTCCGAAAGTGGCTGCCAATGCCCAATTTCTGCAATTTCTTGTGCATGGTACGGGGTTGAAATAGGGTGGTGCTATGCTTGGTTGAATTCAGATGTTATTTGCTGCACATTGGATGTCCTACTTTTCCGTACAGTCGTCCTTAGAGTAGCACAACGACTTCGCTCTTAAAGTATTGTTTTTATGCTGACACATCTACTCCTTCGAGATATGGAAGAACTCTTGCTTTCCAATCATTAAAAACCTTTGATTTTTTTTGTTTTTTTTTTAAATGGTGACTCCTGCACCCACAAGAAGACCTTTTTCAAAGTCTGATGGTCACGTGTTTTGTTCACTCTGGCTTCAGATTACTGTAGTCGAACAGCCAGTATAGTCTTTATACTCAAGAAGGCAACATGTCATCATTCACGTCACAGTTTTCCTTGTATCTATTTGCTTTATTCTGTCTGTGACTGTCTTAATACAAAAGTTTTTTTTTTTTTTGACTTGTGTGTAGAAAACAATGACGTGATAAAATAATAAAAACATTGCTCATTCATGTCAACTTGTGACCCTCATTTTCCTCGGTGCAAATTTTAAGCAACCCATAAACATTTCACTGGTTGCACCGATTACATTGCTGCCTGGAGTGATCAGATCACTCGAGAGTAATTGTGCAGTCAGATATGAAGTTCTTTGAGCAGTGAAGACAGGCTGTCGGAACAGCTCAAGGAGTTTTATCAATAATATATAGGAATTTTTCCAGCAAAGATAAGATTACCCCGTTGTGTGTATAAGGCAATGGTAAGGCTACATATTGAATACAGGTCTGGAAACTTTATTTTAGTAAGGATATTGATTTGTTGGAACTCGTGGAAAAAGGGAACAGGATTGGTGAGGAGAACAAATGGGCACTCTTACCTAGAAAGATTTCATTTCTTCAAATTGAAGCGTCTGATATCTAGGCACCCGTGAAGAGGTCTGATTGAAGTGTTAAATAAACGGAAATTTTCTTCAGCCAGCTGGTAGTTGATTATTGGAAAAAAACTGACATCTGGTGTTTCGGAAGTGGTTAGTTTATACAATTATGAAACATGAAGATTTTAACATCAGTTACACATTTACACATTAAGTTACATGAAGATTTTAACATCAGTTACACATTAAATCAAGGAGTTCTGTAAGGAGAGGTACTCTCTGCTGAACTATTCGCTGCAAACCTTGATCCGTTCCTCTCAGCTTACAATGTTATTGTGGGTTGGGAGGAAAGGATAACCTCCTACACGATGAACCTAAAATGTTCTTTCCGTCAAATAACAGCGCTGATGCCCAAAGTTGATCTACAAGCCACACAACAGATAACTGATCGTTGCTCAATTTCAAAATCGTGACACAGAACGCGTTACCGTTCCATGTCACAATTTCAAGTAACCTGTCAGCCTACTGGACAATGTGTACCACCATCTGTTGGAGGAAGTTTGAACTTCAACATACCACTTCTCTTTATTTTTAAACTCAGAATATGACCGCAACAGCACCGGGAACTTTATTGCCACACCTCGAATGACCTTTTCTAGAAATGTGAGTGTCGTTGAAAGCAGTTTTAAAAGTGCTTTGAAGTTAATTAAGTTATATTTGCCCCATTACTGAATTATCTTGAGATCGGCATTTAAGAAACTGGTGGCGGTATTCGAGAACTTGAGGCCGTTTGTTCTGGGCAAAGTTTCTCAAACAATAAAGTGTAATATTGAGTGCCATCATCAGCAAATCTATGGAGAGGACTGGGAGAAAGAATTGAACCTTGGGAAACACCAGCCTTAGTGTAGAAATCAGAGATTGAGAGGTGTCAACCACCTTCACGGCAGTAAGAAGTTATATGGAAAAATGGATATCCTGTTTCAAAACACAATCGGCAATAGATAAAATGGGAGCTTAGGACTTTTATGCCAAACATGATCAGAAGCCTTAGAAATGCCAAGAGAAATTGCTTCAGTTTAATCAAACTTGTATATTGAATTTTTACAAAGAGGAATAATGTAGATAATAGTAGTAAAAGTAGATAACACAGTAAATGACATAAAACGGTATCAGAAAAAATGGATCAACCACATAGAAAGAATCAACCCAAACCGGATCCCAAAATTAGCATTTAACTCCAAACCAACAGGCAAGAGAGATGTAGGTCGACCAAGAAAATTATGGCGAGATGAAGACCACCTCCAAGAGCTACAACGAAACAGGTCTTTAAAGACCTAAGCCGGATCAAGTTCACGATGATGATTACGAATAACGTTAAATAATATCTTATCAGTGGATCGACATTGACGGAATCCATATTTGCAATCGTTGATCAGATGAAAGGTTTCAAGACAGTGTAAAGGCTGGTGGATGTCAGATTTCTCCATTATTTTGGAAAGGGTAGAGGAAGGTACAATGGAGCGAAACTAGAAGGGAGGGAGGGAGGAATTTGTCACTTTTTTTTACGAACTGGCTGGATACGAGCAAATTTTCAAGCAGAATGAAAAAGATCAATGCAATAAGAAAGTATAAAAAGGCAACACGGAACAGGTACATAGGTTTTGAGAACAAGTGGAGAAATGCCATCAAAACCTGAAGCTTTCTTGGCATCAAGATTGTTCAGAATTCAAATGTTCTTTGTGCAACGACGTGTAAAAATTACGTTTATACATTACACTGGTGTGAAAAACTTAAGGACCAGTCACGTTTTTGTGTTTACCTTCTCATAAGAGTGGCCTGGATATGGAAAAAAAACATACCAAAGGAACCTCGTGAGGTACAGAAATGATGAATGAAAGAAACACCGACACAACAACGGAAACAAAACGGTACAGAGGGACTTTATTCAAAAATGGCAACATAGCACTGGTTGCCATGATACAGATGCATCACTGCCAAAGATGAACAAAGGGAAGAAGTGGTCCTCAGTAGGAGATATGGCCACCCCTAATGTCGATGCAGGCTTTGCCCCACCTGTTCATACTTAGAACAATGTTGTTGATAAACTCTTGCGGTAACATCGTCCATTCCTCTGTCAACGCCATCATCAGCTAGTGAACATTTTCTGGTGTGTGTGGACGTGCCACTAGGCGTCTCCCCAGAGAGTCCCGTATGTATTCGATGGGATTTAAGTCGTCAGAACCGGCAGGCCAATCCATACGAACAATGTCCTCACTTTCCAAAAGCATATCAACAGCTTCAGTGCAATAGGGTGTGGTGTTATCATCCATAAACACGAACTCGTGGAAAATGGCACGTAGGAACAGACGCACATGGGGAAGGATTACCTCAGTACAATAACGTGCACCGGTTACAGTACAGCTTTCCAGTATCTGGAGTTGTGTACGTCCATCCAAGATAACGCCTCCCCAGACGAGAACACCCCGACCGCAATATCGATCCCTTTCAATGATGTTTGTGGGGTGATACCGTGTACCAACCTCTCTCCAGATTAGCTGACGTCCAGAATTGCTGCTGAGACTGAATCTACTCTCATCAGTAAAGAGTACCTTACCCCATTGCGCTGTTGTCCAGTCCTTGTGTTCGATGCACCACTGTAAACGGTGTCTCCAACTGGCAGTCCTGCTGGAAGTAACCATCTGACTGAGGATAAACCGTCAACATGAAAGGATGCACTTGGTCAGCAACGATGTTTAGGTACGATGTGGCAGTCAGACGTGAATCTGAGGGTATCAGTGCACCCAACGTGTGCTAAGAAAACATTTCCCACAGCATAACACTGCCCCAACCACCTTGTACTGTAGCCGTCAGCCATGACGGGTCCATGGATTCATGTGTTTTCACCAAATTCTTAGCCTTCTATCAACATGATACACCAAGAACTTCGACTCGTCGGACCAAGCAACTGTTTTCCAATCCTCGATAGTCCAGTGCTGGTGTTGCTGCGCCCACAGGAGGAGTGCTCGCTTGTTCTTCATTTATAAAAAGGGTACGCGATGTGGCCCATTCGCGACAAAGTGCGACTAGTGGTCCGTTGCGATATTTTGTTTTGCGCACCAAGGTTGTATTCTGACGTGATGTGCGACATTGTGGCCTGTCTGTTTGCTTGCACAATTCTAGCCATTCTCTTCTGGCCTCTCTCATCAATTTTCTTTCTCAGCGATTTTTTTCCACAGGAGTTCCGTTGAGAGGATGTTTTCTGTTCGTTGCACCATTCTCGATACACCCATTAAACTGTGGTGCGTGAAAAGTTCAGGAGAACTGCCGTTTCAGAGATGCTTTGTGCAGCACGTCTTGCACCTACTACCATGCCACGCTCGAAGTCCGTGAGATCACTCCTTTTCTCCATTCTTGCTACGGTTTGTACGCTTAACTGATACTAGAAAGGTTGTTCTGCTGCATTTATATCCACAACTGTAGTCATGTGACAAACCATTTGTGTGCACAGCAGGGGTGTAGCTAATAAAGTGGCAGCGCAGTGTAGGAATCTTACAATAAAGATCATATTAATAATTAACTGGTAACGTGAAAAATTGAGTTCATTTAAGAAAAAAAAATGTGACTCGCCTATATATGTACCTTAATGTTTATATAAACTTTCCTTGTTTTCAGGCCCTGAATCAATCCTGAAAGTACATCGGGCTCGATAGGAATCATTCTTCAAACGTTTATCATTATCATTATTAAAACTGCACTATGAACAGAAAGTACATAGTGCAGTTTTAAACATATGCTGCCCTCTTGTGTCATCGTTGGGAAGTAGGCGAAAGGCACGGATTGGCATGTCTCTTAGCTGCTTGGGGGTGGTAGGTTGAAATCACCAGCAATGACACAGTCAACAAACAAGAGCAGGTGGACCATCATTTTTGTGCAGGTGGAGAGGGAGCGCAAGGTTGAAAGGGGAACAAGAGTTGAAAGATTTCGCGGCGTAAGTTCACATGATATACATTTATTTGGGAATAGGGTACACTTCTGAACAGCTGCTTCGGTCATATGTGGACTCACTCTTGAATATTTGCATCAAATGTGTAGTACTATTGGAACTACTGCCTCGTCCGGGGCAATAACATACGCCTGACGTAATCAACCGATTAATTCGAGAATTTATGCGATTGAGTTAACATAGTTCGAGTCCAGATGATTTCTAAATACGCTAATGTTCTCGTATTTTCTTCTTATAAACTTTTCTGATTCTGCAAATAAAGGAAGCACTCTCAGCTACGTGTGGGTTATTTAAAATAGCAGCAGAATACTGATGTTGACACAGCGAAACTTATATTTCCATGACTGCCACTTCTTCAGCCCTGAATAAAGTGAAGTGTCACAATGTATAAAGTGGAATACAGATGTGATTCGGTACATCTATCTGCAAGGGAAACCACCCAAAACAATCCACAAAGAAACGGTCGCTGTTTATGGAGTAGACTGCCCAGGTTACAGTGTTGTCGCACATTGGTATAAACAATTCAAATCTAGAAGAACCTCAGTGCATGATGAAGAAATCCCAGGACATCAGGCGCCTGCTGTACAGAAGAGTGTTACAAAAATTGAAGCATTACTCCTGGAAGAACTAGGATTAATCAAAGAACTAGCTGCAGAGCTCCAAACTAGTGTAAGGTCTGTGGAGTACATCATCCATCAAAGTTGCACGTGAGTAAAGTGTCTGCTAGATTGAGTTCTCAGAATTCTCACCCTCTAACCAGAAGAAGGTTAGAGGGTGAGATTTTTCGTCCAGCAAACAGAAAATCGACCTAAGAACACATGCAATTTACAGACAGTATACACGGAACAATAAGGCTCCTAAAATCCTACAACAGCAACTTGACAAGAGTCACCAAGTCTGCTTTGCGACCACCATGCAGACAACGTTTCAGAGTAGGAAAATGTGTCTTCGTCACATCCGAAACATCCACAGATAAAGGAATAACAGCATAGAGAGATTAGATGCAGTTCTTAAGATCGAATTCCCTAAGCGAAACCTGAAATCGCACTCTTCTTGACAAAACAAATTGCAAACTTAAAGACACATACCGAAAAAGTCGCTGAAAACAAATTCAAGTCAATATATAAGAAGAATCAGAAGAAAAAAGCGCATTCGATGTGTAGCCGCAGAAAATTATATATAGTCCATGAAAAAACTATCTTGAGAAAGCCAGTCAGGTTTTTTTCTATTATTATTTTTTTTTTTTTAGATAATACTAGCCTTCACACATAGCCAGTCAGATGGGAAGAAAATGGGTCAGTATTCCATCAGGTAATTAAAAACAGACAAACCACATCATTTCCAATACGAAAAATTGAACTCTTCTCCCCAGACAACTGAAGGGGACATAATAGGTAAAACATCCTCGATATCATAAAACACCCCTCCCATTTAGTCACAATCTTCAGGACGTCATTAAGCTTTTACTTTTTAAATTATATTCAACCCACTTATGACGTATGCGGAAGGAAAAAACACATGCCCGTTTCAACCAATGATGTCGCTGTATTCCCCCATCCTCTAGTGCTGCTTGCTGATTGAGCAAGAGATGTGACCCGTCTCCCTCGGCCTACCTTATCTCTCGACGAGAGTTAAGGTAGGCCGAGGGAGACCCGATCTTGAAAGGGGCCAATTAAGCTTACAAACGTTGTCATTAGCAACTGTCTGGACACATCTAAGGAATATTGTGGAGAGCTCAGGTATGTCGACCAGAAAGACTTCTGTTCCTGATTTCAGTAACTTGCTTTGCATATTTGTGAAAGTCTTTTTTTTTTTTTTTTTTTTAAACGTTAATTCTTTTTATGAATGGCTGAGGAGCTTCGATTTTGAATTCCTGGAATCCAAAAGAAACAGACGAGCCTTGTACTGTACTGGTGAGTTATTTTCTTTCTTTTTTTCTTTTTTTTTATTTTTAAGGGTTATTATTAATTATTATTATTATTATTAATATCCATATAGTGCAAGGAAACCTGAGGCTTATGCTGCACCAGGAAAAAAAAAAGTTCCCGAGTTACCCTGAGAGAGAGAGAGAGAGAGAGAGAGAGAGAGAGAGTCAAAAGTAGAAGGGAATCACCAAGAAAGAGAAGAATGGTGATATCCAGCTCAGGACCCTGGGTGTGCCAAGCCCATACTCATCAGCTGTGAGCCCCCGGGGTTAAATTACATTTATTAGTTTTTTAAAAAGTTTGTCTGTCAGAGAAATTACGAATTTCTCTTAATTTGAGAGTCACATTACATATTGTTTGGTATTTGGGGCGAAAATATTCTTCATCAGGGATCACCCATGTAATCTGTTGTTGTTTTTTGGTTTTTAGGAGCATTACCCACTAATGCCATATTGCTCCGTATATATTGTATGTAAATTGCGTGCGTTCTGAGGTCGATTTTCTGTTTTCTGGACGAAAAACTCCAGTTTCTGAGAGGAAAAACCATGCTACCCTCTCCTGAGACCAACTAACTCAGCCACGTTGTGAAAAAGGCCCATAAAATTCCTCTGGTCATTGACCGGACTCGAACCCAGGTGTTTTCCAACCGGTGTAGATAAAACAGTGATTCTACCAATTGTCCTACCCACCAGGGCCCATGTAATCTAAGGTGTTTTTCGATCACAAATCAATGTGGGCAGTAAACTTTTTTTTAAAACTGTTATCAAAGTGGAAAGGTGGAAGGGAGGTTTCTTAATCTATAAGGCATGAAACTGATGCTGTTAATAAATTATATTATTTGAGCAACTAATTCAACTTAAGGTATTATGCATCCCTAAAAAATGATAAGTCGGTATCGGAGAGAAATACCTCTCCGATGTTTTTTTTTTTTTTTTTTTCAAATATAGATTGATATCTCCCTCCTTTCAGAAGGACATGGCAACCGATTGATATGGCCTTAGTCGCTGATACTCCTAAAACTCTACAACAACAACTATGATTTTAATTAATAGTGACACTATCTGTCAGACCAATGGTCCCTTATTTCCAGTTTACAACTAAATAACTCCCCAATTGATATAATTTCACCATACTTTCCTATAAAATTCTGTTTCTATTAATAAAAACCTGTTAAACTGAACATGAATCATAGAAACAGATTGTATATTGCTGATAGCTTTCACTTGTACATTGATGTGTGTGTGTGTTGGTCCCTGTTGAGTGTCCATCGATGTATACAGGATGTAATCAGCTGATGAAAAATATAATTATTTAAATATTAATAAGTAATTGGTGCATTAGACACGCTAGTAGCCTACATGAACACAATTTATAGTTTAGCTATGACACACGCCCTCGTGGATGGCACAGTTGGTAGAATCATTGTACTCCACATACCTTCCGATTTGGGGAGGACGATGATTCTGCCAACGAAAAGACCCTAGTTCGAGTCCAGTCAATGACTTGAGGAATTTTTGGGCCTTTTTCACAACGAGGCTGAGTTAGTCGGTCTCAGTGAGTGTAGCATGGTTTGTTATCCCGGAAACTGGGGTTTTTCGTCCTGCAAACAGAAAATCGACCTCAGAACACACGCAATTTACAGACAATACACACCGAGCAATATAGACTTAGTCGCTGATGCTCCTAAAAACCCAATTACAATAATAAACAATAACAGATACGCTGCATACGAGAAGAGTCTTTTCAAACAAGTTCATTAAGCAAGAAATAATCCTCCATCGCCTCACTACGTATAAATGGAACTGTCTGTTAGAAAAGTCAGGGCCTGAAGCCGCTTCCATCCTGGCTGAAGAATTATTTCAAATAGCTTGTGTTGGTGCGTCTAAGGAGATTCGGATCTCACATCGATCTAACTGGTGGTTTAACAACAATATGAAGGTTGTGTTTGTAAGAAAACAAAAGGCTTACAGAAAATGGCAGAAAACTAGAACCGCTGAAGACTACATCGCTTACAAAAAAGAACGAGCCTGTTTCTTAAAGCACAAACGCCAAGAGTACAACCTTGCAATTTCTAAAAAGCTTAAACAGTCTAAAAGAATCAATAACAACAAGAATACCAACTTCACCATGGATGAAACTTTATTTAGGGAATGGGCGAACAGTATCTTCGGAATCTCTCCAGACCCTAATTTAAAGAATAACTCTCTCGCACCAGACAATACCAGTTGGCTGGTAAATTACATGAATAACATGACTCCATCCGGATCCAATCTTGATATCAGACCTCTACTAACAGAAATCACCATAACCAAAGAAAATGTAATTCAGGCATTAAATAGTCTCCCAAATAAATCCACTTCTGGCCCTGATATGTTCCCCCTCTTCATCATGAAAGTAAGCAGTCCATTCATCATCGAGGTCTTGATACACATATTTAGAGAAACCCTACACACTGGAATTATCCCTGAAATATGGAAACATTATATTGTAAAACCTGTGCCTAAAGTCAAACATCCGAAAGACAAGAAGGATTTTCGTCCAATCTCTATAAGCTGCAATTTACTAAAATTGTTCGAGAAGACTCTGCTGCCAATTCTTGTTATGCATTTTTTCCATAAAAGACCACCATATTTACACACTGTGATTCCAAAGAGATCAACTGTGACTAATCTAATGGACACCCTATTTCGGATCCAAATGACTCTGAACGCCAAAGAACAGATTGATGTAGTATTTTTAGACATTAAAGCTGCTTTCGATAATGTCTCAATCAATTCCTTGATGACAATACTTGAAAGGCACTTCAGAATACAGGGAGGCCTATTAAAAGTCATCGTTTCCATTCTCAAACAAAGGCATTTGAGAGTAGAACATAGAACCTTCCAATCGAACCACGTCGTCTACAGAGGAGTCCCCCAAGGTGGCGTCCTTTCCGCACTATTTTTTGCTGCCGCTTTGGACCCCTTCCTATCTACGCATCCTGACTGCAGCTCTTACGCAGATGATATAAAACTCTTCATCTCGTCAAAACACGGTGACAAATCTGAAGCAATCAACGCCCATGCCACTGCCCTAATAGAAGAACTTGTCCATTATCTTGAGAATATTGGCCTATCCATAAATCCGACCAAGTCAGCACAAATGTCTTTCACCAACCTGAAGAAGAAGATGAACATAAACATCTACATAAATGGTATTAGAGTGCAAAAGGTTTCTCATCACACTGATCTAGGGCTCACCTGGGATGAAGGCCTGACCTTCCAACAGCACTTTGCCAACACTAAAGCAAAATCTCTGTCAGCAATGTGGGCGATAAGACAGGAACTTACTGGAGTAAACAACCAAAAACTTGCCACTCACTACATACAAACATGTCTTGTTCCCATTCCCATGTATGCCTCGACGATCTGGTCCTCTGCTTCCCTCACTAACATCAAAAAATTCATGGGTATCGAGTACTGGATTTTAAGGTGGTTGAACCGTGTTAATGGCCTCCCTTTCACCATCTCGAGATCAATCATGTATGCTAACCTCGGTTGCACCCCTTGGAATCAGTTGCTGATTACAGAAAATCTGCGTAATCTCTGTCAACTCCTCACCGATCGCTTTGACGCTCCAAATGTCCATAATCTTGTTGCAGGTCCTAGGCTTTCCCGCGTCCTTTGCAATAGTTCATGGATTCCCCTAAGAAGCTTATTACAGAATTTAACTATGCTTAGGAGATGTTTTCCGTCTAACATCCTCCAAACGTACAACACCCTGAAGATTGATCCCCACAAGTTCTGTGATGAGAAAGCGTACAGATCTGAGAAGATACAGGACATGTACCACCACATACAACTGTAGAAGTTTCCTGATTATCTCCTTCAGGATGGAATCTCCCATGAACTCTACTTTGCTGAAGAATTAATTTGTTTTAAATCATTATGTGTTTTGTATGTATATGTATTGGCTGTATGTGCACACATTAGGACGCGTATGTGTTTATATGTCTCTACCTTTTGCTCGTGTCACTGTATATATTTTTATCCGCTATATTTGCTCACTTTAGATGTTTGTTGGATAAAGAAACTAATGTTCATAATATTATATAGAAACTGTTTCTATAAAATAGAAATAATAATAATATGTGTAATTTATGTACGACTTCTATGTTTGCTGTCTAAGTCAAAATGTACAAATGTATATAGGCACCCTCCTAGCTGAAGGCTGTTCAGGGGTGAAGCATATGGAATAAATTGAATAATAAATAAATAAATAAATAAATACATATTATAGTTATTACAAAATTAATTTCAACGGCATAATAGTTTTAATTATATCAATAAATATGCAACAATCACGTAATGCTCAATGACTTAATGGTATTAGCGATCGTCAATGTACCTTAAATAAATTTCTTGAAAAAATAATTACATCTACAGCGAATGGGAAGTGTTTTTCTTTTTTTTTTTTGACTGATGCTGGATAAGCGTGCTTTCTTGCATCATATTCACTAATAATGCTAATTAAGTGCAGGAAGAAAAATCTAAGTTTCCAGGATAAATCCATGAAATCCTAACTGAACATCAGCTGACTTATCCACCTTGAAGAAACCCATCAAATTTCCTTTCCCTTAATGGAATTTGAACTCAAACCTTTTTCATATGGTGATTGTAACTGCTGTTTACCACAAAGTCATAATATGGGGTGCAGTGTGTATGTTGTTCACACTTCAGTCTATTTTTTTAGAGCTTTATCAACCAAACAGCTTATCAGAACATATTATGGGATATTTTAAAACTCATGTGGAATGGTGTTAAGTCTGTTCAGGTGCAGTCTCAAGGTCCTGGTCATATTGTATATGTGTGTGTTGAAACATCAGACCGGGTGGAAGGTGTAACTATTCTGAACCCTGCAAAAGTCCCTCTCGTTCCAACAAAATATTTTTGAACTTCAGCCAACGATAGGAATCAAACTCGAGTCTTTTCCACACATTGTAAGATAGCAGCGACATCACATGTGGAGTCACCCATGGGGGAATAAAGGGGGAGTTGTTCTTATTTAGGTAATGCCATGATATCTGAAAATAATGGGTCTAATGGTAATACTGCAGCTGCTCATTCAGAACTTGTCAAGACATCCTAGAAATGCATGCGTTTTGTCCGAATTTTTAGTGAATGTCAAGGGTTTTAATTATTAAGAAGTTATTTTTTATTTATTCAAGTTTATTAATCCAAAATCATTATAAATATTTTTGGGCTTTTTCCCCTCCTAAATTAATCCCATTTTCCCATCGTAAATTAATCCCATTAAGACCTACACTTAAGGTGAAGGACATAATGGCTAGGAGTTTAGTAAATAAATTTGACAATTTGAGGAGCTGGTCAAAATATGAAAGGGAGATATTGTTGGGATATCAGAAACGTGGTGTCACACAGATATAAGGAACGCAGAGTTGGAATTTGGGGATTACAATGTGTACAGAAAGGATAGACAGGATGGGAAGGGAGGAAGAGTTATGCTGTTAGTTAAGAAACATAAAATCTAAGAAATTGCATCCAACTGACATGGGTGGACAGTGCAGTGTCGAGTCTGTTTGGTGTGTGAGTAAATCCGGAGATATACGAGTATTACTCGTATATCTCCAGATTTACCGAGTTGCAGTTGCTCCGGGGGTCCAAAGTCGAGGTGGGCCCTGAAACAATACAGTTATTATTGGTCCAGGGGTCCCTCGCGATTTAATTTCTAGGACTTAACAATATTGAAGCAGTGTGACATTAGGGACAAGTTGCTGCTATGAATAAAGGAACGGTTGAGCGGGAGAAGACAGAGAGTTGTTATAAAAAGGCTCTGCTGTTCATGAACTGTTATCAGTCCTCCACTTTCACTGCTTGGCTCATGGTTGTTTTCAATATTCATTAACGATATTTATGAAGACATATCAAGCTTAGTCTCAATTTGCAGTTACAAAGTTTGGCAGGATGGTTAATAACAGTAATCAGGATATGCTACTTCAGCAAGATATATATCTAGATATATAGGCAGATGGGCAGAAAAGTGGCAACCGAAGTTTAACATTAACAAATGCGACGTACCGCAAATTGGTAGCAATAATTACAGAATAACATGCCAACCTCACCTGAGACCGACTAACTCAGCTACGTTGTGAAAAATGCCCAGAAAAATTCCTTACGTTCAACGGGACTCGAACTCGGATCTTTTCATTCCAGTGAGGGACGGACGTCGATTCTATCTCTTTATTGCTCCGTGCTACCCACGAGAGCAACAATGAAGGTGATGAAAAAGGAAACACTTAGGGTAGTGATGAAGGAAACACTGAGGATGGTGATGAAGGAAAAATACTTAGGAGTGGTTGTAAAGTCAGAGGTGAGGTTTCATGAGCATAGTAGATTGTCAGCAAGAAATGCTAATGGGGATTTGTCAATGATATAGAGGAATTTTGCCAACAGGGATGAGGAGATGTTTATCTGTTGTAAAAGGCAATGATTAGTCCACATGTTGAATAATACGTAGTAGATCTGGAACTCTTTTTTTTTTTCTTTTCGTAAGTATGTGGATCTCTAGATCTCTTGGAACGGGCGCAGAGAGAACGGGTAATGAAATTGGTGAGGAGTGAAAACAAAGTGGTACTCTTGCTATGGATTTAGTTCTGCAGATTGCAGCGTCTAGTTAACAGACACATGTCATGCGATCTGATTTGGGGTTTCAGTTTTAAATGGATTGAGTTAGCTAAATGTTGATGGCGTTCTTACTCTTGTTCTGACAAGAACCATGAAGGGGATAACTTGAAAATGGGAAAGGATGATTGCAGAAAAAACGTGCAGAAATTTGCTGGGGACCAGCAGGGTAAAGTTAGTTCTTGGAATAAACTTTCATCTGTTCTGTTAGCGGATAGTTTGAATAAACTTAATGAGGAAAGTAACAAATTATTGGACGGGTTAGACGGGTGATGTGGGTATATATACAGGGTGTTTCAAAAATGACGGTCAATAATTTAAAGGTGAAAAGTACAAATTAAATAAGCAAAAAAGTCCCAGTGAACATCGGACCGAAAATGAACCGTTTTCGAGATAATGCACATTTTCTGTTAAGATCCGCCACTGACTACGGGAGCACTAGTTTAGCAAAAAGCTGTGAATCCTTTGCTAAGGGTGGTTTTATTAAACATAAGATAATACAATTTGTAGTTTCAACATCACATGATTTTACAGATGTTACAACATCACGTGTTGTAACATCTGTTCCTCAACATCACGTGTTATGCTTCTGGGCCTACCTGCTCTTACTCCATGTGCTTTCTAAGGCGTTGATGTACCCTGATGAATGTGCACCTGTTGGGCTGTCCTCGGCGGGGAATTGCTTCTTGGTACAAACGTGCAACCTCGAGTGCACTGCCGTTGACTTTAACATACATGAAATGCATGTTCGCATACTCTTCGTTGCTGTAACTTCTTTCCATGTTGACTATCCTTTGACAAGTACTAGTAGGCCTGCTACGTTCCAGAGCATTGAGAGAGGGGAAAAGGAGAGAATGAGCATAACTTAACCTAAACAAACAAGTCAGCGGTGGATCCCAACTAGAAATGTGCAATATCTCGAAAATGATTCACTTAAGGACCCATGTTTACTAGGCTTCTTTTGCATATTGTAGTCTCTACAGTTCACCTTTAAATTATTGATCAAAATTTTTAAACAGCCTGTATAGCATTTCATTTATTAATAGGGCACTTTACTGCAATGTACTTGCCGACCGGGCTAGTCGAGTGGGTAAAGTACCTGCCCGGCAACCCAAAGGTCGCGGGTTCGATTCCCGCCTCGGGCTTGGATCAAAGTACTGCAAAAACCTTGGGAGGTGCAATATGGCCACAGAAGCCGATGCGCCAACAACTACCAAATCAAAAAAAAAAAAAAAAAACTGCAATGTACATACACTGAGTGATCACTGAATTGGGACCACCTACCTAATACTTCGTAGGTCCTTCTTTTGCCTTCAGTACAGCAGCTATCCGACGTGGCATCGATTCTGCAAGATGTCGGTAGCGTTCGGGGGGTATGGCCAACCAAGCTGTGTGCAATTCGGTTAGCAATGTAGGTATGAAGGTGATTGGTGTATCCAGACGCCTGATATGCCTTTCCATAGGAAAGGCATATCAGACGTCTTCTATGGGATTCATATCGGAGGAAGTTCGGAGACCAATCGATATGCTGGAAGTCAGAACTGTGTTCCTCAAACCATTCCTGCACAACAATTGCCCGATGGTTCGGCGCATTGTCATCTTGGAAGACACCATCGCCATTCGGGAAAAATTGTAACATAGCGGAGTGTACACGGTCAGCAAGCAGTTGACGATAAGCGGAGAAATCGCCGGGTGGGCCCTTCACCTTGGTCCATCTCTGTTCCTTACCCTACATTCTGACCCACTCTACTCTTACTCTAATTCCTAGCGTGCTCTCTTCAACAAAAAGTTTTTTTTTTTTTTTTTTTTTTACTTGCTCTCTGTCAGGAAGCTCAGGCGACCCTGGCAGAGACCAGCCAGAGTATAACGGGCAGCCTAGCCCACCTCCCAATGGTGGTGGCGGGCAATGTAGGATCCCACTAGTGGCCCTGCAGCCAAGCAGCCAGAGACGCAACAACAGAAAAAACACAGAACTTCATATTACACTTTTTTCTGGCCTTTGCAGTTGTTCTGCATTCCATCACAGAGTACATACGGCGCAGATGTGAGAAACCACCGGTGGCGCCTGACCCAAAATACTATGCCACTAAGCGGAGACCACTGATACGTTGTTTCACATGATGGATCAAGAGCACAATATTGTTGACGCCAAATCCGTACACAACCATCCACGGTGTGGAGTAAATAACGTGACTCATCCGACCAGCACACCTTCTTCCAGTCTTCTAACGTCTAACTTGCATGCTCTTTGCACCAGGCGAGTCTTTTACGCCGATGAACGATATCTGGAACGATATCTGGCATGGTAATGCCAGATATCGTTCCGGGTTGGCTCATGTTGTATTAGGTAGTCAACGCTTCAACAGTGCTGCGCCTGTTCGCTTGTACGAGTCGATGGACCCGGCGCTCACTTCTAACATCAACCTTTCATTGACCTTTGCAGATTTGCCGTCGGGGCGTTGTTTGACCATTTTGATGCCAGTCCTGGTACACTTTAACTACGTCGGCTTTCAAACACAACACCAGTTCAGCCGTTTGGGAAATCGAGGCACCAGCTCGTCGAGCACCCACAATCTGTCCTTTATCAAAGTCCGATAAATCCTTCCTTTTACCCATCACACTCGGAATTTTACTACCTACTGAACCACTGAAACCTTATCTATGCTACATAGGTCGACTAACTCCGCACTCTTGTACCTGACGTGGTTAACCGGTCGCATTCAGTTTTCATAGGGGTAGTCATAATTCAGTGATCACTTAGTGTATTTGACGAGAATCATTTAAAAAAATTTACAGTATCACAAATTCTACTTAGCAAAATGACATTTATCACGCTCTCTTTCGGTTGTATATTAACATTAGTAGTGGCATATGACACAGAAAGCAAACTTATAGAGCATCAGCCAAAAAAAAAAAAAAAAACACACACTTCCCATTTCACCCAGTATTTCCTCCGAAATATTGTCCAGTTCTTCCTTGATTCTCTTTAAGCTATTAACATCCACAACGATGAATGAAAGGTTCTTCCAGAAATCAACCACTCACTGGCTAAAATCAAATTTCCGCACATTTGTTCTACAGCTATCTTTCCTCGATTTGAATTTATACCACCTCGAGTGCGTAATCTGAGGAAAAAGAAGAATCCAATCAGCAATGAGCTTGCTAAAGCCAATTAAAGTCTTAAACATCTCAATCAGATTAACTCGCAGGTGCCTAGTCTCCAGACACTCCAATTTGCAGAACTTAAACCGTTCATGGTCGCAGTAACGCTTTGTTCTACTCACGAATCTTATCGCCCTTCTCTCGAATCGTTTCAGAAGCTCTACATCTCTCATGAAATGAAGCCCCCAGACCTTCATGCAGTAATCAAGGCTTGGCCTGACCATTGGACTGACCAATCAAAAAGGATAATTACATCCTTATTCCTGCTAGCATAATTCCTGTATATCGTTGAATAATCCCCATGAACTGCTCCGGCAGCCTGTCTGCACTGTCAGAAATCTTCCTGCCTTCAAAAAGTCTTGTCTGACCAATTTGATTGGATACTACTTTGTGGTCACAAAGGAACTGGATGCAAAAAATAACTTTGATATCATATACTGTTCTTGGATTTCAGGAAAGCTTTGGACACTGTTGCACTGGAAGACTGCTGTACAAATTGGAGCAGTGTGGTTAAGGGCAAGTTGCTGCAATGGATAAAGGGATGGTTGAATGGGAGACGGCAGAGAGTGGTAATAAGTGCACACTGCCCATGGACTAATGTAATTAGTGGAGTCCCCCAGGGTTCTGTGCTGGGCCGATTGTTGTGTTCTGTATTCATTAATGATATCGATGAAGGTATATCAGGCTTAATGTTCAAGTTTGCAGATGATACAAAGTTTGACAGGGTTTTTAATGATAGTAAAGACAGTATGCTACTGCAATAGGATCTAGAAAATTTAGGCAAATGGGCTGAGAAGTGGCAACTGAAGTTTAATATTGACAAATGCAAAGTACTGCATATGAGTAATAGCAGTAACCCAAGAGAAACGTACCAACTGTGTAGCACTACACTTAGGGAGGTGGAGACTGAAAAAGACCTTGAGGTAACTGTACAGTCTGATATGAAGTTCTCTGAGCAGTGCAGACGGGAGTTTTCTCAATGATACAGTTGAATTTTGCTAGCAGTGATAAGGAGGTGATTATACCTTTGTATAAGCAATAGTCAGACCACACCTTGAGTACTGCGTACCGGTCTGGAGGCCTCATTTTTAGGAAGGGTGTAGAGTTTCTAGAACGAGTAGAGAGAAGGGCAACAAGATTGGTGAGAGGAACAGAGGGGTTCCTTGCCAAGAGAGGGTTAATTCTGCAAGTTGCAGCATCTAGAGACTAGGCACCTGCGAGGTGATCTGATTGAGGTGTACAAGGCCTTGAATGGTTTGAACAGTCTCAATGCTGATGGGACACTTTCGCTTGCTCATTTTAAGAACCTGAGGGGGCATTGATTCAAATTGAGGAAAGACAGTTGTAGAATAGATGTGCGGAATTTTGCCTTTAGCCTGCGGTGGTTAACTGCTGGAACAAACTTCCATCTGTCGTTGTGGAAGTTGATAGGTTAAATAAATTTAAGGAGGAACGGGACAAACATTTAGAGGGAATGGTTGTGTGAATTTTTTTTTTCGGCTGATGCTGCATACGCTGCTTTATTGCATCACATGCCACTACTACTACATTACAACTGTCATTTATTTTATTTTACTTTCCGTTTCGCTCTGTGCTACATAATTGATCATACAGAATAATAATATATACGCAATCGTTTTTACGAGCAGTGAGCAGCTTTTATATTTGGTTTCATTAAATCGTTTTAAGCTGCTTTAGCATCAAGTTAAAGTTTGGATTTCGAATTCCTGTTCCTTGTCTGAAACCCGTCAAACCCATCATACCATATGAACTGGCGCATCATGACCCACGTAGCCATGCGGCACTAAATCCCAATACAAACAAACAAACAAACAAACCAGTTCCTTGTTGTTTTGTCTACGAAAGACAGTTTCGCCCTTGAGCAATATTCAGGTCCCAGCACTGCTTTGGACACAGAGTAACGTTTTGGACTCCCATTCCGTGAAGTGTAGAGTGATCGAGAACAGTTGTTTTTCATGTTACAATTTGTTAACTGCGTAGCTTGCTACCATACGTTTTGTTTTATTTTATTATAGAATAAAAATATATTAATTAATGTGCTAATAGATTTAATCTCCATAAATTTACCTTTTTGTTTTTGTTTGTAATATTTATATCTGTATAATTCGTTATGAAAATCAACAGCGTATGAAGTTACTTTATGATCATCTTGCTTGTTGAGGAGGCCTTTTTTGAAAGTTTAATATTTATCTGGTAAGGATTTTAATAAATTCAAAAAGATGGCTCTGCCACAGAATTAAAAATAAGATCTTTCAGTAATTTTTGTATATACTTTTTATGTGTTTTCAGAAAGAATTAAAAATAGTTTCCTACATTTTAGATTATCTAAAAAAATTCATAATGTTTTGTATTTCCTTTTCGTTTTAATTGTGGAAACCGATGAATCCAAATGCTTCCACCCACAGAGTAGTACTACTCTGTGCTTCCACCCTAAGTTACCACAGAGGTCAGTGACCTTTGGGTGTTTGGTGGCACAGAGAGGTTCAAGAAAACGCTCTCTTGTGGAAGTCGCGGTTTGTACAGTTGCAACGTTGGAAGCGGAAGTTCGAGCCCATATTCTTCCCGGAACTCAATTTCATATGAATGGGCTGTATACGAAAATATTCCATACATTGCAAATGGAGTTTATATGCATTCCATTATTAATCACTGCAACCACTTCATTGAACCGTCTGACAGCAATGTTCATACCCAGAATGTTGAAAATATGTGGATGCGAGCAAAGAGGAAATTGAGAAGACTTGTTCACATCATGCATTATTATTATTATTATTAGCCATATATTACAAGGAAGCCTGAGGCTTATGCTGTACCAGGCGAGAGAGAGTGTGTCAGAAATAAAAGGGAATCACCAAGAAAGAGAAGAATGGTGATATCCATCTCAGGACCCTGGGTGTGCCAAGCCATACTCACCAGATGTGAGCCCCTGGGGTATTAAATGTTAAATTTTTTGCATATATATTTGTGCACTATTTATATATTGGTTGTAAAATAACCGACAGAACATCCATGTATATATTGAAAATAAAATTTTTATATTAAATATTTGTTTATCAGTTCTTAAACAGTGAATATATTATGTAATAAGAATAATTGGGACAGGATTAGTGTATGCTTGTCAGGATTAAGGTTTTAATATCTTAGACCAGTTATTTTTTTTAAGGGAATAAAAAACGATATTGATATACATGTAGGTACTGATGATATTACAAGTCGAATGTGAGTTTTAGTTCAAGAATATGAGAGCAAGTTGAGAAACGGCCATAATTTAAGACTTAAATTATAAATAATTATATTGAATCAGTGTGGAAATAAATGTCTGGAGTTTTACTAGCCATAAAACAGTTTGTGTACCTTGTTGATTCCAATCTGGAGAGATTGTATAGGATACACAGGAGTAAAATTCTTCTCAAGATGGCATGTGCTTCTTAACAGAAGGGACTGTTCCAAAGCTGGGATACACTTGAATGGAAGAGGTGCAAGAATATTTGCTGATGCTGTTGTGGCAGTTTTTTTTTTTTTTTTTTTGCCAAATTGTTCCACTGGGTCATAACTGACTTAGAAAATTGTATGGGAAGTGCAGAGCATCTGGATGACATTATAACATTAATTATAGCAGGAACACAAATAATAAAAATTGTAGCAGGAACTTGAGTCATTGGACTGTAGGAAAGTAATAACTAAACAGTTGCATATTAGGTATTAGGTATGTTCGGGGTCTGACGGCACCTGGGATTTCTCCCATCTCCGCGTATGTTCTCTGTATCGGACAAGCCAGAGATTTAAAAGTGTGTGGGATATGTACTGTGTAGTTTGTTGTGCCCATTGTTCGTCCGGCCTGTTAGCCGCCGGGCCCCTAGTGAGACCCGACGTTACCAATACCTGCCACAGGGAGGCCGGCCGGGTGTTACCAATATTTGTACTCTGGCTGGTCTTGCCACTTACTTTCCTGGGATTTTAGTGGCTAGGACCAAAAAAAAAAAAAAAATCGAGGTTGATATTAGTGATACTTTACAAGTTAGTATTAATAGTGCGCAACGTGGGGCTGTGCGGTGAAAGTGAGTTTTAAAAACCAAATAGGTTCGGGCAAGAATTTTGATGTTCTCTTTTGATTTTGACATGTAGGGCTAAACGCTGTGCAAGACAAAAGTTTGGGGGGAGGATGAAGACTGGGGGGAAGAAATTGGAAATAAGGGGCCGACAGAGTAGATGGCCCCTGCAGGTAGTGAGGCATGCCCGTGCCCCACCAGAGTGAAAAAATTGGGGAGGCAAGGAGAGGCAAGCCTCTCCCCCCCAGGAGTTTGGAAAGAAAGATCCGCTCAAGAGAGTGCGGATTTGGGTCGCCAATAGGCTGTTCCGGCGGGAGAGTGCCACGTATGTCGTCTCCATCAGTTTGCAGGCCCTAAAAAATTGGCCGTTGAGTCTCATCTAGGTGGGACACTAATAGGGGGTTAAATCTGGATGTCATCCTTCCAGACTGCATGTGGTCTGGGGCTTATTTTCTGGTCATTATCTTGGGGTCATAATCAAGTCTACTGGCTGTCATTATGGGGTTTTATCCCTTCCGTGATGTTTGCTAGTCCTTACACTACCTTTTGTCATTATGTAGTGGGTCTATGCTGCAAGGTCTTGGGGCAGTGTCCCTTTGTTCTGATGTCACAACTATTTAAAGGTGTTTTTTCGCTTCTATTGGCGGTAATCATGACTCTTGTAGTTCGACAATCTATTGTCACTTGTCTTTTCCTAGTGCATTTTGTAGTCAGTCCAAGGTCTGTATAGTCGGTTCCTCTGTGTCGTCTCGCTGCTATTTGCAGTTTTGTTTTGTCTCATTCCGTTAAGGTCTTCGGTACATGGCGGCTAGTGTTTGGCGCCTGCTAAATAATCCCTGGGCAAAATCAGTTAAGGCTAAATATTCTTCTTGTGTATCTAGTAGATGTGACTCGAGATCCCTCGGTAAATAGTGAACTCTAGTTATTAGTCTGCATCTAAGGTCTTCGTATTGGACACACTCAAACATAATGTGCACCCAGCTTTCTTGTTCCCCGCAAGTACAACGCGGATCCTCCACTATTCCCAATGCTGTAAGCTTTGCATTGAAAGCCCCATGACCCGTAAGGAGGTAGGTCGTGTAAAGTCCGGGTTGCAGCCAGGTTGGAAGAATGGGGTATACTCTGTCTACGTCCGGGATGAACTTTTTGGTGATGTTCCCTTTTGTTGTGTTTGTCCAGCGGTATTGCCAGGTTTCTTTTAGGTATTTCTGCAGCCTGTTCTTTTCAGCCTTGTGGGTTGCATTGTTATCCACTGTGTAGTCTTGGTGGGTGCAAGGCATTCCTTTGGTTATATAATAGGCTATTCCAGTACGTATGATGTCCAGGTCAAGGGGAAGGGCTCCGGCCAAGACCTGTAGGGCAACAGTGCTAGTGGTGCTACAGGCTCTGGTAATGGTTAACAGGATAGTTCTATGGATTGAGTCGATTATGCGTCTATTTACGGCGGTTGATGCCTTGTGATACCAAACCGCAGAGGCGTATGTTATAGCTGGTAGGAATGTCGTTTTATAATATAAGGAGAGCACGCGACGTTTAAGTCCCCAGTCCCGACGAACCACACGTGATAACAGTGCAGAGTACTTCCTTATCTTTGTTCTTAAATGTGTGAGATGCTGCTTGAAGGAAAGATTACAATCTAATATCACCCCCAGGTACTTAAGCTGGCTTTGGAGTTTCACTGTGGTGTTGTTCACCTTTATTTGAGGTGGCCTGTGCAGGTCAAGGGAGCCTTTCAGTAAGATTGAGGATGTCTTAGTTGGTGAGATTTTTAGGCAGTGTAAGATGGTCCAGTCCTGTAGTATCCTGATGGCATGGTTTGCTTTTACCTCCAACTGGGTTCTATTGTCGGCAGCAATTTTCAAGATTAAGTCGTCGGCAAAAGCTTGGGTTTGGACGTCACCAAGGTCCATGGCCAGGAACTCATCCAAGACAATGTTCCACAACAGCGACCCCAGGACAGAACCCTGGGGGCAACCCCTGCAGACACGGCGGTTTACCCTACCATAGGGTGCCACGACACTAATACTCCTGTCGGTAAGGTAAGACTTGATAGTGAGATACAAATTGCAGGGAAGGTTGGCCCGCCTTAGCCTTGCCAGGACACTTGGCCACCAAATGGTGTCGAAAGCCCCGGCAAAATCTATGGAGATGATTAGGTAGTATTTACTGTTGCAACTGGCCACACCGTGCAGCAGATGTCTAAGTGTATCTACTGTCGAAGACTCAGGCTTAAAGCCGAACTGGGTAGACATGTGCAGTTCAGCACTCTTGTAATGTGTGTCAATTCGGGCATATAGCATTCTCTCAAATAGTTTGCTGATCACTGGTAGCAAAGCTATCGGTCTATAAGTGGTTGGCTGTTGTGGAGGCTTCGTGGGTGTTTTTGGGATCAGCTTCAGTCCCGCAGTCTTCCAGTTTCTTGGGAAGATGCCTTGATGCAAACAGTTGTTAAACAGATTTAGAAGGAGTTCGGGGGTCAGATCCGTTACTTTTTTGACAATTTCCGGTTCGAGATAATCGAGGCCAGGGCACTTATTATTTCTTACGTGATTTGCCGCGGATTTGATGTCATCTAGCGTAAACGGTGGTTCACGGGAGTCAGTGGTGTATATGTCATTTTCTTGGCATATTCTATGCTGTTCAGGTGAAGTAGGCATGGCAGTCTCCGGGAAAATAGTGCCCAGAATATTTGTGATTGACTGTTGCCATGTGGTGGTTTGGCTCCCCTGTGGTGTCAATGTGGTAGAAATAACTTCCCCCCTGGGGAGTTTGTTTGTGATTATCCTATAGACTACCCCCCATGGCTCATTATTTCCTGTTATGCCTGCCAAGTTTTCCCAGGCTCTTTGTTTGCTCTTGTTTATCGCATCCATATATCTGTTTCTTGCTTCTGCATAGAGAGCACTAAAGCTAACCTAATATCCAACTCAAAAATTTTGAGGAAACACTGTGATTAGAAACTACATGGGATGTTCAAGAGTGGCAGCTAACAATAAAGGTATGCTTGCATATTAATGCAAGATTATAGTTAATAAACATTACAAATTTGAGGTTCTCATTAAGGCAAATTAGGATATGATAGGAATTAGAAACGTGGAATCATTCAGATTTGGTAAACAGAACTTGGTAGGAAAGATGCAAATGACAGAAGGCAATAAAAGGTTATGCTTTTAATTGCCAAGCATAGATTCATTCTGAGTATATCCAGTGGATAACCATATTGAATCAGTCTGGTGTGATGTCAACATTTGGCTAAACAACATTGAGTAGGTGTAGATTATAATAGATCAGATGAGCGTAATGAACATCTTTACAGACGAAGAATGGGCCTACAGATTGAGAATTTAATTTTCTAGAGCCTGATTTGAATTTATTGAGTTGGTGACATGCAAAGAGCAGGGCATATCTGGATGACTGCTTTCTATCTCGCATGTTAAGAATTATGAGCATGTTAACAAGGAAAGAAATAATCTCAGTATGGCTATTAGCATTAGCATTAGTAGAGGCATTTGATGCAAGAAAGCAAGCTTATGCAGCATCAGCCAAAAAAATTAAAGTAAAATAAATAAATAAAAAATAACCACTTCCACTTCACCCCTCCGTTCGTTCGAAATACCTGTCCAGCTGGGCCTTAAATTTATTTAGGCTATCAATTTCCACAACAAGGGATGGAAGTCTGTTCCACCAACCAACCACCCGCTGGCTAAAGGCAAATTTCCTCAAGTCTATCCTACATCTGTCTTTCCTGAATTTGAATTTAGGAATAATCAGAATTTTGAATCAGAATAATCACCTCTCAGGTGATTATTCTGAGCAAGAGGAAGAATCCCATCAGCATTGAGTATGCTCAAACCATTCAAGGCTTTGTACACCTCTATCAGATCACCTCGCTGCTGCCTAGTCTCCAGACACTGTAATTCGCAAAACTTAAGCCTTTCTTCGTAAGAGCACCCCTTTGTTCCATTCACTAATCTTTTTGCCCTTCTCTGTACTCGTTCCAGCAGCTCTACATCCTTCTTGAAATGAGGTCTCCAGGCCTGTATACAGTACTCTAGGTGTGGCCTGACCATTGCCTTATACAAGGGAATAATCACCTCCTTATCCCTGCTAGAAAAATTCCTATATATCATTGACAATACACCATGAGCTACTCTTGCAGCCCGTCTGCACTGCTCAGAGAACTTCATATCTGCCTGCACAACCACCCCCAGGTCCCTTTCATTCTCTACCACTGTGAGTGTAGTACCACAGAGTTGATACGTTGCTCTGGGGTTGCTGTTTCCCATATGTAGTACTTTACATTTGTCAATGTTAAACTTCATTTGCCACCTCTCAGCCCATCTGCTCAACCTTTCCAGATCCTGTTGCAGCAGCATAGTGTCAGTAGTGTCCTTGACAACCCTGCCAACCTTCGTATTGTCTGCAAACTTGGACATTAAGCTTGATATACCATCATCAATATCATTTATAAATACAGAAAACAATAAAGGACCCAATACTGAACCCTGAGGGACTCCACTAATAACATTAGTCCACGATGAGCAGTGTCCATTGATTACCACTCTGTCTTCTCCCCCTCAACCACCCCTTTATCCATAGCAGCAATTTGCCTCCAATGCCACACTGCTCCAATTTGTGCAGCAGTCTTCCATGTGCAACAGTATCAAAAGCCTTTCTAAGATCCAAGTATATAATATCAAAGTTATTCCCTGCATCCAGTTCTTTTCTGACTGCATCATAGTATCCAATCAAATTGGTCAGGCAAGACTTCCCCTTAACAAAACCATGCTGTGTCTGAGCTATAACTGAAGTCTTGTCTAGATGATCCTACAGTGCTTTAACCAGTGCCTCCATTAATTTTCCGGGAACAGAATTTAAACTCACAGGTCTATAATTACTTGTGTCAGCCTTTGATCCTCCTTTGTGAATTGGGGTCACATTTGCACATCTCCAGTCCATGGGTACCTCCCATGAGTCCAAGGAAGCTCTCATAATTATGGCTAAGGGTTTGCTTACTTCCATTGCTGCCTCCTTTAATATAACTGGATAGATTCCATCCACCCCAGGTGCCTTTCTTGTGTTTATCTTCAACAATTTCTCCTCCACTTTACTCTCAGTTATTACAAGATTCTCTAGCTTACTGCCAGAGTTGAATACACCTCTGGCATTCCTCTCGCTGAATAACTCCTCATGTGTGAATGTCGATGCAAAATATTCATTTAGTTTGTTAGCTACCTGAGTAGGATCATCAACAGTTGACCAATCTGATTCATCCCCTTCCTTCTAGAGTTTACATAAGTAAAGAACTCTTTGCTGTTTTTCTTCGCATCCTTTGTCAAGGATTTCTCGTAATCTGCCTTCGCCTGCCTAACCTCCTTTGTAACTTGGTTACAGATCAACTTGTATCTATCATAGGCTTCTGTGTCACGTGTTAATTTGTATGTATCCCATGCATTTTTCTTCTCTACCATATGCCTCATTAGTTCATCTGACATCCATTTAGGCCTAAACCTTGAACAATATTTCTTAGTTGGTATGAAAAGCCTTGTAGCTTCCAAGATAAGTTCTTTGAATGCTTCCCATTTTGAATTTGCTGTTGGTAACATCAGTTGATCCCACTGTATAGAATTTAAATACTGTCTCAGTCCACCGTAGTCGCCTTTACGAAAGCAATACCCCTTCCCTTTACCCCTAATGGTAGTTACCTCTTTGAGTAAATCCCACTTCAGCACACTGTGATCACTGCCACCAAGTGGTTCATTTATCTGCAGATTCTTAATGCATGAAGAATCACTACTGATAATCAAATCAAGAGTATTCCTCCCTCTAGTTGCCTCCCGAACATGCTGATTTAGAAAACAATCATCCAATAAATCCACAAAAGCTTTGCTAGTGTGTGAGTGACCAGCCCCCAAATTCCAGTCAATATCTGGGAAATTAAAATCCCTCATTATAAGACTCTGATTTACTGGCCCACTCTATTTCCCTGTACAGTTCCTTATTATACTCATCAGAGTCATTAGGCCTATAGCACACTCCTACTCTCAATTTTGATCTCCCAATGTTTAGGTCACACCAAACTGACTCGACACTGCACTGTCCAGCGATGTCGACTGGCTTCACTGCCTTGGATTTTATGTGTTTCTTAACTAATAGCATAACTCCTCCTCCCTTCCTATCCTGTCTATCCTTTCTGTAGACATTGTACTCCCCAAATTCCAGTTCTGCATTCCTTATATCTGTGTGACACCACGTCTCTGAAATCCCAACAATATCTGCCTTTGATGTTTTGAGCATTAGCATTAGCATTAGTAGAGGCATTTGATGCAAGAAAGCAAGCTTATGCAGCATCAGCCAAAAAAAAAAAAAAAAAAAAAAAAAGTAACATAAATAAATAAAAATAACCACTTCCACTTCACCCCTCTGTTCGTTCGAAATACCTGTCCAGCTGAGCCTTAAACTTATTTAGGCTATCAACTTCCACGACAAGGGATGGAAGTCTGTTCCACCCACCAACCACCCGCTGGCTAAAGGCAAATTTCCGCACATCTATCCTACATCTGTCTTTCCTCAATTTGAATTTATGCCCTCTCAGGTGATTTTTCTGAGCTAGAGGAAGAATCCCATCAGCATTGAGCATGCTCAAACCATTCAAGGCTTTGTACACCTCTATCAGATCACCCCGCTGGTGCCTAGTTTCCAGACACTGTAATTTGCAAAACTTAAGCCTTTCTTCGTAAGAGAACCCCTTTGTCCCATTCACCAATCTAGTTGCCCTTCTCTGTACTCGTTCCAGCAGCTCTACATCCTTCCTGAAATGAGGCCTCCAGGCCTGTATACAGTACTCTAGGTGTGGCCTGACCATTGCCTTATACAAGGGAATAATCACCTCCTTATCCCTGCTAGAAAAATTCCTATATATCATTGACAATACACCATGAGCTACTCTTGCAGCTCATCTGCACTGCTCAGAGAACTTCATATCTGCCTGCACCACCACCCCCAGGTCCCTTTCATTCTCTACCACTGTCAGTGTAGTACCACAGAGTTGATACGTTGCTCTGGGGTTGCTGTTTCCCATATGTAGTACTTTACATTTGTCAATGTTAAACTTCATTTGCCACCTCGAAGCCCATCTGCTCAACCTTTCCAAATCCTGTTGCAGCAGCATAGTGTCAGTAGTGTCCTTGACAATCCTGCCAACCTTCGTATCGTCTGCAAACTTGGACATTAAGCCTGATATACCATCATCAATATCATTTATAAATACAGAAAACAATAAAGGCCCCAATACTGAACCCTGAGGGACTCCACTAATAACATTAGTCCACGATGAGCAGTGTCCATTGATTACCACTCTCTGTCTTCTCCCCCTCAACCACCCCTTTATCCATAGCAGCAACTTGCCTCCAATGCCACACTTCTCCAATTTGTGCAGCAGTCTTCCATGTGCAACAGAATCAAAAGCCTTTCTAAGATCCAAGTATATAATATCAAAGTTATTCCCTGCATCCAGTTCTTTTGTGACTGCATCATAGTATCCAATCAAGTTGGTCAGGCAAGACTTCCCCTTAACAAAACCATGCTGTGTCCGAGCTATAACTGAAGTCTTGTCTAGATGATCCTGCAGTGCTTCTTTCACCAGTGCCTCCATTAATTTTACGGGAACAGAAGTTAAACTCACAGGTCTATAATTACTTGTGTCAGCCTTTGATCCCCCTTTGTGAATTGGGGTCACATTTGCACATCTCCAGTCAATGGGTACCTCCCCTGAGTCCAAGGAAGCTCTCATAATTATGGCTAAGGGTTTGCTTACCTCCTTTGCTGCCTCCTTTAATATAACTGGATAGATCCCATCCACCCCAGGTGCCTTTCTTGTGTTTATCTTCAACAATTTCTCCTCCACTTTGCTCTCAGTTATTACAAGATTCTCTAGCTTACTGCTAGAGTTGAATACACCTCTGGCATTCCCCTCGCTGAATAACTCCTCATGTGTGAATGTCGATGCAAAATATTCATTTAGTTTTTTAGCTACCCGAGCAGGGTCATCAACAGTTGACCCATCGATCTCAAGTGGACCAATCTGATTCATCCCCTTCCTTCTAGAGTTTACATAAGTAAAGAACTCTTTGCTGTTTTTCTTTGCATCCCTTGCCAAGGATCTCTCGTAATCTGCCTTCGCCTGCCTAACCTCCTTTGTAACTTGGTTACAGATCAACTTGTATCTATCATAGGCGTCCGTGTCACGTGTTAATTTGTATGTATCCCATGCATTTTTCTTCTCTGCCATATGCCTCTTTAGTTCATCTGACAACCATTTAGGCCTAAACCTTGAACAATATTTCTTAGTTGGTATGTAAAGCCTAGTAGCTTCCACGATAAGTTCGTTGAATGCTTCCCATTTTGAATTTGCTGTTGGCAATATCATCAGTCGATCCCACTGTATAGAATTTAAATACTGTCTCAGTCCATTGTAGTCGCCTTTACGAAAGCAATACCCCTTCCCTTTACCCCTAATGGTAGTTACCTCTTTGAGTAACTCCCACTTCAGCACACTGTGATCACTGCCACCAAGTGGTTCATTTATCTGCAGATTCTTAATGCATGAAGAATCACTACTGATAATCAAATCAAGAGTATTACTCCCTCTAGTTGCCTCCCGAACATGCTGATGTAGAAAACAATCATCCAATAAATCCACAAAAGCCTTGCTACTGTGTGAGTGACTAGCCCCCAAATTCCAGTCAATATCTGGGAAATTAAAATCCCCCATTATAAGACTCTCTGATTTACTGGCCCACTCTATTTCTCCGAACAGTTTCTTATTATACTCATCAGAGTCATTAGGCCTATAGCACACTCCTACTCTCAATTTTGATCTCCCAATGCTTATGTCACACCAAACTGACTCGACACTGCACTGTCCAGCGATGTCGACTGGCTTCACTTCCTTGGATTTTATGTGTTTTTTAACTAATAGCATAACCCCTCCTCCCTTCCTATCCTGTCTATCCTTTCTGTAGACATTGTACTCCCCAAATTCCAGTTCTGCATTTCTTATATCTGTGTGACACCACGTCTCTGAAATCCCCACAATATCTGCCTTTGATGTTTTGAGCAATACCTCAAATTCATCAAATTTATTTACTAAACTCCTAGCATTGGTGTACACACAAGTATACATGCACCTGTTCTTTTTCTTAGCTACCCTAACACAACCCATGTGTTTACTTGTACCCCAATGATTCCCAGCAGTCTCTGAAATATCCTGCATCTTATTTTCCAGGCTGCGGCTCATTCCAATAGAAGCAGTGCAAGAATCACTTTCACCTCTGCCAGTGGCTACTGTTAATCTATTAGTCCTTGTATCCCCCCAATCTAGCAGTTTTCCGACCCACCTAACATTGCCTCGATAGCATCAGCAAACATTCTTGCACCCTTTCTATTTAAGTGTATCCCATCCCTGTAGAAGCAGTCTCTCCTGTTAACAAGTACAGACCAGGCTGAAAAAAATTCTACCCCTTGAGCCCTGCACAATCTTTCCAGGGCCGAATTGATTGACAGGGCTCTCATCATATACTCCCTCCTATCGTGTCTGGGCAGAATTGCAGACACTTTCAATTTCAACCCTAATTCACGGCTTTTTTTCATCAGTGACCTGTACTTGTCAAGTAATTCCGCCGGTCTCCTACTCTTAATGTCATTAGTGCCAACGTGTACAACTATATCACCTTTTGTGCCCTTAAAAGATGATATCCGCTCTACAACGTCATCAACTTTTGCCCCTGGCAGACATACCCTGGTCCTATTCCACCTATCGAATAGCGATACCTCAGTAATACCTAGCAATACCTCAAATTCATCAAATTTATTTACTAGACTCCTAGCATTGGTGTACACGCAAGTATACATGCACCTGCTCTTCCTCTTAGCCACCCTAACACAACCCATGTGTTTACTTGTACCCCAATGATTCCCAGCAGTCTCTGAAATATCCTGCATCTTATTTTCCAGGCTGCTGCTCATTCCAATAGAAGCAGTGCAAGAATCGCATGTTAACAAGGAAAGAAATAATCTCAGTATGGCTATCATTAAAGATTAATCAGATTGATAATTTTTATATTAAAAAAAACCACTAGCAAGAAGCAGTGAGCATAGTATATTAATTTTGGAAATTATTGAATAATTTTAGCAAAGCATTTGACCAAATTGGTCAGATGCTTTGCTAAAATCCAAATAAACTACAGTATGTCAAAATTGTTCCCCAAATCCAGCTCATGAGTAACTGTGCCAAAATAGCCTACTAAGTTGGAGGCGCACTATAGCCCCAGCAGCTTATGCACCATTAAACCTCCATAACACACACACACTCACCTACTAAGTTGGTTAAACGTGATTTTCTCTTAACAAAGCCATGTGGTTGTGTCCTTCAGAGTGCCCTGTCTATCTAAATATCTCTGTATTGCACTCAGTCATTTCCTCTTAAGATTTTTCCTACCTCTGAAGTCAGAATAACCGATCTGTAGTTACCAACTTCCCTCTTAGAGCCACTTTTATGTATTGGAAATACTTTGGTATCTCTCCAATCCAAAGAAATCTCTCCTGGGTTTAAAGATGTCCTCATAATTAACCTCAATGGTTTAATACATTCCCTCACACTCTCCTTCAAAACTACAAGGTATATGCCATCAATGTCAGGAGCCTTACTTGCCTTTATGCTGAAAAGTTTTTCTAATAAATAATCTGTAATTACAACATCACTCACTAATTTCATATGGCTAAGCCTCAATCGTAAAGCCTCTTCTCAGCATGAAGGGTCTTTCATCAGTAAAAACCAATGCAAAGTACCTATTCAATCCATTTGCAACATCAGCTGGGTTATCTAAGGCCTTTCCAAACAGTGCACAAGGATCTGATCCGATTAGCTTTCTTCTTCATTCTATTCACCTACATGAAAAATTTCTTTTCCTCATTCTTTGCTCGCTCATACACAGCCTTGGCCTCTCTGACCTTATTTGTGGTACTATTACAGATCAACTTGTACCTGTTGTAGGCTTCAGTACCTTTCATTGCTCTGTAACTATCCCATGCTATCTTTTTCTGCTCTATTTCACCAGCCAGCTCCATCGTCATCCATTTCAGCATCCTTTCCCCTGTAGTATTTTTTTAAAGGTATGTATGCGTTCATGGCTTCTGTGATTTTTGCTTTAAAGTATTCCATATTTCAAATGTGCTTGCCATTCCTTGGTAATCCACCCAATTCACAGATGCCATATAACACCTTAAACTGTCAAAGTACCCTGTTCTGAAATTAAAACCAATGCCTTTATCATTAACTACTGCAGTTTTTCTTCATCTTACAACTGAAGATTGCAAAGAATTGATCCCAGAATCTGCTTCAAAAACATTTAATTTATATTACACATAAAAATCCCATTTTTAAAAAACAGGTCAGTATCAATGTACAGAAGATGAGAAGTACAGTTCAATAATTATGATGAGGATAGTTGGTAATTGCTAACTATGTACTGATCAGAGTGTATCCTTGCAAACAGATGACTAGGGCAATTAAAATTAATAGCAGCAATAAGTATGGCAAATCTATTTGGCTGACTACTAATATTTTAATAAAATTCAAAACCTAACATATTTCAGCAAGTCTCTATTGTAAATAATTTGTAATGTAAACACCATTCACCATATTGTCTTGTTATTATAATGCAATTCCTTCTTAAAATAGATAAATCTTATCACTGATTTCAGTACTCCCTCAATTTGCCTAATTTCACACCCTACATGGGACCAGACCTGCAAGGTATATTGTAATATAGGAACAGAATCATTCGGAGTTTCAGTTGTTGTTATGTTGTTTAATGGCACAAGGGCTGCTAAGGCCATATTGTTCCTGGAGTTTCAGTATACAGTTTATATTAGGGAAATCACTTCAGGATGTCTTATCAGTCCTATAATTTTTGAGGCTTTAGTTACAATGCAGTAACTTTGGTTTTAGTTTATATGCAGTTTTAGGTTCCAGAGGAGGATATCTTAACCCAAGATCAGAGATAGCACAAACCCTTGTAAGGGGGACATTCAATTCATACTGATAATGAACCTTAAAATGCCTAACATTGTCAGTGATTGATATCACATAACATTTATCTATATTCAAACTTAATCCACATCAATTTACCGATTCAGGATATTACTACTGTCAATTTCTAACTTGTTACAATAATTTGGCTCAGAAATTGACATATATTTTCATATCCTTGGCATGAGCAAGTAGTTTTGTTCCACCTGAGATTGAAAAAGTATCTATATCATTGATAAATATTTCAAAGATGGATGGCCCAACAGAAGAACCCTGGGAAAGTCCAATTGCAATGGAAATTTTAGTTGAATAATTACAGCCAAGATTTCTCGTAATCTGCCTTCGCCTGCCTAACCTCCTTTGTAACTTGGTTACAGATCAACTTGTATCTAGAGTACTGTATACAGGTCTGGAGGCCTCATTTCAAGAAGGATGTAGAGCTGCTGGAACGAGTACAGAGAAGGGCAACAAGATTAGTGAATGGAACAAAGGGGTGCTCTTACGAAGAAAGGCTTAAGTTTTGCAAATTACAGTGTCTGGAGACTAGGCACCGGCGAGGTGATCTGATAGAGGTGTATAAAGCCTTGAATGGTTTGAGCATGCTCAATGCTGATAGGATTCTTCCTCTTGCTCAGAATAATCACCTGAGAGGGCATAAATTCAAATTGAGAAAAGACAGATGTAGGATAGACGTGAGGAAATTTGCCTTTAGCCAGCGGGTGGTTGGTTGGTGGAATAGACTTCCATACCTTGTTGTGGAAGTTGATAGCCTAAATAAGTTTAAGGCTCAGCTGGACAGGTATTTCGAACGAACAGAGGGGTGAAGTGGAAGTGGTTATTTTTTACTTATTTATTTATTATTTTTTTATTTATTTATTTTTTTTTTTTTTTTTGGCTGATGCTGCATAAGCTTGCTTTCTTGCATCAAATGCCTCTACTAATGCTAATGCCTAATTTCACTGTACGTATCTTTCTGGTAAAGAAATCTTTCAACCAAATACAAGCAGGGCCAGTTACTCCCAATTGTTTTAATTTGTAGAACAGTACATTATGAGGTACAGAGTCAATTGCTTTAGAAATATCTACTGTATGTAAATGCATACAGGTTGGCAAAACAACTCATGGAATCCTGCCAAGGGCACACAGAAATTGCACCAGCAGGAGCAAGGAGGAAACCATCCCATTGCACAAGGCAATGGCGAGGTCACATCCCAAACACTGCACAGAGGTTGGGAACACTAACTTTAGAAAGGGTGCAGATCAGAGAAGAGCAACAAGACAAATGAAGAGGAAAAAAGGAACCAGAGCAACAAGACCAGTGAAGAGATAAAAAGGAGTACTCCCTCCCAAGGACTGCAAACTGCAGCATCTGGAGACCAAGCACCTGCGAGAAGACTCCACCGAGGTGCCTAAAGCTTTGAATGTACTAGGTAAGCTTGAAGTCGGAATTATTTAGTGGTGGCAAATGATGCAAGAAAGAAAGCTTATACAGCATCAGCGAAAAAAAAAAAAAAAAAAAACTTTCCATGTCACCTATCCATCCCCTCCAATAGTTTGCTTAGTTCTTCCAAGAATTTATTCAAGCTGTCCATTTCCACAACATTTTGAAGTTTGTTACAGCAATCAACCACCCATTGGCTAAAGGCAAACTTCCACACATCTATTCTGCACCCATCCTTCCTCAATTTGACTTTATGTCCCTTCATGTTCATAGTCTGAGCAAGAGGAAGATTCCCATCAGCACCGGGCTTGCTCAATCCATTTAAAAGTTCCAAACACCCCAACCAATGCCATAATTTGTTTTAACAGTGATAGGTTAGAAATAAGTAGGTAAAGAAATTAGAGCAGGACATTCCTTTAAAGTTTTACTGTACTGTAAAAATAATATTTTTTATAATATCAATACATAATTTGTTTCTGTCTTTTGTCCACAGATGATTAACAAAAAGATCCTTTCTATATTTGGCATTGTGAGGAGTTATTACAAAAAAGAAAATTGTACAAGTTTTTAAGTATTCTGAGTAATACGCTGGCCAAATTTGTTGAAAAATTTGGTCCATTTAAATATAAACTGTTGTAATTCTAAATTTCTTTTAAAATTCAAGGTTTCAAAAATTTATTTTTGAAACCTTGAATATATACATTAGTATGTATTCTGAGAGGCCTCCGTAGCCGAGTGGGCAGGAGCGGGAGTGCAGTAGCACACGCTCTTTGAGTAGACCGGGGTTCAAGCCCCTGACTGCTGAATATGGTCGATCTGCCAACCCGCACTGAACCAGCGTGGCAGATTATGGTCCATTTCCTTTAGCATGAATTGTTGAGGAGGCTTCCATCCTCCAGTGGGTTGATAATGGCTGCACTTTACTTTTACTTTTATGTATTCTGAGTAGAGTACATACATTACTGCCATTTATATTTTTGGGTTATGATAGTATGTAACAGAGCTATGTATGGTGCTTAATTTGGTAAATTTCTCTGGTATATTGAGGTAAATATTTCTTATCCTTCTACAAATTTTTGGGTTATGGTATCATTATTTGTTATGACATATAATTAAATTTTCTGACAATAAAAATGCTTACTTACAGGCCAGATTAACTATAGGGAAATGACTGTGCTGTTTACTGGTTATGTTAGACAGTCTGGTGCTTAATAAAGGTTGCTTATAGAGGGACTTAGTAAGAGACCGGCAAGAATGCACTGCTTAAAGCCCTCGAAGGAATTAAAATGGGGGGGGGGGGTCCATCAAGCTCTCAGCTGCCTAACTCAACTTCAGAGCTCACCCTTGTGCACAGGCAACACAGTGGCAATCTTCAGGGAAGAATGCGCTGGTCCTACAAGAGTTAGTTATTTTCATTGACTCAATTGTCAGCAAATCGGGAAATATATTGTACAAAATGGATAGGTGGGATAGGACCAGGTTATGTTTGTCAGGGGCAAAAGTTGATGATGTTGTAGAACAGATATCTTTTAAGGGCACAAAAGGTGATATTGTACACATTGGCACTAATGACATTAAGTGTAGGAGATCTGCAGATTTGCTTAACAATTACAGGTCCATGTTGAAAAAAAGTCACAAATTAGGGTTAAATTTGAAAGTGTCTGCAATTCTGCCTAGACACAATAGGAGGGAGTATATGATGAGGGCCTTGGCAATCAATTCTGCCCTGGAGAGATTGTGCAAAGTTTGTTGGGTAGAATTTTTCCCAGCATGGTCTGTGCTTGTTAACAGGCAGACTGCTTCTACAGTGATAGGATACACTTCAATAGAAAGAATGCAAGAATATTTGCTGATGCTATTGTGGCAATGTTAGGTGGGTCGGAAAACTGCTAGCTTGGGGAATTCACAGACTAATAGATTAATACTAGCCACAAGCAGAAGAGGAAGTGATTCTTGCACTGCTTCTATTGGAATGAGCAGCAACCTGGAAAGCAGATTGCTGGGGATTTCAGGAAATGCTGGGAGTCATCATGAAACAATTAAATATATGGGCTGTGTGAGGGTAACTAAGAGTAAGGACGGGTGCATGTATACTTGCATGTACACCAATGCTAGGAGTATAGTAAATAAATTTGATAAATTTGAAGTGTTGGTCAAGACATCAAAGGCAGGTATTGTTGGAATATCAGACATGGTGTCACAAAGATATAAGGAATGCAGAATTGGAATTTGAGGAGTGCAGTGTGTAGAGAAAAGATAGACAGGACAGGGACAGAGAAGTGGTTATACTGTTAGTTAAGAAACATAAAATCAAGGTGGTGCATCTAGTTGACATTGGTAGACAGTGCAATGTTGAGTCGGTTTGTTGTGAAATTAGCACTGGGAGAGAAAAAATAAAAGTAGGAGTTTGTTATAGGCATAATGATTCTGATGAGTACAACGAATATACAGAGAAATAAGAGTGGGCCAGTAAATCAGAATATCTTGTAATGGGGAATGTTAGCTTTCCAGATATTGATTGGAACTTGTGAGTTGGTCACTTGCAACTAGCAAGAGTTTTGGGAATTTACTGGATGATTGTTTTCTACAGCAACATGTTCGAGAGGCAACCAGAGGGAGTAATATTCTTGATCTGATTATCAGCAGTGATTATTCATGCATTAAGAATTTACTTAAAGATGAAATGCACAAGGCATAATTATATATGGGTTTTTAAGTAATTAACTATATAATATCAGTGTAGATACACCATAGTTTAAATTTATGGGTAAACTATGGTGTATCTACACTGATATTATATAGTTAATTACTTAAAAATCCATATAACTATGCCTTGTGCATTTCATCTTTAAATACATTATCTGTACACCATTTGGCATCTCTCATATTGTGGAATCACTTTGAAACTGTGATGATGTGTTGCATTACAAGGGTACCTGCCCACTCACCGATGATAGCCCAGCAGCTTTGAAATGGTGCTGTCTGGGCGGTGGTATCCACTGAGAGTAAATAACAATAGTCTTCTCTACTAGAGAAGCATTACTTATTAAAAGTAGTGTAATACCTGGTATCTCGTGAAGGCAACCACAATATAAGATACAATTAAAGCGATAGGTACCTGCCCACCCACCGATGATAGGCCAACAGCTTTGAAATGGTGCCGTCTGGGTGGTGGTATCAGCTGAGAATAAATAACAATAGTCTTCTCCACTGGTGAAGTGTTATTTATTTGAAGTAGTACAATACCGTGGCAACTCATTGTGAAGGCATTCACAATATGAGATATAACCAAAATGATGCCAATTTAATTAATTAATTTAACTACTTTAGTAGACAGCTATGTTAAAATGATGCATTTGCACTAACCTACATGTTAGTCATTCTACCTCGTAGCATGAGGCCTTTGCCCTTAAATACTTTATAGACTACATACGTAGTTTAAATTTATGGGTAAACTATGGTGTATCTACACCGATATTATATAGTTAATTAAGAATTTACAGATAAAGGAACCACCAGGTGGCAGTGATCACAGTGTACTGATGTAGGGATTTACTTAAAGGAGGTGGCAAAGGAAGTAAGCAAATCCTTAGCAAATTACGAGAACATCATTGGACTCAGGGGATGTTCCCATGGACTGGAGATGTGCAAATGTATGTCCAATTCACAAAGAAGGATGAAAGGGTGACACAAGTAATTACAGACCTGTTAGTTTAACTTCTGTTCTGTAGAAAATAAGAGTCACTGGTTAAAGAAGCATTGCAGGATTATCTAGATCAGTGGTTCTCAACCTTTTATGCTTCACGTACCCCCCCCACCCCGAAATGTGTATGTAACTGGTGTACTCCTTGTATAGATAGATAAAACTATAGTTATAGTATAACAATGGGAATAAAATAAAACATATATATATATATATATATATATATATATATATATATATGCACACATTAAATTTTGTACTCATAAATTACATATATCGATAAATACAAAGAGACAAACAATTTAACAAATCTTATAAAATTGTAAACATTTTACTGGGTAATCAGTGAGATGGTTGCACTTATTATGCTTGCACAGTTCATCAATGGTTGGGGTTATCTTGCTAAGGTAGAGTCGCAAGTCAATCTTCAACATCCAGCCTGTTCCTATAATTATTTTTTAAAGCAGTTAAAGATGAAAAACTGGTTTCACATAAATAAGTTGTTGTGAAAGGTAACAAATATTTGACTGCAATTCTTGACAAAGTCGGATATTCCTTCTCCACTCCAATCCAAAATCTAATCAATGGTTTTTTGGAATGAATGATTTTTAAACTATTAGCATTAGTAGAGGCATTTGATGCAAGAAAGCAAGCTTATGCAGCATCAGCCAAAAAAAAAAAAAAAAAAACCACTTCCACTTCACCCCTCTGTTCGTTCAAAATACCTGTCCAGCTGAGCCTTAAACTTATTTAGGCTATCAACCTTTTGAGATATTGTCACAAGATAGAGATATTGTCACAAGATATCTCAATCAACTCTTCTTTATTGGACAATGGAAGCTTACATTTTTCCAAATCAAATATGAAGGGGTCTCGAATCCATTTTTGCATTTCATCAGGGGGTGGAAAATACTGCCTTATAAGAGTTTTAAGAGTGCTTAAGTGAATGATTATTTGTTGTCTGATGTCTTCGAAGTCTGCAATCATTTGCTCATTTTCTTTAAGAAATGAATCTAGTCGCTGAAATTGGTCACAGCTGTTCTTTTTAATTCCATTTTTCCAGAGAGAATTTTTTTTATCATGGCCTCTGTTTTCTTCTCAACATAGAACACATCATTTTTGTCTCCTTGCAATGATAAGTTCCAAATATTCACTTTTTCAAAAATATCAGCTAAATATGCTAACCGTAGAAGCCATTCTAAGTCCTGTAGTCTCAAAGAAAGTCGAAACTCATGATCCATGAAAAAAAGGTGTACTTCATTGTGGAGTTTAAATAAACAGCAAAGAACATTTCCTCATGACAACCAACGTACTTCTGTGTGAAGCAGCAATCTCCTATGCAGGCTGCCCATTTCTTCACACACAATTGAAAAAAGTCGAGACTTCAATGGTCAGGTTTTGATGAAATTAACCATTTGTACAGTTTCATCCAGAACTCTTTTCAAATCATCGTTTAGCTATCAGCGCTTCATGGTGAAGACAACAATGAGTGAACTTACATTCTGGTGCAAATTATTTTATACGACCTGCTAGTCCTGTGATATAACCACTCATTGCTTTTGCTCCTTGAATACATACAGAAATACAATTTTTCCATTCAAGATTGTTTTCGGCAAAAAATGAATCAATCATAATTAAAAATATCCTCACCCATAATAGAAGTTTTGAGAGGCTAACAAAATAAAATACAGTATCTTCAAATATTGCATCCAGGAATTTTCCACGCACAAAAACAAGTAATTGAGTTAGCCCAGCTACGTCTGCCAACTTGTCCACTTGTATGGCAAACCATGGGCTACATTGAATAGCTTGAATGACCTGGTTCTTAATATTACAGGCCATATCTTTAATTCTCCTGGAAACTGTGTCGTTTAACAAAGGAATGGTTCTGATAAGGTTTGCCTCTTTTTGACCAAACATACAAGAAACTACAGTATTAGTAGCATTAGCATTAGTTGTGGAACAAAGAGCAGTGTCCACTGATTACCACTCTGTCTTCTCCCACTCTACCATCCTTTTATTGTTATTATTGCTATTTATTAATAAATGTTATTTATTATTTATTATTGTTATTTGAAAATATTGCTAACTATAGGCCCCCCTTCCTCCAAGAGACTATCAAAATGGACTAGAGCAGTGGCTCAAATTCGAACCCCCCCCAGAGAAATATCCTGGATGCATTGCTTGATAGTATTAAAGGATAATTAGTGTTCCTATTCTAAAGAGTATGGGAATATACAATGAATGTCTACTGTTTTTTGAAATATGAGCAAACTGATACCCAGAAACAGAAAACTGTTTGCCACTCATGTTATATTATCCACCCAACTAAAATTCATGAATGAATACCTATCATTCAAGAGGAATCATATTTATTTTTGTTTCCTCCTCTGATTAAAAATTTGACAAATACAGTAACTAACAATATATTGTGTGAAATTTGAAAATTTGGTGCCGAACTGAGATAAATTTATTTAAATCTATTTAATTTCTTGCTAAATTTTTTAGTCCTTTAACTTTCAATTAATGAGATTTTCTTGTGTTGCTAAATATTCACTGGTCATTTGCCTCCTTATATATAATGCTTGTGCTTTTTTCTTTTCTTTTTTTTTTTTTTTCAGATTTTGCCTGTGTTTAAAGTGCAGCCATGTGGATACACAATGAAAAAGAATAGTTGAATTTTCCATGCAAATTTATATTATAACACAACTTTCAACTTCTAACTGCTGATTATCATATGATACAAGAGTTGTGTAATATATCTCATAATTGAATACATATTTGTACATCACATGAATACAATGAAAATTTAATTATAACATACAGAAAGGCGGTAAGTCAGTAAAAAAAATTACTTTGATATCATCATGAAGAGGAACAGAAATTATATAAAAATTTCCAGAAAATATGAACATACTGATACTTTCTTCAAAAGAATTACTTATTAAATATTAAAATAAAATTGTTGAAAGCTGAGAATTTACTTGTACAAATTTCAAAAAAAAAAATCCAATTCATTAATCCATAATGTAATTAAATTATTGAACTACAACATGTACATTAAGAAAAAATAGAGTAACAAAGTAAGCATTACACAGAGAAAGAATAATGACTAGTGAAGATACAGTTTATGAGGGAGTTTTAACCTGTTTATACAATCACGCTGAGCACTAATGTGAGGTAGAATGGAAACAAAACGGGAACTCCAGACTTGGAATTTTATACTTTTAGATCTAAAATGCTGGAATCATTCAAATAAAAGGGGAGCTGCACTAAGGATTATCAGTAGTGATGTAAAAATCATCACTTACACACTGACATATTAAGATGGAAGAAAAAGATACCATTATGGATTCACCAGAAAGGAAACCGTGCATATCTTTAGAAGCAGATACATCAAGTTCGAACATAGCAATGAGAAGTAATAGTAGTAGCAGTGATAACACCATTCTTCCTATTAATGAAATGAGCACACTCAATAGATACAGAACAACAAGAAACCTTGAAGGGGACCAGTATGAAAAAAAATATTCAGTGCCTATGAAAGAAACTGCAGAAAGAGTGGACGTAATTGTCAATGCAAAGTACATTCGTCACAGTAGCAAAAAAACACACAAACAAAAAATGAAAAGGGAAAAAATTTCAGAGAATATGAAAAGTCAGAATGTTATAAATGCGATATTTGAATGCATTTGCCATTTTGTAACTGATAGTTTTTGCTTGTTTTCTAAACATATTAACATTAAACACAATCACAAAAAAAACTTTCTGATTTGTGTAAAATGTGGCAAGCAGTTCTGCACAGTACATGCTTTAATTAAACATATTAAACGCGAACCTTGGGCTTCAAAATGTGTGGAATTATCTTTACATGAAAAATTTACCATGAATGCTTATCACTGTATGTACAAAGGATGTTTGTTTAGTTCTGTATTTTCAGAAAGATTAAAAAAACATATTTTATTATTTAAACATCATGATTTTTGTGTGATTGCAAAAGGAAAACAGGAGGCCGTGATTAGTTTTCAATCATTCAGCAGGACTGATGAAGAAAACAAAAAGGTTTATGTGGAAAATAGATCAACTGAAACTCTTGCAGATCCAACTGCTCAAAACTCAACACAGTTTAATGAACCACCACACAAAGAAAAAATTATTAATCAGAAGGATGGAAAAAATGAAAATGCCTCCATTTTCACTTTATCTACCGATAGCATTACCAGTTATTCAGAGATAAAAATTAATGGTTTAACAGTACACAGTTTTGATTCATTTATTAATAACTGTCTGTCCCAAATGAATGAAAGTAACAGCAAGTCAATCATGTCAGCAATTGTTTTATTTAACACTGAACAGCAGTTACGAACTCTATTTCAGCCAGAAAAAAATGAAACGAAGATTAAAAATTATATAATCCATAGAGGGCTATTTTGCACGGTGAGTAATATTTCTGAGGAAGCAAAAACTAATGGGACAGTTAATAAGGCTGTTCAAAATAGTATTAATAATCAGAAGACTCAGGAATATAGTTCATTTTATGAGAAGTCATTGATAAAAATGGTTACTGCTGTTGACAGTAATGAAGTGTACATTGACATATCACAGCCCAGTATTACTAGCATGAATGATAAAGAATCTGATATAGTTAGTCTAAACAAAATTCATTCTAATAAAAATGGTGTCAAAACATCTATGCCAGTTGCACCTGATAAAAGTAATAATGTAAATAAGAACAATCAGGCAGTTAGTGATGTAGGTGCAAGAATAACTAATTCAGTACCAACACAGTATGTTCCTAATAAGCCAACTGATTTTTCAGTAATAAGCAGTAACATTAAGAATCCAGTGGTGTCTCATATTCAACCATTACAAGGAACTGACTACAATGGAATTCCCATAATGGCAACAAATGGTTTTATTCCATTGGGCCATACATTATGGATTAAAGTAGGTATTCCAAATATTACCAAAAATGATTGTACTTTTAATTCAGTTCATGTTAATAATATTGCAACCCATCAGAACCAGACTTCAGTGAACAGTAGTAACATTTGTAACAGTAATGCTACTAATATTCAGCTTTTGAACGATGAAATAAATACTGTAGATATTAGTTTGCATAACAAAACCAGTCATCCAGTGGCTTCTAATCAACCATTCCATGATAACATTAATAAAACTGTTTTACAAGGCACTAACTGCAACATTGTATCAACAAACCACAAATATTTATCAGTTTATACTGACAATTGTGCAAAGGAAGGAAAATGTCCAAATATTACTATAAGTAATCATCATGGCGTTGCAGATTTTTTCATAAGTAAAAGTCAGAAAAACCCTTCAATGCTAACAGACAATCAGAGAGATGTACTTCAAAAGAAAAGAAAATTAGGAACTGAAATGCAGTTAACAAATTCATTAAAATCAAATGAAAATGTTATGCAGCAAAAATTTATTCCAATTAATGCCCAAGCAAATAATAACATTAAGTTCCCTCAAAACTGTGGCAGTGTTCTTAATGATTACTCTTATGTTAATTTAGGATACAATGTTATTACAATTCAAAGAAGTAGATCATACAAGAATAAATTATATCACCTCATTATAGATAATGAAAATCACGTCCTTGTAGTTGCATCACATACAAGAAATATTGTTGAATGCAAGGATGAGAATGAACAAGATATGCATAACTCTAAGACACAAATCTTTAATAAGTCAAAACAAAAGGAAATACCAGAGATAGTTACAGATAAGATAATTGAAAATTTGGATTTCCGTCATGTAGCATGCCTTAACAGGAGAAGTAAAAAGAAAGCTGCATCCGTTTGTGTCAGTAGTGATAGCGATAGCAGCAGTAAGTCTGTCAGTTCTCCTGTGGAAAAAAGTCGTAATCACTTAAGAAGGACATGTAAACCTACAGTATTTTATAAGGGTTGCAAAGTTTCAGCTGATGGTGATAGTAGCCGTGAAGATGTATGGGATAGCTCTGAATATTCAGATAATGAATATAAATTGTCTTCTGATTCCACTAGAGAGAATGCTAGCAAAAATATTTTAGATTCATATCACAAAAATAATCAAGTTAAGAATGTTGTAAATAAAAGTACTATTGCTTCACATTTACAAAGTAGCACATCAAACAACACTGCACAATCTTTTACTTTAGAAGATAAGCCAGAGATACAAGCTTATAATATAAATGAACCTGTTACAAAGCTAAACCGAGGAGGATTGAAAATTCTTTCAATATTAAAACCTCCTGAAATAATGCAAGAGTTGTTTAAGGCAGATAAACTTGCACATTTTTTCAAGTGCATGGCAGAAAACTGTACATTTACAACTGATTATAAAAAAGAATTTACTGATCATTTGGCAACTCATAACATAAATATCACATATTGTGTGTATTGCCATTCTGAGTTTTCTTGTAATTCCTATTTTCCTGATCATGTGGTCCAGCAGCACGGTGTCAATAAATACCAGTGTCCTTATTGTTTTTATCGTGCATGTAGTGAAACACTTGTTCAGTTACACCATTATTATTTCCACCATGATAAGGATAAAGTTCCTGTTAATGCATGTGATCCAGTTTTTTCAGACAATAATGGTTATTATCCATGTCCTGTGGAGGGCTGTTTCTATAGACAAAGTGCAGCCAAACTTTTGGAACATGTACAAAAATACCACAGTGATGTAACTCTAGTTGAATGGAATGAATATATTCAAACTGGGGATGGTAGTAATCAGAAAGGTAATTACAAATGTATGTACTGCCATTATAATACAAATATGCAGGATGTTATGATTCGCCATAACATTTATGAACATAGCAACAGAGTGCTGAGATTTTTTAAAATGTTAAATGATAAATGCCAAACCACAGATAAAACAAATATGCATTTTATACCAGATTCGTCATCATGTCCACAGGCCCTACAGACAATCAGGAATCTATTAGAAAATAACAGCTCTCAAACATATCCCTCGCTATCCACAAATGATGATCAAGATATTGAAATAGTTTATGAAAAGGTCAATAATATTACTAATAATTTGCCCCCAACAATCCAAAGGTATCCAAAAGAAAGGGATTACAACAAAGTAAATAATGTAAATATGATTACTGATACTGCACCTGAAATATTAAATTGGAATTGCCTTAGTCAAAATATTTCATATAATAAAATTGAGAATAGCCACCTTCCTGTTCCTTTAAAAAGTAATGAAAATGTTGATAGTCATGATGATAAAACATCTGATGAGCTAGTATTTACCAATATTAAAAAAGAAGTAACAAGTGATGATAGTTCCCCTTGTGACAGTGACAACCAATTTAGTGAAATTAATAAATCCTTTTTATTACCTAAAAAGGAAATCAAACAAGAAACTGATGAAGATACTACAAGTAGCTCTTCTTCATCTTGTGATGAAGATGATAACAACAAGAATTTTAATTGTCATATATATGAACAATTAAGAAACTTTAAGAAGCCGAGAGATAGTGAAAATTCTTCACCTGCCCCTAACTCGACTGTAAAAATTGAACTGAATGATCAAATAAAAGATAATCAGTTTAATTCCGACAGTCATTCTAAATGCCTCGTTCCTCTAGAAACTTTCAGAAATGGTATACTGCATGTTGAACCTTCAGATCATATAAAAAATAATGAGAATCAAAGGTTTCTTTTGAAAAATAGTAAAGATTATTCAGCATCTCTAGCTTTAAATAAAAAAGTGAGTGATGTAATTAAAGCTCTTTCTTTTTCTCTTGGCAATGATGTTGAGAAGCAGTCTCAAGATGTGCTTGTTATGAAGGAGCAAGGTAAACAGATTTTTCCAGTTAACAATTCTGAAGGTAAGAGAGAACAATCTCTCATTTTAGAGATCAATAAAGATAACATTGCAAAGAATATCAGTTGTGATGCAGCACAAATTACTTCTCTAGAAACTGCCAAACAGAATATAAGAGAGACAGATTTCACGGATTTAAGAATGAATGATGTGCAGCATACTTCCTCACTAGTTAAGAGTAATCTAACCTTGAGTAATGCAAAAGATGAGTGGTCCAGTTTTTTAGAAAGTTCAAAACAAACAATTTCTTTAGAAGCAATGAATTGTGATATAGAAAATTTTCTTTCTGAAAATAATATTGGAAATCTTGAGAGAGACACTACTGTTGATATTGCTGTAGGAAGTGTTACACAAAATATAAAAGAAACTGTTTTCACAGAAATAACACAGAATTATATGCAACACCCCTCTTTCCTGGTAAAGAATAACGTATCCTTGAGTCAAGTAAAAGACAATCAGTCTAATATTTTGGAGACTTCTGTAATTGATGTAAGCCAGGCTGTTTCATTAGAAGCAATGAACTGTGATCCGAAAAATTCTCTCTTAAGGAAAAGTTTAGAAAATATTGAAGAGCATATTGTCCCCATCGATTTTGCAAAAAACATTGGACATCAGCATGTTACTTCAGAAAAGAATGATAAAACTAATGAAATTTCTTTTGGTGAGGGTATAGAAAATGAAGTGTCAGTGCCTTTTTCTGTAGATCATATAAAAACTGAAGAGCAGAGCTGTCTTTTTGAAATTGTTAAGAATAATGTACAAGAGAAACCCTTGAAAACTGCCATTAGTGTAAACCCAACTGTTGATATTATTTCTGTTGGAAGCACCACACAGAATATGAAAAATGCTGTTTTCATGGAAATAAGAAATAGTGATGTTCAAACGTCAGCTCCTGTGGTGAAGAATAATCTGGCTTTAAGTTGTGTAAATCAGTGTAATGTTTTGGATATTTCCCTATCTAAAGCAAAACAAGCTGTTTCTTTAGAAGTAATGAATTGTGATATGGAAAATTCTCTTTTAAGGAAGAGTATAGGAAATCTTGGAGGTGATACAGCTGCCATAGAGTACGAAAAATATGTTGGAAATCAGCTTATTACTTCAGGAATGAATAGCAAAGATAATGAAAAAAATTCTTTTAAAGTTACAAAAAGTGTACAAATTCCTCTTTTTTTAAAACATAAGAAAAATGGAGAACACAGTTACCTTTTTGAACCTGCTGAGAATGATGTACAACAGGAAACCCTGAAAACTGCCATTATCAGTGCACAGTCAGCTGTGAATGAAGTTGTTCCTTTGGAAAGTATCACGCAGAATAAGGAATGTTTAAGTGAAATAAAAACTGACTTGCAACATCCCTCTTCTTTGGTAAAGCATAATATATCCTCAGATCATGAAAAATACAATCAATCTAATGTTTTGGAGTCTTCTGTAATGGATGAAAAACAGACTGTTTCTTCAGAAACAACAGATTGTAATGTGGAATTTTCAGTGAAAAGTATAGAAAATATTGAACATACTGCTACCATGAAATATGCAAAAAATGTTGCAAATCAGCTTGTTAGTATGGGAAAGAACATCATATCTAAGGGGATTTCTTTAGAAGTTACAGAAAATGAAGCGCAAGCTCCTCTTTCATTGAATGATATAAAATGTGGAGAACAAAGTTGTCTTTTGGAAACAAATAAGAATGATTTACAAAACCCCACCTTAAAAATTGCCATTAATAATGTTCATCGAACTATTAGTAATACATTTGATGTTGATAGATATAATACATTTTGTGCACAGATACCTAATGAATATGATTCTGACTCCACAGTAATATATTTTGATTCTAAAACAGATAGTGAAAACTATCCAGAAAATAAGGTTGTTAATTCAGAAATGGATTCTGCCCAGTCCAATTGTTCTAAATCAAACACTATCTGGGAGTGTAGACTTTGCTCAACAGGATTTTTAAATCAGAAGGAAACAATTTTCCATTTGAAATCAGTACACTGTGTTCTTGGGCTTTATAAATGCTCCTATTGTCAAAATGTGGATTCATCAAAAGCAGATTTAATGCTTCATTTGGAACTGAACCACCCTGGAAAGCCTTTTATAATTCTAGATCTATGTATACCAAGAAGAGATATTGATGAATGTCTGGAGAGTTCTGTTACTTGTCTTTCTCTGAAAAACATATCACTGTTGTCCCTGAAATGCTTATTTTGTAATTATTCTGTAAATATTGCACAAGCATTGGATATTATTAACCACCTTTATAAAGAACTCCATTATCAGCAATATAAATGTTGTTACTGCCGAGATAAATTTTATGCTGTAAATGAGATGTTGGAGCACTTTAAGAAAGAACATTTATCTAAAAAAATTATTTTCAAATTTCACAGTGACATAGTTATAATAAATTGGATAAAATCATATTTGGATAGTTTAATATGTAAAAATATCTTAAATAGCTGTGATATAGATGAACAAGGTTCATTATCTGAGAATATGTTTTATTGCCACTCATGTTCGTTTAAAACAGAAGACGTCTTTTCTATTCTCCCTCACAAGTATATGCACTTATTTTACATTCCTTATAGTTGTGGCTATTGTGAAAAGTGCTTTTGTGACTTCAGGCAGTTGTTTGATCACATACGTTCCATTCATGGAGGTTGTGAGTATAATGTCTTGAGAACTGAAATACCACGTCTCGAAGAAGAAGCTGTAAAACATTTATATGATAACTGGTACCAGAAAGATAAACAAACAGATAAAATGTGCTTACATTGCATGATTATCAATTGTAATTTTTCTTGTGATAATATTTTACAGTTTAGTTCCCATGTGTTTTCTCATTTTGTCAAATTGAAATATACATGTTGGTACTGTTCCATAACTGGAAATAACAAAAATACAATGATTAATCACTGTAAAAAATATCATGCTGGTAAACCTTTATTATTGCTTGATCCAAGTGAAAAGAAAACAATGCTAGGTATATCACAAAATCAACAAAACCAAAACATGCAGATCATGCAAGATAGTCAAAGTAATGAACTAGAAAATAATATGTCAGTCATATCAAAGAGTACTCTATTTCCCTGGGAAAATTGTCCAACTGAAAAGAATTTAAAAGAAAGTATGTTTACACTTCTTGAGAAAGGAAATATGCGAGATTTTCTGAACACTACAGAATTGAATAAGTGCACAGAAGATGATGGAACAACAAGTGAAGAAGATGAATCTGAGGTTTTTAATAAGGGATTGGTATTAAAGCCGAAACGACTAAGAAACAAAAAAATTAGTTTGAAAAATCAAGAAGAACTTATTGATGTGACTTTTGGTAACTTCTTTAATTTAAAAAACAAATTTGTACATAAAGGAAATGTTAGAGTCGTGAATTGGCCATTGATGCCAAGACCAATAAATAACACCACGACTCCTGTAATTACACCAACTGACTCTGAAATTTCTTATAAAAGAAGAAAAGGGAGGAAAAGACTTAATCAAAATAACAATTTAGATACAGAACCAAAGAAGATAAAACAAACATTCCCAGTTAGCTATTTTTATTACTGTTCACACTGTAGTAGGTTTAGAAAAAAGATGATTTTTGGTATATTTATGCACTGGATTCATTATCATATGAGAAATTGTTTGTGCTTTAAATATCGTGTTTTACCATCACCTAGTAATAAACTGCAAAGAGATAAGGTGAAACATTGTTTTATGAATTGTTATAAATGTATATATTGTGATAATGAAACTTATGATTTAGATAAAATGTATAAACATTGCAAAACTTATCATATTCATTTGGAATTTATGTATACACACAGTTGGTTTAATGATGATTTGCTGGACAAGCTGACTGTGGAATATTCTGAGGAAAGAACAGATGTAATTGATCAGAATGAGAATAATATGGTAAACAAGGGCGATTTTTATGACATAGCCCTACTAGCACTTGATGGTTATCATTGCTCAAAATGTAGCTATTCTACATACAGACTTGATCTTTTAATGAGACATATATATAATAGCCATAGTCGAAGATTTGTGTGTGGTAACTGCCCTATGATATTTGGATATGCATTTTCTGTAAAGCGACATCACGATCAAGTGCATCCAGAAAAACCATTCAAAGTTCGGTATCTTGCAGATCCAAGTGTTATTGAAGAAGAGGAAACTAGCCAGTCAGTGGAGCACATAACCCCCATACATCCACAACAAAAAGGAGTAAAGAGGAAAAGAAAAAAAGGAATTGCATACAATCGATATTTATCAGATCCAGCATACAGTTACAAGAATAGTGAAAATAAATGTAGTCAGAAAAAAAAGCAATCGCATGTTAAGCACAGATATGACAAAAATGAGTTATTAGATAAAAAGGAAAATTTTTCTGTAAATATGCATAATAAATATGAGGATAACATAAAAATAATGCAGCCTCAAATTATTTTAACAGATATTATGAAAGATGGCTTTGTTTTACACCCACCTTGATAATGTAATAGCAAACTTGATTTTTTCTATAAACTGAGCAATTCAAAATGTTAGGAACAATTTACTACAGGCGAAGTAGCAATGTTTTCAGGGTTTGCAGCTGCTAGCTGAAACAGGCATTTATGTAATTTGATTATCAGCAACATTGTAACAGGCACACTGCTACAATGTTGCTGATAATCGAATTGCATAAATTGGAGTTGGTTATTTGAGCCTGTGAGATGATCCGTGCCAGTGGCTTAGCTACCATGTAGGCAGGCAGGCAGGCAAGGCCTGCCTACATGGTAATTGCCTCCAGACCCGGCATCTTTGGCTGTCTACAGTTTTTGCAATTTTTGTTAATTAAGTAGGGGCCTGAACATGTTCTTTGCCTCCGGGCCCGAAAAAGGGTAGCTACGCTAGTGGCCCGTGCCAATGCAGTATTGATAAGCTGGCTAGAGCAATGTAGTGAAATACTGAAGAATGCAATTTTTAAAGTCACTATAGTACATAAATATATTTAAATCTGCAAATTTTTATTATTACCAAAGGAGTGTAGTATTTATTCGTTAAAACATTAATTTCTAATTAAGAAATAAGTATAAATGGTTTGGATTTTATAAATCTTCATATAAACCATCACTGATAACTCCCACCTACCACAATCAAGTTACTAAATTACAAGATGGCTATTTCTTGATCCTCTGTGAATTAATGTCATTGGGCCAAAGAGAGGAATTTTATAAAATCCAAAGTTCTTTATTTTTGTCTGAATTTTATGTTAATATTCTAATAATTATATTTGAATCAATGAGATTGGAAACAACATATGTCACATTTGAAATTTTAAAAAGAGTCATAAAACTGTTTTTCTTTGATGTAGTCATTAAAAATTTATTTTTTTGTTTCCATTTATTCATAGTACCTTCTAAAACATGCTGAATTTTCAAGTGTCAGAAGTTAAGTTATATTTTGAAAATAAATATAAAAGGACAACTCATGTTGTTTCTGCACTAAGTGAAGTCAATTGTAATATTTTCAACTCAGTTGTCCTTTTATATTTATTTTGAAAATAAATATAAAAGGACAACTCATGTTGTTTCTGCACTAAGTGAAGTCAATTGTAATATTTTCAACTCAGGAATTTAAAAAATTCAAGTGAAAAATATGAAACAGACATAAATTTTATTTTTTGATATACAGTGTGGAATTACAGTAGTATTTTTTTTCACAAAACTTAATGATCTTAATAAATTTTGTTTTCAACACTTTCTTCTTCTTCACATCCATCAATGGGCCAGTGGTTTAATATTTCTTCATAAAAGTCTGCATTCATCATCATAAGCTTGAAGCTGATAGACATTTTCAAGTTTTTTCCTTTGTATAGGGACTTTTCCAGCAGGATATGCTTGGTTTCTTGTTAAACTGATGAAGTTGTCATTACCTGGACTGAGAACTTTGAAACTGTAAGAAATCAACCCATCTGTATATTCATGGGCAGAAATAATACCATTCAACGATGATTCATAATGAAAAACACATGAATTGTGATGGTGCCAAGCTTTTTTTAAGATGTTTAGGCACACCAAAGAACTCAATGGTAAGACAGGAGTTTTTTGTAGTGAAATAGCCACCAACCTTTTTAATCCAGTCTTTCACTAGTTTTTATTGTTTCAGCATCAAATTTTCGGTCCAAACTCTTGTTAAATTGTTTGTACTACTTGGATGTATATATATTTGATCATATTTTGTGAGTTTCCATTTAATGGTCTCAAAGTTCCTATCATTTAAAAAGGTATATTTTTAACATTACTTGGAATACACGAATTAATATTATTATTATTAGCCATATGGTGCAAGGAAGCCTGAGGCTTTTGTTGCACCAGCCAAAAAAGAGAGAGAGAGAGAGAGTGTGTGTGTGTGTGTGTGTGTGTGTGTGTGGAAGTAGAAGGGAATCACCAAGAAAGAGAAGAATGATTACATCCAGCTCGGGACACCCTGGATGTGCCAAGCCCATACGCACCATAGAGCACACTTCATTGGCCCCTTTTTTTAGCCCCTCCCTCATGGTAGAAGTACAGCTTTATCATTTCTATTTTACCAAAACAATATAACTATTCTTGCACTGCTTTTATTAGAAATGAGCAGCAGGGTGAAAGGGTAGACAGAATAGGGAGGAAGAGTTATGCTGTTAGTTAAGAAACACAAAATCTCAGAAAGTGCATCCCCTTGACTTTGGGAGGACAGTGCAATGCTGAGTCAGTTTGGTGTGGCATAAGCACTAGGAAAGCAAAAATGAGAGTAGAAGTGTGTTATACACCTAATGACTCTGATGAATACAACAAACAACTGTACAGAGAAATAGAGTGGGCCAGTAAATCAGAATGTCCTGTGGGGGATTTTAACTTCCCAGATATTGACTGGAACATGTGGCTTGTTTACTCGCACACTAGCAAGAATTTTGTTGATTTACTGGATGATGGTTTCCTACAGCAGCATGTTCAAGAGGCAACCAGAGGAAGTAATATTCTTGATATGATTATCATCAGTGATTATTCATGTGGGATCAAAGGATGACACAAGCAATTACAGACCTATTAGTTTAACTTCTGTTCTGGGAAAAATAATGGAGTCACTGGTTAAAGAAGCATTGCAGGATCCTGTAGACAAGACTGCAGTTATGATTCAGACACAGCATAGGTTTGTCAAGGGGAAGTCTTGTCTGACCAATTTGATTGGATACTATGATGCGGTCACAAATGCAAAAAATAATTTTGATATCATATACTTGGATTTCAGGAAAGCTTTTGATATTTCGGCACTTGGGAGACTATGTACAAATTGGAGTGCAGTTTTGGCATTAAGGTCAAGTTGCTGCTATGGATAAAGGGATGGTTAAGTGAGAAAAGACAGAGAGCAGTAATCAATGGACACTGCTCTTCATGAGCTAATGTTATTAGTGGTTTGTTTGTTTGTTTGGTTGGTTTTTAGGAGCATTAGCAACTAAGTTAGCAACTAAGGCCATATTGCTCCGGGATATGCGGTGGTCATTCCTTGACCTTTCCGCATCCTCCGTATTTGGTGGTGACGGGCTCGAAAATGTTGTTGGGTTTTTAGGAGCATTAGCAACTAAGGCCATATTGCTCCGGGATATGCGGTGGTCATTCCCTGACCGTTCTGCATCCTCCGTATTTGGTGGTGACAGGCTCGAACCCCGGTCTAATCAAGAAGCGTGTGCTACGCACTGCTGCTCCTTCCCACCTGGCTATGGAGGCGCCTGTGACGGGCTCGAACCCCGGTCTAATCAAGAAGCGTGTGCTGCGCACTGCTGCTGCTTCCCACCTGGCTACGGAGGTGCCAATGTTATTAGTGGAGTCCCCAGTGTTCGATGTTTGGCCCATTGTTGTTTTCTATATTTATCAATGATTTTGATGAAGGTATATCAGCCTTATATCCAAGTTTGCAGACGATACGAAGGTTGGCCGGGTTGTTAATGACATTACGCTACTGCAACAGGATACAGAAAAGTTGGGCAGACGGGCTGAGAAGTGGCAACTGAAATTTATCATTGACAAATGCAAAGTATTGTATATGGATAGCATTAACGCCGGAGTAACGTACCAACTGTGCAGTACTACACTCAGGGTAGTGGAGAATGAAAAAGACCTCGGGGTAATTGTGCAGTCAGATAGGCTTTTCCTTCTTAATATGGAGATTTTTACGGCAATGATTCTATATGCATAGAATTTTTTGACATATTTCACCAGAGATAACATTGTCTTTTAAATTCTCTCCTTTCTTATGTGGACTTTTGCCTAAAATTAAAAAGATTATAGAAACAGCATATATGGTTCTCACAAACTTGATGTAAAGATAAGAATCCTGTTTTGTAAACTTTAAATGTTACTACTGCCATGTAACAACATTTCATCACTTCCCTTCAAAACAGAAAAAAGTGAAATTATTTTGTCTACTTTTTGCCTCATCTTTTCGAGATCTATGAGTTTTATCATTGTTTTTTTTTTTCCAATAAGTTGCTGTAAGAAAATATCTTGCTCATTCTTAGAGTGAAACTAATTAAATCACTAAATTTTGTTGATTTTCAGCAAAATCTCACTTATTGAATCAGCTGATATAGCACATACAGTCTGGACTAATTTATAAGCTGCAGTGATTTTTCCCTTCCAGTTTGTATGTTAGATATCCTTAACTTTTAAATTAGAGATCTTGTTTCATCTGTCATTCTCACCCCCTTTTTCTTTTTTTTCCATTCACTAATCACTTAGAGTTACTGTTACTAGCACTTGACATTGTAATACATTAAAAAAAAAAACATAGCAAATATTTCACTTTAAAAACACAACTGACCAGGTAGCAAATTGTTATCTGACTAAATATAAACATTACTGGTGTTTTATCATAAACAGTAAATGACTTATTGTGTTTTCTATTTAAAAAAAAAAAACATTCTAAAATACTTTCTTCTCATATAGTTCCTGACAGTTATTGCATGACATTTTGAAACTGTTTAATCATGAATTTTTTTTTCTTTACTGATTTACTGTTTTTGTGCATGTCTATAACAAATTAAATTTTAATCTGATACTGTGTATTTGTCTGCTGTGCATGAGGTATGCATAAGTTTGTGTTTTTTCCCAGTTGTGAAAATGAAGTGATATGTTTTAAAGATTAGAGATGACTTTAATTGTATTTATTTTATTTAAAAAAAGCAAATAAAAATATGTTCAAAAACATTATTTATTCACATTATAGTCCTAGCCTACAATTTCCTGCTCCTTTTGTACTGCTTTTTAAATGAAATGTGTTATGCATCCTTTCCTTTTAAATAGCTGTTTTTATGTATTGCCGCAACAAATTAGCCATAGTTCAAATCCCATGTAAGCATTAGCAATGGCCACATAGTGTAAGGAAGCCTGTGGCTTATGCTGCACCAGCCAAAAAACGAATAAAATAATAATAAGAAAATTTTAAAAAATAAATAATTAAAAAAAGAAAAATACAACCTATGCATTTCCCTCCTCCCTAGGTAACTATCCAGCTGACCTTTGAATTTCCCCAAACTGTCAACCTCGACCACCCATGTAGGTTTTTCCCGTAATTTATAACTTGCTAGCTAAAATAAAATTTCTTGCAATCCAGTCTAAACATCTCCCCTTAACTTGTATTTATGGCCCCTCATTCTAGAATCATTTATAACCGTGAAAATTTCGTCCTCATTCATTTTACTTATGACTCTCAGAACCTTAAACACCTCAATCAAGTCTCCTCTGAGGTGCCTAGTTTCCAAGCTCTGCAACCCACATATTCGAAGTCTTTCCTCATATGGTCATGCTTTTGCCGATCTCACCAGGCGAGTTACTCGTCTTTAGACCCTTTCAAGAAGCTCAATGTCTTTCTTTATGTGCAGTCTCCACACTTGAACACAGTATTCAAAGTGTGGTCTAACAATAATATCCTTATATAATGGGATTATGACATCCTTATCTCTACTAGCAAATGTTTGATAAATCATCAATAGGACACCGTGGGCCTTCCTTGCAACCTGTCTACAATGCTCGGAGCATTTCATATCTGACCGTATCATAACACCCAAGTCCCTCTCCTCAACTACTAAAGTACTATAAAGATAGCAGTGAAATATAGCCATATATATTTATCCATAATGGAAAAAAACTACGAAAGTAGTATAAATGGCATCAATTTAATTGTAACTCATATTGTGATTACTCCTTCACAACCATGCTGAAAAAAAGTCGCGCATTCAGGTTAAATTTGAAACTGTCTGCAATTCTGCCCAGAATTGATAGGAGGCAGTATATGATGAGAGATTTTTCAATCAATTCAACCTTAGAGAGATTGTGCAAGGCTCATGGGGTAGAATTTTTTTTTAGCATGGATTGTGGTTTCTAACAGGAGAGACTGCTTCTACAGGGAGGGGATACACTTAAATAGAAAGGGTGCAAGAATATTTGCTGATGCTATCGAGGCAGTGTTAGGTGGGTCAGAAAACTGTTAGCTTGTGGGGGGGTATTCACAGACTAAAAGAGTAACAGTAGCCACAGACAGAGGCAAAAGTGATTCTTGCACTGCTTCTATTGTAATGAGCAGCAGCCTAGAGAGCAAGATGCTGGGGATTTCAAGAGCTACATGGGCAGTGTTAGGGTAACTAAGAGTAAAAATAGGTGCATGTACATCAACGCTAGAAGTATAGTAAATAAATTTGATGAATTCTCGGGGGATACCACCACCACCCAGACGGCACAACTTCAAGGCCTATCATCCGTGGGCAGGTAGGTACTCTGGTGTTGCAATCTAGTGGGTTGACATGATTGCAACACCAGGGTACCTACTAGCCCACCGATGACAGGCCAACTACCCTTGAAACGGTGCCATCTGGGTGGTGGTATCCCCCCAGAATAAGTAACAATAGTCTTCTCTATGGGTGAAGCATTACTTATTCAAGGTAGTACAATACTGTGTATGGTAACTCAATGTGAAGGAGTAGTCACAATATGAGATACAATTAAATCGATGCCATTTATACTCCTTTTATAGCTTTTTTTTCCGTTATGGATAAATATGTGGTGATATTTCACTGCTATCTTTATAGCATATTATCAATCCATAACTTATTACGCCTTGTTGCATTTATTTTATTAGTATTACTACTAAAGTACATAAGTACTCCACTACCTAAGTACATTAAGTATGTTTAAATTTAATTTAAAAAATATGAAAAAGTGAGTAAATTTTAAAGTTTGCAGTGTGTTTTAGAATTAAAAAAAAAAAGTTAACACTGGAGTCAAATCACAGCCAGTAGTGCGAGAAGTAGATACTCATGGTCTGCACCACACCACACACAGAACTTTGTGATAAAATGCTCATTGTTCCATATAACCCACTATTAACTTCAGCATTTTTTATGATTTGCATATATCTGTAAAAAACTACCTTAAGTTGATACTTTGTATATTAATTATATAATATCTGTGTAAATACACCATAGTTGACCCATAAATTTAACTACATAAGTAGTGAAAGGCATCGTTTGATTTTATCTCATATTGTGGCTACCTTCACGAGATACCAGGTATTGCACTACTTTGAATAAATAACACTTCTCTAGTAGAGGAGACTGCTTAAAAATTACACAACAGAAGTCTCCTCTACTAGAGAAGCGTTATTTATTCAAAGTAGTGCAATACCTGGTATCTCATTGTGAAGGTAGCCACAATATGAGATAAAATTTGAGACTTATGAGATACCATGTATGTAGGCAGATTTCTTGTTTAATTTTTTTAAATTTTCATATAGTTTCTGGCTAATAGTAAGCAAAGCCTGACTACTAGACACCTTAGAAGGTAATGGATTGGGGTACATAGGGCCCTCTGAGGGAAGTAAGTACAGGTAACCCTCGTATAACACGGTAGTTAGGTTCCTATAAAATGTGTTGTGCGAAACTGTGTTATATGGGACTAAGAAAAAGTACAAAAAGGAGGTTACATTCCAAAAGCTAAACAAAAATGCACTATTTTGTTAAACATACAGGAACTGACCGACTTACGTAAGGATTGTGTTCTGCGGAACACTACATAAGCCGAAATTTCCCCCATGCTCGTGCAGCACTCTAAACTGTGCTCGCTAAATTGACTGAATCAAAAAAGAAATGATCAACAAATATGTAAATAGAATTATTTATTGTATTCGTTTTTTTATCTCGTGCACAGGAAAAATTACAAAAGCATGCAATTTAAAAAAATTTAGAAGGGTTCAGCTGCTCAACCTTGCGAAAGAACATATTAATGGATGACTGGACGGGGGCTTTTTTTCTTTTCATCCATCGCAGATTTCTTTGTAGCAAGCAAGCATATCATTCACCCCTCTGTTAACTTTTAAGAATCGTTCGCTGTCAGGATCTACCTTCTCAAACCTTGCCATTGCCGATGTAATTTTACGAAATGCCACTGCCATCTAGTGATGAAACGTCTTGGCTCCTCATTTGGTCATCCTGAGCTTCGTCACCATTTTATTCTTTCACTATCGTTACCTGCAAGTCAACTTTGTTAGATAATTCCTTTTCCTCTTCTTCTATTAACTCGTCCACATCTTTGGCATCAACCTCCAACTGAAGTAGCTCTGCAACCTTTACAATCTTATCTGTAACCTCTTCATATGATTCGTATTTTTCAAATCCTTCGAAGCCTTTTTTGGGCATACTTTCTTCCATGCGCCATTTAAACACTTTTAGTAATTTCCGCACGTTTAACATGGCGTGGTAAATATTGTAAAATTTACAAAAGTCTTAATGTAAAATTTTCCCCATCATCTATTGCAGGCAGAAGCGGATTAAAGTCGGGTGAGGCCCCGGGTGCTGAAGAAAATATTGGGCCCTTAAAAAAAGAGAGAGAGACAGGGAAAATAAAAATACATGTTAACCAATTTTTTAAATAAATAAATAATATTATGTACTATTAATGTTTTATTTCCAATAAAATTTGAATATAATATATGTATAATATAATTAATAATAGCATAATAATAATCACAAAGTTTTGAACTAATATGTTCAACTAATTTGTTGGGGTTTTGCGTGGGCCCTTCAGAAGTCGGGGCCCAGGGCGCGCGCCCGGTGCGCCCGCCGTTAAATCCGCCTCTGATTGCAGGCAGTGCCTGAGCAAATTTTGTGCATAAATAGTATGCTTTTAAATTCGAAATAACACCTGATCCATAGGTTGGATGAGTGAAGTCATGTTTGGCAGTAGAAATATGACTCTCACGTTCGAATTGAAATCATCTAGATGCGTAGAATGTCCAGGAGCATTATCTAATAGAAGCAAAACCTTGAAAGGAACGTCGTCTTTACAATATTTTTCAACCTCGGGAATGAAGCACCATTAAAATCAATCCTCAAAGAGAAATATTGTTATCCATGCTCTCTAGTTCGATCAGAAATGCACAGGTAGAGTGGCTTTATTGATGCCCTTAAATGCACGAGGATTTCCAGAATGGTACACAAGCAGTGGTTTTAATCTGTAATCTCCCACTGCATTAGCCCCAAGCAAGAGTGTGGCCCTATCTTTTGATGCCTTGAAACCTGGCATTGTATTTTCCTCTTTGGCATTTTTTTCCAATACAGAGCAGTCTCATCAACCTTAAAAATTTGCTGCAGTGAATAGCCGCCTTTATCAATAATAATTTTTTCCAGCACATCACAAAATTTCTCTGAAGCTGCAGAATCGGCACTGGCGACTTCACCACATACTTTAACGTTGTGGAAAGTAGTGTGATGCTTGAACCTATTAAACCACCCATTGCTTGCCACGAACTTGGGTTGGAATTCGTCGTACTTACCCTTAATATCTTTATAAATACTTCTTGATTTTGCTTGAATGGTCATTAGACTCAGGAGCACTCGCTTCTGAATCTGATTTTCCACCATATTAACAGCTGTTCCATCTTCGATATAGCACCCGAACACTGTTTTGTGATCACTGTTGATCTTAAGTGCTTTGATCCTTTGACATGTTCTTTGATATGCGCACTGTCCTTTGAAGTAGTATTCACTGTTGAAGCAGCAAGACCTAATTCCGTGCAATAGATGACAAACTTTGCCCTACTTCATACTTCTTAATCATTTTTATCTTCATTTCTAAATCAATTTTGCTTCGTTCCCTGACACTGCCATCACTTGCACTTTTCGTTAGTCCCTTTCCCTTAATCATTGTGATACGTAAGTAGGAATGAAGTGAAGTTTCTGAAATTTTGTTTTTTTTGTGTGATTGAAGATTCAGTGTAGGGGAACAAATTTCGCCATAACACCGTAACGTAAAAACCCACAGAATTCCAGTTATCAGGATTATCGCAAATGCAATAAGATCGAGTTTACTACCCGTTTAAAATTAGATGCACTAACGGAAAAGCCCAATAAACCCGAAAGTGCAAATTGTTTTTATTGTTTTTTGGTCGTGATCTCCAGAAACCTGCTCTAGAAAAATATCACAAAGGCGGTCAAAGTTGATTCTTATAACGGAAACATGTGATAACGATGAAAGGGTAGTGCAATTTCCATTATAAATATGACCTTCCATTACAAAAATGATCTTTTAGAGAGATAAATAGCTTAGTAACATAGCGAAATTTTCAACTTCCAAAGACTTGGAACGAATTACAAAAAAAACAAAAAAACAATGTGTTATTGGGTTCACAGATATTTTCACGATACCTCCATTTATTTCTACGGGATGCAAAATACTTTTCCACGATTTTTTTTAAAGTTTGCAGTGGCTGGCAAAAACTTACGTAAAGTCGGGTATTACGTAAGTCGGGGAGTTCCTGTACATCATTCTAGATTTCGTGTACCTTCTGCTCTCTTTAAAAAATCAGTAATCTGTGTTTCTTTGCTTTTGCTTGATAAATATTTGTGAATTTCATCGTATGGAACTAAGCATATTGAAGTTTCCTTTTGAACTTTGGGCTCCTTTCATTCAAGAATCTGCATTCGAAAAATAGCATTCTAATTGATCAGCTAACTTTATGCCTTCTCGTACGCTTTTTAGTGTAAAATTTGGAAGTTTAGAATTCATCTACTCTATCATCCTCTGAATCGATTTGGTTTTACCTCCGGTGCCATTTCCACCAAATCCGCTTCGCCAGCCTCTTTTTCTACCAGTAATTCTTGAACATCTACAGTAATATCTCTCTTTTTTTTTTCTTTTTTCAGGTGCATCGGCGACTAAGGCATGTTACTCTGTGTATATTATCTATAAATTGCGTGTGTCCTGAGGTCGATTTTTTGTTTTACTGGACGAAAAACCCGAGTTTCTGGGAGAGAAAAAACCAAGCTACCCTGGCCTTATTCTGACTAACTCAGCCACGTTGGGAAAAAGACCTATAAAAATTCCTCCCGTCGTCGACGGATTCGAACTCGGGTCTTTCCACCCCGTTTGGAGAGGAGGGCGATTCTATAAACTGCGCCATCCACGGAGACTTGAGTAGTCATCTAGTCATCTCATCAAAATCTTCCTCTCCTGCCGACGTGGCAAGTTCTATTATTGCACCGATTCCGTTTTCTGCCGGTTCGACCATATTTCCTGAATGAACTGATTCTGGCCATACATTTTTCCACACGCATTTAACGTTGAGTTAGTTAGTTAGTTATTTGATTTTTAGGAGCATTAGCAACTAAGGCCATATTGCTCCGGGATATGCGGTGGTCATTCTCTGACCTTTCCGCATCCTTCGTATTTAGTGGTGACGGGCTCGAACACCGGTCTAATCAAGAAGCGTGTGCTACGCATTGCTGCTCCTTCCCACCTGGCTACGGAGGCGCCATTTAACGTTGACGATTTTACTTCTTTCAGCGATAAAGCTACGAGTCTGGTACAGTCCACAATTGAGAAATGTTTCCATTACTTCAATAGATTAGGAATCAATTTTTTTCCAAAATCTATTGTAAGGATTTTCTGATGTAATGAGTTTTAAAGGTGGATATAATGCCTTGAACTAATGGCTAAATGAATGAAGTTGTATTAACCTAATACAACTGTGGTGGTAGGAACATAACTTCAACGTTTGGATAACTTAAATCTTTTGGGTGGCCTGGTGTGCTATCCAATAGTAATAAAACTTTGAAATATAGATTTTTCGACAAGTTAAACAAGCACAAGTTCAATAGCACAGAACGTAATATGGGGAGTTCCCGACAAAATAAAATACAAGGATTTCTCAATAATTTTTTTTGACTAGCGAGTCAACTGTAGGGATTCAAAAAGAGTAGAAATGTTGAAAAATTACATCCAACATAATGGCAGGGTTTACCCTGCACAAAAGCTCAAAAATACCCTGTTATGCGAGATTTACCGAAATTCTCTAACCGTATTATACAGTGTAAGTACCTTGTTGTGCGAGGATTGCCGCAATTTATTAATCGTGTTAGAGCGAAACCGTGTTTTAGAAGTACCATGTTATGGGGGGGGGGCTGTAAAACAAATGTGGGAGCTACATTTTTGCTGGTAGGCGAGACAAGAACTGGAGGCACATTTAGGACAATTCAAAAAGAATGATACACTTTCACGTTTATTGGGAAGTAATCAGTGAGCTTACAGTCGTGTAATATGCAGTAATCATTATAAAATCTCTCAAAGTTTCATACCTTAAAGTTAAATTTTAAATGTGGGCAACAATGTCACACAGCACATATCAATCAATCAAATTACTGCCATACTTTCTCCAGCACGTCCCTGTTTATGGCTACTACTGCTATGATGATCCATCATCTTAATTCCTCAGAGGAAGACTCATGACAACATTTTCCTGCAGCAGGATAGCATTCTGTTTCATTTTCATTGGAAGGCCTCCGTTACCTCAATGAAAGTGTTCACACTGCTGGATTGGAAATTCTACCACTACTGACCTGGCTTTCTACAGGTGGCCATCCAGGTCTGCAAACCTGCCCCATGCAATTTCTTTCCCTGAATAAGACAACTGGTCTTCGTGTGTTCTTTTTTTTTTTTTTTTTTTACCACCAATGAAAATCTTGAAATGTGGTTTTGTTTATAGTGTTAATTTATGATTGTTTGGATTCCAAAATTTAATAAATTTATATTAATTACGGGCAGTGATGTGTTCCTCTTAATTCATTTAATCTTTACTATTACAGCAGTAACACATTTTTGGGCACAGCTTAAGAGAGCCTATTAGTGCTCTTATTATTTTTTATTTTTTTTTATATATATATATATATATTTTATTTTTTTTGGAAGGTGATTTTTTTGGGGGGGGACGATCCAAAAAGGGGGAGTAGTGATATTTTCAAAAATGTTCTATAGTAATGATTCTTGCATTCTTCTGATTTTAAATAACTGTATATCCTCAATATATATATATATTTTTTAATTTGCTAATTAGTGGTACAGCAGAACCTGGATAAGAAGTTTTCCAAGGGAGTGGAGGTTTCGATCTTTTTTAGAAGGGAAAATGAGGGTATGAAATATTAACCACATAAATAAAAATGAAAAGATGCACATACATAAGTTAAAGATCATTTTTAAATACTATTTCAGAATTTATAAATATTTTACTCTGCCTACAGGAAGCATTTTTAAACTGAGGATTTCTAATTGCTTAATTAACATTCTGTTCATTAAACTCATTAGACAGTTGTAGAATAGATGTGCAGAAATTTGCCTTTAACCAGCGGGTAATTGATTGGTGGAACAGACTTCCATCTTCTGTTGTGGGAGTTGATGGCCTAAATCAGGCATTTGGAACGAATAGAAGGGTGAAATGGGAAGGTTTTGTTGTTGTTTTTTTTTTTTTTTTTTGGCTGATGTTGCATAAGCTTGCTTCTTGCATCATATGCCTCTACTAATGCTAATTCGTAGTAAATCACCGAAATAGGTAAAATGGCATCGTTTTTGACATATCTCATATTGTGAATGCTTTCACAACGGGTGTCTCTGATTGATATTAAGCTACCTTCAACAGTGGAGTTTCGAATAGGCAACACTTTGCCAGTGGATTCTCAGTTTCTGTAACCTTACTATACACGACAGTTTTCATAACATTTAGATTAAATTATAGAAGTTTGAAAAAGGAAAAAGCCTATGAAGTTGCAAAAACAATTCCTAGGATCTGTTGATGTGTGATGACAGATATTAAAAAGGTGCCATAGTATATAACTGATGCGACTGTAATGCTGCAAGTTCCTGTTTTATTTCTAGTAAATTTAAACTAGACAGTAGCTGTCAATCTTGGTTACCATAAACCATGATAAGGGAAGAATGAGAGTTTTATTGATGGCTAATGGCCAATTGGGCCAAATCATAGGAAATTTTTCTGAAGTGCTATAACGTTTATTAAGTAAACTTTATAGCACTTTATAGCAATATTCTTAATAAAGTAAACTCAAGCCATGCTCATGAAATTATTATTATTGTTAGCCATATGATGCAAGGAAGCCTGAGGCTTATGCTGCACCAGCCAAAAAAATTTTCCGAGTTAACCTGAGAGAGAAGAATCACTAAGAAAGAGAAGGATGATGATATCCAGCTCAGGACCCTGAGTTTGCCAAGCCCATACTCACCAGATGTGAGCCCCTACAGTCATTAAATAATATCATAAAATATTAAATCTGAAGGGTAAAAAAATAAAAGTAAAAATAGGTTTTGAAGGGTTTGCAATAAAGAAAGAGATTTTAGTGGCCTACAGAATTAGGTCACTGTGTTAAAATATATAATACGTAAAAGGCATATATTAAAAGTAAATAAGTTTGATCTTAAATAATTAAAAATGGCTGACATGGTTCTTGATTGTTGGAGCAAACTTAAACATAGCGTTGCTGCAGTGTGTAATTAGAACAATTCAAGGAAGAACTTGACAAACTATTAGAGAAGATGGACAGGTGGTATGAAAGGGTTTTGGTTTGCTTTCTTGCATGCTTACCGCTACTAACAATAACAGTTGGATAAAATGTGATTGAAGTGTACGAACGATTCGGTCAGTTGACTAAAACATATCTTGTTTGGTTATTATTATTATTATTATTATTGTTAGCCATATAGTGCAAGGAAGCCTGGGGCTTATGCTGCACCAGCTAAAATAAATTTCCGAGTTACCCTGAGAGAGAGAGAGAGAGAGAGAGAAGTAGAAGAGAATCACGAAGAAAAAGAAGAATGATGATATCCAGCTCAGGACCCTGGGTGTGCCAAGCCCATACTCACCAGATGTGAGCCCCTGGGGTTAATCACTCCTTTTCCCCCCCCTCTTTCTTTCTCTCTTCTACACTTACTGCATGCTTGTCATTGATTTATAGAAGACCCTGTACGTTCGTCTTCTTCCAGTTTAATAACAACCAGATGTCTGAGTAAATATTATTTCTTTTTATATATACTTTTATAGAAGAGAATAAGTAAGGAAAAATTAATCCCATTTACAACTCAACTTAGAAAAATTTAATTTTATCCGAAAATACAACTTACTGATATTTTTTTAACTTAACAGAAAAGGCTAAAAGGAGCTTTGTTCAAAATTACATCTGAAAATAATACACCCCATCTCCAAGGTTACAGAGGACAGTGAAATCTAATCTGTTCCATAAAGCAGCAGGAGTTCTTATGGCGAGATATTAAGTTACTTGCGCAGGTGTAATCAGAGATAGATATCTGAACCTTTTGGTGTCAGAGATCCACTATGCAAATGTTGCTACTGCTTACAAGTATTGTATACCACTCTTTCTAGTCCAGAAACGCGAAGGGGGGGGGAACAAAAGGTCTAGCGTAATGGAGAAGGGGTGATGCGATCGCCCCCTTCTCTCTGACCATCACGCGTTACGTAAGTGATCGACCTGAGTCCCAGATCTGAACGGTCGAATGAAAAGCCAAGTTTCCCTTAATTGTGGGAGAGTTTTCTGAGATAATAAAAAAAAGGCAGACCCCCCCTTTAGAAAGGGGGTTTAGAGGAGTTAGATAGAAGTAAGAGCCGCTCAACAGAGGGAAGAGGAGAAAGGCTACACTCCGGGAGACAGAAAAGCAAGACGAAGCTGAGAAGTCACGACTGCTGCGGAGAAAATAGAAAGAAAACGATCCCACCCGCATAAAAACTTGGTAAGTTAAAATACCTCCTGCAAGATTCTGATAGAATGAATGGAAGAGAAAATTAATTCCCGTTAACTCTTACTTAGAAAGAACGATAATGATTTAACACAGGATAATGATTTCTTTTTGGAATTCCGTATTTATTTGTTATGTGCCTTCAAATCACTATAATGTTTAATATCTCCTAATTCTCAGTCTCGAGCGCCATAACTATTTGCGCTATTAAAATGTAGTTCATGTTCAACTTCACTCATATTTTACCATATATAATGTGAAAATTCATATGTTCATATATAATGTGAAAGCTCCGGGAAGAACTGAAGGGAAAGCTTCTCCCACAGAGTAGAAAGATATTCTACTCTGTGGATTCTCCTACAAATCCCAGTCTGGTGAGGATGGGCTTGGCACATCCACGGTCCTAAGCTGGACACCATCATTCTTCTCTTTCTTGGTGATTCCTCTCTCTCTCTCTCTGGATAACTCAAAAAATGTTTTTGGCTGGTGCAGCATAAGCCTCGGTCTTCCTTGCACGATACGGCTAATATTGATAATAATAATCATGGCCTAATAATATGTGCTTCTTCTGCATTGTTTGTAGGTCTGCTCGGGTAGCACAGTGGTATCGTCACCGTCCTCCCCACACCGGGTGGAAAAGGTCCGGATTCGAATCCCGTCGATGACGCGAGGAACTTTAATGGGCTTTTTTCACTCCGTGGCTGAGTTAGTCGGTCTCAGGCGTAGATAGCAAGGTTTTTTTTCCCAGAAACTGGGGTTTTTTCCGTCCAGCAAAACGGGCAAATCGACCAGAAAACACACGCAATTTACAGACAAAATACATATATGGACATATATTAGGAATAATGGGTGGCCCTAATATAATAGTTTGAGGGGTTTTTTTGTTTTTTTGCATTGTTTGCGGATTCACTAACAGGACTTGATACAGCCAAGGGAGGAGGTCTTTTTGTGTATGTTCGGTGCAGAGAATGTGAAGAGATCCGGCACCAACTCAGCATCTGATCGGAGTTAATGAGAGCTCGAAGAGCAGGATGGATACCCTCGAATGTATTAAAATGGGAGGCAATGTAGTAACCAGGTTTTTCCTTGAGAGGAAACAAAGATGACAAAATAGGCACCTTTACTGTCTGTTTGTAATATGGTCTATTTCCCTGTCAAGAAATTGTGTACCCTTCCATAAGCGCCATTTAAGTCAAAAACGTTGCAGGGGGAGCAAATACACCCCCCTTAGGTACGCTACTGATGGGAGGGGGTTATGAAAAACTCAGCTCACCAATTCAACGGCAGAGATCATGCTTATGCATCAGGCAACAGCAAAAAATCCCAAAGGCAGAATGTACTGTACTGTTCCCACTGGGAAAATGAGAGTAGGCATGTAGTAAGTGTGCCTAATGACTGTGATAAGCATACCAAAGAACTATACAGAGAAATAGACTGGGCCAGTAAATCAGAGTGTCTTATAATGGGAGATTCTTACTTTCCAGATGTTGACTAGAATTTGTGGGCTGGTTATTCGCACACTAGGAAGAGTTTTGGGCATAAATTTTATACAAGAGCGTGTTAGGCAAAAAGAAGCAATGCTCTTGACTGCAGGTAAAAGATCCACTATGTGACAGTCACATAGTAATGACTACTCTGTGGTGACAGTGATCACAGTGTACTGATGTGGAATTTACTTAGAGGCATAACTACTCTAAGGGTAAAGGGAAGTGTAAGGACCCGTCCTTACATTAATTAATAAAAATGGTTAAATATTATGAGAATTTAACTGTAATACGAATAGTGGTTTTCTGGTAAAAACAACATGAGTTAAGTAACACTGGAATTCAAAAATACCTTCCAGTCACTCCTTGTGTAGTTGTAGCTTGTTTGTATGGAAGTTCTTTGACGAGTCAGTGAAAGTAATATACCATGACAAATCCCCATTAAGACAGAGGCAGATGCACCATAGTAAGGGCCAAGAGTGCTTAAGCTGGCCCTCTTAAAACTTTCACGGTGAAACGCTATTAGAGGTGGGCGACGTCACCAGGTGTGCGCGCGTGAGGTCACGGCAGGAGCTGTGACGCTTCTCAGTTGACCTGAACTTCCGCCTCTCTTTCTGGATTGTTCTCGTATGTTCGAGGCCCACGGAAGTTGGGACACAAAGAGTAAAGAAGACCCGCCCACGGAAGAGGAGAGGAGACAAATGAGCACACAGGAAAAAGGATGTGCAGATCTCCTATTGGCCAGGAAGAAAGTGGAGGGAATTTTGAGCGGGAGATTCTGAAGACGTTTGCGGGCATTCTGGAAAAGTTTTCGGGAGATTCGGAAGAAGTTTTCGGAGGAGTCGGAAGAAGTTCACGGAACGGTCTGGAGAATGAATTGAAGGAGTTGGAGAACGATACTAAGCAGAGCAGTAGTCTAATTTGGGGGATAGCTGCAGACCTGAGATAGATGGAAGCAGTGATAGAAATTCTGCATATCCCGACAGCCCGTAGGAATGTTCACCTGTAAACATGGAAGCCGTAGTGAGGAAGAAGGAAGAATCACACCCTGAGAATTATATAGGCAAAGCCAGTCGAATGAGTGGTCGAACCATTGACCTACTCGAAAATCCCTCTATCCACGGAAGAAGAAATGCTGACCGGTAAAGAGTATGCGACACTGATTGATTCCAGCCGTGCAGTACCCGGTAGGGAAACACCATAATCACCGAGATCCCCAAATGAGCGCCCCCGCATTCCAGTACCTGAATGACCGATATGAAAGGAAGCCGAGCAGAGAGGGAAGTTCCAGGCCAAACACGTAAGTGCTAGAGAGTTTACCGACATAGGTGTACTTAATTTATTAAGGAGAGGACTTTAGGAGAAAAATGTGTATATATAGTTAAGGAGGGAGATTTAAGTAATGAATATATGAATAAAGGGGTAATGTATTTAAGACGGACGCAGCCTATAATTTGGAGTGAAGCTCCTCATATAAATGCTTGCTGGAAGGAGAGGGTATAATAGATAACTGAGAATTGTTTAAGGTTGGGAAAGGTTTTTATAATATGTATGAAATTAAAGGTTGAAATTTCAATTTATTATGAGTTGATTTGTGGAGAGTATTTCTGATTTGAGTAGGGGCTAATTAATAAGTGATATATAAAGGTATGGAGGATTAACTGTTCTGAAAGGTAATGTTAAATTGAATTGATTGATATTTCCTGTTGACCTGATTACAGAAAGGGTGTCTGATTGAATAAATGAAATTTTCTTATGTAAAATAGCTTTATTTTACCTCTTGGGCTTATCTTAATAAGTAATCTTCATAACGCTAATTCTCTGCCACGGCCTGTAGAAGTAAAAGCTTCCTCCCTCCCCAACGGAGAAGGCTGCGTCGCTGCCCCCTGTGGTGCGCAGGTGACGCCGCGCGAGTGAAACAGTATCGCCCCGTCATGTGCCGCCAGCTAGTGGAGAGTGGTCATCTTCCCCCAGGCAGTGGGCTGACGCATGTTTTCAAAAGAGAGAATGTGAGATATGACACTCTGAAGTGAGAAAAGTCGCCCCTGTAAGAGTCATACTACGGATGCCGACTGAATCATGTATCAGCGGAATGTTTGGTAGTGGGGAGGCTAAAAAGGGGAGAGGTTAATGTCACATAAACTTCTCCAAAGCAGCCCTGCACGAATATGCAAGCCCCTTAATAAATATCGTCCCTGGGTGAGTCAGGTCCTAAAAGTGTCAAGCAAAAACCCTTTTTGCCTGACCGTCCAGATGAACACCTGCATCTCAGAGGGAAAGGCAGAAAGGGGACAAACTTATATAAGAGATTGAGAACAAAGAAGAGGTGGTCTAGTCGTCGTCGAGGGAGTGGTCCAGTTCGTTGATCAGAAAGTTGTCCAGTTGCCGTGGTCCAGTGGTCGCAGTCGAGTTGATTCGAGAGCAGTAAGGAGAAAAGAGGCAGAGAGCGGTATTACCCCGAGTAGAAGCGAGAAAAGATGATACCAGAGGTAGTGAAGTCCTCGCTCCGACGTGGCTCGGAACTTTGCGGTAAGTTCACCCCATTTTAATCAATAGAAGTATATGATAGTATGTCATATTATACCCACCTTTCTTCTCATTGAAGTAAGCTTCAAGATGTGTTTGATGTGATTGTAACAGTAAAGTAATATTATCCAATGATACCATATTGTGTTCTATTATTTACCCAGCAATTACCTTTGCTACTCATTTAACACTAAGATAGGAGAATATCTATGTTATCATCTAAAGGAAAGGAATCGTTGTTTGCCTGACTACATGAAGATACACAGATTTAATGTACCAACCAAATATCCCTTAAACTAACTTAACAATTATCTGGATACTAGATAAGGTTATATTATGTTTATTGTATGTTTATATGTAATGTTGTTATGTAATGTTGTTGTTTAATAAACCATGTTTGTTTGCTAATTTTGCCTCATGACATTCTCTGGTTACACACGGACCACGGAATCCGAATTAAGAAAGAACCTTTATTTGCGGCCACTCTTGAGGCTCTATTAAGTCAATAGAGAATCGGGGTGGAGAACACAGCGCCCTCCGATGTTGCCAATTTTATTCCACGAATAAGATTGAAGAACACGTGAGGTTTATGTCCTAATACAAACTGGTAGACGAGCACATTAAAACCCGACTCTCTGGATGTTCATTTTAGTGTTGAGCATGCTTGAAGGTTGTATGGATATTGGTGAAAGTTACAGTAGCATGCCCGCGCTATAACGGAGAGAAAAGGCGGCGTTACACTTACAAATTGAGACACGAACTCTGAAGGTTTTTGTGAGCCAGTTCATTGGCGGGTAGTTGTTGGTTTATTATACAGACTGTTCAGAAGAAGAGTGGGAAGAATCTATGTAATGTGTATGACACGACCTATTGAAGTCCCTGTAAAGAACATGAAGAGACACCATGACATAATGAATAATAATGTGTATTAGGGTAGAATATCTGATGATGAAACAATTGAGTTTGAACAAGATATTTACACATATAAAGGTTAATGAAATAACGAGTCACCAGCTAAATATAGTTTGAATAACTGCTGTTGCTAGTTTCTGTATGATATGTTAATAAACATTGTTTTATTTTATATTCATGTGTTGGAGTCTGTCATTCCGAAACTCAGCCAATCCGGTGGAAAAATACCTAAAATAATTGGGGTCCCCTTTGAGTCTGGTAATCTTCTGAGAACAAACAAGTCAGATGCTAAGTGGGAGGATTGGACTACGGGGATATACATATAAAAAAGGGGATAAATTATAATAATTAAAATATAACGAAAATTAGGGCAACCAAGAAAAACAATAATACCCAAACCCCCCCACAATAAACCCCGTGCAACCCCCACAGAAGGACTTTTGATTTTGTAAGGATGACTACAGTGGTTTCAACCAGTTTTTAAATTCCATGCAATGGGACCAACTAACGATATCAACAGCGAATTCTAAATGAAAAAAAAAAAATTACAATTTTCCGTGATTTTAGTATTCAATGAAATAATTATAAAAGTTACTAGGCTTTTCAAACCAAATCAGAAATACTATTCAAAGCATATACCTAAATGGATGTCAGATGAATTGAATGAGACTTGTCAGAGGAGGAAAATGCGTGGAATGCATATAAATTATCAGCTGATACAGAAGCCTGTGGTAGATATACACTAGTATGAAATCGAGTCACAAAAGAGGTTAGCAAGCTAAGGCAGACTGCAAGAAGTCTCTGGCAAAAAATGTAAATAACGGCAGAAAGAGTTTTATGCTTATATTAACAGTAGAAAGAAGGGGTTGAAACACATTGGGCCACTTGATGCCAGTGGTTTATTTGTTGACTAAGCTGTAGTCGCTGGAAAACTTAATATTTATTTGTCATTGCTCCTGCTGGATCCCAAGCCAAACGCGGATCAGGGGTAATAATCTAGTGGACGTTGCTGTAAGTCTGACACAACTACAGAACAGCCACACCCTACTAGTCCCTGTATTCATGATCCTGCTCAGGTTGCTGACATACTGAATACTAAGTTTCAGCAGCACCCATTGATTACCACCCTCTGTCTTCTCCCACTCAACCATCCTTTTATCCATTGTAGCAACTTACCCTTAATACCATTCTGCTCCAATTTGTACAGTAGTCTTCCATGCGCAAAAGTGTCAAAAGCTTTCCTGAAATCCAAATATATGATATCAAAATTATTTTTTGCATCCAGTTCCTTTGTAACCACATCATAATAGCCAAACAGATTTGTCAGACAAGACTTTCCCTTAACAAACCCATGCTGTGTCTGAATTATTGCTGCAGTCTTGTCTAGATGATCCTGCAGTTCATCTTTAACCAGTGACTCCATTATTTTACCCGGAACAGAAGTTAAACTAACTGGATGTAATTACGCGTGTCACCCTTCAATCCCCCTTTGTGAATTGGGGATACATTTGCACATCTCCAGTCCGTGTGGACCTCCCCTGGGTCCAAGGATGCTCTCATAATTATGGCTAAGGGTTTGCTTAGTTGCTTTACCGCCTCCTTTAATATAACTGGATAGATCCCACCCACCCCAGGTGCCTTTCTTATGTTTAATTTCAAGAATTTCTCCTCCACTTTGCTCTCATTTGTTACAAAATCATTAAGCATCCTGCTACAATTTGATAACCTTCTGGCATTTTCAAACCTTAATAATTCCTCATGGGTGAATGTAGATGTAAAATACTCATTGAGTTTGTTTGCTATCTGAGCAGGATCATCAGCAGTCGAACCATCGATATCAAGTGGATCAATCAGATTCATTCCCTTCCTTTTAGAGTTTATATAACTAAAGAAATCCTTGCTGTTTTTCTTAGCATCCTTTGCCAAAGATTTCTCGTAATCTGCCTTCGCGTGCCTAACCTCCTTTGTGACCTGATTACAGACTAGCTGATATCTGCCATAGGTTTCTGTGTCGCCTGATAATTTATATGCATCCCATGCATTTTTCTTCTCTGTAACGAGTCTCATTTGTTCATTTGATAACCATTTAGGCCTTAACCTTGAACAATATTTCTTAATAGGTATGAAACTTTTAGTAGCTTCCACGATTAATTCCTTGAATGCTTCCCACTTAGAATTTGCTGTTGGTAACATCATCAGCTGATCCCACTGTACAGAATTTAAAACCCTCTGAGACCAATGTGCTCACCTTTACGGAAGCAAAAACCCTTTCCTTTACCTCTGATGGTAATTATATCTTTAAGTAAATCCCACATCAGTACACTGTGATCACAGCCACCTAATGGTTTCTTTATCTGCAAATTCGTAATACACGAATGATCACTGCTGATAATCAGATCAAGAGTATTACCCTCTCTGGTTACCCCTCGAACGTGCTGCTGCAGAAAACAATCATCCAATAAATCCACAAAAGTCTTACTAGTGTGCGAGTGACCAACCCACAAGTTACAGTCGATATCTGGGAAGTTAAAATCCCCCATTATAAGGCATTCTGATTTACTAGCCCACTCTATTTCTCTGTTCACTGTACTCATTCAATGTCAAATAAGTATTCAGAATGTAGCATCTGTAGAAGTCGGGACGCGATTGCATAAGAATTATACTCGCAAACCTCATTGTCAATTAGGCCTGTGACGCACGTAAATAATTGGTATCGATCACAAACCTTTGACAATTGTGAGTTTTAATATCTTCCAAGGCTAACTCAATAGCATGCAACTCTATTGTGTAGCTGATACAGTAATTGTAAATCTCATCAACTAGATGTGCAGCATATATTTAGTATCGGTAACAACAGTGAAAAATGCATGAAAGTAAGCTAGAATAGCATCAGCCAAAAAAAAAAAAATTCCATTTCACCTATCATTCTCCTCCAATAATATGCGTTGTTTTTCATTGGATTTATTAGAACTTTAACACCAACGAAGGGAAGCTTATTTCAGCAATCAACCACCTGTTGGCTGAAGGCAAACTTAAACACATCTGTTCTGCAATTCTTCTTGCTCAATTTGAATTTATGCCGCCCCATATACATAGTCTGAACAAGAGGGATAATCCTATCAGCATTGAGTTAGCTATGTATAAGTATAGTGCGAAGGCATCAATAATACATAGCCAAATCTGAATGAACAGAATATTAGCAAAGCGGCATCGTTTTAAGTTATATCTCATATTGTGAATACCTTCACAACGAGTTGCCATGATATTGCACGCACTACTTCGAATAAGTAACGCTTCACCTGAGGAGAAGACTAATGTTACTTATTCTCATATGGATACCACCACCCAGACGGCACTTTTCAGGGCTATTTTGTATACTTGTGGGATAATAACTCGACTATCCACTTGTCCCTATTAGACTTAAAAAAGCAAAAAGGTAGAGGGAAAGTAATAGTAGGAGTGGAAGAGGAAAAGAAACGGTGTAGAAGAATGAAAGGGACAGTAACTCATTCAACTCACACCACTCAAACTCCTGGAATAGGCAACGCTTCCCCAGTGGGGAAGACTGTTGTTACCTATTCTTGGAAACCCCGGACATCATCAGGCTCTCCCTGGTGCCGTTTTGAAAATAGTATTGGATAAAGATATCAGCTATCCTCAATATCCCTATAAGACTGAGCAAAGAAAAAAAGAGGTAGGAAAGTGATAGTAAGAGAGGGAGAGGAAAAGATGCCATAGAAGAATGAAAGGGATAATTAGTTATAATTCGTACGAACTCAGAGCTCCATGCCCCGGCTGGGCCATGCGCCCTCTGACGGACACTGTTGTTACCCAATCAGAGTCCTGCAAAGATGATTAAGATATTCCTCTGGTGCCGTTTCTGGCTCTTTAGCCGTCATCAGTGGGTAGATAGGCGTACTGGTTAGACCAGACGTGCTTTCCAGTTTCCGGATATTTTTATGGAATTAACCCTTCAGGGACCCTTTATTGGTCCTGCTTTGGGACTATCTAGTGGCCTGTATGGCTTAAAAAAAAAAAAAAAAAAAAAACCGAAAAGGGAAGTCGCCCTTATCCACTCATCTCTGTATGACTCAACCCAATTGGACTGCTCACTCATCCACTCACACACTCCGAGGAAAGCCCAGTCCATGTGACCGCCAAGTTGGCGGCCGCCTGGACATCTGGACATGTGGACATGTGTTTTTGTAAAGGGCGGCTCCTAGAACGTGAGTTCATCTCCGCCTCGTATCTCTGTGAAGACAGTATCACTACAAACGGGCCTGATGTGTGTGACGTAGGTTTGTGTGTATTATGTGTGTGTTCTGTTGTTCTGTTCTGGCCTCTTGGCTACCCAGAAGCATCAGTCACCTGGACAGATGAGTCTGGGTACTCGTCCACACCACGGGAAGGTGGGTCAGTCCCAATGGAGCACGTACTGTCTCGATACGAGACTCTGAACCACCTGATGTTGCCAAAAGGTGGGCCAGATGATTTCTCTGGGGGCCCACTCCAGAGAGGGAAAAAAAAATAAATAAAAAATAATAAATAAAAAGTAAATAAACTAAAAACAAAATATATTTCCCGTGATGCAAAAAAAATAATAATAAAAAATAAATAAATAAAATAAAATAATTAATTATAATAATTCCCCGTGGTGAAAAAGAAAATATATTAAATAAATAAAAATTAAAAGTAATAAATAAATAATAATAAAATAAAATAATTAATTATAATAATTCCCCGTGGTGAAAAAGAAAATATATTAAATAAATAAAAATTAAAAATAATAAATAAATAATAATAATAAAATAAATAAATAAATCCCCTGTGATAAAAAAAAAGAAAGAGAGAGCTGTCTGGCACCAATGACAGCCCAAATCTAAAAAAAAAAAAAAAATGACGCTAAGTAAATGAAAAAAAAAAAAATAAATAAATAAATAAATAATAAATAATAATCACAGAAATAAATAATTTTAATCCCACAGTGAAGAGGAAGATGCAAGTCTGGGTGCCAGCAGAGAGAGAGAGTAAGAAAAAAAAAAAATGAAGCTAAGTAAATGAAAAAAAAAAAATAAATAAAAAATAAATAATTTTAATCCCACACCCTGGCTACAGTGAAGCCGGAGTAAAATGTAAGTCGGGTACCAGCAGAGAGAGAATGGAAGAAAAAAAAAAAAAATGGGAGAGTGGTTATCTATCTTGCACAGAGTGAGAAAGAAGAAAAGGTGAGCCAAGGCTGCTTCTAGTTCTAGGGTAAGACCCGGAAACAGTGCAGAACGGAGGTTAGGAAAAAAAAAAAAAAAAAAAAAGAACAGTCAGTAGAAGGAGTGACTTTCAGTTGGCAGAGGAATTGTTAATGATCGGCATTTCCACGTCTGTGATTGGCGATCAGTGTCCTCCTCCAGGCAAATACCTCAGCTGCAAAGGTCTGGAAGGCTTCGAGGTTGTTCTCGGTACATATCAGTTGATGCAGATCTGCTGATGGGAAGTTCTGGATCTTATTCTGGAGACGGTTTCTGATGTCGTCGTAATGTGCACACTCCAGAAGCAAGTGTTTCCAACTTTCACTTTGCCCGCAAAAGCAGTAGGGAGTGTCGATGAGTCCCAGTGTATGCAGTTTCTCATTTAGAGTACCGTGTCCGGTAATGAGAAAGGAAGATTCGAGGCTGAGGGAGAACCATCGGGCGTTATTTTTAGTGGTTGCAAAGGTTACCTCCGGAAGAAAACTCCGAGTTACAACCCCTACAGTAGAAGAATCCCATCTGGTCTGCCATACATTGAAGAGTTTATTGAGACATCGAGATTTCTCCTGCTTTATATCCGTAGTTAGTGAGAGTTCTATATCCAGGATCGTTGCCGGAATACCTTTTTTAATTCGATAGCAGAGCCCCTTGTAGATTGTATAAAGGTCGAGAGGGAGGGTGCCTGCTATAACTTGAAGAGCTGCTGTAGAGACTGTACAGCAGATTCGATGGGTCGCCAGTAACAAAGCTCTTTGTATAGAGTTTAGCTTTTCTTTCATCTTAATGATGGGAACTCTGTGAAACCAGACCCCGGCAGCATAGGTTACTATTGGGAGAAAGACAGCTTTATAACAAAGAAGAAGGGTTCGTTTTGATAGTCCCCACTCACTTCTTGAGATTCGTATAATTGCGGCGGAGAACTTTTTGGTCTTGGAACTCAGATGCTATAGATGGGGGAAGAAAGACAGGCGGTTGTCTATTACTACTCCCAGGACTTTTGTCTGTTCTATGAAGGTTAGCTGAGTTCCATTGATTTTGACTTGGGGAGGCCTTCGTAAGTGGAGTCGGTTTTTAAAACACCATCATCTTAGTTTTGGCAGGGTTGGAGTTGGCTTGCACTACATGGGTGCTAGGGTCATCCCCCCTCTTACACACTCCTTTTACCACATGCAGCTTTCAAAGCTTAGCCGCCATACATACAGGCGTACATACAGACCAAATGCCTGCAGCTAACTTAGTCCCTATCCTCTAATAACTAAGCTAATCTGGTTGGTATGTAACACCCCTAGCCTAGACTGATCATTACCATCTAAGCTGCACATATATGTTATTATCTATTAGCCGACAGAGAGGTGTGGGGAAGCACCATAACTGTAAAAATCTTTGCTTTCCAAGTTGCAGTAACTCTAGTACCAAGAATCTTCTTATTGCAGCATGCATCATTCGAATGGCGCATTTTGACACCTCTGCTGCAGAGCCTTCTTTTCTTTTCCTGATTTTCCAAGCCTGATATTTACTTTCATTTAGGAGGTATATCAGGATGCTCGTTGCTCTGGAAATCGGGGCTGGAAACTGTAGAAATAGTACTTGTTCCCTAGTTAAGCGCGGTGTTCCCATTGTTTTGTGCACACTAATCCAGATGCGCTGAGTAACCGGACAAGAGAAAAATGGGTGTTCCACTGTTTCACACGCCTTACAATAGACACTCAACATTCATATGTCCCCGGAATTTGGCTTTATTTTTCTCCACTGGCAGATGTCCGTGTATTATTCTCCATGCCAGGTCTCTTCGTGACTCGTAACCTATGTGGTGATATAGGTTACTCAACATTTGAGTCGTGTCCAGTCTCAGCCAGCTTCGTGGCACCGGTACTGCCGGTACATTCATGTCGCATAACTTCCAATAAATTTCTGAAATCTTGAGCTTGTTTCCCATGTATAAGCCCCCTGCAGATAATTCTTGTAAGTGCTTGATTACCAATTTGTAAAAAGGTGTTATTATCTCTACTGTTGGACCAGTATGTTCCTTTCCTAGCAATTCAGTGAACCTCCCCATATTATACTTTACTAAGGCAGCCGCCACATGGGCTCTCCATAGGGCTGTCTGAATGTGTTTTAGCACATATGCCCACCTCAACCACTTTAACCATGGTACTGCATAGCCCCCCTCACACTTCCTGCTGTGTAGCCTCTGCTGCTTTACTTCTTGTTGTCTACTGTTCCAGAAAAACTTAAATAGTCTTCGGGTTAACTTTCTCTGTGTGTAGTAATTGAATGACGTAAATGGCACAATGTTCATCAGGATCGGTACCAGAATTGTCCACATAATGCACACTCTTCCAGAGAAAGATAGCATCCCCAGATTCCACTCTGACAGAGCGTCCCCCCAAGAGTCTAGTAATTACCGGGACAATGCTCCCGGACATTTTGCAAAAGATACCCCCCCAGGATGGTTATAGGTGCTGTCGAGACTGAAGCCCGCTGGCAATTGTACTGGAGCCTCAATTCCCCACTGTTGGCATTTGGTCTTGTTTTTGTTTAGACACAGACCACTAGATAGGCTAAAATGACTGAAAGTATCCCGCGCTCTTTGTAAGGAACTGCTATCCTCAGGGTTATGATCACGTCATCCGCATGTGCTACGTATTTGCAATCAGAGTGCGGGCCAGGAAGATGAACGCCCCTGATGTTTTTAGAAATGGTTAATTGCCTCAATATGGGTTCTAGTGCCAATGAAAATAGTGCAGAGCTTAGTGGGCACCCCTGTCTAACCCCCGTTCCTGTTTTATTTTCTCTGAGCTATAGCCGTTAATCAAGAGAGTAGTTTGTGCCCCTTTGTACAGACTTATGATAGCTGTTCTAAGCAAAGGCTGCTCTTTTTAGCTTTAGCTTTAGCAGCTGTTCTAAAGACTGCTTTGCTTAGTAATTCTAAGCAAAGACCCCATTTGGACTGTATGCATCAAATTCCTTAGGTACTCATGGGAGAGTTTATCGAAGGCCTTTGCCAAATTAAGTACCGCCACCACTATGCTATATTGTTTCTGCTTGCAGTATTCTTGCAAATCTTTTAGAAATGATAGATTTGTCATCTTAGATCTTGTTGGGATTGCATATGTTTGATTGGGACCTATAATGTGCCCCAAGTGCTTTTTGAATCAGGCGTTTAGTACTTTGGCATACAGCTTATAATCTGTATTAAGCAGTGATACTGGCCTCCACTCATCCACTTCTTTCCCCGTTTTACCCTGTTTTTTAAGAAATATGGTTTGGGCTTCCATAAATTCTTCGGTACTACCCCTTCCAAGAAAAATCTGGAGAAAATGGCGGCCAAGACTGGCCCAATTTCCTTCCAGTACTTTTTATAAAACTCCACTGTTAGCCCATCTGGATCTGGCGTTTCACCTCCTTTCATTTCTTTCACTGCTAATGATAGTTCACTTAACAGGATAGGTTGATCCTGTCTTTGTCTATGAATTGCCAAAAACCCCAGTATTTCCCAGCTTTCTAGTAAAGCTGGTCCTCTAAATGCTGTGAACTTTTGCTTATAAACATTTGCAAAACACTTAAGAATGTCACTGGTGTTCTGATATTGGTGTGGGCTAGGGATTGTCTTTTTCCCGGATTTCAGTAATCCCGGGATCCGGGGATAAAAATGTTCTTTTCCCGGGATCCGGGGATTTTTGTAGGTGGAATTAAAACTGAAAATTTCACAGCATTTTATTTATTCACACACACACACATATATATATATATATATAAACTATAAATTGAAACGAATTCAAAACTTACTTTTCAGAAACTTAACATGTACTTTTTAAACCTTGACAGACTAGTGACTACATTGTTAAACAAAAATCTATTTCTTTAGTTTATTTTGAAACTGATTTGACAATTGACATGTAATATGAACGTAAGAAACACAGCCAATTTACACTTTTATTAGCATTAGCATTAGCATTAGCATTAGTAGAGGCATTTGATGCAAGAAAGCAAGCTCAGCCAAAAAATGCAGCATCAGCCAAAAAAAAAAAAAAAAACCACTTCCACTTCACCCCTCTGTTCGTTCAAAATACCTGTCCAGCTGAGCCTTAAACTTATTTAGGCTATCAACCTCCACTACAAGGGATGGAAGTCTGTTCCACCAACCAACCACCCTCTGGCTAAAGGCAAATTTCCGCACGTCTATCCTACATCTGTCTTTCCTCAATTTGAATTTATGCCCTCTCAGGTGATTATTCTGAGCTAGAGGAAGAATCCCATCAGCATTGAGCATGCTCAAACCATTCAAGGCTTTATTCACCTCTATCAGATCACCTCGCTGGTGCCTAGTCTCCAGACACTGTAATTTGCAAAACTTAAGCCTTTCTTCGTAAGAGCACCCCTTTGTTCCATTCACTAATCTTGTTGCCCTTCTTTGTACTCGTTCCAGCAGCTCTACATCCTTCTTGAAATGAGGCCTCCAGACCTGTATACAGTACTCTAGGTGTGGCCTGACCATTGCCTTATACAAGGGAATAATCACCTCCTTATCCCTGCTGGAAAAATTCCTGTATATCATTGACAATACTCCATGAGCTACTCTTGCAGCCCGTCTGCACTGCTCAGAGAACTTCATATCTGCCTACACAACCACCCCCAAGTCCCTTTCATTCTCTACCACTGTCAGTGTAGTACCACAGAGTTGATACGTTGCTCTGGGGTTGCTGTTTCCCATGTGTAGTACTTTACATTTGTCAATGTTAAACTTCATTTGCCACCTCTCGGCCCATCTGCTCAACCTTTCCAGATCCTGTTGCAGCAGCATAGTGTCAGTAGTGTCCTTGACAACCCTGCCAACCTTTGTATCGTCTGCAAACTTGGACATTAAGCTTGATATACCATCATCAATATCATTTATAAATACAGAAAACAATAATGGACCCAACACTGAGCCCTGAGGGACTCCACTAATAACATTATTCCCCGATGAGCAGTGTCCATTGAGTACCACTCTCTGTCTTCTCCCCCTCAACCACCCCTTTATCCATAGCAGCAATGTGCCTCCAATGTCACACTGCTCGGTGTGTGACATTGGAGGCTGAGTCTAGTTCTAAGTTTGGTTATAAATAGTCCTGCAGCCGAAAAGGACCTTTCAGCTTCTATACTTGTTGGTGGTATGGATTCGAGAGCGTCCATTAATTTTAATACATATGTTGTATTTTCACCAGTTGCCTCAAAGATTTCGAACTCCTTGGATATATTCTTTGCAAGTGATTGACCTTCAGCTTCATGTTGGGGGTCTTTAGAAACACATTCAGTTTGTTTTTTGATTTGATGCGCCAATTTCTCACAAAGCGTCTGCTGTCTTTCGCTCTCACTGTCACACTCTTTCTCGGAGTCGGAATGTGACGAATCAGATTGCGATGATTCAGAAGAGGAAAACCCAAGACGAGTTATTATTCGTTTTGCTGTAACCAACAAGGTTGACTTGCTTGGAAATGGTTGCAACTCGGTTTCTACTATTTTTCTATTTCTTTTATAATACGTTTTTCCAGCTTTTATATACTTCAATAATCCCACCAGAGCTCTTTGCCTTGTCTCGTTTATCCTTAAAATTAGTGCTTCCTGAACTTTTCTCGAAAAGATAGAATTTTGCTCAGAAAGTTCTTGTATGATGAAAGAAAAAACTCCTTCTGCAGTAAGAAGTGTCGCATCACGATTGCAAAGGTTTTGGATCCGATTTCGATGGGTTTCAACACACGCACAAGGTCATTAAGAGCTGTATACTCTGCTTCACATATTGGATTTTTCATGGTATATAGTCAATCATTGTTTTTTTCAATTTGTGATTTTAACTGTAAGAATCGTTCTAACATGGCTACCAAACTGTTCCATCTAGTTTTAGAATCGAGTACTAGGCTTAAATTTTCTTGCTTGAATGAAGATTTAACATAATTCTGAAGAGTATCTTTTTTCAAGGGAGACTTTCGAACCATTCGCACAATCGTTCTAACTTTATTAATGATATTAACTATGTTTAATGCACCGGAGAATAGGTCATCTCTGAAATCACATTTTTGTTCCTTATCAGGATTGTTTTCGAAGCTTAGATTTGAATCGTGATTTTCCCTTTCATCCTCTTCTAAATCTTGCTCGCTGTCTTCAGTTGTTTCTACCTCAATTACACCTTCCGAATCATTCCGTCTCTTGTATAGAACGTCGCATATTGCAAGGTGTACACCGTGGGCATAGCAAAGCTGATGTTCACAATCTATCAACTGTTCGAATTTCACCATAACACTCGCCCCATCCGTTACGCACACAACTATATGATGCTCTATTGATAATTTAAACTCCAATAACTTCTGTTTTACTTCTTCAACCATTTCTTCAGCGTTTCTTCTACCATTAATAGCAATCATTCCTAGATTCCAAAATTTGTCTTTATCTTGATGAACATTGATATTTGTTTTTAAGCGACGAATATTCGTCTAGAGAAAGGCTGAATCTCTTACCATTTTTTAATGATTGTTCAATTTCTTTTATTATATTTTCTTGTATAAATTATACTGTTTATACACTAATTGCATAACATGATTGGGATTTTTAGGAAGAAGCAAACCTTTTTCACTGAATGCTTGCTGAATAAATTCACTTTTACATATGGCACCGATAGGAAATCCATCTACAGCTACAAGCTTTGCAATGATTTCTTCTTTTGTGTCTTTCTTTAAAAAACTAAACAGTGTTGGCTGACAATGAACACTTTTTAAACATTTCGAAGAGCTTTCGATAGATTCATCCCCTGCAAAACGTTTGAGGTTACAATCATTTGCCGATGTAGGCTTAATAGAATGTTTAGTTTTTAAATGCCGAAGCAAGCCACTTGTAGAAAACTTCTGCATTTCAGTATTGCACCACAATGATTACACTTTGCTTCTTCATTATTATTACATTTAATGAAGTACTACCAGATGAATCTTGCCAGCGCACGATGATCACATATATATATATATTTATAATATGTGTGTAAGACTGCTAGTATTGATTATTAAAGTTAGTAATTCAGACCGGGATATCCCGCAGCAAAAATCAACCGCGATCCCGGGATCCAATCCATAGTGTGGGCCTTCCTGTATTTGATGGATTAAACTGCTGTCTCTGTGTGATCTGTTAAATTGCTTGAAGAAGAAGGCAGATGACTTATCTGCTTTTCTGTAACATATGCGCATCTGGATAGCTTCGTTTTCTGCCTGCCTCTCTAATAGCGACAGGATTTCTTTTTGTATTTCCCTTTCTCCCACAGCATCCTGACAAGACTTTAGGAGTCTCCGAACTTCATAGAGATGCCTTAGCTCTCTCCTGCTTTCCAGGTACTTTTCCCTTGTTAATTTTTGAAAAGTTGTTTTTATTGCATTTTTGTAGTGCGCCCAGCTCCCTTCTGTCCAGTGATTGGGATTTCTCAAAAGCTGTGTTAGTCTTTTAATATCCTGCGGGTCACCTTGCAAGAGCACCGGTTTTAACTTCCAGGTGCCCTTCCCCTGCTCTATAGTTAAACTTAATGGAAAGTCCATTATAACTAATTTGTGATCTGTTATTGCGCGAGGTCCCGAAATGTTAATATGCCTTACCCGATTTATTTTGTCTACTATCTTGCTTGGGACATAGAACCTGTTAATGCGGGTCCCTAACGTTCCCCTAGACCAGGTAGCTCCATGACTTGTGGGATATTTCTTCCTCCATATATCTATCATGTCGTGTTTTAAGCACAGACTATTTAGCTCCAAGGAGTCCCCTGTGCCTCTTGTTGGATCCCCCGTACCTGTCTTGTCTTTTACTGGATCTAACACGAAATTCCAGTCTCCTCCTAGTATGATCAATCGGGCCCCCAACATAAAAATATGTAGGCTACTGAATATCCGCTTCCGTTCTGGAGCGATGTTTGGTGCATATACATTCACTAATCTTATTGTGATCTTAATCCTAGTTTCCAGTCAATGCAAATTATTCTCCCTTCTCTGTCCCTTTGGAGATTGCAGAATTTTCCAATAATTGGTGGTAAGACTATGATGCCTACCCTCTTGGCATTCCTTGAGCCAAAACTCCAGAAACTTAGACATTTGTATCTGTTCTGGAAATTTCGCACTTGCACGCTATTAAAAAAGTGGCTTTCTTGAATGAATAAAATTTTTACCCCTAGTAATAGCATGCTTCTCAATGTATGATGTCGAGCCTGCCCTTGAGCAAAGCCCCGTATATTCCAAGTACTGATGATTACCATATATATACAATTCGCTTTACCTTAGAAATTTTATTTATTGTGTCAGAAATGCTTAAAGCATACAAGGTTCTGCCTAACTCTTGTTCATGTCCTAGTGGCCATAAAATTCGGGAATTGTTTAGCTGCTGAACTATTCCCAGTAGCGTCTGTCCCACCAAATTTCCAAAAAAAATGTCTCTACACATTAATTGAATGTTACCTACTTGGCCTTCCTGATTATGCCCTAACACCATTCTAGGCTTCCCTAGCCGCTGCTCCCATTCTGCTAATTTGACAGTTAATGTTTCCTCCTGCTGGTACATGTTTTTTTAAATGCTCCACCCGCAGTAGTTTGCCGCTTCCCACGCCTAATGCCTCTTCTGTTTCAGAGTCGTCTGAACTTAACTCATTCAAGTCTTGTATTATATCCTTTCCCTTTTCTACAATTTGTCTCCTTCTTTTTCCGTCTTCCCCCCTAGACTTTCCCCCTCTTCTGGCCTCGTGCTATATCCTCTGTTTCCATTAAAGTGGGGGGGGGGGGGTGTCTTGTTTTATACCTATCACCCCTTTCCCTTCCTCTGTTCCTGTAGTTGATTTCGCTGGTTCTGCTAACAATATCTTTTTTGTGGCTCCCTGTGGTCTTAAAATGACCGTTTCCCTTTTCCGAATTTTCTTCGCCTTCTTTTTCTTCCCCTCCTCTGATGGTATCTGCATAAGATCTAACTGAGCAGCTGCCCGCTTTGTGGCTTGTCTCCCCGCATTTATTGCATGCTTTGGGGCAGTCACTACTAATGTGTCCCAGTTCTCTGCAATTGAAACAACGCCCTTTGGTGCAATTCGCACCTAAATGATCTAAGCTACCGCATTTCAAGCATTTTCTTCTCTACTCCTCTGTAATTCAGAGGTAATCGATTTCCCATAACGTAGATAATATGTGGAACCTGTTTTCTCGTTTTCATTTGCACTGTAACTTTTCCTGTATCTCTGGGAAGCCCTCCTACGCATGCATGTCTATTCTCGTGACTTTGTCATATACTTCTAGTGAAGCTTTTAGATATGTATTCGGCATTTCGACTGGATACCGCTCTATGGTGATGTATTTCCTAATACTACCCACCAAGGCGCCCCCGTAGCCAGTTGGGAAGGAGCAGCAGTGCGTATCACACGCTTCTTGATTAGACCGGGGTTCGAACCCGTCACCGCCAAATACGGAGGATGCTGAAAGGTCAGGGAATGACCACCGCATATTCCCGGAGCAATATGGCCTTAGTTGCTAATGCTCCTAAAAACCAAATAACAACAACAACTACCCACCAAATGGGGATGTATCACTTGGTTTTCAAAGGGGAAACCCCTCAGCAATGTGTCTCTTGTCACACAGTCTTTACAGACTACTTGGTATTTTCTCAAGGGCAGGGGAGTAAACCCCTGCAATCTGGATAAATTTACGCATTTCGCTAAACCCTCAATCACTTGTCTAGGTTCATACTCTGCATCCAGAGTAAATTCCAATGTTCACTCATTTTGAAAAAAAAAAAAAAAAACAATAGTCGTGCCCACAGGCACTAATCCCACCCTGTGAACTTTTACAGGATCAGCAAAGAAAACTTAATATTAAGTTTTAATATTAATATTACCTCCCCTAAATTCAAATATGCTTAAGTATGGCTAAGGGTTTGTTTACCTCCTTTTGCTGCCTCCCTTAATATAATTGAAAGGATTCCATCGTTCATAAGTACCGTTTTTGATAAGCTTCAACAATTTCTTCTCCACTTTCCACTCAGTTACCGCAAAATCATTTAGCTCATTCTTACATTTTGATAAACTTCTGGCATCCTCCTTCCTAAAGAACTTGTCATCCTTGAATGTAGGTGCAGAATACCTATTCCTTTTGTCAGCAAACTAAGCAGAATCATCAACATCAAGTGGACCAATATGATTCACCCGAAGACTTTTCCTAATCTGCCTCAGCTTGTCTTACCTCCTTTTTGACTTCGTTAGAGACTAGTTTACGCCCACCATAAGCTTCTGTATCACCTGATAATTTATATACATTCCATCCATTTTTATTCTCTGCCGCAAATCTCATTAGTTCTTCTGAATCCATTTAGGTTTAATTCTGGAACAATATTTCTTAGTATGAGAAGCCTCTGGTATTTTCTATAATTATTTCTCTGAATGCTTCCCATTTAGAAATTGTATTTGGTAACAACGTTTGTTGGTCCCACTGCATGGAATTTAAAAACTATCTGAGACCATTGTAGTCATCCCAACGAAGGTTTCGTAAGAGTGTTAAGGATAGTAAGAGAGAGAGAGAGAGAGAGAGATAATCTTTATTACCCTTCACGGCCATAAAGCCAGGGGCTTACAGTTTCCCAAACTTCCGGGAAAATTGAACAATTATTTACAAAAAGGTAATTTTACAAAGAAAACATATTATAATACAAAGGAGAGAACTCCTTACGAGAGTTAAATCTGATTGAGCTGGCTTAACATCGAAATAAGAGCACCAGCTCAATCAGACAGGAACAGATGCAAGGTATACATCAGTCATTGCTGATTAGTCCTACTCGTCATAATTTTTTTCCGGTAAGTCCGGTCAGCAGCGAATTTGTTCAGGTCGGCGTCCAGTGCCTAGGTTTGCTTGAGCATCTGCTGAGGAAGGAACCTGTCCGAGAGATGGAGTCGTGCTGAATGCGAGTAGAGCTCGGGATTGGCCCTAAGGGCAGCAGGGGGGATCCTCCAGCCACAGGTATCCCAGAATGAAGGTGTTGCAATTATGCCTGTTATCATCTTGACTGTTGCTAGGAGGCGTTGGTCGTCGACTAAGGTGGGAAGCCGTGGAATTCCGAGAGAGTTGGCAAGCTGCGTGATCCGAATCAGAGCTGGAAGGTTGTGCTTCCTGTTGGCCCACTTTAGGAGCCAGAATTCTGTGGCAAAGAGTGGTTTCTTTATTGACGGTGCCGCTGACGCCCAAATTTCAGCAGCATAGAGTAAAGGTGGAAAGATAACTGTTCTTATGTACCTCACGGTTATCTTTTTATCTGTGATATGAAGGAGATGTTGTTTTGCTATCCATCGGAGTCTTGAAGCACGTGTGAGAAGCATGTCCATGTGGGCGTTGAATCGAAGTTTTGGGTCGAATACAACGCCCAGATCATGATGGCTGGACACAATTGGGATGAGGGTGTTGCCGACCGAAGGCTGGAGTGAAGAAGGAGTTTGCTTCAATGAATTTCAAACCTTCAAACCTTTCAGTTTGAGAAACCTTGCCCTGCTCAATCAGCTTCAACTTATCGAGTATCCACTGACAAATCCTTAAATGCAGATCTCCAGGTAATTCTCCAGTGGGGCAAAGACAACTTAATTTCAATCCTTCTAAAACTCAGTGCTGTCTTATATCGCAAAAAGGATTCTTCTGCTCCTATGTTTATTTTCGATAGAATGAGCTGCAGTAGTCATAGATGAGCCAGTTGGAGGTTGTGAGTGATAGTGGTGACTGTTGAAGACCACGGTAGCATAGGTCTTCAACAGACACCGTTTTGTAGAGAATGTTTTATAGGCTTCTTCCAATTCCAATACACTAGCCTCTGAATGAATTGTCAGTGCATTAAAGGCCAGAAATTGGTTAAAGAGGTCAATATAGATCGAACAGGAGTACATCATACAGTTACAGTCCTCTGGCTCTCCGCAGATGCAAAAAGGATTGCTGCCAGACCAAAGTCGAGAAGACGCTTTTAAAATGATCCATGACCAGTCAGAAGGAACCAGTTGCAACGTCGTTTGTTGAAGAAGATGACAACCGGAATGAAGAGTTTAGTAATTTCACCTGTTAATGAGCTATTCCATCCTGTCCACCATAGGGAAACCAGTTCAGTCCACACAAGGACCATCTTATGTTTGATGTTAGTGTTCGTACGTGTTTTAATAGTGAGTATTTCAATCTCTTTATTCTTCCTGATGGCATCAAAGAGGTGAAGTACATGACATGGAGATCTAGAGGTAGGCATCCAGCAAGAACTTGTAGTGCAGCGGCTGACGTGGTCCGACACGCACGGGTCATTTGCAGCATCATAAGCTGTTGTACCTGAAGGATTAGATGTATTCTTATTATCGTCATCCTGTTAAAGGACACCGGCCGACATATGTGACAATGGGAATAAATACCGGGGTGTAAAGAAAATGTAAAACGCGGCCTTTGAGGCCCAATCTTTGCGTATGAAGCATGCCAACACTGTAATATAGGCTTTAATTTTACTTTTGATGGAATGTAGGTGGGGAATGAACGTTCCTCAGTCATTCACTGAAATACATAGATATTTGACAAAGCTTTTATTTTTGAGTGATTGTCCTTTATAACGGATGGTGGGAGATCGTCTTACATCCGACTTTCCTTTCAGTAGAAGGGTTTTGCTCTTCCGTAAAGACTGAAAGTTTATTGTTCTCAGCTCACTCAGCTGGGGCAGACAGTTCTGCACCGGCCCTAGTTTCTTTTGTAGCTCTCGTAGGTCCTTCAACGACGATGATAAAGTCTTCGGCATAAGAAGTTTGTGTGACGTTGGGATAGATCCTCAAGAGCCAGTCATCCGGGATCATATTCCACACTGCTTGACCAAGGATGGAGCCTCTTATCTCACAGAAATTCGACACAGAACCCATGCAATTTTCTGACAGTATACACGGATCAGTATGGGCTTAGTCGGCGATGCTCCTAAAACCCTACAACAACAATATTTTCAGTTGCGCTATTCTTTTGATATGGCATCGAGTTGTTGCTTTATATATTTTTTTATTTCTATTAATTTTTATTCCTATTAATAAAGGATAAATGTAAATCAATTCTAGCAAGATTACGATTAGTAACCAGAAAGGAGTGCGGTCTGAGAGGTCACTCTCTCAGACTATATTACAGTTGTGTCTTTTTGTCTATTATTACCTATTGTGCTGGTGCTTGGGGCTAAAGAGCTATTAAGTGTGCTGTGATTAAACAGTTGTTACTGGCCCAGCGTGCTGCCCTCCTGATGATGTCTAGAGCATATAGGACTATATCTATTGTGGCTTTATGTTCTTGGGAAAACTACCAGTATATTATGACATCCAATATAGATACATTAATTATCATCTGAAGAAAGCACGCCCTGTTTCCTTGGAAGATGTGCAGCTTGATTTGAGTGCCTCTTTGGCTTCTGAAAGCGTTCCATCTACATTGAAGTGGCAAAGAGATTGGAATACCTCAGATATTGGTAGTATAACGAGAGAATTTTTTATCTTTAGTTAGTTATTTTTCCTTCATGTTCAATATAAGTAACCATACTTTAATTAATGGCACTAGCTAGCTGCTGTTCTTCCTGTTTGCTCCACTTGTGCCTTCTTTTTGCCAAATTCTCGGTAAATTCTGATGCCATTTCTCCAATTATAATTCGATATGCATTAACAGTGAGTTTCAACCTCTTTTAACAATTATTAACTTACCTGTATTATCTAGAAAACTGTCTTTCATGATTTCAAACTCTATGTGAAATAATAAATGCACACACATGAACGTTTTGTGACAGTATAATTCTCACAGTGAATTTTGACAAGCCACTTCTTTTTAAGCTCTTTATGATTTGGGAAACGAAATACACTCACGTAAGGTTTCCCGTAATTAGGCAGTTGGGCTGAGAAATGGCAGTTGCAGTTTGACATCGACAAATGCAAAGTACTGCATATCGGTATCAGTAATCCAAGAGTAATGTATCAACTGTGTGGTATTACAATCAGAGTAGAGATAAGTTCTCTGAGCTGTACAACAGGGACAAGAAGGTGATTATTCCATTGAATAAGGCAATGGTCAGGCCGCATCTTGAGTACTGCATACAGGTCAGGAGGCCTCATTTTAAGCAGGATGAAGAGCTGCTTCAGTGTGTACAGAGAAGGGCAATAAGATTAGTGAGGGGAACGAAGGGGTCCTCTTACCAAGAAAGGTTTAAGTTCTGCAAATAGCAACGGCTGGAGACTATTCACCTGGGAGTCAATTGATTGAAGTATTTAAGGCTTTGAATAGATTGAGCAAGCTGAGTGTTGACTGGATTCTTCCTCTTGCGCAGACTATCCACATGAAGAGGCATAAATTCATATTGAAGAAACATGGTTATAGAATAGATGCAGAAGCTTGCCTTCAGCCAACATTGACAAATGTTTACTGATATATAATTCAGTAATAACTCACTTTAATATTAGTAAGGTTGGAACAAACTTGTCTGACGTTGTGGAAGTGGATAACTTGAATCAGTTCAAGGAAGAACTATATGAAGGTTTTTTCTTTTTTCTTTTTTTTTTTGTTTGCTGGTGATATATAAGCTTGCTTTCTTGCAGGCCTGGCGCTAGAGGTGCGCAAGTGAGGCACTTTCCACAGGCGCCGTGGAAATAAACATGCTTTACATTTACTATTCAGTATCAAATTTCTACTTTCTCTCTACCCCAAATACAAAATATCTTTTCTTATTTATTACTGTTAAGTTTTCACGGGTTATACCAACGATATCTTTATATTTAAAAAATATGGAGAATACAAAGACCACATGTTCTATCTTGACTGAATCATTACTATAGACAAAATGTATCTATAATTATACAAATGTACCACGACGATAGGCATAGTAATTCATAATCCCTTAATGACACTGAGTGCGAAATTGTTGAGGAATTATTAATTAACTATTTTGTTAAGTGCTTTTAATGGTTCGGCAGAGTCCAGACGTTTTTTTTGTGAGGGCGTGGGTAAATTTGCGAGGCTTTTTTTAAGTCATTAGTAATTTTCTCCTGGTTAACCCCGCAAACCGAAATACTAGATGCGCTATTGCATATACTGTATATGTGTGCTAAGATCGATATGAATTAGGCACTGTTACAAAGCTTTACTTCAGGCGCCACAAACGCTTGTGCCGTTTCTGCTTTCTCGCATCATTTGCCACAACTAATGCTAATACCATACTCCATAAGTACATTACAGTTATTACCTTTTACCAATCTACAAGTACCCTTTTAAGATACCTCTACACCACAGGTTCTTAAACTTTTTTTTATCCGCGACCCCTTTTCATAAGACGAAATTATTAGCTATCCCTGGCAGTACTGGTTAAGTTAGGTTTTTTATACAGCCAGCCTTCTTTATTTCTGCAATAAACTAACTTACTCATGTTTATCAATGTTTGCTGCGACCCCAGAATCTTTTTGCGATCCCCAGAGGTATCGCGACCCACAGTTTAAGAATCTCTGCTCTACAAAATACCTCTAAATTTATCACCTACTCTCTCCATAACTATTGCATCGGTTTCGGTATGACAAATTAAATACACTTGCCAAAGTAACCAATATTTTAATGGTAGCTGGGCTTCTACTGGGCGACCTCAATTACATTTCAGTATATCTGGTGGTCACTTTTGGTGTAATGTAAACAATGCATTCAATATTTAAAAATACAAATACAGTAATCGAAGAAAAATTTTCTAACTGCTAGGTAAGAGCATTAGTTGCGAGAAAACGCTGCGATATTTTTGAATTCAAACATATTGTATATATTGGGTGAGAAAGGGTTTATATTATTTTAATTAATAACATGATAGATGAAAAAACCGTCATGATTACAGAATTGACCTTTAGTAGCTTTTCGTTTCTAACTGGCTACTCACTAGTGTGTATCGAAAAAAATTGTAAAAATTAAATTAAATAAAATTAAATAAATAAAAATTATCAAGAATTAAAAAATAATAGCTTTATAATGGTTATTTCTCGCCTTTTTAGGCAGTGTTGTTTGAAACGTATATTGCAAGTTATAAATGGAAGGCCTCGTCTGATAACCTATTTTCTCCCTTTCCCCTTGACTATCGGTCACGTATTTATAGGGAGTCAGTATTAATTGAAAGCATAAAAAAAATGTCAACTCTATGTACGTTGACAGTTTCTCACAAACTAGGCTGTGTTTATAAGACTAGAGGAGTTCTGTATTACATAAGTTTTATAATTGAGGCAAAGAAAAGCATCGAAGAATTTGACAGGCAGAAACAACTGATCGTGCTCTTTGCACCACTCTTAATTTGTTTTTATTTTATCAACATTTCTTCGACATGTTATTGTTTCTCCAAACTAACCGTGTCATTGACATCCTGTCAAGCAGCAACTCACTGCTTGAGCTTGATACCAGATAACATTCTTGGACAAGTGCCAGAATGTTATCCAATGCCAGGCAGAACTCATCGAAGGTTAGTAATGTAATGTTTTAATCATTCCTTAATTAATTAATCCGATTTTGACAACAAAAGAGGATAAAATTTACTTGACTTTCATCTCATTTTTATTTGCTCTGCACTAGACAACTGAGTAGGCGCGAAGTGCTACGACCGTTTCTTGTAGCCTGCTTATTATAATGAACTCTTGATGGCGTACTGTCTGCTAATAGTTCTCCAAACCTTTTGGAGACAACATTTGAGCCGCCATTTTATAGTTATTCATAAAATAGACAGTCGGATACCGTTTATTATTAAGTTTTGAGACTGTAGATGCTATGGAACAAAGTATTCTATGCGACTAGAGTTGCCAGCCATCCCAATTTAGAAATACAACCTCCCTTTCTGATTTATGGGACGGCAAAAATCTCACTTCCAACTTTTGATTGATACGCCATCGTTCAATTTGATTAAATTGCCCAATTTATTTTACCAATTCCGCTGTACCCGATTGGCCAGGCACGAGGGTGCATAAGTACACGTGACTGTAGTAGTTCAAGCTTGTGATTGCTAAATGCTCTTGTATTATCTCTATCTTGTGAACACCTCTAACCGTGTAACCCTCCCCGAGTATAAACAAAAAAATATATTTTTAATTTAAATTTAAAATAATTTTATTTTAAATTTATTTTAAAATGCAGTGACAAATAATCGTTAGCTTGATGAAGAACACGTGGCAAAGTGAAAAAAAAAAAAAAAAAAAAGATCGGCTCTACGTTGGAAGAGGATGTAATGGTAAAACTCTGATTTCCCTTGTATACAGTTCAGGAAATATCTCGACACGACTAGTACAGGTGGAGAAGGCTGGATAACTGCTTAAAAATCAAATAAAATGACAAATATGCATGTAATAAACAATAAATATTTTGTTACCAGATTTTTTTATTTATTTATTTTTACTTGAATATTTTTTTTACTTTTGTTGATGACGTTACGTATGTTGTGTTTCTAAAGTAACCGATATTTATAAAATAGTTGTAATGGCCGGAAAACGAAACCTAGCGATCTTTGTTATTACGTGCGAGAAATTTGTTGAATTTCTCCAGAGTACATTATTAATTAAGAAAGCAGTCTGGCACTTTTATTAACGGTTGCAATTGCCTTTAATTATTAAGGATACATGCAAAAAAGGGTGAAAATTTTCTCTATGTAAAAATTTTTTTCAGAACTATTTCGTCCTTTCATTTTGTCCTTTAGTTAGGGCTGTCTTGTCTTAGTCATTTGTTAAAATATAAGACACTGCTATGACAACTTGTTTCAGGGATAACTGGCCCCTTTTCAGATAGTCCCCAATGACAATCGTCAGACATAAGTTGTATAGACGCTGTCTCATGTGAGCTGCAGTAAAAAAACTATCACATTACGGTACCGAGGACAACCTCACCCACCTATGGCCATAAAATGCTTGTGTTCTCTGATCAGTTTATCTGCTTTGATAGACAAAAAACCTGAGTCTCCGCAAGAAAAACCCTTGCTATACTTGCCCGAGCCCGACTAGCCCAGCCACGAAGTGAAAAAAGCCCATAAAGTTCCTGGCGACATCGATGGAATTTGAACGTGGGCCATTTCTATCTGGTGTGGGGGTGGACGGTGATTATAACCACTGTGCTACCGCGAGAACTAAAGTTGCAATATAGCTAAAGCTGTATTATCTGTTTATCTGAGGTTTATCATTAGCTATCTGATGAAGGACTAGTTAGCAGTGTCTCATCTTTTAAACAAACGGCCACTTAACCTTTTGGCGAAGTCTTTAGTTTGAAAGTAGTTCGATATTAGGGAAACTCATTTCAAAGGTAAATTTGTTCTGTGAGAATTAAGACCATTGCTTTAGCTCTGCAGTTTAAATATTACTGGCTGCGAGAACAGATGAAAGGAAGGCAATCCTGTAAACATCTTATAATATTTCTGAGGCTATATTAAAGCTGTGTTATAACTTTGAATTTCTCTCTTTTAGTGCTATCTCTTATTCAGTAGCCTTCGTAACTTAGCGCGAACTGCTCTTGCAACATGTGTGGTTGCTCATAAAGATTGCACATATACTCTAGCGTAAAAGTTTGGAGTCGCAGCATACAAGTGTTCGTTAATTTTTTTTTGAAATTTATAATATAAAAAACAACACACTACAAATTATCTTAAGTTTTTTATTATGCAAAAAATATTGATATTATTTATATTAACTATACTGATTTTTCATCAAAATATCCTCCACGAGATTTTATCACTGCCTTACACAAATGTGGCATTGACTAGCATTATTCCAAGCGATCCGCAAGGTTCCCCATAAATTTTGTGAAGATGGACGGTCTAGATGATCCCGTAAAAGGCTGCTGTGGCCATATTGCATAGCAATTAGGGTGGACATACCAAAATTTTCAATAACCCCCTCCTGTTGTTTGGTTGCTAGAAAGTTCCTGCACAGCTTAGAATTGTGCTTCGGGTCATTGTCTTGTAATATAATATTTCTTCCACGAAGTCCAGGGGATATTGCATTTGTTTACGAATGTTTTACAGCCTTCTTTTGTTAATCAAAATCTTTCAATTCTGACGATGTCACCCCACTCCAAAAAAAACAGAAACAACTCCAAATCACGATGGAACTACCACCGTGCTTGACTGTAGACATTAAATAAAATGTCTTCGTTACACCATTTTTTTCATCGGTTGAGTCACAAAACTCTACGCTTGGATCCAAAAATTTCAAATTTATATTCAGCTGTCTACAGTACGTTTTTCCACTCATCAATTGCCCAATATTGATGGCTCTTAACCCAAGCCAACCGTTTCTTTTGATTTTTTAACGGTTTTCAGACCGCTGCATGACCATGAAGTACTGTTTGTTTAAAACGAAGTGTTACTGTGGATGTAGACACGGGAGTTTCTCAGTTCCTATTGAACTCAGCTCGGATTTCTGGCGCCATACGTCACTTATTGGGTTTAGAAATCAGTATTATGGTCTTGTCTTGTGCTTTCGTTGTTATGCGCGGTCTTATGATCATGGTTTGTCCTTTAAACTACCAGTCTCGTTGAATCATGGAATGGTAGTTTGTACTTAACATGAAACACTTAGTTTTTTTTGCCAATACCTCTCACGGAATGACTTTTTCTACAGGGTTACACGTAGTTATTTATAATACAGGATTGCATTCTCCTCTCTTAATTTTTCTATCTAACACAATTATAAAATTTTTTATTTCTCCTTTCTCTCGTATACGTAACATTGGATATAGGATTACATTTCTTAATTCATCACACTAATTTTTCCAGTCGCATACAATACATTTCAATTATACTTCTAGTGTATTAATTACCTTGTATACCCTTCTACTTCAACCCCATCTCTTCCTTATATTGCCCTTTCTCACTTGTGCCATACGCTACACTTTATCCTATGTACTAATATAAATGACATAATCATTAGTATCCGCCTCAGTGCGAATTTATCCTTTAGTTTCGCCCTTTAATACTACCTTTCTTATTAATTTCCCTTTCTATATTTCCCTACCATTTAGGAGTGCATAAATAACTCTCTGTCATAGCATTATGTAATAAATACATCCTAAATTATCACTTAAGTCCTACACCTTTATATCCCTTATTCTAATATAAAATTTGGATATACACTTATTGTGACATCTCTTCTTGCGTCCTGGGGAGATCTCCAGTTCCTAAATCTGGATCGAAAGGGGAAAATCGGGTTTTCTTCCTTGATCCCTCGTTGTTACTCTCTGGCATGGTCCTAGTCGTCCTTTAGTTTAGTAATCCGCCTGTGTCTGGCATCCTCACTCGACATAGCTGCTGTCACTGCTGTCCTTTGTGCATTTCACTTGTTTATACTTTTCGTTTCCAATTTCCCCAAATACTCCCCTAGAAATATTACGTAGTGACGCTCCTTTATTTCTGTCGCAATACATACCAAAACCCGAATTTTGACACGGGGGAGAGTGACTCTTCCCCCGTGTCAAAATTTGCTATATTCCCTATCTAAATTTTTTTAACTCCCCCATATTTGTAAGATTGATATCTTACAGTAGGAATCAAAATTTTAAAAACCGGTTCTCTATCACCTCACTTCCCCCTTTTCAAGGTAAAAAAGAAAAACCAAACAGTTTATTAATATTTTATTTTTCCTTCAAGTACTTACAAATTGCAAGTTGATTATCATCATGCTGTTTATTTCCTCCGTCTTTCCCTCTCTTGTCATCGACTGTGTGGTTAACTCTTAGCCATGTTTGAACTGACTGAGTGGGATCCTAGGAATCCCACTCAGTCAGTTAGAATAAGAAGCGACCTGGAGCGAGGGGTGTTGGGGGTTTCAGGGACGGATGGCAGTCATCCTGGAATAGTTGGGTATATGGGATGTGTTAGGGTAACAAGGAATAGGCATAGGAGCATGTATGCTTGCATGTATACCAATGCTAGAAGTATAGTAAATAAATTTGATGAATTTGAAGTGTTGGTCAAGACATCAAAGGCGGATATTGTTGGGATAGCAGAGACGTGGTGTCACAAAGATATAAGGAATGCAGAACTGGAATTTGGGGAGTACAATGTGTACAGAAAGGATAGACAGGACAGAAAGGGAGGAGGTGTTATGCTGTTAATTAAGAAAAACATAAAATCAAAAGAAGTGCATCCAGGTGATATAGATGGACAGTGCACTGTTGAGTCAGTTTGGTGTGACATAAGCACTGCAAAAGCAAAAATAAGAGTAGGAGTGTGTTATAGGCCTAATGACTCGAATGAGTACAATGAACAATTGTACAGAGAAATAGAGTGGGCCAGTAAATCAGAATGTCTTATAATGGGGGATTTTAACTTCCCAGATATTGACTGGAACTTGTGGGTTGGTCACTCACACACTAGTCAGACTTTTGTGGATTTATTGGATGATTGTTTTCTGCAGCAGCATGTTCGAGAGGCAACCAGAGAAAGTAATACTCTTGATCTGGTTATCAGCAGTGATCATTCGTGTATTAAGAATTTGCAGATAAAGGAACCACTAGGTGGCAGTGATCACAGTGTGCTGAAGTGGGATTTACTCAAAGAGGTAACTACCGTCAGGGGTAAAGGAAAGGGTTTTTGTTTCCGTAAAGGGGAGTACAGTGGTCTCAGACAGTTTTTAAATTCTGTACAGTGGGATCGACTGACGATGTTACAAACAGTAAATTCTAAGTGGGAAGCATTGAAGGAATTAATCGTGGAAGCTACTAGACTTTTCATACCGATGAAGAAATATTGTTCAAGGTTTAGGACTAAATGGTTATCAAATGAACTAATGAGACTCGTGACAGAGAAGAAAAATGCATGGGATGCATATAAATTATCAGGCGACACAGAAGCCTGTAGCAGATATAAGCTAGTCTGTAATCAGGTCACAAAGGAGGTTCGGCAGGCAAAGGCGGATTACGAGAAATCTTTGGCAAAAGATGCTAAGAAAAACAGCAAGGATTTCTTTACTTATATAAACTCTAAAAGGAAGGGGCTGAATATGATTGGTCCACTTGACATCGATGGTTCGACTGTTGATGATCCTGCTCAGATAGCAAACAAACTGAATGAGTATTTTGCATCTACATTCACACGTGAGGAATCATTACAGTTTGAAAATGGAAGAAGGTTATCAAATTGCAGCAGTGTGCTTAATGATTTTGTAATAACTGAGAGCAAAGTGGAGGAGAAATTGTTGAAGTTAAACATAAGAAAGGCACCTGGGGCGGATGGGATCTATCCAGTTATATTAAAGGAGGCGGCAAAGCAACTAAGCAAACCCTTAGCCATAATTATGAGAGCATCCTTGGATTCAGGGGAGGTTCCCACGGACTGGAGATGTGCAAATGTATCCCCAATTCACAAAGGAGGTTCGAAGGGTGACACGAATAATTACAGACCAGTTAGTTTAACTTCTGTTCCGGGTAAAATAATGGAGTCACTGGTTAAAGATGCATTGCAGGATCATCTAGACAAGACTGCAGCAATAATTCAGACACAGCATGGGTTTGTTAAGGGAAAGTCTTGTCTGACAAATTTGATTGGTTATTATGATGTGGTCACAAAGGAACTGGATGCAAAAAATAATTTTGATATCATATACTTGGATTTCAGGAAAGCTTTTGACACTGTTGCGCATGGAAGACTACTGTACAAATTGGAGCAGAATGGTATTAAGGGTAAGTTGCTACAATGGATAAAAGGATGGTTAAGTGGGAGAAGACAGAGGGTGGTAATCAATGGGTGCTGCTCTTCGTGGACTAATGTTATTAGTGGAGTCCCACAGGGTTCGGTGTTGGGGCCACTGTTGTTTTGTATATTTATCAATGATATTGATGAAGGTATATCAGGCTTAATGTCGAAGTTTGCAGATGACACGAAGGTTGGCAGGGTTGTTAATGACAGTAATGGCAGTGTGCTACTGCAACAGGATCTAGATAATTTGGGCAGATGGGCTAAGAAGTGGCAACTGAAGTTTAACCTTGACAAATGCAAAGTACTGCATATGGGTAGAAGTAACCCCAGAGAAACGTACCAACTGTGTGGTACTACACTTAAGGTGGTAGAAAATGAAAAAGACCTGGGAGTAATTGTGCAGTCAGATATGAAGTTTTCTGAGCAATGTAGACAGGCTGCTAGGGCAGGTCATGGGGTTTTGTCAATGATATATAGGAATTTTGCTAGCAGGGAAAAGGAGGTGATTGTCCCTCTGTATAAGGCAATGGTCAGGCCACGCCTTGAGTACTGCGTACAGGTCTGGAGGCCTCATTTTAGGAAGGATGTAGAGTTGCTTGAGCGTGTACAGAGAAGAGCAACACGATTGGTGAGGGGAATGAAGGGATTCTCTTACCAAGAGAGGCTTAAGTTCTGCAAATTGCAGTGGCTGGAGACTAGGCACCTGCGCGGTGATCTGATTGAGGTCTATAAGGCCTTGAATGGGTTGAGCACGCTGAATTCTGATGGGATCCTCCCACTTGTTCAGAATACGAACCTACGGGGACATAAGTTTAAATTAAGAAAGGACAGATGTAGAATAGATGTGCGGAAATTTGCCTTTAGCCAGCGGGTGGTTAATTGCTGGAACAAACTTCCATCTGTCGTTGTGGAAGTTGATAGGTTAAATAAATTTAAGGAGGAACTGGACAGGCAATTGGAGGGTATGGTGTGATTTTTTTTTTTTTTTTTTGGCTGATGCTGCATAAGCTCCTACACTTGCTTTCTTGCATCAAGTGCCACTACTACTACTACTACTACTACTACTACTATCCAATGGAAGGCCAGTCAGGTTCGTCATCAAATTTGCAATGAATCAGCTTCTTTTATCTGAATATATAATATTCATCCTATTCAGAAATAAACAAAGCATTTACCTTTATTCCGTCATAGGATTTATTTTTATCCAACTCTCCTCAAATGTTGATAAATTACGAATGATAATTTAAAATAATTTAAAAAACAAAATTCGAAATGTGTTCCATACTAGGGCTTGCAAACCGGTTTTATAAAACTGGTTAAATCGGTTTTCATATTGAGTTTCTAAAACCGGATTCGAATAAACCGAGCTTCTAAAACCGGATTCGAATATTTTCTTAGTTAGCCCTCGAATATAGTTTTTTGTTATGCACATTTTCTTTTGTTTGTTCGTTTGTCTGGATTCGTTCAACTGCTTTATGTTTTAAACATGTTCTTTATTTTATTTTATGTTTAGGTACGAATCTCATGGGCAAGTGGCCCAAATCTAGGAGGGGTACCTTTTATCTTCCCACCTGTATCATGGCACGATGCAGGTGTACTCATTTACGACTGAGTGAGTCGGAGTGATAGCGTAAAATAAAATGCTCAACATTTCTCCGTTCCATCTATCTTGTTCGCCAGGCAAGTTATGGAACGCGCCTTATTGATGGTTACCCACTAGAAACAGATTCGCTGAATATTGCATCAAATTTCAATCGTAGAAAGTTTTTTGCTTCTTTATTCCTATTAAATTTGCGATCAAATGTTTTCCAAAAAGCAGCTTCACCAAATTTAGCTTTTATGTAATTTTGAAAATACAATAGATTTAATTGGGGGAAAAAATTGCGAGTAAATAAATAAAAAAATTTCTTTCGTGAAAATTTTGAAACTTGCCTCGTTTAGACTCTTCATTCAGTGCTTGCGGGAGTGACGCATAGTATTGTGCCTTTGCTATCTTCAATATTTTTATTTAAAATTGTCGGTGATATAAATTCCTGCTAATTAATATTTATTACTCTTAATATGTCTAAGATGAAATCAAATGTATGGAATTATTTTACTCGAAAAAGCAAAGATGAAGCACAATGTTCGGCTGGAGGATCGCCGTAGCCTAGTGGTCAGGCGCGCGGGTGCGCGAGTACACGTGCCTTGAGTGACCGGGGTTCAAGCCTGTGACTACTGAATACGGTGCTGTTTCTTGTATTCTATCTATCTTGCGAACTTCTTTGACCGTTTGGTCGTCCCGGAGTATAAACAGAAAATTTATTATCTTTGATGTTGCATTTCAAGAAAATGCATCAGATTGACATTAAATAAGATAACAGTGAACCTCCCGTAAAAACTGTAAGAACATTAGAAAACTTTATCGTTAAAAAATCTATGGAAGAAGAGATTTCAAAATTAGCTGCTTTAGATGGATTTTCTTTTAATTCAATTGCCAAGAGTGAGTTTATACAATAAAGCCTTAATCTTCAGAGAAATAAATACGATAAATTACCACCAGCTTCAGTGAATGGAATTAAAAATATGGTTCTGAATTATTGTAAAACTAAGAAGAGCTCATTCAGCATTTCAAAAATTCATTGGTTTTGGGTGCACGGTATTCATTGATTCTAGACGAATATACGTTTATACAAAATAAAAGGTACATGAATATAAATGTGCATTCAAAAGACAATCATTCGTCGTTAGGTCTTATTGAGATTAATGGTTCACTTGATAGCAGAAGAACTGAGCAAATTAGAATGGATACTTGAAGGAATTTGGTTTGAACTTGGATGAGGATATTGTTGCCTGCACCACCGATGGAGCTGCAATGATGATTAAGTTTGGCAAGCAAATTACGCCTAATCATCAACAATGTATAGCCCATTGTATACATCTGTCAGTTATAGATGTACTTTATGAAAAAGCAATCAATTATGGTGCCACGGTCTCTGAGTCTCCCAAAGACAATGAAGAAAGTAGTGATGATGAAGAAGTTGAAGAAAGACAGCAAGACATGCATTATCAAACCGACTTTACCGATGAGCTCATTTATGTCTTCAATCCAGTGGCCAATATTGCACAAACTATTAACAAAGTCAGAAAACTTTGCAAGCTTTTTCGAAAATCGCCTACCAAAAATGACATTACAAAATTTTGTTAAAGCAAAATTTAATAGGAAAGAATATAAACTTATATTAGATTGCAAGACTAGATGGGATGGGACAGCACATTCTATATGATTGAGAGATTTTTGAAATTGAAAAATTGCATTCCAAATGCTCTCTGTGCAGTACTGTTAACTAAAAATGTGTCTGACGATGACTGGAAAACACTTGTTTTTTTCAACGACCAGTTGAAATGATTCTGAAGGCTAACCTCAGAGGATACAGACTTACTTAAAGCAGAGTCTTCAATAGAATTTCTGCTTGCTAAGCTTGATACAGCAGAAAACCCATTTGCTTTAAAGTTTCACCAAAGCCTTTTGCAGCGTTACAATGAAAGACGAAATTGCCAGACTGTGGCTTTGCTGAGCTATCTACACAATCCCAAAAAGTTTAGGAAAGAAGACTCAAGTTCAAGAACTTTTGATTTTCCAAGTAAGCAAGTTTTGAAAAAGCATGCTGAAGAGATTTATCAGAGATTATTTGCAAAACATTCCGAAGGAGTCTTAGCGTTGAATGAAGAAACTGAAAATAAACGAACTGTTCTTTTAGAAGAAAACAAAGACTCGTCTAGTTCCGATGTTGGAGATACAATCATGCGAGAGTATGATAGTGTAATAAAGAGATTAACTGAAGAGCCTTCAAAATATCCGAGTGAATTGGAAATCAGCAAAGAATTTAAAATTTTGGAGGCAACTAGCAGTAGAAGTGAAAAGCTGGAGAAAGTTTATAGAGCACTGCTGACCATTAAACCAACAAGTGTCCAATCTGAGAGAGTGTTTTCGATCACTGGTCTCTTTAACAGAAAAGTAAGGTCAAGTCTATCAGAAAAAATGCTTAATATACTGTGTTTTTTAAAGTATCATTTTCAGAAAAAAGCTGAGCAATAAATAGTAAAGTAATTTCCCCAAGCTGTTTTTTTCACATAATTTTTGTTTATTTATTATTATTATTATTATTATTATTATTATTATTATTATTATTATTATTATTATAGGGCTTATTATTTTTTTTGTTTACTATACGAGAAGATAGTTTTTATTCAAAGGATTTGAATACAATTTGTAATTTTGTATAATCTCAAGCTGGTTACTTTTTTGGAGCATTTTAATTTTTTATTTTTTTTACTATAAGAGGTGATAGATTTTGTTTAAAAGATTTGATTACGATTTGTACAATCTACCCAAGATAAAATAAATACCTGTGTTATAAGCTTTTAATTATTTTCCCAAAGTCTGAGAAAATCGGTTTTAAAACCGGTTTTAAGAGTAAACTTCGGTTAAACTCGGTTTTATGCAACCCCTATTCCATACCATCAGCCCACGAGTACCCCAAGATCGCAGTCGTAGACCCAACACCAGAAATATCAAACCCCATGCAACCTCTAGTAATTGAAAACATTATGTCAAACAAACGCGAGTTAAAAATATAAGTTAGAATACGATGAATAAAATCTACTAAAAAATTCCTCCCTGAAGTGGACCAAAATTTTCGATCACAGGTTGAAATAAAACTGACGACCGAAATCCATGTGTTACATTATTAATAAGAGATTAAGCTTAACGCGCATGAGTTCAAAACGACCACTAATCAGATATGAGAAATGGTTGGCGGATGTTTATAGAATTACTTTGTAGTTTCAACTCCAAAGTTTCGGCAGTTCGTTAACAACTTAGTATAATTATGCTGAATATTGAGGATTTTAGCTTCAATTTCGAAGCATCTGTTCGTGAGAGAGAGAGAGAGAGAGAGAGAGAGAGCAATTTCTCTCGTGATTTTTTACTACACAGTAGGACCTATTTAAAGGAATTTCCTACATCCGAGGCTCAAGTTCTCGTGTAACTGTATCTTTGCATACATGAGCTTTGCCTTTCTCGTGGGGTTAACAGAAGTGAGACAGAAGCTTTCTACCCCTTCCCGCCAGACGGTCGTGAAGAGCGGATTGCAGTACCTCTAGTGGTATTTAGCGTGTCAACAAATGTTCCTCGCCTTGAAACGAAAAATCGTAAACATTGGGCAAGAAAGGACCGAGTGTGTTCGGGGTGTGTGCAAATGACAGCTGTAGGTTTCAATATCATGAGTCCTCCAATTTCTTCGGTAAGTTCCCTACCTTTCTTATACCTTAACACAGTGGTTCCCAAACTACTGAGATCTATGGACCCTTTCAAAAATCAAAAAGTTTTCGGACCCCTATATATAACATATGCATGTATATATATATGGTCGACCACCTTTTCGCGGACCTCCTGGAACTGGTCTACGGACCCCAGTTTGGGAAACGCTACCTTAACAAGTCAATCGTGAGAATCTCCCAACTTCTCTTTCTCACGTTGAGACTTCAGTATTATCTTCAAAATACGGCCTCACTGTTTATAGAACGATGTTAAAAGAGGCCTTTCTGACGTAACCGCGAAGGTTGAGGATGAGAATGACTCCTTGGAAAAATTAAGACTGTAACTAAATGTATTACTTGAATGAAAATAATTTGCAGTACGAAGATTATGAAAATGGATATCATGCAAAAGTAAATTTGTATACGCGTGGTAATTCGATCTATGGATATTACATTACATAATATTTTCTAAATAAAAAGGAATTGTTTTTGGAGCATTAACCGATCTTAAACGTGATGTTAACTTGTGTCAAGTTTCTTGATGCCATCTTCAATAAACCGTCATCGAATCTTTTGGGATTTAACCTGGAATGCTGTCTAAACTTATCACATTTGCTAATATGGTATTAAGTTCTGAAATTCTCCATGTAACTGGCGCTTTGAATTACTTTTGTCAACCTATTTTTCTTTTCCTGCAGAAGGAAATATATAAGTAGCAATAAATCTCCTTCGTCACTGGAGCTGTGGCACCATATAACATCGCACTCCATCACGACTAGGAGAATAGCTGAGGGCACAGAGTAGTAACTCTGGCTGAGGGTACGTGCCCGCCTGTGTGAAATGGGCAGAACATGGATGACGTACGACCAAAAATAGCGTGGCTCTCATGGTGTTCCTTACGTAACGGCCTTTAGGGACCGGTTTGGTGAACTCTGGAAATTCTAGGAACAGGTTCGCACGAATCGGCTGAATCCCACCACTTACAGCTCTTACTCCTCAATTTATATTATTGCAAAACACTCTAGAATCACCTACCATCTTCTATAAATATAATATTGAAACGATACTTCCACTTTCAGTAATATTCTAGAAGGATCTACAACGTTTAGGAAACTTCTACAATGTTCCACCACATTCGGGAGTGTTCTACATGTTTATGGAATATTTTCAATCTATAAATTTCGTAAATATTATTTCAAGTTTTTGATTTTTATACATAACAGAAAATATTTTAATAAATTTGGTAAACAAGTTGGTCCAATTTTAATAAAAACTTTGAAAATCAAGAAAAATGAAACGTGATTCCAAACATTTAGGCAGGAGTGTACTTTGGCGCTTCTGTCATCCGGTGGCCAGTTTGAATTCACTTTAGAACAGCTGAGAGGGGACAAAAAGATAGGAAATGTCCAGTGTGAGTACAGATAAAAAAATGCATGCTTCATTAAATCTATTGTTAATTTCTTCCATAAACAGTGGCTTAGGCGGGGATGCCAGGAAAGCTGGCTGGGATCGCCTAGTACAATAAATAAATAAATAATAATAATAATAAATAAACAGTGGCTTACTAATACGCACTAATAACAGATTTAATTCCACAACCAAGGGTTTTCGCCAAGTTTAGTTATTAACATTTAATATTCATTGAAATGTGTTTCTGCAAAATTGTTCAAGCATTAGGTATACCTCTCAAAAATCCGAAAATTTTTAAAATCCCTGGCACTTCTGATTCCTTGAGGTTGCTTGATTTTAGTTTACTGTATATATACTCATAAGCCAAAACATTATGACCACCCCGTCTTCACGAATAGACGTATCCCATAGCACCTAGGATTACGTCACCTACCCGCGCAGCATACATAGTGACAGCACGGTAGTGCCTGTCAGTTCTTAAGAATAAAGCTTGTGAAATGGGGACAAGGAAAGACCAGCATCTGAGAAACCATAGACATTGTCGGCTGTAGAGGGGCGCCGTATTACAGGTGTAGTGGAATGGTCCGGAAAGCGACAATAGACAGCTCACGATCCCACAATTAACGGTAGACTGTAACTAGGGTGCACATGGAAACCTTTCCGACCATACCACCATCAAGCAGACGCTCTTGCAGATAGTACTGTGGAGTAGGCGACCTGTTCATGTGCCTAAGTTCTTGTGCTCACTGCAGGAGGAGTCGATGACAGGTCCTGCAGTGGGGACAAGAGCACAATTCCTGGACATTGGACGACTGGAAAAGAGTCGCCTACGCTGATGAAGCAAGGTTTCAGTCCCATCATGTCGATCGATAAACGGTGCCTGGACAGAGACCAAGTTAAAAAAAAAAAAAAAAAAAAAAGGAGAGAGAGAGAAAAAACAGGAGAGTTTGTTGCCATGAGGCCAAGGCAATCTTAGGATTACGATAAATCCTGTATAAGTTCGTCAAGGCTGAGTTGTTTGTCCAATCAGACCATACCACCATCCACAAGAATCTAATTTAGGTACTTTTTCCACAATCGATTGTCATTCATATTATTTCCTCTGTTGGCCACTTGCTGTGTTTTTCGTCGCCTGAAGAGGTCTTGCGCGAAGCATATGAAGGAGTTGTAATCCTCTTCAGAGCCTAACAGATGGTTCTCTCGGTTTCTTGGTAGGTATGTTATCCTAGTAATGAAGATGCATCATAGGTCGTATAATGGACAGTCATACATCAGGTGTTGCCAGCTCTGCAGCCCTGTACAGGAACAGGTAGGGTCCTCTGCAATGCCCAGAAAGGAGAGTTTGGCTTTAAGAGATCCGACCGGTCAAGCGAAAAGTTGGGTAGCGGCCAGGGGAGAACTCGGGTACACTCCGCCAATGTCAGGGATAAATTTTCGCGTGATTTCTCCAGTGATCAATGATCCAATGACGCCGTTCAGATGAAAGTGTTGGCGATGGGGGTCGTAAGCATGGCTACCTGGGCCGAGCGCCTCCGCCGTGCTCCACGATACGGAGGGTGGCTAGTTGGTTTGTTGTCTTGTAATGACCATTGGCCGTCACCAGATTAAAAGCATGATCAGCCATTCCGTTCTGTTTTTGTCTATCAACTCGCACAAAGCGTAAAGTGTACGTTCACCACGATCATCGATGAGGCGTAAGCGCCCGCTATTGGTCCAGCGACTGCTGCTCTGTCCACTATCCACCCACTCTTGGAACATCTTCACTACAGCACTTCGCGAACAGCCCAGAAGATTTTGCAGTTTCCATAATACTACCACCCTCATCCCTTTTTCGAAGTCTGTCAAATCACCTCCCTTGCCCATGTGTTCAAGTACAGCACTTCGTATGGACCGCATACCACGAACCTGCAGTATCACATTCACCCGTTCTTACCACGACATGTATTCCTCAAGTCGAGGAGGAAGGACAAATGTTAAAACACGGGATTGGTCATAATGTTTTAACTGGACAGTGTATTTATATATTCTTCGTTTTATGCTTTTATTTCATTATTTATTCTTTTAAGATTTCTTTTTTATTCGTTTCAGTTTAGAATTAAATTTGCAAATCTTAGAAGTTAATTTTTTTTGTTTTATTTTCAGAATTAAATAAACCTGTTTCAAGCAAACAGAGAAAAAAAAAAGTTTTGGAAAAGGAAGTAGAACCATTCCAGTAACAAAATATTAACTTGAAAGATTATAAATGTAATCATTCGCCTCGACATATTCTTATTTCTAAACAATGTGTGTTTGCTATTAACTGAATTCTCGTAGAGCATGCCACCTCTGAGAACTAGAGGTAGAAAAAGAAAAATGGCTCTTAAACGGCTGAAAATCGAGCTTTCACCTCCAAGGAACAATTTAATTATTAAAGATGACCCTTCAGAAATTTCTAAATATGTCAACCAGACGAAAAATTTTCAAGGCAGAGAACTAAGAGCTACATCAATCAGAGAACCTTCACAGAGGGACATGGTCCCTATCATTTCTAGAGACCATCTGAAGAGGGCGTGTAAACCAACGCACTTCACGGAAGAGGACTCTGATGAAGATGACTTAAATTTTAGTGTTAACCATGGAATGTATAAAGTAAAATGTGAAGACCTTCCAGTACACCATGAGGGTATTGAAGACCGTGATTACTATTTTGGGGACACTGAAGACAGTAGTTATAGTACAGAACACAACACGGATAATAAATTAAACTGCCAAGGCGTTCAGTTTAACTTAGAGGAAAGTACTTATCTTAAAAATGAAATGCTAATTCAAGTTCCTGTTGTACAGTATATCACAATTTCTAAGGACCAAAGAGAGTTATTAATTTAAATTCTGGATAACAGTGAAGTATGCCTTTCAAAAATCATTTTTCTGCCAATATATTAAATGGTATACAGGGTGTCTCAAAAATATACGGCATAACTTCAGGAATGAGTTCCTCATATGTAGAAAATAAAAATATTTTTTATCAACATAGTTCCGGAAATGCTTGGTTTCCGAGTTTTGAAGGTCTGTCTATGACACTTAACTGTTTACATCACCTTATAGTAATTGTTCAAAATGTCCACCTTCTGACAACAGATGGTCAGAATTTTGGTCAGAATGTGGACATTTTGAACAATTACTGCCTGAATACAGGCCTCACAGCGAACGTCTCATGGACTCGCGAAGACGATGCCAAATTCCTGGCATGTTTCCTATTGTCTCATAACCTGCCAAAATTCGATTGCGGAGAGTTTCCACATCAGCTACCGGAGTCGAATACACCAATCACTTTAAATGACCCAACAAGAAGAAATCTAGTGGGTTTAAATCAGTGAGCGTGGAGGCCAGGCAGTTGGTCCCCTCCCCCCTCTACTTCAGGAGTCGTAGATCTTGGTCGTCCTCTGTCGGCAGCACGAGGTGTAATGGTCCCATGTTTACAAAGGCTGCGATGGATACCTTCAAACGTTTTCCTGTCTGGACATCTCCGTTCTGGGAACCTTTCGTGGTACAAAGGACGAGCCTCCAGAGCATTGCTGTCCGTCAAACCGTACATAAAGTGCATATCCGTTTGCTCCTGATTTGAGTACGTGGTCGGAATTGAAAACCACCAGATTCTGTCAGTACCTTGTGATTAAGGAAATCACCTGCGGGAAATAAGACATTCCGGTTAATAACTCGGGAACCAAGCATTTCCTGAACTATGTTGATAAAAATATTTTTATTGTCTACATATGAGGAATTCATTCCTGAAGTTATGCCATGTATTTTTGAGACACCCTGTATATACAGTATAGTAAAAAAAAAAAAAGATTATATATACCATTTGATTTTGTAGAATTTTTATTTTAAAAGACCAGCAGTACCTAATTGGTGCTTGTTCGTTGTTATTTGGATGTATATGTTCAACTCAACTAACAAAATACAAGTTGACTCTAATATGTTTCTTGTTCAGTTTGATTTTGACATAAGATTCATTCGTTTACTCAATGGATAGCAACGCGTTTTCGCTTGCTCAACTAAGATGAGAAGGATCAAACTTCCCCAGCGTCCAGTCGCTTTGAGGCTGAAGGAAGCTATTGTTTTCAAATTAGGTCAGAAAATGTGAAGAACAAATTTTATTACGAAGAGGAAGTAGGAAAATCCTACTCCCTCTGTGGGCTGGAGGGATTTCTAAAGTACTGACAAGGCTAACTACATCCTCGATTGAAGAGTACTTTAGAAATACCTCCGGTCTAGATGACAAGTGGTGAAACTATAATACTGTCACTGTGGACTAAATGAGTCCCAAATAAAATAGGAGGTTGTGGAACGCAATATGTCAATAAAATATTTAGAAAAAATATGTAAACTGCATTTTCGATTGAAGGAAAATAAAAACGGAATATACCAAGTACAATGTCATTACTTCTGTACGCTTTTCACATCCCCTTTCCTATTGAATTTTTAGAGGCCATAATAAAGGACACGAACGTAGTAATTTTCAAGATGCTAAGAAAACAAATCCAAAATAAGTTTAGGAAGAAAAAAAAAACATTCGTCAAAAAAACCAGTCTGCAGCGGGGTGGCGACACGTTTCAGGTGCCTGTGTAGTAGGGACTGGTAGGTAGTGGTGTACTAGGGTGAGGCACGTGCCCTGGGCGCCACATTTGGGGAAGGCCTTTAAATGATTAAAAATGCAAAAATTCCTGGGAGTATAAAACGAAGGAACTGATATTCGAGTGACACTCAAGTCAAGTGGACCTAATTTCTGAAAAGTCCGGTCGGTCTGTGACAGCCAAATCTTCTGCTTTCACGATTACGGGACTGTTAGTAACCTGGATGTAACTCCCATTTGCAGGTGCTGAAATACGGCACCTAGCATACTGAAGGTGACCACCCAGGTGCGAACCAACGCAAGCAGGGGTCGAAGTGTGGGGCCCAATAATACGGAGGAATGCCGCCCCTCTCTATTATTAGGCGATACTAGGTGGTAGATGACTCATAAACCGGTGCAATACCACCACTTTGATTATTGGAGGCTTGAAGTGGTGGAACTTGTTTAGTCTCCATAGCAAAGATCCAGGCAATCCCCATCTATTCAGTCATCCAGTATGACTGATGCTTTTTGAAGTTATGATGGACATCATGGCGGGATCGAGTCTGCCTTACATTTCGAGGGTACAGCTATAAAATGATGTTCTCAGGCCGGCCTCTAGACAGTCCACCGGACAAAACCTGTTGATAACTCTGTAAGAGGCATCCGGATCAGCAAATGTATAATCTCGCTACCTCTACTCTACCAGACAGTGATTTGAGGAAGTCCGAGTAGTGTGTTTGCAGGGGGCATTGTCCAGGCCATGTTATGTCAAGGAGCTGGCTATATATAAATTCATACCACGTGTAGGCCATATCTAAAAATTTCATTACTTCATACAGTATGCCCTAGCCACCTTTTCTTGCTTCTGAATGCCCATGAATTGTAAAAATAATAGAACAAACTTATCTGCGAATAGATCAAAACCTACCAAAACTTCCTTGTTCGCTTCACAAATATATGTACGTGGTCTGAGTTCTAATCTCAATGATGTCCATTTCCACTGACAGTCTGACAAACCCCATGCACTTTTTCTGACAGAATCCCGGTTATCGCTTGATTCAAACGACTGATCATCTCAGTTGTCCGAATTATTCGGTGAATGATTCCTTTCGCTTCAAAGGTGGTCCTTGTGCATATTTCCGTTCTGACATTCCCTGTCGGAGACTTATTAATTTGAAATCTCCTCTTTTCGATCTTCTATGGCTTAAAATCTCTTTACCACATTCTTTCAAATTCATCTGTTGCCTCTATCATTCTCCCAACCCCACGAACCACTTGGAACTCTTTGACTTTCTCTCTTTAAAACTTTACTTTTTCCAATCCAACTTTCCTAACAGTGAGGTAATTTTCCTTAGTGATTTTAATATTTGCCACTCCAGCTGGCTTCCGTTGTCTAGTCACACGGATCCAGCTGGTCGAGATGCTGAGGAGTTTTCAATTACTAATGAACAGATTACGATACTCATCTACCAGAATAACAGACAATCCTAACCACACAACCAAAAACCCTTGATCTTTTTCTCACAAACAACCCTTCTAAGTTAACGGTCGAGGTGAGTGGTCCTTTAGGCACTTCAGATCACACTTGGTGATTGTCTCTTCTCCAGTGGAGCCTTTATCTCATGGCTATTCCCAACCTCATGCTGTTTGGCATTACAAGAATGCAAAATGGGACGACCTGCGAGATTTCTTTTCCTTGATCGGATTACTGTTTCAAATCTTCTGATGTCAACGTTTACTCAGATGGTGTCAGTGAAATCATTCTTGTAGGAATGGAATCGTTTATTCCACACTCCACCTTAAAATCTTGTCTTTTATCTAAATCTTGGCTTTTCAATAAATGTGCTAAGATTGTTCAAGAGAAGAACGTTCCATATTGTAATTGCCTTGTTTCCAAATCTTCAGGTTCATTTTCTGCCTACACCAAAGCTTGCAACAATTGTAAAGCAGTTATTAATCAGTTCAAACTTGATTTCGAACAGGCTAAGAATAGAAAAATTGCTTCTTGTCCAAATGGTAGTTAAGCGTTCTGATGTATTGCCAAAGCTATTTCCCGCAATTTCTCCCACCTCTGTCCAAACCAGATGGTTCTATTGCCACTTCAGCCAGGGATAAAGCTGACCTGCTAGCATCCTATTTTGCTACTAACTAGTGTATTAATCGTCTTGGTAAACCATCTCTCATCATTCCCAGTACACTCCATTCAATGCCTACTGTGGTTTTCCGTCAAAAGGATGTCAGAAGGATTTTGTCGAATCTTGATGCTAAGAAAGCTCCAGATCCTGATGGTATTTCTCCACTTATTCTCAAAACCTGTTCTCCAGAACTTATCCTGCTCTGTGTCACCTTTTTTCATTTTCTTTTTCCAAAGGTGTTTTCCCTTCTGCTTGGAAATCTGTTCATATCCAGGAAATTCCTAAAAGGAGTGACAAATCCCTCCCATCCAATTATCGTCCTATTGCACTGACTTGTACTCTTTCTAAAGTAATGGAGAAATCAATTAAACGCCAAATCTTAAACTAAGTAGACACCTTCCATCTGATCGACGATCGCCAGTGTGAATTCCGTCCGTGCCAATCTACAGGTGAAATTTGGCTTATGTTACCCATCTACGGATAAATTTAATGGAAACGTTTGGTGAAACTGAAGTTGTTGCTAGTAACATTTCAAATGCTTTTGATCATGTTTCCATCTTATAAGCTTCCATCTTATGGGTTACCAACTGTTTCTTGTAATTGGGTATCCAATTTTTTCTCTCTGGCCGCTCACTGTAGTTGATGTTAGTTGACTCCCTGTCTTTTTACTTCATTAATGCTGGTGTTCCCCAAGGTTCTTTCTCCCACTCTTTTCCTCTTTTATATTTATGACCTTCCATTTACCGGAAATACTACCCATAGTTTTGCAGATGATAGGACATTGCATTCCACTTTCCAGTGTGAGAAACCTTGCTGCGCACAAACGGCTTCAACGTTTTGAATATCCATTATCAATTCATTAAATACTGATCTCCCAGGTAATTCTCAGGTTGGGCAAAGATAGCTTAATTGATTTCAATCCTTCTAAAACTCAGTTCTCACTTATATCTCGAGAAAAGAATTCTTCTGCTCATCTTCGATGACACTGATGTCTAGGCAAGATCACATATGATTGTTGTAGTAGGGTTTTAGGAGCCTCAACGACTAAGGTAATATTACTTCGTGTATACCTCTGTAAGTTGGCGAAAAAGGCTCATAAAAACTCCTCACGTCATCGAAGGGACTCGAAATCGGGTCTTTTCCACGGTGTGTGTGTGTGGAAAGGACGCATTTGTACCAACTGTGTTACCCATGAGGACTATTGAGGATTAACTTGACTTAGCATTAGTAGAGGCATACGATGCAAGAAAGCAAGCTTATGCAGCATCAGCCAGGAAAAAAAAAAAAAAAAAAAAGTTCCCATTTCACCCCTCCGTTCGTTCCAAATACCTGTCCAGTTCAGCCTTAAATTTATTTAGGCTATCAACTTCCACAAAAAAATGGAAGTCTGTTCCGCCAATCAACTACCCGCTGGCTAAAGGCAAACTTCCGCACATCTATCCTACAACTGTCTTTCCTCAATTTGAATTTATGCCCTCTTTCCATTCAAAAGAGGGTAGTTAGGTTAATTAATGACTCATCTTGAACAAGTCTCTTCAATCTCTGTCTCATAGACATTCTGTTTCTGCTGCATGCCTTTTATGTGTATACTTCCATGGGCACCGTTCTTCTGAATTGGCTTCTGTAATTCCCGCTCTCTCTTCTAGTTATTATTATTATTATTATTATTATTATTATTATTATTATTAGCCATATGGGGCAAGGAAGCCTGAGGCTTATGCTGCACCAGCCAAAAAAATTTTTCTGAACTACCCAGAGAGAGAGAGAGAGAGAGAGAGAGAAATAAAAGGGAATCACCAAGAAAGAGAAGAATAATGATATCCAGCTCAGGACCCTGGGTGTGTGCCAAGCCCATCCTCACCAGATGTGAGCCCCTGGGTAGACTAAAGCAGTCCAAACATGTGCTGCAGCCAGTCAATGCCCTTTTACTGTCCAACTTGAAACTTACAGAACCAATTATTCTTCTTCCTCGTTTATTCATTCAACTTCAGATTTCTGGAACAACCTTCCTTCATACGTATGTCCTGAAAATTGCAATCTGCAGAAGTTTAAGTCTAATGTGAACAAGTATCTTCTTCCGTCTGCTAAACCTTCAACTCATGCACAGTACTCATTGCTATTTGTTCTAATATCTCTCTTGTTTGGGGTTTTCATAAATAAATAATTAAAATAAAATAAACGTGGGCGTTTTCTTTGAATCCTGAGTTTGGATTTTTTATTACGTTCGATTGATTTCACAATTTATTATTTACTGTCATCATTTTAAAGTTCAGTTGTAGGTTAAAGTTTAATGGACAAAGTAAACTATGAGAAATTTTCTCAAATATTCCGAGAAAAAAAAAAGTAACAAACTAAAACTCTGAGCACTCGAAACAGTAAGAAAATTTTCATTTGTTTCTGTAGCCCCATTACGAATCACAGGAGAAAAATGACATCCATATTATCGTTGGAAAAATTTCTTTAGTGGAAAGACATTTAAGTTACAAATATATACAACTTTTTATAGTTATAATAATGTATTATAAATATATAAATGTCTATAATTTTACTATCGCTACTGGCTGCCTTTGCTAGCCAGAGCTGTGTTGTTCATTTTAACAAGAAATAATCCGTTTCTTCTGGAAACACGGGTTTTCATCCAACCACCAATATGGGTAGCACAGTTGATATGGAAAAAAATCCACTCACTGTCGACTGATAAGAAGACACTGTATAAGGAATATGACGGGAAGAACATCCTTCCTCACGTAAAGCAACAAGAGCACTCTTTCTTCGTGGCATCAACTGCACATAACTCGCCATCCAGACACAAGCAAGGAATGACTGCAACTCTTGCAGAGCGTGCTTATGTAGCTGAAAGTAACAGCTGATGCAATATTACATCATCACCTGCGCGTGTCAATCTTATCTGATGCAATCTGTAAGAAATATTGACATATATTTACATTATTCGGACGACAATTACAATTTTATGGGGTGATGCACTTTCTTTGAACACCAGTGTATCAGTGGCGTAGCTACCATGTAGGCAGGCAAGGCAATTGCCTCCGGGCCCTTTAGTGCTGGGCGTCTTTGGCTGTCTCCTCTTTTTGCAATTTTCATTAATTAAGTAGGAGCCCGAAAATGCTCTTTGCCTCCGGGCTCGAAAAAGGGTAGCTACGCTAGTGCATTGTATATATATATGTATACACGGGATAGAGGTTTTTCCAGCAATACACTCAATCTCCTCAATAATAATAACAGCACAGTCTGTAAAAACGCAGAAGGAGGAATCCCACAAGAGATGAGACAAGCTCCCACCAGCCTCAAGAAACTATGGAGTCTAGAATTGTGGGTTCTGAAGTGGGTCAACGGGTGGTCTCACCAGATCTACACAATATCCAAATCTGTACTATGCTCCAACCAGCAATAGACACCCGTAGTCCACAGAGCCCATGTGCGGAAAATAAAGGCATTCCTTCATCTGTGTTCATCTAAGCATGATCATATGAACGTCTGGAAGACGGTTGGTTGGCGTTTGCCAGGAAGACACCTCCGCAGTACCCTTCTTTGTGCTCAAGGGTCCAGAGTTTCAATAAACACTTTCCAAATGCGACTTTGGACACTCTCAACATCGACTTGGATGATTGACAAGTCATATCGCGATGACATCTTGGGCTATCTTACTGTATGTAAAGGACAGGTGTGCAGATGCCGGTCCTAGTATGCCGATATCATTTTATGTTATGCTTAATTTGTAGACTTGTTTTTTATTAAGATTAATTCCCTGTTCAGATATTTTATCTTTAATAAATAAATAAATTTTCTGTTTATACTCCGGGACGACCAAACGGTCAGAGGAGTTCACAAGATAGACAGAATACAAGAAACGGCACCGTATTTAGCAGTCACGAGCTTGAACCCCGGTCACTGAAGACACGTGTACTTATGCACCCGCGTGCTTGACCACTCAGCTACGGTGGCCTTAATGGTTACTTTGTAGCTGAACTTTGTATTTTTGTGATTGGTCACTTGTATAGTGAATGTTTTGTAAGATTCCTTTGGTTATCTGTACAGGGAATCAAAAATGTATACCAGTTAATTTATTAAAGATTTTATTATACAGGGTTATTCAAAATGAAGTCCGGGGTTTGTACTGAAATATGTACTGAAACCCCGGACTTCATTTTGAATACCTTGTATATATATATATATAGTAAAAGGTAAAGTGCAGCCATTATGAACCCACTGCAGGATGAAAGCCCCCCCTCAACAATTCATGCTGAGGGTAATGGACCATAATCTTCCACGCTGGTCCAGTGAGGGCTCGCAGATCGACCGTATTTAGCAGTCAGGAGCTTGAACCCCGGTCTATTCAAAGAGCGTGTGCTACTGCACTCTTGCCTCTGACCACTCGGCTACAGAGGCCAAAGCAGCAGTAAAGGATGCAAAAGTATATAAGCATGTAATAGATAAGTCTGATAAAGTTTGCATAGATGGAGGTGAAAATTACACAAAGTGCCAAGAACTAGAAGGGTAAGGATAGTGGAAGAAAGAAGTAATGTAGATTTGAAAAAGGCGAAAGAATGTTAATATCCTATAAGTTATGATGAATTAAGAAAATTATGGGCTGAATTGCAAAGTCAATTTGGAGGCGAAGAAACTCTAAAGTAAAATTATTAATACCAAATGATTAAACAAAGTAAAGTAAAATAAAATAAAAGGTGATAGAGCTGTCATCAGATATGGGCGGGGAAATTTAGTTATAAGCCGAATACTGTACCATACAGTGAAGGAAAAAAAGTCTGATGTCAACAGGTTCGATTACCAGGTTTCTGGATATCCGGCCACAACCAGGTCCATCCACTTCGATTTCCTCTAGCTTTACTACTATTGATTAAGAAGCTAAAACACGTGAATTATCACCTGTCCAAGATGTTGACATTCCAATTCAGCAAGAAACGTCATGTGCAAATGAAGCAAATTCGGATGAAGAGGAAATTGAAGATCACAATAGTGGTACACAAGATCAACTAATTTCACATAGTGATCCCGGTAAATGGCCACAAATTTTAAATAATAAAACAAGAATGATGTTAGTTGAAAACAAAACAGAACAATTAAAAATATGTAGATTTTTCCAAAAGATAATAATAGAAGAAACTTTTATATTGAATATGACACTAAAAATTACAAAACGGTGAATCACTTTCGCGTAGTAATAGTAGAAGTGGCATGTGATGCAAGAAAGCAAGTGTATGAGCTTATGCAGCATCAGCCAAAAAAAAAAAAAAAAAAAAAATCACACCATTCCCTCCAAATGCCTGTCCAGTTACTCCTTAAATTTATTTAACCTATCAACTTCCACAATGACAGATGGAGGTTTGTTTCAGCAATTAACTACCCGCTGGCTAAAGGCAAATTTCCGCACATTTATTCTACATCTGTCTTTTCTTAACTTGAATTTATGGCCCCTTAGGTTCGTAATCTGAACAAGTGGAAGGATCCCATAAGAATTCAGAATGCTCAACCCATTCAAGGCCTTATACACCTCAATCAGATCACCGCGCAGGTGCCTAGTCTCCAGCCACTGCAATTTGCAGAACTTAAGCCTCTCTTGGTAAAAGAATCCCTTCATTCCCCTCACCAATCTTGTTGCTCTTCTCTGTACACGCTCAAGCAAATCAACATCCTTCCTAAAATGAGGCCTTCAGACCTGTGCGCAGTATTCCAGGCGTGGCCTGACCATTGCCTTATACAGAGGGACAATCACCTGCTTTTCCCTGCTAGCAAAATTCCTATATATTATTGACAAAACCCCATGACCTGCCCTGGCAACCTGGCTGCATTGCTCAGAAAACTTCATATCTGACTGCACAATTACTCCCAGGTCTTTTTCATTTTTTACAACCTTAAGTGTAGTACCACACAGTTCGTGCGTTTCTCTGGGGTTACTTCTACCCATATGCAGTACTTTGCATTTGTCAAGGTTAAACTTCAGTTGCCACTTCTTAACCCATCTGCCCAAATTTCTAGATCCTGTTGCAGTAGCACACTGCCATTACTGTCATTAACAATCCTGCCAACCTTTGTATCATCTGCAAACTTGGACATTAAACCTGATATACCTTCATCAATATCATTGATAAATATACAAAACAACAATCGGCCCAACACCGAACCCTGGGGAACTCCACTAATAACATTAGTCCACGAAGAGCAGTGCCCATTGATTACCACTCTCTTTCTTCTCCCACTCAACCATCCCTTTATTCATTGTAGCAACTAACCCTTAATGCCATACCTCTCAAATTTGTACAGCAGTCTTCCATGTGCAAGAGTATCAAAAGCTTTCTGAAATCCAAATATATGATATCAAAATTATTTTTTGCATCCAGTTCCTTTGTAACTACATCATAATATCATATCAAATTTGTCAGACAAGACTTTAACAAACTCATGCTGTGTCTGAATTATTGCTGCAGTCTTGTCTAGATGATCCTGCAGTGCATCTTTAACAAGCGACTCCATTATTTTACCCAGAACAGAAGTTAAACTAACTGGTCTGTAATTACTCGTGTCACCTTTCGATCCCCCTTTGTGAATTGGGGATACATTTGCACATCTGCAGTCCGTGGGGACCTCCCTCTAGTCCAAGGATGCTCTCATAATTATGGCAAAGGGTTTGCTTAGTTGCTTTGCCGCCTCCTTTAATATAAATGGATAGATACCATCCACACCAGGTGCCTTTCTTATGTTTAACTTCAACAATTTCTCCTCCCCTTTGCTCTCAGTTATTACAAAATCATTACGCGCCCTGCTACAATTTGATAACCTTCTGCAGGATAACCTTTAACAGGAGTACTGTACTGTACGGTCACAGTATTATTCAAAAAATAAAAAGGACATCAAATATCCAGATCTACTGTCAGCCATAAGACCGGTTCCGCATGGACCTGATCTGCCATTTTCAAGCCTTAATAACTCCTCATGTGTGAATGTAGATGCAAAATACTCATTGTTCGTTTGCTATCTGAGCAGGATCATCAACAGTCGAACCATCGATAGCAAGTAGACCAATCAGATTCATCCCCTTCCTTTTAGACTTTATATAAGTAAAGAAATCCTTGCTGTTTTTCTTAGCATCCTTTGCCAAAGATTTCTCGTAATCTGCCTTCGCCTGCCTAACCTCCTTTGTGACCAGATTACAGACTAGCTTATATCTGCCATAGGCTTCTGAGTCGCTTGATAATTTATATGCATCCCATGCGTAATTGGTTACTGCATTCGATTTACCAAAATGCTGTCTTTTGTTATAATTGTAAATTATTTTTAAATAGTACTGTTTCAGTTCCACTTGTAAACGGTGGATTCAAAATTGGCAACAAGACAGTTGAATATTCACGAAAAAAAAAGCAATATGCATGCTGAATGCGTTAAAAAATTAATTAATTTTCGTAAAAACTTAGACCTCTATACCTCTATATTCGTAATCAGTATCAAATATTTGTCTCAAATACAACAGATTGTGCATGTTTAACCCGTAACTACATACACTGGAAGGTAGCCGACCTTGACACAGGAAAGTGTCAAGGTCGGCTACCTCCCACCCCACTCTTTCGGCCCGTCTGTGATTCCCAGAATTTTATTTTCCGAGTGGAGTCTGGGAGACTCCTGTGGGTAGTTACGGGTTAAATATGTCTGGGCATGCACTCACTTGTTTGTACAGTCCACTCAACCACATAGCCTAATAAGTGGCACATCCCTTATGCGGTCACAGTACTCCTGTAATAACCGTTGTGAGCTCTCATTGTGTGTTAGTTTTCTTTTAGTATGTCAACCAGAAAGTGTACAAACAGTCCCGACATATTTTGTTACATATGTGGTTGTTTTGTTCCTGTAAAGCAGACACAAAATATTACCGATTTTGTAAAAAAATCGAATTATGCATACTTTGACATAAAACTAGGCGATCAGAATAAATCGTGTGCACCGCATAAAGTATGCCATACATGTGTCGAACGTCTTAGAAAATGGAGTCAAGGAAAAAAGGTGTGCTTGCTATTTGTTATTCCTATAGTGTGGCGCGAGCCAGTAAGCCATGCCGAATGTTACTTTTGTGTATGTGACGTTAAAGGTTACAATTCAAAAAATAAAAAGGACATCAAATATCCAGATCTACTGTCAGCCATAAGACCGGTTCTGCATGGACCTGATCTTCCTGCAAAACCTCCACCAGAAACTTTGGAGTCCACATCTTCTTCCACCGAAGCAAAACAAAAGAGGTTAGTGAAGAGGAATGTTATCAATCAGAAAATATTTTAACGCCACAGCAATTCACGCAAGTCGAACTGAACGATTTAGTAAGGGACTTAGGTCTTCCAAAGTATGCTGCTGAAATTCTGGGATCCAGACTTCAAGCGAAGAACTTACTTGCTCCAGGTACATAATTTTCCTTGTGCAGAAATCGTGAAAGGAAATTTATACAGTATTTTTCACAAGACGGTCCTCTCGTATATTTCAGTGATTCAACCCTAGGGGCTTACATCTGGTGAGTATGGGCTTGGCACACCCAGGGTCCTGAGCTGGATATCATCATTCTTCTTTTCTTGGTGATTCCCTTCTACTTTCGACTCTCTCTCAGGGTAACTCGGGAATTTTTTTTTTTTTTTTTTTTGGCTGGTGCAGCATAAGCCTCTGGCTTCCTTGCACCATATATAATAATAATAATAATAATAATAATAATAATAATAATAATAATAATAATAATAATAATAATAATAATAATAATATCGCTAGTTTAATAAGTGCCTTAAGAGCTCCCTCCATCATATGTTCCTAGTGAATGGAGACTATTTACAAACTCTTCTAAGACTATTTTAAAAGGTGTTCTCTTGCATAATGGAGATAAGTACACATCTGTGCCAGTTGCTCATTCAGTCTGCTTAAAAGAAACTTATAACAATCTAAAGTTGCTTCTGTAGAAAATTAAATATCAACATCACGAATGACAACTATGTGGAGACTTAAAAATGTTATGTTTGTTGTTGGGGAAACAGGGTGAGTACACTAAAATGCCACACTTTATTTGTGAATGGGACAGCAGAGCTAAAGCGCTGCATTGGACAAAGAAGCAATGGCCTCAGAAGTACAATCTTACACCGGAGTCAAAAAATATTGTGCACGAAAGTTTGGTGAAGTCAGATAAAATACTTTTACCTCCACTGCAAATCAAGTTAGGCATAATGAAGCAATTTGTTAAAGCATTGAATAAGGATGGCAACTGCTTTAAGTACATTTGCAGTAAATTTCCAGGTTTATCTGACACAAAACTTAAGGAGGGTATCTTGATTGGTCCCCAAATTAGAAAATTTGTTTAAGACGGTCAGTTTGAAACTACTATGACTGACATTGAAAGGAGAGCCTGCATTGCTTTTAAAAGTGTAATGGAAAACTTTCTAGGAAATCATAAATCACAGGATTATGAGAAAATTGTTCAAAATATGCTCGAAAAGCTTCGCAATGTACGTTGCAATATGAGCAACAAAATTCACTTTTTGCATGCCCATCTTGCTTTTTTCCCCGAAAATTTTGCACAGATGAGCGAAGAACAGTGGAAGAGATTCCACCAGGACATAAAGGAAATGGAGCAGAGCTACCAGGGAAGGTGGATTGTTTGTTTGTTATTTGGTTTTTAGGAGCATTACCAACTAAGGCCATATTTCTCCGGGATATGCGGTGGTCAGTCCCTGACCTTTCCGTATCCGGTGGTGACGGGCTCGAACCCCGGTCTAATCAAGAAGCGTGTGGTACGCACTGCTGCTCCTTCCCACCTGGCTACGGAGACGCCCCAGGGAAGGTGGAATACAAGCATGATGGCCGACTACTGCTGGTGTTTAAAAAGAGAGAAACCTGGCACTGTACATAAAAGAAAAACGATTAAATGTTCTTTTCAAACAAAGAGACGAAGGTCTGATTAATGAAAGTTTCAGCAGTATTTATTAGTACTTGTTAGTATTTACGTATTTTTTGATATATGAAAATGTAATCCTATCAATTTGACATTATTAAATATAACAAAGTTATATACTTTCGTAAAAAACAATACTTTTTTATTTCTTAAATTGTGATGTATCTGGATGTGAAAGAAAAAAATCTAAATCATATTTGAAATCACAGCAACATATGCTGTGAACTATTGAAATTCAAACCCCAATGAACAAACTTAAATTTGTAAACTAGTGTTATTAGCCATACGGTACAAGGAAGCCCGTGGCTTATGCTGCACTAGCCAAAAAAAAGAAAAAGTCTCGAGTTACCCTGAGAGAGAAGTAGAAAGGAATCACCAAGAAAGAGAAGAATGATGATATCCAGCTCAGAACCCTGGGTGTGCCAAGTCCATACTCACCAGATGTTGAGCCCCTGGGTACATTTACATGTCTTCTTGTTCATAACGTCAGCAGACAAATACAATTTAAAAAAAAAAAAAAAAGGTAATAATAAACCCCAGGGGCTCACATCAGGTGAGTATGGTCATGGCACACCCAGGGTCCTAAGCAGTGTTGCCAATTTAAAGGTTTTCCCGGTAGTTTTAGCGGAATTGCTTCAGGTTAGGCGGATTAAAATATGTGTAATAGTGGAAAGAATATAAATGTAAAAATTTAAAATATGTTTAGCATTTTATATATTTTGGCAATGTAACATTTAAATTAAGAAATATTTATTTAACGATATAAATATTTCATAATTGAAATGTTTTATTGATATACAACGTAACATAGCAGGAATATCTTATTTCATAGTTTTTTTTTTTTTTTTCTTTCATAAAGCGAAAAATCGGTTTTATATTATTAATAGGATTTAACCCAATGAAAATTTAAAAAGTTGGCGGGTTATGTGTTAAAAATAACGGATTTTGAGCATGCAGCTAGCTGGAAGTATTATTAACTGCATTTTAGGATAGACTTAAAACTATCAAAAATACTGTCATTAGCACATTAATAAATATTTTTTGTGTTCTATAATGTTAGACAAAATATAAGACACAAGCGACGAAGTTAACCCTGCTGGCAGCGTTGAATTCCACCCACAGTGGAATAAGATACCCCCCCCCCCGACAAAAATAATTTTTATTTTAATATTCATTCAAAGACCTCAGACGTTGAAAGTTTCAATACATTTTTTTGTTTAATTTTAATTAAAAATTTTCTTCTTACTGTGCTCTTTAGGGACCGTATTGTCAGTTTACACAATGTTGTGATTATAAAACACAAATTCAATAAATTTATGTCAAATAAGCACAACACAAAAAACAGTAACTAAGGGTGGTATCGTTAGTTGGTACACGGTGAAAATAAATCACTAAAATTCAAACAACGCGAAATTTTCAAATTAATTAAATTAGCGATATTACTAGCTGCACAAATTGTAACTAAAAGCCACTATTTCAAATGTCGGCATTTTCATTTTATGGTCCCCTTTATCACAGAGATACTACTCTGTGCCCTTTATTTTCACACAAACGGTCTCATCATCATCATCAGCCACTTTCAATCCACTGCAGGATGAAGGCCTCTCCAGCAACTTTCCAGTTCCTTCTGTTTTGAGCACTGGCCATCCATTTACTACTCAAAAACTCATGAATTTCATCTATCCATCTCCGCCTTTGTCTTCCAGGTTTTCTTCTAGCTCCTCTTGGGTACCATTCTGTTATTTTCTTAGTCCATCTGTCATCATGTCTTCGAGCTGTGTGTCCTGCCCAAGACCATTTTAGTTCTTTAGTTTTGATAAGAATGTCCTTTACTTGAGTTTGCTGCCTAATCCATGTGTTTCTCTTCTTATCTAACATTCTAATTCCCAATATAATTCGTTCCATTCTTCGCTGTGTAGTTCTTAGCTTCTCTTCCATTCTTTTGGTGAGTGCCCAAGTTTCACTTCCATAAGTCATGGTGGGGAGTATACATTGATTCATTATTTTACGTTTCAGACAAACTGGGATATTGCTCTTCAGTATGTGACTATATTTCCTGAATGCTATCCATCCAAAATTTATTCTTCTCTTGACTTCCAGCCATTTATCATTATTACAGCTAATAACTTGTCCCAGATAAGTATATGACTCCACCTTTTCAATTACTGCTCCTTCAATCATTATTTCCCTTTCCGTGGCATACTTGTTTATCATTACTTTTGTTTTAGCCATATTCATCTTTAGTCCAAAATCCTTACTAACTGTGCATAACTGATTAAGATTTTCCTCCAATTCTTTGGGATCGTGGCTTATGACCACAATGTCATCTGCAAATCGTAAATGGTTTAGGTACTCTCCGTTCACATTGACTCCTTTCTGCGACCAGTCTAATCTTCTGAAAGCTTCCTCAAGGGCAGCAGTAAACAGCTTCGGAGATATTGTGTCTCCTTGTCGAACTCCTTTCTCGATTTTAAATTTGCTACTGTCTTTGTCTAGTCTAATAAAGGATGTAGCACTCTCATATATTTTCTTCAAAATCATAATATATGGAGTATCTATGCCTTGTCTTTCCAGTGCCCGAAACATTGCCTTATGCTGTATGGAGTCAAATGCCTTTTCATAATCCACAAATGCCAGGCATAATGGTGTTTTATATTCATTTGCTTTCTCCATTAGCTGTGATATTACGTGAAGGTGATCCATAGTTGATAATCCTGTCCTAAAGCCAGCTTGCTCTTTCGGTTGATTCTCATCAAGTATTCTTTCTAATCTCTTAGTAATGACCCTTGTGAACAACTTGTAGATATGGGATAACAAGCTAATTGGTCTATAATTTCCAATTTCTGATTTATCTCCTTTCTTATGCAGCAAAACTATGATTGCATTATTCCACTGCTTAGGCATCACACCTTTTCTAATGCACTTTGTGAAGAGCCTTGCCAGTTTTTGTGTTATGTCTCTTCCTCCCAATTTTAACAACTCTACAGTAACTTCATCTTCCCCCGGGGCTTTCCGATTCTTCATTTTCTTCAATGCATGTTCTACCTCATCAGGAAGAATATCGGGTATGTTGTATGTGTTGCTACCTTCCAATCCATCTTCCCCACTGCTGGTATCATTCCCTTGCTCCTTGTATAATTCTCTATAGTAGTCTTCTGCTATTTGAATTATGCCTTCTCTGCTGTTTATAAGTACACCATCGCTATTCTTCAGTTTCAGTATCATTTGTCTTTCTGTATTACTGCTCATGGCTGCTGATTTAAATCCTTTGTTTTCCTTTAATTCTTTATTTGTATTCTTGCGATTAATTCTTTGTTTGTATATCTCAAACAAAACCAACTGGATCTTGCTGCTGTAATTAGAATGTGTCCCGCTGCTTTCAGGGGAGGGCTAAACGATGTCCGGGCAGAGAGAGGAGTGCAGCCATTATTTCAATGTCGGCAGTTTCGCTTTATGGTTTTCAGACTCCTTTTATTTGTTTTGTTCTAATTCTTCCTTTATATACCGCAAACAAGACGGTTTGGTCTCAGCATCTGGTCAGCTGGCTATCATCATTTTTCTCTTTCTTGGTGATTCCCTTCTACTTTTGACTCTCTCAGGGTAACTCAGAAATTTTTTTTTTTGGCTGGTGTAGCATAAGCCTCAGGCTTATTTGCACCATATAGCTAATAATAATAATAATTATAATTGCACGAAGATAAGTTTAGAAGGCCCGAATGAGTTATCGAAAAATATAATTTAAACTTGTCGATATCTTTACTTATGTTTATATTTTGTTATTCTTTTGTCTTGTGTAAGAGAAGCCAACAAGCTTTGAAACGGTGTTTCAAAGAGGCCTCCGTAGCCGAGTAGGCAGGAGCGGGAGTGCAGTAGCACACGCTCTTTGAGTAGACCGGGGTTCAAGCCCCTGACTGCTGAATACGGTCGATCTGCCAACCCGCACTGGACCAGCGTGGCAGATTATGGTCCATTTCCCTCAGCATGAATTGTTGAGGAGACTTCCATCCTGCAGTGGGTTGATAATGGCTGCACTTTACTTTTTACTTTTTTGAAACGGTGCCGTCTGGGTGGTGGAATCCGCTGAGTACAATACCATGACAATTGTTTGTGTGAAAAATGTATTGCATTCACTGGGGACAATTGCAATACAATATTTGGAGGACTGAGACGAAATGAAGAAGGGAATAATGTCTTTGCAAAATTAAAGAAATTGTTGCATAACAAGACTTTGATTGAAGTGGGCAGCCCTATACATATTTTGAATAATTGTCTTCAGAATGCCGCAGAACTTTGGGAAGTTGATGTAGAGAACATTTTTTTTTTTAATTTACCAGTATTTTCATAATTATACAGTCCGGACTGAAGAGCTTAAGGAATACTGTGAATTTGTTGAGATTGAATATAGACAGCTCCTTTCTCACAACAAGACGAGATAGCTTTCATTATTTCCAAGCATCACAAGGCTTATAGATATGTGTCCAGCTTTACAGGCTTATTTTCTGTCCCAAGAAAAACCCCCCATTGTGTTTAAAAGGTTCTTTGAAAATGGATTTAGTGAGATTCATCTTTGGTTCATGTAATCACTTATGAGTGTATTCCATACACACATACAACGAATTGAAAGGAAAAGTAACTCAGTCTTAGTCTCAGTGAAAGAAATTATCTCGAAACGGATGGATCACAACTTTATGCCATTAAGAGTAAAAGAAATGCTATACAAAAAACATGATGAAGGACTTGTACTTGAATGTGAAAAATTTTCTAGTGATACAAAAAATCTGTATAAAATTGCGTGGAATATTTAGATAAGTGGCTTCACTATATGGAATCCACTTCCTGTTTTATGTGGATGAAAATAATGGATGCAGTACCAAGCTGGAACGATGTAGAATGTTCTGTTTCCTACTTGATTGACCAAGGGGTAACGATTGATGGTGTTAAGTGTTTTGACCAATTTAACAATTTGAAGAAATTTTTTGAGGGTCAAATGAATAATAAAGACTTTAAAAACATGCTTATACATGAAAAGTGGGCCAAATATTTTAGTAATTAAAAAAATATTGAATTCCATTCGGAATTGTTGAAAAATGCCCAGTTTTCCTTTGCAATTCCTCCTCACAATGCAAATGTAGAGAGAGTATTCTCTCTAATGCAAAGTCAGTGGACGAAAGAAAGGAATAGGTTAAATGTCAGTTCTGTAAAAGGTATTTTGTTTTTGCAGTACAATTTCAGACATATGTCATTCGTTGATTTTTAAACATATTTGAGAGGCAATCCAGAGCTATTGAAAGAAATAATTTCTCAAGACAAATATGAATGTACTAATTCTAAACATCAGTAAATGTGGTTTACATTGTCTTTATTTTATTATTTGCATAATATATTTGTCCTCTTTTTTAATCCAAAATGAACTTTTTGTCCTCTTTTATTCGCCCCAAAACATGTAAATGTCCTCTTTTTATGAGTGCAGAAGATGGTAACCCTACTTTATAGTCTACATCACTATGCACCATCAGGCATCACTCATATTGTGAAGTTATACTTCATAACTGGGTCGTCACTATTGCAACCAGTGGCGGATTACCCATTAAAGCAATGAGGCACTTACCCATTAAGCAATTACCCATTAAAGCAATTAATATATTTTAGAACACACAGTGTTCTAAAATATATTAATGTTTTCAGTAAACATCATAAAAATCTTGATTAATTTAAGCGAAAATTTAAGCAAAAAATTCAAAAAAAAAGTACAAAATTTCATTTATTTGCCACCTAACTTTTATTTATTTTTTATTCTTTTTTTTTTTATTATTATTTTTGCCCCCCCCCCCCCCAAATATAATTTGCCTAGGGGTCCAAACTATCCTTAATCCGCCATTGATTGCAACACCAGGTGCCTGCCCACTCACCGAAGCGAAGCCAAGCTTTGAAACAGTGCCGTCTGGGTGGTGGTATCTGCTGAGAATAAATAACAATAATCTTCTCCACTGGTGAAGTGTTATTTATTCGAGGTAGTACAATACCATGGCAACTCGTTGTGAAGGCATTCATAACGATTTATTAATTTATAACGATTAATTAATTAATTTAACTGCTTTGGTAAATAGCTATGTTAAAATGACGCATTTGCACTAACCTACATGTTAGTCATTCTACCTCGTTGCATGAGGCCTTTGCCCTTAAATACTTATGTCTTTTGTTGTATTGGAACAATAATTAATTGTGAATATTTTATACTAATCGGCGAATCCATATATTGTCAATGGCAATTACAAAACGAACTGTTGGCAATGTTCCGGCCTGATTCTTAGGTCCGAAACTGGTGTCTAGGAGCTTTAACATGTAAAAGGAATTAACATTATCGCCCAGGGGTGGGCAGAGGGGGAATATGCCCCCCTTAACCAAAAATGTGAAACTAAAAAAAAGAATGCAGGAGGCGTCTAAAAAAAAAAAACTCCAAAGCCTGGTTGCCATATCCCCTCACGATGATATCTGGACCTGGTCACCATGCCCCCCCCCCCCTTACGATGATACCTGGATACGCCATTGTTATCGCCTATGGGAGTGGACACTGTATCTTGCTGTTCTGTGATACGACTAGTTTTATTTTCAGATTGTGATGATATCACTGGGCGTCCATTTTCTATAATTACAGCTTGATTCTAGTTGAAAGACAAGTTGAATTTTTGTTTTCTTTTTACGTTGTTTTAAAAAGGTTATGTTAGCTTACGGCACTAATTCGGGACGGAATCAAAAAATAAAAAGAAGTGTGGGTTTTTTTAATAGCCTTTACTTTACGCCTCTAATTCGGGATGGATTCGGGCAAACAGTGTAGCATAAAATGAGTATTAAAACGCACTTTTGCATGAATTAATGCCGCATACTAATCTAACCTTTTTAAAATTACGTACAAAGCAAACAAAAATTCTACTTGTTTTTAAACTAGAATCAAGCAATTAAAGAAAATAGAACTAGTCACATGACAAAAAGCGCAAAACGCAAAACCCAACAAGAAACACATAAAATTAAATATACACTGACGTTATTAACCACCTACCATTCAGAACCTACTGATCCTTCCTCGAAGACACACAGCAAACACGCTGTTCACGTTCACTCATCTGACAGTACGTTTAACACTGCTTTCTAACCATATTTTTTTTTGTTCGTAAATCTTTTATGTTTATAATTCTTTTTGAAAAGCAATAGTGAGTGTCAAGTTACTTCATGATCACCATACTTGTTTAGCGTTAGCATTAGCATTATCATTAGTAGAGGCATTTGATGCAAGAAAGCAAGCTTATGCAGCATCAGCCAAAAAAATAAATAAATAAAATAAATAAATAATAACCACTTCCACTTTACCCATCTGTTCGTTCGAAATACCTGTCCAGCTGAGCCTTAAACTTATTTAGGTTATCAACTTCCACGACAAGGGATGGAAGTCTGTTCCACCAACCAACCACCCGCTGGCTAAAGGCAAATTTCCTCACGTCTATCCTACATCTGTCTTTCCCCAAATTGAATTTATGCCCTCTCAGGTGATTATTCTGAGCAAGAGGAAGAATCCCATCAGCATTGAGCATGCTCAAACCATTCATGGCTTTATACACCTCTATCAGATCACCTCGCTGGTGCCTAGTCTCCAGACACTGTAATTTGCAAAACTTAAGCCTTTCTTCGTAAGAGCACCCCTTTGTTCTATTCACGAATCTTGTTGCCCTTCTCTGTACTCGTACCAGCATCTCTACATCCTTCTTGAAATGAGGCTTCCAGATCTATATACAGTATTCTAGGTGTGTACCCTGCATCTTATTTTCCAGGCTGCGGCACATTCCAATAGAAGCAGTGCAAGAATCACTTTCACCTCTGCCAGTGGCTACTGTTAATCTATTATTCCTTGTATCCCCCCAAGGGAATAATCACCTCCTTATCTCTGCTAGAAAAATTCCTGCATATCATCGACAATACACCATGAGCTACCCTTGCAGCCCGTCTGCACTGCTCAGAAAACTTCATATCTGCCTGCACAACCGTCCCCGGTCCCTTTCATTCCCTACCACTGTCAGTGTAGTACCACAGATTTGATACGTTGCTCTAGGGTTGCTGTTTCCCATATGTAGTACTTTACATTTGCCAATGTTAAACTTCATTTGCCACCTCTCAGCCCATCTGCTCAACCTTTCCAGATCCTGTTGCAGTAGCATAGTGTCAGTAGTGTCCTTGACAACCCTGCCAACCTTCGTATCGTCTGCAAACTTCGACATTAAACTTGATATACCATCATCAATATCATTTATAAATACAGAAAACAATAATGGACCCAATACTAAACCCTGAGGGATTCCACTAATAACATTAGTCCAAGATGAGCAGTGTCCATTGATTACCACTCTCTGTCTTCTCCCCCTCAACCACCGCTTTATCCATAGCAGCAATTTGCCTCCAATGCCACACTGCTCCAATTTGTGCAGCAGTGTTCCATGTGCAATAGTATCAAAAGCCTTTCTAAGATCCAAGTACAGTATATATTATCAAAGTTATTCCCTGCATCCAGTTCTTTTGTGACTGCATCATAGTGTCCAATCAAATTGGTCAATATCCAATCAAACAGGCAAGACTTCCCCTTAACAAAACCATGCTGTGTCTGAGCTATAACTGAAGTCTTGTCTAGATGATCCTGCAGTGCTTCTTTAACCAGTGCCTCCATTAATTTTCCGGGAACAGAAGTTAAACTAACAGGTCTATACATAATTACTTGTGTCGCCCTTTGATCCTACTTTGTGAATTGGGGTCACATTTGCACATCTCCAGTCCATGGGTACTTCCCCTGAGTCCAAGGAAGCTCTCATAATTATGGCTAAGGGTTTGCTTACTTCCTTTGCTGCCTCCGTTAATATAACTGGATAGATCCCATCCACCCCAGGTGCCTTTCTTGTGTTTATCTTCAACAATTTCTCTTCCATTTTACTCTCAGTTATTACAAGATTCTCTAGCTTACTGCCAGAGTTGAATACACCTCTGGCATTCCCCTCGCTGAATAACTCCTCATGTGTGAATGTCGATGCAAAATATTCATTTAGTTTGTTAGCTACCTGAGCAGGATCATCAACAGTTGACCCATCGATATCAAGTGGACCAATCTGATTCATCCCCTTCCTTCTAGAGTTTACATAAGTAAAGAACTCTTTGCTGTTTTTCTTTGCATCCCTTGCCAAAGATTTCTCGTAATCTGCCTTCGCCTTCCTAACCTCCTTTGTAACTTGGTTACAGATCAACTTGTATCTATCATAGGCTTCTGTGTCAAGTGTTAATTTGTATGTATCCCATGCATTTTTCTTCTCTGCCACATGTCTCATTAGTTCATCTGACATCAAGTTAGGCCTAAACCTTGAACAATATTTCTTAGTTGGTATGAAAAGCTTAGTAGCTTCCAAGATAAGTTCTTTGAATGTTTCCCATTTTGAATTTGCTGTTGGTAACATCATCAGTTGGTCCCACTGTATAGAATTTAAATACTGTCTCAGTCCATAGTAGTCGCCTTAACGAAAGCAATAACCCTTCCCTTTACCCCTAATGGTAGCTACCTCTTTGAGTAAATCCCACTTCAGCACACTGTGATCACTGCCACCTAGTGGTTCATTTACCTGCAGATTCTTAATGCGTGAAGAATCACTACTGATAATCTAATCAAGAGTATTACTCCCTCTAGTTGCCTCCCGAACATGCTGATGTAGAAAACAATCATCCAATAAATCCACAAAAGCCTTGCTAGTGTGTGAGTGACCAGCCCCCAAATTCCAGTCAATATCTGGGAAATTAAAATCTCCCCTTATAAGACTGTTTGATTTACTGGCCCACTCTATTTCCCTGTACAGTTTCTTATTGTACTCATCAGAATCATTAGGCCTATAGCACACTCCTACTCTCAATTTTGATTTCCCAATGCTTATGTCACACCAAACAGACTCGACACTGCACTGTCCAGCAATGTCGACTGGCTTCACTTCCTTGGATTTTATGCATTTCTTAACTAATAGCATAACTCCTCCTCCCTTCCTATCCTGTCTATCCCTTCTGTGGACATTGTACTCCCCAAATTCCAGTTCTGCATACCTTATATCTGTGTGACACCACGTCTCTGAAATCCCCACAATATCTGCCTTTGATGTTTTGAGCAATACCTCAAATTCATCAAATTTATTTACTAAACTCCTAGCATTGGTGTACACACAAGTATACATGCGCCTTTTCTTTTTCTTAGCTACCCTAACACAACCTATGTGTTTACTTGTACCCGAATGATTCCCAGCAGTCTCTGAAATATCCTGCATCTTATTTTCCAGGCTGCGGCTCATTCCAATAGAAACAGTGCAAGAATCACTTTCACCTCTGCCAGTGGCTACTGTTAATCTATTAGTCCTTGTATCCCCCCAATCTAGCAGTTGTCCGACCCACCTAATACTGCCTCGATAGCATCAGCAAACATTCTTGCACCCTTTCTATTTAAGTGCATCCCATCCCTGTAGAAGCAGTCTCTCCTGCTTTAGGAGGCCTTCTGACACTATAATATTGATCTGGTAAGGATTTTAATTGAATTCAAAACAATGGCTATGCTGAAATGCTTGGTTACAAGGGCAAAACAAAACACGCATTATTAGCGTGTTTGAATATTTTGAAATTCAGTTCTTATTAAAGCCACTTAACTTTTATTGCATAAAGAATTAGTAAGTCTATCCTCCCCACTCCCCCAACAAATGTATCAGTTTAATTAATCATTGACATATATGCTTTATGGTGACAGTAAGGTAATCCTGCACTTTAGTGTCATCACCGCCTGCTCAGTTAATCAGGGTTGCCAACTCTTAATAATACTTAATAATACTAGCCGCATGCTCAAAATTCGCTATTTTTAACACTTAACCTGCCAACTTTTTAAATTTTCATTTAGGTTAAATCCTATTAAGGGGCGCCATAAGAAATTTGAAGACCCTACATTATGTCCAGACAAAAACCTCCAAATTGCATATCAAATGCAGTTTATCCCGAGGAAGAAGTCAAAATTAACAACTACCGTTTAACGGAGTTGATGAATTTATGCAGTGGCAATATTATTTCAAGAAATCAAATGGCACTTGATTTCTTGGTTGGCGAAAAATCACATTTTGCAAAGTACAGCTTTTGGTGAAGTTTGCAAACTTGAAATGCGGCTAACAAAAAAGTAAATGCAAAACTGATATGTTTAGATGGGGTAGTAAGAAACCTTGCCATAAAACAAAGAGTATTAGACATAAATCATTTTTTGATGATAGTACATTAGCGTTATCTCAAAATTTATTATTTCTATACTTCTGATCCTAAGGTTGGTCTCAAGATCGCATTGCTCTTCATTTAAATATCAATTAAAAAAAAAAAACACTGTTATTGGAAAATGCATAGACCTGAGGGAGATCTGCATGATATCAATAATTGATTAAGATAGTTAACTAGGGGGATTTCAGGAAATGGAATATCTATCGAAGTTGAAATTGATGAATCAGCATTTTTCAAAAGAAAATATATATAACCCCAGGGACTCGCATCTGGTGAGTATGGGCTTGGGATACCCAGGGTCCTCAGCTGGATATCATCATCGTTCTTCTCTTTCTTGGTGATTCCCTTCTAGTTCTCTCCTCTCTCTCTCAATAATTCAGAAATTTTTTTTTTTTCGGCTGGTGCAGCATTACCCTCAGGCCTCCCTGCACCTTATTGCTAATAGTAAAATAATAGAGTACGTCTAATAGGAACACAATGGGTTTTTGGTGCATTCGAAAGAATTACCAAACGAAGCTTTTTTAGTTCCGGCAGAAAATAGAAATGAAACAACTCTATCTTTTTTTTTTTTTTTTTTCTATTGGGTTGGAGATTGAGAAGACGAAAGCAGATATTTGTTGACATTGGACTTGAACTTCTGTAGACTGTAATTTTCAGGAAATACGTATGAAGGAAGGTTGTTCCAGAAAATGGCAGCTGAATAAGTAAACGAGGAAGATGAAAAGTTGGTTTTGTGAGTTTGAAGTTGGACAGTAAATGGATGTTGGCTGGTGGCGGCACGTGTTCGGACTGTTTTGAAAGAGAGAACGGGAATTCATCATCATCAGCCATTTTCAATCCACTGCAGGATGAAGGCCTCTCCAGCAAGCCAGTCCAGAAGAACAGTGCCCAGGGAAGTATCTGTAGAAGAGGCATGCAGCAGAAAGAGTACATCCATGAGACAGTGAGTGGAGAGACTCTGTTAGAGATGAATCATTAATTAAACTAACTGCCCTCTTCTGAATGGAATCAAGAAGTCTGAGAGAGGCTTTGGGGGCACCACCCCAGAGGTGGGAACAATATTCGATGGCAGGGAGGATTTGCGATTTATACAGAGTGAGCAGCTGTTTGGAAGAAAAGTAACGCCGAGAGCGAAAGAGGAAGCAATATTTGTAATGTGCTTGTGCCAAGAGAGATTAGAAGTCAGGGTAAACCGCAAAAGAGATATATCATTTTGCCTAGAAATCGGAGTGTCACTAAAGGTAAGCATAGGAGCAGAAGAATCCTTTTTGGGGGACATAAGACAAGACTGAGTTTTAGAAGGGTTGAAATCAACTAAGTTGTCTTTGCCCCACTGGAGAATTAACTGAAGGTCGGCATTTGAGGAATTGGTAGTAGATTTTCGAGAAGTTGAAGCTGATTGAACAGGACAAGGTTTCTCAAAATGGAAAGTGGAATGCAATGTCCTATCATCGGCAAAACTCTGGATAGGATTTCCAGTCAATGGAAAAAGGCTATTAATATACATGAGGAAAAGAGTGGGAGAAAGAACTGAACCTTGGGGGACACTGGCATTAGTGGAGAAGTTAGAAGACAGAGAGCCATTTATCATCACCCTCAGTGAGCGATCAGAGAGAAAACTGGATAATCAATTACTAAAAACATTTGGCAAACCATAAGAAGAAAGCTTGTTTAGAAGACCTTTATGCCAAACACGATGAAAAGCCTTTGGGATGTCAAAAGCAACTACTTGTGTTTCACCGAACCTTTCCTTTGAATTAATCCATAAATGGGTAACATAAGCCAGAATATGACCAGTGGATCGACACTGACGGAATCCATTCTGGCGATCGTTGATTAGACGGAAGGTTTCTAGGTAGTTTAAGAGTTGGCGGTTAATTGATTTCTCCATTACTTTAGAAAGAGTAGAAGTAATTGCAATGGGACGATAATTGGATTGGAGGAATTTCTCACCCTTTTTGGGAACTGGCTGGATATGAGCAAATTTCCAAGCAGAAGGAAAAACACCTTTGGAATAAGAAAGTGAAAAAAGTCAGCAAACAATAGCAGTAAGTTCAGGAACACAGGTTTTGAGAACAAGTGGAGAAATACCATCCGGACCTGGAGCTTTCTTAGCATCAAGATTCGTCAAAATCCTTCTGACATCCTTTCGACGGAACAACACAGGAGGCATTGCATGGAGCCTGTTGGGAATGGTGGGAGGTGTTTTACCAAGATCATTAATGCATGAGTTTGAAGAAAAATGGGATGCTTGCAGGTCAGCTTTATTCTTGGTTGAAGTGACAACAGAACCATCTGGTTTGGACAGAGGTGGGAGCAGAGATGGGCAAAAGTTGCGGCCAATAGCTTTGGTAAGGGACCAGTATGCTCGGCTACCATTAGGGCAAGAAGCAAGTTTTCTATTCTTGGCCTGTTCAAACTCTGGTTTGGACTGATTAATAACTGCTTTACAATTGTTGCGAGCTTTGGTGTAGGCAGAAACTGAAACTGGAGAATTAGAAACAAACTAATTATGATATGCAACATTCTTCTCTTGAACAGCCTTAGCACATTTATTGGAAAACCAGGGTTTATTTAGAGGACGAGATTTTAAGGTGGAATGTGGGATAAAGAATTGCATTCCTGCAAGAATAATTTAACTGACACGATCTGAGCAAACGTTGACATCAGAAGTTTTGATATAGTAATCCGACCAAGGAAAAGAAGAAAAGAAGTCTCGCAGGTCATCCCATTTTGCATTCTTGTAATGCCAAACAACACGAATTTGGGGATAGCCATGAAATAAAGATTCAATTGGAGAAGAGACAATCGCCTCTCACATCGACCGTGTACTTAGAAGGGTTGTTTGTGAGAAAAAGATCAAGCTTATTGGCTATATGATTAGGATTGTCCGGTATTCTTGTAGGTAAATGAACAATCTGTGCAAGGTCATTAGTAATTGCAAAAGCCTAAGTATCTCGACCAGTTGGGTTGGTGTGACTAGAAAACGGAAGCCAGCTAGAGTTGCGAACATTAAAATCACCAAGGAAAATGACCTCACTGTTAGGAAAGTTGGACTGGAGAAAGTCAAGTTGCAAAGAGAGGAAGTCAAAGAGCTCCAAGTGATTAGTGGAATTGGAGAACGGTAGAGACAACAGATGAATTTGACACAATGAGGTAAAGAGATTTTAAGCCAGAGGAGATTCCAAATTGCCAAATCTCTGGCAGGGAATATCAGAACGGACATATGCATAAGTAGCACCTTTGAGTCGAAAGGAATCACACAGCAAATAATTTGGGCATCTGATATGAGCAGTAGTGGAATCAACCGATAACTGAGATTCTGTCAGAAAAAGTACATGGGGTTTGGCAGACAGCAAGTGGAAATGGACATCGTTGAGATTAGAATTGAGACCACGTATATTTGTGAAATGTATTAGGAAGTGCTTGGGATGTTTAGATCTTTTCGCAGATAAGCTTGCTCTATTAGTTTGACAATTCATGGTGTATTCAATAGTAAGAAAAAGTAGGTGGGACATGCTGTATGAAGTAATGAAATTTCTGGATATGGCGTACACAGGGTAAGAATAAACCCAGATCTTTGACATAACGTGGCCTCGACAATGCTCCCCGCATACACACTACCCGGACTCCCTCCAGTCACTATCTGGCAGAGTAGAGATAGCAAGAATATACACTAGCTGATCCAAAAGCCTCCTAGAGAGTTACCAATAGGTTCAGTCTGGTGTACTAACTAGCGGCCGGCCTTCAAACACCGTTTTAGAGCTGTACTCTCGAAATGTAAGGAACATTGGATCTCGCCACGATGTTCATCATAATCTCAAAGGTCATCAATCATACTGCATGATGGAAGAGATAGGGTACTATTATCAATTATAAGAAAGAGAATATTGTCAGGTACAAGAATCACCACTGATGGATGGCCTGCATATAAAGATCTCTACCGAGACATTAATTATACCCATGATGAGGTTATTATTATTATTATTATTATTATATTAGCCATACGGTGCAAGGAAGCCTGTGGCTTATGCTGCACCAGCCTAAAAAAAAAAAAAAAAAACTAATTCCCGCGTTACCATGAGAGAGAGAGACAGACAGTTGAAGGGAATCACCAAGAAAGAGAAAAATGATTATATCCAGCTCAGGACCCTGGGTTTGCTAAGCCGCCCATACTCACCAGATGTGAGTCCCTGGGTATATTCATTGCTATAATTTTGTTTCTCCAGTTGATTCAATTACGACGAAGAAAAATAATCCAATGGCATTCCTTTGCGGTTTCAAAAATAGGTGGGGCTAATTCATTAGAATTTTTTCCACATTTTTAGATTTGATTCAACAATTGAAAGCTATGAACTAATGGTCATATTGTTTGACCGCGAGTGTAACTTCGAATTGAAATTGTTGTGATTCGCCTATAGAGGATCCCTGAATAATATAAAACCGATTCTTCGCTTTATAAAAAAAAAAAACTATTAAATAAGATATTCCTACTGTGTTTACGATGTATATCAATAAAACATTTCAATTATGAAATATTTATATTGTTAAATAAATATTTCTTAATTTAAATGTTACATTGCCAAAATACATAAAATGCTAAACATATTTTAAATTTTTACATTTATGCCATTTCCGCTATTACATATTCAATCCGCCAAACTGAAGCAATTCAGCTAAATCTAGCGGGAAAATCGTTAAATTGGCACCACTGATCATATCATGCTTTATGCAGACAGATAAATGCTGACAGTAACAGCAGGTTCCCATACAAAATGGAATTTGTTTTAATTTTCTTTTCAGTATGAAATTTATCTAGTATGTTAGTGCACTATTTATGTATAGATTAGAAAAATAAACCGACTGAACATCCATGTATGTATTGAAAATTAAAATTTTTATATGAAATATTTGTTTTTCAGTTGTTAAACAGTTAATGTATTCTGTAATAGGAATAATTGGGATAGCATTAGTGTGTGTCTGTCAGAGGATTAAGATTTCCGATGTATTAGACCAGTTATTTTTTCACGGAATAAAAGATGATGATATTGTTATACATGTAGATACTGATGATATTACAAGTTGAATATGAGTTTTGCTTCAAGGTTATGAAGGAAAGTTGAGAAAAAGATACGAGTTAAGGAATGAAAGAAAGTTGAGAAAAAGCCATGAGTTAAGGACTTAAATTATAATTAACTTAATTTAATCAGTGTGGACGTGTATTAATTTTTACTAGGTATTATACAAAACAGTTTGTGCCTGTTAATTCCAAGCTGGAGAGATCATGCTGGATTCACAGGAGTAAAATTCTCAAGATGGCCTGTGCTTCTTAAAAGAATGAATTGCTCTAAAGCAGAGATACACTTAAAAAGAACAGGTGCAAGAATATTTGCTGATGCTGTTGAGGTAGATTTAAATTTTTTGTCAAATTGTCCTACTGGAACATAACTGACTTGAGAAGAAGTGCAGTACAGCTGGATAGCCTTATAACACTAATATAGCGAAAACTTGAGAGTCATGGGACTGTGGAAATGTAATAACTAAATAGTTGCACAGAGGATGCTGAAACTAACCTAATATCCATCTAAAAATTTTGAGGCAACACACTGCCATTAGCTACTGCATGGGATGTGCAAGAGTGGCAGCTAACATAAAAAAGAGAGATTTGTATGTTTGCACACTAATGCAAGGAATATAGTTAAATTTGAGGTTCTTGTTAGAAAATATTCTAACATGATGAAATAGAAAATTAAAGAAATATTCTCAATATGGTTTAAGTAAGGATTAATCAGATTCAGAATTTTCAAATTAAAAACTACTAACAAGAAATAGTGATCACAGTATAATGTGGAACTTATTCAAAGAAAGAATTACTGTCAAAGGAGAAGGGTTTCTTTTTACAAGGGGTGTGGATCATAGGATATCTGAGGTTGTAGTGGGATTAAATGATAATTCTAGCAAATTCTCAGGAGGAAATATTCAAGGAAGTTATTTTGGAAGCATTTTATATCAACAATAGGATATTGTTCAAGGTATAGAACAAAATAGGTTTCACAAGAACTGTTGGCCTTAGCAACAAAGAAGAAAAATATGAGTTGATGACAAATTAGCAGTTAGCTTATAAAGTTAGAGGTGTTACGAGAAGTCCTTGACTAAGAGTATAAAGAGCAGTAGTGAAGAATTCTTTGCTTATATTAGCAGTAAAAGGAAAGGAAAGAAACATTCAGATTGGCCAACTTGATATCTGTGGAGACGATATAAATTATTCTGAAATGTTGCTAATAAACAGAATAAATGATCCTAGTATTAAGCAGTTTTATGATCAAGTGACTTCCGATGAATTTGCACTTTTCCTTGAAAAATTTAAAAAAATTATCCTTGTTTACAGCAATATAAATTTGTGTACTTAACTAACCTTTAACCTTCCATTGCTGGTATATCTGATAGAAGTCATTTTTTAAAATTTTTCTGTTACATTTTTAAATGAAATTGGAACTATCCATCTACCTTTAGCCACCACTATTCTCAGTATTCTCTAACTGGTTATACAATATTATCTGTTTTCAAATCAATCTACTATGAATTAGCATTAGTAGAGGCATACAATACAAGAAAGCAAGCTTATGCAGCATTAGCCAAAAAAAAAAAAAAAAACCTCCCATTTCACCCCTCCATTTGTTCCAAATGCCTGTCCAGCTCAGCCTTAAATTTATTTAGGCTATCAGCTTCCACAACAAAAGATGGAAGTCTGTTCCACCCATCAACTACCCGCTGGCTAAAGGCAAATTTCCGCACATCTATTCTACAACTGGCTTATCTCAATTTGAATCTGTGTCCCCTCAGGTTCTTAATCTGAGCAAGAGAAAGAATCCCATCAGCATTCAGCTTGCTCAACCCATTCAAGGCTTTATTATTAGCCATAGGGTGCAAGGAAGTCCGAGGCTTATGCTGCACCAGCCAAAAAAAAAAAAATTCCTTCATTACCTGAGAGATACAGAGAATTAGAAGGGAATCACCAAGAAAGCAATCACCCTGGATTTGCCAAGTCCATGCTCACCAGATGTGAGACCCTACTCTACAGGCACTGCAATTTGCAGAACTTAAGCCTTTCTTGGTAAGAGCACCCCTTTGTTCCACTCACCAATCTTGTTGCCCTTCTTTGTACTCGTTCTAGCAACTCTACATCCTTCCTAAAATGAGGCCTCCAGATCTGTGCACAGTACTCTAAGTGTGGCCTGACCATTGCCTTGTATAATGGGATTATCACCTCCCTGTCCCTGCTAGCAAAATTCCTATATATCATTGACAAGGCTCATGATCTGCCCTAGCAGCCCCTCTTCACTGCTCAGCAGACTTCATATTTGACTGCACAATTACCCCCAGGTCTTTTCCACTTCCCTGAGTGAAGTACCACAGAGTTGGTACGTTTCTCTTCGGTTATCACTACCCATATGCAGTACTTTGCATTTGTTGATGTTAAACTTCAGTTGCCACTTTTCAGCCCATTTCCCCAACTTAGCTAGATCCAGTTGGAGTAGCATACTGTCCTGTTGTTAACAACCCTTTCAACCTCTGTATCATCTGCAAACTTGGACATTAAACCTGATATACCTTCATCAATATCATTGATAAATATACAAAACAACAATCGGCCCAACACCGAACCCTGGGGAACTCCACTAATAACATTAGTCCACGAAGAGCAGTGTTCATTGATTACCACTCTCTGTCTTCTCCCACTTAACCATCCCTTTATTCATTGTAGCAACTAACCCTTAATGCCATACCTCTCAAATTTGTACAGCAGTCTTCCATGTGCAAGAGTATCAAAAGCTTTCCTGAAATCCAGGTATATGATATCAAAATTATTTTTGGCATTCAGTTCCTTTGTGACCACATCATAATATCCAATAAAATTGGTCAGACAAGAACTCCCTTTAAGAAACCCATGCTGTGTCTTAACTATTACTTCAGTCTTGTCTAGATCAGGAGTGGCCAACTTAATTTGTGATGCGATCTACTTCTTTCTTTCAAAATGTGCTGTGATCTACCATCTCAAAAATTTCATTGCACAAGGTTCACAAATTGAGGGATGACTGTATATTTAAAATTCGTCGTGATCGACCGAAATTAAATCCGCAATCGACTTGTTGGCCAACCGTGGTCTAGATGATCCTGCAATACTTCTTTGACTAGTGATTCCATTATTTTCCCAGAACACAAGTTAAACTAACAGGTCTATAGTTACCTGTGTCACCTTTTGAACCCCCTTTGTGAATTGGTGATACATTTGCACACCTCCAGTCCATGGGGACTTCCCCTCAGTCTAAGGAAGCTATCATAAAGGGTTTTTTACTTCCTTTGCTGCCTCCTTTAATATAATTGGATAGATCCCATTTACCCCAGGTTCCTTTTTTATGTTTAACTTCAACAATTTCTCCTCCACTTTGCTCTCAGTTATTACAAAATCATTAAGTATCCTGCTACAATTTGATAGCCTTCTGCCATTTTCAAACCTTAATAATTCCTCATGTGTGAATGTAGATGCAAAATACTCATTCAGTTTATCAGCTACCTGAGCATGATCATCAGTTGTCAACCCATCTATGTTAAGTAGTCCAATCTGATTCATCTTTTTCCTTCTAGAGTTTACATAAGTAAAGAACTCTGCTATCTATTTTTCTTTGCATCCTTTGCCAAAGATTTCTCGTACTCTGCCTTCGCCTGCCTATTTATGAGACTAATTTTTGTTTGACGTTAACAGGTGCCAGGTGAGCAAACTCATCTTTTTTCTATGCAGTTCCCGTGTGGTGTCTGTGAAACACCAGCAACACGTGTCTGAACTTGCCATAGGGCTGTGTGTTTTGTCAGCTACTGCTCCTCTATCTGCTGTGTCTACATGACAGGATTGGTAATATGGACAGGAATTCTCAACTCCACACCAAAATGGAATCCATTGAGTTTACAGATACAATTACAGCAGGCTTTAGGTCTGAAGAATAGTTTCCTTACAGTTAATTGTCAAAATAGTCCTTTTTCATCACCAGTTTTGTTAATAAATAACTGAAGCAGTAACAAACATAGAAAAAATATCACCTTTCAGGATACAGATGGAATTAAAAAACATTGTCAGAGCACACAGAACTGTCCAACAATTCATTCAGATGATATACTCAGATGATTTAAAAACAGACAATTACTTTGGAGGGGTGGTAACTGTGCAGTGAGGCATGAAATTCTCTGAGGAGTGAAGATATGCTGCCAGGACAGTTCATGGGGGTTTTGTTAATGATAACAGAAACTTTGCTAGCAGGGATAAGGATTTGATTATCCCTTCGTATAAGTCTATGGTTAGGCTGCAGCTTGAGTACTGTATACAGGTCTGGAGGTCTCACATTACGAAGGATGTAGAGTTGCTGGAATGGGTTAAGGCAGAGGTTCTCAAACTTTATCGGTTCGCGGCACCCTTACTGTCCCAGTAATTTTTTCACGGCATCCCTAGGCCAAAAGAAACACTTAACACAGTTGTTTTTGACCTTTTAATATATACCTATATAATAATTTTATTCTTTATATAGAGGTACTAAATAAAGATCAATTATAGATCACCACAAGATTAAAAAGATACGGTACAATGGATATTGTACCGCACCCTTTTTATAATGAAATAAATATATAAGTTTCAAAAAAAAAAAAAATAATAATAATAACTTTCAGTAACTTAACCCAAATTACACGGCACCCCAGTTGAAAAGGGGCTCACATCTGGTGAGTATGGGCATGGCACACCCTGGGTCCTGAGCTAGATATCATCATTCTTCTCTTTCTTGGTGATTCCTTTCTACTTCTCTCTCTCTCTCAGGGTAATAGGGAATTTTTTTTTTTTTTTTTTTTGGCCGGTGTAGCATAAGCCTCAGGCTTCCTTGCACCATGTGGCTGATAATAATAATAATAATAATAAAACCACTGGATTAAGGGAACAAAAAGGGTGCTCTTACTTGTAACCCCAGAGCAACGTATCAACTCTGTGGTACTACCCTGACAGTGGTAGAGAATGAAAAGGACCTGGAGATAATTGTGCAGGCAGATATGAAGTTCTCTGAGCAGTGCAGACGGCTGCAAGAGTAGCTCATGGTGTCTTGTAAATGATATACAGGAATTTTTCTAGCAGGGATAAAGAGGTGATTATTCCCTTGTATAAGGCAATGGTCAGCCCACACCTTCAGTACTGTATACAGGTCTGGAGGCCTCATTTCAAGAAGGATGTAGAGCTGCTGGAACGAGTACAGAGAAAGGCAACAAGATTAATGAATGGAACAAAGGGTTGCTCTTACGAAGAAAGGCTTAAGTTTTGCAAATTACAGTGTCTGGAGACTAGGCACCAGCGAGGTGATCTGGTAGAGGTGTATAAAGTTTTGAGTGGTTTTAGCATGCTCAATGCCGATGAGATTCTTCCTCTTGTTCAGAATAATCACCTGAGAGGGCATAAATTCAAATTGAGGAAAGACAGATGTAGGATAGATGTGCGGAAATTTGCCTTAGCCAGTGTGTAATTGGTTGGTGGAACAGACTTCCAACCCTTGTTGTGGAAGTTGATAGCCAAAATAAATTTAAGGCTCGGCTGGACAGGTTTTTCGAACGAACAGACGGGTGAAATGGGAGTGTTTTTTTTTTTTTTTTTTTTTGGCTGATGCTGCATAAGGTTGCGTTCTTGCAACATATGCCCTCTACTAATGCTTCTCTTTTAGGGATGTAATAAGTATTACATCCCTAAAAGGGATGTAATACTAAAAAGTATGTAAAAAGTATATAGTCGACTCTTTTAAACATGCTAATAAGTATTGCATCCCTTTTAGGGATGTAAAAAGTAGTAATACTTTTTATTACTACTTTTTACATCCCTAGGGATGTAATAAGTATTACATCCCTAAAAGGGATGCAATACTTATTAGCATGTTTAAAAGAGTCGACTGTACAGTAATACCCGGAAGTTAAGCGATAGATGGGTCCGACGAAAATCACTTAAGTCGAATTTGCGTAAGTCGGGGTACAACTTTGCATATAAATACATATAAATTTTGTTTAATTGGGACCAAGGACTAACAAAAACACTAGTTTAGAAGAAAAATATTTAATAAAATTGCAGTTCTTTGTACATATTAATACAAAATATGTATTAAAAATAAACGAGTTACGGAAAAAAGTTATTTCGATGTCGATGGCTTCATAAAATCTAACAAATTCGTCTGGAGACACAGCGCCTTCTTTTTTTCACGCAGAATTTCTTCGTAGCAAGCTAATAATTTTTTTATTCCTTGCTTTGTAGCTATAACGCGTTCTTCTTTGGAGTCTATGTTTTCTAAAATTTTTAAGCCCTTTTCAATTGAGCTGAGACCGGCTGGCATGCTTGCAATTATCATGTGCTTTTCTGTTGGAACTGGGTCTGAAGTGTCGGATACTTCAGTGACGTTTTGCTCACGCATCTCTATGAGCTCATTCATTGTCAGCTCCTGACTATGTGAATCCAACAGCTCGTTGACATCATCACCATTGACTTCCAAATCTAATTGCCTGGCAAGATTAACAACTGCTTCTATCACATGAGCGACATGATCAGTTTCTGGCGTTGTTTTCGCCTCGTTTTTGAAAAAAAAAAAAAAAAAAAATGGACAAAGTTTCTTCCAGACACCATTCAATGTTTTTTTGTAAATTTCATCCCAAGATTCTTCAATGATTCTTACGGCATCTAAAACATTGAATTGTTTCCAAAAGGTCTTTAACAGATATCTCACTATTTTGTCTCAGCTTCATTCAGACGTGCAAACGAACGCCTCGTGTAGTAAGCCTTGAATGTTTTGATGACCCCCTGGTCCATCAGTTGAAGCAAGCTGGTTGTGGTTGGAGGCAAAAACACAACTTTCACACGTGGATCGAAATTAATTAGGGTGGCAGGAGGGTGACCGGGTGCATTGTAAATAAGAAGCATCACTTTAAATGGAATCTGTTTAGACTTGCAGTAACGTTCGACTTCGGGTATGAAGTGGTGACCAAATCAGTCCTCAAAAACGGAAGCTGTCACCCAAGCTTTATGATTTGACTTCCAAATCACTGGTAAGTTAATTTTAGTTATAATTTTTAAAACTCTTGGGTTTTCGGAGCGATAAATTAAGAGAGGTTTTAACTTGCAGTCACCAGCTGCATTCCCGCCAACCATCACTGTCAATCGGCCTTTGGAAACCTTAAAGCCTGGAAAGTTTTTTCTTCAAGCGCGATAAAAGTTCTTTTAGGCATCTTCTTCCAGAGCAGGCCAGTCTCATCCACGTTAAATACGGTTTCACTGCTGTAGTCACCTTCTTCTATCACAGCCTTGAGTGTCTTAGGAAAAGAAGATGCTGCTTCTTTATCGGCACTTGCCGCCTCTCCGCGATACTGTGCCAGTTACAGCGAGTTTTAAATCGGTTGAACCAACCGTTACTAGCTACAAAGTTTTCATCTTTGCCTGCCTCCTTCTTTCAACCTCTCAAAAATCAGATTAGTTTGATAGCACACAGTGTTCTGATCGACTGGACAATTCTTCACTTTTACTTGATTATCACACCATAATTTCAGCATTATTTCCATCTCAGCAATAATACTATGACGTTTACGAATTATGCTTGAGTTGAAGGATTGAGCATTTTTCGCCGCTTCGAGAATTCTTTCTTTATCTTTTATGCTTGTTCTTACTGTGGATTCCGGTAGCTCAAACGTCTTTGCCAATTCACAAATTTTCATTCTGCTATCAAAATCCTTGATAATGTTAAGTTTACATTCCAAAGATATCGTTTTCCTTTTCTTACTAGGTGCAGGAGAATCAGATTTACTTCGTTTGAACGACATAGTTTTTTTAAGGGTTTAGAAAACGTATAACAAAACAATCTTAACTTTCGTCGATCGTAGAATCGTAATTGTGCACGTAGAGTTCGCGCGAAACACGTCCAATGCGTAACACAGCAAGAGAAACACTGAGGGTCGTTTTTCATATGCCATCGTTATACGGCTCGACCGACGCGATCCATTTCTCTCCTGAAAACGATGTAATTTCCGACAAAGTTGAGCACGAATTCGAACTCACACATATAAATATGACATTTGGAATACAAATTCTTGTATATGTGTGCAGCTCATGTGGCAGCAAAGTTGAATTTTGTTCATCTTTCGCTCTCACTCGCCGCCGTCGCACCGTATATCGATAGCATATGAAAAACGACCTTGAAGATAGTGGGCGGCAGTGTTGCCAAACATAAAAATGAAGAACCGCGTAACTCCGAGTTCGCGTAAGTCGGGGTATTACTGTATAAGAATTTCTGGGTTCCAAGATACGTGGAAATCCCTTGTAATGAACTTGCAGACCAATCTACTAGGTATTAGTATTAAAAGTGGCAAATGATGCAAGAAAGCAAGCTAATGCAGCATTAACCAAAAAAAAAAAAAACAGAATTTCTCATATTGCCTATCCATTCCCTTTAATAGTTTGTCTAGGGGCAATGATTACAATGTAAACCATCTGCTTTATAGCAAAAAAAGGTCATTTAATTGAAATCATGCCTCAGACTAGAGTGGCAGAGCAAAGGGCTGAAAGTAGTGGGAGTGTTGTAGCTCAGAGTAAAACTGGATAAAACTCCTATGAATAATGGAATAAAATGAAAAACTTATTCCGAATGTGGTCTTACATTTGCCCTATGTAGTAGGATTATGATGTTTGATAAATCATTGATAGAATGCCACGGGCTTTCCTGTCTGCCTGTTCAGAAAACCTGATATCTGCTTGTATTGTAACTCCCAGATCCCCTTCTTCCTCCATAGTTTTCAATTCAGTTCCACCAAGTGTAAAGACCTTGCATTTAGCTGCCACTTCTCTGACCATTGTTGCAGCGTGTTCAAGTCATCTTGAAGGAGCGCTGCTTGGTACTGACCATTAACTACTTTACCAATCTTAACGTCATCTACAAATTTTGATATCACACTGCCTTCTATCCCTTCGTCGATGTCATTTATGAACATGAGAAACAACAGTGGTCCAAGAGGGACTCACATCTGGTGAGTATGGGCTTGGCACACCCAGGGTCCTGAGCTGGATATGATCATTCTTCTCTTTCTTGATGATTCCCATCTACTTCTTCTGACTCTTGTTCTCTCTCTCAGGGTAATTCAGAAATTTTTTTTATTTTTTGGCTGGTGCAGCATAAGCCTCTGGCTTCCTTGCACTGTATGGCTAATGATAATAATAATAATAAGAAGAACCAATTCTTCGGGGACCCACTCCTGACATTATGCCAATCTGAAGAATATCCATTAATCACAACCCTCTGCCTTCTCCCCTGTAGCCACCCAGCAATCCATCTCAGAACTTTATCAGCAATCTCAACATGTTCCAGCTTATACGGTAACCTCTCATGAGAGATTGAGTCAAATGCCTTGCTAAAATCTAAAAAAACTATGTCGAAATTAATGACCTTTTTTTTGCTATAAAGCAGATGGCTTATATTGTAATCATTATTCCTGTTCTCCAACACCTGCATTATTTTGATGTTGGACCATTTAGAAATATGAATGCATACTTGTTTGTTCATTATACTTTTGTTTTGTGCTTATTTAATATATTATTGTTGATGTCAAAAATAAAAACTCCTTTCATTATAGTACATTATTTGTATTATTATTGTTATTTGAAAATATTGCTGGCTACATCCTCCCTCTCCAAGAGATTCAATCAAAATGAACTGGCTCAGCATTTCCCAAACTGGGGTCTGCAGGCCCCTGGGGGTCCGTAGACCAGTTCCAGAAGGTCCACAAAACATTCAGAAGGTATCAAGTAATGTGTGTTTATTTTCTTAAAAAATGTACTGATAGAATCACAATGAATTTCGCTTTAGAACATTACTTATTTTTGATACGATTAGTATATATCATTGTATACATATTTCGAATTATTCGTTCTATATATAGCAAATTGATGATAAATAAAGTTATTGTATATGTATAAAAATAAGAATAAAGTTGAGTTGTTTCACACATTAAACTTTGAATTTTCTTTTCAGAAAACCCAGTGTTCATATTGGGTTGAAGGGGGTCCACAAACTTGTTTTTATTTTTGAAGGGGTCTGCAAACTTGTTTTGATTTTTGAAAGGTCCGTAAATCTCAGTAGTTTGGGAACCACTGAACTAGATCAAAGCAGTGGCTCTGATCCAAAGCCCCCGAGAGAAATAGCCTGGATGCATACAAACATTTATTCAGTATCAAATTGTGCCGCCTTTGTTTCAAATAACATCAATTGTGTGGTGTGGCAGGGATTCTGTAAGGTGTTTTAGTGCGTTTTGATATATTTATAACCATTTTTTGAGAATAATATTGCATAGCTGTGCCAGAGTTGAAGGAAGAGGATTTCGTTGCCGAATAGCTCTCTCCAGCATATCCCACACACTCTCAATAGGATTGAGATCAGATGAATGTGGAGGCCAGGGAAGATGGTGGAAATCTGTGTCATGTTCTGTGAACAATTCTTATATGATTCTGGCATGATGCACTGTTGCATTGTCATCCATTAAGTGGCCATCACCTTTGGGATAGAAGTGTAACATTGCAGGGTGCAGCAGATCTGATACAAAATTTAGGTACTCCCTGGATGACATTTGACCTACCACTGGTATCAATAGACCAAGTCCATGCCAACAAAACATTCCCCATACCATGATACCACCTCCAGATGTGCTTTGGTTGTCTTAACAAGGCAAGCAAGTTCCATTGCTTTGTGAGGTTCTTGCCACATTCTCTGCCTGCCATCAGTTCACAACAAAAGTGGTCAGTGCGATTCATCTGACCCACTTGACTTTCTTTCGTTATTCTATTGTCCAATCACAATGTTCTCAGCACCACTGCAAGTGGATTTTTCCCTTTTTCTCTGAAACAAATAGTTTCTGAATAGGCAGGCAGCTGCCAGTACCCAATTTATTCAATTCCCTGTGCATGGTATGGGATGAAAAAGGGCAGTTCTGGGCTTGGTTGAATTCATATGTTATTTGCTGCACACTCGATGCCCTATTTTTCTGTGCAGTTCTCCTTAGAGTATGATGTCTTTGCTCATGAAGTATTGTTTTTCTGCTACATTTATGTCTTTGAGGTGTGGAGGAACCATTTGCTTTCCAGTCATTGAAAACTTTGAGATGGATACCTTTGAGAAACCAGTTATATCTTTTGTTTCTTGAACTGTGACTCCTGCTCGTGGCTGCTCACAGCCACGAGCAGCCACCTGCAATAAGACATTTTCAAAGTGAAATGGATCATCTGTTTTCCCCATTCTGGCTTCAGATTACTGCAGTCAGACAGCCTGTGCAGTATTTTTAACGAGGCAACATGTCATCACTCATATCATAGTGTTCTTTACGTTAATTCTGATTTATTTGCATTTCTTCTATATGTGACTGTCTTAATATAAAGGTTCATATTTTTTTGACCATTGTGTGAACTATGAATACCTATTGTATTTTGGAATGTGAACGAACTGAATCCCAGAAACAGAAAACTGTTTGCCATTCTTGCTATGTTGTCCACCCAGCTAAAATTCATTAATCAATACTCATCATTCATATTTCTTTTTGTTTCTCCTGATTAAAAATTTGGCAAATACAAGAACCAAGAGTATTCTATGTAAAATTTGAAAATTTGGTACGAAACTGAAATAAATTTATCTAAATCTGTTTAATTTGTTTCTACAATTTTTTTAGTCCTTCAGTGTGAATTAATGAGATTTTCTTGTATTGCTAAATATTCACTTGTCTTTTGTATCCTTATATATAATACTCATGCTCTTTCTTTTTTTCTTTTTTAGATTTTGTCTCAAACTGAAGTACAGCCATGTGGATACACAATGAAAAAGAATAGTTGGATTTTCCTTGCAATTGTATATTGTATGACAACTTCTAACTGCTGAATATCATATAAGAGTTGTATGATGTATTTTATATAATTGAATATTTGTACATAATAAGAATATCATGAAAAGTTAATTATCACTTACAGAAAGACAATAATTATTTTAAATTGTAGCTTTTGTTTTTTTTTTTGTTTTGTTTTACTAATTTTTAACAAGTTTATACAATCACTGTGAACATCAATGTGAGGTAGAGTGGAAACAAAAACAGGAAACCCAGACATGTCGAAACTGGAATTTTACACTTTTATATCTAAAATGCTAGAGTCATTCAAGTAAAAGGGGAGCTGAGCTGCACTAAGAATTATCAGTATTGATGTAAAAATCATTCATCACTTACACACTGAGATATTAACATGGAAGAAAAAGATAATATTATTATAGATTCACTAGAAAGGAAACCATGCATATCTCTAGAAGCAGCTACATCAAAATTGAACATAGCAATGAGAAGTAGTAGTAGTAGTAGTGATGTCACCATTCTTCCTATTAATGAAATGAACACACCCAATAGATACACAACAGCAAGAAACCTTGAAGGAGACCAGTTTAAAAAAAAACATCCAGTGCCTATAAAAGAAACTGCAAAAAGAAAGGATGTAATTGTTAATGCAAATTATCCTATTCATGACAGAACGGAATCAAAATACACACAAAAAAGGAAAAAAATTATAATTACCGAGTGTATGAGAAGTCAGAATATTATAAATGCGATATATGAATGTATTTGCCGTTTTGTAACTGACAGCTTTTGCCTGTTTTCTAACCATATTAGCATTAAACACAATCACAAAAAAAACTTTCTTATTTGTGTAAAATGTGGCAAACAATTCTGTACACTACATGCTTTAATTAAACATATTAAATGTGAACCTCATGCTTCAAAATGTATGAATTTATTTTTACATGAAAAATTTACCAGGGAAGCTTATCATTGTATGTACAAAGGATGTTTGTTTAGTTCTTTATTTTCAAAAAGATTAAAAAAACATGTTTTATTATTTAAACATTATGATGGAATTTCCATACCAGCAAAAAACCGTTCAAAGCCAAAAAAAAAACGTTCAAATCCAAAAAAAAAACGTTCAAAACCGTTTAGTTTAGGCCGTGCATTACGGCCTAAACTAAATAGTCCAAATATTACCAAAAATAATTGTACTTTTGATTCAGTTCACGTTAGTGATGTTGCAAGTCATCAGAACCAGTCTTCAGTGATCAGCAGTAACATTTGTAACAATGATGCTACTAATAATCAGCTTTTGAACTATGAAATAAATGCTGTTGATATTAGTTTGCATAACAAAACCAGTCATCCAGTGGCTTCTAATCAACCATTGCTTGGCAGCATTAAAAATGTTTTACAAGGCACTAACTGCAGCAGCTATGCCTCACCTACAACAAACCACAAATGTTTATCAGTTTATAGTGAGAATGGTGCAAAGAAAAGAAAATGTCGAAATATTACCATAAGTAATGGTCAGAAAAATCCTTCAATTCTGATAGACAATCAGAGAGATGTTTTTCAAAGGAAAAGAAAATTAGGAACTGAAATCCATGTGACAAATTCATTTAAATCTAATGAAAATGTTTTGCAGCAAAAATTTATTTCAATTAATGCCCTATCAAATAATAACATTAGGTTCCCTCAGAACTGTGGCAGTGTTCTTAATGATTACTCTTATGTTAATTTAGGATACAATGTTATTACAGTTCAAAGAAGTAGATCAAATGAGAATAAATTATATCACCTCATTATAGCTAATGAAAATCACATCCTTGTAGTTGCATCACATACAAGAAATATCCTTGAATGCAAGGATGAGAATGAACAAGATATGCATAACTCTAAGACACAAATCTTTAACAAATCAAAACAAAAGGAAATACCAGAGATGGTTAGAGATAAGGTAATTGATAATTCTGATTTCTGTCATATAGCATGCCATAACAGGAGAAGTAAAAAGAAAGCTGCATCTATTTGTGTCAGTAGTGAGAGTGATAGCAGTAGTGAGTCTGGCAGTTCTCCTGTGAAAAAAAGTCGTGATCACTTAAAAAGGGCATGTAAACCTACAATATTTTATAAGCATTGCAAAGCTTCAAATGATGGTGATGGTAGCAGTGAAGATGTATGGGATAGCTCTGAATATTCAGATGATGAATATAAATTGTCTTCTGATTCCTCTAGAGAGAATATTTTAGGTTTATATCATAAAAATAATCAAGTTAAGAATGATGTAAATAAAGGTACTGTTGCTTCTCATTTACAAAGTAGCACATCAAACAACAACACTGCACAATCTTTTGCTTTAGAGGATAAGCCAGAGATACAAGCGTGTAATATAAAAGAACTTGTTACAAACATAAACCGAGGAAGGTTCAAAATTCTTTCTGTATTAAAACCTCCTGAAATAATGCAAGAGTTGTTTAAGGTAGATAAACTTGCACACTTTTTCAAGTGCATGGCAGAAAACTGTACATTTACAACTGATTATAAAAAAGAATTTACTGATCATCTGGTGACTCATAACATAAATATGACATATTGTTTGTATTGCCATTCTGAGTTTGCTTGCAATTCTTATTTTTCTGATCATGTGGTCCAGCAGCATGGTATCAATAAATACCAGTGTCCGTATTGTTTTTATCGTGCATGTAGTGAAACACTTGTTCAGTTACACCATTATTATTTCCATCATGATAAGGATAAAGTTCCTGTTATTGCATGTGATCCAGTTTTGACAGACAGTCATGTTAAAATTCATGATTATAGTTACCATTCATGTCCTGTTGAAGGCTGTTTCTTCAGACAAAACATGCTTGAAATTTTAGAACATATGCAAAACGACCACACTGATGTGACTCTAGTTGAATGGAATGAAGATATTCTAAGAGGGGAAAGTAGTAATCAGAAAGGTAATTACAAATGTATGTACTGCCATTATAATACAAATATGCAGGCTGTTATGATTCGCCACAACATTTGTGAACATAGCAACAGAATATTGAGGTATTTTAAATTTTTAAATGATAAATGCCAAACTGCAGAAAAAACAAATATGTGTTGTATACTAGATTCGTCATCATATTTACAGGCCATATCGAAAGACAGGGATCCATTAGAATATAACAGCTCTCAAAGATATCCATCGCAATCAGTAAATGATGATCAAAATATTGGAGTTGCTTATGAAAAGGTCAATACTGTTATTAATAACGTATCCTCAACATTCCAAACGTATCTAAAAGAAAGTGATTGCAACAAAGTAGATAATTTAAATATATTTACTGATACTGCACCCGAAATATTAAATTTGAATTGCCTTAGTCAAAATAATTCTTATAATAAAACTGAGAATAGTCACCTTCCTGTTCCTTTAAAAAGAAATGAAAATTTATTTTCTCAAAAGTGTAAAAATGTTGATATTCACGATGATAAAACATCTGTTGAGCTAGTAGTTACCAATATTAAAAAAGAAGTAACAAGTGATGAGAGTTCCTCTTGTGACAGTGACAACCAATTTAGTGAAATTAATAAATATTTTTTATTACCTAAAAAGGAAATCAAACAAGAAACTGATGAAGAAACTACAAGTAGCTCTTCTTCTTGTGATGATGATGACAACAAGAATTTTAATTGTCAGTTTTTTGAGCAATTAAGAAACTTTAAGGAGCCGAAAGATAGTGAAAATTCTTCGCCTGCCCCTAACTCAACTGTAAAAATTGAAGTGAATGATCAAATAAAAGATAATCAGTTTAATTCCGACAGTCATTCTAAATGCAATGTTTCTCTAGAAACTTTCAGAGATGGTATCCTGCATGTTGAATCTTCAGATAATATAAAAAATGAGAATCAAGGTTTTCTTTTGGAAAATAATAAAGATGATTCACCATCTGTAGCTTTAGAAGAAAGGAGTGATGTAAGTGAAGCTCTTTCTCTGTATCATTTCAAGGATGATAAGAGACAGTGTCAAGATGAGCAAGGTAAACAGTTTTATCCAGTGAACAGTTTGGAAGGTAGCAGAGAGCAATCTCCTATTTTGGAGATCAATAAAGATAACATTGCAAAGAATATCAGTTATGATGCAGCACAAATTACTTCTCTAGAAACTGCCAAACAGATTATAAAAGAAACAGTTTTCATGGATTTAAGAATGAATGATGTGCAGCATACTTCCTCACTAGTTAAGAGTAATCTAACCTTGAACCATGCAAAAGATGAGCAGTCCAGTTTTTTAGAAAGTTCAAAACAAGCAATTTTTTCAGAAACAATGAATTGTGATATGGAAAATTTTCTTTCTGAGAAAAATATTGGAAATCTTGAGCGACACACTGAACCTGCGGAGTGTGCCATAAAATTTGAAAATCAGCTTGTTCTGTCAGTAAAGAACAGCAAAGATAATGAAAGAATTCCTTTCAAAATTACAAAAAATGTGGCACAACTTCCTCTTTCTTTTAATGAAAATAAAAGTTTGGAAGCAAACAGCATTTTGGAAACTGATAAGAACGATGTACAACAGTATTATCAGCCAGCTCTTGATATTGCTTTAGGAAGTAACATCCCAAATAAAAAAGAAACCGTTTTTACAGAAATAAAAAAGAATTATATGCAACACCCATCTTCTTCGGTTAAGGATAATGTATCCTTGAGTCACATAAAGGATAATCAATGTGATATTCCAGAGACTTTTGTAATTGATCTAAAAGAGGCTGTTTCATTACAAGCAATGAATTGTGATGTGAAAAATTCTCTCTTGAGGAAAAGTTTAGAAAATATTGAAGAGCATACTCCTCCCATTGAGTTTGCAAAAAACAGTGCAAATCAGCATGTTCCTTCAGGAGGGAATGACCAAACTGATGAAGTTTCTTTTGATAAGGTTACAGAAAATGTAGTGCCATTGCCTTTTTCTTTAGATCATATAAAAACTGGAGAACAGAGCCATCTTTTTGAAACTGTTAAGGATGGTGTACAAGAGAAACTCTTGAAAACTGCAATTAATAATTTAAACCCAACTGTCGATGATACTATTTGTGTAGAAAGCACCACACAGAATATAAAAAATACTGTTTTTATGGAAATTAAAAAGAATGATGTGCAAACTTCAGCTTCTGTAGTCAAGAATAATCTGGCTTTAAATTGTGTAAAAGATAATCAGTGTAATGTTTTGGATATTTCCATATCTGATGCAAAACAAGCTGTTTCTTTACAAGTAATGAATTGTGATATGGAAAATTCTCTTTTTGGGAAGAGTATAGTAAATCTTGAAGGTCATACTCGTTCCATGGAGTATGAAAAATATGTTGGAAATCAGCTTATTACTAGCAAAGATGGTGAAAAAAATCTTTTTAAGGTTATTACAGAAAATGTGCAAGTTCCTCTTTCTATAAATCATAAGGAAAGTGGAGAAATAGAGAACAGTTACCTCTTTGAAACTGCTAAGGATGATGTGCAAGAGGCCACTTTGAAAACTGCTTTTAATAATGTACAACCTGCTGTTGATAAAGTTGTTCCTTCAGAAAGTACCACTCGGAAGAAGGAATGTTTTAACGAAATTAAAAATGATTTTCAACACCCTTCTTCTCTTGTAAAGCATAATATATCCTCAACTCATATAAAAGATAATCTATCTAATGTTTTGGGAGCTTCTGTAATGGATGAAAAACAGGCTGTTTCTTCCGAAGTAACAGATTGTAATGTGGAAAAGGATTTTTCAGTGAAAAGCGTAGAAAATATTGATAGTCCTGCTACCATGAAATATGCAAAAAATTTTGTAAATAAACTTGTTAATATGGGGCAGAATAACAAATCTAAGGAACTTTCTTTTGAAGTTACAGAAAATGAAGCACAAGCTCCTCTTTCATTGGATGATATAAAAAGTGGAGAACAAAGTTGTCTATCGGAAACAAATGAAAATAATGTACCAGAGCCCACCTTAAAAATTGGCATTAATAATCTTCAACCAGATGTCGGTGATGCGTTTGATGTTAGATATGATGCATTTTGTGCACAGTTACCTGATGAATATGATTCTGATTCAACAATAATATATTTTGATTCTAAAATGGATAGTGTAAACTGTCCAGAGGATACGGTTGTTAATTCAGAAATGGATTCTGCCCAGTCTGATTATTCTAAATCAAACACCATCTGGGAATGTAGACTTTGCTCAACAGGATTCTTAAAACAGAAGGAGGTAATTTTCCATTTAAAATCAGTACACTGTGTTCATGGGCTTTATAAATGTGCCTATTGTCAAAATGTGGATTCATCAAAAGCAGATTTAATGCTTCATTTGGAATTGAACCACCCTGGAGAGCCTTTTATAATTCTAGACCTTTGTACACCAAGAAAAGATATTGATGAATGTCTGGAGAGTTCTGTTACTTGTCTTTCTCTGAAAAACAGATCGCTGTTATCCCTGAAATGCTTCTTTTGTAATTATTCTGTAAATATTGAACAAGCATTGGATATTATTAAACACCTTTATAAGGAACTCCATTATCAGCAGTATAAATGTTGTTACTGCCAAGATAAATTTTATGCTGTAAATGAGATGCTGAACCACTTTAAGAATGAACATTTATCCAAAAAAATTATTTTCAAATTTCACAGTGACAGAGTTGTAATAAATTGGATAAAATCGTATTTGGATAGTTTAATATGTAAAAGTTCCTTTAATAACTATAATATAGATCAACAAAGTTTGTTATCTGAGAATATGTTTTATTGTGATTCATGTTCATTTAAAACAGAAGACACCTTTTCTATTCTCTGTCACACATATATGCACTTATTTTACATTCCTTATATTTGTGGCTATTGTGAAAAGGGCTTTTGTGACTTCAGGCAGTTGTTTGATCACATACATTCCATTCATGAAGGTTGTGAGTATAATGTCTTTAGAATTAAAATACCACGTCTCGAAGAAGAAGCTGTAAAACATTTATATGATAACTGGTACCAGAAAGATAAACAAACAGATAAAATATACTCACTTTGCATAATTATAGATTGTAATTTTTCTTGTGATAATATTTTACAGTTTAGTTCCCATGTGTTTTCTCATTTTGTCAAATTGAAATATACATGTTGGTACTGTTCCATAACTGGAAATAACAACAATACAATGATTAATCACTGTAAAAAATATCATGCTGGTAAACCTTTATTGTTGCTTAATCCAAGTGAAAAGGAAACAATGCTAGGTATATCACAAAATCAACAAAACCGAAAGATGCAGATTATGCAAGATAGTCAACGTAATGAACAAGAAAGTGACGTGTCAGTCATATCAAAGAGTACTCTATTTCCTTGGGAAAATTGTCAAACTGAAAAGAATTTAAAAGAAAGTATGTTTACACTTCTTGAGAAAGGAAGTATGCGAGATTTTCTGAACACTACAGAATTGAGCAGGTGTACAGAAGATGATGGGACAACCAGTGAAAAAGATGAATCTGAGATTTTTAATAAGGGATTGGTATTAAAGTCAAAACGACTAAGAAATAAAAAAATTAGTTTGAAAAATCAAGCAGAGCTTATTGATGTGTCTTTTGGTGACTTCTTTAATTTAAAAAACAAATTTGTACATAAAGGAAATGTTAGAGTCATAAATTGGGGCTTGACAGATCCACAAAGACCACTGAACAGTACTTTGACTTCTGTAATTGCACCGACTGTCTCTAAAATTTCTAATAAAAGAAGAGAAAGGAGGAAAGGATGCAGTCAAAATAATATTTTAGATACAAAACCAAAGAGAATAAGACGCACATTCCCAGTTAGGTATTTTTATTACTGTTCATACTGTAAAGTGAAAAGAAGAAAGACAATTTTTAGTTTATTTATGCACTGGATAAATCGTCATATGAGAAACTATTTGCGCTTTAAATATCGTGTTTTACCGTCACCTAGTACAAAATTTCAAAGAGCTAGGGTGAAAAATAGTTTTATGAATTGTTATAAATGTGTATATTGTGATAATGAAACTTATGATTTAGATAAAATGTATAAACATTGCACAGCATATCATGTTAATTTGGAATTTATGTATACACACAGTTGGTTTAATGATGATTTGCTGGACAAACTGGCTGTAGAATATTCTGAGGAAAGAACAGATGTAATTGATCAGAATGAGAATAATGTGGTAAACAAGGGTGATTTTGATGATATAGCCTTACTAGCACATGATGGTTATCATTGTCCAAAATGTAACTATTTTACATACAGACTTGATCTTTTGAAGAGACATATATATAATAGTCATAGTCGGAGATATGTGTGTGGTAACTGTCCTATGATATTTGGATATGCATTTTCTGTAAAGCGACATCACGATCAAGTGCATCCAGAAAAACCATTCAAAGTTCGGTATCTTGCAGATCCAAAAGTTATTGAAGAAGATGAAACTAGCCAGTCAGTAGATCACGTGACGCCCATACATCCACAACAAAAAGGAGTAAAGAGGAAAAGAAAAAAAAATATTGCTTACAGTCAACATTTATTAGATCCAGCAAACAGTTACAAGAATAGTGAAAAAAGATGTAGTCAGAAAAAAAATAAATCAAAGCATGTTAAGTACAAGTATAGCAAAAATAAGGTATTAGATGAAAAGGAAAATTTTTCTGTAAAAATGCATAATAAATATGAGGATAACATAAAAATAATGCAGCCTCAAATTATTTTAACAGATATCATGAAAGATGGCTTTGTTTTACACCCACCTTGAGAGTGTTAATGTAGCAAACTTGGTATTTCTGTATGCTCAGCAATTGTTAACTGTTATGAATAATAGTTTGCAGATGGCTTTAGAATTGCGTTTCCAGAGTTTGAAGCTTCCAGCTTAAACAGGCACAGTCACATTGCTACTGATGAGCAAATTGCACAAATTGGCCACACAGGCCAAAATAAGTGTACCATGCAGTATTGATAAGCTGGCTAGAGCAACGTATTGAAATACTGTAGAATGCAATTTCTGAAGTGACTGTAGCACATAAATATATTTAAAACTGTTAAATTTCGGTTATTAAGATGGGATTTCGGTATTTATTCAAGAAAAAACTATTTCTAATTAAAGAAATAAGTACTAAAGGGTTTGAATTTTATAAATCCCTGTATAAACCATCACTGATAACTCACACAAAGCACAACCAAGTTGCTAAATTATAAGATGGCTATTTCCAGATCCTTTGTGAATTACTGTCATTGGGCCAAAGAGAGGAAGGGATGTCTTCTAAAAGAATTGAATACAATTGAATTGAATTCTTGTTTAATTACAAGAATATTAATATAAGAATTTTGATTGAAAGAACCATAGCTTTTACATGAAATCCTCATTTTTATATTTAAGGAAATAGGCTGTCATTCAAATCTGTTATACTCAGTGGATGCAGGTCATTATAATAGTACAAATCATTCTTTCTGAACTGCTATCCTATATCCTGTGAGGCCTTTAATTTTAGGCATACTAAGTCCTCTTTCCTCTAATTTATTTATTTTATTTCAAATGCATTTCTAGTCAGGATCCTTGGATTTGACTTGCTAATATCACCTGGCCTTGAGACTGACTAACTTAAGATACTGAGGAGGAAATCCACATCTACCGACAGCTAGTCTCGAACCCCGCACACTCCACGTAGTACAGCTTAGTGCTCTTGCTAACTAGGTAGCAGGGCCCCTTCCTCTAATGACATCATCAATCTGCATTCTTGAGAGAAAATTGGATTGATGGTGCCAAGATCAAAACTTAGAAGTAGGAATTTCATAAAATCCAGGGTTCTTTCTTATTGTCTGAATTTTATGTTTATATTCTAATAATTATAGTTGTTTTCAATTCTTTATGTTCATTCACCTCCTCTTGCAGCCTGATTACTGGATTTTACAGAGGAGCCAAGAAAAATGTCTATCTATTCTGTTTCTTAATTCTTTTAAGAGTTACTTTCTAATGTCCTTTTTTCTAACACAGTAGTTATAACAAACTAATTTAAATATGATATTGTATGTGTGTGCATGCTAAGCTTTGTATGATGTATGCATAAGTTAGGAATTTTTGTCTGCATTTGAAATATTAAAAAATTGTATTTTATAGACAGTTTTAATAAAAGACAACAAATGGCTTATTATTGTCTTTTATATATTAAAAAAAAATTCTGAAATACTTTCTTCTCATATAGTTCCTGCTTGTGATTGCTTTGGCTTTTAACCACAATTTTTTTTTTATCTTCTTTTTTTGTTATTTACTATTTTTATGCATGGCTATAGCAAATTAACTTTTAATCTGATGCTGTGTATTTGTATGCTGTGCATAACTTTGCTGTTTTTTACCAGATGTGAAAAATATAAAGTTATTAAGTTAGTTAAGTGATTAAAATTAGAGACGATTTTAATTATACTTTATAAAAAAAAAGAAAATGCAAATAAAAATATGTTCTAAAATGCAGTTTATTCACATATAGTTCTTGCCTGCCATTTCTTGTTGCTTTTGAACTGCTTTTTAAATAAAATGTGTTATACTTCCTTTATTTTTGATTTGCTATATTTGATGTACTGCTGTAGCAAATTAACTTTAGTTCATTAAACATTAAGTATGTTTAAGTTTAAAAAATATGAGAAAATAGTTATATTTTAAAGTTTTCATATGTGTTTTAGAATTAAAAAAAAAAAATGCTATAACAACATTGGAATCAAATCACAACCAAAAGTGTGAGAAACAGACATTCTGCAGATACTATGGTGTGGTGCAGAATGTCCGCACCACACCATGCATAGAAGTTTGCAATAAAATGCTTTTAGTTCAATACAGTCCATTATTAAATTCTGAATTTTTTTTACAATTTGCAATTTTTTGCATATATCTGAGAAAAATTACATTTAAGTTTGCACATTGTACATGAATGCCTATATGAGAACACTACCTTCTTTATTAGACTAGACAAAGACAGTAGCAAATTTAAAATTGAGAAAGGAGTTCGACAAGCAGATACAATATCTCCAAAGTTGTTTAATGCTGCCCTTGAGGAAGCTTTCAGAAGATAGGACTGGTTGCAGAAAGGAGTCAATGTGAATAGAGAGTACCTAAACCAATAAATATAAATGATTTGCAGATGATATTGTGATCATAAGCCACAATCCCAAAGAATTAGAGGAAAATCTTAATTAGTTATGCAGAGTTAGAGCTAAAACAAAAGTGATGAACAAGTACACCACAGAAAGGGATATAATCATTGAAGGAGCAGTAATTGAAAAGGTGTATTCATATACTTACCTGGGATACTTCCCTCCCTCCCCATTTCCCATACTTCTCAAGCTATCTTCCTACTCCTATTCTTATTGGGATTTTCAGAATTTTCTGAAATCCCCCTACATGTCGCCACCTGGATTGTAGTCTCTGGTACGCCTCCTCGTGGCCAAGGTTGGGAGTTAGGGGGTAGGGGACCAGGCATCCCTTTCCCCCTGGCTGCAAAGTCACCTGGTGCCAGCACTCAACAACTTTTTGTAAGAATGATCTTTGTGATCGTGCAACAAAAGTTAAGCGCGAAGCTAAAGACATAACTAAATGCTACAACAATTTTATCTGAAAAAATAAGGCAAAAAAAAAAAAAAAAACACGAACAACTCCAGATTCATTCTTTATTTGTACAACTGAAAAATAGTGTAAATTTAATAAACTTTACTTAACCTTACATTATTCAACATATAATAAAAAATGTCTAATAAAATCATTTTCTTATTTTTCAGTTCATCCATTTTTTTACTATGTTTGTACATAGTAAAAAAATGGATGAAGATGAGGCTCAAAGCCTCATCTTCATCCATTTGAAACGGTGCCGTCTGGATAGTTGTCCACCAAGAATAAGTAATGGTCTTCTCTATTAATGAAGTGTTACTTATTCGAGGTAGTGCAATACATGGGCAACTCATTGTGAAGGATTAGCACAATGAGATACAGACGAAATGATGCCTTTCACACTACTGCCATAGTTTTTCTTTAAGAGTTGTCTGTGGCATATCTACACTGATATATAGATAATAAACATTACTATATAATATTGGTGTAGATAAACCATAGACAACTCAAAGAAAAACTACAGTAGTAGTGTGAAAGGCATCATTTCATCTGTATCTCATTGTGCTCATCCACAACGAGTTACCATGTATTGTACTTCCTCAAATAAGTAAAGAAGACTATATTTACTTATTCTCGGTGGGCACTGCTTGCAAAATGGAATGGGAAGAGATACTCTGTTATCCACATACTATATCTATTAGATTTAGGAAAGCAAAAAGGTGTAGGAGAGGAAGAAATGCCGTCGAAAGAAGAAAGGGACAGTTACTCCCACTCACCAACAACTATATCACTCACAAATCTCCCGAATAAACAACCCTTCTCCATCCTTCACAATGAGTTACTATGTATTGCACTGTGTCGAATAAGTAATGCTTCACTAATAGAGAAGACTGTTGTTACTTATTCTCCGTGGGCACTAATAGAGTCGGCACCATTTCAAAGCTAGTTGGCTTTTCACCCACCAATGAAAAGCCAACTAGCTTTGAAACAGTGACTTCTGGATGGGTGCCCACTGAGAATAAGTAACAGTCTTCTCTATTAGTGAAGTGTTACTTATTTGAGGTAGTGCAATACATTGGCAACTCATTGTGAAGGATGAGCACAATAGGAGATACAGATGAAATTATGCCTTTCACACTACTGCCGTAGTTTTTCTTTAAGAGTTATCTGTAGTGTATCTACACTGATATCTTCAACTCTTAAAATATTATGCCTAGTTTCATTTATTTAAATAATAAACATTACAAAAATTTGGTCCCCGTTCTAAGTGGATTTGTTTTAAGTGCAATTTTCTGGAACCAATTATCCTCAGATAATGAGGATCCCCTGTATTAGGAATCAGACTATTAGATAAGAAGAGAAACATGGATCAGGCAGCAAACACAAATAAGATTCTTGTCAAAACTAAAGAATTGAAATGGTCTTGGGCAAGACACAACTTGAATAAATGATGACATAGACTAAGAAAATAACAGGATGGTACCCAAGAGGGGCTAAAAGAAAACCTGGAAGACAACAATGGAGATGGACAGATGAAATTCACGTGTTTGGGAAGTTAATGGATGGGATGCCATTGCACAAAACGGAACTAGAAAGTTGCTGGAGTGGCCTTCATTCTTCAGTGGGTTGAAAATTACTGATGATGACATGAATGCATTAGCAGGGTTTGTTAAGCAGGATCCCAAGTGGATCCTGCTTAACAAACCTTGCTTAATTAATTGCTAATAGGAATATTCTATTTAAAATACGATTTCACAAAATGAACTGCATGTGTGTTCTTGTCATTTGTTTATTAGTTGAGAAACCAGATGTTGCCACTGAAAAAGAATCTGCAAAGGACAAGTGGAAGTAGAAATGCTGGATTGGACATATGCTACTGACCTGTTCTGTAGTTGACCACCCATGTCTTCAGACCACACCCTGTGACTTTTTTCCTGAATAAGACAGCTGGTTTTCATTTTTGTTTACCACAGGGGAAGATCTCAAAACAAATATAGTTCTGTTTAAAGTTAATTTATGATTGTTTAGGTTCCGAAATTTAATAAATTTATGTTAATTAATTACAAGCAGTGATGTGATCTTGTTATTTCATTTAATCTTATATTTGCTATTCTTGTGGCAGTAGCACATTTGGGCACAACTTAAGAAAAACTATTAGTGCTGGGTTTTTTTTTGGAAGGTGGCATTTGCTTTTTTTGGGAAGCAATCTTAAAAAGGGAAGTAAAGATGTTTTCAAAAATGTTCCACAGTAATGATTCATGCAGCGTTTTGATTTTTAAACTAGGATATATTACCAATATTTTTTTAAACTTGAGAATCGGTTGTATTTTACTTAGTTTCACCCGTTTCAGTGGTTTCATTAAAATTTCAATTCGCGTGTGCAAAATGCTGTGCAGATATACCCATTCAATTTCCATTGATTTGTTGTATTTTTTTTTCTGAAAAACAACAAAATTAATAAATTCTTTGCAATCAAATTCAAAGAGCAGATTATTATCTTGAATAAAGTTTCAGTTTTCTTTTCATTAGATTTTAAATAAGTATTTCTTATGGGGAAACTCCCTCCACTTTTTTTTTTTATTTGTGCAATCTTTCTTTCCTTGTGTGCGTCAAACAGTATGGAAACCATCTGGTAAGCCTAGACCAGGGGTGGGCAACTTTGGGCCAACTCCGGATCGTCAACGTGCATAATCCTGCCCACGGTTTTCAAAATATTTATACAGTATAATAAACGGCCCGCCGTTTATATATTTTTTTGAATTAATTTATCTGACGTAAATTTATAAAATTAAATTCCCTAAGACAAATATCAATCCAGATATCGATCGATTCACTGACAAAAAATAAACAGTATCAAATCTCTCATTAAATATGTATTATATTGCAATTTTGGTTATTGGAATTGTATTTGTATTTTGTTATAAATACCCTAGGGGCTCACATATGGTGAGTATGGGCTTGGCACAACCAGAGTCCTGTTCTGGATATCATTCTTCTCTTTCTTGCTGATTCCCTTTTACTTCTCTCTCTCTCTCTCTCTCACTCTCAGTGTAACTCAGAATTTTTTTTTTGGCTGGTGTAGCATAAGCCTCAGGCTTCCTCACACCATATGGCTAATAATAATTGTGCTTTTGTAATTTTATCTTGTATTTGTATTTCATTTTTCTTATTAATAAAATTAATTATACACCGATGAACCAAAACATAACCACCGGCCTAATGCAGCCAAAACAGCTCATACCCTGCGAGGCATGACACTACAAGAATTCTAAATGTGTCTTGTGGTATGGTGATACCAACCCATAACCAGCAAACCCTTCAACTCCTGTAAGGTCCGTGGTTGAGACGTCGCAGATCAGAGTTGCTGTTCGAACACAAACCACAGATGCTCGTGGGATTGACGCCTGGAGAGTTTGGAGGCCAGAGCCAGGAGCGGATTAAGGTCGATTGAGGCCCCGGGTGCAGAAAAAAATATTGGGTCCCTTAAAAAGAGAGAGAGAGAGAGAAAATAAAAATACATGTTAACCATTTTTTAAATAAATAAAAAATACTATGTACAATTTCATCACAAAGTTTTGAACTAATATGTTCAAATAATTTGTTGGGGTTTTGCGTGGGCCCTTCAGAAGTCGGGGCCCAGGGCGTGCGCCCGCCGTTAAATCCGCCTCTGGCCAGAGCATTACCATGAAGTCTTCCTCAGGTTCCACGAACCAGTCTTGAACAATCTGGGCAGCGTGGCATGGCACATTATCCTGGTGAAAGACAGCACCACCAGAGGGGAAGACCGTTTTCATCAAAGGGTGTACTTGGTCAGCAATGATGCTTAGGTAGGTGGTAGACGTCAGAGTGCCCTGCACATAGCTGACTAGACCCAGGGTATCCCAGCAGAGCATCGCCCAAAGCATGACACTGCTGCCACCAGCTTGTTTTCGTCCCACGGTACATCCAGGTGCCATCATTTCCCCAGCTAAATGACGCAAACATACCTTGCCCTCCACATGGTGCAACAAGAAACGTGATTCATCGGCCCAGACGACCTAATCACTCAAGGTCCAGTTTGGATGCTCGCACGCCCATTGTAGGTGCTGTCGCCACTGAACTGTGGTTAGCATGGGCACTTGGAGTGACCTGCGGCTATGCAGCTCCATTTTCACAGGGTTCGATGTACTGTGTGTTGTGACACATTACTCCCATTACCAGCATTCCAATTATCGGCGAGTTGTGACACACTCGCCCTTCTGTTGCCACATACCATCCGGAAAAGCCTTCACTAAACTTGAGCATCGATGAGCCATAGTGGCCTTAACACATCGTGGCGGTTCTTGGGTTTCCCCTCGGACCACTTTCGGTAGGTACTAACCATGGCTGACCGTGAGTGCCCCACCACTCGTGCCATTTTGGATATGCTCCGCCCAATTCGGGTAAATACAATTTGGCCTTTGTCAAACTTGCTTAAGTCTGCTGCCTTTTCCATCTGAAAAACAAGAGTAACCCTGATTAAGGGAGCTCAGTATTAAGTGTTTTTATACCATGTCCGGAATCACACGTGCCGTCGTTTACCTGCAAATGCTTCGATTTGCATCAAGACTTGCTGATCATAATGTTTTGGCTCATCAGTATACATAAGTATATGAATAACATACACTAATGTTATTAATGGAGTTCCCCAGGTTTCGTTGTTGGGCCCACTCTTTTGTATATTTATCAATAATATTGAAGGTATATCAGGCTTAATGTCGAAATTTGCAGGATGATGAGACGTTAGCAGGATCGTTAATGAAAATAATGGCAGTGTGCTACGGGAAGAGGATCTAGAAAATTTGGGCAGATGGGCTAAGAAGTGGCAACTGAAGTTTAACATTGGCAAATGCAAAGTACTGCATATGGGTAGAAGTAACCCCAGAGAAACGTACCAACTGTGTGGTACTACACTTAAGGTGGTAGAAAATGAAAAAGACATGGGAGTAATAGTGCAGTCAGATATGAAGTTTTCTGAGCAATGCAAACAGGCAGCCAGGGCGGGTCATGGGGTTTTGTCAATATTATATAGGAATTTTGCTAGCAGGGAAAAGGAGGTGATTGTCTCTCTATATAAGGCAAATATCAGGCCACGCCTTGAGTACTGCCTACAGGGTCTAAAGGCCTCATTTTAGGAAGGATGTAGATTTGCTTGAGCGTGTACAGAGAAGGGCAACAAGCTTGGTGAGGGGAATGAAGGGATAATTTTTCCAAGAGAGGCTTAAATTCTGCAAATTGCAGTAGCTGGAAACTAGGCACCCGTGCGGTGATCAGATTGAGGTGTATAAGGCCTTGAATGGGTTTAGCACGTTGAATTCTGATGGCATCCTTCCATTTGTTCAGATTACGAACCTAAGGGGGCATAAATTCAAATTAAGAAAAGACAGATGTAGAATAGATGTGCGGAAATTTACCTTTAGCCAGCGGGTGGTTAATTGCTGGAACAAACTTCCATCTGTCGTTGTGGAAGTTGTTAGGTTAAATAAGTTCAAGGAGGAACTGGACAGGCATTTGAAGGGAATGGTGAGTTTTTTTTTTTCCGCTGATGCTGCATAAGCTCATACACTTGCTTTCTTGCATCACATGCCAGTACTACTACTACTTAAACTACCTAGAAACCTTCCGTCTGATCAACGATCGCCAGTATGTATATTCCGTCAGTGTCGATCCACAAGTGACATTCTAGCTTCTGTTACCCATTTATGGACTAATTCAATGGAAAAGTACGGTGAAACAATAGCTGTTGCTCTTGGCATCTCAAAGGCTTTCACTCTCGTTCGGCATAAAGGTCTTCTAAACAAGCTTCAATCTTATGTTTTGCCAACTGTTTTTTGTAATTGGTTATCCAGTTTTCTCTCTGATCGCTCACTGAGGGTGATGGTAGATGGCTCTTTGTCTTCTAACTTCTCCACTAATTCCAGTATCATCGAAGATTCAGTTTTCTCCCACTCTTTTCCTCTTGGATATTAATGACCTTCCATTGAATAGAAATTCTATCCATAGTTTTGCTGATGATAGCATATTGCATTCTACTTTCCATTTTGAGAAACCTTGCCCTGCTCAATCAGCTTCAACTTCTCGAAAATCTGCTACCAATTCCCTAAATGCCGATCTCCAGGTAATTCGCCAGTGGGGCAAAGACAACTTAGTTGATTTCAATCCTTCTAAAACTCAGTCTTGTCATATATCTTGCAAAAATTATACTTCTGTTCCCATGCTTATCTTTAGTGACACTCCGATTTCTAGGCAAAATGATATATCTCTTTTGGGGATTACCATGACTTCTAATCGAGATCGAAAGCCTTGTCGATCAATTCGGCCCTGGAAAGATTGTACTTGTTAACAGGAGATCTGATCTGTACTTGTTAACAGGAGAGACTGCATCTACAGGGATGGAATGCACTTAGATAGAAAGAGTGCAAGAATATTTGCTGATGCTATCGAGGCAGTGTTAGGTGGGTTGGAAAACTGCTAGCTTGGGGCAATACAAGGACTAATAGATTAACAGTAGCCACTGGCAGAGGTGAAAGTGATTCTTGCACTGCTTCTATTGAAATCAGCAACAGCCTGGAAAACAAGATGCCGGATATTTCAGGGACTGCTGGGAGACATTGTGGTACAAGTAAACACATGGGTTGTGTTAGGGTAGCTAATAAAAGAAACAGGTGCATGTATACTTGCATGTACACCAATGCTAGGTGTTTGGTAAATAAATTTGATGAATTTGAGGTATTGCTCAAAACATCAAACGCAGATATTGTTGGGATATCAGAGACGTGGTGTCACACAGATATAAGGGATGCAGAACTGGAATTTGGGGAGTACAATGTCTACAGAAAGGATAGACAGGATAGGAAGGGGGGAGGGGTTATGCTATTCTTTAAGAAACACATAAAATCCAAGGAAGTGAAGCCAGTCGACATCGCTGGACAGTGCAGTGTTGAGTCAGTTTGGTGTGACATAAGCATTGGGAGATCAAAATTGAGAGTAGGAGTGTGCTATAGGCCTAATGACTCTGATGAGTATAATAAGACACTGCACAGGGAAATAGAGTGCGCTAGTAATCGGAGTCTTATAATGGGGGATTATAATTTCCCAGATATTGACTAGAATTTGTAGTTTGGTCACTCACACACTAGTAAGGCTTTTGTGGATTTATTGGATGATTTTTTTCTACATCAGCATGTTCGGGAGACAACTAGAGGGAGTAATACATTTGATCTGATTACCTGTAGTGATTCTTCATGCACTAAGAATCAGCAGATAAAGGAACTACTAGGTGGGAGTGATCAGAGTGTGCTAAAGTGGGATTTACTCAAACAGGTAATTACCATCAGGGGTAAAGGAAAGGGTTTTTGCTTTTGTAAAGGGGGCTACGATGGTCTGAGACAGTATTTAAATTCTATACAGTGGGACCAACTGATGATGTTACCAACATCAAATTGAAAACGGGAAGCATTCAAAGAACTTGTCTTGGAAGCTACTAGGCTTTACACACCAACTAAGAAATATTGTTCAAGGTTTAGGCCTAAGTGGATGTCTGATGAACTAATGAAACATATGGCAGAGAAGAAAAATGCATGGGACACATATAAATTAATGAGTGACATGGAAGCCTATGATAGATATAAGCTGGTCTGTAACCAAGTTACAAAGGAGATTAGGCAGGCAAAGGCAGATTATGATAAATCCTTGGCAAAGGATGCAAAGAAAAACAGAAAAGAGTTTTTTACCTATGTAAACTCGAGAAGGAAATGGATGAATCAGATTGGTCCACTGGATATTGATGGTTCCACAGTTGTGGACCCTGCTCAGATGGCTAACAAACTAAACGAGTATTTCGCATCTACATTCACACATGAGCAGTTATTCAGGAAGGGGAATGCCAGAAGTGAAGTAAACTCTGGCAGTGAGCTAGATGATTTTGTAATAACTGAGAGGAAAGTGAAGGAGAAATTTTTGAGAAAAAATATAAAAAAAGGCACCTGGGGTGGATGGAATCTATCCAGTTATATTAAAGGAGGCAGCAAAGGAAGTAAGCAAACCCATAGCCATAATCATGAGAGATTCTTTGGACTCAGGGAGGTACCTATAGACTGGAGATGTACAAATGTGACCCCAGTTCACAAAGGGTGGAACAAGTAATTGTAGACTGTGAGTTTAACTTCTGTTCCAGGAAAATTAATGGAGCCGTTAAAGAAACACTGCAGTATCATCTAGGCAAGACTTCAGTTATAGCTCGGACGCAGCATGATTTTGTTAAGGGAAAGTCTTGCCTGACCAATTTGATTGGATACTATGATGCAGTCAGAAAAGAACTGGATGCAGGGAATAACATTTATATTATATATTTGGATTTTAGAAAGGCTTTTGATACTGTTGCACATAGAAGACTGCTGCAAAAAATTTGAGCAGGGTGGCATTGGAGGCAAATTGCTGCTTTGGATAAAGGGGTGGTTGAGGGGGAGAAAACAGAGAGTGGTAATCAATGGACACTGTTCATCGTGGACTAATGTTATTAGCGGCGTCTCTCAGAGTTCAGTGTTGGGTCCATTATTGTTTTCTGTATTTATAAATGATATTGATAATGGTATATCAAGCTTAATGACCGAGTTTGCAGACGTTGGTGGCAGAGTTGTTAAGGACACTACTGGCGCTCTGCTTCTGGAATAGGATCTGGAAGTTTGAGCAGATGGGCTGACAGGTGGCCAATGAAGTTAGTTTAACATTGACAAATGTAAAGTACTACATATGAGAAACAGCAACCCCAGAGCAACATATCAACTCTGTGGTACTACCTACACTGACAGTGGTAGAGAATGAAAAGGACCTGGGGTAATTGTGCAAGAAGATATGAAGTTCTCGGAGCAGTGCAGACGGGCTGCAAGAGTAGCTCATGTTGTCTTGTTAATGATATACAGGAATTTTTCTAGCAGGAATAAGGTGATTAGCCCCTTGTGTATGGCAATAGTCAGGCCACACCTTGAGTACTGTATACTGGTCTGGAGACCTCATTTCAAGAAGGATGTAGAGCTGCTGGAACGAGTACAGAGGAGGGTAAGAAAATTAGTAAATGGAACAAAGGTTTGCTCTTACGAAGAAAGGCTTAACTTTTGCAAAGTACAGTGTCTGGAGACTAGGCACCGGCGAGGTGATCTGATAGAGGTGTATAAAGCCTTGAATGGTCTGAGCATATTCAATGCTGATGGGATTCTTCCTCTTGCTCAGAATAATCACCTGAGAGGGCATAAATTCAAATTGAGAAAGATTGATGTAGGATAGATGTGAGGAAATTTGCCTTTAGCCAGCGGGTAGTTGGTTGGTGGAACAGACTTCCATCCCTTGTTGTGGAAGTTGATAGCCTAAATAAATTTAAGGCTCAGCTGGACAGGTATTTTGAATGAACAGAGGGGTGAAATGGAAGTGGTTTTTTTTTTTTTTTTTTTTTGGCTGATGCCGCATAAGCTTGCTTTCTTGCATGCATCATATGCCTCTACTAATGCTAATATCTCTTGACACAAGCACATTACAAATATTGCTTCCTCTGCATAGATGCAGAGGAAGCTTTTTAAAGCTTTGTTTCTCTTTCGCTCTCGGCGTTACTTTTCTTCCAAACCGGTGTTCACTCTGTACAAATCGCAAATCCGCTCTACCATGAAATATTGTTCCCACATCTGAGGTGGTGACCCCAAAACCTCACTCAGGCTTCTTGATTCCGTTCAGAATAAGGCAGTTAGGTTAATTAATTATTCATCTCTAACAGTCTCTCCACTCGCTGTCTCATAGACGTACTGTTTCTGCTGCATGCATCTTCTACAGATACTTCCATGGGCACTGTTCTTCTGAATTGGTTTCTATAATTCCCGCTGTCTTTGAAAACAGTCCGAACACGTGCCACCACCAGCCAACATCCATTTACTGTCCGACTTCAAACTCACAGAACCAACTTTTCATCTTCCTCGTTTATTCATTCATCTGCCATTTTCTGGAACAAACTTCCTTCGTACGTATTTCCTGAAAATTACAGTCTACAGAAGTTCAAGTCTTATTTCAACAAATATCTTCTTTCGGCTTCTGAACCGCCAACCCAAGCACGGTGGTAAACACTATAGGTTCTAATACCTCTCGTGTTTGGAGTTTACATTAAAAAAAAAAAAAAAAAACCTGTCGTTGCGGAAGTTGATAGCTTAAATAAATTCAAGATGGAACTTGACAAACTTTACAGGAAATGGATAGGTGAAATTTTTTTTTTCTTCTTTTTTTTTGCCTGATGCTACATAAGCTCATATGCTTGCATCACCTGCCTCTATTACGATTACTACAATAATTAACATAAAGGTTTATGATAATTCTTTCTTTACTAACCATTTTAATAATCCTAAAAATCGTGGAAAGATTAAATAAATTTTTGGCCCACCATTTTTAAAGGTTGCCCACCCCCTGGAATAGACCATAGAGCAAATTGTGACCTAGAATGATTGGCCGACTTTTTTAATATTATGACACCAAGAGAACTTTATTTAGAAATAAAATTTTATTGTATGCCTGTGGGATATCTCACTCAGTTTCCCTAACCTTACAAGACAGTAGTTTTCATTATTTTTATGCTAAGTTTCAGAAGTTTGAAAAAGGAGAAACCAATGAATTTGCAAAAGCAGTACATTGGATCTGTTAAGAGTATGATGATAGATACAGCCATTCCCTGACTTACTAAAGTTTGCGTTCCGCACAACACTACGTAAGTCGAACTTCCCTAAAGGTTTATGCAGCACTCCCAACTATGCTTGCTGAATTTGATTAAAGCAAAAAAGAAATGTTCGACGAACATGATGAATAGAATTATTTATTGATTTTTTTTATCTAATGCGCAGGAAAAAATTTCAAAAGCACAAAATTATAAAAGTGTGCAATTACAAATATTTTACTTTAACTTTGAAATGAGTGCTATGCTTAAACTATTAAGCATAGCACTCATTTCAGGGCATCATCCAAAAAAAAAAAAAACCCTCCTATTTCACCGTTCCAAATGCGTCCACACCTCAGCCTTAAATTTGTTTCGGCTATCAACTTCCACAACAAAAGATAGATATTTGTTCAACCAATCAACTACCTGCTGGCTAGAGGAAAAATTTCTGCACATCTATTATACAACTGTCTTTCTTCAATTTGAATCTCTGCCTCCTCGAGTTCTTAATCTGAGCAAGAGGAAGAATCCCATCAGCATTCAGTATGCTCATCAAATTCAAGGCCTATTACATCTCAATCAGATAACCTCCCAGGTGCCTACTCTCCAGGCGGTGCAGTTTGCAGAATTTAAGCCTTTTTTTTTTTTTTTTTGGTAAGAGCATCCCTTTGTTCCCCTCACCAATCTTGTTGCCGTTCTTTGTACTCATTCTAGAAATTCTACATTCTTCCTACAATGAGGCCCCCAGACCTGTACACAGTACTCTAGGTTTGGTCAAGCCTCCATGACCTGCGCTAGCCGCCCTTCTGCACTGCTCAGCAAACTTCATATTTAACTGCACAATTAATATGTACCAACTGTGTAATACCACACAGTTGGTACATTTCTTTTGAATTATTGCTACCTATATGCAGTACTTTGCATTTGTCAATGTTAAACTTCGGTGTCACTTCTCAGCCCATTTGCCCAACTTGTCTAGATCCAATTGGAGTAGCATATTGTTTTTGCTGTTGTTAACAACTCTGCCAACCTTTGTGTCATCTGCAGATTTACACATGCAAACTTGCACATTAATCCTGATATACCTTCATCAATATCATTGATAAATATACAAACAACAATGGGCCCAACACCAAACCCTGAGGAATCCCAGAAATAATATTTGATCACGAAGAGCAGTGTCCATTGAAACATCACTCTGTTGTCTCCACTGAAACATCCCTTTATCCAGTCTTGTCTAGATGATCCTCCATTATTTTCCCAGGAACACAAGTTAAACTAACGTGTCAATAGTTACTTGTGTCACCTTTTGAACCCCCCCCCTTTGTGAATTGGTGATACATTTGCGCACCTCCAGTCCATGGTTACCTCCCCTGAGAGTAAGAAAATTAGTATTAGTAATAGCCGCATGGTGCAAGAAAGCAATAAAGCCAAAAAAAAAACCAGAACAAAACAATGATAAAAAAAAAAAATAAAATCAATAAATAATAATTAATAAAAAAAGAAAATTAAACCTATCATCCTATGCGCTTCCCTCACCCAAAGGTACTATCCAGATGACCTTTGAATTTCCCCAAACTGTCAGCCTCTACTACCTATGGTAGGCAACTTATTCCAGTAATTTATAACTCGCTGGCTAAAATAAAACTTCCTGCAGTCCAATATAAACATTTCCCCCCATAACTTGAATTTATGTCCCCTAGTTCTTGCATCATTTATAATCTTGAAACTTTCGTCCGCATTCATTTTACTGATGCCTCTCAGAGTCCTAAACACCTCAATCAAATCTCCTCTAAGGTGTCTAGTTTCCAAACTCTGCAACCCACATATTCGAAGTTTTTCTTCTTAAGGACGCCCTTTTGCCGATCTCACCAGGCGAGTGAGCCGTCTTTGCAACCTTTCAAGAAGCTCGATATCTTTCTTTAGGTGTGGTCTCCATACTTGAACACAGTATTCCAAGGGTGGTCTAACAAAAGCCTTATATAATGGGATTATCACGTCCCTATCTCTACCTGCAAAAGTTCGATAGATCATCGATAGGACACCATGGGCCTTCCTTGCAACCTGTTTACAATGCTCAGAGAATTTCATGTCTGACTTTATCGTAACACCCAAGTCCCTTTCCTCCAGTACTGGGTTTAGTTGAACTCCACCAAGTGAATAAATTATTTTGGGATTACTGTTTCCCAGGTGTTGTTGGATTTTAATCCTCACACTTTGTTGGATTAAAGCATAGCTGCCATTTTTCTGACCATTCCTTTAGTCTATCTAGGTCTCTCTGAAGAAGCTCAGCTTGACAGTGATCATTAACCACTCTACCAATTTTAACATCTGCAAATTTAGACATCATGCCCTCTATCCCTTCATCGATGTCGTTTATGAAAATTAAAAACAACAGTGGTCCTAATACTGATCCTTTGGGAACCCCACTTCTTACATTAACCCAATCTGAGGAATAGCCACTTATCACAGCCCTCTGCCTCCTGCTATCCATATAAGGATTTTCCCAGTGATTCCAACCCGTTCCAGCTTATAAAGCAACCGCTCATGTGGGACTGAGTCAAAAGCTTTGCTGAAATCTAAATAAACAATGTTGAAATAATTATTCCCTAAATCCAGCTCGTGAGTGACCCTTTCGAAATAGCGAACCAGATTTGTTAAACATGATTTTCCCTTTACAAAACCATGCTGAGTATCCTTGAGAAGTTCAATTCGATCCAAATGATCCTGAATTCCACCCTTGATCATTGCCTCCATGATTTTCCCTACCACTGAAGTCAGACTGACAGGTCGATAATTTCCCACTTCACTTTTAGAGCCACCCTTATGTATGGGAGATACAATGGCACTTTTCCAATCCAATGGAATCTCCCCAGTCTAGTGTGATGCTTGCATAATTAGCCTCAATGGTTCAATGCACTCACTTGCCGCCTCCCTTAAGATTATGGGGTATATTCCATCAAGTACAGGAGCCTTACTGGCCTGTAGGGTCGAAAGTTTTTTCATTAAATAATCTTGCAAAATTTCAATATCATTAATTACATATTTTTCAACTTCGCTCCCACAGTTTCTAATTGCCACAAAAAGTTTTTCATTTGTAAATATCGATGCAAAATAACTGTTGAGTTCATCTGCAACGGCAGTTGTATTTAATAATATCGCCTTTCCCTTACGTAAAGGTCCAATCTGGTTTGTCCTGCTCTTCTTGGCATTTATATGTGAATAATTCCTTATCCCCCTCCTTGCTCTGTTTGCTAGTGATTTCTCATAAACTGCCTTTGCCTGTCAAACCTTTTCTGTGGCTCTATTACAGATCACCTTTTAGCTGTTATAGGCTTCAGTACTTATTGCTCTGTAACCTTTCCATGCCACCTTTTCCTGCTCAAGTAATGTGGCAACTTCACTATTCATCCAACTTGGAACCCTCCTCGTGGAGTATTTTTATTAATGGTATATACGCATTCAAAGCATCTGTGATTAATGTTTTAAAAGCATACCACAGTTCAAATGTATTCATTCTCTGCGCGATATCTGCCCAGTTAATAAAGGCCATGTAGTACCTTAAGGCATCGTAATTTCCTTGTCTGAAATTAAAACCCATTCCTTTGCCTTTTTACTACTGCTACTTCTCTCATCATCATCCACTGTAGAACTCCGTGATCACTTCCTGCTACTGGTTCCTCTACCGTCAGCCCTGTTGTCATATGATTCAAGGTGATGATGAGGTCTCCGTTATTCTTTTCTCTAGTACTTTCCCTGGCATGTTGATACAAATAACAGTCATCTAGTTGATTTAAAAATTTTGTTCCCCCTGTCGAGTATCCTTCCCATTTTTCCCAATCAATTAGAGGCAAATTGAAATCACCCATAATAAGACATTGACGCTTACTTGCCCATTCCATTTGAATGTAGAGGCTTTTGTCATAATCTTCACAATCACCTGTAGATTACTCCTCGCATTATACCTTTGTTTCCAACTATCTCACACCATACAGATTCTATACTAGCATGTGAAACGTCTGAATCCGGGAAAGCTATCGTCACACTCAGTCTGCTTCTGATAAGAAGCATTACCCCACGACCCCTTCTACCTACCCTGTCCTTCCTAAATACATTATACAAGCTGTACTGAAACTCATCATCCCCAATTTCCGGGTGACACCACGTCTCCGTAAGCCCTATTAAGTCCGCATTACTCGTTTTAACCAGCAGTTCGAATTCGCTCATTTTTATTGACACTTCTAACCTTACTGTATAAAGAATTAAGACTTACTGTTCTTGTATATTTAACAACCCTTGAAGTTTTTTAGGCTCTCTTCCCTGGCATTAGCTACACACTCACGTGAAACATTTCTACCCCAGAGCTCTAGATAATACGATAAGAACTCTTAAGGTATGTGCAAGAGTTACTTTGACCAATATTATCAGATAAACGCGTGTCAGTATTACCCACATCCCCACTAACTAGCAGTTCCCCTGAACCTTTACGGTATCCTCAATAATACTGGCAAAAACGTTTGCACCACCTTTGTTTAAGTGTATCCGTCTCTACAAAATTCTCATAATTATGGTTAAAGGTTTGCTGACTTCCTTTAATATAACTGGATAGATCCCATCCATTCCAGGTGCCTTTTTGTTTAACTTCAACAATTTCTTCTCCAATTTGCTGTTATTACAAAAGCACTTAGCTCCCTGTTAAGTGTTTAATAACTTCTGGCACTCCCCTCATTGAATAAATTCAGTGTAAATGTAAATGCAAAATACTCATTCAGTTTATGAGCTACCTGCATATGATCACCAATAATCAACCCACCTATGTTAAGTGGTCCAATATGATTCATCCCTTTCCTTCTAGTTTCATAAGTAAAGAACTCTTTGCTGTTTTTCTTTGCATGCTTTCCAAAGGATTTCTTGTAATCTGGCTTCGCCTGCCTGACCTCCTTTGTGACTTGATTACAGACTAGTTTATATCAACCATTGGCTTCTGTGTCACCTGATAATTTATATGCTTCCCATACATTTTTCTTCTCTGCCATGAGCTTCATTAATTCTCTAACATCCATTTAGGCCTAACCTTTGAACAGTATTTTAGTTGGAATTAAAAGCCTAGTAGCCTCCAAAATTAAGTCTTTGAAGGCCTCGAAGAGCATTTAGAATTCAACGTTAGTAACATCATCAGTTGATCCCACTGTACAGAATTTAAAAAGTCTGAAACCACTGTAGTCACTTTTATGAAAGCAAAAGCCTTTTCCTTTAGCCTTGATTGTAGTTACATGTTTAAGTAATTCCCACATTGGTACACTGTGATCACTGTCTCCCAGTGGTTCCTTTGCCTGCAAAAACAGTCATCCAATAAATCCACAAACGTCCTGCTACTGTGCAACCCACAACTCCCAGTCAATATCTGGAAAGTTAAAATCCCCCGATATGACATTCTGATTTACTGGCCCATTCTATTTCTCTGCACAATTGCTCATTATTAGCATTAGCAAAGGCACATGATACAAGAAAGCAAGCTTATATAGCAACAGCCAAAAAAAAAAAAAAAAAAACACCTTCTCATTTCACTCATCCACCCACTCCAAATGTTTGTCTAGTTCTGCCTTGAATCTGTTTAAGCTATTAATTTCTACAACAGATGGAAGTTTGTTCCAGCAATCAACCACCTGCTAACTAGAGGTAAACTTCTGCACATCTTTCCACCTATCCTACCTCAATTTGAATTTATGCCCACAGGCCATTATTATGAGAAAGAATCCCATCAGCATTGAGCATGCTCAAACCATTCAAAGCTTTATACACCTCAATGAGATCACCTTGCGGGTGCCTAGTCTCGAGACACTGTAATATGCAAAACTTAAGCCTTTCCTCGTAAGAGCAACCCTTGGTTCCATTCATTAATCTTGTTGCCCTTCTCTGTACTCGTTATAACAGCTCTACATCCTTCTTAAAATGAGCCTTCCAGACCTGTATACAGTACTCAAGTTGTCATCTGACCATTGCCTTATACAAAGGGTTAATCACCTCCTTAAAAAAAATTCCTGTATATCATGGACAAGACAACATGAGCTACTCTTGCAGACCATCTGCACTGCTCAGAAAACTTCATATCTACTTGCATAATTACCCCCAGGTCCTTTTCGTTCTCTACCACTGTCAGTGTAGTATCACAGAGTTGATACGTCACTCAGTGTTACTACTTCCCATATGTAGTACTTTACATTTGTCAATGTTAACTTTCATTTGCCACCTCTCAGCCCATCTGCTCAACCTTTCCAGATCCTGTTGCAGAAGCATAGCGTCAGTAGTCCTTAACAACCCTACCAACCTTTGTATCGCCTGGAAACTTGGACATTAAGCAAGATATACCATCATCAATATCATCTATAAATACAGAAAACAATAATGGACCCAACACGGTACCCCGAGCTACTCCACTAACATTAGTCCACGATGAGCAGTGTCCATTGATTACCACTGTCTTCTCCCCCCCAACCATCCCTTTATCCATAGCAGCAATTTGCCTCCAATGCCGCACTGCTCCAATCTTCTATGTGCAACAGTATCAAAAGCTTTTCTAAGATCCAAATATATAATATCAAAGTTATTCCCTGCATCCTGTTCTTTTGTGACTGCATCCTAGTATCCAATCAAATTGGTCAGGCTAGACTTTCCCTCAAGATAACTCGAACCATGCTGTGTCCGAGTTATACCTGAAGTCTTGTCTAGATGATTCAGTCGTGCTTCCATTAATTTCCCTTGAACAGAAGTTAAACTAACAGTTCTATAATTACTCGTGTCGCCCTTTGATCCTCCTTTGTAAATTGGGGTCACATTTGCACATCTCCAATCCATGGGTACCTCCCCTGAATCTAAGGAAGTTCTCATAATTATGGTTAAAGGTTTGCTTACTTCCTTTAATATAACTGGATAGATCCTGTCCACCCCAGGTGCCATTTTTATGTTTATCTTCAACAATTTCTCCTCTACTTTCCTCTCAGTTATTACAAAATCATCTGGCTCACTGCCAGAGTTAAACTCACCTCTGGCATTCTCCTCCCTGAATAACTCATGTGAATGTCAATGCAAAATACTTATTTAGTTTGTTAGCCACCTGAGCAGGATCATCAACAGTTGAACCATCAATATCCAGTGGACCAATATGATTCATCCCGTTCCTTCTAGAGTTAAATAGGTAAAGAACTCTTTGTTTTTCTTTACATCCTTTACCAGATTTCTCATAATCTGCCTTTGCCTGTCTAATCTCCTTTGTGACTTGGTTACAGACCAGCTTATATCTATCACAGGATTCCATGTCATCCATTAATTTGTACGTATCCCATGAATTTTTGCTTCTCTGCCATGTCTCATTAGTTCATCTGATATCCATTTAGGACCCAACATAATGTTCAAGGCCTAAACCTTGAACAATATTTCTTAGTTGGTATGTAAAGATTAGTAGCTTCCAAGATAAATTCTTTGAATGCTTCCGATTTTGAATTTGCTGTTGGTAACATCATTAGTCGGTCCCACCATATAGAATTTAAATACTGTCTCAGACCACCGTTGTCACCTTTACGAAAGCAAAAACCCTTCCCTTTACCCCTGATGGTAGTTACCTCTGAGTAAATCCCACTTCAGCACACTGTGATCACTGCCACCTAGTGGTTCTTTTATCTGCAGATTCTTAATATGTGAAGAATCACTACTGATAATCTGATCAATAATATTACTCCCTCTAGTTGCCTCCCAAACATGCTGATGTAGAAAACAATCATCCAAAAATCCACAAAAAACTTGCTACTGTTTGAGTGATCAACCCACATATTCCAGTCAATATCTGGGAAATTAAAATACCCCATTATAAGACTCTGATTTACTGGACCCCCTCTATTTCCCTGTACAGTTTCTTATTATACTCATCAGAGTCATTAGGCCTATAACTCGCTCCTACTCTCAATTTTGATCTCCCGATGCTTATGTCAACACCAAACTGACTCGCCACTGCACTTTCCAGCATTGTCGACTGGCTTCACTTCCTTGGATTTTATGTGTTTCTTAACTAATAGTATAACACCTCCTCCCTTCCTATACACATTGTACTTCCAAAAATTCCAGTTCTCCATTCCTTGTCTGTGTGACACGTCTGATATCCAAACAATATCTGCCTTTGATGTTTTGAGCAATAGCTCAAATTCATCAATTTTATTTACCAAACTCCTAGCATTGGTGTTTACACAAGTATACATGCACCTGTTAGTTTATTTCAGCATTTCAACCATACTAAAGTAAAATCAATATCAGACAAGCCTTCTCATTAGCCAAAAGTTTTAATTTGTTTTACTGTTGGTATCTCAAATGGCAAAATAAACTAAATAAAATAAAATACAGTGCTGCTGTCACCCGTGAATTTTCTTATATTATGAAGTTACTTGAAGGTAAATCATTATTCCAATTTCTATGGCTTGTGACCAGACCTTGCAATATTACCTAAATGCAAGGTCTGCCATTGTAGGAGAGATCAGTGCTTAATAAAGTATGGTACAGTCGTTAGGAAATTCATGAGAGGAGCATTTAGAGAACTCGGTGGGGGAGAGAAGAGTTCTGCCCACGCCAGAAGTTTGAGCAGCCTGTGATATGCAAATTGTTCCCAATCCTTCTTTTCAATGAGTCTTTTACAGCATTCTTCAGTTAAAATGGCCTTAGGTTGCACTGTCCTGAAAATATGGTAATTAAAAATATGTTTTTAATCAATAAACTGAGAATACAAATCCAATTTGTATTGTTGCATCTAAGGGAAAAGCCACTGCTTTTAATGTTGTTTCAGTTTATACTGTATTTTCCAGAATTGCATCTATGATGTTAAGTGTAGAATGAAAACTCCAATGTTAAATGCTCTATATTCTCTGTTTAAAACAGATGATTTTTAATTCTGTAACCACTGTGGTATAAATAATCATTAATGAGTTTTTAATTACAATTATTTGCTGATCATCGTTACTGTCTACAATACAGCTGATATATTACTGGAAACAGATCGGCCATGTTACTGTATTCCAATTTTTATAAGTACAATTTTTTTTAATAAAAAAATAAAAAGTAACCCAGTTTCATTTAAACTATACTTAATATTTGTACTGCTAATCTAAAGAAAAAAAGTTCTTATTTTATCTTCTGGCACAATCACTGGGTCAGAGAAGTTTACAATAAATCAAGCAGCCATGCAGACTTAAACCATGGTCTACTCAATGAGTGTGCTACTGTACACTCACTCCTGACCACTTGGCTATGTCAGGCTTTAAAAGGGATTTACAATTAGTTATTTTGACCATTAATGCAATCATTACCCATATTTAGCAGTCACGCAGACTTTAACCACAGTTACACCCAAATGTGTGTGCATTCTGCAATCTTGCACTTCACTACTAAACGACATCGGGCTTCTTCATTCTAAAATCTATAATTAACCGATAAGTGAAACTACTGTGGATAACTTATGCATTTATTAATAGTTTGCTAATTTAGAAACATTAATCCTTTTGAATAAGGAACCCTGGAATGCAAAAAGACTTGCGGTAGTGAGTTTTCCCATATGTGCATGCGCTGTGGGTAGTCAGTTTCTTTGTGGAATTTTGAGGTTTTATAAAAATGACCACATATATTAGAGTGACTGTCATTTTCATATGTAACACAGGGAACCCACATATGATAAACACACGCGTGTGTGTGTGTTTGCTCGTGCGCATGCTTGTGAAAGGGTTAATAGTGGCATGTTTGGAAAAGAATGATGTGGTTATTCATAAAATTAATATGAAATGAGGAGACACTAATTAGCATTTTAGCATTAGTAGAGGCATTTGATGCAAGAAAGCAAGCTTATGCAGCATCAGCCAAAAAAAAAAAAAAAAAAAAAAACCCCACTTCCACTTCACCCCTCTGTTCGTTCAAAATACCTGTCCAGCTGAGCCTTAAACTTATTTAGGCTATCAACCTCCACCACAAGGGATGGAAGTCGTTCCACCAACCAACCACCCGCTGGCTAAAGGCAAATTTCCGCACGTCTATCCTACATCTGTCTTTCCTCAATTTGAATTTATGCCCTCTCAGGTGATTTTTCTGAGCTAGAGGAAGAATCCCATCAGCATTGAGCATGCTTAAACCATTCAAGGCTTTATACACCTCTATCAGATCACCTCGCTGGTGCCTAGTCTCCAGACACTGTAATTTGCAAAACTTAAGCCTTTCTTCGTAAGAGCACCCCTTTGTTCCATTCACTAATCTTGTTGCCCTTCTCTGTACTCGTTCCAGCAGCTCTACATCCTTTTTGAAATGAGGCCTCCAGACCTGTATACAGTACTCTAGGTGTGGCCTGACCATCGCCTTATACAATGGAATAATCACCTCCTTATCCCTGCTGGAAAAATTCCTGTATATCATTGACAATACTCCATGAGCTACTCTTGCAGCCCGTCTGCACTGCTCAGAGAACTTCATATCTGCCTGCACAACCACCCCCAAGTCCCTTTCATTCTCTACCACTGTCAGTGTAGTACCACAGAGTTGATACGTTGCTCTGGGGTTGCTGTTTCCCATGTGTAGTACTTTACATTTGTCAATGTTAAACTTCATTTGCCACCTCTCAGCCCATCTGCTCAACCTTTCCAGATCCTGTTGCAGCAGCATAGTGTCAGTAGTGTCCTTGACAACCCTGCCAACCTTTGTATCGTCTGCAAACTTGGACATTAAGCCCGATATACCATCATCAATATCATTTATAAAAACAGAAAACAATAATGGACCCAACACTGAGCCCTGAGGGACTCCACTAATAACATCAGTCCACGATGAGCAGTGTCCATTGATTACCACTCTCTGTCTTCTCCCCCTCAACCACCCCTTTATCCATAGCAGCAATTTGCCTCCAATGTCACACTGCTCCAATTTGTGTAGCAGTCTTCCATGTGCAACAGTATCAAAAGCCTTTCTAAGATCCAAGTATATAATATCAAAGTTATTCCCTGCATCCAGTTCTTTTGTGACTGCATCATAGTATCCAATCAAGTTGGTCAGGCAAGACTTCCCCTTAACAAAACCATGCTGTGTCTGAGCTATAACTGAAGTCTTGTCTAAATGATCCTGCAGTGCTTCTTTAACCAGTGCCTCCATTAATTTTCCTGGAACAGAAGTTAAGCTCACAGGTCTATAATTACTTGTGTCAGCCTTTGATCCTCCTTTGTGAATTGGGGTCACATTTGCACATTTCCAGTCTATGGGTACCTCCCCTGACTCCAAGGAAGCTCTCATAATTATAGCTAAGGGTTTGCTTACTTCCTTTGCTGCCTCCTTTAATATAACTGGATAGATCCCATCCACCCCGGGTGCCTTTCTTGTGTTTATCTTCAACAGTTTCTCCTCCACTTTACTCCCAGTTATTTCAAGATTCTGTAGCTTACTGCTAGAGTTGCTAGCAGTAATTAAACCAATAAATGATTTTAAAGGGGTTTATTGTATTAAGAGGTTATAAAATAGCACCTCACGGTACAGCTACTTTAACAATGGTATTGTTTCTTACACTGAACCTCATTCCTGAAGTAGGCTGTGAAACTGATGTTAACAGAGTGGCAGTTGGAAATGAACTGTCTTTCTCATAAGTAACTCAATTAGCATCTTCTCATTTCTTATTAATTCATTAATAGTGGTTCTTTAATTTAAAGATGTAAATCACTTTTTCTGAATTTTAAATATATTTTTTTCTGTTTTGATAATAAGTTTATGCAAACAAGTTATTTTTTATTCTAGCAACAAAAATAATCAAATACTACTCAGCAAAATATACATGAAAGAAACCACAAATCTATTATATGTTCACATAAGTAAATCATATTACATTTAGATGTTCACATATAAAACATTCTCAATGTGTGCTCAATTTAAAATTCTCAGACTATAATAAAGCTATATGCAAAATAGTTAATAAGTGGAAATCTTTCATAAAAAATAATGTAAACAGAAATTTTTTTGTTATCTGAGAACACACACACAAGTTTTATTTTATTAATTTTTTGGAGATAAGATCAATCATCCATCGATCTACCTGTAAAACCCATGGTCCATACATATTAAAAATTTGGCAACACCTTTTATGTTAAATTAACTGAATAAAAAAAAATGAATACATAAAATAAACAAAAATCTAACAAAACTAAGTAGCAGCAATGGAAAATATTTTACAATGACACAGATATTTCCTGATTTTAATTAAAGCTGCAATGTGTAATCCAGAGCAGCTGAAAAAGTAAAGATACATTTTTAAATTCAAAAGCAATGTAAAAAAATGCTTATAATGAAAATCTGATAAAAAATTACAATATGAATCAAAATGTTCCAATCTAACTGACAATACAAGTAATACTTAGGAGAATGCCCACGGTGGAATTTATTTCCAAGGCACTTAAAAGACCAACACATTAAAAGAAACACTGATTGATCTTTTATCCCTACTCTACTATCAGTGACAGGCAAGTCTGGATTCAACACTGCTAATGACATTTGCGTGTATATAATGATGAAATAACCTTATATCTCTGTGAAAATAATGCATTTTAACAACTATATGCAAATTTTTATTTCGGAATAAACAAACAAAAACAATAATGAAATTCTTTTGTTACATCATTACATTTTAATGAACTGTTTCTTGTAATATGTTCACCTTGACTGATACATTTAAGATGAATTCCATTATGATGAAGTATCCTAGTCTTCCTGGTCTTTTTTTTTTTACTTCTTTAAAGATATGATTTGTCTTTTTATGTAGCCATGTCATAAAAAATGATACTTCAGAGATCCACATCTACTTTTGCCATTATTATAGTTATGTGAGTAATTCTTTAATCACAGAGTAAATTGGGAATGTTTTGGATTAGTACAAAGAAACTCAGGTCATGATATCAATTTCAATGTAACATAAATGTTACATTGAAATGTTAAATGTTACCTACTGCATTATAAAGATTCTCAAAACAAATTACAAATTCTCAAAACCACATAAATAGAGATATTACATAAAATACATACTTTCACAATTTCCAAATTTTTTAATGTAATGCTATTTGTGGTAAAATCATTTCCCTGAAATATATACTTCAGAATATATATTTCAATATACAGAACAATTCAAAATTTAAAAAACAGACATCTTAACATCAGTCAACAGTACTTTTGGCTGCAAATCTATTATGTTTGATACATGTTCATATGGCAGTTTTTGTATAATTGAAGAGTTTTCTAAGAAAAAATTATTTACTGTTATTTGACTTAAATCAATTTCTTCTTGTGGCTGACCATAAAAAGAATATTCTGGAACAGAACTTGATTTTTCACGTGCCTCACAATCTACAACTTCTTTATTTAACCCATCCACATTTATCACATTATCGCCGACACTAAACAACTCATTTTCTATACAAAATTTCCTATATTTTTTTGGTAAACAAATATTAGCATCAATCATAAGTATTTTAGAAATAGTAAGATTCACTGGGAGATAAACTGCATTGTTTCCTATGCTAAATCTTGGATTATCATTAATTATTTTCTTATCATACAGTAAATGAATTCTCATATCTCTTTCTGGATGAGAACGAATATGATGATATATTAGGCTATGGAAATGTAAATTTATTTTAAAACATGACCCACATATGAATCTATGTACATGTTGGGTGTGAATATGCCTAATGAAGAGGAACACTTCTTGTGAACTGTATATACAATATGGACAGGATAATTTTATTTTCCCTCTCATCAAACATTCAGACTCAGGAGTTGTACACCACATATGAGAAAAGTACTTCACAGAAGAGTTATGACGAGTTGTTATATGAGCAAGTACTTTCATCTCATCCAAACATTTGTGTCCACAAAAATTACAAACATAACAAAGAACCATTTTTGGATTAAAAGTATTTTCTTTATTTGGCAAATCAGACTGATTCACCACTGAATCACTAGTAGGCACTGAGTTTTCATGCACATTAATGTTTTTTGTGTGCTGATGATGGCAATCCACTCGATTTGAACAGTTCACTACAAGATAAGAAAATGAATATCCTTCATTTTTATGAGTCTTTTTCCAATGACGCCTCAACAAGTTAACATACCTAGCTTTTCTAGAACAATATGAACAACGATATCTGATTTTATTAGGTCGATCCAGCACAGAGTGTTCAGGTATTTTAATCACCGCTGTATGTTGATGAAGAAAATCCCTTTTTTTTGAACTATTTACTATACGATAAGAAAATGAGCGTCCTTCGTTTTTATGAGTCTTTTTCCAATGATGCCTCAATAAATTAACATATCTGGCTCTTCTGAAGCAATATGAACACTGATACCTAATTTTTATTAATGAATTATGATTTTTTGTAATGAAAGATTTTAGAGTCTTCATAGAAGTAGTACTTCTTTGAAGACCTAGATCATTTAACAATCTAATTTTTTGTATTGTTCTTGGTTCTGCTTTCATATTTTGCACAGTAATTTTCTGACTTAGAGCTGTGCTAGAATTTTCACTGTTACTCAAATCACCTTCAGCTGCAGAACTATAATTACATGGTGACAACTGAAATTTCATTGACTCAGATTTAATTCCCCGATTTAAAATTCTTACAGAATTTTCATTGCTACTAAAGTAATCTTCGTCTTCTTGTGCTAAAATATAATCACATGGTAATGAATTCAGTTTAAATGATTCAGCCTGAACTGTCAAATCTGGACCTGTATTCAACTGTGGACTGTCTTCCAAATTTGTATTTGATATTATACGTTGTGTATCAATTTCCTGATTTAAATTTATTTTAGAACTTTCACTGCTACTCAAATAATCACCATTTGATACAGGATTATTATATGGTGATGACTGTAATTTCAGTGACTCACCTTGACATGCTAAATCTGAAACTGTTTTGAACTGTGGAATGCATTTCAACTGTGTTATATATGAAATTGCACGTGATATATTATTTTCCTGACTCATCAAATAATCTTCCTCTTCTTCTTCTAGAAGGGTATGGCTGAGTGGTAAAGGCTGAAATTTCAGTGGTTCAGCTTTAACATCCAAATCTGAAACTGTTTTAAATTTTGAACTATGTTCTGGATGTACTGTAGTTGACATTATACAGTGTACATTAATTTCCCGATTTAAAATTGATACAGAGTTCTCATTGCTATTCTCACACTCTTCTTGTGCTTCAGACATATAATTACATGGCAATGACTGCAATTTTAATGATCCAGCTTGAACTACCAAATCCAAACCTGTTCTTGACTGTTGACTGACTTCCAAACATGTTGTATTTGGTGTCACACTTTCTGTGCTAATCTCTTGATTTAAAGTTATTCTAGAACTTTCACTGCTACTCAAATAATCTTGTGTGTCAGAAGTAAAATTACGTGGTGGTGACTGCAATTTTAATGATTCAGTTTGTGCTACCAATTCTGAACATGGTTTCAACTGTGGACTACCTCCTAAACATGTATTTGGCAGCATCATACTTTGTGCATTAATTTCTTGGTTTAAAGTTTCTTTAGAACTTTCACTGCTAATCAAATAATCTTCTTGTTCTTCAAAAGTATAATTATATGGTGACAACTGCAATTTTAATGATTCAGTTTGTACCACCAAATCTGAGCCTGTTCTCGACTGTTTCCTGCCTTCCAAACAGGGTGAATTTGGCATCATATTCTGTTTATTAACCCCTTGATTTGAAGTTGTTCTAGAACTTTCACTGCTACTCAAATAATCCTGTGCTTCAAAAGTATAATTACATGGCAATGACTGCAATTTTGATGATTTGGCCTTAACTACCAAATCTGAACTTGTTCTTGACTGTGGATCACCTCCCAAACATGTTGTATTTAGCATTATACTTTGCGTATTAATTTCTTGATTTAAAGTTGCTATAGAATTTTCACTGCCAGTCAAATAATCTTGTTCTTCAATAGTATAATTACATGACGGCAATTGTGATTTTGATGATTTGGTCTGAACTACCAAGTCTGAACCTGTTCTCAACTGTGGACTGCCTTCCACACATGTATTTGACAATATACTCTGCATTTCAATTTCCTGATTTAAAGTTGTTTTAGAACTTTCACTGCTACCCAAATACCCATCCTCATCTTCTGTTACAGGAGTATAACTGTGTGAAGATAACTGGAATTTCAAAGGTTCAGTTTTAACACCCAAATTTTGAATTGTTTCCAGCTCTTTACTATCACTAAAATTATTTGATATTGCAAGCATGTTAATTTTATGATCTGATACTACAGATCTTTCATTGCTACTCAAATAATCATCTTCTGTGACATGATTATGTGAGAAGGACCGAAAGTTCAACAGCTCAGTTTTAGTGATCAAGTCTGGAACTGTTTTCAACTGTGAACTGCTCTCCTTACGTGTTGTATCTGATTTTCCACTTCCCATGTTAATTTTCTGATTTAAATTTATTACAGGGCTTGCACTGCTACTCGAATAATCTTCTTCTTGACCTATAGAAGTGTAATTACATGGTGATGGCTGTAATTTTAACGATTTATCTTGACCTTCAAAATTTGGAACTGTTCTTGATTGCGAGCTACCTTCCACACTCATCGCATTTGATACTACACTTTGTATATTAAGTTCCTGATTTAAAATTGTTTTAGAATTTTCAGCACCACTCAAATAATCTTCTTTTTTTGCTACAAGAGTATGACTAGAAGGTGATAACTGAAATTTTAGTGTTTTAGCTGCTGTTGGATCTTGAATTGTTTTCAACTGTATTATGCTTGACTCTTCAATTTTTGTCTCCAATTTTGAAATGCCCTCACATTTATATTTTATCATCGTGTACTTTTTAGGTCTAGCAAAGATGCCAGCATTAAATGTACTGTCATTTTCTTTCTTTTTCTTGGCCTGGAAATACGTCCCAATTTTTCCTTCCTTTGGTAGGCTTCCTTGTTTTCGTTTAAAACCTATTGTCAGCTTTTTTTTAGGGACATATGATACTTTGTTATCAGCTACAGATGGGTAGCTGTCACTGGACAAGGCAAGTACAGCAGCTGATGTATTAGTTGCTGTTTTCTTCATGGTAGGTAGTCTCCCTGGCTTTCTTTTGAAACTCGTCACAAAGTGCTTTTCTGGAACACACACAACTTTGTTAACGACAGCTTTATTATTTGTTTGTCCTAAATTAGACTGAATATCTGTCTGCAAACCAGAAGAGTACTTATCACTAGGACTAGTAACTGCAAGGGGACTTAATGAATTGACATCTGTTTTCTCCACTGCTGCTGGTCTTTCTCCATTATAATTTTTAGTTGTCCTTCCTAGTTTTCTTTTAAAGCCAGGTTCAAATTTCTCTCTTACAGAATGCAATACTTTATTAACTGCTCTATTCATTTTCTCCGAAGAGTACTGAGTACATGACTGCAAATTTGGATCTGAACAGTCAGTAGGAGTGGTAATATCACTGGAATTATTAACTGCTGTGGTTGACACTCTAATTTCTGTTACCTTCATTGATGGAGGTCTCCCACCTTTGTAAATGTTAAGTAGTTTTTTCCTTCTCCTCTTCCGCTTTCCTTTAAAACTAGGTTTGAACTGCTTTCTTGGAGCATACAAAACATTAACAGTTGCTTCATTATTTATTTTTACTACACAAGAAGGTTGAACTTGTAAATGCAATTTTGGATTCAAACAACCAGAAGGATGTCTATCACGAGAACTAGAAACAGAATTAATTGATTCAGTAATACCAGTATTATTCATTGATGGTCTTCCTGGTTTTCTTTTAAAACCAGGTTCGAACTTCTTTCTTGGAGAGCATAAAACTTTATCAGTTGTTTCATTGTCTATTTTTGCTAAACAAGTAGACTGAATTTGTGACTGCAATTTAGAATTAAAACAACCAGTAGGTTGTTTTCCACCAGGACTAGTAATTGCATTAGTTGATTCAGTAATATTAGTAATCTTCATTGATGATCTTCCTGGTTTTCTTTTAAAACCAGGTTCAAACTTCTTTCTTAGAGAACACAAAACTTTATTAACTGCTTTTTTCTTTATTTTTGTTAAAGAAGAAGACTGAATTTGTGACTGCAACTTGGAATTCAAACAACCAGAAGGATGTCTATCACCAGAACTAGTAACTGGATTAAATGATTCACTAATTTCTATTTTTTTCAGTGATGGTGGTCTTCCTGGTTTTCTTTTAAAATCAGGTTGGAATTTCTTTTTTAGAGAACACAAAACTTTATTACCTGTTTTTTTCTTTATTTTTGTTAAACAAGAAGACTGAATTTGCAACTGCAACTTAGAATTCAAACAATCAGAAGAATGTGTATCACCAGAACCATTAATTGATTTAGTTGATTCACTAATTTCTATTTTTTTCAGTGATGGTGGTCTTCCTGGTTTTCTTTTAAAATCAGGTTGGAATTTCTTTTTTAGAGAACACAAAACTTTATTAGCTGCTTCCTTCTTTATTTTTGGTAAACAAGAAGACTGAATTGGTGACTGCAATTTGGAATTCAAGCAACCAGAATATTTATCACCAGAACTAGCAACTGCAATAGTTGATGCACTACACTCTGTTTTCTTTATTGCTGGTGGTCTTCCTGGTTTTCTTTTAACATCAGATTCAAACTTCTCTGCTGGAGAACATAAAACTTTATCAACTACTTCATTCATGTTTTCTGAAGATTGAGTATTTAGCTGCAACTTGGAATTTGAACAATTAGCAGGACATCTATCAGTGGAGCTATTAACTGCTGCAGCTAGCATACTAATTTTTGTTGCTGGGGGTCTACCCCCTTTGTAAATATTAAGTAATTTCCTCTTCCTCTTTCTCCGCTTTCCTTTAAAACCAGGTTTGAACTGCTTTCTTGGAACATATAAAACTTTATCAGTTGTTTCATTATTTATTTCTGCTAAAGAGGAAGACTGAATATGTGACTGCAAATTTGGATTCAAACAGCCAGAAGGATGTCTATCACCAGAATTAGTAACTGCAGTTGTTGATACATTAATTTTTATTTTCTTCATTGCTGATAGTCTCTTTCGTTTTTTAAAACCAGTCATGAATTGCTTTCTTGGAACACACACAACTTTGCTGTTGATTGCTTCATTGTTTATTTGTCCTAAACGAGACTGAATACATGGCCGCAGTCTATCATTACAACTAGAAACTCCTATTTTCTGTACTGCAGATAGTGTCCTACTGCAATTTTCAGAAGGTTGTACTGGTTGTCTTTTAAAATCTGTTGTTGTGAATAGCTTTCTTGAAACACGTAAAACTTTATTATTAACTACTTTGTTATTTATTTTTCCTAAACATGGAGAGTGAATAAATGACTGCAACTTGGTATTTGAACTGTCAGATGGGTATTTATCAGTGGAACTAGCAACTACCACAGCTGATGAATCAAGTTTTGCTTTCTTTGTTGTTGGCAGCGTGTCATCATTGCTTTTATTAGGACTAGTTACTGTATTTATGATTCTAGAAAAATCATCAGCCTCAGCCCTTTTGTTGGCTCTGATAGGCTGACTGTGTGCCACTTTAGATGCAGAAGACTCAGTAGAACAGGTTTTGTTATACTTATAAACAGAACCATTTGGCACTCTTTCACTGTTTAATTGTGACTTAGAATAAAAACACCTTGCTTTTAGTGCTTTGCGGTTATTATTCCACAATTCAATTTTTTGTGGTCTCTGAAATATTTTTTGTTTGTGAATTCCTTGTGTCAAAGGAAGGATGTCACTCTTTTCTACATCAGCTTTCATTTTACATACATCATTATCAGTTAAACCCATAAAAGACATGTTATTACTTTCTTCAAGGTCATCCGCGACTATCACAGTACTTGATGCACTGACAGTCTTTGCTATATTTTCTTCGTGTACTTCATTTAAATGCATTGTAATGGCATCATACTCATTTCTTAAAACAAGACAGTATTTACATTTGTATTTAACTATGGAAAAATGGTGAATAATGTGTTCATTTAGACCACTTGCTGTTTTAGCTACAAAGCTGCACCCCTTTAAACTACAGGGAAGAATTTCACTGTCATTAACAGAATCCTTTTTTCTCTCCAACTGTTCTTCGATAATGCTCTCTACCCAATTTTCAATACGTTCTATGGTGACTTTTATAATATAAATTCTGGCTTCATCATGATCAATATGAATATGTTCAAACAGTTTTCTGAAATCTGAAAATGGTTGTTGACAGTAACCACACAAGTAAGGTTTATAGTGGCAATGTTCATAAAGATGTTGTATGACGTCAAATATATCTGGAATCTGACAACTACAAACAGGACAAATGCATCCATTACAAATAACAGGTTCTGAAGTGAAATTATGGATATTCCGATCACCAGAATCACTGCTCTCTTTTATGATATTTTCAATCATCTTTTCAATATCTTTATCAGATTGAATTCTATATATCTTATGACCAAAATGAATATCTGTTTGATGATGGTTTATTTCTTCTTCAGTAAAGAAGCTTTTCTTACAGAAATCACACCTGTAACGTTTATAATCCAATTCTTTATAGAGATGCTGCTGAAATGATGATATGTCAGCATATCTCTCTTTATAGCCACAAAAAACACAGTAAAAGAATGTGGAATTCTTAGGGAAAAGTGTCGGTTCTTCCATTGATATATTAAATTTTTCAGTACAAAGGCCTGAAAATGTGCTTTGTGATGAATGGTTTAATTCCAAATGAATTGTCATTTCTGCTTTTGACATGGTGAACTTATTGCAGCAACTACATTTATAAATTCCTTCAACAGCATGCACACATTTTAAGTGTTGTGATATATCCTTAAAACTCAAGCATTCTACAGAACAGAGAAAACACTGCCAGTATCCAGCACCAAAATTAATGATTTCTGTAATTCTTTCACCTCTGACATCTATAACTGAATATATTTTGGAAAGTGTGTCACTGCATGATTTTTCAGATGTCTGTATATTCTTAGTTGGGGTAAAAGAACTAGATGTAGATGGCATGGAATCTAAAATTTTTTCTTTTATTTGATCATTATCAGATAATGTCCTAACTTGTGGTGTTTGATATATTATTGTTTTGGCTCCTCCAAGTAAGCTTCCTTCATCATCAGGTTTTGATAAATTTTCCACATCACTGATGGATGGCAGGAACCATTTCTTTGACAGAGATAATTTGGGGCTCGAGAATTTTACATCAGTATCAGTATTACATGACTGACTAATTGTGGATTGTCGTGAAAAATTAAAAATCTCTGGTCTGGTGTACATTAGCACATCTTTCTGCCGATTTCTCTTAGGAGTTTCATGTTGAAATATATCTTCAAAACTAATCCCTTTTAAAGTTCTCATGTTTCTTTTAGTAGGATGCAAATTCATATCTGTAGGGTTGCTTATCAAGAGATCATTTTTCAAATTATTCGAATCTGTCAATTTATTCTCTGTTACACGAAATACAGAACTAGAACATATTTCACCTGCTGAAATTCTTGAAAAAACTGCAAGAGATTTATTTCTGTGATAAATGGAGACATGATACCGAACATCATCTTCTGTATCACTACTGAATGTGCAATACACACAATGAAAGTCATTATAACCATGATTACGATAGTGTTGGATTAGTCCATCAACATTGGCCATTCTGAATATCAAGCTACACTTAAAACATGTATATATATTTAAGTCTTGATGTACTTTCAAAATATGTTCTCTCAGTGCAGCATGACCATACACAATATACTGACAACCCTTTACTGAGCAGTGCAGTTTCTCAATAAGAGGCACATCAAGGTCTACTTTTAAATTTTCATTACTGACTGTCACTGGTGGTGAACATACAATTACTTTGAATGGCAAATTAGAGTGTACATCTTTACAATGAAGCTTCACACGTGATTCACTGAAAGCACGATAAAAGCATAAGTTGCACTGGTAGCACTGCTTTCCATGCACTGTAACCATGTGAGCTACAAGACAGACTTTAACTTCAAACTCAACCAGACAATACACACAATTCATCTTTTCTGTGTCATGTATTAAAATGTGAGAAAGAAAGTTGCCTTGGTTTTCTCCTGTATACGAGCAATTCCAATACATACACTTAAAAAAGTGGGAGAGTTTATAAGTCTGCAGCATATCCTCTAGTGCTTTCTGAGATTTGAAATGTTTAAGAGTGATATCACTTGATACCTTACTACAAAGATCAAATTCTCTCTCAGGTGACATATTTAAACAATTGTCATCAAAGTTATTAATGCAAGATTCTGTTTTGTTTTCATTTAATGATACTTTTTTGGGGGATATGTCATACGAATTACTTGAGACCTGTGAATCAGATGTAAGTTTGATGTTTGGAAGGTCACTTATTTGATGCTGAAAATGTTCTTTTTCTAAGTGACAACTAGAAGTTTCTTTTGAGGAAGGATCTTGAATAAAACTCAAACTGAAATTGTTAAATGAATCAGGAAACCTTTGTGACTCACAGCTCAATCGTTCAGCATTTGTAGATAACTGTGAAGAGGAAGGAGTAATGTGTGCTAATTCAGATAAATTAGTAGTAACAGTTTCACATTCTGCAGCATTATAGGAAGTATCATTATGCACAATTTCTTGCAATGGTAACAGGGTTGCAAAAATTTGAAGCGGTTGGCATTCATGACACTCAGCAAGATGGAAAAGGATGTGTAATTGATCATCAGAATTACAGGGACAATATGCACAGTAAAATTTGCTATATTGATGACTATATAAATGTTTATTAATATTATTCACTTCCCCCATTGGAAAATATAAGTCACATTCATTACACTTATACTCTGAATGATCACTGTGTTCTTCAATAATGTGCTCCTTAAAAACATCAAAATTATCAAACACCCTATAATTACAATTGATTACAGAACAATAAAATGGAATTTCTACTTTTAAAATTTTAGGTTTATCAGATGTGAATGGAGTATGTATTTCATTTTCTGCTTCAATGCAAATACTTTCATTTGATAAGCAGTCAGGATGACTCACTTTTCCGTGGATTTCTACATGATGTTTACTAATTGCACGATAAAAACATAAACGGCACTGGTATTTCTGCTTTTTGTGGGCTGTAACCATATGTTCTACAAGGTTAGAACCAGAAGAAAATTTGCATAAACAGTACGGACACAACATTTTTCCATTATTATGGAAAGAAAGGTGCAATTTAAAGTTAAAAATGTCATCACCTGTGTAAAAACAATATTCTGCCATACATTTAAAAAAATGCAACAGCTTCTCAACTTTTGTCATAAGTATTAGTGAATCTGGTGATTTAAAAGACTTCATACTGAAGTCTTTAAATATGTTTGGCAATAGACATTCAGTCTGTTTGTACTGAGTTAACCTTTTTTCTGATGAATCAAGAATTTCATTTGATTCACAAGAATATCTGCCTGTGACAGCCAATGACAACGAAAACAGAGTATTTGGATTTGCCTGTTTATGTGAAAGGGCTGCTACTTCAGCCTTTTTCACTGCTGAATTATCTTTGGAAGCATCACGAACTTTCTGGTTCACGTCAATAGTACAAAACTTGTACAGCTCCACTGGATTGAATTCCATTGTCTCAGAAGGTTCTGCAGAAAGAAAACAAAGATTTTTTGACACAAGATTTTATTCTCTAATTTACTGATATCTTCAGATTATTCTATTATAATGAGTTTCACAGTTAAAAATATCACACACTGAAGTTGGAAGTATTATCATACCAAACTGAAGTGAAGTTCAGTAACTATTTTTCCTACTCATTTGCAAATAAATTTCATTTCTCCATCAATAAGAAGCTCAGTTTATTATTTCTGCTGCTTCCCATTAGAAATTTTATAAAGCAAACGTGAAATAACTGCCTTATAGTTTAGAATATGATTTTTAAAAAAATAAAAAGGATACTAAGTTTATTTTTGTATGTTTTGAGAAGAAAAGCATCTAAATTGTTAGAACTGAACAACTTACAACAGATTTACTGATATCTTTAAAAGGTGAGTTTTTAAAAGATACAGTTGATTCCAATTCAATTAAGTATTTGAATCTAATGCAACATGAATTCCAAATTTACTTTTTAGAAATACTGTGAAACTATAGCAGATTTTTGCCATAAACAGTTCAATTACATCATGATCTGACTGAAAGTATATTTGATGGATTTTATCTTTAATTTGTAATTTTGTACAACCTGTCATCTGGTTTTAAATCAGGTTGGTAGGAGTGAATGGGAGTATGAAATACTGGACTATCCATTCATCCTCTGTATTACTGAACCATTCTTCAGAAAAAAATAACACATGGTGATTATCTTTATAAAACTGCTTCTTAAATGATCAAAACTTTTCTGCACTCATTAAATTCCACATGAATCTTGTACACCATAAACAACACGAAGTGATGAAGATGTATTTTATGATAATTACAAAACACTTATTTGTCCTCATCACTATCATGGTGCCAAAATCTAGAAATGGGAAACAAAAAAAAAAATAAAAAATAACTACACACACACACACACACACACACACACACACTTTAATGACAAAGTTCATTTGGTGTTCAACTGAACCTAGTCTACGAAGTTCTAGGAAGTCTTTCACATACTAAACAGGCTATAGAGTAGAAATCCAACAATTCTCCAAGTCAATCATATGAGGCTCTGTAGATATAGATCCAAGATATAGATCTTAGATCTATATCTTGGATCTAGGAAAAGCTTTTGCATACTGAAAAAAAAAAAAAAAAAAAAAAAAAAAATGAAAGAAAGAAAGAATGAATTAGTGCAAGGAAATAAATTCATTTCATAAGAAGCTACACTGCCAGTGTACAGGTTTGTGTTTGTTATTAATAGCCATATTATGTAAGGAAGCTTGATGCTTTCACTGCACCAGCCAAAAAATAAATAAAATAAAATAAATAATTAATTAATTAAAAAATAATAAAAAATAAATAAAATAAATTAAGCTACCCATTTGGCTCCCTCCTCATGCTGGTACCTATTTATTTGACCTTTGAATTTCACAAAGCTATCTATCATCTTCGACAACTCATGGAGGCAACTTATTCCAGTAATAAAAAAAAAAAAAAAAAAAAAAAAAACACACTTGCTGGCTAAAATAAAACTTCCTGAAATCCAGTCTAAATATCCATAATTTCAATTTATAGCCCCTAGTTCTGGAACCATTTATAACAGTGAAATTTTCCTCCTCATTCATTTTATCTTCTCCTCCCAAAGCCTTATACAGGTGCCTGGTTACCACGCAATAACGCACATATTAGAAGTCTTCCTCACATAGTGCCAATTTTACATGGTGCACTAAAAAAAAATTGCAAGTTGGGTTAAATTTGAAAGTATTTGCAGTTCTCTCCAGGCACAATAGAATGAGAGCCTTGTCAATCAATTCAGCCATGGGGAGATTGTGCAATGCTCACATATGGTCTGTGCTTGTTAACAGGAGAGACTGATTCTACAGAGACAGGATACATTTAAACAGAAAGGGCGCAAGATTATTTGCCGATGCTATCAAGGCAATGTTAGATTGGTTGGAAAACTGCTAGCTTGGGGAGGTTATACACAGGCTAATAGATTAACAACAGTGAGAGAATGGGAGAGGTTAAAGGCAGAGGTGAAAGTGATTCTTGCACTGCTTTTATTAGAAAGAGTAGCAGCCTGGAAACCAAGGTGTTGCGGGGTCATCATGAGTAAGGACAGGTGCATGTATATCAATGCAAGAAGTATAGTAAATAAACTATGAATTTTATGTGCTGGTCAAGACATTAAAGGCAGATATTGTTGGGATATCAGAGACATGGTAATACACAGATACAAGGAATTTAGAATTTGAATTTGGGGAGCACAACATATATAGGAAATACAGACAGGATAGGAAGGGTTATGCTGTTAGTTAAGAAACAAAATCTAAGGCAGTGCACCCATTTGACATTGGTGGACAGAGCAGTGTTGAGTCAGTTTGGGTGTAACATAAAACACTGTGAAAGCAAAAATGAGCGTGGGAGTGTGTTAGAGGCCTAATGACTCTGATGAGTACATTGAACAACTGTACAGAGAATGAGAATAGGCCAATAAATCAGAGTGTCTTATAATGCAGGATTTTAACTTCCCAGATATTGACTGGAACTCGTGGGTTGCTCACCCGCACATTAGCAAGACTTGTCATTTATTGGATGATTGTGTTCTACAGCAGCATGTTCAAGAGGTAACCAGAGGGAGTAATACCCGTAATCTGATTATCAGCAGTGATTATTCATGCATTAAGAATTTGCAGATAAAGGAATCACTAGATAGCAGTGATCACAATGAACTGAGGTAGGATTTATTTAAAGATGCAACTGCCATCAGGAGTAAAAGGAAGGGATTTTGTAAAAGTGACTACAGTGGTCTCAGACAGTTTTTAAATTCTATAAAGTGAACCCAATCATCAGCAGATACTAAATGGGAAGCATTCAATGAATTAATCTTGGAAGGTACTAGGCTTTTCATACCAACTAAGAAATACTGTTCAAGGTTTAGGTCTAACAGGATGTCAGATGAATTAATGAGACTTGTGGCAGAGAAGAAAAATGAATGAGATGCATATAAATTATCAGGTGACACAGAAGCCTATGGTAGATATAAGCTACCATAGGCTTCTGTGTAGATATAAGCTACCAAAGGCAGATTACGAGAAATCTTTGGCAAAGGATGCAAAGAAAAACAGCAAAAACTTCTTTATTTATATCAACTGTAGAAGGAAGAGGATGAATCAAATTAGTAAACTTTATATCAATGGTTTGACTGTTGATGATCCTGCTCAGATAGCTGACAAACCGAATGAGTATTTTATATCTACATTGGTGTTCAAAGAAAGTGCATCACCTAGGAATTTTACATTACCTCTCGTCAGATATGGGGGGGGGAGAAACTAGTTAGAGCAAGAGGTTTTCACATTCCCTGGGATACAAACTTTGCCTAGCTACAATGGGAATATTCTCTCTATTCTTTCAACTGGCAATAGGTACCCAATACTTACATGACTCAGGCTTGATGTTGTTCTGTTACAATATTGATAACTGAGTATTAGTTTGGATTTGTTGGAATTACAGGGAAAGTAAAAACTCTTGGGCTAACACTTTCCCCAGCTCCCCTCAGAATTCTGGATGGGGAATTGGAAATTCCATGTCCATAATTCTGTCTGTGGGACATCAAGTGTGTCCAAATGAACCTTAACCATGCTTCCTTTCTTTACAAAAGATATTTAGCTACATTAGTATTTCTTCTTACATGCTCTTACTACAACATAAGCATTTATAACAAAAAGACATTCACGTGTGTTGGACTAACTCAGAGTTTTCACATTACCCTGATAACTAATATCAATACCTGTGTTAAGACAATGACATACAATCAAAACTATTCAAAGAGATATAAATATTTAGGTCACCATATTATTTTTTGGTTATAAGGTTGTAAAATATTATAAATGGGTTACACAGTAGTATGATATTTGGGAATGTCCTTTCATCCAGTAACTCTTTTGTCTAAGATGTTCACGAGCGATGTTTTGATGGAGCACATTGTCTGTCATGGATCACTATGTCACTAATGTTCTCCTCTTTCACTTTCTCAGTATTTTGTTCCGTCTGTTTAGAATCTTCCCTTGGATCTGTTGACATCATCCTTCAGATTCCTCTGGGGATGGTTCAAGAAATACAGGAGAGTAACACAAGTATAAGTTCCCACCTCGTGAACATATAGTTAGATATATAATAATACTAGTACATGTAGATATATCTTATACTATTATTATCATATATGCTAAACACAAAATACAGTGTGATCTAACAAAGTCGTTATACATCGGAGTAGGCAAAGTGGTCTTGTAGATTTATGCTTCTTAGGAACAGTTCTAGTCGGCTTTTCTCTTCTTCAGTGGTATTTCCATTTTCTGTAGTCATGTCTTCTTTGGATATTCTTCTCGTGAAGTCAACTGTTTCAGTTTGGACAACTTTGGCATTGTTTGACTACTGATTATGAGCTGCTTTTGAAGGTTGAGACTTTATGTTAACCTGACTGGTAATTTTATGATGCATTTTCACTGGGCACACTGGTTTGAAGTTATTCACACTTTTTGGATTGGTGATACAAAAATTTCGCTGGTGAAAGTGGGTGATCGAGGATAAGGGAGAGCAAAGGGGTTATTTTATTTCTTTGTTCTGCAATCTTCTTTAGAAGAATCCACAGGAGTGAATTATTGTTTGCACAGGGTGAGAACTGTGTCTGCCATTATATCTGTAGCTATGTAAGTTTCATGGGTACATAAAAGATGAGCTCTCCTTTTCCCTTTTTCTTATTCCATGTCGCTAATACTTTCTACATCTGTGTTTCTGCTATAGTATACTCTACATCAGTCTTACTCTACTTGGTAGGTAGAGTAAGACTGACGTAAACCTGTTGTGCTATTGTTCTGGTTAGAGCACAACTTGCATAGTAGAGTTCCCATTAGAACTGTGATCACGAATATGGTAGGAATTCCCAAAAGAAAGTGTTATCTCGTTTGGAGTTGGAGTAATAATTTCGTCTGTCTCCATGTGTTCCATGTAAGCCACTCATGTGATCCAAACTGATCTGCTCAAATCAAAACAATGTCCAGAGTCGTGTAGTTGTGGATATTTCTCTTGCACTCCATGTTTCGGTGTGAGTGGTCAGTAGCCTGTTCTTTAGTGGGCCTCTCCAAGATACATTTCCTAGAGGTGGGACATGTCTAAATACACACTTCAGTTGTACAAATTTCTCCTAGGTGAGTCATTGGTGCTTTGCAGCTTCCTTCCGGCAATCCCTTTAGGAAAATTAATGCTTCGCTCTGTATGATTGGATAACCTGGAATTTTTCCTATGTATGTGTAGCGACCCGATGTCTTGATGACATATTCATGATGGATAGAGTAGGAAAAATGCCACTCTGGATAAGATGGTCCTCAAAATACCATTTTATTATTGGTAAGGGATTTTCCTTCACATCACATTGAAGTCAGACAGGGTTCCCTTTGATTGTGGCGAGGTCAGTTAGTGTAGTTTTCAGTGTAAGGTTGTATGAAACATTCATTACGAAAGAGGCTGTGCCGAACCCAATTTGTTACGTACTAAGCACGTATAGTTGCTATTATGATCTTCACGCAAAACATTTTTGATTACTAAGGTGGTATTTCCTACCTTCATTAATTGTTATCCATCTTTGTACCATCTGTAAATAAATACATCTGGGTTTGCCGTGGCTTTGCAATTTAATTTAAAAATTGATTAAATTTGTGTGTGACTTTTTCGGTTGCTCTCAAGGAGACTCTTGGTCTGAATTTTACTATGGCAGTTTTAGAGATTATCAAGGGATGAGAATATGATACATGATTAGCAATGCATGCAATTACTTTCTTATCGTACTCGGGGGTTAAAGTAAATGTCCACTTCAGGTATGTATTCACTCTTATTTGGTCTGACCATAAATCTTGACTGGACTCAGTCACTCCTACTGCTGATCTTCCGTTGAAGTTGATCCATCTCAATACAGTGGGTGGTTTGTCTGCTAAAGACTTGCATGTGAGGGATACTCAATCCCCTTCGTTTCCACTCAGGAAAGAACCTTCTCCGATTACAGGTGGTAAGGGTGACACATATACAGTCAAGATAGCTGTACTGGATTGATACTGCTGTTTGTCCATAGTTTGTACCGAACAATAATATTTCCCTTCATCTGTTAATTGTAGGTGAGAAATTTGTAATGCGAAGTCATTCTGCTTTGAGGAACCAATTACTTTCAGATCTGGTAGACCTCGTGGTCTGTAATAATCACTGATGTTCTCCTCATCGAAGAACCAATCTATGGTGGCCGTAATGTTTGGGTTTAGTTTGCACGGAGAAGTACTGTCTGCCCGGCTATAGCATCTTTATCCACAGGCTGTAAGACAAAAATGCCCGTATGTGAAACTAACTTGAAGTAGCTGTTGTTATTTGGTTTTTAGGAGCATTAGCAACTAAGGCCATATTGCTCCGGGGATATGCGGTGGTCATTCCCTGACCTTTCCGCATTCTCCGTATTTGGTGGTCACGGGCTCGAACCCCGGTCTAATCAAGAAGTGTGTGCTATGCACTGCTGCTCCTGCCCACCTGGCTATGGAACTTGAAGTAGTAATTTGAGTATTAAGATCCAGAATTCAGTTGGAATCTTTGCAGATTTATTCATTATGGTTAGTGAATTTTATCTCCCCTCTCTTCTTCTTTTACCAGTTTTGGGATATGATAAATAAGAACTGTAGAACACTGATCATTTTTTCACCCTTCTTACTGAACAAGAAAAAAAAGACATAAGATACAAATATTAAGGAAAAATTTTGAAAGGCAGAGGAGATGCACGAGAAAAAAAAAGAGACAAAGGGAAAGAAATTAAAAAAAAAAAAAAAAAAAAAAAACTTTTCTTGATTTCGGTCCCCCCTCCCTTTTTTTTCCTTTCCTTTTTCTTCCCCCTTTTTTTTTTCCCCAAACATCTTGACTTTCAGCGTGTATTTCCTGATCTTTCTATTTGACCTCTTCCAATTTTGTTACAAATCCTTCCTTTCTAAGCCATAACACATATTTGTTCGTTGCCATCACGACACAATATTCTGAGGGGTGATCCCATTTGCAACGGAATGTAAGATTTTCTTCAGACTGCTGTCTTCTTTTCGGGCAACCCAGGTGATCTAGATTGATTATTGGCTTATTAACTAAAATGTTCCTGAGCCAGTGTGTCCTTTCCGATCCTTTGACAAAGATGTAACCATATGGGTGTGTGACGACTCTGATCCAGGAGTCAGCCATTTTAACTGGAGATGCTCCCTGGCTCCAAGGAAGTCCTAATAGCTTGTCACATGTCCAAAGGTTTTTCATCTGGGGAGGTTTTGGCAAATCCGAAAATTTGCCATCTCCCTTGAAAATGGTGTTTCAATTTAAGCTATCACATCCCATAAATGCCACCTCTTTAGGTGAAAAGGCCCCTCATGCATCATGGCAAAATTGGAGGTCGATGCAACCCCACCTCTCTACAGGAATGGGAAAGGTGTGACCCCATGCTGAGATTTCATGTGTGTGATCTTTTGCTGAATCAGTCTAGGTGTACAGGCAGGTGCTGTTTGAATGGGACCATCCCATTGATCCTCTACCCCTGGAAGTGAATTGGGGCATCTGATTTCGAGGGAGGAATTTGGGAGGGTCTTGTGTCCCAATCTTCCTCCTCAGATGGAATTACTTCTCTTGTGTTGTGGCCCTGGGTTCTTTTACGTAGATGTTGTGAGTGAGAAGGAAGGTGTGGTCTATGTCTTCCTGACCGTTGTGGTCCCCTTGTCTTCTTCCTGGGCTCAAACTTTCTCTCTCAATTCTCCACTGTTTACAGGAGGATAATGCTGCACTCTGTTCCTATTCTGAGAGTAGGAGGGGTGATCTGCCCCCTTCATTGACTTCTCTTGTAGACAAAACATCTGCCTCTGTTTCTCACTGCCGTATGGTGTTTTCCTGGTGGTGTGGGGAATTGCTGGTGACTGGTGGTGCCAATGACTGGACATGTATCTGTTCTTCCTTTCCATTTTCCTCCTCGATCCCCTCTTCAGTTCCCTTTACAAAATCGAGTTCGTTTGATCCAAGTCTCACTTTCTCCATCTCCACACTGCTCTTCGTTCACCTTCAACCACACCGCCACAAAAAACCGCCCAACAATCAACTGGATTGCTTTCCAGCGTCTTCGTGAGCATAATTTCATCAAGGTGATCCAAGTTGGTTTGATGTTCTCCATTTTGAAGTCTGTAGGGTACAAAGAAAATATCATGAGACCAATCCAGTAAATTGTTTGTTTTTCCTCAGTAACAGTATTACAAGTTTTCAATAATTAGGATTAAATGCTGCTGAACTGCAAATTTTTGAATAAAAAGAAATATTCATCTTTATGGGAATGAATTAGGTATCTATTGTATCAATGTATAGAGTTGTGACAGAGGAGTTTCTTCTACTTGATAGAAGAAACTCCTCGGGTTATTCTTGGCAGCCTATCCGTATTTATCGCCGGAACGCTCGGTGGTGATTCCACATGATAAGGTGTGAGAAGTGTTCCATTACTGGTTATGGCAAAGGGTGTTATGGTGACTGGAGTCTACTCTTCTCGTCACTTCAGGAGAAAATAGATGTCTTTTGTAAGTAAAGAGGATATCAATGGTACTCTTTCTAAAGGTTTTAGGCTTAATTGTTTCAAAAACTTTGCATCCCATGCCATTTTACAGTTTACCACAGTAAGGAGACTAAGTAGATCCATTTTGTCTGCTTTAAGTTCTAGCATCTTGCAAAGATTATTGATGTACCAAGAACCGCCCGCTGAATGTTGCCACGAAGAACATTCAGTGACTATATCCATTTGGAAAGTAGGCTCGGTCATCAAATCATAGGGTTATTCCAGGTGATTGGGGATCCCTTAAAAATCTCACGTCAGTGGTAAGTGTGGATCACAAAAATTTGGCTTTCCCCTTAAGTGTTTGGGGAATATTTTCCCAAAATATTGCATATAGGCGTTCCATGCAATACTTCCCATCTCAGGCATACAGGACTCCCTGTTTCCCGTGTGTTACGGCACAGTAGACAAAGCAGTCCACTTCCGTGTGATCGTTAATTGCAGCTTCCTGTAGCACCTGCATAACTTCACTGACCAGAAATTCATAATGTATAGATATATCAAAGCCGAGTTTAGTAAAGCAAGTAGCTAATCTGCTGGTATCTTTCTCCAGGGAAATAGCATCTTTCAATGGAGGACTATTTAGAAAGATCCTGTTAGAAAACATAAGGCATACTCCTTGTCTGGGATGCGTCATAGAGTACATCACCTCCTCGATGGGGTTTTGGATTGGCGTTGCTTGCTCCTTTGCCTGTTGAAGGAAGGCTTGGCCTAAAATTGGGACAGTTAGTTCACATAGCCAAGTGGGTTGTGGTTGATCAATTTCCAGCCAGGCAATCCTTTCTCCTGGACAAATACCCACGTCTCCAAGGTTGAACATTCTAACTTCTAAATTTTCTGTGACATTTGTAATTATTGTCCCTGCACTAATCCTAGATAATAATGTAACAGTGTATCTGCTCATGGTAAAATCCTTCCAATGCATCCATCCAGAATATGAACTCTAAGATCTATTTGAATCATGACTCTCGACATTGGAGGTACCAGGTATAGTCTTAGACTGTATAAGTTGAATGCTGTGCTCTCCAGAGATATCCTAGTTGGTGAATGTGCCAAGGCTGAGAGTTCGGTGACAATCAGCTGGGGTTGGTTGGATCCATTACAATTACTCATCTTTAACCAGCGATTGTATGTTGAAGCTGTAACAAAGAAGGAAAGGTGTTTTCGTTTCAGAATTTTCTCCATTGTTCTTTTCTCTCTTTTTTTTTTTTTTTTTAAATAAATGCCAATGTTATGTTATTGGTACAACCCTCTCTTCTTCTTCACAACCTTAAGTAAACAAAAGGAGAGAGAGAGAGAGATTACCCTAGATATTGCTTCCCCATTTTCTTCTATTTTCGAAGACAGACGAGGCACGTAGATACAACGAAGAACCCCATCAATACTACCATCAGAAGTATTAGTGGTAATTTCACTCAAGATGTCAATCCTTCGCCTATTAACTGTTGAATCCAGGCTGTCCACAGGGTTTGTCCCGGGGAGAAACCAAAAATCTGAGAAAGATTTGGATGTATTATTTGCAAAGTCGGATCTTCTAGACAGAATTCGATTTCCCAGCATTCAGATACAGTTCTACCTGATAAACACAATCGTTCTTGGTGACACTTGGTATCTGTTTTAAATTCAATTCTGTAGGCGGTTGGTTTTTCCTGTAGTTCGATTGATCTTGTTGCTATTAAGATATCTTTAAATATTATAGTTACTGTTCCCGCAAGGCAGGTTGACATGGCCTGAAGGGTTAACACTGCTAGGGTATCACACGCAAAACATCCCAGTGGTGAACTTACTCATCCACGAACTTGGGACATACTGTATGTGTTTCAAAGAAAATGCTATATCCTGTAAATGATAGATCTATCACCAATGGAGCGGTTTGCAATAATTTTGATGCGAGTTGACCTGACTGTCCGATTTCCAATTGATATAACATCTGAGTTTTGGGTAAAGTGTTTGCTTTGCTAGCTGTCATGTGATCTAAATAAGACTTACTTTTGTTGCACTTCACTTTTTCTTCATAAAAATGACATTGGATCATCTTTTCATCAAAAATGAATTGTTTCGAAACACTGAAATTTGATTGAACATCTCCATATTTTGGTCTGGATGGTAAAGCAGCATGATCTAGGTAAGCTTCAGAATTCTGCCCCGCACATACAATTAAATGGTGGTAGAGTATATCTGTAGGCTGATCAAAAGTGCTTACAACTTGAATTTCTATATTGGTTTTGGTGATGGCAAAGTTTTTCAAGGATATTGTTTCTACAGTGTCATTGGAAAATGACTGTATCTCTACTATATGCTGACAGGTTGCTCCTTCAATTTTTCTAACCTCATACACTCTGGTGAAATCTGGTACCAGCCATACCCGATAATGTAAACAAGGTTGGCTATCAATGATGTGACAATTTGCTCCGCTATCTCCTGCAACACAATTTGTTATACCTGGCCAATTCAATGATTCCTTAGTTAAGGCTTCAAATTTATATTCCGAGTGGCAATGTAAGCCCCAAGAGCAATACGTATTCTGAGGCATGCTACCTGGCTAATCAGATGTAATTCTGTAGGAAAGGTATAGTGAATACGTCTTGTCTGCCATTGGCAATGCACTAGCTTAAAGGTCAACTATAATTGAAAGAGAGTTTGCTGGGAGCCTGACACAAACCAAATACATTGCGTATAGTCTAGATTCATCAAGGTGACTCGTGCTTTTGTGTAGATGTTGCACGGTCGAGATAGGTCAGATACACATTCTTCTACTTCTGATTGTACAATCTGGTGGTTGGTACATGCAGCTTCAGTAGAAAAAAATTACTGTGGACACAATTACCAACATCTGCAAAGGAGTTATTCTTGCTTCAGGTCTCCAATCAAACTACACGTATTCCAAGTAATCCTGTACTCTGCCTGTGGTTGTTCTCACTGCATGTCCTGTCGTTACCCCTTCTATTGCTGTTAATCGCCAAATGGCTCTGAACATTCTCCAGATATTTCTGATCATGAAGTACAGGCCTTTTATCGCCTGTCTTAGTGGGTTCAAAATAAACTTAGCATACCAAATCATCATTGCTGCTATTATTCCGACAGTAACATACATTGCATGTGACAACTGCAGGAAAACAGTGCCTATTCCTGATCAAATCCCAACATAAGATACAAGTCAGCCTTCGACATTCATTATGACCAATTGGGTGCACATATCCCTGTACCAATTTTCCTTCATGTGAAATAAATAGGAACTTTAGAGGTCCTGGAGTTAACAATAACTCCTGAGGTACATTTACTTGAAGCAGCTCATCATTTATCGTGTACGTTTTCTCTTCTCCCAACTTCCTCACAATCAAAGTGCCCTTCTGTGAAACAGTAAAAATAGAATCTGTAAAGATTACCTTCAACCCTTGTTCTTCAAAGGGAGCTAACTCATCTGACAACAAAATTCTTCCAGGTCTAATATGATTCAACTGTCTTTCCAATGGAGCTATGCAAATTTTATAAGAGATGATCGGAGGATTTCTTATAACTTGCAACCCTATCTCTGCTGACCAGTATGTCTCTGCGGCCAGCCTTTGGCAAGTGCAGACAGATAAGTTAGATAAGACACATTCTGCTTCAAAACAATACTCTAAACTACCTTTAACATCTGTTCTTAGCACATTCACACAGATCATCTCCTCTCTTACGCTGGTACATAACTGAAGTACCGTTCTCTTTCAAAGCCTGTTTTAAAATAAAATGTTTAGGCTGTACTCAGGTACTGTTGGAAAGAAGCAACATCTATTCCCACTGTTTCACACAGTCACAACAGTTATTTTTAACACAGCTATCAGCTGGAATTGTTCTAAGCAGTGATGCTGGAGGGCTCAGCATTTCACACGTTGGGGGGTTTTATGGTGCATAAGCTACTTTGGCTATAATGCGCCTAATTTCACACTTGTATGTTCCATGTTTCACCTTACAGATTTCCACATTGGTATTTGTGGATCCATCACATAGACAGATCATGATTAGGAGCAAAACACAACAAAAGGAAAACCGTCACTCTTGGATGTTAATCAAAAACTCATTTTAATGCATCTATTAACCTGATAACAAAATCATATCCATCGTTAGCCCAATTTCGTTCTGAAGTTTCTTCTTGAGTTCGTTTGATAACAGGAGCCGTAACCTAATCCACAAATCTTTCCACTAATCCGAGGTTATCTAAACGTTGATGTTTCTACTCCCTCTTCTGCATAAGTTTGTGATGACGAGGGTTGCGTTACATCCCCATCCTTGATCAGTGGTAACATCAGGTAATGTCCCCTCCTCAGACATTTGTGTAACCATTGGAGTCTGAATCGACTATCGGTTGGGGCGTAACTAGTTCCCGATTTCTGGTAACGCAGGTTATACTGGTGCGTTGGTTGTGAATGATTCTTTTCTTTAGGTTCCTCTTGGAGGAACCTGTTCATCTTATTTTACTTCTGATTGCCACTTTTGACCTCGGTTAAGCAAATATTTTAATGGTATAGAGACAGGGAGACTCGGGATCATAAATGAAGTATCCATTGATTCATCCCATTGCTCCTCTTCGGTCTCTTCCTCTTCATACATTTCTTTAGGTTTTGTGCGTTCCAAGGTTGGTTCTGAAGGTGTATCTGCTTCGGGAGGCTCGAGATATAGTTCTGGAAAGGGCCTATGATCTATAACTTTGGTTAATCTGTCTACATGAACTAGTTGTTTGTCTCTGGGACAATAGATGTGTTGTATTTGAAAATTCATTGGAGAAGTCTGGGCTATCACTCTATAAGGTCCACTACTTTGACGTGCCAACTTGAATGTTTGACCTGGTCTAACTTTTGGCATACACAGATATACCACACTGCACACTCTGATTTTCTTATCTACAGCTTTATTGGAGCGGTACTGCTCTTGACTTTCTGCTGCTTCTTGAAGGTGTTGTTGAATGATATCATACATATGTTGCATCTTTGCTACCATTTGCTCTGAGTAATGTTCTAAGGAAGCATACGTCAGTTGAATTGGAGATGTCCAAATGTGTTAAGGTAGGACCACATCTCGGCCATATAATAAGTAGTTCGGTGTTTCCTCTGTAGATGAGTGAACAGCGGAGTGATACGCTGCTACTGCCAGAGGTACATAGATATGCCAGTCTGATTGTGTGGTATCAACTACATGTGATAGTATTGCTGCCAGCATCTTATTTAGGTGTTCTACCTTGGCGTTACACTGGGGATGAAATGCAGTTGTTTGAAACTACTTAATTCCAAGACATTCGTAAATGTCTTTCATTAGCTGGCTGCAAAAATTACTAACGCAGTCTGTTAATAGGAATTATATGGAATTATATGTCTTGTCACAACGAAATTAACAAATGCGGTTGCCACTTCTTCAGCTTTCTGTTTTCAATGGTATCACTTCTGCATACCTCGTAAAACAATCCACCACTACTAGAAGGTATTTATCTCCCTCTAAACTGGTGGGTAGCGGTCCAAGGATATCCATACTCACTCTATACCAAGGTGATGATTCAGTCGGAAATCTTACGACTTGGAAATCGCATGAGGTTTGCTTTTGCCTTTGGATTAAATCCTCTTCTCTCCACACACGAAGCAAGTGTTCACATAATTTTGATGTCACTGTACATATTCACCCAAAAGAAATCTTTCCGGATTCTTTGTAACATCTTATCAAAAGACTGATACCCACTTTGCGGAGCATTGTAGCATGCTTTCATGATTTCCAATTTTAGTGAGTCTGGGGAGACTACTTGCTCTCGAGGCCCCTCTCTAGTAGATTTTATATCAGGAAGAGTGTAGTGATATAATATTCCGTCACTCAAATAGTATGAATCTGGGATCTTCACCGAATATTGAGTATTACCCTCCAGTTGTGTAATTAAAGGATTTAGTTTATCTTCCCTCTGTAATGACCTCATCAGATCTTTAGTGGCTTGCCATGGCCTCACTAAGGCTTCTAAAGTGATTCTGGTGGATAAAGGCACAACTGTTTTTGTAACATTTCTCTTGTGTGGATTAAGCTTAGGCTCTTCCTCTAGCACTGGTCGAGATACGAAATCTACATTTCAGTGCAAGCGACACGGACAATAAGTGACTGAGAAATCATAATCCTGCAACATTAAATCCCATCGAGTTAATCAAGATGTTGAGTTCTTTAATTGCAGTAGATATTTCAATGCTGCGTTGTGCGAGATTGACAAATTTTCTTGCATATAAGTAAGCTCTAAACTGTGAGATCGAATACAGTACAGCCAAGCTCTTCTTTTCAATGTGCTATACGATTTCTCAGCCTGCTTCAGAAATCTGCTTATGTACGCAACTGGCTGCCTCGAGCCATTTTGTGATTATTGTTCCAAAATTCCCGCAATCGCATACTGAGATGCGTCCGTGGACAAATAGAAAGGCTGGGAGAAGTCTGATTTAGTTTGTTTAATAATGGTTCTGATATCAATGCTGTTTTCAGTTTTTCAAACACTGCCTGTGTTTGTTTGTTATGTTTGTTATTTGGTTTTTAGGAGCATTAGCAACTAAGGCCATATTGCTCCGGGGATATGCGGTGGTCATTCCCTGACCTTTCCGCATCCTCCGTATTTGGTGGTCACGGGCTCAAACCCCGGTCTAAATCAAGAAGCATGTGCTACACACTGCTGCTCCTGCCCACCTGGCTATGGAGGCGTCCACACTGCCTGTGTTGTTTCATTCCAGACAAAAGAAGTATCTTTCTTTGTGAGGTTTGTTAATGGTTAAGATATTTCTGCATAGTCCTTAATAAACTTTCTGTAAAATCCAGTCATCCCTAGGAATCTTCTCACTTTTTTAACTGTCTTAGGTGGCAAGCAATTTTTGATGGCAGCCACACTCTCAGGATCCGGGACAACTCCGTCCGAACTCGATGCCCAAGATAAGTTATCTCCTGCTTCAAGAATTTGCATTTGGATGGCTTCAGTTTAAGGTCATATTGTCTCAAGCGTTGGAAGACCATTTCTAATTTTTCCTATGCTTTTTTGACATTTTTGCTTGTGATAACGATGTCATCCAGATAGCAAAAGATGGACTCTTTCCTTAGGTCTTGAAGGACAATAGACATAGCCCTCACGAATGTTGCCAGACTATTTTTTAACCCAAATGGCAGTTCTCTGAACTCTACAAGGCATGGTCGGTTGTAAAAGCTGTTTACTGTCTGCAGGGTGGACAGGAATCTGCCAGAACCCCGACTGAAGATCGAGAGTGCTATAGTAACATGCTTTTCCCAGAATATCCAAAATTTCAGTTATCCGAGGTATAGGAAAATTGTCTGCAACAGTTTTGTCGCTAAGCTTAAGGAAATCAATCAATGCACATGCAAAGCAAACCATCTTGTTTTTTCACCATTACAATTGGAGCTGAATATGGTGACACACTCGGCAAAATTATACCAGCATCCAACAATTCATTGACCTGATCCTCAACCCGAGATTGCAAGGCATAAGGCATGTGATAGACCCTCTGTTTGATTGGGACTCTGTCTACTAATTTTATTCTGTGTTGCACTATGGTGGATTGACCCAATTGGCAAGGTGATTTGGTAAACACATCTCTGTACCTATCTAATAGCTTAACCAGTTCTTGGCATTCACAGACAGTCAAATGGCTCAGTTCAAAATCTTCTATTGTCACCAGATAATGAGACAATTTCTTAACACACCTTTTGTACACCTGCAAAATTAACCTCTCGCTTATTAATACATTCTATTTTTGCTAATGCCATCCCTTCTGTGAGGTGCAGTGGCTCATCTGATGTATTTGCTACAACTGCAACCCTTCTTTCTCTGGACAACTTGTCTAAAGAGTTTCTAACTGCCAATTTGTTACTACCCAGGTCATAGATGGGCTCTACCAGAACCAATTGTCCTGGATGGAATGTGTTTGCACACTGTCAATACCGTTTCTGCATTAGGTGGAATAATGTTTTCCAACACAGGCCTTTTAGTCACCAATAATTTGTTCTCGCATCCCTATTTCTCTTATGCAAATCCCAAGTGGTACAGATTTTAAAATTCTCTTCCGAGTCTAGTATGAAATAAAATGTCCGATCATAAAATCAGTTCATACCGAGGACTCGACCTATCTAAGGCCACAAAAGCATCAACGGTGAATGACTTCCCATCCAAAGTTAACTTTGCAGTGATTTTTGTGTCTAAAGGTGCTATATTTCTGGCGATCCCATGTACTGTAATGTCGGGAGGCCTCTGTTTTAAATACTTATGTTTAATTTTGTCAAAAATTTCTGCACCAATCAGGGTATGGATGCTCCACTATCAACAAGAAACCTTGCTTTTATGCCCTGAAGTAATTCTGCTATTATAATCCTGTAGATTAGTATCATTATCTGCTGTGAACACACCGTGCGCTGCTCTATTCCCTTTCATGCCTTGTTGAGAACTTTTTCTTTGTCAGCTGGACCTATCACTATACTGCCAACGTGAAGAGATCCCCATATGATTTATCTGTCTATGATTCATCCCCCCTAGATTGTCTGTATTCTGAATTGTTATTGTATGATGTTTCTCTAGGTCTTGTGTTAAAGGTATTGGAATTCACCTCGACTGGTCCACAATTAATGGTTTTACTGTGGAAGTCCTCCCAACTTGTGGATAGGGAGTGTATTTGTTTCTAGCCACTGTTCTCTGCCGATAAAAGTGTCCTCTCCTCGGCGTGAACGTATGCTGACTCTCAGCTAAACAATCGCTCCTTTCCCTGCTCTCCAGTCTCTGAAACGACACTTTCCCTCTACTGAGAAAGGTATCATGTGACACTCCTTGCCTGCTGTATCTCTCTCTATGCGGAGCACTTCTCAGTATTGGTCTCCCAGCTGTGTTTTGACAATTTTCAGGTTGTTGCGTGTGGAGTGATTAAGATTTGTGTTGCTCGCGTCTTATTTCTTGTAATTGGTCTATCCCCATTGCATAATTTTGAAATTTACTATCGAGAGAGGACAAGTGTTTTTCTAAAGTATTTAGGTTTGTTTATTTGTTGATAGGCGATCGAGACTGTTGTAGAGAAAAGATTTTTTTCTGTATTGAAGTCTCTCCTGCTTAGATTGTTTATGGGTAGTATCTGCCAGATTAATAGTAACATGTTGCCTTGAGTTTGTTAACTTATCATTTTCTTTTTCTCTTATCATGATCTCCAGAGCTTGTTGAAAAGTAGTAGGATTCTGGCTCAGAACCAGCCTTTTTAATTTTGAATTTAATCCATTTAAAAAGTGGACTAGTAAGGTTTGATCTCTTAATACTAACACCTTGTTTCATTCTGAGATGTGAACGCAGCAATACATAAATTCCTTGGGCATGTACCAAACTGTATTACGACCTCCCCTGACTCTTGCCTAGCTCTACTAAAAACTGTTTTAATTGCGATATTAAAGGAATTGGTCTCTCGAATAGCTTCACAAAAGCTTCTTTAAAGCATTTCTAATTTTTCTCTGCTCTTAACTCGAGTGAATGTAAGAAAAATTCCACTACTATCCCTTTGAGTCTTGATCTAATCACTGCTAATTTTTCATGATCTGTCCAATTTGTAATTTCGGAAATTTCTTCTAAATCTCAAAAAACAAGGATACGGGGGGATTGTCATTGTCTATGCCTAAATAGATTGGAATCAAATTTATATAGTCAGTGATTGGAGTTGGGTGAGCCCTTGCCTGTTCAGGAGATAGGTCCTGTTGTGCTGGGAATGTTTCTGATATAGTTAAACTCTCCCCGTCTGGATTTTGTCCCTCCATTATTTATAGTGTTGTTATTTTACTATTAATTTTTTAAATGCTACTTATAAATCTACAATATAGTTTTCCCAAATTAAGTAAACTGCTTGTATATTACGATTCACAAACAAGTATTTCAAAACACAATAATAACCATTTAACACAACTGACTTAACTTTTGAAGTGTTCAACACATATATATATACCAACATACTAACAATACTTAACAGAACACAATATAAAATGGTCAAGCTAGCGGACAAGTAGCAACCTTAATTTATTTTTCATTTATTTTTTTTTTCTTTCAATAGTGGCTCAAACTGTGCTACTTAGTTACTGGAGAAATTGCCACTGCTTGCTATGCATATCTCAACAATAATAATGATGACAATACAGATAAGTCACCGTTATCCACATATAAAAGTATAAAAATGATATAACATTCTTCTCCTTGTCAACTTCTAAGAACGCCAGCATCCATAAACCAGACTTTTTTTTTTTTTTCTCATGATTACGGAAACCATATTGTTAACAGGGGTTTAGTACTTTAAATCTTTGTTTTATATCGCCGAAAATTCTCTACTGTTTGTGACTATGATTACAGCTACTCTGGATTTTCCATTCTGGACATGGAAACCATATTGTTCACCCCCTTGCTTTGGGGTACGTCTGTGACGTCTATTCTGCTTCAACGGTTCAATCGGTTAGGTCAAAAATCCGAGCCCTCGGAAATTAAGAGTTTTAATGACCTCTAAACACTGCAGCAACAGATCAACATTGTGTTTTGTAATGGAAAGATCACTTAGTGTCTCTCCACCCTGCAAGAATCCATTTTCTTTGTTTATTTACCCTGGCATGTTTCAAGACGCTGACAGAGAGAAAGCAACATATAAATAACACATAATATTTATTATAAACGAAAAGGTCATGTATACAACATACTTTCACACAATAATAATACAATGAATAAAGTATGCATCGCTTCCAAGTACAACCATATGTTAACAACAGGACATAGAGTTATAAAATCCAATGGTCTAGTGATTTCACACAGTTCTACATTATCTTTTCAAAACAAGTCCGGTCTTTAACTTTTGGCATCTGCTAAATAACTCTAGAATATAAATTGTTATACCTTATTGAATTAATACTATTTTCTACATATAAGCGAGAATAAGAAAGGAAGCATCTAGTTTAATGTAAATTTAGCTGTTTCACACGTTCATTCACATGTAATGAATGGACTGCTTACCAAGTTGAGTTGGTTTGTCCTGGAGCCTGTTACAAGATGTCCTTCTATAGTAGAGTTGAGCATGGTCTTCTCTGATCTTCACAATTCTCTCTTCAGTCAGAACGGATGGTGCGGACAGCTACTGAAGAGGCTTGGACGAGAAGCTGATGGTGACTTTGGCAGCAATGGCAACCAGTATTAGACTACCGCAGGGTTCCACTAGACGGCTAACCGACAGCAACTATGTTGATGGTGGTGACGATCTTCCAATGAACATAGGAATGATGTTGACCAAAACCAATAGAGCCTCCAGCGGCAGCAACATTTTAGGCTCAATTTGGGCCCTTTTATATTCTGTGCTCTCCTTTGTCTTTTAGAGAAAAACTCTCTCATTGGCCACTGGAAGTCACGACTTTCCTGTCCAAGACGGTCCAGGGATGACTATGACTCATGCTTCCAAAAGGGTCCTTCTGTCTCTGGTTAACTTATTTTTTGCCTTGGTGTTGGAGATATTAATAAAAAAAAAAAAAAAAAACGTCGACCTAATTTTCTCATGGGTATCATAGTTGGCGAAGAGAGCCTGGCTTACTGCATTCTTTCATTGTACATTAATTGATGTAATTCTAGATATAACCCTAGATAGCATTCTCGCTGGTTCATCTGTTATGATAGTCTTTGGAGAAGTTTTATCTTACTTCTCATCAGATATGGGGGGGAAGAAACTAGTTAAACCGAGAGGTTTTCACTTTCCCTGGGATACAAACTTTGCCTAGCTACAATGGGGATATTCTCTCTTCTTTCACCTGGCATAATGGAAGAGATAGGGAAGGGTTGACCGGAACTTAGCTCTAGAGACTAAACATGGGTTCCACCACTTAAAGCCTCCAATAAGCAAAATGGTGGTATTTCACCGGTTGATGAGAGTCATCTACCACCTAGTACTGCCTGGTAACATAGAGGGGTGGCGTTCCTCCATGTGTTGTGGGCGCCACACCTCGACCCTTGCTTACGTTGGTTCACACCTGGGTGGTCACCCACCATCTACTAGTGCATGGAGGTTATACCCAGGATTACTAACAGTCCCACCATCGTGAAGGTGCAAGCAGAGGATCTGGCTGTCACAAACCGTCCGGACTTCGCCGCAATTGGGTCCACTTGACTTGAGTGTCCCCCGAATATCAGTTCCATCAGCGTTTTAGACTCCCAGGTAGCAAGTACAGCTTGTCTAGTATATCTGAGAGAATGTCTGTGACAACCTTAAGGACCCTTCCCTATCTCTTCCATCATGCAGTATGACTGATAACTTTTGAGGTTATAGGCGCCTCCGCAGCCAGGTGGGAAGGAGCAGCAGTGCGTAGCACACGCTTCTTGATTAGACCGGGGTTCGAGCCCGTCACCACCAAATACGGAGGATGCGGAAAGGTCAGGGAATGACCACCGCATATCCCGGAGCAATATGGCCTTAGTTGCTAATGCTCCTAAAAAAAACCAAATAACAATAACTTTTGAGGTTATGATGAATGTTGTGGCGAGATCCAATATTCCTTACATTTTGAGGGTACAGCTCTAAAACGGTGTTCGCAGGCCGGCCGCTAGTTAGTACACTAGACCGAACCTATTGGTAACTCTCTAGGAGGCTTCCGGATCAGCTAGTGTATAATCTTGCTACCTCTACGCTGCCAGATAGTGACTGGAGGGAGTCCAAGTAGTGTGTATGCGGGGAGCATTGTCAAGGCCATGTTATGTCAAGGATCTGGGTATATTCTTACCACGTGTACGCCAGATCCAAAAATTTCATTACTTCATACAGCATGTCCCACCTACTTTTTCTTACTATTGAATACACCATGAATTGTCAAACTAATAGAGCAAGCTTATCTGCGAAAAGATCTAAACCTCCCAAGGACTTCCTAATTCATTTCACAAATATATGGGGTCTCAATTCTAATCTCAACGATGTCCATTTTCACTTGCAGTCTGCCAAACCCCATTTAGTTTTTCTGACAGAATCTCAGTTATTGGCTGATTCAACTACTGCTCATCTCAGATGCCCAAATTATTCGCTGTATGATTCTTTTCACCTCAAAGGTGGTACTTGTGCATGTGTCTGTTCTGATATTCCCCGTCAGAGACTTGGAAATTTGGAATCTCCTCTCTTTGATCTTCTCTGGCTTAAAATCTCTCTACCTCATTGTGTCAAATTCATCTGTTGTCTCTACCGTTCTCCCAACTCCACTAATCACTTGGAGCTCTTTGACTTCCTCTCTTTGCAAATTGACTTTCTCCAGTCCAACTTTCCTAACAGTGAGGTAATTTTCTTTGGTGATGTTAATGTTCACAACAGCAGCTGGCTTCCATTTTCTAGTCACACCGACCCAGCAGGGTGAGATGCTGAGGCTTTTGCAATTACTAATGACCTCGCACAGATTGTTCATTTACCTACAAGAATACCGGACAATTCTAATCACATAGCCAATACGATTGATCTTCTTCTCACAAACAACCCTTCTAAGTACATGGTCGAAGTGAGAGGTCCTTTAGTCACATCTTGGTGATTGTCTCTTCTCCAATGGAACCTTTATCTCATGGCTATTCCCAACCTCGTGTTGTTTGGCATTACAAGAATGCAAAATGGGATGACCTGCGAGACTTCTTTTCCTTGGTCAGATTACTGTTTCCAAACTTCTGATGTCAACGTTTGCTCAGATCGTGTCAGTGAAATTATTCTTGCAGGAATGGAATCCTTTAACCCACACTCCACTTTAAAATCTCGTCCTTTATCTAAACCTTGGTTTTCCAATAAATGTGCTAAGGCTGTTCAAGAGAAGAATGTTGCATATCGTAATTGGCTCGTTTCTAATTCTTCAGTTTCATTTTCTGCCTACACCAAAGCTCGCAACAATTGTAAAGCAGTCATTAATCAGTCCAAACTAGAGTTTGAACAGGCTAAGAGTAAAAAACTTGCTTCTTGCCCTAATTGTAGCCAAGCATTCTGGTCCTTTACCAAAGCTATTAGCCGCAAGTTTTGCCCATCTCTGCTCCCACCTCTGTCCAAACCAGATGGTTCTGTTGTCACTTCAGCCAAGGATAAAGCTGACCTTCTAGCATCCCATTTTTCTTCCAGCTCATGTATTAATGAGCTTAGTAAAACACCTCCCACCATTCCCAACACTGTCCATTCAATGCCTCCTGTGGTCTTCCGTCAAAAGGATATCAGAATGATTTTGATGAATCTTGATGCTAAGAAGAAAGCTCAAGGTCCTGATGGTATTTCTCCACTTGTTCTCAAAACCTGTGCTCCTGAACTTACTCCTATTCTTTACAGCCTTTTTTCACTTTCTTATTCCAAAGGTGTTTTTCCTTCTACTTGGAAATTTGCTCATATCCAGCCAGTTCCTAAAAAGGGTGACAAATCCCTCCCATCCAATTATCGCCCCATTGCAATTACTTCTACTCTTTCTAAAGTACTGGAGAAATCAATTAACCACCAACTCTTAAACTACCTTGAAACCCTTCTGTCTGATCAATGATCGCTAGTATGGATTCCGTAAGTGTCAATCCACTGGTGATATTCTGGCTTATGTTACCCATTTATGGACTAATTCAATTGAAACGTTCGGTGAAACACAAGTAGTTGCTCTTGACATCTCAAAGGCTTTTGATCGTGTTTGGCATAAAGGTCTTCTAAACAAGCTTCCATCTTATGGTTTGCCAACTGTTTTTAGTAATTGGTTATCCAGTTTTCTCTCTGATCGCTCACTGAGGGTGTTGGCTCTCTGTCTTCTAAATTCTCCATTAATGCCGGTGTCCCCCAAGGTTCAGTTCTTTCCCTCACTCTTTTCCTCTTGTATATTAATGACTGTCTTCCATTGACAGCACATTGCACTCCACTTTCCATTTTGAGAAACCTTGTCCTGCTCAATCAGCTTCAACTTCTCGAAAATCTGCTACCAATTCCTTAAATGCCGATCTTCAGGTAATTCTCCAGTGGGGCAAAGACAGCTTAGTTGATTTCAACCCTTCTAAAACTCAGTCTTGTCTTATATCTCGCAAAAAGGATTCTTCTGCTCCTATGCTTATCTTTAGTGACACTCCGATTTCTAGGCAAAATTATATATATCTCTTTTGGCGATTACCCTGACTTCTAATCTCTCTTGGCACAAGCACATTACAAATATTGCTTCTTCTGCATCTAAAAAACTTGGTTTTCTCTTTCGCTCTCGGCGTTACTTTTCTTCCAAACAGCTGCTCACTCTGTATAAATCGCAAATCCGCCCCACCATGGAATATTGTTCTCGCATCTGGGGTGGTGCCCCCAAAACCTCTCTCAGGCTTCTTGATTCCATTCAGAAGAGGGCAGTTAGGTTAATTAATGATTCATCTCTAACAGAGTCTCTCCACTCGCTTTCTCATAGACGTACAGTTTCTGCTGCATGCCTCTTCTACAGATACTTCCATGGGCACTGTTCTTCTGAATTGGCTTCTATAATTCCTGCTCTCTCTTTCAAAACAGTCCGAACACGTGCCGCCACCAGCCATTTACTGTCCAACTTCAAACTCACAGAACCAACTTTTCATCTTCCTCATTTATTCACTCAACTGTCGTTTTCTGGAACAACTTCCTTCATTCGAACAACTTCTTTCATTTCCTGAAAATTACAGTCTACAGAAGTTCAAGTCCAATGTCAACAAATATCTTCTTTCGTCTTCTCAACCTCCAACCCAAGCACGGTACCGAGTACTATAGGTTCTAATACCTCTCGTGTTTGGGGTTCACATAAAAAAAAAAAAAAAAAAAAAAAAAAACTGGCAATAGGTACCCAATACTTTTTACAACACTCAGGCTTGATGTTGTTCTGTTAAAATATTGATAACTGAGTATTAGTTTGGATTTGTTGGAATTGTAGAGAAAGTAAAAACTTTGAGGTACATTAATGACTAGCATCACAATTAGAAATATAAACTAAAGATATTTATTAATAGTTACGGCAAAGCTAAGTAATATTTGACAGGTGCTCTAAAAATATTCAAAAATGAGCATTTGCAACCTTTATTCAACAGTTTTGGTAAACACGACAATTGTGGCTGAAATGTTATTGGAAGCTCTCAATTGGCTTCAGTTTAATATTTGAATTGGAAAACAAAATGAAAAGTTCACCAGGTGCAAACTAATATTTAGTTAAACTGCCTCTGGCCCTAATGATAGCAGCACACTGTCGAAATATTGACAAAATCAATTTTGACTAAGGCGCATTTAGGGCTAGAGCCTCAAGCTGCGAACAAATTTAGACTATGTATATAAAGTGCTTAGCATCATAATACACAGCCATTTCTGAATAAACAGAAAATTTTTAAGGTGGCATCGTTTTAGGTTATATCTCATATTGTGAATACCTTCACAATGAGTTGCCATGATATTGCACTACTTCGAATAAGTAACGCTTCACCTAAGGAGAAGACTAATGTTACTTATTCTCAGATAGGTACCACCACCCAGACAGCACTGTTTCAGGACTATTTGGTCCTTCTTCAGTGAGTGGGTAGGTACCCACGTGATGCAATGATGGCAAAAACAGTTATGAAGTATAACTCCACAATATGAGAGATGCCTGATGGTGTATGATGTATTTAGACTAAGGCGCATTTAGGGCTAGAGCCTCAAGCTGCGAACAAATTTAGACTATGTATATAAAGTGCTTAGCATCATAATACACAGCCATTTCTGAATAAACAGAAAATTTTTAAGGTGGCATCGTTTTAGGTTATATCTCATATTGTGAATACCTTCACAACGAGTTGCCATGATATTGCACTACTTCGAATAAGTAACGCTTCACCTAAGGAGAAGACTAATGTTACTTATTCTCAGATAGGTACCACCACCCAGACAGCACTGTTTCAGGACTATTTGGTCCTTCTTCAGTGAGTGGGTAGGTACCCAAGTGATGCAATGATGGCAAAAACAGTTATGAAGTATAACTCCACAATATGAGAGATGCCTGATGGTGTATGATGTATTTAGACTAAGGCGCATTTAGGGCTAGAGCCTCAAGCTGCGAACAAATTTAGACTATGTATATAAAGTGCTTAGCATCATAATATCTGAGAATAAGTAACATTAGTCTTCTCCTTAGGTGAAGCATTACTTATTCGAAGTAGTGCAATATCATGGCAACTCGTTGTGAAGGTATTCACAATATGAGATATAACCTAAAACGATGCCACCTTAAAAATTTTCTGTTTATTCAGAAATGGCTGTGTATTATGATGCTAAGCACTTTATATATATAGTCAAAATCAATTTCTCAAGATAATCAACTGATAGTTCGTGCTTCCAAACACGAATTATGGCTTCCTGCAGTTCATGAAGGGTCATTGGTTTCTTTCTGGCAGCTGCATATTCCACACTATGCCAATGGATCTCTATAGGATTCAGGTCCGGACTGTTTCCTGGCCAGCTAAGAGTTGTAATGGACTGTTCTTCCAACCATTTTTTCACCTGTAACAAATGTAAACACATTACTGTTGAACCTCTAATGTAGAAATGAAGCTAAAGTAACTACAGAAGTGCCTATTTACCCTTTTTGCCTGATGACAAGGAGCAGAGTCGCCCTGAAAGATGCAGTTACTTGGCATGTTGAAATGGTCTCTAATGATTGGCAGCAATTTGCCTTCCAATATAGCCAGGTATCCATTGGCATTTATGAAACTTTTTGCAAACTGCAGGTGATCTACTCTGCGATACAAAATGCACCCTTATATCATTTGGCTGATAGGGAATTTCACTATAGACACCATACAGTTTGGATGGTATTCTTCACCATGTCTACGGCAAATCATTTGTCTCCCATCAGAGCTATGCAGGTTGAATTTCTTCTCATCTGAGAAAATAACTGACTTCCACTGTTCAGGGGTCCATTTGACATGCTCCTTACACCAAATTAATCAGGCCATTTTCATTCTTTGTGTGAGGAGGGGCTTCTTCTTAGGATGATGGGCTACAAGTCCATTTTTGAAGAAGCATCTTCTAACTGTTACTGCACTTGCTACCACTCATGTCTGTTCTTTCCATTCTCTTTTCAGCTGAGACGAAGGAGCTTTATGGTTTTTAAGGCATAAGCCCTTCAAAATGAGGTCCTGTTTTGGCATAGAGACTCGTTTGCATCTGGTTCCTTTTTTCCTATCAGCAGAACCAGTATTCTTGAGTTTGGAAAGAAATCTACATACTGTCGACTGATTACAAGACACTCTATAAGCAATATGACACGAAGAACATCCTTCCTCACGTAAAGCAACAGTAGCACTTTTTCTTCATGGCGTCGACTGCACGTAACTCGCCATCCCAACACAAGCAAGGAACGACTGCAACTCTGGCAGAGTGCTTATACAGCTGAAAGTAACAGCTGATGCAATATTACGTGGTGTCAATCTTATCTGATGCAATCTGTAAGAAATATTGCCATATACTTACGTTATTCGGATGACAATTACAATTTGAAGGGGTGATTTATTTTGTTATTTGGTTTTTTTTTTAGGAGCATTAGCAACTAAGGCCATATTGCTCCGGGATATGTGGTGGTCATTTCCTGACCTTTCCGCATCCTCCGTATTTGGTAGGCACGGGCTCGACCCCCCACCCCGATCTAATCAAGAAGCGTGTGCTACGCACTGCTGCTCCTTCCCACCTGGCTAAGGAAGCACCTTAAGGGGTGATGCACTTTCTTTGAACATCAGTGTACATTCACACACGAGGATTTCTGTACGGAAGTGGAGGACAGAAGTTTATTAAACTCAAGGAGCTAAATGATTCTATAATAACTCAGAGCAAAGTGGAGGAGAAATTGTTGAAATTAAACATAAGAAAGGCAGCTGGGGTGGATGGGATCTCTCCAGTTATATTAAAGGAGACGGCAAAGGAAGTAAGCAAATTTTGAGTGCTTTCTTCGATTGAATGGACATTCCACAAACTGGAAATGTGCAAATGTATATCACCAATTCACAAAGGGGGATCAAAATGTGACATGAGTAATTACAGACCTGTTAGTTTAACTTCTGTTCCAAAAAAAATAATGAAGTCACTGGTTAAAGAAGTAATGCAGGGTCATCTAGACAAGACTGCAGTAATAATTGAGACACAGCATGGGTTTGTTAAGGGAAAGTCTACTCTGACAAATTTGATTGAATAGTATGATGTGGTTACAAAGGAACTGGATGCAAAAAATAATTTTGATATCATATACAGGCAGTTCTCACTTTACGAGTTAAGGGGTTTAGGAATTTTTTTTCTCTTCAAAGTATCAAGTACAGTAGCCTCTCGATTTTCTGGGACAGATGGTAAAAAACAAATCCCGGATAATTGATTTCACAATTAATCCAAAAATACAAAAGTCCCTGACATACGTAAGAGATATATTCCAGGATTTCTTACTTCATCGAGTTTTACGTAACTCGGGAATGACTAATAACATATTGCTACTATATTATTATTATTAAATCTGAATTCCTCGCGATATTTGTTAATGTTTGGCCCATTTTCATACATCCTTATTAGTTTAATTTTCTGATCCAAATCGATGGCTTTCCTTTTGTTGGTAGATTTACTAGTACCACTGTCACTTATTCTCTTAGTCGGCACCACGATGACGGTCAAAATGAAATTTTCTGAAAAGCTTCACAGGGAGTTAAACAATTTGCATCTTCCGGGTTACTGGGCTTTTCTGTTCGGGCATCTAATTATAAACGGGTAGTTTGTTTGTTTGTTTGTTATTTGGTTTTTAGGAGCATTAGCAACTAAGGCTATATTGCTCCGGGGATATGCGGTGGTCATTCCCCGACCTTTCCGCATCCTCTGTATTTGGTGGTGACGGGTGCTCAAACCCCGGTCTAATCAAGAAGCGTGTGCTACGCACTGCTGCTCCTTCCCACCTGGCTACGGAAGTGCCCTAAATGGGTAGTAAACTCGATCTTATTGCATTTGCGATAATACCGATAGCTGAAATTGTGTGGGTTTTTAAGTTATTATGGTGAAATGTGTTCCACTTCACCAAAATCTTTAGTCATATAAAAAAAAAACAAAAAAACTTAAATTGTAAGAGTCTTCTCATCTTTCCTATTTTTTTTGCTTGTAGTAGTAGTAGTGGCATGTGATGCAAGAAAGAAAGTGTATGAGCTTATGCAGCATTAGCCAAAAAAAAAAAAAAAAAAAAAATCACACCATTCCCTCCCAATGCCTGTCCAGTTCCGCCTTAAATTTATTCAACCTATCAACTTCCACAATGACAGATGGAAGTTTGTTCCAGAAATTAACCACCCGCTGGCTAAAGGCAAATTTCCGCACATCTATTCTACATCTGTCTTTTCTTAATTTGAATTTATACCCCCTTAGGTTCGTAATCTCAACAAGTGGAAGGATCCCATCAGAATCATCGTGCTCAACCCATTCAAGGCCTTATACACCTCAATCAGATCAACGCGCAGGTGCCTAGTCTCCAGTCACTGCAATTTGCAGAACTTAAGCCTCTCTTGGTAAGAGGATCCCTTCATTCCCCTCACCAATCTTGTTGCCCTTCTCTGTACACGTTCAAGTAAATCTACATCCTTCCTAAAATGAGGCCTCCAGATCTGTACGCAGTACTCAAGGTGTGGCCTGACCATTGCCTTATACAGAGGGACAATCACCTCCTTCTCCCTGCTAGCAAATTGTTACTTCGCATCTCACTTGTGCAATTTGTGTGTGCCGTGATTGTCGTTATTGATTGTTTATTTTATTTATTTATTATTTTTGATTTGAATTTTACAATCCTAAAAAAAAAAAAAATCGAGTGAAAAAAAAATTTATGTAAATCTGTTGTTGCGTAAATCGAGGACTTACTGTATCGAAAAATTTTCAGCAACCTACGTAAAAAATATGGCGATAGATAAAAAACAAAAAAAACTTACCACGCACTACTCGCATGTACAATACGATGTTTCCCTTTATTTTTTGCAAAGTCAATTTTAAGTCTATAGCTTTACTATATTTTTTTACGATGTCAATTTTAAATCTAATAACTTATTTTTTACGATGTTGCATACGGTTTCGTCACCAACATTATAATGGTTCCTTAGAGATTTAACAGATGCACCGTTTTCAAACTTTTGAATAATTTCAAATTTTTGTTTAACTGAAAACAAAACTCTTTTGCGTTTACCCATCATTTTCACGATTTCTAAACAAAAAAAAAAAAAAAATACTATAAAAAAAATTTCTGACATCCCTGACATAAATAATAAAGCAATTTCCTTTTGCGCTGCAATGGAACACAACAAAATCGACCCAATGCACTAAAACAAACTAAACATTTGGTCTCTTCTTTTTTTTGAACAACAGGTGTGAAGACAGCGGGGATTGCAAGATAATAGGTACACTAATCTCCCAATGACAATTTATAATACCGCTTGTCGCTCATTTACGACTTGCAAAATATCTGTTTATGCCTATTCTAGTTATTATTTGAATTTATTGATTTTTTAATCTGGAGTCTTGAAGTGTCCCGGTTAATCGAGAGTCTGCTGTATCAATAAAATCAAAAAAATGAACATTAATTGCAAAAAATGAATGTTAAACATCCCTAAATAATGCATTACAAACCACGTGCGTAGCTATATAATACAGTGCACCCCGCTTTATGATATTAATCCATTTCAGAGACACCATCTTATCATGAAAATATTGTAATGTGAACCCAATAACACATTGTTTTCTGGTAATTTGTTCCACCACCTCGGAAATATGCTCACATATTTACCAAGAAAAGGTAGATCTACTTTAGATTCAAAATTAGATAAACAAATTATAAAAGAACGAAAATACTGGAGGCAAATGCTTCAACGTATTGTTGCAGTTACATCTACTTTGGCAGAACGAGGATTACCACTTCGAGGCGATGACAAGAAATTTAATTCACCTAAAATTGGAAATTTTCTGAGATTATTAGAACTAATTGCTCAATTTGATCCTTTTTTTTGCCGATCATATTAATTGTTATGGGAATTCTGGGTCTGGAAAGCCATCATATTTATCTAAAACAACATGCGATGAAATTATTGATTTAATGGCTAAAAAAAGTAAGAAAATCTATTTTTGAAGATTTAAAAGAAGCTGGTTATTTTAGTTTGTCTGTTGTTTCTACACCTGATCTGTCGCATATTGATCAATTAACTGTTATTGTAAGATACATATGTCCTCACAATGGTCAACCCATTGAACGATTTTTAACATTCATTCCAATAGTAATGGTCAGGCCATGCCTTGAGTACTGTGTACAGGTCTGGAGGCCTCATTTTAGGAAGGATGTAGATTTGCTTGAGCGTGTACAGAGAACGGCAACAAGATTGGTGAGGGGAATGAAGGGATCCTCTTACCAAGAGACGTTTAAGTTCTGCAAATTGCAGAGGCTGGAGACTAGGCACCTGCGAGGTTATCTGATTGAGGTGTATAAGGCCTTGAATGGGTTGAGCACACTAAATTCTGATGGAATTCTTCCAGTTCCTCAGATTACAAACCTAAGGGGGCATAAATTCAAATTGAGGGAAAGACAATTGTAGAATAGATGTGCAGAAATTTGCCTTTAGCCAGAGTGGTTATTTGCTGGAACAAACTTCCATCTGTCGTTGTGGAAGTTGATAGCTTAAATAAATTCAAGGAGGAACTGGACAAACTTTTAGAGGGAATGGTTGTATAATTTTTTTTAAAAATTTTTATTTATTTTTTTTCTTTGGCTGATGCTACATAAGTACATATGCTTGCTTTCTTGTATCACATGCTACTATTACTATAGAAAACCATTCTGAAGAAAATTTAGCCAGTTTGATACTTAATTATACTCTAATAATAATAGAGTAATTATTTTACTCTAATGTACCGGTAATTTGTCGATTTTTTCGTTTTTATTTCTGGAGAGTATCATACGGAAGTGTTCTACGTACTATATTGAGGTAAACTCCTCTTATTATTTTACAAATATTAATATCAATGTAGAACGTATCGAGTATTACACCTCTGATTCATACTATCTAATTATAACTGAATATAAACTGATTTTAGCAAGTGTGGAGCACAGTCCTATGATAACGCAGCCAATATGTCCAGGAAATACAAGGGGATGCATCAAAAAATTTTAGAAAAAAATAAATATGCCACATATATTCCCTGCACTGGACATTCTTTAAATTTGGTCAGCAGTGCTGCAGTTGATTGTTGCACAGACACAGTAAATTTCTTTGCAATTTTGCAACAAACCTATACATTTTTCTCTGCTTCACAAAATGGCCTATTTTAAAATCGAGTTTGGGATCCAAATCTGCAGTTCCGAAACATCTTTCTGACATAGATGGGAAGCACATATTAAAGCTACAAGAGCAATTATGATTCAATTATCAATGCTTTAATTAAATTTCAGGATGATGAATACGAAAATGGTGAAACAAAAAGAGAAGCCTCTATTATCCATGAAAAAATGGAAGAACTTGAATTTATGTTTATGCTTGTATTATGGAATTATATACTGGAACAGTTTCACAAAACCAGCAAAATATTACAAGACCCTCAAACATCATTAAGTACATGTTCAAAACTGTATACATATTTATCAGATTTCATAAAAGAAACCAGAAATAGTTTCGAAGAATTTGAACAAAATGCAAAACAAAAACATAGATTATAAGAGTGTGAAGGAAAGAAGATCAGAAAATGATGGAAATGCATCTGATACTGACAATCTTTCTGCAAGAGATAAATTTAGGATAGATCCTAGATTCCTATCATGGATTCTTTAGAAAGTAATTTACACAGAAGAGCTGAAGTATATAAGAACATTTCTCAAAAATTTTCATTTTTATTAAATTTTGAGCAGACAGACAAAGGCTCAAAGTAAATGTAAAAAGTTTAGTAAATAATTATCCCGAAGACATAGCTGATAACTTATACGAACATTTTCATCTGTATATAAAGAAAAATTATTCTCAAAACAAACAAGTTTAATTATCAAAATTTATACATAATGATTCAAAATGATTTTTCTAAATGTTGAAACTATATTTCGAATTTTTCTTACTTTGATGATAAGTAATTGCTCTGAAGAAAGATCATTTAGAAGGCTTAAGAGGGTAAAAAATGAACAATCATGCTTCAAAACAAACTCTCTTCCTTGAGCATCTTATATATGAAAAGTGAAAAGCTTAGAAGCTTATCCTTTGAAGATATTGTTTCAAATTTTGCCATAATGAAATCACGGAAACAAATATTTTAAATAATTTGAATCAATTATTTTTTGTTGTTAAAATCATTTATTAATCATTAAATAAAAATTTATTTTTATTTATCTGTTACAAGAAAAAAATTATCTTTATTTTATTTTAACAAAATTGAATGAAAATGTCTTTTGTTTTAATATATTATTAATTTAATTGATATTATTGTTATTATTACCAATGTAAAAAATATCTGTTATTTTTTTAACAGTTAATAAAAATGTATGTATACTATGTATGTATCATTTTATACACACCCTTTGATGAGCATGAGACTTTATTAAACCTAAAATGTACTCAACAGAGGACGGTGCCTCTTAAAAGTTATAGGGGCCACAAGAACCTTAAATCCGGCTCTGGCAACAGGATCTAGAAAAGTTGGGCACATGGGCTGAGATGTGACAAATGCAAACTACTACATATGGGTAGCAGTAACCTGAAAGAAATGTACCGGCTGTGTGGTACTACACTCAGAGTAGTGGAGAATCAAAAAGACCTAAGGATAATTGTGCAGTCAGATACAGTTTTCTGAGCAGTACAGACAGGCAGCCAGAGCAAGTCATGGAGCTTTGTCAATGATATACAGGAATTTTTCTAGCAAGAATAAGGAGGTGTTTATTCCCTTGTACAAGGCAATGGTCAGGCCACACCTTGAGTACTGTATACAGGGCTGGAGGCCTCATTTTAGGAAAGATGTAGGGTTGCTGGAACAAGTACACAGAAGGACAACATGATTAGTGAGTGGAAAAAGGGATGCTCTTACCAAGAGAGGCTTAAGTTCTGCAAGTTGCAGCATCTGGAGACTAGGCACCTGCAAGGTGATCTGATTGAGGTGTGTAAGGCCTTGAGGGTTTGAGCAGATTCAATGCTGATGGGATTCTTCCTCACATTACGAACCTGAGGGTACAAAAATTTGCCTTTAGCTAACGGGTAGTCGATTGCATAAATAAATTCAGGGAAGAACTGGATAAACTTTTGGAGCTAATGGAGTGAAATGGGAAGGTTTTTTTTTTTTTTTTTCCTTTTTTGGCTGATGCTGCATAAGCTTGCTTTCTTGAATCATATGCCTCTACTAATGCTAATCTAATGGATGGAAGCTTGTTTTAGCAACCAACTACCTGTCAGCTGAAGGGAAACTTCTGTACATTTATTCTGCAACCTTGCTTCCTCAATTTAAATTTGTGCCCCCCCCCCTCATTGTACAGTCAAAGCAAGAGGAAGAAACCCATTAGCACTAAGCTTGCTCAAACCATTCAAAGCTTTAAGTACCTCAATAGACACTTTTTTTTTTTTTTTTATGGAAATCCCAAACACGAAAGATATCAAAACCTATAGTACTTAGTACCGTGCATGGGTTGAAAGAGAAGTATGGGGGGAATACCGGAGACTTTGCTCTAGAGACTAAACATGGGTTTCACCACTTCAAGCCTCCAATAAGCAAAGTGGTGGTATTGCACCGGTCGATGAGAGTCATCTACCAACTTTGCCGGTGCCTAATATCCAGATGCTGCAATTTGCAGAAATGAAGCCTTTCTTGGTCAGAGCACCCCATTTTACCCCTCACCAATCACTTTGCCCTTCTCTGTATGCATTTCAGCAGATTTACATCTTTCCCAACATGAAGGTTCCAGACCTGTATGCAGTACTCAAGATATAGCCCGACCATTGCCTTATACCAGGGGTCTGCAACCTGTGGCTCTTTGAGCATGTAACTGTGGTTTTTTAACTTTTAGCCCACATGAAGCAAAGTTTGAAATGGAGTTAGAGGACTTAAAAATCAAGGGCATGTGGAGTGCAAGACTAAAATGCCTTAAAACTGAGGATTTGAAAATTGACCTGAGGATCTGAAATTGAGGATTTGGGAGGTTGCAATTCCCTTGCAATTCTACATAAATGGATGCCAATAGATGAGTTGAAAAAGCAAAACCAAATTGTGTTCAATGCATGGTGTAGCTTACCGAACACGTACATAAATTTGAAAATATTTCCGGTTGACTTCTCTCAGTTTTTGGTTCGACGAATTTCTGTGGGCAAATATTTTCAAACATGAAATATATTAAAAACAAATCAAGAAACCATCTGAACAATGCAAGTCTCTCAGCATGCTTAAAGATGTAAAGTACGGCACACTTCCCTGACGTTGAGACTCGCTCAGCAGCAAAAGTCACATTAATTAGATATATTATTAATAAATAATATTTCAGAATATATATATATATTTTTTTAATAAAATACTTTCCCACTATTCCATTTCTTAAACCCCCCACCTCCCCCAGCTTGAGCTGAAGAGCAGCTCTTCAGATTCTCTCTATTTTTTAAAAATTAGATCAAAAATGGCTCTTCACTCAAAAAAGGTTGCCGACTCCTGCCTTATACAATGGGATAATAACCTTTTTATCCCTCCTAGCAAAATTTCTGATATATCATAGATAAAACCCCATGACCTGTCTGGTTTGTTGTTGTTGTTTGGTTTTTAGGAGCATTAGCAACTAAGGCCATATTGCTCCGGGATATGCGGTGGTCATTCCCTGACCTTTCCGCATCTTCCGTATTTGGTGGTGAGGGGCTCGAACCCCGGTCTAATCAAGAAGCGTGTGCTACGCACTGCTGCTCCTTCCCACCTGGCTACAGAGGCGCCACCTGTCTGGTAGCCTGTCTGCACTGCTCAGAGAGCTTCATATCTGACTGCACAATTACCTATATGCAGTGTCTTGCATTTCTCAATGCTAAACTTCAATTGCCATTTCTCAGTCCATCTGACTAATTTTATTACTGCGATCAACCACCCTTTGCATCATCTGCAAACTGAAGGAGGGAGAAATTTTTAGACATTAAGCCTGATATAATCTCATCAATATCATTAATAAATATAGAAAACAACACAAACAACATTGGGCCTGGCACTGAAACCTGTACAACTCCACTTGCTTTCCTTTCATCCATAGCAGTAACATTCCCTTAATGCCACAATGTTCCAATTTGTACAGCAGTCTTATGTGTAACAGTATCAAAAATTTTCCTGAAATCCAAGTACAGTCAGTCCTCATATAGCACAATAGTTGTGTTCCTAGAAACCCCTGGTGCAAAATTGTACAATATAAATAACAGGTCCAATTGGAAAAATAGGGTTAGGTGCCGACCACCCAAGATTGAACACACATTTGTAACCAAATCATTACTAAACACAATAAATAATCATAATAAAATACATATTTTATTACGACTATTACATAATAAAATATTGCTAATGCTTTTGCTTCTATCGTAGGCAAACTTGTTCTTTGTTTGATTTTCTATCCAAACAGATGACAGCGGTTCCATCTCTTCCAATTCTTTGTCTTGATCTAATGGATTTTATTACATTTTGAGTTCCTGCTATGAAAGTTGTTTTTATTTTCTCAGCATTCTTTCTAATTCTGGCGATGCCTCATTTAGGCCTATAGCACGTGCAATATCACATGTTCTTTCGTTTTGCTCAAAGTGTTTCACAATTTCATATTTTTTCTCTAACAGAGGCAGACTGGCCATTAGCCTTACTGGAGAAACCCCGGTGGGCCGGAAGCCAGAGGTGTGATTTTGGCCATAAACGCTAGTATGAGGCAGCTACAAAATTTCCCGGGTAAGAATTTTTGACCCAGTCCGCCTCTGTCTATCGATATTGCTTTTCTTTTTCTCTCTGAATCTGTAGTGTCTTCACCAGGATGCTTCCTTTTCATACCTTTTAAGTATTTTACTCATTTTCAGGGAATAAAGCACAATTACAAAATGAGGAGGCACGCTTGATACACATAAACAAAGCTGCGCAACTGAATAAACAACACCGTAAAGGCAGAGACACATTAACACCTCACTAGCTCACATTTTTCTAAAGCACATTTATGGAGATCACTACCATAAAACAATACAAGTGATTTCCAGTTGCGTTTCTGCTAGTGAAATCTGTTATAAACTGGTAGTAAACTCGATCTAATTGCATTTGCGATAATACCAATAGCTGAAATTGTGTGGGTTTTTACATTATTATGGTGAAATGTGTTTCCCCTTCACTGATATAAAAAACATAAATACATTTTCATAATCTTCTCTTCACTGCTATCATATTGGGTGAATACAGTTTGGGTGATTCCGTGTTCGGCTGCCATTCCTTGTAAACACAAAGGCGAATCGTGCATAAGCGAATTCGGTTCGTGTTATACATATCGTTCCCTTATTTATAAATCGTATATGATCGAATTCGTGTAGTGTAAACACGTGTTATACAAGGACTGACTGTATATGATATTAAAATTATTTTGTGCATCCAGTTCCTTTGTCATATTCAATCAAATTGGTTGAACAAAATCTCCCCTTACCCATGCTGTGACTGAAGTATAAATGTCCTCCTCTCTAGATGGTCCTGCATTACTTCTTTAACCAGTGACTCCATTATTTTCCCTGGAATTGAAGTTGAACTAAGGTCTGTAATTACTCGTGTCCCCTTTTGATCCACTTTGTGAATTGGGGATACATTCACACATCTACAGTCCACAGGGACCTCCTTTGAATCCAAAGATGCTCTCATAATTATGGCTAATGGTTTGCTTACTTCCTTTGCTGCCTCCCTTAATAAAATTCAGTAGCAAAACAGCATTTAGTATTCAGTAGCAAAACAGCATTTAGTATTCAGTAGCAAAACAGCATTTAGTATTCAGTAGCAAAACAATTTAATTAAGACTTACAGCAGATAAACCACACCTCAGAGGTGACCTGATTGGGGTTTATGAGGCTCTGAGTTGGATTAGTAAAATGAATGAATGTAGAATTCTCACTGTTACAAAGAACTCCAGAACTAGGGGGAATAAATTCAAACTACAAGGACTGAGGTTTAGATTATATTATAGGAGGTTTTCTTTTAGTCAGCAAGTCACTGATTGCTGGAAGAAGTTGCCCTCGCAAGTAGTTGAGGCTGACAGGTTGAACAAATTCAAAGGTCAACTGGATAGTTATCTGTGTGAGGAGGGAAGTATTGTACAGTATATAACTTTTAGTTTCTTACCTGGTGGGGTTTTCTTTTTGCAAGTGCAGCAAAAGCCTATGGCTTCCTTGCACAATAGAGCAAATATTATTACTAAATATGAGAAAACTGGATTGTAGATTTTCCAAAATGTTAATGTGAACAACACAGTATTGAGACCAAATTTTAAGTGGAACAGTAAGTAAGCCTAATCTACAAACAGCAAGTTTGGAGACAGAAAGCGAGAAACACACATAGCCTCAGGGCTGCCGCAAGTGGGTAGGACAGGTAAGCATCACTTGCGGATGGCAGTTCAAGAGGGTGCAGAAATTTTTTTTGATATTGTTTCTGATTGCTTAATGCTTATCAGTATCCAACATTTAGTGTGGCAAATTTTTATTTGCTTACTGGCGGCACATAGGAATGCAACACTACTGCATAGCCTGATGGTGAAAGTTCCCACATAGGTCTCAATTTCAAAGGTTCTATTAACAGAATTAGTTCCCAAGTGATAATCAAATGTTATAAGGTCATGATAAGTAAGAATATAGAACTTTTCTAAGTTCAGTTTGAGAACATTAGAGGTCACCCCAATTGAACATCTGCAGATTCATGTAATCACACAAGGTGGTTATAGAGCAGAAAATTGATACTTTCAACTTAAGAAGTGAGACATGCAGATACTCCACAATCCAAGAAAATATTCACAAAAAAAAAAAAAAAAAAAAAAAAAACCAAAAAAAAGTGAACCCAAGACATAGGAAATAACACTACTTGTGCATACAGATGACATAGTACGAACGGTGAATGTATTATGCAAAAAGCATAGGCGGAACAGGACCAGGGTACGTCTGCCAGGGACAAAAGGTGATGATGTTATCGAGCATATATTATACATCTTTTAAGGGCACAAAAGGCGATATTGTTGTACATGTTGGCACTAATGACCTTAAGAGTAAGAGATTGGCAGAATTACTTAAAAAGTACAGGTCAAACAGTGTGCTGAAGTGGGATTTACTCAAAGAGGTAACTACCATCAGGGGTAAAGGGAAGGGTTATTGCTTTCGTAAAGGTGACTACGATGGTCTGAGACAGTATTTAAATTCTATACAGTGGGACCAACTGATGATGTTACCAACAGCAAATTCAAAATGGGAAGCATTCAAAGAACTTATCTTGGAAGCTACTAGGCTTTACATACCAATTAAGGAATATTGTTCAAGGTTTAGGCCTAAATGTATGTCAGATGAACTAATGAGACACATGGCAGAGGGAAAAAATGCATGGGATACATATAAATTAACACGTGACACAGAAGCCACTACAGATATAAGCTGGTCTGTAACCAAGTCACAAAGGAGGTTAGGCAGGCAAAGGCAGATTATGAGAAATCTTTAGCAAAGGATGTAAAGAAAACCAGCAAAGAGTTCTTTACTTATGTAAACTCTAGAAGGAAGAGGATGAATCAGATTGGTCCACTTGATATCGATGGTTCAACTGTTGATGATCCTGCTCAGGTAGCTAACAAACTAAATGAATATTTTGCATCGACATTCGCAGGAAGTTTTACTTTAGCCAGCGAGTTATAAATTACTGGAATAAGTTACCTACATGGGTGGTAGAGGCTGATGGTTTGGGGAGATGTGCACTTAAATGTTAATTATGTGCCAATACTATTATAAGTCAAGATACAATAATATCATATTAGTATTAATACTGCAAACTGGACTAAAGAAACAAAGCCCTATGTATATGCAATAAAACAATCTTAAATTACATTTTAAGGTTACCATATTTAGCCTGAATTTGTCTCACTGAATAGAAACAAAAGAGGCACAGTTTTTCTTCTGAACATCTCGTCTTGTCATGCTAACGTTCTTCTCCCAAAGAAATAAATGCCGATGGGCTAGCCAGGTGGGTAAAGTGCCTGCCTGGCAACCCAAAGGTCATGGGTTCAAATCCTGCCTCAGGCTTGGATCAGAGTACAATGTAAAAGCTTTGGGTGGTGCATTATGGCCACAGAAACCGGTGCGTCAACAACTAACAAAAAAAAGAAAAAAAAAAAAAGAAAGAAAGAAAGAAATAATGCACAATATGAGCTCCCCTTTTATATTACCAGGATACCCTGCCCTTTTACTGCTAGCAAATCTTACGGTGAATCCAATAAAAGACCAAGCTTTAATTGAAAGGGATATATCTTTACTTAATATTACAATTTCAAAAACCTAAAGAAGAACAAATTCAAAGCTAAATGCAATTAATACTAAAGCATGACTGTCCAGCAAAGCACAAAAACAAATGAGATAATATAGCCATATGGTCAAAATCATTTTAAGATTAAATTATTTTAAATTAAAGAATAAATCAATTAAATATTAAAATTCTGATTAAAAGTAAAATGAAAATTATGGCTAAAGTGGAATCATATGTAATGTAGTGAAATCCATTTTACTTTAATAATAAACTTCCGATTAAAATTATGGCTCTTTAGCCATAATTTTAATATTAAGCGAAATGTATTTCACTACATTACAAATGATTTCACTATGTATCATTTTGTTTAATTTATCTTTAAATTACCTTTAATTTAAAGTAATGTAATCTTAAAATGGATTTTACTGTATGGCTATTTTATCTCATTTGTTTTTGCACTTTGCTGGACATTCATTCAAAGCTAATTGCATGCTTCACTCATGCAATTAGCTTGAATTAGTTCTTTAGGTTTTTAAAATTGTAATATTAAGCAAAAGATCCTTTCGAAAAGTTTGTTTGTTTGCTAACCGTAAAGTTTGCTAACAATAAAAGGGCAGGGTATCCTGGAAATATAAAAGGGAAGCTCAGATTGTGCTTTTATTTATTTCTTTGGGAGAAGAATGGTAGCAAGGAGAGATGTTCAGAAGAAAAACTTCACCTTTGTTTCTCTTCGATGGGACAAAGTCAGGACAAATGTGGTAACGTTAAAATGTAATTTAAGATTGTCTTATTGAATATATGTAGGGTTGTTTCCTTAGTCCAGTTTTCAATATTAATACTAATATGATATTAATATATTTTGGCTTATGATAGTATTGGCACGTAATTAACTTTTAAGCGTGCACAGGGGTGGGCTGTCCAGAGGGTGCAGGGCGTGCACTGCACCCAGGCAACAACGTTCAAGGGGTGCCTGAAAACCTGAAATTTACATACACATATAAAGAAAATTTTAAAGGAGGGCATCAAATTTCAATTGGAATCTGGGCACCAAATTGCGATTGGCACTCTGATGCCCCATACCCTAGTAATACCCCTGAGTGTGCATCTAATATATCCAAATTAGCATTCCTAAATTTGTGAACCTAGAGAGTAAAATGTGTAAAGCTGGATAAGGAAAACAGAAATGTATATACATTTAAAATTGTTTACTAATTTTGAATATTGGCCCAGCAAAGCCCCTGATGAGAATGGACTTATGTTCAATGAATGAACAATGCATTTATATACATATATATCTTACTAACTGCTTATATAGCTTACTAATTGCATATATAGTTATCTTAAAAATTTCCTTATTACGGTTTATCAGCCAGGCACAGTGTCTAATTTGGTTTGGCAGCAGATTTGAATTATAGTGCGATGGCTGAAATTTGTTTTATATCATTTAGGCTAAATTTGAAAAACAAACATTACGGGGCATATTTTAAGCAGTTTAGATTTTGATTAATAAAATATTTTGATTAATAATAATACACACACACACAGGCAGTACGATATTAATCCATTCCCGAGACACCATCGTATCATGAAAATATCGTAACGTGAGCCCAATAACATGTTTTTTGGTAATTTTTTCCATGACCTCAGAAGTTTAAATTTTCGCTACATAACTCTAAAAGGTTTTTTTTATAGTGTAATAATTGTATTAGTTACCAATTCAAATCATTAAAATGCACTACACTTTCATCATTATCATATGCTTTGTTATAAGAGCGAATTTTGAATGGCTTTGTGATATTTTTCTAAAGCACATTTCTGGAGGCCACGACCATAGAAAAATAAAAACAAGTTGCACTTTCTGGTTACTGGACTTTTCTGTTACTCCAAGCAATTATAAACGGGTAGTAAACTCCATGTTATTGCATTTGAGAAAATACCGATAGCTGGATTGTGTGGTTTTTTACTTTATTATGGTGAAATGTGTTTTTCCTTTACTGAAATCTTCAATCATATAAATACATTTTCAGAATCTTCTCTTCATTCCTTTTTTTTAAGCTTCGTAAACTTGTTACTCCGTGCAAATCGTGTTAATTGCAATTTGTACGTTCCGTTAAAAAAATGCTTATGCATGTTATTGAAATTTATAAAAAAAAAAGATTGTCTTGGAAACAAATGCCTCTTGAAGCATTTCTGAAGAAGACAACTCCTTGTGCAAAATCCCAATAATGAGCGATGATGAAGAATAAACATTCTTTTAACATTTGTAAATAATTTCTTTATTATTATAATTTGCTTGATTTTACAGGCTGCATTTTCATTTCTTTGGATAAATCAATCAGTGTTTAAACAAACTAATTAGCTAACTAATTTCATTGTTGAGAACATAACCCCTATTTTTAACATTGTGTCTATTGGAAATAAATTCCTGCTTTACGAGAGGGCACTAGGAACAAATTAACTCGTAAAGTTGGGAACTACCTGTGCATATATATATATATATATATATATATATATATATATATATATATATATATATATATATATATATATATATATTACTTATATATAGGCGCCTCCGTAGCCAGGTGGGAAGGAGCAGCAGTGCATAACTCAGGCTTCTTGATTAGACCGGTGTTCGAGCCCGTCACCACCAAATACGGAGGATGCGGAAAGGTCAAGGAATGACCACCGCATATTCCCGGAGCAACATGGCCTTAGTTGCTAATGCTCCTAAAAACCAAATAACAGACAAACTTATATATATATAATAAAATGTTAAGTAAACAATTTTAAAATTATAATGGCTTTTTTATAATGTGCAGTGCATTAAGTAAAAATTAATTTAATGATATGGGGTTAAATGAATTACAACTAATAGTACAGAAAAGATAAAAAGCATATATAAATAATCATAAACCAATGTACATATTATCTTATCAAGAAGCCACCACAAGGCTATGGTTTATGAAAGCACAATGCATTTTGATTACCCATACAATTTAGTGCAAGTTCAGTTAAGAAAACTTTTGTAAAATATTACAAAATATCTATATTATTTACACAATAGCCTGCCAAATATAATGTTATAATTCAAATTATCATCATATGGTGTTTTAAGTTTCATTACAAGTCATAAGATCAGGTATTTGATATATAGTTTTAAATATAAATCCTAAAATAAAGAAGAATTATAATTTTTTTACTAAATTATTTTATTATAAATTTTGTAACATCTTTTGTTTTAAATTTTGTGTATCTAAAGTGAATGGCAGTGGCTTAAGTAAAATAGGAATTTCTATACATATATAATCAATATATATAACAATATTTTTATTTTATATATTTTATTATTTGTATATTATAATGATTATTTTTATTTTATATATATATATTTTTTTTTTTGGAGGGCAGCACAATCACTAAACAAAAAAAAAAAAGTCGCAATAGTGGTTACATTACACCTGACTAGGTGTTTTCATGCAATTACTCTGCAAAAACTTAAAATTACACAAGTAAAAAAACTTGTCTATATATATATTATTCTTTTGTATTATCATTCTATTGTGGTTTAATCCGTCTTTTGTGCATCGTTAATGCCATTGTTTTTCGCCATGTTGGCCAATTGAACATTATACGTGCCAGTGTATATTTGTTTCCAATAGTTCGATTTTCTTAAATACTGGTGTTTTTTACATATCTCCCTAAATGTAGAATTATATATATATATAATTCTACATTTAGGGAGATAAAATAATGTCTGTCATTAATCTTGAATCAAAAATTTTTGCTCAGATTCTTTTCACATTACACCTATCAGGGTGTAGCATAACCACTACCAGGTTAATAAATATAATACAGACTATAACTGATATGGTGAATTGTACATATAAATATTATATAATTATATACTATAATTTTATAGTATTTAATTAGTTTATAATAATATACTATTAACAGCATATTAATGTTCACTTGTTAGATTCACATGCAAAAGATATTCCATACTGCTCATATGCTAAGGAGGTACTTTGTGATCCTCAGTTTTACTTTGCAAAAACCATGTAACTAGTTCTTATGATTAAGTGTTAGATTAAAATGCATCTACAGTTTAATGTTAACATGCTCAGTGAAATATAAAAATGGTATTCTTAACTGCAGAAAGAAACCTATGAAGGTTTCCTTCTGAAGTTGACTTTTGTAAAATATTACAAAATATTTATTATATTACACAATAGCCTGTGAAATATAATATTATAATTCAAATTATTATTATATAGTGTTTTAAGTCTCATTATAAGTCATAAGATCAGGTATGTGATATAAAGTTTAAAATGCAAATTCTGAATTTAAGTATATGGCATTTTAATGTTACCAGTTGCAGTTAAAATAACATTTTGTATCAACTGAATCAATCATGATTATGTTTAGCCATCATGTTAACTTTCTATTGCTAGTATGGCAGCTGATATATATAATAAATATATATAATGATTATTTATTTATTTATATATATATATTTTTTTTTTTTCTCTTTTTTTTGGGAGGTCAGTAGAAACAAACACTAAACAAAAAAGTTGCAATGGTGGTTACATTATACCTGGCAAGTGTTTTCATGCAATTACTCCGCAAAAACCATAAAACTTTAACTTAGAAACTACCCAAGTAAAACTGTCTACCTTTAGGAAAATAAAAGAATATTTCAGTCATTAACCTTGTATCAACTGAATCAATCAATGATCATATTTAGCCTACACGTTAACCTTCTGTTGCTAGTATCGCATCTGATATATGACACTAAATTTTTCTGCTTTTTTTAAAATTTGTAAATTAAATCTATTCTCAACTGGTTATACAGTATTTTCTGTTTTCATTTTAATATAGTATGAATTGTGAGACATTAAATTTTTGTGTGATGTTCAACAGACACCAGGCAAGCATTTTTTTTTTTCTAAACAATTCCCAATGGCATCTGCGAGATGCCAGCATCAGGTGTCTAACCTTGCCATAGCAATTTTATTTTGCTGGTTAAACACAAACAGCTGACAAAAATACCAACATTCATGTTACATGTGCTAGATGCCATGTGAGCATCTGGGTTTCAATCTGGGGATCAGTGACCTTGAAATTCTTAAAAATATGATAAAAAACTTTATTATTGATTTCTCTTGATCATTTTCCTTCGATACTTTTTAACTGGGTTAAGCATGAGTTTAACTGGGTTCATTTTCAACTCCATAAAATAAAATTAATTTTTTATAACACAGATGTCATGTAAGTGTTTGTTAAATTAATGGTGTGAATGACTGAAGGTCTAAATGGTGCAAATGACTAAAGGCTATATATCTAATCTACATGCAAAACAAGGCAGTACATACCACACCCATTTGCTAAGGCGACCCCTTAGTTCCTGGTATTTTGTAACTGATGGATAGAATCTATTAATACAATATCCCTATATTTAATATTGTCTAAAATTTAATATTTTTAACTATATAACATACCTAGTCTTATGAATTTTATAATGGAGTTTACAAAAACCATATGATGATAAGGTTTCATCATAATTTTGCAAGCTTTATAATAAATTTATTCTCATAAGTTTCCATCCATGTTTGCAATATTCTCATGTAGCAGAGTACCATTTTTATATTACATATCATTGAGCATAATAGTATAGACAGATTCTGGCCTAACAATTAAGCTGAGGTCTGTTACAAACCAAGAAAAATAAAACAGAGGGATTGATTAACTACACTCCTAGCATTTAAGCAATATGGACTACCACTCAAATGTCAACCTAAAATGCATATATTAATATGTCATTTATTATTGTATAATGGGTGTAAAACATTACAGTAATAAAACAAAATGTAAATTATTGGCATATAGTTGTGTAAAGGTAGAAAAGGCAACTGCATGGAATAGAGAATTATAACTTTAAATGCAAAGCAGATATCAGAAGAATGTAATATAAAGATAAGTACCTAAAATTAAATACAAATTAGGTGTAATATTCAATAGGTTGCCAGTTCTATAAGAAATAAAGAAAAGCAGGATGAAATAAAAGAAGTGTAATAAAAGTTAAATGCAGGTGAAAACCTAAATATGATAAAAAATTTTTAAATGAAAATAATAGATTCATTTGGATATATATATATATATATATATAAAAAGATGTGTGGGTATATAACATTTATATATAACAGCATATAAATTAGCACTTTATTATAGTCTATTATTTATAAATTATATATATATATATATATATATATATATATATATATATATAAATTCAAATAATTAATATAATTATATATATATATATATATATATATATATACACACACACACACACACACACATAAATTCAAAAAGTCTTATCTTTATATCCATTCAAAATTGGACACATATTTATATATTTTTTTAATTTTATATTTTGATTCTTAGAATATCTTCCCCAATTTTTTGTATGTATTTTAGAAACACCCTATATATGAATGCATAATGTGTATGTTTATTTTGGCAATTCTTATTTGTAACTGAATCCATTCAATTACTTATTAGTTAATGGATTCTGTTATTATTATTATTACTACATAAATTTGTGTTTTGCATTAATGTTTACCACTCCATTAATTGTACTTTTATAATAATAATTATTATTAAGTCAGAATTATTATACGGAGACAGAAGTCTGGGTTATTTTTCAAAGCATTCAAAGAATTATAATAATAATAATAATTATTATTATTATTATTATTATAGATCTAATCAGTAACAGTAAAAACGAAAGAAAAAATATTGCATCGTATTATACATTGTACGGTATTATTATTAATTTGTTTTCTTTTATTAGTTTTTAATATAATACGGACACAGCAATCTTCGCAATTACAGTATTGCGAAATCTAAAAAATAAGAAAGTAAAAGACAGTCTGCAAGAATGTCAACCAAATTTGGACATGCCCATATGAATAGCATATGATTTGCAGAAGAATGAACAAAATTACCATGCAATTTTTTTTAAAAATTTGTTTCGTTAATTTTATCTAATAAATGTACATCGTTCAATCTTTTTTTTTTTATTATAGATCTAATCAGCAACATTAAAAACAGGAAAGAAAAAATAACTACAAAGATACGTGAGCGAAAATACAATTTGAAAACAGATACTAATTAATAAACTAACTTTGTAAGCTCACCCATGGGGAACAAAACTACCCCAAGGTACATTTTGTTAAATTTTACATAATTGTAGTTATGAATCCCCACCTCCCAAAAAAATTTTAGGGGCATCAATGTTTAACATTATATCGAACTAACAGAATGGATGTAAGTATGCTAATAAGCCTCTTTCTATCAGTTAAAAAAATATATAATAATAATAAATTCCAAGTGAATAGTGATTGACAACTTATTAGAACGCAACACCCCCCATTTCCATTACAATACATCAGAACCTTAGCTGCCGTTTAAGGAATAAATTCTCATGAAGGTAAAAATTTATTATTATGCCAATTATAGTGGTTAAAGCAGCAAGCTGTATGTATTTTTATTCAAGCCTTACACCATTTCTTATCCTTCACTTTTTTTTGTCAGAATTATTATATGGGGACATTAGGAGTCTGGATTATTAAAAGCATTCAAAGAACATAACATTTCGTGATGTAAAATTGTAAAATTTAAGCAACTTTCTTGAGAAATTTATTATCGATCTCAAACATTTGAAATGATTTTCTTTTTAAAGCCGTACGAAAACATACGTTACCTTTCTTTTTTAACTTCAAACGATTATCAACATTAATAAAGTCGACATTTTTCAATAAACACTGCTTCTCATAAAAAAAATCATTTAAAAAAAAAACACATTTTTTATTTAGTTTCCAATTTACAGTACCATGTTAAATACATGTGAACCACGCGTGTTGGACAATCAAAAATAAGTACACGCACTGCCCTCTAATCGCAATAATATTCAATTAATTAAAGAATTTCAGATCCACAATGGTGTTTACAAATAAGTGATTAATTTTATTTTTTTTTATCAGGCCGATGGTTTAAATTACATATGTTCAATGATGAAAGTAAACCAGTACGAAATACAGCCAAACTGTTACGTGCCGGTAACGGCATACAGTAAAAATTTTACGATTTTGTTTACAAACTCAACTTTTTGTTTCAAACACTCAACTGGACATGCAGCATATTTCACAAATAATTTTTGCGGTTTATTCATTATTATTATTGCTAATCTCTGATTTATTTTCCTTTATTAATTTTTTTTAATATAATAAAGACACAGTGATTAGGACCTTACATTATTGCAAAGTCTAAATAAATATATATAAAGCGCAACCTCAATGGGCTCACATCTGGTGAGTATGGGCTTGGCACACCCAGGGTCCTGAACTGGATATCATCATTCTTCTCTTTCTTGGTGATTCCTTTCTACTTTCTCTCTCTCTCTCTCTCTCTCTCTCTCTCTCTCTCTCTCTCAGGGTAATAGGGAATTTTTTTTTTTTTTTTTTTTTTTGCGTGGTGCAGCATAAGCCTCAGGCTTCCTTGCACCATATGGCTAATAATAATAATAATAATAATATAACACGGGCAACAACTTTTTTTTTTATCGGCATTATAAGTGAAGCACGTTATATCCGAAAAAAAAATTACCATTTTTGTTTTCAGTTTTTTTAACCATAAATACACTTTACTTAGTAAATAAATACATTATTTACTAATATTTAATTAGCAAATAATTTTAAATATTAAATAAAGTATTTAATAAATAAATATATTATTTACTAATGTTTCATGGGTATACAGACTAAAATACATGGTTATATCATTCCCTTTACACTCTACTTATGCACAATACTGTTATGGCCTAACATTTTATACAACCGTTCTGAAATAGTTAGGTAATTTAGTTTGCGAGAATGGAGGACAGCGTTTTTTCAGTACACAATTCTTAATAGTGATCAAATGCCATAAATGAAGATGTTCACTATCACTCTGATGTTCTGACCACGCCATCACCTCATTAATGTTTTCAAGCATTCTGTTAATTTCTGGTGCTTTTTCCTTACACGAATCATCCACATTATCTTCAGAGCCACTTCCTATGTCACTGTCCTTCTGTTTGTCGAATGTCTTCCCACTGTTTACAGAGGCTGTGATTTCTTCCTCGCTCAGTAAATGTGCAATCAGAGCTTCAGCATTCTCTTCAATCCAAACAATTAAGTCATTTGTAAGTTAAAGCAGCCATTGCTTCTTGTTCTCAAAATGCTACTAATTGGAAATTATTATTAGTAATCTTGTCCATTCCAATACATTTTTCCAGCAGTTTACAATTGCTGTTGAGCTTACTTTCTCCAAAGTTAATCCAATATTCTGTGCAACAACTTTGTGTTAAAGTTTCAAAAATTATAGACCTTGAATTTTTGAGTTCATAACACCAGCAAGTAGCTCCCCACAACAGTAGGCTTTGAAGACTAGAATGCCTCCGTGGGCTTAGTGCAGCTGTGTTTCTTGGCAGGAATGTGACTCTGATCTTGCAATCTTTTGATTTCTGGACATCAGCCAAAGGATGAACCAGGAAGTGTCCAACAGTAACACAGCCATTTCTTTAAGTTTTTTGGAAAGCATGTGGCGTCTCACCAATGGTACAAACTCACTTTCAAACCATGAATCAAAAATATCACTCGTCATCCCAGCGTTGAAGCTATTTTTATAAATCACGGGTATAGATTTCGTGTTGAATTGCTTAAAGCACTAGAAACTTCGACTTTTATCAATGCACAATGGTTTTAGGTTGTGATTTCCAGTCTTGTTTGCGCACAGTTAAACAGTAATTCCCTTTTTATTAGTCTTCATGCCCGCTTTGTAGTGTCTTTTTAATATCCAGTGACTTGACGAGAAGTTTATAGTACAGTGCTGTTTCGTCACCATATTGAATCATATTACGCAATGTGATTCAATATGGTGAAACGTTTCTGCTGCTGTAATCTCACCAAATGCAGATCCGTCAACAAGGCTAACCAGTGATATCCCATAATGAGCCTTCCTTCTCCAAACTTTCTTCATCTTCAACCCTTCAGAAGCTTTAAATGTGTCACCATCTCCACCAACTAGCTTTAAAATTTAAGTAATTTAAATTTAATTTGAAATCTAAGTTCCTGTGAAATCACTATCCTTCTGTAGAAACTGCTTGTCTAAACATTACATCACTATTTTCACAAAGTCTAGTTTTGTTTCTTTGGAGGCCTACTTCACCTTCTACGGAGTTTTCCGAATAAATGTTATTTTTCTTCCTCTCTCATCCAACCGCGGATCGTTTCTTCTTGAATTGCACACTCCTGAAATATAGTGCAATTTATTTCGCTCTTAACTCTTTCGATGCTCTTTAACTTCGGGCTTAATGTCCAAGTTTGCAGACGATACAAAGGTTGGCAGGGTTGTCAAGGACACTACTGACACTATGCTGCTGCAACAGGATCTGGAAAGGTTGAGCAGATGGGCTGAGAGGTGGCAAATGAAGTTTAACATTGATAAATGTAAAGTACTACACATGGGAAACAGCAACCCCAGAGCAACGTATCAACTCTGTGGTACTACACTGACAGTGGTAGAGAATGAAAGGGACTTGGGGGTGGTTGTGCAGGCAGATATGAAGTTCTCTGAGCAGTGCAGAAGGGCTGCAAGAGTAGCTCATGGAGTATTGTCAATGATATACAGGAATTTTTCCAGCAGGGATAAGGAGGTGATTATTCCATTGTATAAGGCGATGGTCAGGCCACACCTAGAGTACTGTATACAGGTCTGGAGGCCTCATTTCAAGAAGGATGTAGAGCTGCTGGAACGAGTACAGAGAAGGGCAACAAGATTAGTGAATGGAACAAAGGGGTGCTCTTACGAAGAAAGGCTTAAGTTTTGCAAATTACAGTGTCTGGAGACTAGGCACCAGCGAGGTGATCTGATAGAGGTGTATAAAGCCTTGAATGGTTTAAGCATGCTCAATGCTGATGGGATTCTTCCTCTAGCTCAGAAAAATCACCTGAGAGGGCATAAATTCAAATTGAGGAAAGACAGATGTAGGATAGACGTGCGGAAATTTGCCTTTAGCCAGCGGGTGGTTGGTTGGTGGAACAGACTTCCATCCCTTGTGGTGGAGGTTGATAGCCTAAATAAGTTTAAGGCTCAGCTGGACAGGTATTTTGAACGAACAGAGGGGTGAAGTGGAAGTGGGTTTTTTTTTTTTTTTTTTTTTTTTTGGCTGATGCTGCATAAGCTTGCTTTCTTGCATCAAATGCCTCTACTAATGCTAATGCTAATGCTAATGCTAACTTCTCTTTTTTTTTTTTTTTTTTTTTTTTTGGCGCCTTAGAATCGCTCGTTGTTCTCGACATTTCTTCCTTCTGCTCAAAAGTTACTTTGCTGAACGTACTGTGTACATCCGAACCAAACATCAGTCGGTATCTAAAGCTGTTTCTCGAGGGTGTCTCCAGACTTCCATTCTTGACCCCTTGTGTGGAACCTCGTCCTCGATGACTGACTGTCTTCTCCCTCTGAACGACCAATGTTTTTCTCCCTCTGACACGACCAATGTTCAAATGACTTTGCCGATGTGCAAATGCCTTAACCGACGATCTCTCTATTTTAGTACATGGTAACTTGGAACAACTGGCTAACTCTGTACTCGATAACTTGCTGGATTGGATTCTGAAAAAAAAAATTAAAGGTGTCACCATCAAAAACCAAGGCGATGGATAATATTTCACGGAAAACTACACCATAATAGGCTCCGATTGTCAAGTTTAATGCAGTATCTTTGCCACTTGTTACCATTCATAAGCATCTTGGTCTCATTTTTGATAAAAAAAAATTGTCATCTTACTACACACCAGAATCTTTCCAAAACAGTTAAAAACTTTTACGCCATATTATTCAAAATCTGTAGGCAGGAATGGGGTTTAAAAAACAGGGAACTATCAGATTTCTATACTACACAGTGTTTGTTCCAATAGTTACATAAGCAGCCAGCATATGGTTTCACAGAACCACACTTAATACAGTTTAAAACAAACTAGACGGTATCCAACAGACTTTCTTGCTAGCTCTCCTGAGAAACTGTAGAACAATTTCAACTGCATCTTTGCAAACTATCACAGGCTTATCATCTCTGAATATGTAGCTTACGTACAAAGGCTTTGCTTACTATATACGAAAAAGATATCCTCTTAACTTGAATGGGTTGAGCACACTGAATTTTGATGGGATCCTTCCACTTGTTCAGATTACGAACCTAAGGGGGAATTCAAATTAAGAAAAGACAGATGTAGAACAGATGTGCGGAAATTTCCCCTTAGCCAGCGGGTGGTTAATTGCTGGAACAAACTTCCATCTGTCGTTGTGGAAGTTGATAGGTTGAATAAATTTAAGGAGGAACTGGACAGGCATTTCGAGGGAAGGGTGCGATTTTTTTTTTTTTTTTTTTTTTTGGTTGATGCTGCATAAGCATCAACACTTGCTTTCTTGCATCACATGCCACTACTACAGCTTTTTCCGATTTGACTTATGAACCCACTGCCATCCAAAGAATGAAAAAGCAAAATGTTGGACTGAGTTTCATAAAAGATGGCAAATGAGATGGAATTCCTTGACCATAGGAGCAGTGATCAAAGGTTTTATACCTGATATTAATTCACTACCTCAAAACGTAATCAGCTTTGGTTCTACCCAGGCCTTGTTACATCATATATTCTAACTGACCAAATTCTTTGGATGCTCGTTTTCTTCAATTCAATCTAGCTGTGTCAGATACCTGCACTTCTGAAGACTGGGGTGGTCTAATTCTTTTGCCTAGTTTACGATTTAAAGCAAACATAATTTTTCTCCTGGAAATGAAAGATATCTTATTGCAAATGCCTTCTCAGCTCTACAGGAATTTTCTACAGTTGACGCGGATTGCTGAGCTGTTTTCTGGCCTCAAGAAAACTACTTTTACGATCCTCCGATGTTGAAGTTCTGTTTTGTTTACTTGGGCTTCATTATTTCTTTAGGACAGTGCTGACCTTTATCTCTCTCGCTCTTTTTTTTAAATTTATTTTTTTCTCTTAATTATCTTATTAGTAATTATTTTAACATTTTATCTAATTAAATTTATTATTTTTTAATTTTTGAAACTTAAATATTATTTTGTCCATTTAAATATTTTTATTCTAAAATTGATAATTGTACTAGTTACTTTGTGTAGTTTTTTTTTTGTATGCTAGCCCCTTTGGGGGCAGGATTTGCTGGTCTCCAGTTTATTAGACAAGATTTTCACCTGCTTATACTCAGGTTTGGGCTTCCTGGATATGGGAACTGCTGATATCCACTGGTATTACATCTTCAGTGGATGGGAAATTCTTTGTAGTAGTAGTAGTGGTGGCATGTGATGCAAGAAAGCAAATGTATGAGCTTATGCAGCATCAGTAGCAGTAGTAGTAGTGGCATGTGATGCAAGAAAGCAAATGTATGAGCTTATGCAGCATCAGGCAAAAAAAAAAAAAAAAAATCACACCATTCCCTCCAAATGCCTGTCCAGTTCCTCCTTAAATTTATTCAACCCTATCGACTTCCACAACAACAGATGGAAGTTTGTTCCAGAAATTAACCACCCGCTGGCTAAAGGCAAATTTCCGCACAACTATTCTACATCTGTCCTTTCTTAATTTGAATTTATGCCCCCTTAGGTTCGTAATCTGAACAAGTGGAAGGATCCCATTAGAATTCAGCGTGCTCAACCCATTCAAGGCCTTATACATCTCAATCAGATCACCACGCAGGTGCCTAGTCTCCAACCACTGCAATTTGCAGAACTTAAGCCTCTCTTGGTAAGAGGATCCCTTCATTCCCCTCACCAATCTTGTTGCCCTTCTCTGTACACGCTCAAGTAAATCTACATCCTTCCTAAAATGAGGCCTCCAGACCTGTACGCAGTACTCAAGGCACGGCTTGACCATTGCCTTATAGAGAGGGATAATCACCTCCTTTTCCCTGCTAGCAAGTTTCTATATATATCATTGACAAAACCACATGACCTGCCCTGGCAGCCTGTCTGCATTGCTCAGAAAACTTCATATCTGCCTGCACAATTACTCCCAGGTCTTTTTCATTTTCTACCACCTTAAGTGTAGTACCACACAGTTGGTACATTTCTCTGGGGTTACTTCTACCCATATGCAGTACTTTGCATTTGTCAAGGTTAAACTTTAGTTGCCACTTCTTAGCCCATCTGCCCAAATTATCCAGATCCTGTTGCAGTAGCACACTGCCATTACTGTCATTAACAATCCTGCCAACCTTTGTATCATCTGCAAACTTCGACATTAAGCCTGATATACTTTCATCAATATCATTGATAAATATACAAAACAACAGTGGACCTAACACCGAACCCTGTGGGACTCCACTAATAATATTAGTCCAAGAAGAGCAGCACCCATTGATTACCACCCTCTGTCTTCTCCCACTTAACCATCCTTTTATCCATTGTAGCAACTTATCCTTAATACCATTCTGCTCCAATTTGTACAATAGTCTTCCATGCGCAAGTGTCAAAAGCTTTCCTGAAATCCAAATATATGATATCAAAATTATTTTTGCATCCAGTTCCTTTGTAACCACATCTTATCCTATCAAATTTGTCAGACAAGATTTTCCCTTAACAAACCCATGCTGTCTGAATTATTGCTGCAGTCTTGTCTAGATGATCCTGCAATGCATCTTTAACCAGCAACTGCATTATTTTACCCGGAACAGAAGTTAAACTAACTGGTCTGTAATTACTCGTGTCACCCTTCGATCTCCTTTTGTGAATTGGGGATACATTTGCACATCTCCAGTCCGTGGGAACCTCCCCTGAGTCCAAGGATGCTCTCATAATTATGACTAAGGGTTTGCTTACTTCCTTTGCCGCCTCCTTTAATATAACTGAATAGATCCCATCCACCCCAGGTGCCTTTCTTATGTTTAATTTCAACAATTTCTCCTCCACTTTGCTCTGTTATTACAAAATCATTAAGTAGCAATAACCTTCTGCCATTTTCAAACCTTAATTCCTCACGTGTGAATAGATGCAAAACTCAGTTTGTTTGCTATCTGAGCAGGATCAACAGTCGAACCATCGATGTCAAGTGCACCAATCAGATTCATTCCCTTCCTTTTAGAGTTTATATAAGTAAATTTGTGGTCTATACCATGTGATTATAAGAGACTGCTGCACCATACGACTTGGTCGGGTACAGGGAAGCAGCCTTCCTGGTAGCAAAGCAAACAACCAAACAACACTCATTTCTGCGTTTTTCCTTTTAGTGGCTATTACTTCAATCCTAATATTTTGAAGTATATTTATTTCTGATGCCTTAGAATTTATCATGTTTTGAGAAAACAAAATCAAAACCAAACTGTCCAACCTATTAGTCTTATTTTGTCTAGTTTAGCCATTAGCAGTTTTTGCTGTTGTCCTAAGTTTAACTTCTAATTGATGCAAAATAAATTTTTTTTATAACTAATAGTCTGTGGGGGTGGCACAGTGGTATCGTCACCATCCTCCCCACACCACATGGAAAAGGCCAGGGTTTGATTCCCATTGATGATGCGAGGAACTTTAACGGGCTTCTTTCACCACCAAAACTTGGGTTTTTTTCATCCATCAAAACAGTCAAATTGACCAGAGAACACATGCAATTTACAGATTATATAAATGAGTATATAGAAGAAATTCTGGTTGACTCTAATAAAAATAATTTGAATTTATAACTAAAACAATACACTTGGCGAACAACAGCTGTATTCCCTCCAGAGGTGTTTGCAACTGGCATTTGCATCTCTAGCTGAAGAGAGAAACTGGGTATCTATAGTAATGTCTCTGACAAGTCCTGTTTACAAAAATCATTTACAACTGAATATATCGAAGCCAATATTCAACCAATTTTCTCATACAGTACAGTAAATATGAGTATATACATTATTCACTTTTTCCAGTTTCCAATATGAAATTGCTAGTTCTTTGACACTACTTTTTTTTCTTAATTCATTTTGGGGGACACGATCATACCCGCAGTACATCCGAAACCATGCTATGAAAAAGACACGGTATATCCGAAACCAAGGTATGAAAAAGACCGTGCTATGAAAAAGGCATGTTATATTGCAGTTGCACTGTCTGCGCAGGGAGCACAGTGGTATCGTCACCGTCCTCCCCACACCAAGTGGAAAATGCCCAGGTTTGAATCCTGTCAACTATGCAAGGAACTTTAATGGGCCTTTTCACTCCATGGCTGAGTTAGTTGGTCTCAGGCGTAGTCAGCAAGGTTTATCACCCCAGTTTTCTTCATCCAGCAAACAGCCAAATCGACCATAGAACACACGCAATTTACAGACACAAATATGGGTTAATGTATTCAATCATGGGCAACCCTAAAATAATAATCTGATTTGTGTATATATTTGCAAAAAATGGAACACATTAAAATCTATTTTTAACAATAAAGTGTCTACACTACATGAAATTAAAATACATATAATGAACGACAACACTATTTGGGTCCTGTATAGGGAAAGGGTTTTATACCCTCACAAGTAGTAGTGTGTTATAATCACCACCTTCACCATAACAGGTAGAAAAGGCCTGCATTTTAATCCCAATTTTATCGAATGTGGTTGAGTGTACATGTATTTATATCTGAAGCCCAAGTTTATCATCAACAAGCTGGCAAATCAACCACAGAATACACGTAATTCTGTGGTTGATTTGCTGATGAACACCAGCGAGTTATCAACTGGAATAAACTGCCTTGTTTTTAAGGGCTTTACAGTGCACTAAAACAAAGTCCAAAGTATGGATTGCACAGGTATCAGATCAATTTCAGGAAAGTCAACATTGAATCAATCATTACTAGTCAGAAACTGTTATTCAGGATGTTCCAATAAAAATTTAGAGTACTGAATTCAATTATAGAGAGGATAGTCAACAATGATGTGCCAGACTGTAAGCTGAGTATGACAAGTGATTTTTTTTGATTTTGTGTTTAATGGCATTGGCAGCTTAGGCCATAATGCATCAAGTCAATTGCAAGAAGGATGATGCCTTAAGGCCTACTGTATATAAAACGAAGAACACTGCTAGCAAGTTCCTCAATATAATTTTTGTACTTTTTTATGCTCTTTGTCAGTTCACATGAAATTTATTTAAGTCCAAAAACTGAAAAAAAAAAAAAAAAACTGCCAACCCCCAATTCTTAATGCTGCTGATTGTGCAATCCTTACCTGAATAAATATTTCAAGTTCTATGATGTTGTAACCTTCATATAAAATTTTAAATAATATATCTTGAAAATTCTATTAAATGTGGGAGAATTTTTTTTGATAACTTATGGAAGTTGCAATTCATTATCACAAAATATTCTGCTGACACATTTTCACTTAATAGATCTATTTATTAACTGTTAGAGGTGTCTTGTGGACACATCATAGTGCCAATATGTAAAACATTTTTTTTCCCTTATTCCAATAACATATTCTAGGATATTTCCATAGGGCTAAAATATATTGACAGAGAATAAATAGACTGCCACATATACTGTTCTGTTAATAATTTTTTACTCGCTAAGCTTCAGAATCTTTTAACTTTTTCATTTGCTAAGAACCAGTGCTCAGTGAAAATAATAGGATTAAGTATGTAGTGCATCTTGTGTGGTACTACACTCAGGGTAGTGGACAGTGGAGAATGAAAAAGACCTGTTGGTAATTGTGCAGTCATATATGAAGTTTTCAGAGACAGGCTACCAGAGCAACTCATGGAGTCTTGTCAATGATATACAGGAACTTTGCTAGCAGGGATGAGGTAATTATCCCTTTGTATAAGCAATGGTCAGGCCGCACCTTGAGTACTGATACAGGTCTGGATGCCTCATTTTAAGGATGTAGAATTGCTGGAATGAGTTGAGAAGGGCAATGAGATTGGTGAGGGTAACAAAGGGTTGCTCTTACCAAGGCTTAATTGTTCTGCAATTTGCAGCATCTGGAGACTAGGAACCTGTGAGATGATATAATTGAGGTATATAAGGCTTTGAAGGTGAGCAAGTTCAATGCTGATGGGATTCTTCCTCTTGCTCAGATTACGGACTTGAGAGGGCATAAATTCAAACTGAGGGAAGACAGTTACAGAATAGATTTGCAAAAATTTGCCTTTAGCCAGTGAGTTGTCGATTGCTGAACAAACTTCCATCTGTTGTTGTGGAAGTTGATAGCTTAAACAGATTCAAGGACAAACTGGACAAACTTTTGGAGTCAATGGGTGAAATTGGAAGTTTTATTTTTATTTTTGGCTGATGCTATAGAAACTTGCTTTCTTGCATCATATGCCAGTACTAACAGTACTAATGCTAATAGAATAAGTATGCAGTGCATCGTGTATATCGAGAAAGATTTTTCTTAGCTAAACCCCTCCAATTAAAAAATAATCAATGATGCAGAGCAAAACTGAGGTTCAAGTTGGAGGCATAATAAAAATTCACACTGAAATTATTCTAATGCTTTCCTTTTTCTTTCTTTTTTGTGCATGTGTTGCACAGGGTCAACCACTAGACAGTTAACTTAAGCTGCCCTAGAAATATTTAATCCTATTTGAAGATGAAGGAACCTAACAAAGTGTACTTTTTTTTAACAAGAAAACCAGTGCTACATCATTACTATGTATTTGATGCTTAACATATATTTTTTAATTATCATTATGCACAATGGACATAATCTGACACATCTCGGAAGATGACTCAGCTTGAGCTTGATAAGTAATGAAAAAACTGCATACCACGTATAAACTTGTTTATATGCTTTAGATACGATTTATACATCTACAGCAGTAAGGGGCAAGGGGACATTTAACTCCCTTGCCCTCCCAGATTTTTCAGTTTTAATATAATTCATATAATTGTTTTTCCACACAGGGACTATTAAATAAAAAAATGGTTAATTTCATCAGAATTGTAGCATGCATCTTTTATTTAAAATTTCACAAAATAGTGACTTAAAAATTTTGTACGTAGCACAGTAGGCTTTGTGGCCTTGCTTGCAGCTATTTCTATATCTTAATTTTTTTAGTGCCATATTTTGCCTTCTCCCCGGGAAAAATTTCTGTGGACATCCATGAAACAATCTGTCATAACTGGAATCATAGCTTTATTGTAAATCTTGTTAAAATCAAATTGGATGGAGCTAAATTTTTTTTGTGCCTTCACCTCACACTTATGCTGTCCTACAGCACAGGTAAAGTTTTTTTTTTAATATTTCTATTATTAAATTATAATACTTACTTACTGTTTCTTTTTTTTTTTTTTTCCATCAAAAATTTTTATTTTTTAACAAAACAAATATGACAATACAACAAAGTGAAATCAAAATATGCTTCTTGCATACAAAGTCATACGGGGATCCAATTAAACAGAAGTATCTATAACTATCATGTTTTTATGAAAACAACACTGAACCCTTTTGGAACACTTAGTCACAGTTGTTAACTATGCCTCAAAGGTATAAATTAAGAATTTTATTGAGAATAAAATTCAAGTATGAAACAGCATCACTGTACACTGAGTGGTAAATTTGAGAAGAAATCAGTTTTCCTTTATAAACATACCATTCATTTTAAACTCATTACAGTATTTCTATTGGTCTACAGTCCATAATATGAAATAACAACAGCTGTGTACATAAATTCTATTAATTTATTTCCATAAATAAATTTTAATAATGGCAATTAATAAAACTGTTTCCTAACATTATTTAAAATTACTTCTGGCTGTAAGTTCACTTTTTGGGCGATGTATTCTAATGGCAATTTGAATGGAATGGAAGAATCATCTGTATAGACATTAACTCTAATCCGACTCATATCAATTTTCTGCTCATTTTCACTCTGATCAGAACACTCTTGAAATTTTTTGTTAGTTGTCCCAAAATTGGCTTTTTGTTGCCTAAAGTTATCTTCCTCTTTAATTCCATAGTCTTTGGTCTTAATAAAGTGTTTTGCGATTCCTATTTTCATTTTTGGGGATAGGCTTAAATGCGTATCTATTTTTGACATCTTTTGTTTTACTTTAATCTTCGTGTTATCTTTTTTGGCAACAAGTAACTGTAATTTTTGGGATTTAGAAGTCTTTTTTTCTTTTTCTGGTTCAGAATAATTGCATGGTCTCTTCTTCCCTAAAATAGTTTCCAATGCAAAATTTTCTGATACTGCATTAACTTGTATATCAATCATAAGGATTTCAGGAGTTGATACATTCTGAAGATACAATACATTTCGAGTAGACAATCCCAACTCCCTCTCAATAATCTTCTTATCATAAAGTAAATGGATTTTAATCTCTTTATTTGGATGGCAAGTAGTGTGATGCCTCTTTGCATCGAAGAGATACAAATATACTGCATCACAGATGCCACATACGTATCTGTGAACATGATGATTAATAATATGTTGAGTGAACTGTAATGTCTCAAAACAGTTAAATGGACAATACGGACAAAATAATTTAAATAATGTTTTAGCTCTTAGCAAATCTTCATAGTCAGGAGTTACACACCAAATAGTGATATAAGCAAAAGTTAATGCATGGTGATGTTTAGCAATATGGTCATGCATTTTTATAATCTCTAACTTTTTGTTTTCACAATAGTTGCACTTAAAATACCGCATCATTTTTGGATGAAAGTACTGTTGTTCTTTTCTGGTCGATTCCTTTGGTATATTAACATTTTTGTTATGGGTTTCCTGTATGCCCATTTGTTTTGGAATATTCATTGTGTTTCTAGAAATCACTGTAGCAGATGCTGTGCTTTTATTAGTGGTTTCCTTGTGCTTTCTTCGAATATCCATTTTATCTAGAATATTTATTGTATGATAAGCAAATGACTTTTTAACTTTTAAGTGTGTTTTTATCCAATGGCACCTTAAGGTGCTAATATCTGTAGTCGTTCTTAAACAGTATGAACACTGATATAACTTTCTTTCTGATGATTTTTTAAATTTTGACTTATTTTTATCATGTAACAAAAACAATCTGTTAAGTGATTTCGCACGTAATAAATTCCCTTGTTCAAAAGCTTTGGCATTTGAGATATCACTCTTCAGTCTCTTATCTCCTAAAGATATATTTACTGTTCTTTTTCTATAAGTTTTATTTCCCTTCATAAGAGGATAACATCCTTCAGTGCTAACTACTTTGCTCTGCACATTGGCTTTATCATCCGGTTTATCACTGTTCTTAGTAAAGCTCATATCAGGGTGGAAAAAACTATTCGTGGGATTTACAGTCACTTTTTGGTCCCCCTTAACTTCCTCTTTCACAGAACATAGAGCTGCAAAACACTGAAACAGAGTATTGTAATTACTTTCCTGCATGGGATATTTACAATTTTCAGATTTGGTAATTTTTGGAATACATCCATAATGGCTAAAAATATGTTTATTTAGATCATTTACTTTGCTTGCTACAAAATTACAGCCTTTCAGAGGGCAAAGCATGAGGCCAATATTGGTAAATTGCCTTTCAATAATTTCCTGTGTCCATGACTCAATACGTTCTATTCTAAATTTCATAATCTTCAGGCCAACCTTACCATGGTCATTACGACTATGTTCAAATAACATCCTAATGTCTGTGAAAGGCTGACTGCAGTAAATGCACAAAAAAGGTTTATAATAACAATGATTATAAAGATGTTCCTGAATATCAAGTATATTTATATTCTGCCAGCTACAAACAGGACATATAAACAATTTCTTACATGAGGATTCAGATGCATTCTGTTTGACACAAGATTCTAAAGTACTTCCACCTGCTTGTATATAATTTTCAATCCATTTTTGAATTTCTTTGTTAGGTAGAATTGCAAACAATAATTTAGCTCCTGTATGCTCACTTTTAAAGTGACATACAATTTCATTCACTGTGAAAAAGTTTTTAATACACAAGCCACATTTAATAGGCTTGTAGTCTAATTCTACATAAAGATGCTGTCTGAAAAGGTTTTTATTATAGGATATAACTTCATAGCCACAAAATACACAAAACAACTTTCTAGAATCTACAGGAACAATTGTCTGCTTAGTGAATTCCTTAACTCGATCTCTACAAAGACTTAAAAACGTTCCTTGTGACGAGTGGCACAATTCCAGATGAAGATTCATTTCTATTATAGTCATCGTGTACTCATTGCAGCGACTACATTTATAAATTCCTTCAACACTGTGCACCAATTGTAAGTGACGAGACATATCATTCCAACTAAAGCATTTTTCAGAGCAGAGAGAACACTGCCAGCAGTTATCATTAAAAGCATCTTTGTCTTTCCCTACTGTGGCTGAAAAATATCCAATTACATCAGTTAAGGATGAAATAGATGGCAATGCAATTTCTAAATTACTTTTATTTGTTTTGTCATGCATTAAATTCGACAAATCAGTGGTACTATTAGAGGCATCAGTATACTGTGATGGAAATGTTTGACCATTACTGTCAGTAATTGTTTCAGATACTTCTTTTTTAAATTCCTCTTGTTCAATGCCAATAGATGACACATGTTTTCTATTTTGCAATGAGGATGATGGACTTTCACATATAACATCCATTTTACATGAACTACCTTTACTTTCAAGCAAGTCACTAAGTAATGTTGATTTACTATTTAACAAAAAATCTTCTTGAGAATTTGAAACTAAGGCTGCAGACTGAGATGTGTGATCAGAACCATTTGTATTTACTGAAGTAAATGCTTTTCCCTGAATTTCACCATTATAGTTGTTAATGTGTTTGCAATTTTCAGTAGAATCTAAATCTATACATTCCACATGTGATGTTACACTTTTTTTATTCAATGTGGCACACTGTATTTCTGAGCTTTCAGATGTGGCTACTGAGCTAATACGAGAATTAAGCTTCTTTCCACTTAAGAAAAGATCAAATTCATCCTGTGATAATAATCTGGCAAAAATCCTTAGTTGCTCATTGGTATGCCATTCTGAAAGATGATAAAACACAAGCATACAATCATCAGAACTATAAGAACAATAAGAACAGTGAAATTTACTGAAATGGTGACTACAGTAATGCTTAATAATATTCTCAATTTCCTGCATAGGAAAATATAAGTCGCATATTTTACATTTGTATTTTAGAAGTGTAGGATGTATTAGTAAAATGTGCTTTTCAAAAGATGAGGCATCAAATGCCTTAAAATTACAATTTGATACAGAACAATAAAATAGCATTTCTACTTTTAAAACTTCAACACCAGCATAGTGATGACCCGACATACAAGACACTACATTTTTGGCACTATCACAAAGATATATTTCAGGTTGTTGTCCAAGATGAGATCTACTCCCGTGAATTTCAACATGATATTTGCTGCACGCACGATAAAAGCATAAACTACACTGGTACACTTGATTTTTATGGGCTTTCACCATGTGTTCTGCAAGGAAGGATCCAGAAGAATATTCATCCTCACAATATATACAATGCATTTTCTCAAGGTTGTGAAAATAGAGATGAAATTTAAAACTAGAAACGTCATCATTCGTGTACGAACAGTTTCTCTCCATGCATTTAAAGAAATGCTGAAGCTTATTTTTTTGAGACATGCTTCTTAAAGCACTTGATGACTTCAAAGATTTCAGAGTAAAATCTTTTGATAACTCCAGTAATGTACTTTTTGTATAGTTCTGGGAAATTTCTACTGATAGAATTTCTGAATTTTGTGTACATAACATATCTGTAGCATTACATTTTGTTGAACTACTATCTGGAAGAATTTTTACATGGTGACATAAATTTTTGGTAGAACAGATATGTGTATCCATTGGTGTTGGTAAATTTTTTTTTGATGTAGTAATACTTGAACTGTTTTCAGATATTTTATATCTTTTCTTATATGGTAGCAGACCATCTGAGAATGTGATATCACATAAATTTGTTATAACAGAAAGGGGCTTTTTATGAAATAATTCTGGTACAGTATTTATTATGACAGGTTCTGTTGATAACTCTTGTTTCACAGGTGCTAGAAAATTATTATTTTTCAACATTAAATTTTTGGCATCATCACTCGGTAAATCAGATATACAGCAATTTGCTAATGATGTCTCATTTGACATTTGTTCTTGACTAGAACTTATTTCTTCTGACTGGATATTTTTATTAGATGCCCTTGTGCAAAATTCTTCTCCAGGTCTAAATTTCAGGCAACTTTGTAGATCATATTGATGCTCACTGCTGTTTTTTACTTGGCCAAGACTATGTGATATAATAGAATCTGCATGATTTACAGATGCCTCCAAAACAGTAGAAGATAAAAATTTATCACAGTTCACAACAGCGTAATTGATTTTTTTTGAAGATATATACCTTTTATACCTCTTATTATTAACAGCATGTTTGCTTGAATCATTCTGTAATTTATGCTTTGATATAATATTATCTTTAGTTGGCAATGCTAGATTTTGCTCATTTGAGTACTTCTTGTCATCACTCTTACAACAGATTATGGGGAAATTATTTTCACTGAGTGAAACAGTATTTGATAGAGGCATCAATAATGGACCATCTGATATTTTTTCATTAGTACAGATTTCTTCTGACTGTAAATTTGTGATAACTTTATTAAAAGATCTTACGTTAAATTCTTCATTTACAAATTTTAGACCACTCTGCCCATTATGGGGATGCACAGTACTATTACCACTACACAAATTTTGTCTATTTAACTTCCTCCATTCTACAGATTTTTTAAAGAAATGGCTTGTAATGTTTGTTTTAGGAAAAAATCTATTTGCCAACTGATTTTCCATTTTGAAATGTATACTCTTCGGGAATTTTTTCGTTATGAATTTCAATTTCATTTGTTTCCTTTGCAATTTAGACAGAGTTGCCTTCTTCATTTGTGAGAGTGCATAAACCCAAGTTGTGGGCTTTAAATGTCTAATAAATGACATTAACAACTGATTTACAGCTGCAGAATTAGATGACAGAATGAAAGTTTCTGTTGTATCTCTGGATGAAATGTTCTGTAAAACAAGGATAGTTTCAGGAGGACATGGTGCCCATTTGGTCAATGCTCTGGCAAGAAACTGACATGAACTTTGTAGATCAATAAAATTATTAACAGTAATTACTGCTGATGAGGAAGGAAAATGTTTTGAACTTATTGTGGTTACATTACTATGCGCATTTGATGAATCCTCTTGCTGAAACGATAAAGTAAATGGCTCATAATTTTGAAATAATTTGCTAATTACAAGTTCATCAACTGGTGAAAAGTTAATTCTCCACTTACTAGGAAAATTAAAACCTGGATTCACCACAAAAAGATCTCTTTCTGGTGACTGGGATGTGTGGGGAACAATGTCTAATAGTGGTAGCTGTTGTGAGATGACAGAACTTATATTATATTCTAGTGAACCATATGGTTTTGAGAGAAAAGGATTACTTCCATTTTGAAAAGATGTGGCTATAAGAAAAATGTTTTCAGCACTTGATGTTTTTAAGCTATCTGTGGTAACAAGATTGTAATCAGGAAGCTTAGTTACTGATTGATCAACTATTAAGAAAGTCATTCTGTTCTTACTGGGAAAATTAAAGCCTGTATTTGCTATAAAAAGTTCTCTTAGTGGTGAATGGGATGTGTGAAGAACAAAACTATCTGATTCTGGTAACTGTTGTGATGTGAGTGAACTCCTAGTACGTTCCAATGAACCATATGATTTAGAGGAAGATGGATTTTCTTCATTTTGTAAAGATGCAGTTGCAAGCAAAACATTTTCAGAACTTGATGCTGCTATGCTGATTGTGGTAACATGATTGTAATTAGGACTCTTCTCATTAACTTTATTTATATCAGATGACTGCAAGGGAGGCATCATAACATATTTATCTGTACTTGAAATATTGGTGGATTCAGACAGATGTTCTGAACCCAAAATCATTTTAAATGTAGTGAAACTGTCAAGGGTTAAAAATGTGTCTAAAATGCAAAAGAAATGAAATTCTTTTTGTTTTGTAGCAACATAGCCATTAGCAAACAAATAAACATTTCAGAAAAATTATATCAAAAGTTGAATCTTTTGCCTCATGTCAAAATTATGTGAAACAAATTTCGCATATATAAAAAAAAAGAAATTTTGCATATATAAAAAAAGACACCAATTTGCTGCTTTCCACAAAAAGATGATATTCCCAGTCCGGAGGTAGTTGTGGGCATTATTCTTAACTTGTTTATCAAAATTTATTTACAAATATGAGGTAATTTCACACAACAATGAATATGTAATCCTATTTTGATTACTTAAGGATAATATTCTTGATATAATCATACAATTCCTACAATAGCAGGCAAATTATTTACAGATAAAGTGCCATTCTGGCAACCACTACAATCATAATGGTAGTTACCAAGAAAATTTATATCTTTAATAGTTGAATAGCACTCATTATACTGAATTTATAAGAATACACACACACACATATATATATACAATGGCCTTCAAAAGTTATTCACTGTTCTGTAAAGTTTTTGCTACTGAAAGACATGGAATTCAGCCCTTTTACAAGTGCTCCTAAAAATCTGAAATTAATAAATAAATGAAATTAAAACATATTCCAAAAAATTATCTTTTAGAAAAATTAAGGTACTAGCCAAAGCAGTTCAAACACTAAATTATGATTCACTGCACTTCTGGATTTGCCTTTGGAATCCTGTCATGATGCCAAAAATGGGAAATATATATATTTAAAGTCACAAACCTCACAGCTACAACTGCTTGAATCAAAAAAGATTATAGAGTATTCTCAGCTTGTTTCTGATTCAAACAGTTGTAGGCCAACTTTTGAGATTTGTAACCTAGACAATGCAATGGCATCCTGGTGTTAGGTGCATGGTTTTGAGGCCCCATTCCCTACTTTTTGTTTTTTTGTTATTTAAAAATGTCTTTGAGCTCCACTTCTGTATATGGGCCCAAATGCTTTGCATTACCTCAGGGGCTCACATCTGGTGAGTATGAGCTTGACACACCCAGAGTCCTGAGCTGGATATCATCATTCTTCTCTCTTTCTTGGTGATTCCTCTCGCTCTCTCTCATGGTAACTTGGGAATTTTTTTTGGCTGGTGCAGCATAACCCTCATGCTTCCTTGCACCATAGGGCTAATAATAATAATCCCCTGCTTCCCCCAAATTGCACAGCTCTCTGATCTATAAATATTAAATTTTATGACGATACCATTGAACGTGGTTAATCCAGAAACAGCCAATTGTAGTTTAGGAATCGGATTGCTATGGCTAGGAAGAAAATTGTATATTTTAACCATAAGCACAATGATAAAATAAAGAATCATCTTTATTGTATAATATAGTATAAATAAACCAGTGCATTATTATGTAACACACCTACCAGGGTATGTTGCATAATAATAACAGTATTCAAGACTGCATGATGCCAAGGGTTTCACATCAATATACAAATGAGCATATAAATAATAAATATGCTATCAGGTGCAATTAAAGTTGAGATAAAAGATTACTATAAAGTAGTAAAGTAGGGAGAGCTACATGAACATTAACATGAATGAAATTTTAATAATTTAAAAAGTAATAAAATTAAATGTACAAAAAACAAAACAAAACAGCCATATGAATTAATTTGTCATACATCAAGAAAATAAGTTTCATAATTCATATGCATCATGGAGTAAGTGTTGAGTAATCAATCAGAAAAATGGCACCTCTCCATAGAGAATAAGAAAACAGACCTACATTTCTGTATGATCAGTGCAGTTTGTATCCCAGAGATGAACCAGTTCAATAAACTAAATTAGCAATAAATAAATAAATATAAAAAACCCATATGTTTTCCTCAGTTAGGTAACCTACCCAGCTAACATATGAATTTGCCAAACTGTCAGCCTTAACTCTGCTGCCTAAAAGAAAAGTTCTTGCAATGCAATTTAAATCTCTTTTTTCCATAATTTGATTTAATGGATCCTTTAGCATTAGTAGAGGCATATGATGCAAGAAAGCAAACTTATGCAGCATCAGCCAAAAAAAATCCACTTATAATTTCACCCCTCCGTTCATTCAAAATACCTGTCCAGCTAAGCCTTAAATTTATTTAGGCTGTCAACTTCCACAACAAGTGATGGAAGCCTGTTTCACCAACCAACAACCCGCTGGCTAAAGACAAATTTCTGCATATCTATCCTACATCTGTCTTTCCTCAATCTGAATTTATGTCCTCTCAAGTAATTATTCTGAGCAAGAAAGAGGAAGAATCCCATCAGCATTGAGCATGCTCAAACCATTCAGGGCTTTATACACCTCTATCAGATCACCTCGCCGGTGCCAAGTCTCCAGACACTAATTTGCAAAACTTAAGCCTTTCTTCATAAGAGCAACCCTTTGTTCCATTCACTAATCTTGTTGCCCTTCTCTGTACTCATTCCAGCAGCTCTACATCCTTCTTGAAATGAAGCCTCCAGACCTGTATACAGTACTCAAGGTGTGGCCTGACCATTGCCTTATACAAGGGAATGATCACCTTATCCCTGCTAGAAAAAATCCTGTATATCATTGAAAAGACACCATCAGCTACTCTTGGAGCCCATCTGCACTGCTCAGAAAACTTCATATCTGCCTGCACAATTACCCCCAGGTCCTTTTCATTCTCTACCACTGTCAGTGTAGTACCACAGAGTTGATACATTGCTCTGGGGTTGCTGTTTCCCATATGTAGTACTTTACATTTGTCAATGTTAAACTTCATTTGCCACCTCTCAGCCCATCTGCTCAACCTTTCCAGATCCTGTTGCAACAGCATACTGTCAGTAGTGTCCTTAACAACCCTGCCAACCTTTGTGTCGTCTGCAAACTTAGACATTAAGCTTGATATACCATCATCAATATCATTTATAAATACAGAAAACAACAATGGCCCCAATACTGAACCCTGAGGGACTCTGCTAATAACACTAGTCTACGATGAACAGTGTCCATTGATTACCACTCTCTGTCTTCTCCCCCACAACCACCCCTTTATCCATAGAAGCAATTTGCCTCCAATGCCACACTGCTCCAATTTGTGCAGCAGTCTTCCATGTGCAACAGTATCCAATCAAATTGGTCAGGCAAGACTTCTCCTTAACAAAACCATGCTGTGTCAGAGCTATAACTGAAGTCTTGTCTAGATGATCCTGCAATGCTTCTTTAACAAGTGCCTCCATTAATTTTTCTGGAACAGTAGTTAAACTCACAGGTCTATAATTACTTGTGTCAGCCTTTGATCCTCCTTTGTGAATTGGGGTCATATTTACAAATCTCCAGTCTATGGGTACCTCCCCTGAGTCCAAGGAAGCTCTCATAATTATGGCTAAGGGTTTGCTTACTTCCTTTGCTGCCTCCTTTAATATAACTGGATAGATACCATCCACCCCAGGTGCCTTTCTTGTGTTTATCTTCAACAATTTCTCCTCCACTTTACTCTCAGTTATTACAAGATTATCTAGCTTACTGCCAGAGGTGAAGAGTTTACTTCTCCTCTGGCATTCCCTTTCCTGAATAACTCCTCATGTGTGAATGTAGATGCAAAATACTCGTGAATGTAAATGCAAAATGTTAGCCACCTGAGCAGGATCATCAACAGTTGAACCATCAATATCCAGTGGACCAATCTGATTCATCCCTTTCCTTCTAGAGTTTACATAGGTAAAGAACTCTTTGCTCTTTTTCTTTGCATCCTTTGCCAAGGATTTCTCATAATCTGCCTTTGCCTGCCTAATCTCCTTTGTGACTTGGTTACAGACCAGCTTATATCTATCATAGGCTTCCATGTCACCCATTAATTTATATGTATCCCATGCATTTTTCTTCTCTGCCATATGTCTCATTAGTTCATCTGATATCCATTTAGGCCTAAACCTTGAACAATATTCTTAGTTGGTATGCAAAGCCTAGTAGCTTCCCAGATAAGTTTTTTGAATGCTTCCCATTTTTAAGGGGTAGCCTTGTCTAACCAATCTGATAGGTTACGATGATGCAGTGACCAAGGAATTGGATGAAAAAAAAATAATTTTGATATCATATACTTGGATTTCAGGAAGACTTCTGATACTTTTTCACATAAAAGGTTACTGTACAAACTGGAGCAGTGTGGAATCTTGGCAAGTTATTGCTATGGATAAAGGGATGGTTAAGTGGAAGAACACAGAGAGTAGTTAATCAATGGGCACTACTCTTCATGGATTATTGTTATTAGCGGAATCTCCCAGGATTCAGTGCTGGGCTCATTGTTGTTTTTAATATTTATTAATGATATTGATAAAAGTGAAAGTTCCTCCTTGAAATAAATTCAAGGAGGAACTGGACAAATGTTTAGAGGGAATGGATGTGTGAAATGGGATTTTTTTTTTGGCTGATGCTACATAGGCTTGACTTCTTGCATCATATGCCTCTACTAATGCTAATTGTATCAGGCTTAATGTCTAAGTTTTCAGATGATACAAATATTGGTAGGGTGGTTAATGACAGTAATCAAGGTGAGCTACCGCAACAAGATCTAGGGAAATTAGGTTGACGGGCTGAGAAATGGCAGTTGAAGCTTAACATTGACAAATGAAAGGTACTACATATGGGTAGCAGTAATCCTAGAGTAATTTATCAACTGTGTAGTAATAGCATTGGCAGAGGCATATGATGAAAGAGAGCAAGCTGGCTGATGCTACAGCATCAGCCAAATACAGCAAAAACAGCATCAGCCAAAAAAAAAAAAATCCAATTTCACACATCCATTTGCTTTAAAAGTTTGTTCAGTTTTTCCTTGAATTTATTTAAGCTATCAACTTCCACAATAACAGATGGAAGTTTGTTGCAGCAATCAACTACCTGCTGGCTAAAAGCAAATTTTCATGCATCTATTCAATAACTGTCTTTCCTCAATTTGAATTTATGGCTCCTCAGGTTTATAATCCGAGCATTGAGCCCGCTCAAACCATTCAAGGCCTTATACACCTCAATTTGATCACCTCGCAGGTGCCTAGTTACTAGATACTGCAATTTACTGAACTTAAGCCTTTCTTGGTAAGAACACACCCTAGTTCCTCTCATCAATCTCACTGCTCTTCTCTGTACTCGTTCCAGCAGCTCTACGCCCTTCCTAAAATGAGACCTCCTATCCTAGCTTCCTGGTCATTTGAAACATTTGCTATTCTCACAATATCTTGCCAATATCAGCTGTTGCAGCAATAAACAAAACCTCTTGAGATGTATGCAAGCATTACTTTGACCCATATCATCTGATATGGTGAAAGGAATGTCAAAGTAAAGCCCCTATCCTTCCTTTCTAACTAGCAGTTTTCCAAATTTCTTCTGTCCTCAATGATATCAACAAAAATTCTTGCAGTACGTTTCCATAATGAATCGCATTCAAATTCAAATGTTTGAATATGACATTTTAATTAAAATTTCAAATACCTCTTCACGTAGCATAGAAGCCTTATATGACAGATCAATACTAGTAATAAGTGCCTTTTGTAAATAGTTTGATATTATTATATTATTTACTAAACAATATTATTCGATAAAGCAACCACATTCCAAAAACTTCATCGGTAGCATCACACTATTAAAAACGGGATACTTCTTTTTTGACTGACTTGCAGGAGAACATTTTCAGTTTTTTTTTTTTTTTTTTTTTGTCATACTGTGCCAGAATTTGTCAACCATCAAATATATGCAATTTACTGAGCATATAATTATTATTAGCATATGATGCAAGGAAGCCTGAGGCTTATGCTGCACCAGCCAAAAAAATTTCCCAAGTTATCCTGAGTGAGTGAGAGAGAGGAGAGAAAGGAATTACCAAGAAAGAGGATGATATGTAATTTATTTAGCTGCCTTGGTGCAAATTCAATACGCATATTTAGAAGTACTGTTTATTACAATTGTAAGAAAATATTATTAGTTCGATATGCTCCTCAATTCACTTTTCTGTTGTATTGCATGCCCACATAAAAAAAAAAATCTCTTTGGCACAGATTCATTCACACACATCAAACTTGAAAATCTACACTGTCAGGGTGTAGATTTTAGTGCCAGATTTTAAAATTTCCAGATTTTTGAGGTACATCTCATAGTTGAGTAGTTTTGGAGAAAGAATCACATTTCAATGAATATTAAGCACAAAATCATTACTATTTCTCAGGGAACAAGTAATAAAAATCTGATGTGAAGTAAGGTCAGTGGTGTTCTCCAACTTTTGTAATTACTTTCATAGTATACACCTCTTAATTGAGACCTCAGGAATTTAATCCATCCCATCCACCTATACTCAATAGGTCAAATGACGCAGAATTCCACAGTGGCTGGAAAGTAGGGATAGCAAAAATAAAATAAAATAAATCGATATATCGGCTCCGTATACATATGGATATATGCGGAGACAGTGGCGTAGCTACCATGTAGGCAGGCAAGGCAATTTCGTCCGGGTTCTTTAGGGGCCCCGGCGTCTTTGGCTGTCTCCTGTTTTTGCAATTTTCATTAATTAAGTAGGGGTCCGAACATGTTCTTTGCCTCCGGGCCCGAAAAAGGGTAGCTACTCTACTGTATGGAGCCGAGTGTTCTTCGCCGAATTACAAGGTCACTTAACTGCTTTACCCAGTGTTAATATTACGAAGGTGTTAAGTTTCCACGTGTGTGTGGGGGGGGGGGTACGCAAAGCCGTATTCATCCGTACACGCCTGATGGGTAGGCGGAATTGGTTAATTACAGATAAAATAAATTTCCTGTTTATACTTCAAGACAGTCTTAAATAAATTCAAGGAGGAACTGGACAAGCATTTAGAGAGAATGGTTGTTTGATTTTTTTTTTTTTTTTTTTTTTTGGCTGATGCTACATAAGCTCATACACTTGCTTTCTTGCATCACATGCCTCTATTACTATTACTACCTTATTCTTCAGAAGTCCTGCTAATGTAATCGAAACGAGATCAACAATGAAACAAGTGAAACGAAACGAAAACAGAAAATACTGCATTATGATTTAGAGAAAATTAGAGGGAAAAAAATACGCGAGAGAAAGTGATCGCACTCCCAAATTCTATGGGAGTAGACGATCAGTCTATCCCTGAAAATTCCTAGCAACGCGAATGCAAGTTGGTCTTATCTAAATGTTGAAGTCACATGTTAATACTTGGAGTTTCGTGAATCGATGGTAACTGGCATCTACGACTGCATCCATCACTACATAGCTCTACTAACGTAAAGCTATGTAGTAATGGAGCAAACAGAAATTTAAACAAGTTAATCAATGCAAGAATTTTTCTGCAGGTCGGGGGCATCTAACTGCCTTCCAGAGACTTCGAACCCGGATAACATATGGATGTTTGCCGTGATGCACACTTCGAAAATATACAACGGGATAAGCTTAATTAATATCTATGTTTCAAATGTGCTCTAACTCAATAATTAAAACAAGGGCAAGATACTCACAAATATCACTCAGCTGTTAATTTTAAATTGGCATCATACAAGAAACAGATAAACAGAAGAGGAGAAAACATTGCTATAACACATGGCCTAAAACGCGCCAACTTCAAATGAGCGGGCTAACGTGTTACCAACACCATCTGTCAAATTCGCTTTAACAACATCCCTATCCACGTTAAAAACATCCCTGTTTTCCAATACAGGGTATATTCCAACCACATACAAGAAAAATAAAAATATAAATGCAAACTTGAATAAGAAGTACTGCCATACAGTAATAAAACCAAAATTATTTATATTGTTACGAGAGGCGTTCAATAAACTGTCTACCTATGAAGGAAATTAAATATAAGCAAAAATCTGGTTTTATTTTTTGAATTAATTCCCCAGCACATCAATACATTTGTTTCATTTTGTTGGCAATGAGCAAATACCAGACAAATAAAATTCTTTGTCCTCTCCTCCAAAGAACGCAGAAACAGCAGTCGTCAGTTCATTATCATTAGCAAAGCGATGTCCACGTAAGTTTTTCTTGAGACGTAGAAACAGAAAATAGTCACTGTGGTCCAGATCCACACTGTAAGGCGGATGGGTAAGTTCTGTAAAGTCGCAGTCTCTCAAAACAGCAGCAACAGCATATGAACTGTGCACTGTCCTGAAGAAGAAGCACACCTCTGGTAAGTTTTCCACGGCATTTTTAATTTATGACACCCCTTAGTTGTACCCCTTAGTTGTACATAAGCGATGACTCCTCAGTGACTGCTTGTGTTCCAACTAGTAAATGTACAAATTTTCCCCAATATCCCAAAAAATAGTGGCCATAATCTTGCTAGGTTGTGTCTGAAATTTTTGGCTGGGGAGAACAAACACTTGTCCTTCCATGGAATTGGTACTTGCTTGGTCTCAAGATACCAGTGATGAACCCATGTTTCATCACCCATAATAGAACGAAAGGACAGAATTCATGGGATATCGGGTTCGTTGGCAACGCAAGCTGTCAAACATCTCGATACTGGACAAACCCACCACTTGGCAGGTATATAGCATTAGCATTAGCATTAGTAGAGGCATTTGATGCAAGAAAACAAGCTTAGGCAGCATCAGCCAAAAAAAAAAATAATAATAAAGTAAAATAAATAAATAAAAAATAACCACTTCCACTTCACCGCTGTGTTCGTTCGAAACACCTGTCCAGCTGAGCCTTAAACTTATTTAGGCTATCAACTTCCACGACAAGGGATGGAAGTCTGTACCACCTACAAACCACCAGCTGGCTAAAGGCAAATTTCCGCACATCTGTCCTACATCTGTCTTTCCTTAATTTGAATTTATGCCCTCTCAGGTGATTATTCTGAGCAAGAGGAAGAATCCCATCAGCATTGAGCATGCTCAAACCATTCAAGGCTTTGTACACTTCTATCAGATCACTTCGCTGGTGCCTAGTCGCCAGACACTGTAATTAGCAAAACTTAAGCCTTTCTTCGTAAGGGCACCCCTTTGTTCCATTCACTGATCTTGTTGCTCTTCTCTGTACTCGTTCCAGCAGCTCTACATCCTTCTTGAAATGAGGCCTCCAGGCCTGTATACAGTACTCTAGGTGTGGCCTGACCATTGCCTTATACAAGAGAATAATCACCTACTTATCCCTGCTAGAAAAATTCCTATATATCATTGACAATACACCATGAGCTACTCGTGCAGCCCGTCTGCACTGCTCAGAGAACTTCATATCTGCCTGCACAATCACCCCCAGGTCCTTTTCATTCTCTACCACTCTCAGTGTAGTACCACAGAGTTGAAACGTTGTTCTGGGGTTGCTGTTTCCCATATGTAGTACTTTACATTTGTCAATATTAAACTTCATTTGCCACCTCTCAGCCCATCTGCTCAACCATTCCAGATCCTGTTGCAGTAGCATAGTGTCAGTAGTGTCCTTGACAACCCTGCCAACACTTCGTATCGTCTGCAAACTTGGACATTAAGCTTGATATACCATCATCAATATCATTTATAAAAACAGAAAACAACAATGGTCCCAATACTGAACCCTAGGCACTCCATTAATAACATTAGTCCACGATGAGCAGTGTCCATTGATTACAACTCTCTGTCTTCTCCCCCTCAACCACCCCTTTATCCATTCTTCAAACAGGCCTCTGAGGTTGGGTATGTTCATATTGTAGTTTTAAATGTTTTTCACCAACCTTATGTAGAAATAAAACACAAAGAAAACGAAAACGGGAATCTTGATACCTATGTATTTATAATAAATTATATTTCTCTGTATTTACAATATTTTTTTTTTTTTTTTTTTTTTTCCTCTGGAATTCTCTGATGCACAGCACAATTGGATGGCCATAGCATCTCAATAATTCTTCAAACAGACCTCTGAGGTTGGGTATGTTCATATTGTAGTTTTAAATGTTTTCACCAACCTTATATAGAAATAAAGACCGCTGAAGAAGAAGGCAGGAGCCTTCGAAAGCTATGGTTTTATCGCTTTTAATTTAGTATATTTTAATGTATTTTATTGTTCTTAACCCAGTATATTTTAATGTATATTTCATATATTTTAGTTGTAAAGTTAAATATAATTTATTGTAAATACAGACAAATATAATTTATTATAAATACATAGTTATCAAGATTCCCGTTTCCGTTTTCTTTGTGTTTTATTTCTACATAAGGTTGGTGAAAAATCTTTATCCATAGCAGCAATTTGCCTCCAATGACACACTGCTCCAATTTGTGCAGCAGTCTTCCATGTGCAACAGTATCAAAAGCCTTTCTAAGATCCAAGTATATAATATCAAAGTTATTCCCTGCATCCAGTTCTTTTGTGACTGCATCATAGTATCCAATCAAATTGGTCAGGCAAGACTTCCCCTTAACAAAACCATGCTGTGTCCGAGCTATAACTGAAGTTTTGTCTAGATGATCCAGCAGGGCTTCTTTAACCAGTGCCTCCATTAATTTTCCGGGAACAGAAGTTAAACTCACAGGTCTATAATTATTTCTATCGCCCTTTGATCCTCCTTTGTGAACTGGGGTCACATTTGCACATCTCCAGTCCACGGGTACTTCCCCTGAGTCCAAGGAAGCTCTCATAATTATGGCTAACGGTTTGCTTACTTCCTTTGCTGCCTCCGTTAATATAACTGGAGAGATCCCATCCACCCCAGGTGCCTTTCTTGTGTTTATCTTCAACAATTTCTCCTCCACTTTACTCTCAGTTATTAAAAGATTCTCTAGCTTACTGCCAGAGTTGAATACACCTCTGGCATTCCCCTCGCTGAATAACTCCTCATGTGTGAATGTCGATGCAAAATATTCATTTAGTTTGTTAGCTACCTGAGCAGGATCATCAACAGTTGACCCATCGATATCAAGTGGACCAATCTGATTCATCCCCTTCCTTCTAGAGTTTACATAAGTAAAGAACTCTTTGCTGTTTTTCTTTGCATCCCTTGCCAAAGATTTCTCGTAATCTGCCTTTGTCTGCCTAACCTCCTTTGTAACTTGGTTACAGATCAACTTGTATCTATCATAGGCTTCTGTGTCAAGTGTTAATTTGTATGTATCCCATGCATTTTTCTTCTCTGCCATATGTCTCATTAGTTCATCTGACATCAACTTAGGCCTAAACCTTGAACAATATTTCTTAGTTGGTATGTAAAGCCTAGTAGCTTCCAAGATAAGTTCTTTGAATGCTTCCCATTTTGAATTTGCTGTTGGTAACATCATCAGTTGGTCCCACTGTATAGAATTTAAATACTGTCTCAGTCCATTGTAGTCGCCTTTACGAAAGCAATAACCATTCCCTTTACCCCTAATTGCAGTTACCTCTTTGAGTAAATCACATTTCAGCACACTGTGATCACTGCCACCTAGTGGTTCATTTACCTGCAGATTCTTAATGCATGAAGAATCACTGCTGATAATCAAATCAAGAGTATTACTCCCTCTAGTTGCCTCCCGAACATGCTGATGTAGAAAACAATCATCCAATAAATCCACAAAAACCTTGCTAATGTGTGAGTGACCAGCCCACAAATTCCAGTCAATATCTGGGAAATTAAAATCCCCCATTATAAGACTCTGATTTACTGGCCAACTTTAGTTCCCTGTACAGTTTCTTATTATACTCATCAGAGTCATTAGGCCTATAGCACACTCCTACTCTCAATTTTGATCTCCCAATGCTTATGTCACACCAAACTGACTCGACACTGCACTGTCCAGGGATGTCGACTGGCTTCACTTCCTTGGATTTTATGTATTTCTTAACTAATAGCATAACCCTTCCTCCCTTCCTATCCTGTCTATCCTTTCTGTAGACATTGTACTCCCCAAACTCCAGTTCTGCATTCCTTATATCTGTGTGACACCACGTCTCTGAAATCCCCACAATATATGCCTTTGATGTTTTGAGCAATACCTCAAATTCATCAAATTTATTTACTAAACTCCTAGCATTGGTGTACACGCAAGTATACATGCACCTGTTCTTTCTACCAGTGGCTACTGTTAATCTATTAGTCCTTGTATCCCCCCATTCTAGCAGTTTTCCGACCCACCTAACACTGCCTCGATAGCATCAGCAAACATTCTTGCACCCTTTCTATTTAAGTGTTAAGTGCACCCTTTCTATTTCTATTTCTACCATCCCTGTAGAAACAGTCTCTCCTGTTAACAAGTACAGACCAGGCTGAAAAAAATTCTACCCCTTGAGCCTTGCACAATCTTTCCAGGGCCGAATTGATCGACAGGGCTCTCATCATATACTCCCTCCTATCATGTCTGGCAGAATTGCAGACACTTTCAAATTCAACCAAATTGGTGAAAGTAACAGAGAGGCGCGCTTATGAAGAAAAGCTTAATTTTTGCAAGTTGCTGCATCTGGAGACTAGGTTCCCGCGAGGTGATCTGATTGAGGTGTATAAGGTCTTGAATGGTTTGAGCAGCGTCAATGCTGACGGGATACTTCAGCTTCCTCAGATTAAGAACCTGAGGGGGCATAGATTCAAATTGAGGAAAGACAGTTGTAGAATAGATGTGCGGAAGTTTGCCTAATGGGAAGGGTTTTTTTTTTTTTTTTTTGGCTGATGCTGTATAAGCTTGCTTTCTTGCATCATATGCCTTAACTAATGCTAATATTGTAATTTGGAAATCGCGTGTATGGTGATTATCTGTAGTTTATTAATGCTGAATAAACTAACTTTGAGTTATTCACATAGCATAACGAGTGTTTCATTACATAATTTATCTAAGTAACTTGATTTTTAAAAAGTATATATTCTTATATAATCAAGAAAAATAATGACTATTTATAGTTTTAAATCAGGACTGGAAATTGGGGATGATGTGATGGATGCTCCCCATGGTTCCAATGCTCTTGTGAGCAGTTATTATAGTTTCGTCCGATTTTCATAAATTATTTTTATGCACTTTAATAGGGATCAGGATCGAACGTGATATTTTAGGGTATACAATTTTGTTCTTTATCAATTACAGTACATTCTTGCTCTCGGTGGATAAGAGGTAGGATTTAAATCCTTGTCATTCCTGCCAGAGGCACATACATCAAAACAGTTTTGTACAGCTGAACCGGGAAAGTGCTGATGTACTGTTTCTGAACGGAAATTTACCGAACAAGTTTATAAAATTAATTATATTATGAAAAGATCTTCATTATTATTTAATTTAATTATTAAAATTATTAGCATTATATACAATAAAAATATTAATCTATTTATTGATTGATTTTAATTTAAAATTCACTGTACATATTGAATTTGATGTGTATAAATTTTGATATGAATTTTGTTAATAAAAAAAATTGTTTTTTTTTTTTACGTGTTGTTGGTCGGGTCAGGATATAATTCAGTGTATGCGCGGAGGAATCTATAACTTGTACGGACGACGTATAATGGCTAGGATTAATGGCGGGCCGTCCCGAGGGACCCAGGGGTGCACGCAGTCATATAAGAGCAGTTTTATCGAGCAGGAAACTAGTTCTGCCGACAAAAACAAGGGGCGCCTGAAAATCTGAAACTTACAGACATATGAAGAAAATTTTAAAGTGGAGGAGTGCGGTCACCCATGGTCACCCACCTCCTTTGCATGAGCTCCTTTCGAGCTCCTGGATGGGGCCCTAGCAGTGTGTTCACATGGTCATAAGTTTTTACAAAATTTGAAAAAGTAAGATATTTTAACTACAATCCGACTACCCCCTCCATCACACTTCCCCTCGTGTCTATGGCACGAGGGTAAATTAAATTTACCCAGAAAAGGGCCTCGTCTTCTGGGTGAATTTTTGGTTTAACAGCGTTTCATGTTCATCAAAGGGTGCGTATAAAATGCTACTTACGTAGTACTACATACGTTTTATTAACTCTTAAAAAAAATATATTTTTTTGACAAAGGATAGCTTAAATATATTCAAGGAAGGACTGGACAAACGTTTAGAGCAAATGGATGTGTGAAATGGGATTTTTTTTTTTTTTTGGCTGATGCTGTATAATCTTGCTTTCTTGCATCATATGCCTCTACTAATGATAATTATAATAACAATAATATCAATTAAATTAATGAAGACATTAATTCATTCATTATTTTTAAAAAAATAAAATAAAACGCAATTTTTTCGTGTAACAGAGAAAAAAATAATGTTTTATTTAATGATTAATAAATAATTTTATTAATACCCAAAAATTATTGATTAAAATTATTTAAAAGATTCGTTTTCGTGATTTCATTATGGCGAAATCTGAAACAATATCTTCAAATGATAAGCTTCTAAGCTTGGCATATAGGGTCGCAGCGGCCCTGCAAGTGAAATCAAATTTGCCGTCCCCAAATACACTGGTGTGCAAAACGTAAGGACCAGTCAGGTTTTCACCTGTAGCTTCTCATAGGAGTGGCCTGGATATGAGAAAAGCATACCAAAGGAACCTCGTGAGGTACAGAAATGATGAAGGAAACAACATCGACACAACAACGGAAACAAAACGGTACAAAGGGACTTTATTCGAAAATGGCAACATAACACTGGTTGCCATGATACAGATGCATCACTGCCAAAGATGAACAAAGGGAAGAAGTGGTCCTAAGTAAGAGATATGGCCACCCCTAATGTCAATGCAGGCTTTGCATCCCCTGTCCATACTTAGAACAATGTTGTTGATAATTTCTTGCGGTAACATCGTCCATTCCTCTGTCAGCGCCATCTTCAGCTGTCGAACATTTTCTGGTGGGTGTGGACATGCCTCTAGGCGTCTCCCCAGAGCGTCCATATGTGTTCGATGGGATATAGATTGCGGAGAACAGGCAGGCCAATCCATACGAACAATGTCCTCACTTTCCAAAAGCATATCAACAGCTGCAGTGCGATGGGGTGTGGCGTTATCATCCATAAACACGAACTCGGGGGCGTTATCATCCATAAACACGAACTCGGGGGCGTTATCATCCATAAACATTACCTCAGTACAGTAGGGTGCACCGGTTACAGTACCGCCTTCTAGTAACTGGAGTTATGTACGTCCATCCAAGATAACGCCTCCCCAGACGAGAACACCCCGACCGCAATATCGATCCCTTTCAGCGATGTTTGCGGGGTGATACCGTGTGCCAACCTCTCGCCAGATTAGCTGACGTCCAGAATCGCTGCTGAAACTGAATATACTCTCATCAGTAAAGAGTACCTTACCCCCATTGCTCTGCTGTCTAGTCCTTTTGTTCGATGCACCACTGTAAACGGTGTCTCCGACTGGCCGGTGTTAAAGGGACGCAGCGTACTGACCGTTGGGCAAACAGTCCACCTCTATGTAGTCGTCTGGCCACAGTAAACCACGATATCCTGCGTCCTGTGCAGCTGGTTTGCAATGGATCCCGCTGTCTGGTGTCGGTTCCTCTTGGCCTGTAGGAGTATATAGCGGTCATCATTGTCCGTTGTTTTTCGTGGACGACCACCACTGGTCCTTCGAACAGCTGTACCTGTCGTTCCTGAAGGCCGACCACGCACGTAAGACGATGATATGAGCGATACCGAACTCCGCAACTACACTCCTCGCACTTCGACCTTCTCGAGATTCCCAATTATTCGACCCCGAGTAAAGTCATCCAGATGTTGTCTACTGGCCATTTGGTTGTCTGTAGCACTGTATGAAACCAGTCGAACGTCTGTAACAATCGTACTCACCATTGGGTAATTTGCGCCTAATTGCTGAACTGCTGCTTTTATCTGTTTATGTGCGCCCTCTCATCATGATTCAGATTTTTGCATGTGCACCAGCTTTCTACTGAACGGCCACAGTTATGCAAATCACCATAGACTGTTTCATTTGATTTTGTTGTTGCAACCTTTAGAAATAGTGTTGGTCATTAAGTTTTTCACACCAGTATATTTAAATTAAAAAATAAAATAAGGCGTAAATAATTATTATTAATTTATTGAAAAAGAATAGAATTATAACAAATGTCACATATATAACATAATGAAACAACAAACAAAAATAACAAAATCATTCTGAAATTCTGGAAATCAACTTTAACTTCTAAATCACGGTAATCTTATTCTATCGCAATAATAAAATAAAGGGAAAATTATACAAATTTATGTTTCCTTGCTTAAAGAGATGCGAATTTATTAATTATTTCATTTATGTTTATTTGTTCCAAAAGATCATTTTCTATTGAAAATATTGCCAAATTAGAGAGTCATTGTTGAGACGTCGATCGTAAATAATTTTTGATTAATTTTAATTTTGAAAAACTCCGTTCACCTGAGGCAACTGAAACTGGTAAACTGGATGGAGTAATATTGTCTTTACTATAAATTTGAAGTTCTCTTAAGTTCCTCAGTAATGCTAAACGATCAATATCAAACTCATTACGATTAATGTCATTTAATTTAATATGTAAATCTTTGCAAGGATTTAAGAAATCGTTATATGACAATTTTTTTTAATTCTATAAAATTTGTGGACTGTTGACTTGTGGTTACGTTTCTTTTCAATTCTGCCACTTGACGCTGTGAATTTTTGGTGTGTTTCTTTTTTCTTCTGTCAGGTGGCGCCTGTTTATATATATATATATATATATATATATATATATATATATATATATATATATATATATTGTCTCGCTAGATGGCGCGAGTAGCATTTCTTAATTTTATTTTTACCTTGAGTTGGTCTTCTTCGATTGCTTGCATACTTGCTTGCTGGCGACGGATCCCCCATGGCTGACGGATCCCCCAGTAGTTTTTTCTGATTAGACTGTTGCCTTTTGAATGTGATGTTATTGAATGTGATTTGGTTGTGATGTTAAAAGCAAAATGTGCATGTTTAATTAGGCTCACGCTGTGAATTGTGGGAGCTGTGGGGTTATGCCTCCATCCACCTGCTTCCCAGACGAGGTCTGCCATCTTGTTTGTAGGCATTTTCACAAAAACAATTAAAGTGTTTCTCTCTCGTTTGAAACCATCTGACTTGTGTTTGTGGCTATTAAACTTGGAATTATTCTCAATAGTAACTACACGTACATTTCCTTGGTGGCTTCATCTCTTGGTAGTAGTTGAAAGCTAAAAAAAAATTCAATGAGTTTGTACCCTTAAGTTTGTATTATCCTCAATGATAATTAAGTGTAATCTGACTTGTACAAATTTGAATGCTTTTTGTTTAAGATTATCTATTTGCCGTTTAAGTTTGTTTTCAGTTGAGTTGCACGTAAACACCGACAATGCGTTTTCTGAAACTAGTTAACGTGAAAATTACCAACGTTAAGTTTAAGATTTAAATTTAGCGATTGAAGTTTATTTTTAGCTGTTTTGCACATGAATAATTAAATGTTATATTTAAACGACATTAATCTTAAGCACCAGTATTTAAATCAGCAGATAATAGTGTTTTCCTGAAACTGCCTAAAGTTAAAAATTCCAACGTAAAAGTTTTAAGATTATTTTTAGTTATTTTGCCAATAGTTAACCTCTTTAACAGTTAATTTTAAAATTTATTTTTTCTCAACGGTACTTATCTTAAAAATAAGGAACCACAGACTGATAAAATTTACAAAAGCATATTTTTTTTAATTTATTTATATTTTTTTTGTTAACATCACGCATACAAATTATTTCCAAGTTAGCAGCAGAAATACAAACTCATATCGACACAGGAACTACTGACATTGTTTTGCAGAGAAGAACACGCATTTTTAAAGATGGACTCTGTTAAATGTTCTCAAGAAAAAAAAAAAAAGTTCAGAAGGTTTGTACCCATGAAACTTTGAATTTTCACAAAAACAATTAAAGTGTATATTGGTGATACCATCTGTTGGTAGTATTTGAAAGCTTCTGAAAAAAAAAAATCCAATGTGATTGAACCCTTAAATGTTTAACTTGGTATCATTCTCAGCGATAATCAAGTTTAATCTGACTTGTACAGATTTGAATGCTTGTAAAGTTTAAGATTGTAACTTCACTATTTAAGTTAGTTTTTGTTGTTTAGCGCTAGAAATATTAAAGTTTATATTTAATCACTAACATGAAACTACTTAAAATGAGCATTTTCCAAGTTTAATTTTTAAATTTATCAACAGATGATTTTGGGTTTCTGTTCCGCAGGCTTCCCTGTTATGGTGTAGTGTGCTTGCTGGGCAAGGTTCATTGTAAACCATACGGATTCCGGGCAAGGTTCATTGTAAACCATACGGATTCCGGGCAAGATCAAACACTAATATAGGTATCCAGAAAACCTGGGTTTTATATAATCGACTAGTAGTTTATTTTTAGGACACAATCTCATGTCATCAAATCTTATCCTGAAACATAGAGGATAGATCCGCAACAACAAGAAGGCGCTGTGATTTTCACTCTAAAATCCTCCTGGAAGTTAGATCTTAGAGTATCGAAAAATTATGGTTCTTTCTCTATAACTTATGTTGTGGATTGTGTGTGACTAGAGAATGGTCATGAGGCAGGAGTAAACAAATAAAACATGATTTATTAAACATAAATACATATTATAGAACGCGCTGGTCCAACAGGAACTAATAGTTGTTGGTGACTCTATTGTCAGGGAAACGAGGAACATGGTATGTAAAAAGGATAGGTGGAACAGGACCAGGGTACACTAATAATACTGAGTAGGAGACCGACAGAATTACTTAACAAGTACACGTCACTGTTGAAAAAAAGCCGTGAATTAGGGTTGAAATTTAAAGTGTCTCCAATTCTGCCCAGACACGATAAGAGGGAGTATATGATGAGAGCCTTGTCGATCAATTCGGCACTGGAAAAATTGTGCAAGGCTCAAGGGGTAGAATTTTTTTCAGTCTGCTCTGTACTGGTTAACAGCTTCTAAAGGGATGGGAAGACTGCTTCTACAGGGATGGGACACACTTAAATAGAAAGGGTGCAAGAATATTTGCTGATGCCAATGAGGCAGTGTTAGGTGGGTCGGAAAACTGCTAGCTTGGGGGGATACAAGGACTAATAGATTAACAGTAGCCACTGGCAGAGGTGAAAGTGATTCTTGCACTGCTTCTATTGGAATAAGCAGCAGCTTGGAAAACAAGATGCAGGGTATTTCAAAGACTGCTAGGAGTCATTTCAGTACAAGTAAACACATGGGTTGTGTTAGGGTAGCTAGGAACAGGAACAGGTGCATTTATAATTGCATGTATACCAATGCTAGGAGTTTGGTAAATAAATTTGATGAATTTAATGTATTGCTCAGAACATCTAAGGCATATATTGTTGGGATATCAGAGACGTGGTATCACACAGATATAAGTAATGCTGAACTGGAATTTGGGGAGTAAAATGTGTACAGGAAGGATAGACAAGATAGGAAGGGAGGAGGGGTTATACTATTAGTTAAGAAACACATAAAATCCATCCAAGGAAGTGAAGCCAGTCGACATCGCTGGACAGTGCAGTGTCGAGTCAGTTTGGTGTGACAAGCATTAGGAGATCAAAATTGAGAGTAGGAGTGTGCTATAGGCCTAATGACTTTGATGAGTATAATGAGAAACTGTACAGGGAAATAGAGGGGGACAGTAAATCAGAGAGTCTTATAATGGGGGATTTTAATTTTCCAGATATTGACTGGAATTTGTGGGTTGGTCAGTCACACACTAGCAAAACTTTTGTGGATTTATTGGATGATTGTTTTCTACATCAGCATGTTCGGGAGACAACTAGAGGAAGTAATACTCTTGATCTGATTATCAATAGTAATTCTTCATGCATTAAGAATCTGCAGATAAAGGAACCACTAGGTGCCAGTGATTACAGTGTGCTGAAGTGGGATTTACTCAAAGAGGTAACTACCATCAGTGGTAAAGGAAAGGGTTTTTGCTTTCTTAAAAGTGACTATGATGGTCCGAGACAGTATTTAAACTCTACACGGTGGGACCAACTGATGATGTTACCAACAGCAAATTGAAAATGGGAAGCATTCAAAGAATTTACCTTGGAGCTACTAGGCTCTAGATACCAATTAAATATTGTTCAAGGTTTAGGCCTAAATGGATGTCAGATGAAATAATGAGACATGTGGCAGAGAAGAAAAAGGCATGGGATACATATAAATTAATGGGTGACATGAAAGCCTATGATAGATATAAGCGGGTCTGTAACCAAGTCACAAAGCAGATTAGGCAGGCAAAGGTAGATTATGAGAAATCCTTGGCAAAGGATGCAAAGAAAAACAACAAAGAGTTCTTTACCTATGTAAACTCTAGGAGGAAATGGATGAATCAGATGGTCCACTGGACATTGATGGTTCAACTGTTGATGATCCTGCTCAGGTGGCTAACAAACTAAATGAGTATTTTGCATATACATTCACCGATGAGGAGTTATTCAGCGAGGGGAATGCCAGAGGTGTATTCAACTCTGGCAGTAAGCTAGAGAATCTTGTAATAACTGAGAGAAAAGGGGAAGAGAAATTGTTGAAGCTAAACACAAGAAAGGCACCCGGGGTGGATGGGATCTATCCAGTTTGTATTAAAGGATGCAGCAAAGGAAGTAAGCAAACTTTTAGCCATAATTATGAGAGCTTCTTTGGACTCAGGGGAGGTACCCATGGACTGGAGATGTGCAAATGTGATCCCAATTCACAAAGGAGGATCAAAGGGCAACACAAGTAATTATAGACCTGTTAGGTTAACATCTGTTCGTGGAAAATTAATGGAGACACTGGTTAAAGAAGCATTGCAGGATCACCTAGACAAGACTTCAGTTATAGCTCGGACACAGCATGGTTTTGTTAAGGGGAAGTCTTGCCTGACCAATTTGATTGGATAGTATGATGTGGTCACAAAAGAACTGGATGCAAGGAATAACTTTGGTATTATATATTTGGAACTTAGAAAGGCTTTTGATACTGTTGCATATGGAAGACTGCTGCACAAATTGGAGCAGTGTGGAGTTGGAGGCAAATTGCTGCTATGGATAAAGGGATGGTTGAGTAGGAGAAGACAAAGAGTAGTAATCAATGGACACTGCTCATCGTGGACTAGTGTTATTAGTAGAGTCCCTTAGGGTGCAGTATTGGGTCCATTGTTGTTTTCTGTATTTATAAATGATATTAATGATGGTATATCAAGCTTAATGTCCAAGTTTGCAGACGACACAAAGGTTGGCAGGGTTGTTAAGGACAATACTGACAGTATGCTGTTGCAACAAGATCTGGAAAGGTTGAGCAGATGGGCTGAGAGGTGGCAAATGAAGTTTAAAATTGACAAATGTAAAGTATTACATATGGGAAACAGTAACCCCAGAGTAACGTATCAACTCTGTTGTACTCCACTGACAGTGGCAGAGAATGAAAAGGACCTGGGGTAATTGTGCAGGCAGATATGAAGTTCTCTGAGCAGTGCAGACAGGCTGCAAGAGTAGCTCATGGTGTCTTGTCAATGATATACAGGAATTTTTCTAGCAGGGATAAGGTGATTATTCCTTTGTATAAGGCAATGGTCAGGCCACACCTTGAGTACTGTGTACAGGTCTGGAGGCCTCATTTAAAGAAGGATGTAGAGCTGCTGGAACGAGTACAGAGATTTGGCTGATGCTGCATAAGCTTTCTTTCTTGCATCATATGCATCTACTAATGCTAATGCTAATTATACAAATGAGCAAATGGAACAAATAATTGTGTCTTCAGTATAGCAACGTGTAACTCTATACTTTTAACTTTGAATAAACAATGGATTAATGTGATAATAGTACATGTCTGCAGATTTGACTGCGTTCTTCATGAAGTCTTGGGAGGACAGCTATGGCTCGTACTCTATGTAGCTAACGGATATTTGGCTGTCCGAACATTTTAGCATTAATGCAGGAGGACATGTGTTTGATAATCATAACTAGTATTAAGACATTTATAGTGTTGGGTCATTCCATTTTAAACTGTAGGAGTTGAACCTGATAACACTGATACCTATTATAATATGTCTCTTGAAGGAGAGATGTAAGTGGGTGTCAACCGTAGAAAAGAGCCGGGGGAATGGTCTTTTCGTTAGGCTTATCATCTAAAATAAGGGTTAACTTACCAGAAAGCTTTGTCTTTCTCCAGGGATTAAAGATTCGACGCAGCGGATCATCAATACTGTTTAAGAAGACGTTCTTTTCTTGATTCTCGCTTTCCTTTCTCTCTCTCTGTCTCTCCTGATTCCTCTCTTCTCTACGTCTCCGTACTCTCACAACCACACTCCACACAGAGAAGGACCACTATCACCGTCAACAGAATGCCCAGAAAACAAGAATGATCCGTCAGCAGCCCTTTCTTTGCCCTCCTCAAAATATATATACGTCTTCCCCTTTTTTAAGATTAGAATCCTCGTATTGGTCTAAAGGCTAATTTCATGGGGAAGAGAAGTTCCCAGGGACTAATGTGCCGGAAATCTGACGGAATCAAAATGGAATTCTTGAGGGGCAAAGGGGAACTTCATATTTGTATCGGGTTGCGTCTCTAGACTGTCCAGTGGTAATCAATAGATCTAAAGTCTGTTCATATCTACGAATCACGAATAACGACCTCTCGCTACTAACTAGCGGACACGTAACAGTGGGGTAATGTTTCACGACTGCTTTCTCTGGTGCGGTGTCAATTGTACGTGCGAAACACGGCCTTCTTCCGATCGTCTTACCCATACAGGCAGTGACACGAGTACAGGGGGTCTTGAAGCAAAGATTGCATCTTATAGGCAAGCCAAAAGAGATAAAAATGAAAGCATTTTTATATTTATCAACAGTTAATTTTTTGTTTATCAACAGTACTTATCCTAAAAAAATAAGGAACCACAGACGCTGATAAAATTTACAAAAGCATAATTTATTGTTAACAACAAACATGCAAACTATTTACAAGTTAGCAGCAGAAATGCAAATTCATATTTTCACTAGATGTACTCACAGTTAGCAGAAAACAATTTTTTTGTCCTGTTTCGCTTATTTGAAGGGATATGGACAGCTAAAACCACAATTTATTTTCAAAGCAACAATTATAAAAACCATTTACAAACTTAGTAGGTAGAATGCAAATTCATATTGTAGCAAGAACTACTCACAGTAAGCAGAAAAATACAATCAGTCGATAGAATGTAAGTTCATATTGTCACAATGAGTTTCTCACATAGTAAGAAGCACAATTTGTCCTTTTATAGTTATTTCAGGGAAGTGGATTAAGCCTGAGATTATATGCGGTGCAACAAGCATACAAAATACTGGGTGGTTATAAATGTTTCCCTACTCAGGAGACCCTAGTGTCAAAACGTTTAAAATTATTATATTAGGGTTCCGTAATTGATTACATAAACCTGTATTTGTGTATGTAAATCGCGTGTGTTCTCTGGTCGATTTGCCTGTTTTCTGGATGAAAAATCCCTAGTTTCTGGGGACAAAACCATGGCATCTACGCTTGAGACCAACTAACTTAGCCACGGAGTTAAAAAAGCCCTTTAAGTTCCTCGCTTCATCGATGGGATTCGAACGCGTTCCTTTTCCACCCAGTGTGGGGAGGATGGATGATGATACCACCGTCTTACCCACGGAGACTGTCAAAACGGTTAGAGTTGTGAAAATCGATGGGTATGTCATTTAGGGTATTGGGAAGCGATGTGTAGAAGAAAAAAATTAATTAAAATTTACACCACCAGGGGAAAAACGGCGCTATCATATAACATATATATTAAAAAATATATATGTTATATGATAGTTATTACAATAATATAATTATAAAAATTACATTTCAAAGTACAAATTATATATATACAGTATATAATAATTTTATTATTTATATAGAGGTACTAGTAAACATCAATTATAGATCCTTAGAAAATTAAAAGGATACTATACACCGTTTTATAATGAAATAAACATATCAATTAAAAAAATAATAAGTTTAAGTAACTTAAACCCAAATTACGTGGCACCCCTGGAATGTTGGTGCGGCACCCTGGTTGAAAACCACTGGTCTGTGCAGTTGAACGGTGGTATTGTCACCGTCCTGCCCACACCAGGTGGAAAGGCCCCAGTTCGAATCCCGTCGATGGTGCGAGGTACTTTAATGAACTTTTTTCACTCAGTGGCTGAGTTATTCAGGCTCAGGCATACATAGCAAGGTTTTCCCCCTGGACATGGGGTTTTTTCTTCCAGCAAAACAGGCAAATCGACCACAGAACACATGCAATTTACAGACGAATTATGGGTTTATGTATTAAATTACCGGTAACAGTAATATAATAATAATAATAATTTAAATAACCCTACCGTCAATAATCATTATGGCTCTTGCAAAAAAGGAATGTGCTCTTTTAGTCAGGGCAGTGCCGTGCTATGATACAGAGAGGCGGCCGCATCAGGCGACACCGCAAGGGGGCGGCATAAGCAGCGAAATCAAAATACAATTTGAACCATTCATTAATTAAAAATCTTTACGCAACGCTTTTCTATATCAATATCGAACAAGGAAGAAAGCTAAGCTATGTTATGAAGAAATTCTTAGTACAAAAGTCCTGTTTAGATGAGCCGTCCACATCCACATCAACAGCGACTGCTTTCGATTTGGCAAATAAAACCTCAGTGCCGCCCCAATCACTTCCAGAAGAAGTTGTTGAAGAGAGCTAAAAAATAACACCATCGGAAGTTCATCAAGAGCCGGGTAGCAGTAGCAGTGGCAGCCAGCAGATATTAAACGAAATTCCTTCCGATCCTGCATTATGGAATGCTTTCTGCATGTCATCTGAAACTCGTCAAATACTGGTTGAGAGGGGTCCACATCAAATTAAAGAATTCGAGTTTCCTATTAATAAAGGAAGGCATTATTTGAAAGTGTTGATCGCATTATTTGAAAGTGTTGAGCAATGGTGAAGTCGTTGAGAGAAGTTGGTTGATTTACTCTGTTACCAATGATGCCGTTTTTTGCTTTTGTTGTGAGTTATTTGATAATTCGTCTGCTATTAGTGACTGGCCTAAAAAAAGGCTAGTCTCCTGTATCCTGATAAAAGGCTATTCTGACTGGGGAAATCTTATAAGAATGCACGAAAAGTCTGTAAATCACAGAAATGCTTTTGGAGCATGGAAAGAATTGGACATTCGATTAAAGCAGAAAAAAACTATTGACGCTGAATATCAACGAATTATGGATATGGAAATTCAGCATTGGAGAGGAGTTCTAAAAAGAATTATGTCAATAATTAGACTATTGGCCTCACAATGCTTAGCTTTTCGTGGAACAACTGAACATTTGTTTCAGCCTAATAACGGAAACTTCCTAAAGTTGGTAGAATTACTTTCTGAGTTTGATCCAGTTATGGAAGAACATATCAGGAAAGTTCAACGCGAGTCTGATAAATGGTCTGTGACTTATCTAAGCAATAATATACAAGATGAATTGATAAATCTGATGGGAAATGTAATTTTAAGCAAAATTGTCGAAATAACAAAAATCGCTAAATATTTTTCGATAATCGCCGACTGTACCCCAGACGTAAGTCATATTGAACAGCTCTCATTAACAATAAGAGTTGTCGCTTTTAACTCCATTCAAAATAAATATGGAATTGAAATATTCTTTATTGGTTTTTTTGAAGCTAGTGATTCAACCGGAGAGGGTTTGACAGAACTTATTCTGACACATTTGGAAAAGTTAGGTTTTGAGTTAAAGTGGCTTAGAGGACAAGGCTGTGACAACGGAGCTAATATGTACAAAATAGAATACTCGAAAAATATCCAAGGGCGTTTTATGTGCCCTGCGCATGTCATTCTTTAAACCTAGTTGTGAATGATGCAGCGTCTTCTTCTACAGAAACAACAACTTTTTTTTTTATACAAGAACTTAACACTTTTTTTTCTGGTTCTACAAAGCGTTGGCAAGTGCTAAAAAAATATGTTTCACAATTAACTCTAAAACCATTCAGTGCTACTAGGTGGTCAAGCAGAGTAGATGCGTTAAAACCTTTACGATTTCAACTTTTCGAAATTTATGACGCATTATTCCAAATAATAGAAGACGGCAACAGAGATGCAGAAACTAAAGTTAAAGCAAGAGGATTAGCAAAAAATATTAAAAATTAAAAGTTTATATGCGGTGTAATTCTTTGCCATGATATTTTATTTGAAATAAATTCAGTCTCGAAGCTATTGCAATCTGTAACTATAAATTTGTCAGATTGGGTAAGGATGTTATCAGAAACCATTCAAAAAGTTAAAAGTTATAGACAATCTGGATATGATCAGATGAAAATTGCTGCTAATGAGATTGCAGAGAATCTTAAATGCAGTACAGAATTTCCTGCCGAAACTGAAGTTAGAGCCAGAAGGAAAAAGCGTCAATTTGACTATGAAGAAGCTGTCGATGAACCCTTAACAGAGGAGAATAAATTTAAAATAAACTTTTTCAATTATATTCTGGACATTACCCTTAATTCTCTGAGTGAACGATTCACGCTTCTGGAAACCCATAGCAAAAATTTTCAGTTTTTATATGACATTTTAAAACTCAAGGATATAGATGACAAAACGCTAGAAAATTATTGTACCAGTCTCCAGTCAATACTTTCAGATATAAATGCAAATGATCTTCAAGAAGAATTACGTGATGTATCCTGAATGCTACCATATTCTATGAAACTGTTGGATATTTTAAATTATTTGTGCCAAAATAACCTAATTACTTTGTATCCGAATACTGTTGTAGCTCTGAGAATTTTATTAACACTCCCTGTCTCTGTAGCTAGTGGGGAAAGAAGTTTTACCAAATTAAAATTAATAAAACACTACTTAAGAAGTTCAATAAGCCAAACAAAACTTAGAAATCTGTCATTAATTTCTATCGAATCTACATTGGCTGCCACTCTAGACTACACATCCGTAATTAACGAATTTGCTAAAGTTAAAGTTAGAAGGGTAAAACTGTAGTAGATTGTTGTAGTTGATGGTTGATATCATTATTTTAAAGTAGTTCATTTTTTTAAAAATAAAAATAGTATTCGTACATTTTGTGCAGTTTTTTTTAAAAATCACAATCGAAGGTTATTTTAAAGAAAAAACATTTAAGGGGCGGCATTTCGAAGACTTGCATCATACTGAGAAAATTTATCGCACGGCCCTGCTTTTAGTAAAATTATTCTACCACAATAATAGTAACCCTAATGCAGCACTGCATGAATATCGAAAACTTAAAGGTTTGCGTAAAGGACCTTTACGTCAGTGGGGCTACAAAAACTAATAAAGAAATTTGAAGTGACCGGGGAGTTAAGCGTAATTTCAGTCACGGGATGATCATGTATCGGAAAGGAGGTAGCGGTTGAAGTGGCGGTTACAATGGCCTCCAGGTCAGAATGCGAAACACTACCAGTCAGTAGTGCCAGAGGTGTGTCAAGAGACTTGAACAACATTCCTTGGTTTACTGTACATAAAGTGCTTCGAATAATTTTACGATAGTTCTTGTACAAGATTCACGTAGTGCAAGAACTAAAGCCTTGTGGTCAGCAATAACGAATAGACTTTGCTCTACGATTTCTGGCTCGTATGGAATTTGATAATACTTGGGCTAGAATGATCTTGATCTTGTGGTCTGATGAGGCACATTTCACTCTTCACGGGGCTCTAAATACACAAAACTGCCGAATATGGGGAACTTCTCATCCATCTGCTGTGCATGAAAGGCCACTACGAAGTCAATACGTTACAATATAGTGTGGATTCAGAGTAGAGTTTATAATCGGACCATTTTTCTTTGAAGAGTCTACACCTCATAGTCCCTCTCGTAAGGTGTACGGTAGCCGAGTGGTCAGGAGCGGGAGTGCAGTAGCACACGCTCTTTGAGTAGACCGGGGTTCAAACCCCTGACTGCTGAATACGGTCGATCTGCCAACTCTTTGAGTAGACCGGGGTTCAAACCCTTGACTGCTGAATACGGTCGATCTGCCAACCCGCACTGGACCAGCGTGGCAGATTATAGTCCGTTTCCCTCAACATGAATTGTTGAGGAGGCTTCCATCCTGCAGTGGGTTGATAATGGCTGCACTTTACTTTTTTTTTTTTTTTTACTGCGCTCTTCTAAGAGATCACATTATTCTCGCTGTGTAAGAAAGGCAATGCTTGGAGACTGTACTGTTCATGCAAGGTGGCGCACCCTCCCCACGTTTGTCGACAAGTGAAGGAACTGCTCCGTTCAACATTCGGAATGATCGCATAATTTCTGTAGACTTTCTGCAGTTCTGGCCACCCTGACCAGTAGATCTCAATCCCTGTGATTTCTGGCTATGGGGATACCTGAAAGACAGAGTTTGCCGTGGCGGCATACAGACGCTTGTCTTTTTGAAAGCAAGCATTAAACGGCATGTAGCTAACATCCTCAATGAGATGCTTCGTGAAGTGTGTCGCACGCAGTCCTCCATTTTCAGAATGTCATCTCAAGTGAAGGAAATCACGTAGAACAATATCTGTATATTTCTAAGTTCTGATTTTAAAATCTAATCCTAAGTTAAGTATTCCATCTCATGTTTACAGTTCCAATTTCTCCGTTGGTGGCGGAAATATGAACTAAATTTTTCTTCTTCTGCAAATCGCTTCCCCTTGCCCTAAATGACATACCTACAGATTTTCACGGCGCTATCTCTAACCTTTTCGACAACAGTGAAACTTATTTTATAACCATTTACAAGTTTAACCGACTGAATGCAAATTCATATGGTCACAAAGACCTACTCACAGAGGCATATGATGCAAGAAAGCAAGCTATGCAAGAAAGCAAGCATCAGCCAAAAAAAAAAAAAAAAAAAAAACTAGGGTCATTTCGCCCATCAATTCGCTCCAAATGTTTGTCTAGTTCTGCCTCTGCCTTGGATTTATTTAAGCGACCAACTTCTACAACGACAAATGGACGTTTGTTCCAGCAATCAACCACCCGCTGACTAAAGCCAAACTTCCCCACATCTGTTCTGCAACTGCCTTTCCTCAATGCCACACTGCTTCAATTTGTGCAGCAGTCTTCCATGTGCAACAGTATCAAAGGCTTTTCTAAGATACAAATATATGATATCAAAGTTATTCTTTGCATCCAGTTCCTTTGTGACCACATCATAGTATCCAATCAAATTGGTCAGACAAGACTTCCCCTTAACAAACCCATGCTGTGACCGAGCTATAACTGAAGTCTTGTCTAGATGATCCTGCAATGCTTCTTTAACCAGTGCCTCCATTAATTTTTCTGGAACAGAAGTTAAAGTCACAGGGCTATAATTACTTGTGTCACCCTTTGATCCTCCTTTGTGAATCGGGATCGAATTTGCACAGCTCCAGTCCATCGGTACCTTCCCTGAGTCCAAGGAAGCTCTCATAATTATGGCTAAGGGTTTGCTTATTTCCAGTGCTGCCTCCTTCAATATAATAGTGAATGGGATAGATCCCATTCACTCCAAGTGCTTTTCTTATCTTCAACATATCTTCAACAATTTCTGCTCCATTTTGCTCTCAGTTATTAAGAAGTCATTTAGCTCATTGCCAGAGTTTAATTTACCTCTGGCATCCCCTCCCCGAATAACTCCTCATGTGTGAATGTAGATGCAAAATACTTATTTAGTTTTTTAGTTACCTGATCAGATCATCAACAGTTGAACCATCAATATCAAGTGGACCAATCTGATTCATCCCCTTCCTTCTAGAGTTTACATAAGTTACTCTTTGCATATTTTGCCCAAGATTTCTCGTAATCTGCGTTTGCCTGCCTAACCTCCTTTTTTGCTTTGATTACAGATCAGCGTATATCTACCATAGTCTTCTGTACCACCTAAATTACAAATCGCAGTATTCATGGTCATCTGTTTATATAGCAAGCACAAAAACCGTATACACACATCATTTGTAACTTCAAACTTATTCAGTATCTCCGAACGTACACAGTGCATGAATTGCGAACTGCTGTGCATTCAAGCATACAGCGATGAAGCGGTCGCCTGAATGACCTTTAAAAGTTGCATTCTGGAAGGCAAATAAATGTATGCTGCTATGCTGTGCAAAGTGCAAAGTGTGTTAAGTGTCTAATGGCACCAGGGGTTTCCCCCATCTCAGCGTTGCTTTCATTGTGAGTGTACCAGTTCACTGGGAAGGCCAGAGATTTAAAAGTGTGTGGATCATGTGAGTGTGTTATGTTATGTACCGTTGTTCTTCTGGTCATTTAGCCGCTGGACCCCAGCTGAGGCCCAACGTTGCCTGCACTTCGCCCCATGGAGGCAGACCAGGTAACCACTAGTTTAAATTTGCACTCTGGCAGGTCCTGCTACCTAGTTTCCCGAGATTTCAGTGGCTAGGACCTTAAAAAAAATAAAAAATAAAATAATTGTATGGGGATATTGCGCTACAATTGGTAAAGCCAAAACGGTGGGCGAAGAGCGTAATTTAGATACAGTTATTTTTGGCGTGTGGGGCATTCGCTTGCATACAGATAGAGTTGGGTAGGGAGAATGAAGATTGGGGGATAAAGACAGAAGAATGGGGTAAAAAGGGAAGACGACCCCAGGTGGAATCAGTGGGATATGCCCATGCCCCACCAGAGGGAAGAGTGAGGTCGGCGAGGAGGGGAGGAGACAGAAAAGCCGTCACCTCCCCCCCGCCGGTGTGTGGGAGAAGAAAGGGCCGAACAAGGGAGCCGGCTCAGATCGCCAACATGGCATGTATGCAGCAAAGCTGTGGCTTTTTCAGGTCCGCGACAGTGTCCCGTCCAATAGTTGGTCAGTGTTGGGATAGGATCCCGTTCACTACTGGTCCAATAATCAGGATGTCAGTGTGAGATGGTGTCACTAATGGGACCTAGATCTCATCCAGTAAAGTCCTCGTCATTGTTGTCCGTTTCAGTTGTCAGAGTTCCAGTGCCGAATCTAGGGAAGTTGGGGTAGTGCTCGTAGTCTGTGAACAGTTCGTGCGCAAATTGCGAGAGGGCTCTGTAGTACTCCTCCTCCTCCCACAGTACAAGGTGTTCCCGATCCTTCGGGTTGAAACATATTTTTGTTATAAAGTGACATCTTATATCCTCAAAGAGGGGACATTCATGCATCAGATGTGTCCATGTCTGATTTTCACCGCAGTGGCATAGTGGTGATTCTTTTATTCCGAATACATTTTATTCTGAGTACATGCTGCTATGTAGTATGTACTCAGATGTTAAAATGCATTCAGGCTTCAAATTCAAATTATTATACAAGCTGATCTCAATTAACGCGATTAATTGACCGCATCGCGCAAAACGGAAACGCGTTTATCAAATAATAATCAATAGGAAAAATTATAATTGGTCACTGACCTTCAGGAATGTCCATAAAGAATTTTAAAAATAACTTTTTAACTGTATAACATGTAAAAGATAATGAAAATAATTATGGAATTAAATAGTGACAAATGGGCCTGGAGTACTGAGGTCCATAGTTTAATAATTTTCAAATAGATATTTACAGTATACCCAGTATAAAATAAAATATAAGTACAAATTCAGTAGCTTTCGGAACACGTGTCCCTTTATCAACTGACAAATTTGAATACATTACAAGCAAAGTGTGGCACGTTACTCATGCGTCATTGTTGTAGCACGGACGTGTGGTGCCTTACGCCAGTGATCATCCATCAATAAAACGGTTGTCTCTAGGATGGGATGTAGACGCATGCCTTTCTGGCGATTTAATGCCTTAGGGTTGGTTATTATGTTTAGTGACTCTAGCTATAGGCGGTGGCGAAAGTGTCGCGCGTGGTCCACTATCTCAAAGTCGCGCTTGGGGTCAAGATCGTGGTTGGTAGCCCAAAAATGTTATGCAAGCGCGGACTGGTCAGTTTCGGCAAGCCGGATTGCTCTGTCGTGTTCCGTGAGGCGATCCTGGAGACGTCTCGATGTCTCACCTACGTAGCAACTGTTACAGGCCCTACAGGTGATACGGTACACTACATTGCTGCGTAAGACAGGTGTGACAGGGGTCTTCACACTGGAGACAAGTGAACGTAGGTTCCTACCTGGTAATTGCACACATTTGATGTTGTAACTTCTCAGGATCTTCGAGATACGTCCTGACACTCCTGGATAGTACGGAATGTAGGCGGATGATATGCCGACTTGCTTCGGAGGTCTTGGGTTGGAAGTAAGTTCTTGTGCCTGTAACAAGCATCTGTTTAGTACATGGGATGGATAACCACATCTGGTTAGGTCCGCCTTCACACGGGAGATCTCGTTACGTCTAATTGTGTCGGTGCTGGAATGGCTCCAGGCCCTGGAGAACAGGGTGCGGGCAGTGCTATTGAGATGGCTTGGAGCGTGGCCGGACCCGTAGTTGGTGAATTGACCGCACCACATGGGTTTGCGGTATACTGAGGTCTCTAGATGTGGGCCTACGCGATGCACTAGGACGTCCAGAAACGGGAGCGAACCGTCCACCTCTGATTCTACGGTAAACTTGATGAAATTGGATAGAGAGTTGAGGTATCATCAAGTTTACCGTAGAATCAGAGGTGGACGGTTCGCTCCCGTTTCTGGACGTGCTAGTGCATCGCGTAGGCCCACATCTAGAGACCTCAGTATACCGCAAACCCATGTGGTGCGGTCAATTCACCAACTACGGGTCCGGCCACGCTCCAAGCCATCTCAATAGCACTGCCCGCACCCTGTTCTCCAGGGCCTGGAGCCATTCCAGCACCGACACAATTAGACGTAACGAGATCTCCCGTGTGAAGGCGGACCTAACCAGATGCGGTTATCCATCCCATGTACTAAACAGATGCTTGTTACAGGCACAAGAACTTACTTCCAACCCAAGACCTCCGAAGCAAGTCGGCATATCATCCGCCTACATTCCGTACTATCCAGGAGTGTCAGGACGTATCTCGAAGATCCTGAGAAGTTACAACATCAAATGTGTGCAATTACCAGGTAGGAACCTACGTTCACTTGTCTCCAGTGTGAAGACCCCTGTCACACCTGTCTTACGCAGCAATGTAGTGTACCGTATCACCTGTAGGGCCTGTAACAGTTGCTACGTAGGTGAGACATCGAGACGTCTCCAGGATCGCCTCACGGAACACGACAGAGCAATCCGGCTTGCCGAAACTGACCAGTCCGCGCTTGCAGAACATTTTTGGGCTACCAACCACGATCTTGACCCCAAGCGCGACTTTGAGATAGTGGACCACGCGCGACACTTTCGCCACCGCCTATGGCTAGAGTCACTAAACATAATAAACAACCCTAAGGCATTAAATCGCCAGAAAGGCATGCGTCTACATCCCATCCTAGAGACAACCGTTTTATTGATGGATGATCACTGGCGTAAGGCACCACACGTCCGTGCTACAACAATGACGCATGAGTAACGTGCCACACTTTGCTTGTAATGTATTCAAATTTGTCAGTTGATAAAGTGACACGTGTTTCGAAAGCTACTGAATTTGTACTTATATTTTATTTTATACTGGGTATACTGTAAATATCTATTTGAAAATTATGGAATTAAATATTTATTGCATAAAACAGCGGTTCCCAAACTGTGCGCCGCGGAATATTTTAAATTTTCGAGGGAAACAGAGCGATACTCGACATCTGTACGACACCGCGCGAACTACTAGCTCGAGGTAGTTCGCAGTTTGAACATTTCTTGTTAAGTTGTTTGGACCTAACTATTTAACAAACGGAACTGTTAGATATTTCTTTTGGTCTATGTGCGCCGTGAAAAAATTACTGAGACGATAAGGGCGCCGTGAACCGAGAAAGTTTGGGAACCTCTGACATAAAATACACAATGAAGAAACAATTTGTTATGCAAATATTTGAACAGAGTCATTTGAACAGTGTTGACTTTTTCTTTTCATCAATTAATTTCCGAATGCCGATGACAATCTTCTCTGGGCCCTGGAAAAATAAATATCGCAGAGAACCTCAAACCTTTTGTTTGAGGTTCTCTGCGTTACGAAAGATTTCATCTAGTTCTTTTACCGTTATCTCCTTAGCGGTAACATTTTCAACTGGCTCATAAAACTAGAATTTTTAAATGCAAGTCTGCATTGACCTTATTAGGGGGAGATAAGTAACACGTCTTCTTCTGATGGTTGATGGAACACATTGAGACGGGCAGCAAGCAAACGTTTGTTTATTGCCCGTCCGACGCGCGGTAAGCTTAAACAATTTGGCCTTAATATCAACCCAACAAAGTCTAAGTGCATGCTCTACTCCTTGAACAAAGAGCCCCAACCATTTCGCGAAATATTAATGCAGTAGTCATACTTCCTGTTTCATATAATTCAGATTTGGGGGTGGCTTTTGACACAAAGCTGACATTTCACCATCACATCGACAACCTCATCAGGCTAACCGCGCACCTGAAATGAAGAGCGAGGCAACACCTGCATTTTGTCTCAGACTAGGTTACTGCAACAAAATATGTCAGGACCACTCTCCTTCCAACCTAAGCAACAGAACCATCAAAGTCACAGCCCACTATGGCACACTCTCCAGGCATGTCCATCGGGGCTGCCCTCAAGGTTTGGTCCTTGGCCCACTACTGTGGAATATTTTCTTGGACACCTTTCTTAACATCGATCTCAATGAAGTACAATCTCAGGTATTTGCGGACGACCTCATTCTGACGATACAGGCAAACTCAAGAGCTGCGTTAGAGGTCCTCGCAAATCGGGCCCTGACCACTCTCCAAGAATGGGCAAACCGAAATCAACTCAAAATATCCTCCACAAAAACAAACTCCATCCTACTAAAGGGACGCCTTGATCTTAGGCGGCCTCCGCAAATAAAAATTGGGCAGGAAACAATCAAATTCTCCAACCAACTGAAATACCTAGGCGTGATATTGGACCAAAACCTGTCATTTCAGGACCATCTGAAATATCTCCGTAAAAATAAGACGCTACGCAGCCATGGTTGCCAGGGTCACACGTAAAAAATGGGGCTTGAAAAAGCGAGTCCTCAAACTGTTCTACAAAGCTATCTTCACTCCGATCGTCACTTACGCATCCGGTGCATTGTTTCAAAAAACTACAACAGCAGTAAACAGACGTATCACGGACCAAATTCACAGATCCATCCTCCTAACCATCACTCGCGCTTACCGCACGGTTAGCACCCACGCCCTGCAAGTGCTCGCAGGCACTCTCCCGCTGGACCTAGAAATCATACAAGGCGGCCTACTATACTACCTAGACAAAGGCACCCCACAGACATTTCTGGGGTTCACTATTGACCTAACCAGCAACAGAAATGTGGAAAAGAAGAGGATACAAACTCACTTGCAGCAGGCATGGCAGGAAAGGTGGTGCAACTCTCAAAAGGGAGAGATCACAAAGAAATTTCAACCCAATATTGAACAAAACTACCCAACCTCACCCAACTGGTTCTCCCCAGGTCTACAAGCAACGTACCTCTTAACTGGACACGGAGCTATTAATGCCAAACTGTCTCTACTTGGAATTCAGGTTGATCCAACTTGCACTTGCGGGGGGGCTAGAGAGCTGGCAGCACCTAATGTATGTCTGCAGGCTCTATGAAGACCTACGTGGTGTTTTACTCACCAGAATCCATTACTTACCACAGGGACAAGAACATCACCTCCTAGACACGAAGGAGGGGTATCAAGCCTTCTCGGACTATGCACAGGCACTGTTCACGAGGAGGAGGACGAGGAGAAACCAAATGGCCGCAGCCTACAACCCACTACCATTATAACAAAAGAACATCTGTTCTTCAGCTCACCGGGCTCCCTTGCCTGGTGCCTTTTCACCCCCTCCCCTGCGCCGGTGGTGGGACGGTCCCCCCGGCACCCCCTACCTTCTCCTGGTGAGGCATGGGCATGCCTCACTGACTTCTGGGGTTGCCTACTCTATCATCCCCATATTTCTGCCTTAACCCCCCCCCAGCCTTCAGTCTCCCACCCACTCTATCTTTATGCTAGCGAATGTCCCACACACAAAAACTTAATTATGTCAAAATTCCCGTTCGCCCATTCTTTCGGCCTTTATTATGCAAGCATTATCCCCCTCACTTAACGATCATCAAACCGACGATGATGGATATATGTCACTGTCTGTACGTACGTGCATATAAACGAGCGCGCGCGTTTTTTTAGGTCCTAGCCTCTGAAATCTCAGGAAATTAGATGGCAGGATCTGCCAGAGTGAAACTAAAACTACTGGATTCCTGGTCTGCCTCCACGGGACGAAGGTGGGGCAACGTTAGGCCTCGGCAGGGGTCCAGTGGCTAAACGACCAGATGAACAACGGTACACGACATCACACAGATACAAAGCCCACACACTTTTAAATCTCTGGCATTTCCCAGTGAACTGGTACACCCACAATGAAAGCAACACGGAGATGGGGGAAACCCCTGGTGCCGGACACTAAATACACCTTACACCTTACATCTCCTCCCCACCAGCACCTCTCCCTCCTAACAAGCACAATCCAACAAGCATGTGAGAGAACTATGAAAAAACGTCAGAAACACCTAAAAGCAGTCCCTTGGTGGTGCAGGGAACTAGAAAACTTAAGGCGCCAAGTCCACACTGCCCGAAAAGCCTTCCAGAGAGCGAGGCACTCCTGGCCTCCTGCTGAGGTCCAGGCTCTACGGGAAGCATGTAGAAGATATCGCAACGACTACACAAGCCTCATTCGGCAGAAAAAGAAAGTGTCTTGGCAGAACCTTGTGACAACTACTGGAAACGCAGATCCTTGGGGGGTCGTTTATCGCATTGTTATGAACAAGCTGCCCAGGGGAGAGATGTTAAATGCAACCCTGACTCCTGATGGCAATCCAACACACACATGGGCTGAATCTATGAATCATATTCTGAATGCCCTACTTCAGACTGATGAGAGTCCCCTCAATGATGAACATAAGCAAATTAAACAAGACAACCAGGCCTTCTCCAATAATAAAATAGAACCTCCTTTCACCTCTGAAGAAATGAACAAAGCACTAGACAGAACAAAAATAAATAAATGCCCCGGTCATGATAATATTGAGGGTGAGGTCATCAAGAAAGCAGCAACACATCTCCCAAACCACCTATTAGCACTGTTCAACAAATGCCTTGGAAGAGGAATTTTCCCTGATTCTTGGAAACAGGCAGTGCTTCGACTCATCCTAAAAGGTCCAGATAAAGATCCTACTCTACCCAAATCTTACCGCCCCATTGCTCTTCTTCCAGTCTTGGGAAAGATAATGGAGCGGCTGCTTCAATCCAGATTATCCACCGACTACCAGAGAGCCAACTTAGACTCTCCAAAGCAGTATGGCTTTAAGCCAGGATGCTCCACTGAAGACGCTATGAACAATCTCCTCAACACAGCAAACTCAACCACAGAAAAATAGCTACTGGCTATCTGCATTGACTTTGCTGGTGCCTTCGATTCCATCTGGTGCTCCCAGCATTGTCAGGAGATTACGTCAACTCAATATTCCACTCAACCTCTACCGCTGTCTCCAGAACTACCTCTTCAACCGCTCAGTAACCGTTCAAACGAATTTTCAGAAAACCTCCCGACCAGTTGTTAGAGGGTGTCCACAGGGCTCAGTTCTTGGGCCCTACTTCTGGAACTTGTTACTAGATGAATTTCTTCTTATGGATCTAGGTCCTGTGGACTGCATGGCCCATGCAGATGACCTCATCCTCCTCATCAAAGCTGATTCTAGAACTCAGCTTGAGCAAATTGCCTCCCCTGCCTTAACGATCCTCCAAAATTGGGCAAACAACCACAAGTTACTCATCTCTGGGGAAAAAACGAACACTATCCTCCTGAAAGGATCCTTGGACATAAGAACACCGCTCCAAATTAAAATCTCTGGGCAGACATTGCAACTCAAAACAGAACTAAAATATCTAGGAGTAACCTTCGACTCCCGATTAACATTCTTACCTCATCTTAATTACCTCTCCAACAAAATACGTCGTTATACTGCCATGATCGTAAGAATTAGCAGAGCAGACTGGGGTTTGAGGAGGAGGACTCTCATTCTACTTTACAAAACCATCTTCTTACCAGCTGTGTGCTATGGTGCAGCCATATGGTTCCCTCGTGCCATCATTGCCCGTAATAAAGCAAAGCTACATACAATTCAATTTATGTGACTAGAGCTTGTGACTAGTCACAATTTTTGTGACTACATACAATTCAATTTCTGTGACTAGAGCTTGCCGCACAGTCAATAATCCTGCCCTGCAGGTTTTAGCAGGTACTCTTCCTCTGGACCTCGAGGTTATTCGTCGTGGCCTTGCATACCGCATAAAGAGAGGAATTTCCACCACCATTCTGGATATAACACTCGATCTAGCTAATGATCCAAAAAACGAAATGAAACAGATTTACTCTAAGCTCTTCCAGCATTGGCAAAGATCTTGGGGGCAAACAACCAAAGGTGAAACAACTAAAAGATTTCTTCCACAAGTTATGATAACTGCACCAAAACCTCCTCCGTGGTACTCACCAGGCCTTCACGTCTCGTTCTTCCTCACTGGTCATGGATCGTTTCGGGCCAAGCTGCATGCCCTGGGTCTCACCGATTCTCCTCTCTGCACATGCGGTGACAATGAAGACTGGATTCACCTCATGTATAATTGCCCTCTTTATGATTTACCCAGAAGTCTCCTAATTACCAGAACTGGAAATATACCAAGTGGGCAGGAACGTCTCTACATAATTGACATAACCAACTACAAAGCCTTCACTACTTTTGCCCAGACTGTATTTGAAATGCGCCAAATTCACCTACAGCAAACTGTTCAACGCACCCCCATCTTATAATGAACCCAAAACTCAATTCACAGAACATATCCTGAATGGAATCAAAGAAAACACAAACAGGATATTGATCTTTATCCTGACCTAACAGGAATCTCTCGACGTTCACAAAGGAAACTATCTGACAAACCCACGAACCCAAAAAGGACTTTTCTACAATAGACACAAGAACTCCAAGTAATCCTCGAGCTTCATGAATCCATGTGCCTCCTCTCATCCCCTAAGAGAAGATTATCCAAGTCCTCTACCCAATGTGAGACACTGCTCATTGCCTACAAGTCACCCTTGGATGAAGAAGATTAAATTGCTGACACTGGGCCCCTTGCCCAAGGTGGGACCCACTCACTTGCCAGCACCTCTTCTCTTCAAGTTGTAGGACAATATCTGATTTTCCTACTTGTGTAGGAACTCATACAAATAATCCTCTGGGAGTGGGACTGTCATTTGACATCAAATGGAGGATCATGCTATTAGGCAATCTGACTCTGTGGCTCAATCTCTCACCCCCTCTCCTATTTCAAAAAAAAAAAAAAAAAAATTTTATTTTTATTTTATTTTTTATTTATTTTTTATTATTATTATTATTTATTTAATTATTTATTTATTATTTTAATTTATTTTTTCTTATATTTATTTTTTATTTATTTTTTTTTATTTTTATTTTTTTATTTATTTATTTTTTTAAATTTATTTTATTTTATTCTATTTTATTTTTTATTTATTTATTTTTTAATTTTATTTTTTTATTTATTTATTTTTTTTAAAATTTATTTTATTTTATTCTATTTTATTTTTTATTTATTTATTTTTTAATTTTATTTTTTTATTTATTTATTTTTTTTTAAATTTATTTTATTTTTTAATTTTATTTTTTTATTTATTTATTTTTTTTAAAATTTATTTTATTTTATTCTATTTTTTTTTATTTATTTATTTTTTGGCTCTCCCTGTGAAGCTCAGGCGAACCCCAGGGTCGGCCAGCCAGAGTTCTCTTCACACATACCTGGTCCGGCTCCCAGTGCCAGTGACGGTAACTAGCGGTCTGTGGTGTTCCACGGACCCTAGGCTAAGCGGCCAGATGAACAACATAACCCGCACTAAGCAAACATGAACATACACTAACATATGCTATCTGGCCTTGACAGTACTGTACTGTCTTACTTCACAAGAGATTCAAATGCGGAGTTGTGCGAAAGCACCAGTGCCGCTTGTCAAAAAACACTATGTCACTATGTCTCCTCCCCACTGGATAACTCGGAAGTTCATTCCAGACGTACAAACAACGTATCCAAAATCGCCTTCGTGGTTCTTCCCGGAACTCTATTGCACTTACTTATTAACAGGACACGGTGCGATACGCAGCAAGCTAATAACACTGGGAATAGCCAACAATTCATTTTGCGCATACGGTTCACAGGAGAACTGGGACCACCTGATGTATGACTGCCGAGTCTATGTGGACCTCCGGGGTATATTCATCACCGAGATACAGTTTATCCCTAAAGACAACTAACTAACTATTATATTTAGGCCACCCGAATAATTAAATTCATCTGCCGTGCTGTGTCTTATGTCTGTTAATTGCGTGTGTTCTATGATCGATTTGTCTGTTTGCTGGACGAAAAACCCCAGCTTCTGAGGAAAAAATCTTGCTGTCTACGCCTGAGACCGACTAACTCAGCCACGACGTGAAAAAAGGCCCATTAAAGTTCCTCGCGTGATCGATATCCAGAGAGCACCACAGCCTAGAGAGTGACATCACCTACAAAGCATTCTCCAAATATGCCCAAACTCTCTTCACAAGAAGACTGACCCTGCCGCAACCACCAAACCCACTTGAATAGACAGCAACCTGCTACCACGAAAACTACAGCGCAACAAATCCAAGCAGCAATGGCTTGTTGCCTGGATGGGGGAATCTGACCACAGTAGGATAGGATGATGCCCTCACGAAAATCAAAGCAAACCAGATTAAGACATACTTGACCCCGGATGTGATTCAAAATCGGATGCGACTGGCCACAGAACGCAACGAAGCCTGGAGTGAACTCCACTTCCCCGACAATTCATCATGAAATGTGACTAACTGAAACACGACGATTGAATGACCAACAGACCTGGCCAGTAAACTCCACTTCCCGGACAAGAGCGATGAAAACGCGACAAACACGAGACCTGACTACACTCAACACAGCATGGACAGGACCTGAGTCTCATGAATGACAACTACCTGATTGGACCTCTGTGGAGGCTAGACGGATACCACCGGACCTGACAGTGCATCTCTGCTGCAAAGAGCCTTATTGGCGATCTAAATCGAGTTCCATGTCTCGATTTACTTTATACTCTCCTCCCTGGCAGGGGGAAAACGGTTCTCCATCTCCTCCCCTCCCTGCCACCCCTCCTTTCCTCTGGTGGGGCCTGGACAGGCCCCACGGACCACCAGGATCGCCTTCTCTATCGTCCCCATCCTTTTACTTTTCACCTGTCTTCAGTCTCCCTCCCCTACCTATACACTGAGTACGCCCCACACATCAAAATTGAGTCAAGCAAAACTGAACCTCGCACAACGACGTTTGGTTACCAATTCTAGCGTTTTCCCCCTTTTCATTTTATTTCTTATTTTTATTTTTTATTATTTATTATTATTTTTAAGGTCCTAGCCACTGAAATCTCAGGAAACTAGTTGGCAGGACCTGCCAGAGTAAATAATATCTAAACTACTGGGTACCTGGCTTGCCTCCATGGGGCAGAGTGTGGACAACGTTGGGTCCCATTAGGGGCCCAGCAGCTGAATGACCAGAGGAACAACGACACTACACATATACAAAATCCATACACTTTAAACCTCTGGCATTGACAGTGTTCTGTTTCACACACCCACCCACAATGAACACTATGCAGAGATGGGCAACCCCTGGTGCCATTTGACACTAAACACACGCTACACTCTACACTCTGCCCCTATACTTTATGCAGCAGAAATCTGGGCGTCGGAAGCACCCACGAACACAAAACTCATCTGAGCAACAGAGTACTGGCTCCTCAAGTGGGTAACCTACAAACAGAGGATATCACCCCAAGCCCATATGACTGAAATGGCCCTGGGAGTTCCCAGGCTGTCCTCTCTCTCATTGAAGAAAGGAGACGTAATCACGATAAAGATGCTGACAGGTCTTATCACATCTCCTCCATTCTAGGATCTCTGTGGCTGGAGGTTCCATCTGCCCAGCTCCAAGCCACCCCAACAATTTGCCTTCTTCACTCCCACCTCAACTTATCAGATAGCTTCCTACCCTACCAGATGCTAAGAAGAATCCAGGACATCGATGGTGATTTAGAGAAATTTGCTGTCAACCGACACTATAGGAAGAGGATTCTGGGTCCCACACATCCCATGCCCTCCAATTACTCAGCATAGACAGAGGGCGTCCTCGAAACAATCTAGTGACATGCAAATTCACCCCAGGTTCCCTCCAGTAATGAATAGTCAACGAAGGTCTGACAGTCTGCAAACTGAAAAGCCTTCTCTTCATCGCATCCAAGTCAACATGTCCTACACTCTCCACATTACTGCTCCGGTTAATTACTGAGCATACCGGGGAAGGAGCCAGCAGTGTGTGCATCAACTGCCACTATTCATGCTGTTCTTTCCCGAGCTGCGAAGACGAAAATCGAGACTTTCAATTTTGCCAATTTAATTTATATGTTACGTTACACCCGTATTTATTTAATGTAATTTACTTTTATTTTATTTTTTTATGTCATCTTAATATTTTTATATAACCTAATGCCTTTACGGAAGTCATTGTATCGTCTTATGTTATTTCATTTAATTTGTGTTATGTCCTATATCACTTAATGGCAATTTATTTATTTCTGTAATATATCTGCTTGTTATCATCTCTATAAGTGTCAATCCCTGGCCTTTCGGTCACGAAAGGACATTGAAACACGATCCAACGATGTAACTGTCACAATTGAAGGTGGAAGAAAAAAAAAGACTCTCTCTCTCTAAAACATTACCTGTTAATCAAAAATAAAACTGACTACAATTCCCATTGTCTGTAGACACAAGAACTACACTCTGATCAGACAATTGATTGGGACTGCTATGCTAAACGTGTGCCCTGTCTTCCGGACATGTGCGCATAACATGCAATCTTTCTTTTCTCACTATATCACGGGAAAAATCGGATGTGACACTCCCTTCATTCTGTCCTATCGACCCCTGTAATCAGGGGAGGGGTGTGATTACTAAAGTCTGTTTATGCGTTTCCACTTTTGGGTCTGGTTAAAAGAAAGTCATATTTAAACTGAAAGTAAAGTTAAACGAAAAACTATCAAAATTAAATTGTTTAGTTGTGAAATTATTATTCATTTTCGAGGTCAAGATCTGGTGACATTATCATCTAGCAGTGGCGCATTGTACCTTCATTGGGCCCAAGACAAAATGGAATTTGGGGGCCCTATCTAAACAAAAAACTAATAAAGAACATTTTCAATTTCATTTTATTGTGACAACAGAACAAACAAATTATATGACATATGAGCTAAATATAAAATTCCATCAAAATCGGTAAAGCCATTTTTGAAAAAAAAAAAACGCAATTTTCAAATTAATCTTCAAGTAAAGTTCATTGACTTCGGCAGGTAGAAAGTTCATTTTCCGATAAAATCATTTAAACATTGCTGTTTTTTACTAAAATATTAGTAAAAAGCAGCAATGAGATTTTGAAACATTGATTTTGGGCCCCCTTCTGATCGGGGCTCTAGGTAAATGTCTTTTTTGCCTATAACGCTCCTAGTTTGAGTTTTTATCGCTGTCGCTTTTTATGATGCAGAGGAAGCAATATTAGTAACGTGCGTATGCCACGAGAAATTAGAAGTCAGGGTAATCCCTGAGAGAGATATGTGATCTTGACTAAAAATCTGAGTGTTATCGAATATAAGCATAGAAGCAGAAGAATCCTTGTCGCGAGACAGGATTGAGTTTTAAAAGGATTAAAATTAACGAAACTTATCTTTCACAAACTGAAGTCTCTCCTGGAGATGATCATTTAAAGAAATGGCAGTAGTTATTGAAAAAGTTGCAGCTGTTTTTACAGGGCAAAGTTTGTCAAACTGGAAGTTGGAATGCAATTTGCTACCATCAGCAAAACTATGGATAGGATTTCCAATCAATGGAAGAAGATCATTAGGTCAAAATAGACAACACGGAGGCAATCTCTAAGGCAGAATGCACTGGTCCGAGAGGAGTTAGTTATTGTCGGTGCATTGTCATGGAGATGGGTAATATATTGTGCAAAAAGGATAAGTGCAATAGAACGGGGTATGTCTGCCAGGAGCAAAAAGCTCATGATGTTGCAGAACAGATATTATCTTTTAAGGACACAAAAGGTATTATTGTTGTACACGAGGGTACTAATGACATTAAGAGTAGGAGATCTGCAGATTTACTTAACAAATACAGGTCAATGTTGAAAAACAGTCGCGAGTTAGGGTTGAATTTGAAACTGTCTGAAATTCTGCACAGACACGCTAAGAGGGAGTACATGGAGAGATTCTTGTCAATCAATTCGGCTCTGGAGAGATTGTTTAAGGCTCATGGAATCGAATTTTTTTTCAGCTTGATCTGTGCTTGTTAACACCTAAATAGAAGGAGTGCAAGAGTGTTTGCTGTTGTTATCAAAGCAGTATCAGGTGGGAAGAAAAACAGCTAGCTTGGGAGATTCACAGGCTAAAAGATTAACAGTAGCCACAGGCAGAGGTGAAAGTGATGATTGCACCGATCCTATCAGAATGAGCAGTGGCCTGGAGGGCGGAGTACTGGGGATTTCAGGGACTAGTGCGAGTCATCATGGAACAAATAAATACATGGGCTGTGTTAGGGTAATTAAGAGTAAGAACAGGTGCACGTATACTCGCGTGTACACAAATGAGAGAAGAATAGTAAATAAAGTCGATGAATTTGAAGTGCTCGTCAAGACATCAAAGGCCGATATTGTTAGGATATCAGAGACATGGTGATATACAGATAATGGGATGATAATTTGTAATTTGAATTGGTGATACACAGATATTAAAGTGCAGAATTCAAATTTGGGGAGTACAATGTGTACAGAAGGGATGGACAGGACAGGAAGCAAGGAGGGGTTATGCTGTTAATTAACACACATAAAATCTAAGGTAGTGCATCCTGTTGACATAGATGAGCAGTGCAATGTTGAGTCAATTTGGTGTGGCACAAGTACTGTAAAAGGGAAAATGAGAGTAGGAGTGTGTTATAGGCCTAATGACTAATGAGCACGACGAACAATTGTACAGAGAAATAGAGTGGACCAATAAAATAGATTGTATTATAATGGAGGAATTTAACTTCCCAGATATTAACTGGAAATTGTCGGTTGGCTACTCGCACACTAACAAGACTTTGGGATTTGTTGGATGATTGTTTTCTGCAGCAGCATGTTCAAGAGACAACCAGAGAGAGTAATACTCTTGATCTAGTTATAAGCAGTGATAATTCGTGCATTAAGAATTTGCAGATAAAGGAACCACTGAATGGCAGTGATCAGTGTACTGATGTAGGATTTACTTAAAATATTACTACCGTCAGGGATAAAGTGAAGGGTTTTTGCTTTCATAAAGGTGACTGACTACTGTGGTCTCAGAGATTTTTTACATTCTATATAGTGTGACCAACTGATGATATTACCACAGTAAATTCTAAATGGGAAGAATTCAGGGAAATAATGTTGGAGGCTACTAGAATTTTCAAAACGATTAAGAAATTCTGTTCGATGTTTAGATGCCAGATGAACTAATGAGACTCGTGGCTGAGAAGAAATACATGGGATGCATATAAATTATCAGGCGACCTAGAAGCCTATGGTAGATATAATCCAGTCTGGAATAAATTCACTAAGCAGGTTAGACAAGCGAAGGCAGTTTGCCAGAAATCTTTGGCAAAGGATGCAAAGACTTCTTTACTTATGTCAACTCTAGAAGAAGGGGGATGAATCAGATTGGTCCACTTGATATCAATGGTTTGACTGTTGATGATTATGCTCAGGTAGCTGACAAACTGATAACTTGAATTGATAGCTTAAATAAATTCAAGGTGGAACTGGACAAAGGTTTAGAAGGAATGGATGTGTGTATTTATTTTTATTTTTTTGGCTGATGATGCATAAGCTTGTTTTCTTGCATCGCATGCCTCTACTACTACTATGTACAAAAGGATTGGCAGAAAAACCGAACCTTTGGAACAACCACATTAATGGAGAAGTTAGAAGACAGTGAGCTCTCTGCCATCACCTGCAGTAAGTAGTCCGAGAGAAAACTTAATATTCAAATACAAAAAAACAGTTGGAAAATTATATTATGGAATCTTATTTAGAAGAACGCTATGCAAAATACGATCAAAATTCTTTGAAAATGAAGAGCAACTGTTTGAGTTTCATCAAATTTTTTTGAATTTGTCCATAAATGGGTAATATATACCTGTATACCACCAGTTGATCTACACGGACTCGATCTATATTGGTTTCCAGATAGTTTTAGAGTTGGCAGTTGATGGATTCCTCAATTACATTAGGAAGGGTAGAATTAAGTTGAATGGGACGATAATTGCATATAAAGTAATTTTTGCCCTTTTTTTTAGTAACTAGCTGGATGTGAGAGAATTTCCAAACAGAAGGAAAAGCACCAGTTGAGTAAGAAAGTGCGAAAAGCAACATAGAACTAAAGCACAGCTTTTGAGAACAAGTGTAGATATACCATTAGGACCTGGCGCTTTCTTGGGATCTAGACTTTTCAGAATTCTTCTTCTGACATCCGTTTTGATGGAACACCGCAGGAGGCATTGAATGGAGCACAGTGGGAATGGTAGGAAGTGGTTTTCCAAGATTACCAATACGCTAGTTGGAAGAAAAGTAGGATGCTAGAAGGTCAGCTTTACCTTTGGCTGAAGTGACAATAGAACCATCTAGTTTTGAAAGAGGCGGGAATAGATGTGGTCAAAACTTGCAACCAATGACTTTGGCAAGAGACAAGAATGATCGACCACCATTTGCACAAGAAGCAAGTTTTCTGCTCTTAGCCTGTTCGAAATCTAATTTGGACTGATTAATATTAGCATTAGCATTAGCATTAGCAGGGGCATATGATGCAAGAAAGCAAGCTTATTCAGCATCAGCCAAAAAAAAAAAAAAAAAACCCACTCCCATTTCACCCCTCCGTTCGTTCGAAATACCTGTCCAGTTGAGCTTTAAATTTGTTTAGGCTATCAACTTCAACAACAAGTGATGGAAGTCGGTTCCAGTGGTAGGAAGTGGTTTTCCAAGATTACCAATACGCTAGTTGGAAGAAAAGTAGGATGCTAGAAGGTCAGCTTTACCTTTGGCTGAAGTGACAATAGAACCATCTAGTTTTGAAAGAGGCGGGAATAGATGTGGTCAAAACTTGCAACCAATGACTTTGGCAAGAGACAAGAATGATCGACCACCAATATCTGCTTTTCAATTCAATTGTTGCGAGCTTTGGTGTAGGCAGAAAATGAACTTGGAAATTTCGACCCAAGCCTATTGAGATATGTAGCATTCTTACTTTGAATAGCCTTAGCACAATTATCAATTAGAAAACCACGGTGTAAAGGTCGAGATTTTTAGGTGGAGTTTGGAATAAAGGTTTTCATCCCTACAAGAATAATTATAAATATTAAATAAGAAGAATTATTTATGTAACGAACAAAAATATAATTAGCTATGTAACTAGCAAAAATCCAATTAATTAATTGTATATATTGTTCATGTATGGATTTCATCCCTCATCAAGTACAGTAAACATTATTTTATATTGTATGCGATAACTTAGAGAATATTGTATATTTACTGTACTTTGTTATCCTTTGCTTGCGTATGTCTTTAAAGGAGAAATTTCATTCCATTTGGCAATAATCTAGATTTATTTATTATTATTATTTTTTTAATTTTGAAAGGTAAGTACGAAAAGTGAAAATGTTTGTAAAGAATTGCCTTGTTACTTATTGGCATTGTGTTGTTACCACTCAATTCACTTATTCTATCCATTATTTTTTTTAAATATGCCGCCGCTGGGGTCTCATAGTGTGAATTTTGAGGATCTAGTTTGGTAATGTTTTGTGGGATTATGCTTTGTTATAAACAAAATAAAGAAAAGGCGCTTTATTTTCTAGCCATAATATTTATTTATTTTCATGTTTCTTCCTTTTTCTTGTATCTATATTAATTCTTGAACCGTATTGCAGATAAAAATGTAGGTAGGGAGTATTTAATTATTTTTTTTTTTATATGCAGTACACGTGTGTTTCGTGTTATTACTTTGTATTCAGCTTTTTTTTTTTTTTCTCCCTCCTATCTCATTTTCGATTCCTTTGGCTTAGGAATGATAGTTGTACTTCATTTAAATTTGCCGCCGAATGGGGGAATTAAGGTTTTAAAAAATTAATCATAATGATTGAATTTATTATTAAATTACATATATCGTTTTGTTAATTGAAGCTTATCTTTCAGTGCTGACAATACACATCCATGTAATATGGAGGAGTGTTAACTTACTTTGATCTTTGTATGATATATATATATAATAAATGAATAATATTAAGAAGCTAAGTAATCATAGAGTTTGGAGAGTGTGAAAATGAAGATAGCGTTGATTATGGATCAGGGACACTGCATTAGCAAAATGTACCCTACAGCATAATGTGTATACATATATATTATGAAGAAAGTGTAAAGAAGGTTTTGTTTAATCATATTGAATCTACGGTATACACCAGAAGTGAATTCTGTGAAATGGATAAGGCGTGTAGTGATATATGGTAGGATAATCAGGTAAGAGACGAAAAAGGAACAGTTAGTTGGTAAGAAATTAAAATAAGAAATGAAAAGGCGACCAGAAAGGTTACATTGCAGTGTTTTTCACAATTTCAGTGTCTTCGTCAGAGGCCATCCACCGAAATTATGAGAAGACAGCAATGCTCTTGTTTCTGTTTCTGACATGTTCTGTATGTTACAGAGCTGTGTGCAGTATACATGTGTTAAGAAAGAAATTTCTTAACACGTGTACACTGCATGTATGCTTTTGTAAGGTCATCCATAATCTGTATGTATTACATTTATTAGACTTTATTTGGCCTTATTCTTACCGCAACATTTCAAATTTCTTTCTTAACACGTGTATACTGCACACGGCTCCGTAACATACAGAACATGTCAGAAACAGAAGCAAGAGCATTGCTGTCTTTCTCAAAATTTTGGTGGATGGTCTCTGATGAAGGCACTGAAATTGTGAAAAACACTGCAATGTAACCTTTCTGGTCGCCTTTTCATTTCTTATTTTAATTTCTTACCAACTATCTGTTATTTTTTTGTCTCTTACCTGATTATCCTACCATATATCACTACATGCCTTATCCATTTTGTAGAATTCACTTCTGGTGTATACTGTAGATTCAATATGATTAAACAAAACCTTCTTTACACTTTCTTCATAATATATATATATATATATATATATATACACAAACACACATACAACTAAATATGCATGTATGTATAAAAATATTTTAGATGAAAATATTTCAGATGGTAAATGAGTTTGCCTCTTTCTTAGAAGGTCTTAATATGTCAGCTGCTAAATCTGAGCACCTTTTTGACAGGAAATAAACCTTCAAACAAAGAATACCAGTCAACAAGTTAGCAATTCCAACTGGAACTGGTGCATAATGGCCTTTAGCTGCTGCTGCTGTGCCATAAAACCTCCAACAACAACAAACTGGAACCTCACAAAACACATTAGGACCGAGTACCTGATGAGAACCCTGTCAATTAATTTGGTCCTGACGAAACTGAGCAAGGCTCATGGGATAGAATTTTTTGTAGTGTGGCCTATGCTCGTAATAGGAGAGTGTTTCTAAATGGTTAGGATACAGTTAAATAGAAGGGGTGCTATTGCATGCAGAAATATTTGCTGAGGCTATCGAGGCAGTGTTAGGTGGATCAGGAAAACTGCTGGCTTGGGGGAGATGCATTGACTAATAGATTAACTAGAGCTGCAGGCAGAGGTGAAAGTGATTCTTGTACTGCTTCTATTGGAAAATGCAGTAGCCTGGAAAGCGAGGTGTGAGGGATTTCAAGACCTGATGGAGGCCTTGAAATGGAACAAGCAGTATAACTGTACAGACATATAGAGCAAGCATGTAAATCAGAATGCCTTCTAATGGGGGATCTAGAACCAGTGGGTTTGGTCGCTCACATGGTAGCAAGACTTGTGGATTTATTGGATGATTGTTTCTACACCAGCATGTTAGACAGGGAATAAGAGAAAGTAATACTCTTCAACTGATTATCAGCAGCAACCCTTGATGCATTAAGAATCTGCAGATAAAAGACCCAATAGGTGGCAGTCATCACAGTGTATTGATGTCGGGTTTACTTAACTACTATCATGGGCAGAGGGAAGGGTTTTATTTTTTGTAAAGGTGGCTACAATGGTCCCAGACAGTTTAAATTCTGTGCAGTGGGACCAGCTAATGAAATTGCCAACAGCAAGTTTGAAATGGGAAGCATTCAGAGATTCAATTGTAGAAGCAACTAGGCTTTTTTATAGTGAATAGGAGATACTCATCAAGGCTTAGACCTAAATGTATATCAGATGAACTGATGAGACTTGTGAAAGAGAAGAAAAATGCATGGGAAATTTATAAATTACCAGGTGATACAGAAGCTTGTGGTAGATAAAAACCTACTCTGAAATCAAATCTCAAATTAGGTTAGACAAGTTAAGGCATATTGGTGCCTCCGTAGCCAGGTGGGCAGGAGCAGCAGTGCGTAGTACATGCTTCTTGATTAGACCGGGGTTCAAGTCCGTGACCACTAAATACGGAGGATGCAGAAAGGTCAAGGAATGACCACCGCATATCCTGGAGCAATATGGCCTTAGTCGCTAATGCTCCTAAAAACCAAATAACAAACAAACAACAACAACAACTAAGGCATATTATGAAAAATCTTTGGTAAAGGATGCAATTGCTTTATACAATGAAATTAAGTCCTCCCTATCTCTATAGGCTGTAGTTTGAGAAATCATTGATAGGAGACCATGGGCTTTCCATGCTCTACCTTTATTCTAAATCCCAGATCACTTTTTACTATTTTTAATTGAACCCCACGAAATGTATAAGTTTTATTGGGGTTGTTATTCTTGAAGTGTATGACCTTGAATTTTGCTGCATTAAAATGCTGCTGCTACTTTGCTGACCACCTTTTAAGCCTGTTAAAATCATCCTGAAGGAATGCTGCTTGCCAGTGATCATTAATGATTCTCCCATTCTTTACATCATATGCAAATTTTTACATCACGCTTTCTGTTCCTTCGTCAATGTCATTTATGAAAATCAGAAAATAATCGTGGCCAAGAACTGATCCTTGGAAGACTACTTCTGACGTTATACCAGTCTGAATAATATCCATTAATCATAATCCTCTGTTCTTCTGCTTTGCAGCCACCCTGCAGTCCACCTTAGAACCTTGCCAGTAATCCCTACATGTTCTAGCTTATACAGTACGCTCTCATGAGGGACTTCAAATGCCTTGCTAAAATCAAAATAAACTATGTTGAAATACTCCTTACATCTAGCTCACAAAATAGTTTACCACGTTAGTTAAACATGATTTTTGCTTAAGAAAATGTCCTTTACAATGTCATTTCTATCTAAATGTCTTTGGACTCTTAGTCATTGCCTCCAAGATTTTTCCCATCACTGAAGTCAGATCTGAAACACAGATGAGATTTTGATGTGTTGTATGCACGTAATTTATAACTATGCAATTAATTATTTATAATTTTAATATTAGTTTTAATTTTACCTTGATGTTAACTCATCTCTCTACCTTATGTGTACCAGGGCATTACTTCCACCTTATTTGATTGATAGTAAATAAAATTGATAGACAATATTTTTGTGTACACTTTTTTTTTTATGAACCCCCAAACACGAAAGGTATTAGAACCCATAGTACTTGTTGTTGTTATTTGGTTTTTAGGAGCATTAGCAACTAAGGCCATATTGCTCCGGGGATATGCGGTGGTCATTCCCTGACCTTTCCGCATCCTCCGTATTTGGTGGTCACGGGCTCGAACCCCGGTCTAATCAAGAAGTGTGTGCTACGCACTGCCGCTCCTGCCCACCTGGCTACCCCATAGTACTTATTACCATGCATAGGCTGAGAGGAAAGAGTATACTTGTTGTATTAGACTTAATTTTTATAGATTTCAATTTTCAGAAAATATGTGTGATGGGAGGTTGTTCCAGAAAATAGAAGTTGAAGAAATAAGTGAAGAAGAAGAAAAGTTGGCTCTGTGAGATTGGACTGGTTGTGGTATTGTTTGGACTGGTTTAGAAGAGAGAGGGTGAATTATAGAGGCCAATTCAGAAGAACAGTATCCATGGAAGTATCTGTAGAAAGGGCATGAAGCAGAAACAGAATGTCTGTGAGATAGAGAGTGGAGAGACTTTGTAAGAAATGAGACATTAATTAATCTAACTGCTCCTTTTTAAATGGAGTCTAGAAAGCATGAGGAAGGTTATGGGGCACTGCTCAAGACGATGAACAATATTCCACTGCTGGACGGATTTGAGATTTGTACAGAGTGAGTTTAGAAGAAAAGTAATGCCAAAAGTGAAAGAGGAAATCCAGTTTTTTTTTTATGTACAGAGGAAGCAATATTTATGGCGTACTTATGCCACAAGAGATTAGAAATCATGGTAATGCCACTAGTTAAGAGTGCAAAGAATGGGGACAAGTAATTTTTCATGTATGTGAATACACAGAAAAAAAAAGAATCAGATAGGACGTTTGTGTACTGGCTATGGGAGAGTCTTAGATAACTCAGCTTATGGGGCACTGCTGAGTTGATGAATTGAATAGGTACCTTTATATCAGTCTTTATTAGATGAAAGACCCTTCGTGCTAAAGAGAGGTTGTGCAGTTGAGCTTGAGCCGTATAAAATTAGTGGTTTCGAAATTACTAATGACTGTTTATTAAAAAAACTTTTGAGGGAGATGGCCAGAGAGTATATTAAGGTTAATTATGAGGACATCATTGGACTCAGTCGAGATCCTTTTGGATTGGATAAGTGCTAACATATCTTCAATGCATAAAGGTGGTCTAAGAGTGAAGTTGGTAATTCAGACCAGTCAGTCTGACTTCAGTGATAGTATCCCTTAAAAAAATTATGTTGTGTCACCTTGATCCAGGACATTTAGAAGCTATTTTGACAGAGTTACTTATGAGCTTTATGTAGGGAACAATTTCAACATAGTTTATTTGGATTTTAGCAAAGCATTTCACTCGGTTCTTTATGAGAAGTTACTGTACTTTTTTCTTTTTTTTTTTTTTTTTATGTAAACCCCAAACACGAGAGGTAGGAAAACCTATACTATTTAGTAGTGTGCTTGGGTTGGAGGTTGAGAAGACGAAAGAAGATATTTGTTGACCTTGGATTTGAACTTTTGTAGACTGTAATTTTCAGGAAATACGTATGAAGGAAGGTTGTTCCAGAAAACGGCAGTTGAATGAATAAACAAGGAAGATGAGAAGTTGGTTCTGTGAGTTTGGAGTTGGACAGTAAATGGATGTTGGCTGGCTGGTGGCAGCACGTGTTCGGACCGTTTTGAAAGAGAGAATGGGAATTATAGAAGTCAATTCAGAAGAACAGTGCCCATGGAAGTATCTGTAGAAGAGGCATGCAGCAGAAACAGTACGTCTATGAGACAGCGAGTAGAGAGTCTCTGTTAGAGATGAATCATTAATTAACCTAACTGCCTTCTTCTGAATGGAATCAAGAAGCCGGAGAGATGTTTTGGGGGCACCACCCCAAATGTGGGAACAATATTCCATGGTAGGGCAGATTTGTGATTTATACAGAGTGAGCAGCTGTTTGGAAGAAAAGTAATGCCGAGAGCAAAAGAGAAAACCAAGTTTTTTAGATGCAGAGGAAGCAATATTTGTAATGTGCTTGTGTAAAGAGAGAGATTAGAAGTCAGGGTAATCCCCAAAAGAGATACCGTATTTCCCCATGTATAAGACACACCTTTTTTCGAAAAATTTGGGGTCAAAAAACTGGGTGCGTCTTAATCAGTGGTTGTAGATTTTTTTACTTGCATTTCCTGCTTTTTCGCAATTGTTGTCTTTGCGCTCATTGTTTCGCACTTGTTACTGGTATATTAGGTTACGTTTTGCCACGTTCTGTCCAGAAATGGCTCAAAAAAGATTTACGTACAGTGCTGAATTCAAGTTATGAGGAGCTGTATGAATTTTATGATGAATAAAACTTGAGTTCAATAACTTTTAAGTAATACATTTTTTTTCAAATTTCGGGCCCCAAAATTAAGGTGCGTCTTATACGTGGGGAAATACGGTATATCATTTTGCCTAGAAATCGGAGGGTCACTAAAGATAAGCATAGGAGCAGAAGAATCCTTTTTGCGAGATATAAGACAAGACTGAGTTTTAGAAGGGTTGAAATCAACTAAGTTGTCTTTGCCCCACTGAAGAAATACCTGAAGATCGGCATTTAAGGAATTGGTAGCAGATTTTCGAGAAGTTGAAGCTGATTGAACAGGGCAAGGTTTCTCCAAATGGAAAGTGGAATGCAATGTGCTATCATCGGCAAAACAATGGATAGGATTTCCAGTCAATGGAAGAAGTTCATTAATATACAAGATTAAAAGAGTGGGGGAAAGAACTGAACCTTGGGGGACACCAGCATTAGTGGAGAAGTTAGAAGATAGAGAGCCATCTACCATCACCCTCAGTGAGCGATCAGAGAGAAAGCTGGATAACCAATTACTAAAAACAGTTGGCAAACCATAAGATGAAAGTTTGTTTAGAAGACCTTTATGCCAAACACGATCGAAAGCCTTTGAGATATCAAGAGCAACTACTTGTGTTTCACCGAATGCCCCTACCATTGAATTAGTCCATAAATGGGTAATATAAGTCAGAATATCACCAGTGGATCGACACTGGCGGAATCCATACTGGCAATCGTTGATCAGACAGAAGGTTTCCAGGTAGTTTAAGAGTTGGCGGTTAATTGATTTCTCTATTACTTTAGAAAGAGTGGAAGTAATTGCAATGGGATGATAATTGGATGGGAGGGATTTGTCACCCTTTTTAGGAACTGGCTTGATATTAACAAATTTCCAAGCAGATGGAAAAACACCTTTGGAATAAGAAATGAAAAAAGGCGGAAAAGAATAAAAGTAAGTTCAGGAGCACAGGTTTTGAGAACAAGTGGAGAAATACCATCGGGACCTGGTGCTTAGCATCAAGATTCGTCAAAATCCTTCTGACATCCTATTAGCATTAGTAGAGGCATTTGATGCAAGAAAGCAAGCTTATGCAGCATCATCCAAAAAAAAATAAATAAATAAAAAATAACCATTTCCACTTCACCCCTCTGTTCGTTCGAAATACCTGTCCAGCTGAGCCTTAAACTTATTTAGGCTATCAACTTCCATGACAAGGGATGGAAGTCTGTTCCACCAACCAACCACCCGCAAGTAGAAACTGTTACTTATACAAAGGGTACTAGGAAAGTTTTACAATATGACGCAACAATGAATCACAGGAAGCTGCTTGTTGTTGCATGTTGAGACATGTTCATACGTGCATAGTAGCCACCGCGCCAAGTCGATGGGCTCAGTTATTCATTAGTAGTGAGAGTGTAAAGTGCTTGCGATGGCATCGTGGTCACGAAATGAGATTAGGACAGTTTTGCGGTATAATTTCGCGCGTGGTTTAACCATAGACCAGTGCTTAGAAGAAATGATTCTTGCACTAGATGATGATTGTCCACATCGTACAACGATATTCAGGTGGTATAGAGAATTCCAAAGGGGAAATTTCACTCTGGAGGATTCTGAGAGGCCGGGAAGGCCACGAACGTCAGTTACGGAGGAAAACGTTACTGCTGTGAGGAAAATGCTTGACGAAAACAGGCGAGTGACCTACCAACAGATAGAGGATACTTTGGGCCTAAATGCACCAGCAATTCGTTCAATTCTGCAAGATCATTTGCACGTGAAGAAACTTTGTTCTCTCTGGGTGCCACATCAACTGACTGAAGAGCAGATGACACGATGTGTGACTTGGTGCCGGGAGATGTTAAAAAAGTTTGATAAGGGACAATCTCGGTATGTGAACAACATCGTGACAGGTGACGAGACTTGGCTGTACTATTACGATCTGCCGACCAAGGCTCAAAACAAAGTTTGGGTCTTTGATGATGACGACACACCCGTAATTGTCAGAAAATCCCGATCTGTAAAAAAGAAAATGATAGCTGTATTTTTCAAATCGAGTGGAATTGTGGAACGTGTCGTTTTGGACACGCAGAAGACAGTCGCAGCTAAGTGGTATACTGAACAATGCTTGCCTAAAGTCATTGGATCTATGAAGAACCTGCAGCCAAAGTCAAGAATGGACACCTGGTACCTCCATCACGAAAATGCTCCAACTCACCGCGCCAAAGCCTGCACCGAATATTTGACCACGACATGACTGAAACTTCTTGAGCACCCTCCCTACAGTCCAGACCTTGCTCCCTGCGACTTTGCACTGTTCCCGCATGTGAAAATGAAGCTAAAAGGGAGGCGGTTTTCCAGTGATGAGGACCTTCTACGGGCTTGGGACAACGAGTGTTGTCCCAAGCCCGTAAGACAAGCTTCTTGAAAGGATTCAAAGATGGGCAACGAGTGTGCTTTACTCCCTAGTGAAACTTGGCAGAACTGGTTTAAAGATTGGTTTCGGAGGATGGAGAGGTGTATTGAATGTAGAGGAAATTACTTTGAAAAAATTAAATAAAGCTGTATTGCAAAACTTTCCTAGTACCCTTTGTATGAATAAATTTTCTGTTTATACTCCAGCACGACAACCAAGTCAGTAGATTTTACAATAAATCGTCAATACAAATACTTATCATATTTAGTAATCACGGGCTTGAACCCCGGTCCACTCAAGGAACGTGTGCTATACACTCTCGCTCCTGACCACTGGACTACGTCAGGCCATGTTAACGTCAGGCCTTTTGACGGAAGACCAAAGGAGGCATTGAATGGAGCGTGTTGGGAATGGTGGGAGGTGTTTTACCAAGATCATTAATACATGAGTTGGAAGAAAAATGGGATGCTATCAGGTCAGCTTTATCCTTGGCTGAAGTGACAACAGAACCATCTGGTTTGGACTGAGGTGGGAGCAGAGATGGGCAAAAGTTGTGGCCAATAGCTTTGGCAAGGGACCAGAATGCTCGGCTACGATTAGGGCAAGAAGCAAGTTTTGTACTCTTGGCCTGTTCAAACTCTAGTTTGGACTGATTAATAACTGCTTTACAATTGTTGGTGTAGGCAGAAAATGAAACTGAAGAATTAGAAGCAAGCCAATTATGATATGCAACATTCTTCTCTTGAACGGCCTTAGCACATTTATTGGAAAACCAAGGTTTAGATAAAGGATGAGATTTTAAAATGGAGTGTGGGATAAAGGATTCCATTCCTGCAAGAATAATTTCACTGACATGATCTGAGCAAATGTTGACATCAGACGTTTTGAAACAGTAATCCGACCAAGGAAAAGAAGAAAAGAAATCTCACAGGTCATCACATTTTGCATTCTTGTAATGCTAAACAACACGAGGTTGGGAATAGCCATGAAAGAATGGCCCCATTGGAGAAGAGACAATCACCAAGTTGTGATCTGAAGTGCCTAAAGGACCTCTCACTTCGACTGTGTACTTAGAAGGGTTGTTTGTAAGAAAAAGATCAAGCGTGTATGCTGTATGATTAGGATTGTCTGGTATTCTTGTAGGTACCGTATTTCCCCATGTATAAGACGCACCTTAATTTTGGGGCCCGAAATTTGAAAAAAAATGTATTACACAAAGTTATTGAACTCAAGTTTTATTCATCATAAAATTCATACAACTCATCACTGTCAAGACTCCCATCCATTAACTTGTCCTCATTTGTGTCTGATGACGAATCACTGCCTTCATATATTGCCTCGTCCTCAGTTCCATCTATGGCATTTGAAATGCCACACTTCTTAAATGACTCGACAACAATCTCAATCTTGATATTATCCCAGGATCTTTTCACCCAGGTACAAACTTCTATAGTTGGTTTCTTCACTCTTCCTGCTGGTGTAAAATTGTCCCCAGAAGACTTCATCCATTGGTTCTATTCGTCTCTCATGGCAGCTTTGAAGGGTTTGTTAATGCTGGTATCAAGTGGTTGGAGCTGGGATGTCAAACCTCCAGGTATGACGGCAAGTTTTGTTTTTTTTCTCTGCAGCAATCTTCTTTGTATTTTTTGTTGTGTGCCCTTAACTGATCAAGCACCAATAGGGCAGGGCAGGTTTGCATAAGAGCCCACCTGGTCTCCTGCTCCAAACTTTCTCAAACCAGATCTTCATCCCATCCGGATCCATCCAACCCTTGTCATTAACGTGGACAATTCCTCCTCGAGGAATGTCTTCTTTTGGCATTGTTTTGCATTTGAAAATCAGCATAGGAGGCAGCTTGGTTCCATCAGCATATCAAGCTAGAACAACTGTATAATGGCTCTTTTCATGTCCACTTGTCTTCACAGTTACAGTTTTCACCCCCTTCTTATCAACAGTTCTGTTACTTGGGACATCAAATTGAAGGGGGACTTTGTCCATATTTGCAATCTGTCCCAACTCAAGCTGATGTGTCTTCCGACATTGAATGACAAAACGGTAAAATTCAAGGACCTTCTGCTTATAGCTTTTAGGCATCTTTTGGGCAAGTCTGGTGCGTGTACGCATGCTTAGTCCATTCCGTTTCATGAACCTGAAGCACCAATTGTGTCCTCCTTTGAAATCAGTAACTTTTTCATCAGCAATTCTTCTTGCCTCATGCTGAACCATCTTTGTGGACACAGTAATTCCAATTGCCCTTTGCTCCTCAATCCATATCTTCAGTTCCCTCTCTAAATCAGGCCGTTTTGCTGACTTGCCTCTAATGGTCTTCTTCTGCTGTGGCGTATTCAGTAGGGTTTCTTCTTCCCATAGCCAGTCTCAGATTGTTTTCTCAGTTGGAGGAGGACGAAACTTACGTTCAGCAGCATGATTTCCATTCACTTTTACAAACTGGATCACTTTTAACTTGAATTCAGCACTGTACGCAAATCTTTTCTGAGCCACTTCTGGGCAGAACTTGGCAAAACGTAACCTAATATATCGGTAACAAGTGCGAAACAATGAGCGCAAAGACAACAAGCGCGAAAAAGCGGGAAATGCTAGTAAAAAAAATCTACAACCACTGTATAAGACGCACCCAGTTTTTAGACCGCAAATTTTTCGAAAAAAGGTGCATCTTATACATGGGGAAATACGGTAAATGAACAATCTGTGCAAGGTCATTACTAATTGCAAAAGCCTCAGCATCTTGACCAGCTGGGTCGGTGTGACTAGAAAACGAAAGCCAGCTGGAGTTGTGAACATTAAAATCACCAAGGAAAATTACCTCACTGTTAGGAAAGTTGGACTGGAGAAAGTCAAGTTGCAAAGAGAGGAAGTCAAAGAGCTCCAAGTGATTAGTGGAATTGAAAGAACGGTAGAGACAACAGATGAATTTTACACAATGAGGTAGAGAGATTTTAAGCCAGAGAAGATCAAAAGAGGAGATTCCAAATTACCAAGTTTCTGACAGGGAATATCAGAACGGACATATGCACAAGTACCACCTTTAAGGCGAAAGGAATCATACAGCGAATAATTTGGGCATTTGAGATGAGCAGTAGTTGAATCAACCGATAACTGAGATTCTGTCAGAAAAAGTACATGGGGTTTGGCAGACTGCAAGTGGAAATAGACATCGTTAAGATTAGAATTGAGACCACATATATTTGTGAAATGAATTAGGAAGTGCTTGGGAGGTTTAGATCTTTTTGCAGATAAGCTTGTTCTATTAGTTTGACAATTCATGGTGTATTCAATAGTAAGAAAAAGTGGTTGGGACATGCTGTATGAAGTAATGAAATTTTTGGATATGGCGTACACATGGTAAGAATATGCCCAGATCCTTGACGTAATGTGGCCTCTTCAATGCTCCCCACATACACACTACTCGGACTCCCTCCAATCACTATCTGGCAGAGTAGAGGTAGCAAGATTATACACTAGCTGATCCGGAAGCCTCCTGGAGAGTTAACAATAGGTTCGGTCCGGTGTACTAACTAGTGGCTGCCCTGCGAACACCATTTTAGATTTGTACCCTCGAAATGTAAGTAATATTGGATCTCGCCACGATGTTCATTATAACCTCAAATTCATCAATAATACTGCATGATGGCAGAGATAGGGAAGGGTTGACCAGAACTTAGCTCTAGAGACTAAACATGGGTTCCACCACTTCAGGCCTCCAATAAGCAAACTGGTGGTATTGCGCCGGTTGATGAAAGTCATTTACCACCTAGTACTGCCTGGTAACATAGAGGGGCGGCATTCCTCCATGTGGGGTGGGCGCAACACCTTGACCCCTGCTTACGTTGGTTCACACCTGGGTGGCCACCCACCATGTACTTGTGCATGGAGGTTATACCCAGGATTACTAATAGTCCCACCATCGTGAAGGTGCAAGCAGAGGATTTGGCTGTCACAGACCATCCAGACTTCACCGAAATTGGTTCCACTTGACTTGAGTGTCACCCGAATATCAGTTCCTTCCGCGTTTTAGACTCCCAGGTAGCAAGTGCAGCTTGTCTGGCATATCTGAGATAATGTCTGTGACAACCTCAAGGACCAGTATAAGCTGGAACAAGTAGGCTTACCTAAAAGATTCTAACATGGATTGCAGGGTGGCTGTAGGGTAGAAGATTGTTTTCAGTGGATATTCTTTAGATTGGTGTAACATCTGAAATGGATTCCCCCAAGGATTGGGTATTGGACCACTGCTGTTTCTGATTTTCATAAACAACATTGATGCAGTGATAAAGGACATGTCAAAATTTGCAGATGATGTAAAGATTGGGAGCATTGTTAATGACCAGTGCCAATCAGCTCTTCTTCTGGATGACTTGAACAGGCTTCAAGAATGGTTAGAAAAGTGGCAACTGAATTAGGAATGCAAGTTCTTTCATTGGGGAATAGCAGTCTGAAAATAAATTATACACTTCATGGGGTTGAATTGAACACTAGAGGAAGAGAGGGATCTGGGAGTTATGATACAGGCAGACATCAAGTTTTTTGAGCAGAGTAAACAGCCAGTCAGAAAAGCCCGTGGTGTCATATCGATGATTTATTGAACATCATCCTGTACAATTAGGAGGTCATAATCCTGCTGTATAATGCAATTGTAAGACTTCACTTGGAATACTGTCCAAATATGGAGGCCTCATCTAAAAAAAAATAAGACAAGCTTCTTGAAAGGATTCAAAGATGGGCAACTCTCATGCTATTGACAAATGGGTGACCATATGAGAAAAGACTTTGGTTATGTGGGCTGCAGAGCTTGCCAACCAAGCACCTTAAAGAGGACCTGATTGAGGTTTATAAAGCTCTGTAAGGGGTTAGTAAAATGTATGAAGATGGAATTTTCACTGTTATAAAGAATTTCAGGACTAGGAAGTTTTCTACTGGAAAAAGCTGCCACTGCACAGGTGGTTGAGGCTGACAGTTTGAAGAAATTTAAAACGTAAGTAGACAGTTGCCTATGTGAGAAGGGAAGTGCATAATTTGTATTTTCTTATCTACTTTTTTTAGCTGGTGCAGCAAAACCCTTTGGCTTCCTTGCACTACATGGCTCTACTAATCCCTAATAGAGAAATGTGAATGTCATCAAAGATAAGCGTATTAATAGGCAAATTGTTTTTGCAAGGTATAAGATAGGACTGAGTTTAAGAAGGAGTGAAATATAACTAAGTTATCTTTGCCCTATATGAGAATTACAGTCAGTGCTCTTTATAACGACCCTCTTTTTAATGTTCCACACGTTATAACGTCCCATGTGGTTGGTCCCAGCCAGTTTCTCATTAACCTAATGGTATTTTATGAACAATCGATACAATGCCCTTCCGATATAACGACCGCTTTCTCATTCTCCTGGAAGGGGGGGGTCATTATGTACAGCTTTGACTGAACAGCATTAAGAATCATTTTTGCAAGGTATAAGACCAGTCTGAGTTTAAGAAGCATTGAAATTAACTAAGTTATCTTTGCCCTATACGAGAATTACAGTCAATGCTCTTTATAGCAACCCTCTTTTTAATGTTCCACACATTATAACGTCATATGTCGTTGGTCCTGGCCAATTTATTATTAACCTAATTATATTTTATGACCAATCGACATAATGCCCTTTGGATATAACTACCGCTTTCTCAGTCACCTGGTAAGAATCATTTTTGCAAGGTATAAGACAAGTCTGAGTTTAAGAAGGATTGAAATTAACTAAGTTATCTTTGCCCTACATGAGAATTACAGTCAACGCTCTTTATGGCGACCCTCTTTTTAATGTTCCACATGTTATAACATCACATGTGGTTGGTCCTGGCCAATTTCTTATTAACCTAATTCTATTTTATGAACAATCAATATAATGCTCTTCCGATATAACAACCGTTTTCTCATTCCCTTGAGGGGATCGTATATAGGGCTTCGACTGTACCTGAGATTAGTATTTAAGGAATTGGTAGTGGATATTTGAGAAGTTGAAGTTGTTTGTGCAGGGCAAGTTTTCTGAAGGCAGAATGTGATGTGCTATCATCAGCAAAACTATGAATAGGATTTCCAATCGATGGAAGAATGTCATTAATATACAAGAGGAAATGAGTGGGAGAAAGAACTGAACCTTGGGGAACACCAGCATCGGTGTAGAAGTTAAATGACAGAGAGAGAAAAATGGATGCCCAATTACAGAAAACAGTCAGTAATCCATAAGATGTAAACTTATGAGTTGCGTTCAAGTTATAAGGTCTCCAAGTTTATTTCTCACAAAATAACTGAAGTATATGCATGGGACCACTTTTAATCTAACTGCCAATTATATCTGAATATTTTTAGAAGATAACAGTACAGTGCAGTATGTCACATTGATTGCAGTGCCCTAAACGGTATACTATGTTTATAATACTTAAAATGGCATTCACCCATCAAGAAGTTGCACACAAAAAGACAATCGGGTGAAATCAACTTGTGTGAAGCAATTCTCACTCTTTCTCAATGGCTCTTTCTTTTCCGTTATTGTCATGATAAATGAGACTGGTTCCACTTCAGCAATCCAGAAGCAAAACAGCACAGGTTTCACTACAACACGGTTTTCAGTTAAGTTTAAGTTGAAAATTTACTGTACATATTAAAACTCATTCAGTAGCCTAGCCATGTACTCTACAGATATTGTGCATTGTTGTAGCCTAGGTACGTGTACATATATGCTGCAGTGCCAACTCTATTGTATGATATACACCTGTGCCAATAGCTCCTCTCAGGCAGTCAGTGGCAATGTACAACAGTGTTCAGTATTCCTAATTCCATCCTGACGAGATGATGTGATAGCTTTTCAAATTTTTCATTTCACAATTTATTTTTTACTCCTTAAAATACAATTAGTGTGGATAACACTGAAGGCATCAAAAGAATTTTCAACAGAATAATTGGAGAAAGTTTTTTGAGGGGTTGACATGGCCTGCGAGGCGATTATGAATGGAGATCTCAATGTTGAATTAGCATCAAGATACGGCAAATTTTACAAGATGGGATTCGATGCTACAAAGACTTGTACCCCGAGAAAAAGAAAAAAACGACTTCCCCAGACATTATTATTGAAATACCTAAATAAACAATAAAGCTGGTTTCTCATCTCTCATGATGTTACCTTTTCATTAATAAAATTTTTGCGATATATTTTATTTCAAATCTTTTAATTGGCTATCAAGTGCAAATTGTTTATAGATTTATTATGATTTGTTTATAGACTTTCTCTGGTATGCATTCAATTAAAACCCATTATAATTATACCTCAATCAGCACGGTTTCACATAACACGGAACAGTTTCAGTCAATTATCAGTGCTATGCGGGGTATTGCTGTACACTGATTCACCACTGCCCAAAAAACATTCTGTGTTGCTGCAAGTGCAGAGAAAATAATGGGTGAAAATATTGATGGAATAATCCTTAAACATTGTGTACCCAAGGGCACTGCAGTGAAACGAATCTCAAGAAGTTCCTTCCAGCACTTCATTTGTCCCATTGTCCTGGAAAAATGCAAGATTTTTGATGTGAAACATCCTTAGGGCACCTACAAAAATTTCAACTGAGTAAATATGATCGATCACGAAAAAGGCGTCATAGAAGTGACATCATCCGTGGCTTCCGCCAGAGGTGCTTCCCATGCTCCTACCACTAGTCTGTGCCAAGCACACTCTTAGTGTGATTAGAGCGTGTGACACATTTTTCTTCCCCGGTATGATATCTCGAGTTCTAGTGAACTGATTTACAAAATTCAAATGCTATTTGTTTGAATTTCATCAGAAGAACAACACAATAAAACAAAATATAAACCATGTGTGTACCTTGTATGAATAAAAGATGTGTTATTTTATGTGAAAACAACCTTGGCTTGGAAGAGGTTAGCAAAATCCAAGCCAATAGTCTAATTACCCATTTGATTGTAGCCATTTGTTGAATAGTATGATTGCAACAATACAAGTATTTGTCATAGGACTACAATACAAATATTTGTCAACAATTTCTTTTTTCCTCTCTCATTTTCATTATATTCCATTGTTAGGTGCCATAGATGTATTCATTGCAACAATATAAATTATTCTGTCATAGAAGGTATTTAGTATCTGCTATATATGGTTGATTGTTATTCATTCTCAGTGTGCTCATTCATTTCCTTTTGTTGGCGTACTCAATTCAAGGTGCAGCGTTCTTAAAGAAAGATTTAGGTAAAATACCTATGATCGTGAGTGGTAATTTCATCATTAACTTTTTATTGTTGATGCTGTTTTCCAGAGACATTTAGATACATTGCAATTACAAGTGTGTGTGTCTTACTTTAGTTATCATAAATCCATTGTAGATGCCCTCAAAGATGTTTCACATAAAACTATTACTGCAGGGTGCTCGGCACACATGCCTTTTTTTTTTTTTAATAGAAAACAACATTGGGGGTGTCCTTCATCCTCCATGCTTACCTGACCTTGCACCTAGTGACTTTTGGTTGTTCCTAATGATGAAGGATGCTCTTTGTGGCAGAAGATTTTCCAGCTGACAAAGGTCCAAAGAAAGCTTTGCTGCGGCCTTCACAGATTCGGAGAACAGGTGTGAAAAATGTGTGCAACTTCCAGGCTGCTATGTTGAAAAGCGGGTAAGTGTCACCTCTGTATCTTGTGTATGAGGGAGTATCAAAAAGTTCGTACCCTTACCTAGAAATATAATAGCCCTATAAAGGTGAAACTTCACAGGAACTTTAATCCTTTTCTGTGTACTCTCCATATACAGTAATGCATTTCTCTCATCTATGGATCAGTTGTTTAATGCCTTGATCATAGAAGTCTGCACTGTTTGCCTGAAACCACGATTCCACTTCATTGATGACTTCCTGAGACGAATCAAAGTGGACTCCACACAATGGTTTCTTCATTTCTCAAAACAAGAAGTCTGATGGTGCTAGGTCAGGAGAATAGTATGGGTGCTGCAGTAGTTCGAAGCCACACTGGGCAACAAAGTTGGTGGTGGCAATGGCTTCTGCAAAGGTGTCAGCAATCTTGAAACCCATCGTGTGGAGACCTTAGACATGCACAGATGGTTGTGTAAAATGCTGTGAGCAGACCGATAAAAGAAAAAAAATAGTTCTTGTTTATACTCCAGCACAACCACCAGGTCAGTGGAGTTTACAATAAATTGATCAATACAAATGCTAATCGTATTTAGCAGTCATGGGCTTGAACCCCACTTCATTCAAAGAGCATGTGCTACTGCACTTGCACTCCTGACCACTCAGCTATGTCGGGCCTGATAGCTAATTCCCACTGCATTTGGGAAGAAATGAATTGTCACATGTCCGTCGCTCAGCACCAGCTGCTCAACCTTTGCAACTGTCTCACTGTCTATGGATATTGATGGCCTTTCTTCTCTTGGCTCATCAAAAACACTTGTACGACCACACTGGAACTCCCATTTCCACTCTTTTACAGTGTCATAGGATGGACAATTCTGCCCGTACACAGCTTTCATTTCTTTGTCAATTTCCTGAGCTTTCTTGCCCTGCAAATGCAGGAACTTGATCACTGCTTGATACTGCACTTTGTCAACCATAGTGTCATTCTTCAGATTCTGGGCCCCACCTCTGATGTACAATCATCTATGGGAATGAAATTTCACATGTTAGTTATTGAATATGTAGACAACTTATATTAAAAATGGCGTCTTCCTATTGATGTTTTAACTAGGTCAGAGTACGAACTTTTTGATACTCCCTCGTACTTTATGAAAAATAAATTTGGAGATATAACTTGAACGCACATCGTAGAATACCTTTATGCCAATACAATCAGAAGCCTTTGTAATACGAAGAGCAACTGCTTGAGTTTAACAAAACTCTTTCATTGAATTTGTCCATGGGTGGGTAACATAAGCCAGTAGGTCACAAGTCGGTTGACACTGACAAAATCTATATTGGCAACCATTGATCAGATGGAAGGGTCTAGGTAGTTTAGGAGTTGGCAGTTAATGAATTTCTCCATTACTTTAGAAAGAGTGGAAGTAATTGCAGTGGGTGATAACTGTATGGAAGGGATTTGTAATTTTTTTTCAGGAACTGGCTGTATTTCTTCTGTCAGTGACTGTCTTAATACAAAGGTTAGTATCTTTTTTGGCCAGTGTGTTATTACCAGTGGAATAAGAAAGTGTAAAACGGCAACGCAACTGGAGTAAACTTAGGAGCACAGCTTTTGAGAACAAGAGAAATACCATCAGGACTAGAAGCTTTCTTGGCATTGAGGTTATTTGGACATCCTTTTGATGGAAGGTCACAGAAGGAATTGAATGTACTCTACTTGGAATTGTAGGAGTAATGGAATTTACCAAGCTTGTCAATACAAATGTTATAAGAAAAGTAGGATGCTAGTAAATCAGCTTTATCTTTAGCTGTGGTGGTGAAGGTAAAGAAAGCCAACACGAGAACGAGAAACGTTGGATAACTTACGCAGAAAATTAGTTTCCCGATACGGCACTCTAGCGCTGCTCGCTCAGTAAACAGACGGTAGGTGTTATCCGTCTGGAGCAAAGTCGAGAATGATATATTGATTGACAGGTAGGCATGGCAAACGATGTGCTGATTAGTGTGTGAACACAACACAGCACACGCTAACTGGTTTAGTATCACTTTAGTAGCACTCAGAAGCACTAATGGTAACTTGCCCTAATGAACTCTTTCCATAATGGTGAAAAAAGGTTACCTCCACTCGAATCCCATGGGAGCTTGAACCTCTCCTGAAATGGAGGGGATAACATAACCTTTTTTCTTTAGAATCATGGGTGGACTAGCGCATAAATTGTTTATTAACAAAATATTAATTTTTTATTACTGTACTTTTATTTTTAAGGTCAGGTTACGAAATATAATGAAAAATAAAGAGACCTTTTCCTTTTTTCGTAACCAAACCTAAATCAACAGTATAGTAAAAACACTCATGAACTCCAAAAATCTGCTTTGAATAATGAGAAAAAAACATAATGAAGAACATAAAAATGAACAAAACAAAACTTTTATTAATTTAGTTTTCATAAAAAAATCAACCGTTTTATTTTCCATACAAATTTCTTCCATCTTTAAAAGATTCATCACTACTATTACCTATTTACCGTTCATCACAAAACTATTATGCACCATTCTTTACTCATAAATAGACATTATAATGCCAACCAATGACTACACAGTATCTTGTCGTCTGTCGCACCCACCACCAATCGTTTCTTGTTTTCCACGCCTACCTGTCAATCAATATATCCTTCCTGATGTGCTAATTAGTGTGCAAACACAACACAGCACACGATAACATTGGTTTAGTATCACTTTAGTAGCACTAAAGTGATACTAAACCGGTTGCAGACCGATAACACCTACTGTCTGTTTACCGAGTGAGAAGTGCTAGAGTCCGGTGTCGGGAAACTAATTTTCCACATAAAGAAAGCCAACACGAGAACGATGTTTCTCGTGTTGGCTTTCTTTACCTTAGCCGCTGAGGTGACAATCGGCCATCAGATTTTAACAGAGGTGGGAGTACAGAGGGGCAAAAGTTGCAGCGAAAACTTTTAGCAAGATGCCTGGAATGCTCAACTACTATTTTGCAAAGGTGCAAGTTTTCTGCTACTAGTCTGTTCTAAACCTAATTTGGACTGATTAATAACTTTACAATTGTTGCGTGCTTTGATGAAGGCAGAAAATGAACCTTGAGATTTTGATACAAGCCAATTGTGAAATGCAACATTGTTATCTTGATTTGATTTGTGTGTTACTGGTGTAGAAGTGACTGAGGCCATAGTATGCTGATTTATTAGAAAACCAAGGTTTTTGAATAAAGGACAAGATTAAGATGGAGTGTGGAATAAAGGATTTCATCACTTCAAGAATAATTTCCATGTCATTTTCTGAGCAAACAAACATTGACATCAGAAGATTTAAAACAGTAATCTAACCAAGGAAAAGAAGAATAGGAATCCCATAGGTCGTCCCATTTTGCATTCCGTAATGCCAAACAACATGAGGCAGAGAATGGCCATGAGGGAAAGGCTCCATTGCAGAAGAGACCCAATATGCCCAGCTCCTTGACATAACGTGCCTTTGACAATGCCCCCTGCTTACACACTACTTGGACTCTTTCTAGTTGCTATCTGGCAGAGTAGAGGCAGCGAGATTATACACTAGCTGATCCAGGTGCCTCCTAGAGAGTTACCAATCAGATTGGTCCAGTGGATTATCTAGCCAACTGTTAGATAGTCCACTGGAGCTTTACCCTTGAAATCTAATGAAGATTGGATCTTGCCATGATGTCCATTAAAACCTCAAAGACATTAATCATATTGCATGATTAAAGAGATGGGGGAGAGGGGTTTTCCAGAACTTTGCTGTGGAGACTAAACATGGGTTTCACCCCCTTCGGGCCTCCAATAAGCAAACTTGTGGTATTGCACTAGTTAAAATGAGTCCTGTACTACATTGGAAACAAGCCAATTACGATATGCAACATTCTTTCAGAATGTTGCATATCGTAATTGGCTTTTTTCCACTTCTTCAGTTTCATTTTCTGCCTACACCAAAGCTCACAACAATTTTAAAGCAGTTATTAATCACTCCAAACTAGATTTTGAACAGGCTAAGACTAGAAAACTTGCTTCTTGCCCTAGTGGTAGCCAAGCATTTTGGTCTCTTGCCAAAGCTATATCCCAACTTTTGCTCATCTCTGCTCCCACCACTATCAAAGCCAGATGGTTCTGTTGTCACTTCGGCCAAGGAAAAAGCTGACCTGCTAGCATCACATTTTTCTTCCAACTCATGTATTAATGATCTTGATAAAACACCTTCCCCCATTCCCAACACTCTCCATTCAATGCCTCCTTTGGTCTTCGTCAAAAGGATGTCATAAGGATTTTGACGAATCTTGATGCTAAGAAAGCTCCAGGTCCTCATGGTATTTCTCCACTTGTTCTTCTCAAAACCTGTGCTCCTGAATTTACTCCTGTTCTCTGGCTCCTTTTTTCACTTTCTTATTCCAAAGGTGTTTTTCTTTCTGCTTGGACATTTGCTCATATCCAGCCAGTTTCTAAAAAGGGTGACAAAACCCTCCCATCCAATTATTGTCCCACTGCAATACCTTCTACTCTTTCTAAAGTAATGGAGAAATCAATTAACCGCTAACTCTTAAACTACCTAGAAACCTTCCATCTGATCAATGATCGCCAGTATGGATTCTGTTAGTGTCGATCCACTGGTGATATTCTGGCTTATATTACCTATTTATGGACAAATTCAATGGAAAAGTTTGGTGAAACACAAGCAGTCGCTCATGACATCTCAAAGTCTTTCGATCGTGTTTGGCATAAAGGTCTTCTAAACAATCTTCCACCTTCTGGTTTGCCAACTGCTTTTTGTAATTGGTTATCCAGTTTTCTCTCTGATCGCTCACTGAGGGTGATGGTATATGGCTCTCTGTCTTCTAACTTCTCCACTAATGCTGGTGTCCCCCAAGGGTCAGTTCTTTTCCCCACTCTTTTCCTCTTATACATTAATGACCTTCTTCCATTGACTGGAAATCCTATCCATAGTTTTGCCGATGATAGCACATTGCATTCCACTTTCCATTCCGAGAAACCTTACCCTGCTCAATCAGCTTCAACTTCTCGAATATCCGCTACCAATTCCTTAAATGCTGATCTCCAGGTAATTCTCCAGTGGGGCAAAGACAACTTGGTTGATTTCAATCCTTCTAAAACTCAGTCTTTTCTTATATCTCGCAAAAGGATTCTTCTGATCCATGCTTATCTTTGGTGACACTCTGATTTCTAGGCAAAACGATATATCTCCTTTGGGGATTACCCTGACTTCTAATCTCTCTTGGTACAAGCAGCACATTACAAATATTGCTTCCTCTGCATCTAAAAAACTTGGTTTTCTCTTTTGCTCTGGGCGTTACTTTTCTTCCAAACAGCTGTTCACTCTGTACAAATTGCAAATCCTCCCTACCATGGAATATTGTTCCCACATCTGGGTCTGGCGGTGCCCCCAAAACTTCTCTCGTGCTTCTAGATTCCGTTGAGAAGAGGGTAGTTAGGTTAATTAGGTTCAGAAGAGGGTAGTTAGATTAATTAATGACTCATCTTAGTTAGATTAATTAATGACGTACTGTTTAATAATAATAATAATGACGTACGGTAGTTAGATTAATTAATGACGTACTGTTTCTGCTGTATGCCTTTTCTACAGATACTTCCATGGGCACCATTCTTCTGAATTGGCTTCTATTATTCCCGCTCTCTCTTCCAAAACAGTTCGAACACGTGCTGCCACCAGCCAACATCCATTTACTGTCCAACTTCAAACTCACAGAACCAATTTTTCATCTTGTTTATTCATTCAACTGCCGTTTTCTGTAACCTTCCTTCATATGTCTTTCCTGAAAATTACAGTCTACAGAAGTCTAATGTCAACAAATATCTTCTCTATCTTCTGTCGTCTTCTCAACCTCCAATCCAAGCACGTTGCTAAGTAATATTGGTTCTAATACCTCTTGTGTTTGGGGTTTCATAAAAAAAAACCAAAAACATATTATTGCCTGGTAATGCGGAGGAGTGGCATTCCTCTGTGTGGTGTGGTTGTCACACCTCGACACTTCGGTGTCACCTGTCGTATTCTAGGTGCCAAATTTTAGAACTTGCATGTGGGGGTTTTATTCAGAGTTACTAACAGTCCCACAATCGTGAAGATGCTAGCAGACGATTTTGTTCGGAGAATGACCAAACTTCGCTGAATTTGGTCAGTTTGACCAAAGTGTCACCCAAATATCAGTTCCATCAGCATTTTAAACTCCCAGATAGCAAGCTCTAGTGTCTCATACCTCAGAGTATGTCTGTGATAGTGTCAAATTTCAGTTTACATTGTGAATTATGTTCAATAAGAATGTTTTTTGAAGTTGCTCCATTAAAATTTGGTAATAGTCAAAGGTCTTTATAGTGACCACCCAGGGAAATGAGAATAATGGTCGTTATATTTTGATAGTTCATAAAATTGGCAAAAGAACAAAGAAAAGTGAATATTTAGTGTATTGTACATAGTACATTCAAAAATTGGATTCAAAAACCAGAATCACACGCTGGTATTTAAATGGTTTATGCTGTGGCTGCAAGATTTCGTGGGGTGTGGACATTGACTTTGGTGCACATGCGTGCCAAGTGGGAACTTACTTGATAACTTTGCTCATATGTCACAGCTGATTGATTGCGGAATGTTGTTTGAACAGCATGCTAACATCAAGTTCTTTAAACTTTGAAAAAGTATTAGAGATGCTACAAGCATTACAGAAAGTTTATGGAGATGATGCTTTGAAAAAAAACAGCAGTTTAAAAGTGGTTTATTCAATTTAAAAATGGACAGAAAACGTTGGAAGGTACGGGGGATGCCCTTCAATGTCACGAAACAACAAAGATATCATGAAAGTGAAGGAACTGAGGCAAAATTATGAGGCATATGACTGTTGTGAGATTGCTCATGAAATGGGACTGTCTGTAGTCTCAGTATGCATAATCCTCATGTGATTTAGGAATGCATTGCCTGTGTGCTAAGTTTATGCCACGCTTGCTGTTGGACGATCAAATAGACTGCAGGAAAGCCATCGCAGTTGATTTGTTTGGAAAGCCTATGCGGGATTTAAGATTCTTAAGATAAGAGGTCACTGGGGATGACAGTTGGGTGTTCGCCTGAGATCAAGATAGAATTATCTGAATGGCAAATAAAAATGTCTCCACGGCCCAAGAAGTCTTTTGCAACGAAATCCAACGTCAAAATCATACTGATCATTTTTTTTCAATGATGAGGGCATAGTGCAGTGTTTCCCAAACTTTTTTAGTCACGGAACACTTTTCATCTTACAATATATTTACGGAACACTTACGAAACACAAGTTTAGTGGGAGCCAAAGAACGTTTTGCTAATAGTTTATTACATACCAAGCATATGCATCAGGAGCATCTTATTTCCAACACATGTAAAGCCGAAACTGTCATATACTTTCGTTTTGGTCTTTTATTAGTTGGTTCCTGTTTTTTTACTTCGGATTTTCGGGGAACAAAGGGCTGCAAATTGTTCATCCTCACTTTGAAGTGTGACAGTATTGAGTTCATTTTCATTGACCACAGTTGCTATACCAGAAGTACTTGCTTCTCATTTTAAGGTTCCATTTTTCAACCATAAATCCATGGTCATTTATTTTAATAATAATGTTTTGAAATACTGATAATTATCAAAAAAACTTTATACAAGGAAGTGAGTTCAGTTACGATATCGGTTCGCTTCCCACTCTCCTGGAGTTCAACCATTGTATTCCAGGTTAAATCGCATAAGAATGGCATATTACAGGGGTGGCCAATGAGTTGATCACGACGAATTTTAAATATGCAGTCATCCCTCGATTTGTGCACCTTGTGCAATGAAATTTTTGAAATGGTAGATCGCGGCGCATTTTGAAGGAAAAAAGCAGATCGCATCACATATTAAGTTGGCGACTCCTGACATATTAGATCACTACAATGCTACTTTTTTGTAGATGTTATTACTTCTACGCATACTTCTCTATGCAAAGCACACCAAAATCACATCCGGTGAGTATGGGGCTCACATCTGGTGAGTATTGGCTTGGCACACACCAGGGTCCTGAGCTGGATATCATCATTCTTCTCTTTCTTAGTGATTCCCTTTTGACTTTCTGTCTCTTTCTCTCTCACAGGGTAACTCGGGACTTTTTTTTTTTGGCCGGTGCAGCATAAGTCTCAGTCTTCCTTGCACCATATAGCTAATAATAATAATAATTAGCCTATGCCAGTATATTAATAGGTGCATCCATAACCAGGTGGGCAGGAGCAGCAGTGCGTAGCACACGCTTCTTCATTAGACCGGGGTTTGAGCCCGTGACCACCAAATATGGAGGATGCAGAAAGGTCAGGGAATGACCACTGCATATCCCCGGAACAATATGGCCTTAGTTGCTAATGCTCCTAAAAACCAAATAACAAACAAGCAAACAGTATATTAATAACTGAAAAAAAAAACAATGCTAAAAATTATAATGATACATAAGTGGTGTATGCTACAATTTGCAAAATTTATTTATTTTATTTTATTTTTTTAATTGTTAATTACGATTTTTCACGGAACACTTGTTCACATCTCATAAAACACAGTTTGGGAAATGCTGGCATAGTGCATCACAAATATGTGACTCGGGGAGAAGCATTACTGCTGTTTAGTACATTGAGGTTTTGACATATTTGTGTGAGAATGTGAAGTGAAGATGACCTCAGAAATGGAAGGATGGCTGGATCCTTGTGCCATGACGATGTGCCCAGTCATACAGCAATGGCCATCGATCAGTTCCTAACTGCAAAAAAAATCGCAGTTGTGCAGTAGTCTTTCTACTGCCCTGACCTTGCACCGTCTGACTTCTGTCTGTTCCCTTAACTGAAAATGGGTGTTTCAGGGTTGACGTTTTGCTAGAGTGGATGACATCAAAGAAAATGTCGAAGTTGCCACCCTATGTGCACTTTAAAAACGCGATTTTAAAGAATATTTCAAAGCTTGGGTAGACCAATCGGGTGTGTGCATGCATGTGTGCAGAAGGAAGGTGCTTTGAAGGTTAGTAAGCTTAGCTCTTCATTAACATTTTTATAGTAAACTTCCAGAAACATTTTGAATGTACCCTTATTATACTAATAGTATAATCTAATTCAGAATATGTACTAAACTATTGAACAAGAAAATGAAGATTGTACATTTTGTATTGTTTGTTTAGTGTAGTAAGATTAATGTGTAAATTGCATATGTACAGTCAGTTCTGCTATAACTATTTTGGCAACAGAATTTGCTTCAACATGACTGATATATTAGGAAACAATGCGAGTATAATGCGATTTTCATGTTAGCTCATGTGCGATTTTGTCTGTGAATAACAGACGAAACGTAGCGACCTGCACAGCAATACATGCAAGTTTACGAAGCTTAAAAAATGTCAAATGTGTGAGAGCTATATTTTCCATTTACTGTAGTTGTATTGGTTGGAGACACACTGCTGTCATTCGCGATATTGTAGGTCGACTCATGTTTTCAGGAGTTCATATTTTTCAGTTCGAATAGAAATTTCATGAGGCAGAATAGTGTGAGCAGAGGAGTACATTTTTGGAGGTCACTGCCATAAAACAAAAATAATTTGCAGTTCCCAGTTTATTGGGCTTTTCTGTTAGTGCAGTCTAATTATAAACAGGTAGTGAACTCGATCTTATTGCATATGTGATAATATTGATAGCTGGAATTTTGTGAGTTTTACGTTATTATGGTGTTTCCCCTTCCACAAAATCTTCAGTCATATAAAATTATATAAAATCAAATAAATTTTCAAAATCTTCTCTTCATTCCTATTTTTAACCACGAAATTGTTACTGCCTGTTTCATTTGTGCGTGCCATGTTTGTCATTATTGATTGCTTATCTTTGTTACTGTTTGAAATTTTACAATCAAAAAAAAAAAGTCAGCAAAAAGAAATATCAATTAGTATGTATATATAGACACTGCATATTTACTGTAATATTTATTTATTTATTAGAAGACGAAATGCACAAGGCATAATTTCTTATGGGTTTAGGTAATTAACTATATAATATCAGTGTAAACTATGGCATATCTACACTGATATTATATGGTTATTTATTTATTAGAAATTCAAGATGTTTAAACCTGTGTTAGCAATTTTGTTGGGTTTCTAACTTTTATTTAGTGTTTTACTAACCAGACTGAACATTTTTTTTTTTTTTTTTTTTTAAGTGCTCCACCCAACCCCTGTTTTTCTTGTTAAGCCCTGTTGTTTTTAATACATGAAATGCCATAACTTGGAGATTTTTTAGAAAACATATACTGTGTTATAGCAGAACTGACTGTATACTGTATATACTTGAATATACACTGCCCTGTCAAACCAGTTTACACCGTGTCATGGTGAGAACTAGTAAATGCAATACTGCAGGTTTGTGGCATGCAATCTGTATACTGAGTGTTCCTTACAAAGTAATGTTCAAGTTTGCAGATGATACAAAGATTGGCAGGATTGATAATGACAGTATGTACTGCAACAGGATCTAGAAAAGTTAGGCAGATGGACTTTTTTTTTTTTTTTTTTATCGTATGATGTGAGAAATACATGAAGGAATCAGTTTTTTCCTGCTTCCTTCGTGTATCGTGGCTGTGAGATTCAACCGGATAGTGTGGCACCATCGTGATATCCAAGCCCGAGGCGGGATTCGAACCCGCGACCTTTGGGTTGCCAGGCAGGCACTTTACCCACCAGGCTAGCCCGGTCGGCGGCAGATGGACTGAGAAGTGGCAACTGAAGTTTAGCAATGACAAATTTAAAGTACTGCATATGGGTAGCAGTAGCCCCACAGTAATGTACCAACTGTGTGGTACTACACTCAGGGTGGTGAAGAATGAAAAAGACCTGGGGTAATTGTGCAGTTAGATATGAAGTTTTCTGAACAATGCTTACAGGCTGCCAGGACAGCTCATGCATTTTGGTCAGTGATATACAGGAATTTTGCTAGCAGGAATAAGGTGGTGATTATCCATTTGTATAAGGCAATGATCAGGCCACACCTTGAATACTGCATACAAGTCCGGAGGCCTCATTTTAGGAAGGATGTAAAGCTGCTGGACTGAATACAGAGAAGGGCAACAAGATTGGTGAGGGGAACAAAGGGTGCTCTTAGCAAGAAAGGCTTCAGTTCTGCAAATGGTGGCTTCTTGAGACTAGGCACCTGCGAGGTGATCTGACGGAGGTTTTCTAAGGCTTCGAATATTTTGAGCAAGCTCAGTGCTGATGGGATTCTTCCTCTTGCTCATATTTCGCTCTTGACAGGGGATAAATTCTAATGCTAATAATGATAATACTTGTTTGACATTGGCAAGGGACATGGTCTAATGGACTTCAAAAACAGGATAGTTGAAGGGTGGCAGTATTACGGAAACTGCAAAAATTGTGGTCTGCTCATGGGGTTCTGTATTTAAGGTGTAGTTAAGGAGTGGATGGATAGTGGACAGAGCAGCATTTACTGGACCAGTGGTATGCACTTGTGTCTCATTGATGGGCATTGTGAATGTAAGTTGTCCTGCCATGTGTGAGCTGGTAAACAGAACAGAATGGATGACCAATGTCATTAACCAGTGGATGACAAGTAGTTTCCAAGATCATGAGTTAATGTGCTCTTCTCTGTATTGGCCGCTGGAGTAGATGCCTGGTGAAGGTACCTTTACTGCCATCCATCGCCAATGACACCTAAAGTTTGTATCTGAATAGTACCATTGGACCATTCACGACTTGAAAAAGTTATCTTTTCTGTTGAATCGCATTTCCTGCTCTGCTGGAGTTGGACAGTAAATGGAGGTTACAGCAAAAAACTGTGGAGAGGAACCACTCTGATGTCCTCGTCCAACAGAAAGAGGCAGGTGGCAGCATTGTTTTGGTATGGAGGATGTTTCCTGATAATTTCTTGGAGCTGTCATACTACTAGACTACACTCAGAATGCTAATAACTACCTATCCATTGTCTCAGATCAGGTAAATCCTTCATGTTGACTGTCTTCCCAGATGGTACATGTGTGTTCCAGAAAGATGATGATGTGCCCTGCCACATTGTCAGTACTGTTCAAAAGTGGTTTGCCGAACATGAAAGTGATTTTGAAGTGTTACCTTGGCTGCCAAATTAGTTGGATATGAATCCCATAGAACATCTCTGGGATCCCGTGTTTGGATCCTCCACCATGAACAGCAAATTTACAGGATACAAATCCTGGTGACATGTTACAGCACCCCTCCTGCAACATTCAGAGGCCTTAAAGTGTCCATGCCTTGCCTTGTGGTGACACTACTAACTAGAGGACATATCCTCTATTAAGTAGGTTGTTTGTTTGTTATTTGGTTTTTAGGAGCATTAGCAACTAAGGCCATATTGCTTCGGGGATATGCAGTGGTCATTCCCTGACCTTTCCGCATCCTCTGTATTTGGTGGTGACGGGCTATTAAGTAGGTGGTCATGTTTGGACTGCAGAGTGTATATCAATGCCTAACCATAAACAGAGGAATTGGTTTCATACTTAAAAATGCAATATTCCAGTGGCAGAGTATGTTTTAAAAGAGAATTATGAAGGAGTGTGACAGTGGTAATTCACTTTCATAGTTAGGCAGGTTCTAATCCCTGATGAGTGTTCATTGATGAAACTTCTTGCTCAACCATTGTAGGTTCCTCTTCTTGATCACTACAAAAATCAGGTTCTGTTATGTCTGTAATGAGTTGCTCTTCATTCATAAATATCCCGAAACACACAATGCCCACATCCACTTTGGCATAATCTTCTGAATACACATTTTCCTATATGTTTAGGCGATGACACACGTCCTCAAATTTCTTCACTATTATTGGACTATTCTTTGCAGTTAATAGACAAAGAAGCATGGAACTGCACTTGTTGCATCATTCAAGCACCGAAAAATCTAGTATGTTTGAAGTAGTGTGTGTGTGTAACAACCTATAGCGTCATAAGTGTAAGTAATTGATTACACAATGATTCGGATCAGTCAGCACTTAATTTCACCCCATTAGGAAACTTTTGATGGGTGTCCTTGGTAATGAAATTGATGACAGATCTATAGATCTCAGCTCTGTAGCCGATGTGCTATATGTGGATATTTCTATTTCTCTCCAAAATAGTATCATTTTCCTCACCATGACACAAGTAGTGTACTCAATTGTTATGATGCAGACAGAGTTCACCCCCTACTAAACAATGCTGGCCATGCATCTTTTGATCTGATTCAGAGTTGTTCAGCCTGAAGGGCCACTTTTATTCCTAATTCACATCAGAGTAATCTGCCCCAAGTTACTTTTAATGAACAATCGCATAAGGCAGGGCTGGATTTTGGGGGCAACACTATATATCCTTCCACTCCCCACACACTTTTTAAATCTCTGGCCTTCACAGAGTACACAACGCGGAGATGGGGGAACCCCTGGTGCCATCAGACAACTAACAGACTTTGCACTTGTCCGTAGGCCCTAGGCACTTTTATTCCGAAATGTGCTAAAAAGGAGGGGGAAAATTTTTCTTCTATTTTAACACTGACTGTGAATCATGTCAATTAATGTGACTCAAGTTTCAACTATAATAATTGATAAACCACCTCAATTGAAGGAGTGACCATCACTTCGATTCTTCTAGTTTCAAGAAGAGTTGCTAGATAGCATATTGAATTGAAGCTCTTAGAGTCGATTGCATATATGTTTTCTCAGTTCATTTTTCATTAGTCACAGTGAAAAGATTGAAGCGTTGTTTTTTTTTTTTTTTTTTTTTCCCCCTTTCTTCGTAGGCCCTAGGCACTGTGCCTAATGGGAAATCTGGCCCTGGCATAAGGAAACCCCACTGGTAGGCTATATGAATTTTGTCTTGATACCACCCAGACAGAGAACCTCTGCCGAAGCAGTACCACTATCGAATAAGGTCTAATCGAGTTCACTTGAACTTCATTTTTTACCAGTTATTCATCCAAAAGGTACTTAAAATCAGCCTTCAGTTACCTTCACAATTCCACCACTCCAGCCGTTGACAACCTGCATATGCTACATATTGTCTTATCATCAGTTAATGTCCTTCCTAGTAAAGATTGTGAGCAATCTCCAAGTCTAATTGCTCATATTCAAATATAGTTGCTACTACCTAGCTATCTCGCCGACCGGGCTAGCCAGGTGGGTAAAGTGCCTGCCTGGCAACCCAAAGGTCGCGGGTTCGAATCCCGCCTCAGGCTTAGATCAAAGTATTGCAAAAACCTTGGGAGGTGCTTATGGCCACAGAAGCCGATGCACCAACAACTACCAAAAAAAAAAAAAAAAAACCTAGCTATCTCTTCAAAACCTGCTCCATTTAATCAACTTGAACATTCCCATTATTTCTGATACCAATATCTCTCTCTCTCTCTCTCTCTCTCTCTCTCTCTCTCTCTCTCTCTCTCTCTCTCTCTCTCTCTCTCTCTCTTGTTGGTTCTGAAGGTCTGAAATGCATTACTTCAAATCAGCTTCTCCCCACAAGTTCGCATGTTGTAGTAGATAACTACTGCTCAGCATCAACAGCTTATTCTTCCTTTATCATTCCTTGTCCTTTGACTCTTTGGATCCCATGATCGGACTGTTTTGGATCCCATGTTGTGGCCCCCCAGGAGTCTTAATTAAACTGTTTGAAAATAGACCTACTAATGGTTCTTCTGAGAAGTTTGAAAACATATAGCAACTGCTGTTCATGAACAGAAATTTTTCTCTTCCTTCCCTTGCACTCAAAAATAAGGATCATTCTCGTGCAATGTTTACTTTCATATCTGCAGAAGAATTGTAAAAAAATCTGTTTTCAAGTCCACAATAGATGCAGATAACTTCGATATCTATCTTTTGACTAAAGGCTATCTCCACTTAGGCATTAATGATTCAGAAATTACCACATCCAATTTCAATATCTCTAGAGGATACTGCAGTGGTGGTGTTGTTGCCCTAATTCACGAGAGAATCACAGTATTCAATCTAGTACTTAATGATCTTGAGGCTCTTTATTGCATTCTTAAAATTGGGAGCCAGAAGATGCTCAATATTTCTTGTATGTTTTCTGCCTCCAATTACCTCAACCAGTGTCCACATCTTTGTTGTGTGCTCAGTACCATATTTCCATAGATTCTTTTCTCTGACCTTACTATTGTTGCAGGCAACTTTAATATGCAACAAGTTAAACTCCAATATGCATCTAAATTCGATGTAACTAGCTTGCATTTTGACTCTACGAGTAGCTTTAGTCTTGAGCAGCACTGTCAATTTTCCTTGATCACAATCCTGCCTGAATCTCTTGTTTGCTTCATCTGATGTTGTAAGACAAGGTACCCACTCTTCCAGTCTGATTACATCCTTATTTTTGAGGTTCAACCTTCTTTCAGATGTCATATGTTTGTAAACCTACATACAACTTCAGGAAGACTAATTTAAATGTCAACTTGGGAATCTTGATCTCCAATTTTTGAACATGCCTAACATGTGGACTATTCGACTGTTGCTCTCTTTCACGTTACTGTTTCAGTCATCAACAATTGTATTTCCATCTCTGTCACCTTCAGTGTCATGTTTCCTCCCTGGTATGACAGGGTCATAATTAAGATTAGATCAAAGGAATTCATTAGGGGAAGATTCTGTGAATATGGCGATCAAGCACATCTTGTTAGTTATTGGCTTTAAGGCAGCAAGTGAAATCTTAATCGACCTGCTTCATACATAAATTCTGTTCAAAATAGCTTAATCACCAAAAACATTGAACCATTTTGGAATTATAAAATCTAAATCTAAATCATGCGAACAAATCCACTATCTGAAATTGGACCAAAATATATCTATTTCCTGACCTCAACTAGTTTTGATGCCTTTTCTGAATTCTTCGAAAATTGACCTACTTAAGTAGTAATTCATTGTTCTCTTCTGTGTGACCTAATACCTAGAAAGATGACATCATTAATTGTATTTACTTGTGTGATGAAAATACAGAGTATGTGCCTTATTGAACTAAATTACTATTCTGCAGGCTCTGATCATACCCCTGTTCTCTTCTGGAAAAATACCAAAACACATCTTCAACAATTCTGCTAAAGCTTTTTAACCTTTACTTACAAGAAGGCATCTATCCTGTTCACTTCAAAAATGTCAATGTACAGCCTATCTTTAAAAGAGACCAAAGGACTTAAATAGAACCACAGACTGATTTCTCTCCAGAACAGCATTGTAAGCAGTTTTGTTACTATAATCTACAAGCATTTATCTAACTACCTGAAACTTTTCATGGCTTAACAAAATGAATTCTGTAAAATTAGATTGGTCGTTGCTAACCTTGCCCTATTTTGGCAGCTTTTCTGACTTGTTTACACAGGCCAACTAGTGGATGTTGTTTTTGTGGATATAACAAGTATTGAAGAGCTGTGGAATTCAGGACCCCCTTCTTTGCTATATCCAAAGCTGTCTTTTTCAGAGGCAACATACTATTTTTGTCAGTAGTGCTCATTCAGAATCCTTCTCCCCGACTAGCAATGTTCCCTAAAATGTCTTCCCTACTACTTCTCATATTTAATATCTTTATCATTGACCTCTCTCAAATACTTAGGATCCTCACTTCAAATTGAAATATTTGCTGATGATGTAAAACTCTACTCATCCATTTTGAAATCATTGCACTTAATTCAACTCTAGCAAGCTCTAAAAAAAAAACTCATGCAGTGGGCTCTCTATAAATCCATCTAAGTGCCAGTCTGTTCCCTTTTGCAACTTCCAGATAACCTAATAATCTCTGCTATTCCTGTCATATTGGTTCAATTTGTATTCAAAAGTATGATTAAATTACTGATTTAGGAGTTATTTTTGCATGGCAACTTCTGATTTGACAACCATATCAACCGTGTCATTAGTAAATCTTTTAAAATATTGGTTTCATTAAGAAACCAATATTTTAAAATTCTTTCCACTTTTAAAATTTATTTTAAAATTCTTTCCACTTTCCACAGAGGAATTCTTTCCACTTTAAAGATTACAGGTATGTTGTCCTTCTGTACAGAGCAGCCATTCTACTATTCATTAACTATGGCTCTGTTATCTGGAAACCCAGGTGCCTCCTTAGCCAGGTGGGAAGGAGCAGCAGTGTGTAGCGCGCGCTTCTTGATTAGACCGGGGTTCGAGCCCGTCACCACCAAATACGGAGGATGCAGAAAGGTCAGGGAATGACCACTGCATATCCCGGAGCAATATGGCCTTAGTTGCTAATGCTCCTAAAAACCAAATAACTAACTAACTAACTAATCTGGAAACTCTGTAGGAAGATCCACTTAAAAACTGGAAGCTATCCATCATAACTTTGTAAGGTACCTCTCCTCCAGGAATCCTTTGTTCTACCACTCATATTACTGTCACTCAGTGTTTACTGTCATCTCAAAAGTCTTTATGTTAGAAGACCCATAGCTGATCTCAATTTTCTTTTTAAAATTCCCTCTGGAAATTGTGATTCTCCAAATCTGTTGCAATTGATAAACTTTCACATCTCTCCCATCAGTAGACTTTCCATATCCATCCATCCATCCATCCATCAGTGATATTAAGAAATAGTCCTAGAACAGACCTTCCTCAATTGCAAATAATCATAATTTAGATTTCTTTAGCAACTCGGCTAATATTGTTATTACCGTTAAGGTCTTTGAGCATTCCCTTTGTGCAGTAAGTGATGTGGTTTAATAATACTACTTTAATTAATCTTATTTAATAAATAAGATTACTATAATTTCATTATTATTGTAAGACTACTTTTTGTCTATTTTTTTATTTTTTATTTTTATCCTAGTAAGTTCCTAATTTGTTATTATTTTATTCATTATTATTGTTATAATTTTATATTTCAAATGTCTTTCTTTTTTTTTTTTCTTTTAATTAAAAGAAAAAAAAGCATTATAAGACATTAGCATTAGTATATATGATACAAGAAAGCAAGCTTATGCAGCATCAGCCAAAAAAAAAAAAAAAAACCCACTTCCACTTCACCACTCTGTTCGTTCGAAATACCTCTCCAGCTGAGCCTTAAATTTATTTAGGCTATCAACTTCCACGACAAGGGATGGAAGTCTGTTCAACCAACCAACTACCCGCTGGCTAAAGGCAAATTTCCGCACGTCTATCCTATATCTGTTTTTCCTCAATTTGAATTTATGCCCTCTCAGGTGATTATTCTGAGCAAGAGGAAGAATCCCATCAGCATTGAGCATGCTGAAACCATTCAAGGCTTTATACACCTCTATCAGATCACCTCGCTGGTGCCTAGTCTCCAGACACTGTAATTTGCAAAACTTAAGCCTTTCTTCGTAAGAGTACTCCTTTGTTCCATTCACTAATCTTGTTGCCCTTCTCTGTACTCATTCCAGCAGCTCTACATCCTTCTTGAAATGAGGCCTCCAGACCTGTATACAGTACTCAAGGTATGGCCTGACCATTGCCTTATACAAGGGAATAATCACCTCCTTATCCCTGCTAGAAAAATTCCTGTATATCATTGACAAGACACCATGAGCTACTCTTGCAGCCCATCTGCATTGCTCAGAGAACTTCATATCATATGTTGCTCCGGGGTTGCTGTTTCCTATATGTAGTACTTTACATTTGTCAATGTTAAACTTCGTCTGCCACCTCGGAGCCCATCTGCTCAACCTTTCCAGGTCCTGTTGCAGCAGCAGCATAGTGTCAGTAGTGTCCTTGACAACTCTGCCAACCTTTGTATCATCTGCAAACTTGGACATTAATCTTGATATACCATCATCAATATTATTTATAAATACAGAAAACAATAATGGACCCAACACTGAACCCTGAGGGACTCCACTAATAACATTAGTCCACGGTGAGCAGTGTCCATTGATTACCACTCTCTGTCTTCTCCCCCTCAACCACCCCCTTTATCCATAGCAGCAATTTGCCTCCAATGCCACACTGCTCAAACTTGTGCAGCAGTCTTCCATGTGCAACAGTACCAAAAGCCTTTCCAAGATCCAAGTATATAATATTAAAGTTATTCCCTGCATCCAGTTCTTTTGTGACTGCATCATAGTATCCAATCAAATTAGTCAGGCAAGACTTCCCCTTAACAAAACCATGCTGTGGCTGAGCTATAACTGAAATCTTGTCTAGATGATCCTGCAGTGCTTCTTTAACCAGTGCCTTCATTAATTATTCTGGAACAGAAGTTAAACTCACAGGTCTATAATTACTTGTCGGCCTTTGATCCTCCTTTGTGAATTGGGGTCACATTTGCACATCTCCAGTCTGTGGGTACCTCCCCTGAGTCCAAAGAAGCTCTCATAATTATGGCTAAGGGTTTGTTTACATCCCTTTTTTTTTTTTTTTTTTTATGAAAACCCCAAACACGAAAGGTATCAAAACCTATAGTACATAGTACTGTGCATGGGTTGAAGGAGAAGTATGGGGGGAGGGGGATGCCGGAAACTTTGCTCTAGAGACTAAACATGGGTTTCACCACTTCAAGCCTCCAATAAGCAAAGTGGTGGTATTTCACCGGTTGATGAAATTTGCTGCCTCCTTTAATATAACTGGATAAATCCCATCCACCCCAGGTGCCTTGCTTGTGTTTATCTTCAACAATTTCTCCTCATAGGGACTTCTTTTTCCACTTATTTTTTTTCTTTGACGCAGAGAAATCGTTTACACACAACTGGATCACACAATTTTATAAAATCATCTAAAACAATATTGTAATAATCTGCCCACCTTCAACATTTATTTGGTGTCGAAACTTTTCAGCAGTTGCTGTCAGACATTTTTGCTGTTTTATTCGGTGAACTGTGCTAAGACCTGTATCCACTGCAGCACTAGAGCCTGATCAATTGGAATTTCTAACTGCTTTTTGTTGCCTCTTCTTCACAAAACTGAATAACTGAATTTTTTTGTGAAAACTCCAAACATGAGAAGTGTTAGAACCAGTAGTACTTATAGTACTTAGTACCATGCATTAGTTGGAGGTTGAGAAGATGAAAGAAGATATTTGTTGAAATTAGACTTGTACTTCTGTAGATTGAATTTTCAGGAAATGTGTATGAAGGAAGGTTGTTCCAGAAAACAGAAGTTGAATGAATAAATGAGGAAGAAGAAAAGTTGGTTCTGTGAGTTTGAAGTTGGACAGTAAAAGAATGTTGACTGGTTGCTGCACATGTTTGGACTTCTTCTGAAAGTCGATTCAGAAGAACAGTACCCATGTAAGTATCTATAGAAAAGAATGCAGCAGAAACAGAACATCTATGAGACAGAGATTGGAGAGAGACTGTTAGAGATGAGTCATTAATGAACCTAACTGTCCTCTTTTGAATGGAATCTAGAAACCTGAGAGAGGTTTTGTGTGTGCCACCCCAGATGGAACAATATTCCATGGTAGGGTGGAATTGTGATTTGTACAGCGTGAACAGCTGTTTGGAAGAAAGTTTTTTAGATGCAGAGAAAGCAGTATTTGTAATGTGCTTATGTCAAAAGAGATTACAAGTCGGGGTAATCCCAAATGGACATATGTGATCTTGCCTAGAAATCGGGGTGTCATCGAAGACAAGAATAGGAACAGAAGAATCCTTTTTGTGAGTTATAAGACAGGACTAAGCTTTAGAAGGATTGAAATCCACTAAGTTATCTTTGCCCCACTGGAGATCAGCATTTAAGGAACCAATAGTGGATATTTGAGAAGTTGAAGCTGTTTGAGGAGGGCAAGGTGGAATGCAATGTGTTATCATCAGCAAAACTATGGATATGATTTCTGGTCAGTGGAAGAAGGTCATTAATACACAAGAGGAAAAGAGTGGGTGAGAGAACTGAACCTTGGTGACTCTATTGTCAGGGAAACGGGGAACATGCTTTGTAAAAAGGATAGGTGGAACAGGACCAGGGTATGTCTGCCAGGAGCAAAGGTTGATGACATTGTAGAGCGGATATCATCTTTTAAGGGCACAAAAGTTGATATAGTTGTACATGTTGGCACTAATGATATTAAGAGTAGGAGACATGGCAGAATTACTTAACGAGTACAGGTCACTGTTGAAAAAAAACCGTGAATTAAGGTTGAATTTGAAAGTGTCTGCAATTCTGCCCAGACACGATAGGAAGGAGTATATGATGAGAGCCTTGTCGATCAATTCGGCCCTGGAAAGATTGTGCAAGGCTCAAGAGGTAGAATTTTTTTCAGGCTGGTCTGTACTTGTTAACACGAGAGACTGCTTCTACAGGGATGGGATACACTTAAATAGAAAGGGTGCAAAAATATTTGCTGATGCTATCGAGGCAGTGTTAGGTGGGTCGGAAAACTGCTAGCTTGGGGGGTATACAAGGACTAATAGATTAACAGTAGCCACTGGCAGAGGTGAAAGTGATTCTTGCACTGCTTCTATTGGAATGAGAAGCAGCCTGGAAAACAAGATGCAGGATATTTCAGAGACTGCTGGGAGTCATTGCGGTACAAGTAAACACATCGGTTGTGTTAGGGTAGCTAAGAATAGGAACAGGTGCATGTATACTTGTGTGTACCCCAGTGCTAGGAGTTTGGTAAATAAATTTGATGAATTTGAAGTATTGCTCAAAACATCAAAGGCAGATATTGTTGGGATATCAGAAACGTGGTGTCACACATATATAAGGAATGAAGAACTGGAATTTGGGGAGTTCAATGTGTACAGATAGGAAGGGAGGAGGGGTTATGCTATTAGTTAAGAGAAACATAAAATCCAAGGTAAGTGAAGCCAGTCGACATCACTGGACAGTGCAGTGTCGAGTCAGTTTGGTGTGACATAAGCATTGGGAGATCAAATTTGAGAGTAGGAGTGTGCTATAGGCCTAATGACTCTGACGAGTATAATAAGAAACTGTACAGGGAAATAGAGTGGGTCAGTAAATCACAGAGTCTTATAATGGGAGATTTTAATTTCCCAGATATTGACTGGAATTTGTGGGTTGGTCACTCTCACACTAACAAGGCTTTTGAGGATTTAGTGGATGATTGTTTTCTACATCAGCATGTTTGGGAGGCAACTAGAGGGAGTAATACTCTTGATCTGATTATCAGTAGTGATTCTTTATGCATTAAGAATCTGCAGATAAAGGAACCACTAGGTGGCAGTGAACAGTGTGCTGAAGTGGGATTTACTCAAAGAGGTAACTACCATCAGGGGTAAAGGGAAGGGTTTTTGCTTTCGTAAAGGCGACTATGATGGTCTTAGACAGTATTTAAATTCTATACAGTGGGACCAACTGATGATATTACCAACAGCAAATTCAAAATGGGAAGCAGTCAAAGAACTTATCTTGGAAGCTACTAGGCTTTACATACCAACTAAGAAATATTGTTCAAGGTTTAGGCCTAAGTGGATGTCAGATGAACTAATGAGACATATGGCAGAGAAGAAAAATGCATGGGATACATATAAATTAATGGGTGACATGGAAGCCTATGATAGATATAAGCTGGCCTGTAACCAAGTCACAAAGGAGATTAGGCAGGCAAAGGCAGATTATGAGAAATCCTTGGCAAAGGATGCAAAGAAAAACAACAAAGAGTTCTTTACATATGTAAACTCTAGAATGTAGATTCTCGAAGTGGGCGGTACACCCCCCCAGTGGGCGCTGATGCCTTCTAGGGGGGGGTTCAGAAGCAATTTGGGGGCGTTCAGGCCTTTTGGGGGTCGGTGGCTCCTTATCCGTATTTTTATATCCTCGGGGTCCAGTGGACCCAGTTCAAAGGTCAACTAATAAATTCTATAATTTTTACTCTATGGACACAGCTGAAATTCACTATAGGTGAAGCCAGAACTGTTTTCTTCGATTTTGCCACTTCAATTTTCAAAACCTTCTATTGAATGTCACGCAAATGACAAAAATGTGACATCAAGTGTGTATTTTTTTAGGCCTTTTTCTGTTATTTTTCTAAACCCACCCTAATTAGCCTAAGGCCTTTGAAACGCGACAACGCGAGCTACTGTGAGTTGACATAAGAAGCAATAAAGCAAAACAGTAGCAACAAATGTTTTTGAAAGGCGTACATTTTTGCTGTTTAGGAATAAGTTTCATTACAATCATCAGTCAAAAGTGTGATAGATAAGGGGAGTCATACAAAGTGTAAATTAAATCTTTTAATTTGTGAATATTGTTGCAAATTTTATTACTTCATTATGTCTGAATCTAAGAAGAAATATCGACAGTATAGTGTTGAGTATTTGAAATACGGCTTTATTCAGTCTCCTACGAACCAATTATTACCTATGTGCTTGATTTGCCAAAAAGTATTTTCAAGTGAAGCATTGAAGCCTTCTAGGCTACAAGAGCATTTGACTAAAATGCATGCTGACGAAAAGGATAAAGATTTGTTCTATTTTCAAGTACTAGAAGAAAAATATTTTAAACGTCCAACTATATCAAAACTTTTTGCGTCGTCCACTAAACAAGATAATGACGGATTACAAGCTTCTTATAATATTTCATTATTAATCGCAAAAGCGGGAAAACCACACACAATTGGTGAGGAATTAATCTTGCCGGCAGTAAAAGAAGTAATAAACACTGTGCTTCATAAGTCAGTGTCAGATATCATCAGGAAAATTGCTTTGAGGAATAATTCAGTGCAAAGAAGAATCGATGAAATGGCTGAAGACTTTGAAAAATCATTGTGCGATTATTTGAAGACATGCCAATTTTCCATTCAACTTGATGAATCAACTCTCCCAAATAATGAAGCACTACCCTTATCATACGTACGATTCATAAAAGAAGAAAAAGTTTGTCAAGAATTATTATTTGCTAAAAATTTGGAAGCTGATACAAAATGAGAATCTATATTTAATACCACGAATAAGTTTTTTCAAGAGAAAGACATTCCAATTCGTAATATTTTGTCTGCTGCTACTGATGGTGCTCCAGCAGTGACAAGGCGCCACAAGGGTTTCATAGCACATTTGAAACAAGCAGTATCAAATGTACTCTCTATACATTGTGTTCTTCATTGTCAACATTTGGTTGCGAAGAACTTAAGTGAATGCCTGCATACGTCACTCCATTACGTTATTAGAGCAGTCAACAAGATTAGAAGCAATTCATTGAGTGACAGATTGTTTAGCCAACTTTGTAGTGAAAACGATGAAGATTTCAATCGTTTGCTGCTTCACACAGAAGTTCGTTGGCTTTCAAAAGGTATTTGTCTGAATCGATTTTACAATTTGTTTGATTCAGTACTAGAGTTCCTAGAAAACAGAGATGACGGATTGCGGGCCAACCTGATTACATCCAAAAATTACATCGCTTATTTGACAGGCCTCTATAAAATATTTAATGAAGTCTATCTACAATTACAAAGTGATGAATAGAATTTAATTAAAACAAAAAACATTATTGCTGCTTTTGTGGGGAAACTTCTTTTGTTCAAGGGAATCTAGGCCGAGGGGAATATAGCCACTTTACAAATTTATCAACAGTGTCTCTCAAAAAGGAAGATTTACTTACATACTGCCAACACTTGGAGGTTCTCCATGCTGATTTTAATGAGCGATTCAAGGATATTCTAAACATGAATATACCAAATTGGGTTCTAGATCTTTTCTCACATGTAAACATAGTAGGATCATCAAATTTAGAAGAGGAACTCATAGAACTCACAACAAATGAAGAACTAAAAATAAAATTCAAAAGTGGATACCAAGAGTTCTGGCTTCAGAAATCAATACCGACACTGTACTCTGGATTATGGGAAATAGTGCAGAAATTTTTAATTGCATTTCCATCTTGGGCGCTTCCGTAGCCAGGTGAGAAGGAGCAGCAGTGCATAGCACACGCTTTTTTGATTAGACCGGGGTTCAAGTCCGTCACCACCAAATACGGAGGATGCGGAAAGGTCAGGGAATGACTACCGCATATCCCGGAGCAATATGGCCTTAGTTGCTAATGCTCCTAAAAAAACCAAATAACAAACATAACATTTCCATCTTCTTATTTGGCTGAGCATGGGTTTAGTGCTGTAACGAATTTACTATCTAAGAAAAGGAACTGATTGCATATAACTGAGCATGGTGATTTACGACTGTTTTTTCAGGCTTATCCTTCACATTAATTTGTTATTTTTTCTTTGTATTTTTACTTTGTAAGTTTGAAATAAACAATTTTCTAATACATTTGATGGTGTTTTAATTATTACAATAAGATTCTTACTAATGCATTTGCAATCTCTTAATATGTATTCCGAATTTTCGTATTTAAACCATTGTATGAAACTGTGCATAATGTTATTCAAGCATACACTTTACAATCTTTACATATGGGCTATGTTTCATCAAAATCGGAATAGCAATACAGTCAGTCCTCATATAACACGTGTTTGCACTACACAAATTCGATCATACACAATTTATAAACAGGGGAACGATATCTTATGTAACATGAACTGAATTCGCTTATGCACCATTCGCCTTTGTGTTTACAAGAAATGGCAGTCTAACCGAACCCTAACCGAACGCAACACGATAGGAATGAAGAGAAGATTCTGAAAAGTATTTATGTTTTTTATATCAGTGAAGGGGAAACACATTTCACCATAATAACGTAAAACCAACACAATTCCAGCAATCGGTATAATCACAAATGCAATTAGATCGAGTTTACTACCAGTTTATAACAGATTCCACTAGCAGAAACGCAACTGGAAATTGTTTTTATTGTTTTATGGTAGTAACCCCTAGAAATGTGAGGTGTTAATAGTATATCTCGGCCTTTACAGTGTTGTTTATTCAGTTGCTACATGCGCGCAGCTTTGTTTATGTGTATCAAGCGTGCCTCCTCGTTTTGTAATTGTGCTTTATTCCCTAAAAATGAGTAAAATACTTAAAAGGTGTGAAAAGGAAGCGTCCTGGTGAAGACACTGCAGATTCAGAGAGAAAAAGAAAAGCGATATCGATAAACAGGCGAACTGGGTCAAAAATTCTTACCCGGGAAAATTTATAGTGGCCTCATACTATGGTTTATGGCCAAAATCACACCGGCCTCCGACCCACCGGGGTTTCCCTGGTAAGGCTTATGGCCAGTCTGCCTCTGTCGATAGAGAAAAAAATATGAAATTGTGAAACGCTTTGAGCGAAATGAAAGACCATGTGATATTGCACGTGCTACAAGCCTAAATGAGGCAATGCTGAGAATTACAAAGAATGCAGAGAAAATAAAAACAACTTTCATAGCAGGAACAACTCAAAGTGTAATTAAAATCCATTAGATTAAGACACAAAGAATTGGAAGAGATGGAACGGCTGTCATCTGTTTGGATAGAAAATCAAACAAAAAACAAAGTTTGCTTACGACAGAAGCAAAAGCATTAGCAATATTTTATTATGTAATATTCGTAATAAAATACTGAAGTATTTTGTTATGATTATTTATTGTGTTTTGTAATGTTTTGGTTAGAAATATGTGTTCAATCTTAGGTGGTCGGCACCTAACCCTATTTTTCCCATAGGGCCTGTTGTTTATATTGCACGATTTTGCATTGCACGAGGGTTTCTAGGAACACAACTATCATGCTATAAGAGGACTGACTGTACCTGTGTTCAAGATGAAGCACATATTGGTCACTACTTTTTCAATAATTTAACGGCATAAAAGTAATGTATCATTAGTTCCTATTTACGTCAAAAATATCAAACGGCTTCAACGCGGAAAACTGTTATAATGGGGGGGGGGGCGTTACAAAATTTAAAGTGGGCAAAATTCTTGCAAAGTGGGTGGTGGCCCGAAAAGGTTTGGGAACCTATGCTCTAGAAGGAAAAGGATGAATCAGATGAACCACTGGATATTGATGGTTCAACAGTTGAGGATCCTGCTCAGGTGGCTAACAAACTAAACGAGTATTTTGCATCTACATTCACACATCAGGAGTTATTCAGGAAGGGGAATGCCAGAGGTGAAGTAAACTCTGGCAGTGAGCTAGATGATTTTGTGGTAACTGAGAGGAAAATGGAGGAGAAATTGTTGAGGATAAACACAAGAAAGGCACCTGGGGTGGATGGGATCTATCCAGTTATATTAAAGGACGCAGCAAAGGAAGTAAGAAAACCCTTAGCCATAATTATGAGAGCTTCTTTGGACTGAGGGGAGGTACCCATAGACTGGAGATGTGCAAATGTGACCCCAATTCACAAAGGAGGATCAAAGGCTGACACAAGTAATTATAGACCTGTGAGTTTAACTTCTGTTACAGGAAAATTGATGGAGGCACTGGTTAAAGAAGCACTGCAGGATCATCTAGACAAGACTTCCGTTATAGCTTGGCCACAGCATGGTTTTGTTAAGGGAAAGTCTTGCCTGACCAATTTGGTTGGATACTATGACGCAGTCACAAAAAACTGGATGCAGGGAATAACTTTGATATTATATAAATTGATCTTAGAAAGGCTTTTGATACTGTTGCACATGGAAGACTGCTGCACAAATTGGAGCAGAGTGGCATTGGAGGCAAATTGCTGCTATGGATAAAGGTATGGTTGAGGGGGAGAAGACAGAGAGTGGTAATCAATGGACACTGCTCTTCATGGACTAATGTTACTAGTGGAGTTTGCACCTCCGTAGCCAGGTGGGAAGGAGCAGCAGTGCGTAGCACACGCTTCTTGATTAGACCGGGGTTCGAGCCCGTCACCACCAAATATGGAGGATGCGGAAAGGTCAGGAAATGAACACCGCATATTCCAAGAGCAATATGGCCTTAGTTACTAATGCTCCTAAAAACCAAATAACAACATAACAGTGAAGTCCCTCAGGGTTCAGTGTTGGGTCCATTGTTTTTTTCTGTATTTATAAATGATATTGATGATGGTATATCAAGCTTAATGTCCAAGTTTGTAGACCATACAAAGGTTGGCAGGGTTGTTAAGGACACTACTGATGCTATCCTGCTGCAACAGGATCTGGAAAGGTTGAGCAGGTGGGCTGAGAGGTGGAAAATGAAGTTTAACATTGACAAATGTAAAGTACTGCATATGGGAAACAGCAACCCCAGAGCAACGTATCAACTCTGTGGTACTACACTGACAGTTGTAGAGAATGAAAAGGACCTAGGGGTAATTGTGTCAGGCCACACCTTGAGTACTGTATACTGGTCTGGAGGCCTCATTTCAAGAAGGATGTAGAGCTGCTGGAATGTGTACAGAGAAGGGCAACAAGATTAGTGAATGGAACAAAGGGTTGCTCTTATGAAGAAAGTCCTACGTTTTGCAAATTACAGTGTCTGGAGACTAGGCACGGGCGAGGTGATCTGATAGAGGTGTATAAAGCCTTGAGTGGTTTCAGCATGCTCAATGCCAATGGGATTCTTCCTCTTGCTCAGAATAATCACCTGAGAGGGCATAAATTCAGATTGAGGAAAGACAGATGAAGGATAGATGTGCGGAAATTTGCCTTTAGCCAGCGGGTAGTTGGTTGGTGGAACAGACTTCCATCCCTTGTTGTGGAAGTTGATAGCCTAAACAAATGTAAGGCTCAGCTGGACAGGTATTTTGAATGAACAGATGGGTGAAATCGAAGTGGGTTTTTTTTTTTTTTTTTTTTTGGCTGATGGTGCATATGCTTGCTTACTTACATTATATGCCTCTACTAATGCTAATGCTAAACATTAGCATTAGTAGAGGCATATACTTATGCCTTAGTTGCCATTATTGGAGAAATTAGAAAGCAGCCATCTACCATCACATGTTGTGAGCGGTCAGAGAGAAAACTAGATACCCAATTACAAAAAACAGTTGGCAAACCATACGATGGAAGCTTATTTAGAAGACCTTTATGCCAGTCTTAATCAAAAGTCTGAAATGTTAAGAGCAACTGCTTGAATTTCACCAAACTCTTCCATTGACTTTGTCCATAGATGAGTAACATAAGCCAGATTATCACCAATGGATCAAAACTGACAGATTCTTTACTGGTGAGAGTTGATCAGATAGAAGGTTTCAAGATAGTTTTAAGAGTTGTCAGTTAATTGATTTCTCCATTACTTTAGAAAGAGTAGAAGTAATTGCAATGGGTTAATAATTGGATGGGAGGACTTTGTCACCCCTTTTTAGGATCAGGTGGGCAGGAGCAGCAGTGCGTAGCACACGCTTCTTGTTTAGACCGGGGTTCAAGCCCGTGACCACCAAATACGGAGGATGCGGAAAGGTCAGGGAATGATCACCACATATCCCCGGAGCAATATGGCCTTAGTTGCTAATGCTCCTAAAAACCAAATAACAAACAAACAAACCCCTTTTTAGGAACTGGCTGGATATGAGCAAATTTCCAAGCAGAAAGGAAAATGCCTTTGGAATACGAAATTGAGAAAAGATAACACACAACAGGATTAAGATCAGGAGCACAGGTTTTGAGAATAAGTGGAGAAATACCATCAGGTGTTGGAACTTTCTTTGCATCAAGATTCGACGAAATCCTTCTAACATCCTTTTGATGGAAGACCAGAGGAAGCACTGATTTGAGTGTACTGGGAATGGTGGGAGATGGTGTACGAAGATCATTAATATACTAGTTGGAAGAAAAATAGGATTCTAGCAGGTCAGCTTTTTCCTTGGCTGAAGTGGCAATAGAACCATCTGATTTAGACAGAGGTCGGAACTGAGATGGGCAGAGATTGTGGCCAATAGCTTTGGCAAGACTCTAGAATGCTCAATTATCATTTGGACAAGAAGCAAGTTTTCTACTCTTAGCCTGTTTGAAATCCAGTTTGAACTGATTAATAAGTGGTTTACAATAGTTGTGAGCTTTGGTGTAGGCAGAAAACGAAACTGAAGATTTGGAAACAAGCTAATTACGTTATGTAACATTTTTCTCTCGAACAGCCATAGCACATTTATTGGAAAACCAAGGTTTAGATAAAGGACAAGATTTTAAGGTGGAGTGTGGAATAAAGGATTCCATCCCTACATGAATAATTTCACTGACATGATATGAGCAAATATCAACATTAGAAGTTTTGAAACAGCAATTCGACCTAGGAAAAGAAGAAAAGAAATCTTGCAGATCACCCATTTTGTAATCTTGTAATGCCAAACAACACTGTTGGGAATGGCCACGAAAGAATGGCTCCATTGGAGAAGAGACCATCACGAAGTTGTGATCTGAGGTGCCTAGGGTACCACTCACCTCTACTGTGTACTTAGAAGAGTTGTTCGTGAGAAACAAATCAAGCGTGTTGGCTGTGTGGTTAGGATTGTTTGGTATTCTGGTAGGTGAATGAACAAGCTGTGTGAGGTCATTAGTAATTGCAAAACCCTTTGCTTTACTACCAGCTGGGTCTGTGTGACTAGAAAATGGAAGCCAGCTGGAGTTGTGAACATTAAAATCACCGAGGAAAATTACCTCACTCTTAGGAGATTTGGACTGTTGAAAGTAGTTTCAAAGAGAGGAAGTCAGAGTTGCATGTGATTAGTGGAGGTGGGAGAATGATAGAGGCAACAGATGAATTTGATGGAATGTGGTAGAGAGATTTTATGTCAGAGAAGATCGAAAAGAGGAGATTCCAAATTACTAAGTCTCTGAGAGGGAATATCCGAACAGACATGCGCAAGTTCTACCTTTGTAGCGAAAGGAATCATACAGCGAATAACTCGGACAACTGAGATGGGCAGTGATCGAATCTACCAATAACTGAGACTCTGTCGGAAAGAGTACATAGGGTTTGGCCGACTGTAAGTGGAAATGGACATCATTGAGATTAGAAATAAGACCACAGATATTTGTGAAATGAACGAGGAAGTGTTTGGGAGTTTTAGATCTTTTTCCAGATAACAGATGTTTGCTCTATTAGTTTGACAATTCATGGTGTATTCAGTAGTAAGAAAAGGTGGTGGGTGGACATTCTGTATGAAGTAATGAAATTTTTGGATATGGTATACACATGGTTAGAATATACCCAGCTCCTTGACATAACGTGTACTTGACAATGCCCCCTGTATATACACTACTCAGACTTCCTCTAGTCACTATCTCTCAGAGTAGAAGCAGCGAAATTATATACATTAACTGATCCGGAAGCTTCCTAGATAGTAACCAATAGGTTCGATCCGTTGTACTAACTAGATGCCGTCCTGCGAATGCCGTTTTAGAGCTGTACCCTTGAAATGTAAGGAAGATTGGATCTTGCCATGATATCCATCACAACCTCAAAAGACAGCAATCATACTGCATGATGGAAGAGATCGAGGGTTTACCGGAGCTTTGCTCTGGAGACTAAAGATGGGTTCCACCACTTTAAACCTCCAGTAATCAAAGTAGTGGAATTTCACTGGTTGATGAGAGTCAACCACCACCTAGCAATGCCTGGTAACACAGAGGGGTGGCATTCCTCTGTGTAGTATGGGTGTCACACCTGACCCCTGCTTATGTTGGTTTGCACCTGGGTGGTCACCCACTGTGTGCTAGGTGCTATATTTCAGGGTTTGCACATGGGGGGGGGTTATACCCAGAGTTACTAACAGTCCCACCATTGTGAAGGTATAAGCAGAGGATTTGGCTGTCACAGTCTGACTGGACTTTGCCAATATTAGGTCCACTTGACTTGATTGTCACCCGAATGTCAGTTCCATCAGCATTTTAGACTCCAGTTAGCAAGTACAGCTTTGCATATCTGGGAGAATGTCTGCAACACCCTCAAGGTTGTTGCAGACATTCTCTCTTTGTGAGTTTAGGAGTGATATGTCTTATTCTTCTTGGAAGCAGATATCTGATGAAAATTACAAAATTTATAAAAATGAAAGCAAGTGAGATAAAATTTGACCTTAAGTTAAAGCAAATGCAAAGCATAATAAATTTCGGACATATCACAAAGTATACAAAGACTTTCTTTCCAGGAAACAAACAAAAAAAAAATAAAGTGCAATTGTTGAACTTCAGTGAAAGTTTAAAAATTTTTTGACGCTTTGATGAGAAGAATCTTTCAAGCACAAAATCATTGGCTGTGTAAAAATGCTGCCAGTGAAGACTGTATAGGAGTGATAGAAAAATGAGAAGATTAGAGCCAGGAGAACAACATGGTTCCCATATTCTGTTTGATATGCAGAACAGTCTCGACTGATGCTGCACAAGTTATTGCTGGCAAAATGCCGGCGGACCTTTTAGTGGTTCGTTCTGGCTTATATTATTGTTTAAAGAGAGGCATTGCCAAGGAGATCCTCGGCATCCGGTCCTGTGCGGTTGGCAAAGTGGTGTTTGAGAGGCAGCTGTTAGCGGTCGAGCGGAGGCGGATTGATGATGATATTGTAAAACTTTGGCAGAATAGATGGCTAAATTCAAGTAAAGGCCGAGAAACATATCATTTTCTCCCCTCCGTTCAACTAGTAAATTTTAGAACAAGACCTTGGCTGCAGTTTGGTCTACAGGCATGCTTCGTTCTGACTGGTCACGGATTACGGGCCAGGCTGAGTGAGCTTGGATTATCTGACACAGCTTTATGTGCTTGTGGGCAAATGGAGACTGGTCTCCATGTCATGTTATACTGTCCTATCTATTCTGATTTTAGATTGATGCTTGAGGTGGCTCTCAGTATTAATCAGAGTACCTTGTATACTATGTTTTTAACTCAGGAAAATTTTAAGGTTTTTAATGATTTTATTGACAAAGTGTTTGTTAGAAGACTTGCTGGTCTTAATACTTGAGTAGTGGTCTTCCTCCCCGTGGAAGGGGCGGGAACTGGAGCCATAGGGGATATTGAATTATCTCCCTATGGTGACAGGCTAAAGACCGAACAATTGTAAATCATACGACAAAAGAGTTAGAAGTTTTAGGATTTTAAATGTTTTATAACTTACTAACAAATTGTTTGTCGCTTAAATAACAAATTTTTTGGAGAAGAAAATTTTTCAAAATTATAAGTAATAATTTGTGCATATGGGCATATTGCCCAGGTGGCACACACAATTAACTCTGTTGTAATATGATGATTCTGTTTGGTGTGCTATACTGCTTAGTGAATAATAAGCAATTGGCTTGTAACATATAAAGTCAGACTTATGTAGCTTAAGCTTAACAATAAGCATAATGCTAATAGCATTTAAAGCACTTAATACCTCAGTGGTCTGGTCCTCAGCTGGTGAAAATAGCGAATTTAATATTAAAACCAATCTTGGATATTGAATAATGGGTGTTAAAATGGTCCAGTTATCATGCCAAATTGTTTGAATTTAGTCGAATGATACATTCCCATTTATAAATTGTGGAACTTCCTGAGGCTGAAATAGTCTTTATTGACCAAAGAAATGTGAAAAGTTGTTCATTTATGTAGCTATTTAAATATATGAACAGTCTTATAGGTTTTGATCTATAGATTAATAATATGCAACATATGCTTAAAAACATAAATAGCATTACTGAATGGTAAAAGTAAATAGTATATTTTTAGTAATATGTTTATTTTTGTAACTGAGAATTCAGTAAGTGTTAGTTGAATTCTTGTTTATTTGGCATTGAGGAATATTCCCTGCAATTTATGTATTTTTTTTCTAGCAATAAAAGATTGATAAGTATATTGCATTTTACAAGCTGCTTTCACCTTTCATTATAGGCCTTATTTGTCAGACATTTTCACAATCATCATGTGTGAAATTTTAGTCTCGTCACTTACTTCTTTGATATGGCTGAAAAGTTAATATCACGTTTCCAATTATTTTATTATTATATTTGTTCATACTTGAACTAGGTATAATCTTTGAACCACTTACGGTGTTTTGACAAAGCATGCAAAACTGGAATAACAGATTTACAAAATTTGCAGTACTAAATAACAAATTTACTTCTACTTTTTTTTCTCTCCCTCTAGTTCACTTTCTGTTTTCAGGGGTGAAATTGTGAGTTGCTGAATTTGTGTAAGTTAGTTATATTCAGTAATGATATCTGTTTTGTTATTAAAATATTTTTGTAAAGTCAACACTTTCTCTCTCTCTCTCTCTCTGTGTGTGTGTGTGTGTGTGTGTTGGTAACTGCCAAGAATTAATGCTATTATAAATGTTGGCCTTTTATAATACACTATGTATGTAAGGCACCAATTTTACTCTTTTCCTGAGATATTCAGGTTCTGTTGATTTTTCTGTGGTTCTGTTGATTTTTCTGTGGATTCTAGTAGATCAGAATTCCCCCAGTATTCTTTGGGGGGGGGGGGTTATTATGACTGCAAGCAGTATTTCAAACATAGTTTGTTTGTTATTTGGTTTTTAGGAGTATTAGCAACTAAGGCCATATTGCTCTGGGATATGCGGTGCTCATTCTCTGACCTTTCCGCATCCTCTATTTGGTGGCGATGGGCTCGAACCCCGGTATTTCAAACATAGCTTATACAGCACTTTTGCATAATTGTTTATATGATTTATTATCTGTTATATCAGAAATGAAAGATGCATTTTAATACAGTTAAACTTCCCTTTAACGGACAGCCATGGGGAACGAGAATGTGTCCGTTAGAGAGGTGTCCACTAACAAGAAGTCTGAGGGAGAAAAAAAAAAAAGAAAGAAAGAAAAATTGTTAAACGTTTAATGTAAAATTAAATTAAAATATATACAGATTTTGAACAATATTTTTGTAAATAATATACATACAATTGTGCTATGCATATTATGACTTTATCTTAAGAAAAATACATACAGTAATCACTTATTTTCTTCTGCACCTTCTTCCGGCTGATAATTTTGTTTTCAACATTTGTTTGGAGTGAAGAAACCATCGAAAGTCCTTCAGTATCTTCTTCAGCGGCGAAAAACATTTTTAAACGATTGATTTGTATGAGCGCTTCTTCTATTTTCATCGGTGGTTCATCATTAATATGTTCTTCGACAGAATGACCTCCTTCCATTTCTTCATCCTCATGAGGAACTTCTTAAAAAATATCGATGATAATGTCATTGATATCTAGAGCACCATCTTCTGTAGTGAGGTTCGAGTCTATATCTTTGTAGCCAGGGGTCACTTGTAGCGGAAGTATCGTACATTATCAATAGATGTTGAAGTTCTTGTTCTTGTTGGTGCTCCACATTGCTGTTCACAACTTCAGTTTTTGCGTTTGAGAAGCCAGACTTTACAAAACAGTTCACGACAGTTTGTTTTCTAATTGCGTTTACTGAAGAGGAGGCGCCTCCGTAGCCAGGTGGGAAGGAGCAACAGTGCGTAGCACACGCTTCTTGATTAGACCGGGGTTCGAGCCCGTCACCACCAAATGTGGAAGATGCGGAGAGGTCAGGGAATGACCACAGCATATCCCAGAGCAATATGGCCTTAGTTGCTAATGCTCCTAAAAACCAAATAACTAACTAACTAACTAACTGAAGAGGAAATCTATTGAATCGCATCTAGGATGCTGAGTTTCTTTGCAAGGTCACTCGCACATGTTACATCGTTCATGTTTGCAATGAGATGTCTTAAAACACGTTTTCTGTAGTGAAGTTTAAAATTTTTTATTATCCCTTGATCCAAGGGCTGACACTCTGCAGATGTCTTTGGTGGCAGAAAAACGATTTGAATGATACAATTCAATATGCGGGTGAGATGCAGCATTATCCATGAAAAGAATAATTTTTCTGTTTTGACGAATCATGTTTTGGTTAAAGTGACTTATCCATTCGCTCATGATATCTCGTGTCATCCACACTTTTTTATTAGACTTCCAGTCAACAAAATCTTTTGAATCTTCAAAAGATTCAACTTTATGCCCTTGAAACAACGAGGATTTTGTGGTTTTCCTATAACAAGAGGTTGTTCAAAGTCTCCCAGCATATTTGTACACAATAGTACAGTCAAGCGTTCCTTAGAAATTTTTCCGCCCTGGCACTTTTTGTTTTTTAAACTCATTGTTTTTTCAGGAAGAGCTTTAAAAAACAACCCTGTTTCGTCACAGTTGTAAATATCCTTAGCTTCAAAATCACGACATAAATCTTCCAATTACAACAGATCCACCTTCACCACTTACAGTTTTCCAAGAATTTTATGCCGAGTTTTGAACTTGTCTAGCTGTCCCACAGAAGCTTTGAACTCATTTACTTCCATAGATTTCGCAACCTCCAAAGCTTTTTCCCTAATAATAGGCCCATTAATGGAAATTTTTTAGCACGTACGCGACAAAACCACTCATACGCAACATTGTCAATTTGAAGTCCAACAGTTTTCGGGATTGATTTTTGAACCTGATCATTTACGTGTTGCCAAAATTGTTTGATCAGTTAATTTTTTTTCTTTAGGATGTCGCTTACCTGCGTCTTCCCGATTTTGAATTTTGCAACGAGATTGCAAACTATTTTTTTGCCAATCATACGCATTAATGAGTTTGACTTTATCTTTTAAATTTAAATGTTTACGAGAAGACATTGTGCACTTCACACTACACTGAACAAAACTGAAAACTGAAACTCAAAAGATGAAAGGCCGACAAAATTCCTCCACCCCTCATACACACGCCGAATTCATCAGAAGTTTTACACGTGCCTTAAAATTCTTGAAAAAGGGTTTAGAACCGCGACGTAAACCTTGATAAAATTCAGAGAATCGGAAATAGAAAATAAACACACAATTGAGGCAATACGTGGAAGAAACGTTCCTGGAAAAAGGGCCGTGAGCTTGCCCGCTGTCCATTATTGAGAGATCAAATTAAGTGCTAATCTAAACGAAACAGTGCAGATTGCCTGTCCGCGTCCGTTACAGAGAATGTCCGCTAGATAGAAGCTGAAAACACATTAAAACCAATAGAGGAGAGTTCGGGAATTTGAAAATGTCCATTGTAGAGAGATGTCCGTTAAAGAGATGTGTCCGTTAGGAGAAGTTTCACTGTATTTGGTTTCTGTTCCCAGTGATATATCACTGGGAACAGAATATTATTTTTGCCAAAAGAATCAGAAAATAACATTAAAAAATAAAACACTCAATATCTGCAGTTGGACTTCATCTCGTGCTAAGAAATGCCTGCACTGTAGGAAAACTTATTTGTGCAGTATGCTGCACTATGCTGCTTCTTGATAAATTGCTTATAATAGTTACCTTTATCTTAGTAAGGATGTTTATTATCTATTTGTTAATAGTAGTAGTGGCATGTGATGCAAGAAAGCAAATGTATGAGCTTATGCAGCATCAGCCAAAACAAAATCACACCATTCCCTCCAAATGCCTGTCCAGTTCCTCCTTAAATTTATTCAAACTATCAACTTCCACAACGACAGATGGAAGTTTGTTCCAGCAATTAACCATCTGCTGGCTAAAGGCAAATTTCCACACATCTAATCTACATCTGTCTTTTCTTAATTTGAATTTATGCCCCCTTAGGTTCGTAATCTGAACAAGTGGAAGGATCCCATCAGAATTCAGCGTGCTGAACCCATTCAAGGCCTTATACACCTTAATCAGATCACCGCACAGGTGCCTAGTTTCCAGCCACTGCAATTTGCAGAACTTGAGCCTCTCTTGATGAGAGGATCCCTTCATTCCCCCTCACCAATCTTGTTGCCCTTCTCTACACGCTCAAGTAAATCTACATCCTTCCTAAAATGAGGCCTCCAGACCTGTACGCAGTACTCAAGGCGTGGCCTGACCATTGCCTTGTACAGAGGGATAATCACCTCCTTTTCCCTGCTAGCAAAATTCCTATTATATCATTGACAAAACCCCATGACCTGCCCTGGCAGCCTGTCTGCATTGCTCAGAAAACTTCATATCTGACTGCACAATTACTCCCAGGTCTTTTTCATTTTCTACCACCTTAAGTGTAGTACCACACAGTTGGTAAGTTTCTCTGGGGTTACTTCTACCCATATGCAGTACTTTGCATTTGTCAAGGTTAAATTCCAGTTGCCACTTCTTAGCCCATCTGCCCAAATTATCTAGATCCTGTTGCAGTAGCACACTGCCATTACTGTCGTTAACAACCTTGCCAACCTTTGTATCATCTGCAAACTTCGACACTAAGCCTGATATACCTTCATCAATATCATTGATAAATATACAAAACAACAGTGGACCCAACACCGAACCCTGTGGGACTCCACTAATATTATTAGTCCAAGAAGAGCAGCACCCATTGATTACCACCCTCTGTCTTCTCCCACTTAACCATCCTTTTATCCATTGTAGCAACTTACCCTTAATACCATTCTGCTCCAATTTGTACAATAGTCTTCCATGCCCAACAGTGTCAAAAACTTTCCTGAAATCCAAATATATGATATCAAAATTATTTTTTGCATCCAGTTCCTTTGTAACCACATCATAATATCCTATCAAATTTGTCAGACAAGACTTTCCCTTAACAAACCCATGCTGTGTCTGAATTATTGCTGCAGTCGTGTCTAGATGATCCTGCAATGCATCTTTAACCAGTGACTCCATTATTTTACCCGGAACAGAAGTTAAACTAACTGGTCTGTAATTACTCATGTCACCCTTCGATTCTCCTTTGTGAATTGGGGATACATTTGCACATCTCCAGTCCGTGGGAACCTCCCCTGAGTCCAAGGATGCTCAGGATAATCTACAACCTTGCAATATAGTATGTGGCTGAATTGTGCAACTTGGTGACAAAATTAGTTATTCAATTATTTAGTTAAAAATTAATCTAATTCTGGCTAATATGAGCCCACTCATCCTTTTTTTTTTTTTTATGAAACCCCAAACACGAGAGGTATTAGAACCTATAGTACTTAGTACCGTGCTTGGGTTGGAGGTTGAGAAGACGAAAGAAGATATTTGTTGACATTTAGACTTGAACTTACGAAGATTAATTTTTAGGAAATACATACGAAGGAAGATTGTTCCAGAAAACGGAAGTTGTATGAATAAACGAGGAAGGTAATATGCAAAGATGAAAACTTGGGTCTATGAGTTTGAAGTTGGACAGTAAATGGATGTTGGCTGGTGGCGGCATGTGTTTGGACCGTTTTGAAAGAGAGAGCAGGAATTATAAAGCCAATTCAGTAGAACAGTGCCCATGGAAGTATTTGTAGAAAAGGCATGTAGCGGAAAAGTGTGTCTATGAGACAGCGAGTGGAGTGACTGTTAGAGATGAGTCATTAATTAACATAACTGTTCTCTTCTGAATGGGATCTAGAAGCCTGAGAGAGGTTTTGGAAGCACCACCCCAGACGTGGGAACAATATTCCATGGTTGGGTGGATTTGTGATTTGTACAGAGTGAACAGCTGTTTGGAAGAAAAGTAATGCCGAGAGCAAAAGAGAAAACCAAAGTTTTTTAGATGCAGAGCAAGCAATATTTGTAATGTGCTGCTTGTGTCAAGAGAGATTAGAAGTCAGAGTAATCCCCAAAAGAGATATGTCATCTTGCCAAGAAATCAGTGTGTCATCAAACCAGTAATGGTTTGATGACTGAGAAGTTCTTATAACTTCTCCAGTAATGCTGGTGTCCCAGCATTACTGGAGAAGTTATAAGACAGAGAACCATCTACCATCACCCTCAGTGAGCAATCAGAGAGAAAACTGGATAACCAATTACAAAAAGCAGTTGGCAAACCAGAAAAGGTGGAAGATTGTAGTAGTAGTAGTAGTGGCATGTGATGCAAGAAAGCAAGTGTATGAGCTTATGCAGCATCAGCCAAAAAAAAATAATAAAATAAAAAAATAATTGTTTAGAAGACCTTTATGCCAAACACGATCGAAAGCCTTTGAGATGTCAAGAGCAACTACTTGTGTTTCACCGAACTTTTCCATTGAATTTGTCCATAAATGAGTAACATAATCCAGAATATCACCAGTGGTTCGACACTGATGGAGTCCATACTGGCAATCGTTGATCAGACAGAAGGTTTCTAGGTAGTATAAAGTTGGCAGTTAATTTATTTCTCCATTACTTTAGAAAGAGTAGAAGTAATTGCAATGGGATAATTGGATGGGAGGGATTTGTCACCCTTTTTAGGAACTCGCTGGATATGAGCAAATTTCCAAGCAGAAGAAAAAACACTTTGGAATAAGAAAGCGAAAAAAGGCAGCAAAGAACAGGAGTAAATTCAAAACCACAGATTTTGAGAACAAGTGGAGAAATACCACAGGATCTGGAGCTGTATGAGCATCAAGTTTTGTCAAAATCTTTCTGACATCCTTTTCACGGAAGACCACAGGAGGCATAGAATGGAGCATATTGGGAAGGTGTTTTACCAAGATCATTAATACACGAGTAGGAAGAAAAATGGGATGCTATCAGGTCAGCTTTATCCTTGGCTGAAGTGACAACAGAACCATCTGGTTTTGACAGAGGTGGAAGCAGAGATGATCCGACCAAGGAAAAGAAATCTCGCAAGTCTTCCCATTTTGATTCCTTGTAATGCCAAACAAGGAATCTCTGTGAATGGAGAACACCTAAACCATTTACGATTTGCAGATGACATTGTGGTCATAGGCCACGATCCCAAAGAATTAGAGGAAAATCTTAATCAGTTATGCAAAGTTAGTAAGGATTTTGGACTAAAGATGAATATGGCTAAAACAAAAGTAATGATGAACAAGTATGCCACAGAAAGGGATATGATTGAAGGAGCAGTAATTGAAAAGGTGGAGTCATATACTTATCTGGGACAAGTCATTAGCTGCAATAATGATAAATGGATGGAAGTCAAGAGAATAAAATTTGGATGAATAGCATTCAGAAATATAGTCACATACTGAGGAGCAATATCCCAATTTGTCTGAAATGTAAAATAATGAACCAATGTATACTCCCCACCATGACTTATGGAAGCGAAACTTGGGCACTCACCAAAAGAATGGAAGAGAAGCTGAGAACTACACAGCGAAGAATGGAACGAATCATATTGGGGATCAGACCGTTAGATAAGAAGAGAAACACATGGATTAGGCAGCAAACTCAAGTAAAGGACATCCTTATCAAGACTAAAGAACTAAAATGGCCTTGGGCAGGACACATAGCTCAAAGACATGATGACAGATGGATTAAGAAAATAACAGAATGGTACCCAAGAAAAGCTAAAAGAAAACCTGGAAGACAACAACGGAGATGGACAGATGAAATTCATAAGTTTGTGGGTAGTAAATGGATGGCCATTGCACAAAACAGAAGGAACTGGAAAGTTGCAGGAGAGACCTTCACCCTGCAGTGGATTGAAAATGGCTGATGATGATGATGAATGCCAAACAACATGATGTTGGGAATAGCCATGAGATAATGGCTCCGTTGGAGAAGAGACAATCAGTAAGTTGTGATCTGAGGTGCCTAAAGGACCACTCACTTTGATCGTGTACTTAGAAGGGTTATTTGTGAGAAAAAGATCAAGCATGTTGGCTGTATGGTTAGGATTGTCCGGTATTCTGGTGGAAAAATCTTCAAGTGATGTAGATCTTTGTGATGAAAAATGTATGGGTAAGATTGTGAACAAACATATTTAGAAAAGGCTTTGATAATAGATATTTTCTTTATTAGTAAAAAAAAAAAAAAAAATATGCAGTTTGACTTTTTGTATTGATGAGTGGATCTGTTGATCTGATACAGCAGTTAACCAATTATTTGAACTAATTAGATTGGATTAAGTGGATTTTTTTTTTTATGATCAGATATATTTAAAAACATATTACACATTAAAAGAATTATGCACCCATGTTTTAAAGTGTTTTCTATTTGTTTTTGATAACTATATATATATATATATAATTTTTTTTTTCCCCTCTTCAGATTAGAGTCAGAGATAATAGATTCATTCCAATAATTTCTCTATTGAAGAATGCATTTCATCCATATGGATCCATGAAGGGTATGTATAGGCAAAACTTTTAACAGTATTTCAGATCTTAAATATTTTTGTGTCATTTGCAGTTATATCAAGAACTGGAAATTGGTGAAATAATGAGATTTGCAATGAAAAGATTGCCAAAAATGATATTAGCACAATCAACTACCCACTGGCTAAAGGCAAATTTCCGCACAACTATCCTACAACTGTTTTCCTCAATTTGAATTTGTGCCCTCATGTTTTCTGAGCGAGAGGAAGAATCCCATCAGCACTGACCTTGTTCAATCCATTCAAAGCCTTGAACACTTCACCTAGTAGGTACCTAATCTCCAGATGCTGCAATTTACAGAACTGAGGCCTTTCTTGGTAAGTGCGCTCCTCTGTTCCACTCACCAATCTCTTTGCCCTTCTTTGTACCTGTTCCAGCAGCAATCCCCAATAACCTGCTCTGGCAGCCTGTCTGCCCTGTTCAAAAAACTTCATATCTGACTGCACAATTACTCCCATGTTTTTTCATTTTTTATCACCCTAAGTGTAGTACCACATGGTTGATATGTTTCTCTAGGGCTACTTCTACCCATATGCAGTACTTTACATTTGTCAGTGTTAAACTTCAGTTGCTACTTCTCAGACTATCTGCCCAACTTTTCTAGATCCTGTTGCAGTAACGTACTGTCATTAGTAACCCTGCCAACCTTCGGATTGCCTGCAAACTTGAACACTGAACCCTGGGGGATTCAACTAATAACATTAGTCCACCAAGAGCAGCATCCATTGATTAATTCTCTGTCTTCTCCCACTCAACCACCCATTTATCCGTTGTAGCAACTTGTTTTTAATACCATAATGCTACAATTTGTATAGTAGTTTTCTCTATGCAACAGTATCAAAAGCTTTCCTGAAATCCAAGTAATGATATCAAAATTATTTTTGCGTCCAGTTCCTTTGTAACCACATCATAATACAGCAGGCCCTCGTTATAACGCGGTTCGTTTTACACTGATTCGCTATAATGCTGTCACAAATTACTATAACGCTCTTTTACAGATTGCATTTTTGGCATATTTAACGAAATCATTTCATTTGATGGAGTCGATAGCTTGAAAATGAATGGCAAAATAGCATTAAAATGTTTCCCCCGCTGACTTGAGAAATTTTCCCACGCTTAGTGAAATTTTCTTGCACGCCAATTTAATCGTAGTACAGTGACTTGTTACGTAGTTCCGAGATCAACATTTTAAAAAATGATCCAAGTATATTGCTTGTAATATTTGCATTATATGCATTTATCCGAAGTCTAGTCATCATTCAGTACAGTATTAGACATCGTGCGTAATGGACAGTTTACTCGAACATTGAATCATAATTATTAATGCAACCAACGCAGTTACATTTTCGAAGAGTTAATAATGGCAGATAAGAATGAAAAAGCAAAATCGTCTGGACGCAGTGTGAAGACTACAAATGTAAGAAAACTACTGAATTTTAAAATTAAATTAGACGTTTTGAAGCGAATCGATTCCGGTCAACGACAAGCAAATGTGTGCCATAATTTAGGACTTGCAACTTTAACTGTAAGAACAATTATAAAAAAAATAAAGAATCAATTTTAGCAGTGGGATAGACAGCTGTTCCACTGCATGCAACTAGGGCTAGGCCAGCTATTAGGATTGAAATGGAGAGACTTTAACTAATTTTATTGAAGATAATATCCAATGCAGAATTCAGTTAAGTTAAATACTATAAAAAAAAAAAAAAAGTGAGAGAGAAAGAGAGAGAGATTAGCCTATATCTGAAGAAAACTCACAAAAAAAAAAAAAAAAAAAAAAAAAACGTGGAACTATTTAAAACTAGTAAGGGCTGGTTGAATAGATTTAAAATTCAGGGAGAAGCCACAAGTGCAGATCAAGGAGCTGAAACTTTTACAAAGAACTTGTTAAAATTATTGAAGAGGGATATTATGTGTTATACTTCTCAACAAGTTTTTAACATAGATGAAGCAGGACTTTTTCGGAAACTAATGCCTAAAAGAAGTTTCGTATTGATAGAAGAAAAAAACATGCCAGGTTTCAAAGCGGCAAAGGATCGGTTGACTTTATTGTTCGGTGGTAATGCTGAGGGAGATTTAAAATTAAAACCCCTTTTAGTTTACCAAGAAGAGGGCCAAAGTACAACCCAAAATCGACACATTTTTCATGATTAAATTCATCAATTAAATTCATGATTTTAATTGGAAATTTTAAGTTTAATTTTGATACATAAGTAGTTATGTATCAAAATTACCACATAATTATATACGTATGTGATGCAGAATATTTTATATGTACAAATATTTGAATATTAAATATTTTGACTGACATTTGTGCATTTTTTCACTACCGTTTATTATTAAGAAATATCCTATGGCACCGACCGCAACTCACAAATACATGAATTTATGTTACCCTATGGGAATGCGGTGCTCGCTTAGCGCGGATTCACTTAGTACTCTGTTTTTCCGGAACAAATTATCAGCGTTAAGCGGGGGTCACCTGTATCCAATCAAATTTGTCACACAAGACTTTCCCTTAACAAACTGTTGTTCCGAGCCACCTAACACTGCCTCGATAGCATCAGCAAACTCTTGCACTCCTTCTATTTAAGGGTATCCCATACATGTAGAAGCAGTCTCTCCTGTTAACAAGCACAGACCATACTGAAAAATACTACTCCATGAGCCTTGCACAATCTCTCCAGGGCCAAATTGATTGAGAAGGCTCTCATCGTGTCTGGGAAGAATAGCAGACACTTTCAAATTTAACCCTAACTCATGAATTTCTTTCAACGTTGACCTGTTCTTGTTAAGTAAATCTTCAGATCTCTTACTTGTAATGTCATTAATGCCAACATGTACAATAATATCACCCTTTGTGCCCTTAAAAGATGATATCTGCTCTACAACATCACCAACCTTTGCCCTTGGCAGACATACCCTGGTCCTATTCCACCTGTCCCTTTTACACAATATATTGCCTGTCTCCCTGACAATAGAGTCACAGACAATCAAGCTCTCAGCTTGATGGGTCCCCCACTTTAATACCTTTGAGAGCATGAACCCAACTCTTGAAACTCTCATAAGTGCCCATCAGGACACTGAGTTGGCACCTAATTTCTTGACACTGTCTGCACCTAGCACACACAAAGACTAGCTAATCATGTCCTGTTCCAGGAAGGTCCTCAAATATTTCACAAGTTGAAAATTATTTTAGGCTGTGATGCTTTTGGATGTTCCCCCCCACCTCAGTTCTCCCCCGAGTCACAGCAATCTTGCTACTTTGTGCCCGTTGCTTTGCTGCTCTAGTCTGGGGCATAATATCCAATTGAATACTATTAATTAACAATGAAAATTAATAAGATTAATAAATTTAATTAAATAATTATCAATACTACACTATCTAATAGATTCCTAAATGCAGTGATACGTATTATGTTATCTAGTTTTACATTAGAGCCACCTATTTACCACAATTAAAAAGTTGAATTCCTACCACTGTCTATACTATAACAATGGCGGCAAGATTTGAATGAAATGATGGTTATATGTATATTAAGTAGTAACCTACAAAATTATCTAAAATAAAAATAATGAGCATAACTAGGAATGTATGTAATATATGTAATCACTTTTGTTAATAATGATAGTTGTATTATCTTTATCTGCATTTATATATGTATTTTTTTAAATGAAAACTACAAATATTATATTACTTAGTACTGTGTATGGGTTAAAGGCAGGAGATACTCCCTGATGTTAGAGTTGAATTTCTGCAGATTGTAGTTTTTAGGAAAGGAAGTTGTACTTCTTCTACATGTGAAGGAAGTTCTTCCAGAAAGCAGGATATATTAAGATATATATTCCACAAAATGCACACACATTGAAGTTGCTGAAGAGATTTAAGCTCTAAGAAGGAAAAAAAATTAATTTGACATACAATTTGATTGATATTGGGAAAAATGCAGATGTGGGAAATTGTAGCAAAATTTCTCATGGCACTATACAACTGACATTTGCTGGTACAGCCAAGTGATTATATACTATAAGTGTAGTTTAAGCAAAAAAAAAAAAAAAAGACAATAGTGTTAATCATTGTTGACATCACTTGGAATATTTTTCACATGCCCATACATGTGTTAAAAATAGCTATTTGACTGACTTACTCAGATCACAATATCAAATGATAAACAAGTCAGTTTATCAATAATGAAAGCTGAACTCTACATTGAGTGATCACCGAATTATAACCGCCTACTAATACTTCGTAGGTCCTTTTGCCCTCAGTACAGCAGCCTTCCAACATTGCATTGATTCAACAAGATGTCGGAAGCATTTGGGAGGTATGGCCCACCAAATTGTGTGTAATGCGGTCAGCAGTACAGGTATGTAGGTGATTGGTGTATCCAGATGCCTATATGCCTTTCCATAGTATCCCACAAGTGCTCTATGGGATTGATATCAGGAAGTTCAGAGGCCAATTGATATGCTGGAAGTCAGAACTGTGTTCCTCAAATCATTCCTGCACAACATGTGCCCTATGGCTCGGTGCATTGTCATCTTGGAAGACACCATCGCCATTCTGGGAAAAGTGTAACATAGCGGGGTGTACACAGTCGGCAAGCAGTTGATGATAGTGGGGATCACTGATACATTGTTCCACACTAGGGGTCCAAGTTCCTGGCAGTGAAATATGCCCCACACCATACAACCACCTCCACCAGCCTGCACTTTTGATACCATGCATGATGGATCAAGAGCCTCATGTCGACGCTAAATCTGTACACGACCATCCACGGTGTGGAGTAAATAACGTGACTCATCTGACCAGCACACCTTCTTCCAGTCTTCTAACATCCAACTTGCATGCTCTTTGCACCAGGTGAGTCTTTTACGCTAATGAACCTTGGTTAGGAGAGGATGCCGTAGGGGTTGTCTGTATGTCATATGTGCGAGAATGCGATGCATGGTCATGCCAGATATTGTTCCAGGTTGACCCATGTTGTATTGGGTAGTAAACTCTTCAACAGTGCTGTGCCTGTTTGCCTGTACGAGTCATTGGACCCAGCGCTCACCTCTAACATCAACCTTTTGCTGTCTGATCATTATTTGACCATTTTGACGCCAGTCCTGGTACACTTTAACAACAACGGCTCTCGAACACCCCACCAGTTCAGCCATTTGGGAAATCGAGGCACCAGCTCGTCGAGCACCAACAATCTGTCCTTTATCAAAGTCTGATAAATCCTTCCTTTTACCCATCATGCTCGGAATTTTACTACCTACTGAACCACTGACACCTTGTCTATGCTACATAGGTCGACTAACTCTGCACTCTTGTACCTCACATGGTCAACGGATTGCATTCAGTTTTCATAGGGATGGTCATAATCAGTGATCACTTAGTGTACATAATAGTCTGGGATACTGTTATTTTACTGATTATCACTTTACATATAAATTTAAAACCCTTTCATTATTTGCTCATTTCACGAAGCTGTTATAAATGTGAGATTTTTCTAATAAAACATTTCTAACAAATTCTTAGTTCTTTTCTCACTATAGTCTTGATCTTGCTGTATCCATGGTATATCCTCACTATAACAGCTTGCAACTACATATTGGATTAATAAAAAAAGGTGGTTTTTTTCCAGTCATCAGTGGTCCAACGACACTGTTCAGATGCAACTTTAGGTGTCATTGCTGATGTGTGGCTGTATGAGTACCTGACAGGGAACCTACTCTGGTGGCCCACATGAAGGATGATTCATTGTATTGTGGTCTCGAAAATGCTGTTGGTTGTCCCTTGCTTAAAATTCAGTCAGCCATTCCGCCATTTTACATTTATCTGCTCACACAGGGTGGGGCAGTTTATGTTCACCCAACTGTTGATAAGGTTGGGATATTCACCATTGGCCCTGCAACTGCTTCTCTGACTACTATCTGTGTACTCTTGAACTACACCATTCTGTAGACCACAAGATTCACAGTTTCCATGATACGGCCACTATTCAACTGCTACCCAACAATCATTCCATTTTCAAAGTCCATCAGATCATGTCCTTTGCCCATGTTGATAGAGTATGCTGTATGGCTCACTTGCCATGTTCAGTATCACATTTACTAGTTCTTAGCACAACGTATGTGCCACCATGTTGTCAGGCATGGTCAGTTACTAAAACACGGGGCGATTATAATTTTTTTATAATCCCCCGCCCCATAACTTTAAAAATTCAAAAATAGTTTTAACATGGATTGGAAAATATTTGGGAAACCCAGATACCATCACACTAAAGAAAATATGCTTCTATCATTTGAACAAAATGCATTCTTCTGAGAGTAGGACCACAAGCAGTTTGTCTGTTACTGCCTGGGGTTGTCAGTTTTGGGACTTTTTACTATTATTAATTAATAAGAATTAGAGCTATTGAAAGTTTTTATTTTATTTTTTTCTGGTTAATTGCATGTCAACATATAACATGGAGTCATTAATTTATAACCAGTAGTGGTCTCATTATTGGTTATTTAGAACCAATAATGACACAGTTATTGTTTTGTTGTGCATATTAGTTCACTGGTAAATGTTGCTTTTGAAAGAAACTGTTCTGCCAAAAGTCATGTGACACTTTCAGTTATAAATAAAATAGCATGTTGGCTCACTTTTGGACATAATGACTGCTTCAGTGCCTTGTGGGGAACACTTTTTACTAATTTCTAGTAGAAATTTCCTGGTATGTGCTCCACTCCATCTTTAAAAGCATTTTATCAGTTCTACTAAAGAGTTAATGGAACTCACAGATGCTAAATGTCTTGGCTGTGCTCAGTTAGGTTGATATTGGAGCTCTGCACTAATCACTGCAATTTTAAGTGTTTTTTTTTTTCTCTTTAACCCAGCATTCACGACCATTCATTATGACATGATGCATTGTCATGTTGAAGTTTTAAGGGCTGCTTCCATGAAATTACCAGAATGGAAGGCTCATGGAATTGTTCAAAACCAACTGTAGGGTGTAGCATTCATGCTTACATGCACTGCAACCTCTGGAAATATTCCAATTATCATAATAAACACTCTCAAACTGTGCCACCTCCTCCACCCCTCAACCACTCAGGTTATATGCCTTCCTAGCAACCACCATACCTGCACTTAGAGTATGTCGCGTGATTTGTTGTTCCACAGGACTAGTTTCCATTGATTCACAGTGCAGGTTCTATGCATCTTGCACCACGCAATCAATTTTGGATTAACTACTGATCACCTTTATAGATTAAAATATTTGCACATTTCATGGTCATATAATTTCCTGCAATCAGAGAGGTGTCTCATGGCTTTTGGTGTAGTGTATGAACTTAGTGGTACTTAAATTTTTTGTTTATGTATTAAAAACTACTTTTTTTTAGTATTTTTTTTTCTCTTTCCAGATATTGATCTTCTAATTTTCTAAAGCCTGTAGAAAACATTCTTTCAAGTTGACTGGCGTCTTTTGCATTTCACTTGCAATATGATGGTAAATATCTGTGCATGAATGATTTGACTGTAGAAAGAATCCCATTTCCAGGTCATTAAAGCACATTGAAACAGTGTGAAATATGTTGTTTTGTACTGTTTAGATTGTGCTTTGACTGGTTAAATAACACTTCTGTATGTGAAATATAGAAATAATTGGTTGTTCAGGGAGCTTATAAGTACTAATTTGAATAATGAATAAATTCATAATTTTTGAATTTAAATCTTGGGAGGTTATATGTTGCAACTTGGTTTTACAAGTTTTATTTCTCATTTGCCAACAGCTAATCTAAACCAAGGAACTTCTATGTGATCTGTGCCTGTTGTGTACAAAGTTTTTTTTCCAGCAGCTGTATTCCATCATCTAGAAATGAAATAGCTGTCTTAGGTCCTGGAATGTCTGGTTTTTGATAAAAAGGGATTTTCTTTTCTGTGATTTCATTGGATTTGATTAATGTTGGGCTGGCCCAAATTGTGAGCTTGGATGCCTGAATTGGAGATCTGGTTGGTTGGTTAATGTTTTATGGGTCACTTCACTTGCAGTAATTAAGAATCATTGTATTGCATCACAGTGCAGTTACCTGTGTTACAGCACAGTTATGTACATACAAGGGCTGGCAACTTTTAAATGGTCTCAAGATTGACCTATTACAATTGTTTTAAAAGTATATCTTTGTCTTAAATAGAATGTTTGTTGTTGTAGAATTACACTGGTCTACATTTTAAGAAACATTCTCTGATGTTTTACTAAGGAACCTGAACTAAATTTTTACCTGAAATTTTCTCTATCACAGAATTTTTTCTTAGGATTTATTCCATTATTACAATGGTTCTCTTCAACCTAACATCGAAAAGTCATTCCTTTATTCTTTTTTTCCATTTTCTTCTATCTTCCCAATCTCCGCCCACCAGTCCTCTTCTATTTATGGCTGCTCTCACACCCTCTATCCACGTCCTTCTTGGTCTTCCTCTCTTTTTCCTTCTCCATGGCATCCATTCCATTGCTCCTCTCAGCAATCTGTCATCCTCCATTCTCTTCACATGGCCAAACCATTCCAATCTTTTCTCGTCTATTTTATTAATGATAGTTTTTTGGACATTCATTGTATTCCTTATCACGTCATTTTTAATTTTTTCAGTCCTAGACTTTCTTGCTAATCTTTGCCAAAAATCCATCTCAACGGCCAGTAGTTTATTTGTCTTTCAGTTGAGGTCCAAGTCTCACATCCATATAATAAAACATTTTGTAATATTGCATTATATATTTGATGTTTAGTTTTGTTAATAATATTTTTATTCCATAGCACAGAATTAAGTATTCCTATGACCCTTCTACCTTCACCCAGTCTTGTCTCAATTTCCTCCACAGATGATCCATCAGCCTGAATAATTGCACCCAGGTATTTAAATTGCTGTACAGTTTTCACCTGTATTCCCTCTAAATTCAGAACCTCCTTGCTTCGATTCATGTACTCTGTCTTGTTAAAATTAACTGTCAATCCCCATGTTTTATATTCTTCTAGTAACTTTCTGCCCATGTAGTTTACATTATCATCATCCTGTGCTTACCACAACTTGGTCATCTGAAAACAGTAGATTGTAAAGGTACTTATTTTTACCAAGGGTACTTAAGGTACTTATTGTGACACATTGAACTGCACTTCTGTGACTATGGTCTAAAACAAAGTAGGTGACAAACAGCATCCTTGAAGTAGTCCTTTGGAAGTCTTAAATTTTCTTGATATTTTTGAACCAATTTTTATACAGCATGTATTGTTCTTGTAAATTCTTCTAATTATTTCAGTTAATGGCTGGCTTATTGACATTTTTTCCATAGCCTTCCACAGACGATTTCTTGGCACATTATCATATACTTTCTCTAAGTCTATAAACAGCATACCTACATCTTGGTTTGTAGTCTGCCACTTTTCCAGAATTTGCTTGAGTGAATAAATGGTCTATACATGAGCATCCAGTTGAAAAGCCACACTATTCCTCAGAAATAGCAATCACTTGTTCCAGTTTTGATTTTATCACTTTTCCAAATAGTTTAGCAACAGAGCTCATAACACAGATTCCTCTATAGTTGTAACATCTTTTTTCTGTCACCTTTCTTGAAAATTGATGTAATGTATCCGATTTTCATCTCATCTGGTATTTCTTTGCCATCGCATAATTTGTTGAACAATTGAGTTAGTAGATTTATAACTTTTTGACATCCATATTTAAGCAACTCCATGTTAATTCCACCTGGGCTGCTTTTCCATTTTTTGTGATTTTTATTTCCACTTCCTTAATCTGGATGTTCAGTCCTGTTTCCATGACAACGGCCTGTTTCAGTTTCTCTAAATTCCTCTCTTTCTTCATTCAATATCTGTTCATAATAATTGACCCATTCCTCCAGATCTATCATTTCCAGTCTAGCATTTTGCATATGTGGTTTCCTTAAACTCTTCAATACTCTCTACGCCTCTGCAGACCTTGTACATCCTAGTTTGCTGTTCACCTCGGCAGGTGCTCTATTTCAGGACTCGTTCTTTGCCTCGATGACCTCTGCTTTCACTTCCTTATATTTTTCTTCCCTTTTCTGCTTTTTTAATTCCTTAATTTCCATGTCAGACAATCATTTTTCATTTTGTTTCATCTTTTGAGATTTTCCTATTACCTCTCCAGCAATTTTCTTCACTATTTCCTTTAGGTATTCATATATATCTTTTGCACTCTCCCTATAGGTTTCATCTAATTCTTGGTCCAATCTTTGTTGATACAAGCCCCTAGTGCTCTCATCTTTTAGTGAGTCCACATTGAAACTTTCGGTGTCAAGTTGGTCACTCCTCTCAAGGTCTTTCTTCCTTTTTTCCTTCCTTTTTTGGCACATCCATGGAAATGACAACATAGTTTTCACCAAAAACACAATATGAGGCCTCCTCTCATCACAGACAAATATTGTGCTTTGTTGTTTAGGGATCACATAATCAATTATTGATTTTAGTCTTGTTTCTTGGAACCATGTGTGCTTATGAATGTCTCTATGTTGGAAGGTGTTACTAATCCTCAGCTTATATTGAGAGCAGAGTTCTATCAGTCTCTCTCTCCGTTATCATTCTTTACATTTTATCCATGTATTCCCACCATTTCATTGTCCGCAGCTTGTCTCACTCTGGAGTGGGACAAGCTCAGTATTTTTTACAAATAAAAAATCAAAATATTGCTTCTTGTTTATTTTGCATTTTTATAGATTTTACAAATAGGCTATTTTTATATAAAAATATGTAAAAACAGAAAAGATCAAGGGCTGTATCCTCCTGTCAATTATAAATGGCCACAGACTGGATTTCTTGACTAGACTGGATAAAACTTGTACCCTTTTGACATTTTTCACGTAGCTAGTATCCAGCAATCTTTTCAGTATCCAGCAATCTTATTGACATTCCATCTCTCTTCACATCTTTTTCAATTTCTTTTATATCCTGATGGGATCTTTCCCCCTTCCCTTCATTTAAATTATCTAAATTTTCTGGACAGTAGTTGAGATGAGATTGCAAGAAGTGTACCTTAACACTCGTACTGCAGCCTAAGTTTCTGAATTTCTCCAGCATGTCACTCACAATCATCTCATAATCTGAGTGTCTATTATTTCCCAAAAAATTGCATACTACATTTTTAAAGCTAATCTAAGCATCTTTTTCAATTTGGTTCATGGATCCTTCAAATAGAGTCTAGCAGCAGTTTATGGATTTGAAGTCTGACAAAAAAATTCCTACTTTGGTTTTTTCATATGTAAGAAATGGGAATTTAGTGCAAACATATTTGAAACAATTTTCTTCTTTATTCAGGGCATATACAAACTGCTTAATTAAACCTAGCTTTATATGGAGAGGAGGTAATAGTACTTTGTTTCAATCTACTAGTGCCTTGTCTTTAATGTTCTTTGAACCTGATGTCAGAGACCATCCTGGTGGCCGTACTTCCTTTCCCAATGCTTGCTTCTTGCTCAACTTTCCCACTTCCACAGAAAGCAAGGCATTTTTGTGTAACCAAGTAACAGACTAATAAATTTAAAATTTACACACACACACACACTAGCCAACCATGATCTTTGTACTGAATTCTTTTACAAAAGAAGCTTAATGTTTTTTTCCTTTTAAGTTTAATGGGCTTATGAGTGCATATTTCTGTCCATTATGAAGGAGAACTCTGAAATTTTGCTTCAGCAAGTCAATAAATAGCCTTCACTCTATTGGTTGATAGGAAAATCCAAACACTATGAAAAGACTATTCCTGGGCCCAGCAGATTCTTAGATTGTAGTCTTGACCCTGAAAGCTCTGCAGACCCCTTGGGGCAAATTTAAATCTCTCATAAAATTGCGAAGCTTGCTTTGTGTAAACAGCTGTGGTTCAGAGTTGTGAATTTCTTTGTTACAATAATTTACATCATTATCTAGATCACAAATGTCAGATTATGGATCTGATGGCATATGTTTAAGAACTGGTAGTGGTGGTACTGGCAGTTTGGGTCCATTGGGTGCTGGGCTTACAGCTGAAGTAATACTGCTGGTTTGCACAATTCTCTGCTTGTTCTTTGCATTATAAACTTGCTACATTTTCAGTAGCAGTCATTAATATGATCCCTAGGTTCTCTCCACACCATGGGTATGGCAAATGTCATGGCTTTCTGTTTACCACATTTCCACAATTACAAGCCCTCCACACATGTGTAGCACTCTTTATGATTGGAGGAGGGGCAACTTTTATCTTGGTTACCTAGTTTAATTCTAAAATATGCAGCATATAAATTTTTCACAAATGGTGTTATATCTTTCCTTTGTTTCCACAACATTTTTACCACAGATATAATAAAATTTATTTAGATTGTTCGCACAAGTTATGATTGTCAAAGACAGAATATGAAAATCACATTAAAAGCAGATGCTGTTTAGCACGACTGACCAGAAATCAACTGAGTGCAGAAGCAGCACTCTGCAGACTTATGTAGCTATCTTGGGTCTCAACATATCCAAACATGCCTTGAAGTAGTATGCATATCATGTATACATGGAAGGAATGTGTATATACGAAAAGTTTTTTTTTTTTTTTTTTTGTGAAAAAGCCGTACTTGGTAGGCAAAAATGATTTTGGATTTTTAGAAGTAGTACTAAAAGTACAACCAAAAATACTATGAATTTTGGAAACATCAAAATCTGTGCTGACCAGTGTTATCAATTTTTAATTATAAAAATCACATTAGGTAGGTAGATAAAAATTTAAAGTAAACTTAAAAAATAAATCATTCCAGTAATTAAGATTTCTGGCACTGTCATTCTCTAGAAAATTATATTTTTTTATTTCTAATACACTATGATCAATCAGAATATGCTTTGAGATTGGTCAGTCTTACAATCATCTCATTTGCTGGCCTCTAGTTTAAAATCCCTAAAATAGTTTCACACTTATACACACTTTTTACAAGTTATTAAATAATTTAATTTAAAAATTTTTTAAAAAGAAGTTTTAGAAAATTGTAGACTTGGTCATTTAAGGTGCAAATTTTGGTTCAGATCACTGCTCATTCTACCATGCTTAAATCATTAAGCTTTGTAGATCCTAATATCTTTCCTTTAACAAGTTCCATACCCATATGAATGGGTGGGAGAGGGATAAACAGAGGTTTACTTTAGTGACAAATGGGCCTGGAGTATTGGGGTCCATAGTTTCTAATACAGATATATACAGTTATACCCAGATATTTATTAACAAATAAAGTACAAATAAAATAAAATATAAGTACAAAAACCAGTAGCTTTCGGAACACGTGTCCCTTTATCAACTGATAAGTTAATATAAAATTTTGAATACACTACAAGCAAAGTGGCATGTTAATCATGCGTCATTGTTGTAGCACGGACGTGTGCTGCCTTACGCCAGTGATCATCCATCAATAAAACGGTTGTCTCTAGGATGGGATGCAGACGCATGCCTTTCTGGCGATTTAATGCCTTAGGGTTGTTTATTATGTTTAGTGACTCTAGCCATAGGCGGTGGCGAAAGTGTCGCGCGTGGTCCACTATCTCAAAGTCGCGCTTGGGGTCAAGATCGTGGTTGGTAGCCCAAAAATGTTCTGCGAGCACGGACTGGTCAGTTTCGGCAAGCCAGATTGCTCTGTCGTGTTCCGTGAGGCGATCCTGGAGATGTCTCGATGTCTCACCTACGTAGCAACTGTTACAGGCCTTACAGGTGATACGGTACACTACATTGCTGCATAAGACAGGTGTGACAGGGGTCTTCACACTGGAGACAAGTGAACGTAGGTTCCTACCGGGTAATTGTACACATTTGATGTTGTAACTTCTAAGGATCTTCGAGATACGTCCTGACACTCCTGGATAGTACGGAATGTTGGCGGACGATATGCCGACTTGCTTCAGAGGTCTTGGGTTGAATGTAAGTTCTTCTGCCTGTAACAAGCATCTGTTTAGTTGCTACGTGAGATATCTACTAGGTGAGACATCGAGACGTCTCCAGGATCGCCTCACGGAACACGACAGAGCAATCCGGCTTGCCGAAACTGACCAGTCCGTGCTCGCAGAACATTTTTGGGCTACCAACCACGATCTTGACCCCAAGCGCGACTTTGAGATAGTGGACCACGTGCGACACTTTCGCCACCGCCTATGGCTAGAGTCACTAAACATAATAAACAACCCTAAGGCATTAAATCGCCAGAAAGCATGCGTCTGCATCCCATCCTAGAGACAACCGTTTTATTGATGGATGATCAATAAAACGGTTGTAAAAAATCAGTATCACTGGCGTAAGGCAGCACACGTCCGTGCTACAACAATGACGCATGATTAACGTGCCACTTTGCTTGTAGTGTATTCAAAATTTTATATTAACTTATCAGTTGATAAAGGGACACGTGTTCCGAAAGCTACTGGTTTTTGTACTTATATTTTATTTTATTTGTACTTTATTTGTTAATAAATATTGGGTATAACTGTATATATCTGTATTTGAGAGGTTTACTTTATATCAGGAGCTGAAATGTACTTATCAATTTGTAGTTCCGAGACAAAATATCTACATATGGATCCCTATAGAGGGAACCTGTGAGAAAAATTTCCAAAACTGATGCTTTAAAGACTAATTTAAGGTAATTTTTGATGTGCACCTACTAAATTTCAGACTGAAGTAAAACCAATTTTTACGATTTTGCGACACATAAATGACATCATTTGTCGTCACTTTCATTTTTTTGATTCGATCAACAAACCGGAAATGACGATTTTGTGACACAAAAATTGTGCTGCAAAATCGTAACAGAATAGTGAATTCCTAGGAGATGAAAGAGGCGTCAATTAGAGTTGTTAAAACTCTAGAAAACATAATGTCACTTCCGGTTTGGTGATTTGATTCACAGACAGAAAATCACGATTTTGCATGGAATGATGTCCCTTGAGGTCACTTCTGGTTTGTCGATCAAATCGACAAACCAGAAGTGATGATTTTGCGATATGTCATTTCCCTTTCTCAAACTCTCATGTCAACACTATTTCATTGAATTGAAGCACCATTCATGCAACAAGGCATGAATGGTGCTTCAAATCGACATGTCTGTGGTTTAACCGGCATTATTTTCTTGTAACACATGAATGAGTTTGAAGCTTGATCATCCCCGAAGCCTTGCTGGTGGATACGGACACTAACTTATCAATCATTGCGATGGCGTCTTCTTTGTTCTTGCCCAAAGGACTTTGGGAGCATTATTTAGCCACAGGAAAATGTGTGCGTGTGGACTACCGCAAAGTTGAAATTCTATGCACTTGAAAAATTTGACTATGTAAAATTGATCAAACAGGCTATAATGTTTTGACTGCAATATGTTCATAATTTCATCTACAATCGTCTTGAAATATATCACACAAGTTACAGCATCTTCATTCACTAGCATCGCCTTCTGCATGAAGTCAATGTCGCTTGCAATGTCCTCACTAATATCGTGCCCTTTATTCTGTAGCTTAGTACAATAGCTGAAGCTAGCATGGCCAACAGATTTCATTGGCACTCAGAGTCAAGAACATTGTAGGTTTACCAAGCTGTCTAATCAGAGCAAATAGATCGTGCTTATGTTGAGCCCAGTAGTAGGTCTAGCTTGGAATTGTCCTTAGGAATGCCAAATTGTATCTTTACCTTTATATTTGAAAGCCCAACGGCAAAGAGTCTGTTGTTCTCAGTCTCATTATTTTCATTGCTACATAAAGGAGATGATATGGAGTAACGCCATGTCGGTCAGATTGTCTGAACTCACTCGTTGCCATCATGAACAGAGTCACATGTGAATTCTCTTTGAACGTTCTGAATTGTCCAAGATAAATGCTGGGAAAGGACAGTTTCTCTGCGTGCTCGTAAAACAGTAAACTCTGCAGTACGTTACTTTCTCCTGGGGAGATTCTAAGATATTTATCATAGCTCCACAACAACTTTTGCTGTTGGGCGATGCAACTCCTCAATTGGGACCACTTCACTTATGTTGTCTTTAGCCAAATTAATTTCCATGTGCCTGTCATCAAACAATGACTGCTCTATTGTGATTTCACTGATTTCATACAATTGATAGAGGCATGTTGACCAAATATTGAAGCCATGCTTTAACCACTCGCTTTCTTACGAACCCGATCAAATAGCTGGACTTGTGTATTTTCTTGTATTTTATATGCATAAATAAGGTGCCTGACACATTCATGCAGACAATGCAGCATTCTGGGCAAAGTGATCAATGTGCCTGTTTCAGTCTTGATCAATCTCCCTTGGCAAGCGATGGACCATTGTGTTGACTGAAATAGGAATATTGATAATTTGGCCAAGAATGCTGTATTGTTCGTATGATTGTCTCAGACTCCTTGTTTGCATGAATGGTAAGCGAGGAGAAATAAGCCTCTCTGTCACTAAATCCAGCTTCAGCAAATGAGACAGAATTTCTGGGTAGACAAAGCCATTTGAGTTAGATAGCGCTGGAATGGTGTTATTCTTACATGATCCTCTGCAGCCATTACAGACAAGGGTCCCGTTGACATCAATATCAGGAAATGCAGTGCATATCATGGTGCATCTTCAGCAGCTGGTTTCTTTGTGTCATTTTGGAACTATAGACAATCGCAAATGTAGCATACAGAACAGAAATCATTTTTCATAAATATCCTTTCAAACTCTTGATATGCCTTCTTATGTAAATAGTAGTCGGTGTAAGGAAAAGAGGCTTGATCATTTAAACTCATCTTTTTTTTTTTTTTTTTTTTATGTAAACCCCAAACACAAGAAGTATTAGAACCTATAGTACTTAGTACCGTGCTTGGGTTGGAGGTTGAGAAGACAAAAGAAGATATTTGTTGATATTGGACTTGAACTTCTGTAGACTGTAATTTTCAGGAAATACGTATGAAGGAAGGTTGTTCCAGAAAACGGCAGTTGAATGAATAAACGAGGAAGATGAAAAGTTGATTCTGTGAGTTTGAAGTTGGACAGTAAATGCATGTTGGCTGGTGGCTGCACGTGTTCTGAGTGTTTTTAAAGAAGAGAGCGGAAATTATAGAAGCCAATTTAAAAGAACAGTGCCCATGGAAATATCTGTAGAAGAGGCATGCAGCAGAAACAGTACGTCTATGAGACAGCGAGTGGAGAGACTCTGTTAGAGATGAATCATTAATTAACCCAGTGGTTTTATACCAGGGTGCTGCAACAACATTCTTGGGGTGCCGGGCAATTTGGGTTTAAGTTATTATTATTATTTTGAAATTTATATATTTATTTCATTATAAAAAGGGTACAATATAAATGGTACGGTATAATATCCATTGTACCGTATCTTTTTAATTTTGTAGTGATCTATAATTGATCTTTATTTAGTACCTCTATATAAAGAATAAAATTATTATATATAGGTATATATTAAAAGGTAGAAAAACCACTGTGTTTGGTATTTCTTTTGGCCTAGGGGTGTCGTGAAAAAATTACTGGGACAGTAAGGGCGCCGTGAACCGAGAAAGGTTGGGAATCTCTGAATTAACCTAACCGCCCTCTTCTGAATGGAATCAAGAAGCGTGAGAGAGGTTTTGAGGGCACCACCCCAAATGTGGGAACAATATTCCATGGTAGGGCGGATTTGCGATTTATACAGAGTGAGCAGCTGTTTGGAAGAAAAGTAACGCCGAGAGCAAAAGAGAAAACCAAGTTTTTAGATGCAGAGGAAAAAATATTTTTAATGTGCTTGTGCCAAGTGAGATTAGAAGTCAGGGTAATCCCCAAAAGAGATATATCATTCTGCCTAGAAATCGGAGTGTCACCAAAGATAAGCATAGGAGCAGAAGAATCCTTTTTTGCGAGATATAAGACAAGACTGAGTTTTAGAAGGATTGAAATCAACTAAATTGTCTTTGCCCCACTGGAGAATTACCTGAAGATCGGCATTTAAAGAATTGGTAGCAGAATTTCGAGAAGTTGAAGCTGATTGAGCAGGGCAAGGTTTCTCAAAATGGAATGCAATGTGCTATCATCGACAAACCTATGGATAGGATTTCCAGTCGATTTAAGAAGGTCATTAATATACAAGAGGAAAAGAGTGGGGGAAAGAACTGAACCTTGGGGGGGACACCGGCATTAGTGGAGAAGTTAGAAGACAGAGAGCCATCTACCATCACCATCAGTGAGTGATCAGAGAGAAAACTGGATAACCAATTACAAAAAACAGTTGGCAAACCATTAGATGGAAGTTTGTTTAGAAGACCTTTATGCCAAACACGTTTGAAAGCCTTTGAGATGTCAAGAGCAACTACTTGTATTTCACCGAACCTTTCCATTGAATTAGTCCATAAATGGGTAACATAAGCCAGAATATCACCAGTGGATCAACACTGATGGAATCCATACTGGTGATAGTTGATCAGACGGAAGGTTTCTAGGTAGTTTAAGAGTGGCGGTAAATTGATTTCTCCATTACTTTAGAAAGAGTAGAAGTAATTGCAATGGGACGATAATTGGATGGGAGTGATTTGTCAACCTTTTTAGGAACTCTCTGGATATGAGCAAATTTCCAAGCAGAAGGAAAAACACCTTTGGAATAAGAAAGTGAAAAAAGACGGCAAAGAATAGGAGTAAGTTCAGGAGCACAGGTTTTGAGACGATAATTGGATGGGAGTGATTTGTCACCCTTTTTAGGAACTCTCTGGATATGAGCAAATTTCCAAGCAGAAGGAAAAACACCTTTGGAATAAGAAAGTGAAAAAAGACGGCAAAGAATAGGAGTAAGTTCAGGAGCACAGGTTTTGAGAACAAGTGGAGAAATACCATCGGGATCTGGAGCTTTCTTAGCATCAAGGTTCATCAAAATCCTTCTGATATCCTTTTGACGGAAGACCACAGGAGGCATTGAATGGAGCTTGTTGGGAATGGTGGGAGGTGTTTTACCAAAATCAGTAATACAGGAGTTGGAAGAAAAATGGGATGCTAGCAGATCAGCTTTATCCTTGGGTGAAGTGACAACAGAACCATCTGGTTTGGACAGAGGTGGGAGCAGAGATGGGCAAAAGTTGCGACCAATAGCTTTGCCAAGAGATCAGAATGCTCGGCTACCATTAGGGTAAGAAGCAAGTTTTCTACTCTTAGCCTGTTCAAACTCCAGTTTGGACTGATTAATAACTGCTTTACAATTGTTGCGAGCTTTGGTGTAGGCAGAAAATGAAACTGAAGAATTAGAAACAAGCCAATTAAGATATGCAATGTTCTTCTCTTGAACAGCCTTAGCACATTTATTGGAAAACCAAGGTTTAGATAAAGGATGAGATGTTAAAGTGGAGTGTGGGATAAAGGATTCCATTCCTGCAAGAATAATTTCACTGACACGATCTGAGCAAACGTTGACATCACAAGTTTTGAAACAGTAATTCGACCAAGGAAAAGAAGAAAAGAAATCTCACAGGTCATCCCATTTTGCATTCTTGTAATGCCAAACAACACGGTTTGGGAATGGCCACGAAAGAATGGCTCCATTGAAGAAGAGACAATCACCAAGTTGTGATCTGAAGTGCCTAAAGGACCTCTCACTTCAACCGTGTACTTAGAAGGGTTGTTTGTGAGAAAAAGATCAAGCGTGTTGGGTGTATAATTAGGATTGTCCGGTATTCTTGTAGATAAATGAACAATCTGTGCAAGGTCCTTAGCGATTGCAAAAGCCTCAGCATCTCGACCAGCTGGGTCGGTGTGACTAGAAGATGGAAGCCAGCTGGAGTTGTGAACATTAAAATCACCAAGGAAAATTACCTCACTGTTAGGACAGTTGGACTGCAGGAAGTCAAGTTGCAAAGAGAGGAAGTCAAAGAGCTCCAAGTGATTGGTGGAGTTGGGTTGTTGTTGTTGTTTTGGTTTTTAGGAGCATTAGCAACTAAGGCCATATTGCTCCGGGATATGCGGTGGTCATTTCCTGACCTTTCCGCATCTGGTGGTGACGGGCTCGAACCCCGGTCTAATCAAGAAGCGTGTGCTACGCACTGCTGCTCCTTCCTACCTGGCTACGGAGGCGCCATGGTGGAGTTGGGAGAACGGGAGAGACCGCAGATGAATTTGACACAATGAGGTAGAGAGATTTTAAGCCAGAGAAGATCAAAGAGAGGAGATTCCAAATTGCCAAGTTTCTGACAGGAAATATCAGAACGGACATATGCACAAGTACCACCTTTGAGGCGAAAGGAATCATACAGCGAGTAATTTGGGCATCTGAGATGAGCAGTAGTTGAATCAACCAATAACTGAGATTATGTCAGAAAAACTAAATAGGGTTTGGTAGACTGGAAGTGGAAATGGACATCGTTGAGATTAGAATTGAGACCATGTATATTTGTAAAACGAATTAGGAAGTGTTTGGGAGGTTTAGATCTTTTTGCAGATAAGCTTGCTCTATTAGTTTGACAATTCATGGTGTATTCAATAGTAAGAAAAAGTGGGTGGGACATGCTGTATGAAGTACTGAAATTTTTGGATATGGTGTACATATGGTAAGAATATACCCAGATCCTTGACATAATGTGGCCTCGAAAATGCCCCCCCCCCCCCGCATACATTCTACTTGGACTCCCTCCAATCACTATCTGGCAGAGTAGAGGTAGCAAGATTATACACTAGCTGATCCGGAAGTCTCCTAGAGAGTTACTAATAGGTTTCGTCCGGTGTACTAACAAGCGGCTGGCCTGCGAACACCGTTTTAGAGCTGTATCCTCAAAATGTAAGGAATAATGGATCTCACCACGATGTTCATCATAACCTCAAAAGTCATCAATCATACTGCATGATGGAAGAGATGGGGAAGTGTTGACCAGAACTTAGCTCTAGAGACTAAACATGGGTTCCACCACTTCAAGCCTCCAATAAGCAAAGTGGTTGGTATTGCACCAGTTGATGAGAGTCATCTACCACGTACTGCCTGGTAACATAGAGGGATGGCATTCCTCCATGTGGTGTGGGCACCACATCTCGACCACTGCTTACGTTGGTTCACGCCTGGGTGGTCTCACCATGGTTGAGGGGGAGAAGACAGAGAGTGGTAATCAATGGACACTGCTCATCGTGGACTAATGTTATTAGTGGAGTCCCTCAGGGCTCAATGTTGGGTCCATTATTGTTTTCTGTATTTATAAATGATATTGATGATGGTATATCAAGCTTAATGCCCAAGTTTGCAGATGATACAAAGGTTGGCAGGGTTGTCAAGGACACTACTGACACTATGCTGCTGCAACAGGATCTGGAAAGGTTGAGCAGATGGGCTGAGAGGTGGCAAATGAAGTTTAACATTGACAAATGTAAAGTACTACACATGGGAAACAGCAACCCCAGAGCAACGTATCAACTCTGTGGTACTACACTGACAGTGGTAGAGAATGAAAAGTACCTGGAGGTAATTGTGCAGGCAGATATGAAGTTCTCTGAGCAGTGCAGACGGGCTGCAAGAGTAGCTCATGGAGTATTGTCAATGATATACAGGAATTTTTCCAGCAGGGATAAGGAGGTGATTATTCCATTGTATAAGGCAATGGTCAGGCCACACCTAGAGTACTGTATACAGGTCTGGAGGCCTCATTTCAAGAAGGATGTAGAGCTGCTGGAACGAGTACAGAGAAGGGCAACAAGATTAGTGAATGGAACAAAGGGGTGCTCTTACGAAGAAAGGCTTAAGTTTTGCAAATTACAGTGTCTGGAGACTAGGCACCAGCGAGGTGATCCGATAGAGGTGTATAAAGCCTTGAATGGTTTAAGCATGCTCAATGCTGATGGGATTCTTCCTCTAGCTCAGAAAAATCACCTGAGAGGGCATAAATTCAAATTTAGGAAAGACAGATGTAGGATAGACGCGAGGAAATTTGCCTTTAGCCAGCGGGTGGTTGGTTGGTGGAACAGACTTCCATCCCTTGTGGTGGAGGTTGATAGCCTAAATAAGTTTAAGGCTCAGCTGGACAGGTGTATTTGGAACGAACAGAGGGGTGAGGTGGAAGTGGTTTTTTTTTTTTTTTTTTTGGCTGATGCTGCATAAGCTTGCTTTCTTGCATCAAATGCCCCTGCTAATGCTAATGTACTTGTGCATGGAGGTTATACCCAATATTACTAAAAGTCCCACCATCGTGAAGGTGCAAGCAGAGGATTTGGCTGTCACAGACCATCCGGACTTTGTCGAAATATTGGTTCACTTGACTTGAGTATCACCCGGATATCAGTTTCATCAGTGTTTTAGACTCCCAGGTAGCAAGTACAGCTTGTCTGGTATATCTGAGAGAATGTCTTTGACAACCTCGAGGACCATTTAAACTCATCTACTCCACAATTGGAGAAATGTTCCGTTGTACATAATTAATACTCACTTCAACCGGCAGCGGCATTGCTGGTTGAAGGCAGTACTAAATCCAATGCTTGATTTTCTGTTTGTCTTTTACACAATCTTGATAGTCTGTTGTTTTTGCTTGCTCATTCCTACTTCCATCTTTATTTTGTTAGGTTGGCTTGCTCGATACTGTCAACAGTGCCCTGCATTTGACTTCGGCATTGTTGAGAACAAAGACTATAGCAGTGTGGCATTCAGTCCCTTTCGCTGCTCAGAAAATTATTACTGTGAAAACATCTATAGTGGCATATAACAATGGAATGTAACAAAAATGCAGTTTGCAACAATACAAATACTTGTATTGTTCCAATCATACTATTCAACAAATGGCTACAATCAAATGGGTAATTAGGCTTATTTGCTTGGATTTTGCTAACCACTTCCAAACTTTGATTCGGTAGGATAAGTAACGGGCGTGTGAATAAAACATTACATCGTTCATACTAAATATTTCGCACTGAAGTATGTCACTAATGTTACTAACATTGATTCAGTACAGTAAGTAGCGGATGAGAGCATAAAATGTTACATCGTTCATAACTTTGGTTCTAGCAGTTTGATTTTAAAATGGTTATGATTTTATTCAAAGATGCCTTCACATAAAACATTTTGTGCATACAGGGTACACATTTCGGGCCCGTCACCACCAAATACGGAGGATGCGGAAAGGTCAGAGAATGACCACCGCATATCCTGGAGCAATATGGCCTTAGTTGCTAATGCTCCTAAAAACCAAATAACAAACAACAACAACAAACAGGGTACACATGCACTTTTTTTTTTTTTTTTTTTAATTTTATTGAATATTCTGATATGAAGAGGGAAGATCCTACAACCTGACCACTCTATAATCAGTTTATTGTTAATTGTTTTTATATGTAAATCACATGTACCCTATGGAAGTTGTAAATTTGTGGGGTCAAAAACTTAAGTTTCTAGATGATCAAAGGAATTTAACGAGGAAAATCATGTAATCCTCATCATAGACTGACTGACTCCCTTATCTGTGTTTTGAAAATAGCCAATGAAATATTGCAATGCAATCTAAAACCATGGAAAATGTTGAATAGTAGTGACATGAGCAAGCAGTGGCATAGCTAGGGTGGGGCGGAGGGAGTGGAAAAGTGCCGCCCTGGGTGGCACTTTTTTGGGGGTGGCACTTTTCACGTGTTACACAATTTTATTTTTCGATGATTCTTTTGTTTATGTTAACTTAGTAATTTTTATTACTTAATTAATAATTAGTTTTTAACAACTACACTTACAACTAAAATAAATAAAATATAAATATAACAAAACCTTTACATTTCCCTATCATACTATAATTCAAATTCTTAAAAATAAAACAATAAAATGCATGGCACGACGATTGCTTTATTGGTTTATTGCTAATACCCTGGCAGCTGTGTCTCAGCAGCGGCACCACACAGTCAGTTTAATTTATTTCCCTATACATCGCTTTGACTTTTTGTAATATTTTTGGTGTGTATTGAGAGGGGCAGCAAACTCAGGGACCACCCTGGGCGGCAAAAGCTCCAGCTACAGTACAGAAAAACAAATTGATCAAATTATGTTTAAATTTCACATTAAGATGGTTCAAGGTTGGCATGGACTTTTTATTTTTTTTATGAGAAACATACCAGAATCGCCATACTCATTACCCTTTTTCAAGACAGTGTCCTGCCATCTCTTTGGCAAAATAATGATGTCAGCAGCATAGAAAGAAGTTGGCAGACTGTGTAGCCAATTCAAGATGCTATACTTGAATTAAGGTGTTATCTTTCTTGAATTTCTGCTCTCCAGGGTAGAATTTCTCAAATTTCTTCCCTACACTAATGCTCTTTCATTAGCTGAAACAAGTGACAATTACTGGAAACTAAACCTTGCCCATAAGGAGGGCTGTTCATGATTTCCCAATCCAGATGTGTCAGATACCATATGGACATTTGTGGACGGTTTTCATAAAGCAGAGTGATTCCCACTTGCAGTTTTCCAGGCCTTTTCTTATGGGCTGCTGTATGCACATCACTAAGAAGCAAGTTGCAGTAATACTGAGCCGTAACTATCTGAGGTGGCAGAAAATTTACAAGAATGGGCTTCTCTGAATCCCACAGTCTTGCAACTGGAGGCCATGTCTTGAATTTTTTTGAATGGTGGGGATCCTTTGTTGTGCCATTCCAAACTATTTCATACTGAATTTTTATTCTGAAAATAGTGTACCCATATCTAATTGGAAGTTGCTGTTCACCTTTAGTGGACAGCAAAATGAAATGCAATTTTTTCTAGTTCCAACTAGTTTAGATATTCAGTGGAAAGAGCCCTGTTAGGGCTTACAATTACGGGATCGCGGTAATTTTTATCCGGTATTCAAATACCGGTATTGATACAAAAATATCGGTTTTTTGGTACTAATTTAAAAAAAAAATAGTTTATAATTTAATCACATAATGGTTATAAAATCACCTTTATGTGATTATGACATCCTTATCTCTACTAGCAAATGTTCGATAAATCACCGATAGGACACCATGCAACAATGCAACCTCTCCACAATTCTCGGACTTCATGTCTAACCTTATCATAACTCCCAAGTCCTGTTCCTCCGCTACTGACTTTAGTTGAACTCCACCAAGTGTTACTTTGGGATTGCTCTTCCCCAGGTGTAAGACCTTGCATTTTGTTGAATTAAAGCATATAGCTGCCACTTTTCTGACCATCACGGAAGTCTATCTAGGCCACTCTGAAGAAGCTCTGCTTGGTGGTGATCATTAATTACTCTACTGATCTTTTCATCATCTGCAAGTTTAGACATCACACACCCTATATCCCTTCATAGATGTCATTTAAGATAATCAAAAACAACAGTGGTCCCAATACTGATCCTTGGGGAACCCTGCTTCTTACATTAACCCAATCCGAGGAATAACCATTTATTACAATCCCCTGCCTGGTGCCCTCAAGCCATCGTGCTATCCATCTAAGAATTTTCCCTATGATTTCAGCCTTCTCCGACTTATAAAGTAACCGCTCATGCGGGACTGAGTAAAATGCTTTGCTGAAATCCAAATAGACAATGTTGAAATTATTCTCTAAATCCAGCTCACGAGTGACCTGTCAAAATGGCTAACCAGATTTGTTAATCATTATTTTCCCTTTACAAAACCATGCTGTGTATTCTACAGAAGTCCATCTAAATGATTCTGTATTCCGCCCTTGATCGTTGCCTCCATGATTTCCCATTACACTCCTAGAACCGCCTTTATGTTCCAATTTACACCAATCCAACGGAATCTCTCCTGAGTCCAGTGATGCTCTCATAACTAGCCTTAATGGTTCAGTGCACTAACTTGCCGCCTCCTTTAAGATTATATTTGCCATCAACCACAGGAGCCTTACTCACCTGTGGCCGTGAAAGTTTTCTCATTAAATCAACATGTGAAATTTCAACATCATTAATTATATTTTTTCAACTTCTCCCATAATTTCTCATTGACTTGAAGGGTTTTTCTTCTGTAAATATCCATGCAAAGTAACTGTCGAGTTCGTCTGCAACATCAGTTGGGGTATCTAATACTGTCCCATGCAATTACATATGCATCCAATCTGATTTGTCCTTCTCCCATTTGCATTTATATATGTGAAGAATTCCTTAACTGCACTCTTTGCTCTCTTTATTCCTTATCCCCACTCTTTGCTCTCTCCCAGACTCAGTAAAGATACTGTAGTGAAATTATACTTCGCTGAATAAAATGTCTTTCTCCTTCAGAAAATTATGAACATAATTCAACCACGAAAGACCAACATGGAACAGAACATCAGTGTTCTGCAAATTCTTTCCAAAATAAGAAATTGCCTGACTCCAATGAGATTTTAAAAGATGAACTTTAGTCGGAAATTAATGAAATACTTTTAACTATTTTTACTAAAAAAGTTCAAAGCCTAGAAAATATGGACTGAGATTGTCTACGATTATCTCAGTACAATAGTACCAGAATAGAATCCGAAAGGGCGTTTTCTGCTGTTAATCAAATATGTACCAAAATTTGATCCATTTTAAACAATCATACTATTGATTGCTTATGTTTCTTAAGAGCTCACTTTATTCGGACAGGTAGTGTGGATGCTTAAACATAACTAAACTTTGCAGTAACAATATGTATTTTTTTGTTTTTAGAATAACCATATTTTTAATGATTTTTTTTCAGAATATTTATTATTGCAATAAATGTTTATTTAAAACTAACTACAGTACTTGTTTTTTCCTTATTTTATTGCACCTAACTGTCATCACAATTTATTGAGAAAAACATTTGTTTTTGCAATACCGGTATTAAGGGGTGCCTCTGTAGCCAGGTGGGTAGGGGCAGCAGTGCGTAGCACATGCTTCTTGATTAGACCGAGGTTCGAGCCCGTGACCAAATACGGAGGATGCGGAAAGGTCAGGGAATGACCACTGCATATCCCCGGAGCAATATGACCTTAGTTGCTAATGCTCCTAAAAACTAAATAACAAACAACAACAACCGGTATTAAGATTTTGAATTTGAACCGGTATTAAATCTTTGCATAATTGCCTCTAAACTTCCAGCACTTACGTACAGGTTTCGTGCAATATCATACAGTGTAATTCATCTGCTTTTCAAAAGCAGCTCCGTGATGTGATGGATGTTCACATCTGTAACAGGTGTCTTCTGCATACAAGTACAGATTTCTTTTTTTAATGTGAAAACATCTGTGGCGGCACTAGAGTAAAATTGATTGGTAACAAAATTTTCTTGTAACGGAAATGATGCAATTGATTGGTAATGAAGAAAGCTGACCGTTTAGATTTTAAATGATGTTACTTCCTAAATGGTGCTAATGATGCTAACTCAGTCACTGACATTGATTTGGTAGGGTAAGTAGTTGATTCAGTAGAGTAAATTCATATTAATATACGGAAATGATCTCACGTCCTTTTGCCTCTAACTCAGTCACTAATATTGATTCGGTAGAGTAAGCAGTGGGTAGTAACATTATGCAAGAATAAAAGCTTTGAAGAAGCCTCTCGTGTCAAAAAGGAACTAGTTCAAAACCATGGAGAATGAAATAAATGCAGACTTTAATAAAATCTGCAGATTTTATTGAAGAATATTCTTTCACACAAGACCATTTCATTGCATTAAAATTTAAATGGCTCCGAATGAAGAATGCGACAATAAAACAATCACTTCAACAAACATTAACTTGTTGCAGTAATTTTTGGTTATGACATCATACTAGTCTACAAATGGATTTCGTTAACTATTGAATTGTAAAATACCTGTAAAAGTGTTTCGAAGGTGGCTAAAACTCTAGATGATGGAAATCGAGAGAAGTATGCAAGAATAAAAGCTTCAAAGCCACTGAAGAAGCTTCCCATGCTGACAAAAGAATGATTTGAAAAACTTATATGAGAACAAAAAAAAAATGCAGAGTTTAATAAAATCTGTTTCTCAAGATTTTGATCAATATCAACCATCTACATCGACTTCTCATCAAGAAGATGGACTGTCGACATCATAAAATTATATTCAAGAACTTCCTGAAGATTTCAATCCAGAAGATTTGAGTTTAAATGAATTACCTGAGGATTTTCAATTGATTCCTGAACCGGCTTGACAGCATATACTGCAACAACCAGCTTTGCCTTTGAGGGACCTGCTAAAATGAAGGCTCATTGATTTCCTATAGCTAGAGAAATCGATTTAGAAGCCATACCGATCAATCGCAAGAAGTATGAGTGTTTTGTTGAATAATAACAGAATGATCTCGGCTAAATGAAATCATTTTCCACTAATACCGACGTGCTATTACCATCCATAAATCTCAGGGAGGTACTTTCGATTCCATAGCTTATGAATACAAGAAATGTCACGAACAACAACTAGTTTATGTTGCATTACCTCGAGTTACTGATATCAATAATCTTTACATTATTCCTGCAAATGGAGAAAATAAATTTTATCGTGGACTGAGAAACACTACATCTACTCTTACGCTTCAAGCTGAAATGACCAGGTTGTCAAGTAATTCTCTATTTACCATGCAAGATACTTTATACAAGTTCATCAGTAAATGACAAGATCTTTCCATTCTAACATTAAATTGTCAACGTTTACGTGCTCACAGTGACAATCTCACTGATGCAGTAACAACAATCCAATTTACTTCTGCTTTCTGAAACGTGGCTAAATAAAGAAGTAGTAAGCATACCTAACTTCGATTGTGTCATGCAATTCAAACAAGAAGATAAAAATAAATAAATTTTCAGTTTATACTCTGGCACGACAACCAAGTCGGAAGAGTTTACAATACATCATCAATAAAAATATTTATCGTATTTAGTAGTCACGGGCTTGAACCCCGTGACTACTAAATACGATACTCAAAGAATGTGTGCTATGCACTCTCACTCCTGACCACTCGGCTATGTCAACAAGCTTGTGGTGTAGCAGTTTATCATAAGAGAGAAAATTGTATTCGTGTTGTTACTTCTCATATGGAAGTGATTTATCGACATACTTTTGGCAAATCCGTGGGTGTTAGACCTGTTGGAGACATTTGTGCAGCTGAATGCCTTCTTCCTAATGGTCAAACGATATTGTCGGTAGTCATTTACATTTCCTCTAACCAAAAGATCGAACACATCATTGAATTCATCCATTTCGTTTTACTTCCTTACACGATTGAAGGAGCTGCATTGCTACAACAATTTTCTCACAAGAAATATGACTGGATACCAATGATACTTAGTGGAGATTTCAACATTAATTTTGCAGATACTCAATCCAAACCTTTGACTGATTTCATAGAAAATAAATTTGGGCTAAATACTTCTAGATATGTATCGACCACCAATCATGAAACTATAATTGATGCTGTGTTTCAAAGACATTTACTCTCTTTACAATCTCAAGTGTATGTATCATATTTTAGCTATCACAAACCCATTGTAACTAAATTACCTATTGAACATGTATTGCAAACTCAAATTCTTGAGACTTGAAAAAACATGAATGCTTTAAAATGTTAAACACGTTCGGATTCTTTTCATACTAAACCCCTTAATCTCATCCAATTGAAGGTTTTCACATAAAATAAAACACGAAAGGTATCAAAACCTATAGTACGGGTCGACCATAACTAATCCGGTTCCACCACTAATTCGGACATAATTTCCGCGAATGTATTTTCAAATTTCCTGGGTTGGCACACCGACCTGCCGCTACTGTTTTGGTGGCATTGGTTGCAGCATCATCTGTTGGTGCGAACTCGTAAACACTGGCAAGCTATTCCCACTTGTTTTTCTGCATTTATTATTATTATAACCTGCTCACATTTAGCCCCAGCTGTGGTTCCAATGCATAAAGGAAGTGCCTCTTGTGGTGTAAAGTGCAAACACTGTACATTGTCCCTAACAGATAAAGTTGAACTTCTGAAAAAACTCGACAGTGGTGTGTCCTGTGAGAAGTTTAACTCTGTTTAATTGTAAATTCCAGCAATTTCTCTCAGTTCTTCTTATTTTACTAATTTTATTTTAGCCATTCCTTTTTAGATTTTTTTTTTTTTTTTTTTTTTTACAACACTTGTACAAACTTGCAGAAAAACACAACACAATATGATGGATAATGCAGTGCGCTGACAAACTTTTTTTCACAAAATCTCTAACAATACTGACAAACTTATTGCGACGTTTGAGAGTTTATTTTATCACAATTAGTTTTATTGCAGTGCTCGCTGTGCATGCAATAAACTAATCACAAATGACCTTCGTATGTATGCCGTAATAGCATCACACGTATGTGGCCGACACGGCTTCTCAAGAAATAAAGTAACCTACTGGGCCACATATATGCGACATAAAAAAAGTCTCTTTTTTATATATTTTAAGCGAAAAAACGACAACACCGACATTACAATATTTATTTTAGAATTACTAATCAAATTATTTGCTAAATATTTTTTGGCCCCTGGGGAATTTTTTTCTTAAACTGGCTTGGCAGTCAACGTGTTAAAGGTAGGAGGAGGTGGTTAGCTGTTGGGTAAACTGTATGTGCTAAAATAACAACCGGTGATCTGGCAAACTCACTAATCCTGTACCCCACAGGTTCCAACGCAGCCGGATTAGTGACGGTCGACCTGTACTTAGTTCTATGCATGGGTAGGAGATGGGGAGGGAGGAAGAGGATGCCAGAAACTTTGCTCTGTTTTAACGTCTTCATTGCCTTCATAAAAGTTGTACCGATCATACGCTTGCATATGATAGTCTCTTTCCCATACTGTGCACGTAACCTGATTAAAATTCTTCTACACTTGCAGGGAGTCTGATGCCATATTGTATTACTTCTAATGTGTATGACTGGAGAGTATGGCTGTTTGTTAGGTGTAGAGAGCACCATTTGTCCGAACAAGTGTTTTGTCATTCTAGTACACCTAGTCCAAGACAACTGTGAACAAGCCTCTTTTATATTTAAATGCCAAACTATATATAGTTTAATTAACAGGGGTGGGCAACCTCTGGCCAGCGAATATGCATAATCCGGCCCAGGTTTTCAAATTATATATAATAAATGGCAAGCCATTTATTACATATTTTGAATTAATGTAATTTCTGGCGTAAATTTAGAAAATACTCTGCACATTGCTACGACAAATATCAATCCAGATATTGATTCACTGATAAAAATAAACAGTATCAAATCTCATTAAATATAAAAAAAATAAAATATCAATTTTTGTTATTGGAATTGTATCTGTATTTTGTTACTATAATCGTATTTTTGTAATTTTGTCTTGAATTTGTATTTCATTTTTCTTAATAAAATTATATGTACGTGTATGTATAAATATTACAATAAATAACATAAAACTGTTTATGATTTTCATTATACACTATCCTAAAAATCGTGGAAAGCTAAAAAAGAATTTGACCCACGTGTACCTCACAGACATTTTATTTGGCCTGCCATTTATAAAGGTTGCCTACTCCTGATATATAATATCAGTGCTCACTTGCATAGTTAAAGAACAAATTAGTATACATTCCAAACATCACATTTCATTGCAAACAAAGGTTGCAATGAATGCTATGTTTGGGACTTTTTGTGACACAGTTATTCCTTTGAGACTGATAACGTTGCAAATTCTCTTCATTAAAGGAATAACTGAAGTTATACAGAAAAATTTACCTAGGTTTCCATGTGATAACCTCATCTTTTCTTGTAATTCTTAAACCAACTGCACTGGTGATTTTGACAGCTCGTGATGAAATATTTTTTATTGGTTTGAGGTGTAATGTGGACAGGGCTGCTGCAAGTGGGTAGGCGGGGTAAGTGCCGCTTACGGGTGGGAGTTCAGGAGGGTAGCAAATATATTTTTGATATATACGAGTCAGACTTCTGTTTAACGAACTTCTTTATAGAAATTTTTTCTATTTAGCCCTTTTTTTTTAATTCTCCTTGGTAATTGCATTTAAAATGGTTTCGGTAAAACGAAAACTACTTCCATATAACGAACAGATTACAAGAGACTTGACTGGGAACGCATTGTTTGCACCTCTGGCCTTCAAGCAATTGAGTCAATCAGTGCTGCTGCTAAGCACGAATTAAGAGCCAAAAGGATTACCATTCTATAACTTAGTGTTACTCTCAAAACCTATCCAACTGCCTGTCCCACGTACTCAGAAGTTGCACTGGTCATCTGATTGGTTTTAACCAATCAGATGACTAGCACGACTTTCATCATTTACCAGCAATGGCAAATTCTGTGTAGGGGCACTGGGGCACGTGCCCACCTGTTGTTTATCGGAGAATATACACCAATCGTTTAAATTCCCTTTAGCTAGAAAAAAAATTTTTTTTCATTGTTAATATAGGATTTTATTTATTTCCGCATTGTGGCTCAGTTATTTTCAACTGACTACAGTTGGCAACACTGATGCTGATGTGATCGCCATTCTAGATCATCATGTCATACAGTTTGGTCGTGCGTAAAGTTTATTTCAAAGAATTCAGACTTTAGCTGTGTGCCTGTGTCCGCCAGTCACATTATGTTTGAGTGTCATATTTGTTTTGTCTGTGCATTATTTTGTGCCTTGTTTGTTCACAAACAAGGCACAAAATGGTACACCCCTATCAAAAATGGTGCCCCTTCTGTCATTTTTTTTCTGGATCTGCCACTGTTTACCAGTATTCAACATGGCAGGCAAATAATTCATTTGAAATATATACAGTACGTGAAATTGCAGACACGTTAATTTGCTTATCTGGATCTGTGTTTCATATTTATATTTTGCAGTTACAAAATCTTTTTCTTCAAGTTTTCTACTCTCAAGCAGGTTCAGGGCTCCATTGATGTCATGATTCTCTACTTCCGTTGTGCTATCCTTTTAATTCCTGCATAATTTCCTGTTACCACCAATAATCATTCCAATTCTCCTTTTCCCAGAAGTTCTCTTCCCACACATCTACCCCTCAATCCCTTTCCTCTACATGCTTTCTCTTCTCAATACATGTCCTATAAAGTTATTTTTTACTAACATTCTCTCTTCTACTTTCCTCAGAATTTCATTACTCACTCTGTCCACCCATTTCACCCTTTCTGTTCTCTTCCACACCCACATCTCGAAAACTTCTAGCCATCTAATCTTCTCTTTCCCAGTGTCCACTTCTCGGAGCCATATAGTAAAACAGTCCATATTAATGTTTTCACCATTTGCTTTCTTAACTCCTTGAAATTTCTTCTCAATAGTTCTTTTCTCTTACTAAATGCCTCTTTGCCCATTGCAATTCTTGATTTTATTTTTTCCAGGCTTTTTCCATTTTCTGTCATGCTTCCCAAGTATCTGTATCTGTTGACTTGTTCCAATATTATTCCACCTAATGTTATATTGATTCTTCTTTCTGGCCACTTTGAAATTAACATTACCTTGGTTTTATTGCTGTTAATCTTCATATTGTGCTCCTTTATTATGCTGTTCGAGATGTCCAAGGAGCTCTGTAATTCTTCATTATTCGCAATCAGTATTTAGTCATCTGCAAATCATATTGTCTTTATCTTCTCTCCTCCTTTCTGCTCTTCTTTGAATTCATTTATCAGTGCTTCTGCGTATGAATGAAATAGCATGGGAAACGTGGAACATCCTTGCATTACACTCCTACCAATGGGAAATCATGGAATATTTTAAAGAAAATAGAGCAGAGGAAGCATTCCAAAAAATTCTTGATTCGGCTAATGATATGGCTACTATCATTGGCATTGACACTTCATTTCCAGAAGAAGCACCGTAAGGAAAATATTGAAATGATGTCATTTCAATTATGAAACTAGAGAGGAAGCTATTCAAGATCCCCAACAAAATTTCAAAATTAATTTTTTCTTTCAAATTATGGACACTACAATTTTCTCATTAACTGAAAGGTTTAGAATTATGAAAGAACATGTAAAAATATTTAAAATATTTTATATTTTGGACTTTAAAAAAATGGTCATATGACGATTTATTAAATCATTGCAAAGATTTACATGTTAAGTGACATTGATCGTAATGAGTCTGTTATTGATGGTTTAACATTATTTGAAGTACAGGCAGTTCTCGCTTTACGAGTTTTCGGGTTTACGAGTTTTTTTTCCCTAGTATCAAGTATCAACAAAATCGAAAATATGAACATTAATTGCAAAAAATGAATGTTAAACATTCATAAATACCACATTTCAAACCACGTGCGTAGCTATACAGTACAGTGTACCCAGCTTTATGATATTAATCCGTTCCAGAGGCATTGTGCCGTTAAAATTTCGTAATATGAACCCAGTAACACATTGTTTTTTGGTAATTCGTTTCAAGATCTCGGAAGTTGGAATTTATCTCTAAAATGTCATTTTTAAGGTTACGAGCGTGACCTTAAGGCCATATAAAAGGTCGTGAGCATGGTTTGTAAATTGTATTAGTTACCAATTCAAATCATTAAAATGCACTACACTTTCGTTATCATATATTCCGTTATAAGAATCAATTTTAAACACCTTTGTGATATTTTTCTAAAGCACATTTCTGGAGGTCACGACCATAAAACAATAAAAACAATTTGCACTTTCCGGTTTATTGGGCTTTTCTGTTACTGCAAGCAATTATAAATGGGCAGTAAACTCAATCTTCTTGCATTTGCGAAAATACCGATAGCTGGAATTGTGTGGGTTTTAACGTTATTATGGCGAAATGTGTTTCCCCTTTACTGAAATCTTCAATCGTATAAAAAACAAATATATTTTCAGAATCTTCTCTTCATTCTTTTTTTTTTTTAAGCTTTGTAAACTTGGTACTCCACGTGAATCGTGTTAGTTGCAATTTGTGTGTGCCATTAAAAAATGCTTATGCTTGCAATTGTGAAATTTTTAATTAAAAGAGATTATCTTGGAAACAAATGCCTCTTGAAACATTTCTGAAGAAGACGACTCCTCGTGCAACAAACCAACGAGTGCCGAGCCATTAATGAGTGATCAACGAGTGTACATTTAGTCGATGATGATGATGAAGAATAAACATTCTTTAACATTTGTAAGTCGTAAATAATTTCTCTATTATAATTTGCTTGATTTTACAGGCTATGTTTTCATTTCTTTGGATAAATCAATCGTTGTTTAAACATAAACAAATTAGCTAACTGATTTCATTGTTGAGAACGTAACCCCTATTCTTAACCTTGTGTCTATGTGAAATAAATTCCCGCTTTACAAGTTTTCGCTTCACGAGCGCGCGCTAGAAACAAATTAACTTGTAAAGTTGAGAACTATCTGTACTTCAAATTTATATTAAAGACAATATTACTCCGTTTGAAGTGTTACAATATATTTTTAAAAACGATTTTACAGATACTTTTCAAAATGCAGCATTAAGAATTTATGCACATGAGGAGAACAAATGGATGCTCTTACCAAGAAAGGCTTAAGGTTCTGCAGATTGCAGAACCTTAAGCCTTTCTTGGTAAGAGCATCCTTAAGAACTTAAGATTCTTAAGGTTCTGCAGATTGCAGCATCTGGAGACTAGGCTTCTGCGAGGTGATCTGATAAGGCTTTAAATGGTTTGAGCAAGCTGATGGGATTCTTCCTCTTCCCCAGTTGAGGGCCATAAATTCAAATTGAGGAAAGACAGTTGCAGATAGATGTTTGGCAATTTACATTTAGCCAGCGAGTGGTTGAATGCTGGAACAAACTTCCATCTGTCATTGTGAAAGTTGATATCTTAAATAAATTCAAGGAAGAACTGGACAAACCTTTGAAGCAGATGGAGAGGTGAATGGGAAGTGGGTTTTTTCACACTTTTTTTTTTTTTTTTTTTTTTGACTAGTGCTGTACAAGCTTGCTATCTCGAATCATATGCCACTACTAATGTTAATTCCAATTTTTATAACTTTACCAGTTTCAGTTGCCTCAGGTGAATGGAGTTTTTCAAAATTAAAATTAATCGAAAATTATTTATGATCGACAATGTCTCAACAACAACTCTCTAATTTGGGAATAATTTCAATAGAAAATGATCATTTGGGACAAATAAACATAAATGAAATAATAAATTCACATCTCTTAAAGCAAGAAAACAAATTTTTATAACATTATAATTTTTTTTTTTTTGTTTTATTATTGCGATAGAATAAGATTACTGTGATTTAGAAGTTAAAGTTTATTTCCCGAATTTCAGAATGATTTTGTTATTTTTGTTTGTTGTTTCATTATATTATATGTGAGATATGCTGTAATTGTTTTATTTTTCAATAAATTAATACTAATTATTTACACCTAAATTTAATTTTTAATTGAAATATTTTGGGGCAGCAAATTTGATTTTGCTTACTGGCTGCATATAGCGTCAGTGGTCCGGAATGTGGTATCTGGTCACTCCAGACATAATTTTATTATTTTTAAAACAATATCTTTTTTTGCTTTGTAATGCATGTCTTATAACATCAAATTGCCAAACGGCTTCTTTATTTGTTTTGCATTAATGAAAGATATATCATTTTTATTAATGTCAGCATGGCTGTTGATCTTTAGGTGACCTTTGTAGAGCAAAAATTTGACCTGTGTCATACTCCCAACACATACACACACTTTACTACCACCACCACCACCACTTTGGATACAGCCATTGAAATTGAATTGAATAAGCACTTTTCTGTATATGATTTGTAGTGCACAAATGTTCTGTGACCTTTTAACACACTGCAGCATCTAATTTCCATGAAGTCTGGATATCTGGTGTGCAATATCAGACCATACATTCCAGACCTTTTTATGGTGTTTCTGATGTCAGAAATACAGACATTCCCAGAGAATGTATTGAGAACACACACTTGTGCAAAGCATGGTGCAATAATCGAACACAACTACTAGGATTGCACTGCTTCACAACCAAAATGTCAGAATTACAAAAAAAACAGGCTCCTGCCTATGCTAGAACATGTGGGCCACTAGAAAGGTGAGATCCTGATCATAAAATATAACAAATTGAGTAATGTATTCAGTGCATTACCTTAAGAAGTCGAATAATAAGTAAAAAGTAAATAGTTCACTTTAACAAATTAATTAATAAGGATTTATAAATTAATGCTAATTATACCTTATCAAAGGAATATATGCAAACTGCAACCAGCAGTGCCGAAGAGATGCTACCTGCAAATAAACAAAAATTAAAAATCACACTACCGAGTAAGAATAAAAATTAGAAATTTCAGAAATAAATAAGCAGAAGCCTACACTCACCAGGGGAAGCACAGCGATATGGTGTCCTGCTTGAAGTATGGTGCAACTGCTACTGGAGACAAGCTAGGAAACCTCCACTCCACCTAACCCAACAGGCAAATGTAGACACCCACTAAAAAAGAAAAAGTTTAGAACTACAGTGACCACTTCAAAGAGGCCTGTGGAGATTCTCCAAAATGCTCACATTTCCATCAAGACAAAATAGAAAAATAATCATTGATACCTCCAATTGTGTTCCATGTGCCCTGTAATTGTGTTATTGCGAGCAGTCAAGACAGGCGACAACAGAAAATATTTCTTAAATGTCATTATTCCAATAACTAAAAAACAACTCAAAGTAAAACACAAAATTTAAATTACATCTGCCACCTGATCAACAAGCCAAATCAAAAAGTAAATTTGCAGTAACATCTAATTTAAATTAATGAGCAAAACAGCAAATAAATTCAATTATTAGTTTGATAACACTGATCAATACGTAAAATGAAAATACCCAATTTTGACTAATTTTATGCTGCCTAACAAAAAAAAAAAAAAATCCACATTAAAATTTGTCAATCTGTTCTTGTTTTTGAATTGCAGTTGGCATCTCATATTAACTGGTTACTCTACCTTATCAACTATGGCTCTCAGCAGAATGCATGGCAACGTCACAGTTTCAATACCGCCACGCTCTTATCACATGATCGACAACTGTCGCCTCATTCTGCGTCACGATAAGTTGTCTCAAATGTGTCTTCAACTCTGTTGCAGTACTCCTCCAATATGGCTAGGTACTGGGCGATTTGTTCTCGTTTAATGGTTCTCTGTAAGATTCCTACTTTTTACGCAGTATTTGTGTCATGTAGATTAATGTGCCCCTTAATTGTGTGAACAGTTCGGATGACTTCTGCTATGTATGCTGAGAAGTCATGTTAGCTTCAAGAAAGCGTCCCTTTACTTGAGCCATAAAAAAGGCCTATTTCTTGTACTTTGGGTGTAAAGTAGGCAACCAGGTGAGGAGCTGGGCTTCACACATGCTGCACTACTTGTTCATCAAAATTCGACACAGTGAATTGAAAGGGATGTTTTATGCCTATCGCAATGCCCATGATATGGAGGGAGCCAACAAAACATATCACAGACTGTTATTTCTGTATCGTGCCTCCTATTAGAAAAGGAATGACAATGAAGAAAAGGTGGGCAGTGATGTACCCAAATATACCATCTGCAATTCGTTTTGTGCCTCATGGTGAAGTACTGCCTTTTGCCAAACCACCCAACCATTTTTTTTTTGTACATTCTGATGAACAACTTGATATACACGAAGAAGTACAGCAACCATCTACTTCAAGGGATCCACCGTTTTGTCCAAATATCCTTCCGAACCACATAACATTAAGAAAGTGAGCTTGATGACCTCATGAGGGATCTCAAACTGCCAAAGAATAAGGCAGAGCTTTTGGTCTCGAGGCTACAACAATGGAATCTTCTAGATCATTCTGTGAAAGTGACATTTCATACTCAAAATAAATACTAATAAATTCTATCAAACGGAAGGTGAACTCACTGTTTCTAAGGCTGTTGATGGTCTAATGACAGCAATGAATAGGCATGTTCCCGAAGAATGGCGACTATTTATAGATGCTTCGAAGGTTAGCTTTAAGGTTGTGTTATTACACAATGGAAATATGTTGCTTTCACTACCTCTTGCATATGCTTTCCACAAAAAAGAAACATATGCAAACATGGAGAACATCCTATTAGGTGTACACTGTCAGAAGTATGAGTGGCAGATATGTGGTGATTTAAAAATAATCGCTATGTTGTTAGGTCTACAAAAGGGTTACACTAAGTATTGTTGAGATTTAGAAGGGGTTTTTTCCAACATATCACAAAATTTCTCTGCAGCCACAGAATCGGCACTGGAAACTTCACCACATACTTTAATGTTTTGGAAACCAGCGTGATGCTTGAACCATCCATTGCTTGCCACGAACTTGGCTTGGTGTTTGCCATACTTTCCTTAATATCTTCATAAATACTTCTTGATTTTGCTTGAATGGCCATTGGATTCAGGGGCACTTGCTTCTGAATCTGATTTTCCATCCATATTAATACCTTTTCCATGTTCGATATAGCACATGAACACTGTTTATTGATCACTGTTGATCTTAAATGCGTTGATCCTTTAACATGTTCTTTTATACGTGCACTGTCCCTTAAAATAGCATTCACTGTTGAAGCAGCGAGACCTAATTCTGTGCAATAGATGACAGACTTTGTCCTGCTTCATACTTCTTAATTAATCATTTTTGTTTCGTTTTCTAGCACTGCCAGCACTTGCACTTTCCGTTGGTCCCTTTCCCTTCACCATTGTAATAAGTAAATAGGAATGAGGAGAAGATTCTGAAAATTTATTTATGTTTTTATATGATTGAAGATTTCAGTGAAGGGGAACTTATTTCACCATAATACTGTAACGTAAAAACCCACAGAATTCCAGTTATCGATATTATCACAAATGCAATAAGATCGAGTTTACTACCTATTTATAATAGATTGTGCTAACAGAAAAGCCAATAAACCGGAAAATGCAAATTGTTTTTATTGTTTTATGGTGACCTCCAGAAATGTGTTTTAGAAAAATATCACAAAGGTGTTCAAAATTGATTTTTGCAACGGAACATATGATAACGATGAAGGTGTAGTCCAGTTTCTATTAGAAAAATGACCTCTTAGAGAGATAAATTGCTTGGTTATATAGCAAAAATTTGAACTTCCAAGGTTGTGGAACGCATTACCAAAAAAAAAAAAAAAAAAAAAAAAATGTGCGATTGGGTTCACATTATGATATTTTCACGATACCGCCATTTATTCCTACAGGATGCAAAATGCGTTTCCATGATTTTTTTAAGTTTGCACTGGCCAGCAAAAACTTACATAAAGCCGAATTTCTGTAAGTAGTGTTACGTAAGCCAGGGAGAGGCTGTAATATTCATTCAATTTTTGTAATACTTTTTTTGTCCCTGAATTTTAATAAAAATTTGTTTATTTCATGAATCTTTGGTTTCGTGAAATAAACAAATAGCAACAATGTGCAGTCAACATTTTTGTAATTTACTTTACTTGTCCACTTCTGGATTTTATTAAAAATTAAATTATAATATATATTTTATGTTTCTGCTGGGATTTCAATAAACAAATTGTATAATTTATTATTTATATATTTAGTATATTAATCAGAAAAATAATGAGACCTTCAAAAGCAACAGTTTTTGTGTGTACAGTGTTTAAACTGAACTTTTTCTTTCTGCGCATCTGCCATGTCACCCATTCATTCCTCCACTTAGTGCATCCCAAAAAACATAATATCTAGTGCTTCAGCTGCAATATGTAGTATTTGAATAATCTGTGATATGTATGGAAAAAAAAATAATAACTTGCTGGTTTTTGTTTGTCTGATTTTAACAAAATTTTCAATGGTACTACAAATCTTTCTAAAAGAGCCAAATATAAATTTTCTTGAAAATCCATCCATTGGGAGATGAACTGTTACATATAGACATAAATGGTTAAGACAGTAAGCATGTTATGTGTATGCAAACATGCCTAAAAAAAACATTCTAGTGTCTCCTACCAGGAAATGAAACTATCTTCCAGCCAACCCACATAAGATCAACATATGCGTACTCACCTAGACATACCAATTATTGAAACACATTAGGAATCTATTAGCTCAGTATATTGTCAATCAATCAATTAAATTGTTTTAAATGGAAATCATGCCTGAGACTAGAGCAGCAAAGCAACGGGCACAAAGTAGTGTGAGCACTGTGGCTTGGGGGAGAACCAAAGGGGTTGATTCTCCTACGCATCTAAAAAAAGGTGCAACTTGTGAAATGTTTGCAGATCTTTCTGAAACAGAACATGATTCAGCCAAGGAGGGTGTCTTTGTGTGTGCTGAGTGTAGAGAGTGTGAAGAAATGATGGGCATCTATGAGAGAGAGAGTAGGATAGATGCTCTTGAATGAATTAAAATGGGGGCCCATCAAGTTCTTAGCTGCCCAACTCGATGCCAGAAGTCACGCTTATGTATCAGCAGTAGCAACCTTCAAGGCAGAATTCCTTCGTCCCACAGGCGCTAGTTGTGTCAGGGAAATGGGAAATATGTTGTGCAAGAAGGATAGTTGGAATAGGATTAGGGTATATTTGCCAGGGGCAAAAATAGATGACGGAGAGTCTTTTAAGGGTGCAAATGTTATTGTTGTACATGTTGGCACTAATATTTAGAGTAAGAGATATGAGGACTTATTTAACAAGTACAATGTTGACAAAAAGTCACCAGTTGGGATTGAATTTAAAAGTGTCTGCAATTCATGAATATGATACGATAGGAGGAGCCCATGAGGGCTCCTCCTATTGTATCATATTCATATGAGCCCTTTTCATAACAAAGCTGAGTTAGTTGACCTCTGGTGAGGGTAGCATGGTTTTTCCTCCCAGAAAATTGAGTTTTTCATCCAGCAAACAGAAAATTGACCTCAGAACACACAATTTACAGTCAATATACGCAGCAATAATGCCTTAGTCGTTAATGCTCCTAAAACTATGCTACAACAACACCAATGATATGAGGGGGGTACATGTTGAGAGCCTTGTCAATCAATTCGGCCCTGGAGAGAATGTGCAAAGCTCATGGGGTAGAATTTTTCTCAGTGTGCTCTGTGCTTTTTAACAGGAGAGTATTTTTATAGGGATTAGGTACACTTGAATAGAAGGGCTGCAAAAATATTTGCTGATGCTATCAAGACAGTGATAGGTGGGTTAGAAAACTGCTAGCTTGGGGGGGATGGACTAGGGCCACAGGCAGAGATGAAAGTGATTCTTGCATTGTGACTATTGATACGTACAACAACCTGGAAAGTAAGGTGTCTGGAATTTCAGGCCCTGCTGTGGGCCATCATGGAACAAATGAATATGTGCTATGTATTAAGGTACTAAGAGTAGGAACATGTACATGTACACATGCTAGGAGCATTGTAAATAAATTGGATGAATTTGAAGTATTGATTAAATTGTCGAATGCTGAGACATCGTAGGAATAGCAGAGATGTTGTGTCACTCAGACATAAGTGTTGCTGAATTTGTAAATGAGGAGCACAATGTATGCATGAAGAATAGACGTGAGAGGAGGGGTTATGCGCTTAGTTAAGAAGAATTTTAAATCGTAAGGCCTTGCATCTGGTTGACTTAAGTTAGGTGTTAGGTGTTATTTTGATTTTTAGGAGCATTAGCAACTAAGGCCATATTACTTCGAGGATATGCGGTGGTCATTCCCTGACCTTTCCGCATCCTCCATATTTGGTGGTTATGGGCCGAACCCCGGTCTAATCAAGAAGCGTGTGCTACGCACTGCTGCTCCTGCCCACCTGGCTACAGAGGCACCTTGATTTATGTGGTGAGTGCAGTGTTAAGTGAGTTTAATGTGATATAAACAAAATTGAGAGTAGCAGTGTGTTATAGGCCTAATGAATGATGAATATATACCAAACAGCTATACAGAGAAGTAGATTTGGCCAGCAAATCAAAATGTCTCATAATGGGGGATTTTAACTTTCCAGATTTTGACTGGAATTTTTGGGTTGGTCACTGTCACACTAGCAAGACTTTTGTGAATTTCTTAGTTGACTGTTTTCTACAGCAGCATGTTAGAGAGGCAGAAAGAGTGGATAGCCTCATCATCTTGCAGAACATGTTCAATAAACCACAAAAGGGCTAATTTGTGCCTGATGCATATTGGCTGCAGGAAACATTACAGAGCTGGTCCAAGAGACCATAGAAACATCCATTAATAAATCAGCCACTTGTGGAGATAGCTGCACAGCCTTGAGTTCAGTGGAGGCAGCTGCACATAAGGCCAATATCATGGTTACCAATGTGAAACAGTATTTTGGAGTGGTGTCATTCCCAACTGTTATGGAACAGCAGCAGAACGTGCTGTGGTGTGATGAATTTCATCACGTGATATTTCATTCTGATGAACATGTTTGGGTGTGTAGATTGCCTGGAGAGCACTTCCTGTCAGAGTGTATTGTCTCAACCACGAAGTTAATGGGAAGGGTCTGATGGCAAGCAGCTGTTTTGGACGTGAACTGCTGACATTAGTGCTTGAAAACTTGAAGTCCATGATCTATTTGGATTTTGTGGACATTTACATGTTACCTATGCCCGGCACTACACTGCTTGACAAAATTAACAGAACAATATGTTTTTTATGAATATTTTATTATGAATAGTGGTGCCGAGGTTGAATATTTGATATAATAGGCATCCTGACATGCAAATTCTGAGTATCCAATAGAAATCGATCTACTGCCTTACAGAGCTGCACATTATACAAATTATTCATGACTATAAAAAACAGGTTGTGCCCGTGTTTTTATAGGTCATGAATAATGTCTCCAATACTCAAGATGGCAAGTCATCGTCGTTTAGATGATTCTTTGAGATGGCGTGCCATTGGACAACTTGAAGCCAGGCGGAGGTGGCACGTTGGCTTAATGGGTAAAACAATGTCAGCACTATGAAAGCAGTTTCAGAGACAGGAACCATTACAAGAAGAGCTGGCCAAGGTTTCCCGAGGTCTGTATAAACCGGAACAAATTGCTATCTGGCTCTAACAGCAAGATGGAACCCTACAATGTCCTGTCATCAACTGTCTCTTGAGGTTGCTGCAGTCGGGTGTAAAAACATTTCCAACTGGACTGTGTTAAGAAGGCTCAATTCAATTTGTCTCTACACAAAGAAGCCAGTGATTTGTATCCCATTAACCTCAAACCATCACATAGCTCATTGAAACTGGTGCCATGAACATGTGACTTGGAGCCCTGACAAATGGGGTATAGTTGTGTTCTCTGATGGGTCCTGTTTTAGCCTATAAACAGATTCTAGACATTATTTCATCTGGAGACAACAAGGAATACAGTATCATCACAACATCAGAGAAAGGACATTTACAATGGAGGCAGTGTTCTCGTGTGAGGCGAAATAATGATCAACCACTGCACCCCTCTTCATATTTTGGGGTACTGTAACTGCATAATGGTACTGAGAACAGATGCTCGAACCTTGTTTGTGACTTTTTAGGTGTGCGGTTGGCCCAGATTTTCTTTTCATGAAACAACATCACTACACATAGAACTCAAGTGGTGGAGGAATATCTTGAAACTGAAGATGTCCAATGACTGCTGTGGCCAGCATGCTCACCAGACTTAAATCCTATCGAATATGTGAGGGATGCCCTTGGGTGTCGCATCGAACTCCAACAGCCAACTCCTTGGTCAGTTGCTGAGCTAATGTTTGTGCTGGTGGAAGAATGGGATTTGTTGCCACAGAATCTTATAGATACCCTTATATCGAGCATGGTTCACCGCTGTTAGGCCTGTTTAGCTGTTGGAGGAAATCATACGTGTAGGTGCAGTGTAAATAATATAAATGGGAGTTTTTAAATGTACTATGTTTTTAATTATATAAAGTTATTTTAATGTGAGTTTATTTTTATTGTATATATCAGGAGTGGCCGACTTAATTTGTGGTGCGATCTACTTTTTTCCTTCAAAATGTGCCGCGATCTACCATCGCAAAAATTTCATTGCACAAATCGAGGGATGACTGTATATTTAAAATTCGTCGTGATCGACCGAAATTAAATCCGCGATCGACTGGTAGATCGCGATCGATTCGTTGGCCACCCCTGGTATATATGATATTATGTTTAATGTTTTTAGAGTTGAAATTTTTTTGGTATAAAATGAGATTGGACAACTCGAGGTGGCATAAGCAGCCCGAGTTGTCATAAAAGACTAGGAGTGGTGGTGGCACACTCCTGTTATCCTGTGACTGGAAGGTCTGACTTATTTTTAATGTATGTTTTTTAGAATTGACATAGAGTAGTTAGATAGTAGAGACTCGCTTCCTCATGGCAGGGATGGTAATCCTGTTGTTAGTTAGTTATTTGGTTTTTAGGAGCACTAGCAACTAAGGCCATATTGCTCCTGGATATGCGGTGGTCATTCCCCGACCTTTCCGCATCCTCCGTATTTGGTAGTGACGGGCTCGAACCCCGGTCTAATCAAGAAGCGTGTGCTACGCGCTGCTGCTCCTTCCCACCTGGCTACGGAGGCGCCAATCCTGTTGTGATGTCTAACAGTGTTAGGTGATAACATGGGGCCAAGAGGCCTTATAATGTGATTTATTTTAAATTTTGCGTAAATATGAGGTAGAATAATGGTCCTTAATGTGGATGAGGCAATGGCTCAGGCAGCGTGTGGGTAGAGGTAGCTATAAAATTCAGACTATTGGGGTGGCCACACCATAATTTGCAATACCTTCTGTTGTTTAGTTGCTAGAAAGTCCCTTCACAGCTTAGAGCTGTGCTTCGGAACATTGTTTTGTTATAATATAAAATTTCTTCCACAAAAGTATAAACTGAAAATTTATTTATTTATTAAAGTTGAAGTTCGGAGGATGTTGCATTATGTTCAAGCCTTTTTTATAACCTTCTTTTCATAAAATTCCTTCATTTCTGACAATGTCACCCACTCCAGAAAAACAGAAGCAACCTCAAATCATGCTGTCCTATCAATGATTTATCAAACATCATCCTGTAGAGATATGGAGGTCATAGTCCCACTGTATAAGGCAATTGTAAGACCATTTGGAATACTATGTTCAAATATGGAGACCTCATCTGAAAAAAAAGACGTTGAGCTTCTTGAAAAGGTACAAAGATGGGCAACTCACATGGTGAGATCAGCAAAAGGGCAACCGTGTGAGGAAAGACTCCGATTATGTGTGCTGCAGTGTTTGCAACCAGACACCTTAGGGGTAACCTGATTGAGGTTTATAAGGCTCTGATAAGGGTTAGTAAAATGACGGAAGGCACAGTTTTCACTGTTATAGAAAATTCCAGAATTCAGGTCCGTAAATTCAAATTACAGGGGAAGACGTTTAAACTAGCATGTCGGAAGTTTTCTTTTATCCAGCGAGTCACTGATTGCTGGAACAGATTGCCTCCATAGGTAGTTGAGGTGACAGTTTGAAATAAATTCAGAAATAAACTGGATAGTTATCTATGTGAAGAGGGAAGCAAATAATTTGATTTTCTTATCTGTTCAGTTTTTTTTTTCCAGCCTGTGCAGCAAAAGCAAGTGGCTTCCTTGCACTATATGGCTATCACACTATCATGATGAACTATCATCATGCTTGACTGTAGGCACTGAACAATATGGCACCATTTTTTTCTTCAGTTGATTTGTCTCACATGAGCTCTATTCTTGGATTCATCCATCCACAGTACATTTTTTTTGCACTTCAGTTGTCCCATGTTGATAGCTCTTAACCCAAGCCAACTGTTTCTTTTGATTTTTTCAGTTTTAATAAGGGTTTTCAGACTGCTACATGACCATGAAGTCCTTCTTGTTTAAGACAAAGTTTTACAGTGAATGTTGACATGGTAGTTTCTCTGTTCTGTTGAACTCAGCTCGGCTTTCAGGTGAAGCAAGTCATTGATTGCATTTAGAAATCAGTGTTATGGTTTATTTTGTGCTTCTGTTGTTACTCGCAATCATCCGCTGATCATGGTTTGTCATGTAAACTGCCAGTCTCCTTGAATTGCCAAATGGGACTTTGTACCCCTCTAAATGAAACACCTAGTTTTTTTCCCTATACTTCTCAAGGAATAACTTTCTCTACAGGGTGTCTCAAAAATATTGGTACAAACGTTTAGGGGAGGTAGGTAACATCTAAAGGAATGTGAATTGCATAGGAACCCATAACCGGAAACGTCACGGGAAAGTAGTAGCAGAGGCACAAGAAGCAGAAGTGACACAAGACAGTAATTCGTGGCAAACATTTATTTGACATAATATTTAACAATGGAGTACGAGATGGATGCATTTCATGATGTTACAGCAGATGCTCGATGGTTCCACCATGAGACGCGATGCATGCATGACACCGATGCAGCATGGATTGGCGGACACAGTCGAACACACCTGGAGTTTCTTTGACAGTAGCAGCAGCACAGATGAATCTCGCCACGAGATCCATTTCCATCTCCACAGGCGATTCATACACGATAGACTTGAGGGCCCCCCACAGAAATAAATCAAGGCTCGATAAATCAGGTGAGCACGGAGGCCAGGCAACGGGTCCACCACGGCCAATCCATCGACGCCCAAAACGCCTGTTCAAATGGTCACGAACACACCTTCCATAATGGGGAGGCGCCCCGTCGTGTTGAAACCAAATGTTGCATCTCACATTTGCTGGAACATCGTCAAGTAAACCTGGTAGAACTTGTTCAAGAAAGATCCAATGTTTAGCGGAGTTCATGTGGGATGGTAACGGGTATGAGCCTACTAAGCGGTCACCGACCATACCTGCCCACACATTTATTGCGAAGAGATGTTGTGCCTAATGGGGACGCACACCGTGTGGGTTGTCGTAAGTCTTGAACACTTTCTTGGAGAAACCACTGTGCTCCCCCAAGGATGACCTTGGGGGAGCAGTAACTGAACCCTTTGGAGATGAAAGGGGTGTAAGGAATCGTCATTCCAGACACGCTGTACACTGCAACGAGACACTCCTAAGGCAGAGGCAGCGGCACGTGTGCTAGTAGTAGGATTATTCTGGACGGCATTCAACACACTTTCTTCCATGGCGGGAGTTTGCGTCGAACGTGGTCTGCCCGCACTACTCCTGTTACCTCTAAATGACCCATAATCGCACAAATTTTGATGCACACGTGCAAACAAATGGTGGTCCGGTACATGTCTCTCTGGGAAGTGTTCTCCATAAATTCGTTGAGCGGCTCGTCCATTGCCCTCTGCTAATCCATACACTAGGTGCATGTCTGCCAGCTCACAGTTCGTATATCGATGCATGCTCTTCGTGCGGCAACTACTGCTTGAATGAGTAAACCAGAAATTTTCCCTCTCCTCTCGCAAACTGATGAACAGTGCCATGTACCGACTTGCGGTGATGTTTCCGGTTATGGGTTTCTATGCGATTCACATTCCTTTAGATGTTACCTACCTCCCCTAAACGTTTGTACCAATATTTTTGAGACACCCTGTATATAGAGTTAAAATAGCACTTAATTTTTCAATGCTCAGTTCCTTATTTCTTGCCATGTTTATCATGAAACATACAAAATTTACACCAAACACTTTCTGAATGATGGCTGTTTGATTTTATACATTACTGCTTTTTACTCCTCAATTTATATTGTTGCAAAACACTTCAGAATCATCTACGATTTTCTATAATATTGAAAATTTTTAAAATATTCTAGATTCTATAACAATATACCACATTCAGGAATATTTTAATAAAAATTGGTAAACAAGTCTTATTTAAAAAAAAAAAAAATTGAAAATGAAGAAAAATGAAATGTGATTCCAACTTTTTAGCATTAGCAAGGGTACATGATACAAGAAAGCAAGCTTATATAGCATCAGCCAAAAAAAAACACAACCCCCTCCTCATTTCACCCATCCACTCGCTCCAAATGTTTTTCTATTTCTGCCTTGAATCTGTTTAAGCTATCAACTTCTACAACGACAGATGGAATTGTGTTCCAGCAATCAACCACCCGCTGGCTAAAGGCAAACTTCCGCACATCTATCCTACAACTGTCTTTCCTCAATTTGAACTTATGCCCTCTCAGGTAATTATTCTGAGCAAGAGGAAGTATCCCATCAGCATTGAGCATGCTCAAACCATTCAAGACTTTATACACCTCAATCAGATCACCTCGCAGGTGCCTAGTCTCCAGACACTGTAATTTGCAAAACTTAAGCCCTTCTTGGTAAGAATAACCCTTTGTTCCATTCAATAATCTTGTTGCTCTTCTCTGCACTTGCTCCAGCAGCTCTACATTCTTCATAAAATGAGGCCTCCAGACCTGTATATGGTACTCAAGGTGTGGCCTGACCATTGCCTTATACAAAGAGATAATCACCTCCTTATACCTGCAAAAAAAATTCTTATATATCATTGACAAGACACCATGAGCTACTCTGGTAGACTGTCTGCACTGCTCAGAAAACTTCATATCTGCTTGCACAATTACCCCTAGGTCCTTTTCACTCTCTATCACTGTCAGTGTAGTACCACACAGTTGATACATTACTCTGGGGTTACTGCTTCCCATATGCAGTACTTTACATTTGTCAATGTTAAACTTCAGTTGCCACCTCTCAGCCCATCTGTTTAACTTTTCTAGATCCTGATGGAGCAGCGTATTGTCATTAGTGGCACTAACAACCCTGCCGAACTTTGTATTGTCTGCAAACTTGGACATTAAGCTTGATATACCATCATCAATATCATTTATAAATACAGAAAACAATAATGGACCCAACACTGAACCCTGGGGGACTCCACTAATAACAGTAGTCCACAAAGAGCATTGTCCATTGATTACCACTCTCTCTTTCTTCTCCCACTCAACCATCCCTTTATCCATAGCAGAAATTTGCCTCTAATGCCACACTGTTCCAATTTGTGCAGCAGTCTTCCATGTGCAACAGTATCAAAAGACTTTCTAAGATCCAAATATATGATATCAAAATTATGCCTTGCATTCAGTTCCTTTGTGACTATATCATAGTATCCAATCAAATTAGTTGGACAAGACTTCCCCTTAACAAACCCTTGCTGTGTCCGAGCTATAACTGAAGTCTTGTCTAGATGATCCTGCAATGCTTCTTTAACCAGTGCCTCCGTTAATTTCCGTGGAACAGAAGTTAAACTAACAGGTCTGTAATTACCTGTGTCTCCCTTTGATCCTCCTTTGTGGATTGGAGTCACATTTGCACATTTCAAGTCCATGGGTACCTCTCCCGGGTCCAAAGAAGCTCTCATAATTATGGCTAAGGGTTTGTTCCAATTTGTGCAGCAGTCTTCCATGTGCAACAGTATCAAAAGACTTTCTAAGATCCAAATATATGATATCAAAATTATGCCTTGCATTCAGTTCCTTTGTGACTATATCATAGTATCCAATCAAATTAGTTGGACAAGACTTCCCCTTAACAAACCCTTGCTGTGTCCGAGCTATAACTGAAGTCTTGTCTAGATGATCCTGCAATGCTTCTTTAACCAGTGCCTCCGTTAATTTCCGTGGAACAGAAGTTAAACTAACAGGTCTGTAATTACCTGTGTCTCCCTTTGATCCTCCTTTGTGGATTGGAGTCACATTTGCACATTTCAAGTCCATGGGTACCTCTCCCGGGTCCAAAGAAGCTCTCATAATTATGGCTAAGGGTTTGCTTACTTCCTTTGCTGCCTCCTGGATAGATAACTGGATAGATTCCATCCACCCCAGGTGCCTTTCTTATGTTTATCTTCAACAATTTCTCCTCCACTTTACTCTCAGTTATTATCGGATTATCTAGCTTACTGCCAGAGCTTAATACACCTCTGGCATTTCCCTCCCTGAATAACTCCTGATGTGTGAATGTAGTTGCAAAATATTCATTTAGCTTGTTAGCTACCTGAGCAGGATCATCAACAGTTGAACCATCTCTATCAAGTGGACCAATTTGATTCATGCCGTTCCTTCTAGAGTTTACATAAGTAAAGAACTCTTTGCTGTTTTTCTTTGCATCCTTTGCCAAAGATTTCTCGTAATCTGCCTTTCCCTGCCTAACCTCCTTTGTGACTTGGCTACAGACCAGCTTATATCTGTCATAGGCTTCTGTGTCACATGTTAATTTTTATGTATCCCATGCATTTTTTTCTCTGCCACATGTCTAATTAGTTCATCTGACATCCATTTAGACCTAAATCTTGAACAATATTTCTTAGTTGGTATGAAAATCCTAGTAGCTTCCAAGATTATTTCTTTGAATGCTTCCCATTTTGAATTTGCTGTTGGTAACATCATCAGTTGGTCCCACCGTATAGAATTTAAGTACTGTCTCAGACCACCATAGTCACTTTTCTGAAAGCAAAAACCCTTCCCTTTACCCCTGATGGTAGTTACCTCTTTGAGTAAATCCCACTTCAGCATACTTTAATCACTGCCACCTAGTGGTTCCTCTATCTGTAGATTCTTAATGCATTAAGAATCACTACTGATAATCAGATCAACAGTATTACTCCTTCTAGTTGCCTCCCGAACATGCTGCTGTAGAAAACAATCATCCAATAAATTCACAAAAGCCTTGATAGTGTGTGAGTGACCAACCCACAAATTCCAGTCAATTTCTGGGAAATTAAAATCCCCCATTATAAGACACTCTGATTTACTGGCCCACTCTACTTCTTTGCACAATTGCTCATTATACTCATCAGATTCATTAATCCTATAACGCACACCTACTCTCATTTTTCCTTTCCCTGTTCGTATGTCACACCAAACAGACTCTAACATTGCATTGTCCACCAACATCAATTGGATGCACTTCCTTAAATTTTATGTGTTTCTTGACTAACAGTATAACTCCTCCTCCCTTCCTGTCCTGTCTATCCTTTCTGGACGCCTCTGTAGCCAAGAGCAGCAGTGCATAGCACACGCTTCTTGATTAGACTGGGGTTCGAGCCTGTGACCACCAAATACAGAGGATGTGGAAAGGTCAGGGAATGACCACCGCATATCCCTGGAGCAATATGGCCTTAGTTGCTAATGCTCCTAAAAACCAAATAACAAACAAACAACTATCCTTTCTGTACTCATTGTACTCCCAAAATTCCAATTCTGCACTGCTTATGTCTGTGTGACATCACATCTGTGATATCCCAACAATATCTGTCTTTGATGTCTTGACTAGCACTTCAAGCTGATCAAATTTATTAACTATGCTCCTAGCATTGCTATACATGCACCTCTTAGTTACCCTAACAGGTGTATACATGCACCTCTTAGTTACCCTAACACAGCCCATGTATTTACTTGTTCCACTATGACTTCCAGCAGGCCTGGAAATCCCCATTGCCTTGCTTTTCAGGCTGCTGCTCAATTGCATTTCAATAGAAGCAGTGCTTGAATCACTTTCACCTCTGGCAGTGGCTACTGTTAATCTATTAGTCCGTGTATCCCCCTAAGCTAGCAGTTTTCCGACTCACCTAACCCTGCATCAATAGTATTAGCAAATATTCTTGCACCCTTTCTGTTTATGTGTATCCCATCCCTGTAGAAGTAGTCTCTCCTGTTAACAAGCACAGACCAGGATGAGAAAAATTCTACACCTTGAGTCTTGCACAATCTCTTCGGGTCCAAATTGATCGACAAGGCTCTCATCATCCTATCATGTCTGTGCAGAATTGCAGACACTTTCAAATTCAACCCTAACTTTAGGCAGTAGTGAATAAAAAGAAAACAAATCTGCTCTCATGTGGGTACCACAGTTGGTGTAATCATTATCCTCTCTGCACCACTTGGGAAAGACCAGAGTTCAAATCGTGTCAATGACTTGAGGAATTTTTTGGGCCCTTTTTCCCAACATAGCTGAGTTAGTTGGTTGCAGGTGAGGGTAGCATGATTTTTACCTTCCAGAAACTTGGATTTTTCATCCAGAAAATCCATTACAGAACACACAATTTACAGACATTATATATGGCACAGTATGGCCTGAATTGTTGATGTGCCTACAACAAAACAAATCAGATCAGACTCTTGAGTAATGGGTGTTGGGAAGTCTTAGTAATCCAGCTGACTTTCCTGATAAATTGAATAAGTACTTTACATTGATCTTTACTGACGAAAGAACCTTCATTGTGAGGAGAGGCTGTGTGAGTGAGGTTGAGACACGTGAAATTAGCGATTTTGAAATTACACAAGACTGTTTATTAGAAAAACTTTCGAGCTGAAAGGCAAGCAGAAGGCTCCTGGAGGTGATGGCATATACCGAGTAATTTTGAGGGAGGTAGCTGGAGAGTGTTGAACCATTGAGGTTAATTATGAGGGCATCATTGAACTTGGGAGAGATTCCTTTGGATTGTAGAACTGCTAACATATTGTCAATACATAAAGGTTGTTCTAAAGAGTGAAGACTTGTTAGTCTGACTTCAGTAGTAGGGAAAATCTTGGGAGCAATGATTAAGAGTGCAATCCACCAGGGTTTTTTAGAGAGAAATGGCATTCTGAAGGACACACAAAATTGATTTGTTAAGAGGAAAATCATGTTTAACTAAACTGGTAAGCTATTTTAATACAGTTACTCATGAACTGGATGTAGGGAATAATTAGCAGGATAGTTTATTTTTATTTTAGCAAGGTATTTGACTTAGTCCCTCATGAGAGGTTACTGTAAACTGGAATGTGCTGAGATTATGGACTAGATTCTAAGATGGATCACAGGGTAGAAAGCAGGGTGTAATTAATGGATATTATTTGACTTGGTGTGATGCCAGAAGTGGGGTTTGACAAGGATCAGTTCTTGGACCACTTGTTGTCTCTGATTTTTGTAAATGACATCATAAAGATTGGGAGAGTCATTAATGATTAGAACCAAGCAGTTTTGGGATGACTTGGATAGGCTTTGAGAATGGTCAGAAAATTGGCCACTTTGATACAGTTACTCATTTGATACAGTTTGATACAGTCTCTCAGAGCCTTAAACACCTCAATCAAGTCTCCTCTAAGGTGCCTAGTTTCCAAGCTCTGCAACCCACATATTCAAAGTCATTCCTCATATGGACGCCCTTTTTCCAATCACACCAGTGAAGTTACCCATCTTTGGACCCTTTCACGAAGCACAATGTCTTTCTTTAGGTGTGGTCTCCATACTTGAACCACAGTATTCCAAGTGTGGTCTGACAATAGACTTATATAATGGGGTTATGACATCCTTATATCTACTAGCCATTGTTCAATAAATCAATGATTGGACATCATGGGTTTTCCTTGCAACCAGTCTACAATGCTCGGAGAACTTAATGTCTGACAGTATCGTAATATCCAAGTCCCTTTCCTCTGCTATCGGCTTTAGTTCAACTCCACCAAGTGTATAAGTTATTTTGGGGTTACTGTTCCCCTGGTGTAATAACTTACACTTTGCTGGATTAAATCATAGCTGCCATTTTTCTGATCATCCCTGAAGTCTATCTAGGTCACTCTGCTTGGCGGTAATCATTAATTACTCTACCAATCTTTACATCATCTGCAAATTTAGACATCATGCCCTCTATCCCTTCATCAGTGTCATTTATGAAAACCAAAAACAACAGTGATCAACCCAATCTGAGGAATAACCATTTATCATAACCCTCTGCCTCCTTCCCTGAAGCCATTCTGCTATCCATCAAAGGATTTTCCCTGTGATTTCAACCTGTTCCAACTTATAAAGTAACCACTCCTGTGGGACTGAGTCAAATGCTTTGCTGAAATCCAAACAAACAATGTTGAAATTATTCTCTAAGTATAGCTCTTGAGTGATCCTGTCAAAATAGCTAACCAGATTAGTTAAACATGATTTTTCCTTTACAAAACCATGCCTAGTATCCTTTAGAATTCCATTTCTATCTAAACGATCCTGAATTCCACCCTTGATCATTGTCTCCATGAATTTCCCTACTACTGATGTTAGACTAACCAGCTGGTAATTTCCCACTTCACTTTTAGAACCGCCCTTATATATTGGAATTAAAAACAGTAGAGGAAGAAAGGGAAGGATTTACGATATGGACAGATATGAAGTTCTCTAAGCAGTGTAAGCAGGTGCCAAAACAGCTCATGCTTTCTTATCGATTTATTGAAGAATAGCCCGTAGGGATGGGTGGTCATAATCCAGCTGTATAAAGCAATTAATAAGACTACACTTGGAATACTTTGTCTGAAGAAACCTAATCTAAAAAAAAGGCATTGAGCTTTTTGAAAGGATCCAAAGATGGACTGCAAAAGAACAACTATATGAGGAAAGACTTCGATTATGTGGGTTACAGGGCTCGGTAGCCAGGCACCTTAGAGGAGGGGGTCTGATTGAAGGCTGTAAGGTTTTTGGGGGGGAGATAATAAAATGAATGAAAGCAAAATTTTCTGTGTTATAAAGGATTCCAGAACTAGAGTTATAAATTCAAATTACAGAAAAAGAAATATAGATTTGATTGTGGGAAGTTTTCTTTTAGCTAGCGAGTTGTTGATTATGTAAGTTACCTCTTGTGAGCAGTTTGAGGCTGACAGTTTCTTTGTCACTTATGTTCCTTTGTATTTTTATTATTTCTGATTTATTTACTATTATTATTCTGTTCTTTTGTTATTATTGTTGATTATTATTATTATTTTTTATTTTATTTTTTTGTTTCATTTTGTTTTTTTTTTTTTTTTTTTTGGCTGTGCAGCAAAAGCTTGTGGCTTCTTTGCACTACATGGTTAATGCTATTTGTCATTGATATTTCATAAGAAAGAAGAAAACAATATCCAATATTCACCCTTGATAGATAGATAATGTGTAATTTTCAAATTTCAAGAACTTTGTGTTGCCCCAGATTTGATTAATGGTATCTCCAAACAAAATAAAAAAAATCTTGTTTCACAAATTAAAAATAAAGTTAATAAACAAATACATAATTTGAAACTCTGTGTTAAGTCATCTGACAGGTTCTTGCTCAATAACTCTTTGAAAACTCCAAAAAAATCAAATCATAGACAATTACAGTGAAAGTTTGTCTATATTTTGGAAGGTAGAAAATATTTCAGATTTTCACTGCCATCATCGTGTTAAAATGCTTTCATTTTTACAGTGAAATTAAAGTTGCTATTAAAATTTTCAATGCCACATTATTTGTCAGTTTCATCTTCACTGCAATTTATAGAAAGTATAAGGGTTCCTCCATTCTCTTTTCATTTATATCATCTTTGACCCATTGATAATTCTTTTTGAAATCTCTCACCTGCGTCCATTTATCAAGTGTCATTTGATTTAATTCTTCTTTTCATGCAGCACTCTTTCTGCGATTCTTTGTAAACTCTGTTTCTGCTAATAGTATTGTGGTTAAAACTAAATGGCCATGCTATTCTAAAAATGCATCTAAAATGTAACATTTTGTTGGAAGTTTAATTTTTTCTCATAAACCCCAAACAGTTCTGTTTCAGTGCATCTGGTGGATAAGAAATGTTATTTTGATACAATCATAATTTGATGCTATTCATTTTCAAGTTGTTGGAGCCCTGTTTATTTCTGGAATATTGGGCAATTACTGATTTGTAATCCATTGCTGAAAATTCTCAGCATTCGTTGAATCGGAGTAATTGCCCACTTCTGTTTTTGAATGATAATAGACTTGTGCCTGGAGTTCAGCCATTTTCATTGTCGGCGTGCAGAACAATAAATCATGCATTGTCTCAACTAATTGCTCTTTTGAAACAACAACCACCCACAGATTCATTAGCATTAGCATTACTAGAGGCATATGATGCAAGAAAGCAAGCTTATGCAGCATCAGCCAGAAAAAAAAAAAAAAAACTTCCACTTCACCCCTTCGTTCGTTCGAAATACCTGTCCAGCTGAGCCTTAAATTTATTTAGGCTATCAACTTCCACAACAAGGGATGGAAGTCTGTTCCACCAACCAACTACCCACTGGCTAAAGGCAAATTTCCGGACATCTATCCTACATCTGTCTTTCCTCAATTTGAATTTATGCCCTCTCAGGTGATTATTCTGAGCAAGAGGCAGAATCCCATCAGCATTGAGCATGCTCAAACCATTCAAGGCTTTATACACCTCTATTAGATCACCTCGCCGGTGCCTAGTCTCCAGACACTGTAATTTGCAAAACTTAAGCCTTTCTTCGTAAGAGCAACCCTTTGTTCCATTCACTAACTTTGCTGCCCTTCTCTGTACTCGTTCCAGCAGCTCTACATCCTTCTTGAAATGAGGCCTCCAGACCTGCATACAGTACTCGAGGTGTGGCCGGAACATTGCCTTATACAACGGAATAATCATCTCCTTATCCCTGCTAGAAAAATTCCTGTATATCATTGATAAGACGCCATAAGCTACTCTTGCAGCCCGTCTGCACTGCTCAGAAAACTTCATATCTGCCTGCACAATTACCTCCAGGTACTTTTCATTCTCTACCACTGTCAGTGTAGTACCACAGAGCTGATACATTGCTCTGGGGTTGCTGTTTCCCATATGTGTAGTACTTTACATTTGTCAATGTTAAACTTCATTTGCCACCTCTCAGCCCATCTGCTCAACCTTTCCAGATCTTGTTGCAGCAGCATAGTGTCAGTAGTGTCCTTAACAACCCTGCCAACTTTTGTATCGTCTGCAAACTTGGACATTATGCTTGATATACCATCATCAATATTATTTATAAATACAGAAAACAATAATGGACCCAACACTGAACCCTGAGGGACTCCACTGATAACATTAGTCCACGATGAGCAGTGTCCATTGATTACCACTCTCTGTCTTCTCCCCCTCAACCACCCCTTTATCCATAGCAGCAATTTGCCTCCAATGCCACACTGCTCCAATTTGTGCAGCAGTCTTCCATGTGCAACATTATCAGAAGCCTTTCTAAGATCCAAGTATATAATATCAAAGTTATTCCCTGCATCCAGTTCTTTTGTGACTGCATCATAGTATCCAATCAAGTTGGTCAGGCAAGACTTCCCTTAACAAAACCATGCTGTGTCCGAGCTATAACTGAAGTCTTGTCTAAATGATCATGCAGTTCTTCTTTAACCAGTGCCTCCATTAATTTTTCCTGGAACAGAAGTTAAACTCACAGGTCTATAATTACTTGTGTCAGCCTTTGATCCTCCTTTGTGAATTGGGGTCACATTTGCACATCTCCAGTCTGTGGGTACCTCCCCCTAAGTCCAAGGAAGCTCTCATAATTATGGCTAAGGGTTTGCTTACTTCCTTTGCTGCCTCCTTTAATATAACTGGATAGGTCCCATCCACCCCAGGTGCCTTTCTTGTGTTTATCTTCAACAATTTCTCCTTCACTTTACTCTGAGTTATTACAAGATTATCTTGCTTACTGCCAGAGTTGAATACACCTCTGGCATTACTCTCGCTGAATAACTCCTCATGTGTGAATGTCGATGCAAAATATTCATTTAGTTTGTTAGCTACCTGAGCAGGATCATCAACAGTTGAACCATCGATATCAAGTGGACCAATCTGATTCATCCCCTTCCTTCTAGAGTTTACATAAGTAAAGAACTCTTTGCTGTTTTTCTTTGCATCCCTTTCCAAAGATTTCTCCTAATCTGCCTTCGCCTGCCTAACTTCCTTTGTAACTTGGTAACAGATCAACTTGTATCTATCATAGGCTTCTGTGTCACGTGTTAATTTGTATGTATCCCATGCATTTTTCTTCTCTGCCATATGTCTCATTAGTTCATCTGATATCCACCTAGGCTTAAAACTTGAACAATATTTCTTAGTTGTTATGTAAAGCCTAGTAGCTTCCAAGATAAGTTCTTTGAATGCTTCCCATTTTGAATTTGCTGTTGGTAACATCATCAGTTGGTCCCACTGTATAGAATTTAGATACTGTCTCAGTCCATAGTAGTCGCGTTTACGAAAGCAATAACCCTTCCCTTTACCCCTAATGGTAGCTACCTCTTTGAGTAAATCCCACTTCAGCACACTGTGATCACTGCCACTTAGTGGTTCCTCTTTCTGCAGATTCTTAATGCATGAAGAATCACTGCTGATAATCAAATCAAGAGTATTACTCCCTCTAGTTGCCTCCCGAACATGCTGATGTAGAAAACAATCATCCAATAAATCCACAAAAGCCTTGCTAGTATGTGAGTGACCAACCCACAAATTCCAGTCAATATCTGGGAAATTAAAATTCCCCATTATAAGACTCTCTGATTTACTGGCTCACTCTATCTCCCTGTACAGTTTCTTATTATACTCATCAGAGTCATTAGGCCTATTGCACACTCCTACTCTTAGTTTTGATCTCCCAGTGCTTATGTCACACCAAACTGACTCGACACTGCACTGTTCAGCGATGTTGACTGGCTTCATTTCCTTGGATTTTATGTGTTTCTTAACTAATAGCATAACCCCTCCTCCCTTCCTACCCTGTCTATCCTTTCTGTAGGCGTACTCCCGAAATTCCAGTCCTGCATTCCTTATATCTGTGTGACACCACATCTCTGATATCCCAACAATATCTGCCTTTGATGCTTTGAGCAATACCTCAAATTCATTAAATTTGTGTAAGTAAGTAACTGGACAAGGATTTTGTGAAGAATGATTGTTTAATTTTTCGTGGATATCTTCTCACAACTGCTATATCTGTAACAATGCTCAGCTGCCAAAGAATTCAATATCTTTGTCTTTAGTCAATTGAAGTAAATTGCCTAATGGTACATTATGGTTGTCAATGTATTTGTTATAAATCAAATATCTTAAAATCTTTACTGAAATTGTCCATCCCAGTAATGGCTGCAGATCTTTTGGGTTTCCTTTCTCTGCCATCAGTGTCTGTTGTTCAGTTGCTGCTTACTTTGCAACATTTGCTCAAGAAATTCCTAATGCCTACGCTGCACTTTCATAAATGGATGCATTATGCAGTAGAAGTTATCCATTTTCTTTTTCCTTTTCAGAATAGGCTGACACATTTCTCCACAAAATTTGAGCAATCAATTGTAAACTTTTTTCTGTCAACAAAACACTATCACTTGCCTCTGCCATCTCATCATTTACTGTTTGAGGAAGAAGGACAGGGCTTATCTCAGTCATCCAGTCAGGATCGTTTCTTGAAAGAGTTTCATTTTAAAATAAAATATTAGGTGATTTAATCAACCAAGTTTTCTTTGAAGCAACGTCATGTATTTCATATATATGAAATTCAGTCAGTTGCCTTTTTCATGTCAATTGCCCTCAAATTCCCATTATAATGGTTGGCAGGATTGTTAATGTCAGTAATGACAGTATGCTACTGCAACAGGATCTAGAAAAGTTGGGCAGATGAGCTGAGAAGTAGCAACTGAAGTTTAATATTGATAAATGCAAATTGCTGCATATGGGTAAAGTAACCTCAGAGAATCGTACCAACTGTGTGGTACTACACTCAGGGTTGTAGAGAATGAAAAAGATCTGGGGTAATTGTGCAGTCAGATATGAAGTTTTCTGAGCAGTGCAGACAGGCTGCCAGAGCAGGTAATGGGGGTCTTGTCAATGATATATACAGGAATGAATTTTGCTAGTAGGGAATAGGAGGTGATTATCCCTTTGTATAAGGCAATGGTCAGGCCACACCTTGAGTACTGCGTACAGGTCTGGAGGCCTCATTTCAGGAAGGATGTAGAGTTTCTAGAATGGGTACGGAGAAGGGCAATAAGATTGGCTTAAGTTCTGCAAATTGCAGTGTCTGGAGACTAGGCTTCTACGAGGTGATCTCACTGAGGTGTATAAGGCCTTGATTGGGTTGAGCAAGCTTAATTCTGATGGGATTCTTCCTCTTGCTCAGATTACGAACCTAAGGGGGCATAAATTCAAATTGAGGAAAGACAGTTCTAGAATAGATGTGCAGAAATTTGCCTGTAGCCAGTGGGTAGTTGATTGCTGGAACAATCTTCCATCTGTCGTGGAAGTTGATAGCTTAAATAAATTCAAGGAAGAGCTGAACAAATGTTTCGAGGAAATTTATGCATGAAATGGGATTTTTTTTTTGGCCGATGCTGTATAAGCTTACTTTCTTGCATAATATGCCTCTACTAATGTTAATATGGAAGTGTCAAAAGTTAACTGAAATGGACTTACTACTTTTTGATTTTAAGTATAGTATATTTTTAATCATATTAAATTTCAAATCATGCGTAAACAAGGAGAGTTTGGAAGAGAAGCAATCCTATGAAGGAAAATAGAGGTAACTCATGAATTTTTAAACTGAGATGGACTATACAACTGTTACTATATGAGGGATGAAAAGCATGATTAACAACCATAATAATTTAAATAAAATTAAGCAAATTTTTGTAATTTCTTTTTTTAATTTGATGCTATAAAATCAATTGATATATTAATGTTTTCTACATTTAAAATAATATTTTTGAATTTGTGGTTTATTAAATTTTTTGAACTGTATTGTAATTATTCTCGTGAATAAAACATTCTTTTAAAATTTTTTAGTATAAATTTATTCACTTTTGTAGTTCACCTTTTTTTTTTTCTAGTTCATGGGAAATTTTAACACATTGACTGTCCAGGAAATAGTTTGGTAGTTCATGTGATGCTCCATTTTGTACATTTTATTTCATTATGTGTGTAATCATGGGCCAGTTTGCATGTTGTGTTAACTGATAAAACTGAAATAACTAGAAAATTAGCAAAGACTTCTTTACTTATAAACTAGAAGAAAAGGGATGAATCACATTGGTCCCCTCAATATGAATGCTATAACTGTTGATGATCCCACTCAGGTTGAATAGATAACTGAATAGATATTTTGCATCTGCAATCTATATTCATGCATGAGGAATTTTTTAGGGATAGGGATTCCAGTAATATATCAAATTGCAGCGAGCTAAATGATTTTGTGATAACTGAGAGGAAAGTGGAAGAGAAATCGTTCTAGCTAAATGTGAATAAAGCACCTGTGGTAGATGGGATCTGTCCAATTATATATGATCTTTATTGCAAAAACCTTATTACAATAAATCCATCACAGCCATAGGCTAGGGGTTTTACAAAGTATATTGTTGAAATAATAACAAATATAAGGAAATAATAAAATTAAAAGTAAAATAAATGAGAAGGTGAATTCAAATTATACATGGAAAATTAAAAGCCAGCACCTTTATTAGATATCTAGCCTTGGTAGAATATGGTGATTGACTTAGCATTGTACACCAGATGGCAGACAGTTTTACCAGTGTGCTGGGCCTAAAGTACACAGATCAAGACCTAATTTACAGAAGTATGGCTGTGTTGTGGATCGTTTTAAGTCACTTGGTTGTGGGCTATGAACACTTTGTCTGTAGATGTTATCCCCAGCAAATCTATAAAAGTTGCAGTAAAAAACTTAGAATGTAGGTAGCATTTGTGTTGGGGAAAACCTTCTTAAGAGTTAAAAATATTGCTTACTAGCTTGGAGAACAGGTGTTGACTGAAGAGCTGGTTGAGGTATTCTCCACTCAGTGGTTTCCTAAGCATCAGGAGGATTCAGATCACCAATGAGTGTTTTAATGGTTGACACTAACTATGTGTTATCAGTTGTGAAATTTAACCTCAGATAGTCAAGAGCTCTTGCAAGTTGTGATATGCAAAGCTCTGAATGGATTCAGTATTTGTAAGTGATCCATTTCAACAACTAGTATTCATCCATAAACATTCCATCAATAGATTTGGGGGCAGCAGATGCCCAAATTTCTACTGCTTACAGGATTGCTGAGTGGATAATTCTCTTGACACATTTAATACTGGTCTTAGGATTGGAGACATAAAGTAAGTGCTGTTTTGCTTGCTATCTATTTGTGGACAACTTTGTATATAGAATGAGTCACATTATCGTGAAAGGTCAACTTGGGATTGAAGATGGCTCCCAAGTTAGTGTGAGAAAAAACCCATGGAATGGGTGCTCCTAGTATGGCCGGTTGTAGGTAGATGGAGCTTTTTTTGAGAGAATAAGCCATCTTGGCTGATTTATTAGGGTTTCAGCTAAGGCCAAAGCCAAACAAATGTTAAGACAATTCATGGAGCCATAGCATTCAAGTGGTGCGTTAGCATGTTGTGGATCATCTCCAGCTTTAATAGCTGTGAAGAGCTTTATATCATCTGTATAGCAGACATTATCAGAAACAGAGATGACAATAGGGTAGAGTGAAGTGGTAAAATAAGAGGCCAGACAACACTCCTCCTTGAGAAATGCTTGCATGAAGTGCCAGCGAAAGTCTTTGAGCCTGCTTTTAGGCAGTATATTGTTGAGGTGAGCAGATTAGAGAAAAGCAAACAAGTCTTGAATTTGGTAATTCCTGGCAGAGATAGAGGGGCCATCAATGCTGACTGTGTCAAATAAACAGTTGTCATCTCCATCTTCAAAAGCCTTGAGAACTCTTGAGGAAGTATCCAACACATTCATAATTGTGAACCATCTCTTTTTGCCATGGTTAATTTGAGAGGGGTAATTTTTATATTAAGTAAGGCAGCAAAACAGGTCAGTAAACCCTTGAGCCATAATTATGAGAGCATCCATAGGTTCAGGAGAGGTCCCTATGGACTGAAGACATGTGAATATATTCCCAATTCACACAGGACAATGAAAGGGTGAAGTGAGTAATTACAGACCAAGAAGAGTCCTTTAGTTCTGTTCCAAGAAAAATAATGGATCATTGGGTTAAAAAGTAATGTAGGACCATTTAGACAGGAATGCAGTTATATGGCCATCACAACATCGGTTTGTTTGTAATGCAACAAAGGAAATGGATGACAAAAAGAATTTTAGCATTAGCATTAGCAGTGGAAAATGATGCAAAACAACAAGCTTATGCAGCAGCAGCTAAAAAAAAAACACAACACCTCTCCTTTCTCCTATTCATTCTTCCTTAAATTTATTTAAACTATGAAATTGGAACTTTAGCTGCTAAAGTTCCAACAACAGATGGAACTTTAGCAACCAACCACCCACTGGCTCAAGGCAAACTTCAACACATGTATTCTACCATCCTTCCTTACTACCAATTTCAGCCCCCTCATGTGTGTGGTCTGAGCAAAAGGAAGAATCCATCAACATTGAGCTTGCGCAATCCATTCAAAGCCTTAAACACCTCAATCAGATCACCACACAGGTGCTTAGTCTCCAGATGCTGAAATTTGCAGAACTGAAGCCTTTCTTAATAAGAGGACCTCATTGTTCCACTTACCAATCTCGTTGTCCTTCTCTGTACTCATTCCAGCAACTCCACATCCTTCCTAAAATGATGCCTCTAGACCTGTATGCATAATGTGGCCTAACCATTGCATTATACAATGGGATAATCACCTCCTTATCCTTGCTAGCAAAATTCTTGTATATCAGTGACAAAACTCCAGACTACAACAGGACCCCTGACAGGAGATATTATGCAGTCAGACATGAAGTTCTCTGAGCAATGCAGATAGACAATCCTGGCAGTCTGTCTGCATTGCTCAGAGAACTTCATGTCCAACTGCACAATTACCTCCAAGTCTTTTTCGTTTTCCACTATCCTCAGTGTAGTACCAATCAGTTGGTATATTACTCTGGGGTTACTGCCACCCATATGCAGTACTTTACATTTATTATTATTATTATTATTATTAGCTATATGGTGCAAGGAAGCCAGAGGCTTATGCTGCACCAGCCAAAAAAAAAATTCCCGAGTTACTCGGAGAGAGAGAGAGAGAGAGAGAGAGAGAGAGAGAGAGAGAGAGAGAGAGATAGTCAAAGTAGAAGGCAATCACCAAGAAAGAGAAGAATGATGATATCCAGCTCAGGACCCTGGGTTGGCCAAGCCCATACTCACTAGATGTGAGTCCCTGGGGTTATCAATGTTAACCTTCAATTGCCATTTTTCAGCCTATCTGCCTAAGTATTCTAGATCCTGTTGCAATAGCATACTGTCATTAACCACCATACCAACATTTGTATCATCTGCAAACTTGGACAATAAGCCTGATAAGCCTTTATCAATATCATTGATAAATATAGAAAGCAACAATAGGCCCAACACTGAACCCTGCAGGACTCCACTAATAACATTAATCCATGAAGACCGATGTCTATTGATTACCACTCTATCTTCTCTCACTCAGCGCTCCCTTTATCCATAGCAGCCATTTGCCCTTAATGCCACACTGCTCCAATTTGTACAGCTTTCTTTTATGTGCAGTGATATCAAAAGGATTTCCTGAAATCCAATTATATAATATTAAAATTCCACTTCCGTTATGACCACATCATAGTATCCAATCGAATTGGTCAAACAAGATTTCTCCTTAACAAACCAGTGCTGTGTCTGAAGTATAATTGTGGCTTTGTCTAGATGATTCTGCATTACTTCTTTTACCGGTGACTCCATTATTTTCCCTGGAACAGAAATTAAACTAATAGGTCTGCAATTACTCGTGTCACCTTTGGTCTCCCTTTTTGAATTGCAGATACATTTGTACTTCTCCAGTCCTGGGGACTTCCTCTGAATCAAAGGATGCATTAATAATTATGGCTAAAGGTTTGCTTGCTTCCTTTGCTGCTTCTCTTCATACAATTGGATAGATCCATCCACCCAGGTGCCTTTTTTATGTTTAACTTCAACAATTTCTCTTCCACTTTCCTCTCAGTTATCACAAAGTCATTTAGCTCTTTGTTAGCGTTTGATAAACTTCTGGCATACCCTTCCCTAAAACATTCCTCATGTATAAATGTATATGTAAAATACCCATTCAGTTTGTTAGCAGTCTGAACAGAATCATCAATGGTCAAACCATTGATATCGAGTGGACCAATTTAATTTGGCCCCTACTAGTGTTTGCATAAGTAAAGAAGTCTTTGCTGTTTTTCTTTGCATCCTTTGCCAAAGATTTCTTGTAATCTGCCTTTGCTTGCCTGACCACTTTTGTGACTTGATTACAGACTAGTTTATATCTGCCATGGACTTTTGTGTCGCCTGATAATTTAAATGCATCTCGTGCACTTTTCTTCTCTGCTACGAGTTTGATCAGTTCATCTGACATCCATTTAGGCCTACCTTGAAGATTATTCCTTAGTTGGTATGAAAAGCCTAGTAGCTTCTGAGATTAATTCTTTGAATGCTTCCCATTAGAAGTTATTATTATTATTATTATTATTATTATTAGCCATAAGTACAAGGAAGCCTGAGGCTTATGCTGCACCAGCCAAAAAAAAAAAAAAAAAAATTCCCGAGTTTCCCCCCTGTGTGTGTGTGTGTGTGTGTGTGTGTGTGTGAGAGAGAGAGAGAGAGAGAGAGAGAGAGAGAGAGAGAGGTATCACCAAGAAAGAGAAGAATGATGATATCCAGCTCAGGACCCTGGGTTTGCCAAGCCCATACTCACCAGATGTGAGCCCCCGGGGTTTTGCTGTTGGTAACATCATCAGTTGGTCCCACTGTATTGAATTTAAAAACTGTCTGAAACCACTTAGTCACCTTTAGAAAAGCAAAAACCCACAAGCATGTTCAACCAGTTCTGTCGAACAGGGCTCACGCTCAAATGGTCTTAATAATAATATCGTCCCCGTCTTTTCTGCATTTTCTCAATGAGCCTACCGCTGGCTTAATGTCTAGTTACCCACGTTATTGTCACTCCAAGAGTGCTTGTGTGAGTCGAAAATTGCTAGAAGTAGAGCATATACTTCATTCTCAATCTGTCTTTGCAGCCAAAAGGGGTAGAAATATTTTGTAATTATCTAAAAAATGTTTGTGTGTAATAATTGCTTTAATAATATGTAAATGTGTATAATTATTGTTTCCTATTATTATTTATTCATGTTCCTATTTTTATGAGATGACTGCAGTTCTTAAACAATATTGTTGATTAATGTATTAAATATTATTCATATTTAAAATTTTTGTTCAGTATAATTGGAAATTATTTAATTATTCCATAGTTGCTCTAAAATTTGAAAAAAAAAAAAAAAAAAAAAATCGCTATTACAAAAACTTCCCGTATAAGTTTTGTACAGTACCCCAAGGCCTGCAAATAATTCTTGAACTGGGTCGCACAAATTTTGTGGCTGGCCCTTGTACAGCATTCACTATTCGGAATTTTTATATTTTCCCATGTTTCTGCACATGTAGGAAGAAATAGCTTCAATTTGAGACCAGATCGGTTAGGCCTATCATATGCAATGGCTACAGCTAGCTGCACCCATTTTGAAAATTTCGTAATTGCTAGTAGAGTTTTTCTCTAGCTGACCTATTGTTATTTTTTCAGAACAAAGGACACGGTTGTGCAAATGTGCAAATTGTTAATCAGTTAAATAGTTAAAGTGCAAATTGTTAATCAGAAAAAAATGCCTTATCAACCTAGACAACTGTTTGTCTAACAGTTAACATCTTCCTGTAGCTCCATCTATGAAGTGAATGTTGAACAATTCTCATTTGTAGTACAAAACTGGATAGTTTTATTCCGAATAGTTTTATTTAACTAAAAGTTAAATAAAACTATTCGGAATTTTTGAATTTTACCATCTTTTTGCACACCTAGGAAGATATATCTTCAATTTGAGACCACTTTCAGCCCAGTCGGTGAAGCCGTATTGATATCTATATATCAATACGGTTTCCGTATTGATATATAGATACTTGCCTTTTAACTTTTGTTCCTCCATGCAAAGTATCCCATTAGGCCATTGTTAAAAATTTTCAAGCAGTAAGTAACTTTTTAATTTCAATGAGAGCTGTTTTATGTGAGAAAGTTGAACATACTTTATTCCTACTCTTGTAGCTGGTTCACCTTCTACGCATGTTGCAGCCATACTTCACCACCAAATTTTTCAACTCAATGTGCTCATCATGAATGGCAAAGTGTTGTAATTAACAATGTCACATTTTTATCATTAATATAAGTGGAAACATAGCTTTTAAATTTTGTTCCTCTATGCAGAGTATCTCTTTGGAGATATATTTCACCAGAAATGTCAGTTACACTTTACCCCGGCTCATATGACTAAAGTGACATGGGGACGAATTTTGACCAATGGCATTTTATCCAGCATTAAAAAAAGTAAAGTGAAAAGTGAACCAACAAACAAAAGTAAAAGAATTTATCAGATATCATGTATATTTTATTCCTTGTTTATTCATTTTGCATTATTCTGCAAAAATAAGTAATTCTAATCACTTATTTTTTCAGAATAAAGCATCGCCGAAAAGCAAACGAACAAAAAAATAACAGAATTTGTTGATCACTTTTTTCTTCTTTTGAACATATTCATAGCATTTTAAATAAATTCATTTTTCTTCATTTTTCTTTTGACTGCATATTGCTAAACTCACTTGATTCACTGAAACCGAAACTCTCTAGAACTTACATGGCATTGTTTACCGCTGCCCTGCAGAGATAAACAATGTCCCATGAGCAGTGCCACTTGACTTGGACTGTATTTGCTCAGGTCTTTCTTACTGCCTCTGCAAAAGTATCCCCAAAAAATTGCTGGGATAAGCATCAACTTACCAACAACTTGGCACCTCCGTAGCCAGGTGGGCAGGAGCAGCAGTGCGTAGCACACGCTTCTTGGTTAGACCGGGATTCAAGTCTGTGACCACCAAATACGGAGGATGCAGAAAGGTCAGGGAATGACCACCACATATCCCCGGAACATTATGGCCTTAGTTGCTAATGCTCCTAAAATCCAAATAACAAACAAACAAACAACTTAAATAGAAAAAAGAAGCTCATAAGGAATAAACTCCTACAAATCTGGCATAGGTTCAATAGGCATTCTCAGTGGGTTCCAGAAAAGAACCACTACATGGAAATTTCTATCTGGTGTCACAATGATCTGAAAAAGCAACATTGGTTGTCACCTGGCCTTTATGCTACATTCTTGATTATGGGCATGACTCCTATAATGTGAAGCTGCACTGCACATGTGGTGAGCCAGAGTAAGCAGTCTACTCACACAGATCAGATCTCTCCCTCAGTTGGCCAAGAATGACTCTGCCTTTAAGATTCAGAAGCATATAAACACTTTTCGAAGTTTGCCCTTGATTCTCTCACAATGAACTAGACCAGCGTTTCCCAAACTTCTTTAGTCACGGAACACTTTTCATCTCACAATATATTTACGGAACACAAGTTTACCGGGAGCCAAAGAACTGTTTTTTAATATTTTATTACGTATGATGCACTGTGCATCAGGAGCATCTTTATTTCCAACACGTGTAAAGCCAAAATTCAAATAGCTGTCATTGTACTTTAGTTTTGGTCTTTTGTTGGTTGGTTCCTGTTTTTTCACTTTGGATTTTTGGGGAACAGAAGGCTGTGATTGTTCATTCTCACTTTGAAGTGTGACAATATTGTGTTCATTTTCATCAACCACAGTTGCAATACTAGAAGTATTTGCTTCTTGTTTTAAAGTTCCTTTTTTCAACCACAAATCCATGGTCATTTATTTTAATAATAATATTTAGAAAGACTGATAATTATCAAAAAAATATACAAGGAAGTGAGTCTAACTATGCTTACTAGTTTTCCGCACTACTACAGAACTAATCTTGCAATTTCGAAGACAGTCTGGACTGCACCACCAGCACTGTGTAAATGTGCAAGAACGTGTCAGCGGAAGGCTACTTTGTTTCATCTACCCAAACAATGCATGATATCGGTTCGCTTCCCCTCTCCCTCAACCCGTGTACTCCAGGCTAAATCGCATACGAATGGCATATTAGATCACTACATTCCTACTTTTTCGTAGATGTCATTACCTCTACACATACTTCTCTGTGCAAAGCCCACCAAAATATAGCATTCCGTGGTCAATTTGATTATTAGTCAATGTCGGTACAGTATACCGAAAAAAACGATACAAAAGTGGTGTATGCTACAAATATGCAAATTATTTATTATATTATTTTTTTTAAATTATTAATTATGATGTTTCACAGAACATTAGTGTTTTGCGGAACACAGTTTGGGAAATGCTGAACTAGACTGTGGCAACTAAAGCCCACCCCTGGTGATCTAACTACCCTCAGCTACCCCTCGCCATTTAGCAGCAAGCAAGCCACTAATGCACTGCTGACACTGAGGCCCCAAACTACCGTGGAATCAACTTTATGCTAACTCTTATTGTAGAGTAGGATTCAAGCGGATATTGGGCCTCCTTGCTTTTTAACTAATTTTAACTAATTTAATATTAAAACTACATTCTGTGCTTTCCTCTCCATCACCTATTGGCTTAGCTTCCACCCACAGGGAAACCCCTTTCTATACCTTCTATTTTCCTTTGGAGGATTTCTGGTTCTCCAGTCCTCTCCTGTTCTTTTCACCTGTTTCTGCTAACCATGCTGTGTCTTTACTAGTTAAGTCACAGCATGACATTTTTAAAGGGAGGTCTTGTCTGACCAATTTCATTGGATACTATGAGGTGGTCACAAAGGAACTGAATGTCAAAAATAATTTTGATATCATATACTTGGATTTTAGGAATGCTTTTGATACTGTTGCACATGGAAGGCTGCTGTACAAATTGTAGAAGTATGGCATTAAGGGTAAGTAGCCACAATGGATAAAGGGATGGTTGAGTGGGAGACGACAGAGAGTGGTAATCAATGGACACTTCTCTTCGTGAACAAAAGTTAGTGGAGTTCCCCAGGGTTTGGTGCTGATCCCATTGTTGTTTTGTGTATTCATCAATGATATTGATGAAGGTATATCAGGATTAATGTGCAAGTTTGCAGATGATACAAAGGTTGGCAGAGTTGTTAACAACAGCAAAGACAATATGCTACTCCAGTTGGATCTAGACAAGTTGGGCAAATGGGCTGAGAAGTGGCAACTGAAGTTTAACATTGACAAATGCAAAGTACTGCATATGAGTAGTAATAACCCAAGAGAAATGTACCAACTGTGTGGTACTACACTCAGGGAAGTGGAAAGTGAAAAAGACCTGGGAGTAATTGTGCAGTCAAATATGAAGTTTGCTGAACAGTGCAGATGGGCTGCCAGGGCAGGTCATGGAGTGTTGTCAATGATATATAGGAATTTTGCTAGCAGGGACAGGGATGTGATTATCCCATTATACGAGGCAAAAGTCAGGCCGCACCTAGAGTACTGTGTACAGGTACTGTGTACATTTTAAGAAGGATATAAAGTTGCTAGAACGAGTAAAAAGAACTGCAACAAGATTGGTGAGGGGAACAAAGGGGTGCTCTTACCAAGAAAGGCTTAAGTTCTGCAAATTGCAGTGCCTGGAGAGTAGGCACCTGCGAGGTGATCTGATTGAGGTGTATAAGGCCTTGAATGGGTTGAGCAAGCTGAATGCTGATGGGATTCTTTGTCTTTCTCAGACTAAGAACCTGAGGGGGCACAGTTTCAAATTGAGGAAAGATAGTTGTTGAATAGATGTGCGGAAATTTGCCTTTAGCCAGCTGGTAGTTGATTGGTGGAACAGGCTTCCATCTTTTGTTGTGGAAGCTAATAGCCTAAATAAATTTAAGGCTGAACTGGACAGGCATTTGGAACGAATGGAGGGGTGAAATGGGTGGGTTTTTTTTTTGACTGATGTTGCATAAGCTTGCTTTCTTGCATCGTATTCCTTTACTAATGCTAACCCTCCTACTATTACCCTGTTGCTTCTGTCTATTTTTTTCCCTTGTGAGCTACCCCCATTTTGCCTAGCAAGTTCCTTTATCCTGGTAGATGCATAACTAGGGACAGAAATTAGGAATCAGCATGAAATTGTCTGCTTCCTGGTTGCTAAGATGCCAGTCATACAGTGCACTATACCACACACCCAACTTTATATGTCGACTGGCTCTACACAGTTATTGTATTGTTACAAGAGATATCTTAGAGTGAGGCCCTCTGGCATTGCACCAACCAGTGCACAATACACATTGTCCATTCGGTACACAATCTACTTACCATAGTCAATTTCCAATATCTCTATGATGTTTGTGCTTGATGACCTTGTTGAAGTGTACTTAACGAGTATTTCAAATTCATATTTGTTTACTATACTCGTGGCATTTGAGTTGCCTTCAGCAAGCCTTTAAATATGTGATACTTCACTTTCCAGACTGCTATATAACTCGATAGAAGCAGTGCCATAATTGCCTTCACATATGATCGCAGTTGCTGTTAACCTCAAATATTCATCAAATATTTGATATCATCAGCAAATATTCTTGCACACCTATTTAAGTATATTCCATCCCTATAAAAACAGTCTTGCCTGTTAATGACGACAGACCATGTTATGAAAAATTCTACCCTCGTTAGCCTTGCACAGTCTCTCTGAATTGAAGTGGGGCGGGCTCTAATCATGTATTTCAGCCTATCATGTCTGTAGACACTTTCAAATTTAACCTGAATTCGTGATTTTTCCTCAGTATTGTCCTATATCTGTTAAGTCCTTGAGTGAGGCTGTCACAGACATTCTCTCAGATATGTCAAGCTGAACTTGCTACCTGGGAGTCTGAAATGCTGATGGAACTGATATTCAGGTAACACTCAAGTCAAGTGGACCGAATTTCAGCAAAGTCTAGTTCTGTGGCAGCTAAATCCTCTGCTTGCACTTTCACTATGATAGGGCTGTTAGTAACCTTGGATATAACTAGGGCAGTGCAAGGGTACTTACCAGCGCCTCCATAGCCAGGTGGGCACGAGCAGCAGTGTGTAGCACACGCTTCTTGATTAGACGGGGGTTTGAGCCCTTGACCACCAAATACGGAGGATGCGGAAAGGTCAGGGAATGACCACCACATGTCCCAGGAGCAATATGGCCTTAGTTGCTAATGCTCCTAAAAAAAAAAAAGAAAAACCCAAACAATGAGATGAATGAGAATGAGGATCTAAAGCTTGCCATGCTCAATCCACTCAGTGCAATTGCAAAGAAACTCGAAAACTTGATGAACAGCGAGGCTTCTGCAACTTAATGAGAATGGCCAATGACAAGCAAAAGATTCTACTCATGCATGTAATTTGGAGTCTGTTATCTCCCAATCATGAACCAATTCAAATGTTCTTGACCGGTTCAACTGGTTGAGGAAAAACGTTTATCCAAGATCACCTCCCATGATCCTTTGCTTTAAATGCCATAAAGCATTTAAAGCAAAGGCACATAAAAGCAACGACAATGAAGAGCTCATACTAGATCGTAAATTGTACGAATTGGACTTAGACATTCACAAAACGATTGAAATATGTAAGATGATGTGTCAAGACAATGACGACGGTGGCCCTGACGAAGCATGTGGTAATTAAGTGCATAGCCATTTAAAGAAATGACAATGAAGAGCTCATACTAGATCGTAAATTGTATGAATTGGACTTGGATATTCACAAAACAATTGAAATTTGTAAGATGATGTGTCAAGATGATGGTGACCCTGACGAAGCATGTGGTAATGACCTGCATAGCCTTGTAATAATGCAACTGCAAGAAGAAGACCCCCCTTTCAAAACTTTTACAGTGAGATGAATGAGGATCTAAAGCTCACCATGCTCAACCCACTCAGTGCAATTGCAAAGAAACACGAAAACTTGATGACCAACGAGGACTTCTGCAACTTAACGAGAATGGCCAATGACAAGCAAAAGATTCTACTTGTGAATGTAATTTGGAGTCTATCTCCCAATCGCGAACAGATTCAAATGTTCTTGACCGGCCCAGCTGGTTACTGAAAAACGTTTATGATTCGCCTCTTGATGGAAACATACAACCACTTCAGTAATACAGACAGGTACTGTAATGCCTACAATACATGCACTTCAACTGGTAAGGCTGAAGCACATATAATGTAATGATCTTGGATGTGATCAGAGCTCATTTATGCCAGCTCTTAGCACATCCAAGATCACTTCCTTTAAGGTATTAATTGCTCTGATTATCAAAATGTTTCTACCACAGGTGGCAGTGGTCAGCTCCAAGCCACCTAAGTGGTATGCCCAAATCGTAAATGTTTTTCCGTAACTAGCTGGTTAAATGCCCTCTTTCAGCACATCCAAGATCACCTCCCATGCTACATTACTTTAAATTTTTCAAGATATCCATTTCTCTGGTTACCAACAGGTGTCTGCCACAGGTGGCAATGGTTAGCCCAAAGCCACCCGAATAAGTGGTATGCCCCGAATCATAAACATTTTTCTGCAACAAGCTAGCTTATGCCGGCGCCTCCGTAGCCAGGTGGGAAGGAGCAACAGCGCGTAGCACATGCTTCTTGATTAGACCGGGGTTCAAGCCCATCACCACCAAATACGGAGGATGCGGAAAGGTCAGGGAATGAGCACCGCATATCCCGGAGCAATATGGCCTTAGTTGCTAATGCTCCTAAAAAAAAAAAAAAACCAAACCAAGCAGACACTAGCTTATGCCTACTTGGATCTCATCCAAGATCACCTCCCATGATCCTTCACGCGATCTCCTCTCCCGAATCCATTTTTCTTTGTTATGAGATGGAAATGGTGTCAAATGACGTCATTTCTGTGTCGCAAAATCACGAAAAATTGATTTTACTACTTTCTGAAATTTAAGTGCCGCCAAGGATGTTTACACATCGAACAAACCCATTTCACACATCCATTCCCTCTAAACGTTTGTCCAGTTCCTCCTTCAATTTATTTAAGCTATCAACTTCCACAACTACAGATGGAAATTTGTTCCAGCAATCAACTACCTGCTGGTTAAAGGCAAATTTCTGCACATCTATTCTACAACTGTCTTTCCTCAATTTTAATTTATGCCCCCTTAGTTTCGTAATCTGAGCAAGAGGAAGAATCCCATCAGAATTGAGCTTGCTGAACCCAGTCAAGGCCTTATACACCTCAGTCAGATCACCTCGCAGGTGCCAAGTCTCCAGACCTGCAATTTGCAGAACTAAAGCCTTTCTCGGTAAGTCCACTCTTCCATTCCCCTCACCAATCTTGTTGCCCTTTTCTGTACTCGCTTAAGCAACCCTACATCCTTCCTAAAATGAGGCCTCCACACCTGTTCGCCATTGCCTTATAAAAAGGGATAATCACCTCCTTTTCCCTACTAGCAAAATTCCTGTATAACATTGACAATACCCCATGACCTGCTCTGGCAGCCTGTCTGCACTGATCAGAAAATTTCATATCTGACTGCACAATTACTCTATTCCCAGGTCTTTTTCATTTTCTACCACCCTAAGTGTAGTACCACACAGTTGGTACGTTTCTCTGGATTTACTTCTGCCCATGTGCAATACTTTGCATTTGTCAATGTTAAACTTCAGTTGGCACTTCTCAGCCTATCTGCCCAACTTTTCTAGATCCTATTGCAGTAGCACACTGCCATTACTGTCATTAACAACCCTGCCAACCTTTGTATCATTTTCAAACTCTGACATTAAGCCTGATATACCTTCATCAATATCATTGTTAAATATACAAAACAACAGTGGACCCAACACTGAACCCTGGGAAACTCCACTAATAACATTAATCCATGAAGAGCAGCGTCCGTTGATTAATTCTCTGTCTTCTCCCACTCAATTATCCTTTTATCCATTGTAGCAACTTACCTTTAATACCATATTACTCTAATTGGTACAGTAATCTTCCATGTACAACAGTGTCAAAAGCTTTCCTGAAATCCAAATATATGATATCAGAATTATTTGCATCTAGTCCCTTTGATAGTATTCAATCAAATTTTCAAACAATACTTTCCCTTAACAAACCGATCTGTGTCTGAATTATTACTGCAGACTTATCTATATGATCCTGCAATGCATCTTTAACCAGTGATTCTATTGATTTCCGCAGAACAGAAGTTAAGCTAACTGGTCTGTAATTGCTCGTGTCACCCTTAGATCCTGCTTTGTGATTTGGGGATACATTTGCACATCTTCAGTCCGTGGGGGCCTTCCCCTGAGTCCAAGGATGCTCTCATAATTATGGCTAAGGATTTGCTTACTTTCTTTGCTGCCTCCTTTAATATAACTGGATAGATCCCAGTGTTCTCCCAGGACCTATCGAATGGGCCCACTGCCTGGTGAATTTAACTGACCGCCTGGCTAAAATTTAAACGATTCTCATGGTATCGTATGGTATTGATCTCGATCAATATTAATTTGAACATTCTATGCGATCGAGGGCAATGTTGATAGGAGTGGATACTAATGTAGCTGGAATTGTGATTGTACATCGAAAGATTGGTAGAACTCAGTTTTCCGGTATGTAGCCTACCTAAGCATTATAAGAACTCCCACTATTCGACCATCGCGCTGACATCATGTGGCCATCACATAGTTCGACGCTGCGAATCGAGATTACCGAGAATATTGTTGTGCTCTGTGTTGAGCTATCAGATGCCAGTCTGTTGACACCGTCAATATGTTGGTTGAATTCTGCGATTCACTGAGTCGACTCATATTCACTTTTGTTATTCAAATCTTTTGGACACTTTCTGAGTTGACTTAGTATATCGACTCACTCGTTCTGTAGCCATTTCTACAGCAAGCTGAGTACAGTAAACCCGCTATTTGTGGGGGTTAAGTTCTTGAGAAATGGTGCGAATACCGAAAACTCGAATACTGTGTTATGGATCCCATAGTTATAAAAGGGTTCCATTCCAAAGTATGAAATATATAAGAAAAACTAGTCTAAAATTTTGGCTATGTATATATTATACGGCAGGCCTGGGCAAACTTTTGGGCTGAAGGGCCACAATAGGAATTCAAAAAGAAGGCGGGCCGCACGTAAAATACTATTTTTAGATATATATTATTTGTTATCATGAAGAAGAAATATAACATAAAAAAATTATTCTCTAAGAACCAAGGATTTAATGAAATGAATGGAACTGTTTTACATCTTTTAACATTTTTTTAATTTCGGATGTTAATTTTGTAGTTGAGATTCTTAAAACTGCTTGTAAATGTTCATCGGTGATGCTTGATCGTAAAGAATTTTTATTTAGATTCATGAGGGAAAATGTTTGTTCACATATGTAGGTTGATCCGAAAATAACCAACATTTTTTGGGCAAAATCTTTAAGTTCATCGGATTTGTTCGAATTAAGAGTATTGTAAAATTTACAGATTTCCTCACGATGGCACAATTCCCTTAAATCGGTATCACACTGCAGATCTATAATCTGAAGCTGTAGTTCACTCGGTGCACTATCAATTTCTATTGAAAATGGGTCACGCACTATTGCCAAACTTGTCTCAATTTTTCGGAAGTCGCCAAATCTTCGTGAAAAGTCATCATTCAAAGCGTTGATAATTTCACAATATTTTTCAAATTTATTTTCTGGAATCATCAACTTCGTGGTTGGAAAGTGGTCTACCTTGTTAATCAATAAATGTCAAAGGAACAACTGGAGTTTTAATTGAAATCCATTCAAACATTTTACCATATCATGGACGTATAAATTTTTCCTTGTAACACGGTGTTGAAAGTATTTAAGTGTGTCACGATGTTTAGGGTAAACGCAAAATCACAAATCCAGTTATTATCAGTTAATTCGGGAAAGTCCATAATATTTTTCAGTTTTAAAAATAGAACGATGTCATCTTTAAGATCCCATACTTGCCTAAGAATTTTTCCTAAGCTAAGCCATCGAATTTGGCTATGATAAACGGCTTCCGTAGCCGAGTGGTCAGGAGCGGGAGTGCAGTAGCACACGCTCTTTGAGTAGACCGGGGTTCAAGCTCCTGACTGCTGAATACGGTCGATCTGCCAACCCGCACTGGGCCAGCGTGGCAGATTATGGTCCATTTCCCTCAGCATGAATCGTTGAAGAGGCTTCCATCCTGCAGTGGGTTGATAATGGCTGCACTTTACATTTTTTTTAAGGAATATCTGTGTACTCGGATTCAATATCTTGAAGAAAATGAACGAATTGTCTGTTTCAGACCCCCCCTCGATCATATTAAATTTACTAGTTTAATAATACAAGATGAAGAAGAACTCTTTATTATATACAGAAGGCACATGTGGCATGTTCAACTTTTAACACATTTTTACATAATACTTGTTGATGTATAACACAATGAATTGTAATTAAATTATAATCAGGATAATTTTCACAAATTTTATCCTGAATTTTCTTTAACGCTCCAACATTTTTACCTGTCAAACTTGGTGCTCCGTCAGTTGTTACGCTTACCATTTTGTTCCATTGTAAATTATATCTTGTTAAGCATTTCTCAACTTTTTCAAATAAATCTGCTCCCGTTGTTTGGTCTTTAAGAGATTCCATTGAAAGAAGCTGTTCAATAATTTCAAAATTAGAGGTACATCCACGTATGAAAATCAATAACTGCGCAGTATTCTTTTGGTTGTTACTTTCATCGAGAGCTATCGAGTACCATGTTATGGATTCTAATACTCATAATAATTGCTCATTCAAATTTGTATCAATACATTCAATTCTTTTTATTATGGTTCGCCGAGATAAACTTATATTCTTAAATTTGTGTTTAATGTTAGGACATATAATTCCACAAGCTTCAGTCATACATTCTTTAATATAGTCTCCATCATAAAAAGGCTCATTGCTTTTTGCAATTATATGAGAAATAACAAAACTTGCCTCTACAGTAGCTTCTTGTTCCTTAGTTAGCCACGTAAACACATTTTGTTGTCTAGATCAATTTTGAATCAATCCATCAGCAGTTTCTTTCTCGCTTCCGAAGTTAAATTGGCACTATATTCAGAATGTTTAGTAGTGAAATGTCTTTTAATATTGTACTCTTTAAACTGAGACACTATCCCGGCAGATGAGACAGTCTCGTTATTTATGTTAGCAAAAAAATATTTTGTGTTCCACTCTTCATTGAAGACACGATGCTCTTGTTGAATTTTTTGTGTTTTATTCATTTTTAAAAAGGCGTAAATATTATTTTTATCGCTACTGGCACAAAGATGATAACCAAAGATAACGCAAAAAAACTAACTGTGGGATGACCATCAGAGAAAACAGATTGGAACTGTGGCTGGTCAGCAGTCCTATCCTATTACTCCGCCACCACAACAAAGCCGTTGTCGTTTGTTTTGTTTGTTATTTGGTTTTTAGGAGCATTAGGAACTAAGGCCATATTGCTCTGGGATATGCGGTGGTCATTCCCTGACCTTTCCGCATTCTCCGTATTTGGTGGTGACGGGCTCGAACCCCGGTCTAATCAAGAAGCGTGTGTTACACACTGCTGCTCCTTCCCACCTGGCTACGGAGGCACCGAAGCTGTTGTCGTCATCACTGGTTGTCTGTCACCGTAGTTTCGTGCGGTTACATTATAATTGCAAATTATACCATTATAAAAGCGCCCGTTGGCTCACTCCGGTTTGTGCACAATTTCAAATTCTGTCTCAATTTGAACAATACAGAAATGATAAAACAATTTACAAGTCGACAAATTCTATAATGTATTATACAAATTTGTATATACAAATTTATTTTCCAAAAAGGTGTCGCAAAAGGCATAAAATAAGTAAACGTTTTTAGAAAATACAATTAAAGCTCGTGGGCCGCATGCGGCCCACGGGCCATAGTTTTCCCCGGCCTGTTATATGGGGTGGGTTTCAGTAAATAGTACAAAAGAAAAAGGCGATAGTCAGAACTGACGCATTCGCTACACAAAATTTATCGCTGTCAGATTTACACAAATTGCGTTTACTGATACACCAAAAACCCGTGTCTATGTCTTGATTATAACATCTAGCAAATGACCTCCATTGGTGTCGATGCATTTCTGTAAGTGCTCCCAAAAGCTCCTCATGACGTCTTGAATCATTTCCTGGGGAATGGCCTCAATCTCTTCTTGGATTACCGTCTTCAAACCTCCAATACTGTGTACCTGCCAGGAGAAAACGTCTTTGAGATATCTCCAAAGAAAAAAGTCTGGGGCTGTCAGGTCTGGAGACATAGCCAGCCATGTGACATCCCCAAATCGTGAGATCAGTCGATATGGAAAGAACTGCTTCAGCTTGACCATCGTGGTACAGGCTGCAGCCCCATCTTGCTGGAATCATGTCGTGTGGAGAATACCTTTTCTCCATACTTCTGGAACGAAAAAGTTCTCAATCATGTTCCCATACTGCTCAGCGTTGACAGTCACTGTATGTTCTTCATCATCTTCAAAAAAATACGGCCCCACAATTCCTGTGGAAACTGTGATAGCACACCACATGACAGCCTTTGGGCTACTGTGAGGTTTTTCATGAAGAAAGTGCAGGTTGCTGTCTGCCCGGTAACGGAAGTTTTGCTTATTCACAAACCCGTTAAGATGAAAGTTCGCTTCATCAGACATAACCAGAGAAGTGAAAATTGACTCATCCTGCTCAAATATCTCAAGGAATTTTGTACAGAAGTATCGCCTGCTCACTTTATCTGCTGGCTGTAGCTCTTGAACAACTTGCAATTTGTACAGTTAGAACTTTAAATAAAATTTCACAATCCAATGCAGGGAACTGTGACACGTGCAGTGTCCTTGCATGGCGACCAACTGATCGCTAGGGACTTTGCTGCAGAGCCTCACGGACTCGTTGGACATTGTCAGGCGTATGCAGTCTTTTGGGGCCCCTCATGCTTATCGGTGACTGAACCCTTTTGTTGCCACTGTTTCACCTACCTTGATATTGTCCTGTTAGGAACACAGAAATGGCAGTCGTTTCCACGGTGCAACTCGTGTTGCACGGCTATAACACTCTTCCTCACACACGTAGGCCTCCACAGACTGAATACACACCTGCACTGGCCAATGACTCATGGCGAACTAAATGGCATACTTTAGTGTTCCAGTTGGGCAAGACAGGTGGCGCCACCACACTTTCCTGTCAACAGGGTTGCCACTTGTTATTGTACTATTTACCGAGACCCACCCTGTATGTACCTACATAATATTATAGTGAAATAAAAGCACAAGGTATTGAAATGAAAATAAGAAACAATTTAATATTATATGTAACATTTATTATAAATTTCAAACAAATCTTTCAAAAACATGGCATTCTCTTCCAAAGCAACTCCCCTTTCATCTGCATTGAACACCTGTTCGTGAACATATCCTTTGTCTGTAATTAATTTTTTAAATTCAATTGGGAAACTTTCTGCATCCACGAAATCTGCTGATGCAGACTCGCTTACAAGTTTCACATTATGAAGGTCATCGATTTTTAAACCTTTGAAACCAGCCTTTGCTAGCTAAAAAATTTATCCCACCAGTGCTATCACCAGTTTCCCTAAAGTGTGGATAAAGGTGTTTTGCCTTTTCACAAATGATGAGTGAACTTAATGGAATTTTATTTTGAGTTCGGTCTTCTATTCACAGATTTAAAGCCTTTTCCATTTTTTCTAATTTAACATCACGAGTTACAGAGCAAATTTTTGAAGCAATTAGCGCATTTTCACTGACACTACGGCTGATTTTTTCTGCCAATTTCTTGATTGATCATATTGACTCATTGATTTTATAATGTTATGCCACTGATGCGACACTTTCACCATTAGAAATTTTGTCTAATAACTCGATTTTACTTACTAATGTAATAACTTTTGATCTTTTCACAATTCCCGTGTTATTCGTAGCCATAGTTTCGTAGGGATTAGAAAAGAGCTTGTCCACAATAAAGTCACTCTGTTTTAACCGTTAACACACTTGAAAAAGTCTGTTTACACTAACACACTGCAAAATGATAGAATTTGCAATTATCTCGTTTACCAAAATGGTAAACGGGATAATTGCATCATTATACCTGATAAAAAAGTTCCTGAATATCATTGATAAAACCCCATGAGCTGTCCTGGCACCTCTCTGCACTCCTCATAGAACTTCATACCAGACTGCGCAATTATCCCCAGATCCGTTTCATTTTCCACTATCCTCAGTATAGTAACACAGAGTTGATACGTAACTCTGTGATTACTACCACCTATATGCAGTACTTTACATTTGTCAATGTTAAACTTCGGTTGCCATTTTTCAGCCCATCTGCTTAATTTTTCTAGATCCTGTTGCAGTAGCATACCATCATTACTGTCCTTAACCACCCTGATAATCTTTGTATATCATTATATCATTAATAAATACAGAAAACAACAGTGAACCCTGTGGGACTCTGCTAATAACATTAGAGTCCAGGAAGAGCAGTGTCTGTTGATAAGCATTCTATCTCCCATGCAACCATTCCTTTATCCATAGCAGTAATTTTTTCTTAATGCCACACTGCTCCAATTTGTACAACAGTCCTTGCTTTGCATGGTTCCGATATACACGAATTTCGGTTACCACAGTTTAATTAAATAACACCAGTCCCCTAACAACATGGTCCAAATTTCAATTACCACAGTATATTAACTGTAAGTAACTGCATAAAATACAAACTTCGCCGCTAGCTCTTCAGTCCACAAATCACTAAATTACAGGTGTGTATCGTGATCAGTGACCAATCGCTTCACTTCTTTCAAAGTCTGTCGGTCATTGGTCGCTGCATATCTGAACTATATTGTGTCTGAACTATAACTGCAGTATTGTCTAGATCGGAGGTTCTCAAACTTTCTCGGTTCATGGCACCGTTAGTATTGCAGTAATTTTTTTACGGCGCCACTAGGACAAAAGAAATACATAACAATTCTGTTTATTAAGTTTGTTTGTTTGGGTTTTTTTGGCGCATTAGCAACTACGGCTATAATGCGCCCCGTTTATTAAGTAGTAAGGTCCAAACAACTTAATAAGTAATGGTGAAACTTTGATAATGTTGACACTGTGAACTACCTTGAGCTAGTAGTCTGCGCAGTGTCCAACAGATGTTGAGTATCGCTGTGTTTCTCTCGAAAATTTAAAATATCCTGAGGTGCTGTGCAGGTTCCCTTTTTTTGTTCAGCAAAATCATTTAGAGTTTGATAACCTTCTGAAATCCACCTCGCTGAAGAATTCCTCATGTATGAATGTAGATTCAAAATACTTATTCATCTTGTCAGCAATCTGAGCAGGATCATCCATAGTTAAACCATTGACATCAAGTGGACCAATGTGATTAGCATTAGTAGAGGCATTTGATGCAAGAAAACAAGCTTATGCAGCATCAGCCAAAAAAATAAAAAATAAATAAAAAATAACCACTTCTACTTCACCCCTCTGTTTGTTCGAAATACCTGTCCAGCTGAGCCTTAAACTTATTTAGGCTATCAACTTCCACGACAAGGGATGGAAGTCTGTTCCACCAACCAACCACCCACTGGCTAAAGGCAAATTTCTGCACGTCTATCCTATATCTGTCTTTCCTCAATTTGAATTTATGCCCTCTCAGGTGATTATTCTGAGCAAGAGGAAGAATCCCATCAGCATTGAGCATGCTCAAACCATTCAAGGCTTTATACACCTCTATCAGATCACCTCGCTGGTGCCTAGTCTCCAGACACTGTAATTTGCAAAACTTAAGCCTTTCTTCGTAAGAGCACCCCTTTGTTACATTCACTAATCTTGTTGCCCTTCTCTGTACTCGTTCCATCAGCTTTACATCCTTCTTGAAATGAGGCCTCCAGGCCTGTATACAGTACTCTAGGTGTGGCGTGACCATTGCCTTATACAAGGGAATAATCACCTCCTTATCCCTGCTAGAAAAATTCCTATATATCATTGACAATACAACATGAGCTACTCTTGCAGCCCGTCTGCACTGCTCAGAGAACTTCATATCTGCTTGCACAACCACCCCCAGGTCCCTTTCATTCTCTACCACTGTCAGTTTAGTACCACAGAGTTTATATGTTGCTCTGGGGTTGCTGTTTCCTATATGTAGTACTTTACATTTGTCAATGTTAAACTTCATTTGCCACCTCTCAGCCCATCTGCTCAACTTTACCAGATCCAGTTGCAGCAGCATAGTGTCAGTAGTGTCTGCAAACTTGGACATTAAGCTTGATATACCATCATCAATATCATTTATAAATACAGAAAACAATAATGGACCCAATACTGAACCCTGAGGGACTCCACTAATAACATTAGTCCACGATGAGCAGTGTCCATTGATTACCACTCTCTGTCTTCTCCCCCTCAACCACCCCTTTATCCATAGCAGCAATTTGCCTCCAATGCCACACTGCTCCAATTTGTGCAGCAGTCTTCCATGTGCAACAGTATCAAATGCCTTTCTAAGATCCAAGTATATAATATCAAAGTTATTCCCTGCATCCAGTTCTTTTGTGACTGTATCATAGTATCCAATCAAATTGGTCAGGCAAGACTTCTCCTTAACAAAACCATGCTGTGTCCGAGCTATAACTGAAGTCTTGTCTAGATGATCCTGCAGTGCTTCTTTAACCAGTGCCTCCATTAATTTTCCGGGAACAGAAGTTAAACTCACAGGTCTATCATTACCTGTGTCAGTCTTTGATCCTGCTTTGTGAATTGGGGTCACATTTGCACATCTCCAGTCCATGGGTACCTCCCCTGAGTCCAAGAAAGCTCTCATAATTATGGTTAAGGGTTTGCTTACTTCCTTTGCTGCCTCCTTTAATATAACTGGATAGATCCCATCCACCCCAGGTGCCTTTCTTGTGTTTATCTTCAACAATTTCTCCTCCACTTTACTCTCAGTTATTACAAGATTCTCTAGCTTACTGCCAGAGTTGAATACACCTCTGGCATTCCCCTCGCTGAATAACTCCTCATGTGTGAATGTCGATGCAAAATATTCATTTAGTGTGTTAGCTACCTGAGCAGGATCATCAACAGTTGAACCACCGATATCAAGTGGACCAATCTGATTCATCCCCTTCCTTCTAGAGTTTACATAAGTAAAGAACTCTTTGCTGTTTTTCTTTGCATCCCTTGCCAAAGATATCTCGTAATCTGCCTTCGCCTGCCTAACCTCCTTTGTAACTTGGTTACAGATCAACTTGTATTTATCATAGGCTTCTGTGTCACGTATTAATTTGTATGTGTCCCATGCATTTTTCTTCTCTGTCATATGTCTCATTAGTTCATCTGACGTCCATTTAGGCCTAAACCTTGAATAGAATTTAAATACTGTCTCAGTCCATCGTAGTTGCCTTTACGAAAGCAATAACCCTTCCCTTTACCCCTAATGGTAGTTACATCCCACTTCAGCACACTGTGATCACTGCTACCTAGTGGTTCATTTATCTGCAGATGCATGAAGAATCACTACTGATAATCAAATCAAGAGTATTACTCCCTCTAGTTGCCTCCCGAACATGCTGATGTAGAAAACAATCATCCAATAAATCCACAAAAGTCTTGCTAGTGTGTGTGACCAACGCACAATTTCCAGTCATTATCTATGAAATTAAAATCCCCCATTATAAGATTCTCTGATTTACTGGCCCACTCTATTTCCCTGTACAGTTTCTTATTATACTCATCAGAGTCATTAGGCCTGTAGCACACTCCTACTCTCAATTTTGATCTCCCAATGCTTATGTCACACCAAACTGACTCGACACTGCACTGTCCAGGGATGTCGACTGGCTTCACTTCCTTGGATTTTATGTATTTCTTAACTAATAGCATAACCTCTGCTCCCTTCCTATCCTGTATATCCTTTCTGTAGACATTGTACTCCCCAAATTCCAGTTCTGCATTCCTTATATCTGTGTGACACCACGTCTCTGAAATCCCCACAATATATGCCTTTGATGTTTTGAGCAATACCTCAAATTCATCAAATTTCTTTACTAAACTCCTAGCATTGGTGTAAACGCAAGTATACATACATCTGTTCTTTTTCTTAGCTACCCTAACACAACCCATGTGTTTACTTGTATCCCAATGATTCCCAGCAGTCTCTGAAATATCCTGCATCTTATTTTCCAGGCTGCGGCTCATTTCAATAGAAGGAGTGCAAGAATTCCTTTCACCTCTGCCAGTGGCTACTGTTAATCTATTAGTCCTTGTATCCCCCCAATCTAGCAGTTTTCCGACCCACCTAACACTGCCTCGATAGCATCAGCAAACATTCTTGCGCCCTTTCTATTTAAGTGTATCCCATCCCTGTAGAAGCAGTCTCTCCTGTTAACAAGTACAGACCAGGCTGAAAAAAATTCTACCCCTTGAGCCTTGCACAATCTTTCCAGGGCCGAATTAATCGACAGGGCTCTCATCATATACTCCCTCCTATCGTGTCTGGGCAGAATTGCAGACACTTTCAAATTCAACCCTAATTCACGGCTTTTTTTCAACAGTGACGTGTACTTGTTAAGTAATTCCGCCGGTCTCCGGTGGTGATTCAGCTCCTTCTTTCTACAGTTAAATAAGTAAAATCCTTGCTGCTTTTCTTGTAATTTTTACCCGTGAATTTTAATTGATTATTATTGGTTCTGTTTATAATATGTCATAGAGACAAATATCTATTGTTACAATATCTATAATATGTCATAGAGACATATTATAGATATTGTAACAAGTAGCTACATTGTGTATTATATTTTCTTAGATAAATAAATAAAAATTGTTCTTAAAACCTATTATGTAGGATGTAGAACTGAAATGTTATTTGGATAAATTAATTAGTTCTTGGTTAAAATTTTTTTTTTTTTTTTTTGTTTCTTTTCAGATTGATGAGAAACAATTCACCCTCCTATAATACCAAGGAAAACCATTCCTCTTACATGAAAATCATTTTGTTTTATGTTCAGTGTAGTCCATTTTTGAAAGCTAATATCATTTTATATCTGATCACTATAATGGAAGTGGAATTGATTTCTAGAAAAAAACGATTGAAAACAGTGCATAACAGTGAAATACAAAGTCTAAAAAATGATTCATCCTGTTCTTCTAGTGCTTTTGTGCTTTCATCTGAGGCATTAAAATTAAATAATGGAAATGCTCTTTTACAATGTAATTATTATACATTCAATAGTTCTGATAGTTGGATATTGAAGAATACCAAACATTCACTGTTTAGAGTAACTTCTATGATAAAATTCAAAAATGGTACAATGCCATTTTTATCAGTGCCATCAGCAAAAATAGAAGATGAGCTGCTACATTTTTTTAAATGTATGGAGAAAAATTGCTTTTATACTTCAGATGATAAACATTCATTCTTATCACATCTATCTACACACAATATCAGTACAACTCTTTGTTTGTATTGTTTCCTTCAAATCAGGGCAGATCAAACTTTAATAAAGCATATGATTGACAAACATGGTAAAAGAAAATACCAGTGTAGGTTATGTTTATATCGTGGGATCAGTAAATCTCACATACAAATACATATGTCCAGTGTCCATCCCAGATTTCCATCTCATTTTGTTGTTTGCAGTTCAGTAATAAATCAGTCTGTCTTAGTTGATAATCATACCCACAGTATCTCAAAAACTTCAGAAAAAATCACTGATATAGAAGAAATTTACTCTGGATCTGCAAGTTTATGTCAATCAGCAGTTGAATCTGGCAGCTTATTAGGAGTAAAATTATACTACTGTTTAGTAAAAATATGTGATTTCAAAACATACGGAACAGTTGCTTTTAAAGAACACATAGAGCATGTTCATAAAGACTTATTTTCATATACCTGCCATGAATGCAATTCATTTTGTACAGATAAACTCAGCAAGCTACTTTTACATTATCAAACTCATGCATTTGGTAATTTTCAGTGTTTATATTGTTTGTACGGATCAGAAAATGAATTTAGTATTCTTGAACATATTGTTCATAACCACGCAGATATGCCTCTAAAAGTGTTTGTGAGAGACTTTTACAATTTTTCTTATGATGAGCCAGATGATAATAAAACTAGTAAAGGTATATCTAGTATGTCCAACGTTTTAGAGAAGAGAACAACTGAATCTCTTAGTAGCTCTACTGTCATCAGTTCTCCTGGACCTAAAATTGATTCTGATAATAATAATGATGAGTTTGTAATCACCTGTAAATGGAAATGTACACTGTGTGATTCGGTATATACAGAACTAAAGGAGATTAGCAGTCATTTGCAACTAGAGCACAAGGTTAAAGAAGCATACAGGTGTGGCTATTGTTATGAGATGAGTCTTTACAAAGACAAATTAGGGAGCCATATTAGGCAGATGCATTGTGGTATGCCGCTTGAAGCTTTTGAAATACATACAGGAAACAAATTATCTGTAGACCCGATAAATATACAGGAAGACTCTTCACAAATATTGCAGTGTTGTTTCTGTAGTTATAAGATCATTGCCACCTATGTAGATGACTTTTTAAAACACCTTTGTAATGAATTAGACTATAAAAGTTTCAAATGTAGTATATGTATGATGCGGTTCTACACAAAAGATCTCATTGACAGTCATTTTTCACATAAACATCCTACTAGTGAAGCTTCATATATCACTGAATGTAATGAAGAGATAGAAGATTGGATGAATAACCACATTCGCTCACAGTTAGATGGAATATCTCCAAGATATACACATGATGGAGCTTTAGAGACAATAACCACTAAGTCAGAAAATACATGTATTTGTTCCATGTGCCTATGGGAAACCAGTGATGCATTTGATATGCAGGAACATCTCTATAAGCATTTCAATTACACACCTTATAAGTGTTGCTTCTGTGATCAAACATTTGCTGATTTCAGAAAGTGCCTTGACCATGTATCAATTAAACACAGGACTACAACCTTCACCATCTTGAAAACAACCATAATGCGCATTGAGAAGTGGGTAGAAGAATATATTGAAGATCATCTTGCTGAAAGTGGTACTTTAGTATGTAGTATTAAGACCTGTCACTTCTCAACTGATAAAATAAATGAGTTAACTGTACATATTTTAAAGCATTTTGTAACAATTACTTCTTAGAATTACTTTTACAGTTTTAATGCATAATGAATTCTTAAGAGATGCACTTTATTGAAAAGTTTTATACATTGTTAGTAAAATAATGTCTAAAATGAAAATGCCATTTCATATTACATTTTAACAGTAACACCTAATAAAGAAGGAATAACAGCATTTTGTACAAAAAGACTTAAGTTAGACTACTGCAGAAGCAATCAGTTTTGAACTTTACTTATGTATGTCATATCAAGTTTGATGGGTCCTTAGTAATTGCTATATATTTTATTATAAAGTTTGTTTAATTTGCATTATGAAGAATGTTGAAATTAACTCTAATAATCAGTTAATAGTTAATAATCAGCACTCAATACTATAAATTAAGTTGAAATTAACTCTTAATTAATTTCAGTGTGCTATCTATACAACCAAATTATTCATACACCTAGAATTTACCTAAACTAATTCTTGAGATGGATATCGCTGCTGTTTTTTAGCAATACTGTTGCCTATTGAATAGTTTAATTATGAATAACTGTGTAAGCTCCACAGCAGTCATAATTTTTAAGGTTTAATTTAATAAAATTTATATATAAGTACATAATGACATATAAGCATTTTGAAAAAAAATCATACACAGAATTTTCTTATGTATTCATGACATATTGCGATCTTCTTGTACACCTTGCATTCATTTCCTGCAGCAGTAATAGCATTAATGTCATTATTTTCCATCACCACGGAAATGTTCACTGGTTTTAATTTAGTTGTTTTTCAATTAATTTTAGTTTGATCAAGTAATATAATAACTGATTAATTTTGAGCCAGTTTTAATTGAATATATATGGAAAAATGGGTATTTATGTGGAATTATGAAATGGGAAGGTAAAAAAAGAATATATATATTAAGCATTAATAAAATTGCATCATATGATGGTCTTCCAATTTTTAAAACCTAATATACCCTTAAAATCAATTAAATAGGAAATGATTTTATTCGGTACATAACAAAATTCTAAATACAAAGAGGGAGATTTTGTCCAAGGAGCTAATACTTGATAAAACTGGTAAACAAAACAGCTGTTAACAACAGACTGTTGGTAAGACTGTAATTGGTTGTCTCACGAGTCTATCAGGAGAATGTCAACATCAGAGGTGTGGAGGTCTAGTTTAGTTAGCATTAGCAACAGTAAAGGCATATGATGCAAGAAAGCCAGCTTATACAGCATCAGGCAAAAAAAACCCTTCTCATTTCACCCATTCACTCACTCCAAATGTTTGTCTAGTTAGCAGGTTTGCTAACTAGTTAGTCTAGTTAAATTCACTTGCAGTGACTTCTCAGTGTAATTACTGCTCTTCTGGTTTAGATAAAAACACCATCACTGTTTGGTTCAGCAGATCAGTTGAAGCTCTATTTGCAGTGGTGAAATGATGTGGGTAGGTAGGGTACTTGGAAGGAAGTTGTTGTCAGAGCTCTGTCCTCCATTATGGTGGTAAGGTTGCTTGGGCTGAGATGTTTTTTCTCAGTGAAGAGATTCTGAAAAAGGAAAATTTTTCTCTTGGTTATTTTAGCTGTCCCTTTGATTAGCAAAGATTCCAGGTGTGGCGATGATTGAGACGGGAGGTGTAACGATGTCAGTACCAAATTTGGTTATAGTGACCTCTAGGACAGTGAAATTAGAGATTATTCTGAAATGGCAACCTTAATCAAGAAAGTTCTGCTGATAGATCTCTTTTATGTATTGAGAGGGCTCTATGAACAAACTATCCCTGCTTTTAAAATTGTGAAAGGACATAATTGAACAGACACTGAAAAAATGCCACATTTAATACCACACAAGCCATAGTTAAACATAGAGCAAACTGTCTTTTAACTTTTGTAAAATCTGTTTAATAGTTATTTGTATAGTTATCAAATTGTTTACTTTTCAATTCATGTGCAAAAATCACAAATAATTATTCTTATTAATGATTTATAATCATTAATTATTTTTGTATGCCAACAAGCCATGCAATAGCATAAGGGAAGTGCACAAAACAGTACTCATTCCATGCACTGAGGTAAAAAATTAGAGGGCACTATGCTTGTAGCCTTAGTTTCCTCACAGAAGAACAAGAAATATCAAACTGCAGCAGCCATTAATTTTGCATGCTTGTTAATTAATGTATTTAATACATATAATAAAATTATGGTACAATTATGTATGTATACATAATTGTATTATAACTGAAATGCCTGTAAATCATTAAATTTGGAGAGATATATAGAAAAAAAGTCCAGTTAATCCAAGAGTCCAAATGATCCACTGATGATATATACTGGCTTATGTTACCCATCCGTGAACAAATTCGGTGGAAAAGTTTGGTGAAACTCAAGCAGTTGCTCTTGACATTTCAAAGGATTTTGATTGTGTTTGGCATATAGGTCTTCTAAATAAGCTTCTATCTTATGGTTTCTCAACTGTAATTGGGTATCCAGTGTTCTCTCTGACCACTCACTGCAGTTGATAGTAGATGGCTCTCTGTCTTCTAACTTTTCTACTAATGCTGGTGTTCCATAAGGTTCAGTTTTTTCTCCCACTCTTTCCCTCTTGTATATTAATGACCTTCTTCCATTGACTGGGAATCCTATCCATAGTTTTGCTGATGATAGCAAATTTTATCCCACATTTCACTTTGAGAAACCTTGCTCTCCACAGTTTCAACATCCCAAATATCCACTACAAATTCCTTAAATGCTGATCTCCAGGTAATTCACCAGTGGGGCACTGATGACTTAGCTAATTCAGATCCTTTTAAGACTCAGTCCTGTGTCTTGTATCTCACAAAAAGATTCTTCTACTCCTATACTTATCTTTGATGACACTCAGATTTCTAGACAAGATCACATGTCTGTTTGGGATAACCCTGACTTCTAATATCTTATGGCATAAGTGCATTACAAATATTGCTTCCTTAGCATCTAAAAATCTGGATTTTCTCTTTCACACTTAGCATTACTTTTCTTCTGAACAGCTACTCGCTCACTACAAATCTCAAATCAGCCTTACCATGGTACCCCACATCTGCAAAAAGAGTGATTGGTCATTGATTAACCTAACTGCCCTCTCTCAGATTTCTAGACTTCATTCAAAAGAGGGCAGTTCGGTTAATTAATGACCAATCTCTTACAAAGTCTCTCTGTACTCTGTCTCATAGACATTCTGTTTCTGCTGCATGCCTTTTTATAGATACTTCCATGGGCACTTTTCTTCCTGAATTGGCTTCTATAATTCCCCCTCTATTTTCCAGACGAGTCTAAGCACTTGCCACAACCATTCAGCATTCTTTTACTGGTCAACTTTAAACTCACAGAACCAACTTTTCTACTTCCTCATTTATTCCTTGAACTTTCTTATCTTTATCATGTTTAGATATTAGGAGTATAGAGGTCAACATCCTTTATAAACCCAGCCCTCTTTCACTCCAAGCCATCCTACCACTAAAAGCAGAGATAATTTGTTCATTTGCAATGCTCTTTTCTTGCGCTAAGGAAAACTATCAACTGAACTTTCTTACCTAAACTTGCAATTCCAGAATAATTGCTGCCCCAGAAAATTCACCGACCTGCATGATGTTGGAAACCATAGCTAAGTTCATTACAGGTGCTTCCATAACTTCTCCAAGTATCCATGATCTTTATATCAACAATCAAAAGGATAAGTAAATAAACAGCTAAGCCATTCTTCAAGTCCTTAAGACTGCTATCCAAACCAGAACATTCAAATCCAGACCTGCTAATCTTGCACCCCATTAAAGTTATTTTTCTAGCAATGCAGAAAAAAGAGAGGCATCTTACAACATCTCCTCCTCCACCAACTGCATTCCCCCATAACCACTCAGAAATGTTCACATATATGACCATAGCCCTAGCATTTTATAGTGCTAGATATCCAATGTATGTCACACATTCTCCTTGCGCTGACTCGCAGAAAATAATTCATAATTTGTGTTACTGTACCTTTTTTATCCATTTTATTGAGTTCTAACACAGAAAGTCAGTATAACAGTGGTCAGAATGTCTGTTAATACATACAAAAACTCCTGATACTGAATTAAAATCAATCTGTTTTATGCAGTGAATATGAAGTGACTAAGTAGTTACCTACAGCAAAAAAAAAAATACTGTTGTAAAATGCTCATATAGAATTTATTGAATTCAATATATAAAATTTGAAATAAATTGATTTTCTCATGTGCCAACACTAGAACTGTATACATCAGTCTTGAAACCTTGTCTAGTAGTTGCTGGAACAGTGTAAGTAATTACGAACACATGAAGCTGGTTATTGCACTTCATTAATATTTACCTAATTGATTAGCCTTTCTTGCTTCTACTTAAATAGGTTAACTCCTTCTTCCTCCACAAATATAAAATATATGAGAGAATTTCATGGGGGATTATTTCTAGTACAAAGTTCACTGTCACTAAATGGTTGTGATAATGTATATTTATTTTATATTATTATTTTTTTTTTTTTGTGTGATTAAAGTGCACATTACTATTGTTTTACTTCTTGGCATGTACATATTATATTTATTCTTTCATCTAGTCATATATTAAATCTCAAATGTAGATTTTACTCATAATGTTTATTTTATGAAACAAAAATTCTTAGTTTGACTGCTTTTTTTTTATTTTGAATGAACTCAGAATTTTTTAGCAACAGTGTGAAAAGAGAGCTGTATGTTATTTTTTATACTATAGAATTTCAAATACATTTCATTATAAATAAATACATCTGTTGCATTATTTGTATATATATATTTTTTTCCTCTTTTCATTAAGTGACTCCTTAGCATTTGTGTTTTATTAAACTGATATACTAATATCAAGTTTAGGATAATTTGTCCCTATATATATATATATTTTTTTTTTTTTGAACACTACTTTTAAGCCAATGTTCTATATTTGTTAAATTTTTCATTGCAAACAATGCTGCGTTTAAGCGGCATTAATGCTATTCTAAGTAAGGGGAACAAAAAAAAAAATTTTCACCACCACTCGCAAACCAAAATCTATTGGAACCTTGATCGTGTATATATATATATGTGTGTGTGTGGACAATTTTTTTTTTTTTTTTTTTGCAAACACAAAATTCTGTTAGCAAAGGTAACATGCACTGTTCATTCGCAGTGTATCAATTGCACAAAATGCCATTTACATAAAGCATAAGTAATCTGTAAGTCGTTCACAATCCACTGGGAAAACTACAATATATGTTTTTTAGTTATCAGTTATCCCATGAAAACTGTTAATTACAGTTAATTATGTTTTTGATATTTACAGTTTTCATTTCATTAAATGAGATGTGTTTTCATCTAATGGCCAAATAATCCACAAATTATTTCATTTGGCATTTCAAGAATGCATCATACTTTTAGTATTCAGTTTCTCTTTTTACTAGATTAATATAATTTGGAAATTGAACCAAAATTAAGCAAACAAGAATTTGGCACTGAAAAGAATTTTGATAATCAATTTTTGTGTTGAAATAACACAATTATCATAAATATGACTGCAGTGTGAATATTGTAGTAGTAGTAGTAGTGACATATGAGGCAAGAAAGCAAGTGTATGAGCTTATGCAGCATCAGCCCAAAAAAAAAAAAAAAAAAATCACACCATTCCCTCCAAATGCCTATACAGTTCCTCCTTAAATTTATTTAACCTATCAACTTCCACAACGACAGATGCAAGTTTGTTCCAGCAATTAACCACCTGCTGGCTAAAGGCAAATTTCCGCACATCTATTCTACATCTGTCTTTTCTTAATTTGAATTTATGCCCCCTTAGGTTCGTAATCTGAACAATTGGAAGGATCCCATCAGAATTCAGCGTGCTCAACCCATTCAAGGCCTTATACACCTCAGACAGATCACCGCGCAGGTGCCTAATCTCTAGCCACTGCAATTTGCAGAACTTAAGCCTCTCTTGGTAAGAGGATCCCTTCGTTCCCCTCACCAATCTTGTTGGCCTTCTCTGTACATGCTCAAACAAATCTATATCCTTCCTAAAATGAGGCCTCCAGACCTGTACGCAGTACTCAAGGCGTGGCCTGACCATTGCCTTATACAAAGGGATAATCACCTCCTATTCCCTACTAGCAAAATTCATTCCTGTATATATCATTGACAAGACCCCCATTACCTGCTCTGGCAGCCTGTCTGCACTGCTCTGAAAACTTCATATTTGACTGCACAATTACTCCCAGGTCTTTTTCATTCTTTATAACCCTGATTGTAGTACCACAGTTGGTACGATTCTCTGGAGTTACTCTACCCATATGCAGTAATTTGCATTTGTCAATATTAAACTTCCATTGCTACTTCTCAGCTTATCTGCCCAACTTTTCTATTCTCCTCCACTGTTGCAGTAGCATACTGTCATTACTGGCATCAACAACCCTGCCAACCATTATAATGGGAATTTGAGGGCAACTGACATGAAAAAGGTAACTGACTGAATTTCATATATATGAAGTACATGACATTGCTTCAAAGAAAACTTTGTTGATTAAATCACCCAATATTTTATTTTAAAATGAGACTCTTACAAGAAATGATCCTGACTGGATGACAGAGATAAGCCCTGTCCTTCTTCCTCAAACAGTAAACATTGAGATGGCAGAGGCAAGTGATAGTGTTTTGTTGACAGGAAAAAGTTTACAGTTGATTGCTCAAATTTTGTGGAAAAATGTGTCAGCCTATTCTGTAAAGGAAAAAGAAAAGACAGGCTGCCCTGGCAGCCTGTCTGCATTGCTCAGAAAACTTCATATCTGACTGCACAATTACTCCCAGGTCTTTTCATTTTCTACCACCTTAAGTGTAGTACCACACAGTTGGTACGTTTCTCTGGAGTTACTTCTACCCATATGCAGTACTTTGCATTTGTGAAGGTTAAACTTCAATTGACACTTCTCAGCCCATCTGCCCAAATTTTCTAGATCCTGTTGCAGTAGTACACTGCCATTACTGTCATTAACAACCCTGCCAACCTTTGTATCATCTGCAAACTTGGACACAAAGCCTGATATACCTTCATCAATATCATTGATAAATATACAAAACAACAGTGGACCCAACACTGAACCCTGTGGGACTCCACTAATGACGTTAGTCCACGAAGAGCAGCACCCATTGATTACTAGCCTCTGTCTTCTCCCACTCAACCATCCTTTTATCCATTGTAACAACTTACCCTTAATACCATTCTGCTCTAATTTGTACAATAGTCTTCCATGCATAACAGTGTCAAAAACTTTCCTGAAATCCAAATATATGATATCAAAATTATTTTTTGCATCCAGTTCCTTTGTAACCTACATCATAATATCCTATCAAATTTGTCAGACAAGACTTTCCCTTAACAAACTCATGCTGTCTCTAAATTATTGCTGCAGTCTTGTCTAGATGATCCTGCAATGCATCTTTAACCAGTGACTCCATTATTTTACCTGGAACAGAAGTTAATCTAACTGGTCTCTAATTACTCGTGTCACCCTTCGATCCCCCTTTGTGAATTGAGGATACATTTGCACATCTCCAGTCCGTGGGGACCTCCCCTGAGTCCAAGGATGCTCTCATAATTATGGCTAAGGGTTTGCTTACTTCCTTTGCCGCCTTCTTTAATATAACTGAATAGATCCCATCCACACCAGGTGCCTTTCTTATGTTTAACTTCAACAATTTCTCCTCCACTTTGTTCTCAGTTATTACAAAATCATTAAGCACCCTGCTACAATTTGATAACCTTCTGCCATTTTCAAACCTTAATAACTCCTCATGTGTGAATGTAGATGAAAAATACTCATTCGGTTTGTTTGCTATCTGAGCAGGATCATCAACAGTTGAACCATCGATATCAAGTGGACCAATCAGATTCATCCCCTTCCTTTTAGAGTTTATATAAGTAAAGAAATCCTTGCTGTTTTTCTTAGCATCCTTTGCCAAAGATTTCTTGTAATCTGCCTTCGCCTGCCTAACCTCCTTTGTGACCTGATTACAGACTAGTTTATATCTGCCATAGGCTTCTGAGTCGCTTGATAATTTATGTGCATCCCATGCATTTTTCTTCTCTGTTCGAGTCTCATTAGTTCATTTGATAACCATTCAGGCCTAAACCTTGAACAATATTTCTTAATAGGTATGAAACTTTGTAGCTTCCACGATTAATTCCTTGAATGCTTCCCACTTAGAATTTACTGTTGGTAACATCGTCAGTTGATCCCACTGTACAGAATTTAAAAACTGTCTGAGACCACTGTACTCACCTTTACGGAAGCAAAAACCCTTTCCTTTACCCCTGATGGTAATTATATCTTTAAGTAAATCCCACATCAGTGATCACAGTTGTAAACAGTGCCAATGTGGCATTGGCTCAGGACACCGAAGTTTTTATTATTATCATTATTTAATAATAATAAAAATAATTTTTTGTTACCAAAAATCCAGAGAGCAACAGAGACAAAAGGAGGTAAAATATCACTCACAATCAATAAGAAACAAGTAAATCATTTAAGTAAATTTGCTCAGCCTGTACACCATTTTGAGTCCAATAAACATAACAAGCAAAGCCTGTAAGAGATTAATTTGAATGTGTCACAAGCCATCTTCCTGCTTTCAAAATCAATTGAATACTTAAAAAAAATGCAAAACATGTCCTTCTAAACAATGCAAAAGAGTTCGCAATTGAATTGGAAATTGAACCGAATTTGAGCAAACAAGAATTTGGCACTGAAAAAAATTTTGATAATCAACATTAAGATGATGTTGGAACAACAGAGAAGGAAAATTTTAGGATATATTCTTTCAGCATTTTAGACAGTGCAATCTGGTCATCGAAAGACGAGTTGATCGTAAAGCATAGTGATCAATTCCAATTTCTCTGGGATATAAATTATGCCACAGAAATGAGTAAGAGTTGTATGGTTTTAGAAATACTGCCTACACAGAAGATGATCAGAAAGTCATCTCTGGCATCAATTTATACAAAATTAAAATATTTTCAAAACCATTTTGAAGCCAGTTATCCTTCACCGAAAATCATATAGTTTGTGTGTTCAACTTGACAGCCTCATTGGAAAATATTTTTGTGATACTCAGAATGCTTTTAACAGCAGAATCAGTGGACAGCACAGAATGGAGTTTTTTCTTCAAAACTTAGCTCCATTCCATGATGACACAAGATCATTTGGATAGCTGGACAGGTAAGGATCATTTCATCCACAAAGAGATTCAAAGATTTCCAGCTGTTAAGGTTCAAAAAGTTAACTGTTGAAACAGAAAATTTAGTTATTATGAATATGTAATAATTAATGCTACCAGTTTATTAAATTTAAATTAATAATATTTTTTATTTTAAGATTTTTAATAAAATGAACTGAATGAAATAAACAAAATTATGTAAAAAAAAAATATTATACTTTTGAAATGGGAATGCCTTTTTCAAGCAAAAGAGAGAGTAGGCACAAAAACAAAATTGGTCCAGACTACCAAAACCCTTTCAACCAGTTCTGTAAAAGTCTATATAGTATTCATTTTTAGGTGTATTTGCTTATATGTGCAAGAAATGCCTATTGATAGGTGGAACAGGACCAGGGTATGTCTGCTAGGGGCAAAAGTTGACGACGTTGTAGAGCAGATATCTTTTAAAGGCACAAAAGGTGATGTTGTTTTGTACACGTTGGAACTAATGACATTAAGAATAAAAGATCTGCAGATTTACTCAACAAGTACAGGTCAATGTTGACAAAAAGTTGCGAGTTAGGGTTGAATGTGAAAGTGTGTACAATTCTGCCTAGACACGATAGGAGGGAGTATATGATGAGAGCCTTGTCAATCAATTCGGCCCTGGAGAGATTGTGCAGGGCTCAAGGGGTAGAATTTTTTTCAGCCTGGTCTGTGCTTGTTGACAGGAGAGACTGCTTCTACAGGGATGGGTACACTTAAATAGAAAAGGTTCAAGAATATTTGCTGATGCTATCGAGGCAGTGTTACGTGAGTCGGAAAACTGCTAGATTGGGAGGATACACGGACTAAAAAGTTAACAGTGGCTGCAGGAGAGGCAAAAGTGATTCTTGCACTGCTTCTATTAGAATGAGCAGAAGCCTGGAAAGCAAGGTAATGGAGATTTCCAGGATTGCTGGGAGTCATAGTGGAACATGGGCTGTGTTACGGTAACTAAGAGTAGGAACAGGTGCATGTACACCAATGCTAGGAGTATAGTTAATAAATTTGATGATCTTGAAGTGCTAGTCAAGACATCAAAGGCAGATATTGTTGGGATATCAGAGACGTGGTGTCACACAGATATAAGCAGTGCAGAATTGGAATTTGGGGAGTACAATGTGTACAGAAAGGATAGATAGAACAGAAACGGAGGAGAGGTTATGCTGTTTAAGAAACACATAAAATCTAAGGAAGTGCATCCAGTTGATGTTGGTGGACAATGCAGTGTTGAGTCTGTTTGGTGTGAAATAGGCACTGGGAAAGGAAAAATGGGAGTAGGTGTGTTATAAGCCTAATGAATCTGATGAGTATAATGAGCAATTGTGCAGAGAAATAGAGTGGGCCAGTAAATTAGAATGTCTTATAATGGAGGATTTTAACTTTCCAGATACTGACTGGAATTTGTGGGTTGGTCACTTGCACACAAGCAAGACTTTTGTGGATTTATTGGATGACTTTTTTACAACAACATGTTCAAGAAGCAACCAGAGGCAGTAATACTCTCGATCTGATTATCAGCAGTGATTATTCGTGCATTAAGAATCTGCAGATAAAGGAACCTCTGGGTGACAATGATCACAATGTACTGATTTGGGAATTACTTAAAGATGTAGCTACCATCAAGGCCAAAGGGAAGGGCTTTTGCTTTCATAAAGGTGACTACAGAGATCTCAGACAGTTTTTAAATTCTGTACTGTGTAATCAACTGATGATGTTACCAACGTTTAATTCTAAATGGGAAGCCTTCAGGGACTTAATTTTGGAGGCTACTAGGCTTTTCATTCCAACTAAGAAATACTGTTCAAAGTTTAGGCCTAAAAGGATGTAAGAGGAATTAATGAAGCTCATGGCAGAGAAGAAGAATGTATGGGATGCATATAAAGTATGAGGTGACACAGAAGCCTATGGCAGGTATAAACTAGTCTGTAATCAAGTCACAAAGGATGTTAGGCAGGCAAAGGCAGATTACGAGAAATCTTTGGCAAAGGATGCAAAGAAAAACAGCAAAGAGTTCTTTACTTATGTAAACTCTAGAAGGAAAGGGATGAATCAGATTGGACCACTTAACACAGATGAGTTGACTATCGATGATCATGCTCAGGTAGCTGATAAACTGAATGAGTATTTTGCATCTACATTCACACATGAGGAGTCATTCAATGAGGGGAGTGCTAGAAGTGTATCAAACACTAACAGGAAGCTAAGTGATTTTGTAATAACTGAGAGCAAAGTGGAAGAGAAATATTAAAGGAGGCAGCAAAGGAAGTAAGCAAACCCTTAGCCGTAATTATGAGAGCTTCCTTGGACTGGATGTGTGCAAATGTATCACCAATTCACAAAGGGGATTCAAAAGGTGACATAAGTAACTACCGACCTGTTAGTTTAACTTGCGTTCCAGGGAAAGTAATGGAATCACTGGTTAAAGAACCATTGCAGGATCATCTAGACAAGACTGCAGTAATAGTTAAGACATTGCATGGGTTTGTTAAAAGGAGGTCTTGTCTGACCAGTTTGATTCGATACTATGATGTGGTCACAAAGGAACTGAATGCCAAAAAATAATTTTGATATCATATACTTGAATTTCAGAAAATCTTTTGATACTGTTGCACATGGAAGACTGCTGTACAAAATGGAGACGTATGGCATTAAGGGTAAGTTGCTACAATAGATAAAGGGATGGTTGAGTGGGAGACGACAGAGAGTGGTAATCAATGGACACTGCGCTTCGTGGACAGATGTTATTAGTGGAGTTCCCCAGGGTTCAGTGTTGGGCCCATTGTTGTTTTGTATATTTATCAATAATATTGATGAATGTATATCAGATTTAATGTTCAAGTTTGCAGATGATACAAAGGTTGGCAGGGTTGTTAATAACAGTAAAGACAGTATACTACTCCAACTGGATCTAGATAAGTTGGGAAAATGGGCTGAGAAGTGGAAGCTGAAGTTTAACATTGACAAATGCAAAGTACTGCATATGGGTAACAATAGACATTAACCAGAGCAACGTATCAACTCTGTGGTACTACACTGACAGTGGTAGAGAATGAAAGGGACTTGGGGGTGGTTGTGCAGGCAGATATGAAGTTCTCTGAGCAGTGCAGACGGGCTGCAAGAGTAGCTCATGGAGTATTGTCAATGATATACAGGAATTTTTCCAGCAGGGATAAGGAGGTGATTATTCCATTGTATAAGGCAATGGTCAGGCCACACCTAGAGTACTGTATACAGGTCTGGAGGCCTCATTTCAAGAAGGATGTAGAGCTGCTGGAACGAGTACAGAGAAGGGCAACAAGATTAGTGAATGGAACAAAGGGGTGCTCTTACGAAGAAAGGCTTAAGTTTTGCAAATTACAGTGTCTGGAGACTAGGCACCAGCGAGGTGATCTGATAGAGGTGTATAAAGCCTTGAATGGTTTAAGCATGCTCAATGCTGATGGGATTCTTCCTCTAGCTCAGAAAAATCACCTGAGAGGGCATAAATTCAAATTGAGGAAAGACAGATGTAGGATAGACGCGAGGAAATTTGCCTTTAGCCAGCGGGTGGTTGGTTGGTGGAACAGACTTCCATCCCTTGTGGTGGAGGTTGATAGCCTAAATAAGTTTAAGGCTCAGCTGGACAGGTATTTGGAACGAACAGAGGGGTGAGGTGGAAGTGGGTTTTTTTTTTTTTTGGCTGATGCTGCATAAGCTTGCTTTCTTGCATCAAATGCCTCTACTAATGCTAATGCTAATAACCGAAGAGAAACGTACCAACTGTGTGGTACTACGCTCAGGGAAGTGGAAAGTGAAAAAGGCCTTGGGGGTAATTGTGCAGTCAAATATGAAGTTCGCTGAGCAGTGTAGATGGGCTGCCAGGGCAGGTCATGGAGTCTTGTCAGTGATATATAGGAATTTTGCTAGCAGAGACATATTATCCTGTTATACAAGGCAATGGTCAGGCCATCCCTAGAGTACTGTGTACAAGTCTGGAGGCCTCATTTTAGGAAAGATGTAGTATTGCTATAACAAGTACAAAGAAGGGCAACAAGATTTGTGAGGGGAACAAAGGGGTGCCCTTACCAAGAAAGGCTTAAGTTCTGCAAATTGCAGCGTCTGGAGACTAGTCACCTGTTAGGTGATCTGATTGAGGTGTATAAGGCCTTGAATAAGTTGAGCAATCTGAATGCTTATGGGATTCTTCCTCATGCTCAGACTAATAACCTGAGGGGGGGCACACTTTCAAATTGAGAAAAGATAGTTGTAGAATAAAGGTGTGGAAATTTGCCTTTAGCCAGCGGGTTGTTGATTGGTGGAACAGGCTTCCATCTTTAGTTGTGGAAGCGAATAGCCTAAATAAATTTAAGGCTGAGCTGGACAGGCATTTGGAACGAATGGGAGGGTTTTTTTTTTTCTGGCTGATGTTGCATAAGCTTGCTTTCTTGCATCGTATGCCTCTACTAATGCTAATGCTAATTGTATTTACCACGTCCAACCATCTGCCATGAGTGCAAATGTTTGGACATCTCAACTCAACTTCCATTAGATGGATTTTTATGAAATTTTATAGTTAGCTCTTTTAGAAATGTTTCTTGAGCCATCCCAAATATCATTAAAATCAGACAAATAGGAATCGAGTAGTTATTATTTTTTTTCCCATGCACATCTAACCACTATATTGTAGTTAAAGTACTGTATATCATGTTTGTTGCTGTGTTCTGATTGGAGGAATGAATAGTTAAATATGGTGGATGCATATAAACAAAATATTTTCATTTGGTGCATAAAAATCATTGCTTTGTGAGGAGTAATTTTTTTGTTAACAGTTTACTTAATACATAAATCATTAATTATTCTCTATGCTTTTATAAATTAGCAGAAAAATAAAATACATGTTATATATCAATTGTTATTAAGAACCAGAAAGAAGTAAAGTACAGATTACTTTTTAATCACACTATTTATTTTACAAGTTTTACAAGTTTCAAATTTTTCATGCCAACATCATTACTCTGGAAAGAAAATTTGGAATTTTGGAGTTCCTGGATGAAATTTTTTAAAACCAAGGTGGTTTTAACTGCTGCCCTGCAGTATTAATGTTAATATTAGTAGTGACAAATGATGCAAGAAAGCAAACTTATAAAGCAACTGTCAAAAAAAAAACAGAAAGCCTGTCTATAACCATCAATATTTTGTCTAGTTCTTCCTTGAATTTATAGGTGATATTGTTGTACATGTTGGCACTAATGATATTACAATTAGGAGACCTGAAGAAGGCATCTGAGGTGGATGAGATCTGTCCAGTTATATTAAAGGAAATAAGCAAACTCTTAGCTATAATTATGAGAGCTACTTGGATTTAGGGGAGATCCCTGTGGGCTAAAGATGTGCAAATGTATCCCCAGTTCACAAAGAGTAATAAAAGGTGACATGAGAAATTACAGACTTGTTAGCTTAACTTCTTTTCCTCCCTGGAACAGAAGTTAAGCTAACAAAGGTTGTAAAGGGGAGATCTTATCCAATTAATTTGATTGGGTATTATGATGCAGTGACAAAGGAACTGGATGCAGAAAATAATTTTGATATCATATACTTGGATTTCAGGAAAGCTTTTGATACTGTTGCACATAAAACACTGCTGCAAATTGGAGCAATGTGGCATTAAGGATAAATAGCTGCTGTGGATAAGGGATGGTTGAGTAGCAATCAGTGGACACTGCTCTTTGACGACTAATGTTATTAGTGGAGTCCCCCATGGTTCAGTGTTAGGCCCATTGTTGTTTTGTGTATTTATCAGTGATATTGATGAAGGTATATTAGGCTTGATGTCCAAGTTTGCAGATGATACAAAGGGTGGCATTGTGGTTAATGACAGCATGCTACTGCAATGGAATTTAGAAAAGTTGGGCAGATGGGCTGAGAGGTGAGAAGTGAAGTTTAACATTGACAAATGCAAATACTGCTTATAGGAAGCAGTAACCCCAGAGTAATGTACCAACTGTGTGGTACTGCACTCAGGGTAGTGTAAAATGAGAAAGATCTGGGGTAGTTGTTCAGTCATATATGTAGTTCTCTGAGTAATGTAGACAGGCTGCCAGGTCAGCTCATGTGGGTTTTGTCAATGATATACAGGAACTTTATCAGCAAGGAGATGATTAAATTTTCAGATGATTCAAAGGTTGGTTGCTTAGTTAATGACAGTAATCAAGGGATGCTACTGGAGAAAAATCCAGAAAAATTAGGCAGGCAGGTTGAGAAATGGCAGTTCAAATTAATTTTGACAAATGCACCGTACTGCTTTTGGGTAGCAGTAATCCCAGATTATCGAATCAGCTGTATAATACACTGAGGTTAGTGGAAAATGAAAAAGATCTGGGGTAGTTGTGCAGTCAGATATGAAATTCTCTGACCAGTGCAGACAAGCTGCCAGGAGGACAGCTCATGGGGTTTTGTCAGTGATATACAGGAACTTTGCTAGCAGGGATAAAATGATTATTCCATTGTACAAGGCAATGGTTAGGCCACATCACAGCTACATATATGTCTGGAGGCCTCTTTTAGAAAGGATGTAGATCTGCTAGAACGGATGCAGATAATGGCAGTGTGAAAGGAACAAAAGAGGTACTCTTACTAAGAAAGGCTTTATTTCTGCAAATTGTAGCATCTGGAGACAGACGAGAAGAACTAATTCAGGTATTTAATGCCCTGAATGGATTGAGCATACTTCGTGTCGGCATTCTTCCTCGTTCTGAGGCTTCACCTATGGGTAGGCATAAATTCAGATTGAGGAAGGATGGTTGTAGGATAGATAGGTGGTTAGCATTAGCATTAGTAGAGGCATTTGATGCAAGAAAGCAAGGTTATGCAGCATAAGCCAAAAAAAAAAAAAAAACACTTCCACTTCACCCCTCTGTTTGTTCGAAATACCTGTCCAGCTGAGCCTTAAATTTATTTAGGCTATCAACTTCCACGACAAGGGATGGAAGTCTGTTCCACCAACAACTACCCGCTGGTTAAAGGCAAATTTCTGCAAGTTTATCCTACATCTGTCTTTCCTCAATTTGAATTTATGTCCTCTCAGGTGATTATTCTGAGCAAGAGGAAGAATTTCATCACCATTGAGCATGCTCAAACCATTCAAGGCTTTATACACCTATATCAGATCACCCAGCTGGTGCCTAGTCGTCTCCAGACACTAATTTGCAAAACTTAAGCCTTTCTTCGTAAGAGCACCCCTTTATTCCATTCACTTGTGTTTTTGTAATGGGCGGCACCTGGAACGTCAGTTCATCTCCAACTCGTATCTCTGTGAAGAACAGTACCACTGTAGAAGGGCCAGAAATTAGTGAATGTGTGTGATCTGTTGTGTCTGACAGCTTGGCTACCCAGAAGCATCAGTCACCTGGACAGATGATTCTGGGTATTCGTACACACCACAGGAAGGTGGGCCAGTCCCAGTGGAGCTCGCACTGTCTCAATTTGAGACGTTGACCCACCTGATGTTTGCAAATTATGGGCCAGATTCCTCTGGGGGCCCACTCCGGAGGGGAAAAAAAAGGGGTTTCCCCGTGGTGTTAAAAAAAATAATAAATAATAAAAATAATCAAATAAATAAAATAATATAAAATAATAATAAAAATATGTTTCAGATCCATTCCGTTACATTCATTCATTTCTTAATTACGTACAATATACAGTTTCACGATTATGTACATCAAAGTATATACATGATTTATATACAAGATATATTTACATATAATTATATGCTCTGTACGTATCAAACACTCGTGTGTGTGTGTGTGTGTGTGTGTGTGTGTGTGTGTGTGTGTGTGTGTGTGTGTGTGTGTGTGTGTGTGTGTGTGTGTGTGTGTGTGTGTGTGCGTGTGTGTGTAAGGGTGTGTGTGTGTGCGTGTGTGTGTGTGCGTGTGTGTGTAAGTGTGTTCTTTAATCAGGGTAGCTCCCGGGTATAAGCCCAACTCTACCTTGAGAATTTGTAAATATGTAGTCTTTACAAAGCAGGCCTGGTAAAGTATGTTGAATTACCTGGGTCTGATTTTACACTAGCACAATTAGCGCATGAAATCCCCCACCCACTGGAGGTAGTGCAATACCAGTGAGTGCAGCAATCCAGCTCCCCAGGTTGCCTATACCAGGGAGCTAGCAGGAAAAAAAAATAATAAATAAAATAAAACAATAATATTCAATAGTCTGGATGGCACAACTATAAACTTCGAAAATCACAGTTCGACTGAATATTTCCTCATTTGCTGTTCTACATGCACTGGAACCTCCAAACCCAAAAAAGGTACTGTCTAGCAAATCAACTATACGCCATGGATAATAGAACCATTAGAACACCAGACTCAACAAGGTCAAGGTGTGTTTGTGTTGATTGCGGTCTCCAGGGTTTTCCCTATATGCTGCTGTAGTATCTGAAAAGGCAAAGGCCAGGCTGGCAAGTGTATATATGTATGTGTCTTGTTATGGGTGCCAGCACCTGGCGACTTCGCAGCCAGGGGGCAGGGGACACATAGTCCCCTGCCTCCTGACTGCCAACCTTGGCCACGTGGAGGCTCACCAGGTTCCACTTTCTAGCTGAGACTCTTACTGGGGCTACCAGGCAAACCTGGTAGCCCCAAGGTATTTAAAGAAAGGAAAAGGGATATAGAAGGAGTAGTATGGAAAATGGAGGGAAAGGAAAATGGATAGAAAGCAAAGGGATGAGAGAATAAGGTATCCCCAGAAAAGAAGCAAAGTAGGAAGAAAAGAGTAAAGTTATTAGTGGAAAAGACAATCAGTTTTTAAACTAAGAAATTAATCTTTTAGATTAATCTTGTAGAGCAATAACTGTCTACCTAGCAGCAGTAACAAGAAAATTATTGGCCAAGTGGGTAAAGCGCCTGCCTGGCAACCCAAAGGTAGCAGTTTCGAATCCCGCCTCGGGCTTGGGTCAGAGTAAAATGCAAAAAACTTTGGAAGGTGCATTATGGCCACAGAAGCAGATGTGCCAACAACTAAAAAAAAACAAGAAAATTAACATGTCACAGCTGCTACAATCGGATACCAAGGCATAATTTTCAATTGACTTGGTTAAAATTGTTAACATTAAAACTCTTGATATTATGATTAAAACTCTTGCTATTATGATTAACACTCTTGATATTATGATTAACACAAGACCATGCAGTGAAGAAAAGACAAGAAGGTTAAGATACTAGCTAATGGGGCTTTCCCCAGCCAGTAAGAAAACATCCAATTATTATACTGAACACGCAGTAACAACTACATTAAACCATAAATCACTGTCTTGTGATAATCGAATAACCTCTTTATCCCCACCACTACAGGTCAACTCTATTGAAATTTGATCTCAACCTAAGATATATATTCGTCAACAAACAGCTCAATATCTATCTAACAAAATTTCACAGTGATTTGAATTTCAATTTAGCATGTCAGAAATCCTGAACTCACAACAAGAAAATAGTAAGTCAGATAATAGACTATACCCAAAATACTACAACCAATCTGAGATTTCAGCAATATGAAGCTGCAAGGCAAAATTTTCTTTCCAAGATCTGTCATCATCCCATGTGGGAAGTCACTTCAGAAATTATGTCCAGAGCCACTCAGAACATAAGAACAACCATTTACAAAAGGCCAACTGCCTGAGCACACAAGGTACTCATTTTAGGATTTTCATAAGTTCAATATATTTTTTATCACCAATCTTTAATTGACTCAATCCAGTCTTGTCTATAATTTAACCCCGGGGGCTCACATCTGGTGAGTATGGGCTTGGCACACCCAGGGTCCTGAGCTGGATATCATCATTCTTCTCTTTCTTGGTGATTCCCTTCTACTTTTGACTCTCTCTCTCTCTCTCTCTCTCTCTCTCAGGGTTACTCGGGAACTTTTTTTTTTTTTTTTTTCTGGTGCAGCATAAGCCTCAGGCTTCCTTGCATCATATGGATATTAATAATAATAATAATAATTAAGCAAAATTCAAAATTGCCGCGAACTTCAGCAATGAAAGGTTTATCCTTAATTTTTAATTAAGACAGTCAATTTTCTTTTATATATACACAATTTGCCCCTTTTGAGGAATCAAAATTACAAGCACACGCTCTGTGCTCAGTACAAACATAATGGAGAACATCACGTTGTTCTCAAGGGGCACGGGTATTTTTGATAATGATCAGTTCCATTCAGTCTTTTCCTTCGCCTAAAGATCTGCGAATTCAGCCAAAGCAAGGTAATTTTCTTTACTGTCAAGAAATCTAGGTAAGTCATTCTCCTCGTATATATTTGTAAGTCCCTTCTATAATCTAAGTAACAGTTACATTCAAAAATTAAATGCTGCACTTTTTCAGGCTCTCCACAGTTACATAGTGGAGAAGAAGAAGCCAGGCTAAAAGTATGCAATTTAAAATTCAGACTTCCATGGCCTGAAATCAAGAACGTTAAATTTAAGCCTAGGTTAAACCAAGGCATATTTGATTTACTTAATTCTATTACCCTAGGCATGAATTTATTAGTTATTCTACCATTAGTATCATTATACCATTCCTTCTGCCAATCTACAAGGAACTGATTCCGAATTCTCTGCACATCTTTCTTAACTGGTAACTCTAGATTAAGTGTATAATAGTCAATAACAACAGGTAGACCCTTCCGCCTATAATACTGTAAGTAGTTAAATATTATTTCAAACTAAATGGGCAGTTTGCCTGTTAGTACCCGGAGAGCTGAGGTCGAAATTGAACGACATACCCTTGATGTCGCTAATGAAAATAACCATTGAGTTTGCACAAAATACTTTTTTACAAGGCATTTACAAATACTAGTGCCCCATGCACCTGCTGCATAACAGGCTATAGGTAGAAATATGCTTCTATAATACATTTTTAATGTAGAAGGCTTAATGCCCCGGGTACATCTTGTAATTCTAATTAATTTTCCAGTCAGTGTTTTTATTTTCTGGAGTATATATTTTGCATGGGCTACGAACTGAAACCGATCATCGATCATTATACCAAGGTATTTATATGTCTGGAATTACCATATATGAGATCAACAAGATCGTCTGCATATGCAAGTTTAGAAATACACTCATGTTCTTTAACAAGACACCCATCAAGGATCACGTTCCAGCAAACAGGGCCGAGAACAGATCCCTGAGGGCAGCCGCGAGTAACTGGTCTCGCTACAGAGCAATGCCCCAGATGAGACTACAAGGCATCTGTCCGAAAGTAGTCAGTGGTAATTCTGAAAACGGGGACAGAGACCCCGACCTCCCGAAACTTCACCAGATCAGACATTCATTATATATGTACTTGTCTGTGGTGGCACCCAGACTAACGTCCATCTCCACTTGTATATTCTGTGTCCAAGTATTCTACTAATGGGCCTGTAGTGTAAAGTGTGTAATATGTTATAAGAAAAAAAAAAAAAAAACAGGCCTCTCTGCCACCAGGAAGCAGGCACCACCTAAGTATCTGTTACCTGGTGCAAACCCTATGCACATGAACCCCGGTCAAGGGTCTCCTTCACAGTCTGTGCTTTTGCACTAACACCCCGAACCCACCAGTGGTAGTACAATCCCATTACCAGGCCTTGGAAGCCTAAAAAAAAACAAACAAACAAACCCATTATTTATAAAAAATAAATATAAAAAATAAATAATAAATTAATTAATTAATTAACTAACAAATTAATTAATTAACTAACAATAAATTAATTAATTAACTAACAATAAATAAATTAATTAACTAACAATAAATTAATTAATTAACAATAAATTAATAATAAATAAATTAATTAATAAAAAATAAATAAATTAATAAGAAATAATAAAGAAAGAAAGAAAAAATTTATTAAAAAAATAAAAATAAAGAACACAACCTGCAAGAGCACCAGATCCAACATGTGTAAGTGTATGTTTCCTGTTTATGGTGGTCCCCAGGCATGTGACTATCTCCACCTAATGTCTCTGTGAAGGAAGAATCTCTGTACAATGGGCCTGACATAGTATTAACACACACTACGGCCCCAACTGCACGGGTGGGGAGGTCGAGAACTGGAATCACTTGGTCTACGACTGCCCAGAATATGAAGATCTCAGAGGCATCCTGATCACAAAGATACACTATCTTCTGAAAGGACTGGAATCCCACTTCATTGACACAGAAGAGGAATACAGAGCACTTTCTCAATATGCCCAGGACCTCTTCGAGAGGAGAAAACTGCTAATTACCATAAATCGTGTCTGACAAAAGACCACCACAAGTTAAACTATACAAGAACATAAAATATCATCCAATGGAATTACTACAGAGAAAAACCTTGAGGCAAGTTAGTGAAAAACACAAGGACGGGGCTTACCCCATGAGCGACTGGACTGAAATCGACTCGACATTGAGGAAAAGAGACTTAACGCAGCACAGCTGCCAAACGCCATTTGGCGACTTGAAGAGGGCACCCTAGCCTCCATCTTTAATATCACTATTCCCGGTGGGGGGGAGGAGACGGTCTTACTGTCTCCTCCCCATTCCCACTTTCTCTTCTGGTGGGGCATGGGCATGCCCCACTGTGACTTGGGGTTGCCTCCTCTCTTGACTCCATACTTCTGTCTTTTCCCCCCAGACTTCAGTCTCCCCACCCACTCTACCTGCACATACGCAAGCGAATGCCCTACATGTCGGAATTGATTTAATCATCTCCAAATTACGTTTTTTGCCCATACACTCGGCCTTTCAGAAATTTAGCGTTATTCCTCATCGAATTTGCCAAAAAAAAATATATATATATATATTTCTTTTTTTTTTTTAAGGTCCTAGCCGCCAAAATCTCAGGAAATTAAGCGGCAGGACCTGCCAGAGTAAATCTTAGTCTACTGGTGTTTCCTGGTCTGTCTCCACGGGGCGAAAGTGGGGTAACGTTGGGCCTCAGTAGGAGTCCAACGGCTAAACGACCAGATGAACAACGGTACATGACACTACACATACACAATATCCATACACTTTTAAATCTCTGGCATTTCCCAGCGAACTGGTTCACCCACAATGAAAGCAACGCGGAGATGGGGGAAACCCCTGGTGCCGTTTGACCCTAAACACACTTTACACTTTACTTTACTACAATTCTGTAGTATGTGTTATCCATGTCAGGCCATTTTGCCACCAGGAAGCAGCTGTCTCCTGGACAGCCAATTCCCTGGGCACAGAGTGAGATATTATTGAGTGGCTTGCAGCAATTTTCATCTTTTTCTAAAAACACTCAGACAAAAATGTTGAAAAACATTAAATCTATCTCTATCTGAGACAAACAAGTGTAATTCATTAACATTACTTATTAAAACTGTTTGAAACAACAGAGATCTTTCTTCAGTATACAGATTACAATCTTATAATACATGTTTCCAATCTTTTTCAATCCCACAAATAGAAAAACTATCTGTCGCTATGCCCAACTGAAACAGTGTTGCCTTTAATGATCCATGCCCTGTCAATATAAAAGAAGCCGTCATAGCTGGGAAATCAGTCTAATTGTTTAATGACAAATAGCAATTATCTGGCAAAAAGTATTTGGTGAATAGACCAGTCGTACTGTCGTTCCACCTATATTGCCATATATTATATAATTCATTTAAAATTCTTTTTGTCTCAATTTTCATATTAGAAGTTATTCCCATAAAGCTAACTTCCCTACCCTTCTTTAAATGATACGTCATCCCTCTATATATCACATTCAAATCAAGGGGTAAAACCCCAGCTATCACTTGAAGGGCATTCGTTGAAATCATCCTACACACTTGATTAATTGCTAATAACATCACCCTCTGTATGGAATTTAATTTATTTTTTATTCTAACAATATTTGTCCTATTATACCAAATACCAGCAGCATATGAAACAATTGGGAGGAAAACAGCCTTGTAATACAATCTAAGGTTTTTTTTTTTATTTAACCCCTATTCCGTTCTGGTTTTCCTAATTATAGCAGCACTAAAAGTTCTTACTTTATTCGCTAAATTTTCTACATGTTCTGTAAAACAACTTATCATCTATAGTTATTCCTAAATACTTATTGGTTTTAATATACTTTATTTGTTTATATTATATATACGTGCAGTAGGTGGACGATCATAATGAAAGCCCCGTTAAAAACTATCAGCTTAGTTTTTGTTATAGAGATATTCAACTTATGTAATGTAACCCATTGGGTCAGATCCTCCAATATTTTCTTAATCCTTGTCTCCAAGACCAATCTTGAAGACCCCTAAACACAAACTACCTAATCATCTGTGTATGCTATAAAATGACAGTGTTCAAAACCCCGAGAGAGAGAGAGCCACTGATCTAATACAAGATTCCAACACACAGGCCCCAGTACGGAGCCTTGGGGACATCCACGGTGTACCAGTGTGTTGTAAACTAAATGACGTGCCTTTACTGATATTTTCCTATTTGTAAAATAATTTCTTATTACTTTGTATAATTGATATGAACAACTCATCTTTACTAACACATTTAATACATTCTCCCACCACAGTGAATAAAATGCCCCCTCGAAGTCGATAAACACTGCCGTAACATTTATCAGTAGCAGTATCACAATAATGAACTAAGTCATATATAGCGTCTTCAGCAGATTTTCCCTGTTTAAATTCGTATTGATTTGTTTCAACTGTACAATTAACTTTTAATAATTCATCTAATCTTATGGCTAAAAGTCTCTCATATATCTTCCCTAGGTTGACCAATAAAGATATCGGCCAGTAGGCTCCGAAGGATTCTTCCCTGGTTTCAGGATTATCTTTAAAATTGCAAACTTCCATATTTCTGGAAAAACTGTTTCTAAAAGGCATTTGTTAAACATTTTTAAGAATATTTCAGGATAAATTTCAAACATCTTAACTATTACTGTATTTTCTACTAAATACAAACCAGGACATTTTTAACCTAACCGGTTTCATAACTGATTGTAACTCAATCATATTAAATAGCTCAGTTTCAACAGACGCATTATATAAACTGTTTTCCATTCTTATTCTAAGCTGATCAGCAGTGTCTTGTCCGACATCGTCACACTTATAAAGGCTGTTCACTATTGCAGCAACTGAAGAAAACCAATCTAACGTAGGTTCATGTAACATATCTTCTAAACTTTAAAATATATCTCCTAAGGGAACTTGATTGCGAGACATTTTGTACAATAAACCCCACGGCTCCATATTTCCTGTTTCTTTTACAAAATTCTGCCATGATTGGGTTTATGCTTCTAATTGCTTTACAGTATAATTTCTTTTTATTTTTGTAATTGGTTTAAAACCATTCGACCTCCTGAGCTGGTACCGATCGTCTTCTTTGATAATCTTTTCTTGCAGAATTAACTTGTCTATGAAGAGACGCTAATTCCTGAGACCACCAAGGAACTATGTTCTTTCCCATGTTTTCCCTCTTACATGCATAAGATGTTACTCTATACAAAGCATTCTGAATATATGAAGAGTATTCCAAAGCATTTAAAACATTCAATTGTGTGCCAGTGTCTCCCTCAAATTCTATACATAAGGCTTGCCTAAACTTTTCCCAATTCATTGTTTTAATTGAAATCTGTTTATATTTTGCATACTGAGAAAATTAACAACTGACCTGTCAAACTTGATAATAAAATGTATTGCTCTGTGGTCACTCTGTATCGCCTCAGTAAGAATTTTCCAACCAACGATTTTATTACAAATACTAGTTGTAGATAACGTAATATCTATTTGACTGTCCGTTCACAGTTGAAAATGTATACAGCATGCCCTGAACATTAATATTGTATATAAATATAATTTCTTCCAATAATCTACCGCTGTTATCAGTAAAACCACCGTGCCAATGCAGACTTGGCATTTGCATCCATAAGGTTAGAATTTGCAATAACACTCAGAAAACCTTCTAGTAGTTAACACGGTGATAAGAACAGTTTTGCCTCAAGCATTTTCTTGGGGTAACACACCATCTGTTGAGTCGGGGAGTTGCTAGGGGCCCTTCCTGCTCTGTGATCAGTTGTTCAGACTGGCTCTGTGATCAGTTGTTCAGACTGGCTCTGTGATTGGTTGTTGAGTCGAGGAGAAAATAATATTTATTTTAGTTCTTATTTTGCTTACTAGATGGGCTGCACGTTTTTTATTTTTATTACCAACGCTCAAACCCATGTCATCCATGCTGATTGTCTGGTGCTTATCCACGGGGCTACTATTTAAGTTGTATGAATGTGTGTAAATGTGCCTGATATAGTTATAAATGTGTGAGTGTGACATCAAGAGACCTGTATTCTGCAACGAATTGTGGGGCCCTCCTTTGCAGAGCTGGGCACCAAACATTGTTTATTTCTTCTGGTTCTATGTACGTGAAACAAAAAAGTTTTTTTTTCCAGTGTTGATACTATTGGAAATAAATACTGTGTTATTGTTAGTCCATTTTGCCAGTAAGAAGTAGAAATTAATGATTTTTATTTTATGTGTTTGATGGTTAAATATATATATTTTTGCCCATAGCTATGTATCGTGGCTCCATCTATTGGTTCTTTCTGCAAAGTGAAAAAAAAAATTTTTCCCTTCTTATTCTAGAATGTAAAGTTTTTTTATTTCCTGTGTTTTAGAGACACTTTGCCTTTGAAAACCTGAAAAGTAAAGATTTTTTTATGTTCTGTACTGTTTTTGATGTGTAAATATATTTTGCCAATGTTGTGAACAGTGATTCCATCTATCGGTCCAATCTGCAACTTGAATTTTACACTATATTTGAAATATAATGCTTTTTTACATTTCTAAAAGTAACTTCCCAAAGTTTAAGATTTTAAGGCTATTGATTAATGGAAAAAATTAAAGTTATTTTTCTAGTAGCTAAGAAAATGACAGACAATATTTATAAATAGAATAATTTTGTATTGATAAGATTTTACAGAGCTATCTACAAATCACAAAATGTTTTTAAAATTAACACAATCATTTACATAAGGTCCAAAGCTTTTCATCTGAACGCATACGTCGTATATTTCAATGTGTAAGCACAATTAAGTCATCGATCATCGAACTTACTACACTGAATAATCTATACACGCTGAACTCTGTTTTTTATCCCCTCTCTCAGTCACTTAGCAAAAAAAAAATTGAACGCTGGTATACGGTTCTACAGTTCTTATATAATATGCATAGACATCGTTAAACGATACATCGGCCTTTAGACACTCTCTAACGCTGCCAAGGTACTCCAATATAGCTGTTTGCATCAACAAAAATGCAAGCTTTTCGTTTTCTAGGCGTTGAAGAAAAGTATCGATATCTGTGATTCTAGTAGCCAAAACTTTTACTCTACCAGTACTACTGGAATCCCAACGGTCCTGCCATAATTTAATTAAATAATTTCACCAAAATTTTTCTTCTGTGTGCTGATTGCAGAAGAAACTTCATTAGTAATCCCCATAAATGTAATTTGTATTCCTTTACGTATAAAATAACAAAAAGCTCTATACATGACTGCTAAATCCAAATGCAATCACCTGTAGAGCATTATTCGAAACGGTCTTACAAACACGCAAAATAATTAACATTATTATTATTTGTATTGATAATAGGTTTTGTTTAAATTTTACATTGACAGTACGAAAATACCAAACTGATGCAGCATACGACACAATCGGAATAAAAATAGCTTTATAATATAGATACAAAATACGTTTACCTAATCCCCAATCTTTTCTGGTAACCGTAACTATAGAAGCAGTGTAATTTATTTTCATACTTAAATAATTCAAATGTTGTGAAAATAATAACTTATCATCCAAGATAACCACTAAATATTTTACCTGGGAAAAAAGAGGAATTTGTTTACTGTTTACTAATAATCGAGGTGGTCTGTTGTAGTCTAATTTTCTTTTTAATAACATAATGACAGTTTTAGTAGATGAAATTTTTAGTTTATTTAATGTAGCCCAATCAGTCAAATCCTGAACAATAACCTCCATTCTACTTTCTAATACTGCTCTAGATCTTCCTGTCACTCACAAAACCAAATCACCATAAGCCACCTTATAACAATTAGGGATTGTTCTACTTAACCACTGGTTTAAGACCAGATTCCATAAACTAGGACCCAAGACAGATCCCTGTGGACAACAGTCAATAATTCTATTAAATGTTAGATGTTGGGATCTTATAATAATGTGCCTATCCATTAAATAACTTTTAATAATTTGGTATAACAAATCGGGACAATTTAATTCTCTTAATGAAAAGAGAACACTTTGATACCATACAGTATCAAATGCTCCTTCGAAATCTATAAATAATGCTAACACATATTTCTCACCAGAATTTACACTAAAATTAATCAAATCGCGTAGGGCATCCTCTGTTGAACTATTTCTCTTAAAACCATACTGATATTTAAAATGAAGATTTTCTTCCTTGAACAATTTCTCTAGCCTTAACAACAACAATCTTTCCAATATTTTGCCCAAATTTGCCAACAAAGAAATGGGTCTATAACCCCTAGGATCGTCAACAATTTGCCAGGTTTTTGTAATAATTTTAACAGAGCAATTTTCCAAAATCCTGGAAAAACTCCTTTCAATAAATGCTTATTATACATATTAACCATTATTTCTGGACAAAACTCAACAAACTTTTTAACACAATAATTTTCAATCAAGTCTAAACCTGGTGTTTTATTATCCCCAACCTTAGAACATACAAATTTCATTTCATCAATATTAAACAATTCCATCTCAGATGATCCAATATATTGTTCATTCCCCTGTCTAATTTGTTTCGGCTGTACACTATCTTCCCCACAATTGTCATTCAGAAATAAAGTACTAGTAATAGTACCAATTGTAGAGTACCAATCAATAGACTCAGTATCATTTGAATACACAGTATTAATTAAATTATTAACATTGAACTTGTTTCTGGTTAACTTAAACAACAATCCCATGGCTCACTATTTCCAGTAGTACAAACCAAGTCTTTCCATGCATTAAATTTGTGTTCAGAGATTGCCTTATGGTATTCTCTCCTCTTAATTTTATACATTTCTTTATACCTTAATGCTTCATTATTACTTCTACCCCTAACCCTCTGAAAAAGCTTCCTCATTCTAAACACTTCCCTCCTTAATACTGATAGCTCTAAAGACCACCAAGGCGCTTTATAACCTCTGTTTTCTTCTCTTAGCAGCCAAATTTAAAGCATTAAAAATAGAAGATTGAACAAAAAATGCATATTCAGAAGCAGTTAATGAATTTAAATGGTCCCTAGTATAAATTGAAAAATTATCTAACACAGCACTTTTAAATTTATCCCACTTAATATTCTTATAATCAAATCTCAAAGTATCATCTGTTGACATCTGCATTGCTAATTTCGGATAAATTAATAATTATTACAATAGCTCTGTGATCACTGTTAGTCATTTGTAACAACATCCCAAGAACTGACTCTTCTAATTATTTACTAAGGTGATATCAATATTGGAAACACCGTGAATGTTATCAAAAGTATATGGTTTAAAAGGTTCATTCAAAACATTTAAATTATGACATAAAATGAATTCCTCTAAATGAACACATCTATAATCAACCATATCACTATACCACAAATGTGATTTTGCATTAGCATCCATTGCTAAAATAAGATTACTAGAAGCTACAAAATGCATTACATTTTCTAAGTATTGCACTGAAATATCAATATTAAATGAAGGTAGACAGTATAGAGATACTAAATAGAATGATATTACATTAGTTGAAACATGAATACAAGTAGCATATTCAGAGCAAAGACTAGATATAACAGTGATATTAAAACTCTTATTAAAAACTACAATAGCAGTTTTAGGTTTAACTACAGTAGTGTGTATAACATGAGCAGTTATTGGAAATCCAGTGACCTTAAAAGAGTTTGCAAATGTGCCTACATAAGGTTCTTGGAGACACAGAATATCATAACCTCCTTCAATCATACCAACGGCGAGGAGGGGAGGAAACACGAGGACAGTCTACTCCTTTCCCCCGCCGGGGAAAGGACAGGCAAGGCAATCCAGGCAAGGGCGCTGGCTCAGATCGCCAACATGGCTTGTTCGAGGAAAACTCTACTGTGTCATCAGTCGGTGGAAGGTCAGTCATGCAACGGCATCCCGACCAAGGTATCCAAAGGTCCAATTTTTTTAGTAGTCATTCATGGGACTAGTCCTATCCATATCCTCTTCATTTCTTGCTTCTTGTACTAACTACAGTTGGCAGCTGTCGGTGGTGTAGTCTATTTGCGGACAGTTTACGGCGTTCGGGGTTATGTTGGTATCGGGTCCATGCTGCAGTTTGCCATAGTTCATGCCAGGTAGACTCTATATGGCTGCAGTTGTGGTTGTGGCAACATCCTTCTTCTTGTGAAGAGATCTTGTGCAAACTGGGTGAAAGCGTTGTAGGTGTCTTCTTCAGTTAGTAGAAGGTGCTCCTGTAATATTAGTTGGGTGTTGGTTATGAGTCGGCAGCGGAGGTCTTCGTACAGTTGGCAGTCGTATATTAAGTGTCTCCATGTTTCCCGTTGGAAGGTGGTAGACATCAGAGTGCCCAGCACATGGAGGACTGGACCTTTGACAACGTGAAGATCATGGCATATGTGGATGATTTGATAGTCCTTGTTGGTGGCAATTCAAGGTCTTCTATTGAAATATCCGCTGAGAAAGTTCTATCTGATCTTCAACAATGGACAGTTGAAAATAAGTTAAAAATTAATTCTACCAAGACAAAAATTATGATCCTTGGCTCTAAATTGGACGTTCGTCGACCACCAAGAGTTAAAATAAACAATAGACAAATACCTCTAATAACGGAAATTAAACTTTTGGGAATAACTATTGACAGCAAGTTAAACTTTCTCCCTCATTTGTCCAATCTGCGAATTAAGATCAGAAATTCCGCCGGCGCTCTTGTCAGAGTGTCTAGAACTGAGTGGGGTCTTTCTAGAAGATGTTTAAGAATCTACTATAACTCTGTGTTTCTCCCTATGGTTGCCTATGCTGCTGGCGCTTGGTTCCATAGGGTGCGGACTGTACAATTTCAATCAAAATTGATGTCAATCCAGCGTACAATGTTACTTTGTATTTTGAAGATTTGTCGAACAGTTTCAACACCTGCTTTACAGGTTTTAGCCTGGACGTTACCACTCGATCTCTACGTAATTTTCAGAGGCTTATGTTCTCGCTTGAAACGTCAGATTCCCACTCAGATCCTTGGTATTTCTATTAACACTCAAGTCGATGTTAAAGCTGAACGACAAAGAATTTGGCAAGAGTTGATCAACTTGTGGCAGAGTAGGTGGGATGGCACAACACTGGGCAGTGTAACGCGTAAGTTTTTTCCTGAAGTTGACTCTTACGGATAAAAAATCTACAGTGTGGTTTAGCCTTGACTTGTTTACCTCCTATTTGATATCAGGACACGGATCATTAAATAAGAAATTGTTTAAATTTCGCTTGTCTCCTACGGAACTCTGCCATTGTGGCGGTGTGGAAGATTGGCAGCACGGGTTGTACTCTTGTCCCTCATACAATGAATTTCGAGTAATTCTGCAGAATGCAATTCCCAACTTTTCATCAGGATTGGAACCAAATTTTGTATCAAATGCCACGAGTTACCGCGCTCTTCAGGATTTTGCTAAGGCAACCTTCAATAAAAGGCTCGCAATCCTTTCTGCAATGACTACAAATGCGAATGTTTCAAATTCAGCTCAAGACTCTCCACCTTCACTGCAATGACGTCCGTTTTCTCAACAAGATCTACAATTCTGGACTTGTGCTCTGTGTGTTGTGTTTTTTTTTTTTTTTTTTTGAAACTCTACAAGTGTCCTACAACTACAACTCAATTTGGCGATGAAAAGTCCTGTGCTCCTTTGCTCGGATGGCTGTTAACTGACTGTGACTTTGTTATTGGTGATTGACTGTGACTTTGCTAATGACTTACTGGATTTAACCTCAACTGTTTATAAGGTTTGCGCCTGCTTCTGGGCTTGCGTAAAGTTTTGTCGGTTGAATGGTACTGTTATCCTTAATTATTTTATTATTTTTTTTAATGTTAATATGCATAAGATTACTTTCATTGTTTACTTTGACATTTCAAAGTATCATCTCTGTTTATCTCTTGTATAGTTGTATAAGTTCCTTTTTTTTTTTTTTACTATTTTTGGCTCGTACTCTGTTGAGCTCTTGGCGTCCCTTTCTTCTGCTGCCGCCGGTTGGTAGCCCCTTGGTCTACATTCCCGTGGTGGTGGTGGTGGTGGTGGTGGTGGTGGTGGTGGTGGTGGTGTTGATGTTGGCGCGTCTCCGACCTCCTGACTCCGGGTAGCCAAACAGCCAGTTTACTTCTGGCCATTTCTACAGAATCCTCTAATTTAAAAGTGAAACGAGGCGGAGATGAACAAACGTTACAGGTGCTGTCCAAGACAAATACATACATACATACATGGAGGACTAGACCCAGGGTTACCCAGCAGGAAACCCAAAGCACGACACCGCCGCTACCGGCTTGTTTTTGTCCCACGGTGCATCCAGGTGCCATCACTTCCCCAGGTAAATGACGCACACGTACCTGGCCGTCCATATGGTGCAACAGGAAACATGAATCATTGGACCAGACGTCTTTCGTCTAATCACTCAAGGGCCAGTTTCGATGCTCGCGTGCCCATTGTAAGCACTGTCTCCGATGAACCGTGGATAATATGGGCATTCGAAGCGGCCGTGGCTACACAGCTCCATTTTCAGCAGGGTTCGATGTTCTGTGTGTTGTGACACATTACTCCTGTCACCAGCATTCTAATTACCGACTAGTTGCGCCACACTGTGGCGCAACTAGCCGGTAATTGGAGTACGTGAGTACGGCGCTCCCGGATGGTACGTGGCAACAGCTCGGTTGTTGCCACGTACCATCCGGGAGAGCCTTTGCCAACCTCGAGCATCGATGAGCCGTGGTCGTCCAACCACCTCGCCGGCGGTTCGTGGGTTTTCCCTCCTCCGACCACATTCGGTAGGTACTGACCACGGCTGGCTGTGAGCATCCCACCAGCCGTGACGTTTCAGATATGCTCTGAGTCTGTGTGGGTAGCACTGTGGTATCGCCATCGTCCTCCCCACACCTGGTGGAAAAGGCCCGGGCTTGAATCCCGTCAGAGACGTGAGGAAATTTTATGGGAGCTTTTTTCACTTCGAGGCTGAGTTAGTCGGTCTCAGGCGTAGCTAGCAAGGCATCCCCCCCAGAAATGGGTTTCTCGTCCAGAAAAACAGGTAAATCGACCAGAGGACACACGTAATTTACAGACACAATACACATGGGTATAGGAAGTAACTTTCACAGTGACGCTAATATAATAGTTTGGATAATATCGAGTTTGTCACTAAGCTTTAATGTTGTTCTTCTTTTCTTCTGTGTATGAGGTTTATTAACTTTAGGAACGGCCATAGTGAGGAGGTTTTTAATTTAAAATAAATTAAAACAGCGTTATAATTGAGGAGTACAATGTGCACACTAAATATAGAGAGAATAGGAAGGGAGTAGGGGTTATACTGTTAATTCAGAAAAACAAAATCTAAGGAAGTGCATCCAGTTGACAGAGATTGACAGTGCAATGGTGAGTTCGTTTTGTGTGACGTAAGCACTGCAAAAGAAAAAATGAGAACAAGAGAATGTTATAGGCCAATGACTAATGAGTACAACGCACAATTGTACAGAGGAATAAAATGGGCCAGTAAATAAGATTGTATTATAATGGAGGATTTTAACTTCTCAGATATTCACTACAAATTGTGGGTTGGTCACACGCACACTAGCAAGATTTTGTGGATTTATTCGATTGTTTTCTGCAACAGCATGTTCGAGAGGCAACCAGAAAGGGTAATACTCTTGATTTGGTTATCAGCAGTGATTATTCTTGTATAAAGAATTTGCAGCTAAACGAACAACTAGGTGGCAGTGATCAGTGTATTGAAGTGGGATAACTTAAAGATATAATTACCATCAGGTGTAAAGGTAAAGGTTTTTGCATTCATAAAGGTGACTACAGTGGTCTCACATAGTTTATAAATTCTGTATAGTGGCACCAACTGATGGTGTCACCAACAGCAAATTCTAAGTGGGAAGCATTCAAGGAACTAATCGCGGAAGCTACTAGCCGTTTAATACCGATTAAGAAATATTGTTCAAGGTTTTGGCTTAAATGAATGTCAGATGAACTAGTGAGACTCGTGGCAGAGAAGAAAATGTATAGGATGCATATAAATTATCAGGTGACACAGAAGCCTATGGCATATCCAAAAACAGCAGGGATTGCTAAGAAAAACAGCAAGGAAGTCTTTATTTCTAGAAACTCTAGAAGAAAGGGGATCAATCAGATTGAGCCACTTGATATCGATGGTTCAACTGTTGATGGTCCTACCCAGATAGCTAATAATTGAGTGAGTATTTTGCATCTACATTCACACATGAAAAGTTATTAAGGTAGGAAAATGCAAGGAGTTAATCAACCTGTAACAGGGGCTTAATGATTTTGTAATAACTGAGAGCATATCGAAGGAGAAATTGTTGAATCTAAACATAAGAAAGGAAATTGAGCTGAATGGGATCTATCCAGTTATATTAAAGCAGGCGGCAAAGCAAGCAAGCAAACCTTAGCCATAATTATGAGAGCATCCTTGAACTCAGTGAAAGTCACCGCAGACTACAGTTGTTCAGATCTTTTCCCAATTCACAAACAGGGGATCTAAGGGTCAAATGAATAATTACAGACCAGTTAGTATAACTTCTGTTCCACAAAAAATAATGGAATCACTGGTTTTTTTTTATGAAAACCCCAAACACGGCAGGTATTAGAACCTACAGTACTTCGTACCACGCTTGGGTTGAAGGTTGAGAACACGAAAGAAGATATTTGTTAACATTAGACTTGAACTTCTGTAGACTGTAATTTTCAGGATATACGTATAAAGGAAGTTTGTTCGAGAAAACTGCAGTTGAATGAATAAACGAGGAAGATGAAAACTAGGTTCTGGGAGTTTGACGTTGGACAGTAAATGGATGTTGGCTGGTCGCGGAACGTGTTCGGACTGTTTTGAAAGAGAGAGTGGGAATTATAGAAGCCAATTCTGAAGAACAGTGCCCATGGAAGTATGCATAGAAAAGGGATGCAGCAGAAACAGAATGACTGTGAAACACGGAGCGGGGAGACTCATTTAGAGAGGAGTCATTAATTAACCCAACTGACCTCTTCTGAATGGAATCTATAAGCCTGAGAGAGATTTCGGAGGCACCGCAACAGATGGGGGAACAATATTTCATGGTAGTGCGGATTTTCGATTTGTACAAAGTGAACAGCTGTTTGAAAGAAAAGTATTAACATAGGCATATGATGCAAGAGATCAAGCCTATGCAGCATCAGCCAAAAAAAAAAAAAAAAAAAAACACTTGCATTTCACCCCTCCATTCATTCGAAATACCTGTCTAGCCGAGTCTTAAATTTATTTACGCTATCAACTTCCACAACAAGGGATGGAAGTTTGTTCCACCAACCAACTACCCGCTGGCGAAAGGCAAATTTCCGCACATCTATCCTACATCTGTCTTTCCTCAATTTGAATTTATGCCCTGTCAGGTGATTATTCTGAGAAAGAGGAAGAATCCCATTGGCATTGAGCATGTTCAAACCATTCAAGGCTTTATACACCTCTATCAGATCACCTAACCGGTGCCTAGTCTCCAGACACCGTAATTTGAAAAACTTAAACCTTTCTTCGTAAGAGCGATCCTCTGTTCCATTCACTAATCTTGTTACCCTTCTCTGTACTCGTTCCAGCAGCTCTACATCCTTCTTGAAATGAGGCCTACAGACCTGTATACAGTACTCAAGGTGTGGCTTCACCATTGCCTTATACAAGGGAATAATCACTTCCTTATTCCTGCTAGAAAAATTCCTGAATATTCTCGAATGACAAGACACCATGAGCCACTCTTACAGCCCATCTGCACTGCTCAGAGAACTTCAAATCTGCCTGCACAATAACCCCCAGGTCATTTTCATTCTCTACCACTGTCAGTGTAGTACCACAGAGTTGATACGTTGCTCTGGGGTTGCTGTTTCCCATATGTAGTACTTTACATTTGTCAAGGTTAAACTTCATTTGCCACCTCTCAGCCCATCTGCTCAACCTTTCCAGATCCTGTTGCAGCAGCATAGCGTCAGTAGTGTCCTTAACAACCCTTCCAACCTTTGTATCGTCTGTAAACTTGGACATTAAGCTTGATATACCATCATCAATATCATTTATAAATACAGAAAACAATAGTGGACCCAACACTAAACCCTGATGGACTCCACTAATAACATTAGTCCACGATGAGCAGTGTCCATTGATTACCACTCTGTCTTCTCCTCCTCAACCATCCCTTTATCCATAGCAGCAATTTGCCTCCAATGCCACACTGCTTCAATTTCTGCAACAGTCTTCCAGGTGCAACAGTATCAAAAGCCTTTCTAAGATCCAAATATATAACATCAAACTTATTCCCTGCATCCAGTTCTTTTGTGACTGCATCATAGCAAACAACCAAATTGGTCAGGCAAGACTTTCCCTTAACGAAACCATGCTGTGTCGAACTATAACTGAAGTCTTCTCTAGATGATCCTGCAGTTCTTCTTTAACCAGTGCCTCCATTAATTTTCCTGGAACAGAAATTAAGCTCGCAGGTCTATAATTACTTGTGTCAGCCTTTGATCCTCTTTGGTGAATTGGGGTAACATTCGCACATCTCCAGTCTATGGGTACCACTTCCAAGTCCAAAGAAGCTCTCGTAATTATGGCTAAAGTTTTGCTTACTTCCTTTGCTGCCTCCTTTAATATAACTGGATAGATCCCATCCATCCGGGTGCCTTTTTCAAGTTTATCCTGAACAATTTCTCCTCCACTTTCCTCTGAGTTATTAAAAAATCATCTAGCTCACTGTTAGAGTTTACTTCACCTCTGGCATTCCCCTTCCTGAATAACTCCTAATGTGTGAATGTAGATGCAAAATACTCGTTTAGTTTGTTAGCCACCTTAGCAGGATCCTCAACTGTTGAACCATCAATATCCAGTGGATCAATTTGATTCATCCCTTTCCTTCTAGAGTTTACATAGGTAAAGAACACTTTTCTGTTTTTCTTTCCATCCTTTGCCAAGGATTTCTCATAATCTGCCTTTGCCTGTCTGTTCTCCTTTGTGACTTGGTTACAGAGCAGCTTATATCCATCATAGGCTACATATCACCCATTAATTTATATGTATCCCATGCATTTTACTTCTCTGCCATATGTCTCATTAGTTCATCTGACCTTAAACAATATTTCTTGGTTGGTATATGTATATAAAGCTTAGTAGGCTTCCAAGATAAGTTCTTTTAATGCTTCCCATTTTGAATTTGCTGTTGCTAACATCGTCAGTTGCTCCCACTGTATGGAATTTAAACACTGTCTCAGACCACCGTAGTCGCCTTTACGAAAGCAAAAATCCTTCACTTTACCCCTGATGGTAGTTACCTCTTTGAATAAATCCCACTTCAGCACACTGATCACTGCCAACTAGTGGTTCCTTTATCTGCAGATTCTTAATGCATGAAGAATCACTACTGATAATCAGATCAAGAGTAATAATTCCCTCTAGTTGCCTCCCGAACATGCTGATGTAAAAAAAAAAAAAAATCCATGAAAGCCTTGGTAGTGTGAGAGTGACCAACCCACAAATTGCAGTCAATATCTGGGAAATTAAAATCACCCATTATAAGACTCTGATTTACTGGTCTAGTCTATTTCCCTGTACAGGTTCTCATTATACTGAGAGTCATTAGGGCTATACAACACTCCTACTCTCAGTTCAATTTTGATCTCCCAATGCTTATGTCACACCAAACTGATTCGACACTGCACTGTCCCGCGATGTCGACTGGCTTCACTTCCTTGGATTTTATGTGTTGCTTAACTAATAACATAACCCCTCCTCCTTTCTTATCCTGTCTGTACACATTGTACTCCCCAAAATTCCAGTTCTGCATTCCCTATATCTGTGTGACAGCACGTCTCTGACATCCCAACAATATCTGCCTTTGATGTTTCGAGCAATACCTATCAAACTTATTTACTAAACTCCTATCATTGGTGTAAACGCAAATATACATGCACCTGTTCCTATTCTTAGCTACCTAGTTTTACAAGGATTGAAATCAACTAAGTTGTCTTTGCCCCACTGGAGAATTACCTGGCGATTGGCATTTAAGTAATTGATAGCGGGTATTCGAGAATTTGAAGTTGATTGAGCAGGGAAAGGTTTCTCAAAATGGAAAGTGGAATGCAATGTGCTATCATCGGAAAAACCATGGATAGGATTTCCAGTCAATGGAAGAATGTCATTAATATACAAGAGGAAAAGTGTTGGGGAAAGAACTGAACCATTGTGGACACCAGCATTAGCGGAGAAGTTAGAAGACTGAGACCTATCGACCCTCACCCTCAGTGAGCGATCCGAGAGAAAACTGGATAACCAATTCCAAAAATTAATTTGCAAACTATAAGACTGAAGCTTGTTTAGAAGACCTTTATGCCGAACATGATCGGAAGCCTTTGAGATGTCAAGAGCAACTGCTTGTGTTTCACCAAACTTTTCCATTGAATTTGGCCATAAATGGGTAACATAAACCTGAATACCACCAATGGATCGACACTGACGGAATCCATACTGGCGATCGTTGATCAGATGGAAGGTTTCTAGGTAGTTTAAGAGTTGGCAGTTAACTGATATCTCCATTACTTTAGAAAGAGTAGAAGTAATTGCAATGGGACGATAATTGGATAGGAGGGACTTGTCACCCTTTTTAAGAACTGATTGGATATGAGCAAATTTCCAAGCAGAAGGAAAAACACCTTTGGAATAAGGAAGTGAAAAAAGGTGAAAAAGAACAGGAGTAAGTTAAGGAGCACAGATTTTGAGAACAAGTGCAGAAATACCATCGGCAACTGGAGCTTTCTTAGCATCAAGGTTCGTCAAAATCCTTCTGAGATCCTTTTGACGGAAGACCACAGGAGGCATGGAATGGAGCGTGTTTGGAAGGGTTCGAGGTGTTTTACCAAGATCATTAATACATGAGTTGGAAGAAAAATGGGATACTAGCAGGTCAGCTTTATCCTTGACTGAAGTGATAACAGAAACATTTGGATTTAGCAGAGGTGGGCAAAAGTTGTGGGTAATAGCTTTGGTAAGGGACCAGAATGCTCGGCTACCATTAGGGCAAGAAGCAAGTTTTCTACACTTACCTGTTCAAAATCTAATTCGGATTGATTAATGACTTTAGGCTTTACAATTGTTACGAGCTTTGGTGTAAGCAGAAATGAAACTGAGGAATTGGAAACAATCCAATTACGATATACAACATTCTTCTTTAGAACAGTCTTAGCATATTTATTGCAAAACCAAGGTTTAGATAAATAAATGAGATTTTAAAGTGGAGTGTGGAATAAAGGATTCCGTTCCTACAAGAATAATTTCACTGACACGATCGGAGGAATTGGCATCAGAAGTTTTGAAACAGTAGTGCGACCAAAGAAAAAAAAGAAATCTCGCAGGTCATCCGATTTTGCATTCTTGTAATGCCAATCAACACGAGTTTGGGAATAGCCATGAGATAAAGGCTCCACTGGAGAAGAGACAATCACCAAGTCGTGATCTTAGGTACCTAAAGAACCACTCATTTCGATTCTGTACTTAGGAGGGTTGTTCGTGAGAAAAAGATCAAGCGTGTTGGCTGTATGGTTAAGATTGTCCCGTATTCTTATAGGTAAATGTACAATATGTGCAAGGTCATTAGAAATTGCAAAAGCCTCAGCATCTTGACCTGCTGGGTCAGTGTGACTAGAAAACGGAAGCCATCTGGAGTTGTGAACATAAAATCTCCCAAGAAAATTACCTCACTCTTTGAAAAGTTGGACTGCAGAAAGTCAAGTTGCTAAGAGAGGAAGTCAAAGGGCACCATGTGATTAGTGGGGTTGGTTGAACGGTAGAGAAAGTATACGAATTTGACTCAATGAGATAGAGATTTTACGCCAGAGAAGATCGAAGAGAGGAGATTCCAAATTACCAATTCTCTGACATATAATTTTGGAACGCAGATATGCACAAGTACCACCTTTGAGGCGAAAGGAATCAGACAGCGAATAATTTGGGCGACTGAGATGAGCAGTAGTTGACTCAACTGATAACTGAGATTCTGTCATAAAAAGTACATGGGGTTTGGCAGACTGCAAGTGGAAATGGACATCGTTGAGATTAGAATTGAGACCACGTATATTTGTGAAATGAATTAGGAAGTGCTTGGGAGATTTAGATCTTTTCGCAAATAAGCTTGCTCTATTAGTTTGACAATTCATGGTGTATTCAATAGTAAGAAAAAGTGGGTGGGACATGCTGTATGAAGTGACATAGTGTTTTTTGACAGGCGGCACCGGTGCTTTCGCACAACTCCGCATTTGAATCTCTTGTGATGTAAGACAGTACTGTCAAGGCCAGATAGCATATGTTAGTGTATGTTCATGTTTGCTTAGTGCGGGTTATGTTGTTCATCTGGCCGCTTAGCCTAGGATCTGTGGAACACCACAGACTGCTAGTTACCGTCACTGCCACTGGGAGCCGGACCAGGTATGTTGGAAGAGAACTCTGGCTGGCCGACCCTGGGATTAGCCTGAGCTTCCAGGGAGGGTCAAAAAAAAAAAATAAATAAATAAATAAAAAAAATAATAAAAAAAATATATAAAAAAAAATAAATAAATAAATAAAATAAAATAAAAAATAAAGATTAAAACAATATACATATATATAAATATAAAAAAAATAAATAAAATAAAAGATATAAAAAATAATAATAATAAAAAAAATAAAAGATATAAAAAAATAATAATAATAAAAAATAAAAAAATAAAAAAATGAATAATTTTTTTTTTTTTTTTGAAATAGGAGAAGGGGTGAGAGTTTGAGGAGAAGAAAGAAGGTAAGCAGAAGAAAGAGGGCGAGGTAGGGTGGGCTCCCCTTTGGGGTAGCCCACCCTACCTCAGGAAGAAGAGAAAAGATTGTGAGGTCAAGTGACCCACAAAGTCAGGTTGCCTAATAGCATGACCCTGCGTTTGATAAGTCAAATGCCAGTCCCACTCCCAGAGGAGTATTTATGTGAGTTCTTACACAAGTAGGAAAATCAGTATTGTCCTACACCTCGAAGAGAAGAGGTGGCAGCAAGTGAGTGGGTCCCACATTGGGCAAGAGCCCAGTGTCAGCAATTCAATCTTCTTCAGCCAAGGGTGACTTGTAGGAAATGAGTCGTGTCCCACACTGGGTAGAGGACTTGGATAATCTTCTCTTACGGGATGAGAGGAGGCAAATGGATTCACGAAGCTCAAGGATTGCTTGGAGTTCTTGTGTCTACTGTAGAAAAGTCCTTTTTTGGGTTGGTGGGTTTGTCAGATAGCTTCCTTTGTGAACGTCGAGAGATTCCTGTTAGGTCAGGATAAATATCAATATCCTGTTGGTGTTTTCTTTGTTCTGTGAATTGAGTTTTTTCAGGATATGTTCTGTGAATTGAGTTTTGGGTTCATTATAAGATGGGGGTGCGCTGAACAGTTTGCTGTAGGTGAATTTGACGTATTTCAAATACAGTCTGGGCAAAAGTAGTGAAGGCTTTGTAGTTGGTTCCATCAATTATGTTGAGATGTTCCTGCCCATTGGGTATATTTCCAGTTCTGGTAATTAGGAGACTTCTGGGTAAATCATAAAGAGGGCAATTATACATGAGGTGAATCCAGTCTTCATTGTCAACACATGTGCAGAGAGGAGAAGCGGTGAGACCCAGGGCATGCAGCTTAGCCCGAAACGATCCATGACCAGTGAGGAAGAACGAGACGTGAAGGCCTGGTGAGTACCACGGTTGAGGTTTTGGTGCAATTATCATAATTTGTGGAAGAAATCTTTTAGTTGTTTCACCTTTGGCTGTTTGCTCCCAAGATCTTTGCCAATGCTGGAAGAGCTTAGAGGAAATCTGTTTCATTTCGTTTTTTGGATCATTAGTTAGATTGAGTGTTATATCCAAATGGTGGTGGAAATTCCTCTCTTTATGCGGTATGCAAGGCCACGACGAATAACCTCCAGGTCCAGAGGAAGAGTACCTGCTAAGACCTGCAGGGCAGGATTACTGACTGTGCGGCAAGCTCTAGTCACGGTGAGTAGGATATTGCGTTGAATTGAATGCAGCTTTGCTTTATTACGTGCAATGATGGCACGAGGGAACCATACGGCTGCACCATAGCACAAAGCTGGTAAGAAGATCGTTTTGTAAAGTAGCGTGAGAGTCATCCTCTTCAAACCCCAGTCTGCTCTGCTAATTCTTACGATCATGGCAGTATAACGACGTATTTTGTTGGAGAGGTAATTAAAATGAGGTAAGAATATTAATCGGGAGTCGAAGGTTACTCCTAGATATTTTAGTTCTGTTTTGAGTTGCAATGTCTGCCCAGAGATTTTAATCTGGGGCGATCTTCTTATGTCCAAGGATCCTTTGAGGAGGATAGTCTTCGTTTTTTCACCAGAGATGACTAAATTGTGGTTGTTTGCCCAATTTTGGTGGATCGTTAAGGCAGGGGAGGCAATTTGCTCAAGCTGAGTTCTAGAATCAGCTTTGATAAGGAGGATGACGTCATCTGCATAGGCCATGCAGTCCACAGGACCTAGATCCATAAGAAGAAATTCATCTAGTATTAGGTTCCAGAAATTGTTAGATGGTGTCCACAGGGCCCAAGAACTGAGCCCTGTGGACACCCTCTAACAACTGGTCGGGAGGTTTTCTGAAAATTTGTTTGAACGGTTACTGAGCGGTTGAAGAGGTAGTTCTGGAGACAGCGGTACAGGTTGAGTGGAATATTCAGTTGACGTAATCTCCTGACAATGCTGGGCCACCAGATGGAATCGAAGGCACCAGCAAAGTCAATGGAGATAGCCAGTAGATATTTTTCTGTGGTTGAGTTTGCTGTGTTGAGGAGATTGTTCATAGCATCTTCAGTGGAGCATCATGGCTTAAAGCCATACTGCTTTGGACAGTCTAAGTTCGGTGTCTGGTAGTAAGTGGATAATCTGGATTGAAGCAGCCGCTCTATTATCTTTCCCAAGACCGGGAGAAGAGCAATGGGACGGTAAGATTTGGGTAGAGTAGGATCTTTATCTGAACCTTTCAGGATGAGTCGAAGCACCGCCTGTTTCCAGGAATCAGGGGAAATTCCTTTTGGAAGGCATTTGTTGAACAGTGCTAATAGGTGGTTCGGGAGATGTGTTGCTGCTTTCTTGATGACCTCAGCCTCAATATTATCATGACCAGAGCATTTATTTATTTTTGTTCTGTCAAGTGCTTTGTTCATTTCCTCAGAGGTGAAAGGAGGTTCTATTTTATTGTTGGAGAAGACCTGGTTGTCTTGTTTAATTTGCTTTTGTTCATCATTGATGGGACTCTCATCAGTCTGAAGTAGGGCATTCAGAATATTATTCATGGATTCAGCCCATGTATGTGTTGGATTGCCATTGGGAGTCAGGGTTGCATTTAACATCTCTCCCCTGGGCAGCTTGTTCATAACAATGCGATAAACGACCCCCCAAGGATCTGTGTTACCAGTAGTTGTCACAAGGTTCTGCCAAAACACTTTCTTTTTCTGCCGAATGAGCCTTGTGTAGTCGTTACGATATCTTCTATATATTTCCCGTAGAGCCTGGACCTCAGCAGAAGGCCAGGAGTGCCTCGCTCTCTGGAAGGCTTTTCGGGCAGTGTGGACTTGGCGTCTTAGGTTTTCTAGTTCCCTGCACCACCAAGGGACGGCTTTTAGGTGCTTCTGACGTTTTTTCATAGTTCTCTCACATGTTTGTTGGATTGTGGTTGTTAAGAGGGAGAGGTGCTCCGGTGGATCAATATGGTTTAGTTGGGATGTATCCATTTGTAGTTTTGATTTTATATTGTCCTTGAAGGCATTCCAATCAGCTGTTTTGGTGGAGTATCTGATGATATTGTGGTATATGGGAGGAGTACTATCAAGTTGTCTAGATAGTTGGAAGGAGATGGCCCTGTGGTCTGAGGTGGTCCAGGCCTCATGAACCATCCATGATGAGAACTTTTGTGCTATGGACTGTGTGGCGAGGGTAACGTCAATGTTGCTTTCCCACAGGGTATTGCTGAAGGTAGAAAGGTAATGTGGTTGGTTAAGGATCTCAAATGGAGAAGATGAAAGGAAATCTTCTAATCGCTGTCCATTCTGGGAAACTACATGGCCATCCACCCGGCTATGCCACAAGCGAGATCTACAATTGGCATCCATCGTTACTAGGATTTTGCTGGAAGATAAGAGAGTTATGACTGACTGGAGATATTCAATATATGGTGCAATATTAGTTCGTGGTCGGCAGTACAACGAGACTACGTGCAGAGAGCCTTGTTGGCAGATAATGTGTGCACAAACACCAAAGGGGGTGCATAAGGAGTCGATCTTTGTGACTGTAATTGTAGTATTCCTAATAATGATGGCTGCCCATGGAGTATCTATGGTTGTCTCAATGATCCTATATGCTCGAGGGTAGCCCTGTACCCGTCCCTTGTGGGTGTAGGGCTCCTGAGCACAGAGGATATCAATTTCTTCTTCATCCATTTTCATTCTAATTTGTTCGACCACATTTCTGGCTCTTTGGGCATTCAGTTGGAGAATCTTGAGGACGTTGGTGGAATGGCGATTATGCTGTACAGCCATAGACGGTTTTGTTCTGGATGGTTCTCAATACCCTTAAATAGATTGTACATTTGACATCCCGGACAGAGTGATTGGTATCCATTTTTGCTGCTTTGCAGTTGGCGCAGTTAGGGGGTCGATGTTTGTTTGGACAATTGTTGTAGGTGTGTCCGCGTTCGGCACAGTGGCCACAGGTGAAGTCTTGGCCGGCACAGACATGAGATGTGTGTCCGAATCGAAGGCATTTAAAGCACTTTATGGTAGGTATGTGCTCCTTGAACCGGCAAGAGCTCCAGCCAATAAATATTCGTTGATTTTGGGATAATATTTTCCATATCTTCGGGGAGAGTTCGACTACCCAATTGCAACAAGTACCCGATCTGGATTTGGTCGAGTACTTGACTTTAAATTCACTTTGAATTTCATGTCTAGTGATATGATCAGCAAGGTTCCTGTCATATATTTCCTCAAGGAGGTCATCTTTAGAAATTCCTTTTTCGACATCCAAGATTACAATAGATGGGCCTTTTGGTTTGGGTATCTCAGCGCTAAGACCAAGTTCATTTATCTGTGGGATTTGGATAATGTTTTCTGCATCTTTTTTGGAAGCAGTCTCAATGATGATCCCAGAATTACGGATTTTTCTGAGGCTTTTAATTTTTATGGTTTTCATTTGAGGTTTCAGGTTGGTAGTAACAACCTCCTTGACAGCTTCGCTTGAAGTGAAGCAACCTTCCTGGGTCGCGCGAAGGATGACTAGGTTTTGTTCTTTATTCTGTCTGGTATTGGGAGGGGCAAATAGCTTATCTGCCATTGGTTGGATCCTCAGCGCATCTGAATAGGACCGGGGGCGCTGTGGCATTTCACTTGGTTCCCGGTTCTTTGTCTGGTGATAATCATTAACCGTGATATTCGGTGCACTGTCCATAAGGTAGCAGCCAATACTGCCTGGTGGTAAGGCAGTGTGATTGGGAGGATGGGCATTAATTTTTGGCCGCTGTACCATAGCATCATAAGTTGATTTAGGAGAAGTGTTGGCCGAGTCTGGCGGTTTGATTGTGCTGTCAGATCTGGGAGGAAAGAGTTCTGAGTGCTATTGCTGGTCCGAGCTGGACTGCTGAGGGCCTTTGTCAGGGTATAATTTGTTTCCCTCAGTTGTTCATTGATTGCTCTTAGTAGTTCGTTCTGTAGTATTAAGTCATGTAACATTTTCTCGAGGGTACCCCAGCAGCCTGTAACGTTTTGGGCAGTTGGCTTGGTTACTCTACTTCCTTCAAAGCGAAGGCAGCATTCCATCATGGACCTGAGGATCATAATTTTCTCCAAGTAAGAGCAATCCTTATCTAGTGAGGACTGCATGGAGTTCAGTTCTTCTTCTAGGTTCTCGCAGAGAGCAGCTGAAGGAGAACAGGTTTTAGTAGATTTCTTGACTTTTTTTTTGGTTTTTAGCCGTTTTCGCTCAGCTGGAGGGGTGGAGTTGTTCATATTGGTGTCCACACTCGCGACCTCCTCATCAACAATATTACTATTATTTGAATCCCGTTGCGAGGAAACATAAGTGCCTAACTTAGCTGGTTTGTTGTTGAGCCGTTTAATCAGAGCTGAGTTTGGGCAGGTGTTTTCAAGTAATTCTTCGTTGCTCGAGGTGTGCCGTTCTCTGCATGAAGGGCGCAATAGCACAACTACGGGAGTACAGTTTCCCGTTTAAGATTCAATTTTTTATTATTATTAATTTATTTATTTATTCATTATTACTACCATTATTACCTTATTTATTTATTATTATTTTTTTTTTTGAAGTTGTTCAAAACAGCTAGAATTTATAGCCAATTAGCAGGAAGCTTCTTAGTGCCAACTCGAAAAACGTAGGTTCGCTAAGTGAAACAATATGGTGGCGAACAAAGGAGACTGGCGATAAACATGGTAAAAGGTAAAATGAACTGCTAGAATTTAAAATAAAGACGTTGTATGTGAGGTGACCAGTTTAAAAGTTTCCTGGGAGAACTCCGCTCCCAATCAGTTTCACAGTTTACAGGTTTCACAGCCTCAGTGACACTATCGCTATGGCGACCATGTGGGTTTCCATAGGGAAGATACAACGATATATTCACTTGGTATGTTCGTACTGTCAATGTAAAATTTAAACAAAAACTATTATCAATACAAAGAATAATGTTGTTAACTATTTTGCGTGTTTGTAAGACTGTTTCGACTAATGCTCTACAGGTGATTGCGGTGGTATTGCCTTTGGATTTAACAGTCGTGTATAGAGCTTTTTGTTATTTTATAAGAAAAGGAATACAAATTACAATTCTGGGGATTACTAATGAAGTTTCTTCAGCAGTCAGCAGACAGAAGAAAGAAATTTTGGTGAAATTAATTAAATTATGGCAGGACCGTTGGGATTCCAGTAGTACTGGTAGAGTAACTTATTTATTTATACCTAGTGTTGAATTTAATTTTAATAACAAATTGCATCGCTGGTTTTATCCAAGTATGGAATGCTCATATTTTATTACGGGGCATGGTTCCTTAAAAAGTAAGTTGCATCAGTTTAGTTTAGTGGAAGATCATTACTGTGTTTGTGGAAGGTTGGAAACATGGGATCATATCTTATATGAATGCAATTTGTATGATGAATTTAGATTAGACTTATTTAATTTGGTACCTAATTTTATTAGGGGTTCTGAATTAATTTGGCTGTCTAATGAAAGGAATTTTGTAGTAATACTGACTAAAGACCTGTTTTTTTTGTTTTTTTTCCCTCCTCTGGATGGATAGGCAGTCTGTCTTGGAGGCGGGGAGAAATTTTTTTTTTTTTTTTTTTTGCTGGCCTTGTGGAATGACCATGAGGCGGGATTGTTGCACTCACTAGTAAGATGTATTCTCCTAGTTGGTGCATTTTTTTTTTTTTTTGCTGTCTCTTGGGTGTGGGCACCCCAGGAGCGGGACTGCTGGCACCCACCAGTCTTGCACCCTTACTGGTGGGTGCGGGATTTAGGTGCAATATGCACAGCCAGAGTTAATAGATCCAGGCATAACTCCTCGTGCCAGGAATGGGCACCAGGTGGTAATTGCCCAATGGACTATCACCTGGTAGCAGAGTAGCCTGTTTGACTTATAACACATTACACACACGTGTACACACACTTACACTAACAGGCCATTATGAGAATATGATATTATATGATAAATTGGTGGAGATGGATGTATGTCCGGGTGCCACACTTCGACAGTTAAATACATACATACATACATACATAGTTTAAAAGTTTCCTGGGAGAACTCCGCTCACAATCAGTTTCACAGCCTCAGTGACACTATCGCTATGGCGACCATGTGGGTTTCCATAGGGAAGATACAACGATATATTCACTTGCTTGTAAAATGGCCTTCCCACTTCAAATAAAATGATAAAATTTTACCTGCAGGTAAAATTTATTTTTATGTTGGGCAGTCTGAGCCGACTTATAATGTGTGTACTGGCCACTACACATTGATTTCCTATAGACCTTGGTTCTGTGGGTAGTCACCCACAGTGTGCTCGTGTATGGAGGTTATACCCAAGATTACTAAAGTCCTACCATCGTGAAGGCAAGCAGAGGATTTCGCTCTCACAGGCCATCCGGACTTCGCCGAAATTGGGTCAACTTCACTTGAATGTCACCCGAATATCAGTTCCATCAGCGTTTTAGACTCCCAGGTAGCCAGTAGAGCTTGTCTGGCCTATCATAGAGAATGTCTTTGACATCCCCAAGGACCAGTTAAAGATGCATTGCAGATCATTTAGACAAGAGTGCAGTAATAATTCAGACCACATGGGTTTGTTCATGGAAAGTCTTGTTTGACAAATTTGATTGGATACTACGATGTTGTTACAAAGGTACTGGATGCAAAGAATTATTTTGATATCATATACATACATATGTACATGGATTTCAGGAAAGCTGTTGACACTGTTGCGCATGGAAGACTACTGTGAAATGTGGAGTGGTATGGCATTAAGGGCAATTTCCTACAATGGAGAAACGGATAGTTGAGTAGGAAAATACAGCGAGGGTTAATCAAACGATACTGCTCTTCGTGGACTAATGTTATTAGTGGAGTCCCCAGAGTTCGATGTTGGGTCCACTGTTGTTTTGTATATTTATCAATGATATTGATGATGGTATGTCAAGCTTAAGGTCCAAGTTTGCAGAGTATACAAAGGTTGTCATGATTATTAATGACAGCAATGGCAGTGTGCTACTGCAGCAGATGGGCTGAGAAGTGCCAACTGAAGTTTTACATTGACAAATGCAAAATACTGCTTATGGGTATAAGTAATCCCAGAGAAATGTAATAACTATGTAGTACTACACTTAAGGTGGTAGAAAATGAAAAAGTTCTGGGAATAATTGTGCAGTCAAGTAAAGTTTTCTGAGCAATTCAGACAGGCTTTCAGAGCCGGTCATGGGGTATTGTCAATGATATAGAGGAATTTTACTAGTAGGGAAAAGGAGGTCAATATCCCCTTGTATAAGGATTGGTTAGGCCACGCCTTGAGTACTGAGTACAGGTCTGGAGGCCTTATTTTAGGAAGGATGTAGAGTTGCTAGAGCGTGTGGAAAGAAGCGCAACAACATTGGTGATTCGAACGAAGCGGTTCTCTTACCGAGAAAGGCTTACATTCTGCAGTGCAGCGGCTGGAGAGTTGGCTCCTGCGAGGTGATCTGATTAAGGTGTATAAGTCCTTGAATTGGTTGAGAACGCTGAATTCTGACGGGATTCTTCCGCTTGCTGAGATTACGAACCTGAAGGGGCATAAGTTAAAATTGAGGAAACAGAGTTGTAAAATAGACTGGCGGAAATTTGCCTTTTGCCAGCTGGTGTTTAATTCCCAGAAGAAACTTCCATACGTCGTTGTGGAAGTTGATAGTTTAAAGAAATTCAAGGCGAAACTGAACAAACTTTTAAAGCTTTTAGAGGGAATGGATGTGTGAAATTTTTTTTTTTCCCGGTGATACTACATAAACTCATGCTTGCTTTCTTTCCTCACGTTAGCATCAGCAGTAGCATTAGCAAAGGCACATGATCCAAGAAAGCAAGTTTATATAGCATCAGCCAAAAAAAAAAAAACCCTTATTTCGCCTATCCACTCGCTCCAAATGTTTGTCAAGTTCTGCCTTGAATCTGTTTAAGCTATCAACTTCTTCAACGACAGATGGAAGTTTGTTCCACCAATCAACCTCCCGCTGGCTAAAGGAAAACTTCCGCACAACTATCTTACAACCGTCTTTCCTCAATTGGAATTTATTCCACTCAGGCGATTATTCTGAGCAAGTCCCTCGATTGCTGTTACTACTACTCACGTGACTGCCTGTTTTCATTTTTAGGCATTGCAAAACATCTGCGCTGTGTGTAAACATCATATCTCAATGTATTTACTTGTTCATGAACTGGTATAATTAACATGTAAATTTGTACTTTTTGGAAAAGTAGTGGCATACGATGCATAATCATAGTCCCAGGGGCTCACATCTGGTGAGTATGGGCGTGGCACACTCACGGTCCTGAGCTGGATATCATCATTTTTCTCTTTCTTGGTGATTACTATCTACTTTTCTCTCTCTCTCTCTCTCTCTCTCTCTCTCTCTCTCTCTCTCTCTCTCTCTCTCTCTCCCTCAGGGTAAGTCGGAATTTTTTTTTTTTTTTGCTGGTGCAGCATAAGCCTCAGGCTTCCTTGCACCATACGGTTAATAATAATAATAGTAATCTGATACTTTGTCTGCATAGAAGTAATAGTTGCTATTGTAGTTGGCATTTTTGTTTTCTCAATGAAACGATTCTGATCAATTGTATAGTAAAATGGGTACCTTGTTGATAGCAGAGCACCACCAAGCGGATTTTGGGTTGGGATTCAAAGTTGATTCTTAGCTTCTTTCTAGTTACTCTGTGGTAACGGTGGTAGTTTTTTTTTTTGTTTTTTTATAATTCGTCAACTATGTTACGGTTATATATTTGATAAAATTATTAGAAATGTGCAGTAAATTGTTTTATTAGTGTTGAGCGTCCTTGATTCCGCCGATCTTTTTTAAAATGTCCAATCATGACAAACAGTGCTTGTAATAACAGAAGTTTATAAATTAACATTTGTATCTGTTTTGTATTCATAAAACACAATGCAGAATTAGCTTGAAGTGTGATTCAGAGAATTGAATTAACCGTTAAAGTTTCACTTGACTACAATCTATCAGACTGTAAGTAGCACGGAAGTTTTTCCTTCTCCAAAGTTATACAGTTATCCGATCATTGTGTTGTTATGGTTTTATGGGAATCAGGAAGAAACATTTTTGTTTCTTCCCGCCATCACAAATACAAATGAATACCAATCTCTACACCGCCAACATTTATATTTGAAATTTTAAGCAACTATTTATATGCTTAATTTTTTTTTTTAAATTGATATTTTAAGCATCTCAACCAGATGGATATGGTAATACTTAATAATGTTATTTTTCCAAGTGAAAAATGTGATTTGAACTGTGGATTTGTATATGGTGAATTTATGTTGAAGCGTTTTGTGTAATTTAATTAATGTTATTAGTCTGGATGCAGCATTGTTATCACCATTAAATCACCATTTTGTGCCTTGTTTGCACACCAACAAGGCACAAAATAATGCATGGAACAAAACAGATATGACACTCAAATGTAATGTGACTGGTGCACACAGCTAAACTCCGAATTACTTCGAACTAAACATTACGCATGACCAAACTGCTCGATGCCTTGAACTCGAATGGCGATAGCATCAGTGTTGGCAATTCAAGGGTTTAGTGTCAGAAAACATTAACTACAAAATCATATTGTAGTAAACGTTTTTATAATTAACCAATAAAAAGTCATTTGACATTTTCATGGTTTACTGGAAATGTGCTTATAGCCCAAGCTAACTTGTAAACTACTAGAGAAAGACATTTCTATTACATGATATGCATTGTTATTTTTATAAAGTCAAACTAAAGTTGTCTCAAAACAAAAAGTGCATATTTGTAATTAATGTTGTCTGACACTAAGCCCCCAAACTGTAGTCATTTGAAAATAGCTGGGACACAATGCAAAAATATCAGTAGTCCTATGTTAACAATGAAAAAAAATTTTTTTTGTAGATAAAGGGAATTTAAACGATTGATGTATATTTTCCAAAAAACGATGGGGGAAACATGCTCCAGTGTCCCTACCCTGAATCTGCCTATGGTTCTAGACCAGTGGCGTCTAACCTTTTCCCATACAGGAGTCATATTCAAAGTTAGATTTGTTTTGCAGGCTGCACTGAGTGATTCGAGAAAAATTAGTGTTACATTTTCCATATCTTGTTACGTGTAAAAGGAAGTTTTTTTTTTATGTAAACCCCAAACACGAGAGGTATTAGAACCTATAGTACTTAGTACCGTGCTTGGGTTGGAGGTTGAGAAGATGAAAGAAGATATTTGTTGTTGAATATGGAATGAATTAATAAATGAGGCAGTTGAATGAATAAACGAGGAGGATGAAAAGTTGGTTCTGTGAGTTTGAAGTTGGACAGTAAATGGATGTTGGCTGGTGGCCACGTGTTTAGACTGTTTTGAAAGAGAGAGCGGGAATTATAGAAGCCAATTCAGAAGAAAAGTGCCCATGGAAGAATCTGTAGAACATGCAGAATGTCTATGAGACAGCGAGTGGAGAGATCTGTTAGAGATGAATCATTAATTAACCTAACTGCCCTCTTCTGAATGGAATCAAGAAGTCTGAGAGAGGTTTTGGGGGAATCACCGCAGATGTGGGAACAATATTCCATGGCAGGGCAGATTTGTGATTTATACAGAGTGAGCAGCTGTTTGGAAGAAAAGTAACACCGAGAGCTAAAGAGAAAACCAAGTTTTTTAGATGCAGAGGAAGCAATATTTGTAATGTGCTTGTGCCAAGAGAGAGAGTAATCCCCAAAAGAGATATATCATTTTGCCTAGAAATCGGAGTGTCACTAAAGATAAGCATAGGAGCAGAAGAATCCTTTTTGCGAGATATAAGGCAAGACTGAGTTTTAGAAGAGTTTAAATGAACTAAGTTGTCTTTGCCCCACCGGAGAATTACCTGAAGATCGGCATTTAAGGAATTGGTAGCAGATTTTCGAGAAGTTGAAGCTGATTGAGCAGGACAAGGTTTCTCAAAATGGAAAGTGGAATGCAATGTGCTATCATCAGCAAAACTATGGATAGGATTTCCAGTCAATGGAAGAAGGTCATTAATATACAAGAGGAAAAGAGTAGGGGAAAGAACTGAACCTTGGGAGACACCAGCATCAGTGGAGAAGTTAGAAGATAGAGAGCCAACTACCATCACCCTCAGTGAGCGATCAGAGAGAAAATTGGATAATCAATTACTAAAAACAGTTGGCAAACCATAAGATGGAAGCTTGTTTAGAAGACCTTTACGCCAAACATGATCGGAAGCCTTTGAGATGTCAAGAGCAACTGCTTGTGTTTCACCGAATTTTTCCATTGAATTTGGCCGTAAATGTGTAACATAAGCCAGAATATTAACAATGGATCGACACTGACGGAATCCATACTGACGATCGTTGATCAGACAGAAGGTTTCTAGGTAGTTTAAGAGTTGGCGGTTAATTGATTTCTCCATTACTTTAGAAAGAGTAGAAGTAATTGCAAAGGGACGATAATTGGATGGGAGGGATGGGAGAGGACAGAGAGCCGATGATAGCACATTGCATTCCACTTTCCATTTTGAGGAACCTTGCCCTGCCCAATCAGTTTCAACTTCTCGAAAATCTGCTACCAATTCCTTAAATGCCAATCTTCAGGTAATTCTCCACTGGGGCAGAGACAACTTAGTTGATTTCAACCCTTCTAAAACTCAGTCTTGTCTTATATCTCGCAAAAAGGGTGGGATGGGAGAAGTTTCTATTTTCATGTTACAGTTTTTTTTATTTTCAGGCTATATATAAAAAATGCAAATTCCCAACACTTTTATGTGCAACAAATCTATGTCATATCAAATCAACAAATCTAAGACATATGACTGCACTGGACTACATGTACACATTTGATACAGTCAAGCTGAGTGCTTGCATGTCTGTACATGCAGTGGCGCGACTTCCCAAAATGCTCTTTTAGTTCATTTACCGCTTGGGCTGTAGGTTGGACCTCACTGCTCTGGACCGTGAACTGTTCAGTTCAAGAAAGTTTTGTTTTTACTGACAAGGGGAAATGCTCTCCCACTCTCACTCTCTCATTTCTGCCAGTGAAGGTTTCTGAAGTGCAGAATAATAGGCATATATGTTTCTCTACTTAAAATTCTACAAAGTACATCGTATATCAAGTGCTGTAGTCGTAAAATAAGCAGAAGGTATACTCTATGAATGTTACGAAAAGCAGATAGTATAATCTGCATATCAGGCTTATTAATCTAATTCTCTTCTCTCACATAAAACTATAAGTTTTGCCTAAGAATCAAATTCTAATTAATTTTCTTTTTAAAATTTTAGTAAATATTTGCTTTTTCAAGTATTCAAAAACCAGAAGGTATGTGCTATTCACCTAAAACAAATCCAGAATGTATACAGCATATACCCTCCACTACAGCCCTACCTATACCCTTCCAGCTGTATTTGTAGTTGATGGTTAGGTTAGCAAAAAATTTGATTGAATTAGCCAGTTGTAGGTACAAAATATGTTGCACTTTTATTTGTCTGACATACTTCCGATCAAACACCATGTGATATGTATTGTCGGTTGGATCTGGATTCGGTTAAGTATGCTCAATTTTCTTTAATCAAATTTATATTAGTATTGGCAATATGAAGCAAGGCAAGCCTATGCAGCATCAACCAAAAAAAAACAAAACCACCTTACACCCTTATTAATTTACCATTCTTTTTTAAACTGTCCGATCCTTTCTTAAATTTATTTGATTACATGTATGGATGTATAACACCATGAATTGTCAAACTAATAGAGCAAGCTTATCTGCGAAAATATCTGAACGTCCCAAGGACTTCCTAATTCATTTCACAAATATACGTGGTCTCAATTCTAATCTCAACGATATCCATTTCCACTTGCAGTCTGCCAAACCACATGCACTTTTTCTGACAGAATCTCAGTTATTGGTTGATTCAACTACTGCTGATCTGAGATGCCCAAATTATTCGCTGTATGATTCCTTTCACCTCAAAGGTGGTACTTGTGCATATGTCCGTTTTGATATTCCCTGTCAGAGACTTGGCAATTTGGAATCTCCTCTCTTTGATCTTCTCTGGCTTAAAATCTCTCTACCTCATTGTGTCAAATTCATCTGTTGTGTCTACCGTTCTCCCAACTCCACTAATCACTTGGAGCTTTTTGACTTCCTCTCTTTGCAACTTGACTTTCTCCAGTCCAACTTTCCTAACAGTGAGGTAATTTTCCTTGGTGATTTTAATGTTCACAACTCCAGCTGGCTTCCGTTTTCTAGTCACACCGACCCAGCAGGTCGAAATGCTGAGGCTTTTGCAATTACTAATGACCTAGCACAGATTGTTCATTTACCTACAAGAATACCGGACAGTTATAATCATACAGCCAATACGCTTGATCTTTTTCTCACAAACAACCCTTCTAAGTACACAGTCGAAGTGAGAGGTCCTTTAGGCACTTCAGATCACAACTTGGTGATTGTCTCTTCTCCAATGGAACCTTTATCTCATTGCTATTCCCAACCTCGTGTTGTTTGGCATTACAAGAATGCAAAATGGGATGACCTGCGAGACTTCTGTTCTTCTTTTCCTTGGTCGGATTACTGTTTCAAAACTTCTGATATCAACGTTTGCTCAGATCATGTCAGTGAATTTATTCTTGCAGGAATGGAATCCTTTATCCCACACTCCACTTTAAAATCTCGTCCCTTATCTAAACCTTGGTTTTCCAATAAATGTGCTAAGACTGTTCAAGAGAAGAATGTTGCATATCGTAATTGGCTTGTTTCTAATTTTTCAGTTTCATTTTCTGCCTACACCAAAGCTCGCAACAATTGTAAAGCAGTTATTAATCAGTCCAAACTAGAGTTTGAACAGGCTAAGAGTAGAAAACTTGCTTCTTGCCCTAATGGTAGCCGAGCATTCTGGTCTCTTGGCAAAGCTATTGGCCACAACTTTTGCCCATCTTTGCTCCCATCTCTGTCCAAACCAGATGGTTCTGTTGTCACTTCAGCCAAGGATAAAGCTGACCTGCTAGCATCCCATTTTTCTTCCAGCTCATGTGTTAATGATCTTGGTAAAACACCTCCCACTATTCCCAACACGCTCCATTCAATGCCTCTTGTGGTCTTCCGTCAAATGATATCAGAAGGATTTTGATGAATCTTGATGCTAAGAAAGCTCCAGGCACTGATGGTATTTCTCCACTTGTTCTCAAAACCTGTGCTCCTGAACTTATTCCTATTCTTTATCGCCTTTTTTCACTTTCTTATTCCAAAGGTGTTTTTCCTTCTGCTTGGAAATTTGCTCATATCCAGCCAGTTCCTAAAAAGGGTGACAAATCCCTCCCATCCAATTATCGTCCCATTGCAATTACTTCTACTCTTTCTAAAGTAATGGAGAAATCAATTAACCGCCAACTCTTAAACTACCTAGAAACCTTCCATCTGATCAATGATCGCTAGTATGGATTCCGTCAGTGCCGATCCACTGGTGATATTCTGGCTTATGTTACCCATTTATGGCCAAATTCAATGGAAAAGTTTGGTGAAACACAAGCAGTTGCCCTTGACATCTCAAAGGCTTTTGATCGTGTTTGGCATAAAGGTCTTCTAAACAAGCTTCCATCTTATGGTTTGCCAACTGTTTTTAGTAATTGGTTATCCAGTTTTCTCTCTGATCGCTCACTGAGGGTGATGGTAGATGGCTCTCTGTCTTGTAACTTCTCCACTAATGCTGGTGTCCCCAAGGTTCAGTTCTTTCCCCCACTCTTTTCCTTTTGTATATCAATGACCTTCTTCCATTGACTGGAAATCCTATCCATAGTTTTGCCGATGATGGCACATTGCATTCCACTTTCCATTTTGAGAAACCTTGTCCTGCTCAATCCGCTTCAACTTCTCGAAAATCTGCTACCAATTCCTTAAATGCCGATCTTCAGGTAATTCTCCGGTGGGGCAAAGACAACTTAGTTGATTTAAACCCTTCTAAAACTCAGTCTTGCCTTATATCTCGCAAAAAGGATTCTTCTGCTCCTATGCTTATCTTTAGTGACACTCCGATTTCTAGGGAAAATGATATATCTCTTTTGGGGATTACCCTGACTTCTAATCTCTCTTGGCACAAGCACATTACAAATATTGCTTCCTCTGCATCTAAAAAACTTGGTTTTCTCTTTCGCTCTCGCCTTTACTTTTCTTCCAAACAGCTGCTCACTATGTTAAATATGTTAAATGTCAAAGATAAATCGCAAATCTGCCCTGCCATGGAATATTGTTCCCACATCTGGGGTGGTGCCCCCCAAAACCTCTCTCAGGCTTCTTGATTCCATTCATAAGAGGGCAGTTAGGTTAATTAATGATTCATCTCTAACAGAGTCTCTCCACTCGTTTTCTCATAGACATACTGTTTCTGCTGCATGCCTCTTCTACAGATACTTCCATTGGCACTGTTCTTCTGAACTGGCTTCTATAATTCCCGCTCCCCCTTACTATTTCTTGAGTTGGCAAAATTCGATTTGGAAATGCGATTGATGGAAATTTCTCGTAGATGAAATTACCTCAAATTTATCATTTCATTGTTTCCTTTTAACTTGAAAGACTTCCGACAAAGGATCTATTTGTATATTCTCAGTCCCCTGACAAAGTCACGTATTGAATTTATTTTTTCCACCTGTGCATAGAGTCGGGTGCCGGAGGCAACTGCTGTACAAAAGAATGGATGACTAGGTGCTCGATATATTTTCATAGCCATAGATCACTTACGGTCAAAATTCAGAAATGCATTTTTTTGGAGACTATTTAATTTATTTCTTTTGCTAAATTGAGGGAATTTATCCGTTTATGTGCGTGTAAGTGGAAAGAAGGTGGTGAGTGTTTTAGGCCATATGCAGAAGGACTTGAAATGAAAGGAAATAGAACCAAAGAATCGGCAATATGGGCTTTGGGTACTTGAGAAATTTTATGATGAAATGTGCCACTTATAATCTTCCAAAGCGCCATAGGTTGGCTACCCCTGCTATAGACCTTGGTTCTAAGCCTGGAGCCTTCCCTTTACACCATTATATCCAGAAATGGTAGGGTGCCGTCTACTTCAGCCTCTGAGGTAAATTGTGTGAAAGGAGAGAAACCATTGAGAAAACTAACCACATCTTCCTCTCTCTCCCCTTTTTTACTATAGTGAACGTGTCATCCATTTCAAAGATACAGCATAGGTGAGTCTAAACAACAACAGCACTTAAGATTTGCATATCGTTGTAGGGATCATAGCCCTACCCCACATAGATTTAGTATTAAAGCACCATTTAAAGACACTCATATTTAAAGAAGCCAGCTAATGGGTTTCTATGAATAATCTTGTATGTATCACTATCACGTAATAAATCTAACACTTTCTTTTGGTAATCCTCCTTACTTAGTACAACAGTTGATCTTCCTTTGTCTGCTGGTAAAATTACAATATCATCATCCCATTTAAGTTCTTCTGTTTAAGGGTAAGATTTGCCGACCGAGCTACCCGTGTGGATAAAGTGCCTGCCTGGCAACCCAAAGGTCGCGGGTTCGATTCCCACCTCGGGCTTGGATCAAAGTACCGCAAAAACCTTGGGAGGTGCATTATGGCCACAGAAGCCTATGCACCAACTACAAAAAAAAAAAAAAAAAAAAGGGGGAGGGTAAGATTTGAAGCAGCCATTTTTGCCTGGCTCAATATAGCAACGGTTTTAACACGAATTTGATTAGCAGTGGATTCTGGTAGTTTGCTAATGGCCCTCTCAATGCCCATGGTTGTTTCAGTAATTGGAGGTTTAGGGGGTAATAATGCAAATTTGGGTCCTAGAGCCAACAACCCATCTTGCTCTTGGGTTAAAGGTTTGCCACTTAAGTTCTGGATGAAGTCAGAAAGATGATCACCTCTAGATATAGTGGTCTGTTCCTCCAATAACATATTGAACTTTTTAATATGTCTCTGTTTATATGAACATGCAATCCTATTCATCCTCTCCAGAACTAACCTCTTAACGCTCACCAGGTGCAGGGGGGACAATCTGCTACTAATATTACCTAATGATGCTTCAGTCAGTCTCTCCTATTACACCTCAGGTCATCATGTAGTTTCTGAATCCACACATTCAAAACCTTCTTTTGATACCAAACAATAATCCTGGCCATACGAGCATCTTTAAATGGTGCTTTAATCCTAAATCTATGTGGGGTAAGGTTATGATCCTTACAACGATATGCAAATCTTAAGTGCTGTTGTTGTTTAGACTCACCTATGCTGTATCTTTGAAATGGATGACACGTTCACTATAGCAAAAAAGAGGAGAGAGAGGAAGATGTGGTTAGTTTTCTCAATTGGTTTCTCTCCTTTCATACAATTTACCTCAGAGGTAGAAGTAGACGGCACCCTACCATTTCTGGATATAATGGTGTATAGGGAAGGTCGCAGGCTTAGAACCAAGGTCTATAGGAAATCAATGTGTAGGGACCAGTACACACACTATAAGTTGGCTCAGACTGCCCAACATAAAAATAGTGTGGTTAGGGCACTTATGGGTAGGGGTGAGGACACATTGTAGTACCTCTGAGGAGGGAGAGAAAGAAATTAGGCAAGTTATGACGGATCTTATGAAATGTGGTTACCCCCAGAGAGTCATTGATAAATATAATAGAGAAGTGGAGCATAACAGGTAGTTCCGCCTGCACCGCTTACCACAGTTTATATTCCCTACTATCCGGGCTTGTCAGATCACATTGCGAGGATGCTTCGCAACTTTCAGACACACTGTGTGCAGCTCCCGGGTCGGAGATTGCACACAGTGGTGTCACAGGTCAAAAACCCCATTACTAGGGACTCTAGTAGTGGGGTTGTTTATGAGATCAAATGCCCGAATTGTTGGAAATGGTACATGGGGAAGACAGGGCGATGACTTAAGGACCATCTGGGGGAACATACGAGAGCTATACAGACCGCAGAATTTAATAAGTCCGCGATTGCCGAGCACTATTGGGAAAAACAACATCAGGTGTCCCCTGAGAATGCTGTTATCCTTGACCGGGCGCATAGATTCTGGGACCACAAGTGGCTGGCGAGTTTGTGGATTGGGTCATCTGGTAATAATAGCACGAATAGCCAGGTCTGCTGACGAGGCTAGTGGAGGCCAGACATGTTCAAAGCCGCTAAGTGGATTTTTCTTATTTTTTGATTTGAAATTATTGTTTTTCTAAAACTTTTGATTTAAATTTAGTACTATAGCATTATTTTGTGATTTTCTGATTAATCTGGTGTATTTATTCTTTACTCAGCCTTGTAATTGCATAAAAGTATCGGTAAGGGTATCAAATCCACGTGTTACAAGTTGCAACTCCACTGAACGAGAAGTTTTTTAGCCATATTTAGCTGCTTTATTGAATATTTTTTACATCAAATTATTTTTTCTAAGTAGCTTATAGACCTAGTAAGGATCGTAAGTTATTCTGAATTGAGACAGCGAGATTTGAAAGTTAATTAATACTTAAGTGTCCGTAGATTTACTGTTCGTAATTGCCGCCTCTGTCATACGATACATTATATACCGAACTAGATAGCATTAGTATAGTATAGGTTATAATATTGTCAGTTGATCGGTAGAATCTATTAAACTTCTTGAACTTTGTTGTCAATTAAATTGTACTTTTAAATAAATACATATAATGACTTAGACTACAAACGTAACATAATTAATTAATACATAACTGATACGGAAGTTATATAAAGGGAACTCATAGTTATATAAAGGGTACCATTATAACTGTGTTATAATGGTACCCTTTAGAAATCATGACTCAGACCAGAGCAGCAAAGCAAAAGGCTCAAGCTAATGGAAGTGCTGTGGCTCAGAGGAGAACTGAGGGGGGCAGTTGCTTTCTGAATCACAGCCTTTTAAAATGCACTGATTGCATGATGTTTGTGGAGCATTCAGGTACGGGACATGATATTGCCCTGGGAGATGTCTGTGTGTGCGCGCGATGCAAGGAGTGTATTGAAATCAGGCAACAACTCAGCATTATGGGCCTATATGAGCGCTTCAAGGACAGGGTGGATGCCCTCGAAGGAACTAAATTGAGGGGCCCATCAAGCTCTCAGCTGCCCACATCAACACCAGAGCTTGCACTTGGTCATCACACAACACAGTGGCAACCCCCAAAGCAGAATGCGCTGGTCCCATAGGAACTAGTAGTTGTTGGTGACTCTATTGTCAGGGAAACGGGGGACATGCTTTGTAAAAAGGATAGGTGGAACAGGACCAGGTTAGGGCACTTATGGGTAGGGGTGAGGACACATCATCAACCTTTGCCAGTGGCAAAGGTTGATGATGTTGTAGAGCGGATATCATCTTTTAAGGGCACAAAAGGTGATATAATTGTACACGTTGACACTAAAGATATCAAGAGTAGGAGACCGGCAGAATTACTAAACGAGTACAGGTCACTGTTGAAAAAAACCCGTGATGTAGGGTTGAAATTGAAAGTGTCTGCAATTCTGCCCAGACACGATAGGAGGGAGTATATGATGGGAGCCTTGTCGATCAATTCGGCTCTGGAAAGATTGTGCAGGGCTCAAGGGGTAGAATTTTTTTCAGCCTGGACTATACTGGTTAATAGGAGAGACTGCTTCTACAGGGATGGGATGCAATTAAATACAAACGGTGCAAGAGTATTTGCTGATGCTATCGAGGCAGTGTTAGGTGGGTCGGAAAACTGCTAGCTTGGGGGAGGGATCCAATGACTAATAGATTAACAGTAGCTACTGGCAGAGGTGAAAGTGATTTTTGCACTGCTTCTATTGGAATGAGCAGCAGCCTGGAAAACAAGTTGCAGGATCTTTCAGAGACTGCTGGGAGTCATTGCGGTACAAGTAAACACATAGGTTATGTTAGGGTAGCTAAGAAAAGGAACAGGTGCATGTATACTTGCGTGTACACCAATGCTAGGAGTTTGGTAAATAAATTTGATGAATTTGAGGTATTGCTCAAAACATCAAAGGCAGATATTGTTGGGATATCAGACGTGGTGTCACACAGATATAAGGAATGAAGAACTGGAATTTGGGGACTACGATGTGTACAGAAAGGATAGGAAGGGAGGAAGGTTATGCTATTAGTTAAGAAACACATAAAATCCAAGGAAGTGAAGCCATTTGACATCGCTAGACAGTGCAGTGTCCAGTCAGTTTGGTGTGACATAAGCATTGGGAGATCAAAATTGAGAGTAGGAGTGTGCTATAGGCCTAATGACTCTGATGAGTATAATAATAAACTGTACAGGGAAATAGTGGGCCAGTAAATCAGAGAGTCTTATAATGGGGGATTTTTATTTCCCAGATAATGACTGGAAATTGTGCGTTGGTCACTCACACACTAGCAAGGCTTTTGTGGATTTATTGGATGATTGTTTTCTACATCAGCATGTTTGGGTGGCAACTAGAGGGAGTAATACTCTTGATCTGATTATCAGTAGTGATCCTTCATGCATTAAGAATCTGCAGATAAAGGAACCACTGGGTGGCAGTGATCACAGTGTACTGATGTGGGATTTACTTAAAGATTTAATTACAATCAGGGGTAAAGGAAAGGGTTTTTGATTCCGTAAAGGTGAGTACAGAGGTCTCCGACAGTTTTTAAATTCTGTACAGTGGGATCAACTGACAATGTTACCAACAGTAAATTCTAAGTGGGAAGCATTCAAGGAATTAATCGTGGAAGCTACTAGACTTTATATACCGATTAAGAAATATCGTTCAAGGTTTAGGCCTAAATTGTTATCAAATGAACTAATGAGACTCGTGACAGAGAAGAAAAATGCATGGGATGCATATAAATTATCAAGCGACTCAGAAGCCTATGGCAGATATAAGCTAGTGTGTAATCAGGTCACAAAGGAGGATAGGCAGGCGAAGGCAGATTAAGAGAAATCCCTGGCAAAAGATACTAAGAAAAACAGCAAGGATTTCTTTACTTATATAAACTCTAAAAGAAGGGGATGAATCTGATTGGTCCACTGGACATCGATGGTTCGACTGTTGATGATCCTGCTCAGATAGCAAACAAACTGAATGAGTATTTTGCATCTACATTCACACATGAGGAATTATTAAGGTTTGAAAATGGCAGAAGGTTATCAAATTGTAGCAGGTTACTTAATGATTTTGTAGCAACTGAAAGCAAAGTGGAGGAGAAATTGTTGAAGTTAAACATAAGAAAAGCACCTGGGGTGGATGAGATCTATCCAGTTATATTGAAGGAGACGGCAAAGGAAGTAAGCAAACCCTTAGCCATAATTATGAGAGCATCCTTGGACTCGGGGAAGGTTCCCACGGACTGGAAATGTGCAAATGTATCCCCATTTCACAAAGGGGGATCGAAGGGTGACACGAGTAATTACAGACCAGTTAGTTTAACTTCTGTTCCAGGTAAAATAATGGAGTCACTGGTTAAAGATGCATTGCAGGATCATCTAGACAAGACTGCAGCAATAATTCAGACAAAGCATGGGTTTGTTAAGGGAAAGTCTTGTCTTACAAATTTGATAGGATATTATGATGTGGTTACAAAGGAACTGGATGCAAAAAATAATTTTGATATCATATATTTGGATTTCAGGAAAGCTTTTGACACTGTTGCGCATGGAAGACTATTGTACAAATTGGAGCAGAATGGTATTAAAGGCAAGTTGCTACAATGGATAAAAGGATGGTTAAGTGGGAGAAGACAGAGGGTGGTAATCAATGAGTGCTTCTCTTCGTGCACTAATGTTATTAGTGGTGTCCCACAGGGTTCGGTGTTAGGTCCACTGTTGTTTTGTATATTTATCAATGATATTGATGAAGGTATATCAGGCTTAATGTCGAAGTATGCAGATAATACAAAGGTTGGCAGGGTTAGTATTGGCAGTGTGCTACTGCAACATGATCTAGATGATTTGGGCATATGGGCTAAGAAGTGGCAACTGAAGTTTAACCCTGACAAATGCAAAGTACTGCATATGGGTAGAAGTAACCCCAGAGAAACGTACCAACTGTGTGGTACTACGCTTAAGGTGGTAGAAAATGAAAAAGACCTGGGAGTAATTGTGCAGTCAGATATGAAGTTTTCTGAGCAATGCAGACAGGCTGCCAGGGCAGGTCATGGGGTTTTGTCAATGATAAGGCATGCAGTGGAACAGCTATCTTTCCCGCTGCTAAAATTAGTTCTTTATTATTTTTTTTTTATAATTGTTCTTACAGTTAAACTTGCAAGTCTTAAATTATGGCACACATCCGCTTGTCTTTGGCCGAAATCGATTCGCTTCAAAACGTCTAATTTGATTTTCAAATTCAGTCTTTTTCTTACATTTATAGTCTTCGTATTGCGCTCAGACGTTGTTGCTTTTTCATTCTTATCGGCCATGCGTTGGTTGCGTTAATTACGATACAATGTTCAAGTAAACTGTCCGTTTCGCACAATGTCTAATAGGGTACTGAGTGATGACTAGACTTCGGATAAATGAATATAACGCAAATATTACAAACTTGATCATTTTTTTAAATGTTAATCTCGGAACTACGTAACAAGTCACTGTACCCAGGGGCTCATCTGGTGAGTATGGGCTTGGCACACCCAGGGTCCTCAGCTGGATATCATCATTCTTCTCTTTCTTGATGATTTCCTCCTACTTCTCTCTCTCACATACACAGGGTAACTCAAATTTTTTTGGCTAGTGCAGCATAAGCCTCAGGCTTCCTTGCACCATATGGCTAATAATAATAAATATACGAATTTTGCTAGCAGGGAGAAGGAGGTGATTGTCCCTCTGTATAAGGCAATGGTCAGGCCACGCGTACAGGTCTGGAGGCCTCATTTTAGGAAGGATGTAGATTTATTTGAGCGTGTACAGAGAAGGGCAACAAGATTGGTGAGGGGAATGAAGGGATCCTCTTACCAAGAGAGGTTTAAGTTCTGCAAATTGCAGTGGCTGGAGACTAGGCACCTGCGCAGTGATCTGATTGAGGTATATAAGGCCTTGAATGGGTTGAGCACGCTGAATTCTGATGGGATCCTTCCACTTGTTCAGATTACGAACCTAAGGGGGTTATAAATTCAAATTAAGAAAGGACAGATGTAGAATAGACGTGCGGAAATTTGCCTTTAGCCAGCGGGTAGTTAATTGCTGGAACAAACTTCCATCTGTCGTTGTGGAAGTTGATATGTTGAATAAATTTAAGGAGGAATTGGACAGGCATTTGGAGGGAATGGTGTGATTTCTTTTTTTTTTTTTTTTTTTTGGCTGATGCTGCATAAGCTCATACACTTGCTTTCTTGCATCACATGCCACTACTACTACTGATTAAGATTTTCCTCTAATTTTTGGGATCGTGGCTTATGACCACAATGTCATCTGCAAATCGTAAAAGGTTTAGGTACTCTCCGTTCACATTGACTCCTTTCGGCGACCAGTATAATCTTCTGAAAGCTTCCTCAAGGGCAGCAGTAAACAGCTTCAGAGATATTGTGTCTCCTTTTCGAACTCCTTTCTCGATTTTAAATTTCCTACTGTCTTTGTCTAGTCTAATAAAGGAGATAGCACTCTCATATATTTTCTTCAAAATCATAATATGTGGGGTATCTATGCCTTGTCTTTCTAGTGCCCGAAACATTGCCTTATGCTGTATGGAGTCAAATGCCTTTTCATAATCCACAAATGCGAGTCATAATGGTGTTTTATATTCATTTGCTTTCTCCATTAGCTGTGATGTTATGTGAAGGTGATCCATAGTTGAGAATCCTGTCCTAAAGCCAACTTGCTCTTTCGGCGATTCTCATCAAGTATGCTTTCTAATCTGTTAGTAATGACCCTTGTGAACAACTTGTAGATGTGGGATAACAAGCTAATTGGTCTATAATTTCCAATTTCTGATTTATCTCCTTTCTTATGCAGCAAAACTATGATTTACATACCAACTATGATTTACATAGGCTTTACATACCAACTATGATTTACATAGGCTTTACATACCAACTATGATTTACATAGGCTTTACATACCAACTATGATTTACATAGGCTTTACATACCAACTATAATTTACATAGGCTTTACATGCCAACTAAGAAATATTGTTCAAGGTTTAGGCCTAAATGGATGTTAGATGAACTAATGAGACATATGGCAGAGAAGAAAAATGCATGGGATACATATAAATTAACACGTGACACAGAAGCCTATGATAGATATAAGCTGATCTGTAACAAAGTTACAAAGGAGGTTATGCAGGCGAAGGCAGATTACGAGAAATCCTTGGCGAAGGATGCAAAGAAAAACAGCAAAGAGTTCTTTCCTTATGTAAACTCTAGAAGGAAGGGGATGATTCAGATTGGTCCACTTGATATCAGTGGTTCAACTGTTGATGATCCTGCTCAGGTAGCTAACAAACTAAATGAATATTTTGCATCGACATTCATACATGAGGAGTTATTCAGTGAGGGGAATGCCAAAGGTGTATTCAACTCTGGCAGTAAGCTAGATAATCTTGTAATAACTGAGAGTAAAGTGGAGGAGAAATTGTTGAAGATAAACACAAGAAAGACACCTGGGGTGGATGGGGTCTATCCAGTTATATTAAAGGAGGCAGCAAGGGAAGTAAGCACACCCTTAGCCATAATTATGAGAGATTCCTTGGACTCAGGGGAGGTACGCATCGACTGTAGATGTGCAAATGTGACCCCATTTCACAAAGGAGAATCAAAGGCTGACACAAGTAATTATAGATCTGTGAGTTTAACTTCTGTTCCTGGAAAATTAATGGAGGCACTGGTTAAAGAAGCACTGCAGGATCATCTAGACAAGACTTCAGTTATAGCTCGGACACAGCATGGTTTTGTTAAAGGAAAGTCTTGCCTGACCAATTTGATTGGATACTATGATGCAGTCACAAAAGAACTGGATGCAGGGAATAACTTGGATATTATATATTTGGATCTTAGAAAGGTTTTTGATACTGTTGCACATGGAAGACTGCTGCACAAATTGGAGCAGTGTGGCATTGGAGGCAAATTGCTATGGATAAAGGGATGGTTGAGGGAGAGAAGACAGAGAGTGGTAATCAATGGACACTGCTCATCATGGACTATTGTTATTAGTGGAGTCACTCAGGGTTCAGTGTTGGGTCCATTATTGTTTTCTGTATTTACAAATGATATTGATGATGGTATATCAAGCTTAATGTCCAAGTTTGCAGACAAAGATTGGCAGGGTTGTTAAGGACACCACTGATGCTGTTCTGCTGCAACAGGATCTGGAAAGGTTGAGCAGGTGGGCTGAGAAGTGGCAAATGAAGTTTAACATTCACAAATGTAAAATACTACATATGGGAAACAGCAACCCCGGAGCAACGTATCAAATCTGTGGGCCGACCGGGCTAGTTGGGTGGGCAAAGTGCCTGTCTGGCAACCCAAAGGTCGCGGGTTCGGATCCTGCCTCGGGCTTGGATCATAGTACTGCAAAAACCTTGGGAGGTGCATTATGGCCACAGAAGCCGATGTGCCAACAACTACCCAAAAAAAATAAAATCAACTCTGTGGTACTACAGTGACAGCGGTAGAGAATGAATAGAACCTGGGGGCAATTGTGCAGGCAGATATGAAGTTCTCTGAGCAGTGCAGATGGGCTGCAAGAGTAGCTCATGGTGTCTTGTCAATGATATACAGGAATTTTTCTAGCAGGGATAAGGTGATTATTCCCTTGTATAAGGCAATGGTCAGGCCACACCTTGAGTACTGTATACAGGTCTGGAGGCCTCATTTCAAGAAGGATGTAGAGCTGCTGGAACGAGTACAGGGAAGGCAACAAGATTAGTGAATGGAACAAAGGGTTGCCCTTACGAAGAAAGGCTTAAGTTTTGCAAATTACAGTGTCTGGAGACTAGGCACCAGCGAGGTGATCTGATAGAGGTGTATAAAGCCTTGAATGGTTTGAGCATGCTCAATGTCGATGGGATTCTTCCTCTTGCTTGGAATAATCACCTTGAGAGGGCATAAATTCAGATTGAGGAAAGACAGATGTAGGATAGATGTGTGGAAATTTGCGTTTAGTAAGCGGGTAGTTGGTTGGTGGAACAGACTTCCAACCCTTGTTGTAGAAGTGGATAGCTTAAATAAATTTAGGCTATCCACTAATAATACCTGTCAGCTGGACAGGTATTTCGAACAAACGGAGGGGTAAAATGGAAGTGTGTTTTTTTTTTTTTTTTTTTTTTTTGGCTGATGCTTCATAAGCTTGCTTTCGTGCATCATATGCCTCTATTAATGCTAATTATAAGGAATTGTAGAACATGTATGTTGAGTCTGGACACCAAAAGTTAACTAGGTATACCAAGTTTCAGAGCACTACCTCTCACCATTGTGCAACAATAACACTTAAAACTTTGAAAATTTTTTGTGATTTATTCTGCATAACACAAGTGACCTCCACAAAAAAGGTGCTGTGCCTCAAGCATACTATATTTTGAATTGAAATTTTGCCCAGCTTCATTTGAAACCTGTTTAAACATCCACACCAAGTTTCAACAAAATTGTAAATGGTCGAGCAGGGACCCTAGGCCACTTGAAATGGAATGATCCAATATCTATGGACAAAGGTGAAAGCTGTACCCAATTGTGTTGTGCTGGAAAATGTGGCAGGAAGAGCAAGCTGACAAGCAGGATGCAAAGAAATTTTAAAAATTTTGTGATTTTAAATTGTGGAAGTACATGAATCTAAGAAACCAAATGAAGGAGTATGGTGCAAATATTTCGCTTAAAAGAACTGCAAGGTGACATTTAACAGCAGCAGGTTTAAAATTGTGTAGTCCATATCAAAAAGCAAAGATCACACCTAACGTGGCAAAAAAAAAGGCTAATGTGGCAAATGATTTGAAATCATGGTCAATTGATGAGTGGAGAAGGGCATCTAAAATTTAGCATACTAATATTACACCGTAGTGTTATTTAATTCTATTTAAGGCTATGAAAGAATGATATTGTATTGCACGATAAAATGCAAATTTTTTTGCCTATTATAATTTCATTTTTGCTCAACAGTACTTTAATTTTTGCTTATTTTTTTATTTTAATATATGTTTTAGTGATGAATATATAATTTGTATCTCAGAGGAAACAAGTCAGTATGTGTGCAGGAGGTAAAATGGAAAGTATCATGCAGATTGCATTACGCAAACAGTAACGCATTCAGCTTCAATTATAGTCTAGAGTGTGATACCTGCATGGTCTGCGGCATCTACATATTGTAGAAGGTACAATACGTCAAGGTTTTGCAAATAAGACTTTCACCTCAAATTTAAAAGTGTTCCTCAGATGGGCAGTGCATTTTCATGCATGACAGACCGACCTCCCTGTCGTAAGAAAAACAGACCTCTCTGTCATAAGGCAAAGAAAGTAACCAAAATACTACAAAAATTAAACCTGAAACATTGCCTTGGCCTGGAAACAGCCTGACATGAATCCAATAAAAAAATTTTGGGCTGTTGTGAAGAGAGAAATTAAAAAAATCATTATGATCAAAGTAAAGCTGATCAAGAATCTGATTGAAATCTGACACTACAATAGAGATAAATTGCTGCAAAACTCTTGTTGAGAGCATGCCAAGAAGTCTTGCAATGCTAATTAATAACAAGGGAATTCATACCAAATACAGTGTTAAAGTAAAAAAAACTGTAAAGCATATCTTTAGTCTAATACTTTGGCCACCTCTATATTATTAACTCCCATTTTTAAATTTTTTTCAAAATTTATATCTAATGTTCTGTGCTTTTCCTGGTGCCAACTTGGAATGTTGTTAACTGTATCCTGTTTCAATATCGCCTTTTGTGTTTTCATACTGTATGAAAAAAAATTACTACATGCATACTGGACATGAAGAAGTATATATTTCGTCACTGTTTATTTGAAGTAGTTTAAATTAATGTATCTAGTTTCTTGCATTATCATATTTCCTTTTTTTTTTTTTTTTTTTTACTCTTCTTCAGTATCTTTTCATACACTCTTCTCCAAGAAGATGATCCAAAAAAGTATATCTTTTGTCAAATATATAAATAAATAATAATAAAGGAGAGAAGAAAACAGTATCTAATTTAGTGGAGAGAAATATCCAAATCCTGAATAGAAATCACTGAAACAAACACTTTGAAAATACATTCGACACACTCAAAACAACAGTAGTTATAAAAACTTTTGCACAAACAACCCCTTCAATAGTATACGTGTTATTGTATTATTTTACATAAAGAGTAATATATCACTTCAAGATTATATATTTGTAAAGTTAGATTGGAACCAACAGGTGTAGTGCCCACACCACGTGGAGCAACATCGCCCCTCTATGTTACCAGACAGTACTAGGTGGTAGATGACTCTCATCAACTGGTGAAATACCACCACTTTGCTTATTGGAGGCTTGAAGTGGTGGAACCCATGTTTAGTCTCTAGAGCTAAGTTCTGGTCAACCCTTCCCTATCTCTTCCATCATGCAGTATGATTGATGACTTTTGAGGTTATGATGAACGTCGTGGCGAAATCCAATATTCCTTACATTTCGAGGGTACAGCTCTAAAACGATGTTCGCAGGCCGGCCGCTAGTAGAGAGTTACCTATTAGTAACTCTCTAGGAGGCTTCCGGATCAGCTAGTTTATAATCTTGCTACCTCTCACTCCAGTCACTACTCTGCCAAGTAGTGACTGGAGGGAGTCCGAGTAGTGTGTATGCGGGGAGCATTGTCGAGGCCACGTTATGTCAAGGATCTGGGTATATTCTTACCACGTGTACGCCATATCCAAAAATTTCATTACTTCATACAGCATATCCCACCACTTTTTCTTACAATTGAATACACCATGAATTGTCAAACTAATACAGCAAGCTTATCTGCGAAAAGATCTAAACCTCCCAAGCACTTCCTAATTCATTTCACAAATATACGTGTTTCAGTTCTAATCTCAACGATGTCCATTTCCATTTGCAGTCTGCCAAACCCCCATGTACTTTTTCTGACAGAATCTCAGTTATCGGTTGATTCAACTACTGCTGATCTCAGATGCCCAAATTATTCGCTGTATGATTCCTTTCGCCTCAAAGGTGGTACTTGTGCATATGTCCGTTCTGATATTCCCTATCAGAGACTTGGCAATTTGGAATCTCCTCTCTTTGATCTTCTCTGGCTTAAAATCTCTCTACCTCATTATGTCAAATTCATCTGTTGTCTCTACTGTTCTCCCAGCTCCACTAATCACTTGGAGCTCTTTGACTTCCTCTCTTTGCAACTTGACTTTCTCCAGTCCAACTTTCCTAACAGTGAGGTAATTTTCCTTGGTGATTTTAATGTTCACAACTCCAGCTGGCTTCCGTTTTCTAGCACACCGACCGAGCAGGTCGAGATGCTGAGGCTTTTGCAATTACTAATGACCTAGCACAGATTGTTCATTTACCTACAAGAATATCGGACAATCCTAATCATACAGCCAATACACTTGATCTTTTTCTCACAAACAACCCTTCTAAGTACACAGTCGAAGTGAGAGGTCCTTTAGGCACTTCAGATCACAACTTGGTGATTGTCTCTTCTCCAATGGAACCATTACCTAATGGCTATTCCCAACCTCGTGTTGTTTGGCATTACAAGAATGCGAAATTGGATGACCTGCGAGACTTCTTTTTTTCTTTTCCTTGGTCGGATTACTGTTTCAAAACTTCTGATGTCAACGTTTGCCCAGATCGTGTTAGTGAAATTATTCTTGCAGGAATGGAATCCTTTATCCCACACTCCACTTTAAAATCTCGTCCTTTATGTAATCCTTGGTTTTCCAATAAATGTGCTAAGGCTGTTCAAGAGAAGAATGTTGCATATCGTAATTGGCTTGTTTCTAATTTTTCAGTTTCATTTTCTGCCTACACCAAAGCTCGCAACAATTGTAAAGCAGTTATTAATCAGTCTAAACTAGAGTTCGAACAGGCTAAGAGTAGAAAACTTGCTTTTTGCCCTAATGGTAGCCGAGCATTCTGGTCTCTTGCCAAAGCTATTGGTCGCAACTTTTGCCCATCTCTGCTACCACCTATGTCCAAACCAGATGGTTCTGTTGTCACTTCTGCCAAGGATAAAGCTGACCTGCTAGCATCCCATTTTTCTTCCAGCTCATGTATTAATGATCTTGGTAAAACACCTCTCACCATTCCCAACACGCTCCATTCAATGCCTCCTGTGGTCTTCCGTCAAAAAGGATATCAGAAGGATTTTGATGAATCTTGATGCTAAGAAAGCTCCAGGTCCTGATGGTATTTCTCCACTTGTTCCCAAAACCTGTGCTCCTGAACTTACTCCTATTCTTTGCTGCCTTTTTTCCCTTTCTTATTCCAAAGGTGTTTTTCCTTGTGCTTGGAAATTTGCTCATATCCAGCCAGTTCCTAAAAAGGGTGAAAAATCCCTCCCATCCAATTATCGTCCCATTGCAATTACTTCTACTCTTTCTAAAGTAATAGAGAAATCAATTAACCGCCAACTATTAAACTACCTAGAACCTTCCGTCTGATCAACGATCGCCAGTATGGATTCCGTCAGTGTCGATCCACTGGTGATATTCTTTTACTTATGTTACCCATTTTTAGACTAATTCAATGGATAGATTCGGTGAAACACAAGTAGTTGCTCTTGACATCTGAAAGGCTTTTGATTGTGTTTGGCATAAAGGTCTTCTAAACAAGCTTCCATCTTATGGTTTGCCAACTGTTTTTAGTAATTGGTTATCCAGTTTTCTCCCTGATAGCTCACTGAGGATGATGGCAGATGGCTCTCTGTCTTCTAACTTCTTCACTAATGCCGATGTCCCTCAAGGTTCAGTTCTTTCCCCCCCACTCTTTTCCTCTTGTATATTAATGACCTTCTTCCATTGACTGGAAATCCTATCCATAGTTTTGCCGATGATAGCACATTGCATTCCACTTTCCATTTTGAGAAACCTTATCCCGCTCAATCAGCTTCAACTTCTCGAAAATCTGCTACCAATTCCTTAAATGCCGATCTTCAGGTAATTCTCCAGTGGGGAAAAGACAACTTAGTTGATTTAAACCCTTCTAAAACTCAGTCTTGCCTTATATCTCGCAAAAAGGATTCTTCTGCTCCTATGCTTATGTTTAGTGACACTCCGATTTCTAGGCAAAATGATATATCTCTTTTGGGTATTACCCTGACTTCTAATCTCTCTTGGCACAAGCACATTACAAATATTGCTTCCTGTGCATCTAAAAAACTTGGTTTTCTCTTTCACCCTCGGCGTTACTTTTCTTCCAAACAGCTGCTCACTCTGTATAAATCGCAAATCCACCCTGTCATGGAATTTTGCTCCCACATCTGGGGTGGTGCCCCCAAAACCTCTCTCAGGCTTCTTGATTCCATTCAGAAGAGGGCAGTTAGGTTAATTGATGATTCATCTGTAACAGAGTCTCTCCACTGTCTTTCTCATAGACGTACTGTTTCTGCTGCATGCCTCTTCTACAGATATTTCCATGGGCACTGTTCTGAATTGGCTTCTATAATTCCCACTCTCTCTTTCAAAACAGTCCAAACCCGTGCCGCCAACATCCATTTACTGTCCAACTTCAAACCCACAACCAACTTTTCATCTTCCTCATTTATTCATTCAACTGCCGTTTTCTGGAACAACCTTCCCTCATACGTATTTCCTGAAAATTACAATCTACAGAAGTTCAAGTCCAATGTCATCAAATATCTTCTTTCGTCTTCTCAACCTCCAATCCAAGCATGATACTAAGTACTATAGGTTCTAATACCTCTCGTGTTTGGGGTTGACATAAAAAAAAAAAAGAATCAGCTAGCAACAAGAAAACAAATGTGATTCCTACATATATTGAAATAACTTGTAACAAACATGGCAGTGTCAGACAGGTCTTTTCGTGCTGTAACTCTGGGAAAATGATAAAAAAAAAATTCAAAAATGATGCTAAGTAAACATTTGCCTATATTTAGGAATAGCACTAAACCACAGATCTTGTGCTGTTACTGCAGGGTTAAGGACCCCATCAATTATTTTTGCTTATGATTTATTCTTGAATTTTTCTGGTCACGTATGAGTAGCATTAAACACCTGTTATTAATATTCCTGCTTATAATGCTCACCCACTTTTTAATGCTTCTGTTAAGTGTCATGCTCTTTTTTGTAACATCTGTAGTGCATCCATTCAAAATGCCACTGCTTCATAAACAGTGCAATAAAAGACAAAAAAAAAAAAAAATAATAATAATAAATAAGTTATCTGCCAGAATATTGGAGAAATGTGAAAAATAGCAATGAAATATGGAGATTCTGCTTTGAAGCTTTCCTGGTTGTAGTACTCTTCAACTTTTTAGTTTTTGTTTTATAGGTCACCAAGGACCCTGTGATTTAGATAACTAGCAAAATAAAAATATTTAAAATATGTTTATTATTTAAGTTATTCAAAACATCACCTTACTATGAGAATTTATTTGGTTAAATTGAACAATTTTTCAGCTTACTAAATTAATTTATGGAAATTTTCCCAAAAAATGATATGGTTAGAATTAAAATAACTTGTGAACTAGTTCACAGAAACTGCCAAAGCAAACTGGGTCTAAACCAAAATTGTGTTTTTGAAAGAAATGGAACATGAATAAAAGAAACTTCAGCCCTAGGTTAGAAGAAAGGTATTTTGCTTTCTATTTTCAAAAATGAACCTCATTATAAATAATTTTGTAAATGTCACCATAATAATCTCTTTTATACAGTATGTAACTTATTAGAATAAACAATTTTACATTTTGTTAGTTTGTTGTTTTTTAGTCTTTGTTTTTAAAGATTACTCTAATTATTTTTTTTTTTCTTTCCTAGCCTTTTTGGAAAGTACGATACTTTGCAGTTGAAAAATGTTTCTGTTGAGAAGAGCAATTAAGAAAAATTGCTAGTTTTGTCGAATAAACAGTAATATATTTTAAAAACACATGGATAAAGCTAATTCCTTTAGTAAATCTCAGTCTGTATCATCTTGCTGGAATATTTCTGAAACTCCACAGCTAGATATTTGCAAAGATAAGAGCCATTTAGCATCACAGAATCAGTTGAGGACATATGATTGTATTGATATATCAGATGATGAAAGTACAGACCAGTTACAAGTGAATTCTTTAAAGCAGCTTCCAGATATAATTCCACAGAATTCAACTAGTAGTGATATAAATAATTCAAGTGAATCACAAAAAGAGGATGAGAACATAATAGAAATTTTTTGCTCAATAAAGCAAAAAAGAAATGCATCTAAAACTGTTGATAAAAATAAAGCTAAATTAAAGATACTTCAGTTCCAGTGTTTTGCATGTTCATTTCTAACTCTGGATGAAAAAAAATTTGTTTCTCATTATACTAAAAATCATTCATCTAGTAAACAGGTGTTTTGCTATTTATGTGGAAAAAAGTATCATTCTCTGCATCGGTTACTAAAGCATATTAAAAGAAACAAGTGTACAAGAAAATCACGCTACAGTTGTGGTTCTAAACATTGCCAGTTTAGATGTTATTTTCGTGAAACGTTTGTTATTCATGTGAAGCAGTGCAATAAATCTGGACAAGCCTTTAGTTGTGCATATTGTGAAGAGAATTTTACACGGCCATTAGATTTAGTGCGACATATTGATAAAAGCTGTCTTTTAGTCTACCACAACCGCCCTTGCAGAACTTTGGATATTTCTGTTGAAAATCTTGAGCAGTCATCAGATGTTTCAGTATCTCCTACAACTGAGTGTCTTATATCCTCCAATGAGAAACATTTGGATCATTCTTTTAAGCCTTCATCACTCTTACAGAAAGTTTCTGATTATCCTGTATCAGTTAATACTACTGCTGATACTACTACTGTTTGTACTACTACCACTACTGCTTCTGTTTGTACTACTACCACTACTGCTTCTGTTTGTACTACTACCACTACTGCTTCTGTTTGTACTACTACCACTACTGTTTCTGTTTGTACTACCACTACTGCTTCTGTTTGTACTACTACTACTGCTTATGTTTGTGCTGCTACTACTACTACAGTTTGTGCTACTACTTTTACTGCCATTCCTAAAGGTTACATTGGAAATTTTATACCAGTTACCATGCCAAATGTAAATAATGTATGTACTGTCAGTAGTTCTGTGTCTGAACAGACAACACCTTCTAATGTATCTGTTTACAAGACTCATGGCACTTCGGTTCTTACTCCAGTTTCAAATCCTAAAAATTGTTCTCTTGTATATGTCACTGTACCTGCTTCAGCAAACACCACTAAATCCATTTCTGATTTAAATCCTGTTCTTGCATCAATGCTATCATTTCCATCAGGAACAGGAGTACCAGTTGTCCACCAGCCACCAGAGCTTCTAAATTCATTAAATACCAGTCCTTTATTTCCTGTATCCACAATTAATTCAAAATCACATGGTATTACTAGTATTGTATTATCGCAGTCACTATCTTCAGGCATAGTTAACCAAAATATTTATACTTGTGGTTCAAATAATGTAGCTGTTACACCAGTTTCCATCTCTGGATATACTACTCCAGTAGTTTCAACTGTACCACTTGCTGAGAAACCTTTTCTAACTAAATCTAATTTTATTTTAAATCCCAGTACCACTCCAGTAGTAGTATCATCATTACCATCAAATTCTGGGATTTCATCTATAAACCATTCTTCCCAGAATACATGTTTGTCATCAGATGCAGATTTAAATACTACTGTAGCAGTTACATCTTTATTTCCAGTCCAGCAGGCATCAGAATTAAATTCACATCCTCATAATAATTCTAAGTCAAGCAGTTCAGCAGCCCCTCAAAGTTTAATTTCGCTGCGACCTGCAAATATGACTAACATTCAAAACTGTTCAGATCATCCTTCCTCAACAGTAATATCTCAGAATTCATCAAATATTGTTCTGAATAATCTTGGAACTGTTGTTATTGTAAATAAAGATACATCCACAAATACACCGTCAGTTTCATCTGAAGCATGCAGTTCTAAAATCCTTTTAAAGCAGATACCATCAGCTTTAGCTTTGGTTGTAAGTAACTGTCTGGAAAAGACACATAATCCTCCTGAAAATAATGTCATTTCACAATTAAACAGCACAGACAAGACTAATTGCAATATATCTTCAATACAAAATATCCAGTCCTCTGCTGATACCTTTGTACAAGGAAAAAATTCTATAACAAAAGCTTTAACTGTGAGCTCATCAGAATCAACGTCAGAAAACATCAGAGCTGACTTCAAGATGGCGGATGATAACCATCCTCAAGAAAATTTAAATTTGGAAAACAAAGTCAAAGTACTTGCTAATTATGAAAAATGTGACTTGTTTCAAAGCATTCCTTGTAAAAATACTGGTCCACCTCCACTGATTCAGAGTTTAGGAACTACCCAAAATAATGCTGAGCATGTTGGTGGAAAAGATCATGTAACATTTCAATCAACGAGATATTTAACTGAGAGTTTATCAGATATAAAATTAGGAAAAAACAGAAGTGAAGTTCAAATGGAAAGTATGAATGCTGACAAAGTTCGAGACAATTTGTGTTGGGAAAACAAAAATGACAAACCAGTTTCCAATTATAAAAAATGTGATTTCATTGAAAGTGCGCCTTCCCAAAATGCTGATCTACCTCTGCAAAGCATAACAATAGGAAATGCCAAAAATAATCATAAGAATGTTGTTAAACAAAGAAATGTAACATTCCACCCAAACCAGGCAGACACTTATGAAATTAAAGTTATGTCAGATAATTTCAAAAATGAAAGTACTGCACAGTCCCACATTAAAGATATACCTCATGATTCTCTCAAAGAATGTGTCCTTTCCAGTAATTTACAAATACAACAAAATATAATTAAGCCTGTTTTAATTAAATATTCTCATTCAGCAGGAATAAATAATGTTGTTTATAAAAACAGTGTGGATTACAAACAGAAATTTGTAACAGAATCTGATATTTATGAGAAACCTATCTGCCGTGGTCCAGAAGTAAATGTTACTACTGAACTTCCTAAGCATTTCCCACTGGAAGCTATCAATACACAAAAAATGGAACAAGAACTAGGTAATTCTTCGATTGTACAGTATCCTTCACAATGTTCATCAATTTCTGATAACTCAAGAAAGTGCAGCTCTCCTGATACCACTTCAATCCACATGCAGAACTTGATTATCAAGAGAGAGACTCCCAATAAATCTGATCCCAAGCCTAGTACACGATGTTTAGACAGGTCTAATAACAGTAGATCTTTAGATAAATCACCATGCTTACCAAATCTTTCCATTGCTGAAGTTCCCTGCACATCTGAAGTTACAGAATTGTCATCAACTGACCCCAAAAACAGTCTCAATTACAAACAGAAATTTGTAACAGAATATGATATTTATGAGAAACCTATCTACCATGGTCCAGAAGTAAATGTTTCTACTGAACTTCCTAAGCATTTCCCACTGGAAGCTATTAATACACAAAAAATGGAACAAGAACTAGATAATTCTTCAATTGTACAGTATCCTTCACAATGTTCATCATTTTCTGATAACTCAAGAAAGTGCAGCTCTCCTGATACCACTTCAATACAGATGCAGAACTTGATTGTCAAGAGAGAAACTCCCAATAAATCTGATCCCAAGCCTAGCACACAATGTTTAGACAGGTCTAATAAAAGTAGATCTTTAGATAAATCGCCATGCTTACCAAATCTTTCCATTGCTGAAGTTCCCTGCACATCTGAAGTTACAGAATTGTCATCAACTGACCCCAAAAACAGTCTCAATTACAAACAGAAATTTGTAACAGAATATGATATTTATGAGAAACCTATCTGCCGTGGTCCAGAAGTAAACGTTACTACTGAACTTCCTAAGCATTTCCCACTGGAAGCTATTAATACACAAAAAATGGAACAAGAACTAGGTAATTCTTCAATTGTACAGTATCCTTCACAATGTTCATCATTTTCTGATAACTCAAGAAAGTGCAGCTCTCCTGATACCACTTCAATCCAGATGCAGAACTTGATTATCAAGAGAGAAACTTCCAGTAAATCTGATCCCAAGCCTAGTACGCTATGTTTAAGCAGTTCTAATGACAGTACATCTTTAGATAAATCACCGTGCTTACCAACTTGTTCCATTGCTGAAGTTCACTGCACATCTGAACCAACTTGTTCCATTGCTGAAGTTCACTGCACATCTGAAGTTACAGCATTGTCATCAGCTGAACCCAAAGATTTTGTGAACTTTTCATCTCTTCAAAATTTAGATTCTTCTTTTGATCACACTACAAGTAATACATCTTCTCACAATGCATTCATGCAAAGAAATGAACATTATCATCCCAGTCACATAAAGGATACCTCAGCTTCCAACCTCACTGAAAACTCAAATGAAAATGAATTCAAAAGCAACACTGTACTACTTAGTGAAAAAGCATCAATTAAATATAGAAAAGCTGGTCCTGATGAACAAGATTTTAGTCATAAACATCTTAAATCTTTATTAGCACTGAATGAAATGTTAAAAAAAGAGAAACTTGTACATTTTTTTAAATGCATGAGCAAAAAGTGTTCCTATTCTTGCAATAATCAGGACATATTTTTGTTTCATATTAATTTGCATGAGGAAGCAAAGATGAATTGTATATATTGCCAAAAAGAATATGAAAGTAAATATCTTGTTTTGCATATGCTTGAAAGTCATGGGAATCAAAATTACCAGTGCTGTTTTTGCTTTTATCGTGCTGTTAGTTCAGTTCACTTAACGTTGCACTGGCACAAGACTCACTCTAATGTAGCATTTGAAATGCTGCACTGTCCAATAACAAAGAATAACAGTGATGATTCAGATGGGCTTATAGACCTTTCCAAGTTTGACAAGGTTTGCTGCACTGCCAAGAGTTGTGAGTATAATACATATGATCCTGCAGATTTAAAGGCCCATATTTTGCAGGTCCATGATTTCATTATATTTAAATGTTTTAAATGTAATATGATGTTTCATGTGGATATACTAATTAGTCATCTGTGTACCCATGGTTATAATAAATTTCATTGTATTTACTGTGCATACAACTCCAGTATCAAAGAAACTATTCTTTATCATGTGGCTGATTTTCATCCAGATAAGCCACTCAAGATTTTTGAAAGGTCTTCAAAACATAAAATCTCCAATCCTATTATGTTGTTGCAAAGAATTACACATAATGATTTACATTTTACGTCATCCCAAAGTCCCAAAATCTTTTCTGAAATTGAGGATAGTTTAGAAAATTCAAAAATGAACTCTACATTTGTCAGTGAAGGAAACAGCAGTGAATCAGGAGCAGAACTTAAAATTCAGAATGTCTTTTCCTGCACTGAAATTAAAAATGATGATTGCTATTCTCCAGCTGAAAATGTTCCCGAGACTGTCAAAGTCTCGAAACGCATCTATGACCCCTTTTCAGATATGTCTAAAAATAGTGACTCGCCTCGAAAACATTTGATATGCTCTTTTATAGAAACTAAAGGTAGTGAAAAACATAATCTTGTGGACAGCTGTTTTGTGTGCTCTCTATGTTCAGCAGATTGTTTTAGTTTGAAGAGTATGTTGCATCATTTACATTCAGCACATTACGTTGAAGGAATTTACAAATGTGACAACTGTAATAAATATACCATGACGAAAACTGAAATGATTATTCATGTAGAGACACATCACACCTCTCAGAGCAAATTTTTCTACCTTTGCACAGAGAAAGGTAAGTCTGCTCCAAGCCAAACAATTTGCACTAAAAATATTAAGACACTGTATTGTGTATTTTGTGGATACAAAGATAATTGTAATATTGAACAGTTTGTTGAACATCTCTATAAGGAACTGAATTACAAGCGCTTTAAATGTAGTTTGTGCAAGAAAGCGTTTCTTAATAAAGATGAAACTGAGAATCACATTATGTGTTGCCACGAAGATAGCAACAGTAATTGTATAATTCAGCTAGCTAAAGAAATTGAGCAGTGGATTGAAGGATATATAAAAGAAACTGAAAATCCTAATGTTTCCAGTCAGACCGAACCAGTGTCTTGTGGCACAAATGCATGCATTTGTCCTGTATGTGGTTGGCAAAATCCTGATATATTTGATATTCAGGAGCATCTTTTTAATCATAGCCATTATAAACCTTATTTGTGCAGCCATTGTGAAGAGCCTTTCTCAGATTTCAGGAAATTATTGGAACATATCTGCAATGAACACAAAGGAACTAATTTTAATATCATAAAAATTACCATAGAATACATTGAAAGCTGGGCATGGGGAATTATTGATAAACAGTTAGGAAGAAAGCATAATATGCATGTTATTGGAGCCTTACCATGTAGCATTGAAAAATGTAAATTTGCAACCCAGATAATAAATGATTTGAACACCCATGTTATTAGTCACTTTGCAAATATTAAATATAAATGTAAATATTGTTCATCATTGGAAAAAAATTATGAAGCCCTTTTGAAACATGAAAATCAAACACACATTAAAAATAGTGAAATGGCCATCCCTACAACATTGCCAGAGAATAATGTCACATTTAAAGAAAAGTACAATGCTTTGACAAACACCATCCATATAGCAAATTGTGGTATAACCGGCTGTGAGCCATCAGCTGATGATGTAAATGATACTTCTAGAAAAAGATATAAATATCAGTGTTCATATTGTACCAAGTCATCCTTCTATGTTAATGAACTGAAATCACATTGGAAAATCAGTCATAGCAAAGATGGGTGTGTATTTTCTATATTTAAAACAAACAGTTCTAAAGAATTTGATATAGAAGCAATGACAAGAAATGACAGCTCTTTGTCTGATAAAATGATACATCGTGTAGATTCAGATAGCAAAAATACTGCCTTTTATCCTAAAATGAAAAAGTATCATCTTTGTTATTATTGTAAATATAAGCATTGCAACAGAGCAAAAATGTTTGAACACACCAAAAAACTTCATCAGTTGGTAGTCTTTGTAGTTGCTCATGAATGGCAGAAGACTCCTGAATATGAAAAATTACTTAAGACCAAAGACACGGTTAATTTGCATTGTGCATATTGTTCATTTTATTGTTTTAAAGTACTTTTGTTTATTGATCATATTATTGAACATCATGTGCATAGATTTATTTGTGGGGTCTGTGATGCAGTATTTTTACATGCTAGTAGTGCAAAAAAGCACTGCAGTCGTTGCCATCCAGAAAGTGAAAGTAAAGTTCTTTTGTTGTATGATCAGAGCATAATTAGTATTGTACCAGTATCTGCTTCGGAAAACATTCCATCATATCTTCCAAGTGTATTGCCAAATGTTGAAATACTCATGATTGATACCAAAATTTCTTTATCAAGAAAGTGGACATCTGATATGGAAAATGAAACCAGTGTCACAGCAATTGAGCCAAAAAAATGGAAAACAGCTGAAACAGAAAATAAAATAACTGTTACAGTAGCTGAACCAGAGAAATGGAAATCAAATTATTCTCTTAACTCAAACCATCCTGTGTTCAAAAATGACCTACCAGTGACAAGTAGAGACCATAAGTTGCAATTATATGGGAATGAAATAGATAAGTTTAAAAACAGTACAAGTTTAAAAACAGTACAAGGCAAATCAAATTCTGAATTTGAAAGAAGAGAATTTGATGATAATTGTAACCTGCATGTGACATATGACCCATCAGATATATCAGAAACAGACAGTCATTCATCTGTAGAAGTAGAAACCAAGACAGCACAAAAGTGTGTTGATTCTGACGTTGACTTACTGTCATCTCAGATATATTCATTTTATGGTAGAAAAGAAGAGCCAATTGATGCAGATAAGATAAGTATTAATTTTTATACTGATGACTCTGTTATTCCAGTGAAATTGCCATTAAAATATGTAGTTCAAAAAGTGAACTTGCAACCAAAACTTATTTTGACTGATTTTAAAGAGGAGCTATGTAAAATAATTGCTTTGGGAGCACATAGATGATAAGATTTTATATGAAAATTCAAAAATACTGTTTAAAAATTACAAGGATGATTAATTGATTCCATAAATTGATGAAAATTGCTGTTGATTTAATTTTTCAGCAGCGGAAGGTGATATAAGAAAGAATCTAAGCTTACTTAAGTATATTCTGTTTGCTTGGTTAGTCTACATCCTTGCTTGTATGTTTCAAAATTTGCTTGACCTTTGAAAACTGCTTTATCAAGATGGTGCCAAAGAAAGAAAGAAATTTAGCAAATATGGTGACTAGGAAATATTAAGCTAAACTAAGACATCCTTATATATTTGGAACTCTTCATATGATTTATTGGATAAATGCTAATATTGATCACAAGCTGGAGATATTCAGGAACTGAAGCCACCAAAAAAGTTGCTGATAATGTGCATTTGGTACGAGAAATTAGTAAAAATAATTAAAATAATAATTAGATAGGTAGCCCTTATAAAAATAATTTTCTTTTATAAGGGCTGCCTCTTGAATTTCAAACTACTGTGAGAAATATGAACCATTTCTCAGCGCTGAAATCATACATAACTGTTTTACATAATTCTCTGAAAGTGGTGCATCATATGGAAGGAATTCCTTAATAAAGGTTCTTGCTGTGTGGTATTCAGTAAGATTCTTACTTCATTTTATGGCAAATCACTTGATATCTGTAACAGAAAAACATGCAAATAGAAGTTGATTTTGTTTTTCTTTTGAGCACTTATCTGCATGTTAAAATTGTTTGTGTGACTTATTAAAGTGGAAAAAAAAATTGCATTGTTTTTTAATTACTATTTTGGCTGCTGAAATGTAGTTTTGTATTACTAAATTCCACTTGAGAGATTTTAATAGTACATATCCAAATATGTACTATTAAAATATTATGTACAAGCTGTCCCTGAAAATTGTTGCCATATTTTGACATGCTCTTGTCAATGTGGGAGTTGCTGCATTTGAAAACCCACAGAAAGCCCTAACAGATATTCATAATGGTTACTATAGGCATCTTTGCACCATACCATTGTGCCTCAATTGAATGAACATTTGTGGCAGTACAATGGTTTTGTCACTTGTCACTCAATTGAATAGGTCTGGTTTCAAAGAAGCCTCTTCAGTTGGGGTGTAGTTATCCAAATACAGGTAGAGGAAGTAGCCCCACCCACGAGGTCTCTAGGTTTTTTAGCCCACTTAACATGCAAATTAGTCCATGAATGCTCGTTGATACACACACAGTGCAATATGGCCTTCGATGCAGACTATATAAATAACAACAGCTGAATGGTATTCAAGTTTGTACTTTGAGTTCCTTTGAGTGGATACATTTGCCTGTTTGTGTGCATGTGCACATAAATAAAATTGAATTTAAAATCAGAATATCTATTCGACAACTGTGAATTTTCATATTCCTTTAATGTCATCTATCTGTTTATGTACAAAGCACACCATGCATCTGCTCATGTAACTTTTTTTTTTTTTTCAGACTGATCAACTTCATTAACATTTTTTTAAAAAAAATCTTGAAATAAAAGCCAAATAGTCAATTTCAAATTATTTTATTTTTATTATTTTTTCCCTCAAATAATACTGTATGGTATACAAAGTAAACTTTGCACACCAAATTTTGTTAGTATATTTAACACACCTGTTGGTATATTTAACGGTGTGTTAAATATACCAACAAAATTACACAAACAGGTGTAACTTTGTTAGGCACACTGTTTCAATTAAAAATACCATATATTAGTTGTTCCCCTTAAAGTGTTAGAATTACCAGTATCATTGCAAAACGCATAATTTTAAAATTTTTCTAGCTTTAATGTAAATAGCAATAAGAGCTTAATAATAAATTTTTCTAGCCTTTAAATGCTAGCCTTTAAAAAAATTAATGCAAGGACTCCAGAGTTCCTGTGGGTTTCTTGCATATACAGTCGGATTCAACTAAACTGACATTGGAAATAATGATAACTGGCTAAATTGCACAGTGAAGTTAATTATGAAGAAACATATTCATGTGAATTGCACCATTTTACCTTGGTTACAACATCATTTCAAAATTGCACCTCGACTGTAACATCAAATTTTCCAGTGAACTGATCAGCAACATTTCACTGTATAAGTTGATATAATTTGGAAATGACACTGCATAGTGATTTTCTATAGATTAGTTTTAAATGAACTACTCTTTTACCACATGAATAGTGCAAAATTAGTTTAGCATTAGTAGAGGCATGTGATGCAAGAAAGCAAGTTTATGCAGCATCAGCCAAAAAAAAAAAAAAAAAATGCTCCCATTTCACCCTTCCGTTCATTCCAAATACCTGTCCAGCTCAGCCTTAAACTTATTTAGGCTATCAACTTCCACAACAAAAGATGAAAGTCTGTTCCACCAACCAACTACCCGCTGGCTAAAAGCCAGCAGGTAGTGTTTTGTTTTGCAGCTTTATTGTATTTTGCAGCTTTATTAAGTGTTTTGACTAAATGTCACCTTTGTAATAAGTTTAAGAATTAGGTCAAAGCACTTAATTAGTAAACTAATTTTGCATTATCCATGTGGTAAAAGAATGGTTCATTTCAGAATTAATCTAAGTTGATTTCTTTTATACAGTTGCATTTTGGATAGTGTCATATTTCAGGAAAATTTGTAATAAGAACTGCTCTACTTTTAATTCAGTTATTTCTGCCTCTAAAGGGTTTACTTCATGATATTTACTGCCTGTTAAGGGTTTACTTCATGATTATGCTGCACAGTAAACTGTGAATTTATAGCTCCCTTGTGTAGAAGATCATGAAACCTAAACATAAGGTGATGATGTGATATCACCCTTATTGATGTTATACTACATGGAAAGCTTTGATTATGTAACCGAACCATTCTTTGTGGCCTGTTTAGTACTGTGCTGCAAATTGGTTTCACTATAAACAATGCCTCAATATGGAAGCACATGTGCTCTGGAAAACTGACTGCCTTGAAAGTTTATTTTTCAAGAGTAAACCCCCAAGAGTTTTGTATCATCCATACGTATGTAGCTACCTTCTGTTTGAGAACATTGTTTTTGTTTTGAATTCCAGTCAGTTGGCATTAATCTGTTACAAAGATTAAGATGTGATTTTTACTTTTACAATGGACAGAAAGCAAAAAGTTGTGTTGAGAATAAAATGAAAGTTATTAGAGAAATATAAAATGGAAACGAGAAATGTGTTGTTGCTCGTGAATTTAACTTAACAAATTCTACGGTGTCCATAATTTGGATTTAAAAAAAAAAAAAAAAATTATTGCTTCAATTGAAAAGAATTGTAGCAGAAGAAATGCATACTTGAATCCAAACGCTGTTCTCAATGAGGTTCCTTTAAAGTGGTTTATATAGCAAAGGAGTGAAAATATCCTGATATTTTCACTTCTTTGCTTTTTTTTTTTTTCCCTGGATATCAGGATTATTTCACAGAAAATAATCCTGATATCCATGGTTCACTTTTAATGATTAAAGCAGAACATTATGCTAAATTATTTGGAATTGAGAACTTTCTGTTCTACTTTGGATAGTATTCTGATTTAATGTATGTATATAAATAATGTGTAGAATGTCCATGAGGGTGAAACATTTAGAGTAACTACAGATGTGATATGTGTACATTTTATAATAGATTTTATTATTAAATTTCTGCTAATTTCAGTATAATTTAAAATGTCAACCTCTGTTATAATGTCACTTGGTTATAACATCAAGAATATTACTCTGCCCTCAATGACACTATAACCAAGTTTGTGCTAATCTATCTGTGAATATTAGATCTGGGAATTCTACTTCTCCACGTTGTACAAACCGTTAATGAAGAAAGCATTAATCCAAAAGCTACACCACAGTAGTAGTGTGAAGGCACCATCTTGACATAAAAACACACACACCTTACTATACATCACCTCAATAACAGATACAGCTACTGAGGCTTGACAGATTTACATGCTTCATCTAGATGTTAGATTTGCATCCTTCATCACTTTACATTACATAGACATCCAGTTTAAGGTTTCTTGCACATAAACATAGGATTATATTGTTAGCAAATACTGGTAAGAATTGAGGAATGTTGATTCCAGAATTAACTTACAGGATCCAGTGGACTTTGTTGGCTGTTAATCTGCCTTTAACATTTTTTTTCTAAAGTGTATTGTCTTCGGTACAAAATTCACAAAACTCTAGCTGTTAGTACATTTTGCACCTTATCTTGTATATCATGGGCCTTGCAGTTATTGAAATTTTAGGCATGATAGCAGATAAAGATGTTTCCTTATATGAGTCATATTTTTTCCTATGCATCATTCTTGAATTTTAATTAAGCACTTTAATGCTTGTTTGAGTTACATAGAAGACAATCTTTCCATTCCTAGCTTCTCAAACACTGACAACTTAACCATTGTGATAATCCAAGCTGTGGACTTTCAGGTGTAATTAGTCTGAATGTTGTGATTATATGCAATAGAATCTCATAAATCTGGCAACAGATTTGATTATTGCATGGCTCTACTTTTAGTAAATTGTATAAATCATCAGCTACAACAATGTTCTGCCAGTGTGGCAAAGCAATGGCAATTACAGCATATCTCTTACTTTGGGAGAGTTACCAGAATATTGCATTCTAACCCTTAAGTTAGAAAGACAAAAGGAAAACACTGTTGTATTAATCATTCTAATAATAATACAGATGTATGAATATGACCACAAAATTTTGCCAAAGCTTTCTGAAGTAGTTTCCCATTGTCAGTAAAACTTACAAAGTTAGCCACGCTTGCAATTGAGAAACTAGTTCCTAATGAAGTTAACAATGCAGGTGAATATTTAAAATAAATAGCACTAATTGTTTTATTTTGGACGGCACCTCCTTAGCCAGGTGGGCAGGAGCAGCAGTGCATAGCACATGCTTTCTGATTAGACTGGGGTTCAAGCCCATGACCACCAAATATGGAGGATGCGGAAGGTTAGGGAATGACCACCGCATATCCCCAGCCCGGATAAAGGGTAAGGGTTGGCATCAGGAAGGGCATCCGGCTGTAAAAATTTCATGTCAAAACAGTAAAAAAAAATGCTGCCCTCATATATAATGGGAAAAAGGAGAGGAAAAATAAAAAAAAAAATTGTTTTATTTTGAACTATATTATTATATGATGTTTTGTATTGCTATATTGGTTTAGTTTTATCATATAATAATTTATAATGAAGTCCATAAATTCAGGTAACTCTTAAAACGTTTGTCAATAATGTATTTAATAAATGTAACAGCGTATTAACATTTATTGAAATACAGTTGAATATATACTTCAGTAAATGTTAATGTGTAATTTTTGATAAGCATTGTTAAATATGTATAATAAAGTTTTAATATACCTTATATATTAGAACTATATGTGAATGGGGTTTGCTTGAACTATATATATACATACTATATATTTTATCAATATATAGTCTGTATGTATATACATGTATATATATAGTTCAAGTCTGTGTATATATATATGTATAGTTCATGTTAGTTCAACTCTGAAATCATTGCTCTGCTTACAACTATTTTTGCACATTTGGCTAATAAAGTTATTAAAATTTGCAGTTGTTGCAGTTATTAAAATGAAATTATTAAAGTTAAAATTAAAGCCAATTCATTTTCAGAAATAGTTATCTCTATACAGCCAGTACCCATATACATTCTCCAACATGAACTGGGACATTAAATGAGAAAACAGAGGTTAAAGAAATTTTTGATATTGATTTTATGAATTTAAGTAAAAATGACCATGAGAATATGGATATATAAGTAAAAATGTCCGCATAATGAAAAAATATATTATTATTATTATTATTATTAGCCACATATAATGTAAAACGATATTCAAACTTTAGGAGATTGTTCACTACACTGCTTCACAAAATTAACAGAACATAATGTTTTTCATGCATATTTTATTGTGAACTGTGTTGCCAAATATGAATATTTGTTTTAATAGGCATCCTGGCATGTAAGTTCCAAATATCCAACAGAAATCGATCTACCACCTTACAGAGCAGCATGGTATGCAAATTATTCATGCCTATAAAGGTTGCAACCACATCACTTTATTCCTGTGTTTTTTTTTTTTTTTTTTGTTTTTTTTTGGCTTGCTCAGTGGGATAGCCACATCCAGTACTCAGGATAGCAAGTCGTCGTTTGGATGATTCTTTGAGATGAGATGGCAGGTTGTTGGATGACTTGAAGCTGGACAGTCGCAGGCAGAAGTGGCACGGTTTAACACGTCACACAGTTGTCTTGGCATGGAAGTAGTTTTGGAGACAAACCATTACAAGAAGGGCTGGCCTAGGCTGCCCAATGGCTAAATTCTATCTGGCTCTAACAGAAAGAGGGAGCCCTACGATGTCCTATCATCAACTGTCTCTTGAGGTTGCTGCGGCTACAGGTAAAAACATTCCCAATTGGACTGCGTTAAGAAGGCTAAATTCAAGTGGACCATGCAAGGAAGCCAGTGGTTTTTATCATTAATCCCAAACCACTGCAGAGCTCATCAAAACATGCCATGAACTTGTGACTTAGAGCGCTGACAAATGGAGAAGTTCTGTTTTCTGATGAGTCCCGTTTTAGCCTACAAACATTCTAGATATTATTTCTTCTGGAGAAATAACATCTAGAATGGATGAATAATATGGTACCATCCCTCCAACATCAGGAAGGGATGGTGGAGGCAGTATTCTGATGTTGGGGTGGAATAATGATCAATGGCTGCACCCCTCATGTTTTGATAGTACTGTAACTGTACAGAGGTACCGAAAATAGATCCTCGAACCCTATGTGCAACTATTTAGGGGTTCAGTTTGCCCAGATTTTCATGCACTACAACACTGCACAGAGCTAAAGTGGTGACGGAACACAACCCTATGTGCAACTATTTAGGGGTTCAGTTTGCCCAGATTTTCATGCACTACAACACTGCACAGAGCTAAAGTGGTGACGGAACACCTTGAAACTGAAGATGTCCAGTGACTGCTGTAGCCAGTGCAATCACCAGACATAAATCTGATAGAACGTGGGATGCCCTTAAGTGTCACATTGCACACCAACAGCCAATTCTGTCACTTGGTGAGCTAAGGTCTGTGTCTAAGACTTATAGATTTACCTTTATATAGAGCACGGTTCACCGCTGTCAGGCCTGTTTAGCCTTTGGAAGGAATCGTATTGTGACCATATTTTCGAACATCTTGTATCAACTTCTGTAATGCTGCCTTTTTGGCAGTTCTTATACAATCCCAATAAATGTCCCTTATACCTGTGCGAAGTTTCTCACTATCTCCCCATTTCATTCTGTGGTACACCATACTGAAAAATAATTTCGATATCGTATACGTGAATTTCAGGAAAGCTTTTGATACCGTTGCACTTGGAAGACTACTGTGCAAATTAGAGCAGTATGGCATTAAGGACAAGTTGCTACAATGGATAAAAGGATGGTTGAGTGGGAGAAGACAGATTGTGGTAATCAATGGATACTGCTGTTCTTGGACTAATGTTAATTGTGGTGTATCCAGGGTTCGTTGTAGGTTGTTTTGTATATTTATCAATGATATTGATGAAGGTATATCAAGCTTAATGTCAAAGTTTGCAGAGCGAATTGAGCAAATGATACAAAGGTTGGCTGGGGTAATAATATCAGTATGCCGCTGCAACAGGATCTGGAAAAGTTTGGCAGATGGGCTGAGAAGTGGCAACTGAAATTTAACATTGGCAGATGATAAGTACTGCGTATGGGTAACTAACTCAAGAGAAATCTACCAACTGCTTGGTGGGGTTATGGGGTCTTGTCAATGATAGGAATTTTGCTAGCAGGGATAAGGTGATTATCCCCTTGTATAAGGCAATGGTCAGGCCACACCTTGAGTACTGTGTACAGATCTGGCAGCCTCATTTTAGAAAGAATGTAGAATTGCTATAATGAGTACAGAGAAGGGCAACAAGACTGGTGAGTGGAACAAAGGGGGGCTGCTCTTATGAAGCAAGGCTTAAGTTTTGCAAATTGCAGTCTGGAGACTAAGCACCTGCAAGGTGTATAAGGCGTTGAATGGATTGAGCAGGCTCAATGCTGATGGGATTCTTGCTCAGATTACCAATCTGAGGTGGCATAAAAAAATTGAGGAAAGACAGTTGTCGAATAGATGTGTGGAAATTTGCCTTTAGCCAGTGGGTAGTTGATTGCTGGAACAAACTTCTATTTGTCATGGAAGTTGATAGCTTAAATAAATTCAAGGAAGAAGTGGATAAACTTTTGGAGTGAATGGATGGATGAAATGGGAATTTTTTTATTTTATTTTGGCTGATGCTGTATACGCTTGTTTCTTGCATAATATGCCTCTACTAATGCTAGTACCAAATTTTGTCCTTCATTGCAAACTGCACGAGTTACACCATGTTTCCTATGTGTTGTGTTAATTTTATTGGGTGCTGTAGGTGGTTTCAATTGTATAATAATAAAATTCTAAAATAAGGATAGAGAAAATGTAAACAAGCAGCCCATTGTAGATAAGTGAACGTGTAACATTTCAAATACAGTTATTAGTAAAAAGATAAATGCAGCCATGGCTAGTACTGACATTTAGTGCTAGTATTGATGTTTTTATGTATCTGCCTGTGCTTGCCTGTATAAACTTCATGAGTATGGGTGCTACGAGTGTTGGAATGCGAAGGTTCTATACTGATGATTCAACTGGAACTAAAGTAGGACCTGTTCCAGTACTAGTGATGAGTTTACTCTTTATTGCTTCTGTGTTTATGCTGCATATCTGGGATAAAGAAATGCTGAGTCACAGAAAGAAAATATATTGGCTCAGAAGAATATGGGGAAATTCCCAATTTGGAAAATGTTTCTATATTTCTAGCACTGGTGTGCAAAATTTACAGACGTCAGGTTTTCACCTGTAGCTTCTCATAGGAGTGGCCTGGATATGGGAAAAGCATACCAAAGGAACCTCGTGAGGTACAGAAATGAAGAAAACAACACTGAAACAAAATGGTACAGAGGGACTTTATTCAAACATGGCAACATAGCACTGGCTTCCATGATACAGATGCATCACCAAAGATGGAATGAAGCGAAGAGGTGGTCCTCAGTAGATATGGCTACCCCTAATGTTGATGCAGGCTCTGCACCGCCTGTCCATACTTAGAACAATGTTGATAAGTTCTTGTGGTAACATCGTCCATTCTTCTGTCAGCACCATCTCCAGCTGGTGAAGATTTTCTAGTGGGTGTAGATGTGCCGCTAGGCGTCTCCCCATTGCATCCCATATGTCTTCAATGTGATTTGGAATGGGCAGGCCAATCCATACCATCAATTTCCTCACTTTCCAAAAGCATATCAACTGCTGCAGTGCAATGGGGTGTGGCGGTATCCATAAACATGAACTCTGGGCCAGTGGCACCTCAGAACAGATGCACATGGGGTAGGATTACCTCAGTACAGTAGCGTGCACCAATTACAGTACCTGGAGTTGTGTACGCCCATCCGAGATAATGCCTCCCCAGACTAGAAATACCTCAACAGCCATATCGATCCCTTTCAGCGATGTTTGCATGGTGATAATGTGTGGAAATCTCTCGCCAGATTAGCTATGTCCAGAATCCCTGCTGAGACTGAATCTACTCTCATCAGTAAAGAGTACTTTAAGTAAAGATTTTGTGGTTCTAAACTTTAGAAATAGTGTTGGTCCCTACGTTTTGCACACCAGTCTACATAAATATATATTTTTTTTATGTAAACCCCAAACACGAGAGGTATTAGAACCTATAGTACTTAGTACCATGCTTGGGTTGGAGGTTGAGAAGACAAAAGAAGATATATGTTGACATTGGAATTGAACTTCTGTAGACTAATTTTCAGGAAATATGTGTGAAGGAAAGTTGTTCCAGAAAATGGCAGTTGAATGAATAAACGAGGAAGATGAAAAGTTGGTTCTGTGAGTTTGAAGTTGGACAGTAAATGGATGTTGACTGGTGGTGGCACGTGTTCAGACTGCTTTGAAAGAGAGAGCGGGAATTATAGAAGCCAATTCAGAAGAACAGTGCCCATGAAAATATCTAGAAGAGACATGCAGCAGAAATAGTACGTCTATGAGACAGCTAGTGGGGAGACTGTTAGAGATGAATCATTAATTAACCTAACTGCCCCCTTCTGAATGGAATCAAGAAGCATTAGAGAGGTTTTGGGGGCACCACCCCAGATGTGGGAAAAATATTTCATGGTAGGGCGGATTTGCGATTTGTACAGATTGAACAGATGTTTGGAAGAAAAACACCGAGAGCGAAAGAGAAAACCAACTTTTTTAAATGCAGAGGAAGCAATATTTGTAATGTGCTTGTGCCAAGAGAGATTAGAAGTAAGGTAATCCCCAAAAGAGATATTTTGCCTAGAAATCAGAGTGTCACCAAAGATAAGCCTAAGAGCAGAACAATCCTTTTTGCGGGAGATAAGACAAGACTGAGTTTTAGAAGGATTGAAATCAACTAAGTTCTCTTTGCCCCACTGGAGAATTACCTGGAGGTCAGCATTTAAGGAATTGGTAACAGATTTTCGAGAAGTTGAAGCTGATCGAGCAGGGCAAGGTTTCACAAAATGGAAAGTGGAATGCAATGTGCTATCATCGGCAAAACTATGGATAGGATTTCCAGTCAATGGAAGGTCATTAATATACAAGAGGAAAAGAACTGAACCGTGGGGGACACCAGCATTAGTGGAGAAGTTAGAAGACAGCCATATACCATCATCCTCAGCGAGTGATCAGAGAAAACTGGATAACCAATTACAAAAAACAGTTGGCAAACCAGAAGATGGAAGCTTGTTTAGAAGACCTTTATGCCAAACATGATGGAAGGCCTTTGAGATGTCAAGAGCAACTGCTTGTGTGTCACCAAACTTTTCCATTGAATTAGTCCATAAATAGGTAATATAAACCAGAATACCACCAGTGGATTGACACTAACGGAATACATAGTGGTGATCGTTGATCAGACAGAAGGTTTCTAGGTTGTTTAAGAGTTGGCGGTTAATTGATTTCTCAGTTACTTTAGAAAGAGTAGAAGTAATTGGATGGAAGATTTGTTACCCTTTTCAGGAACTGGCTGGATATGAGCAAATTTCCAAGCAGAAGAAAAAACACCTTTGGAATAAGAAAGTGAAAAGAGACGGCAAAGAACAGGAGTAAGTTCAGGAACACAGATTTTGAGAACAAGTGGAGAAATACCATCGAGACCTGGAGCTTTCTTAGCATCAAGATTCGTCAAAATCATGACATCCTCTTGACGGAAGACCACAGGAGGCATTGAGTGGAGCGTGTTGGGGAATGGTGGGAAGTGTTTTACCAAGATCATTAATACATGAGTTGGAAGAAAAATGGGATGCTAGCAGGTCAGCTTTATCTTTGGCTGAAGTGACAACAGAACCGTCTGGTTTGGACAGAGGAGGGAGCAGAGATGGGCAAAAGTTGTGGGCAATAGTTTTGGCAATTGACCAGAATGCTCGGCTTCCATTAGGGCAAGAAGCAAGTTTTCTTCTCTTAAAAAAAAAAAAAAAGGTAAAGTGCAGCCATTATCAACCCACTGCAGGATGGAAGCCTCCTCAATAATTCTGTTCAAACTCTAGTTTGGACTGAATAACTGCTTTATAATTGTGAGGTTTGGTGTAAGCAGAAAATAAAACTGGAGAATTAGAAACAAGCCAATTACAACTTTCTTCTCTTGAACAGTCTTAGCACATTCATTGTAAAACCAAGGTTTAGATAAAGGGCTAGATTTTATAGTGGAGTGTGGGATAAAGGATTCCATTCCTGCAGGAATAATTTCACTAACACGATCTGAGCAAACATTGACATCAGAAGTTTTGAAACAGTAATCCGACCAAGGAAAAGAAGAAAAGAAACACGCAGGTCATCCCATTTTACATTCTCGTAATGCCAAACAATACTAGATTGGGATTAGGCATGAGATAAAGGGTGCATTGGGGAAGAGACGATCACCAAGTTGTGATCTGAGGTGCCTAAAGGACCTCTCACTTCAACCATGTACTTAGAAAGGTTGTTTGTGGGAAAAAGGTCAAGCGTGTTGGCTGTATGATTAGGATTGTCTGGTATTCTTTTAGGTTAATGAACAGTCTGTGCAAGGTCATTAGTAATTGAAAATGCCTCAGCATCTTGACCAGCTGGGTCAGTGTGACTCAAAAACGGAAGTCAGCTGGAGTTGTGAACATTAAAATCACCAAGGAAAATTACCTCACTGTTAGGAAAGTTGGACTGGAGAAGGTCAAGTTGCAAAGAGAGGAAGTTAAAGAGCTTCAAGTGATTAGTGCAGTTGGGAAAACGGTTAAAATCTCTCTACCTCATTGAATTTGGCACAATGAGATAGAGATTTGACGCCGCAGAAGATCGAAAAGAGGAGATTCCAAATTACCAAGTCTCTGACAGGGCATATCGGAACGGACATATGCACACCACCTTCGAGGCGAAAGGAATCATACATCGATAATTTGGGCAACTGAGAGCTGTAGTTGAATCAACTGATCACTCAGATTCTGTAAGAAAAAGTACATGGGGTTTGGCAGACTGTAAGTGGAAATGGACATCGTTGAGAATAGAATTGAGACTTTGTATATTTGTGAAATGAATTAGGAAGTGTTTGGAGGGGTAGATCTTTTTACAGATAAGCTTTCTATATTAGTTTGACAATTCATGGTGTATTCAATAGTAAGAAAGTGGGTGGGACATGCTGTATTAAGTAATGAAATTTTTGAATATGGCATACACATGGTAAGTATATACCCAGATCCTTGACATAACGTGGCCTTGACAATGTCCCCCCGCATACCCACTACTCGGACTCCCTCCAGTCACTATCTGGCAGAGTAGAGGTTGCAAGATTATACACTAGATGATCCAGAAGCCTCCTAGAGAGTTACCAATAGGTTCGGTCCAGTGTACTAACTAGCGGCTGGCCTGCGAACACCGTTTTAGAGCTGTACCCTCGAAATGTAAAGAAGATTGGATCTTGCCATGATGTTCAGTCTAACCTCAAAAGTAATCAGTCATACTGCATGATGGAAGGGTTGTCCAGAACTTAGCTCTGGAGACTAAACATGGGTTCCACCACTTCAAGCTTCCAATATTGGGTTCTTGAGGTCCCAAATAAAATTAGGAAAGCGTTCTTGGCTTCAAATTTCTTGGCTTTGAAACAACGTAAGCAGGGGTCGAGGTGTGGTGCCCACACCACATGGAGGAATGCCTGGTAACACAGAGGGGCAGTATTCCTCCATGTGGTGTGGGCACCACACCTCGACCCCTGCTTACGTTGTTTCATGCCTGGGTGGTCTCCGACCGTATGCTTGTGCATGTAGGTTATACCCAGGATTACTAACAGTCCCACCATCGTGAAGGTGCAAGTAGAGGATTTGGCTGTCACAGACCGAACTTCACCAAAATTGGGTCCACTTGATTTGAGTGTCACCTGAATATCAGTTCCAACAGCGTTTTAGACTCCCAGGTAGCAAGTACAGTTTGTCTGGCATATCTGAGAGACTGTCTCTGACAACCTCAAGGACCGAAAACTCCATGGACCCAAAACCTCCAAGGAGCCAAGACAGAAACTCTATGCTTTTGCATAGAGTTTCTGTCTCAAGAAGGGCCAGTTCAAGGGATTTCCTTGCTGTGGGCAGAAAGATTTTTTGGTGTCCCTTTACTAAGGATATATATATATTTTGCCTCATTGGTCTGTTTTTGGCACCTGGGCAAGGACCCTACTAGCCTGTACCTTAGTCCAGCACTGGTCTTGAGAATTGTGCTTTTTTTTTCTCTCAGATCTGGAGAAATCACTTCTATAATCAAGAAATAAAATGTAAAATTTTTCCTTTAAGCGCGTCTCAATAAAACGTAAATAATTTTTTTTCCAAAATGATGGTAAATTGGAAATAAATGTTTATTATTTTTTAAAATAAATTGAATTTTCGAAATACATCGTCAATTTTTTCTTTAAGTGTAAACATTTAACCCTGAACACAATGATCCAGTGAAAATTACAGTATAAGCCAGAATATTTAAAATACTTCAAGGAGCTGCAAGAACGATCTGGAAATGTCTGATACCAGTGTGTGTTTGGTGCCTACAAGTACTGGCAACTAAATCGATGAAAGAAAATAAACTGAAATGTTATTGGTTCATCCTAATCTTGTTGATAAGTCACTCAACTATTGCAAAGATAAAGAAAAAGTTAAAAAAAAAGAGCGATATCGATGCCCTTTGCGTTCAGCATTTCCTATGCAGAATATTTTGATATCCTTTGAAGTAGTATGGCATATTGCTAGATGTCAAAAGCCTCACAGCATTGGGGAAGAGTTGAAGCCAGTGGCAACAGCAATATTGAAAATTGTATGAAGCAGATACATCGGAAAACTAGAACCATTACCACTTTCTGATAATACTATTCAACGGTGAATTAATTTCATATCATCGGACATTTTGGCTCAACTAGTTGTTGCTCTGAAAGAACCTGCAAAATTTTCATTGCAAATCGATGAAGCTGTTGACATTGCAAATGATCTTCAACTGAAATTTTTCGTGAGGTACAAACGAGAGGAATTTCTTTGGAGGAATTTCTCTTCTGTGTGGCCATGTCAACACCACAACTGCGGAAGACATTTTAAATATGGTGAATGATTTTCTCAAGAACCATTGCCTTGATAGCTGTGGCTGTATGCATCAACGAAGCTCCGTCTATGCGAAGTCATATAGGATTTGCAGTACAGTTAAGCCAGAAAGACTGACATCATAATTCAGTGCTTTTTCGGTGTTTGGGATTTAAAAAAAAAAAACTGTTGGGAGGTCAGGAAAATCTGATCTCCCAATGGTTGCAGCGGAACTACCCATGTTTGTTATTGGTGCTATCCGTATTGTGAATTTAATAAAGGCCAAAACTTTGAACTTGTGAATATTCCATAAAATGTGTGAAGAAATGGGATCACATCACCAAGATTTGTTGTGTCACTCTGAAGTCCTTTGTCTTTCTCGAGGCAAAATCCTGAAACCAGTTCTTGAATGAGTATAAGTATTAGTTGAGGCATATGATGCAAGAAAGCAAGCTCATATGGCATCAGCCAAAAAAAAAAAAACCTTTTGATTTCACTCTTCCAGTAACTCTAAATGGTTGTCTAGTTCAGCCTTAAATTTATTTAAGCTATCAACTTCCACAACAACAGATGGAAGTCTGTTCCAGCAATCAACTACCCGCTGGCTATAAGCAAACTTCTGCACATCTATTCTACAACTGTCTTTCCTCCTTTTTGACAACCGAAGGAGAAGTTTTTGTAGTGAGGAAGCAACCCTTGTCACAATATTCAAAGCCGACCGGGCTAGCCGAGTGGGTAAAGTACCTGCCCGGCAACCCAAAGGTCGCGGGTTCGATTCCCGCCTCGGGCTTGGATCAAAGTACTGCAAAAACCTTGGGAGGTGCAATATGCCCACAGAAGCCGATGCGCCAACAACTACCAAATCAAAAAAAAAAAAAAAAAAAACAATATTCAAGAATACTCCTCATTGATGATGTTGGAATACTGCTGGCAGGTTTGTGGTTTCGGGATGCTTATTTATTTATTTTTTGTCTTGTTAATCATTATGGTGAGGTGGCGTGATTAAAAAGGGGGGAAATGAACCAGCAGCAGGGAGATAGTGGTTTTAACTCGCAATGGAATTTAGGACAGATCTGCTCCTTATCAAAAGGGGTGTGCCCTTGCAGATACAAACTATAGCTTGTGTTGTGTTTATTACCTTATTATGTCCATCTGGGATTTTTCCTAACTTTCATTTGAATAAGGCCTGCATTAACCCAGATAATTCCAAGGTCTAGGAAAATAGAACTCCCTGGTCAATTTAACTCTTACAGGTTATCAATTTTCTATGTACCAGAGTGATATAACAGTATTTGTTTGGTCTTCAATCTTATCTTTCAATTTTAAGGTTTCCATTAATAGTTCAAGTTGAGTTTTCTAAATAAGAAGACAGAACCAGTAGAAGTAACTATAAACGTAACAAGTTTAATAGGTAAAGAAAGTAGATACATATGTGTGATAAGGCAATGCTTCGTAACTGGTACAAAACTATCATTAAACACAACATTACAGCAAAAGATTTTATCAGTGTGGACCTCTAGACAACTAGTGCAGAATTAGTTCTATTTACTTTCATTTGTTTGACTTTATTCCACTCAATTCAATGAGGGTCGCTAATTGCCCTTTCAAAAAAGAAGATAAGATAGTTAATTCCCTATCCTTACTCTTATGAATTAAAATACTAAATCGCTTTTAAAATAACTAATGTAGCCAAAAATGTTTGGAAGAACTTAAGACTAGAGTCAATGAACAAGTAAATACAGCTTTGTCTCTAAGTTTCGTGCGTTAAGATTTTTTATATACTTTTAGATATAGAATTTCATCTTTTAAGTTTCAGTTGTTGAGCTTTATAATATACTTTTAAATATAGAGTTTCATGGTTTAAATTTCTTTTGTTAAGATGTTTAATATACTTTTAAATATAGGCAGGCCGAAAGAAAGGGATATCGGTATATTAACTAGGTAGCAGTGATGAACCATAACTAAACACTTGAGAAGAGAAACTTTCCCTACAGATGAAATGTCGATCTGAAGTTGTTATACTCTCTTCTTGTATTCAAGCTTGGGTGATAACTTAGAAAACTTTAAGTGCAAACTAGATGCATATTTAAAGATTCACATTTTACTGTGTTAACGTTAGTTAATACTCTTTCCCGATAGCATACCATACCATACATTAGATAAGGGGGGATTCGGCCTGGGAGTCCTTACAGTGCCCTGCAACTTCTTCAGTTGAGTCGCACTGAAAAACTTTTACTTAAACTTCTCCCTCTTCTTTTCCACACAAAAGAGCGCACTCATATGTATGCCTTCTCTTGTGTCAATCAAAATAAAATTGGAATTTTCCCATTCGTCGGAAAAAGCTTTTGACCACCCTCTCTAGACACGATAAGATCTACCTAAAGGTGACTCATCCAATGCTTCAAAGCTCTCAAGGCGTTTCTTCTTCTTACACATTTCTAGTATAACTGTAAAAAAAACTATTTCTCTCTCCAATCCTTGACAGAACATCTGCTCGTAACTTAAGGGTAGTAGGTGTGACTAACTCGAGTTTAAAGAAACTGCTTATGTTCTTAACGTTTTTATGTTAATTTGGCATCCTGTTCATATAGATGAAAAATGATTATTAAAGAATTATCTAATAACCTTCCATTGTTTTAGGGTTTTCATAATGTTAGAATAAACGAGAACGATCAAGTCTTTTAGAAAGTTCTAAATTAACTACATAATTACTGCTAAAATAAAAGGCTCTCGTAAGCAAACTCATGATTATTACGTCCGTTTATAAATTCCAAAGAGCATATGGCTAAGAAATCATGATAGAATACAATAATCACTAATAATTATGTGTAATTATTGGATATCGTCACAACACATGCTTGTTTGTAAGTTTTAAGGTACTTCATCATTCTCTCAAGGGCAGTTGTCCAAAAGACAATGCGTGGAACAAAAATGATGTAACGTTAATTATAGTGCCTGCGTGAGCAAAATGAAAGAATACAATTTAGCAATAACTAGTAAAAGAAAGCTTCATCAGCCTCGACTGATAACAACATATTAAAGATATATTTCCATGATTTTTCGAATATTAGTTACTCTTATGATAATATTTCCAGTTAATAATATTAATCAAGTAATTAAGAAAAGATAAAACAGATATAATAGGATTACTAACGAACTTCGGTATAAAAAAATAATATGAGAGAGATGGCGGTTAGTTGCGAGCGATGGTAAGTGCTTTGCAACGTCCCTCCCTTCTTCAACTTTCGAAATCATATCATGATTGAGAATAAGCCTCCTCCTATATGAGATATGGGGGGGGTTGAATTCTTTTTGACACAAAGTCATTACCCAAAAAATATGTTGCGTAGTTTTGGAATGAAATTGTTATGTGCTGTTAAAACATTTAGACATATAAATTTAGATAAGAGTCCACGGATAGCTGATCTTATCAGATACTGCGGTGATTCTGCCAAATCAATTTGAATAATTTAGAAATTCCTTATGGAAAGAGGTAAAGTGTATGTATATATTTGAGATATACGTTCAGCAATAATGAAGTGCAAACATCTTCAAAATGCGTTAATATTTGCAACTTCTTGACAGTCATTGATTCATTGGATTTGTTATGTTCAATGATTAAAACTTAACACTAACAATTATGTTAACTTAAATTAACAATGTAAATTTCACAAACTTTGCTGTTGTGGTAATACAATAGATTTTTCTTCGACAATATAATCAATTTGAAAAAAGTTCTGTTATTATGAAATGTCCATAGAAAAGATTCAGGCACAAAATGTTCTTGATGGTTTCTCATAAACATAAAACAGTTCAATCACACTCTATTCTTCCTTTGGATGATCTTGTAGAATCACTACATCACATCTGGTGATCTTTCAAGCTAAGGAATTTCCTAATGAAATGCAGATGTTGAGTTTTAAGAAGAAAAGTCTTTTAATGTCCAGAAATTGTGGACATTAAATCACAATTCCTTTAAAAAGTTTCTAAATTTTCAAACCTGAACATTTCATTGTTGAAAACAGATCGGTAAGATAATGATCCAAATGTAATGTGTGTTACATTACACTTATCATAAATCGTTGCCCATTCACATGTAAGAAAAAGAAGGAATAGCATTACTATTACATATCAGCTATTTCAAACTAAATACACGTGATTATACAGTTTGAATAATCTTACTGTTCAAAAGATAACAAATTATTTTTAAAAAAATATATTAAAAGTTACATATCTATAACAGATCGTATTACAAAAATTACAAAATGATCCATACAATATGATGTAATATACAACTAGAGACTTCTAAATTATTTGACATACTTTAAAATAAGTTTAACTGATAATATTTATATTCATTATCTCAGAAATTCTAGAACTTCGCTCTTCCTTCCACTACATACTAAAAATACAAAAATTGTAGTATACCAATACATAATACATGTTACACAAACATCTTTAATAGTGGCTATAAGCCGACCGGGCTAGCCGAGTGGGTAAAGTACCTGCCCGGCAACCCAAAGGTTGCGGGTTCGATTCCCGTTGTGCTTGGATCAAAGTACTGCAAAAACCTTGGGAGGTGCAATATGGCCACAGAAGCCGATGCGCCAACAACTACCAAATCAATCAAGTGGCTATAAACTAAGCTTATGGCACAAAATATTCTTTTAATCTGTCAAATATATTGAGAATTATCATTAAAATACAAATGGAATCATAGATAAAAATACAAGTTAGATATACGAATAAAACATCAATCAATTAAGATATTAATTACATTACACCATGATTACATTATTCTATTTGAATTATACATGATCAACTATCGTACTATAACAAGGTCTCTATTGACATAATTGTAAAAAAAAAAAAGAACACATTTTCATTGTTAGTTTTTTTTTTCTTGCCCTTAAAAGAGGTATTGAGTACTTCAAGACGCCCTTTACTTTTGCCACAGCCCTATGTAGTTAAGATAGCATTCGACAGAGCTTAAACTTTCACTTTCGTTTTCAATCACCCCAGGGGTGCGGTCGCCGTAATAATACACTACAGTGACGTCACCTGTTCTCCTGTGAGCAGACAAGAGCATCGAACGCAAGGTCCAAGAATGGAGTAGATTGTTATACGAGTAGAAATTAGCAGGACAAGACACAGCACGTCTTGCATAAAGAGACCTTTATAAATGTATTAGCTGTCACTTCGATACTCCGTGCATGGTACAATATTCATTATTTCTCGCCCCCCCACATAGTTGACTCTTGAGATCAGAACAATTCTTAGGGAGCTCAGAGAGGGGGTGCAGAGATATATATTTTGGAAGGGGTAAGAAGAGATATACATTAACTTTGGGTGAGAAATGACAGGAAGATGAGAGCAGTGAGAGCCTTGGCCGATTTTTGTCATTGTGTGAAGAAGTATAATAATAATTACTAGAAAAAGATGAGAAAAGAATCATAATGACGTTTGGTACAGAACTCCCCCCCCCCCCGAGGATGTGCAGAATTATTCGGGTAAGTCAACCCTTATTGTTTAATAACAAACTATTAAATTGCCCAAAGCCGAACCTACCATCTACACACGTTTTAATGCATTTATAAGACATCTTTCCTCACATATATATATACCCAGACAATTGTTATGTCATTTCTTAATACTTAGTTTTGATAGATAATGCGACTTATTAAATTAGTTGTCAAAATACTAATTACACTAAGTTAATATAGTACCCTGTCTAGTATTTGAATAGTTATGTGTGTTGACAAACACCAATCATTTTGTACTTGCTAGAGAATTAGTGGAAAAGCCACATGAAGAACATTACAAAACTATAATATTGCTAACAGCAAGATAATGTTTGATTCAGTTAATTTACCTAACAAACACATACCAATTAATCTAAACTATATACCAGTCCTATTATACTCATTTGTATACTTATATGTTCAATAAACCTTGTTTGTTTGTTTACTTTTTGCGTCCTGACCATTCAATCTAGTTACACAAAATTCACTGAACAATTTTTTTAAGGAACCATTATTTGCGGGGCTCATAGGTCAACTTAAGGAACTTTTGAATTTAATCACAACGCGATCTTGATACTGCGGATTCACTCTTATTTAAGTCTGAGTGGGCTTGAGGGTGCAAGATTTATTGTCCTAATTTAACTGCTAGAAGATCATTTGAAACCCAGGTTTTTCTGGATACGCATGGTATTGTGCGGTCTTGCTGGAAGCCGAGTGATCCACGAGTACGTTGATAGGCAAGCACATAATATGACGGAAAATGCTGTGGAACACTGTTGCTAATCATGACCAGAATTAAATGTGCTTTTGCGGGATGAAAAACCTCTTTTTTATATGAAAGCTTGTGAGTTATGAGGATTACTGTAAACTGAAGAGCAGAGTCACAACAGGAGAAACTAGTGATTAGAAGACAAAATAAAAGGGATTACTGTTGTAATAGAAAGAAATTGAAAACGTTCCACTAGTGATTTTGTGTGTATACAGAGAATGGTTAGAGGCATTTTAATTCATTTTCTTTTTCTTTTTCAACAATACAAATAACAGTCCTCAAGTACATACATTGTAGTAACGCTTAGCAACTAGAAGCATTTAGAAGTAGTTAATTGATTTGTCAAAACAAATAATAATAAAAAAAAAACTGTAGTTGCTATATGTTATAAACTCATTTTGTTTTTAGAATTGTTCAGTACTAACAGTATAGTTCAATTTCAGCTATGTAAAGATAAGTACACTATTTTGGAGGGATCCTTCCCACCCCAAATTTTACTGAAATATTAAGAGTCACTTAATTTAACATAGACACTTATAATTCCAACGCGGAAGAACAAATCCCACAAACTTCAACCGACCTTTCGGCTGCATTGTTTGATATGCAACAAACACAATCCCCTCCCGGATCGGACAGGCTGCATGTGGCTAATATCGCAGGTTACCTGGGACTTGTGGCTACTTTTTTTGGTACAGATGAAGGCCCATCTGTCCAATATTTTTTTGAAACTTTAGAAAGCGTAGGGGAATTAGCGGCTTGGCGAAATTCCGAAATGATCTCCGTTTCAAAAGCGAAATTTCGATCAATAGCAGCGGAATTTTTGGCACAATCCACTGAATTATGTAAAGAAAAAATTATAACGTGTTCAAGAATGTTTTCTTAGCTCGGTTCAAAAAACGGAACCCATAGTCACTTGCTTAAGCAAATTCGCTAATACTGTACAAAAATCTACTCAAAATGTGGCCACTTTTAGCGCCAGAATTAATAATCTGGCAAGAAAGGTGTTCAAAACACAGAGTGAATCTCATGAGGTGAATATGATTTTAGATCAGGCAATGTTGGCCCAATTTCTCAGGGTGGTTTCAAATAAAATTAGAAGGATGGTACTTTCCCAGAATCCATTAACTTTTCAGTAGGCAATTACGATAGCCGAGCGCGAAGAAATTAATGAACTTCTTACAGAAACAAAACACAGACCAGTTAATGCCATGTATTGTCAATCTAACAGTGAAGAAGTCGGTGGCCAGCACGAAAATTATTTCGAAAAATTTATTAAGCCTTTGCAAGTTCAAATACTAGACTTACAACAGTCATTTAGAGCATTAACTGTAAATAATGCTACCTGTAATAATTTACAAACCCCAGTCAACGAAACGGAACCATGTCAAAATCATGATGCAGCAACTTCCCCTCTTTTTTCCCACACAGTTACAGAGCACCCCGTATTCGGAATTCGCCGTCTGATGAACGAAGAGACGCCATGCCTTCAGCTTTCAAGCACAAGGAAATCAATTGTTCAGAGGGTCGCGAATTTGCTCCGTGCTATGCTAGGAATCATGTATACTGTAACCCTACGTACGAAGCAAGACAGTGGGAAAAACGCTATGCGGCTTGTGGTCATCCAAGCAGCTCCCGACCGATGCCAATTTATCCTAACAGTCCAAGCCCAAGTCGCTGAGTGTGCAAATACACTGCATTACCAAAATATCAGTCGCCCTATGTTAACAGACAAAGTTGTAATTTTGATGGAAATGGGTTTAGAAATGCAAATAAAATGTATTATAATAATCGAAATAGGACTAATATGAACTCTTACACAGGGGTAAGAAAAGAAATACCTAGAAATGAGTTTAATCAGGTACAAACTCACCCTAAAGCGATTTTTGGTAGGTCAATGAACCAGGTAGGCAATGTAAGTTACAGACAAGATAGAGATAGGCATTTCTGACATAAATGGGTGTCTGAAGGAAATAGAAGGGACTATCAGCATCATAGAACTGTTTTTCCAGGTCAAAATTATTATAGAGGAGATAAACCTTATGCCAACCACAAAAATGTACAACAGGGAGTTTATATTTTAGATAACGATTCTCAATTGCTGTTGATCATGGGATCAGTTCAAAATGTTGAGGCTAAATTTTTATTAGATACAGGCGCGAGCATAACGTTAATAAGCACAGACTTATTTAATAAAATTAAGCATGATAAATCTCTAAATCCAAGGGCTCCAAACTTGACTGTAACCGGTGTTTCAGGGTATGTGGTGTCTATACATACGGAAGTTACAGCAAACCTTAAAGTTGTTGTTGTTTGTTTGGAGCATTAGCAACTAAGGCCATATTGTTCCAGGATATGCGGTGGTCATTCACTGACCTTTCCGCATCCTCCGTATTTGGTGGTGATGGGCTCGAACGCCGGTCTAATCAAGAAGCGTATGCTACGCACTGCTGCTCCTTCCCACCTGGCTACGGAGGCGCCACAGCAAACCTTAGGCTGGACAGTGGAAGTTTTCAGGATAATGTTTTGGTGGCTAATGAGAATTTCAAAGGTCAATACGATATAATATTGAGTTTAAATGTTTTAAGAGGTTTTTCTTTTATAATAGACCTAGGCAAAAGAATCGTACGGTGGCTCCCATTGAAAATTTGTTTAAGAGAAGTAGGTGTTAGGGAAAAAATCATGGGTTCTAAACCCGTGGTAGCCAAATTGACCAGTAAACCACTGATTCCAGCAACTTCAGAGAGTAGTAATGACTTTTTATGCAGACTTTCTTTCAAGACCAGTGTTAGAGGAGGGTGAAAAGAAGAAAAGGCCAAGGGAAGCTAAAACAACTGAGTTAGTCACTCCCATATCAGCTGATTTAACCATGGAGTCATTGGTGATGCCCCAGCAACAAACCAGAAATTTAATTAAAACCCTGCAAAGAGAAGATCCGGTTTTACAAAAGTTAATAGAACAATTAGAAGGAATACTCCAGGAATCAGCAAAAATCCCAGATTCCTTCTACTTAACTAAAGAGGGAATACTTTACCATTACACTTTATCCGACCCAGGAGTGACACGAGAGCAGCCAACAGAACAACTTATAGTCCCAGTTAGTTTGAAGACAGAAATGTTAAAGTCATGTCATGATAATGTTCTCAGTGGCAGACATTTGGCTCTACAGAAGACAGAGAAGGTAAAAAAGAATTTTTTTTGGATTGGGATGTTTTCTGACGCGAGGAACCATATTTAGTCATGCCAGTCTTGTATGGAATGTAACAGTTACAATCCTAAGGCTAAAGCAGCTTTGATGAGAGTTCCCATGGAAAACTCACCTTGGGTGCGAGTGTGATTGGATATTCTAGGACCTCTTCCAATGACCTTGAGAGGACACAAATATCTGTTGTTAGCAGTGGATAATTTACTCGTTATGCTGAAGCAGTTCCACTCCAAACTGAGAAGGCAGATGAAGTGGCCACAGCATTTATAAACAATGTGATTGCGAGACATGGAATACCTAAATACATTCTCACTGATCAAGGTACAAACTTCATGTCTTCCTTAGTCTGGCAAGTGTGAAAAACTGAGTATTCACCAGCTTCATACTTCGGTGTTCCACCCACAAGCGAATGCGAAAGTTGAACGTTTGAATCACACTTTAGCTAACATTTTATCCCATGTGGTAAATGAGACCCAGTCAGATTGGGACCAGATGGTACCATTGGCTGTGGCTGTATATCATGCTGCAACTCATAGTGCTACTCAAGAATCCCCCAACTTTTTAATCTATGGCAGAGATTTAGTATTACCTTCAGATTTATGGCATGCAAAATTAAGGCAAAGTTATGCATCGTTGGAGAACTATTCAGAACAGATGTGTGCACGACTTATGAAATTGTTTCTGAACATTTGGAGGAAGCAGTGCAGAAGCAAGAACAACGTAGAGCAGCAGTAGCTGTGGATAAGAATATTCGAGTAGGAAGTCTTGTTTACCTTTTCACTCCTAAGGTGAAAGTCAGTACCACGAAGAAACTAGCTCGTTTGAGCAGGTCCTTATAGAGTAATCAGTCAACCTTCATTGGTCAACTATGAAATACAGAATATGAATAACCAGAAAGACAAGCAGATTGTGCATGTTGACAGATTGACAAAGGCAGTAAATAGAAAAGTTTTTCCTGAACTTAGAGTAGAAGAGTCGGAAGAATCAGAAGATGGTGAACTACAAGATCAATCTGGTACAGAGACAGTGCCAAAAGAAACATGGATCTTTGATGAACCCATTATTGAAGAATGTGCTTTAATCCCACCCATAGACCCCCAATCTGTGTATTTTCAGCCAACTAGAACTGCACCTATTCCAGAACCTTTGACATCTCCAAATGAGAGCCAAAATTGGTCATCCGTGATAAAACAGTCTGAGGAGACAGTTAAATCCACCCGTAGGCCAGCACAGACACATGACTTTAATTTGCGCAGTCGTAGTCGTGTAACTCACACGCCATATGTGGTAACCCTTAATCGACCGTCACAAAATTAAGTGAGAATTCCCAAATCAGCTTCTAACAGTAGAGTGGAAACAGAACAGGGAAGCTCTTCTTGCAAAATGGAGATGCAGAGAGACGAACCTTCAGAGCACATTATTGAAGAACATGGAAGTGCAGATCAACCCAGTGGATTAGATAGGACTATTCACTTACCGTGAGGTTAGATGCACCAAGTAATGGAAAAGGATTGGATTTGGCAGGTCTTATCAGAGATGCGTGGAAAGATTAAAAATATATATATATAGTAAAATTGAAATTTTGAGAAAGAGAAAACAGTATGAGGAAAAGTTTTGTTATTATGTTTCCTCCGTCTTTAAAGTAAAGGAGTCAGCTCTTGGAAAGGGAAAGTTACACAAGAATGATGATTCCAATATCATGATAAATTGATTCATAGTGTCCTGAGATGAATATTGCATTCGGCTGAAGATGATTTGATAATAAAGCTAAGAGATGCATTAAAAAAAGCTTCCGATTAATTAGTCTCAGACCCAGGAAATTTATACTTCCTAGGGGAAAAGAAAGGATAGTTTTCATCAGACTCTATCAATGTGGTTATCAGCAGTTTTGTTATGGATGATGCAGTGAGCAAAGAGGATTAAAGGATGAAGATGGAAGCACGGAAAGAGAATCTGGATTTCAAATAAAAGCAAGAGTTATTACCAGGAGTTTAAAGGAGTTTATCCAAAAAAAATATATATATATATATATTTCGGCTTTTTCTTTTGAAGATCGGATGAAATAAGTGGCCTGAGGATGGCTGGTTCCACCCAGCCACTGCTTGTTTTGTCGTTCCTCTGAAGAGAAGAATAGAGTTAAAGAAATAGTAACACCTGTATTTCCAGATGAAGATAAGAGGATCTTTCCTTGTACCATTCTTAAAAGAATACTCAGCCTCATCCTGAGTTAAAGTTTTGAAACAATATAAATCAGAGTTGTAGTTCCATAGATAATTATTTTTTTTTTGAAAAGAAGTATATCCCCTAATTGCAGTTTTATCACATATGATGTTAGAAGGGTAAGTGAGATTGTATTAAAGTAAAAAGGGTTTAGACGGTACACATATTGAGTCTATATCAACTACAATAAAAATAAAACAGAAATCACACTGTTGAAGTATCACTCTTGTGCTCTTGCCTCTGATAATCCAAACAGCTGATAATTAAAACAGACCAGAGCTCGTTTTTCAAGTTTAGAGAATGGTTTCCAATTCCTTTTTATGGGAATCTTGTTAATCTGTCATGAGTGACTTCTGTGTTTCTGTTTCTTAAATAAAAAGAGAGATCCAAATTTTGAAAAGAAATGAAAGTAAATAAGAAAGCGACAGTTTTGGAATGTGAACAAGTACAGGAAGAGTGAGTGGAAAGTGTATAGGTAAACTGTAAATGACTTGAGACCTCACCCCCCTCTCCTTCAAGTCGAAACAAAAAGCGAAAAGATGAATAAAGGTTGTGAACCTGTCAGTTGAACATAGTGAACAAAAAAAAGAGAAAGAAAGAATAAATGAGATCCACTTAACATTTTACCCTCTTCTTACTCAGTTGATTGGATGAGATTTTTCAGGATGTCTTAGTTTTTTTTTTGTGCACGACGGTTGATTTTCTTCTGAACACACGCAAGAAGTTCTCCCATTCAGAACTGTAGTGAACATTTAATCTTTCTCCTGCCTCGACGTGACGTTCATACCAGCTGTGAAGGACTTATCCCTATGGATGTCCATGAAATCACTCAAAGAACATTATGCTGTCTTCACAGCCAACAAGTGTACTCAGGCTTGAACTTAAAGGATTTGTGAAGCCAAGTACTTTCTCGATTCGGAGAGGTAGTGAGACACCTCTAGAAGGTGCTGAACAGTTAAACTATGCAATTGGTCAGTTGATATAACTGTCTAAATTTTTACAGTTCAATTTGTAGTCTTATAACATTGCAAGTTATAAGTTGGAACTTGCAGCCATATTTATTCAATGTATTCTTTGATTTTTGTTCTTCTTGCAAATAATATATAGAATTTGCAATTATATTTGAGAATTTATATTATATAATCGCTTAGTGTTTGATGTTTGCTGTGTTTTCCTTTTTAAAAAAAAATAAAATAAAAATAAGTGAGAACTGTTCATGTGTTAGATGAAATTTTTTTTGCTGTTTGTTTGATATATTTACAAATACATTCATTATAAAGGAATGTCTTTTGTATTGTATACTTGTATTGTCTCAGTTATTAAATGTCACAATGAATGGTATGTCTAGTTTTATATTATACTAATTATGTTAAAACAAGAATAGATATTGATTCTTTGATTTTTCTGTTGCATGTAATGCTATTGTGTTGAGTCAATAATACGATTAAGGAATTGTGTCCAGAGAATTCTTTGAGAAGTTCCAGTATTTTCCCCAACCAACAATGAACAATCTTATCAGTATTCCAGTGCTTCAAATTTCCAATCCTGACGTTTCCAGCTTGGAGAACATTCGGTGCAACGATATCAAAACAATATGTTAATCAAAAAAAAAAAAACGGAAATAAATGAATAAAATAACCATTGTTACAATATAGACATTGCACATATGATAAACATCTCTTAACTCTTGTGAAAATATACTTTCTAGTATGTGATTTTCATTTAAGGTCTGTGGAGACCAAGTTGTTGGCTCAACCAAGGCAGGATTGTTGGATGTTAAAATTTACATGAAATTATTGTTGTTGGTTACTAGATGACTCAGTAGATTTTGGAAAGTATTGTATAAAAAACATTATTTTCTTTTTAGTACTATTTATCATAGTTAAGAGTAAATCAGTTTTGTAAGAGGAGAGATGTCTGTGACTACATTTTTCACACCGGATGATTTCATGTTCCGCGATTACTTCATAGAAACTCATAAATTTTGAGCATGTGAAATTACTTTTTCTTTATGCACAAAATTTATGGCCATAGGATAGAGGAGTGTAAAAAAACACATTTTCATTGTTAGTTTTTTTTTTCTTTCCCTTAAAAGAGGTATTCAGTACCTCAAGACGCCCTTTACTTTTGCGACAGCCCTATATACTTAAGATCGCGTACGACAGAGCTTAAACTTTTACTTTTGTTTTCAGTCAACCCAGGGATGTGGTCGCCGTAATAATACACTACAGTGACATCACCTGTTCTCCTGTGAGCAGACAAGAGTGTCGAACGCAAGGTCCCAAGAATGGAGTAGATTGTTATACGAGTAGAAATTAGCAGGACAAGACACAGCACGTCTTGCATAAAGAGACCTTTATAAATGTATTAGCTGTCACTTCGACACTCTGTGCATGGTACAATATTCATTTATTTCTCCCCCCCCCCACATAGTTGATTCGTGAGATCAGAACAATTCTTAGGGAGCTCAGAGAGGGGGTGCAGAGATATATATTTTGGAAGGGGTAAGAAAAGATATACATTAACTTTGGGTGAGAAATGACAGGAAGATGAGAGCAGTGAGAGCCTTGGCCGATTTTTGTCATTGTGTGAAGAAGTAAAATAATAATTACTAGAAAAAGATGAGAAAAGAATCATAATGACGTTTGGTACAGAACTCCCCCCCCCCCGAGGATGTGCAGAATTATTTGGGTAAGTCAACCCTTATTGTTTAATAACAAACTGTATTAAATTGCCCAAAGCCGAACCTACCATCTACACACGTTTTAATGCATTTATAAGACATCTTTCCTCACATATATATATATATATACCCAGACAATTGTTATGTCATTTCTTAATACTTAGTTTTGATAGATAATGCGACTTATTAAATTAGTTGTCAAAATACTAATTACACTATTAAGTTAATATAGTACCCTGTCTAGTATTTGAATAGTTATGTGTGTTGACAAACACCAATCATTTTGTACTTGCTAGAGAATTAGTGGAAAAGCCACATGAAGAACATTACAAAACTATAATATTGCTAACAGCAAGATAATGTTTGATTCAGTTAATTTACCTAACAAACACATACCAATTAATCTAAACTATGTACCAGTCCTATTGTACTCATTTTTATACTTATAAGTTCAATAAACCTTGTTTGTTTGTTTACTGTTTTGTTCCTGACCATTCCATCTAGTTACACACAATTCACTGAACAATTTTTTTAAGGAACCATTATTTGCGGGGCTCATAGGTCAACTTAAGGAACTTTTGAATTTAATCACAACGCGATCTTGATACTTCGGGTTCACTCTTATTTAAGTCTGAGTGGGCTTGAGGGTGCAAGATTTATTGTCCTAATTTAACTGCTAGAAGATCATTTGAAACCCAGGTTTTTCTGAATACACATGGTATTGTGCGGTCTTGCTGGAAGCCGAGTGATTCACGAGTATGTTGATAGGCAAGCGCATAATACGACGGAAAACGCTGTGGAACATAATCTTCTGATAAACAGTTTATCCAGCAAGAAATATACTTGCTAATATCATTTTTTTTTATATGTGGGTATAGGTTCTTCATTATTGTGCAACCTTAGTTGCTATTTGATCTATAAGTAAATTTACCACGTTCCAAAATTTGTACTTTCGTACAATCCTTGAGAGTCGTTCTTGATTCTTATTGGTCGAAATCATTCTGGTATTGAACAACATTAAATTTACTGTTCTTCCTATATTTCCAATAAATTCCAAACTAACTAGACACTTATACTTGATCAATCAATAAATTACACGTTCTGTTATTTCCTTTTCAGTGGTATAAAAATAGCTTTACCTCCATAAATATTAAATCTCAATGTTTTCCAAACATTACATATGTATGAGAAATATCTTCGAAATAAGTAGCATAATTTACAAATTAAGTACAGTAATACCCCGAAGTTACGCGATAGGTGGGTCCGACGAAAATCGCGTAAGTCGAATTCGCGTAAGTCGGGGTACAACTTTGCATATAAATACATATAAATTTTGCTTAATTGGGACCAAGGACTAACATAAACACTAGTTTAGAAAAAAATATTAATAAAATTGCAGTTCTTTATACATATTAATACAAAATATGTATTAAAAAACAAATTACTTACGTTAAAAAGTTATTTCGATGTCGATGGCTTCATAAAATCTAACAAATTCGTCTGACGACACAGCGCGTTCTTTTTTTCACGCAGAATTTCTTCGTAGCAAGCTAATAATTTTTTTTATTCCTTGCTTTGCAGCTATAACGCGTTCTACGTTGGAGTCTATGTTTTCTAAAATTTTTAAGCCCTTGACAATTGAGCCCTTTTCAATTTTGAACCTGTCAAGTTTGCAATTGTCATGTGCTTTTCGCCGTTGCTTCATTTAGGCCTGTAGCACGTGCAATATCACATGGTCTTTCATTTTGCTCAAAGCGTTTCACAATTTCATATTTGTTCTCTCGACAGAGGCGGACTGGCCATAAGCCTTACCGGGGAAACCCCGGTGGGCCAGTGTGATTTTGGCCATAAACCATAGTATGAGGCCACTATAAATTTTCCCGGGTAAGAATTTTTGATCCAGTCCGCCTCTGTTTATCGATAATTGCTTTTCTTTTTCTCTCTGAATCTGCAGTGTCTTCACCAAGACGCTTCCTTTTCATACCTTTTAAGTATTTTACTCATTTTTAGGGAATAAAGCACAATTACAAAACGAGGAGGCACGCTTGATATGCATAAACAAAGCTGCGCGCATGTAGCAACTGAATAAACAACACCATAAAGGCAGAGATACACTATTAACACCTCACATTTCTAGGGATTACTACCATAAAACAATAAAAATCCAGTTGCGTTTCTGCTAGTGAAATCTGTTATAAACTGGTAGTAAACTCGATCTAATTGCATTTGCGATTATACCGATAGTTGGAATTGTGTTGGTTTTTACGTTATTATGGTGAAATGTGTTTCCCCTTCACTGATATAAAAAACATAAAAGCAGCAAAGTTGAATTTTGTTCATCTTTCGCTCTCATTCTCCGCCGTCGCACCGTATATCGATAACATATGAAAAACGACCTTGAAGATAGTGGGCGGCAGCGTTGCCAAACGAAAAAATCAAGAACCGCGTAACTCCGAGTTCGCGTAAGTCGGGGTAGCGTAAGTCGGGGTATTACTGTATAACTTTCAGTTCTCTACAAATTTTGCTATCTCCTCAGCTAACACTTGACAAGTGGATCTTGAATAAGGCCACAATATAATGCAGCGTTTTAAAAAGATTAGCGTTGATTTCAAAGAAAATCCTATTTCCCATAGTACTATCCTCGAGGTATGGATAAGACTACCATTTTCCCGTTTCCTTAATGGAATATATCGACGAACTTCATATTTCCTTTTCTATCATATCCTTCTGCATCTTAATGCAAAGCAAAAAGATAATACTCTTCAAAACTTAAGCCTAAATGAATATTAAATTCACTAAGATTTTTTTTTCTTTTGTTACAACAAAGTCACAAAGTTTCCAAATTTTACTCCCAAGAATTTTCTGACATATTTTTTGATCTAAAAGGAATACTTTTGCCTTTAAGAGTTTCAACTACTCTCCTCTCCAATAAAGTTTCTGTGGTGGCGGCTGTATACAGGGCTGATCGTAGAATTTGTCTAAGCCTATTGAAGTTTGCTTGGTTAAAATACGCTCCCAAATTATGATCCAACTGGAAAGGATCTTCAATAGCCAGTGGCGAATTCCATTCCGGTTTAGCTGCTCGTGAATATTTAATACTCCTTACTGAAATGATTGTGTTCTGGTGGTAGAAGTCTTCACAATAACATAACAACATTTGAAACCAGAGTTCACCAACTCGGTCTTTGATCTTTTTATATCCAGCCTAAGTTCTTGGTATTCTCTCCACTTCATATTGAAAATGAATTGGATTTCTTTCTTTCTAGTGGTCTCTCAGCGCACCAGGTAGTTCTGATGACACTGGAAGAACTGGTGGATGAATTCTTTGTAAGAATTCATCCACCTTTGTAAGAATCTTTGTAAAAATCGCTTTGTAAGAATTCATACACCACTAACAGTGACAAACCAAGTGAAGAAACACCATACTTTCCAGTTCCCTCAACTTGAAGTTGCCGGGTCAGATATTTAAAATTTAAGATAAGATTTCTAACTCTTACATCAATTTGAGTGTAGGAATATAAGCTTTGGCTTACTATTAGCTTTGGCTGAAAAATGATTGATATGAATATCTACAAGAATTTTTCCTCACCTTAGTCCTTGACTTGGGTACATTGCTTTAACAAATGGCATCCTGGTCCGGATGATAGCATCTTCCCCTAGGCATGAAGTTCGATTTTTCAGCTCATTACAAAGCTCTCTGATCATTCTTAATACCATTATTCGCCACACCTTGGGTCCACGAGTAGTGAAGGTGACATTTAGATCCAAATCTGAGTTATAAACATCGAGTCAAGAGATAGATGATCCAATCATCGATACAAGAGTTTGAGGAAATAATTGTTGTCGATGCTCCCTGATATATTCACATAATGAATCCTTTTCAGCTCATTCGGCTTGTGTAGGACTTAATTTTTCTGCTTGACAATCGCACAATGTGGACAAACCATCTATACGCAAAGAATTTCGTAATGCGTATGCTAACCAACCTTGACTATCGAAACCAATACCCGTAGAGACTTGAGAACAACAATGATGCTCTCTGGTCTGTTGAGCTTTTACTCTGAGGTCGACTAATGCGTTTTCAAGACTCTTGACAGCTTCAGTCTCCACTTCTCCTGTTGCCATGACAATACTTAGTCATTCTGTGAAAATAGATAGTTCTAACGCCTTGATTTCCTGCAAGGTGATGGATGCATCTTAAATTGTGCATTGAATGATGCTAATAACTAAAACTTTTTCACAGGAAAATAAGAAAAGTTTTTTTTTTTTGATTGTATAAATATGGCATATAAGCCTTTTCTTCCTTTTATTTTTTTATACCTTAAAGATAGGGGGAAGAATTAGAATTTTAACGATTAGTTCCTTTCCTTTTCTCATTCTAAATTATCAAGACGAGCAGAAACAGGAACACTCACCTAGTCTCTTCTGTTCTGACAATGAAATTTTAATTCTATTCCTGAAAATACTTCAAGTTCTTCATTACTGATACAAATATTTATCTTAGTGTTTAAGAAACAATTCCAGGGCTGAAAGAATTGTTTTTGGTAAAAGGAAACATACAAATTTCACATGAAATATACTTGGTCGATACAGGAGTTACTGATCAGTAAAAATCTGTGTGTTTTTTTTTTTTTTTTGAGTCACTTTTTTAAGAAAAGTTAGTTATTCAAATAAATCATTCATTGAAATCTTAAACTTCTAGGAATCATATTCCATGGATATTGAATTCAGATTCTCTACTTGATGACTATCTCCATCAGATGTTATCTTTTCTATTGCTGTTTCAGTAGTAGCTGCTAAAAGAAGTGCTGACCCAAGGGTCTGCCTAAATCGAAAAAAAGTCTGATCGACTAACCTGTTTTCCCAAATTTTGACTTAATTCGAGTGGGTCTTCAATAACCAATGGAGAATTCCACTCTGGTCTATATTTCCTATAATAGATTTGATGCTGTCTTATGGAAATGATCATATTTTGGTAATCAAATGCATCACCATAATACATTAACATCCATATCCAAAGCTCACCAATATTATTTTGGTTTTGCCTCTATTCTGACCAAGTAGTAAGGATTTTTCTTACCATTTGTTGGAAGGGGGTAGGTTTCTTTTCTCCCCACCTTTTTGTTACTCGAGGTATTGCCCGATACCGGAAGTACAGGAGGGTTTACCCTCTGTAAGAAACAGATAACCATTAAAGAGAGTCCAAAGGAGGACATTCCTTTCCTTCCAGCTTCTTCCATTTGGAACTGTTTCGTCACACACTTCAAATTTACCAAGAGGATTTTTACTCTGTCGTCCATTCTAGAATAAGTTTGTATAAGATCATTTTGGGCTTCGACAATCGGGTTGTTTAACCATATATTCACTGGAACCTTCTCTCATCGTGGTCCGCGATTTTTATAGACCATTTCATACCCTTGAACGTGCGATTACATCAGCTTTTATGCACAATGGGTGTCTCGTCAGACTATTATACATATTTCTTCGAGAATTATCTCTTCAGTGGTTCGTTGAACCTCTGGTTCTTGAACTACAAACTTAATATTAATGTCCAAATCTGAACTCCAAATATTCAATTCCGTAGTCGATGACCCAATAATGGATACCTTGGACTCAGGACTTATTTTATTTACGGATCCTTTGACAAACACAAACAACATCTCTTTTTCCTTCCATTCCTCTCGAGTAGGGCTTAGATTTTTAGCCTGGTGGGTATAAAAATTTGTAAAACCCTGTAAACGCAATGGATTACTTAAGGCTCCTCTTACCCATTCCTGATTATCCAAACCCGTAATGACAGAAGTGTTGGAACAAATATGTCATCTGGTAGCTCGGTATTTTTTTACCTTCAGATTGGCAAATATCCGCTCAAGTTCTTCAGTCGATTCAGCTTTCTTTGTTGCCATAACGACATCCTTCTGATGAACTCGGATTCCCTGAATTCCTGTAATTATAGCACACGAACGCACTTCCTTAGATAGAGTTCCATATTTCGTCGCAATTTAGAGTAATATAAAGAAAAAACTCAGCACTAAGTTTCTCTATTCGATGGAATATATACCTCTATGAATGAAGTCCAAGACAAACTCCATCCGATATACTCAATCGCTATACAGATCTTCCCAAATTTCTCATTTTTTCCCCCCAAAAGCAATAAAACTATCCAAATTTTTTTATTTCCATAACGAAGAAAATGACCTATTAACATTTCAAACAGTGAATAAAAAGACAAGATATCAATATTTTCAAATGATGTGATGTTTTCTCATCATACTACTAGTTTATGTGATCCTAAATATCACATATTCAAATCAAATTCACATTCTATTGTTTTCAATGCTTCGTATATACACAATGAATTAGAGACATTGTTATTTGTTATTTGGTTTTTTTTAGGAGCATTAGCAACTAAGGCCATATTGCTCCGGAGATATGCGGTGGTCATTCCCTGACCTTTCCGCATCCTCCGTATTTGGTGGTGACGGGCTCGAACCCCGGTTTAATCAAGAAGCATGTGCTACACACTGCTGCTGCACCTTCCCACCTGGCTATGGAGGCGCCTAATTAGAGACATAAGCTCTAGACTAATTCCTTATGTGTAATCCAAATCCAGGGGTTTTTCCTCTTGATTTGTAAAGGTTAGTTGATTCAGTTGTACAAAATAAACATCTCAGATCAATCAAATTCATCATTCTATAGGTTCTCACCTGTACTGTTCTTGAACAAACTCTATCATCAGGTTATACATATTTGGATATATTCACTAGTCAGTACTCCTCAAATTATACACAATAGCTTGATTGCTGATGATAATTTTTTTTTTTCAATTCTACTTTGTCCATTTCTCTACAGTTTCTTCAAACCATGTTAAAGCATTTTGCGGTGATTGTCCAACTGCACCTTCATCTTCAACATCCGATATATCTGTGGGGGACTGTGGCATACCTTCTCTGACATCATCATCAGTCTCAACATTATCGTCATCGGTTGCAGATATTTCCAATTGCCTAACTGCTTCCTCTGTAGATAGTGATGCTTCACCATCTTTTGGAGTCCCCTTCTCTTGAGTGAAAAAGATAACCGTAGGCTTCTGCCTTTCCGGAATATATTTAACATCTACCTCTGTGGTTGGTTCATTCTGACGATCTCTGCTTCTTAAGTTATAGCTCTGTGTCGGTCTACTTAAAGATATTCCAGAGTGTAGGAATCTGCTAGAATCACACTGTGATGTCTGTGGCATTTCTTTGGATAATGGTGACCTTTTAATTTCCCTTGGCTCAATGCATGATCTCGTCATAGGTTTAGGTTGGATATGTGATGTGTTCCTATTAATAGGAAGTGCATCCCACCATATTTCTTCATCACTTTCCTCTTCTGTTTCTGTCGGAACTATTTAAGGGCTTGCATTTGTTTTCTGAGGAGTGGTTTGCTCCTCGATTTCAGGTCTCATTTCCAAAAATGGTTTTCTCTCAGTAACCTTGGTCAACATGAACTAATTGTCGGTCTTTGGTCATAGATGTTGTATTTCATAATTTACTGGAGATGTCTGGTCAATGACATGATATGGTCCCACATTTTGTCGAGCTAATTTTCGTGTAAAGCCTTTCTTCACTCTTGGCACATATAGACAAACCATACTGTCAATACGTATCTTCTTATCAACTGCTTTCCTATGTCTATAGGCTTCCTGTTCTTCATCCTCTTCCTCTAAATTTTCTTTGATAATCTCATAAGTTCTCTTTTGTCGTGCACACAATGCTTCACTATAATTCTCCAATGATGAATACGTTGGCTGATTATTCGACTTCCAGACATGCTGTGGTAACACAATGTTGCGTCCATACAGCAGAAAACTGGGAGTCTCCTATACCACTGTGAAATGTAGAGCGATATACTAACAAAGCAATCTGCAAAAATCTAGACCCTTCATTTTGACTAGTAGCAACCATATGTGACAAGATGTTTTCTAATGTCTGATTTATTCGTTCGCATCTTCCATTACTTGAGGGATGATATCCACTCATGCGTACTGCTCTAACTCCAAGTTTTGCATACACCTCTTGCATTAACTGTGATAAAAAATTACTGCCACCATCTGAGAGGACTATGGCAGGTATCCCATGACGACTTATTACTCCATCAATGAGAGATTCTGCGACCTGCTGAGCTGTCTGTGTACGCATAGGATATGCTTCCACATAACGTGTGAAATGATCCACTACCATTAAAATATACTTATAACCTTCTTCTGAAGTTCGTAACGCTCCTAACACATCAACTGCAATTTTATAAAAAGGCTTCGCTTCAGATTCAGCTTTAACCAAATTCGCTTTTGCTTTAGGTTTAAAACTTCGTCTTTCCATACAGCTTGGACAGGAACTAATATACTCTTTGTATCGGAATCCATATTATCCCATACATAACCCTGCCTAATTCTTTGAAGAGTTTTGGCAAGAGCCATATGTCCTGCACAATGTGCATCATGACATGCTCTCAAGATCTCACCCCCTTAATTTATTTGGTACGAACTAGTGTAAGTAAGTGTAAGTGTGTGTTGTTGTCTTACGGCACCAGGGGTTTCCCCCATCTCCGCGTGCTTTCATTGTGGTGACCAGTTCACTGGGAAATGCCAGAGATTTAAAAGTGTGTGGGAATTGTTCATGTGTTGTGTTCTGTACCGTTGTTCATCTGGTCATTTAGCCGTTGGACCCCTATTGAGGCCCAACGTTGTCCCACTTACGCCCCGTGGAGGCAGACCAGGAACCCAGTAGCTGTAGATTCACTCTGGCAGGTCCTGCCGCTTAATTTCCTGGGATTTCGGCGGCTAGGACCTTAAAAAAAAATAAATAAATAAAAAAAAATAAATAATAATAATAATAAAAAACAAATAAAAAAAAATAAAAAAATATATAAGTAAATAAAAAATCTGCACTGGGGTAATGTCGCTTTGGTTTGCTAGGCCGAGTTTTGGGCGTAAGGTAATTTTATCATATTAAGTTTTTGACGTGTGGGGCTTTCGCTATGATGAAGGTAGAGAGGGGAGGGAGACCAAAGATTGGGGGGAAAAGACAGAAATATGGGGCCAATAGAGTAGATAGCCCCAGTTTTCAGTGGGGCATGCCCATGCCCCACCAGAGTAGAAGTTTGGGGGTGGAGGAGAAGGAACAAAAAAATGTCCCCTCCCCCCCAAGGAAGTGGGAATAATAGGTGAAGAGCGCTAGGGTGTCCTCTTCAGATCGCCATCAAGCTGTTTCCAACTGTGCTGCGTTTAGTCTGTTCTCTACTGTCTGTGCTGCATTCCCCCGTCCTTGCTTTTAGTTGTTCTAATGGTTCAGCTCTAGTCGATTTGTCAGATGGTAGAGTATAATGGTATAACAGTCCATTTCTCAAAAAATACTGATTCGCCAATTTGGGTGAAGGACGTTGTCTTTCCTTCTAATTGTTCCAAAATAGGTTTTAAATTTTTGATTTTCTCGTTGCAGTTTACTAGTGATCTCTTGTGGATCGCTACTGTTACTATCACTTCCATCTTGATTTAGACAATGGATAAAAGGATGGGTGAGTGGGAGAAGACAGAGGATGGTAATTAATGGGTGCTGCTCTTCGTGGACTAATGTTATTAGTGGAGTCCCACAGGGTTCGGTGTTGGGTCCTCTGTTGTTTTGTATATTTATCAATGATATTGATTAAGGACTCTGACCAGAGCAGCAAAGCAAAAGGCTCAAGCTAATGGGAGTGCTGTGGTTCAGGGGAGAACTGAGGGGGGCAGTTGCCCTCTGAATCACAGTCCTATTAAAATGCACTGTTTGCTTGATGTTTGCGGAGCAGTCGGGTACGGGACATGATACTGCCAAGGGGGATGTCTTTGTGTGTGCACGATGTAAGGAGTGCAAGGAAATCAGGCGACAACTCAGCGTTGTTATGGGCCTTTATGAGAGCTTGAAGGACAGGGTGGATGCCCTCGAAGGAAATAAATTGAGGGGCCCATCAAGCTCTCAGCTGCCCACATCAACGCCAGAGCTTGCACTTGGTCATCAGGCAACACAGAAGCAGCCCCCTAGGCAGAATGCGCTGGTCCCACAGGAACTAGTAGTTGTTGGTGACTCTATTGTCAGGGAAACGGGGAACATACTTTGTAAAAAGGATAGGTGGAATAGGACCAGGGTATGTCTGCCAGGGGCAAAGGTTGATGACGTTGTAGAGCGGATATCATCTTTTAAGGGCACAAAAGGTGATATAGTTGTACACGTTGGCACTAATGATATTAAGAGTAGGAGACCGGCGGAATTACTTAGCAAGTACAGGTCACTGTTGAAAAAAAGCCGTGAATTAGGGTTGAACTTGAAAGTGTCTGCAATTCTGCCCAGACACGATAGGAGGGAGTATATGATGAGAGCCTTGTCGATCAATTCGGCCCTGGAGGGATTGTGCAAGGCTCAAGGGGTAGAATTTTTTTCAGCCTGGACTGTACTTGTTAACAGGAGAGATTGCTTCTACAGGGATGGGATACACTTAAATAGAAAGGGTGCAAGAATTTTTGCTGATGCTGTCGAGGCAGTGTTAGGTGGGTCGGAAAACTGCTAGTTGGGGGGGATACAAGGACTAATAGATTAACAGTAGCCACTGGCAGAGGTGGAAGTGATTCTTGCACTGCTTCTATTGAAATGAGCAGAAGTCTGAAAAACAAGATGCAGGATATTTCAGAGACTGCTGGTAGTCATTGCGGTACAAGTAAACACATGGGTTGTGTTAGGGTAGCTAAGAATAGAAACAGGTGCATGTATACCTGCGTGTACACCAATGCTAGGAGTTTGGTAAATAAATTTGATGAATTTGAGGTATTGCTCAAAACATCAAAGGCAGATATTGTTGGGATATCAGAGACGTGGTGTCACACAGATATAAGTAATGCGGAACTGGAATTTGGGGAATACAATGTGTATAGAAAGGATAGACAGGACAGGAGGGGAGGAGGGGTTATGCTATTAATTAAGAAACACATAAAGTCCAAGGAAGTGAAGCCAGTCGACATCGATGGACAGGGCAGTGTCGAGTCAGTTTGGTGCGACATAAGCATAGGGAAATCAAAATTGAGAGTAGGAGTGTGCTATAGGCCTAATGACTCTGATGAGTATAATAAGATATTGTACAGGGAAATAGAGTGGGCCAGTAAATCTGAGAGTCTTATAATGGGGGACTTTAATTTCCCAGATATTGACTGGAATTTGTGGGTTGGTCACTCGCACACTAGCAAGGCTTTTGTGGATTTATTGGATGATTGTTTTCTACATCAGCATGTTCGTGAGGCAACAAGAGGGAGCAATACTCTTGATCTGATTATCAGTAGTGATTCTTCATGCATTAAGAACCTGCAGATAAATGAACCACTAGGTGGCAGTGATCACAGTGTGTTGAAGTGGGATTTACTCAAGGAGGTAACTACCATCAGAGGTAAAGGGAAGGGTTTTTGTTTTCGTAAAGGCGACTATGATGGTCTGAGACAGTATTTAAATTCTATACAGTGGGACCAACTGATGATGTTACCAACAGCAAACTCAAAATGGGAAGCATTCAAGGAACTAATCTTGGAGGCTACCAGGCTTTACATACCAACTAAGAAATATTGTTCAAGGTTTAGGCCTAAATGGTTGTCAGATGAGCTAATGAGACATGTGGCAGAGAAGAAAAATGCATGGGATACATACAAATTAATGGGTGACATGGAAGCCTATGATAGATATAAGTTGGTCTGTAACCAAGTCACAAAGGAGATTAGGCAGGCAAAGGCAGACTATGAAAAATCCTTGGCAAAGGATGCAAAGAAAAACAGAAAAGAGTTTTTTACATACTTGAACTCGAAAAGGAAAGGGATGAATCAGATTGGTCCACTGGATATTGATGGTTCAACAGTTGAGGATCCTGCTCAGGTGGCTAACAATCTAAACGAGTATTTTGCATCTACATTCACGCATGAGGAGTTATTCAGGAAGGAGAATGATGTAGGTAAAGTAAACATTGGCAGTGAGCTGGATGATTTTGTAATAACTGAGAGGAAAGTGGAGGAGAGATTGTTGAGGATAAACATAAAAAAGGCACCTGGGGTGGATGGGATCTATCCAGTTATATTAAAGGAGGCAGCAAAGGAAGTATGCAAACCCCTAGCCATAATTATGAGAGCTTCTTTGGACTCAGGGGAGGTGCCCATAGACTGGAGATGTGCAAATGTAACCCCAATTCACAAAGGAGGATCAAAGGCTGACACAAGTAATTATAGACCTGTTAGTTTAACTTCTGTTCCAGGTAAATTAATGGAGGCACTGGTTAAAGAAGCACTGCAGGATCATCTAGACAAGAATTCAGTTATAGCTCAGACGCAGCATGGTTTTGTTAAGGGCAGGTCTTGCCTGACCAATTTGATTGGATACTATGATGTAGTCACAAAAGAACTGGATGCAGGGAATAACTTTGATATTATATATTTGGATCTTAGAAAGGCTTTTGATACTGTTGCACATGGAAGACTGCTGCACAAATTGGAGCAGTGTGGCATTGGAGGCAAATTGCTGCTATGGATAAGGGGATGGTTGAGTGGCAGAAGACAGAGAGTGGTAATCAATGGACACTGCTCAACGTGGACTAATGTTATTAGTGGAGTTCCTCAAGGTTCAGTGTTGGGTCCGTTGTTGTTTTCGGTGTTTATGAATGATATTGATGATGGGATATCAAGTTTAATGTCCAAGTTTGCAGATGATACAAAGGTTGGCAGGGTCGTTAAGGACAATACTGACGCTATGCTGCTGCAACAGGATCTGGAAAGGTTGAACAGATGGGCTGAGAGGTGGCAAATGAGGTTTAACATCGACAAATGTAAAGTGCTGCATATGGGAAACAGTAACCCCAGAGCAACGTATCAACTCTGCGGTACTACACTGACAGTGGTGGAGAATGAAAAGGACCTGGGGGTAATTGTGCAGGCAGATATGAAGTTCTCTGAGCAGTGCAGACGAGCTGCAAGAGTAGCGCATGGTGTCTTGTCAATGATATACAGGAATTTTTCTAGCAGGGATAAGGAGGTGATTATTCCCTTGTATAAGGCAATGGTAAGGCCACATCTTGAGTACTGTATACAGGTCTGGAGGCCTCATTTCAAGAAGGATGTAGAGCTGCTGGAACGGGTACAGAGAAGGGCAACAAGATTAGTAAATGGAACAAAGGGTTGCTCTTACGAAGAAAGGCTTAAGTTTTGCAAATTACAGAGTCTGGAGACTAGGCACCGGCGAGGTGATCTGATAGAGGTGTATAAGGCTTTGAATGGTTTGAGCATGCTCAATGCCAATGGGATTCTTCATCTTTCTCAGAATAATCACCTCAGAGGGCATAAATTCAAATTGAGGAAGGCCGGATGTCGGATAGATGTGCGGAAATTTGCCTTTGGCCAGCGGGTGGTTGGTTGGTGGAACCGACTTCCATCACTTGTTGTTGAAGTTGATAGCCTAAACAAATTTAAAGCTCAACTGGACAGGTATTTCGAACGAACGGAGGGGTGAAATGGGAGTGGGTGTTTTTTTTTTTTTTTTTTTTTTTTTTTTGGCTGATGCTGAATAAGCTTGCTTTCTTGCATCATATGCCTCTGCTAATGCTAATGCTAATGCTAAGGTATATCAGGTTTAGTGTCGAAGTTTGCAGATGATACAAAGGTTGGGAGGGTTGATAATGACAGTAATGGCAGTGTGCTACTGAAACAGGATCTAGATAATTTGGGCAGATGGGCTAAGTAGTGGCAACCGAAGTTTAACCTTGACAAATGCAAAGTACTACATATGGATAGAAGCAACCCGAGAGAAATGTACCAACTATGTGGTACTACACTTAAGGTGGTAGAAAATGAAAAAGATCTGAGAGTAATTGTGCAGTCAGATATGAAGTTTTCTGAGCAATGCAGACAGGCTGCCAGGGCAGGTCATGATGTTTTGTCAATGATAAATAGGAATTTTGCTAGGTGATTGTCCCTCTGTATAAGACAATGGTCAGGCCACGCCTTGAGTACTGCGTACAAGTCTGGAGGCCTCATTTTAGAAAGGATGTAGATTTGCTTCGGCGTGTACAGAGAAGGGCAACAAGATTGGTGAGGGGAATGAAGGGATCCTCTTACCAAGAGAGGCTTAAGTTCTGCAAATTGCAGTGGTCGGAGAGTAGGCACCTGCGCGGTGATCTGATTGAGGTGTATAAGGCCTTGAATGGGTTGAGCACGCTGAATTCTGATGGGATCCTTCCACTTGTTCAGATTACGAACCTAATGGGGCATAAATTCAAATTAAGAAAGGACAGATGTAGAACAGATGTGCGGAAATTTGCCTTTATCCAGCGGGTGGTTAATTGCTAGAACACACTTCCATCTGTCGTTGTGGAAGTTGATAGGTTGAATAAATTTAAGGAGTAACTAGGCAGGCATTTGGAGGGAATGGTGTGATTTTTTTTTTTTTTTTTTTGGCTGATGCTGCATAAGCTCATACACTTGCCTTCTTGCATCACATGCCACTACTACTACTACTACTACTACTACTACTACTACTACTATTGTCCAGGACAGCTCATGGGCTTTTGTCAATGGTATACTGGAATTTTGCTAGCAGTGATAAGGACACAATTCTCCGATTATTTAAGACAATAATCAATCCACATGTTGAGTACTGCATACAGGCTGGTGGCTTCATTTTAAGAAGGATGGGACGAGCCCAGCGAAGGGCAACGAGATTGGTGAGCGGAATAAAGGAGTGCTCTTAGCAAGGAAGGCTTCAGCTCTACAAATTACAGCGTCTGGAGACTAGGCATCTGCGAGGTGATCTGATTGAAATGTTTAAGGCTTTGAATGGATTATGCAAGCTCAGTGCTGAGGACATTCTTCCTCTTGCTCAGACCACACACATAGAGGGATACAAATCCAATTTGAGGAAGATCGGTGGAAAAAACATGTGCAGAAATTTGCCTTTAACCAACCGGTGATTGTTTGAAAGTAAATTTGAAGAAACTTTTCATCTATTGTTGTGGAAATTGATAGTTTAAATAAATTCAAGGAAGAACTAGACAAACTATTGGCGGGAATGAACAGGTGACATGGAAGGTGTTTTTTTTTTTTTTTTTTGACTGATCCCATATAAGCTTGCTTTCGTGCATTTTGTATTTGCCACTGCTAAGTGCAGGGCCGAAATAAAACCATTGGTGAAATGTTTCTTTTACGAAAAAGGTTGGCCCCTAGAAAGTAAAAATAGCCAAATAAAAAGCAGCTGCCTTCCCAGTATTTAGTGTGACGCTTTAAGATTTATCACTGACGTTCAGTCTGTTTTTTGTGAGTCATTTGAAGACTCTTCAAAAAGAATAAATTATACTTCACGCAGGTTGAAGTGCTAATTATTTCACCAATTTGAAATTTAGATATAATTTATCTGTGCTTAAAATTATAGAAATTATTTATCAATGAACTAACTCTTTCGTTATGATTATTTCTTGCGTTCAACGGAAATAACTTTATTATTATTTTTTTTTTTTTTTACCGGTTAACCGACTTTAGCGTTATCGCCTGTGACGGATGTTTTGTTACTGTCAGAATCTGTTGGCGGTTTATTCAGAAGTGGAGGTTGCAGTTATTGTTGAGTACGTAAGAGAAAATTATGTTGTTACTACTGTATTTAGAAATCCAAAGGTTGAAATCATAAATAACTTGATGTGGCTGGCGAATTTCCTGTAGTATTTTTGTTTCATTGTGTTAAGTGGAATGATTTTCTGTTGCAGTGTAACTATTGCTATGAACAATATTTTTAGCTATTACAAATTGTACTCCCAGCGTCTCATATCTGGTGAGTATGGGCTTGGCACACCGAGGGTCCTGAGCTTTATATCATCATTCTTCTATTTCTTGGTCATTCCCTTCTACTTGACACACTTTCTCTCTCTCAGGGTAACTCAGAATTTTTTTTTTTTTTTGGCCGGTGCAGCATAAGCCTCAGGCTTCCTTGCGCTATATGGTTAGTAATAAAATAATAGTAAGATGTCTCTTGAGTTTACATTTCTGTATGCATTTTGTACATCGTACTTTTAACGTGTACGTTTAATTGCATAATTTGTTCCGATACAATTTTGTTACGTGTATTCTGATGTAAACTATTTCTTTAATGTTTCTTGGCCACATCTTGAGTACTGTATACAGGTCTGGAGGCCTCATTTCAAGAAGGATGTAGAGCTGCTGGAACGGGTACAGAGAAGGGCAACAAGATTAGTAAATGGAACAAAGGGTTGCTCTTACGAAGAAAGGCTTAAGTTTTGCAAATTACAGAGTCTGGAGACTAGGCACCGGCGAGGTGATCTGATAGAGGTGTATAAGGCTTTGAATGGTTTGAGCATGCTCAATGCCAATGGGATTCTTCATCTTGCTCAGAATAATCACCTCAGAGGGCATAAATTCAAATTGAGGAAGGACAGATGTCGGATAGATGTGCGGAAATTTGCCTTTGGCCAGCGGGTGGTTGGTTGGTGGAACCGACTTCCATCACTTGTTGAAGTTGATAGCCTAAACAAATTTAAAGCTCAACTGGACAGGTATTTCGAACGAACGGAGGGGTGAAATGGGAGTGGGGTTTTTTTTTTTTTTTTTTGGCTGATGCTGAATAAGCTTGCTTTCTTGCATCATATGCCTCTACTAATGCTAATGCTAATGTGATATATACACACACACTGTCCTTAACCCCAGAGGCTCACATCTGTTTAGTATGGACGTGGCATGCCCAGGATCCTGAACTGGATATCATCCTTCTCTCCCTCTTGGTGATTCCCTTCTACTTCTCTTTCTGTCTCTCAGGGTAATTCAGAATTTTTTTTTTTTTTGGTTGGTGCAGTAAAAGCCTCAGACTTCCTTGCACCGAATAATAATAATACTGTAAAAGAATGTGCTAATTTTTTCTATTTGCTTTTTGACTTTATTTAACTTTTCTTCTACTGTTATGGACAAGTATAGAAATGCAGTTCCTGTTAGGTAGTAGTAGTAGTAGTGGCATGTGATGCAAGAAAGCATGTGTATGAGCTTATGCAGCATCAGCCAAAAAAAAAAAAAAAAATCACACCATTCCCTCCAAATGTCTGTCCGGCATTCCCTCCAAATGTATTTCATCAGGTATAGTGCCCTGATGAAATACATTTACCCAGGGGCTCACATCTGGTGAGTATGGGCTTGGCAAACCCAGGGTCCTGAGCTGGATATCATCATTCTTCGCTTTCTTGATGATTCCTTTCTACTTCTCTCTCTCTCTCTCTCTCTCTCTCTCTCTCTCTCAGGGTAATGCAGGAATTTTTTTTTTTGGCTGGTGCAGCATAAGCCTCGGGCTTCCTTGCACCATATGGCTAATAATAATAATAATAACCATGTATCAATATTTACTTCTGCTGATATCAGACTTTGCATTTTTGCCTTCCCTGTATTCGACCTCTAACTAAATTTGCCTACCCATATCTGATGACAGCTTTACCATCTTTATTTGGATTTAATTGTGTCATGTTAATAATTTTACTTTACAGTTCCTTCACATCCAAATTGGCTTTGCAATTCAGCCCATAATTTTCTTAATTTATCATAACTTGTAGGATATTAACATTCTTTTGCCTTTTTCAAAAATACATTACTTTTTTCTACAATACTTACCCTTCTAGTCCTTGGTATTTTGTGTAATTTTCACCTCCAGCAATGCAAACTTTATCAGACTTATCTATTCTTACATGTTTATATACAGGGTTGTTAAAATTAAAGTATCTCTATGTGGAGGACTCTGGAGCAAGTTCTAAGTCTCGTACTGAAGAGATATTTGGAAAACAGGTACAATAAAGAATGCGCTCACCATTTATTGGAAAAAAAAATTAGTTACAAAATTTGTCACTGTCTGTATGGCATGTAACTATCTTAGTTACGATTATGCAAATAACATAAGTTATTTGCATAATCGTAAGTTATTGCCACAGCACTACTCAGCTCTACTGTACTGTATAAAAGCAAAGCAGTCTCTTCAAAATCATGCAGTAGATGTTCGCCGGCGCTAGAGCAGCAATGGCAACAACGTTGCAGGAAAAGATGCTATTAGTGAAGCTGTACTATCAGAACAGCAACAGTGGAGCTGCGGCTGTCAGAGAATTCCGGCATCAAAAGTGCATAAGGCGTGGACCTATGACTGTTTGTGCTGTCCGCAAAATGATTGCAAAATTTGAAGCAACAGGACATCTTGGTGTTCAACCAGGTAGAGGTCGAAAACAAGTGGACTCCTCGTGTGTTGAAGATGTGGCTATGGCTGTTGTGGATTTATCCAATCAATCTCCATGTGGTAGTGCAAGTGTGCCAGCTGTTTCTCATGAAGTGGGCATCCTTACAAGATGCACATGCTACAGCAGCTAAAGCATGGTAATGCAGATATTCATTTCACATACGCACTTCAGTTTCTGGCACGAATGACAGTGGATATCACTTGGCCATGGAACATCCTTTGGAGTAATGAAATCCACTTCTGCTTAAATGGACAAGTGAATATGCACAACTGTGGCATTTGGGCAACAGAAAACCCTTGAGTTATCCAAGAGGTCCCGTTGCATTCTCCAAAAGTGACAATGTGGTGTGGATTTACGGCCACATTAATGATTGGGCTGTATTTTTTTGAACAGGTACCACCGACTGGACCCCGCACCTGTTCCATCACTGGACAGCAATATTATGAAATGTTGGCAAATTTTCCAATACGAGAGCTGCAACAATGTGGGTGCCTTCAAGATACCATATTCATGTAAGATGGTGTGCCACCCTACATCCAGCATTGTGTCCAAAGATTGCTAATGCAACACTTTATAGACGAACGGGTCATCAGCTGTTGTTTCCAGACATCTTGGCCACCCCGATTACCGGACCTCACTCCATGCAACAATGAGGTCCGATTACCGGACCTCACTCCATGAAAAAACCCCACAACCAATCATTCTGGTTGTGGGGTTTTTTCAAGAACCAGGTGTATCGGGAAGGATGTCAAGCTCTGACAGATCTGAAGGACAACATTAGACGTCATGTGCTGGCTATTACAGTTCACATGTTACGTTTTGCTGTAGAAAATGCTGTTCTTCAAATGGAAACTTTTGTTGACCAAAGTGGAGAAGACATTGAACAATTGTAGCACTGTTCAAGTGATTTGTATTGCCATAGTGCCATATAGTGACAAATTTTGTAACTAATTTTTTTTTTCCAATAAATGGCGAGTGCATTTTTTATTGTACCTGTTGTCCAAATTTCTCTTCAGTACAAGCCTTAGAACTCGCTCCAGACCCTTCTACATAGGGATACTTTAATTTTAATAACCCTGTACTTTTGCATCCTTTACTGCTGCTTTGCATATTTTGGTGCATTTGTCATACCTTGCTTATTCATTTTTTATTTTTCCATTAACTGTAACTTTGACTTTAAATTATTTTTAATATATACAGGGTGAGTCACTACCAGTGCGACAAACTTGCAGGAGGTGTAGGGGGCACAAAGACGAATCGGAATCACATAGCATTGCAGGGTCCGAAATGCCTTCGTCATGTGGTAGAGGACGTTGAACGGGAGGTCGCGTGAACAGTGATCCCCCTGGAAGTCAGCATTTGTGAACCGGTTCCCGAGGCAGTAGGATGGACGAGTATTCAAACATTGAACTGGCCGACATGCACTTCGCGTATGGAGGTGCGGAATGTAACGGGCGCGCCGCTCTGCGCTTGTACCAGGAATGTTTTCCGCACAGGCGTGCTCCTCATCATATGATTTTAATCGTATGATGAGAAGGTTACGTGAGACTGGTTGTTTCACGAGAGGTACCATGAATTGAGAGCGAACGACGAGGACACCAGACAATGAGGAGAATGTCCTATGTCTTGCAGAAGACAGTCCGAGCGATAGGCCAACGATTGGGTATTTCCCAATCCACTGTATGGAGGATACTGTCAACAAACCATATGAGTTCATACCATCTGCAACGCGTCCAATCATTGGAGCCTGCGGATTATCCACTCTGGAGGACTTTTGCTACTTGGTTTCTTCAACAGAAACGGTTCGCAAATGCTGACTTCCAGCGGGATCGCTGTTCACGCGGCCTCCCGTTCAACGTCCTCTACCGCATGACGAAGGCATTTCGGACCCTGCAATGCTATGTGATTCCGATTCGTCTTTGTGCCCCCTACACCTCCTGCAAGTTTGTCGCACTGGTAGTGAATCACCCTGTATACTAGCAGTATAGTACAAGGTAGCCACTGGCATTTGCTGCACCAACCAAAAAAATAAATAATAAATAAATAAAATAATACATTAATAAAAATAGTAAATTTAAATATGTGAAAAGAAAGTGATTTCTTCCAGACGTTGCTAACGATCTGTCTGACTTGACCAAGCTGTAAGAAGATATAGATTGAAGGAACATAATTAAATGAAAACTTAATAGGATAATAAACTAGTAAAATTAGCACTATTAAACTGATAAATTGAAGACAGTAGTCATAAATCAGATTAATTAAGAATGTGGATACTTCACATGGACATCATTGCTGATGACTTGGAACTTGGGAGAGTGGTCAATGATCAAAACATATTTTCCTTCTGGCCTTTTTTAATATAGGGCAGTGTATTGTAAACAAACTCTCTCTCTCTCTCTCTCTCTCTCTCTCTCTCTCTCTCTCTCTCTCTCTCTCAGAAAGAGCTGTAATTGGTCACATAGCATTATATAAAGAGGTGACCATTGTTTAAATCAGAACACTTGAACTAAATAAAAATAAACAGTTATTAAGTAAATTTCATTATATTTGAAACAGTGTTTGATGAACTGTTTTGAATATTGAACCAAATTTTGTATTCATATAATGCATGGCAAGGTGATTAATAACATTACTTAACATTCATTCTTAACATTTTGATTCTAAAATAAATTATTAAACAAGTTTGTTGGTTTCTGCTAGGTGATCTACTTGGAAGAGGGCATTTGAATGCTTATTAACAGAAAATTGTTACAGGTTACTGTATTTTATTGCTAAAAGAATGTATCTGATTACTATGAACTGACATTTTGGGTAAGTCCAATTTTATTTTATTCCCATGCAGCGATAGTTAATCCAGTGCTCAGATGTTATGTGGAAAGACAGTTTGGGACCACATATATCATTAATATAATTAACATCATCATCATTATTCTTTAATCCTACATTATTCCTTGTAAAAAGTTATCTGTATGGTGAATAGGGGGGGGGGGAGAGAGAGAGAGAGAGAAACTGGCTATCCTATCATAAAAGGGAAAAGATAGTGTGAACTTGTGGCAAGCTCAGTAAAATGCCTTTGAAATATCTACGCAATAGCTGAGTTCACTGATTGCATTGCAATGAAACAATACAAAATAATTTAAAATGAAACACAACATAGTGCACTGGCATAAAAACTGAATGCCAGTTTTCAACTACACATGCCCTTCAGTAGTATATTAAAAGTAATATAGCCTAATACTACTTAAATACATGCACAAAGTAGTGGGAGTGCTGTGGCTTGGGGAGAGCAACCAAAGGGAGCAAGTCTCCAATGCATCACTGCCTAAAAAATTGTGCAACTTGTGAAATGTTTGCAGACTTTCTGGAAAAGATCATGATCTAGCCAAGGAGGATGTCTTTCTGTGTACTAGGTGCAGAGAATGTGAAGAAATTGTGGCAGCTCAGCATTCTGATGGGTGCCAATGAAGCATTGGAGAGTAGAGTAGATGCCCTCGAAAGAATTAAAATGTGGAGGGGGTGCGCTCATCAAGCTCTCAGCTGCCAAACTCAATACCAGACCTCACTCTTAGGCGCCTCCATAGCCAGGTGGGCAGGAGCAGCAGTGCATAGCACACGCTTCTTGATCAGACCGGGGTTCGAGCCCATGACCACCAAATACGGAGGATGCGGGAAGGTCAGGAAATGACCACCGCATATTCCTGGAGCAATATGGCCTTAGTTGCTAATGCTCCTAAAAATTAAATAATAATAACAACAACCTCACTCTTTTACATCAGGGAATAGTGCAATTTTCAAGGCAGAATGGCTGGTCCCACAAGAGCTAGTTATTGTCGGTGACTTGATTGTCAGGGAAATGGGAAATATGTTGTGCAAAAAGGATAGGTGGGATAGGACCAATCTGCCAGGGGCAAAGGTGGATGATGTTTGACAACAGAGGCCGACCGGGCTAGCTGAGTGGGTAAAGTACCTGCCCGGCAACCCAAAGGTCGCGGGTTCGATTCCCGCCTCGGGCTTGGATCAAAGTACTGCAAAAACCTTGGGAGGTGCAATATGGCCACAGAAGCCGATGTGCCAACAACTACCAAATCAAAAAAAAAAAAAAAAAAAAATTGACAACAGATATCTTGTAAAGGCAAAAAAAGGTGATATTGTAAATATTGGCACTAATGACATTAAGAGTAGGAGATCTGCAGACTTACTTAACAAGTACGAATCAGTGTTGAAAAAAAGTTGCGAGTTAGGTTTAAATTTGAGTTTGTTTACATTTCTGCCCAGACATGATAGCAAGTAGTATATGATGAGAGCCTGGTCATTCAATTTCTGGAGAGATTGTGCAAGGCTCATGGGGTAGAATTTTTCTCAGCATGGTATGTGCATGTTAACAGGAAAGTGCTTCTACAGTGATGGGATACACTTAAATAGAAAGGGTGCAGGAATATTTCCTGATTGAGGCACTGTTAGGTGGGTTAGAAACTGCTAGCTTGCGGAAGGGGATTCACAGACTAATAGATTAATACTAACTGCAGGCAGAGGTGAAAGTGATTCTTGCACTGTTTCTATTGGAATGAGCAGCAACCTAAAAAACAAGGTGCTGGGGATTTCAAGAACTGCTGGGAGTCGTCATGGAACAAGTAAATACATGGGCTGTGTGTTTGGGTAACTAAGAGTAAGAACAGGTGCATGTATACTTACATGTACACCAATGCCAGGAGTATAGTAAATAAATTTGATGAATTTGAAGTGCTGGTCAAGACATCAAAGGAGGATATTGTCTTAATATCAGAGACAGACGTTGTATCACACAAATATAAGTAATGTGAATTGGAATTTGGAGAGTGCAATGTGCACAGAAAGGATAGATAGGATAGCCAGGGAGGGAGGGGTTATGCTATTAGTTAAGAAACACAAAATCTAAGGTAGTGCATCCAGGTGACATGGGTGGACTGTGCAATGTTGAGTCAGTTTGGTGTGACATAAGCATCGGGAAAGCAAAAATGAGAGTTAATGTGTTATAGGCCTAATGACTCTTATGAATACAAACAACTGTACAGAGAAATAGTGGTACAGTAAAGTCAGAATATCTTGTAATGGGGGGGGGGGGTTACTTCCCAAATATTGACTAGAACTTGAGTTGGTCACTCGCACACTAGCAAGACTTTTGCGCATTTATTGGATTATTGTTTTCTACAGCAGCATGTTCGAGGGGCAACCAGAAGGAGTAATACTCTTAATCTGATTATCAGCAGTGATTATTCATGCATTAAAAATCTGCAGATAAAGGAACCACTAGGTGGCAGTGAAATGATGTGGGATTTACTTAAAGATGTAACTACTATCTTTAAAGGGAAGGGTTTTTGGTTTTGCAAAAGTAACTACACTGGTCTCAGACAGTTTTTAAATTCTATACAATGGGCCCAACTGATGATGTTACCAACAGCAAATTCTAATTGGGAAGCATTCAAGGAATTAATCTTGGAAACTGAAGCCTTTCACACCAACTAAGAAATAATGTTCAAGATTTAGGCCTAAATGGATGTCAGATGAACTAATGAGACTCATGACAGTGAAGAAAAATGCACGGAATGCATATAAATTAGCAGGTGACACGGAAACCTATGGGATATAAACTAGTCTGTAATCAAATTGCAAGGGAGTTTAGGCAAGCGAATGCAGATTACAAGAAATCTTTTTCAAAGGATGATAAGAAAAACAGCAAAGACTTCTTTACTTTACTTGTGTAAACTCTAGAAGGAAGGGGATGAATCAGATTGGTCGACTTGATATCGATGGTTGTACTGTTGATTATCTTGTTCAGGTAGCTGACAAACTGAATGAGTATTTTGCATCTACAGTAGCGGACAAAAAAACTTCATCACCTTAAAAAAAAAGTAACATTTGTAGTGAAACGTACAAGATATTGTTTGATTACAGTTTGAAAGCCCATAGCATTATCGCGTCAGATAGTGCTACAGGCTTTCTATGCGTGTTATCGTTGATAAAATAGGCTGCCACCAGTCAACAATATCCCAGGTGCTGAAATTAAAGCAGGAAACCGGTGATGTGAAGAGAAGACCTGGATCAGGCCATAATAGATTGACTAGACGGTTAAGGTAAAGAAAGCCTGCATGAGAAGCATGCAAAAGTTTGATGAAATTTACCAGTAAAAGTACTTTGCCGTAACGGCATTTGTATTGTTCCTCACTCGGTAAACTGACGGTGGGTGTTATCAGTCTGGAATAAAGTTGAATCCCACAGGAGCTTGAAACCCTCCCAAAGTGGAGGGGGGTAACCTGATCATTTTTCTTTAGAATCACTAATTGAATTAACTAATTGAATCATGAACAGAGTCATATTGGAAGTTCTGGCATCGTAAAAAATGTTCGTAAAGTAGTTTCAAAGTTTGCTGTGCTTCTCATGTGGGCTTCCTTTGCCTTTTTTTTTTTCTTAATAAACAGTTTATCCACTAGTCCACCAGTAATTCTAAAGAAAAAAGGTCAGGCTACCCCCTCCACTTCGGGAGGGTTTCAATCTCCCATGGGATTCAATTTTTACTCCTGACTGATAACACCCACTGTATGTTTACTGAGCGAGCAACAATACAAATGCCGTTACGGCAAAGTACTTTTACCAGTAAATTTCATCGAAATTTTGCATGCTGCTTGTGCAGACTTTCTTTACCTTTGCCGTCTAGACCTTCCTGAGATCGATATTTGAAATGGCTGTGCCTTCATAATCGCCATGCTAGTGCTGCTGATCTAAAAGTGGACTTTCAGATGGCCTCTAGTGTTGAAACAAGTGTTGCACAAATTACCAAAGATGGCTTTCGAATGTGGTCTGCATGCCTATCGGCCCAAGAAGAAGCCTTTTTTGACCCAACAAATGAGGAAGAAGCGACATGCTTGGGCTAAAACGCATGTGTCATGTACAAAAGAGCAATGGGACACCATCTTTTCTGATGAATCGAAATTCAACCTGCATGGCTTGGATGGGAAGCGATATGTCAGAAGACGAAAATCGGAGGCATACCATCCTGATTGCATAACACCGACTGTAAAGTTCCCTGCCAGTCAGATGGTCTGGGGATGCATAACAAGCAAAGGGGTGGGGTGAATTAAGTTTATTAACGGAATGGTGATTGCAGAAACCTACACTGCTATCTTGAAGGAGCGCCTGAAACCCATTATTAGGATCACCACACAGACGTCCAAAACTGCATTTTTCAATAAGACTCAGCACCTTGCCAAACAGCAAAATTAGTAAGTTTTATGCTATTTAGATTTAATGATAGTTTGTCTTCTTGTCTCACAAGGCTTAAAACATACTTATACCAATGTTTTCCCTTGTTTTTCTCCCTTAAGGTGCAGTCATACCTCAAAAATGCTGGCATTACAGTGTTGGACTGGCCTGGCAACAAGCCAGATTTCAGCCCTATTGAAAATTGCTGGTAAATAATGTAATCTAAAATTGCTCAGAAGAAGCCAACAAGTAAGATTCAGCTGCAGGAGAGCATTATAAGGGTGTGGTACCACGAAATTGGGCAACCGTATATCCAGAAGTTGATTAACTCTATGCCAGATCGTTGCAAGGCTGTAATTGCAGCTTGAGGAGGAACAACAAAATATTGAGGAATTATTTTGCTGATTTACAGTACATCATACCATTACTTTAACTTGTCATTTCAGTTTGTACATGTAAATGCAATAAAATGTATGTTTGGTTGTCATGATTGCCATTTGCATGATTTCTAATATTTCCATTAATTACGCATTTTACCCTTTGGAAGATATTTATGACAATTAGGTATATCAGGTGTAGTCTTTTTATTGGATTTCATTCACAGAGATATATATCCCATCTAACAAATGCATTTCGAACATTTCTGCAACCCACAATGCAGTGCAAAACAAATTATTTGCAAAATTCACAAGTGATGCAGTTTTTTTGTCCGCCACTGTATATTCACACCTTAGGAATTATGTAGTGGAGGCAGAGGTTTATCCAACTTTAACAGGGAGCTAAATGATTTTGTAATAACTGAGAGCAAAGTGGAGGAAAAATTGCAAAGCTAAACATGAGAAAGGCACCTGGGGTGGATGGGATCTATCCAGTTATATTAAAGGAAGTAAGAAACCCTTAGCCATAATTATAAGAGCATCCTTAGATTCAGGGGAGGTCCCCACAGCCTGGAGATGTACAAATGTATCCCTATTTCACAAAGGGGTATTAAAGGGTGACACAAGCAATTACAGATATGTTAGTTTAACTTTTGTTCCAGGGAAAATAATGGAGTCACTGGTTAATGAAGCAATCCAGGATTATCTAGACAAGATTGGTTATACCTGTAGTTCAGATAGAGCATGGGTTTGTTAAGAGAAAGTCTTGTGTAACCAATTTGATTGGATACTACAATGTGATAACAAAGGAGAACTGGATGCAAAAAATAAGGGAAGCTTTTGATACTATTGCATATGGAAGACTGCTGTGCAGATTGGAGCAGTATGTCATTAAGGGTAAGTTGCTGCTATGGATCAAAGGATGGTTGAGTGGGAGAAGACAGAGTGGTGATCAGTGGACGCTACTCTTTTTGGATGAATGTTATTATGAATGTCAGTTTGGTGTTGGGCCCATTGTTGTTTTCTGTATTTATCAATGACATTGATGAAAGTGTATCAGGCTTAATGTCCAAGTTTGCAGACAGTATGAAGGTTGGCAGTGTTAATGATAATAATGACAGTACTCTACTGAAGTAGGTAGGGGTGGGCCGTCCCGAAGGTGCAAGGAGTGCACTACACTCGGGCGCCAATGTTCAAGGGGTGCCTGAAAACCTGAAACTTACATACACATATGAAGAAAATTTTAAAGGGGGGGCACCAAATTGTGACTGGCTCCCGGGTGTCACGTACCCTAGGAACGCCCCTGGCAATAGGATCTAAAAAAGTTGGGCTGAGAGGTCTCAACTGTAGTTTAACATTGACAAAGGCAAAGTACTGCATATGGGTAGAAGTAACCCCAGAGAAACATACCAACTGTGTGGTAGTACACTCTGGGTAGTGGAGAATGAGAAAGCCCTAGGTTTAATTGTGTAGTCAGATATGAAGTTTTTTGAGTAGTGCAGACAGGCTGCCAGAGCAGCTCATGGGGTCTTGTCAATTTATTTGAATATCTGAAATTTATTTTTGTCTGAAATTATCTCTGATATTTTTTGATCTGTGTTATCTAATTTTATCTGATATTTATTTGAATATCTGAAATTTATTTGATAGTCCTATTTCTGAATTGATAATTTTAGTTTCATTATTAATAAATTAAAATGGTCCAGTATTTTGAGATGACTTATGGTTATATGTTTATCATGTTTTTGCTACAGCAAATCAAGTATAGAAACTGTTAATGAAACATATGTGCTGTATAAGTGATGACAGGTGCACAAGATACTGTTACCCCTTGTAGTCCATCTGTTAAATTCAGTAGTAAAGAATACCAGGAAGTATATGAACTGGCAGTGACAAGTGGAATCATAATTGACCAACAAGTTGTCACGTAGGTATTTAAATTTTAGCATCACATGTAATGATTTGCATTCTTAATTGACAATATCTAATCACCCTTATTTCTTATTCCTGAGGTCTTGTTTATCCTGTTGCCACTTTTCTATGTGCCATCTTTATCTGCATTCATTATTCAAACCTCTATTCCTCCAGCCTAAAATCCTCTGTTGGCCTATAATGCCTTTCTGAAAAAAAGTTATGCACCCCCTCCCATTTATCCTATTAAAAAAAGAGGAATCTCTGTCAAACAGGACCAAAATAATATCCTCACACTTAAGTTTTAATGTAAGTGTAGTTGTCATGGCACATTATGGCCTCAGCTGTCAGTGCACCATCAAACACAAAACCAACCAACATAAGTGAAGCTGGGTTAATAATTTGCATAATTAATAATTATTAGAGTTTAGCATAAGTTTAGTATTATTATTGGTCATCCAGTGTGAGGAAGCCAGGCCATTGTTGCACAAGGTATTAAAAAATACAAAACAAAACAATATTTTAATTGGAACTTTGAATGAGTTGTTTCCTTTGTGAGAGTTATCTGTAAAGATTGATACAAATTACCAAAATTCTTTACACCATGATGAAATAATTTATTTTAAGCACTATGTTATAGCAACTTTAGTGGACCATTATAATCCAATGCAAATATAATCCAAAAATTGGATTATATTTGTGTGTGTTTTCTGGGCTTTAATCTAGTTTACAAGTGATCAAGGCTCCAATAAAGGTGCTATATATATATATTATATATATATATATATATATATATATATATAACATATTGCTGAATGTTAAATGATTTTATTGCTTTGTAAAGAGAGTAGGTAATTTGTTGATACAAATTACCTACACTCTTTATAACCCTGTGTTTCTCTTCTCTATATACTGATTCCATCTGGCTTTTGAATTTCTACAAGCTTGTCGGCTTCATACTTCCTACAGTGTACTCTGTAATCCTTCTCCTTATCTGAATTTATATCTTCCCCAGTTCTGTTATTATTTAATACAGTCAAACTTCCCATTTTCAGAAATGGACAAATTTAGTTCTCAGATTTGCAGATATTGACCAATGCATCAGAGCTAATTGTGAAGGGTTGATGAGATTTCACCTCAGCCTTAAATTTTTAGTACTCCAGCAACATTGAGAAATTTGTTAGGTCATTGGATTGTCTAATTGGTTTTTTATAAACAAAATTAGCAACTTGTTGATAATAAGCAATGGACTACTCTGTTTCTGAGTTTCATGATTTATACACGAAGCATAAAATTAAACTAACATTTCATTAAATATGTTTATTGTTTAGACATTTAAAAATTTTAGTTAGCTGTTTGTAAACATTGACATCAGCATCTTCATCCACTGCAAGGTGAAGGCCTCTTCAGCAACTTTCCAGTTCTTTCTGTTTTGTGCACTGGCCATCTATTTACTGCCCACAAACTCTTGAATTTCATCCATCCACCTCCGTTGTTGTCTTCCAGATTTTCTTTTAGCTCCTCTTGAGTACCATTCTGTTATTTTCTTAGTCCACCTGTCATCATGTCTTCGAGCTATGTGTCCTGGCCAATTCCCTTTCAGTTCTTTAGTTTTGATAAGAATGTCCTTTACTTGAAGTTCTCTTCTTATCCAACAGTGTGATTCCTAATATAATTCGTTCCATTCTTTGCTGCGTGGTGTTCAGCATCTCTTCCATTCTTTTGATGAATGTCCTAGTTTCACTTCCATACTTCCTACAGTCTACTCTGTAATCTTCCCCCTTATTTGAATTTATACCTTCCTATGGTAGGGAGTATACATTGGTTCATTATTTTACGTTTCAGACATATTGGGATATTGCTCCTCAGTATGTGACTATATTTCCTGAATGCTATCCATCCAAAATTTATTCTTCTCTTGACTTCCAGCCATTTATCATTATTGCAGCTAATGACTTGTCCAAGATAAGTATATGAATCCACCTTTTCAGTTACTGCTCCTTCAGTGATTATATCTCTTCCTGTGGCATACTTGTTCAACATTAATTTTGTTTTAACCATATTCACCTTTAGTCCGAAATCCTTACTAACTCTGCATAACTGATTAAGATAAAATAGGAGGGACTGCATGCTGGAAGCCTTGTGGATTAACTCAAGACTTGAGGGACTCTGCAAGACTTTTGGGGGGGGGGATTTTTATCACAAGGCTCATTGATTAGAACAATCTTCTCACCTGCCCTAGTATGTAAAGAAGGAATCTGTTATGTAAAAATGAATACATCTGAACAAAGGTGCTGCCAGATCTTTGTCAATATCATTAAGGAGGCTGCTAGTCGGATAGGGTAATATAAACTTGTATTTATCTTATAAGGGTCAAAATAACACATATCTCAACGAATATTTGGAAGATGTTCCAATCTTTCAAATAAAAGGGAAGTTAATGCTAGGGAAATGAGTTTAAATAACTTCAGTTTGGGGGGGGGGGGTGTGCCAGGATATTAAACTATACAAGAACTCTTAGTCTTAACTGTGGCAACAGTAATGTTGAGAGTATCATCAATAAAGTGAATTTGAACTGGTTAGGATAAGTAAAGCTGACATAATGTTAGGACTAATGGAAACATGGTGTCACCCAGAAATGGGGTTAGATCAGTTTTGCTATGTTTGTATGTATTTAGGAAGGTTAGCCAAGACAGAAAGATGAGGATCATGCTTCTTATCGAACACAGTCAGGGCATGATTCAGAATGCTGGCATGCATAAGGTTCAGAACTTTGCATGCATAGAATGTGTGGTGTGAGGTAGTTGGAAGCAACGAAAATGAAAATTGGGAGTGCTACAGACTAGAAGATTGTGAAAAGTATGATAAGAGCCTCTACATACAAGTGGAATGGACAAGTAAGTGTGATTGTCTTATTATGGATAATTTCAATTTGCTCCTTATTGATTAGAACAAGTAGGGAGGGAAATTCACCATGGGGGAAAATTTTTTAAAATAAACTAGATGATTATTAGTAACAGCGTATCAGAGATGGTACTAGGGGAAAGAACATTCTGAACCTGATCATCACCTATGGAACAGATGTTATCATAGGGCTAACAGTGAAAGAATCATTATCAGGGAGTGATCATGGAATTTTTAAGTTTGATGGAGAGGAAGCAGGACACAGTTGTTCAAAGCAAAAGAGACTGACAGTTTAAAGCACTACATGGCCTCTATGGATATTATGGAATATCTTAAAAGCAGTAGCCATGAATTTGGACCTCTGGGAGGCTATATCAAAAACTCCTCCATGGCAATATGGTGGTTTTGCTACTTATCAAATCATTTGGAGAGGTCTGAGTTGGGGCCCTGTCATAGACTAGAGGAATTTCTAAGGCCTTTTCAATTTGGACTACAGGGTTTTTCATCTTGCCAACATACAAATCAGCCTGTAGACACACTTGTACAGATATGCTGAAAGATTTGCTTGTTTATTATTATTATTAGCCATATGGTACAAGGAAACCTGAGGCTTATGCTATACCGAGGGGAGGGAGGGAGGGAGGGAGAGAGAGAGAGAGAATATCCAACTCAGGACCCTGGTTGAACCAAGCCCATACTCACCAGATGTGAGCCCCTCGGGAAATGTTTTTGAGATTTAGGCTGGTCACCCAAAGCCCAATAACAAGCTCTGTCAGACATTGTCCAACAGTAATCTGTGAACTCTGGTAGAACTGAAAAGCAGTATATCCAAAGTCATTTCCAACATAACTCTAACATGCTGCAGTTATGTTATGATCAGGATGGTGAACATTTTTAACTTTTTTTTTTTTTTTTTGTGTGTGTGTGTGATAAATTAAGCAATGTCAGAGAATAATGAATATTACTTGTTAATGTTGCATCTCTTTTCTGTGCTCTTTTCTTCCAAGTTATTTACATTATCATGAGTTCTCATTTAAAACACTCATCCAGTATAATTTTATAAATATATATCAATTGTTCTTATTTGTCCTAATTAAAAAAAAAAAGTTTTTTAATATATTTTTATAAAATTTTAAGTATTACAAAGCACACAATTTTAAATTATTTCTTGCCTTTATTCAAAACAAATCAATGAAAGTCCACCTCAAAAAATATGGTCTTGCTCATGTTATTTTTTTTATATGTTCATGTTACCATTGTCTACTCTAAAATTTACTATATAAATTAGCCCTTCAATACTTGCACTAAGTACAGGTGGACTCCAGCTTTTTTTACATGGCTGTACTTTCTTGGTCAAAAATTTTCCAGAAACACTGTTCACAGTACCTTTCTAGGAAATTGTTCAGGACACATTCATTTATTTTATTTATGAATGGAATTTGAAGGAGGAGTTCATTCTTGGTCAGGGAAAGACAAGCTAGGCCTGACGTAGCCAAGTGGTCAAGAGTGCGAGTGCAGTAGCACACACTGTTTGAGTGGATTGGGGTTCAAGCCGTGACTGCTAAAGACAATTAACATTTGTATTGATTGATTTATTGTAAACTCCACTGACCTGGTGGTTGTAGTAGTAGTAGTACTAGTGACATGTGATGCAAGAAAGCAAGTATATGAGCTTATGCAGCATCACCAAATAATAAAATAAAAAATAATAATAAAAAAAATAAAAAAAATTTAAACAACAATTTCCTCAATGTTTGTCCAGTTCCTCCTTAAATTTATTTAACCTATCAACTTCCACAACGACAGACGGAAGTAGCAATTAACCACCCGCTGGCTAAAGGCAAATTTCCGCACATCTATTCTACATCTGTCTTTCCTGTTTGAATTTATGTCCCCTTAGGTTCGTAATCTGAACAAGTGGAAGAATCCCATCAGAATTCAGCATGCTCAACCCATTCAAGGCCTTATACACCTCAATCAGATCACCTCACAGGTGCCTAGTCTACAGCCGGTACAGTTTGCAGAACTTAAGCCTCTCTTCGTAAGAGGATCCTTTCATTCCCTTCACCAATCTTGTTGCCCTTCCCTGTACAAGCTCAAGCAAATCTACATCATTCCTAAAATGAGGTCTCCAGACCTGTACGCAGTACTCAAGATGTGGCCTCACCATTGCCTTATACTGAGGGACAATCACCTCCTTTTCCCTGCTAGCAAAATTCCTGTATATCATTGGCAAAACCCTATGACCTGTCTTGGCAGCCTGTCTGCATTGCTCAGAAAGCGTCATATCTGACTGCACAATTACTCCTTGGGGTTACTTCTACCCATATGCGATACTTTGCATTTGTCAATGTTAAACTTCAGTTGCCACTTCTCAGCCCATCTGCCCAAATTTTCTAGATCCTGTTGCAGTAGCACACTGCCATTACTGTCATTAACAACCCTGCCAACCTTTGTATCATCTGCAAACTTCAACACTAAGCCTGATATACCTTCATCAATACATTGATAAATGTACAAAACAACAGTGGACCCAACACCGAACTCTGTGGGACTCCATAATAACATTAGTCCATGAAGAGCAGCACCCATTGATTACCACCCTCTGTCTTCTCCCACTCAACCATCCTTTTATCCATTGTAGCAACTTACCCTTAATACCATTCTGCTCCCATTTGTACCTTAGATTTCCATGTGCAACAGTGTCAAAAGCTTTCCTGAAATCCAAGTATATGATATCAAAATTATTTTTTGCATCCAGTTTCTTTGTAACCACATCATAATATCCAATCAAATTTGCCAGACAAGACTTTCCCTTAATAAACCCATGCTGTGTCTGAATTATTGCTGCAGTCTTGTCTAGATGATCCTGCAATGCATCTTTAACCAGTGACTCCATTATTTTACCCAGAACAGAAGTTAAACTAACTGGTCTGTAATTACTCATGTCACCCTTCGATCCCCCTTTGTGAATTGGGGATACATTTGCACGTCTCCAGTCTGTGGGAACCTCTCCTGAGTCCAAGGATGCTCTCATAGTTATGGCTAAGGGTTTGCTTACTTCCTTTGCTGCCTCCTCTAATATAACTGGATAGAGCCCATCCACCCCAGGTGCCTTTCTTATGTTTAACTTCAACAATTTCTCCTCCACTTTGCTCTCAGTTATTGCAAAATCATTAAGCACCCTGCTACATTTTGATAACCTTCTGGCATTTTCAAACCTTAATAACTCATGTGTAAATGTAGATGCAAAATACTCATTCAGTTTGTTTGCTATCTGAGCAGGATCATCAACAGTTGAACCATCAATATCAAGTGGACCAATCAGATTCATCCCCTTTCTTTTAGAGTTTATATAAGTAAAGAAATATTTGCTGTTTTTCTTAGCATCCTTTGTGAAAGATTTCTCGTAATTTGCCTTCGCTTGCCTAATCTCCTTTGTGACTTGATTACAGACAAGCTTATATCTGCCATAGGCTTCTGTGTCACCTGATAATTTATATGCATCCCATGCATTTTTCTTCTCTGCCACGAGTTTCATTAGTTCATTTGACAACCATTTAGGCCTAAACCTTAAAAAATATTTCTTAATAGGTATGAAACTTATAGTAGCTTCCACGATTAATTCCTTGAATACTTCCCACTTAGAATATGCTGTTGGTAACATCATCAGTTGATCCCACTGTACAGAATTCAAAAACTGTCTGAGACCACTGTAGTCACCTTTACGGAAGCAAAAACCCTTTCCTCTACCCCTGATGGTAATTATATCTTTAAGTAAATCCCACATCAGTACACTGTGATGTGGGATTTACTTAAAGCCACTGCCACCTAGTGGTTCCTTTATCTGCAAATTCTTAAAACACAAATGATCACTGCTGATAACCAGATCAAGATTATTACCCTCTCTGGTTGCCTCTCGAACATGCTGCTGCAGAAAACTATCATCCAATAAATCCACAAGTCTTAATAGTGACCAACCCACAAGTTCCAGTCAATATCTGGGAAGTTAAAATCCCCCATTATAAGACATTCTGATTTACTCTCCCACTCTATTTCTCTGTACAATTGTTCGTTGTACTCATTTGAGTCATTAGGTCTGTAACACACTCCTACTCTTAATTTTCCTTTTCCAGTGCTTATATCACACCAAACTGACTCAACAGTGCACTGTTCATCTATATCAACTGGATGCACTTCTTTTGATTTTATGTTTTTCTTAATCAACAGCATAACAGATCCTCCCTTCCTCTCCTGTCTGTATGTCCTTTCTATACACATTGTACTCCCCGAATTCCAATTTTGCATTCCTAATATCTGTGTGACACCACCATATCTCTGATATCCCAACAATATCCACCTTTGATGTCTTGACCAACACTTCAAATTCATCAAATTTTTTACTATACTTCTAGCATTGGTATACATGCAAGTTACCATAACAATTCTTAGTTACCCTAACACATCCCAGTTGTGCTGGAGTATAAACAAAAATTTTTTTTTAAGTAATGAGACTTCTACCACCTGTGTAGAACATGCGCTGGCATCAAAAACCACAATGAAGTAGCAACTCAATGGCTGGTCATTGAGTTGCTACTTCATTGTGGTTTTTGCTTGTTGAATTGAAGTGACATGCTGCTAAGATTTTCCACTGTATACGTTATAGTTATTCGATAATGAATATCGAAGCTGAATTGTAGGTCAGTGCATAATGGTGATTTTGAATAGTATTAATGATGGTGATTTTGAATAGTATTGTCATAGTGGTCCAAAGGTAAGTCATTTTAAAACTATTATTATTCCATTTATTGATGCCACATTGCAAATCGAAAAAAAAAAAAAAATAGAGCCAACATTAATTTAAATGTTGCTGAAAGGCAACAGAAATTAATCATTTATTCAGATCATTTCTGTATGATTTAGTCGCTCCAAATAATTTTTCACCATTTGTAGAGTGGCGTTAAGATATGGTAGATAAAGATATATATCTTTAAATTTTATAACGTTAATATCACGCCCATATTGTAAAAAAATCATTTTTACAGTATTTCATATTTTTGAGGGTGGTGGCAAATTGCGATTGGTACCCAGGTGCCACATTCCCTGAGAATGCCCCTGTCAACAGGTGAAAAAAGCAACTTATATGTTGTCACCTTAATGGTAACATCAATACCTGTTGATGTTAGCATTAAAATGATAAACTACCTGTTGCCTTACATTTCATTAATTTGCTCTATTTACATTTTTTTAAAACTGAACTGTGACAGTTATGAATATCATTATTGATATTTATGGAACTTAAGTGTTCTAGAACAGAAAACAAAATTATTATTATTACTACTTGCAAAAAACAAATTGTTTGGACATTTATCCTGTGGCCATCTTTTTTCAGTATGACTTTTGTATGTTTTGTCTGAGAAAGATTTAGAATACTATCATCATTAAGTTTATTCAATTTATTATTTTAATTAATTAATTAATTAATTATTTTTAAACCATGCTTTCTTATCGCGATTTTTAAACACCATTTTTAGTTTAACCAATGATTTCTCACACTTCTATTTTATGATTCATATAACCACAATGGATTATTGAGGTGAGTGCCCTCTCTTTATTAAGCTTTGACTAAATGCATATTTCTTGTCATTAACTTCAGCATCTTAAGCTTTTGCTAACTCTTATCATTTATTCAATCCATTTAAAACCTTAAATTGAACCAACATTAATTAAGTTCAATGGGAAATGATAAGTAGTCATGTAAAAGCTTTTAATCTTTGTGTGAAAATCAGTCTGCACAGCCACTTAGATTAAAAAATTAAATAAATAATTATTGCTATTACAAAATTGATATTTAATTTTATCTTGTAAACCAGAAAAAAATAATAATTCAGTGAGCCATGATATAAATGTTGAAGTGCAAAAATCATCCAATGTGAATATTTTCATTACAAAATCATTAAAAAAAACAACAAAAAAATTACCTAGTTCTGTTAATCATTCAAATAATTCCTTTTTAGTGATTAACGAAAACATGCTTTTTCAAAACATGACTAGGCATATTGTGGTAACATTTATCCCTCTTGCCCAGCCATGTTTTGAAAACGCTTGTTCCTTCTGGTTGGTTAAATATGGACATATCCCTCCCTCTACTCCTTTTCTGTTTTAAAATTGTTCCACATTAATGATTCATTCACTTTTCTGTTTATAAACAAGAATATAATATGATGTATATGTCCCTTGCACAATTTTCTTTTTTTAAATCCCACCACCTCTTTGCTACTTTCCCACCCCAACAGTTACTTACATTTACACTAAGTAAATATGAGAGTGGAGTTTCATTTATGCAGGCCAATCATTGACAAGAAAAAAGTACTTTGAATTTATGTCCTTGTATTAGTCGAAGCAAGATGAAGAATGCCATCACCACTGAGCTTATTCAATCCATTCAAAGCCTTAAATACCTCAATCATATAACCTTGCAGATGCCTAGTCTCTAAATGCTGAAATTTGCAGAACTGAAACAAATGCTGCAAATTGCAGCATTTACACCCTCTAATTTAACTATTTTTTATTGAATTTGCAAATAACACGTGGTATTTAGTTATGCAATGTTCAGTTAACAATAGAACATTGATGTGCTCCATGTCCTCGCACATACACAATGTAGCCTAGTGCTCAGGTGAACAAGTACAGAGTTACTCATACTGTGTGTTTGAATCTCTTTTGCCACTGTAATATGCTCTCTATTGTGTAAATTCCCCTAACCCTGTGTGACCATCACAGAGTACAAACTGAAAATTTTTATGTCCTTGCGTGCCAACAAATGAATAATATTTTAAACACAGACTGCTTTTTCAACAGAGTGAAAACCAATATTGCAAGTTTTATTAAAATATTCTTATGTGCTCAGATTATTGTGATTAAATAAAATACCAGTACCATAGACACTATACTACAATATTACTATTATAATAGAATATTATTAATACAAAGTGTAAGGGACTTAATTTTTGGGTTTTGTAATAATGAGGTCCATCAAAAAATGTCAAAACTTGACCATTTTCAATGGTACATATCTATTAATATTAACTTAAGCTTTGTCTAATGATAATAATTTGTATAAATTTTCTTTTATTTATTAGAGGAAACCAGGAGAACAGAAAAAATATGGTTGAAATGAAAATATATAATTAGTTGTTATTTAGTTTTTAGGAGCATTAGCAACTAAAGCCATATTGCTCTGGGGATATGCGGTGGTCATTCCCTGACCTTTCCGCATCCTCCATATTTGGTGGCTCATGGGCTCGAACCCCAGTCTAATCAAGAAGCATGTGCTACGCACTGCTGCCCCTGCTCACCTGGCTACGGAGGTGCCATATAATTAGTATCAAAGTGGTAAAAGCGGAAGACAGTATTAATATTAAAGGAAACATGAAACCAGTTAACTCTTTAATAAATTAATTTAACAAAAGAATCCAATTTCATTTTCATGTTTTATGTCTTATATTCTTAAATCAAGCAGAGATATTATTTTAACTTTCAGTTTCATTACTGGCAACAAGACTTCATTTTGTTTGGTGGTCAGGAGCTCTTCTGGTGTTGGTATTGTTGTAGTAGCAACACCATCATCCACCTTGAACTCCCAAAATTCTCTTAACAAACTCCATATGCACCTTCAAGGTCCCATCCCATTCATTTGCTGGACCATGTTTTTCAGTGTGACTCACTAAAGCCACTCTTTGTGAAGCCATTGATCATTACACTTGATGCAGTACCATCCCAAGAAATAACAACATTATGAATAGCATCCCAGACATTCCACTTTGGCTGCAAATTGATCCCTCCTATTTTGAGGATTAGCTGCCTTTATCAGGCATGCTTTATATGCTCCCTTGAGGTTATAAATAATGCCTTTACCTATTTGCTGCATAAAACTGGTAGTATCAGAAGGCATGTTCGTCATCTAAGGTGTTTCAGTAGAATATGTTGTACAGTGATCGCTACCTCCGTAGCCAGGTGGGCAGGAGCACCAATGCATAGCACACGCTTCTTGATTCGACCGGAGTTTGAGCCCGTGACCACCAAATACAGAGGATGCGGAAAGGTCAGGAAATGACCACCACCTATCCCCAGAGCAATATAGCCTTAGTTGCTAATGCTCCTAAAAAAAAAAAAAAAAAAATGTAGTCATCTGCAATTATCAAAATGGCCCTTTTTTCTGAAGCTATTCTCAGTAATAAAGACTGAAAAATTTTATCTGCAAGCCAAGACTCTTCTGTTGGCTCCACAATCACATGGAAGTTGGTTAACTGCTTTAAAATATCATAGCTTGGAAAATTTTCCAGTCACAAGTTGTTATAGATTGGTATTGCATCTGCTTTTCAGTATAACAATAGTAGTGCTTTCTTCACTTAGTTTTCCATCATTGCGATTCTCTTTGAGCAGCAAATTTTTTTTAGGATAAGTGAATAAATTAAACTTTAATCAATAAGGATTGTACCGAGGTTTGTATTAATCATACAAAATAACAATTTATTTCTCATGAAACAAATATGGACTTTGTAATGTATATTGACCAAATTTTGTAATAAATTAATATATCATATATAAAATACCTGCCCTTTAGCAGGCAAACAACATGTGATTTTTATGAGTGAGAACATTGTATAAATTGAGTTTTTATTGAGATCTTAATAAAGATCTCAATAAAATGTTGTTTTATTGCATCACTGTTTGGAAAGTTTTCCAACTTTCCAAACAGTGATGCAATTTTCCTTGGTGATTTTTATGTTCACAACTCCAGCTGGCTTCCATCCTCTAGTCACACACACAGCTAGTCGAAATGCTGAGGCTTTTGCAATTACTAATGACCTCACACAGATTGTTCATTTACCTACCAGAATACCGGACAATCCTAACCATGCAGCTAACAACCTTGATCTTTTTCTCACAAACAACCCTTCTAAGTACACGGTCGAAGTGAGTGGTCATTTAGACACGTCAGATCACAACTTGGTGATTGTCTCTTCTCCAATGGAGCCTTTATCTCATGGCTATTCCCAACCTCGTGTTGTAAAATGGGATGACCTGCGAGATTTCTTTTCCTTAGACAGATTACTGTTTCAAAACTTCTGATGTCAATGTTTCCTCAGATGGTGTCAGTGAAATTATTCTTGTAGGAATGAAATCCGTTATACCACACTCCACTTTAAAATCTTGTCCTCTATCTAAACCTTGGTTTTCCAATAAATGTGCTAAGGCTGTTCAAGAAAAGAATATTGCATATCATAATTGGCTTGTTTCCAATTCTTCAGTTATATTTTCTGCCTACACCAAAGCTCGCAACATTAATAACTGCTTTACAAGCAGTTATTAATCAGTCCAAACTAGATTTTGAACTGGCTAAGAGTAGAAAACTTGCTTCTTGCCATAATGGTAGCTGAGCATTTTGGCCTCTTGCCAAAGCTGTTGGCCACAACTTTTGCCCATCTATGCTCCCACTTTTGTCAAAACCAGATGGTTCTGTTGTCACTTCAGCCAGAGATAAAGCTGACCTGTTAGCATCCCATTTTTCTTCCACTCGTGTATTTATGATCTTGGTAAAACACCTCCCACCATTCCCAACACGCTCCATTCAGTGCCTCCTGTGGTCTTCCGTCACAAACAATCCTTCTGACATCCGTCAAAAGGATGTCAGAAGGATTTTGACGAATCTTGATGATAAGAAAGCTGCAGGTCCTGATGGTATTTCTCCACTTGTTCTCAAAACCTGTGCTCCTGAACTTACTCCTATTCTTTGCCGCCTTTTTTCACTTTCTTATTCCAAAGGTATTTTTCCTTCTGCTTGGAAATTTGCTCATATCCAGCCAGTTCCTAAAAAGGGTGACAAATCCCTCCCATCCAATTATCGTCCCATTGCAATTACTTCTTCTTTTGGAGAAATCAATTAGCTGCCAACTCTTAAACTACCTAGAATCCTTCCATCTCATTAACGATTGCCAGTATAGATTCCATCAGTGTCGATCCACTGGTGATATTCTTGCGTATGTTACCCATTTATGGACAAATTCAATAGAAAAGTTCAGTGAAACACAAGCAGTTGCTCTTAACATTTCAAAGGCTTTCAGTCGTGTTTGGCATAAAGGCCTAAACAAGCTTCCATCTTATGTTTTTCCAACTGTTTTTTTGTAATTCTTTATTCAGTTTTTCAGTTTTCTCTCTGACCCGTCAATGAAGGTGATGATAAATGGCTCTCTGTCATCTGACTTTTCCACTAATACTGGTGTCCCCCAAGGTTCAGTTCTTTCCCCCCACGCTTTCCCTCTTGTATGTTAATGACCTTCCATTGACCGGAAATCCTATCCATAGTTTTGCCAACAATAGCACATTGCATTCCAGTTTTAGAAACCTTGCCCTGCTCAATCAGCTTCAACTTCTAGAATATCCACTACCAATTCCTTAAATGTTGATCTCCAGGTAATTCTCCAGTGAGGCAAAGACAACTTAGTTGATTTCAGTCCTAAAACTACGTCCTGTCATATCTCACAAAAAGGATTCTTCTGCTCCAATTTCTAGGCAAGGTGATATATTTCTTTTTGGGATTACCCTGACTTCTAATTTCTCTTGGCACAAGCACATTACAAATATTGCTTCCTCTGCATCTAAAAAACTTGGTTTTCTCTTTCCCTCTCGGCGTTACTTTTCTTCAAAACAGCTGTTCACTCTGTACAAATCGCAAATCTGCCCTACCATGGAATATTGTTCCCGTATCTGGGGCGGTGCCCTGAAAACTCCTCTCAGGCTTCTAGATTTCATTCAGAAGAGGGCAGTTAGATTAATTAATGACTTATCTCAAACAGTCTCTCCACTCTGTCTCATAGACATACTGTTTCTTCTGTATGCCTTTTCTACAGATATTTTTGACAGAAATGTGCTCAGTCTCCTTTAGTGCATGGGCTATCTGATGTCGCCGTGTTCCGGTGCTTGGAGGGTTCAAGTGCGGGAAGTTTGAGTATATCGAGGTATTTTATGTTATTTATTTATTTAAATGTGGTGTTTTTAATTTAATGTAATTTTAATTTTTCTGATTTTATCCCAGAAATTGAAAAATTTTCTCCTATTTGGATATTGAGGTTAACTTTCATATTTATTACTACAGATACTTCCATGGGCACTGTTCTTCTGAATTGGCTCTATAATTCCCGCTCTCTCTCTTTCAAAACAGTCTGAACATTGTGCTGCCACCAGCCAACATCCATTTACTGTCCAACTTCAAACTGACAGAACCAACTTTTCATCTTCCTCGTTTATTCATTCAACTTTTTTTTTTTTATAAAAATCCGAAACATGAGTGGTATTAGAACCTATAGTACTAAGTACTATAGGTTCTAATACCTCTCGTGTTTGGGGTTTTCATTTAAAAAAAAAAAAAAAAAATCCTTCTGCACAATAACACTAATACGTGTATATACAATGCATGCAGTGGTAAACAGATAAATGAGTGATTTTCTAGTAGGTACTTGTTTTTTTGCTTGAAGAAGGTAGAAAGTTGGTAACACATACAAGATTTCCTAACAGTCAGTGATTGACAAATGTCTAAAAGATACTGCTTCCTATGAGAATTTTTTCACAGTGGTAAATATGATGCAGACATCACTTGTATGAATTGTAAGCTTAGAAATTTCAAAGCAACATCCCTTTCCTTAATTGTTTCTTTGAAATTTAATAATTTCCAGGCCTAAAGTGAGCTCTTTTATGTATTTAGTATTTGTTTACATTTACAGAATACTCATGGATTTGCTAAGTCTGGAAGTGTCTCCATCAGCAGTGTACATAATGTTGCAAAATATGGCTTATCATAAGCTGCATAGTAAAGAGCAGAGGAAGGGTTCCGTGTCAAAAGTTAATGGTCATTAGTTTTATTAAAAAATACAATGTACCAGTGCAGATTTATTTTACCAGATTTTATACAAAAAAAAAACCCAATAACATTTTTCTATATGTAATTTGTGATTGTTATTTATAATACTGTCAAAGAAATAAATTATTTAAAATAAGTTGTTCAAGTTAATTTTCTTTCCTTTAGGTTGCAACTTTTTATAATAAAACTGATTAAGTATACAATAGCTGCGAACATGTTAGGACAGAGATACAGATTTTGTTTCCATGAATGCAAAATTTTATGTCTGGTGTTGACTACCATAGTTCTTCTTGGTTCTTTAATAAACACAGCAATTTGCAAGTTACCTTGCAAGATTTGTGCCACTTAACCCTTCATGTAGTGACTAGCTCATTTTTAGAAGTTAAACATCTTATGTCTTCTATTTGCTGTACCAAAACAAAATATGATCTCAAATGTCAATCCAACTGAGCAGTTCTGCTCGGTTGGATTGAGATTTGAGACCATATTTTGTTTTCAGATTTGAGACCATGACAAGCAAAGCCAAGATTTTTAAGTCTATCCTCAAACCAAACCATTTGTCCTATAATTGTTGTGCTGATAGTATAGCCCTCTCCATAGTATTTCCACAATGTAAAGAGAGTTGATTTGTTTAGGATGTTGTTTCTGTGACTTCTTGCACAACAAACAAGCTTAGCCCACACTTCAAAAAATAGCTTCCTGACCACTTCATTACCACTGCCAACCTTCAGAGTGGGTTCATTGAAGTATATAGCCTCGTCTGCTGACAAGGCTAGTGGGTGCCAGATGTGTTCAAAGCTGCTAAGTGGATTTTCTTATTTATTGATTTGAAATTATTGTTTTTCTAAAACTTCGGATTTAAATTTATTAGTATATCATTATTGGCCTTACTCCAGTATATGGTGCCCCCTTGTAATTGGCTGTTAGAACGGGGGAAAGCAGTGATTGACAGGTTGTGACCCTGCCTACTGATCATCCCCTCTTCGTTTCAAGCGGACGTCACATGACACGATGCCATTGGAGCACTAAATGCGAAATTCATTGTGTATTCTTTCTTTTGAATGTTGGTTTCTATTGTGTACGGTGCTCAGCTGCTACTTGTTACTTTGCTGCTAATTGCCTCGTGGTCCTGAGTTTGTGTCGTTATCCCGTTCCACTGATGAGGTGAGTTTAGTTTGATTTGTATTTCTGTGTTATTTTCACGTATCATTAACCTAGTATTGTGTCTGCTGCGTTCTTTTCAAAAAAAATTCTATGTTGCCGTTTTGTACTTATGCAAAGAGCAATTTTATTGTTCATTGCATGTGTTAATTGACTTTCATTTCTGTTTAGCAAAAAAAGGATAGGTTTTTACGCAACTTCGGGAAGGATTCAAGCAAAAACCAGATGGACAAAAAAAAAATATGTGGGTTACGTTTTTAATGGTCTTTCATTTGTGTTTAGGGAAAAATGGTTAGGTTTTTACACGACTTTGGGAAGGATTCAAGCAAAAATCAGTCGTTCGATGAAAAAAAAAAATAATGGGAGTTACGTTTTTAATTGTCTTTCATTTGTGTTTAATGAAAAATGGTTAAGTTTTTAGGTTACCTTTTTACAGGACTTCGGGAGTTATTTGCCGAAAATTGGTCGTTTACTGCGTCTCATTTTTTTTTTATTTTTCGTTTTGAAAAAGAAATTATTGTTATTTTTACGTATAATTATTTTGGTTCTGCTCCAAAAAAATTGCTGTATTGCCGATAATTTCGTTGTTTTTCAGCTCCGCCATACTATTATGTCGCATGACATTTGCCACGTGCAGTTGTCGAGAAGAATAGGGGAAACGCAGTGAGTGGGCGGAGTTACGAACCGTTTGTCACTGCTTTCTCCCTTCTCGACGTGATTTTCAAAGGGGCACCGTTCTGGATTTTATCGCATTATTTTGTGATTTTCTCATTAAGCTGATGTATTTATTCTTTACTTGGCCTTCTAATTGCATAAAAGTATCGGTAAGGGTATCATATACATGTGTTACAAGTTGCAGCTCTGTGAACGAGAAGTTTTTTAACCATATTTAGCTGCTTTATTGACCAATTAATACATCAAATTATTTCCTATAAGTAGCTTATAGACTTAGTCAGGATCGTTAGATTTTTCTGAATTGAGACAGCGAGATTTGGAAGTTAATTAATACTTAAGTGTCAGTAGATTTACTGTTCGTAACGTGTGACATTGTTATACGATATGTTATATCCGGAACTAGATAGCATTATTATAGTATATAATATAATATTGTCAATTAATCAGCAAAATCTTTTAATTTTGTTAAACTTCATTGTCAATTAAATTGTACTTTTAACTAAATACATATAACGACTTAGATTACAAACGTAACATAATTAATTAATACATAACTTGATACGGAAGTTATATAAACGGAACATGTAGATAATATTTGATACTGAAAAATATATATAGCGTAATGTTGGGATACAAGTTTAGGGTTATAATTTTGTACCAAAATTGAAATGTTACTGAAATTAAATCGAAATCATCACTCCGACCAGAGCAGGAAAGCAAAAGGCTCAAGCTAATGGGAATGCTGTGACTCAGAGAACTGAGGGGGGGCAGTTGCCCTCTGAATCACAGCCTTTTAGTATGCACTGGTTGCATGTTTGTGGAGCAATTGGGTATGGGACATATTGCCATAGGGTATGTCTTTGTGTGTGTGCACGATGCAAGGAGTGTAACGAAATCAGGCGACAACTCAGAATTGTTATGGGCCTATATGAGAGCTTCAAGGATGGTGGATGCCCTCGAAGGATCTAAAGTGAGGGGGCCCATCAAGCTCTCAGCTGCCCACATCAATACCAGAGCTCACACTTGGTCATCACGCAACAACGGCAACCCACAAGGCAGAATGCACTAGTCACAGGAACTAGTAGTTGTTGGTGACTCTAATGTCGGAAATGGGGAACATGCTTTGTAAAAAGGATAGGTGGAACAGGACCAGGGTATGTCTGCCAGTGGCTAAGGCTGATGACGTAGAGCGGATATCATCTTTTAAGGGCACAAAAGGTGATATAGTTGTACACGTTGGCACTAATGATATCAAGAGTAGGAGACTTGCAGAATTACTTAACAAGTACAGGTCACTGTTGAAAAAAAGCCGTGAATAAGGGTTGAATTTGAAAATGTCTGCAATTCTGCCCAAACACGATAGGAGGGAGTATATGTGAGAGCCTTGTCGATCAATTCGGCCCAGGAAAGATTGTGCAAGGCTCAAGGGGTAGAATTTTTTTTCAGCTTGTTAACAGAAGGGACTGCTTCTACAGGGATGGGATACACTTAAATAGAAAGGGTGCAAGAATATTTGCTGGTGCTATCGAGGCAGTTTTAGGTGGGTCGGAAAACTGCTAGCTTGGGGGGGGGGAATACAAGGACTAATAGATTAACAGTAGCCACCGGCAGAGGTGAAAGTGATTCTTGCACTGCTTTTGGAATGAGCAGAAGCCTGGAAAACAAGATGCAGGATATTTCAGAGACTGCTGGGAGTCATTGCAGTACAAGTAAACACATGGGTTGTGTTAGGGTAGCTAAGAAAAAGAACAGGTGCATGTATACTTGCGTGTACACCAATGCTAGGAGTTTGGTAAATAAATTTGATGAATTTGGGGTATTGTTGGGATTAGCATTAGTAGAGGCATTTGATGCAAGAAAGCAAGCTTATGCAGCATCAGCCAAAAAAAAAAAAAAAAAAACACTTCCACTTCACTCCTCTGTTCGTTCAAAATACCTGTCCAACTGAGCCTTAAACTTATTTAGGCTATCAACTTCCACGACAAGGGATGGAAGTTTGTTCCAGCAATCAACCACCCGCTGGCTAAAGGCAAACTTCCGCACATCTATCCTACAACTGTCTTTCCTCAATTTGAATTTATGCCCTCTCAGGCAATCACTCTGAGCAAGAGGAAGAATCTCATCAGCATTGAGTATGCTGAAATCATTCAAGGCTTTATACACCTCACAGGAGCCTATTTACCAGATACTAATTTTGATAATATATTTTGGTTAAACAAAAAAAAAAAAAAGAATAATAATGATTAATCAAGCTAGTCAAGGAATGGACTCACCACATTCTCCATCCAGTGATTAGCCAGCTCACTCAGAAACAACCTAATTTTGTTGATTATTATTAAATCAATGTGCTGTTGTTTGCTTCACCCTGAGAACAGCCTTCAGCTAGAAGTTTCACAATATAGCCCAAGAGGCCCTGGCACAAGGGCCTCTTGGGTTATATTGTGCCTGTGTACATTATTAAGAAAAGATAAAAATCATGAAAATAATATACACACAGAAACATCAGATGTACATAAAATAATATAACTGCCAATATGTGAATATAATAGCAACAGATATTTGCAAACACACATACAGTGGCCTACAAATACATTTATATATGTACCTACGAGGGGTATCAAAAAGTTTGTACCATTACCTAGAAATAAAAACCCTAGAAAGGTGAAACTTCACAGGAACTGTAATCCCTAAGACACAGCATGGCAGATAAATTTATTCGGGTGGCCTAAAAATAACAGTTTGGTTTTTTTGCTCGACAAAATACCTTAATCCTTGGAGTCTGTGCCAGTAGCACAATGGTATCGTCACTGACCACCCCACACCGAATGGAAAAAGGCCCGGGTTTGAATCCCGTCAATGACACGAGCAACTTTAATGGGCTTTTTTCACTCCATGAATGAGTTAGTCAGTTTCAGAGGTGTAGATAGCAAGGTTTTCCCCCCAGAAATTGGGGTTTTTATGTCGACCAGAAAACACGCAATTTACAGGCACAAATACGGATTTATGTCATTATTGTGGGTAACCCTAATATAATAATAAAAGAAAAAACCATGCTATCTTCTCGTGATATCAACTAACTCAGCCAAGTTGTGAAAAAAACCTCTAAAAATTCGTTTCGTCATCAATGGAGCCCAAATCAGGTCATTTCCATCCATTGTGGGGAGGTTGTTGTTGTATTTGCGTTTTCTGGCACAAGGGCCTCTTGGGCTATATTGTGTCTGTTCGATATTTGCTTACCACAAATTTCTCATGTTATTGTGATCATAGGTTGTGGGGAGGACAGCGATTCTTCCAACTGCTGCTCCACGTATAGAGGTCTCTAATTATATCTCGACTAGACTAGAGCACTTGTTTATGACTTTGCTAGGAAGAGTATTAATGTTAATAATGGCCATATGGTACAAGGAAGCCTAAGGCTTATACTGTACCAGCCAAAAGAAAAAAAAATATAGTAAAATAATAAAAAAGAAATAAAATAAATAATAAAAGAATAGGAAATAGACAACCGATGAGTTTTCCACCATCCATGTAGGTAACTTATTCCAGTAATTTATAACTCGCTGGCTAAATCCTGCAATCTAAACATCTCTGTAACTTTATGGCCTCTACTTCTAAAATCATGTATAACCGTGAAAATTTCATCCAGATTCATTTTACTTTTGCCTCTCATTGCCTTAAACAATCAAGTATCCTCTAAGGTGCATAGTTTCCAAGCTCTGCAACTCACATATTCGAAGTCCTCATATGGACGCCCTTTGCTAATCTCACCAAGCCAGTTACTCGTCTGGACCCTCTCAAGAACTCGATATCCTTTTTTTCAGGTGCGTTCTCCATACCTGAACAGTATTCGAAGTGTGGTCTAACAATAGCTTTGTATAATGGGATTATGACGTCCTCTCTACTAGCAAATGTTCAATAAATCATCGATAGGACACCATGGGCCTTGTAACCTGTCTACAATGTTCGGAGAACTTCACGTCAGACCGTATAGCAAATCCCTTTCTTCCACTGCTGACTTTAAATCAAATCCACCAACTGTATAAGTTATATTTTGGGGTTGCTGTTCCCAAGGTGTAAGACCTTGCACTTTGCTGGATTAAAGCAAAGCTGCCACTTTTCTGACCTCCCTAGCGGTCATCATTGACTACCCTACCAATGTTTACATTATGTGGAAATTTAGACATCACGCCCTTAATCGATGTCATTTAAGAAAAATCAAAAACAACAGTGGTCCCAATACTGATCCCTGGGGAACTGAACCTCTACCCGATATTAGAAGAAAGATTTTACTGATGACCAGACGTTAGAGCTAAAATTAAAAGCCTCCCCATTCACTCTATATGGCCACTACTGTATGAACCGCAATGGACAAACCACTATGGAAACAAACCCATAACAAGCCGAGCTACCAGTATCAGATTACAGAAACTATCAGAATGCTGGAATGTTCACTTTCATAATATCACAGATTTAACAGATCAATTATCATCATCACAGATTTAACGTCTTCCCTCCGAATTACCCTCGCTCCTTGTGACGATTACTTTGGGAAATGGAGCTATAGCAGACATTGACATCCAACAACTACATCTTGTACATGCACAAAATTATTCCCACTTTTGTAAGGTGGTTCAAAGTATGGCAATAAAGCGTGTGCATCAGCTATCTTTCCTAATCCAACTCTTTAGCATTAGCATTAGCATTAGTAGAGGCATATGATGCAAGAAAGCAAGCTTATTCAGCATCAGCCAAAAAAAAAAAAAAAAAAAAAACACACCATTCCCATTTCACCCCTCCGTTCGTTCGAAATACCTGTCCAGCTGAGCCTTAAATTTGTTTAGGCTATCAACTTCAACAACAAGTGATGGAAGTCTATTCCACAAACCAACTGCCCGCTGGCTAAAGGCAAATTTCAGCACATCTATCCGACATCCGTCCTTCCTCAATTTGAATTTATGCCCTCTCAAGTGATTATTCTGAGCAAGAGGAAGAATCCCATCGGCATTGAGCATGCTCAAGCCACTCATAGCCTTATACACCTCTATCAGATCACCTCGCCGATGCCTAGTCTCAAGACTCTGTAATTTGCAAAACTTAAGCCTTTCTTCGTAAGAGCAACCCTTCGTTCCATTCACTAATCTTGTTGCCCTTCTCTGTACTCGTTCCAGCAGCTCTACATCCTTCTTGAAATGAGGCCTCCAGACCTGTATACAGTACTCTAGGTGTGGCCTGACCAATGCCTTATACAAGGGAATAATCACATCCCTATCCCTGCTAGAAAAATTCCTGTATATCATTGACAAGACACCATGAGCTACTCTTGCAGCTCGTCTGCACTGCTCAGAGAACTTCATATCTGCCTGCAAAATTACTCCCAGGTCCTTTTCATTCTCTACCACTGTCAGCGTAGCACCACAGAGTTGATACGTTGATCTGGGGTTACTGTTTCCCATATGTAGTACTTTACATTTGTCAATGTTAAACTTCATTTGCCACCTCTCAGCCCACCTGCTCAACCTTTCCAGATCCTGTTGCAGCAGCATAGCATCAGTAGTGTCCTTAACAACCCTGCCAACCTTTGTATCGTCTGCAAACTTGGACATTAAGCTTGATATACCATCATCTATATCATTTATAAATACAGAAAACAACAATGGACCCAACACTGAACCCTGAGGAACTCCACTAATAACATTTGTCCATGTTGAGCAGTGTCCATTGATTACCACTCTCTGTCTTCTGCCACTCAACCATCCCTTTATCCATAGCAGCAATTTGCCTCCAATGCCACACTGCTCCAATTTGTGCAGCAGTCTTCCATGCGCAGCAGTATCAAAAGCCTTTCTAAGATCCAAATATATAATATCAAAGTTATTCCCTGCATCCAGTTCTTTTGTGACTGCATCATAGTATCCAATCAAATTGGTCAGACAAGACCTGCCCTTAACAAAACCATGCTGTGTCTGAGCTATAACTGAATTCTTGTCCAGATGATCTTGCAGTGCTTCTTTAACCAGTGCCTCCATTAATTTTCCTGGAACCGAAGTTAAACTAACAGGTCTATGATTACTTGTGTCAGCCTTTGATCCTCCTTTGTGAATTGGGGTTACATTTGCACATATCCAGTCTATGGGTACCTCCCCTGAGTCCAAAGAAGCTCTCATAATTATGACCAGGGGTTTGCTTACTTCCTTTGCTGCCTCCTTTAATATAACTGGATAGATCCCATCCACCCCGGGTGCCTTTTTTATGTTTATCCTCAACAATTTCTCCTCCACTTTCCTCTCAGTTATTAGAAAATCATCTAGCTCACTGCCAATGTTTACTTCACCTACGACATTCCCCTTCCTGAATAACTCCTCATGTGTGAATGTAGGTGCAAATTACTCGTTTAGATTGTTAGCCACCTGAGCAGGATCCTCAACTGTTGAACCATCAACATCCAGTGGACCAATCTTATTCATCCCTTTCCTTCTTGAGTTTAAATAGGTAACGAACTCTTTTCTCTTTTTCTTTGCATCCTTTGCCAAGGATTTCTCATAATCTGCCTTTGCCTGCCTAATCTCCTTTGTGACTTGGATACAGACCAACTTATATGTATCATAGGCTTCCATGTCACCCATTAATTTGTATGTATCCCATGCATTTTTCTTCTCTGCCATATGTCTCATTAGTTCATCCGACAACCTTTATTTAACTTCCGGTGGAATGCAATAGTTATACTGCTGAGCTCAAAGCCACTGAGCTTGGCCTGGAAAATATTTCACTCCCAGCAATCAATAAAAAGTATAGTGTACACGGATTCTAATGTCGCTCTCCTTTTATCTCTCAAAAACATCTCACTTTACAATCCTTTGTTAATCCAGCTGATCTGAGCATTAGCTCAGATCAGCTGATTCATCTTCATGAGCATTAGCAAATTGCCTTCTCTTGGATCCAAGGTCGTAGTGGTATTTCAGAAATTCCTCAAAAATGATATGGTCCGATTTCCTGATTATAAATGCAGCATACAGAAAATATGGGTAGAACAATAGATACTTCTGTGAAAAAAGGCAAACACACAACAAGCTATTTCACCTGAAACCTGAACCACAATTATCGACTTCTGGACTCCGTAAAAATAGAAAAGAAGTAATTCTAGAAATAATCCAAATAGGCCATACTCACCTCACTCATCAGTTTCTGCTCACGGTAAATGATCCGCCACAGTGCACACACTGCTTGCAACCGCTATCAGCAAAGCACACACTCGTTGAATTTTACTTGTTCAACTATGTCGACAGTTCATTTTCAGCTCCTCTGAAATCTATAAGAACTTTTGTCACTCAGCGGCATCATAGGTAATGATGCAAAACCCCCGGAATTTTTCTCCTACCTGAAATGAACTCAAGTGTATGACCGATCCTAATTGCTCCCACAACAGTTATCACATGTTATCTCACTTCGGAAGGCGAAACGTTGCCCAAAGTAGCCCTTGAGCCAGAAACTTCCATAACAACAACAGAGATTGCATCTTGAAGGGGATAATTTGGAAACTTTCAGCTGTGTTAGGAGGTACATGTCCTCTATCATCCGAGTTCAGAACCACACCAATAACTTACATATACACTGCCCTACCGTTAATATTCAGATACCCCTTTAGACAAAAAAAAAAAAAAAAGAGCTTTTATTGTGTCATTTAATTTTTACAGCTGAAACCTTCTGCTTTTATGACAGTCTTGAATAACCAGCTTTTTATAAATGTCAGGTGATATGTTACTCCACTCGGCCTTTAACGCAGCCACCAGTTCGGCCTTGTTCTTTGGGCGATTAAGATTTGCCCGTACCCGACGATTCAATATTTCCCAAAGATGCTCAATGGGGTTCAGATCAGCCTCTGGGATGGTCAATCCAACTTTTCCACACCTATGTCCTCAAGCCACTCTGTTACGACCCGAGCAGTATGGCATGCATGCCGCGTTGTCTTGCTGATACAGGTATTGGCCTTCCCCAAAGTATTGGCATAATGTTGGAAGTGCATAATTGTCAAGGATGACCTGGTATTGCACAGCATTCATGATTTTGTCGAAAACAAATAATGGGCCCAAGCCAAACCGTGAAAAGAGCCCCTTACCATGACACTGCCTCCAGAAAATTTCATTGTTAGGATGATACAATCAAGAAGGAACTATTCCCCTGGCATTCGCCACACCCAGGAATGGTCATCAGACTGCTAGAGTGCAAACCTCGACTCGTCTGTCCATAGGACTGTTTCCACTGCTCTACAGTCCAGGATTCGCGCTGTTTACAAGATGTTAATAGGCATCTCACATTTCTTGAGGTGATCAATTCTGTTGTACTGTTGAGATAATTCTGTTGAACGTGTCATCTTGCATGCCTACATTTCAATTATATGTTCGAAGCCCAATGTGCATATTTATAGCAGGTTCAGTGACTTGTTGCAAGCATAGGACCTGTCTTCCCATCAATGGAGGGGTGTTCGGATATTAATGGTAGGGCAGTTTATAAAACAATACATATAAACGCACAAATAATAATTAAAATGCGGAGAACAAAGTAGGGCTGACCATAGTTACATCATGAAGGGGATAAACGAGAAACTGTTTATTATTATTATTATTAGCCATATGGTGCAAGGAAGCCTGAGGCTTATGCTGCACAAGCCAAAAAAAAAAAAAAAAAAAAATTCTGAATTACCCTCTGAGAGAGAGAGAGAGAGAGAGAGAGAGAGAGAGAGAGAGACAGAAGTAGAAAGGAATCACCAAGAAAGAGAAGGATGATGATATCCAGCTAAGGACCCTGGGTGTGCCAAACCCATACCAGATGTGAGTCCCAGGGTTTACAGCTGTTTTAGGTAGTACATGTTCTGTATCTTCCGAGAGTTTGCGCTTCTAGCACAGGGATATCATCACTGAACTCCCCAAACCGGGGAAAAGGCCCGGGTTCGAATCCCCTCGATAACGCAAAGAACTTTAATGGGCTTTTTTCACTCCGTGGCTGAGTTACTCGGTCTCAGGCGTAGACAGCAAGGTTTTTTTCGCCCAGCAAAACAGGCAAATTGACAGGGAATGTAAATTCTGCAATTTACAGATGCAAATACCGGTTTAGGTACTCAATTATGGGTAACCTTAATATAAGATAAAAAAAATCAAATCATTTGATTTTTTTTTTTTATCTTCTGAAATAGGTGAACTCAAAAGTAATGTAACACTATTCTGCCGAAATCCAATACAGTATGTATAATGTATTTAGGAGGGATAGGGAAGATAAAAGGGGTGAAGGGGTCATGCTTCTTACCGAAAGCAGCCTAAGCCCGAAAAGAGCTCTTACTGTGTCGGTATTTAGGTCTGCCACCATAGGATCTGTGTGGGGTGAGTTAGTCGGAAGCAAAGGAACAAGAAGTGTGGGAATAATCTAGAAACTGGAAAATTGTGAAGAATACGAAGAGAATCCTTATATGCAGATGAAATTAACATTAATTGAGGCATATGATGCAAGAAAGCAAGCTTAGAGAGTATCAGCCAAAAAAAAAAAACAAAAAAACCTTCCCATTTCGCTCATCCGGTCACTCCAAATGTTTATCTAGTTCAGCTTTAAATTTATTTAAGCTATCAACTTCAACAAAAAACAGATGGAAACCTGTTCCAGCAATAAAATACTCACTGGCTAAAAGCAAACTTCTGCACATCTATTCTACAAATGTCTTTCCTCAATATGAATCTATACCCCCTAAGGTTCTAAATCTCAGCAAGTGGAAGTATCCCATCAGCACTGTGTCTGCTCAAATCACTCAAGATCTTCTACACATAAATGAGATTACCTCGCAGGTGCCAAGTCTCCTGATGCTGCAACTGAGAGAATTTAAGCCTCTCCTGGTAAGTGAACCCTTTGTTCCTCTCATTAATCTTGCTGCCCTTCTCTGTACTCGTTCTAGCAACTCTACATCATTCCTAAAACGAGGCCTCCAGACCTATCCACAATACTCAAGGTGTGGCCAGACCATTCCCTTACACCAAGGTATAATCACCTCCTTGTCTCTTCTAACAAATTTCCTATATATCATTGACAAACTACGTGACCTGCTCTGTCATCCCGTCTGCATTGCTCAGAGAACTTCATATCCGACTGCACAATTACCCCGAGGTCTTTTTCATTCTCCACCTCCCTGACTGTAGTAGCACACAGTTGGTATGTTTCTCTTGGGTTACTACTACCCGTATGCAGTACTTTGCAACATTTTTCAATATTTAACTTCACTTCTCGCCCCATCTACCTAGATCCTCTTGCAGTAGCATACTGTCTTTACTATCATTATCAAACTTGCCAACCTTTGTATCATCAGGAAATTTGGACATTAAACCTGATATACCCTCATCGATATCATTAATAAGTACACAAACAATAATGGGCACAGCACAGAGCACCCTACAGGATTCCACTAATAACATTAGTCCACGGAGAGCAGGGTCCATTTATGACCACTCTTTGCCATCCCCTCACTCAACCATTCCTTTATCGATTGCAGCAACTTGCCCTAAATGCCATACCGGTCCTATTTGTACAGCAGTCTTCCATATGCAACCGTATCAAAAGATTTGCTGAAATCCAAGTATATGATATAAAATTTATTTTTTGCATCCAGTTACTTTGTGACCACATCGTAGTATCCAATCGATTTGATCAGACAAGAATTGCCATTAACAAACCCATGCTGTGTCTAAATTATTGCTGCAGTCTTTTCTAGGTGATACTGGATCACTTCTTTAACCCGTGACTCCATTATTTTCCCCAGAATAGAAATTAAAGTAATAGGCCTATAATTATTTGCGTCACCCTGCGAACCCACTTTGTAATTGGGGATACAATTGCACATCTCCAGTCCATGCGGACCTCTCCTGAATCTAAGGATGCTGTCATAATTATGGCTAAGGGTTTTCTAACTTCCCTCGCTGCCTCCTCCACTATACCTGGACAGACTCTATCTGTCCCATGTGCCCCTTTTACGTTTAACTTCAACAATTTCTCCTTCACTTTGAACTCTGTTATTACAAAATCATTTATTATTATTTTTTTTTATGAAAACCCCAAACACAAGAGGTATTGGAACCTATGGTATTTAGTACCGTGCTTGGGTTGGAGGTTGAGAAGACGAAAGAAGATATTTGTTGAAATTAGACTTGAACTTCTGTAGACTATAATTTTCAGGAAATACGTATGAAGGAAGGTTGTTCCAGAAAACGGCAGTTGAATAAATAAAAGAGGAAGATGAAAAGTTGGTTCTGTGAGTTTGAAGTTGGACAGTAAATGAATGTTGATTGGTGGTGGCACGTGTTCGGACTGTTTTGAAAGAGAGTGCGGGAATTATAGAATTCAATTCAGAAGAACAGTGCCCATCTGTAGAAAAGTATCTGTAGAAAAGGCATGCAGCAGAAACAGAACGACTGTGAAACACAGAGTGGAGAGAACCTGGTAGAGAGGAGTCGTTAATTAACCTAACTGCCCCCTTCTGAATGAAATCTAGAAGCTTGAGAGAGGTTTTGGGGACATAGTGACATAGTGTTTTTTTGACAAGCGGCACCGGTGCTTTCGCACAACTCCACATTTGAATCTCTTGTGAAGTAAGACAGTACTGTCAAGGCCAGATAGCATATGGTAGTGTATGTTCATGTTTGCTTAGTGCGGGTTATGTTGTTCATCTGGCCGCTTAGCCTAGGGTCTGTGGAACACCACAGACCGCTAGTTACCGTCACTGGTACTGGGAGCCGGACCAGGTATGTGGGAAGAGAACTCTGGCTGGCCGACCCTGGGGTTAGCCTGAGCTTCCCAGGGAGAGCCAAAAAAATAAAATAAAATAAAATAAAATAAAATAAAAATAATAATAATAATAATAACAAAAAAAAATTTAAAAAAAATAATAAATTTTTTTTTTTTTGAAATAGGAGAAGGGGTGAGAGATTGAGGTGAAGAAAGAGGGCGAGCTGGGTGGGCTTTCCCCAAAAGGGGAGCCCACCCTACCTCAGGAAGAAGAGAAAAGATTGTGAGGTCAAGTGACCCACAAAGTCAGATTGCCTAATAGCATGACCCTGCATTTGATGTCAAATGCCAGTCCCACTCCCAGAGGAGTATTTATATGAGTTCCTACACAAGTAGGAAAATCAGACATTGTCCTACACCTTGAAGAGAAGAGGTGCTGGCAAGTGAGTGGGTGCCACATTGGGCAAGGGGCCCAGTGTCAGCAATTTAATCTTTTTCATCCAAGAGTGACTTGTGGGCAATGAGCAGTGTCCCACACTGGGTAGAGGACTTGGATAACCTTCTCTTAGGGGATCAGAGGAGGCACATGGATTCATGAAGCTCGAGGATTGCTTGGAGTTCTTGTGTCTATTGTAGAAAAGTCCTTTTTGGGTTCGTGGGTTTGTCAGATAGCTTCCTTTGTGAACGTCGAGAGATTCCTGTTAGGTCAGGATAAAGATCAATATCCTGTTTGTGTTTTCTTTGATTCCATTCAGGATATGTTCTGTGAATTGAGTTTTGGGTTCATTATAAGATGGGGGTGCGTTGAACAGTTTGCTGTAGGTGAATTTGGCGCATTTCAAATACAGTCTGGGCAAAAGTAGTGAAGGCTTTGTAGTTGGTTTTGTCAATTATGTAAAGACGTTCCTGCCCACTTGGTATATTTCCAGTTCTGGTAATTAGGAGACTTCTGGGTAAATCATAAAGAGGGCAATTATACATGAGGTGAATCCAGTCTTCATTGTCACCGCATGTGAAGAGAGGAGAATCGGTGAGACCCAGGGCATGCAGCTTGGCCCGAAACGATCCATGACCAGTGAGGAAGAACGAGACGTGAAGGCCTGGTTAGTACCATGGAGGAGGTTTTGGTGCAGTTATCATAACTTGTGGAAGAAATCTTTTAGTTGTTTCACCTTTGGTTGTTTGCTCCCAAGATCTTTGCCAATGCTGGAAGAGCTTAGAGTAAATCTGTTTCATTTCGTTTTTTGGATCATTAGCTAGATCGAGTGTTATATCCAGAATGGTGGTGGGAATTCCTCTCTTTATGCGGTATGCAAGGCCGCGACAAATAACCTCCAGGTCCAGAGGAAGAGTACCTGCTAAGACCTGCAGGGCAGGATTACTGACTGTGCGGCAAGCTCTAGTCACAGTGAGTAGGATATTGCGATGAATTGTATGTAGCTTTGCTTTATTACGGGCAATGATGGCACGAGGGAACCATACGGCTGCACCATAGCACACAGCTGGTAAGAAGATGGTTTTATAAAGTAGCATGAGAGTCCTCCTCTTCAAACCCCAGTCTGCTCTGCTAATTCTTACCATCATGGCAGTATAACGACGTATTTTATTGGAGAGGTAATTAAGATGAGGTAAGAATGTTAATCGGGAGTCAAAGGTTACTCCTAGATATTTTAGTTCTGTTTTGAGTTGCAATGTCTGCCCAGAGATTTTAATTTGGGGTGGTCTTCTTATGTCCAAGGATCCTTTGAGGAGGATTGTCTTCGTTTTTTCCCCAGAGATGACTAACTTGTGGTTGTTTGCCCAATTTTGGAGGATCGTTAAGGCAGGGGAGGCAATTTGCTCAAGCTGAGTTCTAGAATCAGCTTTGATAAGGAGGATGAGGTCATCTGCATAGGCCATGCAGTCCACAGGACCCAAATCCATAAGAAGAAATTCATCTAGTATCAAGTTCCAGAAGTAGGGCCCAAGAACCGAGCCCTGTGGACACCCTCTAACAACTGGTCGGGAGGTTTTCTGAAAATTTGTTTGAACAGTGACTGAGCGGTTGAAGAGGTAGTTCTGGAGACAGCGGTAGAGGTTGAGTGGAATATTGATTTGACGTAATCTCCTGACAATGCTGGGCCACCAGATGGAATCGAAGGCACCAGCAAAGTCAATGGAAATAGCCAGTAGATATTTTTCTGTGGTTGAGTTTGCTGTGTTGAGCAGATTGTTCATAGCATCTTCAGTGGAGCATCCTGGCTTAAAGCCATACTGCTTTGGAGAGTCTAAGTTGGCTGTCTGGTAGTAGGTGGATAATCTGGATTGAAGCAGCCGCTCCATTACCTTTCCCAAGACCGGGAGAAGAGCAATGGGGCGGTAAGATTTGGGTAGAGTAGGATCTTTATCTGGACCTTTTAGGATGAGTCGAAGCACTGCCTGTTACCAAGAATCAGGGAAAATTCCTTTCGCAAGGCATTTGTTGAATAGTGCTAATAGGTGGTTTGGGAGATGTGTTGCTGCTTTCTTGATGACCTCAACCTCAATATTATCATGACCAGGGCATTTATTCATTTTTGTTCTGTCAAGTGCTTTGTTCATTTCCTCAGAGGTGAAAGGAGGTTCTATTTTATTGTTGGAGAAGGCCTGGTTGTCTTGTTTAATTTGCTTTTGTTCATCATTGAGGGGACTCTCATCTGTCTGAAGTAGGGCATTCAGAATATTATTCATGGATTCAGCCCATGTGTGTGTTGGATTGCCATCAGGAGTCAGGGTTGCATTTAACATCTCTCCCCTGGGCAGCTTGTTCATAACAATGCGATAAACGACCCCCCAAGGATCTGCGTTACCAGTGGTTGTCACAAGGTTCTGCCAAGACACTTTCTTTTTCTGCCGAATGAGGCTTGTGTAGTCGTTACGATATCTTCTATATGCTTCCCGTAGAGCCTGGACCTCAGCAGGAGGCCAGGAGTGCCTCGCTCTCTGGAAGGCTTTTCGGGCAGTGTGGACTTGCCGCCTTAGGTTTTCTAGTTCCCTGCACCACCAAGGGACAGCCTTTAGGTGCTTCTGACGTTTTTTCATAGTTCTCTCACATGCTTGTTGGAGTGTGCTTGTTAGGAGAGAGAGGTGCTCCTGTGGATCAAGATGGTTTAGTTGGGATGTATCCATTTGTAGCTTTGATTTTATATTGTCCTTGAAGGCATTCCAGTCAGCTGTTTTGGTGGAGTATCTGATGATATCGTGGTAGGTGGGAGGAGTACTATCAAGTTGTCTAGATAGATGGAAGGAGATGGCCCTGTGGTCTGAGGTGGTCCAGGCCTCATGAACCATCCATGATGAGAACTTTTGTGCTATGGACCGTGTGGCGAGCGTAACGTCAATGTTGCTTTCCCACAGGGTATTGCTGAAGGTAGAAAGGTGATGTGGTTTGTTAAGGACTTCAAATGGGGAAGATGAAAGGAAATCTTCTAATTGCTGTCCATTCTGGGAAACTATGTGGCCATCCACACGGCTATGCCACAAGCGAGATCTACAATTGGCATCCATCGTTACTAGGATTTTGCTGGAAGGTAAGAGGGTTATGACTGACTGGAGATATTCAATATATGTTGCGATATCAGTTCGTGGTCGGCAGTACAACGAGACTACGTGCAGAGAGCCTTGTTGGCGGGGACACCGCCCCAGATGTGGGAACAAAATTCCATGGTAGGACGGATTTGCGATTTGTACAGAGTGAATAGCTGTTTGGAATAAAAGTAACGCCGAGAGAGAAAGAGAAAACCAAGTTTTTTAGATGCAGAGGAAGCAATATTTGTAATGTGCTTGTGCCAAGAGAGATTAGAAGTCAGGGTTATCCCCAAAAGAGATCTATCATTTTGCCTTGAAATCAGAGTGTCACCAAAGATAAGCATAGGAGCAGAAGAATCCTTTTTGCGAAATATAAGACAAGACTGAGTTTTAGAAGGATTGAAATCAGCTAAGTTGTCTCTGCCCCATTCGAGATAAGACAACTTAGACCTGGAGATTTGTATTTAAGAGATCTGCAACAAAGACCTGAAGATCTGCATTTAAGGAATTGGTAACGGATATTCGCGAAGTTGAAGCTGATTGGGTAGGGCAAGTTTTTCAAAATGGAAAGTGGAATGCAATGTGATATCATCGGCAAAACTATGGATAGGATTTCTAGTCAATGGAAGAAGGTCATTAATATACAAGAGGAAAAGAGCTGGGAAAAGAACTGAAACTTGGGGAACACCAACATTAGTGTGGAAGATAGAAGACAGAGATCCACCTACTATTGCCCTCAGTGAGTGATCAGACAGAAAACTGGATAACCAATTACAAAAAACAGTTAGCAAACCATAAGATAGAACTTGTTTAGAAGACCTTTATGCCAAACACGATCAAAAGCCTTTGAGATGTCAAGAGCAACTACTTGTGTTTCACCGAATCTTCCCATTGAATTAGTCCATAAATGGGTAACATAAGCCAAAACATCACTAGTGGATCAACACTGATGGAATCCATACTGGCGATCGTTGATCAGACGGAAGGTTTCTAGGTAGTTTAAGAGTTGGCGTTTAATTGATTTCTCCATTACTTTAGAAAGAGTAGAAGTAATTGCCATGGGACGATAATTGGATGGGAGGGACTTGTCACCCTTTTTAGGAACTGGCTGGATATGAGCAAATTTCCAAGCAGAAGAAAAAACCTTTGGAATAAGAAAGTGAAAAAAGGCAGCAAAGAACAGGAGTAAGTTCAGGAGCACAGGTGTTGAGAATAAATGGAAAAATACTATCCGGACCTGGGGCTTTCTTAGCTTCATGATTCGTCAAAATCCTTCTGACATTCTTTTGATGGAAGACCACAGGAGCCATTGAATGGAGCGAGTTGGGAATGGTGGGATGTGTTTTACCAAGCTCATTAATACGTGAGTTGGAAGAAAAATGGGGTGCTAACGGATCAGCTTTATCCTTGGTTGAAATCACAACAGAACCATTTGGTTTTGACCTAGGTGGGAGCAGAGATGGGCAAAAGTTGCGGCCAATAGCATTAGGGCAAGAAGCAAGTTTTCTACTCTTAGTCTGTCGGAAATATAGTTTGGACTATATTGGACTAATTAAACTAATTTGAACTAATTCGAAATATAAGTTAGCTCCCTGTTAGAGTTTAATAAACTTCTGTGACCCCCTTCCGTACAAAATTCCCCATGAAAAACTCATTCAATTTGTGAGCTATCTGAACAGGATTGTTCTGCAGGCTTTCCTGTTATAGTGTGTGCTTGCCAATCAACGTTCTCTGTGAACCACTCGGCTTCCGGCAAGATCAGACACTAATATTTGCATCCAGAAAACCTGGGTTTCGTATGATCGACTAGCGATTTATATTAAAACAATAATCTTGTGTCCTCAAGACTTACTCGGATTGACATTGAGAGGAAGCTCGCAACATCAAAGATTGCGTTGTTTTCACTTTGAAACCCTCTTGGAAATTAATTGGGCTCCAGAGTGCCGCATAACTATAATTCTTAATCAATATCCTTTTCGAGTAGATTGTGTGTAGCAGGGAATGGTCATGAGACAGAATGATTAAACATAACAAGATTTAATAAGCAAAATTGGTCATACAAACAGTTACAAGTAGACAACTGGTCATGTTTTTGGTAAACTATCATTAGGCTCCTTGATCATTAACAAAAACCAATTAAAATGCTACAGATACTTATATACCAATTTGGTGCTGTTCTTCATGTGGCCTCTTCCTTCATTACACACACTCATATTCTGAGTAAATGTTACATATCTTACAGTACCTTGTTTTAATGCAAGTGTAATTCAACATGTCAGTTAATATTCCTAATTAACATTTAAGACAACTAGGGTGACAAGTCATATTCCGTTAAATTCTAATTACTATGAAAGGTGATAAAACAATTATCAAGACGTGTCTATGAAGAGAGAGGTCTGTGATTAAGGATAATGTTAGAGGGGTGGGTAGGATTGGCTTGGGGTAGTTTGGTTCAGTTTGCTCTAAAGAAAACTGGTCGACTTACCAATAAACTTCTATTCTTCTCCAACACTTCTAGATTCGACTTTATGCTCCATAGGTAGGACTTCCAGGAATATCTTTTCAATCACCAATATCTGCTATCTTCACTAGGCTTTCTTTATCTCATTCTCTTCACGACTCTGCTGATTAAACTACGGTTCTAGCCAAGTTAGCTCTTCCAAAGACTGCAATCATCCCACTCTAACTCTACTCCCATTCTACTATTCTCTGCTGCTACCGAAATCTTTTCTAGTCTCTCTATTACAAAATCTCTTCAGCCACTGCTCGTCGCTATCCCCTCTTCGTATACATACCTCTGCGTACCTGCTATCTATGCCTGAGACCGACTAACCCAGCCACGGAGTGAAAAAAGCCCACTAAAGTGCCTTGTGTCATCAACGGGATTCGAACCCAGGCCTTTTCCACCCAATGTGGGGAGGACGGTTATGATACCCCTGGGCTATCAGCGCAGACTTCTGGCCAGGCACAGTGAAAAGTTGCTAACAGCAACACTTCATCCATCTTGTGTGCAGTTCACGTTAGAAATGAGTGAAAAAACTGCACAAAAATCTAGCCGTGCGGACACGTCAGTTTGCAATGTCCTCAGTACCGTCTAAACTGTGCAGACAAAATGTAAAAAAACTGTGGGTTTTTTTGTTGTAAAAAAACTGGACCTGGCTTAACATTGTGAAACGGTAATCCCTTTCACTTGATTCGCGCTTTCCAATTACCTAAATTGCTTAGAGGCTAGAGGTGAGAACAATGCATACAAAGCTCTCTCATAATCTGTCGTTATATGGAAATTTTCTTCGTTCAACGGAAACTATTTTAAATGAAATTACCAAGGGGAATTTAAAAAAAATCGCTATAAAAAGTTGGTTTTGATTAAACAGAGGTCGATTAAATCAAAAATTTTAAAATACGTAACTGATCGATTACACAATTAAAATGCTGGGGCCCTGCTCGCCCCACCGTAGTTTCGCCTCTAGATACTCAATAATTGCATTCGGGATTTCATTCGTAAAATAAATGATCATCTCAACAATGGGCTCGCAAATTTTCAAAAAAAAAATAATAATAATAACAATGGGCTCTCGCGAGCCCACTATAGCTCACCACTGGATACCTGTAATAGATGAAAAGCTCTAAAGAAGAGTGAAGGAGGGGTAATAGAGTAAGAGGGGTATAAGTGCCTAAGCATGAATAGATAGACTTCTAAGGCAACAGCATGCTGGAGATTAAGAGCTATTTCACTGACATGCGGTTTCCTCAGCTATAGAAACAAGGTATGTGATGGTTCACCCACGCGGGGGATCTTATGAGCTTTCTGTTGAAGGTGGTGAGATGAGTCGATGTCTAGTTGAAGGTTTCCAGATTGAAGATTTGAATCCACGGAGTTGATTGTGATATACACCGATGAGCCAAAACATTATGACCAGCGAGTCTTCATGCAAATCGAATCAACTGCACTGAACTATGGCGGGCAGTTGAAGTTTAACACAGTATAAAAAAACACCTGATGCTGAGCTCCGTTAATCAGTGTTACTCTTATTCTTCAGATGGGAAAAGCAACGGACTTAAGTGAGGTTGACAAAGGCCAAATTGTAATGGCCAGACGACTGGATCAGGGCATTTCCGAAACGGCACGGCTGGTGGGATGCTCTCAGTAACCCTTCGATAGTACCTATCGAAAGTGATCAGAGAAGGGGAAACTTACCAACCTGCTGCCAAGGCGTTGAATGACCACAGCTCCCGGATGGTACGTGGCAACAGAAGGGCGACTGTGGCGCAACTAGCTGGTAATTGGAATGCTGGTGACAGGAGTAATGTGTCACAACACACAGTACATCGAAACCTGCTGAAAATGGGGCTGCGTAGCCACAGGCCACTCTGAGTGCCCATTCTAACCACGGTTCACTGGCGATAGTGCCTACAATGGGCATGCGAGCATCGAAACTAGAACTTGAGTGAAGGTGAATGACGTTCACCTTCACTGGGCTGATGAATGACGTTTCCTGTTGCACCATGTGGACGGCCGGGAACGTGTGCTTCGTTTACCTGGGGAAGTGATGGCACCTGGATGCACCGTGGGATGAAAACAAGCTCTTGGCGTCATGCTTTGGACGATGTTCTGCTGGAATGCCCTGGGTCCAGTCATCCATGTGCCAGGCACTCTGACGTTTACCACTTACCTAAATATCATAGCTGACCAGGTACACCCTTTCATGGCAACGGTCTTCCCCTCTGGCAGTGCCATCTTTCAGCAGGATAATGTGCCATGCCTCAATGCCTGGATTGTTCGAGGCTGCTTCGCGGAACATGAGGAAATCTTTCAGGTATTGCCCTGGCCTCCAAATTCCCACGACATCAATCCCATCGAGAATCTGTGGTTTGTGTTGGGACAGCAACTCTGATCTGCGCGGTCTCGAACACGGACGTTACAGAAATTAAAAGATATGCTGGTTATGTGTTGGTATCAGATACCACAAGACATTTACAAATCTTGTAGCATCCATGCCTCGCCGGGTACGAGCTGTTTTGGCTGCACGTGGAGAACCAACATCATATCAGGTAGGAAGTCATAATGTTTTGGCTCATTGGTGTACCAGGTTCCAATAATACCCACTGCTCTTTGTGGATTAATGTTATCAGTGGATTCTGCAGGGTTCAGCGCTGTCCCCATTATTGTTTATTTATTAATGATTGAAGGTATATCATACTTAATGTCTAAGTTTGCAGATGAAACAAAAATTGGCAGGGTAAGCTACTGCAGCAAGACATAGAAAAATTAGCCAGGTGGGCTGAGAAATGGCAGTTGAAGTTTAATATTCACAAATGCAAGGTACTGCGTTTGTGTAGCATTAATCTTAGATTAACGTACAAACTATGTGGTACTACACTCAGGTTAGAGGAAAATACAAAAGACCTGGGAGTAATTGTGCAGTCTGACATAAAGTTCTGTGAGCAGTGAATATAAACTACAAGGAAAACTCATGGGGTTTTACCAATGATTTTTTAACAACTTTGCTAGCATAGATAAGGAAGTGATTATCGAATTGTAGAAGCCAATGGTTGGGCTGCATCTCGAGTAGTCCATACAGGTCTGGAGGCCTCATTTTAGGAAAGATGTAGATTCTGCTAGAAGTGCAACAAGATTGGTAAAAGGAATGAAAATATGGTCTTACTAGGAAAGACTTCAGTTCTGCACATTGCAGAGTCTGGACTCTAGGCGCCTACAAGGTGATGTGATTGAGAAGTTTATGGCTGGCTTTGAATGATCGAGCAAGCACATTTTTTTTTTTTAAATGAGAATCGCGAAATCGAGAGGTATTAGAACTTATGGTATTTACTACCGAGCATAGTTTGAAGGTCGAGCAGATACCTTGACATTATATTTGAATTACTTTACATTGTAATTTTCAGGAAATACATATGAAGAAAGGTTGTTACAGTAAACGGAAGTTCAGTGAATACCTGAGGAATAAAAAAAGTTGGTTTTGTGAGTTTTAAGTTGGACAGCAAATGGATGTTGACTGGTTGCGGCACTTGTTTGGACGGACTGCTTTGCAAGAGAAAGCAGGAATTACAGAAGCCAAAATTAAGAAGAACAGTGCCCATGGAAATATCTAAGTAAAGGTATGCAGCAGAAACAGAACGTCTGTGAGACAGAGTGGAGAAACTCAAATTAAACTATTTTTATTAGGGTAACCTTGAAATCTAATTTCAGCTATCCATGTGGTCTGTAAATTTTGTGTGTTCTCTGGTCGATTTGCCTACTTTGCTGGACGAAAAACCCCTGGTTCCGGGGGGGTGGAGAAACCTTACTATCTACACTTGAGACCGACCAACTGAGCCAAGGAGTGAAAAAAGCCCATAGAAGTTCTTCGCGTCATCGACGGGATTCGAACCCCTACCTTTTGCACCCGGTGTTGGGAGGACGGTGACGATACCACTGTGCCTGCGCCGACAGCGAGTGGAGAAACTCTGTTAGAGATGTGCCATTGATTAAACTAACTGCTTCCTTTACATGGAATTTAGAAGCCTGAGAGAGGTTTTGGGGCATCGCCCTATTTGTGGGAACAATATTCCACGTAGGGTGGACAGTGACGCTACAAAGGAATGGAAAGAAAATCGTATAAAAAATGTTTTGTTGACATACGCCCACAATGACATCTTCAATGCTGATGAAACTGGACTCTTTTTTTTAAATTGATACCGAATAGAACACTTACATTTAAAGGCGAGAAATGTAGTGGAGGGAAAAAAAAGGCCAAATAACGGATTACCGTTCCCCTAGCAGCAAACTTGACTGGCACAGAGAAGTTCCTCCTTTAATCATTAGTAAAGGCCGTCGATGCTTTACAGGTTCTAAGACATTACCGACTATGTATCGAGCAAACCATAAGGCATGGATGACATTACAAATACCAAGAATGGCTCAGAGACTTAGATCACAGGATGAGTGAGAAAAATTTTGTTGTTTGTGGATAATTGCACTCCTCTCATTGTCAAGTGAACGACCTATGCGCAATTACTGTCGAGTACCTACCACCAAATGTGACGTTAGTTCTTCAGCCACTTTATCAAGGTGTAATCTAGTGTTTTAAGAAAAACTACCTAAGAATGCTATTAAATAAAAATGTGCAATGTCTTGAAAGCAAAATTCAATGTGAAATCGACGTCCTGCAGGCAATGTGCTTAAGCATGGAATGAAGCTGATGAAAAACTGATTGTCAACTGCTTCAAACATACAAGATTTACTGCCTTGAATAATGTACGAATTTTTGCATGCTTCTTCCTCTGTTAATTTAATACTGTAGTACACATTATAAATAAGATTATACTACATTGTATTAGTAGAATTACATTAAATATTCAAACTTTTACTTGTTTTGTTGGAGATTTCATGAATGATCGATATAACGTCCTTCCGATATAATGAGAGTTTTTCTCATTCCTCTAGAGGATCGTTATATAAAGCTTTCACTGTATATATTTCCCATGATGAGTAAACATTTCGAACTTTTCTCAGAAAAATAAATTGGAAGGTAAATAAAAGACACGGCACCAAGAAAGGGGCAATTGTTCATTGTTTTCCTTAAGTAGGAGGGAGGTGGGCGGGGTAATTTGGAAGGTTATGCATGAAAAAAAAAAAAAAAAAATCGGTTGCACCCCTGCTGTACAAGCCTGTTTGAGTTTGGAGATTTCGTCAGCCAGTGGGAGGCATTCTTGGAAAGACTGAAAATGAAATTTCTGGAACGAGTTTTATAATCGGATTAACTGCGGTTCATCCGTCCCTGCCAAGCTAAAGTATCTTGTTAACTTCTCCAATACGGTAATCCGGAAGTATAAACATAAAATTTATTATTTTTTTAGGTGTTACACCAGAACAACCTCGAGTACAACACCCTGCTTCGGTGAGGATTGTACTTGAAGGCACTCACTGAATTTTCCCCTCTCCTGCACGTTACATCGCAATATATCGGAACTGAAATGAAGAAAAAGAAACGGCAATTTTTTTTAAACAGCTAAGAACTAACAAAAAATTAACACCACATGCAACCACGGATTCTTCTCATCTGTACATTATTAGAATTTCACATGCAATTAACAATGAGAATTGCCCATGCACGTCAATAAATTTTTTTTTTTTTTTGTTTGTTCTGGAGGCTGGAGGGGCTGTGTGTCGCTTTATACTCCAGATTTTGGGTACAACCCGGTACTTTTTTTTTGTTCTGAGGGATGAAGCCCCCTCCCCCCAGCTTTTACGGGCGTACATTACTAGAGGATTTCATGATCATTAAAAATAAGAATTGCTCGTGCACGTCAACAGAATTTTTTTTATTTCTTTGTTCTGGGTGTTGCCGCCTCCGAACCTCGCTAAGAGAACCTGACACTAACAACTCAAAAATTACTTGTGGAAAAAACCAAATTGTCAAGAAATAAATAACTTAAACAAAAAAACTCACCTCATCAGTTCTCATATGCTGGGGACATGTTTATCCTTGCATGTTTTCTTCTTTATCCTCGCCTTCTTCCCACGTTTATATGGGGTCGGCATTTCCGTCCTTAATTCTTTTCCTCCATTACTCCATATCCTGGGCTTCCGCTCTCTTTTAAATCCTCTGCCACCTTGTCCTTCCATCTCAGCTTAGGTCTTCCCCTCTTCCTCTTCCCTGCCACCTCCAACTTTTCACACCTCTTCCCCACATACTCCTCACTTCTTCGTTACACATGTCCAAGCCACCTCTACCTAGATTCCTGCATTTTTTTACTCAGAGGCCCACCTTAACCGTACCTCTGATGTAGTCATTTCTTATCCTGTCCTTCCTCGTTACACCACATATCCATCTGAGCACCCTCATCTCAGCCACTTCCATCTTCTTTTTCTCCTGGGCCCTTGTAATCGCCCATGTCTCAGCATCGTACGTCAATGCGGGTCTAACCACAGTTTTATACACTCTTCCCTTCATTCTACAATTTACATGCTTATCACACAGCATCCCACTCATCTTTCTCAAGTTCAACCATCCACATTGCACTCTATGCTGTATTTCTGCACTCAATCGTCCATCCCTCTCAACGTTCGATCCCAGATACTTAAATTTCGAAACTGATGGTAGCTTTTCCTCCTGCAGTTTTATAGAACTCTCATCTTCTCCCTCCAATACAATATATTCTGTCTTTCTTCTACTTATCCTCATGCTTCTCTCTTCCAACGCTTTCCTCCATTCCTCCAATTTCTTCTGTACCTTTCGTTGGGATGGTTCGCACAGTACGATATCATCTGCGAACAGCATACTCCATGGTACTCTACTCTTCACTTCTCTCACCAACACATCCATTACCAGATCAAACAGATATGGGAGGAGAGCTGATCCCTGGTGCAGTCCAACTTCTACAGAGAACACCTCAGTCAACTTAACCTGGGTCACGGCTCCCTCGTACATTTCCTTCACAAGCCTTACGTACTTTTCTGATGCACCTTTCTCCCTCATGCATATCCATACCTCTTGTCTGGGCATTCTATCATATGCTTTTTCCAGGTTTATGAACACCATGTGCAACTCTACTTGCATGTCCCTGTATCTTTCAATCACCTGCCTTAAAGCAAAGACCGCATTTGCTGTTTCTCTTCCCGGCATGACACCAAACTGTACCTCTCATATTTCTGTCTCCTGCCTTATCCTTCCTTCCACAATTCGTTCTCAGATCTTCATCGAATGAGGCATTAGCATTAGTAGAGGCATTTGATGCAAGAAAGCAAGCTTATGCAGCATCAGCCATAAAAAAAAAAAAAAAAAAACACTTCCACTTCATCCCTCTTTTCGTTCAAAATACCTGTCCAGCTGAGCCTTAAACTTATTTAGGCTATCAAATTCCACGACAAGGGATGGAAGTCTGTTCAAGCAACCAACCACCCGCTGGCTAAAGGCAAATTTCCGCACGTCTATCCTACATCTGTCTTTCCTCAATTTGAATTTATGCCCTCTCAGGTGATTATTCTGAGCAAGAGGAAGAATCCCATCAGCATTGAGCATGCTCAAACCATCCAAGGCTTTATACACCTCTATCAGATCACCTCGCTAGTGCCTAGTCTCCAGACACTGTAATTTGCAAAACTTAAGCCTTTCTTCGTAAGAGCACCCCTTTGTTCCATTCACTAATCTTGTTGCCCTTCTCTGTACTCGTTCCAGCAGCTCTACATCCTTCTTGAAATGAGGCCTCCAGACCTGTATACAGTACTCTAGGTGTGGCCTGACCATGGCCTTATACAAGGGAATAATCACCTCCTTATCCCAGCTAGAAAAATTCCTATATATCATTGACAATACACCATGAGCTACTCTTGCAGCCCGTCTGCAGTGCCGAGAGAACTTCATGTCTGCCTACACAACCACCCCCAGGTCCTTTTCATTCTCTACCACTGTCAGTGTAGTACCACAGAGTTGATACGTTGCTCTGGGGTTGATGTTTCCCATGTGTAGTACTTTACATTTGTCAATGTTAAACTTCATTTGCCACCTCTCCGCCCATCTGCTCAACCTTTCCAGATCCTGTTGCAGCAGCATAGTGTCAGTAGTGTCCTTGACAACCCTGCCTACCTTTGTATCGTCTGCAAACTTCGACATTAAGCTTGATATAGCCTTATCAATATCATTTATGCATATAGAAAACAATAATGGACCCAACACTGAGCTCTGAGGGACTCCACTAATAACATTAGTCCACGTTGAGCAGTGTCCATTGATTACCACTCTCTGTCTTCTCCCCATCAGCGACCCTTTTATCCACAGCAGCAATTTGCCTCCAATGCCACACTGCTCCACTTTGTGCAGCAGTCTTCCATGTGCAACAGTATCAAAAGCCTTTCTAAGATCCAAGTATATAATATCAAAGTTATTCCCTGCATCCCGTTCCTTTGTGACTGCATCATAGTATCCAATCAAATTGGTCAGGCAAGAATTTCCCTTAACAAAACCATGCTATGTCCGAGCTATAGCTGAAGTCTTGTCTAAATGATCCCACAGTGCTTCTTTAACTAGTGCCTCCATTAATTTTCCTGGAACAGAAGTTAAACTCACAGGTCTATAATTACTTGTGTCAGCCTTTGATCCTCCTTTGTGAATTGGGGTGACATTTGCACATCTCCAGTCTGTGGGTACCTCCCCTGAGTCCAAGGAAGCTCTCATAATTATGGCCAAGGGTTTGCTTACTTCCTTTGCTGCCTCCTTTAATATAACTGGATAGATCCCATCCACCCCGGGTGTCTTTCTTGTGTTTATCTTCAACAATTTCTCCTCCACTTTACTCTCAGTTATTACAAGATTCTCCAGCTTACTGCTAGAGTTGAATACACCTCTGGCTTTCCCCTCGCTAAATAACTCCTCATGTGTGAATGTCGATGCAAAATATTCATTTAGTTTGTTAGCTACCTGAGCAGGATCATCAACAGTTCACCCATCGATATCAAGTGGACCAATCTGATTCATCCTCTTCCTTCTAGAGTTTACATAAGTAAAGAACTCTTTGCTGTTTTTCTTTGCATCCCTTGCCAAAGATTTCTCGTAATCTGCCTTCGCCTGCCTCACCTCCTTTGTAACTTGGTTACAGATCAACTTGTATCTATCATAGGCTTCTGTGTCATGTGTTAATTTGTATGTATCGCATGCATATTTCTTCTCTGCCATATGCCTCATCAGTTCATATGACATCCATTTAGGCCTAAACCTTGGAAAATATTTCTTAGTTGGTATGTAAAGCCTAGTAGCTTCCAAGATAAGTTCTTTGAATGCTTGCCATTTTGCATTTCCTGTTGGTAACAGCATCAGTTGGTCCCACTGTAAAGAATTTAAATACTGTCTCAGTCCATCATAGTCGCCTTTATGAAAGCAATAACCCTTCCCTTTACCCCTAATGGTAGTTACCTCTTTGAGTAAATCCCACTTCAGCACACTGTGATCACTGCCACCTAGTGGTTCATTTATCTGCAGATTCTTAATGCATGAAGAATCACTGCTGATAATCAAATCAAGAGTGTTCCTCCCTCTGGTTGCCTCCTGAACATGCTGATGTAGAAAACAATCATCCAATAAATCCACAAAAGCCTTGCTAGTGTGTGAGTGACCAACCCCCAAATTCCAGTCAATATCTGGGAAATTAAAATCTCCCATTATAAGACTCTCTGATTTATTGGCCCACTCTATTTCCCTGTACAGTTTCTTATTATACTCATCAGAGTCATTAGGCCTATTGCACACTCCTATTCTCAATTTTGATCTCCCAATGCTTATGTCACACCAAACTGACTCGACACTGCACTGTCCAGCGATGTCCACTGGCTTCACTTCCTTGGATTTTATGTATTTCTTAACTATTAACATAACCCCTCCTCCCTTCCTATCCAGTCTATCCTTTCTGTAGACGTTGTATTCCCCAAATTCCAGTTCTGCATTCCTTATATCTGTGTGACACCACGTCTCTGATATCCCAACAATATCTGCCTTTGATGTTTTGAGCAATACCTCAAATTCATCAAATTTATTTACTAAACTCCTAGCATTGGTGTACACGCAAGTATACATGTACCTATTTCTATTCTTAGCTACCCTAACACAACCCATGTGTTTACTTTTACCGCAATGACTCCCGGCAGTCTCTGAAATATCCTGAATCTTGTTTTTCAGGCTTCTGCTCATTCCAATAGAAGCAGTGCAAGAATCTCTTTCACCTCTGCCAGTGGCTACTGTTAATCTATTCGTCTTTGTCTCCTCCCAAGCTAGCAGTTTTCCGACCCACCTAACACTTCCTCGATAGCATCAGCAAATATTCTCGCACCCTTTCTATTTAAGTGTATCCCATCCCTGTAGAAGCAGTCCCTTCTGTTAACAAGCTGAAAAAAATTCTACCCCTTGAGCCTTGCACAATCTTTCCAGGGCCGAATTGATCGACAAGGCTCTCATCATATGCTCCCTCCTATCGTGTCCGGGCAGAATTGCAGACACTTTCAAATTCAACCCTATTTCACGGCTTTTTTTCAACAGTGACCTGTACTTGTTAAGCAATTCTGTCGGACATTAACTTTATTCCCCCGCAGTTCCCACATTCCTGCACATCACCTTTTCCTTTATAGATTGCACAAGTATACTTTCCCTCCAATCATTGGGTATCCTCTCCTGCTGCCACAGTTTTTCCCTAAAGTCCCATAGGATATCGATCCCTTCTTCGCCCAGACTTCCCCGTACCTCTACTGGTATCTGATCAACACCTACTGCTTTCCCCCTCTTCATTTTTCTGAGTGCGCTTTCCACTTCTTTCCTGCTTATGCCTTCACTACTCTTTCATTCGTCTGTCCATCCTCGCATAATGCTCTTGGGTTTTCCTCATTTAATAACTTCTTAAAATTGTCTTTCCACCTTTTGCTAACCTTCTCCTGGTCCTGTATAACCACTCCAATCTCATTTTTTTATCTGTGTTATTGATGAGAAGTCATTTGATGCCTTGTCTCTCGCTTTGGCTGTTCTCATCAATTGCCTATCTCCATCTTTCTTTTTCAGTTCCCCATAGGCCTCGTCCACTGCCCTCGCCTTTGCTATTGCCACAGCCTTTTTGCCTCCTTATATGCTAATTTATATGCTTCTTTATCTTCCTGGCTGCCTGTTAAATCCCATCTTTTCTTTATCTCCTTCTTTTTTTTTATCACCGATTGCACTTTCTCATTCCACCACCAAGCCTTCTTTCCCTCCGGCACCCCCTTTCCTGATGTTTTCCCGGACAACTCTTCTCCAACTTTCCTTATGATACAACTATTTAACTTCCACCACTCACCACTCTTGCACGTCTTCCGGTAACTTTATTCCTTTTAGCACCTTTTCCCTAAACTCCTTCCTCAAACCCTCGTCTTTCAATCTCCACTATTTTATCATTTTCTCCCTCTGTCTTGAATATTTCCTACTTTTGTCCTCTGCAACCTCCCAATCGACCACAAACAATCTATGTTGTACCGACCCACTTTCTCCGTTTATCACCTTGCTGTTCCTCATTTCCTTTAGATACCTCCTATGGCACATGATATAATCAATCTGGCTTGTCCTTTCCCCAGTCTTGTATGTTATCAGCTGGCTTTCTTTCTTTTCGAAGTAAGTGTTAACTATCGCCAGGCCGAATGCCACTGCGTGTTCTACTATCCTCTTCCCTTCTTTATTTCTTTCACCAATACTCCATCTTCCATACGCTCTTCCTTCCTCTCTCTTGCTTCTTCCTAAATGTCCATTTAAATCGCCCCCAACAATCAACCTCTCTTTCTCAGGTATTGTCATGACCACTTGATCCATTTCCATCCAAAAACTGTCCTTTTCTTCTTCGCCGCATCCTACTTGCCGGGCATACGCACATACTATTGTGGTCAAGTGTCCACCCACTTCCAGTTTGATGCTCCTAATCCTATCACTCCTTCGGTTAACCTCACACACTCCATCTTTTAACTCCTTATCAACTACAATACCTACTCCATTTCTTTCTCTCTCATCCGCTCCCCTAAAGAACAACTTGTACCTTTCACCGAGCTGTTTTGCTTTATTTCCCTTCCACCTTGTTTCTTGTAGGCATAGGATCTTCACTCTTCTTCTTTGCATGAAATCTACAATCTCTCTCTACTCTTTCCATTCATCGTTCCTATTCTAACACTTTTCATCCTCTTCTTCTTCACTAGCTGGACTAACTTCTTTAACCGAACCCGTCCTTTGTTCGGTAGCCCTGACCCTTTTCTTACAGTTTCCGGGAGACGTGACTGCGCGTCGCTTATGGGCCCTAGCCATTCCACATCTATTTTTCCGTCATTCTTTCATTTTCTTTTGTTTTGGCATAGTTTTTTACGGCCGGATGCCATTCCTGATACCAACCGTCACCATTTTTACGGCCGGATGCCATTCCTGACGCCAACCCTCACCATTTATCCGGGCTTGGGACCGGCACCTACTGAGGCTGGCTTTCCCCCCCTCGGTGGCTGGCTTGTTTATCCTCGCATGTCTAATGCACAATTCATCAAACATCTACACTGCAACACTTGTATTCCGAAGCTATCCAATTCACACTCATATGCCATTCGGTTAATCTTACATCCATCCTTTTGCAAACCATGAACACGGAATAATAATAACCGAGAGCAGCACGATGACGACTAAACAACAGCACGACAATTTCGCATTTCCCGCTGAAATCAGAAGTGAATTTGCATCCAACCAAACAATCAGAAACGCAAAATGAGGTAAATTACGCATTTCCAGTAATCTAACCAGCCAATCATAGAACTCGACCGGAAAATCGCTCCCTTATTCTGCGACGCCCGCAACGCGGTGACTCGGGTGTACCCATGTTCTGGATTTCAGCCTTTCTTTTTACTGTCCATTGAAGCCGCAGTTTCTGTCTGCTATTGCAAGCTATATCCTTTCACGTGAGAATTTGTACGTTATCCACTGTGTTATCTGCAAGGGATGATGTTGTAATAACATTATCATCTTAATTCACATACTGCAGATAATAGTAATAAAAATACATAGTTCCAACTAGCGTTAATTAAAAATTATTCTTTCACTTCATTAATACTGGCGGTATATGAATGAGTGCGTTTGCCGCCAGCTGTCGTCTGTCGATGTTGACTTCTGGTTGGCAGCTCGGGTTTTCGATACGTGAAGTTGAAATAATGAAAGGGCGTTAATTTTGATTGTTTATTTTTTAATTGTTAAGTATCGTCTTAATACTATACAGCAGCAGATGGTACTCTAAAGTAATCACATGAAAGCATTAAAAGTGCTGAACAGTTCTGATAAATTTTACCAATGTCTAGGGTAAAACTCAGAAGTATTGCTGAAATTTGTGCTGACTGTGGAGCACCAGGTGAGTGAGTATACGTGGTTATGTCATTCTGTGTGTGTGTGCACGCGGGCCTTTTCCTGTTAATACGGCATGTATATGAAAATAAGCATAACATTCACCCCCCCCCCCCCTTAAAATTGACTCTTTAGATAATACCACACAAACTTCTTCAGGTCTTTGAAATACGGAGCTGGCTGTGGCTACCTATGTGGTACCAATCAAGAGTTTGCTAGTTTTGGAAAATTTAGCATTACACGAACTGTTTAATCTTAAGTATAATTTCAGATGATCGTAGTAAGAAGTCGTTTCTTAGATGTAGTTGGTTTTTTTAAAACAAATCTGTTACATAACCGTTAACAGTTCATTGCACTGTTGTTAAAAAAAAAAAAAGCCTTTACTCCTTGGAAAGAGCTGTAGCAAGAATGAGTACCGGCTGGAACCGAAAAATATTTGTTTCGAATTGTGACATGTATTAGGGCCACAAGTACCAAAACTTTCCACACTAATAAGCAAATCTGTCTACTTGGTTTTGGCACCCCCCTCTTCTGTGCAGAGAGGCTGACACCTGCTACCTTGACTTGCAGTGTCACAGAGTATAATTCTAAATGAATTATAATATCGGTATAGATACACCATAGTTTACCCATAAATTTGAACTACGTGTGTTGTGTAAAAGGCATCGTTTTAATTGTATCTCATATTGTGGTTGCCTTCACAACGAGATAGCTGGTATTGCACTACTTCAAATAAATAACACTTCTCTAGTAGAGAAGACTGCAGTTATTTATTTTCAGTGGATACCACCACCCAGACGATCATTTCAAAGCTGTTTGGCTTCATCGTCAGTGAGTGGGCAGGTACCGTGGTAATGCAACATGCCATCACAGTTGCGAAGTTATATCCACAATACGAGAGATGCTAAATGGTGTATAAATAGTGATGCCCACTCACTGATGATGAAACCAAATAGCTTCGAAACGATCGTCTGGGTGGTGGTATCCACTGAAAATAAATAACAGCAGTCTTCTCTACTAGAGAAGCGTTATTTATTTGAAGTAGTGCAATACCAGCTATCTCATTGTGAAGGCAACCACAATATGAGATACAATTAAAACGATACCTTTTACACTACACAGGTAGTTCAAATTTATGGTGTCAACTATGGTGTATCTACACCGATATTATATAGTTAATTACCTAAACCCATATGAAATTATGCCTTGTGCATTTCATCTTCTAAGTTCTAAATTAATATAATTACAAACCTTGAAATGAAGGACAGAAATAAGCGATTATAAAAAAATAATAATAAATAAAATAACTTAATATATGACATCTGACAGAGCTGAATTCCAGCTTTTGATGTAACTATTGACTTTTTGGTTACAGTATTTATATATACCACAGTTTGAGGGAGGAATTGCTATTAATTTGACTGTCTTGCTGTATTTGAGCTCCACCAAATTGTAGGTATTTGATGGTTGAGAGAATAGGCTGTTGCTATCTGTTATAAAAGGATGAGTCAAAAATTAACGGCAGTTTAATTATTAAAAAGACAAAGAATGCATTAGATATCAGAATTTTTTTTTTAAAATTAATTTTGAGTATAATCTGTTGTTTTCATCCATCTGTTGTGGAAGTTAATAGCTTAAATAAATTTAAGGCTGAACTAGACAAGCATTTGAATTGACCAGATGGGTGAAATGGGAAGGTTTTTTTTTTTTTTGCTGGTGCTCTATAAGCTTGCTTTCTTGCATCATATGTCTCAGCTAATTCTGATAATTCCCATTCTTTTCGAAGTATGAGTTCCGACATTGTACCACACTGTCTTATAATTTCAGTATCCTTTCTGCAAATGTGCCTATCTACAGTTACCAGTCTTATGAGTTTGACCTAGAGCTGAGTCATTTTAATCAGGTTACAAATTTTTTTTGTTATTTCTCTAGGTCATTGAGTGGTAGAAAAACAAAATAAATAAAATTCCCATTCCATTTTGAGATGAATATATTGTTGTGTATTGTTATATGTTTTTTAGAATGTATGAGGGATGTTTGAAAAGATTTTGCTCTGAGTATGAAAGAGTAGTGCTACAGTGTTAAAAATTTCTGTACTTGTAAAACACTTCAAATAGTAACCCACCAAGTTTCAGTAATATATTTTTGTAATTACATGTTCTAAAGTCATCATAGTTGTGTGAATGAGGAAAGATGGACAAAATCAGTCACTGCGCAATCATACAATATTTGTGAAAAATGGAAGAAATGTCAAAGGCATTTCATGAGGATATGGTTACAATATTGGGGGAGGATGCCCTTTCTTATTCCATGGTTAAGAAGTGGGCAGCAGAATTTAAACAAGGGAGGGAGAGCCTGGAAGATGACCTGTGGAAGACCAGCAACATTACTGAAGTTACTGACAGTGTCCATGATCTGGGATGAGTAACAGTTTGGTACTTTTCCAGTATTTTGGGCAGCTCATCTGAATGTGTGTACCATATAATAACAGATCTTCTTGATATGAGAAAAGGTGTCAGCACGATGGGTCCCAAAGTTATTGACAGCAGGTCAAAAATGCACAAGATTGTCAAGTTAAGTGAACATTTGCATAATTTTGAAGCAGATCCAGTAAATTTCCTTGCAGGACCAGTGACAAATGCAGGACAAGATTTTTAGTGCCCCTTTATTAAGGATATATATATATATAGTCATATAAATTAGAATAAAGTTTAAAATAATGCCAGCAGTACGGCAAGACAGGAGCGAAAAAAAAAAAAAAAAGCCGTACTGCTGGCATTATTTTATTATTTTAAACCTTATTCTAATTTATATGACTATATTTCAAGCATCACATAGAGGAATATGCTTTTTGCTGCCTAGGATGTGTGCTGTACCCTCCTTTTTATTTTATTAAGTAATACTTCTTTTCCAACATTATTTAAATATAATTTTATGTATATATATATATATATATATATATATATTTTTTTTTTTTTTTTTTTTTCATGATTTGTAAAATTTGGCCCCCATTAAAGAATGGCACCCTGGACAAGGGGGTGGCGCCTCTGTAGCCAGGTGGGAAGGAGCAGCAGTGCGTAGCACATGCTTCTTGATTAGACCAGGGTTCAAGCCCGTGACCGCCAAATATGGAGGATGCGGAAAGGTCAGGGAATGACCACCGCATATCCCGGAGCAATATGGCCTTAGTTGCTAATGCTCCTAAAAACCAAATAACAACAACAACAACTGGACAAGGGTCCTGCTAACTCAACCCTTAATCCGGCACTGATTACGAAAGGTATAAATATACATATGTATACAGACATTCTCTTGGGTATGTCAAGTTGTCAAGTTGGGGCGCCTCCGTAGCCGGGTGGGCAGGAGCAGCAGTGCATAGCACACGCTTCTTGATTAGACCGGGGTTCGAGCCCGTGACCATCAACCTTTGCCGGGGGCAAAGGTTGATGACGTTGTAGAGCGAATATCATCTTTTAAGGGCACAAAAGGTGATATAGTTGTACACGTTGGCACTAATAATATTAAGAGTAGGAGACCGGCAGAATTACTTAACAAGTACAGGTCACTGTTGAACAAAAGCCAAGAATTAGGGTTGAATTTGAAAGTGTCTGCAATTCTGCCCAGACACGATAGGAGGGAGTATATGACGAGAGCCTTGTCGATCAATTCGGCCCTGGAAAGATTGTGCAAGGCTCAAGGGGTAGAATTTTTTTCAGCCTGGACTGTACTTGTTAACAGGAGAGATTGCTTCTACAGGGATGGGATACACTTAAATAGAAAGGGTGCAAGAATATTTGCTGATGCTATCGAGGCAGTGTTAGGTGGGTCGGAAAACTGCTAGCTTGGAGGGAGACAAAGACCAGTAGATTGACAGTAGCCACTGGCAGAGGTGAGATTCTTGCACTGCTTCTATTGGAATGAGCAGAAGCCTGAAAAACAAGACGCATGGTATTTCAGAGACTGCTGGGAGCCATTGCGGTACAAGTAAACACATGGGTTGTGTTAGGGTAGCTAAGAATAGAAACAGGTGCAGGTATACATGCGTGTACACCAATGCTAGGAGTTTAGTAAATAAATTTGATGAATTTGAGGTATTGCTCAAAACATCAAAGGCAGATATTGTTGGGATATCTGAGATGTGGTGTCACACATATAAGGGATGCAGAACTGCAATTTGGGGAGTACAACGTATACAGAAAGGATAGACAGGATAGGAAGGGGGGAGGGGTTATGCTATTAGTTAAGAAACACATAAAAACCAAGGAAGTGAAGCCAGTCGACATCGCTGGACAGTGCAGTGTTGAGTCAGTTTGGTGTGACATAAGCATTGGGAGATCAAAATTGAGAGTAGGAGTGTGCTATAGGCCTAATGACTCTGATGAGTATAATAAGGAACTGTATAGGGAAATAGAGTGGGCCAGTAAATCAGAGAGTCTTATAATGGGAGATTTTAATTTCCCAGATATTGACTGGAATTTGGGGGCTGGTTACTCACACACTAGCAGGGCTTTTGTGGATTTGTTGGATGATTGTTTTCTACATCAGCATGTTCGGGAGGCAACTAGAGGGAGGAATACTCTTGATTTGATTATCAGCAGTGATTCTTCATGCATTAAGAATCTGCAGATAAATGAACCACTAGGTGGCAGTGATCACAGTGTGCTGAAGTGGGATTTACTCAAAGAGGTAACTACCATTAGGGGTAAAGGGAAGGGTTATTGCTTCCGTAAAGGCGACTACGGTGGACTGAGACAGTATTTAAATTCTATACAGTGGGACCAACTGATGATGTTACCAACAGCAAATTCAAAATGGGAAGCATTCAAAGAACTTATCTTGGAAGCTACTAGGCTTTACATACCAACTAAGAAATATTGTTCAAGGTTTAGGCCAAAATGGATGTCAGATGAACTAATGAGGCATATGGCAGAGAAGAAAAATGCATGGGATACTTACAAATTAACACATGACACAGAAGCCTATGATAGATACAAGTTGATATGCAACCAAGTTACAAAGGAGGTTAGGCTGGCGAAGGCAGATTACGAGAAATCCTTGGCAAGGGATGCAAAGAAAAACAGCAAAGAGTTCTTTACTTATGTAAACTCTAGAAGGAAGGGGATGAATCAGATTGGTCCACTTGATATTGATGGGTCAACTGTTGATGATACTGCTCAGGTAGCTAACAAACTATATGAATATTTTGCATCGACATTCACACACGAGGAGTTATTCAGCAAGGGGAATGCCAGAGGTGTATTCAACTCTAGCAGTAAGCTACAGAATCTTGAAATAACTGGGAGTAAAGTGGAGGAGAAACTGTTGAAGATAAACACAAGAAAGGCACCCGGGGTGGATGGGATCTATCCAGTTATTTTAAAGGAGGCAGCAGAGGAAGTAAGCAAACCCTTAGCCATAATTATGAGAGCTTCCTTGGACTCAGGGGAGGTACCCATAGACTGGAAATGTGCAAATGTGACCCCAATTCACAAAGAAGGATCAAAGGCTGACACAAGTAATTATAGACCTGTGAGCTTAACTTCTGTTCCAAGAAAATTAATGGAGGCACTGGTTAAAGAAGGAGTTATTCAGGAAGGAGAATGATGTAGGTAAAGTAAACATTGGCAGTGAGCTGGATGATTTTGTAATAACTGAGAGGAAAGTGGAGGAGAGATTGTTGAGGATAAACATAAAAAAGGCACCTGGGGTGGATGGGATCTATCCAGTTATATTAAAGGAGGCAGCAAAGGAAGTATGCAAACCCCTAGCCATAATTATGAGAGCTTCTTTGGACTCAGGGGAGTTACCCATAGACTGGAGATGTGCAAATGTAACCCCAATTCACAAAGGAGGATCAAAGGCTGACACAAGTAATTATAGACCTGTTAGTTTAACTTCTGTTCCAGGTAAATTAATGGAGGCACTGGTTAAAGAAGCACTGCAGGATCATCTAGACAAGAATTCAGTTATAGCTCAGACGCAGCATGGTTTCGTTAAGGGCAGGTCTTGCCTGACCAATTTGATTGGATACTATGATGTAGTCACAAAAGAACTGGATGCAGGGAATAACTTTGATATTATATATTTGGATCTTAGAAAGGCTTTTGATACTGTTGCACATGGAAGACTGCTGCACAAATTGGAGCAGTGTGGCATTGGAGGCAAATTGCTGCTATGGATAAGGGGATGGTTGAGTGGCAGAAGACAGAGAGTGGTAATCAATGGACACTGCTCAACGTGGACTAATGTTATTAGTGGAGTTCCTCAAGGTTCAGTGTTGGGTCCATTGTTGTTTTCGGTGTTTATGAATGATATTGATGATGGGATATCAAGTTTAATGTCTAAGTTTGCAGATGATACAAAGGTTGGCAGGGTCGTTAAGGACACTACTGACGCTATGCTGCTGCAACAGGATCTGGAAAGGTTGAACAGATGGGCTGAGAGGTGGCAAATGAAGTTTAACATTGACAAATGTAAAGTACTACATATGGGTAACAGTAACCCCAGAGCAATGTATCAACTCTGCGGTACTACACTGACAGTGGTGGAGAATGAAAAGGACCTGGGGGTGATTGTGCAGGCAGATATGAAGTTCTCTGAGCAGTGCAGACGAGCTGCAAGAGTAGCTCATGGTGTCTTGTCAATGATATACAGGAATTTTTCTAGCAGGGATAAGGAGGTGATTATTCCCTTGTATAAGGCAATGGTTAGGCCACATCTTGAGTACTGTATACAGGTCTGGAGGCCTCATTTCAAGAAGGATGTAGAGCTGCTGGAACGGGTACAGAGAAGGGCAACAAGATTAGTAAATGGAACAAAGGGTTGCTCTTACGAAGAAAGGCTTAAGTTTTGCAAATTACAGAGTCTGGAGACTAGGCACCGGCGAGGTGATCTGATAGAGGTGTATAAGGCTTTGAATGGTTTGAGCATGCTCAATGCCAATGGGATTCTTCATCTTTCTCAGAATAATCACCTCAGAGGGCATAAATTCAAATTGAGGAAGGACGGATGTCGGATAGATGTGCAGAAATTTGCCTTTGGCCAGCGGGTGGTTGGTTGGTGGAACCGACTTCCATCACTTGTTGTTGAAGTTGATAGCCTAAACAAATTTAAAGCTCAACTGGACAGGTATTTCGAACGAACGGAGGGGTGAAATGGGAGAGGGTTTTTTTTTTTTTTTTTTTTTTTTGGCTGATGCTGAATAAGCTTGCTTTCTTGCATCATATGCCTCTACTAATGCTAATGCTAAAGAAGCACTGCAGGATCATTTAGACAAGACTTCAGTTATAGCTCAGTCACAGCATGGTTTTGTTAAGGGGAAGTCTTGCCTGACCAACTTGATTGGATACTATGATGCAGTCACAAAAGAACTGGATGCAGGGAATAACTTTGATATTATATACTTGGATCTTAGAAAGGCTTTTGATACTGTTGCACATGGAAGACTGCTACACAAATTGGAGCAGTGTGACATTGGAGGCAAATTGCTGCTATGGATAAAGGGGTAGTTGAGGGGGAGAAGACAGAGAGTGGTAATCAATGGACACTGCTCATCGTGGACTAATGTTATTAGTGGAGTCCCTCAGGGCTCAGTTTTGGGTCCATTATTGTTTTCTGTATTTATAAATGATATTGATGATGGTATATCAAGCTTAATGTCCAAGTTTGCAGATGATACAAAGGTTGGCAGGGTTGTCAAGGACACTACTGACACTATGCTGCTGCAACAAGATCTGGAAAGGTTGAGCAGATGGGCTGGGAGGTGGCAAATGAAGTTTAACATTGACAAATGTAAAGTACTACACATGGGAAACAGCAACCCCAGAGCAACGTATCAACTCTGTGGTACTACACTGACAGTGGTAGAGAATGAAAGGGACTTGGGGGTGGTTGTGCAGGCAGATATGAAGTTCTCTGAGCAGTGCAGACGGGCTGCAAGAGTAGCTCATGGAGTATTGTCAATGATATACAGGAATTTTTCCAGCAGGGTTAAGGAGGTGATTATTCCATTGTATAAGGCAATGGTCAGGCCACACCTAGAGTACTGTATACAGGTCTGGAGGCCTCATTTCAAGAAGGATGTAGAGCTGCTGGAACGAGTGCAGAGAAGGGCAACAAGATTAGTGAATGGAACAAAGGGGTGCTCTTACGAAGAAAGGCTTAAGTTTTGCAAATTACAGTGTCTGGAGACTAGGCACCAGCGAGGTGATCTGATAGAGGTGTATAAAGCCTTGAATGGTTTAAGCATGCTCAATGCTGATGGGATTCTTCCTCTAGCTCAGAAAAATCACCTGAGAGGGCATAAATTCAGATTGAGGAAAGACAGATGTAGGATAGACGTGCGGAAATTTGCCTTTAGCCAGCGGGTGGTTGGTTGGTGGAACAGACTCCCATCCCTTGTGGTAGAGGTTGATAGCCTAAATAAGTTTAAGGCTCAGCTGGACAGGTATTTTGAACGAACAGAGGGGTGAAGTGGAAGTGGTTTTTTTTTTTTTTTTTTGGCTGATGCTGCATAAGCTTGCTTTCTTGCAAAATGCCTCTACTAATGCTAATGCTAATACGGAGGATGCGGAAAGGTCAGGGAATGACCACCGCATATCCCCGGAGCAATATGGCCTTAGTTGCTAATGCTCCTAAAAACCAAATAACAAACAAACGTGTCAAGTTTTGCTTGCACCTGGGAGTCTAAAATGCGGATGGAACTGACATTCAGGTGACACTTAAGTCAAGTGGACCGAATTTCAGTGAAATGCGATTGACTTTGATAGCCAAATCTTGTTTGCACCTTCATGATGATACAACTGTTTGTAACTTTCAGTAAAACCCCATGTGCAATTCTTTTTTTTTATAGTAACAGTAATAGTATTTGCCATATAGTGCAAGGAAGCCACAGGCTTTTGTTGCATTGGCAAAAAAAACCACCAACTAGACAAGAAAATACAAATTATATACTCCTCTCCTCATACAGGTAACTTTTACTGTTGACAGTTCCTCTTTGAATTTATTCGAACTGTCAGCCTCAGCTACCTTCGAGAGCAACGTGTTCCGGCAATCAATTACTTGCTGGCTAAACGAAAACTTCCTACAATCTAATCTGAACTCCCCCCCCCACCAATAATTTGAATTTATGGCCCCTAGTACTGTAATTTAGCATTAGTAGAGGCATATGATGCAAGAATGCAAGCTTATAAAGCATCAGCCAAAAAAAAAAAAAACTTCCCATTTTGCCCAGCCATTTGCTCCAAAAGTTTCTCCACTTCTTCCTTGAATTTATTTAAGCTATCAACTTCCACAACGGTAGATGGAAGTTTATTCCAGCAATCAACTACCCGCTGGCTTAAAGGCAAATTTCTGCTCATCTATTCTACAACTGTCATTCCTCAATTTGAGTTTATGCCCCCCTCAGGTTTGTAAATCTGAGCAAGAGGAAGAATCCATCCCATCAGCATTGAACCTGCCCAAACCATTCAAGGCCTTATACACCTCAGTCAGATCACCTCACAGGTGCCTAGTCTCCAGATGCTGCACTTTGCAGAACTTAAACCTTTCTTCATAAGAGCCCACCTTCTCTGTACTCATTCTAGCAATTCTACATCCTTCCTAAAATGAGGTCTCTGAACCTGTACACAGTACTCAAGGGGTGTCCTGACCATTGCCTTATACAAAGGGATAACACCTCCTTATCTCTTTTAGCAAAAAAAAAAAAAAAAAAAAAAAACCAAACCATCAGTGTAAAAAAATTATTTATAAAAGTGAAAATTCCATCTTTATTCATTTTACCAATCCCTCTCAGTGACTTATATGTCACCTCTGAGGTGCCTGGTTGTTAAGCTTTGTAATCCACATAATCGGAGTCTTTCCTTGTATGGTCATCCTTTTGCTGATTGCCTGTCTTCTTAAAAGGTAACCCTTACTTTTAAAAGGGTCACCTTTTAAGAAGTTCAATATCATTTTTCAAGTGAGGTACATACTTGAACACAGTATGTGGTTTTACAATTACCTTATACAGTGAGATGATGACCTACCTCTCTACAGGATAACTTTCGATAACTCATCGCTAGGACACTATGAGCTTTCCTGGCTGCCTGTTTACACTGTTCAGAAAATTTTATCTGCCCATATCCTAACTCCCAGATCCCTTCCTTCCTCTACTGTTTTTAATTCAACTCTACCAAGTGGATAATTTATTTTGCAGCAAAACGCAAGGTCTTATATTGGGGTTGCTCTTCCCAAAATGTAAGATGCATTTCGCAGCATTAAACTTTAGCTGCTACTTTTCTGACCATTTCTCAAGCCTGTTCAAGTCGTTCTGAAGGAATGCTGCTTGGCGCCAATCACTAACAACTCCACCAATCTTTGTTGTCTGCAAATTTTGACTTAATACTTTTCACTGCTCTGTAACTATCCCATGCTATCTTTTTCTGCTTGATATGACTGGCCGGTTCCACAGTTATTCATTTCTGTATCCTCCTTCTGTAATATTTTTTAATGGTATGTATGTGTTTATGGCCTCCATGAGTTTTGCTTTAAAAGTATTCCATAATTCAAGTGTATTTGCCCTCCCTCAGCAATCTGCCCAATTCTTAGATGCTATATAGTGCCTTAAACTGTCAAAGTCCTCTCTTCTGAAGTTAAAATCCTTACTTTTATCTTTAACTACTGCAACATCTTTCTTCATCTTCCAACTGATGATTCCTGGCAATGATTACTGTATTCAAGCGGGCGCCTCCGTAGCCAGGTGGGAAGGAGCAGCGGTGCGTAGCACACGCTTCTTGATTAGACCGGGGTTCGAGCCCGTCACCACCAAATACGGAAGATGCGGAAAGGTCAGGAAATGACCACCGCATCTCCCGGAGCAATATGGCCTTAGTTGCTAATGCTCCTAAAAAAAAACCAAATAACAAATAACTGTATTCAAGCCCTGTGACATCATCTGATTCGTTAGAAATGAGAGGTCAAGAATATTCTCATCTCTATTACTTTAGGTGCCTCCGTAGCCAGGTGGGAAGGAGCAGCAGTGCGTAGCACACGCTTCTTGATTAGACCGGGGTTCGAGCCCGTCACCACCAAATACGGAGGGTGCGGAAATGTCAGGGAATGACCACCGCATATCCTGGAGAAATATGGCCTTAGTTGCTAATGTTCCACAAAACCAAATAACAAACAAACAATAACAAACTCTATTACTTTCTCTAATATGCTGGTACAAATAATACAATAAGATATTCATGCTTGCATGGCCATTCCATCTGCATGTAGAGACCCTTGTCATACTCTTCACAATATTCTGGTCTATAGATTACTCTTACTCTCATTACACCTTTGCTTTCAGCTAACTTGCACCGTAGATTCTATGCTGGCTGACGTAACTTCAGGCCCACCAAAGGCTCTATCATGCTCAGACTGCTTTTGAAAGGAGTATGAGCCCTCAACACTTTGTCTTTTTTATCTTTCCTAAATACATCATACATACATACAATAGTGGAAATCCTGAAATACTACAGCTACTATACTGGAGGTGACCACCGAGGTGCAAACCAATGTAAGCAGTGTTTGAGGTGTGGCATCCACATCACACAGAGGAATGACACCCCTTCTGTGTTACCAGGCAATACTAGGTGGTAGATGACACTCATCAACGGATGCAATACCACCGCTTTTGCTTATTGGAGGCTTGAAGAGGTGAAACTCGTTTAGTCTCCAGAGCAAAGCTCTGTCTCCCCCCTTATCTCTTCCATAATGTGGTATGAATGATGCATTTTGAGGTTATGATGGACATCATGGCGAGATCCAATCTTCCTTACAATTTGAGGGTACAGCTCTAAAACTGTGTTTGCAGGCCAACTGTTAGATAGGCCACAGGACCGAACCTGTTGTTCCTGTGGCCTCTAGTAGTTTTCTCAATCAGCTAGTGTACAATCTTGTTGCCTCTACTCTGCCAGATAGTGACTGGAGGGAGTCCGAGTAGTGTGTAAGTGGGGACATTATCAAGGCCATGTTATGTCAAGGAGTTGTGTATATTCTTGCCATGTGTGCACCACATCCAAAAATTTCATTACTTCATGCAACATATCCTCCCACTTTTTCTTACTACTCAGTATTTCAAGAATAGTCAAACTATTCTTGACATACAGACTTATCTGATAAAAGATCTAAACCTCTCAAACACTTCCTCATTAATTTCACAAATATATGTGGGCTCAGTTCTAATTTCAAAGATGTCCATTTTCACTTACAGTCTGCCGAACGTCATGTACTTTTTTTTTGACTGAATACGAATTATTGATTGAGTCAACCACTGCTGATCTCAGTTGCGCTTAATTATTTGCTATATGATTACTTATGCTGCAAAGGTGGTACTTGGGCATACGTCTACTCTGATGTTCTCTGTCAGTGACTCAGTAATGCGAATCTTCTCTTTACAATCTTTTCTGACTTAATTTCTCTTCCACATTCTGTCAAATTCATTTCTTGCTTATATCGTTCTCCCATCTCCAGTAATCACTTGGAACTTTTTGACTTCCACTCTTTTAAACTTGGCTTTCTCCAGTCCAACTTTCCTAACAGTGAGGTAATTTTTAATGGTAATAACTCCAGCTGGCTTCCGTTTTCTAGTCACATGAACCCCAGCTTATTGAGATGCTGATGCTTTTGCAGTTATTAATGACCTTCCTCAGATTGTTCATTTACCTACCAGAATACCAGACAATCCTAACAGTACACCCCAGTATGCTCTTTTATTTTTCCTACTTCAGATTCCAACTGGTGATGGTCTCTTCTCCAATGGAACCTTTTTTTTGTGGCCTTTCCCAAACTCATGTTGTTTGGCATTACAAGAATACAAAATGGGATAATCTACAAGATTTCTTTATCTTGGTTGGATTACTGTTTCAAAACTTCTTATGTGAACATTCAGATCATGTCAGTGAAATTATTCATGTAGGGATGAACTCCTTGATTCCACACTCTACTTTAAAATCTCACTCTTTATCTTGGTTACCATGGTTTCTTTACCTTTGTTTTCAAATAAATGTTCTATTAATAGCACATTTTCCAATAAATGTGCTATTAGAAGGTCATTAATATACAAGAGGAAAATGAGCGTGAGAAAGAACCGAACCTTGGGAACACCTGCATTAGTTGAGAAGTTAATAATAAGCAGTAAGCAGTCATAGAATAAACTGGATAACCAATTACAAAAACCAGTTGACAAACCATAATAGGGATGTTTATTTGGAAGACCTTTGTGCCAGACATGATCAAAAACCTTTGAAATGTCCAGAACAAACGCTTGAGTTTCACCAAACTTTTCCATTGAATTTGTCTATAGATAGGTAACATAAGCCACTATATTAGCATTCGCATTAGTAGAGGCATTTTGATGCAAGAAAGCAAGCTTATGCAGCATCAGCCAAAAAAAAAAAAAAAAACCATTTCCACTTCACCCCTCTGTTCGTTCAAAATACCTGTCCAGCTGAGCCTTAAACTTATTTAGGCTATCAACCTCCACGACAAGGGATGGAAGTCTGTTCCACCAACCAAGCACCCGCTGGCTAAAGGCAAATTTCTGCACGTCTATCCTACATCTGTCTTTCCTCAATTTGAATTTATGCCCTCTCAGGTGATTATTCTGAGCTAGAGGAAGAATCCCATCAGCATTGAGCATGCTCAAACCATTCAAGGCTTTATACACCTCTATCAGATCACCTCGCTGGTGCCTAGTCTCCAGACACTGTAATTTGCAAAACTTAAGCCTTTCTTCGTAAGAGCACCCCTTTGTTCCATTCACTAATCTTGTTGCCCTTCTCTGTACTCGTTCCAGCAGCTCTACGTCCTTCTTGAAATGAGGCCTCCAGACCTGTATACAGTACTCTAGGTGTGGCCTGACCATTGCCTTATACAAGGGAATAATCACCTCCTTATCCCTGCTGGAAAAATTCCTGTATATCATTGACAATACTCCATGATATACAGGAATTTTTCCAGCAAGCCTATATTACCAGTTGATCGACACTTGACAGAATCCATACTGGCAATCATTGATCAGATGAAAGGTATCTAGATAGTTACCTAGTTACTAGATAGAATTGGTGGTTAATAGATTTCTCCATTACTTTAAAAAGAGTAGAAGTGCAATGAGACAATAATTGAATGGGAGGATTTGTCACCCTTTTTTTAGAACTGGCTGGATGGGAACAAATTTCCTAGCAGGAAGAAAAACACCACTGGAATAACAAAGAAATTTAAAAAATGTCAACACACAACAGGATTAAGCTGATGAGCACAAGTTTTGAGAACAAGTGGAGAAATACTATCAGGACCTGCTACTTTCGTGTCATCAAGCCTATTCAAAATTCTTCTGACGTTCTTTTGAGGGAATTCCACAGGAGGCATTGAATAGAGTGTATTGGGAATGGTAGGAGGTGGTTAAAGTTAAAGCCAACCAAGAATCCTACTTTTCTTCTAACTCTTACCAAGATCATTAATATGATCTTGGTCAGAGTTAGAAGAAAAGTAGGAGTCAGTTGGCTTTAACTTTAGTTTAGGTGGCAATATAATGGCAAAAAAACCATGCTTCATTGTCCAGTTTATATAGACTAGAGACCAGCTTGAGCAAGAAACTCTTGCTCTGTATGATGATAGTTGTATGTATGATGATAGCTGGGAGTTCTTTAACCAGTTTTGCTGGTTTATTAGAGCTGTTTTTTTAAAATATAAGCAGCCTGTAGATAATAGAGAACAAGCAGACAATGTTTGATGGGATTGCCACTGACACGTGGGGATGGTTACTTGTGCAGGTGCATTGGCATATTATGCTGGTGGTGTAATTGCTCAGAGCTTTGGGGGCCAACAAGGAAAACATTTTATTTTTACTGTAGCATGTTACATTGATTTAAATAATATTTTTGAATTCTATCATGTTTCTATTATAAATAATTTAAGAATTTTTAGTATAAAAAAACATATTTTTATCTGTAGATAATTTTGTTGTTATGTTGTATTTGTATTATGTAGCAGAACTCAGCTCCATGGCTGTTGTGCTCACACTGTACAGTGCACATAATTGCACATTTTGTTAACACTTTCAGGTTATCACTCTGTTCTGTTTCTGTTTATGAGCAAACCATGTAAACAATTTTTTGCTTATTTATTTACATTGGTTATTGATTTAGTGATTGACAGTTAAATTATTTACAATAAATAATTAAATATATTCATCATTAGCTTTAGCAAGGGCACATGATGCAAGAAAGCAAGCTTATATAGCATCAGCCAAAACACGCACACACACACACACACACCCTTCTTATTTAACCCATCCACTCAGTCCAAATGTTTGTCTACTTCTGCCTTGAATCTCTTTTAGCTATCAACTTCTATGACAGATGGAAGTTTGTTCCAGCAATCAACCACCCGCTGGCTAAAGGCAAACTTCCGCACATCTGTCTTACAACTGTCTTTCCTCAATTTGAATTTATGCACTCTTGGGTGGTTATTCTGAGCAAGAGGAAGAATTCCATCAGCATTGAGCATTCTCAAACCATTCAAGGCTTTATACACCTCACAGGTGCCTAGTCTCCAGACACTGTAATTTGCAGTAATTAAGCCTTTCTTTGTAAGTACAACCCTTTGTTCCATTCACTAATCTTGTTGCCCTTCTCTGTACTTGTTCCAACAGCTCTACATCCTTCTTAAAATGAGGCCTCCAGACCTGTATACAGTATTCAAGGTGTGGCCTGACCATTGCTGGTGCATCTGTAGCCAGGTGGGAAGGAGCAGCAGTGCGTAGCACACACTTCTTGATTAGACCGGGGTTCGGGCCAGTCACCACCAAATACGGAGGATGCGGAAAGGTCAGGGAATGACCACCGCATATCCCAGAGCAATATGGCCTTAGTTGCTAATGCTCCTAAAAACCAAAAACAACAACTGACCATTGCCTTATATCCATGCTAGAAAAATTCCTGTATATCATTGACAGACACCATGACCTACTCTTGCAGACCATCTGCTCTGTTCAGAAAACTTCATATCTGCCTGCATAATTACCCCTAGGTCCTTTTCACTCTCTACCACCATCAGTGTAGTACCACACAGTTGATACGTTACTCTGGAGTTACTGCTTCCCATACGCAGTACTTTACGTTTGTCAATGTTAAACTTCATTTGCCATCTCTCAGCCCATCTGCTCAACTTTTCTAGATCCTGTTGCAGCAGCGTAGTGTCATTAACAACCCTGCTGACCTTCGTGTCATCTGCAAACTTGGACATTAAGCTTGATATACCATCATTAATGAATACAGAAAACAACAGTGGACCCAACACTGAACCCTGGGGGACTCCACTAATAACATTAGTCCATGAAGAGCAGTGTCTATTGATTACCACTCTCTGTCTTCTCCCACTCAACCATCCCTTTATCCATAGCAGCAATTTGCTTCCAATGCCACACTGCTTTATTCATAGCAGCAATTTGCCTCCAATGCCACGCTGCTCCAATTTGTGCAGCAGTCTTCCATGTGCAACAGTATCAAAAGCCCATCACAAACCATATCAGACAAAGACAAAATCATCATAAAAACAAAAATCTCAGCAGTTTAGAGAAGAGAAAACTTAAGAAAGAGAAGAATGAACATATAAAAAAAGTTTTTGTGAATATCCAAGTTTTTTAAACTTAAATCTGTTGTAAATGTAGTGAAGAAGTACCAAGTGTAAGTGTAAATGAAGACACAGGTGACCAATTAAGTGTAAAGTGTGTTTATGGTCAAATTGCACCAGGGGTTTCCCCAATCTCCGCATAGTTTACATTGTGGGTGAACCAGTTGACTGGAAAAGCCAGAGATTTAAGTGTATGGGTATTGTACATGTGTGGTGTTGTGTACCGTTGTTGTTCTTCTGGTCGTTTAGCCACCAGACCCCTACTGAGACCTGACGTTGCTCCACTTTCACCCTGTGGGGGCAGACCAGGTATTCACTAGTATGTAGTTCACTCTGGCAGGTTATGCCATCTAATTTCCTGCGATTTCAGTGGCTAGAACCTTAAAAAAAAAAAATTATGATTGTGTATGCGTCGTTCGTGGGAAGCGCTAGGAGAAGTCCAAAATGTTTGACGAAATTAATTTAGATCGGTGACTTTAGATTATGTGGGGTGTGTTCACATTGCAGTCAAATAGAATGGGGAGAAGGCTGAAGACTTGGGGAGGAGATAGATAGAAATATGGAGCCAAAAGGGAAGGCAACTTCAGTTTACAGTTGGACATGCCCATGCCCCACCAGAGGGAAAAAAAGGGGTGGTAGAAGGGGAAGGAGACAGCAAAACTGTCCCCCCCCCCGCTGGGAGAGGGAAAAATAGTAGGCCAGAAAAATAGTGGCCCAGATCGCCAATAAGCCGTGGATTCAAGAGGCTGCAGGCCAGGTGCCAAGGCAACAGGGTTGTGCCATCCTGGAACCCAGGAGGTCCAGCGACGATGCTTCCATCCAAGGTTTTGGTCTAGGTTTGGTAGTGATTTATGTAAGTCCTGGTTAGGTATTCACTCACGGGATACAAGTCCCGTCCGTTGTTCAATGGGTTTGTCCTCGTCGGTGATGACTCCGTCCATAGATCGGCAAATAGGAAATCTGGACAATCAGCCGGGATTTGGGTGTAGGTCCGATTACAGTCCATGCAGGTGATGTCATTTGTTGTTTCAGTTCTCTCATGGGGTCAATTTATCGTCCATGGATCAATATTTAAAAGTGAGGTTTAGTCACTTTTAATATATTATATTGGTACAGCTTTCTCTTGGTGCATCAGGTTGTTGTGGTTGGTGAAATTCGAGGTGGTCTCCGATGTTCGTTCTTGCAGCATGTTCTTTTGGGTTTTGTTAGGGCTTATTGCACTTCTGTTCACTCCGTTTGTAGGCTACTACTAAGTCCGTGGGGGTTACAGTATGTATGCTGTTTTATTCTGGTTGTTCTGGGTTTGGTCGCATAGGTAGAATCTGTAGTCTTGCAAATAAGCACTGTGAAAAGTTAGTGAGGGCATTGTTGGTTGCCTTGTCTTGTAGCGGACTCGTGTGATGGAGTGTCCCTTAAGATTTTCACACAACTCACACTCGTGCAGCAGGTGGTCCCAGGTTTCAAGGGAACCACATGCACATGGGTTATCTGTTAGTCTGAGGAGGTTAAGCTTATAGCAGATGGCTCCATGTCCAGTGAGAAGGTAGGTGACATGGAGACCAGGGCAGAGCCATGGCCAGGTCAGTCTGGCTCTTTGAAAGGTGCGTCTCTTCTGGTTCATTGCTCTTCTAAGCTGGTCGAGCTCTTGCAACCACCATGGGACAGCTCCCGGCTGGGAGGTCCTCCTCCTGATTGATTGATTAGTTGAGTTGACTATGGCATTGGTTACAGCGCGTTGATGTTGGTCAGGGGGTCTGTTTCTGGAGCTGATTGGACGACAGGTTGTGTGCGTTTCTGGTGATCGCCTCTTTGAATTTACCCCAGTATGCTTTATTTACAGCATATCTTTCCTGTTTGTAGCTGATTATCTGGATTCGATGGAGTGACCTATGCATAGTGAAGGTGATGGACCTGTGGTTGGAAGTAGTCCAATCCTCTTGCACTATCCAATCGTTGAGGTGACCAGCTAGACATCTAGTGGCCATGGTGGCATCCAGGGTGGCCTCCCAGAGTGTCGAACTAAATGTGGGAAGATTGTTGGCGTGATTGGAATTCCTCCATCTGCTGTCCGTTTATACAGCCTCTTCGCTCCTGGGTCTCGCTGTGCCACAGAGGTGAATGACAGTTCAGGTCGGCAGATGTGAGGATCTTAGCTCCCGCTAGTTCAGTTTGCACTTTGTGTAGATACTGGATGTATGGGAATATGTCTGCCTCAGGATGACAGTACAAGGAGATGACGTAAAGTTTCCTAGGGAACTAACGTGTGCACAAGATGCCCACTCTTGGCACAGGTGTGAGATCCTGGTGACGGTTATGTTTGGGTTTCTTACAACGACAGCAGCCCATGGGGTTGCTCCATCCACCTGAACAATCTTATAGCTGAGTGGGTCCCCCCGGACAGCCCCGGTGCAAGTGTAGGGTTCTTGCAGCAGGATGTCTAGGTTTTCTTCTTCAGCCTTTTGCCTTATCTGTCCTGCTACGGCAATTGCTTGCTGAGCGTTGAGTTGGAGGAATTTAATGCAAGTGGTGTTATAACTTTTAGGCAGAGTCCCCATAATGAATTCTTAATTGTTGGGTGCTTCTTGCTTTAATATATACCGGGCATTTGTTATCTCTGACTGAGTGTGTGTGCAGAGGAGTTTTTGCCACTTGCAGTTTGCACAGGCTGGGCCTCTTTCTTTATTTGGGCAATTTGCATAGTTGTGCCTCTTCTCAGCACAGTGCCCACAGGTAAGCTCCTGCTGGATGCACATGTTGGTGGTGTGGCCGAATCGGCAGCACCAGAAGCACTTTGGGACCGTGATGTGTTTCCTGAAGTGGTGGGAGCTCCAGTTTATATATATATATTCTCTCGTTCTGTTATCACCCTCCATACCTCGGGGGCCAGTCCGACCACCTAGTTTATTGAGCTGCCATTCCCGCTCTTGGTTTGGTGTTTAGGTGCCAGTAGACTTGTGTGGTCTCTGTTTGGTAGGTGTTGGAGGTTTCTTGTGTATATCTCCTCGCAGATGGAAGTGGGGGTCAGATCCAGGTCTGTGCCGAATATAACAATTGAGGGGCCTTTTTCTCTAGGCAGCTCAGCAGAGAGTCCAAGCATCTGTATCTTGGCATTATTTATGATCAAGTTGGCATACTTTTGTTTCCGTCTCTATTATTACCCCAGTGTTACATGTTTTCCTGATGGCTCTAATCTTGGCTGTTTTGAATTCTTGTGTCAGCGAGTCAATGACTTTCTTCTTTATCTCTTCGCTAGTTTTAAGAGTGTCAGTAGTTGTTGGTTTAAGAACCACAAGATGTGGTGTAGGGAGCAGCATCTTCCTGGGTGCGGACTTGGTGTTGGTGGTGTTTCTGATAGCCATTGTTGTCACAGTTTCCTCAGTGCATGAGGCGCCTCCGTAGCCAGGTGGGAAGGAGCCGCAGTGCGTAGCACACGCTTCTTGATTAGACTGGGGTTCGAGCCCGTCACCACCAAATACGGAGGATGCGGAAAGGTCAGGGAATGACCACCGCATATTCCCGGAGCAATATGGCCTTAGTTGCTAATGCTCCTAAAAACCAAATAACAACAACAACCTCAGTGAATCAGAATGTGTCGGGACGTGCTATGGCATTTGACTTGCCCCACATTCCATATAGGTCTGTAGCCGGGTGGTTGCTTTCTCTTTGTCAAGGTGTTCATCATGTAGGATTGTCTCCATCTTGTGGAAGATTGTTACAATCTCAGATCTAAGTGGTGCTGACACTCTGTTTGAGTTTTCTTTGAAAATGTTCTCAAGTGCAGTTTTGAGAAAGAGCGTCTTTTCATATATAGTATCCTCTCGTATGGCGGGGTCAAGGGGTGAGTCCTGCTGTTTGTCTTCTTTCGGGTCTTTTTGTGATGCGGCTATTTCTGGCTGTTCTTTAGTCTCTGTCTGGGAACGTGTTTCCTGCCAAACTTGGGGATCAGCTGATTGCGATTTTTCCGCTTGGTGAGTTGGGATCCAGAACGGGGATCCACCTCTTCATCCTGGGGTTCCACAATAACAGGGTTATCACTCTGGTTCTGGGGATCATTGTTTTCCTGTTCTTTCTTCCATATCACGAAATTCGGATAACCTGTACAGTTCGGATTATCAGGTGTACGGTAGGGTAGTAAGATAGGCAAATGATCCCCACCACAAGTCCATGGCTTAATTTATAGGTACAGTTGGTTATGGGAGTTTGGGGCTATCCCTTCTATCAGCTGTGGGGGGGGGGAGAGAAGAAACACCTAGGTATGAAAGTGCTCCTAGAAAAACGGGGTTACTTCCTCTTATGGTTTTTGGAGGCGCTAATTACGCTGGTGAAATCAGTTTTACTCCAGGAACAATAATTAGAGAGATCTGTCTCTTCCATGGAATGTCTATGGAGGGGGGAACACTGAGCACTTGGTAAATTTAGTTCCGCAAAGATAGAAGTAACACAAAATGATGGTGCACTCTTGCATCCCAGAGAGCACTAATTGGCGAATCCTCCCAAGTCAAGATCAGATTTGAACGTGGCAGCCGCGTTATATCGGAGCACTCTCCATTACCTCGCCGTGAGCGGCGTGGTGACCTGTCTCACAACAAAGGAAATAGATAAAGAACGTAAAAATCTGATTATATTTCCTTAGAAAGTTGGAGAAGTCTCATGAGTTTTTTAACTGTTAAAAAATACAGTTAAAAATTATTTCCAATAATTTTTAACTGTATTACATTTAAAACATATAATTCAGACAAATTATTGCGAGCGATAAACGACACGTCCGTACTGTAAGGCAGCCATATTGGTAGCCCAGGTGACCAATTAGTGGGAAGTGATAATATATTAATGAAGTAGGAGAGATTAAACGTAACAGTCACTGGAGAGTGAATATGCCAAAAACCCATTTTTAGCCATTCCATTTTGTTCAAATGATTATTAATACCAGTAATAGTGAAAGTGATGCATTTATTGCTGAGAAAATTAATCTTAATCTTGCAGAACAAGACGATGATAGTTAAATTTAAGGACCCACTTACTAATGACATTAAAAGAATTATTATAAGTAAACTGCCAAGTTTACTAATAATAAAACTTTACCAAGTTTACTAATAATAAAACTTTACCAAGTTTACTAATAATAAAAGAAACTGCCATCCTGTTCATAAACTTCCTAAAGATCCCATTCAGAAAAACAGGTGTTTTTTCAGAAGCATACTATTATTCAGTAAGTATAGTAGGAATAAAAATAAAATGTATGGCTGTGTTACTCTATGGCTAGATTACGTCGTATTTTGGGGCAAAAGCCTCAAGTTGCATAGTGAGTTAACATGCTTACAAGTTAGTGCAAATGCATCAGATTTGTTTGCAGCTAACTACTAAATAGATATAAGATTGGCATCATTATGTATATCTCATATTGTGAATACCGCTGATGCGCTGGTCCCGAAGGAACTAGTAGTTGTTGGTGACTATTGTCAGGGAAACGGGGAACATGCTTTGTAAAAAGGATAGGTGGAACAGGACCAGGGTATGTCTGCCAGGGGCAAAGGTTGATGACGTTGTAGAGCGAATATCATCTTTTAAGGGCACAAAAGGTGATATAGTTGTACACGTTGGCACTAGTGATATTAAGAGTACGAGACCGGCAGAATTACTTAACAAGTACAGGTCACTGTTGAACAAAAGCCGAGAATTAGGGTTGAATTTGAAAGTGTCTGCAATTCTGCCAAGACACGATAGGAGGGAGTATATGATGAGAGCCTTGTCGATCAATTCGGCCCTGGAAAGATTGTGCAAGGCTCAAGGGGTAGAATTTTTTTCAGCCTGGACTGTACTTGTTAACAGGAGAGATTGCTTCTACAGGGATGGGATACATTTAAATAGAAAGGGTGCAAGAATATTTGCTGATGCTATCGAGGCAGTGTTAGGTGGGTTGGAAAACTGCTAGCTTGGGGGGAGACAAAGACCAATAGATTGACAGTAGCCACTGGCAGAGGTGAAAGATTCTCGCACTGCTTCTATTAGAATGAGCAGAAGCCTGAAAAACAAGATGCATGATACTTCAGAGACAGCTGGGAGCCATTGCGGTACAAGTAAACACATGGGTTGTGTTAGGGTAGCTAAGAATAGAAACAGGTGCAGGTATACTTGCGTGTACACCAATGCTAGGAGTTTAGTAAATAAATTGATGAATTTGAGGTATTGCTCAAAACATCAAAGGCAGATATTGTTGGGATATCAGAGACGTGGTGTCACACAGATATAAGGGATGCAGAACTGGAATTTGGGGAGTACAATGTCTACAGAAAGGATAGACAGGATAGGAAGGGGGGAGGGGTTATGCTATTAGTTAAGAAACACATAAAAACCAAGGAAGTGAAGCCAGTCGACATCGCTGGACAGTGCAGTGTTGAGTCAGTTTGGGGTGACATAAGCATTGGGAGATCAAAATTGAGAGTAGGAGTGTGCTATAGGCCTAATGACTCTGATGAGTATAATAAGAAACTGTACAGGGAAATAGAGTGGGCCAGTAAATCAGAGAGTCTTATAATGGGAGATTTTAATTTCCCAGATATTGACTGGAATTTGGGGGCTGGTCACTCACACACTAGCAGGGCTTTTGTGGATTTATTGGATGATTGTTTTCTACATCAGCATGTTCGGGAGGCAACTAGAGGGAGTAATACTCTTGATTTGATTATCAGCAGTGATTCTTCATGCATTAAGAATCTGCAGATAAATGAACCACTAGGTGGCAGTGATCACAGTGTGCTGAAGTGGGATTTACTCAAAGAGGTAACTACCATTAGAGGTAAAGGGAAGGGTTATTGCTTCCGTAAAGGTGACTACGATGGACTGAGACAGTATTTAAATTCTATACAGTGGGACCAACTGATGATGTTACCAACAGCAAATTCAATATGGGAAGCATTCAAAGAACTTATCTTGGAAGCTACTAGGCTTTACATACCAACTAAGAAATATTGTTCAAGGTTTAGGCCAAAATGGATGTCAGATGAATTAATGAGGCATATGGCAGAGAAGAAAAATGCATGGGATACTTACAAATTAACACACGACACAGAAGCCTATGATAGATACAAGTTGATATGCAACCAAGTTACAAAGGAGGTTAGGCAGGCGAAGGCAGATTACGAGAAATCCTTGGCAAGGGATGCAAAGAAAAACAGCAAAGAGTTCTTTACTTATGTAAACTCTAGAAGGAAGGGGATGAATCAGATTGGTCCACTTGATATTGATGGGTCAACTGTTGATGATCCTGCTCAGGTAGCTAACAAACTAAATGAATATTTTGCATCGACATTCACACATCCGGAGTTATTCAGCGAGGGGAATGCCAGAGGTGTATTCAACTGTAGCAGTAAGCTACAGAATCTTGAAATAACTGGGAGTAAAGTGGAGGAGAAATTGTTGAAGATAAACACAAGAAAGGCACCCGGGGTGGATGGGATCTATCCAGTTATATTAAAGGAGGCAGCAAAGGAAGTAAGCAAACCATTAGCCATAATTATGAGAGCTTCCTTGGACTCGGGAGGTACCCATAGACTGGAAATGTGCAAATGTGACCCCAATTCACAAAGGAGGATCAAAGGCTGACACAAGTAATTATAGACCTGTGAGCTTAACTTCTGTTCCAGGAAAATTAATGGAGGCACTGGTTAAAGAAGCACTGCAGGATGATTTAGACAAGACTTCAGTTATAGCTCGGACACAACATGGTTTTGTTAAGGGGAAGTCTTGCCTGACCAATTTGATTGGATACTATGATGCAGTCACAAGAGAACTGGATGCAGGGAATAGCTTTGATATTATATACTTGGATCTTAGAAAGGCTTTTGATACTGTTGCACATAGAAGACTGCTACACAAATTGGAGCAGTGTGACATTGGAGGCAAATTGCTGCTATGGATAAAGGGGTGGTTGAGGGGGAGAAGACAGAGTGGTAATCAATGGACACTGCTCATCGTGGACTAATGTTATTAGTGGAGTCCCTCAGGGCTCAGTGTTGGGTCCATTATTGTTTTCTGTATTTATAAATGATATTGATGATGGTGTATCAAGTTTAATGTCCAAGTTTGCAGACGATACAAAGGTTGGCAGGGTTGTCAAGGACACTACTGACACTATGCTGCTGCAACAGGATCTGGAAAGGTTGAGCAGATGTGCTGAGAGGTGGCAAATGAAGTTTAACATTGACAAATGTAAAGTACTACACATGGGAAACAGCAACCCCAGAGCAACGTATCAACTCTGTGGTACTACACTGACAGTGGTAGAGAATGAAAGGGACTTGGGGGTGGTTGTGCAGGCAGATATGAAGTTCTCTGAGCAGTGCAGATGGGCTGCAAGAGTAGCTCATGGAGTATTGTCAATGATATACAGGAATTTTTCCAGCAGGGATAAGGAGGTGATTATTCCCTTGTATAAGGCAATGGTCAGGCCACACCTAGAGTACTGTATACAGGTCTGGAGGCCTCATTTCAAGAAGGATGTAGAGCTGCTGGAACGAGTACAGAGAAGTGCAGCAAGATTAGTGAATGGAACAAAGGGGTGCTCTTACGAAGAAAGGTTTTAATTTTGCAAATTACAGTGTCTGGAGACTAGGCACCAGCGAGGTGATCTGATAGAGGTGTATAAAGCCTTGAATGGTTTGAGCATGCTCAATGCTGATGGGATTCTTCCTCTAGCTCAGAATAATCACCTGAGAGGGCATAAATTCAAATTGAGGAAAGACAGATGTAGGATAGACGTTCTGAAATTTGTCTTTAGCCAGCGGGTGGTTGTTTGGTGGAACAGACTTCCATCCCTTGTCGTGGAGGTTGATAGCTTAAATAAGTTTAAGGCTCAGCTGGACAGGTATTTTGAACGAACAGAGGGGTGAAGTGGAAGTGGGTTTTTTTTTTTTTTTTTTTGGCTGATGCTGCATAAGCTTGCTTTCTTGCATCAAATGCCTCTACTAATGCTAATACCATGGCAACTCGTTGTGAAGGTATTCCAATACGAGATATGTATAATGATGCCAATCTTATAACTATTTAGTAGTTAGCTGCGAGCAGATCTGATACATTTGCACTAGCTTGTAAACTATGGCTAGATGTAACATATTGTCAGCCATGATGGTTATTTTTGATAAAAAGAGATACTACATGGGTTACTGGATTAGAAACTGGTTTCAAGAAATATTACAATACATGAAATATCCACTCTTTGCATTAATGATTATACAATCCGTGGCAATCCCATCAAACACTGTCCAAAAAAGTAGATTGCCATACAAAAAGTAAATTCTAGGGAAAACATTTTGTATCGAGTATTTTACATTAGCATTAGTAGAGGCATATGATGCAAGAAAGCACGCTTATGCAGCATCAGCCAAAAAAAAAAAAAAAAAAAACCACTCCCATTTCACCCCTCCTTTTGTTCAATATACCTGTCCAGCTCAGCCTTAAATTTATTGAGGCTATTAACTTCCACTACAAGGGATGGAAGTCTGTTCCACCAACCAACTACCCGCTGGCTAAAGGCAAATTTCTGCACATCTATCCTACATCTGTCTTTCCCCAATTTGAATTTATGCCCTCTCAGGTGATTATTCTAAGCAAGAGGAAGAATCCCATCGGCATTGAGCATGCTCAAACCATTCAAGGCTTTATACACCTCTATCAGATCACCTTGCCCGTGCCTAGTCTCCATTCACTGTAATTTGCAAAACTTAAGCCTTTCTTCGTAAGAGCAACCCCTTGCTCCATTCACTAATCTTGTTGCCCTTCTCTGTGCTCGTTCCAACAGCTCTACATCCTTCTTAAAATGAGGCCTCCAGACCTGTATACAGTACTCTAGGTGTGGTCTGACCATTGCCTTATACAAGGGAAAAATCACCTCCTTATCCCTGCTGGCGCCTCCATAGCTAGGTGGGAAGGAGCAGCAGTGCGTAGCACACGCTTCTTGATTAGACCGGGGTTCGAGCCTGTCACCACCAAATACGGAGGATGCGGAAATGTCAGGAATGACCACCGCATATTCACGAAGCAATATGGCCTTAGTTCCTACTGCTCCTGAAAACCAAATAACAACAACAACAACTTATCCCTGCTAGAAAAATTCCTATATATCATTGACAATACACCATGAGCTACTCTTGCAGCCTGTCTGCACTGTCAGAGAACTTCATATCTGCCTGCACAACCACCCCCAAGTCCTTTTCATTCTCTACCACTGTCAGTGTAGTACCACAGAGTTGATACGTTGCTCTGGGGTTGCTGTTTCCCATATGTAGTACTTTACATTTGTCAATGTTAAACTTCATTTGCCACCTCTCAGCCCATCTGCTCAACCTTTCCTTTGCAGCAGCATAGCATCAGTTGATGCTGTGCTGCTGCAAAGGAAATACCATTGATATACCATCGTCAATATCATTTACGAATACAGAAAACAATAATGGACCCAACACTGAACACTGAGGGACTCCACTAATAACATTAGTCCACGATGAGCAGTGTCCATTGATTACCACTCCCTGTCTTCTCTCCCTCAACCATCCCTTTATCCAAAGCAGCAATTTGCCTCCAATGCTACACTGCTCCAATTTGTGCAGCAGTCTTCCATGTGCAACAGTATCAAAAGCCTTTCCAAGATACAAATATATAATATCAAAGTTAATCCTTGCATCCAGTTCTTTTGTGACTGCATCATAGTATGCAATCAAATTGGTCAGTCAAGACTTTCCCTTAACAAAACCATGCTGTGTCCAAGCTATAACTGAAGTCTTGTCTAGATGATCCTGCAATGCTTCTTTAATGACTGCCTCCATTAATTTTCTGGGAATAGAAGTTAAACTCACAGGTCTATAATTACTTGTGTCAGCCTTTGATCCTCCTTTGTGAATTGGGGTCACATTTTCACATCTCCAGTCTATGGGTACCTCCCCTGAGCCCAAAGAAGCTCTCATAATTATGGCTAAGGGTTAGCTTACTTCCTTTGCTGCCTCCTTTAATATAACTGGATAGATTCCATCCACCCTGGGTCCCTTTTTTATGTTTATCCTCAACAATTTCTCCTCCACTTTCCTCTTAATTATTACAAAATCATCTAGCTCACTGCCAGAGTTTACTTCACCCCTGGCATTCCCCTTCCTGAATAACTCCTCATGTGTGAATGTAGATGCAAAATACTCATTTAGTTTGTTAGCCACCTGAGCAAGATCCTCAACTGTTGAGCCATCAATATCCAGTGGGCCAATCTGATTTATCCCTTTCCTTCTAGAGTTTACATAGGTAAAGAACTCTTTGCTGTTTTTCTTTGCATCCTTTGCCAAGGATTTTTCATAATCTGCCTTTGCCTGCCTAATTTCTTTTGTGACTTGGTTAGAGACCACCTTATATCTATCATAGGCTTCTGTGTCACGCGTTAATTTATATTTATCCCATGCATTTTTGTTCTCTGCCATATGTCTCATTAGTTCATCTGACATCCATTTAGGCCTAAACCTTTAACAATATTTCTTAGTTGGTATGTAAAGCCTAGTAGCTTCCAAGATAAGTTCTTTGAATGCTTCTCATTTTGAATTTGCTGTTGGTAACATCATGAGTTGGTCCCACTGTACAGAATTTAAATATTGTCTCAGACCATCGTAGTCGCCTTTATGAAAGCAAAAACCCTTCCCTTTACCTTTGATGGTACTTACCTCTTTGAGTAAATCCCACTTCAGCACACTGTGATCGCTGCCACCTAGTGGTTCCTTTATCTGCAGATTCTTAATGCATGAAGAATCACTACTAATAATCAGATCAAGAGTATTACTCCAATGTTTCCTCCCAAACATGCTGATGTAGAAAATAATCATCCAATAAATCCACAAAAGCCTTGCTAGTGTGTGAGTGACCAACCCACAATTTCCAGTCATTATCTGGGAAATTAAAATCCCCCATTATAAGACTCTCTGATTTACTGGCCCACTCTATTTTCCTGTACAGTTTCTTATTATACTCATCAGAGTCATTAGGCATATAACACACTCCTACTCTGAATTTTGATCTCCCAATGCTTATGTCACACCAAACTGACTGGACACTGCACTGTCCAGCGATATCGAATGACTTCACTTCCTTGAATTTTATGTGTTTCTTTACTAATAGCATAACCCTCCTATCTTCCTATCTTCTCTATCCTTTCTGTAGACATACTCCCCAAATTCCTGTTCTTTTGTTTTTTTTTTTTGTAATTGTTACCGCATAGGCTTCTGTGGCCATAATGCACCTCCCAAGGTTTTTGCAGTACTTTGATCCAAGCCCGAAGTGGGAATCGAACCCGCGACCTTTGGGTTGCCAGGCAAGCACTTTACCCACCCGGCTAGCCTGGTCGGCGATTCCAGTTCTGCATTCCTTATATCTGTATGACACCACATCTCTGATATCCCAACAATATCTGACTTTGATGTTTTGAGCAATAACTCAAATTCATCAAATTTATTTACCAAACTCCTAGCATTGGTATACACACAAGTATACATGCACCTGTTCCTATTCTTAGCTACCCTAACACAACCCATGTGTTTACTTGTACCGCAATGACTCCCAGCAGTCTCTGAAATATCCTGCATCTTGTTTTCCAGGCTGCTGCTCATTCCAATAGAAGCAGTGCAAGAATCACTTTCACCTCTGCCAGTGGCTACTGTTAATCTATTAGTCCTTGTATCTCTCCAAGCTAGCAGTTTTCTGACCCACCTAACACTGCCTTGATAGCATCAGCAAATATTCTTGCACCCTTTATATTTAAGTGCATCCCATCCCTGTAGAATCAGCCTCTCCTGTTAACAAGTACAGACCAGGCTGAAAAAAATTCTACCCCTTGAGCCTTGCACAATCTTTCCAGTGCTGAATTGATCAACAAGGCTCTCATCATATACTCCCTCCTATCGTGTCTGGGCAGAATTGCAGACACTTTCAAATTCAAGCCTAATTCATGGCTTTTTTTCAACAGTGACCTGTACTTGTTAAGTAATTCTGCCGGTCTCCTTCATAACTTTAACCCAAGCATTGTGTAATCTGCCACTATTCAGAGAGCATGATGAAAGTGTTCATATTGAAAATAGAGGTGTTTCTTTCAATAAATCTGTTTTCCAAGTATACCTTGAACAAATTATTTGGGAAAAAAAAAAAAAAAAGATTGAAAGACTCAAAGGAGAATGATATTCCCAACAAACTTATTGTGAATGAATCTTTTCTAGGACTTAATGCAGCAAGTGATTATTTCACAGAATGATTTTCAAAACTCTTGGAAAATAATTTAAATGATTCTGGTCAAAGTTATGATGGAGCCACTGTCATGTGTGGACCATATGATGGTTTTCAGGACAAATTTAAATCAAAAATATAAAAATTCTGTGTATGTTCACTTTGCCACATGCAATCTGAATTTACTATTTTGACCTATGTCCACATCATTTGAGGTGAAAAAGTTTTTTGATTTATTTGAATGGTTTATTTTTTTTTTTCTAATAGTGGTAAAAGAGGATACTCTGCATTCATTCTCAGAGTCTGCTAAAATAAAGAAAAAAATTATCTACAACATGCTGTTCATCGAGGCAAACATCATTGCATGCTTTGAAATATAACTTTAAAAATGTGATGAAGACATTATCTCAAATAATACCACTCATTAAAAACAGAGGAAATTTTAAATGCAAAAAAAGTAAAGACAAAAATATGAAAATTACAAAAATGTTTTCCTTTTAGTAATATTCGATAATTTAGGCAATAATTTTGCAGTCTATTTCTGCCATCTCCGCACTATTAGAGTTACTAAATATTGACCTGTTGAAAATTAGGGGGCAGTTTGATGTAACTTCACTTAAGGTGAAAATGTACTTTGAATATATGGCTCTGGATTCATTTTATAACAGTGAAAATTTTGCTATCCTTTTACAAATCCTTATAGACTTAGATTAGGTCACCTCTGTGGTCTCTGTGTAAGATCTGTAGCCTACATATTCCAACTCTCCTCATATGGTGGCCCCTTTGCACAATTCAAAGTTTGCAGATGATAAAGGTTGGCAGGGTTGTTAATGACAGTATGCTACTGTAACAGGATTTAGAATAGTTAGGCAGATGATCTGAGACGTGGCAACTGAAAGTTAACATTCACAAATGCAAAGTACTGCATATGGGGCATCTCCGTAGCCAGGTGGGCAGGAGCAGCAGTTTGTAGCACGTGCTTCTTGATTAGACCGGGGTTCGAGCCCGTGACCACAAAATACAGAGGATGTGGAAAGATCACGGAATGACCACTGCATATCGCCGGAGCAATATGGCCTTAGTTACTAATGCTCCCAAAAACCAAATAACAAACAAACAGCTGAATATGGGTTAGCAGTAACTCCAGAGAAATGTACCAACTGTGAGGTGTTACACTCAGGGTAGTGGAGAATTAGAGACCTGGGGGTAATTGTGCAATTAGATATGAAGATTTCTGAGCAGTGCAAACAGGCTGCCAGAGCAGATCATGGGGTCTTGTCAATGATATACAGGAATTTTGTTAGCAGGGATAAGGAGGTGATTATTCCCTTGTATAAGGCAATGGTCAAGCTACACCTTGAGTTCCGCATAGATTGTCTGGAAGCCTCATTTTAGGAAGGATGTAGAGTTGCTAGAATGAGTAAATGATATTTACTCCTTATAACCCTACAAGGATGCTCTTACAAAGCAAGGCTTAAGTTCTGCAAATTGCAGCATCTGAAGACTAGGCACATGTGAGGTGATCTGATTGAGGTGTACAAGGCCTTGAATGGATTGAGCAGGCTCAATGCTGATGGGATTCTTCCTCTTGCTCAGATTACAAACCTGAAGAGACTGAAACTGAAATTGACAGCAGTCATCTACTCTTTAGCCAGCGGGTAGTTGATTTCTGGAATAAACTTCCATCTGCAATTGCGGAAGTCAGTAGTTTATTTTGGCTGATGCTGAATAAGCTTGCTTTCTTGCATCATACGCCTCTACTAATGCTAACTCTCCAAGTTCAGCTTCTGCTGCATGCCTATTTTATAGATTCCATGGATACTGCTCTCTTGAATTGGCAACTGTAATCCCAACTGCCCTTCCAAACCAGTCAGTTTCATTTACTCTCCATTTCTAAAGTAACAGAACTAACTTTACCTCTTCCTCATTTATCATTAAACATAAAAAAGTGAGATTCCAATTTTTGGATCCATTGAAGAAGCTGTGTGCCTTTTTTTTCAGTATGGTCTCCATACTTGGACATTATTCCAAATGCATTCTTATAATTGATTTGTGGAATCAGATTATATTCTCCTTATAACCCTACAAGCAAATATTCAATAAATCAGAGGTTGCCTATCTTTCGTCACTTAAGTCGCACCTGAAGTTAAAAGATGCATATTCACGGCACACGTAATTAGTAATTGCCACTGAACTCGATGGTGCTTTTCCTTATCTCGCGGCATACTTGAAAAGAGTTGCGGCAAATGGGTTGGTAACCACTGAAATAAATCATCAGTAGGCACTGCAGCCCCTTTGTACCTCCTGTTTACATGGAGATCTTCACGTCAACTCACTGTAACCCTCATTGCACGGGTCCAGTGTGTTAAACCCACACCTGACTCATAAACAAAAACAAAAAACTGACATTAAGAAAATTTTTCTTAATTTTTGGTTGATATTTACTTCCTGGTGCTTAACATGGATCTTGGTGAAAAGGAGTGAAGAGCTGGCCCAGCTCCACCCACTGGTTCAGAGTGATTGGACAATTATTCCTGTGCATAAATTTGTTTCACGATTTTAAACCAGTGCCAAAGGGACGACACCAAACTTATATCCAACCTTTGGCGCCTGTGTAAAATATGGAAAGATTTTCCTCCTTTAGGCAGTGGTTTAAAATTGGGGAAAAATTATTTTTCTTCCCATTTGCAGCTGGTTTTAAATCGGGAATCGATCATCCAGTCACTGCGAACCAAGTGGATGGAACTAGGCCAGCTTTTCACTCCATATCTCAAAAATCCATGGGTAAGCACCATAAAGTAAATTTCAACCTAATTTTTTTATATATCAATATTAATGCAATAAATACCATAGGAGAGAGAGTATGTGATGGGAGCCTTGTCAATCAATTCGGCTCCGGAGACATTGTGCAAGGTTCCTGGGGTAGAATTTTTCACAGTGTGGTCTGCGCTTGTTAACAGGAGAGACTGCTTCTATAGGGTTGAAATTCACTTAAATACAAAGGGTGCAAAAAAAAATTTGCTTGTTATTGAGGCAGTGTTAGGTTGGTCGGAAAACTGCTAGTTTTGTGGAATTTTTTTTCAGTATGGCCACAGACTAATAGATTAACAGCTGCAGACTAATAGATTAGTAGCCACAGGCAGAGGTTAAAGTGATTCTTGCACTACTACTATTGGAATTAGCAGCAGCCTGGAAAGCAAGTTGCTGGAGATTTCAGGAAATGCTGGGAATAATCCTGGACCAAGTAAATATATGGGCTGTGTTAGGGCAACTAAGAGTAAGAACAGGTTTGTGTATATTTGCATGTACACCAATGCTAGGAGTTTGGTAAATAAATTTGATGAATTTGAGGTATTGCTCAAAGCATCAAAAGCAGATATTGTTGGGATATAAGAGATGTGTGTCACACAGATATAAGGAATGCAGAACTGGAATATCGGGAGTACGTCTACAGAAAGGATAGGAAGGGAGGAGGGGTTATGCTATTAGTTAAGAAACACATAAAATCCAAGGAAGTTAAGTCAGTCGACATCGCTGGACAGTGCAGTGTCAAGTCAGTTTGGTGTGACATAAGCATTGGGAGATCAAAATTGAGAGTAGGAGTGTGCTATAGGCCTAATGACTCTGATGAGTACAATAAGAAACTGCACAGAAAAATAGTGGGCCAATAAATCAGAGAGTCTTGTAATGGGGATTTTAATTTCCCAGATATTGACTGGAATTTGAGTGTTGGTCTCTCACACATTAGCAAGAATTTTGTGGATTTATTGGATGATTGTTTTCTACATCAGCATGTTCGGGAGGCAACTAGAGGAAGTAATACTCTTGATTTGATTATCAGTAGTGATTCTTCATGCATTAAGAATTTGCAGAGAAAGGAACCACTAAGTGGCAGTGATCACAGTGTGCTGAAGTGGGATTTACTCAAAGAGGTAACTACCATAAGGGGTAAAGGGAATGGTTATTGCTTTTGTAAAGGCGACTACGATGGTCTGAGACAGTATTTAAATTTTATATGGCGGGACCAACTGATGATGTTACCAACAGCAAATTCAAAATGGGAAGCATTCAAAGAATTATCTTGGAAGGTACTAGGCTTTACATACCAACTAAGAAATATTGTTCAAGGCCTAAATGGATTTCAGATGAACTAATGAGACATATGGCAGAGAAGAAAAATGCATGGGATACATACAAATTAACACGTGACACAGAAGCCTATGATAGATACAAGTTGATCTGTAACCAAGTTACAAAGGAGGTTAGGCAGGCAAAGGCAGATTACGAGAAATCTTTGGTAAGGGATGAAAAGAAAAACAGCAAAGAGTTCTTTACTTATGTAAACTCTAGAAGGAAGGGGATGAATCAGATTGGTCCATTTGATATCGATGGGTCAACTGTTGATGATCCTGCTCAGGTAGCTAACAAACTAAATGAATATTTTGCATCGACATTCACACATGAGGAGTTATTCAGCGAGGGGAATGCCAGAGGTGTATTCAACTCTGGCAGTAAGCTAGATTATCTTATAATAACTCAGAGTAAAGTGGAGGAGAAATTGTTGAAGATAAACACAAGAAAGGCACCTGGGGTGGATGGGATCTATCCAGTTATATTAAAGGAGGCAGCAAAGGATGTAAGCAAACCCTTAGCCATAATTATGAGAACTTCCTTGGACTCAGGGGAGGTACCCATAGACTGAATATGTGCAAATGTGACCCCAATTCACAAAAGAGGATAAAAGGCTGACACAAGTAATTATAGACCTGTGAGTTTAACTTCTGTTCCAGGAAAATTAATGGAGGCACTGGTTAAAGAAGCACTGCAGGATCATCTAGACAAAACTTCAGTTATAGGTCGGACACAGCATGGTTTTGTTAAGGGAAAGTCTTGCCTGACCAATTTGATTGGATACAATGATGCAGTCACAAAAGAACTGGATGCAGGGAATAACTTTGATATTATATACTTGGATCTTAGAAAGGCTTTTGATACTGTTGCACATGGAAGACTGCTGGACAATTGGAGCAGTGTGGCATTGGAGGCAAATTGCTGCTATGGATAAAGGGGTGGTTGAGAGGGAGAAGATAGGGAGTGGTAATCAATGGGCACTGTTCATTGTGGACTAATGTTATTAGTGGAGTCCCTCAGGGTTCAGTGTTGGGTCATTATTGTTTTCTGTATTTATAAATAATATTGATGATGGTATATCAAGCTTAATGTCCAAGTTTGCAGACGATACAAAGGTTGGCAGGGTTGATAAGAACACTACTGACGCTATGCTGCTGGAACAGGATCCGGAAAGGTTGAGCAGATGGGCTGAGAGGTGGCAAATGAAGTTTAACATTGACAAATGTAAAGTACTACATATGGGAAACAGCAACCCCAGAGCAACATATCAACTCTGTGGTACTACACTGACGGTGGTAGAGAATGAAAGGGACCTGGGGGTAATTGTGCAGGCAGATATGAAGTTCTCTGAGCAGTGCAGATGGGCTGCAAGGGTAGCCCATGTCGTTTTGTCCATGATATACAGGAATTTTTCTAGCAGGGATAAGGAGGTGATTATTCCCTTGTATAAGGTAATGGTCAGGCCACACCTTTAGTACTGTATACAAGTCTGGAGGCCTCATTTCAAGAAAGATGTAGAGCTGCTGGAACGAGTACATAGAAGGGCAACAAGATTAGTGAATGGAACAAAGGGTTGCTCTTATGAAGAAAGGCTTAAGTTTTGCAAATTACAGTGTCTGGAGACTAGGTACCGGCAATGTGATCTGATAGAGGTGTATAAAGCCTTGAATGGTTTGAGCATGCTCAATGCTGATGGGATTCTTCCTCGTGCTGAGAATAATCACCTGAGAGGGCATAAATTCAAATTGAGGAAAGACATGTAGGATAGATGTGCGGAAATTTGCCTTTAGCCAGCGGGTAGTTGGTTGGTGGAACAGACTTCCATCCCTTGTGGAAGTTGATAGCCTCAATAAATTTAAGGCTCAGCTGGACAGGTATTTCGAACGAATGGAGGGGTGAAGTGGAAGTTCTTTTTTTTTTTTTTTTTTTGGCTGATGCTGCATAACCTTTGCTTTCTTGCATCATATGCCTCTAGTAATGCTATACTTGCATTCACCAATGCTAGGAGTATAGTAAATAAATTTGATGAATTTCAAGTGCCGGTGAAGACATTAAAGGCGGATATTATTGGGATTATCAGTGACATGGTGTCACATGGATGTAAGGAATGCAAAATGTGCATTTGGCGAGTACAATGGATACAGAAGGACAGACCATATAGAAAGGGAGGAGGGGTTATGCTGTTAATTAAGAAACACAATAAAATCTAAGGCAGCGAATCCAGTTGACATGGATGGACAGTGCAATGTTGAGTCAGTTTGGTGTGACATGAGCACTGGCAAAGTAAAAATGAGGGTAGGAGTGTGTTATAGGCCTAATGACTCTGATGGGTGCAACAAAGAACTATACAGAGAAATAGTGGGCTAATAAATCGGAATTTCTTGTAAGGGGATATTTTAACTTCCCATATTGACTGAACTTGTGGGTTTGTCACTCACACACTTCTAAGACTTTTGTGGATTTATTGGATGACTGTTTTCTACAGCAACAAGTTTGAGAGGCAACCAGAGGGATTAGCATTAGTAGAGGCATTTGATGCAAGAAAGCAAGCTTATGCAGCATGCATAAGCTTGCTGCATAAGCTTATGCAGCAAGCTTATAAAAAAAATAAGCTTATGCTTATTTTTTTTATAAGCTTATTTTTTATAAAATAAGCTTATGCAGCAAGCTTTAAAAAAAAAAAATAAAAAATAATAATAATAAATAAATAAATAAAAAATAACCACTTCCACTTCACCCCTCTGTTCATTCAAAGTACCTGTCCAGCTGAGCCTTAAACTTATTTAGGCTATCAACTTCCACGACAAGGGATGGAAGTCTATTCTACCAACCAACCACCTGGTTGGCTAAAGGCAAATTTCCTCACGTCTATCCTACATCTGTTTTTTCTCAATTTGAATTTATGCTCTCTCAGGTGATTACTCTGAGCAAGAGGAAGAATCCCATCAGCATTGAGCATGCTCAAACCATTCAAGGCTTTATACACCTCTTTCAGATCACCTCGCTGGTGCCTAGTTCCCAGACACTGTAATTTCCAAAACTTAAGCCTTTCTTCGTAAGAGCACCCCTTTCTTCCATTCACTAATCTTGTTGCCCTTCTCTGTACTCGTTCCAGCATCTCTACATCCTTCTTGAAATGAGGCCTCCAGACCTGTATACAGTACTCTAGGTGTGGCCTGAACATTGCCTTATACAAGGGAATAATCACCTCCTTATCCCTGCTAGAAAAATTCCTATATATCCTCTTCAGTTGCCACCATAGATCAAGAGTAATACTCGTGATCTACGGTGGCAACTGAAGTTTAACATTGACAAATGCAAACTACTGCATATGGGTAGCAGTGGAGTAACACACCAACTGTGCAGTACTGCTCTCCTCATAGTGGAGAATGAAAAAGACCTCTGGGTAATTGTGCAGTCATATATGAATTTTTCTGAGCAGTGCAGAGAGGCTGCCAGAGCAGCTCATGGGGTCTTGTAAGTGATACAGGATTTTTGCTAGCAGGGATAAGGAGGTGATTATCCCCTTATATAAGGCAATAGCCAAGCCAAAACTTGAATAATGCATACAGATCTGTAGGCCTCATTTTAGGAAGGATGTAGAGTTACTGGAACGAGTACTGAGATTGATGAGGGGAACAATGGGTTGCTCTTACCAAGAATGACTTAAGTTCTGAAAATTGCAGTGTCTGTAAATTAGGCACCTGCAAGGTGATATGATTGAGAGTTGTATAAAGCTTTGAATGATTTGAGCAAGCTCAGTGCTGATGGGATTTTTCCTCTTGCTAAGATTGCACACCTGAGTTCAAGTTGAGGAAAGACAGATGTAGAATAGATCTGCACAAATGTGCATTTAGCCAGGCGGGTGGTTGATTGCTGGAAGAAACTTTCATTGATCATTGTGGAAGTTGATAGCTTAAATACATTCAAGGAAGAACTGGTCAACTTTTAGAGCAAATTGGATGGGTGAAATAGGAAGGTTTTTTTTTTTTTTTTTTTTGCTAATGCGGTATAAGCTTGCTTTCTTGCATCATGTGCCTCTAGTAATGCTAATGCTGAATAACTGGATTAACAGCATTGATTTTTTTTATTATATATAACAGAAAACTAAAAAAAAAATAGAAAAAATCAACTAATATAATAATAAATATTTTAAAATTATTGTGATAAATTACTTGTATTCAAAAACTGAAACCACAAAATTACCTGCAACCTGACCTGTAGGTTTTTGTAGGTACCCAGCCCAATGCAGGACTGTATCCCAAATCTCTTTTTCTTCTACTGCTTTTAATTCAGTCCTGCTGAGTGTATAAGTTATTTTGGAGTTGCCATTCCTCAGGTGTAAAACCTTTCATTTTGATGCTTTAAAATATACCTGCCACATTTCTGCCCTTCCTTGAAGCATATTGAGGAATGGCAACCCACCCCAAAATAAATTATAAACTTTGTGGTGTTGAATTACTGTGGAGGAAGAAAGTAATCTGGGAGTTATGATACAGGCAGATATGAAGTTTTCTGAGCAGTGTAAACAGGTGGCCAGGAATGCCATGGTGTCCTATCGGTAATTTATCGAATATTACCATGTAGTGGTCATAATCCCATTGTATAAGGCAGTTGTAAGACTGCATTTGGAATACTGTGTCCAAGTATGGAGATTATCTGCAAAAGATGAGCTTCTTGAAATAGTCCAAAGATGCACAACTCACATAGTGAGATCAGCAAAAGGGCAACCATACAAGGAAAGCCTTTGATTATGTGGGCTACAGACCTGGCTACCAGACACTTTAGAAGGGACCTGATTGAGATTTATAAAGCTCTGAGAGGGGTTAGTAAATTGAATGAAGGCAGAATTTTCACTGTTATAAAGAATTCCAGAGTTGAGTCCATAAATTAAAATTACAGAAGTGATTTAAACTAGATTGTAGGAAGTTTTCTTTTAGCCAGAAAGTTTTTGATTACTGGAACAGGTTACTGCTGCAGGTAGTTGAGGCTGAGACAGTTTGAAGAAATTATCTATATAAGGAGGGAAATGCATAATTTGTATTTTCTCATCTACTTTCTTTTTTTTTTTTTTTTTTGGCCAGTGCAGCAAAAGCTTGTGGTGTCATTGCACTATATGGCTAATATTCAAGTCATTATGCACTAGCACTGGTGCTAATCATTAACCACTCTCCTAATTTTTTTGTCATCTGCATATTTTGACATCACATCCTCTACCCTTCAATGATGCAATTTAAGAAAATTAAGAACAATAATGGTCCCAGAACTGGTCCTTGGGAGAATCCACTTCTGCTAACCCTATCTGAAGAATAACCTTTTAGCACAGTGCTCTGCCTCCTGCCTTGCATTAGCCTGTGACCTGTATAGAATCTTATATGTGATCCTAGAATGTTCCGGCTTATACAATAACCTCTCATGCAGGAGGACTACGTTAAAAATTTGCTAAAATCCAAATAAACAATATTAGGGCTAAGGTAAAGAAAGCCTGCTCGAGAACGACGAGAAACTTCAGATAACTTACGCAGAAAATTAGTTTCCTGACACTGAACTCTAGTGCTGCTCGCTTCGTAAACAGACGGTAGGATAGGTGTTGTCGGTCTGGAGCAGAAATCGAGAAGGATATATTGATTGACAGGTAGGCCTGGCAAACGATGAAATGATTGGTGGTGGGCGTGACAGACGACAAACTACTGTGTAGTCATTGGTTGGTATTATGATGTGTATTTACCAGTAAAGAACAGTGCATAATAATTTTGTAATGAACAGTGAACAGGTAATAGTAGCGATTAATCTTTTAAAGATGGAATAAATTTGTAAGGAAAATAAAACGTTGCTTGATTTTTTGATGAAAACTAAATTGGTAAGACCGAAATTGTACTGTTTTAAGTGCAATGATTATTTTCACCTAATTGAATCACGAACAGAGTCATGTGGAAAGTTGTGGTGTTGTAAAAAACGTTCTTCGCAAGTTTCTTTATGGAAACATAGTTTTATGGAAAATACAAAACATTTCATTGAAAAAGATAATATACATTATATACTTTTGGTCAACATGCACACCAGTAACTACAACGGCATTCCATCTGGAGATTTCGAAAGTGACAGCAACTAAGTTTTATAAGAAACTAAGAGATATTTGCGAATTGCAGTTGATAAAAAAAACCCAATAAGTTGGGTGGATCAGGGAAAATTGTAGAAGCAGATGAAACTGCTAAGAAGAAATGGGTGTTTTATGTGTTCGAAAGAGAATCTAAATTCTTCTTCATGAAACTGATAAAAAATTGGAAAGCAAAAACTCTTTTACACATTATTAGAAAAGTAGTGAAGAAAAATACTACTATCATAACATACGAATGGCATGCATATAGCCGTATTACGGCCTTAGAAAAAAAGAATTACAAACATTTAACAGTGAAACACAAGGAACATTTTGTAGATCCACATACAGGAGCACATACGAATAATATCGAAGCCCAGTGGAAGAAAAACTAAAAAGTGTAACTAAAAGAGTTAGTTAGTTAGTTATTTGGTTTTTAGGAGCATTAGCAACTAAGGCCATATTGCTCCGGGATATGCTGTGGTCGTTCCCTGACCTTTCCGCATCCTCCGTATTTGGTGGTGACGGGCTCGAACCTCGGTCTAATCAAAAAGTGTGTGCTACGCACTGCTGCTCCTTCCCACCTGGCTACAGAGGCGCCCAACTACAAGAGTAAATGGCAACTGTAAACATATGTTGATGGGTCACATCAATGAATATATGTGGCGTCAAATTTATGGGAAAAATCATGAAGACACTTTTGCAATATTGTTACTCAAATTGCAAATAGCTATTCAGGTCCAACTGTATGAGTTGTACTCATGAATTTTTTTTCTGAGAAAGTGTTTCGTTCCATTCATTTTTGTTCTTCATTGTGTTTTTTTTTTTTTTTTTCTCATTATTAAAAGCAGATTTTTGGAGTTGATGAGTGTTTTTACTGTATTATTGATTTAGGTTTGGTTACGAAAAAAAGGAAAAGGTTTCTTTGTTTTTCATTGTATTTCATAACCTGAGCTTAAATGGTAGGTTAGGAAATAAAAAAGAAAAGGTTTCCTTGTATTTTGCAACCTAAACTTAAATATTAGGTTGGGAAATAATAGAAAAAGAAAGAAAGATTCTTATATATATATATATATATATATATATATCCAATATTTTAAATTAAATAAAATAAAACATAAGCCAGTAGTATGGCAAAAACTGTAGAGCGAAAATTAACATAAATATAAATATAAGTTTTTGCCATACTACTGGCTTATGTTTTATTTTATTTAATTTAAAATATTGGATGTATTTCAGCTTCATTTGGAGGAATTGCATGTCGCTGCCTCTAATGAACGCCTAATTATTTATTTATTCACTTTATTATAATTTAATTTATGTTAATATTTAATATAATTCAATGATAGTATATATATATATATTCAGTATATATATATATATATATATATATATACTGAGTATATATATTCAGTATATATATATATATACTGAATAGCTATTAAGGTGCTGATTGACATTATCATACGTGTGTATCCGCACGGGTGTCTTTAAAAATAAAAGTACAGTAATAAAAAATTAATGTTTTGTTAATAAACAATTTGTGCTAGTCCACCCATGATTCTAAAGAAAAAAGGTTAAGTTACCCCTCCATTTTTGGAGGGGTTTAAGCTCCCATGGGATTCAAGTGGAGGTAACCTGATCTTTTTTCACCATTAGGTGAAAAAAGGTCAGGTTAAAAAAAATTTATTTTTTTATAAATGTATTTCTAAATATGACTTCTAAAGAAAAAAAGGTTAGGTTACCCCCTCCACTTCTGGAGGGGGGCACCTCCATAGCCAGGTGGGTAGGAGCAGCAGTGTGTAGCAAATGCTTCTTGATTAGACCAGGGTTCGAGCCCGTGACCACCAAATATGGAGGATGCGGAAAGGTGAGGGAATGACCACCGCATATCCCCGGAGCAATATGGCCTTAGTTGCTAATGCTCCTAAAAACCAAATCACAAACAAACAATCTGGAGGGATTCAAGCTCCCATGGGATTCAAGTCGAGGTGACCTGACCTTTTTACGCCATTAGGAAATACTGTAATGGTGAAAAAAGATTAGGGCATGTGCGGTTAGGACAAGTTACCATTAGTGCTGCTAAAGTGATACTAAACTGATGTTATCGTGTGTTGTGCTCGTGCACCAATCAGCACATCATTTTCCACACTTACCTGTCATCATTTTCCACACCTACCTGTCAATGTATATCGTTCTCAACTTTGCTCCAGACCAATAACACCTACTGCCTGTTTACTGAGTGAGCAGCCCTAGAGTGCTGTATCGGGAAACTAATTTTCTACATAAGTTATCTGATGTTTCTCGTCGTTCTCGTGCAGGTTTTCTTTACCTTCGCCCAATATTAGTTCAAATCTTGGTTTGAACAAAATTGATAGATTTTTGAATTTGGCCCTCTAGTATTGATTTATAAAAGATTATCAATCCACTTCAATGGGAGAAGTTTGTCACATGTAAGGATATTGAGTAGCATTAGCATTATCAGTGGCAAATCATGAAAGGAAGCAAGCTTATACAGCATCAGCCAAAAAAAAAAAAAAAAATGCACTGTAGAAAGTATTTTGTACATTGAAATTTTAACAGTATTTTTTTTTGTGTAGAATTCTCGAAGATCCCACTTTGAATTTTTCAATTGAAATGGTCTAACTTTGCAGATCCAACCTGGGCATCAATTAACAGGGGTTTGCTAATATGTGATGAATGCTGTAGTGTTCATAGAAGCTTGGGAAGGCATATATCTCAGGTGAAGTCTCTAAAAAAAGGAGCATGGATTCCAACACAATTAGCAGTATGTTTTTCTTTTTATATATATTTTTTAAATTATAAAAAATATGTGATCTTATTTCATTAATTTTGAGACATTATTAAATTTACCATAATTATTTATTAGTCAAATTTCACAAATTAGGAAGGAGTGAATTTAAAGATATTTTGCCAGTTAAAAATTACATGTTAAATTTTAATAAAATGTTAAAACTGGCATATAACCTGCCATAAAATAATGGGGAAAATAAGATAATTAACTAGCTGAATTTTGAGAAACTGAAAATTAATTCGAGCATTGTTATAATTACAGTGCAACCTCAGTATAATGCGAGTGTCAGGGAACAACTTTAACACCTGCATTATAAGGGAACCATCTTATTGAGAAAAATAAAATTTAACCAGCTTTCTTCCAATTTTTTAACATGAATACACAATGACTGAAAGATGATCTATTAAGTAAGCATTTTTAAACAAGCAAATTTCATCTTGCACATTTTTTTTCTCTTAGTTTTACTTTTTTTCCATCAGCACACTAAATGGGTTAAACATCTTAAATGCCAAATGCACAGTTACTGTAGTTTTTTTTTAAATAATACTGCACTTTAAAATAAAAATATTGAACAGCATTGCTTCATATAATTAAAAAATAAAATCAAAATTGTTCATTTAGTATTAGTATTGTAATGGCCATATGGTGCAAGGAAGCCTAAGGCTTATGCTGCACCAGCAAAAAAAAAAAAAAAAAAGAGTAAAATAATATTAATAAAAAAATTAAAAATATTAAAAGAAAAGGCAATAGACAACCTATGCATTTCCCTCCTACTGTAGGTAACTATAAATAAATAAATAAATTTTCTGTTTATACTCCGAGACGACCAAATGATCAGAGGAGTTCCAACTGACCTTTGAATTTCCCCAAACTGTCAGCTTCTACCACCCATGCAGGTAACTGATTCCAGTAATTTATAAGTAGCTGGCTAAAATAAAACTTCCTGCAACGCAGTTTTATCATCTCATCCCCCACCCCGTAACTTGAAATTATGGCCCTTATTTCTAGAATCATTTATAACTGTGAAAATTTCATCCTCATTAATTTTACTTTTGCCTCTCAGAGCCTTATACACCTCAGCCAAGTCTCCTCTAAGGTGCCTAGTTTCCAAGCTGTGAAACCCACATATTCGAAGTCTTTTTTCATGTGGACACCCTTTTTTGTTGATCTCACCAGGTGAGTTACCCGTAGGGCCCAGGGTGCCAAACGTTATAGTGATCAAGCGATTCTCTGAGTGATTTATAGAGCGTTTTCAAAAAGATGTAGTTTTGTTTCAGTTATAAAAGTTTTCTTACTTTTCTATAAAATTAATAGGCAACTTAGTCTTACAAATCGTAAGCAAGTTTCAGAAAGGAAAAACACCTTTCGTTTTTTCCCTTGAATTAATGTACTAACTTTTATACCACTTGGTCACTCTAGCAGCACTGCTCCTGCCTCCCCGTGGCGTGGCCGGGTAACCTGGGAGAAGAAATCCACTCTCCCAGGGCTGAAAGGAGCAATGATGGTTAACAATATGTTTCCACCTTTAGAGCAATTGAGCTCAAAACTAGTAACAAATCACACCACTGATGATTTTTCTCAACTGAAGAGGTTGAAAACAAATCTTCAAGAGGAGATACCAGCATTTCTCACACTGCACTCTACATCAGACTAGCCCCTGAGTAAACTGTCCCCATTCCTTGTGCAGAAATGCTTAGGAGCTGCCACAGGTTCACCAAAATCAGTAAGGCGACTTCAGTCTGGGGATCTTCTGGTAGACCATGAAATACCAGCATTCTACAAAGTTATTAAACCTGACTACTTTTGGCAGACATCCAATAAAAGTCACTCTCCTTGCCACCCTAAATTCCTCAAGGGAGTAATTGTAGAATGGGACTTATTAACTGTATCAAAGGAGGAAATAGTCAGAGCTACGAGAACAAAGTCATCCAAGCCAGGAGAATCATGACTCAAAGTTGGTATTCTTATTCTAACAGGGAGCATAGTTCTCACTTTTAGCTCTCCCATCTTACCAATATCTGTAAAAGCAAGCTATCTCTATTGCCGTGCCGGACCTTACATTCCAAACCCAATCAGGTGCTACAAGTGCCAAAAATATGGACACTCCCAGACTGCATGTAGAAGTGAGGCAATATGTCCTAATTGCAGATAAAAGGAGAACAACCAATTGCAACCAATTGCTACCACTCCTTGTTGCCCAAATTGTAAAGGTAATCACCTGGTTTTTTCCAAAATATGCAAACTATGGAAGCAAGGGAAAAAATTACAGAAATATAAAGTGGAGAACAAAGGTTCATATTCAGAAGCGTGAAGAGAAATAATCAAAATGGAGTCAAAGCATACATATGCCACAGCTGCTAAACAGGTCCAGTCAGTAAGTATTCAAACAGATGGTACAGTTCCTCCTAATACATCTATCGCCAATTGGGCACGATCCATGCTCACTTCTCCCAAACAGTGTCCTTCACAACAAAAATCTGAACAAGCCAGCAATACTCCAATTTCCATTCCAGCTGATGCGCCTTCAACAATGAAACCAAAAGTTACAGAAACCCCAATGGTGCAACCACAGATTTCAACTGAAATGGATATTGATCAACAGAATAATTCAGATGATGGAATTTTAGAACTTCACACAACCGGTGAGATGTGTGAACACGTCCTATCTTTCCTAAGAAAGACAAGTAAAAATAGAGAGGTATAAACAAGCTACAACCAAAAAGCAGTCAGAAACAAAAACAATCAGCAAGAACTCATAATGGAAAGAATCCTTCAGTGGAACTGTAGAGGCTTTCGTAATGCAAAAGATGACTTGAATGATCTCATCAACCGCTATGAACCTGCAGGTATCCCTACAAGAAACCTATTTTAAATCCACAAGTGTGTCCTATCAGGTAGCTGGTCTATTAGACCAGCTACCATCTCCTTTCTACTTGCTCGGAGACTTCAATGCTTATCATTCGCTGTGGGGATCTCCAACAATCGACGAAAAAGGTAAACTAATAGAAACTCTTTTTGATGTTTGTCAACTTACCCCTTTGAACACTGGTGAGCCTATCTATATTCATTTTTCTACAGGATGCATTATTGAAGTAGACCTTTCAATCTGCTCACCCTCCATATGTACCAATATGGAGTGGTCTGGTCTTGAAAATCCTCTAAACAGTGATCATCTGCCAATTCTTTGCAAGCTGCAAACATGAGTAAACTCCCCTTTGCCGGGTCACTCCAATTGGAAATTTTGTAGGGCACACTGGAATGAATATGCTTCAAATGTTCAGTTAGATGATGAAATAATCCAATCCCAACCCATAGATTATGTTGCACCACATATAACTAATCAAATACTACTCTGCCAACTCTACAACACCAAAATCTTTGCCTGGGAAATGCAAACACAGTAATTACTAGTGTAATCCGGATTGTACATACGCTAAACAGGACAAAAATAGGGCTTGGAATTTGTTTCGCAAATTCCCCACAACCTCTAACATAATTATTTTTAAAAGAATGAAAGCCAAGCTCTGCCAAATAAGAAGGAAAGCAAAAAAAGATGCATGGATTAGCTTTTCCTCTAGTATAAACAAGGACACAGATATCAGACTCATCTGGAAGAAAATACACACACTTATTGGCAAATATGTGCAATCCCTGACTTCAATATTAAACTGGGAAGGGAAGGAGTTGTTCTCTCTGGCAGAAATTGCAAATGCCTTAGCCAAATCATTACATTGCCAGTACATTGGCCGTATCCACCTACAACCCAATCTTTCAGCAAATTAAAAAATCTTCAGAGCAGCATAAGATCAATTTCTAACTAGAGTTTCACACCCATACAACCAGCCATTCACATTAACAGAACTTTTAGGGGTGCTCAATAAAACATCCAGTAATGCTGCTGGTCCAGATGGGATCTACTACATCGTGATAAGCCAACTAAACAGCAGAGCGAAAAGAACATTGTTAAAATATTACAATCGAATATTTTTAGAAAATACTTATCCAAACTACTAATGTCACTAAATTATATTAGCCTTCCCAAAGCCAGGAAAGGATCGCACCTTTCTACATAACTACAGGCCGATTTCACTGACCAGCTGTTTAGGCAAAGTCCTGGAAAACATGGTTCACAGGCAGGTAACATGGTTTGTGGAAATTAACAACTTGCTAAATAGCAATCAGTATGGGTTTTGGAAAAACCATTCCACATTAGATGTAATGATAAAAGCAGAAGCAAACATCCGAAATGCCTTCATATTCAGATATTCGATATTCAGAAAGCCTTTGATACCACCTGGCGTTATGGTGTACTTCAAGATCTTCATTCTTTTGGCTTGAGAGGTCATTTACCCCACTTTATACAAAACTTCCTATGCCACAGAGCATTTCAGGTTAGATACATGAACAATTTATCCAAATCATTTGAACAAGAGGAGGGTGAACTACAGGGGTCCATTTTAAGTCCAACATTATTTGCAACAAGAATTACAAACATGACGTTGAGATGTACCGAATACAGTAGAATCGTACATATTCGCTGATGACCTCATTATTTCTTGTCAATCCCAAACCATGAACACCATTGAAAGACAACTTCAAATTTCCATTGCTAAAATAGAATCATGGGCATTGCGGAATGGCTATTCCCTATCAGAAAAGAGATCTAGTGCAATTCATTTTTGTAAAAAATGCAAACTCCACCCTGATCCAGAAATATTTTTGAAAAACAGCCTGATTCCTGTCACTAACAATTTTGTCTTTTCGGGTTATATTTATACTAGCCTTTCCAAAGCCCAGAAAGGCTTTGGGAAGGCTAGTATAAATAATAAACTCAATTTTGAGTTTATTGAGCTTAGATAATAAACTCAATTTTGCTTTAGATAATAAACTCAAACTGAACATCCTAAGAGCAGTCTCTGCTATGTCCTGGGGTGCTGATAGAAGCTCTCTTCTTCATCTCTATAGAGCTTTAATGAGATCACACTTAGATTATGGAGCACCTGTCTATGACTGCTAGGAAAAGTTTGCTATTATGTCTGAACACCATACAGCATAGTGCCCTTAGGATAGCTGTGGGAGCCTTCAGAACATCTCCAGTACACAGCCTGTACATTGAGGCAAATGAATCCCCTTTGCATCTCAGGAGAAAATCCTTATTGTGTAATTATGCAGCAAAGATTAAAAGTATTCCGTCCCATCCTATCTGGCAGTACCTGTTTGACTCTCAACATGCCATACTATATCACAATAAACCTAATGAAAACCACCCTGCAGGGCTTCGACTGCAAGAGCTTATTCTCAGTTGGGACGTCAACATTCATAACATATTCCAAGACTTCGATACGCTGAACTTCCCTGGACTGAATTCTCACCTCTCTGTGACAATTTATTTTTAAGATGGGGAAAATTCTTCCTGGAAAAGATTAACTTTCATCTTCAAACTTTCAGCAGCTACATAAAGCACATTGCTTGGAAAATTCAGAGAAAGTACAAATATATACTGATGGATCCAAAACAGATGCAGCCATAGGTGCTGCAGTAGTTTCTTCCACCTTCTCAGTAGCTTTGTCAGTTCCTACTGAATGCAGTATTTATACTGCAGAATTATTTACAATAAAACTAGCTCTGGATAACATAAACAACCACCATATCAAGCAATCTTTGATATATACTGACTCTCTAAGTACAATTACCAGCATTCAATCTATCTTTTTTTTGCCTCTAATCCCGTTCTTAAAGAGATCCAATCCAAATTATTTTACTGTCAAACAGCCAACCAGAAGGTTACATTCTGCTGGGTCATGTCAGTCATCATCATCATCGTCAGCCATTTTCAATCCACTGCAGGATGAAGGCCTCTCCAGCAACTTTCCAGTTCCTTCTGTTTTGAGCACTGGCCATCCATTTACTACTCAAAAACTCATGAATTTCATCTATCCATCTCTGCCTTTGTCTTCCAGGTTTTCTTCTAGCTCCTCTTGGGTACCATTCTGTTATTTTCTTAGTCCATCTGTCATCATGTCTTCGAGCTATGTGTCCTGCCCAAGACCATTTTAGTTCTTTAGTTTTGATAAGAATGTCCTTTACTTGAGTTTGCTGCCTAATCCATGTGTTTCTCTTCTTATCTAACAGTCTGATTCCCAATATAATTCGTTCCATTCTTCGCTGTGTAGTTCTTAGCTTCTCTTCCATTCTTTTGGTGAGTGCCCAAGTTTCACTTCCATAAGTCATGGTGGGGAGTATACATTGATTCATTATTTTACGTTTCTGACAAACTGGGATATTGCTCTTCAGTATGTGACTATATTTCCTGAATGCTATCCATCCAAAATTTATTCTTCTTTTGACTTCCAGCCATTTATCATTATTACAGCTAAAGACTTGTCCCAGATAAGTATATGACTCCACCTTTTCAATTACTGCTCCTTCAATCATTATTTCCCTTTCCGTGGCATACTTGTTCATCATTACTTTTGTTTTAGCCATATTCATCTTTAGTCCAAAATCCTTACTAACTGTGCATAACTGATTAAGATTTTCCTCTAATTCTTTGGGATCGTGGCTTATGACCACAATGTCATCTGCAAATCGTAAATGGTTTAGGTACTCTCTGTTCACATTGACTCCTTTCTGCGACCAGTCTAATCTTCTGAAAGCTTCCTCAAGGGCAGCAGTAAACAGCTTCGGAGATATTGTGTCTCCTTGTCGAACTCCTTTCTCGATTTTAAATTTGCTACTGTCTTTGTCTAGTCTAATAAAGGATGTAGCACTCTCATATATTTTCTTCAAAATCATAATATATGGAGTATCTATGCCTTGTCTTTCCAGTGCCCAAAACATTGCCTTATGCTGTATGGAGTCAAATGGCTTTTCATAATCCACAAATGCCAGGCATAATGGTGTTTTATATTCATTTGCTTTCTCCATTAGCTGTGATATTACGTGAAGGTGATCCATAGTTGAGAATCCTGTCCTAAAGCCAGCTTGCTCTTTCGGTTGATTCTCATCAAGTATTCTTTCTAATCTGTTAGTAATGACCTTTGTGAACAACTTGTAGATATGGGATAACAAGCTAATTGTTCTATAATTTCCAATTTCTGATTTATCTCCTTTCTTATGCAGCAAAACTATGATTGCATTATTCCACTGCTTAGGCATCACACCTTTTCTAATGCACTTTGTGAAGAGCCTTGCCAGTTTTTGTGTTGTCTCTTCCTCCCAATTTTAACAACTCTACAGTAACTTCATCTTCCCCCGGGGCTTTCCGATTCTTCATTTTCTTCAATGCATGTTCTACCTCATCAGGAAGAATATTGGGTATGTCGTATGTGTTGCTACTTTGCAATCCATCTTCCCCACTGCTGGTATCATTCCCTCGCTCCTTGTATAATTCTCCATAGTAGTCTTCTGCTATTTGAATTATGCCTTCTCTGCTGTTTATAAGTTCACCATCGCTATTCTTCAGTTTCAGTATCATTTGTCTTTCTGTATTACTGCTCATGGTTGCTGATTTAAATCCTTTGTTTTCCCTTAATGCTTGTTCTACTTTTCTTGTGTTAAATCTTCTTATGTCCTCTCTGAGTCTTTTTCTAATGGCTTTGCATAACTCAGTATACTCAATTTTCTCCCTGTCAGTGTTTTTCTTGCTCTTCATTTGTCGTCTTTGGTTCATCATGACAAGTGTTTCTTGACTAATTTTTTCTTCTTTGGATTTCTGTTTCCCTATAGGTTTCTTGGGCTTTATCACTTTCAGAAAGTTGTAATATTCCTCGTCGATATCTTGGTCCTGAGCAGTCTGCAGAAGCTCAAACTTGTTCTTAAGTTCCAGTACATACTGCTTTTTCTCCTCCTCTGTTATTTCAAAGACCTTTTTATTATTTACTCGAGTCAGTTTTTTCCTTTCCTTTCCTACATCTATATCAAGTGTACATCTTACCATTCTGTGATCACTTCCAACATTTACCTTATTCAGGACGGTAACATCATTCACAATATATCTTCTGTTAGTGAGGACGAAGTCGATTTCATTAGTTGTTAATCCATTTGGACTCTTCCATGTCCACTTTCTGTTCACCCTTTTCTTGAAAAAAAGTGTTCATTACTGACATTCCTTGAGATTCTGCAAATTCCACAAGTCTTTCACCTCTTTTATTTCTTTCACCAATTCCAAAATTTCCTATAGTTCCTCTTTCTGCGCTGTTTTGCCTTTTTCCAACCTTAGCATTGAAGTCCCCCATAATAATAGTGTAGTGGGTTTTCTGCTCATCTAGAAGACTCTCAATTTCAGTGTACATTTCTTCAACCTCTTCATTATCATGGCTCGATGTTGGTGCATAAATCATTATAATCTTTAGCTTGTACCTCTTAGAAATCTTGAGTATTAGTCTTGACACCCTTGGTGATGTACTTTTGAATTCCAAAATGTTGTTTTTAAAATCTTTATGGACCAGAAACCCAACTCCACCTTCACTCCTTTCACTGTTTCCATTGGTGTACAGCAGATTTCCACTTGATAAACTTATAAGTGATTAATTTAAGACAGTATTTAAATTCTATACAGTGGGACCAACTGATGATGTTACCAACAGCAAACTCAAAATGGGAAGCATTCAAGGAACTAACCTTGGAGGCTACCAGGCTTTACATACCAACTAAGAAATATTGTTCAAGGTTTAGGCCTAAATGGTTGTCAGATGAACTAATGAGACATGTGGCAGAGAAGAAAAATGCATGGGATACATACAAATTAATGGGTGACATGGAAGCCTATGATAGATATAAGTTGCTCTGTAACCAAGTCACAAAGGAGATTAGGCAGGCAAAGGCAGACTACGAAAAATCCTTGGCAAAGGATGCAAAGAAAAACAGAAAAGAGTTCTTTACATATTTGAACTCGAGAAGGAAAGGGATGAATCAGATTGGTCCACTGGATATTGATGGTTCAACAGTTGAGGATCCTCTCAGGTGGCTAACAATCTAAACGAGTATTTTGCATCTACATTCACGCATGAGGAGTTATTCGGGAAGGAGAATGATGTAGGTAAAGTAAACATTGGCAGTGAGCTGGATGATTTTGTAATAACTGAGAGGAAAGTGGAGGAGAGATTGTTGAGGATAAACATAAATAAGGCACCTGGGGTGGATGGGATCTATCCAGTTATATTAAAGGAGGCAGCAAAGGAAGTAAGCAAACCCTTAGCCATAATTATGAGAGCTTCTTTGGACTCAGGGGAGGTACCCATAGACTGGAGATGTGCAAATGTGACCCCAATTCACAAAGGAGGATCAAAGGCTGACACAAGTAATTATAGACCTGTGAGTTTAACTTCTGTTCTAGGAAAATTAATGGAGGCACTGGTTAAAGAAGCTCTGCAGGATCATCTAGACAAGACTTGAGTTATAGCTCGGACACAGCATGGTTTTGTTAAGGGAAAGTCTTGCCTGACCAATTTGATTGGATACTATGATGCAGTCACAAAAGAACTGGATCCAGGTAATAACTTTGATATTATATATTTGGATCTTATAAAGGCTTTTGATACTGTTGCACATGGAAGACTGCTGCACAAATTGGAGCAGTGTGGCATTGGAGGCAAATTGCTGCTGTGGATAAAAAGAATGGTTGACGGGGAGAAGACAGAAAGTGGTAATCAATGGACACTACTCATCGTGGACTAATGTTATTAGTGGAATCCCTCATGGTTCAGTGTTGGGTCCATTATTGTTTTCTGTATTTCATAAATGATATTGATGATGGTATATCAAGCTTAATGTCCAAGTTTGCTTGGACATTAAGATGCTATGCTGCTGCAACAGGATCTGGAAAGGTTGAGCAGATAGGCTGAGAGGTGGCAAATGAAGTTTAACATTGACAAATTTAAAGTAATACATATGGGAAACAGTAATCCCAGAGCAGTGTATCTATTCTGTGGTACTACACTGACAGTGGTAGAGAATGAAAGGGACTTGGGGGTGGTTGTGCAGGCAGATATGAAGTTCTCTGAGCAGTGCAGATGGGCTGCAAGAGTAGCTCATGGAGTATTGTCAATGATATACAGGAATTTTTCCAGCAGGGATAAGGAGGTGATTATTCCCTTGTATAAGGCAATGGTCAGGCCACACCTAGAGTACTGTATACAGGTCTGGAGGCCTCATTTCAAGAAGGATGTAGAGCTGCTGGAACGAGTACAGAGACGGGCAACAAGATTAGTGAATGGAACAAAGGGGTGCTCTTACGAAGAAAGGCTTAAGTTTTGCAAATTACAGTGTCTGGAGACTAGGCACCAGCGAGGTGATCTGATAGAGGTGTATAAAGCCTTGAATGGTTTGAGCATGCTCAATGCTGATGGGATTCTTCCTCTAGCTCAGAATAATCACCTGAGAGGGCATAAATTCAAATTGAGGAAAGACAGATGTAGGATAGACGTGCTGAAATTTGTCTTTAGCCAGCGGCTGGTTGTTTGGTGGAACAGACTTCCATGCCTTGTCGTGGAGGTTGATAGCTTAAATAAGTTTAAGGCTCAGCTGGACAGGTATTTTGAACGAACAGAGGGGTGAAGTGGAAGTGGGTTTTTTTTTTTTTTTTTTGGCTGATGCTGCATAAGCTTGCTTTCTTGCATCAAATGCCTCTACTAATGCTAATTGGTCATTTATTAACCTAACTGCTCTCTTTTGAATGAATTCTAGATGGTTAAGAGAAGTTATGGGATGACCGTCCCCAGATGTGGAAACAACATTCCATGGTAAGTTGGATTTGAGATTTGTAAAGAGTAGCTGTTTAGAAGAAAAGTGACCTCAAGAGCTAAAGGAAAAACACAGTTACTTTTAGATGCAGAGGAGGCAATATTTATAATGTGCTTATATAAAGAGAAAGTAGAAATCAGAGTAATCTTTAATAGAGATATCAGATCGTTTTTAGAAATCTGATTGCCATCAAAGATAATCATAGGAGCAGAAGAATCCTATTTGCGAGATATAGGACTGGGCTCGGTTTTAGAAGGATTGAAATTAACTAAGTTATCTTTGCCCTTTAGCGTTAGCATTAGTAGAGGCATATGATGCAAGAAAGCAAGCTTATTCAGCATCAGCCAAAACAAAAAAAAAAAAAAACACACCATTCCCATTTCACCCCTCCGTTCGTTCGAAATACCTGTCCAGTTGAGCCTTAAATTTGTTTAGGCTATCAACTTCAACAACAAGTGATGGAAGTCGGTTCCACCAACCAACCACCCGCTGGCCAAAGGCAAATTTCTGCACATCTATCCGACATCCGTCCTTCCTCAATTTGAATTTATGCCCTCTGAGGTGATTATTCTGAGCAAGATGAAGAATCCCATTGGCATTGAGCATGCTCAAACCATTCAAAGCCTTATACACCTCTATCAGATCACCTCGCCGGTGCCTAGTCTCCAGACTCTGTAATTTGCAAAACTTAAGCCTTTCTTCGTAAGAGCAACCCTTTGTTCCATTCACCAATCTTGTTGCCCTTCTCTGTACCCATTCCAGCAGCTCTACATCCTTCTTGAAATGAGGCCTCCAGACCTGTATACAGTACTCGAGATGTGGCCTAACCATTGCCTTATACAAGGGAATAATCACCTCCTTATCGCTGCTAGAAAAATTCCTGTATATCATTGACAAGACACCATGAACTACTCTTGCAGCTCGTCTGCACTGCTCAGAGAACTTCATATCTGCCTGCACAATTACCCCCAGGTCCTTTTCATTCTCCACCACTGTGAGTGTAGTACACCGCAGAGTTTATACGTTGCTCTGTGGTTACTGTTTCCCATATGTAGTACTTTACATTTGTCAATGTTAAACTTCATTTGCCACCTCTCAGCCCATCTGTTCAAACTTTCCAGATCCTGTTGCAGCAGCATAACGTCATTAGTGTCCTTAACAACCCTGCCAACCTTTGTATCATCTGCAGACTACAACATTAAACTTGATATACGATCATCAATATCATTCATAAACACCGAAAACAACAACGGACCTAACACTGAACCCTGAGGAACTCCACTAATAACATTAGTCCACGTTGAGCAGTGTCCATTGATTACCACTCTCTGTTTTTCTGCCACTCAACCATCCCCTTATCCATAGCAGCAATTTGCCTCCAATGCCACACTGCTCCAATTTGTGCAGCAGTCTTCCATGTGCAACAGTATCAAAAGCCTTTCTAAGATCCAAATATATAATATCAAAGTTATTCCCTGCATCCAGTTCTTTTGTGACTACATCATAGTATCCAATCAAATTGGTCAGGCAAGACCTGCTCATAACAAAACCATGCTGCGTCTGAGCTATAACTGAATTCTTGTCTAGATGATCCTGCAGTGCTTCTTTAACCAGTGCCTCCATTAATTTACCTGGAACAGAAGTTAAACTAACAGGTCTATAATTACTTGTGTCAGCCTTTGATCCTCCTTTGTGAATTGGGGTTACATTTGCACATCTCCAGTCTATGGGTACCTCCCCTGAGTCCAAAGAAGCTCTCATAATTATGGCTAAGGGTTTGCTTACTTCCTTTGCTGCCTCCTTTAATATAACTGGATAGATCCTATCCACCCCAGGTGCCTTTTTTATGTTTATCCTCAACAATCTCTCCTCCACTTTCCTCTCAGTTATTACAAAATCATCTAGCTCACTGCCAATGTTTACTTTACCTACATCATTCTCCTTCCTGAATAACTCCTCATGCGTGAATGTAGATGCAAAATACTCGTTTAGATTGTTAGCCACCTGAGCAGGATCCTCAACTGTTGAACTATCAATATCCAGTGGACCAATCTGATTCATCCCTTTCCTTCTTGAGTTTAAATAGGTAAAGAACTCTTTTCTGTTTTTCTTTACAGCCTTTGCCAAGGATTTTTCGTAGTCTGCCTTTGCCTGCCTAATCTCCCTTGTGACTTGGTTACAGACCAACTTATATCTATCATAGGCTTCCATGTCACCCATTAATTTGTATGTATTCCATGCATTTTTCTTCTCTGCCACATGTCTCATTAGTTCATCTGACAACCATTTAGGCCTAAACCTTGAACAATATTTCTTAGTTGGTATGTAAAGCCTGGTAGCTTCCAAGATTAGTTCCTTGAATGCTTCTCATTTTGAGTTTGCTGTTGGTAACATCATCAGTTGGTCCCACTGTATAGAATTTAAATACTGTCTCAGACCATCATAGTCTCCTTTACGAAAACAAAAACCCTTCCCTTTACCTCTGATGGTAGTTACCTCCTTGAGTAAATCCCACTTCAACACACTGTGATCACTGCCACCTAGTGGTTCATTTATCTGCAGATTTTTAATGCATGAAGAATCACTACTGATAATCAGATCAAGAGTATTGCTCCCTCTTGTTGCCACACGAACATGCTGATGTAGAAAACAATCATCCAATAAATCCATAAAAGCCTTGCTAGTGTGTGAGTGACCAAACCACAAATTGCAGTCAATATCTGGGAAATTAAAATCCCCCATTATAAGACTCTGATTTACTGGCCCGCTCTATTTCCCTGTACAATATCTTATTATACTCATCAGAGTCATTAGGCCTATAGCACACTCCTACTCTCAATTTTGATTTCCCTATGCTTATGTCATACCAAACTGACTCGACACTGCCCTGTCCATCGATGTCGACTGTCTTCACTTCCTTGGATTTTGTGTTTCTTAACTAATAGCATACCCCTCCTCCCCTCCTGTCCTGTCTATCCTTTCTATACACATTGTATTCCCCAAATTCCAGTTCCGCATTCCTTATATCTGTGTGACACCACGTCTCTGATATCCCAACAATATCTGCCTTTGATGTTTTGAGCAATACCTCAAATTCATCAAATTTATTTACCAAACTCCTAGCATTGGTGTACACGCAGATATACATGCACCTGTTTCTATTCCTAGCTACCCTAACACAACCCATGTGTTTACTTGTACCGCAATGACTCCCAGCAGTCTCTGAAATATCCTGCATCTTGTTTTTCAGGCTTCTGCTCATTTCAATAGAAGCAGTGCAAGAATCACTTCCACCTCTGCCAGTGGCTACTGTTAATTTATTAGTCCTTGTATCCCCCCCCAACTAGCAGTTTTCCGACCCTCCTAACATTGCCTCGGCAGCATCAGCAAAAATTCTTGAGAATTACGTGTAGATTGGTAGTAGATATTTGAGAAGTTGAACCTATTTGTGTAAGGCAAGGTTTCTCAATCTGAAAGGTGGAATGCATTGTGCTATCATGAGTAAAACTATGGATAGGACTTCCAGTGAATGGAAGGTCAGTAATTTTGGCAGGAGTCCAGCATTCTCGTATACCATTTGGGCAAGAAGCAAGTCTGTTCAAAATCTAGTTTGGACTGATTAATAACTGCTTTACAATTGTTGCAAGCTTTGGTGTAGGCAGAAAATGAACTTGGAGATTTGGATGTCAGCCAGTTGCGATATGCAACATTCTTATCATGAACAGCCTTAGTACATTTATTAGAAAGCCAAGATTGAGATAAAAAACAAGGTTTTAAGGTTGTGTGTGAAATAAAGGATTTCAATCCTGCAGGAATAATTTCACCGACATGATCTGAGTAAACATTGACATCAGAAGACTCTTAAAATAGTAATCCAATCAAGGAAAAGAAGAACAGAAATTTTGCCAATCATATCATTTTTCATTCTTATAATGCAACAACATGAGGCTAAAAATGATAATGAGAGCTTCATTGGAGAAGAAACCATCACCAAGTTGGGATCTGAGGTGGCAGAGGACCACTCACCTTTACCATGTGCTGGGATGGGTTGTTTGTGAAGGAAAGATGGAGTGTTTTTGGCTGTGTTGTTAGGATTATCTGGTAGGTAAATGAATAATTTATATGAGGTCATTAGTAATTACAAGAGCCTCAGCATAGCATTGCAACCAGCTAGGTCCATGTGAGTAGGAAACTGAAGACACCTGGAGTCGTAACATTAAAATTACCAAGGAAAATTACTTCACTGTTAGGAAAGTTGAATTGGAGAAAGTTTTCAAAGAAAGGAAGTCAAAGATATCCACATAATTAGTGGAATTGGGAGATTGTATAGGCAACATTTGAATTCGACAAGAATGGGGTAGAGAGATTTTAAGCCAGAGAAAATCAAAAAGAAGAGATTCCAAAATACTAATTCTATGACAGGAAGTATTAGAGAAGACTTATGCATAAACACCACCTTTAAAGCAAAAGGAATCATACAGTGAATAATTAGGACAACTGAGATGAGAAGTTGTTGAATCAACCAATAATTGGGTTTCTGTTTTTCTGTGAGAAAAATGATGTGGAGTTTGGCAGACTGTAAGTGAAAATGGACATTATTGAGATTGGAACTAAGGCCACATATATTTGTGAAACGAACAAGGAAGTGTTTGGGAGGTTTAAATCTTTTCACAGAAAAGTTTGTTCTATTAGTTTGATTATCCATGATGTATTTAGTAGTAAGAAAAGGTGGAGAGGACACATTGTATGAAGTAATGAAATTTTTGGATGTGGCTTACATATGGTAAGAATATATCCAGCACCTTGATATAATGTGGTCTTGACAATGCCTCGTTGTATGCACACTACTCGGACTCCCTCCAGTCACTATATGGCAGAATATGATACAGTAGCTGATTCGGATGCTTCCTAGAAAGTTACCAATAGGTTCAGTCCAGTGGACTATTTACTGGTCAGCCTGCAGACAATGTTTTAGAGCTGTACCCTCAATGCTAGTAAGATTGATTTTGCTGTGATGCCATTATAATTCCAAAAGACATCCATCATCATACTACATGATGGGATAGATGTGGAGGTTGCCAGAGCTTTGTTCTGGATACTAAACAATGGTTTCATCACTTCAAGCCTGCAAATAGAAAATGGTAGTATTGCACTAGTTGATGAGAGTCATCTACTACTTAGATCATCTGATAGTCATCTACCACTATCCACCATTTTACTTCCAATTACTTTACTTTTGCTTCTGTAGGTTGTATTTTTAGGAAATTCATATTAAGGTAAGTTGTTCTCGAGACCAAAAGTAGAGATCATTAATTGATACTTGCCAGTTATTAATTACGCACCTTCTGATTTTGTTTTTGCAACCTGAATTTTACTTTTCATCGAAAGCAGTTTGTTAATGTTGTTGTTGTTGTTATTTAGCTTAACGACACAAGGGCTACTGAACAGTTTGTTAATGGTAGGCTAGTTCTGTAGATAGGTTTAGGGCAGGAGCATTGATCAGAGGCAGGTGAGCAAGCTTCCTTGGACATTGTGAAGGGAGATTGGATTTTGATTCTGATCTCCCCTATAAGGAAAGGCAGTTTACCCCAGTGAGGCATTTTCCCAGTACCTGTGGTGAGTCTGGATGTTCCCCATTAAGGGTTAGTGGCACTCTGTTAGCACAGAGGAGGTTATAGTTAAAAGGTGTTTATTTTTGCATTAAACAAGTAAGGCAGTGGGGCACCTGTATATAATGGCTGTAAATTGTAATATCAAGATTTGCCTTGTTTGCTTGATAAAAAAACTCTTTACTTGGAGGAAGAGAATCATGCATCCACCCATAATATTCCTCCCATCACAATGGGATTCAATGCAATTTACCCAGGCCCTAATGCAGAGGGTGGCCCCCAAAGCATTCCATAAATAGTATAATATAGCTATAACACAAGAAAGAAGAATGCTCCCAAACCAACCATGTGCCAAGCCCCCAGATACCATTGCATCATTCTGCAATTGCAGCGTGAATTTGTATTAGCAATGGCCACATGGTGCAAGGAAGCCTATGGCTTATTATGCTGCCCAGACAAAAAAAAAATAAATAAATAAATAAATAAAATAATAATAAGAATAAAATTAAAAAAAAAAAAAAAAATTTAATAAGAGAAAACAAAATAGAAAACTTATGCATTTCCCTCCTATCGTAATTATCCAGCTGACCTTTGAATTTCCCCAAAGTAGATAACTTATTCCAGTAATTTATAATTTTTTGGCTAAAATAAAACTTCCTGTAATCCAGTCTAAACACCTCACCCCATAACTTAAAATTATGGTCCCTAGTTCTAGAATCATTTATAACCGTGAAAATTTTGTCCTCATTCATTTTACTTATGCCTCTCAGAGCCTTAAACACCTTAATCAAAGTCGCAGGTTCGAATCCCGCCTCGGGCTTGGATCAAAGTACTGCAAAAACCTTGGGAGGTGTACTATGGCCACAGAAGCCGATGCACCAACAACTACCAAATAAAAAAAAAATAAAAAAATAAATAATAACCTTAATCAAGTCTCCTCTAAAGTTCCTAGTTTCCAAGCTGTGCAACCCACATATTTGAAGTCTTTCCTCATATGGATGCCCTTTTGCCAATCTCACCAGGCAAGTTACCCATCTTTGGACACTTTCAAGAACCACAATGTCTTTCTTTAAGTGTGGTCTCCATACTTGAACACAGTATTCCAAGTGTGGTCTAACAATAGCCTTATATAATGGGATTATGACATCCTTATCTCTACTAGTATTTGTTCAATAAATCATTGATAGGTCACTATGGGCCTTCCTTGAAACTTGTCTACAATGCTCAGAGAACTTCCTGTCTGACCGTATCGTAACTCCCAAATCCCTTTCCTCCGCTACTGGCTTTAGTTCAACTCCACCAAGTGTATAAGTTATTGTGGGGTTAATGTTCCCTAAGTTTAATATCTTACACTTTGCTGGATTAAAGCATGGCTGCCATTTTTCTGATCATCCCTGAAGTCTATCTAGGTCACTCTGAAGAAGCTCTGCTTGGCAGTGATCATTAACTACTCTACCAATCTTTACATTATCTGCAAATTTAGACATTATGCCCTCTACCCCTTCATCGATGTCATTTATGAAAATCAAAAACAGCAGTGATCCTAATACTGATCCTTGGGGAACCCCACTTCTTATATTAACCCAATCTGAGGAATAACCATTTATTACGACCCTCTGCCTCCTGCCCTGAAGCCATCAAGCTATCCATCTAAGGATTTTCCCTGTGATTCTAACCTGTTCCAGTTATAAAAAGTAACCGCTCATGTGGGACTGAGTCAAATTTTTACTGAAATCAAAATAATGTCAAAATTATTCCCTAAATCCAGCCCTTGAATGACCCTGTCAAAATAGCTAACCTGATTAGTTAAACATGATTTTCCCTTTACAGAACCATGCTGAGTATCCTTCAGAATTCCATATCAATCTAAATGACCCTGAATTCCACCCTTGGTCATTGTCTCTCTGATTTTCCCTACTACTGAAAGTTACACCGACTGGCTGGTAATTTCCCACTTCACTCTTAGAACTGCCCGTATGTATTGAAGATACATTGGCACTTTTTGAATCCAACATCCAGTGATGCTCTCATAATTAGCCTCAATGGTTCATGCACTCACTTGCTGCCTTCCTTAAGATTATAAGGTGTATGCCATCAACCCCAAAAACGTGTGAAATTTCAACATCATTAATTACATTTTTTTCAACTTCACTCCCATAATTTCTCTTTGACATACAGGGTTATTCTTCTGTAAATATCATTACAAAGTAACTGAGTTCATCTGAAACTTCAGCTGGGGTATCTAATACTATCCCATGTCCATTACATAGGGTCCAATCTGGTTTGTCCTTTCCTTCTTTGCATTTATATATATATATAAAGAACTCCTTATCCTCACACTTTGCTTTCTTTGCCAGCCTAACCTTTTCTGTGGCACTATTACAGATCAATTTGTAGCTGTTATAGGCTTCAGTATGTTTTATTGCCCTACAACTTTTCCTTGCTGTCTTTTTCTGCTCAAGTAATCTGGCAACTTCCTTATTCATCCAACTTGGACTCATCCTCATGTAGTAGTTTTTAAATAGTATATAAGCATTCAAGGCTTCTGTGATTAATGTTTTGAAGGTATACCATAATTCAGTTGTATTCGCTCTCTGTGAAATATCTACCCAGTTAGAGGCCATGTAGCATCTTATGCCGTTGTAATTTCCTTTCCTGAAACTTTGCCTTTAACTATTGCTACCTCTCTCTTCAACGTCCACCGTAGAATTCCTTAATTGCTTCCTGCTACTAGTTCCTGTACTGTCAGCCCTATTATGTCATCTGGTTCATGGGTGATGATGAGGTCTAGAATATTCTTTTCCCTAGTACTTTCCCTGACGTGTTGATACAAATAACAATCATCTAGTTGATTTAAAAAAAATTTGTCCCCCGTGTGGAGTTTCCTTCCCATTTCCTTCCATTAGAGGCAAATTAAAATCGCCCACAGTAAGACATTGATGCTTACTTGTCCATTCCATTCCATTCCATTTGGGTGTAGAGGCTGTCATCATAATCTTCACAATCATTTGGCCTGTAGATTACTCCCACTGTCATTATACCTTTGCTTCCAACTATCTCACACCATACAGATTCTATACTAGCACCAAGCTTTTGTTGCTGTCAGGCTGCTTTTAATAAGAAGCATGACCCCACCATTCCTTCTATCTTCCCTATCCTTCCTAAATACGTTATACATACCATACTGAAACTCGTCATCCCCTATCTCCAGGTGGTACCACGTTTCCGTACGCCCTGTTATGTCAGGGTTCTTGTCCTAACCAGCAGTTTGACTCATTTTATTGACGACACTTCTGACATTACTGTATAAACAATTAAGTCTTAGTGTTCTTGTATAGGTAACTACCTTGACACACCCCTAAAAGTTATTTAAGCTCACTTCCTTGACTTTAGCTACCCGCTCATTTGAAACGTTTGCCGCCAGAATATAGGGACCTCCGTAGCCAGGTGGGAAGGAGCAGCAGTGCATAGCACACACACTTCTTGATTAGACCGGGGTTCGAGCCCGTCACCACCAAATATGGAGGATGTGGAAAGGTCAGGGAATGACCGCCTCATATCCCGGAGCAATATGGCCTTAGTTGCCAATGCTCCAAATAACAAAAACGAGGCCGCCAGAACATCTTGCTAATATGTTCTGTTGTGGTAACAAACAAGAACTCCTCAGGTATGTGCAAGTGTTACTTTGACCAATATTATCAAATAAATGCATATCTATATTACCCTTCTTCCTCCAGACTAGCGGTTTCTCTGAACCTTTAAGGTATCCAGAATAATACTGGCAAAAACTCTTGCACCACCTTTGTTTATATGTATCCAGTCTCTACAAAACATTATTCCTTCTACCTATAAGTGCAGGCCAAACTGATAGAAATTTCCCCCCAAAAGCCTTGCAGAGTCCTTCAAGTCTTGAGTTAATCCACAAAGCTTTCAGCATATAATCCCTCCTATTGTGCCTGGGCAGAATTGCAGACACAGACATTGTAACTTAACTCGTGGCATTTCTTCAGCATGTTTCTATATTTATCTAACAAATCATCAGATCGTGTATGCTTAATATCGTTAGTCTAGACATGAATGATAATATTCTCTTTACCCCCCTTAAAATCTGACAGTCTGTTGATGATGCATTAATAGTTTCTCCCAGCAGACATACCCTGGTTCTAGTCCACCTATCCTTATTACAAAAAATATTTTCCATTTCCCTAACAGTGGAGTCTCCTAATAGAACTAAGTCATTTTGAACAAGAGTAGCTTTCACTAGGTTATTCTGTTCTGGGGCCCGAATCGGGACTGCATTACTTGGTATATTACTAGTCTTGAGTCTCTGATGAGCTCCCAGTTACATTATTCTCGAGGGCAAGCACCCGTTTTTTCAGTGACTGAAATTGTTCTAGCAATGCACCAAATTTTAACTTAAGATCGGTACACTCCTTACAATGGTGACAAAGAAAAGAATCACTAGGTGAGCTATGATATCCACTAGGTCAACCTTGGAATACATTTCACAGGTTCTGCAAAGGATAAAATCGTGACTCATCCCGGAGATTACCATCGGCTATTTCCATATGAGTCATGGTAATTTCTGATGAAGTGTTCGAGGCAGACCTTTTAACAACCATTGTAAAATTTACTAAATATTAATAAAAGAAACTTAAAAAAATTATATTTATAATATAAAAATCAAACTATTACAGGAAAAAAAAACTTATCAAATTAAATTTTACAATATACTAAATAACCTCTGAAATCATGCTCTACTCCACTAATCTCCTCTTATCTATAGTTCTTTGTTATCACTATGAAGAGCTCCACGAGGCACGTTTGCTTACTACAAATTTGTTGAGTATGTCTATTACAGGTATGGGTAGAAGGACCCCAGAGAAACGTACCAACTCTGTGGTGCTACACTTAGGGTGGTAGAAAATGAAAAATATATAGGGGAATTGTGCAGTTAGATATGAAGTTTTCTGAGCAATGCAGACAGGCTGCCAGAGCAGGTCATTGGATATTGTCAATGATATACAGGAATTTTGCTAGTAGGGAAAAGGTGATTTTTTTCCCTTTGTATAAGGCAGTGGTCAGGCCACACCTTGAGTAATGCATACAGGTCTGGAGGCCTCATTTTAGGAAGGATGTAGAGTTGCTTGAGCATGTACAGAGAAGGGCAGCAAGATTGGTGAGGGGAATGAAGGGGTCCTCTTATCAAGAAAGCATTAGTTGAGGCATATGATGCAAGAAAGCAAGCTTATACAGCATCAGCCAAAAAGAAAACATCCCCTTACCATTTCACCCATCCGGTCACTCCAAATGTTTGTCTAGTTCAACCTTAAATTTATTTAAGCTATTCAACTTCGACAACAACAGATGGAAGTCTGTTCCAGCAATCAACTATCTGCTGGCTAAAGGCAAACTTCCGCACATCTATTCTACACAATTCTATTGTACAACTGTCTTTCCTCAATTTGAATCTATGCCCCCTCACATTCTTAATCTAAGCAAGCAGAAGTATCCCTTCAGCATTGTGAGCCTGCTCAAACCATTCAAGGCCTTATACACCTCAATCAGATCACCTCGCAGGTGCCTAGTCTCCAGATGCTGCAACTTGCAGCACTTAAGCCTTTCTTCCTTTAGGCTTAATTTCTGAAAATTGCAGCGGCTGGAGACTAGGCACCTGCGAGGTGATATGTTTGGGGTGTATAATGCCTTGAATGGGTTGAGCACGCTGAATTCTAATGGGATTCTTCTGCTTGCTCAGATTACAAACCTGAGGGGACATAAATTCAAATTGAGGAAAAACAGTTGTAGAATAGATGTGCAGAAATTTGTTTTTGGCCAGCGGGTGGTTAATTGCAGAAACAAACTTGCATCTGTGGTTGTGGAAGGGGTTGATAACTTAAATAAATTGAAGGAGGAACTGGATAAACTTTTAGAGGGAATGGATATATGAAGTTGTGAAATTGTTTTTTTTTTTTTTTTTTTGGGTGATGCTACAAAGCTCATACGCTTGTTTTCTTGCATTACTACTACTGCTATCTTCAACATGACATTCCATCCATATTGTGAAATTGTTACAATATGGACAGATAGTCATACTGAAGATAAATAAGCAGGTACCCACTTTCTAATCTGCCTGTAGTAGTAGGATTGACTTCAATACTTTTTCACAAAAGGTGTTAGAAAAAAACCTTTTCTGTCATTTTCTGCAATAGCAACTTGATTCAATCAGAGGGCTTGGTGCATGGTTGGTTTAGGAGCATTCCTCTTTCTTTTGTTAATAAATTTTTGCATTCTTCCCGAAACCAAAATTTTTCTTAGTTTCTCAAACCTTTACTTCATTGATTTTTCTTTAATTCTGGTCTGTATGTGATACACTGAATTGGCAAACTTCCAATTCAAAATTCCAGTTGTCTCATATGCTGAACTGTTTGCTGTACAGTGAATTGTCTTGCACCCAATGGATGTTGGATGAATGTGTTAAAATAGTCTTTCAGCACTAGAGTGATTGTTGGAATAACATTAGCATTAGCAGAGGCATTTGATGCAAGAAAGCAAGCTTATGCAGCATCAGCCAAAAAAAAAAAAAAAAAAACCCCACTTCCACTTCACACCTCTGTTCGTTCAAAATACCTGTCCAGCTGAGCCTTAAACTTATTTAGGCTATCAACCTCCACTACAAGGGATGGAAGTCTGTTCCACCAACCAACCACCCGCTGGCTAAAGGCAAATTTCCACACGTCTATCCTACACATGTCCTTCCTCAATTTGAATTTATGCCCTCTCAGGTGATTATTCTGAGCTAGAGGAAGAATCCCATCAGCATTGAGCATGCTCAAACCATTCAAGGCTTTATACACCTCTATCAGATCACCTCGCTGGTGCCTAGTCTCCAGACACTGTAATTTGCAAAACTTAAGCCTTTCTTCGTAAGAGCACCCCTTTGTTCCATTCACTAATCTTGTTGCCTGTCTCTGTACTCGTTCCAGCAGCTCTACATCCTTCTTGTAATGAGGCCTCCAGACCTGTATACAGTACTCTAGGTGTGGCCTGACCATTGCCTTATACAAGGGAATAATCACCTCCTTATCCCTGCTGGAAAAATTCCTGTATATCATTGACAATACTCCATGAGCTACTCTTGCAGCCCGTCTGCACTGCTCAGAGAACTTCATATCTGCCTGCACAACCACCCCCAAGTCCCTTTCATTCTCTACCACTGTCAGTGTAGTACCACAGAGTTGATACGTTGCTCTGGGGTTGCTGTTTCCCATGTGTAGTACTTTACATTTGTCAATGTTAAACTTCATTTGCCACCTCTCAGCCCATCTGCTCAACCTTTCCAGATCCTGTTGCAGCAGCATAGTGTCAGTAGTGTCCTTGACTACCCTGCCAACCTTTGTATCGTCTGCAAACTTGGACATTAAGCTTGATATACCATCATCAATATCATTTATAAATACAGAAAATAATAATGGACCCAACACTGAGCCCTGAGGGACTCCACTAATAACATTAGTCCACGATGAGCAGTGTCCATTGATTACCACTCTCTGTCTTCTCCCCCTCAACCACCCCTTTATCCATAGCAGCAATTTGCCTCCAATGCCACACTGCTCCAATTTGTGTAGCAGTCTTCCATGTGCAACAGTATCAAAAGCCTTTCTAAGATCCAAGTATATAATATCAAAGCTATTCCCTGCATCCAGTTCTTTTGTGACTTCATCATAGTATCCAATCAAATTGGTCAGGCAAGACCTGCCCTTAACAAAACCATGCTGCGTCTGAGCTATAACTGAATTCTTGTCTAGATGATCCTGCAGTGCTTCTTTAACCAGTGCCTCCATTAACTTTCCTGGAACAGAAGTTAAGCTCACAGGTCTATAATTACTTGTGTCAGCCTTTGATCCTCCTTTGTGAATTGGGGTCACATTTGCACATTTCCAGTCTATGGGTACCTCCCCTGAGTGTAAGGAAGCTCTCATAATTATGGCTAAAGGTTTGCTTACTTCCTTTGCTGCCTCCTTTAATATAACTGGATAGATCCCATCCACCCCGGGTGCCTTTCTTGTGTTTATCTTCAACAGTTTCTCCTCCACTTTACTCCCAGTTATTTCAAGATTCTGTAGCTTACTGCTAGAGTTGAATACACCTCTGGCATTCCCCTCGCTGAATAACTCCTCATGTGTGAATGTCGATGCAAAATATTCATTTAGTTTGTTAGCTACCTGAGCAGGGTCATCAACAGTTGACCCATCAATATCAAGTGGACCAATCTGATTCGTCCCCTTCCTTCTAGAGTTTACATAAGTAAAGAACTCTTTGCTGTTTTTCTTTGCATCCCTTGCCAAGGATTTCTCGTAATCTGCCTTTGCCTGCCTAACCTCCTTTGTAACTTGGTTGCATATCAACTTGTATCTATCATAGGCTTCTGTGTCATGTGTTAATTTGTAAGTATCCCATGCATTTTTCTTCTCTGCCATATGCCTCATTAGTTCATCTGACATCCATTTTGGCCTAAACCTTGAACAATATTTCTTAGTTGGTATGTAAAGCCTAGTAGCTTCCAAGATTAATTCTTTGAATGCTTCCCATTTTGAATTTGCTGTTGGTAACATCATCAGTTGGTCCCACTGTATAGAATTTAAATACTGTCTCAGTCCATCGTAGTCGCCTTTACGGAAGCAATAACCCTTCCCTTTACCCCTAATGGTAGTTACCTCTTTGAGTAAATCCCACTTCAGCACACTGTGATCACTGCCACCTAGTGGTTCATTTATCTGCAGATTCTTAATGCATGAAGAATCACTGCTGATAATCAAATCAAGAGTATTACTGCCTCTAGTTGCCTCCCGAACATGCTGATGTAGAAAACAATCATCCAATAAATCCACAAAAGCCCTGCTAGTGTGTGAGTGACCAGCCCCCAAATTCCAGTCAATATCTGGGAAATTAAAATCTCCCATTATAAGACTCTCTGATTTACTGGCCCACTCTATTTCCCTGTACAGTTCCTTATTATACTCATCAGAGTCATTAGGCCTATAGCACACTCCTACTCTCAATTTTGATCTCCCAATGCTTATGTCACACCAAACTGACTGAACACTGCACTGTCCAGCGATGTCGACTGGCTTCACTTCCTTGGTTTTTATGTGTTTCTTAACTAATAGCATAACCCCTCCCCCCTTCCTATCCTGTCTATCCTTTCTGTAGACGTTGTACTCCCCAAATTCCAGTTCTGCATCCCTTATATCTGTGTGACACCACGTCTCTGATATCCCAACAATATCTGCCTTTGATGTTTTGAGCAATACCTGAAATTCATCAAATTTATTTACTAACTACATTCCACCTGATGTTGTAGAAATGGATAGTTTGAATAAATTTAAGTAAACATTAGATGAATTATTAGAAGGAATGAACAGGTGAAGCATGTAGTACTTTTTTTTTTTTTTTTTGGCTACTTTTGTATAAGTTTTCTGCCTTGCATCATTTGTCATTTTTAATGCTTAGTACTCTAATATTAATGTACATTTATGAAGTCCACCTCAATTGGAGCATGCAAACACTGTCACTTTGTCCTTTTGATGCCTCGTACCAGTGGGAGACTCTTTATTAGCAGTAAGTGTTTTACCTTGTATACAATACTTAAATAATGTGGCTTCAAACCTAATTTATAAATCTTAGCTAGTGATAATGTTTTGTCCTTCAGTGAATGCATCAGTAGCCTCTTGCCTCTTTGTCAGCTGAGGGCTTCTTAACACATTATGCAGAGTAATTCCTCGGTTATACATATGCCTACAATGAATGATAGGCCATAGAAACGGGCGCCTCCGTAGCCAGGTGGGAAGGAGCAGCAGTGCGTAGCACATGCTTCTTGATTAGACCGGGGTTCGAGCCCGTCACCACCAAATACGGAGGACGAGGAAAGGTCAGGAAATGACCACCACATATCCCGGAGCAATATGGCCTTAGTTGCTAATGCTCCTAAAAAAAAAAAAAAATAAAACCAAACCAAGCCATAGAAACTTAACAGTTTTAAGTTTTATGGCTAGCTTTCATAATCAAGCTATAATCATAGCTATAATCAAGGGTAAATTCACAAAAAATTTTTCCTTTAGCATCTTCCCACTAATAGTTATTGCCTTCTGCAGGGCAGTATGATCTAAGTGAATGCTTCTTGTTACAGTCAATTTTTTTTCTTTTTGTCACGGTATGCAATGAAAATGATGAATCAGTGTCAAAAGTTTCTCACAGTTGCTTCACTGACTCACCATTGCGAAAATATTTAACAATACAGGTAGGTCCCGTTTTACGAGGTCCATTTTACGACTTTTCACATTAACGACTGTTTCAAAATATTACCTGAAAAGGCACCTCTGTAACCAGATGGCAAGGAGCAGCAGTGCATAGCACACACGTCTTGATTAGACCGGGGGTTCGAGCCCCTCACCACCAAATATGGAGGATGCGGAAAGGTCAGGGAATGACCACTGTATATCCCGGAGAAATATGGCTTTAGTTGCTAATGCTCCAAAAAACTAAAATAACAACATTACCTGAAAAAATTGAAAATAACAAAAAAATCACAACTCAGTAACACGTTGCAGCAGCACCTGCAAGTCCAAACATGCACTAGGCATTTCTTTTGTTTTTCGTGGTGTATTGTGGGTGGAATGGTAGCTACCCCAAGAGTTATTATTAATAGCCATATGGTGCAAGGAAGCCTGAGGCTTATGCTGCACCAGGAAAAAAAAAAAAAAATTCCCAAGTTACCCTGAGAGGGAGAGAGAGTCAAAAGTAGAAGGGAATCACCAAGAAAGAGAAGAATGATGATATCCAGCTCAGGACCCTGAGTGTGCCAAACCCATACTTACCAGATGTGTGCCCCCGGAGTTCTTTGTTTACATTCAGTGTGCCCTGTTCGTTTCATTGTGAATTTTCCCTCAATTGTTAACGGGTTACACAGTGTTATTTCTCATTAATAATAATTTTTGTGTAACCATAAGCTCTAAACGTAGGGCAGTTTCTGTGCTGGGTTGGGGGGGGTCAAAATGAGTGTAAAACAACTAAGGAGAAAATGGATGCGATTGCCACATGGAGTCTGGTGAGCATTGGTCGGTTGTGTGTAAGGCGTTAAGTTTAGCACCTTCTACTGTATCAACCAGCATTAGCAAGGGCACATGATGCAAGAAAGCAAGCTTATATAGCATCAGCCAAAAAAAAAAAAAAAAACCCTTATTTAACCCATCTCCTCACTCCAAATGTTTGTCAAGTTCTGCCTTGAATTTATTTAAGCTATCAAATTCTACGACAGATGGAAGTTTGTTCCAGCAGTCAACCACCCACTGGCTAAAGGCAAACTTCTGCACATCTATCCTACAACTGTCTTTCCTCAATTTGAATTTATGCCCTCTTAGGCGATTATTCTGAGCAAGAGGAGGAATCCCATCAGCATTGAGCATGCTCAAATCATTCAAGGCTTTATGAACAATGTTGATAAAATAAAGCGTGCACACACAGGGATAACAAGTGTGTCATCCTCCAGAACAACTTATTCATGCAGTGAGACAATGGAAAAAATGGAGAAATTGTTAGTGTTGTGGGTTGATGATATGAACCAAAATAACATTCCTGTTACACAGGTGGTAATTCTGGACAAGGCAAAGTCATTATTTGACGAAATATGTGAGGAGTCTGGTAGCACTGAAACATTTACAGCCAGCAAAGGGTGGTTTTATCAGTTTAAAAACTGTTGTAAAATTCATAATGTGAAAGTGTCTGGTGAGGCTGCTAGTGCTGATGTTGCAGTGGTGGAAGAGTATCCTTCTGAATTTAAACGCTTAATAGACGAAGGCAACTAGTACCACCCTGATTTAGTTTTTAATGTGGACGAAACGGGTAGTGGAATCATTACTTGAGTAAATACGTACTCAATTGGTCCACAGGTCCAAAGTAAAATTTTATTTTGTTAATTAATTTATATATAAGTATAAATAAAACATGTGCATTAAATGTTTAAAATATTTAATTATTTATAAAGAACAAAAATATTAATGGATACTTGGAAAAATTTTGGGAATTTTGCAACCTATCTCATTCAATTACATTATAATTTGGTCTTGTTTTACGAATTTTCATTTTACGACCGTTTTGCTGGAACCTAACCATATCATAAAATGGGTCCTACCTGTACAACCTTTTTCACAATAGATAGCACCATATTTGTATTTTGAACTACCACATTTCTCTGAGCCACTTGCTTTTCTTTTTGGTAACATACTGAAAACTAGCTGCCAATTCTAGGTGTAACTGAAAATAACTGAAATAACTGAAATAAATAACAGATCTGAGGAAAATTTCAAAAAATTTAAGATAAAAGTGTATATTGTTGAATTTTGTTGTAATATTTGAAATGACCTTGAATTTTAGTTTTCTCAGTAATCATAGTGTGTTCTTTATAGATTCTGATGTTAATTTTACAAGATCATATGAAGATGCTAATTTTGTAATAACAGCAGTTTATAATAATTGCTGTAATTTTTTTATAGATGGTTCATTCTTTATATAATAGTGGTGCTAATTCTATTTGGGAACACACCCTGCTTGATCCTAGCTATGCTAAGGGTGGAAGAAGGAAACCTAGTCCTAAGGATCCTGTTCAGTGAGTGTATTTATTTTTGAAACATGATTGTTTTATTTTTTTAAGATAATTGTGTGTTGAGCATTTGCTTCTTTTTGCCAGCTGGCTTTAGTCAGATTGATTCCAATAATTTTAAATATACATTACTAATATTGCAATGAATTTGACAAATGCTTTGTTTTAGCAGAAAATTAATATTGGCAAATGCTTTATTTTAGGTATTAGTATTGGCAGATGATGCAAGGAAGTAAACTTACACAGCATCAGTCAAAAATAATAATAATAATAAATAAATTATACAGAGATGAGATTCATTTAAATATAAAGGTTACAAGAATATTTTGCTAATGCTGTCAAGGCAGTCTTAGGTCGATAGGAAACCTGCTAGCTTGGGGAAAGGATACACAGACTAATAGATTAACAATAGCTGCAGGCAGAAGTGAAAGTGATTCTTCAACTGCTTCTATTGGAATAGGCAGCAGCCTGGTAAGCAAGGTACTGGGCATTTCAAGGCCTACTGTGGGCCATCATGAAACAAGGAAATGCATGGGCTGTGTTAGGGTAACTAAGAGTAATAACAGGTTCAAGTATACTTGCGTGTATACCAGTGCTGGGAGCATAGATAAATAAAGTTGATAAATTTGAAAGGCTGGTCAAGTCATTGCAGCATTGTAGGGATATCAGAGACTTGGTGTCACTCAGATATAAGCAATGCAGAATTTGAATATGGGGAGTACACTGTATACAGAAAGGATATTGTGTATATTATCAAGTGGCACTGGGGGTTCCTCCTACAACCCACATAATATACATTGTGACACTAAAATTCTGTAAATGCCAGAGGTAGTGTAAGTTTTAGTGTTAGTTTGGGTAGTGTGGTGTTGGCCTGTTGTTACTCCAGCATTTAGCCAGAGGTCCCCAATGGGGCCCCACATTGCCCATCCTGGCCTTTCGGAGGCACTCAGGTGTATTACAGGTAGAAAGTTCTCTGACAGGGGCAAATCCTGGACTATGCCTGAGCTTGCTGGGGAAGGCCTTAGAGGGAAAAATGCTAGAAGAGGAAAACATGAAAGAGGGTGACAGTGAAGATGGACGGAACAAATGAAGGAGATTAAAGTGGACAATAGGAAGGCTGTCCACCTGGAAATAGGAAGTTAGAGGGGTAGTGGGTGCTCTGTGGAGGAGCCCATCCTCACCTTGAGGGAGGCTCTTAAGGAAAAGTAAAAAGTTTGTGCTAGTAGGATCCACCAGGCAAAAAGTTGTGATGGTAGTGTGGGGAGGGGGGAAGAAAGTCATAGGATCAGAGTGCACTGTGTGGAGGAGGGATTTTTTTATTTATTTACAAAAATACATAAACAGAAACGCTCGAATTTATAATAATTCGAACCTGTGTAAGAAACTCAAGCAGAAAATGGAGCTTCTCTTACAAAATTGTAGAATGCAACAAAACTCTCAAAGACTCAAAGTAAAAGAAATACATATATGCACACTCAATGACATTTATGTATGTGGCCTGTTTGTAGTGGTTCCAGGACTTGGGTCCATCTCTGCAAATTGTCTCTGGCTTGACTACAGAATCTGTGTAAACAGAGCCTGAAATGTGAGTAGCCAATACCTGAGCAACTGTGTTGGCTGCTTTGGGTATTTCAAGGCCTGTGAGCAGGCCTTGAGATGCCCAAAGTTGAAATGCCCAATTATTCAAAAACCATTTTCCTGGTTTTTGAATAATTTTAAGCAGTGCCTGCTTCCAGAAATTGGGGAATATGCCTTCCCAGAGGCACTTGTAAAGATTTAACAAAATATTAGAGTAGAGCTCATGAAATCTGGTGATGACTGCATTTTCTACCAGGTCAGGGCCTGGACACTTTTAGGATTCAACTTGGCCACCCACCATAGCACCAGGTTCAGTAGCAGTGAAAAGATCAATGTCCAGGGTACCTTCGTAAGTGGCATTGTCTATTTGAATTTGATGCATATTGTCAAGATTGGGATCATCTTTGGGAAAGATGTGTTCAATGATTTTATCAACTGTTGAGTGCCAGTCATAAGTTTCATCGTTTTGATATTGCACTGTGTTGTATATATTTGGGCAGATAATTTTGTTCCTACAGATCTTGTTTATGAGACCCCAGGGACCAGTGTTGCCTGGGGTCTCATAAACTTGGGAAACCAATTGTCCAAGACCTTAATTTTTTTCTCTGCGATGGCTTTATGGTAGATTTTTCTCTTTTCCTTGTACTCTTGCTTGAGAGCATCAGGATCAGGCCAGTGCCTGCACCTTTGAAAGGCTCTCCATGCCACATGTGTTTGCTTTCAGAGATCAGTAAGTTCCTGTGTCCACCAAGGAGTATGAGAAGTGTGGACTTTCTTTCGTTTGGCAGCATATTCAGTGGCTCCTAAGAGGGATGACTGTACGTAACAAGCATATTCAGCTGCAGAGAAGTTGTTAAGGTTTGGAGCTGTCGCTTTGAAGTCAAGGTTCAGAGATACTCTAAATTTAGCCCAATTAATGTTTTGGATTGAGAATCTGCTAAGGTTCTCCAGATTGTTGTCATTGTTCTTTGGTGTTGCAGCTATGATAGTGAAGGAGATGGCATGGTGGTCACTGTTAGAAATGTCTGTAAGCATGTCCCACTCTGCAATGTGATTAGAAACTGGGGTGAGGTTAAAGTGAGGTCAATGTTGGACTCCCCATGCACATTGCAGAAAGTGTAGGGTTTACCAGCTTCATTGTGTACCGTCCAGTTGTGGGCCAGAATGAAGTCCTCAAGGAGGATGCTTCGAGAATTAGTTTGGTTACTGTGCCACAGATGGGATTTGCATTAGAATCTGTTGTCTAGGTTGGCATGTCCCATTCTGCTGTGGCAGTCCTCAAGTAGGTTTAGGGCTTCTTGAATATCACCTGCTGGTGGGCAGTAGAGGGAAACAAGGTAGAAGGATAGCTCTTGGGTAGCAACTGAATACATCTGTTTTTTTTTTTTTTTTTTTTTTTTTTTTGTTTATTGAATAAAGCGACCCCAAGCCAGAAAACTAGCAAATCCGCCATACGTATAGAAATGGTATAGTACAGTGTACAATTATCAACAATACAAATTAACTACACTGTGCAATGGTCATTCCCTCAGCTACAGCACAACAACCTGGACTAGGCTACAACAGAAACTGATAAAGAGACACTGTCCACAGATGAGTACAAGCATCACTTCCTAGAGACTGATCATCGCTGGTAATCTCCAAAAGATAGAGTTCAATGAACAGCCATCTACCAGCAGTCAGAGAGCTCAACAGAAGTTACTCATATTAACCAGCAAAATCAAACTGGAAGAAGGTACTATTGCAGGATAAAGAAAAACAACTAAGAAAACACTCCAAGAAAAACAACTAGGGCCGCTTGCCAACTGCATTGGCAGGAGCAGAAGTGGACATCCACCCATTAAGGAAACAGAGTACTAACATCCTGTCCATCTCTGCAAAGAATTTTCTCTGTTCCTATGTAAAAAATAACATGCTGTTCCATGTAAAGAAGAGGGTACAGTCCACCAATTCAACCATTATTGAACTCTTAACTATTCCAATTGCAAAAGTATATTCCTTCTCAAGAAAACTGAATTTGCAAAATTTTGAAAGCCAATAAAATTTTCCCTTGCTTGTTTTAACAAGTACTGGCTCAATCCCATCCACCAGACGAGTTACATTATCAACATTATTCAGTAAATCCAATCGCAAATCAGCATATTCCAATTAAACACAACAATTAAACACAACATTTTCCATGTTTTCAGATCACCACATATACAGTTACATCTTGCTATGATTCCAAGACTATTCAGTTTAGCAAAAAATGATCTGTGGCCTGTTAGTAAGAATATACAATGTAAAATTGGTACTAATCAGATCGGTCTAATATAATTCACACCATTAACATAAGGGAAAAATTTGAATGAATGTTATTCTACCTTTTTCTGAACAATTCCATCTGTTTTGCCATTTTTGTAAAAGGGACTTCCAGATCCTCTTCTTTTCATTTCTCAAGTCACTTGAAGTGATAATTTCAATGCCCAGCAACTCAGATTTTATACCTCTTCTCAAATAAAAGGATAGGCTTCTAAACACTAACTGCAAATCAAGTGGAATTTTTCCAGCTAACACTTGCAAAGCTTCTGTGGAAACTGTTCTATAGGCCATAACCATTTTGAGTAACATAACTTGATGTATAGAATAGAGCAGGGGTGGCCAGCGAGTCAATCGCGGATTTAATTTCGGTCGATCACGACGAATTTTAAATGTAGTCTTTGCTCGATTTGTGCACCTTGTGCAATTAAATTTTTGAGATGGTAGATCGCGGCACATTTTGAAGGAAAAAAGTAGATTGCATCACAAATTAAGTTGGCCACTCCTGGAATAGAGCTTTCTGGTGTTACTTACTTTGATTGCATGGTCAACCCAAATTGATGCATCATACATAACAATCGGCAGAAAAATACAATCATAAATAAAACAAAGTGCTTTCCCCTTTATCCCCCATTCCACCCACGTTATTCTTAAGATCATTGCAATAAATTTCTTCACCACCTCTGATATATAGTTAATATGCTAGATAACGTTCAAGCCACTAGCAATACATATTCCCAAGTATTTAATCATTAGCACCTGCTGTAAGGAAATACCATTCAACCTTATGAGCAGAGGTCTACTAAGAGCCAATTGACCTTCAACATCATGATTTTAGTTTTGGATGTAGAGATTGTCAACCTATGTAAATTACACCATTTGCATAATTCTTTCAATATGCAATCAGACCTCATTTCAAGCTCCTTTCTGGAGTTTCTGCACACACAAGTATTACCATATCATCTGCATAAGCTATTGTGTGTGAGTGGTCAAATTATCTCTTGAGCCAATCTTCCAAAACTAATTTCCACATTAAAGGACCAAAGACAGATCCCTGCAGACAGCTTCGAGTCACACAATGCATAATTGATCCAAAATTTGACTTAACCATTACTGTGCAATCCCTAAAGTAATCTTTAGTTATAGAGAAAATATTAAAAGAATCAAAAGCACCAGCAAAGTCTACAAAAATTTCCAAGGTATAATTCGATTCCCGAACATTGCAAACTGAAGAATGAAGCGCATCCTCAATACCTACACCAGGAATGAAGCCATATTATTTGTTAGAAACGCTAATATTACTTCTTTGGTAGATAACAATCTGCATGGCTAAAAGCTTCTCATAAACTTTTCCAGGACCAGGAAGCAGTGCATAGGTCTATATGAAACAGGTGAACTGGTTGGCTTGGTTGGAGATTTTAGGATAATCTTGAGCAGTGCATCCTTCCAGGGAGACTGAAATACACCATCTCTTAGACAGTTATTAAAAACTTGTAACAACTCGTTCGAATAAAGATTAGAGAACTTTTTGATTACCTCCCCCTCCAGTAGGTCCATACCTGGACATTTGTTATTTTTAATGGACTTATTAACAATGGTGAGAAGTTCATCAAGGGTAAAGGGTAATTCTTCAATATCATTACCATACGACTCATTCAATGCATGCATATGACGATGTTCTAGATTAACACTTGGGTTATCAGCCATATTATCATTACCTATAAGGTGATAAAAGATTGCACTCATGAAATCTTCCCACCTACATGTCTCAGTGGTGCCCCTGCCAATAGAATATATAACACTAGCAGCTGCTCTGAATTTGCCAGCACAAATTTTATAAACCAATCCCCAAGGGTCATTATTTCCTGCTGTTTTCACCAAAGTTTTCCAGCAGTCATATTTCTATTTAGTGATAGCATGGACATACTTGTTACAAAGGCTTTGATAGTCTTTCTTTAATTGAATAACTTCCAAGGCACTTTCCCTATGTTTGCTCCTCTGAAATTGCTTCCTAACCTTATTAACCTGTTTTTTCAATAGAGTAAGCTGAGGTGCCCACCACTTAACTGATCTTCCATTTCATAGCAGCTACACATTCATCATAGATAAGTTTTGCAAAATCCCAGAGTTCTCACCTGTCATGTTAGATGACTCAGAAATTGCAAACATTGCCTGCTGAAGACTTCTCTCAAAGTTATCCCAGTTTGCATGCTGAACAGCAAAGTGCCATAATTGATTCAAGGGAACACTGTTTTTCCTATGTGTATTGATTTCATAAAATATCACACAATGGTCACTCAATACCCAATCAGATTTGACTTTCCATCCACAGAAAAATCTAACGCCAATTGAGTTTGCAAGAGTTACGTTTATGTTTGATTCACCATTTACTGTCCAAAAGATGAACTCCTCCCCAGGTTGATTGTGAACCATAAGCTTCCTCGCCACTATCATATCATCTAAAGCAGGGGTGGCCAACTTAATTTGTGATGTGATCTACTTTTTTTCTTCAAAATGTGGGTTGATCTACCATCTCAAAAATTTCGTTGCACATGGTTAAATAAGTTCATCAACACATATTGAAAAATGTTGTTTATAAATTTTAAAATTAAATACAATTTTGGAATTCTTATTTTAAATTCATATGTATTTAAAATTTTAATTTATGCAAAGTTTGTGTCTTCATGTCATCTGCCAAGCTTTCAAAATCAGGGATATACTGTGATAAGGCCAATTGTAAAGAATCTTCTGTATGCAAGTCCTTAAGAGTAGAGCGATTCTTTGTTTGTTTCAAATACGAAAAGGCAGATTCACATAGATATGTGGAACCAAAACAGGAATTTAAAACTACATTTTTTTTTCACATTTGGGTACTTTACTTGGCAAACATATTTCCAAAAGTCTTCTTCTGATGATTTGGCTTTTAGGAAGACATCATTTCCAATGTAATGATTTAATTTTCAAGTAATATTTTCTCCGTGTGAAAAATCTCAGCGTGTTTTTTTTTTTTTTTCTCTGCAATTTGTTTCGTATTAAATGGATAAGAAATATATTGAACAATTCCTTCAATTGTTTTAAAATCACTGAATCTGGTTTCAAAATTATTCACAACGTTCTCAATTTCAGAAACGTATTTCTCACTATTAAATTCAAAAACAGGATATGTTTGCAAAATGATCGGATTTTTTTTTTAGCCATTGCCAAAAATTGATGTTTATATGCAGAATTACTACTAATCAGTGGATTGAAGTGCCTTTATAAATTTCCTTTTTTTGGGTATAGCCACGGAATCATTGCAAATCAAACAACATTTTTCTTTTATCATTACAAAAAAGTATTCTAGTTCCCACCCTTGATGAAAATGACACGTTTTGCTCTTTTTCGTAGTACTAATTTTAAATCGAAGATTATTAAATTAACGTATAAGTACTGTGCAGTTATTAATATTAAGTAAGCTAAATAAGAATTCAACACATACACATGCCTTCCACAACGTAACTGCATGCATTTTCACTGGACAAGCCTAGCGACTGTGCGACGACAAGAATAGTCACATGGTTCAACAGATTTGTAATAAGCGTATGTAGTGGAGCGCATAATAATAATATTTGGATTTTGACTAATTTATTTTTTATATATAGTCGAACTTCCCTATAATGAATTCGATAAATCCAGCGAAAAATTCGTTATTGAGAAATTTCGTTATACGGAGAATATCTTTTTTATTAGAAATTGTTATCTAATTAGAAAATGAAAATACATTTATTTTTAATGTATTTTATTTCAAAAACACTTATTTAAAGTTTCACACAATTTTCACACACGTTTACACAATTTTCGCCGGTAAGTATCACAAATTAAAAAAAAAAAATCTGTAATTTTCGTTTGCACAGTACAATTAAAAAATGTCTGTTTCTCAGAGAAAACTGTAGACCCATACGAACTGTTTTAAAAGTGTTAATCATTTCTTCGCGAGTTGGCTTTTCTACGGGTTGTTCTGATGCATCTTCAGCGTCATTGTTAATTTCTTCGTGATCATGGTCATGTCTAACACTGTTCAGCAGTATTTCATCTTCATTTGGATGTTCTGCTGTAGTCAGACCTTGATCTACATAAACATAACTATCCAGTGTTATTTCATTTTCGATGTTTCCGGACGATTCTAATAATGTCCAAAAGTTTTTCAGTTGTGAAAGGGGCAGTTCATCTTGTTTGTCCAGTTGTTGTTCAACTTCAAATCCCGCTTTCAAAAAACAATTTTGAATAGTGTATTTGGTGACATTATTTGTCCAAACTTTTGCCAGTTCAGAGATGCAATCTTTAAGGTTAATTGTAACCTCCAAGTTTCTATCGACAATTGATTGACGCATTGACAATCTTCATTATTATTCTCTTTCGATAATGAAATTTAAAATTTTTAATAATGCCTTGGTCCATTGGCTGGAGTTTTGACATTATGTTTGGTGGTAAAAACAACAACTTCGCACTTTTAAGTTTGGCAGAAATACTGGCAGGTTGTGCTGGACAGTTGTCAGTTACCAACACGATTTTCCTTTTTTCTTTTGTTATACGCTTGTCTAGTTTTAATATCGATTCTTCAAAAATATCACTTGTCATCCACTTTTTTATTAAAGGTGTAGAGTCAACTTCCAAAGATTTTGTGCCTCAAAAACATCTTGGGTTTTTTGATATTACAATGACTAAAAGTCTTAATTTTTCACTTCCTGTACTATTTGCTCCAACTAGCACAGTGATTCTTTCTTTGCTTTGTTTTCCGCCAAAACATTTATCATCCTTAAAAGCAAGTATTCTATTCGGCAAACATTTAAAGAATAAACCCATTTCATAGGCATTAAAAACATCCTTACACTCATATTCTTCCAAAATCTTCTATAAGGTTTTTCCTCCAACTGTTGCAATCTTCTTTACTTACATTAACACTTTCTCCACAAATAACCTTTTCCACAATTCTGTGGAAAAATTCGCTTCTTAAATTTATTCACTGAAATTTATTTGCTTCAATTCGAAACAATTCACTTCTTAAATTTATCTAGCCACCCAGTGCTTGCATTAAATTCTGTATGTCCAAGGGACTGTGCAAATTTCAGAGCTTGTTGCTTAATTATTAGGCCCAATATTGGGATATTCTTTTCACATATCATTTGCATCCACTTTAGAACAGCTCTATCAACATCTTCGTATATACACAACTTAATTCGCTTCTTGTCTGCTCCTCCTTCAATTGCATTTAAAATCGATTTTCTATCAATTTTAGATCAATCAATAGATAAACTGCTTGCAGGTATGCCATATTTCTCTGCAACATCTTTTTTTTTAAAACCCTGGTCAATATCATAACAATCTTTGCTTTATCATTAATACTTAAACACTTTCTCTTCGACATCGTAAAAATTTTCTTTCTTTCCACAATTGTAAAAATTACTCGACTGCAGCTCTTGCCGATACATACACTGCAAACTTTGCTGCGCTGGCCATATTGTGAATTGTTGGTACCGTCTACTCAATGATGTTCGCTTGTCAATTCAACAGTATCACATGACCTTTCCTATCAATCACTTTGAAGAAATATATGACTTTGTGAATTTCTTTTATTCTGCTTTCATTCATGCGTACACGAAAGAATATTTATGATTAATGTATGCTGTATGTTATTTTTCAGAAAAAAACAAAAAAAACAAAAGCATATAGCCTATGTGATAGATGACGAGCGAAATAAAAAAAAAATTCATGAAAACCATCTACTGGGAGTCCAGTTTTTTTTTTTTTTTTTATGTGAATCTCAAACACGAGAGGTATTAGAACCTATAGTACTTAGAAGGGATAAGGAGGTGATTATTCCCTTGTATAAGGCAATGGTTAGGCCACATCTTGAGTACTCTATACAGGTCTGGAGGCCTCATTTCAAGAAGGATGTAGAGCTGCTGGAACGGGTACAGAGAAGGGCAACAAGATTAGTGAATGGAACAAAGGGTTGCTCTTACGAAGAAAGGCTTAAGTTTTGCAAATTACAGAGTCTGGAGACTAGGCACCGGCGAGGTGATCGGATAGAGGTGTATAAGGCTTTGAATGGTTTGAGCATGCTCAATGCCAATGGGATTCTTCATCTTGCTCAGAATAATCACCTCAGAGGGCATAAATTCAAATTGAGGAAGGACGGATGTCGGATAGATGTGCGGAAATTTGCCTTTGGCCCGCAGTTGGTGGAACCGACTTCCATCATTTGTTGTTGAAGTTGATAGCCTAAACAAATTTAAAGCTCAACTGGACAGGTATTTCGAACGAACGGAGGGGTGAAATGGGAGTGGGGGTTTTTTTTTTTTTTTTTTGGCTGATGCTGAATAAGCTTGCTTTCTTGCATCATATGCCTCTACTAATGCTAATGCTAGAACCGTGCTTGGGTTGGAGGTTGACAAGACGAAAGAAGATATTTGTTGACATTGGACTTGAACTTCTGTAGATTGTAATTTTCAGGAAATACATATGAAGGAAGGTTGTTCCAGAAAACGACAGTTGAATGAATTAAAGGAGGAGATGAAAAGTTGGTTCTGTGGGTTTGAAGTTGGACAGTAAATGGATGTTGGCTGGTGGCAGCACGTGTTTGGACTGTTTTGAAAGAGAGAGCGGGAATTATAGAAGCCAGTTCAGAAGAACAGTGCCCATGGAAGTATCTGTAGAAGACACATGCAGCAGAAACAGTACGTCTATGAGAAAGTGATTGGAGAGACTATTAGAGATGAATCATTAATTAACCTAACTGCCCTCTTCTGAATGGAATCAAGAAGCCTGAGAGAGGTTTTGGGTGCACCACCCCAGATGTGGGAACAATATTCCATGGCAGGGCGGATTTGTGATTTATACAGAGTGAGCAGCTGTTTGGAAGAAAAATAATGCCGAGAGCGAAAGAGGAAACCAAGTTTTTTAGATGCAGAGGAAGCAATATTTGTAATGTGCTTCTGCCAAGAGAGATTAGAAGTCAAGGTAATCCCCAAAAGAGATATATCATTTTGCCTAGAAATCGGAGTGTCACTAAAGATATGCACAGGAGCAGAAGAATCCTTTTTGCGAGATATAAGACAAGACTGAGTTTTAGAAGGGTTGAAATCAACTAAGTTGTCTTTGCCCTACTGCAGAATTACCTGAAGATCGGCATTTAAGGAATTGGTAGCAGATTTTCGAGAAGTTGAAGCTGATTGAGCAGGACAAGGTTTCTCAAAATGGAAAGTTGAATGCAATGTGCTATAAACGGCAAAACTATGGATGGGATTTCCAGTCAATGGAAGAAGGTCATTGATATACAAAAGAAAAAGAGTGGGGGAAAGAACTGAACCTTGGGGGACACCGGCATTAGTGGAGAAGTTAGAAGACAGAGAGCCATGTACCATCGCCCTCAGTGAGCGATCAGAGAGAAAACTGGATAACCAATTACCAAAAACAGTTGGCAAACCATAAGATGGAAGCTTGTTTAGAAGACCTTTATGCCAAACACGATCAAAAGCCTTTGAGATGTCAAGAGCAACTACTTGTGTTTCACTGAACCTTTCCATTGAATTAGTCCATAAATGGGTAACATAAGCCAGAATATCACCAGTGGATCGACACTGATGGAATCCATACTGTCAATCGTTGATCAGACAGAAGGTTTCTAGGTAGTTTAAGAGTTGGCGGTTAATTGATTTCTCCATTACTTTAGAAAGAGTAGAAGTAATTGCAATGGGACGATAATTGGATGGGAGGGATTTGTCACCCTTTTTAGGAACTGGCTGGATACGAGCAAATTTCCAAGCAGAAGGAAAAACACCTTTAGAATAAGAAAGTGAAAAAAGGCAGCAAAGAATAGGAGTAAGTTCAGGAGCACAGGTTTTGAGAACAAGTGGAGAAATACCATCAGGACCTAGAGCTTTCTTAGTATCAAGATTCATCAAAATCCTTCTGATATCCTTTTGATGGAAGACCACAGGAGGCATTGAATGGAGCGTGTTGGGAATGGTGGGAGGTGTTTTACCAAGATCATTAATACATGAGCTGGAAGAAAAATGGGATGCTAGCAGGTCAGCTTTATCCTTGGCTGAAGTGGCAACAGAACCATCTGGTTTTGACAGAGGTGGGAGCAGAGATGGGCAAAAGTTGCGGCCAATATCTTTGGCAAGAGACCAGAATGCTCCGCTACCATTATTGCAAGAAGCAAGTTTTCTACTTTTAGTCTGTTCAAACTCTAGTTTGGACTGATTAATAACTGCTTTACAGTTGTTGCGAGCTTTGGTGTAGGCAGAAAATGAAACTGAAGAATTAGAAACAAGCCAATTACGATATGCAACATTCTTCTCTTGAACAGCCTTAGAACATTTATTGGAAAACCAAGGTTTAGATAAGGGACGAGATTTTAAAGTGGAGTGTGGGATAAAGGATTCCATTCCTGCAAGAATAATTTCACTGACACGATCTGAGCAAACGTTGACATCAGAAGTTTTGAAACAGTAATCCGACCAAGGAAAAGAAGAAAAGAAGTCTCGCAGGTCATCCCATTTTGCATTCTTGTAATGCCAAACAACACGAGGTTGGGAATAGCCATGAGATAAAGGTTCCATTGGAGAAGAGACAATCACCAAGTTGTGATCTGAAGTGCCTAAAGGACCTCTCACTTCAACCGTGTACTTAGAAAGGTTGTGTTTGTGAGAAAAAGATCAGGCGTATTGGCTATATGATTAGGATTGTCCGGTATTTTTGTAGGTAAATGAACAATCTGTGCTAGGTCATTAGTAATTGCCAAAGCCTCAGCATCTTGACCTGCTGGGTCGGTGTGACTAGAAAACGGAAGCCAGCTGGAGTTGTGAACATCAAAATCACCAAGGAAAATTACCTCACTGTTAGGAAAGTTGGACTGGAGAAAGTCAAGTCAAGTACCAACCCCGTATATTTATACAGTTTATTAAGTATAAATTTATTATTCAAGTATAAAAAAAAAGTATGTTTAAAAAATAAGTAAAAATTAGTAAAAAAAAATAAGTAAAAATTAATAAAAAAAAATAGGTAAAAATAATTTCATAATAAACACACTGCAGACTTCTTACTGTTTGTGTCTGTTGCTGAATGATGTTTCCAGATCTGTAACCAAGTTACAAAGGAGGTTAGGCAGGCGAAGGCAGATTACGAGAGATCCTTGGCAAGGGATGCGAAGAAAAACAGCAAAGAGTTCTTTACTTATGTAAACTCTAGAAGGAAGGGGATGAATCAGATTGGTCCACTTGATATCGATGGGTCAACTGTTGATGACCCTGCTCAGGTAGCTAACACACTAAATGAATATTTTGCATCGACATTCACACATGAGGAGTTATTCAGCGAGGGGAATGCCAGAGGTGTATTCAACTCTAGCAGTAAGCTAGAGAATCTTGTAATAACTGAGAGCAAAGCGGAGGAGAAATTGTTGAAGATAAACACAAGAAAGGCACCTGGGGTGGATGGGATCTATCCAGTTACATTAAAGGAGGCAGCAAAGGAAGTAAGCAAACCCTTAGCCATAATTATGAGAGCTTCCTTGAACTCAGGGGAGGTACCCATGGACTGGAGATGTGCAAATGTGACCCCAATTCACAAAGGAGGATCAAAGGCTGACACAAGTAATTATAGACCTGTGAGTTTAACTTCTGTTCCCGGAAAATTAATGGAGGCACTGGTTAAAGAAGCACTGCAGGATCATCTAGACAAGACTTCAGTTATAGCTAGGACACAGCATGGTTTTGTTAAGGGGAAGTCTTGCCTGACCAATTTGATTGGATACTATGATGCAGTCACAAAAGAACTGGATGCAGGGAATAACTTTGATATTATATAATTGAATCTTAGAAAGGCTTTTGATACTGTTGCACATGGAAGACTGCTGCACAAATTGGAGCAGTGTGGCATTGGAGGCAAATTGCTGCTATGGATAAAGGGGTGGTTGAGGGGGAGAAGACAGAGAGTGGTAATCAATGGACACTGCTCATCGTGGACTAATGTTATTAGTGGAGTCCCTCAGGGTTCAGTATTGGGTCCTTTATTGTTTTCTGTATTTATAAATGATATTGATGATGGTATATCAGGCTTAATGTCCAAGTTTGCAGACGATACGAAGGTTGGCAGGGTTGTCAAGGACACTACTGACACTATGCTGCTGCAACAGGATTTGGAAAGGTTGAGCAGATGGGCTTCGAGGTGGCAAATGAAGTTTAACATTGACAAATGTATAAAGTACAACATATGGGAAACAGCAACCCCAGAGCAACGTATCAACTCTGTGGTACTACACTGACAGTAGTAGAGAATGAAAGGGACCTATGGGTGGTTGTGCAGGCAGATATGAAGTTCTCTGAGCAGTGCAGACAGGCTGCAAGAGTAGCTCATGGTGTATTGTCAATGATATATAGGAATTTTTCTAGCAGGGATAAGGAGGTGATTATTCGCTTGTATAAGGCAATGGTCAGGCCACACCTAGAGTACTGTATACAGGCCTGGAGGCCTCATTTCAAGAAGGTTGTAGAAGGTTGTACCCTTCTCTGTACTGGAACGAGTACAGAGAAGGGCAACAAGATTGGTGAATGAGACAAAGGGGTGCTCTTAGGAAGAAAGGCTTAAGTTTTGCGAATTACAGTGTCTGGAAACTAGGCACCAGCAAGGTGATCTGATAGAGGTGTACAAAGCCTTGAATGGTTTGAGCATGCTCAATGCTGATGGGATTCTTCCTCTTGCTCAGAATAATCAGCTGAGAGGGCATAAATTCAAATTGAGGAAAGACAGATGTAGGATAGATGTGCGGAAATTTGCCTTTAGCCAGCGGGTGGTTGGTAGGTGGAACAGACTTCCATCCCTTGTCGTGGAAGTTGATAGCCTAAATAGGTTTAAGGCTCAGCTGGACAGGTATTTCGAACGAACAGAGGGGTGAAGTGGAAGTGGTTATTTTTTATTTATGTTACTTTTTTTCTTTTTTTTTTTGTTTGGCTGATGCTGCATAAGCTTGTTTTCTTGCATCAAATGCCTCTACTAATGCTAATGCTAAACTGGATAGATCCCATCCACCCCAGGTGCTTTTCTTATGTTTAACTTCAACAATTTCTTCTTCACTTTGCTCTCAGTTATTACAAAATCATTAAGTATCCTGCTACAATTTGATAACCTTCTGCCATTTTCAAACCTTAATTCCTCATGTGTGAATGTAGATGCAAAATACTCATTCAGTTTCTTTGCTATCTGAGCAGGATCATCAACAGTCAAACCATCGATGTCAAGTGGACCAATCAGATTCATCCCCTTCGTTTTAGAGTTTATATAAGTGAAGAAATCCTTGCTGTTTTTCTTAGCATCTTTTGCCAAGGATTTCTTGTAATCTGCCTTCGCCTGCCTAACCTCCTTTGTGATCTGATTACAGACTAGCTTCTATCTGCCATAGGCTTCTGAGTCGCTTGATAATTTATATGCATCCCATGCAAAAGTTAACATTTAAGCTATTATTTAAAATTACAGTCGCAGATTTTGCCTTTATACTTTTGTTGTGCTCTACCCAACTAGAAATCAGAATAGAGTAAGGCTCCCGAAGGCATATAATATCAAAGTTTTCATCATGGACTACAACCCTTAATTGAACTAGGACAAAGCAAGCCTTATCGATCAATTCGGCCCTGGAAAGAATGTGCAAGGCTCAAGGGGTAGAATTTTTTTCAGCCTGGACTGTACTTGTTAACAGGAGAGATTGCTTCTACAGGGATGGGATACCCTTAAATAGAAAGGGTGCAAGAATATTTGCTGATGCTATCGAGGCAGTGTTAGTTGGGTCGGAAAACTGCTAGCTTGGGGGGAGACAAAGACCAATAGATTGACAGCAGCTACTGGCAGAGGTGAAAGAGATTCTTGCACTGCTTCTATTAGAATGAGCAGAAGCCTGAAAAACAAGATGCATAATATTTCAGAGACTGCTGGGAGCCATTGCGGTACAAGTAAACACATGGGTTGTGTTAGGGTAGCTAAGAATAGAAACAGGTGCAGGTATACTTGCGTGTACACCAATGCTAGGAGTTTAGTAAATAAATTTGATGAATTTGAGGTATTGCTCAAAACATTAAAGGCAGATATTGTTGGGATATCAGAGACTTGGTGTCACACAGATATAAGGGAGGCAGAACTGGAATTTGGGGAGTACAACGTCTACAGAAAGGACAGACAGGATAGGAAGGGGGAAGGGGTTATGCTATTAGTTAAGAAACACATAAAAACCAACGAAGTGAAGCCAGTCGACATTGCTGGACAGTGCAGTATTGAGTCAGTTTGGTGTGACATAAGCATTGGGAGATCAAAATTGAGAGTAGGAGTGTGCTATAGGCCTAATGACTCTGATGAGTATAATAAGAAACTGTACAGGGAAATAGAGTGGGCCAGTAAATTAGAGAGTCTTATAATGGGAGATTTTAATTTCCCAGATATTGACTGGAATTTGGGGGCTGGTCACACACACTAGCAGGGCTTTTGTGGATTTATTGGATGATTGTTTTCTACATCAGCATGTTCGGGAGGCAACTAGAGGGAGTAATACTCTTGATTTGATTATTAGCAGTGATTCTTCATGCATTAAGAATCTGCAGATAAATGAACCACTAGGTGGCAGTGATCACAGTGTGCTGAAGTGGGATTTACTCAAAGAGGTAACTACCATTAGGGGTAAAGGGAAGGGTTATTGCTTCCGTAAAGGCGACTACGATGGACTGAGACACTATTTAAATTCTATACAGTGGGACCAACTGATGATGTTACCAACAGCAAATTCAAAATGGGAAGCATTCAAAGAACTTATCTTGGAAGCTACTAGGCTTTACATACCAACTAAGACATATTGTTCAAGGTTAAGGCCAAAATAGATGTCAGATGAACTAATGAGGCATATGGCAGAGTAGAAAAATGCATGGGATACTTACAAATTAACACATGACACAGAAGCCTATGATAGATACAAGTTGATATGCAACCAAGTTACAAAGGAGGTTAGGCAGGCGAAAGCAGATTACGAGAAATCCTTGGCAAGGGATGCAAAAAAAAAAACAGCAAAGAGTTCTTTACTTATGTAAACTCTAGAAGGAAGGGGATGAATCAGATTGGTCCACTTGATATTGATGGGTCATCTGTTGATGATCCTGCCCAAGTAGCTAACAAACTAAATGAATATTTTGCATCGACATTCACACATGAGGAGTTATTCAGCGAGGGGAATGCCAGAGGTGTATTCAACTCTAGCAGTAAGCTACAGAATCTTGAAATAACTGAGAGTAAGGTGGAGGAGAGGTTGTTGAAGATAGACACAAGAAAGGCACCCGGGGTGGATGGGATCTATCCAGTTATATTAAAGGAGGCAGCAAAGGAAGTAAGCAAACCCTTAGCCATAATTATGAGAGCTTCCTTGGACTCAGGGGAGGTACCCACAGACTGGAAATGTGCAAATGTGACCCCAATTCACAAAGGAGGATCAAAGGCTGACACAAGTAATTATAGACCTGTGAGCTTAACTTCTGTTCCAGAAAAATTAATGGAGGCACTGGTTAAAGAAGCACTGCAGGATCATTTAGACAAGACTTCAGTTATAGCTCGGACACAGCATGTTTTTGTTAAGGGGAAATCTTGCCTGACCAATTTGATTGGATACTATGATGCAGTCACAAAAGAACTGGATGCAGGGAATAGCTTTGATATTATATACTTGGACCTTAGAAAGGCTTTTGATACTGTGGCACATGGAAGACTGCTACACAAATTGGAGCAGTGTGACATTGGAGGCAAATTGCTGCTATGGATAAAGGGGTGGTTGAGGGGGAGAAGACAGAGTGGTAATCAATGGACACTGCTCATCGTGGACTAATGTTATTAGTAGTCCCTCAGGGCTTAGTGTTGGGTCCATTATTGTTTTCTGTATTTATAAATGATATTGATGATGGTATATCAAGCTTAATGTCCAAGTTTGCAGACGATACAAAGGTTGGCCGGGTTGTCAAGGACACTACTGACACTATGCTGCTGCAACAGGATCTGGAAAGGTTGAGCAGATGGGCTGAGAGGTGGCAAATGAAGTTTAACATTGACAAATGTAAAATACTACACATGGGAAACAGCAACCCCAGAGCAACGTATCAACTCTGTGGTACTACACTAACAGTGGTAGAGAATGAAAGAGACTTGGGGGTGGTTGTGCAGGCAGATATGAAGTTCTCTGACAGTGCAGACGGGCTGCAAGAGTAGCTCATGGAGTATTGTCAATGATATACAGGAATTTTTCCAGCTGGGATAAGGAGGTGATTATTCCCTTGTATAAGGCAATGGTCAGGCCACACCTAGAGTACTGTATACAGGTCTGGAGGCCTCATTCCAAGAAGGATGTAGAGCTGCTGGAACGAGTACAGAGAAGGGCAACAAGATTAGTGAATGGAACAAAGGGGTGCTCTTACGAAGAAAGGCTTAAGTTTTGCAAATTACAGTGTCTGGAGACTAGGCACCAGCGAGGTGATCTGATAGAGGTGTATAAAGCCTTGAATGGTTTGAGCATGCTCAATGCTGATGGGATTCTTCCTCTAGCTCAGAATAATCACCTGAGAGGGCATAAATTCAAATTGAGGAAGGACAGATGTAGGATAGACGTGCGGAAATTTGCCTTTAGCCAGCGGGTGGTTGGTTGGTGGAACAGACTTCCATCCCTTGTCGTGGAGGTTGATAGCCTAAATAGGTTTAAGGCTCAGCTGGACAGGTATTTTGAACGAACAGAGGGGTGAAATGGAAGTGGGTTTTTTTTTTTTTTTTGGCTGATGCTGCATAAGCTTGCTTTCTTGCATCAAATGCCTCTACTAATGCTTTTACCATTCAGCTGTAGTACCTTCAAATACGTACTATCATTGCCATTATTTAAATCTCTACCATTATTCAAAATTCTAAAATTATCCATCGTCCTCTCTCGCCCTTGCTAATTCCTATGTCCTTCTATATTCGGGGCAACTGACATCTCTCACTGAATGGTCAATAGCTCGCCCCTTCCTTTTACAATTCACACAATATAAAGGCTTGTCTTTCTGTTTACAATCTTAAAACACATGCCCCCTCAGCACTCTGACCACACAACATAGTTATGTGTGTGCACATGCTTGAGTAGTGGCTGTATCCTAGACATTTAAAACATTTTAACACTATAGTAAATCTTTTAAATTTATGGGAATCATATCCCAAAAATATTCTGTCACTGTTTCTCAAAATGTTTAATAATTTTGGATCTAGTAATGGATAGAAAGAATACTTGACGAGAATCAACCGAAAGAGCAAGCTGGCTTCAGGACAGGATTCTCGACTATGGATCTGGAGAAAACAAATGAATATAAAACAAGATTATACCCGGCATTTGTAGGTTATGAAAAGGCATTTGACTCCATGCAGCATAAGGCAATGTTTCGGGCACTAGAAAGACAAGGCATAGACACCACATACATTATGATTTTGAAGAAAATATACGAGAACACTACCTCCTTTATTAGACTAGACAAAGACAGAAAAGACAAAGGCAAATGTGGGAGGACTGAGGACGAGGGTTGCCTGTGCGGACGTGCCTTTCTGCCGCTCTTGGAACAGAAAAGTTTTTTCTGATTTATTTTCTGCTTTATTAGTTTAAATTGACATATTAACTTATTTTCTAGAGTAGCTTTATATTCCTATTTACGGTACTTAAGTTTAAAGTAACTTAGATAGAGATTTTGTAGGTATTACTTAGTATCGGAAAGGGTATAAAATCCACGTGTTTACCGATCGTAAATGGCCACCATTGCTACGCGAAAATTAATCAGTAAAATCTATTAATCTTGTCGAACTTCATTGCCAATTAAATTGTACTTTTAACTATACATATAACCACTTAGGTTACGTAATATAAATAATTAGTAAAAATAAATAATTAATACATAACTTGATACAGAAGTTATATAAAGGGATTTCGTAGATAACACTCGTTACTGAAACAAATATTTTGTAGATAACGCTCGTTACTGAAACAAATATTTCGTAGATAACACTCGTAGATTTCGTAGATAACACTCGTTACTGAAACATAAATATAGCGTTATAACTGTGTTGGGATACAAGTTTAGGATTTAATTTTGTACTGAAATTGAAATTTTTATTGAAAGTAAATCGAAATCATGACTCAAACCAGAACAGCAAAGCAAAAGGCTCAAGCTAATGGGAATGCTGTGGCTCAGAGGAGAACTGAGGGGGGCAGTTGCCCTCTGAATCACAGCCTTTTAAGATACACTATTTGCTTGATGTTTGCGGAGCAGTCAGGTATGGGACATGATACTGCCATGGGGGATGTCTTTGTACGTGCGCGATGCAAGGAGTGTAAGGAAATCAGGCGTCAACTCTGCATTGTTATGGGCCTATATGAGAGCTTGAAGGACAGGGTGGATGCCCTCGAAGGATTACAAGTGAGGGGCCCATCAAGCTCTCAGCTGCCCACACCAATGCCAGAGCTTGCACTTGGTCATTGTGCAACACAGCAGCAGCCCCCAAGGCAGAATGCGCTGGTCCCAAAGGAACTAGTAGTTGTTGGTGACTCTATTGTCAGGGAAACGGGAAACATGCTTTGTAAAAAGGATAGGTGGAACAGGACCAGGGTATGTCTGCCAGGGGCAAAGGTTGATGACGTTGTAGAGCGGATATCATCTTTTAAGGGCACAAAAAGTGATATAGTTGTATATGTTGGCACTAATGATATTAAGAGTAGGAGACCGGCGAAATTACTTAACAAGTACAGGTCACTGATAAAAAAAAAGCCGTGAATTAGGGTTGAATTTGAAAGTGTCTGCAATTCTGCCCAGACACGATAGGAGGGAGTATATGATGAGAGCCCTGTCGATCAATTCGGCCCTGGAAAGATTGTGCAGGGCTCAAGGGGTAGAATTTTTTCAGCCTGGTCTGTACTTGTTAACAGGAGAGACTGCTTCTACAGGGATGGGATACACTTAAATAGAAAGGGTGCAAGAATGTTTGCTGATGCTATCGAGGCAGTGTTAGAAAGGTCGGAAAACTGCTAGATTGCGGGGATACAAGGACTAATAGATTAACAGTAGCCACTGGCAGAGGTGGAAGTGATTCTTGCACTGCTTCTATTGGAATGAGCAGCAGCCTGGAAAATAAGATGCAGGATATTTCAGAGACTGCTGTGAATCATTGGGGTACAAGTAAACACATGGGTTGTGTTAGGGTAGCTAAGAGGAAGAGCAGGTGCATGTATACTTGCGTGTACACCAATGCTAGGAGTCTAGTAAATAAATTTGATGAATTTGAGGTATTGCTCAAAACATCAAAGGCAGATATTGTTGGGATTTCAGAGACGTGGTGTCACACAGATATAAGGAATGCAGAACTGGAATTTGGGGAGTACGATGTGTACCGAAAGGATAGACAGGATAGGAAGGGAGGAGGGGTTATGCTATTAGTTAAGAAACACATAAAATCCAAGGAAGTGAAGCCAGTCGACATCGCTGGACAGTGCAGTGTTGAGTCAGTTTGGTGTGACATAAGCATTGGGAGATCAAAATTGAGAGTAGGAGTGTGCTATAGGCCTAATGACTCTGATGAGTATAATAAGAAACTGTACAGAGAAATAGAGTGGGCCAGTAAATCAGAGAGTCTTATTATGGGGGATTTTAATTTCCCAGATATTGACTGGAATTTGGGGGCTGGTCACTCACACACTAGCAAGGCTTTTGTGGATTTATTGGATGATTGTTTTCTACATCAGCATGTTCGGGAAGCAACTAGAGGGAGTAATACTCTTGATTTGATTATCAGTAGTGATTCTTCATGCATTAAGAATCTGCAGATACATGAACCACTAGGTGGCAGTGATCACAGTGTTCTGAAGTGGGATTTACTCAAAGAGGTAACTACCATTAGGGGTAAAGGGAAGGGGTATTGCTTTCGTAAAGGCGACTACGGTGGACTGAGACAGTATTTAAATTCTATACAGTGGGATCAACTGATGATGTTACCAACAGCAAATTCAAAATGAGAAGCATTCAAAGAACTTATCTTGGAAGCTAGGCTTTACATACCAACTAAGAAATATTGTTCAAGGTTTAGGCCTAAATGGATGTCAGAAGAACTAATGAGGCATATGGCAGAGAAGAAAAATGCATGGGATACATACAAATTAACACGTGATACAGAAGCCTATGATAGATACAAAGTTGATCTGTAACCAAGTTACGAAGGAGGTTAGGCAGGCGAAGGCAGATTACGAGAAATCCTTGGCAAAGGATGCGAAGAAAAACAGCAGAGTTCTTTACTTATGTAAACTCTAGAAGGAAGGGGATGAATCAGATTGGTCCACTTGATATCGATGGATCAACTGTTGATGATCCTGCTCAGGTAGCTAACAAACTAAATGAATATTTTGCATCGACATTCACACATGTGGAGTTATTCAGCGAGGGGAATGCCAGAGGTGTATTCAACTCTGGCAGTAAGCTAGAGAATCTTGTAATAACTGAGAGTAAAGTGGAGGAGAAATTGTGGAAGATAAACACAAGAAAGGCACCTGGGGTGGATGGAATCTATCCAGTTATATTAAAGGAGGCAGCAATGGAAGTAAGCAAACTCTTAGCCATAATTATGAAAGCTTCCTTGGACTCAGGGGAGGTACCCATGGACTGGAGATGTGCAAATGTGACCCCAATTCACAAAGGAGGATCAAAGGCTGACAAGTAATTATAGACCTGTGAGTTTAACTTCTGTTCCCTGAAAATTAATGGAGGCACTGGTTAAAGAAGCACTGCAGGATCATCTAGACAAGACTTCAGTTATAGCTCGGACACAGTATGGTTTTGTTAAGGGGAAAGCTTGCCTGACCAATTTGGTTGGATACTATGATGCAGTCACAAAAGAACTGGATGCAGGGAATAACTTTGATATTATATACTTGAATCTTAGAAAGGCTTTTGATACTGTTGCACATGGAAGACTGCTGCACAAATTGGAGCAGTGTGGCATTGGAGGCAAATTGCTGCTATGGATAAAGGGGGGTGGTTGAGGGGGAGAAGACAGAGAGTGGTAATCAATGGACACTGCTCATTGTGGACTAATGTTATTAGTGGAGTCCCTCAGCGTTCAGTATTGGGTCCTTTATTGTTTTCTGTATTTATAAATGATATTGATTATGGTATATCAAGCTTAATGTCCAAGTTTGCAGATGATATGAAGGTTGGCAGGGTTGTCAAGGACACTACTGACACTATGCTGCTGCAACAGGATCTGGAAAGGTTGAGCAGATGGGCTGAGAGGTGGCAAATGAAGTTTAACATTGACAAATGTAAAATACTACATATGGGAAACAGCAACCCCAGAGCAACGTATCAACTCTGTGGTACTACACTGACAGTGGTAGAGAATGAAAGGGACCTGGGGGTGGCTGTGCAGTCAGATATGAAGTTCTCTGAGCAGTGCAGACGAGCTGCAAGAGTAGCTCATGGTGTATTGTCAATGATATATAGGAATTTTTCTAGCAGGGATAAGGAGGTGATTATTCCCTTGTATAAGGCAATGGTCAGGCCACACCTAGAGTACTGTATACAGGCCTGGAGACCTTATTTCAAGAAGGATGTAGAGCTGCTGGAACGAGTACAGAGAAGGGCAACAAGATTAGTGAATGGAACAAAGGGGTGCTCTTATGAAGAAAGGCTTAAATTTTGCGAATTACAGTGTCTGGAGACTAGGCAGCAGCGAGGTGATCTGATAGAGGTGTACAAAGCCTTGAATGGTTTGAGCATGCTCAATGCTGATGGGATTCTTCCTCTTGCTCAGAATAATCACCTGAGAGGGCATAAATTCAAATTGAGGAAAGACAGATGTAGGATAGATGTGCGGAAATTTGCCTTTAGCCAGCGGGTGGTTGGTAGGTGGAACAGACTTCCATCCCTTGTCGTGGAAGTTGATAGCCTAAATAAGTTTAAGGCTCGGCTGGACAGGTATTTGAAATGAACAGAGGGGTGAAGTGGAAGTGGTTATTTTGTATTTATTTATTTTACTTTAATTTTTTTGGCTGATGCTGCATGAGCTTGCTTTCTTGCATCAAATGCCTCTACTAATGCTAAAATTTAAAATTGAGAAAGGAGTTCGACAAGGAGACAATATCTCTGAAGTTGTTTACTGCTGCCCTTGTAGAAGCTTTCAGATGACTGGACTGGTTGCAGAAAGAAGTCAATGTGAATGGAGAATACCTAAACCATTCATAGATGACATTGTGTTCATAAGCCACGATCCCGAAGAATTAGAGGAAAATCTTAATCAGTTATGCACAGTTATAATAATTTTGGTCTAAAGATGAATATGGCGAAAACAAAAGTAATGATGAACAAGTATGCCACAGAAAGGGATATAATCATTGAAGGAGCAGTAATATGAATCCACTTTTTCAATACTTATCTGGAACAAGTCATTAGCTCTAACAATGATAAATGGCTGCAAGTCAAGCTAGAAGAATAAATTTCAGATGGATAGCATTCAGGAAATATAGTCACATACTGAGGAGCAATATCCCAATTTGTCTGAAACGTAAAATAATGAATCAATGTATACTCCCCACCATTACTTATGGAAGTGAAACTTGGGCACTTGCCAAAAGAATGGAAGAGAAGCTGAATACTATACAGCGAAGAATGGAATATATTATATTAGCAATCAGGCGGTTAGGAAAGAAAAAAAAACATGTGGATTAGGCAGCAAACACAAATAAAGGACATTCTTATCAAAACTAAAGAACTGAAATGGTCTTGGGCAGGACACAGCTCAAAGACATGATGATGGATGGACTAAGAAAAATAGCAGAATGGTACCCAAGAGGAGCTACAAGAAAACCTGGAAGACAACTAAAGAGATTGACAGACGAAATTCATGAATTCGTGGGTAGTAAATGGATGGCCATTGCACAAAACAGAAGTAACTGGAAAGTTGCTGGAGAGGCCTTCATCCTGCAGTGGATTGAAAATGGCTGATGATGATACTATCTGTGTAGGCTGCATTATAAAAAAATAAATTATATTTTTGTGGCATGGCAGTGTATTGAAGAACAGCTTCTGGAAAATACTGACCTTCCTCAGACAATTGCCCTGTCATAGAAAAAAAGCTGTCCTAAGGGTCTCCAGTGACAGAATGATGGTCACCACTTCCTATATCACATAACCAAGGAGTGACACATACCTAAGATACCACATTGTTCCTTTGCTTGGATCGTCGCCTCTCTCTCTTTGCATTATCTGACTTCCTTTGATTCTCCCTAATGCTGCAATGGTTTTAGCTGTTTATTTAGATCAGAGGTACTCAAAGTGTGACCCTTAGGATTATCTGTGCTTTTTGTGTAATTATTAATGCATATTCTTGTAATTTTTGAAACCATGCAAATTAAACCAAGGAACTCCCTGAAACCATGCAAATTAAACAGGAACTCCCCGACTTATGAAATGGTTGCGTTCCACGGAACGTTACTTAAGTCTGGGAATTTTCCCCATGCTTGTGCAGCACTCACTGAATTGATTGAATCAAAAAAGAAATGATCAACGAACATGTAAATAGAATTATTCAATTTTTTATCTCGTGCGGAGAAAAAATTATAAAATTACAAAGAGAGGAGCCAGGCATAACGTCAGTAAGTTTTACCTCTCGAGCATCGTTGCAAGAATTAACGTAATCAGTTGATAAGTATGCCGTTGCGGAGGTAGAGGACTGTGGAGAATTAGAATGCACTGGCTGCTTAACCTTACGAAAGAACATATTAATGGATGACTGGATGGTGGCTTTTTTCTTTTCATCATAGATTTCTTTGTAGCAAGCATATCATTCACCCCTCTGAAAATTGAAATCATCTAGATGTGTAGGATGTCCAGGAGCATTATCTAATAGAAGCAAAATCGTGAAAGGTCATTGTCTTTTCAATATTTTTCAACCTTGGGAATGAAGCAGCATTTAAGCCAATCCTCAAAGAGAGATATTGTTATCCATGATCTCTGGTTCGATCGGAAATGCACGGGTAGGGTGGCTTTATTGACGCCCTTAAATGCACAAGGATTTCCAGAATGGTACACAAGCAGTGGTATTAATCTGTAATCTCTTGCTGCATTAGCCGTAAGCAAGAACATGGCCCTATCTTTTGACACCTTGAAACCTGGCGTTGTATTTTCTTCTTTGGAAATATATGTTCGATCCAGCATTTTCCTACAATACAGAGCAGTCTCGTCAATGTTAAAAATTTGCAGCGTTGAATAGCCGCCTTCATCAATAATTTTTTCCAACACATCACAAAATTTCTCTGCAGCTGCAGAATCAGCACCGGCAACTTCACTGCATACTTTAATGTTGTGGAAACCAGCGCAATGCTTGAACCTATTAAACCACCCGCTGCTTACCATAAACTTGGGTTGGGGTTCGCCATACTTATCCTTAATATATTTATAAATACTTGTTGCTTTTGCTTGAATGGTCATTAGACTCAGGGGTACTCACTTCTGAATCTGATTTTCGATCCATATTATTAACAGCTGTTCCATCTTCGATATAGCAGCTGAATGCTGTTTTGTGATCACTGTTGATCCTTCATGTTCTTTTATACACGCACTGTCCTTTAAAATAGTATTCACTGTTGAAGCAGCGAGACCTAATTCCCTTGCAATAGATGACAAACTTTGTCCTGCTTCGTACTTCTTAATCATTTTCATCTTCATTTCTAAATCAATTTTGTTTAATTTCCTGGCACCACCACCACAATGATGAAGGGAAAGCACTTTTTGTCGGGTGCTTTCCCTTCATCATTGTAATACTTCCAGGAATTAAGAAAAGTTTCTGAAAATTTGTTTTTTATATGATTGAAGATTTCAGTGAATTGAACACATTTCACCATAATAGCGTAAAAACCCACACAATTGCAGTTATCGGTATTATCACAAATGCAATAAGATCGAGTTTACTACCTGTTTATAATTAGATGCACTAACAGAAAATCCGAATAAACCGGAAAGGGCAAATTGTTTTTATTGTTTTTTGTTCGTGACCCGTAGAAACGTGATTTAGAAAAATATCACAAAGGCTTTCAAAATCGATTCTTATAATGGGAACATATGATAACTATGAAAGGGTAGTGCTATTTCCATTATAAATGACCTTTTAGAAAGACAAATAGCTTAGTAATACAGTGAAATTTTTAGTTTCCAAGACTTGGAACAAATTACAAAAAAAAAGTGTTATTGGGTTCCGATTATGATATTTCCACGATTTAAGTTTGCACTGGCCGGCAAAAACTTATGTAAAGTTGAATTTCGGTAAGTTGAGTATTACATAAGTCGGGGAGTGCCTGTATTTGAATATGTGACTACTCTAGAGGGCTTCTCCCCTAGGGTTCTCTACAGTAGATACGTGAGTTTAATTTACATGGCTCAATGTATAACAATGAATTTTATTTTTAAAACAGAGTTGTTATTGTAATGCCTTTCAGCTTACGTATATTGGACTAGCTGCAGTGTTGCTATATTTAAAGGGTTTTACTTTATATCATTAGAAGATTGAAAGTCAGCATGAAACAGCTGAAAAACACTTGTCATCAAACATGGGACAGATATTTATTGAATAATAAGTTTTCACACATGAAAAGAAAAGTTTGTCATATTTAAAACTTCCTTAACTTGTAAAATTGAATAAAATTGTATTCATAATTGCAATTCTAACTGAGGAACATGAGGAAACTGTCTTAATGTTGTTAAACGTGTTACCATTTTCATTATTACTTGCTATTTGTTACTACTTATTGTTACCCTTTTTGTCATTGCTTATTACAGGCAACCCCCATATTATTATTATTAGCCATGTGGTGCAAAGAAGCCTAAGGCTTATGCTGCCCCAGCCAAAAAAAAAAAAATTTCTGAATTACCCTGAAAGAGAAAAGTCGAAGGGGATCACCAAGAAAAATAAGAATGATGATGATATCCAGGGGTTTATAACACACTGCTTCTAAAACACTGTTTTGCCCTAACATGATTGATAAATTGCAGCAAACCTTGCATATATGTACTTATATAATATGGTTTTGCTCTACCACAGTTAAATTGCACAAACCTTGCATAATATGGTATTTTTGAGCTTTTGTGTGGGGGGAAACCCCTGCTTATTATGTTGAAATGTAATTTTTTGACATTTCCATTCTTTTTGTGACTCATTATGCAAAAAAAAAATTGGTAAATCCCCGTGTTTTATTTTGTTTTATTGAACTTGTGATTGTTTGAAAACATAAAAATTTGTGACTTCAAAGCATGCAGCTCAAGACTTTTAAAGTTTTTATAAATCTTTCCGGGTTATGTATTACTAAACTATGTTCTTAAGAAGCATATTAGAATAATTTCTCTGTTGTGAATTAAATTCCAGCCCTAAATTATGCCTACAAAAAGTAAAAAAAGCATTGCTCAAAGAAAATTTATTTCTCTAGAATCAAAGATACAAATTTGGAACATCTTCAAAAAAGGGAACAAAAAGTTTAAATTTAAATGAAGCAACAATCCGGACCATAAAGAAAAATGAACAGAAAATTAAGAACTGCTGTTGCTGCAGGACTTTTCATTTCAGCAAATATGACAGTTTGTTCCCGAGCACTAATAATTGAGAAATGGAAAAAGCACTCAATATTTGGATTGACAGATTTGAATGCTATTTTTAACATACTGTTTTTAATAAAAATAAAAATTTCTAATAGTAATAAATAAAAAAAAAAAAAAAAAAGTGTATTTTTGTTAGCTATCAGAATGTAACCTCCCTCCTGTTTTTTGTACTGATTCTTAGTCCCATATAACACCGTTTCGCACTACACGAGATTTTATAGGAACTTAACTACCATGTTATATGAGGGTTACCCGTACTTGTTAACCATTGTAATCTTTTCTTCATTACCCTTTCTGTCATTTGTCCTGAGAACGTAATCAAAAAGTTTGCCCAACTTTGAGTTTCGCTTGTGTCTATTGATGATATCTTCACATATTTGAAGAATTTAAACATTTGTTATTTTTAATAAATATTTTGGATTGACCATTATTGTCAACTTTCTTCAGCTCTGTCATTATGTTCTTTTAGAATTTTTTTTAAAACTTGTGTCTTCAATAGATCAGGTAAATTTTAAACATTATTATATGATTAGTAAACTTAATAGTGAGGTAAATCAGGTTTCCAGTATCATACATTACCATTACCTCATTTTAAATTCATTATTGAGACTTTCTTGTATAGACATTGTGTATTGTTGTTAGGTGTACTTGCAGATATACAAAAGCAATTCGAAATGATTAAATTCATTATACTTGAATATTTTTTTACTAATCAAATGCATTCATTTAACATAGCATTTTATACTGTAATTGTAGTCCTGCCAAAGCTGACTTTGTCCGTGCCAAACACCAAAATCTAGCCTTTGTTTATAGGCCAGGTAGAGAGGAGGGACCTTTAATAGAAGAAGATCTAAATAAAGTAGGTTTGTTTTTTATATTTCTCCAAAATCCTGTCTTTTTTTATTTTATTTGTTATGGATTAATTTGTAATCAAAAATGTAATTTAAAAGTTCCAGAACTATATGGAATATACAAAAATGACGAAAAAAGTGCTTACATATATGGAAAAGTAAATCTGTTATGTGGCTTCACTTTCATTGTCTTTTTTCAGTGCTATATAGTAACACGTATTAGCAGTGCTTTTTTTTTTTTTTGAGATGGTATGGCGTACTGGCACCTTTATTAAGAGTGACATGTGACATTTGTGCACTTCGAAATTTGTAATATTCCGTAAATTTTTTTGCTTGTTTACCTACTTTTGAAATAGGCTTAAAGTTATTTAACTAAATTTGCATCTCACTGTCTATTGTTAAGATATCTTCTATATAAAACTTTATAACCATTTTTAGAATTCTAAATTACTCAGTCAGACCTCTGTTTAACGAACTCCTTTTAGAGCGAATTTTTTTTTTAATCCCCTTGGAAATTACATTTAAAATAGTTTCAGCTGAGCGAAGAAAATTTTCATATAATTAATGACTTAGGAGAAACTTAACTACGTACACACTGTTCGCACTTCTTGCCTTCAGGCAATTTAAGAAATTAGTGCTGCTGCTAAGCAAGAATTGAGAGAGCGAAAAGGATTACCATTCTACAACTTAGTGGTACCTGGTAAAACCTATCAGACCACTTACCCCACATACGGAGAAATCGCGCTGGTTAACAGTCAGCAGATCAAGGGGTATTCTCAGTGGGCTCTGGTTCACCTTCCACTGCAGTGGTGTCCAACCTTTTCTTGTACAAGGGACATATTCAAAGTTACAATTTTTTTGGGGGCTGAACTGAGTGATTAGAGAAAAATTAGTGTGTTACATTTTCCATATCTTGTTACATGTAAAAGGAAGTTTCTGTTCTCATGTTACCTTTTTTTTTTTTTTTTTTCCAGGCTATATATAAAAAATGCAAATTCCCAATACTTTTATGTGTAACAAATCTGTCACTAATTTATTTTTTAGATTTTATTAAAATTATAAAAATATGAATTTCTTTTGTTTTTCAAAAACAATACCTTACTTTTTTCCTTTAAATGCTCACTTAATGAGAATTTTTTTGATAATTAGCAAAATTTAAAATGCTGTTTTAATTCACTTTCCACACGGGCCATAGGTTGGACACTGCTGGGAATCCACTGTAAGCACCCCGTTCAAGAATTAGGGAATGATTTTCTTTTACCTCAACAAATAATCATCTGTTGTTTCGTGGAAGTGCGTTATCCACATTTTTCCGTAAATTTTCCCTATATTTGTTTACATGGTCACAGTAGGAAATCCAAATGACACCGACATTTTGGAGTTTCAAAAAGAAAAATTCAAATTTAAGAACTAGTGACAATATTGATGATGAGAGAAGGAAAATGAGGACAATGAAGGTATTAATTAAACCTTCTAAACATGAAATGTTGGCATTTGGTGAGAATGAATTTAGAAAATTGTCAATTAGGCTTCACTTAATGAATGAGCTACAATTCGTCCATTTCGGAGAATACTTATCAAAAAGACAGTTTTTGGAAAAGTTGAAGAGCATTTGATGAATGTTCTGAGTAAGATACCAATTTCATCGAGTGAATGAGGATTTTTCACAAATGAATCTGATCGTCAGCCCAATCAGAGCTTTGTTGATTACAAAAACAATTTCTTAATTAAAATTGTTGGCCCACCGCTGAAATGCTTTGATCCAGCAAATATTCTTGGCTGCTTTGGAAACATCATTCAGCAACAGACACAAACAGTAAGAAGTCTGCAGTGTGTTTTATAGAATATTCTATAAAAACTTTATTATGAAATTATTTTTACCTATTTTTTTTTACTAATTTTTACTTATTTTTTTTACTAATTTTTACTTATTTTTTAAACATATACTTTTTTTTATACTTGAATAATAAATTTATACTTAATAAACTGTATAAATATACGGGGTTGGTAAAATTAAAGTATCCCTATGTAGAGGGCTCTGGAGAGTGTTATAAGGTTCGTACTGAAGAGAAATTTGGACAACAAGTACAATAAAGAATGTGCTCACCACTTAATTGGAAAAAAAAATTAGTTACAAAATTTGTCGCTGTATGGCGCATAACTATCTTAGTTACGATTATGCAAATAATTTGTTATTTGCATAATCATAAGTTATTGTCACAGTGGCACTACTCAGCTCTACTGTACTGTATAAAAGCAAAGCAGTCTCCAGTGTTTGCCTGCACTATAGCAGCAATGCCAACAACATTGCAGGAAAAGGCACTATTAGTGAAGCTGTACTATCAGAACAGCAACAATGCAGCTGTGGCTATCAGAGAATTCCGGCATCAGAAGCGCATAAGGCCCATGTGGACCTATGACTGTTTGTGCTGTCCGCAAAATGACTGCAAAATTTAAGCAACAGGACAGCTTGGTGTTCAACCAGGTAGAGGTCGAAAACGAGTGGACTCCTCTCGTGTTGAAGATGTGGCTATGGCTGTCATGGATTTATCAAGTCAATCTCAATGTGGTAGTGCAAGTGTACTAGCTGTTTCTCATGAAGTGGACATGCTATATCCACTGTAAGGCTAGTAATGCGTCAGGTGTTGCGGTACTATACTTACAAGATGCACATGCTACAGCAGCCAAAGCATGGTGATGCAGATATTCGTTTCACATATGCACTTCAGTTTCTGGCGCGAATGACAGTGGATATAACTTGGCCATGGACCAACTTGAACCAACTGAAAAAGCTCTGAAGAGAAGTGTAGTGCAACGAGATGCCAAACTTTCTGGTGATACACTCTCTCACCAACCAGCCTGTTGGCAAATTATCACCATTCGTCATCCAAAGATACTTGGAATCCATTGCTGGAACACCAAAAACGGTTAAGCGACTGCAGTCCGGAGACCTACTTATTGAAACATCCAACTCCAAACATTCCGAGTGGCTGCTCAAAACAACGAAATTCGGTAGGCTGCCAGTATCTATTACTGCACAAACACCTTAAATTCCCTGAAAGGCGTCATAACAGAATGGGATCTACTTACAATATCTGAAGAGGAATTAGTTCAAGAACTGAGTAATCAAAAAGTAATCAGTGCCAAATGCATAATGAGTAAAAAAGATGGACATCTCGTCCCAACTAGATCAATCGTTTTAACTTTCAGCACCCCAGATTTGCCATCCTCAGTAAAAGTTGGATATTTAAACTGCCGAATTCGGCCTTATATCCCCAATCCCATTTGTTGTTTTAAATGCCAAAAATATGGACACTCCCAACAAGCATGCAGAGGAGATGTCATTGGTCGTATTTGTGGTTCCAAAGAGCATACACATGCAGACTGTTCAGCCTCGTCCCATTTGTCCCAACTGCAAAGAAAGTCACCCAGCCTTTTCCAAATCTTGTGAAATGTGGAAAACAGGGAAGAAAATCCAAAAATATAAAATAGAATAGAAAAATATAAAATATAATATAAAAATATAAAATAGAGCATAAAGTCACATACTCTGAGGCACGCAGACAGGTTATGATGACCATGCCAAGTCGTCCTTATGCATCTCACACTCGAAGCTTTCATTCAACAGCAGCACAAACAGATGTATCAGTACCTCCCAGCACATCTCTATCTAACTGGATTAAAAATACATTATTAAACTCTGGAAAAGATACACATCAAACTACAACCAGTGAATCGACCAACACTCCAATCAGTATCCCAACTGATACTAAGACAGTCCCGCATGACAAAGAAAAATTAAAAACTACTAAAGACAACAAGAAACCTGAATCATCCACCAGTAGTATGGAAGTAAATGTGCACTCAGATCATGAAAAACCCATACTAGAACTTCAAGCAAATGACCATATAGATACCGGATGCCCTACCTTCCCGAAAAAAATGCTCCTCAAACAAAAAAGTCAGATGAATCATCCTCAAATAAACCTAAATGAACCACAGCATCTTACAATGGAATTGCAGAGGTATTCATTGCAACACTGACGATATTCAATACCTAATTAATTGATATTCTCCAGTTACCTTTTGTTTACAGGAAACTTACCTAACCACACAAATTTCTCCTTCGATGAAGAACTATTGCCTTTATTGAAGAGATCGAAATACATTTAATGCTGCCGATGGTGGTGTAGCAATCCTAGTAAATTCGAAGAACCCAACTAAACATATCCCACTTCAAACTGAAGTAGAAGCTGTTGCTGTTCGTATAACTCTCCATAGTGCTCAGTGGCTTCATATATATATAGCGTTAAAACATTTTTGCGATACAAGTTTAGGGTTATAATTTTGTTCTGAAATTGAAATTTTATTGAAATTAAATCGAAATCTCAATCCAGAGCAGCAAAGCAAAAGGCTCAAGCTAATGGGAGTGCTGTGGCTCAGGGGAGAACTGAGGGTGGCAGTTGCCCTCTGAATCACATCCTTTTAAAATGCACTGCTTGCGTGATGTTTGTGGAGGAATAGGGTAGTAGTAGTAGTAGTGGCATGTGATGTAAGAAAGCTTATGCAGCATCAGCCGAAAACAAAAAAAAAAACAAATCACACCATTCCCTCCAAATGCCGGTCCAGTTCCTCCTTAAATTTATTTAATCTATCAACTTCCACAACGACAGATGGAAGTTTGTTCCAGCAATTAACCACTCGCTGGCTAAAGGCAAATTTCCGCACATCTATTCTACATCTGTCTTTTCTTAATCTGAATTTATGTCCCCTTAGGTTCGTAATCTGAACAAGTGGAAGGATCCCATCAGAATTCAGCATGATCAACCCATTCAAGGCCTTATACACCTCAATCAGATCACCGTGCAGGTGCCTAGTCTCCAGCCACTGCAATTTGCAGAGCTTAAGCCTCTCTTGGTAAGAGGATCCCTTCATTCCCCCTCACCAATCTTGTTGCCCTTCTCTGTACACGCTCAAGCAAATCTATATCCTTCCTAAAATGAGGCCACCAGACCTGTACGCAGTACTCAAGGCGTGGCCTGACCATTGCCTTATACAGAGGGACAATCACCTCTTTTTCCCTGCTAGCAAAATTCCTATATATCATTGACAAAACCCCATGACCTGCCCTGGCAGCCTGTCTGCATTGCTCAGAAAACTTCATATCTGCCTGCACAATTACTCCCAGGTCTTTTTCATTTTATACCACCTTAAGTGTAGTACCACACAGTTGGTACGTTCATTCCATTCATACATTCATTGGCTCATTCCAATAAAAGCAGTGCAAGGATCACTTTTGCCTCTGCCTGTGGCTACTGTTAATATTTTAGTCTGTGAATTCCCCTCAAACTAGCAGTTTTCCGACCAATAATACTGCCTCAACAGCATCAGCAAATATTCTTGCTATCGAGACATATCATTCACTTATAAACTACTCATCTAAAACAGTTGAATATACTTCAGTTAATTTCATCCATGTCATGGTGAGCTGATTGGTGCTCCTTACTTCACCTTTACAAGTCTCTGATCTGTTCATTCTTAGATTATGGTTCTCCATTATACGACTCAGCTAAGAGAAGCACATTAGAATGGCTAAATGTCATCCAGTGCAGTGATCTGAGGACAGCCGTGGGAGCTTTCAGGATTTCTCCAGTCCAAAGCCTTACGTTGAAGGGTATGATCTTCCATTACACTTACCAAGAAAAACGTTGCTGGCTAACTATGCTGCTAAGGTCCAGAGTCTCCTATAACATCCCTGTCTTCAGTATCCATATAATATCCATTGGGATTCCTTTTATGATAGTAAGCCTAATAAAAACTGACCTGCAGCACTCAGACTAAGGTTAATTCTTCAAACTTAGAATGTTGATTTAAGTAAAATTTCTTAGGACACAACTCTCCCTGTTCCACCCTGGTTTCATTCTCCTGCTTCTCGTGATGATTACTTTCACCAGTGGGAGTAGAATGTTTTATCTTCCTTCAATATCATACAGTTGCACTAGTTCACTCTACGCTGAACTCTAATGCCTGTAAAATATGCACAGACAGATCAAAAACTGATAACACAGTAGGTGCTGCGGAAGTCTTTCCTTCGTTCATGGTTACCGCTTCATTGCCAGCTGAATGCAGTATCTTTACTGCTAAACTGTATGCCCATAAAGCTAACACTTGACCAGTTTGTAGAATTTTCCATTTCATATGCCCGAATCTACACTGACTCTCTCAGTGTGGTCTTTGCCATAAACGAAAACTTCCGAGGGACCAGAAAAATGTGGGATCATTTCTGCATATGTTGTAACTGAGGGATGGCACCAACTAATGAGGTGATATGTGAAAAAAAAAAAAAACATTACACACAACATATAAGTAAATGAAATTTGAGTATTTGAGTTATGATTATAAGATTAGACGTGTTGTGTTAGTTCTGTACTTGCTAAATTAGATTTGAAGCTGTTAAAGTGGTAGTATGCATGCATGTTGGAAATTTTTGATGTCCCAAATTTTGCTGTTGTACTGCCTATGTAACATGCTTGGCAATCTGATTGGTATCTGATCAAATATATAATGTTGTTATGATCTTGTGTCCTATACTCGTGTGTTGTCTTGTATGAATTGAATTGAGCTTAATTTAGCATTAGCATTAGTAGAGGCATTTGATGCAAGAAAGCAAGCTTATGCAGCACCAGCCAAAAAAAAAATAATAAAATAAAATGAATAAATAAAAAATAACCACTTCCACTTCATCCCTCTGTTCGTTCGAAATACCTGTCCAGCTGAGCCTTAAACTTATTTAGGCTATCAACTTTCACGACAATGGATGGAAGTCTGTTCCACCAACCAACCACCCTCTGGCTAAAGGCAAATTTCCTCACATCTATCCTACATCTGTCTTTCCTCAATTTGAATTTATGCCCTCTCAGGTGATTATTCTGAGCAAGAGGAAGAATCCCATCAGCATTGAGCATGCTCAAACCATTCAAGGCTTTATACACCTCTATCAGATCACCTCGCTGGTGCCTAGTCCCCAGACACTGTAATTTTAAAAACTTAAACCTTTCTTCGTAAGAGCACCCCTTTGTTCCATTCACTAATCTTGTTGCCCTTCTCTGTACTAGTTCCAGCATCTCTACATCCTTCTTGAAATGAGGCCTCCAGACCTGTATACAGTACTCTAGGTGTGGCCTGACCATTGCCTTATACAAGGGAATAATCACCTCCTTATCCCTGCTAGAAAAATTCCTATATATCATCGACAATACACCATGAGCTATTCTTGCAGCCCGTCTGCACTGCTCAGAAAACTTCATATCTGCCTGCACAACCACCCCCAGGTCCCTTTCATTCTCTACCACTGTCAGTGTAGTACCACAGAGTTGATACGTTGCTCTGGGGTTGCTGTTTCCCATATATAGTACTTTACATATGTCAATGTTAAACTTCATTTGCCACCTCTCAGCCGATCTGCTCAACCTTTCCAGACCCTGTTGCAGTAGCATAGTGTCAGTAGTCTTTGACAAACCTGCCAACCTTCGTATCGTCTGCAGACTTGGACATTAAGCTTGATATACCATCATCAATATCATTTATAAATACAGAAAACAATAATGGACCCAATACTGAACCCTGAGGGACTCCACTAATAACATTAGTCCACGATGAACAGTGTCCATTGATTACCACTCTCTTTCTTCACTCCCTCAACCACCCCTTTATCCATAGCAGCAATTTGCCTTCAATGCCACACTGCTCCAATTTGCGCAGCAGTCTTCCATGTGCCTTTCTAAGATCCAAGTATATAATATCAAAGTTATTCCCTGCATCCAGTTCTTTTGTGACTGCATCATAGTATCCAATCAAATTGGTCAGGCAAGACTTCCCCTTAGCATTAGCATTAGTAGAGGCATTTGATGCAAGAAAGCAAGCTTATGCAGCATCAGCCAAAAAAAAAAAAAAAAAAAAAACCCACTTCCATTTCACCCCTCTGTTCGTTCAAAATACCTGTCCAGCTGAGCCTTAAACTTATTTAGGCTATCAACCTCCACTACAAGGGATGGAAGTCTGTTCCACCAACCAACCACCCGCTGGCTAAAGGCAAATTTCCGCACGTCTATCCTACATCTGTCTTTCCTCAATTTGAATTTATGCCCTCTCAGGTGATTCTTCTGAGCTAGAGGAAGAATCCCATCAGCATTGAGCATGCTCAAACCATTCAAGGCTTTATACACCTCTATCAGATCACTTCGCTGGTGCCTAGTCTCCAGACACTGTAATTTGCAAAATTTAAGCCTTTCTTCGTAAGAGCACCCCTTTGTTCCATTCACTAATCTTGTTGCCCTTCTCTGTACTCGTTCCAGCAGCTCTACATCCTTCTTGAAATGAGTCCTCCAGACCTGTATACAGTACTCTAGGTGTGGCCTGACTATTGCCTTATACAAGGGAATAATCACCTCCTTATCCCTGCTGGAAAAATTCCTGTATATCATTGACAATACTCCATGAGCTACTCTTGCAGCCCGTCTGCACTGGTCAGAGAACTTCATATCTGCCTGCACAACCACCCCCAAGTCCCTTTCATTCTCTACCACTGTCAGTATAGTACCACAGAGTTGATACGTTGCTCTGGGGTTGCTGTTTCTCATGTGTAGTACTTTACATTTGTCAATGTTAAACTTCATTTTCCACCTCTCAGCCCATCTGCTCAACCTTTCCAGATCCTGTTGCAGCAGCATAGTGTCAGTAGTGTCTTTGACAACCCTGCCAACCTTTGTATCGTCTGCAAACTTGGACATTAAGCTTGCTATACCATCATCAATATCATTTATAAATACAGAAAACAATAATGGACCCAACACTGAGCCCTGAGGGACTCCACTAATAACATTAGTCCACGATGAGCAGTGTCCATTGATTACCACTCTCTGTCTTCTCCCCCTCAATCACCCCTTTATCCATAGCAGCAATTTGCCTCCAATGTCACACTGCTCCAATTTGTGTAGCAGTCTTCCATGTGCAACAGTATCAAAAGCCTTTCTAAGATCCAAGTATATAATATCAAAGCTATTCCCTGCATCCAGTTCTTTTGTGACTGCATCATAATATCCAATCAAATTGGTCAGGCAAGACTTCCCCTTAACAAAACCATGCTGTGTCTGAGCTATAACTGAAGTCTTGTCTAAATGATCCTGCAGTGCTTCTTTAACCAGTGCCTCCATTAATTTTCCTGGAACAGAAGTTAAGCTCACAGGTCTATAATTACTTGTGTCAGCCTTTGATCCTCCTTTGTGAATTGGGGTCACATTTGCACATTTCCAGTCTATGGGTACCTCCCCTGAGTCCAAGGAAGCTCTCATAATTATGGCTAAGGGTTTGCTTACTTCCTTTGCTGCCTCCTTTAATATAACTGGATAGATTCCATCCACCCCAGGTGCCTTTCTTGTGTTTATCTTCAACAGTTTCTCCTCCACTTTACTCCCAGTTATTTCAAGATTCTGTAGCTTACTGCTAGAGTTGAATACACCTCTGGCATTCCCCTCGCTGAATAACTCCTCATGTGTGAATGTCGATGCAAAATATTCATTTAGTTTGTTAGCTACCTGAGCAGGGTCATCAACAGTTGACCCATCAATATCAAGTGGACCAATCTGATTCATCCCCTTCCTTCTAGAGTTTACATAAGTAAAGAACTCTTTGCTGTTTTTCTTTGCATCCCTTGCCAAGGATTTCTCGTAATCTGCCTTCGCCTGCCTAACCTCCTTTGTAACTTGGTTGCATATCAACTTGTATCTATCATAGGCTTCTGTGTCATATGTTAATTTGTAAGTATCCCATGCATTTTTCTTCTCTGCCATATGCCTCATTAGTTCATCTGACATCCATTTTGGCCTAAACCTTGAACAATATTTCTTAGTTGGTATGTAAAGCCTAGTAGCTTCCGAGATTAATTCTTTGAATGCTTCCCATTTTGAATTTGCTGTTGGTAACATCATCAGTTGGTCCCACTGTATAGAATTTAAATACTGTCTCAGTCCATCGTAGTCGCCTTTACGGAAGCAATAACCCTTCCCTTTACCCCTAATGGTAGTTACCTCTTTGAGTAAATCCCACTTCAGCACACTGTGATCACTGCCACCTAGTGGTTCATTTATCTGCAGATTCTTAATGCATGAAGAATCACTGCTGATAATCAAATCAAGAGTATTACTCACTCTAGTTGCCTCCCGAACATGCTGATGTAGAAAACAATCATCCAATAAATCCACAAAAGCCCTGCTAGTGTGTGAGTGACCAGCCCCCAAATTCCAGTCAATATCTGGAAAATTAAAATCTCCCATTATAAGACTCTCTGATTTACTGGCCCACTCTATTTCCCTGTACAGTTTCTTATTATACTCATCAGAGTCATTAGGCCTATAGCACACTCCTACTCTCAATTTTGATCTCCCAATGCTTATGTCACACCAAACTGACTGAACACTGCACTGTCCAGCGATGTCGACTGGCTTCACTTCCTTGGTTTTTATGTGTTTCTTAACTAATAGCATAACCCCTCCCCCCTTCCTATCCTGTCTATCCTTTCTGTAGACGTTGTACTCCCCAAATTCCAGTTCTGCATCCCTTATATCTGTGTGACACCACGTCTCTGATATCCCAACAATATCTGGCTTTGATGTTTTGACCAATACCTCAAATTCATCAAATTTATTTACTAAACTCCTAGCATTGGCGTACACGCAAGTATACCTGCACCTGTGTCTATTCTTAGCGACCCTAACACAACCCATGTGTTTACTTGTACCGCAGTGGCTCCCAGCAGTCTGTGAAATATCATGCATCTTGTTTTTCAGGCTTCTGCTCATTCTAATAGAAGCAGTGCAAGAATCTCTTTCACCTGTGCCAGTGGCTACTGTCAATCTATTGGTCTTTGTCTCCCCCCAAGCTAGCAGTTTTCCGACCCACCTAACACTGCCTCGATAGCATCAGCAAATATTCTTGCACCTTTTCTATTTAAGTGTATCCCATCCCTGTAGAAGCAATCTCTCCTGTTAACAAGTACAGTCCAGGCTGAAAAAAAGTCTACCCCTTGAGCCTTGCACAATCTTTCCAGGGCCGAATTGATCGACAAGGCTCTCATCATATACTCCCTCCTATCGTGTCTGGGCAGAATTGCAGACACTTTCAAATTCAACCCTAATTCTCGGCTTTTGTTCAACAGTGACCTGTACTTGTTAAGTAATTCTGCCGGTCTCCTACCTCTTAATATCATTAGTGCCAATGTGTGCAACTATGTCACCTTTTGTGCCCTTAAAAGATGATATTCGCTCTACAACGTCATCAACCTTTGCCCCTGGCAGACATACCCTGGTCCTGTTCCACCTATCCATTTTACAAAGCATGTTCCTCGTTTCCCTGACAATAGAGTCACCAACAACTACTAGTTCCTTCGGGACCAGCGCATTCTGCCTTGGGTGTTGCCTCTGTGTCACGTGATGCCCAAGTGCAAGCTCTGGCGTTGATGTGGGCAGCTGAGAGCTTGATGGGCCCCTCAATTTAGTTTCTTCGAGGGCATCCACCCTGTCCTTCAAGCTCTCATATAGGCCCACAAGAACGCTGAGTTGTTGCCTGATATCGATACACTCCTTGCATCGCGCACACACAAAGACATCCCCCATGGCAGTATCATGTCCCGTAGCATGTCCCTTAACAAAACCATGCTGTGTCTGAGCTATAACTGAAGTCTTGTAATAAGATTTGTTATTAGATGTGAATATTAATTTGATATCTGTATTCTTAAAAATCTGTTGAAGTCTTCTAGCATAGTGTTGATGGTATGGGAGGGTGATAAGGGGTTTATATATCTTATTCTTATTCACGTGGTTACCAGCATCGATACTTCACTGAACACGTTTAATACAACACATGCAAGACTCAAATTTACCCTTGAAATAGAAACTGATATTAAAATTAATTTTCTAAACCTCACTATATACAAAATAAGTACATCTTTAGGCACCCAAATATACACAAAGAACACACATACAGGTAAATTCTTACATTACCACTCACACCACCCTTTATACATCAAAAAAGCAGTTCTATACAACCAGATATACAATGCTGTAAAATATAGTCACACACAAACAGACCTATCTGTAGAATTGCAATACCTCTCCAAAAAATTCATCGACAGAAAATACCCATTACAACTAATAAAAGAAACCATCACCAAAGTCCATAATAACACTAATAACCCAAGCAAAATTAATAACCACATGAATAAGATACATAAACCCCTTATCGCCCTCCCATACCACCAACAATATGCTAGAAGACTTCAACAGATTTTTAAGAATACAGATATCAAATTAATATTCACATCTTATAACAAATTAAGCTCCAAATCCAATTCATATAAGACAACACACGAGTATAGGGACACAAGATCATAACAACATTATATATTTGATCAGATGCTAATCAGATTGCCAAGCATGTTACATAGGCAGTACAACAGCAAAATTTGGGACATCAAAAATTTCCAACACACGTGCATCTACCACTTTAATAGCTTCAAATCTAATTTAGCAAGTACAGAACTAACACAACACGTCCAATCTTATAATCATAACCTAGTCATCGATTCAGCCATCACAGTAGTCAAATTAAATTCCAGCTATAAAATCCTTCAAAACGAAGCCCTCGTCATTGAGTGGTTTAAGTGCCATACATCACTTAACGTATTAAACAAAAAGATTCCCACCAACTTCTCCTCCATTTGGAATTTAGCACGTATTAAGTTTCCACGTGCACTGAAATGCATTTCGGTAACCCAACCCGTATATAGCACACTCGTGCATTCTCTTTTCTCCCCCGCTATAGCTAACTGAAGACGATTTTGAAAGTCGCTCTTGCGCAGCTATTAGCTTTTATCTTTCTTCATTTAATTTATTTTAATTAGGCAACCATAGAATGGAAGGTGCACTTTCCTTTCTTAGCAAAAATTTTAAAGCCCATAACTTAGTTTTTAAATCCATAATCCCCGTAATTTATTAGAATCTTATAACCACTATGTATGTGGTAAAACTTTCCACAAACTAAGCAGATTACTATGAGGTGGGTGCTGAAAAATTAAGCTAAGCTATACCTACGATCTACTTAAATCTAAACTTAAAATGGAAGATATTTACATAATGTAGCATTGTGCTGTTTTAATATAAAGGAATGTACTTTGTAATCTGATGCAGCTAAACAATATATACCATTTCTCACTTGAGGATGCTAAGGTCTTACTTTATTTGCTTTATTACATTTTGCAGCAAAACACATGGAAGGAGACTGTGATGAGTGTGTAGGTCAGTGCTGGAAAATTTTTGAAATTGCATGTTTTACATAGTATAACATCTTTAACTGTCTGTATCCCCTCACCCTTCCATTATTTTTTTAATGGAAATTTGCTCTTGTGTACATGGCACTTTTCGTGAACAAATCTATTGTGTAAATGTAGAAATTATTATACCAGAAATATAACTTTGTATAGTGATTACTCTTTGTGTGAACGAGAGAGAGACAGAGATGGATTTCATTTTTATCGTAATATATTAAGTTTTTATAATTATAGACTTTTTTTGTCTTTCTAGCAACTTCATTCAAGTGTCAGGACAGCAAATTTAGAAACAAGTTTAAGGCTCTTATCACTTGGTGCTGATCCTAACTTTGTCCATCCTGTGAGTATTGGGTGAGAAATTCTTTCCATTTGTAAAATGGAAACTTATATATGTTACGTGCAGATTGTGAAGGCACACAATTCATGAAATGTCTAGTTTCTTACCCATTTCATGAATTGTTGAAGGGCATTGAACAATTCATGAAATGGGCAAGAAACTAGACACTTCATGAATTGTGCATATGTATTTCTACATAAGTCATGAATTGTGCATCGTTGAACATCACACATCGCTGCCATTTTTGTAGTCAGAATAAGTACATCAAGCCTCCTTGCAATTCATAACAATATCATTACCGAGTTCCTACTCTGACATAGTAAGTATTAGCTCAGTGTTGTTATTACAATGTCATTAATAGAGATAGGAATGTCTTCGAGCATAGTCGAAATATCAGGAATGATATGTAAATAGTAATGATGATATTGAATAATACCAAACAAAAGAATTTTTTTTATTGGTAGATATTATTTAATGTTGTCATTATGTCATATTTAGATCCAAGCAATATGTTCTTAGTGGCTTAGATGGTAAAGGCGCAGTTTTCTAAACTCAGTGTTGCAGGTTCATGCCACGGTGCAGATAACTGTTAACATTTTTTTTATTATATTTATTTCTATAATAATCATTTTCCAAAACGTTTTATTTTGAATTATTCATTATATATTGTTTTAGATTTTATCTTTAAATGTTGTGTGGATAAGTTTCCCTCTAAACTATTTCCTTGTTCACTGCATTGCTGATTGTAATGTAAACAGGCAGTTTTGCCCATTCAATGCTCCCCAAGCCACCATAAAATCCAAAAGTTGAAAAGTAATCTTAACGTGTCCTTCCTTCTTAGTCAAGTTTAATCAGAATTACTTTCATTCCTTCTTAATCGTAACAAAAAAACAATCGAATTCGAAAGACGTCATAAACATTCTAAACGATAAAAGTAGACAAGAAGTAAGTACGCAATGTCAAATTTAATGGGTGTGACTAAAGTAGTGACCAAAAAAAGATGGTTGTTTCATGGCCACAAAAGAATCTACTATTACAATCATTCGTGATATTCATCTGTTTACTGGGCACAAAGGCAAGACAAACACTCACAAAAAAAAATAATGGAGAACTACACCAAAATCCCGAGACGAATTGTTTCTGAATTCATAAAACAATGCGAAAAATGCACCGAAAGCTAAAAAGAAAGGAAACTGTGAGTGGAATTGTCATCAGACCTATTACCAGGGGCCAGGTGGATCTTGTTGATATTCAAAGTTTATCAGATAGGAATTTCAGATTCATTATGCACTATCAAGAGCATCTGACGAAGTTTCACTTGATTCAAGCGCTGATCTCAAAAACTGAAAAGAAAGTGGCCCAGCATTTATTAAGTATTTTTCTAGAGTATCGTGCTCCATATGTCTTGCAATCAGATAATGGGAGAGAATTTACAGCTGAAATAATCAGAGAATGCTCTGCTTTTTGGCCGGGATTAGTTTTGGTGAATGGAAGACCCAGACACCCGCAAAGCCAAGGATCAATGGAAAGAAGCAATGCAGCACTTAAAGATTCTCTAGTTGCATGGATAAGAGATAATAAGTGTTCTAATTGGAGTCTAGGAATAAAGTTTGTACAGTGGAATACGAATACTACATACCATGAAACTATAAAAACGGAGGCTTATAAAGCTCTGTTTGGAGTGAAACTGGGACTTGGTACAAACCTTCCAATAGAATTTCGGAATAAAATTCAGCCAGGAATTGATGAGGACAATTTCATGGAGATGTTAAATTACCCTGAGTAATACAGTGCAAATAGCTAACTCCAAATGGTGCCTCCGTAGCCAGGTGGGCAGGAGCAGCAGTGCATAGCACATGCTTCTTGATTAGACTGGGGTTTTGTGACCACCAAATATGGAGGATGCAGAAAGGGCAGGGAATGACCACCGCATATCCCCGGAGCAATATGGCCTTAGTTGCTAATGCTCCTAAAAACCAAATAACAAACGTAGCTAACTCCACAGAAGAAGAATTCACATACTGACTTAGATTGTGAAGAAGGAGATGCCAAATTACATCAACCCAAAGGACAATATGTTGTGGTTTCTGAAGAGCTTAATACAAATGACGATAAAACGATACAAGAAAGTCATGAACACAGGTGCCTCCATAGCCAGGTGGGAAGGAGCAGCAGTGCGTAGCACACGCTTCTTGATTAGACTGGGGTTCGAGCCCGTCACCACCAGATGCAGAAAGGTCAGGGAATGACCACCGCATATTCCCGGAGCAATATGGCCTTAGTTGCTAATGCTCCTAAAAACCAAAATCCAAAATAACATAACATCATGAACACACTTTAGAAGAAACTAAAAAGGTGAAGAAACAACCCTTGATGATTCACTAGGTAATTAATGTCTAACTCTTTCAGAAACTTTAATAAAGGATGGAGATATCGATGCAGATGACCATCCAGCAATTAAATTAAAATTAAGGAAGGTTGTAAGTAAAAACATGGAACATGTTGCTACAAAAATGGTTCTAAGAACAAATAAGAAACTGAAAGAAGTGGAAGTTGGAGATTGTGTAAATGTGTTCTTACCCACCTGTGATCATGGCTATGGAGACCCTGCAAACCTGATAGGTATAGTTCTTGACATAAAAAAGGAAAAATACAGAATTGCCACCAAAGGGGGAGTCATTGAAAACTGGCTTCAGAGGAATTGTTTTGAAAGAATTAATTATGAAGGATTATCTATAAGTGAGATTCCAACGATCGAACTAAATATCAGAGCTCTGGTTCGCAAACTTTCCATTGGTAGCGACCAAGGATTCAAAAGATGCTCTTGTAAAGTACGTTGTGCAAGTTAGAAATGCCGATGTTTTAAAAATTAAGTTCTTTGCAATTTCTCATGCCATCCAAATAAATCTTGTAAAAATCATTGAGGGTTTTCATTCAAAGAAAAATTATATAACGATAACAGTAATGTTTGTTTATAGGTTCATTATGTTTTCATAAGTGTTTATTTCAATCGAAACTTGCACTATTAGTCTGTAATAATGATTACTCATGACTTACCTATGTTATTTGAATTTAGTTTAAAGATATATGTGTCTCAGTTAATGTAATTGTCTTGAAAATTGACTGTTTTGTAAGAATGAATAGAAAAAAAAATATTGAAATAAGAACTATATTATTTCTGCTGCTGTACAATTCACGAAATGAGCAGAAATCGTTGTGCCCAATTCATGAAATGTCTAGTTTCTTGCACATTACATGAATTGTATAATTCCCTTGTACAATTCATGAAATGGGCAAGAAACTAGACAATTTCATGAATTGTGCACTTTCACAATCTGCAAGATGCATATATAATATTTGACTGTCTAAATTATATTAGAATTAAATGTGTTCTATATACATTCAATGTCATAGTCTACTGTTTCTGCCTTGTGCAGGGTAGCAGAGATAGAGCATAATGTTGACAAATTTTGTTTTCTTTCATATATAGAAAACTGTCATGGAGCACAGGTAAATGTCTAGTAGTTTTTCTGAGTAAAAAATTGCAAAATTAGATTAAGGTTACAGGATAGACAACTCTAACAGTTGACAATGTTGAAATAAATAGTCAACAGAAAGATAAAAGTAAAGTTATGTTTGTAGATGACTTGAGTTGCTGAGTCTCCAGGGGTCAACTAAGGGGCAACTGATCATTGGAGGGGGCAGGAAGCTAGGTTATATGTTTTAATCTTCTCTCCGGCTGTAATGTTATGGTTGCTGTCCTTTGAACCAGCAACTATAACCTGTGCTGTTTTGGTAGATTGATGATTTTTTTTTTTTTTTTTTTTTTAATACTGTGATATAAAGTTAACTTGTGGTTCCCATCAGGCGACTTAGTGTCTGTTGCTGAATCCATCATGGTTGCCATGAAAGAGAGTTATCCAGTTAGAGGTCGGGGATGATGATGTCCCTACCTGGTGTTTCTATTAACTTTTTTTCAGTAATTCTTTTGGATGCAGAATGCTCCAAGAATGTCCCTTCAATTTTTTTCAGGTATGCAGCATTCAGAAATTTGGGATCCAAAATGAAGAATGCGTAGTCCTCAGGCGCCTCAGTAGCCAGGTGGAAAGGAGCAGCAGTGCATAGCACACGCTTCTTGATTAGACCGGGTTTCGAGCCCATCACCACCAAATACGGAGGATGCGGAGAGTTCATTCAGGGAATGACCACCACAACAATGTGATGATGTAATGCTCCCATGTGTTTTGTGTTCATCGATCTGAATTTGTGCTTTTGAGTGTTTCCCCTCCGTAATATTTAACTGTAATACATCCAAAAGCATTATCAAAAAATAGTTAATAGAAATACTGGCAAGGTCACCATTCCCCTTCCCCCACCCATTTCCTGGATAGCTCTCTTCCATGATAGACCCAGCAACTAAACAACCAACCAAGCCACCTGACAAGGACGACAAGTTAACTTCAAGATGGCTATCAGTCTACCAGTATGGCAGAGGAAATAGTTTCGTGTGATAGTTAGAGCAGAATAACAGCCTGCAACCATAACATCACAGCCAGAGAGGAGAATGAGTTCAGTATCCAGTCGAGAACATGACCCATTATCTCCTGACCTTTTTATCTCAGAATTGTATCTTCCTTGTCTCTGTATTTGGCGGCTTTGTTTCTGGCAAGATGTAACTGAAGGATTCTGCATTACGTAGATATCTAAAGTTTCTGCATGCACACACACACACATGTATAATTTATCCACAGAGAAGGAATCACAGTATTTTGAAATGTATGCAGTATTGTAATGTACAGCTATTAATTAAATTGTCTAAATTATGTTTATAAAATGCAGTGTTATGTGTTTTGTAATCAAATTAGTCTTTTCTGTGTTTCTTTTGTGTTCCTTTGAATATGTATAGAGAAATTTTTGCAATAGAGATAGAGAGGTGATTATTCCATTATATAAAGCAGTAGTTAGACTGCACTTGAATGTTGCATACAAGCATGGAGATCTCATTTGGGGAAATATGTGAACCTGTTGAAATGGGTACAGAGAAGAGCAGTGAGTTAGGGTTAAGGACACAAAGGAGTATTCTTATCGAGAGAGAGAGAGAGAGAATTCGGTTTTGTAAGCTGCAACATTTGGGAAACCATTCTTCTGCAGAATGAAAGTGACACGATCAAGGTGTTTAAGGCCCCGAAAGGTTTGAGTAAACTAAATGTGGGGCATCAAACCTATTCTTCAAGCCCCATATAATCCCATCAGAATACTGAGTTTGCACTTAACCTCTTCATGCTTTTTGCACTGAACGCACAAAGGCATCCCCTATGGCTGGATCATGGCCTGCTAGAGGTAGATTTGTGAAAAGAGCTCAAGTAACACACACACACACACACACACACACACACACACACACACACACACACACACACACAACATAATCCTGATTCATAGGATAGGAGAACTGCCATTGGGAGTTCTCCAAACCAAACCCGAAACAAAACATTTCTGCTACTTTGAGCCACACTTTGCTTTGCTTTGCTGCTCTAGTCTGAGGCGTGATATTAATCTAAATTTGATTTAAAAACAAAACACGGAACTAAGAAATTGTAAAGCATAATGCTATGCCAATTGCACTTATTTTATGGCAGTAAAAGCTATGCTCTTTTAGATTACATTATGTATTATGCAATAAAGTTGCATTAAAACATGTCTGAAAAATGCCGTTATTTTTAAAATAAAAATTTTATTTTCAGCTTTTATGTTGAATTTTAAATGGTGCTTTATTTATAAGGATCTATTAGTTTATCGACAACCGTATTAATGCTGCTGCCAAACCAGCCATGGCTGGGGGCCTCATTTTCAGTGCAAATATTTTCTAAGGTAGTGATAAAAATTTCTAATAATAATAATGAGTTTTTATAGATGACAGAAAATATCTATCAATGTATGAATGAATAAAACTCTCTAAAAACAAGTTGTTTAAAAAATCTATGTAGTATTGTATATATATACAGTGGAACTTCTCTATTACGAACTTCTATTTAACGAATTTCTCTATATTACGAATTTTTTTGCAAAACATTGCACCTTGAAACGAAATTACATGTAAAATTAACCCCATATAACGAAGTGTTAGTCTCTCTATAACAAATTTTTAAAAAAAATTAGTAAAAACATTTTTGAAGATTTTCAAGCATTTACCGCTAAACAGCCGCTCAAATATACTGCCGCCTTCCCTCTGCAATTTAGCATTAGCATCTGGAATTAAATAATCATCCTTTTAGTGAACACTTGTGGCCATGACCCCCCCCCCCCCGTAGGAGGGTCTTTAGTTCATTTTTTGTTACAGTTATTAAACCAAATGGGTTTTCTTAAAGTAGGAGGGTCTTTAGTTCATTTTTGTTTCAGTTATTAAACCAAATGGGTTTTCTTAAAAGTGGTCATAAACTTTACAATAAATAGGGTAGATTTGTAAATTGATGTTGGCTCAGGGGAAAACGAAATTCGCTGCGGTAAACCTTTAGCATGCTGCGGCGGCAATACATAGAATGCTACCATAGTCGGTTTTTAGTAACGTCTACTGAGTGACATGCGCTTCTCACCTCAACTGTACCACGTGACCTTCATGTCAATCATTATGTGATATGTCCGTTCTCATCTAACTGGACCCCCAGTAGATGGTTTTCATGAATTTTTTTTTTTTTTTTTTTTTTTCATTCGTCATCAATCACATAGGCTATATGCTTTTTTTTTTTTTTTTTTTTTTTTTCCTGAAAAGTAACATGCAGCATACGTTAATCATAAATTTTCTTTGGTGTATATATGAATGAAAGCAGAATAAAAGAAATTCACAAAGTCGTGTATTTTTTCAAAGGGAGTGATACTGTTGAATTGGCAAGCGAATGTCAGTGAGTAGGCGGTACCTGTACTAACAATTCACTACATGGCCAGCACAGCGAAGTTTGCAGTGTATGTATCAGCAAGAGCTGCAGTCCAGTAATTTTTAAAATTGCGAAAACAATGTCGAGGAGAAAGTGTTTAAGTATTAATGATAAAGCAAAGATATTGACCAGAATTTTAAGAAAAAAGATGTTGCGGAGAAATATGGCAATCTGCAAGCAGTTTATCTACGATTTTAAAAAAACCAATAATCAATTTTAAATGCAATTGAAGGAGAAGCAGAAAAGAAGCAAATTAAGTTGTGTATATACGAAGATGTTGATAAAGCTGTTCTAAAATGGGTGCAAATGATATGTGAAAAGAATATCCCAATATTGGGCTTAATAATTAAGTCACAAGCTCTGAAATTTGCGCAGTCCCTTGGACATACAGAATTTAATTTGCGCACTGGTTGGCTAGATAAATTTAAGAAGTGCCACAGAAATGTGGAAAGGTTATTTGTGGAGAAAGTGTTAATGTAAGCGAAGAAGATTGCAACAGTTGGAGGAACAATACCTTAAAGAAGATTTTGGAAGAATATGAGCGTAAGGATGTTTCTAATGCTGACAAAATGAGTTTATTCTTTAAATGTTTACTGAATAGAACACTTGCTTTTAAGGATGATAAATGTTTTGGTGGAAAACAAAGCAAAGAAAGAATCACTGTGCTAGTTGGAGCAAATATGACAGGAAGCGAAAAATTAAGACTTTTAGTCGTCGGAATATCAAAAACCCCAAGATATTTTAGAGGCACAAAATCTTTGGAATTTGAATACACCTTTTAATAAAAAAGCATGGATGACAAGTGATATTTTTGAAGAATGGATATTAAAACTAGACAAGCGTATAACAAAAGAAAAAAGGAAAATCGTTTTGGTAACTGACAACTGTCCGGCACATCCTGCCAGTATTTCTGTCAAACTTAAAAGTGCGAAGTTGTTGTTTTTACCACCAAACGTAATGTCAAAACTCCAGCCAATGGACTAAGGCATTATTAAAAATTTTAAATTTCATTATCGAAAGAGAATAATAATGAAGATTGTCAATGCGTCAATCAATATAATGAAGATTGTCAATGCGTCAATCAATTGTCGATAGAAACTTGGAGGTTACAATTAACCTTAAAGATTGCATCTCTGAACTGGCAAAAGTTTGGACAAACGATGTCACTGAATACACTATTCAAAATTGTTTTTCGAAAGCAGGATTTGAATTGAATACAGAAGTCGAACAACGACGACTGGACGAACAAGTGAACTGCCCCTTTCACAACTGAAAAAAATTTTTGACATTATTAGAATCGTCTGGAAACATCGAAAATGAAATAACACTGGATAGTTATGTTTGTAGATTACATGAACAGTGTTAGACGCGACCATGATCACGAAGAAATTAACGATGACGCTGAAGACCCATCAGAACAACCCGTAGAAAAGCCAACTCGCGAAGAAATGATTAACACTTTTAAAACGGTTCATATGGGCCTACAGTTTTGTTAAAAATGTTCCTGATAATGTTTTTAATGCTCTAAACAAATGTGAGGTTTTCTTTGAAAATCAGACAATTTTTTAATTGTACTGTGCAAATGAAAATTACAGATTTTTTTAATTTGTGATATTTACCAGCGAAAATTGTGTAAACATAATTTAAATAAATATGTTTTTGAAATCAACCATACAACATTAAAAATAAATGTAGATTCATTTTCATTTTCTAATTAGAGAACAATTTCTAATAAAAAAGATATTCTCTATATAACGAAATTTCTCTATAATGTATTTTTTCGCCGGATTTCTCTAAGATTTGTTATAGGGAAGTTCGACTGTATATATATATACATATATATATATACATAAACACACAGTCGATTCCGGTTAATTGGGACACATCATCGGGACTAGTGCATTTTGGCCCGATTAAGCGGCTGCTCCAATTATCCGAAGTTTCACATAAATAGTTAAAAATACAATGCCCCCCCCCCCCCTAGAAGGAGCAGCAGTGCATAGCACACGCTTCTTCATTAGACCGGGGTTCGAGCCCGTCACCACCAAATACGGAGGATGTGGAAAGGTCAGAGGGAATGACCACCGCATATTGCGGAGCAATATGGCCTTAGTTGCTAATGCTCCTAAAAACCAAATAACAAACAAACCCCCCCTTTTTTTTTTTTACAATTGGTTATTCTATTAAAAAGCAATCTTAATTAGTGAAAATAGGAGGAATATTATCCACAGGCTATAAAAGCAAAGATATATTAAGCACAAATTTACCCTTTATTATCTTACCAATTAAAAAATTAAACGATACGTGAAAATTGGAAGAATATACGTGATAATCGGAATAATTAATATGTACATAAAACTAAACTAGTTGATATTTCTGTTCAATGTCATTTGTGGGTGGGGATTAAAATTTAAAACAGTAAAAAGATAAGCAATCAATAACAAAAAACACGGCACACACAAATTGCAAGTAACACGATACGCGCAAGTGAGAACGGAGTAACAAATAACGAAGCTTTAAAAATAGGAATGAAAAGAAGATTTTGAAAATTATTTTTTTTTATATGATTGAAGATTCCATAGAAGTGTAAACACATTGTACCATAATAATCCACAGAATTCCAGCTGTCGGTATTATCGCAAATTCAATAAGATCGAGTTTACTATCAGTTTATGATAGATTTCACTAACAGAAAAGCCCAATAAACAGGTGACTGCTAATTGTTTTATGGTTGTGACCTCCAGAAATCTGACCAAACTACGTGGTACGGTCGGAAACAATCGTAGGGTAATCTTCAGTGCTGTGGTCTCCTGCCCCGATTAAACGGCATTTTGTCCCAATTAAGTGAAGTAAACCCTGGCTATTTTCTTGATTGGGTTCTGGTTTTTAGGATTTGCCCCAAATAAACGGCTGCCCCGATTAACTGGTGGCCCAAATAACTGGAATCCACTGTATATTAAAGGGTGTCAAATATAAATATGGCTGGGGGCCTATTTCATCGTTAATCTTCCCCAGAGTTTATCTCGCTTTTTCTTTCTTTAAAATTTCTTGAAGTCTATACCTTTTTTGATTATCTTCTGTTAGCTGAATTTCTGGCTTTTCATCTGGAAAACTCCCATCGCAAGAAGAGCAGTTTCAGAAAAATGCATATGATAGGTAATAAGAGCTGACTTATAATTTGCCTTTCGTGCAGATGTATAGCTTGTAATTGAAATTATGATTGCTGGAGGAGCAGTGTTTATACACTTCTAATTCTGAAAACAGGAATACATTTGTGCACGTAGCATCTGTCAAATACCAAACAAAATAAATTTTTTTGTATGCTTGTAAATCAAAACAAAAACAGAAAATGCTGTATCATCATTTAAAAAATATTGGTGTTGAAAGGTATATGAGAGAATTTGATTTTATTCTCAAAATTTAAAAAATAACTTAAATATTGCATCTGTCAGTACTGCATATACTTTTTGAGGTTAAAAATTATAATTTCTGATATGAGAGATATGAAAATAAGAGGTGAAAATTTTAATTTCGATTAAAAATAAATAAAATAATCAGAAAATAAATTTTCATATCTCTTATTTTAACCCTCTGACGGGAGCACTGCCAGATAAAGTATGCCAGAGCTATCTTTTTCTAATTTAAACAAAATCTGTACAAGTTGCATCAATGCCAATTTATGAATTGCTCAGTTAGTGTTTCTAATTAATATGCATCATTAATTGTTCTCTTACTAAAGAAGTTTGGCCATAAAACAACAAAAACCAAGTATTTCCTTAAGTTTATTCATACATATTATCACATGTTGAAAAACAAGAATTTCAAATTATCTATATCTTCAAACAGGCCTATGGGGCTGGGAAATTCCATACTGCAATAATTAAAGACAAACACCAGCCAAGGAATAAAAAAATTTTTACTATAAAAATAATGTGATACACTATCGGAAATATTACAATAAATTACGATAAAATAAATTATGATAAAACGTTAAAAATATAGTTAAAAATATACTGAAGCAATAAAATTATCTAAAATAAACTGGATTAAAAGCGATAAAACCTGAAGCTTTCGGAGACTGCTGTCTCCTTCTTCAACAGTATACTATTATTGCAATGACACATCCTTAAGTAATAGTATACTGTTGAAGAAGGAGACAGCAGTCTCCGAAAGCTTCAGGTTTTATCGCTTTTAATCCAGTTTATTTTAGATAATTTTATTGCTTCGGTATATTTTTAACATTTTATCGTAATTTATTGTAATATTTCCGATAGTGTATCACATTATTTTTATAGTAAAAATTTTTTTTATTCCTTGGCTGGTGTTTGTCTTTAATTATTGCAGTATTCAAATTATCTGCCTCTGTCCTGTTCCAATTACTGAAGCATGCTACCATTATGTTTGATCCCTGTGTTTCTAAGCAAAAGTGCTGGCTTACTTCAGATATTTACATTTCTCTCAGTGATTGACTAATTGCAATGTGCACAATTTCAGTTTTTTTCATATTTTTCTTGCTAACAATTGAGATAATACTCAAATGCAGGAGTTTTTTTAATGTGAAAAACCATGTCTAAAGCATATATCTAAGTGTGGAAAAGGGGTTTTATTTTAAAGAAATAATTAAAAGTATGTTCTTTTAATATAAAAAATGGATTATTCACAGTAATGTTCATAATAGATTGAAAACAAGTTAGTTAATGTACACACTGTGTTACCTTTCAGGTGCCATTGATGCATATGATGCAAGAAAGCAACTTATTCAGCATCAGCCAAAAAACTTCCCATTTCACCCATCCATTTGCTCCAAATGTGTGTCTAGTTCTGTCTTGAATTTATAGAAATAGTATAGTACAGTATACAATTATTAACAGTACAAATTTCATATTCACATTTCAAATCAACTATACTGTGCAATGATCACCACTCAGCTACAGCACAACAACGTGGCAAGTAGGCTACAGCAGAAACCGATGAAGAGAAACTGTCCACAGATGAGCACAAGCATCACATCCTAGAGACTGTTCATCACAATGAGCTGGACAAGTAGGCTACAAGAGAAACCGATGAAGAGACACTTTCACAGATGAGCACAAGCATCACATCCTAGATATTGATCATCGCTGGTATTCTCCAGAAGATGGTTCAGCCATCTACCAGCAGTCACAGAGCTCAACAGAAGTTACTCATATCAACAGCCAAAACCAAGCTGGAAGAAGTTGTTATTGCAGGATCAAATCCAAGAAAAACAACTAAGGCTTCTTCCCAACTATGTTGGCAAGAGCAGAAGTGGACCCCTACCCATTAAGGAAACAGAGTACCAACATCCTGTAGATCTCTGTAAAGAATTTTCTCTGTTCCTATATAAAAAATAACTTACTGATCCATGTAAAGAAAGAGGGTACAGCCCACCAATTCATCCATTATTCAACCTTAATCCTTCCAATTGCAAAAGTATATTTCTTCTCGCGAAAACTGAATTTGCAAAATTTTGAAAGGCAGTAAAATTTTCCCTTGTTTTAATAAGTAATGGCTCACCCCCATCCACCAGATGATTCACATTATCAAAATGTACATTAAATCCAAACACAAATCAGCATATTCCAAACAATTAAACACAACATGTTCCCATGTTTCCAGATCGCCACACGTACAGTTGCATCTTGCTACAATTCTAAGACTATTCAGTTTAGCAAAAATGATCCGGGCAAGAGGAATAATCCCATCAGCATTGACTTGCTCAAACCAGACAAGGTGTTATACACCTCACAGGTGCCTAGCCTCCATTACCCTCTATAATGGCATAATCACCTCCCTTATCCCTTGTAGAAATATATCCTGCAGCCTGTATGCATTGCTCAGAGAACTTTATATCTGACTGCATAATTACTCCCAGGTCTTTCATTTTCAACTGCACTGAGTGTAGTACCTCACAGTTGGTACATTACTTGGGTTACTGCTACCCATATTAGCATTAGCATTAGTAGAGGCACATGATGCAAGAAAGCAAACTTATACAGCATCAGGCAAAAAAAAAAAAAAACCCTTCCCATTTCACTGATCCATTCATTTGAAATGTTTGTCTAGTTCTGCTTTGAATTTATTTAAGCTATCAACTTCCACAATAACAGATTTAGTTTGTTCCAGCAATCAACTACCTGCTGGCTAAAGGCAAACTTCCATACATCTATTCTACAACTGTCTTTCCTCAGTTTGAATCTATGCCCCCTCAGGTTTGTAATCTGAGCAAGAGGAAGAATACCCTCAACATTAAGCCTGCTCAATCCATTCAAGACCTTATACACCTCAATCAGATCGCCTCACAGGTGCCTAGTTTCCAAACACTGTAATTTTCATAACTTAAGCCATTTTTCGTAAGAGCATCCCTTTGTTCCCTTCACCAGTCTTGTTTCCTTTCTGTGTACTCGTTCTAGCAACTCTATATCCTTCCTACAATGAGACTTCCAGACCTGTATGCAATACTCAAGGTATGGCCTGACCATTGCCTTATACAAGGGGATAATCACCTCCTTATCCCTGCTCGCAAAATTCCTGTATATCATTGACAAGACCCCATGACTCTGGCAGTCTGTCTGCACTGCTCAGAAAAACTTCATATCCGACTGCACAATTGCCCCAAGGTCTCTTTCATTCTCCACTACCCTGAGTGTAACACCATAGTCTACCATAGGCTTCTGTGTCGGCTGACAATTTATGTGCATCCAATGCATTTTTCTTCTCTGCCACATGTCTCAGTTCATCTGACATCTATTTAGGCCTAAACCCTGAACAGTATTTCTTAGTTGGTACGAAAAGCCTAGTAGATTCCAAGATTAATTCTTAGAATGCTTCCCATTTAGAATTTGCTGTTGGTAACATCATAAGTTTGTCGCACTGTATAGAATTTAAACTGTCTCAGATTCCCATAGTCACCTTTACAAAAGCAAAAACCCTTCCCTTTATCGCTGATGGTAGTTATATCTTTGAGTAAATCCCACTTCGGCACACTGATCACTGCCACCTAATTGTTCCTTTATGTGCAGATTCTTAATGCATGAAGAAACACTATTGATAATCAGATCAAGAGTGTTACTCCGTCTAGTTGCCTTCCGAATTTGCTGCTGCTGTAGAAAACAATCATCCAATAAATCCACAAAAGCCTTGCTAGTGTGTGAATGAGCAACCCCACAAGTTCCAGTTAATATCTGGGAAATTAAAATCTGCCATTATAAGACACTCTGATTTACTGGCCCACTCTATTTCCCTGTACAGTTTCTTATTATACTCGTCAGAGTCATTAGGCCTGTAAAACACTCCTACTCTCAATTTTACTTTCCCATTGCTTATGTCACACCAAACTGACTCGACACTGCACTGTTCAGCCATGTTGACTGGCTGTACTTCTTTGGATTTTGTTTCTTAACTAATAGGATAACCCCTCCTCCCTTCCTATACTGTCTATCCTTTTTGTATACATTGTACTCCCCAAATATCAGTTCTCCATTCCTTATTCATCAAATTCATCAAATTTATTTACCACACTCCTAGCATTGGTGTACACATGCAAGTATACATGCACCTGTTCCTATTCTTAGTTACCCTAACACAGCCGATGCATTTACTTGTTCTGCAATGACGCCCAGCAGTCTTTGGAATCTCCTGCACCTTGTTTTCCTGGCTGCTGCTCATTCCAATAGAAGCAGTGCAAGAATCACTTTCACCTCTGACAGTGGCTACTGTTAATATATTAGTCCGTGTATCCCCCCCCCCCAAGCTAGAAATTTTCTGACCCATCTAACACTGCCTTGATAGCATTGGCGACAACAAACATCTCGAGCGAATGGATGGGTAAAATGGGAATGGTTGGTCTTTTTTTGGTTTTTTGTTTATTTTGGCTGATGCTGTATAGGCTTGCTTTCCTGCATCATATGCATATGGTAATGCTAATCTACAGGGAATTCACTTGACGTAATGGTTAGTGCAATAGCATCATTATTATGTGTAAGTGAATCACCAAAATGGTGAAAATGGCATCGTTGTTATCATAAACTGTCATGACACAAAATCTTTATTGTGAATACCTTCACAATGAAATTCCTGATATTGCACTACATTGAAAAAACAATGCTTCTCCTGTGGAGAAGGCTGTTGTTACTTATTCTCAGTGGATACTGCCACCCAGACAGCCGTTTCAAGGCTGTTTGGCCCCTCATCAGTGGGTAAGTAGGTAACTTGGTGTTGCAATAAGTGACAACCCAGTTAGGAAGTATAACTTCACAATATCAATATGAGAGATGCCAGATGATATACAACAGTGTAGACTGAAAGAATTTGGCATGATATTGCACAACCTTGAATAAATGTTGCTTATTCTAGGTAGTAAGGAAAAAAATTAAAGGAAAAAACTGACTCAAGTAAATAATACAAAAGTCTTTGAGATAACTGAAGAAGAGAAAAAGCATTATATACTGGAACTTAAGAACAAGTTTGAGCTTCTGCAGACTGCTCAGGACCAAGATATCGACAAGGAATATTACAATTTATTTATTACAACTTTCTAAAAGTGATAAAGCCCAAGAAACCTATGGGTAAAAAGAAATCCAAAGAAGAAAAAATTAGTCAAGAAACACTTGTCATGATGAACTGAAGATGACAAATTAAGAGCAAGATAAACACTGACAAGGAGCAAATTGAGTATACTGAGTTATGCAAAGCCATTAGAAAGAGGCTCAGAGAGGACATAAGAAGATTTAACACAAAAAAAGCAGAACAAGCATTAAGGGAAAACAAAGGATTTAAATCAGCAGCCATGAGCAGTAATACGGAAAGACAAATGATACTGAAACTGAAGAATAGCGATGGCGTACTTATAAATAGCAGAAAAAGCATAATTCAAATAGAAAAAGAAGACTACTATAGAGAATTATATAAGGAGCGAGGGAATGATGCCAGCAGTGGGGAAGATGGATCGCAAATTAGTAACACGTATGACATAACCGATATTCTTCCTGATGAGGTAGAACATGCGTTGAAGAAAATTAAAAATCAGAAAGCCCTGGGGGAAGATGAAGTTACTGTAAAGTTGTTAAAATTGGGAGGAAGAGACATGACACAAAAACTGGCAAGACTCTTCACAAAATGCATTAGAAAAGGTGTGACACCTAAGGAGTGGAATTATGCAATCATAGTTTTGCTGCATAAGAAAGGAGATAAATCAGAAATTGGAAATTATAGACCAATTAGCTTGTTATCCCACACCTACAAGTTGTTCACAAGGGTCATTACTCACAGATTAGAAAGAATACTTGATGAGAATCAACTGAAAGAGCAAGCTGGCTTTAGGACAGAATTTTCAACTATGGATCACCTTCACATAATATCACAGCTAATGGAGAAAGCAAATGAATATAAAACACCATTATGCCTGGCATTTGTGGATTATGAAAAGGCATTTGACTCCATACAGCATAAGGCAATGTTTCGGGCACTGGAAAGACAAGGCATAGATACCCCATATATTATGATTTTGAAGAAAATATATGAGAATGCTACCTCCTCTATTAGACTAGAGAAAGACAGTAGCAAATTTAAAATTGAGAAAGGAGTTCTTGGAGACACAATATATCCGAAGTTGTTTACTGTTGCCCTTGAGAAAGCTTTCAGAAGATTAGACTGGTTGCAGAAAGGGGTTAATGTGAATGGAGAGTACCTAAACCAGTTACGATTTGCAGATGACATTGTGGTCATAAGCCACAATCACAAAGAATTAGAGGAAAATCTTAATCAGTTATGCACAGTTAGTAATGATTTTGGACTAAAGATGAATATGGCTAAAACAAAAGTAATAATGAACAAGTATGCCACAGAAAGTAATTCACTTACATGATTGAAGGAGCAGTAATCGAAAAGGTGGAGTCATATACTTATCTGGGACAAGTTATTAGCTGTAATAATGATAAATGGCTGGAAGTCAAGAGAAGAATAAATTTTGGATGGATAGCATTCAGGAAATATAGTCACATACCGAGGAGCAATATCCCAGTTTGCCTGAAACGTAAAATAATGAACCAATGTATACTCCCCACCATGACTTATGGAAGTGAAACTTGGGCACTCACCAAAAGAATGGAAGAGAAGCTGAGAACTACACAGCGAAGAATGGAATGAATTATATTGGGAATCAGACTGTTTAGATAAGAAGTGAAACACATGGATTAGGCAACAAAATCAAGTAAAGGACATTCTTATCAAAACTAAAGAACTAAAGTGGTCTTGGGCAGGACATATAGCTTGAAGACTTGATGGACAGATGGACTAAGAAAATAACAAAATGCTACCCAAGAGGAACTAGAAGAAGACAATGGTGGAGATGGGTAGATGAAATTCATGAGTTTGTGGGTAATAAATGGATGGCCATTGCACAAAACAGAAGTAACTGAAAAGTTGCTGGAGAGACCTTCATCTTGCAATGGATTGAAAATGGCTGATGATGATGATTCTGTTTAGTGCAGTATCAGAAAGGAAACTTATTGTGATGGTATTCACAATATAAGATAAGATAAAAATGATGCCATTTTCACCATTTCGGTAATTCACTTACATATAACAATGATGCTATTGTACTAACCATTACATTAAGTATAATTAATATTTCAAGTATTTTATTATGTGTATAGATTATAAATTTATAACAATATGAACATATTTTGATAACATAATTGTAGAACATAATACAATTTTATATCACTGTACACTACTCTTACATACACATGAGAATGAAGACATTATTGTACTTGTATATCTCTTAGTTTAGTGTAGTATGTTTAATTCAAATTTAAACTAAAATTATATCTTAGGCTAGAGCAGCAAAGCAACAGCTTAGAGTAGTGGGAATACTTTGGCTCAGAGGAGAACTGACCTTGGCAATTCTATGAGTCATGGTTTCATAACATTTGCTATTTGCGAAATGTATGCAGAGCTGTCCGTAGTGAGACATGAGACAGCCAGTTTGTGTGACAGTAGTTAATACTGTACTACCATCACATAATGTGGGAAAAGCCGAGAATTAGGGTTGAATTTGAAAGTGTCTGCAATTCTCTCCCGACACGATAGGAGGGAGTATATGATGAGAGCCTTGTCGATCAATTCAGCCCTGAAAAGATTGTGCAAGGCTCAAGGGGTAGAATTTTTTTCAGCCTGGACTGTACTTGTTAACAGGAGAGATTGCTTCTACAGGGATGGGATACACTTAAATAGAAAGGACGCAAGAATATTTGCTGATGCTATCGAGGCAGTGTTAGGTGTGTTGGAAAACTGCTAGCTTGGGGGGAGACAAAGACCAATAGATTGACAGTAGCCACTGGCAGAGGTGAAAGAGATTCTTGCACTGCTTCTATTAGAATGAGCAGAAGCCTGAAAAACAAGATGCATGATATTTCAGAGACTGCTGGGAGCCATTGCGGTACAAGTAAACACATGGGTTGTGTTAGGGTTGCTAAGAATAGAAACAGGTGCAGGTATACTTGCGTGTACACCAATGCTAGGAGTTCAGTAAACAAATTTGATGAATTTGAGGTATTGCTCAAAACATCAAAGGCAAATATTGGTGGGATATCAGAGACGTGGTGTCACACAGATATAAGGGATGCAGAACTGGAATTTGGGGAGTACAACGTCTACAGAAAGGATAGACAGGATAGGAAGGGAGGAGGGGTTATGCTATTAGTTAAGAAACACATAAAAACCAAGGAAGTGAAGCCAGTCGACATCGCTGGACAGTGCAGTGTTGAGTCAGTTTGGTGTGACATAAGCATTGGGAGATCAAAATTGAGAGTAGGAGTGTGCTATAGGCCTAATGACTCTGATGAGTATAATAAGAAACTGTACAGGGAAATAGAGTGGGCCAGTAAATCAGAGAGTCTTATAATGGGAGATTTTAATTTCCCAGATATTGACTGGAATTTGGGGGCTGGTCACTCACACACTAGCAGGGCTTTTGTGGATTTATTGGATGATTGTTTTCTACATCAGCATGTTCGGGAGGCAACTAGAGGGAGTAATACTCTTGATTTGATTATCAGCAGTGATTCTTCATGCATTAAGAATCTGCAGATAAATGAACCACTAGGTGGCAGTGATCACAGTGTGCTGAAGTGGGATTTACTCAAAGAAGTAACTACCATTAAGGGTAAAGGGAAGGGTTATTGCTTCCGTAAAGGCAACTACGATGGACTGAGAGAGTATTTAAATTCTATACAGTGGGACCAACTGATGATGTTACCAACAGCAAATTCAAAATGGGAAGCATTCAAAGAACTTATCTTGGAAGCTACTAGGCTTTACATACCAATTAAGAAATATTGTTCAAGGTTTAGGCCAAAATGGATGTCAGATGAACTAATGAGGCATACGGCAGAGAAGAAAAATGCATGGGATACTTACAAATTAACACATGACACAGAAGCCTATGATAGATACAAGTTGATATGCAACCAAGTTACAAAGGAGGTTAGGCAGGCGAAGGCAGATTACGAGAAATCCTTGGCAAGGGATGCAAAGAAAAACAGCAAAGAGTTCTTTACTTATGTAAACTCTAGAAGGAAGGGGATGAATCAGATTGGTCCACTTGATATTGATGGGTCAACTGTTGATGATTCTGCTCAGGTAGTTAACAAACGAAATGAATATTTTGCATCGACATTCACACATGAGGAGTTATTCAGCGAGGGGAATGCCAGAGGTGTATTCAACTCTAGCAGTAAGCTACAGAATCTTGAAATAACTGGGAGTAAAGTGGAGGAGAAATTGTTGAAGATAAACACAAGAAAGGCACCCGGGGTGGATGGGATCTATCCAGTTATATTAAAGGAGGCAGCAAAGGAAGTAAGCAAACCCTTAGCCATAATTATGAGAGCTTCGTTGGACTCAGGGGAGGTACCCATAGACTGGAAATGTGCAAATGTGACCCCAATTCACAAAGGAGGATCAAAGGCTGACACAAGTAATTATAGACCCGTGAGCTTAACTTCTGTTCCAGGAAAATTAATGGAGGCACTGGTTAAAGAAGCACTGCAGGATCATTTAGACAAGACTTCAGTTATAGCTCGGACACAACATGGTTTTGTTAAGGGAAAGTCTTGCCTGACCAATTTGATTGGATACAAAGATGCAGTCACAAAAGAACTGGATGCAGGGAATAACTTTGATATTATATACTTGGATCTTAGAAAGGCTTTTGATACTGTTGCACATGGAAGACTGCTACACAAATTGGAGCAGTGTGACATTGGAGGCAAATTGCTGCTATGGATAAAGGGGTGGTTGAGGGGGAGAAGATAGAGTGGTAATCAATGGACACTGCTCATCGTGGACTAATGTTATTAGTGGAGTCCCTCAGGGCTCAGTGTTGGTTCCATTATTGTTTTCTGTATTTATAAATGATATTGATGATGGTATATCAAGCTTAATGTCCAAGTTTGCAGACGATACAAAGGTTGGCAGGGTTGTCAAGGACACTATTGATACTATGCTGCTGCAACAGGATCTGGGCTGACCGGGCTAGCCGGGTGGGTAAAGCGCCTGCCTGGCAACCCAGAGGTCGCGGGTTCGAATCCCGCCTTGGGCTTGGATCAAAGTACTGCAAAAAACCTTGGGAGGTGCACTATGGCCACAGAAGCCGATGCGCCAATAACTACCAAAAAAAAAAAAAAAAAACAGGATCTGGAAAGGTTGAGCAGATGGGCTGAGAGGTGGCAAATGAAGTTTAACATTGACAAATGTAAAGTACTACACATGGGAAACAGCAACCCCAGAGCAACGTATCAACTCTGTGGTACTACACTGACAGTGGTAGAGAATGAAAGGGACTTGGGGGTGGTTGTGCAGGCAGATATGAAGTTCTCTGAGCAGTGCAGACGGGCTGCAAGAGTAGCTCATGGAGTATTGTCAATGATATACAGGAATTTTTCCAGCAGGGATAAGGAGGTGGGAGGGAGCAGCAGTGCGTAGCACACGCTTCTTGATTAGACCGGGGTTCGAGCCCGTCACCACCAAATACGGAGCATGCGGAAAGGTCAGGGAATGACCACTGCACCGGAGCAATATGGCCTTAGTTGCTAATGCTCCTAAAAACCAAATAACAATAATATTACGAAGAAAGGCTTAAGTTTTGTAAATTACAGTGTCTGGAGACTAGGCACCAGCGAGGTGATCTGATAGAGGTGTATAAAGCCTTGAATGGTTTAAGCATGCTCAATGCTGATGGGATTCTTCCTCTAGCTCAGAATAATCACCTGAGAGGGCATAAATTCAAATTGAGGAAAGACAGATATAGGATAGACGTGCGGAAATTTGCCTTTAGCCAGCGGGTGGTTGGTTGGTGGAACAGACTTCCATCCCTTGTCGTGGAGGTTGATAGCCTAAATAAGTTAAGGCTCAGCTGGACAGGTATTTTGAACGGACAGAGGGGTGAAGTGGAAGTGGGTTTTTTTTTTTTTTTTTTTTGGCTGATACTGCATAAGCTTGCTTTCTTGCATCAAATGCCTCTACTAATGCTAATGCTAATAGTACTAGCAAATGAATAGATATTTTCCATCTACATTCATACATGAAGATTTTAGTGATGGGCAAATTACAATTATACTTAACTCTAACTAGGGGATAAATGATTTTTTGATAACTGAGAGGCAAATGAAGGAGGAACTTGAAACTAAAATATAGAAAGTAACCAGGGCTGATGGAATCTATCCAGTTATATTAAAAGATTCAGCAAAAGTGGTAAGTAAACTTTTAGCCATAATTATGAGAGTAGCCTCAGATTGGAGATGTGCTAATGTCCTTCCTATTTGCAAGGGTGGGGGGCAGGATCAATGAGCAAAGTGATTAATTAGAAACCTCAGTCTTTTATGTGCAACAGTCAGACAAGATCACTGCTTAACAAATCAGTGCTGTGACTGTACTATAATTGCATTCCTGCATTACGTCTTTAGACTCTATATTTTCCCTGGAATAGAAGTTAACCTAATAGTCCTGTAATTAATCGTGTACCCTTGATCTCCCTTTGTGAATTGGGGATTACTCCAGTCCATAGGGACCCTCCCAAATCCAAAGATGCTTTCATAATTATGGTTGACAAATCTGCTTACCATTTCCACTGCCTTTTGTAATATAATTGGATAGATCCCATTGACCACAGGTGCCTTTTTTATGTTTAACTTTGACAATTTCCATTCAACTTTCTTCTCAGTTATTACAAAATGATTTATCTCCTTGTTAGAGTTTGATAAACTTCTGGCTCCCCACTTCCCTAAAGAATTCCTCATGTTTGAGTGTAGATGCAAAATGCCTATTCAGTTTGTCTGCAACCTAAACAGAATCATCAATACTTCAAAAAAAAAAAAATCAACATCAATTGGACTAATGTGATTCAACCCTTTCTTTTCCCTGGTCACTGTTCCCTGGAATAGTGACCTGCTCCAGGGAAAATATTGGAGTCATTGGTTAAAGAAGTGATGTAGGATGATCTTAATGAGAATGAGTTATACAGTAATCACAGCACAGCTTTTTTAAGGAGAGATTTTGTGCCTTCATCAATATCATTGATAAATATAGAAAACAATAATGGTCCCAACACTGAACACTGGGGGATTCCACTAATAACATTAGTCCATGAAGAGCAGTGTCCATTGATCACCACTCTCTGCCTTCACCTGCTCAACCATCCTTTTATGCATAGATAGCAGCAACATTTCCTCAGTGACATACTGCTCAAATTTGTACAGCAGCCTTCTATGTGCAACAGTATCAAAAGCTTTCCTGAAATCTAAGTATATAATGTCAGAATTACTTTTTGCATCCAGTTCTTTTGCGACCACATCATAGTATCCAGTTAAATTTGTCAGACAAGACCACCCCTTAACAAACCCATGCTGTGTCTGAACTATTACTGCAATCTTGTCTAGATGATCCTCAGTGGCACATTATACCTTCATGGGGCCCAAGGCAAAATGGAATTTGCAGGCCTCATCTATACCTTAATGGGGCACAAGGCAAAGTGGATTTTGGAGGCCCCCATCTAAAGAAAAAAACTAATAAAGAACATTTTCAATTTCATTTTATTGTGACAACAAAACAATCAAAATATATGACATAAGAACTAAATATAAAATTTCAATAAAATTGGTAAAACCATTTTTGAAAAAAAAACGTAATTTTCAAATTAATCTTCAAATAAAGTTCATTGATCTTGGAAGGTAGAAAATTCAGTTTCCAATAACAAGCACTTAAAAAAAATTAGTAAAAAACAGCAATGAGTTTTTGAAACAGATTTTGGGGTTCCCCTCTGATCGGGGCCCGAGATAAATGTCTTTTTTGCCTATAGGATAATGCAACACTGATGATCCTGCAATGCTTCTTTAACCAGTGACTCCATTATTTTCCCCGGAACAGAAGTTAAACTAACAGATCTGTAATTACTTGTCATCCTTTGATCCCCTTTGTGAATTGGGGATACATTTGCACTTCTCCAGTCTGTGGGGGATGTCCCTTGAATCCAAAGATGCTCTCATAATTATGTCTTGGGGTATGCTTACTTCCTTTCTTGCCTCCTTTAATATAACTGGACAGATCCCATCCACCCTGTGCCTTTTTTTTATTTTGAACTTCAAACATTTCTCTTCCATGTTCCTCTCAGTTATTACTAAGTTATTTAGAACCCTATTAGAGTTTGATAAACTTCTGGCTTCCACTTTTCTACAGAATTCCTCATGTTTGAATGTAAATGCAAAATACTCATTCAGTTTTGTCAGCTACCTGAAGAGGATCATCAACAGTCGTACCATCAATATCAAGTGGACCAATTTAATTCATACCCTTTCTTCTAGAGTTCACATAAGTAAAGAAGTCCTTGTTGTTTTTCTTTGCATCCTTTGCCAAAGATTTCTAGTAATCTGCCTTCACTTGCCTAATCTCCTTTGTGACTTGATTACAGACTAGTTTATATCTGCTAGAGTATGGGTTTGCCACACCCAGGGCCCTGAGCTGAATATCATCATTCTTCTCTTCCTTGGTGATTCCCTTTTATTTCTCTCTCTCTCTCTCTCTCTCTCTCTCTCTCTCTCTCTCTCTCTCAGGGTAGTTCAGAAATTTTTTTTTGGCTGGTGCAGCATAAGCCTCAGGCTTCCTTGCACCATATATGGCTAATAATAATAATAAATAATAGACCTCTGTGTCACCTGATAATTTATATGCATCCCATGCATTTTTCTTCTCTGCCACAAGTCTCATTAGTTCATCTGACATCCATTTAGGCCAAAATCTTGAACAGTATTTCTTAGTTGGTATGAAAAGCCTAGTAGCTTCCAAGATTACTTTTTTGAATGCTTCCCATTTAGAATTTTTTGTTGGTAACATCATCAGTTGGTCTCACAGCATAGAATTTGAAATTGTCTGAGACTACCATGGTCACCTTTAAGAAAGCAAAACCCTTCCCTTTACCCCTGATGGTAGTTACATCTTTAAGTAAATTCCACATCAGTGCACTCTGATCACTGCCACCTTGTGGTTATTTTATCTGCAGATTCCTAATGCATGAATAATCACTGCTGATAATTAGATCAACAGTATTACTCCCCCTGGTTGCCTCTTGCACATGCTGCTATAGAAAACATCCAGTAAATCCACAAAAGTTTTGCTAGTGTGTGAGTGACCAATCTACAAGTTCCATGTTATGCATTAATTAGTATTTTTGAAAGAAATGTTCTTATTTCTGTGGGTTACAGTTCAAAGTTGGATCTATATTAAGCTTTCCGGTTTCCAATATCTGAAAGTTAACTGGTATGCTTCTATGCAAGTTCAGTAGCTTATGATTGATGTATAAAGAAATAAATATAATTATATACTGCATATAATTATAGATATTCAGTACATTTCTAGCCATATTTTTTTAACATTTTAAATTTTGGCAAATGATTTTTTTAAATTTCATTAAAGGAAAAAGGTAACACTCCTCTTCATATGGCAGCCAAAGTTGGTCAGTCCTCTCAAGTTGAATTGTTAGCTGTTTATGGAGCTGATCCTGCAGCAGTTGACAAAGATGGAAAAGCACCTATTGAATATGCCAAGTAGGTATCAGGAACCATTAATAATAAGGTATGATTATTATGAAATTAATAAATTATCTTTTTTACAGCAGGTAATTTTTTTAAGTTCACTGCAAAACATTTTTCAGTGAGACTAGCTGACATTAACAAATGCAAATTTAAGGAAGGATGGAATGTATTCAGAAATGTAATCATTGAAGCTGTCAAGCTTTTTTTTTTATGTATTGTTTAAGGTTTAGTGTTTTTCACTGTTGTTCCATAATCCTTGCTTGAAATATTTCAAAGAACACTTTGGCAGTGCTTGTGGAAGTGTTTCTTATATATATATATATATATATATACACAAATCATTTTTTAATTCAACAGTTATAGCATAAAATGGTACCTATCATAATAAATTAATTAAAATTCAAAAAACAGAATTGGCAGTTAATATCTGATATTTACAAAGAACCCTATCAGCCTCTAAATAAAGCAAAGTTAATAATGATCATAATAATTGATATTTACAAAATACAAATATAAAATACAAAATCTAAAACAACTGAAAAATACCAAATTTATCAGTTATTACTGAATAAGGCTTACCTTGAAAGGCACATTTTCATAGGGCTAGTGCTTCTCAATATATGCCATCAATAACAACTAAATCTATCTGTTTCTGCTAGTTATATGCCAGCTATAACCATTATTATGATATACTAAATATAGTATGAATCATAGGTATAAGTTAAAATAAAATTAACAGCAGACTGGCAATAATAACTGCTAGCCCGTTTAAGTTAAGTTGAATTTAAGTTGATATAAGTTAATTTAAAATTAAAATTAATGGCAGACTGGCAAAAATAACTGCTAGCCCTACAGATAGCAAAAACTAAAATAATTAATTGAAACCTTATTAAAAATATACAAATGTTTCTATGAATTAAGAGCAATTATTATATTCAAGTGTTTCTGTTACTTAAGAAAAATATACAACTGTATCTGTTTCTTGTAAAAAGCAAAGCAAAGGTATAAACCAATATTAAGGCAAAAGGAATAGGCTGTAAGGATAGAAATAGTATCTCCATCTCCCTCGAATACCCTAATATATTTTGAGGCATAAGATATTAGAGTTAGATAGCATACAGATAAGGGCAAAGAAAAAGAATGCAAACTACTTCGGAAAATTACTGGAGGTGTAAAGCCCCATCTCTTAGTAGGGTTCCTGGTAATTCTTTGTGTAAAGGAGCATGTACTTAATAATTATTAATTGCACATTATGTATCAGAAGTAAAAGTAAAATTAAAAGTCAGTATTAAAAATAGCTAAAACCATTGGTAATAATTAAAAATGCATGTATGCATAATGAACTAATTGACATACTAAAGAACAAAGCCATCCTTACCAATGCCTCTGAACTTACAAAAACGTGGATAAACTCAAGCTGCTGCAGGCATTGAAAGAAATTTCAAAACTTTTTCTTCAACCAATTAAGATCACAGTTCCCTCTTCCTCCAATTAAAAACAATGGGGACAACAGTGACCTCTGAACACAACTCAAATGGAGGAATCTTATTTTTAAAATTGCCAATAACTATCCTAATTTTATTTAAAGAATACATTATTAAATTTATGGAATTTAATTTTATTTTATTTTAGTTTATGCTGGGCAAAATACAAAAACTTTCTCATTTACACTCAGGAAACCAAAAATTTCTAAATTATAGACCCAGATACCCGGAAAATTACCAGGGCTTTACACCCCTGGTAATTTTTCGAAGTAGTTTGCATTCTTTTTCTTTGCCTTTGCTCTTGAATTAAGAGTGGGAGCCATACATTAGGGCTTGCATAAAACCGAGAAATTTCAAAACCGAGTTTAACCGAAGTTTACTCTCAAAACCGGTTTTAAAACCGATTTTCTCAGACTTAGGGAAATAATTAAAAGCTTATAACGCAGGTATTTATTTTATCTTGGGTAGATTGTACAAATCGTAATCAAATCTTTTAAACAAAATCCATCACCTCTTATAGTAACAAAAAATAAAAAAATTAAAATGCTCCAAAAAAGTAACCAGCTTGAGATTATACAAAATTACAAATTGTATTCAAATCCTTTGAATAAAAACTATCTTCTCATATAGTAAACAAAAAAATAATAAGCCCTATAATAATAAATAAATAAAAATAATGTGAAAAAAAAACCAGCTTGGGAAAATTACTTTACTATTTATTGCTCAGCTTTTTTCTGAAAATGAACCTTTAAAAAACACAGTGTATTAAGCAATTTTCCTGATAGACTTGACGTTATTTTTGTGTTAAAGAGACCAGTGATCGAAAACACTCTCAGATTGGACACTTGTTGGTTTAATGGTCAGTAGTGCTCTATAAACTTTCTCCAGCTTTTCACTTCTACTGCTAGTTGCCTCCAAAATTTTAAATTCTTTACTGATTTCCAGTTCACTAGGATATTTTGAAGGCTCTTCAGTTAATATCTTTATTACACTATCATCCTCTCGCATGAGTGTATCTCCAACATCGGAACTATACAAGTCTTTGTTTTCTTCTAAAAGGACAGTTCGTTTATTTTCAGTTTCTTCATTCAATGCTAAGACTCCTTCAGAATGTTTTGCAAATAATCTCTGATAAATCTCTTCAGCATGCTTTTTCAAAACTTGCTTACTTGGAAAATCAAAAGGTCTTGAACCTGAATTGTCTTTCCTAAACTTTTTGGGGTTGTGTAGATAGCTCAGCAAAGCCACAGTTTGGCAATTTCCTCTTGCTTTGTAACGCTGCAAAAGACTTTGGTGAAACTTTAAAGCAAATGGGTTTTCTGCTGTATCAAGCTTAGCAAGCAAAAATTCTATTGAAGACTGCTTTAAGTAAGTCTGTATCTTCTGAGGTTATAGCCTTCAGAATCATTTCAACTGGTCGCAAAGTTTCACATAGCAATTCAAGTGTTTTCCAGTCATCGTCAGACACAGCTTCAGTTGACAGTACTGCACATAGAGCATTTGGAATGCAGTTTTTCAATTTCAAAAATCTCTCAATCATATAGAATGTGCTATCCCATCTGGTCTTGCAATCTAATATAAGTTTATATTCTTTCCCATTAAATTTTGCTTTAACAAAATTTTGTAATATGTCATTTTTGGTAGGCGATTTTCAAAAAAGCTTGCAATTTTTTCTGACTTTGTTAATAGTTTGTGCAATATTGGCCATTGGATTGAAGAAATAAATGAGCTCACCGGTAAAGTCAGTTTGATAAAGCATGCCTTGCTGTCTTTCTTCAACTTCTTCATCATCACTACTTTCTTCATTATTTTCATTGTCTTTGGGAGACTCAGACTGTGGCACCATAATTGATTGCTTTTTCATAAAGTACATCTATAACTGACAGATGTATACAATGGGCTATACATTGTTGATGATTAGGCGTAATTTGCTTGCCAAACTTAATCATCATTGCTGCTCCATCGGTTGTGCAGGCAACAATATCTTCATATAAGTTCAAACCAAATTCCTTTAAGTGTCCCTTCACAATTTGCTCACTTCTTCTGCTATCAAGTGAACCATTAATCTCAATAAGACCTAACGACCAATGATTGTCTTTTCAATGCACATTTATATTCATATACCTTTTATTTTGTATAGATCTATATTTGTCTAGAGTCAATGAATACCGTGCACCCAAAACCAATGAATTTTTGAAATGCTGAATGAGTTCTTCTTTCTTAGTTTTATAATAATTCAGAACCATATTTTTAATTCCATTCACTGAGGCTGGTGGTAATTTATCGTATTTATTTCTCTGAAGGTGAAGGCTTGATTGTATAAACTCACTCTTGGCAATTGAATTAAAAGAAAATCTATCTAAAGCAGCTAATTTTGAAATCTCTTCTTCCATAGATTTTTTAACGATACAGTTTTATAATGTTCTTACAACTTTTACGGGAGGTTCACTGTTATCTTGTTTAATGTCAATCTGATGCATTTTCTTTAAATGCAACATCAAAGATGATGTAGATCCTTCAGACGACTTCATTATCTTTTGACATTTCGAACATTGTGCTTCATCTTTGCTTTTTCGAGCAAAATAATTCCATACATTTGATTTCATCTTAGACATATTAAGACTAATAAATATTAATTAGTAGGAATTTATATCACCGACAATTTTAAATAAAAATATTGAAGATAACAAAGGCACAATACTATGTGTCACTCTCGCAAGCACTGAATGAAGAGTCTAAACGAGGCAAGTTTCAGAATTTTCACGAAAGAAATTTTTTATTTATTTATTCATATTTTATTTATTTATTTTTCCCCCCAATTAAATCTATTGTATTTTCAAAATTACATAAAAGCTAAATTTGGTGAAGCTGCTTTTTGGAGAACATTTGATCGCAAATTTAATAGGAATAAAGAAGCAAAAAACTTTCTATGATTGAAATTTGATGCAATATTCAGCGAATCTGTTCTAGTGGGTAACCATCAATAAGGTGGGTTCCATAACTTGTCTGGCGAACAAGATAGATGGAACGGAGAAATGTTGAGCATTTTCTTTTACGCTATCGCTCCGACTCACTCAGTCATAAATAAGTACACCTGCATCGTGCCATGATACAGGTGGGAAGATAAAAGGTACCCCTCCTAGATTTGGGCCACTTGCCCATGAGATTCGTACCTTAAAATAAAATGAAAAACATGTTTAAAACATAAAGCAGTTGAGCGATCCAGACAAACGAACAAACAAAAGAAAATGTGCGTAACAAAAAACTATATTTGAGGGCTGACTAAGAAAATATTCGAATCCGGTTTTAGAAGCTCGGTTTCGGTTTTAACAACTCAATATGAAAACCGATTTAACCGGTTTTATAAAACCGGTTTGCAAGCCCTACCATACATAATCAAAACTTGATGATGTGCCATAATGTGTTAAATTTTTGTGGCACATTTTGAGCTTGTCATGGCACACTGGTTGGGAATATCTGCAGTAGAGTATGTCAAGCCTGTTCAAGGTAGGATAGCTTCCAGCACAGACAGTTACCCCTCTTCTCAGGAACATTGCTAAGCTTACATTGGCTGTTTTTTAAGAATTGGGATCACTAATTCCAGCAGTAATTGTCTTGTACTTAGCATAAGGAGTTGTCACACCTATATTGCTGCCCACAGAGATTATCCACATATTGCGGATTATCCACACAATATTTAGCCACTCATTTACTCAACTTCAAAGTGAAATTTACTCCATATTTCTTCATTATTAAGACATTAAAACAAGTGTCTCTCTAACATTTTGTTATTATCTAATGAAAAGATTTTGATCCAGACGTGGTTTAAAGGCATCTCTTATTTGAAGGGTTTATCTTAACAGGTTGATTTGATTTTGTTATTTATAAACTCCTAGCATGTATTTCCTTTTTTCCCTTTTGTTACTAGCAGTAATGGATTGCCACATATGCACGTGCACACACATGATAGTTTTGTATTAGGAGCACCCCAACCATAACTTCATACAATAGTGTCTGCTGATACTGTCACCACATTGTGCACAGCCTCTATATTAGAAGGGTAGAACCTGGCACTACAGTATTCAGTACACTGGTGTTCCATGCAAAGAATGGAAAAGAGATGTGACCTAATGTAATGAGTGCCATTTACTTCTTACCAATCACTCATTACTAACTAACAATCAAATGTTTTGAGAAACAAGATGTAAAAATTTTGAAATTTATGAACTTTAAGAATCCTCCATAACAATATTCTATTAGTAAGATTGCTAATGAGACTCAACTGCACAATAGTCATTATTTGTTAATCCTTATATTTTATTTTTTAAGAAGAATTATTGTTAAAGTGAATAGTAGTTTAGATTAAAGTTACCTGTATTTTATCTTATGTTATGAATTTTGTTATCCATAACAGTATAGTTCACTTAACTAAAACACGTGTCCATATATAATAGAGGTTTATACAAATGTATAAGACATTGTTGTCATGGGTTTGTGTATGCTACACATGATCAATAGTACAAGTTGTGGCTATAAAATAACAAGACTGTTGCAATAAAATAAATATAATTTCTACTTGAGCAGAAAAAGGTGGCATGGAAAGGTTACAGAACAATACAAAGTACTGAAGCCTATAACAGCTACAAGGTGATGTGTAATAGAGCCACAGAAAAGGTTCGACAGGCAAAGGCAGTTTATGAGAAATCACTAGCAAACAGAGCAAAGAGGGGGGATAAAGAATTCTTCACATATATAAATGCCAAGAAGAGCAGGACAAACCAGATCGGACCTTTACGTAAGGGAAAGGGGATAGTAATAAATACACCAGCTGCCGTTGCAGATGAACTCAACAGTTATTTTGCATCGATATTTACAAATGAAAAGCCTTTTGTGGCAAAGGGAAATTGTGGGAGCGAAGTTAAAAAATATGTAATTAATGATATTGAAATTTCGCAAGATTATTTAATGAAAAAACTTTCGAGCCTACAGACCAGTAAAGCTCCTGGAGTTGATGGAATATACCCTATAATCTTAAGAGAGGCGGCAAGCGAGTGCATTGAACCATTGAGGCTAATTATGCGAGCATCATTAGACTCTGGGGAGATTCCCTTGGATTGGAAAAGTGCAAATGTATCTCCCATACATAAGGGTGGCTCTAAAAGTGAAGTTGGAAATTATCAACCTGTCAGTCTGACTTCAGTAGTAGGGAAAATCATGGAGGCAATGATCAAGGGTGGAATTCAGGATCATTTGGATCGAATTGAAATTCTCAATGATACTCAGCATGGTTTTGTAAAGGGAAAATCATGTTTAACAAATCTGGTTCGCTATTTCGAAAGGGTCACTCACGAGCTGGATTTAGGGAATAATTTCGACATTGTTTATTTAGATTTCAGCAAAGCTTTTGACTCAGTCCCACATGAGCGGTTGCTTTATAAGCTGGAACAGGTTGGAATCACTGGGAAAATCCTTAGATGGATAGAAGGATGGCTTCAGGGCAGGAGGCAGAGGGTTGTGATAAATGGCTATTCCTCAGATTGGGTTGATGTAAGAAGTGGGGTTCCCCAAGGATCAGTATTAGGACCACTGTTGTTTTTAATTTTCATAAACGACATTGATGAAGGGATAGAGGGCGTGATGTCTAAATTTGCAGATGATGTTAAAATTGGGAGAGTAGTTAATGATCACTGTCAAGCTGAGCTTCTTCAGAGAGACCTAGATAGACTTCAGGAATGGTCAGAAAAATGGCAGCTGTGCTTTAATCCAACAAAGTGTAAGGTATTACACCTGGGAAACAGTAATCCCAAAAAAACTTATTCACTTGGTGGAGTTCAACTAAACCCAGTACTGGAGGAAAGGGACTTGTGTGTTACAATACGGTCAGACATGAAATTCTCTGAGCATTGTAAACAGGTTGCAAGGAAGGCCCATGGTGTCCTATCAATGATCTATCGAACTTTTGCAAGTAGAGACAGGGACGTGATAATCCCATTATACTTTGTATAAGGCTTATGTTAGACCACACTTGGAATACTGTGTTCAAGTATGGAGACTGCACCTAAAGAAAGACATCGAGCTTCTTGAAAGGGTGCAAAGAAGGGTAACTCGCCTGGTGAGATCGGCAAAGGGGCGTCCTTATGAAGAAAGACTTCGAATATGTGGGTTGCAGAGTTTGGAAACTAGACACCTTAGAGGAGATTTGATTGAGGCGTTTAAGGCTCTGAGAGGCATCAGTAAAATGAATGAGGACAAAATTTTCAAGATTATAAATGATGCTAGAACTAGGGGACATAAATTCAAGTTACGGGGGGAAATGTTTAGATTGGACTGCAGGAAGTTCTATTTTAGCCAGCGAGTTATAAATTACTGGAATAAGTTGCCTTCATGGGTGGTAGAGGCCGACAGTTTGGGGAAATTCAAAGGTCATCTGGATAGTACTTTTGGGTAAGGGAAGCGCATAGGATGATAGGTTTAATTTCCTTTTTATTTATTTTTTATTTTATTTATTATTTTTTTATTTATTAATTATTATTATTTAGTTATTTATTTATTTTTTGTTTTTATCATTGTTTTGTTCGTTTTTTTTTTTTTTTTTTTTTTTTGGCTGGTGCAGCATAAGCCATAGGCTTTCTTGCACCATGCGGCCGTTACTAATACTAATAATGAAATATTTCATACCTTACCAGTTATCACCTTCAAAATAATTGCCTTGGGCTTAGACATGCTGTTTCAAACATTTCTGGAAGCCCTTTTAACACTTCAGTCAGTTTTTTGTGAATGTCTTCACTGGACTGAAATTGGGTTCTCTTAAGTAAACTTTTCAGTTTATAAAAGAAAAAAGTCACAATGGACTAGGTCTGGCAAGTAGGGGCATATTCACACACAAGGATTTGTTTTTTTGGCTAGAAACTGGTGAACAGAGAGTGCATCGTGTGCTGGAGCATTGCTTTGATGGAGCATCCAACTATCCTTCCACAATTCGGGTCTCTTCCTTTGAATTTTTTCAGCAGCCTTGTCAGAACTTCAATGTAGTATGTATGATTGACAGTGTGATTTGATGGGGTGCCATCATAATTCAGCCATAATAATTGCTTTAACATTGAAGAAAATGAGAAGCTTGGTTTTCATTTTTGTTTTTGATATTTTGGCTTTATATGGTCTGGGGATTGTTTTGTCTTCCATTGCATTGACTGTCTTTTAGTTTATATTGCAAGGTCATACTGGAACAGCCAACAGTAATTGCAGTACTCAGAAAATCTGGAGCTTCAGTTTTTTCCAAAACATCTTCACCAACTGAGAGCCTTTTCATTCTTAAAGTTTCAGTTATTGTCTTCCACATTTTCATCTTCCTCCAAAAAATCTTTTATTCAATTCAAACATGCAAATGCTTGACATAGTATCTTCCCCATAAACTTGACATAGCAACTCATAACTTTTGGGTGTTTTCTCTAGTTTTGTTAAAAAGAGGCATATGATGCAAGAAAGCAAGCATATACAGTGTCAGCCAAAAAAAAAAAAAAAAATCATCCTTTTGCTCCCTATGTTAAATGTTTCCCTAGTTCTGCCTTGAATTTATTTATGCTGTCAACTTCTACAATAACAGATGGAAGTTTGTTCCAGCAATTAACCACCTGCTGGCTAAAGGCAAATTTCTGCACATCTATTCTACAACTGTCTTTCCTCAATTTGAATTTATGCCCCCTCGGGCAATTAATCTGGCAAGAGGAAGAATCCCATCAGCATTGAGCTTGCTCAAACTATTCAAGGCCTTTACACCTTGATCAGATCACCTCACAGGTGCCTAGTCTCCAAACACTCTAATTTGCACGACATAAGCCTTTCTTCGTAAGAGCAACCCTTTGTTCCATTCACTTATCTTGTTGCCCTTCTCTGCTCTTGTTCCAACAGCTCTACATCCTTTCTAAAATGAGGCCTCCAGACACATATACCATACTCAAGGTGTGGCCTGACCACTGCCTTATACAAGACCATCTGCACTGTTCAGAAAATTTCATATCTGACTGCACAGTTACCCCCAGGTCATTTTTGTTCCCTACTACCCTGAGTGTAGAGAATATATATGTAGTAAATACCACACAGTTGATATGTTACTCTGGGGTTACTGCTACCCATATGCAGTACTTTTCAGTTGTCAATGTTCAACTTCAGTTGTCACCTCTCAGCCCATCTGCTCAACTTTTCCAGATCCTGTTGCAGTAGTGTACTGTCATCGGTGTCTTTAACATTCTTGCCAACCTTCGTATCGTCTGCAAACTTAGACATTAAGCCTGATCAATATCATTAATAAATGTAGAAAACAACAATGGAGCTGACACTGAACTTCATGGACTAATAACATTAGTCCACGAAGAGCAGTGTCCATTGATTACCACTGTCTGTCTTCTCCTGCTCAACCATCCTTTTATGCATAGCTAGCAGCAACTTTCACTCAATGCCATACTGCTCTAATTTGTACAGCAGCCTTCTATGTGCAACAGTAAAAAAAGCTTTCCTGAAATTAAGTGTATGATGTCAAAGTTATTATTTTTTTTTGTCCAGTTCCTTAGTGACCACATCATAGTATCCAATCAAATTAGTCAGATAAGACTTCCCCTTAACAAACCCATACTGTGTCTGAACTATGACTGAAGTCTTGTCTGGATGATCCTGCAGTGCTTCCATTAATGGCGCCTCCGTAGCCAGGTGGGCAGGAGCAGCAGTGCATAGCACACGGAGATTAGGCAAGCGAAGGCATATAAAGAAATCTTTACCAAAGGATGCTAAGAAAAACAGCAAGGATTTCTTTACTTATATGAACTCTAAAAGGAAGGCGATGAATCTCATTGGTCCACTTGATATCGATGGTTACGCTGTTGATGATCCTGCTCAAATAGCAAACAAACTGAATGAGTATTTTGCATCTACATTCACACATGAGGAGTTATTAAGGAAGGAAAATTTCAGAAGGTTATCAAATTGTAGCAGGGTGCTTAATGACTTTGTAATAACTGAGAGCAAAGTGGAGGAGAAATTGTTGAAGTTAAACATAAAAAAGGCACCTGGGAGTGGATGGGATCTATCCAATTATATTGAAGGAGGCAGCAAAGGAAGTAAGCAAACCCTTAGCCATAATTATGAGAGCATCCTTGAACTCAAGTGAGGTCTCCACGGGCTGGAGATGTGCCAATGTATCCCCAATGTACAAAGGGGGGATCGAAGGGTGACACTAGTAATTACAGACCCTTTAGTTTAACTTCTGTTCCGGGTAAAATAATGGAGTCACTGGTTAAAGATGCATTGCAGGATCATCTAGACGAGACTTCAGTTATAGTTCGGACACAGCACAGGTTTGTTAATCCCATTCTGGTCCGCCCTGTTTTAAGCCTACATTTAACCCCTCACTTGAAAGTTGTTCCCCCTGAAAAAACTAATAATTTCTACTCAATTTACAAAATTGAAACTCTCAATATACATAAACAGAAGTATATTCTTTGATTTCCTACCTTTAGCGTTCAGCAAAAACTATTAATTCACTCAAACTGCAAAAATGTATTATCACAATATCAATTTATGAATTATTACTTCGGCAAAACAGCATTAGACCTTTGAAGATGATACGCGTTACAGCATTAGTTCAAAATTCCCGGCCGCCTCCGTAGCCAGGTGGGAAGGAGCAACAGTGCGTAGCATACGCTACTTGATATAGACCGGGGTTCGAGCCTGTCACCACCAAATACGGAGGATGCAGAAAGGTCAGGGAATGACTACCGCCTATCCCGGAGCAACATGGCCTTAGTTGCTAATGCTCCTAAAAACCAAAAAACAAACAAACAATCAAAATTCCCACTTCATCTAGCTAAAACGAATCAACACATGTGGAGATATAATTGGCTGGTCAAGCTTACGTCATTAGCATTACCAAGGTGATCCAAGGAGAAAATAAAAATGTAAACAACTTTCGTGGAAAACAAACAGTTCAGCATCATTACTTGCGAACACTATTTTGCATGGTTCTCTCACAACAGTTTGCTTTACTGCTTTTTGTAATTGTTGTACGAAAGAATTGCCACGAATTTGTTTTGAAAAACAAAAATATCTTCTTTCCTTTCTTCAGTATGTATTGTATCTACTAACAAAAAAAAAAAAATCAAGGAAGTTCATCTATTGGAAACTACAGTGGAAATGGAAGGGTAAAAAAAACTGATCACTACAATGCGCGTTTCATAAAAAAAAAAAGTTTTTTTTTTATGAAACGTTAAGTTTTATGAAATGTTAAGTTTTTGTAATTGTTTCTAGAGGACTAAATCGGAACAGCAGTTTCATGGATCTATATTTGATCTTACGAAATTTCAAGAAAATATTTCTATTCATAGCTGCGTTATAAGTTTCGAAAATTTATGTCGAAGGAACTTTGCATGCATCTCACATGGTGTCAAATGAAAAAAAAAATGTGCTACTAGTAACAGATTGTGAAAATAATCCGTTATTCATAGTGACGGATTTGGAAATTGTAAGTAAATGTTATTGAATACTTCAATATTTCCTTGATGCATTTGATACCATCAAAAAATTTCAAGAGAAAAATTGAATTTTCATTATCACACACATGCCCGAAAAATTTGTCATAAAATGTCGTGTTTTGATGCTTGAATTCCATTCTGAGCTGCAACTGTAATTAAGTCACCTCTCTTGCACTGACAGAATATACGTTTACCGAATGAAGGAAAACAGGGTTCATTTTCCTAAAATTTCCAGTTCCCTTCATTCACTTCGTAGGAAAAACTCCTTAGGGAAGACAGTCCACCCTTTCTAGTCCGACCCAAGGAGGGAGGGAGGGAGGGAGAGAGAGAGAGAGAGAGAGAGAGAGAGAGAGAGAGAGAGAGAGAGAGAAATAAAAATACCCTTTTGGTGGGGAGAAGGCCAAGAGATTGTCAAATGTCCAGAGCTCTAACTTTCATTTATTTTATTTATTATTATTTTTTTTTTTTTCTTGTGTTGTTCTAGCTATCCATCCGGGATTGGGTCTTCCCTGGGCCGGGATAGGCCTTCTCTTTTCCTCTTTTCTCCTTCCCTCTCTTCATCTTATACAAGTTTTTCTTTCCTCCCTGTGCAACTCGTTCCCCAGGGAGGAGGATATGCAGATAATAGGGGAGGCTTTGCCCTCCTTCTGCTGGGGACGAGTACCTGGAGGCAGTCATCCAGGTGATTACTGCTTCCAGGTAGCCAAAATGTCAAAACACAACATCACAATACAGAACAAACACATAAGCTCACGAACAGTTTTTCTTTCCTGTCACTTTCTCCCGTGCGGGATGAAAAACTTTCTTTCTCTCTCTCTCTCTCTCTCGCGCCTTCCTTTTCATCTGTCTTCATCCAACATGGGATAATCCTATGCGGGATGAAATTTTTTTTTTTTTTTTGACATGACACACAAAGGTAAGTAAACCTTGACATTGAGTAAAAACTGAACAGATCAACGAGATGGAGATGAACTTTTGTTCTAGGGGCCGCCCATACAAAAACAATAATAAAAATAAATAAATAAAAATAATGATGATAAAAAAAAAGCATTGCAGCTCTAAGTCAGCCTCATCCTAGGATGCCGAAACTGCAATTGTTTTAGAGAACAATATTTTGCATTTTTACTTTCTAGCATTATTTTGCATTATAGCTCTGTTACTATATTTTGCTTTGTTTCTTTACATTATTGCTGCAGCCAACAATGTCGGTGTGCACGACGTTTCATCACAGATGCTGAAGTTCTAATTAGTCAGTTTCCTAGGATATGGAAGTACTAATAAGTCCGATTTTGGTCTGGTGCAAATTTGAGAAAAAATCCACAATAATCCCTCTGGAAATATTAGCGAGTGAATTGCATTATAAATTTTAAACATTGCTGTATAGCTTGTCCTTGAATGCAAATGACTACGGTTACTCTCCTTTGAGGGACCGACCTTTTACAGATGTTTTATTGCGGACACTTCCTTCCAGTAAAATCATCAGTAGTCGTCCTTTATTGCTAAAGTAATTCGTTTTGTTGGGGGAAACGGTTTTTGCTCCTAATTGATGTAGCACTTTCGAATTTCGCAAAGTGGATTATTTGAACACAACATACATTAGAAGGTCAGTAAAAGAGTTGATAATTGGCGGACAGCATTCCGACAAACAAATTTTCTGTTTATATTCCGGGATGACCACACGGTCAGAGATCCCAAAATAGAGAGAGAGAGAGAGAGAATACAAGAAACCGCACAACATTTATCAGTCACTGACTTGGTTGGGTGAAATTGCTTGCCAAAAACCACAGCAAAACAAGAGAAGTGATGGGAGTAAATCTATTTTTCAGCGTGGTTTATCTGTTTATTGCAGCTCAGAACAGCATTATGACCGTGGATAGTGAATTTATTCAGCTTCTGTACTAAAACAGAATTTCTCCCTTTGTGATGACATCAAAGCGTAACAAGCAAATATCTTCTAACAATACTTTTTTGAGCAGCCCATGATTCGTAATCTGTTAGCTTTGTATTGTTAGAAAGTATTACAGTTTTGTGAAGGCGACTCCGTAGCCAGGTGGGCAGGAGCGGCAGTGTGTAGCACACGTTTCTTGATTAGACCGGGGTTCGAGCCCGTGACCACCAAATATGGAGGATGCAGAAAGGTCAGGGAATGACCACCGCATATCCCTGGAGCAATATGGCATTAGTTGCTAATGCTCCAAATAACAAACAAACAAACAAACAAGCAGTTTTGTGAACAATACACATTTAAAGAAACAATCTGTTATTCATAGCAGATGATTTTTTTTTTTCCTTTCCTTAGATGCACCAGATAACGCAGCTATAAATAGAAATATTTTCTTGAAATTTCATTAGAAGATCAAACCCAGGAAACTGCTGTTCCGATATTGTTTACTAAAAACAATTACAATAAAGCAAACTTTTTTTTTTTTTTTTTTTTATCAAATGCGCATTGCAGCGTTATCAGTTTTACAACAGTTTTTTCCGTTTCCAACAGATGAATTTCCTTGATTTTCTGTTCGTAGGAGCAATACATGTTGAAGAAAGGAAATACAACCTGTTCGCCTTTCATAAACAGTTGTTGCTACTGTTTTGCTTTATTGCTTCTTATGTCAACTAACAGTAGCTTTCGTTTGTCTTTTGTTTATTTTCTTAGCGGTCCCGACGTAGCCGCGCGGAGACATAAGAATGACCGTTGACACTCTCTCAATGTAGCTGTATCTAGGAAGTTTGTGACGGAACCAATGGTTTTTCTTGTGCTCCGCTCCAAGAAAACAATTTTGCTCTGTAAACAGAAACTCCCACTCCAAAACAAACAAACGAATCAAGTATTGTGTTTCATAAGCCCTAGGCTAATTAGGGTGGGTTTAGAAAAAGAACTAAAAAAGGCCTAAAAAAATGCACACTTGATGTCACATTTTTGTCATTTGCGAGAAATTCAGTAGAAGGTTTTGAAAATTGAAGTGAGAAAATTCAAGAAAACAGTTATGGCTCCAACTATAGCAAGTTTCAGCTCTGTAATTAGAGTAAAAATTATAGAATTAACTATACTGCAATAATTAAAGACAAACACCAGCCAAGGTTTACTTTTACTTTTACTACCAGCCAAGGAATTAAAAATTTTTACTATAAAAATAAAATATACAGAAATAAAATATAATGAAATACTGTGATACACTATCGGAAGACTAAAATATTACAAAAAATTATGATAAAATAAACTACAATCGATAAAACATTAAAAATATAATTAAAAATACCGAAGCATTTTTTTGAGGAGTGTTATGTGGGCAATGTTTAAAAGACCGTCTGGGGGGGGGGGGGAGCACATGACTGCTATTAAGACTGCTTATTATGCGAGGTCTGCTGTGGCAGAGCATTTCTGGGAGAAGCAGCATCGGATCTCCCTTGAAGACGCGGCCATTATGGACCGTGCCCATGGATTTTGGGAACGCAAGTGGCTCGCGAGAGCTTGCGAATTAGTTCATCCAGTCGTAATACTATTGACAGGGGGATAGGTTTACACCCCCCGTTTGAGGCGTTCTCAGACGGGATGACTGGTTCTGTTTGACACGCTCCCGAGCCACTTCCGTTTCCGATGCGCGCGTGGGGAATGCCGACCATGTGTCTGATGGACCCCATGCATGAGTGCCATGGGCCTGCTACTTAAGGATTTGTCATTGCAGTAATAGTATACTGTTGAAGAAGGAGACAGCAGTTTCTGAACGCTTCAGGTTTTATCGCTTTTAATCCAGTTTATTTTAGATAATTTTATTTCTTCGGTATTTTAAATTATATTTTTAACGTTTTATCGTAGTTTATTTTATCGTAATTTATTGTAATATTTTAGTCTTCCGATAGTGTATCACAGTATTTCATTATATTTTATTTCTGTATATATTTTTATAGTAAAAATTTTTAATTCCTTGGCTGGTGTTTGTCTTTAATTATTGCAGTATGGAATTTCCCAGCCCCATAGGCCTGTTTGAAGATATATAGAATTAACTTGCTGAACCCAGTTGGGGTTGGAATGTACTCCACCGGACGGGAATATGCTTAAGGGAAAGTCTTGTCTGACAAATTTGATTGGATATTATGATGTGGTTACAAAGGAACCGGATGCAAAAAATAACTTGGATATCATATACTTGGATTTCAGGAAAGCTCTTGACACTGTTACGCATGGAAGACTATTGTACAAATTGGAGCAGAATGGAATTAAGGGTAAGTTGCTACATGGATAAAAGGGTGGTTTAGTGGGAGAAGACAGGGGTGGTAATCATTGGGCACTGTTCTTTGTGGACTAATGTTATTAGTGGAGTTCCACGTGGTTCGGTGTTGGGCCCACTGCTGTTTTGTATATTTATCAATGATATTGATGAAGGTATATTAGGCTTAGTGTTGAAATTTGCAGATTATACAAAGGTTGGCATGGTTGTTAATGACAGTAATAGCAGTCTGCTACTGCAACAGGATCTATAAAATTTGGACAGATGGGCTGAGAAGTGGTTTTTTATGAAATTTTTTTTTTATTTTTATGAAAACATCCCAAACAAGAGAGTTGGAGGTTCAGAAGATGAAAGAAGATTTGTTGACATTAGACTTGAACTTCTGTAGACTATAATTTTCAGGAAATATGTATGAAGGAAGGTTGTTCCAGAAAACGGCAGTTAAATGAATAAACGAGGAAGATGAAAAGTTGGTTCTGTGAATTTGAAGTTGGACAGTAAATGGATGTTGGCTGGTGGTGGCATGTGTTCGGACTGTTTTAAAAGAGGGTGTGGGAATTATAGAATCCAATTCAGAAGAACAGTGCCCGTGGAAGTATCTGCAGAAAAGGCATGCAGCAGAAACAGTAAATCTATGAAACAGTGAGTGGAGAGACTCGTTTAGAGAGGAGTCATTAATTAACCTAACTGCCCTCCTCTGATTGGTGTCTAGAAGCCTGAGAGAGGTTTTGGGGGCACCGCCCCATATGTGGGAACAATATTCCATGGTAGGGCAGATTTGCAATTTGTACAGATTGAACAGCTATTTGGAAGAAAAGTAACGCCGAGAGCAAAAGAGAAAACCAAGTTTTTTTAGATGCAGAGGAAGCAATATTTGTAATGTGCTTGTAATATCCATAACCTGCACCACAGGTGGTTTTTTTTTTTTTTTATTATTATTTTTATTTTATTTTATTTTTATTATTATTATTTTTTTATTTCTTTAAATTTTATTTTATTATTTTTCTTTTTTCTTTTATTTTATTTTTTTCCCCATAACCTGCACCACGGGTGGATTTTTTTTTCTATTTTGTCTGCACCTCTGGAATGGGCCCACAGAGGATCCTGACCTGCCTGCTGGCAACATCATGTGGGTCAGAGTCTCTTTAGAGCCAGTACATGCATTACTGGGACTGGCCCACCTTCCCGTGGTGTGGGAAGGTGGGCCAGTCCCAGTAATGTGAGTACCCAGAATCATCTCTCCAGGTGATTGATGTTTCTGGGTAGCCAAGTGGCCATGGACAACAACAGAACACACACACACACACACACACACACACACACACACACACACACACACACACACACACACACACACACTCATAATACACACAAACCTCCGTCACACACACATATCTGGCCCATTTGTAGTGATACTTTTCTTAACAGAGATACGAGGCAGAGTTGAACAGATGTTCTAGGTGCCGCCCTTTACAAAAACACATGTCCACATGATAAATTAAACACACAGTAAGACATTAAATACGGTAATAATAAAGTACTGCAGACTCTCGATTTACTGGAATTGGATTAACCAGGGCACTCCAAGACTCCAAATTAAAAAAAAAAACACCAAATCAACCAGAAGTCAAATTCAAGTAATAACTAGAATAGGTATAAACAGATATTTTGCAAATTGTAAATAAGCAACAAGAACCGGCGTTATAAGTCATCATTGGGCGATTGGTGTACCTATTTTATTGCAACCCCTGCTGTCTTCACACCTACCGCTCAAAACAAAAGAAAAAAGACACCAAATGCTTAGTTTGTGTTAGTGCGTTGCGCCGATTGTTGTGTTCTGTCGCACCGCAAAAGGACAAATTTTGTTTTATTTCTGTCAAGGATGTCAGAATTTATTTTATCATAACTATTTTTTTTTTGTTTAGAAATTGCGAAAATGATGGGCAAAGCAAGAGTTGTGCTTTCAGATTAAACAAAAACTTGAAATTATTCAAAAGTTTGAAAATGGTGCATCCATTAAATCTCTAAAGGACCATTATAATGTTGGTGACCAAACCATACGCGACAAAGGGAAGTATTCAATTTAAAATCAACATCGTAAAAAATAAAGGGAAGCATTGTTATTGGACACGTGAGTAGTACGTGTTAAGTTTTTCGTTTTTTTTTCCGTGGGTAACTGAATCAGCGGATACAAGGGCACAACTGTATTGATTTATTTTAGAGAACAACATATGTGAGGCATCTTATTCTGAATATATCTTTTGACAATACTAACCAAGTTCTAATGGGGGATGAATGGTTAGACATAATTAGTGGGGTTGCTGGTATGGCTGTTTTTGTCATCTGTTCTTATACAGCCATATCTCATACATATCAAGAATAGCCTAACTATAGAAGAACCATCAGCCAGAGGATCCAACATGCTCTATCCAATGAGAAACCTAACATTAGCAAGGGCACATGATGCAAGAAAGCAAGCTTATATAGCATCAGCCAAAAAAAAAAAAAAAAACACACACACCCTTCTCATTTCACCCATCCACTCACTCCAGATGTTTGTCTAGTTCTGCCTTGAATCTGTTTAAGCTGTCAACTTCTACTACGACAGAGGTTTGTTCCAGTAATCAACCACCCGCTGGCTAAAAGCAAATTTTCGCACATCTATACTACAACTGTCTTTCCTCAATTTGAATTTATGCCCTCTCAGGCGATTATTCTGAGCAAGAGGAAGAATCCCATCAGCATTGAGCATGCTCAAATCATTCTAGGCTTTATACACCTCAATCAGATCACCCTGCAGGTGCCTAGTCTTCAGACACTGTAATTTGCAGAACTTAAGCATTCTTCATAAGAGCAACCCTTTGTTCTATTCACTAATCTTGTTGCCCTTTTCTGTACTTGTTCCAACAGCTCTACATCCTTCTTAAAATGAGGCCTCCGGACCTGTATACAGTTATCCCCTTGTATAAGGCTATGGCCTAACTATAGCCTTATACAAGGGGATAATCACCTCCTTATCCCTGCTAGAAAAATTCCTGTATATCATTGACAAGACACCATGGGCTACTCTTGTAGACCATCTGCACTGCTCATAAAATCTGCCTGCTCAATTACCCCCAGATCCTTTTCACTCTCTACCACTATCAGTGTAGTACCACACAGTTGATGCATTACTCTGGGGTTACTGCTTTCCATATGCAGTACTTTACATTTGTCAATGTTAAACTTCAGTTGTCGCCTCTCAGCCCATCTGTCCAACTTTTCTAGATCCTGTTGCAGCAGTGTACTGTCATTAGTGTCATTAACAACCCTGCCAACCTTCATATAGTCTACAAACATGGACATTAAGCCTGATATACCATCAATATCATTAATGAACACAGAAAACAACAATGGACTCAACACTGAACCCTACTAATAATATTAGTCCACAATGCAGTACATTAAAAGGATAGCATGACCATTTCAATGTGGATTGTGCTTCGAGCACTAGCATGATTTGGCTCTCGCAATCAGTTGGTGGGCTGTTACCAACAATAACCTAACTGCTGGTGTCCAATGCTGTACTGTAGCAAATGGACTATAGTTGTAAGCAAATGTGCCTACTGTGGATTGAGAGCAGAACCACTGGACAGTGGATGACTCAAAATGGGTTGTCTGGTTCAGTCAGTCATTTTTCCAGCTGCACCTTGTGGACAGATGGGTGAAGGTATAGTCTACTAAGTGAGAGGCTCTTGGATCCTACAGCATTAAAGGGGTTATACAGGCCAGTGCAGCTAGCACAACGGTCTGAGGCATATTTGGATAGGAGGGCACTGGGTCCCTGGAACTTAACTGTCAGCACCTTACTGGAGACTTGTACAGGTCCATTTATGGTGACCATCTTCCTGGAATACCAAGGTGTCATATAGCATGATAATGCTTCTTGTCACAAGGCTGCAACAACATTGGATGATGTTCATTCCAGTAAGTTCTGTGTCCATTCTTCTGGTAGCCAAACTCACCCAATCTCAACCCAAATACAGGCAACCCCCGAATAGCATGGTACTTTTACAGCAGTTTTACTCTAACACAATTGATAAATTGCTGTAATCTTCTCACAACACGCTACTTATATAACAAGGTTTCGCTCTAACACAGTTTGGGAATGGCAGGAAATCTCGCATAACATGGTATTTTTGAGATTTCGTGCTGAGTAAACCCTGCTATTATGTTAGATGTAATTTTCGATGTTTCCATTCCTTTTTGAATCCCTGCCATTGACTCACTAGTCGTTATTGCCTTCATAGTATTTTTCTAAAGCACATTTCTGGAGGTCACTACCATAAAACAATAAAAGCAATTTGCACATTTCGGTTTATTGGGCTTTTCTGTTAGTGGAATCTATTATAAATGGGTAGTAAGCGATCTTATTGCATTTGCTGTAGTACTGATAGCTGGAATTCTGTGGGTTTTCATGTTATTATGGTGAAATGTTTCCCCTTCCATGAAATATTCAATCATATAAAAAACATAAATAAATTTTCAGAAACTCATTACTCCATATCTCACTTGTGCATATCGTGTTTGTTGCAACTTGTGCGTGCCATGTTCTTTGTTATTAATTGCTTATCATTTTTACTCTATTAAATTTTACAACCAAAAAAAAAAGGTAGGTGAACAGAAATATCAATTAGTATGTACATATTACAGTACGTATTAATTAAGCTATGTATGTAAGTGCAAATTTATTTTTATTTTGCTAACTGGAAAATATTTTTCCAATTTTCACATATCACTTAAAGCAGGGGTCTACTGTATTTTGTTGGGAGATCCCTGGGTTAGATTCTGTGCTATGGAACTTGTTTCTTTGAGACCATAAAAATTGTGACTTTGAAGAGTGCAGTTCATGACTTTTAAAGAGAGCAGGAGGCACACAAAATCTAGATGCTACAGAAGAGATTGGGCCTATTATTATTATTATTATTATTATTAGCCATATGGTGCAAGGAAGCCTGAGGCTTATGCTGCACCAGCCAAAAAAAAAAATTTGAGTTTCCCTGAGAGAGAGAGAGAGAAGGAAATCACCAAGAAAGAGAAGAATGATGATATCCAGCTCAGGACCCTGGGTGTGCCAAGCCCATACTCACTAGATGTGAGCCCCTGGGGTAGTGATGAAGAGAAAGAAAAATTAAATGAACGTATATTATCTCACATATAAGTATCACAGTTTGTTAGATAAGAAGTTTGTTCATTTACTATTATTACAGTTATTACTTTTATAAAAATAAAGTTAAAATATTAAGTTATTACTGCTATAAAAATTAAGTTTCCGTTAGTTATAAAAAAAAAATTGTGTATATTAGCATTAGCATTAGTAGAGGCATTTGATGCAAGAAAGCAAGCTTATGCAGCATCAGCCAAAAAAAAAAAAAAAAAACCACTTCCACTTCACCCCTCTGTTCGTTCAAAATACCTGTCCAGCTGAGCCTTAAACTTATTTAGGCTATCAACCTCCACCACAAGGGATGGGAGTCTGTTCCACCAACCAACCACCCGCTGGCTAAAGGCAAATTTCCGCACGTCTATCCTACATCTGTCTTTCCTCAATTTGAATTTATGCCCTCTCAGGTGATTTTTCTGAGCTAGAGGAAGAATCCCATCAGCATTGAGCATGCTTAAACCATTCAAGGCTTTATACACCTCTATCAGATCACCTCGCTGGTGCCTAGTCTCCAGACACTGTAATTTGCAAAACTTAAGCCTTTCTTCGTAAGAGCACCCCTTTGTTCCATTCACTAATCTTGTTGCCCTTCCCTGTACTCGTTCCAGCAGCTCTACATACTTCTTGAAATGAGGCCTCCAGACCTGTATACAGTACTCTAGGTGTGGCTTGCCCATTACCTTATACAAGGGAATAATCACCTCCTTATCCCTGCTGGAAAAATTCCTGTATATCATTGACAATACTCCATGAGCTACTCTTGCAGCCCGTCTGCACTGCTCAGAGAACTTCATATCTGCCTGCACAACCACCCCCAAGTCCCTTTCATTCTCTACCACTGTCAGTGTAGTACCACAGAGTTGATACGTTGCTCTGGGGTTGCTGTTTCCCATGTGTAGTACTTTACATTTGTCAGTGTTAAACTTCATTTGCCACCTCTCAGCCCATCTGCTCAACCTTTCCAGATCCTGTTGCAGCAGCATAGTGTCAGTAGTGTCCTTGACAACCCTGCCAACCTTTGTATCATCTGCAAACTTGGACATTAAGCTTGATATACCATCATCAATATCATTTATAAATACAGAAAACAATAATGGACCCAACACTGAGCCCTGAGGGACTCCACTAATAACATTAGTCCACGATGAGCAGTGTCCATTGATTACCACTCTCTGTCTTCTCCCCCCTCAACCACCCCTTTATCCATAGCAGCAAATTGCCTCCAATGTCACACTGCTCCAATTTGTGTAGCAGTCTTCCATGTGCAACAGTATCAAAAGCCTTTCTAAGATCCAAGTATATAATATCAAAGTTATTCCCTGCATCCAGTTCTTTTGTGACTGCATCATAGTATCCAATCAAGTTGGTCAGGCAAGACTTCCCCTTAACAAAACCATGCTGTGTCTGAGCTATAACTGAAGTCCTGTCTAAATGATCCTGCAGTGCTTCTTTAACCAGTGCCTCCATTAATTTTCCTGGAACAGAAGTTAAGCTCACAGGTCTATAATTACTTGTGTCAGCCTTTGATCCTCCTTTGTGAATTGGGGTCACATTTGCACATTTCCAGTCTATGGGTACCTCCCCTGAGTCCAACGAAGCTCTCATAATTATGGCTAAGGGTTTGCTTACTTCCTTTGCTGCCTCCTTTAATATAACTGGATAGATCCCATCCACCCCGGGTGCCTTTCTTGTGTTTATCTTCAACAGTTTCTCCTCCACTTTACTCCCAGTTATTTCAAGATTCTCTAGCTTACTGCTAGAGTTGAATACACCTCTGGCATTCCCCTTGCTGAATAACTCCTCATGTGTGAATGTCGATGCAAAATATTCATTTAGTTTGTTAACTACCTGAGCAGGATCATCAACAGTTGACCCATCAATATCAAGTGGACCAATCTGATTCATCCCCTTCCTTCTAGAGTTTACATAAGTAAAGAACTCTTTGCTGTTTTTCTTTGCATCCCTTGCCAAAGATTTCTCGTAATCTGCCTTCGCTGCCTAACCTCCTTTGTAACTTGGTTGCATATGAACTTGTATCTATCATAGGCTTCTGTGTCATGTGTTAATTTGTAAGTATCCCATGCATTTTTCTTCTCTGCCATATGCCTCATTAGTTCATCTGACATCCATTTTGGCCTAAACCTTGAACAATATTTCTTAGTTGGTATGTAAAGCCTAGTAGCTTCCAAGATAAGTTCTTTGAATGCTTCCCATTTTGAATTTGCTGTTGGTAACATCATCAGTTGGTACCACTGTATAGAATTTAAATACTGTCTCAGTCCATCGTAGTCGCCTTTACGGAAGCAATAACCCTTCCCTTTACCCCTAATGGTAGTTACCTCTTTGAGTAAATCCCACTTCAGCACACTGTGATCACTGCCACCTAGTGGTTCATTTATCTGCAGATTCTTAATGCATGAAGAATCACTGCTGATAATCAAATCAAGAGTATTACTCTCTCTAGTTGCCTCCCGAACATGCTGATGTAGAAAACAATCATCCAATAAATCCACAAAAGCCCTGCTAGTGTGTGAGTAACCAGCCCCCAAATTCCAGTCTGGGAAATTAAAATCTCCCATTATAAGACTCTCTGATTTACTGGCCCACTCTATTTCCCTGTACAGTTCCTTATTATACTCATCAGAGTCATTAGGCCTATAGCACACTCCTACTCTCAATTTTGATCTCCCAATGCTTATGTCACACCAAACTGACTCAACACTGCACTGTCCAGCAATGTCGACTGGCTTCACTTCCTTGGTTTTTATGTGTTTCTTATCTAATAGCATAACCTATGTTATGCTATTAGTTAATATTTGTTAGGTTTTGGAACGTAACCCCCTTTTTGTACTGATTCTTAGTCCCATATAACACTGTTTTGCATTACACGAGATTTTGTAGGAACCAAACTACCGTTATACGAGGGTTACCTGTATACTGCAACTCCAGGATATGCTCTGCACAGATTACTATACCCATGGACATTGCCCATGAATCTATGCTACAATAGATACAGGCCATGTTGCATGCTAATGGTGGCGCAACTGGGTACTACATAGGTATTTCAGAGAATGCAAAGTTATCTCAGGATGGAAAAATATTGCAAGCATATTTTTCCACTTATTGTTTTCTGTACCACTCAGAAATATATGAAAAATGTTAGTTTTTATTCTTAGTATCCAAGTGACAAATAGACAGATCAATCCAATTCATTTATTAATTTTAAAAAGTTACCTTTAAATAAGAAAGCTTGCAAAATAATTTTATACCTAGAATTTGTTTTCTTTTTAAGCTGCGTTTTGGCATTTTACTTAAAACTTAATCTGCCTGACACTTAAATGATTTGAAAGAAAAAATTTACCATAATTTTACAGGGAAGCAAGCCATTTAGATTTAGCCGACAGGCTAGTAGAGTGCCAATATGAACTTACCGATAGACTAGCTTACTATCTCTGTGGACGAAAACCTGGTATGTATTATTATTAATTGTTGATTTTTTTTATGTCTTTAATCATGTGTACTGTGATATTTCTTTTCTTCTGTAATATAAATGAAGCTTACAGGTAAATTTCCTAAATTTATATGAATACAGCAAGCTGACAGAGATATATTGTTGCTAAATGTTCTTATAATTATGAAACAGGCACCAGAAATATGCACTGGTATTAAAAATTTTACCCTTGACAGGATATATATTTAAAAAAAGTCTATGAAGAAGTAAAATGGTAATGAAGAATAAGGTATTACCTATTGTCACTGTCATCTGAAAAACAAGTGTCAGAGTGCAGCAGTGTATATTATAAATGCATCAGGTTAGTTGACAATTGTGATGTATTGGATATGTAATTATATTCCCAAGACATATTACCAAAAAAAAAAAAAAAAAAAAAAATCAAAATATCAGAGAAATAATAAAAATAGCACAAAATAATGAAAATAATAAAATTAGCGTAAAATAACACACACACCAATTTTCTTCCAACTCATGTATTTATGATCTTGGTAAAACACCTCCCACCATTTCCAACATGCTCCATTCAATGCCCCTTGTGGTCTTCCGTCAAAAGTAGGTCAGAAGGAGTTTAACAAATCTTGATGCTAAGAAATATCGAGTTCCCAATGGTATTTCTCCACTTGTTCTCAAAATCTGTGCTCCTGAACTTACTCCTGTTCTTTGCCGCTTTTTTCACTTTCTTATTCCAAAGGTGTTTTTCCTTCTGCTTGGGAATTTGCTCATATCCAGCCAGTTCCTAAAAAGGGTGACAAATCCCTCCCATCCAGTTATCATCCCATTGCAATTACTTCTACTCTTTCTAAAGTAATGGAGAAATCAATTAACCGCCGACTCTTAAACTACCTTAAAACCTTCCGTCTGATCAATGATCACCGGTATGGATTCCGTCAGTTTCAATCCACTGGTGATATTCTGGCTTATGTTATCCATTTATGGACTAATTCAAAGGAAAAGTTTGGTGAAACACAAGCAGTTGCTCTTGACATCTCAAAGGCTTTCAATCATGTTTGGCATAAAGGTCTTCTAAACAAGCTTCCATCTTATGATTTGCCAACTGTTTTTTGTAATTGGTTATCACTTATGGGATAATTATGTGATTGGTTATCACTTAGGTAATGGTAGATGACTCTGCCTTCTAACTTCTCCATTAATGCTGATGTCTCCCAAGGTTCAGTTCTTTCCCCCACTCTTTTCCTCTTGTATATTAATGACCTTCCATTGACTGGAAATCCTATCCACAGTTTTGTTGATGATAGCACATTGCATTCCACTTTCCATTTTGAGAAACCTTGCCCTGCTTAATCAGCTTCAACTTCTTGAATATCCGCTACCAATTCCTTAAATGCTGACCTCCAGGTAATTCTTGAGTGGGGCAATGACAACTTAGTTGATTTCAATCCTTCTAAAACGCAGTCTTGTCTTATATCTTGCAAAAAGAATTCTTCCACTCCTATGCTTATCTTTGGTGACATTCCGATTTCTAGGCAAAATGATTCTCTTTTGGGGATTACCCTGACTTCTAATCTCTCTCGGGACAAGCACATTACAAATATTGCTTCCTCTGCATCTAAAAAACGTGGTTTTTACTTTTGCTCTCGGCGTTACTTTTCTTCCAAACAGCTGTTCACTCTGTACAAATTGCAAATCCGCCCTACCATGGAATATTGTTCTCACATTTGAGGCGGTGCCCCCAAAATCTCTCTCAGGCTTTAGATTCTATTCGGAAAAGTGCAGTTAGGTTAATTAATGACTCCTCTCTAACAGAGTCTCTTCCCTCGCTGTCTCATTGACGTACTGTTTCTGCCGCATGTCTGTTCTACAGATACTTCCATGGGCACTGTTCTTCTGAATTGGCTTTATAATTCCTGCTCTCTCTTTCAAAACAGTCCGAACAAGTGCTGCCACCAGCCAACGTCCATTTACTGTCCAACTTCAAACTCACAGAACCAACTTTTCATCTTCCTCATTTATTCATTCAACTGTTGTTTTCTGGAACAACCTTCCTTCATATGTATTTCCTGAAAATTAGTCTACAGAAGTTCAAGTTTAATGGCAACAAATATCTTCTTTCATCCTCTCAACCTCCAACCCAAGCATGGTACCAAGCACTATTGGTTCTAATACCTCTCGTGTTTGGGGTGTTTTCTTAAAAAAAAAAAAAAAAAAAACCTTATTTTTAATGAAATTTAGGATGATCTGGTCAAATTTTTTGAACAAGCCAAATATAAAATTTATGAAAACCCATCCATTAGGAGTAGAGTTATTATATGCAGACTGACAGGAGAATATAATGAAGACAAGGGGTGCTTTATGTGTGTGTATATATGTGCACCTAAGAGGGCTATGAAACTAAAAGTAGGCAAGATAGAAGTTTGGAAACCTTCACATTATTCCTTTTTAAAACTAATAGAATTGAAGGTGGAAAATATAAAAGACAACAGACAGCATAAAAGTAGAAAGTAATCAAATAGAGTACTTGGGAGTTTAGCTGTCTGTCCTTGTGTTTAAGGTCCCTGGAATTATCTAGATTAACTATATATAAAGCCAGATTCTTGCTTCTGCACTTCCACCCTTGCACGATGGAAGTAGAGAAGTGAAAAATGGATTTTATATTGAATAATGAAAAATAATAAAATAATAGAATTTTAAAAGAATAATCAGGAATGGTATACTATTCAAGATATGATAACAATTCCTTATTATTCTTTTAACTTAGCATTTACATACATATATATATAAAATAAAAATATAAGTAAAAAAAAAAAATGAATATTCATAGACTACAGCTACTGATAACCAGAGAAAGACTAATGACAGTGATGAATATTAGTTTTGAAACTGATCACTTCATCAGTTTTTGCACCTGGTAGACATACCTGACTCTTTTCTATCTGTCTTTATTACAGAATATTTATTTCCTGTTTCCCTCACAGTTGAATCCCCAAGTGAGGCTAATTCCTGTGGACCCAAAGCATTTTGTATGGAAAGATTAGATTCAGTTCTGTGGCAGACTTGGGAGAGCATTGCCAATGTAGAAGCAGTAGTGCGTAGCACATGCTTCTTGATTAGACCGGGGTTTGAGCCCGTGAGCCACCAAATATGGAGGATGAGGAAAGGTCAGGGAATGACCATGGCATATCCCCAGAGCAATATGGCCTTAGTTGCTAATGCTCCTAAAAACGAAATAACAACAAGCCAATATAGAATCAGACACGTGAATCTCTGTTGAGTCCCCAGTTCAGTTTTTCTCTGGGGCATTACTTATGTTCTTAAAAGACAGTCTTGCCTGACAGTACACCGACTTATAATTTAAGGTTTAATGTTTGTTGCTTTCCCTCCATCTAGCACACTGAAAAGAATTACTAGAGAAAGTTTTGCATGTATGCTGCAGCAAGTACAAGGACAAAGGCCATAATGCACAGGACAATTGTTAGTAACATTTTCTCTGTCAATCATGATATTGTTTGACATGTTAGGCATACCTTTTCCAGTTGAAACCATTATTACATTTAAGTAAAGATTTAAATCAAAAAAATATCAAAAATAAGTATTGATGAATTACCTTTAAAAATTTACTCTTAAAATTAAACTTAAATTACAATAAATATCACAATATATTGAATAAGTTTAAATGTGAACAATAGCCCTGTTGATAGCGAATCTGCTAGAGTTTTGTGAAGAATGCTTTCTTGAAGATTTTCCTCTTGCTCACATGGTAGTATTGATGTATCTTTGAAGTTCCATAGGTTCCTATACTAAATTGAATAGAAGGCTGTGTCAGATTTGTCATATATTCCAAACACCGAATGTCCTTAAGTTTGAATACATCTGCATGATTCATTGAAATAAGTGTTCCTCCTCCCCTGTGCGTGTGCACACACACACACACACTCACACTCACTCAGAGTTGATATGTATATATATATATAGCTTCTTGAATTTTTTGGGCAGTTGCAACTGTTGTTTGAGGAAATTTCTTAACCATGGAGGTGCCTCCGTAGCCAGGTGGGCAGGAGCAGCAGTGCGTAGTACACGCTTCTTGATTAGACCGGGATTCGAGCACATGACCACCAAATACGGAGGATGCAGAAAGGTCAGGGAATGACCACTGCATATCCCCGGAGCAGTATGGCCTTAGTTGCTAATGCTCCTAAAAAAAAAAAAAAAAAAAAACCCAAACCTAACCATGTTATTTTTTGCTGATTCATTATATAATTTTTTGATTTAACTGAAAGTAAATTGATATTAGTATTAGCCATATGGTTCAAGGGAGCACTATGCTTTTGATGTACTGCCAAAATAAAGAAACAATGATTAATTAAAAATAATAAAATAACTAAACGAATTTTGGAATATTATTATTATTAGTCATATGGTGTAAGGAAGACTGAGGCTTATGCTGCACCAGCCAAAAAAAAAAAAAATTCCTGAGTTACCCTGAGAGAGAGAGGAATTACCAAGAAAGGGAAGAATGATGATATCCAGCTCAGGATCCTGGGAATAGATACCATTTGACTCTAAACACCCAAGCAAAAGACCAAAGATGAGGTGGATCAATGAAATTGTGAAATTTGCTGGTGTACAATTGCAACAGAATGCACAAGACTGCTGTTGCTGTAAACACGTTGAGGAACCCATAATCTTGCAATGGATCAACAATAGCTGAATATGACGACGATGATGAAATAATAAAATAAACTGCTTATTTGACTCTCCTTCCTAACATAAGTGTCTATCCAGCTGACCTTTGAATTTCCCCAACTGTCAGCCTCTACCACCCATGGAGATAACTTATTCCAGTAATTAACAACTAGTGGACCTAAAAGCAAACTTCATGCAATCTAGTCTAAACCTCTTTCTGTGTAATTTGAATTTATTACTCCTAGTTTTCAAGTCATTTGTAACAGTGAATTCCACTCTCATTCATTTTACTTTCACCTCTCAGAGACCCGATCACGTTTCCTCCAAGGTGTCTAGTTTCCAAGTTCTTTATCCCAAATATTCTTTCCTCATATGGATGCCCTTTTGCTGATCTCACCTGGTGCATTGCCCATCTTGGAACTTTTCAAGAAGCTCAAACTTTGTTTTTTTTTTAAGTTAAAGTATCCATACTTGAACACAGTATTCCAAGTGTGGTTTTACAGTTGCATTATACAGTGGGATTATGACCTCCATATGATACACAAATGTATGATAAATTATCGATAGGATACCTTGTGTGCCTTCCTTGCCACCTGTCTACACTGCTCAGAGAATTTCACATCTGACCATATCATAATCCCGAAATCCCTTTCTTTCTACTATTATTATTTCAAACCATTAAGTGTAAATTTATGTAGCTGCCACTTTTCTGACTATCCCTGAAGTCTATCTAAGTCAGGTGCCTTCGTAACCAGGTGGGAAGGAACAACAGTGCGTAGCACACGCTTCTTGATTAGACCGGGGTTCGAGCCCGTTTCCACCAAATACTGTGGATGCGGAAAGGTCAGGGAATGACCATCGCATATCCCCGGAACAATATGGCCTTAGTTGCTAATGCTCCTAAAAACCAAATAATAAACAAACAACAACTATCTAAGTCATTCTGAAAGAGCTCTGCTTGGCTCTGATCATTAACTACTCTACTGATCTTGATATCGTCTGCAAATTTTGACTTCACACCCCGTGTCCCTTCATCAGTGTCATTTAGGAAAATCAAAAATAGCAGTGGTCCCAGTACCAAACCTTAGAGAACTCCACTACTATGTTAGCCCAATGAGAAGAATAACCATTAATCATGTTCCTCTGAATACTGCTGTCCGGCCATTCTTCAGTCCATCTAAGTATTTTCCCTGTTATTCTAACACATTCCAATTTATGCAGGACCTCTAATGTAGGACTAAGTCAAATATTTTGCTGAAATCCAAGTAAACAGTGTCAATTATTCATACATCTAGCTCATGAATGATGTAAAAATAGCTGACCTGGTTAGTTAAACATAATTTCACATTTATAAAACCATGCTATTTCATTTGCAATTCAATTACTATTTAAGTGATCCTGTCTGATGAAACTATCCTTACAGTCAGTGAACTTTTGCCACTTATTATAGAATATTTTGCACTCTTATATAAAAAAATATTTTTGGACTGAGACAAAGAATAGTATATATTTTTTTTATGTAGATCACTGCTCCGGGCAGCATTTTATAATACCAGAAATGGCTGACAGGTAAGATTGCATGTTTTTTTAACTTACACAATCTTAACAATAAGAGTAATATTGTTAAAATTGTGTAAGTTGTCCTTTAGCTTAAGCAAAATGTATTTTAATGATGTTATTTATTTATATAAGCATATTAAAAGTAGAATGAAATCACAATATATACTACTAGTTTTCAATAAGTAAATAGTTACTAATAGAACAAATTAATAGAACAAGTTTGTTTATACTTTAAAATCTTGTCTTGAAATGGAGGGGAATGGATGGGAAATATTAATATTAACTTAAATTTAAGTTGATTTCAGTTAGTATTAATAATGGCAAAATGTTTCAAGGAATCTAAGCTTATTTAGCATCAGCCTTTAAAAAATCTCTCATTATATGATTTCACCCAAATATTTCTCCAACTCTGTGGTACTACACTCAAGGTAGTTGGAGAATGAAAAGACCTATGGGTAATTGTGCAGTCAGATATGAAGTTTTCTGAGCAGTAAAGACAGGCTGCCAGAGCAGTTTATGGGAGTCTTATCAATGGTATACAGGAATTTTGCTAGCAGGGATAAGGAGGTGATTGTCCCTTTGTATAAGGCCATGGTCAGGCCGCATCTTGAGTAATGCATTCAGGTCTGGAGGCCTCACTTTTGGAAGGATGCCAAGCTGCTGGAACACGTCCAGAGAAGGGTAAAGAGATTAGTAAGTGGAACAAAGGGTTGCTGTTACGAAAAATGGGCTTAAGTTTTGCAAATTGCAGCGTCTTGAGACGGCACCTGCCATGTAATCTGATTGAGGTATATATGGCCTTGAATGGTTTTTAGTAAGCTCAGTGCTGATGGCATTCTTCTTTTTGCTCAGATTATGCACCTGACGGGGCATGAATTCAAATTGAGCAAAGGCAGTTGTAGAATAGATGTGCAGAAATTTGTCTTTAGCCAGCTGGTGGTTGATTGCTGGAACAAACTTCTGTCGTTGTGGAAGTTGATAGTGTAAATTTACACATACTCGCATATCACACAGCAATTTCACCATGTTCTGACAGCACACTTACTTTATTTTTTTGTATATACAGAGGCACAGGTAAGTGGGATAACATGTCATTTACACATCCTTTTGCCCAGCATTCACCCTCCCCAATGAACAGACAGGCCATAGCACCCTGGATAACAAATGAAATTATTTATTTATTTATTGTTATTTTTAGACATATTTTCAAGGGTTCACATGCATTCTTCAACATTTAGGGATCATTCTCTTGCTTTCAATCTTCCACTTCTTTCATTACAGCAACCTGAATTTGGGACGACACACATGCCTCTTTTTTTGCAGGTTAAGGTCACTCTCTCTTTCTCTCAACAAACGTACATACAGGTAAGGGGATTCCAACTCATGTCGGACCAGACATGTAAAATTCACACACGTATGCATGCTTGCCCAACATTCTCTCCTTAAAATTATACACATTTACTCACACCAAGCACACACACACGCACACACACATTCAGACAGAGAAGTATTTCAAGATGCTGCTCAATGTATTTATTTACGTTTTCATGTATATACAACACTCTGTAACAGCCATGCTCATACACATTCTCTCAGCACTCTACGCGCACACATTCACAAGTGATCATATATTCATTCTCATCTACACAATAACCTTGCACACGCATGTTCATCCAGTCGCGCGTGCACACACACAGGGTGCCAGAGGTTAAGCTGGGAGTTATCACATTGAGGAAATCAAGTCTGGCAAGGATCAGCTTGATGGGATTTGGATTAACTCTCATTTAGTACTATTTATAAGTAGCAGGGGGCGGTATTAGTACAGCATTTTGTCTCAGGTTCTGTCTGCATGTCTGAAATATTTTCAGTGCACATTTCTTAAGAGCTACATAATAGGCTTTTTCCTGTAATAAAGAGGTGTTCATGACTAGGTAACAGGCCAATCCTTGAAATTAGTAGACTCTGGAGATTGTCATAGTTTGAGCACTCATGCACTGTGCTGACAGTCTTTGGGAGAAACAAGCTGGTGGAGCTTGGCCTCAAAGGACCCATATCTAGTTTTGATGAAAGTCATGAGCAGTCCTGGGGAGAGCTAAGGAGGTGGTTTCAGAGAAACCAAGCTACATAGAAATCTCCTAGTCATCTCTCCCTTTGTGGACCCCTCTTAGTTTGCTTGTGATCATTAAATTAACTCAGTGGAAATCCTTTTTTCTTTCCCTAGTCACATCATTGGCTAGGGAAAAGCCATACCCACCCAACAGCTGGGTATTCCAGGTGTGTCGGTATGGCTTTTTTTAGCCTGTAGTATAGTCCTCAGTGTACTATTTTACAAATCCAGGGGAGAGTACTTGTCAAAACTTGCAAGGCAGGGATATTCACCATGCAGCAAGCTCTGATTATAATGTATAGAATGGTTCTTTGAATGCTTTCTAATTTCCTCTTGTTTCTAACTAATAATGTCCCACGGAACCAGATACCAGCCCCATAGGAAATGGCAGGGATGAAGGCTGCTTTATACATAATAAGCCTAATGTTTTCTTATTAAGAAGCCAATTCAGCACTGCTGATCCTGGAGATCGGGCCATCATAATTTCTAACTTTTTTTAACTATATGTTCAATATGGGGGAAAAATGACAACTTGTTATTGAAAATTATACCAAGATATTTTAGTTCTTGGACCATTCTGATAAAAGTGCTATTAATTTTTATAAGTGTTGCTCTTCTAAGGGTGCCTTTCAGAAGGATAGTTTTGGTTTGGTCCTTATATTGACCTATGCTGCTGAGACATGGAGAATGAATAAAAGGGATTCTAGCAGAGTCTAAGCAATGGAAATGAAGGTGCTAAGAACCATGCCAGCTAAAACTAGAAGAGATAAAATAAGAAATACTGATATAGGAATGAATTTGGAATAAAAATTTTGAGGCAGAAGATGATTACATCACGTTTGCGATTGTTTGGACACGTGAAGGGAATGAACTTTGACAGATTACCAAAAAGAATGTTTGAGATTAAAATGGACAAGAAGAGGCCGAGAGGAAGACCCAGGAAGAGGTGGAGAGATCAGATTAGAGATGTGGAAACAAAGGAAATTGAGTGGGAGAGAATGAAAGAAGACAAGATCTGGGAAGACAGAAAAGATGGTAGGCTTTGACCCACCTCGTTCTTCATCACTATTCCAACCTAAGGTTGGAACGGTGATGAAGAACAAAGTTTTGGTTTTATCTGGTGAGAATTTTTAATTTATGGACTTATGTCTAGTCTTGCAATGTTAGTAAGGCAGTATTACCCAGATTTTCCAGTTTTCTACTGTTATTTTCCCTCACTATGATGACCAGGTCATCAGCAAAAGCATCTGCTGGATTTAAGTCCTTATTCAGGAACTCATCCACTACAATGGCACAAAAGAATGTCCAAAAGAACAATTATAAAAGGCTGTCCCAGTGCAGAGCCTGAGGACAGCCTTTTATAATTGTTCTGCTTTTTACTTGAAATTTGATCCTGACTATTGCTTTTCTCTTCTTGAGGTAGCTGCAGATAATTTTAGAGGTTCGTTGGCACCTTGGCGTAGCTTAACCTTCTGAGAATGCTGGGTCACCACAAACTGTTGAAGGCACCAGCAGAATCAACAGAGATGGCCAGCAGATATTTCTCCTCTGTGTTGTTGGCTGCATTAAGTAGTTGCTGCATTGCATCCTCAGTTGAGTGGCCTGGCTTGACATCACAAACTGCTTATCTGAGTACAGAGCTGTCCTCTGATAGTGATCTAGTAGCCAGCATAAAATCATTCTCTCTAAGATTTTACCAAGCACTGGTAGCAAAGCTGTAGGCTGGTAAGATCTGGTCTCAGTGGTTAGCTTATCAGGGTTCTTGATTATAAGCCTAAGTAGAGTCTGTTTCTATGGGGTTGGGAACACTCCCTGTGCCAGGCAGTTGTTGTATAGGTGAAGTAGTTGGTTAGGGAAGGCTGCAGAAAATTTCTTGACTTCCTCCCTTGAAATAGTCCTGGACATTTGTTATTTTCTGTGTGGTCTAAAGCTGCCTTTAGCTCTTCTTGGCAAAAGGGAGGTTCTATTTCTTCAGTATAGTAATTCTGATTATTGTTACAAATTTCTTGTTGGTCTGTGGTAAGAGCATGATCATATACAGGGAATAATTCACTAAGATATAATTCACTAACATAATAATTCACCATCACCACCATCCATGGCAGTGATGGTATTTACTATGGTGGAAATGACCTGGTTTTGGTGCATTATAGCCTTAGCTGCTAATGTGCCAATAAAATCCAAACCAAGCGTGGTGGAAGCTTGTTTGTGACAATCTGGTACATTACTTCCCAACGGTTGGAATTCCCAGACATCCCAACCAGATGCCAGGATTCCTTTTTCTTGAACCTTATGAGGACGGTGTAGTTGTTCCTGAGGGTCTTGTAAGTTTCCATCAGCACATTTACCTCATTCTCAGGCCAGTTAGCTTGAACCCGTTGGCAATTCTTTCTTGCCTGATGGACCCTTTGCTGGTGAGATTCCAGCTCTGGGGGACCAGCAGGGAACTGTATTTAGTTTTGGTTTCTTTTTCTACATAGAGGAATTGCAAACTTTTGTTAATACTTGTTAGATTTCAAAATATAAGAGCTATAAAGCTCAATCCTTCCGACTTAAGTACCATTTGCAAAATATAAAGATCTATTCATACCTTTTGATAGGAAAATTATTCTTTAGCCTGATGCTCACATCAAATTGATCCAATTAATACATTATGTGAAAGGACTAAATTTATAACACGATCTTATGCTTTAAAAATATTATTAATATGTACGGGTTTCTTAAAAAAATAAATCTTGTGTTCAATTTCCATTATCTACTCACTGCGAAAAGGAAGAGCAAAGCGTAGCCAATGCACATCAACCCACCCAGAACTAAACTAACCAGCAATAACAGACTGGAAACCGCCGACCGGGCTAGCCAGGTGGGTAAGGTGCCTGCCTGGCAACCCAAAGGTCGTGGGTTCGAATCCCGCCTCGTGCTTGGATCAAAGTACTGCAAAAACTTTGGGAGGTGCACTATGGCCACAGAAGCCGATGCGCCAACAACTACCAAAAGAAAAAAAAAAAAAAAAACAGACTGGAAACCAAAGACAATTGTCAAACTTCTTTATAAAGGATTAGGTTATTTTGGTATGATCCATGCTCACAAGAAGTAAAGTGACACACTTAACAATATCCACTCTCTAATATAATAAGATTCAAATGAATTAGCGTCCAGCGACTAGATTATTTTTGTTAACCAATGCAAATAGTGCTATTTACACATGCGCATAAAGGTCCACGAGTCTGAAATAGTGTATGGTCTATGTACATTTATGAAGTTCAGGTTTAACTTTATTTCAAGTGTTTCGGCTATCAAGAGCTTGGTATATTCATATTGTGTATTAATTGCTCTTGCCTCATTAAAAAGAAAAACATGATTCTCATGGATGGCATGAAAGGAAAGTTTAGAAGCACCTGTCCTTTTTGCTCTCATGGATGCCTGGTGTTGTTGAATTTGCATCGAAAGATAATTTTGGGTAGAGCCAATGTAAAAAGAATTGCACTCCCCACATGCAATGTTATAGACTGTTGGTTTGTTCCATGCAAACAATTGTAGTTGTATTCCTCATCTTCAATACCGTGTGGAGTTTACTTATAGGCTGTGCAACAATTTTAAATTCCGTGTTATAATGACATTATATTTAATAATACAGATAGGCAGGGTAATAATTCAAACCTGTGTCATGAATTTATCCTCGTATAATTTATCCACAGTGCAAATAAATCTCCTTAATAAAGGTCTTAATTATAATCTGCCACCTACACGACTTCCGAAAAAACAAACAGTAATTGAATTTGAATACGGCTTAAGAAATAGTAAGAATAAAGAAGGATTAATATAGCAGATCAACAATGTTATCAATAATTCAAAGCACCCAAACTATCTAAAGAAGAAAGGATCGGTTTACAAAAATTAAGAAAAAAATATAATATTGTAATACAAAGAGCGGATAAAGGGGACACTGTGGTCATCTTAAACAGGAAGGATTATATTGAGAAATTAAATAATATATATCCAATAACTCAACCTATCAACTGGAAAATAGAAGGACATTTGACAACTTGATAAAACAGCACAATAACACTCTGACTGAATACAAGAAGAAAGACGGCAACACTAAAGAATCTGAAAGCTAGAACCAATAATGTACCTACCATGTTTGGACAAATTAAGTTGCGTAAAACGGGGTAGCTGATTAGACCTATTGGCTCCTACAAAAAATTCGGCCTTTCCATCCCTTGCATCATATTTATATGATATTATAAAACCTTTACGTCTTATTTTAAAATTCATATTCAGAGTCACTTTTTAATAAATTAAGACAAAATGTTAGATAATGGTGATAAATTGTTTTCCCTAGTTGTTGTCTCATTATATACTAATGTAGATGTTAATTATTCACTCAATACATTATGGGATTTGATTAACAGTGATTCCACAATGCTGAATTAAACCAGGTTACCAAAAACTGAAATTTTTATTTAATCTGATTTCTCATTCAAACAAATTACATTGGTTTTCAATCGAGCATCTACAGGAAAATGTTTGGGCTTCCAATGGGACTTAGCTTGAATGGCCTTGCTGTGGAAATTTACCTTATCAATATTGAACAATTATATTTAAATCCGTATATTCCCAGTTTAACATTTTATGGTAGATACCTAGATGATATCCTTGTTATTTCTCATAAAGATATTATAATTATGGATTCTTAAAACAAAATTCATACGACACTTAAATTCACTTTAGAGGAGGAGAAACTGGGAGAGAAATCTATAAATTTTCTTAACTTTACATTAACAAGAGTCAACGATAACATACATTTTAAAATATACTCGCAAACCAACAAACACTGGAAAATGTTTGCATTATTCGAGTTATCACCCTTTTACTTATAAAATAAGTATCATTTTCAACCAATTTTATAATGCATACAGATATAGTTCTATGCAGGAATCTCTTAATAATGAACTTAGGGAACTCTACAAGATTTTTGAACAGGGGATATACATTAGGTACAATTGAGAGTATTCAACGACAGGCGAAAAAAAATCAGAATCTGTTTCACTTAATAAGAACACTACACAAAAATCAGAATCTGCTTTTTATTAAAGTTCCTTATGTACAACAGTGGTATAAACAATTTATTAATATTTTTAAAAACACGGAATTTAAACTTGTTGCATAGTCCATAAGTAAACTCCACACAGTATTGAAGATGAGGAAGACAACTACAATCGTTTGCATGGAATGAACCAACATAGTCTATAACATTGCATGTGGGGAATGTAACTCTTTTTACATTGGTTCTACCCAAAATTATCTTTCGATGCAAATTCAACACCACCAGGCATCCAGGAGGGCAAAAAGGACAGGTGCGTCTGAACTTTCCTTTCATGCCATCCATGAGAATCGAGTTTTTCTTTTTAATGAGGCAAGAATAATTAATGCACAATAAGAATATACAAAGCTCTTGATAGCCAAAACACTCGAAATGAAGTTAAACCCTAACTCTATAAATGTACATAGACCGTACACTATTTCGGACGCATGGACCTTTATGCGCATGTGTAAATGGCACTATTTACATTGGTTAACAAAAATAATCTAGTTGCGGAACGCTAATTTTAATTGAATCTTATTATATAAGAGAGTGGATATTGTTAAGTATGTCACTTTACTTCTTGTGAGCATGGATCATACTGAAATAACCTAATCCCTTATAAAGAAGTTTAGTCAAAAATATTTTAAGTAAATTTGACAATTGTCTTCAGTTTCCAGTCTGTTATTGTTGGTTAGTTTTGTTTTGGGTGGGTTGATGTGCATCGGCTACACTTTACTCTTCCTTTTGGCAGTGAGTAGATAATGGAAATTGAATACAAGATTAGTTTTTTAAAAAACCCGTACATATTAACAATATTTTTAAAGCATAAGATAGTGTTATAAATTTAGTCCTTTCGCATAATGTATTAATTGGATCAATTTGATGTGAGCATCGGGCTGAAGAATTTTCCTATCAAAAGGTATGAGCAGATCTTTATATTTTACAAAAAGTTAATACTTGTGTAATTTTCATGCAGTGGTTCGAGGTGTTAGGTGCAAGTGCAAGTCTGGCTGAATATTGCTTATGTTAATGTCTGCTGTAATGTATCCCAATCAGTGTTTTTAATACTATAACTTGTGATGTCAAAGAATGGGGGTCGAGGGTGCCTCCAGTTGACTTATATAGTCAATTTGTGATATTTGTGATCTAATCTAGTTCATGCATCATGGACGCACCAGTTTGTTATTTTGTGTGATATCAAGGCAGTTGCTAAGGTGACATCAATTGTTGATTCCCACAAGGTAGAGCTAAAGGTGGACAAATGGTGTGGCCTATTTAGAACCATGAGAGATGTTGTTACAAGAAACTCCTCCAGTATCTGGCCATTGTGAGTACTAGTAATATCTTCAGTTGGACTGTGCCAGAGTCCAGATTGACAATTGGTGTCTATTGCCACCAGTATTCTCTGACCTGATAATTTCTCCAGAGAAGTTTGTAAATAATGAGTATAAGGACATGGTCACAGTTATGTTTGTATTTCTGATCAATATTGCCACCCAGGTGGTGTCAGATGGTCTGTACCACTCTGAAGGACTGGAGATCCCCCTGACTGAACTCAAATATATGTATGGTTCCTTGATGGTTAGGATATCAGTGTTGTGCTCTTCCATGATTAATTTCAACTAGTCTACAATGGCACATGCTATCTGGACCTTAAATTGGAAGAACTTCAGCACAGTATTCATATTTTTATTATGCATAATTTCTCCTTGTTTATAATTGTCCTGTTTAACATCCCACTGGTAAACAGGACAGTGAGTATCACACAGTCAATGGGAATAACTGCAATGTGCTGTCTTGTGGCTGGAACATTTAGGTTGGGAGTCTTTGGATTGACAGCCACTGTATGCATTCCCAAAGGTAGCACAGTGTCCACATATGCTGTCTTTCTGAGCACATGTGTGTGAAGTATGTCTAAAGCACCTCACCATATCAGAATGCTCCCAAAATCTGTGTGATATTTTGGGGTAAGCTCAAAGATACAGTGTAGCCCTTTTTAAAACCATTTTTTGTATGAATTCTTAAATTTTTTGTTTGCCTTCAAAGTTGTTATAATAAATATCCTCCATGGGCAAATACATGGGAGTATTTCTTTGAATGTCAGACAGTAGGGTCCCCTTGGTTTTTGAGCCTCTGTTTTTAATCCTAGCTTTGACATTTTGGGGAGATCATTTATTATATTAAATCACGATATATACTACTAGTTTTAAATAAGTAAATAGTTACATATTAATAGAACAAAAATTTGTTTATACTGTAAAATCAAGCATCCGTTGATTTTGCTGCTTTTATGATGACTCCCATACTTCTGAACTTGCATACAGATTTCAGTTTCATCTTGCTGAAATGATGGGCTAATTGCTCAACAACAGCTTTGTGTGCTGCTTCAGAAGTGAGTTGTGAATTTTCAGTTAGTCTCGGGATTATAATGTTCTTGAACTAGGTTTCTTTTGTCTCTAGTCTAGGTCTATTATTTTTTTCCCTGTCTAGTGGCAGATTTTTGTTGAACTTATTCTGTGATGTTTGACTTTAGTGCCTGCATGATAGTCAGGTTTGTTTCATTTTTCCTTGTCTCTAGTTCCAACTTTAAAAGATTTAGTTTATTACATGCAGCTGTTATTTGTTGCTCTAATTGTAATCATAATTCAATAATCTGGAGCCTGACTGTAGTGGTAATTCGTTTGGATTAGGCTGCCATGAGTTTCTCCAGTTTATTCTTAGGTATAGTCTATTGCATCTAATGTCGATAATAACTGGACACTGATACTGATAATGTTGTTTGTAGTTCATTTGCTTCATTTTCATTTCTTTGTAAATCTTGCATTTTGGGAGCTATCACTACTACTAAGTGAACTTGTCAGCAATTTTACCATGTTTTTAGTCTTTTTCTTGTTCATTAATTTACTTTGAAATCCTCCTTCTTTTGGGTAATTGACTACTGGTAAATTCTGGGTTTGCCATTTTAGGGCCACTGTGGGCTTTGTTTCTTGGATGTCATTGTCTGGTTCAGACATTTTATAGTTCAGACATTTTATTTAACAGCAGGTAAGTCCAAATACAACTGTTGTTTTCACAATAAGAGTGCTTATTGTGAAATATGTAACTTCCAGAACAAAGAAAGGGAAAAAAGAAATGGGGACTGAAATGCAAATAGCAAAAGGATAATAGTCGTCAAAGATAACATATGACTCCTAAATACTGTTGCCACTACTTAATAATAATGTGTCAGAAGTAGTACCTTCCACAATTTACTAATCAAGCAGACCTCACTCACACACCTGTTCACATTGACTTCCGTACTGTTTTCCGTAGAGAAAGGTCAAACGAGACAGGGTGGGGTTATGCTTTTAGTTAAGAAGCATATTAAATCTAAGGCAGTGCATCCAGTCGACATGGATGGCCATTGCAGTTGAGTCAGTTTCCCAGTGACATCAGCACTGGGAAAATGAAAATAAGAGTAGAAGTGTGCTATAGGCCTAATGACTGTGGTGGGTATAAAAATTGTATATAGACATATAGTGTGCCACTAAATCAGAGTATCTTATAATGGGGGACTTTAACTTAACAGATATTGAGTGGACCCTGTGGATTAGAGACTAGCACATTAGGAAGACTTTTGTGGATTTATTGAATGACTGTTTTCTACAGCAGTATATTAGAGAGACAACAAGAGGAAGCAGTATTCTTGATCTGATATCAGCAGTGACTCTTCATGCATTGAGAACCTCCAGTTAAAAGACACTGAGTCACAGTGATCACAGTGTACTGATGTGGGATTTAGCTCCCTTTACCCTTAAGAGTAGACAACTACTTTTAAGTAGTTGTCTACTCTTAAGGGTAAAGGGAAGGGCTTTTGCTTTCACAAGTGTGACTACATTGGCCTCAGGCAGGTTTTAAATTCTCTGTAGTAGGAGCAACTGATGATGTGATGATGTTATCAACAGCAAATACTAAATGGGAAGCATTCAGGGAAGTAAATGTAGATGCTACTAGGATTCATACTAAGAAATACTGTTAAGACTTAGACCTAAATGGATATCACACTAACTGATGAGGCTTGTAGCAGAACAGAAAAATGCATGAGATGCATATAAATTATCAGACGATACAGAAGCCTATGGTAGAAATAAACTAGTTTATTTCTCTCTGGCATTCTCTCTGGCAAAGAATGAAAAGAAAAGCAGTAAAGACTTCTGTACTTATACTAACAGTAAAACGACATTGGTCCACTTGATGTCAATGGTTTAACTGTTGATGATTCTGTTCAGGTTGCAGACAAACTGAATAGGTATTTTGCATCTACATTCGCTTTGCACATGAATTCTATGAGGAAGAGGATTCCAGATGTTTATCAAATTCTAACAGGGAGCTAAATGATTTTGTGATAAGTGGAACAAAGTTTTTAAGCAAAACATAAATAAAACTCCTGGGGTAAATGGGATCTATCCAATTATATTAAGGTTGGCAGCAGTGGAGTTGTGATGTACTTGGGAAGTGTCCTCAGTTCACAAATGGGGATCAAGGGTGAAGTGAGTAATTATAGACATCTAAGACTGACATCTGTTCCAGGGAAAATAGTAGTCACTAGTTAGCATTATCATTAGTACAGGCATATGATGCAAGAATACAAGCTTATGCAGCAACAGCCAAAAAAAAAACAAAAAAAAACTCCCATTTCACCCCTCCATTCATGCCAAATGCTTGTCCAGCTCAGCCTTAAATTTATTTAGGCTATCAACTTCCACAACAAAAGATGGAAGTCTGTTCTACCAATCAACTACCCGCTGGCTAAAGGCAAATTTCCGCACATCTATTCTACAACTGTCTTTCCTCAATTTGAATCTGTGCCCCTTCAGGTTCTTAATCTGAGCAAGAGGAAGAATACCATCAGCATTCAGCTTGCTCAACCTATTCAAGGCCTTATACACCTCAATCAGATCACCTCGCAGGTGCCTACTCCCCAGGTGCTGCAATTTGCAGAACTTAAGCCTTTCTTGGTAAGAGCACCCCTTTGTTCCCCTCACCAATCTTTTTGCCGTTCTTTGTACTCGTTCTAGCAACTCTACATCCTTCCTAAAATGAGGCCTCCAGACCTGTCACAGTACTCTAGGTGTGGCCTGACTATTGCCTTATATAATGGGATAATCACCTCCCTGTCCCTTCTAGCAAAATTCCTATACAGGTAGTTCTCAACTTTACAAGTTAATTCGTTCCTAGTGTGCACGTGTAAAGCGGGAATTTATTTCCCATAGACATAATGTTAAAAATAGGTTGATGAAACAATGAAAAAACTAATTTCATTGTTGATTATGTGTTATCAACAATGAAATTAGTTAGCTAATTAGTTTGTTTAAACAATGATTGATTTATCCAAAGAAATGAAAACATAGCCTGGAAAATAAAGCAAATTATAATAATAGAGAAATTAATTATGACTTACAAATGTTAAAGAATGTTTATTCTTCATCATCATCATCATAGACTAAATGCACACTCATTTATCACTCATTATTGGCTCGGCAGTCATTGGTTTGTTGCACAAGGAGTCGTCTTCTTCAGAAATGCTTCAAGAGCCGTTTATTTCCAAGATTCTCTTTTCTTTATAAATTTCAATAGCATGCATAAGCATTTTTTAACAGAACGCACAAATTGAACTAACACGATTTGTGCAGAGTAACAAGTTTATGAAGCTTAAAAAAAGAAATGAAGAGAAGATTCTGAAAATTTATTTATGTGTTTTATGCAATTGAAGATTTCAGTAAAGGGCAAACACATTTCCCCATAATAATGTAAAAACCCACAGAATCCAATTATAAGTATTTTTGCAAGTGCAATAACGTAGAGTTTGCCACCTGTTTATAATTGCTTGCAGTAACAGAAAAGCCCAATAAACTGCAAATTGTTTTATGGTCGTGACTTCCAGAAATGTGCTTTAGAAAAATATCACAAAGCTGTTCAAAATTGGTCTTATAACATATGATAACGATGAAAGTGTAATGCATTTAATTATTTGAATTGGTAACTAATACAATTTACATACACTATAAAAATGACTTTTAGGAATTTATATAGCGAAAATTTGAACTTCCGAGGTTGTGGAATGAATTACCAAAAAACAACGTATTCTTGGGTTCACATTACGATATTTTCATGATACGATGGTAATGGATTAATATCATGAAGCGGGGTATTGTATAGCTATGAGCCTGGTTTGAAATACAGTATTTATGAATGTTTAGTAACATTAATTTTTTGCAATTAATATTCATATTTTCAATTTTGTTGATACTCGATACTGGAAAAAAAAACAACTCGTAAACCCGGAAACTCGTAAAGTGAAAACTGCCTGTATATCATTGACAAGACTCCATGACCTGCCCTGGAAGCTCCTCTGAACTGCTCAGTGAACTTCATATTTGACTGCACAATTGCCCCCAGTTCTTTTCACTTTCCACTTCCCTGAGTGTAGTACCAAACAGTTGGTACATTTCTCTTCGGTTATTGCTACCCACATGCAGTACTTTGCATTTGTGAATGTTAAATTTGTTGCCACTTTCAGCCCATTTGCCCAACATCTTTTTTTTTTTTTTTTTTTTTTTTATGTGAACCCCAAACACGAGAGGTATTAGAACCTATAGTACTTAGTACCGTGCTTGGGTTAGGGTTGAAGAAGTATTGGGGGAGGGGGATGCCGGAAACTTTGCTCTAGAGACTAAACATGGGTTTCACCACTTCAAGCCTCCAATAAGCAAAGTGGTGGTATTTCACCGGTTGATGAGAGCCATCTACCACCTAGATCGAAAGAGTAGCATACTGTCTTTACTGTTGTTAACAACCCTTCCAACCTTTGTGTCATCTGCAAACATGAACATTAAACCTGATATATACCTTCATCAATATCATTGATAAATATACAAAACAACAATGGACCCAACACCGAATCCTGGGGAACTCCACTAATAACATTTGTCCACGAAGAGCAGTGTTCATCGATTACTACATACTCTCTGTTGTCTCCCACTGAAACATTCCTTTATCCATTGTAGTAACTTACCCTTAATGCCATACCTATCCAATTTGTACAGCAGTCTTCCATGTGCAACAGTATCAAAAGCTTTCCTGAAATCTAAGTTTATGATATTGAAATTATTTTTGGCGTTCAGTTCCTTTGTGACCACATCATAGTATCCAATCAGACTGGTCAGACAAGACCTCCCTTTAAAAAACCCATACTCTGTCTTAACTATTATTGCAGTCTTATCTAGATGATCCTGCAATGCTTCTTTAACCAGTGATTCCATTATTTTCCCCAGAACAAAAGTTAAACTAACAGGTCTATAGTTACCTGTTTCACCTTTTGAATCCCCTCTGTGAATTGGTGATACATTTGCACACCTCCAGTAAACGAGGGCTTCCACTGAGTCCAAGGAAGCTCTCATAATTATGGCTAAGGGTTTGCTTACTTCCTTTGTTGCCTCCTTTAATTTAACTGGATAGATCCTCTCCACCCCAGGTGCCTTTTTTATGTTTAACTTCAACAATTTCTCCTCCATTTTGCTCTCAGTTATTACAAAATTACTTAGCTCCCTGTTAGAGTTTGATAAACTTCTGGCACTCCCCTCATTGAATAACTCCTCATGTGTGAATATAGATGCAAAATACTTATTTAGTTCAGCAGCTATCATCTACAGTGAAACCATTGATATCAAATGGACTAATCTGATTCATCCCCTTCCTTTTAGAGTTTATATAAATAAAGAACTCTTTGCTATTTTTCTTTGCATCCCTTGCCAAGGATTTCTCGTAATCTGCCTACACCTGCCTAACCTCCTTTGTGACTTGATTACAGACTAATTTATACCTGCCATAGGCTTCTGTGTCATCTGACACTTTATATGCATCCCATACATTTTTCTTCTCTGCCACGAGCCTCATTAGTTCATCTGACATCCATTTAGGCCTAAATCTTGAACAGTATTTCTTTGGAATGAAAAGCCCAGTAGCCTCCAAAATTAAGTCCCTGAAGGTTTCCCATTTAGAATTCAATGTTGGTAACATCATCAGTTGATCCCACTGTACAGAATTTAAAAACTGTCTTAGACCCCTGTAGTCACCTTTGCAAAACCCCTTCCCTTTAGCCTTGATGGTAGTTACATCCTTAAGTAATTCCCACATCAGTACATTGTGATCACTGTCACCCAGTGGTTCCTGTATCTGCAAAATCTTAATGCATGGATAATCACTGCTCATATTCAGATCAAGAGTATTACTCCCTCTCGAGCATGTTGCTGTAGAAAACAGTCATCCAATAAAACCACAATGGTCTTGCTAGTGTGACCAATCCATAAGTTCCAGTAAATATCTTTAAAGTTAAAATTCCCCATTATAAGACATTCTGATTTACTTGCATACTCTATTTCTCTGCAGAATTGTTCATTATACTCATCAGATTCATTAGGAATTTTTCTAATGAATCTTTCCTACACTGACTCAACATTGCATTGTCCACCAATGTCAATTGGATGCACTTCTTTAGATTTTGTTTCTTAACTAACAGCATAACCCTTTCTCCCTTTCTCTCCTGTCTAACCTTTCTATACACATTATACTCCCCAAATTTCAATTCTGCACTGCTTATATCTGTGTGACACCACATCTCTGATATCCCAACAATATCTGCCTTTGATGTCTTGACTAGCACTTCAAGCTCATCAAATTTATTAAGTATACTCCTAGCATTGGTGTACATGCAAGTTTATATGCACCTGTATCTACTCTTAGTTACCCTGACACAGCCCATGTATTTATTTGTTCCACTATGACTCCCCACAGTCCTGGAGATCTCCATTGCCTTGTTTTCCAGGCTGCTGCTGATTCTAATAGAAGCAGTGCAAGAATCACTTTTGCCTCTGCCTTCGGCCGCTGTTAACATTTTAGTCTGTGTATCCTGCCAAGCTAGCAGTTTTCTGATCCACCTAACACTGCTTCGATAGCATAACAAGCACAGACCAAGCTGAAAAAAAAATTCTACCTCTTGAGCCTTGCACATTCTCTCCATGGCTGAATTGATTGACAATGCTCTCATCATATACTCCCTCCTATCGTGTTTGGGCAGAATTTCAGCCACTTTCACATTCAACCCTAACTTGCGACTTTTTTTCAACATTGATCTGTATTAATATAGAACAAGTAAATCTAATAACTAATCTTCCATACAAAAATATTAGAATAGAGAGTAAGGAACCATTACTGAGGATTTAACGTAGACTGAAAAAAGGCAGGATCATCTAGACAGGAATGCAGTTTTACTGTGATCATAACACGGATTTAAGTGGTAATCTTATCTGACCAATCTGATTGTATACTATGATGCAATAACAAAGAAACTGGATGAAAAAATAAATTTGAGATTATATACTCGGATTTCAAGAGAGCCTTTGACTGTTGCACGTAAAGACTGCTGCACAAACTTGAGCAATTAAGAGCAAATTACTGTTATGGATAAAGGGATGGTTAATTGGAAGAAGGCAGAGAGTGGTAATCAACGGGCACTGCTCTTCGTCGACTAATGTTATTAGTGGGGATCCATCATGGTTCAGAGCTAGCATGTTGTTGTTTTCTATATTCATTAATGATGATGTCAAAGGGTTATCAAGCTTAATATTTAATTTGCAAATGATACTTTGTTTGGTAGGGTGGTTAATGACATTAATTGAGGTAAGCTACTGCAACAAGATCTAGTAAATTGGGCAGATTCGCTGAAAAATGGCAGTAGAAGTTTAACACTGACAAAAGCAAGGTACTGCATATGGGTTGCAATAATCCCAGATTATTGTACCAACTGTATGATACTACAATCAGAGTAGTGGAAAATGAAAAACACCTGGGGCAGGATAATAGTGCAGTTAGATATGAATTTTTCTGAGCAATACACACAAGCTGCCATAACAGCACAAATAGGGTTTTGTCAACGGTGTACAGGAGCTTTGCTACTAGAATAAGGAGGCGAGTACTCCATTTTTCAAGGCAATGGTTAGGCTGCATTGTGAGTACTGCATATGGATCTGGAAGCTTTACTTTAGAATGAATGTAGACATGTTGGAACCAGGTACACAGAAGAACAACGAGATTGGCAAAGGGAATGGGAGGGTTGCTCACCAAGAAAGGATTCAGTTCTGCAAATTACAGTATCTGGAGACTAGGCACCTGTGAGGTGATCCAATTAAGGTGTTTATCACTTTAAATGGAATTAGCAAGCTCAATGCTCATGGCATTCTACCTTTTTTTTTTTTTATGAAAACCCCCAAACACAAGAGGTATTATAACCTATAGTACTTAGTACCATGCATGGGTTGGAGGTTGAAAGAAGATATTTGTTGACATTAGACTTGAACTTCTGTAGATTGTAATCGTCAGGAAATATATATCAGGGACTTTGTTTCAGAAAACATAAGTTGAATGAATAAATGAGGAAGAACTAAAGTTGATTCTGTGAGTTTGAAGTTAGACAGTAAAAGGATGTTCAGTGGTAACAGCATATGTTCAGACTGCTTTGAAATAGAGAATGGGAATTATAGAAGCCAATTCAGAAGAACAGTGCCCATGAAAGTATCTGTAGAAAAGGCATGCAGTAGAAATGGAACATCTATGAGACCGAGGGTGGAGAGAATTTTTTAGAGATGAGTTACGAATTAATGTAACTACCCATTTTTGAATGGAATCTAGAAGCCTGATAAGAGGTTTCGGTGGCATCGCCCCCAGATGTAAGAACAGTATTCCATGGTGGGACAGATTTGCGATTTGCACAGAGTGCATAGCTGATAGGAACAAAAGTAATGTCAAGAGAGAAAGAGAAAACCCAGTTTATTATATGCAGAGGAAGCAATATTTTAAATGTGCTTATGCTAAGAGAGAGAGATTAGAAGTCAGGATAATCCTGAATAGAGATATGTCATCTTGCCTAGAAATCCTAGTGTCATCGAAGATAAGCACAGGAGAAGAAGAATCCTTTTTGCGAGATATAAGACAGGACTGAGTTTGAGAAGGATTGGAATCAACTAAGTTCTCTTTGCCCCACTGGAGAATTACCTGGAGATCTGCATTTAAGGAATTGGTAGCAGATTTTCGAGAAATTGAAGCTGATCGAGCAGGGCAAGATTTCTCAAAATGGAAAGTGGAATGCAATGTGCTATCATCGACAAAACTATGGATAGAATTTCCAGTCAATGAAAGAAGTTCATTAATGTACAAGAGGAAAAGAATGAGAGAAAGAACTGAACCTTGGGGAACATCAGCATTACTGGAGAAGTTAGAAAACAGAGCCATCTACCCTCACCCTCAGTGAGCGGTCAGAAAGAAAACTGGATACCCAATTACAAAAACCATACAATGGAAGCTTATTTAGAAGACCTTTATGCCAAACACGATCAAAAGCCTTTGAAATATCAAGAGCAACTGCTTGAGTTTCACCAAACTTTTTCATTGCATTTGCCCATAGATGGATAACATAAGCCAGTATATCACCAGTGGATTGACACTGATGGAATATATACTGGCGATCATTTATCAGATGGAAATTTTCTAGAGAGTTTAAGAGTTGGTGGCTAATTAATTTCTCCATTACTTTAGAAAGAGTAGAAATAATTGTAATGGGACGATAATTGGAAGGAAGAGATTTCTCAACCTTTTTAGGAACTGGCTGGAAATCAGCAAATTTCCAAGCAGAAGGAAAAACACCTTTGCAATAAGAAAGGAATAAAGGCAACACAAAACAGGAGTAAGTTCAGGAGCACAGATTTTGAGAACAAGTGGAGACATACCATCAGGACCTCCAGCTTTCTTAGCATCAAGATTGTTCAAAATCTTTCTGACATCCTTTTTGACAACTGCTGGAGGCATTAAAAGGAGCATAATGGAAATGGTGGTTTACCAAAATCATTCATACACGAGTTGGAAGAAAAATAGAATGCCAGTAGGTCACCTTTATCCTTGGCTGAAGTAGCAATGGAACCATCTGGTTTTGGCAGAGGTGAGAACAGTGATGGGCAAGAGTTGTGGCCAATAGCTTTGACAAGAGACTAGACTTCCCAGTTACCATTTGGACAAGAAGTAAGTTTTCTACTCTTAGCTTGTTCAAAATCTAGTTTGGACTGATTAATAACTGCTTTACAATTGTTGAAAGCTTTGATGTAGGAAGAAAATGAAACTGAACATGTTGAAACAAGCCAATTACGATATGCAACATTCTTCTCTTGAACAGCCTTGGCACATCTATTCGAAAACCAAAGTTTAGATAAAGGATGAGTAAGGTGGAATGTGGAATAAAGGATTCCATCCCTACAAGAATAATTTCACACAATCTGAGTAAACATCAGAAACAGAAATGTTTGACATCAGAAACGTTTTTAAACTGATCAAGGAAATGAAGAAAAAAAATCTCATACATTAGCATTAGAAAAGGAACATGATGCAAAAAAGCAAGCTTATATAGCATCAGCCAAAAAAAAAAAAACACATACCCTTCTCATTTCACCCATCCACTTGCTCTGAATGTTTGTCTAGTTCTGCCTTGAATCTATTTAAGCTATCAACTTCTACAACGACAGACGGAAGTTTGTTCCACCAATCAACCACCCGCTGGATAAAGGCAAACTTCCACACATCTATCCTAGAACTGTCTTTCCTCAATTTGAATTTGTGCCCTATCAGGCGATTATTATGAGCAAGAGTTAGAATCCCATCAGCATTGAGCATGCACAAACCATTCAAGGCTTTATTCACCTCAATCACAACATCTCACAGGTGCCTAGGCTCCAGACACTGTAATTTGCAAACGTAAACCTTTCTTCGTAAGAGCAACCCTTTGTTCCATTCACCAATCTCATTGCCCTGCTCTGTACCAGCAGCTCTACATCCTTCTTAAAATGAGGCCTCCAGACCTGTATACAGTATAGACCTGTATTCCATTGCCTTATGCAAGGGGATAATCACCTCCTTATCCTTGCTAGAAAAATTCCTGTATATTATGACAAGACACCATGAGCTACTCTTGCAGACAGTCTGCATTGCTCAGAAAACTTCATATCTTCCTACACAATTATCCCAGGTCCTTTTCACCCTCTACCACTGTCAGTGTAGTATTACACAGTTGATACATTACTCTGGGGTTACTGCTTCCAATATGCAGTACTTTACATTTGTCAATGTTAAACTTCAGTTGCCACCTCTCAGCCCTCCTGCTCAACTTTTCTAGATCACTGTTGCAGCAGTGTACTGTCATTAGTGTCATTAACAACCCTGCTGACCTTCGTATCGTCTGCAAGCTTGGACATTTAAGCCTGATATACCATCATCAATATCATTAATAAATACAGAAAACAACAGTGGACCCAACGCTGAACCCTGGGGGACTCCACCAATAACATTAGTCCATGAAGAGCAGCGTCTATTTTTTTATCACTCTGTCTTCTCCCACTCAACCATCCCTTTATTCATAGCAGCAGTTTGCCTCCAATGCCACACTGCTTCAATTTGTGTAGCAGTCTTCCATGTGCAACAGTATCAAAAGCCTTTCTAAGATCCAAATATGTGATATCAAAATTATTCTTTGCATCCAGTTCCTTTTTGACCACATCATAGTATCCAATCAAATTGGTCAGACAAGACTTCCCCTTAACAAATCCATGCTGTGTCCAAGCTATAATTGAAGTCTTGTCTAGATGATCCTGCAATGCTTCTTTAACCAGTGCCTCCATTAATTTCCCCATAACAAAAGTTAAACTAACAGGTTTGTAATTCCATGTTTTCCTTTGATCCTCCTATGTGGATTGGGGTCACATTTGCACATCTTCAGTCCACGGGTACCTCCCCCTGTGTCCAAAGAAGCTCTCATAATTATGGCTAAGGGTTTGCTTACTTCTTTTGTTAGCTCCTTTAATATAACTGGCTAGATTTTATCCACCCCATGTGCATTTCTTATGTTTATCTTCAATAAATTCTCCTCCACTGTACTCTTATGACAAGATTATCTAGCTTACTGAAGAGTTTAATACATCTTTGGCATTCCACTCCTTGAATAACTCCGCATATGTGAATGTAGAGGCAAAATATTCATTTAGTTTGTTAGCTACCTGAGCAGGATGATCATCGATATATAAAGTGGACCAATATGATTCATCCCTTTCCTTCTAGAGTTTACATAAGTAAAGAGCTCCTTGCTGTTTTTCTTTGCATCCTCTTCCAAAGATTTCTCTTAATCTTCCTTTGCCTGCCTAATGTCCTTTGAGACTTGGTTACAGACTTGGTTTGAAAGTGTCTCCAATTCTGCGCAAACAGCTTATATCTATTATAGGCTTCCGTGTCACCTGTTAATTTATATCTATCCCATGAATTTTTCTTCTCTGCCACATATCTAACTAGTTCATCTGACATCCATTTTGGCATTAATCTTGAACAGTATTTCTTAACTGGTATGAAAAGCCTAGTAGCTTCCAATATTAATTCTTTGAATGCTTCCCATTTTGAATTTGCTATTGGTAACATCATCAGTTGGTCTCACTGTATAGAATTAAAATACTGTCTCAGACCACCATAGTCACCTTTATGAAAGTAAAAACCCTTTCCTTTACCCCCTGATGGTAGTTACCTCTTTGAGTAAATCCCACTTCAGCACACTGTGATCACTGCCACCTAGTGGTTCCTTTATCTGCAGATTCTTAATGCATGAAGAATCACTACTGATAATCAGATCAAGAGTATTACTCCCTCTATCTAGGAAATAAACTCATACACCGACCATTGAACAAAATTTACTGTAACTAAAATTTTTACAAATAGTAGAAAAATATAATATAAAACAAATTATTTACAATACACTAATGTCATTAGTTTATTGTAAATAATTTGTTTTATATTATATTTTTCTACTATTTGTAAAAATTTTAGTTACAGTAAATTTTGTTCAATGGTCGGTGTATGAGTTTATTTTCTAGATATGAGTTTTCCCAACCTCAGAGGCCTCTTTCAGGATATTACTCCCTCTAGTTGCCTCCCGAACATGCTGCCATCCCATTTTGCATTCTTGCAGTACCAAACAACATGAGGTTGAGAATGGCCATGAGAGAAAGGCTTCATTGGAAAAGAGACCACTCCCCTAAACCATGTATTTAGATGGGTTGTTTGTGAGAAAAAGATCAAAGGTTTTTTGGTTAAGATTGGTATTCTGGTAGCTAAATGAACAAAATTTTAGTTTAGGGTTATATTTTTGTATTGAAATTTTATTTGGAATTGAATCAAAATCATGACTCAGACAGAGCAGCAAAGAAAAAGGCTCAAGATAATGGGAGTGGTGTGGCTCAGAGAAGAACTGAGGGGGGGTGGTTGGCCTCTGAATCACAGCCTTTTGAGATGTACTGCTTGTTTGATGTTTGTGGACAATCAGGAATGAGACATGATATTGCCAAGCGGAATGTCTTTGTGTGTGCATGATGTAAGGAGTTTGAGGAAATCAGGCGCCAACTCAGTGTTGTTATGGGCATATATGAGAGCTTGAAGGACAGGGTTGGTGCTCTCGAAGGATTTCAACTGAAGGCCTATCAATCTCTCAGCTGCCCACATAAATGCCGGAGCTTGAGCATCGTGCAACACAGTGGCAATCCCAAGGCAGAATGCACTGGTCCCACAGGAACTAGTGCTTGTTGGTGACTCTGTTGTCAGGGAAACAAGGAACACCAATTCTGGGTGTTTTGTAAATAAATTTGATGAATTTCCACCTATGCATAAAAGATAGATGGTACAGGACCCGGTTATATCTGCCAGGGGCTAAGGCTGATGACGTTGTAGAGCAGATATCTTTTAAGGCCACAAAAGGTGATATTGTTGTACAATGTTGGCACTAATGATATTGAGAGTAGGAGACTGGCAGAATTACTTAACAAGTACAGGTCAATGCTGAATAAAGCCGAGAGTTAGGGTTGAATTTGAAAGTGTCTCCAATTCTGCGCAGACACGATAGGAGGGAGTATATGATGAGAGCCTTGTCTATCAATTTGCCTCTGGAGAGGTTGTGCAAGGCTCAAAGGGTAGAATTTTTCTCAGCCTGTAGAAGCTGTCTCCTGTTAATAAGTGTACTTGTTAACAGGAGAGATAGCTTCTACAATTATGAGATACACTTAAATAGAAAAGGTGCAGGAATATTTGCTGATGCTATCAAAGCAGTGTTAGGTGGGTCAGAAAACTGCTAGCTTGGGGGGGGGATACCCAGACTAACAGATTAACAATAGGCACTGGCTGAGGTGAAAGTGATCCTTGCACTGCTTCTATTGGAATGAGCAGCAGCCTGGAAAACAAGGTGCAGGGGATTTCAGAGACTGCTGGGAGTCATTGTGGAACAAGTAAATACATGGGCTGTGTTAGGTTTGCTAAGAATAGGAACAGGCATGTATACTTGCATGTACACCAATGCTAGGAGTTTGGTATAAATTTGAAGTGTTGGTCAAAACATCCAAGGCAGATATTGTTGGGATATCAAAGATGTGGTGTCACACAGATATAAGCAGTGCAGAATTGAAAATTGGGGAGTTCAGTGTGTACAGAAAGGATAGACAGGACAGGAAGGAAGGAGGGTTATACTTTTAGTTAAGAAACATAAAATTCAAGGAAGTAGAGCCAGTCAACATGGCTGTGCAGTGTCGAGTCAGTTTGGTGTGACATAAGCACTGGGAAAGCAAAATTGAGAGTAGGAGTGTGTTATAGGACTAATGACTCTGATGGTTATAATAAACAACTGTACAGAGAAATAGTGGGCCAGTAAATCAGTGTCTTATAATGGGGGATTTTAATTTCCCAGATATTGACTGGAATTTGTGGGTTGGTCACTCACACACTAGCAAGGCTTTTGTAGATTTATTGGATGATTGTTTTCTACATCAGCATGTTTGGGAGGCAACTTGAGGGAATAATACTCTTGATCTGATTATCAGTAGTGATTCTTCATGCATTAAGAATCTGCAGATAAAGGAACCACTGGGTGATCATAGTGTGCTGAAGTGGGATTTACTCAGAGATAATTACCATCGAGTGCAAAGAGAAGGGTTTTTTTCTTTCATAAAGGTGACTACGGTGGTCTGAGACCATATTTAAATTCTATGTGGTGGGTCCAACTGATGATGTTACCAACAGCAAATTCAAAATGGGAAGCATTCAAAGAATTAATCTTGGAGCTACTGGGCTTTTCTACCAACTAAGAAATATTGTTCAAAGTTTAGGCCAAAATGGATGTCAGATGAACTATTGAGACATTTCGTAGAGAAGAAAAATGAATGGGATACATATAAATTAAAAGTTGACACAGAAAAGCCTGTGATAGATATAAGCTGGTCTGTAACCAAGTCACAAAGGCGGTTAGGCAGGGAAAGGCAGATTACGATCCAGATTACAAAGGCAGATTACGAAAGGCAGATCCTGCACATATTATGCTCCTTATTGAAATGTATCCAAATTGTTGCATTCCAATTTCGAGACTACTGTCTGAATATTGTTAATAATAGACCACTGATGAGAACAGTTTTTTTTTTTTTTTTTACATGTGAGCTGTTGATTCAAAATTTTAAATGAAAACCATAAATGAAGTGTGCCCTCTGTTTGCTTAGCAATCTGCTCATACACTTGTAGTCTCATCAGCGTAAGAGTTTTAAGTAATAACATTTTTTTTCCTACATAATAGTTCATTTTGAGCACTTTAAGAATAACTGCGCCTACTATTTTTCACTATTATATTTATTTTGTTATGCAAATTATTTACAGAAGTTTTATTTGAAATTAGTTTTTTTGGTATTTAATTAGTAGCCTAGTCAACTTTTGGCAGTGGGTCACTCAGTGACCTGTAGGTTATATAGGCTATGCCAACAATTAGTATAGAATTAGTTTTCATTATTTCTTCTGAGCAGTTTTAAATTTATTAGTCATTAGTGTTTTTTAAAATGACTTAATATCCATTATTATACTGTTCACTTTGGTTAATATAAACAAATTATACATAGTATTTGAACAACTATATATATGTCACAGTAAAGTTTCTGAACCTGCGAAATAAAAAACTCAGCGAAGGAGCTAAAAAAAATGGTTTTATTTTTATTTAAAGTAATCACCACCTGATTACATCATTCTAAAAGTTTCTGAAAAGATTGAGTGAAGACATTCAAAGAGATGCTATTAAGTTCAACAGTGATGTTTTTCTTTGTCCTCAACGTCCATTCCTTTAGGGCAGTTTTTACCTTAAGAAAGAGGAAGTTTGTTGCTAGGGGCAGTAGGGTGGATGGTTAATATCTCTCTCTCTCTCTCTCTCTCTCTCAGATACAGATAACACGATCAGCATCATCTTGATACTGGACTTATGTAAATAGAACTTTTTTGGGTCTTCGTGATAATTTCGAAGTCCATTGCATACTGACACTTCGTTTCTGAGTTGTGCTGAAACACCTCATCTCCAGTGACAATACAGTTGAGGAAATTAGGATTGTCTTGCAAATCTGGATGAAATCTTTGCATGAGGATGCTCTTCATTGCTTCTGCTCATCCGGAAGGCTGTGCATCACAAATTTTGTATAGACCTTCCCTTTTCCCTAAATCTTCATGTAGAATTTGTTGAATCATCTGCTTATTCAATCCAACTCATCAGTCATCATATTTGAGGGTCAAAAGATGGTCTCTTGCCACAATTTTCCAAACTTTTGCAACACTGTCCTCATTTTGAGATGTTGACAAATGCCCACTTCTTGGGTCATCACAAACATTTTTACCTCAGCCTTTGAACCGCTTATACCATTCAAACACACTGGTATGACTTAGCATTTCTTCACCATAAGCAGTTTTTAGCAATTCATATTTTTCTGTTGCATATTTTCCCATTTTAAAGCAAAATTTGATATTTGTTCATTGCTCCTGTGCAAAATTTTGACACAGAGTATTAAGGAGGACGTTTGAATGCAATGTAACTCTTTTATTTATTTTCAAACTCATCGAACATGGCTGCATAGCGCCAGCCTGAGAACTTTATTGCCACACCTCATGATATTTGTATTTATGTTTAGATATCAAAGCTATACTCAGTTATTGTCTAAAAGTAAATTTGAAATATATTTGACATCTGAATAATTTAAATATTTTGTAATAGTTTGGACCTCTCGGAACTTGCAAATGCAGCTAAAAAGAAACTTCAAGCAGTAAGTAATTTTTAATTTTGTTTGAGATTAACATTTGTGTTAGAATATTCTTTCATGCTAGGTTTTCTCTGTTTGGTTATTTACAATCATAATGAGATATGGAATTAACACTATCCTTCAGAGTCAAGTTACCTAATTAAGTTAAGTTAAGGATGATGTATTGTTCATCCTTTGATTCATCAATTTAGGTTTACATTACAGTTTATAACATCTATAACTTATATTTACATTATAAAACATCTAATGTTGGGGAAATTAGCACATTGTGTTTGTGGTTTGTCTGTACTCCTTATGGGTATATTTTAAGAAATGAGTCAAATCACTGTGTAGTCATCCTGACTGGTTTACCTATACGCTTTATATGGGCAATCCTTAGACAAATAGCAGGCTGTGTCAATAAAAAAAAAATGAACATCAAATTGACTTGAGTAAAAACAATTTTTCGACCCTTTTTTTGAATTGGCTTTCAGAATCAAGAACCATGTGGTCAAATAGATAAAGTATAATGCAGAGTTTTCACTGACTAAAAACTGACTGTTGCAGAATAGATGTGAAGAAATTTGCCTTTAGCCAGCTGGTGGTTGATTGCTGGAACAAACATCCATCTTACAGTTTGAAACTAATTTATTCCCTTCCAGAATCCATATATAGATTCCAGAATCCATGTATTTATAGATATGAATATAAAGTGTATATTTAATCAAATACCAATAATGCAATAGTACTCATTATAATTTATAACATGGTATCATTGTACACGTCAAGCATAGCCACTTTTTGTGTATAGAGCTAACTGGGTTCACCGCTGGTGCATTTATCTCACATTTGGAGGCACTTTGCTATGAGTTGCCTGGGTATTGAATTACTATAAATAAAAGACATTGCTCCAAGGAGAAGTATATTACTTTTTATTTAAAGTGTATGCCACTGCCCAGACCTGGGATTTGATTCTGATTGGAGTCTCATCAATGGACAGGTAGGCATTGTGAAAACCTGAGCAACCCATTGACAAGATAGATCCACAATGTGTGAGGTTGGATACACCAACGGCAGCTGGTGTATTTTTTACTATCCCCTTTCCCTTACGTAAAGGTCCGATCTGGTTTGTCCTGCTCTTCTTGGCATTTATATATGTGAAGAATTCTTTATCCCCCCTCTTTGCTCTGTTTGCTAGTGATTTCTCATAAACTGCCTTTGCCTGTCGAACATTTTCTGTGGCTCTATTACACATCACCTTGTAGCTGTTATGGGCTTCAGTACTTTCCTGAATGATGACCCAGCGACCCTCATAAAACCAAAACACCTGACCAAATCCCAAAAGCCTGGCTGGCCAAACGACAAAACAGGGTCTTTATAAACTGGGACAGCCACTGCTTCAAGGAATATGTGGCTGTGCCCAAATGTTTCCGTTGTTGCTGCTTCAGCCACATCATGCACACCTGTGCACAAAAAATATCAACTTGTGCCCATTGTGCACAAAAGGGCCAAGAATTTAATACATACCCAAACAAATCAGAAGAGGCAATCTGTGTAAACTGCAAAGAGCATAACATGCAATGCTCACACTCCACCAGGGATAATAAATGCCGAATCTACTTAAAAACAGAGCTTCCATCAGTCCAGAATCAATTATGGGTACTTACCGTAAACAATATAATAACAACAAAGTTAACTTCCTACAAAACAATGCACAAAGGGCAATTGCAGTTGCAAGCCAACTATGCCTCAAGCGGACAAAGAAAATATAGATATACTTCTACTACAAGAACCCTACGCTTGTGCCAAGGAAGTGAGAGGATCCCTAAACACCTATAAAATTGTCCAATGCCAGGATAACACCCCCCCCCCCCCAAGGCTGCAATCCTGGTATGTAACCCAGACTTCACAGTTACCAGAATCTCCCATCTCTGCCTCCCCTGGGTGGCCTGAAGCTTATATAGCATCAGCCAAAAAAAAAAAAAACCACTCCCCTTTCTCATTTCACTCATCCACCCGCTCCAAATGTTTGTCTAGTTCTGCCTTGACTCTGTTTAAGCTATCAACTTCTACAACGACAGGTGGAAGTTTGTTCCAGCAATCACCCACTCACTGGCTAAAGGCAACTTCCCCACATCTATCCTACAACTGTCTTTCCTCAATTTGAATTTATGCTCTCTCAGGGAATTATTCTGAGCAAGAGGAAGAATCCCATCAGCATTGAGCATGCTCAAACTATTCAAGGCTTTATACACCTCAATCAGATCACTTTGCAGTTGACTAGTCTCCAGACACTGTAATTTGCAAAACTGGATGTGCAACCTCCCAGGCCTATGCCAACGATCTTGTCTTATTGCTGGCTGTGAACTCCAGAGCACAGCTGGAGGCATTGGGAAACTGAGCCCTCGTGACCCTACAACAGTGGGCTGCCCAAACAACCTCCAAATATCACCAACAAAAACCTGCTCTATCTTGCTGAGAGGTCATCTCCACCCAAACTGACCACTGCAAATCAATATCCATAATACCACGATCAAGTTTGCCATGCAACTCAAACACCTGGGACTTATCCTCGATGGAAATCTAACCTTCAAGCCACACCTCACCTATATCCAGCGAAAAATAAAAGGCTACTCGGCAGTGGTTGCCAGTCACCCAGAGGGATTGGGGTCTCAAATGGAGAACCCTCAGTCTCTTCTACAAGACAGTATTCCTACCTGTCATAACCTAGGCTGCTCCGGTATGGTTCAGAAAAGCCACGATGGCAACCAACCAAAGAAACTCGAGAGCATACAATGCTCAATACTGTTGACCATCTCACGGGCTTGCCGCACTGTCAGCACTCATGCTCTACAGGTCCTGGTGGGATCCCTGGACCTGGAGATTGTGTGGTGTGGCATGCTCTACAACCTGACCTTCATGGACCACACACCACTGACCCAGAAAACAACCACTCCGTTGAAAAATGGCAACTCTCCACATTCCTCAAACAGACCTGGCAACAACGCTGGAATGACACAATGAAAGGTGCAATAATGAAGAAATTCTTACCAGAGCTTGACAAACCCCACGCAGCACCACCATCCTGGTTCTCTCCAGGCCTCTTCACTACTTATCTTCTGACTGGTCATGGTGCCATCAAAGAAAAACTAATTATCCTAGGCTTGATTGACAACCCGCTTTGCTCCTGAAATCCTGGGAATACATAATATACCACTGTCTGCTATATGAAGACCTCTGCTGCATACTGATTGCAACCATCCATTTCAACCCAAAGGACCAAGAGCACTATCTTCTGGATTCAAAGGAAACATACAATGCTTTCACAAAATTCGCCCATGACCTGTTTGAGAGACGAAGAACAAGCCTACCACCATAACATGACTCTCCCAAAGGAAAAATCACCACTCATATGCCAGAGAAACTGACCATACTAAACTAATGGATAGAAATCAACCACGCCTTCGTGACTATAAATTTCGGATGGGATTCCTCTCACAAATGATCCTAACATCTTGGAAACCAAGACTGGGATGCTGTCCTAGTTACGACTTTTCTAGGATGTCAATCGACAGCTATTGCCAATGTGCCATACAGGCTATTTGAGCCGGCTCCCTTGCTGGCCAATATTTCTCTCCTTCCCTGGGTGAGGGGAGTAGATGGCCTCACTGTCCCCCCCCCTTCTGCCACCCCCACTTTCCCTTTGGTGAGGCATGGGCATACCCCACTCTAACTGGAGTTGTCTTCCCTATTGGCTCCATATTGCTGTCTATCTCCCCCCAGTCTTCGGTCTCACCCCTACTCTACCTGCATGCAAGTGAATACCCACACAAACTAAATTCAACAGTCTAAAATCAATTTCGCCCACCATTTTTGGCTTTCTTCTAGTGCTTCCCCCGCTACACTAGGCGATCACTTTTTTTTTTAATTCCTAGCCACTGAAATTTCAGAAAATTAGGTGGCTGGACCTGCTAGAGTAAATCTTAAACTACTAGGTACCGGTTCTACCTCAACGGGGCAAAAGTGGGTCAAAATCAGGCCGCAGCAGAGGTCTATCGGCTAAATGGCCAGAAGAACAATGGTACATGACATCACACACTTCAAGATCCATACACTTTTAAATCTCTGGCTGTTACAGTGATCTGTATCACCACACAATGTCAACTACGTGGAGATGGGGGAAACCCCTGGTGCTATTTGACCCTAAATACACTTTACCTAAACATCATTGCTGACCAGGTACACCCTTTCATGGCAACAGTCTTCCACTCTGGCGGTGCAATCATTCAGTAGGATAATGCGGCATGCTACACCGCCCAGATTGTTCGAGAATGGTTTGCGGAACATGAGGAAAACTTCCAGGTATTGCCATAGCCTCCAAATTCCCCAGACATCAATCCCATCGAGCATCTGTGGTTTGTGTTGGAACAGCAACTCCAATCTGGGGCATCTCAACCACAGACCTTACAGGAGTTGAAGGATCTACTGGTTACGTGTTGGTACCAGATACCACAAGACACATTTAGAAATCTTGTAGCATCCATGCCTCGCCAGGTATGAGCTGTTCTTGCTGCATGTGGAGGACCAACATCATATTAGGTAGGTTGTCATAATGTTTTGGCTCATCGGTGTATTTCCAGCTGTAATGTGGCACACATCCCTGTGATAATTAATCTCTTTCCAGACATTGTCACCTGGGTGGTGTAACTCTGGTCAGTGATCCTGCTCTTCAAGTCGTTCACATCATTTGGCAAGGGAGCATGTACATTGGGACCCTAATTTAGCTCCACAGAAAGAAGTACAATGGTGTGAGGTCCAATGAGCAAGTTGGCCACAGAATTCCTACACTCCATACCCATCAACTTGGGTGCAGTTGAACTCTCATTCAGGTGCCACCATACCTTAGACACATACATACCCATTAACCTGGAAATGTCTTAGAGGTGGGGATACATTAGCATTAGCATTAGCATTCCTTGCATATGATGCAAGAAAGTAACCACATACAGCAACAACCAAAAAAAAAAAAAAAATAAATAAAAAACCTTCCCATTTCACCCATCCATTCGCTTCAAATATTTGTCTAGTTCTGCCTTGAACAACGACAGATGGAAGTCTGTTCCAGCATTCAACTACCCACTGGCTAAAGGCAAACTTCTGCACATGTATTCTACAACTGTCTTTCCTCAGTTTGAATCTATGCCTCCTCAGGTTAATCTGAGCAAGTGGAAGTATCCTCAGCATTGAGCCTGCACAAACCATTCAAGGCAGATCACCTTGCAGGTGCCTAGTCTCGAGATGCTGAAACTTGAAGAATTGTAGCCTCTCTTGGTAAGAGCACCCCTTTGTTCCTCTCACCAATCTTGTTCCCCTTCTCTGTACTCGTTCTAGCAACTCCACATCCTTCCTAAAATGAGGCCTCCAGACCAGTACACAGTACTCAAGGTACTGCATACAGGTCTTTGTATAAGGTCTGAACATTGCCTTATACAAAGGTAATAAATAACCACCTTGTCTCTGTTAGCAGAATTTCTATATATCATTCACAAAACTCCATAACCTGCTCTGGCTGCCCTTATGTACTGCTCAGACAACTTCATATCTGACTGAACAATTACCTCCAGGTCTTTTTCATTCTCCACCTCCCCGAGTGCAGTACCACATAGTTGGTACATTTCTCTTGGGTTACTGCTACCCATAAGCAGTACTTTGCATTTGTCAATATTAAACTTCAGTTGCCACTTTGCAGTCCATCTACATAACTTTTCTAGATCCTGTTGAAGTAGTTTACTGTCTTTACTATCATTAACAACCCTGCCAACCTTTTTATCATCTGCAAACTTGGACACTAAGCCTGAGGTAACTTCATTGATATCATCAATAAATACACAAAACAATAATGAGCCCAGCACCGAACCCTGGGGAACCCGACTAATAATATTAGTCCATGTGGAGCAGTGTCCATTTATTACCACCCTCTGCCGTCTCCCGCTCAACCATCCCTTTATCCATTGCAGCAACTTGCCCTTAATACCATGCCGCTCAAATTTGTACAGCAGTCTTCCATGTGCAACAGTATCAAAAGCTTTCCTGAAATCCAAGTATATGATATCAAAATTATTTTTTGCATTCAGTTCCTTTGTGATCACATCATATACCGGTGTGAAAAATTTAAGGACTAGTCAGGTTTTCACCTGTAGCTTCTCATAGGAGTGGCCAGGATATGGAAAAAGCATACCAAAGGAACCTCGTGAGGTACAGAAATGATGAAGGAAACAACACCGACACAACAATGGATATAAAACGGTACAGAGGGACTTTATTCAAAAATGGCAACATAGCACTATCACTGACTAGGATGGAACAAAGGGAAGAGGCAGTCATCAGTAGGAGATATGGCCACCCCTAATGTCAATGCAGGCTTTACACTGCCTGTCCATATTTAGAACAACGTGGTTAATAGGTTCGTGAGGTAACATCATCCATTCCTCTGTCAGTGCCAACTTCAGCTGGTGAACATTTTCTGGTGGGTGTGGACATGCCGGTAGTCATCTCCCCAGAACGTCTCATATGTATTCAGTGGGATTTAGATTGGTGGAATGGGCAGGTCAATTCATATGAGCAATGTTCTCATTTTCCAAAAGCATATCAACAGCTTCAGTGCGATGAGGTGTGGCGTTATCATCTATACCTTTGAACAGATGCACATGGGGAAGGATTACCTCAGTACCAGCTTCCAGTATCTTGTTGTGTACCTCCATCCAAGATAATGGTAACCTCTCGCCAGATTAGCTGACGTCCAGAATCACTGCTGAGACTGAATCTACTCTCATCAGTAAAGAGTATCTTCAGTAAAGATTTTGTGGTCGTAACCTTTAGAAATAGTGTTGGTCCTTAAGTTTTGCACACCAGTGTAGTATCCCTTTAACAGACCCATGCTGTGTCTGAACTAACTATTACTGCAGCCTTTTCTAGATGATCCTGCATCACTTCTTTAACCAGTGACTCCATTATTTTCCCTGGAAAAGAAGTTAAACTAACAGGTCTATAACTATTTGCATTACCCTGTGAATCCCTTTGTGAATTGGGGATACATCTGCACATCTCCAATCCATGAGAACCTCCCCTGAATCTAAGGATGCACTCATAATTATGGCTAAGAGTTTGCTTACTTCTCACACTGCCTTCTTCAATATAACTGGTTAGATTCCATCTGCCCTAGGTTCCTTTTTTATGTTTTGACCAACACCTTAAATAAATTTGATGAATTTGAGGTGTTGGTCAAAACATCAAAGGTAGATATTGTTGGGATATCAGAGACTTGGTGTCACACAGAATATAAGGAATGCAGAACTGGAATTTCGGAAGTACAATGTGTACAGGAAGAATAGACAGAATAGGAAGGGAGGAGGGATTATGCTATTAGTAAAGAAACACATAAAATCCAAGGAAGTGCAGCCAGTCGATATCGCAGGACAGTGCAGTGTTGAGTCAGTTTGGTGTAACCTAAGCACTGGGAGATCAAAATTTGAGAGTAGGAGTGTGTTATAGGCCTAATGACTCTGATGAGTATAATAAAAAACTGTACAGGGAAATAGTGTGCCAGTAAATCAGTCTTATAAAGGAGGATTTTAATTTCCCGGATATTGACTGGAATTTGTGGGTTGGTCACTCACACACTAGCAAGGCTTTTGTTAATTTATTATATGATTGTTTTCTACATCAGCATGTTCGGGAGACAACTACAGGGAGTACTCTCGTTATCTGATTATCAGTAGTGATTCTTCATGCATTAAGAATCTGCAGATAAAGCAACTACTAGGTGGCAGTGATCACAGTGTGCTGAAGAGGGATTTACTCAAAGAGGTAACTACCATCAGGGGTTAAGGGAAGGGTTTTTGCTTTCATAAAGGTGACTATGGTGGTCTGAGACAGTGTTTAAATTCTATACGGTGGGACCAACTGATGATGTTACCAACAGCAAATTCAAAATGGGAAGCATTCAAAGAATTAATCTTGGAAGCTACTAGGCTTTTCATGCCAACAAAGAAATATTGTTCAAGATTTAGGCCTAAGTGGATGTCATATGAACTTATGAGACATGTGACAGAGAAGAAAAATGCATGGGATACATATAAATTAATGGGTGACATGGAAGCCTATGATAGATATAAGCTGGTCTGTAACCAAGTCACAAAGGAGATTAGGCAGGCAAAGTCAGATTATGAGAAATCTTTGGCAAAGGATGCAAAGAAAAACAGCAAAGAGTTCTTTACCTATGTAAACTCTAGAGGAAAAGGGATGAATCAGATTGGTCCACTGGATATTGATGGTTCAACTGTTGATGATCCAGGTGGCTAACAAACTAAATGAGTATTTTGCATCTACATTCACACAAGAGGAGTTATTCAGGGAGGTGAATTAAATTCTGGCAGTGAGCTAGATGATTTTGTAATAACTGAGAGGAAAGTAGAGGAGAAATTGTTGAAGATAAACATAAAAAAGGCACCCGTGTGAATGGGATCTATCCAGTTATATTAAAGGATGCAGCAAAGGAAGTACGCAAACCCTTAGCCATTAATATGAGTGCTTTCTTGGACTCTGGGGAGGTACCTATGGACTGGAGATGTGTAAATGTGACCCCAATTCACAAAGGAGGACAAAGAGCAACACAAGTAATTATATACCTGTTAGTTTAAAATCTGTTCCAGGGAAATTAGTATAGGGCAAAAGTAGATGACAGAGCAGATATCATCTTTTAAGGGCACAAAAGAGGATATTTTAATACATGTTGGCACTAATGATATTAAGAGTAGGAGATCTGAGGGCTTACTTAACAAGTATGGGACAATGTTGAGGAAAAAGTTGCAAGTCGGGATTGAATTTGAAAATGTCTTCAATTCTGCCCAGACATGATAGGAGGGAATACATACGTGTTGCGAGTATTGCCAATCAGTTTAGCAATGAAGAGAATATGCAAGGCTCATGGGGCACAATTTTTCTCAGTGTGGTCTGTGCTTGTAACAGGAGAGACTGTTTTTACAGGGATAAGGTACCCTTAAATAGAAGGGGTGGAAAAATAGTTGCTTTTTGCTATTGAGGGTTGGAAAATGGGTGGGTTGGAAAATTGCTAGCTTGGGGGCCATACAGACTAATAGATTAACTAGAATAAGATTAGCTAAAATAGATTAACTAGAACCTCAGGAAGTGTTGAAAGTGATTTTTGCACTGCTTCTATTGGAACATGCAACAGGCCGGAAAGCAAGATACCTGGGATTTCAAGGCCTGCTGTGAGTCATCATGGAACAAGGAATTACACGGATTTTGTTAGGATAACTAAGAGTAAAAAATAAATAAATAAAAAAAAATAAAGGTGCATGTACACTGATGCTAGGAGCATTGTAAATAAATTGGATGAATTTGAAATACTGATTAAGTCATCAAAGATGGACATTGTAGGGATAGCGGAATCATGGTGTCACTCATATATAAGTGATGCAGAATTTGAATATAGGGAGTACAATTTGTACAGAAAGGACAGACAGGATAGAAGGGATGGAGGGTTATGCTCTTTCTTAAGAAGCATATTAAGTCTAAGGCAGTGCATCTAGTTGACATGGGTGGCTAATGCAGCTTTGAGTCAGTTTGGCATGACATATGCACTTGAAGTGCATATGTCATGTCAAACTGAGTGGTTAGGAGCGGGAGTGCATAGCACACGCTGTTTGAGTAGACCGGGGTTCACGTCCCTGACTGCTGAATACAGTTGATCTACCAACCCACACTGGACCAGCGTGGCAGATTATGGTCCATTTCCCTCAGCATGAATTGTTGAGGAGGCTTCCATCCTGCGGTGGGTTGATAATGGTTGCACTTTACCTTTACCTTTTTTATGCACTTGAAAAACAAAAATGAGAGCAGAAGTGAGAGCAGTGACCACCAAATACGGATGATGCGGAAAGGTCAGGGAATGACCACCGCATATCCCCGGAGCAATATGGCCTTAGTTGCTAATGCTCCCAAAAACCAAATATCATCATCATATCAATTCTGTCTTTGGAATATCATCTTCTGAGGAACTATGTAGCACTAGTTAGGTGGATCTGAAAAAAAATCCTAGCTTTGGGGATACACAGACTAAAAGGTTAACAATGGCTGCAGGCAAAAGTGATTCTGGCACTGCTTCTATTAAAATGAGAAGCAGTCTGGAAAGCAAGGCAATGGAGATTTCCAGGACTGCTGGGAGTCATAGTGGAACGAATAAATACATGGGCTGTGTTAGGGTAACTAAGAGTAGAAACATGTGCATGTATTCTTGCATGTACACCAATGCTAGGAGTATAGTTAATAAATTTGATGAGCTTGAAGTGCTAGTCAAGACATCAAAGGCAGATATTGTTGGGATATCAGAGACATGGTGTCACACAGACATAAGCAGTGCAGAATTGGAGGAGTAGTAGTAATAGTAGTAGTGGCATGTGATGCAAGAAAGCAAATGTATGAGCTTATGCAGCATCAGCCAAAAAAAAAAAAATAAAAAAAATCACACCATTCCCTCCAAATGCCTGTCCAGTTTCTCCTTAAATTTATTCAACCTATCAACTTCCACAACGACAGATGGAAGTTTCTTCCAGCAATTAACCACCCGCTGGCTAAAGGCAAATTTCCGCACATCTTTTCTCCAGCTGTCCTTTCTTAATTTGAATTTATGCCCCCTTAGGTTCGTAATCTGAACAAGTAGAAGGATCCCATCAGAATTCAGCATGCTGAACCCATTCAAGGCCTTATACACAGGCCTTATACACCTCAATCAGATCACCGCGCAGGTGCCTAGTCTCCAGCCACTGCAATTTGCAGAACTTAAGCCTCTCTTGATAAGAGGATCCCTTCATTCCCCTCACCAATCTAGTTGCCCTTCTCTGTACACGCTCAAGTAAATCTACATCCTTCCTAAAATGGGGCCTCCAGACCTGTACGCAGTACTCAAGGCGTGGCCTGACCATTGCCTTATACAGAGGGATAATCACATCCTTTTCCCTGCTAGCAAAATTCCTATATATCATTGACAAAACCCCATGACCTGCCCTGGCAGCCTGTCTGCATTGCTCAGAAAACTTCACATCTGACTGCACAATTACTCCCAGGTCTTTTTCATTTTCTACCACCTTAAGTGTAGTACCACACAGTTGGTACGTTTCTCTGGGGTTACTTCTACCCATATGCAGTACTTTGCATTTGTCAAGGTTAAACTTCAGTTGCCACTTCTTAGCCTATCTGCCCAAATGATCTAGATCCTGTTGCGGTAGCACACTGCCATTACTGTCATTAACAACCCTGCCAACCTTTGTATCATCTGCAAACTTCGACACTAAGCCTGATATACCTTCATCAATATCATTGATAAATATACAAAACAACAGTGGACCCAACACCAAACCCTGTGGGACTCCACTAATAACATTAGTCCAAGAAGAGCAACACCCATTGATTACCACCCTCTCTCTTCTCCCACTCAACCATCCTTTTATCCATTGTAGCAACTTACCCTTAATACCATTCTGCTCCAATTTGTACAATAGTCTTCCATGCGCAACAGTGTCAAAAGCTTTCCTGAAATCCAAATATATGATATCAAAATTATTTTTTGCATCCAGTTCCTTTGTAACCACATCATAATATCCTATCAGATTTGTCAGACAAGACTTTCCCTTAACAAACCCATGCTGTGTCTGAATTATTGCTGCAGTCTTGTCTAGATGATCCTGCAATGCATCTTTAACCAGCGACTCCATTATTTTACCCGGAACAGAAGTTAAATTAACTGGTCGGTACAATGTGTACCGAAAGGATAGGAAGGGAGGAGGGGTTATGCTGTTAGTTAAGAAAAACATAAAATCTAAGGAAGTGCATCCAATTGATGTTGGTGGACAATGCAATGTTGAGTCTGTTTAGTGTGACATAATCACTGGGAAAGGAAAAATGAGAGTAGGCATGTGTATTAGGCTTAATGAATCTGATGAGTATAATGAGCAATTGAGCAGAGAAATAGAGTGGGCCAGTAAATCAGAATTTCTTATAATGAGGGATTTTAACTTTTCAGATATTGACTGGAACTTGTAGATTGGTCACACTAGCAAGACTTTTGTGGTTTTATTGGATGACATGTTTTCTACAGCAACATGTTCGAGAGACAACCAGAGAGAGTAATACTCTTGATCTGATTATCAGCAGTGATTATTCATGCATTAAGAATTTGCAGATAAAGGAACCACTGGGTGACAGTGATCACAATGTGCTGATGTGGGAATTACTTAAGGATGTAACTACCATCAAGGCTAAAGGGAAGAGCTTTTGCTTTCGTAAAGGTGACTACAGGGGTCTAAGACAGTTTTTAAATTCTGTACAGTGGGATCAACTGATGATGTTACCAACATTGAATTCTAAATGGGAAACCTTCAGAGACTTAATTTTGGAGGCTACTAGGCTTTTCATTCCAAAGAAATACTGTTCAAGGTTTGGTCCTAAATGGATGTCAGATGAACTAATGAGGCTTGTGGCAGAGAAGAAAAATGTATGGGATGCATATAAAGTATCAGGTGACACAGAAGCCTATGGCAGATGTAAACTAGTATGTAATCAAGTTACAAAGGAAGGTTAGGCAGATGAAGACAAGTCATGAGAAATCCTTGGCAAAGGATGCAAAGAAAAACAGCAACGAGTTCTTTTCTTATGCAAACCCTAGAAGGAAAGGGATGGATCAGATTGGACCACTCAACATAGATGGGTTGACTATTGATGATCATGCTCAGGTAGCTGATAAACTGAATGAGTATGTTATATCAACATTCACACATGAGGAGTTATTCAATGAGGGGAGTGCCAGAAGTATCAGACTTTAACGGGACGCTAAGTGATTTTGTAATAACTGAGAGCAAAGTGGAGAAGAAATTGTTGAAGTTAAACATAAAAAAGTCACCGAGGGTGCATGGGATCTATCCAGTTATATTAAAGGAGGCTGCAAAGGAAATAAGCAAACACTTAGCCATAATTATGAGAGCTTCCTTGCACTCAGGGGAGGCCCCCATGGACTGAAGGTGTGCAAATTGGAGGTGTATCACCAATTCACAAAGGGGATGACACATCCCCTTTGTGAATTCCAACAAAAGATGGAATTCACAAAGTTCTGGGGAAAATAATTGAATCGCTGGTTAAAGAAGAATTACAGGATCATCTAGACAAGACTGCAGTAATAGTTAAGACACAGCACGGGTTTGTTAAAGTGAGGTCTTGTCTGACCAATTTGCTTGGATACTATGATGTGGTCACAAAAGAACTGAATGCCAAAAATAATTTTGATATCATATACTTGGATTTCAGGAAAGCTTTTGATACTGTTGCACATGGAAGACCGCTGTACAAATTGGAGAAGTATGGCATTAAGGGTAGGTTGCTACAATGGATATTTATCAGTGATATTGATGAAGGTATATCAGGTTTAATGACCAAGTTTGCAGATGATACAAAGGTTGGCAGGTTAACGACAGTAAAAACAGTATGCTACTCTAGCTGGCTCTAGATAAGTTGGGCAAATGGGCTGAAAAGTGGCAACTGAAGTTTAACATTGACAAATGCAAAGTACTGCATATGGGTAGTAATAACTGAAGAGTGTAGTACCAACTGTGTGGTACTACACTTAGGGAAGTGGAAAGTGAAAAAGACCTGGGGGTAATTGTGCAGTCAAATATGAAGTTTGCTGAGCAGTGCAGAGGGGCTGCCAGGCAGGTGATGGAGCCTTGTCAATGATACACAGGAATTTTTCTAATACGGACAGGGAGGTGATTATCCCGTTATACAAGGCAATGGTCAGGCCACACCTAGAGTACTGTGTACAGGTCTGGAGGTCTCATTTTAGGAAGGATGTAGAGTTGCTAGAGTGAGTACAAAGAAGGGCAACAAGATTGGTGAGGGGAACAAAGGGGTGCTCTTACCAAGAAAGGCTTAAGTTCTGCAAATTGCAGTGCCTGGAGAGTAGGCACCTGTGAGGTGATCTGATTGAGTGTATCTGAATTGAATCTGATTGAATATATAAGGCCTTGAAGGTATATTTTCAGACTAAGAACCTGAGTCAGCACAGTTTCAAATTGAGGAAAGATAGTTGTAGAATAGATGTGCAGAAATTTGTCTTTAGCCACTGGGTAGTTGATTGGTGGAAGACTTCCATCTTTTGTTGTGGAAGTTGAAAGCCTAAATAAATTTAAGGCTCAGCTGGACAGACAGCATTTGGAACGAATGGAGGGGTGAAATGGGAGGGGTTTTTTTTTTTTTTTTTTTTTTTGACTGATGCTGCTTAAGCTTTCTTTCTTGCATCGTATGCCTCTACTAATGTTAATACTATCATCCAAATAGTCATCTTTGTTGTATAATTTAGGATTAAATTTTGAGTGACCATATTTCGCTCCGTCTTCTATCATGGCTTCCTGCTGCTGCAAAACCTCCTTGTCATCACTCTTATTTTCAAGACTTGGAAGACCTGTATGTTTGGGGGTTAGCTCTTTGGTTTTCTGTAATGGGAAAGGTGGCCTTCAGGAGTTGATTTGGTTTGGTAGCGTGCCACCCAATGGCTGCCACCCCTCTTACTTATAGAGACCCATCAGAAAAATGAATCATATGCCCCATTACAGTTTACCACGTCATAAGTTATACACTTGGATCTCCCATGCCCTAAAAGAAAGAGCAAAGACAGAAATTTCCTGCAGCAGAAAGCTATGCTTTAAGTCCATTCTATCCATGTATGCCCTCTGTCACGTAGAGCTGGAAAATAGCTCAGAACATATGGCTTCTCAGAATTTAATAATCATCATCAGTAATTCAGTCTTGTGACTGGTCAGTTCCTCTGATGAGCTGTCTCCACCTTTGTCTCTCTTGTGACTTTTGTTAATAAAAATTTTTATTAACAAATTTTATTAATAAAAAGGTAACATTATGAGAGATGTGAAAAAAGCTTTATCGTTTATTTAGGTATTTCAATAAGAAAGTCTGGTGAAGTCGTCTCTTCTTTTCTCAGCATACAATTCTTAGCATAGAATCCCATCTTGTAAAATTTGCTGTAGCTTGATGCTACATTCAATATCCGGATCTCCATTCATAATCACTTCGCAGACCGTGTCAACCCCTTCCCCAAATAAAAACTTTCCCCAATTCTTCTGTTGAAAATTCTTTTTGTGCCACTTCAGTGTTATCCACTTCAGAATTGAAGTGGATAACACTGAATGATCTTCAATCTTCATATGCAGTTTGCTTGTCAATTTCAAGGATATTGCATCATCTAAGTCATTTGCTTGTGAGTCAGTGCAGTCACGTACATTGGCAGTGTTCAAAGTTTTCAATCCCAAGTCTTTTCCGATCTTCACAGTGTCTTCGGCAATTGCCTGAATTTGTGATTCAAAACCAGTGAAATCATTTGCCAAATGGGACAAAACATGCTGCCAAAAGGACTCATGTTGTTGACAGTGATTTCTAGCCAAGATGCAAATATAATTTTAATCGTATTTAAAGCGGTAAAAAGTAAATTGTGAAATGAAAAGCTTAAAAGCTATCACGTTATCCCATCAGGATGGAATTAAGAGTACTGAACATTGTTGCATGTTGCTGCTTACTGCCTGAGGGGAGCTATTGGCACATGTGCATATGAGACAATAGCATTGGCACTGCAGCATGTATGTACAAGTTCCTAGGCTACGACAATGCAGCATATATGTAGAATACGTGTCTAGGCTATTGAATGAGTTTTAATATGTACAGTAAATTTTTAACTTAAACTTAATTGAAAACTGTGTTATAGTGAAACCCATGCTGTTTGAAACCATGCTAAGCGAGGTATTGCTGTATTTCCTCCTCTATGTTTTCTTTTGAACCGTATTCCTCCATGTATACATGCTTGAATCTTCATAATGTTCTTCCACATATCTCCTCCATCTTTCCTTTTGTTATTCCAAATTCAGTACTGTTATTCCCTTTTCATCTTGCATTGCTCTCGTTTGAATTCCACTACTCTTTCTTGTTAACTATCTGATTTTTCTATGTGCCAAGTCCATCTGACCTTGTTGTTCGAGCATTTCAATCTCTTGAAAGTTCTCTGCCCACCACTGTTCCTACATTCTCTATCAATTTCATTCTTCAATCTACGATAATTCCCTTGATCATCATCATTTTTTTTGGCCTTTCAGTTTCCTCATCTCATCCATTTTCTGCAGTAAAATATGTGATCCAAGATTTCCTCCAAATTTTTTCACTCTTCCCCAGTGCCTCCAATGCAGCTTTACAAGTCATCTCCTTGATTAAAGACCAATTTCACTCACTATTGGTCTTAGTAGTGATAACATTGGTCTGATCTTGAAACACATTTTTTGCACTCTCCTCTCTAAATTTCTCAATGTTCCATCTCATGAATGATTTCCTTTTATTCAAGCACTTCAATTTTAGTTCCACATTCATTTTCACGAGTGAGTAGTCTGAATCTCCATCTGCTCCTATACGGGAGCGGATGGAGATTCAGACTTCCTTCACTTGGTTACAGTATCTTAGTTTAACTAAAATATAATCAATTTGGTATCTTCATGAGTCGCCAGGATTCTTCCGTGTATATCTTCTACAGAGTGGTGCCTTAAACCACGTTTGCTACCATTAGTCTTTCTTCTGTACAAAATTCCACTAAACGTTGACCTCTTGTGTTTCTCACACCTAGACCAAAATTCTCCTTTTCTTTCCCTCTCTCTTCAACCACAACATTCCAATCTCCTGTAATTATCACATCTCTTCATCTGGTTTTCCGTATTAATTCCTCCAACTGTTCGTATATCTCCTCAACTAAATTCTTCAGGACTATTTGAAGTTGACATATAAACTTGTATAATTATCCCTGTCAGCTGGATTTGTCACAAATCTGACTATGATAAGTCTATGTCTCAATGATTCCATATCTACCAGTGCTATCATGAATCTTCTTTTCATAATTATTGCCACACCTTTGTTTACTTGGATATTGGTTTCCTTGAAAATGACTTTATCATCTGGTTCTTGGTGAAATGTGGACTTTTCTAAAAGAAAGCTAACCCTTCTTTATTTTGCCAAACTTTTTACTCAACAGAATAGAAATTTCACAGGAATATAATGAATGGTGAATTCAATAACAGTGTCTAAATTTACCTTTGTAACAGTTATTTTTACTCTTGTTATTTATCAAGTGTCTTTTTTTTTTTTTTTTTTTTTTTTTTTCAGCTTCCAAATAACTTATTTGAAGAATTGGCTATGGATGTTTATGATGAGGTAGATAGAAGAGAAACTGATGCAAGTAAGTGTTGCTCTTATTTACACAATCATCTGTTCTCACTGTATTTACTTGAATATTGGTTTGTCTTTGAAAATTACTTTATCATCTGGTTCTTAGTGAAATGTGCCTTTCCAAAAATAAAGCTAACCCTTCTTTATTTTGCCAAACTCTTTTTTCCTCAACAGAATAGAAATTTCACAGGGATATAATGAGTGGTGATATTTACATTATATTTTCACATGGCTCCTTTATATTGTATAAAAACATTAGAGGGTCTCAGTCACATAAGTTGTCTGTCCAACTGGCTCCTCTATTTGTTCAGACCTTTCTCACAATGGCAACTTCACTTCATCATTGCCTTTTCTGATTAATCTGGATACCATGATGCAGTATCAAAGGAACTGGATATATAATGCAGACAGGCTGCTAGTAGAACTCATGATGACATTTTGTCAATGACATACAGGAATTTTTCCATCAGAGATAAGGAGATGATTATTCCATTGTATTAGGCAATGGTTATGCTACATCTTGAATACTGCATATAGGTCTAGCGGCTTCATTTTAGGAAGGATGTGAATCTGTTGGAACAGGTGCAGAGAAGGGTAGTGAGGGAAACAAAAGGGTACTCTTAACAAGAATTGCTTCATTTCTGCAAATTGTTTGGAAACTAGAGGTTATTAATTATTTCAGTGGATTGGGTAAGCTAAATGCTGATAGCATCCTTCTTGCTCAGACAACACACAAGTGGTCATATATAAATTGAGAAAGGACGGTTGCAGGTTAGATGTGCAGAAATTTTCTTTCAATCAGTGAGTAGTTGATCATTGTTGGAACAGACTTCCATCTGGTGCTTTGGAAATGGATAGTTTGATTAAATTTAAGGAGGAACTTTAAGGGATGAATCACATTGGTCCACTAGATATGAATGGTGTAACTGAAAACTGAATAGATAATTTGCATCTGTGTTCACATATGAGGAATTTTTTTTGGATGAGGATGCTAGAAGTATATCAACTTCGAGGGAGCAAATTAATTTTTTAATAAATTTAAGGAGGAATAACCTGTGAATTGCTGAAGAACGTAAATAAAAAAAAAAAAATTAAAAACTGTATACCTTGGACACCTGATGTGGAACAACAAATATGCAATTTTACAGCTAATTACTGAGGGGAGAATGGAGGGAAGAAGAAGAAGAAATCCTGGGAGAAGATGCATATCATAGCTAGATAACATCAAGAATTGGACGGGACCGAACAGCTGCTCAGAGACTACCAAAGACTGAGAAATATTTGCCATTATGGTGGCTGACCTTCATTAGGAGATGGCACATGGAGGAACTAGAAAAATTATTAGAAGGGTCAGGCAAGTGATGTGGTAAATGTTTTTTTTTTTTTTTTTTTTACTGTGTAAGCTTGCTTTCTTGTATCATTTGTCACTATTAATATTAAACGTAACCTAGAAGCTATTATGAAAGAAGACAAAGTTGATGTATAGCAGTCCTTGTGCAACTGACAAATGCAGAAATATATATGAAATATTTATTTGGAATTTTAAGAATTCCTTGCAGCAGTGCTGAGTTTGAGATGATATTCCAGAAGCCAGGTTCAAAAAAAAAAATAATAATAAAAAATAGGTTCAGATCTCTTTCTGATGGAAGCTTGGTAATGCTTTAACTGCCATAATTACATAGCAGGGCTGTTGTTATAAACAAATAGTATAGATATAACAAAAACACATTGACTTGACTTTTCTTCAGTTTGTGTCATCTAACAGATAATCCAAACAGTAATATATAGACAAAAAATCATAGATGCAAATATTTAATAAACTTGAGGCATTGCTCAAAACATCAAAGGCAGATATTGTTGGGATATCAGAGACGTGTCACACAGATATAAGGAATGCAGAACTGGAATTTGGGGAGTACAATGTGTGCTGGAAGGATAGGAAGGGAGGAAGGGTTATGCTATTAGTTAAGAAACACATAAAATCCAAGGAAGTGAAGCCAGTTGACATCACCGGACAGTGCAGTGTCGAGTCAGTTTGGTGTGACAGGGAAATAGTGGGCTAGTAAATCAGAGTGTCTTATAATGGGGGATTTAATTGCCCAGATATTGACTGGAATTTGGGGGCTGGTCACTCACACACTAGCAAGGCTTTTGTGGATTTATTGGATGATTGTTTTCTACATCAGCATGTTCGGGAGGCAACTAGAGGGAGTAATACTCTTGATCTGATTATCAATAGTTGATTCTTCATGCATTAAGAATCTGCAGATAAAGGAACCACTAGGTGGCAGTGATCACAGTGTGCTGAAGTGGGATTTACTCAAAGAGGTAGCTACCATCGGGGGTAAAGCGAAGGGGTTTTTGCTTTTGTAAAGGTGACTAGGTGGTCTCAGACAGTATTTAAATTCTATATGATGGGACCATCTGATGATTTTACCAACAGCAAATTCAAAATGGGAAGCATGCAAAGAATTTATCTTGGAAGCTACTAGGCTTTACATACCAACTAAGAAATATTGTTCAAGGTTTAGGCCTAAATGGATGAACTAATGAAACATATGGCAGAGAAGAAAAATGCATTGGATACATGTAAATTAATGGGTGACATAGAAGCCTATGATAGATATAAGCTGGCTTGTAACCAAGTCACAAAGGAGATTAGGCAGGCAAAGGCAGATTATGAGAAATCTTTGACAAAGGATGCAAAGAAAAACAACAGAGTTCTTTACCTATGTAAACTCTTGAAGGAAAGGGATGAATCAAATTGGTCCACTGGATATTGATGGTTCAACTGTTGATGATCCTGCTCAGGTGTTTAACAAACTGAGTATTTTGCATCTACATTCACACATGAGGAGTTATTCAGGGAGGAGAATGAAAGAGGTGAGTTAAACTCTGGCAGTGAGCTAGATGATTTTGTAATTACTGAGTGGAAAGTGAATTGTTGAAGATAAACATAAAAAAGGCTCCCGGGGTGGATGGGATCTATCCAGTTATATTAAAGGAGGCAGCAAAGGAAGTAAGCAAACACTTAGCCATAATTATGAGAGCTTCTTTGGACTCGGGTGGGGATACCCATGAACTGTAGATGTGCAAATGTGACCCCAATTCATAAAGGAGGATCAAAGGGCGACATGAGTAATTATAGACCTGCTAGTTTAACTTCTGTTCCAGGAAAATTAATGGAGGCACTGGTTAAAGAAGCACTGCAGGATCATTTAGACAAGACTTCAGTTATATCTCTGACACAGCATGGTTTTGTTAAGGGCAAGTCTTGCCCGACCAATTTGATTGGATACTGTGATGTGGTCACAAAGGAACTGGATGCAGGGAATAACTTTGATATCATATATTTGGATCTTAGAAAGGCTTTTGATATTGTTGCACATGGAAGACTCCTGCACAAATTGAAGCAGTGTGGCATTGGAGGCAAATTGCTGCTATGGATAAAAGGATGGTTGAGTGGGAGAAGACAGAGTGGTAATCAATATACACTGCTCATCTTGGACTAATGTTATTAGTGGAGATCCTCAGTGTTCAGTGTTGGGTCCATTGTTGTTTTTCTGTATTTATAAATGATATTGATGATGGTATATCAACTTAATGTCCAGGTTTCCAGACGATACAAAGGTTGGCAAGGTTGTTAAGGACACTAATGACAGTACGCTTCTGCAACAGGATCTAGAAAACTTGAGCAGATGGGCTGAAAGGTGGCAAATGAAGTTTAACATTGACAGATGTAAAATACTACATATGGGAAGCAGTAACCCCTGAGTAACATATAAACTCTTTTCTCTCAGGTAGATGTAACCCGAGAGAAAAGTACCGTGTGGTACTACACTTAAGGTGGTAGAAAATGAAAAAGACCTGGGAGTAATTGTGCATTCAGATATGATGTTTTCTGAGCAATGCAGTCAGGCTGCCAGGGCAGGTCATGGGGTTTTGTCAATGATATATAGGAATTTTGCTAGCAGGGAAAAGGAGGTGATGGTCCTCTGTATAAGGCAATGGTCAGGCCATGCCTTGAGTACTGCGTACAGGTCTGGAGGCCTCATTTCAGGAAGGATGTTGATTTGCTTGAGCATGTACAGAGAAGGGCAACAAGATTGGTGAGGGGAATGATGGGATCCTCTTACCAAGAGAGGCGCCTCCGTAGCCAGGTGGGAAGGAGCGGCAGTGCGTAGAACACGCTTCTTGATTAGACCGGGGTTCGAGCCCGTCACCACCAAATACGGAGGATGCGGAAAGGTCAGGGAATGACCACCGCATATCCCGGAGCAATATGGCCTTAGTTGCTAATGCTCCTAAAAACCAAATAACAAACAAACTTACCAAGAGAAGCTTACGTTCTGCAAATTGCAGTGGCTGGAGACTGGGCACCTGCACGGGGATCTGATTGAGGTGTATAAGGCCTTGAATGGGTTGAGCACGCTGAATTCTGATGGAATCCTTCCGCTTGTTCAGATTATGAACCTAAGGGGGCATAAATTCAAATTAAGAAAAGACAAATGTAGAATAGATGTGCGGAAATTTGCCTTTAGCCAGCAGGTGGTTAATTGCTGGAACAAACATCCATCTGTCGTTGTGGAAGTTGATAGGTTAAAATAAATATAAGGAGGAACTGGACAGGCATTTCGAGGGAATGGTGTGTTTTTTTTTTTTTTTTTTTTTTTTGGCTGATGCTGCATAAGCTCCTACACTTGCTTTCTTGCATCACATGCCTGTACTACACTGACAGTGGTAGAGAACAAAAAGGACCTGGAGATAATTGTGCAGGCAGATAATGAAGTTTTCTAAGCAGTGCAGACGGTCTGCAAGAGTAGCTAATGGTGTCTTGTCAATGATATACAGGAACTTTTCTAGCAGGGATAAGGAGGTGATTATTCCCTTGTATAAGGCAATGGTCAGACCACACCTTGAGTACTCTATACAGGTCTGGAGCCCTTATTTCAATAAGGATGTAGAGCTGCTGGAACGAGTACAGAGAAGGGCAACAAGATTAGTGAATGGAACAAAGGGTTGCTCTTACGAAGAAAGGCTTAAGTTTTGCAAATTACAGTGTCTGGAGACTAGGCACCGGCGAGGTGATCTGATAGAGGTGTATAAATCCTTGAATGGTTTGAGCATGCTCAATGCTGATAGAATTTTTCCTCTTGCTCAGAATAATCACCTGAGAGGGCATAAATTCAAATTGGGGAAAGAGAGATGAGGATAGATGTGCGGAAGTTTGCCTTTAGCCAGCGGGTAGTTGGTTGGTGGAACTGACTTCCATCCTTTTTTGTGGAAGTTGATAGCCTAAATAAATTTAAAGCTGAGCTGGACAGGTATTTGGAACGAACAGTAGGGTGAAATGGGAGTTTTTTTTTTTTTTTGGCTGATGTTGCATCAGCTTGCTTTCTTACATCATATGCTTCTACTAATGCTAATTTGTGGACTGATAAACATTCCAGTAACAATAAATCCTCTGATCTGTGTATTCTATGAATATTTTATTGGCTATATTGCTTGTTTATATGTAATATATGCTAGAAGTTTCATTGCACTAACTCTTATATTTTTTTTGTTTCATAGCTGAATGCGTGACAGTGCCATCATGGATAAAGTTTAATATTGGTTCTTTACCAAATTCCTGTTTTTGCAAGGCAAACCGCCAAGGACTATCCATGAAGAAGTGTCTATGGTGTATGGGGATATCTGTACATCGTATGACTTTGCAAAACATTGCTGGAGACAGTTCAAGTGCAGCCAGGAGAACATCCATGATGGAGAAAGAAGTGGGCTGCCATCCACAGCTCATACTATGAATTTGTGGAAATGAACAGATAATCCTCAATGACTGCTGGATAACAGTTAAACAGATAGTTGCTGAGGCTGGGATAAGCTATGGCTCAATGGAGAGCATAAGGTCTCATCATGATGGATTCCTTGCCTGTTCACGTCTTCAAAAAGAAAAAAAAGGCAGGCCTGCTCTGCTCAATTGATTTCCATGACAGCAATCCTGACCTGTTTTATTTTTCTGATTGGTAATTATGATTGAATCAGTGCAGGTCAGAGCAGTGATACATCACTTCTACCCTGAAACACAATAGGTTTCAAAATAATGGAAACATCCATCATCACAAACTCCCAAAAAGTCAGGAGTACAACCATCATCAGGAAAGGTGTTGCTGTCAGTTTTCTAGGATAATTATTATTCATACAGATTACCTAGAGAAGGTACCACTATGACCTGATCGAGGTTTATAAGGCTGAGAGGGACCAGTAAAATGAATGAAGGTGGAATTCTCACTGTTCTAAAAAATTCCAGAACTAGGGGTCATAAATTCAAATTACAGGGCTTAAGGTTTAGATTAGATTGTAGGAAGTTTTCTTTTAGCCAGCAAGTTGTTGATAGCTGGAACAAGTTGCCCTCGTAGGTAGTTGAGGCTGACATTTGTATAAATTCAAAGGTCAGCTGAATACTTACCTTTGTGAGGAGCGAAGCATATAATTTGTGTTTTCGTATGTACTTGATTAGTTGGGTTGTTTTTCTTTTTTTTTTTTTTTTTTGCCAATGCAGCAAAAGCCTGTGACTTCCTTGCAATATATGGCAAATACTATTACTCTAATTTGAGGACAAAAAGCATCTCTAAACAGTAATAACAGAAAACCATAACACACAGAATTATTCTTTTCTTAAACTGTTTCTCAAAAAAAATAAATAAAAGTATTGAGAGTGGTGAGGATAGCTATTTCTTTGCATTTTAAAAATGTAATCTGACAGCCACTTTTTAAAACCAGAATTATTTATACATGTAATTGAACATTCTCTTTGAAAAATAAAATTTTAAAAGAGGTATACATGGTTATTCAAATAAAATCTAACCCAGTTTGCACAATAATTTTCAACTTAAAATTTTGTTTTAAAAAATACAGAATTTTAATTAAAAGTTCTATGGAATGTTGAAAGGTATCTTCTTGATTATGAATATATATGCATTCTCTCTTTTTAGTGTTTTATGCAGTTCTAGAATATGTTCATCAGTAGCACAAATGCAGTCTGTTCTTGGTGTTTTGTTTCATTTCATCAAGGGTATATGAGTTTGAATGCTAAAGATAAAAATCAGGAAGTGACAAATAAACATACATTCTTATTGTAGGAACCCATGTCTCTCACCCCATTTCTCTATATTGCTCTTCAAATGCCATTCCAGTCACAGTGAAACTGCCTTCTGCCACCTGTATAAATATATCTAATTCCATTCCCAGTGATATTGTGTGCTCTGTTGCTGTAACAACCTCAGTATAGACTATCGAGAGTGGATTGTGCAGTAAATGGATAACCCTGTATAAAGCAGAGGATATTTTGTTCCTAAATATTGTTGCATTTTATGAATTCACCATATTTATTTAAATCTATGATTTATTTATTATTTGTTTTATTTATTTTTTTTTTTTTCCTTCCTTCAGTTTGGTTATCCATGCAGAATCAAAGTGCTTTGGTCACTGATCGTCAAACAGTTCCTTTTCTTCCCGTAAATCCAGAATTTTCTTCTACTAGAAATCAAGTAATGTTTTTTTTTTAATTCTTTCATTATTTTTAATATATTTCAGTTGACTTTACTAGTAATAATCTTGATCGATTGCCAACTTGGTTCCATAGTCAGTCAGATACCATCATCTATTCAATATTAAGAGCTCAGCATTTGACTTATAAAATGCAACCTGAAATTGATGACTATGCAGTCATTCAGCTTATGAACTATGCAGTCATCCAGTTTATGAAAATAGATTAGCAGTTCCTTAATTAAGGTGTGCATTGATTAATATAATGAAGCACAATAGCTTTGCTTGATATTACAGGATTTTGATTGAAATAATCTTGCATGTATTCATTCCCTTGTGAAGGTATAATTTAAAATGAAAATGTTCATATTCCTACTTAGGGATCAAGAAATATAACCAAAATCTACTTTATTAGTATCACTCTAGTTAGCATTAGCATTAGTAGTGACATATGATGCAAAAAAGCAAGCTTATACAGCATCAGCCAAAAAAAAAAAAAAAAAAACCACCTCCCATTTCACTATCCATTCCTTTCAATAGTCTGTCTAGTTCTTCCTTGAATTTGTTTATGCTATCAGCTTTCACGACAACAAATGAAAATTTATTCCAGCAATCAACCACTCGCTGGCTTCGATACTATATATATATATATCTAATGACTATGTATAAATATAGTGCAAGCGCATCAGAAATACATAGCTATATCTGAATAAATCAGAATATCAGTAAAACGGCATCGATTTAGGTTATATCTCATATTGTGAATACCTTCACAATGATTGCCATGATATTGCACTACTTCGAATAAGTAACGCTTCACCTAAGGAGAAGACTAATGTTACATATTCTCAGATGGATACCACCACCCAGACGGCACCGTTTCAGGTCTATTTGGCCCTTCTTCGGTGGGTGGGTAGGTACCCGAGTGATGCAATGATGGCAAAACAGTTATGAAGTATAACTCCACAATATGAGAGATGCCTGATGGTGTATCCATCTGGTGCATCTCTCCACAATATGACCCCCCCACACACACCGCGACAAGGTGAAGTATACCATTGGAGGGGGTGAAGACATCCTATTACAGCTAATCTCTTATCATTTAAACATGCACATGCTAAAATTCTCTACATTCGCTGTCAGAGCCAGAAGGAATCTTGGATCTGCTTTACATCTACTATTACCCAGTCGACCAGCACAAAAACCAAAAACTGTCTGGAAAATGAATGGAATATATACATCGAAACCTTCATCAGTCCTGGAACATAATGGATGTGTCATTGCAAACCAAACTGCAATAGCCAATGGTCTTGGGGAGACCTTTTCTACCATCTCTTCAACATCTTACTCTCCAGAATTCTGGTTCTGAGAGTCGATAATTTAAAAAAAAACAACCAAAGAACTTCGGATCTAAGAATTCCCTTCCTTATAACAGGCCTTTTACTGCAGTTTCAACTCTTATGAAGGTCAGTGCTGTTGGACTAGATCTTATCTATTTTGAAATGATTAAACATCTGTCAGCAAAATCCACGGACCACCTGCTCTTTCTGTATAATAGAATCTTCCTAGAAGAGCAGTTTCTGGATTCCTGATATACAGCAATCGTTCTTGCCTTTCCCAAGCCAGTAAAAGATCCCAAAATCCAAACAGACTACTGTCCTGTCACTATGACTAGCTGTCTGTGCAAAATCCTGGAAAATATGATCAGTGCCTGTCTTATATGGTATTTGGAGGTAAATGGGCTCCCCTCCAGAGTGCATTGTGGATTCCAAAGAAACCAGTCCACTCTGGACCATTTACTCAGGCTGCAAATACCATCTGGATGCTTTCCTTAAACAAAAACATCTGGTGTCTGTATTTTTTTATATGGAGAAAGCATATGACACAACTTGAAGATTTGGCTTCTTAAAATACTTGTATAACCTCTTTTTAGAGGGCATCTACCCATTTTTATTAAAACTTTTAGCTCATCAGTCTTTCCAAATTCAGGTAGGATCCTCACTCTCTCATCCCTTTTGCCAAGAGGTGGGAGTACCACAAGGATCACTATTAAGTGTGCCGCTTTTTGCCATCACAGAACAACTGCTTCCAACTGTAAACAGCACCCTCTATGTTGATGATTTTAGTATATTTTCTCAGCCATGCAACATGCAAAGAAAAACAGCAAAGAGTTCTTTACTTATGTAAATCCTAGAAGGAAAGGGATGGATCAGATTGGACCACTTAACATAGATGGGTTGACTATTGATGATCATGCTCAGGTAGCTGATAAACTGAATGAGTATATTGCATCAGCATTCACACATGAGGAGTTATTCAAGGAGGGGAATGCTAGAAGTTTATCAAACTCTAAAAAGGAGCTGAGTGATTTTGTAATAACTGAGAGCAAAGTGGAGGAGAAATTGTTGAAGTTAAACATAAGGAAGGCGCCTGGGGAGGGCGGGATCTATCCAGTTATATTAAAGGAAGCAGCAAAGGAAGTAAGCAAACCCTTAGCCATAATTATGAGAGCTTCCTTAGACTCAGGGGAGGTCCCCCATGGACTGGAAGTATGAATATGTATCACCAATTAACAAAGTGGAGTTCAAAATGTGACACAAGCTATAGACTTGTTAGTTTAACTTGTGTTCCAGAGAAAATAATGGAGTCACTGGTTAAAGAAGCATTGCTGGATCATCTAGGCAAGACTGCAGTATTAGTTAAGACACAGCATGAGTTTGTTAAAGAGAGACCTTGTCTGACCAATTTTATTGAATACTGTGATGTGGTCACAAAGGAACTGGATGCAAAAAATAATTTTGATATCATGTACTTGGATTTGAGGAAAGCTATTGATACTGTTGTACATCGGTGACTGCTGTACAATTTGGAGCAGTATGGCATTAAGGGCAAGTTGCTACAATGGATAAAGGAATTGTTTGAGTACTAGATGGCAGGGAGTGGTAATAAATGAAAACTGCTCTACGTGGACTAATGTTATTAATGGAGTCCCTCAGAATTCAGTGCTGGGCCCATTGTTGTTTTGTGTATTCATCAATGATATTGATGAAGGTATATCAGGCTTAATGTCCAAGTTTGCAGATGATACAAAGGTTCGGGTTGTTAACGATAGTAAAGACAGTATTTTACTCCAACTGGATCTAGATAAGTTGGGAAAATTGGCTGATAAGTGGCAACTGAAGTTTAACATTGACAAATGCAAAGTACTGCATATGGGTTTAAATAACCCATATGCAGTACTTTATTCCTGGACTAGAGAACTGTATCAACTGTGGTACTACACTCAGGGAAATGGAAAGTGAAAAAGACCTGGGGGTAATTGTGCAGTCAGATATGAAGTTTGCTGAGTAGTGCAGATGGACTGATAGGGCAGGTCATAGTCTTGTCATTCATATACAGGGTGTCTCAAAAATACTCGGCATAACTTCAGGAATGAGTTCTATTTTTTATACTCCGGCATGACAACCAAGTCAGTAGAGTTTAGAATAAATCGTCAATACAAATATTTATCGTATTTAGTAGTCACGGGCTTGAACCCCGGTCCACTCAAGGAACGCGTGCTATGCACTCTCACTCCTGACCACTGGACTACGTCAGTTCCTCATGTGTAGACAATAAAAATATTTTATATCAATATAGTTCCGGAAATGCTTGGTTCCCGAATTATTAACTGGAATGTCTTATCTCCCGCAGGTGATTTCATTCATCACAAAGTACTGACAGAGTTTGGTGGTTTTCCATTCCGACCATGTATTCAAATCAGGAGCAAGTGGATATGCACTTTATGTATGTTTTTGGCAAATGGTAATGATGTGGAGGCTCATCATTTGTACCACGAATGGTTCCCAGAATGAAGATGTATGGACAGGAAAAACGTTTGATGGTATCCATCACTGCCTTTGTGAACATGGGACCTTTACACCTCATGCTGCCGACAGAGGAAGACCAAGATCTACGACTCCTGAAGTAGAGGAGGAGATTTTGGATGTTTTTCATGCTACTCCTGGAATCAGCATACGCAGAATAGCAATGCAACTGGCTGTTCAACGTTCGACTATTTGGAGAGTATTGCTAGAACACCAACTGTATCCTTACCATCTGCAACAGGTACAGGCCTTGTCACCAGCAGATTACCCTGTGCAAGTAATGTTCTGCCAGTGGTTCTTGCAGCAGTGTGGTACAACTTCTCACTTTCTTGCCTTAGTGATATTCACAGATGAAGTACAGTTTACACTAGAAGGAATCCAAAACTTTCACAATCAGCATGTATGGGCTGAGGAAAACCCACATACAATTCTTCCATCACATCACCAACAGCAGTTCAGCCTCAACATCTGGGTGGGTGTTTTTGGTGAAAAGTTATTTGGGCCCCATGTACTTCCAAACAAACTCACAGGGCAGACATACAGAAACTTTCTGGAAAACAACATGCCTGATTTCTTGGATGACACACCACTGAGCACACTTCATGCACATGAAGTGTGCTTGTTGCTCCCACACATTTCAGCCACCAAGCCCGCAATTACCTGAATCGTAGGTTTCCTGGTCAGTGGAAAGGTAGAGGTGAACCAACTGCCTGGCCTCCATGCTCAACTGATTTAAACCCACTAGATTTCTTCTTGTGGGGCCATTTAAAGTCATTGGTGTATTCGACTCTGGTAGTTGATGTGGAACATGCCAGGAATTTGGCATTGTCTTCATGAGTCTACGAGACATCAATGTGAGGCCTGTATTCAGGCAGAAGGTGGACATTTTGAACAATTACTATAAGGTGATGTGAACGGTTAAGTATCGTAGACAGACCTTCAAAACTCGGAAACCAAGCATTTCGGGAACTAGTTGATATAAAAATTTTTATTGTCTACATATGAGGAACTCATTCCTGAAGTTATACCGTGTATTTTTGAGACACCCTGTATAGGAATTTTGCTAGCAGGGACAGGGAGGTGATTATCCCATTGTACAAGGCAATGGTCAAGCCTCACCTTCAGTACTGTGTACAGGTCTGGAGGCTTCATTTTAGGAAGGATGTAGAGTTGCTAGAATGAGTACGAAGAAGAGCAGCGAGATTGGTGAGGGGAACAAAGGGTGCTCTTACCAAGAAAGGCTTAAGTCCTGCAAATTGCAGTGCCTGCAGAGTAGGCACATGCGAGGTTTGCCTTTAGCCAGCGGGTAGTTGATTGCTGGAACAAACTTCCATGTTTTCCAAACTTTTTCCAAGCTTCCAGTTGTGGAAGTTGATAGCTTAAATAAATTCAAGGCAGAACTAGACAAACATTTGGAATTAATGGAGGGGTGAAATGGGAGGGTTTTTTTTTTTTTTTTTTTTTTTGGCTGATGCTGCATAAGCTTGCTTTCTTACATTGTATGCCTCTACTAATGCTAATGAGGGTTATTGAAAGACAACTGCAACAAGCCCTTGATCACCTTAATTCTTGAGCACTTGCTAATAGATTCAGATTCTTGCCACTAAAGATCGTTTGCGTACATTTTTGTCATGAGCATAATCTTCATCCTGAATCTGAATCGAGACTTGGACAAAATGCTGTTCCACAGTAGTGATAGATACAAAATTCTTGGGACTTGTATTTAATAAGAAGTTGACCTTTCTAGAACATATCCATCAACTCCTTACAAAGTGCACGAGAGGCTTGAACACTCTCTATGCTCTCTCCTCTACACCTTGGGGTGCAGAGCAGTGCACCTTACTATGCATCTACTGTGCACATGTGTGATCTAAACTTGATTACAGGTCCCAGATATATACCTCAGCCCAAAACAGTGTACTTCAGTGGTTAGATCCTATCCATCATCAGACTATTCATATTGCTAGTGTGAACATCTCCTGTCCAAAAATCTTCTATGTAGAAGCAAATGAGCCACCATTATCATTCCAATGCAAGCAGTTGTCTCTAAAGTGTGCTTTAAAGCTAAAATCTCTGCCAGACAATCCTATGTGGACATCCTTTTTTCAGCTGCGTTGGGAAATTTGTACAGTGGTCGTCAGACTGCCAATCATCCTTTTGATATTCATGTCCAAGAGAGTTTAACAACACAGTACATAATGTTCCCAACCACCAAAGCAATTCCTTCCATCCTGGCATGCTCAAATACCAACATGCGACTTTTCTCTTACAAACTGGGTAAAGTCTGATCATCCATCTACCTGTAGTTCTATTCAGCACACCGAGCTTAACATTCTTACTTCTTTCCATTTTACACAGACGGCTCAAAGTCTTAATAGGCGTAATATAGCCACAGCAGCTTGTGCGCCATTAAACACCCATACCACACTCAAAGTCTTAATCATATGTAAGATTTGCTGCCGCTTTCCAGACACTACAATATACAAGCAGGTTCTCCCTGAATGCAGTATATTCACTGCTGCTGCTGCTGCATGCTTTGTAGTTAGCCTTGGATCACATCAGTAATTTCCAGCACCACACTTCACTATGTATGCTGAATTCATTGAGCATCTTACAGGCTTTATCATCAGTGTGATATAACTTTCATCCAGTCTTGTCTCAAGTTCACAACTCTCTCGGAATGTAAATATCATATCTGCTTCTGCTGGATTCCTAGCCACATTGGGATTAAGAGAAATGATTTGGCTGCAGTGTCAGCTAAATCAGCAATTTCCATTAATAATCATTGCCTGTTAGTCCCCTATATAGACTACAGGCAAATAATTGACAAAAGATACATTCCCAATGACAATATTCATGGAATAGACAGACAACAAATAAATTACATCAGATAAAGTCTGTAATTGAACCGTCACAGTCTAGTCTGCACAGGAATTATAGCAAGGAAGTTGTTCTTGCTCGACTTAGCATAGGACTCAGTCATCTTACACATTCTTTCCTGCCGAGAGCAGATGATCTTCCTATGTGAGAGAGTCTTGTGACACCGTTTTAACTATAAAACATGTTTTAATTGACTGTGCTGACTTTAACCGTGCACAAAACATGTTTTGCCACTTCTACCCATCTGACTGACTCGGTCAAGGCCTTATACACCTCAATCAGATCACCTTGTAGGTGCCTTTTCTCTAGACTCTGCAATTTGCAGAACTTAAGCCTTTCTTGGTAACAGCAACCCTTTGTTCCACTCGCTAATCTTGTTACCCGTCTCTATACTCATTCCAGCAGCTCTACATCTTTCCTAAAATACAGGCCTCCAGACCTGTATGCAGTACCCAAAGTGTGGCCTGACCTTTACCTTATAGAAGGGGATAATCACCTCCTTATCCCTGCTAGAAAAATTCCTATATATCATTGACAAGACCCCCATGAGCTACTCTCGCAGCTATTTTTTGCACTGCTTAGAAACCTTCATATCTGAATGCACAGTTATCCCCAGGTCTTCTTCATTCTCCACTACCCTGAGTGTAGCACCACAGAGTTGGTATGTTACTCTGGGGTTACTGCTCCACGTATGCAGCACTTTGCATTTCTCAATGTTAAACTTTGGTTGCTACCTCTCAGCCCATCTGCTCAAATTCCAGATCCTGTTGCAGTAGAATACTGTCCTTACTGTCATTAACAACCCTACCAACCTTTGTATCATCTGCAACCTTGGATATTAAGCCTGATATACCTTTATCAGTATCAATGATAAATACAGAAAATAGCAATGGGCCCAACACTGTACCTTGCTGGATATCACTAATAACATTAGTCCACAGATAGCAGTGTCCATTGATTACTATCGTCTTCTCTCACTTAACCATACCTATATCCATAGCAGTAACTTTCCCTTAATGCCATACTGCTCTAACTTGTACAGTAGTCTTCCATGTGCAACATTATCAAAAGCTTTCCTAAAATCCAAGTATATGAAATCAAAATTATTTTTGGCATTCAGTTCCTTTGTGACCACATCATAGTATCCAGTCAAATTAGAGAGACAAGACTTCCCCTTAACGAACTGATGCTGTGTCTTAACTATAACCACAGTCTTGTGTAGATGATCCTGCAGTTCTTCTTTAACCAGTGACTCTGTAATTACTCGTGTCACCTTTCAATCTCCCTTTGTGAATTAGGGATGCATTTGCAATTTATCCTCTGCTTTTCTCTCAGTTATTACAAAATCCTCCCTGTTACAGTTTGATAAATTCTGGCATTCTCCTCCCGTAATAACTCCTAATGTGTTTTTTTTTTTATATATGTAAACCACAAACACTACAGGTATTAGAACCTATAGTACTTACTACCGTGATTGGGTTGGAGGTTGAGAAGACGAAAGAAGATATTTGTTGACACTGGACTTGAATTTCTGTAGACTAATTTTCAGGAAATACATATGAAGGAAGGTTGTTCCAGAAAACGGCAGTTGAATGAATAAACGAGGAAGATGAGAAGTTGGTTCTGTGAGTTTGGAGTTGGACAGTAAATGGATGTTGGCTGGCTGGTGGCGGCACGTGTTCGGACTGTTTTGAAAGAGAGAATGGGAATTATAGAAGTCAATTCAGAAGAACAGTGCCCATGGAAGTATCTGTAGAAGAGGCATGCAGCAGAAACAGTACGTTTATGAGACAGCGAGTGCAGAGACTCTGTTAGAAATGAGTCATTAATTAACCTAACTGCCCTCTTCTGAATGGAACCAAGAAGCCTGAGAGAGGTTTTGGGGGCACCACCCCAGATGTGGGAACAATATTCCATGGCAGGGCGGATTTGCGATTTATACAGAGTAAGCAGCTGTTTGGAAGAAAAGTAATGCTGAGAGTGAAAGAGAAAACCAAGTTTTTTAGTTGCAGAGGAAGCAATATTTGTAATGTGCTTTTGCCAAGAGAGATTAGAAGTCAGGGTAATCCCCAAAAGAGATATATCATTTTGCCTAGAAATCAGAGTGTCACTAAAGATAAGCGTAGGAGCAGAAGAATCCTTTTTGCAAGATATAAGACAAGACTGAGTTTTAGAAGGGTTGAAATCAACCAAGTTGTCATTACCCCACTGGAGAATTAACTGAAGATCGGCATTTACGGAATTAGTAGCAGATTTTCGAGAAGCTGAAGCTGATTCAGCAGGACAAGGTTTTTGAAAATGGAAAGTGGAATGCAATGTGCTATCATCGGCAAAACTATGGATAGGATTTCTAGTCAATAGAAGAAGGTCATTAATATACAAGAGGAAAATAGTGGGGGAAAGAACTGAACCTTGAGGGACACCGGCATTAGTGGAGAAGTTAGAAGACAGAAAGCCATCTACCATTACCCTCAGTGAACGATCAGAGAGAAAACTGGATAACCAATTACTAAAAACAGTTGGCAAACCATAAGATGGAAGCTTGTTTAGAAAACCTTTAGGCCAAACACGATCGAAAGCCTTTGAGATGTCAAGAGCAACTACTTGTGTTTCACCGAACCTTTCCATTAAATTAGTCAGTATATGGGTAAAATAAGCCAGAATATCACCAGTGGATCGACACTGACGGAATCCATGCTGGCGATCGTTGATCAGACGGAAGATTTCTAGGTAGTTTAAGAGTTGGCAGTTAATTGATTTCTCCATTACTTTAGAAACAGTAGAAGTAATTGCAATGGGACGATAATTGGATCGGAGGGATTTGTCACCCTTTTTAGGAACTGGCTGGATATGAGCAAATTTCCAAGCAGAAGGAAAAACACCTTTGGAATAAGAAAGTAAAAAAAGGCGGCAAAGAATAGGAGTAAGTTGAGAAGCACAGGTTTTGAGAACAAGTGGAGAAATACCATCGGGACCTGGAGCTTTCTTAGCATCAACATTCTTCAAAATCCTTCTGACATCCTTTTGACGGAAGACCACAGGGGGCATTGAATGGAGTGTGTTGGGAATGGTGGGAGGTGTTTTACCAAGATCATTAATACATGAGTTGGAAGAAAAATGGGATGCTAACAGGTCAGCTTTATCCTTGGCTGAAGTGACAACAGAAACATCTGATTTGGACAGAGGTGGGAGCAGAGATGGGCAAAAGTTGCGGCCAATAGCTTTGTCAAGAGACCAGAATGCTCGGCTACCATTAGGGCAAGAAGCAAGTTTTCTACTCTTAGCCTGTTCAAACTCAGTTTGGACTGATTAATAACTGCTTTACAATTGTTGCGAGCTTTGGTGTACGCAGAAAATGAAACTGAAGAATTAGAAACGAGCCAATTACGATATGCAACATTCTTTTCTTGAACAGCCTTAGCACATTTATTGGAAAACCAAGGTTTAGATAGAGGACGAGATTTTAAAGTGGAATGTGGGATAAAGGATTCCATTCTGCAAGAATAATTTCACTGAAACAATCTGAGCAAACGTTGACATCAGAAGTTTAGAAACAGTAATCCGACCATGGAAAAGAAGAAAAGGAGTCTCTCAGGTCATCCCATTTTGCATTCTTGTAATGCCAAACAACACTAGGTTGGGATTAGCCATGAGATAAAGGTTCTATTGGAGAAGAGACAATCACCAAGTTGTGATCTGAAGTGCCTAAAGGACCTCTCACTTCGACCATGTACTTAGAAAGGTTGTTTGTGGGAAAATGATCATGCGTGTTGGCTGTATGGTTAGGATTGTCTGGTATTCTTTTAGGTTAATGAACAGTCTGCAAGGTCATTAGTAATTGCAAAAGCCTCAGCATCTCGACCAGATGGGTCGGTGTGACTAGAAAACGGAAGCCAGCTGGAGTTGTGAACATTAAAATGACAAAGGAAAATTACCTCACTGTTAGGAAAGTTGGACTGGAGAAAGGCAAGTTGCAAAGAGAGGAAGTCAAAGAGCTCCAAGTGATTAGTCGAGTTGGGAGAACAGTAGAGACAACAGATTAATTGACGCAATGAGGTAGAGAGATTTTAAGTCAGAGAAGATCAAAGAGCGGAGATTCCAAATTGCCAAGTCTCTGACAGGGAATATCAGAACAGACATATGAACAAGTACCACCTTTGAGGCGAAAGGAATCATACAGCGAATAATTTGGGCATCTGAGATGAGCAGTAGTTGAATCAACCGATAACTGAGATTCTGTCAGAAAAAGTGACATGTGACTGTGTGAATGTAGATGCAAAATACTCATTCAGTGTCAGCTACCTGAGCAGAATCATAGACTGTTGAACCATTGATATCAAGTGGATCATTCTGATTCCCATGCTAGATTTACATATAAGCTAAGTAAGCTACAGCTTAGGGCTTCGCACTAGAAAGGGCCTTGCCCCATCTTAAAAAATCCTTTTTTAATATTGTCACAGGTGAACAGTAAGAGAGCATGTTATAGCTTAGGGCCTCAACAAGTTTGAATCCGGCTCTGATGATTCATATCAGTTATTTATTTGAATGCCAGAATGCATCTTGTTATTTCCAAGATCTTAATATTTAGGTGTGTATTGCTGTTTTTTTAAAAATTGATAGTGATAGAATGCAGTTATTTTTGATTTTTACATGTGTGAGCTTGGTTTTGTGTGAATATTTTTTTTTTTTTTTTTTTTTTTTTTTAGCAATAAAACCCCAAAAAATTGGAGTGAGATCTTTATTTTCAGCATCCAAAAATAAGTATATGATTAATACATCCTTTTTTTTTATCTATTTTCGCCCATTCACTTGTAGCGATCATTATTTGAGGTTACGTCCAAATACGTAAATTCAACACAACGTGCAGTCACTTATAACATGATCCAAAATTTTGGATACCATCACCTACGTTATATCAGGTCTACAGTATATATACCACTGAATATTTTGAGAAATGCTGACTGCATGAGTTTGGTGTGATCTCTCATTTCTTGGTCTTGTATCTCTAATTTTCCAATAATTTTATTAGCAGTGGCAGCCCTTTTTCAAGAAGAATGGTTATGACCCATAAATTTTGAATATGATGTTCAATAAAATATATTGTGGTTACTGTGTGTTTGCAATTTTCTGATTTTCTTTTTTTCACAGTACCAAATTTTTTCAACTCACTGATTTTGTTTTATTTTTTTGAGAATGAATGATTTCACAAACTTTATTTGGGAAGATGAACTGAAGATTTTTATAAAAGTGTTTATATTGTTAACCCATCCCTACCAAAATCTTATATTGCTTAATTAAAAAAACAAAAAATAAGAATGTGGTGACAAATGAGCAGCTTTCAAGCCTCCCAGTGTGGCAGAGGTAATCATTCTGGCAAAAAAGTACATTAATATGCCATTAACAGTTTTAATCTGCTGTATTTGAAAGTAATTTTATTAAAGTTAAAATTCTTAGAAAGTTATCTTACTTACCTTAGAGACATGTCTTAATTATCTATTACCCAGGTGCTAAGTGTTTCCGTGGCCATGTAATTATTGTGCATATATCAAGCATTTTTCTTCCCAGCGACTGAGTTTTCCTTTGATTTCTCTTGCACTTATTAAAATTTTCTGTTAAGTAGCTTTAATTTCTTAAAAGAAATAAGAAGAGAGCCCAGAAGAAGGAAAGCACCTTTTTCTTTAATTTAGATAGCCGTACTAACTGTACTGACTCTACGCTTGGCCACAAAGCAACACTGTTCCTGCCTCCTTATGGCAGGGTCGGTAACCTGGGTGGTAAGGAGAAACTTGCAGGGCCAAAAGGCGCCATTATGGATAAAAATAATTATCGACCGTTAGAGCCTTCAAGATCCAGAAGAGACACCTACATTAACCACGACTCCAATAACGATTAAGGAAATGATCATCCAAAGAGACAGAAGACTAATCAGATGAAGCAACCCTGCCCATCTTTTTTAATTTTTCCACTCCCTCACTAGTCAGCCAGTGAGCAAACTGTCTCCCTTCGTAATACAAAAACATCTGGAAGGTATTGCAGGATCTCCTAAGACTGTCAAGAGATTGCAATCAGGAGACCTGCTAGTGGAGACTACGAACCACAGGTATTCGGAGAAACTTTTACAGCTAACAAACTTTTCTGGCATTCCAGTAAAAATATCTCCTCAAGCAACCCTTAATTCATCTAAGGGTGTCGTATCCGGTTGGGACTGTTTAAATGTCACAGAGGAAGAAATAACCCAAGAGCTGAATGGACAACATGTAATTCAAGCAAACGTATAATGACTAAAAAAGATAATCAACTTATGCCTACCAGAAATATTATTCTCATGTTCAATACGCCCAACTTACCCTCCTCTGAAAAAACAGGTTATTTGCTTTGCTGTATCCACCCGTACATTCCCAGTCCTTTAAGATGTTATAAATGCCAAAAGTATGGCCACTCACAAACTGTATGCAGAGGAGTTCCTGTCTGCCCTAACTGTGGTTCCTCGGATCACATACAAAGTGACTGTATGACTACAAAACTGACCTTTCCAAATTGCAAAGGTGATCATCCTGCATATTCCAGAACTTATGAAAAATGGAAAACTGAGAAAAAAAATAGTAAAATACAAAGTTGAGAACAAAGTCAAGAAGCAAGAAGACTAGTTGCACCTACTATAAACAAAAATATTTCCTATGCTAATACAGTAAAAAAATACCAAACTGTCTCTACTGAAACTGATGTCACAGTTCCTACTAATAAATCAGTTTCTGATTGGGCTAGAATGTCCTCTCTGACGAACAAGCAAATAATACTCCTCTGACAATACCAGTGGCATCTCCTCCTCTAATGAGTGCTACCACACCACTTATTATAAACTCAAATATAATGAAAAATATTCAGGACACAACCATGGACACAGATGTGACATCTATACAAGAAGATCCAATTTTAAAAATCCATGTCAAAGAAGAAATGGACACTGGTCGGCCAATTTTCCTAAAAAAAGACAAACAAAAATTGGAAAAAGAAGCCAGATACAGCTCCAACAATTAAACACAAATAATAGTGTACATTGTACGATGGAACTGCAGAGGCTTTCGTTGCAACACAGATGATATCCATGATTTAATTAACCGATATTCTCCAGTTTCTCTTTGTCTTCAAGAAACTTAACCTCACAAATTTCTCCTTCGATAAAGAACTATTGCCTTTATCGAAGAGATCGCAATACAGAAAATGCTGCCCATGGTGGTGTAGCAATCCTAATAAATTCAAAGATCCCAACTAAGCATATCTCACTTCAAACTGAAATAGAAGCTGTTGCTGTTTGTATAACTCTCCATATTGCAGTAACACTAGTCTCAATCTACTTACAGCCAAACCATACTTACTGTTTAAAAGAACTTGAAGACCTCTTCATACAGAGATACCTACACCTCTCGGTATATTAGGGGACTAACGGGCACCATCCTTTATGGGGCGCTACTGAATTAGATAGATGGAGTCGACTCATTGAAACCTTTTTAGAGGCACTAAACCTTGCCACACTGAATACTAGTGCACATACATTCAGCTCCTGACTGGACATACTTTAGCAATAGATCTAGCAATGGGTGGATCACTCGTGCACTAATAAGTCTTTTGTGGATTTATTGGATGATTGTTTTCTACATCAGCAGCATGTTTGAGAGGCAACCAAAAGGAGTATACTCTTTATCTGATTACCAGCAGTGATTATTCATGCATTAAGAATCTGCAGAAAAAGGAACCACTTGGTTGCAATGATCACTGTAATTATGTGAGATTTATTTCCAAGATGTAACTACCATCAGGGGTAAAGGGTAAAGATTTGCTTTTGTAAAGATGACTACAGTAGTCTCAGACAATTTTTAAATTCTATATAGTGGGACCAACTGATGATGTTACCAACAGCAATTTCTAAATGGAAAGCATTCAAGGAATTAATGTTGGAAGCTACTAGGCTTTTCACACCAACTAAGAAATACTGTTCAAGGTTATGGTCTAAATGGATGTCAGATAACTAATGAGACTCATAACAGAGAAGAAAAATGCATGGGATGCATATAAATTATCAGGTGACACAGAAACCTATGGTAGATATAAACTAGTGTGTAATCAAGTCAAAGGAAATTGTAGGCAGATTAAGGAAATGCTTGCCAAAGGATGCAAAGAAAAACAACAGACTTTACTTATGAAAACCCTAGAAGGAGGGGAATAAACCAGATTGGTCCACTTGATATCGATGGTTTGACTTGTGATCTTGCCTGGGTAGCTGACAAACTGAAGCAGGCCGCCCATAGCAGAGTGGTAAGTGTAATGATACACAAGTACATGTGCCTTGAGCGACTAGGATTCAAACCCGTGACTGCAAAATACAATGCTGTTGTATTCTCTCTATCTTGTGAACTGGCGCCTCCGTAGCCACGTGGGAAGGAGCAGCAGTGCGTAGCACACCCTTCTTGATTAGACTGGGATTCGAGCCCACAAATACAGAGGATGCAGAAAGGTCGGGGAATAACCACCGCATATTCCCGGAGAAACATGGCCTTAGTTGCTAATGCTCCCAAAAAACAAACATCTTGTGAACTCCTCTGACCATATGGTCATCCTGAAGTATAACAGAAATTTTGTTATTCTGAATGAGTATTTTGCATCTACATTTCACAAATTAGTAATTCTGTGGGATAGTAGAGGCCAGAAGTTTATCAAACTCTAACAGGGAGCTAAATGATTTTGTAATAACTGAGAGTAAAGTGGAGGAGAAATTGTTGAAGATAAATGTAAGAAAGGCACCTGAGGTGGATGGGATCTGTCCAGTTATATTAAAGGAGGCAACAAAGGAAGTAAGCAAATCCTTAGCCATAATTATGAGAGCATCCTTGGATTCAGGGAAAGTTCCCACTCACTGGAGATGTGCAAATGTATCCCAATTCACAAAGACAGATCAAAGGGTGACACCAAATAATTACAGACCTGCTAGTTTAACTTCTGTTCCGAGGAAAATAATGGAGTCACTGGTTAAAGAAGCATTGCAGGATCAACTAGACAAGACCGTTTAGAGTTCAGACACAGCATAGGTTTATGAAGGGAAAGCCTTGTCTGAGCAATTTGATTGGATACTACGATATGGTCACAAAGGAACTGGATGCAAAAAATAATATGGATATCATATACTTGGATTTCAGGAAAGCTCTTGATACTGTTGCACATGGAAGATTGCTCTAGAAATTGGAGCAGTATAGTGGCATTAAGGGCAAGTTGCTGCTATGGATAAAAGGATGGTTGAGTGGGAGAAGACAGTGGTAATCAATGGACACTGCCCTTCATGGACTAATGTTATTAATAGAGTCCCCAGGTTTCAGTGTTGGATCCATTGTTGTTTTCTATATTAATGATATAGATGAAGGTATATCAGGCTTAATGTTCAAGTTTGCTAACAATATGAAGGTTGAGAGGGTTGTTATTGACAGTATGATACAGCACTAGGATCTGGAAAAAGTTGGGCAGATGGGCTGAGAGGTGGCAACTGAAGTTTAACATTGACAAATGCAAAGTACTGTGCTTGAGTGGCTGCAACCCCAGAGTAACGTACCAACTTTGCAGTGCTACACTCAGAAGTGGAGAATGAAAAAGACCAGGGGTAATTGTGCAGTCAGATATGAAGTTTTCTGAGCAGTGCAGATAGACTGCCAGAGCAGCTGATGGTGTCTTGTCAATGATATACAGGAATTTTGATAGCAGGGATGAGATGATTATCCCTTTGTATAAGGCAATAGTCAGGCCACACCTTGAGTACTGCATACAGGTCTGGAGGCCCAATTTTAGGAAGGATGTGGAACTGCTGGAATGAGTGTAGACAAGAGTAATGAGTTTTTTGAGTGGAACAAAGGGTTGCTCTTACCCAGAAAGGCTTCAATTCTGCAAATTGCAGCGTCTGGAGACTAGGCACCTGCGTGGTGATCTGGTTGAGGTGTATCAGGCTTTGAATGGTTTGAGTAAGTTCAGTGCTGATAGGATTCTTGCTCAGATTACACACCTGAGGGGGGTGGGACATGAATTCAAATTGAGGAAAGGCAGTTGTAGGTTAGATGTGTAGAAAATTGCCTTTAACCAGTGAGTGGTTGATTGATTGCTGAAACAAACTTCCATCGGTCATTGTAGAAGTTGATAGCATAAATAAATTCAAGGTGGAACTGAGTAAACTTTTGGAGCAAACAGATGGGTGAAATGAAGTTGTGTTTTTTTTTTTTTTTTTTTTTTTTTGGCTAATGCTGTATAAGCTTTGCTTCCTTGCATCATATGCCTCTACTAATGCTAAAATTAGAAGTCAGAGAGCCATCTACCATTACCTGCAGTGAGCAGTCAAAGAGAAAACTGGGTACCCAATTACAAAAAACATTTAGAAAAAAACCATAAGATGTTAGCTTATTTAGAACACCTTTATATAAATATATTTTTGTTACAAATATATACTAGTAGCTTGGATATATAATTAGTATGCTTTGTTCATTTAGTTCACGATAAACTAATTACATAAGCAAATATGGTAAGTGTTTTCATATCTGTTTATTGAGTTAGTGTTAACAACCGATGTGACATTTCACGCAACACATTACTTCAAGAAAACTTTTCATTACCTGTGGTTCACTTTATTTTTACAAATTTTCTGCATCTTTGATACATAAACCTCGGTGATCAGCCGCTGTCATAATTCATTTCTTGCCAGAAACTGTAATTTCAGCACATCATGTTAAATCTAATCATTTTGGAATCAGTAATAATAAGTTAAGTTTCTCTTGCGTAGTGCAATTTTTGATCTTCTCTTTATATTGCATAACTGCAAGCCATGAAATCATGAAATGATTTTTTTTTGTTGTTTTTTTGTTTTAGGGAAGGCAGAAATTGGCTAGGTTTAATGCGAGGGAATTTGCCACTTTAATCATAGATATCCTAAGTGAAGTGAAACGAAGGCAGCAAGGGTCATCTTCCACCAGTTACATACCTAAAGACAAAGGTTTATATATTAATTCTTTTTTGTATTAAAAAAAAGAGTATATAAATATTTAGTATTTATAGCAAAATATTCCAACAAATCTGATTGCATTCTTTGGAGAGTTTTTGGATCAAATTAAAAAATTTTTGTAGTTTTTGAAAATGGATTTAATCAATGAATGATTAAATCTATTGTGTGAAACCAGTGAATGAATTGTACCAATAAGGAAGGCAGTGCTTACCCTTTGATTAAAATGAAATTTGGTGAAGGTAAAGAAAGATAACCATGGGAAACTTTGTGGTCAAACGCATTTCCTGGTACCACAGTTTCTCCCTGCATTCTTGGTAAACAGATGGTGCATGTTATTGGTAATGGCAGTAGAAGTCGATAACGATGTATTGATTAGATTTTTTTTTTTTTTTTTTTTTTCATTATTAAAAGCAGATTATTGGAGTTCGTGAGTGTAATGCCTTCATGGCTGAAATTTACTTACAGCTACACCCTCCAGACTGCCTCAGGCTTAGGGTGTTTATCATCCCTTCCTTCTGTTTTATCTCGATAGGAAAACGACTTCTACTGCAACCCCAGATTAACGTACCAACTGCAGTGCTACACTCAGAGAATTACCGATAACACACATCGTCTGTAGAAGTGGTTTTCGTATCGGGTTAAAACAGTGGGTAAGGGAGATAAACACCCTAAAGACTGAGGCAATCTGGAGGTTTACCCATAAGTAAATTTCAGCCCACTCATGAACTCCGATAATCTGCTTTTAATAATAAGAAAAAACTAATCGATACATCATTATTGACTTCTGCTGCCACTACCAATAACATGCACCATCTGTTACCGAGAATGCAGGGAGAAGCTGTGGTACCAGGAAATGCTTTTGATCGGTAAAAGTTTCCCGTGGTTCTCATGTTGGCTTTGTCTTTACCTTAGCCCGAAATTTTTCTCTCACTAACTTAACTGAAAGATATGTTTACTTAATGTATACTCCCTACCCCCCAGTGTAGTTATTAATACAGAATCAATAAATCAGTAACAACTGTTTCTTTTTTATAGAATAATTTTTGCCTTTTATCATTAAGAGCTTTTTGATATGGTTCTTTTTTGTTAAGTAGTGTGGATTATATTATCATGACTTTCTTTTTCACATAAAAGAAAAAATCTTATTATAGAGAAATGGAAATAATATTTGTGATAAGATTAAACTTTAGAACATAATAAGACCACAGTAACATTCAGAAATGAAATAAATATAGAGGTATTGATTACTAAAAGACCAAAGAGTTGATTACTAAAATACCGATGGGTAGAAAGATGTTAGTAGTTAAATTCTAAAAAGCGCTCTCTCAACCTCTTAAAAAAGGTAAATGTTTCCAGCCCTTTTGAGTGTACAGTAAACCCCCGCTATTCGCGGGGGTTACGTTCTGAGAAATGTCGCAAATACTGAAAATGCGAATACTGAGTTATTGGCTCCCATAGTAATAAAGGGATTCCGTTCCAAAGTATGAAATATATAAGAAAAACTAGTCTAAAATTTTGTCTATGTATGTATGTATTATATGTACCTGCATAATATGACTATGTACATAGACAGTACATGGCGAAATGCAAGCATAAGGCATCGAAATGAAAATAAGAAACAATTTAATATTAAATGTAATATTTATTAGAAATTTCAAACAAATCTTTCAAACCAGCGCCTTTGCTAGCAAAAAAACTTATCCCGCCAGTGCTATCACCAGTTTCGCTAAAGTGTTGATAAAGGAGTTTTGCCTTTTCATGAATGATAAAGTGAACTTAACGGAATTTTATTTTGAGTTCGGTCTTCTATCCACAGATTTAAAGCATTTTCCAATTTTTCTAATTTAACATCACGAGTTACAGAGCAAATTTTTGAAGCAATTAGCGCGTTTTCACGGACACTACGGCAGATTTTTTCTTCCGATTTTTTGATTGATCGAACCGTTGACTCATTGATTTTATAATGTTTTGCCACTGAGGAGACACTTTCACCATTAGAAATTTTGTCTAATAACTCAATTTTATTCGCTAATGTCATCACCTTCTTTGATATTTTCACATTTCTCTTGTTATTTGTAGCCATATTTTTGTAGGGGTTAGAAAGAACTTGTCCACAATAGTCACTTTCGTCCGTTAACACACTCGAAAAAGTCTGTTTTACACTGCAAAACGGTAGATTTATCACTTTTGTAAGCATATTAATATATAAATTGATAAATATATTCAATTTATAAGCATATAAATTAAAAGCAAACGACAAATCTTCCATGACAAGCACATAACACGTACTGAACAAGGATTAGCAAAAAACATCCACACTCGCGATTTTGTCACCCCTTTCCACCCACTGAGCGCGATTTTGTCACCCCTTTCCCTCCACCCACTGAGCGCTATTTTGACTGGGAAAGATAATTTTAGCCACGCCCATGTTTTTTTATGGCGGATAATATTCACGGCACTTTAAAATTCACATTTTTTAGGTTTCATTTTATATTAAACCAGCGATCGCGAATACGGATACCGCGAATAGCGGGGGTTTACTGTATACTGATATAAGCTGTGATCAATGAAATAATGATAATTTTTGCTGAACAGGTATACACAATAAAAGAGGAGAGAAAGGGAAAATATTTTATTACTATATCTTATTGCATATCAGCTAGTTCAGTGACTTCATTGAGGTTGACTTAATAGTTTTCCAACAAACAGGATCTCCATGTTTCTTATCACCATCCAAAGCTATCATACCCAGTGCTGGTCCTGACAATAGCATAGATGAGTCCTTGAGGACTACCAGTCTTGCACTCATTATTTTCCTCCATTCTGTCCTATTTCCTGTTAGATTTTTTTCCCTAGCCAGAGTAAACTCTCTTTCCTCCAATTCTTGTTTTTCTAATACTATCATTTCTGCATATTCACACCATCTTACGTTTGCTTACTTACCTTTCTTAGGATATTTGTTACTCCAAGAATTTTTCTTATCTCCACATTTGTAATGTGATCTAGCCATTACTTAAATCTTAGTTTAATTTATTTTTCTTCAAACTGTAATTTCTGAAGGTTTTTACTCTTATCTACATCTCAACTTTATAGGCTGAAATAGGTTTAAAAACTAAGTTATGAACAGCAATTTTTGTCTTTTGGCTAATTTCTCTTTGTTCCAAATGATTTGTTTAATTGGTTTTCTACATGTTTGGCTTTATTTATTCTGTTGTTTATTTTCAATATAATTTTCTGCCTTCAGTTAAGAGTGTTCCTGAGTTCCTAAATGCACAAATTTACTAACTTGTTCTTTTGGATCCTACATATTGAAGTTTTGGACTTCAATATGTAGTCCACGTAATCCACATTCTAAATTTTTCTTATCTATTCTGACTTTAATAACATTCATTTTTTAGCTTATTTTCATGCAGATTATCTACAACCTTTATCTAATTTATTTGAAATCGTAGATGATCTTGCAAGCAAATATTTACACCTAAGGTAATATATGTAAAAAAAAAAAAAAAAAATTAAATTAAAATTTTTCATTGAAAAATAAATAATTACATAATAAGTATTGAAGTTATTATTATTATTAGCTACATGATGGAAAGAAGCCTGAGGATTATGCTGCACCAGCCAAAAAAAAAATATATATTCCCAGAGAGAGAGAGAGAGAGAGAGAGAGAGAGAGAGAGCGAGCGAGAGTCAAAGTAAAAGGGAATCACCAAGAAAGAGAAGAATGATGATATCCAGTTCAGGACCCTGAGTGTGCCAAGCCCATACTCACCAGATGTGAGCCCCTGGGGTTAAACATTAGGAAAATGTCAGGTATTGGTATACTACAAGCAGAATTTTAAAAAACCAAAAATGTTTTTCGCCAAAAAAAAAAAAAAAAAAAAAGTAGGTGGTCTTGTCAGGCCCTGTGCTATAGTGTTTTTTACCACAGGGATGCCACCCTGCTGATTTACCAGCACTATATCATCCAGTTATGAGCCAATAAAAATCAGAGTGGTTTAAGTCAAATTACTCTTTCAAAGTATTTTGATTTTAGTGCTTTGTCACAGAAAAGAAGATATGAAGTTTTCTGAGCAGTACAGATGGTCTGCAAGAGTAGCTCAAGGTGTCTTGTCAATATACAGGAATTTTTCTAGCAGGAGGTGATTATCCCCTTGTGTAAGGCAATGGTCAGGCCACACTTTGAGTACTGTATACAGGTCTGGAGGCCTCATTTTAAGAAAGATGTAGAGCTGTTGGAATGAGTACAGAGAAGGGCAACAAGATTAGTGAATGGAACAAAGGGTTGCTCTTACGAAGAAAGGCTTAAGTTTTGCAAATTACAGTGTCTGGAGACTAGGCACCTGTGAGGTGATTTGGTTGAGGTGTATAAAGCCTTGAATGGTTTGAGCATGCTCAATGCTGATGGGATTTTTCCTCTTGCTCAGAATAATTGCCTGAGAGGGCATAAATTCAAATTGAGGAAAGACAGATGTAGGATAGAAGCGCGGAAGTTCACCTTTAGCTAGTGGATGGTTGATTGTTGGAACAAACTTCTGTCTCCAAATAGGCCTCTGGGGTTGGGTATATTCATAATATAATTTTAAGTATTTTTCACCAACCATATGTTGAAATGACGAAATAAAACGAAAGCCAAAATTTTGATAACTTTATAATTAAGCTTACGATAAATTACTATTTACAGTGAATATAAAACAAACAATTAAATTATCATAAAATACACTAAAATATACCAGGTATTGATTTACTTAATGTATACTCCCTACCCCCAATGTAGTTATTAATACAGGTTAAAAGCAATAAAATATCTGTAAAACAAATTAAAATACAGTAAAATATACCAGGTTAAAAGCGATAAAATATCTGAAGCTTTCAAAGGCTCAGCCTTCTTTCTCAACAGTACTGTTGAGAAAGAAGGTCAGCATGAAGAGGGAAAAACCCTCCATCACATGAGTAAGACAAAACAAATGGCCTTCAGTCCCCAGCGGCTTTCACTCCCCCTGTTACGGCAGCGAGAGGATCAGAGTGGAAGCACAGGGTGCTAAGAATCTCTCGGTATGACCAAGCTGCCATGCATGGAAACTGAACTTGGCCTGTTACCACGTAAGATCGCTCAACAGTGAAGACAGGATATTAGAGCTGGAAAAGGAATTATAAAATGTGAATTTGAATATCATCAGTTTGGATGACAAGAAGAAGAAATGAATCACTTGAGTTTATCAAGTGGAAATCTGCTGTACACCAATGGAAACAGTGAAAGGAGTGAAGGTGGAGTTGGCTTTCTGGTCCATAAAGATATAAAAAACAACATTTTGGAATTCAAAAGTACATCACCAAGGGTGTCAAGACTACTACTCAGGATTTCTAAGAGGTATAAGTTAAAGGTTATAATGATTTATGTGCCAACATCGAACCATGATGATGAAGAGGTTGAGGAAATGTACACCGAAATTGAGTCTTCTAGATGAACAGAAAACTCACTACACTATCATTATGGGGGACTTCAATGCTAAGGTTGGAAAGAGACAAAAAAAAAAATGCAGAAAGGGGGAACTATAGGAAATTTTGGAATTGGTGAAAGACTCGTGGAATTTGCAGAATCTTGAGGAATGTCTTATTATTATTATTAGCCATATGGTGCAAGGAAGCCTGAGGCTTATGCTGCACCAGCCGAAAAAAAAAAAAAAAAAATCCTGAATTACCCTACCCAGAGAGAGAGAGAGAGAGAGAGAGAGAGAGAGAAAACACGAGTCAGAAATAGAAGGGAATCACCAAGAAAGAGAAGAATGATGATATCCAGCTCAGGACCCTGGGTGTACCGAGCCCATACTCACCAGATATGAGCCCCATGGGGTACTTTTTAAGTGTCCCAATTAATCCGATCCTGGTGTAAATGAATGGTTTAGATTGGTTTTGTTTTTTCTCCCATCACCAGAAACAAGTTTTAGCACCACATTGTATGTAGGGAGGCTTTCACCTCTGAAATTTGTTATGCTATCAACAGATAACTATAATGGCATGGTCATCTCAATATAAATCTATATAACATAAATACGAATTTAAAATAAGGGGGGTTTGGACTAACTTGGGCCACATGCTGGAGATATATGCAGGACAAAAATTGTATGACATTTTCCTATAGCTCACATCAAAAGTGAAATAAATACATAAGTTTCAGGTGAAGTTAAGAGTACATTGGGAAAAAAATTGATTCCGTACGAAACAATGAATGTAAAATACTTTTGATGTCCGTTTTGGGTTAAAAATAAGAAAATTTTTTTCCAAAATAAATAACTCCTTTATTAGATTCAAAATTAATGTAAGTTAACTGCACGCTTACTGCTTGTACAATGGAGATGAAATTTAGTGGTACAAAGAACAAAAAACAGTAGTCATAGCTCCTGAGTGCACACAAAAAAAAACCAGCAGGTAGGCAACTTGCTATAACATACAATTAATAAATTAACTAGAAGGCACTATAAAACTGTTATATCCATGGAAGCAACACTGAGATTGCCTGGAGAATATCAATGTGCATGGTGAGGGGAAATTTGTCATCATTCAATTCCCCTTCCCCCACAATGCGGTTGTGGGGGGATAATGCAGTTGTACTGGGGGTGGGGGGGTGATATCTAAAATGTAACTTCTTTTATTAATTTTTAACCATTCCACACAGGCTTCCTCCTCCATTTACATTGTCCCAATTTCAATCTTATATGTACATAATGAGTTATAACTAAACCCTCACTCATATGGTCCTTCTCTTATACATAAAACAAAACATCCTACCAAGTTACTATAATAATTAATGATAAACACCAGCCAAGAAATTAAACTGAAAATTTACTATAAAATAAAATAAAATAATATACAGTGAAATGTGATGAAAATAAAATAAAATACAACGATTAAATTATAGTTGCAATATAGTTAAAATATAGTTAAAAGCAGTAAAATTATCTAAAATAAACTGGGTTAAAAGCGATAAAACAATAAACCTGGCGCTTTTGGAGACTGCCGTCTCCTTCTTCAACAGCATACTACTAGTGCTAAGACACATCCTTAAGTAGCAGGTCCATGGCAGTAATGAACCCTTTTTTTCAAGAAAAGGGTGAAGAGAAAGCGGACATGGAAGAGCCCAAATGGATTAACAACTAATGAAATCGACTTCATCTCACTAACAGAAGATATATCATGAATGATGTTACTGTCCTGAACAAGGTAAACGTTGGAAGTGATCAAAGAGTGGTAAGATGCACACTTGATATAGATGTAAAAAAAGAAAGGAAAAAACTGACTTGAGTAAATAATATAAAGGTCTATGAGATAACAGAAGAGGAGAAACAGCAGTGTGTACAGGAACTTAAGAACAAGTTTGAGCTTTTGCAGACTGTTCAAGACCAAGATATCGACGAGGAATATTACAACTTTCTGAAAGTGATAAAGCCCAAGAAACCTATAGGTAAAAAGAAATCCAAAGAAGAAAAAATCAGTCAAGACACACTTGTCGTGATGAACTGAAGACGACAGATGAAGAGCAAGAAAAACACTGACGGGGATAAAATTGAGTATACTGAGTTATGCAAAGCAATTAGAAAGAGACTCAGAGAACACATAAGAAAATTTAACACAAGAAAAGTAGAACAAGCATTAAGGGAAAACAAAGGATTTAAATCAGCAGCCATGAGCAGTAATACAGAAAGACAAATGATACTGAAACTGAAGAATAGCGATGGTGTACTTATGAATAGCAGAGAATGCATAATTCAAATAGCAGAAGACTACTATAAAGAGTTATACAAGGAGCGAGGGAATGATGCCAGCAGTGGGGAAGATGGATCGCAAATTAGCAACACAACATACCTGATATCCTTTCTGATGAGGTAGAACATGCATTGAAGAAAATGAAGAATCAGAAAACCCCGGGGGAAGATTGAAGTTACTGTAGAGTTGGTAAAATTGGGAGGAAGAGACATGACACAAAAACTGGCAAGACTCTTCACAAAATACATTAGAAAAGGCGTGGCACCTAAGGAGTGGAATAATGCAATCATAGTTTTGTTACATAAGAAAGGAGATAAATCAGAAATTGGAAATTATAGACCAATTAGCTTGTTATCCCACACCTACAAGTTGTTACAAGGGTCATTACTAACAGATTAGAAAGAATACTTGATGAGAATCAACCGAAAGAACAAGCTGGCTTTTAGGACAGGATTCTCAACTGTGGATCACCTTCACATAATATCACAGCTAATGGAGAAAGCAAATGAATATAAAACACCATTATGCCTGGAATTTATGGATTATGAAAAGGCATTTGACTCTATACAACACAAGGCAATGTTTTAGGCACTGGAAAGACAAGGCACGATACCCCATATATTATGATTTTGAAGAAAATATATGAGTGCTACCTCCTTTGTTAGACTAGACAAAGACAGTAGTAAATTTAAAATTGAGAAAGGAGTTCGACAAGGAGACAATATCTCCTAAGTTGTTTACTGCTGCCCTTGAAGAAGCTTTCAGAAGATTAGACTGGTCGCAGAAAGGAGTCAATGTGAATGGAGAGTACCTAAACCATTTACGATTTGCAGATGACATTGTGGTCATAAGCCATGATCCCAAAGAATTACAGGAAAATCTTAATCAGTTATGCACAGTTAGTAAGGATTTTGGACTAAAGATGAATATGGCTAAAACAAAAGTAATGATGAACAAGTATGCCATGGAAAGGGAAATAATGATTGAAGGAACAGTAATTGAAAAGGTGGAGTCATATACTTATCTGGGACAAGTCATTGGCTGTAATAATGATAAATGGCTGGAAGTCAAGAGAAGAATAAATTTTGGATGGATAGCATTCAGGAAATATAGTCACATACTGAGGAGCACTATCCCAATTTGTCTGAAACGTAAAATAATGAACCAATATATAGTCCCCACCATGACTTATGGAAGTGAAACTTGAGCACTCACCAAAAGAATGGAAGAGAAGCTGAGAACTACACAGCGAAGAATGGAACGAATTATATTGGGAATCAGACTGTTAGATAAGAAGAGAAACACATGGATTAGGCAGCAAACTCAAGTAAAGGACATTCTTATCAAAACTAAAGAACTAAAATGGCCTTGGGCAGGACACATAGCTCGAAGACATGATGACAGATGGATTAAGAAAAATAACAGAATGGTACCCAAGAGAAGCTAAGAGAAAACCTGGAAGACAACAACAGAGATGGACAGATGAAATTCATGAGTTTGTGGGTAGTAAATGGATGGCCATTGCACAAAACAGAAGGAACTGGAAAGTTGCTGGAGAGGCCTTCATCCTGCAGTGGATTGAAAATGGCTGATGATGATGATGATATATATGATAAACAATGATAAACTAATAAATAATCCAAACTATATTATATGCTGACAATCAAGTTATAATTGCAAAATTGGAAGATGAACTACAGATAGCATTTAATCAACTGAATAAAATAGGCAAAAAGTATGAGTTGATCTCCACGTCAAAAACAAAATCAATGCGATTATGTGAAAAAAAACAGAGTCAAAATTGTTACTGATGAGAAAATAATAGGACAAATATCTGATTTCAACTATTTGGGAAATTTAATATCAAACGAAGGGAAAGATATCTACACTAAACTACAAAAATATACTAAAAATTTACAGAACGATTAAGTGCCAATTTGGAAAACAAATTACAACTGAAACAAAATTACGATTGCACAACATCACTTCAAAATCAGCCTTCTTCTACAGTTGTGAGACTTGGATAATAAATAAGAAAGATGCACAAAAACTTGAAGTAACACAAATGAGATTTTTAAGACCACTATTAAGTTTTACAAGGCTAGATCACCAGAGAACAGATATTTGTGAGAAATTAAAAGTAGATAATATAGTAATTGACATAAAACAGTATCAGAAAAAATGAATCAGTCACATAGAAAGAATGAACCCATAATGAATTTGCCTCTGCCAAGGCATATTCAACAGAACTGTACCATAGTTATCTTTGGGTTGCTTTTGCAGAGTTCCACAACTTTATATATCAATGTTTACTTTGTATGTCATCATGTTTACTTTTCTCTGATAAATTAACAAAAATGTCACTAGACCTTTTCTTTTGCATTTCTCAAGGAGTAAATACATTCTGTACTTAATGGATGACTTTTAAAATTCACCCTGTTTAGTGTGTGGCATTTAGTATTAGTATTTGTCATTAGTAGTGGAGCCATTGATAATTTATACAGTATCAGCCATTGATAAAGCCATTGATAATTTATACAGTATCAACAAACAAACAAAAAAAATCTTCCCATGTCACCTGTCCATTCCCTATAATAGTTTATCTAGTTCTTCCTTGAATTCATTTAGATTACCCACTTCCAAAACACCAGATGGAAGCCTATTCCAACAATCAACTACCTGCTGGCTGAAGACAAACTTCCACATATCTATCCTGCAACCATCCTTCCTCAATTTGAACTTATGCCCCTTCATGTGTATATATTAATTTAAAAAAAATAAAAAGACAATAAAAATTATAAAAATTTTCTAATTAAAGAACTTAGAAAATGTTTCCATTTATTTATAAATTTAAATGTTTTTTAGAATTCAAAACCAAAGTATATTGATAAAACCTTTTGATCTTTGCTTATATTAATTTACAAGGGTTTTTTTTTTTTTTTTTTTTTTGCTTTTAAATGCTATCTAGGATTAGAACAGAAATTAAACACCCCAGGAAAATCTGACAAAGGAAGTAGAAAAGATAAAGGCAATCTTAGTGATGATGAACCTCTTTATGATACTGTAGCATCAGATGAAGAATGTAGTACTGGAGAGCATGTTGTTTCTTGTCAAGAACAAAACTTGGGTACCACAGAGGTATTATTGGTGTCTGATTTTCATTGTACATTTTATATTTTTAGTGATTTTATTTTATGCAATTGGGAGAAATGAAAAAAAAAAAAAAAACATAATGGTGATCAAATGCTATGTGATTTGCATAATCAGTGGGACTGATTATCTAAAATGTTTATTATCTGAATAAGTCAAGTAATTGACACATGGCTTCAGTTGCCACTTCTCAGCCCAGCTGAGAAGTGGCAACTGAAGTTTAACATTGACAAATGCAAAGTACTCCATATGGGTAGCAGTAACCCAAGAAAAACATACCAACTGTGTGGTACTACACTCAGGGTAGTGGAGAATGAAAAGGATCTGGGGCTAATTGTGCAGTCAGCTATGTAGTTTTCTGAGCAATGCAGACAGGGTGCAAGAGTAGCTCATGGTGTCTTGTCAATGATATACAGGAATTTTTCTAGCAGGGATGTGAAGATGATTGTCCCCTTGTATAAGGCAATGGCCAGGCCACACCTTGAGTACTGCATATAGTTCTAGAGGCCTCATTTTAGGAAGGATGTAGAGCTGCTGTAACAAGTACAGAGAAGGACAACGAGTTTGGTGAGTGGAACAAAGGGTTGCTGTTACCAAGAAAGGCTTAAGTTTTGCAAATTGCAGCATTTGGAGACTAGGCACCTGCGAGGTGATCTAATTGAGGTGTATAAGTTCTTGGGGTTGAGCAAGCTCAATGCTAATGGGATTATTGCTCTTGCTCAGATTACTCACCTGAGGAGACAAATTCAGATTGGGGAAAGACAGTTGTAGAATAGATGTGCATAGTTGTAGAATAGATGTGCAGAAATTTGCCTTTAGCCAGCGGGTGGTTGATAGTTGGAACAAACTTCCATCTGTTGTAGTGAAAGTCAACAACTTAAATAAGTTCAAGACAGAATTAGACAAACATTTGGAGTGAATGGATGGGTGAAACGGGAAGGGGTTTTTTTTTTTTTTTTTGGCTGATGCTATATAATCTTGGCTTTCTTGCATCATATGCCTCTGCTAATGCTAATTGGTGTTGATGGACTTGGAGTTAAATAACATGTAATTGTTATGTATCTCGTCTTGTTTTCTTTTCTTTTTTATCTATATTTATTGATTTTGAAAGCCTTGAAGCTTTCTTTTAATTGGTACAATTGAAATCTATTAAGGAATCTCTTATTAATAAAGTTATCTAATAGGCAATGATTATATTATTTATATGATTAATAAAACACTCATACTCTAAAAATTAGGGAATTATCAGTTGTAATAAAGTTCGATGGACCTCAAAGAAGAAACAACAGGAACAATCTAATTTCAATACATAAATTAAAAATAAACACATACTCTGTTATTATTAAATTTAATTAATTTTTAAATTTACAAAAAAATAATAAAGCTATAATAAATCTATGACAGCCAACGCAAAGAACAAACAGTGTGAACAATCTAATTTCCATATGTATTGAAATGGAAATAATACAACTACTCTGTTAATATTTATATTTTTGTCTCTGTTTACTCATATCTAAAACTAATATCATTTATTTTTAAACAAGAGCTTGAGGAAGAATTTGGAGAATTAACAAAAAAGTACACTTCCATCCCTTCTGTCCTTAACTATACAGTCAAATTCATCCTGGAATTCATTTATTCTAGCCAAATATTCTCATATTCAACCTTTCTGTAGCTTCTAGAAAACTTGCCAATGTGCCAATAACAATTGTTGATATTGCACAAATAAATCAGCCCTTATAAATTCAGGTGCTACTTAACATAAGTATATTGAAACAAAACAAATTGCCATTATTCATACCATGATGGTGCATTACCCCTGAGAATCTAGCACCCGTGTGCCATGCACACATTGTACCTTCTTTGATGTGGCCCTGTCATTTCACTTTTGGAAGCTATTTCATACCACATGCATTCTGTGCTGACGTGCTTAAGTTCTGAATGTGAGAAAGAATCTGTGAACTCATGGCTCATACCAGAAATATATATTGGCATTTCCCGTGTTTCATGAGTTTGTCACTCATATAGCTTGTGGCATGTATTCAAAGTCAGTCTAGTAAAAAAATAAAGCTTAACTGACGATTATTTTCTTTGCACCCAATGTAAGAAGTATACCAATGTCAAATTAAAACTTAGTACATTACTAGTAGAATTTGAGTCACTGAAGGAATGGTTAATTGCCCTAGAAACAAATGTAACTGTGAGCTCATCATGGGGCCGATCAAAATGGGACCCATCTACCTCTCAGTAGCCCAACAACACCAGAGTTCACACTTGTGCATCAGGCAACATAGCAGCAACCCCCACAGCAGAATGCACAGGTCCCACTAGAGATAGCTATTGTTGGCGAATCTATTATCAAGGAAACGGGAAATATATTGTGCAAAAAAGGATAGCTGGAATAGAAACGTTAGCATTAGTTGAGGCATATGATGCATGAAAGCAAGCTTTATAGAGCATTAGCCAAAAGAAAAAAAAAAAAAAAACTTTCCCCTTTCACCCATCCAGTCACTCCAAATGTTAGTCTAGTTTATCCTTGAATTTATTCACACTATCAACTTCCACAACAACAGATGGAAGTCTGTTCCCAGCAATCAACTACCTGCTGACTAAAGGCAAACTTCTGCACATCTGTTCTATAACTGTCTTACCTCAATTTGAATCATGCCCCCTCAGGTTCTTAATCTGAGCAAGCAGAAGTATCCCATCAGCCTGCTCAAACTATTCAAGGCCTTATATACTTCAATCAGATCAGCTCGCAGGTGCCTAGTCTCCAGATGCTGTAAGAGAACCACTTTGCTTCTCTCACCAATCTTGTTGCCCTTCTCTGTACTCTTACTAGCAACTCTACATCCTTCCTAAAATGAGGCCTCCAGACCTGTACACAATACTCAAATTGTGGCCTGACCATTGCCTTATACAAACGTATAATCACATCCTTGTCTCTGCTAGCAAAATTCCTATATATCATTGACAAAACTCCTGCCCTGAGCGTATTACCACTCCACCTCCCTGATGTATTACCACATAGTTGGTACGTTTCTCTTGGTTAATGCAACCTGTATGCATTACTTTGCATTTGTCAACATTAAACTTCAGTTGCCACTTCTCAGCCCATCTGCCTAACTTTTCTAGATCCTGTTGCAGTAGCATACCGTCTTTACTATTATTAACAACCCTGCCAACCTTTGTATCATCTGCATACTTGGATATTAAGCCTGATATACCTTCATCAATATCATTAATAAATACACAAAACAGTAATTAGTCCATATAGAGCAGTGTCCATTTATTACCACTTCTTGTCTGCAGAAACAGGTATGTCTGCCATGTAAAAAGTTGAAGATGTAGAGCAGATATCCTTTAAGTGCTCAAAAGGCGAGTGATATTGTGGAACAATATAACCTTTTGTGCACTTTGGCACTAATGACATTAAGAGTCGGAAAACTGCTGACTTACTTAACAAGTACAGTGTTAAGGAAAAGTCACGAGTTACGGTTAAATTTGAAAGTTTCTGCAATTCTGCCCAAGTATAATTGGAGGGAGTGTATGATGAGAGCCTTCAGTCCAACCCTGGAGATATTGTGAAAGGCTCGTGGAATGAATAGAATTTTTCTCAGCATAGTCTGTGCTAGTTCACAAGAGAGACTGCTTCTACAGGGGTGGGATACAATTAAATAGAAAGGGTACAATAACTTCCTAACTGTATTGATAGCTAAAGCTATCAATGAAGTGTTAAGTGGATCGGAAAACTGCTAGTTTTGGGTTGATAGATGGATTAACTTATGTAAACTATAGAAGGAAATGAATCAGATTGGACCACTTAACATTGATGAATTGACTATTCATGATCAAGCTCAGGTAGCTGATAAACTGAATAAGTATTTTGCATCTACATTCACACATGAGTTATTCAATGAGGGGAGTGTCAGAAGATTATCAAACGCTAACTAAGATAGATAAGTGATTTTGTAATAATTGAGAGCAAAGTGGAGGAGAAATCGTTGAAGTTAAACATAAGGAAGGCACCTGGGGTGGACGGGATCTATCCAGTTATATTAAAGGAGGCAGCAAAGGAAGTAAGCAAACCTTAGCCATAATTATGAGAGCTTTCTTGGGCTCAGGAGAGGTCCTCATCGACTGAAGGCGTGCAAATGTATCACCAATTCACAAAGGGGTTCAGAAGGTGACACAAGTAACTATAGACCTGTTAGTTTAACTTGTGTTCCGGGGAAAATAATGGAATCACTGGTGAAAGAAGCATTGCAGGATCATCTAGACAAGACTGCAGTAATAGTTAAGACAGAGCATGGGTTTGTCAAAGGGAGGTCTTGTCGGACCAATTTGATTGGTTACTATGATGTGGTCACAAAGGAACTGAATGCCAAAAATAATTTTGATATCATATACTTGGATTTCAGGACTGCTTTTGACACTGTTGCACACGGAAGACTGCTGTACAAATTGGAGCAGTACGGCATTGGAGGCAAATTACTGCTATGGATAAAGGGATGGTTGAGTGGGAGAAGAAAACAGAGTGGTAATCAATGGACAATGCTTTTTGAGAACAAATGTTATTAGTGGAGTTTCTCAGGGTTTGGTGTTGGGCCCATTGTTGTTTTGTATATTTTTCAATGATATTGATGAAGGTATATTACGTTTAATGTCCAAGTTTGCAGATGATACAAAGGTTGGCAGGGTTGTTAAGGACAGTAAAGACAGTATGCTACTCCAACTGGATCTAGATAAGTTGGGAAAATGGGCTAAGAAGTGGCTACAGAAGTTTAACATTGACAAATGCAAAGTACTGCATATGGGTAGCATTAACTGAAGAGAAACATACCAACTGGGGGTAATTGTGCAGTCAGATATGATGCTTGCTGCAGTGCAGACAGGCTGCCATAGCAGATCATGGAGTCTTGTCAGTGATATATAGGAATTTTGCTAGCAGGGACAGGGAGATGATTATCACATTACACAAGGCAATGGTCAGGCCACACCTAGAGTACTGTGTACAGGTCCGAAGGTCTCATTTTAGGAAGGATGTAGAGTTGCTAGAACGAGTACAAAGAAGGGCAACAAGATTGGTGAGGGGAACAGAGAGGTGCTCTTACCAAGAAAGGCTTAAATTCTGCAAATTGCTGCACCTGGAGAGTAGGCACCTGCAAGATGATCTGATTGAAGTATATAAGGCCTTGAATGGGTTGAGTAAGCTGAATGCTGATGGGATTCTTCCTCTTGCTCAGACTAAGAAACTGATGGGGCACAGTTTCAAATTGAGGAAAGATAGTTGTAGAATAGATGTGTGGAAATTTGTCTTTAGCCAGCGAGTAGTTGATTGGTGGAACAGGCTTCCATCTTTTGTTGTGGAAACTAATAGCCTAAATAAATTTAAAGCTGAGCTGGACAGGCATTTGGAACAAATGGAGGGGTGAAATGGGAGCGTTTTTTTTGTTTTGTTTTTTTTTTTGGCTGATGCTGCATAAGCTTGCTTTCTTGCATCATATGCCTCTACTAATGCTAATTCTGATGAGATTCTTCTGCTTGCTTAGATTACGAACCTGAGGGGGCATAAATTCAAATTGAGGAAAGACAGTTGTAAAAATTTGCCTTTGGACAGCAGGTGGTTAATTGCTGAAACAAACTTCAATCTGTCGTTGAGGAAGTTGATAGCTTAAATAAATTCAAGGAGAAACTGGACAAACATTTAGAGGGAATGGATGTATGAAAATTGTGTTTTTTTTTTTTTGGTTAAAGTTACATAAGCTTGTATGCTTGCTTTCTTGCATCACATGCCTCCATTACTACCACTACCACTACTACTACATGATTGGCAAACACATGACATCTGTTAGATTAAAGGGAGTTTCAATGAGTTTAATCTTTTGGCCAGGAGAAATTGTTCTCATAATAGTTTCAATTTCTGTCCTGATGTCCAAATAATGTGGACAGTCATACAAAACATGGCTCCAGCTCCTGGCCTCTCCACAAAAACAGAGGTGTATTGCTCAGGCTGAACTTATAGTTTTAAACATTTAACAAACCAAGTCCTGTAAGAATATAAGAACTGAACATGCTCGTAGAGCTTATTTGTTCTTATGTCCACTAAATAAGAAATCCGAGTAATAAATTTCTTAATCACTAATCCAGCTTCGGTGTATCCCATCTGTCATGCCATTTGTTCACCAACTTTGTTTCTCTCTCTTAGTATCTTGTTGTGTGTCAATCTCAATAAATGCAGTTGGGATCTGTTTACAGATATCTGTCGTGCCATTTGTTCACCAACTTTGTTTCTCTCTCTCTTAGCATCTTGTTGTGTGTCAATCTCAATAAATGCAGTTGGGATCTGTTTACAGATATGAAAATACTAAAATGATACCCTTGAAATACTAAGAAACAGTCCAATGGTAACACTCTAGCTAATACCTGCAAAGCAGCCATCGTAAAATAGCCAACACCATTGTCCTTTGCAATGACATGAATTTTAATCTAATATTTATTGCCCTGTGGTATCATGCTCCAGCAGCAGAGGTACCAAAAGGAGGAAGACTGCAGAGTAGTATAGCTTCTAAGTTTTTCTTGACAATCCTTACTCTGCTCTTGATATCCTAAAAATAGCTGCAGTGAACTTAACTTTACTGAATAAATAAGAAAGATGTATCTAGCTTGTAATCAGTTGTCACACCTAAATATTTCACTTCAGTTACAAGAGGAAGTTGAGTCCCATTAATTTTAATTTGAGACGGTCTCTGTAGATTTAATTTAGTCTTAAAAATAATCATCTTAGTTTTAAAAGAACTAAGGGTAAGCTTGTTCTTAAGAGTCAACTTATATAGATCCTTTAATACATGGTTGACAGAAGACTCTAATGCTCTTCGGGAATTATCTTCAATTAAAATAGTTAAATCATCAGCATATGCAATAAGTCAAGTCCTGTCAAAAGTCGTGCTAACCATTCCTGTAATACATAATCCACATTAACAGTCCCAAAATCGAGCGTTGAGAACACCCTCGACTAAACTTCCACTCTGCACATAGAAATTTTGATTTCACCAGTATTTTCCTTTGTGATAAATAACTTCGTACTAAGTTATTAGCATTAGTAGAGGCATACGATGCAAAAAAGCAAACTTCTGCAGCATCAGCCAAAAAAAAAACAAAAAAACCCTCCCATTTCATCCCTCCATTTGTTCCAAATGCCTGTCCAGCTCAGCCTTAAATTTATTTAGGCTATTAGCTTCCACAACAAAAGATGGAAGCCTGTTCCGCCAATCAACTACCCGCTGGCTAAAGGCAAATTTCCGCACATCTATTCTACAACTATCTTTCCTCAATTTGAAACTTTGCCCCCTCAGGTTCTTAGTCTGAGGAAGAATCCCATCAGCATCAGCTTGCTAAACCCATTCAAGGCCTTATACACATCAATCAAATCACCTCGCAGGTGCCTCCTCTCCAGATGCTGCAATTTGCAGAACTTAAGCCTTTCTTAAGAGCACCCCTTTGTTCCCATCACCAATCTTGTTGCCCTTCTTTGTACTCATTCTAGCAACTCTATATCCTTCCTAAAATGAGGCCTCCAGACCTGTACACAGTACTCTAGGTATGGCTTGACCATTGCCTTGTATAACGGGATTATCACCTCCCTGTCCCTGCTAGTAAAATTCCTATATATCATTGACAAGACTCCATGACCTGCCCTGGCAGCCCATCTGCACTGCTCAGCGAACTTCATATTTGGCTGCACAATTACCCAAAAGGTCTTTTTCACTTTCCACTTCCCTGAGTGTAGTACCACCCAGTTGGTACGTTTCTCTTCGGTTATTGCTACCTATATGCAGTACTTTGCATTTGTCAATGTTAAACTCCAGTTGCCACTTCTCAGCCCATTTTCCCAACTTATCTAGATCCAGTTGGAGTAGCATACTGTCATTATTGTCGTTAGCCACCCTGCCAACCTTTGTATCATCTGCAAACTTAGACATTAAACTTGATATACCTTCATCAATATCATCGATAAATATGCAAAACAACAATGGGCCCAACACCGAACCCCAGGGAACTCCACTAATAACATTTGTACACGAAGAGCAGTGCCCATTGATTACCACTATGTTGTCTCCCATTCAACCATCCTTTTATTCATTGTAGCAGCTTACCCTTGATGCCATACCTCTTCAATTTGTACAGCAGTCTTCCATGTGCAACAGTATCAAAAGCTTTCCTGAAATCCAAGTATATGATATCAAAATTATTTTTGGCATTCAGTTCCTTTGTGTCCGCATCATAGTAACCAATCAAATTGGTCAGACAAGACCTCCCTTTGACAAACCCATGCTGTGCCTTAACTATTACTGCAGTCTTGTCCAAATGATCCTGCAATGCATCTTTAACCAGTGACTCCATTATTTTTCCCGGAACACAAGTTAAACTTAACAGGTCTCAGTTACATGTGTCACCTTTTGAACCTCCTTTTTGAATTGGTGATGTATTTGCACACCTCCAGTCCAAGGGGACTTCCCCTTAGTCCAAGGAAGCTCTCATAATTATGGCTAAGGTTTTCTTACTTCCTTTGCTGCCTCCTTTAATATAACTGGATAGATCCCGTCCACCCCAGGTGCCTTCCTTATGTTTAACATTTCACAATTTCTCCTCCACTTCGCTCTCAGTTATTACAAAATCACTTAGCTCCCTGTTAGCATTTGATGAACTTCTGGCACTACCCTCATTGATTAACTCCTCATGTGTGAATGTAGATGCAAAATACTCATTCAGTTTATCAGCTACCTGAGCACAATCATCAATAGTCAACCCATCTATGTTAAGTGGTCCAATCTGATTCATCCCTTTCCTTCTAGAGTTTACATAAGTAAAGAACTCTTTGCTGTTTTTCTTTGCATCGTTCGCCAAAGATTTCTCATAATCTGCCTTAGCCTGCCTAGCCTCCTTTGTGACTTGATTACAAACTAGTTTATACCTGCCATTGGCTTCTGTGTTGCCTGATACTTTATATGCATCCCATACATTCTACTTCTCTGCCACTAGCCTCATTAATTCATCTGACATCCATTTCGGCCTAAACCTTGAACAGTATTTCTTAGTTGGAATGAAAAGCCTAGTAGCCTCAAAAAAAAAAAAAAAGTCCCTGAAGGCTTCACAATTTAGAATTCACTGTTGGTAACATCATCAGTTGATCCCATTGTACAGAATTTACATACTGTCTGAGACATCTGTAGTCACCTTTATGAAAGCAAAGCTCTTCCCTTTAGCCTTAATGGTAATTACATCTTTAAACGTCAATGCATTGTGATCACTGTCGCCCGGTGGTTACTTTATCTGCATATTCTTAATGCATGAAGAATCACTACTGATAATCAGATCAAGAGTATTACTCTCTCTGGTTGCATCTCGAACATGTTGCTGTAGGAAACAGTCATCCAATAAATCCAAAAAAGTCTTGCTAATGTGTGAATGACCAACTCACAAGTTCCAATCAATATCTGGAAAGTTAAAATCTCCCATTATAAGACATTCTGATTTACTGGCCCACTCTATTATTCTACACAATTGCTCATTATACTCATCAGATTCATTAGGCCTATAACACACACCTATTCTCATTTTTCCTTTCCCACTGCTTATTTCACACCAAACAGACTCAACACTGCATTGTCCACCAGCATCAATTGGATGCACTTCCTTAGATTTTGTGTTTCTTAACTAACAGCATAACCCCTCCTCCCTTCCTATCCTGTCTATCCTTCCTATACACATTGTACTCCCCAAATTCCTACTCTGCACTGCCTATATCTGTGTGACAGCACGTCTTTGATATCCCAACAATATCTCATCAAATTTATTAACTATATTCCTAACATTGGTGTACATGCAAGTTTACATGCACTTAGTCTTACATTTAGTTACCCTAAGTCATCCCATGTATTTACTTGTTTCACAATGATTCAGGCCTTGAAATCCCCCAAGATCTTGCAGTGCAAGAATTACTTTTGCTTCTTCTTGTGGCTATGGTTAATCTCTGTATGCCCCCAAGCTAGCAGCTTTCTCACCTACCTAATACTGCCTTTATAACATCAGCAAATATTCTTGTACCCTTTCTATTTAAGTGTATTCCATTCCTGTAGAAGCAGTCTCTCCTGTTAACAAGCACAGACCAAGCCGAGAAAATCCTCCGTGAGCCTTGCATATTCTGAATTGATTGAAAAGGCTCTCAACATGTATTTCTCCTATTGTGTCTGAGTAGTATTGCAACCACTATCAAATTTAATCCTAACTCATAACTTATCCTAACATTGCCCTGTTCTTGTTAAGTAAGTTCTCTGATCACTTACTCTTAATATCATTAGTGCACACGTCTATGACAATATTATTGTTGTCTCTTAAAAGACTGTATCCGTTGGCACTGGAATTGATTTGTGCAGCCAAGAGCTTGATCGGCTCTCCATTTTAATTCCTTCAAGGGCATCCACCCTGTTCTTCAAGCTCTATAAATGCCCGTTAGAATGCTGAGTTTGTGCCGCATACTTTTTATGTTGAACTCGCACAAAGGCATGGCATCCCCCTTTGATCCATCATGAATGAAAGATAGTAGTAGGTGTAGTGGGGTCATGCTTCTTATAAAAAATAGTCTGAGCTTGAAAACAGCATTTGATGAGTGAAAAGTTACTTCTGCCAGCATGGATCTGTGTTATGAGTTAGTTGGAAGCAAAGATATAATGATAGTGGGAGTAATTTAGAGACTATGAAATTGTGAAGAGTATGACGAGAGTCTCTACATGCAGATGGAATGGGCAAGCAGTGTGAATATCTCTCTATTATGGGTGGCTTCAATCTGTGCCTAATTGATTGGAATAAGTGGGAAGGAAACTCAACATGCAGAACAAAATTTTTAAATTAACTCATCATCATTATCAGCCATTTTTAATCCACTGCAGGATGAAAGTGGAAAGTTGCCTCTCCAGCAACTTTCCAATTCCTTCTGTTTTGTGCAATGGCCATCCATTTACTACCCATGAACTCTTGAATTTTATCTGTCCATCTCCATTGTTGTCTACCAGGTTTTCTTTTAGCTCCTCTTGGGTACCATTCTGTTATTTTCTTAGTCCATCTGTCATCATGTATTTGAGCTATGTGTCCTGCCCAAGACCATTTCAGTTCTTTAGTTTTGATAAGAATGTCCTTTATTTGTGTTTGCTGCCTAATCATTGTGTTTCTCTTCTTACTTAACAGTCTGATTCCTAATATAATTCATCCCATTCTTCACTGTATAGTTTTCAGCTTCTCTTCCATTCTTTTGCCGAGTGCCCAAGTTTCATTTCCATGAGTAATGGTGGGGAGTATACATTAATTCTTTATTTTACGTTTCAGACAAATTGGGATATTGTTCCTCAGTATGTGACTATATTTCCTGAATGCTATCCATCTGAAATTTATTCGTCTCTTGACTTCCAGCCATTTATCATTGTTACAGCTAATGACTTGTTCCAGATAAGTATATAAATCCACCTTTTCAATTACTGCTCCTTCAATGATTATAATCCTTTCTGTGGCATACTTGTTTGATATGGCTAAAACTTTTGTTTTAGTCTTATATTTAGTCTGAAATCCTTACTAACTTCATAACTGAACAGTTATTAAGGATTTTCCTCTAATTCTTTGGGATCGTGGCTTATGAATACATTGTCATCTGTAAATGGTTTAGGTATTAAACAACTTCAGCAGTAAACAACTTCAGAGATATTGTCTCCTTGTCAAACTCCTTTCTCAATTTTAAATTTGCTACTGTCTTTGTCTAGTCTAATAAAGGAGGTAGCGTTCTCATATATTTTCTTCAAAATCATAACATATGGTCCAACATTTACCTTGTTCAGGTTAGTAACATTGTTCGCAGTATATCTTCTGTTAGTGAGGATGAAATCAATTTTGTTAGTTGTTAATCCATTTGGGCTCTTCCATGTCCACTTTCTGTTCACCTTTTTCTTTAAAAAGTGTTCATTACTGACATTCCTTGAGATTCTGCAAGTCTTTCACCTCTTTCATCAATTCCAAAATTATCTATAGTTCCCCTTTCTGCACTGTTTTGTCTCTTTCCAACCTTAGCATTGAAGACCCCCCCTTCCTAATAATGGTGTAGTGAGTTTTCTGTTCATCTAGAAATCTCTCAATTTCAGTGTACATTTCTTCCACCTCTTCATCATCATGGCTCAATGTTGGTACATATATCATTATAACCTTTAGTTTGTACCTCTTAGAAATCCTGAGTAGTAGTCTTGAAACCCTTGGTGATGTATGTTTGATTTCCAGAATGTTGTTTTTATATCTTTATGGACCAGAAAGCCAACTCCATCTTTGCTCTTTTTGCTGTTTCCATTGGTGTACAGCAGATTTCCATTTGATAAACTTATAAGTGATTCATTTCTTCTTCTTGTTTCAGCCAAGCCGATGATATTCCCATTCTAATTTTCCCATTCCTTTTCCAGTTCTAATATCCCGTCTTCACCAATGAGCGGTCTTACATTGTAGCGGGCCAAGTTCAGTTTCCGTGCATGGCAGCCTGGTCATACCCAGAGATTCTTAGCAGCCTCTGCTTTAAATGAACTAGATGATTATTATTTGTACCAGCATATTAGAGAAAGTACTAGAGAAAAGACTACTATTGACATCATCGTTAATCACAAATAAGATGACTGCACAGGACTTTAATTAGAGGAACCACTGGCAGGTAGTAATCATGCAGTCGTTAGTTGGAAGATCAAGAATGATGTTGCAGTAAAAGGTAAAGTGCAGCCATTATCAACCCACTGCAGGATGGAAGCCTCCTCAACAATTCATGCTGAGGGACAGGCACAGGTTTTAATATCAGGCAAGGGACTATGACAGTTTAAGACTCTACATGGCATCTATTAATTGGATGCGTACATTAGAATTATGGAATACCTTTAAAGCAATAATCATTGAAGCCATGAATGCATATATTCCATTAAGAAAATAAAGCACAAATAGGATGTTGGGATGGATGAAAACATAGCTGGCCAGTCTAAGAGAACAGCAAGAGATAGCATAGGAAAGTTACAGTGTGAGGAAAAGTACAGAAGCCTACAGCAGCTACAAGTTGACCTGTAATAGTACCACATATAAGGTTAGGGAGGCCAAGGCTAAGTATGAGAAAGTACTGGCTAAAAGAGCAAATAATGAGGAAAAAGAATTCTTCATGTATGTGAATACAAAGAAGAAGAAGAAAACAAATCAGAACGGACCGTTGTGTACTGGCCATTGGAAAGTCTTGGACTTTCAGCTGATGTTGCTGATGAATTGAGTAGGTACCTCACATCAGTCTTACTGACAAAAGACCCTTTACGCTGAGGAGAGGCAGTGTGAGCAAAGCTGAGCCATACGAAATTAGTTATTTTTAAATTACAGGTGACTGTTTTTTAGAAAAACTTTCGAGCCTAAAGGAAAGTAAGGCTCCTGGAGTTGACGACATATACCTGGTAATCTTGAAGGATGCTGCCAGAGAGTGTACTGAACTATTGAGGTTAATTATGAGGGCATAATTTGATTTGGGAAAGATTCCTTGTATTGGAGATGTGCTGACTTATCACCAGTATGCAAAGGTAACTGCCTTTGCATATTGGTGCTAAGAGTGAAGAACTACATACTGGTTAGTCTGACTTCAGTGGTAGAGAAAATCTTAGAGACAGTGATTAAGAGTGCAATCCAGGGACATTTAAATAGAAATGGTATTCTGAAAAACACACAACATGGCTTTGTTAAGGGAAAATAACTGGGACCTTTGCTCTTGGAGAGCCCTTCAGCTTCCCTCAGAGCTATCCCAACTTTGTCTTCATCTCAGCTGTCTTCACTGGTCTCACGTACCCAGTCATTGGATGCTAACCTTAATAAGTTTGCTTGTGACAGGGAGTACAGATGACGCATCCTTCCTTGAGTTGTCCCTTCTTGAACCTCATCTTAATGCCATTTAAAACCATAAAGGAGGCATACTAATGTGTTCATTACGATGCTGAATAATGACAAACTTTGTATTTCTGCTAATGTTTTTATGTGGTGTGACTCACTATCTCTAAGACAGAAATGATTTTGAGCTTTTGTGTCATTATATCTTTTGCATTGCAAGGTAAAACTATTTTTATTCACTTATATTGTGTTGTGTGTAATTGTAGTTTACTTTGAACTGTAGTTCATTTTATGCTTCTGTATATGTATTTCCTTATGTTTGATTTATTGAATATTCTCTGTTATCATTATTATTTATTCATTTTAACTTTTCTCACACATGCTGTTAACCCCTGATTCGGTTGCTGTGAAGAGCAATATTGCAATGCCTTGTATCTATTAGTATTATTATTACAATAAAGATTTCTACAAAATCATGTTTAACTAACCCAATAAGCTATTTTAGCAACCCATTTCATTCAATCCGAAATGAGAGGTTACTATATAAGCTGGAACATGTTGGGATTGCATGGTGGCTTCAGGGCAGAAGGCAGGAGGTAGTGATTAATGGATATGTTTCAGGTTGGTATAAGAAGTGGGGTTACCCAAGAATTGGCTCTTGGACCACTGTTGTTTCTGATTTTCATAAACAACATCGACAAAGGTATAAAGGGTGTGATGTAAAAATTTGCAGATGGTATAAAGATTTGAGAGAGTTGTTAATCATCTATGCCAAGCAGTGCCCCTTCAGGATGACTTGAAAAGGCTTAAAAAATGGTCAGAAAAGTGACAACTATGTTTTAATGCTGCAAAATTCAAGGTCTTACACTTGGGGAATAGCATCCCCAAAATAACTTATACCCTTGGAGAATTGAATTAAAAACAGTAGACGAAGAAAAGGATCTGGGAATTATGATATGGGTGGATATAGAGTTTTCTGAGCAGTTTAAGCAGGCAGCCAGGAATGCCCATGGTGTCCTGATATATGATTTATCAAATAGTACCCTGTAGAGATGGGGGGGGATATTAGTGAAAAAAGGTATGAGACAAATGTAAGACTGTATTTGGAATACTGTGTCCAAATATGAAGATCTCATCTGAAAAAAAGGTATTGAGCTTCTTGAAAAGGTCCTGTTGTCTTTTTACTACTAAGATATGAACCTCTATTTTTCAAAGCCAATGATCAGTTAGTAAGCACATGAAAAATGTGTTGAACATCGAAATGCCCTGTCCTACATTAGATGTGTGCACGCCCACCTTGACCAAGAATTTTTATGATTTTCACCAGATTGATGCAAATCATAAAAACCCTTTTTTATTACCGTTTTATGCAATTACTTATATATTCGTGTATGTTTCAACATGTTTACATTTTAGATTATTTTTCTCTTCCTGTTTTTCTTTCTTTTTTTCAATCTTTCATTCAGTTCCTTCTTCCTTTCCTTCCTAGAACACTTGGTAACTAGTACATTCTACATCACAGTCCAAATTATTTCCAGTTTTTACCTGTTCTTATTTATGATACTACACTCTGTAAATGTAGCCAGGTACATACAGATGTAGATAATGCATTTTCATCCTCTTTACTTCATCTCATATTAGTCTCACCTTGCATTCCTGTTGTTTTTCTGTATATCTTATTATCAAATGAAGTTATGCGACTATGTTAACAGAATTATATAAAATGCATGCTAACAAATTAAAATGTGAAATATTTATATATATAAGCACATTGTTGGATAATCAACCATCAAGATTGAAAGGAAAGGCAACCTCTGGGATTCACATCTGGTCAGTATGGGCTTGGCACACCCAGGGTCCTGAGATGAATATCATCATTCTTCTCTTTCTTATCTTGGTGATTCCTTTCTACTTCTCTCTCTCTCTCTCTCTCTCTCTCGCTCACACACACACACACACACACACACACAGGGTAACTCAGATTTTTTTTTTATCTGGTGCAGCAAAGGCCTCATGCTTCCTTGCACCATATGGCTAAATATAATAATAATAATATGTAAATTTTGTTTTTTCTTGAATCTTGCAGAGGGGTGAAGGATTTGTAGTTTCATGTACAGTATGTACCTGATACACACTAAATGATTTTATATGCCATAAAAATAATGTATTTTAATTTAAAATACTGATTACTTATGACATATTAATATGAAGACATATATCTGTGAAAAGAAAGTCTCGTAATCTGATCAAGAACATAACCTAGCTTTATTACACTATTTCTAGTGGGAAAATTAAATATGAGATGTGTGTGGTCAGATTTCTCTGAACACATTAACATGACTCAAGGAATGGATATCTGTTTGCCTTAACCTAGAACAAGATAAAATCATTGTTACACCAAAATTGCTGTCCAGTTCCTGCTGATACTAACTTATGGTCTACCCTGTATATTGTTATAAACACTTCATAGCTCTAAACATAATCATTCAGCATAAGTACATGCCTACATCCATGTAAGTTTGTGCATTATATTTGTTTGTGATCTAGGAGAGCAAAATTTTGGCATCAAACAGCACTTCTACACGTTCGACACTTTCTGCACAGAGTACTATGCATGTAGTGAATGAAGAAGGTTATTTATTTGAGGATGAAGACAAAAAGTATTCTGGAAACAAAAGTGATAGGCCTGAAGTAAGTTTTTTACTGAAAGGTTCTCTTTTTTTGTTTCTGTTTATTTATGGGTGTAACATGGATTCTCTTGTATGTCATTGATCTAATTTGATAAGATCTTATTGTATTGATATGAACTGATAATATTAAAGTATAATAGTGCAAAATTATTTTAACATTTTTTTTTTTTTAATTAAATGAAATTGAGTTAGGTTTTTTTTTTTTTTTTGTTATGGTTTTTATTTTGTATTGAAAACATTTTAGAAATCCAAAGCCTGATATTGTGCAGAATGAAAAAAAATTATCATGACAATGTCAGTACTGAATTTGGAAAAAAAAAAAAAAAAAAAATGTAATTGATATAATTCAGAACAGTTTGTCCTGTTGTTTACAGAAAACTAAAGGTTTTATTGACACGTTAAAAACATTCTGTATGCTTAACCTGAGTTGTATATGGCTTGTAGCATTGACAGTTTCATGTTTTGTGAAATTTATACAGTGTATAAGATTCCAGTTTTCTACTTGAGTTTTGTAAACTGGGTCCTCGATGGTCTAATGAAAACAAATTTAATAGTGTACTGCCTGGCAAATATGGTGGTCACTGAAGCAACAAACATCTTCAAACATTAGGTGTGATGTTAGCATTGGTAGGGGGCATATATATATAAGCTTGCACAAGCTTATACAGAATCAACCAAAAAAAAAAAAAACTTCTGCAATGAGTCTCATTAGTTCATCTGACATCCATTTTAGGCCTAAACCTTGAACAGTATTTCTTAGTTGTATGAAAAGCCTAGTAGCTTCCAAGATTAATTCCTTGAATGCTTCCCATTTAGAATTTGTGTTGGTAACACCATCAGTTGATCCTACTATATAGAATTTATAAATATGGGAGTCAACAAAACGTCGACTCCCATTTGTTGAAAAATGGTACTGAATTATAGTTTAACTTAGCATTGGCATTAGTGGCAAAAGATGCAAGAAAACAAGCTTATACAGCATCAACCAAATAAAATAAATAAAAAAAACAATTCCCATTTCATCTGTCCATTCCCTCCAATAGTTTGCTAGTTCTTCATTGAATTTATTTAAGCTCTCAACTTCTACAACAGTTGGAAGTTTGTTCCAGTAATCAACCACCTGCTGGCTAAAGGCAAACTTCCGTACATCTGTTCTGCAACCATCCTTAAATTCAATTTGAATTGGTGCCATCTTATGTTCTTATTTGAGCAAGAGGAAGAATCCCATCAGCATTAAGCTTGCCAAATCCATTTCAAAGCCTTAAATACCTCAGTCAGATCACCTTGCAGGTGCCTTGACCCCAGATGCTGCTATTTGCAGAACTGAAGCTTTTCTTGGTAAGAGCACCCCTTTATTCCACTCACCAATCTCATTGCCCTTCTTTGTACTCACTCCAGCAGCTCTACATCCTTCCTAAAATGAGGCCTCCAGACCTGTATGCAATACTCAACATGTGGCCTGACTATTGGCTTATACAATGCGATAATCATCTCCTTATCCTCTCGTAATCTGCCTAACATTCCAGTAGAATCAATGCAAGACTTACTTTCACCACTGCCTGTGGCTATTGTTAATCCATTAGTTTGTGTAACCCCCCATTCTAGCACTTTTCCAACCCACCTAACACTGCCTCAGTAGCATAACAAAATATTCTTCCACACTTTCTATTTAAATGTATCCCATCCCTGCGGAAGCAGTCTCCCCTGTTAACAAGCACAGACCATACTGAGGAAACTTCTATCCCATGAGCCTTGCACAATCTCCCTAGGGCCAAATTGATTGACATGGCTCTCATTATATACTCCATCCTATTGTGTCTGTTCAGAACCGCAGATACTCACATTTAACCCTAACTTGCAAATTTTTTTTCAACATTGCCCTGTACAACATTGCCGTCAGCAAATCTCCTACTCTTAATGTCATTAGTTTCAATGTGTACTACAATTTCACCCTTTATCCCCTTAAAAGATAACTTGCTTGACAATGTCATCAACTTTTTTTTTTTGTACCTAGCAGGCATACTGATCCTGATCAGGTAGCTAACAAACTAAATGAATATTTTGCATCAACATTCACACATGAGGAGTTACTCAGCAGGGGGAATTTCAGAGGTGCATTCAACTCTGGCAGTAAGCTAGATAATCTTGTAATAACTGAGAGTAAAGTGGAAGAGAAATTGTTGAAGATAAACACAAGAAAGGCACCTGGAGTGGATAGGATCCATCCAGTTATATTAAAGGAGGCAGCAAAGGAAGTAAGCAAACCCTTAGCCATAATTATGAGAGCTTCCTTGGACTCAGGGGAGGTACCCATAGACTGGAGATATGCAAATGTGACCCCAATTCACAAAGGAGGATCAAAGGCCGACACAAGTAATTATATACCTGTGAGTTTAACTTCTGTTCCAGGAAAATTAATGGAGGCACTGGTTAAAAAAGCACTGCAGGATCATCAAGACAAGACTTCAGTTTTAGCTCGGACACAGCATGGTTTTGTTAAGGGAAATTCTTGCCTGACCAATTTCATTGGATACTATGATGCAGTCACAAAAGAACTGGATGCAGGGAATAACTTTGATATCATATACTTGGATCTTAGACAGGTTTTTGATACTGTTGCACATGGAAGACTGCTGCACAAATTTGAGCAGTGAGGCATTGGAGGCAAATTGCTGCTATGGATAAAGGGGTGGTTGAGGGGGACAAGACAGAGAGTGGTAATCAATGGACACTGTTCATCATGAACTAATGTTGTTAGTGGAGTCCCTCAACGTTCAGTGTTGGGTACATTGTTGTTTTCTGTATTTATAAATAATATTGATGGGTATATCAAGCTTAATGTCCAAGTTTGCAGACGATACAAAGGTTGGCAGGGTTGTTAAGGACACTACTGACACTATGCTGCTGCAACAGGATCTGGAAAGGTTGAGCAGATGGGCTGAGAGGTGGCAAATGAAGTTTAATATTGACAAATGTAAAGTACTACGTATGGGGAAACAGCAACCTCAGAGCAATGTATCAACTCTGTGGTACTACACTGACAGTGGTAGAGAATGAAAAGGACTTGGGGGTAATTGTGCAGGCAGATATGAAGTTCTCTGAGCAGTGCAGATGGGCTGCAAGAGTAGCTCATGGTGTCTTGTCAATGATATACAGGAATTTTTCTAGCAGGGATAAATAGGTGATTATTCCCTTGTATAAGGCAATGGTCAGGCCACACCTTGAGTACTGTATACAGGTCTGGAGGCCTTATTTCAAGAAGGATGTAGAGCTGCTGGAATGAGTATAGAGAAGGGCAACAAGATTAGTGAATGGAACAAAGGGTTGCTCTTACGAAGAAAGGCTTAAGTTTTGCAAATTACAGTGTCTGGAGAATAGGCACCGGCGAGGTGATCTGATAAAGGTGTATAAAGCCTTGAATGGTTTGAGCATGCTCAATGCTGATGGGATTTTTCCTCTTGCTCAGAAGAGGAAAGGGCATCACCTGAGAGGGCATAAATTCAAATTGAGGAAAGATAGATGTAGGATAGATGTGTGGAAATTTGCCTTTAGCCAGCGTGTAGTTGGTTGGTGGAACAGACTTCCATTCCTTCTTGTGGAAGTTGATAGCCTAAATAAATTTAAGGCTCAACTGGACAGGTATTTCGAACGAACGGAGGGGTGAAGTGGAAGTTTTTTTTTTTTTTTTTTGGCTGATGCTGCATAAGCTTGCTTTCTTGCATCATATGCCTCTGCTAATGCTAATACCTTGATCCTATCCCTTTTTGCACAGTATATTTCCCATTTCCCCAAGACATTCTGCCTTGGGGCTTGCTGCTGTGTTGCCTGATGATCAAGTGCAAGCTCTGGTGTTGATGTGGGCATCTGAGAACTTGATCCCCCCCCCCACCAGTTTAAATCCTTCAAGGTATCCACCCTGTTCTTCAGGCTCTCAGAAATGCCCACAAAAATGCTGAGTTGACACCTAATATCGTCTCACTCCTTATATCAAACACATACACAATGATATCCCCTGTAGCAATAACATGTTGTGTTCCACACAACATGTTATAAATAATATTGATGGGTATATAAAGATAAGTTCTCAAACATCAAACAAGAAGTGTATTTCGTGAGCCATGATTCAGAGGGCAACCCACCTTCTTAGTTCTCCCCTGAGTTATGGCACACCCACTGCCTTGAGCCCTTTGCTGTGCTTTTTTTTTTTTTTTTTTTTTTTTTTGTTCAGATTCGTTATAAATAAAAATACTACACTAAACTAATATGCCTAATGCATTAATGGCACTATGCACTGGTTATGAAGTTTACATTATTGATTATATACATATTATGCTATACCACAGAACTTACATTTGTAAGTTCTAAGTTATTATAATAGATAATAAAAATATCTAACTAATGTCAACCTATGGATTCAAACTTTCGAGCTACCTATTTACCACAGTTAAAACGCCGGAATTCCCCTACCATGCACTCAATACTAACAATGGGCTAATTCACTTGTTTGTGAAAGTGACTGTATTATATATTTACTTTTGTACTATGTCATCTGTTACCTTACAATCTCTAGCTCATTTAAAAATAAACTGATGAATGTGACTAGGACTGTAAAGCTATTTATAGAATACGATTTAATATGACAATTAGACCAATAAAACAGCAATTTTTTTCAAAAACTTATCGTTTCCGGAAGCTGAAAATTCTTTGTTGTAGGTACATAATGTCCACCAGAATATCCATGTGGTTGCTGGAATTCACAGTTCTCTCACACTCTTCAAAGGAGAATGGGCTAATTCACTTGTTTGTGAAAGTGACTATTATATATTTACTTTTGTACTATATCATCTGTTACTTTACAATATGGAGATTTTTCTGATCCCAGATGCTCATATTGTTTATTCACCTTTCCAAATGTATGAAAGTCATAAAATCTTTAAATTTTTCCATTTCTCTGTAACCTGGCATTTCAATGTGCATTTACAAATTTAGGTGTAAATGCTTCTTTAACAACTTGTTTACTGTGCCATTTGTAATAAATGGGTGACATCTTGTGGCCTTCTGAAAACACACTGACTCTGTAAGTACACTGCAGGCTTTATCGGGTATGAGGTATAATCCTCATCCATTTGTGACCCGGATTCAGCAGACGCTACACACTCTCTGTTTGAGCGTTCTTTTGACATTCGTTTCTGCTGGATTCCAAGCCACATTGGGATCGTGGGAAATGAACTGGCAGATGCTGCGGCCAGGTCACCCGAACCCCACAACACTTATTGCCTGTTAGTCCCCTATACAGACTACGGGCAGCTAATACACGATAAATTACTGTCCCAGTGGCAACAATCCTGGCATGAGCAAGTCACAAACAAGCTCTATCAGATAAAGCCTGTAATCCGACATTGGCAGTCTAGTCTGCGCAGGAATCGCAGAGAAGAAGTTGTTTTAGATCGCCTCCGCATAGGACACAGTCATCATACACATGCCTTTTTGCTGAGGGCAGATGACTGTCCTATGTGTGAGAAATGTGACACCTATTTAAGCATACGGCACATTTTAACTGAGTGTCCACGTTTTAGACACGAACGTGATTTTTATTTTACCGCTTTTAGTCATCTGGCTGAGCCTTATACACTCAGTCAGATTTTATCCGACAATGACAATGTGTCTGCTGTTTTTAACTTTTTAAAATCAGTAAACCTTTTTTCTCATATTTAAAATTGATTTGTCATTTCTTTGTTCATGTTTTGTACTATTACTCCTTTTATATCTCGACATGGTGGCCTAACTCCTTAGGTCACTGAAGATTTTAACTTTTTATTTATGACCGGTATTTGGCGCATTATAGCCTCAGTTGCTGATGTGCCAATAAAACCCAAACCAAACCTTCTGAAAACTAATGAACATTTGTTGCATGATATTTTTTCTTCTTAGATAAGCAGTAGGTCACCACTCTTCTTGTGAAAGGTATTGTCTGTTTCATTTTATACAACGGCAAATGGTGATCACTCACTCTTGTAGCTTTTTTTGTAATTTTGTTGCAATTGGACACCACATTTGGTCTTAGACAAGTAAATAAGTAGGATTTTTTCCTGAGGAAGTGTTCCAAAAATTTTCACTTTTTTTAGTCCACTTTTCAGACACCGATTGGCTTATGAGATAGTAATTTGTGTTCCTTCCTGACAACATTTCTGTTTAACCTGATTGAAACCATATTTAAAAGTATATGACATCAAAAAGTAATTTTGCTATCATATACTTGGATTTTAGGAAAGCTTTTGATACTGTTGCACATGGAAGACTACTGTACAAATTGGAGCAGTATGGCATTATGGGCAATTTGCTACAATGGATAAAAGGATGGTTAATTGGGAGAAGACAGAGAGTGGTAATCAATGGACACTGCTCTTCATGGACTAATGTTATTAGTGGAGTTCCCCAGGGTTCAGTGTTGGGTCCATTGTTGTTTTCTATATTCATTAATGATATTGATGATGGTATATCAGGCTTAGTATCGAAGTTTGCAGATGATACGAAGGTTGGCAGGGTTGTTAATGACACTAATGACAGTACGTTGCTGCAACAGGATCTAGAAAAGCTGAGCGGATGGGCTTCGAGGTGGCAAGCAAAGTTTTAATGTTGAAAAATGTGAAGTACTGTGTTGTACTACACTGACAGTTGTAGAGAATGAAAAGGACCTGGGGGTAATTGTTTAGGCAAATATGAAGTTTCTGAGCAGTGCAGACGGTCTGCAAGAGCCCATGGTGTCTTGTCCGTGATATACAGGAATTTTTCCAGCAGGGATAAGGAGGTGATTATCCCCTTGTATAAGACAATGGTCAGGCCACACCTTGAGTACTGTATACAGGTCTGGAGGCCTCATTTTAAGAACAATGTAGAGCTGTTGGAATGAGTACAGAGAAGGGCAACAAGATTAGTGAATGGAACAAAAGGTTGCTCTTATGAAGAAAGGCTTAAGTTTTGCAAATTACAGTGCCTGGAGACCAGGCACCTGCGAGGTGATCTGATTGGGGTGTATAAAACTTGGAGTGGGTGTTCCCACACCCACTCCAGGTGTGGGAACAATATTCAGCGGTAAAGAAGATTTACAATTTGTGCTAAGTGTGTAGTTGGTTTAGATGAAAAGTAATACTGAGAATGAAAAGGAAAACCCAGTTTTTTTTTTTTTTATGCACAGGAAGCAATATTTATGTCAAAAGAAATCATAAGTTTTTAGGGTAATTCCTAATAGAGATGCATGAACTTGTATAAAAATCTGAGTGGCAGGCAGAGATGAGGGTAGGTGCAGTAGACTGCCTATTCAGTTATTTTTTGCGAGAACTATGATAGACATTATGACTGTGCTTTATGAAGCAACTTTTAGTCGTTTTCACAACTTTGTGACCAGTTATTTTCATAAAGAGAATTTAAACTCTGGTTTTAAACTACTTTCCATTCTGTAATACAATAATGAAATCATTAGCAGTGGGAAATGATGCAAGAAAGCAAACTTATTCATCATCAGCCAATAAAAAAAAAGGACACTTCCCATTTCACCTATTTATTTGCTACTATAGTTTGTCTAGCTCTTCCTTGAATTTATTTAAACTATCAACTTCCACAACAACAGATGGAAGCTTGTTCCAGCAATCAACCACCTGTTGACTAAAGGCAAACTTCCACACTTCTATTCTGTAACCATCCTTCCTCAATTTGAATTTCTGCCCCTTCATGTGTGTTGTCTGAGCAAGAAGAAGAATGTCATCAACATTGAGCTTGCTCAGTCCATTCAAAGCCTTAAACACCTCAATAAGATCAGCTTGCAGATGCCTAGTTTCCAGATGTTGGAATTTGCAGAACTGAAGCTTTTCTTTGTAAGAGGACCCCTTTGTTCCTCTTGCCAATCTCATTGCCCTTTTCATACTCATTCCAGCAGCTCCACATCCTTTATAAAATGAGGCCTCCGGACCTGTATGCAGTACTCAAGATGTGGCCTGACCATTGCCTTATACAAAGGAAAGGGATGAGCCATATTGGGCCAATATGTACAAATGACATAACTGTTATTGATGATACTGTTCAGAGTGCTGAAAAACTAAAATGTTTTACATCTACATTCACCTGCAAAGACGATTTTAGGGATGGGAATACCAGAAGTACAGACTATAACTGGGAGTTAAATGATTTTTGTGATAAATGAAAAGAAAGCTGAAGAGGAATTTTTGAAGTTTAAAGTAAATAAAGTACCTAGAGCTCAAATTATTTTAAAACAAACAGCAAAAGAGGTAAGCAAACCATTAGCCATAATTATGCACCCTTGGATTCAGGTGAGGACTCATAATTATGCATCTTGGATTCATAGGAATCGAAGATTCCTATGAATTGGAGATATGCAAATGTCTCCCCAACTTACAAGGGGAGATAAACAGGTGAAGTGAGTAATTATAGACCTGTTAGCTCGACTTTTATTCCAGGTAAAATAATGGAGTTAAAGATATCATGAAGGATGATCTTCACAGGAATGCAGTTATACAGCTGTTACAACATGGATTTATGGACACTTTCCTGACAACATTTCTTACAACCTTTTTGACTCAGGATTGAAAACCACTGGATTGAGTCAATCAGGATTGAAAAGGGCGAAGACATTTTTGGGCTTTCTTCTAACTATGACTGAATTAATCAGCCTCTGGTGAAGGTTGCTTGACAGAAATATCCAGTTTTTCTTCTGCCAAATTGTAAGGAAAAGTTTTTAAAGTAGGGTGGTTTTCCATCCAAGTGGATTAAAAATCCGAAGCTGCATTATTTGCATGAGGAAGCAGTGAATGTGTTAAGGAGCAATCTTATGTGACAAATTTGATTGGATTCTATGATGCTGGAACATAAGGACCTGGATGTAAAAAATAATTTTGATATCATATTCTAAAATTTGAAGAAGGTTTTTGATATTGTTTCACATGAAAGACTGCTATATAGATTGGATAGGAGCAAATTACTGCTATGGATAATGGGATGGCTGAGTGGCAGAAAATTGAGGTTTGGTTATTAATGGGCACTGCTGTTCTCGGACTAATGGAGTGCCACAGTTTTCAGTGCTGGGCTCATTGTTTTCAAAATATTATTAATAATATTGATGAAGGTTTTATAATTTTAAGTTGCAAATGATATGAAATGTGGCATGGTAGGCAATAACAGTGATCAGGGTATTCTACTGCAAAAAGATCTGGAATTGTTATGCAGATGGGTTGAGAAGTGTCATTTGAAGTTTAACGTTTACAAATGCAAGGCACTACATACAGGTAACTGTAAGCCCAGAGATATACTCACTTTATATCTCTGGGCTTACAGTTACTCTCTACTATCTTCAGTGAGACAGCACTGAAGATAGTAGAGAAATATGAAGAGCTTGTAATGGTGAAGTCAGATATGAAGTTCTCTGAGCAGTGCAGAGAACTTCATGTTCAGGATTTTGACAATGATATACAGGAATTTTGCCAGCAGGGATAAGGAGGTAATTATTCTGCTATGTAAGACAATGGTAAGGCCACATCTTGTGTATTGTATACAGGTCTGGAAGCCTTATTTTAGGAAGGGTGTGGTTGATCTGTTGAAATGGGTACACAGAACAGCAATGAGATTAGTGAAGGGAATAGACGGTACTCTTACCAAGAAAGACGTTAGTTCTGAAAATTGCAGCATCTGAAAACCAGGCATCTGTGAGAATATCTGATAGAGATGCTTAAGGCCTCTGAATGGATTGAGTAAGCTAAATGTTGATGTGGCCCTCTCTGTAGCTTAGACAACGTACATAAGAAGGCACAAAGAATTGAGAAAGGATGACTGCAGAATAGATGTACAAAAAATATACTTTCAGCCAAAGGGTTGCTGATTTTCAGAACCAACTTCCATCTGGAAGTGGCTGTTTTAAATAAATTTAAGGAAGAATTAGACAAATTATTAGAGATTTGATAGGTGATGTAGGAAGTGTTTTTTTTTTTTTTTTTTTTTTATCCGCTGAATACATTAACCAACTTATTTAGTTGGTCTCCAGATTTTTTTTTTTTCTCCTTCAGCTTTTTATCCAAGGCTTTTAAGTCATGCAAGTCTGATTACCTTTCTATAGAACAGGTTACTTATGGTTTATCATACTAATATAAAATATTGCAAAACAAATATTATTATAATATTTATAATCAACAATTCAACTCAAGAAAATATAATAAAGGTGCTCTTTCTGAATTTTATTTTAACAGTCCTACATTGTAGCTTACTTCAAAGCAGTGGGGGTAACATGAGTTTTTCATGAGGATGAAAAGCTCAAAAAGAGAGGATAAAGCCTAGAGTCTAGTTATGTTCTTAGTTATACACAGTAAAATCTTGCACAGTTGACACGTACGTTCTCATTGTAACTTTTAGAATATGAACCCCTATGGTTGATTTAATGATAATATGCCATGCTCTATTTCACTAAAATCAAAATGGACCATGCATGGATAATATAGTGTAGTTCTATCCTACAATCGATTGTCCAATCTTAATTGTGAATGTGCATTTAATTTCCAAGTTACCAGTGTCATTTATATAATGATCATTGTTGTGAGTCAGTAAAGAATGTGGGCTGCATTTTAAAGAAGCTAATTTGCATACATCAGCTGATGTTGCAGATGAACTCAACAATTACTTTGCATTGATGTTTACAGAAGAAAAATGCCTTGTCAATGAGAAATTATGGGAATGAATTTGAAAAATATGTAATTAATGATATTGAAATTTCACATGATTATTAATGAAAAAACTTTCAAGCTTACAGGCAAGTAAGGCTACTGAGGTTGATGGTATATACCCCATAATTTTAAGGTAGTCAGCAGGCTAATTATGAGAGCATCACTGGACTCAGGAGAGATTCCATTGGATTGGAAAAATGCCAACGTATCACCAGTATATAAAGTTGGTTCTAAGAGTGTAGTGACTCAGTTTCACATGAATGGTTACTTTATAAAGCTGGAACAGGTTGGACTCAGGAAAAATCCTTAGAGAGAGCGTGATGTCTAAATTTGCAGATGATGTAAAGAATGGTATAGTAGCTAATGATCACTGCCAACCAGAGCTTCTTCACAGTGACCTAGATAGACTTCATGGATGGCCAGAAAAGTGGTATCTATGCTTGAATTCAGGAAAATGCAAGGTCTTACACCTGGGGAACAGCAACCCAAAATTAACTTATACACTTGGTGGAGTTGAACTAAAGTCAGTAGTGGAAGAAAGAGGCTTGGGAGTTATGATACGGTCAGGCATGAAAGTTCTCTGAGCATTGTAGACAGGTTGTAAGAAAGGTCTATGGTGTTGAAAATGTTCGATAAATCATCTATCGATGATTTATCGAACATTTTCTAGTCGAGAGAAGGATGTCATAATCCCATTAATATAAATAAGCTATTGTGAGACCACACTTGGAATGCTGTGTTCAAATGTGGAGGCTGCATCTAAAAAAAAAAAAAAAAAAAAGCTTCTTGAAAGGGTGCAAAGACAGGTAACTCGCCTGGTGAGATTGGCAAAAGGGTGTCCATATGAGGAAAGACTTTGAATATGTTGGTTGCACAGCTTGGAAACTAGGCACCTTAGAGGATACTTGATTGAGGAGTTTAAGGCTCTGAGAGGCAAAAGCAAAATGAATGAGAATGAAATTTTAATGGTTATAAATGATTCTACAACTAGGGTCCATAAATTCAAGTTCTGGGGGGCAGCATGTTTAGACTGGATTGCAGGAAGTTTTATTTTAGCCAGAAAGCTATAAATTACTAGAATAAGTTACCTACATGGGTGGTGAGGCTGACAGTTTGGGGAAATTCAAAGGTCAGCTGGAAAGTTGCCTACTGGAGGGAGGGAAATGCATAGGTTGTCTATTTCTTTTCTTTTATTAATTTTATTATTATTATTATTTTACTCTTTTTCTCTTTTTTTTTTTTTTTTTGGCTGCTGCTGCAGCAGCATAAGCTTGCATCATATGACCATTACTAATACTAATACTCTTTCTAAAGTAACAAAGAAATCCATTAAACACCAACTCTTAATTATTGATACTAATTCTTAATATCTCGGTTAAATATATAAAACTTCATGCCCCAAATGTTTCCATTTAATAAATGCCAGTCAGATGAATAAAATAACTTTAACGTATATGGTCCATTGGCTCCTTCATTATAAAATGTTTTTCTTTATTTCATTTGCATTTTTTAAATTTAGTAACAAAGTTGTAAAGATGACTTATATTTAACATGTATTTCAATATATTTTTTTAAATTTTCTATATTAATATTAAATACTGCCTTTTTAATTGACATACCTTTTATTTTATTTTTTAGAATTCAATGGATTTCAAATAACATACTTTTTAAAAGCATAATAAATTTTAAACTGCAGTGGAGAAATAGATTTATTTTTGAAGTTATTGACAATTTTGGCATTTAATTTTTATTTTACACATTAAAAATAATAATAAAAAAGAGGAAAACGAGCAGCAAGTTTTCATTATCACATATGATAATATTGGTTGATTTCAGTAGCCTGCTTGAAGATTTCCAATTAGTTGACCACCTTTTAGAAGATAATCAAAATTTGTAATGTTGGGAAATTAATCAGGCACCTATCGCTCTCTGGTAGAATTATTTAAAGATATTCACACTACACTTTTTATACTGCAAAAAAAAGTGCCTGACCCATTGTTAAATGAGATTGGGTATATGTGGTTAACCTCATAGGTAAATTATCACGTGTATTGCCTGTATATATGACTGTAGCAAATGATGCTAGAAAGCAGGCTTATAAATCATCAGCCAAAAAAAAAAAAAAAAAAAAACACATCACCTGTCCATCCCTCCAATAATTTAAATAGTTCTTGAATTATTTATTCAAACTACCCACTTCCACAACAACAGATGAAAGTTTTTTTCTAACAATCAACCATCAACTGGCTGAAGGTAAACACATGTATCTGCACATGTATCCTGCAACAATCCTTCCTCAGCTTGAATTTATGTACCTCACATGTGTATTCTGAGCAATAGGAAGAATGTCAACAGCATGAACTTCCTTAATCCATACTTTTTGACATCACTAGCAGTTTTCATTTTTAATTTTTATGTCATCACACATTAAAATAAATAATAAAATTAAACTCTGTCAGATTGACTGATGAAAGTTACCATAATAACCAAAAGCTTTTTGTACTGTATGTATTTAACATATTGTGGTTTACAATTTAACATTAAACTTGTAATTTATTTTATTTTATTTTATTTTGTCTTCCGTTTCACTCTGTACTACATAATAACTTACCATAATGAATCCAGAGGACACAGGTCTCTGCCAATAAAATTAAAGAAATGAGCAGTAATAGCAGCAAGGTTTCATATCGTATATGAAAAAAAGCGTTTGATTTTAGTGGCCTCAATGAGATCACCTTGCAGGTGCCTAGTTTCCAGATTCTGCTTTTTTCAGAACTGAAGCCTTTTTGGTAACTAACTTTGCTTACCTCATTAACCTCATTGCCCTTCTCTGTGCCTATTCCAAAAGATCTACATTCTTCCTAAAATGAGTCTTCCTGATCTATAATAGCATTAGCATTAGTAGATGCAATAGTACCCAATATTCTTCCTGATGAGGTAGAACATGCATTGAAGAAAATGAAGAATCGGAAAGCCCCGGGTGAAGATGAAGTTACTATAGAGTTGTTAAAATTGGGAGGAAGAGACATGACACAAAAACTGGCAAGACTCTTCACAAAATGCATTAGAAAAGGTGTGACACCTAAGGAGTGGAATAATGCAATCATAGTTTTGCTGCATAAGAAAGGAGATAAATCAGAAATTGGAAATTATAGACCAATTAGCTTGTTATCCCACTTCTACAAGACGTTCACAAGGGTGATTACTAACAGACTAGAAAGAATACTTAATGAGAATCAACCGAAAGAGCAAGCTGGCTTTTAGGACAGGATTCTCAACTGTGGATCACCTTCACATAATATCACAGCTAATGGAGAAAGCAAATAAATATAAAACACCATTATGCCTGGCATTTGTGGATTATGAAAAGGCATTTGACTCTATACAGCAAAAGGCAATGTTTCAGGCACTGGAAGATAAGGCATAGATACCCCATATATTATGATTTTGAAGAAAATATATGAGAATGCTACCTCCTTTATTAGACTAGATAAAAACAGTAGGAAATTTAAAATTGAGAAAGGAGTTCGACAAGGAGACACACTATTTCCAAAGTTGTTTACTGCTGCCGTAGAGGAAGCTTTCAGAAGATTAGATTGGTCGCAGAAAGGAGTCAATGTGAATGGAGAGTAACTAAACCATTTATGATTTGCAGATGACATTGTGGTCATAAGGCACGATCCCAAAGAATTACAGGAAAATCTTAATCAGTTATGCACAGTTAGTAAGGATTTTGGACTTAAGATGAATATGGCTAAAACAAAAGTAATGATAAACAAGTATGCCATGGAAAGGGAAATAATGATTGAAGGAACAGTAATTGAAAAGGTGGAGTCATATACTTATCTGGGACAAGTTATTAGCTGTAATAATGATAAATGGCTGGAAGTCAAGAGAAGAATAAATTTTGGATGGATAGCATTCAGGAAATATAGTCACATACTGAGGAGCAATATCCCAGTTTGTCTGAAACATAAAATAATGAATCAATGTATACTCCCCACCATGACTTATGGAAGTGAAACTTGGGCACTTACCAAAAGAATGGAAGAGAAGCTGAGAACTACACAGCGAAGAATGGAACGAATTATATTGGGAATCAGACTGTTAGATAAGAAGAGAAACACATCGATTAGGCAGCAAACTCAAGTAAAGGACATTCTTATCAAAACTAAAGAACTAAAATGGTCTTGGGCAGGACACATAGCTCGAAGACATGATGACAGATGGACTAAGAAAATAACAGAATTGTACCCAAGAGGAGCTAGAAGAAAACCTGGAAGACAAAGGCGGAGATGGATAGATGAATTTCATGAGTTTTTGGGTAGTAAATGGATGGCCAGTGCTCAAAACAGAAGGAACTGGAAAGTTGCTGGAGAGGCCTTCATCCTGCAGTGGATTGAAAATGTCTGATGATGATAGTAGACGCATATGATGCAAAAAAGCAAGCTTATATAGCATCAGCTAAAAAAAAAAAAAAAAAAAACATTTCACTCATCCATTTGCTCTTTGTTTCAGCAATCAACCACCCACTGGCTAATGACAAATTTCTGCACATAAAGGCATATGCAGTACATGTGGCCTAACTATTGCCTTGTACAATGGGATAATCACCTCCGTATCACTGCTAGCAAAGTTCCTGTATATCATTGATAAAATCCCATGAACTGTGCTGTCAGCCTGTCTGCACTGCTCAGAGAGCCCTTTTTCATTTACCCCCAGCCCTTTTTCATTTACCGCTACACTGGGTATAGAATCATACAGTTCGTACATTAATCTGGGATTACTGCTACTATATGCTGTACTTTACTATTAGTAGAATTAGTACCAGTAAATCATCTAAGAAAGCAAACTAATACAGCATCATCCAAAAAACAAAAAGAAAACAGCTGCCAATTTAGAAAAACAGTGCCCATGGGAAGTATCTATAGAAAAGGCAAAACTAAAGCTGTAAAGAAGGGCAATAAGATTGATGAGGGGAATAAAAGGGTGATCTTACCAAAAAAGGCTTAAGTTCTGCAAATTACAGTGTCTGGAGACAGTGCATTTGCAAGGTGATCTGATTGAGGTGTTTAGGCTTTAAATGGATTGAGTAAGATCAATGCTGATGGAATCCTTCCATTTGCTTAGACTGCATATATGAGGGGGCATAAATTCAAATTGAGGAAGGATGGTTGTAGGACTGATGTGGAAGTTTTGCCTTCAGCCAGTAGATGATTGATTGTTGGAACTAATTTCATCTGTTGTTGCAGAAGTGGGTGGTTTGAATAAATTCAAGGAAGAACTAGGTAAACTATTGTAGAGGGGGTGGACAGGGTTTTTTTTTTTTTTTTTTTTACTGATGCTGTATAAGTTTGCTTTCTTGCATCACATGCCCCCACTAATGCTAATCTGAGAGTGGAGAGACTTCGTTGTAAGAGAGATGGGCTGTTGATTAAACTGACTGCCCTCTTTTGAATAGAGTCTAGAAGTTCTTAAGCTTCTAGACTCAATTGAAAAAACTATTCTTAAGCTTCTAGACTCAATTGAAAAAACTATTCTTAAGCTTTTAGACTATCTAGGGGTTTTGGAAGTACCAGTCCTGATATGAGAACAGTGTGTTGTGTAGGGTCTTTTACAGTCTTATGTTGTAATTACATAGTAATTGAATCACTCACCTAGGCAAAAAGATAACCTTTGAACTTTAAATTATTTTAATTAATGACTGTGTACTGTCATCACCTTGGTCACTAAACTTAAAACTGGAAGTGTGCTAGTGAACATCAATTAATGTAAATTTCTTTGTAATAAATTTTCTGTTTTGAAAATTTGTACTTTTACTGGAATGTATGATTTAATTGGCTCAATATAATACATGGTGTCTTACGTGGCATCTTTACTACTTTGAATCACTAGGAATAGGGAATGAGAACTCCTATTTTAATGGTGTTTGCTTTGGGAAGAACATACCCTGCAGTTTTTTCACTTATTGTCATCATTAGTCCACTTTGAAGTGAGCCTCTCTTATTATCTGAAGAATATTAAGCCAGTGTGTTAGCTGTTGCCAGCATGCTTGTGTCAGTTGCTGTAATAGCATCAATGATCTTCTGTAGCTCCTGTATTGTATATACCTTCCTTTACACAGTGTTCTTGACATATATCCATAGTAAGTAGTCAGGTGGAAAAATCCATTATGCTCATACAACTGTTTTGTCATGTCCATGGCAAATGCATAGCAGTGCAGACAAGCATTAGCATTAGTAGAGGCATTTGATGCAAGAAAGCAAGCTTATGCAGCATCAGCCAAAAAAAAAAAAAAAAAAAAAACCACTTCCACTTCACCCCTCTGTTCGTTCAAAATACCTGTCCAGCTGAGCCTTAAACTTATTTAGGCTATCAACCTCCACCACAAGGGATGGGAGTCTGTTCCACCAACCAACCACCCGCTGGCTAAAGGCAAATTTTCGGACGTCTATCCTACATCTGTCTTTCCTCAATTTGAATTTATGCCCTCTCAGGTGATTTTTCTGAGCTAGAGGAAGAATCCCATCAGCATTGAGCATGCTTAAACCATTCAAGGCTTTATACACCTCTATCAGATCACCTCGCTGGTGCCTAGTCTCCAGACACTGTAATTTGCAAAACTTAAGCCTTTCTTCGTAAGAGCACCCCTTTGTTCCATTCACTAATCTTGTTGCCCTTCTCTGTACTCGTTCCAGCAGCTCTACATCCTTCTTGAAATGAGGCCTCCAGACCTGTATACAGTACTCTAGGTGTGGCCTGACCATTGCTTTATACAATGGAATAATCACCTCCTTATCCCTGCTGGAAAAATTCCTGTATATCATTGACAATACTCCATGAGCTACTGTTTTGTCATGTCCATGGCAAATGCATAGCAGTGCAGACAATCATTGCACCTGTACAAGTTGAATACTGTATGCATGCATGCCTCAAGTGCCTATGTACCACCTTGTGCACTGTTGAATGTGTAATCTGCAATTCCTAGCTTTTCTGACAGGTTTCTGAAGACAAATAATTCTCACATCCACTCCATATATCCTGCACTTATTCTTGCATACCTGGATCGTAGCTACTATGAGACACTTTGTCTCCCTGAATGAATTTCTTATTCTATTTTTGTTCTGTTTTTTTTTTTTTTTTTTTTTTTTTTTTATGTAAACCCCAAACACGAGAGGTATTAGAACCTATAGTACTTAGTACCATGCTTGGGTTTGAGGTTAAGAAGACGAAAGAAGATATTTGTTGACATTGGACTTGAACTTCTGTAGATTGTAATTTTCAGGAAATACGTATGAAGGAAGATTGTTCCAGAAAACGGCAGTTGAATGAATAAATGAGGAAGATGAAAAGTTGGTTCTGTGGGTTTGAAGTTGGACAGTAAATGGATGTTGGCTGGTGGCGGTACGTGTTCGGACTGTTTTGAAAGAGAGAGCAGGAATTATAGAAGCCAATTCAGAAGAACAGTGCCCATGGAAGTATCTGTAGAAGAGGCATGCAGCAGAAACAGTGCGTCTATGAGAAAGTGAGTGGAGGGACTCTGTTAGAAATGAATCATTAATTAACCTAACTGCCCTCTTCTGAATGGAATCAAGAAGCTGGAGAGAGGTTTTGGGGGCACCACCCCAGATATGGGAACAATATTCCATGGCAGGGCGAATTTGCGATTTATACAGAGTGAGCAGCTGTTTGGAAGAAAAGTAACGCCGAGAGCGAAAGAGAAAACCAAGTTTTTTAGATGCAGAGGAAGCAATATTTGTAATGTGCTTGTGCCAAGAGAGATTAGAAGTCAGGGTAATCCCCAAAAGAGATATATCATTTTGCCTAGAAATTGAGTGTCACTAAAGATAAGTATAGGAGCAGAAGAATTCTTTTTGCGAGATATAAGACAAGACTGAGTTTTAGAAGGGTTGAAATCAACTAAGTTGTCTTTGCCTCACTGGAGAATTACCTGAAGATCGGAATTTAAGGAATTGGTAGCAGATTTTCGAGAAGTTGAAGCTGATTGAGCAGGACAAGGTTTCTCAAAATGGAAAGTTGAATGCAATGTGCTATCATCGGCAAAACTATGGATAGGATTTTCAGTCAGTGGAAGAAGGTCATTGATATACAAGAGGAAAAGAGTGGGGGAAAGAACTGAACCTTGGGGGACACCGGCATTAGTGGAGAAGTTAGAAGACAGAGAGCCATCTACCATCACCCTCAGTGAGCGATCAGAGAGAAAACTGGATAACCAATTACTAAAAACAGTTGGCAAACCATAAGATGGAAGCTTGTTTAGAAGACCTTTATGCCAAACACGATCAAAAGCCTTTGAGATGTCAAGAGCGACTACTTATGTTTCACCGAACCTTTCCATTGAATTAGTCCATAAATGGGTAACATAAGCCAGAATATCACCAGTGGATCGACACTGACGGAATCCATACTGGTGATCGTTGATCAGACGGAAGGTTTCTAGGTAGTTTAAGAGTTGGCGGTTAATTGATTTCTCCATTACTTTAGAAAGAGTAGAAGTAATTGCAATGGGACGATAATTGGATGGGAGGGATTTGTCACCCTTTTTAGGAATTGGCTGGATATGAGCAAATTTCCAAGCAGAAGGAAAAACACCTTTGGAATAAGAAAGTGAAAAAAGGCGGCAAAGAATAGGAGTAAGTTCAGGAGCACAGGTTTTGAGAACAAGTGGAGAAATACCATCAGGACCTGGAGCTTTCTTAGCATCAAGATTCATCAAAATCCTTCTGATATCCTTTTGACGGAAGACCACAGGAGGCATTGAATGGAGCGTGTTGGGAATTGTGGGAGTTGTTTTACCAAGATCATTAATACATGAGCTGGAAGAAAAATGGGATGCTAGCAGGTCAGCTTTATCCTTGGCTGAAGTGGCAACAGAACCATCTGGTTTGGACAGAGGTGGGAGCAAAGATGGGCAAAAGTTGCAGCCAATAGCTTTGGCAAGAGACCAGAATGCTCGGCTACCATTAGGGCAAGAAGCAAGTTTTCTACTCTTAGCCTGTTCAAACTCTAGTTTGGACTGGTTAATAACTGCTTTACAACGGTTGCGAGCTTTGGTGTAGGCAGAAAATGAAACCGAAGAATTAGAAACAAGCCAATTACGATATGCAACATTCTTCTCTTGGATAGCCTTAGCACATTTATTGGAAAACCAAGGTTTAGATAAAGGACGAGATTTTAAAGTGGAGTGTGGGATAAAGGATTCCATTCCTGCAAGAATAATTTCACTGACACGATCTGAACAAACGTTGACATCAGAAGTTTTGAAACAGTAATCCGACCAAGGAAAAGAAGAAAAGAAGTCTTGCAGGTCATCCCATTTTGCATTCTTGTAATGCCAAACAACACGTGGTTGGGAATAGCCATGAGATAAAGGTTCCATTGGAGAAGAGACAATCACCAAGTTGTGATCTGAAGTGCCTAAAGGACCTCTCACTTCGACCGTGTACTTAGAAGGGTTGTTTGTTTGGTAGCATCCTTTGGTATTTTACCCAAAATCTGTGCTGCACCTGAACATTTGATTTGGGCTTAATAAACTATGATACACACTGTGCCTTCTCTTTAGATGTCATCATTTTCATTTGCTAAGTTTTGGGGTTGCTCAGTTACCTGCAGTCATCTAGAACAGTATAAAAGAATGTGTTGTAATAAACTTTTTCAGTTGCTTTATACGAGATGTGACAAAGTTTCAAGAATAATTAATTTAAAAATTTTATTTTGAAAATTATACAGTGAGGCCATTGCCTTCAAAGTAGTCCTCTTCAGACTGTACACACACACACACACATTCCAGCGTAGGATCCATTGATTGTAACATATCTGGTACTCGCTTTCTGGTGTCTGTTTTAATGCCCACGTTCCATTACTCTGAATTTCAGAAACTGACTGAAAATGCATTCCTTTCATGACTCCTTTTAGTCGAGGAAATAAAGTCACAAAGAGACAAATCAGGTGAATACGGAGGGTGCTGCAACGTTATGATTGATTTTGAAGTTAAAAACTCTTTCACTACAATGGTGGAATTTCTTTCTGCTCATGAGAGAAGTTTTTCGGTACCAGCTTTGCACACACTTTCCTCATCAACAAATTTTCAGTCAAAATTAATCTAACACTTTCCCGATCAATGTTTAGTTTTTCAGTAATCATTCTTGTGGTTAACCGCCTATCGCTTCGAACAAGATCATGCACGTGAACGATGTTTCTGTCGAGTCATGGAAGGATACCCTGAACATTCAGCATCTTCAGCGGATTCACATCCTTCTCAAAACAGTTTTACCCAATTGAAAATGTGTGGTTTCAACATGGTATCATTTCCATAAGCTCTGGTCAACTTTTCATAAATATCTGTTGACGATTTGCTGCTTTTCACCAAAAATTTTATCACAACTTTTTGCTCTTAATTGCATTCCATTTTTCATGTAACACGGAACTGAAACACATCTTTACCCGAACCAACTTGTACAATGGCTGAAACAACTGACGACGTTTACCCTCTGCATGTAGGTAGAAGGGGGTTCAGGCTACACCGTGGGAGGATGTAACGGTTTACAGTATGGCCACTTTGATGGAAACAAAATTATTCTCAAAACTTTATTGTCACGCCTCGTAGTTTGCAAAAAAAATCTGCATTAATTAGATGCCTCCATTTAGAGGTTACATTTATTCCAAACTGTAAAAGTTTCATGTGAAACCCTTTATGTCAAAATGTGAAGGCATTAGGAAAATTTCATAACTGGTTCTTATCTTACTTTCTTAGAGCATGGCTTCTTCTGACCAGTCAGATACTCCCATTACGTTGGAAGAATACATAGATGTAAAAAGACAGTTAGCCAAATCAGAAGATCGAATTTGTCGATTAATGCAAGGTAACAAAGATATGAAGCAGGAAATAGCTTTGTTACAAAACATGGTAACCATTTTCTCCTTCTTTATGCTTTAATAATTTCATTAACATTATTAAATAATCAATATTGGTAAATTTTACACAAAAATGGAAACTCATTTCTTCAAATGTTAATAACTGCTATTTGTGGATGTTATAAAAAAAAAAAAAAATTTTAAATCAGCAGATATATACTGGTAATAACTGTTCTATCCTCAGCTGAAATCTCATCTCCTGTCATGATTTATTTTTTATTGTGATCAAGAATTCATATCCTTTTCAAATATTAAAATCACTGACAAAATTAAAGTAACTCTGATTACAATACTCTCAGCAGCAACCTGAAAATATTTAAGTTAAGTAGTTTGAAGAGAGCATTGTTAATAATATCTTTATATTAATTATTATTAGTATAAAGCTTTTATAATATATGTGAAATGCCTCCATTGCTGTTGATATTAGAGAACTGAAATGAGGAAGGCAGATTAAAATTTCAAAATGAAAAACATTCCCATTAGAGAAAGTTTTGTGCCTTTTTCTTAGTTCATCAGAATTAAAAGCATATGATACAATAACATGAAGTTATTGTATCATATGGTTGTATCAAAGGTTGAGCAGATGGGCTGAGAGGTGGCAAATGAAGTTTAACATTGACAAATGTAAAGTACTACATATGGGAAACAGCAACCCCAGAGCAACGTATCAACTCTATGGTACTACACTGACAGTGGTAGAGAATGAAAGGGACCTGGGGGTGGTTGTGCAGGCAGATATGAAGTTCTCTGAGCAGTGCAGATGGGCTGCAAAAGTAGCTCATGGTGTATTGTCAATGATATATAGGAATTTTTCTAGCGGGGATAAGGAGGTGATTATTCCCTTGTATAAGGCCACACCTAGAGTACTGTATACAGGCCTGGAGACCTCATTTCAAGAAGGATGTAGAGCTGCTGGAATGAGTACAGAGAAGGGCAACAAGATTAGTGAATGGAACAAAGGGGTGCTCTTACGAAGAAAGGCTTAAGTTTTGCGAATTACAGTGTCTGGAGACTAGGCAGCAGCGAGGTGATCTGATAGAGGTGTACAAAGCCCTGAATGGTTTGAGCATGCTCAATGCTGATGGGATTCTTCCTCTTGCTCAGAATAATCACCTGAGAGGGCATAAATTCAAATTGAGGAAAGACAGATGTAGGATAGATGTGCGGAAATTTGCCTTTAGCCAGCGTGTAGTTGGTTGGTGGAACAGACTTCCATTCCTTCTTGTGGAAGTTGATAGCCTAAATAAGTTTAAGGCTCAGCTGGACAGGTATTTCGAACGAACAGAGGGGTGAAGTGGAAGTGGTTATTTTTTATTTATTTATTTTACTTTAATTTTTTTGGCTGATGCTGCATAAGCTTGCTTTCTTGCATCAAATGCTTCTACTAATGCTAAAGTTAAAAGAAATGGCAAAATCCAGAACTTTAGCTACACTTTTCAAACAGTTTAGGCTATCATCAGCTGGACTAAAAAATCTTCTTTTTGGGATTTAATCCTTTATTACAATGGTTCTCCTCAACCTACAGCTGAAAAGTCATTCCTTAATTCTTCTATCTTCCCAATCTCTGCCCACCAGTCCTCTTCTATTCATAGTTGCTCTCATGCCCTCTATCCACGTCCTTCTTGGTCTTCCTCTCTTTTCCTTCTCCATGGCTCCTCTGGGCAATCTGTCATCCTCCATTCTCTTCACATGGCCAAACCACTCCAATCTTTTCTCCTCTATTTTATCAATGATAGTTTTTTGAATGTTCATTGTGTTCCTTATCATGGACTAAAAATAATAATAATATAAGGAAACATCTTACATCACAGATGTGAGATAGTTATACCTGGTTGGCTATTTATGAAGATATTCTGCCATATAAAAAGAATATCAACAAGGGTAAAATTGTTTAATACATTTGAATGTGGGAAAATTATAACCTTCTGAAATTTTTGGTTTATAATTAGAAGTACATGTGTTTAAACAGCTCATTTTTACAGTTATTACTATTACTAATATTTGGTAGTATGTTCTCATACCAGAAGTGGAATTTCCTTAAGAGTAAGCTGTATAACTAATGTATTTGGCATTACTGTTTTTCTGAAATTCCGTAAGATAAACCATGTTGTTTAGATCATTTATGGTATTAATGATCACATATCTATTAAGGATTATCCTGACTTCTAGTCTCTCTTGGCATAAGCACATCACAAATATTACTTTCTCAGTATCTAAGAAACCAGGTTTTCTGTTTTGCTCTTGGCATTACTTTTCTTTTAAATGCTTTATACAATTCTCAAATCTGGCATACAGTGCAATATTGTTCCTACATCTTGGGTGGTGACCCCAGTAACTTCTCTCAGGCTTTTAAAAAGTCACTCCACTCTCTCTCTCTCAGATGTTCTGTTTCTGCTGCATGTGTTTTCTGTAGATACTTCCATGTTCCTCTGAATTGACTTCTATAATTTCCCCTCTCTTTTGAACCAGTCTGAACGCATGTTGCAACAGTCAATATACTGTCCAATTTTGAACTCAGAACCAACTTTTCGTTTTCCTCATTTATCCCTTTAACTTCTGTTTTTTTGGAACAACCTTGCTGCACATGTATTTCCTGAAATATACAATCTACAGAAATTCAAGGCTAGTGTCAACAAGTATCTGCTATCATCTTCTCAACTTTTAACCCATGCATAGTATAGGTTCTAATACCTTTCATGTTTGGGGTTTTCAAAAAAAAAAAAAAAAATGCAAGACTACCACAAGGAGTTATTAAATATCTATAGCCCAGATATTTAATATCTATTTCCTTCTGCTTGGAAATTTGCTCATATCCAGCCAGTTCCTAAAAAGGGTGACAAATCCCTCCCATCCAATTATCGTCCCATTGCAATTACTTCTACTCTTTCTAAAGTAATGGAGAAATCAATTAACCACCAACTCTTAAACTACCTAGAAACCTTCCGTCTGATCAACGATCGCCAGTATGGATTCCTTCAGTGTCGATCCACTGGTGATATTCTGGCTTATGTTACCCATTTATGGACTAATTTAATGGAAAGGTTCGGAGAAACACAAGTAGTTGCTCTTGACATCTCAAAGGCTTTTGATCGTGTTTGGCATAAAGGTCTTCTAAACAAGCTACCATTTTTATGGTTTGCCAACTGTTTTTAGTAATTGGTTATCCAGTTATTATCTCTCTGATTGCTCACTGAGGGTGATGGTAGATGGCTCTCTGTCTTCTAACTTCTCCACTAATGCCGGCGTCCCCCAAGGTTCAGTTCTTTCCCCCACTCTTTTCCTCTTGTATATCAATGACCTTCTTCCACTGACTGGAAATCCTATCCATAGTTTTGCCGATGATAGCACATTGCATTCAACTTTCCATTTTGAGAAACCTTGTCCTGCTCAATCAGCTTCAACTTCTCGAAAATCTGCTGCGAATTCCTTAAATGCCGATCTTCAAGTAATTCTCCAGTGGGGCAAAGACAACTTAGTTGATTTCAACCCTTCTAAAACTCAGTCTTCTCTTATATCTCGCAAAAAGGATTCTTCTGCTCCTATGCTTATCTTTAATGACACTCCGATTTCTAGGCAAAATGATATGTCTTTTGGGGATTACCCTGACTTCTAATCTCTTTTGGCACAAGCACATTACAAATATTGCTTCCTCTGCATCTAAAAAACTTGGTTTTCGCTCTTGCCTTTACTTTTCTTCCAAACAGCTGCTCACTCTGTATAAATCGCAAATACGCCCTGCCATGGAATATTGTTCCCACATCTGGGGTGGTGCCCCCAAAATCTCTCTCAGGCTTCTTGATTCCATTCAGAAGAGGGCAGTTAGGTTAATTAATGATTCATCTCTAACAGAGTCTCTCCACTCGCTTTCTCATAGATGTACTGTTTCTGCTGCATGCCTCTTCTACAGATACTTCCATGGGCACTGTTCTTCTGAATTGGCTTCTATAATTCCCGCTCTCTCTTTCAAAACAGTCCGAACACTTCCACCACCAGCCAACATCCATTTACTGTCCAACTTCGAACCCACAGAACCAACTTTTCATCTTCCTCATTTATTCATTCAACTGCCGTTTTCTGGAACAACCTTCCTTCATACGTATTTCCTGAAAATTACAATCTACAGAAGTTCAAGTCCAATGTCAACAAATATCTTCTTTTGTCTTCTCAACCTCCAACCCAAGCACGGTACTAAGTACTATAGGTTCTAATACCTCTCGTGTTTGGGGTTCACATAAAAAAAAAAAAAAAAAAAAAAGCTTACTCCATGCACTTTGTTTTGTTAAATCCATATTGGTTAGGGATTAGAATTCCTGGATAAAGTAGTTATAGTTACATTTATTTAGGAGATATCAGGTATTCCAGAACCTTGCCCAGGATGGGAAGGAAGGTGATAGGCCTGTGAGAGAAGGGGTTTGTTTTGGGTTTTTCAGGGTCTTTCATTAAGATTTTCAACAATGCAGTCTTCCATAGATCTGGAATGGTTCCTTCAAGAGACCATCTTGAAGGCAAGAGGTATATGAATCCTCCAAAATTTGCCACATAGCTTTCAGAAATGCTTGAATGCCTTCCCCTAAATAGGTGTATCCTTCACACTTTCTGTTATACATATGCTTTATGGTATCCACAAATTCAGCCTCCATCAGATCGTCTCCATCCAGACAATCAGTATTATCTCCATTGTCAGTCCTACTTTGGGCATGGATATCTGTTTCTGTATACAGGTTGTCTTATTTGATGCTGTCCAAAATTCTGTGGTAGATTCCACCTATGAGGTTTCTTCCAGGGGCTCTATCAGTTTTGATTGAACAGTATATTTTTCCTGGAATGATTTTGTTGTTTAAACATCCCAGTGGCTTCTCATTCTCTGCCATTTCAGCATGATTTTATGCTATTATGCTATCAAATTTCTCAGATTACTTTCTAATGTTCTGGTATCTCAATTTCAAGGTTTCAATCTGTTTTGCTGGGTGCCCATTCTAGCTTCTTTGAAATTAGTGTAGTGCCTGCCTGCCCTGAGATCATAAGAGTGATAATCAGAGCAGCAGTCAACCAAGATATGCAGTTCAGCCTTTGCATCTTTCTTGTCATTGAAACAGAGGCAGCCCTAAAGCATGACCCTTAGATAAAATTTACCTCACCTGTCATTGTCAATGACAGGCACCTGATTTGATCTTTGGCAATAATTTCACTCTAATGTTGGACAATTTAGTCAAATACAAAGATATCTCCACAGCAGAACTCCTTGATTCCATAGGAAATAGCTGTAGTTAGTGACTTGATTGTCAGCAAAGTGGAAAATATATTGGGAAAAAGGACAGGTGTAATAGTACCAGGGTATATCTGCCCAAGGCTTAGATGCTAATGCTTGGCACTAATGATGTTAAGAGTAAGAGGATTTAATTAACAAGTAGAGAGTAACAAGTATAATGTTGAGAAAAAGCTGAAATTGAAAGTGTCTGCAATTCTGTCCATACAAAATAGGAGGGAGTACTCAATAAGAGCCTTCTCAATCAATTCACAGCCCTGAGAGACTGTGAAAAGACCAACAGATCAACAATAGCCACAGGAAGAAGTGAAATTGTGATCCTTGCACTGCTTTTATTCGAATGTGCAGCAGCTAGAAAGCAAGGTGTTGGGATTTCAAGGCCTGCTGTGGGTCATCGTGGAACAAGGAAATTCGTGGGCTATGTTAGGGTAACTAAGAACAAATACATGTATACCATTGCTAGGACCATTGTAAATAAATTTGATGAATTTGAAGTAACAGTCAACTAATCAAAGGCAGACATGGGGATATCAGAGATATGGTACCACTCAGATATAATGGATTCAGAATTTGAATATGAGGAGTACATTGGTATACATGAAGGACATAGCGTTGCTTGTCAAATGGTACTGCCCCCCAACTCTGCTATACATGGACAGACAGGATGGGAGGGCTGTTAGTTAAGAAGCACATAAAGTTCATCCAGTGCATCTAGTGGACATTGTGCCCAGTGCAATGTTGAATCAGTTTCATGTGACCTAAGCACTGGATAAAGGATGAAAGGATGGTTGAGGAGGAGAAGACAGAGAGCAATTACCAATGGGCACTGTTCTTCTTGTACTAATGCTGTTAGCTGAATACCCTGAGTTCAATGCTGGGTCCATTGTTGTTTTCTGTATTTATTAATGAAATTGATGAAGACATGTCATGTATAATGTCTAAATTTGCAGATATACGATGAACATTGGCAGTTGGTTAATCACAGTAATCAGGATCTGTTACAGCAACAAGAACTAGTCAAATTAGGCAGACGGGCCGAAAAGTGGCAATTGAAGCTTAATATTAACAAATGCAAGTTACATCATATCGCAAACAGTAGTCCCAGATTAATGTACCATCTGTGCAGTGGCATGCACACTCAGGGTGGTGGAGAATGAAAAGACTTGAAGATAATCATGCAGACAGGCATATTGATCACAATATAAATCAATACACTAAGTAGCAAATTGATTTGCTTATTAACATTAGCAGAGGCATATAATGCAAGAAAGCAAGCTTATACAGCATCAGCCAAAAAAAAATACCATTCCCATATCACCCATCCATTCGCTCCACAAGTTTGTTCAGTTCTTCCTTGAATTTATTTAAGCTATCAACTTCCACAATGACAGATGGAAGTTTGTTCCAGCAGTCAACTACCCGCTGGCCAAAGGCAACTTGCCACACATCTATTCTACAACTGCCTTTCCTCAATTTGAGTTTATGCCTCCTTCAGGTTTGTAATCTGAGCAAGAGGAAAAATCACATCATCATTGAGCTTGCTCAAACCACCTCAATGCAGCAGTGCGTAGCACGCGCTTTTTGATTAGACCGGGGTTCGAGCCTGTCACCCCCAAATACGGAGGATGCGGAAGGGTCAGTGAATGACCACCGCATATCCCAGAGCAATATGGCCTTAGTTGCTAATGCTCCTAAAAAAAAAAAAAAAAAAAAACCCAAACCAAATAACACCTCAATCAGATCACGTCACAGGTGCCTAGTCTCCAGACACTGCAATTTGCATAATTTAAGCCTTTCTTGATAAGAACGCCCCTGTGTTCCCCTCACCACCCCTTGTTGCCCTTCTCTGTACTCATTCTAGCAACTCTACATCCTTCCTAAAATGAGGGCTCCAGATCTGTATGCAGTACTCAAGGTGCTGACCATTTACTTATACAAAGAGATAATCGCCTCCTTATCACTGCTAGTAAAATTCCTGTATATCATTGACAAAACCCCATGACCTGTTCTGTCAGCCTGTCTGCACTGCTCAGAAAACTTCATATCAAACTGCACAGTTACCCCCAGATATTTTTCATTCTCCACTACCCTGAGTGGTACTACACTCATGGTAGTGAAGCGCAATTGCCACTTCTCAGCCCATCTTCCCAACCTTTCTAGATCCTGTTGCAGTAGCATACTGTCATTAACAACCCTGCCAACCTTTGTATCATCTGGAAACGATGACATTAAGCTTGATATACCTTCATCAATATCATTGATAATATACAAAATGACAATGGGCCCAACACCAAACCCTGGGGGAATCCACGAAGAGCAGTTTCCATTAACACTGCCACTCAACCATCATTTTATCCATTTTAGCAACTTGCCCTTAATGCCATACTGCTCCAATTTGTACAGTAGTCTTCCTTGTGCAACAGTATCAAAAGCTTTCCTGAAATCCAAGTATATGATTATTTTTGTGTACACATTAAAACTATGCCCTACATTGTACAATAATGTTCTATATTAACTAAGAAAAATGGGAAATTAATGCAAGATATATTAAAATGATATACTAAAATTTAACAACGAATGTTTATAAAAAATCAAAGCAATGCAAATGAAAAAAAAGTCACAACAGATGATATATTATTGTCCCACTCCCTGTCTTAAAATCATCCTGCATGTGAATCAAGCACCATCTGATAAACAGTTCAGTGTTTTTACAAATGAAAAAAACTTTGAATATACCCCCCCCCCCCCAAATCAGTTCAAAAGAATCACAGACATGGTTAAAATATTATAAAGTTTACAGTTTCTTTTCAAATAATTGAAATGCTCTCCAGGAAACTTTAATTTTTGCACTATCATGATGAAAGCCAGATATGATTTCATGCTATTAATCTCTATTATGTTCCTTCATCCAGTAAGACCTGTTCTGTATTATTTCACAGAACAGATATAAAGTTATATCAATCATTGCAAGATATATACTACAGCAATTGTAAAACAAAGAACTGGCAGTTCAACTTTGTAGCTTCTAAACTGAACTGTAAAATGCTAGTGGCCAAGTTGTATTTCTTAGTTGCCATGATTACTGTATGATCATGGCAACTAAGAAATCCCTACTTGTTAAGCTCTTCTTGTATTCCTAAAAATTATGCCTTTGCATAAGTTGGGATACAAAGGCAATAATTCATTTTGATGTTACAACCAGATAAAGCTATCAACAATTGGATCATTTAACCCAAGTTTTAGATAAAAAATAACCTGCACTGGTCAATTGAAAAGGTATGGTGTCCCTGCATAATAATGTTAAATCCATTTTGCAAGAATCACACAATCTGACCTGCAAGTCGAACCTGTACCTAATGGCACCATACACTGTAAGCTTTGCACTATCAGATTGCCCCAACATGTGTATAGTCTGAGCAAGAAGAAGAATGCCATTGTTTATTCAGATAAGATTTCTCTAACTTTTTTGAAATGAAAGGGTTATAGCAACCAAGTGCAGTCATAATTGAAAAAATTATAAGCCTTTGATTCTAATAAAAGTATAATGTAAGAAATGAAATTGTCTTTTCAGCTTGATAATATGAAAACCCTTACACTAGGAATTTTCATAAAATGCATGAAAAAAGTTTAATTTCTATTTTTAGGTTCAAAAATTAATGCAAGAGAACTCCCATCTAAGATCTTTTGTTCACTGTGGAACAACTGATTCTTCAAGAACACATTCTCACCTCTTACCCAATGGCTACGAACTTCCCCCTGGACATTCTCATCCGGCATCTGTGCTTCCATCTCCAATAGTTGAAGGAATTATTTCTCGGTCACCTCGCTCTAGTCAACGACCACAGTCAATGTATGAGCCCAGGGAGAGACAACAACTACATCATCAGCAGTTTCCTCATATGTGGAATGCAGGATTTTCTGTAGGTCAAAGCTGTTGTCATAGTAGTTATGGTAGTAATCTGCCTAGGGATGATAGTGGTATAGTAAGTAACAGTTTTAAGTCTTTGCATGAAGCATATTGATTTATTGTATGCATGCCTGGCAGCTTTCCTATTAAAATTATAAGATTTCCAATATTTATGGTTTTCTAGTAAACCACCTTCAGGTGGCTTTTCTCGTGTTTGGTGCAGAGAGTATCGTAATTGTAGTATTAGTTTTAGTAATGGTAGTGGCATCTGTTGCAAGAATGCAAGCTTATAAAGCATCCGCCAACAAAAAAAAAAAAAAAAATCCTCTCCACATCATCCATCCATCCCTGAATTTATTCAAACTACCCACTTCCACAATAACAGATGGCAGTTTGCGCAAACAATCAACCACCTGCTGGCTGAAGGCAAACCTCCACACTTCTGCTTTGCAACCATCCTTATTCAGTTGAATTTATGCCCCAACATGTGTATAGTCTGAGCAAGAAGAAGAATGCCATCGGCATTGAGCTTGCTCAACCCATTCAAAGCCACACTTTGACTCTGAATGCCTCACTTTGAAAGCTTCACCTTACTCAGCCAATTCCTCAGTCAAATCTCCTCACAGGTGCCTAGTCTCCAGACACTTCAGTTTTCGGAACTGAAGCCTTTCTTGGTAAGACTACCATTTTGATCCCTTCACCAATCTCGTTGCTCTTCTCTGTACCAGTTAATCAGATCAGTATCCTTTCTAAATTTCTAAATTGAGGCCTCCAGGCCTGTATGCAGGACTCAAGATGAGGCCTAACCGTTACCTTATACAATGGAATGAACCCCTCCTTATTGCTGTCAGCAAAGTTCCTGAATATTTTTGACAAAACCTCATGAGCTCTCCTGGCATCCTGTCTGCATTGCTCAGAGAACTTCATAGGTGACTACACAATTATCCCCAGATTTTTTTCATTTTCCAGTATTTCCTGAGTTTAGTACCACACAGTACTTTACTCTGGGATTACTGCTACCGATACATGTTACTGTGCATTTATCAGTGTTAGAATTTAACTGCCATTTCTTAGTCCATCTGCCTAATTTTTTAGATTTGTTGAAAGCATACCCTGATTACTATTATTAACCACCCTACCAACCTTTGTATCATATGCTGACTTAAACATTAAATGATGCAAATGATTTCATAAATACTGAAAATGTTAATGGGCTCAGCACTGAAGCCTTGGGGGACTCCACTAATAACATCACTCTGTGAAAAGCAGTGTCCATTAATAACCACTCTATCTTCTACCATTCAACCATCCTTTTATCCAGAACAGTAACTTGCCCTTAATGCCTAACTGCTCCAATTTTTCAGCAGTCTTTTATGTGCAACAGAATTTAAAGACAACATGAATGCAACAGAAACTTGAATTTCCTAAAATTCAAGTTTGATAGTATGAACCAGAGCTGTAATGCTCAATACGTTCGACGTTGATATCAATATTTATAAAATAATAAGAGAAGTTTACCTCAATATAATACATAGAACACTTCCATATGATACTCTCCAGCAATTAAAAAGAAAAAATCGAAAATCTTACGTTACAGAAAAAATAATTAAAAATCAATTGAACACAATTAAAAATCAATCTAATGCAATTAAAAATTAAATAAATTAATTAAAAGAAATTTAACAAAAAGAAATTGACAACACTCGTATATACTTGATCGCATGCCCGCGACAATGTGTTAGAATTTGTGTGAACATGTTTTGACCCTTCCGATATTGTATTCAATTTGTTTAAAGTGTCTGTTTTTTATTTCTGAGGCCTGTGCTTCACATTGCAAATCTATGGAGGTCTTCAATACAGACCAATCACTAGGCTGTAGACTAATTTTTTAAATTTGTCGCGAAGTTTCCTAACCTGGGAAAGGTATTTTCGTTTATTAGAATACCGAGATCTTAAGGCAAGTTTGACTATATTACGTGATGTGGCAAGTGCTTGTTGCTTTATGCCCGACATTTTATGATTTAAATTGATCCTGACAAACTTCGGAACGATGTTTTGAAAGCAATATTTCAGAAAAGAAATATGGTAAGTTTGGGCCGAGTATTTTAGTGTTAATCTACATGTAATTTTGCACCAATTCAAAAAATCCCCCATAATTGTGTGTATTGATTCCCTATTTAAGTTTCATGTGTTTAATTAATTAATTTAATTTTTAATTTTTATTTGATTTTTAATTGTGTTCAATTGATTTTTAATTATGTTCAGTTGATTTTAATTATTTTTTTCTGTAATGTAAGATTTTCAATTTTTTTTTTCTTTTTAATTGCTGGAGAGTATCATAGGGAAGTGTTCTACGTATTATATTGAGGTAAACTTCTCTTATTTTACAAATACTAAAATTCAAGTGTATGCGACCAAAATTTATTTTTCTTCCAGTTCCTTTGTTACTGCATCATGGTATCCAATCAGATTGGTCAGACAAGACTGCCATTCTACAAATCCTTCTTGTGACAGCAATATAATTGCATTCCTGTCTAGATGGCCTTGATTTACCTTTTTAACCAGTGACTCCATTATTTTCCCTGGAACAGAAGTTACACTAACATGTCTGTGATTACTTATGTCACCTTTTGATTCTACTTTGTGAATTGGGGATACATTCACACATGGTGAAACCCATGTTTAGTCTCTAGAGCAAAGTTTCCGGCATCCCCCTCCCCTCATACTTCTCCTTCAACCCATGCACGGTACTAAGTACTATAGGTTTTGATACCTTTCGTGTTTGGGGATTTCATAAAAAAAAAAAAAAAATCTCCAGTCCCTAAGGACCTCCCCTGAATCCATTGCATCTCATTTTGAGAGATTCTCTCATAATTATGATTAAGGATTTGCTTACTTCCTTTGCTGTGCCTCCCTTAATATATATAGATACCATCTACACTAGGCACCTTTTTTTATCTTTAGCTTCAATAATTTCTCTTCCGCTTTCCTCTCAGTTTTACAAAATCATTTAGCTCTCTGTTAGAGTTTGATAAACTTCTCACATCCCATTCCCTAAAGAATTTTTGTTTCCATGTAGATGCAATGTACCTATTCAGTTTGTCTGCAACCTGAGCAGGATCATCAACTGTTAGACCATCAACATCATGTGGACCAATGTGGTATAACTCTTTCTTCTACTGTTAATATAAATAGTCTTTGCTGCTTGTCTTTGCCAGTGACATTGTATTCTGTCTTAGCATACTTAACCTCCTTTGTAACTTGATTGCATCTAGTGATACTTTATATGCATCCAGTGCATCTTTCTTCTCTGCCACAAATCCAATCAGTTCATCTGACTTCTCCATTTAGGACTAAGCCTTGAATAGTATTTCAAGGCCTAAATGGATGTCAGATAAAAACTATTAAAGTATTTCCTTGAGTAATATTTTGCTGTTGGTAATGTCATCAGTTGGTCCTCACTGCATAGAATTTAAAAACTCTCTGAGACCACTCTAGTCACCCTTTTGAAAGCAACAGTCCTTACCCTTGACAGTAGTTATATCTTTAAGTAAATCCCACATGTGGGATTTACTTAAAACCCTGCATTATTGCACAAAAGGTCACTGCTGATAATCAGATCAAGAGTATTGCTTTCTCTTGTTGCATCTCTAACTTGCTAGTGTTGGAAACAATCAGGTTGGACAAAAAAAAGTCAAGTTGGGCAGATGGGCTGAGAGGTGGCAACTGAAGTTTGACATTGGCAAATACAAAGTATTGCATATGGATAGTAGTAACCCCAGAGTAACCTACCAGCTGTGTGGTACTACACTCAGGGTAGTGGAGAATAAGAAAGACCTGAGGGTAATTGTGCAGTCGGATATGAAGCTTTCAGAGCAGTGCAGACAGGCTGCCAGAAAAGCCCATGGGGTCTTGTCAGTGAAATACATGAACTTTGCTACCAGGGATAAGGAAGTGATTATCCCCTTGTATAAGGCAGTGGTCAGACCATACCTTGAGTACTGCACAGGTCTTCAATTTAAGAAGGATGTAAAGCTGCTGGAATGAGTACAGAGAAGGGCAACGATATTGGTGAGTGGAACAAAGAGGTACTCTTACCAAGGAAGGCTTAAGTTCTTTAAATTGCAGCATTTGGAGACTAGGCACCTGTGACGTGATCTGATTGAGGTGTATAAGGCTTTTAATGGTTTGAGCAAGATGACGGAATTCTTCCTCTTGTTCAGATTACACACTTTTGGGGCATGAATTCAAATTGAGGAAAGACAGTTGCAGAATAGATTCAAGGAAGAGCTGGACAAACTTTTGGAGCAAAGGGATAGGTGAAATGAGAAGTGTGGTGTTTTTTTTTTTTTTTGACTGATGCTGCATAAGCTTGCTTTCTTGCATCATATGCCACTACTATAATTAATCATACAATAAATCTACAAAATCTACTGTGTGAATGGTTTACTGAGTTTTGGTTAATGGTTTACCGAGATCATTAATACCAGAGTTAGAAGAAAAGTAGCATGCTAACACGCAACTGTTATCTTTAGTTAGGTGGCAATCGAACCATTGGATTTTAACAGAGTTGGGAAAAAGTTGTAGCCAATAGCATTCTGGTCTCTTGCCAAAGCTATTTCAAGTGGCAATTGAAAGAAGAGCAAATTTTCTATTGTCAGCCTTTCAAAATCTGAGACTAATTAATAACTGCTTTACAGTTTATGCGTGCTTTGGTGTAGGCAGAAAATGAACTTGGAGATTTAGATGCAAGCCAATTGCGATACTCAAAATTCTTATTTTGAACAAACCCATTTATTGGAAAACTGAGGTTTAAATAAAAGACAAGAATTTAATATAATATGGATATATTAATTTAATATGTGATAATTTAATATGGAGTGTGTGGTAAAGGAGTTCATTCCTATAAGAATAATTTCACTGAAACAATCTGAGCAAACATTGATATCAGAAGATTTAAAACAGTAATTCAACCAAGAAAAAGAATATAAATCTCACAGTTGATCCCATTCTTATAATGTCAAACAATATGAGCTTGAAAGTGGTAATAAAGGAAAGGCTCCATTTGAGAAAAGACCATCAAGTTTCACAAACAACCCTTGGAAGGGTTGTTTGTGAAAAAGAGATCAAGTGTTATTTGCATGCTTAGGATTGGTATTCTGGTTAGTAGCTGAACAACCGTGCAAGAGCCTGATCATCTCAACCATCTGAGTCCATGTGACTAGAAAACAGAAGCCAGTCGGAGTTGTGAACCTTAAAATCACCAAGAGAAATTACCTCACTCTTAGGAAAGTTGGCCTCAAGAAAGGAAGTCAAAGAGTTCCAGGGAATTGGGAGATCGACACAGGAAGCAGATGAATTTTACAGAATAGTGTGTGTATATATATATAGAGAGAGAGAGAGAGAATGTCTTCGGAATCTCCTCGAAAACAGACGATAAGTTACAAAGTCACTGATGGAAATATCAGAGTTAACACAAGTACCATCTTTGAAGCAAAAGGAATTATACAACAAATAATTCAGAAAACTGAGATGAACAGTGGTTGATTCAACTGATAATTAGGATTCTGTCAGAAAGAGTACATGGGGTTTGGCAGACTGCAAGTGGAAATTGACATCATTGAGATTAGAACTGAGATAACGTATATTTGTGAAATGAATGGAGAAGAGAGAGGTGTATTCTCTATGATGTCCATTTTGCAGATTAGTTTGTTCTATTAGTTTGATAATTCATGATGTATTCAGTGGTAAGAAAAGGTTGGGAGGACATGCTGTATGAAGTAATGAAATTCTTGTGTATATTGTACACATGGCAAGAATGTGCCCAGCTCCTTGACATAATGTGGCCTCAACAATGCTCCCTGCATAGACACTACTTGGACTCCCTCCAGTCACTATCTTGCAGAGTACAGGCAAGATTATACACTAGCTGATCTGGAAGCCCCCTAAAGAGTTGCCAATAAGTCCTGCCTGGTGGACTATCTAGTGGCCAGCCTGTCAACATTGTTCTAGAGCTGTAATCCTCAAAATATAAGGAAGATTGGTTCTCACCATGATGCCCATTACACCTCAAAAGACATCAGTCAAACTGCATGATGGAAGAGATTGGAGTTGCCAGAGCTTTGCTCTGGAGCCTAACATGGGTTTCATCACTTCAAGCATTCAGTAAGCAAATTGGTGGTATTGCACTGGTCCATCACCTCTGTGTGACTAAGCAATACTGGTCCATCACCTAGTATTGCTTAGTCACACAGAGGAATTTCATAGGAATCACACAGAAATCTCACATAGATTATCATAAGCATGTGGTTTGGGTGCCACACCTTGACACCTGCTTGCATTGGTTCACACCTGGGTTTTCACCTCCAGTATCCTAGGTGCATTATTTCAGGACTTGCACACAGGAGCTACTAGGGATGTTTATTATTTTCTTCCAAGGATTTGCTGTTTACAATCATGTCATTAAAGAAGATTAAGCAAGCTAAGACAAATTATCATAAGACTTTAATTAAGAATGCAAAGAAAAGTAGCAAATTCAATGGAAAAGTTTGGCGAAACACAAGCAGTTTCTCTTGGCATCTCAAAGGCTTTTAATCGTATTTGGCATAAAGGTATTCTAAACAAGCTTTCATCTTATGGTTTTCCAACTGTTTTTTGTGATTGGTTATCCAGTTTTCTCTCTGACACCTTACTGAGGGTGATGGTAGATGGCTACCATCATCTTCTAACTTCTCAACTAATGATAGTGTCCCCCAAGGTTCTGTTCTTTCCCCCACACTTTTCCTCTTGTATATTAATGACCTTCTTCCACTGACTGGAAATCCTATCCATAGTTTTGCCGATGATAGCACATTCATTCCACTTTCCATTTTGAGAAACCTTGCCCTGCTCAATCAGCTTCAGCTTCTCAAATATCTGCTACCAATTCCTTAAATGCTGATCTCCAGGTAATTCTCCAGTGGGGCAAAGACAGCTTAGTTGATTTCAATCCTTCTAAAACTGTCTTGTCTCATATCTTGCAAAAAGGATTCTTCTGCTCCTATGCTTATCTTTGGTGACACTCCAATTTCTAGGCAAAATGATATATCTCTTTTGGGGATTACCCTGACTTCTAATCTCTTTTAGCACAAGCACATTACAAATATTGCTTCCTCTGCATCTAAAAAACTTGGTTTTCTCTTTCGCTCTCGGCGTTAACTTTTCTTCCAAACAGCTTTGCGAATTGTACACAGTTCACTGTGCACAAATCGCAAATATGCCCTTCCATGGAATATTGTTCCCACATCTGGAGCGGTGCCCCCAAAACCTTTCTCAGTCTTCTAGATTCCATTCAGAAGAAGGCAGTTACATTAATTAATGACTCATCTCTCCACTCTCTGTCTCATAGACATACTGTTTCTGCTGCACACGTTTTCTACAGATACTTCCACAAGCACTATTCTTCTGAATTGGCTTCAATAATTCCGACTCTCTCTCTTTCAAAACAGTCCGAACGCGTGCTGCCACCAGCCAACATCCATTTACTGTCCAACTTCAAACTCACAGAACCAACTTTTCATCTTCCTCTTGTATTCATTCAGCTGCTGTTTTCTGGTACAACCTTCCTTCATAATATTTATTGAAAATTATAGTCTACAGAAGTTGAAGTCTAATGTCAACAAATATCTTCTTTCATCTTCTTAGCCTCTAACCTATACACGGTACTAAATACTATTTATTCAATTACCTCGTTAAATAAAAAAGTACGTTTTTCATTAACAGCATGAAAGGCTAATTCTGACGCTTCTCTGAACAAGAAAAACGAACTGAGGCCACGTGTTGATTAACACGAAAATTCAGAGGAAGCCCCATAGTACCCTGATAAGACAAGTCGAAATCACCACAAGAAACGTATACCAATTCATTTATTTGTCTTACGAACAAAGAAAAGACTAAGCGATTGTTCAGTATAGTGTGTTATTTACGTATTGGCCTGGCCACAATTTTAAATTCGGTATCTTTAAAGAATATGTTAAGTTGTTTGTGCCACTGTTCAACGTATGGGACAGAAATAAAGTATTTTTTGATATTACTATTGGTGGTTGGCGTAGTTTTTTATATCCTGTCCTTAGCTTGTACCCTAATTCGGTTTATTGTAGCAAGGAGTAACCCCTGTTTAATAATCTGCTGGTTAATATTTGTATTTCTGAGTCTAAAGCACATTTCGTCATTGAATATTTATAGGCATTGACAAATTGATTAAAGATAATACACCTTTTGTAGGTGAACGGGTGATAGTTGTTATAATGCAGAAGCATACTGACGTTTCCAGGTTTATGATGGATGTAAGATTGGATTTTGTTCGAGTCCTGAGTATTAGTATTAGCAAAGGCACATGTTGAAAGAAAGCAAGCTTATATAACATTAGCCAAAAAAAAAAATCTGATCTCACTCCAAATGTTTGTCTAGTTCTGCCTTGAATCTATTTAAGCTATCAACTTCTGTAACGACAGATGGAAGTTTGTTCCGGCAATCAACCACACGCTGGCTAAACGCAAACTTCCGTACATCTATCTTACAACTGTCTTTCCTCAATATTGAATTTATGCCCTCTCAGGCGATTATTCTGAGCAAGAGGAAGAATCCCATCAGCATTGAGCATGCTCTCAAAACCATTCAAGGCTTTATACTCCTCAATCAGATCACCTCGCAGGTGCCTAGTCTCCAAACACTGTAATCTGCAAAACTTAAGCCTTTCTTCGTAAGAGCAACCCTTTGTTCCATTCACTAATCTTGTTGCCCTTCTCTGTACTCGTTTCAACAGATATCCTTCTTAAAATGAGGCCTCCAGACCTGTATACAGGTCATTACCTCCACACCTGGAAGCAATGATCAGGCCTCAAGGTGTGGCCTGACCATTGCCTTATACAAGGGGATAATCATCTCCTTATCTGTGCTAGAGATTCCTGTATATCATTTACAAGACATCATGTGTTACTCTTGCAGACCATCTGCACTATTCAGAAAACTTCATATCTCCCTGCACAATTACCCTAAGGGGCTTTCACTCTCTACCACTGTCAGTGTAGTACCACACAGTTGATACGTTACTCTGTGGTTACTGCTTTCCATATGCAATACTTTACATTTGTCAATGTTAAACTTCAGTTGCCACCTCTCAGCCCATCTGCTCAACTTTTCTAGATCCTGTTGCAGCGTACTGTCATTAGTGTCATTAACAACCCTGCCGACCTTCTTATCATCTGCAAACTTAGACATTAAGCCTGATATACCATCATCAATATCATTAATGAATACAGAAAACAACAATGGACCAAACACTGAACCCTGAGAGACTCTATTAATAACATTAGTCCAAGAAGAGCAGTGTCCATTGATTACCACTCTCTATCTTCTTCCACTCAACCATCCCTTTATCCATAGCAACAATTTGCCTGCAATACCACACTGCTCCAATTTGTGCAGCAGCCTTCCATGTGCAACAATATCAAAAGCCTTTCTAATATCCAAATATATGATATCAAAATTATTCTTTGCATCTAGTTCCTTTGTGACTACATTATAGTATCCAATCAAATTGGTCAGACAAGGCTTCCCCTTAACAAACCCATGCTGTGTCTGAGCTATAACTGAAGTCTTGTATAGTTGATCCTGCAGTGCCTCCATTAATTTCCCTGGAACAGAAGTTAAACTCACAGGTCTATAATTACTTGTGTCGGCCTTTGATCCTCCTTTGTGAATTTTGGTCACATTTGCACATCTCCAGTCTGTGGGTACCTCCCCTGAGTCCAAGGAAGCTCTCATAATTATGGCTAAGGGTTTGCTTACTTCCTTTGCTGCCTCCTTCAATATAACTGGATAGATCCCATCCACCCCAGGTGCCTTTCTTGTGTTTATCTTCAACAATTTCTCCTCCACTTTACTCTCAGTTATTACAAGATTCTCTAGCTTACTGCCAGAGTTGAATACACCTCTGGTATTCCCCTCGCTGAATAACTCCTCATGTGTGAATGTCGATGCAAAATATTCATTTAATTTAACTACCTGAGCAGGATAATCATCAGTTGACCCATTGATATCAAGTGGACCAATCTGATTCATCCCCTTCCTTCTGGAGTTTACATAAGTAAAGAACTCTTTGCTGTTTTTCTTTGCATCCCTTGCCAAAGATTTCTCGTAATCTGCCTTTGCCTGCCTAACCTCCTTTGTAACTTGGTTACAGATCAACTTGTATCTATCATAGGCTTCTGTGTCACGTGTTAATTTATATGTATCCCATGCATTTTTCTTCTCTGTCATATGTCTCATTAGTTCATCTGACATCCATTTAGGCCTAGACCTTGAACAATATTTCTTAGTTGATATGTAGAGCCTAGTAGCTTCCAAGATAAGTTCTTTGAATGCTTCCCATTTTGAATTTGCTGTTGGTAACATTTTCAGTTGGTCCCACTGTATAGAATTTAAATACTGTCTCAGTCCATCGTAGTCGCCTTTACGAAAGCAAAAACCCTTCCCTTTACCCCTGATGGTAGTTACCTCTTTGAGTAAATCCCACTTCAGCACACTGTGATCACTGCCATCTAGTGGTTCCTTTATCTGCAGATTCTTAATGCATGAAGAATCACTGCTGATAATCAAATCAAGAGTATTCCTTGTTGCCCTTCCGAACATGCTGATGTAGAAAACAATCATCCAATAAATCCACAAAAGCCTTGATAGTGTGTGAGTGACCAACCCACAAATTCCAGTCAATATCTGGGAAATTAAAATCCCCCATTATAAGACTCTCTGATATACTGGCCCACTCTATTTCCCTGTACAGTTTCTTATTATACTCATCAGAGTCATTAGGCCTATAGCACACTCCTACTCTCAATTTTGATCTCCCAATGCTTATGTCACACCAAACTGACTCGACACTGCACTATCCAACGATGTCAACTGGCTTCACTTCTTTGGATTTTGTGTTTCTTAACTAATAGCATAACCCTCCTCCCCTTCCAATCCTGTCTATCCTTTCTGTAGACGTACTCTCCAAATTCCAGTTCTGCATTCCTGATATCTGTGTGACACCACGTCTCTGATATCCCAACAATATCTGCCTTTGATGCTTTGACCAATACCTCAAATTCATCAAATTTATTTACCAAACTCCTAGCATTGGTGTACACGCAAATATACATGCACCTGTTTCTATTCTTAGCTACCCTAACACAAACCATGTATTTACTTGTACTGTAATGACTCCCAGCAGTCTCTGAAATATCCTGCATCTTGTTTTTCAGGCTTCTGCTCATTCCAATAGAAGCAGTTCAAGAATAAATTTCACCTCTGCCAGTGGCTACTGTTAATCTATTAGTCTTTGTATCCCCCCAAGTTAGCAGTTTTCTGACCCACCTAACACTGCCTTAACATCATCAGCAAATATTCTTGCACCCTTTCTATTTAAGTGTATCCCATCCCTGTAGAAGCAGTCTCTCCTGTTAACAAGTACAGTCCAGGCTGAAAAAAATTTTACCCCTTGAGCCTTGCACAATCTTTCCAGGGCCGAATTGATCGACAAGGCTCTCATCATATACTCTCTCCTATTGTGTCTGTGTAGAATTGCAGACACTTTCAAATTCAACCCTAATTCACGGCTTTTTATCAACAGTGACCTTTACTTGTTAAGTAATTCTGCCGGTCTCCTACTCTTGATATCATTAGTGCAATATATATGACATTTGTACAAGCCTGGACTAAACCATTTTTGAGCTTTATTGATAGTAAATTATACTTTTGGAATAAAATTTTTAGTTGCTGTTCCTTTTATATTTGAATTTGAACATTCTTGCCAGTTTTTAATTAATAGATCACAATGTTTCTTTTTTAAAAATTATTAATAGTAATATTCCTGATACTTAATGAAATTCCTTTTCTAATATGATAACATATACTTTTATGGATTACACGAAGGTCTAACAGTTGAGTACCTGCTATTACCTTTAAAGCAGGAGATGAAACTGTTCTACATGCTTGAAGTAAAGCTAAAAAATTATTTTTGAATTGTAGTAAGTATAGATTGGATAGTTAACAGAGCAGCTCTTTAATACCAGATGCATGCAGCATAGGTTAAAATTGGTATTAAAACTGAATTTTACAATAATGGTAGTTTGGTAATACAAAATTCTACCACTCCACTCATCAGAACTTTCCTCTCCACTCTTTATACTCCACTCATGCCATGACACCCTAAATCATAAAAGCAAAAAAAAAAAAAAAAAAAATTGTTTCTCTAATAAATTCTGCCATATTGAGGAGGTAAGGTCATATCTTCCAATATCTGTTGTGATTGTATTTTTCCATAAACTGCTTTTTTTTTGTTCCCTTTCTCTTTTTTTATTGGAAAAAAAAAACAGGTATGGTATATTGAGGTTCACTGTATTTATTCTTAAGTTTTTTTTTGTTTTTTTTTTAGAAATGATTGTGGTTCTTTTTATTTCACAATCCTTTTCTTTAGTTTAGTTTAGTTTAGTTTCATTTTCGCCCAGTGATGGAATCCTAGTGGATTAGGATAGTTATTCTTATTCAGCCAGGATATTTAAATACTCTGTGTATTTTTATCATTTATTTCGTAGTAAATTAATTGAATAAAAAAAAGTGGTGTAAAAGTTCTGTTATTCATTTTGTAGTTAGAACATTCTGATTTTTTCTTTATTTGATAATGTTGCTTACACTTGAGTATAAGGTATGTTAATAAAGTCTTATGCTAAAACATATCAAATTCCTTCCAAACATGATTAATAAATAAAAAATTGTGCATTTTATTTTTACTAGGGGCACACACACTCCAGCCATTCTTCCAGGAACAGTGGAGAATATGATAATACCTCTGCCAATATCAGCTGCAATAGGTATGTCAAAATTATTATTATTTCAACAAAAAAACTATATTGTTGCAAAAGATGTGCTTCGTTCAAAAAAGGAGCCTTGAAATTTATAAGCCAACAGACTAGAAGTTATCACAAGAAAATGGGCAAGTTCAGTTAAAAGAAGGCCATGTAAAATACAACAGGATGTTAACAGTTGTGTGGGTTACTTTCCTGAAGACCACGGTGATTGATAAGATTAAAGGCCTGTAGGATAAATTGTGGTTAGGTTTGAAACTTGCAAGACATTTTTGCATAAAATGTATTTGATATTGATCTATACATATTAACCAGCCATTCATTTTACTAGGTACACTTTGTGAAAATAGTGAACATGTGATTGTAGGGCGCCATTAAATTTCTATTTAATTGGCATTCGAAATTTAAAGGATTATTATTTTATTATCTTTACATTTAAATGTTCTAAATTATCTTAAAAAGTTCCTTCTGCAATATTTTTACTCTTGTTACCCCTCTCTTCCCTCCCTGTTGGTTTGATCGTTATGTTTAATTTTGACTCTTTTCGCTCTTCTGTCTTGCCATGCCATTATTTTTAATTCTTGTTCTAATTTATTTTTATATTTCAAGCATCATGTAGATGAATATGCTTTTTGCTTCCTCTTTACCTTTTTATTTTATTATTTTTTATTATGAAATATTCAGTTTTCAACTATTTCAAACATTATTCAAATACAGTCGAACTTCCCTATAACGAATTCGATAAATCCAGAAAAAATTAGTTATAGAGGAATTTCGTTATACAGAGAATATCTTTTTTATTAGAAATCATCTAATTAGAAAATGAAAACGAATCTACATTTATTTTTAATGTATTTTATTTCAAAAACACTTATTTATATTACGTTTACACAATTTTCACCAGTAAGTATCATAAATTTAAAAAAATCTGTAATTTTCGTTTGCACAGTACAATTAAAAAATGTCTGATTCTCAAAGAAAACCTCACATTTGTTCAGAGCATTAAAAACATTATCAGGAATGTTTTCACAAAACTGTAGACCCATATGAACCATTTTAAAAGCGTGAATCACTTCTTCGCAAGTTGGCTTTTCTACGGGTTGTTCTGATGCGTCTTCAGCATCATCGTTAATTTCTTCGTGACCATGGTTGCGTCTAACACTTTTCAGCAGTATTTCATCTTCATTTGGATGTTCTGTTATAGTCAGATCTTGATCTACATAAATATAACTATCCAGTGTTATTTCATTTTCAATGTTTCAACAACTCAGTGTTCTTATGGGCCTATATGAGAGCTTGAAGGACAGGGTGGATGCCCTCGAAGGAACTAAAGTGAGGGCCCATCAAGCTCTCAGCTGCCCACATCAACGCCAGAGCTTGCACTTGGTCATCGTGAAACACAGTGGCAACCCACAAGGCAGAATGCGCTGGGCCCAAAGGAACTAGTAGTTGTTGGTGACTCTATTGTCAGGGAAACAGGGAACATGCTTTGTAAAAAGGATAGGTTGAACAGGACCAGGGTATGTCTGCCAGGGGCAAAGGTTGATGACGTTGTAGAGCAGATATCATCTTTTAAGGGCACAAAAGGTGATATAGTTGTACACGTTGGCACTAATGATATCAAGAGTAGGAGACAGGCAGAATTGCTTAACAAGTACAGGTCACTGTTGAAAAAAAGCCATGAAATAGGGTTGAATTTGAAAGTGTCTGCAATTCTGCCCAGACACGATAGGAGGGAGTATATGATGAGAGCCTTGTCGATCAATTCGGCCCTGGAAAGATTGTGCAGGGCTCAAGGGGTAGAATTTTTTTCAGCCTGGACTGTACTTGTTAACAGGAGAGATTGCTTCTACAGGGATGGGATACACTTAAATAGAAAGGGTGCAAGAATTTTTGCTGATGCTGTCGAGGCAGTTTTAGGTGGGTCGGAAAACTGCTAGTTGGGGGGGATACAAGGACTAATAGATTAACAGTAGCCACTGGCAGAGGTGGAAGTGATTCTTGCACTGCTTCTATTGGAATGAGCAGAAGCCTGAAAAACAAGATTCAGGATATTTCAGAGACTGCTGGGAGTCATTGCGGTACAAGTAAACACATGGGTTGTGTTAGGGTAGCTAAGAATAGAAAAAGGTGCATGTATACTTGCGTGTACACCAATGCTAGGAGTTTAGTAAATAAATTTGATGAATTTGAGGTATTGCTCAAAACATCAAAGGCAGATATTGTTGGGATATCAGAGACTTGGTGTCACACAGATATAAGGAATGCAGAACTGGAATTTGGGGAGTACAACATCAACAGAAAGGATAGACTGGATAGGAAGGGAGAAGGGGTTATGCTATTAGTTAAGAAATACATAAAATCCAAGGAAGTAAAGCCAGTGGACATCGCTGGACAGTGTAGTGTCGAGTCAGTTTGGTGTGACATAAGCATTGGGAGATCAAAATTGAGAGTAGGAGTGTGCTATAGGCCTAATGACTCTGATGAGTATAATAAGAAACTACAGGGAAATAGAGTGGGCCAGTAAATCAGCGAGTCTTATAATGGGAGATTTTAATTTACCAGATATTGACTGGAGTTTGGGGGCTGGTCACTCACACACTAGCAAGGCTTTTGTGGATTTATTGGATGATTGTTTTCTACATCAGCATGTTTGGGAGGCAACTAGAGGGGGGAATACTCTTGATTTGATTATCAGCAGTGATTCTTCATGCATTAAGAATCTGCAGATAAATGAACCACTAGGTGGCAGTGATCACAGTGTGCTGAAGTGTGATTTACTCAAAGAGGTAACTACCATTAGTGGTAAAGGGAAGGGTTATTGCTTTCGTAAAGGCGACTAAGATGGACTGAGACAGTATTTAAATTCTATACAGTGGGATCAACTGATGATGTTACCAACAGCAAATGCAAAATGGGAAGCATTCAAAGAACTTATCTTGGAAGCTACTAGGCTTTACATACCAACTAAGAAATATTGTTCAAGGTTTAGGCCTAAATAGATGTCAGATGAACTGATGAATCATATGGCAGAGAAGAAACATGCATGGGATACATACAAATTAACACATGACACAGGAGCCTATGATAGATACAAGTTGATCTGTAACCAAGTTACAAAGGAGGTTAGGCAGGCGAAGGCAGAGTACGAGAAATCTTTGGCAAGGGATGCAAAGAAAAACAGCAAAGAGTTCTTTACTTATGTAAACTCTAGAAGGAAGGGGATGAATCAGATTGGTCCACTTGATATCGATGAGTTAACTGTTGATGATCCTGCTCAGGTAGCTAACAAACTAAATGAATATTTTGTTCTAGCAGGAATCGACATTCACACATGAGGAGTTATTTAGTGAGGGGAAAGCCAGAGGTGTATTCAACTCTAGCAGTAAGCTAGAGAATCTTGTAATAACTGAGAGTAAAGTGGAGGAGAAACTGTTGAAGATAAACACAAGAAAGGCACCCGGGGTGGATGGGATCTATCCAGTTATATTAAAGGAGGCAGCAGAGGAAGTAAGCAAACCCTTAGCCATAATTATGAGAGCTTCCTTGGACTCAGGGGAGGTACCCGCAGACTGGAAATGTGCAAATGTGACCCCAATTCATTAAGGAGGATCAAAGGCTGACACAAGCAATTATAGACCTGTGAGTTTAACTTCTGTTCCAGGAAAATTAATGGAGGCACTAGTTAAAGAAGCACTGCAGGTTCATTTGGACAAGACTTCAGTTATAGCTCGGACACAGCATGGTTTTGTTAAGGGGAAGTCTTGCCTGACCAATTTGATTGGATACTATGATGCAGTCACAAAGGAACTGGATGCAGGGAATAATTTTGATATTATATACTTGGATCTTAGAAAGGCTTTTGATACTGTTGCACATGGAAGATTGCTGCACAAATTGGAGCAGTGTGACATTGGAGGCAAATTGCTGCTGTGGATAAAGGGGTGGCTGAGGGGGAGAAGACAGAGAGTGGTAATCAATGGACACTATTCATCGTGGACTAATGTTATTAGTGGAGTCCCTCAGGGCTCAGTGTTGGGTCCATTATTGTTTTCTGTATTCATAAATGATATTGATGATGGTATATCAAGCTTAATGTCGAAGTTTGCAGACGATACAAAGGTAGGCAGGGTTGTCAAGGACACTACTGACACTATGCTGCTGCAACAGGTGGAAAGGTTGAGCAGATGGGCTGAGAGGTGGCAAATGAAGTTTAACATTGACAAATGTAAAGTACTACACATGGGAAACAGCAACCCCAGAGCAACGTATTAACTCTGTGGTACTACACTGACAGTGGTAGAGAATGAAAGGGACCTGGGGGTGGTTGTGCAAGCAGATATGAAGTTCTCTGAGCAGTGCAGACGGGCTGCAAGAGTAGTTCATGGTGTATTGTCAATGATATATAGGAATTTTTCTAGCTTCTCATTTCAAGAAGGATGTAGAGCTGCTGGAACGAGTACAGAGAAGGGCAACAAGATTAGTGAATGGAACAAAGGGGTGCTCTTACGAAGAAAGGCTTAAGTTTTGCTAATTACGGTGTCTGGGGACTAGGCACCAGCGAGGTGATCTGATAGAGGTGTATAAAGCCTTGAATGGTTTGAGCATGCTCAATGCTGATGGGATTCTTTCTCTCGCTCAGAATAATCACCTGAGAGGGCATAAATTCAAATTGAGGAAAGATAGATGTAGGATAGACGTGCGGAAATTTGCCTTTAGCCAGCGAGTGGTTGGTTGGTTGAACAGACTTCCATCCCTTGTCGTGGAAGTTGATAGCCTAAATAAGTTTAAGGCTCAGCTGGACAGATATTTTGAACGAACAGAGGGGTGAAGTGGAAGTGGTTATTTTATTTTTTTTTTTTTTTGGCTGATGCTGCATAAGCTTTGCTTTCTTGCATCAAATGCCTCTGCTAATGCTAATGCTTCCGGACGATACTAATAATGTCCAAAAGTTTTTCAGTTGTGAAAGAGGCAGTTCATCTTGTTCGTCCAGTTGTTATTCGACTTATATATATATATATTTTTTTTTTTTTTTTTTAAATATTATTAGCAGGAGTTTCATGATCAGATTCCCACCCTTTATAATGTGTATTGCTTTCATTTTACGTACTATATGAGGATGGGTCAAATGAGATTGATATTAATGCTTCTTCCAAACAATAGGGCATGCCAATTCTCCTGTGTGACAGCATGCAGAGTGCTGTGTTGGGTATGTCCAAGTTAGCACAAGTTAATTATTACTTGTTAATTTCACAATCAGAAATTCTCTAATGTGTGAAAAATATGTATATTAACAACTGTATGTTGTGCCCACTGCTGTATAAGTGGACAGATTGTTTACAATGATAGAAATAAAACTTTGGAGTATAACCTTTGCCCAGGACAAACTTACACAGTTGTCACAGAAAAAAACATTGTCTTGGCAGACAATGCCATCGAGGCATATCAGTGTATAGTAGGTAATGATGTGGCCATCATCCAAGACAAAAATTAATTTTCAATTTTCTCAACAAGGAAAAAAAGTTTACAAATGGAATTGTTTTTATAACACAATGTAAAGGAGAAAATGACCTCTTGAATCATATAGTGACTGTGAATGAGACATGGAGTATTTGAACAATAAGCAGTTCAATGTATAGTGGAACATCCGTCATGATCCTGCTCGAGTAGTTGATAAACTGAATAAGTATTTTGCATCTACATTCACACATGAAGAGCTATTCAAGGAGGGGAATGCTATTAGTTCATCAAACTCTAACAGGGAGTTAAGTGATTTTGTAATAACTGAGAGCAAAGTGGAGGAGAAATTGTTGAAGTTAAACATAAAAATTGTTGAAGTTAAACATAAATAGTTAAACATCATTTCATTATAACTGGATTCTATCCAGTTATAATGAAATGATGCAGCAAAGGAAGTAAGCAAACCCTTAGCCCTAATTATGAGAGCATCCTTAGAGTCAGGGGAAGTCCCCTTGGACTGGAGATGTGCAAATGTATCCCAAATTCCCAAAGGGAGTTCAAAGAGTGACACAAATAATTACAGACCTGTTAGTTTAACTTCTGTACCGAAAAGAAGTAGTAACCCTTGCCAGGTTAAGGATAGGACGCTCGTATCTTACTCATTCCTATCTACTTAGAGCCGAAGAACCGTCTCAGTATAATCAGTGCCATTTACTAGTAGATTGTCCAACTTTTATAAACCAAAGAAAAAGAGCCTTTAAGTCTAAAACTAATATTCAAGATATCCTCAAAACGGCCTCTAAGGTTGGGAGAATAGTTCATATCACAAATTTAAATAAATACACCAACCGTTTTGATTAAAATAGTTTAATACTGTAAAAATATAAATATGATAAAATGTACCAAGTGATACAGTGGATACTGTAAAATAATATTTACAAAACTGATTCACTATAAAATAGAATAAAATATATTACGAAAATGTTAAAATACAATAAAATATGAAAATTAAAAGCGATAAAACAATGATTGTAGCTTTCGGGGGCGTCCGCCTCCTTTCTCAACTACAATGCTACTTGGGCAACACATCCTTTAATATCAGGTTCACGGCACACGTGGCTGACCAGGTGCATGTTCAGTATTACTTTCATGTGCACCAGAACCGGAAGTGGCTCGAGAATGTGGAAACGAGAAGCACTCATCTCTTGCAAGGACTACAGCTTCCAAGATGGGGTGGAGCCGAACACCCCTATCCCTATTCATGCTGCTGTTTTCGGACGAGCCAATCCACAAATTCTCCAATCACTTACGGTCACAGAACCCGTGCATCCAGTCAAGTATGACAGCATTGTCGGGGAGAGACTTGGTGTTGTTTTTCCCAATAATGTTCAGCAATCGCGGACTTATTGAACTCTTCGGTCTGTATGGCTCTCATGTGTTCCCCCAGATGGTCTTTTAGTAGCCATTCTGTCTCTCCCACATAACACTCCCCACAATCCTGTCATCCGATCTCATATATAAACCCACTACTAGAGTCCCTAGCAATGGGGTCTTTGACCTGTGACACTACCATGTGCAACCTCCGGCCCGGAAGTTGCACACAGCGTGCCTGAAAGTCACGAAGCATCCTTGAAGTACGATCTGATAAGCCCGGATAGTAGGGAATATAAGCTGTGGTGACTGGAACGGACAGTGTTGTTTTATGATTGGACTGCACGTCTCTACTATATTTATCAGTGACCCTCTGGGGGGGGGACTGCATTTTATAAGGTCCGTCCTAACTTGCTCAATTTCTTTCTCTCTCTCCTCAGAAGTACTACAATGTGTCCTAACCCTACCCAAAAGTGCCCTGGCAACACTATTTTTATGCTGCACAGTCAGCGCTGAACTGTACTGGCTGTACTGGCTCCTACACAATCACCTAACTTGGTGATTGTCTCTTCTCCAATGGAGCCCTTATCTCATGGCTATTCCCAACCTTGTGTTGTTTGGCATTACAAGAATGCAAAATGGGATGACCTGCGAGATTTCTTTTCTTCTTTTCCTTGGTCGGATTACTGTTTCAAAACTTCTGATGTCAACGTTTGCTCAGATCGTGTCAGTGAAATTATTCTTGCAGGAAAGGAATCCTTTTTCCCACGCTCCACTTTAAAATCTCATCCTTTATCTAAACCTTGGTTTTCCCATAAATGTGCTAAAGCTCTTCAAGAGAAGAATGTTGCATATCGTAATTGGCTTGTTTCTAATTCTTCAGTTTCATTTTCTGCCTACACCAAAGCTCGCAACAATTGTAAAGCAGTTATTAATCAGTCCAAACTAGAGTTTGAACAGGCTAAGAGTAGAAAACTTGCTTCTTGCCGTAATGGTAGCGGAGCATTCTGGTCTCTTGCCAAAGATATTGGCCGCAACTTTTGCCCATCTGTGCTCCCACCTCTGTCTAAACCAGATGGTTCTGTTGTCACTTCAGCCAAGGATAAAGCTGACCTGCTAGCATTCCATTTTTCTTCCAACTCATGTATTAATGATCTTGGTAAAACACTTCCGAACACGCTCCATTCCATGCCTCTTGTCGTCTTCCGTCAAAAGTATGTCAGAAGGATTTTGATGAATCTTGATGCTAAGAAAGCTCCAGGTCCCGATGGTATTTCTCCACTTGTTCTCAAAAACTGTGCTCCTGAACTTACTCCTATTCTTTGCCGCCTTAAATGCCGATCTTCGGGTAATTCTCCAGTGGGGCAAAGACAACTTAGTTGATTTCAACCCTTCTAAAACTCAGTCTTGTCTTATATCTCGCAAAAAGGATTCTTCTGCTCCTATGCTTATCTTTAGTGACACTCCGATTTCTAGGCAAAATGATACATCTCTTTTGGGGATTACCCTGACTTCTAATCTCTCTTGGTATAAGCACATTACAAATATTGCTTCCTCTGCATCTAAAAAACTTGGTTTTCTCTTTCGCTCTCGCCATTACTTTTCTTCCAAACAGCTGCTCACTCTGTATAAATCGCAAATCCGCCCTGCCATGGAATATTGTTCCCACATCTGGGGTGGTGCCCCCACTCTAAGGCTTCTTGATTCCATTCAGAAGAGGGCAGCAGTTGGGTTAATTAATGATTCATCTCTAACAGAGTCTCTCCACTCACTGTCTCATAGATGTACTGTTTCTGCTGCATGCTTCTTCTACAGATATTTCCATGGGCACTGTTCTTCTGAATTGGCTTCTATAATTCCCGCGCTCTCTTTCAGTATAATCCGAACACGTGCTGCCACCAGCCATCATCCATTTACTGTCCAACTTCAAACTCACAGAACCAACTTTTCATCTTCCTCGTTTATTCATTCAACTGCCGTTTTCTGGAACAACCTTCCTTCATACGTATTTCCTGAAAATTACAGTCTACAGAAGTCCAATGTCAACAAATATCTTCTTTCGTCTTCTCAATCTCCAACCCAATCACGGTAGTAAGTACTATAGGTTCTAATACCTCTCATGTTTGGGGTTTACAGAAAAAAAAAAAAAAAATATATATATATATATACTATCATTGAATTATATTAAATATTAACATAAGTTAAATTATAATAAAGTGAATAAATAAATAATTAAGCATTCATTAGAGGCAGCGACATGCAATTCCTCCATATGAAGCTGAAATACATCCAATATTTTAAATTAAATAAAATAAAACATAAGGCAGTAGTATGGCAAAAACTGTAGAGCGAAAATTAACATAAAAATAACCCAAATAAACAAACGAACGAAAAGAAAGAATAGATATAATTAGTAGCCCAGAAACCCTTGTATAATTTCGAACTTTAAATCCAATTAACAAAAACTATACAAAATTTAGGATAATGCCAATTACATATTAATTTAGAGGTACCCCCCCGAGAGGTACCAGTTCCGAAAAACCTGAAATATCACCAAAAGGGGGTTAAAGGAACTACCAAATGATAACAAAATCAAAATAAAATAGACTGACCATCATGCCCCATATCGACAGAGGATCACGAGGCCAATAATGGTCATGGAATCGCTGCATTTCAATCGCTATACAAATCGTCGCCGTGGTGAAAAGATCGAAGTACCAATTCACCCTCCCTTCTCCGATCGATCCACCAATGCAGAGGATTTGCACGCCGGTGGTCCTTATGCAGCGAAAAATAAATTATAGAACAGACAGCACTCTAGAGCAGAGCCACACCACTGACATACTGTAAGCTGAATCAGCTTATATAGAAGAAAAAAGGAAAATAGATAGCGGCACAGGCATTGCTAAATTATTTAATTTAAAATATTGGATATATATATATATATTACCATACCATTATCCTGATCACCACTCTGGGTATTTTGCTGCCTTTGAGTTCAGTCTTGAACCAATGTAATTTTCCTTGTGGTGGTTTTTTGAAAGAAAATTTGTTCTGCAGGAACCTGGCTACACTCGTGGACTAAATTCATAATTGTTCAATTGTGTCATGAAATTGACAGACTCATTTGTGTTATTGCAATCTTTGGTATGCTTTCAGGAACTTTTCATCAAAATGAAGGACATGTGATAAATAAGAATGTGAGCATGAAAATTCATAAAATTGGTAACAATAAATAAATGTGTTTTTAGGAAACATTTAAATGTATCAAAATTTTGTGCTTTGCTCTGTAGATATTGATAAATTTTTCTTAGAATTAAATTTCTTTGTGTTTTCATGCAATTGGCATGTGTGCATGTTATATAGCTTTGTATATATTGTACTGTAATAACAAATGCAGTTGTGCCACCCTTGAGCATTGCACCAAGAATAGAGCATCATATTTGAATATATTATTTTACTCTTCAGCCTGTTAAGGTTTCCTTGTAGTGGGATTGTAGGTTCATGTGTAGAAATTTTGCTGAATGAAGACAAAAGTAGTGAAGAACCTAAGATATAAATATATAACTCCTTTCAGCACTAGAGTGAAAGTCCAGAGTGCTAATAAATAACACCAAAATTTTGATTACTTCTTTTCACTCTAATGTACAGAATTGAAAAATATTTAACTGAAATATATATTCTGTATATTTGTGTTAATGTTTTTAGACTTCAAACTTTAATAAACCCATTGTTAATTATATGCAGTGAACTGGTTTTTCTTTCTGAATCCAGTTGATCTATGAGAGTGGTAGCAATACCCTCCAGTTCTCAAACTAGAAATGTGTAGAATCTTTGAAAGTCTGCTTCAGGACTTACTTAAAGAAATATGAGGATCAGAAGGTCAAACAGGGTACATAACTTAAAAAACAGTTTCCTTAATACTGCTAGATTAAAGTGTCACCCGTTTGTATGTATGTATGTCTATTATTACTAATCGCTTTGTTCTAGGCAGAAGTTCTTATACTGATATTAGTATTATCAATAATGAAAATATTTTTTTCTTTCTTTCTTTCTTTCCCTTTCCATCCTTTAAGCAAATTGAGGATAATGTTCCATTTACAATTTTAGTTCATGTCAGCAAAGTCGTAGCAGCTCAGTGAGTCCGCCATCTGAAACCTCTTTCTCATACTATCCTCTTGCACATCATGCCACACTTCCTGTAAGTGAAAAATTGCCCACTCAGGAAGAAGTCATCAGAAAAACAGAACAAATTACAAAGAAAATTCAGGAGTTGTTGATATCAGCTCAAGAAGGAAAGCATGAAAGGTTAGAATTCTGCCTTATTGTAATTTATAAAAAAAAAAAAAAACTTTTGTTTTTACATTTTTTGGATATTTTTTAATTTATGCTTACACTGCTCAAGATTAAATTAGGCTAAAATATGTTAAGGTCATCCCCATGGATATCATGTATCTCCCGTTCACAAAGAGCGATCAAAGGGTGACATGAGTAATTAGACCTGTAGATTAACTTCTGTTCCAGAGAAAATAATGGAGTCGCTCATTAAAGAAGTCATGCAGGACTACCTAGACAGGAGTGCAGTTATACTTCAGTTACAGCATGGGTTAATTAAGGAGAGATCTTGCCTAGCCAATTGGATTGGATATTTTGATGCAATGACAAAAGAACAGGTGCAAAAAAATAATTTCAATGTCATGTGTTTGTATTTGAAGCAGTGTGGCATTTTAAGGGCAAGTTACTGCTATGGATAAAGAAATGATTGAGTGGGAGAAGACAGAGTGGTTATCAGTTAACACTGCGCCTCGTGAACTTATGTTATTAGCAGAGTTCCACAGGGCTCGGTGCTGGGCCCATTGTGGTTTTCTGTATTTATTAATGATATTGATGAATATCAGATTGAATGTCTAAGTTTGCAGGTGGTACAAAGGTTGGCAGAGTGATTAATGACAGTAAGGAAGGTATGCTGCTGCAAAGATCTAGAAAAATTAGGCAGATGGACTGAGAAATGACAATTAAAGTTAAATATTAACAAATGCAAAATACTGCATATTGGTAGCAGTAATCCCAGAATAATGTACCAACTGTGTGGTAGTACACTCGGGGTAATGGAAAATGAAAATGAACTGGGGATAATTTTTCAGTCAGATAGAAATAAAGTAAGAAATAGAAAGTAAAGCAGCACATAACTACAGCAACAAAAGAAGGAAGAGGGAATAAATTGACAAAGGGTGTTGCAGAAGGGGTTTACTCCTAAAATAATTTAGAAAAATGCCAATTAATCAAAATACCAAATAATATATATTTTAAAAAGTACCAATTAATTCAAATACAACACCCCGTGATGATGCCAATTTCACATTATGTGAAATATCACTATAACTGCTGCACAAATTGGAGCAGTGTGGCATTGTAGGCAAGTTGCTGCTATGGATAAAGGGATGGTTGAGTAGGAGAAGACAGAGAGTGTCTTCAATGGACACTGCTCTTCGTGGACTAATGTTATTAGTAGAGTCCCCCAGGGTTCATTGTTGTTTTCTGTATTTATTAATGATATTCATGAAGGTATATCAGGCTTAATGTCCAAGTTTGCAGACAATGCGAAGGTCGGCAGGGTTGTTAATGACAGTACACTTCTGCAAGAGGATTTAGAAACTCTGAGCAGATATGCTGAGAGGTGGCAACTGAAGTTTAACATTGACAAATGTAAAATACTGCATATGGGAAGCAGTAACCCCAGAGTAACATGTCAACTGTCTGGTACTACACTACTGACACTGGTAGAGAATGAAAAGGACCTGGGGGTAATTGTGCAGGCAGATATGAAGCTTTCAGAGCAGTGCAGACAGGCTGCCAGAAAAGCCCATGGGATCTTGTCAGTGAAATACATGAACTTTGCTACCAGGGATAAGGAAGTGATTATCCCCTTGTATAAGGCAATGGTCAGGCCACACCCTAAGTACTGTATTCAGGTCTGGAGGCCTCATTTTAAGAAAGATGTAGAGACTATGTATATAGTAAGTGCAATAGCATCGTTTTAAGTTATAACTCATATTGTGAATACCTTCACAACGAGTTAGCATTAGCATTAGCATTAGTAGAGGCATATGATGCAAGAAAGCAAGCTTATTCAGCATCAGCCAAAAAAAAAAAAAAAAAAAAAAAACCCTCTCCCATTTCACCCCTCCGTTCGTTCGAAATACCTGTCCAGTTGAGCTTTAAATTTGTTTAGGCTATCAACTTCAACAACAAGTGATGGAAGTCGGTTCCACCAACCAACCACCCGCTGGCCAAAGGCAAATTTCTGCACATCTATCCGACATCCGTCCTTCCTCAATTTGAATTTATGCCCTCTGAGGTGATTATTCTGAGAAAGATGAAGAATCCCATTGGCATTGAGCATGCTCAAACCATTCAAAGCCTTATACACCTCTATCAGATCACCTCGCCGGTGCCTAGTCTCCAGACTCTGTAATTTGCAAAACTTAAGCCTTTCTTCGTAAGAGCAACCCTTTGTTCCATTTACTAATCTTGTTGCCCTTCTCTGTACCCGTTCCAGCAGCTCTACATCCTTCTTGAAATGAGGCCTCCAGACCTGTATACAGTACTCAAGATGTGGCCTAACCATTGCCTTATACAAGGGAATAATCACCTCCTTATCCCTGCTAGAAAAATTCCTGTATATCATTGACAAGACACCATGAGCTACTCTTGCAGCTCGTCTGCACTGCTCAGAGAACTTCATATCTGCCTGCACAATTACCCCCAGGTCCTTTTCATTCTCCACCACTGTCAGTGTAGTACCGCAGAGTTGATACATTGCTCTGGGGTTACTGTTACCCATATGTAGTACTTTACATTTGTCAATGTTAAACTTCATTTGCCACCTCTCAGCCCATCTGTTCAACCTTTCCAGATCCTGTTGCAGCAGCATAGCATCAGTAGTGTCCTTAACGACCCTGCCAACCTTTGTATCATCTGCAAACTTAGACATTAAACTTGATATCCCATCATCAATATCATTCATAAACACCGAAAACAACAATGGACCCAACACTGAACCTTGAGGAACTCCACTAATAACATTAGTCCACGTTGAGCAGTGTCCATTGATTACCACTCTGTCTTCTGCCACTCAACCATCCCCTTATCCATAGCAGCAATTTGCCTCCAATGCCACACTGCTCCAATTTGTGCAGCAGTCTTCCATGTGCAACAGTATCAAAAGCCTTTCTAAGATCCAAATATATAATATCAAAGTTATTCCCTGCATCCAGTTCTTTTGTGACTACATCATAGTATCCAATCAAATTGGTCAGGCAAGACCTGCCCTTAACAAAACCATGCTGCGTCTGAGCTATAACTGAATTCTTGTCTAGATGATCCTGCAGTGCTTCTTTAACCAGTGCCTCCATTAATTTACCTGGAACAGAAGTTAAACTAACAGATCTATAATTACTTGTGTCAGCCTTTGATCCTCCTTTGTGAATTGGGGTTACATTTGCACATCTCCAGTCTATGGGTACCTCCCCTGAGTCCAAAGAAGCTCTCATAATTATGGCTAGCGGTTTGCATACTTCCTTTGCTGCCTCCTTTAATATAACTGGATAGATCCCATCCACCCCAGGTGCCTTTTTTATGTTTATCCTCAACAATCTCTCCTCCACTTTCCTCTCAGTTATTACAAAATCATCCAGCTCACTGCCAATGTTTACTTTACCTACATCATTCTCCTTCCTGAATAACTCCTCATGCGTGAATGTAGATGCAAAATACTCGTTTAGATTGTTAGCCACCTGAGCAGGATCCTCAACTGTTGAACCATCAATATCCAGTGGACCAATCTGATTCATCCCTTTCCTTCTCGAGTTCAAGTATGTAAAGAACTCCTTTCTGTTTTTCTTTGCATCCTTTGCCAAGGATTTTTCGTAGTCTGCCTTTGCCTGCCTAATCTCCTTTGTGACTTGGTTACAGACCAACTTATATCTATCATAGGCTTCCATGTCACCCATTAATTTGTATGTATCCCATGCATTTTTCTTCTCTGCCATATGTCTCATTAGTCCATCTGACAACCATTTAGGCCTAAACCTTGAACAATATTTCTTAGTTGGTATGTAAAGCCTGGTAGCCACCAAGATTAGTTCCTTGAATGCTTCCCATTTTGAGTTTGCTGTTGGTAACATCATCAGTTGGTCCCACTGTATAGAATTTAAATACTGTCTCAGACCATCATAGTCGCCTTTACGAAAACAAAAACCCTTCCCTTTACCTCTGATGGTAGTTACCTCCTTGAGTAAATCCCACTTCAGCACACTGTGATCACTGCCACCTAGTGGTTCATTTATCTGCAGGTTCTTAATGCATGAAGAATCACTACTGATAATCAGATCAAGAGTATTGCTCCCTCTTGTTGCCTCACGAACATGCTGATGTAGAAAACAATCATCCAATAAATCCACAAAAGCCTTGCTAGTGTGCGAGTGACCAACCCACAAATTCCAGTCAATATCTGGGAAATTAAAATCCCCCATTATAAGACTCTCTGATTTACTGGCCCACTCTATTTCCCTGTACAATATATTATTATACTCATCAGAGTCATTAGGCCTATAGCACACTCCTACTCTCAATTTTGATTTCCCTATGCTTATGTCACACCAAACTGACTCGACACTGCCCTGTCCATCGATGTCAACTGGCTTCACTTCCTTTGACTTTATGTGTTTCTTAATTAATAGCATAACCCCTCCTCCCCTCCTGTCCTGTCTATCCTTTCTATATACATTGTATTCCCCAAATTCCAGTTCCGCATTACTTATATCTGTGTGACACCACGTCTCTGATATCCCAACAATATCTGCCTTTGATGTTTTGAGCAATACCTCAAATTCATCAAATTTATTTACCAAACTCCTAGCATTGGTATACACGCAGGTATACATGCACCTGTTTCTATTCTTAGCTACCCTAACACAACCCATGTGTTTACTTGTAATGCAATGACTACCAGCAGTCTCTGAAATATCCTGCATCTTGTTTTTCAGACTTCTGCTCATTTGAATAGAAGCAGTGCAAGAATCACTTCCACCTCTGCCAGTGGCTACTGTTAATCTATTAGTCCTTGTATCCCCCCCAACTAGCAGTTTTCCGACCCACCTAACACTGCCTCGACAGCATCAGCAAAAATTCTTGCCCCCTTTCTATTTAAGTGTATCCCATCCCTGTAGAAGCAATCTCTCCTGTTAACAAGTACAGTCCAGGCTGAAAAAAATTCTACCCCTTGAGCCTTGCACAATCCCTCCAGGGCCGAATTGATCGACAAGGCTCTCATCATATACTCCCTCCTATCGTGTCTGGGCAGAATTGCAGACCCTTTCAAGTTCAACCCTAATTCACGGCTTTTTTTCAACAGTGACCTGTACTTGCTAAGTAATTCCGCCGGTCTCCTACTCTTAATATCATTAGTGCCAACGTGTACAACTATATCACCTTTTGTGCCCTTAAAAGATGATATCCGCTCTACAACGTCATCAACCTTTGCCCCTGGCAGACATACCCTGGTCCTATTCCACCTATCCTTTTTACAAAGCATGTTCCCCGTTTCCCTGACAATAGAGTCACCAACAACTACTAGTTCCTGTGGGACCAGCGCATTCTGCCTAGGGGCTGCCCCTGGGTTGCCTGATGACCAAGTGCAAGCTCTGGCGTTGATGTGGGTAGCTGAGAGCTTGATGGGCCCCTCAATTTATTTCCTTCGAGGGCATCCACCCTGTCCTTCAAGGTCTCATAAAGGCTCATAACGCTGAGTTGTCGCCTGATTTCCTTGCACTCCTTACATCGTGCACACACAAAGACATCCCCCTTGGCAGTATCATGTCCCGTACCCGACTGCTCCGCAAACATCAAGCAAACAGTGCATTTTAATAGACTGTGATTCAGAGGGCAACTGCCCCCCTCAGTTCTCCCCTGAACCACAGCACTCCCATTAGCTTGAGCCTTTTGCTTTGCTGCTCTGGTCAGAGTCATGATTCCAATTTAATTCAATAAAATTTAAAACAAAAATTAAATCCTTAAGTTATATCCCAAAACAGTTATGTTATATATATATATTTTTTTTTTTTTTTTTTTGGTATCTAGCGTTCCCTTTATACAACTTCCGTATCACGTGTACCACTATAGTTATGTATTAATTATTTGTTACGATTAAGTCGTTATATATATTTATAGAGTTAAAAATACAATTTAATTGACAATAAAGTTTATCAAGATTAATAGATTTACTGATTAATTGACAATATTATATTATGCAGTATACTACACTAAGCTTATGCTATCGTGTAAAAATGGCGGGAATTCACGAACGGTATTTCTACGGACTCGTAAGTATTGATTAGCTTCGAAATCTCGCCATCTCAATTTAGAATAAACTAAGGATCCTGACTAGGTCTATAATCTACTTATAGAAGATAATTTGATATAACAATTGGTTAATAAATCGACTAAATTTGGTTAAAAGACCTCTCGTTCAATTTGTGACACGTGGATTTGATACCGTTACCGATACTAAGTAATATCTACGAAATATCTGTCTAAGTTAAACTTTAAACTAAGTATCGTAACTAGGAATATAAAGCTACTCTAGAAAATAAGTTAATATGACAATTTAAACTAATAAAGCAGAAAATAAATCAGGAAAAACTTCTCTGTTTGAAGAGCTTTAAGGAGCAATGTCTGCACAGGCTAACCTCGCACTCAGAGTTGCCATGATATTGCACTGCTTCGAAGAAGTAACGCTTCACCTAAGGAGAAGACTAAAATTACTTACTCTCAAATAGGTACCACCACCCAGACGGCACCATTTCAGGGTTATTTGGCCCTTCTTTGGTGGGTGGGTGGGTGGGTGGGTACCCAAGTTGATGCATTGATGGCAAAACAGTTATGAAATATAACTCCACAATATGAGAGATTCCTGATGGTGTATGATGTGGGTACCTACCCACCCACTGAAGAAGGGCCAAATAGCCCTGAAATTGTGCCGTCTGGGTGGTGGTGGTACCTATTTGAGAATAAGTAACATTAGTCTTCTCCTTAGGTGAAGCTTTACTTATTCGAAGTAGTGCAATATCGTGGCAACTTGTGAAGGTATTAACAATATGAGATATAACTTAAAACGATGTGGCCTTATAAACATTCTGTTAATTCAGAAATGGCTGTGTATTAATGATGTTATTGCACTTAATATATACATAGTCTATACTTGCTTGAGGCTTTAGCCCTAAATGCATCTTAGAAGGATGAAGAGTTGCTGGAACAAAGGGTTGCTCTTATGAAGAAAGGCTTAAGTTTTGCAAATTAGTGTCTAGAGACTAGGCACCTGCAAGGTGATCTGATTGAGGTGTATAAATCCTTGAATGGTTTGAGCATGATCAATGCTGATGGGATTCTTCCTCTTGCTCAGAATAATTGCCTGGGAGGGCATAAATTCAAATTGAGGAAAGATAGTTGTAGGACAGATATGAGGAAGTTTGCCTTTAGCCAACGGATGGTTGATTGCTGGAACAAACTTCCATCTGTCGTTGTAGAAGTTAATAGCTTAAATAGATTCAAGGCAGAACTAGAAAAACATTTGGAGTGAGTGGATGGGTGAAATGAGAACTTTTTTTTTTTTTTTTTTTTTGGCTGATGCTATATAAGCTTGCTTTTTTGCATCATGTGCCTTTGCTAATAAATGAAGAAGCGCCTCCGTAGCCAGGTGGGCAGGAGCAGTAGTGCATAGCACGCCCTTCTTGATTAGACCGGGGTTCGAGCCTGTGCCCAAAAATATGGAAGATGCAGAAAGGTCAGGGAATGACCACCGCATATCCCAGGAGCAATGTGGCCTTAGTTGCTAATTCTCCTAAAAACCAAATAACAACAATAAATGAAAACAAAAACAACCACAACAACATGACAAATAGGATTAAAATAAAATAGACCAACTATTGTGCCTCATCTTGTTGGAAGGCCATAATAGCTGGGGAATCACTGCATTTCAAACATTAAACAAATCAGTGCATTAACAACCTGATAAATATACTAATCAACTCACAATTGCAAGAGATTTAAAAAATGGTGGTCCTTATTCAATGAAAAATTATACTAGAACAGATCAGAGTATTGAAAACACTGAACCAATGAAAATACAAAAAGATGTAGTTACATACTGATTTACATTCTTTTTGACACTTAGTTTGCTTGCTATACAACTGAAATATTCATATCGTTTCTGCAACTTGTAGTAGGTAATGTTTAGAAATACTGTTCAAGGCTTAGACCTAAATGAATGTCACATAAACTGCTGAGTCTCGTGGCAACATGTAATAGGTGACCACTGATATTTACTATACTGGTTTTATTCCTTTTTCTGTTTTTCTCTTCTTTATTATATTCTTTATTACTTATTAAAAAAAGTATTTTTATAATACATGGTTAGTAGTAAGTTGAGATGCTAATGCACTGCTCGTAATGCCATTTACAGTTTAGTTTATTTTGGTTGTATTCTTATTTAACTGTTACTTTGTGTCAGTGGTTTGGTGTTTAGCCTTGTGATTGCTCTGATCTGAATAATTTTTTTCTGTATAAGGGAAACCAATATTCAAATCTATTACATTGGTGGGATGCACTGTTGACCTGACAGTGTATCTATCAGGTTGAAAGTGCATTTATTTCTTTAATGTTTGAAGTGCAGTGATTCCACAGCTCTTGCTGGTCTTGTAGTCTTACAACGAGATAAGGCACAATGGTTGGTCCATTATATTTTATTTTACTTTCGTCCTGTTGGTTACATTGTTGTGATTGGTTTTCGTCTGTTTATAGTGATATTTCACAAATTTTGGATCTCGTACCGTCAAGAGGTGATGCTAAATTTAAATTTCTTGGCATTTTTGTAAATTTATATTATTTGTTAATTTAATTAATTGACATTTTTTAAAATTATTTTAGGAGTATATTCCTTCTATAGCATCCTTTATCACAATTTATTCCCCCCTTTGTTTTATGTAAGGGTGATTACATGGGTCTCAGACAGTTTTAAATTGTGTGCAGTGGAACCAACTGATATGTTGATGAAAACAAATAGATTATATTATCTATTTACTATCAGCAAATTCTAAATAGGAAGTATTCAAGGAAGTAATCAAAAAAAAAAGCTGCTTGGCTTTCTATACTGACAAAGAAATACTGTTCAAGGCCTAAATGGATGTCACATGAATTACTCAGACTCGTGGCAGAGAAAAAAAGTGCATGGGATGCATATAAATTATCAAGGTGATACAGAAGCCTATAATAGATATAAATTAGTCTGTAATCAAGTCACAAAGGAGGTTAGACAACCCAGGTTGAATATGAGCAGTCTCTGTCAAAGAACTCAAAGAAAACCAGCAAAAATTTCTATGCTTATTTAACAGTAGAAGGAAGGTTGAATCACGTTGGGCCACTTAATGTTTATGGGTTAGCTGTCGATGACCTGCTCAGTTGTGGACAAATTGAATATCTATTTTACATCTATATTCACATATGAGGAATTCTTTACAGCAGAGGATGCCAGAAGTTTATCAAACTCTAACAAGAAGCTAAATTACTCTGGGATAACTGAAAAGAAAGTGGAGGGGAAATTGTTGAGGATGGACAAGAAAAAAAAGCACCTGGGGCAGATGAAATCTATCCAATTATATTAAGGGAGACAGCAAAGGAGGTAAGCAAACCTCCATAATTATGAAAGCATCCTTGGATTCAGGGGAGGTCCCTACAAAGTGGAGATATGCAAATATACACCCAACTCATAAAGGGGGATCAAAAGGCGAGAATAAATAGGTACTACAACAAGATCTAGGAAAATTGGATTGATGGGCTCAGAAATGACAGTTGAAGTTTAACATTGAAAAATGCAAGGTACTGCATGTGGGTAGCAGTAACCCCAGAGTAACTTATCAACTGTGTGGTATTACATTTAGGGTAGTGGAGAATGAAAAAGAACTTGGGGATAATTGTGCTGTCAGACATGAAATTTTGTGAGCAGTGCAAACATGTTGCCAGGACAGCTCATGGGTTTTTGTCAATGATTTACAGAAACTTTTCTAGCAGGAATAAGGAGGCGATTGTCCCTTTGTAATTGCAGCTTCATCTGAGAAATGTGCTTGTTGATAAACAGGATCAGTATTGTATTTATCTTGAACTAATATAAAATGAAACTTTTTGGCCTTGATGATGACTTTGAAGTTTGCTGCCTGCTTTGACACTTCATCTCAGGGTCATACTGAACCACCCAACACTCATTTCCATTGACAATACAGCCGAAGAAATTAGCATTATCTTGACACATTTTGGCGTTGATGATTGATGAGGCTAGTGGGAGCCAGTCGTGTTCAAAGCTGCTGTCACCTTTTTTTATTTATTGATTTGAAATTATTGTTTTTATATAACCTTTGATTTAAATTTATTAGTAGCATTTGAATCTGCCGCCATTGTTTTTCATATCGGTATAGCAGATACTGGAAATTTCTACGTGACATGTAGCAGTGTAATCAGTTTCAGCAGAGGATTATAAACTACAGTGGATTCCAGTTATTTGGGCCACCAGTTAATCAGGGCAGCCATTTATTTGGGACAAATCGTAAAAACCAGAACCCAATTGAGAAAATAGCCAGGATTTACTTCGCTTAATTGGAACAAAATGCCGTTTAATCGGGGCAGGAGACTGCAGCACTGGAGATTACCCTACAATTGTCTCCGACCATACCACGTAGTTCGGTCGGATTTCTGGAGATCACAACCATAAAACATTTAGCAGTCACCTGTTTATTGAGCTTTTCTGTTAGTGCAATCTAACAAACAGATAGTAAACTCGATCTTATTGAATTTGCGATAATACTGACAGCTGGAATTCTGTGGGTTATTATGGTAAAATGTGTTTACGCTTCCATGGAATTTTCAATCATATAAAAAAAAATAATTTTCAGAATCTTCTCTTCATTCCTATTTTTAAAGCTTTGTAACTCATTGCTCTGTTCCCACTTTCGCGTATTGTGTTACTTGCAATTTGTGTCTGCCGTGTTTTTTGTTATTGATTGCTTATCTTTTTTTAACTGTTTTAAATTTTAACCCCCACCCACAAATGTCAGTGAACAGAAATGTCAACAAGTTTAGTTAGTATGTACATATTACAGTACGTATTGATTATTCTGATTATCACGTATATTCTTCCGAATTTCACGTATCATTTAATTTTTTAATTGGTAAGGTTTAAATTTAAAGGGTAAATTTGTGCTTAATATATCTTTACTTTTATAGCCTGTGGATAATATTCCTCCTATTTTCGTTAATTAGACTCGCTGTTTAATAGAATTAAAATTCAATTCACAAATGTGATCACAATGACCGACACTTACTGCACATCGTATAGTGATTGTACACTGAATTAATTGTGAAGGGGGGTACATTGTATTTTTAACTATTTACGTGAAATTTCGGATAATTGAGGCAGCCGCTTAATCGGGCCAAATTCACTAGCCCCGATGTGTCCCAAATAACCGGAATCGACTGTATTAATTATAGCACTGCTTACATGTTTTAATAATTAAACTTGTCACGTAGACATAACATACGACAATAATAATATTAGTAAAGCTTTAAGAATTGGCGATTTGGCATAGATAGTGCGCTTGAGGTTTGAACCACGTGAGTGGCAATAGATAGCTAAATTTATTATCAATTATAAATACTTTGATTTTACAAAAGTAATGTTTTAACTTAATACATATAACCACTTAGATTTTACAAATAAAACGTTATAACTTAGTACAGTCAGTCCTCATATAGCACGTTAGTTGTGTTCCTAGAAACCCTCGTGAAATGCAAAATCGTGCAATAAAAATAACAGGCCCTATGGGAAAAATAGGGTTAGGTGCCGATCACCCAAGATTGAACACACATTTGTAACCAAAACATTACCAAACACAATAAATAATTGTAATAAAATACTTATGAATTTTATTACGACTATTACGTAATAAAATATTGCTAATGCTTTTGTAAACAAACTTGTTTTTTGTTTGATCTTCTATCCAAACAGATGACAGCCGTTCCATCTCTTCCAAATCTTTGTGTCTTGATGTAATAGATTTTGTTACACTTTGAGTTGTTCCTGCTACAAAAGTTTTTATTTTCTCTGCATTCTTTCTTGGAGTTGCCTCATTTAGGTCTGTAGTACATGCAATATTATTGGTCTTTCATTTTGCTCAAAATGTTTCACAATTTCATATTTTTTTCTCTATCAACAGAGGCGGACTCGCTATAAGCCTTATCAGGGGAAACCCTGGTGGGCCCGGAGGCCAGAAGATTATGAGGGCCGGTGTGATTTTGGCCATAAATGTTAGTATGAGGCCGCTAATTAATTTATTAAATACGCTAATAAATTAATTTTCCCAGGTAAGAATTTTTGACCCAGTCTGCCTCTGTCTATCGATATTGCTTTTCTTTTTCTCTCTGAATCCGTAATGTCTTCACCAGGACGCTTCCTTTTCACACCTTTTAATTATTTTACTGATTTTTAGGGAATAAAGCACAATTACAAAATGAGAAGGCACGCTTGATACACATAAACAAAGCTGCGCGCGTGTAGCAACTGAATAAACAACACCGTAAAGGCAGAGACACACTAACACCTCACTAGCTCACATTTTACTAAAACACATTTCAGGGGGTTACTACAATAAAAATAATTTCCATTTGCGTTACTGGTGGTGGAATCTGTTATAAACTGGTAGTAAACTCGATCCAGTTGCATTTGCGATAATACCGATAGCTGGAATTGTGTGGGTTTTTACGTTATTATGGTGAAATGTGTTTCCCCTTCACTGATATAAAAAACATAAATACATTTTCAGAATTTTGTCTTCATTCCTATTGTGTTGCTTTCAGTTAGGTGATTCCACATTTGACTGCCATTTCTTGTAAACACAAAGGCGAATTGTGCATAAGCGAATTTGGTTTGTGTTATATACAATATCGTTCCCCTATTTATAAATCATATATGATCAAATTCGTGTAGTGTAAACACGTGTTATACGAGGACTGACTGTACATATAACTTAAACTTGTTAGGAGACATGAAATTAATATAATGTAATTCGGAAGGAGATAAAACTCAATACTGAAATATATATATAATGTTATTACTGTATTGGGATAGACGTTTAGTGTAATATTTTTAATTGTATTAAATTTTGCCTCAGACCAGAGCAGCAAAGTAAAGGACTCAAGGTAGTAGGGGTGCTGTGGCTCAGAGGAGAACTAAGGGGGGTGGTTGGCCTTTTTAAATGTACTGCTTGTTTGATGTTTTTGGAACAATCAGGTAAGAGACATGATGTTGCCAAGGGGAATGTCTTTGTGTGTGCTCGATGTAAGGAAATGAGGCGCCAACTCAGAGTTATGGGCCTTAATTGAGAGCTTGAAGAACGGGGTAGATGCCCTTGAAGGACTTAAATTGAGGGATCCATCAAGCTCTGAGCTGCCCACATCAATGCCAGAGCTTGCACTTGAACATCAGGCAACAAAGTAGCAATCCCCAAGGCAGAATGCACTGGTCCCACAGGAACCAATTGTCAGTGACTGTTCTCTGGGAAACGTGGAATATATTATGCAAAAAGGATAACTGGAACAGAACCAGGGTATGTCTGCCAGGGACAAAAGGTGATATTGTTATACACATTAGCACTAATTAACAAGCATAGGTAAATGTTGAAAAAAAGTCGCAAGTTAGGGTTGAATTTGAAAGTGTCTGCAATTCTGCCCAGACATGATAGGAAGGAGTATATGATGAGAACCTTGTCGATAAATTTGGCCATGGAGAGATTGTGCAAGGCTAATGGGGTAGAATTTTTTTTCAGCGTGGTCTCTGCTTGCTAACAGAAGAGATTGCTTCTACAGGGATGGGATACACTTAAATAGAAAGGGTGCAAGAATATTTGCTGATGCTATCGAGGCACTGTTAGGTGGGTTGGAAAACTGCTAGCTTGTGGGGATACCCAGACTAATAGATTAACAGTAGCCGCTGGCAGAGGTGAAAGTGATTCTTGCACTGCTTCTATTGGAATGAGCAGCAGCCTGAAAAACAAGGTGCCGTGGATTTCAGAGACTGCTGGGAGTCATCATGGAACAAGTAAATATGTGAACTGTATTAGGGTAGTAGTAGTAGTAGTAGTGGCACATGATGCAAGAAAGCAAGTGTAGGAGCTTATGCAGCATCAGCCAAAAAAAAAAAAAAAAAAAATCACACCATTCCCTCCAAATGCCTGTCCAGTTCCTCCTTAAATTTATTTAACCTATCAACTTCTACAACGACAGATGGAAGTTTGTTCCAGCAATTAACCACCCGCTGGCTAAAGGCAAATTTCCGCACATCTATTCTACATCTGTCCTTTCTTAATTTGAACTTATGTCCCCGTAGGTTGATGAATTTGAGGTGCTGGACAAAACATCAAAGACATTGTTGGGATATCAAAGACGTAGTGTCACACAGATATAAAGAATACAGAATTGGAATTTCGAGAGTACAGTGTGTACAGGAAGGATGGTTAGGATAGGAAGGAACGAGGGGTTATGGTATTAGTTAAGAAACACACAAAATCTGAGAAAGTGCATCCAGTTGACATTGGTGGACAGTGTGGTGTTGAGTCAGTTTGGTGTGACATAAGCACTGGGAAAGCAAAATTGAGAGCAGGAGTGTGCTATAGGCCTAATGACTAAGATGAGTATAATGAACAGCTGTACAGAGAAATAGAGTGGGCCAGTAAATCAGATTGTCTTATAATGGGAATGAATTTTAATTTCCCATATATTGACTGGAACTTATGGGTTGGTCACTCACACACTAGCAAGGCTTTTGTGGATTTATTGGATGATTGTTTTCTACAGCAGCATGTTTGGGAGGCAACTAGAGGGAGTAATACTCTTGATCTGATTATCAGTAGTGATTCTTCATGCATTAAGAATCTGCAGATAAAGGAACCACTTGGTTGCACTGATCACAGTGTGGAATTTACTCAAAGACATAATGATGTGGGATTTACTCAAAGATATAACTACCATCAGTCATAAAGGAAAGGGTTTTTGCTTCGTAAAGGTGACTATGGAGGTCTGAGACAGTTTTGAAAGTCCAAAATGTTGCCAACAGCAAATTCTAAGTGGGAAGCATTCAAAGAATTAATTTTGGAAGCTACTAGGCTATTCATACCAACTAAGAAATATTGTTCAAGATGGTAGGAAGTTTAGGCCTAAATGGATGTCAGATGAACTAATGTGACATGTGGCAGAGAATAAAAATGCATGGGATACATGTAAATTAACATGTGAAAGCCTATGGAAGGTATAAGCTGGTCTGTATTCAAGTCACAAAGGAGGTTAGGCAGGCAAAGACAGATTGCGAGAAATCTTTGGCAAAGGATGCAAAGAAAAAAGGCAAAAAGTTCTTTACTTATGCAAACTCTAGAAGGAAGGGGATAAATCAGATTGGTCCACATGATATCAGTGGTTCAACTGTTGATGATCCTGCTCAGGTAGCTAACAAAACTGAATGAATATTTTACATCTACATTTACACATAGGGAGTTATTCAGAGAGGGGAATACCAGAGGTGTATTAAACTGTGGTAGTGAGTTAAATGATTTTCTAAGAACTGAGAGCAAAGTGGATATAAAATTGTTGAAGATAATCAAAACAAGGCACTTGGGGTCAATGGGATCTATCCAGTTATATTAAAGGAGACGGCAAAGAAAGTAAGCAGACCCTTTGCCATAATTATGAGAGCTTTCTTGGACTCAGGGAAGGTACCCATGGACTGGAAATGTGCAAATGTGACCCCAATTCACAAAGGAGGATCAAAGGGTGACACAGCTAATTACAGACCTATTAATTTAACTTCTGTTCCAGGGTAATTAATGGATGGAGGCACTGGTTAAAGAAGCACTGCAGGATCATCTAGACAACACTTCGGTTATAGTTCGGACACAGCATGGGTTTGTTAAGGGAAGTCTTGTCTGACCAGTTTGATTGGATATTATGATGTGGTCACAAAGGAACTAGATGCAAAAAATAATTTTAATATATCATATACTTGTAACTTAAGAAAGCTTTTGATAGTGTTTAACATGGAAGACTGCAGTACAAATTGGAACAGTATGGCATTAAGGGCAAAATGCCGCTATGGATAAAGGAATGGTTGAGTGGGAGAAGACAGAGTGATAAACAATAGACATTGATCTTTGTGGACTAATGTTATTATTGGAGTCCCCCAGGGTTGAGTGTTGGGTCTATTGTTGTTTTCTGTATTTATTAATGATATTGATGACAGTATATCAGGTTTAATGTCTAAGATTGCAAACAATACGAAGGTTGGCAAGGTTGTTAATGACCTTAACTACAGTATGCTGCTGCAATAGGATCTTGAAACATTAAGCAGATGGGCTGAGAGATGGCAACTGAAGTTTAACATCGACAAACGTAAAGTACTGCTTATGGGTAGCAGTAAATCCAGCGTAACATTTCAACTGTGTGGTACTACAATTGGGGTGGTAGAGAATGAAAAGGACCTAGGAACAATTGTGCAGTCAGATATGAAGTTTTCTGAGTAGTGCAGTCTTGTCAATGATATACAGGAATTTTTCTAGCAGGGATAAAGAGGTAATTATCCCCTTGTATAAGGAAATGGTCAGGCCACTCCTTGAGCACTGTAATCAGGTTTGGAGGCCTCATTTTAGGATGTAGAGCTGCTGGAATGAGTACAGAGATGAGCAACAAGATTAGGGAATGGAAAAAAGGGTTGCTCTTATGAAGAAAGGCTTAAGTTTTGCAAATTACAGTGTCTGGTGACTAGGCACCTGAGAGGTGATCTTGATTGAGGTGCATAAGGCCTTGAATGGTTTGAGTAAGCTTAATGCTGATAGGATTCTTCCTCGTTTCCAGATTAATCACCTGAGGGGGACATGAATTCAAATTGAGGAATGGTTCAAATTGATGTGTGTAAATTTGCCTTTAGCTAGCATGTGGTTGATTGCTGGAACAAATTTCCATCTGTTGTTGTTAGAAGTTGGCAGCTTAAATAAATTCAAGCCAGAACTAGACAGGGCAAAACTTTTACAGTTTAATGGAAACATTTGGAGCAAATGGGTGGGTGAAATGGAAAGGATTTATTTTATTTTTATTTTTTGGCTGGTGCTGTATAAGCTTGCTTTCTTGCATCATCATCATTTCTGCTCATCTGTGTGGATCAAATTTTACACAGTCCTTCCTTTTCCCTAATCCTTCATGCAGAATTTGATGAATCATCTCATTATTCACATTTAACTCATCATTCTGAGGATCAAACAATTTCTTGACACAGTTTTCCCTCATCATTTTGAGAGGTTAACAGATGCCCACTTCTGAGGTCAACATGAAGATCCTTTTTCTGTATTTGAATCACTTATGCCATTTAAACACTAGTAGGACTTTAATGTTTCATCACTATAAAAGGTTTTTACATGTCATACATTTCTCTTTCAGATTTTCCCAGTTGAATGCAAAATTTGTTATTCATTCAATGCTGTATTGCAAAATTGTAACACAGAACATTAATGCTATTAATAAAACTAGTTGTTACTAGGAGTGGGCTGGCCATAACACTTACTGGGGAAACCCCAGTGGCCAGAGGCAGGAGACCGATGGAGGCTGGTGTGATTTTGGCCATAAACAGTACATCCGTAAACACTAGTATGAGGCCACTACAAGTTTGTCCCAGTAAGAATTTTTGACCCAGTCTGCCTCTGGTTGTTACTTGCAACCTCTCAGCCTACTGGACAATCTCAGTACCACGATCTGTTGGAGGAAGTTTGAACTACAACATACCACTTCTTATTTATTTTAAAACTCACTGCACATGATCACAACAGCACCAGTTTGGGAAGTTTATTGCCATATTGTGTGTGGGGGGGGCACATCTGTTTCAAGGTTGAAAGCCAGGCTATACTGAAGAAATACCAAAATCCAAATTATCATCACCTATTTTCATTTTTAGAGCATTTCCAATATCAGCAATTTCATAAAAATCATGGAGTCTTGTGATTTAATTAAGTCTTAGACTTACAAATGTGTATGCATTAGCATTACTAGAGGCATGTAATGCAGAAAGCAAGCCAAAAAAAAAAAAAAAAAAACAACTTCCCATTTCAACCATTCATTTGCTTCAAATGTTTGTCTGGTTTGCCTTGAATTTATTTAAGCTATCAACTTCTATGACAGATGGAAGTTTGTTCTAGCAATCGACCACCCACTGGCTAAAGGCAGATTTCCACACATCTATTCTACAACTGTCTTTCCTTAATTTGGGCACCTCCGTAGCCAGGTGGGCAGGAGCAGCAGTGCGTAGCACACGCTTCTTGATTAGACCGGGGTTTGAACCCGTGCCCACCAAATACGGAGGATGCAGAAAGGTCAGTGAATGACCACCGCATATCTCCGGAGCAATATGGCCTTAGTTGCTATCTCCTAAAATCCAAATAACAAACAAACAACTTTCCTCAATTTGAATTTGTCACCTCAGGTGATTAATCTGGGAAAGAGGAAGAATCCCATCAGCATTCAGCATATTCAAACCAAACTTATACACTTAAGACAGATCTCCTCGCAGGTGCCTAGTCTCCTTTAATTTGGAAAATTTAAGCCTTTCTTCGTAGAAGCAACTCTTTGATCCATTCACTAATCTTGTTGCCCTTCTCTGTACTCGGTTTTTTTTTTTTTTTTTTTAGTAGTTGTTGGCGCATAGGCTTCTGTGGCCATGATGCACCTCCCAAGGTTTTTGCAGTACTTTGATCCAAGCCCGAGGCGGGAATCGAACACGCAACCTTTGGGTTGCCGGGCAGGCACTTTGCCCACCCGGCTAGCCCGGTCGGCTCTGTACTTGTTCGAGCAGTTCTACATCCTTCCTAAAATGTGGCCTGACTATTGCCTTATACAAGGGGTTAATCTCATCCTTTTCCCTGCTTGAAAAATTCCTGTATATCCTTGATAAGACCATTGCCTTATACAAGGAGTTAATCTCATCCTTTTCCCTGCTTGAAAAATTCCTGATTATCATTGACAAGACACCATGAGCTACCCTTGCAGACCATCTGCATTTCTCAGAAAACTTCACATCTCACTGCACAATTACCCCCAGGTCCTGTTCATTCTCTTACCACCCTCAGTGCAGTACCACACAGTTGATATTTTATTCTGGAGTTAATGCTACCCATATGAAGTACTTTACATTTGTCAATGTTAAACTTCAGTTGCCACCTCTCAGCTCAACTATACTAGATCCTATTGCAGTAATACTGTCATTAGTGTCATTAACAACCCTGCCAACCTTCGTTTTGTCGGCAAACTTAGACATGATGCAACAAAGCAAGCTTATATAGCATGAGCCAAAAAAAAAAACACACCCCCTTCTCATTCCACTCATCCACCCACTCCAAATTTTTATCTAGTTCTGCCTTGAATCTGATTAAGCTATCAACTTCTACAACAACAGATGGAATTTTGTTTCAGAAATCAACCACCTGCTGGCTAAAGGCAAACTTCCACATATTTATTGTACAACTTTCTTTTCTCAATTTGAATTTATGCACTCTCAGGCGATTATTCTGAGCAAGAGGAAGAGTCCCATTAGCATTGAGCATGCTCAAACCATTCAAGGTTTTTATACACCTCAATCAGATCACCTCGCAGTTGCCTAGTCTCCAGAAACTATAATTTGCAAAACTTAAGCCTTTCTTCATAAGAGCAACCGTTTCTTTCATTCACTAATCTTGTTGCCCTTCTCTGTACTCATTCCAACAGCTCTACATCCTTCTTAAAATGAGGCCTCCAGATCTGTATACAGTTCAAAGTGTGGGCTGACCATTGCCTTATACAAATGGATAATCACTTCCTTATCCCTGCTAGAAAAGTTCCTGTATATCATTGACAAGACACTATGGGCTACTCTTGCAGACCATCTGCACTGCTCAGAAAATTTCATATCTGCCTGAACAATTGCCCCCATGTCCTTTTCACTCTCTACCCCTGTCAGTGTGGTAGCACACAGTTGATACATTACTCTGGTGTTACTGCTTCCCATATGCAGTACTTTACATTTGTCAAGGTTAAACTTCAGTTGCCACCTCTCAGCCCATCTACTCAACTTTTCTAGATCCAGTTACAGTAGTATACTGTCTTTACTGTCATTAACAATCCTACCAACCTTTGTATCATCTGCAAACTTGGACATTAAGCCTGATATATACCCTCATAAATATCATTAATGAATACAGAAAACAACAATAGACCCAACACTGAACCATGGGGGATTCCATTAATAACATTAGTCTACAAAGAGCAGTGCCCATTGATTACCACTTTGTCTTCTCCCACTCAACCATCCCTTTATACATAGCAGCAATTTGCCTCCAATGCCACACTGCTCCAATTTGTGAAGCAGACTTCCATATTCCACAGTATCAAAAGCCTTTCCAAGATAGAAATATGATATCAAAATTATTCTTTGCATCCAGTTCCTTTGTAACTACATCATACTATCCAATCAAATTGGTCAGACAAGACTTTCCCGTAACGAACCCATGCTGTGTCTGAACTATGACTGAAGTTTTGTCTAGATGATCCTGAAATACTTCTTTAACCAGTGCCTCCATTAATTTCCCTGGAACAGAAGTTAAACTAACAGGTCCGTACTTACCTGTGTCTTCCTTTGATCCTCCTTTGTGGATTGGGGTCACATTTGCAGATTTCCAGCCCATGGGTACCTCCCCCTGTCCAAAGAATCTGTCATAATTATGGCTAAGGGTTTGCTTACTTCCTTTGCTGCCACCTTTAATATAACTGGATAGATTCCATCCACCCTTTCTTATGTTTATATTCAACAATTTCTTCTCCACTTTACTCGGTTATTGCAAGATTATCTAGCTTACTGACAGAGATTAATACACCTCTGGCATTCCCCTCCCTGAATAACTCCTCATGTGTGAATGTAGATGCAAAATATTCATTTAGTTTGTTAGCTACCTGAGCAGGATCATCAACAGTTGAACCATCGATATCAAGTGGACCAATCTGATTCATCCCCTTCTAGAGTTTACATAAGTAAAGAAAATCTTTGCTGTTTTTCTTTGTATCCTTTGCCAAAAATTTCTCGTCATATGCCTTTGCCTGCCTAACCTCTGTTGTGACTTGGTTAAAGACTAGCTTATATCTATCATAGGCTTCTGTGCCACCTGTTAATTAATGTCCGATGAATTTTTCTTCTCTGCAACAAGTCTAATTAATTTATCTAACTTCAATTTAGGCATAAATCTTGAACAATATTTCTTAGTTGCTATGAAAAGCCTTGTAGCTTCCAATATTAATTTTTTGAATGCTTCCCATTTTGAATTTGCTGTTGGTAACATCATCAGTTGGTCCTACCATATACAATTTAAATACTGTCTCAGACCACAGTAGCCACCTTTACGAAAGCAAAAACCTTTTCCTTTACCCCTGATGGTAGTTACCTCTTTGAGTAAATTTCACTTCAGCGCACTGTGATCACTGCCTGTTCCTTTATCTTTATCTGATATGAACCACTGATATTTACTTTATCAGTGGTTCCTTTATCTGTAGAATCTTAATGCATGAAGAATTAATTCCAATACTGATAATCAGATCAAGAGTATTACTCCCTCTAGTTGCTTCCCGACATACTGATGTAGAAAACAATCATCCAATAAATCCACAAAAGCCTTGCTAATGTGTGAGTGACCAACCCACAAATTCCAGTCAATCTCTGGAAAATTAAAATCCCCCATTATAAGGCACTATGATTTACTGGCCCACTCTATTTCTCTGCACAATTGCTCATTATACTCATCAGATTTATCAGGCACACCTACTCTCATTTTCCCTTTCCCAGTGCTTATGTTACTCCAAACAGACTCAACATTGCATTGTCCACCAACATCAATTTGATGCATTTCCTTATATTTTGTGTTTCTTAACTAACAGCATAACCTCTCCTCTCTTCCTGTCCTTATCATCCATTCGTTACACATTTTACTCCCCAAATTCCAATTCTGCACTGCTTATGTTTGTGTGACACCACATCTCTGATATCCCAACAATATCTGCCTTTGATGTCTTGACTGGCACTTCAAGATCATCAAATTTATTAACTATACTCCTAGCATTGGTGTATACACAAGTATACATACACCTGTTTCTACTCTTAGTTACCCTAACACAGACCATGTATTTATTTGTTCCACTATGACTCCCAGCAATCCTGGAAATCCCCATTGCCTTGCTTTCCTGGCTGCTGCTCAACCCAGGTACTCATATCTGGTGAGTATGGGCTTGGCACACCCAGAGTCCTGAGCTGGATATCATCATTCTTCTCTTTCTTGGCGATTCCCTTTTGAATCTCTCTCTCTCTCTCAGGGTAACTCGGGAATTTTTTTTTTTTTTTTTTTTTTTGGCTGGTGCAGCATAAGCTTCAGGCTTCCTTGCACCATATAGCTAATACAGTCGATTCCGGTTATTTGGGACACATCGGGACTGTGCATTTTGGCCCGATTAAGCGGCTGCCCCAATTATCCGAAGTTTCACGTAAATAGTTAAAAATACAATTTACCCCCCCCCTTTACAATTAGTTCACTGTACAATCAAATCACGTTACGACGAACTCAAAATAGTAAAGTACCGTTCACTATACGATGTGCAGTAAGCGCCGGTCATTGTGATCACGTTTGTGAATTGAATTTTAATTCTATTAAACAGCGATTCTAATTAGCGAAAATAGGAGGAATATTATCCACAGGCTATAAAAGTAAAGATATATTAAGCACAAATTTACCCTTTATTACCTTACCAATTAAAAAATTAAATGATACGTGAAAATCGGAAGAATATACGTGATAATCGGAATAATTAATACGTACTGTAATATGTACATACTAACTAAACTAGTTGACATTTCTGTTCACTGACATTTGTTGGTGGGGACTGAAATTTAAAACAGTAAAAAGATAAGCAATCAATAACAAAGGACACAGCACACACAAATTGCAAGTAACACAACACGCGCAAGTGAGAACGGAGTAACAAATTAGGAAGCTTTAAAAATAGGAATGAAGAGAAGATTCTGAAAATTATTTTTTTATATGATTGAAGATTCCATGGAAGTGTAAACACATTTTACCATAATAACCCACAGAATTCCAGCTGCCGGTATTATCGCAAATTCAATAAGATCGAGTTTACTGTCCGTTTATGATAGATTGCACTAACAGAAAAGCCCAATAAACAGGTGACTGCTAATTGTTTTTATTGTTTTATGGTTGTGACCTCCAAAAATCCGACCGAACTACGTGGTACGGTCGGAGACAATCGTAGGGTAATCTCCAGTGCTGAGGTCTCCTGCCCCGATTAAACAGCATTTTGTCCCAATTAAGCGAAGTAAACCCTGGCTATTTTCTCGATTGGTTTTTGTTTTTTAAGATTTGCCCCAAATAAACGGCTGCCCCGATTAACCGGTGGCCCAAATAACCGGAATCCACTGTAATAATAATTGTATTTCGATAGAAGCAGTGCAAGAATTACTTTCATCTCTGCCAACAGCTATTGTTAATCTGTTATTGTGTGTATCCTCCCCCCAAGCTAGCAGTTTTGAAATCTACCTAACTCTGCCTCGATAGCATCAGCAAATATTCTTGCACCCTTTGTATTTAAGTGTATCCCATCCCTGTAGTGGCAGTCTCTCCTGTTAACAAGCACAGACCAGGCTGAGGAAAATTTTACCCCTTGAGCCTTGCTCAGTCTCTCCAGGGCCAAACTGATCGACAAGGCTCTTATCATATACTCCCTCCTATCATGTCTGGGCAGAATTGAAGACACTTTCAAATTCAACCCTAACTCAAGGCTTTTTTTCAACATTGACATGTACTTGCTAAGTAATTCCGCTGGTCTGCTACTCCTAATATCATTAGTGCCAACATGTACTGCAATAGCACCCTTTGTGCCCTTAAAAGATGATATCTGCTCTACAACATCATCAACCTTTGCTTCTAGCAGACGTACCCTGATCCTGTTCCATCTATCCCTTTTGCACAATATGTTTCCCATTTCCCTTACAATAGTAGTAGTAGCAGTGGCATGTGATGCAAGAAAGCAAGTGTATGAGCTTATGCATCATCAGACAAAAAAAAAAAAAAAAAAAAAACACACCATTCCCTCCAAATGTCTGTCAAGTTCATCCTTAAATTTATTTAACCTATCAACTTCCACACCAAAAGATGGAAGTTTGTTCCAGCAATTAACCGCCCGCTGGCTAAAGGCAAATTTCCGCACATCTATTCTACATCTGTCTTTTCTTAATTTGAATTTATGCTCCTTTAGTTTCGTAATCTAAACGAGTGGAAGGATCCCATCAGAATTCAGCGTTCTCAATCCATTCAAGACCTTATACACCTCAATCAGATCACAGTGCAGGTGCCTAACTCTCCAGCCACTGCAATTTGCAGAACTTAAGCCTCACTTGGTAAGAGGATCCCTTCATTTCCCTCACCAATCTTGTTGCCCTTCTCTGTACACGCTCAAGCAAATCTACATCCTTCCTAAAATGAGGCCTCCAGACCTGTACACAGTACTTTAAGTGTGGCCTGACCATTGCCTTATACAGAGGGACAATCACCTCCTTTTCGCTGCTAGCAAAATTCCTATATATCATTGACAAAACCCCATGACCTGCCCTGACAGCCTGTCTGCATTGCTCAGGAAACTTCATATCTGACTGCACAATTACTCCCAGGTCTTTTTCATTTTCTACAACCTTAAGTGTAGTACCAAACAGTTGGTACATTTCTCTTGGGTTACTTCTACACATATGCAGTACTTTGCATTTGTCAAGGTTAAACTTCAGTTGCCACTTCTTAGCCCATCTGTCCAAATTATCTAGATCCTGTTGCAGTAGCACACTGCCATTACTGTCATTAACAACCCTACCAATCTTTGTATCATCTGCAAACTTCGACACAAAGCATGATATACCTTCATCAATATCATTGATAAATATACAAAACAACAGTGGACCCAACACCGAACCCTGTGGGACTCCACTAATAACATTAGTCCACGAAGAGCAGCACCCATTAATTGCCACCCTCTGTCTTCTCCCACTCAATCATTCTTTTATCCATTGTAGCAACTTACCCTTAATACCATTCTGCTCCAATTTGTACAATAGTCTTCCTTGCGCAACAGTGTCAAAAGCTTTCCTGTAATCCAAATACAGTCAGTCCTCATATAGCACGATAGTTGTGTTCCTAGAAACCGTCGTGAAATGCAAAATCGTGCAATATAAACAACAGGCCCTATGGGAAAAATAGGGTTAGGTGCCAACCACCCAAGATTGAACACACATTTGTAACCAAAACATTACCAAACACAATAAATAATCGTAATAAAATACGTAAGTGTAATTAAATATGTAAGTATTTTATTACGACTATTACGTAATAAAATATTGCTAATGCTTTTGCTTCTATCGTAAGCTAACTTGTTTCTTGTTTGATTTTCTGTCCAAACAGATGACAGCCGTTCCATCTCTTCCAATTCTTTGTGTCTTAATCTAATGGATTTTAATTACACTTTGATTTGTTCCTGCTATGAAAGTTGTTTTTATTTTCTCTGCATTCTTTGTAATTCTCAGCGTTGCCTCATTTAGGTCTGTAGCACGTGCAATATCACATGGTCTTTCATTTCGCTCAAAGCGTTTCAAAATTTCATATTTTTTCTCTATCGACAGAGGCCGACTGGCCATAAGCCTAACAGAGGAAACTCCGGTGTGATGATTTTGGCCATAAACCATAGTATGAGGCCACTATAAATTTTCCTGGGTAAGAATTTTTGACGCAGTCCGCCTCTGTTATCGATATTGCTTTTCTTTTTCTTTCTGAATCTGCAGTGTCTTCGCCAGGACGCTTCCTTTTCACACCTTTTAAGTATTTTACTCATTTTTAGGGAATAAAGCACAATTACAAAACGAGGAGGCACACTTGATACACATAAACAAAGCTGCACGGGTGTAGCAACTGAATAAACAACACCGTAAAGGCAGAGATACACTATTAACACCTCACATTTTACTAAAGCACATTTCTAGGGGTTACTACCATAAAACAATAAAAACAATTTCCAGTTGCGTTTCTGCTGGCGGAATCTGTTATAAACTGGTAGTAAACTCGATCTAATTGCATTTGCGATTATACTTGTTGGTTTTTATATTATTATGGTGAAATGTGTTTCCCCTTCACTGATAAAAAAAACATAAATACATTTTCAGAATCTTCTCTTCATTCCTATCGTGTTGTGTTCAGTTGGGGTGATTCTGCGTTCAACTGCCATTTCTTGTAAGCACAAAGGCGAATTGTGCATAAGCGAATTCGGTTCGTGTTATATAAGATATCGTTCCCCTATTGATAAATCGTGTATGATCGAATTCGTGTAGTGTAAACACGTGTTATACGAGGACTGACTGTATATGATATCAGAATTATTTTTTGCATCCAGTTCCTTTGTAACCACATCATAATATCCTATCAAATTTGTCAGACAAGACTTTCCCTTAACAAACCCATGCTGTGTCTGAATTATTGCTGCAGTCTTGTCTAGATGATCCTGCAATGCATCTTTAACCAGTGACTCCATTATTTTTCCTGGAACAGAAGTTAAACTAACTGGTGTGTAATTACTTGTGTCACCCTTCGATCCCCCTTTGTTGGGGATACATTTGCACATCTTCAGTCCGTGGGGACGTCCCATGAGTCTAAGGATGCTCTCATAATTCTGGCTAAGGGTTTGCTTAGTTGCTTTGCCGCCTCCTTTAATATAACTGGATAGATCCCATCCACCCCAGGTGCCTTTCTTATGTTTAACTTCAACAATTTCTCCTCCACTTTGCTCTCAGTTATTACAAAATCATTAAGCGCCCTGCTACAATTTGATAATGTTCTGCCATTTTCAAACCTTAATAACTCCTCATGTGTGAATGTAAATGCAAAATACTCATTCAGGTTGTTTGATATCTGAGCAGGATCAACAACAGCCGAACCATCGATATCCAGTGGACCAATCAGATTCATCCCCTTCCTTTTAGAGTTTATATAAGTAAAGAAATCCTTGCTGTTTTTCTTAGCATCTTTTGCCAAAGATTTCTCGTAATCTGTCTTCGCCTGCCTAACCTCTTTTGTGACCTGATTACAGACTAGCTTATATCTGCCATAGGCTTCTGAGTCGCTTGATAATTTATATGCATCCCATGCATTTTTCTCTGTCACGAGTCTCATTGCCGACCGGGCTAGCCGGGTAGGTAAAGTGCCTGCCTGGCAACCCAAAGGTCGTGGGTATGAATCCTGCCTCTGGCTTGGATCAAAGTACTGCAAAAAACCTTGGGAGGTGCACTATGGCCATAGAAACTGATGTGCCAACAACTACCAAAAAAAAAAAAAAAAAAAACTAGTCTCATTAGTTTTTTTGATAACCATTTAGGCCTAAACCTTGAACAATATTTCTTAATAGGTATGAAACTTTTAGTAGCTTCCTCGATTAATTCCTTGAATGCTTCCCACTTAGAATTTACTGTTGGTAACATCATCAGTTGATCGCACACTTTACAGAATTTAAAAACTGTCTGAGACCACTGTACTCACCTTTACGGAAGCAAAAACCCTTTCCTTTACCCCTGATGATAATTATATCTTTAAGTAAATCCCACATCAGTACACTGTGATCGCTGCCACCTAGTGGTTCCTTTATCTTCAAATTCTTAATACAAGAATGATAACCAGATCAAGAGACCACGTGTTATCAAATCCACGTGTTGGAGTCTGGGTGTGAGGTTAGACTGTGCGGACGAAGCTCCTTGAAGCTCTTGGAACAGAGAAGTTTTTCCTGATTTATTTTCTGATTTATTAGCTTAAATTGTCATATTAACTTATTTTCTAGAGTAGCTTTATATTCCTAGATACGATACTTAGTTTAAAGTTTAACTTAGACAGAGATTTTGTAGGTATTACTTAGTATCGGTAACGGTATCAAATCCACGTGTTACAAATTGAACGAGAGGTCTTTTTTTTTTAACCAAATTTAGTCGATTTATTAACCAATTGTTATATCAAATTATCTTCTATAAGTAGATTATAGACCTAGTCAGGATCCTTAGTTTATTCTAAATTGAGATAGCGAGATTTGGAAGTTAATCAATACTTACGAGTCCATAGAAGTACCGTTCGAGAATTCCCGCCATTTTTACACGATAGCATAAGCTTAGTGTAGTATAGTGCATAATATAATATTGTCAATTAATCAGTAAATCTATTAATCTTGATAAACTTTATTGTCAATTAAATTGTATTTTTAACTCTATATATATATAACGACTTAATCGTAACAAATAATTAATACATAACTATAGTGGTACACGTGATACGGAAGTTGTATAAAGGGAACTCGTAGAAAACACTAGATACCGAAAAAATATATATATAACATAACTGTTTTGGGATATAACTTAAGGATTTAATTTTTGTTTTGAAATTTTATTGAATTAAATCGGAATCATGACTCTGACCATAGAGCAGCAAAGCAAAAGGCTCAAGCTAATGGGAGTGCTGTGGTTCAGGGGAGAACTGAGGGGGGCAGTTGCCCTCTGAATCACAGCCTTTTAAAATGCACTGTTTGCTTGATGTTTGCGGAGCAGTCAGGTACGGGACATGACACTGCCAAGGGGGATGTCTTTGTGTGTGCACGATGTAAGGAGTGCAAGGAAATCAGGCGACAACTCAGCGTTGTTATGGGCCTTTATGAGAGCTTGAAGGACAGGGTGGATGCCCTCGAAGGAAATAAATTGAGGGGCCCATCAAGCTCTCAGCTGCCCACATCAACGCCAGAGCTTGCAGTTAGTCATCAGGCAGAATGCGCTGGTCCCACAGGAACTAGTAGTTGTTGGTGACTCTATTGTCAGGGAAATGGGGAACATGCTTTGTAAAAAGGATAGGTGGAATAGGACCAGGGTATGTCTGCCAGGGGCAAAGGTTGATGATGTTGTAGAGCGGATATCATCTTTTAAGGGCACAAAAGGTGATATAGTTGTACACGTTGGCACTAATGATATCAAGAGTAGGAGACTGGCGGAATTACTTAGCAAGTACAGGTCACTGTTACAAAAAAGCCGTGAATTAGGGTTGAATTTGAAAGTGTCTGCAATTCTGCCCAGACACGATAGGAGGGAGTATATGATGAGAGCCTTGTCGATCAATTCGGCCCGGGAGGGATTGTGCAAGGCTCAAGGGGTAGAATTTTTTTCAGCCTGGACTGTACTCGTTAACAGGAGAGATTGCTTCTACAGGGATGGGATACACTTAAATAGAAAGGGTGCAAGAATTTTTGCTGATGCTGTCGAGGCAGTGTTAGGTGGGTTGGAAAACTGCTAGTTGGGGGGGGATACAAGGACCAATAGATTAACAGTAGCCACTGGCAGAGGTGGAAGTGATTCTTGCACTGCTTCTATTGAAATGAGCAGAAGCCTGAAAAACAAGGTGCAGGATATTTCAGAGACTGCTGGGAGTCATTGCGGTACAAGTAAACACATGGGTTGTGTTAGGGTAGCTAAGAATAGAAACAGGTGCATGTATACCTGCCTGTACACCAATGCTAGGAGTTTGGTAAATAAATTTGATGAATTTGAGGTATTGCTCAAAACAACAAAGGCAGATATTGTTGGGATATCAGAGACGTGGTGTCACACAGATATAAGTAATGCGGAACTGGAATTTGGGGAATACAATGTGTATAGGAAGGATAGACAGGGGAGGAGGGGTTATGCTATTAATTAAGAAACACAAAGTCCAAGGAAGTGAAGCCAGTCGACATCGATGGACAGGGCAGTGTCGAGTCAGTTTGGTGTGACATAAGCATAGGGAAATCAAAATTGAGAGTAGGAGTGTGCTATAGGCCTAATGACTCTGATGAGTATAATAAGATATTGTACAGGGAAATAGAGTGGGCCAGTAAATCAGAGAGTCTTATAATGGGGGATTTTAATTTCCCAGATAGGAATTTGTGGATTGGTCACTCGCACACTAGCAAGGCTTTTGTGGATTTATTGGATGATTGTTTTCTACATCAGCATGTTCGTGAGGCAACAAGAGGGAGCAATACTCTTGATCTGATTATCAGTAGTGATTCTTCATGCATTAAGAATCTGCAGATAAATGAACCACTAGGTGGGAGTGATCACAATGTGTTGAAGTGGGATTTACTCAAGGAGGTAACTACCATCAGAGGTAAAGGGAAGGGTTTTTGTTTTCGTGAAGGTGACTATGATGGTCTGAGACAGTATTTAAATCCTGTACAGTGGGACCAGCTGATGATGTTACCAACAGCAAACTCAAAATGGGAAGCATTCAAGGAACTAATCTTGGACGCTACCAGGCTTTACATACCAACTAAGAAATATTGTTCGAGGTTTAGGCCTAAATGGTTGTCAGATGAACTAATGAGACATGTGGCAGAGAAGAAAAATGCATGGGATACATACAAAGTAATGGGTGACGTGGAAGCCTATGATGGATATAAGTTGGTCTGTAACCAAGTCACAAAGGAGATTAGGCAGACAAAGGCAGACTACGAAAAATCCTTAGCAAAGGATGCAAAGAAAAACAGAAAAGAGTTCTTTACGTATTTAAACTCAAGAAGGAAAGGGATGAATCAGATTGGTCCACTGGATATTGATGGTTCAACAGTTGAGGATCCTGCTCAGGTGGCTAACAATCTAAACGAGTATTTTGCATCTACATTCACGCATGAGGAGTGATTCAGGAAGGAGAATGATGTAGGTAAAGTAAACATTGGCAGTGAGCTGGATGATTTTGTAATAACTGAGAGGAAAGTGGAGGAGAGATTGTTGAGAATAAACATAAAAAAGGCACCTGGGGTGGATGGGATCTATCCAGTTATATTAAAGGAGGCAGCAAAGGAAGTAAGCAAACCCCTAGCAATAATTATGAGAGCTTCTTGGGACTCAGGGGAGGTACCCATAGACTGGAGTAGTGCAAATGTAACCCCAATTCACAAAGGAGGATCAAAGGCTGACACAAGTAATTATAGACCTGTTAGTTTAACTTCTGTTCCAGGTAAATTAATGGAGGCACTGGTTAAAGAAGCACTGCAGGATCATCTAGACAAGAATTCAGTTATAGCTCAGACGCAGCATGGTTTTGTTAAGGGCAGGTCTTGCCTGACCAATTTGATTGGATACTATGATGTAGTCACAAAAGAACTGGATGCAGGGAATAACTTTGATATTATATATTTGGATCTTAGAAAGGCTTTTGATACTGTTGCACATGGAAGACTGCTGCACAAATTGGAGCAGTGTGGCATTGGAGGCAAATTGCTGCTATGGATAAGGGGATGGTTGAGTGGCAGAAGACAGAGAGTGGTAATCAATGGACACTGCTCAACGTGGACTAATGTTATTAGTGGAGTTCCTCAGGGTTCAGTGTTGGGTCCGTTGTTGTTTTCGGTGTTTATGAATGATATTGATGATGGTATATCAAGTTTAATGTCCAAGTTTGCAGATGATACAAAGGTTGGCAGGGTCGTTAAGGACACTACTGACGCTATGCTGCTGCAACAGGATCTGGAAAGGTTGAACAGATGGGCTGAGAGGTGGCAAATGAAGTTTAACATTGACAAATGTAAAGTACTACATATGGGAAACAGTAACCCCAGAGCAACGTATCAACTCTGCGGTACTACACTGACAGTGGTGGAGAATGAAAAGGACCTGGGGGTAATTGTGCAGGCAGATATGAAGTTCTCTGAGCAGTGCAGACGAGCTGCAAGAGTAGCTCATGGTGTCTTGTCAATGATATACAGGAATTTTTCTAGCAGGGATAAGGAGGTGATTATTCCCTTGTATAAGGCAATGGTTAGGCCACATCTTGAGTACTGTATACAGGTCTGGAGGCCTCATTTCAAGAAGGATGTAGAGCTGCTGGAACGGGTACAGAGAAGGGCAACAAGATTAGTGAATGGAACAAAGGGTTGCTCTTACGAAGAAAGGCTTAAGTTTTGCAAATTACAGAGTCTGGAGACTAGGCACCGGCGAGGTGATCTGATAGAGGTGTATAAGGCTTTGAATGGTTTGAGCATGCTCAATGCCAATGGGATTCTTCATCTTGCTCAGAATAATCACCTCAGAGGGCATAAATTCAAATTGAGGAAGGACGGATTTCGGATAGATGTGCGGAAATTTGCCTTTGGCCAGCGGGTGGTTGGTTGGTGGAACCGACTTCCATCACTTGTTGTTGAAGTTGATAGCCTAAACAAATTTAAAGCTCAACTGGACAGGTATTTCGAACGAACGGAGGGGTGAAATGGGAGTGGTGTGTGTGGTTTTTTTTTTTTTTTTTGTTTTTTTTTTGGCTGATGCTGAATAAGCTTGCTTTCTTGCATCATATGCCTCTGCTAATGCTAATGCTAAGAGTATTGCCCTCTCTGGTTGCCTCTCAAACATGCTGCTGCAGAAAACAATCATCCAATAAATCCACAAAAGTCTTACTAGTGTGTGAGTGACCAACTCAGAAGTTCCAGGCAATATCTGGGAAGTTAAAATCCCCCATTATAAGACATTCTGATTTACTGGCCCACTCTATTTCTCTGTACAATTGTTCATTGTACTCATTCGGGTCATTAGGCCTATAATACACTCCTACTCTTATTTTTGATTTCGCAGTGCTTATGTTACACGAAACTGATTCAACAGTGCACTGTTCATCTATATCAACTGGATGCACTTCTTTTGATTTTATGTTTTTCTTAATTAACAACATAACACCTCCTCCCTTCCTATCCTTTCTGTACATATTGTACTCACCAAATTCCAATTCTGCATTCCTAAAATCAGTATGACACCACGTCTCTGATATCCCAACAATATCCACCTTTGATGTCTTGACCAACACCTCAAATTCATCAAATTTATTTACTATACTTCTAGCATTGGTATGCATGCAAGCATACATGCACCTATTCCTAGTTACCCTAACTCATCCCATATACCCACCTGTTTCACTATGACTGCCATCAGTCCCTGAAACCCCAGCACCAATTGCTCTAGGTCACTACTTATTCTAATAGAAGTTGTGCAAGAATCACCTTCACCTCCGCCTGTGGCTACTTTTAACCTGTTCGTCTGTGAATTCCCCCAAGCTAGCAGTTTTCCGACCCACCTAACACTGCCCCGATAGCATCAGCAAATATTCTTGCACCCTTTCTATTTAAGTGTATCCCATCCCTGTAGAAGCAGTCTCTCCTTTTAACAAGCACAGACCATGCTGAAATAAATTTTACCCCCTTGAGCCTTGCAGATTTCCTCCAGGGCCGAATTGATTGACAAGGCTCACGTCATATACTCCCTCCTATCATGGCTGGGCAGAATTACAGACACTTCAAATTCAAACCTAGCTCACAACCTTTTTTCAACATTGACCTGTATTTGTTATGTAAATCTGCAGATCTCCTACTCTTAATGTCATTGGTGCCAACGTGTACAACAATATCACCTTTTGTGCTCTTAATAGATGATATATGCTTTACGTCATCAACCTTTGCCCCTGGCAGACATACCCTGGTCCTGTTCCATCTAACATTTTTACCCAATATATTCTCCGTCTCCCTGACAATAGAATCACCAACAATAACTAGTTCCTTTGGGCCAGCGTATTCTGCCTTGGAGATTGCCGCTGTGTTGCCTGATGCCCAGGAGTGAGCTCTGGCATTGAGTTCGGCAGCTGAGAGCTTGACGGGCCCCTCATATTAATTTCTTTGAGCGCATCTACCCTACATCTCAAGCTCTCATAGGCGCCCAATAGAACGCTGAGTTGATGCCTAATTTCTACACACTCTCTGTACCTGGCACACACAAAGACATCCTCGGTGGCTAGATCATGTTCTGTTCCAGAGAGTTCGGCAAACATTTCACAAGTTGCACATTTTTTTAGGCTGTGATGCCTTGGAGAATGGACCCCTCAGTTCTCCCCCGAGTCACAGCACTCGTTGCTTTGCTGTTCTGGTCTGGGGCATGATATTTTAAATTAATAAGATCGATAAATTTAATTAATTAATTTTCAATACTATGCTATCTAATAGAATCCTAAATGCAGTGATGCATATTACACTATATAATTATACGTTAGAGCTGCCTAGTTATCACAATTAAAAATATGAATTCCCTACTACTCTATACAAAAACAATTGCTGCAAAATTCGAACAAAATAACGGTTTTACGTATATTAAGTAGTAATCTACAAAAATTTGTTATCTAAAATAAAAATAACCAGCGTAACAATAACTATAAGACTACGTATAAAGTGCAATATAAAATAACAATTAGGTAAATAAAAAGGCAAACACTTATCGCTTTTTCGGAGCCTGTAATTCACGGCTGTAATTTTTAAAGAGAGTCAGTGCCCTCCCAACAACTTCCTTTAAGACCAATGCATTCTGCCTTGGGGGTTGCCGCTGTGTTGCTTGATGTTCAAGTGCAAGCTCTGGCATTGATGTGGACAACTGAGAGCTTGATGGGGCCCTTCCATTTTAAATCCTTCTAGGGCATCAACTCTGTCCTTTAAGCTCTCATATAGGCCCACAACAACACTGAGTTGGCATCTGATTTCCTCACTCTCCTTACATCGTGCCCACACAAAGAAATTCCCCTTGGCAATATCGTGTCCTGTTCCTGATGCTCTACAAACATTAGACAAGCAGTGCATTTCAAAAGGCTGTGATTCAGAGGGCGGTTGTCCTCTGAATCACAGCCAATTACCCCCAGGTCCTTTTCATTCTCTACCACCCTCAGTGTAGTACCACACGGTTGATATGTTACTCTGGGGGTTACTACCTATATGCAAGTACTTTACATTTGCCAGTGTTAAACTTCAGCTGCCACCTCTCAGCCCATCTGCTCAACTGTTCTAGATCCTGTTGCAGTAATACTGTCCTTAGTGTTATTAACAACCCTGCCAACCTTCATATTGTCTGCAAACTTAAGCCTGATATTACATCATTATCATTGATAAATGCAGAAAACAACAATGGACCCAACACTGAACCCTGTGGTACTCCACTAATAACATTAGTCCATGAAGAGCAGTCCCCATTGATTACCACTCTGTCTTCTCCTCTCACCTATCCTTTTATCCATAGCAGCAACTTTCCCTTAATGATATACTGCTCCAATTTGTACAGCAGCCTTCCATGTGCAACAGAATCAAAAGCCTTCCTAAGATCCAAGTATATGAAATCAAAATTATTCTTTGCATCCAGTTCTGTTGTGACCATATCATAATATTGCTGACTGGGCTAGCTGGGTGGGTAAAGTGCGTGCCTGGCAACCCAAAGGTCGTGGGTTCAAATCCCGCCTCGGGCTTGGATCAAAGTACTGTAAAAACCTTGGGAGGTGCATTATGGCCACAGAAGCCGATGCGCCAGCCAACTACCCAAAAAAAAAAAATAAATAAATAAATATCATAATATCCAATCAGATTGGTCAGACAAGAGTTCCCCTTAACAAACCCATGCTGTGTCTGAACTATAACTGAAGTCTTGTCTAGACTATCCTGCAGTGCTTCTTTAACCAATGCCTCCATTAATTTCCCTGGAACAGAGAATTTATACTAACTGAAACTTGAAACTTGTCAAAAACGCTCCATTTTAGTTTTAAAAAAAATCTATGCAGGTTTTTCCCTACCTTGACAAATTAAGCAAACTTTGTAAAGCCAATTTTTCTGCTGCATAAATATAAAATTTATGCAGGAAAAAACAATCACAACAAATAATGACAACATAAATAATTACGAATCCCAGTACCATTTATCAAATATGCTAATCTAACATAATCAGAATACCTAACAATATAGTTGTTTTGCTTTAATGCTATCATAACCATGGCTAAATTTCATTGGTTTTAGAGCTATTATTTTTTATCATAAAAGTAGCAGTTTCTACCAATAAAGTTCTTAATTTTCTGCACTTAATCATCATCGCGTAAGACATCAAATGAGAAATTTTCAGAATGTTTCATGTTAGAAAACAGGAAAACTTAAGAACAGTACTGCAAAAAATGCTAGGCACATTGGGTAATGACCTGTCACCCAGTGTGCTCAGAAGCGTGACACATAGATCCCTCACTTGTTATCAAATACTGACAACCAGGAGTTCAGACAGGTTACACTAACTGATATTAGTATAGGAAATGATACTTAGAGAGCTACATGGCATTAGAATTCACAACAGAGCTACAGTGCACACATACAAACCAAAAATTATAGCATGCAATTTACTGCTTCAGCTTGCCTGCCTGTCTTAATTGGTCTGTAGAATATTCAAAAGTTGTGTTATGGATTGATGAATCACAAAGTACAGTTTCAATTCTCATCCTAACTACGAAGTTTGGCAGAGGTGCTGTCACCATCTTAGGTTCTTTCTCATACTTTGGACTTGGACCATTGATATCTTTCCTGGAACAATATTCTGGAAAATTTCACTCTTCATACATAATAGCAGAAGTATAGTGAGTCCCTTTTCTGTTTTGGCATGACAATGTGGCGTAGTAGTAATAGTGGCATGTGATGCAAGAAAGCAAGCGTTATGAGCTTATGCAGCATCAGTCAAAAAAAAAAAAAAAGGACACAACCATTCCCTCTAAATGTTTGTCCAGTTCCTCCTCAAATTTATTTAACCTATCAACTTCCACAACGACAGATGGAAGTTTGTTCTAGAAATTAATAACCCACTGGCTAAAGGCAAATTTCCACTCATCTATTCTACGTCTGTCTTTCCTCAATTTGAATTTTTTTTTTTTTTTTGTGTGAACCCCAAACACGAGAGGTATTAGAACCTATAGTACTTTGTACCGTGCTTGGGTTGGAGATTGAGAAGACGAAAGAAGATATTTGTTGACATTGGACTTGAACTTCTGTAGATTGTAATTTTCAGGAAATACGTATGAAGGAAGGTTGTTCCAGAAAACGGCAGTTGAATGAATAAATGAGGAAGATGAAAAATTGGTTCTGTGGGTTTGAAGTTGGACAGTAAATGGATGTTGGCGGCACGTGTTCGGACTGTTTTGAAAGAGAGAGCGGGAATTATAGAAGCTAATTCAGAAGAACAGTGCCCATGGAAGTATCTGTAGAAGAGGCATGCAGCAGAAACAGTGCGTCTATGAGACAGCGAGTGGAGAGACTCTTAGAGATGAATCATTAATTAACCTAACTGCCCTCTTCTGAATGGAATCAAGAAGCCTGGGAGAGGTTTTGGGGGCACCACCCTAGATGTGGGAACAATATTCCATGGCAGGGCGGATTTGCGATTTATACAGAGTGAGCAGCTGTTTGGAAGAAAAGTAATGGCGAGAGCGAAAGAGAAAACCAAGTTTTTTAGATGCAGAGGAAGCGATATTTGTAATGTGCTTGTGCCAAGAGAGATTAGAAGTCAGGGTAATCGCCAAAAGAGATATATCCTTTTGCCTAGAAATTGGAGTGTCACTAAAGATAAGCATAGGAGCAGAAGAATCCTTTTTGCGAGATATAAGACAAGACTGAGTTTTAGAAGGGTTGAAATCAACTAAGTTGTCTTTGCCCCACTGGAGAATTACCTGAAGATCGGCATTTAAGGAATTGGTAGCAGATTTTCGAGAAGTTGAAGCTGATTGAACAGGACAAGGTTTCTCAAAATGGAAAGTTGAATGCAATGTGCTATCATCAGCAAAACTATGGATAGGATTTCCAGTCAATGGAAGAAGGTCATTGATATACAAGAGGAAAAGAGTGGGGGAAAGAACTGAACCTTGGGGGACACCGGCATTAGTGGAGAAGTTAGAAGACAGAGAGCCATCTACCATCACCCTCAGTGAGCGATCAGAGAGAAAACTGGATAACCAATTACTAAAAACAGTTGAGAAACCATAAGATGGAAGCTTGTTTAGAAGACCTTTATGCCAAACACGATCAAAAGCCTTTGAGATGTCAAGAGCAACTACTTGTGTTTCACCGAACCTTTCCATTGAATTAGTCCATAAATGGGTAACATAAGCCAGAATATCACCAGTGGATCGACACTGACCGAATCCATACTGGTGATCGTTGATCAGACGGAAGGTTTCTAGGTAGTTTAAGAGTTGGCGGTTAATTGATTTCTCCATTACTTTAGAAAGAGTAGAAGTAATTGCAATGGGACGATAATTGGATGGGAGGGATTTGTCACCCTTTTTAGGAACTGGCTGGATATGAGCAAATTTCCAAGCAGAAGGAAAAACACCTTTAGAATAAGAAAGTGAAAAAAGGCGGCAAAGAATAGGAGTAAGTTCAGGAGCACAGGTTTTGAGAACAAGTGGAGAAATACCATCAGGACCTGGAGCTTTCTTAGCATCGAGATTCATCAAAATCCTTCTGATATCCTTTTGACGGAAGACCACAGGAGGCATTGAATGGAGTGTGTTGGGAATGGTGGGAGGTGTTTTACCAAGATCATTAATACATGAGCTGGAAGAAAAATGGGATGCTAGCAGGTCAGCTTTATCCTTGGCTGAAGTGACAACAGAACCATCTGGTTTGGACAGAGGTGGGAGCAGAGATGGGCAAAAGTTGCGGCCAATAGCTTTGGCAAGAGACCAGAATGCTCGGCTACCATTAGGGCAAGAAGCAAGTTTTCTACTCTTAGCCTGTTCAAACTCTAGTTTGGACTGATTAATAACTGCTTTACAATTGTTGCGAGCTTTGGTGTAGGCAGAAAATGAAACTGAAGAATTAGAAACAAGCCAATTACGATATGCAACATTCTTCTCTTGGACAGCCTTAGCACATTTATTGAAAAACCAAGGTTTAGATAAAGGACGAGATTTTAAAGTGGAGTGTGGGATAAAGGATTCCATTCCTGCAAGAATAATTTCACTGACACGATCTGAGCAAACATTGACATCAGAACTTTTGAAACAGTAATCCGACCAAGGAAAAGAAGAAAAGAAGTCTCGCAGGTCATCCCATTTTGCATTCTTGTAATGCCAAACAACACGAGGTTGGGAATAGCCATGAGATAAAGGTTCCATTGGAGAAGAGACAATCACCAAGTTGTGATCTGAAGTGCCTAAAGGAGCTCTCACTTCGACCGTGTACTTAGAAGGGTTGTTTGTGAGAAAAAGATCAAGCGTATTGGCTGTATGATTAGGATTGTCCAGTATTCTTGTAGGTAAATGAACAATCTGTGCTCGGTCATTAGTAATTGCAAAAGCCTCAGCATCTCGACCTGCTGGGTCGGTGTGACTAGAAAACGGAAGCCAGCTGGGGTTGTGAACATTAAAATCACCAAGGAATTTATGCCCCCTTAGGTTCATAATCTGAACAAGTGGAAGAATCCCATCAGAATTCAGCATGCTCAACCCATTCAAGGCCTTATACACCTCAATCAGATTACCTTGCAGGTGCCTAGTCTCCAGCCTCTGCAATTTGCAGAACTTAAGCCTCTCTTGGTAAGAGGATCCCTTCATTCCCCTCACCAATCTTGTTGCCCTTCTCTGTACACGCTCAAGCAAATCTACAATCTTCTTAAAATGAGGCCTCCAGACCTGTACACAGTACTCAAGGCATGTCCTGACCATTTCCTTATACAGAGGGCAATCACCTCCTTTTCCCTCTTTGCATTTATGCGTCATGGTGCATAGCCTGTAGTGGCTTGGTTTGAAGACATGGGCAAGCAAAAGCTTCATTGGCTTGCTCAGAGTCCTGACCTGATACCCATTGAACACCTTTGGGATGAACTGGATCATTAATTTTGGCAGGCCAACATGCTCACAATCAGTAGCTGAATTGGCTGCTATGGTGAAGAAGGAATGCAGTGCTCTCACTCCATTCACCTCTGTGGTGAATGGAGATAAATACCAATTCTTGTTTTCAAAATGTTTAGCTTAAGTTCCTTAAGGCCTGCCCTGACCTTAAACCCACTAAACACCTCTGAGACAAATTGGAACACCAACTTTTTGCCAGGATAACATGCTCACAATCAACTGAATTGACCACTGTGGTGAAGGAGAAATAGAACAAAATACCACCTTCCTATTATCAAAATTGGTTTAGTCTCTTTCTTTCTGACGAGGTTACAGTGTGTAATCAGGGAAAAGGTGGGCTGACACATGATTAAATATTTTATCAATAATGGTTCTTGAAATATGCACATATCTTGTAACTTTTATCTAGGAGTTTGTAATATAAATTGCAGGATCTAGAAACCAGTCATTTACATTGTGACCTAATTGAAAAAGAATGATAGCAGAAAAGAAGTGAAAGAATTGGAAAATGAAGTAGGTAAAGGGAGGGGGGGTGTTGTTTATGCTGTTAAGCTTTCCCAGTACTATTGCTAGTTTGGCCTTCAGTTTTTAATGACCACTTATGCATTTACCTTCTTCCTTTGAGACTTTTTCATAAATTAATAGGCCAAGTTTTGATTTAGGTTCAATGTATTCCCTCCATCCAGAATAAAAATGTGTCATTATTTACAATCAAAAAATTTTAAAAGGAGAGCTCGGGTTTGCCTACAGACCACTGTCTAATGCTTCCCATCTGGTCTCTTCTCAGCAAACTTATTGCTAGTCATAGTTATATGTCCGACTAGGTTATGTGCATTAGTATTAGTAGGGGCAAATGATGTAAGGAAGTAAGCTTATAGAACCAACAGCTAAAAAAAGAAAAGAAAGAAAGAAACCTATATGTAATAAATTTAAGGAAGATTTGTCTAAATCTTCCTTAAATTTATTTAAACTACCCACTTCCACAACACCAGTTGGTAACTTGTTCAAACAATTAATTCCTCTCTGGCTGTAAGCAAATTTTCACACATCTATCATTTGGCCATCTTTTTCAGTTTAAGATGGCCAAATGGTGGATGAATGAAAACATCATTAAAAGAATTAAAAGATATCTCTATTTAAAGCCTTAAACACTTCAATCTGGTCTCCTCACAAGTGCTTGGTTTCCAATTGACATCTTTTGGTGGTAAGAAAACCCTTTTTTTACCACCAAAGTTTTTCTCTTTTTGTCTTTTTTCTCCTCTCTGCACCCATTCCAAGAGATCCACATCATTTCTTAAAATTAAACTTCCAGACCTGTATGCATTCCTCAAGATGTGGTCTGACCATTGACTTTACAATAGGATAATCACCTCCTTGCTCCTGCTGGCAAAATTCCTGTATATTATTGAACAGTACCCACATGAGCTCTTCTAGTAGCCTGTCTGAACCACTCAGAAAATTTTGTGTTGGACTGTACCTTTATTGGTATTTTATTCTGGGATTACTGTTGCCCTTATGTATTACCTTATATTTATTAATTTTAAACACCAATTACCACATGTCAGCCCATCTGCCTAATTTTTCTGGGTCATAATGTAGTAGTATACCTTAATTCCTGTCAATATCCTTTGTTCATCTACAAGCATAGACATTAAGCTTAATATGCTGTCGGTATTGTTAATAAATATTATAAGCAGTAAGGGGCTTGCCCATTACTGAACCCTGAGGGACTCCTAATAACATTAGTCCAAGAAGAATAGTACTCATTTGTCACCATCCTCTAGTTTCTGCCATGTAACCATCACTTTATCCATAGCACTAACTTGCCCCTAGTGGCACACTGCTTTAATTTGCACAATAGTCTTTCATGTGGAACAGTGTCGACTGCTTTACTGAAATCTAAATATATTAGCATTAGCATTAGTAGAGGCATACGATGCAAGAAAGCAAGCTTATGCAGCATCAGCCAAAAAAAAAAAAAAAAACTTCCACTTTACCCCTCCGTTCGTTCCAAATACCTGTCCAGCTGAGCCTTAAATTTATTTAAGCTATCAACTTCCACAAGAAGGGATGGAAGTCTGTTCCACCAACCAACTACCCGCTGACTAAAGGCAAATTTCTGCACATCTATCCTACATCTGTCTTTCCTCAATTTGAATTTATGCCCTCTCAGGTGATTATTCTGAGCAAGAGGAACAATCCCATCAGCATTGAGCATGTTCAAACCATTCAAGGCTTTATACACCTCTATCAGATCACCTCGCCAGTGCCTATTCTCATCATGTGATTTGCAAAACTTAAGCCTTTCTTCGTAAGAACAACCCTTTGTTCCATTCACTAATCTTGTTGCCCTTCTCTGTACTCATTCCAGCAGCTCTACATCCTTCTTGAAATGAGGCCTCCAGACCTGTATACAGTACTCAAGGTGTGTCCTGACCATTGCCGTATACAAAGGGATAATCACCTCCTTATCCCTGCTAGAAAAATTCCTGTATATCATTGACAAGACAATATGGGCTACTCTTGCAGACCATCTGCACTGCTCAGAAAATTTCATATCTGCCTGAACAATTGCCCCCATGTCCTTTTCACTCTCTACCTCTGTCAGTGCGGTCATAAACCTTATATGTACCACAAATTATCAGTACCAGGCTCACTCAGACCAGTTAACCCTGTCAGTGCCTGGGCCTAGGGCACATCTGGTAGGTATAGGTAGCAGTAAATAATTGTCCTAGATCATGGTAGTAGTGAATAAGTGTCCTAGATCACAGTATGAACCACAAACTATTAGTGCCAAGCTCACTAAGACCAGTTAACCCTGCCAGTGCCTGGGCCCAAGGCTCATCTGGTAGGTATAGGAAGTAGTGAATATTTGTCCCAGATCACAGTAGCACTGCAAGAACAAGAAGGAATGATTGAGGCATAGAAGACAACAAGAAGGGAGGAAAGGGAAGGAAAGAGAGTAGAAGGAAAAGGGGAAGAAGAGAGACAGAATAAAATCAAGGGGCAGGTCACTGAATCACATTCCCAGTGCCCATGCCTCAGACATCTCACCCTGCAAGCAGTTAAGTGCCAATGAGAACAAAGCAGGTTGACTGCAACGCTGACATCACAAATTACACCAAGGGCCAAAACTTTGTACCTCACATCAACAGTACCAGGCACAATAAGGCCAGTTAACCCTAACATTGCCAAAGCCAAAGGCACATCAAGTGAGCAGAGGTAATGGGGTGAAATTCCCAGGTCACAATAGTATGACATGGACAACAAGCAAAGATTGAGACATGAACAACAACAAAGAAGAAGGGAAGGGGAAGAGAAGGAGAAAAGAGGAAGAAGGGAAGAGAAGGAAGAAGGGGAAAGGAGGGAAAGGGAAAGAAGAAGAACAAGAGGAAAAGGGAAAGAAAAGACTAATACCAAGGGGCATAACACTGAACAACATACCCAGTGCCCATGCTTAAGACTGCACAGGAAAAGGTACACACAAGGACATATCCAGGAGGAAAGAAAAGAGAGGGAAGAAGGAGGAAAGAAGGGAAGAAAGAAGAAGAAGGAAAATGGAAGAGAGGGGAAAAAGAAAGACAAGAAGAAATGGACACTACCATGCCAGATTGCGTACCAATATGAACTGATCACATCATTCCCACTCTTGGTCAGGATTGAGCCCTGCAAGAGATGGAATAGTACATCCCTCCCACTCTTGGCCAGGACTGAGCCCTGTGAGAGATGGGGTATAGGGATATCGAAAAGTAAATGATAGTCCTTATATTATTATAGTTTAATTTATTTTATTTTATTTATTTTATTTTAATATATTTTACTTTATTTTATTTATTTTAATTATCTTATTTTATTTTACTTTACTTTATTGTAATTGTTTTATTTATTTTATTTTACTTTACTTTATTTTAATTGTTTTATTTATTTTATTTTATTTTATTTTATTTCATATCTAAGGGGAAATAAAACCAAAAAAGTGTGCCCTGGTAATTCTGAGGGGACCTTCCCTGATGCATTACCCGGCCACACAGGATTAACTTGATGGGACATCAGACGTCCAAAAACTTAACCACAGGACCGGATCAGTCCATGTCCTCTTAAGATAAAGTAGATCCTGGCTGCCTCCATGTGGCTAGGGATGGGAGTGAGGGGCTGTGACACAAACCTGCCACAGCCCCCTACTGCTAAATGCCAGGTGCCGGCTAACACACAACGCAAACACAACACTAATGCACACCTAATTACATATTTCATCAAAAACTTAAAAAATTTAAAGAAATTTTTTTTTTTTTTTTTTTTTTTGTGTTAAATATATACGTGAAATTTTGATGTTCTTTTAAGTTCTTTTCTAAGCCGGCAACTTGGCAAAAAGCCTAACAAACGGCGGATATAGGGGGAACCCTGGAAGCCGCTAATAACTTACAAATACACTTTATCTGTCAGTGTGGTACCACACAGTTGATACATTACTCTGGTGTTACTGCTTACCGTATTCAGTACTTTACATTTGTCAAGGTTAAACTTCAGTTGCCACCTCTCAGCCCATCTACTCAACTTTTCTAGATCCAGTTACAGTAGTATACTGTCTTTACTGTCATTAACAACCCTGCCAACCTTTGTATCGTCTGTAAACTTGGACATTAAGCTTGATATACCATCATCAATATTATTTATAAATACAGAAAACAATAATGGACCCAACACTGAACCCTGAGGGACTCCACTAATTACATTAGTCCACGATGAGCAGTGTCCATTGATTACCACTCTGTCTTCTCCCCTCAACCACCCCTTTATCCAATTTGCCTCCAATGCCACACTGCTTCAATTTGTGCAGCAGTATTCCATGTGCAACAGTGTCAAAAGCCTTTCTAAGATTCAAGTATATAATATCAGAGTTATTCCCTGCATCCGGTTCTTTTGTGACTGCATCATAGTATCCGATCGAATTGGTCAGGCAAGACTTCCCCTTAACAAAACCATGCTGTGTCTGAGCTATAACTGAAGTCTTGTCTAGATGATCCTGCAGTGCTTCTTTGACCAGTGCCTCCATTAATTTTCCTGGAACAGAAGTTAAACTTACAGGTCTATAATTACTTGTGTCAGCCTTTGATCCTCCTTTGTGAATTGGGGTCACATTTGCACATCTCCAGTCTATGAGTAGTTGGGGCAGCTGCTTAATCAGGACAAAATGCACTAGTCCTAATGGTCCCAAATAACCAGAATGGACTGTATTTGTATAGTTTGTTAATATTTTTGTCCTGTTCTTTCAGATGCAACAATATTCCTCATGCATTATGAAACCCAAAGCAAAAGACCTTTTCCTAAGTAGCCTATGTAAATGCAGGTAAATAATTACATTGGGATATTTATTCAACCTTGAGAATGCTGCATGGTGGGGTAGCCAATAGGAGAAGATGGATGCAGGTCATGTGGTACAAGTGGGTGGAGCAAATTTTTTCTATATAAAAGACACATTTGTCGAAATGCACTGATCGATATCTAATCAGGAAATGACCTATAACGGCATAGGTCATTTCCTGATTAGATATCGATCAGTGCATTTCGACAAATGTGTCTTTTATATAGAAAAAATTTGACTTACTCCGTCACACCTCTATATTTTACATAGAAAAGTGTGTGCACGGATTGGCGAGCAGGGTCTGAAGCCAACTAGTTTTATTATTACAGGAATATCTCACATAGTGCAGTTAATGTGTTGGAAAAAAACTACCACACTGACTGAATCAACAGGGAATAATTTCAATGTGAAAAATAATGATACATGGGTATCTTAAGGATTTTTTTATATTATAAATAATTATGCATAATTAGTTAGAAAAATAATAAATACAAATAGTAATGAGGTAGACTAAGAACGAAATTAATTGATAATCAATCACAGTCACAGATTATAAACTGCACTATAGTGAATCCCGCACTGTGCGAGGTATTGCTGGGTTTTTTTTTTTGTTTTTTTTTTATGTGAAAACATCTTTAGCGGCACCTACTAAATTTCACATGAAGTAAACCAATTTGTCACGATTTTGCGGCACAGAAATGACGTCATTTGGCATCATTCTCGATTTGATTGACTAATCGGAAATGATGAATTTTCGACACGGAATTGACGTTGCAAAAGCGTGACAGAATAGTGAATTTCCCCAGGACAAAAGAAGTGTTAATGACGTCTTAAACGTTATATCTGGTTTGTCGATTTTATCGATGAACCAGAAATCTCAATTTCACGACGCGGAAATGACACGTTGCAAAATCATGGTACTTCTGTTGTTTATCCGGCATTATTTTCTTGTAACAAGTTAGTGTCTGTCTCACTAGTGGAGACAGACATTAACTTGTCAATCATTGCAATGGCATCTTCTTTGTTCTCACCCAAAGGATATTTGGGAGTGTTATTTACCCCACAGCAAAATGCGCTTGTGGACTACTGCAATGTTGAAATTCTATGCACTTGAAAAAGTTGACCACGTAAAATTGACCAAACAGGCTATAATGTTTCGACCACTATACGTTCCTAATTATCCACAACCTTCTTGAAAATTGTAGATGTTATATAGTACAAGATACAGCCTCTTCATTTACTAACGTCGCCTTCTGCACGAAGTCAATATCGCTTGCATTGTCCTCGCTAATATCGCACCCCTTATTCTATAACTTGTACAATAGCTGAAGGTAGCACAGCCATCCGATTTCATTGGCACTCAGAGTCAAGAACATTGTAGGCTTATCGAGCTGTCTAAATAGTAAATAGATTGCTCTTACGTTGAGTCCAGTAGCAGATTGAGTTTGGAATTGGCCTTAGGAAGGCCAGGTGGCTTTCAATACAGCTGTTAATGTATTCTTTCAATTTAACTTGCTCACGAGTCAGTTTAGTATCTTTACCTATGTATTTGAAAGCTGCCGTCAAAGAGTGTCTCATTCTCAATCTCATAATCTTCATTGCTCTGTAAAGGAGATGATATGGAGTAACACCATGTCAGTCAGATTGTCTGAGCTCGCTCATTGCCATCATGAACAGCAACGAGAATGATAGCTCATTGCCATCATTCTCTCTGCACATTCTAAACCCTCTCTCTCTCTCTCTCTGTCTCTCTCTCTCTCTCTCAGGGTAATTCAGAAATTTTGTTTTTTATTTGGCTGGTGCACCATATGCTAATAATAATAATAATTGTCCAAGATAAATGCTGGGAAAGAATAGTTCCTCTGAGTGCTCATCAAACAGTAAGCTCTGTGGTACATTAGTTTCTCCTGGGCGAAACAATGAAACTTTCCTCGATCGGAAATGCTTTGCTTATGTTGTCTTTAGCCAACTTAATTTCCATGTGACTATCATCAAAGAACGACTGATCTATCATGATTTGATACAATCGATAGAGAGACGTGTCGACCAGATATTGAAGCCATGCTTTAACCACTTGCTTTCATACTAACCAAATCAAATTGCTGGACTTGTGTATTTTCTTGCATTTTATACATTTTATATGCACAAATAAGGTACCTGAGACACAATACGACATTCTGGGCCAACTGATCAATGTGCCTGTTTCAGTCAATCTCCCTTTGCAAGCAATGGACCATTGTGTTGACTGAAACAGGCACCTTATTTCCAAGGAGAAATAAACCTCTCTGTCACTAAATCCAACTTCCAAAGGCGATGGAATTTCTAGGTAGACAAAGCAGTTCACCTTAGATAGTGCATGAATGGTGTTGTTCTTAAGTGATCCTCTGCAGCTATTACACACAAGGATCCAATTGACATCAACAGATGTAGAAATGCAATGTGTATCAATGGTGCATCTTTAGCAGCTGGTTTCGCTGTGTTGTTTTTGAACCATAGACAATTGCAAATGTAGCATATAGAACGGAAATCATTTTCCATAAATATCCTTTCAAAATCTCAATGCGTGTTCTTATATAAATAGAAATCAGTGTAAAGTAAAGGAGCTTGATCATTTAAACTCATCTGCTCCATAATTTGAGAAATGTTTCAATGTACATAATTAATACTCACTTCAGGTACGTTATTTTTAGATTTTTTTTTTTTATGAAAATCCCAAAACATAGTACTTAGTACTGTCATTGGAGGTTGAAGACGAGAGAAGATATTTGTTGACATTAGACTTGAACTTCTGTAGACTGCAATTTTCAGGAAATACATATGAAGAAAGGCAGTTGAATGAATAAACGAGGAAGATGAAAAGTTGGTTCTGTGATGTCGAAGTTGGACAATAGAAGGGATGCTAGCTGGTGGCGGCACATGTTCGGACTGTTTTGAAAGAGAAAGCTGGAATTATAGAAGCCAATTCAGTAGAACAGTGCCCATGGAAATATCTGTAGAAAAGTAGCAGAAACAGTAAGTCTGTGAAACAGAGTGGAGAGACTATTAGATATGACTCATTAATTAACCTAACTGCCTTCTTCTGAATGGAATCTAGAAGCCTGAGAGAAGTTTTGGGGCATCGCCCCCAGATGTAGGAACAATATTGTAGGGCGGATTTGCGATTTGTACAGAGTGAACAGCTGTTTGGAAGAAAAGTAATGCCGAGAGCGAAAGAGAAAACCAAGTTTTTTTTTAACATGCGGAGGAAGCAATATTTGTAATTTGCTTGTGCCAAGAGAGATTAGAAATCAGGGTAATCCCCAAAAGAGATATTAGCATTAGTAGAGACATATGATGCAATAAAGCAAACATATGCAGCATCAGCCAAAAAAAAAAAACCCATTCCCATTTCACCCCTCCGTTCATTACAAATACCTGTCCAGCTCAGCATTAAATTTATTTAGGCTATCAACTTCCACAACAAAGGATGGAAGTCTATTCCACCAACCAACTACCCGCTGGCTAAAGGCAAACTTCCGCACAATCTATCCTACATATGACTTTCCTCAATTTGAATTTATGTCCTCTCAGGTGATTATTCTGAGCAAGAGGAAGAATCCCATCAGCATTGAGCATGCTTAAACCATTCAAGGCTTTATACACCTCAGTCAGATCACCTCACAGGTGCCTAGTCTCTAGACACTGCAATTTTCAAAATTTAAGCCTTTCTTCGTAAGAGCAACCCTTTGTTCCTTTCACTAATCTTGTTGCCCTTCTCTGTACTCGTTCCAACAACTAGGACTCTACATCCTTCTTAAAATGAGGCCTCCAGACGTGTATACAGTACTCAAGGTGTGGCCTGACCATTTCTTTATACAAAGGGATAACGCCTTCTTATCCCTGCTAGAAAAATTCCTGTATATCATTGACAAGACACTAAGAGCTACTCTTGCAGATTGTCTGCACTGTTCAGAAAACTTCATATCTGCCTGCACAATTGCCCCCAGGTCCTTTTCGTTCTCTACCACTGTCAGTGTAGTACCACAGAGTTTCCACGTCACTCTGGGGTTACTTCTTCCCATGTGTAGTACTTTACATTTGTCAATGTTAAAATTTCATTTGCCACCTCTCAGCCCATCTGCTCAACTTTTCTAGATCCTGTTGCAGCGGCGTACTGTCATTAGTGTCCTTAACAACCCTGCCAACCTTCGTACCATCTGCAAACTAGGATTTAAGCTTGATATACCATCATCAATATCATTTATAAATGTATAAAACAACAATGGATCCAACACTGAACCCTGAGGGACTCCACTAATAACATTAGTCCACGATGAGCATTGTCCATTGATTACCACTGTCTTCTCCCACTCAACCATCCCTTTATTCATAGCAGCAATTTGCCTCCAATGCCACTCTGCTCCAATTTGTGCAACACTATCAAAAGCTTTTCTAAGATCCAAATATATGATATCAAAGTTATTCCCTGTATCCAGTTCCTCTGTGACCACATCATAGTATCCAATCAAATTGGGCAGACAAGACTTTCCCTTAACAAAACCATGCTGTGTCCTAGTGCCTCCATTAATTTTCCTGGAACAGAAGTTAAACTCACAAGTCTATAATTACTTGTGTCGTCCTGTGATCCTCCTTTGTGAGTTGGGGTCATATTTGCACTTCTCCAGTCCATGGATACCTCCCCGAGTCCAAAGAAGCTCTCATAATTATGGCTAAGGGTTTGCATACTTTCTTTTGCTGCCTCCTTTAATATAACTGGATAGATCCCATCCACCCCAGGTGCCTTTTTTATGTTTATCTTCAACAATTTCTCCTCCACTTTCCGCTTAGTTATTACAAAATCATCTAGCTTACTGCCAGAGTTGAATACCCCTCTGGCATTCCCTTCCCTAATTAACTCCTCGTGTGTGAATGTAGATGCAAAATATTCATTTAGTTTGTTAGCCACCTGAACAGGATCATCAACAGTTGAACCATCAATATTCAGAGGACCAATCTGATTCGTCCCTTTCCTTCTAGAGTTTACATAGGTAAAGAACTCTTTGTTGTTTTTCTTTGCAACCTTTGCCAAGGATTTCTTATAATCTGCCTTTGCCTGCCTACTCTCCTTTGTGACTTGGTTACAATCCAGCTTATATCTATCATAGGCTTCCATGTTATCCATTAATTTATGTGTATTCCATGCATTTTTCTTCACTGCCATATGTCTCATTAGTTCATCTGACATCCATTTAGGCCTAAACCTTGAACAATATTTCTTAGTTGGTATGTAAAGCCTAGTAGCTTCCAAGATAAGTTCTTTGAATGCTTCCCATTTTCAATTTGCTGTTGGTAACATCATCAGTTGGTCCCACTGTATAGAATTTAAATACTGTCTCAGACCATTGTGGTCGCCCTTACGAAAGTAATACCTCTTCCCTTTACGCCTGATGGTAGTTACCTCTTTGAGTAAATCCCACTTCAGCACACTGTGATCACTGCCACCTAGTGGGTCATTTATCTGCAGATTCTTAATGCATGAAGAATCACTACTGATAATCAAATCAAGAATATTACTCCCTCTAGTTGCCTCCCGAACATGCTGATGTAGAAAACAATCATCCAATAAATCCACAAAAGCCTTGCTAGTGTGTGAGTGACCAAGCCACAAATTCCAGTAAATATCTGGGAAATTAAAATCCCCCATTATAAGACTCTCTAATTTACAGTTTCTTATTATACTTATCAGAGTCATTTGGCCTATAGCACACTCCTACTCTCAATTTTGATCTCCCAATGCTTATATCACACCAAACTGACTGGACACTGCACTGTCCAGCGATGTCGACTAGCTTCACTTCCTTGGATTTTATGTGTTTCTTAACTAATAGCATAACCCCTCCTCCTTTCCTATCCTGTCTATCCTTTCTGTAGAGCTTGTACTCACCAAATTCCAGTTCTGCATTCCTGATATCTGTGTGACACCACGTCTCTGATATCCCAACAATATCTGCCTTTGATGCTTTGAGCAATACCTCAAATTCATCAAATTTAATTACCAAATTTCTAGCATTGGTGTACACGCAAGTATACATGCACCTGTTCCTATTCTTAGCTACCCTTACACCACCCATGTGTTTACTTGTGCTGCAATGACTCCCAGCAGTCTCTGAAATATCCTGCATCTTGTTTTCCAGGCTTCTGCTCATTCCAGCAGTGCAAGAGTAACTTTCACCTCTGCCAGTGGCTACTATTAATCTATTAGTCCTTGTATCCCCCAATCTAGTAGTTTTCCGACCCACCTAACACTGCCTCGATAGCATCAGCAAATATTCTTGCACCCTTTATATTTAAGTGCATCCCATCTCTGTAGAATCAGCCTCTCCTGTTAACAAGTACAGACCAGACTGAAAAAAATTGTACCCCTTGAGCCTTGCACAATCTTTCCAGTGCCGAATTGATCCACAAGGCTCTCATCATATACTCCCTCCTGTTATGTCTGGGCAGAATTGCAGACACTTTCAAATTCAGCCCTAATTTGCTGCTTTTTTAATATATTAATTTGCCTAGAAATCAGTGTCACTAAAGATAAGCATAGGAGCCGAAGAATCCTTTTTGCAAGATATAAGACAAGACTGAGTTTTAGATGGATTGGAATCAACTAAGTTGTCTTTGCCCCACTAGAGAATTACCTGGAGATCTGCATTAAAGGAATTGGTAGTGGATATTCAAGAAGTTGAAACTGATTGAGCAGGGCAAGGTTTCTCAAAATGGAAAGTGGAATGCAAAGTGCTTTCATCATCAAAACTATGGATAGGATTTCCAGTCAATGGAAGGAGGTCGTTAATATACAAGAGGAAAAGAATGGGGAAAAGAACTGACCCTTGGGAGACACAGGCATTAGTGGAGAAGTTAGAAGACAGAGAGCCATCTACCATTACCCTCAGTGAACAATCATAGAGAAAACTGGATAATCAATTACAAAAGCAGTTGGCAAACCACAAGATGAAAGCAAGAAAAACACTGACAGGGAGAAAATTGAGTATACTGAGTTATGCAAAGCCATTAGAAAGAGACTCAAAGAGGACATAAGAAGATTTAACACAAGAAAAGTAGAACAAGCATTAAGGGAAAACAAAGGAATTAAATCAGCAGCCATGAGCAGTAATACAGAAAGACAAATGATACTGAAACTGAAGAATAGCGATGGTGTACTTATAAACAGCAGAGAAGGCATTATTCAAATAGCAGAAGACTACTATAGAGTTATACAAGGAGCAGGGGAATGATGCCAGCAGTGGGGAAGATGGATTTCAAAGTAGCAACACATATGACATACCCAATATTCTTCCTGATGAGGTAGAACATGCATTGAAAAAAATGAAGAATCAGAAAGCTCCGGGGGAAGATGAAGTTACTGTAGAGTTGTTAAAATTGGGAGGAAGAGACATAACACAAAAACTGGCAAGGCTCTTCACAAAGTGCATTAGAAAAGGTGTGACACCTAAGCAGTGGAATAATGCAATCATAGTTTTGCTGCATAAGAAAGGAGATAAATCAGAAATTGGAAATTATAGACCAATTAGCTTGCTATCCCACATCTACAAGTTGTTCACAAAGGTCATTACTAACAGATTAGAAAGAATACTTGATGAGAATCAACCGAAAGAGCAAGCTGGCTTTAGGACAGGATTCTCAACTATGGATCACCTTCATGTAATATCACAGCTAATGGAGAAAGCAAATGAATATAAAACACCATTATGCCTGGCATTTGTGGACTATGAAAAGGCATTTGACTCCATACAGCATAAGGCAATGTTTCGGGCATTGATATCCCATATATTATGATTTTGAAGAAAATATATGAGAGTGCTACCTCCTTTATTAGACTAGACAAAGACAGTAGGAAATTTAAAATTGAGAAAGGAGTTCGACAAAGCTGTTTACTGCTGCCCTTGAGGAAGTTTTCAGAAGATTAGACTGGGCGCAGAAAGGAGTCAATGTGAACGGCGAGTACCTAAACCATTTATGATTTGCAGATGACATTGTGGTCATTAGCCACGATCCCAACGAATTAGAGGAAAATCTTAATCAGTTATGCACAGCTAGTAAGGATTTTGGACTAAAGATGAATATGGCTAAAACAAAAGTAATGATGAACAAGTATGCCACAGAAAGGGAAATAATGATTGAAGGAGCAGTAATTGAAAAGGTGGAGTCATATACTTATCTGGGACAAGTTATTAGCTGTAATAATGATAAATGGCTGGAAGTCAAGAGAAGAATAAATTTTCGATGGATAGCATTCAGGAAATATTGGATGGATAGCATTCAGGAAATATAGTCACATACTGAAGAGCAATATCCCAGTTTGTCTGAAACATAAAATAATGAACCAATGTATACTCCCCACCATGACTTATGGAAGTGAAACTTGGGCACTCACCAAAAGAATGGAAGAGAAGCTGAGAACTACACAGCGAAGAATGGAACGAATCATACTGGTAATCAGACTGTTAGATAAGAAGAGAAACACATGGATTAGGCAACAAACTCAAGTAAAGGACATTCTTATCAAAACTAAAGAACTAAAATGGTCCTGGGCAGGACACATAGCTCGAAGACATGATGACAGATGGACTAAGAAAATAACAGAATGGTATCCAAGAGGAGCTAGAAGAAAACCTGGAAGACAAAGGCGGAGATGGATAGATGAAATTCATGAGTTTGTGGGTAGTAAATGGATGGCCAGTGCTCAAAACAGAAGGAACTGGAAAGTTGCTGGAGAGGCCTTCATCCTGCAGTGGATTGAAAATGGCTGATGATGATGATGATGAAGATGAAAGCTTGTTCAGGAGACCTTTATGCCAAACACAATCGAAAGCCTTTCAGATGTCAATATCAGCTGCTTGTGTTTCCCTGAATTTTTCCATTGAATTTCTCCATAAATGGGTAACATAGCCAGAATATCACTAGTGGATAGACACTGACGGAATCCATAGTGGCAATCGTTGATCAGACGGAAGGTTTCTATGTAGTTTCAGAGTTGGCAGTTAATTGATTTCTCCATTACTTTAGAAAAAGTAGAAGTAATTGCAATGGAATGATAATTGGATGGGAGGGACTTGTCACCCTCTTTAGGACCTGGCTGGATATGAGCAAATTTCCAAGCAGAAGGAAAAACACCTTTGGAATAAGAAAGTCAAAAAAGGCAACAAAGAACAGGAGGAAGTTCAGGAGCACAGGTTTTGAGAACAAGTGAAGAAATATCATCAGAACCTGGAGCTTTCTTAGCATCAAGATTCGCCAAAATCCTTCTGACATCCTTTTGACGGAAGACCACAGGAGGCATTGAATGGAATGTGTGTTGGGAATGGAGGGAGGTATTTTACCAAGATCATTAATACATGAGTTGGAAGAAAAATGGGACTCTAGCGGATCAGCTTTATCCTTGGCTGAAGTGGCAACAGAACCATCTGATTTTAACAGAGGTGGGAACAGAGATAGGCAAAAGTTGTAGCCAATAGCTTTGGCAAGAGACCAGAATGCTTGGCTACCATTAGGGCAAAAAGCAAATTTTCTACTCTTAGCCTGTTCAAAATCTAGTTTGGACTGATTAATAACTGTTTACAATTGTTGCAAGCTTTGGTGTAGGCAGAAAATGAAACTTAAGAATTGGAAACAAGCCAATTATGATATGCAACATTCTTCTCTTGTGAACAGCCTTAGCACATTTATTGGAAAACCAAGATTTAAATAAAGGACGAGATTTTAAAGTGAAGTGTGGGATAAAGGATTCCATTCCTACAAGAATAATTTCCCTGACACGATCAGAGCAAATGTTGACATCAGAAGTTTTGAAAAAGAAATCTCGCAGATCATCCCATTTTGCATTCTTGTAATGCCAATCAATATGAGGTTGGGAATAGCCATGAGATAAAGGCTCCGTTGGAGAAGAGACAATCACCAAATTGTGATCTGAAGTGGCTAAAGAACCACTCAGTTTGACCATGTTCTTAGAAGGGTTTTTTTGTAAGAAAAAGATTAAGTGTGTTGGCTGTATGGTTAGGATTGTCCGGTATTCTTGTAGGTTAATGAACAATCTATGCAAGGTCATTACTAATTGTAAAAGCCTAATCTTGACCAGCTGGGTCGGTGTGACTAGAAAACAGAAGCCAACTGGATTTGTGAACATTAAAATCACCAAGGAAAATTACCTCACTATTAGGAAAGTGCGACTAGAGAAAGTCAAGTTGCAAAGAGAGGAAGTCAAAGAGCTCCAAATGATTAGTGGAGTTGGGAGAACGGTAGAGACAACAGATGAATTTGACACAATGAGGTAGAGAGATTTTAAACCAGAGATGATCGAAGAGAAGAGATTCCAAATTACCAAGTCTCTGACAGGGAATATAGGAACGGACACATGCAGAAGTACCATCTTTGAGGCAAAAGGAATCATACCGAAAATAATTTGGGCAACTGAGATGAGCAGTAGTTGAATCAACTGATAACTGAGATTCTGTCAGAAAAAGTACATGGGGTTTGGAAGACTGCAAGTGGAAATGGACATCATTGAGATTAGAATTGAGAATTGAGACCACGTATATTTGTGAAATGAACTAGAAAGTGTTTGGGAGGTTTAGATCTTTTCACAGATAAGCTTACTCTATTAGTTTGACCATTCATGGTGTATTCAATAGTAAGAAAAAGTGTGTGGGGGGGGGGACAACATGCTATATGAAGTAATGAAATTATCCAATATGGCGTACACATGGTAAGAATATATCCAGGTCCTTGACATGACGTGGCCTCGACAATGCGCCCTGCACACACACTACTCCAGACTCCCTCCAGTCACTATCTGGCAGAGTAGAGTTAGCAAGATTATACACTAGCTGATCCGGAAGCCTCCTAAAGAGTTACCAATAGGTTCGATCCTGTGTACTAATTGACAGCTGGCTTGCGAACACTGTTTTAGAGCTGTACCTTCGAAATGTAAGGAAGATTGTATCTCGCCATGATGTCATCATAACCTCAAAAGCCATCAAGTCATACTGCATGATTAAAGAGATGGGGAAGGGTTGACTGAAACTTAGCTCTGGAGACTGAACATGGGTTCCACCACTTCAAGCCTCCAATAAGCAAAGTGGTGGTATTGCTCCAGTTGGTGAGAGTCATCTACCACCTAGTATTGCCTGGTAACCCAGAGGGGCGGCATTCCTCCATGTGTTTTGGGTGCCACACCTCAACCTCTGCTTACATTGGTTCATAACTTGGTGCTCACCCACAGTGTGCTTGTGCATGGGGGTTATACCCAGGATTACAGTCCCCCACCGTCGTGAAGGTGGAAGCAGAGGATTTGGCTGTCACAGACCATCCGGACTTTGCCGAAATTGGGTCCACTTGGCTTGAGTGTCACCGGAATATCAGTTCCATCAGCGTTTTAGACTCCCAGGTAGCAAGTACAGCTTGTTTGGCATATCTGAGAGAATGTCTGTGATAACTAACCTCAAGGACCAGATGTAGCAGCATTGCTGGTCGAAGGTACTGCTAAATCCAACGCTTAATTTCTCTTTGTCTTTTATGCAATCTCGATTGTCACTCATTGTTACCTCCATCTTTATTTCGTTAGGTGGCTTGCTTGATACTCTGGACAATGCCCTGCATGTAACTTTGGCAGCGCTGAACAGAAAGGCTATAGCAGTGTGGTATTCAGTCCCTTTCGCTGCTCAGAAAACTGTTGATGTAAAAACATCAATAGTGACTTCTAACAATGGAATGTAACAAAAATGCAGATTGCAACGATACAAATAAATGATACAAATATTTGTATCGTTGCAATCATACCATTCAACAAATGGATAATTAGGCTATTGGCTTGAATTTTGCTAACCTCTTTCAAGGGTCAATTTGGTAGAATAAGTAGGAGGCATGTGCATAAAACATTAAATTGTTCATACTAAATATATCGGACTGAATTATGATGCTAATGTCTCTAACATTGATTCAGTAGAGTAAGTAGCGGGTGTGAGCATAAAACGTTACATCGTTCATGACTTCTGTTCTAGCTGTTTGATTTTAAAATGGTTCTTATTTTCATCAAAGATGTTTTCACATAAAACATCTTTCGTGCGTACAGGGTACGTGCACAGTTTTTTATTTTTATTCTTTTTTCCAAATGTAGCAGTGTTTTCTTTCCCTAGGTTCCCTTTATATTTTAATTTTATTCTATTCTAAGAGGAATCACAGCAATGCATTGTAATGCTGAAACTTTTTTAACGTGTTACTGCAATTATAAATTTGATTTTTTTTTTTAAATGGTCTATAGTTTTTTTACGCAGGAAACGTTCATAAATGACTACAATATTAGCATTAAATATAAGACGAAAATGGACCATCATATACTCACTCATATTATAAAAAGCAACGTATATGCTGATGGGTTAATGAATGACATTGAAGTCTTTATTCAGATTCTTTTCATATATTGTTCTTCTAGATTTCAATTTTATAAGCAAACAATTTTAAATTGCTTTTTTTTTTTCCCCCAATCAGATGCGCAAATGTTTCTAAAATGAAGCTGTATAGAATTAAAAGATTATTATTCATTTTATTTATTCATATTTTTATTATTATTATTTATTTATTTTTATTATTTTATTTATTTATTTTTTATTTATTTATTTATTATTATTATTATTTATTATTATTAATTATTTATTATTTATTTTTTTTTATTTATTTATTATTATTATTATTTATTATTATTAATTATTTATTATTTATTTATTTATTTATTTATTTATTTTTTTTCAGTTTTATTCCATGTTCAGAAAAAGTATACAGAGCTGTCTTAGAAATGGCTAGCATATTTCCTCAGGTATTTTCTTATGTAGCATAATTTAAAAAATTTTGCTTAGTCTAATTCTTTATTCCATACTTACAGTTATAGTTGTAAAAACGCAAACTTGTTTCCCATAAGTCTAACCCATATATTCATTTGGTTGAATTCATGTTAATATATGCTATATTTGTGTTATGTTTGTAAAATTACTGATTTATATAGCCCTACATTAGTTTCAGGTCTTACTATCATATGGGTCCTTTAATAATTCACATATGCTAAATTCAAAAAACGGTATCCATTTTATAATTTACTTTCCCTGTATGTGATGGTGAAACCATACTCATTTAATGTGTTTGAATAAAATATGCAAAAATATTACATTTTATTTTTACAAAGTGAAACCACTGGTTACTAGTTTTTATAGTATGATTTATAGTATGCACACAGAGAGCCATTTCAAAAATTGATGTGCAGCACAAGATGGTATTAGTCTATAATTTGACCCCGGACAGTGTCATTTTAGTTTGTACAGTACAATCATTAAAATTCATCATGATCATAAGTTTAGGGTACAGTACAACATTTTCATATTGGAACAAATCAGTTTCCACATACATAACATTCACAATCTGATGTTCAAGGGGTACATCATTTTGAAGCTGATACATTTTGCTGCATTTGTGTCAATTTCATTATAAGAAAGTGAAGGGAGGACAATATTCGTTTTTAAAATAGAATTTGTTAAAAGTTGTATTCTTTAGTGAAACTTTGTAATGATCAAGATAAAAATGGGCTCCACATAAACTTTTCCACATGTGTAAAAAGTCCAGGAAATGGAATCAAAGTGAAAATCTCTGCCTTTCTCAATTCCCGTGCGCTGGAGTGAAAAGCAAGAGAGCCGAGATGTTGCATAGTCGATTGTCTTCTATATTCTTGATTATCTAAAGTGTAAGGTTATAGCACTGAAAATGACATTTCATATTATCATATTTACGATATTCTATAATACCTACCATGCAAGACCTAATCTACCTCTGCCTTCTCCACCTGGAACTCTAGTACAGTTTCATCATCAGATTGTGAATGTAATGTATGTGGAAACAGTGATTTTTTTTTTTTTTTCCACACAAAGCAAGCTAAGATTTGGTAGACATTTGAGTCTTAAAAAATCTTTTACAGAGATCCTAAGATCAAGACTAAAAAGCTGCTCTCTGCATGGACTACAGAGATCCTAAGATCAAGACAAAACTAAAAAGCTGCTCTCTGCATGGACACCTTGGTACAGATATTATGAGAAGGAATACATTTCATATTTTTTTTCCCCAGACAATTCACTTGTCTGTTGTGGCAGTATTTTTCAGTCTTAGGAGCTCCAGTATGTGAATCATTTAAGTGGAAGTTCTTCATCGTCCCCCCCCCCAAACTACAAAACTAACCTGAAAGCCAGGACAGGAGCTGCACTTAGTTGTGTCATAGGTAATAGATCCTGTACCTACCAAGGGAACTATATACAATTAAATGTCCAACTTGTGGTGAATGTTATGTGGGGAAGCCTATAAGAGCACTAGAATTGACTGATTAATGGAACTCTTCTGTGACTGAGCACTTTTTAGAGAAAAATCACAAATTTTTTGGGAGACAATTACTGTTGATTGTTTGCATGGGTACTGGAAATGGCTTGAGAGAGAGAGCTTATGGATTTGTTCTTTTGTCTTTTATTTCAGGCTGTGATCCTTAGACATTATGAATGGTTTCAGCCAGCACACTCCTCGCACATTTTCAGCCCTATGTGCATGTATGGATGACAGCTCCCATGATCCTTCAATAATACATAGCAAGCTGTGGTTCTGCTGTGTTATATAAAGATGTACTGTCACTTGGAAATTGTCTTCTGTAATTTTGACTTAATTTTATCAGTGTATTGTGTTTTAATTCTGTTCCACTTTCCTCTCAGGTATTGCAAAATCATTATTCTCAGTTATAACTTGGCGTACTTCTGGTATCTCCATTCCTAAAAACTTCATGTAGATGTAAAATAGTTTTTCACTTTATCAGCAACCTAGATTATCAATAGTTATTATCTTGGATAATAACTATTGTTGACAAAAACTTTTTGTCATCTACCTTAGTTTGCCTAACCTCTCTTAAGGCCTTGATTATATTCTAGTTCATACTTACTGTAGGCTTTTGTGTTCCCTGTTAATTTGTAATCATCTCATGCATTTTTAGGTGCATTGGCATATGTGCATAATGGAGCTGTTGTCTTCACCTGTCTATCCACATATACAACTCTACCCCAAGTCAATGGAATTTCATGAATTTTATATTTGGGCTTTCAACAGATTTCATTAAAATCAGACCAATAGAAATATGGCAATTATTATTATCATTATTATTATTTTTTTTATGTAATAACTTGACATCCCAGTACATGGATTGCCATGAAATTGTATATTTGAGCCAGTTAGAAAAACTGGTTAAGCTATCCTAAATTTCACTAAAATTGGACTAATAGTAATCCAACGATTATTATTTCTTTCTTTGTCTGGCCGCATATAATAACTCGACTCCCAGTTGATGAATTTTCATGAAATTTTATATCATCCAAGTTTCTTGCTATGACCGACTAACTGGTTAAATTAAATTTATTAAAATAAAAATGATAGATTTTAAAAATGATAAATAAATTTATTAAAATAAAAATTTTAAAAAAATGTAAAATAAAAATACATAGATAAAGGTGTTAAAATACAATAAGATAAAAGCATTAAAATACTTAGTAGTTTTCGAAGCAAAGTGCCTCTTCATCAGCTAGCCTGTGAGCAGTGTACACTTGAGTATATATTGATGGTTACAATAGCACGAGTCTGGTGTCGATAGAGTAGAATTATGTACACATGATGATCACCACTGCCGACCGGGCTAGCCAGGTGGGTAAAGTGCCTGCCTGGCAACCCAAAGGTCACGGATTCGAATCTTGCCTCGCACTTGGATCAGAGTAGAAAATGCAAAAATTGTGAGAGGTGCAATATGGCCACAGAAGCCAATGCACCAACAACTAACAAAAAAAAAAAAAAAAAAAATGATCGCCAGCACTCATCACACTGCAATACAGTACATTCTATAATAGGGTATAAGTGTACTCCCCTCGTGCGATTCATAGTACTATTATTTGTGGCTATGTGCAGTGCTTCAGGCCACTCCTGGCTTGAAGATCTGACCAAATATTTTGGTCAGATCTTATAGCACGCCAAACTGACTCAACATTATGCTTCTGTTTCTGTTAGACATTCACTTAAAGGAGATGTATGAAAACACAAACTACTTCTTAATAAAGTTAAATATATAAAGGATATAACAGGCTACTTGAGAGACTTGAGCTCTGTGTAATCTGTTGGGTCAGCAACCAGGTTACACCAAAACACATTATTTCATATTGAGTGGGACAGCTGAGCATGAAGTCAGCACTGGACAAACGTCCAGTGCTGACTTCATGCTCAGGAGAGATTTACAGGAGAGATTGCTTCTACAGGGATGGGATACACTTAAATAGAAAGGGTGCAAGAATATTTGATGATGCTATCAGGGCAGTGTTAGGTGGGTCGGAAAACTGCTAGCTTGGGGGGAGACAAAGACCAATAGATTGACAGTAGCCACTGGCAGAGGTGAAAGAGATTCTTGCACTGCTTCTATTAGAATGAGCAGAAGCCTGAAAAACAAGATGCATGGTATTTCGGAGACTGCTGGGAGCCATTGCGGTACAAGTAAACACATGGGTTGTGTTAGGGTAGCTAAGAATAGAAACAGGTGCAGGTATACTTGCGTGTACACCAATGCTAGGAGTTTAGTAAATAAATTTGATGAATTTGAGGTATTGCTCAAAACATCAAAGGCAGATATTGTTGGGATATCAGAGACGTGGTGTCACACAGATATAAGGGATGCAGAACTTCAATTTGGGGAGTACAACGTCTGCAGAAAGGATAGACAGGATAGGAAGGGGAGACGGGTTATGCTATTAGTTAAGAAACACATAAAAACCAAGGAAGTGAAGCCAGGCGACATCGCTGGACAGTACAGTGTTGAGTCAGTTTGGTGTGACATAAGCATTGGGAGATCAAAATTGAGAGTAGGAGTGTGCTATAGGCCAAATGACTCTGATGAGTATAATAAGGAACTGTACAGGGAAATAGAGTGGGCCAGTAAATCAGAGAGTCTTATAATGGGAGATTTTAATTTCCCAGATATTGACTGAAATTTGGGGGCTGGTTACTCACACACTAGCAGGGCTTTTGTGGATTTATTGGATGATTGTTTTCTACATCAGCATGTTCAGGAGGCAACTAGAGGGAGTAATACTCTTGATTTGATTATCAGCAGTGATTCTTCATGTATTATGAATCTGCAGATAAATGAACCACTAGGTAGCAGTGATCACAGTGTGCTGAAGTGGGATTTATTCAAAGAGGTAACTACCATTAGGGGTAAAGGGAAGGGTTATTGCTTCCGGAAAGGCGACTACGATGGACCGAGACAGTATTTAAATTCTATACAGTGGGACCAACTGATGATGTTACCAACAGCAAATTCAAAATGGGAAGCATTCAAAGAACTTATCATGGAAGCTACTAGGCTTTACATATCAACTAAGAAATATTGTTCAAGGTTTAGGCCAAAATGGATGTCAGATGAACTAATGAGGCATATGGCAGAGAAGAAAAATGCATGGGATACTTACAAATTAACACATGACACAGAAGCCTATGATAGATACAAGTTGATATGCAACCAAGTTACAAAGGAGGTTAGGCAGGCGAAGGCAGAGTACGAGAAATCTTTGGCAAGGGATGCAAAGAAAAACAGCAAAGAGTTCTTTACTTATGTAAACTCTAGAAGGAAGGGGATGAATCAGATTGGTGCACTTGATATTGATGGGTCAACTGTTGATGATCCTGCTCAGGTAGCTAACAAACTAAATGAATATTTTGCATAGACATTCACACATGAGGAGTTATTCAGCAAGGGGAATGCCAGAGGTGTATTCAACTCTAGCAGTAAGCTACAGAATCTTGAAATAACTGGGAGTGAAGTGGAGGAGAAACTGTTGAAGATAAACACAAGAAAGGCACCCGGGGTGGATGGGATCTATCCAGTTATATTAAAGGAGGCAGCAAAGGAAGTAAGCAAACCCTTAGCCATAATTATGAGAGCTTCCTTGGACTCAGGGGAGGTACCCATAGACTGGAAATGTGCAAATGTGACCCCAATTCACAAAGGAGGATCAAAGGCTGACACAAGTAATTATAGACCTGTGAGCTTAACTTCTGTTCCAGGAAAATTAATGGAGGCACTGGTTAAAGAAGCACTGCAGGATCATTTAGACAAGACTTCAGTTATAGCTCAGACACAGCATGATTTTGTTAAGGGGAAGTCTTGCCTGACCAACTTGATTGGATACTATGATGCAGTCACAAAAGAACTGGATGCAGGGAATAACTTTGATATTATATACTTCGATCTTAGAAAGGCTTTTTTTTTATTATTATTATTATTAAAATCAGTTTATTTCCCAAAAAACCTTGGGTCACCCCGGGACGGCTCTGTGCCAGAAGGGTGTGAATACAGACTAAGGTGCGAGGAACACAATGTACAATAAACAAGGGTACATTCGTGCTCGACCCGAGACTTTTACAGATTAAATAAACAAAAATGTACAAAATATACAGTAATATACATGATTACTTGAAGACAGAAAGTCTTTGTCATATACAAAGAGGCAAGTTAAAAAAAAATAATAATAAATAAAAAAAAAAAGGTCTGTCCAGGAGCAGGTGAGTATTATAGGTTCATAATCTGGTAACAGTTCTTGAGGATTTCCTTCCTGTAGGGCTTGTCTTCACAGAACCTATCAGGGTGGATCCTAAATTTATTGAAGATCCGAAGACAATTGGCTGGAAACATGTTCCTCAGGGAATCAATGCTTGACAGCGTAAGACGTAGAGGGAGACAGGAGTCGGGGTGCTTCCCTCTTGCCCTCTTCGGGCCAGAGATTAATGCGGATACTGATGGAGCGTCAATTCGCCTCGATATAAGCCGTGCAAGCGTGAGAACATTTTTTGTCATGATGATATGTCTCCAGGGAGTGGTGCCCAGATTTGCTTGTAGGATAGATCTGGAGATAGCTAGGAGATGGCCTACCACCCTGTTCATCCATCTAAGCAACCAGTACTCTAAACTAAGATACTTCTGAAGGTATGAGGCAGGGGCAGATGACCAAATTTCTGAAGCATAGAGAGGAATCGGCATAATACACCTCAGGATGTGCCGAACAAGCAGCGCTGGCTGATGCACACCAACGAGCTCTTGCCGCACTGCCCAAAGAGCAGCGTACGTCTTCTGCCTCATCCTGGCAAAGTGAGGCTGAAATGTGAGCCCAACGTCCCAGGTGAGGCCAAGATCAGTATGAGAGTTGACCTTTTGCACCGGTTCCCCACTCACAAAGATTTGGATATCATTTTTGGCTTTCTTCTTGGTTATCGTCAGTTGTGCTGATTTGGAAGGGCTCAGATGCAGTCCTATTGTGGCAAGATAACTTTCCAAGCTCGATATCTGCCTAGAAGCTTGTTGGTTGATATCATGAATCTGATGATTATGATCTGAGCTCACGTAGAACTTCAGATCGTCGGCATAAGAAACAAAGTTCGGATTCTGAGCAAGGAAAGGCTCCAGAACTGCTGCAAACAGGATAGCTGACAGTACACTTCCTTGTGGAATGCCTCTTGAGACGTCAATAGTTACTTGAAAGTCATTGTGGATCACAGACAGATGTCTAGGAAGTAAAATAGACTTCAAAATTTGAAGTAAGGTTTCCGCCAGGCCGAAGTAGTGTTTCAGAATGGTAAAAAGAGCTGGGAGGTGTATTCTGTCATAAGCCGATTTTATGTCGAGGAATATGATGTCAATCTGTGATTTGTTGTTAAGAGTGTGCTGAATTCTGAAGAGGGTATCAAGAAGATTGGTAGTTGTAGATCTCCTTTGTAGAACGGTATGGAGGTACTCGGGCCTGTGTGCAAAGCAATGCTGGGCAATTGTTGGCTGAATTACTTTTTCGAAAATTTTGAGTAAAGAACAGCTGATGGATATTGGTCTCAGGTCTTTAGGAGATTTCGGTTTCTTGATCTTTGGAATGGGCTTAACATGGTAAGTTTTCCAAATTGAAGGAACTATTCCAGATTGCAGGATTTGTCTGAAAAGGTGAAGGAGAAGGTCGACTATATATGGGCTGCAAATTTTGATAATAAAGATTGGGAAACCATCCGGACCTACAGTGGCTTTGTTGGGTAGTTTATTTATGACATCAATTAGGGTCTCTCTAGTTATTTCTTTTGATACTGTTGCACATGGAAGACTGCTACACAAATTGGAGCAGTGTGACATTTGGAGGCAAATTGCTGCTATGGATAAAGGGGTGGTTGAGGGGGAGAAGACAGAGAGTGGTAATCAATGGACACTGCTCATCGTGGACTAATGTTATTAGTGGAGTTCCTCAGGGCTCAGTGTTGGGTCCATTATTGTTTTCTGTATTTATAAATGATATTGATGATGGTATATCAAGCTTAATGTCGAAGTTTGCAGACGATACAAAGGTAGGCAGGGTTGTCAAGGACACTACTGACACTATGCTGCTGCAACAGGTGGAAAGGTTGAGCAGATGGGCTGAGAGGTGGCAAATGAAGTTTAACATTGACAAATGTAAAGTACTACACATGGGAAACAGTAACCCCAGAGCAACGTATCAACTCTGTGGTACTACACTGACAGTGGTAGAGAATGAAAGGGACTTGGGGGTGGTTATGCAGGCAGATATGAAGTTCTCTGAGCAGTGCAGACGGGCTGCAAGAGTAGCTCATGGTGTATTGTCAATGATATATAGGAATTTTTCCAGCAGGGATAAGGAAGTGATTATTTTCTTGTATAAGGCAATGGTCAGGCTACACCTAGAGTACTGTATACAGGTCTAGAGGCCTCATTTCAAGAAGGATGTAGAGCTGCTGGAACAAGCACAGAGAAGGGCAACAAGATTAGTGAATGGAACGAAGGGGTGCTCTTACGAAGAAAGGCTTAAGTTTTGCAAATTACAGTGTCTGGAGACTAGGCACCAGCGAGGTGATCTAATAGAGGTGTATAAAGCCTTGAATGGTTTAAGCATGCTCAATGCTGATGGGATTCTTCCTCTAGCTCAGAAAAATCACCTGAGAGGGCATAAATTCAAATTGAGGAAAGACAGATGTAGGATAGACGTGCGGAAATTTGTCTTTAGCCAGCGTCGGGATGCTGTCGGAATTTAGCTCAGAATCCATTCAAAGCTTTAAAACCTCAATCAAGTCTCCTTGCAAGTGCATACTTTCTAGACTGCAGTTTGCAGAACTAAAGCCTTTCCTGGTAAGAATACCTCTTCTTGCCCTCTGCTGCAACCATTCCAGCATATCAACGTCCTACCAATGAGGTCTGTACAGATTATGTAGTATGCAGTACTCACTGTGTAACCTAAGCTTTACCTTATACAATGGAATAATCACTTCATTACCCTGCTGGCAGAATTCCTGTATATCACTAATAGAACTCCATGAGGCCCTGGGTGCCAAGCGAATGTGATCGAGCGTTTTCTCTGTGCTTAAAAAGTAATTATCTAAAATCGATTTAAAGTTATATTAAGTTCCTCTCCTTAAGAAATTTATTTTTTAATATCAGCTACTGTCACAAAAGTACTTGTACAGAGCAAGCAAGAAAAGCTACCTTTCTTTATTTTTCATATTTCCTCTACTAACACTTACTACTCTACGCTTGGTCACACCGGGCACTGCTCCTGCCTCCCCGTGGTGGGGCCGGAAATCTTGGCAGAAAAGCTAATCTGCCAAGGGCTAAAAGGAGCAAACATGGATCAACATACCTTTCCGCCTCTCGAGCCGACAAGCTCTCGGCCAGAGTTAGACAGCGAGCATAACACGTCACAACCCAAGAGGTTGAAAACCACTTCCTCAGCGACAAATTGACCTGCATTTCTAATAATGCACTCTCTTGGAGATAAGCCTCTCAGTAAGCTCTCTCCGTTATCCAAAAACACCTGGAAAGTCTAGCAGGATCGCCTAAGACAGTCAAGAGACTGCAATCAGGCGACCTACCAGTGGAGACAATAAACAATGGACATTCGCAGAAACTACTAAACCTTGCCAACTTTGCTGGAATTCCAGTAAAGGTTTCTCCCCGTGCAACCCTAAATACATCCAAAGGGGTTATATCCAGCTGGGATCTTTTGAATGTCACGGAGGAGGAGATAATGCAAGAACTTCAAAATCAAAATGTCATTGCAGTCAAAAGGATTATGACTAAAAAAGACAATACACTTACACCTACAAGGAACATTATTCTCACATTCAATACGCCAAATCTACCAACATCGATAAAAGCAGGCTATCTACTTTGTCGCATCAGGCCCTACATTCCTAATCCATTGAGATGTTTTAAGTGCCAAAAGTATGGCCACTCTCAAACGACATGCAGAGGAAATCAAGTTTGCCCCAATTGTGGGTCCTCTGAACACACTCAAAGTGATTGCTCAGCAAAAGAAATGGCCTGCCCCAACTGTAAAGGCAACCATCCTGCTTATTCCAGGTCATGCGAAAAATGGAAAACTGAAAAGAAAATTGTGATATGCAAGATTGAAAATAAAGTAAGTTTTCAAGAAGCAAGGAAAGTAATTGCTCCCAGTATGACTAAGCGTACATACGCCAGTATTGCACAAAAGTATCAATCAGTGGGCACCCAAACCGATGTTACAGTACCTTCAAACACTTCAATCTCTGACTGGGCTCGGGCTGTTCTCTCCCAGCAACAGTCCAATACCCCTAAGCAGTTGAACCAGGCAAATAATACTGCAATTACAGTACCAGCAACATCTCCTTCTCTTCCCACAGTGATTGCTTCTACCTCGAATAATCAGAGCTCACATTTAAAAAAGAATATCCAAGAAACATCTATGGATACATTCGACTCATCTAGACAAGAACCTATCTTAGAAATACATGCGGAAGAAGAAATGGACACCGGTCGACCATTCTTCTCCAAAAAAGACAAACCAGAGCCTGAACATCACAAGCCAGCCACATTAAAAAAACAGTCAGATACAGCTTCTTCTACTAAACACCAGTATATTCTACAATGGAATTGCAGAGGATTTCGTAGCAACCTTAATGATATTCAAGTCCTAATTCACCGCTATTCTCCAGTTGGTTTCTGTCTACAGGAAACCTATCTAACTCCACAAATTTCCACCAACATAAAGAACTATGCCATATATCGACAAGATCGTAATACTTCAAATGCTGCCCGTGGAGGTGTGGCTATCTTGATCAGCTCAAAGATCCCGACCAAACAAATTGTTTTGCAAACTGATATTGAAGTTGTTGCCGTACGTTTGATAACCCAGATTGCGTTAACACTAGCATCAGTCTATCTCCCACCAAGTCATACCTTCTCTTACCAAGACCTTGAAAACCTGCTAATGCAATTACCACCCACTGTCTGTCTGTTGGGTGATTTCAATAGCCACCATCCCTTATGGGGATCAACAAAAGTAGATACACATGGCCGCCTAATTGAAACATTTCTAGACAAGCAAAACCTTACTGTTCTTAATACTGGTGCACCCACTCACATACAATTACCAACTGGACAAACTTCTGCAATTGATCTATCAGTATGTTCCCTGATTCTGTTTCCAATCATAGGATGATCTGTTTTAGATGACCCCTTGGGCAGTGATCATTTTCCTATTATTTGTGATCTGCTCACTGCACAACCACCATTAGTCAAACCCTGCAGGAAATGGAAGTTCTCTCAAGCCAACTGGGTCAAATTTCAATTCTTTGTCACCCTGGATGAGCAATATATACGTTCACAGTCGATAGATGAAGCCACAGATTATATCACTTCACACCTACTATCTGCAACTAAGTGTTCAATTCCATTGTCGAATCCTCGGTCCCGACGGCACCTTAACTATTGGTGGAATGAAGACTGCACAAAAGCAAAGAAGTTAAAAAATAAAGCGTGGAATTTATTTCGTAGATCACCAACCACGGCTAATCTTATCAATTACAAGAAGCTAAGAGCGAAAGCACATCTCATTCAAAGGCAAGCCAAGAAGAATTCTTGGATTAGTTTTGCATCTACCATAGACAGACACACTAACTCCAGGTTAATATGGAAGAAAATCAGACAGATTTCTGGAAAATTCCCTACAACCCCTTCACCAATTCTTTCATGGAATGGGCAGGAACTCTCTGCTCCTGAGGACATAGCAAATGCTTTGGGCAAAACGTTTGCTAAAGTTTCAGCTGCCTCAACTTATTCTGCGGATTTTCAGAAAATAAAGACCAAGAGCGAAGAACCAGCCATAAGCTTTCGAACCTCAGTTTTCCTTCCGTATAACCAGCCTCTTCAATATCATGAACTTCTACATGCATGAAAACGACACACAACGGTGCCGCTGGGCCAGATGGAATATCTTATATCATGTTACAAAACCTTGGTGACAAAAATTTACAAATACTACTGGTCTACTATAACAGAATATTTATGGAAAACATTTATCCCAGTTCTTGGCACCATGCCACAGTTCTTGCCTTTTTGAAACCTGGAAAAGACCCTACAAGACCATTCAATTACCGACCAATTTCCCTCTCCAGTTGCCTCGGTAAATTACTTGAAAAAATTATTCATAATAGACTTGTTTGGACCATCGAAACACAACACTTAATGAGTAATAATCAGCATGGCTTTCGTAAGGACGGGTCCTCCTTAGATCTCATGATTAAGGAAGAGTGTGCAATTCACAATGCCTTCGTAAAAAATGAACATCTCGTTTTGGTTTCCATAGACAGAGAAAGCATTTGACACTACCTGGCATCATAGCATTCTCAGCGACCTCCATGCCCTTGGTCTACGAGGCAGCCTTCCTATATTCATCAGAAACTTTCTCCAGAATCGTTCGTTCCAAGTTCGATACCACAACTCGCTTTCTAAGACATTTTTACAGGAAGAAGGAGTGCCATAAGGTTCTGTATTGAGTGCAACCCTCTTCGTCCTTAAAATTGATTCTATAACAAAAGAACTTCCAAATACAGTTGAGACCTGTCTTTATGCGGATGATCTCAGCATTTCTTGCCATTCTCAGAATATTAGATCCATTGAACGGCAACTGCAGTTATCCTTGAATAAGGTGCAAAGGTGGGCAGGACTCAATGGCTATCGTCTATCTCAGCAGAAAACTGTTGCAGTCCACTTTTGTAATCAACGAAAAATACATGCAGATCCTGAACTTCAGATGTCAAATTTTACCGTTCCAGTGACCAACAATATCAGATTCTTGGGATTAATCCTTGACAGAAAATTAAATTTCTTTGAGCACATTAAATCGCTGCGTACTTCCTGCCTCAAAAAACTGAACATACTCAGAGCTTTATCTGCAATGTCTTGGGGAGCAGACCGTACATCTTTGCTTCTGCTATATAGAGCATTGATCAGATCCCGTTTAGATTATGGTGCTCCAATCTACGATTCTGCCCGAAAGAGTACACTACGCTGTTTGGACCCTATACAGCATAGTGCACTGCGGATTGCCCTTGGCACATTCAGGACATCCCCTACCCATAGTTTATATATTGAAGCACATGAGCCCCCTCTTTGTCTCCGCAGGAAAACACTACTTCTTAAGTATGCAGCCCAAATACAAAGCTGCTGTCAGCATCCTATTGGGCCATATCTCTGTAATCCACCACTGCAAAACCTTTATAGAAATAAACCCAGTAAAATAAGACCGGCAGGCTTACACCTAATTGAAATAACACAGAGTTGGAATATTCCTAATGTCAACAGGCTAGACATAGTGAAATGCTCTCACCTACCTTGGACACCTCCTCCACAATTAACTTGTGATACTTATCTTCAAAAATCAGGAAAGAATCTTCTACCGTCACTCAACGTGAAACAACTCCATGCAAGCCATATTCAGAAATATGCTAGTTTATTGCCAATATATACTGATGGCTCCAAATCACACTCAGTCGTTGGAGCAGCAGCAGTATTTCCCTCAACAATCATTTATGCTTTCCTTCCACCTGAGTATAGCAGCTTCTCTGCAGAACTTTATGCAATAAAGTTAGCTTTAGAAAACCTGAATCTCTACCCATCTCTAAAATATATTGTATACACTGACTCTCTAAGCTCAATAGCACATGCTTCTTGATTAGACCGGGGTTCGAGCCCGTCACCACCAAATACGGAGGATGCGGAAACATCATTCAGGGAGTGACCACCGCATATCCCAGAGCAATATGGCCTTAGTTGCTAATGCTCCTAAAAACCAAATAACAACAAATAACAAATAACATCTAAGCTCAATTACGGCAATAGAAACTTTTCTTACAAGGTTCATCCTATATTAAACCAAATCAGAAGCCTATTATTAAAAATTGAGGAACGTCATCAATCAGTGACCTTTTGCTGGATCCCAGCCCATTCGGGGATAAAAGGGAATGAACTGGCTGACAAAACTGCCAAAAATCCATCAACTTATGATTTAATGCTTGCTCCTATTCCAATCTATGATTATAATCATATCGTACAAACAACATGTCTTGCAATGTGGAAAGAGTTATGGCACACCCAAACCAATAATAAACTTTATCAGTTGAAACAGGATCCACAGCTTTGGCGCTTTAGCACCAAAACAGTACGAAGAGAAGTAGTAGTGCTTGCACGTGCACGGATAGGACATACATATCTGACTCACCTTCATCTACTTACAGGAGAGGATCCTCCTCAATGTCCACACTGTTCCTCGCACTTATCAGTCAAACACATTCTTGTTGACTGCCCTCACTATGATCAGGACAGAATATCCATCTTCCTTTCCCTAAAAAAATCTTCCGGAACCGAAGACATTAAAACATATTATTGGTGACGATGAAAACATCAATGAATTCTTCTCCTTTTTGAAAAAAATTGGAATGTATCATAAATTCTAAAACATCACTCTAATAAACCATAAATTGATTATATCTGAAATTTGATTTTTATCATTTTCCTATGAATAGGCGCACTATAGCCCCAGCAGCTCGTGCGCCATTAAACCCCCATCACTCACTCACTCACTCAGAATTCCACGAGCTATCCTGGTAGCCTGTCTGCACTGCTCAAAGTACTTTATATCTGACTGAAAAATTACCCCAAGGGCCTCTTTATTTTCCATTACCCTGAGTGTAGTACCACACAATTGGTACATTACCCTGGGATTACTGCTACCCATATGCAGTACCTTGCATTTGTCAATGTTAAACTTCAATTGCCATTTCTCAGCCCATCTGCCTTCTAGACCTTTGCAGCAGCATACCTTTATTACTGTGAATAATTGGCACCTCCGTAGCCAGGTGGGAAGGAGCAGCAGTGCATAGACCGGGGTTCGAACCAGTCACCACCAAATACGGAGGATGCGGAAAAGTCAGGGAATGACCACTGCATATCCCAGAGCAATATGGCCTTAGTTGCTAATGCTCCAAATAACAAACAAACAAACAAACACATTACTGTGAATAACCACCCTGCCAACCTTTGTATCATTAACATTAGCAGAGGCATACAATGCAAGAAAGCAAGCTTTTGCAGCATCAGCCAAAAAAAAAAACCTCCCATTTCACTCATATGTTTACTCTAGATGCTAGTCCAGCTCAGTCTTAAATTTATTTAAGCTATCAACTTCCACAACAAGAGATGGAATTCTGTTCCAGCAATCAAATACCCGATGGCTAAAGGCAAATTTCCACACATCTATTCTACAACTTTCTTTCCTCACTTTGAATCTATGTCACCCTCAGGTTCTTAATCTGAGCAAGAAGAAGAATCCCATCAGCATTCAGCTTGCTCGTTCAAGGCATTATACACCTCAATCAGATTGCCTCACATGTGCCTAGTCTCCAGAGACTGCAATTTGCAGAACTTAACCCTATCTTGGTATCACAAATTTAAACAAGTACACCAACCATTTAACTATAATAGTTTAATACTGAAAGTTATAAAATGTACCAGATGATACAGTACTGTAAAATAATATTTACAAAAACTGGCTTACAAAATAAAATGTATGATGAAATTTTAAAATGCTATAAAATATAATAAAGGTTAAAAGCGATAAAACAATGATTGTAGCTTTCGGGGGCATCTGCCTCCTTTCTCAACAACAATGATGTTTAGGCAACACATCCTTAAATAACAGGTTCACGGCACACGTGGCTGACCAGGCGCATGCTCGGGAGTGTGAAACGCAAAGCGCTCGTCTTTTGCAAGGACCACAGCCTCCAGAAGGGGGTGGAGCTGAACACCCCTGTCCCTATTCATACTATTGTGTTCGGATGAGCCAATCCACAAACTGGCTCCGGGTGCCAAGCAAATTCGAGGTCAAGCTATTTTTCTGCGAAAACAGAGTGCTCATCAAAAGCGATTAAAGTTTTTTCTAATTTCCTACGTTTCTATTAGCAGGTTTATTTCTATATCGTTCTACACTTAAAAGCCACAAGTTAGAACAGAGAAAGGAAACTCACCTTTCTTTATTTATCCATATATTTCTATTTTCGCTAACTAACTAACACTTTAACCGCTTGGCCTCCTAGCGGCACTGCTCCTGCCTCCCCGTGGCGGGGCCGGAAATCTTGGCAAGTAAGACCACTTGCCAAGGGCTAAAAGGAGCAAACATGGCAAACACAGACCATCAGGATATTGAGAACGAAAATCCAAAGAGATAAAAGACTGATCGGATGGAGCAACCTTGCCCATCGTTCTTAATTATCCACTCTCTTACTAGTCAGCCCATTAATAAATTGTCTCCGTTTGTCATACAAAAACATCTGGAGGGTATTGCAGGATCTCCCAAGACGGTGAAGAGACTGCAATCAGGAGACATACTAGTAGAAACCACCAACCACAGACATTCTGAGAAGCTGTTACAGCTTACAAGTTTTGCTGGCATTCCAGTCAAAATATCACCGCACACAACCCTAAATTCATCTAAGGGTGTGATATCCAGTTGGGACTTATTAAACGTTAATAAGGAAGAAATAACCCAAGAGCTGCAGGGACAACACGTAATTGAAGCAAGACGAATAATGATTAAAAAAGATAATGAACTTACACCTACAAGAAATATTATTCTCACCTTCAATACACCCAACTTACCCTCCTCTGTAAAAGCAGGTTATTTACTTTGCCGAATCCGCCCGTACATTCCCAATCCTTTCAGATGTTTTAAATGTCAAAAGTATGGTCACTCACAAACTGTATGCAGAGGAGTTCCTGTCTGTCCCAACTGTGGTTCCTCGGATCACATACAAAGTGACTGTACGACTACTAAAATGACATGTCCAAATTGCAAAGGTGATCATCCTGCCTATTCTAGAACTTGTGAAAAATGGAAAACGGAGAAACAAATTGTAAAATACAAGGTCGAGAACAAAGTGAGTTACCCAGAAGCGAGAAGACTAGTGGCACCTACTATGAATAAAAATATTTCCTATGCTAATGCAGTTAAAAAATACCAAACAGTCTCTACTCAAACTAATGTTACAGTTCCTACTAATATTTCAATTTCAGATTGGGCTAGAACTGTCCTCTCTGTGGAAAAACCAAATGTACCTAAACAACAACCCAAACTCTCAGACCAAGCAAATAATACTCCTCTTACAATACCAGCGGAATCTCCTCCTCCAATGAGTGCTACCACACCATGTATCACAAATTCAAATAGAATCAAAAATAATCGAGACACAACCATGGACACAGATGGAACATCTATAGAGGAAGATCCACTTTTAGAAATCCATGCCGAAGAGGAAGAAATGGACACTGGTCGGCCAGTCTTCCAAAAAAAAGACAAACACAAATTGGAACGCCATAAACCAGTCACTTTCAAAAAGCAGTCAGAATCCGCTCCATCAACTAAACACAAATAATGCCTTGTATTTTACAATGGAACTGCAGAGGCTTTCGTTGCAATACAGTCGATATCCAAGATCTAATAAATCGATTTTCTCCAGTTGCCCTTTGTCTTCAGGAAACTTACTTAACTTTGCAAATTTCTCCTTCGATAAAGAACTATTGCCTTTATCGAAGGGATCGTAATACAGCAAATGCTGCCCATGGTGGTGTAGCGATACTGATTAATTCAATGATCCCAACTAAACATATTCCACTTCACACTGAAATAGAAGCTGTTGCTGTGCGTATAACGCTCCATATTGAAATAACTTTAGTATCAATCTACTTACAGCCAAACCGTACCTACTGTTTAAAAGATCTTGAAGATCTCCTTATACAGATACCTCCACCTCTCTGTATGTTAGGGGACTTCAACGGGCACCGCCCCTTATGGGGCGATCCTAAATTAGATAGACGAGGTCGACTCATTGAGAGCCTAATAGAGGCAGTAAACCTCACTATACTCAATACTGGCACACACACTCACGTTCAGCTCCCAAATGGACATACCTCAGCCATAGATCTCTCCATTTGTTCTCCATTACTGGTCCCGACCATAGAGTGGTATGTTTTAAATGATATAATGGGTAGTGATCACTTCCCAATCGTATGCAACCTATTAATAGCACAGACTCCTCCAGCTCAACCCTGCAGAAAATGGAAATTTGCCCGAGCAAACTGGGCAAAATTCCGGTCATCAATATCTCTTGATGAGCAAAAAATCCGTCTCCAGCCTATCGATGATGTGACAGAATACATCACGTCACATCTCCTAAATGTAGCTAAAGAAACAATACCACTGTCAAATCCCTCGGTTCGTAAGCATTATAATTATTGGTGGAATGAGCAATGCACAAAAGCCAAAAAAGCAAAAAATAAAGCCTGGAATTTGTTTCGGAAATATCCAACAACACCCAATCTAATTAATTATAAGAAGTCAAAGGCAAAAGCACGCTTCATACAAAGGCAAGCCAAGAAAGAATCCTGGATCCGTTTTGCATCAAGCATTAACAAAAACACTAACACAAAAATAATATGGAAAAAAATTAGACAACTTTCTGGTAAGTTTCCTACTGTACCTTCACCAATTCTGTCCTATAATGGGCAAGATCTATCTAGTCCTTTAGATATTGCAAATGCTTTGGGCAACACATTTGCTGAAATCTCAGCGTCAGCAGCTTACACTCCACTTTTCCAGAGAATTAAAAACACTGCAGAACGGCACTCTATTAACTTCCAAACTGCTCATCTTCTGCCGTATAATAAACCTCTACAATATTCCGAACTCTTGCATGCGATCGGAACAGCCCACAATGGTGCTGCCGGACCAGATGGAATCTATTATGTCATGCTACAACATCTTGATGACAAAGCCTTGCATCTCCTTCTGCTCTTTTACAATCGTATTTTTCTAGAAAACGTCTATCCAACCTCTTGGCATCATTCTACTGTTTTGGCATTCCTAAAACCTGGAAAAGATCCAACCAATCCCCATAGCTATAGACCAATATCCCTCTCAAGCTGCCTCAGCAAAATTCTAGAAAAAATTGTCCACTGTCGACTCGTCTGGATCATTGAGTCAGAACAGTTAATGAGCAATAGTCAGTATGGCTTTCGTCAAAACAGGTCATGCTTGGACCTTATGGTGAAGGCTGAATTTGCCATTCGTAATGCCTTTATTAAGCATGAACATCTAGTAATGGTTTCCATAGATATAGAGAAGGCTTTTGATACCACCTGGCGGCATGGCATACTAAGAGATCTTTACTCTCTTGGTCTGCGGGGCAACCTTCCTATATTTATAAAGCATTTTCTACACACTAGATCGTTTCAAGTACGATACCAATATGCCCTCTCTGCAACTTTCATTCAGGAAGAAGGTGTTCCACAGGGATCAGTACTGAGTGCCACTCTTTTTGCTCTAAGAATAGATTCTATCACTAAACAACTTCCAAATACTGTAGAAACTTACCTTTATGCAGATGACCTTTCCATCTCCTGTCATTCCCAAAATATGAGATCTATTGAACGACAGCTTCAGATATCATTAAATAAAATACAGCAATGGGCCAGTCTTAACGGCTACAGGCTTTCGCAGCAGAAAACAGTTGCTATCCATTTTTGTAGACAACGCAAACTTCATCTGGATCCTGAACTTTACATCTCTAATATCTCCATCCCAGTCACTAGTAATATTAGATTTCTAGGTTTAATCATGGACAACAAGCTAAATTTCTTAGAGCACATTAAAAAAGTACGTACTGCCTGCTTAAAAAAGATAAACATACTCAGAGCTTTATCTGCACAAACGTGGGGTGCAGATCGTACCTCCCTTCTTCGATTATACAGGGCATTAATCAGATCTCGTCTTGATTATGGAGCTCCCATTTATGACTCTGCCAGAAAGAGCGCATTACGCTGGCTTGATCCAGTACAACACAGTGCACTGAGGATTGCACTTGGTGCATTCAGAACATCGCCAGCACATAGCCTTTACATTGATGCTCACGAGCCGCCACTATCTTTACGTAGGAAATTGCTTTTGCTGAAGTATTCTGTCAAGATACAAAGTTGTGCCTCACATCCCATTCAGCCATATCTTTTCAATCCGCCATTTGAAAATCTGTACAGAAATAAACCTAGCATAATAAAACCAGCTGGTCATCGCCTCCTTGAACTACTGCAGGTTTGGAATGTATCCATCCATTCCGTACAACAAGTCGCCACTTGTACTCAACCACCATGGGTTCCACCTCCTATACCGACCTGTGACACTTACCTCTGTCAGTGGGGAAAGAATATCTTGCAATCATCAAATATCAGACAAGTTCATGCTGTTCACACTCAAAAATATATTGATTTTTTACCAATATACACAGATGGCTCTAAATCAAATTCAAAAGTTGGAGCAGCTGCAGTGTTTCCGAATACAATTGTATCAGCAGCCCTTCCTCCTGAATTCAGTATCTTCTCAGCTGAGTTATTCGCAATTAAACTAGCTTTAAAAAATCTCCCTCCTGACTGCTCATTAAAATCAGTAGTTTACACTGATTCCCTCAGCTCAATCAACGCTTTGTGTAGTTCCTCAGATAAATTTCACCCTGTTATAATTGAAATTAGAAATTTATTACTAAAGATTAAAGAACGTCACCAACTGGTCGCCTTCTGCTGGATACCAGCACATTCTGGTATTTTAGGCAACGAACAGGCTGATAAAGCTGCAAAAAACCCAACCAGCTTAGATTTCACCAATATCCCTGTCCCAGCCTCAGACTACGCGCTAATGATTCATGCTGCATGCCTAACAGAATGGACAGCACTATGGCATTCCCAAACGAATAATAAACTCTTTCAGATTAAACAGGTTCCGAAAATCTGGCCCTCCAGTGTCCGGACATCAAGACGAGAAGAAGTAATTCTTTCAAGAGTAAGAATAGGTCATACTTACCTGACCCATTTTCATTTACTCACAGGAGATGATCCACCACAATGTCCACATTGCTATATAAATATGACTGTTAAACACATTCTCATTGACTGCCCCTATTATAAACAAGACAGATTTTCAACCCTGCAATCACTGGTTATCCTTCAACAACCAATAACCCTAGAGAATTTGATAGGTGACAAGGCAAATATATCTGAATTCTTCTGTTTTCTGAAGCAAATTAGAATTTTTAATCTTTTCTGATTAAGGACATTTCAGGCAGTACGATTCTTTCCCTTTTCCTTTAATAGAAATGAATAGGCGCATTATAGCCAAAGTTGCTTATGCGCCATGAAACCCCCACAACAACAACAACCAATCCACAAACTCTCCAGCCACTTACGGTCCCAGAACCTATGCACCCGACAAGGATGGCAGCATTCACTGGGGAGACCTGGTGTTGTTTTTCCCAATAATGCTCAGCAATGGCGGACTCATTAAACTCTGCGGTCTGTATGGCTCGCATGTGCTCCCCCAGACGGTCTTTTAGTCACCATCCTGTCTCCCCCACATAACATCCCCACAATCCGGGCATTTGATCTCATATACGACCCCACTACTGGAATCCCCAGTAATGGTATCTTTGACCTGTGACACCACTGTGTGCAACCTCCGGCCCAGAAGCTGCACACAGCGTGCCTGAAAGTCACGAAGCATCCTTGCAATACGATCTGACAAGCCCGGATAATAGGGAATATAAACTGTGGTGACTGAAATGGACGGTGTTCCATGATTAGGCTCCACTTCTCTATTATATTTATCAATGACCCTCTGGGGGTAACCGCATTTTATAAGATCCGCCCTAACTTGCCCAATTTTTCTCTCTCCATCTCCTCAGAGGTACTCATTGTGTCCTTTCCCTGGCAACACTATTTTTATGCTGCGCAGCATAAAAATAGTGTTGCCAGGGGAGCACATGCGAGCCATACAGACTACAGAGTTTAATAAGTCCGCCATTGCTGTGCATTATTGGGAAAAACAACACCAGCTCTCCCCAGTGAATGCTGTCATCCTTGACCAGGCACACTTATGCAAGTTATTTAAGGTTCTGGGACCGTAAGTGGCTGGAGAGTTTGTGGATTGGCTCATCCGAAAACAATAGTATGAATAGGGACAGGGGTGTTCAGCTCCACCCCCTTCTGGAGGCTGTGGTCCTTGCAAAAGATGAGCGCTTTGCATTTCCACACTCCCGAGCCACTTCCGGTTCTGGTTCACGTGGAAGAAATACTGAGCATGCGCCTGGCCAGCCATGTGTGCCATGAACCTGTTATTTAAGGATGTGTTGCCTAAACATCATTGTTGTTGAGAAAGGAGGCGGATGTCCCCGAAAGCTACAATCATTGTTTTATCGCTTTTAACCTTTATTATATTTTATAGCATTTTAAAATTTCATCATACATTTTATTTTGTAAGTCAGTTTTTGTAAATATTATTTTACAGTACTGTATCGTCTGGTACATTTTATAATTTTCAGTATTAAACTATTATAGTTAAACAGTTAGTGTACTTGTTGAAATTTGTGATATGAATCATTCTCCCAACCTTAGAGGCCTTTTTGAAGATCCTATCTTGGTAAGTGCACCCCTTTGTTCTCCTCAACAATCTTGTTGCCCTTCTTTAAACTCATTATAGCAACTCTACATCCTTCCTAAAATGAGGCTTCCAGATTTGTACCCAGGATTCAAGGTGTGACCTGAACATTGCCTTGTACAATGGGATAATCACCTCCTTGTCCCTGCTAGCAAAATTCCTATATATCATTGACAAGACTCCATGACCTGCTCTAACAGCCCATCTGCACTGCTCAGTGAACTTCATATCTGACTGCACAATTACCCCCAGATGTTTTTCACTCTCCACCTCCCTGAGAGTAGTACCACACAGTTGGTATGTTTCTCTTGGGTTATCGCTACCCATGTGCAGTAAGTCGCATTTGTTAATGTTAAACTTCAGTTGCCATTTCTCAGCCCATTTTCCCAACTTATCTAGATCCAGTTACAGTAGTATACTGTAACTGGATCTAGATAACAACCCTACCTACTGTCATTAACAACCCTACCAACCTTTGTATCATCTGCAAACTTGGACATTAAGCCTGATATATACCCTCATAAATATCATTGATGAATACACGAAACAAGAATGGGCCCAGCACCAATCCTTGAGGAACTCCACTTAACACTCCAATAACATTAGACCATGTAGAGCAGTGTTTATTGATTACCACTCTCTCTCTTCTCCCTCTCAACCATTCCTTTATCCATTGTAGCAACTTGCCCTTAATGCCATACTGCTCCAATTTGTACAGCAGTCTTCTGTGTGCAACAGTATCAAAGGCTTTCTTGAAATCCAAGTATATGATATCAAAATTATTTTTTTCATCCAGTTCCTTTGTGAAAACATCATAGTGTCCAATCAAATTGGTTAGACAAGATCTCCCTTTAACAAACCCATACTGTGTCTTGTCTAGATGATCTGGCAATGCTTCTTTAACCAGTGACTCTCTGGAACATAAGTTAAACTAAGAGGTCTGTAGTTACTTGTGTCACCTTTTGAACCAACTTTGTGAATTTGGGACACATTTGCACACCTCCTGGGTCTAAGGAAGATCTCATAATTATGCCTAAGTGTTTGATTACTTCTTTTGCTACCTCCTTTAATATAACTGGTTAGATCCCACCACCCACCCCAGATTCCTTCCTTATATTTAACTTGAATAATTTCTCCTCCACTTTGCTCTCAGTTATTATAAAATCACTTGGCTCCCTGTTTGAGTTTGATAAGCTTCTGGCATTCCTCTCCTTGAATAACTCCTCGGGTGTTAATGTAGATGCAAAATACTCATTTATCAGTTGCCTGAGCAGTATCATCAATAGTCAAACCATCTATGTTAAGGCGCCTCGGTAGCCAGCTGGGCAGGAGCAGCAGTTTTCGAGCCCATGACCACCAAATACAGAGGATGCTGAAAGGTCAGGGAATAACCACCGCATATCCCTGGAGCAATATGGCCTTGGTTGCTAATGCTCCTAAAAACCAAATAACAACAACAACCATCTATGTTAAGTGAACCAATCTGATTCATCCCTTTCCTTCTAGAGTTTATATAAGTAAAGAACTCTTTGCTTTTTTTCTTTGCATCCTTTGCTAAAGATTTCTCGTAATCTGCCTTCTCCTGCTGAACCTCCTTTGTGACTTGATTACAGACTAGCTTATATCTGCCATGGGCTTCTGTGTCGTCTGATAATTTGTATGCATTCTATGCATTTTTCTTCTCTGTCACGAGACTCATTAATTCATCTGACATCCATTTAGGCCTAAACCTTGAACAGTATTTCTTAGTTGGTGGGAAATGCCTAGTAGCCTCCACGATTAAGTTCCTGAAAGCTTCCCATTTAGAATTCACTGTTGGTAACATCATGAGTTGATCCCACTATATAGAATTTAAAAACTGTCTGAGACCACTGTAGTCACCTTTAGGAAAGCAAAAGCCCTTCCCTTTGCCCTTGATGGCAGTTACATCTTTAAGTAAATCCCACATCAGTACACTGTGATCACTGTCACCCAGTGGTTCCTTTATCTGCAAATTCTTATTGCATAAAAAATCACTGCTGATAATCAAATCAAGAGTATTACTCCCTGCAGTTGCCTCTCGAATATGTGTTGCTGTAGAAACAGTCATCCAATAAATCCACAAGTCTTGCTACTGTGCAAATGACCAATCTACAAGTTCCAGTCAATATCTGGAAAGTTAAAATCCCCCACTACAAGATGTTCTGATTTACTGGTCCTCTCTATTTCTCTGCACAATTGCTCATTGTACTTATCAGATTCATTTGGTCTATAACACACACACCTACTCATTTTTCCTTTCCCATCGCTTATGTCATACTACACTGACTCAACATTGCATTGTCCACCAATGTCAATTGGATGCACTTCCTTAGAGTTTGTGTTTCTTAACTAACAGCATAACCCCTCCTCCCTTCCTGTCCTGTCTATCCTTTCTGTACACGCACTCTCCAAATTTCAATTCTGCACTGCTTATATCTGTGTGACACCACATCTCTGATATCCCAACAGTATCCACCTTTGATGTCTTGACCAGCACTTCAAACTCATCAAATTTATTAACTATACTTTTAGCATTGGTGTACATGCAAGTATACGTGCACCTGTTCCTACTCTTAGTCACCCTAACACTGCCCATGTATTTACTTGTTTCACTATGACTCCCAGCAGTCCTGGAAACCCCCAGCAACATGCTTTCCAGGCTGCTGCTCATTCCAATAAAGCAGTGCAAGAATCACTTTTGCCTCTGCCTGCAGCCACTGTTAATCTTTAATCTATGTATCTTCCCCAAGCTAGCAGTTTTCCAGCCCACCTAACAGTGCCTCGATAACATCAGCAAATATTCTTGCACCCTTTCTATTTAAGTGTACCCCATCCCTGTAGAAGCCGTCTCTCCGGTTAACAAGCACAGACTACACTGAAAAAAATTCTACCCCATGACCCTTGCACAATCTCTCCACGGCCGAATTTAAATTGAAGGCTCTCATCGTGGCCCCGAGTGCCAAGCTTATCTATTGATCAGGCAATTTCTCTGCGATTATAAAGCAATTTCTAAAGTGAGAGTGATACACATTTATAGAGTTTAAAGCAAATTCTCTATTGTATATACACTTGGTCGTCGACTTACGACCTATGCGACTTACGACCGGCCGCACTTACGACCACAAAAAAAAATAATAATAAATTAATTAATTAATAATAAATCAGGAAATTACTACTGGTGACACCCACAACCCAGGTGAGGAGGCACATCGATGACGGGAGGCCTGAAGACAGCACCAGGCACATACACCCAGTCACTCTCTCTCACATGCACCCAGTCGCTTTCAAGTATCTGTTGCTTGTGGTGTATTAATTAAAATTCTACTGAAATACGCATAAAATGTTTAGTAAAAGGAAAATGACTTCATCTACATATACGCCAGCTAAAAAGTCAAGGAAAACTATTGATTTAGAGTGTAAAATGAAAATTATCCAGCAGTATGAAGGCGGAAAGAAAGTGAATACGATAGCATGTGACTTGAAGTTATCACATTCCACGGTATTGACGATACTTAAGGACAAAGAAAGAATTCGGGAAGCTGTGAAAGGTTCTGCACTTATTAAATCTACAATTTTAACCAAACAACGACAGGAACCCATCCATGAAATGGAGAAATTGTTGTTTATGTGGATGGAAGATTTAATACAAAAAAATACACCCATGAGCCTTCACACAGTGCAAGCAAAGGCTAGAAGTTTGTTTCAGTTTAAAATCACGCACCGGAGACGATTACACAGAAGATTTTCAGGCTAGTACTGGGTGGTTTAAGCGTTTTTAAAAAAAGATTTTCTTTGCATAATGTCTCTATAAATAAACATCTCCTACCTCAACCCAAGAACAGGGCCCTGACGATGCACAACCCAGCACAAGCAAAGATTGAAAATTGATTTTGTAAATTTCATTTGTATTAATTTTTACATTAATTTTAGATTGTATTTTTTGTGTTTACAGTACATTATGTACAATATAATTATAGATTGTAGTTTTGTTTTTTTATAAACAGTATGAATAATAAACCAATTAAAATGTAGAGAACGTTTGAATTTAACCTCATAGAGAGAGAGAGAGAGATAGCCTAGGCGTAGAAACGAAGGTATATTCAGTATCGCTAAGTAAAAGATAAAATCATTACTGTATTTAAAATGAAAAATAAAAGATTATAAAAATAAATCATAAAGATGATAAAAAGATTAGAAAGGTTAAAAAATACTGTTAATAAATATATGGCCGACATACGACCAGATCGACTTACGACCTGTCAGTCAGAACGGAAGTCGGTCGTAAGTCGGCGACCAACTGTATACAGTTGCTGAAAGGTATCAGCACAAAGGATCCTAAGAAAGGAAAAATACCTTTCTTTTATATATTTTTAGTTCTACTAACTACTAATCAACTTCCCCTTGGTCACTAAGGTGGCACCGTTCCTGTCTTCCCATGATGGGGCTGAAAACCTGGGAGGAAAAGCTGTCACTCTCAGGGCTAAAAGGAGAAAACATGAATGATCCAAATATCACAACCACATATCCCAAAGATCCGACTCCTTTGAGTCGGAAAAATGAGGATAATGAGATGAATGTAACCAAAAGGCAAAAAAAAAAAGGCCATGACACGCTTCATGCACCCACTTTTCTAGTCCTTCATTCAACATCAGAACAGCCATTGGGAAAACTGTCGCCATTTGTCATCCAAAAATGTCCAGAAAGTGTGGCTGTAACACAAAAAAATGTCAAGCGACATTTTAGTCGAGACAGCCAATGCAAAACATGCAGAAAGACTGCTTCAGATGAGAACTTTTGGTGGGATCCCAGTAGCGGTCTCTTCCCATAATAGCCTAAATACATCAAAAGGAGTAATTTCTGAATGGGACCTTATTAGTGTCTCAGAAGAAAAATGAGTTGGAAGATCAAGGTGTCATAGCTGTGAGAAGGATTAAAGTTACTAGAGATAGTATACTTACTCCAACCAGAAATCTGATACTGACCTTTAACACCCCCAATCTACCTACATCAGTGAAGGCCGGATATCTAAATTGTAACATCGGATCATATGTTTCAAATCCTCTCCGCTGCTTTAAATGCCAAAAGTATGGTTATTCACAAATGGCATGCCATGGAGTTGCTGTCTGTTCCAACTGTGGATCTCAAGATCACACCAATCAGAACTGTCCAGCCTAACAACCAAAGTGTCCAAACTATAAGGGGGAACCATTCTGCCTATTGTAAGAACTGTGAATATTGGAAAAGAGAAAAGCAGATTCAACGATATAAAGAAGAACACTCCGTCACATACCAAGAAGCTAAGAGAACTGTACTCCCGACTATATTAAACAGACCTTCCTATGCACAAATCATAAAGAATCGGTGTACATACCCAAACAGATTTCACGATTCCTCCAAAGAAGTCTATTTCAGACTGGGCAGGAGCTCTACTTATCACATCCCAGCCAAAACAAAAAGAGAAAGTCACAAACACACCACTATCTGTACCTCCCAATCCAAAACACTCAGAAGCGAAGGCCACAGAAAAACATATCATAGCCAGAAACATAGCCAGAAAAACATAAAAACATAGCCAGAAGCCAACAGAACAAATGGATACAGAAGTGACCTATCAAGCAGAGGAATCAGTACTAGAGATTTTTGTGGAAGAAGATATGGATACCGGTAAATTATATTTTCCAAAGGAAAGGCTTAAACATCTAAGAAACAGTCTGACACATTCTCCAAAACCAAATAATGGGGACTATAATGCAATGGAACTGCAGAGGTTTCCACACTAATATACATGATATATATGATCTGATTGCACAGCATACCCCGCTGTGTCTTTGCCTGCAAGAAACATATCTCAGAACTCAAGACTCTCCCACAGTAAAGAACTATATCACATACCGTAAATACAGAGTAACAGGTGGCACGACCCATGGTGGTGTGGCAATTTTGGGAAATTCACACATTCCTTCCCAATTTCTTCCCCTAAACACAACCCTTGAGGCAGTTGCAGTATGTACAGCCATTAAATCTCTCATAACCATTATAACAATTTACATTCCCCCAAACCAAGAATTACAACAACAAGACTTAGAAGATATACTAACTCAGTTACCTCCACCCTTCTGTATACTGGGAGACCTCAATGGACACAGCCATAGACCGGAGATGAAAACAGATTGAAAAATGGATAGAACAGAATGACTTAACCCTGTTGAATAAGGGCACACATACATACACATTTGTAATCAGGTCATAAAGGAGGTTAGGCAGGCAAAGGCAGATTATGAGAAATCTTTGGCAAAAGATGCTAAGAAAAACAGCAAGGATTTCTTTACTTACATAAACTCTAAAAGGAAGGGGATGAATCTCATTGGTCCACTGGATATCGATGTTTCAGCTGTTTTTGATCCTGCTCAGATATCAAACAAACTGAATGAGTATTTTGCATTTACATTCACACATCAGGAGTTATTAAGGTTTGAAAATGGCAGAAGGTTATCAAATTGTAGCAGGGTGCTTAATGATTTTGTAATAACTGAGAGCAAAGTGGAGGAGAAATTGTTGAAGTTAAACATAAGAAAGGCACCTGGTGTGGATGGGATCTATCCAGCTATATATTAAAGGAGGCGGTAAAGCAACTAAGCAAACCCTTAGCCAGAATTATGAGAGTATCCTTGGACTCCGGGGAGGTCCCCACGGACTGGAGATGTGCAAATGTATCCCCAATTCACAAAGGAGAATCGAAGGGTGACATGAGTAATTACAGACCATTTAGTTTAACTTATGTTCCAGGTAAAATAATGGAGTCACTGGTTAAAGATGCATTGCAGGATCATCTAGACAAGGCTGGAGCAATAATTCAGACACAGCATGGGTTTGTTAAGGGAAAGTCTTGTCTGACAAATTTGATAGGATATTATAATGTGGTTACATTTTTTGCATCCAGTTCCTCGCCACAAAAGGAACTGGATGCAAAAAATAATTTTGATATCATATATTTCGATTTCAGGAAAGCTTTTGACACTGTTGCGCATGGAAGAATATTGTACAAATTGGAGCAGAATGGTATTAAGGGTAAGTTGCTACAATGGATAAAAGGATGGTTGAGTGGGAGAAGACAGAGGGTGGTAATTAATGGGTGCTGCTCTTCTTGGACTAATTGTGGGGCTTCGTGGAGTCCCACAGGGTTCGGTTTTGGGTCCACTGTTGTTTTGTATATTTATCAATGATATTGATGAAAGTATATCAGGCTTAGTGTCGAAGTTTGCAGATGATACAAAGGTTGGCAGGGTTGTTAATGACAGTAATGGCAGTGTGCTACTGCAAGGATCTAGATAATTTGGGCAGATGGGCTAAGAAGTGGCAACTGAAGTTTAACCTTGACAAATGCAAAGTACTGCATATGGGTAAAAGTAACTCCAGAGAAACATCCCAACTGTGTGGTACTACACTTAAGGTGGTAGAAAATGAAAAAGACCTGGGAGTAATTGTGCATTCAGATATGATGTTTTCTGAGCAATGCAGTCAGGCTGCCAGGGCAGGTCATGGGGTTTTGTCAATGATATATAGGAATTTTGCTAGCAGGGAAAAGGAGGTGATGGTCCCTCTGTATAAGGCAATGGTCAGGCCATGCCTTGAGTACTGCGTACAGGTCTGGAGGCCTCATTTCAGGAAGGATGTCGATTTGCTTGAGCATGTACAGAGAAGGGCAACAAGATTGGTGAGGGGAATGAAGGGATCCTCTTACCAAGAGAAGCTTACGTTCTGCAAATTGCAGTGGCTGGAGACTAGGCACCTGCGCGGTGATCTGATTGAGGTGTATAAGGCCTTGAATGGGTTGAGCACGCTGAATTCTGATGGGATTCTTCCACTTGTTCAGATTACGAACCTAAGGGGGCATAAATTCAAATTAAGAAAAGAGAGATGTAGAATAGATGTGCAGAAATTTGCCTTTAGCCAGCAGGTAGTTAATTGCTGGAATAAACTTCCATATGTCGTGGAAGTTGATGGGTTAAATAAATTTAAGGAGGAACTGGACAGGCAATTGGAGGGAATGGTGTGATTTTTTTTTTTTTTTGGCTGATTTTGCATAAGCTCATACACTTGCTTTCTTGCATTGAGAAAGAGCACAACTATCGACCTATCAATATGCTCTCCAACATTATTTCGAATACTTGATTGGTCTGTACACTGAGATCCTCTCAGCAGCGATCACTTTCCGATAATCATTACCATTATATTAGGAACCACATGTCAGATATTATCAAGCAAAAACTGTTAGATGCAGCAGTACAATATGTAACAAATAAACTAATCCAAGCTGCTGAGCAGACTATTCCAAAAACGTCATCACACCTTCTAACACATCCAAAATCATGGTGGAATGAAGAATGTTTACACGCTAAAAGAGAGAGAAATAATACCTGGAATCATTTCCGAAGATGCCCCACTACAGAGAACCTCGTATTAATCAAAAAAGGCACGAGCGCAAGCCAGATATGTTAGAAGAGCCAGTAGGAAAGCATCCTGGATAAAATTTGCATCCACTTTAACAAGTTCCACACCATCTCAAACTGTCTGGAATAAAATCAGCAAAATGAATGGCAGATACCAGATTAATCCACCTCCAATCCTAAACTGGAATGGACAAATCAGTGCACAGCCTTCAGAAATAGCAATGCACTAGCTGAAACCTTTGCCAAAACATCAGCAACCACATCATATACTCCTAGTTTTCAAATATGACAAGGCAAGAATAGAAAAACACAAACCGAATTTTTTCACAAGAAATGTTGGACAGTACAACCTTCCGTTAACTTTTCATGAATTAAAAACAGCTCTATTGCAGACAAAGCAAAGTGCTGTAGGACCAGACCAAATTCACTACATGATGATAAAGGAACTTGACCACCAATTCCAAATGGCATTACTTGAACTGCATAACAAAATCTTCCAACAAGCCAGTTTCCAGATAGTTTGGCATCATGCAATAATTTTAGCTTCCCAAAACGGTGAAAAGATCTCTCTAACCATGCAACTACCGTCCAATTGCTTTAACAAATTTCCTAGGGAAAAGTTATGGAAAAAATTATCAATGCTCGTTTAACATGATTTTTAAACAGAAATAACCTTCTCGATCCATCACTTTCAGAAAAAATCGTTCAACACTAGATTTAATTATCAAATTAGAAACAGTGTACGAAATGCCTTCATCCGAAAGGAACGTCACATCATGATCTGTTTTGATATAGAAAAAGCTTACAATACAGCAAGGCGTTACAGAATTCTCCAAAACCTATACCTCCTTGGTTTACGTGGACATCTTCCTAAATATATTCAGAATTTCTTGCAATGCATCACATTCCAAGTAAGGCTGCAGACAACCCCTTTCAAAGGTTTTCATCCAATAAGAAGGCGTGCGTCAGGGTCTGTGCTTAGCACCACCCTTTTTTCTATTAAAATAAATACAATAACCGAGCACATTCCAAGAATCATTGACGCAGCTTTATACGTTGATGATTACAGCATTTCCTATCACTCTCAGAATATGCAAAGTATAGAATGGCAGCTACAAGGAACAATAAACAAAATAAGCAAATGGGCTCAAACAAATGGCTTCCGAATTTCCACACAAAAAACTGCATGTATACACCTCTGTAGAAAACGAAACCTACACCCTGATCCTGAATTGAAACTTGACGGACATATTATCCTAGTAGTACCAAGCATAAGATTCTTAGGACTTCTCTTGGATAAGAAACTAACATTCCTTGATTACATTCCTTGATAGAGAAGCTACATGATTATAAAGCAGAATCTTGGCTTTATTCTAAACCACAAAAGTGAAAAATGCTGATATACGAAACTCTCCTACCTAGGCTAGGCACATTATAACCTAAGCTGCTCTTGCGCCAATAGCTCTTAAACAACAACACCTCTCATCGTATACTCTCTCCTATCGTGGCTGGGCAGAATTGCAGACACTTTCAAATTCAAACCTAGCTCACGACTTTTTTTCAACATTGACCTATACTTGTTAATTAAATCTGCATATCTCTTACTCTTAAGGTCATTAGTGCCAACGTGTACAACAATTTCACCTTTTGTGTCCTTAAAAGATATCTGCTCTACAATGTCATCAACTTTTGCCCCTGGCAGACATACCCTGGTCCTGTTCTGCCTATCCTTTTTGCATAATATATTCCCCCCCCCCCCCGTCTCCCTGACAATAGAGTCACCAACAATAACTAGTTCCTGTGGAACCAGCACATTCTGCCTTGGATATTGCCTCTGTGTTGCCTGCTGCACAGGAGTGAACTCTGGCATTGAGTTGAGCAGCTGAGAGCTTGATGGACCTCTCATATTAATTTCTTTAAGGGCATCTACCCTCACCTCAAACTCTCATAGATACCCATCAGAACACTGAGTTGGCGTCCAATTTATTTGTGCTCTAGGCACCTGGCACACACAAAGACATCCTCCTTGGCTAGATCATGTCCTGTTCCCAAAATGTCGACAAACATTTCACATTTCGCACATTTCTTGAGACTGATGCATTGGAGAATCGTCCCCTTTGTTTCTGCCCTGAGCCACAGCACTCCTGCTTCTCTGTGATTTTTGCTTTGCAGCTCTAATCTGGGTCATGATTTCCATTTAAATGCAGTTTAATTAACAATGAAATTTAATGAGATTAATAAATTTTATTGATTAATTGATAATACTATACTAAGCTAACAGATTCCTAATACATTACTACATATTGTGATATCTAGATTTATGTTGTATCTTACACTATCAGTACAAGATATACATTACACTATTTCGTATCGACCTATACAATGGCGGCAAGTTCAACAATATTGGCGCCAACACCAGTACAAGCAGTGAGTCATAATTTACAAAAATCACTAGTTAAATTTTTAAAAATATGCTAACAAATGCTACTAGGCCTATTTAATACCTTTGTAGAACACAATGTAGTATGTTAATTAACAAAGAATGCTGTAAAAATAACAAAACTACTTATTTTCAGCAGCTGAAAATCCGACTGTTCGCCTCCGCGATCCCAGTACCACCCCCCCCCCCCCCCCCCCCCCCCCCCGTTCATCTGCAAATTTAGATAATAAGCCTAATCTACCTTTGCCATTATCATTAATAAATACAGAAAATCACAATGTGCCAAGCTCTATGGAACTCCACTAATAATATTAGTCCATGAAGAGCAGTGTCAGTTGATAACTCCTCTGTCTTCTTCCACTTAACCTACATTCCCATAGACGCTTTTATGAAATCTAATTAATGTGTTATAGTAGTATTAGTGGTAATGGCAACTGGTGCAAAAAAGCAAGCATCAAAAGAAAAGAAGAAACATTTCACACATTCATACCATCCAAGAATTTCTCTAGTTCTCTCTTGAATTTATTCAACCCATCCACTTCCCCAACAGCAGGCGAAGGCCTGTTCCAACAATCAACCACCCTCTGGCTGAAAGCAAACTTCCACACATCTATCCTGCAACCATCCTTCCTCAACTTGAATTTATGCCCCCTCATGTGTGCAGTCTCAGCAGTTGAAAGAATGCCATTAACATTCAACTTACTCAATTCATTGAAGGCTTTAAACACCTCAATCCGATCTATCTCCCAGCAGGTGCCTGGTCTCAAGATGTTGCAATTTGCAGAACTGAAGCCTTTCTTGGTAAGAGCACCCTTTTGTTCCTTTCACCAATCTGGTTGCCCTTCTCTGCACCCATTCCAGCAGATCTACACTGAAAGGACAGAATACATGGGATACCTGGTTCCTGAGCAATGCGATGCAGTTGCCCCTCTTGCTAGTAGACAAACCCACCTCGTGGCAGGTATATAGGTACACTACATTCCCATAGAAAGTAATTCGATGTCAGTATGGATAAACATCATGATCATGAGTTAACCGACTTTGAAAGAGGGATGATAGTGGGTGCCTGACTCATGGGTCACTCTATCACAGAGGTGATACAGAAATTGCACTATCCCCATTCGACAGTATCAAGAGTGTATCGGGAATACGGAATTTCTGTAATAACATCTCATCGTGGACAGCGCTGTTGGTGGAGAAAAGATGGTGGATGAACGTGGCTGTTGACGTCTGTCTCACATGGTTTCAGCCAACTGGAGAGCAACGGTCACACAAATCACCACTGACTTCAACAAGGGAGCTGCCAGAAACGTCTTCACCAAGACCAACAGGCAATCATTAGCTGCAGTAGGTTATGGGAGCTGCCAACCCACCAGAGTTCCATTGCTAACACCACAACACAGGACTCTAAGCCTCAACTGGGCAAAAGAACATTGGCACTGGACCATGTATGATTGGAGATGGGTCTCCTAGTCGATGAGTCCGTTTCCAGTTATTTCGAGTGGACAAGGAAGGTGCATATCTGGCAGAAACCGCACGACGCTATACACCCATCATATCAACAAGGAACTGTTCAGGCTGGTGGACGGTCATTAATGGTCTGGGGCATGTTGAACTGGCACATGTTAGGACCTCTGGTATGTCTAGACTCATCTCTGACAAGTCCAGGTTGTGTCCATCCTTATACAGACCATTTGCATCCCTTCGTATCCATCATGCACCCACAGGGCAGTGGACTCAATCAGCAGGATAATGCCCTCCCCACAGAGCAGTGGTGAGTAGAACATGGTTCAAAGAGCATCACACAGATTTTACCACAACAGATTGGCCTCCCCGTTCACTGGATATGAGCCCTGTAGAGCATTTTTAGGATGCTGTGGAAAGGTCCATTCGAGCTTTGGATCCTCTACCCAAGAATGCGACGGAATTGTGGAACACTTTTGTGAGCTAGTGGACTCAATGCCTCGCCATGTGACTGCCCTTATCCGGCGAATGGTGGGCCTACCCGTTACTAGGTAGGTATCCCATGATTTCTGTATACTCAATGTTACATCCTTCCAAAAATGAGGCCTCCAGACTTGTATACAGCTAACACAAACATTTGGAAACAGGTCACCAAATCTGTACTCTGTTAACAAGTTCAACAGATCTAATGGCATTAACTATGCATTTACAAAATTTGCTTTATGTACTGAGGGCAAATGTTGCATTTCTTTTCCAAAATCATCACCGTTAAGGTCAGCAGGATAAAGATAAAGCTTTTCTTTCCACATCACTTTCAGACGTGGTGAGATATTTCCACAAGAAATCTAATTTTTCTGCCAACTGGTTCATCAGTATCATTGATTAATATTGAAAACAACAATGGATCCAGCACTTGAACCCTGGAAACTCCATTAATAACATTAGTCCATGAAGAGCAGTGCCCATAGGCACCTCTGTAGCCAGGTGGGGGAGGAGCAGCAGTGCATAGCGCACACACTTCTTGGTTAGACCGGGGTTCGAGCCCGTGACCACCAAATACAGACGATGCGGAAGGTCAGGGAATGACCACCCGGAGCAATATGGCCTTAGTTGCTAATGCTCCTAAAAACCAAATAACAACAGCAGTGCCCATTGATAACCACTCTGTCTCCTTCTACGTAACCATCCCTTTATGCATAGCAGTAACTTGCCCAGAATGTCATATTGCTCCAGTTTGTACAGCAGTCTTTTATGTGCAACAGTATCAAAATTATAAAACTTACAAGTATATGATGTCAGAATTTATTTTCCATCCAGTTCCTTGGTCACTGCATCATAGTAACCTATCAGAGTGATTATACAAGACTGTTCCCTTGACAAATCCATGCTGTGATTGCAGTATAATATGCCATGTATGTTAATACAGGTAACTCCCGTATAACACGGTACTTCTACAACACGGTTTCGCTCTATCATGATTGATAAATTGCGGAAATCCTCGCACAGCACGGTACTTCTACAAAAAGGTTTCGCTCTAACACTGTTTGAGAATTTCTGGAAATCCTCGCATAACACAGTATGTTTGAACTTTTCTGCTGGGAAAACTCCACTATTATGTTAGATATAATTTTCAACGTTTCCATTCCTTTTTGTGAATCCCCTCTGTTGACTCGCTAGTCATTATCACCTTCGTGATATTTTTCTAAAGCACATTTCTGGAGGTCACTACCATAAAACAATAAAAGCAATTTGTACATTTCGGTTTATTGGGCTTTTCTGTTAGTGGAATCTATTATAAATGGGTAGTAAGCGATCTTATTGCATTTGCTGTAGTACTGATAGCTGGAGTTCTGTGGGTTTTTATGGTGAAATGTATTTCCCCTTCCATGAAATGTTCAATCATATAAAAAACATAAATAAATTTTCAGAAACTCGTTACTCCGTATCGTGTTTGTTGCAAATTGTGCATGCCGCGTTCTTTGTTATTAATTGCTTATCATTTTTGCTGTTTCAAATTTTACAACCAAAAAAAAAAAAAATTTAATGAACAAAAATATCAATTAGTATGTACTTATTACAGTAGTATTGTTAAAATATAAGATAGATTATCATACCTTTTGTAGGAAATTTCTTCACCCAATGCTCACATCAAACTGATCTGGTTAATAATATAAAATAAAATAAAGATCTAAGTTTATAACACGAAAATATCCTTATTAAAAGATTGTAAATTGATGCGTTTTTTATAAAACTAATCTTGTCTTTAATTCCCATTGTCTACTTACTGCTACCAAGGAAGAGCAAAGCATATACTCGATGCACATTAATCTACCCCAAACTAAACCCAACAGCAATGATAGACTAGAAACAGAAGACAGTTGTCAAACTATATTAAAATATTTTTGACTAGACTTCTTTATACATGACAAGGTATTTCGGTTATGAACCGTGCTCACAAGAAGTAAAGTGATAATTTAAACAATATCCATTATTTTCATTAACCAATGTGAATCACACTATTCACACATGCGTGTAAAGAGTCATGAATCCGAAATAGTGTATGGTCTCCGCACATTTATAGAAATAGTTTAGTTTCATTTCAAGTGTTTCAGCTATTAACAATTTTATGTATTCATTTTGTGTATTAATTACTTTAGTCTCGTTAAAAAGAAAAATATGGTTCTCCTGGATGGCGTGAAAGAAAAGTTCAGATGCACCTGTCCTTTTTGCCCTCTCAGATGCTTGGTGTTGTTTTAAATGCATCGAAAGATAATTTTGGGTAGAACCGATGTAAAAGGAGTTGCATTCCCCACAAGCAATGTTATAGACTGTATTGGTTCGCTCCATGTTAGAGACTGAGGTTGGTTTCCTCACCCTCAATATTGTTTGGAGTTTACTTGTTGGTTGTGCAACTGTTTTGAATTCTGTATGAATATGAAATACAAAGCCATGCTGTGTATTCTTCAGAATTCCATTTCTATCCAAATGATCCTGAATTCCACCCTTGATCATTGCCTCCATGATTTTCCCACTACACTCTTAGAATTTCCTTAGTCTGTGTATACCCCCAAGCTATCACTTTTGTGACTCACCTAGCACTGCCTCGGTTGCATCAGTGAATATTCTTGCACTCCTATTTAAGTGTATCCCATCCCTGTAAAAACAGACTCTCCTCTTAAAAAAGCACAGATCACTCTGAGAAAAATTCTATCCCACAAGCCTTGCACATTCTCTCCAGTGCTGAATTGATTGACAAGGTTCTCAGCATGTACTCCCTTCTATTTGAGTGTGAAGAAGGATTACCGACACTTTCAAATTTAATCCTACCTCAACTTTTTCCCAACGTTGTCCTGTATTTGTTAATCTCCTCAGATCTCCTACTCTTAATATCTTATTATATCTTAATAATAAACATGTACAACAATATCACCTTTTTGTTCCCTTAAAAGATGATATCTTCTGTGCAAAGTCATCAACTTTTTCCCCTGGCAGACATATCCTGATCCTATTCCACCTATCCTTTTTGCCCAACATATTTCCCTGATAATGGAGTCACCAATAATTACTATCTCCTTTGGGACCAGCACATTCTGTCTTGGAGATTGCCACTGTGTTGTCTTATGCATCACAGAGGCAATCTCCATGAGTGGTTTTTGACATTGAGTTTGTCAGCTGAGAGTTTTGGTCCCAATTTTAATTGCTCCGAGAGCATCCACCCTCTTCTTCAAGCACTCAGATTTGCCCATCAGAACTCTGTTTGTGCCTAATTTCCTCATACTGTTTGCACTGAACACATGCAAAGACATCTCCTTTGGCTCCATGTCACATTCCAGATAGATGCACAAACATCATATTGGTAGTACATTTTGTTAGGCCATGGTTCATAGGAGAAAATCATAAGCCTAGGTGAAAACACCCCTGAGTTTTCACCTAGGCTTATGATTTTCACTTACTCTCTAACCTCACTGCTCATAAATTAGGCTTATTTAAACATGCGCTTAAAGAATAGTAAAGTTGCTCCTATGATTACTCTATACAAAATTTCTTCTTATTGAGTCAGTTACCTTAATGTTTTTGGAAGGTCTGTAGTTAACTTTCTCAGATTTATCTGCTATAAGTCTCAATGCTAGTGCACCCATTTTCATTTGCTGCCTTTAAAAAATCAATGAACTATACTGAACTTCAGTCTTGTGAATAACATTATCTCTGGCTCCATTGATTTTTTTCAGCTCTTAAAAAATATCAACTTTAATTGCTCTGCAAGACCTCTTAGACATTTACCAACATTTGTAATAGATAAATATTGCACAAATCATTCAGTGACTCAAATTTGGAAGTCTTTTCGTCAAACAGGGGAAAAAAAAAAAAAAAACTCCCATTTCTGGAAATCTCTCTGGTATGTTATTTATTTTTCAATTAATGCAATTAATAATACAAGTAAATTATTTGTAAACTGTTACTTCCAGTTGCTCCCTAATATACTGTTATTAGAATTTATTGCTGCATATACTGTACATACATACTGCTTTGTAATTGCACTTCCTTTTGTAATAGTGTTTAAAAAGCTTATTGCATGAAGAGTCTGCTGATAATCAGATCAAGAGTATTGATTTCTCTTGTTTCCTCTCTAACATACCTAACTTGGCATGTAATGGCCTCAGCTGCCAATGCACCATTTAAAACCAAATCATCATCTGTAACAAGCTGGTATAGAAAAGCTGTCATTCAATAAATCCACAGAAGTCTTGCTACTATGCTAGTGACCAACCCACAAGTTCCAGTTAAAATCCTCCATTATATGACATTCTGGTGTCCCTGCCCACTCGATTTGTCTGTATAGTTCATTGTACTCATCACAGTCATTAGGCCTATAACACACTCCTACTCTCATTCTTGTTTTCCCATTGCTTATATCACACTAAGCTGACTAAATATTGCCTATACCCATGTCATCCGGTTGCACTGCCTTAGATTTTATATGCTTCTTAACTAACAGCATAACTCCTTCCCCCCACATCTGTCCTTTCCCTCCTTTTTGTACATGCTCTACCCCCACATTCAAATTCTGCATCCCTCATGTCTGAATGACACCATGCCTCCAATATCCCTAAAATGTCTACATTTAATGACTTAACTAATTCTTCAAATTCATCAAATTTATTTACAATGCTCCTAGGATTAGTATACAAGAAAGTAGAAGTAATGACAAGATCCTAGGATTAGTGTACGAGAAAGAAGTAATGGCAAAGTTCAAGGTAGAACTGGTTTTGTAAATTTTTAGAAATGAGCAAAATGATTTAACTCTTTTTTTTTTTTTTTTTTTTATGTCTCACTTTATGCAGAATAAGCTCTCTTACTGATGTCATATGGCTTGACTAATACTAAAGAAAAACTTGTGATTTAATAATCAATAAACAGGGTTTTGAGAACATAGTATTTTCAAGTTTAAGGTATATTAGGTAATAATATTATATTGCATTGTTTTATATATATATATATAAAAGTGCACCCTGTACTGATTAATTAATGTATTCTAATTTGCTTATAGCTGCATGGCATTTAGTTTATTTATACTTATTAAAATTAATTTCCCTTGCTTGCTTTCTTTCTTTGTTTTTTAGTGCCCTAGAGAAGAAAGTGTATATATTGCATTAAGGCAGTTGACGGGAAGTGCCTTTCGTCTGCAGGGTGAATGTCGAAGTTTGCTGTGTGAACATCAACCAGCAATTGACTACCGTTTTGTTACCCAGCAGGTTATTCAATGTGCCTATGATATTGCCAAGGCAGCCAAACAGTTAGTTACACTCTTCCAGTGATTACAAAGGAATAATAAGCATGTCTATATTTGACAGAGCATTAAATGTCTTCATTTAGAAGATTCATCTAATGTTATCATTTATACCTAGGTTTTCTGAAATATTTGTCATATATCTTCCAAGTGCAGCTACTGTAAAATGTGTGATGCTGTTTGTAAAATAAGTCTCCTGGCAGCTTTCATAATTATACAGTTATATGTAATAGACTTCCTGTTAATTTTCTCTCACATGATATTAGTTGGTAAATATGATGTTCCAGTTGGAAACATTTTTACTATCTCTTCATGTATCTATTCATTGTGCCACATTTTGAAAGTTGACTATAATTAATGCCCTCTTCTGCATTTCATATTTATAAATAAATCATTTATTTGGAACACAGTGAATAAGATTTTATTAATGAATCATTTCTAATAAATTGCTCAAATTTGTTAAAAATATTTTCTAAATAGTAGATAATTTTATATGTTTACACACCTCACACATGATCAGTTGGAGGCAAAGTACAGGGCAAATTTTCTTAAAAAGTAATAAATCAGGTTTTTTTGGGGTTTTTTTTTTTTTTCTTTAAATATAAACATCTTTCAAAAATTTATAGCTCTTCCCCCCCCCCCACACACACCGCCCAATGAAAGGTTGCCTGACTCAGAAGTACATTTGGATATTCCTTTCCACTTAACTTTCTTTTCATTTTAAAAGTAGTAGAACTCTAATAATAAAAGTATAAATAAATAAAGGAGTATTGGTAATTTCTTAGGTAGAAATTTTTAGTACCTTTTTTTATATCTTTCATTTATTTTTGTTTGCTAATTTCATCCTCAGAAGTAATTCCATTGCTTTTGAGAACACACATGCATATTTTGCTAACATACATGCTAGTTATATGCACATTTTGCTAAATATTGCTTAACGTTTTTTTTTTTTTTTTTTCCTGACTTGTATCTACATGGGCGAAGGACAATCTCGAAACTTCCTTTCAAGTAAAGTTTGGTCGTCAGTTTCTTCATTAAAATTTGGCAAATAACTAGCAACTCTCAAGAAAACAGCTGCAACGGTGCAGAACACCAACAGATAGAATACCAACTATTTTAATTGATTCATAGCCTGAAAACTTGGTTATTGTTTTGGGTAATTGGCTGCTCTTGTATATTTTAGCTATATGGGATATAAAGAGTTTGTCAGTGCCAACTTACAAAAGGGGTATCAAATTATGTTAAATCCAAAAATATTAGTGGGGGCTGAAAAGTGCCTTTTTGATTGTCATTCAGTTTTATTTGAACAATTTTTTTGAAATATCATAACATCTTTCTTCCGCTATTTGACCATTTAAAAAAAAAGAACCTAGCCCTTCTAAATTCACATAACTTTATACCTGGTTGAGAAGAAATCTTACATGGTAATTTGATTAGATACCACGATGAGGTCACAACTTGGTGCAAAAAATAATTTTGATATCATATATTTGGATTTCAAGAAAGCTTTTGATACTGTTGTACAAATTGGAGCAGTATAACATAAAGGACAAGTTGCTGCTGCAGATAAAAGGATGGTAGAGTGGAGGAAGACAGAGTATTAATCAATGGACACTGCTCTTTATGGACTACTGTTATTAATAGAGTCCAACAGGGTTAGGTGTTGGGACCATTGTCATTTTCTATATTTATAAATGATATTGATGAAGGTATGTCAGGCTTAATATCCAAGTTTACGAAGATTGGCAGGGTTGTAAATGACAGTATGCTGCTGCAACAGGATATAGAAAAGTTGGGCAGATGGGCTGAGAGGTATCAACTGAAGTTTAACATTGACAAATGCAAAATACTGCATATAGGTAGTAGTAATCCCAGAGTGACATACCAACCGTGTGGTACTACACTCAGGGCAGTTGAGAATGAAAAAGACCTGGGGGTAATTTTGCAGTCATATATGAAGTTTTCTGAACAGTGCAGACAGGCTGCCAGAGCAGCTCACGTCTCGAGTCTTGTCAATGATATATAGTAACTTTGCTAGAAAGGATAAGGAGGTGATTATCCCTTCGTATAAGGCAACAGTCAGGACACAACTTGAGTACTGCATACAGGTCTGGAGGCCTCACCTTAGGAAGGATATAAAGCTGCTGGAATGAGTACAGAGAAAGACAAGATTGGTGAGGGGAACAAAGGGGTGTTCTCAGGGCTGTGTAAAGGTACTGGGGTGCCCATTTAATTATGTTGAGACTTTGATGGCTCTCTTGATTGGGGTCCCCTAGATCAGGGGCCCCTGATAATGCATCCCCCATATGCATTGCCCCGGGTGCTTTTACCAAGAAAGGCTTAAGTTCTGCAAATTACAGCATCTGGAGACTAAACACTTGCAAGGTGATCTGATTGAGGTGTATAAGGCTTTGAATGGTTTGAGCAAGCTCAGTACTGATGGGATTCTTCCTCTTGTGCAAATTACGCACATGAGTGAGGGGATGTAAATTGAAATTGAGGAAAGGCGGTTGCAGAATAGATGTATAGAAATTTGTGTTTAGCCTGGAAGTATTTGATTGCTGGAACAAACTTCCATGTGTCATTGTGGAAGTTGATAGCATAAATAGATTCAAAGAAGAACTGGACAGACATTTGGACCAATTGGACAGATGAAATGGAAGTTTTTTGGGTTTTTTTTGCTGATACTGTATAAATTTTCTTTCTTGCATCATATGCAAGTCATGCACACCTTATTATTCTCAGAAATCAATGCAGGCATACATGTGCCATTTATTGTATGAGTAGGATTTTTTTTTTTCTGATATTTTAAATAACATTATTTTATTTTTTTGTAAAGTTCACAGCTTACAGAAAGTTGCCCTCCTAATAAGTCACCATAAATATATTAAATAATAAACATATTGTCATCTATCCATTCCTTAACAATATATACGTAATATCGATTAAAAAGGTAGGAAATCACATTGTTTTGATTGATATCATTAAACTCTACAATCAGATGAACTATATCTTTACTTGTATAGAGTACATTTTGCAAAATTGATACGGTCACTATGTAAGAAATATATAATAATTTTTCCAATACTAAAATACATTTCATACAGAAATATATTTTTAGCTGGGAACCTATACTCACCTTCCCCATCCACCTTTTTCCTTAAACTTATCAGTAATGTAACTCTTTTTGAATAGATAGGTCCTGGTTTATTTTTTCCTAGCCACATTATAAGCTTCTAAAGTTGACATAAAAATAATCCTATATGACCAAAAGATTTTAAAGAAATAACTATTGCCTTTATGATTTAGACTTTTCATTTTTATGGTTGCTAGTATTATTGACTGGAAAAGAAATAATACGAAATATTCATAAAATGCCTTCATTTATGAAGTCAATTTTGATATTAAATAGATCCTGTGCTCAATTTCCAACATTCATAATGAAATTTAGATTGATACCAGTTAAAGCTGATGAATAATAGTGAGTAAAAATAACTAGCTGTGAAATATAAGTACCTGGGATCCCTAGGTAGTAGCTCATAAGTTCAAGAGTTAAGTAGTTCATGATCATAGGCACTGATTTGCAAGTTCTACCTTATTATTAATTATGAAAACCAAATAAAAATGGTACTTTTTCTGAAAAATCAGAAACACTTGAGTTCCCACTACTAAGCATATACATATTTTTTTTTTTGTCATTAGCTATGATATTAGTTGTAAGCATATTCAAACCAGTTGATTGTGTTCTTTAAAAACTTATTTATTTACAATGTTAAAAGAAGATTTTTTTTTTTTTTTTTGTCAGGTTTTAATATACACGATAACCACAAAAAAAAAAAAAAAAAAGCATGAACATACAAAAGTCATTCAAAACGTTTTGTCTCATAATTTCTTTTTCAGTGCTCTACTTTCTCCCCTTTTGGCTACAGAATATCAAAAAACTTCTATAAATAAACTAGAATAGTCAGTTATCAAAATAGAATCAGATAGAAAAGTTTGTCATGAAGAATTTGGATAAAGTTTTTAATATCAAAAAAGGAAACAATGAAAAATATTCATAAACATCTGCAAAACATCTAGGAGGATGACATATCAATAGAAGCACAGCTGAATACAAGATAAAATGTATGAGAGCATTAAAAAACAATCAAAATCTGACATCTGTGATCAATCATGCATCAGTCAGCCAATCTCAGCAGTAACATTGAATGACATAACACTCACAGAGGATATCATATTGGCTGGGAATCAGCATGTTATTGTTTAACTATAACTCAGAATTAATAAAGTTTTAATGCAATAATTAACCAATTTGATTATTTGGGTGTTGAGAAGACATTCATAATTTGTTCCACATCAACTAATATTAGACTACAATATATTTGCTTCTGAGTTTTGACATGTTATTAATCAGATCAGGAAGTTCCTTTCCAGTTTGTCATTGATAATGAAACATGGATACACCACCTTGTGCCAGAAACCAAATGGCTGTCCTTTAACTGATATTACCCAAATTCCTTACGTAAAAAGTTTGGGACATTTCCTCATCAAGATATGTGATGGAAACTACTAGAATGTTATTGACATGAAGGGAAAAACCATCTATTCTGAGCATGCATTATTATTTTGAATATGCACAAAAACAGTTTACACCAAATATAATCCTCCCCCTCCCTCCACCAAAAAAAAAGACATTAAACATCTTTTCCTTCATGGAAATGCAGATCATACACCAGTTTACAAAACTGCTCATAACTATGTTGCCCCATTTGGCATACAGTCCAAATCTCACTCCTTTAGGTTTCCAGTTCATTGCTCCTTTGGAGGATGCCATTCAACCAAAAAGTGTTACCCTTCAGTAAAACTGAAGTTTAGGGATGATGATAAAGTTATTGCTGAAGTGAAAAAGAAAGTTTCTCCCAGAGACTGAACAGAACTGCTGGCAAGGAACACTATCTCTTGTATCCTGTTAATCTAAATATATAGGAAAAGAGGTTTTTATGTATGCAGTATTTAGGAAAATACTACATACATAAAAACAAGGTATGTAAAATCACTTTTGCCAACCATAATTTAAACTTCATTAATATTTCTGGGAAAAAAATCTAAGGTGCAAAATGTTTTGGGTGACTTAAAACTTTCTTTTTTTATTATTATCTATTTATTAACTCTTGATTTTTAAGGAGTCCTTATGTGCTGTAATGTAATAACTAGATCGTAGGTATAGATTAGCTTAATTTTTCCAAATAATAATAATATCTATTTATTATTATTATTATTGTTTTGTTTTTTTTTGTTGTTGTTGTTTTTTTTTTTTTGTTTTTTTTGAAATATGAAAATATTATGTGACTTTTTTTTTGTTCCAAAGTTTTCAGGCAGTAGTTAGGTGTAAACAAGATTTGAACTTTCAAAAGAACTGATTGTGATTTTAGATGGTTATTCTGGATTTCCAAAAAAGTGACAGGAGACAAAACATTATCATTCTTATGACTTGCAGACAAAATGTCGGTCCTCTGAATGGAAGTATCCCACGGTTCCCAAAAAGAAAAAATTTTCATTGACAGGCTTCATAGTAAAGTTATGCAGAATTATTTTTTAACTGTAAAGATATAATTCATTATGAGTTTATACTAGGAAGTCACACTATTAATAAGACTGTATATGTAGAAATCATTAAGTTCTTTAGAGATAAACTTAATGATTTAATACTGGTCAGAAGGAAGAGACCTGATTTGTGGGAAAGGGAAAATTGGAGTTGACTCTATTTTAAGAAATTTGATGTGTAATTATCTATAAATATATTTGTTTAAATAAAAATTTTATCCTTTTAACTTTCTGATTCTGTTTTATATATAAGTGCAGTGTTTATGAAGAGTGAGATATTGAGTTTAATATCTAAAAAATTACTCTAAAAAATTAGTATCAGCAATGTCTAAGATCAACTATACAGTCATTACATTTGTTGTTTTTTTCCTAACTTTTTTTTTGCAATACAGTGAAAATGTGTTATTGTGAGACAAAAGAATGTCAGATTATTAAATTAAATATTTTTATCCAATTGTTCTGCTGGTTGCATTTAGTTGCTCCATTAATTTTAAATGACAGAACAACTAAAAAAGAGAATTTTGTTGAGAATGGATGAGGAACATAAAACTGTAAAAGAAAGCAAAATGGGAGAATTGATCTCTGAAGAGAAAATCTTATTTAAAAATTGAAGGATCTAATAAAGCCAAGGAATATACAACGGATGAAGATTGTGTTCATATGACGGTGAGAAACATAGAACTGTGATGTAACGTTATTTCTGAAATAGATAGCTGATGAATCTTAAAGGACTGTTACATTTGAAAGGTACTTTTTGCATATTCAAAACTGGAGTACCAGATCTTTCTATTAATTCAAGCAATTTTAAGGAGCAAGTTAAAACCAATAGTGTCATCAGAAAAGTGAAAATCAATTTGAAAAGTTGCCCTAAGCTCTTATATATATTTCATCTTGTGTGGTGTAGATGTAATTAAAGAATATACTTTTCTTAATATTTTATCATTGAAGATCTATAATCACTAGCAGTTATTATTGTTGGCAAAAGATGTATTCTGCAGCTTCTTATAAATGCCCCATATAAGAGTATAAAATACTTAAAAATTTTAATATCATCTGCAAATAATATAAGTTCGATTCCAGAATCAAAGTATATTAATATATGTAATATTAAAAAAAAAAAAAAAAAAAAAAAAAAAAAATAGAGCCAGAGATTTGAAGGATAATTTTTTATATATTGGTACCAGATTGAAAAGTTTAAGAGTTCTTTTATATAATTGAGAAAAAGTTAGATTAGTTAAAATCATTTTTTAAATTTCACTGAATTTTGTGAAAATATAGTACAGGAATGGTGTCAGACCTAGTGGCACTGTCCTTAATATTAATTGCTATGATCTCATTTCAGTAAAGAATGATTAAGTTAAAACAGTCTGTGGGGAATGCATTACTTATATCCAGTTAAGCAAAATGACATTTACTGTAGTGCATACAAAATATAGCCATTAAAGAGATGCATTTTAGGATGGTGAGAACATCAAGCAAACTGACTGCCACTTCAGAGTCATCATTTCATGAATTTAAAAATAAAAATTAAACGTTTTTACCCGTAAAAGATGCTCGAATGTCAGGAAACAGATATGAGTAGAACTGAAACAGCATTTCAAGATGAATGATTCTGAATGATTTTGAAATTTGTCAGATATGCTATTAAAAAGGCAATAAATATGGAAAGAGTATCAGATAATTAAAAAATCATGTAAAAGAAATTAATTTGCCTCTTTAAAAAACCCACTTTTGTAACAACAATGGTACAGCAGTGATTTCATTTGTAATTGATCTTATTATACTTTGTAAGGTGCTAATTTTTGAGATTTTTAAAATCACTGTGTTATTCATTAGCAGATGTTATCTTTGAAAGTGCTCTACTTTGAATTGAGCACAGATCTGAAGATAGCTCTATCCTTGCTACTAGAACACACTCTTCAAAACCCATTTAGATTAACTTAATATACAGTATGGTGTCTTTATCTTACATTCATTGGTAAGATGACTTGGCAAAAATGAAGTATAATGATTTCAGGATTTTTTTTTTGCCATAAGTAGCCGAGTGGGCAGGAGCGGGAGTGCAGTAGCACACGCTCTTTGAGTAGACCGGAGTTCAAGCCCCTGACTGCTGAATACGGTCGATCTGCCAACCCGCACTGGACCAGCGTGGCAGATTATGGTCCATTTCCCTCAGCATGAATTGTTGAGGAGGCTTCCACCCTGCAGTGGGTTGATAATGGCTGCACTTTACTTTTACTTTTTAATCCAATTTTTAGAATGACAAAATGAAAATGTGGTTCTTATTGAACTTCATTGTTTATCCACCTTAGCATTCTTATTAATTTAACATTGCAATCTTATTCTTTTCCTTCAAAGGAAAAGAACTGTTCCAACTGACTAGATATGTAAATTGAAATTAATTTCACAGAAAAATCAAATAAAGACGTCTTCACTTACCCAGCTTAAGAATCACAATAAATTATAATATTTAAAAAGCATACTTACATGAACTAGAAGAAGTAAAGAAGAATTTCAAATTTGATCAGCAAATCAATGCTTCTTCTAATATGCTTTAATACAGTATTTTCATTTTAAATCCATTTATTGAAACTGGCATTACTGAAATTTTATCATAACTTGTTATGCAGTTTGATTTGCAATTATATTTCGTAGGAATAAAATTTTTAAAGAACAAGTGCACATTTAGAGTTGACTTATTTGTGTCAGATTGAATTCTCAGAGTTTTGAAATCGAAGTTTCGACTGCAATTGACCAAAGTTCATCTCATAGTAAGATTGCTGTTTGCATTTCCTGAAATATCACAAATTGGTCAATAAATGCACTATAGACATTATTAAAAGGTTAGTGCTTAAGTCTTGTCTTAAGTCTATCTCTGAATCACCCATAAAAAAAGCTATATTTCTTCATCACTCGTAAAAACAGAGCTGCATGTGCTTCTTATAAAAAAAGGTTAATAGACAAAACAAGTAAAAATCTTATTTGATTTAGACAAAGTTAATACTTTATCTCCCGTAATGTTAGGCAAAATTATTTAGTATTGACAAAATGATGCAAGAAAGCAAAGCTTATACAGCACAAGCCAAAAAAGAAAGAAAGAATTCATTTAGAATGACAATTTGTCATTCCACATCTTGAGTACTGCATACAGGTCTCAGTGAGAAGAACAATTAGGGTTCTTTCACCAGGAAAGGCTTTGGTTCTGTAAATTGCAGTAACTGGAGACTAGGCACTTGCAAGGAGGTCTAATTGAGCTATTTATGACTTTGAATGGATTGAATAAGCTTAATGCCCATACAATCCTTCCTCCTTGCTCAGCTAAGAATGATTAAATTAAAACAGTCTCTGGGGAATGCTTTACTTGTATCCAGTTAAGCAGAATGACATTTTACTGTAGTTCATACAAAATATAGCCATTAAAGAGACATAAATTCAAATTGAGGAAGGATGGTTGCAGGATAGATGTGTGGGAGGTTTCCTTCAGCCAGTGAGTAGTTGATGGTTCCTTCCTTGTCTTTTGTAAATTTTGGCATTTTATTTTATATGGTAAATGTATCTCCCACTTTTCGGTGCTACTCTGTTAACAAATGAAAGACACATTACCTATCTCCATCTTTGATTTTTCCCTCTCATAATTGTGTATTTTTGCTAGAGTAAGATCATTAGTAATGTATGTTTATGAGTGTGATGACTCTTCCTACATCAGATTGCACATGTCTCCCATTTGCTCAATGCTGTAGTAGTAAAATTAGCAGAAGGTATATGCTATGAATGTTATAATGTAAAACATTTTAATAATATTTGTTTTCTTAAGTCTTTCAAAAACCAGAAGGTATACACTATTCACTTAAAAAAATCCAGAGGGTGTACAGCGTATATCCTCCACTACAGCCGTGCATTTTCTACTTTACTAGAATCCTCTGTGATAATATCATTGCTTGTTACTTGTTTAGATTGGTCTGGGTTTGGTTCCCATTGCAGATGGAGGAATTGTTAAAGATCTCTTCAGTTAGGACTGTAGTTAAGCCAATCTCATGAGCAAACAGCATGTGAACACACATATTACCACTGGATAATATGGCCCAAGATGCTAATATTTTATGAAACCAATGAGAACAGCTGCTTTCCTAGAAAGAAGGGGCATACATTTTGAATGACCATCACAACATATGCAGATTACCAAAACTTGCCAGATATTTTTAATTTGAAATGAAACTTTTGTTTGCCAAAAAATTGAGGACCCCTGATATTCACTGTGAAGATAAAAACTGTTAAACTATAACAGGTAATAGAGATGGGGCAAGATAAATTTGTCTGCTGAATCTTTCAGCGAATGGGATAGGTACCTTGGGATTAGTATTGACAAAATGATGCATGGAAGCAAGCATATATAGCACCAGTCAGAAATACTAAATCATATTTAAATTAAATTAAAAATGAAAGTAACCAGTGTTATGTACCTTCACTTCATTTACCTATTTATTTGAAGTATTTTTGAACCCCTCCTTAAATTTGGGTAAATTTCCAATGTGCACAAGAGTAAGTGGGAGTTTATCCCAACAGTCTATTACATTTTTACTAATAGAAAGTTTTGAGACATCTAGTTTACAATTATCCCCTTTCAATTTAAATTATGTCCCTTGTGAAGATCACATGAATATGCACAAAAATTCTTTCAGAATTTAGTATTCCCAAACCCTTTAAGGTGACCTGATCAACATGTTCCTCAATTAGGTTACTCCACAGATACTTGGTTTCCAAACTGTGCTTACAAAACTCAGGTCTCTTGTGGCCTTATAATTTAGTCATTACTTTATATAATACGATCTAATATATTATTGACAAAACTACCATCAGCTGCACTAGCAGCCTGTCTACACTGTCCAGAAAATATATCAGATTGCATAGTTTCTCCAATTTCTTTTCATTATCTACAATCTTAAGTTTAGTGGTATGTTACAGCTGGCATTTCTCACTCCACCCAAACACCTTGTCTTCTCTGATAGTGAACATTATGTCTAGTTGCTAGATCTTTTTAGCTGCAAAACTTGGTGTAAAATTGATCATGTGCATTATTTTGCAGCTAAATGATCCTAGTAGCCACGTATAACAATTTTTGCCTGAAAAATTCTGTTCAAAATCTTTGGTAGATTACAATGCTTTTATTGTGTGTGTGTGGGGGGGGGGGGGGGAATGTATATGTGTTATCAGTTATTGTTTTTTTTTTTATAATGTGTATCATAATGTTGAATGAATTGTGTAATTCATTCAACATTTTTTGACACTGCAGTAATTTTTTTTGTCAGGTTCAGCTGTTGTCAACCTAATTATCGTTAATAACATTTTACCAGTCTTCTAGGAACTATTTTTATGCAAAAAATTATTAGAAAATTCATATTTATTCCAATATTATATAAATATCTTGCACTCCCAGTGGCTAAAAAAAAAATTGTGGAAAGATCATCGCGGCATATTTTTACCATAAGTATTTGACCAGGAAAAAAAATTCCGAGTAATATCCATTTGTAGCCATGTTACATGACTTATAAAGGTTGGAAAAAAATCATTCTCCACAACCACTTAGATTATGCAACTTTAAAAAAATAACTATGGGCAATATGAGCATGATATTGGTTGTATAGTGCTTCTAGTATTATTGACCGTGGAGGAAAATAGTGAGAGAAACATTCAGTCACCTATCAGATCTCCACACAACCATAGCATTACAAGTATTTCGGCAAGATAAAAACAACTACTTATTCAAAAATTGTGAAAACAAGAGGAGGGAAAGAAGGGGGTCCCAAAATTTCTCCAAAGAGAAGTGTTTTCATTATACTAGTACTAACAATTTTATTCCTATGCTTTAAAGTCAGTTCCTCTATTCTGTAGAAATTTAAATTTATACATAGGTTTCCATAGTATAGAAGTATTATTTCTGTGTTATTATTATTATCAGTACATGGTTTTATCTTCAGAATTTTAATCAACATGTGGTCATATCTTTATTGATACATTATGATCTCTCATTCACATGATGATAAATTAAAAATTTTTCCTCTGCTGTTTTATATTTATAAAATTTGCTTCAGATATGCTGTTTTTCATGCTGTAGTCTATTGAAACCTTGTGGGAATCTTTTTCCTTAAAAAAAAAAAAAAGTAAGCATAGCATGTTTCAAAAATTTTGTTTTCTTGTACAGAAAACTAAAATTTTTGAATAAATTTCAAATATCACAACACAAACTTTTTCAGATGAGTACAGATTTCTACAACAGTGCTGCTATCTGTTAAAAAATGTATTAATTAATATATGCTGCAAGTAATATATATCTGAATATAACCTGAAAAAAAAAAAAAAAGTTTAAATTTTATAAGTTACATGTACTGTACGTTCACCAACCAAAAACTACAAAATGGATACAAATATGAATTTCAGGGAATCTGTTTTTCATTTAAACATTTTTTGTCCTATTTTGAAATAAAAATGTGGCTTCTTCCAACAAAAAATACATCTGCAGAGATAATTAAATTATAAAATATTTTAAGTATGTATTTTACATAGTTCAATCAATTTGTACCCTATTTTTGCTTTATAAAAGAATGTATTTATTCTAGATGTATTGTGATTTTAATTACCATATGAATATGGTATTATGTTCTAGTATATATCAAACAAGATATTCATTTAAAGAGTAATAACTTCCCAAAGAGAGTACAAAAAAGGAAATGTTTTTCTTGCTCTTCCATTAACATCAGTATTAATAATATGTACAGTTGACACTTCTGTATTATATGTACAATACATGTTTATGCAATCATTACTGCATATATCATAAAACTATTTTTAAAACAGCTTTTAAGCTTTGTCATAGAAGCTACATTTGAAAAAATATTGAAAACAGGAAAGACAGAAGCAGAATAACTGTTTTATAGATTTAGCTTTATTTAATGATTGTGTTGACTTGAAATTAGGCAAAAATAATAATTAAGAAAATATGTAGTGTATTTATAATTTATCAAATTTTCTTGCATTAATTGATAAAACTATACCAATAACTGTATACATGAAACAAAAAACCTGGGGTTTTTTTTTTTTTTTTTTCAGAAAGTGTACAATGGATGTTAACTAAATACTTTATACTTTCCTTTCTTGCCTATTTGCATACTTATTAGTTGTATTATACAATCTATTAAATAATAAATTAAGATTTTTATAATTATTTGTCAGCTGTGATACTTTATACAAAATTATCTCTCTTTACTATTTTGAGGAGCAGCCCTGTTTTATTTATAAAATGTATTGTAATTGGTCAGCATATATCATCCTATGTAGGGTTACCATCTGTCCTCTTTTAACCGGATTTGTCCGGATTTTTTGTCTAAAATTTTTGTCTGGGTGGATTTTTATAAATTTGTCTAAATGTCCGGATTTTTATATTATACTCCATTTTTTTATGCAAGCTCGACGAAAACTACCGAGTTACGTTATACAGAATCTTTTTAGGAATAGGAGACGATTCTTCAATTCGAATTTCCGTGTTGACAATTAGGCAGAAGACCCCGACGATGCTCAATTTAGTGCATTGAGGTTGTTACCAACACACGCCTGCTTCAGAATTTACGCACATATAAATTTTATATAGTCTAGCAATACAATATTTTGGTTTAGAGAGTAGATAAAGCATGAAGATCAGATGGTGTGCTAGAAAAAGATATATAAATTACAGGAATTCTAGCATGTCAAATAAATATTGACAGTTAAGAGGGACCGTTTTCTCTAGAAATTTATTGCAGCATATGAAAACGTGGATTTGAGCTGTGTGCACACCAAATTGATCAAAAGTTGCGTACTGTGGACTAAATTTGGTATACTTATCAACGATCCAATCAAGAGGCAGACACTAGTTTATTTAATACCAAAGTTTACCTTTTTTTAAAATACTGTTTTTCACTTTAATTACAAAAATATTTATTATCCATCTTTATACCTGTAGGTACTTTTCTGCAATTAGGTTAGTTTAGTTGTAAATGAAAAACATAACCTAACCTTAATAAAATTTATGCTTCACTACTTACAATAAAAAATATTTATTATTATTTCAGTTATAAAAATTAATAGAATCTTTAATTGCAGCAATGATAGACATACAATTAGTCCCGTCACGGCATGGTGGTGCCAGGGGTTTATATTATTATTATAAAGTTTAAATTATTATTATTGTTAATATTATAAAGACTACCCCTAAAATGCCTAAAAGGAAGTGCATGTTTACAGAAGAGATGAAAAACAAATTTCCATCTTTTTTTTGTATCTGGCCGAGAGGAATGGGAAGCTGAATGTAAAGTTTGCAGAATGGGGATGTATGTTTCAGTAGCCAATAAAGGGGTTGGTGATTTGAAACTGAGAAGCACAAGAAAGCAGTTCAAGGCGAGGCCTCTTCGGGAAAAGTTAGTTTTTTTTGTCAAAGCTGTCGGTAAAATAGAATATGATCTGGCTGCTGCAGGGGTACCTTTGCTTTTCACACTGTTAACAATCATAGTAGTTACAAATCAATGGATTGCACAACTGTTGTGTTAAAAAATGTATTTTTTGATTCTGAGATAGCAAAAAGATTTTCCTGCACTAGAACCAAGACAGAAGCCATTGTAAACTTTGTACTTGCAAATCATTCTCTTAATGTTACTGTAAAAACTTTAAAAGATAATAAAATTGCATACTGTGGGGTCTCAACTGATGGAAGTAATCATGGTTCTGAAAAAATCTTCCCATTAATTATTCAGTATTTTGATGTAAATGAAGGAGGGTTACAAACAAAATTAATTGAATTACAGAAGATGCCTAACGAAACTGCATATACCATTTCTACGTATGTTAAAGAAACTCTTGAAAAAAATAGTTTGTGTGAAAAATGTATTGCATTCACTGGGGACAATTGCAATACAATGTTTGGAGGATTGAGACGAAATGAAGAAGGGAATAATGTCTTTGCAAAATTAAAGAAATTGTTGCATAACAAGACTTTGACTGGAGTGGGCTGCCCTGCATCTATTTTGAACAATTGTCTTCAGAATGCCGCAGAACTTTGGGAAGTTGATGTAGAGAACATTGTTTTTAAAATTTACCAGTATTTTCATAATTATACAGTCTGGACTGAAGAGCTTAAGGAATACTGTGAGTTTGTTGAGATTGAATATAGACAACTCCTTTCTCACAGCAAGATGAGATGGCTTTCATTATTTCCAAGCATCACAAGGCTCATAGATATGTTTCCAGATTTACAGGCTTATTTTCTGTCCCCAGAAAAACCTCCCATTTTGATTAAAAGGTTCTTTGAAAATGGATTTAGTGAGATTCATTATGACTGTATTCCATACACATATACAACGAATTGAAAGGGAAAGTAACTCAACTGCAGAAGTGATAGATGTCTTAGTCTCAGTGAAAGAAATTATCTCGAAACGGATGGATCACAACTTCATGCCATTAATAGTAAAGGAAATGCTATACAAAAAACATGATGAAGGACTTGTACTTGAATGTGAAAAATTTTCTAGTGATACAAAAAATCTGTATAGAAATTGCATGGAATATTTAGATAAGTGGCTTCACCATATGAAATCCATTTCCTGTTTTATGTGGATGAAAATGGATGCAGTACCAAGCTGGAACGATGTAGAATGTTCTATTTCCTACTTGATTGACAAAGGAGTAACAATTGATGATGTTAAGTGTTTTGACCAATTTAACAATTTGAAGAAATTTTTTTGAGGTTAAAATGAATAATAAAGACTTTAAAAACATGCTTATACATGAAAAGTGGGCCAAATGTTTTAGTAATTCAAAAAATATTGAATTCCATTCAGAATTGTTGAAAATTGTCCAGTTTTTCTTTGCAATTCCTCTTCACAATGCAAATGTAGAGAGAGTATTCTCTCTAATGCAAAGTCAGTGGATGAAAGAAAGGAATAGGTTAAATGTCAATTCTGTAAAAGGTATTTTGTTTTTGCAGTACAATTTCAAACATATGTCATGCGTTGATTTTTATGCATATTTGAGAGGCAATCCAGAGCTATTGAAAAATAATTCCTCAAGACAAATATGAATGTACTAATCCTAAACATCAGTAAATGTGGTTTACTGATTGTCTTTATTTTATTATTTGCATAATGTTTGTCCTCTTTTTTAATCCAAGATGAACTTTTTGTCCTCTTTTATTTGCCCCAAAACATGTAAATGTCCTCTTTTTATGAGTGCAGAAGATGGTAACCCTAATCCTATGTGCTATCTGTCACATTGTTTGCATGCTGGTGTACACTTTATCATCACTTAACTTAGTAGATATAATCACATGCAAGATTACTTAGGGATTTTTACTTTCATTGTTTATGTACATATTCAGTGTTCATTGCTAAAAATTTTTTTTTTTATTAGTAGTAAATGATGCAAGGAAGCAAGTTACATGGCAGCCAAAAAAAAAAAAACACTTCCCATGCCCCTCTAATAACAATGAACAAAAAAAAAATTTATTTTTTCATACCTCCAGTGCAAAAGTTGCAGATTCTGAAAGGAAATTGATCCTCTGATTCCAAAATTGTCTCCATCCATTGAATACAGCATCAACTAAAAAAAAAAAAAAAAAAAAAACATTGCCCACTCATCTGACCATTCCATCTAATAATTTGTCTGATTAGTTCTTCCTTAAATTTCTTCAAACTACCCACTTCCACAACATCAGGTGGTAGTTACTGCTTTTCCATCAAGAATATACACAGTGTGCCAATTAAATAACAAGACTGATGATACTACAGAAAAAAAGAATAACACTAACAGCAAAGTAAGGTTATAGAGTATGTGGGGTGTTCAATGACAGGAATCAATTTTTTTGCCAAAAATTGCTTGATGAATTCCTGGCTGACTGAACATAGATCAGTTGGCCAGGTCGGGGATCATCCTCTAACGACTCACGTCCTTTACGAAAATGAGAAAACCATTCAAACATTCTTGGTTGAGACAAACATTCATCAGCATAAACCTTTTTTAAATCTTCAAAAGTTTCCATAGCACTTTTTTCCCTCTTTGCTCCATTTTCAGTTTTCTGCACAAAACTTCTATTACTCTTTCCGTCATAAATCCGGAACTACTGACCTGACAAGTTTCAACTTGCACTCATTGGAAAGAGCACACCCTAGTGAACCTAATCACGTACTATTTTGGCCTCTTACAGTAATACTAAATGCAGAGAGCACAGTCTCGTTATTTAATTGGCGCACTGTGTATCCAGATGAAGGCATTCCCTCTTCCTTATCACTTACATCCCCCCAAATTATGAGCTAAAAACTGAAATGGGAATGAAGAAAATGAATTTTCAAAGACACTCAGCAGCCTTTCTAACATTATAGTAGAGTTGACACCAAGGATTCATAATTATTGTCTTTCCTTCTTACAAAAAATCCGTGCACAAATGCTTTAACTCATTACCAAACTGCAAGTTCAGTATCCTGTACTTTCATTACAAGAACATCATTGTTGAAGAGTTTCTTTTTTGAGGTACAATAAAAATTTCTCTCAGTTTTACACCTGTTAACTTGAGAAACATTATCTGTAGGTAACAGAATCCACTTCCTTCTCTATCTTGAACTTTAACAAATTTTTTCATTAATCCAAAGTTTTATGTGAAAAGTTGAAAGAACTCAACCAGTCAAATATGTTACTTCTCCCAGGTAAAAATTCTTTCCTCTTTCCCAGTGCTGCAAAAACAGAAAACAAGTGTATTTTGTGAAACCTCATTGTACACTAGTAAAGAATCCGATTACTGTAAGATCACCACATACAGTATTGTTATTAGAATTAGTAGTGGAAAATGACTCAAACTTATAAAGCATCAGCCAAAAAAACTTGTCACTCATCACTTGTTTGTTTCTTTCTTCCAGTAATTTTATTCTTTGGTTCTTCAAACTGTCCACATTCACAGCTTCAGATAGAAGCTTCTTCAGACAATCGACCACCCACTGGGTGAAGGCAAACTTCCACACATCTATCCTGCACCCATCCTTCCACAATTTGAATTTATGCATCCCACAAGTGCAGTCTGAGCAAGAGGAAGAATGCCATGAGCACTGAGCTTACTCAATCCATTCAAAGCTTTAAACACCTGAATCAGATCACTTAGCAACTGCCTAGTTTCCAGATGCTGCGATTTCCACAACTGAAGCCTTTTGTGGTAAGACCATTCTTTCATTCCTTTCCCCAACCTTGTTGCCATTCTCTGCACCTATTCCAGCAGATCTGTATCCTTCTTGATATAAGGCTTCGAAACCTATATGCAGTACTTAAAGTGCTGCTTAACCATTGCCTCTTATAATGGGATAATTACCTCCTGATTCATACTAGAAAAGTTCCAGTATATCATTGACAGAACCCCATGAACTATCCCAACAGTCTGTCTAAACTGTTCAGAGAATTTCATATCTCACTACACAACTTGAATGGCCTTGAATGGGTTGAGCACGCTGAATTCTGATGGGATCCTTCCACGAACCTAAGGGGGTAAGCATAAATTCAAATTAAGAAAGGACATGTAGAATAGATGTGCGGAAATTTGCCTTTAGCCAGCAGGTGGTTAATTGCTGGAACAAATTTCCATCTTTCGTTGTGGAAGTTGATAGGTTGAATAAATTTAAGGAGGAACTGGACAGGCATTTGGAGGGAATGGTGTGATTTTTTTTTTTTTTTTGGCTGATGCTGCATAAGCTCCTACACTTGCTTTCTTGCATCACATGCCATTACTACTACTACTACCACCCCCATTTCTTAATTTTCCACTACCCTGATTGTAGTACCACGCAGTAGGTATGTTAACTGGGATTATTGCTACCCATATGTATGCATTTGTCAATATTAAACTGCACATGCCAATTCTCATCCCATCTGCCTAATTTTTTTAGATCTTATTACATTAGCTTAATGATTACTGTCTTTAACTATCCTGCCAATCTTTGTAGTATCTACAAACTTAAACATTAAACTTGATATATACCTTCATCAGTATCATTAATAAATATAGAACACAACAATGGACCCATCACTGCACCCTGGGGGACTTCACTAGTAACGTTAGTCCATGAAGAGCAGTGTCCATTAATAACCACTTTTTCATCTGACACTCAATCACCTCTGTATCCAGAACAGTAACTTGCCCTTAATGCCATGCTGCTCCAATTTTTACAGCAGTCTTTTATGTGCAACAGTATCAAAAACTTTTTGGAGATCTAAATGTATGGTATCAAAATTATTTTTTGTAATACTGTAATTACTCATGGCATCTTTTGATTTCCCTTTGTGAATTGGGATACATTTGAACATCTCCAGAACATAGGAACCTCCTCTGAATCCAAAGATGATCTCATAATTACGGCTGTGGGTTTACTTACCTCTTTTACTGCTACCCTTAATATAATGGTTGGTTTTGGTTTGGTATTTGGATTTTAGGAGCATTAGCAACTAAGGCCATATTGCTCCGGGATATGCGGTGGTCATTCCCTGACCTTTCCGCATCCTCCGTATTTTGTAGTGACAGGCTCGAACCCCGGTCTAATCAAGAAGCATTTGCTACACACTGCTGCTCCTTCCCACCTGGCTACGGAGGTGCCCTAATATAATGGACTGATACCATTGACACCAAGCACCTTTATGTTTAGCTTCAACAATTTCTTTTCCACTTTCCTCTCAGTTATCACAAAATCATTTAGGCCCCTGTTAGAGTTTTATAAAATTCTCATCCCATCTCCTAAACAATTCTTCATGTTTGAATATAGATGCAACATACCTATTCAGTTTGTCAGCAACCTGAGCAGGATCATTAACAGTTAAACTATTGAGATCAAGTGGACCAATGGGACATCACTGAACTCAGGCGCTTGGATTTACTTTCATGTGTTTCTTTCAAGCAAACAACATGAAGTAGAGGAACTGAGGAGAATAGCAGCAAAACTGCCTGTAAACTTTATTTTGAGGCAACGATAAATGTATGTCATTCATTAGTATTGCATTCAGTACTAATGAATACCATTCATATTGCATTATCCTCACCCATCTTTAGAGAAGCACCATTTTCCATAAAATATTTTAAAAACACTTAATTTCAACTTCAAGTAATGCCTTCTATTAGAACTAGAACCAAGAAGCACTGCATGCTGTAGTTAAGTTTAAATCATGAACTACCGTATTTCCCCATATATAAGACGCACCTTTTTTTTGAAAAATTTGGGGTATAAAAACTGGGTTCGTCTTATACAGTGGTTGTAGATTTTTTTTAACTTGCATTTCCTGCTCTTTCGCACTTTTTACCGGTATATTAGGTTACGTTTTGCCACGTTCTGCCCAGAAAAGATTTTCTACAGTGCTGAATTCAAGTTAAAAGTGATCCAGTTTGCAAAAGTGAATGGAAATCGTGCTGCTGAACGTAAGTTTGGTCGTCCTCCAACTGAGAAAACAATCCGAGACTGGATACTTGAAGAACAAAATCTACTGAAAACGCCACGGCAGAAGAAGGCTATTAGAGGCAAGTCAGCAAAATGGCCTGATTTAGAGAGGGAATTGAAGATATGGATTGAGGAGCAAAGGGAAATTAGAATTCCTGTGTCCACAGAGATGGTTCAGCATGAGGCAAGAAGAATTGCTGATGAAAAAGAAGTTACTGATTTCAAAGGAGGACACAATTGGTGCTTCAGGTTCATGAAACGGGATGGACTAAGCATGCGTACACGGACCAGATTTGCCCAAAAGATGCCTGAAAACTATGAGCAGAAGGTCCTTGAATTTCATCGTTTTGTCATTCAATGTCGGAAGACACATCAGTTTGAGTTGGGACAGATTGCAAATATGGACAAAGTCTCCCTTTAATTTTATGTCCCAAGTAACAGAACTGTTGTTAAGAAGGGGATGAAAACTGTAACTGTGAAGACAAGTGGACATGAAAAGAGCCATTATACAGTTGCTCTAGCTTGTTGTGCCGACGGAACCAAGCTGCCTCCTATGCTGATTTTCAAACGCAAAACAATGCCAAAAGAAGACATTCCTCGAGGAGTGATTGTCCACGTTCATGACAAGGGTTGGATGGATCAGGATGGGATGAAGAGCTGTTTTGAGAAAGTTTGGAGCAGGAGACCAGGTGGGCTCTTACGCAAACCTGCCCTATTGTTGCTTGATCAGTTCAGGGTACACATAACAAAAAATACAAAGAAGATTGCTGTCATACCTTGACATCCGAGCTCCAACCACTTGATGTCAGCATTAACAAACCCTTCAAAGCTGACATGAGAGACGAATGGAACCAATGGATGAAGTCTTCTGGGAACAATTTGACACCAGCAATAAGATTGAAGAAACCAACTATAGGAGAAGTTTGTACTTGGGTGAAAAGATCCTGGGACAATATCAAGATTGAGATCGTTGTCAAGTCATTTAAGAAGTGTGGCATTTCAAATCTCATAGATGGAACTGAGAACGAGGCAATATATGAAGAGAGTGATTCGTCATCAGACACAGATCAGGACAAGCTAATGGATGGGAGTTTTGACAGTGATCAATTGTATGAATTTTATGATGAATAAAACTTGAGTTCAATAACTTTATGTAATTCATTTTTTTTTTTTTTTTTTTTTTTTTTTCAAATTTCAGGCCCCAAAATTAAGGTGCGTCTTATACATGGGGAAATACGGATAAGTCCCTGAATTCTTCTTACCTACATACCTACTTACATATTGCATTATAATTTTCTGATTGGTAAGTCTAAGGTAAGGTTGGTAGTTTAAGGGCACAAAATGTGATATAGTTGTACACGTTGGCACTAATGATATCAAGAGGAGGAGACCGGCAGAATTGCTTAACAAGTACAGGTCACTGTTGAAAAAAACTGTGAAATAGGGTTGAATTTGAAAGTGTCTGCAATTCTGCCCAGACACGATAGGAGGGAGTATATAATGAGAGCCTTGTCGATCAATTCGGCCCTGGAAAGATTGTGCAAGGCTCAAGGGGTAGAATTTTTTTCAGCCTGGACTGTACTTGTTAAAAGGAGAGACTGCTTCTACAGGGATGGGATACACTTAAATAGAAAGGGTGCAAGAATATTTGCTGATGCTATCGAGGCAGTGTTAGGTTGGTCGGAAAACTGCTAGCTTGGGGGGAGACAAAGACCAATAGATTAACAGTAGCCACTGGCCGAGGTGAAAGAGATTCTTGCACTGCTTCTATTGGAATGAGCAGAAGCCTGAAAAACAAGATGCAGAATATTTCAGAGACTTCTGGGAGTCATTGCGGTACAAGTGAAAACATGGGTTGTGTTAGGGTAGCTAAGAATAGAAATAGGTGCATGTATACTTGCGTGTACACCTATGCTAGGAGTTTAGTAAATGAATTTGAGGTATTGCTCAAAACATCAAAGGCAGATATTGTTGGGATATAAGAGACGTGGTGTCACACAGATATAAGGGATGCAGAACTGCAATTTGGGGAGTACAACGTCTACAGAAAGGATAGACTGGATAGGAAGGGAGGAGGGGTTATGCTATTAGTTAAGATATACATAAAATCCCAGGAAATGAAGCCAGTGCACATCGCTGGACAGTGCAGTGACGAGTCAGTTTGGTGTGACATAAGCATTGGGAGATCAAAATTGAGAGTAGGAGTGTGCTATAGGCCTAATGACTCTGATGAGTACAACAAGGAACTGTACAGGGAAATAGAGTGTGCCAGTAAATCAGAGAGTCTTATAATGGGGGATTTTAATTTCCCAGATATTGACTGGAATTTGGGGACTGGTCACTTACATACTAGCAAGGCTTTTGTGGATTTATTGGATGATTGTTTTCTACATCAGCATGTTCAGGAGGCAACTAGAGGGAGGAACACTCTTGATTTGATTATCAGCAGTGATTCTTCATGTATTAAGAATATGCAGATAAATGAACCACTAGGTGGCAGTGATCACAGTGTGCTGAAGTGGGATTTAATCAAAGAGGTAACTACCATTAGGGGTAAAGGGAAGGGTTATTGCTTTCGTAAAGGCGACTACGATGGACTGAGACAGTATTTAAATTCTACACAGTGGAACCAACTGATGATGTTACCAACAGCAAATGCAAAATGGGAAGCATTCAAAGAACTTATCTTGGAAACTACTAGGCTTTACATACCAACTAAGAAACATTGTTCAAGGTTTAGGCCTAAATGGATGTCAGATGAACTGATGTGGCATATGGCAGAGAAGAAACATGCATGGGATACATACAAATTAACACATGACACAGAAGCCTATGATAGATACAAGTTGATCTGTAACCAAGTTACAAAGGAGGTAAGGCAGGCGAAGGCAGATCACGAGAAATCTTTGGCAAGGGGTGCAAAGAAAAACAGCAAAGAGTCCTATACTTATGTAAACTCTAGAAGAAGGGGGATGAATCTGATTGGTCCACTTGATATCGATGGGTCAACTGTTGATGATCCTGCTCAGGTAGCTAACAAACTAAATGAATATTTTGCATCAACATTCACACGAGGAGTTATTTAGCGAGGGGAAAGCCAGAGGTGTATTCAACTCTAGCAGTAAGCTAGAGAATCTTGTAATAACTGAGAGTAAATTGGAGAAGAAATTGTTGAAGATAAACACAAGAAAGGCACCCGGGGTGGATGGGATCTATACAGTTATATTAAAGAGGCAGCAGAGGAAGTAAGCAACCCCTTAGCCATAATTATGAGAGCTTCCTTGGACTCAGGGGAGGTACCCACAGACTGGAGATGTGCAAATGTGACCCCAATTCACAAAAGAGGATCAAAGGCTGACACAAGTAATTATAGACCTGTGAGTTTAACTTCTGTTCCAGGAAAATTAATGGAGGCACTAGTTAAAGATGCACTGTAGGATCATTTAGACAAGACTTCAGTTATAGCTCGGACACAGCATGGTTTTGTTAAGGGGAATTCTTGCCTGACCAATTTGATTGGATTCTATGATGCGTCACAAAAGAACTGGATGCAGGGAATAACTTTGATATTATATATTTGGATCTTAGAAAGGCTTTTGATACTGTTGCACATGGAAGACTGCTGCACAAATTGGAGCAGTGTGGCATTGGGGCAAATTGCTGCTATGGATAAGGGGTTGGTTGAGTGGCAGAAGACAGAGAGTGGTAATCAATGGACACTGCTCAACGTGGACTAATGTTATTAGTGGAGTTTCTCAGGGTTCAGTGTTGGGTCCGTTGTTGTTTTCGGTGTTTATGAATGATATTGATGATGGTATATCAAGTTTAATGTCCAAGTTTGCAGATGATACAAAGGTTGGCAGGGTTGTTAAGGACACTACTGACGCTATGCTGCTGCTGCAACAGGATCTGGAAAGGTTGAGCAGATGGGCTGTGAGGTGGCAAATGAAGTTTAACATTGACAAATGTAAAGTACTACGTATGGGAAACAGTAACCAGAGAGCAACGTATAAACTCTGTGGTACTACACTGACAGTGGTGGAGAATGAAAAGGACCTGGGGGTTATTGTGCAGGCAGATATGAAGTTCTTTGAGCAGTGCAGACGAGCTGCAAGAGTAGCTCATGGTGTCTTGTCAATGATATACAGGAAGTTTTCTAGCAGGGATAAGGAGGTGATTATTTCCTTGTACAAGGCAATGGTTATGCCATATCTTGAGTACTGTATACAGGTCTGGAGGCCTCATTTCAAGAAGGATGTAGAGCTGCTGGAACGGGTACAGAGAAGAGAAACAAGATTAGTGAATGGAACAAAGGGTTGCTCTTACGAAGAAAGGCTTAAATTTGGCAAATTACAGAATCTGGAGACTAGGCACCGGCGAGGTGATCTGATAGAGGTGTATAAGGCTTTGAATGGTTTGAGCATGCTGAATGCCAATGGGATTCTTCATCTTGCTCAGAATAATCACCTCAGAGGGCATAAATTCAAATTGAGGAAGGACGGATGTCGGATAGATGTTCGGAAATTTGCCTTTGGCCAGCGGGTGGTTGGTTGTTGGAACCGACTTCCATCACTTGTTGTTGAAGTTGATAGCGTAAACAAATTTAAGGCTCAACTGGACAGGTATTTCGAACGAACGGAGGGGTGAAATGGGATTGGTGTGTTTTTTTTTTTTTTTTTTTTTGACTGATGCTGAATAAGCTTGCTTTCTTGCATCATATGCCTCTACTAATGCTAATCACTACTGATAATCAGATCAAGAGTATTACTCCCTCTAGTTGCCTCCCGAGCATGCTAATGTAGAAAACAATCATCCAATAAATCCACAAATGCCTTGCTAGTGTGTTAGTGAGCAATCTACAGGTCCAGTCAATATCTGGAAAGTTATAATCCTCCATTATAAGACATTCTGTTTTACTGGCCCCCTCTATTTCCATGGCGACTCGGTAGCCAGGTAGGAAGGAACAGCAATGCATAGCATACGCTTCTTGATTAGACCGGGATTCGAGCCCGTCACCACCAAATACGGAGGATGCGGAAAGGTCAGGGAATGACCACCGCATATCTTGGAGCAATATGGCGTTAGTTGCTAATGCTCCTAAAAACCAAATTACACACACACACACACCCTCTATTTCCCTGTCCAGTTTCTTATTATACTCATCAGAGTCATTAGGCCTAAAACACACTCCTACTCTCAATTTTGATCTCTCAATGCTTATGTCACACCAAACTGACTCGACACTGCACTGTCCAGCGATGGCGACTTGCTTCACTTCCTTAGAATTTATGTGTTTCTTAACTAATAGCATAACCCTTCCTCCCCTGTCTATCCTTCCTGAACACATTGTACTTCTTAAGTTCCAGTTCTTTATTCCTTATATCTGTGTGACACCACGTCTCTTATATCCTAAAGTGTGGAAGAAAGAATGAACCTTAGCGAACAAGGTTCAGTTTTGCTGATGAAAGCATACTGCTTTCCACTTTTAAATTTGAGAAAATTTGCTCTGCACAAACAGCTTCAACTTCTCAATTCCTGAAATGCTGATCTTAAGAAAAAATCACTATTGAGGCAAAGATAACAGTGATTTCACTCGTTCTAAAACTCAGACCTGTCTTATGTGTTCTCCTGGTGTCTTGTCAATGATTTCAGATATTTTTCTAGCACGGATAAGAATGTGATTATCTTCTTGTATAAGGCAGTAGTTAGGTCATATCTTGAGTACTGCATACAGGTTTGTAATTTTTTTTAGGCCACTGAATAATTAAATTCATCTGCCGTGCTGTGTCTTATGTCTGTTATTTGCTTTTCTTCCATGGTCGATTTGTTTCTTTTTTGCTGGACGAAAAACTGCATACTCTTATGGTGGCCTTATTTTAGCAAGGATGTAGAGCTGCTGGAACGAGTACAGAGAAGGGCAACTAGATTGGTGAATGGAACAAAGGGTTGCTCTTACCAAGAAAGGCTTAAATTCTGCAAATTGCAGTGTCTGGAGACTAGGCACCTGCGTTGTGATCTGATGGAGATGTACAAGACTCTTGCTCTCTGCCTCTCTAAGTGCAACTCGGGAATTTGTTTTGGCTGGTGCAGCATAAGCCTCAGGCCTTCTTGCACTCTATGGTAATAATAATAAAAATAAAATAAAATAAAATAAAATGTTTGGAGTGAATGGATGGGTGAAATGGGAAGTTTTTTTTTTTTTTTGAACTAATCCTATATAAGCTTTCGTTCTTGCATCATATGCTTATACTAATGCTAACGGCACAAAAAGATTTCTTCAGCTGCTATATGTCACTTGGAAAACAGAGAATTTTACGGAAGATATTATAAGTCCTGGGAAATGATGGATTGAAACAATCTTATACATTAGCAAGAAAAAAAAAGAACACTGTCCACCTCATCTGTTCATTGCTTCTAAAAATAAACTTCCGTTGCCACTTCTCTGTCCATCTGAATATATATAGTAGAAAGTAGACTGTCGAAATAACCGCTCATTCCTTTCCGGGTCATTTAAAAGTGCCAGCTAACGGCACTTTTAAATTTGATGTTTTCATACAGCGCAGATGGCTTGCAGTGCCGAAAAAAAGAAAAAAAAAAGAAAAAGAAAACCACGTCACGTGATTATTGTATTTGTTTATGTTCGCCATTTTCAAAGTGAATTCTGTACTGATATCACGATTATACCGGTGTTTTCCATTTATTTTAAATTAAAAATCCCTCACTATGGCTCCTAATGTTAATAAACCTCATACAGAGAAGACAAGCAGAACAACATTAAAACCTTGTGACAAACTTGATATAATGAAAACTATTTCATTAGGGTCAACTGGAAAGTTAATCATATATCCATGTGTATTGTGTCTGCAAATTGCGTGTGTTCAACTCCATTATTTGGGTACCACTTGTCTCTGCGCAGTGGGCGTAGAACAGAATGAGTGTACGGTCGAGTTCAGTGAATAGGTGATTATCATGAAAGCGTTTTCTTTCTGATTGTTTTGTGTCGTCGAGGTGGGGGGTTCTTAGCCTAGGAAAGGTGTTTATCGCCCCCATCCCGCTGTTTTAAAATCGGAAAACGAGTTGCGGATTTAAAAACAGCGGCAATTGAGGAGAAAAACGTCCTAGGCATATCAACCTAGGAGGACAATGGCGGGGAAATCAGTGAGTGGACTGCCAGTCACTGCTTTTTTCCTGTCCATCTGTCGAAATATGGACTAGTACCCAAGATCTGGAGTTTTGCCATTCTCTTGTGGATTTCCCTGTTTTGCTGGACGAAAAACCCCAGTTTCTGGGGAGGGGAATCTTGCTGTCAGCGCCTGAGACCGACTAACTCAGCCACGGAGTTAAAAAAGCCATTAAAAGTTCCAACCGTTATCGACTGGAGCGAACCCTTCCACCCGGTGTGGGGAGGATGGTGATGATACCATTATGCTCCCGCAGAGACTAAACTTGATATTATAAAGAAAATAGAACGGGGCGTAAGTAGGAGTGTATTTATGTCAGAATATAAGATTGGATCGTCAACATATTTATGTTTTTTATGTGCAGCTAATAAAATTGCATTCGTAATCCCCCTATTTCTTATTTAGCCTCATTATTTCTGCATTAAATATATTAAACATAAAACTTTTTAGATAACGGAAAAATCAAAATAACGGTACCCTGAATCCCCGAAGGTGCCGTTATTCTGAAAGTCTACTGTGATCTTTTTAGATCATTTGGCAGTAATATTAATCACTCTGCCGACCTTCGTGTCGTGTGCAAACTTAGTGAAGATTGTGTGCAGATTATCGGGATCGAATGTACTGTATTATCGAATAAAAATAATAAAATACACTTGAGTACTTTAGCTGTGTGCATAATCTTGAAAAAAAAAAAAAACGTAATTTTTAAAAATTCAACCTGTACTGGGTACATACGTCGTCTCGATTTTTGAGGTTCATGCTATACAAGGTGGTTGAACAGAAATGGGAAAGTGGAGTGAGGGAAGGTTGTCACCTATTTGATTACTTCTAGCTATTTTTTTCCTTGATATGAAAAAAAAAAAACGTTCTTAAATCTCCTGGCTGCTTTGCATCATTTTTCTACTAATATTAATTAATCAATATTTTCACTGCATTTGTTTTCGTAAACGGATGAACGTTTTCCACGTGGCGTCACGGTGTTTCCCCACATTGCGATATCAACCAATAGGTTCATGCAACGACAACCTTCATCCTTGCGTAATAACCAATCTCCGTGCGGCAACATATTTGCCAACAAATTTTTTCACTTTCGTGTCGTGTTCGTTTTGTATAGCTTGTTATATCTAATTCTCATCTGAACTCTCGAAATATAGTTGCATCATCTATTACAGAAACATGTTTTTTCACAGTTGTACATTACGAATGTTTCTTTTATTTACTTCTTTACTGCTAAATACTGCCCTTGTTACAGCTCTGAAAGGAGGAGTTTCGTTGGACTCGTGGTCGTTTGATAAGGTTAGTATGAGCAATATTTTTCCTGTTTAGTAAGAAATTACAACGCGGTATTTTCACTTGAGGACTTTCTTGTTTGTATATTGACCAGCTTTTTATTTAGCTAATGCTATTTATCTACCGGTGAAGTCGAGAATGGTGAGATGTGAAATCTGAATAACCGCCAAAGCATGTAACGCCAATAGAATCAAAAGTTTTCTATTTCATTACAAAATGTGGATGCAGGTTTTTGTCATTTATTGGATGTAGATTTACGAAATCATTTTAGTGATTATTGTGATCACAATGTAAAAATACAAGATTTCAATATAAGAAGCAGGTATTAATAAAAATGGGCTTAAACAAAAAGTGTAGTGGTAATATTTGTATAATTGTAATACACGTTGGCTTTATTTAAATTGATATTTTGCCACACTTCTGATAGCAGAATCCTGTTAGATGATGAACATATGCACAAGTCTGTTTCTTGCATCCGCCCACTGGCTTTTCATTAAACTGAAAACTCTCCAAATTTGTATTGCGAGCTGGTATCGCAAAACAAAAATTTCATTTTTTTTTAAATTTCGACGATGTGCTAGGATTTCTGTTTTTAAAATACTGTTCATTTTTGAGCGTGCTGTGTGCACGCTCAAAAATGAACAGTATTTTAAAAACAGAAATCTTAGCACATCGTCGAAATTTAAAAAAAAATGAAAATTCCTGATCTCCTATTTCTACCAAGAAGCTATTCAGATTTATGCTTTGGTCAAACAATAGGGAATTAATCGTATCCACAACCATTCCTTTCAAGTACTCGATGTTTTTTTTTAATGTCATTCCAAGTCAGCTTAGTGCTGAAATCACTCCACTTAAAAACTATGAATCGTCAAAAGAGGATGTCCACAAATTTAAATACTGAATGCCACAGTAGTATACATACACTAATTCATTTTTAATGCATTGGTTCTAAACTGATCATCATTATTTCTTATGATTTCCTTAACTTTTAAAAGAAGAAATTCTTGAGTTTACCTAAAGTTCCTTTAGCGAAGCTTTTACAGATCTCAATATATTAGTAATTTTCATTAAAAATAAACTGAATGAGTGTTATCTGTAGTTTCAACTCTTTAATGTAATTGTTTTACTCATAAATAGAGAGCATGGAAAAGAGAAAAAAACTCATTAAAGAACATTTCAGTATTTTGTGACCAAAAACAGGATTTCAGAGCTGGGTATAATTGTAAATCTCTGTTAACTGCAAGAAATAATGACAACTATCTGGTCTTTCAGTGAAATAATAGTTTTTGATACTTCACATCAACAAATCTACCAAAATCGCAATCTCTGTGCGAACTGTGAATGCTGTGAAATAATTATAAATTTTCAAAATGATTTGACTCTAGGTTGATTGGTAGACCATCTAATGCATGTTGAACATAGTTGTTTAAAATGCTGGATTGATGTCCTATTCAAATCAAATCTTTACCTAATGAGTTTTGTAAATGGCTGAAAACATGGTTTGTACCTCTGCTTTCAATACTGTACCACCAAAATTTGTGTTGTTTTTTTTGTTTTTACAGTTGTCTCTTGTAAAAAGTGATACATCTACCCTTTAAATTACAATTGTGTAATATCATTATAATGAAATCACAAGTTGTCTCGGCTTTCTCATCTCAAACAGATTTCTTTCTATTAATCTATGTTCGATTACAAATTCCTTTTCAAAGTACTGAACTAAAACAGGAAATATTTTTATTGCTCCATGATTCGATCCATCCGTGCATACACTTACATATGAAATGTTTGAATCCTCTATTCTTTTTAACTTTGCTTTTAATGAGTTCATTGCCACTACATTCACCTTGAAGTGGCATACTATTATTTAATATACCACAAAAGACAGAACCTCCCATGTAATGTTAACAACATAATATTCTGGACTTGAACAATACTGTCTAAGAGGAGAAGAAAAGAATCAGATGTGAACTGATCTCCTTCTGGCAGACTGCCTGCGATGCCAACCCGCTGTGTAGAACCACCCATAATTACATGCCTACAGTACAGGAACACTCCAAACAGCTTAACAAATGGTTCATACCAAGTCTATTTTTGACTTTCTTCCTACTAACCGAACACAGAAGCCTGAACGACAAACTCCATGCTTTGGGGCTAGCACAAACCTCTGACTGCACCTGTGATATGTTGGAGACAGCACACCACATACTTTTGCCTATATAATCTACCAGGACCCGTGAACGCCTCTTCAAATTCTCACTGAGGCATATGCACAGAAACAGGCACCGTTACTCATACAAACAAGGGAAAACTTTGTAGCTTTGCTGAACGTGTTTTCAAGCAGCAATGATGCCTGATGGAATCCTAACCAGACATGACCCGCCTGTGGGCTCCACCTATATTTTAGTGAAACTACAAACAGAATGAACCCACAGATAATGACATCTGAACTCGGAAGACACTCCAGATCATGACTGCTGACCCCATGGTAGGTGGGATAAAATAAGCGACTCAGCCAAGCTGAGTGGGAATCAGGCCTTAGCCTAGTACGAAGACACTTGCTAACTCTTTGGCGGTTGGCGCCTCCGTAGCCAGGTGGGAAGGAGCAGCAGTGCGTAGCACATGCTTCTTGATTAGACCGGGGTTCGAGCCCGTCACCACCAAATACGGAGGATGCGGAAAGGCCAGGGAATGACCACCGCATATTCCTGGAGCAATATGGCCGTAGTTGCTAATGCTCCTAAAAACCAAATAACAAACATAACTCTTTGACGATCGGATTCAACCCCTACGGGGACCCATCATGAGGTGGACCTACTGATTTTTGGGGTGGAATCAACCCACTGTCCTTCTCATATTTTTTTTAGTCTGTCTTTCACTTCTCTCTTTTTGCTCCAGGGGATGCCTCTTTCATCCCCTCTCTGACTCGACTCTTTTCCCATCCATTCCAAACTTCTTTTAACACCACTCAGTGCCTACAGATACTCTCTGTGGATGCCAGAAACAGCCACTGATAGTAGAAACAGGTGTGCCTCCATGTGGCTTTGGATGGGAGTCAGGAGGTGCTTGACCAGGCATTGGGTGCCACCCTGGCTGCTAAACACCTGCTTGCATGCCTACAACAGAGCAACACTTCCAAACATTGCACTTCCACAAACCTACGCTACACAAGCGGCTGGCTTGGGTTCAGCCCAGTATAGAAGACTGGCATATGGGGGAACCCTGGAGACTTCCACATGAAAACTCAGACACATTTGATATTTGAGTGCCGATGCATTATTTACAATTGCTTCTATTTTAGTTCTAGGAGAAGAAATCTTTGATGCTACTTATGAATCATTTAACAAGCAATGATATAAATTAATTGAACAATCACAAGATTTGTAGCTTTGGTTGTAAATTGCCATATGAAAGGCCAACATTGCTTGTGCAGTTAATATTTTCTACTCTGCTTCCATTTTTTGAGGAACAAAAAATGTGTTAGTTTGTCCTGAACTGCTGGCTACTTGTATGCAGATCTTGTGCTTCAAATACAACAGATGCTGATCTAAATCAGCCTTACCTTTGTTGGGTGTATTGCAAGAATTGCCGGGCATGTTTCACACGTTTCATTTGTCTGATTTGCATAGTTTAAATATAGTGTTTTTTTTTGTTTTTTTTCCCCTCTAATTCATTGTTGAACTTGCATTTAGGTAATTCTTATGTTACAAAACAAAACAAAATATAAACTATTACCTCAAACAAATTTTAATGGCAACACAAAAATATTTCAAACATTAAAAAAAAACACAAAATGTGTAACCTTGATAAACCATTGTATAATTGGGAATACTACTTGCTCTTCTTTGTTTGTCATCAATTTTCAAATTTTTACCAAAAGCAGATTCTGCAACAAATACAAACATTCATGTGTAATCATCTGGCTTGAAATGAATATAATTGACATTTAATCTGTTCGGAGAATGTGAAATTTTTAAATCTAACAAAGAGTACTTTTAGTATTAAAATTAAAAAAAGTAAGTGTATACTATTTTTAAAGACAAAAAAGAGTACTCATACTCTGTGTTGAGCAGGGGTGGGCAACTTTTTTCGTCAGCGGGCCGAATGAAATTTTCCCATCATGATGCGGGCCGGAATAGATTGAACGATTTAATAAAAAAAATCAGAACCTAAAAAATGTTATATTACTTGAATTACCAAATTATTAATGTATTTTTAAAAAAAATATCTGAATGTCCAATTATCATTGAAAATGCGGCATTCGGCATCAATTTTTCTTTTTTTTTTTAATTGGCTCATTTTATGGGCTATAAATTATATTAAATTAAAAATTGTAATAATTAGAAAAGGCATAAAACATAAAATATCTCGCACCAATATTATTTTTTTCAATAAGAAGTCAAACCCAAAGGAACTTCGTTCGATCGATGCTACAATAATAATTAGGAAATAACTCTTTGACGCTGCGTAGAATCACTTGGTTACTGTTGTACTGGCCGCGATTCCCGATTGAACCGAATTAAGCCGAACGTTTACGGCGAGTGTAGTCAGGTATGGATTTTCTATATTTATGCATTTACCGAGGGGGGCGGATTCAACATCGTCGCGGGCCGGCTGTTGCCCACCCCTGGTGTTGAGTATGGTTGGTAACCTAATTGGATGTGATATTCTGTTTTCAAGTATTTCCTATGTACTGTTTGTACATAGGAAATACTTGAAATGCATTGCAGCTTTTAGGGTGTTTTACAGTTTAAGATCTGAAGTTAAGATTATGGCATCTTTAGGTACTTTATTCAGTTTTCCATTTCTCACCAAAATGTAAAATGAATTACATGTTTATCCAAATTATTCACTTAGTTTTTGAACAATTCTAAGTTTTTTTGATTTTGATCATATGCCAGTACATATACTAATTATTATTAGTATAAGTACTGGCATATGATGCATGAAAGCAAGTTTATAAAAAAGTCTTCCCTCATCATCCCTTCCAGCCTGTTACTGTCCATCCCTTCCAATAATTTGTCTAGTACTTCCTTGAATTTCTTCAAGCTATCCACTTCCACAACAACAGATGTAAGTTTGTTCCAACAATCAACCACCTGCTGACTGAAGGCAAACCTGTTGTGTGTAGTTGGAGCAAGAGAATGTCATCAGCATTCAGCTTGCTCAATCAACTCAAAACCTTATACATCTCATCAGATCACCTCGCAGGTGCCTAGTCTCCAGATACTGCAGTTTTGCAGAACTGCAGCCTTTCTTAAACCACACTTTTGTTTCCTTGACCAATCTCATTGCCCTTCTCTGTACTCATTCCAGTAGATCTACGTCGTTCCTAAAATGAGGCTTGTGTGCAGGTACTCAAGTTGCAATTTCACTGATACGATCTGAGCTGAAGTTCAGATCATGTCAGTGAAATTATTCTTGTAGAGATGAAAGCCTTTATTCCACATAAAGGACGAGATGTTAAAATCTCGTCCTTTATCAGCATTCAGCTTACCTTGGTTTCGATCTACCTTGGCTTTCCGGTAAATGTTTAAGGCTGTTCAAGAGAAGAATGTTGCATGTCATAATTGGATAGTTTTCAAATCTCCAGGTTCATTTCTTGCCTACATCAAATCTTGCAACGATTGTAAAGCATTTCAAAGCAATCAGTCCAAACTAGATTTTGAACAGACTAAGAGTAGAAAACTTGCTTCTTGACCAAATGGTAGTCAAGGATTCTAGTCTCGTGCCAAAGCTGTTGGCTACAACTTTTTCCCGTGTATGTTCCCAACTATTGCCACTTCAGCTAATGATAAAGCTGACCTGCTAGCATCCTACTTTTCTTCCAACTTGTATTGATATCCTTGGTAAACCACTTCCCACTATTCCCAGTACACTCCATTCAGTGCCTCTTTTGATCTTCGATCAAAAGGATATCAGAAGGATTTTGATCAAAATCTGGAGCTTTCTTGATCCTAAGAAAGCTCCAGATCCTGATAATATTTTACAGTTGTTCTCACAACCCGTGCTCCTAAGCATACTACTGTTCTGTGTCATCTTTTTTCACTTTTTTATTCCAAAGGTGGTTTTCTCATATTGAGCCAGTTCCTAAAAGTGTGACAAATCCTTCCCACCCAATTATCGACAAATTGCACTTGTATTCTTTCTAAAGTAGTGGAAATCTCAATGAAGCAATATGGATTCCTTCAGTGTTGCTCAATGGAGTGACAGTGAAGGAATCCATATTGCTGATCATTGATCAGATGGAAGGTTTCTAGATAGTTTGTTTGGCAGTTAATTGAGATCTCCATTGTTTTAAAAAATGTTTGGTGAAATTCAAGCAGTTGCCCTTGACATTCAAAGGCCTTTGATCATGTTTGGCATAAAGGTCTAAATAAGTTTCCATCTTATGGTTTGCAACTGTTTTTTTTGTAATTGGGTATCCAGTTTTTTCTCTGACTGCTTGCTGTGGGTGATAGTAGATGGCTGACTTTAAATTCTCCACTAATGCTGGTGTTCCCCAAGGTTCGATTCTTTCTCACACTATTTTCCTCTTGTATATTAATGACCTTCTTCCGTTGACTGGAAATCCTATCCATAGTTTTGCTGGTGATAGCATATTGCATTCCATCTTCCAGTTAGAGAAACCTTGCCCTGCACAAACAGCTTCAACTTCTCAATTATCCACTACCAAATCTTTAAATGCTGATCTCTGGGTAATTTTACAGTGGGGCAAAGATAACTTAACTGATTTCAGTCCTTCTAAAACTCAGTCCTATCTTATATGTCTCGCAAAAAGGAGGGGCCGCCGTAGCCTAGTGGTCAGGCGTGCTGGTGCATAAGTACACTTGCCTTGAGTGACCGGGGTTCAAGCCGTTGACTACTGAATATGGTGCTGTTTCTTGTATTCTGTCTATCTTGTGAACTCCTCTGACCGTTTGGTCATCCCGGAGTATAAACAGAAAATTTATTTATTTTATTTTATTATTTTGCTCCTAGGCTTATCTTCTATGACACTTTGATTTCTAAGCAAGATCATATATCTTTATTGGAGATTACTCTAATTTCTCTTGGCATAAGCTCATTACAAATATTGTTTCCAGTGCATAAAAAAAACGGTGTTCTCTTGTGCTCTCGGCATTACATTTCTTCCAAACAGTTGTTCGCTCTATGAAATCTCAATTCTGCCCTACCATGGAATATTTTTCCCGCATCTGGGGCAGTGTCCCCAAAACTCTCTCAGGCTTCCAGATTCCATCCTGAAGAAGATAATTAGGTTAATTAATGACTCATCTGCAATAGTCTCTTCACTCTGTATCATAGATGTTCTGTTTCTGCTGCATGCCTTTTCTATAGATACTTCTATGGGCACTATTCTTCTGAATTAGCTGCTATAATTCGCACTCTTTCTTCTAAAGCAGTCCAAACAAGTGCTGCAACCAATCAACATCCTTTTACTGTCCAACTTTTCTTCTTCCTCATTTATTCATTCAATTTCCGTATTCTGGAACAGCCTTCCTTTATACCTATTTCCTGAAAATTTCCATCTACAGAAGTTCAAGTGAAATATCAACAAATGTCTTCTTTTGAGGTGTTTATTTAAAGAAATAAATAAATACAAATCTCAGCAAAACAAAGAATTCCATCAGCATTCAGCTCTCTCAATCCATTCGAAGCCTTAAACTCCTCAATCTGACACCTCTCAGGTGCCTGATCTCCAGGCTCAATTTGCAGAACTGAAGCCTATCATGGTGAGAGCACCCCTTTTATTCTCCTCGCCAGTCTTGTTGCCCTTCTCTGTACCTGTTCCAGCAGCTCTGCGCCTTTTCAAAAATGAGTCTTCCAAACCTGTATGCAGTACTCAAGATGTGGCCTGGCCATTGTCTTATATAAGGCACCTCCATAGCCAGGTGGAAAGGAGCAGCAGTGCGTAGCACACGCTTCTTGATTAGACCAGGGTTCGAGCCCGTCACCACCAAATACGGAGGATGCAGAAAGGTCAGGGAATGACTGCCGCATATCCCGGAACAATATGGCCTTAGTTGCTAATGCTCCTAAAAAAAAAAATAAAACAAAAAAAAAAACAAATAACAAAATAAAATTGCCTCATATAATAGGATAATCACCTCTTATCCCTACTAGCAAAAGTCCTGTATATCATTGGCAAACCCCATGAGCTGTCCTGGCAGGCTGTCTGCATTGCTCAGAGAATTTCATATCTGACTGCACAATTATCCTCAGTTCTTTTTCATTTTCAACTAGTCTGAGTGTAGAACTACACAGTTGGTACATTACTCTGGAGTTACTGCTACCCACATGCAGTACTTTGCATTTTTGAAGGTTAAATTTTAACTGCTATTTTGCAGCCCATCTGCCCAACCTTTTTATCATCTGCAGACTTGGATATTAAGCCTGATGTCATCAATATAATTAATAAATACAGGTAGTTCCCAACCTTACAAGTTGATTCGTTCCTAGCGTGCATTCGTGAAGTGTGAATTTTTTCCCATACACGTAATGTTAAATAAAGGTCAACAAAGCAGTAGTTTATGGTTAAACAATGATATATTTATCAAAAGAAATTAAAACATAGCCTTTAAAAGCAAGCAAATTATAATAATAACGAAATTATTTATGCCATAGAAGTGTTAAAGAATTTTTACTCATCATCATCATTGCTGGTTTGTTGGAAACACAATGAGTAGTCTTCAGAAATGCTTCATGATTCATTTGTTTCCAAGACAGTCTTCTCTTTTCTTTATAAATTTCGCGATAGCATATATAAGCATTTTTTTAATCTGTAGAAAATTTTCTTGTGTGCTCAAAATTTGAATCTTGTGACTTGAAAATCTCAATTGCTTTTCATGTGTGTTGAAAAGCTTCGTCATGTCCCTTGAGAGTGAAGGAATGAACAGGAGTTTCAGCTTTAAATCTTCTTCTTCCTAAGTTTCTGCACTTGTCATTTCAAGGGGTCTTCATTTGGGATCTCTCCACTTGTGCTTGAAGCATATGAGTGACTTCAGTTGTAGAAACCTCAAGCTGCAATTGATTAGCAATATTAATCGCCATTTCTGTTTCATTTTGTATGATATCTGCTGTTAACTTATGATCTCATATTTTGTTTCCAACGAAATAAGACAATTTACCCCAGAGGCTCACATCTGCTGAGTATGGGCTTGGCAAACCCAGGGTCCTGAGCTGGATATCATCATTCTTCTCTTTCTTGGTGATTCCTTTCTACTTCTGACACACACACGACAGCAAAAATGAAGTGCAACACCACCACTTTTTTTGTAATATCAGCTTGGTAACTACTTTATGTTATGTGAGTCAGTGAGATGCTTTCGTGTGCCTTAACACACAGTAGTACTGTATTGTATATCTACGTGCGTGTTTGAAATACCACATTTATTTATTGCAGTTAATGTTCATATTTTCGATTTTGTTGATATTTGATACTTGAAAAAAAGAACTTGTAAACCCAGGAACTCGTAAAGCGGGAACTGCCTGTATTGGAAACAAAAATGGGCCCAGGAATGAACCTGGGAAGCTCCACTAATAGTCTGCGAAGGGTGGTGTCCATTGATAACTACTCTCTGCATTCTCTCACTCAACCATCCTTTTATCCATAGCAGTAACTTGCCCTTGATGCCACACTGCTCCAGTTTGTATGGCACTATCAAAAGCTTTCCTGAAATCTAATATAGGATATCAGAATTATTTTTTGCATCCAGTTTCTTTGAGACTGCATCATAGTATCTGCTTATCAAACCCATGCTTTGTCTGAAGCATAACCTGCAGTCCTATCTAGAACCAGTGACTGCATTATTTTTCCTGTATCAGAAGTTAAGCTAACAAGTCTATAATTATTATGTTGTCCCCCTTTATGGACTTGGGATGCATTCTTACAACTCCAGTCCATAGGGCCCTCTCCTAAATTCAAGGACGCTCTCAATTATGACTAATGGCTTGATTACCTCCTTTGCTGCCTCCCTTAATATGATTGGATAGATCACATCCACCATGAGTACCTTTTTTGTGTTTAGCTTCAACAACTCCTCTTCCATATCTGCAATAAGGCCTCTGAGGTTGGGATTATTCATACTACCAATTTTAAACACACACGCCAACCGTTTATGACTGGTTGAATAATGAAATAAAATAAAATGATAGAAAAGACTGTAAAATAATATTTACAAAAAACTTTTAATCATTTACAAAAAACTAAACTATAACAAAAGTTAAATAAGTTAAAATGCTTTAAAATATAAATATAAAAGCGATAAAAAGACGATAAAAAACACTAGAGCTTTCGGAGGTGTCTTCCTCCTTCCTCAGTAATAGTGAGACTTAAATGACACATCCTTAAATACCAGGTTCACGGCACACGTGGATGACCAGGCGCATACTCAACATTCCTTTCACTTGTACCGGAAGTGGACTGGACACATGGAAAATTAAAACGTTTGTCTCTTGTCAAAACCGCTGCCTCAAAAAGGGGGTGAAGCCTAACTCCCCTGTCTCTGTTTATACTATTGTTACCAGAGGATCCAATCCACAGACTTTCCAGCCACTTGCGGTCCCAGAATCTATGCGCCCGGTCAAGGATGACAGCGTTGTCGGGGGAGATCTGGTGTTTTTCCCAATAGTGCTCGGCAATGGCGGATTTATTGAGCTCTGCGATCCGTATCGCTCGTGAATGTTCTCCCAGACTGTCCTTGAGACGCCGTCCTGTCTCCCCCACGTAACATTCCCCACAATCCGGGCATGTGATCTCATACACGACCCCACTACTAGAATCCCTAGTAATGGGGTCTTTGACCTGTGACACTACTGTGTGCAACCTCCGGCCCGGAAGCTGCACACAGCGTGTCTGAAAGTCGCGAAGCATCCTCGCAATGCGATCTGACAGGCCCGGATAGTAGGGAACATACACTCTGGTAAGCGGTACAGGTGGAACTACCCGATTGGGCTCTTCCTCTCTGTTGTATTCATCAATGACCCTCTGGGGGTAACCGCACCTCATAAGATCCGTCGTGATTTGCCTAATTTCCTTCTCCCCCTCCTCAGGGGTACTGCAATGCGTTCTCACCCTACCCAAAAGTGCTCTGGCCACACTATTTTTATGTTGGACAGTCTGTGCCGTCCTATAATGTGTGTACTGGCCCCTACACATTGGTTTCCTATAAACCTTAGTTCTAAGTCTGGGGCCTTCCCTATATACCATTATGTCCAGAAATGGGAGGGTACCATCTATTTCTACCTCAGAGGTAAATTTTATGAAGGGGGAGAAACCATTGAGAAACGAGACCACATCTTCCTCTCTCCCCTTCCTTACAATAGTAAACGTGTCATCAACATATCGTTTCCACTTACTTTCACGAGCATAGAACATTCACGAGCGATACGGACCGCAGAGCTCAATAAATCCGCCACTGCCGAGCACTATTGGGAAAAACAACACCAGATCTCCCCCGACAACGCTGTCATCCTTGACCGGGCGCATAGATTCTGGGACCGCAAGTGGCTGGAAAGTCTGTGGATTGGATCCTCTGGTAACAATAGTATAAACAGAGACAGGGGAGTTAGGCTTCACCCCCTTTTTGAGGTGGTGGTTTTGACAAGAGACAAACGTTTTAATTTTCCACGTGTCCAGTCCACTTCCGGTTCCGGTACAAGTGAAAGGAATGTTGAGTATGCGCCTGGTCATCCACGTGTGCCGTGAACCTGGTATTTAAGGATGTGTCATTTAAGTCTCACTATTACTGAGGAAGGAGGAAGACACCTCCGAAAGCTCTAGTGTTTTTTATCGTCTTTTTATCGCTTTTATATTTATATTTTAAAGCATTTTAACTTATTTAACTTTTGTTATAGTTTAGTTTTTTGTAAATGATTAAAAGTTTTTTGTAAATATTATTTTACAGTCTTTTCTATCATTTTATTTTATTTTATTTCATTATTCAACCAGTCATAAACGGTTGGTGTGTGTGTTTAAAATTGGTAACTCCTCTTCCACTTTCTATTCTGTTATCACAAAATCATTTTGCTCCCTGCATGTGTTTGATAAACCTCTGGCATCTTCTTCCCGAAAGAATCATTGTGTATGAATGTAGATGCAAAATACTTATTCAGTTTGTCAGCAATCTGAGCAGGATCATCAACAGTTTCACCATCGATATCAAGTGAACCAATGTGATTTATCACCTTCCTTCTAGTGCTTATATAAGTAAATCACTCTTTGCTGTTTTTCTTTACATTCTTTTCCATAGATTTCTCGTAATCTGTTTTGATTGCCTTACCTCCTTTGTAACTTTGATTGCAGACTAGTTATTATAATTGCATTCCTGTCTGTATGGTCCTGCATTACCTCTATAGTCAGTGGCTCCATTATTTCCCTGGAACACAATTGAATAGTCTGTAATTATTCATCACCTTTTGATCTCCATTTGTTAATTGGGATGCATTTGTCATCTTCAGTCCATTGGGGACCTTCTTTGAATCCAAAGATGCTGTCATAATTATGGCCAAGGATTTGTTTACCTCTTTTGCTGCTTCCCTTAATATAATTGGATAGACCTCCATCTTCTGCAGGCACTTTTTTATGTTTAGCTGAAACAATTTTTCTTCCACTTTCATCTTAGTTTTCATAGTCATTTAGCTCCCTGTTAGTTTTATAAACTTCTGGCATTCCCTTCCCAAAAGAATTCTCTATCTGTGAATGTAGATGCAAAATATCTATTCAATTTGTCAGCAACCTGAAAAGCATCATTAACAATAAAACCATCTATAAGTAGTAGTAGTGGCATGTGATGCAAGAAAGCATGTGTATGAGCTTATGCAGCATCAACCAAAAAAAAAAAAAAAAAATCACCATTCCCTCCAAATGCCTGTCCAGTTCCTCCTTAAATTTATTCAACCTATCAACTTCCACAACGACAGATGGAAGTTTGTTCCAGCAATTAACCACCCGCTGGCTAAAGGCAAATTTCAGCACATCTATTCTACCTCTGTCTTTTCTTAATTTGAATTTATGCTCCCTTAGGTTCGTAATCTGAACAAGTGGAAGGATCCCATCAGAATTCAGCGTGCTCAACCCATTCAAGGCCTTATACACCTCAGTGGGATTTACTCAAAGAGGTAACTACCATTAGGGGTAAAGGGAAGGGTTATTGCTTTCGTAAAGGCAACTAAGTGTATAGTACAAGCTTCTTGATTAGACCGGGGTTCGAGCCCGTCACCACCAAATACGGAGGATGCGGAAAGATCAGGGAATGACCACCGCATATCCCGGAACAATATGGCCTTAGTTGCTAATGCTCCTAAAATCCAAATAACAAACAAGGCGACTACGATGGACTGAGACAGTATTTAAATTCTATACAGTGGGACCAACTGATGATGTTACCAACAGCAAAAGGCAAAATGGGAAGCATTCAAAGAACTTATCTTGGAAGCTACTAGACTTTACATACCAACTAAGAAATATTGTTCAGGGTTTAGGCCTAAATGGATGTCAGATGAACTGATGAGGCATATGGCAGAGAAAAAACATGCATGGGACACATACAAATTAACACATGACACAGAAGCCTATGATAGATACAAGTTGATCTGTAACCAAGTTACAAAGGAGGTTAGGCAGGCGAAGGCAGAGTACGAGAAATCTTTGGCAAGGGATGCAAAGAAAAACAGCAAAGAGTTCTTTACTTATGTAAACTCTAGAAGGAAGGGGATGAATCAGATTCTTCCACTTGATATCGATGGGTCAACTGTTGATGATCCTGCTCAGGTCGTTAACAAACTAAATGAATATTTTTCATCGACATTCACACATGAGGAGTTATTTAGCGAGGGGAAAGCCAGGGGTATATTCAACTCTAGCAGTAAGCTAGAGAATCTTGTAATAACTGAGAGTAAAGTGGAGGAGAAACTGTTGAAGATAAACACAAGAAAGGCACCTGGGGTGGATGGGATCTATCCAGTTATATTAAAGGAGGCAGCAGAGGAAGTAAGCAAACCCTTAGCCATAATTATGAGAGCTTCCTTGGACTCGAGGGAGGTACCCACAGACTGGAGATGTGCAAATGTGACCCAAATTCACAAAGGAGGATCAAAGGCTGACACAAGTAATTATAGACCTGTGAGTTTAACTATTGTTCCAGGAAAATTAATGGAGGCACTAGTTAAAGAAGTACTGCAGGATCATTTAGACAAGACTTCAGTTATAGCTCGGACACAGCATGGTTTTGTTAAGGGGAAGTCTTGCCTGACCAATTTGATTGGATACTATGATGCAGTCACAAAGGAACTGGATGCAGGGAATAACTTTGATATTATATACTTGGATCTTAGAAAGGCTTTTGATACTGTTGCATATGGAAGACTGCTGCACAAATTGGAGCAGTGTGACATTGGAGGCAAATTGTTGCTGTGGATAAAGGGGTGGCTGAGGGGGAGAAGACAGAGAGTGGTAATCAATGGACACTGCTCATCGTGGACTAATGTTATTAGTGGAGTCCCTCAGGGCTCAGTGTTGGGTCCATTATTGTTTTCTGTATTCATAAATGATATTGATGATGGTATATCAAGTTTAATGTCGAAGTTTGCAGACGATACAAAGGTAGGCAGGGTTGTCAAGGACACTACTGACACTATGCTGCTGCAACAGGATCTGGAAAGGTTGAGCAGATGGGCTGAGAGGTGGCAAATGAAGTTTAACATTGACAAATGTAAAGTACTACACATGGGAAACAGCAACCCCAGAGCAACGTATCAACTCTATGGTACTACACTGACAGTGGTAGAGAATGAAAGGGACCTAGGGGTGGTTGTGCAGACAGATATGAAGTTCTCTGAGCAGTGCAGATGGGCTGCAAGAGTAGCTCATGGTGTATTGTCAATGATATATAGGAATTTTTCTAGCAGGGATAAGGAGGTGATTATTCCCTTGTATAAGGCAATGGTCAGGCCAGTACTGTATACAGGTCTGGAAGCCTCATTTCAAGAAGGATGTGGAGCTGCTGGAACGAGTACAGAGAAGGGCAACAAGATTAGTGAATGGAACAAAGGGGTGCTCTTACGAAGAAAGGCTTAAGTTTTGCAAATTACAGTGTCTGGAGACCAGGCACCAGCGAGGTGATCTGATAGAGGTGTATAAAGCATTGAATGGTTTGAGCATGCTCAATGCTGATGGGATTCTTCCACTCGCTCAGAATAATCACCTGAGAGGGCATAAATTCAAATTGAGGAAAGACAGATGTAGGATAGACGTGCGGAAATTTGCCTTTAGCCAGCGAGTGGTTGGTTGGTGGAACAGACGTCTATCCCTTGTCGTGGAAGTTGATAGCCTAAATAAGTTTAAGGCTCAGCTGAACAGGTATTTTGAACGAACAGAGGGGTGAAGTGGAAGTGGGTTTTTTTTTTTTTTTTGGCTGATGCTGCATAAGCTTGCTTTCTTGCATCAGATGCCTCTACTAATGCTAATGCAATCAGATCACCGCACAGGTGCCTCGTCTCCAGCCACTTCAATTTGCAGAACTTAAGTCTCTCTGGGTAAGAGGATCCCATCATTCCCCTCACCAATCTTGTTGCCCTCCTCTGTACATGCTCAAGTAAATCTACATGCTTCCTAAAATGGGCAATTGTGATTGAACCCCTTTCTTCTGCTGTCAGTATAAGCAAATAACTCTGCTGCTTTTCTTTTACAGAAACTTCTCCTAATGTGTCTTAGCTTCCTAACCTCCTTTCTGTCTTCCTATGTAATTATCTCTGGTTATTCTCATCTTTCTTCTGGCTTTGATAACTTTAAATTTCCTGTTATCTTTTTCCACCCTTTCAAAGATGTGAAAGATGAGTTGCATCTTTGAAATTATATTATTGTTGCTGTAGAAGTTCTTTAAAATTTTATTACTGTTGTAGAAGTTGCAAATCATCTGATCAAAATGTCTCAGAATTTCGACCAGCTGGGTCTGTGTGACTAGAAAAGAGATACCAGCTGAAATTGTGAACATTAAAAATCACCAAGGAAAATTATCTCACTGTTAGGAAAGTTGGATTGGAGAAAGTCAAGTTTAAAAGAGAGGAAGTCAAAGGGTTCCAAGTGATTAGTAAATTTGAGAACAAAAGAGGTGACAGATGGTTTTGACAGGATGTGGTAGATAGATTTTAAGTCAGAGAAGGTTGAAAAGAGGAGATTCCAAGTTGCTGAGTCTGACAGGGAATATCAGAACAGACATATGCCAAAGTACCACCTTTGAAGCAAAAGGAATCACACAGCAAATAATTCGGACACTGAGATGAGCAGTGGTTGAATCAACCAATAACAGATTCTGTCGGGAAAAATACATGGGATTTGGCAGACTGTAAGTGGAAATGGACATCAGTGAGATTAGAATGGAAGCCATGTTTTTTTGTGAAATGGAACAAGGATGTATTTTAAGCAATAATTATTAAAATTTTAATATTAAATATTTGTAGGGGACTTATTGCTGATGAGCTGGACCCATTTTGAATGAATGGCCCATGCTTTCAGTGAGTGGCACAGTTGCTGGTCCTTTTGAAGCAGCTATACACCCAGCCTCCAAGACTACCTAAACCTATCACTGAATCCTCAACCTAACAGTAGATATGCAAATATAGAGGCCTCCTGTATCTTTCAGTCTTGCTTGTCTTTTTGGTTGAAGGTTCAGTTCATTCTCACATGGTTAGAGAGTTGGGATATGCAGAAAATGTTAAACTTCTCCAAATTTTGCAGGATATTCTTCTTCCACAGATAGTGAAAGATCAAAAAAATCATTTTAAATATTACCGTATTTCTTCGATTGTAAGATGCACCTTAATTTCGGAAAAAAAGCTTTGATTCTAAGAAAAAAAATAAATAATAAATAAATAAAATATTAAAATAAATCTAACAAATATTTTTATTATAATTGAATTCAATTTACTAACAACAGTAGTACCAGTATTTATAAGTAGGTATGTTATTCATCACTTTCTTCTGAGTTGTCGATATCTGAGTCAATATCAGAGTCTACTTCACATTCAGGATCAGATTCTTCTAATTCATCGTTATCTTCATTATCCCATAACATATCATTTTCTGAGCCATCAAGAGCGTTGGTGATGCAACATGTTTTTAAATGAGTGCTTGACTATTCTTTCTGAGATCAGCTTCCAAGCTGTTGATACCCATTCTTCTGGCAATTTTGATGCCAGTGCTTTCTTAATTTTTCCGGAAGGTGTCAGCAGAAGGTTGTCGGTCAACAGCCAGGATTCATATTCCTTTCTCAAGTAATCCTTAAATGGTTTGTTGACTTAAACGTCAAGTGGCTGCAGTTGGCTAGTCATGCCGCCAGGAATCAAAACCAAGTCACCGTGTTTTTGCAATATTTTATTTTTGACCCGTTTGGACAAATGTCCACGAAATGCATCAAGTACTAGCATGTACTTGATGTACATGTGCACGTACAATAACATCTTTGGGGAAAATTTCATTCTTCAGTATGATTTTTCGATTTAAAATTAAATATGATGGCAACTGTCGACCATCAGCAGTGATGCATAGCATTACAGTGATATGCTGCTTTTCGTAGCCCATGCTTATCTTGATTTCTTTAGCACCTTTAGTGTTGACGGTGTAATTTCGAGGCATATCGAAGAAGACCGGGGTTTCATCAGCATTTCCAATTTGACTAAACTCGGGTTTTTTTTTTTTTTTTTTTTTCCTTAATTTCATCACCTGTCGCTGAAAGTTAATCAGCTTCTGTTGAAAGTCTGCAGGAATTTTTTGACAGATAGATGTTCGGCGCCTTAACGATAATCCACTACGACACATGAGTCTGTCGCACCAGCCGCGAATGTCTTTAAAAATTATTTTTTCTATTCCGAGGGACTTTGCAATTTCTCCGGCTTTCAATTGCATGGCTTGTTGAGTGATGGGTAATCCTTTTGCATGTGTCTCCATTACAAAACGTATCACAGCTTCATCGACTTGTGGAAATCTTCCTTTCTTAGGCCCTGTAAAGCACTTGGTTGTTGCTTTGCATGAAAATATGGAATTGCGATCATTTCTTAAAACGAAATTTACTTTACTAATGTTAAAATGTTGACCCGCAGCTCTATTTCCATGTTCTTTTGCATATACAATAACTTTTAGTTTCAATGTGGCTTCGTAGTGCAATATTTTTGACATTTTAATGTGCAATAAGGGATCAAAATTAATGAAATACAGTAACTCCACTTACGTACTTTTGAAGATACAAACAAAACTTCCTAGTTTTCACTGAGTGAGCTCCACTATAATGAAATAACGGCGGCTTCACATTTCGAAAGCACATGAAGTCACCCACGCCACTTTATTCTTCATTGGAATTGGAGAATGCGATAACGGTCAAACTTGGAGGTGGGATTTCCACGTCAAAACAAAACGTGTGGTGCTGTGCAAAGCACGGGAAAATTCCAAAAAAAACTGCGATTGTACGACACACCCCGTTTTTAGAGATGTTTATAGGGGAGAAAAAAGTGCGTCTTAGAATCGAAGAAATACAGTATGTTATGTTGCTTTTGATCCATTGTTGAAGAAATCCATAGAGAAAATGTACATTGTAACCCACTCATATTCCTTCCAAAATTAGATCAAAAGTTAATCAAACCACAGCAAGCAGTGTGAAATAAATTCTTTCAGATTCTATACTTCTCTTTGTTTACAAAAAAAAAGATGCCCATTGCAAATACAATTAGAACACAAATCAAGAATTTATGTTGGTAGTCTTGCAGTTCTAGTACAACTTTAGGAGGCTCATTGAAGCAAAATTTGGCCTTCTCTTTGTTGAAATATTAATAGTGTAAAAATATCAGGAATAAACTTAGCATCACTCCTAGCTGCATGAAATACATCAGGAATGCCTCTGATCTCCAGAGTTACCTACCTCAAATTATATTATATTCAATGGTGCACTGTGTTATGCCACTTGTGGGTTATAAGTGCCATATCTTAACCAAGCTTAGTGGTGGGACTGGGTGCATTAAATTTTCATGGCACAGTGGTTAGGAATGTATGGTCTAGAGCAGCGGTTCCCAAACCACTGAGATTTACGGACCCCTTCAAAAATGTTCATGGACCCTACACGCATATTCATGCATGTACGTGTTTGTGTGAACACTTGGTTTTCTGAAAAGAAAATTCAAAATTTTATATGTGAAACAGCTCAACTTTATTTTTATCTTCTTCCAGTCAAATAGCTCCCTGAGGAGCTGTCGTGGCCACCAACAAATTCCTCCAGCTGCATCAATCGTGTGCTATACGAGCAGCATTGCAAAGTGTTATCCCCAGAAGTTCACTGATCCCATCCTTCCACCTATTTGCAGGTCTTCCTCTTCCCCTCAGTTTTTCCTTAAATTATATTTTTCAACAGAGTTTTCCTTTCTTACTATATGACGAAAAAGCTTGAGTTTTCTTTTGTTGATGCTATGAAGAAGAATTTTAGGCCTGCCAATTTTATTCAATACCCTCTCATTTGTTCTTCGATCCAAGTAAGAAATATGCAGTATTCTCCTGTAACACCACATTTCAAATTCCTCAGTTTTCTTCCTGTCAACTCTTTTCAGACTCCATCCTTCACATCCATAAGTGGTAACTGGAAAAATTAACGAATCAATGACAGATATATATTTTATACAGATATATAATAATAACTTTATTTATCATCAGTTGCTATACATAGAACAAATAATTTTAAATATACAGGTAACCCTTGTATAACACAGTACTTTGGTTCCTACAAAATCTCGTGTTATGCGAAACCGTGTTATACAGGACTAAGAACCAGTACAAAAAGTGGGGTTACGTTCCAAAAGCTAACAAAAATATGCCTTTCTTTTTTTATAAGTATCGGAAACTCGATTTTTATAGTAGTAATAATTTAATATTTTAACTATTATTTTTATAATAGTAGTAACTTAAATAGTAATAATTGACCAAACATTTTACCTTACAAACTGTGATACTTATTTGCCAGACGACTGGGCTAGCCAGGTGGTTAAAGTTCCGGCCTGGCAACCCAAAGGTCGCAGGTTTGAATCCCGGCTTGGATTAGAGTAAAATGCAAAAATTTTGGGTGGTGTATTATGGCCACAGAAGCCGATGCGCCACAACTAACAAAAGAAAAAAAAAAACATATGCCAGATAATGTACGTTCATTTAATATTTTTTTTCTTCCTCGCTGCTAAGCACAATCTCTTCTGCAGCATCTAGATTTCGTGTACCTTCTGCTCTCTTTAAAAGTCACGATTTTTTTATGGACCAAACAAGCACAAGTTCAATAACACGGAATCTAACCCAAAGGATCTCCCAACAAAATACAGTGGACCTCTACTTTAAATGATACATGAAAATCGGAAGAATATTTTCCAGTTAACAAAATAAAAATAAATTTATGCTTACATACATAGCTTAATTAAAACGTACTGTAATATGTACATACTAATCGGTATTTCTGTTCAGACTTTTTTTTTTTTGTTGTAAAAATTAAAACAGTAAAAAATGATAAGCAATTAATAACAAAGAATACAGCATGCACAAGTTGCAACAAACACGATACAGAGTAATGAGTTTCTGAAAATTTATTTATGGTTTTTATATGATTGAATATTTCGTGGAAGGGGAAACACATTTCACCATAATAACGTGAAAACCCACAGAATTTCAGCTATCGGTACTATAGCAAATGCAAGAATATCGAGTTTAAAATTGTTTTTATTGTTTTATGGTAGTGACCTTCAGAAATGTGCTTAAGAAAAATATCAATGGTGAAACAACTAGCAAATCAACATCAGGGATTCACAAAAAAGAAGGAAATGTTGAAAATTATATCTAACATAATAGCAGGGTTTTCCCAGCATAAAAGCTCAAAAATACTGTGTTATGCTAGATTTAGCATTAGTAGAGGCATATGATGCACGAAAGTAAGCTTACGCAGCATCATCCAAAAAAAAAAAAAAAAAAAACACTCTCCCATTTCACCCCTCTGTTTGTTCCAAGTACCTGTCCAGCTCAGCCTTAAATTTATTTAGGCTATCAACTTCCACAACAAAGGATGGAAGTCTGTTATACCAACCAACCACCCTCTGGCTAAAGGCAAATTTCCACACATCTGTCCTACATCTATCTTTTCTCAATTTGAATTTATGCCCTCTCAAATGATTATTCTGAGCAAGAGGAAGAATTCCATCAGCATTGAGCATGATCAAACCATTCAAGGCTTTATACACCTCAATCAGATCACCTCGCAGGTGCCTAGTCTCCAGACACTGTAATTTTCAAAACTTAAGCCTTTCTTCGTAAGAGCAACCCTTTGTTCCATTCACTAATCTTGTTGCCCTTCTCTGTGCTCGTTCCAACAGCTCTACATCCTTCTTAAAATGAGGCCTCCAGACCTGTATACAGTACTCAAGGTGTGGCCTGACCATTGCCTTATATAAGGGGATAATCACCTCCTTATCCCTGCTAGAAAAATTGCTGTATTTCATTGACAATACACTATGAGCTACTCTTGCAGATTGTCTGCACTGCTCAGAAAACTTCATATCTGCCTGCACAATTACCTCCAGGTCCTTTTTGTTCTCTACCACTGTCAGTGTAGTACCACAGAGTTGATACTCACTCTGGGGTTGCTGCTTCCCATATGTAGTACTTTACATTTGTCAATGTTAAACTTCATTTGCCACCTCGCAGTCCATCTGCTCAACCTTTCTAGATCCTGTTGCAGCAGCAGCATACTGTCATTAGTGTCCTTAATAACCCTGTCGACCTTCGTATCGTCTACAAACTTGGACATTAAGCTTGATATACCATCATCAATATCATTTATAAATACAGAAACAACAGTGGACCCAATACTGAACCCTGAGGGACTCCACTAATAACATTAGTCCACAATGAGCAGTGTCCATTGATTACCACTCTCTGTCTTCTCCCACTCACCCATCCCTTTATCCATAGCAGCAATTTGCCTCCAATGCCACACTGCTCCAATTTGTTCAGCAGTCTTCCATGTGCAACAGTATCAAAAGCCTTTCTAAGATCCAAATATATGATATCAAAGTTATTCCCCGCATCCCCTTCCTTTGTGACTATATCATAGTATCCAATCAAATTGGTCAGGCAAGACTTTCCCTTAACAAAACCATGCTGTGTCTGAGCTATAACTGAAGTCTTGTCTAGATGATCCTTCAGTGCTTCTTTAACCAGTGCCTCCATTAATTTTCTTGGAACAGAAGTTAAACTAACAGTTCTATAATTACTTGTTGCCCTTTGTTCCTCCTTTGTGAATTGGGGTCACATTTGGACATCTCCAGTCCATGGGTACCTCCTCTGAGTCCAAAGAAGCTCTCATAATTATGGCTAAGGGGTTGCTTACTTCCTTTGCTGCCTCCTTTAATATAACTGGATAGATCCCATCCACCCCAGGTGCCTTTCTTGTGTTTATCTTCAACAATTTCTCCTCCACTTTCCTCTCAGTTATTACAAAATCATCCAGCTCACTGCCAGAGTTTAACTCACCTTTGGCATTCCCCTCCCTGAATAACTCCTCATGAGTGAATGTAGATGCAAAATACTCATTTAGTTTGTTAGCCATCTGAGCAGGATCATCAACAGTTGAACCATCAATATCCGGTGGACCAATCTGATTCATCCCTTTCCTTCTAGAGTTTACATAGGTAAAGAACTCTGTTTTTCTTTGCATCCTTTGCCAAGGATTTCTCATAATCTGCCTTTGTCACTTGGTCACAGACCAGCTTTTATCTATCATAGGCTTCCATGTCAACCATTAATTTATATGTATCCCGTGCATTTTTCTTCTCTGCTACATGTCTCATTAGTTCATCTGACATCCATTTAGGCCTAAACCTTGAACAATATTTCTTAGTTGGTATGTAGAGCCTAGTAGCTTCCAAGATAAATTCTTTGAATGCTTCCCATTTTGGATTTGCTGTTGGTAAAATCATCAGTTGGTCCCGCCGTAAAGAATTTAAATACTGTCTCAGACCACCGTAGTCACCTTTACGAAAGCAATAACCCTTCCCTTTACCCCTGATGGTAGTTACATCTTTGAGTAAATTCCACTTCAGCACACTGTGATCACTGCCACCTAGTGGTTCCTTTATCTGCAGATTCTTAATGCATGAAGAATCACTACTGATAATCAGATCAAGAGTATTGCTCCCTCTTGTTGCCTCACGAACATGCTGATGTAGAAAACAATCATCCAATAAATCCACAAATGCCTTGCTAGTGTGCGAGTGACCAACCCACAAATTCCAGTCAGTATCTGGGAAATTAAAATCCCCCATTATAAGACTCTGTGATTTACTGGCCCACTCTATTTCCCTGTACAATATCTTATTATACTCATCAGAGTCATTAGGCCTATAGCACACTCCTACTCTCAATTTTGATTTCCCTATGCTTATGTCACACCAAACTGACTTGGCACTGCACTGTCCTGCGATGTTGACTGGTTTCACTTCCTTGGATTTTATGTGTTTCTTAACTAATAGTATAACCCCTCCTCCCTTCCTATCTCGTCTATTCTTCCTGTACACATTGTACTCCCCAAATTCCAGTTCTGCATTCCTTATATCTGTCTGACACCACGTCTCTGATATCCCAACAATATCTGACTTTGATGTTCTGAGCAATATCTCAAATTCATCAAAGTTATTACCAAACTCCTAGCATTGGTGTACATGCAAGTATACATGCACCTGTTTCTATTCTTAGCTACCCCTAACACAAACCATGTGTTTACTTGTACTGCAATGACTCCCAGCAGTCTCTGAAATATCCTGCATCTTGTTTTTCAGGCTTCTGCTCATTCCAATAGAAGCAGTGCAAGAATCACTTTCACCTCTGCCAGTGGCTACTGTTAATCTATTAGTCCTTATATCCCAAAGCTAGCAGTTTTCCCACCTAAGACTGCCCTGATAGCATCAGCAAATATTCTTGCATGCTATTAAACTAGTACTGGATGATATTACCGAGCATCAACTTTTACCTGCTCTAATCTATACTGTCTCCCTTAGTGCAGTAGCAGCTCTATAGAATAGCAAATATTCCTCAAATTCCTTGATTCAGCATCTCAAAAAACAACTCAGAATTTTGCATAAAGCAAGAAAACAAGTGTGTATCTGTTGGATTCCCAGCCATGTTGGAATCCCAGGAAATAATCATGCAGATCAAACCGCAAAAAATTCAGATCTTAATATACAAGGTAACTTTCAGTTTGTACCATTTACAGATTATTATTATTACTAGCCATATGGTACAAGCAAGCCTGGGGCTTACGGTGCATCAGCCAAAAAAAAAAAAAAAAATTCCCGAGTTACCCCATGAGAGAGAGAGAGAGAGAGAGAGAGTAGAAAGGAATCACCAAGAAAGAGAAGAATGATGATATCCAACTCAGGACCCTGGGTCTGCCAAGCCCATACTCACCAGATATGCGCCCCTGGAGTTAAATATTATAGGGATGTATTTTGTACCAAATATACTTCCATTTGGAAACGACTTTGGAGGGACCAACTGTGCAATAAATTTCGCAGAATAAAAAAAGATCTATGTTCGTGGCATTCTAGCTCGCGTAAAAATAGGCAGGAGGAAGTAATATTAACAAGACTGTGCATTGAACATACCTTCCTCATTCACAAACATTTACTTCTAAGAGAAGATCCTCCACTCTGCTCTGTTTGTCAGATGCAACTTACAGTAAGGCGCATCCTGATTGATTGTCCATCCTATTCAGCCATTCGAACTACATCCTTCCAATCATTAGCAAACTTACAAGCTCCTCTAACCCTCTCTCATGTACTTGGTGACAAAGCATACCTAAGTGAACTCGTTATATATATTAAACATCTAGGAATAATAAATACACTCTGATATATCCATCCACAAATGATTAAAATGAACATAATGACACTGACAGACACATATTGGTCACAGTTGCCCTTGTGTCGTGAAATTTTTTATAACAACAACAACAACACCCTTTCTATTTAAGTGTATCCCATCCCTGTAGAAGCAGTCTCTCCTGATAACAAGTACAGACCAGGCTGAAAAAAATTCTAGACCTTGAGCCTTGCACCTTTCCAGGGCTGAATTGATCGACAAGGCTCTCATCATATACTCCCTCTTATCGTGTCTGGGCAGAATTGCAGACACACTTCCAAATTCAACCCTAATTCACGGCTTTTTTTCAACTGTGACCTGTACTTGTTAAGTAATTCTGCCGGTCTCCTACTCTTAATATCATTAGTGCCAATGTGTACAACAAATCACCCTTTGTGCCCTTAAAAGATGATATCTGCTCTACAATGTTATCAACCTTTGCCCCTGGCAGACATACCCTGGTCCTGTTCCACCTATCCTTTTTAAATAGCATGTTCCCTGTTTCCCTGACAATAGTCACCAACAGCCACTAGTTCCTGTGGGACCAGCGCATTCTGCCTTGCCGCATTTACAGTAATTCTCAAACTGTGTTAGAGCGAAACCTTGTTATAGAAGTACCATGTTGTGCGAGGATTTTCGCAATTTATCAATCATGTTAGAGTGAAACCGTGTGGTAGAAGTAACGTGTTATACGGGGATTTCCTGTATACTATTCGTGTCGAAAATAAGTAATGTTCTATAACGAAATTTGTTGCGATTCTATTAATATATATTTTTATGAAAATAAACACCTGTTGTTTTTGATCGATTGGTTGTTGTTAGGTTTTAGGAGCACCAGCGAATAAGGCCACGTTGCTCGTGTATACGGTCTGTAAATTAGAGATTCGATTTTCTGTGTGCTGGATGAAAAACTCGCGTTTCCAGGAGAAAAACATGCTACCTTCACCCGACTAACTCAGCCATCTGAAAACATATTACTTGATACCTTCTGATATTTTGCAGACCCTCTGGAACGGATATGCAGACTCCAGTTTGGGAAATACTGGTCTAGAGCATATATGTGTGTTTCTCAATGTAAAAATTTTTGAGATAACTTAAGAATCGCATTAAAAAATTTGGGTGGATCCAGAGTTGGTCAACCCAGAGATTCAGTTGAATTCCTCATTCACTCAAAATAAGTCATCATTCTGTCGGAATCTTCAAATAACTCAATATAATCATTATTCTCTGTAATGACTTGACTGAGTTGAATCATCCAAAGGACTTGTTTTGCCCGTCACTAGTCATCACGATGGGTCATAGGCTCTCTCCATATTCAGGACATATCAAAAGACCTACACATACGGATACATGAAACCATCCCTCTAATGTTAGCCTACTACCACAGCAGAAATGAGATGTCAGTAGCTTGCCTTGATCACCTATAGACATTTCAAAATAGGCTTCATGTTCACTGCAAAACTTTTTGCTGCCAGCAGTGTTATGTTCATCTGCTTTGGGCTTATGTAATATCCAAAAATGCAGAACATGTCTGGGGATAACCGGCAGTTTCGTTTGTAGCAGTAGCTAGAATAAATGCAAGAAGAAGAACATATAAATACTCCAAATTCTTATGTATCATAGTTTTGGTCTACATCTATGTATACCAAAACTTAACCTTCAGGTTCGAGCCCGTGACCACCAAATATGGAGGATGCGGACAGGTCAGGGAATGACCACTGCATGTCCCCGGAGCAATATGGCCTTAGTTGCTAATGCTCCTAAAAACCAAACAACAAACTTAACCTTCAATTTCCGTCAAAATTTTGACACTAGAAAAAAACCAATGACACACGGGATTCAACACACAATACATGTAAAAAAAACATTTAAATGTAAAGTTTTTTTTTTTTTTTTTTTTTTTGTTATATAGTGTTATCCATTTGAATAATACTCTTGCTTGTGTACATTATTTCTTCATTTTATTATCTTTATTTTATAGAAATAACTAATATTCTTAGTTAAATGCTCTTTATTAATACAATTACTGTTAAAAATTTTGAGAAATAATATACACGATCATTGAAGAACTCCTGTACTTTAAAATCTGCTGTTTTGTAGATGATGTGTAGCTGGCAGCACATAAATAGTTATGGAAATCAAAGGAGAAGATGTCATCTCTCAACTCCTTTGTGTGATTTGGTTTTACAAAAGCTGAAATTGAAGAATTTTTTTTAAAAATTCTGAGGCAGAAGTGTTAAAAACTGAATTGAGTGCTCCACATTAGTAAAGAGATGTAAAGCATATTATTGCATAAAAAAAAGTAATTACAAATTTTAATATTCTAATTTTTAGTTTTTTAAAATTCTGATATGATTTTTGACAGTCATTTTGTTCCAGTGTTAGAAATTAAAATAAGAACAAATTAAGATTTTAAACCATTTATGTGTAGGATTTTCATTTTTCAAATTTGCATGAAAATTTTCATTTCGATAACTTATTGCTATCAAAAATTTACTTCAATTGAGTTTGCTGAAGATAGGTGTCTTCTCAATACTTTTTTTTTGGGGGGAAGAAGGCCCTCCTGTGCAGAAAACTCACTTGTGAAGTGCTAAAGTTGTCAAATCATTGGATTGGATGTGTATAGTATATCTTTTGTATAGCAAAAAATATGCACTTCCAGGAGTTCTTTGTTGTTCAGCCTATATTTAATTTTCAACCAAAATTTATAACTGCCATAATTTAAGATTAAAAATTTTGTTCATTGTAGATAATTCCAAAGTTTAAAGCATCGTTGGTGAAGTTTGATGTTACATATCCTTATGGTGATAAGGAAGATGAATATGGAAAGGTAGCAGAGTCTGCTCGATATTCGCCAGATTTGTTAGTAGCCGAAGTTGGAATACAAGGTGATAAAGTAGTTTTATAGATAAAGCTTTTTTCCTAATGTTTTATTTTGGGCAGTTGGGAGATAATATATTAATAGTAAAGAGCCAAAACCAGTTTTCTTCGAGTAATAAAAAATTTTGTACATCTTTGAAATTTTATTGTTGTTGCAAATTGCATTTTGTGAAGTTATACACTGGTGATGATTGAGAGCCTTAGATACTGATAAAGAAAATGTTGAGAACCATCTCTGAAATCCCAGGCAGCGTTAAGAAACAGTTCTACTAATAGGTAAACTGATCCTATGATAGTTTCTTTCCCCTCCCATTCCCAAAAAAAAAAAAAAAAAAAGCTGATATAGTTCTGTATTGATAGCAGAGCTCTGGGACAGAACAACTGAGGCACTTACCAGTCAATAAAAACTTCATTGTCTCTCATCCGTTTTTACTGTGCAGAAGAAAAAATCATCAGCCTTAAAAATGAGGAAGAAAATATCTTCTAGTTAAGACTGATTCAGCTTCTGTCATGTCTTTTACACACAAAAAGTCATTTTAAAAAAAAATTCATTCCTCACAGTAATTTCTGATTTCTCCTAGGCAAATTCTTTCCCACTAAAAATAGATGCCTAGTCCATTGTTCCTTCTCAATCAACTAAGCATATGAAGTACGAGTCCAGTTGATAATTGAGTAAAAGATTTGCATTACAGCATGGCAGGGTTGAAGTTAACAGTAAAGAAAGACAGGTATTTTAGTCCTTTGTATAATTTTTCGCCTTACAATTTTAATTACCAGAATAAATTATTGTTATGGTAGTGTTGCAGTTCCAAATTGTGAACAGTGTTAAAGGTGGGATGTCTACAAGTGCTTAGCTTAATAGTATTGGTTAGTTGTATATCGCGTGCATAACACTTTTTGCAACTTTGTTCCCCCCTCCCCTTCAGAAAACTTATGGTCATTTGACCTTGCCTGTTTTCTCTGTATATTAACGTATGTTCTCCAAAATTACAAATACCACCATCCATGAATTAATTGAAATTTAATATGGTGTGTTATATCAATAAATATGCCTTCTGCATAAAGCAGCTTGTTTAACCAGTTAAAATAATTTATCAGACATCCCAAGACAAAATTGTGAGAGCTTGTTTTGTTATAGAATCTGTGGTTTCCAAATTTTGAATGCCGTTACATCATTATTTAATACAGTCAATTCCAGTTATTTAGGACACATCGGGACTGGTGCATTTTGGCCCGATTAAGCGGCTGCCCCAACTATCTGAAGTTTCACATAAATAGTTAAAAATACAATGGACTGTACAATCAAATCATGTTACGATGGACTTACCATAGTAAAGTACTACTCACCATACGATGCGTAGTAAGCGCCGGTCATTATGATCATATTTGTGAATTGAATTTTAATTCTATTAAACAGCGATTCTAATTAGCAAAAATAGGAGGAATATTATCCACAGGCTATAAAAGTAAAGATATATTAAGCACAAATTTATCCTTTATTACCTTACCAATTAAAAAATTAAATGATACGTGATAATCGGAATAATTAATACGTACTATAATATGTATATACTAACTAGTTGACATTTGTGGGTGGGGGTTCTTCTTTGGTCCTTAGCTGGCAGCTGGGGGATGCGGTTGGCCACGCAACCAGTATGCTGCTGTAGGTGCCGCAGGGTTTCGGACTTGCTCTGTGATGTTCTTCCATACATGGGGGTTAAAATATAAAACAGTAAAAAGATAAGCAATCAATAAAAAAGAACACAGCACACACAAATTGCAAGTAACACGATACGCGGAAGTGAGAACGGAGTAACAAGTTACGAATTGGAATGAAGAGAAAAGATTCTGAAAATTAATTTGTTTATATCATTGAAGATTCCATGGAACTGTAAACACATTTCACCATAACCGACAGAATTCCAGCTGTTGGTATTATTGCAAATTCAATAAGATTGAGTTTACTATCCGTTTATGATAGATTGCACTAACAGAAAAGCCCAATAAACAGGCGACTGCTAATTGTTTTTATTGTTTTGTGGTTGTGACCTCCAGAAATCCAACCAAACCACATGGGTACGGTCGGAGATAATCGTAGGGTAATCTCCAGTGCTGTGGTCTCTTGCCCTGATTGAATGGAATGGTGTCGCAATTAAGTGAAATAAACCCTGGCTATTTTCTTGATTGGGTTCTTTTAATGGCTGCCCCGATTAACTGGTGGCCCAAATAACCATAATCCACTGTATTATGAAAGTCATGACATTCATAATAGAGAAAATAACATTTTGATTGGAATATCAATGCAAACTATATCAGCTGAGTTAACCCATTCAGTGATATTTTCAAGTATGTTAATTTTTATAATGGTAAAATTTTCTGTTACACATCAGTGTTACTTGTTCAAGGATTGTTCTAGCTTGAAAGCCAGATTGTTTTTTAAACAAAATCTGCTATGCATATACTGTAGCATTTCATAAATCTGATAACACTGCGATGTAGCCTTTCCAGATTTTCAAAACCTAATATGGAATTCTAGTAGTAAAATGCACAGATTATTATCAAAAAGATTGTACAATGTTCCCATGGTGTGGCAAAAGCAATGTTGCCACAGTGCAAAACATTTTTGGGACTGTCAAAGTAGCACATTTTGCTGATGTAAATCAAACTCATGCTAAGATTTCTTTAAACTGTTAATAACATTCACCACATTGCATGGTGAATGTTATATTGGTTGCTTGTAATCATAACTGATACATGCTGTCATTCAAACTATGGAAATTAAAGTTTGAAGAAGGGTTTATTTATTATTATTTTTTTTAATGCAAGTAATCATTTTGGCAACTTTATTGTGCTTTACTTTTCTTGAATTTATGCCTTTTGATTCCACTGTGCTGCGTGCCAAATTTTGACTTACCAGACCTAGGGAATAGGTTTTTTGCTACATGCAATCTGGTGGAAATACAGTAAAAATCCTGCAGTTCAGAATGCATCACAGTGAAGTTTGAAGCAGTTTCATCATCACATTCTAGCTATAAGTTAACCCTTTGCTGTCCATCCCATAAACCAGAAGATTGTTACTCAAAATATGATTTCACAAATTATTTTTGAGTGTATGTAGGCTGACAAAGCCTCATCTAGACAGTTGTTCAGGGATATATGTAATTTTTCAGGCTTATGACAATAAACCCCAAGAGGCTCACATCTGGTGAGTATCGGCTTGGCACACCCAGGGTCCTGAGCTGGATATCATCATTATTCTCTTTCTTGGTGATTCCCTTCTCTCTTACTCGGAACTTGGGATTTTTTATTTTTTTTTTTTTTGGCCGGTGGCATATAGCTAATAATAATATCTTGCCCAGTCAGTTTTACCTACTGGCACTCTAACATTTCCAAAACAATACATGCTAATATAATACTCTCTCAATGCATCAGAATTGCAACAATATGCAATAACAATCTCTTTGCTGACAACATTAAACAACTCCATGATAAATTGCTATGCAATAATTTCCCCACAGCATTCCTCTACCATCATTTCAAAAAAGTAGTAAATATTATAAAATTCAAAAACCTTATAAACTACAACTTTGATATAAACAACATATTTACTGTTTGATTACATATTACTTTCAGGCTTGTACATAATGTATAGTTATATACCCCCAGCCTCTGTCGTGTCTCACGGTTTAGAAAGCTTGTGCCCACGGACTGGCGATGCATGAGGGTATTGTGTTCTGTTATGTCACTTTTTTTTTTTTTTTTTTTTACATTTACTCAATACCAATACTGACTTAAACATATGAGACATCTGTCCAGGGACCAACTATGGTACAGGTTCAGCAACCCGAGCACAACTATATTACTCTTCTTCAAATTGCTTTCTACTATCCTTAATTACTGCATTTCATTTCTCGTGTGAAATTAGGCTGGCTGAAAGCAATATCAAGATGCTATTCCTCTGCTGTTACTTCTTTTTTCTTCTGATACAAAGTTTAGTGTCTTTTCTACACTAGTTTGTCAGTCATAGTCTCCCTTTGCTGGCACTTTGTCTCATTTGTTTATTTACCTACTTCCGCGTAAAACGGGACAGTTCACTTTGACGACTCCACTTCTTCCTCCTCGTACGTGGTTACTTCAACTGATATAAACATTCTGGATAGAGATCTATCGGCTTTTTTATTTGGGTCTCCAATGTTGCTCTGTAACCACCACGCACAGCTGTTTCACCGATTATGGTCCAAGCACACAGTAAGTTGGCTTTAACCTTGGTCCTTTAGGTTGTCACAGACATTCTCTCAGATATGCCAAACAGGCTGTACATGTTACCTGGGAGTCTAAAACGCTGATGGAACTGATATTCGGGTGACACTCAAGTCAAGTGGACCCAATTTCGGCAAAGTCCGGATGGTCTGTGACAGCCAATTCCTCTGCTTGCACCTTCACAATGGTGGGACTGTTAGTAATCCTGGGTATAACCTCCATGCACAAGTACATGGTGGGTGACCACCCAGGTGTGAACCAACGTAAGCAGGGGTCGAGGTGTGGCACCCACACCACATGGAGGAATGCCGCCCCTCTATGGTACTAGGTGGTAGATGACTCTCATCAACCGGTGCAATACCACCACTTTGCTTATTGGAGGCTTGAAGTGGTGGAACCCATGTTTAGTCTCTAGAACTAAGTTCCAGTCAACCCTTCCCTATCTCTTCCATCATGCAGTGTGATTGATGACTTCTGAGGCTATGATGAACATCGTGGCGAGATCCAATATTCCTTACATTTCGAGGATACAGCTCTAAAATGGTGTTTGCAGGCTGGCCGCTAGTTATTACACCGGACCGAACTTATTGGTAGCTCTCTAGGAGGCTTCCGGATCAGCTAGTGTATAATCTTGCTACCTCTACTCTGTCAGATAGTGACTGGAGGGAGTCGGAGTAGTGTGTATGCGGGGAGCATTGTCGAGGCCACGTTATGTCAAGGATCTGAGTATATTCTTACCATGTGTATGCCATATCCAAAAATTTCATTACTTAATACAGCATGTCATTCCCACTTTTTCTTACTGTTGAATACACCATGAATTGTCAAACTAATAGAGCAAGCTTATCTGCAAAAAAAGATCTAAACCTCCAAAGCACTTCCTAATTCATTTCACAAATATACGTGGTCTCAATTCTAATGTTAACGATGTCCATTTCCACTTGCAGTCTGCCAAACCCCATGTACTTTTTCTGACAGAATCTCAGTTATTGGTTGATTCAACTACTGCTCATCTGTTGCCCAAATTATTTGCTGTATGATTCCCCTCGCCTCAAAGGTGGTACATGTGCATATGTCCGTTCCGATATTTCCTGTCAGAGACTTGGTAATTTGGAATCTCCTCTGGCTTAAAATCTCTCTACCTCATTGTGTCAAATTCATCTGTTGTCTCTACCGTTCTCCCAACTCCACTAATTACTTGGAGATCTTTGACTTCCTCTCTTTGCAACTTAACTTTCTCCAGTCCAATTTTCCTAACAGTGAGGTAATTTTCCTAACAGCCAACACTCTTGATCTTTTCTCTCACAAACAACCCTTCTAAGTACACGGTCGAAGTGAGAGGTCCTTTAAGCACCTTAGATCACAACTTGGTGATTGTCTCTTCTCCAGTGGAGCCTTTATCTCATGGCTATTCCCAACCTCGTATTGTTTGGCATTACAAGAATGCAAAATGGGATGATCTGCGAGATTTCTTTTCTTCTTTTCCTTGGTCAGATTACTGTTTCAAAACTTCTGATGTCACAATTTGCTCATTGTGTCAGTGAAATTATTCTTGCAGGAAAGGAATCCTTTATCCCACATTCCCCGTTAAAATCTCGTCCTTTATTTGAACCTTGGTTTTCCAATAAATGTGCTAAGGCTGTTCAAGAGAAGAACGTTGCATATCATAATTGGCTTGTTTCTAATTCTTTAGTTTCATTTTCTGCCTACACCAAAGCTCGCAACAATTGTAAAGCTGTTATTAAGCAGTCCAAACTAGAGTTTGAACAGGCTAAGAGTAGAAAACTTGCTTCTTGCCCTAATGGCAGCCGAGCATTCTGGTCTCTTGCCAAAGTTATTGGCTACAACTCTTGCCAATCTCTGTCCAAACCAGATGGTTCTGTTTTCACTTCAGCCAAGGATAAAGCTGACATGCTAGCATCCCATTTTTCTTCCAACTCATGTATTAATGATCTTGGTAAAACACCTCCCACCATTCTCAACACACTCCATTCAATGCCTCCTGTTGTCTTCCATCAAAAAGATGTCAGAAGGATTTTGATGAATCTTGAAGCTAAGAAAGCTCCAGGTCCCGATAGTATTTCTCCACTTGTTCTCAAAGTCTGTGCTCCTGAACTTACTCCTGTTCTTTGCCACCCTTTTTCATTTTCTTATTCCAAAGGTGTTTTTTCTTCTGCTTTGAAATTTGCTCATATCCAGCCAGTTCCTAAAAAGGTTGACAAATCCTTCCCATCCAATTATCATCCCATTCCAATTACTTCTACTCTTTCTAAAATAATGAAGAAATCAATTAACCGCCAACTCTTAAACTACCTAGAAACCTTCTGATCGTGATTGACGATCACCTGTATGGATTCCGTTAGTGTCGATCCACTGGTGATATTCTGGCTTATGTTACCTATTTATGGATTAATTAAATGGAAAAGTTCGGTGAAACACAAGCAGTTGCTTTTGACATCTCAAAGGCCTTCGATCATGTTTGGCATAAAGGTCTTCTAAACAAGTTTCCATCTTATGGGTTGCCAACTTTTTTTGTAATTGGTTATCCAGTTTTCTCTCTGATTGCTCATTGAGGGTTGTAAGATGTAAAATCTTACATGTTTAATATTTTAGAAAAAAAGGTGTAATTAATATAAAATAAAGATTAGGAAATGGCAATATGGGGCAGCGGAACAGTACTGCCCACAAATTCTAATTAGATAATGGGTCACAGGCAAAGGGATTAAATGTAGACAAAGTAACGAGCAAAGGTTAGCGTGGGAGACTACGGGCCGAACGTGGCTATGGCTACTGGCGAGGAGGTGCGAACAATTTAGGCTAGGACAGAACAATACGAGAAGGACACAATCGGTCGGTCATTCCTTTTGATCGAGGACCCCCGGAGACCAGCCAGGTAGTAAATAGGGGTCAAATGCTCTAGTGAGATTTTAAAATTGGCGTCCGACTGTCGGCGATCGCAAGGTTAGAAGATAGTGAAAAAACAAATTTGTTAAAAGCACAAAGTAGCGGCGCACTTCAAAGAAACAGACAATCTGGGAAAATTTATAATTTATTAAAATAAGAGGTTGCATTGTACATAGTAAAATTAGCTGGAGAAAGGTCGAAGGACGAATAGGGCAGAAAGAAAGTCGAAGAAAAGGAGAAGATTGGTTATAGAACAAAAAAGGGGCAGACCTGACATACTAGGGCGGTACGCGATTGAAATGACAAAAAGGAGTGAACAGGGGAAAAGAAACAGACCCGTCAGTTGAGCTTTATGTGGATGGTTATGAAGATGAGTTAGAAACGATGAGAACCCCGAGTTGAGTATGTGGGGGTGTGTGGAAATGTGTTAGGAAAGGACAAAGTTTAGATTCTCGTCGGCTTTTGGGAAAATGAGTTAGGACAGGAAGTTGTTTTTTGTGTCGTGTTATAAAATGGGACAGATACAGAGTTGAGAATTTGGGAGTATTTTGCGAAGATGAGTTAGAAACGTGGACAGTTGAGGGTTCTGTTGTGGCAGAAAATATGTATCAGTTAACAGTTGAGTGTTTGGACGTGGTGGGAAAAGAGCAGGGTAGCGCCCTGTGAAATTTTCTTCTTGAAGGAGTTCTTAATAGGTGGAGCGGGAAAACGAGGGTAGCACCCTATGAGTTTTTCCTTGTGAAAGGTTTTAATAAGGTGGAGAGAAAGGGAGCGAAATCCGCAGAATCAGTAGCTCAAGAGAAAGGAGCGAAAACTCGGAATTAGTTGCTCGATAAAGTGGCGAATGGAAGTAGCCCGTGTAAGTTGGAAAAAGGCCTCAGGATGAAGATAGCAGTCCCCATATCGACGGAGTATGATAGTATGCAACGTGCCAGCCCAGTTAAAGTGTACAGTGAGTCCATCAGAATACCATGATCCTCATTAGAAAATTCGCTAGGAGTTCTAGAATGAATGCCCTGATATACGATGATGACATTTCCAACTAAGAGCAGGAGGATCCAAAACAGCGAAGCCGCCTAAGAAGAAATTAAGTAAGTGACTAACATAGTATTCTCGTTACCTTAAAGGACTTTAGGACCCTAATAACAGATTAGTGGAGATTTAAGATACTAAGAGATATATACATGTATAAAAAAATATACGTAATGTAGAGAGAGATAAGTTAGATAATAATAATAGAAATATGACAGGTATAACTTTGTAATTAGTGAAAGGAGCTAAATAAGAAGAAAAGGGTGTTAATGATAGTAGTGGCTTTGATTAATAATCAAACATATGTTATGTTATGTTATAAGCAAAAGAGAGAAAAGGAATAGTAGTAGTAGTAGTAGTGGCACATGATGCAAGAAAGCAAGTGTAGGAGCTTATGCAGCATCAGCCAAAAACAAAAAAAAAAAAAAAAATCACACCATTCCCTCCAAATGCCTGTCCAGTTCCTCCTTAAATTTATTTAACCTATCAACTTCTACAACGACAGATGGAAGTTTGTTCCAGCAATTAACCACCCGCTGGCTAAAGGCAAATTTCCACACATCTATTCTACATCTGTCCTTTCTTAATTTGAACTTATGTCCCCGTAGGTTGGTATTCTGAACAAGTGGAAGGATCCCATCAGAATTCAGCGTGCTCAACCCATTCAAGGCCTTATAGACCTCAATCAGATCACCGGGCAGGTGCCTAGTCTCCAGCCACTGCAATTTGCAGAACTTAAGCCTCTCTTGGTAAGAGAATCCCTTCATTCCCCTCACCAATCGTGTTGCTCTTCTCTGTACACGCTCAAGCAAATCTACACCTTCCTAAAATGAGACCTCCAGACCTGTACGCAGTACTCAAGGCGTGGCCTGACCATTGCCTTATACAGAGGGACAATCACCTCCTTTTCCCTGCTAGCAAAATTCCTATATATCATTGACAAAACCCCATTACCCGCCCTAGCAGCCTGTCTGCACTGCTCAGAAAACTTCATATCTGACTGCACAATTACTCCCAGGTCTTTTTCATTTTCTACCACCTTAAGTGTAGTACCACACAGTTGGTAGGTTTCTCTGGGGTTACTTCTACCCATATGCAGTACTTTGGATTTGTCAAGGTTGAACTTCAGTTGCCACTTCTTAGCCCATCTGCCCAAATTATCTAGATCCTGTTGCAGTAGCACACTGCCATTACTGTCATTAACAACCCTGCCAACCTTTGTGTCATCTGCAAACTTCGACATTAAGCCTGATATACCTTCATCAATATCATTAATAAATACACAAAACAACAGTGGACCGAACACCGAACCCTGTGGGACTCCACTAATAACATTAGTCCACGAAGAGCAGCACCCATTGATTACCACCCTCTGTCTTCTCCCACTTAACCATCCTTTTATCCATTGTAGCAACTTACCCTTAATACCATTCTGCTCCAATTTGTACAGTAGTCTTCCATGCGCAACAGTGTCAAAAGCTTTCCTGAAATCCAAGTATATGATATCAAAATTATTTTTTGCATCCAGTTCCTTTGTGACCACATCATAATAACCAATCAAATTTGTCAGACAAGACTTTCCCTTAACAAACCCATGCTGTGTTTGAATTATTGCTGCAGTCTTGTCTAGATGATCCTGCAATGCATCTTTAACCAGCGACTCCATTATTTTACCCGGAACAGAAGTTAAACTAACTGGTCTGTAATTACTCGTGTCACTCTTCGATCCACCTTTGTGAATTGGGGACACATTTGCACATCTCCAGTCCGTGGGAACCTCCCCTGAGTCCAAGGATGCTCTCATAATTATGGCTAAGGGTTTGCTTAGTTGCTTTGCCGCCTCCTTTAAAATAACTGGATAGATCCCATCCACCCCAGGTGCCTTTCTTATGTTTAACTTCAACAATTTCTCCTCCACTTTGCTCTCAGTTATTACAAAATCATTAAGCACACTGCTACAATTTGATAACCTTCTTCCATTTTCAAATTGTAATAATTCCTCACGTGTGAATGTAGATGCAAAATACTCATTCAGTTTGTTTGCTATCTGAGCAGGATCATCAACAGTCGAACCATCGATGTCAAGTGGACCAATCATATTCATCCCCTTCCTTTTAGAGTTTATATAAGTAAAGAAATCCTTGCTGTTTTTCTTAGCATCTTTTGCCAAAGATTTCTCGTAATCCGCCTTCGCCTGCCGAACCTCCTTTGTGACCTGATTACAGACTAGCTTATATCTGCCACAGGCTTCTGCGTCACCTGATAATTTATATGCATCCCATGCATTTTTCTTCTCTGTCACGAGTCTCATTAGTTCATTTGATAACCATTTAGGCCTAAACCTTGAACGATATTTCTTAATCGATATATAAAGTCTAGTAGCTTCCACGATTAATTCTTTGAATGCTTCCCACTTAGAATTTACTGTTTGTAACATCGTCAGTTGATCCCACTGTACAGAATTTAAAAATTGTCTGAGACCACTGTACTCCCCTTTACGGAAGCAAAAACCCTTTCCTTTACCCCTGACGGCAGTTACCTCTTTGAGTAAATCCCACTTCAGCACACTGTGATCACTGCCACCTAGTGGTTCCTTTATCTGCAAATTCTTAATACACGAATGATCACTGCTGATAACCAGATCAAGAGTGTTACTTTCTCTGGTTGCCTCTCGAACATGCTGCTGCAGAAAACAATCATCCAATAAATCCACAAAAGTCTGACTAGTGTGTGAGTGACCAACCCACAAGTTCCAGTCAATATCTGGGAAGTTAAAATCCCCCATTATAAGACATTCTGATTTACTGGCCCACTCTATTTCTCTGTACAATTGTTCATTGTACTCATTCAAGTCATTAGGCCTATAACACACTCCTACTCTTATTTTTCCTTTTGCAGTGCTTATCTCACACCAACTGACTCAACAGAGCACTGTTCATCTATATTAACTGGGTGCACTTCCTTTGATTTTATGTTTTTCTTAATTAACAGCATAACACCCCCTCCCTTTCTGTCCTGTCTATCCTTTCTGTACACATTGTACTCCCCAAATTCCAGTTCTGCATTCCTTATATCTTTGTGACACCACGTCTCTGCTATCCCAACGATATCCGCCTTTGATGTCTTGACCAACACTTCAAATTCATCAAATTTATTTACTATACTTCTAGCATTGGCATACATGCAAGCATACATGCTCCTATGCCTATTCCCTGTTACCCTAACACATCCCATATACCCAACTATTCCATGATGACTGCCATCCGTCCCTGAAACCCCCAACACCCCTCGCTCCAGGTCGCTTCTTATTCTAATAGAAGTTGTGCAAGAATCACCTTCACCTCTGCCTGCGGTTACTGTTAAACTATTAGTCTTTGTATCCCCCCCAAACTAGCAGTTTTCCGACCCACCTAACACTGCCTCGATAGCATCAGCAAATATTCTTGCACCCTTTCTATTTAAGTGTATCCCATCCCTGTAGAAGCAATCTCTCCTGTTAACAAGTACAGTCCAGGCTGAAAAAAATTCTACCCCTTGAGCCTTGCACAATCTTTCCAGGGCCGAATTGATCGACAAGGCTCTCATCATGTACTCCCTCCTATCGTGTCTGGGCAGAATTGGAGACACTTTCAAATTCAACCCTATTTCACGGCTTTTTTCAACAGTGACCTGTACTTGTTGAGTAATTCCGCCGGTCTCCTACTCTTAATATCATTAGTACCAACGTGTACAACTATATCACCTTTTGTGCCCTTGAAAGATGATATCCGCTCTACAATGTCATCAACCTCTGCCCCTGGCAGACATACCCTGGTCCTGTTCCACCTATCCTTTTTACAAAATATATTCCCTGTCTCCCTGACAATAGAGTCACCAACAATAACTAGTTCCTTTGGGACCAGCGCATTCTGCTTTGGAGATTGCCGCCGTGTTGCCTGATGCCCAGGAGTGAGCTCTGGCGTTGAGGTGGGCAGCTGAGAGCCTGATGGGCCCCTCAATTTAGATCTTTCGAGGGCATCCACCCTGTCCTTCAAACTCTCATATAGGCCCATAACAACGCTGAGTTGTCGCCTGATTTCCTTACACTCCTTACATCGCGCACACACAAAGACATCCCCCATGGCAATATCATGTTCCGTTCCAGAGAGTTCGGCAAACATTTCACAAGTTGCACATTTTTTTAGGCTGTGATGCGTTGGAGAATTGCCCCCCTCAGTTCTCCCCTGATTCACAGCACTCCTGCCACTTTGTGCCCGTTGCTTTGCTGCTCTAGTCTGGGGCATGGTAGTTTAAATTAATAAAATCAATAAATTAAATATCAATAGTATTTGAATAGAAACTATTAAATAGAAACAGTGAAGCGTATTACTATATAATTATGCGTTAGAGCTACCCAGCTACCTCAATTAAAAAATTTGAATTCCCTACCACTATATCCAAAAACAATGGCTACAAAATGGAACGAAATAACGGTTTTACCTATCGTAAGTAAAATCCACAAAAACTCTTTATCTAAATTAAAAATAAAAAATAACCAGCGTAACTATAACTATATGACTACGTATTAATACAATATAAAATAACAATCATGTAAATAAAAGGCAAACACTTATCGTTTTTGCGGAGCCTGTAACTGTCAGCTGTAACTTTTAAAGAGATTCCAAGAGAATATTTGTCATAAGTTGTTTCCTGAAAAATGTAGGTATGATTAGCATTTTGGAAGGGGAGGGTAAAGTCCTAAACCTGTGTATAAGGTAAGAATTATGGAGCATGTAAGGAAATTTATGGATCATGTGCAAGGAAGGAAATTCATGGATCATGTGCAAGGAAGAAACTATAACAGTTGCTGTACTAATATCGTTTGTGTTGTGAAGGAAAGGATAACATTAATAGAGTATAACCAATGTACGTAATTGTATATATAACTAATACTAAGTAGACAAAGTTGGATATTAATAGTACATGCCTCAGTTTGTTCATTTTTTTATGTTGTATATATATGTAAATAAACTGTTATATTATATATTTGTGTGTGTAGTTTGTCATCCTGGAACACCCAGCTTTTCCGAAGGGAATTATAATTAATCGAGAAGTTCCCTTGAATTTGGAATTCTTCTGTGAAGTAAAGTCAGATGCGTAAGTGGGGGAAATAAGAATAAAGTGGACAAAACCTAAAAGGGAACAAAAATAAATAAAAGTAAAAATATAAGAAACAAAAAAATTATATATAAATCATCAATCTTTTATTCCACCCCCCACAGGGTGATTGTAGATGGCCCTCTGTCTTCTAACTTCTCCGCTAATGCCGGTGCCCCCCAATGTTCAGTTCTTTCCCCCCACACTCTTTTCCTCTTGCATATTAATGACCTTGTTCCATTGACTGGAAATCCTACCCATAGTTTTGCTAATGAAAGCACGTTGCATTCCACTTTCCATTTTGAGAAATCTTGTCCTGCTCAATCAGCTTCAACTTCTCAAATATCTACTACCAATTCCTTAAATGCTGTTCTCCAGGTAATTCTCCAGTGGGGCAAAGACAACTTAGTTGATTCCAATCCTTCTAAAACTCAGTCTTCTCTTAAATCTTGAAAAAAGGATTCTTCTGCTCCTATGCTTATATATGGTGACACTGATTTCAAAGCAAAATGATATGTCTTTTGGGGATTACCCTGACTTCTAATCTCTCTTGGCACAAGCATATTACAAATATTGCTTCCTCTGCATCTAAAAAACTTGGTTTTCTCTTTCGCTCTTGACGTTACTTTCTTCCAAACAGCTGTTCACTCTTTACAAATCGCAAATCAGTCCTACCATGGAATATTGTTCCCACATCTGAGGTGGTGGATCCAAATCCTCTCTCAGGCTTCTTAATTCCGTTCAGAAGAGGGCAGTTAAGTTAATTAATGATTCATCTCTAACAGTCTCTCTCCACTCGTCGTTTCACAGGCGTACTATTTCTGTTGCATGCCTCTTCTACAGATATTTCCATGGGCACTGTTCTTCTGAATTGGCTTCCATATTTCCCGCTCTCTCTTTCAAATCAGTCCGAACACGTGCCGCCACCAGCCAACATCCATTTACTGTCCAACTTCAAACTCACAGAACCAACTTGTCATCTTCCTTGTTTATTCATTCAACTGCTGTTTTCTGGAACAATCTTCCTTCGTATTTCCTGAAAATTACAGTCTACAGAAGTTCAAGTCCAATGTCAACAAATATCTTCTTCGTCTTCTCAACCTCCAACCCAAGCAGGGTACTAAGAACGCTCGGCTACCATTAGGGCAAGAAGCAAGTTTTCTACTCTTAGCCTGTTCAAATTCTAGTTTGGACTGATTAATAATGGCTTTACAATTGTTGCGAGCTTTGGTGTAGGCAGAAAATGAAACTGAAGAATTAGAAACAAGCCAATTACAATATGCAACATTTACTTGAACAGACGTAGCACATTTATTGGAAAACCGAGGTTTAGATAATGAACGAGATTTTAAAGTGGAGTGTAGGATAATGGATTCCATTCCTGCAAGAATAAATTCACTGACACAATGTGAGCAAACGTTGACATCAGAAGTTTTGAAACAGTAATCCGACCAAGGAAAAGAAATCTCACAGGTCATCCCATTTTGCATTCTTGTAATGCTAAACGATATGAGGTTGGGAATAGCCATGAGATAAAGGCTCCACTGGAGAAGAGACAATCACCAAGTTGTGATCTGAGGTGCCTAAAGGACCTCCAACTTCGACCATGTACTTAGAAGGGTTGTTTGTGAGGAAAAAGATCAAACATGTTGGCTGTATGGTTGGGATTGTCCGGTATTCTTGTAGGTAAATAAACAATCTGTGCAAGGTCATTAGTAATTGCAAAAGCCTCAACATCTTGACCAGCTGGTTTGGTGTGACTAGAAAACAGAAGCCAGCTGGAGTTGTGAACATTAAAATCACCATGGAAAATTACGTTACTATTAGGAAAGTTGGACTGGAGGAAGTTAAGTTACAAAGAGAGGAAGTCAAAGAGCTCCAAGTAATTAGTGGAGTTGGGAGAACGGTACAGACAACAGGTGAATTTGATATAGTGAGGTTAAGAGATTTTAAGCCAGAGAAGATCGAAAAGAGGAGATTCCAAATTACCAAGTTTCTGACAGGGAATATCGGAAAGGACATAAGCACAAGTACCACCTTTGAGGCGAAAGGAATCATACAGCAAATAATTTGGGCAACTGAGATGAGCAGTAGTTGAATCAACCGATAACTGAGATTCTGTTAGAAAAAGTACATGGGATTTGGCAGACTGCAAGTGGAAATGGACATCACTGAGATTAGAATTGTGACCACGTATATTTGTGAAATGAATTAGGAAGTGTTTGGGAGGTTTAGATCTTTTTGCAGGTAAGCTTACTCTATTCGTTAGACAATTCATGGTGTATTCAATAGTAAGAAAAAGTGAGTGGGATAAGTGTACTCCATCCCTGTAGAAGTAGTGGGTGGGACTGCTTCTACAGGGATGGGGTACGCTTAAATAGAAAGGGTGCAAGAAGTATGAAGTAATGAAATTTTTGGATATGGCATACACATGGTAAGAATATACCTAGATCCTTGACATAATGTGGCCTTGACAATGCCCCCCACATACATGCTACTCGGACAGCGCCTCCGTAGCCTGGTGGGAAGGAGCAGCAGTGCGTAGCACATGCTTCTTGATTAGACTGGGGTTCGAGCCCGTCACCACCAAATACAGAGGATGCACCCATGTTCCCGGGGCCCAGTGTGGGGGCTCTTTCTTTTTGCATGTGGGGTGGGACTCTCTGCCCTCAATGTTTGTGGGAGGAGGACAGGAAGGAGGAAGTGTTCTCCCCCTTCCATGTAAATTTTATAGTCAGTGAAAAGGGGAGAGCACTTCCTCATTGCTCTCCTTTTTTCACTGGTGTTGGGGGTAGAGGGTCCCCCTGTATGTGGGGTGGGAGGAGCGGCGGGGACGGAGTTCTCCAGCGTTGGGCTTTGGGAACATCGATGCAGTGACTCCCCCCCCTCGTCCACTGAGGTCAGTGCGCCCATGCCCTAATGTCGGGGTGGTTGAATATTGTGTAGCATTTGACTGGGTGGGGGTTTTGCTTCGTAGCCTGCTGGGGTCCATTTTGCATGAGGGGCCGGAGCGGGAGTGGAGGTGGCAGAAGTGGATGAAGATTGGTGGTAATGGAGAGAAGGTCCATTATGGCTACAGGTTGGAATATGAATGGTGCATTTTACTCTTTCAGATTTTGACTTGTGCTCTTTGGTGGTTTCAGAATTGTTGCTCCTTTGGTTTTGAATTGTTCTTGGCCTTTGCCTTTCTTTTGATTTTTAAATTCGTTTTATTTCACTGTCTGTAATTTCATCTTACATTACAATTACTGTTATCTTCTAAGTTTAATATTAAATATATATTTTTATTATTATTATTATTATTAGCTGTTTGGTGCAGGGGGGGTGCCTGAGGCTTATGCTGCACCAGCCAAAAAAATTTTCTAAGTTACTGTAGAATAGCTGAATTCTCACCTTATGCTTGCCTTAAAAGGCTATTATTTAGCCAATTCTCATGTCTTTAGACAAGTCAACCCATACTTTTGTCCACTACTGTACGTGTAGTGAGAAATTTATGAGTTCATTGTAGGTGCAAGGATGTAGAGCTGTTGGAACAAGCACAGAGAAGAGCAAGATTAATGAATGGAACAAAGGGTTGCTCTTAAGAAGAAAGGCTTCAGTTTTGCAAATTATAATGTCTGGAGACTAGGCACCTGCGAGGTGATCGCAGGTGCCTACACTAACAGAAACAAAAACAGGTGCAGGTATACTTGTGTGTACACCAATGCTAGGAGTTTAGTAAATAAATTTGATGAATTTGAGGTATTGCTCAAAACATCAAAGGCAGATATTGTTGGGATATCAGAGATGTGGTGTCACACAGATATAAGGGAGCAGAACTGCAATTTGGGGAGTACAACGTCTACAGAAAGGATAGGAAGGGGGGAGGGGTTATGCTATTAGTTAAGAAACACATAAAAACCAAGGAAGTGAAGCCAGTCGACATCGCTGGACAGTGCAGTGTTGAGTCAGTTTGGTGTGACATATGCATTGGGAGATCAAAATTGAGAGTAGGAGTGTGCTATAGGCCTAATGACTCTGATGAGTATAATAAGGAACTGTACAGGGAAATAGAGTGGGCCAGTAAATCAGAGAGTCTTATAATGGGAGATTTTAATTTCCCAGATATTGACTGGAATTTGGGGGCTGGTTACTCACACACTAGCAGGGCTTTTGTGGATTTATTGGATGATTGTTTTCTACATCAGCATGTTCGTGAGGCAACTAGAGGGAGTAATACTCTTGATTTGATTATCAGCAGTGATTCTTCATGCATTAAGAATCTGCAGATAAATGAACCACTAGGTGGCAGTGATCACAGTGTGCTGAAGCGGGATTTACTGAAAGAGGTAACTACCATTAGGGGTAAAGGGAAGGGTTATTGCTTCCGTAAAGGCGACTACGATGGACTGAGACAGTATTTAAATTCTATACAGTGGGACCAACTGATGATGTTACCAACAGCAAATTCAAAATGGGAAGCATTCAAAGAACTTATCTTGGAAGCTACTAGGCTTTACATACCAACTAAGAAATATTGTTCAAGGTTTAGGCCAAAATGGATGTCAGATGAACTAATGAGGCATATGGCAGAGAAGAAAAATGCATGGGATACTTACAAATTAACACATGACACAGAAGCCTATGATAGATACAAGTTGATATGCAACCAAGTTACAAAGGAGGTTAGGCAGGCGAAGGCAGATTACGAGAAATCCTTGGCAAGGGATGCAAAGAAAAACAGCAAAGAGTTCTTTACTTATGAAAACTCCAGAAGGAAGGGGATGAATCAGATTGGTCCACTTGATATTGATGGGTCAACTGTTGATGATCCTGCTCAGGTAGCTAACAAACTAAATGAATATTTTGCATCGACATTCACACATGAGGAGTTATTCAGCAAGGGGAATGCCAGAGGTGAAGATAAACACAAGAAAGGCACCCGGGGTGGATGGGATCTATCCAGTTATATTAAAGGAGGCAGCAAAGGAAGTAAGCAAACGCTTAGCCATAATTATGAGAGCTTCCTTGGACTCAGGGGAGGTACCCATAGACTGGAAATGTGCAAATGTGACCCCAATTCACAAAGGAGGATCAAAGGCTGACACAAGTAATTATAGACCTGTGAGCTTCACTTCTGTTCCAGGAAAATTAATGGAGGCACTGGTTAAAGAAGCACTGCAGGATCATTTAGACAAGACTTCAGTTATAGCTCAGACACAGCATGGTTTTGTTAAGGGGAAGTCTTGCCTGACCAACTTGATTGGATACTATGATACAGTCACAAAAGAACTGGATGCAGGGAATAACTTTGATATTATATACTTGGATCTTAGAAAGGCTTTTGATACTGTTGCACATGGAAGACTGCTACACAAATTGGAGCAGTGTGACATTGGAGGCAAATTGCTGCTATGGATAAAGGGGTGGTTGAGGGGGAGAAGACAGAGAGTGGTAATCAATGGACACTGCTCATCGTGGACTAATGTTATTAGTGGAGTTCCTCAGGGCTCAGTGTTGGGTCCATTATTGTTTTCTGTATTTATAAATGATATTGATGATGGTATATCAAGCTTAATGTCCAAGTTTGCAGATGATACAAAGGTTGGCAGGGTTGTCAAGGACACTACTGACACTATGCTGCTGCAACAGGATCTGGAAAGGTTGAGCAGATGGGCTGAGAGGTGGCAAATGAAGTTTAACATTGACAAATGTAAAGTACTACACATGGGAAACAGCAACCCCAGAGCAACGTATCAACTCTGTGGTACTACACTGACAGTGGTAGAGAATGAAAGGGACTTGGGGGTGGTTGTGCAGGCAGATATGAAGTTCTCTGAGCAGTGCAGACGGGCTGCAAGAGTAGCTCGTGGAGTATTGTCAATGATATACAGGAATTTTTCAAGCAGGGATAAGGAGGTGATTATTCCATTGTATAAGGCAATGGTCAGGCCACACTTAGAGTACTGTATACAGGTCTGGAGGCCTCATTTCAAGAAGGATGTAGAGCTGCTGGAACGAGTACAGAGAAGGGCAACAAGATTAGTGAATGGAACAAAGGGGTGCTCTTACGAAGAAAGGCTTAAGTTTTGCAAATTACAGTGTCTGGAGACTAGGCACCAGCGAGGTGATCTGATAGAGGTGTATAAAGCCTTGAATGGTTTAAGCATGCTCAATGCTGATGGGATTCTTCCTCTAGCTCAGAAAAATCACCTGAGAGGGCATAAATTCAAATTGAGGAAAGACAGATGTAGGATAGACGTGCGGAAATTTGCCTTTAGCCAGCGAGTGGTTGGTTGGTGGAACACACTTCCATCCCTTGTGGTGGAGGTTGATAGCCTAAATAAGTTTAAGGCTCAGCTGGACAGATTTTTTGAACGAACAGAGCGGTGAAGTGGAAGTGGGTTTTTTTTTTTTTATGCTATTGCTGCATAAGCTTGCTTTCTTGCATCATATGCCTCTACTAATGCTAATCTCAATGTGTTGGGTCCATATGACTAGAAAACTGAAGCCAGCTGGAATTGTGAATATTAAAATTGCCAAAGAAAATTACCTCACTTCTAGGAAACTTGGCCTGGAGAAAGTAGTTTCAAAGAAGGGAAGTGAAGGTTCCAAGTGATTTAGTGTAGTTACAAAAACAATAGAAGCAACAGATGAATTTGGAACCTCCTCTTTTTGGTTTCTCTGGCGTAAAGTCTCTTGATTTTAAGCCAGGAAAGATCGAAAAGAGGAGATTCCAAAATCTTTGACAGGAAATATCAGAGCAGCATATAAGTAAAAAAGAAATCTAAAGAAGAAAAAATTAGTCAAGAAACTCTTGTCATGATGAACCAAGGACAACAAATGAAGAGTAAGATAAACACTGACAAGGACAATATCGAGTATACTGAGTTATGTAAAGTCATTAGAAAGTGGATCAGAGAGGACATGAGAAGATTTAACACAAGAAAAGTAGACTAAGCATTAAGCAAAAAGAAAGGGCTTAAATCAGCAGACATGAGTAATAATATAGAAAGAAAAATTATACTAAATCTGAAGACTAGTGACATAAATAACAAAGAAGGCTTAATTCAAATAGCAGAAGATTACTATAAAGTATTATATGAGGAGCAAGGGAATGATACAAGCGGTGGGGAACACAGATTGGTGAGGAAGAGAGAACAGTTGGTTGATTTTTGGCTGCTGTAAAGGGATAAGTATTTTTACCATATTCTTTGTTAATTAACATACTACATTGTGTTTTACAGAGATATTAAATAGGTTTAGTAGCGTTCGTTGGCTTCTTTTGAATTTAACCAGCGATTTTTGGAAGTTACTACTCCCAGTGTTGGCGCAAATATTGTTGAACTAGCCGCCATATTGTAGTCAATAAGAAATAGCATAATATATATATATATATATATATATATATATATTGAACTGATAGTGTAAGGTATAAAGTAAAACTAGATAGTTAATAGGAAGCACTGTATTAGGAATCTGTTAGCATATTATAGTATTATCAGTTAATCAAAAATATTATTAATCTTATTAAATTTCATTGTTAATTAAATTGTATTTAAACAGAAATTATGACCCAGATATACCTGCGAAGCAAAGATCACAGACTAGCGAGAGTGCTGTGACTCTGGGGAAAAATGAAGAGGGCGATTCTCCAATACATCACAATTTCAAAAAATGTGCGAAATGTGAAATATTTGCTGACTTCCTAAACCAGGACATGATCTAGCCAATGAGGATGCCTTTGTATGTGCTAGGTGTCTAAAGTGTCATGAAATTAGGTGTCAGCACAGCATTCTGATGGGTGTCTATGAGAGTTTGAGGTGTAGGGTAAATGCCCTCAAAGAAATTAATGAAGGGCCTGCCAAGCTCAATGGCAGAGCTCACTCCTGTGTATCAGCTGCTACTCCTGCCCACCTCCGTAGCCAGGTGGGCAGGAGTAACAGCGCGTAGCACACGCTTCTTGATTAGACCGGGGATGGAGCCCGTAACCACCAAATACGGAGGATGCGGAAAGGTTAGAGAATGACCACCGCACATCCCCGGAGCAATATGGCCTTAGTTGCTAATACTCCTAAAAACCAAAACAACAACAGCAAAATGCACTGGTCCTAGAGAAACTAGTTATTGTTGGTTGACTCTATTGTCAGGGAGACAGAGAATATACTATGCAAGAAGGATAGGTGGAACAGGACCAGGGTATGTCTTGTCTGACAGGGGCAAAAAATGAAGACATTGTAGAGCAGATATTTTTTAATGGCAAAAAAAGAGATGATGTTGTACACGTTGGAACTGATGACATTAAGAGTAAGAGACTTGCTGATTTACTCAACAAGTATAGCTCAATGTTGAAAAAAAGTTGGAAGTTAGGATTGAATGTGAAAGTGTCTGCAGTTCTGCCCAGACATGATAGAAGGGAGTATATGATGAGAACCTTGTTGGTCGATTCGGCCCTGGAGAGATTTTGCAAGGCTCAAGGGGTAGAATTTTTTTCAGCCTGGTCTGTGCTTTTACAGGAGAGACTGCTTCTACAGGGATGGGATACACTTAAATAGAATTGGTGCAAGAATATTTGCTGATGCTATCGAGGCAGTGTTAGGTGGGTCAGAAAACCGCTGGCTTGGGGGGGGATACACAGACTAAAAGGTTAACAGTGGCTGCAGGCAGAGGCAAAAGTCATTCTTGCACTGCTTCTATTGGAATGAGCAGCAGCCTGGAAAGCAAGGTAATGGAGATTTCCAGGACTGCTGGAAGTCATTGTGGAATAAGTAAATAATGTGCTGTGTTAGGGTAACTAAGAGTAGAAACAGGTGCATGTACACCAATGCTAGGAGTATAGTTAATAAATTTGATGAGCTTGAAGTGCTAGTCATGACATCAAAGGCAGATATTGTTGGGATATCAGAGATATGGTAGTAGCACAGACATAAATAGTGCAGAATTGGAATTTGGAGAGTACAGTGTGTATAGAAAGGATAGACAGGAAGGGAGGATGGGTTATGCTGTTAGTCAAGAAACACATAAAACCTAAGGAAGTGCATCCACTTGATGTTGGTGGACAATGCAATGTTGAGTCTATTTGGTGTGACATAAGCACTGGGAAAGGAAAAAATGAGATTAGGTGTGTGTTATAGGCCTAATGAATCTGATGAGTATAATGAGAATTTGTGCAGAGAAATAGTGGGCCAGTAAATCAGAATGCCTTGTAATGGGGGATTTTAGTTTTCCAGATATTGACTGGAACTTGTGGGTTGGTCACTTGCACTCTACCAAGACTTTCGTGGATTTATTGGAGTGTTGTTTTCTACAGCAACATGGTCGAGAGGCAACTAGAGGGAGTAATACTCTTGATCTGATTACCAGCAGTGATTATTTGTGCATTAAGAATTTGCAGATAAAGGAACCGCTGGGTGCCAGTGATCACAATGTACTGATGTGGGAATTACTTAAAGATGTAACTACCATCAAGGCTAAAGGGAAGGGCTTTTGCTTTCACAAAGGTGACTACAGACATCTCAGACAGTTTTTAAATTCTGTACAGTGGGATCAACTGATGATGTTACCAACAGTGAATTCTAAATGGGAAACCTTCAGGGACTTAATTTTGGAGGCTATTAGGCTTTTCATTCCAACTAAGAAATACTGTTCAAGGTTTAGGCCTGAATGGATGTCAGAGGAATTAATGAGGCTCGTGGCAGAGAAGAAAAATGTGTGGGATGCATATAAATTATCAGACAACACTGAAGCCTATGGCAGATATAAACTAGTCTGTAATCAAGTCATAAAGGAGGTTAGGCAGGCGAAGGCAGATTACGAGAAATCTAGCAAAGGATTCAAAGAAAAACAGCAAAGAGTTCTTTACTTATGCAAACTCTAAAAGGAAAGGGATGAATCAGATTGAATCACTTAACATAGATGGCTTGACTATTAATGATCATGCTCAGGTAGCTGATAAACTGAGTGAGGATTTTGCATCTACATTCACACATGAGGAGAGTGCCAGAAGTTTATCAAACTCTAACAGGGAACTAAGTGATTTTGTAATAACTGAGAGCAAAGTAAAGGAGAAATTGTTGAAGTTTAAACATAAAAAAGGCACCTGGGATGAATGGGATTTATCCAGTTATATTAAAGGAGGCAGCAAAGGAAAAAAGCAAACCCTTAGCCATAATTATGAGAGCTTTCATGGACTGGAGGTGTGCACATTAGCATTAGTAGAGGCATATGATGCAAGAAAGCAAGCTTATTCAGCATCAGCCAAAAAAATAAAAAAAATAAAAAATAAACACACACCACTCCCATTTCACCCCTCCGTTCGTTCGAAATACCTGTCCAGTTGAGCTTTAAATTTGTTTAGGCTATCAACTTCAACAACAAGTGATGGAAGTCAGTTCCACCAACCAACCACCCGCTGGCCAAAGGCAAATTTCCGCACATCTATCCGACATCCGTCCTTCCTCAATTTGAATTTATGCCCTCTGAGGTGATTATTCTGAGCAAGATGAAGAATCCCATTGGCATTGAGCATGCTCAAACCATTCAAAGCCTTATACACCTCTATCAGATCACCTCGACGGTGCCTAGTCTCCAGACTGTAATTTGCAAAACTTAAGCCTTTCTTCGTAAGAGCAACCCTTTGTTCCATTCACCCGTTCCAGCAGCTCTACATCCTTCTTGAAATGAAGCCTCCAGACCTGTATACAGTACTCAAGATGTGGCCTAACCATTGCCTTATACAAGGGAATAATCACCTCCTTATCCCTGCTAGAAAAATTCCTGTATATCATTGACAAGACACCATGAGCTACTCTTGCAGCTCGTCTGCACTGCTCAGAGAACTTCATATCTGCCTGCACAAATACCCCCAGGTCCTTCTCATTCTCCACCACAGTCAGTGTAGTACCACAGAGTTGATACGTTGCTCTGGGGTTACTGTTTCCCATATGTAGTACTTTACTTTTGTCAATGTTAAACTTCATTTGCCACCTCACAGCCCATCTGTTCAACCTTTCCAGATCCTGTTGCAGCAGCATAGCGTCAGTAGTGTCCTTAACAACCCTGCCAACCTTTGTATCATCTGCAAACTTGGACATTAAACTTGATATCCCATCATCAATATCATTCATAAACACCGAAAACAACAACGGACCCAACACTGAACCCTGAGGAACTCCACTAATAACATTAGTCCACGTTGAGCAGTGTCCATTGATTACCACTCTGTCTTCTGCCACTCAATCATCCCCTTATCCATAGCAGCAATTTGCCTCCAATGCCACACTGCTCCAATTTGTGCAGCAGTCTTCCATGTGCAACAGTATCAAAAGCCTTTCTAAGATCCAAATATATAATATCAAAGTTATTCCCTGCATCCAGTTCTTTTGTGACTACATCATAGTATCCAATCAAATTGGTCAGACTATAACTGAATTCTTGTCTAGATGATCCTGCAGTGCTTCTTTAACCAGTGCCTCCATTAATTTACCTGGAACATAAGTTAAACTAACAGGTCTATAATTACTTGTGTCAGCCTTTGATCCTCCTTTGTGAATTGGGGTTACATTTGCACATCTCCAATCTATGGGTACCTCCCCTGAGTCCAAAGAAGCTCTCATAATTATGGCTAGGGGTTTGCTTACTTCCTTTGCTGCCTCCTTTAATATAACTGGATAGATCCCATCCACCCCAGGTGCCTTTTTTTATGTTTATCCTCAACAATCTCTCCTCCACTTTCCTCTCAGTTATTACAAAATCATCCAGCTCACTGCCAATGTTTACTTTACCTACATCATTCTCCTTCCTGAATAACTCCTCATGCGTGAATGTAGATGCAAAATACTCGTTTAGATTGTTAACCACCTGAGCAGGATCCTCACCTGTTGAACCATCAATATCCAGTGGACCAATCTGATTCATCCCTTTCCTTCTTGAGTTTACATAGGTAAAGAACTCTTTTCTGTTTTTCTTTGCATCCTTTGCCAAGGATTTTTCGTAGTCTGCCTTTGCCTGCCTAATCTCCTTTGTGACTTGGTTACAGACCAACTTATATCTATCATAAGCTTCCATGTCACCCATTAATTTGTATGTATCCCATGCATTTTTCTTCTCTGCCACATGTCTCATTAGTTCATCTGACAACCATTTAGGCCTAAACCTTGAACAATATTTCTTAGTTGGTATGTAAAGCCTGGTAGCCTCCAAGATTAGTTCCTTGAATGCTTCCCATTTTGAGTTTGCTGTTGGTAACATCATCAGTTGGTCCCACTGTATAGAATTTAAATACTGTCTCAGACCATCATAGTCGCCTTTACGAAAACAAAAACCCTTCCCTTTACCTCTGATGGTAGTTACCTCCTTGAGTAAATCCCACTTCAACACACTGTGATCACTGCCACCTAGTGGTTCATTTATCTGCAGATTCTTAATGCATGAAGAATCACTACTGATAATCAGATCAAGAGTATTGCTCCCCCTTGTTGCCTCACGAACATGCTGATGTAGAAAACAATCATCCAATAAATCCACAAATGCCTTGCTAGTGTGCGAGTGACCAACCCACAAATTCCAGTCAATATCTGGGAAATTAAAATCCCCCATTATAAGACTCTGTGATTTACTGGCCCACTCTATTTCCCTGTACAATATCTTATTATACTCATCAGAGTCATTAGGCCTATAGCACACTCCTACTCTCAATTTTGATTTCCCTATGCTTATGTCACACCAAACTGACTCGACACTGTCCTGTCCATCGATGCCGACTGGCTTCACTTCCTTGGACTTTATGTTTCTTAATTAATAGCATAACCCCTCCTCCCCTCCTGTCCTGTCTATCCTTTCTATACACATTGTATTCCCCAAATTCCAGTTCCGCATTACTTATATCTGTGTGACACCACGTCTCTGATATCCCAACAATATCTGCCTTTGATGTTTTGAGCAATACCTCAAATTCATCAAATTTATTTACCAAACTCCTAGCATTGGTGTACACGCAGGTATACATGCACCTGTTTCTATTCTTAGCTACCCTAACACAACCCATGTGTTTACTTGTACCACAATGACTCCCAGCAGTCTCTGAAATATCCTGCATCTTGTTTTTCAGGCTTCTTCTCATTTCAATAGAAGCAGTGCAAGAATCACTTCCACCTCTGCCAGTGGCTACTGTTAATCTATTAGTTTTTGTATCCCCCCAACTAGCAGTTTTCCGACCCACCTAACACTGCCTCGATAGCATCAGCAAAAATTCTTGCACCCTTTCTATTTAAGTGTATCCCATCCCTGTAGAAGCAATCTCTCCTGTTAACAAGTACAGTCCAGGCTGAAAAAAATTCTACCCCTTGAGCCTTGCACAATCCCTCCAGGGCCGAATTGATCGACAAGGCTCTCATCATATACTCCCTCCTGTCGTGTCTGGGCAGAATTGCAGACACTTTCAAATTCAACCCTAATTCACGGCTTTTTTTTTCAACAGTGACCTGTACTTGCTAAGTAATTCCATCACTAATTCATCAGTAATTTCATCACTAAAATGTATCACTAATTCACAAACGGGGTTCAAAAGGTGACGTAAGTAACTGTAGACCTGTTAGTTTAACTTGTGTTCTGAGGGGAAAATAATGGAATCACGGGTTAAAGAAGCATTGCAGGATCATCTAGACAAGACTGCAGTAATAGTTAAAACACAGCATGAGTTTGTTAAAGGGATGTCTTGTCTGACCAATTTGATTGGATACTATGTTGTGGTCACAAAGGAACTGAAGGCCAAAAATAATTTCAATATCATATACTTGGATTTCAGGAAAGCTTTTGATTGGAGAGGTATGGCATTAAGAGTAAGTTGTTACAATGGATAAAAGGATGGTTGAGTGGGAGACGAAAGAGAGTGGTAATCAATGGACACTGCTCTTCATGGACTCATGTTATTAGTGGAGTACCCCAGGGTTAAGTGTTGGGTCCATTGTTTTCTGCATTTGTCATCGATATTGATAATGGAATATCAGGCTTAATGTCTAAGTTGTTCATAAGGGTCATTAGTAACAGATGAGAAAGAATACTTGATGGGAATCAACCAAAAGAGTAAGCTTGCTTTAGGTCAGGAATCTCAACTATGGATCACCTTCACATATAATTTAGAAAAGCAAATGAATATAAAACATCATTATGCCTGGCATTTGTGGATTATGAAAGACATTTGACTCCATACAGCATAAGGCAATGTTTTGGGCCTTAGAAAGACAAGGCATAGGCATCCCATACTTTATGATTTTGAAGAAAATATATGAGAACACTACCTCTTTTATTAGACTAGACCAGTGGTGTCCAACCCTTTTCCCATACAGGGGCCATATTCAAAGTTAGATTTGTTTTGCCAGCCACACTATTCCAGAAAAATTAGTGTGTTAAATTTTCCTTATCTTGTTACATGTAAAAGGAAGTTTCTATTTTCATTTTAACATTTTTTATTTTCAGGCTCTATATAAAAAATGCAAATTCACAACACTTATGTGCAATAAATCTTGTCAGTGATTTATTTTTTTAGATTTTATTAAAATTATAAAAATATGACTTACTTTTGGTGTTTTTTTTAAAAAATACCTTTTGCTTTTGAATGCTCTCTTTAGAAAATTTACAACCCGAAAAGGATCACTGCTTTTCACTGTTAAAGTGAATAAATAAATATAATGATACATCTAAAATTGAAAATATTTGAAAACGGTATTAAGTACAATACACAATAACATTTAATGAGAAAATTTGGTTGGTAAATTACAAAATTTAAGATGCTGTTTTAGTTCACTTTCCAATCGGGCCGTAGGTTGGACACCACTGGACTAGACAAAGACAATACCAAATTTAAAATTGAGAAAGGAGTTCAACAAGGAGACACAATATCTCCGAAGTTGTTTACTGCTGTCCTTGAAGAAGCTTTCAGAAGATTGGACTGGCCACAGAAAGGAGCCAACCGGGCTAGCCGGGTTGGTAAAGTGCCCGGCAACCAAAAGGTTGCAGGTTCGAATCCTTGGGAAGTGCATTATGGCCACAGATGCCGATGTGCCAACAACTAACAAAGGGGGGGGGGACACAGAAAGGAGTCAATGCGAATGGAGACTACCTAAACCTTTTACGATTTGCAGATGACATTGTGATCATAAGCCATGATCCCGAAGAATTAGAGGAAAATCTTAATCATTTTTGACTGAAGATGAACAGTTAAAAGAAAAGTAGTGATGAATAAGTATGCTACAAGAAGAGATATAATCCTTGAAGAAGCAGAAATTAAAAAGGTGGATTCATATATTACCTTGGAAAAGTCATTAGGGCTAAGGTAAAGAAAGCCAAAACGAGAACGAATAGAAACGTCGGATAACTTACGTGGAAAATTAGTTTCTCGACATGGCACTCCAGCGCTGCTCGCTCAATAAGCAGACAGTATGTGTTCTTGGTCTGGAGCTGAAATCAAGAAGGATATATGTTTGTTTGTTTGTTATTTGGAGTATTAGCAACTAAGGCCATATTGCTCCGGGGATATGCGGTGGTCATTCCCTGACCTTTCCGCATCCTCCGTATTTGATGGTCACAGGCTCGAACCCCGGTCTAATCAAGAAGCATGTGCTATGCACTGCTGCTCCTGCCCACCTGGCTACGGAGGTGCCGAGAAGGATATATTGATTGACAGGTAGGCGTGGCAAATGATAAAATGATTGGTGGTGGGCACTACAGACAACAAGCTACTGTGTAGTCATTGGTTGGCATTATAATGTGTATTTATGAGTAAAGAATGGTGCATAATAGTTTTGTGATTAACGGGTAAACAGGTAATAGCAATGATGAATCTTTTAAAGATAGAAATCTGTAAGGAAAATAAAATGTTGGTTGATTTTTTTGATGAAAACTGAATTAATACGAGTGTTGTTCCTTTCATTTTTATGTTCTTCATTATGTTTTTTTCTCATTATTAAAAGCAGATTTTTGGAGTTCATGAGTATTTTTACTATATTGTTGATTTAGGTTTGGTTACGAAAAAAGGAAAAGGTTTCTTTATTTTTCATAACCTGACCTTAAATGGTAGGTTATGAAATAATAGAAAAGGTTTCCTTATATTTTGTGACCTAACCTTAAACGTTAGATTAGGAAATAATAGGAAAAGAAAGAAAGATTCTTTATATATAAATATATATATATAGTGAATAGCTATTGAGGTGTTGATTGACGCTATGATATGTGTGTATCTGCATGAGCGTCTTTAAGAATAAAAGTACAGTAATAAAAAATTAATATTTTGTTACAAAACAACTTATGTGCTAGTCCACCCATGATTCTAAAGAAAAAATGTTAGGTTACCCCCTTCATTTCGGGATGGGTTCAAGCTCCCATGGGATTCATGTGGAGGTAACCTGACCTTTTTTCACCATTAGGGTATATTATCGAACAAGAAAATAAAAAATAGTAATAAAAAAATTTTTTTATGACTGTATATATACTGTATATACATTAATAAAAAAATTTATTTTTTTACGAATGTATTTCGAAATATGACTGTGATTCTATAGAAAAAAGGTTATGTTACCCCTTCCCCTTTGGGAGGGGTCAAGCTCCCATGGGATTCAAGTGGAGTAACCTGACTTTTTTTTCACCATTGTGGAAAGCGTTCATTAGGGCAAGTTACCATTAGTGCTTCTGAGTGATACTAAACTGATGTTATCGTGTGTTGTGTTTGCGCACCAATCAGCACATTGTTTGCCATGCCTACCTGTCAATCAATATATCGTTCTCGACTTTGCTCCAGAGTGCTGAGGTGGTAGATGACTTTCATCAACCGGTGAAATACGACCACTTTGCTTATTGGAGGCTCGAAGTGGTAAAACCCATGTTTAGTCTCTAGAGCAAAGTTTCCGGCATCCCCCCCCTTCTCCTTCAACCCATGCATGGTACTAAGTACTATAGGTTTTGATACCTTTCGTGTTTGGGGTTTTCATAAAAATAAAAAAGACCGATAACACTTACTGTCTGCTTACCGGGCGAGGCGCTAGAGTTCTGTATCGGGAAGCAAATTTTCTGCGTAAGTTATCCGAAATTTTCGTCATTCTCATGTTGGCTTTCTTTACTTTTGCCGTCATTAGCTATAATAATGATAAATGGCTGGAAGTCAAGAGAAGAATAAATTTCTGATTGATAGCATTCAGGTAACCTGAATGCTATCAATCAGAAATTTACTGACTTCAGTATGTAGTCGCATACTGAAGGGCAATATCTCAATTTGTCTGAAACATAAAACAGCGAAACAATCTATACTCCTCACCATGTGACTTATGGAAGTGAAACTTGGGCAAAAGAATGGAACAAATTATATTAGGAATCAGATTGTTGGATAAGAAGAGAAACACACGGCAGCGAACTCAAGTAAAGGACATTCTTATCAAATCTAAACAACAACTGAAATGGACTTGGGCAGGACACATAGCTCGAAGACACGATAATAGATGGACTAAGAAAATAACAGAATTGTATCAAAGAGGAGCTAAAAGAAAACCTGGGACGCTTAAAAGAAAACTTGTCACTGTTGTATGGAGTGTAGTGATCTGAAGTTAAAATTCGGTGCGTTTCAAGAAGTTGTCACTGAGAAAATGGGTGCTTGCCCTTGAGAATAATGTAACTGAGAGCTCGTCAGGGACTCAAGATTCTAGTAACCAACCAAGTGATTAACTCCCGATTTGGGCCCCAGAGCAGAATAACTAAGTTCAAACTGCTCTAGTTGAGAAGGGCTTAGTTATATTAGGAGACTTCATTGTCAGGAAACGGGAAATATTTTTTGTAATAAGGACTACTGGACTAGAACCAGGGTATGTTTTGCCAGAAGCAACAATTAATGACGTCACAAACAGATTGTCAGATTTTAAGGGGGATTAAGAGAATATTATTATTCATGTGGCGACTAATGATATTAAGCACACATGATCGGACAGTTTGTTAGATAAATATAGGACAATATGAAGAAATGCCGCCTCAAGTTTGGTCCAAATGTATGTGTCTCCAATTCTGGACAGTCACGATAGGAGGAATTATATGCTGAAAGTTAATCCTTGTTGATTAACTCAAGACTTGGACTCTGCAAGGCGTTTGGGGAGAAATTTTTATCAGCTTAGCCCACACTCTTAAGTAGAAGGAATCTGCTAGTTTTTGTGGGGCACAGGGGTAATATAATTACACGTTCTTCTGATAATATTGGTCAAAGTAACGCTTTCACATAACTCAAGAGTTCTTGTTTATTATGCAACATTCTAGTAGCAGGATACTTACTCTAAGGGCAGAAGTGTTTAAAATGAGCGGGTAACCAGTGACAGCTAAGCAAGCTTAAATAACTTCAAGGGCTGTGTCAGGTTAGTTAATTATACAAGAACTCTATATCTTAATTGTTTATACATTAATGTCAGAAGTATCGTCAGAAAAGAATGAGTGTTCCAATTCAAACTACTGGTTAGGACAAGTAATGCTGACATAATAGGGCATACGGAAACATGGTGCTACCCGGAGATAGGGGATGATGAGTTTCGGTACGGTATATACAATGTATTTAGGAAGGATAGGGAAGATAGAAGTAGGAGTGGTGAGATCATGCTTCTTATCAAAACAGCCTGAGCGTGACAAAAGCATTCCCATATTCAGAGGTTTTGCATGCTAATATAGAATCTATATGGTGTGGGATAGTTGGAAGCAAAGGTATAATAAGAGTGGGAGCAATCTACAGGCCAGGTGATTTTGAAGATTATGAAAAGTCTATACATGCAAGTGGACTAGGAAAGTAAGCATGAATGTCTTATGGGTGATTTTAATTTGCCTCTAATTGATTGGAGCAAATGGGAAGAAAACTCGACATAGGGGACAAATTGTTTAGCATTGGCATTAGCAGAGGCATTTGATGCAAGAAAGCAAGCTTGTGCAGCATCAGCCAAAAAAAAAAAAAACACTTCCATTTCGCCCCTCTGTTCATTCGAAATACCTGTCCAGCTGAGCCTTAAACTTATTTAGGCTATCAACTTCCACGACAAGGGATGGAAGTCTGTTCCACCAACCAACCACCTGCTGGCTAAAGGCAAATTTCCGCACGTCTATCCTACATCTGTCTTTCCTCAATTTGAATTTATGCTCTCTCAGGTGATTATTCTGAGCAAGAAGAAGAATCCCATCAGCATTGGGCATGCTCAAACCATTCAAGGCTTTATACACCTCCATCAGATCACCTCGCTGGTGCCTAGTCTCCAGACACGGTAATTTGCAAAACTTAAGCCTTTCTTCGTAAGAGCACCCCTTTGTTCCATTCACTAATCTTGTTGCCCTTCTCTGTACTCATTCAACTAGATGATTGTTATTTGTATCAACATGTCAGGTAAAGTACTAGAGAAAAGAATACTCTAGACCTCATCATCCACGAACCAGATGACATGGTAGGGCTGACAGTACAGAAACCAGTAGTAGGAAGTGATCATGGAGTTCTATGGTGGATGACGAAAAGAGAGGTAGCAGTAGTTAAAGACAAAGGAATGGATTATAATTTCAGGAAAGGAAATTACGATGGTTTAAGGTGCTACATGGCCTCTGTTAACTGAGTAAATATCTCACAGAGAAGGCGCCTCCATAGCCAGGTGGGAAGGAGCAGCAGTGCGTAGCACACGCTTCTTGATTAGACCGAGGTTCGAGCTCGTCACCACCAAATACGGAGGATGCGGAAAGGTCAGGGAATGACCACCGCATATCCCGTAGCAATATGGCCTTAGTTGCTAATGCTCCTAAAAACCAAACAACAAACATCTCACAGAGAGCGTATAAAATTGAATTATTGTATACCTTTAAAACATTAATCACACAAACCCTGAATGCATATATACCCTTAAAAAAATACTCCTTAAGGAGGATATCAAGTTGGATGAATAATGAAGTTGCCAAATTACTTGAGCAGAAAATGATAGCATGGAAAAATTACAGAGAAATAAAAAGTACTGAAGCTTATAACAGCTACAATTTGATCTATAATAGTGCCACAAAAGATTAGGCTGGCAAAGAGGTGAGGATAAGGAATTCTTCACATATGGAGCAAATGCTGTTAGAACCAGCAGTCTGTTCTGGTTGACATAGCCCCCTCAGTCGACCTTGGCCAGTTCTTCTTGTAATGGTTCCTGTCTAGTGAAATTGCTTCTATAGTATCAAAACGACATTGCGTTACACATTAAGCCAATGTGCCATGCCTGTTTAATGTATTGTATGGGACATCACACTTTGTGAGACATGGGGTGCTGTGCAAGGAGAATTTAGATAAAATGAACCTTTTGAGATGTGGGTTGAGCAGAGCTGGAACTAGGGTGGGGCGAGCGGGCCACCAGCCCCTGGTGCAGCATTTTAAGGGCACATTCAACTAGTTATATATTTTAAAATTGCTTCATTTTTATTTAATTACAGTTGGACCTATGTTTAACGAACTTCTTTATTGTGAATTTTTTTGAATTCCTTTTGGTAATTACATTTAAAAATGTATGCAGCCACCTATCCCACATCCCGAGAAGTCATTCTAGTCAAATGCTTTCTATAGCCAGTCAAAAGATTAAGGCGTATTCCCAACACAGATAATAGCTTCTGGTCAACTTGTATTCTTTGTTTAAAATAAAAATTTTAAAAAAATACTACATTATCTCTGTACATGCTACTTATGATTCCAAAAATTTTTGTGGTTTGGTGAGAGTGAAAAAAAATTATAAATTCAGTATTTATAATCACTTGCGGAAAAAATATCAGGGAAGAAGTGCTTTATAAATTTCGCAAATAACGGAGAAAATCCAATTACAAACTTCTATAGAGTATGGCCCGTGATGTCACACCTCTGAGCTTTTTGGTTTGTCCTCAAGTGGTTAGCACTGGAGGACAAACAAAAATTTTCAAATATCTGTTCATAACCCCAGGGGCTCACATCTGGTGAGTATGGGCTTGGCATACCCAGGGTCCTGAGCTGGATATCATCATTCTTCTCTTCCTTGGTGATTCCCTTTTATCTCTCTCTCTCTCTCTCTCTCTCTCTCTCTCTCTCTCTCTCTCTCTCTCTGAGTAGTTCAGAATTTTTTTTTTTTTTTTTTTTTTGGCTGGTGCAGCATAAGCCTCAGGCTTCCTTGCACCATATGGCATAATAATAATATATAAATGCAAAGAAGGGAAAGGCAAACCAGATCAGACCTTTATGTGGACTTGGGATAGTATTAGCTACCCTAGCCTATATTACGGATGAACTCAACAGTTGCTTTGCATCTATATTTACAGAAGAAATACCTTTTTACATCAATAAATTATGGAAGTGAAATTGAAAAAAATGTAATTAATGATATTGAATTTTCATGTGATTATTTAATGAGAAAACTTTTGAGCTTACAAGGGGTTGATACATATACCCTATAATTTTAAGAGAAGTGTCAAATGAGCACATTGAACCATTGAAGCTAATTATAAGAGCATCACTGGACCCAGGAAAGATTACATTTGATTGGAAAAGTACCAATGTATTTCCAGTACATAAGGCGGTTCTAAGAATGTAATGAGAGAGAGAGATTACCGACCAATCAGTCTAACTTCAGTAGTAGGGAAAATCATTGAGGCAATGATCAAGGGTGGAATTCAGGATCATTTAGATAGAAATGGAATTCTGAAGGATACAAGCATGGTTTTGTATCCTTCTGGTTAGCTATTTCAACAGGGTCACCCATGAACTGGATTTAGGGAATAATTTTGACATTGTTTGTTTAGATTTCATCAAAGCATTTGACTCAATTCCACGAGCGGATACTTTATAAGCTGGAACAGGTTGAAATCACAGGGAAAAGATGGATAGCAGGATGGCTTCAGGGCATGAGGCAGAAGGTTGCGATAAATGGTTATTGGGTTAATGTAAGAAGTGGGGTTCCCTGGGATCAATATTGGAATCACTGTTGTTTTTGATTTTATTAAATGGCATCGATAAAAGGATAGAGGGCATAATGTCTAAATTTGCAGATGATGTAAAGATTGATAGGATAGTTAATGATCACCGCCATCAGAACTTCTTCAGAGTGACCTAGGTACACTTCAGGCAGGAATGGTCAGAAAAATAGCAACTTTACTTTAATCCAGCAAAGTGCAAATTCTTACACCTGGGGAACAGTAACCCCATAATAATTTATACACTTGTTGGAGTTGACTAAAGTCTGTAGTGGAAGAAAGAGACTTGGGAGTTATGATACTGTCAGACATGAAGTTCTCTGAGCATCGTAGACAGGTTTCAAGGAAAGCCCGTGGTGTCCTATCAATGATTTATCGAACATTTGCTAGTATAGATAAGAATGTCATAAGACTATTTTTAGACCACACTTGGAATACTGAGTTCAAAATGAGACTGCAACTAAAAAAAAGACATTGAGCTTCTTGAAAGGGTTCAAAGATAACTCGGCAAAAGGGTGTCCATACGAGGAAAGACTTCGAATATGTGGGTATATGTAGCTTAGACACTAGGCACCTTAGAGGAGACTTGATTGAGGTGTTTAAGGCTGAGAGGAGAAAAGTAAAATGAATGAGGATGAAATTTTCACAGTTATGAACTAGGGGCTGTAATTCAAGTTACGTGGGGACATGTTTAGACTAGATTACAGGAAGTTTTATTTTAACCAGCTAGTTATAAATTACTGGAATAAGTTACCTACATGGGTGGTAGAAGCTGACAGTTTGGGGAAATTCAAAGAAACCCTTACCCATAATTATGAGAGCATCTTTGGCCCATGGACTGACTGCAGAAGTGCCAGTGTATCCCCAAATCACGAAGGGTGACACGAGTAATTACAGACCAGTTAGTTTAACTTCTGTTCTGGGTAAAATAATGAAGTCACTGGTTAAAGATTCTTTGCAGGATCATCTAGACAAAACTGCAGCAATAATTCAGACACAGCATGGATTTGTTAAGGGAAAGTCTTGTCTGGAAATTTGATTGGATTCTATGATGTGGTTACAAAGGAACTGGATGCAAAAAATAATTTTGATATCATATACTTGGATTTCAGGAAAGCTTTTGACACTGTTCCACATGGAAGACTACAGTACAGATTGTTGCAGAATGGTATTAAGGTTAAGGTGCTACAATTGATAAAAGGGTGGTTGAGTGGGAGAAGATGGAGGGTGGTAATCAATGGGTGCTGCTCTTTGTGGACTAATGTTATTAGTGGAGTTCCACAGGGTTAGGTATTGGGCCCACTGTTGTTTTGTATATTTATTAATGATATTGATAAAGGTATGTCAGGCTTGGTGTCGAAGTTTGCAAATGATACAAAGGTTGGCAGGGTTGTTAATGACAGTATTGGCAGTGTGCTACTGCAACAGGATCTAGAAAATTTGGGCAGATGGGCTGAGAAGTGGCAACTGAAGTTTAACATTGACAAATGCAAAGTACTGCATACGGGTAGAAGTAACCCCCAGAGGAATGTACCAACTGTGTGGTACTACACTTAGGGTGATGGAAAATGAAAAAGCCCTGAGAGTAATTGTGCAGTTAGATACGAAGTTTTCTAAGCAATGCAGACAGGCTGCAAGAGCAAGTCATGGGGTTTTGTCAGTGATATACAGGAATTTTGCTAGCAGGGAAAAGGAGGTGTTATCCCTTTGTATAAGGCAATGATCAGGCCACACCTTGAGTACTGTGTACAGGTCTGGAGGCCTCGTGAAGGGAATGAAGGGATCCTCTTACCAAAGAGGCTTATTAAGTTCTGCAAATTGCAGTAGCTGGAGACTAGACACCTGCGAGGTAATCTAATTGAGGTGTATAAGGCCTTGAACGGGTTGAGCATGCTGAATTCTGATGGGATTCTTCCACTTGCTCAGATTACGAACATAAGGGGGCATAAATTCAAATTGAGGAAAGATAGTTGTAGAATAGCTGTGCGAAAATTTGCCTTTAGCCAGCAGGTGGCTAATTGCTGGAACAAACTTCCATCTGTTGTGGAAGTTGATAACTTAAATAAATTCAAGGAGGATCTGAACAAACATTTAGAGGGAATGGTTGCGATTTTTTTTTTTTTTATTTGGCTGATGCTGTATCAGCCCATACGCTTGCTTTCTTGCATCACATGCCTCTATTACTGTTACTATTTTGTTTTCTTTTATTAATTATTTTTATTTAAAAATTTTTTTCTTATTATTTATTTTTATTTATTTTTTTTTGGCTGGTGCAGCAAAAGCCTTATGCTTCCTTGTACCATATGACTAATACTAATATAAATGGGATTCTTCCTCTTGCTCAGAATAATCACTGAGAGGGCATAAATTGAGGAAAGACAGATGTAGGATAGATGTGTGGAAATTTGCCTTTAGCCAGCTGGTAGTTGGTTGGTGGAACAGACTTCCATCCCTTGTCTTGGAAGTTGATAGCCTAAATAAATTTAAGGCTCAGTAGGACAGGTATTTCGAACAAACAGAGGGGTGAAGTGGAAGTGGGTTTTTTTTTTTTGCCTGATGCTGCATAAGCTTGCTTTCTTGCATCATATGCCTCTACTAATGCTAACGCTAATAAAATCAGAGATGGACAGATGAAATTCAAGAGTTCGTGGGCAGTAAATGGATGACCATTGCACAAAACAGAAGGAACTGGAAAGTTGCTGGAGAGGCCTTCATCCTTTAGTGGATTGAAAATGGCTGATGATAATCAGAGTGGACCTATGCAAAAGTATCACCTTTGAAGCAATAGCAATTGAACAGCAAATAATTACAACAAGTAAGATGAGTAGAATAAGATGATGGTAACTCTTTCGGAAGTGGCTTCAGTAATGATGCTGAGTGGATTAAGGCATTTTTTTGTATATTTGATATTGGCTGGGGATTTGTTTATTTGGATTTTAGGAGCATTAGCAACTAAGGCCATATTGCTTCGGGGATATGCGGTGGTCATTCCCTGACCTTTCCGCATCCTCCATATTTAGTGGTCAGGGGCTCGAACCCCGGTCTAATGAAGAAGCGTGCGCTACGCACTGCTGCTCCTGCCCACCTGGCTGGGGGTTGGCAAGCGAAGCGAGCAGGGGGTGGAGTCCCCCTAGTATCCCAATAAAAAAATATATCTAATAAAGTTTTATATTGGATTTTTCCAGTTATATGTAATTTAAAAAAAAAAAAAGTCAAAAGCTCTGTGGGCCACAACATTGGCCAACTTCTGAACAACCTAAAAGGATATGGGAATCTCTTAAAGAATTATCTGAAACTTATTGATAAAGTGCCTGTTATGGTAGGTATAAAAACTGTAGTAGTAAATGTATTAAAAAGGGGCAGACTATATGCCTTCCTAAAAAGGGTACTACTATCTTAGAAGTTCTAAATGGAAAGAGATTTAAACAGTTTCAATTAATGCATGCCATTGAAGTAAAAAAAAAAAAAAAAAAAAAAAAAACGTTTGAAGCATGTGTGTACTCATTGACTATTCCTGATAGAACAGGAATAGTCAAAGAGTACAAGTCTGTTTATAGAAGAGGTTAAAATTGCTTGAGAAAAGCAATATGGGAAATTTTCAGTATTTCCAGGGTAGTACTGATTTATATTCATAATCAAAGAAGTCTTAAAAGAAAAATGTGAACTCCTCAAGAAAAAGAACTGAATTGCAAACTTCTGGTAAAAGCAGTCCTAAATTCTAGGTACATTATCCTCATCCAGGCAGAAAGTCTGTTCCTCTTTTTGGGTTGAATAAAGCTGTTTGGTTTATCTTTTAAATGTTATGTCAATATTTCAATATTTAAAAAATCTAAACATTGCCATTTAATCCAGTGTACTCCATATCCATGTACTCAGGTCATTACTCCTAGATACATTGGAAACTGTGATATTTAAATTTATTATACCAACTGTTTTTAAATCTTCCACTTCCATTTTAGAAGTAAATTACCAAGCTAGATGTATGGTTCTGGTGTAGCAGTTTCCATTTCTACTGCCAGGGTAATGTGGAGAGCCAAAAATAATAAAGATTCTTTTTTTTTTTGTTTAGTGAAGAAGTACTTTATTACTGCATATGACTACATGTCACACAAGTTCCCTCTGAAAATTGGAACTCTCATAAATGCTGAGATAGCACAAATTTCATCAATTGGGCAGTGCATCATTTTTCGATTTTAAATTTTTTGTGGACAAGTTTCTAGTACTTCTTGGGGTCCTTAAAGATAAAGAAATAAATGAAGCAGTAGTTAACTTCTCATCAGTTCTGCTAGTTTCAGAGTGTGAAACTTAAGAGCATGAACAAGCAAAAACCCTAGAGTAGGTTGCATATTAGTAACGGCAGAAAATGCAAGAAAGCAAACTTAAAACAGCATCAGCCAAAAAAAAAAAAAAAAAAAATACTCCTTCCATTTCACATATTCATCCCTCCACCAGTTTGTATATTTCTTCTTTGAATTTATTTAAACTGTCACCTTCCAAAGCAACATATGGAAGTTTGTTGCTAAACATATACACATTATTCTGCAACCGTCCTTCCTCAATTTTAATTTGTGCCCCCTTGTGTGTGTGTGTGTGGTCTGATCAAGAGGAAGAATCCTATCAGCATTAAGCTTGCTCAATCCATTCAAAGCCTTAAACACCTCAATCAGATCACATCGCAGGTGCTTAGGATCCACATGCTGCAATTTGCAGAACTGAAGCCTTTCTTAGTAATAGAACCCCTTTTCTCCACTCACCAATCTTGTTGACCTTCTTTGTACTTGTTCCAGCAACTCCACATCCTTCATAAAATGAGGCCTCCAGACCTGTGTTCAGTACTCAAGATGTGGCCCACCCATTTCCTTATACAATGGGATAATCACCTCCTTATCCCTGCTAGCAAAATTTCTGTATATCATTGACAAAACACAGTGTGTTGTCCTTGCAGAATATCTGCATTTCTCAGAGAACTTCATATCTGACTGTACAATTTCTCCCAGATCTTTCTCATTTTCCACTACCCTGTGTGTACATTACTCTGGGGTTTCTGCTACCCATATGCAGTATTTTGCATTTTTCAATGTTAAACTTCAGTTGCCATTTCTCAGCCTATCTTCCCAACTTTTCTAGATCCTGTTGCAGTAGCATACTGTCATTACTGTTATTAACCACTCTTGTAACCTTTGTATTGCTGGAAACTTGACATTAAGCCTGATATGCTTTCATCAGTATCATTGATAAATATAGAAAACAACAATGGCCTCCACCTAATAACATTTATCCAATAAGAACAATATCCATTGATTACCAACCACTCAACCATACCTTTATCCATAGCAGCAATGTGCCTTTAATGCAATACGTGCTCTAATTTTTAAAACAGTCTTTCATGTGCAACAGTATCAAAACATTCCTGAAATCCAAGTACTGTATATGATATCAAGATTATATTTGCATCCAGTTCTTTTGTGACAACATCGTAGTAACCACTCAAATTGGTTAAACAAGATTTTCCCTTAACAAATCCATGATGTGTTGGAATTATAATTGCAGCCTTATCTACATGATCCTGCATTACTCCTTTCTAAGAGTGACTCCAGTATTTTCCCTGGAACAGAAGTTAAACTAACAGATCTGCCATTACTTGTGTCCCTTTTTTGAATTGGGGATACATTCATACATATCCAGCCCACGAAGACCTCCCCTGAATCTAAGGATGCTCTCATAATTATGGCTAAGGGTTTGCTTACTTCCTTAGCTGCCTCCCTTAATATAATTGGATAGATCCCATACACCCCCAGGTGCCTTTCTTGTGTTTAACTTCAACAATATCTCTTCCACTTTCCTCTCAATTATTACAAAATCATTTAGCTCCATGTTGTTAGAGCTGGATGAATACAGTAAATTTTCAAAATAACAACACTTTCAGGGTTTCAAGGTGCCGTTATTTTGATTTTAACGTTATCTAGAAAGTTTTATTTTTAATATATTTAATGCAGAAATAATGAGGCCAAATAAGAAATAGAGATTAAGAATGCAATTTTATTAACTGCACATAAAAACCATAAACATGTTGACAATCCCATCTTATATTCTGCCATTAATATACTTCTACTTATGCCCCATTCTAATTTCTTTATTGTATCACGATTAGTTAGTGCAGTAGCACAATGGTGTCGTCACCGTCCTCCTCACATGGGTGGGTTTGAATCCTGTCGATAATGCAAGGAACTTTTATAGGCTTTTTCACTCCGTGGCTGAGTTAGTCAGACTCAGACGTAGGTAGCAAGGTTTTTTCCCACAGAAACTGTGGTTTTTCGTCCAGCAAATCGAGCAGAGAACACACGCAATTTACAGACACAATGAGTATATGAATTAACATTTCGGGTGACCCTAATGTAATACAGTCAGTCCTCGTATAACACGTGTTTACATTACACGAATTCGATCATACATGATTTATAAATAGGGGAATGATATCTTATATAACACGAACCGAATTCGCTTATGCACGATTCGCCTTTGTGTTTACAAGAAATGGCAGTCGAACGCAACACGATAGGAATGAAGAGAAGATTCTGAAAAACGGCCGCTGTAGCCTAGTGGTCAGGCGCTTGGGTGCATAAGTACATGTGCCTTGAGTGACCGGGGTTCAAGCCCGTGACTGCTGAATACAGTGCTGTTTCTCGTATTCTGTCTATCTTGTGAACTCCTCTGACCGGTTGGTCGTCACGGAGTATAAACAGAAAATTTATTTATTTAATTAATTTATTTATTTATTTTATTTATGGTTTTTATACAAGTAAAGGGGAAACACATTTCACCATAACAACGTAAAAACCAACATAATTCCAGCTATCAGTATAATCACAAATGCAATTAGATCGAGTTTACTACCAGTTTATTACAGATTCCACTAGCAGAAACGCAACTGGAAACTGTTTTTATTGTTTTATGGTAGTAACCCCTAGAAATGTGCTTTAGTAAAATATGAGGTGTTAATAGTGTATCTCTGCATTTACGGTGTTGTTTATTCAGTTGCTACACGCGCGCAGCTTTGTTTATGTGTATCAAGCGTGCCTCCTCATTTTGTAATTGTTCTTTATTCCCTAAAAATGAGTAAAATACTTAAAAGGTGTGAAAAGGAAGCGTCCTGGTGAAGACACTGCAGATTCAGAGAGAAAAAGAAAAGCAATATCGATAAACAGAGGCAGACTGGGTCAAAAATACTTACTCTGGAAAATTTATAGTGGCCTCATACTATGGTTTATGGCCAAAATCACACTGGCCTCCGGCCCACCGGGGTTTCCCCGGTAAGGCTTATGGCTAGTCCACCTCTGTCAGTAGAGAAAATTAGCTCCATGTTGTACCAAACACAATAAATAATCGTAATAAAATACATAAGTATTTTATTGTGTTTGGTAATGTTTTGGTTACAAATTGTGTTCAATCTTGGGTGGTCGGCACCTAACCCTATTTTTCCCATAGGGCCTGTTGTTTATATTGCACGATTTTGCATTGTACGAGGGTTTCTAGGAACACAACTATCGTGCTATACGAGGACTGACTGTAGTTTGGTTTATATCAAGTTTCTCACTAAACTTTAATGTTGTTCTTTTCTTCTCTGTATGAGGTTTATTAATTTTAGGAGCCATAGCGAGGGGTTTTTAATTTAAAATAAATGTAAAACAATGGTATAATCCATGATATCAGTACAGAATTCACTTTGAAGATGGCAAACATAAAAAAGGGGGTCTTGCAGTGCCGAACTTTTTTCGTCACTGCAAGACGTCTATGTTGTGTGAATACATCCGAGCTCAATGTGCCCTTATTTGGGGTGCCGTGTTTCAACAGTCTACTGTACTGGCATTATGTTACCTAAAGAATTCCTCGTGTATGAATGCCCACTTCATAAAATTTAAAAACGGAGACCACGGTAGTCACGTTTGGGAACGCAAAAACCATTCCCTTTAAAGATGGTAGTTACATCTTTAACTAAATTTCACATCAATACACTCTGGTCACTGCCATCTAGTGGTTCTTTTATCTTCAGATCTGGTGAGAATGGGCGTGGCACACCCAGGGTCCTGACCTCGATGTCATCATTCTTCTTTATTAGTGATTTTCTTTTACTTCTGACTCTTGTTTCTCTCTCTCTCTCTCTCTCTCTCTCTCTCTCTCTCTCTCTCTCTCTCAGGGTAACTTTTTTTTTTTTTGGCTCGTGCAGCAAAAGCCTCAGGCTTCCTTGCACCATATGGTTAATAATAGTAATCACTCCTGATAATCAGATCAAGAGTATTACTCCTTGTTGCCTCTCTAGCATAATGCTGTTGAAAACAGTCATCCAGTATATCCACAAAAATCTTGCTAGTCTGTGAGTGAATACCTTACAAGTTACAGTCAAAATTGGATTGATACTTGTTGACATTTAATAACTAAGAGCAAAGTGGAGGAGAAATTGTTGAAGTTAAACATAAGAAAGGCACCTGGGATGGATGGGATCTATCCAGTGATATTAAAGGAGGTGGCAAAGGAACTAAGCAAACCCTTAGCCATAATTATGAGAGCATCCTTGGACTCAGGGGAAGTCCCCATGGACTGGAGATGTGCAAATGTGTATCCCCAATTCACAAAGGGGGATCGAAGGGTGACACGAGTAATTACAGACCAGTTAGTTTAACTTCTCTTCCGGGTAAAATAATGGCGTCACTGGTTACACATGCATTGCAGGATCATCTAGACAAGACTGCAGCAATAATTCAGACACAGCATGGGTTTGTTAAGGGAAAGTCTTGTCTGACAAATTTGATAGGATATTATGATGTGTTACCAAGGAACTGGATGCAAAAAATAATTTTGATATCATATATTTCGATTTCAGGGAAGCTTTGACACTGTTGCCCATGGAAGACTATTGTACAAATTGGAGCAGAATGGTATTAAGGGTAAGTTGCTACAATGGATAAAAGGATGGTTGAGTGGAAGAAGACAGAGGGTGGTAATTAATGGGTGCTGCTCTTCGTGGACTAATGTTATTAGTGGAGTCCCACAGGGTTCGGTGTTGGATCCACTGTTGTTTTTTATATTTATCAGTGATATTGAAGAAGGTATATCAGGCTTAGTGTCAAAGTTTGCAGTTGATACAAAGGTTGGCAGGTTTGTTAATGGCAGTGTGCTACTGCAATAGGATCTAGAAAATTTGAGCAGATGGGCTAAGAAGTTGCAACTGAAGTTTAACCTTGACAAATGCAAAGTTCTGCATATGGGTACAAGTAACCCCAGAGAAACGTACCAACTGTGTGGTACTACACTTAAGGTGGTAGAAAATGAAAAAGACCTGGCAGTAATTGTGCAGTCAGATATAAAGTTTTCTGAACAATGATATATAGGAATTTTGCTAGCAGGGAAAAGGAGGTGATTTTTCCTCTGTATAAGGCAATGGTCAGGCCCTGCCTTGAGTACTGCATACAGGTCTGGAGGCCTCATTTTAGGAAGGATGTAGATTTGCTTGAGGGTTTACAGAGAAGGGCAACAAGATTGGTGAGGGGAATAAAGGAATCCTCTTACCAAGAGAGGCTTAAGTTCTGCAAATTGCAGTGGCTGGAGACTAGGCACCTGCGTGGGATCTGATTGAGATGTATAAGGCTGCAGTGATCTGATTGAGATGTATTGGGTTGAGCAAGCTGAATTCTGATGGGATCTTTCCACTTGCGAACCTAAGGGGGCATAAATTCAAATTAAGAAAAGACAGATGTAGAATAGATGTGCAGAAATTTGCCTTTAGCCAGTGGGTGGTTAATTGCTGGAACAAACTTCCATCTGTCATTGTGGAAGTTGATAGGTTAAATAAATTTAAGGAGGAACTGGACAGGCATTTGGAGGGAATGGTGTGTTTTTTTGTTTTTTTTTTTGGCTGATGCTGCATAAGCTCATACACTTGCTTTCTTGCATCACATGCCACTACTACTACATTAGACTTGAATTTCTGTAAATTGTTTTCAGGAATTACATATGCGATTAAAGGAATAAATGAGGATGAAGAAAAGTTGATTCTGCAAGTTTGAAGTTGGATAGTAAAAGGATGCTGACTGATTATGTGGTTCCAGTATGTTCGGACTGGTTTTGGGGAGAGAAAGAGCAAATTATAGAAGCCAAATTCAGAAGAACAGTATGGAAGTACCTTTAGAAAAGGCATGGAGCTGAAACAGAATGTCTGTGACACAGAGTGGAGAGACTTTGTTAGAGATTGGTCATTAAGTAATCTAGCTGCTGCTGTCTTTTGAATGGAGTCTAGAAGATTGAGTGGTTATGGGGTACCACCCCATATTTGGAAACAATATTGCAAGATAGAGCAAATTTGAGATTTGTGTAAAGAAAATTAACAACACAGAAGCAATGTTTGTGATGCACTATTGATAGGAGAGATTAGAAGTCAGGGTAATACTTAATAGAGATGTGTGATCTTGTCTAGAAATCTGTGTCACTGAAGATGCGCATAGGAGCAGAAGAATCCTTTTTGCGAGACATAAGACGGGACTGAGTTTTTGAAGGATTAAAATGAACTAAGTTATCTTTGCCCAACCTGAGAATTACAATTGTACAGCAGTTATTAATCAGTCCAAACTAGATTTCAAACAGGCTAAGTAGAAAACTTGCTTCTTGTCCAAATGCTAGTTGAGAATTCTGGTTTGTTGCCAAAACTATTGGCTACAACTTTTTCCCATCTCTGTTTGCACCTCTCTTGAAACCAGATGGTTCTGTTGCCACTTCAACCAAAGATAAAGCTGACCTGCCAGCATCCTATTTTTTTTTTCAACTCTTGTATTGATCGTGCAATAGAACCATCTGGTATTGTCAAAACCAGATGGTTCTACTGCCAATTCAACCAAAGATAAAGCTGACCTTCCAGCATCCTATTTTCTTCCCAACTCGTGAAACACAAAACTTCGTATCTAACTGCACAATTATCCCCAGGTCTCTTTCATTCCCCACTACCTCCTTTGTTTATCTGTTAAGTTTATTTTAAATGAAGAGTTTCTTTTATTTGAAAACATGATTTTAATATGGCATTTGTTCCTTTTTAAGATTATGGGGAGAAAGAGAATTCAGATCTAGGAGAAAAATATGGAGTGAAAAAGGAAGATTTTCCAGTGGTGAAGTTATTTGTTGATGGTGTAAAACAGCCTTATTCCTATTCTGGTGAAATTAAGGCAGATGACTTGAAATCTTTCATCAAACAGCATTCTGGTAAGTAAAATGAAAATCGCAAATTTTTAGTATTAGAACACAAATTTATATCTGACTGGTTGAAATCTAGCTAATGCTCCTCTTCTCATGATGTAACCCAGCGTTTCCCAAACTTTTCGTCATGGAACACTTTTCATCTCACAATATATTGACAGAACACTTAAACACAAGTTTAGCGGGAGCCAAAGAACTGTTTGTAATATTTTATTACATATGACGTACTGTGCATCAGGAGTGTCTTTATTTCCAACACATGTAAAGCCAAAATTCAAATAACTTATTATACTTTCGTTTTGGTCTTTTATTAGTTGGTTCCTGTTGTTTCACTTTGGATTTTTTGGGGAATAAAAGGCTGCGATTGTTCATCCTCACTTTGAAGTGTGAAAATATTGTGTTCATTTTCATTGACCACAGTTGCACAACTAGAAGTAATTTGCTTCTCCTTTTCTTTTTTCAACCACAAATCCATGGTCATTTATTTTAATAATAGTATTTTGAAATACTGATAATTATCAAAAAAAAAATTTAAACAAGGAAGTGAGTTTAGTTATGATATCAGTTCACATCCCTCTCTCCTTCAACCCGTGTGCTCCAGGCTAAATTGCATGCGAATGCCATATTAGATCATTACATTGCTACTTTTTCGTAGATGTCATTACCTCTATGCATACTTCTCTATGTAAAGCCTGCCAAAATAATATGTTCCCTAGTCCATTTGATTATTAGTCTATGCCAGTATATTAATAACCGAAAAAAAAATAATGTTAAAAATTATAATGATACAAAAGTGGTGTCCGCTACAAATATGCAAAATATATTTATCTTATTTTGTTAATTATTAATTACTATTTTTCACAGAACACTTGTTCACATTTCACGGAACACGGTTTGAGAAACGCCGATGTAACCTATAAATAGGAAGTTGGTCACAAGGCCACTGAATGATTAAGAGGGGGTTGGCAGTATGGGACTAAGATAACCAGACTGGATAAATTAGTGGCCAACGAATTTAAAACTTTTTTATTTTTTTTTCATAGTGACATGTTATCCATTCACATTTTGTGGTTCTGAACAGGAACATTACCTTAATTTTGCTATTGTTACCCCCCCCCCCCCCCCTTTTTTTTTTTTTTTTTTTTTTTTTGAGGAATGAAGGGTAGGACTTAGCCCAGTCATGATTTTTTTTTGCATTCAAGGCAGTGCAATGTGGTTTACGGAAAAGTGGACCCCCGCATTTCGCCTCGCACATTTCACTCCCAGCACATTTTGCCCCCAGTAGATAATGCTACAGAAATGTAAATACTGTACAGTCAACTCTCAATAACTCGAATTTTTATTGAAGTCCCAGCCCCTTTAGTGGAGATTCCATGTTAAACTCTCTCGATTACTCGAACTGAACTTCCGATAACTCTAACTTTTCCAAACAAATTTTCAAAATGACATTCATGTATAAATTGTCACGTAGCTTTTAAACTAATTTCTCCCCTTTTGTATGTCTTCAGGGTTCTCTTTCCATTGTGAAAGGATTAACTGGAACTGTTAATCCTTTCACAATCATACATACTCGACCACGGGGGCGATAGTCACGTGGTTAGTGACAGACATGGGGGGGAACAGTGACTAATCTTATAGGAGTTTTTTCAGTAACAAGTGAATCTTGTTTTGATTTGTCTAAATTCAAACAATAAAAGTTCCTGCATCTGGCTCTCCTCATTTCGTGGCGCAGTCGACAGTGCACGTTTGCTGTTTTCGCTGCGTCCACAGAGAAGTAAGATACAGAGGGACTCTTGCTCAATTCAAAAACGTTCCACCTGCAAAGGGCGTGTTTGGACAGAGGGTTTGGAAGGCCCAGTTGTGAAAGTCGTAACTAAACATAACCATGCAGCTCAAGCTGCAAGGTCGGAAGCATTGCAATTGATTGGTCAAATACGGCAACATGCAACAACCACGAACGAACGGCCACAGCAAATTGTTGCATCAGTTATTGCAGAGGCCCATACCAATGTCACGACATTACTTCCTAAAAAGGATTCACTTAAACGACCATTCGTCATGTTCGATGCAACAATCCTGCTTTACCGAGCAATCTCCAGGATCTAGTAATTCCACAAAATTATCAAGAAATTATTATCGATGGCAATGTACAACAGTTTTTAATTATATTATAAATCAACAGGGATTACCTTTATTTTAGATATAGGAAGCTTCTTTTCCAACTCTCCTAGTCCAACTCGCTAATAATTCTTGAGGATGGCGATATCAATGATTAATTGTGAGTTGCTCTATTCCTGTGAACATGACGCCCGAAAAGTTCTAGTCCGACTTAAGGAATGTAGAGAATAATCCCCCCCCCCCATATCCAATTTTATAAGACCCCTAAATTTAACTCTAAAGTCCAGCTACAGGACCAAAATAAATAATCAGTCCATATTTATTAAACAGTTTAGACCTTCAAAAATCTAATTTTATGCCAATCCACGTAATGGTTTCCTTGCTGCCAGAGGTATGGTGTTTGAAGACAGAAGTCTTGAGCACTCATTGTTGAGACCACACGGTCTGAACACTACGGAAGGCGCTCCTTAGCCAGGTGGTAAGGAGCAGCAGTGCATAGCACACACTTCTTGATTAGACCTGGGTTCGAGTAAAGGTAATCCCTGTTGATTTATAATATAATAGAATATAGGAATTATCGAGCACTTATTAGCTCTCAGTTATCAAATCTATTAAACAGTTTTTAATGTATGATTCTCAGGACGAACTGCTCCCGGGTCGCATGCTTATTTTTTCCACTAATAACAATCTTCAGTTATTGGCGCGTAGTCAGGAGTCGTTTTCTGATGGAACAAGAAGTATGCTGCAGTTTCTGCTAGAATCAAAAGTATAGTCCAAGATTTTCAAAATCGTAATGTGATTGATTATCTTAGAGGCATTGCATACAACTTCGAGTTTTAAACAATAATAATGTGCATTTATTCTATGATTGATTACCTTTACCTTTGATTGATTCATTCTATTAAAACAAAATAAATTAGAATTAATAAAAAATTAGGTGTATTATTTACATTTCTATAGCCTATTCATTATCTACTGGGGGCGAAATGTGGGGGGGGCAACTTTTCCGGATCCCGTGCAATTCATGGTAACTCATTGAGAAGTATGAGATACGGTTGAATTGATGCCGTAGTTCCCTTTATAAGAGTTGTCTATGGTGTTTTTACACCGATATTATATAGATGATATAATCAAAATAAGTTTTCTTCAACACGTCTTTGTGTATTTCATTTGTACAAAAAATTCAGACTTTAATGCTATTTTTTTCATGTCAGCTGCTCACAGTTCCCATTGTAATAATTCAGTAGTTTTGAATTAGAACTTTACAGTAAATATAAAAATTGGAATTTGGTTGAAATTATTGATTTTTTTTTTTTTTTTGCCCTTTATTGAATTTAGTAGTCACTTTTGTGGTGTTTGCTTTAGAGTGTTACCTGTAAAGGTAATATTATTGCCAGTTTTGAAGAGCCTTAAAAGTGTGTGTGGTGGGGGGGGTAATCACGTGATGTAGCTGCCATCTGCTGGTTCAACAGTAAAACTGGTGACTGGGCTGATCGAAAACCTGGCCCCTTGCAATGAAGTGGACAAAATTTGGTATGGTGGTGTACCATAGAATAACGAAATAATGAGAGAAACAGTGAGAAATTTTGGACGGGTATAAAGGATATTTATAGGGGTTGTATAAGAATTACCAAAAAGTGTTTGCATATGATCTCCAATGGCTAAACAGGCTTGAGAGCAGTGAACCATTCTCGTTCACTGCTGTCAAGCAGTGAACATTGGGTATTTTTGTTTTCGTAACAAATCCCATTCTTCCACCAACATAGATATTGGGTCACCAGATGACCAAGGAATTGGCCATCGGCACGCAATGCAACACCGCACGTGTTTGATCAGATTTAAGTCCGATGACACTGGTTAACGCCTAAAATGTTACAAAAACAAAAATACCCAATCTTGACTAATTTTATGCTGCTAAACATGAAAATCACATTAAAATTTGTCAATTGGCTCTTGTTTTTGAATTACAGTTGAGGTCTCATATTTGCGAGTTACTCTGCATTACCAACTAGGGCTCTCAGCAAAACTCATGGGGCAACACCGCAGTTTCAGCACTATCACACTCTTATCACATGATCGGCAACTGTTGCCTCGCTCTGCATCACATAAGTTGTCTCCTCAAATGCATCCAACTCTGCAGTAATCCTCAAATACAACTAAGTACTGGGCAATTTGTTCTCAGTTAACGGTTGTTCTCTGTGAGATTTCTACTTTTTTGCACAATATTTGTGTTGTGTAAGATTAATATGCCCCATAATTGTGTAAATAGTCCGGATGACTTCTGTTACGCATGTGGAGAAACCATATTAGCTTCAAGAAAGCATCCCTTTACTCTGGCCATTAAAAAAAGCCCACGTCTTGTTCTTTGGGTGTTAAAGTAGGCGACCAGGACAAAAACTGGGCTCCATGCATATGCTGCACTACCTGTTCGTCAAAACTCAACATGTAGGTGAATCAAAAGGGACATTTTATGCCTTTCGCAGTGCCCGTGATATGAAGGAAGCCAAAAAATCACGTCACAGACTGTTACTTCTGTATGGTGCCTCCTATTCGAAAAGGGATGGTGATGAAGAAAAGGTGGACAGTGACATACCCAAATGTACAATCTGCAATTCGTGCAGTGCCTCGTCATGAAGTACTAGCTACTCCTGAACTACCCGACCGTTTTTCTGTACACTCTGATGAAGATGAAGACACTAAAAAACATCAACTTGATATACACAAAGAAGTACAGCAGCCGTCTACGTCAAGGGAACCACCATTTTGTCCAAACCTTTATTCTTCTGAACCAGATAAGATCACAGAAAGTGAGCTTAATGACCTCATAAGGGATCCAGAGGCTACAGCAGTGGAATCTTCTAGATCATTCTGTGAAAGCGACATACTCAAAATAAAGACTGATAAATTCTATCAAATAGAACGTGAACTCACTGTTTGTAAGGATGTTGGTCTGATGACAGCAATGAACATGAGGCATGTTCCCGAAGAATGGGACTATTTATAGACACTTCTAAGATTCGCCTTATGACTGTTATTACGCAATGGAAATATGCTGCCTTCAGTACTGCTTGTGTATGCCATGCATGTCCACAAAATAGAAACATGCAAATATGGAGAACATCCTCTTAGGTGTACATTATCAGAAGTATGAGTGGCAGATATGTGGTGATTTAATGGTAATCGCTGTTTTATTAGGACTACAAAAGGGTTACACTAAGTCAGTGGTTTTCAACCTTTTTTTAATAACGGCACCCCTAAGTAATTTAATTTATTTTATTTTGCGACACCCCTACTCAATTTTCTGCGTGTTAGATCCAATTCTCTGTGTGTGTGTGTGTATAATATTAAAAAATATATATGTCCACACCCAGGGTCCTGAGCTGGATATCATCATTCTTCTCTTCTTTTCTTGATGATTCCCTTCTCTCTCTCTCTCTCTCTCTCTCTCTCTCTGGGTAATTCAGAATTTTTTTTTTTTTTTTTTTGGCTGATGCAGCATAAGCCTTAGGCTTCCTTGCACCATATGCTAATAATAATAATGAAGGAATGTCTCATACCTACTCGTTTCTGTTATCTCTTTATCAGTTTTGCCAATTATTGATTTTGCACTTAATTTAATTTAATTTTGATTTACTTAATTTAATTTTAAATTAGAAAAGAATAGCGAAAGCTTAAAAAGCGGTACTCACCTTGAAATTAATCTGCGATGTTTTACTTAGGTAGCGTGGTTAATGTTTAAGTTGAATTGTTAAATTGAAAAATTAAAAGGGAGGGAAGTAGGTAAAAGTTGACTGAATTAAATAGGCGCAAGGAAATAGAAGTGTACACATCCAATCTTTGGTTGTCATCGAAATAAAAGAAAAGAATAGTTAAAAACTGTAAAACTGTTACAGTTTTTAACTATTCTTTTCTTTTCTTTTATTTCGATGACAACCAAGGATTGGATGTGTGCACTTCTATTTCCTTGCGCCTATTTAACTCAGTCAACTTTTACCTACTTCCCTCCCTTTTAATTTTTCAATTTAACAATTCAACTTAAACATTAACCACGCTACCTAAGTAAACCATCGCAGATTAATTTCAAGGTGAGTACCGCTTTTTAAGCTTTCGCTATTCTTTTCTAGTCTATTAACACGGTACTTGAAGATTTCTAAAAATTTCGTATTGTTTAATTTAAAATTAAAATTTTTCAATCATAGAGTCGGAAGCAGCAAACTGGTATAGATGATACAAAGCCCAACGGGTAAGTATCTGAATAAACGAGAAAGGTTTTTACTTACTGCTATTTGTCCTGTGGTGGTTTGTCAGAAAGGGGGGTTATTCCCGCTTTCTGTTTGTTTTATTGACTGATCGGTTTTTACTGCGCAGTTGCGTCTATTGTGTGTTATGGTGTGATGTCGATATTGCTGTAGGGCAATATATTTTGCAAGTCATGAGAGTGTTTATTTTTACGTTTGTTGGGTAGGGGACCATCCGAGTTGAAATGATGCGTTTTTATATATACAAGTATTGGAAAATACGTAGTGATTATTGATAAAGATGATGTTTTGCCGAAAAGGCTGATATTATGATGAAAGGATGATGTTCATATACATTTTTTACATGAAATTGTTTTGCTATCCCTTGGACTGGGCCGGTATAGCTTTTCTAAGGCATAACGACCCGTGTTGTCCAATGGGGTAGCTATTTACATATTTACAGCCTCCTTCTAAGTGAATTTTTACCATGTGTCTCCTTGTGTTATTTTGCATAAGGGTGTTTGCTTATAATGCTACTGGTGGTATATTTCCGTTATTTGTGCTGTCAGTCTTGGTTTTTCTAAGTTTTATAATTTTTAGAGGGGTGGGTTAGTTTAGAATGTCGGATTGCAGTGCGGTCAGAAGATGAGCCTCTTCTGAGCACAATAAATCCGGGTATCAAATTGGGGAGTATTTATCTTGCATTGTAATTTAGACAACTTAGTGGCGGTAAGTTACTGATGGTTTAAAGATGTTTTCAATAATTTTATATGGACTGACGTTCGGTTGGTGTATTTTGATGTTCATATGTATGGCAGCTTTAATATGATGTCTGCTGTAGTCGGTGGGTATATTGTTTTTGGTGAGGGTTTTTAAGAGTTTTTTAATTGCATCCGTTGTATTATTGCATATGTTTAGTAATGTGGTTGTTTGGTTTCTAATGGTGTTTCCTTGGATGTGTTTAGCAATGTTGCTATCCCAGTGGATGAGCTTTATTGCTGGGAAGCTGAAATAGTCTCTTTTGTCGTAGTGTTTAGTATCGATATTGTCTTTGGTGATAGTGATTTGGCTGTTGAGATAATATGCTTGTAGGTTGCTACGTTCAATGGTTGGGTCTGTGGGTTAGATTTCCTGGGCTAATGTTTTGAAGTTGTTGTAGTTGATGACTAGGACATCATCAGTATATATATATAGAAGTTGATTTCTTCTTGGATGTTGCTTTCAAAGTGGTGTAGGTAAAGGTTGGCTATTGCACAGGAGCAGCAAGATCCCATGGCTATCCCTTTAGTCTGTACATAAATTTTGTTTCCCATTAGCATGTAGTTGTTTTTGATGTTGAGATTGATGAGGTCGTGCCAGTATTGTTTATTGCATTTCAAATTTTTTTGATGGTTCTGGTAGTAGTATAAGAGGACTTTAATTAGATTGTCATGTGAAATGCTGGTGAAGAGGTTTTTAAAGTCGTAGGTGTAGATGCTTATGATATTATTGTTTTTGATGTATTCTAAATATTTTTTGTTGTTGGAATGATTTTGGTGTTAGTGATTTTGTTGGCTATAATATTAAGTTTGTCTTCCATTAGGTTGCTGGAAGGTTTTATGTAACTGTTTTTGCCTGATGTGATGAACCTTTTTCCAGTGGGTACTTTATGAAATTTGGGGATCCAGTAAATGAATGGGTATCTTATATTATCTATTTTCAGTTTGAGTTTTTTGTGCATGGCTATGATTTTCTTGCTAATGCTGTTTGGTGTGGAGTTCATAATTTTGTATGTTTACAATATGAACAACACAGACCAACCTTGCCACTGCCAAGACAATAAATATAAAAATTACATAGATCCACATTAGAACCATATTATCACAGGCGATCTTCGCATTATAGAGGATCACACAATAAAAGAGATCATGGAAAAGGGAACCAAATTCAGACCCAACACCCCAACCAATTTTAAAAACACACGCAAATCTATATACACGGATCTACTTCAATTCACCTTCAAAACTTGCATACAAATTTAACACACCTATAGAGGCATTTCAAATCTGGATAAATAATACCACAGAACGTATCATGAATAGATTCCAAGAAACCATAACACTACAAAATTGCGTTAAACAATTTAATTTAAAAAAACATTAGATACAAGGCGAAAGAACTACAAAACAAATTCGTCATAACAAACACAGATAAGGCCAACAACAACTTTAGTGTAATTTGCAAAAGGTTTTACATAGACACGCTTAAAGAGGAATTGAACCACAGTGAAACATACAAAATTATGAACTCCACTCCAAACAGCATTAGCAAGAAAATCATAGCCATGCACAAAAAACTCAAACTGAAAATAGATAATATAAGATACCCATTCATTTACTGGATCGCCAAATTTAATAAAGTACCCACTTGAAAAAGGTTCATCACATCAGGCAAAAAATCACTAACACCAAAATCATTTCCAACAACAAAAAATATCTAGAATACATCAAAAACAAAAACAATAATATCATAAGCATCTACACCTACAACTTTAAAAACCTCTTCACCAGCTTTTCACACGACAATCTAATTAAAGTCCTCTTATACTACTACCAGAACCATCAAAAAAATTTGAAATGCAATAAACAATACTGGCACAACCTCATCAATCTCAATGTCAAAAACAACTACGTGCTAATGGGAAACAACATTTATGTACAGACTAGAGGGATAGCCATGGGATCTTGCTGCTCCTGCGCAATAGCCAACCTTTACCTACAACATTTCGAAAGCAACATCCAAGAAGAAATCAACTTCTATAGATATATCGATGACGTACTAGTCATCAACTACGATAACTTCGAAACATTAGCCCAGGAAATCTACCCCACAGACCTAACCATTGAACATACCAACCCGAGTAGCAACCTACAAGCATATTATCTCGACAGCCAAATCACTATCACCAAAGACAATATCGATACTAAACACTACGACAAAAGAGACTATTTCAGCTTCCCAGCAATAAAGCTCATCCACTGGGATAGCAACATTGCTAAACACATCCAAGGAAACACCATTAGAAACCAAACAACCACATTACTAAACATATGCAATAATACAGATAATGCAACGGATGCAATTAAAAAACTCTTAAAAACCCTCACCAAAAACAGTATACCCACCGACTACAGCAGACATCATATTAAAGCTGCCATACATATGAACATCAAAATACACCAACCGAACGTCAGTCCATATAAAATTATTGAAAACATCTTTAAACCATCTGTAACTTACCGCCACTAAGTTGTCTAAATTACAATGCAAGATAAATACTCCCCAATTTGATACCCAGATTTATTGTGCTCAGAAGAGGCTCGTCTTCTGACCGCACTGCAATCCGACATTCTAAACTAACCCACCCCTCTAAAAATTATAAAAATTAGAAAACTTAGGAAAACCAAGACTGACAGCATAAATAACGGAAATATACCACCAGTAGCATTATAAGCAAACACCCTTATGCAAAATAACACAAGGAGACACATGGTAAAAATTCACTTAGAAGGAGGCTGTAAATATGTAAATAGCTACCCCATTGGACAACACGGGTCGTTATGCCTTAGAAAAGCTATACCGGCCCAGTCCAAGGGATAGCAAAACAATTTCATGTAAAAAATGTATATGAACATCATCCTTTCATCATAATATCAGCCTTTTCGGCAAAACATCATCTTTATCAATAATCACTACGTATTTTCCAATACTTGTATATATAAAAACGCATCATTTCAACTCGGAAGGTTTTTCCCCCGACCTCAACCCCCCTGCACAGTAAAAACTGATCAGTCAATAAAACAAACAGAAAGTGGGAATAACCCTCTTTCTGACAAACCACCACAGGACAAGTAGCAGTAAGTAAAAACCTTTCTCGTTTATTCAGATACTTATCCATTGGGCTTTGTATCACCTATACCAGTTTGCTGCTTCCGACTCTATGATTGAAAAATTTTAATTTAAAATTAAATTGAATAGAAAAAAAATTAAATTAAGTGCAAAATCAATAATTGGCAAAACTGATAAAGGGATAACGGAAACGGGTAGGTATGAGACATTCCTTTAGTCTGGCTACCAATCTGCTCAAAGCCCCTGATGAAGTAGTGGATAGATGACCAGGTGAAAGAATGTTATTTAATGTTTAACCTAAAAAATATTTTACTGGAATTTGCATTGCTTAATACCATTAGTATATATATTTTTAACTTCATTTATTATTACATTTACAGGCCCCCAGGCTAAAGTTAGCCCACAAATGCTAACTTGTTAACCTGTTCCCTATACACTTAATACCTATAAATAACATTAATAAATAAACACCAGAAAATAGATTAAATCGACCAATATTAAATCATTAAATCAATTGACCAGTGTGTGTGTGTGTGTGTGTGTGTGTGTGTGTGTGTGTGTGTGTACACACAGTATATAATATTATTCTTTATATAGAGATACTAAATAAACATCAATTATAGATCACCACAAAATTAAAAAGATACTGTACACCTTTTTATAATGAAATAAACATATAAATTAAAAAATAATAAGTTAAAGTAACTTAAACCCAAATTACGTGGCACCCCTAGAATGTTGTTGCGGCACCCCTGTTGAAAACCACTGCACTAAGTATTGTTGCTTTCTCTGCAAGTGGGATAGGCATGCCAAGGATATGCACTACAAGAAGAGGAGTTGGTGTCAACAAAAATCATTAACATCTAGAATGAAAAATACAGCATTTGAACTCTGGTAGATCCAAATAAAGTTTTTTTTTTTTTTTTTTCCCCTACCATTCCACATCAAACTGTGACACATGAAAAATTTCCTGAAATATTTGGAAATGAACAGTCCTGCATTCACATACTTGCAATAGAAATTCCCAAGGCTAAGTACCGAGAAGATTAAGGCAGGTGTTTTCATTGGTCTGCAAATAAGGCAACTTTTCAAAGACACAGTTCAAATGTGTCCTTAGTGATAGTGAGAAATCAGCGTGGAGAGGCTGAATACAAACAAAAGGTGAAAAGAATCCCATGTTCGATATAGGTATGTTCATAGCTACATCTCACTGCTATATAAATAAAGAAATACCTTGTATAAATATAAAAAACTACTTTTTGTTTTTTAAAAGAGGGCCACGCTGACATTTTAAGCACACTTTCTGTGTTTAGCATCCCAAAATCTATAAAGTAAACTTACTTTCATGCCTGTAACAAGATGTAACCCAAAATTTGTTGTTCAGTGTAATCATGCTGGCCATGACAGTCGTTAGATACCTTCAGTTTCAAGATATTCCTCCACCACAGGAGACAGTCGATGTCATGACATCGCTGGATTCTGTCTTGCTGTTAGAGCCAGATAGCAGTCTGTTCTGGTTGACTTAACCCTCCGGAAACTGGCCAGCTCTTCTTGTAATGGTTCCTGTGTCCTGAAACTGCTTCAGTAGTGCTGAGACAACACTGCATGACACTGAGTAAGCCAAAAATAAGAATGAAGTGATGTGGTCACGATCTGGGTTTTTTTATAGGCATGAATAATTTGTAGCTCTGTAAGGTAGTAAACTGATTTCTATTGGACACTCAGAGATTTCCTACCGGGATGCCTATTACATCAAATATTCACCTTCGGTGACATTGTTCATAATAAAATATTCATGAAAACGTTTTGTTCTATTAATTTTGTCGAGCAATGTATAAGCCTTTCATTTTATTACCAACAAAAGTTGTTATATATAAGCATATATGTGGTTACTCTGGTTGGTTTTACTTGTATCACAATCAAATGCTATATTTTGCCAAAAATGTTATTTAGTAGTGGGTATAAATACAATTACAGAAAAAGTGGTGAGAAAAATAAATAATACATTTAAAAAAATATACAGAAAATTAAAAAAAAAAAAAAAAACAGCATTTCCCTCTCTTAAAATCGTAAAACCTTAAACCCATTTCCACCAGAGCTGCAAGGAAGCACCTCAGAACAGGGCAGGGGGATGAAATGATACTTTCTCTCAACTATTAGACCTTGCAGGGAGCCACCTCCCCACCTTCCATAGTGTTAATGAATGTTATGCATGAATAATATAGAATTCAGGGGTACAATTACTCTATCTGCATTGGGGCATACAAGGTGTCACCTTAGTGTGGAACTTTTTTTTTTTTTTTTATGTAAACCCCAAACATGAGAGGTATTAGAACCAATAGTACTTAGTACCGTGCTTGGGTTGGAGGTTGAAAAGACGAAAGAAGATATTTGTTGACATTGGACTTGAACTTCTGTAGACTGTAATTTTCAGGAAATACGTATGAAGGAAAGTTGTTCCAGAAAACGGCAGTTGAATGAATAAATGAGGAAGATGAAAAGTTGGTTCTGCGAGTTTGAAATTGTACAGTAAATGGATGTTGGCTAGTGGCGGCACGTGTTCGGACTGTTTTGAAAGAGAGAGCGGGAATTATAGAAGCCAATTCAGAAGAACAGTGCCCGTGGAAGTATCTGTTGAAGAGGCATTCAGCAGAAACAGTATGTCTATGAGACAGCGAGTGGAGAGACTCTGTTACAGATGAATCATTAATTAACCTAACCGCACTGCCCTCTTCTGAATGGAATCAAGAAGCCTAAGAGAGGTTTTAGGGGCACCACCCCAGATGTGGGAACAATATTCCATAGCAGGGCGGATTTGCGATTTGTAAAGAGTGGACAGCTGTTTGGAAGAAAATTAACGCCGAAAGCGAAAGAGAAAACCAAGTTTTTTTAGATGCATAGGAAGCAATATTTGTAATGTGCTTGTGCCAAGAGAGATTAGAAGTCAGGGAAATCCCCCAAAGAGATATATCATTTTGCCTAGAAATTGGAGTGTCACTAAAGATAAGCATAGTAGCAGAAGAATGGCGCCTCCGTAGCCAGGTGGGAAGGAGCAACAGTGCGTAGCACACGCTTCTTGATTAGACCGGGGTTCGAGCCCGTCACCACCAAATACGGAGGATGCGGAAAGGTCAAGGAATGACCACCGCATATCCCGGAGCAATATGGCCTTAGTTGCTAATGCTCCTAAAAACCAACCAACCAAACCAGTAGCAGAAGAATCCTTTTTGCGAGATATAAGACAAGACTGAGTTTTAGAAGGGTTGAAATCAACTAAGTTGTCTCTGCCCCACTGGAGAATTACCTGAAGATCGGTATTTAAGGAATTGGTAGCGGATTTTCGAGAAGTTGAAGCTGATTGAGCAGGACAAGGTTTCTCAAAATGGAAAGTGGAATGCAATATGCTATCATCGGCAAAACTATGGATAGGATTTCCAGCCAATGGAAGAAGGTCATTAATATACAAGAGGAAAAGAGTTGGGGAAAGAACTGAACCTTGAGGGACACCGGCATTAGTGGAGAAGTTAGAAGACAGAGAGCCATCTACCATCACCCTCAGTGAGCGATCAGAGAGAAAACTGGATAACCACTTACTTAAAAACAGTTGGTAAACCATAAGGTGGAAGCTTGTTTAGAAGACCTTTATGACAAACACAATCGAAAGCCTTTGAGATGTCAAGAGCAACTACTTGTGTTTCACCGAACCTTTCCATTCAATTAGTCCATAAATGGGTAACATAAGCCAGAATATCACCAGTGGATCGACACTGATGGAATCCATACTGGCGATCGCTGATCAGACGGAAGATTTCTAGGTAGTTTAAGAGTTGGCGGTTAATTGATTTCTCCATTTCTTTAGAAAGAGTAGAAGTAATTGCAATAGGACGATAATTGGATGAGAGGGATTTCTCACCCTTTTTAGGAACTGGCTGGATATGAGCAAATTTCCAAGCAGAAGGAAAAACACCTTTGGAATAATAAAGTGAAAAAAAGGCGGCAAAGAATAGGAGTAAGTTCAGGAGCACACTTTTTCAGAACAAGTGGAGAAATACCATCGGGAACTGGAGCTTTCTTAGCATCAAGATTTGCCAAAATCCTTCTGGCATCCTTTTGATGGAAGACCATAGGGGACATTGAATGGAGCGTGTTGGGAATGGTGGGAGGTGTTTTACCAAGATCATTAATACATGAGTTAGAAGAAAAATGGGATGCTAGTAAGTCAGCTTTATCCTTGGTTGAAGTGATAACAGAACCATCTGGTTTGGACAGAGGTGGGAGCAGAAATGGACAAAAGTTGCGGCCAATGGCTTTGGCAAGAGACCAGAATGCTCGGCTACCATTAGGGCAAGAACCAAATTTCCTACTCTTAGCCTGTTCAAATTCTAGTTTGGACTGATTAATAACTGCTTTACAATTGTTGCGAGCTTTGGTGTAGGCAGAAAATGAAACTGAAGAATTAGAAACAAGCCAATTACGATATGCAACATTCTTCTCTTGAACAGGCTTAGCACATTTATTGGAAAACCAAGGTTTAGATAAAGGACAAGATTTTAGAGTGGAGTGTGGGATAAAGAATTCCATTCCTGCAAGAATAATTTCACTGACACGATCTGAGCAAACGTTGGCATCAGAAGTTTAGAAACAGTAATCCGACCAGGGAAAAGAAGAAAAGAAGTCTCGTAGGTCATCCCATTTTGCATTATTGTAATGCCAAACAACACGAGGCTGGGAATAGCCATGAGTTAAAGGTTCCATTGGAGAAGAGACAATCACCAAGTTGTGATCTAAAGTGCCTAAAGGACCTCTCACTTCGACCGTGTACTTAGAAGGGTTGTTTATGAGAAAAAGATCAAGCGTATTGGCTGTATGATTAGGATTGTCCGGTATTCTTGTAGGTAAATGAACAATCTGTGCTAGGTCATTAGTAATTGCAAAAGCCTCAGCATCTCGACCTGCTGGGTCGGTGTGACTAGAAAATGGAAGCCAACTGGAGTTGTGAGCATTAATATCACCGAGGAAAATTACCTCACTGTTAGGAAAGTTGGACTGAAGAAAGTCAAGTTGCAAAGAGAGGAAGTCAAAGAGCTCCAAGTGGTTAGTGGAGTTGTGAGAACGGTAGAGACAACAGATGAATTTGACACAATGAGGTAGAGAGATTTTAAGCCAGAGAAGATCAAAGAGAGGAGATTCCAAATTGCAAGTCTCTGACAGGGAATATCAGAACGGACATACGCACAAGTTACCGCCTTTGACGCGAAAGGAATCATACAGCGAATAATTTGAGCATCTGAGATGAGCAGTAGTTGAATCAACCGATAACTGAGATTCTGTCAATAAAAGTACATGGGATTGGCAGAGTGCAAGTGGAAATGGACATTGTTGAGATTAGAATTGAGACCATGTATATTTGTGAAATGAATTAGGAAATGCTTGGGAGGTTTAGATCTTTTCGCAGATCAGCTTGCTCTATTAGTTTGACAATTCATGGTGTATTCAATAGTAGGAAAAAGTGGGTGGGACATGTTGTATGAAGTAATGAAATTTTTGTGTATGACGTACACATGGTAAGAATATACCCAGATCCTTGACATAACGTGGCCTTGACAATGGTCGCCGCATACACACTACTCGGACTCCCTCCAGTCACTATCTGCCAAAGTAGAGGTAGCAAGATTATACACTAGCTGATCCGGAAGCCTCCTAGAGAGTTACCAATAGGTTCGGTCCAGTGTACTAACTAGCGGCCAGCCTGCGAACACCGTTTTAGAGCTGTACTCTCGAAATGTAAGGAATATTGGATTTCGCCACGATGTTCATCATAACCTCAAAAGTCATCAATCATACTGCATGATGGAAGAGATAGGGAAGGGTTGACCGGAACTTAGCTCTAGAGACTAAACATGGGTTCCACCACTTCAAGCCTCCAATAAGCAAAGTGGTGGTATTTCACTGGTTGATGAGAGTCATCTACCACCTAGTGATCCAATAGATTCCAATAGAGATCTACCATCTCAATTGGAATGAGCAGCAGCCTGGAAAACAAGACTGCTAGGAGTCATTGTGGTACAAGTAAACACATGGGTTGTGGTGGGTAGCTAAGAATAGGAACAGGTGCATGTATACACCAATGCTAGGAGTTTGGTAAATAAATTTGATGAATTTGAGGTATTGCTCAGAACATCAAAGGCAGATATTGTTGGGATATCAAAGACGTGGTGTCACACAGATATAAGGAATGCAGAACTGGAATTTGGGGAGTACAGTGTGTACAGGAACGAAAGACAAGATAGGAAGGGATAAGACAAGATAAGAGGGGTTATACTATTAATTAAGAAACATATAAAATCCAAGGAAGTGAAGCCAGTCAATATCGCAGGACAGTGCAGTGTCGAGTCAGTTTGGTGTGACGTAAGTATTTGGAGATCAAAATTGAGAGTAGGAGTGTGTTATAGACCTAATGACTCTCCTGAGTATAATAAGGAACTGTACAGGGAAATAGCGGGCCAGTAAATCAGAATTTTATAATGGGGGATTTTAATTTCCCAGATATTGACTCGAATTTGTGGGTTAGTCACTCTCACACTAGCAAGGCTTTTGTGGATTTATTGCATAATTATTTTCTACATCAGCATGTTCGGGAGGCAACTAGAGGGAGTAATACTCTTGATCTGATTATCAGTAGTGATTCTTCATGCATTAGGAATCTCCAGAGTAAATCCCACTTCATCACAGTGTGCTGAAGTGGGATTTATTCAAAGAGGTAACTACCATTAGGGGTAAAGGGAAGGGTTATTGCTTTCGTAAAGGTGACTACGATGGACTGAGACAGTGTTTAAATTCTATACGGTGGGACCAACTGATGATGTTATCAACAGCAAATTCAAAATGGGAAGCATTCAAAGAATTTATCTTGCAAGCTACTAGGCTTTACATACCAACTAAGAAATATTGTTCAATGTTTAGGCCTAAATGGAATGCAGATGAACTAATGAGACATGTGGCAGAGAAGAAAAATGCATGGGCTACATATAAATTAATGGGTGATACTGGTCTATAACCAAGTCACAAAAGACATTAGGCAGGCAAAGGGAGATTATGAGAAATCCTTCGCAAAGGATGCAAAGAAAAACAACAAAGAGTTCTTTACCTATGTAAACTCTAGAAGGAAAGGGATGAATCAGATTGGTCCACTGGATATTGATGGTTCAACTGTTGATGATCCTGCTCAGGTGGCTAACAAACTAAATGAGTATTTTGCATCTACATTCACCCATGAGAAGTTATTCAGGGAGAGATATGCCAAAGGTGAGTTAAACTCTGGCAGTGAGCTGGATGATTTTGTAATAACTGAGAGGAAAATGGAGGAGAAATTGTTGAAGATAAACACAAGAAAGGCACCTGGGGATGATGGATTTATCCAGTTATATTAAAGGAGGCAGCAAGGGAAGTAAGCAACTCCTTAGCCATAATTATGAGAGCCTCTTTGGACTCAGGGGAGGTACCCATGGACTGGAGATGTGCAAGTGTGACCTCAATTCACAAAGGAGGATCAAAGTGCAACACAAGTAATTATAGACCTGTTAGTTTAACTTCTGTTCCAGGAAAATTAATGGAGCCACTGGTTAAAGAAGCACTGCAGGATCATCTAGACAAGACTTCAGTTATAGCTCGAACACAGCATTGTTTTGTTAAGGGAAAGTCTTGCTTGACCAATTTGATTGGATACTATAATGTGGTCACAAAGGAACTGGATGCAGGGAATAACTTTGATATCATATATTTGGATCTTAGAAAGACTTTTGATACTGTTGCACATGGAAGACTGCTGCACAAATTGGAGTAGTGTGGCACTGGAGGTAAATTGCTGCTATGGATAAAGGCATGGTTGAGTGGGAGAAGACAGAGTGGTAATCAATGGACACTGGTCATCGTGGACTAATGTTATTAGTGGAGTCCCTCAAAGTTCAGTATTGGGTCCATTGTTGTTTTCTGTATTTATAAATGATATTGATGATGGTATATCAAGCTTAATGTCCAAGTTTGCAGACGATACAAAGGTTGGCAGGGTTTAAGGACACTAATAACAGTACGTTGCTGCAACAGGATCTAGAAAAGTTGAGCAGATGGGCTGAGACGTGGCAAATGAAATTTTAACATTGACAAATGTAAAGAACTACATATGGGAAGCAGCAACCCCAGAGTGACATATCAGCTCTGTGGTACTACACTGACAGTTGTAGAGCACGAAAAGGACCTGGGATAATTGTGCATGCAGATATGAAGTTTTCTGAGCAGTGCAGATGGTCTGCAAGCGTAGCTCATAGTGTCTTGTCAATGAAATACACGAATTTTTCTAGCCGGGATTAAGGAGATTATCCCCTTATATAAGGCTATGGTCAGGCCACACCTTGAGTACTGTATACAGGTCTGGAGGCCGCATTTTAAGAAGGATGTAGAGCTATTGGAACGAGTACAGAGAAGTGCAACAAGATTAGTGACTGGAACAAAGGGTTGCTCTTATGAAGAAAGTCTTAAATTTTGCAAATTACAGTGTCTGGAGACTAAGCACCTGCGACATGATCTGATTGAGGTGTATAAAGCCTTGAATGGTTTGAGCATGCTCAATGCTGATGGAATTCTTCCTGTTGCTCAGAATAATCATTTGAGAGGGCATAAATTCAAATTGAGGAAAGACAGATGTAGAATAGATGTGCGGAAGCTTACCTTTAGCCAGTGGGTGGTTGGTGGCACAGACTTCCATCCTTTGTTGTGTAAGTTGATAGCCTAGATAAATTTAGGGCTGAGGTGGACAGATACTTGGAACGAATGGAGGGGTGAAATGGAAGCATGTTTTTTTTTTAGGCTGATGCTGCATAAGGTTGCTTTCTTGCATCATATGTCTCTACTAATGCTAATCTCATTATTAGCCATTTCTAATTTCCCCCCTTTTTTTTTTTTTTTTTTTTTTTTTTTTTGTACATGATATTCCTTCATTCTTTCTGCTGGAGTTTGATTCCTGATAAGTATCAGGCATAGTGGAACTCTGTGGTTGAATTTCATTATGATTCGGAATAGTTTGAATTTCTAATTTCCTTTTCTTGCGTTCACGATATTCCTTCATTATTTCAGCTCTAATATTTTTTTTTTTTTTTTTTTTTTTGTGTGTTGTTTGAAAACTCCCAGGCCTAATGAAACACTCTTGTTGAATTTCATCTGAGTTCACATTTCTGTCCAACTTCCCTTTCTTTCTTTCGCGATATTTCTTCGAACGCTGGGCTGTAGATTTTGGCACAGTCACTCACGTATTAATCATTATGCTGATATAATAGTATAACATAGCACGCTCAATTGTACGTGTTGTGTCACTGCAACTTGTTGCATCACCGCACTAGTTGCATACAATTGAGTTTTCTTGGATGCATGCATTGTACTTTGTGCGTCACTGCATGCAACAAATACAATGCAAGCACATCGGGTTTCATGACTATTTAGCATTAGCATTAGTAGAGGCATTTGATGCAAGAAAGCAAGCTTATGCAGCATTAGCCAAAAAAAAAACCCGACTTCCACTTCACCCCTCTGTTCGTTCAAAATACCTGGCCAGCTGAGCCTTAAACTTATTTAGGCCTTAAACTTATCAAGGGATGGAAGTCTGTTCCACCAACCAACCACCCGCTGGCTAAAGGCAAATTTCCGCACGTCTATCCTTCATCTGTCTTTCCTCAATTTGAATTTATGCCCTCTCAGGTGATTTTTTTCTGAGTTAGAGGAAGAATCCCATCAGCATTGAGCATGCTTAAACCATTCAAGGCTTTATACACGTCTATCAGATCACCTCGCTGGTGCCTAGTCTCCAGACACTGTAATTTGCAAAACTTAAGCCTTTCTTCGTAAGAGCACCCCTTTGTTCCATTCACTAATCTTTTTGCCCTTCTCTGTACTCGTTCCAGCAGCTCTACATCCTTCTTGAAATGAGGCCTCCAGACCTGTATACAGTACACCAGGCGTGGCCTGACCATTGCCTTATACAAGGGAATAATCACCTCCTTATCCCTGCTGGAAAAATTCCTGTATGTCATTGACAATACTCCATGAGCTACTCTTGCAGCCCGTCTGCACTGCTCAGAGAACTTCATATCTGCCTGCACAACCACCCCCAAGTCCCTTTCATTCTCTACCACTGTCAGTGTAGTACCACAGAGTTGATACGTTGCTCTGGGGTTGCTGTTTCCCATGTGTAGTACTTTACATTTGTCAATGTTAAACTTCATTTGCCACCTCTCAGCCCATCTGCTCAACCTTTCCAGATCCTGTTGCAGCAGCATAGTGTCAGTAGTGTCCTTGACAACCCTGCCAACCTTTTTATCGTCTGCAAACTTGGACATTAAGCTTGATATACCATCATCAATATCATTTATAAATACAGAAAACAATAATGGACCCAACACTGAGCCCTGAGGGACTCCACTAATAACAGTCCACGATGAGCAGTGTCCATTGATTACCACTCTCTGTCTTCTCCCCCTCAACCACCGCTTTATCCATAGCAGCAATTTGCCTCCAATGTCACACTGCTCCAATTTGTGTAGCAGTCTTCCATGTGCAACAGTATCAAAAGCCTTTCTAAGATCCAAGTATATAATATCAAAGCTATTCCCTGCATCCAGTTCTTTTGTGACTGCATCATAGTATCCAATGAAATTGGTCAGGCAAGACTTCCCCTTAACAAAACCATGCTGTGTCCGAGCTATAACTGAAGTCTTGTCTAAATGATCCTGCAGTGCTTCTTTAACCAGTGCCTCCATTAATTTTCCTGGAACAGAAGTTAAGCTCACAGGTCTATAATTACTTGTGTTAGCCTTTGATCCTCCTTTGTGAATTGGGGTCACATTTGCACATTTCCAGTCTATGGGTACCTCCCCTGAGTCCAAGGAAGCTCTCATAATTATGGCTAAGGGTTTGCTTACTTCCTTTGCTGCCTCCTTTAATATAACTGGATAGATCCCATCCACCCCGGGTGCCTTTCTTGTGTTTATCTTCAACAGTTTCTCCTCCACTTTACTCCCAGTTATTTCAAGATTCTGTAGCTTACTGCTAGAGTTGAATACACTTCTGGCATTCCCCTCGCTGAATAACTCCTCATGTGTGAATGTCGATGCAAAATATTCATTTAGTTTGTTAGCTACCTGAGCAGGATCATCAACAGTTGACCCATCAATATCAAGTGAACCAATCTGATTCATCCCCTTCCTTCTAGAGTTTACATAAGTAAAGAACTCTTTGCTGTTTTTCTTTGCATCCCTTGCCAAGGATTTCTCGTAATCTGCCTTCGCCTGCCTAACCTCCTTTGTAACTTGGTTGCATATCAACTTGTATCTATCATAGGCTTCTGTGTCATGTGTTAATTTGTAAGTATCCCATGCATTTTTCTTCTCTGCCATATGCCTCATTAGTTCATCTGACATCCATTTTGGCCTAAACCTTGAACAATATTTCTTAGTTGGTATGTAAAGCCTAGTAGCTTCCAAGATAAGTTCTTTGAATGCTTCCCATTTTGAATTTGCTGTTGGTAACATCATCAGTTGGTCCCACTGTATAGAATTTAAATACTGTCTCAGTCCATCGTAGTCGCCTTTACGGAAGCAATAACCCTTCCCTTTACCCCTAATGGTAGTTACCTCTGAGTAAATCCCACTTCAGCACACTGTGATCACTGCCACCTAGTGGTTGATTTATCTGCAGATTCTTAATGCATGAAGAATCACTGCTGATAATCAAATCAAGAGTATTACTCCCTCTAGTTGCCTCCCGAACATGCTGATGTAGAAAACAATCATCCAATAAATCCACAAAAGCCCTGCTAGTGTGTGAGTGACCAACCCCCAAATTCCAGTCAATATCTGGGAAATTAAAATCTCCCATTATAAGACTCTCTGATTTAATGGCCCACTCTATTTCCCTGTACAGTTTCTTATTATACTCATCAGAGTCATTAGGCCTATAGCACACTTCTACTCTCAATTTTGATCTCCCAATGCTTATGTCACACCAAACTGACTCAACACTGCACTGTCCAGCGATGTCGACTGGCTTCAATTCCTTGGTTTTTATGTGTTTCTTAACTAATAGCATAACCCCCCCCTTCCTATCCTGTCTATCCTTTCTGTAGACGTTGTACTCCCCAAATTGCAGTTCTGCATCCCTTATATCTGTGTGACACCACGTCTCTGATATTCCAACAATATCTGCCTTTGATGTTTTGAGCAATACCTCAAATTCATCAAATTTATTTACTAAACTCTTGGCATTGGTGTACACACAAGTATACCTGCACCTGTTTCTATTCTTAGCTACCCTAACACAACCCATGTGTTTACTTGTACCGCAATGGCTCCCAGCAGTCTCTGAAATACCATGCATCTTGCTTTTCAGGCTTCTGCTCATTCTAATAGAAGCAGTGCAAGAATCTCTTTCACCTCTGCCAGTGGCTACTGTCAATCTATTGGTCTTTGTCTCCCCCCAAGCTAGCAGTTTTCCAACCCACCTAACACTGCCTCGATAGCATCAGCAAATATTCTCTAGGTAGCATAATGCTTTTTTCCGAATAATGCCGGTAAAAATGTTTTTAATGTCAAAAAGTTCATATGAACATGTCTGATTCTGTATAACTATGAAGTTTTCAGGGGTAAAATATACAGCAATACCCCACATAGCACTGATAATTGGTATCGAAATTGTTCCGTGTTATGTGAAATCGTGCTGATTGAGGTGTAATTATAATGAGTTTTAATTGAATGCGTACCAGAGAAACAGTCTGTGTACAATGGCAGTGTCCAATATTTTTTTATTTCAACTCCTTTTAATTGGCTATAAATCGATAAACAATTTGCACTTGATAGTCAATTAAAAGGATTTTAAATAAAAAAATATTGCAAAAATTTTATTAATGAAAAGGTAACATCATGAGAGATGAGAAAAAAGTTTTATTGTGTTTATTTAGGTTTTTCAATAATGAAGTCTGGTGAAGTTCTCTTCTTTTTCTTGGCGTACAAGTTTTTGTAGCATCAAATCCCATCTTGTAGAGTTTGCCGTATTTGGATGCTACATTCAGCATCCGGATCTGCATTCATAATCGCCTCACAGGCCATGTCAACCTCCCGAAACGCTTTCTCCAATTCTTCTGTTGAAAATTCTTTTGGTGTCACTTCAGAATTGTTTTCCTCTTTTACAATCTGCACAATGTCTTCCACAATTGTCTGAACTTGCACTTGCAATTTAAAACCAATGAAATCATTTGCGAAATGGGGCAAAACATGTTGGCAGTGGTTTCTAGCCAAGATGCAGATATATTTTGAATCATATTTAAAGGGTTTTGTAAAAAATAAACTGTGAAATGAAAAGTTTGAAAAGCTGTCACATTGTCTCGTCAGGATGGAATTAAGAATACTGGACACAGTTGCACATTGCTGCTGACTGCCTGAGGGGAGCTGTTGACATGTGCATGTGAGACAATAGAGTTGGCACCGCAGCATATATGTATGTGGACCTAGGCTGCAACAATGCAGCATATTTATGCAGAGTAGTGTCTAGGCTATTAAATGAGTTTTACTATGTACAAGTATATTTTCAACTTAAACTTAATTGAAAACCGTGTTATAGTGAAACCCCTGCTGTTTGAAGCTGTGCTAAGCAAAGGTATTGCTGTACAATGAAATTTTATATAAAATATGATACAAAATAAATAACTTATTAGTGTGTATGTGTCTCCCTACTCTGATTATTTTTTATATATTACATTATATATATAACAAAAAAATAAGAATCAGCATCTACTTAATATTAATATTAGACTGTCAAATTATGCAAGGAAACAAACTTTCTGCATCAATCAAAATAAATAAATAAACATTAAAAAATTAAATTTAAAAAAATACGAATCTAGAAAAGCCTTTGTTGTGTCAAAGCTGGCTTGTTATAAGCGTGATCCCTCTTCTCCATCCGTTTTACCTTGTCTATCCTTGTGAATAAACATTTTACTGGATATATGTCTGCTTATTGTTTACATTTTTTATTGTTGAAAACTGCAAGGCCATTTTTAAACAGCCATGACTCCATAACTGTTTAGAATTGGACAGATGTTTTTATAAACTTTTCTCATTGTTTTTTGATTGTGAATTAATTCTGAAATTATAGCCCATGTGTATAAAATAACTGCTGAGAGAGTGAGTTGGGGGGCCCAACTCACTCTCTCTCACTCTCTCTCTCTCTCTCTCTCTCTCTCTCTCTCTCTCTATCAGCAGTTAATCAGCATAATTTGAATTTTATTATCTAAAAATCAATTTTGCTTAATTTCTCGTATAGATTTTCCTCCTTAAATATTTTATTTCTTCCAGATGTACGACTAGTGTTAGACAAGTGCTTACAACAGTTTGATGGGTTAGCAGAAAGATTTATATCAGCAGATAAAGAGAAGCAAGAAGCTTTGCTTGAAGAAGCACAAGCCTTGGCAGCAAGTTTGACAAAGGAATTAGAAAAAAAATCAGCTGAAGTATATATTAGAATGATGCAGAAGGTGATTGAAAGAGGCAAAGCATTTATTGCAAGTGAGTCTGAACGTGTGAAAAATATTAAAGATGGAAAAATTACTGCAGCTAAAAAAGAAGAAATGCAAGGCAGACTTAATATTCTACAGTCATTTAGAACAAATGATGAACTTTGACTTGATTTAGTTAGTATGTTTTGAAGTTTATTTTCTGTTGTTGCAGTATATCTAAAAACTGAAATTTCATAAATTGACCTTTATGTCATGGTTGCTACTCCAAATTTTGAGATATGAGTAACTTTTAATAACGGGTTGATTAAGGGTAATTCCTAAAAAATTAGTTGCCTGTGTAATTGGGATATAAATGAGAGCTGCTTGGACGCTTCGTATTCACAGCCATGCTGTGTACTTGGAATCCGTTTAACATTTGCATAAGTCTTTCAGAAATAGAGATTATGCAATTATTAGTATAGGCCATTATCACTATGGATGATAAAGGGTCTGTGCTATTAAGTTCATTGGTCAAACAAGAATATTGGTATTTGAGAATATTAGCTATGATTCTTAGATCTTAATATTATTTGGAAAATATCTGTGTTAATCTCTGTCACTTTGTCTTAAAATTTAGTCTTGTCTGTCAATACAGTTTCTGTAGTACAAGTAAACTAAACTGCTCTGTCATGGCATTAAGTGATTTAATTAATTGTAAGAAAGGTTACATCAGTGGAGATTAAATATTAATTTTAGCCAAATATATTTATTCTGATGGTTATATTAGAGACTCCTTAAAGTAAAGTTTGACAGTTGACCACCTTCCACCGGTGCAATTATTTTTTTGAGGGGGGAAAAATTGTCTGTATGGTAAATATATGTAAATATCACACAGACAAGAATATAACATAAATCCCAAGAGGTTCACAAGGCAGTCTTCACATCAACTATTAAAATTTTAATGGCACCATTCCAAATAATTTTTAGTTCTTGGGTTTAATATCTGTATATTAAAAAAAAGAGAAGAGTTGAATCTTTTCAGCATTTCATTGTCGTAGTGAATACATATGAAACACCAGGAAGCGATTAAAAGCATAAATAAAGCCATTTTGATTTATTGTGGATAGCCAGCCACACTTTTTTTTTTTTTTGAAAAAGAAAGACACCAAACCATTCAGTACACAAATAAGATGTTAGTTGATACTATACTATCACTTAAAAAGCATCAACAGTAAAAGTCAAACTTCAGCACAACAGTTTAGAATATAATATAGTAGTCCCATAATTTAATTCTTCTTTCACTCTTGTATTGTGTTTTGTATTATGTTTTCTCATATTACTAAACTATTCACAACCTCAGATCACCGTCTTCATACTTTATTTTGCAGAGTGTAAATAATGCTCCATCCATGATAAAAGCACAGAAATCTAATAAAGCTTTTTATTTAATTTTGTCTAGCTTTTAGAATTGAAGAGTATAATAGTCTTCCCTCTTATTTCCATTTCACAAAAGTTAACACATTTGCTACCATCGCATGTATGATCAGTTGGCACCAAATTAATTTGCCATAATGCATACATTCTTAAGCACTCAATAAATGAGTGCTGTAAACGTAAGGGTACTTCAAATTAATAACTGCTTGATATTATCACACTGATTGAAGCCTGTATTAGTTGCAGTAAAGCATCAGCCATGTGCTGTCAAGGTCTGGTACACAGTTTTTATTTGTGTTTTGCTTATGTTGAGGTTTATGTATGTGGAATAAAATTTTGATGAAATTGAGATTTGTTCTGATTTTCAACTCAGTACAAAATCAAGTGTTTGCTTTTAGCTGTGAATTTCAGGCATTTACTTTGTTTATTTTTTAGGGTTATATTAAAAGGAGCTACTCCTCAACATTTGAAAATTATAGCACATTAAATGTACCTCTCAGATATAGTTGATACAAACATGTTAAACACTCACTACTTGTATATAAAAAATGATGTTGCTACTCCTTGATTCATTACTTTCTTAGATTTATCAATATTTTTGTTGTCATTATAACAATTCCCATTCTCATTTTTTAGTCCCAGCTTATGAATTTGGCTTTATTTGATCATATGATGATTCTATCCCAAATTTTTGCAGCAGGAAACCTTTACAGATGTCTTATTGAAGCATTGAACACTTAAAAAATATATATATAATTGCTTTGACTAACCATAAGAAGTTGTGATGTGAATCCTCTAGGACTGATAGTTGGTTTCCTTCAATTCTTATTATATTCTTTCCTTATTTTATTTGAAAATGTTATTTTCCATGAATTAGCACTCACCCCTCAATTGACAGTCACATTTCTTTATCCAACATTTTTCACAAGACTCGATGATGAAATTTTTCTAGAAACTTTTTTTTTTTTTTTTTTGTAGAAAAGGTTTTTTACTTTATTTTATTTATTTATTTTTTTAACCTCTCATTGTAAGTTACTGTCATTAATATAAACTGAAAATGCAGGGGGGAAAACTGAGAGGATTAGGTTTAATTTTGTATGAAACTGTAATGATAATTTTTTTTAATACTATGGTGTATTTGGTAGCCCAACTGAAATTTGACTAAGGAAAATGTGACATGAACCTTGATTGGCATTATCTGCCATCCTGATCATCATTCTTGCATATTTTTAATATTTAAAAATGTGTAGGCTAAATATGAGACTTTTGATCGGCAGTGGTTTCCTTGGAAAGATTTTTTAGGGTGAATTTAACAAACTTATTAAAAGGCAAACATGAATAACTACCTTATTAATAGTTGTGGATATGATTGCACCTGTGTATGAAACAAAGAAATATGCAAATAATCAACAGTATAAATGTTTTAGTTTTTGTGGATCATCTGTCTTTGCTTATTGGTTAACATTTGAGATTTTTATGATTATTTTGCCTGAAGTTTCTGAAGTATAAATTTTATGTCTATATAATGTTATGTTGAATGGCTAAAAAATATCACTCATTTCTTATAGGTTTTTTTTTGTTGTTGTTGTTGTTACATCGGCTTCTGTGGCCATAATGCACCTCCCCAAAGTTTTTGCAGTTTACTCTGATCCAAGCATGAGGCGGGATTCGAACCCATGACCTTTGGGTTGCCAGGCAAGCACCTACCTGGCTAGCCCGGTTGGCATTTCTTATAGCAAACCAGTAGTTTCTACATTTATTTTATGTAATAGTGATGTCCCTTTAGGTTAGCAGCATTTTAATTGCACCCATTTCCACTCATCTTTTTGCAAGCAATAATGGGACATATACAGAGAAAGATGTCATTATTGTGGTTGCAATTATAGTTGTTTTAACCTCTTGCCATGGTTGTCATTTGCGTATAGTCTTTTTCTCAAGATGATCACTCAGAAAGAACATTCAAACATTTATTCTTAAAATAATGAGATCTTTGAAACTCTGTCGCAGGAATGTGTCACAACATTGGTAACACCATTTTCACATTATTGATATAATAATGTTGTTGATAAGGTATTGTAGCCGGGGGAAATGGAAATTTGAAGGCACCACAGTTATTTGGAGAATGCTATTAAGTGAATGTAGCTCCATTCCAACCAATCTACTGTCACTTGTATGGTATGCGATTGTGCACTGCAATTTAAGATGATGGCTCAGTCATTAAGAAGTTGGAGTTGATTTCTTCTTGTGGTATTTCTCTCTGTCTGTATAGTTAAATAGTATCTTTGAACATTAATACTGAAACTATGTTCTGCAAAATCAATCAAAAACTTTTTCTACTCCAGAAGATTGGGAATATCACTTTTCTTGCAGATAATTTTATTAATTTTTTTTTTTTTTTATTCACATGCATTCAAGGATGCTTTCTTTGATAACAGTTTCTTCTGAGTCATAACACTAAGAATTTTCTAGAGAATATCCCCATTCACACATTTTTTTGCTTGTTTGTCAAATTTTAGGACTCACCTGTTTGATCACTGGAGTTTCACTCTGTAATACATTCAGTTGCAGTAACAGCAAGAGCAGTGATTAATGTTTGTAATTGACCAGGCCATCTTCACCCTAAAAGTTGCTTCTCACTTCCTGTCTTGGGCTCGGAAATAACTATCGCCACATTTGGCATCAGTTATAAAAAAATTTTTGTAGACAATGCTGCTTCCCTCTGTACTAACATAATTTTTTGTGGATTTCTATTAGTTATCTTTAGCTGCCTTATTCTAGATTTCTATGTTTTCTTATCTTGCCCACCCATAGGAAATGGGTGGCTCATCTCACTTCTTTCGTATATGCATCTATACAGTTGGCCATTTCGAATAATCACTTACTCAGACAAAAAGAAGTCATTCATATCAGTTTAATTTGCTACATACCATTTCATAAACATTCAAGGTTACATTTTTATACTGCATTTGAAGACCTTGATTTCTTTCTTTTTTTTTTTTTTTTATTCCCCCCCACGGATTCTTGAATATGTGCACAATTTTAACTGGTTATACTTGAAAGGATGTATAAGTGAGGTGGAAGAGTATCACATAGATATTGACTGCTAGTCTTAATTAGAAGAAGATTAAATAATAACCTGCTTACAATAAATTTATGTTATTCTTGTTCAAGGTATGTTTGTGTACCTGTCAAGGAACCAAAGTGCAATTTTGTTTGTTTTTTGTTGGGAGGGGGGGTATAATGTAAAGATCTAAACATTCCAGATATATTATACCTACTACTGTTACATAGCTATAAATACCTGTATAAAACTTATTAATTTATTTATTTTTATTTTTTTACAGTATGTTGTGCAAGCATACTGAAAAAGAACCTAATTTATTTTAAGTTGTAAATAGTAATCATATTACTTTACTTTTTTGTTATTAATGAAACTTGGGTCCATGAATATGTGTTACTTTTTTTGGTTTTTAAGTGAAATATAATTGTTTTTAAAAAGGAATGAAATTAAGTTTTTGCTTTTAAATCAGTTCAGTGTGGCATTGCAAAATTCTTTACTATGTATAAACTTTTGTAATAAGTGGTACACTTTACCAAGATGGAAAATAGGATACAAATGTCAGGGTATGATATATGTTCATCTATTTTCGGTGATTGTTACTTCTGCACAGTAGGACATCTGACTAGCCATTTTACAAAAATTCAGTTTTGTATCCTGACACTGACTTGCCGAAAACATCTATATGAGGAAATAGTGTTGTAATGACATGTCAATAAATGGATGGTATTTGAGTGGTAACTTGGTTTACTCCAGACAAGTATGTAATGGATCTGTAGCAAACAAACTAAGAAACCTTTCATGGGGTATTTCTGACAAGTTGCCAGTATGATCCAGCCTTCCCTTGTCTGTTAATTAATGCTATTATGAACTTGTAGAAGTATGGGATGAACTCAATGTTTTTAATTAGCAGTAATGGCAAATGATGTGAGAAAGCAAGGTTATATAGCATCAGCCAAAAAAAAAGGCACAGTTCACCCATCTGTACCCTCCAAGAATTTGTCTAGTTCTCCTTTAAATGTATTCAACCCATCCACTTCCACAACAAACAGATGAAAGCCTGTTCCAACAATCAACCACCCACTGGCTGAAGGCAAACTTCTGCACATCTATCCAGCACCCATCCTTCCTGGTTCAAGAGTTATAATAGCATTGTTTCTTTTACAGTGATAGTTTATTTATTTTGATACCTTAAATAATTACCGAAGATATTTCATGAGAGACAGATAAATTTTCTAAAACAAAAGGGGATTTGGTTGGTGTTGCAAAAAATAAATAACTATTGTAGTTGGAGCACACTGTTTCGTTTTTACAGTTACTTTTGTACCATTGATCAGTTGAGAAAGGGTCATGTTTCCTGCACTTATTAGCTAAGATCTAAACATATAGTTAAGAGGTTGTTTAGATTTTTGTATAAACATTACTACAGTTATATTTCATTTTCATCACACTTCTAATATTACTGGCCAACGTGAAAAAATTCAGGGAGAAATATCAAATCCAGCTGCTTTATAGCAGCTAAAATGTGAGCATAAAATTTGGTTGCCACTTACATTTGCAATTTTTTTTTTTTTTTTTTTAAATAATAATTGATAATATAAATATTTTTCAAGTCCATATAATATTTTTGACTAATGGGAGAAAAAAATTAGCAGGTCTAATATTTAAAAATTCTTCATCCATTTTAAGATTAAATTAACTATTTTAATAGCTTTTTACACTATTAAGCTTGATCCTCTAAAGACAAATTATTAAATTATATTAACACTTAAATGAAAATTGTTTGCAAAAAAAAATAAAAACAATTTTAACTTTCTTTTCTTTCTTTTTTTCTTTTCTGACTTTCTTTTCTCAATAATTAATATGTGAGATCACAGTTACAAACTTTTCTTTTGTAAAGAAACAGTAAGGCTACGTTACTGTTTCTACCATCAGAGAGGACCCCATGGCTGTAAACCATTCAATTATCATTTACCCAACTCAGTGGGTTTGGTGGTCTAGTACAGTTAAACATATTCCAGTTTTTTCTTGACAAGGTGTAAGTTACATTTGTAAGTGACATTGCTCCTCACTTCCACTTATCATTGATATTTAACAGGAGCCAATACATTTAAGGATCCTTGAAATGTAGATCACTGTTCCATCCACAGAAACTTGAATGAAAGTCAAGAATGTGCATATTAAATGTAGCAACAATTATTAGGACAGCATTTGAAGTTCATTTGAGCTGTGTATTTGAAAGCAATTGTGACAACAATAGTATTAAGCTATATTTGGAGGTTCACCTTGCTACAGAAACCCACAACAAATGACATTCCAGTAGAACACCTTTAATTGGCTGTTTTACACTTAACAAATCAATATGTTTAAGAATTTTGACCAATACCGTAATCACCTGTTACATAATAAGAAGGAACATTTAAGCATTCCAGTTTTACTGTGTAAATAAATAAATAAAGTTCTAGGTTTTTAATGTAGTATTGTGGTAAGCAGCAAGACTATCCATCCCCATAAAAAACAGAAAAACAAGGGTTGTAGATTGAGAGTTCTTTAGATCAGAAGTGCAAGCTCATGATTTCCAAAAAACTTGATGTAACTAATAAAGTTCTTAAACACTGTTTCAGTTCCTACCATAGAGCATTGAAACATTATCATACTTTTATCATTTACAGCTTGAGAAACTATACTAGCCAATGCACACGTAGTACACACCTCTGATGGACCTTGAGTATTTCATGCACAACTGACAACTTCATGGTTAATCATATTTACTGAGGGAATTTTTGCCCCTAAAATATAGCTTAAGATAGCATATTTCATTTTATCAATGAAAGTTAACTGTAAGCCAAGGAAACCTGACGAGCTATTATATCTTTGTCAGATTTGTTGCTTTTTCCATAAAACTGATCTGTATTTATAGAAGGAAAGCCAAATTTGACTCTTTTGTCCATAAAAAATTTGGTAGATGTTTTACTGCCAGTGAGTATTTTTGGTCTGCCTCCAATCCATTGCAAATATGTTGGATATGATCTTTGAAAGGTATCATGTAGGCAAAGAAAAGGTAGCCTATTATGTGTGAAAGTGATAATTATCACTTTTAATTTAACATAGGGTGTTGAAATGGAAAACGTGTCTGCAAGCTTGAACAAACATACTGATTAACAGTAATAATAATTTCAATTTATATCACTTCATATGCACAAATTTTGGCTCATTTTAGTAAAAATTAATGAATAAGTAGATTAATTTTGCATTAAAACTTAATTAGTGGTAACAAACATAGCTCAGTGTTGCTAGCCATAAGAAAACAAATAAATGAACCAATGCAATAACCTTGTGTGATCATATGAAATGTAGACTAGGTTATGTGTTTTATACAGGTTGACAAGCTCCCGGGTTATTTACAGTTTTTCTTTGTGTATAAAATGGAAGACCTTGCAATTTGGAGTATCTTAATCAAAAGTAGGCAACAGTAATTTTACTGCACAGAGAATGATTTTCATTATAACCAATGTGTTATATGCATGATTGCAGTAGTACTGTTGTTTTTTGTTTTTTTTTTAACCATAATTTAGTATGTAAAGTATGTTTTGCATTATTTTTAAATTCATTATTTGTTTATTAAAATATTATACTTTGAGCATACTGTTAAAAAAGCATTCTGTTATCTTAATGCTCTTTTGTAAGTTTTTCTGTTTGTAATTTTTTGTTTTATTTGTGCAATTAGGGAAATGAGCAGTTCACTGTTAAAATCTTTTAACATGTAAAGATGTCACCTATTAAGAATTTTGTACATTTTATACATTGTGTTTATTAAAATAATTAAAAAAAAGTAAACTGCCCCACAAGTTTTTTAGATCTTTATTACTGTTATGCTACATTTTGATTGCAGATCATTAATTTGTTTTTGGTTTAATATTTCAGCTAGATTTTTGTTTGGTGCATTTTTATTTGTGATATTCTGTTATGTAATATTAATATCTTGTATATTTTAGTTTACAGGTGTCTCATATATTTTAATCTCTGAAGCATGAATAAGTTTCTATTTTATATTCGAAGAAAAAGATAATGTTGTCATTTCTTTTATACTACTACATTTCTGGAGTTTATTGCAGTGTAGAGAATGTTACATAGTTATGTATGATACTGCAAAGACCAAAATTGCAAAAATACACACTGGCAAATGCTGAATATATAGTTATTGTACTTGATTTAGTTAATGTATAATATACAGTTAATTTCTGTATTGTGTAATTTTGTTACAAAGTAACAAAATTACAGTTGCTGTTGTATCATGGAGTATGACTCGGTTTGATTGAAAGAAACACATTTTTAAAAAAAAATGCATCACTCATTTGAATTCATTTCCGTGTTTAAAGACAAGCTAATACTTGTAGATATGAGGTTCAAAACATAATTTTCTTTCTCTTTTAGCTTAATAGAGGAAATGAAAATTTTGAAAAAAAAGGACGGCTATATAAAATCTGTTTTGTGACTTGTACAAAATTCCTCTACCAGAATACAGATAGCAAATTAAGATTGTGGTTACACATATATTTCTTTGTTTTGGCAGGAAAAATAAAGGTAAAGTGAATATTGCAGTAAGAGAGATTGGGCCACTTTGGCCATGATCTTCTAATCCCACCTTCCTCGTCCATACATTTTGTAATTTTCAAAATGAGATGACATTAAAATTTTGGTAAAGAATAAAGTATGGAAGCTAGTTTAAGATACTAGTACCGTCATTAAATGTTTACTTTGTTAAAAACAAGCTGTAGAAAACTTTAGACTGGTTTTTATGAACATTCCATTTTAAAATTGTAATTTCAGTTTAAATTTTGCACTTCAACAAAAATTATGAAGAAAAAACACCACTTCAACTTGTCTGTCCCCTCTAATAGTTTAGTTTTGTCTTTGAATTTATTCAAACTACCCGTGTCTACGACACAATGCAAGTATGTTCCAACAATCAACTACATGCAGGCTGTGACAGATCAGTCAACCATCCTTCCTCAATTCGAATCTTGTAGTCTGAGCGAGAGGAATGATACTATCTGTATTGAGCTTACTTTATTTACTCAAAGCCTTAAATGCATCAGTCAGATCCCCTTGCAGGTGCTGTTCAGAAGCTGCAATTTGCAGAACAAGTATTTCTTGGTAGGAACACCGTTTTCAGCAGATTGATACAATATACAAAATATGAACCATGCTCTCTTTTAAACCTCGAGCAATTTCAAACAGCTGGTTAAGCTTGTACTTATTAGCACATCTTCCCTCTTGTTTTTGTCCTGAAAATAAGGTAGTTGTGTTCTTCCACTTACCATAAAGATGAACAAAAGGTGGGGGGGGAGGGATTATTTTTGGCATTTGGAAAGTGCTCATATACAGTTCACATTCCACTTTTATTGCCAGAAATTATGACCTAGTTTAAGCATGACAGGAATGTTAATTACCAGCCTATGCATTATGCCTTTGCAAAGGTAAGTAGGGGTGCTGGTGTGCTTCACACAAAATGAATTTTCTAAGGACAATTTTATGAAATAAAAGGAAATAAGTGATGGCATCAACTTGCTTTATCCTTGACCCAATTCAATAACTGGAAGCAATGGGGTATCAGAAAATAAAGGTGTGAAGCCAACTCAAAATTAACCTGGATAACTGAAAAACCCTGATCAATTGGGAGTGGACCACTTGCTACTGATTAGGGATCTCCACTTAAAAAAAAAAAAATTACCAGGAAGCTGTGGGGTCTTGCTATGCCACCTGCAAGGGAAAGTAAACATTGTTTGAACATTGCTCATTCTTATTAACAAAATGTCCATCTACCTCAATGCCAATGTTAGGAGATAAAACTTTTATATTAGTAATGAAACCCACTCCCCAAAGAGGTTTAAAACAATTTTATTTCTGCCAGATTTGCTTTTGGTGTTACAATTTCATTCAAAGCTATCACTTTTAGACAACACTAGATGCTTTTTCCAAACAAATAATTCGTGGGTAGCACATTATAATCACCATCCTCCCCACTCTGGCTGGAAAAGACCCAAGTTTGAGTCTCGTCAATAACGAGAATTTTTATGGACCTTGTTCTCATTGTCACTAAATTAGTCCCAGCCAAGGGTAGCATGGTTTTTTCTGACAGCAAACAAAATCGACCATAGAAGTTGCTAATACTCATAAAAACCTTACTACAAATTACTTTGGCTGAATGCAAATTTTTGCATACCTATTTTTCCAATCTTTAAATTAATGACCTATTATGTGTGTAACTTAAGAAAAATGTGCAATCAGCACTTAGTTCACTCAAAGCCATACCTTTAAATATTTAAAACTTTGCTCTGGTCTCTCTGCAGATGCTTTGTTCCCAGATGCTACAATTCTCAAAACCAGTTTTTCTTAGTGATAGTGCTCCTTTTACTGCTCTTCTGACCATTTTCAATAGATCCATATCTTGATATCAAACTCTCAGATCTCTACAGTGCATTCTATGTGACCTAACCATTTCCTTATACAATGGGGAAATCATCTGAATTTATAGCTTCTGGCAAACTGCATGTCCAAACAACTTCATGTTGGACTATACAAATTGCCACTTAAGTCTTTATTTGGTCTCCACTACCTTTAGTTGCACCAAATTCACATGTTTTTCCTGGGAGTTAGTGCTACCATTATGCAGCATTTAGCAGTGTAAAGCCTCAAATTGCCACTTCTCAGGCCATATGCCCAAATTTTCTGGGTCTTGTTGCAGCATGTAGCAGGAGTGCCTTCATACCTGCTACTTTTTGAGTTATCAGAAAGACAAACTTTATATTCCTTCATTGTTTGTAAATCAGATAGTCTTATAATGGGGAATTTTAATTTCCTGGATATTGACTGAAATTTGTGAGTTGGTTGCTCACAAATTAGCAAGGCTTTTGTGGATTTATTGGATGATTGTTTTCAACATCAGCATGTTCGGGAGGCAACTAGAGGGAGTAATACTCTTGATCTGATTATCAGTAGTGATTCTTCATGCATTAAGAATCTGCAGATAAAGGAACCGCTAGGTGGCAGTGATCACAGTGCTGAAGTGGGATTTACTCAAAGAGGTAACTACCATCAGGGGGAAAGGTTTTTGCTTTCGTAAAGGTAACTACGGTGGGACCAACTGATCATGTTACCAACAGCAAATTCAAAATGGGAGGCATTCAAAGAAAATCTTGGAAGCTACTAGGCTTTACACAGAGTTCTTTACCTATTGTTAAGGGGAAGTCTTGTCTGACCAATTTGATTGGATACCATGATGTCACAAAAGAACTGGATGTAGGGAATCATTTTGATATATATTTGGATCTTAGGCTTTTGATACTGCTGCATGAATTAGAGCAGTGTGGTGTTGGAGGCAAATTGCTGCTATAGATTATGGGATGGTTGAATGGGAGAAGACAGTAGTAATCAATGGCCCCTGCTCTTCATGGACTTATTAGTGGAATCCCTCAGGGTTCAGTGTTGGGTCCATTGTTTTCTGTCTTTATAAATGATATTGATGATAGTATATCACGCTTAATGCCCAAGTTTGGAGACGGTACAAAGGTTATAAAGGGCGCTAATTACAGTACGCTGTTGCAACAGAATTGAGGAAAGTTGAGCAGATGGGCTAAAAGGTGGAAAATGAAGTTAGCATTGACAAATGTAAAGTACTACATATGGGAAGCAATAACCCCAGAGCAACGTATCAACTCTGCTATTACACTGACAGTGGTAGAGAATGAAAAGAACCTGGGGTAATTGTGCAGGTAGATATAAAGTTTTCAGAGTACAGGCAATCTGCAAGAGTAGCTCATGGTGTCTTGTCAATGATATACAGAATTTTTTTTAGCAGGGATAAGGAGGTGATTATCCCCTTGTATAAGGCAATGGTCAGGCTACACTTTGAGTACTGTATATAGGTCTGGAGGCCTCATTTTGAGAGGGATATAGAGCTGCGGAAATGAGTACAGAGAAGGGAAACGATTAGGGAAAGGAACGAAGGGTTGCTCTTACGAAGAAAGGCAATGTTTTGCAGATTACAGTGCCCGGAGAGTGGACACCTGCAAGGTGATATAATTGAGGTGTATAAAGAATTGAATGGGTTGAGTATGCTCAATGCTGATGGGATTCTTCCTCTAGGTGAGGTTGATCACCTGAGAAGACATAAATTCAAATCGTGGAAACACAGTTGTGAGATAGATGTGCGGAAGTTTGCCTTTAGCCAGTGGGTAGTTGATTGGTGGAACAAACCCCCATATTTTGTTGTGGAAGTTGATAGCCTAAATTTAAGGCTGAGTTGGACAGGTATTTGGAACTGAGTGGTTAAATGGGATTGTTTTTTTTTTTTTTTTTTGCTAATGCCGTATAAGCTTGCTTTCTTGCATCATATTAAAGAAAGGGTGCATAATAATGAGTATTAGTAGAGGCGTACGATGCAAGATTACACAGCAACCAAAGCGGGATAAAAACATTTCACACATCCATTTCCTCCAAACGTTTGTCCAGTTCTGTGAATTTAAGCTATCAGCTCTACATGTGGCCTAACCATTGCCTTATACAAATGGATAAATCATCCCTACTAGCAAAAGGAGGTGCAGCTCAAAGTGTATTGTCATTGACAATACACTTTGGACTGCTCTACCCAGAAAACCTTACATCTGACTGCATATCACCCTCAAGGTCTTTTTTTATTCTCTGCTGGGCCAAATTTTTGAATACTTCACTGTAGCTACGCTGAGTGTTGTACTGCACAGTTGATATGTTGCTCCAAGGTTACTACCCATGTGCAAACTTTGCATTTGTTGTGCTAAACATCAGTTACCACCTCAGCCTATCTGTCCAACTTTTCTAGATCCTGTGTCAGTAGTTTAGTCATTGACAACAACCTTCATATCGTCTGCAAACTTGGGCATTAGGCCAGTTGTACCTTCATCAATATCATTGATAAATACAGAAAACGATGGGTGGGCGCTTTTCCAATTCCATGGGATTGGAAAAATTGCCAATGTAACTTCAATACATAACTGCGTTTCTCACAGTGTAATGGAAAATTACAGGCCAGTCAGTCGGTAATTTTCATTAGTAGGGAAAATCATGGAGGCAATGATCAATAGATAGAAATATTTGGAAGGATATGCAACATGGTTTGTAAGATAAAAAATCATGTTTAACAAATCTGTTTAGCTATTTTTAGAGGGTCACTCATGAGCTGGATTAAGTGAATAATTTCAACATTGTTTATTTAGATTTCAGCGAAGCTGAAAACATTGCTGGCTGGTTTATAAGCTGGAACAGGTTGCATGGAAAATAAGATGGATAGCAGGATGGCTTCAGGGCAGGAGGCAGAGGGTTGTGATAAATGATAAATGGTTATAGCTCAGATTGGGTTAATGTAAGAAGTGGGGTTCCCCAGGGACCACTATTGTTTTTGATTTTGTTAAATGCCGAAATTTGTCAATTTTAAATTCCACATGATGTAAATATTAGTACAATAATTAATTATCACTTCAGAGTGACTTAGATAGACTACAGGGATGGTCAGAAAAGTGGCAGTAATGCTTTAATCGAGAAAACTGTTAAGGTATTACACCTAGTGAACAGCAACCCTAAAGTAACTTATACACTTGATTGAGATTGAACTAAACTCAATAGCAGAAGAAAGGGACTTGGAAGTTACGATATGGTCAGACATAAAGTTCTCCGAGCATCGTAGACTGGTTGCAAGGAAGGCCCATGGTTTCCTATCGACGATTTATCGAACATTTGCTAGTAGAGATAAGGACGTAACAATCCAATTATATAAGGCTATTGTTAGACCACACTGGGAATACTATGTTCAGGGTCCAAAGACGGGTAACTCGCCTGGTGAGATCGTCAAAAGGGCATTCATATGAGGAAAGACTTCGAATATGTGGGTTGCAGAGCTTGGAAACTAGGCACCTTAGAGGAGACTTGATTTAAGTGTGTAAGGCTCTAAGGGGCATAAGCGAAATGAATGAGGTCGAAATTTTCACGATTATAAATGATTCTAGAACTAGGGGCCTTAAATTCAAGTTACAGCTGAAGACATTCAGACTGGATTGGCAGGAAGCTTTATTTTAGCCAGCGAGTTATAAATTATTGGAATAAGTTACAGACATGGTAGAGGCTGACAGTTTGGGTATATTCAAAGGTCAGCTGGATAGTTACCTGCGTGAGGAGGGAAATGCATAGGTTGTGTATTTTGTGAAAAATATTTTCATTTTCAGCCCTTTCACTTATTTTCAAGAGGTATTTGGCCTAATAATGCCTGATATATTTTTCACGGCCTGTACAACTAAATTATATACGATAGCATCACTTCAGCTAAGCTTTTACTTTCGCTTTCAAATCACCCCAGGGATGCGGTCGCCGTAAGGGGACACTACAGTGATGTCACCCGTTCTCCTGAGCGGACAAGAATGTTGATCGAACGCAAAGGTCCGAAGAACGGTGAATTGTTATGAGTAGAAATTACCAGAACAAGACACAGCAGGTCTTGCATAACAAGACCTTTATAAAGATATTAATTGTCACTACGACGCTGTGCATGGTACAGTATCAATTTATTTCTCACCCCCCCCCCCCCGAGGCGATGCAGAGATATATATATTTGAAGGGGAAAAAGAAAGGGGAGAGGCACACAGACAGTGATCTTTGTGCAAGACATGACTGAAGAAAGAGTAGTGATACGGTTGGCGGATTTTTGTCATTGTGTAAAGAAGATGTAAATTAATAATTACGAGGGAAAAGATGAGAAAAGAACTATATTGATGTCTGGAACAGATTCCCCCTCCCCCGAGGCGTTGCAGAATATTTTCGGGTAAGACAACCCTTATTGTTTAATAACAAACTGTATTAAATCACCCAAAAGCCAACCTATTACCTGCATACGTTTTAATGCCTTTATAAGACACCTTTCCTCACATAAATATACCCCGACAACTGTATTATTTTCTTAGTATTCAACTTTAATAATAATGCGACTTATTAATTTAATTGTCAATTACTAATTACACTATTAAGATAATATAATTACCTGTTTCATATTTTGAACAGTGGTATGCTCTGACAAACACTAATTATTTTGTACTTGCTAAGGAATTAGTGGAAAAACCATATGAAGAATATTACAACATTGTAATATAGCTAACAGCAAGATAATGCTTGCATTCAATTAATTTGTCTAACAATTAAATACCAATTAATCTAACTTATTTACCAGTTATATTGTACTCATTTGTATACATATATGTTAAATAAACTTATTTTGTTTGTTATTATTTTGCGTTCTGATCATTCTTTCTAAATTACATACAATTCACTGAACAATAATTATTTTTAAGAATCATTTATGGCGGCATTTCGAACCAGCCCTTAGCTAAGAGTTGTTTCGGGATGAAAAAACACAACGCAATTCTGTCGCTGCGAGTACGCTCACTGTGACATGTTGAGTGAGACTTGAGGGCGCAGGATTTTGTCCTAATTTGAACCACTAGATAGATCATTCGAAACCCAGGCTTTTCTGGAATTCACATGATATTGTGCTGACTTGCTATAGCGAGGATTCACGAGTATATTGATAGGCAAGAGCATAATATGACGGAAAAGCCTGTGGAACACTGGTTGCTAATCGTGACCAGGATGAAATGTGCTTTTGCGGGATGAAAAACCTTTTTTTTTTTATATATGAAAGCTTGTGAGTTATGAGGATTACTGTAAACTGAAGAGCAAAGCACAACAAGAGTAACTGTGAATAGAAGACAAATAAGGGATTAATGTGGTAATAGAATAAAAGGGAAACGTCTAACACTAGTGATTTTGTGTGTATACAGAGAATGGTTAGAGGCATTTTAATTAATTTTAGTTTTTTTTTCAGCAATACAAATAACATAGTCCTCAAGTACATACACAGTAGTAATACATACAACTAGAAGCAACTAGAAGTAGTTAATTGATTTGTCAAAACAAATAATAATAATAAATTACAAAAAAAAATTCTAGTTGCTATATGTTAGAAACTCATTTTGTTTTTAGCATTGCTCAGTACTAACTGTTTAGTTCTGTTTCAGCTACGTAAAGGTAAGTACACTATTTTGGAGGGACCTTTCCACCCCAAATTTTACTCAAATATTAATAGAGTCGTCTAATTTAACATAGACACTTATAAATCCAACATGGAAGAACAAATCCCACAAACTTCAACCGACCTTTCTGCCCCATTGTTTGATACGCAACAAACACAATCCCCTCCCGGATCTGACAGACCGCATGTGGCTAATATCGCAGGTTTTCTTGGCCTTGTGCCTACTTTTTTTGGTACAGATGAAGGTCCATCTGCCCAATATTTTTTTGAAACTTTAGAAAGCGTAGGGGAACTAGCATATTGGCGTGATTCCGAACTCATCTCGATTTGTCGAGCGAAATTTCGTTCTTTGGCCGCGGAATTTCTAGCACAATCCATTGAATTACGTAAGGAAAAAAATTATAACGTGTTCAAAAATGCTTTCTTAGCTCACTTTGAAAAAACGGAACCCATAGTCACTTGTTTAAGTGAATTCGCTAATACTGTGCAAAAACCTGACGAAAATGTCACCAGCTTTGGAGCCCGAATTCAAAACCTGGCAAGAAAGGCGTTTAAGATACAGAATGAAACCCCTGAAGCAAAGTCGATTTTAGATCAGGCAATGTTAGCCCAATTTCTTAGGGGTGTTTCAAATAAAATTAAAAGGATAGTCTTGTCACAAAACCCCCTCACTTTCCATCAAGCAATTGTTATTTCGAAACGAGAGGAAACAAATGAATTTATTACAGAAACAAAACACAGACCAATTAATGCCATATACTGTCAATCTAATAATGAAGTAGTCGGTAGCCAGCAGGAAAATTATTTTGAAAAATTTATTAAACCTTTACAAAATGAAATACTGGACTTAAAACAATCACTTAAAGCATTAGCTGTAAGTAACGCGACTTGTAATAATTTACAAACGCCAATTTACGAAACGGAACGATGTCAAAATTTTGATACTGCAGCTTATCCATTTTTTCCTTCCTACAATAACAGAGCGCCCAGTAGTTTTACGTATTCGCAGTCTGACGAACGAAGAGACGCTATGCCCTCAGGTGTCAGTAGCAATGAACTCGCCCAAAGTGAGAGACGCGTTCCTGCTCCGTGCTATGCTGGGAAGCATGTATACTGTAACCCTACATACGAAGCAAGACAGGCAGTAAGACGCTATGCCGCTTGCCGTCGTCCGAGCAGCTCCCGACCGACGCCAACTTATTCTAACCGTCCGTGCCCGAGTCGCGGAGCGCGCGAATACACTGAGTTACCAAAATATCGGACGCCTTATGTTAATACACAAAGTTGCAATTTTAATGGAAATGGGGTTAAAAATGCAAATAAAATGTATTATAATAATCAAAATAAGACAGATATGAACTCTTACACAGGGGCAACAAAAGAAATGCCTAGAAATAAGTTTAATCAGGGGCAAACTCACCCTAAAGCGATTTTTGGTAGGCAAATTAACCAGGTAGATAATATAAGTTACAGACAAGGTAGAGATAGGTATTTCTGACATAAACGGATGTCAGAAGGAAATAGAAGGGACTATCTGCGTCATAGAAATGTGTTACCAGGTCAAAATTATTATAGAGGAGCTAAATCGTATGCCATCCACAAAAATGTGCAACATGGAGTTTATATTTTAGATAACGATTCTCAATTGCCGTTGATCATGGGATCAGTTCAAAATGTTGAGGCTAAATTTTTGGTAGATTCAGGCGCTAGCGTAACTTTAATTAGTACAGATTTATTTAATAAAATTAAAAAAGATAAATCTCTAAATCCAAGAGCTCCAAACTTGACGGTAACGGGTGTCTCTGGATATGTAATACCGATCCATACTGAAATTACAGTAAACATTAAACTGGATAATGCATGTTTTCAAGATAATGTTTTGGTAGCTAATGGAAATTTCACCGGACAATATAATGTTATATTAGGATTGAATGTTTTGAGACGTTTTTCGTTCATAATTGACTTAGGTAAAAAAATGGTTTGCTCAATCCCATTGAATATTTGTTTAAGAGAAGTAGGTGTTAGGGAACAAATTATGAGTTCTAAACCTGTGGTAGCTAAACTCACATGTAAACATGTGCTACCTGGATATTCCGAAAGGGTGGTGACAGCATATTGTAACCAGCTTGCTGTTTCCACAGAACAACTTGTGTTAACAGAGCCTAATTATAACCTTGGTCATGAAGATTTAGCTGTCCGTTGTTCGGTGGACAAAGTACAGGCCGATGGATTAGTATCAGTCCTGGTGGCAAATTTGTCAACTGAGCCTTTATATCTTCCAAAGGGGATGGGTATTGCTAGTTTGGAAAGGGTTGAAATTAATCCAGTTACTTTTGCAGGTAAGGAAGTAGAAGACAATAAGACATCTCCTGTGACTTTAAATGATTTTAATCTTGATCATTTGACTGGTGATCAGAAACGTAAACTATCAGACTTGTTGTATGAATATAGAGATGTTTTTGCCAAGTGTCCAGCTCAGCTAGGAAATTCAAAGGTATATAAACATAGAATTAAATTGACGGACAGCATACCGGTTAAGCAGACAGCTTATAGAGTTCCTTTCTTGTTGAAAGATGAAGTTCGAAGGCAGGTGAATGAACTTTTGGAGGCAAACATCATTCAACCCAGCAACTCCCCATATTCAGCGCCAATTGTTTTGGTGCGCAAAAGGGACCAATCATATAGGCTGTGTATTGATTTTCGGAGATTGAATGCGAAAACGGTTTCAGATGCATATCCTGTCCCAGATTTAAATGAAATTCTCCAACTTTTAGGGAAAGTGCGCTACTTCTCTTCACTTGATTTGCGAAGTGGATTCCATCAAATTGAGGTGCACCCAGCTGATCGACACAAAACCGCCTTCACTACTGGAGAAGCCTTATTTGAGTTTTCTCGAATGCCACATGGATTAAAAAATGGATTTTCGTCATTCTTGAAAGCCTTATCATTAGTGCTTCATGGACTCGGTGAAGAATCGATTTTCGCTTACCTTGATCATATAATTATTGCATCGCCCAACCTGAATGAGCATCTCTTGAGGTTGCGAAAGGTTTTCCAGCGTCTGAGAGAATACGACCTTAAGCTAAAACCTAAGAAATGTGAGTTCCTGAAAGAACAGTTAAAATACCTTGGGCATTTAGTCAGTTCTGAAGGCATTCGTCCTGATCCCGAAAACTTAGTCGCTGTTCGAGACTGTAAACCGCCCAGAACGATCAAACAAGTCCGATCATTTCTTGGTATGGCAGGATTCTACAGGAAATTCATTCCCAATTATGCAGAGATAGCGAGACCCCTTACTTCGCTAACAAAGAAAGAAACACCTTTTGTTTGGGACTGTTCCACGCAGCGAGCTTTTGATCAACTGAAAACTGCCTTGACAACTGAACCTCTGTTAGTTTTTCCTGACAACTGAACCTCTGTTAGTTTTTACAAAACCATTTCTCTTATCAACTGATGCCTCAGCATACTGCGTAGGGGCCTGTCTGGAGCTTCAGGTAGATGAAGATACAAGACAGCCAGTTGCCTATGCTTCTAGGCTATTAAAGGAGTCAGAATTGAATTATAGTACGACAGAGAAAGAAGCTTTGGCTATTGTTTTCGCAGTAACAAAGTTCAGACCTTTTTTAGTGTCCAATCATTTCACCCTGATAACAGATCACCAACCCTTGAGTTATTTGCTCAATCTGAAGAATCCTTCCCCCCGCTTAGCGAGATGGAGTATGCTTTTACAAGAATACGACTTCCAAATTCAGTACCGTCCTGGTAAAGTACATTCAAACGCAGACTTTCTTTCAAGGCCAGTGTTAGAAGAGGATGAAAAGAAAAAAAGGCTAAGCAAGGCTAAAACAACTGAGTTAGTAGCTCCCATATCAGCTGATTTAACCATGGAGTCATTGGTGATGCCCCAGCAACAAACCAGAACTTTAATTAAAACCCTGCAAAGAGAAGATCCGGTTTTAAGAAAGTTAATTGAACAGTTGGAAGGAATACCCCAGGCATCAGCAAAAATCCCAGATACCTTTTATTTATCTGAAGAGGGAATACTATATCATTACACTTTATCTGACCCTGGAGCGACAAGAGAAGAGCCAACAGAACAATTAGTGGTCCCCGTTGGCCTAAAGACAGAAGTATTGAAAGCATCCCACGAGAACGCTCTTTCTGGCGGCCATCTTGGGCTACAGAAGACGTTGGAGAAACTCAGAAAGAATTTTTTCTGGATTGGGATTTACAGCGACATTAAGAATTATATTGAGTCATGTCCATCGTGTTTGGAACGAAAAGGATACAATCCGAAAGCCAAAGCAGCTCTGATGAGAGTTCCCAGTGAAAGTTCACCTTGGGTGCGAGTATCATTAGATATCCTAGGACCACTTCCTATGTCCTTGAGAGGACACAAATATTTATTGTTAGCAGTGGATAATTTCACGCGTTATGTTGAAGCAGTTCCACTCAAAACTCAGAAGGCAGATGAAGTAGCCACAGCATTTATAAACAATGTGATAGCGAGACATGGAATTCCTAAATACATACTCACAGATCAAGGTACAAATTTCATGTCCTCATTATTGCGACAAGTGTGTGAGAAGTTGAGCATTCATCAACTACATACATCTAGCTTCCATGCACAAGCAAACGGAAAAGTCGAACGTATAAATCGTACCTTAGCGAACATATTATCCCATGTCATAAATCAGACTCAGACTGACTGGGACGAAATGATTCCATTGGCTGTGGCTGTATATCATGCTGCAACTCACAGTTCTACTCAAGAAACACCCAACTTTTTAATCTATGGCAGAGATTTAGTGTTACCTTCAGATTTATGGCATGCAAAATTAAGGCCAACTTACGCATCCTTAGAGAACTATTCAGAAGAAATGTGTGCACGACTCCGTAGAGCTTATGAAATGGTCTCTGAACATTTGGAGGAAGCAGTGCAGAAACAAGAACAGCGTAGAGCAGCAGTAGCTGTGGATAAGAACATTCGAGTAGGAAACCTTGTTTACCTTTTTACTCCCAAGGTAAAAGCCGGTACCACGAAGAAACTGGCTCGATTGAGTACAGGACCTTACCGTGTGATCAATCAGACCTCTCCAGTCAATTTTGAAATACAGAATATAAATAAACCTAAGGACAAGCAGTTAGTGCATGTTGACAGATTGACAAAGGTGGTAAATAGGAAAGTGTTTCCTGAACTTAGAGTAGAAGAGTCAGAAGAATCAGAAGATGGTGAAATACAAGATCAATCTGGTACAGAGACAGTGCCAAAAGAAACATGGATCTTTGATGACCCCATAATAGAAGAATGTGATTTAATCCCACCCATAGACCCCCAACCTGTGTATTTGCAGCCAACCAGAACTGCACCTATTCCAGAACCTTTGACGACATCTTCAAATGAGAACCAAAATAGGCCGTCAGTGATAAAACAGTCTGAAGAGACAGTTGAATCTACCCATAAGCCAGCACAGACACATGACTATAATTTGCGCAGTCGTAGTCGTGTAACTCACACACCATATGTGGTAACCCTCAATCCACCGTCACAAAATGAAGTGAGAATTCACGAATCAGCTTCTGACAGTAGAGTAGGAACAGAACATGGAAGCTCCTCTCATGAAACAGAGATGCAGAGAGGCGAATCTTCTGATCAAAATACAGAAGAACATGGAAGTGCTGATCACGCTGATCAACCCAGTGGATTAGATAGGACTATTCAGTGGATGCTAGGTCCACTTGCTTCGAGACTGGATTCACAAAATAGTGATAAGGGTTTTGATTTTGCAGGTCTTATCAGAGATGCGTGGAGAGATTAAAAGTAAAAAGAAGCAAAATTGAAATTTGTGAGAAAGAGAAAACAGTATGAGGAAAAGTTTGTTATTGTGTTTCCTCCATCTTTAAAGAAAAGAAGTCAGTTCTTGGAAAGGGAAAGTTATACAAGAATAATGATTCCAGTATCATGCTAAATTGATGCATAGTGGCATGAGATGAATATTGCATTCGGTTGAAGATGATTTGCTTATAAGCTAAGAGATACATTAAATGAAGTTTCTGATTAATTAGAGTATCAGACCCATGAAGTTTTTACTTATAAAGGGAACAGAAAGGTTAGTTCTCATCAAACTCTATCATTGTGTTTATCAGCAGTTATGTTAGGGATGATGTAGTGAGCACAGAGAATTAAAGGATACAGGTAGAGAACATGGAAAGAGAATCTGGAATTCAAATAAAAACAAGAGTTATTTTCAGGAGTTGTTTCACGCCAAAAAAAAAAAAGAGAAGGTAAAAGAAGATAAATACTAGAACTCTTATTCAAATTTGACCATTGAGGAAAATATTTTCTTATGGAACCTATATTATCACCCTCATTCCACAAAACATGTTGCAATTGTATAGGCCAATTTTGAGAGGAAGGTTGCAGTGGATACTAGGGCCTTTTGGGTGCACCCCCTAGTTTCTTTTGTTTTCTCTCTCTCTCATTGCTGACTAAAATTTCACTACAAGAGAAAAGATTCTGGAAAAAAATATAAATATGTCTATATATATATTTAGGCTTTTTCTTTTGAAGATCGGATGAAATAAGTGGCCTGAGGACGGCTGGTTCCGCCCAGTTACTGCTTGTTTTGTCGTTCCTCCGAAGAGAAGAGTAGAGTGTAATAAATAGTAACACCTGTGTTTCTAGATGAAGATAAGAGAATCTTTCCTTGTACCATTTTGAAAAAGAATACTCAGCCTCATCCTGAGTTAAAGTTCTGAAACAATAAAAATCAGAGTTCTAGTTCCACAAATATTTTTTTTTGGAAGGAAATTTATCCACCAATTGGAACTTTATCATGCATGACATTAGAAAGAGTAAATGATATTGTATTAAAGTAAGGAGAGTTTGAATAGTACTCATACTTGGTCAATATCAACTACAATGAAAAGGGAACTGAAAGCAAACTGTTGAAGTATCAATCTTGTGCTCTTGCCTTTGATAATCCAAATAGCTGATGATTAAAATAGTGCACTGATTGAGAAGATCAGAGCTCATTTTTTCAAATTTAGAGGATGGTTTCCAATTCCTTTTTATGGGAATCTTGTTAATCTGTCATGAGTGACTTGTGTGTTTCAGTTTCGCAAATAAAGTAAGAACCAAATTTTGAAATGTAAGGAAAGGAAATAAGGAGGTGACAGTTTTGGAGTGTGATCAAGTACAAGAAAAGTGAGTGGAAAGTGTATAGATGAAGGGTAAATGGCATGAGACCTCACCCCCTCTCCTACAAGTCAAAACAAATCTGAAAAGATGAATAAAGATTGTGAACATGACATTTGAACGTGTTGATCAAAAAAAAAAGGGAAAGAAAGAAAGAGAAATGAGATCCACTTAACATTTTACCCTCTTCTTGCTCAGTTGCTTCGAGGAGATTTTTCAGGATGTCTTAGTTCTTTATTGTGCACAACAGATGACTTTCCTCTGAAGGCATGCAAAAAATTCTATTATTCAGAACTGTAGTGAACATTTAGTCTTTCTCATGCTCTGACATGGTGTTCCAGTTAATAGTGAAGGACTATCTCTATGAAATCACTCAAGGAATATGATGCAGTCTTCACAGCTGACAAGTGTACTCAGTGGCCTTAAACTTTAAGGATTTGTGGACCCAAGAACTCTCTCTATGTCTGGAGAGTTAGTGAGATATTCCCCACAGATGATGGTTGCACCATCAGAAGGTGCTGAATAGTTAAAACTATACAATTGGTCAGTTGATATAACTGCCTAAATTTTTTACAGTTCAGTTTGTAGTCTTATAACTTTGCAAGAATAAGTTAGTACTTGCAGCCATATTTATTCAATGTATTCTTTGATTTTTTTGTTCTTATTGCAAATTCTGTATATTAGTTGCAGGAATTTAATTATATGTGAGGATTTATATTATATAATCATTTAATGTTTGATGTTTGCTATGTTTTTCTTTTTTTAAAAAAAAGGGTAAATAAATAAATAAATATGATAGAATAAGTAAAATAAATGTTCACCTGTTAGAAGAATATTTTTTTTTGCTGTTTACTTGATATATTTTTAAATACATTTATTATAAAAGGATGTCATATGTATTGAACATTTGTGTTGTCTCAGTTGCTAACTGTCATAATGAATAGTATATCTACTGTCATATTATACTAATTTTGTTAAAAAGAATAGATACAGATTCTTTGATTTTTTTTTTGTTGCATGTAATACTATTGTGTGGAGTCAATGCTGATATAAAGGAAATGTGACCAAAGAATTCTTTGAGAAGAAGTTCCAGTATTTTTCCCTGACCAACAATGAACAATCCTATCAGTATTCCAGTGCTTCAAATGTCCAGTTCAGACGTTTGTGTAGAGAACATTCAGTGCAACATACTACAACAATTTGTGTTAATACAAAAATAAACATTGCTACAATATAGACATTGCATATATGATAAACACCTCTTGTGAAAATTTACTTGCTAATATGGGATTTTGTTTAAGGTCTGTGGAGACCAAGTTGCGGATCAACCAAGGTAGGGTTGTTGAATGTGAAAATTTACATAAAATTATCGTTGTTGTTATTAGAGGACTCAGAAGATTTTGAAAAGTGTATGTAGACACATTATTTCTTTTTGTTTGGGGTACCATTTATCATAGTGGAGAACAATCCGAATTCTGTAAGAGGAAAGATGTCTGTCACTTCATTTTTTTTTACACCGGTAGAATTCATGTTACACGTTTTTTTTTTAAAAAAAAAAAAAAAAGAAACTTGAGTAATTTTGAGCTTGTGAAATTCTCGGCGCTCAGAATTTCTTATCCGTAGGGGGAAGGTGTGTGAAAAATATTTTCATTTTCAGCCCTTTCACTTATTTTCAAGAGGTATTTGGCCTAATAATGCCTGATATATTTTTCACGGCCTGTACAACTAAATTATATACGATAGCATCACTTCAGCTAAGCTTTTACTTTCGCTTTCAAATCACCCCAGGGATGCGGTCGCCGTAAGGGGACACTACAGTGATGTCACCCGTTCTCCTGAGCGGACAAGAATGTTGATTGAACGCAAAGGTCCGAAGAACGGTGAATTGTTATATGAGTAGAAATTACCAGAACAAGACACAGCAGGTCTTGCATAACAAGACCTTTATAAAGATATTAATTGTCACTACGACGCTGTGCATGGTACAGTATCAATTTATTTCTCACCCCCCCCCCCGAGGCGATGCAGAGATATATATATTTGAAGGGGAAAAAGAAAGGGGAGAGGCACACAGACAGTGATCTTTGTGCAAGACATGACTGAAGAAAGAGTAGTGATACGGTTGGCGGATTTTTGTCATTGTGTAAAGAAGATGTAAATTAATAATTACGAGGGAAAAGATGAGAAAAGAACTATATTGATGTCTGGAACAGATTCCCCCTCCCCCGAGGCGTTGCAGAATATTTTCGGGTAAGACAACCCTTATTGTTTAATAACAAACTGTATTAAATCACCCAAAAGCCAACCTATTACCTGCATACGTTTTAATGCCTTTATAAGACCTTTCCTCACATAAATATACCCCGACAACTGTATTATTTTCTTAGTATTCAACTTTAATAATAATGCGACTTATTAATTTAATTGTCAATTACTAATTACACTATTAAGATAATATAATTACCTGTTTCATATTTTGAACAGTGGTATGCTCTGACAAACACTAATTATTTTGTACTTGCTAAGGAATTAGTGGAAAAACCATATGAAGAATATTACAACATTGTAATATAGCTAACAGCAAGATAATGCTTGCATTCAATTAATTTGTCTAACAATTAAATACCAATTAATCTAACTTATTTACCAGTTATATTGTACTCATTTGTATACATATATGTTAAATAAACTTATTTTGTTTGTTATTATTTTGCGTTCTGATCATTCTTTCTAAATTACATACAATTCACTGAACAATAATTATTTTTAAGAATCATTTATGGCGGCATTTCGAACCAGCCCTTAGCTAAGAGTTGTTTCGGGATGAAAAAACACAACGCAATTCTGTCGCTGCGAGTACGCTCACTGTGACATGTTGAGTGAGACTTGAGGGTGCAGGATTTTGTCCTAATTTGAACCACTAGATAGATCATTCGAAACCCAGGCTTTTCTGGAATTCACATGATATTGTGCTGACTTGCTATAGCGAGGATTCACGAGTATATTGATAGGCAAGAGCATAATATGACGGAAAAGCCTGTGGAACAATTTCCTTTTCTTTTATAATTAATTTTACTGTTGTTTTTAGCTGGTGCAGCATAAGCCTTAGGCTTATTTGCACCACATGGCTATTACTAATACTATAATGAATAATAATATTCATTCTGTTTCTTTATCCTTGATCCAATGGAGGATGTTGCTATAATGGCCTTTAATGTGGAACTATAGCAAACGATTTACTGAAGTTTGGGTAAATCAAGTCAAAGTTGTTTCTTGCATCCGAATGTATTATGATTCATAATAATTCTCTTGTTATGCAAGAATGTACGAGGAAGTATTCGTTGTTTGAACTTTATGACTTCAAAGTTAAAACAAGTATGTAAAAAAGCGTGCAGGTGCCGGTATATCTACAACAGGGAACATGGTGATTGTATGTTACGCAAGAATGTGAGAGATAGTACTTGTTGTTGTGAACTTCGACTTCAAAGTTAAAATGAATATGGGAAAAAGCGTGCAGGTGCCAGTATATCTACAACAGGCAACATGGTGAAGTGCTGGTCTATAGTGCAACGATTCTAGTGTGGCATTCTGAACGTTTCGTTACAAGTGGAACAGCCATGTGTGGTCCACACCAAGTGGTAAGTTGTGTGTCTTGTAACACGGCAGTGATGCAACACAATAGCCCATCTAACCACCCAGGACAATGTTGGTATATGGTGGACATTAGTTTTTATAGGCTATGGCAGTCGACAGCCGCCAATGGGACCTTCTAATTAGTAGACACAAGAAACCACCTTACAAAGCATGTTAGCACGAACACAACCACCGACATGAAAATCTGTTGCGTGTTCTGATGAATCCTATTTCTATTATGTTGATGGGTGTATCTGCACAGAGAAAGCACGTGATGCCATGACACCTAGATGCGCTGTTGATATTCGGCAGGGTGGTAGTGCTTTGGTCTGGGGCGCTTCTCATGGCTTCCAGGATCCTCTGATCACCGTTTATCAGCGGCCCGATGGCAACGCCTACTTTTTGTGTCGTCGCTGGCGAATTGCATCCCTTCGTGATGACCGTGTATCCCATCAACTAGCCCTGGAGTCTATGAACAAGACAACGTACCATGCCACGAGGCCCGACAATTTGCTGACTGGTTTCAGGAACATGACAGTGAATTGACTGTCCTTTGGCTGCCCAAAACATGCAATCCTAATCCAACTGAGCATGTTTGGGACCTAATGGAACATGATATTCGATGTTACCATCTAACTGACAACGTATGTGTATTATTAGACGCATTATGTAACCTTGGGCTTACATAAGGTTGTAGGGCTTACACCCTAAACACCTTGTGAAATAAGGATTGTATTCCGGGGAAAAGGTGCCCCACGAGGGATTAGTTGTTACTAATGGAAAGCCAGCTTAGTGTACGCTTATAATACCTGTATAAGTATCTCCTAGTAGTCTTTATTCTCCCATGATTTTCATCTTTCACTCGATTAAAGCCATTTCGGAGTTATTCTTTCTTTTTTTTTTTTTTTGCCAAATTCCTCCATTGTAAAAATGCATTCAGGATAAATTGCTTGACTATTTCCTATAAAGAATCCAGCAACTTATAGTCCGCTCTCTCTCCCGTTAATAGAATTCACGAAAAATATGTATTAATTTCAATAAGGTGCCCTTTATTGAAATCTCTCCATTACCGTTAACCACATAAATCGCTATGGACAGCCATTTTTTTCTGTAGTTATTATCTATTGTTCGTTACAGCATTCAAATTGTGGATATAGTTTGATGTTATTAGTTTGATTTAATGTTATTAGTGGAGTCCCTCAGGGTTCAGTATTGGGTCCTTTATTGTTTTGTGTATTTATAAATGATATTGATGATGGTATATCAAGCTTAATGTCCAAGTTTGCAGATGATACAAAGGTTGGCAGGGTTGTCAAGGACACTACTGACACTATGCTGCTGCAACAGGATCTGGAAAGGTTGAGCAGATGGGCTGAGAGGTGGCAAATGAAGTTTAACATTGATAAATGTAAAGTACTACACATGGGAAACAGCAACCCCAGAGCAACGTATCAACTCTGTGGTACTACACTGACAGTGGTAGAGAATGAAAGGGACTTGGGGGTGGTTGTGCAGGCAGATATGAAGCTCTCTGAGCAGTGCAGACGGGCTGCAAGTGTAGCTCATGGACTATTGTCAATGATATACAGGAATTTTTCCAGCAGGGATAAGGAGGTGATTATTCCATTGTATAAGGCAATGGTCAGGCCACGCCTGGTGTACTGTATACAGGTCTGGAGGCCTCATTTCAAGAAGGATGTAGAGCTGCTGGAACGAGTACAGAGAAGGGCAAAAAGATTAGTGAATGGAACAAAGGGGTGCTCTTACGAAGAAAGGCTTAAGTTTTGCAAATTACAGTGTCTGGAGACTAGGCACCAGCGAAGTGATCTGATAGAGGTGTATAAAGCCTTGAATGGTTTAAGCATGCTCAATGCTGATGGGATTCTTCCTCTAGCTCAGAAAAATCACCTGAGAGGGCATAAATTCAAATTGAGGAAAGACAGATGTAGGATAGACGTGCGGAAATTTGCCTTTAGCCAGCGGGTGGTTGGTTGGTGGAACAGACTCCCATCCCTTGTGGTGGAAGTTGATAGCCTAAATAAGTTTAAGGCTCAGCTGGACAGGTATTTTGAACGAACAGAGGGGTGAAGTGGAAGTGGTTTTTTTTTTTTTTTTTTTTTGGCAGATGCTGCTTGAGCTTGCTTTCTTGCATCAAATGCCTCTACTAATGCTAATGCTAAAGAGATTCTGCCAAAATGAGAAAATTAGGTTAGTGCAAAAGCATAATTTTAACGTAGCCATCTACCAAAGTAGAAAATGATGCTTTTGCACTAACCCCCGTGTTAGTCATTCTACCACGTAGCATGAGGCCTTTGCCCTTAAATAATTTATAGATAAATTGGTAGTAAACGATATAAATAGAAATAATTGACAAAATTACAAATGACAAATAAGTCTAGGAATTAAAAGTGATCAAAAGTTTGCGAGACAGTGCCCAAGCCCAACACCACATTGATGTAGTAGTAGTTAGTATTAGTGGCGGCATGTGATGCAAGAAAGCAAGTGTATGAGCTTATACTGCATCAGCCAAAAAAAAAAAAAAAAAAAAAATTACAAAACAATCCCCTCTAAATATTTGTCCAGTTGCTGCTTAAATTTATTTAACCTATCAACTTCCAAAACGACAGAAGTTTGTTCTAGCAATCAACCACCCGCTGGCTAAAGGCAAGTTTTTGCATATCTATTCTACATCTGTCCTTCCTTAATTTCAATTTATGCCCCTTTAGGTTCGTATCTGAACAAATGGAAGAATCCCATCAGAATTCAGCGTGCTCAACCCATTCAAGGCCTTATACACCTCAATGAGATCGTCTAGCAGGTGCCTAGTCTCCAGCTGCTGCAATTTGCAGAACTTAAGCCTCTCCTGGTAAGAGGATCTCTTCATTCCCCTCACCAATCTTGTTGTCCTTCTCTGTACACGTTCAAGCAAATCTACATCCTTCCTAAAATCAGGCCTCCAGACCTGCACGCAGTACTCAAGGCGTGGCCTGACCATTGCCTTATACAGAGGGACAATCACCTCCTTTTCCCTGCTAGCAAAATTCCTGTATATCATTGACAACACCCCATGATCTGCCCCGGCTGCCTGTCTGCATTGCTCAGAAAACTTCATATCTGACTGTACAATAACTCCCAGGTCATTTTCATTTTCTACCACCTTAAGTGTAGTACCACACAGTTGGTACGTTTCTCTGGGGTTACTTCTACCCATATGCAGTACTTTGCATTTTTCAACGTTAAACTTTTGTTGCCACTTCTCAGCCCATCTGCCCAAATTTTCTAGATCCTGTTGCAGTAGCACACTGCCATTACTGTCATTAACAACCCTGCCAACTTTTGTATCATCTGCAAACTTCGATACTAAGCCTGATATACCTTCATCAATATCATTGATATTGATGAAGGTATATCAGGCTTCATCAATATCAATATCATTGATATTGATGAAGGCTGATGATAACATTGATATTGATATTGAATATACAAAACAACAAAGCCACCCACATGTATATGTGGGTGGCTTTGACCTTATGCACCCATGTTCTTTGGGTCATGCGGATGACAAACTAGCTATAATGACCATCCTCTCTACCGTGCTGAAAAGCCCTTGGGATTCTAATACATCAATAATGCTAGGAACTCTTTCATGCGATTTTCCCACCTAATGGCCGAATCAGTCGGTCTCATTCGAAGTTGTTGTTGTTGGGTTTTTAGGAGCCTCGATGACTAAGGTTGCTCCGTGTATATTGTCTGTAAATTCCATGTGTTCCGAGGTCGATTTTCTGTTTTGCTTTACAAAAAACCCGAGTTTCCTGGAGGAAAAAAAACTGTGCTACCTCGCCTGAGAACGATTAACTCAGCTCCGTTGTGAAAAAGACCTATAAAAATTCCTTCCGTTATTGACGGGATTCTAACTCAGGTCTTTTCCACCCGGTGTGGGTAGGGCGGCGACCCTACCAACTGCGCTACCCACGAGAGCCTCATTCGAGGATAGCAAGATGTCTTTTCTCTTTATCCCGTGTTTTTTTTTTTTTTAATTCAGCAAAACAATCATCACACTAACAAGAGAACACGCACAAAGCTTACGTACCTAATCCAGATTGGTGAATGAGTCTGTTCTCTTGGGCAACTGCAATATGAAATATGAAATACTTCATAAATACGGAAGCCGATGCAATGATTGTTTTTTCTTCCTGTCATTATTATTATTTATTAAAAATAAATAATAATAATAACATTTCTGTTATTTTTTTCTTTAAGTTTTAATGGCTTTATCTTTTACCACTAAACAGAACTCAGTTCTTTTGACATGGGCGACTGCTAGAATGACTAGCATAATTACTGTGGCAGCATAATGGTAGACAGATCTTTCATATCGAGTAATACTACTTTTATTTAGTTAGTGTGACTGTTGTAGGCTCTGTCTTCTGGTATATCGCCATGATAGGTGTCACGAAGTTCCTTTACCCTCTTTAGTTCATAATTAATCAATTATATAATTATTTTACGGTTATAGACGTAACCGTAAAATTTGCAAACACGATCTATAATTTATTTAAATTACTTTAATAATTTTTGGTTCATTATTGTTGGATGGGGTTGGCATCCTAACAGTATATCATAGATTCCTATGTTAAATTAAAATTTGCTTTTAAATCGGCGACACCTATATTTTACTGTTAATTTCGAAGCTTTCAATTTAGGGCAATTCCATCAGCGAATTTTGAGTAATGTGTTTAGTACTAATGCTGGCATTTTGATTTACAGACAAGCATGCTGTGTTCAAATACCTAATAACTGTATCCTTCGTAAATATAATTGTGTTTAAATGAAGTTTAAGCATTCAGAGAAACTTGATAACAAACATCTAGTTTTCAACAGCAGGGAATAATGAAAATGCAGCGCAATAATATTTGAAGAACAATTCCTTTTAATGATATAGCTATGATGTAAGTATGGTTTTTAACTGGTAAATATTCATAATAACAGAATTCATATTTTTAAGGTGGGATTATGATTTACAAAATGCATGAGAATTGGCGGGGGGGGGGATGGAAATTGTTTCTTTACATCCAGGTGTTTGTCGACTTCGCTTTGCCTTCTGATTTTCATAATCGGTGCTAGTATAACAGCTGTTTTTTTTTTTTTTTTTTTTTTGTTTTTTGTGTGTGTGTGTGTTTGTGTGAGACGTCGTTTAGGATGTGCCCATCTAGTATTACTGTTAAAAGCGAAGTAAACGAATTGCACCTTATTAATGAAAAAGGTCGATGTGGAATGCACATGAATTGCTTAATTAAATATGAAGGGAGGTTCAGCGTTAGTGTGTCATAATTAAAGTTTATGTAAGAACTTGACTGTTACTGTTTGCTTTTTATGTTCATTGAAGTTTGATCTTCGTATTAGATGGCTGTTCCTGTCTCTTGACGACGTCAGTTTTTTTTTTGTTTTTTTTTTTTTTGTAGCATCTGTACCCATGGTAGCAGCAGAAAGTTTGGTAAGAATGCAGATCTTGGTTACCTCTCCATACTTCGACTAAAAGTCAGGAAGAAGGCAGTGATTGGCAGGCGCCTCTCACTGCCTTCTTCTTGTGACCTGCCTAGGATGTTTATCCCCCAACTTGCCGCTATTTTAAAATCTGGAACTCGTTTTCCGATTTTAAAACAGCGGAATGGGGGGGATAAACACCCCTCTCCTCGACGACACAAAACAGAAACAAAACTCTTTCACAATAATCACCCAATCACAGAACTCGACCATACAATTACTCTGTTCTACTACCACGCCCACTGCGCGGACACAAGTGGTACCCAAATAATAGATATTAGCCGAGATGGTAAATGAAAATTCAGACTCTAAAATTTAATTATTATTTATTTAAGGCGGTGCTCGAATTGGGCTACTACCCCGTTCCTGTTGATACGTTTTCTTTTTTAAATCAAGCTTAAAGCCAGTGGCGTAACTATGCCGAAGTAGTCGATTTGAAGTGAAACTTCTTTAGGCGCGCTCCAGGCAGTTTTCACATGGGAGTAAACCGCGTCCGTGGATTGACAAAAAATCACTACGAAAATGCGACACGAAATGATTATCACCCCCGCCATTGTACTATTCCGTACCAAGCATGAGCAATGCGGCTTACGTAGCAGCGACGCAGACGCATCACTGCCCCTACGGAGCGACCACGGTGTAACTGGCACGCGTGTCGCGTTTACGTTTTAAATCGCTGTATCTCAGCTTCTAGCAGTCCGATTTTAAACATTTAAAAACCAAAATATTTTTTTTGTCATTCCCTACCGTATTTCACAAAAAATTTATAATTCAACACCAAAGACTAATAGCGTTGTAAGGCGTATAGAACACGTATTTGCAATGCGACCATCGAAACCACCTCCATTGAGTACAAAGGAGAGGTCTAAGCTAAGAAACGTTTCAAAAAATTCTAAAGAAGTTTCACTTCACTTTGTCTATGCGTGCTTGGCGCACGCAATATTTTTTTATTAATAAAAAAAAATCTAAATCAATTTTTTTTTTTTTTTTTTTTTTTGTGCAGGTTGCAAAGAATAGGTTCATTGCACTAGCGGGTGGTTAAGTTTTCAGTATGCTATAATTTGACGCCGAAACGGAGGAGCAATAAGGTTATATGTCGCCCGAGAACAGTGATATATATGTAATGTAAATAAATAATGCCATCTGGCGTTATGAGAGCAATGATATATATATATGTAAATAAATAATGCCATCTGGCACCAGCGTAGAATGGCGCAGGTCAGGCCACGCCTTGAGTACTGCGTACAGGTCTGGGGGCCTCATTTTAGGAAGGATGTAGAGTTGCTTGAGCGTGTACAGAGAAGGGCAACGATTGGTGAGGGGAACGACGGGGTGCTCTTACCAAGAAAGGCCTAAGTTCTGCAAATTGCAGCGGCTGGAGACTAGGCACCTGCGAGGTGATCTGATTGAGGTGTACAAGGTCTTGAATGGGTTGAGCACGCTGAATTCTGATGGGATTCTTCCCTTGCTCGGATTATGAACTTGAGGGGGACATAAATTCAAATTCAGAGAAGACAGTTGTAGAATAGATCTGCGGAAATTTGCCTTTAGCTAGCGGGTGCTTAATTGGAAGTTGATAGGTTAGTGGAAGTTGATAGGTTAAATACATTCAAGGAGGAACTGGGCAAACTCTTATAGGGAATGGATATGTAAAATTGTTGTTTGTTTTTTTCTTGGGTTGATGCCACATAATATATAGTGGAGTGCTACATATTATGGAGTATCAACATGGGTTGATGCTCATACGCTTGCTTTCTTTCATCACTTGCCTCCATTATTACTATTACTGGTCGTTCAAACGGTGAAAGAACACCTGCGGCCAGAAGTATCTATTTACCAATTATTTCGACTTTATTCTCTATGCAAGCTGCACTAGTTAATATAACTTGACTGAATGAACTCGTACATATTTAAAATCGCTTCTCGGCCTTCTGGCTTATTTCGTATTGTAGTACATACTTAAATCTGCTATATATCATTACGACACTGCTCTTCGATCTGGGACTGCATTGGAGCCGATGTTGTCTCAACATTTTGTTGTCCAATGTTGGACAACAAAAAGGCAGTTGTCTCCCTGTGTCTTTGCACAGGGAGACAACATCGGCTCCAGTTCAACCAATAGTGTAATCATGGGTGGATATTTAAAGAAACGGAACGTCCACTAATAAATTATCTCATTTTAATAATCAACTAGGTATACCTGTGACTAACCGGAAGAACGTCGTTCCGGTACATTCCAATCCTTGAATGTAACGGTTAAACTGGGCTTTTTTTTTTTTTTTTTTGTTGTTGTTGTTGTTAGCGCATCAGCTTCTGTGGCCATAATGCACCTCCCAAAGTTTTTGTATTTTACTCTGATTCAAGGCGGGATTCGAACCCGCGACTTTGGGTTGCCAGGCAGGTATTTTACCCACCTGGCTAACCCGGTCGGCAAAATGGATTTCATGTGTGTTCTTATTACTCTGGGTATAAGTATATGCGATGAAATTCAAATGTAGACGTTAATTATTATTATAACTATTCCTCGATTCATATGGCAGAAAAATTGGACGAAGTGGTATAAATTTATGAGAGAGAGAGAGAAAGAAAGAAAGAAAGAAAGAAAGAAAGAAAAGTATACTTGCTTTAACTAAGATGTATCAATAGCGCCTTAACATCATTGTTGAAACGTGAAGTTGTGGGTGAATTCACTTTAATTTTTGTATCCACACAAAGAAATAGCGTGACAATATCTTTGTCAACTTAATTATTTTAATCCATATAAATTGGTCTGCGTATCAAGGTGTAACAAAATTGGTAATACGAGGTCTATCACAAAATTAGTGAGACTGATTTTAAAACAAATGTTATTGTAAAATTTTCTGCAACTGAAGGTTCTCTTCTTCAAATTAGTTTCCTTGGGGAGCTCCACATCTTCTCTAGCGTTCCTTCCATCCCAGGAAGCAGTTCTGGAATTCTTCTTCTGGGAGATTCTTCACTGCATCGATTACGGCGCTCTGGATGTCGATTGTTACAAAATGATGTCGTTTCAGGCGATTTTTGGAAAAACTCCAGGGCACATTTTCGTGATGCAAAATCCAGTTTGTCCTTTTCAGGTCGAACGCGCAGAACCCATTTCCGTAGTCGTTCAAGAACTTCTTGGTAGAAAGAAAGTTTGGGTGACAGGTTTACCTTGCGGCAAGGACCCTTTGTACACCACTCCCTTCATATCCAAATAAAAAACAAACAGATGAACATCGATTTGATTTTGGATTTGCCCATTCGTGCTTTCTTTAGGGGTGGTGAATTTGCGATGTGCTATTCTTCGCTGTCTTTTTGTTTCAAGTTCCGCACGGTTATCACTTGCTTACGGAACTTTGGCTCAGTTTCAACGCGATCGAGGTCAAGTGCAGATTTTCTGATTTTCCTCTCTTCTTCAGTGAGTTTTTTTGGCGCCATTTTTGCCCAAATTTTGCGATTGCTGAACAGTGCTCTGTTAAAATGTCTTGTATAGTGCAGGGACTCATGTTCAGCTCACTTATCATCAGTCTCGCGGTCAACCGTCGGTGAGATACAATCAGAGCTCTAACCATCTCCACATTCTCTGTTGTTGCTGAGACAGTCTTCTTGCGCATGACTCATCTTCAACAGCTTTACATCCTTCCAGAAAGGCTTTGTTAACTTGAGCTGGCAATAAAACTTTATTTCCATAAGCCGTTTTTAACTTTTAGTGCGTTTCCTTCGCGCTTTCGTTGAGTTTTGACGCAAAATTTGATGGTATATCGTTGCTCGGTATTTATTCCGCCATTTTTCGTGGTTGCTTTCTTCACGATTGGACACCATAGCCTACTAGAGTACTCTAGTACAGTGCTTCTCAAAATATCAGCGGTGAAAGACCAGTTCCTTTTATTTCCAATCCGTCGCGGATCTGTAACGGACCAATCGTCGCCGATTAGTATCGTCCGAGACGAATTTCCAATTATTTATTTATTTATCAAATCTGATTATTGCTCTGCTCAAGAGCCACCCACTGGACAGCAGTAAGCTAGGTGGGTTGATATTTACACTCAGAGGTTAAAGCAGGGACATGTGTCTGGCGGTTACATGGAGCACATGTAACGTGACGTGAAAGGTACAGCGCTTACAGTGTTTGTTATTTTACCTATTTGAAAGTTGTGGAATAAGGAAGTGTCAAAAATTATAGGATATGATTTTATCAAAAGTGCTGTAAATTACAAAAACACGAGACATATGTACAAAAATATAATGGATTGAGACAGTCCATCGCCAGTTGTTTGTTGTCCTTGGTATCTCTTCAATTTTGACTGTTGACCGTTCTAATGCTCAACCAGGCGCATTATCCGCGATAATGGCATGGTGAATTATCCTGCTGAAAGACGGAACCGCCAGAGGGGAAGACCGTTGCTATGAAAGGGTGTACATGGTCAGCAGTTATGTTTAGGTACAGTGTAGAGTGTGTTTAGTGTCAAACGGCACCAGGAGCTTCCCCCATCTCCGCGTAATATACATTGTGAGTGTGAAACAGAACACTCTCAATGCCAGAGGTTTAAAAGTGTATGGGTTTTGTATGTGTCGTGTACCAGTGTTCCTCTGGTCATTTAGATGCTGGATCCCTAATGGGACCCAACATTTTCCAAACTCTGACCCGTGGAGGCAGACCAGGTACCCAATAGTTTAGATATTATTTACTCTAGCAGGTTCTACCACATAGTTTCCTGAGAATTCAGTGGCTAGGACCTTTAAAAAAAATAATAAAATAATAAATAATAATAAATAACTAAAAATAAAAAATAAAATAAATAATAAAAAGGAGGAAAACGTTAGATTGGTAGCCAAAAGTCGTGTGTGTGAGGTTCAATTTTGACACGTGGGGTGTTCTCTGGTATATAGGTAGCGTAGGGGAGGGAGACTGAATACTGGGGGGAAAAACAAAAGAATGGGGACAATAGAGAAGACGACCCCGGTGGTCAGTGGGGTTTTCCCAGGTCCCACCAGAGGAAAGGAGCGATGGCAGGGAGGGGAGCAGACGGAGAACCGTTTCCCCTCCACCGGAGAGGAGAGTATAAAGTAAATTGAGACAGGGAGCTCTATTTAGATCGCTAATAAGGCACTTTGCAGGAGAGCTGCACTGCCAGATCTGGTGGTATCTGTCTAGCCTCCACAGAGGTCCAATCAATTAGTTGTCATTCATGAGACTCAGGTCCCGTCAGTGCTGTCTTGAGTGTAGTCCTTACAACTAGTAGTCAGGTCCATTGTTTGTGGCGTTTTCATCACTCTTGTCCGGGAAGTGGAGTTTACTGACTGGGTCTGTTGGTCATTCATTAAGTCACATTTCACGATGATTTGGGGAAGTGGATTTCACTCCAGGCTTCGTTGCGTTCTGTGGTCAGTCGCATCCGATTTTGAATCACGTCCGGGGATGGGTATTAATCTGGTTTGTTCTGATATTTTTGAGGGCATCATCCTATCCTACTGTGGTCAGATGCCTCCGTCCAACAAGCCGTTGCTGCTTGGGTTTGTTGCACTGTAGTTTTCATGGTAGCGGGTTGCTGTCTATTCAGGTGGGTTTGGTGGTTGCGACTGGGTCAGTCTTCTTGTGAAGAGACTTTAGACATATTTGGAGAATGCTTTGTAGGTGATGTCACTCTCTAGGATGTGGTGCTCTCTGTCTTGAGGGATAAACTGTAGCTCGGTGATGTATAGACCCTGGAGGTCCTCATAGAGTCGGCAGTCATACATCAGGTGGTCTCAGGTCTTCTGTGAACCACATTCACAAAATGGATTGTTGCATATGGCACCGTGTCCAGTTAATAAATAAGTAGAATAGAGTCCCGTGGAGAATCACGAAGGCGATTTTAGATACGTTGTTTTTACGTCTGGAATGAACTTGTGGGTTATCCAGTTTGTGGACTCCATCCAACGTTGTTGCCATACGGATTGGAGGTAGTTTGTAGTCGTTTCTTTCCTGTACATCCTTTCCCAGCGTTGTCCGTGTTGGTTCCTGTATGTCGTGCACTTTCCTCGTCCGAGCTGGTACAGCATGCCTGTGCATATCACCTCCAGGTCAAGAGGCAACGCCCCCCATGATCACCTGCAGGGTGTGGGTGGAGACAGTGTTACAGACCCGCATAATGGCAAGAAGAACTGGTCAGTGAATAATATTAAGTTTCCTGCTATTTGCTGCTTTTGTCGCCTTGTTAAACCACACATCTTTAGGCCCTAGTCCTGGCGGACGATCCTTGCCACCATTGCTGCTTATTTCTTCATCTTTGTTTGGATGTAGTTCAGATGTGTTAGGAAAGATAGTTTACTGTCGAGAATAATTCCGAGGTGCTTTAGTTCCATGACCAGATTTATGGTTTTGCTGTTAATTTTAATTTGTGCAGACCTTGTGGGTGTTAGGTATCCTGTGAGGAGAATGGATTGAGTCTTGGTTGAAGAGATTTGCAAGTGGTGCTTTCTGGTCCATTCCTGAAGGACGGATAGGGCTCCATTTGCAGTTGTTTCCATCTGAACCCTTGAATCAGCTTCCAAGATCAGGGTTAGGTCGTCCACAAAAGCCAGCGCCCGGACGCCCCCAAGGTCCATGGAGAGGAATTCATCCAATACATAGTTCCAAAGGAGCAATCCAAGAACGGAGCCCTACGGGCATCCTCTGTAGATCTGTTTTCAACTCTCGAATAAGTTGCCTCGATCACCACTCTTCTGTCGGTGAGATAACGCTGCTGGCAGTTGTACAGGTTCATGGAAGGTTTGATCGCCTCAGTCGAACAAGGACGCTTGGCCACTAGAGGGTGTCGAACCCCCCCACAAAATCGTCTGACGACGAGGAGGTATTTTCTTTGGCAGTTTTCAGCTGCGGTGATGATTCTTTCAAGAGCATCTGGTGGATCGGTCTCTCCTAAATCCAAATTGGTTCTGTGCAGGAAGCTGTGCTGAATTGCAGTAGGTTTCTGTCCTTTGACATAGGAGCTGCTGGAAGATCTTTGCTTAGTACAGAAAGAAGAGCGATTAGGCGGTATGAATCAGGCATGTGTTATGGCTTGGTTGGGTTTTTCAGAATCGGTTTGATATTGGCAGTTTTCCAGTCTGTGGGAAAGCGGCCGCTTTGGAGACAGTGGTTATATAGGCCCAGGAGATTTAGGGCAAGCTCTGCCACCTTTTTGACTATTTCAGGTTCTATCATATCCATTCCTGGTGATTTCTTGTTTCTTATTTTGCCGACTGCGGAAATTAGGTCCAGTTGCATGAACGGTGCATCTGTGAGGGTTGTGCGACATGTGTCATTCTCCTGGCAGATTTGTTCTTGTTCAGCAGGGTTTTGGCTGTCCAGGGTTTTTAATATGGCATTTAGGATGTTGTTAACCGAATTGTTCCAATTTTTCGTCATGCTTCCTTAGGGCGCCCTCGTAGAGGGTGTCACCTCACCTCTGGAGAGTTTGTTCATTGTGATTTTATAGACTATACCCCAGAAGTCTGAGTTTCACCATGGAGACCAGGTGCTGCCAGCTTTTTCCACTGCCTGATCATTGCACTGTAGGCATTGCTTGTTTCCGGTATTGTTGCCTGAGGGCCTCTACCTCTGAGGGGGGGACAGGAACGCCTGGCTCTTTGGAATGCTCATCTCTTTTGGTTGAGTTCTCTGTACAGGGCATCCAGTTCTCTAGACCACCAGGGAACGGCCCCTCGTCTTGGATAATTTTCTCTTAGTGGCCTGGTTTGCCTCATCAACAATTGCGTTTGTGACTCCAAGCTGGGTGGAAATCAGGGGTTTTGGTCTGGTAGTGCTCAGTCGACAGTCTCTGTGCATTTGTAATGATCACTTCCTCAAACACATTCCACTCTGCTTTTTCCACAGCGTATCTCTGGAGCTTGTAGCTGGTGATGGGCTCTTGATGTATTGTTATTGTGCATGGTGAAAGTGATGGCACGGTGGTAGGATGTGGTCCAACCCTCCTGGACCTTCCAATCGGTTATATAGCGGGTGAGAGATTTTGTTGATAGGGTAACATTCAGAGTTGCCTCCCAGAATGTAGAGGCAAAATTTGGAAGGTTGTTTGGCCAGTTTAATACGACAATGCCACTGTTTGCCAAGAAATCCTCTATTTTTTTGTCCGTTCCTGGATTCTCTGTGCTTTGGAGTGGCACTGTGCCAGAGGGGGGAGCAACTGTTTACATCAGCGGAGATTAGAATTCTGGAGCCTGGGATCTCTGCCAGAACTTGATTCAGGTACTGTGTTGCCGGGAGAATGTCCTAGCCTGGTTGACAGGAGAGAGAGAGAGAGAGAGAGAGAGAGAGAGAGAGAGAGAGAGAGAGAGAGAGAGAGAGAGAGAGAGAGAGAGAGAGAGAGAGAGAGAGAAATCTGCAAGGGCAGAGATGATGTGCGCGCATTCATTTCATTTCATTTCATTTATTTACATACAAAGTTTATGTACAATTCCAAGATAAATATACAATTAATTTATACAGGGTGTTTCAGTTAAACGTTTCAGAACTTCTAAGAGGGGTAGGGTACATCCTGACAACTCGAAATCATATAGCAATGTGGGGTCGGAAATGCTTTCCTGAAGCGGTGTTGTACACAGAAGCACCATAAAGAAAAGAGACCGTAAGTGAGAAATCGTTTTAATAATACATGAAAAGAAGCAAAAGGTACATGGATTAAAGTAAGTGTTCGAAGTTTCTTCCACGGGCTACAATGCACGCCTCACATCTCCGACGCATGGACATCCGAACATTCTGGAATACTCCAGGCGAATTTCGAATTTCTTCGGCAGCTACTGCGATTCTTGCAACCAGCTCCTCAGCTTTGTCAACAGGGGTGTCATAAACTAGCGATTTCATATGACCCCAGAAATAAAAATCAAGACATGATAGGTTGGGTGACCGAGCAGGCCAACGCACGGGACCACCACGTCCGATCCACTGTTGACCAAATGTGACATCCAGGTAGTTACGAACATCTCCGCTATAATGGGCAGGGGCTCCATCGTGTTGGAACCACATTGTCTGTTGCGTCGATGCAGAAATCTGTTCATCTCTCAAAAGTTGTCACCCGACCTATCATGTCTTGATTTTTATTTCTGGGGTCATATGAAATCGCTAGTTTATGACACCCCTGTTGACAATGCTGAGGAGCTGGTTGCAAGAATCGCAGTAGCTGCCGAAGAAATTCGAAATTCGCCTGGAGTATTCCAGAATATTCGGATGTCCATGCGTCGGAGATGTGAGGCGTGCATTGTAGCCCGTGGAAGAAACTTCGAACACTTACTTTAATCCATGTACCTTTTGCTTCTTTTCATGTATTATTAAAACGATTTCTCACTTACGGTCTCTTTTCTTTATGGTGCTTCTGTGTACAACACCGCTTCAGGAAAGCATTTCCGACCCCACATTGCTATATGATTTCGAGTTGTCAGGATATACCCTACCCCTCTTAGAAGTTCTGAAACGTTTAACTGAAACACCCTGTATGTTTCTTTATAGTTCTATACATCCTCATTTGGTAAGTATCTCTTCCTCTGATAGTTCCTTCTCGCCTCGAAAACTTGGGTCCTCAAACAGGACAGATCGGGGGTCCTCCAAGGAACTAAAACTTTTTTGGGTTGTTTTCTTTTCGCAGACTGTTGCATTGCGAGGAAAAGATGAGTCTCTATAAAATTAACATATTCAAGTGCTGTCATAGAATTTAAGCAATTTTGAACTTCCTCTGTTAGAATGGTATTAAGGTACTCCTTGAATTTTTCTCACTTTATTGTCTTCATAAGAAAACGTCTAAGATCGTTTGGTTGTATATTCAATACGTTGCTGTTTAGGTAATACACCAAAAATAAGAGCTTGATGATGGCTATTTATTAGTCCTGGAATTACATCCCAGTCCGTGATCATTTTATCCATTTTAGCAGATGGTAAAGTTACGTCTATATTAGATTCTTGGTGCGTGCATCATCATCATCATCTTTGTTTCAGTTCTATAGTGGCCCCAAGACTCTCGTCCAAATCCACCTAGAGTTATAATCAAACATGTACTCTATGAATATTACAGGTGGCCTGAACATTATATTTAGGCTACATCACCACCAGGAAGCAGTCACACCTGGGCAGTTGCTTCCTGGTACCCATCCCAGGCACATTTTCCAACCTGGGTCTACTAAAACTCTCACCGTGCGAATTGGCACCAATCCCGTACCCACCTGAGGTAATGTTATACAGGTGGGTGCCAACACCCTGCACCCAGGCTGCCCAATCCGGAGTGCCAGAAAAAAAATTAATAAAAAAAATATATTAACTAAAAAAATTAATTAATTAATAATAATAATAAATAACTAAAAATAAAAAATTACAAGTAAAATAAAAATAATCATTAAACAAACAAAAAAATTCAATTAAATTCCTCCCCAAATAGCCAAAGTAAGCCAGGGGAAAAATACACAAACGACCTACCATTCCATTTATGGAAAAACACATTGCAAACCCGCACCAAGTAGTCAATTCTAATTATCCTGGTACCAGCATCCCGTTCTAGTAACACACTAGATTGCCAGCAAAAAAAAAAAAAAAAAAATATATATATATATAAAATAAGTAAATAACAATAAAAATAATAATAATAATCATAAAATAAAAATAAATGAATAAATAAATAAAATAAAATAAAAATCCTCCTCCACAGGGCCAAATTAAGCCAGGGAGAAAAAAAAAGTATTAGCATCTATGAACTGTAAGCAACAGAAAAGAGAGTTCTCCTCTTCTTAAAAACTAATCTTGCAAAATTTTTAAGGCCTGAAAGACTTCTTTATTATCTAAACATACATAGTCTTGTCCTCTGACAAGGTGTGGTACAACAAACATTAACCCCCTCTTGTAATCCTCATATATGGGGCAATCAAAAAAAATATGATCCCACAATTTCGGCAGTGTGCACGTACAATTAGGATGAGTTTCTAACCCAAAATAAAACAACTTCTGGTTCAAAAACCCATGCCCCGTAATTAAATATGATGTTTCTATATTTGGATAAAACCATTTCTTATTTTTGATAATTGTGATTAAAACGCACATTGCGAATAAATAATCTGGTAACTTCTCCCGTTAAACTCCTCTGCTCCCAACGATATTGCCACATCTCTACTAATCTACTTATAATCACTTCCTGTTCTTTTTAACATCATCCATACAAGTAACATTTATCTCTCAAAAGCTTGTTCTTACCCTTTTTCTCAAGAAATAACAAAACGCTCTATAAATAGCATATAAATCTAAAGACAATACCCCTCTCCCATTACCTGTAAAGCATTTGTTGAAACGGTCTGCATGCTCTTATAAAAGCCAACATTATTACTCTCTCTCTCTCTCTCTCTGTAGGGATAATAACTTTTGTCTAAACTTAACAATATTTACACGATTAAACCACATAGAGACAGCGTATACTACGATTGGGAGAAATACTGCCTTATAATATATACTCAAGACGCTTTTTCCAAGTCCCCAATCAGTTTTTGTTACTCTAATAATTGCTGATGTAAATTTTTTGATCTTATTACTTATGTAATCAGGATGCTGGAAAAATGACAATTTGTCATCTAATAAAATTCCTAAGTATTTAACTTGAGATTTCAATGGTATTTGCTTCCCATTAATTATTAATTTCGGTGGCCTTCCATAATCTAACTTGCCTTTGAGCAACATCGTTACTGTCTTACTATCTGAGATCTTAAGTTTATTTACACCTGCCCACATATTCAGATCTTTTACTACAACTCCCATCGTCTGCTCTAATTCTAACCTGGATTTACCCTCAGTACATATTACTAAATCATCTGCATACGCAACCAACTTACAATGCAGAATTTCTTTCTCCAGCCACTGATTTAACACCAAATTCCAAAACACCGGACCGAGCACCGATCCTTGCAGACAGCCTCTATTAATAGATCTACCAAATTTCAAATGTTGTCAATATACTTGAACTCTCCCACCGCTTAAATAACTTCTTAATGTTTGATACAATATTTGAGGACAATTTATTTTTCTTAACGAGCATAAAATGCTCTCGTACGACACCTTATCAAATGCACCTTGAAAATCTACAATTAATGCCAAAACATATTTACTTGTTGATTGTGAACTATAACTCAGTAATGTATTTATAGCATCTTCGGTTGAAAGACCTTTTCTAAATCCAAAAATGACCTATAAACTCCATTTTTAGACTTAATAAACACATGTTCTAATCTTAAAAGTAACAACTTCTCAAAACGTTTTCCCAAATTTGACCACAGCGAAATAGGTCTATATCCTCTAGGATCACTAACAGGTTTATGTATAAGCTTTAGAAGGGCAATTTTTCAGAACCCTGGAAAACTACCCTCCAACAAACACTTATTATACATAACTATCAGTATCACAGGATAATATTCATTCATCTTAGTTATACAATTATTTTCTATCATATCCATGCCTGGAGTTTTATTTTCATTTAATTTAGAACATATCATTAATAACTCCTGAGTAGTGTACAAGTGTATGTCTTTATTTCCTACATAACTAAAATTATTAACCTTAATTTTCCTTTGGTCCTCATATCACCATTCATAGTATCAAATTATCATACACAAACAGCTGATCTGTAATAGTTTAAATGGTTGCAAGCCAATCACAAATTTCTATATTATTTGAGTTAACTGTATTAATAGCATTATTAATATGCAGTTTGTCTCTCGACAATTTAAACAAAGGTCACCAGGGATCTGTATTCCCTGTTGTTAGTACAAAATCCCTCCATGCAGCTAACTTATGTTCATATATTTCTTTGTGAGGTTGTTTCCTTTTAATTCTGTACCGTTCTTTAAACACTAATGCATCAGCAGAATCTCTACTTCTACATATCTGATATTTCTTCCTAAGGGTGAAACCATCAAACTATTGGACCACAAAGGCACACATCTCTTGTTTTTTCTTTTCCTTTTAGCAGCTAACAGTAAAGCTCTATACAGAGCATTTTGCACATAAAATGCATTTTCAACAGCATTCAAACTGTTTAATTGATTCAAAATATTATCATCAAAAGATGTTTCTAAAGAATACTTGAATTTATTCCAGTTAATCCTTTTATACCCAAATCTTACATGATCAAATGCCAAATTACTATCTAAATGGAGATCAGTCAGTAATACATGAAACAATATGGCCCTGTGATCACTGTTGATTCCACCAAGCACCACATCCCAATGACAAACTCTCCTGCTAAGTTGCTGATTTGCAATGGTAACATCAATATTGGAACTTCCATGTAAGTTATCAAATATGGAGGTTTCCCCTCCACATTAAGAACACTTAAATTAGGTTTAGAATAAATTCTTCCAGTATCCTGCCTCTGTGGTCAACTGTGGAACTGTGCCACAGTTTTGACTTGGCATTTGCATCAACAGCAACCAAAAGGTTTCCACTACTCACAATTTCCATAATTTGTTCCAGACACTGCAATGTATTCTCAGTATCATGAGAGGGAGATATAGGTATGTTGAGGGTCAGACGGCTCCGGGGATTTCTCCCATCTCCGCGTATGTTCTATGTATCGAGTGATGGTACCCTGTCTATGCCAGAAGTTTAAAAGTAATGTATGGGTCATGTGGTTTGTAGTTTGTTGTGCCCATTGTTCATCCCGCCTGTTGGCCGCCAGGCCCCTAGTGGGATCCGGCGTTTCCATATCTAGCGACAGGGACGCCGGCCGGGTGTACCAAGAAACTAATTATACTCTGGCAAGCCCTGCCACTTACTTTCCTGGGATTTCGGTGGCTAGGACCTAGAAAAAAGGTTGAACGATCGCGGTTGATTTCGGTAAAACTGCATTTAGAAAGCACTACGTGCGGTTTTACGCTGAAAGAACTATTTCTACAGAGCCTAAAAGGTCGAGCAAAATTTGATGTGATTTAAATTTGGACATGTGGGGCAGTCGCTGTACAAGAGAAAGTGTTTGGAGGGGAGGGTGAAGACTGGGGGGAGGGTGAAATAGGAAGAAGAGGGGTCGATAGGAAGGTGACAGCAAATTGAAGCTAGAGAGAATGATATCACTGGAGTTGATATGTGCACACAGATAAAATTCCGTGCGCGCAGGAGGCCCCGAGCATAATTGTGAGATCTTTGTGACCATTAGGTTTGGGTACCTAACCAGAATGGCTGCCCAGGGTGTTTTGCTTCCACCTAGACGATTTTATAGGATATCGGGTAACCCCCACTTCGTTGGCTACCGCATAGAGTTCTTGTATTCGTATGATATCACAGTTTTCTTCATCTGCCTGTTTCCGTAACTGGCCTGCCACAGCTTTGGCCCACTGTGCATTGATCTGCATGAACTTGATGCACTTGTGGTTATATTGTTTAGGCAGCATCCCCATATTCAGTTCTCTGCTGGTGGGTACTCTTGGCTTTAAGGTATATCGGGCGTTTACTGTCAAGAATGGAATGGGTGGGTGGAAGTTTCAGGCTTTTTCAGTTTGCGCACGTTGGTTCTCGTTCCTTGTTTGGCCAGTTTGCAAACTTGTGCCCCTTCTCTGCACAGTGGCCACAGGTCAAAGATTTAGGCACATGTGTGCGTTGTGTGTCCGAAGCAACAGCAGCGGAAGCACTTGGGTACTGCTACATGCTCTCTATACCGGCTCAGTTTACGAATATTCTTGTCTGCCATGTGAGAATCTTCCATGCGTCTGGAGTAAGCTCTACAACCCAGATTATGGAGTTGCCATACCTGTTTCTTGTCTGATATTTAGGGATTAATAACACTTGCCAGGTCTTGGTTAGGTAGGTCCTGTTGTAGGTAGCGTCTGTATATTTCATCACAGAATGTGGCTGGATTAAGCTCTTTGTCTATATCATACATGGATATGTAGGGTCCTTTCTTCCTGGGTGGTTCTGCCATGAGGCCAAGTGTTGGGATTTTAGTATTACTCAAGGTAAGGTTGACGTCATGGCGGGATTCCGTTTCAATAATCACCCCAGTGGTGCGAGCTTTCCGTATCGATATTATTTTGGCCGTCCTAAAGTCCTCGGAATCCAGCACAGTCTTTTTTACTTCCTTGCTGGCTGATTTCTAAATGTGTCTTGTGGTATCTGGTACCAACATGTAACCAGCAGATCCTTTAACTGCTGTGAGGTCCGTTGTTGAGACGGCGCAGATCAGAGATTCTATTCCAACACAAACCACAGATGATCCAGGGATTGATGTCTGGGGAATTTGGAGGCCAGGGCAATACCTGGAAGTCTTCCTCATGTTCCACGAACCAGTCTCGAACAATCCGGGCGATGTGGCATGGCGGATTATCCTGCTGAAAGATGGCACCGCCAGAGGGGAAGACCGTTGCCATGAAAGGGTATACCTGGTCAGCAACGATGTTTAGGTAAGTGTAAAGCAGTGGCGTAGCTACCATATAGGCAGGCAAGGCAATTGTCTCCGAGCCCAGGCCCTTTAGGGGCCCAACATCTTTGGCTATCTCCTCTTTTTGTAATTTTCATTAATTAAGTAGGCGCCCGAACATGTTCTTTGTAAAGTAAAGTGTATTGATGTCTAGTGGCACCAGGGGTTTCCCTCATTTCCGCAGTTGCTTTCATTGTAGGTGTACCAGTTCACTGGGAAGGCCAGGGATTTAAAGGTTTGTGGATTTTGTATATGTGTAGTGTTGTGCATCGTTATTCATCTGACTGTTTAGTCGCTGGACCCCTACTGAGGCCCAACGTTGTCCACACTTAGCCACGTGGAGGCAGACCATCTACACAGAATGAATTTTTCTTTGGCAGGCCCTGTCACCTAATTTCCTGAAATTTCAGTGACTGGGGCCTAAAAAAAAAAAAAAAACTCGGTTAAGGGTGAGCGCTGGAATTAGAAAAGCCAATTGAGGTTTATGCTGTTTAATTTGGATGAAGTTAAGTTTTTCAGCTTGTGTGAGGTTATATGCTGGCATATTAGGCAGAATAAGGGGGGGAAGACTGAAGGCTGGGGACGATAGAGAAGGCGATCAGGATGTTCAGGGAGGCAGGCCCGTGCTCCACCAGGAGAAGAATAAGGGTTGGCAGGGGAGGAGAGACAAGACTGTCTCCTCCTCCCCACCAGGGGAAAGGGAGTAAAGGTACCAGGCAAGGGAGCCCGGTTCAGATCGCAATCAGGCATTGGCAGTAGAGAGCACGTGAAGAGTCCAAGCGATCTGAATCGGATCTTCGTTGCTGATCATGTTCAATGTAGAAGTCAAATCTAGTGGTAAGGTTATACATGAGGCAGTCTCGTCCTATGTGTGCATGTTATGAGGATGCTGCCTTGGGTTCTGGTGATATCATTTTCTTAGTTTGTGCATTGGCCATTTGGTTTAGCCATCCAGCTAGTGGTCCAGTGCGAATAATTTGTATCCAGTTCATGTCAAGTCCTCTGTCAGTTTGTCTGATTCAGACGTAGGTCTTCCTGGTTGTCAGTTCCCTCGTGAACAACGCTAGTGTGGGGGGTGGTATTTGTTTTAGGTTATTCTGGGGGGATAATAGTTTTTCCTTTATTTATTATTTATTCTTTAATAATAAATCACGTTACCTTCCAGACCCACCTCTTTTAACTTTGTATTCCTTAATTAAATTTCCCCCTTAATTTACCACCCTCCACGTTAACACCTGACTTGTATACTGCACAGAAGATCACAGATTCTGGGGGAATAATAGTTCGTGTATGTCTCCTCTGGACTGGCTGAGTATTCAGAATGACTCGACACTACACATGATAAACATATACAAATTTGTTTATTTCACAGTATATACATAAAAGAATTGTATCATACAACATCAATGGGTATAATGTTAATAACTGGCATTATATGTGTGTTAAGATGTAAAATTAATAGCAATTGATATAATATGTCTCTTCGTGTCTTTCTGCTTTTTCTCCTTCTGGTTTAGGTTACATCTCATAACATTATTTTTTTTACTTTCTAACAGTTAAACTTCCCAACTGGAATTACCTCAGTGGGCTTAACACCTCTATGGATATTGTCCTAGATTTATAAATCCCCGCTATAATCTTTCATTAATTTATCCCTTCCAAAATAATTCAATCTTAATATCTTGTAACGTTTCAAGTACATAGAACACCTTTACTTCTTAACTTAGAACATACCAGTCTCAAGTACATGTATCTAAATCTTCCTTGCTTTAACTTATCCTTGAGATGAAGTACATACATCTATGAACCCTTTTCTTCCTTTTATACTAATCAATACCAAATCTACTATCAACTAAATAAACATTTTTCTAAAGTCCTTCTCTTCAAATCTACTATCAACTAAATAAACATTTTTCTAAAGTCCTTCTCTTCAAATCTAGCTTAAAATTATTATCTCGTACTTACATATTAACTTAGGGAATCACTCTTTACACTACCTTTTCTCAGTTCAGGGGCGACTCATCATCGACAGCATAGGGCATCATCAGGCTCCAACTGGAATTTTTCATCGGCAAAGTACTGCTGTTCATCTACAGGGATTCTCCTACGTTCAGGAACTCGCTCCTCTTTACATACGGTTATTAAATAAGTTGCTCCGGCCTGCTTTTTGGGCGTCTGATCAGTTCGACGAAACTGGGAAGCATAATAGGATTATCAGGACTCTTCTTACTGCTTTATTAAGAAGCCTGGCTATGTAGCTCTTCCTTATCGTTCTATGGTGAGGCTTTTCGATCCTTTTTACTCAGCTCCAGCATAGGTGTTTCCATCTTTCAAGGATTATCTCCTTCCTATTTCAACAACTCTTAAACAGCATCTCCCACAACTCATTACTCTGGCCGCTACTTTCTGGCGATTCTCCCGGCACTTCTCGGGATTTCTTTCCAGCCGCACATCACTCAGGCATCTCCACGGGAACTCTCTCAACTTCCACACTGCCAAAACTCACAACTCTCCCACAAAAACCTCTCCTTTCCTGTCTTGCATCTGCCTTTTGTTTCAGCCGCTCATTCTATTTTGATCCAATCGTCGTTCGTTCTCCATCATCTCATTTTTCTCATTCGCTCTCTCCCACTTCTTCCGTTTTTCTTGGCCCTTCCCTCTCCTGGGGTAACTTCCTGTTTACGAAATTTTCATCAACTTCGATGAACTACAGGGCGTCTAGAAATTTCTAGATATTTCCTTGTGATCATTCCCGATTCACTTACCGCCATTAGTCCACTCTGTTTCTTCTCTACCGCTCCTTGAAATTAGTAAGTGCTCAAGGAGTCGGTCTGTTTCAAATAGCGGCAGCCATTTCTACATAGTGTATATCGCATCCAGGGTTTTCTTCACCCTCCTAGTTCTTAAAATCTTCCTCTCCACAAGGGGGAGTCGGTTCCCTTGTTCTTTCTTCCAAAGAGCTGCTCACTTTCTGTTTATGCGACCATGAACTGGCCTTGCGGTGCTCCCTTTGTACTAGTGTTCCAGTGCTCCCATTGTCTTGTGTACCGTCCTGCTACCCCCCGTTGTTACGTTAATCCTCCCCTACTTGACTGTATGGTACAGAGCGATCGAAATCTGGTTGAAAATCATCCTATGTAAATAATATTATTTACTATTTACATCTTTTTTTTCTTGTTATGTTATAATATTTATAACATAACATTCGCTAGGATAAGTGTAAGAATTTTGTTCTTACACTAGATGATGGTTATTTTCGTAGTTATTTTGGTACAGTTTTCTTGTTTATTCCAGTTTTCTCCAGTCCTAGTTTCATGATTCATTATAAGCTTCCGGTTGCTGTGCATGGAGGTTTGCTATAAGTGCTCTCCTTCTAGCAAAGAGTTTTTGTTCAAAGATGGTAAGGGCTTTGTATTCATGTTACGAGTCGAGAAGATGCTGTTCCATGTTCTGCGGGAAGTAGGTGATAGCAGTGGTGAGCATGCATCATCCTCATAGTGGTTGCAGTCATACATTTGATGTTGCCACGTCTCCTCTCGGCCACAGAGGCAAACGGGATCCTCAGTGATTCGGGAGCGAGACAGTTTTGCATTAAATGGCCCGTGCCCGGTGAGCCGAAACGTGACAGGGAGTCCCGGCTGGAACCAACGCGGGGGTTTTGAAAAGACTGTTTACTTTCGGGAGGAACTTCTTGGTGATTTCCCTTTAGTGCAATCTGCCCACCGATCCTGCCATTCCTGTCGTCGGGCAGTCTGGTTTTTTCAAACTTCCTGTTGTTTTTTCTTCAAACTACCTGAACTACATGTTGAACTACAGGTCCAACAGGACGCATCTAATGATTTCCAAGTCCAGCAGGAAAACTCCCTCCCGAAGCTGGAGTGCTTGTGTGCTGTCAAGACAGCTCGTGTGATTATCAGAATTACTGACCACTGGGCACTATCCAAGGTTTGGATATTTACCACTATGGTTACCTTTTTGCACCAAACTGGTGAGGCATATGTGATGACCGGGATGAAGGTAGATTTATTGTACAGGGACAGGGTCCTCTTGTTTAGCCCCCAGTCCCTCCTGGTCCCGCTGGAGACCAGTGCAGAATATTACCGTATTTTTTGTTTAATGTACTTTAGATGGGGCTGGAAAGACAGATTTTTGTCAATGATGATTCCGAGATATCTGATTTCTGTAGCAAGTTTTATTGTAGTGCCTTGGAGTTTCACTTGCAGTGGTCTGGCAAGGTCGAGACTACCCTTCAGGAGTACTGGGCAGGTATAACTTGGCAAAATCCGCAGGCAATGGATTGTAGCCCAGTTTTGCAAAATTCCTATCCCGTGGTTGGCTTTTTCTTCGATCTGCGCTCGTGAGCCAGCAGCAACAGTTAGTATCAAATCATCGGCGAAGGCCTTGGCGCCGACTTCGCCAATATCAAGGGCCAGGAATTCATCTAAAATCATTTTCCATAACAGGAGTCCTAGGACAGCCCTGTGGGCACCCCCTGTGGATTTGTCTGGTTAGCTTCCTATACGGTGCATGTACTTTGATCGTTCTCTGTTTTAGGTAACTCCTGATTGTGTTATACAGGTTTAGAAGCACTCCAGCCCGCCTAAGTCTCGCGAGGACGCACGGCCACCAGATGGCGCCAAACACCCCTCGAAGTCGATACTGATAACAAGAAATTATTTGGTAGTACAGGCTTCTACTTTATCCAGTAGTGTCTTGAGAGCTTCGATTGTGGATAGGCCAGGTTTGAATCCAAATTGCCTTGCGTTTGTTAGGTTTGCCCCTTCGTAATAGAAGAGGAGCAAAAATTAATCAAATTATTATATTAGGGAAATCCTTAATTTTTTACAGTTACCCATATTTTTATTTGTCTGTAAATTGCGTGTGTTCTCTGGTCGATTTGCCTGTTTTCTGGACGAAAAAACCCTAATTTCTTGTGAAAAAACCTTGCTATCTATGCATGAGACTGACTAACTCAGCCACAGAGTGAAAAAAGTCCATTAAAGTTCCTGGCATCATCGACGGTATTCGAAACCGGGCCTTTTCCACCCGGTGTGGGGAGGACGGTGATGATACCACTGTGCTACATGCGCAGACAGTGGAGGAGCAGGTAGTAGACGTCAGAGTCCCCAGCACATGGATGACTGGAACCTGGGTATCCCAGCAGAACATCACCCAAAGCATGACACCGCCGCCATCGGCTTGTTTTTGTTCCATAGTGTAGCCAGGAGCCATTACTTCCCCAGGTAAACGAAGCACACACACACCAGGCAGTCCACATAGTGCAACAGGAAGCATGATTCATCGGACCAGCGACCTTCTTCCAATCAGTCAAGGTCCAGTTTCGATGCTCGCTTGCCCATTATAGGCGCTGTCGCCGGTGAACCATGATTAGCATGGGCACTCGGAGCGATCTACGTCTACTCAACCTCATTTTCAGCAGGGTTCGATGTACTGTGTGTTGTGACATATTACTCCCGTCACCAGCATTCCAATTACTGGCTAGTTGTGCCACAGTTCCCCTTCTGTTGCCACGTACCATTCGGGAGAGTCTTCGCTCACCTCGAGCATCGATGAGCCATGGTCGTCCAACACCTCGCCAGCGGTTCGTGGGTTTTCCCCCCTCCTCGGACCACTTTCGGTAGGTACTAGCCACGGCTGACCGTGAGCACACCACTAGCAGTGCCGTTTTGGATATGCTCTGACCCAGTCGTCTGGCCATTACAATTTGGCATTTGTCAAACTCGCTTAAGTCAGCTGCCTTTCCCATCTGAAGAACAAGAGTAACACTGATTAACGGAGCTCAGTATTAGGTGTTTTTTGTACCGTGTCCCGACCCGCGTCGTAGTTCACCTGCAGTTGCTTCGATTTGCATAACGACTCTCTAGTCAGTAGTGCGGCATTCCTATGTTCCGCCAGTAAGCAAAATAAAATTTGCCGCCCAAAATGTTAAATACTGATAAGCGTTAACCAATCAGAAAACAATATCAAAAAAATTTCGTGGTCCTTTTCAACTGTCGATCGTAAGCGACGCTTACCTAGCCTACCTCCTTGTGGCGGCCCTGTTGCTGGTCATAATGTTTAGGCTCATCGGTATATATATGTATTGAATATAAAATGATAATTTTAAATGTCGTGCAGTACTAAATGAGTTAACAAATAATAAAATATTTAAGTATTCAAATGTAGTTGTTGTGGACCCTAGGGTTTTCCCCATTAGCCGCTTTTACACTTCTTGTCGTGAGGCTAACGCGAAATTCGGTCATGTGCGTGTTTTGTATAAATTTTTTGCTCTGTTCTGGTGTTATGTTGTGTGACCTGGTAACTTACCAAAAGTCTCATCCTGGTATCATGATCAGTAAAAAAAGGAAGCTGGTCAGGGACATTCCTGTCTTTGAGGAAAGAGTCCAACGATCATGGACCAAATTTTACCCAATCACACTCCATTAATAGGGCAAGATTCAGTATTGACAAATATATTCACTATAGCAATCAATAGCAAGTCAAAGTTGGCTTCAAAATTTCACCAGACAATACAAGTCCAAAAGGAAAATCCACTGGAGTAGCTTTCCAAAGGATCAAATAGAAGGATCTTCAGAGGGACTAGAAATCCGAAAGTGGTTCTAATGTATAACAAATGTTTGTTATTTGGTTTTTAGGAGCATTAGCAACTAAGGCCATATTGCTCCGAATATATAACAAACCATTATTACCATCTAATAAAAGTAGTCACTGTGAGAGGTCATAGAAGTAGCTTTTCAGTACACCAACCCTGAGGTACAAATAGTCACAAGAACAACAGTCTATCTTGAGTTGACTGATCGAAGTTCATCGTTCCTTTTGAAGACACGTGTAGAAAATGTATTAAGAGCATTAAGTGCAATCTGAGATTGAACAAGTAAGGATTTACTAGTGAGTCCTCTAATAAGTTGAAGTTCTTGTCTGCCGTCCAAATAATAGTGAGAGTCAAGTAAGATATGATCCACTTTCTCTTCAGCCCCACATTGAAAAAGTGCAGTAGGAGATAGTCCCAGTTTAAACAGTTTTCTATTAATGTACCCGACAGCAGGAATGTGCCGTGCAATCCCAGAGAACACCATAAAAATTCTTTCTTCTTCTTGAACTCTCTAACTAAAGGTAAGAATTCTCTCATTACACTACCAAGATCTGAAGTGTTCCAATCTCTTTGCTGCTTTTCAATGTTGACGGAACATGGTCTTTTCCTTTCAGAAGCTAAAGAAACCCTCAAATCAAGCTACACACCTTCCAATGAAATAAGGTGTGCTTTTTTCAGATGATAATTCAAGTATCTGTATTGGATCTCATAATGTACTCGTAGTTTTCTCAACAGGACCTGTAAAGTCACAGTAGATGTAGTCCTACATGCTCTAGACAACTGTTTAATCACAGTAGACTTAGTAGCTCTATAGCGCCAAGCACCGGCACCATAGGTAATAATAGACAAAAAGATACAATTGTAATATAGTCTGAGAGAGTGACCCCTCAGACCCCACTCCGTTCTGGTTAATGATCGTAATCTTGCATAGATACCTAAATACTTAGTTGTAGAATTATACTTAATGGACTGCCCTCGATACTTGATCAGTGGAGGAAACCGTCTGTCTAGCTTACCCTTCAACACCATCTGAGATGTTTTAGCCGTTGAGACCTGGAGTTTATGTATTTCAGACTAGGCGTAAATTTCCTGAAGTACGTGATTGGCTGTAACCTCCAAAGATATCCTAGAGTTTCCCTGAACATCCGCATATGCGAACATGGTGATCGCTTCAAATCCGTTAAGCCAAGAGTCAAATATAAGATTCCAACACAGGGGCCCCAATATTGACCCCTGTGGACATCCTCATGAAACATTTCTGGAGACCTATACAGATCCACTCTTGACGTTTATGGGGCGATTTGAGAAGTAACTTGACAAAAGATTGTATATTGGTCTTGACACTTCTGCCTCCCGGAACCTCTCCAGGGCACTTGGCCACCAAAGTGGTGTCAAAGGACTCTTTGAAGTCCACAAAGAGGCCAAGTAAATGTTTAGTTCTAGTCTCCACCTGAGATACTAGAAGAGAAGCAATTGCATACTCCATACCCTTTCCACGTGTAAATCCATATTGCACCGGAGACGAAAGTCCTTTATTAGTGGAGGCAATCAAAACATGTTTTTTTATTTATTTTTTTTAACAGATAATAAAAAAAGTTGTTCTTGTTGAACTATTTAAAATCGAAGAGTTTGATTTATAAGGAATTATGAATAAAATTTGGGAAGAAATTCGGCACATGGGAAAGGGGTATTCCCCCCCCCATGTGTTTGCATTAAAGTCGGAAACCGTGACTGACTTAGGTTGATATATTCCCATTCAAATGATGTGTCACATCCTTTTTATATGCCTTTGCAATTTTAAACCAAAGGCTTGGTGGTATTCCATATGTCTGTATTAAAATCGGAAACTATGATTTCATGGTTGCTGCTGTATAATAATAATAATAAATGGTTATGTTTTGGTGCCATTTCGTGAAGTCATGGCGCCAATGGCGCATTGAAAGGCAAATATATGAGATCACGTGTGATTTTTATGTATAATTTTAAGGTCGCGGGTAGGAAAACGTTGGAACCTCTCGAACTAAGGTCCGATAACGCCATTGGCGTATACAAGCATTCACACATAAGTAGCAATAATTCGGTTCGTACTCTTGTCTAAACTCCAGAGAACTCACCGATGGCTAAAGCAAAATTGTGCAGTTAAATACGAAGATAATTCTGAAAGTTTCCGGAACAAGGCGTTTTATGCAGCTGTAATCGCCGAGGAAGAACAGTTGGCGTCTTCTGATCCGTAGTTTTAAGGTTCTCACAGCAATAGAGGGCACTATGGTAGAATTTTGTGTCTTTTGAATTGCAAATAAAAAAATATATTTTATGATTCGAGGGGACCATGCCCCCATGGTTTTACTGACCCTACACAATTGCCTTGTCCGCCTAGGGGTAAGATAGGTCCTGTGCTAGAATAGAGCATTACCAATCTCATCTTTTTTTTACTGACCGGTAGGTGGTGATGGTAGTGGTTTGTCTTCATTCTGCACGTATGTTCAGTATTTAGTAGTAGTTTTGTCTTTCTTGTGTTCTGTGAAATTTCCTTGCCGTTCGTTAATATACGTTTTTAGCAGAACTTTTTTTATTTAATGGGCATTTAAATTAACCCAAAAATATGGAGGCGAATAAAAAAAAAGAAAAAGAAAGATCGACAGAGAAAATCTCGAATTTCAAGACCAATGTGAAAGTGAATATCTGTTTATTCTTCACGAAGGAAAGCCACAGCGTTTAGAGTGTTTACAGATGCTGTATGTAAGGAATACAACATAGAACATCATTATTTTACGTTGCATCAAAAACAGTATTCTTGCACAGGCAACACTGGAATAGCGCTGGTAAAAAAATGAAGAGAATGAACAAACAACATTTTTTTAATAAGATATCAAAGTCACAAGAAGTACGAGTAGATGCTTTATTTGCCGTGTCACACATTCTGATGGATAATTAATTTAAGAATGTGCCCTACAAATGGCTCAAGCTTTCAGGGAAGAACAAATAGTTAAAATATTTCAAACCGTTCGCTCTTTCTCATCAGTCAGAAGATAAGTATGTATGTCAGTAAAAAATTAAAAAAAAAAAAAAAATTGTCAACAAGTGTATTTTTCTGTCTCTTTTAATGAAAGCACAGACATATCTGATACAAGCTAATTGCTTATTTTTATTTATAAGAACCGGTGATGAAAATTTTAGTTATTCTGAAGAACTTTAAAACTTTGCATCATTGCACGGAAGAGCAAAAGTAGAGAACACTTTTACCGAATTAAAACGTGCAGTAGCGGAATATGGTGGTATTGATAAATGCATTGCTATTGTAACTGAAGGTGCCTAATCCACCACTGGCCAAAATATTGGACTCTAAGGATGGCTGCAAAAAGAAGGAATTAAATGTCGAGTGTTGCATTATATCGTTCATCAGGTAGCTTTCTGTGGAACTTTGCTGAAATTAAGCATACAGTGGAAAGGGTTGTTAAAATTATCAATTTTATACGGGGCGGAAATCATGCTCTTACATAGAAAATTCAAAACTTTTTTTGGATGAACTCGATGCTGAGTATACCAATCTATTTTTACACAACAGAATTCGCTGGTTAAATGCTTAAAATGATTGCTTCGAAAAGAAATTAATATTTTTAAACAGCAAGTCTTGTTGATGTCAATTTTCTAAGTTCCCTTGCTTTCTTAATGGATATTACAAGGTATTTGAATGACTGGAAAAGATCAAAACATTTGTCATCTTTATAGCGTATTATTGGATTTAGAAATAAATTACTATTGTTAAAATCAAATTTTCAAAAAAATAATAATTTAAATAATTTTGAATCTTGCAAAGGGCTTTTCAATGAACTGGTGTAACTAGAAGAACAAATAATTCAAAATTATAAATTTTGAATTATTTGTTCTAAAATTAGAGGTACTAATTGAAGAGTTTAACAAAGGGTTTGCTCAATTTGGTGCGCTTAAAGGAAGCATAAGATTATTCAATAATCCATTTATTGTTGATATTGAAACAGCAAGTACTCAATATCAAATGGAATTATGTGAGCTTCAGGCAGACCCTTTTCATTGTATTTAGTACAGAAACTTGCACGGAATTATTCAAATTTCTATCCAAAAAAAAAAAAAAAAATATATATATATATATATATATATATATTCCAACTTGAGAGATTTTGGAGTACCAATAATATTTGGTAGTACAGTACGTATATCTGCTAGCGAGCATTTTCTGATTTAAAATCAAAATACAGGACCTGCACGAAGGACACTACTCTTGAACATATATTGCGACTGGCAACAACAAACACCGAAGTAGATATAAATAAACTTGCTTCGGAGTAGCTTAAACCACAATTTTCCCATTAAATTTTTACATATTAAATATCATCATTATCACGATCACACTGTCTCCCTATTGAGGTAGGCTCTCCCCATTGAAATCACATTTGCTGCCTTCGTAGGCGGGGAGAGCCGAGCAGTCTTGCCTTCCTACACTTTGTACGTCGCTTACCTCTTCAACTCATACTTTGACATGCATGTTCTTCGGTTTCTCTTTACTTATTAGATAAATTTACTCATTTGCAAAAACTTTACGGTAATAGGTACGTAAAAATTAGATATTAGTATTATCTGCTATTTTAAGAGTTATAAATAAAAAAAGAATTTATGCTCTACCGCGGATTATTTTTAGAAACTTTGATTTTTTTAAAATCATTATTTCCTGTGGCCCGCAAAAAAGAATTTCAAGAGAAAAATTGGCCGGTGGCTTATTGAAGTTGGACCTTGCGACAATGACATAAAGCACATTGATACACCTCTGTTAAAAAAAAATGCCTAAAAAAGCATGTAATCTTGTTTACGTGTTTTTGGCTCGAAAGAAAGGAAGTTACATACCAGCAAACTAAAGATTAGGAAATAAAAGGGTGAAGTGTTGAAAATTACACAATTCTAGGTGTAGTGCCCAGTTATCTTTAGCATGACCAAAAGTTTGGGATGCACTGACATACGATTTAAATTCCAGTTTTATTAGTAGAAATTATGACCCGAGTTTCAGCGCGACAGGAGCCATATTTACCAACTCTTGTTTACTTGTTTACATCGATTTTCTGAGGACGAATATTTACTCTGGTGCAGTATGGCGTTTAGTTGCCCTAGTAACTAAAGGCCATAATGTTGTCATTAAGAGCTGTTAAGTCCTTAATAACAATAAGCGGTAGTAACATTTATTCATTAAACTAAAATTATTCGTATTTGTAACGCACAGTATTCTCCTAGCTTGAAACGGAAGTGGTCTGAAGATTTCCTATTTCATTTTACACTAATTCTTATAGATTTATAATGAAGCCACCAATAGCAAAATTTCCTAGAAATTTGGTTATTAGGTCAAGTACATATCAGAAAAAGATGTTATTGCAATATATATTTCAAAAAGAATTTAATTCAAGTAGCATGTAGAGCGGTCCAAAGGTTTTTTCCGTTTGACGCCGGTTTTTTGTGTTTTTATTGCCAGTCTTCAATTCATTGGGAGTATTAGTAGATATTTCTTGAACTTTGAAAGTTACTATGCACATCCAAGAACTAATCCGTTAATCTAATACTAATCCATTCAAAAACCAGTATGTTATAGGTATCATGTTTTTATTTTTTTGCTATTACAAGATGAACGCCGGGTTTATTTTGTGTTTCTGTATGAATTATTGCAATTCTGAAGTTCTTCACAGAAATCACATTCGCTGCCTTCGAATAATTCAATTCCCCAATGAAATTGAAATTGTGCAATAAACCAGAAAGTTTCGATACTTGTTTTAGTAAAACTTTACATGATTGAATTTTGGAAAAAAAAAAAAAAAAAAATTACAATAGAAGAATCTTACCGTACTGTTACTTTAGACTATAGTATACCTAAACGCTTCCTTACACTAATGTTACACAGATGGCATTATATGTACTTTGTAATTTTCCTGTTTGCTGGACAATTAACGGACATTTCTTGAATTTTCAATAGAGAAATTAAAGAAATCACTTTTTTTTCAGTCTCGTGGAACTTTATAGCCGTTTGTTTTCACACTGTGGACGAGTTAGCTGGTCTCTTGCGAAGTTTCCATGGTTTTTATTCAATAAACTAAAACTGTAAAACCGTCTTAAAATTTTTAAAATCATGTACGGTAAAATATATTTAAACATTTATAATAGTAAAGGTAACACAAATGTTTATCTTGTATTAACATATATATTATACTGTATATGTGAACTAGCTATTATATCCTACTAATATTTTTTTAATTTTTATAATTTTTTTAAAAATTAATTTAAATTATTTTAATAACATATTAATTAAAATTAATTTACTATTGAATTATTGCCAAAGCACTTTAAAAATAACTATATTGATTGCATTTGTGTGAACTATAATGTAAAAATCGGAATAATATCACAAGTGCATAAGTCTAAATTATTTAATGCCTTTATTTTTAGTATAATTGAATAATGAAGAAAAACTCACCATGACGTCTGCTCATGTTAGTGTTTTTAACGCGCCTACTAGAGGATTTAATAACCATATACAGTATATAAAACCACTCCCCACCCTGCAGTGGCGATATGGTAGTTTTGCTATTCCACAGTTAGAAAATAGCCATTAAACTAGACTGTCACAGAGAAAAGTGTATGGATGTTTGGGTACTATACCTAGGTCCGATTCCTTTCACCAGTTAAAGTTCAGAAATATTGCCAAAGAACTTTTATGGCTTTTTGTTTTTAGACCATGGGCAAGTTAGCTGGTCTCTTACGAGGTTTGGTTTTTCGCTTGTAAAATGTGGTTTTTCATCCAGGACAATAGACAGTCTTGCCATGCAACACACAATTTACAGAATTGATGTTTTAATGCCTTATGGCCTTAGTTGCCTCGGCATATACTCTAAACAAATTCAACCCAACTCTAATGATGCATTCCGGGCATCATTTATGCATCCTTCTTTAATTAAAAACAAACCAGCATAATTCACAAATTTTTGCAGGTCTAGTTTAACTAATTTTAATTTTCTAAGGCTTACATATTATATAGCTCCGACTGTATATCGTGTGGAAGAAGTTGAAAAATTTGGTTTTTGGGAAATATTTTAATAGTAATTTCTTTTTCTAGCGTTACATGATACTAATAGTAAAACCCAATCGTTGTTCTTGTTATGTGCTGCGTAAAACCGAACCAATCACATGTTATGTTTAAGCTATTCCCCTTTCAAGATGGCAGCATGTTCTGGTCAACGAGTGGAAAAGAAGCGACCGCATGGAAAGGGATTTCAGTCGTTTTGTTTGGGTCCTCCAAATTGTTTTTTTAGACACGATGGTGCTGTTAATTGTGCCACTCCTATTGTGATGCAAAACAAAGTCTCCATAAAAGAGGTACAAATATTCACTCATTATTTTGCTAACCTTTTTAATGAAAGCACTATATATAGTTGTAATGTTTTTGGGAGTGTGTCACGCTATATGCGTAGGCGTTGTCATACAGTGAATTAAAATGATTCACACATGAATTAATATATGTATATTTAACTATATGTATATAAACACATACATATATGCATATGTACACATCTATTAAACATATAATGATTAATGTGACATTTCATATTGGGGTCTCAAAAAGTGTCGCTATTGTATTCCGCTCTTGCGTCGCTTGTCTTGGTGAATTGCTAATAAATGCACACTTTATATGCTATATCAATATCCTGTAAACGATTATTGCACGAATAAAGGGTATATTATATATGTTAGATGTGGCTTGTATTTGTATTTCAGTCTGAAGTTTTTGTGATTGTTAATAATAGATAGTTGATTATTAATATTAGATAACATACCCCTTAGGTTGGTTATATATGATTTATGTGAAATCACGCATGTAACGAATGTTCGAATTCGAGAAGAAACGCCAAACGCAGTGTTCGATATTTTTTTTTCGATTTCGTTAATTAGACACGACATTCCGTCTCCGGAATGTCATATAGAACTTTTGGGTGAGATGCATTGGCGACGTGCAACTTACAACTGAATAGACTTCTTTACATATAATAATTTTTATAAATAAAAATAAAAAAGTAAATTGAGTAACATAACATTCGGTGTAATCATAAAATTACATACGTACTCCTAAATATATATTGTTTAATTGGATAAAATTACAAATTTAAAAGTTAACGGCATCTTGAAGTTGCAAAATTTGAAAGGATTAAAATTGTAATGTCCTTTCAAATTTAAGCACATCGAATTAAATTGTGAATAATTAATATTGGTAATGAATATCAGAGTGTGTATATCTAGATATAGATATCTGTATCTAGATAGATACAGAAGTATCTATCTAAATGTATAGAATGAACTATGTTAATAAACTGTAGGGGAATAAAAATGTGAAATATGTGGTAGTTACCTATTTAGAAATATCACTGGAATATGAATATAATACCGAGAGAGTAATGTTATTAACTGTAAAAGTGGAGTCAACAGTGAAACAGTAAAATATTTTAAAATCTGCTAATGCTAATCTAAAAGGCATGTAATTTCAAAAATTATTTTATAATCTAAAAGATAATTTAGATGCCACCAAGGAGACTGTAAATAAAATGGAGAGTGCAATATATATGCATACTACCTGTATAGGTCTGTTTAACTAATTATGTAACACAAGGAGGGAGTCATAAAATGCTTCATTGCATTCTGAGTTGGGAGGCCCTTGTGAATGTTACTGTAAGTTTTGTATAAAAAAATAAATGACAGATTCAAAGCTATTGTTACAAAGTGATTGGGGAAAGAGGATAAAAATAGCTTTATGTAATGAATATAGATGGGTCTATCTATATACAGATCAGATAGACCCATCTATATTTATATATATAGATAGGTCTATATATAACCCTGTGTATATATATATTTGAATAATGTTTGGAATAGTTGAAAAGTGAATCTTTCATAATAAAAAGCTAAAGCAAACATCAGAGGCAGCAAAAAGCATATTCCTCGACATGATGCTTGTATTATATTGATGCTTGTATTATATAAAAAATTAGAATGATAATTAAATTAAAATAATGCCAGCAGCATGGCAAGACAGAAGAGCAAAAATAGTCAAAATTAAACATAACGAAGAGAAGGGTAACAAGAGTAAAAATATTGCAGCAGAAACTCTCTAAGATAATTTAGAACATCTAAATGTAAAGATAATAAAATAATAATCCATTAAATTTCGAATGCCAATTAAATAGAAATTTAACGGCGCCCCCTCTGATGGGAGCCAAGTCCAAATTTATGTGAAATATCACATAAAGATGCAAACAGAGATGCAAACCAACTACAATAAAATAAAACAAAAATAACCCAAAAATAGACTGACCAGAGTTTCTGCTACAATATTTTTACTCTTGTTACCCTTCTCTTCCCTCCCTGTTGATTTGATCGTTATGTTTAATTTTGACTATTTTCAATCTTTTGTCTTGCCATGCTGCTGGCATTATTTTTATTTAATTATCATTCTAATTTTTTATATATATACAGGGTTTATCTTAACACTTCAGGGATGGATTTAGGACCTAAAAACAAAAAAAGAAGTTCATGCAAACATAGATATCGTCTTCATTCCAAGTTACAGCCATTTTTATTTCCAGCGACTATCTGCTACATTTACAGGAAATGCACAGAATGACTACCATGCACCTGGATACAAGCCTGCAAATGCCTCATCATAGACTTCACCTGCTCAGAAGTTCCAGGTGTCTGTCGGATTTTCTGGGAGCCTTGTTCCACAAATTGGTGGAACATTTCAATGTTATCAATTGGTGTGGAATAAACAGTGGCTTTATTGTTTATTCTACAGAATATGCAGATGTCCGGAAGCATGCAGGCCAGGCAGTGGGTCCTGCATGACCCATTGCTTCCATTTAGCAACATGGCTAAAATGAAGTGGGGCACCGTTATGCATAAATCATGTCACAAATGTTATTAAGTGTAACTTCTTCCAACAACTCCAATGTTCTCTTAAAAAGTTGCAGTAGGATGCTTCTGTTAATCTCCCATGCAGAACAATAGGCCCAATTAAATTGTTGCCAATTATTTCTGCCCATACATTCATGCTGAATTGTTGCTGGTTTGGGGATTTTCTTCAGCCCATCAATGAGCGTTCTGAAAATTGACCACACCATTCCTAATAAATTCAGCTTCATCAGGAAATAATACAGCAGTAGGAAATGCTGATCATGAGCACATATCTGAAACCAATTACAAAACGCTTCTTGTGGTGGGAAGTAAGCTTTAGTAAATCCTACTCTGAAGATGATATGGATAAAGTCATTTGTCCCATGTTCTTTGCTGTTGCAATTCTTTGGGTGCTGTCACCATCATTTTGAACGTGATTGAGGATTCATTCTTCAAAATCAACAGTTCTGGTGCTGGTGTGTCTACTACCGTCTGAAACTTATTTTTTAAATGAACCAGTTTCTGCAAGGCATTTATGTATTCTCTGAAAGGTCTTATTTGGCACATGGCGATTAGGGAATTTTCTGCATACATATCTCTCGGCTACATTGCCTTTAGCAAGTCCTTACATGAGATACATGTTGCCATTTCAATTTGAATAAGCCTTCATTATCACAGTAAATGTACAGTATCAAAATGTTAATAACAAGCTCCAAATGCAGTGCCCTTGTTAGGAGAACTAACTGAAATCACTCAAAGAACACTACGGGATCTTGTTTACATAACTATGGCAAGGCACTCTATGAGATACTGAGCATTGTAAACAGTTGAATGTGAACCAGCTGTGCTAACTCAGTTTGTGGAAAGAATTGCTGGAACACAAAAATGGCATAACTTGAAAACAAGGTGAAATCAGACCTATTTTTACCTGTACTTTTTTTTTTTCTTTTTTTCTTTATTGTTTTTAGATCCCAAATCCATCTCTGAAGTGAGTCCCACATGTTATGTACACCCTGTATATGTGTCATTACCAGTTTAGAATACTGGTAGGGCGCCTCCATAGCCAGGTGGGAAGAAACAGCAGTGCGTAGCACACGCTTCTTGATTAGACCGGGGTTCGAGCCCATAACCACCAAATACGGAGGATGCGGAAAGGTCAGGGAATGACCACCGCATATTCCCGGAGTAATATGGCCTTAGCTGCTAATGCTCTTAAAAACCAAATAACAAACAAACAAGAATTCTGGTACACAGTAAAATCTTGTTACAACAGGCTACTGGAATGCTAATTGGGTTTTGTTGATAAACAAGAACTTTGCCAGCAGGGACAATTCTTTGTCATTGGTGATCATCCTGTTGTGTAATGCAATTGATGGTTAGACCACATCTAGATGTGTGTGAAATATTGCATACATGTGTGTGTGAAATTTTATTTTAGCAAGATTTGTTAGAAAGAATGCTTAGAAGAGAAAAAAAGATTAGCTGGAGACACAAAAGGATATTCTCACCAATAAAGGCTAGAGTTCTATAATTGCATTCTCTGGAAACCTGGATTCTGCATGGTGATCTAACCAAAGTGTATAAGGCTTTAAAATGGCAACTAAATTCTGATGGCACCTTTCTGACGTAAAACACACAAGGTAGCATACATTTAAATTGGAAAAGAATGGTTGTAGAATAGATGTGTGAAAATTTGCATTCATTGCAAATTCAGTCATTAGAATAAAGTTCCACCTAGTGTTTTGGAAGTTGGTGGTTTTAATAAATTTAACCCAGCACTAATGGCACCCAAAATGTAGCAAAAAGGATGAAAGGTCACCTGATGAGTGATCAACTTTTTTTTCCCACTTTCTAGAAATGTTTTATTTTTAATTCTGTTTCAACAGTGGCATTTCATATTTCTAAATTGATTCCCATACTTTTTTTTCTTTTTAAGTTTTAATAAAAAATTGAACATTTTAAAATGTTCTATCTATTTTACATCTTTAATAAAAAAAAAAATAAAAAAAATCAGCTGAAAATTGAAAAAAAAAAAAAAAAAAAAGTTTGGACATTTGATTCTTTACTTCTATTTTCCAGTTTAAAAGGTTAAGTGCAAGAAATTTCAGATGTGCATATCAGCATAATTTCTGCTTACTGTGTATATAAATTTTATTAAAAAAATTAAAAATTATATATTCGATATTGTTAATTCGATTTTTGAGTGTATTTCAAATTTGGTTGATTTCACAGCATACAAAATTTTAAACTATGTATCTTGCTTCCTGCAGTGCCACAGCATCTTGGAAGAATATCTTTTTTCTGTCTTTAATATGTGAAAACAATAATAAATCTTTCAAAAACAGCTAGTATAAGACTGGATATTTCTTGAGCTACAGGGTAACCTGATAAACAGGTAACCTGAAAATGTGAAAAAAAGCCATGAATTAGATTGAATTTGAAAGTGTCTGCAATTCTGCCCAGACACGATAGGAAGGAGTATATGATGAGAGCCTTGTCGATCAATTCGGCCCTGGAAAGATTGTGCAAGGCTCAAGGGGTAGAATTTTTTTCAACCTGGACTGTACTTGTAAACAGGAAAGACTGCTTCTACAGGGATGGGATACACTTAAATAGAAAGGGTGCAAGAATATTTGCTGATGCTATCGAGGCAGTGTTAGGTGGGTCGGAAAACTGCTAGCTTGGGGGGAGACAAAGACTAATAGATTAATAGTAGCCACTGGCAGAGGTGAAAGAGATTCTTGCACAGCTTCTATTGGAATGAGCAGAAACCTGAAAAACAAGATGCAGGATATTTCAGAGACTGCTGGGAGTCATTGCGGTACAAGTAAACACATGGGTTGTGTTAGGGTAGCTAAGAATAGAAACAGGTGCATGTATACTTGCGTGTACACCAATGCTAGGAGTTTAGTTGATGAATTTGAGGTATTCTCAAAACATCAAAGGCAGATATTGTTGGGATTTCAGAGACGTGGTGTCACACAGATATAAGGAATGCAGAACTGAAATTTGGGGAGTACAACGTCTACAGAAAGGATAGACAGGATAGGAAGGGAGGAGGGGTTATGCTATTATTTAAGAAACACAAAATCCAAGGAAGTGAAGCCAGTCGACATCACTGGACAGTGCAGTGTCGAGTCAGTTTGGTGTGACATAAGCATTGGGAGATCAAAATTGAGAGTTTTTAGGCCTAATGACTCTGATGAGTATAATAAGAAACTGTACAGGGAAAATAGTGTGCCAGTAAATCAGAGAGACTTATAATGGGGATTTTAATTTCCCAGATAGTGACTGGAATTTTGGCGCTGGTCACTCACCCACTAGCAAGGCTTTTGTGGATTTATTGGATGATTGTTTTCTACATCAGCATGTTTGGAAGGCAACTAGAGGGAGTAATACTCTTGATTTGATTATCAGTAGTGATTCTTCATGCATTAAGAATCTGCAGATAAATGAACCACTAGGTGGCAGTGATCACAGTGTGCTGAAGTGGGATTTATTCAGAGGTAACTATCATTAGGGGTAAAGGGAAGAGTTATGCTTTCATAAAGGCGACTACGATGGACTGAGACAGTATTTAAATTCTATACAGTGGGACCAACTGATGATGTTACCAACAGCAAATTCAAAATGGGAAGCATTCAAAGAACTTTCCTTGGAAGCTACTAGGCTTTACATACCAACTGAGAAATATTGTTCAAGGTTTAGGCCTAAATGGATGTCAGATGAACTAATGAGACATATGGCAGAGAAGAAAAATGCATGGGATACATACAAATTAACACGTGACCCAGAAGCCTATGATAGATACAAGTTGATCTGTAACCAAGTTACAAAGGAGGTTAGGCAGGCAAAGGCAGATTACGAGAAATCTTTGGCAAGGGATGCAAAGAAAAACAGCAAAGAGTTCTGTACTTATGTAAACTCTAGAAGGAAGGGGATGAATCAAATGGTCCACTTAATATCGATGGGTCAACTGTTGATGATCCTGCTCAGGTAGCTAACAAACTAAATGAATATTTTGTGTCGACATTCACACATGAGGAGTTATTCAGCGAGGGGAATGCCAGAGGTGTATTCAACTCTGGCAGTAAGCTAGAGAATCTTGTAATAACTGAGAGTAAAGTGGAGGAGAAATTGTTGAAGATAAACACAAGAAAGGCACCTGGGGTGGATGGGACCAATCCAGTTATATTAAAGGAGGCCTCAAAGGAAGTAAGCAAACCCTTAGCCATAATTATGAGAGCTTCCATGGACTCAGGGGAGGTACCCACAGACTGGAGATGTGCAAATGTGACCCCAATTCACAAAGGAGGATCAAAGGCTGACACAAGTAATAATAGACCTGTCAGTTTAACTTATGTTCCAGGAAAATTAATGGAGGCACTGGTTAAAGAAGCACTGCAGGATCATCTAGACAAGACTTCAGTTATAGCTCGGACACAGCATGGTTTTGTTAAGGGGAAGTCTTGCCTGACTAATTTGATTGGATACTATGATGCAGTCACAAAAGAACTGAATGCAGGGAATAACTTGGATATTATATACTTGGATCTTAGAAAGGCTTTTGATACTGTTGCACATGGAAGACTGCTGCACAAGTTGGAGCAGTGTGGCATTGGAGGCAAATTGCTGCTATGGATAAAGGGGTGGTTGAGGGGGAGAAGACAGAGAGTGGTAATCAATGGATACTGCTCATCATGGACTAATGTCATTAGTGGAGTCCCTCAGGGTTCAGTGTTGGGGTCCATTATTGTTTTCTGTATTTATAAATTATATTGATGATGGTATATCAAGCTTAATGTCCAAGTTTGCAGATGATACGAAGGTTGGCAGGGTTGTCAAGGACACTACTGACACTATGCTGCTGGAACAGGATCTGGAAAGGTTGAGCAGATGGGCTGGGAGGTGGCAAATGAAGTTTAACATTGACAAATGTAAAGTACTACATACGGGGAAACAGCAACCCCAGAGCAACGTATCAACTCTGTGGTACTACACTGACAGTGGTAGAGAATGAAAGGGACCTGGGGGTGGTTGTGCAGGCAGATATGAAGTTCTCTGAGCCGTGCATACGTGCTGCAAGAGTAGCTCATGGTGTATTGTCAATGATATATAGGAATTTTTCTAGCAGGGATAAGGAGGTGATTATTCCATTGTATAAGGCACCGGTCAGGCCACACCTAGAGTACTGTATACAGGTCTGGAGGCCTCATATCAAGAAGGATGTAGAGCTGCTGAAACGAGTACAGAGAAGGGCAACAAGATTAGTGAATGCAACAAAGGGGTGCCCTTACGAAGAAAGGCTTAAGTTTTGCAAATTACAGTGTCTGGAGACTAGGCACCAGTGCGGTGATCTCATAGAGGTGTATAAAGCCTTGATTGGTTTGAGCATGCTCAATGCTGATGAGATTCTTTCTCTTGCTCAGAGTAATCACCTGAGAGGGCATAAATTCAAATTGAGGAAAGAGATGTAGGATAGACGCTCTTCTGTTTAAGGAAATTTGCCTTTAGCCAGCGGGTGGTTGGTTGGTGGAACAGACTTCCATCCCTTGTCGTGGAAGTTGATAGCCTAAATAAGTTTAAGGCTCAGCTGGACAGGTATTTCAAACGAACAGAGGGGTGAAGTGGAAGTGGTTTTTTTTTTTTTTGGCTGATGCTGCATAAGCTTGCTTTCTTGCCTCAAATGCCCCTACTAATGCTAATGTAAAGAAACCCAGCATCAATGCTTGTCCAGTCTACACCACTACTTTCTACTTCAAGCAGAAAGCTCGATAGCAATTTCTATATGAAAACTAAAAAAGATCCTTCAGAAACTATTGCAGTAAAAGTATGACTTTATTTAGGAAGGTAGAAAAAATTTCAGATTTTTAATCATTGATAGTGGGTTATGCTCCCGGTTAACCCACCATCACTGATGGGTTAACCGGGAGCATAACTCTTCTTCCCCATCTTCTCTATATATATTGTACTCACTATATTCAGATTCTGCATCCTTTGTTTCTGAGTGGCCCCATGTCTACAATATCTCTACAGTGTCTTTGTCTGATGACTATTTAAGCAGTACTTCAAATTCATTATATTTGTTTATTTCTAGTAGTGGTGTTTTTGTAAGTATACATGCACCTGTTCTTGCTTTTAGTAACTTTAATAGCCCATTTATTTGCCCCTCTCAGGAGGCCCGCCATCCTAAATCTCAATTTAGTTTTCCAGGCTGCCTGACCCAATGAAAGCAGTGCAAGAATCATTTTCACTTCTGCCCGCAGCAGCTGTTATTCTTTGTATCCCCGAAGCTGGCAGTTTTCTGACCCACGTAACACTGCCTCAGTAGTATCAGTAAGTATTCTTGCACCCTTCTGTTTAAGGATATCTCATCCCTGATTCTACATGATGTAGCCATCTGATTCTACAGATGTGCCGTACACATTCTCTTCAGGGCTGAATGGTCATTGTCCTCTTGTTTTGAATCATTGCATCCAAAATCTTAGTGTTTTCTTCAATGTACACAGATTTAGTCGTCTGCTCTTTGGCTGGTCACAATGTCAGTGACATTATTGTTGTTATATTATTTCTTCTTATGGGGGTTCCACCCCGTGTTGGGTACTGGTACCAAGTGCACAGGGTGGTTGTTGTCTGGTGTTACTGTTGGTCAAGGAACTCTCTGACTATTTTACAGATGTTCAGGATTGCAACTTTTTGGAGTTCCTTCTTTGGGTTCTCTGGGAGACCTATTACTGCTAGGCTGTTATGTAGGGTCTTTGGCACCTTACCAGTGTGTTGTGTCAGCCCTACTGGTGGTTGACACAATGATCAATATGGTTGTTACTTGTTGCATATGGCATATCTCTTTGATGTCCTGCCTTAGGTCTCTGTACTTCCTAATCTTTTCCTCATAGATTTTCTGGAGACTGCTAGCATTAGGCACCGCTAGCAGTCTCCAGAAAATCTATGAAAAGCCCAGTCTGTTGTGCGGGATTGTCTTGTCTGTTTTTATAGTGCCATTCCAGCTTGTGGGTTGGGGTCTCTAGTAGCCAGAGGTTTGTACTTTTAATACGGTAGCAGCAGCATCATCATCATTATTATTAGTGTAGTAGTGTATTAGTAATGGCATATTATGCAAGAAAGCGAGCTTATAAAGCATCAGCTAAAAAAAAACCTCCCACATCACCTTTCCATCCCCTCCAATGATTTGTTTGGTTCTTCCTTGAATTTATTCAAACTGCCCACTTCCAGCACAGATGGAAATTTGTTCCAACAATCAACTGATTCACCCACTGGTTTGTTCCAACAATCAACCACCCACTGGCCTTCAGCCAGTGGGTGTTTGATTGTTGGAACAAATTTCCATCTGTGCTGGAAGTGGGCAGTTCCACACAATCCTCCAAATCTATCCTTCTTCGGTTTGAATTTGTGTCCTCTCGTATGTAGTCTGTGCAAGAGAAAGAATTCCATCAGCATTGAGCTTGCTCAATCCATTCAAAGCCTTAAACATCTCAATCATATCACCTTGTAGGCACCTAATCTCCACATTCTGCAATTTTCAGAACTGAAGCCTATCGTGGTAAGACCACTGTCGTTCCCTTCACCAATCTCATTGCTCTTCTCTGCACCCATTCCATCAGATCTATATCCTTCCTAAAATGAGGCCTCCTTTATGCTCTAGAGGTGTTGCATATCTGTTGCCTTATGCAGTGGAATAATCACATCCTTATCTCTGCTAGCAAACCTTGTGAGCTATCCTGGCAGTCTGTATTGAACCAAGAATTTCATATCTGACTTGACAGTTAGCCTCAGTCTTTTTCATTTTCCACTACCCTGAGTGTAGTAAAACACACTTGGTATGTTACTCTGGGATTACTGCTACCAAGATGCATACCTTGCATTAATTGTTGCAATTATCATTTCTCAATCCATCTGCCTGAATTTTCTAGGTCTTGTAGCCTTCTGCTTTAAATCATGCTTTCAAGAAATCTCCTTTAAAGTAGACTGCTTTAAATTGCGCAGGCTGTCTACAAACATTGCTTAAATCAATAATGTCTTATTGGTATACTTTTCTCAATTTTTTTATGAATCAGGACAGCTGTGTTTTCTCCTGACTGGAAAAGGAACACTGCCACTGACTGTTGGTGGAATAGACACCAGTTTGTTTGTAACTTGAGATCTATAATAGAATAAACTTCTATTTAGCATGTTTGCTTTGTGATGCTAACTCAATTAAAAAAAAATATTGCCTAAGAGGCATTACTTATGGACCAGGACTTGTACATAAACTTTTGGAGGAGATCTTAAGATTAATTATGTGTCACCAGGCTATACTTGAGACAACAAAGAAAGGGGTATCTGTTTGCTTATGTAATTTTGTATCAAAATAAGTATATTAAGTACAGTATAGTTTCCACCCTTGTAGATGGTACTGTAGGAATTCAACAGTTGATTTTTAATAAGTTTGTTGAAGTATCAGAAGGATTTCTGGAGCTCCTGCAAACAGATTTGTTTTGTTTGAAATTTTATCATATTTTTGATTAATAAACGTATTAATTTGTATTTTACAAATAGATTAAATAGACTTAGTAGCATTTGTTAGCTTATTTTTTAAATTTAGCTAGTGATTTTTTAAGTTACAACTAGCTACTCATACTGCTATCGTATCAGTGTTTTGGAAGAGAATATCGTAGCACGTAACCAGTAGTGCAGAAGAATAGTAGTGTTTTATTTGTAATAATTAAGTATTTTGAAGGTTTAATCACTTTTTGGGTATATATCTTTTGTATTTAGCTAAGGATATAACTAATTTAACATTGTGATTGTTACAGTATAGTGTAACTTGATAGCTAAGGTATAACTAAAACTATATACGTTCACTTTAGTAGCTTAGTATAGTATTGTATAGTCAGTCAAGTATAGTATAGTCAATTAATCAATTAAATTTATTAACCTTATTAATTTTAATTGTTAATTAATTGCATCATATTTAAATGGAAATCATGCTCCAGACTAGAGCAGAAAAGCAATGTGCACAAAGTAGCGGGAGTGCTTTGGCTCGGGGGGAGCCACAGGGGGCGATTCTCCAATGCATCACAGCCAAAAAAAGGTGCAACTTGTGAAATGTTCATAGAATTTTCTGGAACAGGACATGATCTGCCCAAAGAGGATGTCTTTATGTGTGTGCATAAAGACATCCTCTTTATGGTGCAGTCAAGAAATCAGGTGCCAACTTGTCATTCCGATGAGCATCTATGAGAGTTTGAAGATTAGGGTAGATGCCCTCAAAGGAATTAAAATGGGAGACCCATCAAACCCTCAGCTGCTCAACTCAGTGCCAGAGCTCACTCTTGTGCATCAGGCAAAACAGTGGCGAACTTCAGGGCAGAATGCGCCGATCCCACAGGAGTTAGTTATTGTCGGTGACTATTGTCAGGGACACCGGAAGTATATTGTGCTAAAAGGATAGGCGGACTAGGACCAGGGTACGTCTGCCAGGGAGAAAAAAGTTGATGACATTGTAGAGTGGATATCCCCTTTTAAGGACACAAAAGGGGATACTGTTGTACCCGTTGGCACTAATGACATTAAGAGTAAGAGATCTGTGGACTTAACAAGTACAGGTCAGTGTTGAAAAAAAGTTGAGTTAGGGTTTAATTTGAAATTACAGGTGACCCCCGCTTAATGCTGATAATTCGTTCCGGAAAAACAGAGCACTAAGTGAATCTGCGCTAAGCGAGCTCCGCATTCCCATAAGGTAACATATGTATTTGTCAGTTGCAGTTGGTGCCATAGGATATTTCCTAATCAATAATAAATGGTAGTGAAAAGATGCACAAATGTCGGTCAAAATATTTAATATTCAAATATTTGTACATATAAAATATTCTACATTACATACGTATATAATTATGTGGTAACTATTTACGTATCAAAATTAAACTTAAAATTCCAATTAAAATCATGAATTTAATTGATTTTGATTGATTTAATTTAATCGATGAATTTAATCATGAAAAATGTGTAGATTTTGGGTTGAACTTTGGCGCTCTTCTAAATAAACTAAAAGGGGTATTAATTTTAAATCCCCTGCAGCGTTACCACCCAACAATAAAGCGAACCGATCCTTCGCCGCTTTGAAACCTGGCATGTTTTTTTCCTCTTTTAATATGAAACTTCTTTTAGACATTCGTTTCCACAAAAGTCCTGCTTCATCTATGTTAAAAACTTGTTGAGAAGTATAACACATAATACTCCTCTTCAATAACTTTAACTTCTTTTTTGAAAGTTTCGGCTCCTTGATCTGCAGTTGTGGCTTCTCCCCGGATTTTAAATCTATTCAACCAGCCCTTACCAGTTTTAAATGGTTCCACATTTTTTTTTTTTTTTTAGGTGAGTTTTCTTCAGATAATCATATTGGCTAATCTCTCTCTCTCTCTCTCTCTCTCTCTCTCTTTCTCTTATAATATTTAACTTAACTGAATTCTGCATTGGATATTATCTTCAATAAAATTAGTTACAGTCTTTCCATTTCAATCCTAATAGCCGGCCTAGCCCTAGTTGCTTGCAGTGGAACAGCTATCTTTCCCGCTGCTAAAATTAATTCTTTATTTTTTTATAATTGTTCTTACAGTTAAACTTGCAAGTCCTAAATTATGGCACACATCCGCTTGTCATTGACCGGAATCGATTCGCTTCAAAATGCCTTTTTCTTACAATTATAGCCTTCGTACTGCACTCAGACGTTGCTTTTTCATTCGTATCAGCCATTATTAAATCTTCTAAAATGTAACTGCGTTGGTTGCATTAATTAAGATACAATGTGCAAGTAAACTGTCCGTTTTGCATGATGTCTAATACGGTACTGAGTGATGACTAGACTTCGGATAAATGCAGATATTACAAGCAATATACTTGATAAATTTTTTAAAATGTTGATCTCGGAACGACGTAACAAGTCACTGTACTGCAATTAAATTAGCGTGCGAGAAAATTTCACTGAGCGTGGGAAACGTTTTAATGTTGTTTTGCTATTCATTTTCAAGCTATCGACTTCATCAAATGAAACGATTTCGTTAAATATGCCAAAAATGCAATCTGTAAAAGAGCGTTATAATGATCTGAGACAGCATTATAGTCAGATACAGGTTATAATATAAGAACAGCGTTATAGCGAATCAGCGTAAAGCGATCCGAGTTATAACAGGGGCCTGCTGTATCTGCAATTCTGCCCAGACACAATAGGAGAGAGTATAAGATGAGAGCCCTGTCAATCAGTTCGGCCCTGGAGAGATTGTGCAAGGCTCGTGGGGTAGAAATTTTCTCAGCGTGGTCTGTGCTTGTTAACAGGAGAGATTGCTTCTACAGGGATGGGATACACTTAAATAGAATGGGTGCAAGAATAGTTGCTGATGGTATCAAGACTGTGTTAGGTGGGTCGGAAAACTGCTAGCTTTGCGGGGGGGGGGGTTTACAGACTAATAGATTACCAGTAGCCACAGGCAAAGGTAAATATGATTCTTGCACTGTTTCTATTGGAATAAGCAGCAGCCTGGAAAGCGAGGTGCAGGGGATTTCAAGGACTGCTGGGAGTCATCATGGAACAAGTAAATACATGAGTTGTGTTAGTATGAGTAAGAGTAAGAATAGGTGCAATTACACCTATTCTTAGGTGATTCTTGCACAACTTCTATTAGAATAAGTAGCGACCTGGAGCGAGGGGTGTTGGGGGTTTCAGGGACGGATGTCAGTCATCGTGAAACAGGTGGGTATATAGGATGTGTTAGAGTGGCTGGGAATAGGAATAGGTGCATGTATACTTGCATGTATACCAATGCTAGAAGTATAGTAAATAAATTTGATGAATTTGAAGTGTTGGTCAAGACATCAAAGGCGGATATTGTTGGGATATCAGAGACGTGGTGTCACCCAGATATAAGGAATGCCGAACTGGAATTTGGGGAGTACAATGTGTACAGAAAGGATAGACAGGATAGGAAGGGAGGAGGTGTTATGCTGTTAATAAAGAAAAATATAAAATCAAAAGAGGTGCATCCAGTTGATATAGATGAACAGTGCACTGTTGAGTCAGTTTGGTGTGACATAAGCACTGCGAAAGCAAAAATTAGAGTAGGAGTGTGTTATAGGCCTAATGACTCGAATGAGTACAATGAACAATTGTACAGAGAAATAGAGTGGGCTAGTAAATCGGAATGTCTTATAATGGGGGATTTTAACTTCCCAGATATTGACTGGAACTTGTGGGTTGGGCACTCACACACTAGTCAGACTTTTGTGGATTTATTGGATGATTGTTTTCTGCAGCAGCATGTTCGAGAGGCAACCAGAGAAAGTAATACTCTTGATCTGGTTATCAGCAGTGATCATTCATGTATTAGGAATTTGTAGATAAAAGAACCACTAGGTGGCAGTGATCACAGTGTACTGACGTGGCATTTACTTAAAGATTTAATTGCCATCAGGGGTAAAGGAAAGGGTTTTTGTTTCCATAAAGGCGAGTACAGTGGTCTCTGACAGTTTTTAAATTCTGTACAGTGGGATCAACTGACGATGTTACCAACAGTAAATTCTAAGTGGGAAGCATTCAAGGAATTAATTGTGGAAGCTACTAAAAGTTTCATACCTATTAAGAAATATTGTTCAAGGTTTAGGCCTAAATGGTTGTCAAATGAACTAATGAGACTCGTAACAGAGAAGAAAAATGCATGGGATGCATATAAATTATCAAGCGACTCAGAAGCCTATGGTAGATATAAGTTAATCTGTAATCAGGTCACAAAGGAGGTTCGGCAGGCAAAGGCAGATTACGAGAAATCCTTGACAAAAGATGCTAAGAAAAACAGTAAGGATTTCTTTACTTATATAAACTCCAAAAGGAAGGGGATGAATCTGATTGGTCCACTTGACATTGATGGTTCGACTGTTGATGATCCTGCTCAGATAGCAAACAAACTCAATGAGTATTTTGCATCTACATTCACACGTGAAGAATTATTAAGGCTTGAAAATGGCAGAAGGTTATCAAATTGTAGCAGGGTGCTTAATGATCTTGTAATAACTGAGAGCAAAGTGGAAGAGAAATTGTTAAACGTAAGAAAAGCACCTGGGGTTAATGGGATCTATCCAGTTATATTAAAGGAAGCGGCAAGGCAACTAAGCAAACCCTTAGCCATAATTATGAGAGCATCCTTGGACTCAGGGGAGGTTCCCACGGACTGGAAATGTGCAAATGTATCCCCAATTCACAAAGGGGGATCGAAGGGTGACATGAGTAATTACAGACCAGTAAGTTTAACTTCTGTTCCGGGTAAAATAATGGAGTCGCTGGTTAAAGATGCATTGCAGGATCATCTAGACAAGACTGCAGCAATAATTCAGACACAGCATGGGTTTGTTAAGGGAAAGTCTTGTCTGACAAATTTGATAGGATATTATGATGTGGTTACAAAGGAACTGGATGCAAAAAACAATTTTGATATCATATATTTGGATTTCAGGAAAGCTTTTGACACTGTTGTGCATGGAAGACTATTGTATAAATTGGAGCAGAATGGTATTAAGGGTAAGTTGCTACAATGGATAAAAGGATGGTTAAGTGCGAGAAGACAGAGGGTGGTAATCAATGGGTGCTGCTCTTCTTGGACTAATGTTATTAGTGGAGTCCCACAGGGTTTGGTGTTAGGTCCACTGTTGTTTTGTATATTTATCAATGATATTGATGAAGGTATATCAGGCTTAATGTCGAAGTTTGCAGATGATACAAAGGTTGGCAGGGTTGTTAATGACAGTAATGGCAGTCTGCTACTGCAACAGGATCTAGATAATTTGGGCAGACGGGCTAAGAAGTGGCAACTGAAGTTTAACCTTGAAAAATGCAAAGTACTTCATATGGGTAGAAGTAACCCCAGAGAAACGTACCAACTGTGTGGTATTACACTTAAGGTGGTAGAAAATGAAAAAGACCTGGGAGTAATTGTGCAGTCAGATATGGAGTTGGAGACAGGCTGCCAGGGCAGGTCATGGGGTTTTGTCAATGATATATAGGAATTTTGCTAGCAGGGAAAAGGAGGTGATTATCCCTCTGTATAAGGCAATGGTCAGGCCACGCCTTGAGTACTGCGTACAGGTCTGGAGACCTCATTTTAGGAAGGAGTAGATTTACTTGAGCGGGTACAGAGAAGGGCAACAAGATTGGTGAGGGGAATGAAGGGATCCTCTTACTAAGAGAGGCTTAAGTTCTGCAAATTGCAGTGGCTGGAGACTAGGCACCTGCGCGGTGATCTGATTGAGGTATATAAGGCCTTGAATGGATTGAGCACGCTGAATTCTGATGGGATCCTTCCACTTGTTCAGATTACGAACCTAAGGGGGCATAAATTCAAATTAAGAAAAGACAGAGGTAGAATAGATGTGCGGAAATTTGCCTTTAGCCAGCGGGTGGTTAATTGCTGGAACAAACTTCCATCTGTCGTTGTGGAAGTTGATAGCTTGAATAAATTTAAGGAGGAACTGGACAGGCATTTGGAGGGAATGGTGTGATTTTTTTTTTTTTTTTTTTTGGCTGATGCTGCATAAGCTCATACATTTGCTTTCTTGCATCACATGCCACTACTACTACTACTACACCAATGCCTAGGAGTATAGTAAATAAATTTGATAAATTTGAAGTGCTGGCAAAGACATCAAAGGCAGATATTGTTGGGATATCAGAGACATGGTATCACACAGAGATAAGGAATGCAGAATTGGAATTTGGGGAGTAGAATGTGTACAGAAAGGATAGACAGGATAGAAATGGTTGCAGGGGTCATGCTGTTAGTTAGGAAACAAAATCTAAGGAAGTGCATCCAGTTAACATGGGTGGACAGTGCAGCGTTGAGTCAGTTTGGTGTGACATAAGCACTGGGAAAGCAAAGTTGACAGTAGGAGTGTGTTATAGGCCTAATGACTCTGCACAGAAATAGAGTGGGCCAGTAAATCAGATTCCTTTATAATGATGGATTTTAACTTCCCAGATACAGACTGTAACTTTTGGGACATTCACACACAAGCAAGACATTTGTGGATTTATTGGATGATTAGTTTCTGCAGCAGCAGCATGTTTCAGAGGCAACCAGAGAGAGTAATACTCTTGATCCACTCTAAGGAACCACTAGGTGGCAATGATCACAATTTACTGATTATTGTTAGCATATGGTGCAAGGAAGCCTGAGGCTTATGGAGAGAGAGAGAGAGAGAGAGAGAGAGAGAGAGAGAGAGAGAGAGAGAGAGAGAGAGAGAGAGAGAATGAGTGAGGTGAGAGTGTTAGAAGTAGAAGGGAATCACCAAGAAAGAGAAGAATGATGATATCCCACTCAGGACGTGGGATTTACTCAAAGATCTAACTAACCTCAGGGGTAAAGGGAAGGGTTTTTGCTTTCGTAAAGGCGACTACAGTTGTCTCAGACTGTTTTTAAATTCTATACAGTGGAAGCAGCTAATGATGTTACCAACAGCAAATTCTAAATGGCAAGTATTCAAGGAATTAATCTTGGAAGCTACTAGGTTCTTCATACCAACTAAGAAATACTGTTCAAGGTTTCGGCCTAAATGGATGTCAGTTGAACTAATGAGACTTATTATTATTATTATTAGCTATATAGTGCAAGGACACGTGTTCAGACTGTTTTGAAAGAGAGAGCGGGAATTATAGAAGCCAATTCAGAAGAACAGTGCCCATGGAAGTATCTGTAGAAGAGGCATGCAGCAGAAACAGTACGTCTATGAGACAGCAAGTGGACAGACTCTGTTGGAGATGAATCATTAATTAACCTAACTGCCCTCTTCTGAATGGAATCAAGAAGCCTGAGAGAGGTTTTGGGGGCACCACCCCAGATGTTCCCACATCTGGGGTGGTGGGGTGATGCCCCCCATTACTTTTCTTCCAAACAGCTGTTTGGAAGAAAAGTAATGCTGAGAGCGAAAGAGAAAACCAAGTTTTTTAGATGTAGAGGAAGCAATATTTGTAATGTGCTTGTGCCAAGAGAGATTAGAAGTCAGGGTAATCCCAAAAGAGATATATCATTTTGCCTAGAAATCGAAGTGTCACCAAAGATAAGCATAGGAGCAGAAGAATCCTTTTTGCGAGATATAAGTTCCAAGTGATTAGTGGAATTGGGGTTCTCCCAACTGTAGAGACAACAGATGAATTTGACAGAATGAGGTAGATAGATTTTAAGCCAGAGAAGATTGAAAAGAGGAGATTCCAAATTACCAAGTCTCTGACAGGGAATATCGGAATGGACATATGCACAAGTACCACCTTTGAGGTGAAAGGAATCATACAGCAAATAATTTGGGCAACTGAGATGAGCATTTGTTGAATCAACCGATAACTGAGATTATGTCAGAAAAAGTACATGGGATTTGGCAGACTAAATGTTAGGTGGGTCGGAAAACTGCTAGCTTGGGGGGAGACAAAGACCAATAGATTGACAGTAGCCACTGGCAGAGGTGAAAGAGATTCTTGCACTGCTTCTATTAGAATGAGCAGAAGCCTGAAAAACAAGATGCATGGTAGTATTTCAGAGACTGCTGGGAGCCATTGCAGTACAAGTAAACACATGGGTTGTGTTAGGGTAGCTAAGAATAGAAACAGGTGCAGGTATACTTGCGTGTACACCAATGCTAGGAGTTTAGTAAATAAATTTGATGAATTTGAGGTATTGCTCAAAACATCAAAGGCAGATATTGTTGGGATATCAGAGAAGTGGTGTCACACAGATATAAGGGATGCAGAAATGCAATTTGGGGAGTACAACGTCTACAGAAAGGATAGGAAGGGGGGAGGGGTTATGCTATTAGTTAAGAAACACATAAAAACCAAGGAAGTGAAGCCAGTCGACATCGCTGGACAGTGCAGTGTTGAGTCAGTTTGGTGTGATATAAGCATTGGGAGATCAAAATTGAGAGTAAGAGTGTGCTATAGGCCTAATGACTCTGATGAGTATAATAAGGAACTGTACAGGGAAATAGAGTGGGCCAGTAAATCAGAGAGTCTTATAATGGGAGATTTTAATTTCCCAGATATTGACTGGAATTTGGGGGCTGGTTACTCACACACTAGCAGGGCTTTTGTGGATTTATTGGATGATTGTTTTCTACATCAGCATGTTCGTGAGGCAACTAGAGGGAGTAATACTCTTGATTTGATTATCAGCAGTGATTCTTCATGCATTAAGAATCTGCAGATAAATGAACCACTAGGTGGCAGTGATCACAGTGTGCTGAAGCGGGATTTACTGAAAGAGGTAACTACCATTAGGGGTAAAGGGAAGGGTTATTGCTTCCGTAAAGGCGACTACGATGGACTGAGACAGTATTTAAATTCTATACAGTGGGACCAACTGATGATGTTACCAACAGCAAATTCAAAATGGGAAGCATTCAAAGAACTTATCTTGGAAGCTACTAGGCTTTACATACCAACTAAGAAATATTGTTCAAGGTTTAGGCCAAAATGGATGTCAGATGAACTAATGAGGCATATGGCAGAGAAGAAAAATGCATGGGATACTTACAAATTAACACATGACACAGAAGCCTATGATAGATACAAGTTGATATGCAACCAAGTTACAAAGGAGGTTAGGCAGGCGAAGGCAGATTACGAGAAATCCTTGGCAAGGGATGCAAAGAAAAACAGCAAAGAGTTCTTTACTTATGTAAACTCTAGAAGGAAGGGGATGAATCAGATTGGTCCACTTGATATTGATGGGTCAACTGTTGATGATCCTGCTCAGGTAGCTAACAAACTAAATGAATATTTTGCATCGACATTCACACATGAGGAGTTATTCAGCAAGGGGAATGCCAGAGGTGTATTCAACTCTAGCAGTAAGCTACAGAATCTTGAAATAACTGGGAGTAAAGTGGAGGAGAAACTGTTGAAGATAAACACAAGAAAGGCACCCGGGGTGGATGGGATCTATCCAGTTATATTAAAGGAGGCAGCAAAGGAAGTAAGCAAACCCTTAGCCATAATTATGAGAGCTTCCTTGGACTCAGGGGAGGTACCCATAGACTGGAAATGTGCAAATGTGACCCCAATTCACAAAGGAGGATCAAAGGCTGACACAAGTAATTATAGACCTGTGAGCTTAACTTCTGTTCCAGTAAAATTAATGGAGGCACTGGTTAAAGAAGCACTGCAGGATCATTTAGACAAGACTTCAGTTATAGCTCAGACACAGCATGGTTTTGTTAAGGGGAAGTCTTGCCTGACCAACTTGATTGGATACTATGATGCAGTCACAAAAGAACTGGATGCAGGGAATAACTTTGATATTATATACTTGGATCTTAGAAAGGCTTTTGATACTGTTGCACATGGAAGACTGCTACACAAATTGGAGCAGTGTGACATTGGAGGCAAATTGCTGCTATGGATAAAGGGGTGGTTGAGGGGGAGAAGACAGAGAGTGGTAATCAATGGACACTGCTCATCGTGGACTAATGTTATTAGTGGAGTCCCTCAGGGCTCAGTGTTGGGTCCATTATTGTTTTCTGTATTTATAAATGATATTGATGATGGTATATCAAGCTTAATGTCCAAGTTTGCAGATGATACAAAGGTTGGCAGGGTTGTCAAGGACACTACTGACACTATGCTGCTGCAACAGGATCTGGAAAGGTTGAGCAGATGGGCTGAGAGGTGGCAAATGAAGTTTAACATTGACAAATGTAAAGTACTACACATGGGAAAAAGCAACCCCAGAGCAACGTATCAACTCTGTGGTACTACACTGACAGTGGTAGAGAATGAAAGGGACTTGGGGGTGATTGTGCAGGCAGATATGAAGTTCTCTGAGCAGTGCAGACGGGCTGCAAGAGTAGCTCATGGAGTATTGTCAATGATATACAGGAATTTTTCCAGCAGGGATAAGGAGGTGATTATTCCATTGTATAAGGCAATGGTCAGGCCACACCTAGAGTACTGTATACAGGTCTGGAGGCCTCATTTCAAGAAGGATGTAGAGCTGCTGGAACGAGTACAGAGAAGGGCAACAAGATTAGTGAATGGAACAAAGGGGTGCTCTTACGAAGAAAGGCTTAAGCTTTGCAAATTACAGTGTCTGGAGACTAGGCACCAGCGAGTTGATCCGATAGAGGTGTATAAAGCCTTGAATGGTTTAAGCATGCTCAATGCTGATGGGATTCTTCCTCTAGCTCAGAAAAATCACCTGAGAGGGCATAAATTCAAATTGAGGAAAGACAGATGTAGGATAGACGTGCGGAAATTTGCCTTTAGCCAGCAGGTGGTTGGTTGGTGGAACAGACTGCCATCCCTTGTGGTGGAGGTTGATAGCCTAAATAAGTTTAAGGCTCAGCTGGACAGGTATTTTGAATGAACAGAGGGGTGAAGTGGAAGTGGGTTTTTTTTTTTTTTTTTTTTTGGCTGATGCTGCATAAGCTTGCTTTCTTGCATCAAATGCCTCTACTAATGCTAATGCTAATGTGGAAATGGACATCATTAAGATTAGACCTAAGACCACATATATTTGTTAAATGAACTAGGAAGTGACTATGACTTGTCCCTTTTTTTAATCCCTGTTAGTCCCTTTTTTCCCAACTATTGGATGACTATACAGTGACTAATTTTGACAGAGGGTTTTTGCTATGAAAACGGTGTCCATCTTTCCTCATTCACACAAGTTCATTGACTTCAGGACTTGTAATTAAAAGAAGATGCTATTGAAACTCCATGAAACTTGTTGGGTTACTATTTGAAGTGTTATATATTAAGTTCAGAAAATTTTAACACTGTACCACTATCCTTTCATACTCAGGCCATGAATTCTTCAAATGCCCCTCTTATATTGGCATGCATTGAAAGCATAAAAATCACCCCAAGATTTGCTGTGCTCGTAGCTCTTTTCTAACTAAATCACAGTGAATATTTGGAATATTCAGTTATACTTAAACTGTTCTCTGGGTGACTAGAATTATGTGTGGGTACCACATGCTATTTGTACCACTTGTTCAAATGAATTACATGGCTGGCTGAACTAAAGGAAAATGTCAATACTGTTTACCATACTCACGATATGGATAGAGTCAAAAGATTATGATGGTAATTGTTACTCTGTAATGCTAATGTAACTAAATTCTCAGCGTAAAATAAGCACAAGATTGCACTTTAATCTTGATTTGGCTATGAGACTAATCCTTCGTGACATTATTCCAATTCTGGTTCCTCCACAGCATGAAATAGATTTTTTAGATGAAGTAGAATGATGAAAATGCAGTTTTCAGAGACCTTTGAACTTCAGCTGATCCTGAGTATGCACCTGAAGAAGAGACAGCACAGTTTAAGCCGTTTATCAAAAATGAGTCGAAAGACTTTCTGAAAGAACTAGCCCTTTGCAAAGATAAAGCAAAACCTCTTGTCTTGAGACTAAAAGAAATACTTGGTGAAGAATGTAACGTCAGTGTCTCATTATTGAAAAAATAAACCCCATTTTGGCAATGTTCTTTACAGTAAACAGTCTGTCTGCTCTGCTCCTTCCGTAATATCAGTGGAGTTTTTAGGGAATCATTTGATTGTTACCTCTTGATTGACTGTTCACAGCAAAGTCGTTCTCTTGCATGATGGAAACTTAAAGCCAACAATCCCCATTGCCTATGCTCTTCAACTAACAGTGTGGAATTAAGTTAACATGCAAAGACTACTTGAAGCAGTTCAATACAGTACTTATCAATGGACATGCAAGGATGGTTCACAAAATATTGTTGTTTCCTATGCCTATGGACAGCTGTTCTAACACAGATCATCATGTCTGTGACTGGCCTCAAAGAAGCACATATGAGCCAGGAATGACTGGTGCACAGTATGGTCCATCAGTGGATCTGACAAAGAATTTTCTTCCACCTTTCCATGTTAAACTTCTTCTGATTAAGAGATTTGTGAATAAGATGAATTTGAGAGTATTTCATTACTTAAGTGAGAAATTCCTAAAGAACAGTGCCACGAAGAGTGAATCATTGTGGGCCTCAAATCAGTGTTTCTGCATCCGAAATCTTTGAAAAATGGCTTTTGTGGAAACTTTTTGGGAAATCTGAATTCTCCTGCATACAAAGATGGACTTCAGAAACTGCTTGATACCTAGAGAAATGGGATGTTGTGTGTCACAGAAACTTCATTCCTTGTATTCATATTTAGGTTCTTTTTTTCTGTAAACCTTGGCATTGTGAGTGATAAACAGGGAAAATTGACTTAATGGTTTGATCCATCAAGACATTAAGCCAATGGAAAATCACTACAGAGGTTTCTGGAATGAATGTATGTTGTCAGACTATTGCTGTATGTTGCTCCTTGACATCCCAAATAAAATCTGTCCCATTTTTAAGTTGTGCATATTCTTTTTACAATAGTGTGCCATGTTATCTTACCTATGTGCATAAAGTGTATTTGATTTAAACTGTAAAAGTGATAAAAAAAAATGTACTGTAATTGTAATGTCTCATGCATCTTAATTAACTTTTACTGATATTATCAGCATTTGCATTACAAAAACTATATGCTAAAGAAAAACAAAGGACATTTGAGATCAATGTGAAAAAATAATTTAAAAAAGTGCGCAAGCATCTCTGATGAGGAGGAAGTTTTTTAAATTTTGTTGACCACTATCATTTTAACAAATGTTTATAAAATTAAAAGAACACAAAAGAACCAATTCTAAACTAGAAGAGAATTTTAACTTATGGTAATTATCCCTCCTAATTTCCCTTAATTTTCTTAATCATTGCCTATCAGGTTTTCTCTACCACTGAAACCAGACCAACTGGTCTGTACTTAACTTCAATTTTAGAACTTGTTTTATGTACTGGCAATATGTTGGCTATTCTCTAATCCAAAGGAATCTCTCCCAAGTCTGATGGTGCCTTCATAATTAACCTCAGTGGTGCAATACACTCTCTGGCCACATCCCTCAAAATTACTAGGTATATGCCATGAACTCCAGAATTCTTTGCTCTTCTTTAGACTCGAAAGTTTTTCTAATAAACAATCGTCTGTAATTTTGAAATCGCTAATTTCATGTCTTAGTTGCACTTGCACAGCCTCTCCTCACCATGAGTGGGCTTTCATCATTAAAAATTAATGCAGAGTATTATCTGTTCATTTTACCAGTAACATCAGCCGGGTTATCTGAGACTTTCCCACACTCATTACACAAGGGTCTGATTTTCTGATTTTCTTTTTCTTTGTATTTGCATACTTGAAAAATTCCTTGTCCTATTTTTTGCTCTCTTAGCTAGTGCATTCTCATACTCAGCTTTGGCCTCCTTAACCTTGTCAGTGGTACTATTACAGATCAACTTGTAGATGTCGTAAGTTTCAGTACTTTTCATCACTCTGTAACTTTCCCATGCTGTCCTTTTCTGCTCTATTAGATGGCCAGCCCCATATTCATCCATCTTGGCATCCACCTCATGCTATATTTTCTTCATGGTATGATGTGCATGGCTTCTGTGATTATCGCTTTAAAGGTATTCCATAATTCTGATGCATTTGCATTTCTTCTGCAATCTGCACAATTAATAGATGCTATGTAGAGCACAAAACTGTCAGTCTCCTATCCTGAAATTAAAATTTGTGCCTTATCTTTAACTACTGCACCATCTTTCTTCATCTTTCAACTAATGACTGTATGATCTTTACCTGCAGTGGTTCCTGTATTGCAAGGCTGCCAGAGCAGGTCATGGAGTCTTGTCAACGATATATAGGACTTTTGCTAGCATAGACAACGAGATGATTATCCCTTTGTATAAGGCAGTGGTCAAGCCACACCTTGAGTACTATGTACAGGTCTGGAGGCCTAATTTTAGGAAGGATGTAGAGTTGCTAGAATAAGTGCAAAGAAGGGCAACAAGATTGGTGAGAGGAACAAAGGGGTGCTCTTACCAAGAAAGGCTTAAGCTCTGCAAGTTGCAGCATCTGGAGACTAGGCACCTGCGAGGTAATCTGATTGAGGCGTATAAGGCCTTGAATGGTTTGAGCAGGCTCATTGCTGATGGGATTCTTCTGCTTGCTCATATTATGAACCTGAGGGGGCATAGATTCAAATTGAGGAAAGACAGTTGTAGAATAGCTGTGCAGAAGTTTGCCTTTAGTTAGCAGGTAGTTGGTTGCTGGAACATCCATCTGTTGTTGTGGAAGTTGATAGCTTAAATAAATTTAAGGCTGAATTAGACAAACATTTGGAGTGACTGGATGGGTGAAATGGAAAGATGTTTTTTTTTTTTTTTTTTGGCTGATGCTGTATAATAGTAGTAGTAGTAGTGGCATGTGATGCAAGAATCTTGCTTTCTTACATCATATGCCTCAACTAATGCTAATATCATCTTATTCATGAATACTGATGAGGTCTACAATATTCTTACTTCTAGTATTTTCTTTTAAAATGCTGGTAAAAATAATCATCACCATGGGGAACAAAAAATTTTGTTCCCCATGGTGAATTTCCTTTCACTTATTCCAATCAATTAGGTGCAGATTGTCATCTGTAATAAGACATTCACACTTGCCCATTTTATCCTCTGCATATAGAGACAACAAGACTCTTGTCATACTCTTCACAGTCTTCTGGTCTGTAAATTACTCCTCTCTTTTTTTTTTTTTTTTTTTTTTTTTTAATAAAAACTTCAAACACAACAGGCATTAGAACCTATAGTACTTAGTACTGTGCATGGGTTGAAGGTTGAGAAAATGAAAGAAGAAAAGAAAGAAGATATTTGTTGACATTAGACTTGAACTTCTGTGGATTGTAATTTTCAGGAAATACTTGTGAAGGAAGGTTGTTCCAAAAAACAGAAGTTGAATGAATAAATGAGGAAGAAGAAAAGTTGGTTCTGTGTGGTTGAAGTTGGACAGTAAAAAGGATGTTGAATGGTTGCAGCATGTGTTTAGACTGCTTTGGAAGAGAGCAGGAATTATAGAAGCCAATTCTGAAGAACAGTGCCCATGGAAGTATCTATAGCAAAGGCATGCAGCAGAAACATGGTTGGGCAGATTTGTGATTCATTTTATTTATTTATTGTTTTGTGATTTATTTACTGTACTTCACTCTCTACAGTTGTACAGAGTGAAAGAGAAAAGTCAGTTTTTTAGATGCAGAGGAAGCAGTATTTGTAATGTGCTTAAGCCAAGAGAGATTTTGAAGTCTGGGTAAACCCAATAGAGATATATGGTCTTGCCTAGAAATTGGAGTGTCATCAAAGATAAACATAGGTGAAGAAGAATCCTTTTTGCGAGATATAAGACAGGACCGAGTTTTAGAAGTATTAAAATCAAAAAGTTATCTTTGCTCCACTGGAGAATTACCTGGAGGTCAGTATTTAAGGAATTGGTAGTGAATAGTCAAGAAGTTAAACCGTTTGTGCAGAGTAAGGTTTCTCTAACTGGAATGCAATGTTTGTTTGTTTGGTTTTTAGGAGCATTAGCAATTAAGGCCATATTGCTCCGGGATATGGGGTTGGTCATTCTCTGACCTTTCCGCATCCTCCGTATTTGGTGGTGATGGACTCGAAACCCAGTCTAATCAAGAAGTGTGTGCTATGCACTGCTGCTCCTTCCCACCTGGCTATGGAGGCACCTCGGAATGCAATGTGCTATCATCAGCAAAACTATGGATAGGATTTTCAGTCAATGGAAGAAGGTCATTAATATACAAGAGGAAAAGAGTGGGAGAAAGAACCAAACCTTGGGGAACACTAGCATTATTGGAGAAATTAGAAGACAGACAGTCATCTACAATCACCCGAGGTGAGCACTCAGAGAGAAAACTGGATGCCCAATTACACCATACAGTTGGCAAACCATATGATGGAACCTTAATCAGAAGACCTTTATGCTAGACACAATCAAAAGCCTTTGAAATGTCAAGAGCAACTGTTTGAATTTCACCAAACTTTTCCATTGAATTTATCCATAGATCGGTACATAGGCTAGATTATCACCAGTGGATTGACACTGACGGAATCCATGCTGTAACCATTGATCAGATGGAAGGTTTTAGATAGTTTACAAAGAGTTTGTGGTTAACTGATTTCTCCATAACTTCAGAAAGAGTAGAAGTATGGGACAATAATTTGATGTGAGCAATTTGCCACCCTTTTTGGGAACTGGATGGATATGAGCCAATTTCCAAGCAGAAAGAAAAACACCTTTGGAATAAGAAAGTGCCGACACAGAACAGGAGTACTCTTAGGAGCTCGGGTTGTGAGAACAAGTGGAAAAATACCATCAGGATATGGAGCTTTCTTACCATCAAGATTGATCAAAGTACTTCTGACATCCTTTTGATGGAAGACCACAGGAGGCACTGAATGGAGTGTACTGGGAATGGTGGGAAGTGATTTCCCAAGTACATCAATACACGAGTTGGAATCAAAATAGGATGCTAGCAGGTCAGCTTTATAATTAACTAAAGTGGCAATTTCACTATCTGATTTTGACAGGTGGGAAGAGAGATTGGCAAAGTTGCAGCCGGTAGCTTTGGCAAGAGACCAGAATGCTCTGCTATCATTTGGATAAGAAGCAAGTTTTCTATTCTTAGCCTGTTCAAAATTTAGTTTGGACTGATTAATAGCTGTTTTACAATTGTTGCAAGCTTTGGTTAGGCAGAAAATGAACCTGGTGATTTGGAAGCAAGCCAATTACGATATGCAACATTCTTCTCTTGAACAGCTTTAGCACGTTTATTGTAAAACCAAGGTTTAGATAAATGATGAGATTTTAAATTGAAGTATGGAATTAAGAATTCCATCCCTATAATAATAATTTCACTGACACGATCTGGGCAACCATTGACATCAGAAGATTTGAAACAGTAATCTGACCAAAGAAAAGAAGAAAGATATCTCTCAGATCGCCTCACTCTATTTTGCATTATTTTAATAGCAAACAACATGAAGTTGAAAATGGCCATGGGAAAAAAGTTCCATTAGAGAAGAGACCATCACCATGACTGTACTTAGAAGGGTTGTTTGTGAGAAAAAAAAGATGAAACATGTTGACTGTGTGGTTAGGATCATCTGGTATTCTGGTAGTTAAATGAACAATCTGTGTGTGGTCATTAGTAATTGCAAGAGACTCAGCATCTTGTGGACCCAGCACCTGCTGGGTCCACATGACTAGAAAATGGAAGCCAGCTGGAGTTGTGAACATTAAAATCACCGAGGAAAATTATCTCACTGTTAGGAAAGTTGGACTGGAGAATGCAAGTTTCAAAGAGAGGTAGTCAAAGAGTTCCAAGCAGAGGCAGACTGGATGGAGGCCAGTTTTATTTTGGCTATAAACAATATGGCCATAAACACTAGTATGAGGCCGCTACAAGTTTTCCCTAGGAAGTATTTTTGACCCAGTCCATCTCTCGTTCCAAGTGATTAGTGGATTTGGGAGAGCAATAAAGCAACAGATGAATTTTACTGAATGTGGTAGAGAGGTTTAAGCCAGAGAAGATCGAAAAGAGGAGATTACAAATTACCAATTCTCTACAGGGAATATCAGAATGGACATATGCACAAGTACTACCTTTGAAGTGTAAGGAATCATACAGCAAATAATTCAGACAACTGAGGTGAGCAATGGCTGAATCATCCGATAACTGGGATTCTGTCAGAAAAAGTACATGGGGGTTTGGCAGACTAAGTGGAAATGGACATCTTTGAGATTAGAACTGAGACCACGTATATTTGCGAAATGAACGAGGAAGTGTTTGGGAGGTTTAGATTTTTTTGCAGATAAGTTTGTTCTACTAGTTTATTCAGAAGTAATACTAGTTTATTCAGAAGTAAGGAAAGGTGGTGAGGAAGTTCTGTATGAACTAACATCATTTTTGGATAGTGTACACATGGTAGGATATGCTCATCTCTTTGACGGCAGTGTCTCCCACATACGCACTAACTCCCTCCATTCACTATCTGGCAGAATAGAGGCATAATGTATAGTGTTAATTATAATGAGGCTCCGGGGGATTCCCCCATCTCTGCATCAAGCAATGCAATGAATACAAAACTCTGTAAAGACCAGATTTATGTAGGTTAGTGTGGGTTATGTTGAATGTGTTGTTCATCCAGTCTCTTTGCCTAGGGGCTTATGTTTTCAACAGAAACCCCTAGTTTATTGTCCAGTACCATGAGGAGTGGGCTGGACAGTAGGGAGTATGAAGCACTAGTGGAACAAACCCCGATGTAGCCAAGGCTACAGTAGAGAGAGAAAAAAAAAAAAGACTAGTGAAAATTAGGATGGGATAGTGGGGAAATAGGAAGTGAGGGGTTAAAGTAGTAGAAGGATAGAGGGGGGGACAGTAGTGGAAGCACCCACCTGGTTGAAACGAGGAGACAGCAAATGGACGACCCAGATCAGGATACCCGTCCTGGTTTGTGGGGAGATTTGAAAGTTGACTGGGGTGACCCACTAGGCTAAGGGGGAGCCACCCAGGGTGGAGGAGCGAGAGAACAATCAACCTAGATGGTAGGAGTGAAAGAGAACACGGGAAAGAGTTCCCCATGTTGGAACTCTAGGTGCTCTGTTCCACACTAGCCAGGGGTCAACTCTGCTGACCCCAGCATCCTGCAGTAGCTACGGCATGATCGTCTGCTAGGGTGGGCATGGGCTAGGATGGGCATGGGCTAGGATGGGACCTCATAATTACTAATGAATCAGATGATATCACAGGACTTCAGGATCCATTGTCAGGTATAGTGATCGTGTAATTGTCAGTTGGAAGATGAAAAAAAGATGCTGCAGTAGTTAAATCTAAAGGCACTGGTTTTAACTTCCGAAAAGGGTACTTTGACAGTTTAAGGTGCTATATGGCTTCTATAAAAATGGATGGACTGCCAAGGCATGGGGAAAACATTTTAATTATGGAATACTTTTAAAGCAAAAATCACAGTAGCTACAAACGCATACATAGCTTTAAAAAATATTGCAGGAGGAGGATGCCGAAATGGATGATGGCAGAGCTGGCTGGTCAAATAGAGCAGAAAAAGATAGCATAGGACAGTTATAGAGCAATGAAAATTATCGAAGCCTACAACAGGTAGAAGTTGATCTCTAATAGTACCACAAATAAGGTCAGGGAAGCCATGGCTGTGTGTGAGAAGGCATTGGCAAAGAGAGCAGGCTGAGGTTGAATTGAATAGGTACTTTGCATCCGTCTTTACTGAAGAAAGATCCTTCATTCCAAAAAGACACTGTATGAGTAATGCAGAGCCATATGAAATTAGTGATGTTGTAATGGGGACAAGGAATTTTTCATGTATGTGAATACAAAGAAGAAAGCTAATCAGATTGGACTCTTCTTTACTGGGTGTGGGAAAGTCTTCAATAACCCAGTTGACGTTGCAGATGAATTGAATAGGTATTTTGCATCTGTATTTACTGAGGAAATACCCTTTGTCCTAAAAAGACTCTGTATGAGTGATGCAGAGCCATATGAAATTAGTGATGTTGTAATTACAGATGATTGTTTATTAGAAAAACTTTTGAGCATAAAGGAAAGTGAGGTTCTTTGAGGTGCTGGCATATAACCTGTAGTTTTGAGCGAGTGTGCAAGGGAGTATATTGAAACATTGAGTTTAATATGAGGGTGTCATTGGACTCAGAGGAGATTTCTTTGGGTTGGAGAAGTGCCAATGTATTGCCAATACATAAAAGTGGTTCTAAGAAAGTTTGGTTCCTACAAAATCTTGTGTAATGCGAAACTGTGTTATACGGGACTAAGAACCACTACAAAAAGGGGTGTTATGTTCCAAAAGCTAACAAAAAACACCATTTTTTTTATAACTATTAGAAACTTAATTTTTATAGTAGTAATAACTTAATATTTTAACTTTATTTTTATAAAAGTAGTAACTTAAATAGTAATACCTGAACAAATGTCTTACTTTACAAACTGTGATACTTATATGTCAGATAATGTACGTTCAATTAATTTTCTTCCTCTTCATCACTGTTAAGCACAATCTCTTCTGCAGCATCTAGATTTCGTGTACCTTCTGCTCTCTTTAAAAGTCACGAACTGCACTCTTCAAAGTCACAATTTATGGTCTCAAACAATCACAAGTTCAGTAGCACAGAACCTAACCCAGGGTCCTCCCAACAAAATACAGTGGATCCTTGCTTTAAATGATACGTGAAAATCAGAAGAATATTTTCCAGTTAGCAAAATAAAAATAAATCTATGCTTGCATACATAACTTAATTAATACGTACATACTAACTAATTGATATTTATGTTCACTGACTTTTTTTTTTTGGTTGTAAAATTTAAAACAGTAAAAATGATAAGCAGTTAATAACAAAGAACCCGGCATGCACAAGTTGCAACAAACATGATATACACAAGTGAGATACGGAAAAATGAGTTTCTGAAAATTTCTATATGTTTTTTATGATTGAATATTTCATGGGAGGGGAAACACATTTCACCATAATAATGTGAAAACCTACACAATTCCAGCTATCGGTACTATAGCAAATGCAAGAAGATCGAGTTTACTACCCGATTACACTAACAGAAAAGACCAATAAACCGGAAACTGCAAATTGTTTTTATTGTTTTATGGTAGTGACCTCCAGAAATGTGCTTTAGAAAAATACCATGAAGGCGATAACGACTAGCGAGTCAACAACAGGGATTCACAAAAAGGAATGGAAACATTGAAATTACATCTAAAGTAATAGCAAGGTTTTCCCAGCACAAAAGCTCAAAAATACTGTGTTATGCGGGATTTCCCGATTCTCAAACTGTGTTAGAGTGAAACCTTGTTATATAAGTACCATATTGTGTGAGGATTGTCACAATTTATTAATCATGTTAGAGTGAAACTGTGTTGTAGAAGTACCGTGTTATATGGGGGTTACCTGTAATGTGGAATTTAACTGAAGACATACGTACTGTCTAGGGTAAAATGAAAGGTTTTTGCTTTCGTAAGGATGACTACAGGGCCCAGAGAGTTTTTAAATTCTATGCTGTGGGATGAACCGATGATGTTACCAACAGCAAATCCTAATGGGAAGCATTCACAGAAGTAATCATATAAGCTACAAGGCTTTTCATACCAACCAAGAAATGCTGTTCATGGCCATGGTAAAGAAGAAAAATGCATGGGATGCATATAAATTAAGTCTAATCAAGTCAGTGGAGATTAGGCAAGCTAAGACAAATCATAAGAAGTTTCCCGTAAAGAATGCAAAGAACAGCAGCAAACACTTCTATGCTTATATTAAAAGTAGAAGAAAAGTACTGAATTACATTGGGCCACTTAATGTCAGTGGGTTAACCATTGATGATCTTGATTAGGTTGCTGACAAATTGAATAGGTAATTTGCATCTGCATTCACACATAAGAATTCTTTAGGGAAGATGATGCCAGAAGTTTATAAGTTTGGTGGGTAATTAAATGATTTGTGATCACTTAGAGCAGCGGTTCCCACCCTTTTTTGACTCGCGAACCCCTTTCAATGTAAAATTTTTTTTAGCGAACCACTAAGCCTATATTTTCTGAAATCTTATAATATTTCCGAAATTTTATTACAAAATATTTCCAGTATTACGTTCTTATAAGTGACATAGCATAATAATAATTTTTATTATTAAGTATCATTTATACTTGGTAAAGCAGTTATTAATCAGTCCAAACTTGATTTCGAACAGGCTAAGAGTAGAAAACTTTCTTCTTTTTCATTGGAAGTCGACCATTCTGGTCTCTTGCCAAAACTATTGGCTACAATTTTTGCCTACCTCTGTTCTCACTTCTGTCAAAACCAGATGGTTCTGTTGCCACATCAGCCAAAGATAAAGATAAAGCTGTACACTCCATTCAAGGCCTCTTTGTTCAGAAGGATTTTGATGAATCTGATGCTAAAAAACTCCAGGCCCTGATGGTATTTCTCCATTTGTTCTCAAAACCTGAGCTCCTGAACTTACTTCTTTGCCTCCTCTTTTTCACTTTCTTATTCCAAAGGTGTTTTTCCTTCTGCTTGGAAATTTGCTCATATCCAGCCAGTCCCTAAAAAGGGTGACAAATCCCTCCTATCCAATTATCGTCCCATTGCAATCACTTCTACTTTTTCTAAAGTAATGGAGAAATCAATTAACTGCCAACTCTTAAAATATCTAGAAACATTCCGTCTGATCAACGATTGCCAGTATGGATTCCGTTAGTGTCGATCCACTGGTGATATTCTGGCTTATGTTACCCATTTATGGACAAATTCAGTGGAAAAGTTGGTTGAAACACAAGTTCTTGCTCTTGACATCTCCAAGGCTTTCGTTCGTGTTTGGCAAGAAGGTCTTCTAAATAAGCTTCCATCCTATGGTTTGCCAGCTGTTTTTTGTAATTGAGTATCCAGTTTTATCTCTGACTGCTTGCTGGTTAATGGTAGACAGCTCTCTGTCTTCTAACTTCTCCAGTAATGCTGGTGTTCCCCAAGTTTCAGTTCTTTCTCCCACTCTTTTCGTCTTGTATTTCTTCTTCCATTGACCGGAAATCCTATCCATAGTTTTGCTGACGATAGCACATTGCATTCCACCTTCCAGTTTGAGAAACCTTGTCCTGCTCAAACAGCTTCAACTTCTCCAATATCACTATCATTTCCTTAAATGCTGACCTCCAGTGGAGCAAAGATAACTTAATTTCAATCCTTCTAAAATTCAGTCCTGTCTTATATCTCGGAGAAAGGATTTTTCTGCTCCTATGTTTATCTTCGATGATGCTCTGATTTCTAGGCAAGATCTTGGGGATTACCCTGACTTCTGATTTCTTCTGGCATAAAGCACATTAGAAATATTGCTTCCTCTGCATCTAGATAACTTGGTTTTCTCTTTTTCTTTTGGCATTACTTTTCTTCCAAACAGTTGTTGACTCTGTAGAAATCACAAATCTGGCCTACCGCGTAATATTGTTTCCAATCTTGGGCGGTGCCCCCAAAACCTCTCTCAGGCTTCTAGATTCCATTCAAAAGAGGACAGTTAGGTTAATTAATGTCTCATCTCTAACAAAAAAAAAAAAAAAAAAAAAAAAATTATGATATTAGGGTCACCCGTAAACGATTTCATTTACCCATATATTTATTGTGTCTGAAACCGACTAACTCAGCCACGGATTGAAAAAAGCCCATTAAAATTCCTCGTGTCATTGACAGATTCAAGCCTGGACCTTTTTTACCCAGTGTTGGGAGGACGGTGACGATACCACTGTGCAATCGCACAACAGTCTCATCTCTAACAGAGTCTCTCCACTTTCTGTCTCATAGACCTTTCTATAGATACTTCCACGGGCACTGTTTTGAATTGGTTTCTATAATTCCCGCTCTCTCTTTCGAAGCAATCCGAACACAACCAGTCCTGTCCATGTTCAAACTCACAGAACCAACTTTTCTTCTTCCTCATTTATCCATTCAATTTCTGTTTTCTGGAACAACTCCTTATGTATTTCCTGAAAATTACAATCAATAGAAGTTCAAGTTTAATGTCAACAAGTATCTTCTTTCAACCTTCAACCCACGCACGGTAGTAAGTACTATAGGTTCTAAAAAAAAAAAAAAAAAAAAAAGTACCTGTACATAACAATGGTCCTTGAGAATAAAAAAAAAAATTGGTATGGAAAACATTTATTTAACATGACATACTGTAAGATAGTAAACTAATTATAATAAATGTGGGGATGTGGTTTCTTTCTTTGGCAGATCTTTACTGTTTATTTAATTTGATTTTACTTTATTGTTTATTATTAGTTATATTTTGTAGTTTACAATAATATACCTTTGTAAATATAAGCAGATGCCATTATAGAATTTTTAGTGCGAACCCCCAAGGGATTTACGAACCGCCGTTTGGGAACCGCTGATTTAGAGGGAAGTGGAAAATAAATTGTTGATGCCGAACATCGGAAAGGTGCCTGGAGTGGATGGAATCTATCCAATTATATTAAGGGAGGCAGCAAAGGAAGTCAGCAAACTCTTACCCATAATTATGAGAGCATCCATGGATTTAGGGGGAATCACTATGGACTGGAGATGTGCGAATGTATCTCCAATTCACAAAGGGAAATCAAAAGGTGAGATGAGTAATTACAGACCCGTTAGCTTAACATTTGTTCCTGGGAAATAATGGAGTTACTGGTTAAAGAAATAATGTAGAACCATCTAGACAGAAAGTAAATATAATGCAGTCACAGCATGGATTTGGTAAGGGGCGGTCTTGTGTGATCAAACTGATTGGATGTAATGATGAAAGAACTTGAAGGTCCTTGAGGTTGTCACAGACATTCTCTCAGATATGCCAGACAGGCTGTACTTGCTACCTGGGAGTCTAAAACACTGATGGAACTGATATTCGGGTGACACTCAAGTCAAGTGGACCCAATTTCGGCGAGGTTGACGGTTTATGACAGCCAAATCCTCTGCTTGCACCTTCACGATGGTGGGACTGTTAGTAATCCTAAGTATAACCTCCATGCACAAGTACATGGTGGGTGACCACCCAGGTGTGAACAAACGTAAGCAGGGGTTGAGGTGTGGCGCCCACACCACATGGAGAAATGCCGCCCCTCTATGTTACCAGGCAGTACTAGGTGGTAGATGACTCTCATCAACAGGTGCAATACCACCACTTTGCTTATTGGAGGCTTGAAGTGGTGGAACCCATGTTTAGTCTCTAGAGCTAAGTTCCGGTCAACCCTTCCCTATCTCTTCCATCATGCAGTGTGATTGATGACTTCTGAAGCTATGATGAACATCGTGGCGAGATCCAATATTCCTTACATTTCGAGGGTACAGCTCTAAAACAGTGTTCGCAGGCTGGCCGCTAGTTATTACACCGGACCGAACCTATTGGTAACTCTCTAGGAGGCTTCCGGATCAGCTAGTGTATAATCTTGCTACCTCTACCCTGGCAGATAGTGACTGGAGGGAGTCCGAGTAGTGTGTATGCGGGGAGCATTGTCGAGGCCACGTTATGTCAAGGATCTGGGTATATTCTTACCACGTGTATGCCATATCCAAAAATTTCATTACTTAATACAGCATGTTCCACTCACTTTTTCTTACTATTGAATACACCATGAATTCTCAAACTAATAGAGCAAGCTTATCTGCGAAAAGATCTAAACCTCCCAAGCACTTCCTAATTCATTTCACAAATATACATGGTCTCAATTCTAATGTCAACAATGTCCATTTCCACTTGCACTCTGCCAAATCCCATGTACTTTTATTGACAGAATCTCAGTTATCAGTTGATTCAACTACTGCTCATCTCAGATGCTCAAATTATTTGCTGTATGATTCCTTTCGCGTCAAAGGCGGTACTTGTGCTTATGTCCGTTCTGATATTCCCTGTCAGAGACTTGGCAATTTGGAATCTCTTCTCTTTGATCTTCTCTGGCTTAAAATCTCTCTACCTCATTGTGTCAAATTCATCTGTTGTCTCTACCGTTCTCCCAACTCCACTAATCACTTGGAGCTCTTTGACTTCCTCTCTTTGCAACTTGACTTTCTCCAGTCCAACTTTGTTAACAGTGAGGTAATTTTCCTTGGTTATTTTAATGTTCACAACTCCAGCTGGCTTCCGTTTTCTAGTGACACCGACCCAGCTGGTCGAGATGCTGAGGCATTTGCAATTACTAATGACCTTGCACAGATTGTTCATTTACCTACAAGAATACCAGAGAATCCTAATCATACAGCCAATACATTTGATCTTTTTCTCACAAACAACCCTTCTAAGTACACGGTCGAAGTGAGAGGTCCTTTAGGCACTTCAGATCACAACTTGGTGATTGTCTCTTCTCCAATGGAGCCTTTATCTCATGGCTATTCCCAACCTCGTGTTGTTTGGTATTACAGGAATGCAAAATGGGATGACCTGCGAGATTTCTTTTCTTCTTTTCTTTGGTCAGATGACTTTTTAAAAAGTTATGATGTCAATGTTTGCTCAGATCGTGTCAGTGAAATTCTTGCAGGAATGGAATCCTTTATCCCACACTCCACTTTAAAATCTCGTCCTTTATCTAAACCTTGGTTTTCCAATAAATGTGCTAAGGCTGTTCAAGTAAATGTTGCATATCGTAATTGGCTTGTTTCTAATTCTTCAGTTTCATTTTCTGCCTACACCAAAGCTCGCAACAATTGTAAAGCAGTTATTAATCAGTTCAAACTAGATTTTGAACAGGCTAAGAGTAGAAAACTTGCTTCTTGCCCTAATGGTAGCCGAGCATTGTGGTCTCTTGCCAAAGCTATTGGCCACAACTTTTGCCCATCTCTGCTCCCACCTCTGTCCAAACCAGATGGTACTGTTGTCACTTCAGCCAAGGATAAAGCTGATCTGCTTGCAACTCATGTATTAATGATCTTGGTAAAACACCTTCTACCATTCCCAACACGCTCCATTCAATACCTCTTGTGGTCTTCCGTGAAAAGGATGTCAGAAGGATTTTGACGAATCTTGATGCTAAGAAAGCTCCAGGTCCCGATGGTATTTCTCCACTTGTTCTCAAAACCTGTGCTCCTGAACTTACTCCTATTCTTTGCTGCCTTTTTTCACTTTCTTATTTCAAAGGTGTTTTTCCTTCTGCTCGGAAATTTTCTCATATCTAGCCAGTTCCTAAAAAGGGTTCCAACCCCCCCCCCCCAATCCAATTACTTCTACTCTTTCCAGAGTAATAGAGAAATCAATTAACCGCCAACTCTTAAACTATCTAGAAATCTTCCGACTGATCAACGATTGCCAATATGGATTTCATCAGTGTCAATCCACTGGTGATATTCTGGCTAATGTTACCCATTTATGGACAAATTCAATGGAAATGTTTGATGAAACACGAGCAGTTGCTCTTGACATCTCAAAGGCTTTCGATTGTGTTTGGCATAAAGATCTTCTAAACAAGCTTCCATCTTATGGTTTGCCAACTGTTTTTTGTAATTGGTTATCCTGTTTTCTCTCTGATCGCTCGCTGAGTGTGATGGTAGATGGCTCTCTGTCTTCTAACTTCTCCACAAATTCCAGTGGTCCCCCAAGGTTCAGTTCTTTTCCCCACTCTTTTTTCCTCTTTTATATTAATGACCTTCTTCCATTGACTGAAATCCTATCCATAGTTTTGCCGATGATAGCACATTGCATCTCAGAGGCTTTCGATTGTGTTTGGCATAAAGGTCTTCTAAACAAGCTTCCATCTTATGGTTTACCAACTGTTTTTTGTAATTGGTTACAAAACTGTTTTTTGTAATTGGCTCACTGTCTTCTAACTTCTCCACTAACTTTTCCTATTGTATATTAATGACCTTCTTCCATTAACTGGAAATCCTATCCATAGTTTTGCTGTTGATAGCACAGTGCATTCCAATTTCCATTTTGAGAAACCTTGCCCTGCTCAATCAGTTTCAATTTCTCGAATATCCGCTACCAATTCCTTAAATGCTGATCTCCAAGTAATTATCCAGTGGGGCAAAAACAACTTAGTTGATTTCAATCCTTCTAAAACTCAGTCTTGTCTTATATCTCTTGGAAAAAAGGATTCTTCCGCTCCTATGGTTATCTTTGTTGACACTCCGATTTCTAGGCAAGTTGATAATCTCCTTTGGGGATTACCCTGACTTCTAATCTCTCTTGGCACAAGCACATTACAAATATTGCTTCGTCTGCATCTAAAAAACTTGGTTTTCTCTTTCGCTGTCGGTATTACTTTTCTTCCAAACAGCTGTGCACTCTGTACAAATCGCAAATCCGCCCTACCATGGAATATTGTTCCCACATCTGGGTTGGTGCCCTCAAAACCTTTCTCAGGCTTCTTGATTCCATTCAGAAGAGGGCAGTTAGGTTAATTAATGATTCACCTCTAACAGAGTCTCTCCCCTTGCTGTTTCATAGACGTACTGTTTCTGCTGCATGCCTCTTCTACAGATACTTCCATGGGCACTGTTCTTCTGAATTGTATTCTATAATTCCCGCTCTCTCTTTCAAAACAGTCCAAACACGTGCCACCACTAGCCAACATACATTTACTGTCCAACTTCAAATGCACAGAACCAACTTTTCATCCTCCTCGTTTATTAATTCAACTGCCATTTTCTGGAACAACCTTCCTTCATACGTATTTCTTGAAAATTACAGTCTATAGAAGTTCAAGTCCAATGTCAACAAATATCTTCTTTCGTCTTCTCAACCTCCACGGTACTAAGTACTATAGGTTCTAATACCTCTCGTGTTTGGGGTTTACATAAAAAAAAACCTGGATGTAAAAAATATTTTTCATATTATTTACTTGGATTTCAGAAGGCTTTTGGAACTGTTTCACATGACTACTACTGTCCAAACTGGAGCTATGTGGCATTAAATGCAAGTTACTGCTATGGATAAGGTGATTGTTGAGTGGGAGAAGAGAGAGTAGGTATCAGTGGGTGCTGCTCTTTGTGGTTTAATGTTATTAGTGTAGTCTCCCCAGGGTTAAGTTTTGGGACCATACGAGGTGTAATGTCTAAGTTTTCAGATGATTCAAAGGTCGGTAGGGTAGTTAATAACAGGGATCAGGGTGAGCCACTGCAACAAGGTCTAGGAAAATTAGATGAATGGGCTGAGAAATGGCAGTTGAAGTATAATGTTGACATACAAGGTTCTGCATATAGGTACCAGTTATTCCAGCTTAACATTTCAGCTTTCCATTGCATTGTGGTACTACTACAGGGTAGTCGAAAGTGAAAAATACCTGCTGGTAATTGTGCAGTCAGATATGAAATTCTCTGAATCCGTGCAGACAGGTCTCCAGGACTTAAGGGATTTTGTCACTGATAAATACAGAATCTTTACTAGCAGGTGATGATTATCTATTTGTACAAGGTCATAGTTCAGCCTGTGTGGTAATGAATGCAAGATGGCAATTGTGTGAGAGAATGTAGTTTTATTTGTTGTAAATCAGTCTGCCCAAAATATATGTCATAAAAAAAGTGTGTACCTGTGTATATGTATGATAGGTGTTCAAGTATGCTGAGTACATGTGGAGTGTGAGTTGTTCTGACAGGCCCCTAGTTAGACTGCAGTGTGGGGCAACCTACCAGGAAACTCCACTGTCTTGTTAACAACATGCCATCATCTTGTGGGACATGATGTAGGATCTGCAAACACTGGCTTCAGCTGGCTTGGGCATTATTGGATTTGAAACAGATGTACTGTATGTCTATAGTGCTTCTCTTCCCTCACATATGGCACCCTGCCCCTATTACTTTACTCCCCTTTAAAACTTGTTTCCCTATGCCACCTCCTATCCAAACCTTTTTGACCAGTGGACTCTGCCACCACAAAACTTCCCCTCTTAATAGTCCCCCACTCCTGTGAAAGATGAACTTCTTCCACAGAGGTGCCCCTCTGTCCCCTTTAACTTCCGTTTTTTAGGTGGAATCCTTCCTACAGTCCACCTTCTTTTCTGCATCTGTGCCCTCCTTCTCAAACTGTCCCTGCAGAGAACCTTTCACACTACAACCTGATCTTCCTCCTTGTGGTGATGGATGGGCAACAGGGGGATCCTGTTTCTTGGAGGACCTTTGCTAAGTGGCCTGAGGAACAACATACCAACACAACCCAACACCACTATGCAGACTACACTAAAATTCACACTACCTCTGACCTTTACAGTGTTTGTACTGCTACATAGTGTACAACGTGGAGTTGGAGAGTGGGCCCAGTGCCACTGGACATTAAACACTACTATGTTTCTTTTACATTTATGGCGTCTCCATAGCCAGGTGGGCAGGAGCTGCAGTGCGTAGCACATGCTTCTTGATTAGACCGGGGTTCGAACCCGTGACCACCAAATACGGAGGATGCGGAAAGGTCAGGGAATGACCACCGCATATCCCCGGAGCAATATGGCCTTAGTTGCTAATGCTCCTAAAAACCAAATAACAACAACAACATATTACATTTATCTTTTTTGCACAATGTATTTCCGTTTCTCTTGACAGTAGTGTCACTGACAGTAGTTACTATCTCTAGGATTAGCACATTCTTTGTGTTGCCTGTTGTGCAGGTGCAAGCTCTGGCATTGAAGTGAACAGCTGAAAGCTTGATGGGCCTTCTATTTAATTCCACCTTTTTATTCAAGCTCTTGTAAAGCGTTCAAAGATGAACCACACACACAAGGAGGACTGTCTCGACAACAACAGGGAAGAACATGGAGATTGTAATGGCTCTAATTGTTGTCATTAACTGTTGTTGACCATGAGATTGATGGCAGGTGAGCTGAACATGTCACCAAGGTATTTATGACATTTTAAGCATTTGGGCATGTGCAAAATATGTGTGAAAATGTGCCAAAAAATCTTACTGAAGAACAGAAGCAAAATTGTAAGAACAACTGCCTTGACTTTGATTGTGTTGGAACTGATGCAGATTGATAGCAGGTAATGAAACTTGGAGATTTGAGTATGATTTAGAAACAAAAAGACAGAAGAATGGCATACCACAAATTCACCACCTATGAAGAAAGCACAAATGAGTAAATCCAGAATCAAATTGATGTTTCTCTTGTTTTTTTTTTTGATAATCAGGGAGTGGTACATACAGAGTTCATGCTCAAGTTAAAACTGTTACCCAACTTTCTACTGCGAAGTCCTCAAATCTACTGAAAAGGATCCTGCACATTTGACCTGAAAATTCCATATACTAGATTTCCCATCATGATATGTGCCCTGTCACTGCTCGATGTCTGTTATGGAATAATTTTTAGCTCTAAATGCATTCTAGTGTATTTGCAGTCACCATATTCCCCAGATCTGTTGCCATGTGACTTTTCTTTTTTCAAAGAACAAGAGTTCTTGGCCTTTGAGACATCATTTTGGAACTTTTGACGACATTCAGATTGCCATAGCCAATGCACTGAAGGAACTCACAGCACATCTCAGTGCATCTTTACTGCTTCTAAGGATGATAGGAGTGCTGGAGAAGGCAATGTGTAGCTGCTCAAAGAAGCTACTTTGAAACAGAGACCCTTTCAGTTATAGAAAATTTTACAACAAAATTTTTTTTTAAAATCAGTGTCATTAATTTTGTGACGCTTTCAAAATTATTAATTTGAGAAGTACAAGGTACAAATGATCACTAATGAGTGTTTTCTGTGAATTACTAAATGTGCATGTGCATTGTTCAGAGATGTTTCCTGATAGTGAAATAGCAAAAAAATACAGTTTTGGAAGAACAAAAACAACAGGCATTTTTAATGTAATTGCATGGATAGGGAAAGAAGTACCGGTGGCTCTGAAAAATGGCATTTTCGATTGCTGCAATGGCAGTAATTAAAATGATTCCAAGCTTTATCCCATTGGGGGGTCTTTTGTAATTAAAAAAAAAAATTATTACAAAAATGATTCATGCTCAAATCCAGTTCATGATTGAAAAATTTTGAAAGAATACAAGTTGAACTCAAGAAAAAGAGCTTCTTAATTGAAACTTCTGATGAAAGTAGCCCTAAACAGCCAAGCAGAGTTAAAAGTTGACGGTTTTGACCATGCAGTCTGATATGATATGAATAGTGTAGACATGCTGCTTGGATAGCTTGTGGGGGTTCTGTTAGTGACTCTTAGAATTCATTGACAGAACCCCTGATAATTCTAATCATGTTATCCTCACTCATGAAATCTATTCTCGCTTAAATTGATGCAATTTTCTTGTTTTGTTTAAATGTTATGCTGTGTGAAAATCCAAACATATCTCTTCAGTACAACATGCCTCACATCCATGTATTGAGGTCATTACTCCTAGATTTCAAAATGTTATATGCAAATTTACTATACAGTCAGTCCTCGTATAGCACAATAGTTGTGTTCCTAGAAACCCTCGTGCCATGCAAAATCGTGCAATATAAACAACAGGCCCTATGGGAAAAATAGGGTTAGGTGCCGACCACCCAAGATTGAACACACATTTGTAACCAAAACATTACCAAACACAATAAATAATCATAATAAAATACTTATATATTTTATTACGACTATTACGTAATAAAATATTGCTAATGCTTTTGCTTCTATCATAAGCAAACTTTTTTTTTTGTTTGATTTTCTATCCAACCAGATGACAGCTGTTCCATCTCTTCCGATTCTTTGTCTTAATCTAATGGATTTTAATTACACTTTGAGCTGTTCCAGCTATGAAAGTTGTTTTTATGTTCTCTGCATTCTTTGTAATTCTCGGTGTTGCCTCATTTAGGCCTCTATCACGTGCAATATCACATGGTCTTTCATTTCGCTCAAAGCGTTTCACAATTTCATATTTTTTCTCTATCGACAAAGGCAGACTGGCCATAAGCCTTACCGGTGGCCGGTGTGATTTTGGTCATAAACCATAGTATGATGCTACTATAAATTTTCCCGGGTAAGAATTTTTGACCCAGTCCACCTCTGTTTATCGATATTGCTTTTCTTTTTCTCTCTAAATCTGCAGTGTCTTCACCAGGACGCTTTCTTTTCACACCTTTTAATTAAGTATTTTACTCATTTTTAGGGAATAAAGCACAATTTCAAAATGAGGAGGCATGCTTGATACACATAAACAAAGCTGCGCAACTGAATAAACAACACCGTAAAGGCAGAAATACACTATTAACACATCACATTTTACTAAAGCACATTTCTAGGGGTTACTACCATAAAACAATAAAAACAATTTCCAGTTTTTTTTTTTTTTTTTTTTTTATGAAAACCCCAAACACGAAAGGCATCAAAACCTATAGTACTCAGTACCGTGCATGGGTTGAAGAAGAAGTATGGGGGGAGGGGGATGCCGGAAACTTTGCGTTTCTGCTAGTGGAATCTATTATGAACTGGTAGTAAACTTGATCTAATTGCATTTGCGATTATACCGATAGCTGGAATTGTGTTGGTTTTTATGTTATTATGGTGAAATGTGTTTCCCCTTCACTGATATAAAAAACAAATACATTGTCAGAATCTTCACTTAATTCCTATCATGTTGTGTTCGGTTGGGGTGATTCTGCGTTCGACTGCCATTTCTTGTAAACACAAAGGTGAATCGTGCATAAGCGAATTCGGTTCGTGTTATTTAAGATATCGTTCCCCTATTTATAAATCGTGTATGATTGAATTTGTGTAGTGTAAACACGTGTTATACGAGGACTGACTGTACTAAGTTTTTATATCTTCCACTTCCATTTAGGAAGTTAATCACCAAACTAGGCAGAAAATGAAAAATGATTCTGACTTAGGCATTTCTTCTCTCAAGGTCATGGAGAGTCTAAAACAAGAAAAGATTCTGTTCCTTTGTTCAGTGAGGAAACACTTTATTGTTGCATATGACTATATGGTATATAGATTTCCATTGAAAAGCAATGTTCTTATAATGGCCAAGGTAGCACAAATTTTATCAGTTGGTAGCACATTATTTTCAAATTTGAAAAAAATATTGTGTAACGCATTTTCCAGTACTACTTTGCATCATTAAAGTTAAAGAAATAAATGAAGCGAAATTATTATGAACAAAACTTTGACTTAACTTTTCTGAAGATAGGATCTACAACTGTATCTTTCTTGAAGCAATCAGTTGATGTCTAACAGACAATCCAAACAGAAAGCTGCAGACAGAAAAATCTTAGGAAATGTTTGAAAGCATACTGCAATCTGTCTCTGTATTTTAATATAAAATGTATATAATAATGTGTATATAAAAATGTGTAAAAAATGTCACTAAAATTAAATTTTTAGTGCAGTATGGACCTTAAAAAAACCGCATGCTTTTTCCAAAAAAAATTTTTTTCCTCCTGCTTACAATTACCAGCTTTATGAAAGCCAGAGATCGGCAGCTGTGACTATGCAATCAGAATATGCATGAAGTTCTCAATACAATCTGATGTATGAACAGTGTAGATATGCTGCTTTGATAGCTTATGGGGTTTGTCAGTGATTCATAAGATTTTATCAGTAAAGACAGAGTTGGTTGATTAGTCCATTATGTAAAGCAGCAGTTAGGCCACATCTTGAATATTGCATGTAGTTTCGTAGACCCCACTTTTGGAAAGATGTGAACCTGTGCAGAGAAGATTGACAAAATTGGTTAAGAACACAAAGGGGTGTTTTTATCGATAGTGACTTGAGTTCTGTTAAGTCCATGTTTTTTTTTTTTTTTTTTTTATGAAAACCCCAAACACGAAAGGTATCAAAACCTATAGTACTTAGTACCGTGCATGGGTTGAAGGAGAAGTATGGGGGGAGGGGGATGCCGGAAACTTTGCTCTAGAGACTAAACATGGGGTTCACCACTTCAAGCCTTCAATAAGCAAAGTGGTGGTATTTCACCGGTTGATGAAGGTCATCTACCACCTGTTTGCAAATGGTGTGCCATATATTTTTGCATATAAGTCTGATATAATAATCATCAGAAATTTTAGTGTGCTTCATAACAGTTATAAAATGAGCTTGAATTAAATGCAAGCTTAAGGTTAGCAATACATTAATTAATATCAGAGTATTTACAGTTTATTTTATATATATATTTATTTTTACATTAGTACACATTATTCCTCATTTATTAATACCCAAGAATATGTTCATCTTCTTCATTAGGCAGTTTCAGTTTGCTTCTCAAGGTCTCAAAAAATATGTAATCCATACTTATCAAGATGAATGGGATCTATGTGAGATTGAGATCGATAATTTGTTTTAGCAGACATTCTTCCATATTGAGACATTGTTTGCAGAATTATTCTTGCTCAGGAATTCACAGTGTATATTAATAGATCAAGTTCATTCATGACATTGAATTTGTTGCAGCCTATTTTTTCTTGTAAGTGGTCAGTGGATCTACAATTCTGTTTTGAAAATGAAGATATTTTACGCAGTGTTTGACACTGTCATTGTACAAAAGTAAGTAGACCCATCCATAGATCTGTAACACCTGTTACTTGACAGTTAATGCATAAGAGAAGGAAGAAATTATTTTGTAAAATATTTTGTAGAATAGAAATTGATCATATTTTTTATTTCTTTAGGCAGATGACGATTTTACAGCTCCCTTTAATTCTGAAAACAGCAGTAGCAGCACAGCTTGTGATCGTATTGACAAGTCAGGTTGTTTACCACCATCAGATATTTCCACTGAATTGACCACACAAAAGGTGATCAACTCAGGACAACCAAAAGTCCTTGAAGGAGTTGAGATGTTTGATGCAGGTTCTAAAGGTATCTGTTTTTCAGTTACTCACAGAATTTTTTTGCCACTTTAAGTGAAGCTACCTTTATGTTTAGGAATAACAGGCTAATTAATTGGAAGGGGTGCTTTGTATTTATTCGTCATATAGGTATGAATTAAGTAGGCAACACTAATATACCATGTGAAAGATTAAGTTATTTTATTGAAAATTTTGTAATTGCTTTGAATACACCTCATTAAAAACGCTTAAAACAATTTGCTGACATGTCAAGAAGTCACTGTTTCTTTTCGCCAGCAGACCTATATGCTTGATTAGAACAGATTAACTTCTAAGTTTAGCTACTGCTGCTTTAGCCAAACTTAGAAGTTAATTATGATGAATATGATTACAAGGATAACTATACTCCAGTTACAAAAAATATTAATATGACTAAGTTAATGATTAGGTTGTTTTTCCAGAGGGTGGCAGAGAATGTTGCTGACAGAGGAGATAGTCACCATTAGGATTCTGTTTAACTTAAGTTAAAAGTACTAGAAATCATGCAGTACTTGGGAAAGAAAGGAAAGGGTATGGTAATTTAAAGTACCAGATAGACCATTAATAGCATCCTTAGAAAACAGAAAAATTTGAAAAGGCAATGCAGTTAATAAAACTCACAAAACTGTCAGGAAGGCATATCTGTTGGAATGCCTTCCTGATAGATTAAGGATTATGAAAGAGTAGGAACAAGGCCTTTAGGCTAAGATTAGGAGAAAACTATGGTTACTAATGATAATGAAAGTTCCTGGAAATATTTTGGAATAGTTTCCTCCTAATTTTAGCCTAAGGACCTTATTTGAACTCTTTATTAATGATTTAAGGATTAAGGAACCTTCCTATTGTCCCCCATACATTTATCCTAGGCTTTGAACCATATACTTAAATACTTTCACCAGTTCTGGTAGTTCAAGCTACTTTGATCCAGGAGTTACACCAACAAAAGCCTCCCTCGTGGTTTTCTCAGTTTCATTAACTTCATTATCTCTACAAATTTTTCTGTTTTCTAAGGATGTTATTAATGGTCTTTTTTGTCAACACCATTCCTCTTTCATCCTTCAGGACAGTAACATAACCATTTCGTTGGTCATGTTAATATTATTATTTTTGTAATTAGATGTATAATAATTGTTGTAGCCATATCGATCATAATTTATTTCTAACTTTGGTTTTTATTGTTCTAACCCACCTTTGAAAGCCTGATGCTGAGAAACAGACTTATCAAAATGTTGTTGAATTGCTTGTATTTCTATTGAGATGTATTCAACACCCCAGGGGCTCACATCTGGTGAGTATGGGCATGGCACACCCAGGGTCCTGAGCTGGATATCATCATTCTTCTCTTCTTGGTGATTCCCTTCTCTCTCTCTCTCTCTCTCTCTCTCTCTCTCTCTCTCTCTCTCTCTCTCTCTCTCTCTCTCTCTCTCTCTCTCTCTCTCTCTCTCTCTCTCACACACACACACACAGGGTGGCTCAGGAATTTTTTTTTTGCTAGTGCAGCATAAGCCTCACGCTTTCTTGCACCATGTAGCTAATAATAATAATAATAATAATGTGTAACATTTTCTGTAAAACAACTTATTCTTTCATGTTGTGTCATGTCAGTGTTGCTTACTTAATTCATTCTCAAATAAGAGTGTAAATACAGTAAACCCCCGTTATTCGCAGTATCTCTATTCGCGGTCGCTGATTTAACATAAAATGAAACCTAAAAAAATGTGAATTTTAAAGCGCCGTGAACATTTTCCTCCATAAAAAAACATGGGTGTGGCTAAAATTATCTTTCCCGGTCAAAACAGCACTCAGTGGATGGGGGGGAGAGGGGTGACAAAATCGCGAGCGTGGATGTTTCTCGCTAATCCTTGTTCGGTATGTGTTATGCACTTGCCATGGAAGGTTTCGTCGTTTGTTTTTAATTTATATGCTTTTAAAATTGAATAAATTTATCAATTTATAAATTGATATGCTTACAAAATTGATAAATCTACAATTTTGCAGTGTAAAACAGACTTTTTCTAGTGTGTTAACGGAAGAAAGTGACTTTATTTGGACAAGTTCTTTCTAACCCCTACAAAAATATGACTACGAATAACAAGGGAAATGTGAATATGAAATTATCAAAGAAGGTGATGACATTGGCGAATAAAATTGAGTTATTAGACAAAATTTCTAATGGTGAAAGTGTCTCCTCAGTGGCAAAACATTATAAAATCAATGAGTTAATGGTACGATCAATCAAGAAATCGGAAGAAAAAATCCGCCATAGTGTCCGTGAAAACGTGCTAACTGCTTCAAAAATTTGCTCTGTAACTCGTGATGTTAACTTAGAAAAAATGGAAAAGCTTTAAATCTGTGGATAGAAGACCGAACTCAAAATAAAATTCCGTAAGTTCACTCATTATTTGTGAAAAGGCAAAACTCCTTTATCAACACCTTAGCGAAACTGGTGATAGCACTGGCGGGATAAGTTTTTTAGCTAGCAAAGGTGCTGGTTTGAAAAATTTGTTTGAAATTTCTAATAAATATTACATTTAATATTAAACTGTTTCTTATTTTCATTTCGATGCCATATTAGCATTAGCATTAGTAGAGGCATATGATGCAAGAAAGCAAGCTTATTCAGCATCAGCCAAAAAAAAAAAAAACACACACCACTCCCATTTCACCCCTCCGTTCGTTCGAAATACCTGTCCAGTTGAGCTTTAAATTTGTTTAGGCTATCAACTTCAACAACAAGTGATGGAAGTCGGTTTCACCAACCAACCATCCACTGGCCTAGTCTCCAGACTCTGTAATTTGCAAAACTTAAGCCTTTCTTCGTAAGAGCAACCCTTTGTTCCATTCACTAATCTTGTTGCCCTTCTCTGTACCCGTTCCAGCAGCTCTACATCCTTCTTGAAATGAGGCCTCCAGACCTGTATACAGTACTTTAGGTGTGGCCTCACCATTGCCTTATACAAGGGAATAATCACCTCCTTATCCCTGCTAGAAAAAAAGTTCCTGTATATCATTGACAAGACACCATGAGCTACTCTTGCAGCTCGTCTGCACTGCTCAGAGAACTTCATATCTGCCTGCACAATTACCCACAGGTCCTTTTCATTCTCCACCACTGTCAGTGTAGAAACGCAGAGTTGATACGTTGCTCTGGGGTTACTATTTCCCATATGTAGTACTTTACATTTGTCAATGTTAAACTTCATTTGCCACCTCTCAGCCCATCTGTTCAACCTTTCCAGATCCTGTTGCAGCAGCATAGCGTCAGTAGTGTCCTTAACAACCCTGCCAACCTTTGTATCATCTGCAAACTTGGACATTAAACTTGATATCCCATCATCAATATCATTCATAAACACCGAAAACAACAACGGACCCAACACTGAACCCTGAGGAACTCCACTAATAACATTAGTCCACGTTGAGCAGTGTCCATTGATTACCACTCTCTGTCTTCTGCTACTCAACCATCCCCTTATCCATAGCAGCAATTTGCCTCCAATGCCACACTGCTCCAATTTGTGCAGCAGTCTTCCATGTGCAACAGTATCAAATGCCTTTCTAAGATCCAAATATATAATATCAAAGTTATTCCCTGCATCCAGTTCTTTTGTGACTACATCATAGTATCCAATCAAATTGGTCAGGCAAGACCTGCCCTTAACAAAACCATGCTGCGTCTGAGCTATAACTGAATTCTTGTCTAGATGATCCTGCAGTGCTTCTTTAACCAGTGCCTCCAATAATTTACCTGGAACAGAAGTTAAACTAACAGGTCTATAATTACTTGTGTCAGCCTTTGATCCTCCTTTGTGAATTGGGGTTACATTTGCACATCTCCAGTCTATGGGTACCTCCCCTGAGTCCAAAGAAGCTCTCATAATTATGGCTAGTATGCTTGCATTTCACTATGTACATAGTCATATTATGAAGGTACCTATAATACATACATAGACAAAATTTTAGACTAGTTTTTCTTATATATTTCATACTTTGGAACGGAACCCTTTTATTACTATGGGAGCCATAACTCAGTATTCATGTTTTCGGTATTCGCGGCATTTCTCAGGAACATAACCCCTGCGAATAGCGGAGGTTTACTGTATATATATTTTGTGTGATCTTTGAATTTGAAATTTAGAAAACTGAACAAATTGAATATTTGATGCAACAGTATTAGTATTAGCAATGGCCACATGGTGCAAGGAAGCCTATGGCTTATGATGCACCAGCCAAAAAATAAAAAAAATAATAAAATAAAATTAATAAAATAAAATAATAGTTAGATAAATAAAATAATAATAATAATAAGAAGAAAATTTTTAAAATTTAATAATTAGCATTAGCATTATTAGAGGCATACGATACAAGAAAGCAAGCTTATGCAGTATCAGCCAAAATTAAAAAAAAAAAAAAAAAAAAAAAACCCTCCATTTCACCCCTCCATTCATTCTAAATGTCCAGCTCAGCCTTACATTTATTTAGGCTATCAACTTCCACAACAAAAGATGGAAGTCTGTTCCACCAATCAATCACCCGCTGGCTAAAGCAAATTTCTGCATATCTATTCTACAACTATCTTTCCTCAGTTTGAATCGAGGAAGAATCCCATCAGCATTCAGCTTGCTCAACCTATTTAAGGCTTTAAACCCCTCAATCATGTTTCTAAGGTGCCTAGTTTCCAAGCTCTGGAACCCACATATTCAAAGTCTTTCCTCATATGGATGCCCTTTTACCGATCTCACTGGGCGATTTACCCATCTTTGGACCCTTTCAACGAGCACGTCATTCTTTAGGTGCGGTCTCCATACTTGAACACAGTATTCCAAGTGTGGTCTAACAATAGCCTTATATAATGGGATTATGACATCCTTATCTCTACTAGCAATTGTTTGATAAATCATTGATAGGACACCATGGGCCTTCCTTGCAACCAATCTACAATGCTTGGAGAACTTCATTGTCTGACTGTATCGTAACACCCAAGTCCCTTTCCTCCACTATGGGCTTTAGTTCAACTCCACTAAGTGTATAAGTTATTTTGGGGTTACTGTTCCCCCAGGTGCAATACCTTACACTTTGCTGGATTAAAGCATTGCTGCCATTTTTCTGACCATCGCTGAAGTCTATCTTGGTCATTCTGAAGAAGCTCTGCTTGGCAGTGATCATTAACTACTCTACCAATCTTTACATCATCTGCAAATTTGAACATCGCGGCCTCTATCCCTTCATCAGTGTTATTTATGAAAATCAAAAACAACAGTGGTCCTAATACTGATCCTTGGGGAACCCCACTTCTTACATCAACCCATTCGGAGGAATAACGGTGCCTCCGTAGCCAGGTGGGAAGGAGCAGTAGTGCGTAGCACACGCTTCTCGATTAGACCGGGATTCGAGCCCGTCACCACCAAATATGGAGGATGCGGAAAGGTCAGGGAATGACCACCGCATATTCCCCGAGCAATATGGCCTTAGTTGCTAATGCTCCTAAAAAAAAAAAAAAAAAAACCAAATAACAATAAATGAGGAATAACCATTTATCACAACCCTCTGTCTCCTGCCCTGAAGCCATCCATCTAAGGATTTTCCCTGCGATTCCAACCTGTTCCAGCTTATAAAGTAACCGCTCATGTGGGACTGAGTCAAATGCTTTGCTGAAATCCAAGTAAACAATGTTGAAATTATTCCCAAAGTCCAACTCTTGAATGACCCTATCAAAATAGCTAACCAGATTAGTTAAACATGATTTTCCCTTTAAAGAAGCCATGCTGAATATCCTTCATAGTTCCATTTCTATCTAAGTGATCATGAACTTCACCCTTGATCATAGTCTCCATGATTTTTCCTACTCCTGAAGTTAGACTAACCGGCCAGTAATTTTCCACTTCACTCTTAGAATGGCCCTTATGTATTGGAGATACATTGGCACTTTTCCATTCCAACGGAATCACTCCGGAGTCCAGTGATGCTCTCATAATTAGCCTCAGTGCATTCACTTGCTGCCTCTCTTAAGATTATAGGGTCATCATCATCATCATCATCATCATCAGCCATTTTCAATCCACTGCAGGATGAAGGCCTCTCCAGCAGGCCTTTTAGTTTTGATAAGAATGTCCTTTACTTGAGTTTGCTGCCTAATCCATGTGTTTCTCTTCTTATCTAACAGTCTGATTCCCAATATAATTCATTCCATTCTTCGCTGTGTAGTTCTCAGCTTCTCTTCCATTCTTTTGGTGAGTGACTAAGTTTCACTTCCATAAGTCATGGTGGGGAGTATACATTGGTTCATTATTTTACGTTTCAGACAAACTGGGATATTGCTCTTCAGTATGTGACTATATTTCCTGAATGCTATCCATCCAAAATTTATTCTTCTCTTGACTTCCAGCCATTTATCATTATTACAGCTAATGACTTGTCCCAGATAAGTATATGACTCCACCATTTCAATTACTGCTCCTTCAATCATTATATCCCTTTCTGTGGCATACTTGTTCATCATTACTTTTGTTTTAGCCATATTCATCTTTAGTCCTAAATCCTTACTAACTGTGCATAATTGATTAAGATTTTCCTCTAATTCTTTGGGATCGTGGCTTATGACCACAATGCCATCTGCAAATCGTAAATGGTTTAGGTACTCTCCATTCACATTGACTCCTTTCTGCGACCAGTCTAATCTTCTGAAAGCTTCCTCAAGGGCAGCACTAAACAACTTCGGAGATATTGTCTCCTTGTCAAACTCCTTTCTCAATTTTCTACTGTCTTTGTCTAGTCTAATAAAGGAGGTAGCATTCTCATATATTTTCTTAACAAAATCCTAATATATGGGGTATCTATGCCTTGTCTTTCCAGTGCCCGAAACATTGCTTTATGCTGTATGGCATCAAATGCCTTTTCATAATCCACAAATGCCTTGCATAATGGTGTTTTTTATTCATTTGCTTTCTCCAGTAACTGTGACATTACGTGAAGGTGATCCATAGTTGAGAATCCTCAACTATGGATCACCTTCACGTAATGATTGAGAATCGATCAAAAGTACAAGCTGGCTTGTACTTTTGATCGATTCTCATCAAGTATTCTTTCTAATCTGTTAGTAATGAAACCTTGTGAACAACTTGTAGATGTGGGATAACAAGCTAATTGGCCTATAATTTCCTATTTCTGATTTTAATCTCCTTTCTTATGCAGCAAAACTATAATTGCATTATTCCACTCCTTAGATGTCACACCTTTTCTAATGCACTTTGTGAAGAGCCTTGCCAGTTTTTGTGTTATGTTTCTTCCTCCCAATTTTAACAACTCTACAGTAACTTCATCTTCCTTCGGGGCTTTTTTCTTCTTCATTTTCTTCAACGTGTGTTCTACATCATCAGGAAGAATGTCAGGTATGTTGTATGAGGCATATGGCAGAGAAGAAAAATGCATGGGATACTTACAAATTAACACATGACACAGAAGCCTATGATAGATACAAGTTGATATGCAACCAAGTTACAAAGGAGGTTAGGCAGGCGAAGACAGATTACGAGAAATCCTTGGCAAGGGATGCAAAGAAAAACAGCGAAGAGTTCTTTACTTATGTAAACTCTAGAAGGAAGGGGATGAATCAGATTGGTCCACTTGATATTGATGGGTCAACTGTTGATGATCCTGCTCAGGTAGCTAACAAACTAAATGAATATTTTGCATCGACATTCACACATGAGGAGTTATTCAGCGAGGGGAATGCCAGAGGTGTATTCAACTCTAGCAATAAGCTACAGAATCTTGAAATAACTGGGAGTAAAGTGGAGGAGAAATTGTTGAAGATAAACACAAGAAAGGCACCCGGGGTGGATGGGATCTATCCAGTTATATTAAAGGAGGCAGCAAAGGAAGTAAGCAAACCCTTAGCCATAATTATGAGAGCTTCCTTGGACTCAGGGGAGGTACCCATAGACTGGAAATGTGCAAATGTGACCCCAATTTACAAAGGAGGATCAAAAGCTGACACAAGTAATTATAGACCTGTGAGCTTAACTTCTGTTCCAGGAAAATTAATGGAGGCACTGGTTAAAGAAGCACTGCAGGATCATTTAGACAAGACTTCAGTTATAGCTCGGACACAGCATGGTTTTGTTAAGGGGAAGTCTTGCCTGACCAATTTGGTTGGATGCCATGATGCAGTCACAAAAGAACTGGATGCAGGGAATAACTTTGATGTTATATACTTGGATCTTAGAAAGGCTTTTGATACTGTTGCACATGGAAGACTGCTGCACAAATTGGAGCAGTGTGGCATTGGAGGCAAATTGTTGCTATGGATAAAGGGGTAGTTGAGGGGGAGAAGACAGAGTGGTAATCAATTGACACTGCTCATCGTGGACTAATGTTATTAGTAGAGTCCCTCAGGGCTCAGTTTTGGGTCCATTATTGTTTTCTGTATTTATAAATGATATTGATGATGGTATATCAAGCTTAATGTCCAAGTTTGCAGACGATACAAAGGTTGGCAGGGTTGTCAAGGACACTACTGACACTATGCTGCTGCAACAGGATCTGGAAAGGTTGAGCAGATGGGCTGAGAGGTGGCAAATGAAGTTTAACATTGACAAATGTAAAATACTACACATGGGAAACAGCAACCCCAGAGCAACGTATCAACTCTGTGGTACTACACTGACAGTGGTAGAGAATGAAAGGGACTTGGGGGTGGTTGTGCAGGCAGATATGAAGTTCTGTGAGCAGTGCAGACGGGCTGCAAGAGTAGCTCATGGAGTATTGTCAATGATATACAGGAATTTTTCCAGCAGGGATAAGGAGGTGATTATTCCCTTGTATAAGGCAATGGTCAGGCCACACCTAGAGTACTGTATACAGGTCTGGAGGCCTCATTTCAAGAAGGATGTAGAGCTGCTGGAACGAGTACAGAGAAGGGCAACAAGGTGAATGGAACAAAGGGGTGCTCTTACGAAGAAAGGCTTAAGTTTTGCAAATTACAGTGTCTGGAGACTAGGCACCAGCGAGGTGATCTGATAGAGGTGTATAAAGCCTTGAATGGTTTGAGCATGCTCAGTGCTGATGGGATTCTTCCTCTAGCTCAGAATAATCACCTGAGAGGGCATAAATTCAAATTGAGGAAAGACAGATGTAGGATAGACGTGCGGAAATTTGCCTTTAGCCAGCGGGTGGTTGGTTGGTGGAACAGACTTCCATCCCTTGTGGTGGAGGTTGATAGCCTAAATAAGTTTAAGGCTCAGCTGGACAGGTATTTTGAACGAACAGAGGGGTGAAGTGGAAGTGGGTTTTTTTTTTTTTTTTTTTTTTTGCTGATGCTGCATAAGCTTGCTTTCTTGCATCAAATGCCTCTACTAATGCTAATGCTAATGTGTTACTAATTTGTCTTTCTATATTACTGCTCAAGGCTGCTGATTTAAATCCTTTGTTTTCCCTTAATGCTTGTTCTACCTTTCTTGTGTTAAATTTTCTTTTGTACTCTCGGAATCTCTTTTTAATGGCTTTACATAAAGTATACTCAATTTTCTCCTTGTCAGTGTTTATCTTGTTTTTCATTTGTCTTCTTCGGTTCATCATTAAAAGTGTTTCTTGACTAATTATTTCTTTTTACCTATAGGTTTCTTGGGCTTTATCACTTTCAGAAAGTTGTAATATTCCTCATCAATATCTCGGTCCTGAACAGTCTGCAGAAGCTCAAACTTGTTCTTAAGTTCCAGTACATACTGCTTTTTCTTCTCTTCTGTAATCTCAAAGACCTTCGTATTATTTACTCGAGTCAATTTTTTCCTTTCCTTTTCTACATCTATATCAAGTGTACATCTTACCATTCTGTGATCACTTCCAACATTTACCTTATTCAGGACGGCAACATCATTCACAAATTATCTTCTGTTAGTGAGGATGAAGTCGATTTAACTAGTTGTTAATCCATTTGGACTCTTCCATGTCCACTTTCTGCTCACCCTTTTCTTGAAAAAAGTGTTCATTACCGACTATCCTCAAGATTCTGCAAATTCCACGAGTCTTTCACCTCTTTCATTTCTTTCACCAATTCCAAAATTTCCTATAGTTCCCCTTTCTGCATTGTTTTGTCTCTTTCCAACCTTAGCATTGAAGTCTCCCATAATGATAGTGTAGTGAGTTTTCTGTTCATCTAGAAGACTCAATTTCGCTGTACATTTCTTCAACCTCTTCATCATCATGGCTCAATGTTGGTGCATAAATTTTTTTTAATATATTTATGGACCAGAAAGCCAACTCCACCTCCACTCCTTTCACTGTTTCCATTGGTGTACAGCAGATTTCCACTTGTAAACTTATAAGTCATTCATTTCTTCTTCTTATTTCAGCCAAACCGATGATATTGCAATTCACATTTTGTAATTCCTTTTCCAGCTCTAATATCCTGTCTTCACCGATGAGGAATCTTATGTTGTAACAGGCCAAGTTCAGTTTCCGTGCATGGCACCCTGGTCGTACCCAGAGATTCTTTAGCACCCTCTGCTTCCACTCTGATCCTCTCGCTGCCATAGGAGGGGGAGTGAAAGCCGCTGGGGACTGAGGGCTATTTATTTTGTCTTACCGTCATGTGCTGGAGGGTCTGGTCTTTTCCTCTTCACGCTAACCAGGCGTCTTGAAGCGAACCACTCTACACGTTTGTTGCCACCTAAGTGGGCTTACTAACAGGGCTTACTATTGAGAAGGTGTGCATGTGTGGATTTTAGGGAGTCAGGCCAACCGGACTTCTCCTAAATCTTCTGAAATAGAAAGATATTGGATCCATCAGTGTTTTAGACTGTCTCCACGCCCCTGATTATAGGGTATATGCCATCAACCCCAGGAGTCTTGCTGGCCTGTAGGCTCGAAAGTTTATTCATTAAATAAACATGTGAAATTTCAACATCATTAATTACATTTTTTTCAACTTCGCTCCCATAATTTCTCATTGACGTAAAGGGTTTTTCTTCTGTAAATATTGACGCAAAGTAACTGTTGAGTTCATCAGCAACATAAGCTGGGGTATGTAATAATATCCCACGTCCATTACATAAGGGTCTGATCTGGTTTGTCCTTCGCTTCTTTGCATTTATATATGTGAAGAATTCCTTATCCCCCCCCCCTTTGCTCTCTTTACCAGCGATTTCTCATAATGTGCCTTTGCCAACCTAACCATTTCTATGGCACTATTACAGATCATTTTGTAGATTTTATAGGCTTCAGTACTTTTTATTGCTTTGTAACTTTTCCATGCCGTCTTTTTCTGCTCAAGTAATCTGGCAACTTCATTATTCGTCCAACTTTGAATCCTCCGGGGTGGGTGGAGTATTTTTTTAATGGTATATACACATTCAAGGCTTCTGTGATTAATGTTTTAAAGGTATACCATAGTTCAGTTGTATTTGCTCTCTGTAAGATATCTGCCCAGTTAATATAGGCCATTTAACACCTTAAGCCGTCATAATTTCCTTTCCTGAAATTATAACCCATTCCTTTGCCTTTAACTACTGCTACCTCTCTCTCTCTTCATCATCCACCGTAGTACTCCGATGATCACTTCCTGCTACTGGTTCCTGTACTGTCAGCCCTATTATGTCATCTGGTTCATAGGTGATAATGAGGGTTAGAGTATTCTTTTCCATAGTACTCTCCCTGACAGGTGATACAAATAACAATCATCTAGTTCATTTAAGAATTCCGTACCCCGTGTGGCATTTCCATCATCCCATTTGGTTCAGTCAATTAGAGGCAAATTAAATCACCCATAATAAGACATTCATACTTACCTGCCCATTCCATTTGCATGTAGAGGCTCTCATTATAATCTTCACAATCACCTGGCCTGTAGATTACTCCCACTCTCATTATACCTTTGCTTCCAACTATCTCACACCATACAGATTCTATACTAGCATGTGAAATGTCTGAATCCAGGAAAGCTTTTGTCGTGCTCAGGCTGCTTTTGATAAGAAGCATGACCCGATCACCCCCTTCTGTCTTCCCTATCCTTCCTAAATACATTATATATACCATAGTGAAACTCGTCATCTCCTATCTCCGGGCGGCACCACGTTTCCGTAAGCCCTATTTGCAAATATGGCTTCATTTTATGAAAATGAAGTACAAGCCTTGTTAGCTAATCAAAATGGAAAGATGCACAGTATGTACGGTGAGTCGTTATGAAGTTTTACAGTTTTCTCTCTGAAAAATGGATAGAATTGTGTTTTGCACTGCTTGTTTTTTAGAGGTTTGGGATTGGGAGAAGGGTGCTGATGATTATGGATGGTTCAGTTAAGAGAAACAATTGGAATATATTCTGTAGCGAGGATAGATAGATTTTGACCAAGGTTATAACTGCCAGGTAGACAAAAATTAATATTATAATTATTTTACATTCTTCTTTTGATGCAGTCTTCTATTGGAGCTTGGTGATCACCATTCTGTAATTCTCTCTGTCGTGGGCAAGATGAAAACGTTCCTTAGCTGATCTGCCAGTCCAGTTGCAGATGTTTTCCAGCCATGAAAGTTTTCTTCTACCCACTCCTCTCTTTCCCTCTATTATTACTTGAAGCAATTTATCTTTCTCATTTCTAAGGATGTGTCCCAGAGTTTTCCCACTCTTCACTAAGCTCAACAATTCATGTTTTCTTTCTGATCTTTTCAAGACTGCAATGTTGGTGCTCCTGTCTAATCGACATATTTTTAGCATGCATCTGTAGATTCACATTTTGAAGGCCTCTATTTTGTTCATGTTTTAGCATCCAAATTTCAACTTTGTATAATAGTATGGACCACACAGAGCATCTAATCAATTTCACTCTGATTGACAAAGCTAGAGCATCGTGACACAGCATTGTTCTGTATTTTGTAAAGGCATTTCTTGCAACCTCTATTCTTGCTTTTATTTCTGCTTCTGGATCTAGATCAGCATTTTGATAACAATCAAGGTATTTAAAATGATTCTATTGGAGATTTACTCAGTCATGTATATTTGGTCTTGTTGACGTTGATTCTTGAACCCCCCCCCCCACTTTTTCTTACTATTGAATACACCATGAATTGTCAAACTAATAGAGTAAGCTTATCTTCAAAAAGATCTAAACCTCCCAAACACTTCCTAGTTCATTTCACAAATATACATGGTCTCAGTTCTAATCTGAACGATGTCCATTTCCACTTGCAGTCTGCCAAACCCCATATACTTTTTCTGACAGAATCTGAGTTATTGGTTGATTCAACTACTGCTTATTTCAGTTTTCCAAATTATTTGCCGTATGATTCCTTTTGCCTCAAAGGTGGTACTTGTACATGTGTCCGTTCCTATATTCCCTGTCAGAGACTTGGTAATTTGGAATCTCTTCTCTTTGATCTTCTCTGGCTTAAAATCTCTCTACCTCATTGTGTCAAATTCATCTGTTGTCTCTACCGTTCTCCCAACTCCACTAATCACTTGGAGCTCTTTGACTTCCTCTCTTTGCAACTTGACTTTCTCCAGTCCAATTTTGTTAACAGTGAGGTAATTTTCCTTGGTGATTTTAATGTTCACAACTCCAGCTGGCTTCCATTTTCTAGTCAGACCGACCCAGCTGGTTGAATTGCTGAGGCTTTTGCAATTACTAATGATCTTGCACAGATTGTTCATTTAGTTACAAGAATAATGGACAATCCTAACCATACAGCCAACACAATTGATCTTTTTCTCACAAACAACCCTCCTAAGTACACGGTCAAAGTGATTGGTACTTTAGGCACCTCAGATCACAACTTGGTGATTGTCTCTTCTCCAGTGGAGCCTTTATCTTATGACTATTCCCAACCTTTTGTTGTTTGGCATTACAGGAATGCAAAATGGGATGACCTGCAAGATTTCTTTTCTTCTTTTCCTTGGTTGGATTACTGTTTCAAAACTTCTGACATCAACGTTTGCTCAGATCGTGTCAGTGAAATTATCCTTGTAGAAATGAAATCTTTTATTCCACACTCCACTTTAAAATCTCATTCTTTATCTAAACATTGGTTTTCCAATAAATGTGTTAAGGCTGTTCAAGAGAAGGATGTTGCATATCGTAATTAGCTTGTTTCCAATTCTTCAGTTTCATTTTATGCCTACATCAAAGCTTGCAACAATTGTAAAGCAGTTATTAATCAGCCCAAACTAGATTTTGAACAGGCTAAGAGTAGAAAACTTGCTTCTTGCCCCAATGGTAATGGAGTATTCTGGTCTCTTGCCAAAGCTATTGGCCGCAGCTTTTGCCCATCTCTGCTCCCACCTCTATCAAAACCAAATGGTTCTGTTGTCACTTCAGCCAAGGATAAAGCTGACCTGCTATCATCCCATTTTTCTTCCAACTCATGTATTAATGACCTTGGTAAAAAACCTCCCACCATTCCCAACACACTCCATTCAATGTCTCTTGTGGTTTTCCGTCAAAAGGATGTCAGAAGGATTTTGATGAATCTTGATGCTAAGAAAGCTCCAGGTGCTGATGGTATTTCTCCAATTGTTCTCAAAGTCTGTGCTCCTGAACTTACGCCTGTTCTTTGCCATCCTTTTTCATTTTCTTATTCCAAAGGTGTTTTTCCTTCTGCTTGGAAATTTGCTCATATCCAGCCAGTTCCTAAAAAGGGTGACAAATCCCTCCCATCCAGTTATCGTCCCATTGCAATTACTTCTACTCTCTCTAAAGTAATGGAGAAATCAATTAAACTCCAACTCTTAAACTACCTAGAAACCTTCTGTCTGTTCAACAATCACCAGTATGGATTCCGTCAGTGTCGATCCACTGGTGATATTCTGGCATATGTTATCCATTTATGGACAAATTCAATGGAAAAGTTCGGTGAAACACAAGCAGATGCTCTTGACATCTCAGAGGCTTTCAATTGTGTTTGGCATAAAGGTCTTCTAAACAAGCTTCCATCTTATGGTTTACCAACTGTTTTTTGTACTTGGTTACAAAACTGTTTTTTGTAATTGGTTACAAAACTGTTTTTTGTAATTGGCTCACTGTCTTCTAACTTCTCCACGAACTTTTCCTATTTTATATTAATGATCTTCTTCCATTAACTGGAAATCCTATCCATAGTTTTGCCGTTGATAGAACATTGCATTCCACTTTCCATTTTGAAAAACTTTGCCCTGCTCAATCAGCTTCAACTTCTTGAGTATCCACTACCAATTCCTTAAATGCTGATCTCCAGGTAATTATCCAGTGGGGCAAAGACAACTTAGTTGATTTCAATCCTTCTAAAACTCAGTCTTGTCTTATATCTCTTGGAAAAAAGGATTCTTCCGCTCCTATGATTATCTTTGTTGACACTCTGATTTCTAGGCAAGTTGATATATCTCCTTTGGGGATTACCCTGACTTCTAATCTCTCTTGGCACAAGCACATTACAAATATTGCTTCGTCTGCATCTAAAAAACTTGGTTTTCTCTTTCGCTCTCGGCATTACTTTTCTTCAAAACAGCTGTGCACTCTGTACAAATCGCAAATCCGCCCTACCATGGAATATTGTTCCCACATCTGGGTTGGTGCCCTCAAAACCTTTCTCAGGCTTCTTGATTCCATTCAGAAGAGGGCAGTTAGATTAATTAATGACTCCTCTCTAACAGAGTTTCTCCACTCGCTGTCTCATAGACATACTGTTTCTGCTGCATGCCTTTTCCATAGATACTTCCATGGGCACTGTTCTTCTGAATTGTATTCTATAATTCCCGCTCTCTCTTTCAAAACAGTCCGAACACGTGCCACCACAGCCAGCATCCATTTACTGTCCAACTTCAAACTCACAGAACCAACTTTTCATCTTCCTCGATTATTCTTTCAACTGCCGTTTTCTGGAACAACCTTCCTTTGTACATATTTCCTGAAAATTACACTCTACAGAAGTTCAAGTCTAATGTCAACAAATATCTTCTTTTGTCTTCTCAACCTTCAAACTAAACACGGTATGAAGTACTATAGGTTCTCATACCTCTCGTGTTTGGAGTTTTTATAAAAAAAAAAAAAAGTATCATATGCTCTATCAATTGATCATTTATTTTAATTCCTTCTTTCCTTTTCCACGATGCATTTTGGAAAGTAACTTCAGAATAGATGTTAAATAGCATGGACGAGAGAATGCAACCCTGCCTTACCCCTCTTTTTATATTGATCTCGTCAGTTTCACCTTTGGATGTTAGAATTTTCACCATATATTTTACATTACAGTTATTATATTATTAATAACTTATTTACCCACCAAAAAATGCAGCATCCAATATAACCATGGCTTTTGATGCCTTTTAGAGGCTGTATGAAAGGATTTTATGTGGTATTAAGATAAATTTTAGTAGTAGCAGACAATGGAAGGTCAAGATTTCCTGGTTGTATCAAGTATATTAGGTAACCACTTTGAGGACATTTAGGGGTAAAAATGCAGCAATTGTGTTGTAGACTAAAATATGAATAGTTCACATTGATTCAATTATTTTCATGGTCAGTAATTTTTGTAAACACTGTAAATGGCAGTAGGAGAGTGAGAAAAAAAAAAGTTGATCAAGCTGGATTTTCTACATTATAATTTTTTAAAAATGGATTGCATTTACACTTTTAAAAAGTTTTTTAAACAAAAAAGGAAAGGATTAATTTAATGGTTGAAACCGTAAAGTCCCAAGTGTTCACTTATCTCAAATATCTCATTATTTACAGTACTTACTCTTTAATGCCATATTAATGAAATTACAAAAATAAAATAAATATTTTTTGACATTGTAGAGCGGATATCATCTTTTAAGGGCACAAAAGGTGATATAGTTGTACACGTTGGCACTAATGATATCAAGAGTAGGAGACCGGCAGAATTACTTAACAAGTACAGGTCACTGTTGAAAAAAAGCCGTCAATTAGGGTTGAACTTGAAAGTGTCTGCAATTCTGCCCAGACACGATAGGAGGGGGTATATGATGAGAGCCTTGTCGATCAATTCGGCCCTGGAAAGATAGTGCAAGGATCAAGGGGTAGAATATTTTTGACCCTGGACTGTACTTGTTAACAGGAGAGACTGCTTCTACAGGGATGGGATACACTTAAATAGAAAGGGGTGCAAGAATATTTGCTGATACTATCAAGGCAGTGTTAGGTGGGTCAGAAAACTGCTAGCTTGGAGGGGATATGAAGACTAATAGATTAACAGTAGCCACTAGCAGAGGTAAAAGCGATTCTTGCGTGCTTCTACTGGAATGAGCAGAAGCCTGAAAAAAAATGCAGGATATTTCAGAGACTGCTGGGAGTCATTGCAGTACAAGTAAACACATGGATTGTGTTAAGGTAGCTAAGAATAGAAACAGGTGCATGTATACTTGTGTGTACACCAATGCTAGGAGTTTAGTAAATAAATTTGATGAATTTGAGGTATTGCTCAAAACATCGAAGGCAGATATTGTTGGGATATCAGAGACGTGGTGTCACACAGATATAAGGAATGCAGAACTGGAATTTGAGGAGTACAATGTCTACAGAAAGGATAGACAGGATAGGAAGGGAGGAGGGGTTATGCTATTAGTTAAGAAACACATAAAATCCAAGGAAGTGAAGCCAGTCGACATCACTGGACAGTGCAGTGTCGAGTCAGTGTGGTGTGACATTGGGAGATCAAAATTGAGAGTAGGAGTGTGCTATAGGCCTAATGACTCTGATGAGTATAATAAGAAACTGTACAGAGAAATAGTGGGCCAGTACATCAGAGAGTCTTATAATGGGGGATTTTAATTTCCCAAATATTGACTGGAATTTGGGGTCTGGTCACTCACACACTAGCAAGGCTTTTGTGGATTTATTGGATGATTGTTTTCTACATCAGCATGTTTGGGAGGCAACTAGAGGGAGTAATACTCTTGATTTGATTATCAGTAGTGATTCTTCATGCATTAAGAATCTGCAGATAAAGGAACCACTAGGTGACAGTGATTACAGTGTGCTGAAGTGGGATTTACTCAAAGAGGTAACTACCTTTAGGGATAAAGGGAAGGGTTATTGCTTTCGTAAAGGCGACTACAATGGTCCGAGACAGTATTTAAATTCTATACGGTGGGACCAACTGATGATGTTACCAACAGCAAATTCAAAATGAGAAGCATTCAAAGAATTTATCTTGGAAGCTACTAGGCTCTACATACCAACTAAGAAATATTGTTCAAGGTTTAGGCTTAAATCGATGTCAGATGAACTAATGAGACATGTAGCAGAGAATAGCAGATATGCACAAGTACCACCTTTGAGGTGAAAGGAATCATACAGCGAATAATTTGGGCATCTGTGATGAGCAGAAGTTGAATCAACTGATAACTGAGATTCTGTCAGAAAAAGTACATGGGGTTTGGCAGACTGCAAGTGGAAATGGACATTGTTGAGATTAGAATTGAGACCATGTATATTTGTGAAATGAATTAGGAAGTCCTTGGGAGGTTTAGATCTTTTCACAGATAAGCTTGCTCTATTAGTTTGACAATTCATGGTGCATTTAATAATAAGAAAAAGTGGGTGGGACCTGCTGTATTAAGTAATGAAATTTTTGGATATGGCGTACACATGGTAAGAATATACCCAGATCCTTGACATAACGTGACCTCGACAATGCTCGCCGCATACACACTACTCGAACTCCCTCCAGTCACTATCTGGCAGAGTAGAGGTAGCAAGATTATACACTAGCTGATCCGGAAGCCTCCTAGAGAGTTACCAATAGGTTCGGTCCGGTGTACTAACTAGCGGCCGGCCTGCGAACACCGTTTTAGAGCTCTACCCTCGAAATGTAAGGAATTTTGTATCTCGCCACGACGTTCATCATAACCTCAAAAGTCATCAATCATACTGCATAATGGAAGAGATAGGGAAGGGTTGACCGGAACTTAGCTCTAGAGACTAAACATGGGTTTCACCACTTCAAGCCTCCAATAAGCAAAGTGGTGGTATTTCACTGGTTGATGTGAGTCAACTACCACCTAGTACTGCCTGGTAACATAGAGGGGCGGCGTTCCTCCATGTGGTGTGGGCACCATACCTCGACCCCTGCTTACGTTGGTTCACACCTGGGTGGTCACCCACCATGTACTTGTGCAAGGAGGTTATACCCAGGATTATTAACAGTCCCACCATCGTGAAGGTGCAAGCAGAGGATTTGGCTGTCGCAGACCATCCAGACTTCGCCGAAATTGGGTCCACTTTACTTGAGTGTCACCTGAATATCAGTTCCATCAGGACCAAGACAGGTCCTGACGGAACTGATATTATGATGAAGATAGAATAAAGAAATGCCATGTCAGTACCAAGACATGGCATTTCTTTATTCTATTAAATTAAAAACTTAATAACACGATTAAATAAAATGTCAATAGTTGTTTTATTACCTATTAAAAGGACGTCGTCTGTGTATCTTATATACAATTTGATACCAAGAGGAAAAGGTTGAAGTATTTTTTTTCTTTTAATACAACGCATGAGAGACTCAAATTTACCCTCGAAGTAGAACCTAATAATAAAATTTATTTTCTAAATCTCACTGTATATAAAATCAGTACAATTTTACGCACCAAAATATACAGGAAGAACATACATACAGGGCAGTTCTTACATTACTACTCACACCATCCTCTATACATCAAAAAAGCAGTTCTTTATAATCAGATATATAATGCTATTAAATGTAGTCACACACCAGCAGATCTATCCACAGAATTGCAATACCTCACTAAAAATTTTATCAATAGGAAATATCCATTACAACTAATAAACGAAACCATTACTAAAGTCCATAATAGTATTAATGGCCCTTTTAACATTAATAACCATTTGAATAAGATACACAGACCCCTTATCTTCGTCCATACCATCAACAATATGCTTGACAGCTTCGACAGATTTTTAAGAATACAGATATCAAGTTAATATTTACATCTTATAATAAATTAGGTTCTAAATTTAATTCATACAGGACAACATATGAGTATACGACACAGGATTATAATAACATTATATATTTGATTAGATGTCAATCAGATTGTCAAGCATGTTACATTGGTAGTACAACAGATAAATTTGGGACTTCAAAAATTTCTAACACATGCCTACTACCACTTTAATAGCTTCAAATCTAATTTATCGGGTGCAGAATTAACACAACATGTTCAATCTTGCGACCATAACCCACGCATCGATTCGCCTATCACCGTAGTTAAACTGAATTCTAGTTATAAAATTCTTCAAAATGAGGCTTTCATCATTGAGTGGTTTAAGTGCCACACATCGTTTAACATATTAAACACAAAATTTCCAATCAACTTCTTCCCTATTTGGAATTTTGCACGTATAAAGTTTCCAGGTGCACTGAAATGCATTTTGGGAACTTAACCAGTATATAACATGCTTCGCATATTCTTCTCTTTCCAGTAAAGCTAACTGAGGATGGTTTCGAAAGTCGTTCATGCGCGGCTATTAGCTTCTATCTCGTTTTAATTTTTAATACATGAATTCAATAAGACAACTATAGAATGGAATGTGCATTTTCCTTTTCAAATTTTAACACTTTTTAAAGCTCATAATTTTTAATTTTTAAAATTCATAATTACACTAAGTTACGAATAGCTACTAATCGGAATTTAAAAGTTTTATAACTACTATGTACCTCTTATAAGTTTCATCAACCCAAGTGGATTACTGTGAGGTGAGTGCTGAAAATTAAGCTACGCTATACTTTAACGGAATCATGACCCAGACTAGAGCAGCAAAGTAACGCGTGCTGTGGCTTGGGAGAGAACCGAAAGGGCAATTCTCCAATGCATCACAGTCTATAAAAATGTGTGAAATGTTTGCAGACCTTTCTAGAACAGGACATAGTCTAGCCCAAGAGACGTAGTTGCATGTGCTAGGTGCAGAGACTGAAGAAATTAATTGCCAACTCAGTGTTCTGATGGGCATCTATGAGAGTTTGAGCTGTAGGGTAGAAACCCTCGAAGAAATTAATATGAAGAGCTGATCAAGCTCTCACTTGCCCAACTCAATGCCAGAGCTCACTCCTGTGCATCAGGCAACACAGCGACAATCTCCAAGGCAGAATCTGCTGGTCCCAAAGGAACTAGTTATTGTTGGTGACTCTATTCAGAGAGTCAGGGAATATATTATGCAAAAAGGATAGGTGGAACAGGACTAGGGGTGAAAGTTGATGACGTTGTAGAGCAAATATCATCTTTTTAGAGCACAAAAGGTGATATTAAGCGCCTCCGTAGCCAGGTGGGAAGGAGCAGCAGTGCGTAGCACACTCTTCTTGATTAGACCGGGGTTCGAGCCAGTCACCACCAAATACGGAGGATGCGGAAAGGTCAGGGAATGACCACCGCATATCCTGGAGCAATATGGCCTTAGTTGCTAATGCTCCTAAAAACCAAATATAACAATATAACAATATAACAATATAACACATTGGCACTAATGCCCTTAAGAGTTACAGATCTGCAAATTTACTTAGCAAGTACAGGTTAATCCTGAAAAAAAGTTGCAAGGTTGGGTTAAATTTTAAAGTGTCTGCAATTCTGCCCAGACACGAGAGGAGGGAATATATGATAAGAGCCTTGTCAGTCAATTCGGACCTGAGAGATTGTGCTAAGCTCACAGGATAGAATTTTTTTCAGCGTGGTCTGGGCTTGCTCACAGGAGAGACTGTTTCTACAGGGATGGGATACACTTAAATAGAAAGAGTGCAAGAATATTTGCTAATGCTATCGAGGCAGTGTTAGGTGGGTTGGAAAACTGTTAGCTTGGGGAGGGATTCACAGATTAAAAGATTGAATAGCTGCAGGCAGAGGCGAAAGTGATTCTTGCACTGCTATTTTAATGAGCAACAGCCTAGACAGCAAGTTGCTGGGGATTTCAAGAGCTACTGGGAGTTACCATGGAACAAGTAAATACATGGACTGTGTTCTTACTCTTACGGTAACTAAGAGTAAGAACAGGTGCATGTATACTTGCATGTACACCAATGCTAGAAGTATAGTAAATAAATTTGATGAATTTAAAGTGCTGATCAAGACATCAAAGGCAGATATTGTTGAGATACCAAAGACACGGTATCACACAGATACAAGCAGTGCAGAATTGGAATTTGGTGAGTACAATGTGTACAGATAGGATAGACAGGATAAAAAAGGGAGGGCCGATCGGGCTAGCTAGGTTGGCAAAGTGCCTGCCTGGCAACCGAAAGGTAAGTAAGTGTTTTCAGTGTCTAACGGCACCAAGGGTTTCCCCCATCTCCGCGTTGCTTTTATTGTGGGTGTACCAGTTCACTGGGAAGGCCAGAGATTTAAAAGTGTATGGATTATGGAAGTGTGGTGTTTTGTACCATTGTTCCTCTGGCCATTTAACCATTCAGAACAGGTCTGAAGCCCAACGTTGCCCCACTTACGCCTCGTGGAAGCAGACCAGGTACCCAATAGTCTTTAGTTCACTCTGGCAGGTCCTGCCACCTAATTTTCTGAGATTTCAGTGGCTAGGACCTTAAAAAAAAATTTACACATATATGTATAGATATATGTGTGATACCGAAATATGGGCGTAAGTTAATTTGAATTCATTGAATTTGTTTGTGTGTGAGGGGGGGAGATTTTGCTTGTGTAAAGATATAGAGAGGGGGAGACTGATGACTGGGGGGGGGGTGTTAAAGGAGGAAGGGTAAGGCCAATGAGTAGGAGGCCTCAATTTGGTGTCAGTAGGGCATGCCCATGACCTGCCAGAAGGAAGAATGGTGGTGCCTTGGAGGGAAGGAAACAGTATGGCCGTCTCCTTCCCCCCTGCCGGGGTGGGGTAGAAAGGGCCAGACAAGGGAGCCGGCACAGGTCACCAATATGGCGTGTGTGTGTAGCGTGGCTGCAGAGTGGCTAGGTCAGCAGGTTCAGAACAGCATCACGACACTGGCCCCACCAGGAGGCACATCCAGGGACAAGGTCTCTGCCGACTTCTTCACAGATCGGTTGAATGCCGGTGTTGGTCATGGGATCAAGGTCTCATCCAGTTTGGTCGTGGTCATGGTCCTTCTATTTCCATTTTGGGTGGTCATTCTTGGTACGTGGTCACTTTCACTGTTTGTTCTGTTTTCTAGGCGCCGATATCATCGACAATACACCGTGAGCTACTCTTGCAGCCCGTCTGCACTGCTCAGAAAACTTCATATCTGCCTGCATAAACCACCCCCAGGTCCCTTTCATTCTCTACCACTGTCACTGTAGTACCACAGAGTTGATACGTTGCTCTGGGGTTGCTGTTTCCCATATGTAGTACTTTACATTTGTCAATGTTAAACTTCATTTGCCACCTCTCAGCCCATCTGCTTAACCTTTCCAGATCCTGTTGCAGTAGCATAGTGTCAGTAGTGTCCTTGACAACCCTGCCAACCTTGAGCAGTGTCCATTGATTACCACTCTCTGTCTTCTCCCCCTCAACCACCCCTTTATCCATAGCAGCAATTTGCCTCCAATGTCACACTGCTCCAATTTGTGCAGCAGTCTTCCATGTGCAACAGTATCAAAAGCCTTTCTAAGATCTAAGTATATAATATCAAAGTTATTCCCTGCATCCAGTTCTTTTGTGACTGCATCATAGTATCCAATCAAATTGGTCAGGCAAGACTTTCCTTAACAAAACCATGCTGTGTCTGAGCTATAACTGAAGTCTTGTCTAGATGATCCTGCAGTGCTTCTTTAACCAGTGCCTCCATTAATTTTCCAGGAACAGAAATTAAACTAACAGGTCTATAATTACTTGTATCGCCCTTTGATCCTCCTTTGTGAATTGGGGTCACATTTGCACATCTCCAGTCCATGAGTACTTCCCCTGAGTCCAAGGAAGCTCTCATAATTATGGCTAAGTGTTTGCTTACTTCCTTTGCTGCCTCCTTTAATATAACTGGATAGATCCCATCCACCCCAGGTGCCTTTCTTGTATTTATTTTCAACAATTTCTCCTCCACTTTACTCTCAATTATTACAAGATCATCTAGCTCACTGCCAGTATTTACTTCATCTATGGCATTCCCCTTCCTGAATAACTCCTCATGTGTGAATGTAGATGCAAAATATTGATTTAGTTTGTTAGCTACCTGAGCAGGATCATGAACAGTTGAACCATCGATATCAAGTGGACCAATCTGATTCATCCCCTTCCCTCTAGAGTTTAGATAAGTAAAGAACTCTTTGCTGTTTTTCTTTGCATCCCTTGCCAAAGATTTCTCGTAATCTGCCTTCGCCTGCCTAACCTCCTTTGTAACTTGGTTACAGATCAACTTGTATCTACATAGGCTTCTGTGTCACGTGTTAATTTGTATGTATCCCATGCATTTTTCTTCTCTGCCATATGTCTTATTAGTTCATCTGACATCCACTTAGGCCTAAACCTTGAACAATATTTCTTAGTTGGTATGTAAAGCCTAGTAGCTTCCAAGATAAGTTCTTTGAATGCTTCCCATTTTGAATTTGCTGTTGGTAACATCATCAATTGGACCCACTGTATAGAATTTAAATACTGTCTCAGTCCATCGTAGTCGCCTTTACAAAAGCAATAACCCTTCCCTTTACCCCTAATGGTAGTTACCTCTTTGAGTAAATCCCACTTCAGCACACTGATCAGTGCCACCTAGTGGTTCATTTACCTGCAGATTCTTAATGCATGAAGAATCACTACTGATAATCAAATCAAGAGTATTACTCCCTCTAGTTGCCTCCCAAACATGCTGATGTAGAAAACAATCATCCAATAAATCCACAAAAGCCTTGCTAGTGTGTGAGTGACCAGCCCCCAAATTCCAGTCAATATCTGGAAAATTAAAATCCCCCATTATAACACTCTGATTTACTGGCCCACTCTATTTCCCCGTACAGTTTCTTATTATACTCATCAGAGTCATTAGGCCTATAGCACACTCCTACTCTCAATTTTGATCTCCCAATGCTTATGTCACACCAAACTGACTCGACCCTGCACTGTCCAGCAATGTCGACTGGCTTCACTTCCTTGGATTTTATGTATTTCTTAACTAATAGCATAACTCCTCCTCCCTTCCTACCCTGTCTATCCTTTCTGTAGACATTGTACTCCCCAAATTCCAGTTCTGCATTCCTTATATCTGTGTGACACCACGTCTCTGAAATCCCCACAATATCTGCCTTTGATGTTTTGAGCAATACCTCAAATTCATCAAATTTATTTACTAAACTCCTAGCATTGGTGTACATGCACGTATACATGCACCTGTTCTTTTTCTTAGCTACCCTAACACAACCGATGTGTTTATTTGTACCCCAATGATTCGCAGCAGTCTCTGAAATATCCTGGATCTTATTTTCCAGGCTGCGGCTCATTCCAATAGAAGCAGTGCAAGAATCACTTTCACCTCTGCCAGTGGCTACTGTTAATCTATTAGTCCTTGTATCCCCCCAATCTATCAGTTTTCTGACCCACCTAACTCTGCCTCGATAGTATCAGCAAAAATTCTTGCACCCTTTCTATTTAAGTGTATCCCGTCCCTGTAGAAGCAATCTCTCCTGTTAACAAGTACTGACCAGGCTGAAAGAAATTCTACCCCTTGAGCCTTGCACAATCCTTCCAGGGCCGAATTGATCGACAGGGCTCTCATCATATACTCCCTCCTATCGTGTCTGGGCAGAATTGCAGACACTCTCAAATTCAACCCCAATTCACGGCTTTTTTCATCAGTGACCTGTACTTGTTAAGTAATTCTGCCAGTCTCCTACTCTTAATATGCAATATAAGGTGCTCCCGTTCCTTTGGGTTAAAGCGTGTCCTTTGTGATGAAATACATCTGATGTCCTCAAGGAGGGGACATTCCTGCATTAGGTGTGACCATGTTTGGTTTTCTCCGCAGTGGCATAATGGGGAATCCGAAAGTTGACAGCTTGGCATTAAAAGAATATGATGCCGAAAGTATGGATGCTGATGCCGAAAGTTGACAGCTTGGCATTAAAAGAGCCGTGCCCTGTTAGAAGAAAGGTGGTGTAGAGTCCCTGTGAGAACCAGTTTGGCTGTTCGGGATACACTTGGGTAATGTCCGGGATGAACTTCCGGGTTATCTCACCTTTAGTTGAGTCTGCCCATCGAGACTGCCAGGTTTGTTGAAGATATTTGATTAGTCGTTTCTTTTCTGCGTTGCTGTTGTTGGTCGGGTCTGTGGTGAAGCCAATGCAAGTTACACTGTTCCCTCTTGATAGTTGATGTAGCATGCCACAGCAGACAATCTCCAGGTCCAAGGGTAGTAGGCCCACAAGAGCCTGCAGTGCGTGTGAGCTGACCGTGCAGCATGCTCTGGAGACGGTGAGTAAGATGCTGCACTGTATCGTTTCTAGCTTTCTTTCATTGACTGCTGTGATTGCTTTTTTAAACCAGATCCCTGCTGCATAGCTGATGGCTGGAATGAAGAAAACTTGTAAAAGAGGGTCAGGGTTCTTTTCCTTAAGCCCCAATCCTTTCGCGAGACTCTTGCTATGAGGGCTGAGTAGTTTTTGGTCTTTTTTTGTAGATATACGAGGTGTGGGGTGAATGACAGATTTTTGTCAAGGATGATTCCTAGGTATTTTAATTCCGTGGTCAGTTTTATGGTTTTTCTTTCTATTTTTATCTGAGGTGGCCTTCTAATATCAAGGGAGCCTTTTAAAAGTATTGAGGATGTCTTATAAGATGATATTCTTAAGTGATGATTTTTTGACCATTCTTGGAGGGTTTCTGTGGCCCGGTTTGAAATAGCCTCAAGTTGTGCACGATTGTCTGCCTCCAGCATCAGGACCAACTCATCTGCGAAGGCTTGAGCATCTGCTCTGTTTAGATCCTGGTTGAGGAAGCCGTCCAACACCAGGTTCCAGAGGAGAGGCCCCAGGACTGATCCCTGTGGGCATCCCTGGAACACCGGCCAGGTAAGTTGGCTATAGGGTGTAGATACTGAGATCCTTCTGTCCGAAAGATAGGTTTTAATGCATTGGTATAAGTTGCTGGGAATGTTTGCCTCCTGGAGTCTGCCGAGGACACTTGGCCACCAAAGTGAGTCAAATGCCCCGGCAAAGTCGATGGAGATAATAAGGAAGTATTTACTATTGCTGTGTGTAGCTGCATTTATTATATGTTCCAGGGCATCCATGGTGGAACATCCTCATTGAAAGCCAAATTGCTTAGGAGAGGGGAGGTCTGCTTCTTGGTAGTGAGCTTGTATCCTGCTGTGTAGAAAGTGTTCATACAATTTACTTGGTACTGGCAGTAGGGCTATGGATCTGTATGACTCCGGGAGAGTTCCTGTGGTTTCTTCGGGTTCTTCAGTATTAGTCTAATTTGGGCTGCTCTCCAATCACAGGGAAAATATCCTGCAGATAGGCAGTGGTTGTATAAGTTTAATATAGTTGTTGGGATATATTCCACGGCCTTTTTTACAATTTCTGGCTCCATGTATTCTTCGCCAGGTGTTCGCTTATTTCTTATTTTTGCTGTCACCAGATGGATATCTTCAAATGTGAATGGGTCCTCCCGATGTGCTGGGCAGTAATTAGTATTTTCCTCGCAGAGCAGAAGTTGCTCAGGAGTGTGGTCTGGGGGGAGTTTCTGGAAGGTAGTATTCAGGATATTGTCTATAGATTGGTGCCAGGATGTGGTATAGTGGCCATCGGGTGTCTTTGTCAAAGATATTACTTCTCCTTTTGGTAATTTATTAGTTGACACTTTATATAAAACCCCCCCAGGGGTCCTTATTTCCTGTTGTTGAGACTGGTGTCTCCCATGAACATTTTTTCTGGGTTCTTATCAGGGCTGTGTATTTGTTTCTGACCTCACGGTATTGTTGTCTGAGGACTTCTACCTCTGCCGCCGGCCAGGATTTTCTCGCTCGCTGGAAGCTTTTATGGCGTGTATTTACTTCATTCCGCAGTCTCTGAAGCTCAGGGCACCACCATGGGACTGAACCTGCAGATGGTTTCTTTCTTTTTATAGCTATGTTTGAAGCCTCTGTGATTAGACTTACTATAGCACGCTGGTGCTGGTCCGGGGTGAGGTTTGTGCTGTCGAATGCTTCAACAGAGTATGTCAGTGCCTTCCGAAATTGTTCCCAGTTTGCCTTGGCTATAGCAAATCTGTTGAGGATTGTTCTGGGTGTGGGTGATCTATTGAGGCATGGTGCATGGAAAGTTATTACTCTATGGTCAGAGGTTGTCCAGTCCTCTCTGACCTTCCATGAGGATATGTATCCTGCTGTGGAGCGAGTAGCTAGGCTTATGTCTATTGTTGCCTCCCAAAGAGTACTTGAGAAGGTCGGTAGATTATTTAGCTGATTCAATACTGTGAAGCTGCTGTTGGTCAGGAATTCTTCCAGGCGCTGTCCATTGGCAGTTCCTCGTCGATCGGGAGTTGTACTGTGCCAGGCTCGTGACCTGCAGTTTGCATCTGCATAGACGATTATTTTAGCATTAGGGAGCTCGTGGAGGACATTTTGCAGGTATTGGGTTGCGGGGAGAATATCTTCGCCGGGTCGGCAGTAAAGCGATATGGCATAAAATTCTCCCAATGGAGAGATGATCTGGGCACAGGCAGCCCATTTGTTGCAAAAGTGGGTTATTTTAGTAACCATGAGGTCAAGGTTGCAGACAACCAAGGCTGCCTAGGGGGTGTTGCCATTATGTTGTACAATTTTGTACATGGGTGGGTATACTCTCACCTCTTTCTTGTGTGTGTGTAGGGTTCCTGGAGGAAGAGGATGTCAAGGTTGTCCTCGTCTACCTTTTTCTTTAGTTGCGCAGTGACTGCAATTGCCCGTTGTGCATTATGCTGTGCAAATTTCACTGTGTTAGAATCTTTATATTTACAAAGAGTTCCCATAATTTGTTCTTTGTTGTTGAGTGCTTTTGGCTTTTAAGTACACGGGACAGTTACTCTCTCTGACAGAGTGGTCTGCTGGTAACTTTAGGGCTTTGAAGTTTGCGCAAACTGGTGGAGCGGTTTTGTTTTGGCAGGAATTATAATTGTGGCCTACTTCTGCGCAGTGCCCACAGGTTGGAGAAGTTTGCAGTTGGGTACACGTGTGTGTGGTGTGGCCAAATCGGCAGCACCTAAAACACTTTGGAACAGCCACGTGCTCTCTGAAGCAATGACTGCCCCAATCAATGTAGATTCTTGTCTGCTGCATTAGTACTTTCCATGCTCTGGGAGCTAGTTCTACCACCCAGTTAGTTCAGTTATTATACCTGGGTTTTGTCTGATATCTGGGTGTTATCAGATTCGTTGGGTCCGTATCCGGGAATGCTTGCTGCAGGTTTTTGTGATATATCTCACCTTGCAGTTGTGTTGGGGATAGGTCATTTCCTGTGTTAAAGATTACAATGCTTGGTTCTTTTTTCTTGTTAGTTTCTGCTTGTAGGCCCAGAGACAGCACTTTCGGATTTGCTATAATTTTGTTCGCCTCCTCCTGTGTTTCTGGCTCGATGACGCCGACGTTGCGGGCCTTCCTTATTGATTTTATTCTAGTGTGTTTGAATTCATTGCTAAGGTTAGTAATTACAGTCTTCTTTACTTCTTCACTTGTGTGAAGAGTCTCGGTGTTTGTTGGCTTCAGTATGACCAGGTTGGGTCTTGGTAGTAGTGATAATTTCTTTTTGCTGGGAGCAGCGAGGGTTGGTGGTCGCTCCGTTATCATTGTGGTCCTCAGCACTTGGGCATATGTGGGCGCGCGCAATTGCATTTGGTTTGCCCCACATTCCATGTATGCCTGGAGCTTGGCATTGGCTCCCTCACTCTCGAGGTAAGTTTCCGTCAAGAGAGTGTCCAGCTTGTTCCACAGGTTCACAATTTGTGCCCTTAGCCCTGTGCTTACCCTGTTAGATTGCTCCTTAAATAATGTTTCCAAGGGAGCCTCGAGGAACAGAGACTTCTCGTGAACTGTACCCCCTGGCAAGGAGGGATCCAGGGGAGCCTCTGGTGGCTTCTCCTCGCTGGTGTCCTTTTGGTTGGTTTGGTTTTCTGTTATGTCTTTTGATTCAGTTTGGGAGCGCATCTCCCACTCCGGATTAGGTGTTGGCTTTCTATACTTGCGTTTTCCTGTTAGCGGGCCCCCCGAATGTGGTTCTGACATCTCCTGTTGTTGGTCTATGACGACGGGGGTCGTCATTTTGGCTCTGATGCGCGCCATCTGTGGGCTTTTTCAATTTCCCATCCATCTTTGCGAATTTCAGATTATCGAACTTTTGCGGATAATCGGAGTTTATGAGGTCCCGCGTGAAAGAGCTCGTGGAGGTGAGCGAGGCCACCTTCGTCAAGTCTTTGTTTGAATTTGGAGCTGAATAGTTCTTCAGCGAAGGTTTTGGGCTATCCCCCTCTGTCACTTGGGGTGGGGGTGGGGGAAACAGCCAGATGTGGAAATTCCCCTAGAAGAACGGGGTTAATTTCCTATTGAGTAGTTTATATCGGCGAAGACGTTGGTAGTGTTATTTTGTTGAAGAGATCATCGGAACAGAAGTAGCTTCTCTCCATGGTCAGTTTATGGTGGGGGGGGGGAAACAAAAATCATCGTTTCCATTTGGAATTTCACTAAGTTGATAGGAGTTGGTTGGGACACAATCACTGTCCAAAGTAACTTTCTCTGAACATTACCCCAGTCAAGAGCCAGATAGGTACGTGGCGCCCGCGTTATATCAGTGCCTCTCTATTTCCCTGTTGTGTGCCACATGGTGACCAGTTCAGTCTCACAACAAAGGAAATTGATACTAACGTAAATATCTGGCGATAAACTTAGTAAAACACCAAAAGTATCTCACTGGAGGAATCCACTGATGTTACTCTTTAGTTGAAAGCACTTTTCTGGAGATAAAATACATTTAAATCACATATTTGAAAGAGAAGTTCACGGAGTGATGAATAGCATGTCCGAACAGTAAGGCGGCCATATTGGCGATCCAACCGAAAGGTAGCAGGTTCGAATCCCACCTCGGGCTTGGATCGCAGTAAAATGCAAAAAACCTTGGGAGGTGCATTATGGCCACAGAAGCTGATGTGCCAACAACTAACAAAAAAAAAAAAAAAAGAGGAGGAGGAGGGGTTATGCTGTTAGTTAAGAAACACATGAAATCTGAGGGGAAGTGCATCCAGTTGACATGGGTGGACAGTGCAATGTTGAGTCTGTTTGGTGTTACATAAACAGTGGGAAAGGGAAAATGAGAGTAGGAGTGTGTTTTAAACTTAATGACTGATGAGTCAATGAACAGTTGTGCAGAGAAATAGTGGGCCAGTAAATCAGAATGTCTTGTAATGGGGGATTTTAACTTTCCAGATATTGACTGGAACTTGTGAGTTGGTCACTCACACGCTAGCAAGACTTTCTTGGATTTATTGGAGGATTGTTTTCTACAGCAATATGTTCGAGGGGCAACCAGAGGGAGTAATAGTCTTGATCTTATTATCAGCAGTGATTATTCATGCATTAAGAATTTTCAGAAAAAGAAACCACTAGGTGACAGTGATCACAGTGTACTGATGTGGGATTTACTTAAAGATGTAACTACCATCAAGGGTAAAGGGAAGGGTTTTTGTTTTCGTAAAGGTGACTACAGTGGTCTCAGACAGTTTTTAAATTCTATATAGTGGGATCAACTCATGATGTTACCAACAGTGAATTCTAAATGGGAACCCTTTAGGGACTTAATCTTGGAGGCTACTAGACTTTTCATATCAACTAAGAAATACTGTTCAAGATTCAGGCCTAAACGAATGTCAGATGAATTAATGAGGCTTGTGGCAGAGAAGAAAATATGTGGGATGCATATATATATATATATATATATTATCACATGACACAGAAGCTTATGGCATATATAAGGTAGTCTGTAATCAAGTCACAAAGGAGGTTAGACATGCAAAGGCAGATTACAAGAAATCTTTGGCAAAGGATGCAAAGAAAAACAGACTTCTTTACTAAGAACTCTAGAAGGAAGGAAGGGGATGAATCAGATTGGTTCACTTGATGTTAGTGGTCTGACAGTTGATGATCCTGCTCAGATAGCTGACAAACTGAATGAGTATTTTGCATCTACATTCACACATGAGGAGTTATTCAAAGAGGGGAATGCCAGAAGTTTATCAAACTCCAACAGGGAGGTAATTGATCTTGTAATTACTGAGAGCAAAGTGGAGGAGAAATTGTGAAGTTGAACATAAAAAAGACACCTGGGGCAGATGGAATCAATCCAGTTTTAATGGAGGCAGCAAGGGAAGTAAGCAAACCCTTAGTCATAATTATGAGAACATCTTGAGAGTCAGGGCAAGGTCCCCATGGACTGGAGATGTGCAAATGTATCCCTAATTCATCTCTATCGCTGGATGATAGCCCATGGACTGGAGATGTACAAAGGGGTGCAAAGGGTGACACAAATAATTATTGACCTGTTAGTTTAACTTCTGTTCCGGGGGAAAATAATGGAGTCGCTGGTTAAAGAGGTGAAATTGAGAAATTGTTAGAACAGCTAAGGTAAAGAAAGCCAACACGAGAACCATGGCAAACTTACTGGACAAACTTATTTCCCACTACCACGGTTTCACCCTGCATTCTCGGTAAACAAATGGTGCGTGTTATCGGTAGTGGCAGTAGAAGTCGATAACAAAGTATTGATTAGTTTTTTCTCATTATTAATGGCAGATTATTGGAGTTCATGAATGGGCTGAGATTTACTTATGGGTATACCCTCCAGACTGCCTCAGCCTTTGGGTGTTTATTCCCCCTTACAACTGTTTTCAAATAGGAGAACGACTTCTCACACTACTGGTAACATGCACCATCCGTAGAAGTCGTTTTCCTATTTTAAAACAGCTGGAAGGAGGGATTACTGAAGACCCTAAGACTGAAGCAGTCTGAAGGGTGTACCAATAAGTAAATTTCAGCCGCGAAGACATTACACTCATGAACCCCAATGAATTCCAAAGAGAATAAATATACAAAAAGTTGATAGTTTAAAAATAAAAAAGGTCCTTCGTGCTAGGTGTCTCAAAGAGGAGTATCCACAACATGTAAAACAACTTCATGCACAAACTGCTTAATAACAGCATAACACTGAGAAGCAAAAAGATTGTGTTGCTAAGCAGTCAACCTCCAAAAATTACATCCGAAACCACGGCAGAGATTTTGAGAGAACTGCCTGACTCAATTTTTACTTGTACCACATGCAAGAGATATGGGTAGTCATTCTGTTGGTCTTAATGGAGCATGACTTTTCAGTTTAGTTTTTTCTTTTCTTTTTTTTTTTAATGAAAACTCCAAATATAAGAGGTATTAGAACCTATAGTACTTAGTACTGTTGGGTTGGAGGTTGAGAAGACGAAAGAAGATATTTGTTAACATTAGACTGTATTAAATATTGTCATATCCACCTTTTGGCATCTCTCATATTGTGTGATTATCTTCACAACTGGGTCGTCATGTCTGCAATACCAGGATACCTGCCCACCCACTGATGATAGGCCAATAGCCTTGAAACATGTCTGGGTGGTGGTACTCACTGAGAATAAATAACAATAGTCTTCTCTATTAGTGAAGCGTTACTTATTCGAGGTAGTGCAATATCACGCCAACTCGTCGTGAAGGCAGAGCACAATATGAGAAAGAGCAAATGATGCCTACAACTACTTTGTAGTTTCTTAAGAGTTGTCTATGGTGTATCTACACACCGATATTATATAGATATTAAACTCTTAATGTATTATGCCTTGTGCATTTAGTTATTTTAAATATTGGCAAGTAATAATGAAAGAATAGTTAAAGGGAAAAAAATCCCATCTGGATTTGATCACATATCTGGAATAATAAAAATGCGTGAAGCTGATTTTATTCATTATACTACCAGTTCATCTGTTATTGTGGCACATATATTATCTAATTTACAGTATCAGTTGTTTGTGCAGCCACATCAATTACATAATTTTGTATTTAAAAATTAACTCATTTAATTGCGGTTAATATAAATTAAATTCCTGGTGAGATTTTATGAATGATACAATTTATCTTTTTAGATACAAAATTCGAGACCATTGTCAGCAACAAACATATTCAAGAATGGTTTGAAATTGTATGATAGATTAAACAAATGAAATTATAATATTAATTAATAATTTCAATTATTATATTATGTTAAATTATAAGAGAAAATAATTATTGAACAAATTGAATATAATAATTGTGATAAATATAAAAGTCTGTCGCCTTTATTTAAGTTACTTAGTGGATTTATTTTATATAGAATAATTGATTTAGATAATAAAAATTGTAGTCATATTTTTAAAATAAATCATAAATTCAGTTATTCTGATCCCTTTCTTTAACTCCATTTGACACCTATGGCCAAAGCCATACGTGCCATACAATAGTTCAGTAGTTCTCAAACTTTTTCATCAATGAGCCAATATTGATGAAAATATGAAGATAGAAATTGTGTGGCCATATATTGGGTTAATGCTGTGATATCACTCACAGCATTAACATTATGTGTATATATTGCACACAACATACCTATTAGAAAACAACACTTCTCAATACATTTCATTATATTGGCAAAATATGTACAGGTAGTTCCTGACTTTACGAGTTAATTCGTTCCTAGCACACGCTCATGAAGCAAAAACTCTTAAAGCAGGAATTTATTTTCTATAGATGCAATGTTATGTTATGACATAACGTCATAACAACATGACATAATGTCATTTTTTTAACAATGAATAATTTGACCATAGTAATGTTAAATAAAGGTCAACAAAACAGAACAGTAGTTTATGCTTAAACAATAATTTATTTGTCCAAAGAAATGAAAACATAGCCTTTAAAATCAAGCAAATTATAATAGTAAAGAAATTATTTATGTCATACAAATGTTAAAGAATGTTTATTCTTCATCATCATCACTATATGCACTCGTTGTTGGCTTGTTGGAATCACGAGTTGTCGTCTTCTTCAGAAATGCTTCAAGAGTCATTTGTTTCCAAGTCGGTCTTCCCTTTTCTATATATATTTCACGATAGCATGCATAAGCATTTTTAAACCTGTATCAACTTTTGTGGTGTGCTCGAAATTTGAATCTTGTGACTCAAATAATCTCAATTGCTTTTTCTATGTGTTGAAAAGCTTTGTCAAGCCCCTTTAGAATGAAGGAACAAACAAGTATTTCAACTATTAAATCTTCTTTTTCCTCAGCTTCTTCACATTTTGCCATTTCATAGATGTCTTCATTTGTGAGCTCTTCATTGTGTGCTTCAAGCAGATCAGTATCAGTAGTAGAAACCTCAAGCTGCAATTAGTTAGCAATATTAACGGTCACTTCTGTTTAATTTTGTACAAGTACAGTACACAGTAGTACTGTTGTATAGCTATGTGTATGGTTTGAAATGCCATACTTATGAATGTTTAGCATTTATTTATTGCAATTAATGTTCATATTTTTGATTTTGTTGATACAGTCAGTTCTGCTATAACATGGTACACATGTTCCTAAAAATCTCTGCTTTATGGTATTTCGTGCTTTAAAAACAGCAAGGCTTATGGCAGGAATACGGTTTGAGCACTCAAAAAAAAGTTCAGTACATAAAACACTAATAAAAGTTAGAAACCCAATAAAATTGCTAAAAGAGGTTTAAACATCTTAAATTTTTAATAAATAAATAAATGTTAACCGTAAATATAGCACTTTACCTTGACAAGATACCTTGTATTGATTGGAGTCGATGCACATATTACAGTATTAATTATGCTATGTACGCTTACGTACATAGCTTAATTCATGCTGTAATATATTTGTACTAATTGATATTTCTATTCACTCACATTTTTTGTTTTTGGATTGTAAAATTTAAAACAGTAAGAAAGATAAGCAATCAGTAATAAAGTACACAGCACACACAAATTGCACAAATGAGATACGGAGTAACAGGTTTACAAAGCTTAAAAATAGGAAAGCAGAGAAGATTTTGAAACTTTTTTGTATGATTGAAGAGGAAGGGAAAATACATTTCACCATAATAATGTAAAAACTCACAGAATTCCAGCTATTGGTATTATCGCAGATGCAATAAGATCGAGTTTATTACCCACTTATAATAGATTGCACTAACAGAAAAGTCCAATAAACCGCAAACTGCAAATTGTTTTATGGTAGTGACCTCCAGAAATGTGCTCCTTTGTTCATGCTATCATGCCTCTTGAAATTTCTATTCGAGCAGAAAAATGTGAGCTTCTGACAACACGAGTCTGCCTAAAATATCACTTCTTAACTTGTGGATACAGTGAATGACAACAGTGTGTCTCCGACCAATACAACTACAGTAAATGGGAAATATAGCTCTCACATACAGTAATACCCCGACTTACGCTACCCCGACTTACGCGAACTCGGAGTTACGCGGTTCTTGATTTTTTCGTTTGGCAACGCTGCCGCCCACTATCTTCAAGGTCGTTTTTCATATGTTATCGATATACGGTGCGACGGCGGAGAATGAGAGCGAAAGATGAACAAAATTCAACTTTGCTGCTTTTATGTTTTTTATATCAGTGAAGGGAAAAACACATTTCACCATAATAACGTAAAAACCAACACAATTCCAGCTATCGGTATAATCGCAAATGCAATTAGATCGAGTTTACTACCAGTTTATAACAGATTTCACTAGCAGAAATGCAACTGGATTTTTATTGTTTTATGGTAGTAACCCCTAGAAATGTGAGGTGTTAATAGTGTATCTCTGCCTTTATGGTGTTGTTTATTCAGTTGCTACATGCGCGCAGCTTTGTTTATGCGTATCAAGCGTGCCTCCTCGTTTTGTAATTGCGCTTTATTCCCTAAAAATGAGTAAAATACTTAATTAAAAGGTGTGAAAAGGAAGCGTCCTGGTGAAGACACTGCAGATTCAGAGAGAAAAAGAAAAGCAATTATCGATAAACAGAGGCGGACTGGGTCAAAAATTCTTACCCGGGAAAATTTATAGTGGCCTCATACTATTATGGTTTATGGCCAAAATCACACCGGCCCACCGGGGTTTCCCCGGTAAGGCTTATGGCCAGTCTGCCTCTGTCGATAGAGAAAAAATACGAAATTGTGAAATGCTTTGAGCGAAATGAAAGACCATGTGATATTGCACGTGCTACAGGCCTAAATGAGGCAACGGCGAAAAGCACATGACAATTGCAAACTTGACAGGTTGAAAATTGAAAAGGGCTCAATTGTAAAGGGCTTAAAAATTTTAGAAAACATAGACTCCAACGAAGAACGCGTTATAGCTACAAAGCAAGGAATAAAAAAATTATTAGCTTGCTACGAAGAAATTCTGCGTGAAAAAAAGAACACGCTGTGTCGTCAGACGAATTTGTTAGATTTTATGACGCCATCGACATCGAAATAACTTTTTAACGTAAGTCATTTGTTTTTTTAATACATATTTTGTATTAATATGCATAAAGAACTGCAATTTTATTAATATTTTTCTTCTAAACTAGTGTTTTTGTTAGTCCTTGGTCCCAATTAAGCAAAATTTATATGTATTTATATGCAAAGTTGTACCCCGACTTACGCGAATTCGACTTACGCGATTTTCGTCGGACCCACCTATCGCGTAACTTCGGGGTATTACTGTATTTGACATTTTTAAGCTTAGTAAACTTATATGTATTGCTGTGCAGATCGCTACATTCAGCTTGGTGCCGGGTTTTGCATTCACCTAGTGTTACTCGTAGACGAAATCGTGCAGGAGCCAACATGACAATCACATTATACTTGCATTGTTCCCTAATGTATCAGTCGCATTGGAGCAAATTCGTGTTGCTAAAATGCACGATATAGCAGAACTGACTGTACTTGATATTTGAAAAAAATAACTCGTAAACCAGGGAACTCCTGATGCGGGAACTGCCTGTGCATAAAATTAGCAAATTTTCACATGAAACCTTGAATGGTATTTTTCCAATTAAACAACACAGAATTTTATGTTAATTTCAAAGCAAATGAAAAACGTGATTGCGGTATACAAATTCCCGGGATTACGATCTTTGCATGAAAGAAGGGAGTCATCATTGTTACTATACAATATTTGTGGAATTACCATCTTTGCATGAAAGAATGGTTGGAAAGAGAAGGGTTTGCATGTGCATCTTGTTATTATGACTGTGATAGTTGAGATTTTGCAGTACTTTCCAGTCAAATTTGGCTTTTGGCTGTCGTGTAACTCATATTTATTACAATATAGAAATATACATTTGCATCCTTTGGTGCTGCTGCTTTGTGCACTTTGGTGCATTTGACATATCCAGTTTATTTTATCTTCCTGCTATTTCTACAGTTTTAATTCATTGGTATTATATACTATATCTATTTTATATACAGGGTGCAGAGAAACTCTACCGACAAACTTGAACAGGTGATAGAGGGTACCAAATGAAACATTTTTTGTCCAGTAAACACAGGTCGTAAATGAGTTGTTATAGCAGCAGAAGCTATTAAAGGGTTGTAAAAATCGAACAACACATTCAATTTAATGTTGTTTAATGCAGACAAATGATTCTGTTGCACACAAAATAGAAAAAACAATCCATAACACAGTGCTTGAACGTATGACTACCTTCAACATTAATGTATGCATGCATCGAGAGGTCCTTGGAGTGGTGTGTATCTGCCGCTAATAGCATGAACACGTAATGTCATTTTATGTTCAGTACGGGTACAGACATGGAAATGGAAGAGAGGCTCGCAGGATTTATCAAGAACGCTTCCTAGGCAGAAGGTTGCCTCACCACACAACATTTGCTGCAATGCACCAAAGATTGTGGGACAGTGACTCTTTTGGTATGAATATGCATGATACTGGGCGTCGACTCACTACTAGGACACCCTCCTGGTTTGAGGAAAAGGTTTTGCAGATCTTTGCTTCCTAATACTCCTACCAGCACAAGTGCCGTTGCACGCTGATTGGGTGTGCAGCTTTGTTTGTGTGGGATGTGGTGCACGAAGCCAGACTACATCCTTTCCGATGCCAGAAACTGCATGCACTAGAACTTGCTGACTTTGCCCACCATGTCAAGTTCTCCCACTGATTTTTGCAAGAAATCAACTTGCAGCCTGATTTTTCCAATAATGTGCTTTACACTGATGAGGCATGTTTCGCCCAAGAGGGATTGTTCAACAGCTGCAACAGTCATGTGTGGGCAGAGAATAATCCCCATGCAATGGTTGAACATGGCTACCAATACATGTTTAGCATCAATGTATGGGCTGGCATTGTGGAAAATGTTTTAGTTGGACCATACATGTTGCCTGCACGTTTAGATGGGCGACTCTGTGTTTTCTAGAGCCAACAACTTCTAGAGTTGTTGGAGGATGTTCCTCTGATTGTCCGAGCACAAATGTGGTTCCAACATGATGGAGCACCACCACATTTTCACAGACGTGTACGTGCACACTTACAACCTATCCAGGCAGATGGATTGGTCAAGGTGGACCTGTAGCCTGGCCAGCAAGGTCGCCTGATCTGACTTGTTTGGATTTTTTCTTTTGGGGATACACGAAGACTCTTGTGTATGAAACGCCAGTGGAGGAACTTATAGCATGGATTGTCGCAGCAAGTGCAGAGATACAAGACAATCCTAGGAACTTCCAACGCCTATAACATTCAGTGATGCGTCGGTGTGGGTTATGCATTGAACATCATGGTCACCAGTTTGAGCACTTCTTATGAATTGTTTTTTCTATTTTGTGTGCAACTGCAAATGATTTGTATGCATTAAACGACACCAAATTACTGAATGTGTTGTTTTGATTTTTACAACCCTTTAATAGCTTCTGTTGCTATAACGACTCATTTACGACCTATGTTTACTTGACAAAAAATGTTTCTTTTGGTTCCATCTATCACCTGTTCAAGTTTGTCGGTAGAGTTTCTCTGCACCCTACACACACACACACACACACACACACACACACACACACACACGCACACACACACACCAGATGGTTATAAAATAAGTTTCCGTATTCATGAGACCCTAGTGTCAAAACGGTTAGTGCTGTGAAAATCAGTGAGTATGTCATTTAGGGTATGGGGAAGCGATTTGTAGAAGGGGGAGAAAAAGTTCGAATTTTTGTCACCAGGGGGAAAATGGCCCTGCTTGTATGTAAAAGTTGCCGTTTACCTCAAGGCACGCTGCTTATGCAAATGACATCCTGTTAGATAAAAGCAAAAAGGCCAACACCACCGTCGATAACCATTATGGCTCTTACATAAAAGGAACATGCTCTTTTAGTAAAACTATTCTGCCAGAATAATAGTAATGCTAATGCAGCACTACGTGAATATCAGAAACTTAAAGGTTTGCATAAAGGACCTTTGACTTCAGTGGAGCTTCGAAAACTAATAAAAAAAAAAAAAAAAGAAATTTGAAGCAACCGGGAAGTTAGGTATAATTCCAGGCAGGGGACGACCACATATTGGAACGGAGGTAGTGTATGAAGTGGAATTTGCAATGGACTCCAGGTCAGAATGCGAAACACTAACAGTCAGTAGTGCCAGAGGTGTGTCAAGAGACTTGAACCTTCCTTGGTCTACTGTGCGTAAAGTACTTTGAATAATTTACTCTTGTTTCCATACAAGATTCACGTGGTGCAAGAATTAGTCTTGTGATCAACAACAACGAATAGACTTTGCTCTACGATTTCTGGCTCATATGGAACTTGACGATACATGTGCTCGAATGATCTTGTGGTCTGATGAGGCATATTTCATTCTTCATGGGGTTGTAAATGCACAAAACTGCCAAATATGGGGAACTTCTCGTCCATCTGCTGTGCATGAAATACCACTACCAAGTCCATATGTTACAATATGGTGTGGATTCACAGCAGTTTATAATTGGACCATTTTTCTTTGAAGAGTCTGCACCTCATGGCCCCGTAAGATGTACGGTAACTAGTGCATGGTACTGTGCTCTTCTAAGAGATCACATTATTCCTACTCTGTAAGAAAGGCAATGCTTGAAGACCATAGTATTCATGCAACATTGTTCCCCTCCCCACGCTGGTCAACAAGTGAAGGAACTGCTCCGTTCAACATTTGGAAATGATTGCATCATTTCTAGAGACTTTCTGCCGTTCTGGCAAAGGGATACCTGAAAGACAGAATTTACCGTGGCGGCATTACAGATGCTTGTGGATTTGAAAGCAAGCAATAAATAGCATGTAGCCAACATCTCCAATGAGATGCTATGCTAAACTGTATCACAGGCAGTCATCTCAAGTGAAGGAAAGCACATAGAACAATATCTGTATATTTCTAAGTTCTAATATTAAAATCTGATCCTAAGTTAAGTATTTCATTTCATATTTACAGTGCCAATTTCTCCCCTGGCGGTGGAAATTTGAACTAATTTTTTTCCCCTTCTATAGATCACTTCCCCATACCCTAAATGACATATCCGTCGATTTTCACAGCACTATCTCTAACTGTTTTGACACTAGGGTCTCCTGAATAGGGAAACTTATTTTGTAATCACCCGGTATATCACTGCAGTGGTGTTCGCCCCAGGAAATTTAGCCAGCCGGGTAGCATTATGAAGTAGCTGGGTGGGGAAGTGTAATACTTTGCAATATTAAAAATTTTCTGTTATTTATAAATGTAACTTAAGCAATCTAGAGCAGAAATAAATTGCATAATTTAACATTATATGCTCCCGCATTGATCTCAATCGCATAGTATGTTCGAATTAATATCGATCGAGATCAGTGAGCAGTGGCATATGGTACTGCAAGAATTGCTTAAATTTTAGCAAGGCTGTCAGTTAAATTCACCGGGTGGTGCACCCATTCGATAGATCCTGGGGAGAACACTGCACTGTATTGTTGTTTGTTCAGAACTATTTAATGGATTTTCATTTCATGTGAAAAAGTAATATTAATTTTATATATTTATACAATAAATATATAAATTTATTTATTACCATTTAATTTAATTTTCATATGGTCAACGATATTGAAGGTGTTATTTTAATACAAATATGTGGCATTATTTAGCAAATATAAATTGCAGTGAAGGGATTTTTTTTTTCTTTTTTAAATAAAAGATTGCAATTAAGATGTTCATGATTATAGGCTTTGCTTCAGTTGTTGATGGCATGGAATCAAAAGTTTTGGAAGAGAAAATACAAAAGAAAAAGAAGAAAAGTTTCCAACAGGCAACATCACGTAAGATAAGTTTGTTTTAATGTATATTAGACAAGGCACACTTTGTTAACGTATATTTTAATCCATAAATGATATTCTACAGGGTGTATGATTATTCACTCTCTTTTCAAAATGCTTCTAATATTTTATTTATTTATTTTTTATAATTTCTGCATTGATTTTTATTATTCAAACCATAAATGGCACATTGCTTAATGAGATTCTTGTCAGTATCATATCTATACTCCCTGTAGTCTCCTTATTTTTGCATGCTTTTGCAGCATACTTATTTTAAAGGCAACAAGAACAGTCATTTTTCTTCCAGTTTTTTGGCTTGATACAGTAAACATTTTCCTTCACTCGGTCCGAGAGAGAGAGAGACCCATAAGGTGTGAGGTCCAGACTGAGTGCCATGCATACGATTTGCATTTTTGGACAAAATTGGAGGCTGTGTGGAGTAAAATGATAACAGTGCAAAACCTTACTGAATGAAGTATCATTTAGTTTGAATCATAAAAATCAGTACAGGGGAAAAAAAAAAACCATTTCAAAACATTTCAACTCAGTAAATGATATCACGAACTTGTTTTTAGCAGTCTTTGTGATTGACTATTTCTGATTCAGAATTCAAATAAACCTTAATCCTTTTAATTTCTTTCATTTAATTCCATTTTAATAGTTTCACTAAAAGGGTTTGGTAGATTCCATGATATTTCACTAGGTTTATTGATAAATAAATAAATATCTGCTTATTCATTGTTCCAGAAAATTGCATGACCATTCACTGGCACTAATTTCCCTGTTTGGTCAAGACTTAGTGTTTATAGCAAAAAAAAAAAAAAAAAAAAAACATGAATCATTTTTATATCAAAAGTAATGTTACTCTGTCTTATTTTAAAGGTACAGAAATTCTGCTTCAAACTTGATGTGGATTTGATTGCAGTTGGTCAGGGTCACAGATTTGAGATTTTACGAATGCTGCATTAAAAAAAAAAAAAAGAAAAAAAAAGTCAGTTCTTGTGGTGTTTATAGTGTAAATTTTACTGATAGTACTCTCAACAAAATGAAACTTTTTCCATCAAAGATGTAAACACTTTTCTAAATTGATTTTGTGTGCTGATTTCAAATATGATCTCAGTTCCTTCTATCACATGTAGTTTTTGCAATATGATTGCTGGTAATATTAGTACAACTTAAAACAATTTCATTACAAAGCATGGGACTGGTTACAATTACATTTTTATTAATTTTTCGGTTTAAACTCACTACACTATTGTAAAAAAAATGTGTACAATTTAAAACTGTCATGCATGTGATTTCCTTTGGTACATTCTGTCTGGAATGTCAAGGTACAACATGCAGCAGTAGTCTGCCAACATGCCAGCATTCCAGAAATCTTATTAGCAATTTTCCATTGATTTAATGTCAGGATAGAATTGTTCCCCTGTTTGTCACTCACTGTGCTGTTGTTTTCAGGAAAGAAATCTAAATGTGAATGCAAGAAAATGAAGTTTCTCATCCCATTTCTTTATATGTGAGAGATCTGCGGCTTTCTACAAATTCATTTGAAAACTTGCTGTGCTTTTAGTTCTAGAACATTCAGGCATTTTTCAAAGCTTTCATCCTACAGAAGCTCTCTGATTTGAGGCCCACAAAGATTTCCTCTCACTTTTGTGGTACTGAACTTTGGAAATTTCTCACTTAATGTTTTGAATTCATCTTACCCATTATTTTCACAAAATTCTTCATTGGAATTTTTGAGGTCAGTCACATATGACTGGCTGTGGTAGAACACCAGTCCTATTGGCACATAGAAACAACAATATTTTGCAAACCCTCCTTGCATTCCCATTAGCACACCAGTGACTTTGAGGTCACTGGATATTCCATTGATGGATACTATATTGAATTTCTTCAAGTAGTGTCTTCATGTTCATTAGCATGCTTCCTTTAGTGAAAGAGTGGGCAATAGGGACAGATGGCTGTAAGTTCACATTATGCAGCAGGAAAACAGCTTTAAAATTTTGCTGTGAGTAGTTGCCATTCAGATGTAATGTTCTTGTGACAATTCCCCAAAAACTCCATTTGTATCATGGTAGTAGCAAAGTAGACCATTTACTATGAATAATGTTGCCAAAACTTGGTTTCTTTTCTATAGTTAGATACTTTGACATTGTTAGCATTTCTGCTTTAGTCTTGAGATGAAACATTTGGTTTTATCTTTGGAGAGGGCTACATCTTTAGCGAGGTCATTTAACTCATCTTTGGTAACAGCTGAGGTCCTGATGTCTCTTTTTCAGTTGTGTACTTGAGATTGACTGAAGTTCTCAGGTCTCTGAAAATAGTATTTCGTTGCATTCCATTTTGTTTTCCAAAGAGTCTAGTCCATGCCTGTGAAGGCATCAGAATTAGCATACTGTCATTATGAGGGATTAGTCTGATTGCCAAATCCAGGTCCAGATAAAGAATCTTATGCTTATACTTTGCTGAAAATTCAGTTACACTAACATTACAAAAGTAACAATCACTGTCACAGTCTTTCGGCTCCATCCATATCATAAGTATGGTAAACAGCATCAAGATTTTCCTTTTGTTCAGCCACTCACGTAATCTGTTTGAACAAGTGGTACAAATAATACATTATTCGCACCTTATTCTGGCCACCCAGAGAACATTCAAAGTATAACTGGTAAATTTTGACAATATTTGTCATGATCTTATGCCACTGTGAGTTAGGAAAGAGCCACACATACACATGGCAGAATTTGTTTAGGTTATTTTTATGCTTTTGAGGTTGAATATGATTCATTGGATCCTACCAGAAACAAATTGCATAAATATGAATGTTTAAACAATAATTTTATTCATGAAGGTTGGTTGAACAGGTGTGTGAGTAATCACAAAATCTAGATGCAATGGAGTAAAACTGAAAATAAATTTGGAGTTGGCCTCCAAAGATATGTTCCACAATTTTCCCCCCTTTCTTTCTAATGAAAAGTACTTATTGACCTGTGTAATTTACTAGAAACAAAACATTTGGACATAAAATAAATTCCAAAAAAAAAAAAAAAAAAAAATGATAGAATTCAGTTAAAACACATGATGTAATAATATTCTGTCATTTGTGTTTTGATGATAGTTTTAGTTCACAATCCAGGAACTCAAAAGCATATGCCTCTAAAGGGCGAAGATTGTTCCAGCAAGCATTATATACTTTCATAAATGATTCCAAAATTATTTCTTTCCGTTCGAATGCAACACAGTTTTTTGTGAATGGATTGTAATTCTTGCATATTTGTTCCCTTTGTTCATATGCGTTTTAGAATAAATGCACTTGAATTTCAATCATTAAAATTGATAACTGACTATCAGCTTTCCATTTGGATGTTGACACACACAAAAAAGAAAAGAGATAATCCCAAACACGAGTTGTTTCTTGTTGATCTTGAATTTCTGTAGGTTTTAATTTTCAGGAAAGAAGGAAAGTTGTTCTAAAGAACAGAAGTGGAAAGTTTAAGTGAAGAAGATGAAAACTTGGTTCAGTGAATTTAGTATTGAACTATGCATAGGAGTTGAATAGCTGACGCATGTTATTCAGATTAGTTTGAAAGAGAGATTGGCAGGCATATGTGAGCTTTAGTATAGGCAGAAAATGAAGCTGGAGATTTGGATGCACATCATTTGCAATGTGCTTTATCCTTATCCTGAGCAGCTTTACCTGGAAGTCCGCGATTTAGATAAGGGACAAAAGTTTAAGGTAAAATGGAGGATTTCATTTCTACAAGAATAATTTCAGTTACATGATCCGAGTGAGTATTTGGATTGTCATGTCTACAATACCAGGATACCCGCAGTCCAACCAGAGGAGAAAGGAATAAATCACCAGAACATCCCATTTTGCATTGATGTAATGGAATATTCTTCAAGACACAAAGCTGAGAATGGTTATGGGTAAGGGTATGTTTCCACTTTTGAAGAAACTATCATCAAAATGCAATCTGAGGTTCTTAGAGGAACCTAAGATACACTGCTAATAACTGTATACTTTGAAGAGCTGTTGGTAAAAAAATCTGTAGTGTCAAGTGTGCAGCATTGTAGTAAGGACTTGTAAATGAGCAAGTTGTGCATGGTCATTAGCAAAAACCGTGGCATATCTACCAGCTGGGTCCATACAAATTGAAGCCATCTGTAGTTATTAAAATCTTGAAATAAATTTTTCACCCAGTTGGTAAGGTACGCTGGAGAAAGTTGTTTTTAAGAAAGAAAGCAAGTGAATTTGACAGAATGTGTTAGAAAGTCTTTGACAAGGAATATCAGAGCAGACACATGCACAAGCACCATCTTTAAAGCGAAAGGCATTATATGCAGTGCTTACCTGTAATATGTTTAAGGGATGGTGTATGTGATTCTAGAAACATTTAAAAAAAAAAAAATTTCTGAGAAACCATGAGATCAAATGTAATGTTTATTATTATTATTATTATTATTTAACTTGTAATTAATTCACTGTAGGTGGTAGATGACTTTCATCAACCGGTGAAATACCACCACTTTGCTTATTGGAGGCTTGAAGTGGTGAAACCCATGTTTAGTCTCTACAGCAAAGTTTCCGGCACCCCCCTCCCTCCATACTTCTCCTTCAACCCTGCACGGTACTAAGTACTATAGGTTTTGATACCTATCATGTTTGGGGTTTTCATAAAAAAAAAAAAAAAAAAAAAAAAATCGGATAAGCTTGCTGGCTAAGGTAAAGAAAGCCAACACAAGAACCCCGGGAACTTTTACCAGTCAAAAACGTTTCCTGGTACCGTAGCTTCTCCCTGTATTCTTGTTAAACAGATGGTGCTTGTTATTGGTAGTGGCAGTAGAAGTCGATAACGATGTATTGATTAGTTTTTTCTTATTATTAAAAGCAGATTATCGGAGTTCATGAGTGGGCTGACATTTACTTATGGGTACACCCTAAGACTGAGGCAGTCTGGAGGGTGTACCCATAAGTAAATTTCAGCCACGAAGGCATTACACTCATGAACTCCAATAATCTGCTTTTAATAATGAGAAAAAACTGATCAGTACATCGTTATCAACTTCTACTGCCATTACTGATAACACGCAACATCTGTTTACCGAGAATGCAGGGAGAAGCTGCGGTACTGAGAAACGCATTTAACCGCTAAAAGTTTCCCGTGGTTCTCATGTTGGCTTTCTTTACCTTCACCAGCTAGCTTTCCTGTGTGTGTATAGCTGAAACACAAGTGCTGAGTTTATCAGTAACAGTATTGTTAATCATTATTTTCACTACTAGGTTCAGAACCTCTTGTGAATACAGTTTTTACCCCCTTATTTTGATAAAAGAAAATTGCAGTGACAGCTGAATATTAAAATTTACTTTTTAAAATAAATAAATATATATACAGGCTGGCCTCGATTAATTTGTCCCGCGAGCGCATCGCGCAAAACGGAAACGCGTTAATCGAATATAATAATCAATAGAAAAAATTATAATTGGTCCTTGACCTTCTAGAATGTCTATAAAGAATTTAAAAAAAACACCTTTTAAATAACTTTTTAACTGTATACAATGTAAAAGATAATGAAAATAATTATGGAATTAAATGTTTATTGCATAAAACAGCGGTTCCCCAACTGTGCACCGCAGAATATTTTTAAATTTTCGAGGGAAACACAGCGATACTCGACATCTGCCGGACACTGTCCGAACTACTAGCTCGAGGTAGTTCACAGTTTCAACATTTCTTCAGTTGTTTGGACCTAACTACTAAACGGAACTGTTAGGTATTTCTTTTGGTCTGGGTGCGCCTTGAAAAAATTACTGAGACAATAAGGAACCGAGAAAGTTTAGGAACCTCTGACATAAAATACACAATGAAGAAATGACTGTTGCGGAAATATTTGAACAGTGTTGACTTTCTCTTTTCATCAGTCAATTTCCGATTGCCGACAACAATCTTCTCTGGGCCCTGGCGAAATAAATATCGCAGAGAACCTCAAACCTTTTGTTTGAGGTTCTATGTGATACGAAAGATTTCATCTAATTCTTTTACCGTTATCTCCTTCGCAGTAACATTTGCATCTGGCTCATTTAAAATTTTGAATTTTTATGCAAGTATGCATTGACTTTATTAGCAGGAGACAAACAAGTAACACGTCTTCTTCCGATGGTTGATGGAACACACTGAGGCAGGCAGCAGGCAAACGTTTGTTTATTGACCGTATGACTCACGGTAAGCTTAACACGCGTTAACTGGAAATTTGCATCGTGTAAAGTGAAAAGTGGTATAATTTTTCAAATATTGTTAACTGAAAATCGCGTTAATTGAACTTGCGTTATGCGAGGCCTGGCTGTATATATATGTGTGTGTACAGGTTAATAAATATAATATTGGTGTAAACACACCATAGACAACTCTTAAACAAAAAACTACATTAGTAGTTTGAATGGCATCGTTTTATCTGTGTCTCGTATTGTGCTCTTCCTTCACAAGTTGCCATGTATTGCACTACCTTGAATAAGTAATGCTTCACTAAAAGAGACTATTGTTACTTAATCTCAGTGGGCACCGTTTCAAGGCTTGTTGGCCTTTCATCGATGGGTGGGCAGGTACTCTAGTATTGCAGACATGACAATCCAGTTGTGAAGATAATGCCAGAAGGTGTATGTGATAATATTTAAGTAAAATCAAATGCAACAAGGCATCATATCTTTAAGAGTATAATAATCTATATAATATTGGTGTAAACACACCATAGACAACTCTTAAACAAAAAACTACATTAGTAGTTTGAAGCATTACTTATTCGAGGTAGTGCAATACATGGCAACTCGTTGTGAAGGAAGAGCACAATATGAGATACAGATAAAATGATGGCCTTCAAACTACTAATGTAGTTTTTTGTTTAAGAGTTATCTATGGTGTGTTTACACCAATATTATATAGATTATTATACTCTTAAAGATATGATGCCTTGTTGCATTTAATTTTACTTAAACAGGTTAATAAAGAAAAGCAGCAGTTTTGAATGCCTGTATTTTTTGATATACTGAGGAAGGATTGGTGAATTTGGTACAATAACATATGTATGACATAGAGTTCATTATTCAATGAAAACATAATCAGTATCTTAATTTTAAACCCAGTATTAGTCAGTTTGGTATTTAAGGACACCATAATAACCAATACCAGCCCAGTACTTCAAAAAATATAAGCATTTAAAAGTGGTGTGCATTTTGTTGATGACTCATGTATATTAATAAGTTTACTGATTATTAATATACTCATTATATTAATAATCAGTTTGGAAAAATCAATATGCAATTATTCCATCAAGAAGCTTTAAGCATTTCCATCATGAAATATCAGTAAAGGAGAAGAAGTAAGCATGCTAGCTATTTTTCTTTGAGAAAGGTTGTATATTGATTAAGAACTTTCAATCTTGGAATATTGCATTGGTATTGATACTGTTACAGGATTAACTACGAATTACAGTTGCATAAATTGTATAAAAAAAGAAATGGCAGTAATACTAGTAAAGTCTAGTAATAGCTAAACGTTGATGGCAACTTTAAATGTTTATTGGTATTAAACTTGTATTTTAATTCTTTGTGTGAAGAATATTGTACCATTTGTAAAAGAACTTTGCTTAATGTACTCAACTTAACTTTCTACTTGTTTGTAGTTGTTTAATGCAATCTAGACAGAAAAATCACTTGAGTTAAGAAGAACATTACCTCTCAAACTTCTAGCATTCAGAGACCCAAATGTGGCAGTTGAACACTCACTCTGTTATATAAATTACAGACTGGATTCTAATGAAAACTTAGTCAAGACTAAGTATGAGTTAAGTGTATATTAATATTTCATAGTCACCCATTGCAAAAGTTTTAAAGCAGAAGGCAGAATTGATAAATTGTCAGAGTGTATCAGAAGTGAAAATATCACTAAATCAAAGATTTTTGGGAAAAAGAAGTTAACAAACTTTTATATAGTGTATTGAGAGTTATAAAAAGAATTGTAGACTTCAGCCTCATATATATGGTGTTAGAAATATAAGCATAATGTACAGTCAACTTTTCAGCCCTTGGCCACTCCCCACAAGAGAACTATCAATGTGTTGTTTCTCAAAACATGATCTGCAGTTTTGCTCATTTATAGATATGCCAAGTAATACTTCTGTGCAAGGTATTTAGCTGCCAATACCAACTGCAATTATCTCCAAAAGAAAAAGAAAAAAGCCAAATTGAATTGTTGCAGCTTTAACAGCTATTGTATTGAAAAACTGGAGGAGTTGTAATTGGGTGACTCGTGTGTAATCTTTCTACCTTCATAATGCACATTCTGGTTGTTTTATAAAGAAAAAATTCTTTTCCTCTGTGAGCAAACTATAATGCTTCTTATTCCTTTATTCAGCCGAAATTGTACAGCTCCCCCCACTACAAATGTGACACATCTTACATCCTAGACTCTTTCTTGTCAGATGGTTGATTGTGATGACTGCAGTGTCTTTATATCCACAAAGCAATCAGTGGTGGAAATGAATGCGAAACGTTTCTTAATTTGCAAGTCACAGAAACTTTACAGGAGTATGTACTTTGGTCATGGATATAAACACAAGTTGCCAGTGAAGAGCTTCTTGCAATTACCTTTTTTTATTTATTTAAACCAGATAGAAGTGTACAACCTGTTTTTTGCTTCCCTTTGCCTCTCCTCTTGAAATGCACATGCAAGTCTCCACTCACATAGTAGCTGTTATGATTACAGCTTCACAGCATGCCACCAATGAAAATTTGCCTCCCCCCCCCCCCAAACACAGGAATTTAGTACATATTCTATAAATGAGTTAAATTTTAGATGGGGTTTCCACAGGAGAAGGTTGATAGTTCCCTTGTCAGTAACTTTTCCTGAAAAGAAAATACTTAGCCACATTTTTCTTTTGTGATTGATGCTGAGATACTCCAGAAATTAGCAGTTTGGTTAGATGAACAAGCTGTTGTCATCATTAAAACTCATTTACAAGGCAGAGCATGGAACTTGAGCTAGACCAGTAATTCCCACAGGATTCTGAACTGCTTCTAAAGCCTGACAAATCTGGAGAGTTTTCTTAACAGCCTAGAGCATAAAAGGAAAGTTAGACCATTTGAAAACTAAACAAGATTTGGTGTGCAAGAAAAATCTGAAAAACCTGACATCATGGTCTTTTCACTTAAACCCACACATCATAATTCATCCTGTGATTGATGGAGTCTTTATCCCATGCAGTGAGAGATCCAGTATGATCGTTGATTAAAAATTAAGATGTGCATAAAACTGAAAGAACATCATAGCTTAAAAAAGGTGGATCAGAGGGCAGCCAATGAATAGTCATTTTTAAGTATGCATGGCAGAGAACATGAATTATTGGAGTACTTCTGTATTTGACTTCCAGCATTCTCCAGTTACTTAGTTGTTCTGCAAAGCTGATATAGATGCTATCAGTTGTTGTCTATGTTAACCAAGAATGTAACATATATCCTTAAAAAAAAAAAAAAACTGATCTGTTAAAGTGATGCAGCAGAATAAGTTTCTGATAAGGAGAGGATAGGAGTGGTCATTGAAGTTTTTTGGTGTGTTGATTTGAGATTCTTTACAATCTGTTTGAATAAGTTGGTTCAGGTAAACTTACTTTGTGTGGCTCTCTGTCATCAGTGGAGCAGGAGCTTGTATGTTAAACTATATTAATATTGCAGTTAGTTATATTGTACTTATGTTTAAAAAATTTATTGCGTTTTCTATATTTCTTTTGACATATTGTTATTTATTAAATTATTTATTATTTTCCAGATGAGGAAAGCACATCACTTCCTACAGATATCAATGGCAATGTCTGTCAGAATAGAAATGGTCATCATTCAATTATAACTCCATCTCTTACAAAATGTGAGACACTTGGTGGAAGTTTAAATGGAGGTAGCATAATTTATGAAAGCCAATCTCCTAAGTTAGAAATGTCTCAACGCAAGGGTAAAAAAGTACGCAATTGTGCTGAAAGTCAGAACTTCATCCTATCCGAAAATATTGCTGGACATAAAGGAGAAGTTGAAATTGATGAACTTCTGAACTTTATTCAGTCATCTGGTAAGAAAAATAGAATGACTAGAGGAGGAAGTTCTTGTCAGAACACACCGGGAAAATATTTGCTGGTTGACAGCGACAAAAAAAATGAAAAGATTATTTTTAAGGAAACAAGATCTAATAGTGGCATTACTAAGTATATTGATAAACAGAATTCCATTTCTTTTAGTAGAGATGAAAATAGAACTACCGAAAGAAGTAAACATCAGTCAAGTGTAATGTTAAAGGTTGAAAATGAAAGCATCCCTTCCACTTCAGCTGATTATAGTAAAAAAGGTGAAGAGAAGTATATTGACTGGAGTAGTTGCATTCCTGATACTCCAGAAGAGAAGAGAAGCTATTCTCACCGTGATGATAAGTCTCCAACTGCATCATCGGATGCTTCAGTGAATTGTGACTCTGCAGCAGATAATGAAGTCTCTAGCTTTGTTAGAGATTTTTATGCTGTTACAGATCCAGAACAACAACCTGAAGAAACTGAGTTTCGAGTTGTGGTAAAAAAACAGAAGAAACGGTACCAGCCAAAAAGATTAGATTCATATAAACGTTATAGTAATAGTGCAGGACCATTTGAAAATGAACAAGGATTTTATTTCCACGATCGGTACTCACACAATGGTAGGATTATGTTTCTTTCTAATGGTACACTCTCACGACGCAACCAGTTCAGGAGATTTGATTCCTTCCGGCGCAAGTCTACTAGTAGTATGCCACCATCAGAGCATTCCTCTGCTGATAATTCTGATCTAGATAGTGTTCATTCGCTTCCTGTTGGAAATTCAACTTCTACTCCTTCTTCATCTCTGACACCACAGGCATCATATGCAGATATTGCCCGATTGCCTTCAGCATCGAAAGCCAAGTTACAAACTTCTCATAATTCTAGTCTTCATATATACTCACAAGCTCCCTGTATAAGACGAGACTGTCGTAAAAGTTCAGACAGTTCAGAAACTAACGGTCAAACAGTCAGACACCCTTTAGAAAATCAAACTCTAATGAACCAGTTAACTGATAATTCATCTATAAAATCAATGATTCCTGAACAGATAATCATAAACAGTAGGTTCAGTGAAAATAAGGCTTACTTTCCTTCAGACAGTAAAAACGTTGTTAATTCATTACCAGGATCACAAGGAATACCACAAAGTGTTCATATTTATTCTGTAAAATACCCAGGACATAATATAACACAAAATGTGAATCCTGCATTTTCTGTACTTAATAATGGTATGCCTTCAGATGTAAAAAGTGGACCATCACGTATTTCATCCAACCCTAAAAAACATGAAAATTGTGAAAGTTATGGGGATACCCCTAGAAATGTTTTAGTGAGGCACAAATCTGTGTCATCTAGACAACTTCCAGCTGTAGTTATTATGGATAATTGTCTGCCTTCAGGTAATCTCTGTGGTGTTAGCTTTGGTTTTGACATTGAAGAAGTTCTTAAAAATGGTTCTAATGCCATTTCCCCTTGTGCTGTTCTTATGGAACAAGGTGCAGTTAACAGAACAACAGTGACTTCAGCTGGTGAAGATACTCTTTCTGAATTAAAAGGAAAACCTGTGGTTGAACTTGTAAAGAGAGCAGAAGTCATGTATATTGGCCACTCTCAGACCAAAGGTGCTCCGGCAACTAATGTACAAAGAGAAAACAAAGAGGGTCAAATTTTTACCCCACTTATTATTGAAGGAAAAAATTATGCATGGAAAGACTGTGTTGGCGACACCGAAAGTTTCAACTATATCCAGATTGTTAGTTTTCTTGCACAGGGTAAGTAATTTATAATTTTATTATTTGAGATAGTAGTGTTTACTGTGCATGATAATAGGTGCAGAAACTGAACAGAATAGTTACTTATGCACACACTTGCACTAGGTCCATTGAAAAGAATTTGATCCACTTGCACTGATACTTTGATTAATCTTCACCCTCCCATAGAGCAGTGATGTGAAAATTTTTTTGCGGTCACCAAAAATTAGTTGCAATTCCAACTTTGATTTTTATTGTCATTGTATTTGGGACTAAATGTGTGACAATGTGTGAATGTTTATTGGTTTATTTAAAGAGTGGAATCAGTTCTTTAAATAATTAAATCTTTCTTTATTTAGGTGATATTTAGTTGATATAAAACTAAATTATTGAATAAGAATATTTAAAAATATATAAATTCTTTGTTCTTTTTGTATTTCCAAAAGAATTTTTTTACAGATTAATATGGCATACCTCTTTCTGCTTTTCACTGATATTTTATTTGCAACTGTGCTTGTACAGCACTGCTATAAACTAATTAAAACAAGTTAACAAAGTCATAGCAGTATCAAGGCCTTATTTATTAGAGTAAGTTTCCTATGTTAATGCATTTAATCCCCTTGTCAGGACTGAGAACACCTTAATTAAAAATTATTCTGTTCATGTAGTTATCAAAATTTACAATCAGTGTAATTTACTGCATTTTAAATATTCTATTCTACTTTCTTTCCAGAGGCAAAGTTACAAATTCTTAATCACAACCATCCCCACATTCTTTAGCAGCCATAACAAATCATACTGTTCCCCTCTCAAATGGAAATAAAATGCAGCTGTGCTTAACCCCTGCTGTAGAGAAACATAAACCACAGAGAATGGCATGATATGCTATGTTTTCTTCTAGATAGGTTATTCAGACATGCTAAAAATTAGCAATTGTGCTGTAATACTGGTGAATGCAAGGCTTTACATTTGGACAGCATTAATCTAAGGATACTGTACCACACTTGGGAAGCAGCTGGTGATGGGCATAATCAAAAGATTTGATTATGGCATTTTCATAATTGATTATATGCAAATTAGATGATTACAAAATAAATAAGAAAAAAGGAAGAAAAATAAAAAACATAACAGCAGAAAGATTCAATCCAGTATTATCAAAACTAAAGATAAAGTGCTCTTACTTGGCTAATAGTTCCATTGTGTCTCCAATACATAAGGGCTGAACTAAGAGTGAAGTGGGAAATTCTGGCCAGTTAGCCTAACTTCAGTCTAAGTAGAGTAAACCATGGAGACGATGGTCAAGTGTGGAATTCAGGATCATTTAGATATAAATGGAATTCTGAAGGAATACTCAGCATGGTTTTGTAAAGGGAAAATCATGTTTAACTAATCTGGTTAACTATTTTGACAGGGTCACTCAAGAGCTAGGAATAATTTTGAAATTGTTTATATGGATTTCAGCAAAGCATTTGACTCAATCCAATATGAGTGATTACTTTATAAGCTGGAACAGGTTGGAATCACAGGGAAAATCCTTAGCTGGATGGCTTAAGGGCAGGAAGCAGAGTGTTGTGATAAATAGTTATTTCTCAGATTGGGTTGATGTAAAAGGTGGGGTTTCCCAAAGATCAGTATTAAGACCCCTGTTGTTTTTGATTTTCATAAATGACACTGATGAAGGGATAGAGGCCGCGATGTTCAAATTTGCAGATGATGTAAAGATTGGTAGAGTAGTTAATGATCACTGCCAAGCAGAGCTTCTTCAGAATGACCAAGATAGACTTCAGCGATGGTCAGAAAAATGGCAGCAATGCTTTAATCCAGCAAAGTGTAAGGTATTGCACCTGGGGGAACAGTAACCCCAAAATAACTTATACACTTAGTGGAGTTGAACTAAAGCCCATAGTGGAGGAAAGGGACTTGGGTGTTACGATACAGTCAGACAATGAAGTTCTCCAAGCATTGTAGATTGGTTGCAAGGAAGGCCCATGGTGTCCTATCAATGATTTATCAAACAATTGCTAGTAGAGATAAGGATGTCATAATCCCATTATATAAGGCTATTGTTAGACCACACTTGAATACTGTGTTTATGTATGGAGACTGCTCTTTCTTTAGGTGCAGTAATAGCTAATTGAAAGGGTCCAGAGATGAGTAACTCACCTGGTGAGTTACTAATCTTTGGACCCTTTCAATTAAGGACGTCCATATGAGGAAAGACTGAATATGTGGATTGCAGAGCTTGGAAACTAGGCACCTTAGAGGAGACTTTACTGAGGTATTTATGGCTCTGAGAGGCATAGGCAAAATAAGTGAGGACGAAATTTTCACAGTTATAAATGATTCTAGATGGGCCATAATTTCAAGTTATGGGGTAGGGGAGATTTTTAGACTGGATTGCAGGAAGTTTTATTTTATCCAGCGAGTTATAAATTCCTAGAATAAGTTACCTACATGGGTGGTAGAGGTGGACAGTTTGGGGAAAATCAAAGGTCAGCTGGATAACTACCTACGGAAGGAGGGAAATGCATGGGTTGTCTATTTCCTTTTCTCTTATTAATTATTATTTTTTAAAAAAATTTCTTCTTCTTATTATTATTATTATTTTTTTATTATTTTTTTTTTTGGCTGGTGCAGCTTAAGCCATAGGCTTCCTTGCAACATGTGGCCATTACTAATACTAAGTTCAGCCACTATTGTTGCTGGTTTTATAATCACAAATTTGCATATAATTGATAATGAAAATGCCATAATCGATTATTGCAGATTTCATAATTAACTAATTTGCATATAATTGATTATTTCAGTTATTGAAATAACCGATTATTAATCATTTGATTATGCCCACCACTAGCATCAACAAATTCAAGATAGTTGATAATGATAAAAGACAGTTTGATGTGATGTCCTTTGAGAAGCACAGGTGGCTTGCTAGTTTAGCTTTGAGGGTTTTGTCAGTGTTGTATAGTACGAGAGAGATTCTATAGTCTGGTCTATGAATTTCAGTTAGCCAGCCCAGAAAACAATGGCGTTTATTATATATATATATATTATAATTAGTAATAATAATAGGCTGTAGTGATAAAATAGAATGTCTATAAAAGAATGAAAATATAATAATAATATATAATAATGGATTATGGATCTGGGACACTGCTAGTAATAGCAGAAATACCCAGCATAATGAAAACCATAATGTAATATATGCGAATGGATGATAAGTATATGTGTAGGAGTGCTGACCTGACAGGTGTAGTTACAATGGAAAAATTTAAAAGTGCCTGAAAAATAAAAGCAGATTACTTAAACTTAGATCAATAAAATAAAAATAAAATATAAATAGTACTTAATGCTGCCTAAGATTTTGGCTGCCAGCCCTTGATGACGTAGCTCAAGTCTTAGGAACTAGTGCTATTTATATTTTCTTTTTATTTTAGTTTTATTCTTTTTTTAAGTAATCTGCTTTTATTTTCAGGCACTTTTAATTTTTTCTACTACACCTGTCAAGTCAGCACTCTTACACGTACACTTATCATCCATTTGCATATATATATGAAATTAGTGTTAAAATGTAGAAAAATAGAGAATTAAAAAAAGTGTCAGATCAGCTTAATGCCATCAAGGTATCAATTAAACATTACATCTGTCTGTAAAACTTATATTACAGTATTTAATGAACAGCATATCATGGGAATCAAGTGAAATATAATTAGAATATGGAATATAGGTATTCAGAGTAAAAGTATACCTGTAGCATCATAAGGCCAAAGTATTTAGTTAACCTAAGTTGGACTTCATTGTTATACCCTATAATTAAACACATAATATAAAATAATAATAAAATAAGATGATAATGAAGCTAATACTAATAATTACTAATAAAAGGTTCAGTGAGATTAAGATAATAAGATTCAATGTATATTGAATGGTATGTTTTCTAGGGCTAGCACCACTCAATACATCCTATCAATAATTGGCTAAGGCTGTCTGTTTCTGTTTGTTATTTGCCAGTATATCTAGGTTCAAATTATTGAAATTATAGTTTAAATTGCTCTAAAGGTATATATGCAATTTATGTTAAATTTAGCAGTGCAGAATGGCAGAATAACAGCTAGCCCGACAGATAGCAGTGAATCAAAAATAATAATGAAAAATAATGAAAGTGAGTGCCAACAATAACTTTGTTATAGGTTTATTTACTAGTGAAAAATAATTATGTAGTGAAAAGGAAGGGCTTTTGCCGATTTAAGACGAAAAGAAAGAGGAGTTCGGATAGCTATAGTACCACAATTTCCCTCGAATTGCTCTAATAGATTTTGAGGTATAAAAAATTAGAGTTAGCAAACATAAAGAAAGAGCATATTATAGAGATACTTCGGATTTACTGGGATTGTAACTGCCCGTCCCTTTAGTAGGGATCCTGGTATTACAGTAGGTAGTGATACTTGAAGTAAATTGAAGATTTACTTCAATAGAACACACAATATATTATTATTATATATTATGTGTTTAATTATAGGGTATAACAATGAAGTCCAACTTAGGTTAACTAAATAGTTTGGTCTTATGGCACTGTAGCTATACTTTGAATACCTATATTCCATATTCTAATTATATTTCATTTGACTTCCATGATATACTGTTCATTATATATATATATATATATAATATAAGATTAATATGTACGTTGGTGTGTGTGTGTGTGTGTGTGTGTGTGTGCAGTAAACCCTCGATTTAACAGACCGAACAAATAATAATACAGTAACGTACATATTAATCTCGACCATATTATTTTTTTTATACAAAACTTCAGTGTTATTATTAATTAGAAATTAATAATAATTACCTATTTCCATTATTGCTTTGATAATTATTTACTTTTATTTTTATAATCAAATTAAGGAAATTGTTTTTTATTCTTTCTGAGAACGTGTTCAATTAGCTGTTTTCCCAAATAACAGGTAAGAGCAGGCGATGACTTGCGAGCTGAATGTGACTCGGGACACTAAACGGTAGGTCTACCAGCTTGCTTTGTTACGGTCTCAGTCTGCCTCAAGCTATCATGCAGTCAGGTTGTGTACAGAGTGTTTCTGTGATTTCTGAATTGTGACTTTATTTATTAAATAGTTTTGCAATCCTTACAATTTAAAATGGCATCAAGTGATAGAGGAGTTAAAAGAAAGCATGTGAACTTAAATGTGGCACAGAAATTAGAGCTAATTGAGAAATTGGAACAAGGCATCTCAGTAGCACGTGTTTGCGAAATTTACGGCATAAAAAAACAAACTGTTTCTGATATCTGTAAATCAAAGCCAAATTGCAACATTTTTCTTTAAAATACAGTGTTGATAGCTCTAAATGTGGTTCCTACAAAGGGGAGTAGAAAACACATTAAAGTTGCGCAAGATAAAAACTTATTATTACTAAACTTATTAAACTTATTATAAGGAAACATATTCCTTATTATGATTTAATAATTTTATATTGTACAGTACTGTATATTGTATTAAAGCTTTTTTTTTACATTAAGAACAATAAAAAATGCCCCCCCCCTCCCCAGGTTACATTTGATTTAATGGACTTTTGGCATTAATGGACACTCCTTCTCCCCTATTAGTCCGTTAAATCGTTTACTGTATATAGAAAACTAATAAAAATTGCTATTGTTTTCTTACTTATTTTTTTACTGTATTTGAACATTTGAATTCTCTAATAGTTTTAATTATATTGTAAATGATAGGCAGAAAAATTAAGTGAACTACCAAGACCCTTAGGAATTAAGTGATCTTGAAGATAAAAAAAAAAAAAAAAAATGGAAACTGATAAACAGACTTCTGCAGTAGATAAAGAGGTGATTATTTCATTGTATAAAGCAGTGGTTAGCCCACATCTTGATTGAATATTGCATACAGTGAAAATATCAGACCTGATAAACTGCTTAACTAATTTACATCTTCATGTGACTAGATTGAAATATTAAAGGCATTAAACAGATTGAGTAAACTAAATGCTGAGGAGTCTTTATTCTTTTTATATATTTTTCCCTAGTCAGCAGTACCATAACCATTGCAAAAATGAAATCGGAAGTTGAATAAAATATGGCAGGTTATTTGTTATATAATTACGGAAAACTCTCATCTGACTAGGTAATCTTGTACTACTATGATGATGTCATCACAGAAGTGTGATTTCTACTTCATTTCTTACTCTGTTATTTAAATCTACCACCAGTGATAGTCTTTCTTTGTCATTAGTTTTTGCTGTTCCTGAAATATGAAAGAATATTTGGCATATACACATTCACAAAATACATCAAGAGATACATAATGTATACCCAACACAAACTGGAAAAAAGAAAAATACTGCCTGATTTAAATAATTAAAAATATATATATGTTTTAAATATATGAGCAGATTTATATATACATGCCACATTCAAAATTATGTTCATATCTCCCAACTATATAGTGATAGTTCAAAAACTGATACTGCTGTGGATTCATTAATAGGCTTTCCCTACCACTTTTATCTCTATATTACTTCTGATAAAATGCAGCACCATCTCTTTGCACTTAAATTAGTACTAGAGAACATAGACCTTATAACCACTATTCACTACATGATTTATACAGATTCTATTAGTACATGCAGTGTCTTCAAAGTAGTACAGTCAGTCCTCATATAGTACGATAGTTGTGTTCCTAGAACCCCCGTGCAATGCAAAATCGTGCAATATAAATAACAGGCCCTATGGGAAAAATAGGGTTAAGTGCCGATCACCCAAGATTGAACACACATTTGTAACCAAAACATTGCCAAACACAATAAATAAAATAGTTACGTATTTTATTACGACTGTAACGTAATAAAATATTGCTAATGCTTTTGCCTCTATTGTAAGCAGACTTGTTCTTTGTTTGATTTTCTATCCAAACAGATGACAGCTGTTCCATCTCTTCCAATTCTTTGTGTCTTGATCTAATGGATTTTGTTACACTTTGAGTCGTTCCTGCAATGAAAGTTGTTTTTATTTGTTCTACATTCTTTCTGCTTCTTGGCATTGCCTCATTTAGGCCTGTAGCACGTGCAATATCACATGGTCTTTTATTTCACTCAAAGTGTTTCACAATTTCATATTTTTTTTCTCTTCTATCGACAGAGGCAGACTGGATGTAAGCCTTACCGGGGAAACCCAAGTGGTCCGGAGGCCAGTGTGATTTTGGCCATAAACAAATTTTCCCAGGTAAGAATTTTTGACCCAGTCCACCTCTGTCTATTGATATTGCTTTTCTTTTTCTCTCTGAATCTGTAGTGTCTTCACCAGGACACTTCCTTTTCACACCTTTTAAGTATTTTACTCATTTTAAGGGAATAACGCACAATTACAAAATTAGGAGGCACGCTTGATATACATAAACAAAGCTGCACGCGTGTAGCAACTGAATAAACAACACCGTAAAGGCAGAGACACACCATTAACACCTCATTAGCTCATATTTTACTAAAGTGCATTTCTGGGGGTTATTACCATAAAACAATAAAAACAATTTCTAGTTGCATTTCTGTTAGTAGAATCTGTTATAAATGGGTAGTAAAGTTGATCTGATTTCATTTGCGATAATACCAATAGCTGGAATTGTGTGGGTTTTTACGTTATTATGGTGATATGTGTTTCCCCTTCACTGATATAAAAAACATAAATACATTTTCAGAATCTTCTCTTCATTCCCATCGTGTTGCATTCAGTTGGGGTGATTCCCATTTGACTGCCATTTCTTGTAAACACAAAGCCGAATCATGCATAAGCGAATTTGGTTTGTGTTATATACGATATCGTTCCCCTATTTATAAATCGTGTATGATCAAATTTGTGTAGTGTAAACACGTTATACGAGGACTGACTGTATTAGTGTAAGTGGTGGTAAAGTACGGAAGAAAACAAACTTATACAACATGAGCAAAAAAAAAAAAAAAAACCCCACCTCATCAGTTCATCTGTAATAATTTGTTTAATTTTTCCTTAAATCTATGCAGACTATCCACTTTCACAAAGACCAGATAGAAGTTTGTTCCAACAATTAAAACAATGCTAACTATCTACTTCAGCAGTTCACTACGAACAAAACATGGTGCAGTGGCACTAACTCATTCACTAGAGAATCTTACATGTAGTTTCATGCTTTATGCAAACCAATCACCTTAGTTTATACTATGGCATCTCTCATATTGTGGGGTTAACTTCATAACTAGATTATGATTACAACACCAGGGTACCTACACGACTACTCAACAAGTCTTGAAACGATGCCGTCTGGGTGGTGGTATCTGCCAAAATTAAGTAGAATTAGTCTTCTCCATTGGTGAAACGTTACTTATGTGAGGTAGTGCAATACCATGGTAACTTGTTGTGAAGTTATATACAATATGAGATACAATTAAAACAATGCCAATTATCGACTTCAGAAGTTCACTACGAACAAAACATGGTGAGTGGCACTAACTTGTTCACTAGTTAAATGAGAAAAAATTACCAGACCATAAAGCCCCTCAAAAGAAAGATTTACTTTGATGCTTGGCTGAAATGCTTCTAGGGATTTTAAAATGAAACCACTTTTAGTTTATCATTAGATTATAAGAGAAAGTGCCAGGATGTGAAATTTTGTGCTTGTGGAAACGGATGGTTTTGGAAATTTTTTACCATCTTTCTCATTAAGTAACATTAAATTGTGTTTTACAAATAGTTTAAATAGTCTAAGTCACGTTTGTTAACTTATTTTTAAATTTAGCTGGTGATTTTGTAAGTTACAACTTGCTGTTTTTACTGCTATTGTATTGGGCATATTTTTTTTGTGTTTAGCTAAGGAATTTTAAACTTTTTAGCAAGGATGTAACTAATTTAACGTTGCAGTTGTTACGGTATAGCGTAACGTATATCTTGAACTTGATAGTGTAAGGTATAAAGTAAAACTAGATAGTTTAATACATATCACTGCATTTAGGAATCTATTAGCTTAGTGTAATATTGTCAATTAATCAATTAAATTTATTAATCTTATTAATTTTTATTGTTAATCAATTAAATTGTATTCTTTTTTTATATGAAAACCCCAAACACAAAAGGTATTAGAACCTATAGTACTTAGTACCGTGGTTGGGTTAGACGTTGAGAAGACGAAAGGAGATATTTGTTGACATTAGACTTGATCTCCGGTAGACTAATTTTCAGGAAATATGTATGAAGGAAGGTGAAAAGTTGGTTCTGTGAGTTTGAAGTTGGACAGTAAATGGATGTTGGCTGGTGTTGGCACATGTTCGGACTGTTTTGAAAGAGAGAGCAGGAATTATAGAAACAAATTCAGAAGAACAGTGCCCATGGAAGTATCTGTAGAAAAGGCAAGCAGCAGAAACAGTACATCTATGAGACAGCGAATGGAGAGACTGTTAGAGAGGAGTCATTAATTAACCTAACTTCTCTCTTCTGAATGGAATCTAAGAGGTTTTGGGGGCACCACCCCTAATGGCGAACAATATTCCATGGTAGGGCAGATTTGCAATTTGTAGAGTGTGAACAGCTGTTTCGAAGAAAAGTAACACTGAGAGTGAACAAGACAACCCAGGTTTTTTAGATGTAGAGGAAGCAGTATTTGAAATGTACTTGTGCCAAGAAAGATTAGCACTTAGAGTAATCCCCAAAAGAGATATATCATCTTTTCTAGAAATCGGAGGGTCACCAAATATAATTATAGGAGCAGAAGAATCCTTTTAGCATTAGTTGAGGCATATGATGTAAGAAAGCAAGATTATACAGCATCAGCCAAAAAAAAAAAAAAAAAAAACACATCTTCCCATTTCACCCATCCAGTCACTCCAAATGTTTGTCTAGTTCAGCCTTAAATTTATTTAAGTTATCAACTTACACAACAACAGATGGAAGTCTGTTCCAACAATCAACTACCCACTGGCTAAAGGCAAACTTCCGCACATCTATTCTAAAACTGTCTTTCCTCAATTTGAATCTATGCCCCCTCAGGTTCTTAATCTGAGTAATTGGAAGTATCCCGTCAGCATTGAGCCTGCTCAAACCATTAAAGGCTTTATATACCTCAATCAGATCACCTCACCGGTGCCTAGTCTCCAGACACTGTAATTTGCAAAACTTAAGCCTTTCTTTGTAAGAGCAACCCTTTGTACTTTGTATCTTGTTGCCCTTCTCTGTACTCGTTCCAACAGCTCTACATCCTTCTTAAAATGAGGCCTCCAGACCTGTATACAGTACTCAAAGTGTGGCCTGACCATTGCCTTATACAAGGGGATAATCACCTCCTTATCCTAGAAAAATTCCCGTATATCACTGACAAGACACCATGAGCTACTCTTGCAGACCGTCTGAACTGCTCAGAAAAATTCATATCTGCCTGCACAATTACCCTCAGGTCCTTTTCTCTCTCTACAATTGTTAGTGTAACACCACACAGTTGATACGTTACTCTGGGGTTACTGCTTCACATATACAGTATTTTAAATTTGTCAATGTTAAACTTCAGTTGCCACCTCTCAGCCCATCTGCTCAACTTTTCTAGGTCCTGTCGAAGCAGCGTATGGTCATTAGTGTCATTAAAAACCCAGCCGAAATTTGTATTGTCTACAAACTTGGACATTAAGCCTGATATACCATCATCAATATCATTAATGAATATCGAAAACAACAATAGACCCAACACTGAACCCTGGGGGACTGAATTAATAACATTAGTCCATGAAGAGCAGTGTCCATTGATTACCACTCTGTCTTCTCCCACTCAACCATCCCTTTATCCATAGCAGCAATTTGCCTCCAATGCCACATTGCTCCAATTTGTGCAGCAGTCTTCATATGCAACAGCATAAAACTCCTTTCTAAGATCCAAATATATGATATAAAAATTATTCTTTGCATCCAGTTACTTTGACTACCTCATAGTATCTAATCAGATTGGTCAGACAAGTCTTCCCGCGCCTCCGTAGCCAGGTGGGAAGGAGCAGCAGTGCGTAGCACACGCTTCTTGATTAGACCGGGGTTCGAGCCCGTCACCACCAAATACGGAGGATGCGGAAAGGTCTGGGAATGACCACCGCATATTCCCGGAGCAATATGGCCTTAGTTGCTAATGCTCCTAAAAACAAAAAACAACAAAAAAAAAACAACAAGTCTTCCCCTTAACAAACCCATGCTGTGTCTGAGCTATAACTGAAGTCGTGTCTAGATGATCCTGCAATGTTTCTTTAACCAGTGCCTCCATTAATTTCCCTGAAACAGAAGTTAAACTAAACTAACATAAGAAAGGCACCGGTGGTGGATGGAATCTATCCAGTTATATTAAAGGAGGTAGCAAAGGAATTAATCAAACTCTTAGCCATAATTATGAGAGCTTCCTTGGACTCAGGGGAGGTACCTATGGACTGGAGAAGTGCAAATGTGAACCCAATCCACAAAGCAGGATCCCTTCCTTTGATCCTCCTTTAATTCATTTGCTGCCTCATTTGATATAACTGAATAGATTCCATCCATCCCAGGTGCCTTTCTTATGTTTATCTTCAACAATTTCTCCTCCACTTTACTCTCAGTTATTAGTATCAGTAATGGCCGCATGGTGCAAGAAAGCCTTTGGCTTTTGCTGCACCAGCCAAAAAAAAAAGAATAAAACGATGATAAAAAAAAAATAATAATAATAATAATTAATAAAAGAAAATGAAATTAAACCTATCATCCTATGCGCTTCCCTGACCCAAAGGTACTATCCAGATAGCATTAGCATTAGCAGAGGCATATGATGCAAGAAAGCAAGCTTATTCAGCATCAGCCAAAAAAAAAAAAAAAACACACCACTCCCATTTCACCCCTCCGTTCGTTCGAAATACCTGTCCAGTTGAGCTTTAAATTTGTTTAGGCTATCAACTTCAACAACAAGTGATGGAAGTCGGTTCCACCAACCAACCACCCGCTGGCCAAAGGCAAATTTCCGCACATCTATCCGACATCCGTCCTTCCTCAATTTGAATTTATGCCCTCTGAGGTGATTATTCTGAGAAAGATGAAGAATCCCATTGGCATTGAGCATGCTCAAACCATTCAAAGCCTTATACACCTCTATCAGATCACCTCGCCGGTGCCTAGTCTCCAGACTCTGTAATTTGCAAAACTTAAGCCTTTCTTCGTAAGAGCAACCCTTTGTTCCATTTACTAATCTTGTTGCCCTTCTCTGTACCCGTTCCAGCAGCTCTACATCCTTCTTGAAATGAGGCCTCCAGACCTGTATACAGTACTCAAGATGTGGCCTTACCATTGCCTTATACAAGGGAATAATCACCTCCTTATCCCTGCTAGAAAAATTCCTGTATATCATTGACAAGACACCATGCGCTACTCTTGCAGCTCGTCTGCACTGCTCAGAGAACTTCATATCTGCCTGCACAATTACCCCCAGGTCCTTTTCATTCTCCACCACTGTCAGTGTAGTACCGCAGAGTTGATACGTTGCTCTGGGGTTACTGTTTCCCATATGCAGCACTTTACATTTGTCGATGTTAAACCTCATTTGCCACGTCTCAGCCCATCTGTTCAACCTTTCCAGATCCTGTTGCAGCAGCATAGCGTCAGTATTGTCCTTAACGACCCTGCCAACCTTTGTATCATCTGCAAACTTGGACATTAAACTTGATATCCCATCATCAATATCATTCATAAACACCGAAAACAACAACGGACCCAACACTGAACCTTGAGGAACTCCACTAATAACATTAGTCCACGTTGAGCAGTGTCCATTGATTACCACTCTCTGTCTTCTGCCACTCAACCATCCCCTTATCCATAGCAGCAATTTGCCTCCAATGCCACACTGCTCCAATTTGTGCAGCAGTCTTCCATGTGCAACAGTATCAAAAGCCTTTCTAAGATCCAAATATATAATATCAAAGTTATTCCCTGCATCCAGTTCTTTTGTGACTACATCATAGTATCCAATCAAATTGGTCAGGCAAGACCTGCCCTTAACAAAACCATGCTGCGTCTGAGCTATAACTGAATTCTTGTCTAGATGATCCTGCAGTGCTTCTTTAACCAGTGCCTCCATTAATTTACCTGGAACAGAAGTTAAACTAACAGGTCTATAATTACTTGTGTCAGCCTTTGATCCTCCTTTGTGAATTGGGGTTACATTTGCACATCTCCAGTCTATGGGCACCTCCCCTGAGTCCAAAGAAGCTCTCATAATTATGGCTAGGGGTTTGCATACTTCCTTTGCTGCCTCCTTTAATATAACTGGATAGATCCCATCCACCCCAGGTGCCTTTTTTATGTTTATCCTCAACAATCTCTCCTCCACTTTCCTCTCAGTTATTACAAAATCATCCAGCTCACTGCCAATGTTTACTTTACCTACATCATTCTCCTTCCTGAATAACTCCTCATGCGTGAATGTAGATGCAAAATACTCGTTTAGATTGTTAGCCACCTGAGCAGGATCCTCAACTGTTGAACCATCAATATCCAGTGGACCAATCTGATTCATCCCTTTCCTTTTCGAGTTCAAGTATGTAAAAAACTCTTTTCTGTTTTTCTTTGCATCCTTTGCCAAGGATTTTTCATAGTCTGCCTTTGCCTGCCTAATCTCCTTTGTGACTTGGTTACAGACCAACTTATATCTATCATAGGCTTCCATGTCACCCATTAATTTGTATGTATCCCATGCATTTTTCTTCTCTGCCACATGTCTCATTAGTTCATCTGACAACCATTTAGGCCTAAACCTTGAACAATATTTCTTAGTTGGTATGTAAAGCCTGGTAGCCTCCAAGATTAGTTCCTTGAATGCTTCCCATTTTGAGTTTGCTGTTGGTAACATCATCAGTTGGTCCCACTGTATAGAATTTAAATACTGTCTCAGACCATCATAGTCGCCTTTACGAAAACAAAAACCCTTCCCTTTACCTCTGATGGTAGTTACCTCCTTGAGTAAATCCCACTTCAACACACTGTGATCACTGCCACCTAGTGGTTCATTTATCTGCAGGTTCTTAATGCATGAAGAATCACTACTGATAATCAGATCAAGAGTATTGCTCCCTCTTGTTGCCTCACGAACATGCTGATGTAGAAAACAATCATCCAATAAATCCACAAGAGCCTTGCTAGTGTGCGAGTGACCAACCCACAAATTCCAGTCAATATCTGGGAAATTAAAGTCCCCCATTATAAGACTCTCAGATTTACTGGCCCACTCTATTTCCCTGTACAATATCTTATTATACTCATCAGAGTCATTAGGCCTATAGCACACTCCTACTCTCAATTTTGATTTCCCTATGCTTATGTCGCACCAAACTGACTCGACACTGCCCTGTCCATCGATGTCGACTGGCTTCACTTCCTTGGACTTTATGTGTTTCTTAATTAATAGCATAACCCCTCCTCCCCTCCTGTCCTGTCTATCCTTTCTATACACATTGTATTCCCCAAATTCCAGTTCCGCATTACTTATATCTGTGTGACACCACGTCTCTGATATCCCAACAATATCTGCCTTTGATGTTTTGAGCAATACCTCAAATTCATCAAATTTATTTACCAAACTCCTAGCATTGGTGTACACGCAGGTATACATGCACCTGTTTCTATTCTTAGCTACCCTAACACAACCCATGTGTTTACTTGTACCGCAATGACTACCAGCAGTCTCTGAAATATCCTGCATCTTGTTTTTCAGACTTCTGCTCATTTCAATAGAAGCAGTGCAAGAATCACTTCCACCTCTGCCAGTGGCTACTGTTAATCTATTAGTCCTTGTATCCCCCCCAACTAGCAGTTTTCCGACCCACCTAACACTGCCTCGACAGCATCAGCAAAAATTCTTGCACCCTTTCTATTTAAGTGTATCCCATCCCTGTAGAAGCAATCTCTCCTGTTAACAAGTACAGTCCAGGCTGAAAAAAATTCTACCCCTTGAGCCTTGCACAATCCCTCCAGGGCCGAATTGATCGACAAGGCTCTCATCATATACTCCCTCCTATCGTGTCTGGGCAGAATTGCAGACACTTTCAAGTTCAACCCTAATTCACGGCTTTTTTTCAACAGTGACCTGTACTTGCTAAGTAATTCCGCCGGTCTCCTACTCTTAATATCATTAGTGCCAACGTGTACAACTATATCACCTTTTGTGCCCTTAAAAGATGATATCCGCTCTACAACGTCATCAACCTTTGCCCCTGGCAGACATACCCTGGTCCTATTCCACCTATCCTTTTTACAAAGTATGTTCCCCGTTTCCCTGACAATAGAGTCACCAACAACTACTAGTTCCTGTGGGACCAGCGCATTCTGCCTAGGGGGCTGCTTCTGTGTTGCCTGATGACCAAGTGCAAGCTCTGGCGTTGATGTGGGCAGCTGAGAGCTTGATGGGCCCCTCAATTTATTTCCTTCGAGGGCATCCACCCTGTCCTTCAAGCTCTCATAAAGGCCCATAACAACGCTGAGTTGTCGCCTGATTTCCTTGCACTCCTTACATCGTGCACACACAAAGACATCCCCCTTGGCAGTATCATGTCCCGTACCCGACTGCTCCGCAAACATCAAGCAAACAGTGCATTTTAATAGACTGTGATTCAGAGGGCAACTGCCCCCCTCAGTTCTCCCCTGATATTCTTTGAATTTCCCCAAACTGTCAGCCTCTACCACCCATGTAGGCAACTTATTCCAGTAATGTATAACTCGCTGGCTAAAATAAAACTTCCTGCAGTCCAATCTAAACATTTCCCCTGTAACTTGAATTTATGTCCCCTAGTTCCAGCATAATTTATAATTTTGAAAATTTCGTCCTCATTCATTTTACTGTTGCCTCTCAGAGCCTTAAACACCTCAATCAAATCTCCTCTAAGGTGTCTAGTTTCCAAACTCTGCAACTCACATATTCGAAATCTTTCTTCATAAGGACGCCCTTTTACCGAACTCACCAGGCGAGTTACCCGTCTTTGCACCCTTTCAAGAAGCTCGATGTCTTTCTTTAGGTGCGGTCTCCATACTTGAACACAGTATTCCAAGTGTGGTCTAACAAAAGCCTTATATAATGGAATTATCACGTCCCTATCTCTACTTGCAAAAGTTCAATAGATCATCGATAGGACGCCACGGGCCTTCCTTGCAACCTGTTTACAGTGCTCAGAGAATTTCATGTCTGACCGTATCGTAACACCCAAGTCCCTTTCCTCCAGTACTGGGTTTAGTTGAACTCAACCAAGTGAATAAGTTATTTTGGGATTACTGTTTCCCAGGTGTAATACCTTACACTTTGTTGGATTAAAACATGGCTGCCATTTTTCAGACCATTCCTGAAGTCTATCTAGATCTCTTTGCAGAAGCTCAGCTTGACAGTGATCATTAACTACTCTACCAATTTTAACATCATCCAAATTTAGACATCACGCCCGCTATTCCTTCATCGATGTTGTTTATGAAAATTAAAAACAACAGTGGTCCTAATACTGATCCTTGGGGAACCCCACTTCTTATATCAACCCAATCTGAGGAATAGCCATTTATCACAACCCTCTGCCTCCTGCTCTGAAGGCATCCTGCTATCCATCTAAGGATTTTCCCAGTGATTCCAACCTGTTCCAGCTTATAAAGCAACCGCTAATGTAGGACTGAGTCAAAAGCTTTGCTGAAATCTAAATAACCAATGTTGAAATTATTCCCTAAATCCAGCTCGTGAGTGACCCTTTCTAAATAGCGAACCAGATTTGTTAATCATAATTTTCCCTTTACAAAACCATGCTGAGTATCCTTGAGAATTTCAATTCTATCCAAATGATCCTGAAATCCACCCTTGATCATTGCCTCCCTACCACTGAAGTCAGACTGACAGGTTGATAATTTCCCACCTCACTCTTAGAGCCACCCTTATGTATGGGAGACACATTGGCACTTTTTCCAATCCAAGGGAATATCCCCAGAGTCTAGTGATGCTCACATAATTAGCCTCAAGTTGAATGCGCACTCACTTGCCGCCTCCCTTAAGATTATAGGGTATATTCCATCATCTCCAGGAGCCTTACTGGCCTGTAGGTTCGAAAGTTTTTTCATTAAATAATCCTGCAAAATATCAATATCATTAATTACATATTTTTCAACTTTGCTCCCACAATTTCCCATTGCCACAAAAGGTTTTTCATTTGTAAATATCGATGCAAAATAACTGTTGAGTTCATCTGCAATGGCAGGTGGTGTATTTAATACTATCCCGTTTCCCTTAATTAAAGTTCCAATCTGGTCTGTCCTGCTCTTCTTGGCATTTATATATGTGAAGAATTTCTTATCCCCCCCCCCCCCTTTGCTCTGTTTGCTACTGATTTCTCATAAACTGCCTTTGCCTGTAGAACCTTTTCTGTGGCTCTATTACAGATCATCTTGTAGCTGTTATAGGCTTCGGTACTTTTTATTGCTCTGTAACCTTTCCATGCCACCTTTTTCTGCTCAAGTAATGTGGCAACTTCACTATTCGTCCAATTTGGAACCCTCCTTGTGGAGTATTTTTTTAATAGTAAATACGCATTCAAGGCATCTGTGATTAATGTTTTAAAAGCATACAACAGTTCAAATGTATTCATTCTCTGTGCGATATCTACCCAGTTAATACAGGCCATGTAGTACCCTAAGGCATCGTAATTTCCTTTTCTAAAATTAAAACCTATTCCTTTGCCTTTTATACTGCTCCCTCTCTCATCACCATCCACTGTAGAACTCCGTGATCACTTCCTGCTACTGGTTCTCCTACTGTCCGCCCTGTTATGTCATCTGATTCATGGGTGATGATGAGGTCTAGGATATTCTTTTCTCTAGTACTTTCCATGACATGTTTATACAAATAATACTATTTATAAAATAATATTACAAGATTATCTAGCTACTGCCAGAGTTTTATACACCTCGCCTCTGGCATTCCCCTCCTTGAAAACCTCTTTATGTGTGAATGCAGATGCAAAATATTCATTTAGAGTGTTAGCTACTCGAGCAGGATCATCAACAGTTGAACCATCGATATCAAGTGGACCAACCTAATTGATCCCCTTCTTTCTAGAGTTTATATAAGTAAAGAACTCTACTGTTTTTCTTTGCATCCTTTGCCAAAGATTTCTTGTAATCTGCCTCTGCCTGCCTAACCTCCTTGGTGACTTGGTTACAGACCAGCTTTTATCTATCATAGGCTTCTGTGTCACCTCTTAATTTATATGTATCCCATGCATTTTTCTTCTCTGCCACATGTCTAATTAGTTCATCTGACATCCATTTTGGCCTAAATCTTGAACAACATTTCTTATTTGGTATGAATAGCCTAGTAGCTTCCAAGATTAATTCTTTGAATGCTTCCCAATTTGAGTTTGCCGTTGGTAACATAATCAGTTGGTCCCACTGTATAGAATTTAAATACTCTCTCAGACCACTATAATCACCTTTATGAAAACAAAATCCCTTCCCTTTACCCCTAATGGTAGTTATCTCTTTGAGTAAATCCCACTTCAGCACACTGTGATCACTGCCACCTAGTGGTTCCTTTATCTGCAGATTCTTAATGCATGAAGATAATCACTGATAATCAGATCAAGAGTATTACATCCTCTAGTTGCCCCCTGAACATGCTGCTGTAGAAAACAATCATCCAATAAATCCACAAAATGCTTGCTAGTGTGTGAGTGACCAACCCAGAAATTCCATTCCATCTCCTGAAAATTAAAATCCCCCATTATAAGACACTGATTTAATGGCCCACTCTATTTCTCTGCACAATTGCTTATTATACTCATCAGATTCATTAGGCCTATAACACACACCTACTCTCATTTTTTCTTTCCCAGTGCTTATGTCACACCAAACAGACTCAACATTGCATTGTCCACCAATATCAATCGAATGCACTTCCTTAGAGTTTATGTGTAACTTTCAGTTGATAACTAAATCAACTAAGCATTTAAGGAATTGGTAGCGGATATTTGAGAAGTTGAAGCTCATTGAGCAGGATGAGGTTTCTCAAACTTGAAAGTGAAATGTAATGTATCTTCAGCAAAACTATGGATAGGATTTCTAGTCAATGGCAGAAGGTCATTAGTATACAAGAGGAAAAGAATGAGGGGAAAGAACTGAACCTTGGGAGACAACAGCATTAGTGTAGAAGTTAGAAGACAGAGAGCCGTCTACCATTAACCAGTGAGCAGTCAGAGATAAAACAGGATACTCAATTACCGAAAACAGCTGGCAAACCGTAGGATGGAAGCTTATTTAGAAGACCTTGGCCAAACACTAACGAAAGCCTTGGAGATGTCAAGAGCAACTGTTTGTGTTTCACAGAACTTTTCCATTGAATTAGTCCATAAATAGGTAACATAAGCCAGAATATCACCAGTGGATCGACACTGACGAATCCATACTGGCGATCGTTGATCAGACGGGAGGTTTCTAGGTAGTTTAAGAGTTGGCGGTTAATTGATTTTTCCATTACTTTAGAAAGAGTAGAAGTAATTCCAATGGGACAGTAATCGAATGGCAGGGATTTGTCACCTTTTTTACGAAATGGCTGGATATGAGCAAATTTCCAACCAAAAGGAAAAACACCTTTGGAATAAGAAAGTGAAAAAAGGCAGCAAAGAAATGTTAATTCAGGAGTGCACGTTTTGAGAACAAATGGAGAAATACCATCAGGTCCTGGAGCTTTCTTAGCATCGAGATTTGTCAACATCCTTCTGACTTCCTTTTGATGGAAGACCACAGGAGGCATTAAAAGAAGTGTACTAGGAATGGTGGGAGGTATTTTACCAAGATCATTAATACATGGGTTGGAAAAAAAATGAGATGCTAGTTGCCCAGCTTTATCCTTGGCTGAAGTGACAATAGAACCATCTGGTTTTGACAGAGGTGGGAGCAGAGATGGACAAAAGTTATGGCCAATAGCTTTGGCAAGAGACCAGAATGCTTGTCTACCATTAGGGCAAGAAGAAAGTTTTCAACTCTTAGCCTGTTCAAATTCTAGTTTGGACTGAATCATAACTGCTTTACAATTGTTGCGAGCTCTGGCGTAGGCAGAAAATTAAACTGAAGAATTGGAAAGAAGCCAATTACGATATGCAACATTCTTGTCTTGAACAGCCTTAACACATTTATTAGAAAACCAAGGTTTAGATAAAGGGCGAGATTTTAAGGTGGATTGTGGAATAAATGATTTCATTCCTAGAAGAATAATTTCACTGATACGATCTGAGTAAACGTCGACATTAGAAGTTTTGAAACAGTAATCCGATCAAGGAAAAGAAGAAAAGAAAAGGATGCAGGACATCCCATTTTGTATTCTTGTAATGCCAAACAACACCTGGTTAGGAATAGGCAAGAGATAAAGGCTCCTTTGTAGAAGAGACCGTCACGAGTTGTTATCTGAGGTGCCTAAAGGACCACTCACTTCGACCATCTACTTTGAAGGGTTGTTTGTGAGAAAAAGATCAAGTGTGTTGGTTGTATGGTTAGTATTGTCCTGTATTCTGTCAGGTAAAAGAACAATCTGTGCAGAGTCATTAGTAATTGCAAAAGCCTCAGCATTTCGACCAGCTGAGTCTGTGTGACTAGAAAACGGAAGCCAGCTGGAGTTGTGAACATTAAAATCACCAAAGAAAAGTGCCTCACTGTTATGAAAGTTAAACTGGAGAAAGTCAAGTTGCAAAGCAAAAAATTTGAAGAGCTCCAAGAGATTAGTGGAGTTGGAAGAATGGTAGAAACAACAGATGAATTTTGACAGAATAAGGTAGGGACATTTTAAGCCAGAGGAGATTCCGGATTGCCAAGTCTCTGATGGGGAATATTGGAACAAACATATGCACAAGTACTGCCTTTGAGGTGAAAGGAATCATATAGCGAATAATTTATTCAACTCAGATGAGCAGTGGTTGATTCCACCGATAACTGCGATTTTGTCAGAAAAAGTACATGGGGGTGTGGCACACTAAGTGGAAATGGGCATTGACATTAGAACCGAGACCACGTATATTTGTGAAATGAACCAGGAAGTGTTTGGGAAGTTTAGATCATTTCGCAGATAAGTTTGCTCTATTAGTTTGACAATTCATGGTGTATTCAATGGTAAGAAAAAGTGGAATGGGGATCATGCTTTTTTTTTTTTTTTTTTTATGAAAACCCCAAACATGAGAGTTATTAGAACCTGTAGTACTTAATACCGTTGTTGGGTTGGACGTTGAGAAGACGAAAGAAGATATTTTTTGACATTAGACTTGAACTTCTGTAGACTGTAATTTTCAGGAAATATGTATGAAGGAAGGTTGTTACAGAAAACAGCAGTTGAATGAATAAATGAGGAAGATGAAAAGTTGGTTCCATGAGTTTTAATGGCTGAAGAACAATAGAACCATCTAGGTTTGACAGAGGTGAGAGCAGAGATGGGCAAAAGCTGCGGCCAATAGCTTTGGCAAGAGACCGGAATGCTCGGCTACCATTACGGCAAGAAGCAAGTTTTCTACAATTAGCCTGTTCAAAATTTAGTTTGGACTGATTAATAACTGATTTACGGTTGTTGTGAGTTTTGGTGCAGGCAGAAAATGAAACTGAAGAATTGGAAACAAGCCAATTACGATATGCAACGTTCTTCTCTTGAACAGCCTTAGCACATTTATTGGAAAACCAAGGTTTAGATAAAGGATGAGATTTTAAAGTGGAGTGTGGAATAGAAGATTCCATTCCTACTAGAATAACTTCACTGACACAATCTGAGAAAACGTTGACATCAGACGTTTTGAAACAGTAATCCGACCAAGGAAAAGAAGATTAGAAATCTCACCGGTCATCTCATTTTGCATTCTTGTAATGCCAAACAACGTGACTTTGTGAATAGCCGTGGGATAAAGGCTTCATTGGAGAAGAGACAATTGCCAATTTGTGATCAGAGGTGCCTAATGGACCGCTCAAGTCGACCGTGTACTTAGAAGGGTTGTTTGTGTGAAAAAGATCAATGTGTTGGCTGTATTGTTAGGATTGTCTGGTATTCTTGTAGGTAAATAACAATCTGTGTAAGGTCATTATTAATTGCAAAAGCCTCAGCATCTCGACCAGCTGGGTCGGTGTGACTAGAAAATGGAAGCCAGCTGGAGTTGTGAACATTAAAATCAACAAAGAAAATTACCTCACTGTTATTAAAGTTGGACTGGAGAATGTCAAGTTGTAAAGAGAGGAAGTCAAAGAGCTCCATGTGATTAATGGAGTTGGGGGAAAGGTAGAGACAACATATGAATTTGACACAATGAAGTAGAGAGATTTTAAGCCAGAGAAGATCGAAAAGAGGAGATTCCAAATTACCATGTCTGTGAGGGAATATCGGATCGGGCATATACACAAGTACCACCTTTGAGGCGAAAGGAATCATACAGCGAATAATTTGGGCACCTGAGATGAGCAGTAGTTGAATCAACTGATATCTGAGATTCTGTCAGAAAAAGTACATGGGGTTTGGCAGACTGCAAGTGGAAATGGACATTGTTGAGATTAGAATTGAGACTATTTATATTTGTGAAATGAACTAGGAAGTGTTTGGGAGGTTTAGATCTTTTCGTAGATCAGCCTACTGTATTAGTTTGACAATTCGTGGTGTATTCAATAGTAAGAAAGGTGGGGGGACATGCTGTATGAAGTACAGGAATAACTATGTATAAATATAGTGCAAATGCATCAAAAATACATAGCTATATCTGAATAAATCAGAATATTGGTAAAACGGCATCGTTTTAAGTTATATCTCATATTGTGAATACCTTCACAACGAGTTGCCATGATATTGCACTACTTCGAATAAGTAACGCTTCACCTAAGGAGAAGACTAATGTTACTTATTCTCAGATGGATACCACCACCCAGACGGCACCGTTTCAGAGCTATTTGGCTCTTCTTCGGTGGGTGGGTAGGTACCCGAGTGATGCAACGATGGCAAAACAGTTATGAAGTATAACTCCACAATATGAGAGATGCCTGATGGTGTATCATGTATTTAGACTCAAGCGTTTAGGGCATAAGCCTCAAGCTATGAAGGAGTCTAGACTATGTATAAATATAGTGCAAATGCATCAAAAATACATAGCTATATCTGAATAAATCAGAATATTGGTAAAACGGCATCGTTTTAAGTTATATCTCATATTGTGAATACCTTCACAACGAGTTGCCATGATATTGCACTACTTCGAATAAGTAACGCTTCACCTAAGGAGAAGACTAATGTTACTTATTCTCAGATGGATACCACCACCCAGACGGCACCGTTTCAGAGCTATTTGGCTCTTCTTCGGTGGGTGGGTAGGTACCCGAGTGATGCAACGATGGCAAAACAGTTATGAAGTATAACTCCACAATATGAGAGATGCCTGATGGTGTATCATGTATTTAGACTCAAGCGTTTAGGGCATAAGCCTCAAGCTATGAAGGAGTCTAGACTATGTATAAATATAGTGCAAATGCATCAAAAATACATAGCTATATCTGAATAAATCAGAATATTGGTAAAACGGCATCGTTTTAAGTTATATCTCATATTGTGAATACCTTCACAACGAGTTGCCATGATATTGCACTACTTCGAATAAGTAACGCTTCACCTAAGGAGAAGACTAATGTTACTTATTCTCAGATGGATACCACCACCCAGACGGCACCGTTTCAGAGCTATTTGGCTCTTCTTCGGTGGGTGGGTAGGTACCCGAGTGATGCAACGATGGCAAAACAGTTATGAAGTATAACTCCACAATATGAGAGATGCCTGATGGTGTATCATGTATTTGGACTCAAGCGTTTAGGGCATAAGCCTCAAGCTATGAAGGAGTCTAGACTATGTATAAATATAGTGCAAATGCATCAAAAATACATAGCTATATCTGAATAAATCAGAATATTGGTAAAACGGCATCCATCTGAGAATAAGTAACATTAGTCTTCTCCTTAGGTGAAGCGTTACTTATTCGAAGTAGTGCAATATCATGGCAACTCGTTGTGAAGGTATTCACAATATGAGATATAACTTAAAACGATGCCGTTTTACCAATATTCTGATTTATTCAGATATAGCTATGTATTTTTGATGCATTTGCACTATATTTATACATAGTCTAGACTCCTTCATAGCTTGAGGCTTATGCCCTAAACGCTTGAGTCTAAATACATGATACACCATCAGGCATCTCTCATATTGTGGAGTTATACTTCATAACTGTTTTGCCATCGTTGCATCACTCGGGTACCTACCCACCCACCGAAGAAGAGCCAAATAGCTCTGAAACCGGGTGCCGTCTGGGTGGTGGTATCCATCTGAGAATAAGTAACATTAGTCTTCTCCTTAGGTGAAGCGTTACTTATTCGAAGTAGTGCAAATATCATGGCAACTCGTTGTGAAGGTATTCACAATATGAGATATAACTTAAAACGATGCCGTTTTTAACCAATATTCTGATTTATTCAGATATAGCTATGTATTTTTGATGCATTTGCACTATATTTATACATAGTCTAGACTCCTTCATAGCTTGAGGCTTATGCCCTAAACGCTTGAGTCTAAATACATGATACACCATCAGGCATCTCTCATATTGTGGAGTTATACTTCATAACTGTTTTGCCATCGTTGCATCACTCGGGTACCTACCCACCCACCGAAGAAGAGCCAAATAGCTCTGAAACGGTGCCGTCTGGGTGGTGGTATCCATCTGAGAATAAGTAACATTAGTCTTCTCCTTAGGTGAAGCGTTACTTATTCGAAGTAGTGCAATATCATGGCAACTCGTTGTGAAGGTATTCACAATATGAGATATAACTTAAAACGATGCCGTTTTACCAATATTCTGATTTATTCAGATATAGCTATGTATTTTTGATGCATTTGCACTATATTTATACATAGTCTAGACTCCTTCATAGCTTGAGGCTTATGCCCTAAACCGTGAGTACAGGAATAACTCACATGGAGCGGTTAATTCGTGCCAAAAAAATACCGCGCTATGCAAAACCATGCTGATCGAAGTATTATTAATATGTATTTTAATGTAATGCTTTCCGACAATTTGATTATATCGGTCGAGTTGCAAAAATATATAGGTGTTTGTTTACTTTAAATTGATGCACACGAAATTCTTTGCAAAAAAAGAAACTAAAATGAAAAATACTAGTAAATACAGTACAAATGATTTTTATTGCATTTTTACATACCAAAAGAATATAAGTGAAGTATGTACTGTATTTTATTTTGAAAATTACTGGTCAGCTTAGTTTGCACACTTTTTTTGTTCTTTTTATCTGCATACACCTCTTTATAACATCGATGTCATTTTGCAACGCCTGCCTTACTTTCATACCTCGTTCAATGTTTGGATCTAGAAGAACACTCGGCGCCATACATTTCTTCTTTCCACTCATATTTTCGTATAAGGGTGTAACGTTTTTAAAAAATAATCTTTAATAAAAATACACAGCGAAAAATATTTGTACAGCTTATGCACAATCAACGACTTCACCGCTCGGAAACTAGAATGTTACTAATCTATCAAAGCTAGCAGAATCCATATATAATGGGAGTCGTGACAACAGTCAGCTTGGCATTGAATCCGTAATGCATTGGCCTACATGCTGGCATTATAATACATACATACATATCAATGTGTTGGTGCGTAACATAGTTAATTTTTTTTTTTTTTTTTTTTTTTCAATTTGTAACCGTGCTATAGCAAAACCCGCACTATGCGAGGTATTCCTGTAATGAAATTTTTGGATATGGCATATGTATGGTAAAAATATATCCTGATCCTTGACATAACGTGGCCTCGACAATGCTCCCCACATACACACTACTCAGACTCCCTCCAGTCACTATCTGGCAGAGTAGAGGTAGCAAGATTATGCACTAGCTGATCCGAAAGCCTCCTAAAGAGTTACTAATAGGTTCAGTCTGGTGTGTTAACTAGCGGCCAGCCTGCGAACACCGTTTTAGAGCAGTACCCTCGAAAAGTATGGAAGGTTGAATATTGCCATGATGGAAGAGATTGGGAAGGCCGGTACTTAGCTCTGGAGGCTAAACATGGGTTCCACCACTTCAAGCCTCCAATAAGCAAAGTTGTGGTATTGCACCGGTTGATGAGAGTCATCTACTACCTAGTATTGCCTTGTAACACAGGCGTGGCATTCCTCGATGTGTTTTGGGTGCCACACCTCAACCCCTGCATATGGAGGTGATACCCAGATTACTAACAGTCCCACCATTGTAAAGGTGCAAGCAGAGGATTTGGCAGTCACTGAACGTCTGGACTTTGCCGAAATTGGGTCCACTTAGACTTGAATGTCACCCGAATATCAGTTCCATCAGTGTTTTAGACTCCCAGGTAGCAAGTCCAGCTTGTCTAGCATATTTGAGAGAATGTCTGTGTTAACCTCAAGGACTATATGCTGTATGAAGTTTTTTTTTTTTTTTTTTTTTGTAGTTGTTGGCACATCAGCTTCTGTGACCATAATGCACCTCCCAAGGTTTTTGCAGTACTTTGATCCAAGCCCGAGGCGGGATTCGAACCCGCGACCTTTGGGTTGCCAGGAAGGTACTTTACCCACTCGGCTAGCCCGGTCAGCGCTGTATAAAGTATAGGTATAGGTATAGGTATGTTGAGGGTCTGACGGCTCCGGGGATTTCTCCCATCTCCGCGTATGTTCTTTGTATCGATTGACAGTACCCTGTCTATGCCAGAGGTTTAAAAATAATGTATGGGTCATGTGGTATGTAGTTTGTTGTGCCCATTGTTCATCCGGCCTGTTGGCCGCCGGGCCCCCAGTGGGACCCGGCGTTACCATACCTAGCGACGGGGACGCCGGCCGGGTGTACCAAGAGACTAATTATACTCTGGCAGGTCCTGCCACTTACTTTCCTGGGATTTCGGTAACGAGGACCTAAAATAAAGGTTGGAATTATCGGTAAGTTGGAGTTATCGGTTTAAGTAAAATTGCATTTAGAAAGCGCTGCGTGGGGTTTTACGCTGAAAGAACTATTTCTAGAGAGCCTAAAAGGTCGGGCAAAATTTGATGTGATTTAAATTTGGGCATGTGGGGCAGTCGCTGTACAAGAGAAAGTGTTGGGAGGGGAGGGTGAAGACTGGGGGGATGAAATAGGAAGAAGAGAGGCCGGATAGAGAGGTGACCCCCCATTTTCAGTGGGGCATGCCCGTGCCCCACCAGAGTGAAAATATGGAGAGGCGAGGAGAGGAGAAGAGCAAATACTCCCCGGAAAAAAAAAAAAAAAAACCGCACAAGGGAGTGCAATTTTGGGTCGAGCTGTATAAAGTAATGAAAAAATGAAATTAATGAAAAAAAAAGTAATGAAATTTTTGGATTTGGTTTATACATGGCAATAATATACCCAGATTCTTGACCCACAGTGTACCCAGGATTACTAACAGTCCCGCCATCATGAAGGTGCAAGCAGAGGATTTGGCTGTCACAGACTGGACTTTGCTGAAATTAGGTTCACTTGACTTGAGTGTCACCCGAGTATCAGTTCCATCAATGTTTTAAACTCCCAGGTAGCAAGCACAGCTTGTGTGGAATATCCGAGAAAATGTCTGCGACAGTCTCCAGGACCAAACACAGTATTTAAACAGAAATCATGCTCCAGACTAGAACCGCAAAGCAACAGACACAGAGTAGTGGAAATACTGTGGCTTGAGGAAGAAGAAAGGGGGGATTTCTCGAATGCATGATAGCCTGAAAAAAATTTGTAACTTGTGAAATGTTTGCAGACTATCTGGAACAGGATATGATCTAGCTATGGAGGATGTCTTTGTGTGCTAGGTGCAGAGTGTGTGAAGAAATTAGGCGCCAACTCTGTGTTCTGATTGGTATCTGTGAAAGTTAGAAGAGTATAGTAGATGCCCTCGATGGAAGTAAAATTGGGGTCCTGTCAAGCACTCAGCTGCCCTACTCAAGGCATTAGCTGAATCTTGTGCATTAGGCAACACAGCAGCAATCTTCAAGGCAGAATGCAATGGTCCCACAGGAGCTAGTTATTGTTAGTGACTCTATTGTCAGGAAAACGATAAATATATTATGCTAAAGGGATATATGAAATAAGAGCAGGGTATATCCACCAGAGACAAAAGTTGATCTTCTTCTAGAGTTGTTGGCGCCTCCGTAGCCAGGTGGGAAGGAGCAGCAATGCGTAGCACAAGCTTCTTGATTAGACTAGGGTTCGAACCCGACAGCACCAAATACGGAGGATGCGGAAAGGTCAGGGAATGACCACCGCATATCCCGGAGCAATATGGCCTTAGTTGCTAATGCTCCTAAAAGCTAAATAACAAACAAACATCTAGAGATGTTGTTTTTTAAGGACTCAAAAGGTGATATTGTTGTACAAGTTCGCACTAATGATATTAAGAGGAAGAGATCTGAGGACTTACTTAACAAGTATAACAAGTATATGATGAGAGCCGTGTCGATCAATTCGGCCCTGGAAAGATTGTGCAAGGCTCAAGGGGTAGAATTTTTTTCAGCCTGGACTGTACTTGTTAACAGGAGAGATTGCTTCTACAGGGATGGGATACACTTAAATAGAAAGGGTGCAAGAATATTTGCTGATGCTATCGAGGCAGTGTTAGGTGGGTTGGAAAACTGCTAGTTTGGGGGGAGACAAAGACAAATAGATTGACATTAGCCACTGGCAGAGGTGAAAGTGATTCTTGCATTGCTTCTATTAGAATGAGCAGAAACCTGAAAAACAAGATGAATGATATTTCAGAGACTGCTGGGAGCCATTGCAGTACAAGTAAACACATGGGTTGTGTTAGCGTAGCTAAGAATAGAAACAGGTGCAGGTATACTTGCGTGTACACCAATGCTAGGAGTTTAGTAAATAAATTTGATGAATTTAAGATATTGCTCAAAACATCAAAGGCAGATATTGTTGGGATATCAGAGACGTGGTGTCACACAGATATAAGGGATGCAGAACTGGAATTTGGGGAGTACAACGTCTACAGAAAGGATAGACAGGATAGGAAGGGGGGATGGGTTATGCTATTAGTTAAGAAACACATAAAAACCAAGGAAGTGAAGCCAGTCGACATCGCTGGACAGTGCAGTATTGAGTCAGTTTGGTGTGACATAAGCATTGGGAGATCAAAATTGAGAGTAAGAGTGTGCTATAGGCCTAATAACTCTGATGAGTATAATAAGAAACTGTACAGGGAAATAGAGTGCGCCAGTAAATCAGAGAGTCTTATAATGGGAGATTTTAATTTCCCAGATATTGACTGGAATTTGGGGGCTGGTCACTCACACACTAGCAGGGCTTTTGTGGATTTATTGGATGATTGTTTTCTACATCAGCATGTTCGGGAGGCAACTAGAGGGAGTAATACTCTTGATTTGATTATCAGCAGTGATTCTTCATGCATTAAGAATCTGCAGATAAATGAACCACTAGGTGGCAGTGATCACAGTGTGCTGAAGTGGGATTTACTCAAAGAGGTAACTACCATTAGGGGTAAAGGGAAGGGTTATTGCTTCTGTAAAGGCGACTACGATGGACTGAGACAGTATTTAAATTCTATACAGTGGGACCAACTGATGATGTTACCAACAGCAAATTCAAAATGGGAAGCATTCAAAGAACTTATCTTGGAAGCTACTAGGCTTTACATACCAACTAAGAAATATTTTTCAAGGTTTAGGCCAAAATGGATGTCAGATGAACTAATGAGGCATATGGCAGAGAAGAAAAATGCATGGGATACTTACAAATTAACACATGACACAGAAGCCTATGATAGATACAAGTTGATATGCAACCAAGTTACAAAGGAGGTTAGGCAGGCGAAGGCAGATTACGAGAAATCCTTGGCAAGGGATGCAAAGAAAAACAGCAAAGAGTTCTTTACTTATGTAAAGTCTAGAAGGAAGGGGATGAATCAGATTGGTCCACTTGATATTGATGGGTCAACTGTTGATGATCCTGCTCAGGTAGCTAACAAACTAAATGAATATTTTGCATCGACATTCACACATGAGGAGTTATTCAGCGAGGGGAATGCCAGAGGTGTATTCAACTGTAGCAGTAAGCTACAGAATCTTGAAATAACTGGGAGTAAAGTGGAGGAGAAACTGTTGAAGATAAACACAAGAAAGGCACCCGGGGTGGATGGGATCTATCCAGTTATATTAAAGGAGGCAGCAAAGGAAGTAAGCAAACCCTTAGCCATAATTATGAGAGTTTCTTTGGACTCAGGGGAGGTACCCATAGACTGGAGATATGCAAATGTGACCCCAATTCACAAAGGAGGATGAAAGGCTGACACAAGTAATTATAGACCTGTGAGCTTAACTTCTGTTCCAGGAAAGTTAATGGAGGCACTGGTTAAAGAAGCACTGCAGGATCATTTAGACAAGACTTCAATTATAGCTCGGACACAGCATGGTTTTGTTAAGGGGAAGTCTTGCCTGACCAATTTGATTGGATATTATGATGCAGTCACAAAAGAACTGGATGCAGGGAATAGCTTTGATATTATATACTTGGATCTTAGAAAAGGCTTTTGATACTGTTGCACATGGAAGACTGCTACACAAATTGGAGCAGTGTGACATTGGAGGCAAATTGCTGCTATGGATAAAGGGGTGGTTGAGGGGGAGAAGACAGAGAGTGGTAATCAATGGACACTGCTCATCGTGGACTAATGTTATTAGTGGAGTCCCTCAGGGCTCAGTGTTGGGTCCATTATTGTTTTCTGTATTTATAAATGATATTGATGATGGTATATCAAGCTTAATGTCCAAGTTTGCAGACGATACAAAGGTTGGCAGGGTTGTCAAGGACACTACTGACACTATGCTGCTGCAACAGGGTCTGGAAAGGTTGAGCAGATGGGCTGAGAGGTGGCAAATGATGTTTAACATTGACAAATGTAAAGTACTACACATGGGAAACAGCAACCCCAGAGCAACGTATCAACTCTGTGGTACTACACTGACAGTGGTTGAGAATGAAAGGGACTTGGGGGTGGTTGTGCAGGCAGATATGAAGTTCTCTGAACAGTGCAGACGGGCTGCAAGAGTAGCTCATGGAGTATTGTCAATGATATACAGGAATTTTTCCAGCAGGGATAAGGAGGTGATTATTCCCTTGTATAAGGCAATGGTCAGGCCACACCTGGAGTACTGTATACAGGTCTGGAGGCCTCATTTGAAGAAGGATGTAGAGCTGCTGGAACGAGTACAGAGAAGGGCAACAAGGTGAATGGAACAAAGGGGTGCTCTTACGAAGAAAGGCTTAAGTTTTGCAAATTACAGTGTCTGGAGACTAGGCACCAGCGAGGTGATCTGATAGAGGTGTATAAAGCCTTGAATGGTTTGAGCATGCTCAATGCTGATGGGATTCTTCCTCTAGCTCAGAATAATTACCTGAGAGGGCATAAATTGAAATTGAGGAAAGACAGATGTAGGATAGACGTGCGGAAATTTGCCTTTAGCCAGCGGGTGGTTGGTTGGTGGAACAGACTTCCATCCCTTGTAGTGGAGGTTGATAGCCTAAATAAGTTTAAGGCTCAGGTATTTCGAAAGAACAGAGGGGTGAAGTGGAAGTGGTTTTTTTTTTTTTGGCTGATGCTGCATAAGCTTGCTTTCTTGCATCAAATGCCTCTACTTAATGCTAATGTCATTGTGACCATGTCTCTAACCACACCCAGATGATAATTTAATCTTTTTAGCATTAGAAGAGGCATATGATGCAAGATAACAAGATTATAACCCAGAGGAATATCTGTTAGGTGGTATAAAAGCTTAGTAACTTCCATGATTGATTTTTACTGAATTTGCAGTTTTTAACGTCATCAGATGGTCTCACTGAATGAATTTAAAAACTGTCTAGGATCGCCGTAGTCATCTTTACGAAAGCAAAATGTCTTACTTTTTACCTTTGACAGTAGTTATGTCTTAAAAAAAAAAAAAAAAACCCTTCCTCTTTCACCATTCCATTTGCTCCAAATGTTTGTCCACTTCTTCCTTAAATTTATTTAATCTATCAGCGTCCATAATGACAGATAGAAGTTTGTTCCAGCAATCAGCTGCGTGCTGGCTAAAGGCAAATTTCAGCACATCTATTCGACAAATGTCTTTTGTCAATTTGAGTTTATACCCCCTCAACTTCGTAATCTGAGGAAGAGGAAGATTCCCATCAGCATTGAGCCTGCTCAATCCATTCAAGGCCTTATACACTTCAATCAGATCACCTTGCAGGTGTCTGTTCTCCAGACACTGCAATTTGCAGTATTTAAACCTTTCTTAGTAAGAGCACCCCCTTTGTTCTTTTCGCCAATCTTGTTGCCCTTCTCTGTACTCATTCTAGCAACACTACTTCCTTTCTAAAATCAGGCCTCCAGATCTGTATGCAGTATTTAAGTTGTGGCCTGACCATTGCCTTATACAAGGGGATAATCACCTACTTATCCCTGCTCCCAAAATTCCTGTATATCATGGAGAAGACCCCATGATCTGCTCTGGCAACCTGTCTGCATTGCTCACAAAACTTCCTATCTGATTGATGCATGATTACCCCCAGGTCTTCAGTACCCTGAGTGTAGTACCACATAGTTGATTCATTACTCTGGGGTTACTGCTACCCATGGAACTACTTTGCATTTGTCAATGTTAAATTTCAGTTGCCACCTTTCAGCCCTTCTGCCCAACTTCTCCAAATCCTGTTGCAGTAGTGTACTGTAATTAACAACCCTGCCAACCTTTGTATCATCTGCAAATGCCCACAATAAGCCTGATACACCTTCATCAATATCATTGATGAAATTATATCAAGCATACAAAACAACAATGGGCCCAACACTGAACTCTGGGGGACTCCACTAATAACATTAGTCCATGAAGAGCAGTGTCCATTGATTACCACTCTGTCTTATTCCACTCAACCACCCTTTTATGCATTCTAGCAACTTTCCCTTAATGCCATACAGCTTCAATTTTTACAGTAGTCTTCCAAATATATGATAACAAAATTATATTTTTGCACCCATTTCCTTTGTGCCACGTCATAGTAGCCATTCAAACTGGTAAGGCAAGATCTCCCCTTAACAAACCCATGCTGTGTCTGAATTATTACTGCAGTTTTGTCTAGATGATCTTGTAGTGCTTCTTTAACCAGTGACTCCATTATTTTCCCCAGAACAGAAGTTAAAGTAACTGGTCTGTAATTACTCGTGTCACCCTTAGATCCCTCTTTGTGAAGTGGGGATACATTTGCACATCTCCAGTCCGTGGGGACTTCCCCTGAGTCCAAGGATGCTTTCATAATTATGGCTAAGGGTTTGCATACTTCCTTTGCTGCCTCCTTTAATATAACTGAATAGATCCAATCCACCCCAGGTGCCTTTCTTATGTTTAACTTCAACAATTTCTCCTCCACTTTGCTCTCCGTTATTACAAAATCATTTACCTCCCTGTTAGAGTTTAGTATACTTCTGTTCTCCCCTTCCTTACAGAAATCCTCATGTGTGAATGTACACTGGTGTTCAAAGAAAGTGCATCCCCCCTTAAAATTGTAATTGTCGTCCGATTAACGTAAGTATATGGCAATATTTCTGACAGATTGCATCAGATAAGATTGACCCACATAGGTGATGATGTAATATTGCATCAGCCATTAATTTCAGCTGTATAAGCACCCTCTGCAAGAGTTGTAGTCATTTGTTGCTTTTGTCGGGATGGCAAGTTACCTGCAGTTTCTGCCGTGAAGAAAGAGTGCTATTGTTGCTTTACATGAGGAAGGATGTTCTTCCTGTCATATTGCTTATAGAGTCTTGTAATCAGTAAACAGTGAGTAGATTTTTTTCCAAACTCAAGAATACTGCTTCTGCCGATAGGAAAAAAGGAACCGGATGCAAACAAGTCTCTAAGCCAAAACAGGACTGCATTTTGAAGCACTCATGCCTTAAAAACCATAAAGCTTCTTCGTCTGAGCTGAAAAGAGAATGGGAGGAACATACAGGAGTGGTAGCAAGTGCAGTAAAGTCAGAAAATGCCTCTTCAAAAATGGACTTGTAGCCCATCGTCCTAAGAGGAAGCCACTCCTCACACAAAAAATGAAAAAGGTCCGATTAATGTGGTGTAAGAAGCATGTCAAATGGATCCCCGAGAAGTGGAAGTCAGTAATTTTCTTGGATGAGAAGAAATTCAACCTGTATGGCTCTGATGGGAGACAAATGATTCGCCGTAGACGTGGTGAAGAATACCATTCAGACTGTATGGTCTCTACGATGAAATTCCCTACCAGCCAAATGATATGGGGGTGTATTTCGTATCGTGGAGTAGGTCACTTGCAGTTTATAAAAGGTTTCGTAAATGCCAATGGATCCCTGTCTATATTGTAAGGCAAATTGCTGCCAACCATTACAGACCATTTCAACCTGCCAAGTAACTGCATCTTTCAGGATGACTCTGCTCCTTGTCATCAGGCAAAAATTGTAAGTAGGCACTTCTGTAGTTACTTTAGCTTCATTTCTGCATTAGAGGTTCAACGGATGTGTTAAAATTTGTTGCAGGTGAAAAAATGGTTAGAAGAACGGTCCATTAACAACTCTTAGCTGGCCAGGAAACAGTGTAGACCTGAATCCTATAGAGAACTGTTGGCATCGTGTGGAATCTACAGTTGCCAGAAAGAAACCAAAGACCCTTTGTGAACTTCAGGAAGCCATAATTCATGTTTGGAACCACGAACTAACAGTTGATTATCTTCAGAATTGCCGACCGGGCTAGCCGAGTTGGTAAAGTACCTGCCCGGCAACCCAAAGGTCGCGGGTTCGATTCCCGCCTCGGGCTTGGATCAAAGTACTGCAAAAACCTTGGGAGGTGCAATATGGCTACAGAAGCCGATGCGCCAACAACTACCAAATCAAAAAAAAAAAAAAAAAAAAAAAAAAATCATCTTCAGAATTGATCTTGTCAATGCCTCGACAGTGTGCTGCTGTCATCAGGGCCAGAGGCAGTTCAATTAAATTAGTTTGCACCTAGTGAACTTTTCATTTTGTTTTCCATTTAAAATGATAAACTGAAGCAAATTGAGAACTTCTGATAACATTTTAGCCATAATTGTCGTGTTTTGGTAAACACGACAATTATGGCTAAATGAATATGAAGGTTGCAAATGCTCATTTTGGAATATTTTGAGAGCACCTGTCAAATATTACTTAGCTTTGCCTTAACTATTAATAAATATCTTTTGCTTATATTTCTATTTGTGATGCTAGTCATTAATGTAACATACCATCGCGAAAAAGGGTTAGAAATGTGAAATTCCAAGGTGATGCACTTTCTTTGAACACCAGTGTAGATGGAAAATATTCATTCAGTTTTTCAGCTATCTAAACAGGATCATCAACAGTCAAACCATTAATATCAAGTGGACCAATCTGATTCATCCTCTTCCTTCAAGAGTTTACATAAGTAAAGAAGTCTTTCTCGTTTTTCTTATTCTTTGCCGAAAATTTCTTGTAATCTGCCTTTGCTCACCTAACATCCTTTGCAACTTGAACATTTATGAAGTCCTGGGTTTCAAACAATTCCTGTACACACATGAGCAGACGTAGGAAGAAAGAAATATTTCCAGAATGCAAGTATAGTAACGAAGTTTTTTTACATACCTCATAAATGTTCAATATGAGAGCCTTTAGTGATCTGGCAGACATCATCTCGGAAAAGGAATTCTTCCCACACACAGCTTAGTAAGTCAGGAGTGATGTTGTCAATGGTTTTGGTGATCCGATCTTTTAGTTCTGGTATAGTCGCAGGTAAGGGAGGCACACAAATGTTATCCTTTACGAAACCCCACAGGAAGAAATCGCACAGCGTTAGGTCGGGAGACCGAGGCGGCCAGGATTTGATCTGCTGATCTGCAGCACTCCCATGTCCGATCCATCGCTGTGGTAAATGGCGGTTTAAAAAATTCCAGACTATGTGATGGAAGTGACATGGGACACCATCTTGCTGTATAGGATGAAGTTCGCACTATCGTCCTGTAGTTGGGGTAGAAGCCATAATCATAATAAATCCAGATAAATCTCCCCAGTTACAATCTTTTCACAAAAGAAAAATGGACTGTAAACTTTCCTTTGAGATATGGCACAAAAGACATTTACTTTTGGAGAGTCCTGCTTGTGTTCCACATGCGTATGCTGATTTGATTTCTCCCAAAATCGCACATTCTGCTTATTCACTTTCCCCGACAAATGGAAGGTCGATTCATCAGAAAAAAAATCACTCTGTCAGCAAACGGGTCATCTTGTTCCATGCGGCTTTGCAGTGCAGTGCAGAAGTTACTCCTTGCGCACAGATCATCTGGTTTCAAAGACTGCAACAGGGTTAGACGATATGGTTTCATTAGTAATCGCTTCCGCAAAACACGCCAAACTGTAGTTTGTGGGATGTGAAATTCTTTGCTTGCCCTCGTAGTGGATTTCCTTGGGCTCCTTAGAAAAGTTTCCCTAATGCGTTCCACATTAGCATCTGATACGGGCGAGCAACCGAGACTTTTTCCCCTGCACAGACATCCTGTCTCCTTAAACTGCGTATACCATCGTTTAATTGATTTGTCCGTCGGCAGATCTTTCTTAAATTTTGTCCGAAAGTGGCGTTGCACAACGGTAACAGATTTACTTACATGAAGCTGCAACACAGTAAAAGCTTTCTCATTACATTCCGAAGCCATTTCACAACAGAGCAGAACTGGCATCACAGGCAAACGAATGACTGCACGGCGGTATGCGTCCAATGCCATCTGGTGGTTAGCCGTGCAGTATACCGATCATTGCGAACGTGGGAACGAAACTTGAGATATTATGCGTTCTTTCGAGATGGCTACAAATGATTATGACACATGCGCTTTCCCAAAAAAAATTCTAAAACCCCAGACTTCATTTTGAATAATCCTGTATGTACCATAGGCTTCTATGTTGTCTGATAATCTGTGTGCATTCCATGCATTTTTCTTCTCTGCCATGAGTCTCATTAGTTCATCTGACATTCATTGGGCATAAACCTTGAACAGTATTTCTTAGTTGGTATGAAAAGCCTAGTAAGATCCAATTGATTCCTTGAATACTTCCCATTTAGAATTTGCTGTTGGTAACGTCACCAGTTGGTCCCACTGTATAGAATTTAAAAAATCTTAAATAAGTTCTAGACAAACATTTGGAGTGAATGGTTGGACGAAACAGGAAGGGTTTTTTTTTTTTTTTTATTTGGCTAATGCTATATAAGTTTGCTTTCTTGCATCATATGCCTATGCTAATCTGACAAGATAGCTGTACCCTGAATGATACCTAGATTGGACATAACCGAATTGATGACTGGGCCACCCCTCAGGGTTACACTACCTGTGGCCCCACACTCACTCACTAAATAAATATAAAGGGGAGGCAGTTAGGGAAGCAACTCAGATGAATATTAGTAAGATTGTTGCATGGGTGTGCAATATAGAATGAAAGAAGAATAAATCAGAGTTAAAGAATTAAGTGAATGTGTCGGTGCTGAATGAATGTGATAGAGTGAAATAGAAATTGTAGTGGAAGGTAAAGAATATGAAGTTATGGTGAAAGAAAGTGACCTAGCATGGAAGCAAAAGAGAGTGAATGAAAAATATGGTAAATGGGAGTGAATGAAGGTATGAATGTAACTGAAAGTATGGAGACACACTTTTGTTAAATATATAGTTTTATAGTATACACACTAACACAAATGAACTTAGTTATGCACCAATACACCAGCTGCACTCCTCCCTGGCATGCAAAACATGCAGCTAGGACTGCACCCCATGGAATAGTAATAGTAAGTTGAGGGTCCTGGGGATGCAGAGAGAATGGAATTCAATAACTTGAAACTTGAAGGAATGAATGGCAGCATGTGTGTGAGTGAGAAAGAACATAAATTTAAAATCTTAGTGAGTTTTGTTAATACTAACCCTTATTTAAGCTGTTCTTTAAATTTAAACTACAATCAAATTGGTTAAAAAGAGCACCAGAATAACGAGATCACAGCTGTAAGGGGCAAAAGGCCATAATGATTTTAATGTACACGTATTCCCATACAATCGTTCACTGTTATGATGAGAGTACTACATGGATGTACCCTACAAATTTTGGTAATTGTGCAAACATGCAAACATTCTTAATTGCTTGGGTGGTTGAAAAAACCCAATTCTTGGAATAGACAAAAATGAAAGGAGTGACTTAGCTTTTATGACCACCAGCATCAGATTTGGGGCCGGTTTATGACCTAACCTTGTCCTTTAGGGGGCAGGGGCTATACAATAGTGCATTGGTGTTCTGTTTGTAATTTCTGTGGTCACATTACAGATTGCCTTGTATTCACTGAACCATAAATTTATTTCAGGACTTATAAATATTTTGGAAATGATAATTGTTTGTATGTAGCTCACTACTGTCATTTTTAAGTAAAATCAGTTAAAAATGAACCCTTCCTTCAGAAACAAGTCTCCTAACATAAGAAAGTGTCTCTCAATTCACAAAAAATTTGAAATTATTCTTGAGATTAAAGAATGGTGCAAAAAAAAAAATTTTGAAGTGTGTAAACAGTTTACTTTGTCCTCCACCAAGAGTATCGACATTGTGAAAGAATAAACATGTTTGCATTTTGGCACTAGGAAAGAACATAACCAAAAAAAAAATAGTGCGAAGTTACAAATGTCGATGAAGCAGTGCTTCAATGGTTCACTACACAAAGGAGTGCTGGATTTTCAATAGGTGGCCCTATCTTGAAGGCTCAAGCGGAAAAATTTTCTGAACAATTTGGACTCTCCGATTTTGTATGTAACCATGTTTGGCTGGATCGATTTAAAAACTTACATAACATCGTTTATGCATCTTGATCTGCAGATCCAATAATGGCAAATGAATGGCTTGACCATGTTTGGGCAGAAATCAAGAAAGATATCAATGAAAAAAACACCGACAAAACAGGAAATCGTGTTTGCTGTTAATTAGTATTGTTTTTAATTGCGGAGAAATAAATTTTGTTTAGTATTAAGTGTATGGTTTTAAAATTACAGACAAATGAATTGTGTTTAATGTTAAGTGTATTGTACTTTATAGGTTATTCAGAATTTTAAAAAAAATAGGAGGTAGGTTTAACTCATCACTGATATAGTGAATAATGGTTATAATTATCTGTATTTTATTTAAGTAAATCTTAAAGTATTTTATCTTAAACTTCACTACACACCATTGCATTTCCCCCATGGTGTGAGAAAGAGAATTGATGTCTGGGAGAGAGAGGGGAAAAAAATTAACAGGAAAAAAAAATTATATAATGTGTTAAAATGTAAGACAAAAGCATAAAAAGCAGAATTGAAGCAGATTGCGAATGAGAGTTATGAGTGTATGGGTAACCCTTGTATAACATGGTTGTTAGGTTCCTATAAAATCTCATATAGTGCAAAACCATGGTATACGGGACAAAGATCCAGTACAAAAAGGGGGTTATGTTCCAAAAGCTGACAAAAATAAACCATTTTTTTTTTTTTTTTTTAACTATTGGAAACTTAATTTAATTTTTATTGACAATAGTAATAACTGACCAAATGTCTTACAAACTGTGATACCTATATGTCAGATTATGTACATTCATTTAATTTTCTTCCTCTTCACCATTGCTAAACATAATCAAACGAGAGCATTTTCTCTGTTGCAGAATATCTTCACCTTCTGAACTTCCATCTGTGGCATCTAGATTTTGTGTATCTTTTTGCTCTCTTTAAAAAATTCCATAAACTGTGTTTGTTTGCTTTTGCTTGATAGATGTTTGTAAATTTTGTGGTCTTGAGTTAAGAATGTTGGAAGCTCCCTTTTGAACTTTGTGCTCCTTCAGTCAAAGGATCTGCAATCAAAAAATAAGATTCTAATTGCTTGGCTAAGTTTGTCTTCTCGTATGCTTTTTATTGTAAAATTTGGAACTTCGGAATTTTCATCTGCACTATCATCCTCTGAATTGATTGCTTCGTTTAAATTTATACTTTATGCAACGTATGAACTCTTTCTCCTGTTTTTAAGACAATACAAATTTTGTATCTTTGATTCTAGAGAAATAAAGTTTCTTTTGAGCAGAGTGTTTTTGCTTTCCTTAGGCATAATTTAGGACTGGAATTTAATTCACAACAGAGAAATTATTAGTATTAGTATTTTTAGTAACGGCCGCATGGTGCAAGAAAGCCTATGGCTTATGCTGCACCAGCCAAAAAAAAAAAAAAATCCGAACAAAACAATGATAAAAACAAAAAAAAAAAAATAAATAAAATAAATAACTAAATAATAATAATTTTAAAAAAATAAAATAAAATATAAATAAAAAGGAAATTAAACCCATCATCCTATGCGCTTCCCTTACCCGAAAGTACTATCCAGATGACCTTTGAATTTCCCCAAACTGTCGGCCTCTACCACCCATGAAGGCAACTTATTCCAGTAATTTATAACTCGCTGGCTAAAATAAAACTTCCTGCAGTCCAATCTAAACATTTCCCCCGTAACTTGAATTTATGTCCCCTAGTTCTAGCATCATTTATAATCTTGAAAATTTTGTCCTCATTCATTTTACTGATGCTCTCAGAGCCTTAAACACCTCAATCAAATCTCCTCTAAGGTGTCTAGTTTCCAAACTCTGCAACCCACATATTCGAAGTCTTTCTTCATAAGGACGCCGGCCGACCGGGCTAGCCGAGTGGGTAAAGTACCTGCCCGGCAACCCAAAGGTCGCGGGTTCGATTCCCGCCTCGGGCTTGGATCAAAGTACTACAAAAAAAACCTTGGGAGGTGCAATATGGCCACAGACGCCGATGCGCCAACAACTACCAAATCAAAAAAAAATAAAATAAAAAAAAATAAAAAAAAAAATAAGGACGCCCTTTTGCCGATCTCACCAGGCGAGTTACCCTTCTTTGCACCCTTTCAAGAAGCTCGATGTCTTTCTTTAGGTGCGGTCTCCATACTTGAACACAGTATTCCAAGTGTGGTCTAACATAAGCCTTATATAATGGGATTATCACGTCCCTATCTCTACTTGCAAAAGTTCGATAGGACGCCATGGGCCTTCCTTGCAACCTGTTTACAATGCTCAGAGAATTTCATGTCTGACCGTATCGTAACACCCAAGTCCCTTTCCTCCAGTACTGGGTTTAGTTGAACTCCACCAAGTGAATAAGTTTTTTTGGGATTACTGTTTCCCAGGTGTAATACCTTACACTTTGATGGATTAAAGCACAGCTGCCATTTTTCTGACCATTCTTGAAGTCTATCTAGGTCTCTCTGAAGAGACCTAGATAGACTTCAAGAGACCTAGATTCCAATGCAGTTCTTAATAACAAAGTTTAGTAATACATATCCGGAAAATTTATAAATGATCAAATAAAAACCAAAAAAACCTTAAAAGTTACAAACTGCACGCTTCAAAGTCACAATTTTTTGTGGTCTCAAACAAGCACAAGTTCAATAGAACCTGATACAGGTATTTCCCAACATAATAGCAGGGTTTCCCCTGCAAAAAAGCTCAAAAATTCCATGTTATACGAGGTTTGCTGTAATTCTCTGTGTTAGAGCGAAACCATGTTGTAGAAGTACTGTGTTATACGGATGTTGCCTGTATTAATTTTGTCTCCCTCATATTCCCCCCCCCCCCCGGGATTGGATGATGGGCAGGTGCCCATCCAAGCAGACACAATGCCGTGGCTACTAAGCTGGCATGGTGTGGGAAGCAGACACTGGTCAGTAGGACTTGATGCCTGACCAGTGTGGGATAGAGCACCAAACATGCGCTCCAATGTAGGGATCCCTTTCCCTATGAACTTTCATTCCAACTGGGTTGGTTGTTCTCTCGCACCCCTCCCCATCCTAGGGGGCACCCTCTCCCCACTTCTCCTGGTGGGTTACCTCACTGCCATCTCCCCCACCTCCATAGCAGGATGGGCATCCTGGGGACCCTTCTATCCCACCTGTTCAATCAGGTGAGCACCTTCACTGCTGCTCCATCCCTCTTTCTCTCTACCACTTTAACCCCCTCCCACTTCCTATCTCCCCACTATTCACTTTTTTTTTTTTTTAATGGGCTCTTTGAGTCCATTAAAAAGCCTTGTAGCCTTGGTTTGCCCTGCTGGTGCTTTATACTCCCTACTGCCCAGCGTGCCTCCTTGTGGCACTGGACTGTAAACTAGAGGTTTCTATGTGAAAACACAAGACCCTAGACTAAGAGGCTGGAAGAACAACGCAACAGACATTAACACTACACGAACATTCACTAACCTACATAAATCTGGCCTTTACAGAGTTTGTATTCATTACATTGCTTGACGTAGAGTTGGGGGAACCCTCGGAGTCGCATTACAGTTAGCACTATTCACTATACTCTGTTCTAAAGAATTCTAGAACTTGGGGTCATAAATTGAAATTACAGGGGTTAAGGCTTAGATGAGATTGTCGGAAGTGTTCTTTTAGCCAGTGAGTCATTGATAGCTGGAACAAGTTGCTCTTGCAGGCAGTTGAAGTTGACAGTTTGAATAAATTCAAAGGTCAACTGGATACTTACCTGTGTGAGGAGGAAAGCATACAGTTTGTGTGTTTTTTTTTTTTTTTTTTTTTTGCCAGTTTAGCAAAAGACTGTGGCTTCCTTGCACTATATGGCAAATACTATTTATCCATCTGCGAACTAAATCGGTGGTTTTCAATTTAATTGCTTGAGTTTGGTGAAATTCCAGCAGTTCTTGACATTGCAAAGGCTTTTTATCGTATTTGTTATTAAGCTCTTCTAAATAATCTTTTCTTTTATGGTTTGGCAACTTTTTTTTTTTTTTTTTTTTTTTGTAATTCGGTATCTAGTTTTCTCTCTAACTACTCACTGCATGTGATGGTAGACAGCTCTGTGTTCTAACTTCTCCACTAATGCTGACTTTTCCCAAGGTTCAGTTCTTTCTCCAATTCTTTTCCTCTTGTATAATAATAACCTTCCATTGACTGGAAATCCTATCCATAAGTTTGCCATGATGGTAGTACGTTGCATTCCACCTTCCAGTTTGAGAAACCTTGCCCTGTGTAAACAGCTTCAACTTCCTGAATATCCACTACCAATTCCTTAAATGCTGATCTTCAGGTAATTTTCAAGTGGGGCAAAGATAAGTTAGTTAATTTCAATCCTTCCTGTGCTTGTCTTCAAAGACACTCAGATTTCTAGACAAGATCATCTTTCTCAGCTTTCAACCCATTCATGGTACTAAGTAGTATAGGTTCTAATACCTTTTGTTTGGGATTTTCATAAAAAAAAAATAAATAAATAAAAACCAATCAGACCAAGTGGGATTCCTATTTCAAGAAGACCAATATTTCAGCCATAAAGGAGCAACATCCTGTCTTCAACATTAAAACAATCTAATTTATTATTTTAACTTTTCACTGCAAAATCACACTTTTTGAATTTCTGAGCTTCCACGATACTCACTGAGTGCTAAGGACCTCCAATTACTCGATTCAGAAGATTTTTGGGATGAGATGTTTATTCTGGAACTAATTAATCTTATAAGTTGAGGTATCACTGTTTACTATACTGAATCTCAGACTTGTGAACACACTATGACAGAGATGGTGACCTCGATACTAAAATTGATATTGCTAATTTTAGCAGATTGTTTAAAAACTCAATTTTAAATATGCATGTAAATAATGAAATGATTTGTGTCACTCCGTTACTTATTAAGACACTGAAAAAAAAGTAAAATGCATATATATGTATGTTTGCAAACAATATCAGTAAAAGGGGCTAATAAACAAGGCTTGTGCTTATTTGCATCTTTCATCCGGCTTATAATTTCTTTTTGAATTTGCATAAACTCTTGTTTCAACAAGGTTTAGTTGTCAGTGGGGTGCACCAATAAAAATGCTTTATTGGTGCACCCCACGTTAAATGCTTGCGATTCTGCCACTATCCGACAAACTTTTATTTAATGTACATTGCAAATAAATATAGAAAAAACTTTGGAAAGGCTTTGAAGATGGTTTTGACTATGCTACAGTGAAAATTGTCAAGTTTTATTTTGATTTCTGTCTATGAGTCAGACTCAATGTTGGTAATGTCACCACTTCAACACCAGGGCAATATTGATAAAAAAAATTTCTGTTTAGGAAAAATTGAATTAAAAGGGAATTGTACTCTGCCAACATAAAGGGATGTCAGTGAATAAAGAAGGCACTCTCGATTATGTGTGGGATGCTTATTGTAACAGTGGGAGTCTGGTGTTGATGTGGCGAATCCTATATCCATTGCAAGTGCCTGTGCTGACAAATAAACTAAATGTTTATAATTAGACAAATCTGATGCGTTGTGGATTCCACGACTGCTTCCCCATCACACACAGTTTTACATGGATATTAACAGTGGCACTCGTACAAAGTTGCATGAACAAATTCCAGTACCACCTTCATCATTAAATGCGGAAGGTAATCTGCTCAATGTTACCTATTTCATTATAAAAAAAACACTAACTCTTTGGTTGATGAGGAGATTGAAGGCTGCGACCACTAGTGATGTCAGGAGGGTTTTGTTGTCTCTTTGGTGCTGCTGCCTTTGCTCTGTGTCTCTGTGTTGATTCTTGCCAGACTTCTTATTGCTGCTGTCAGTGGATCCTGTTTTGCAGAGAGCGTTTATTGAGCTGGATGGTTTGTTGTTTGGTTGGTTTTTAGGAGCATTAGCAACTAAGGCCATATTGCTCCGGGATATGCGGTGGTCATTCCTTGACCTTTCTGCATCCTCCGTATTTGGTGGTGACGGGCTCGAACCCCAGTCTAATCAAGAAGCGTGTGCTGCGCACTGCTGCTTCCCACCTGGCTACGGAGGCACCGTGAGCTGGATGGGGTTGGGTTTGTAATTGCTGAGACCAAAGTATGAGTCATTCCAATTTGACAAATGACAACTACCCTACAGAACTGGCCTCACCAACAGCCACAGTGAGATTAGTAGCCGTTGCTGCACAGATTCAGGGCAACAAGAGCTAGAGCCACTGCAACTCTCTCAACAAATCCTGACCTTTACATTCCACATTTTCAGTAACCACAACCTTCACAATTCCTGCTTCCTGCTGACCATTATGCAGACTTCTGCATCTTGTGACTTCAGTTCTTTGTTTAAGTGCCATATCAGTTGTTTCTCATAGCCTTTTATTTCAATGTTTCAGCCTCAACTTTTGTTTATTTATTCCCAAGAAGTTATTATTGTGAAAATAGTACTGGGCTTCATTTCTGCAGCCACATAACTTCATGCATGCATGTGTTCATGGAGCCTCCGTAGCCAGGTGGGCAGGAGCAGCACAACGTCTAATCAAGAAGCGTGTGTAGCACACGCTTCTTGATTAGACCGGGTTCGAGCCTATGACCACCGGCATCCCCGGAGCAATATGGCCTTATTTGCTAATGCTCCTAAAAAAACAAATAACAATAACAAATAGCATGTGTTCATCTCTGAGGAAGTGGAGCAGTAATGTTATATTCAGCTAATTATAACTTTTGGTTTGCTAGAATTGGCACCATGTGGATATAGGATTCACTTTATCAATATCAGTATCCTCCTACATTTAACATCCCATACACATAGTCAGTTATGCCTTCTTCATTTGTTCTTCTAGTTCCAAACTCCTTTGTGATGTCATTCAGATCACGTCTAAAATATGCGAAAAGCATTCACAGGAATTAGAGCATGCGACCAGCATCTGTGAGAAGAATATTGAAAGTTGACCTTGTACTATTTCCCTGTAAAAATCCAGCTAAGACACAAGCACATGGAGATGTACATGAAATTTAGTCAGTTGATAGAACTGGATTATTATTATTATTGTTATTATTATTATTATTATAGCCATATGTGCAAGGAAGCCTGGGGCTTATGCTGCATCAGCCAAAAAAAAAAAAAAAAAATCCCATGTTACCCTGAGAGAGAGAGAAGTAGGGAATCACCAAGAAAGCAAGAAAGAGAAGAATGATGATAACCAGCTCAGGACCCTGGGTTTGCCAAGACCATACTCACCAGATGTGAGTCTCTGGATTAGGACTAGATAAATGTGTGTTTTAGGATGAAGCACAGTCTCACCTGGATGATTTAGTGAATTATCAGAATTGGAGGTTTTGGGGGTGGACCTAGTGTGGAACTACACGAAGGCTGTTCCACGTGAGATAAGAATAGGCAAACCGTGACAATCACATCAAGACATCATTAGAAAGCTTTCTGCCAAATTATCACATCATGGTGGAATTGACTTTAAAGAGCAGTGGATGCAACAGAATAGCACAACACTGTGCGCTACTAACACCAATGCAAGACTGCTGTAATATAGTTTGGGAATTAAATCATCTCAGTACAAAGAGATTTCTTTTGGTTGTTTTACTCCCCAGGTCTTAACCCTTTAGATTTTTTTTTTTTTTTGTGGAGTTACACCAGTAGCCGAGTGGTCAGGAGCGGGAGTGCAGTAGCACACGCTCTTTGAGTAGACCGGGATTCAAACCCCTGACTGCTGAATACGGTCGATCTGCCAACCCGCACTGGACCAGCGTGGCAGATTATGGTCCATTTCCCTCAGCATGAATTGTTGAGGAGGCTTCCATCCTGCAGTGAGTTGATAATGGTTGCACTTTACCTTTTTGTTTTTTACACCAATGACTAATTGAAAATGACTGGAGTTACACCTATGCAAATAAACCAGTGACCATCTGAACTGAAAAAGAATGTTTAAGAATTTATCCAGAAAGTCCCAGAGGTTAAGTAATATAAGTAATGAGGAACTTGGTAGTGTGCTTAAACCAGTATTGAACCTTCAAGGTTGTCATGTCATATTCATTGTCTTTGCAGTAATAAAATTTCCCATCTTTCAGAAGCTTAAGCAATGTTTTCTGGTCTTAATCAATTCAGAAAGAACAAAAATATCCCAGCATTCAACTCAATTAGTCCTTTAGAGCCTTGGAGACATCAATCAGTTCACTTTGTGGATGCATAAAATCCAGGCTCAGGCTCTGAAAACAACAAAACTGCACTGTTTGCTATTAGAGTATCTCCTACACTCCTGGCTCATCTTGAACTCTGTTTTGCATACTTTCAAGTAAGTCCAAGTGCTTTCTGAGATGCTGTCTCCAAACTAGGGCTTACAATACCAAGATTCCAGGATCCCGAATACCGGGATCCTGGCCATTTTTTTCCGGTATACAAATCCCAGTATTGATATGAAAATACCGGTTTTTCGGTACTAATTTAAAAAATAATTATCCACGATTTTTCGCATAAAGGTTATAAAATCGACAACAATAAATCATTAATACTTCTGAATTTGCAAATGAGGGATTGTTATACACAGTACAAATGCAACGGAAACCTGAAAATGTCATGAAACTGTAAGACATAAAATCTTACAAATATATTTCTCTTAGTAAGTACAGTGTGTGTGGAAGTAAAGCACTTAAGGAATGACAAAAACATCATTACGGAAATATTTCCATTAGTGGCAGTAGGCCTGGTAGTGCAATTAAGGAACATAGTGAGCGGTGGTGTGGCAGGTGCAGAAGGGTTAAAATTAAAAGCTTCTGAACAATATTTTAATCCCTCTATTACACCGCTACTTGAGGTTGCGACACTTAGTGCATTTTGGGAAAGGATGTTGGTATGGAGCAGTTCAAAGGTATTGTGAACAGGTGATCTTGAGGTAAAAGATGAAAGCATTTCGTTGTATGGGAAAAATATTCAGTTTTTCCCACCAAAGGAAGAAGAGCGAGTTTAAAGAATAACACAGCAATTGACTCAGGTTTAAATTAGATAGTGAGAGATACGTAAATGCATGCAGGCCCCTCTGGGGTTTGCACATAAGCTTGTGTATAAAAAAGTACAACTTACAAGGGGCAATTGTAACTTGCAGTCAATTTAATAAATAAATAAATGAGAAGGAAATAAGGTGCTCGCACCGAAAGAGGGGTTTGTGGTTGTTGTTCAGAGGGATTGCAGACTTCCAGTGGTAGTTCTGAGTTCAGTTCGGTTTCAGTTCTGGGAGTGTCCAGCTGTATAGTGAAGGGTTCTGCCGGGCATGTTCTTGTGCTAGAAGTTAATCTGGAAGTTGAATAACAAGCCAGTAAGATAGCGCCCTGACTTCTACTACTGCTGTGGTAATTTCCTTCAGTATTAACAGAGAACTGTTCTCGCAATCCTGAAATAAGACAGTACTGGAAGAGCTCTACAGCAGGGGTGCAGAGTTCAACTATTGTTGTTTGTTATTTGGTTTTTAGGAGTATTAGCAACTAAGGCCATATTGCTCCGGGAATATGTGGTGTTCATTCCCTGACCTTTCCACATCCTCTGTATTTGGTGGGCATGGGCTCGAACCCCGGTCTAATCATGAAGCGTGTGCTATACACTGCTGCTCCTGCCCACCTGGCTACGGAGGCAACAGAATTAAACTAAGAAAAGAGAGAGAAAGATATTGCTGCACTCTGTGGAAGAAACCTGCACAAAGGAATCCCACCGTGAAAGAGAAGGCAGGTAAGTTCTCTGAACTATGTTGTTTTGGAAATGGTACTTAAAGTGGGAGATTATTTTAGAGTAAGGTTGAAGTTGAAGAAACACGAGAAATAAGGAAATGTTTAGTATTGTGTTGGTTAATTGTGGTTGAAGTTTTAAAGAAAATTGATGTTGCTAAATTAAGAGAGAGATTACACGGAATTGTTAGCAACTTATGGATTGCTGTTGTGAAGAGAATTGATATTGCTGATTAAGAGAACTATGAGGAAGTGATTAAGATTGAATTAGTTCAGTGTTTGTAGCTGTAGAGAGAGTTGTTAATTGAGAGAAATTTTATGGAAATGATAGCATGTATTAACAGATTGAATGAGAAAAATGAATAGATTACATGTAAATGAACACCAGTTATGTGTTGTAAGTAGATTTGTATGAAAAATGACTTTTGTTTTATATTTGTGTCATTGCTTTTGAGAAACTGACAGCTCACATATATATATATATATATATATAAGGTGCCTCCGTAGCCACATGGGAAGGAGCAATAGCACATGCTTCTTGATTAGACCGGGATTTGAGCCCGTCACCACCAGATACGGAGGATGCGGAAACAACAAACTAAACTAGCTCACATATAATATATATACACTCGTGTGTAGTGGGGGGGGTATCCCTCAGCTCCTGGAAATTCTCATTTTTTAATGCAGCAGGTAGTTTGTGGGACTTAGTGCTTGCATAATCATAACAATGTCCACTGACAGTGATACTAAGTTATGGGGAAATAAAAATGGATTAATAAATACCCCCCTCCCCCACACACACACACAACTTAGATTTGGTTTCCACACCAAGCTTAAATGTCAATCCCTCTTTTTCGTTAATATGGATATAGTGCCATAAAAAGTCAAAAAGGAATATTTTTTTATTTTTGATAAAAAGGAAATAAGATTTTTTGAAGATGAGGGAATAAGTGGTGGGGTGGGGGTTAAACTGCAACTTGTCTACGGCTATCTTAGTACAAAGCCCCAACCAGCACAGAATCCAAAAGGACGTTTTCTGCCACTAATTAAATATGTACCAAAATGTGATCCAGTTTAAACGATAACACTAAGCTTCTTAAGAGCTCACTTTATTCGGACAGGCAGTGTGGCTGCTTATTTTTTTGTTTAATAATTTTTGCTAGAATATTTATTATTATGATTAAAGTTTGATTTAAAATGTGAATTCAAGTAATTACTTGTTTTTTCCTTACTTTATTGCACCTAATTTTCAAAATTTATTTGGAAAAATGTTTTTTTTTTTTTTTTTTTTTTTTTTTTTTTGGAATACTGGTATCCCGGTTTCATAAAATAAAAATACCGAAATACTGGTATCGTGAGCCATACTCCAAACCTATATATAGGTAAATCCCCGTATAACAAGGTACTTCTACAACATGGTTTTGCTCTAACACAATTGATAAATTGCAGCAATCCTTGCACAACACAACACAATACTTAGTTAACACAGTTAGAGAATTGTGGCAAACCTAACATAACACTGTATTTTTGAGCTTTTTTACGTGGAAAACCCTGCTATTCTTTTTTTTTATTAAAATATTGAAAAATTTAAAAATAAATTTTTTAATTTTTCAATATTTCCATTCTCTTTTGTGTGAATCTCTGCTGTTGACTTGCTGGTCATTATGCAAAAAAAATTGTTGGGAAATCCTCGTGTTAGGTTCTGTGCTATTGAACTTGATATTGGCATTAGCAGGGCATATGATGCAAGAAAGCAAGCTTATATAGCATCACTAAAAAAAAAAAAAAAAACCACTTCCCATTTCACCATCCATTCACTCCAAGTGTTTGTCTAATTCTGCCTTGAACTTATTTAAGTTGCTGACCTCCACTACTACAACAGATGGAGGTTTGTTCCAACTATCAACCACCACTCTGGCGAAAGGTAAATTTCCGCACATCTCAAAAATTCTGCGCTTGTCAAATTTCAAAGTTTTATTACTATTGGATATCGTGCCAGGCCATCCAAAAAAGTTTTAAGTCATCAAACTTTGAAGTAATGTTCCTACTGCCTAATAAAACTTCTTTAATTCAGCCAGTTAGATCAAAGCATTATATCTACCTGTAAAACCCATTACATCAGAAAATCGTTACAATGGATTTTGGAAAAAATTAATTCTGAATCTATCGAAGTGATTGGAGGCTTGGAAGCTCAAAGAAGTAAAACAGTCAACATTAAATGCATGTTGGAAAAAAGTATGGCCAGAGTCAGTTCATTCAGGAATTGTGGTCGAACTGACAGAAAACGGAATCAGTGCGATGGTAGAACTTGCCAAGTCGGTAGGACGAGAAGGTTTTGATGTTATGATGACTGAAGACATTCAAGAATTACTGGTAGAAAAAGAGGCTGGTGAAGCAGATTTAGTGGAAATGGCATTTGAAGTTAAACCAAATCAATTCAGAGAATGATAGCACAGATTAAAATTCTGAAGTTCCAAATTTTACACTAAAAAGCATACGGGAAGACAAACTTAACCAAGCAATTAGAATCTTATTTTTTGAATGCAGATCCTTTGACTGAAGGAGCACAAAGTTCAAAAGGGAGTTCCAACATGTTTAGCTCAATATCACAAAATTTACAAACATCAGTCAAGCAAAAGCAAACAAACACAGATTATGGATTTTTTTAAAGAGAGCAGAAGAAACACAAAATCTAGATGCCACAGAAGAAAGTTCAGAAGGTTGTTTTTTTTTTTTTTTTTTTTTTTTGTTATTTGGAGTATTAGCAACTAAGGTCATATTGCTCCGGGGATATGCAGTGGTCATTCCCTGACCTTTCCGCAACCTCCGTATTTGGTGTTCACAGGCTCGAACCCCGTTCTAATCAAGAAGCGTGTGCTACGTACTGCTGCTCCTGCCCACCTGGCTACGGACGCGCCGTTCAGAAGGTGAAGATATTCTGCAACAGAGAAAATGCTCTCGTTTGATTATGCTTAGCAGTGATGAAGAGGAAGAAAATTAAATGAATACATTACTTGACATATATGTATCGCAGTTTGTAAGACATTTGTTCAGTTATTACTATTTTTAATAAAAATTAAGTTTCTGATACAGTCTGTCCTCGTATAGCACGATAGTTGCGTTCCTAGAAACCCTCGTGCAATGCAAAATCGTGCAATATAAACAACAGGCCCTATGGGAAAAGTAGGGTTAGGTGCCGACCACCCAAGATCGAACACACATTTGGAACCAAAACATTACCAAACACAATAAATAATCGGGTAATTTTAATCGTTATAAAATACTTACGTATTTTATAACGATTAAAATACGTAATAAAAATAATATTATATTATAATAAAGTATTTTTAGTATTTTTTAATACTAAAAAAGAATTTTTTACGGATAAAATACGTATATTCGTAAAAAAATTTATTATATTAAATAAAATAGTCGTAATAAAATACTTACGTATTTTATAATACGTAAGTATAAATTATAATACGTAAGTCGTAATAAAATATTGCTAATGCTTTTGCTTCTATCGTAAGCAAACTTGCTTTTTGTTTGATTTTCTATCCAAAGAGATGACAGCCGTTCCATCTCTTCCAATTCTTTGTGTCTTAATCTAATGGATTTTAATTACACTTTGAGTTGTTCCCGCTATGAAAGTTGTTTTTATTTTCTCTACATTCTTTGTAATTCTCCGCGTTGCCTCATTTAGGTCTGTAGCACGTGCAATATCACATGGTCTTTCATTTCGCTCAAAGCGTTTCACAATTTCATATTTTTTCTCTATCGACAGAAGCGGACTGGCCATAAGCCTTACGGGGGAAACCACGGTGGGCCGGAGGCCGGTGTGATTTTGGCCATAAACCGTAGTATGAGGCCACTACAAATTTTCCCGGGTAAGAATTTTGGACCCAGTCCGCCTCTGTTTATCGATATTGCTTCTTTTTTTTTCTCTCTGAATCTGCAGTGTCTTAGCCAGGACGCTTCCTTTTCACACCTGTTAAGTATTTTACTAATTTTTAGGGAATAAAGCACAATTACAAACGAGGCGGCACGCTTGATACACAGAAACAAAGCTGCGCGCGTGTAGCAACTGAATAAACAACACCGTAAAGGCCGAGATACACAATTAACACCTCACATTTTACTAAAGCACATTTCTGGGGGTTACTACCATAAAACAATAAAAACAATTTCCAGTTTCGTTTCTGCTGGTGGAATCTGTTATAAACTGGTAGTAAACTCCATCTAATTGCATTTGCGATTATATCGATAGCTGGAATTGTGTTAGTTTTTACGTTATTATGGTGAAATGTGTTTCCCCTTCACTGATATAAAAAACATAAATACATTTTCAGAATCTTCTTCGTTCCTAACGTCTTGCGTTCAGTGGGGTGATTCCGCATTCGACTGCCATTTCTTGTAAACACAAAGGCGAATCGTGTATAAGCGAATTCGGTTCGTGTTATATAAGATAACGTTCCCCTATTTATAAATCGTGTATGATCGAATTCGTGTAATGCAAACACGTGTTATACTAGGACCGACTGTAGTTACAAAAAAAATGTGGTGTATTTTTGTTAGGTTTTGGAACATAACTCCCCCCCCCTGTACTGGTTCTTAGTCCCATATAACACGATTTTACACCTAACCTAACTACTGTGTTATTCAAGGGTTACCTGTACTGTAGTCCAGATAGCCAAGTAGTCAGTGCAGTTCATAGGGCTCAAGCCCCTGGATGCTAATGGTGATGTTTCTTGTATTCTCTGTATCTTGTGAACTCTTCACCATGTGGTTGTCCCGGAGTATAAGCAGATTTGTTTTTTACGTATATATAACCTAACTAGTACTATACAAAAGGAGAATTAGCTCTTTGTACTACTAGCAAAATTTCTTGGTAACATTAACAAAATTCTGTGTCACTCTGGCAGCCTGCCAGCACTGCTGAAGAAGTTATTTATGAGTTACAAGGCCACAATGTAACTAAATGTTGTTTAGCATTAGTAGAGGCATTTGATGCAAGAAAGCAAGCTTATGCAGCAGCAGCCAAAAAAAAAAAAAAAAAAAACCACTTCCACTCCACCCCTCTGTTCGTTCGAAATACCTGTCCAGTTGAGCCTTAAACTTATTTAGGCTATCAACTTCCACGACAAGGGATGGAAGTCTGTTCCACCAACCTACCACCCGCTGGCTAAAGGCAAATTTCCACACGTCTATCCTACATCTGTCTTTCCTCAATTTGAATTTATGCCCTCTCATGTTAAATTCATAGTTTTATCAATGTGAATTGTGGTTGGAATTTAGATTGCATTATAGAGTTGCATCCATTTGAGGGAAGTAAAAAATATTGGCCACATGTGGTGTATCTTCTAGGAGGTGAGCTAGTTGTTCATTGTGGAAAATGAGCAAAAATAGTTTTTCAGTCACTGTTATATGTATGAAGCAGTCAGTTGAGTACTGCTGAGATGATTAGGGTTGGACTGATTTTGTATAGACCAGTCATTAGCAGGCCACATTCAGTTTCCATCTTCATAATGTCTTGCATTATGAAGATGGAAACTAGCAAATTTTAAAAAAAGAAAAACGAAAATGTGTAGGTACCATTTATTTACATAGATATAATTATTATATTTTATTTGGGAATGAAATGTTTATAATATTTTTAATAACATAACAAAACACTTTAAATGAAAATGTAACCTGCAGAATAATATTGTAACTTTCTATAAATGATAAAATGCATTTTGATTTTCACTTTATTTTTTCAAGAAAAAAAAAAAGTATCACTCATTATATATTGAAGCGCTTGACCATGCAATGTTTTAAGATTGTGGATTAGTATTAGCCATCATCATCATCCATTTTCAGTCCACTGCAGGATGAAGGCCTCTCCAGCAACTTTCCAGTTCCTTCTGTTTTGTGCAATTGCCATCCATTTACTACTCACAAACTCATGAATTTCATCTGTCTATCTCCGTTATTGTCTTGCAGGTTTCTTCTAGCTCCTCTTGGGTACCATTCTGTTATTTTCTTAGTCCATCTGTCATCATGTCTTCGAGCTATGTGTCCTGCACAAGACCATTTTAGTTTTGATAAAAATGTCCTTTACTTTGAGTTTGCTGCCTAATCCATGTGTTTCTCTTCTTATCTAACAGTCTGATTCCCAATATAATTCATTCCATTCTTCGCTGTGTAGTTCTCAGCTTCTCTTCCATTCTTTTGGTGAGTGCCCAAGTTTCACTTCCATAAGTCATGGTGGGGAGTATACATTGATTCATTATTTTACGTTTCAGACAAACTGGGATATTGCTCTTCAGTATGTGACTATATTTCCTGAATGCTGTCCATCCAAAATTTATTCTTCTCTTGACTTCCAGCCATTTATCATTATTACAGCTAATAACTTGTCCCAGATAAGTATATGACTCCACCTTTTCAATTACTGCTCCTTCAATCATTATTTCCCTTTCTGTGGCATACTTGTTCATCATTACTTTTGTTTTAGCCATATTCATCTTTAGTCCAAAATCCTTACTAACTGTGCATAACTGATTAAGATTTTCCTCTAATTCTTTGGGATCGTGGCTTATAACCACAATGTCATCTGCAAATCGTAAATGGTTTAGGTACTCTCCGTTCACATTGACTCCTTTCTGCGACCAGTCTAATCTTCTGAAAGCTTCCTCAAGGGCAGCAGTAAACAGTTTTGGAGATATTGTGTCTCCTTGTCGAACTCCTTTCCCGATTTTAAATTTGCTGCTGTCTTTGTCTAGTCTAATAAAGGAGGTAGCACTATCATATATTTTCTTCAAAATCATAATATATGGGTATCTATGCCTTGTCTTTCCAGTGCCCAAAACATTGCCTTATGCTGTATGGAGTCAAATGCCTTTTCATAATCCACAAATGCCAGGCATAATGGTGTTTTATATTCATTTGCTTTCTCCATTAACTGTTATATTACATGAAGGTGATCCATAGTTGAAAATCCTGTCCTAAAGCCAGCTTGCTCTTTCGGTTGATTCTCATCAAGTATTCTTTCTAGTCTGTTAGTAATCACCCTTGTGAACAACTTGTAGATGTGGGATAACAAGCTAACTGGTCTATGATTTCCAATTTCTGATTTATCTCCTTTTTTATGCAGCAAAACTATGATTGCATTATTCCACTCCTTAGGTGTCACACCTTTTCTAATGCATTTTGTGAAGAGTCTTGCCAGTTTTTGTGTCATGTCTCTTCCTCCCAATTTTAACAACTCTAGAGTAACTTCATATTCTCCCGGGGCTTTCTGGTTCTTCATTTTCTTCAACGCATGTTCTACCTCATCAGGAAGGATATCAGGTATGTTGTATGTGTTACTAATTTGCGATCCATCTTCCCTGCTGCTGGCATCATTCCCTCTCTCCTTGTATAATTCTCTATAGTAGTCTTCTGCTATTTGTAAGTACACCATCTCTATTCTTCAGTTTCAGTATTATTTGTCTTTCTCTATTACTGCTCATGGCTGCTGATTTAAATCCTTTGTTTTCCCTTAATGTTCGTTCTACTTTTCATGTGTTAAACCTTCTTATGGCCTCTCTGAGTCTTTCTAATGGCTTTGCATAACTTAGTATACTTAATTTTCTCCTTGTCAGTGTTTATCTTGCTCTTCATTTGTCGCCTTTGGTTCATAATGACAAGCGTTTCTTGACTATTTTTTTTTCTTTGGATTTCTTTTTACCTATAGGTTTCTTGGGCTTTATCACTTTCAGAAAGTTGTAATATTCCTCGTCGATATCTTGGTCCTGAGCAGTCTGCAGAAGCTCAAACTTGTTCTTAAGTTGCAGTACATACTGCTTTTTCTCCTCTTCTGTTATCTCCAAGACCTTTGTATTATTTCCCCTCGACGTGGGCACCTGTACGTGGCGAGGGGACCTCCCAGTGACGCTGCTGGACTTCCAGACTAGCATCACTGGGATCCAACGCCCACAGCCCAGGTTCCAGGCTTACATCAATGGAATCCGGCGTGTTTGCCATGCACTGCGACCCGTGGAAATTCGGAAAGGGGGATCCTGGTGGTTGAGGGGCCCAGCTTCAATACACCACTTTGGCCCCTGCTTCGACAAGACGGGTGGTCCTGGAAGGCCCGGCTAGGATCAATCGGCTAGTAGGCTCGCCTGCGAGGGTCAACCGTGTCAATGCCACGCCCCTACCCTCATGGTCCAAGGGACAGGATTCAGGCTGGCGGCGGTGCGGGTATAGTGTCTGGGTAGCCCTGGCGTTCCACTCCCGAGCGCATTTATTGCATGCCGGGTAGTGGGCGTCCCTTTGGGCTCCGTGGTGGGTGGGTGGGGAGCCCGGGCACTGAACAGTTTAAAAACTATATGAATCCTGATAAACATATTTCTTCAGGGGCCCCAACCCGGTCCCTATCTGAAAACATAGACGAAGACACAGATAGTATTATTAGTACAAAGAGGCAACGATCTGAAGTACCACCAGGGACTGTTCCAAGGTTCCTAATTATACACTCCACCGGTGAAATACCGATTGGTAAAATGTCCCCCTTTTTTATTCAAAAAGAGTTAGATGGGTTAGCAGGTTCTCCGAAATCAGTTAAGAGGCTCCATTCTGGAGACCTCTTAATTGAAACTAAAAATGACAGGCAATCTGAACATCTACTCCGAACAACATCAATCGGAGGAATACCTATAACAGTGACACCACACAGAACACTCAATTCATCGAGAGGTGTCATTTCGGAGTGGGACCTTCTCGACGTAACCGAGGAGGAAATCTGCTCCGAATTAAAACCCCAGGGAGTTATTGCCGTCAAGAGAATTACTGCGCGAAGGGATGGAAAAATTGTTAAAACCAGGAGCGTTATCCTGACTTAACTCTCCTAAACCTCCTGATGAGATTAAAGCTGGATACATCAACTGTTCAGTGCGTCCATACGTTCCGAACCCGCTGCGGTGTTTTAAATGCCAGAAGTATGGACATTCTCAAATGGCCTGCCGTGGAGTCCTTGCATGCGCTCGATGCGGTGCAAAGGACCACAAAACAACAGCATGTTCAGCCGCAAAACCCACCTGTATTAACTGTGAAGGCAAACACCCGGCCTACTCACGAGCATTCCAGAGGTGGAAAGAAAAAAAGAAATTCTACTCACGAGCATGCCAGAGGTGGAAAGAAAAAAAGAAATTCAACGGCTGAAAGCAGAGCTAAATATATCATACCAGGAGGCAAGGAAATCGGTCAAACCCCTGAATATCAACAAACCTACCTACGCCCAGAAGGTAGCAGGGAGATGTTCCGTTCCTCCAAAGGAGTCTTTCACTCCCATCGCGCGGTATCTCTTAAGTTCTCAAAAACCTGCACAAAAGGATCAATCAGCTGCCATTCCTATATCGGTACCTCCTAATGCTCCACAAGTAACAAAGATAATTATGAAAGAAAAGAATAAGAAAGGGGAAGTCCCCCCCCTAGTACCCAAGAAAAGATGGATGTCAAGCAGAAGGAGGTACCCGAAGATTCAGTCTTGGAACTCTTGCGGAGGAGGAAATGGACATGGGACAGCGTCCATACTTTCCCAAAAAAGACAAATCCAAGACTGATAAAAGTAAGCCCTCGGCACCTCGGAAGCCGCCTGATGGACCCACCAAGCCAAAATAATGGCTAAATTCCTACAATGGAATTGTCGTGGATTCCGGCGAAATATTGATGACATCAAGGCCCTCCTGCAAAAGCACGAGCCAGTTTGCTTTTGCTTGCAGGAGACATATCTAAAGGCAAATGATGATCCCACCATGCACAACATCACAGTTTTTCGAAAGGATAGAATTGCGGATGGCTCTGTACATGGGGGAGTGGCTATCCTTGTGGGTAACCAGCCCCAGTGCAGCCCTTGCTAATTACAACCAGCATAGAGGCTGTTGCAATTCGCCTTTCAGTGGGATTTTTATTAACTGTGTGCTCCATTTATTTGCCACCTGGGACTGACATCTCTCAGGCAGACCTTGATGATCTTCTAACGCAGCTGCCTCCCCCTTTCTTACTTCTCGGGGATTTTAATGGACATAACACCCTGTGGGGTAGTGCTAACATCAACGGAAGGGGACGAGTCATAGAGCGTATGCTCAATGTCACCACCAAATTAGTGGTGACATTGAGCATACGTTAGATAATTGGTGGTGACTTTGAGCGTATGCTCAAAGTCACCACCAATTATCATCCTATTGCTCTGACTAGCTGTCTGTGCAAAATTCTGGAGAGAATGGTTAATTCCCGTTTAATATGGTACTTAGAATCAAACGACCTTCTTTCCAAAATCCAGTGCAGCTTCCGAAGGAACTGGTCCACTTTGGACCATCTTATTAGACTGGAAACATCCATCCGGGATGCTTTCCTAAAACGCGAACACTTGGTGTCGGTGTTCTTTGACATGGAGAAAGCGTATGACACAACTTGGAGATTTGGCATCTTAAAAGATCTGCATAGCCTTGGCCTTAGGGGGCAACTCCCCATTTTTATTAAAAACTTTTTAGCCAATCGATCTTTCCAAGTTCGTGTGGGATCCTCACTCTCTCGTTCCTTCAGTCAAGAGGAGGGAGTACCACAAGGATCAGTATTAAGTGTCACGCTTTTTGCCATCAAAGTAAATTCCATCACAGAACAACTTCCTCCAACTGTAAACAGTGCCCTCTATGTTGATGACTTTAGTATATTTTGTCAGTCATGCAACAAGAGGGTTATTGAAAGACAACTGCAGAAAGCTATTGATCGCCTCAACTCCTGGGCTCTTGCTAATGGCTTCAGGTTCTCCCCGGAGAAGACCGTTTGCGTACACTTTTGTCGTAAGCGTAATCTTCATCCTGAACCTGAAATAAAGCTCGGACAAAATGCAATTCCAGTAGCAGCGGACACAAAATTCTTGGGACTCGTATTCAATAAAAAGCTGACCTTTCTGGATCACATCCGTCAACTCCGCACAAAGTGCACAAGAGGGCTGAATATTCTGCGCTCTCTTTCCTCAACATCTTGGGGTGCGGATCAATGCACCCTACTACGCATCTATCGTGCACTTGTACGATCCAGACTAGATTACGGGTCCCTGGTATACAATTCGGCCAGAGACAGTGTACTTCGATGGCTGGATCCTGTCCATCATCAGGCTCTCCGTATCGCTGTTGGAGCATTTCGAACATCTCCTGTCCAGAGCTTATACGTCGAAGCAAACGAACCACCGTTATCACTTCGACGTAAGCAGTTGTCTCTAAAGTATGCCTTAAAACTGAAATACCTGGCAGACCATCCTACGTGGCCATTCGTTTTTGAGCCACGATGGGAAAATTTGTACAACACCCGTAAGACTGCCAATCGCCCTTTTGGTATTCGTCTCCAAGAGCTACTCAAAGAACTTAATATTAAGGTAGACAAGGTTGCCCAAACATCAAAGCAACCCCTTCCACCCTGGCATGCTCATGTTCCAACATGTGACTTGTCCCTTAGAAATTGGGGAAAGTCGGACACTCCATCGTCTGTCTACCTGCAGCTTTATTCAGCACACCGAGCTGAACATTCTGACTTCGCGCCAGTTTACACAGACGGTTCGAAGTCGGAATCATATGTGGGATCTGCTGCTGTCTTTACAGACAGCACTACATCGGAGCAGATTCCCTCTGAATGCAGTATATTTACTGCAGAGCACCATGCTATAGAGTTAGCCTTGGATTACATTAGTGAATGCCAATACCAACGGTTCATTTTATATTCCGATTCTCTCAGCGTGTTACAGGCTTTAATATCTGTGAGATGTAATCCTCATCCAGTTCTGTCTAGTATTCAGCAGAAGATTCACTTCCTCCTCAGACGTGAATATGATATCCGCTTCTGCTGGATTCCCAGCCACATTGGGATTAGGGGAAATGATTTGGCTGACGCCGCAGCCAAATCAGCAATTCCCAATAATAACCGCTGCCTGTCAGTCCTCTATACAGACTACAGGCAAATAATACACCAAAAGATATATTCCCAATGGCAGGATTCGTGGAATTGACAGACTGCGAATAAATTATATCATATAAAGCCTGTTATTAAACCGTGGCAGTCTAGTCTGCGCAGGAATCGTAAGGAGGAAGTTGTTCTTGCCCGGACCCGCATAGGACACAGTCATTTAACTCATTCGTTTTTGCTGAGGGCTGATGACCCTCCTATGTGTGTGTCCTGTGGCACAATTTTAACGATTAGACACCTTTTAATTGACCGTCCAGATTTTAGCAATATCCGTTTTACCGCTTTTAACCATCTGACTGAGCAGTATACACTCAGTCAGATTTTTCTGACAATGACAATGTGTCTGCTGTTTTTAGCTTTTTTAAATCAATAAAGGTTTTTACTCGTATTTAAAATTTTTACGTTATTGTTATGTCTTTTATTATATATCTGGACATGGTGGCCTAACTACTTAGGTCACTGAAAGAATAAATTTTTATATATTACCTGGTTTTGGCGCATTATAGCCTTAGATGCTAATGCGCCAATAAAATCTAAATCAAATCAAAAATCAAATTTGTATTATTTACTCCAGTCAGTGTTTTCATTTCTTTTCTTACATCTATATCAAGTGTGCATCTTACCATTCTGTGATCACTTCCCATGTTTACCTTGTTCAGGACAGTGACATCATTCATGATATATCTTCTGTTAGTGAGGAAGAAGTCAGTTTCATTAGTTGTTAATCCATTTGGACTCTTTCATGTCCACTTTCTGTTCTCCCTTTCCTTGAAAAAAGTGTTTATTACTGACATCCTTGAGAGTCTGTAAATTCCACAAGTCTTTCACCTCTTTAATTTCTTTCACCAAATCCAAAATTTCTTATAGTTCCCCTTTCTGCGTTGTTTTGTCTCTTTCCAAGCTTAGCATTGAAGTTCCCCATGATAATAGTGTAGTGAGTTTTATGTTCATCTAGAAGTCTATCAATTTCAGTGTAGATTTCTTCAACCTCTTCATCATCGTGGCTTGATGTTGGTGCATAAATCATTATAACCTTTAGCTTATACCTCTTAGAAATCCTGAGTAGTAGTCTTGGCACCCTTGGTGATGTACTTTTGAATTCCAAAATGTTTTTTTTTTATATCTTTATGGACCAGAAAGCTAACTCCACCTTCGCACTTCTTTCACTGTTTCCATGGTGTACAGTAGATTTCCACTTGATAAACTTATAAGTGATTCATTTCCTTTTCTTGTTTCAGCCAAACCGATGATATTGCAATTCACATTTTGTAATTCCTTTTCCAGCTCTAATATACTGTCTTCACTGATGAGCGATCTTACGTTGTAACAGGCCAAATTCAGTTGCATGGCAGCCTGGTCGTATCCAGAGATTCTTAGCACCCTCTGCTTCCACTCTGATCCTCTCACTGCCGTAAGAGGGGGAGTGAAAGCCGCTGGGGACTGAGGGCCATTTGTTTTGTTGTGCTGGAGCGTTTGGTCTTTTCCTCTTCATGATGACCAGGCATCTTGAAGAGAACCACTCTACACGTTTGTTGCCACCTAAGTGACGTAACTGGGCTTACCATCAAGAAGGTGTGCATGAGTGGCTTTTAGGGAGGCAGGCCAACCGGACTTCTCCTAAATCTTCTGAAATAGAAAGATATTGGATCCATCAGTTGTTTTAGACTGAGTGTCTGAGCCCCGTATTAGCCATATACATCCGCTGAAAAAAAAGAATAATAAAAATAAAATTTTTCTTGTTTGATGAATAATTTTTATTATTTGCTAAAATAAATAAAAAAAAAAAAAAAAAACTACTTGTGTTTTCCTAACTGATCTTTAAATTTCCCCAAGCTTTCAGTCTCAACTACCTACAGAGGTTACTTATTACAGTAATTAACTTGATGGCTAAAAGAAAACTACAATATAATATAAACTGCTTTCCCCATAATTTTAAGTTAAGGCCCCTAATTCTGGTATCATTTTTAATGACTGAAAATTTTCACCTTCATTAAAAATGATACCGGAATTAGGGGCCCCTTCTTGTTAGCAAGCTCTATATCATACATCTTTGAAGCCATTCCTCATGTGGATGCATTTTGCTGATCCCACCAGGCATCCTGCATATCTTCAAACCTTTTACCTTCATCTCCACAAAAAAAAGTTCAATAAATTACGTACATCATCAGGCCACCTGTCTATGCTACACAAAGAAAGTCATATACATCCTTATCATAACGCCAAAATCACTTTCTTCTACAGTTTTTGTTCAACCCAACAAGTGTATAATTTATTTGGGGGTTGCTGTTCACAAAGTGTAGGAACTTGCATTTTGCTTCTTTACAACAGATGCCACTTTTCTGACTATCCTTGAACTTATCCTGAAGAAACAACTTCGTACTGATCAATAACTGCTCTCCCAGCCTTGACATCATCTGCAAATGTTGACATTCACCTTCAATCTCTTCAACAATACTATTTAAGAAAATCTGAAACAACGGTGGGCCCCAAAAGTGATTCTTGGGACACCGTTTAAAATGGTTTCCCCAAGGTTAACAAGAAGGGCAACGAGATTGGTGAGGGGAACGAAGGGTTGCTCTTGCCAAGAAAGTTCTGCAAATTGCAGCATCTCTGAAGACTAGGCACCTGTGAGGCATATGATCTAGGTGTATAAGACTGAATGGTTTGAGCAAGCTCAAAGCTGATGAGATTCTTCCTCTTGCTCAGATTATGCAATTGAGGGGGCATAAATTCAAATTGAGGAAAGACAGTTGCAGAATAGATGTGCAGAAATTTGCCTTTAGCTAGCGGGGGTGGGTGAGTGCTGGAACAAACTTTCTCTGTCATCGTGGAAGTTGATAGCTTAAATAAATTCAAGGAAGAACTGGACAAACTTTTGGCGTGAATGGATTTTTTTTATTATTTTAGGTTGATTCTGTATAAGCTTGCTTTCTTGCATCATATGTCTCTACTAAAGCTAATGGTCGTCGAATTAGAGTAATAGTATTTGCCATATAGTGCAATAGGCTTTTGCTGTACTGGAGGGAAAAAAAAGAAAAAAAAAAACACCACCAAGTAGATAAGAAAATACAAATTACAGGCTGGCCTCGATTAATTCGTCCTGTGAGCACATCGCACAAAACGGAAACGTGTTACTCGAATATAATAATCAATAGGAAAAATTATAATTGGGCCTTGACCTTCTGGAATGTCCATAAAGAATTTTAAAAATACCTTTTTAACTGTATACAATGTAAAAGATGATGAAAATAATTATGGAATTAAATGTGTATTGCATAAAACAGCGGTTCCCAAACTGTGGGCCGCAGAATATTTTATATTTTGAGGGAAACGCAGCGATACTCGACATCTGTCGTACACCGCGCGAACTACTAGCTCAAGGTAGTTCACAGTTTCAACATTTCTTATTAAGTTGTTTGGACCTAACTACTAAATGGAACTGTTAGGTATTTCTTATGGTCTGGGTGCGCCGTGAAAAAATTACTGGGACACTAAGGCCGCCGTGAAAAAATTACTGAGACACTTAAGGGCGCCGTGAACCAAGAAAGTTTGGTAACCTCTGATATAAAATACACAATGAAGAAATGGCTGTTGTGGAAATATTTGAAAAGTGTTGACTCTCTCTTTTCATCAATCAATTTCCGATAGCCGACAACAATCTTCTCTGGGCCCTGACAAATTAAATATCGCAGAGAACCTCAAACAAAAGGTTTGAGGTTCTCTGCGATACAAAAGATTTCATCTAGTTCTTTTACCGTTATCTCCTTCACGGTAACATTTTCATCTGGCTCATTTAAAAATTTGAATTTTTAAATGCAAGTCTGCATTGACTTTATTAGCGGGAGACAAACAAGTAACACGTCTTCTTCCGATGGTTGATGGAACACACTGAGGCGGGCAGCAGGCAAACGTTTGTTTATAGCCCGTCCAAGCTTAATGTGCGATTCAAATCTTTTTCAACTATCGCATAAAAAAAAAAAAAAAAAAAAGATTGCGTTAAATGGAAATTTGCATTGTGTAAAGTGAAAAGTGGTATATTTTTTACAAATAGTGGTAACTGAAAAACGCGTTAATCGAACTTGCGTTATGCAAGGCCTGGCTGTATATGCTTCCCTCCTCTTATAGGTAACTACCCTCAATAGCCCTTTGAATTTATTCAAACAGTCAGCCTCAACTACTTGCGAGGGCAACTTGTTCCAGCAATCAGTGACTCAATGGCTAAAAGAAAACTTCCTACAGTTTAATCTAAACCTCAACCCCTGTAATTCGAATTTATGGGCCCTAGTTTTACACTTCTTTATAACAGTGAAAATTCTACCTTCATTTATTTTACTAATCCCTCTAAGAGCCTTATAAAATCATGTTACCTCTGGTGCCTGGTTGCTGATCTCGCCATTCCAGTTGCCCATCTTTGGACCCTTTCAAGAAGTCAGTATCTTTTTTCAGACCAGGTCTCTGTACTTGAACGCAGTATTCCAAAGATGGTTTTACAATTGCAACTGTTTCCTATCTACAGCTATCTGCTATCCATATAAGAACCCTAAACTTGATTCCAACATATTACAGTTTATATAATAGGCTTTTACGTGTGACTGAGTCGAAACACTTTGCCAAAATCCAAATAAACAGAATTGAAATTATTTCTTGTATCCAACTTTTGAGTGACTGTCTAAATATCTAACCAGGTTAATTAAACATGCTTTTTCTTTTACAAAACCATGTTGTGTTCCCTTCAGAATTCCTTTTCTGTTTAAATGTTTGTATGACACCGTTGATCTTTGCTTACATGATTTTCCCTGCTACCAAAGTCAAATTGACCAGTCTGTAGTTATTCACTTCATTCTTAGAGCTGCCTTTTGTATTGGCAATACATTTGCACTTCTCCATTCCACAAAAGTCTCTCCAGAGTCTAAAAATATCCTCATAATTAATCTTAATGGTTCCATGCACTCTATTAATTCTGCCCTTAGTATTTTTTTTTTTTTTAATGAACAGTCTGTAATTTCATTATCAATAATTTTATATGCTACCCATGTCACTTATACATTCTCACCTCATCATGAAAGTTTTTTTTTTTTTTTTTTTGTCTGTAAAGATCAGTGCAAATCTCCGTTCAGTGCAGCAGCAGCATCAGGATTATCTAGGACTCTCCCCACAGCTATTACCCAATGGTCTGATCTGATTCAGGCTTTTTTTTGTATTCGTGTACCTGAAAAAAACTCTGTCCCAATAGTTTGCTTTTAGCCAGTCATTTCTCATAATCAGCCTTTGCCAGCGTAACCTTTTCCTTTCCCTACTACCAACTTGGTATTCTTACTGATCAGTTTGTTGTTATCAGCTTCAGTGCTTTTCATTGTTGTGTAACTTTACAATGCAATCTTTTTCTGCTCTATTAAATAAACTTACTCTGTGTTCATACCTCCCACCATCCTTCTTGTGCTATATTTTCTTAATGGTATATGGTACATATTTAAAAGTATTCCATAATGCTAATGTATTCACCCTTTTTGTGCTAACTGCCCAGTAGATAGTATTAGTAGTAGTAGCAAATGATGCATGGAAGCAAGCTTATATAGCATTTAAAAAAAAAAAAAAAAAAAAAGCCCCACATATCACAAACTGGATATCCAATTAGACCTATCGTCTCCTATAGAAATTTGGCTTTTGCATTGCTCGCATCTTATTTATATGACATCATAAAACCTTTACGTCTTATATTAGAATTTAGTATAAAAAAATCCAGATTCACTTTTTAATAAATTAAAAGAAAAAAGGTTAAATAATGATGATAAACTGTCTTCCCTGGATGTAGTGTCATTATATATTAATGTTGAATAAAACAAGGCTTCCAGTAAGTGAAATTTTTCATTTTATTACATTTCTCATTCAGGCCAATTATACTGATTTTCAATCGAACATTTTTAGACAAATTTTTGGTCTTCCAATGGGACTTGGCCTGGTGGCTGAAATATATCTTAACAATATTGAACAATTACATTTAAGTCCTTCATTCCTAATTTAACATTTTATGGTAGGTACCTAAACGATATCCTTGTTATTTCACATGAAAATACTGTAAATAACCTTATGGATTCTTTTAATAATATACATATGACTTAAATTTACTTTTGAGGAAGAAAAAATTGGGGGAGAATTCTATAAATTTTCTTAATTTTATGCTAACAAGAGTCAATTATAGCATACATTTTAAAATATATCATAAGCCCACCGATACAGGAAAATTCTTACATTATTCCAGTTATCACCCTTTTACTTATAAAAGGAGTATCATTTTCAATCAATTCTATAATGCTTATAGATATAGTTCTACGCAGGAATGTCTTAATAATGAACTTTGGGTACTTTTAACAGATTTTTGAACAGGGGATACACACTAGGTTTAATTAAGACCATACGGCAACAAGCAAAACATAAATCCGAATCGATACTAATGAGCAGTAATACTGCACATAAATACTTAATTAAAGTTCCGTATGTACAACAGTGGTATAAACAGTATTTATTAATATTTTTAAAAATACAGAATTTAATATAGTGGCACAACCTATAAGTAAACTACACAATGTATTGAAAATGAAAACATCCTCAATCTCTAACATGGAATGTACCAACATAGTTTATAGCGTTGCATGTGGGGAATGCAATTCTTTTTACATTGGTTCTACCCAAAATTACCTTTCAAAGTGAATACAACAGCACCAAGCATCAGTGAGGGCAAAAAGGACAGGTGCTTCTGAACTTTCCTTTCATGTCATCCATGAGAACCATGTTTTTCTTTCTAACGAAGCTAAAGTTATTGATATACAAAATGAATATATAAAACTCTTAATAGCTGAAACACTTGAATTGAAGTTAAATTTTAATTCTATAGATGTTCGTAGACCATACATCATTTTGGATTCATGGACCTTTACGCACATGTGTGAATAGTAGTATTCACATTAGTAAACAAAAATAATCTTGATGCTGGGCAGTATTAAATTTGGTTTATAACAGAGTGGATATTGTTAAGTTTGTCATTTTACTTCTTGTGAACACATATTTCAACCGAAATAACTTAGTCACTTATAAAGAAGTTTATCTAAAAATAATGAGGAAAATTTGACAATTGTCTTTGGTTCCTGGTCTGTGGTTGTCAGTTGGTTTAGTCTTGGGTGGTTCAGTGTGCATCGACTACGCTTCGCTTTTCCTTTCTTAGCAGTTTACAGATAATGGGAATTGAACACAAGTAGTTTTTTTAATAAAACCGTATGGATTGATAATAAATTTTATGAATAATATCACATTACTAACTTAAACTTTTTTTCATAATGGGTTAACTGGATAAGTTGGGGGTGAGTGTTGGCTGAAGAGCATTCCTATAGTAAGGTATGAGAATTTCTGTTATATTTAACAATATTACTGAAGTAGGAAGGATTGAACTTTATTGTTTTTATTTTTAGCAATTTAAGATATGAGTTAGGCACCTTTACAAAGTTTTTCTTTGGGTGCCACAAATGCTAGTGTCAGCCCTGTTGAAAAGCCTCACTTACTCTTTCTGATTAATCTCAGTCATTGATTTCATTTGCTCTGTGAATATTATCATTCTCCCAACTCTACAGACCACTCCAAATTTTTTTTTTTTTTTTTTCCTTTTTAATGATTTTAATGTTCACAGTTGCAGCCCACTTCAAGTTTCTAGTTATACAGATCTAGCTGATTACTGATAGCTCTTATAACTTTTCATTTAACTACTATAATAGTAGACAGTTCTTACTGCAGACCAGCAGCCCTGCAAACAATATTAGTTGTCATTGCTGCCCCCCCCCCCCCAAGCATCTGTTGACATTTCAGAGGCTTTTGATCGTGTTTGGCAGAAAGGTTTTTAAAATAAGGTTCCATCTTTTAGTTTGCTAACTGTTTTTTGTAATTGGATATCCAGTTTTCTCTCCGACTGCTCACTGCAGGTGATAGTAGAGGCTCTTTCTTCTAACTTCTTCACTAATGCTGGTGTTTCAGTTCTTTCAGTGAAAGAACTTGGGTTCAGTTCTTTCAGTGGAAGAAAGAACTGAATCCATGGTTCAGTTCTTTCTTCCACTCTTTTCCTTTTGTATATTAATGACCTTCCATTGGCTATAAATCCTATCCATAGTTTTGCTGCTGATAGCACCTTGCATTCCACCTTTCAGTTTCAGAAATCTTGCCCTGTAATAAAACAGTTTCAACTTCTTGAATATTCACTGCCAGTTCCTTAAATGTTGATCTCCAGATAATTCTTCAGCGTGGCAAAGATAACTTAGCTAATTTCAGTCCTTCTAAAACTCAGTCTTGTCTTATATCTTGCAAAAAGGATTCCTCCTCCTCCTCCTATGCTTATCTTTAATGATACTGAGATTTCTAGACCAGTTCACATATCTCTATTAGGGATTATCCTGACTTCTAATCTCCTTTGACATAAGCACATCACATATATTTCTTCCACCCTACCATGAAATATTGTTCTGACATCTGAGCATTCCCCAGAAACCTCTCAAAGGCTTCTAGATTCCATTTGAAAGAGGGCAGTTAAGTTAATTAATAACCTGTCTCTAACAAAGTCTCTCCATTCTGTGTCTCAGAGTTGTTCTGTTTCTGTTGCATGTCTTTTCTGTAAATACTTCCATGGGCAGTGTTCTTCTGAATTGGCTTCTATAATTTTTGCTCTCTCTCTCTCTTTCTTCCCCCCCCCCCTCCTCCTCCCAAACTGTACTGAACACATTCCACAATCAGTCAGCAACCTTTTACTGTCCAACTCACCGAACCAGCTTTTCTTCTTTATCATTTATTCCTTCAACTTCCATTTTCTGGAACAACTTCCCTCCATATGTACTTCCTGAAAATTACAACCTACTAAAATTCAAGACTAATAGAAGAAGAACTCTTTATTGCATACAGAACACACGTGCCGTACACATACCCTTCATGGCTACAAGCCAGGAAGCCAAGAAAGTTGAGAAGTTAACAAGTAACTTCTCAACTTTCATGCTTGGGGTTTTCATTAAAAAAAAAAAAAAAAAGTAATTGGTTTCCATAGCTGGGTTGTTACATCACCAGTTTTTGCACTTGATAGATATACCCTGGTTCTCTCCGTCTATCCTTATTACAAAATATATTATCAGTTTCTCCTACATTTAATCTCACAGCAAGACTATCTTCTGCAAAAACAGGGCATTCCATGGAATGATCCAGTGCTGGGCAGGACTTGGGAGTATATCATCCCAGTGTAGAATTAGACACCAAGTCTCTGTCAAGCCCCCACCCCCCAACAGTTTGATTTTATTTTAAGGCATCACTCGCTTCCTCAGAGACTCATTTCATCTGCAGTAACACAGAGCTTTCATTTCGTATTTTCACACTCCCTACATCTAGCATATAACAATGAATCGGCATCAGCTAGATAAGTTCTGTATATGTGCAATAGCATTTACAGTGACTTCTTACTTTACACGTGTTAATTTAATTAGTACTTATATCTTTCTTGTGAGGCATATAAGCATCACAAGAAGGGAAGTATGCACCCAAACAGATATTCAACCTCAATGAAACAGGTTTATAGTGGAAAACAAAGCCTGGTCGCACTTTTCCATTGCCGAAAAGACTGTGCCTGGCTTTAAGGCAATGAAAGATCGGATAACACTTTTGTTTGGTGCTAATATAGAGGGTCATAAACTGAAACCTGTTTGCATTTAACACTATCAAAACCCTCCTGCCCTTAAAGGTTACGACAGGTCATACATGTCCTGTGTACTGGTACTCAAATCCTAAAGGGTGGATGACCCAAATTAAGAGATAAAGAGATTACCATCTGCAACTCAGTGGGACCCGTAAAACGTATCCGACTACCTGTCCCGCATACCAAGAAGTCGAGCTGGTCAACTACTTTCTGTGTATCCATAGCCAATATGTGGACCAAGGTGTAACATTCGGACAGTAGGCTCTGGTCAGCCTTCTATTGTAAGCACCCTGTTAGAGATTTAGAAGAGAGTGTGTTTCCTTTATCCCAACAAGCGGTCATCTGTTGTTTCATGGAAGTGAAACTTCCACACGTTGCCTTATATTTCCCCTGTTTACATGGTCACAGTAGTGAATAGTTGAATATCCCAGTACGCCGACATTGGACAGTTTCAAAAAAAAAAAAAAAAAAAAAAAAGAAAGAAAGAAATTAAGAACTAGTGACAATATCGATGACAAGAGGAACAAAATGACAGCAACAAACATTAAACTTAAACATGAAATGTTGGCAACTTCTGAAATTTTGTTGAGGCCTTCAGTGCAAAGAAAATGATCCTGAACATAAAGCAAATACGAAAATTTTTTAATGATCGATGTGTACAATAAAATCCAGTGTACAACAAAAGATAGCCAAATATTTCGCAAAATAATTCCTAATTAGTATGTACGAATGAAAAAATCATTTCTTAATATGCATGTATTAACAAATTGTTTTCAAATGCTAGAAAATTTATTTATTCCACTTGTTTCTGATTGTACCATATTTTTGAATGTTGAATTATTTTTAATTGTTGAAAAGGTCATATTTCTTTATATCGAAATTTCTGTTTAATGAATTTTTGTAAGTGAACATCGATTTTGTTATATAGAGATCTGACTGAATTTTGATCATTGTTTTATTGAGTTGGAACGTAAACAATATCATTGGTTATATGTATGTACATATATAATGTAAAACAAATAAACTTCTCATATTTAATAACAAAATAATACCGAAGAAATACTTCTAGAGGAAGAAATACATAAAATCAGATTTATATGGATAGGAACATAAAGTTATTATATAGGAACATAAAATTATTAACTTACATCAAGCTTCATTTTTCTTGCTTTAGTGTTAGCAAAATTTGTGATAATTTCATCGAAGTCTATTTTGCTAGCAAGTTCATGTTCAATTGAAAGGAGACATAGATGTGATGTGCGTTCTTGTCCTGATGTCGATCTCAAATAATTCTTAACAAGTTTTAACTTGCTAAAACGTGTTTCTGCAGTGCCTACTGTTGTTGGTGCTGTAAGGAATGGTTTAAGAGCCCTTTCAATATTTAGTTAGGTTTCTTGCAACTCCCATTTAGCCAATACATTCAAAATAATGTTATTATTGAACCAGGATTTTTGTTTTCTAATATTTCCATTATTTGGTGTTTAAAACATTTAATTTCAATATTAAATTGGTCTTGATTAATTTCAGGGTATTTTTCTGACAATAAAATAGCTTTAGTTTTTGAATCCTTACATGTCATTGAATGGAATGCTTCACCAGTCAAAAAATGAAAGTCTTCTGCTATCTTTTTTATAGATTCAAATCTTTCATTTAACTGCATTATAATGGAATCAATTATCGAAAAACAAGAAATTTTTATTCCATCAAAATTCGACAATTCATCTTCATCATACACATTTGATATTTTCTTTTTTTTTAACTTCCTCTTTTCAACTTGTACTATTTTCATTTTTTTGCAAGTTTCCTCGATTTCAGTAAAAACATTATAAATTTTGTTATTTCTTAGATCTTTAAAATAATCTACAAGTCTTTTTAATTAATACGGATGATCGATAAATATCCTGATTTTTTTTTTTTTTTTTTTTGCAATGATATGTTGACTCTATTTATCCTTTCCAGTATCAAATTCCACAGGCTTAAAAACGAAATAAACTTGTAACTACAGGTGACCCCCGCTTAACGCTGATAATTCGTTCCGGAAAAACAGAGCGCTAAGTGAATTTATGCTAAGCGAGCTCCACATTCCCATAAGGTAACATATGTATTTGTAAGAGTTGCGGTCAGTGCCATAGGATATTTCCTAATCAATAATAAACGGTAGGGAAAAGATGCACAAATGTCGGTCAAAATATTTAATATTCAAATATTTGTACATATAAAATATTCTGCATTACATACGTATATAATTATGTGGTAACTATTTACATATCAAAATTAAACTTAAAATTCCAATTAAAATCATGAATTTAATTGATCTAAATTGATTTAATTTAATTGATGAATTTAATCATGAAAAATGTGTCGATTTTGAGTTGAACTTTGGCCCCCTTCCAAATAAACTAAAACGGGTATTAATTTTAAATCCCTGGCAGTTTAATTACCACCCAACAATACTGTTTAAAAAAAGCCGTGAATTAGGGTTGAATTTGAAAGTGTCTGCAATTCTGCCCAGACACGATAGGAGGGAGTATATGATGAGAGCCCTGTCGATCAATTCGGCCCTGGAAAGATTGTGCAAGGCTCAAGGGGTAGAATTTTTTTCAGCCTGGTCAGTACTTGTTAACAGGAGAGACTGCTTCTACAGGGATGGGATGCATTTAAATAGAAAGGGTGCAAGAATGTTTGCTGATGCTATCGAGGCAGTTTTAGGTGGGTCGGAAAACTGCTAGATTGGGGGATACAAGGACTGATAGATTAATCGTAGCCACTGGCAGAGGTAAAAGTGATTCTTGCACTGATTCTATTGGAATGAGCAGCAGCTTGGAAAATGAGATGCAGGATATTTCAGAGACTGCTGGGAGTCATTGAGGTACAAGTAAACACATGGGTTGTGTTAGGGTAGCTAAGAAAAAGAACAGGTGCATGTGTACTTGTGTGTACACCAATGCTAGGAGTTTGGTAAATAAATTTGATGAATTTGAGGTATTGCTCAAAGCATCAAAAGCGGATATTGTTGGGATATCAGAGATGTGGTGTCACACAAATATAAGGGAGCAGAACTGCAATTTGGGGAGTACAACGTCTACAGAAAGGATAGGAAGGGGGGAGGGGTTATGCTATTAGTTAAGAAACACATAAAAACCAAGGAAGTGAAGCCAGTCGACATCGCTGGACAGTGCAGTGTTGAGTCAGTTTGGTGTGACATATGCATTGGGAGATCAAAATTGAGAGTAGGAGTGTGCTATAGGCCTAATGACTCTGATGAGTATAATAAGGAACTGTACAGGGAAATAGAGTGGGCCAGTAAATCAGAGAGTCTTATAATGGGAGATTTTAATTTCCCAGATATTGACTGGAATTTGGGGGCTGGTTACTCACACACTAGCAGGGCTTTTGTGGATTTATTGGATGATTGTTTTCTACATCAGCATGTTCGTGAGGCAACTAGAGGGAGTAATACTCTTGATTTGATTATCAGCAGTGATTCTTCATGCATTAAGAATCTGCAGATAAATGAACCACTAGGTGGCAGTGATCACAGTGTGCTGAAGCGGGATTTACTGAAAGAGGTAACTACCATTAGGGGTAAAGGGAAGGGTTATTGCTTCCGTAAAGGCGACTACGATGGACTGAGACAGTATTTAAATTCTATACAGTGGGACCAACTGATGATGTTACCAACAGCAAATTCAAAATGGGAAGCATTCAAAGAACTTATCTTGGAAGCTACTAGGCTTTACATACCAACTAAGAAATATTGTTCAAGGTTCAGGCGTAAATGGATGTCAGATGAACTAATGAGACATGGCAGAGAAGAAAAATGCATGAGATACATATAAATTAACATGTGATCCAGAAGCCTATGATAGATATAAGTTGATCTGTAACCAAGTTACAAAGGAGGTTAGGCAGGCGAAGGCAGATTACGAGAAATCTTTGGCAAGGGATGCAAAGAAAAACAGCAAGGAGTTCTTTACTTATGTAAACTCTAGAAGGAAGGGGATGAATCAGATTGGTCCACTTGATATCGATGGTTCAACTGTTGATGATCCTGCTCAGGTAGCTAACAAACTAAATGAATATTTTGCATCGACATTCACACATGAGGAGTTATTCAGCAAGGGGAATGCCAGAGGTGTATTCAACTCTAGCAGTAAGCTACAGAATCTTGAAATAACTGGGAGTAAAGTGGAGGAGAAATTGTTGAAGATAAACACAAGAAAGGCACCCGGGGTGGATGGGATCTATCCAGTTATATTAAAGGAGTCAGCAAAGGAAGTAAGCAAACCCTTAGCCATAATTATGAGAGCTTCCTTGGACTCAGGGGAGGTACCCATAGACTGGAAATGTGCAAATGTAACCCCAATTCACAAAGGAAGATCAAAGGCTGACACAAGTAAAGTAATTATAGATCTGTGAGTTTAACTTCTGTTCCAGGAAAATTAATGGAAGCACTGGTTAAAGAAGCATTGCAGGATCATCTTGACAAGAATTCAATTATAGCTCAGACACAGCATGGTTTTGTTAAGGGGAAGGTCTTGCCTGACCAATTTGATTGGATACTATGATGTAGTCACAAAAGAATTGGATGCAGGGAATAACTTTGATATTATATATTTGGATCGTAGAAAGGCTTTTGATACTGTTGCACATGGAAGACTGCTGCACAGATTAGAGCAGTGTGGCATTGGTGGCAAATTGTTGCTATGGATAAAGAGATGGTTGAGTGGCAGAAGACAGAGAGTGGTAATTAATGGACACTGCTCATCGTGGACTAATGTTATTAGTGGAGTCCCTCAGGGTTCAGTGTTGGGTCCATTGTTGATTTCTGTATTTATAAATAATATTGATGATGGTATATCAAGCTTAATGTCCAAGTTTGCAGACGATAGAAAGGTTGGCAAGGTTGTATGGATGCTACTGATGCTATGCTGCTGCTGCAACAGGATCTGGAAAGGTTGAGTCTCAGATGGGCTGAGAGGTGGCAAATGAAGTTGAACATTGACAAATGTAAAGTACTACATATGGGAAACAGCAACACCCCAGAGCACCGTATCAACTCTGTGGTACTACACTGACAGTGGTAGAGAATGAAAGGGACTTGGGGGTGGTTGTGCAGGCAGATATGAAGTTCTCTGAGCAGTGCAGACGGGCTGCAAGAGTAGCTCATGGTGTCTTATCAATGATATACTGGAATTTTTCTATCAGGAATAGGGAGGTGATTATTCCCTTGTATAAGGCAATGGTCAGACCTCACCTTGAGTACTGTATACAGCTCTGGAGGCCTCATTTCAAGAAGGATGTAGAGCTGCTGGAACGAGTACAGAGAAGGGCAACAAGGTTAGTGAACGGAACGAAGGGTTGCCCTTACGAAGAAAGGCTTAAATTTTGCAAATTACAGTGTCTGGAGACTAGGCCCCGGCGAAGTGATATAATAGAGGTGTACAAAGCCTTGAATGGTTTGAGCATGCTCAATACTGATGGGATACTGCCTCTTTCTCAGAATAATCACCTGAGAGGGCATAAATTCAAATTGAAGAAAGACAGATGTAGGATAGATGTGTGGAAATTTACCTTTAGCCAGCGGGTAGTTGGTTGGTGGAACAGACTTCCATCCCTTGTTGTGGAAGTTGATAGCCTAAATAAATTTAAGGCTCAGCTGGACAGGTATTTCGAATAAACGGAGGGGTGAAGTGGAAGGGTTTTTCTTTTTTTTTTTTTTTTTTTTTGGCTGATGCCGCATAAGCTTGCTTTCGTGCATCATATGCCTCTACTAATGGTAATGCTAAGTCACCCGAACCTTCGCTGCTTTGAAACCTGGCATGTTTTTTTCTTCTTTCAATATGAAACTTCTTTTAGGCATTCGTTTCCACAAAAGTCCTGCTTCATCTATGTTATAAACTTGTTGAGAAGTATAATACACAATACCCCTCTTCAATAATTTTAACGAGTTCATTTTTGAAAGTTTCGGCTCCTTGATCTGCACTTGCAGCTTCTCCCAAGATTTGAAATCTATTCAACCAGCCCTTTCCAGTTTTAAATGGTTCCACATTTTTTTTTTTTTTTTAGGTGAGTTTTCTTCAGATCATCATATTAGCTAATCTCTCTCTCTCTCTTTTTTATAATATTTAACTTAACTGAATTCTGCATTGCACATTATCTTCAATAAAATTAGTTAGTCTTTTCCATTTCAATCCTAATAGTCGGCCTAGCCTTAGTTCTTGTAGTGGAACAGCTATCTTTCCCGCTGCTAAAATTAATTCTTTATTTTTTTTATAATTGTTCTTACAGTTAAACTTGCGAGTCCTAAATTATGGCACACATCCGCTTGTCGTTGATGGAAATCGATTCGCTTCAAAACGTCTCATTTAATTTTCAAATTCAGTCTTTTTCTTACATTTATAGTCTTCGTACTGTGCTCAGATGTTGCTTTTTTATTCTTATCGGCCATTATTAACTCTTCTAAAATGTAACTGCGTTGGTTGCATTGATTACGATACAATGTTCAAGTAAACTTTCCATTACGCACAATGTCTAATACGGTACTGAGTGATGACTAGACTTCGGCTAAATGCATGTAACGCAAATATTTCAAGCAATATACTTGATCATTTTTTAAAATGTTGATCTGGGAACTACGTAACAAGTGACTGTACTGCAATTAAATTAGCGTGCGAGAAAATTTTACTGAGCGTGGAAAATATCTCAAGTCAGCGTGGGAAACATTTTAATGCTGTTTTGCTATTCATTTTCAAGCTATCGACTCCATCAAATGAAACGATTTCGTTAAATATGCCAAAAATGCAATCTGTAAAAGAGCATTAGTGATATGTGACAGTGTTATAGTCAGATACGGGTTATAATATAAGAACAGCGTTATAGCGAATCAGCGTAAAGCAAACCACGTTATAACGGGGGCCTGCTGTACTCATTTGACGGGCAAGAGATAATGCATCACCAAGTAAATAATCATCTTTCATTTGGCCTAATATTAAAATAATTTCTTCGAGTTGTCCATATATGGCATGTATGGCATTTACTTTTGAACACCATCTTTTATGACCGTTAATAGTTTTTCTCATGGTCATGGCTAGTGGATGAAGAGAAGAAATTGTACAGTGACTGTATAGTTCTGAAAAATGTGACATTGCATTAATGCTGGCTGCATGTATGCCTACCAAATTAAGATTATGTGCACAACATGCAATATACCGATCAAGGGAATTCTCCTTTTGAAATATAGCTTTGGACACATTTGTACTTTCCCAACATATTGGCGCCATTATCGTGGCCTTCACCAAGTATATTTTCAATTAATAAGCCATCTTCAATTAATTTTTCCTTAATTTCTGATGGAATTCCCTCTCCCGTTTTTTCTGTTGTGTTTTTGAAAGCAATGAACCTTCCTTCAATTGTATATTTATTGTCTGAAAATTTTACATACCTAATCATTTCCATTAATTTGTCTTTGTGTGATACATCTGGAGTGCTATCAAATATTATGCTATAATATTTAGCCATTTTGATTTCTTTTATTATTTCACTTCATACTTTTGTTGCTAACAAATTAATAAATTCATTCTGAATTTTTGGAGAGAAATAATTAGTGTGGTGTTTAATATGCGATTCCAGAACATTTTTCATACCAACGTCAAATTGGCTGACAAATTTTATCAAGTTTAAAAATACGCCACAATTGTTTTCTTCGTTATTGATATTACTAGCACGTCCACAAAATGCCAAATTATTTTCAGCACAGAACAATATACATTTCAATATATGACGCCATTTCAAAATTTCGCTTCTTAGTGCTGCTTGTGCAGCATCGTCAATTAGTCCACCTTTTTGAAGACCCTTTTCTAATAATTTCCATTTGTGAAATTGTTTATGTGTTGCAATGAATTCTCATGAAAAAGAACGTTTGGATTTAGATGTTTCCAATCCTTAAAATGGAACGTATTTGTGCGAAATACAAATAAGAGGCACGGAAAACAATAAAATAATAAAAGTTTTGCAATAAAATAACCATTTCCTCTTTTTTTTTTTTTTTTTTTTTTTTTTTTTCAATACCTTAATTTTTGTATTTCCACAAATTATTGAAACATCAGCCATTAGTGACAGGATACATATGTTCAGGACCGTGTTGCACCATAAGAGATCTGTTTTTGTAGGTATTAAAGTTCCATGTGGTCGGATCATTAAAATTCAGACTTACATGTTCCATGTAATATTAATTGCTGCCATCATTTTCTTCTGCAAAATGTTGTTGGTTATTGTCCACACTTTCTAATTCTTTTAAAATAACTTCAACTGTTTGAGCTTTTTCTTGGACTTCCATTTCAGTGGGATCATTTGTTTCATCTTCATTCGAATCATGTTCGTTTTCTTTGTCACTTTCAATTTGTAAGCCAGTTTTGTAAACTAGCGGAATGTTTTTTTTTTTTTTTTTTTTTAATTTCCTCTTTATGCAGTCTTTCTACGTAGTACTGATGTCCAACTTTTTTCTTTGCTGGCATGTCTAAAATTAATTTGGCCTTTATTGTTTTATTTAAATTATAAATCACAATATTCATGATTACCTGTTTATATAGCAATCTCAAAAACACTATAACTTATAATTTATTCAGTTTGTACACAATGCGTGGATTGTGAATTACTATGCATTCAAGCATGCCCTGATGACGTGATCGCCTGATCAGGCCTCCATAGCTGAGTGGTCAGGAGCAGGAGTGCAGTAGCATGTGCTCTTTGAGTAGACCGGGGTTCAAACCCCTGACTGCTGAATACGGTCTATCTGCCAACCAGCACTGGACCAGTGTAGCAGATTATGGTCCATTTCCCTCAGCATTAATTGTTGAGGAGGCTTCCATCCTGCAGTGGGTTGATAATGACTGCACTTTATCCTTTTTTTTTTTTTTATGCATTCGATCATGCCCTGATGAAGCGATTGCCTGATTGGTCCCTTCAAAGTTATATTCTGGACAGCAAATAGATCTATGATGGTATGCAGTATGTACTCAGATGTAAGGATGCATGCAGGTTTGAATCGCCGTGTGAAAATAAATTTTTACCCCGCCCTGTGCTGTCATCTTGATTCGACATCATAGAGGGGTGCCATTTCATCAGCTAGTCTCAGGTGTCAAAATAGCTTGCACTGTACTGATGTGGCCTCTCAGTGGCACCCTTCTCCTGTCGACACCCTTGGCACCTGCCCCAATGCCAAGGTGTTCCTATGCCACTGCACTTTGGTGTTTCATTTTTCATAGTACAGTTCCTGTACACATCCAGCACAATACCTGCAGAACTCTTCTGCCTCACAATGCTTGGCCACGTGGCCAAATCTATAACACTGGGTCAGGGTGAACAAGTCCAGGATCCAATGAGAGTTCCAATCAACATAAATTCTTGAGTGATTTATAAGTATTTTCCTAACTCTGCTGGATACTTCTAGCACATAGTTAATACCAGAAGAAGTTCTTGCTTTATTTTTTGACAGCACTATAACCTCAGAAAAAACTTGATCTCTTGTTAATCCGCCATCAGCCAAGTTCCTTCTCTGTAGTTCTAGAAAATATTCTTTAGTGGCTTCTGTGCTTACATCAAACACCACAAGCCGGGGATTTTGTTAGAGGGTCCTTTCTACCTCCAGCCCCATCTCTTATACTTGAGCACAGTCCCTTATCATCTTAATATCATTCTCAGTTGCGGCCTCAACAGCTACACATCGCTTTCAGATTGGATGAACAGCAATAACTCTTACTGTCGGCAGAACCGGGGTGATTCCACCCACCAGTTCTGCTTTTACCCGGTCACTAGTCTGGTATCTCTCAGTCCTAGCCTTCAGGATTATAGTCTTTCTTGTTCTGAAGGACGAACTACATCAGATAAGTCCTTGTAGGTGAGACTTGCTCATCTAACAGCACTTCCAGCTTCGCTTTTAGTGTAATATTTTCAACCATAAACTTCTGTACCACCTGTGTCATCTTATTCCAGTAAGACATGCAATGTTCAAGATAAGATGGGGTCACATCATGCAGGGTCGAGACACATACCTGTAATTTTTCTTGGTAATTATTCAGTTCCCCAAGCACAGTTAAATCTAGATCACTACTGTCATTTTTCACACCATGACTGGAGGCAGGAGGCCCAGGACTTGCCTTGGCACCTATTTGCTTTGATAGTAAAACAGATTCTCTTCAGATGATTCCTCCCCTTCTGGGGTCTCCTGTACTTCTACTGGAGATTGAGGAATCTTCCTCCTTGTTCGAGGCATAATAATTTTGTTATTAACAAAGAGAATTCGAAATCACAGCAAAGAACTACCTGATTCAAAACAATCTGTTGGATTTGGAACAAAATTGCCAAAAAGCTCTTTCTGCCAGCTGGGGACTCGCCCCAGCTGCCCAACCCAGACCACAGGGAGGCAGAGCTTTTTTTTTTTTTTAAGCAAATTGTCTAGTTGGGAACCAGGCAGTTGACAAAAGACGTGTTGCTTTGAAACAGTCGCAATGATAATCACAAAACCAACAACTATATAAAAGATCATTTGGCAGCTGGGCTTTAAGTGGATTTGTGCATGTGTGCACGGCTCCTAGAACAAAAGTTCATCTCTGCCTCATTGTTCTGTTCAGTTTTTACACTCTGTCAAGGTAAGACCAGTGTTTTTTTTTTTTTTTTTATGAGAACCCCAAACACAAGAGGTATTATAACCTATAGTACTTAGTACCGTGCTTGGGTTGGAGGTTGAGAAGACGAAAGAAGATATTTGTTGATATTGGACTTGAACTTCTGTAGATTGTAATTTTCAGGAAATACGTATGAAGGAAGGTTGTTCCAGAAAACGGCAGTTGAATGAATAAATGAGGAAGATGAAAAGTTGGTTCTGTGGGTTTGAAGTTGGACAGTAAATGGATGTTGGCAGGTGGCGGCACGTGTTCAGACTGTTTTGAAAGAGAGAGCGGGAATTATAGAAGCCAATTCAGAAGAACAGTGCCCATGGAAGTATCTGTAGAAGAGGCATGCAGCAGAAACAGTGCGTCTATGAGAAAGCGAGTGGAGAGACTCTGTTAGAGATGAATCATTAATTAACCTAACTGCCCTCTTCTGAATGGAATCAAGAAGCCTGAGAGAGGTTTTGGGGGCACCACTGCAGATGTGGGAACAATATTCCATGGCAGGGCGGATTTGCGATTTATACAGAGTGAACAGCTGTTTGGGAGAAAAGTAACGCCGAGAGCGAAAGAGAAAACCAAGTTTTTTAGATGCAGAGGAAGCAATATTTGTAATGTGCTTGTGCCAAGAGAGATTAGAAGTCAGGGTAATCATCAAAAGAGATATATCATTTTGCCTAGAAATCGGAGTGTCACTAAAGATAAGCATAGGAGCAGAAGAATCCTTTTTGCGAGATATAAGACAAGATTGAGTTTTAGAAGGGTTGAAATCAACTAAGTTGTCTTTGCCCCACTGGAGAATTACCTGAAGATCGGCATTTAAGGAATTGGCAGCAGATTTTCGAGAACTTGAAGCTGATTGAGCTGGACAAGGTTTCTCAAAATGGAAAGTTGAATGCAATGTGCTATCATCGGCAAAACTATGGATAGGATTTCCAATCAATGGAAGAAGGTCATTGATATACAAGAGGAAAAGAGTGGGGGAAAGAACTGAACCCTGGGGGACACCGGCATTAGTGGAGAAGTTAGAAGACAGAGAGCCATCTACCATCACCCTCAGTGAGCGATCAGAGAGAAAACTGGATAACCAATTACTAAAAACAGTTGGCAAACCATAAGATGGAAGCTTGTTTAGAAGACCTTTATGCCAAACACGATCAAAAGCCTTCGAGATGTCAAGAGCAACAACTTGTGTTTCACCGAACCTTTCCATTGAATTAGTCCATAAATGGGTAACATAAGCCAGAATATCACCAGTGGATCGACACTGACGGAATCCATACTGGCGATCGTTGATAAGACGGAAGGTTTCTAGGTAGTTTAAGAGTTGGCGGTTAATTGATTTCTCCATTACTTTAGAAAGAGTAGAAGTAATTGCAATGAGACGATAATTGGATGGGAGGGATTTGTCACCCTTTTTAGGAACTGGCTGGATATGAGCAAATTTCCAAGCAGAAGGAAAAACACCTTTGAAATAAGAAAGTGAAAAAAGGCGGCAAAGAATAGGAGTAAGTTCAGGAGCACAGGTTTTGAGAACAAGTGGAGAAATACCATCAGGACCTGGAGCTTTCTTAGCATCAAGATTCATCAAAATCCTTCTGATATCCTTTTGACGGAAGACCACAGGAGGCATTGAATGGAGCGTGTTAGGAATGGTGGGAGGTGTTTTACCAAGATCATTAATACATGAGCTGGAAGAAAAATGGGATGCTAGCAGGTCAGCTTTATCCTTGGCTGAAGTGACAACAGAACCGTCTGGTTTGGACAGAGGTGGGAGCAGAGATGGGCAAAAGTTGCGGCCAATAGCTTTGGCAAGAGACCAGAATGCTCGGCTACCATTAGGGCAAGAAGCAAGTTTTCTACTCTTAGCCTGTTCAAACTCTAGTTTGGACTGATTAATAACTGCTTTACAATTGTTGCGAGCTTTGGTGTAGGCAGAAAATGAAACTGAAGAATTAGAAACAAGCCAATTACGATATGCAACGTTCTTCTCTTGGACAGCTTTAGCACATTTATTGGAAAATCAAGGTTTGGATAAAGGACGAGATTTTAAAGTGGAGTGTGGGATAAAGGATTCCATTCCTGCAAGAATAATTTCACTGACACGATCTGAGCAAACGTTGACATCAGAAGTTTTGAAACAGTAATCAGACCAAGGAAAAGAAGAAAAGAAGTCTCGCAGGTCGTCCCATTTTGCATTCTTGTAATGCCAAACAATACGAGGTTGGGAATAGGCATGAGATAAAGGTTCCATTGGAGAAGAGGCAATAACCAGGTTGTGATCTGAAGTGCCTAAAGGACCTCTCACTTCAACCTTGTACTTAGAAGGGTTATTTGTGAGAAAAAGATAAAGCGTATTGGCTGTATGATTAGGATTGTCCGGTATTCTTGTAGGTAAATGAACAATCTGTGCTAGGTCATTAGTAATTGCAAAAACTCAGCATCTCGACCTGCTGGGTCGGTGTGACTAGAAAACGGAAGCCAGCTGGAGTTGTGAACGTTAAAATCACCAAGGAAAATTACCTCACTTTTAGGAAAGTTGGACTGGAGAAAGTCAAGTTGCAAAGAGAGGAAGTCAAAGAGCTCCAAGTGATTAGTGGAGTTGGGAGAACGGTAGAGACAACAGATGAATTTTACACAATGAGGTAGAGAGATTTTAAGCCAGAGAAGATCAAAGAGAGGAGATTCCAAATTGCCAAGTCTCTGACAGGCAATATCAGAACGGACATATGCACAAGTACCACCTTTGAGGCGAAAGGAATCATACAGCAAATAATTTGGACATCTGAGATGAGCAGTAGTTGAATCAACTGATAACTGAGATTCAGTCAGAAAAAGTACATGGGGGTTTGGAAGACTGCAAGTGAAAATGGACATCGTTGAGATTAGAATTGAGACCACGTATATTTGTGAAATGAATTAGGAAGTCCTTGGGTGGTTTAGATCTTTTCGCAGATAAGCTTGCTCTATTATTTAGACAATTCATGGTGTATTCAATAGTAAGAAAAAGTGGGTGGGACATGCTGTATGAAGTAATGAAATTTTTGGATATGGCGTACATGTGGTAAGAATATACCCAGATCCTTGACATAACGTGGCCTCGACAATGCTCCCCGCATACACACTACTCGAACTCCCTCCAGTCACTATCTGGCAGAGTAGAGGTAGCAAGATTATACACTAGCTGATCCGGAAGCTTCCTAGAGAGTTACCAATAGGTTCAGTCCGGTGTACTAACTAGCGGCCGGCCTGCGAACACCGTTTTAGAGCTGTACCCTCGAAATGTAAGGAATGTTGGATCTCGCCACGACATTCATCATAACCTCAAAAATCATCAATCATACTGCATGATGGAAGAGATAGGGAAGGGTTGGCCGGAACTTAGCTCTAGAGACTAAACATGGGTTCCACCACTTCAAGCCTCCAATAAGCAAAGTGGTGGTATTTCACCGGTTGATGAGAGTCATCTACCACCTAGTACTGCCTGGTAACATAGAGGGGCGGCGTTCCTCCATGTGGTGTGGGCGCCACACCTCGACCCCTGCTTACTTTGGTTCACACCTGGGTGGTCACCCACCATGTACTTGTGCATGAAGGTTATACCCAGGATTACTAACAGTCCCACCATCGTGAAGGTGCAAGCAGAGGATTTGGCTGTCATAGACCGTCCGGACTTCGCCGAAATTGGGTCCACTTAGACTTGAGTGTCACCCGAATATCAGTTACATCAGCGTTTTAGACTCCCAGGTAGCAAGAACAGCTTGTCTGGGATATCTGAGAGAATATCTGTGACAACCTCAAGGACCCGTGGGAAAAAAAAAAAAAAAATTCATGCTGCATATGGGGGGGGGGGGAGTTTTTCATCCCCCATGGGAGAAAGTGACAGGAAAGAAAAACTGTTTGTGAGCTTATGTGTGTCTTTTGGCCTTTTTGCTACTTGGAAGCAGTGATCACCTGGATGACTGCCCCCAGGTACTCATCCCTAGCAGTGGGGGTGGGGGCAAGGCCTGCCTTGCTATCTGCATGCCCTCCTCCCTGGGGAACGAGTTTTCCCAGGGAGGAGAACTCCCTGGGAAACATCCTGGATTGCTAGAACAACACAAATAAATAAATTAAATAAAAATAAATAAATAAAATTAAGTGGACTAAAAGCATTCTTAGGCAAGAGCTTCAAGCTGCATGGCAGTTTGACTAACCTAGGGGTCAGTGCAATTGCATAATTTGTATACCTAGGCACCTACCAAAGTTGACAGATTGGCATTGTTTTAATTACATTTCATATTGTGAAGGTATTCACAATATTGGCCATACTGCCACGTAGCTTGAAGCTCTTGTCCAAGAATGCTATTAGTCTTAACTGCTACACACACCATTAGGCATCTCTCATATTGTGGAGTTATACTTCATAACTGGGTGTTGAGAGAGAGAGAGAGAGAAAGAAAGAAAGGGTGTAATGTGTTCAGGGCTGGATTAAGGTATTCCCGCTGTTGTTGCTGTTATTTGGTTTTTAGGAACATTAGCAACTAAGGCCATATTGCTCCGGGGACATGCGGTGGTCAAATGACCACCGCATGTCCCCGGCCATTCCCTGACCTTTCCGCATCCTCCGTATTTGGTAGTCACGGACTCAAACCCCAGTCTAATCAAGAAGCGAGTGCTATGCACTGGCTACGGAGGCTAATTTTTCTGCCCGGTATTCCCGCACCCCGGGCAGAAAAATTATTTTGGCTCCCATTGGCATATCCTAGAAATCTGTGTAAGGGCAGCGACCCTGAGCTATAACCAGCTTCTGGTGCCCATGCCTTAATCTGGCAATGAATGTGTTATGTAAAAATATTTTTTTCATTTTCAGTTTCTTTACATAAATTTTTGATGATAAAAAATTGTCACAAAACTTTTTGTGTTGACCTTGGTGCATTTGGTCAAGTCCATATGCTTCGATATTTTTATTTAACTTCATAAACATAACATTCCCATCTGCTTTTAAAAATTCAAGTATATTAGGACCTCTCCACTCATAGGAGATTCCTGAAGATGTCTGTGAACTGCAAAGTTACAATGGCAGGTTAATTATCTATGGGGAAAGGGGGAGTTAGAGCCCTTATTCACATTAGTTTTTGACTGGTCATTGATTTTGCTAGTGTACATACTGAATCATAACAGCAAATAACGTTATGCCATGAACTGATTAGTTGATTGGCAGGTGGGCTTATCAATCATTAAAATTACTTAGGGAAAGTGACTGGTAGCAGCTGCTTTTCAGTCAGTGGACTCATTGCCGTGACTCTGTAATCAGCAGTTGCAAAGTAAATTAGATTAGTATCCCGTCCACGATTGCTAAAAAGTATCATCAAAGCATGAACTTCAAGGTTCCCTGTAATCATTTTTATTTATTTATTTTTTTTTAGTAAATTTTAACATAAGTTTGCTCTGAACTTATTTGCAAAATTTAGAATTTTAAAAATTCTAAAATTGTCTGGTAATCCCTTCCGTCTTGGGTAATTAGTGTGTCATCCAACATGTGATGATAGGGCACAGGTTGCTGATCACTGTTTGTTTCAGAACAGCCGCAGATATCAGTGTTTCCTCTCTCCGACACAACACATACACAGTCGCATATAGATATAAAATATTGCCTCTTTAGCATCTAATACAATAATTTAAAGATTTTTAAACTGTGATATAGATATTCATGATATGCTGACCATGCCAGCTCTCTCACTTCTAAATGTATTATGTATGTTATCTACAGTGATGATCATAATGGCATACCCTGCACTTTAGACAGTGTCATCAAAATATAAAGAAAAGATTCCCCTAGAAAATAAAACTATTAAGTATAAGAAAGTATATTAAGTACAGGATCAATGAAGTTAAAATTCACATTTTTTATGCTGTAGATATTTTAGCCTCAAAAAGAAAATGGTTCTTTTCAATTCAGGCATGCAGCACACATGATTGTAACAGGTGGTGTTTGCTCATCTGTTGCAATTTGGAGGTGATGATTATTTCAAAAACATTTTCAGTTCATCACTAGTTATTTTAATATATTTTATCACTAATTATTTTAATTTTCTTTTATAGCTTGGAAGGATATAGTTCTTGATTATAAAACTGGTAAGTAGACTTTACTCAGAAATTTTTACATGATTATACCATTTCTTCTTAGAATATCATTAAAGTAACTTTTTTTTTTCTTTGGTTTTATTGAAAAGCATTAAAAATAATAGAAACTGTTTGTTCTGGTCTGTTTTTAGGTGTCAAAATTAAAATTTTATTTTTAATTAATATTTTTAATACAGAAACTTTTTTTTTTAACATTTATTTAAAACTATTTTAAATTTGTTTTGTCTATCACTAAGTTGCCAGTTGTTACTTTATAACTGTTATTTAATTCAACGGTACAAGCTGTTTCTGTCAGATTATATCTCATCTGAGAGTGAGCAGGTTAGTTGACACTAGCAAAGGTTGATAAAAGAAGTGAAAAAAACTTGCTTCTTTTATCAACTTGATCTCACTATGAAAATGTGCAAATTTACGCACTGTGAGATTGACCCATAAAAATTCCACATGCCCACTGTTTCACTGGTAAATTAGGTGCACTGAAGTTGTAAACTCTTCTATCCTTGGCTGTCCAGATAAATGGAAATTGATTTGTTCAGTTATCATTTGTTTTGTCAATTTGGCTTTGTTTTTATAAAATTCTTTATCTGGATGAATTTTTAAAGAATTGAGAAAAAATTGTCAACCTATTACTGTTAGTTTTCATGATATGCTGACCATGCCAGCTCTCTCACTTCTAAATGTATTATGTATGTTATCTACAATGATGATCGTAATGGCATTCAATATGCCATTACGTAATGGCATCGTAATGGCAAAATATAAAGAAAAGATTTCTCTAGAAAATAAAACTGTTAAGTATAAAGAAGTAATACCTTGAGTTGTGGGAGTGGTGTGTTCCATGATAAAGTTGAGTAATTTGAAATTCGCATAACTATAGCAATTATTTTTCCACAACTCAGGAAAAACCAAACATTTTTATAGAAGAAAGATTTATTGTAAAAAAAGTAAACAAACTTTAATTTTTCACGATAAAATAATTACATAAACTGACATTAGATACTGAGTCTTTATCTTCATTAGATGAATGAATGACATAACGACTTTAGAGCCTGCTTATTAATGAAGGTATCTAACATTTATACATATATATAACATATGTTTACATCCATCATCAATCTTTAAAATCCTTGCCCTTCTTCATTGGGGTTATTTTCAATAAAATATGATTAACATTCCAAATGTTTAAAAGACATGGTCATTTCACTTATTGTCAAGGTTTTTGTTGCATGTCTTCCTGAATGTTTTCTTCTTTTTTCTTGGACAGCTAATAATTAAATTGGTTAGTTCCTGACAGTCGGACTCAAGCAATTCAAAATTTCTTCGTCCACTTCATCAGCACCTACGGATTTCACCAATCCAATAATTTCATATTTGTCCATTTGTGTCTTTTAAGACACAAATGGACAAATATGGACACGTGTCTTTTAAGCAGCTATGTGTTACTCCACCACAGGATTCTCAAATAGCATTGATACCCATTTTAATATTAAAATTTCTCCAAAAATCTTTGACATTCTTTTTTGCATTGAGTTCTTATTGTTTTCTTCAATATTTTTCAAATGTAATAACATTTATTAAGGCTGGATTAATGATCTGGTGTTGGATAGCAAGAGTAGCACTTCAGTATTCTCATTAATGTTTGCAACTGTCTACAAATATTCCAGTGCATTTCAATTAATATTAAAATTTTAAAAGAATTCTTTTCCCTCTCAAATACTTTTTCAGTTCAGGAATAAGTATATTGATGAAACAATCTACAAATAAAGCACATATGACACAAATTTTTCTGCAATGAACAGATAAGTCTTCTTTTAGCATTAGTAGTGGCATTATGATGAAAGAAAACAAGCTTATACAGCATCAGCCAAAAAAAAAAAAAAAAAAAAACTTCCAATTTCACCTATCCATTTCCCTCCAAAAGTTTTTCTGGTTCTTCCATGAATTTATTTAAGCAATTAACTTCCACAACAACAGATCTAGCAATCAATGACTTGCTGGCTAAAGGCAAATTTCCACATAATCTATTCTGCAGCTGTCTTTCCTCAGTTTGAATTTATGCTCCCTCAAGTTTGTAATCTGAGGAAGAATCCCATCAGCGTTGAACTTATTCAAAGCCTTAAACGTCTCAGTCAGATTACCTTGCAGGTGTATAGTCTCCAGACACTGCAATTTACAAAACTTAAGCCTTTCTCAGTAAGACACCCCTTTGTTCCTCTCATCATTCTCGTTGCCCTACTCTGTTCCAGCAGCTCTACATCCTTCCTAAAATGAGGCCTCCAGACCTGTATGCAGTACTCAAGGTGTGACCTGACCATAAGGGATAATCACCTCTTTATCCCTGCTAGCAGAATTCCTGTGTGTATCATTGACAAAACCCTATGAGATGTCCTGGCAGCTTGCCTTCACTGCTCAGAGAACTTCATATAAAAAAAAAGTAAAGTGCAGCCATTATCAACCCACTGCAGGGTGGAAGCCTCCTCAACAATTCATGCTGAGGGAAATGGACCATAATCTGCCACGCTGGTCCAGTGCGGGTTGGCAGATCGACCGTATTCAGCAGTCAGGGGCTTGAACCCCGGTCTACTCAAAGAGCGTGTGCTACTGCACTCCCGCTCCTGCCCACTCGGCTATGGATATCTGACTGCACAATTACCCCAATTTTTTTCATTCTCCACTACCCTAAGTGTAGTACCACACAGTTGGTACGTTACTCTGGGGTTACTGCTACCCATATGCAGTACTTTGCATTTGTCAGTGTTCAACTTCAGTTGCCACTTCTCAGCCCATCTGCTTAACTTTCCTAGATCCTGTTCCAGTATCATACTGTCATTACCAACCCTGTCAACTTTTGTATTATATGCAAACTTCAATGTTAAGCATGGTATACCTTCATCAATATCATCGATAAATATAGAAAACAACAATGGGTCCGACACTGTTCCCTGGGAGACTCCACTAATAACATTAGTTCATGAAGGGCATTGTCCGTTGATGATTATCACTCTGTCTTCTCCCACTCAACCATCCCCCCCCCCCCTTTAATGCCCTGGTCTACAATATTCGTTGCACTATTAAGCACTTCCACTTTTTCCAATACACTCAAGGATTTCCTCTTAGACATTGTAAGGTTACATGCACAACAGCTAAAACAAGACTGATTTAGGGACCACTTGTACATACCATGTAAACAGAGACAGGTGAAATTTAGTGAGTGTGGATGACTCATTTCTGCAAAACAAGACGAATTTCTGGGATAAAGGAAAATCACTCTCCTAATTCTTTAATAGGGTGCTTAGTATTAAACAGGTTGACCAGAGCCAGTGTCTACATCAGGAATATGCCGTAATCTTTGCCATTGGCTGGGGATACATAAATAGCAGCTGACCAGTGTGACTTTTTGGTACGATAAGGGCATTTGTATAGGTTTTTTGGGCACCACTAAATTGTGGAATGTTTTAGCTCTTAATATGTGCTCTTAAAAATTAATCCCTTTAGCTCTTAATTCGTGCTTTTTACAGCATCAGCTCTATTACCTAAAGACCAGAGTTGCGAACAGTGCATACCCAGATCTCTTGAAATTAGTTCATTATATGGAAATTTTCTTCATTATACAGAAACTGTTGAATGTAATGACCAAGGAGAAATCAAAAAAATTTTGCTATGTGGAAATTCATTAAAGAAAGGTCAGACTGTATATTGCAGTTTGGAGCTTATAGTATATGTATTTCATATCTCCTACAAATAAAGCACTTATGACACATATTTTTCACCTGCAGTGAATAGATAAGTCTTCTTTTAGCATTAGTAGTGGCATTATGACGAAAGAAAGTAAGTTTTATGTATTACGCTATACCGTTGTGTTTGTAAATTCTAACTAGTTATATAATAAATTTATCTATCTATCACCAACCTAAGTGATTTAAACACTTGAGTGACGTATTTGCGATACTATATCTACACCAAACCACCAATACTAAAAGCTCTACAAATATTAATGTCATATGTTACAGACTGCGATAAAGTTAAGCTATTAAAAACACTTTTATGTGGTACTATAAATTATAGTTTATAAGCCTCTTCTAATGCTGATTACACTGCTAAAAAGCTATGTAGACACCTCCAAGTATCTCCTACATCCAGTGGTGTGCTGGAGCCAGTTTGCACGTGTCATTTGTTAAATTTTCAAGAATTTTGCAAGCTGGTTGTTAAGCCTATTATGGCTATAAACTGTAGAGCAGCATGCACTTCAATCCATAGTGGCTAGCAGCATTTGGGCAATAAACTTGTATATGGTGACACGGAAAATCCAACCAGGGTACGCTTATTTCAGCACCCTTTGTGCTTCCTTTCCATTGCCCCTTCCCTATGTGACAGCCTGTGTAGGGATTATTTCCTCTAGCAATTTTACAGGAATATTATTTCCAACAATAATTTCTCACCCTTGTACAAATGCATGTATGAGGGTAAGAAATAGTTTAACAATAGCTCACATATCAAATTTAATGAAAATTAATTTATTGGGAAAGAGCTAACGGATTGGGATGCAACTCTGTTTGTCAAATCATGGTTGAATTGCAACCATAGATTGGCTACAGATACAAGAGCTCGTCACAAGTCAGTGAAAACATTTTGTGAGAATCAATTGGCTGTATGGAAATTACAATAAAAAAATGAATATTTTATTATTGTTTTGAAATTTTTGTATTCCTAATTGTTGTAAATCAGTAAAACTTATAATAAATATATACACACATATCCTTGGATTTTTTTTAGCAAGCTGGTTGTTAAAAATTTACTAGCACGCCACTGCCTATATCAATACTAAAACAAGGGGGCAAAATTCGAACGTTCTTTTTGATACAGTGCTGGAAGAAGTTGACTGGGTTTTTTAAGCAATTTTAAGGGCCAAGTAAAGAACAAGTACACCAAATTAATCAGGGAATGACAAATAAGCACTACTCTACTTAATCAAAAGTTAGAGGGAAAAAAACCATAATTTCAAAATCAGTGAATAAAGTTCCACTTAGAGGCTCCCGAAAAACCATCTAGTCAGTAGCCTTGTCAGCAGGACTATCCAAAAACCTCAGAGCTACCTTGAAGCTCTGAGGTTTTTGGAATGGTAAACCAGTAATGGTTTTAATTTTCATGATCAACTTGGCATGCATTTCCAAAATAGATGGTCCCATCTAAAGTAACCTGGGTTCATAATTTTAGTCAGTAATTATGACTTTACACATGTGAAATTTTTGCCAGCTTATTTCTCAGCTGCTGTAGCTTCCCTGTCAATTTTAAATTGTAGATGCCATGGCCGTCTTTTGATTTCTGGAACCATCTGGCTCTATCATTAAATGACAGCCTCTGGTTCATCACTTTTTAAACTCATAAACATTTTGGGCTTTTTCTTAAATCACTTGTAGAACTGGGAGCACTTTTTTTTATTTCGATGTTCAATGTATGAACCTAAAATCCTTTCCATTTTTTCCATAATCACTGGTCAAATGACAGAACCTCAAACTGTTTTCATATGTTTGCATTTTTACACGATTCTTTAATTTTATCACCATTGTCTCCAGTTGTAGGAACTGCAAATTCTGTGTCTGTTTTTTTTTCTCCACTTTTGTGTTTCCTCACTACAACAAGGTAATAGCCTTCCTTTTCATTGAAGCTTCATTTGAACTCATATTACAGAGTTCATGATTGAAACACAAGAAAAGAAAAAAAAATGTACACAAACAACAAAACAATTAAATTGAAATCTGAAGGTAAATGGGGTAGAAATAACACTAGTTTAAACTAACATTGCAACAGATTTTCTGAGCAATATTCACAAGTGGGAAAGAGAACAACCCTTTCTATTTTTAAGTGCAGTTCTATGTAACTTTATTATAAATCATATACATATTTAAAAAAACAAGTATGAATGTTTAATATAACATATTAATGTGATGCATCAAAGTAGGCAAAGACCCTCCAAAATTTTTCTTATTTTCCAGTTTGGTCTGACCATAACTGGTAGCAGTAAACTTGAGGCCGCAATTTAGCAGTATTGGTAGTTATCATGTAAAATTCAGTCTCCTATTAGTCGTTGATTAGAAAAATGTTTTCTCATGCCAAATCTAAGAGAGGATCTATTATTATTGCAATTTTCATATAAAAGTCTTTCGGTTCTCCATTTCTGAGTTTCATTTTTTCCACACATCGCTTAATTAACTATTTTTGTGTGTACAACTGAAATATTCAGTATCCGTTTTACTTTTAAACAATAAATTTATCATATGATTGCAAATGATCATTTGCTTTTCTATAACTAGTAGCCAATTAAAAAAATAATAATAAATCACTCTAACTAGGCAGAATTGATAGCATGGTAATCATCATTTATACTGAAAGCACCAGTTGGAGTCTTCAGCATGGAAGGATTAATTCTGAGTCCATGATATGGAAGGATCATAGTAAAAGTGTTATTTGATCTACTCACAGATCAAAGAATTATTTGACGAATTTTGAGCCTACCAGCTCAGTTAATATATAATTATGGTTCATCAGTTAAAGAAGTGTTGAACCCAGAAATCCTCAGACAGGTGACATGCCACTTCACTATATTCGCTGGGAGCGGTTACTCCTGTGCCTCACTTGAAATGTAAGTTAACAAAAATGTTAACAGACCTATTTAAATATTTTATAAATTATGGAACAAACTCATTTACAAAGCTTTAAAAAATACCACAATGTTAAAATTTGTCAATCTGTATATGTGGCTGTTATTTTCTAAATGCACAGCGGCATTGCCAGAAATTTTCATGGGGTTGGTTGGTATCAGGTTTTGTAACTAATTAATTTTGTTATGTTGTAGATATATTGCAGGAGAAGGATTGTTAACAGACCTATTTAAATATTTGGTACATTAAGGAACAAACTCATTTACAAAGCTTTAAAAAATACCACAATGTTAAAATTTGTCAATCTGTATATATATGGCTGTTATTTTCTAAATGCACAGTGGCACTGCCAGAAATTTTCATTGGTATCAGGTTTTGTAACTAATTAATTTTGTTATAAATTGTTGTGTTGTAAATATTGCAGGAGAGGGATTGTATAAGTTATGCAGATGAAGAAATAGCTAAAAAGAGAACACCAAACTGCTTAAATAAAAGTGGAATTTATTTAAAGTTTAATAGAAAGTAATTTGGGGGGGATGGTATTACCGTGACATTTCAGGAGCTGCTTGCTCTGTTCTTTTGAGGCTTAAAAGACTAAGATATGGCCTCATGGCTGTAGGAAGGCAACCTATTTGACTTCACTCATGCTTATCTACTTGGTTTTGTGTTTCTTCAACAATTTTTTTTAAACCTCTTTTTAGCTTTAAATCATTTTATATGAAATAAAAATTAACTGACATGTCTTCTATTATAGTGTAAGATTCTTTAGTATATTTTCTGTCTGTAAATTGTAATTTTTCATGAATTTGTATTGAGTACTCTGTTAGATGCGATTTTTTTAACCCAGCAGTGCTCGTGCAAGACCTCCTGAGTGCTGTTCTAATATTGATTGCACGATAATTGTTGGTTAAAAGTTAATAGGTTTAATTTTTTGTATGTTCCTAAAACTGTACACAGTTTTATTCGAGTAGTTTTGGGAGGGAAACAGCTATTATTTACTCAATTAAATATGGAAACAACCTGTCAGGTGCCACATGACTGTGTTACTGTTTTTGTCTTCCACTTTGTCTTGCTACTTTCAGTTTCATCATAGTGCAAACAAATGTTTCTCACTGGATGGCTGCTGCTACTGCTACAGAAACTAGGTACTCTTTTTTTTTTTTTTTTTTTCATGCTTAATTGTTATATAAAACAGTTTCTTGTCTCGTTTATTATTATTATTGATGTAAAATGATTTTTGTCTCCTTTTTCCTATTTATTTCTTTATTTATATGTCAAAGCATATTAATATTGTTCACATGCATAAGCATGAATTTTTGCTCACTTAACATTTTTATAAACTTTAAAATGGAAGTGAATAAGTCTTGTGTTTGTTTTATGATTTTTTTTTTTTCCAGCAGAATTTAAAAAAATTTTGTTTCATCGAAATAACAGATGTACAATAAAACACTATATTTTTAAAAATATAAAAAAATTGATTAAATATTTGTTAAAACCCATCAGTGAAAAGTCAAGAAATTGCATAATGCTCCAAGCTGAATCCAGAAAAACCAGACTTTTTCCAGAAATAAAAAATGAAGGTTGAGCACCTCAGGTGCTGTGCAACCATTTTTGCTCACTATATGCAGCCAATGCTGAGTTAAAGTAATATTGATATTCCCTTGCTCTGCCACTGTTATAAATAAACTTGGGGAAACTGAGAGCTTCTCTGCTTCATGATGGCTTAAGTAGGCTTAAATTAAATTATCTTAAATATGCTGCTCTCTCTCTCTCTCTCTCTCTTTTTTTTTTATTGAACCTTGCTAGATAACTTCTCAAAACATGAGTATTTTTATATACTGGGTGGCCACAATTAAAGTATCCCTATTTAATCATACATTATTAGTTTGAAAATATACTTTGGGTTCCTTAAACAGTGAAGGCTTGTATAATAAGTAATGAAAACAGTGTAATTAAATATGTAATATAACATAAGGAAAAACCTTACATATCAAAATTATATTATAAAATAAAATTATGTTAATTATAGGTATATAGATACATTGAAAGGGACTTTTTCGAGGGCTAACCCTCTGAATGTATCAACCATAATTAACAGGCTATCTGTTTCTGTAGTCATCGTCCAGCTTAACGGTGTCCAGAATATAGCTATGTAGTATGAGATAGCATTACCAAATGAAGGTAATGTAGTATTAGATCACAAAACCAAAATATATTACGGTTAACTAAAATTAATATATCCAAATTTAGTAGTTAGCTGGCTAGATGACTGTTAGCCTGACTGATAGCTAATTTATAAAACGATAATAATACGTAGCTAATGTAGAAAGAGATCCATCCTTTGTTAAACATATACATATGGGGTATATTATATATCTTATAGGTAGCATTAGTATTAGTAGCATATGCTAAAAGTAACACAAAGCAATAATAGCATAAGCTAAAGAAGGCGAACAGAGGGAGAGTAAAGTAGTACCTCATCCCCCCTCGAATTACTCTAATAGTTCATGAGGTATGAAAAGTAGAATTGTTACAGTAAAAGGTAAAAAGCATAGAAAAGGTGAAACATAATTTTACTTAGGATAAAACCGGGAACGTAACTTCCCGTCCCTTATAGTAAGGGATTCTGGTTATTAGATATAACAATAAGAGTCAATAAGTATAAGATAAATTTATATATATAAAATGCTTACCATTGCAAAGAAAATGTAAGAAAGACAGAATAAGTCCACACGTGTAGCATATATGCGTACCTAACCAATCGAAGCTCCCCCTGGTAACTGTAGTTAATGTCACTAAATAGCCAAAATTAATTCTAAAATCTATAGCGCCCTCTGCAATTTTGTATATAAATATGGAACTAGCATATGGTAATGATAACAAATAGATAGTTCTAGGAGACATCGTAGAGGATAATAGAATTGGTTCCTACCCATAGAGTAAATATGGGTTCCTACCCATAGAGTATATATATATTACAATATGTATATTGTAATTCCTTCCAATTATCATCTTCTCTCACTTCATTTAATTTTCCCCCCTTCAAGTATTTATCCAACCCCCTCCTTGAATTTAGATAAATTTCCAAATTCCATAAGAGTTTTTGAGAGTCCATTCCAAGTCCTTTACCCCCTTGACTAAAGGAAATTTTTTGGACAGTGCAGTCTACAATTATCTCCTCTCTTACTTTAAATTTATGCCCCCCTATATGTCATGTGATTAAATGTAAAATTTGAGCTGTCTGGAGCATGATCTAATGGAGGAAATTGTAATCAAAGAGTATATGAAAGAGAATTACAAGAAAAACATAATTAGTTCCAAATATCACCACTGGGAAGAAAGGTTGCTGTGAACAATTTGTACTCCATTCCACTCATGCATAAATACAGAATGGAAAGTGTAAGATTTTGGAAATGAGGATATCATAGTGTTTTGGGCACAATGCCTCTCACTTTACAAGAGTGTGCTTTGATTGCAAACCTCTGCTGCCAGAATGAAAGCAACAGCAACAAAGAGCAGGTGACAGCATTTAGCCCCAGAAAAATGTTTACGTGGGATGAAGAAATCTCAGAATGAAGTCAGGGAGAGGATGCAAACCTGTCAACCAAGAGCAGTTTGAAGACATTGTTGCTGCACTCCCAGAAAGGTCTATAGATAGTAGTGTACTGATTGGCACCAGAAGGCAGAACCAGTGCATGTGCAGCAACAAGACAGCTGGATATCCTGTATGTAACAGCACGGAAGATGCATAAGGTCTTACATTTTTACCTACACAAACTCCACCCCAAGCAAAAATTGCAAGCCAAAAAATTGCATACCAAAACTCAAATGACATTTGCCTCCAACTCCTTGGCATGAGTGGAGGTAGATGTCGAGTGGCCATGGAATATCCTTTGAAGAGATGAGGTACAGTTCCACTTGAATGTGTTATTGTTGTTGGTTTTTAGGAGCATTAGTGACTTCGACCATATTGCTCCATTATTTATGATGCCTGTACAAGTGCCCAGAATAACTTATGGCGGGGGGGGGGGACTCCTGTTCCCACTGCCTGGGATTAGTTAAAACAGCCCTGATTGAAGAAACCTTCAATCATCCACAGGATTTTAACACAAACTTCTCCAAATGGCTGACAAGTGGTGAAACCACTATGAGACTCTGTACACCCAAAACTACAGAATTCAGAGGAATGTCGTGTATTGTACAGAGCCACCTTCTACAATACAGGACATTCCCTTACATACAATTAAGGTTACTGTATGGTGTGGTTTTGTTTTTTGGCTACCTTCGTTATCAGTTTATTTCTCTTTGAAGAAAACCTACTGACCCATGGCATATTCAGCTCCCACCCAACTTTACTGGGGCCTTACTAAATACCATAGGTTAGTACCATATGTGGTACTAACCTATGGTACAGTCTGTCCTCGTATAGCACGATAGTTGTGTTCCTAGAAACCCTCGTGCAATATAAACAACAGGCCCTATGCGAAAAGTGGGGTTAGGTGCCAACCACCCAAGATTGAACACACATTTGGAACCAAAACATTACCAAACACAATAAATAATCGAGTAATTTTAATCGTTATAAAATACTTACGTATTTTATAACGATTAAAGTATTTTTTAATACTAAAAAAGTATTTTTTACGAATAAAATACGTATTTTATTCGTAAAAAATTTATTATATTAAATAAAATAGTCATAATAAAATACTTACGTATTTTATTAAGACTATTACGTAATAAAATATTGCTACTGCTTTTGCTTCTATCGTAAGCAAACTTGTTTTTTGTTTGATATTCTATCCAAACAGATGACAGCCGTTCCATCTCTTCCAATTCTTTGTGTCTTAATCTAATGGATTTTAATTACACTTTGAATTGTTCCCGCTATGAAAGTTTTTATTTTCTCCGCATTCTTTGTAATTCTCGGCGTTGCCTCATTTAGGTCTGTAGCACTTGCAATATCACATGGTCTTTCATTTCGCTCAAAGCGTTTCAAAATTTCATATTTTTTCTCTTTCGACAGAGGCGGACTGGCCATAAGCCTTACCGGGGAAACCCCGGTGGGCCGGTATGATTTTGGCCATAAACTGTAGTATGAGGCCACTATAAATTTTCCCGGGTAAGAATTTTTGATCCGGTCCGCCTCTGTTTATCGATATTGCTTTTTTTCCTCTCTCTCTCTCTCTCTCTCTCTCTCTCTCTCTCTCTCTCTCTCTCTCTCTCTCTCTCTCTCTGAATCTGCAGTGTCTTCGCCAGGACGCTTCCTTTTCACGCCTTTTAAGTATTTTACTAATTTTTAGGGAATAAAGCGCAATTAAAAAACGAGGAGGCACGCTTAATACACATAAACAAAGCTGCACGCGTATAGCAACTGAATAAACAACACTGTCAAGGCCGAGATACACTATTAACACCCCACATTTTACTAAAGCACATTTCTGGGGGTTACTACCATAAAACAATAAAAACAATTTCCAGTTTCGTTTCTGCTGGTGGAATCTGTTATAAACTGGTAGTAAACTCCATCTAATTGCATTTGCGATTATATCGATAGCTGGAATTGTGTTAGTTTTTACGTTATTATGGTGAAATGTGTTTCCCCTTCACTGATATAAAAAACATAAATACATTTTCAGAATCTTCCCTTCATTCCTATCGTTTTGCGTTCGGTTGGGGTGATTCCGCGTTCGACTGCCATTTCTTGTAAACACAAAGGCGAATCGTGCATAAGCGAATTCGGTTCGTGTTATATAAGATATCGTTCCCCTATTTATAAATCGTGTATGATCGAATTCGTGTAATGTAAACACGTGTTATACGAGGACCGACTGTATTTAGTACCATATGTGGGTTGAAGTTTGGGAAGACAGAAGAAGAAGGTACTTGTTGACAGTGGACTTGAATTTTTGTAGATTGAAATTTTCAGCAAATGGATGTTGACTGGTTGCAGTATGGGTTTGAACTGGTTTGGAAGAGAGAGAGAGAGACCAATTCAGAAGAACAGTTCCCATAGAAGATACAGAGCAAGCAGTATTTGTGATGTGCTTATGCCAAGAGGGTTTAGAAGTCAGTGTAATCCCTAATAGAGATATGTGATCATGTCAAGATCTGGGTGTCACCGAAGATAAGCATATAAGCTTATCAAAAAACTGGATTTTCTCTTTCACTATTGGCATTACTTTTCTTCCAAACAGATGTTCATTCTGTACAAAGAGGACAATTAGGTTAATTAATTACTCATCTCTTAACAGATTCTCCCCACTCTGTTTCACAGATGTTCTGTTTCTGCTGTATGCCTTTTCTGTAGATACTTCCATTAGCACTATTCTTCTGGATTGGCTTCTATAATACCCCCCGCCCAAAGCAGTCCAAACATATGCTGCAACCAGTCAACATCCTTATACTGTCCAACTTCAGAGTCACAGAACCAACTTTTCTTCTTCCCCATTTAATCATTCAACTTCTGTTTTCTGGAATAACCTTCCTTCATATGTATTTCCTGAAAATTAGTCTACAAAAGTTCGAGTGTAATGTTAACAAGTATCTTCTCAGTCTTCAGCCCATGCATGGTACTAAATACTATAGGCCCTAATACCTCTCTTGTTTGGGATTTAAAAAAAAAAAAAAAAAAAAAAAGCATAGAACTGGTAGATTCCTTTTTTTTGGGAAATAAGACAAGACCAAGTTTTAGGATGAAATTAACTAAGTTATTTTTGCCCCATTGGAGAATTACCTGGAGATCAGCATTTATGGAATTTGTTTTGGATGTTTTAGAAGTTGAAGCTGTTTGTGATGGGAAGGGTTTCTCAAACTGAACATGGAATGCAATATGCTATCATCAGCAAAACTTATGGATAGGATTTCCAATCAGTGGAAGAATGTCATTAAAGAGTGGGAGAAAGAACTGAACCTTGGGGAACACCAGTATTAGTAGAGAATTAAGAAGACAGTCATTTACCATTGCCTGCAGTCACAGAGAAAACTGAATACTCAATTGCAAAAAATAACATGATTGTAAGCCTTGCAATTTCACAACTGCATGAGCAAGGATGCCTGGAAACAAGATTTATTTTATTCAAGACAGCACACCTCTGTATATCAGAAGATATACACAATGATTATTGTGACATTCTTTTAGCGCTGAAAGGATAATCAACCACACATTTCCTATAATATGGTCACTTTGCCTGATCTCATTTCTTAGGATTTTTGGATCTTGGACTACCTGAGAGATGGTGTGTATCATGGCAACATTTGTGAACTAGAATCCCTAAAATAGAAACGTTACCTCCCTATAAGTTGTGTTCTACACTAGGCCATGTTTGTTACTCAATTTGAGGTCCAAGGCATTGACAAATCCAGTATCACCACTGGAAAAGGAAATGCCATACTTAATATTTCATGAGGAATAAGCATTAGTAGTGGCATATGATGCAAGAAAGCAAGATTATATAGCATCTGCCAAAAAAAAAAAAAAAAACCTTCCCATTTCATCTATCTGTTCCAAATGTTTTTACAGTTCTTCCTTGAATCTGTTTAGCTATCAGGTTCCATGGCAGGTGGAAGTTTGTTCCAGCAATCAACCACTCTATGGCTAAAGGCAAATTTCTGCACCTTCTACAACTGTCTTTTCTCAATTTGAATTTATGCCCCTAAAGTGCGTAATCTGAGCAAGTAGAAGAATCCCATCAGCATTGAACTTGCCCAAACCATTCAAAACCTTATACACCTCAGTCAGATCACCTTGCAGTTGCCTAGCCTCCAGATGCTGCAATTTGCAGAATCTAAGTCTTCCTTGGTAAGAGCACCCCTTTGTTACCCTCACTAGTCTGGTTGCCCTTCTTGCTACATCCTTCCTAAAATGAGGCCTCCAGACCTGTATGCAGTATTCAGATTGTGGCCTGACCATTGCCTTATACAAAAGGATAATCACCTTATTCCTGCTAGCAAAGATCCTGTATATTATTGACGAGACCTTATGAGCTGCTTTGGTGGCCTGTCTGCATTGCTCTGAAAACTTCTTATCTGACTGCACAGTTACCCCAGGTCTTTTTCATTCTCCACTACCCTGAGTGTAGTATTGCACAGTTGGTTTGTTACTCTGAGGTTACTGCTACACATATGCACTGCTTTGCATTTGCCAATGTTTAATTTCAGTTGCCACCTCTCTGCCTGTCTTTTATAGATCCGGTTGCAGTAAACGTACTGTCATTAGTGTCATTAACAACCCTGCCAACCTTTGTATCATCTGCAAATTTGGACGTTAAGCCTGATGTACCTTCATCAATATCATTGATAAATAGAGAAAACAACAATGGTCCCAACACCAAACCCTGGGGAACTCCACTAATAACATTATTCCACGAAGAGCAGGGTCCATTGATTACCACTCTCTGTCTTCTCCCACTGAATCATCCCTTTATCCATAACAATATCAAAAGCTTTCCTGAAATCCCATCAGCATTGAGCTTGCTCAAACCATTCAAAGCCTTATACACCTCAGGCAGATCACCAATTATTTTTTTTTTTCTCCCATCCAGTTCCTTTGTGACCACATCATAGTATCCAGTCGAATTGGTCAGGCAAGATTTCTTCTTAACAAACTCATGCTGTATCTGAACTATAATTGCAGTCTTGTCTAGATAATCCTGCATTGCTTATTTAATGAGTGCATCCATTATTTTCTCCAGTACATAAGTTAAACTAACAGGTCTGTTATTACTCGTGTCACTTTTTGATCCTGCTTTGTGAATTGGGGATACATTTACTCCAGTCTATTGGGACATTCCTGAATTCAAGGATGCTCTCATGATTAGGGCTAAGTGTTTGCTATCTTCATTAATAGAACTGGATAGATCCCATCCACTCCAGGTGAATTCTTATGTGTAACTTCAACAATTTCTCCTCCACTTTCCTCTCAGTTATTACAAAATCATTTAGCTTCCTGTTAGAGTTTAATAATCTTCTAGCCTTCCACTGCCCTACAGAATTCTTCATGTGTGAATGTAGCTGCAAAAATCGCATTTAGTTTTTCAGTTACCTGAGCAGGATCATCATCAGTCAAACTGTTGATATCAAGTGGACCAATCTGATTCATCCCCTTCCTTCTAGAGTTTACATAAGTAAAGGAGCCTTTGCTATTTTTCTTTGCATCCTTTGCCAAAGTTTTTTGATAATCTGCCTTTACTTGCCTAACTTCCTTTGTGGCTTGATTATAGACTAACTTATATCTTCCATAGGCTTCTTTGTCACCTGATAATTTATATGCATCCCATGCATTTTTCTTCTCCGCCATGTCTCATTAGTTCATCTGACATCCATTTAGGCTTAAACCTTGAACAGTATTTCTTATTTGGTATGAAAAGTCTGATAACTTCCAAGATTATTTCCTTGAATACTTCCCATTTAGAATTTGCTGTTGGTGACATCATCAGTTGGTCCCACTGTATAGAATTTAAAAACTGTCTGAGATCACCATAGTCAGGTTTGCAAAAGCAAAAACCATTCCCTTTACCTCGATGGTGGTAGTTGCATCTTTAAGTAAATGCCACTGTGATCATCTCCATCTAATGGTTCCTTTAACCGCAGATTCTTAATGCATGAATAATCACTGTTGATAATCCGATCAAGCGATCCACTCCCATTGGTTGCCTCTCAAACATGCCGCTGTAGAAAACATCATCGCAACATGTGCATTGTGATGATAATCTTACAGAAAAATGTCAGGCAGTAAGGCGGTGGTTCTCAAAGTGGGTGTCGCTTACCCTTTATAGGGGTGCCGCAATGCCAAATTTAGCAGCGACTTACATTGTGGCCGTCGCTACAAAAGGTCGTTGATTTTCATGCAACTGTTTAAATTAGAAGTCGTCATGAAATAATTGCTGACCGCTGACTGCATCGCAGTTTTTATGTACGTACACATACATATACGGAACAGCTGAGCCATCCATCGTGTACACTATATTTGAAACAGCACCTTACAAAATATTCTGCCAGTGCCCATTGCACCTGGTGCTGGGGGGTGCCAGGAATTTTTCATAATGGATTTAGGGTGTCTTCACATTAAAAAGTTTGAGAACCACTGCAGTAAGCCGACAATGTTGCCATACTGATGTAAAAAGTGTGTTTCGTTTCCAGTATGTACAACCACACAGATTGTGTAAAAGGATAATTGGTTATGCAGAACTTTCCTCCTGGTGTTGATATTTGAAACTAATTTTGATTTTTATGTAATTCCCATCCACAGACACCAGTGAACATACCTGCCAAATTTGTTTGCATTGCTTCCCTTGTGTGTGCTCTTGTTGTTAGTATATAGTTGAAATTGTGTTAGTATTTCTAAATAAATATACACTGGTGTGCAAAACTTAAGGACCAACACTACAAGGTTTACAACCACAAAATCTTTACTTAAGATATTATTTACTGATGAGAGTAGATTCAGTCTCAGCAGCGATTGTGGGCATCAGCTGTTGGTGAGACGTTGGCACAAGGTATCACCCTACAAAACATCACTGAAAGGGATTGATATGGCGGTCGAGGTGTTCTTGTCTGGGGAGGCATTATCTTGGATGGACATACACAACTCCAGATACTGGAAGGCAGTAGTGTAACCGGTGCACGCTACATACTGAGGTAATCCTTCCCCATGTGCGTCTGTTCCGAGGTGCCATTGGCCCCGAGTTCATGTTTAAGGATGGTAATGCCACACCCCATTGCACTGCAGCTGTTGATATTATTATTATTATTAGCCATATGGTACAAGGAAGCCTGAGGCTTATGCTGCACCAGGCAAAAAAAAAATTTCTGAATTTACCCAGAGAGAGAGAGAGAGAGAGAAGTAGAAGGGAATCACCAAGAAAGATAAGAATGGTGATATCCAGCTCAGGACCCTGGGTGTGCCAAGCCCATACTCACCAGGTGTGAGCCCCCGGGGGTAATATGCTTTTGGAAAGTGAGGACATTGTTCGTATGGATTGGCCTGCCCATTCTACCGATCTAAATCCCATCGAACACATATGGGATGCTCTGGGGAGACCAGAAAATGTTCACCAGCTGCAAGATGGTACTAACAGAGGAATGGATGATGTTACCGCAAGAATGAACAGGCGGTGCAAAGCCTGCATCGACGTTAGGGGTGGTCATATCTTCTACTGAGGACCATCTCTTCCATTTGTTCCATCTTTGGCAGTGATGCATCTGTATCATGGCATCCAGTGTTGTGTTGCCATTTTTGAATAAAGTCCCTCTGTACCATTTTGTTTCCCTTGTTGTGTCGGTGTTGTTTCCTGCATCATTTCCTCGCGAGGTTCCTTTGGTATGCTTTTCCCATATCCAGGCCACTTCTGTGCGAAGCTACAGGTGAAAACCTGACTCGTCCTTAAATTTTGCACACCAGTGTATTATTGTTAACTGTGTGTTCTTGCAGCCAATTATATTCATTCCGTCACTCACTCCCATTTACCAAAACATTCAGTCTCTCTCTCTTGCTCCCTTACTGGGTTACTCTCTTTCACCAAAACTGACATTTATTTCCTCTTACCACAACTCCTGTTTCATACTACCATTTGGTGCCCAGCACATTCACTCAGTCTATCATACTCTTTCATTCTTCTTTCATTCTGCATTGCATTCCCTTGCTACTTGCTTACTAATATTTTTCAGCTAAGCTGCTTCCCTGGCTGCCTGTACATCTCCTTCCCCAACATTTACTTATTTGGTGTGGAGTCCCCCACTAGGGGAAAGGTAAACTTATGGGGGCCCTAGTCAATCTGGTTTAGTCAGATTTGGGTATCTGTCAGGGAGCTGGATACAGCTACCCTGTCTGTTAAAATGTCATCATTTGGGCATGGTAAGAGACATCGGCACTTTGGTTATAGATTGTTGTTTTGCTGTGTGGACTGTTAAGACCCACCTCTGGATATTTCTCCTCATTTCGAGTACTTTTTGTGTAAAGCTTGTGAAGGCTTTATAATTATTTTCTTCAATTATAAATAAATGTTCTTGTCCCCTGGGTTGGGGGTCCAATTTCTGCTATTAGTTGAGTTCTTGGTGTATCATAAATTATACATTCATATAGAATGTGTGCCCAATCTTCACTTTTGCCAGAGGTACAGTTTGGATTATCAGTCAGCCTGAAGGCAGTTAATTTAGCCTTCAGGGAGCTGTTACCTGTCAGTATAAATGTGATGAAAAGTCCAGGGGTGTACCACTTTGGGCTAACTATTGCCACCTGTGGCAGAAACCTTTTGGTAACCAGACCTCTGGTTTCCTGCTTCCAATTTGTTTGCCATAGTTCATGGAACTTTGTGGCCATTCTCTTTCTTTCAGCCTTTATGGTGTGTTGGCTGTGTGAAGGGCTAACCCCAGAAAATCTGTGGGTATGCTCCTTTTAAGTCTAATATAAGCCTCTTGGCTACTTCCAAATCAAGTGCTCACAGTGCAACGTGTTCTGGATATAGTGAGAAGTATTGTTCTCTGAATTGTATAATTTGTTACTGTTTCTGGCTATGGCCATGTAGATAAACCACACACACACACCAGCTCCATAGGTGACGACAGGCAAGAACACTGCTCAGTATATGATTGCCTTCTTTTGAGTCCCCAATCAGCCAAACTGATCCTGGCAGTCATGCCTGCATAGTTCTCACTTTTCTTGCCAAGTATGCAAGGTGGGGATAAAAGGTTAATTTTGAGTCAGAAACAACCCCTAGGTATTTTAGTTCTCATTCCATTTTTACAGTTTTTCCATTAATTTTAATTTGAGGGGGGTCTCCTAGGTTTCCTTTCAAAAATATGGATTTAGTTTTTTCAGGTGATATTCTGAGCATGTGCATTTGTGTCCGCTCCTGCATGAGAGTGGAATTTGATCTTTGCTCTACAACCACTCTTGTGTTTCCTTTTACAAGGAGGATCAAGTCATCCACAAAGGCTAGGCTTTCCACTGGGTCCAGATCCAAGGTCAGAAATTCATCTAGAACGGATTGTCCAGAAGAAAAGGCCAAGGATTGAGCCCTGCAGGCAACCTTTGTTCACAGGGCATGTCATTTCCTTGAACCTTGTGCAAACTGAGACACTTCTGTCTTTAAGGTAGCTGTTTATTACTTTATAGAGGTTTTATGGGACATTTGTCTGGCAGAGTCTCCTAAGGACACTATGCCACCAGAGTGAATCAAACGCCCCAACAAAACTCTGTAGAAATTGCCAACATATACTTTTCCTCTGTATTTTTTACTGTTGTCAGTAGGTGGTGCATAGCATCCTCCATAGCATTGCCCTGTTTAAAACAATTCTGATTATTTGAGTGAAAGTCTGCTTCTGTATAATACACATATCCTGTTATAAATTAGTCTTTCATATATTTTTCCTAGTACTGGAAGCAGAGCTATTGGCCTGTATGATTTTGGATCAATGGGAGGTTTCTATGGGTTCTTCAGGATTAATTTTAGTACTGTCTTTTTCCAGATTTTAGGGAATGTTCCCTGTGTTGTGCAGTGGTTGTATAAAGCTATTAATTTTTCTGGTGCTATTTCATCTAATTTTTTGATTTCAACCTCTAGGAGGTCAAAACCAGAGCTTTTTTCTTTTGTGGTTAGGGCTATTTCTAGTTCTTCTGTTGTAAACGGAGGCTCTATGTTGGCATTTTCATATTCAGTATTTTATTTTATAATGTCAATCTGAGTAGGGGAATAATCCCTAGCCACAGTCTGGATAATAGTGTCTAAGATGTTGTTCACAGGAGTGGGGATTCCATCTGGTTTAACTGTAATTTCTATTATATCCCCTCTTGGCAACTAGTTACTCACTATTCTGTTGACAATTTCCCAAGGGTCAGCATTTCCAGAGGTTCCTACCAAGTGCTGCCAGTATTCTTTTTTCTTTTCTCTAATGAGAGAAGTACAGTATATTGGTTTCTGAGAGTCTGTAAGTATCTCTTAGTGCATCAACCTCATTTTGTGGCCAAGATGTTCTGGCTCTTTGAAAATGTCTTCTTGCCTGATTGTACCCTTCTCCTGAATACAGTCAGTTCAAGGCACCACCAGGGAACTACCTGCTTCCTCGGTTCTTTCTTTAAGATAGACAGTTTTGATGTGTTTATTAAGACATTTGTCATAATCAGTGCATGATCGTATAATTGTCGTTTAATCTAGACCGCTGATTTTTCTGCTTTTGCAACTCAGATGTTGTAAGTTCTGTGAAGATATTCAGTTTGCTTTCTTTATGTTATATCTTAACAGGGATTGTTGGGCTGTTTGTAACTGTTTATTTAGTTTGAAAGTAATTGCTCTATGATCTGATGTGCTCCAGGCTGGCTGGACACACCAGTCTGTAATGTTATAAGCTATTTAATTTGTGGCAAGAGTGACATAAGCATCACTCTTCTATGTGGTGCTGCTAAAGGTTGGCAGGTTACTTGAAATGTGTAGGTGACTATGTATTCAGTAAGTATCTGGCCATTGTGTGTGCTTACTCTGTCTTCTGTGCTGCTGTACCATAAGGTTGACCGGCAGTTGACATCAGCACTCACAATAATGTTAGCATTAGGTAGCAAATCTGTAACTACTTGTAGATATTCAATAATGTGATTTTTATCTTATTTAAATGTATAGCTAATGTCAAGAGTAAAGGAAGGATTACACTTTTGCAAAGGTGACATTGTAGAAGCTACTGAACTTTATATACCAAGTAAGAGATATTGTTCAAAGTTTCAACGAGTATAAATTAGTCTGCAATCATCACAAAGGAAGTTAAGCAAGATAATGCTAGGACACAAGAAGTCTTTGGCTAAGAATGCAAAGAAAAATAGAGAATTCTTTGCTTACATTAGCACTAGAAAAGCGCGCCTCTCTAGCCAGGTGGGAAGGAGCAGCAGTGCGTAGCACATGCTTCTTGATTAGACCGGGGTTCGAGCCCCTCACCACCAAATACGGAGGATGCGGTAAGGTCAGGAATGACCACCGCATATTCACGGAGCAATATGGCCTTAGTTGCTAATGCTCCTAAAAACCAAATAACAAACAAACAAACAACACTAGAAAGAACATGATGAACCACATAGGTCCACTAGATATGGATGACATAACTATTAATAATCCTGTTAAGATTGCTGACAAACTGCATAAATATTTTACATGTACATTTGCACATAAAGAAGTTTCTAGTGATGAGAATACCAGAAGTATACCGAGTTATAACCTGAAGTTAAATGGTTTTGTGATAACTGAAAAAGTGGAAGAGGTTTTGAAACTAAAAAGTAAATTTAGTTCCAACGTTATATTGCAAGAAACACTTAGGGAAGTAAGCAAATTTTTAGCCATAATTGTAATGCATCCTTAGATTCATAGAAGGGAACTAATGGTTGGAGTGTAAAAACATTTCTCCTATTTGTAAATTGAGGAATGAGAGGATTTTAGCATTAGGGAGGTTACTGTTATAGAATAAAGAATGATTGATAGGGGACTGAGTGGTTATTAATGGCCACTGCTCTTCATGGAATGTGTGGAGGCCCACAGAGATCATTGCTGTGCCCTTACTGTTTTTAGTTTTTATTAACGATGGTGAATGCATATCAAATTTAATGTCTGAGTTTGCTGATAAAAAAAGATTTGCAGATTATTAATGACAGGAATCAAGGTATGCTACTGCAACAAGACCTAGAGAAGTTAGGCAGATGTGCTGGGAAGTGGCATTTAAGGTTTAGCATTCATAACTGCAAAGCACTTCATTTGGCTAACAGTAATTCCATAATAATATACCAATTGGGTGTTGCCACATCCATGATGGCAGTGAACAGAAAGATCTAGGGTTAATTGTACAGTCCCATATGAAGTTCTCTGAGCTGTGAAAACAGATTGCTAGGGCAGCTTATGTGGTCCTCTCAATGAAATGCATGAATTTTGCGAGGAGAACATGAAGGTGATTATCCCATTGTAGAAGGGAATGGTTGGCATGCAACTTGAGAACTCCATAAAGTCTTGAAGCCTCATTTTGGGAAGGACGTGGATCTGTTGCAAAAGTGCAGAGTAGAGCAACAAAATTTGTCAGGGACACAAAAGAATGCTCTTACCAAGAAAGACTTCATTTCTGTAAATTGCAGCATCTAGAAACTAGGCACCTAGAAGAAGACATAATAAAAACGCTTGAGGCTTTGAATGGATTAAGTAAGTTAAACATTGATGGCATCCTTGCACTTTCTCAGACAATGCACATATGGGGACATAAACTTAAAATGATAAAGGATGGTTGCGGGACGTATATGTGAAAATTTGCTTTCAGCCAGAGAGTAATTGATTGTCAGAATAAACTTACAGAGATGATTGTGGAAATTGATAGTTTGAATAAATGTAAGGAGGGATTAGAGCAGATGAACAAATGATGTGCATGCATAGTGGGGAGGGGGGGTGGGGTTGGCTGATGCTATATAGCAGGGGTGGCCAATGAGTTGATCACGAATTTTAAATATACAGTCATCCCTCGATTTGCACGACAGGTATACTACCAAAATTTTATATTGCGCAGAGGGTTTCATTACTTGCGCATTGTTTTGTTTATTTTTTACAAAGCTTCAAAAATAGGAATGAAGAGCAGATTTTGAAAATTTATTTATTTATTTTTTTTTTTTGCATGATTGACGATTTCATTGAAGGAGAAACACATTTCACCATAATAACATAAAATACCACAGAATTCCAGCTGTCTGTATTATTGCAAATGCAATAAGATTGAGTGTCGTAACCTCCAGAAATAGCATTAGAGAAATATCACAAAGGCATTCAAAACTGATTCTTATAGGGATATAACTAAACAGAGCAATAAACGGAGGTGGGTTTTTCCAGTTATTTTTGAAACAACGTCCTCATTCAGGAATCCTCTTCGTCAATTATCCTACGTTAGCTGTTCAGACAGAATATTTTTCCGCTTCGCGCAACTTAAATTTTAAAGTGTTTTAATCGGTAAGCATTGCTTTTGCTGATTTAATAACTGGACAGTACTTAGGTTAATTTAATACCTTTTAATTTAAAATGAATACTACGAAAAAGAGTAAAACATATCATTTTCATCAAGAGAATACTTTTTTGTAATGGTGAAAGAAAAATGTTGCTGTTGATTTGCAATGCTTCCGTGGAACGCTATACCCAAAAAAGGAAATTTAGAAAGGCACTTCATCGCACTCCATGGTAAATACCAATCGGATTTTCCGCCGAATAGTGACCTTAGAATAAATAAATTAGAACTTAAATCCAGATTATTCGCACAACAAAATTTCTTCATGACACCTAATTTACAATCTAAAGCAGTAACTGTAGCATCATTTAAAGTGAGTCATCCTCTTGCAAAAAAATGCATATCATTTTCTGATGGTCGATTCATTTTTAGAAATAACAGATTCTCTTTTTGAAAATTAAGAACAAAAATGAAATTAAAAGTGCCCTTCAAGATTTGCAATTATCTCGAAATACTGTGATGCGACACATCGAAAAAATAAATAAAAATATGAGCGAACAATTGCACGTGCTGATATTGCTAATTGTGTGTCCTTTTCTTTACAACTGGATGAATATACAGCGACAGTGATACAGCTCAATTGCTCATTTTTGTTGGTATGTTTTTCGATGATTCTGCCACTAGAGAAGAACTGCTGGGTATGGTTTCATTAAAAGAAAGAACTAGAGGTCTTGATATCTTTAACTCATTCAAACATTTTATTGAAAAAATTAAATTAAATTACCACTATTTAAGCTCGTATCAGTAGCATTAGTAGAGGCATTTGATGCAAGAAAGCAAGCTTATGCAGCATCAGCCAAAAAAAAAAAAAAAAACACACTTCCACTTCACCCCTCTGTTCATTCAAAATACCTGTCCAGCTGAGCCTTAAACTTATTTAGGCTATCAGCCTCCACCACAAGGGATGGAAGTCTGTTCCACCAACCAACCACCCGCTGGCTAAAGGCAAATTTCCGCACATCTATCCTACATTTGTCTTTCCTCAATTTGAATTTATGCCCTCTCAGGTGATTTTTCTGAGCTAGAGGAAGAATCCCATCAGCATTGAGCATGCTTAAACCATTCAAGGCTTTATACACCTCCATCAGATCACCTCGTTGGTGCCTAGTCTCCAGACACTGTAATTTGCAAAACTTAAGCCTTTCTTCGTAAGAGCACCCCTTTGTTCCATTCACTAATCTTGTTGCCCTTCTCTGTACTCGTTCCAGCAGCTCTACATCCTTCTTGAAATGAGGCCTCCAGACCTGTATACAGTACTCTAGGTGTGGCCTGACCATTGCCTTATACAATGGAATAATCACCTCCTTATCCCTGCTGGAAAAATTCCTGTATATCATTGACAATACTCCATGCGCTACTCTTGCAGCCCGTCTGCACTGCTCAGAGAACTTCATATCTGCCTGCACAACCACCCCCAAGTCCCTTTCATTCTCTACCACTGTCAGTGTAGTACCACAGAGTTGATACGTTGCTCTGGGGTTGCTGTTTCCCATGTGTAGTACTTTACATTTGTCAATGTTAAACTTCATTTGCCACCTCTCAGCCCATCTGCTCAACCTTTCCAGATCCTGTTACAGCAGCATAGTGTCAGTAGTGTCCTTGACAACCCTGCCAACCTTTGTATTGTGTGCAAACTTGGACATTAAGCTTGATATACCATCATCAATATCATTTATAAATACAGAAAACAATAATGGACCCAACACTGAGCCCTGAGGGACTCCACTAATAACATTAGTCCACGATGAGCAGTGGCCATTGATTACAACTCTCTGTCTTCTCCCCCTCAACCACCCCTTTATCCATAGCAGCAATTTGCCTCCAATGTCACACTGCTCCAATTTGTGTAGCAGTCTTCCATGTGCAACAGTATCAAAAGCCTTTCTAAGATCCAAGTATATAAAATCAAAGTTATTCCCTGCATCCAGTTCTTTTGTGACTGCATCATAGTATCCAATCAAGTTGGTCAGGCAAGACTTCCCCTTAACAAAACCATGCTGTGTCTGAGCTATAACTGAAGTCTTGTCTAAATGATCCTGCAGTGCTTCTTTAACCAGTGCCTCCATTAATTTTCCTGGAACAGAAGTTAAGCTCACAGGTCTATAATTACTTGTGTCAGCCTTTGATCCTCCTTTGTGAATTGGGGTCACATTTGCACATTTCCAGTCTATGGGTACCTCCCCTGAGTCCAAGGAAGCTCTCATAATTATGGCTAAGGGTTTGCTTACTTCCTTTGCTGCCTCCTTTAATATAACTGGATAGATCCCATCCACCCCCACCAGGTGGCTTTCTTGTGTTTATCTTCAACAGTTTCTCCTCCACTTTACTCCCAGTTATTTCAAGATTCTGTAGCTTAGTGCTAGAGTTGAATACACCTCTGGCATTCCCCTTGCTGAATAACTCCTCATGTGTGAATGTCGATGCAAAATATTCATTTAGTTTGTTAGCTACCTGAGCAGGATCATCAACAGTTGACCCATCAATATCAAGTGGACCAATCTGATTCATCCCCTTCCTTCTAGAGTTTACATAAGTAAAGAACTCTTTGCTGTTTTTCTTTGCATCCCTTGCCAAGGATTTCTCGTAATCTGCCTTCGCCTGCCTAACCTCCTTTGTAACTTGGTTGCATATCAACTTGTATCTATCATAGGCTTCTGTGTCATGTGTTAATTTGTAAGTATCCCATGCATTTTTCTTCTCTGCCATATGCCTCATTAGTTCATCTGACATCCATTTTGGCCTAAACCTTGAACAATATTTCTTAGTTGGTATGTAAAGCCTAGTAGCTTCCAAGATAAGTTCTTTGAATGCTTCCCATTTTGAATTTGCTGTTGGTAACATCATCAGTTGGTCCCACTGTATAGAATTTAAATACTGTCTCAGTCCATCATAGTCGCCTTTACGGAAGCAATAACCCTTCCCTTTACCCCTAATGGTAGTTACCTCTTTGAGTAAATCCCACTTCAGCACACTGTGATCACTGCCACCTAGTGGTTCCTTTATCTGCAGATTCTTAATGCATGAAGAATCACTACTTATAATCAAATCAAGAGTATTACTCCCTCTAGTTGCCTCCCGAACATGCTGATGTAGAAAACAATCATCCAATAAATCCACAAAAGCCCTGCTAGTGTGTGAGTAATCAGCCCCCAAATTCCAGTCAATATCTGGGAAATTAAAATCTCCCATTATAAGACTCTCTGATTTACTGGCCCACTCTATTTCCCTGTACAGTTCCTTATTATACTCATCAGAGTCATTTGGCCTATAGCACACTCCTACTCTCAATTTTGATCTCCCAATGCTTATGTCACACCAAACTGACTCAATACTGCACTGTCCAGCGATGTCGACTGGCTTCACTTCCTTGGTTTTTATGTGTTTCTTAACTAATAGCATAACCCCTCCCCCCTTCCTATCCTGTCTATCTTTTCTGTAGACGTTGTACTCCCCAAATTGCAGTTCTGCATCCCTTATATCTGTGTGACACCACGTCTCTGATATCCCAACAATATCTGCCTTTGATGTTTTAAACAATACCTCAAATTCATCAAATTTATTTACTAAACTCCTAGCATTGGTGTACACGCAAGTATACCTGCACCTGTTTCTATTCTTAGCTACCCTAACACAACCCATGTGTTTACTTGTACCGCAATGGCTCCCAGCAGTCTCTGAAATACCATGCATCTTGTTTTTCAGGCTTCTGCTCATTCTAATAGAAGCAGTGCAAGAATCTCTTTCACTTCTGCCAGTGGCTACTGTCAATTTATTGGTCTTTGTCTCCCCCCAAGCTAGCAGTTTTCCGACCCACCTAACACTGCCTCGATAGCATCAGCAAATATTCTTGCACCCTTTCTATTTAAGTGTATCCCATCCCTGTAGAAGCAATCTCTCCTGTTAACAAGTACAGTCCAGTCTGAAAAAAATTCTACCCCTTGAGCCTTGCACAATCTTTCCAGGGCCGAATTGATCGACAAGGCTCTCATCATATACTCCCTCCTATCGTGTCTGGGCAGAATTGCAGACACTTTCAAATTCAACCCTAATTCTCGGCTTTTGTTCAACAGTGACCTGTACTTGTTAAGTAATTCTGCCGCTCTCCTACTCTTAATATTATTAGTGGCAACGTGTACAACTATATCACCTTTTGTGCCCTTAAAAGATGATATTCGATCTACAACGTCATCAACCTTTGCCCCTGGCAGACATACCCTGGTCCTGTTCCACCTATCAAACAACAGATGGTATCAAACAACAGTAACAACAGATGGAGCTAAAGCAATGATGGGGCATCTTAACGGATTCATTGCATTGTACCAAAAGGATGATGAATTCGCAGATTTTTTGAGTTACCACTGTATCATCCACCAACGTGCTAGCCAGCAAAAGATTAAATACTAAAAGTGTTATGGACATCGCTTTCGAAATCATGAATCAGAGGACAATCTCTTCAAAGGAGACTTTTCAAAATGCAACTCGATGAAAAAGAACCAGATCTGATATTACACACTTGAGGTGGCTGAGTCAGAGTAAGTTTCTACAGAGATTTCGAAATTTGCTGAATGAAATTAAAAAATTTGTTGATCAGAGGGGAGATGATTATCAGCAGCTACAAGATACGGAGTGGTTGTTTGATCTGGCTTTTTTGGCAGATTTTACCACTAAATTAAGTGATCTGAATTTGGAATTACAAGTTAAAAATAAAAATGTGGGTGACATGATTAATAGTATTTCTGCATATAAATATCAATTTTTGGCAATGGCTAAGGATTTCAGAGAAAAAAAATTCAACTATTTTGCAAATATGCAAGATCATTTGCAAAAATATCCTGTTTTTGAAGTGAGGAATATAGTGAGGAATATGTTTCTGAAATTGAGAATGTTGTGGACGATTTTAAAACCAGAATCAGTGATTTTAAAACAATTGAAGACATTGTTCAATATATTTCTTATGCATTTAATGTCCAGATTAGATACGAAACAAATTGCAGAAAAAAAATTGCTGCGATTTTTCACATGGAGAAAATATTACTTGAAAAAATTAAATTATTACATTGCAAAACTATATCTTCCTAAAAACCGGATCATCAGAAGAAGACCTTTGTAAATATGTTTGCTGAGAAAAGTACCCAAATATTAAAAAAAATGCACTGAACTTTTAAATTCCTGTTTTTGTTCCACATATCTGTGCGAATCGGCCTTTTCGTATTTGAAACAAACAAAGACGAAGAATCGCTGTGCTCTTATGAACTTGCATACAGAAGATTCTTCACAGTTGGCCATATCACAGTATACCCCTGATTTTGAAAGTTTGGCAGATGACATGAAGACACAAACTTTGCATAAATTAAAATTTTAAATACTTATGAATTTAAAATAAGAATTCTGAATTGTACTGAATTTTAAAATTTATAAACATTTTTCAATATGTGTTGATTAACTTTTTTAACCTTGTGCATTGAAATTTTTGAGATGGTAGATCGCGGCACATTTTGGAGGAAAAAAGTAGATCACATCACAAATTAAGTTGGCCACCCCTGCTTACTCCCTTGTATATTGTAATACTAAATATAAAAATGTTAAACATTTAAACTATTAAAAATAAGTAAGTAATTAACATACCATGGATTATTAAGTGTTATGATGCAAGCCAAAGAGTTCATAACTTTATTAACATTAATGTTTAAAAGCTTAAAATTTCTTGTTATACCTCCTCAATGAAAATATGTGATTCTGGAGGAAATAAATGCACTGATTCCGAAAATCCCATAAAAAGTCTGTCACATCTGTGTCAAAAGGTGTACCAATGTTTAATGTTAAAATAAAGAGATATATGTATAATTCAAGTTTGTAATACAAGTGTAAAAGAATATTATACATTCTCTATAACTCATTTAACTTCAGAATAAATTATAAATCAAAGCGAAATAGTTATATTTCAATAATATATAATCAGCATAACTGTAATTGTCCTTAAAAATGTTTGCTACTAAGGGATTTTCTCTTGTATTCCTGCTTACTCTCCTCACAAGGAAACAGCAGTAATTCCCCATCATTGCAGGATTCTGGCAACCTTGGTACCGCTTTTCCATTGTGGAAATATCTTGATGAAACCACTCCCCCTTCTTCTTAAACTCACATCTCTCTGATTTTCGGGTCAAAATTCGAGATGGAAATAAAGAAAATTAATTTTCAACGACATTTGACAGCCCATTTCTTGTAGCACTCTAGTAAATTAGACACCAACATTTCATAGTTTTCTTCTTTCCTATTACCCAAAAAACCATGTACTACCACCTTAAATGATCACTAAGTTGCCATTTCACTCTCCTTTAACTGGGTTTCAAACGAATCGTCTCTCAGGAGTTTCCTAATTTGGGGTCCTACGAAAATTCCTTCTTAAGTTTGGCATATATTAAATTAGGAAACACACTTCTCAAGTATGCAAATCTGTTACCTTCTTTAACTAGTACATTCACGAAATTTTTCATCAATCCAAGTTTGATGTGCGGGGGGTGGAAGAAGAAACTTGTTTGATTACACTAAAGGAATATATTTTACATTACATTGTCCTGGTATGAACTTGTCCCAGTGTTGCACAACGTAATGTTCTGTCGCACAAACACAAAAAAACAATATTTTGTGACTCCCCCCCCCCTTGCAAACCAATAACCTTAAGATCACTGCATATGTTCCAACCATAATTCTGGTATTTTATAGCATGTAGAACCTTAGACATGCTTTCGTGACTTTAAGTCCAACTGAATGAAACACAGGAACTGATGCAAATTTGTTGCCATTATGAAGCACACCGCATTTCACTTAATTTTGAGAGATCTATGAATAAATGGCATTATCTGACTTAAGCACGACATCTAATTCTTTCAGAAGTCCAATAATGTCCTTGCAAAAACACATACTATCCTCGTAGCAGAATATTTCAAAAACTTTTCATGTCTTTTTCTAAACACTGAAATCTTTGTTCCTGCTGCAAGTATATTCCACTGCTGTAACCTAGAACCTAACAGTTCATCTTGTTTGATTAAATATACCTCACTACCTGAACTTACTGGCTGATAGGCGACATCTTGTGAAGTGGAGGCTTCTGGGGCATCCTCAACTTGAACCTGATCACTATTATCTTCCCCACTACTGTTTGAAGGATAGATTTACAACCCTGAGAACATGTCATGATCAGTTAATACTTGGAAAACCTTGGCACAGCCTACAAAAACCTCACCAAAAATGCTGTGTGCTCTCTTCAAATTGTAAGTTGTTGCATCAGAATTTGAACCTGAGTATGTAGAAATCTGATTGTTTATCACAAGAAAACAGAGGCCAGAATTGATTGCTAAAATTAAGAAGCTTATATCTCTTAAAATTAATCAGTATGTCATACATTACTGGCTAGGTTATGAGAAATTGGCATATTTTGGTAAAACATAACTCTATATTTAATAACTGTGATGTGATGTAAAACTATCATGGTGATTTTCGAAATCTACTCATAAAAATTGGTTAAAAACAGCATTTAAGTTCTTGGAGGTAAAAATTGTGTTGGCTAGTGTAATCAGTACACAAAACCTTTTTATACGATAATTAAACATGAAATAAAGGGTACCTAACTTCTGTGGCAATAGTAACAAGTCAATACCTAGGGATTATAGGTACACACTTATAATAGTCATATGTGTTAGTTCTTGTGTGTGTTTAAATTGAAGTTTTACTTCCATGCACCACCCACCAGCTGATGTGAAGCCACTAAGTTTTGAAGCAGCTATGCTGATGGGGGGTTTTATTTTTTTAGAAATAAATAAATACCACTTTTGCAGGTGATGCCATACAGTTTAAGAAGATAGCAACAGCTGAGGCAGAAGTGGGTTTTGCAACCTATTCCGGAAAACTCTTCTTCCACATTCTCCATCCAGATTTCAACTTTGAGATGAATACTCAATAATTATTTGTCTCTAAGTCAGACATAAGCTCCAGTCTTCCATAACAATATAATGGTTTTGCACTTCTCATGTTTGAGATGTCTGGGTTCAAGTCCTGTCATATGACTAAAGGAAGTTTTAAACTCTTCCTCTGTGGGTGCTGTAGTTATCTGATTTCAGGTGGAGAGAGTAGGATTTTCCTTGTGAATTAGTTCAGGTTTTTCAGCCCACATAAAGTTATCAGCATATTAACACACTTGTATAGGACATATGTGATGGTGCAATATGGCCTAAGTTGCTGATGCACCAAAAAACCCATAACATAAATATAAGCACAGGCTGAAGATCAAGTATTCAGCCTTGGTCCTAAGTGGGAGGACTAAGTACTTCATAGACTTTTTCAATGAAATATGCAAAAAAAAAATGCTGTTATATGCAGTAATATTTTTACATCTGTTACTATTTTATCACAATTAATTGAATTGCAATTTATTTGTACTTGATATTTAAAAATATGAAAAAGCATTTTGTATATTAATGAAATGTTTTAGAATTTTACAACCCACATGGAATAACTCTTTGTTACCATAAACAACAATAGATTCGGGGCATTTGTCTTCCAAAATCATTTTAAAGCATAAAATGATCTTTCCACATCGACAAAGTGTCTAGGCTAAATTGAAATAGATGTGAACCTCTGCTTGAAATGGAAATCCTCAAAATTCTTCAACAGAATCATCTATATTTGTTGAAATATGAAATCCAGAGTAGGTTATTGTTTTTTTGAACCATTTTCAAATTCATTTCTTATTATATTATCTCTTATGTCTCATGAATGGTTGAAAATTTTAACTGAACTTTCTCAGCTCTTCAATTTCACTTCAAAGAATGGGAAAGAGTTACCTTAGCAGTGCTAATAGCTGCAGTATCCAAAGCATTCACATATTTTGTAGAATCCAAAGTTTTGACATAATGTGTAACCATGTTCCCAGCCACATCGAAATAGGTGCTTGTGGAAGAGGAGGCTTGGTACCTGTAGGAGCTTTTATGAAGATCTTTTTACACAAGAAATAATCCTCCTGAATTTTTTCTGTAAGACATGAGTTTTATTATTGTTGTTGTTGTTAGCCGTATAGTGCAAGTAAGCCTGAGGCTTTTGCTGCACCGGCCAAAAAATTTTTTTATCCTTGTGGGTGGGGGGGAGAACAAGAGTCAGAAGTAGAAGGGAATCACCAAGAAAGAGAAGAATGGTGATGTCCAGCTAAGGACCCTAGGTGTGCCAAGCCCATACTCACAAGATGTGATCCCCTGGGGTTAAAAAAAATAATATGGATCAGCAGTGGGATAGAAAACTTGCAATGCAGAAACTACTTTTATCTTATATGGACTAGCATGTATGAGCTGATTTATGCTAAAAAAAAAAAAAAAAAAAAAAACTTCATATCTGACGGCACAATTACTCCCAGGCCTTTTTAGTTTTATACTACCTTAAGTGTAGTACCACACAGTTAACAAAAATTTAGTCTTTATTTCGTCATGGGTCAGTTCTAAGTCTGGCCATAACTGCAAAGAATCATTCACATAGCTTGCAAAACTGTGAAGTGATTCACATTTTAGAGAATGGGCAGTTAGATGTAGATGAGAAGTTTCTGCATATAATTTCTTACACACCAAGTATTCCAATATAAGGGCTACAAGCATCTGTCGTTTCATCAGCATATTGGCGAAAAGTGCATACAGGAAAAGTGCACTTTTCTCTGTCAAATATCATTAAGATGATTCTTCCTCAAAGTAGATTCAACTGAAATGTTTTGATTTATACAGTAGTTTTTCAAAAATTTTGGAAAACAACTGCTTAACTTATTTCAACATATCGAGGAAAAGACTGGTCCTTTAAAAGACGCTTCTCTTTAGATACATAACTTAGTTAAAAGTGATTTATCTGGCTTTTATGTTTTTATTTTTTTGCCATGATGTGCAGTAATCTTTTCACATGTTAGTCAACATTCTTTTTTATTGTTTGTGAAAAGAACTTCATTATTGTGAATCCATGATTCTAAGTTTAGTAGTAAGTTTAATTTTTTAAAGTAAAACAACTTACAATATATATATTTATATATATATATATATACAAAGAATGTACTTCCATCCCAATGCCATTGATAGAGACTAAGAATGCATGTTTTACTCACTTTTATTTTCTTTCAACCTCTCAGATTCACTTTTCTGTCCAAACTGTCAAACTCATCTCACAATCCAGCATATCATAATTGACTGTCCTCTCTAATAGAATACGACAAACCATATTCTTATCAAAGCATACAGCTGGAAACACTCCTACTTTTAGAAGACAAATCTAATATCAATGCAGTTTTCGTTTTCCAGAAAAGATTCAAAACTATGACTGAATTTGATGCTAAATTCCGTTTAATGCACATATCTGACTTTTAATTGCACTTGTTGTTTTTCTACTATTGTTTGACACATAATGGCCTTCAGCTGCCATTGAACCATAAAACATCCAATAACAACAGCCATTGATGGTGTGAAAATTAAAGATTAAAAATTGGGAAAATATGTTAAACACTATTGACATATTTTCACATTCTAACAATGGTAGTATTTAGTGGCGAAAAATGATGCAAGCTTATACAGCATCAGCAAAAAAAAAAAAAAAAAAAAAAAACACTTCTATACATCGACCAGAGGACCTTTAGCTATTGGAGAACCTTTCAGGAAATCAATTGCAGACAAAGAGGTTCTGCTCTAATTTCTTATATACCAGATGCGCAATATAATGGCCATATAAAGTGTAGACAGCCATAAAGATGGCACTCAATTACACTCCGGCTGAAAGAAAATTTCACACATCTATCCTGCAACCATCTTCTTTCAGTTAAAATTTACATTCCTTTACGTACATTGTCCAAGTAAGAGTAAGGATACCATCAGCATTTACTTTGTTTAATCCATTTAAAGCCTTAAATACTTCAATCAGGTCCCCTCGCTGTGTTTGTTATTGTAATATTGTGAAGTTTTCAGTGGTTGAAATCACATTTCAAAAAACTGACCAAATTAATGAAAATATGAAGTGTTGCTGTTGATATTCGTTTTATATGCATTTATGTTTGTTTGTTTGTTATTTGCTTTTTAGGAGCATTAGCAACTAAGGCCATATTGCTCCGGGATATGCGGTGGTCATTCCCTGACCTTTCCGCATCCTCCGTATTTGGTGGTGACGGGCTCGAACCCCGGTCTAATCAAGAAGCGTGTGCTACGATATGCATTTATGTGCACTAATGATAAATATATGGTCACAATATACAAATGCATATAATCTAATGCTAGTTATAACTAAACCACTTATGAAACACACCCCCAGTTATTCAAACTTTGGAAGTAGACTTCCAAAGTTTGAATAACTGGGTAGACTTCCAAACCACTGAAAGTATTTTTGCCCTTTCTTAATTCCTCTGCTGCACACAACAGCAGAGTTATCCTGTACTATGCACTCCTGAACCTTGGCATTGTTTACTCCTGCACGACAATAAAGGTCCTGGAGGGCATATATGTTTATTTCCTCCACCTCCCAAAAAAAATTTGTCTCATTAGCATTGAAAAAAGCCATATAATAATTTGGAATTTACACCCCAGCCTTCTGTCACTTGCATCCTCAGTATTAATAAGGATATTCGTGGCATCTGTGTTTCAATTATAAAACACAGATGTTTTAATTTTTTTGTTTTTATTTTTTTTGTTTTGTTTTGTTAATTAAAACAAAAAAACTTTTTTGTTTTAATTATAAAAGATTAATTTTTAGCTTTATTCACTGAATTAAAAACATGATATATTAATTATAATTTGCTAAAATCCAACCAAAAATAGATTGAAAATAAGCGAAAGAAACTAATAATAATAATAATTTCCGCACATCTATTCTAAAACTGTCTTTCGTCTATTTGAGTTTATGCCCCATCAGCATTCAGCCTGCTCAAACCATTCTAGGCCTTATACACCTCAATCAGATAATCTTGTGTGCCTAGTCTCCAGATGCTGCAATTTGTAGAACTTAAGCCTTTCTTGATAAGAGAACCCCTTTGTTCCCCCTCACCAGTCTTGTTACCCTTCTCCATACTCATTCTAGAAACTACACCCTTCCTAAAATGAAGCCTTCAGACCTGTATGCAGTACTCAAGGTGTGGCCTGACCATTGTATTATACAAAGGGATAAACACATCCTTATTCCCAGTTAGCAGAATTCCTGTATATCATTGACAAGAGCCCATGACCTGCTCTGCAGCTTGTCTGCACTGCTCAGAAAACTTCATATCTGACTGCACAATTACTCCCAGGTCTTTTTCATTCTCCACAACCCAGGTATAGTACCACACAGTTGGTACATTTCTGTGGGGTTACTGCTACCCATATGCAGGCAGTACTTTGCATTTGGCAATGTCAAATTTCAGTTGCCACTTCTCAGCCCATCTGCCCAACATTTCTAGATCCTGCTGCAGTAGCATACTGTCATTACTTCATTAACCATGCCAACCTTTGTATCACCTGCAAACTTTGATATTAAGCCTGCTGTACCTTCATCAATATCACTGATAAATATACAAAACAACAATGGGTCCAACACGAAGGCCTGGGCCCATTGTTGTTTGGTCCATGAAGAGCAGTGTCCATTGATTACCACTCTCTGTCTTCTCCCACTTAACCATCCTTTTATCCATTTTATCCTTTCATCCCTTAATGCCATACTGCTCCAATTTGTACAGTAGTCTTCCATGTGCAACAGTATCAAAAGCTTTACTGAAATCCAAGTATATGATATCAAAATTATTTGTTTGCATCCAGTTCCTTTGTGACCACATTATAGTTTCCAGTCAAATTGGTCAGACAAGACTTCCCCTTAACAAACCCATGCTCTATCTAAACTATAACTGCAGTCTTGTCTGGATGATCCTGCAGTGCTTCTTTAACCAGTGACACTATTATTTTCACCGGAACAGAAGTTAAACTAATAGGTCTGTAACTCTATTTTTTTTTTTTCATAAGAAAGGCAAAACAATAGTAGATAGATACAAGCAATCTACAAGTGAAAAGCAGTGGGAATCAAGAACAAACCATATAATCACACAACGGAAAGAATTTTTCACTGGAATTGTAGAGCCTTAAAATACAAAATATGATATAAACGATCTTATCGATTGAAATGAACACAGGCATATCCTTACATGAAACTTATTTAAATTCACAAGTGTGTCCTACTAATAAAAATTATACTCTCTTTAGAAGAAATAGGAGTATTGGCTCACCAGCCTGTGAAGTGGATGGCAATTCTTGTTAGAAACAACATTCCATCCAAACATAAACTATCAATTTCCACAACAGATGAAAGTTTGTTACAGCAATCAACCACCAGCTAGCCAAATGCAAACTTCTCACATCCATTCTGCGACCATCCTTCCTCAATTTGAAATTGTGCCCCCTCATGAGTGTACTGTGATCAAGAGGAAGAATCCCATCAGTATTGAGCTTGTGCAATCCATTTCAAAGTCTTAAGCATCTCAGTCAGATCACCTCATAGGTGCCTAGTCTCCAGATGCAGCAATTTGCAGAACTGAATTCTTTCTTGGTAAGAGCACCTTTTCCCTCACCAATCTCGTTGCACATCTCTATACTCATTCCAGTAGCTATACATCCTTCTTAAAATGAGGCCTCCAGACCTGTATGCAGTACTCAAGATGTGGCCTGACCATTGCCTTATACAATGGGATAATCACCTTATCCCTTCTAGCAGAATTCCTGTATGTCATTGACAAAGCCCCCATGAGCTGCCCTGGCAGCCGGTCTGCATTGCTCAGAGAAGTTCATATCCGAATGCACAATTACCCTCAAGTCTTCATTTTTCACTACCCTAAGTGTAGTACTACACCTTGGCACATTACTCTGGAGTTGCCATTTCTCAGCCCATCTGCCTAACTTTTCTAGATCCTGTTGAAGTAGCATACAATCGTTCCTGTTATTAACCACCGTATCAACCTTTGTATCATCTTCAAACTTTGCGTGTTAAGCCTGATATGCCTTCGTCAATATCATTAAATAAATATAGAAAACAACAATGGACCTAATACTGAACCTGCTGGAGTTTGGTATTGGGCCCACTAATAACATTAGTCCACGTACAGCAGTGTCCATTGCTTACCACTCTGTCTTCTCCCACTCAACTATCCCTTTATCCCTAACAGAAACTTGCTCTTAATGCCGCACTGCTCCAGTTTGTACAGCAGTCTTTTATGTGCACAAGTATGAAAAGCTTTCCTGAAATTGAAGTATAATTTTGATATCCTTGGATATCAAAATTATTTTTTGCATCAGTTCCTTTGTGACTACATCGTAGTATCCAGTCAGATTGTTCAGACAAGTTTTCCCCTTAACAGACCCATGCTGTGTCTGAAATATAATTGCAGTGTTATCTAGATGTTCCCACATTACTTCTTTTACCAGTGGCTCCATTATTTTTCCTGGAACAGAAGTTAAACTACCAGTGTAATTACTTGTGTTATCCTTTTTTCCTCCTATGTGAATTGGGGATACATTTGGGCATCTCCACTCTGTGGGGACCTACCCCAAATCCAAATTTGCTCTTATAATTTTGGCTTAGGGTTTTGCTTACTTCCTACACAGCCTCTCTTAATATAACTTCCTACAATCTAGTCTAAACCTCTTCCCCTGAATTTGAATTTATGCCTCGAGTTCTGGAATTCTGTATAATATTAAACATTTGCCTTCTTTCATTTTACTAACTCCTCTCAGCTTTATAAACCTCAATCGGGTTACCTCTGAGGTGCCTCATATGGTTGCCCTTTTGCCAATTTCACCATGGGAGTTGCCGGTGTTTGGACCCTTTCAAAAAGCTCAATCTTTTTTCAGATGAGGTCTCCATCTTGAACTGAGTATTCCAAATGTGGTCTTACACAGTTGCCTTATACAGTGGGATTATGACCTCATATCTCTACAGGATTATGTTCAATAAATCATCAATAGGACACCATGGGCTTTCCTCGCTGCCTGTTTACACTGCTCAGAAAACTTCATATCATGCCCGCGATATAACTTCCAGATCCCTCTTCCTCCACTGTTTTTAATTCAACCCAACAAGTGTGTAATGTATTTTGGGGGTTGACATTTTGTTGCGTTAAACATAGCTGCCACTTTTCTGAGCATTCTTGCAGTCTGTTCAAGTCATCTTGAAGGAGCACTGCTTGGTACTGATCATTAACTACTCTACCAATCTTTACATTGTCAGCAAATTTTGCCGATCTCACAAGGCGAGATCAGCAAAAGGGCATCCTTTCAAGAAGCTTGATGTCTTTCTTTAGGTGCGGTCTCCATACTTGAACACGGTATTCCAAGTGTGGTCTAACAAAAGCCTTATATAATGGGATTATCATGTCCCTATCTCTACTTGCAAAAGTTCGATAGATCATTGATAGGACACCATGGGCCTTCCTTGCAACCTGTTTACAATGCTAAGAGAATTTCATGTCTGACCGTATCGTAACACCCAAGTCCCTTTCCTCCAGTACTGGGTTTAGTTGAACTCCACCAAGTGAATAAGTTATTTTGGGATTACTGTTTTCCAGGTGTAATACCTTACACTTCGTTGGATTAAAGCATAGCTGCCATTCTTTTGACCATTCCTGAAGTCTATCTAGGTCTCTCTGAAGAAGCTTACCTTGACAGTGATCATTAACTACTCTACCAATTTTAACATCATCTGCAAATTTAGACATCACGCCCTCTATCCCTTCATTGATGTCGTTTATGAAAATTAAAAACAACAGTGGTCCTAATACTGATCCTTGGGGAACCCCACTTCTTACATCAACCCAATCTGAGGAATAGCCATTTATCACAACCCTCTGCCTCCTGCCCTGAAGCCATCCTGCTATCCATCTAAGGATTTTCCTAGTGATTCCAACCTGTTCCAGCTTATAAAGCAACCGGTCATGTGGGACTGAGTCAAAAGCTTTGCTGAAATCTAAATAAACAATGTCGAAATTATTCGCTAAATCCAGCTCGGGAATGACCCTTTCAAAATAGCAAACCAGATTTGTTAAATATGATTTTCCCTTTACAAAACCATGGTGAGTATCCTTGAGAATTTCAATTCTATCCAAATGATTCTGAATTCCACCCTTGATCATTGCCTCCATGATTTTCCCTACCACTGAAGTCAGACTGACAGGTCGATAATTTCCCACTTCACTCTTAGAGCCACCCTTATGTATGGGAGACACATTGGCACTCTTCCAATCCAAGGAAATCTTCCCAGAGGCTAGTGATGCTTGCATAATTAGCCTCAATGGTTGAATGCACTCACTTGCCGCCTCCCTTAAGATTATAGGGCACCAGGAGCCTTACTGGCCTGTAGGCGTGAAAGTTCTTTCATTAAATAATCTTGTAAAATTTCAATACCATTAATTACATATTTTTCAACTTCGCTCCCACAATTTCCCTTTGCCACAAAAGTTTTTTCATTTGTAAATATCGATGCAAAATAACTTTTGAGTTCATCTGCAACAGCACCTGGTGAATTTAATACTATCCCCTTTCCCTTACGTTAAGGCCCGATCTGGTTTGTCCTGCTCTTCTTGGCATTTATATATGTGAAGAATTCCTTATCCCCCCCCCCTTTGCTCTGTTTGCTAGTGATTTCTCATAAACTGCCTTCACCTGTCGAACCTTATCTGTGGCTCTATTACAGATCATCTTGTAGCTGTTATAGGCTTCAGTACTTTTTATTGCTCTGTAACCTTTCCACGCCACCTTTTTCTGCTCAAGTAATGTGGCAACTTCACTATTCATCCAACGTGGAACTCTCTTCGTGGAGTATTTTTTTTTAATGGTAAATACGCATTCAAGGCATCTGTGATTAATGTTTTAAAAGCATACCACAGTTCAATTGTATTCATTCTCTGTGCGATATCTACCCAGTTAATAGAGGCCATGTAGTACCTTAAGGTATTGTAATTTCCTTTTCTGAAATTAAAACTCATTCCTTCGCCTTTTACTACTGCTACCTCTCTCATCATCATCCACCATAGAACTCCGTGATCACTTCCTGCTGCTGGTTCCTCTACTGTCAGCCCTGTTATGTCATCTGCTTCATGGGTGATGATGAAGTCTACGATATTCTTTTCTCTAGTACTCTCCCCTGACATGTTGATACAAATAACAGTCATCTAGTTGATTTAAAAATTTTGTTCCCCATGTCGAGTTTCCTTCCCATTTACTCCAATCAATTAGAGACAAATTGAAATCACCCATAATAAGACATTGACACTTACTTGCCCATTCCATTTGCATGTAGAGGCTTTCATCATAATCTTCACAATTACCTGGTCTGTAGATTACTCTTACTCACATTATACCTTTGTTTCCAACTATCTCACACCATACAGATTCTATACTAGCATGTGAAACGTCTGAATCTGGGAAAGCTATCATCGCACTCAGGCTGCTTCTGATAAGAAGCATTACCCCCACCACCCCTTCTATCTACCCTATCCTTCCTAAATACATTATACAAGCCGTACTGAAACTCATCATCCTCTATTTCCACCCCTTGACGTGGGCACCTGTACGTGGTGAGGGGACCTTCTAGTGATGCTGCTGGTTTTCCAGATTAGCATAACTGGGATCTAACGCCCATACCTTGGTTCCAGGGTTACATCATTGGAATCCGGTGTGCAGCCGTGTGCCGCGACCTGTGGATTTCGGGAAGGGGGATCCTGGTGGTTGAGGGGCCCAGCCTTAATACACGATTTTGGCCCCTGCTTTGACAAGACGGGAGGTCCCGGACCGGCCCGACTGGCATCAATCGGCGGGTGGTTTCTTACTGCTAGAGTCATCTGCGTTCCAATAAGTCTCCCTCCCTTTGGTCCTGGGACGGGATAAAGACTTATTGGTAACGTGGGTATGGTGCTCCTAAGCGAACTCCCCGTCCTATTCGTGTACGCAGTACCTGCTAGTTCACGAGTGGGCGTCCCCTCGTTGGGCTTGGTGGTGGGTGAGGTACTTAGGCATCAGACACTTTCTCTTTACTCTTATGAGTAATTTAAATCTTTCAAACCCCTCTGGGGCCTCTACGAGGTCCCTACCTGAAATTGATGAAGATAATATATCATCAAAAAAGAAACACCGAACAGAAGCTGCACCACCTCCTGTACCTCGATTCCTTATCATACATTCTACTGGTGAAAAGGAAATAGGTAAAATGTCGCCCTTCATTCAGAAGGGTCTTGAAGGGCTGGCAGGGTCCCCGAAGTCGGTAAAACAACTTAGATCGGGTGACCTTTTAGTAGAAACGTCCTCAGTGCGACATTCAGAATTGCTTCTAAAAGCAACATCTCTTGGGGGCATTCCAATTAAGACATCACCACACAGGACATTGAATACGTCGCGTGGCGTAATTGCCGAGTGGGATCTCCTTGAAACATCTGAAGAGGAGATATGCACCGAACTGAGAGATCAAGGAGTAACAGCCGTTAAGAGGATATTTATGCGTAAGGAGGGAAAACTAGTCCCAACTACGGTTCTTATCCTTACATTTAACACACCAAACCGCCTACTTCCATCAAGGCTTGTTATCTGAACTGTCCTGTAAGGCTGTACATTCCAAACCTGTTGCGATGCTTCAGATGCCAAAAATATGGCCACTCTCAGATGTCATGTCATGGATCACCTGCTTGTGCCCTCTGTGGAGCAAAAGAACATGACACAAAGGAATGTTCTGCCTCGAAACCAGCATGCTTGAATTGTGGCGGTGAACTCCCTGCATATTCAAGAGCATGCCAAAGATGGAAAGACGAAAAACATTCAAAAAATCAAGACTGAACAGAACATCCCATATGTGGAAGCAAAGAAACAGGTAACACCAGTAAACAGTGTAAAATCTTATGCACAAGCAATTTTAAGGAAGGTTTCAATTTCGACGCAAACTGATATTTAGATATTGCCACGTGATTCTTTTGCACCCTAAGCTAGATACTTGTTGACACAAGCACAGCAAGATAAAGCAGTTGCTACTCCCGTTTCAATACCACGCAAGGAAGTAGCACCTAAAGGAAAATCACCTCCAACTAAAACCTCGCCTGTTATTAGTGAGGTACAGGAGGAAATGGAGGTAAATGAAGAAGCTGAAAGTGTGGAAGAAGCTATTCTGGATTTTCATCCGGAGGAAGAAATGGATATTGGTTGCCCTCAATTTCCCAAAGGCAGAATAAAACCCAAAGCAGGCCAATCAAAACCTGCATCACTTCAGAAGCCAGTCAACGGTTCCACTAATTCCAAGTAATAATGGCTAAATTACTGCAATGGAATTGTCGTGGATTCCGACGAAATATGGAGGATGTCAAAATGCTAATGCGCAAATACGAACCTGTTTGCTTTTGCTTGCAGGAAAGCAGGAAATGTACCTAAAGGCAAATAATGATCCCATCTTGCGAAATTTTACTGTTGTTCGTAAAGACAGAAACGGGGATGGCCCGGCCCATGGAGGAGTCGCATCCTTGTGGGCAACCATACCCCTTTCTCACAAGTTCAATTGAACACTAACTTAGAAGCAGTAGCCATTCGTTTAGCAATAGGGTCTTTACTTACAATATGTTCTATATATTTGCCTCCTGGGACACACATTTCCCAGGTAGATCTCAACGATCTTATTACGCAATTTCCCTCTCCTTTTTTACTTCTTGGAGACTTTAATGGACATAGTACTGAAACTAATGAACGAAGTCGTATTGTTAAACGTTTTCTCGACAATAACGGCCTAAATATGGGAATAAACACCTATTTCCATATGCCTACCCGTACTTTCTCTGCCATCGATCTTCCATCTGCTCGCCTTCTCTGCAACCTTTGCTTTCCTGGGAAGTGGAACAGAATCCTTATGGAAGCGATCATTTCCCCGTAATATCTACCATAATGGACGGACAACCTTGTCATCCATTTAGAACTCCACATTGGAAGTATGATCAAGCAGACTGGAGTAAATTTTCACAGCTCACTGAATTTGATCCTGTACAAATTCAACAGGAGTCAATTGACGAAGCAGTGAAGTACATCACAGATTGTATTATCCATGCAGCAGAAATTGCAGTTCCAAAAACATCCTCCCGATTTCCACGTTATCCAAAACCATGGTGGAACCAACACTGTAAAGAAGCAAGGAAGTCACAAAATCGGGCATGGGGAAAATTTCGACGTCACCCCACCACCGAACGTCTTATAGCCTTTAAACGTGCCCGTACCAAAGCACGATTTATACGCCGACAGAGACAAAAGGAATGCTGGGTCAAGTTTACATCCTCAATTAACCAGATGACCAGTGCTAAAGTCGTCTGGGATAAAATTAGGAAAATGAAGGGCAAATATACATCACTTCCCTCATCAATGTTAGAACACAATGGGCGTACATTAGCCGAGCCAATTGATATTGCCAACGCTCTGGGAGAGTTTTTCTCCAGCATATCTACTGAGACTTAGTATACTGCAGAGTTCCTATTATTAAAGAAGAAAATGGAGAAGCAAAAACTCAACTTTTCTTCAAGCAAAGTCCAGCCTTATAACCTGCCTTTCAGTAGAGTGGAATTAACCATTGCACTTGCTACCTCAAAGGTCAGCGCTGCAGGACCAGATGATATTCAGTATGAGATGATCAAACACCTTTCATCTCACTCTCTAGGCTTGTTGTTATATCTGTACAACCGAATTTATCTGGAGGATCAGTTTCCTAATTCTTGGCATAGGGCAATCGTTCTTGCATTCCCAAAGCCAGGAAAGGACCCCTAAAATTCCTAACAACTATCGTCCTATTGCTCTGACCAGTTGCTTATGTAAACTTTTGGAAAAAATGGTGAATGCCCGACTTATATATTACCTTGAGGCAAATGACCATTTGAACAATTTTCAGTGTGGCTTCCAAAGAAATCGGTCCACTTTGGACCATTTAATTAGACTGGAAACAGCGATTCGCAATGTGTTTGTAAAGTGTGAGCACTTGGTATCAGTTTTCTTTGACATGTGGAGAAAGCTTAGACCTCCATTTATTTGGTCTTAGAGGTCACCTTCCTATTTTTGTTAAGAATTTTTTATCAAAACGACTTCCAGGTTTGTGTTAGATCCAGTGTGTCCCGCCTTTTTTGTCAGGAGGAAGGAGTCCCATAAGGCTCTGTCTGTCCTCAGTGTTACACTGTTCGCAGTCAAAATTAATTCCATTACAAAACAGCTTCCTCCTTCAGTAAATAGTGCTTTGTATGTAGATGATTTTAGTATTTTTTGTCACTCCTGCAGCATGAGAGTAATTGAACGACAATTGCAACAAGCAATCAACCATCTTATTTCCTGGACATTAGCCAATGGGTTTAGATTTTCTGCTCAAAAGACCGTTTGTGTGCATTTCTGCCGCAAACGGAATCTACATTCTGACCCGGAACTCAAACTTGGACAGAATCCAATTCCTGTGGTAGCAGAAACAAAATTTTTGGGACTCATCTTTGATCAAAAGCTAATGTTCCTCCACCATATTCGTCAGCTCAGAGCAAAATGTACGAAATGTTTGAACATGCTCAGTGCTATCTCCTCCAATTATTGGGGAGCAGACAGAAGCACATTATTACATCTGTATGGAGCAATTGTCCGCTCTAAACTTGATTATGGTTCCCAAGCCTATTCTTCAGCTAGAACTTCTGCACTCCGATGGCTCGATTCAATACACCATAGAGCCATACGGATTGTCACAGGGGCATTTCGTATTTTGCCTGTACAAAGTTTATACGTTGAAGCCAATGAACCACCATTGATGCTTCGACGTCAGCAATTGTCGTTACAATATGCCATAAAAATAAAATCCCTGCCTGACCATCCTACGTGGACATAATACGCGTAAAACTGCCGGTTCGACCCTTTGTATTCAAGAGCTGGTTCGTGATATTAACTTTACATTGGATAATATATCCATGTCAGCTAAGCAATCAGTTCCTCCCTGGAATATGCAATTTCCGACTTGTGAATTAAGTCTTAGGAGCTGGCTGAAAGTTGATACATTGCCAGGTATATATCGGAAACTCTTTGCAGCGCACCGCGCCGAAAACCCAGAATTCTTGCCAGTATATACAGATGGATCGAAGTCCGAAGAATTTGCTGGGTCTGCTTGTGTTTTTCCAACCCAAACAATCTGCAATCGTATTCCGTATGAATGCAGCATATACACTGCAGAACTGCATGCAATAGAACTAGCCTTGGATCATATAAAATCCCACCACTACCAAAGGTGCATATTATATACTGATTCCCTAAGCGCATTACAGGCCTTATCCAAGGTGAGAAGCACTCACCCAGTATTGTGCCGGGTGCAGCAAACATTACACTCCCTCTTAAAGTTAAACTTCGATATTCGCTTTTGCTGGATCCCTAGCCATGTTGGTATTAGAGGCAATGATTTGGCTGATGAAGCAGCCAAATCAGCAACGTCACAAAGTAGTATCCGCTTGTCTGTCCCCTATACAGACTGCAAGCAACTAATCCACAAAAAATTATGCATACGTTGGCAAGAAGCTTGGAATGGGTGCTCTACCAACAAGCTGAATGAAATTAAGCCTGTAATAATGCATTGGCATTCTGGTCAGCGCAGGGTTCGCCAGGAGGAAGTAGTTCTTGCTCGTCTACGCATAGGACATTTTCACCTGACGCATTCATATTTGCTGAGGGCTGATGATAATCCTGTTTGTAGATATTGTAGCGTATTTTTAACCATTCGTCATATTTTAGTAGAATGTACTTTTTTTAATACTGAACGCCGTTTATGTTGTACCCATTTGTCTGAGCCTTATACACTCAGGCATATTTTATCAGACGACGACAATGTGTCAGATGTACTTAAGTTTTTACAACTAATTAATCTATATAGTTTTATTTAGATCTCTTCAATATTTAATACATTAGAACTGTGTTTATGGCATATGTTATTTTATTGTATATTTTTACATATTTCTTATATATTTATATCTTATACCTCTAGACTTGGTGCACTATAGCCTTAGTTGCTGATGCGCCATAAAAATCCTAATAACCAACCAACCAACCCCTATTTCCGGGTGGCACCACATTTCCGTAAGCCCTATTATGTCCGTGCTACTTGTTTTAACCAGAAGTTTGAATTCGCTCATTTTATTGACGACACTTCTAACATTACTATATAAACAATTAAGACTTACTGTTCTTGTATATTTAACAACCCTAACACAACTCTTGAAGTTTTTTAGGCTCGCTTCTCTGGCATTAGCTTGGAGCGTGTTGGAAATGGTGGGAGGTGTTTTACCAAGATAATTAATACATGAGTTGGAAGAAAAATGGGATGCTAACAGGTCAGCTTTATCCTTGGCTGAACTGACAACAGAATCATCTAGTTTTGACGGAGGTGGGAGCAGAGATAGGCAAAAGTTGCGGCCAATAGCTTTGGTAAGAGACCAGAATGCTCAGCTACCATTAAGGCAAGAAGGAAGTTTTCTATTCTTAGCCCGTTCAAAATCTAGTTTGGACTGATTAATGACCGCTCTACAATTGTTGCAAGCTTTGGTGTGGGCAGACAATGAAACTGAAGAATTGGAAACAGGCCAATTACGATATGCAACGTTCTTCTCTTGAACAGCCTTAGCACATTTAATGGAAAACCAAGGTTTAGATAAAGGATGAGATTTTAAAGTGTAGTGTGGAATAAAGGATTCCATTCCCACTAGAATAATTTCACTGACACAATCTGAGCAAACATTGACATCAGAAGTTTTGAAACAGTAATCCAACCAAGGAAAAGAAGAAAAGACATCTCGCAGGTCATCCCATTTTGCATTCTTGTAATGCCAAACAATACAAGGTTGCGAATAGCCATGAAATAAAAGCTCCATTGGAGAACAGACAATCACCAAGTTGTGATCTGAGGTACCTAAAGGACCTCTCACTTCGACTGTGTACTTAGAAGGGTTGTTTGTGAGAAAGAAAAATCAGTTGTGTTGGCTGTATGGTTGGGATTGTCCGGTATTTTTGTAGGTAAATGAACAATCTGTGCAAGGTCATTAAAAATTGCAAAAGCCTCAGTATCTCAACCAGCTGGGTCGGTGTGACTCGAAAATGGAAGCCAGCTGGAGTTGTGAAAATTAAAATCATTAAAGAAAATTACCTCACTGTTAGGAAAGTTGCAAAGAGAGAAAGTCAAAAAGCTCCAAGTGATTTGTGGAGTTTGAGAACGGCAGAGACAACAGATGAATTTGACACAATGAGGTAGAGAGATTTTAAGCCAGTAAAGATCAAAAAGAGGAGAGTCCAAATTACCAAGTCTCTGACAGGGAATATCGGAACGGACATATGCACAAGTACCACCTTTGAGGTGAAAGGAATTGTACAGCGAATAATTTGGGCAACTAAGATGAGCAGTAGTTGAATCAACTGATAGAGATTCTGTCAGAAAAATTATATGGGGTTTTGCAGACTGCAAGTGGAAATGGACATCATTGAGATTAGAATTGAGACCATGTATATTTGTGAAATGAACTAGGAAGTGTTTGGGAGGTTTAGATCTTTTCGTAGATGAGCCTACTGTATTAGTTTGACAATTCATGGTGTATTCAATAGTAACGAAAAGTGGTGGGGGACATGCTGTATGAAGTAATGACATTCTCGGATATGGCGTACACATAGTAAGAATATACCCAGATCCTTGACATAACGTGGCCTCGACAATGCTCCCCCCCCCCCCCCATACACACTACTCGGACTCCCTCCAGTCACTATCTGGCAGAGTAGAGGTAGCAAGATTATACACTAGCTGATCCGGAAGCCTCCTAAAGGGTTACCAATAGTTTCTGTCTGGTGTACTAACTAGCAGCCAGCCTGCGAACACCGTTTTAGAGCTGTACCCTCGAAATGTAAGGAAGATTGGATCTCGCCATGATGGAAGAGATGGGGAGGGTTGACCAGAACTTAGCTCTGGAGACTAAACATTTGTTCCTCCAATAAGCAAAGTGATGGTATTAGTGCACTCTGCCATTGTCTTCATTCTGCCTCTCATCACATCCTGAAACAAATCCAATGCAGATTTTCACTCTCAAACATCCAACCAGATGGTCAACTTCTGCTGGATCCCTGGTCATATCAGCATCCCAGGTAAATGAACTTGCTGTTAAACATTCTGACACTGGTTTTCCCTCTCATCTGAAAGTGCCTTACACTGACTGCAAATCCTTTATTAAAACAGCATGTAGGAATCACTGGTCTCAACTGTGGTAAACTCAAATCAGTAATAAACTCCTGCAGATAAAAAAAATAACTGCAGCTGTGTGAGCATCTAGTTTCAAGAGAAGTAGGCAAAACAAAATGATTTTGGGAAGACTGCATTAGTCATTTCTATCTAGCTCATCTGTAGTTGTGATACAGTCTAGTATCTGGAAATCCAGCTTTAGCTTTCTATCCAACCTGCAGGAACCTTTAACATTATCATAAGAACTTTATCCTTGGTAGTGGTGCAAATTTTGATATTTGAAATGAATAAATTTATATAATAAGCTCTAATATTCATAATATGGAAGTAAATCATGAACAAGCACAATTTGGCCCAGGAGGCTCTTGAGTGCCAAAAACCTTCAAATACGACAACAGCAATGTTCTTTTCATCTGAGTAAGGAGTAAGCAAAAACAGAAAGATCCACAAAGTGTGTAGAAAATCATAAATCATGCTTTTATCCATTATAAGGACACCCAGACTGAAAGTAAATCAAAAACTCAACTAATATGAGAGAAGGGGTGGGGACTTAAATAACAGATTGAATGCTTGGACTAGCCTCATAATGAAACCAGATAAATGAAATAAAGAAATCTTATTGTTAAATGAATACTGCCAAAAAGTAGTACAGCAATCAGACATGTCATTAAAAATTTAGACATATTGTAAAAAATTTCCCTAATTGTAACAAAAAACGAAATATTGTGGCACCTTATAAGACTGCTTATATTGTTAGATGAAAGTGCTACCTTAGCAGTGTCAAAATTTTACATTCATAAGCATAACAATGTATAGAATGCACAAAGTGCTGTTGTCTTGAAACTTACATAACCAAATATTGGATTTTATACTTTAAGTACATAACCTAATTGATAAAGGAACACTGTAAAACCACACTATGAAAAGATAACTATTAACCACATTATGAATAAAAGAGCCACTCTGCAGACAGCTGTTCAATGTTTCTTGGCACCTGATCAGCAAAGAGCTGGGTGAACGACCTAAAGTGTAGACAACTATAAACCATATTTTTTATCCACTCTGGGCACACACATTTAAAAGGTTAATTGGAAACTTGACCAATATAGGGGGGGAGGGGATAAAAATAAATTAGAATATTAAAATATAATTTCATAATAGATTTGATGACCACAATGAACTCTCTTCGGTAAGTTTAACTAGTGGGGGTTTTTTTTTTGGAAAATCGCTGGCTGATCAACACTGCACTTATGTAAGTTCCCCCACCTTGAATATTTGGAATCAACTGTTTAATGCTGTGTCTCAGCAACTACCCCTTTTGGTTGTTCCTTCAGATAGAACAAATCAAGGCCTTCAGACAAATAAGAGCACAGCTTAGGTCGTTACTTCATATGAGGTTTCGCAATCTCCAATGCTAACGAAATGCATTACTTCATTATAATGGTGCAATTCACAGAAGATTATTTTTCCCTCTGTCCTTCAAAATTGTCAGCTTCTGGAGATTGCAAATATCACTAATTGCTTTAATCCCATCTTCATTTTCATCATAAGATTTCTACATTTTTTAGCATTAATTACATCACAAAGACTACTTTTTTCTAGGAATAATGACCTAAAATGGTCTCAAAAAATGATAAAAAGCATTAAAATTTCCTAAACACTGCACTGAATGCAACACGAGCAACTGCTGAGTGCCAGCCAAATACTCTGACACTGAGTGTTTGTTGACTCAAAAACAAAACCTGGTACATCAGTTAAGAATGTTGGGGGTACGGAAGTACAAGTCTGAATGTGGGTTTAATGATTGTGAAGTTGACTTTTCAAAAAATAGCTACTAATAATATGAAAATGATAATTTTTTTATTTGAATTTACAGTAGAGAGTTGAAAATGTGAACGGCAATAATCCGAACAAGCCAGCATTTATTTATTTTTTATTTTATTATTATTATTTTATTATTATTATTTTTTTTTTTTTCATGCTGGTGCCATGAAATAATTACAGCAGGCGCCGATTATTGTGATCACATTTGTGAATTGAATTTTGATTCTATTAAACAGCAATTCTAATAAGTGAAAATCAGAAGAATATTATCCACAGGCTATAAAAATAAAGATATAAAGCACAAACTAACACTTTTATTACCTTACCAATTATAAAAATTAAATGATACATGAAAATAGGAAGGATATTATCCACAGGTTAGCAAAATGAAAATAAATTTACGCTTATGTACATAGAAGAATTAATATCCATATAGTACTAACTAAACCTCATAGGTAGCACAGTTGGTAGGAACGCCATCCTCCCTACACCAGATGGAAAAGATCTGAGTTCAAGTTGATGACGTGAGGAATTTTTATGAGCCTTTTTGACAATCTGGCTGAGTTGGTCTCAGGTGAGGGTGGCATGGTTTTTTTCTTTTGGAAACTCTGTTTTTTCATCTATCAAACAGAAAATCAACCTCAGAACACATGCAATTTACAGACAATATATTCGGAGCAATATGGCCGTAGTCGCTGATGCTCCTAAAACCCTATGATATTCAGTACTAAGTAAACATAACACTTTGTAATCTGATAGGGTTTACCAATGATTTTATTCCAAACGTCAAGAAGTATCGTGAACAAGAAGGCAAAATGGGAAATGTCTTGCTTATCCTAGACAATGTGCCATCTCATCCTTCAATGGAAACGTTAAACAAAATAGATGACAGATTCAAGGTCATGCTTCTTCTATCAAATGTTACTGCACTTCTCCAACTGGCGGACCAGGGAGTCATTGAAAAGTTGAAGAGAATCTACAAAAAACAAGTATTATGTCGTTTGCTTTTAGTAGAAAGCAACGAAGAAAGCATTGTAACTTTTTTGAAAAAGCTCATCAAGGACAGCTGCTACATGTTAGCTGACACATGGAAATCACTCACTGTGCAGAATTGAACAGAAGGAGATGAGGGACAAATACTGAATGAGATGATCAACTTGTTTCAGTTAATCCCTGGGTTTGAAGATTGCAATGAAAGTGATGCAAGGTGTGGGTGGAAAATGATATTGATGCTACGAGGTTTCCTGTTTTAAATGAAATTATGAATGTAGAAGAAACTGAGGCTCCTGAAAATGATACGGACGAAGACATTGGCAAAGAAAATTGCATTAACACTGGGTCTATGCATACTGAAACATTCACTGCACTAGAAATTATGACTTGGTATGAGCAACAAACTGAATGCCATCCAACTCAACTACTCTTGCTGAAAAGAGTGAGAGAGCAAAGAAACGAAGTTCACAAATGAAGCAAAAAATAAGTAATTATTTTCACTAAAGCCTATACATGTGTTATTGTGGCTGAAAGTTCTATTTGTTTTGTTAAACAACTTAGTGGTTTTATTTCTAAACTTACTAAGCCTTTTTACTTTTATTTTTTTTTTTATTAGTCTCCAGAACAGTATTTTTGATAAGTTCGAAAATCCAAACAAATCGGAAGTCTGAACTACCCGCAGTCCCAATTAGTTCAGATTATTGACACACTACTGTATATAATATTGATGACCAGTGGGGGAAAAAAATAAATGAGAATTATTGATGGGTGCACTATAAGCATTTGAGTTTTGGATGCTGCCATGATGCCTGCATACTGACAACATCAGTATATTTGTTTGTCAGTTTAATAGGTTCCTCCTAGCTTGATAGGTTCCTGAAGTAATTTCTAGGTGTTATCTATCTTTGAAATATACATATTAATTTGTTGCTGTCTAACCACAGTATCAGTATGATGCATCATTGCACTGCAGTTTTAATAGCACGAAATTAGATTAACAAGGAAATATATGACAAAGTTTTGCTCCTTCGAGTAGCTATAAATCAGTACTGATTGCATGGGCACCGGCAGTATGGTGCAAGGTGGGCAAGTGCACCACCTTTGGATTTCGAAGTAATACATAATTTTTAATATTTTCATTAATTTATTGAAACATAAGATATTGCATGTATTCAAAAATTTGGTGAGCAAAAAATTTATTCCCACATGCACCACCTTGCAAAATATCCTGCCGGCCCCCATGACATTGTTTCTTTTGACATCCAGGACATCTCCAATGGCTGCAACAGTTGCCAGCCATTTAAATATTTGTGTATTTTATTTTATTTTTTTCCCTTCAAATGAGTTAAGTTAATTGTTTCCATACAGAGATTGTAGAGATATTTACCTGGAAATTCAAGGTTTTCTTATCCACAAATTGATAAATTTGCTAACCCAGCAAATTTAATCACTATCTCTGGCATCTTACTGTGTAAATTCCTTTCGGTGCATAATAGCAATATAGATTATAAGTGGAAATGTTATTTTTTTTAAATTTAAAAATATGAATTGGTCCAAATGTATCTTAGTAATTTTATCCATTTATAGCACATACCAACCAATTTGGTTGTTGGTTTGTTTTTTTTCCTCTTTTGTTTTTAAATATTTCACACTTCCTATAATTAACATATGCATTTATTTACTTATTTGTTTATTTATTTATTTTCATTTTTTTTTTTTTTTTTTTTTTTTTTTATCTAGGAAGAGCAGAGCACTCAAATTCCAAAGTTCGTTATTACAGTGATCTTTGATGTTGACATAAATTTTATCCCTGAAAAGAAAGCAAAGCAGTTTTGAGTTCCTGGATTTTGATGATTATTGCAAGGTGATTTTCCCCTCCCACTTCTTTCCTCTCGTATAAAATCAAGAAAGCTGTAGCAATAGCAACAGTATTGGTTGAAGTCAAAATTTTAAGGAATATTTAAAGGAGAAAAAAAAAATTAAACCAATGAGTCTGTTAACTGCTTTTTTCAGAAAATGCTTCAAAATTTTAGAAAAGGAAGACATATTGTAGCATTCTATTCTGATCAAGAAGACAAGATTTTCCAAGAGTCCGTATTGCAATTTCCCCCCACATCATTGCTACAGTCATTGTGATGGAAAACTGATTGGTGGACTTTCTCTCTCTTTTTTTTTTTTTTTTTATCCAGCAGAAGTTTTTGTGCACTGAACTGTGATTTTTTTTTTTTTTTTTTTAAGCAAATTGGACTGTTGGAACAACTTCAGAACTTCAAAATGCTTGTGTGCCACACCTATTTTATATAAAAAAAATTATATATGTGTATACAAATATATATTTCATGCTTCATGAAAATTGATAGTCGGTCGGACATTATTTCTTTTTAATTCTGAGGAGCTAAATTTAAATAGTTGGTGATAAAAGTTAAATTTTGTTTATAACATCCATTGTCTTCTTTATGCATTGCATTCTGTGACTTCTACAATCACAGTTATCCTATATAAACAGTAAAAAACCCTGTACTCATTAGAGTAACATTGAAATGTCTGTTAGTAAAAGATTATAAACTACATATGTTGCTATATCTAACTTCCACAAAATATAAAATTTCGGTCATATTTCCATTTAATTCACTATTTTTTGATTATTTATGAATTCTTTGACATTAAAGTTTAGAAACATAGTAGTTTATTTATTTACATCAGACAGTTTTCAATTTGTTGAAAAGATGCGCATTTCTATTGGTCAGTTGTTTGTTGCCAACATGTCTAAACAGCCATTGAAAAAAAAAAATTCTTTGTAGGAGAGAAAGAGAGAGAAAATGAATTGTATGTGTGTATGTATGAAAGAGAGAGAGAGAGATGTTAATGCAAGGGACAAATATTATTAAAAAAGTCTTGTGATTTTTGTAGTTAAAAGTATTTTTACTTTCATAAATACCACAGACACATACCATGCACACATTCAAATTGCAAGGGAGGTAGATCACACAATAGTGATTGCTTTTCTCAAGCACACTGAGTTTGAGAATTAGTAAAATGATTAAGAAAAGAAAGCTTCAGTAATTATCAACAAAATCACCTTGTTTAAAACTTAATTTAATGTTTTTTTTTTTATCCCTCTCTCTTTTACATCTAAAAGTATTAGCAGTAGAACTGACCAGTGATTGGGTCAGTTAACCAAGATATTTTGCACTCTGAAGTAGTTACTTTACTAAAATTGGGTATTATTATCAGTTTTATGTGCTGTTATCTAGTCAAGATAGGTTAATAATATGGAGCATATGAAGTGATTGTGCATATAGGAGAATCTTTAGATAATGCAGAACCACCTAATTAGCATTTCTTCGTCCATCTGTCTATACACACATAACACCTTTTGGGTTGTGATATCCCCAGTAAAATTTTCTAACCTTATTCAGTTTTAGTGCTCATTAGATAATTTTTTATAAATATACATTTTTATTCACTCAAATTATAAGCATTTCAGTGATGTCGCTACTGTATGTTGTGCATTAGCTTCAACATTATTTGACATTAAAAAGAAACAGAAAGCATGGTTTGAGGAGAGCAGCAAAGTTTAATGTCTGGTATAATTATTGTGGCCCTTTTAATAACTGCAGGATGCATTCTGGTTTTTAAAGAATCTGAATTTTGTACCACTGATTTCAAAGCAGCTAGCTCATTCACAGAATTGTTCATACCTGTTCTGGTAGCTGCTCCAAAACATTCTGGTGATGTTTAATTGGATTAAGATCAATACTCTTTATTGGTCAAGAGAGATATTGACCACACTGCATGATACAGAACATTGTTGTGCTAATAGATACAATACATATAAAGCATTATGGAAATTCTGTGAAGAGATGACCCGAAATGTCATAGGAGACAGTACTGTTTAACTTTCATTACAACAAAAACCAATTGTCCTAATGCAGTTCAAACAGAATAGGTCCAGACCATTACATTATCACTATTGAACTTCACTGTGGATATGGTACAGTCTGCATGAAACCATTAATGAAAAATGCAATCCATTGCATTTTTCATCTAGCAAGCAGACCTTGATTTGTCACCCCAAATCATCCTCTGTTACTGCTTAAGGTCCATTGCTTCTGTTCACTGCGTATAGGTAGTTGTTGGTTGGAATTAATGCAATAATTGAGCATAAGAGCACAAGAAACATTTTTGGGTCTTCCAGATTCTAGAATTTGTCTTTTACAGATCCTTTTCTTCTGGATTTAAATCAAATTTTTGTTGGTGTGTTGTTTTCCAAATAAGGACCTACTGAATTTATCGGCATAAGCTTTGCCGGTAAATAAAATTTGTGCTAAATATGAGCTACCTACCACCATTGTTAGGTAGCTCATATTTAGCACAAAGACGATCACATACTTGTTTTGTTTTTGTCAATTAGACAGCATTTCCATGTTTTGCTATTAATTCATGAATTTTTTTTTAGATGTTTTCGGTTAATTTTATTATTTACTCTTGAAAAAAATATAAAATGGGAATGTGCAGTTTACCTGAGGAATGAAGCATTTTCTGTGAATATTGTTTCTCCAAATGTTTTGCGTGTTGAGACACCTGGAATAAAATTGTTCCATTTGATGTGCAGAAAAAGTGTTATTCATTCAGAATGTTCTTTGTCATATAATGCATGCAAAAGCACTCACTATGTTGTTGGTTTTTTTTTTTTTTTGACATGGTTTTTAATAAAACCATTACTGATGGATTACTTCAAAAACAAACAATGCTAAATGACAGAAGCAAGCAGTGTTATTTTTAAGGATGAAATTCAGATCATCAACATCATATAACGTATTAGAGCCTGTTCCAGTTTTAAAATGAAGAAAACTGGTATATGAACAGACTTTTAGTGCAGATTTCATGAAAAAAAAAAAAAGTGAAGGCTACTACTACTCCAGATGTTTCACATCATTGACATCATGGTAAAGAATCTTATCATACATCACTTATCATACTTTTCATGCATTTTGACAGGTATATTGCAGGATTTCTCGTAATAAAAATTTATCTTTTGATATCCTTTAATTTCAGTGTTTGTTTGTGTAAAATAGCATTTATTAAAAAAGCATTTATCGTTATTTATTTATTAAAGGACACATTTTTACATTATTTTGTACACTGAAAGGACAGAATTTGTAGGATACCTGATTCCTGGGCAGTGTGACGCTGTCGCCCCTCTCGCTAATGGACGAACTCACTGCTTGGCAGGTATATAGGTACACTGCATTCACGTAGACAGTAATTTGATGTCAGTACGGATAAACGTGAATTAACCAACTTTGAAAGAGGGATGATAGTGGCCCAGCGCATGGGTCACTCTATCGAGGTGGTACAGAAATTTCACTATCCCTTTCGACAGTATCAAGAGTATATCGGGAATATGCCATTTCCGGAATAACATCTCATCGCGGAGAGTGCTTTGGGGGGGAGAAAGGTGGTGGATGAACGTGATCGTTGATGTCTGTCTCACATTGTTTCAGCCAACTGGAGAGCGACAGTGGCACAAATCACCGCCGACCCACCAGAGTCCCATTGCTAACACTACTACACAAGAGTTTATGCCTCAACTGGGTGAAAGAACATTGGCACAGAGACAGGTCTCCTGGTCCAATGAGTCCCATTTCCAGTTATTTCAAGCAGACGGAAGGGTGTGTATCTGGTGGAAACCGCACAAAGCTATGCACTTGTCATGTCAACAAGAAACTGTTCAGGCAGGTGGAGGGTTGGTAATAATCTGGGCGTGTTCAACTGGCACATGTCGGGACCTCTGGTACGTCTAGATGCATCTCTGAATGGTCCAAGTTACATGTCCATCATTGAAGACCATCTGCATCCCTTTATGGTCATAGTGCACCGACAGGCATGGTGACAGTGGCAATGGACTCTTTCAACAGGACAGTGTGCCTCCCCGCACTGTCCTGGTAACTAGAACATGATTCGAAAAGCATTGCGCAGATTTTACCACCATTGAATGGCCTCCCTGTTCACCGAACATGAACCCTGTGAAGCATCTTTGGGATGCTGTGGAAAGGTCTGTTCAAGCTTTGGATCCTCTGCCCAGGAATGTAACGGAATTATGGACAGCGATGCAGCAAGTGTGGATGGAAATACAGTATGCCTGTGGAACGCTTTTGTGAACTAGTGGACTCAATGCCTCACCTTACCTGGGCAAAAGGTGGGCTTACCCATTACTATGTAGGTATCTTGTGATTTCTGTCCACTCAATGTATATTAAACAGTACCATTCCCCAACAAAAATGTTCTTATAGAAAGGGGGGAAATAATGATGTACTTCAACATTAAATGCAATTTACTGCATTTCTTAATGGCATGTGCAATTTTTTTGGTCATTGTACAACACTCATTAATTATGTATTATTATTAATTTGGAAAGAAATAGTCTGGAAATGCAATTTTAGCTGTAGTGTGGATCTACATTAAGGTTTTTGTATTCTGATTTCTAAAAGGTACCAGAGATGATTGCAGCTGCACAGCTACCTTATGCAGTGCTCTTCTGGTAGTACTTGGTCTAACAACTATAATTACTGTATATGATATCCATTATCTATAATCTATATATGATATCCATTTCACATTGCAAACTTGGTTATCATTTACAGCTGGAATGCAAAGTCCACTGCTGTTTTGTGACTCACTAGCTCATATATAGCATATATAAAGAGAGTGCAGTATTATTAACTGTTGCATAAGCCCTAATGGATTAGCAAAATTAAGTGAAACTATTCACTAGAACAAATTCCAGTGAAAACTGGCTCTATATAGTTTTCCATTTTATAGGTAGTCTTACACTTTTGCAGAGCTCTTCTCACTGTACATCGTATTGGTAAAGTTAATCATTTTCCACAATGAAGCATGTGAAATCCAAAATAAAAATGCTACATCAGTGAAGCTCCCAATGGTTATGTTAGGCCTAGCATTGAAATATAAGATAAACAATGCTAAATTTCACATAACATTCGCTTCTTATTTGTGAAACTTCAGATGCAAGAACTGTCTACTTGGGATACTGGTTATGTTGTAAGGTGGAATCTTATAAAATCCATTGTTTCATTTATTTATTATGATTGTTTGAAATAATCTAAATAACAAAAAATATTTTCATATAAATAATATAATATTTATTAAAATATAAAAATACCATAGAATGACTCAAAACTGTTTCATCCTCTAACTGCTATAGATTTGTCTTTTTATGTCTTGTTCAGAAAACTTTTCTTCCCCCCTTTGTACTTTTGTTTATTGTGTTTCCATTATATATCAAAAATTGTGTGTAGTAAGGAAATCCTCGTTTAACTAGTGGCACTTAAGGAAAATTCATTTTAATGAAATTAAATGAATCAATTAGGACATTAACAAAATACATCATATTAATAAATATGATGTGTGATATGAAATAAACCCCACCACAAGATTTTTTCATCTGCTACTTTAAGTCCCCCCCCTTCCTTCCCTGGGTATATTTTTGATTCAGATGTCTCAGTTTAGCATTACCACAGGCAGTGATAAATGTATATTGTAGTTTGTCATGGAGCAGTTTTTTATTTTATTTTGTTTCACAGTCATTATTCAAAAAGCAATTTTAAATGAACTAATGGAATGTTCGTTTCATAGTGAAATGATGTCATAATTTATTTGGCATCACTCGCGTTCGCTAATTTTCCTCAAAACATCAACTGCTCTGGGGAAGCGTACTCATCACCACTTTCTAAACTTCATTTCCCAATAATTTTCACTTGCAAGTGGATTTAATTTCTTTTCCACAGCCATTACTAATTCATAAGGGTATGAACAAGCGATATTTCATTATCCATTTCATTATTTCTTTTGTATCTGACTGCCCTTTATTTTCATAAGCAATACTTCCTCATCTTCATCAGACATTTCTTTTATTCTTTCAGGCTTGAACTTTTTTAAAGCAAATCTAAATTCACTTATTGAAGCAATTTTCAAGATGCAGCCATTTTGCTAAATGAGGATTTGCTGTTCTTTACCTGTTGTTTCGAAGGCCTCCGTAGCCGAGTGGGCAATAGCACACACTCTTTGAATAGACCGGGGTTCAAGCCCCTGACTGCTGAATACGGTCGATCTGCCAATCCGCACTGGACCAGCGTGGCAGATTATGGTCCATTTCCCTCAGCATGAATTGTTGAGGAGGCTTCCATCCTGCAGTGGGTTGATAATGGCTGCACTTTACTTTTTTTACTTTACTTACCTGTTGTTTAATTTGGATGATGCGGAGGCAGCAAAATCCAACGCGAAAAAACACTTTCAAAGTAGTAATGTGTATATTATTATAAACATAAATTTTTATAATAATATAAAAATCATTTTAGATGTTCTTCTTCAAGAGGAGTGTTTTCATTTACAATGAGTTTCCTCAGCCTACAAGTTATTTCTTGTTAGGAATTTTTTCCCGCCATAAAGTGCGGTTCAAGGTGTCTTGGTCGGTTAAGCCTCCGGCTGTCATGCACTCCCGTACTCCATCCATCCATGTCCTCCTAGGTCTTCCTCTTCTCCTTCTTCCAGGAGGTATCCATTCCAGGATAGCCTTTGGATATCTGTTTTCTTGCATCCGTTTTACATGTCCATACCATGTTAGACGCTTTTCTTTGATGGTGTTTTAGATGTGAAAATTCAAAAATGTGGGGGGGGGATAAATAATTAAATCACCTGTCTGTGCTTGTTATTTGGTTTTTAGGAGCATTAGCAACTAAAGCCATATTGCTCCGGGATATGCGGTGGTCATTCCTGACCTTTCCGCATCCTCCGTATTTGGTGGTGACGGGCTCGAACCCCGGTCTAATCAAGAAGCGTGTGCTACGCACTGCTGCTCCTTCCCACCTGGCTACGGAGGCGCCCCCTGTCTGTGCTTATCTGCATATGAGCGAAGTGATAAATAGCTGCTGATGGTAAGTACAGACATGGATGATTGATAGTGAAATGTGGAGTATGTATTTGATGGATGCATATTAACCAGGTTGTTCTATGTCTTTGTTTTTCTGAAAATAATGTATTTGTAAAATTATCATGTATTTTGGTGATGGGACTGAAGTTGTGTGTCATACTAGTCGCTTATGCTTTGTGAACAAAAACAAGAAGAAAATGTGAAAGCATAAAATGTATTTTAATAGTAACCTCTGGGCTTAAAATACACAAATCTTATCTAGGGTATCTGACGTTATGAAAGAGAAGAAAATTTAGTTCGGGAAGTTTGGAGTTGAAGCATTGACTTATCTATGCTTTAGGGTTTGAATATTTAAAACCCATAGGAATGACTAAGTATGACTGCCTAAGGATAGTGAGAACAAATGTTTAAAAAAAGGGTTAAAAAATCCTTTTTATTTTGCCATCTTTCATATATATACATATATATGCAGTTCCCGCTTTGCGGGTTTATGTGTGTTTTTTTTTTTTTTTTTTTTTGCTCCCAGATATCAAGTATCAACAAAATCGAAAATATGGAGATTAATTGCAAAAAATGAATGCTAAATATTCACATTTCAAACCATGTGCGTAGCTATACAATACAGTGCACCCCGCTTTACGATATTAATCCGTTCCAGAGACACCATCATATCGTGAAAATATCGTAATGTGAACCCAATAATACATTGTTTTTTAGTTATTTGTTCCAAGACCTCGGAAGTTGAAATTTTTGCTGTATAACTAAGCTATTTCTCTTTCTAAAAGGTCATTTTATAATGTAAATTGTATCAGTTACCAATTCAAATCATTAAAATGCACTACACTTTCATTGTTATCATATGTTCTGTTATAAGAACCAATTTTGAACGGCTTTGTAATCTTTTTCTAAAGCACGTTTTTGGAGGTCGCGACCATAAAAATTTGCACTTTCCGATTTATTGGACTTTTCTGTTAGTGCAAGCAATTATAAACGGGTAGTAAACTCAATGTTATTACATTTGTGATAATACCGATAGCTGAAATTGTGTGGGTTTTTACATTATTAGGGTGAAATGTGTTCCCTTCACTGAAATCTTCAATCATATGAAAAACAAATTTTCAGAATCTCTTTATTTGTTTATTTTTTTTTTTTTTTAGCTTCGTAAACTTGTTACTCCCCGTGAATTGTGTTAGTTGCAATCTCACTTGTGCATATCTTGCTAGTTAGTTGTAATTTGTGCGTGCCATTAAAAAATGCTTGTGCATGCTATCGTGAAATTTATAAAGAAAAGAGAAGAGATTACTTGGAAACAAATGCCTCTTGAAGCATTTCTGAAGAAAACGACTCCTTGTGCAACAAACCAATAATGAGTGCTGACCCAACAATGAGTGATCAACGAGTGTGCATTTAGTCGATGATGAAGAATAAACATTCTTTAACATTTGTAAGTCTTAAATAATTTCTTTAAATTACAATTTACTTGATTTTACAGGCTATGTTTTTATTTCTTTGGATAAATCAATCATTATTTAAACATAAATTAATTAGCTAACTAATTTCATTGTTGAGAATGTAACCACTGTTTTTAGCATTGTCTGTGGGAATAAATTCCCGCTTTACGAGTGCACGCTAGGAACGAATTAACTCGTAAGGTCAGGAAATACCTGTATTTGAAAGATTTAGGGTTGGATGTGAGAATATGGTGGATCTGCCACTTGTCATCCATTTGGAGAGGTCTAGGTTTTGAATACCATTGGAAATTGCAGTTCAGTTGTTGACTAATCTCAAGAAGAGTACGACCTATTATTACAGTTTCTCATCCTACGCAACATGCAAATCAGCCTGTAATTGCACATATTTCTACAGACTATACCTTGAAAGATTAGTGCACAGCAAATTTCCCATTTTTTTCCAGTAAATGTAGCATGAATCTTTCTTAGCAGGCTATAACATTATGAAATTGCTACTTGTGCATTGACAACAATTAGAATCAACACAGCACTAGAGGAAAGGGATAGGAAATTTGTGTTTCAAGCTGCTGTTGTAACATATTAATTTAATCATAATGTTGTCCAGTAGTGTTGCGTTCCTATGTTCCGCCAGTAAGCAAAATAAAATTTGCCACCCTAAATGTTGAATACTGATAAGTGTTAACCAATCAAAAAAATTTCGGTGCCCTCTTGAACTACCGCCCATAAGCGACGTTTACCTAGCCTACCCCCTTGCAGCAGCCCTGATGTCAAAGAATTATTGGTTAACAATATTCTTTGTCAGTAGGCTCCATCTTAATTTAAAACTTGCATTCAGTTTGTATTACACATCTCACGATACCATACCTTGCAAAAATCAGAAAACACTTGGAAAAGTGGCAATTTGTTTTTTCCCTTTGATCACACTATTCAGAAGCAGTCTCATTAGTCATTTCTATGGCTTTAAAAATACCTAAACCTTATTAACATATAACACAGGTAAAATAGGATTTATTATCTCACCCTGTTGTGACAAGGATTTGTGCTACATTGATTAGAAAAATCTAGGAAATTTGTATTGTTTTGTGCCACTGTTGTATCGGAAGTTACTGTTAATGTTATCATGGTGTTATTAAAGAACCATGAGTTATCCACACACTCACAGTGTCAGTGTCCTTCATCTTAAATTAAGATATTTATTTTTATTTAAATATGTTGTTAAAAATACTGCTGTTAGTCTTTTGTATTTGAATAAAAAAAAATAAATTCCAAAGAGAAATAGTCATACATGGGAGTTCTGAATGACCTGCTTAGTCACGTAGGGTATGAAATTTTAAGTAAATCCTGCCATTATGAACGTGAAGTGCATTATTCAAGAGAAATAGTCATAAATGGTCAGGTTATAAGCTGAAGTGTAACACCTTGTGTAACCACTAATTCTAAAAAAGTTCATACTCATATGTAAGCTAATTGGAACAGCAGAAATATAGCGCCATTGCAATGTAAGAGGCTGCTAAAATTTGCCATGTATAGAAAGCACAGGTATCTTGGGGATGAGGATTATTCAAGACCATCATTATGTCATAAGTAGAAAAAGAGAGAATTTATATGCTAAAAAAAAAAATTATGCTTGTATCTGTGCTCTTCAAAGGTATGCTTGTGATATGCATTAAAATAACAAAATATGCTTTAATAACAGTATTTTTTACAAGAAAATTAAATCTTTCAAAGATAATTAAAGTGAAGTAACTTGTTAGATTGGAATAAATTTTTTTTCTAAGTTGTAAGAGAGAATTTGTAAGCAGGGAGAAAGTCTTTCAACATCAACGGATGTGATTGGACATTTGTAGCATCAGTGGAAATGCACTTAACTGAATAATAAAATCCACGGAATACGGTGGTAGATATTCAAATTCATAATACTATCAATAAAACGGTTGACTTCGACTACCAGGAGAAGAATGAATTTCTGATCATGGAAATGAAAGAGAATCACGATAGGAACACATACTCTGTATAATATTTTTTTAGTCACTGACAAAAGAGGGTATGATTCATTCTGTTTATATTAAATTAAAGCAGCTGTGGTTGCTAAACTTTAGCTATAATAATTGCAATACTTTCTTATACTGAAGAAATGAAGACCTTTCTGAGGCATGGAGCTAGTACTAAGAGAAAAATGGATAATTAAATTTCTGGGTTTCATTTCTGTAGAAAGGGAATCATCTGCTTAGTCCATCATGAGAATGATTTTTCAATTTGCTTTTATGTTATGCTACCATGCAGATAATTCAGATCAGCAGATGTATCTTCTTACCCTGCAGTGATTAAATAATCATTTGTAAGACAGTGAAATTGTAACCGTTAATACTAAAGCTTGGGCGCCTCCGTGGGCAGGAGCAGCAGTGAGTAGCACAGGCTTCTTGATTAGACCGGGGTTCGAGCCCATGACCACCAAATACGGAGGATGTGGAAAGGTCAGGGAATGACCATCGCATATCCCTGGAGCAATATGGCCTTAGCTGCTAACGCTCCTAAAAAACCAAATAAACAAACTAAAGCTTGATTAAAGAAAAACATAAGCTGAAATGCATATGTTATAAAGAAACATTCAATAAAATAATTGTGACATTTTATCTGGATTTAATGAGACTGGGGTGGTGGTCTTCAGGATATGTGGTCACTATTGCACATGTTGCGTGTATGTCACCAGGGGCAGCTCGCTGATAGGAACTGCAGCACCCCCAGCTTTTTAATTTTTTTTTTTTTTTTTTTTTTATGAAAACCCCAAACACGAAAGGTATCAAAACCTATAGTACTTAGTACCGTGCATGGGTTGAAGGAGAAGTATTGGGGGGGGGGGGGGAGATGCCGGAAACTTTGCTCTAGAGACTAAACATGGGTTTCACCACTTCAAGCCTCCAATAAGCAAAGTAGTGGTATTTCACGGGTTGATGAAAGTCATCTACCACCTTATATACAGTCAATGGGGTTATATGAAATTTTATGAAGTGCAATGAATATTTTTATTAACAGGTCCTGCATATAGTATACTCATCCTCTATTTTCAGTAATCGTTTCAATAATAAACGAATAAAAACACGAGATAGTTTTCAACTTTGAAGTTTAACTGCATGTGGAACTGTGCGCTATGCAGTTCACATTTTGGCCCCAGTGGTTGAGTCAATACCTAGTTGGCAGGTTGCCAATACTCATTTTTTTACAGGTGATAAAACAAAGTCAAAGGAACTGCAGAGTGAACAGTGCACCAAACTTGAATGAAAAAGTTATTAATCTATTTTCAACAAATAAAAACCGAAGAATGTATCTTATTTTTAAATAAAATTTGGAGATTACCCCCAAGTCTGTTAATGGTATTCGTCCAGTTAATGTTTTGTAGTATTTTTAACTTGATTATTATTATTATTACCATCTATGTCTACATGTCTTATAACCAGGACAATTTAATGTAACTTCGAGAAGCAGCATTCCCATACATCAGAGTCACGAACCGCCGTTGTATGTCACCTCAAATAAAAAGAAATAACTGAGCATTGTTATATCAGCTGTCAAACAGATTTTGTAAACTCAGCTTGTCACTAGGTAGCCAAGTATAATAAATTTATGAAAAAGAAGCCTACTCGAATGTCTTTTGTGCAAGTTTCAGCAAAGTGACAGAAGTAAGTTATTAGAGTAGAAAAATACAGAATGGCAAGTCATTATCACGAATAGAGCCTCAAGATTCATGCTGGGTTTTTGTATTCATTAACAATGCTGATAAAAATGAGAAGGATAGTAATTAATAGTGAGGAAATGGTGAAAAAGCCTGTTTTAAAGAATGCCACACTTGATGTGGTTATTAAAAAAATGTGGGATGTTCCGAATGTTGCACTTCGCTTGATTATAAAGTCTTGCATAACTGATTTTACAGAAACCTTTGATAAACTTATTTCCATTATCAGGTTGTTTTGTCCCCGTTCATAAGAGATGCTTATAGCCATCACATAATTTAGCAAATTTTTCATATATTATTAATTGTATAATCAATCAGTATAAGCAGTGAAAGGAAATCGTAGTGAAAACAGTGCTGGTATATAATATAAAACAAAATTTGGCACCAAACTTTGGAAAGCTCTGGTCTGTTGTATCAGTTTCCTTTGTAGTTAATCATTAGTTTCCCTACTATGTGGGTCATTGTCAGTGCTCCCCCAACTGATTGCTGCCCATTTCCTCACCATGGCTTGGAGTAGATGTGCCTAGAGTATGTACCACATCATCATGTTTTTATTTGTGTTAAACCCTTCCTCTGCAAGTACCTTATGACAGCACTAAATCAATGTAAAATTAGTTTCAATTTGTCAGTGTAAAAAAGAATTTTCAAGGAAAATAATATAGTTGTACCTGTATTTTTGCTTTGTTTATGCAATCAGCTAAAGTGACCAAATAAGATTATTTTCACAATTTTATCATATCCTTATGAACCTATGAACTTTTAATTATCCCCCTCCATAACCATAGTATTATTAGTACATGGCTTTTAAAAATTGAAGTTCAAAAATTTGAATGTTCCTGATTGCTATTTTTTTTTTTTTTTTTTTTTTTAAGTTTCTGAAGATTATTTAAGAAAAATTTAAATAATTTTAAAATGTATCTTAAATATAGACTGGTTAATGTGCAATATAATTTTATAATAAACCAAACAAAACTAGTTTAATGAAAAAAAAAAAAAAATCAAATTTATTGGATTTGATTTCTGCATATTTGCAAATGCTACAAATTTGATTTTTTTTTTTGATTTTTTTTATTTCTTGAATGTTGATACCAGAATGCATTTTAAGGGACGATGGTAAATTTTGCAATTACTAAAAACTAGTTTGCCATCGCTGAATGGAAGTACATACTTCAACAAACCATAGTAAATTGTGTTAAACTGAAATACGGCAGATATACAAAATTGGTAAAAGCCAGAACATTTGAGAGATGGGAGTACAAAAAAAAAATATTTCATTTACTAGATCATTAAATATAATGTAAATGTAATTTAAAAAATTATATTTTGCACTAAAGCAATAAGTTTCACAGTATATATACACTTGATAAAAATATTGTGATTTAATCAGTGAAATTTAACTAATACAGAAACTCCCCGACTGACGGAAATTCGACTTCACGTTTTTGCTGGCCGGTGCAAACTAAAAAAAAAATTTTTTTTTTTTTTTTTTTTTTTTGTAATTCGTTCCAAGTCCTTGGAGGTTGAAAATTTTGCTATATTACTTAGCTTTATCTCTCTAAAAGGTCATATTTATAATGGAAATTGTATTGTCCTTTCATCGTTATCATATGTTCCCGTTATAAGAATCAATTTTGAACGTCTTTGTGATATTTTTTCTAAAGCGCGTTTCTGGGGGTCATTACCAAAAAATAAAAATAACACAATTTGCACTTTCCGGTTTATCAGGCTTTTCTGTTAGTGCATCTAATTATAAACGGGTAGTAAACTCGATGTTATTGCATTTGCGATAATACCGATAACTGCAATTGTGAGTTTTACGCTATTATGGTGAAATGTTCTCCCCTTCACTGAAATATTGTCATATAAAAAACAAATTTTCAGAAACTCCTCTTCATTCCTATTTACGTATTACGATGGGGAAGGGAAAGCGACCAACGAAAAGTGCAAGTGATGGTGGTGCCAGGAAACGAAACAAAACTGATTTAGAAGTGAAGATGAAAATGATTAAGGACAAAGTTTGTCATCTATTGCAAGGGAATTAGGTCTCACTGCTTCAACAGTGAATACTATTTTAAAAGGACAGTGCGCTTATAAAAGAACATGTCAAAGGATCAACACACTTAAGATCAACAGTGATCACAAAACAGGGTTCAGGTGCTATATCGAAGATGGAACAGTTGTTAAATGCAAGGATTTCCAGAATGGTACACAAGCAGTGGTTTATCTGTAATCTCCTGCTGCATTAGCCCCAAGCAAGAGTGTGGCCCATCTTTTGACGCCTTGAAACCTGGCATTGTATTTTCCTCTTTGGCAATGTATGTTCGATCCGTTATCTTTTTTCAATACAGGACAGTCTCGTCAGCATTAAAAATTTGCTGCGTTGATTCATCGATATTTTTTTCCAACACATCACAAAATTTCTCTGCAGTTGCAGAATCGGCACTGGCGATTTCACCGCATACTTTAACGTGGAAACTAGTGCGATGCTTGAACCTATTAAACCACCCGTTGCTTGCCACGAACTTCAGTTGGGGATTGCCGTACTTATCCTTAATATCTTTATAAATACTTGTTGCTTTTGCTTGAATGGTCATTAGACTCAAGGGCACTCGATTCTGAATCTGATTTTCCATCCATATTAAGGGCATCAAAGCCGCCCTATTCGTGCATTTCCGATCGATCCAGAGAGCATGGATAAGATAACAATATCTCTGAGGATTGGTTTAAATGCTTCATTCCCGAGGTTGAAAAATATTGTAAAGACAACATTCCTTTCAAGATTTTGCTTCTATTAGATAATGCCCCTGGACATCCTACCCTCTAGATGATTTCAATTCGAACGTGAGAGTCATGTTTCTACCACCAAACACGACTTCACTCATCCAATTTATGGATCAGGGTATTTAAAAGCATACTACTTATGCACAACATTTGTTCAGGCTTTGTCTGTAGTAGATGATGAGAAATATTTTACGTGGTGGGAAACTTACAATTTTTACCACGCCATCAAACAAGCCAAAAAAAACTTAGCCAATACATTACACAGAAAAATATCAGTTTTAATGGCTGGCAAAGTGTTCATCCATAACCGCATGTTGCAGGACCGATGAAATAGGTCCTGCAACAGGCAATTTCATCCATTAAGGATGAAATAGGCCCCTTGGGTAGGTAATGGTAAACTGCAGCCTTTATCAACCCACTGCAGGATGGAAGCCTCCAACAATTCGCGTTGAGGGATATGAACCATAATCTGCCATGCTGATTGGCAGATCGACCTTTTTAGCAGTCAGGGGCTTGAACCCTGGTCTACTCAAGAGCGTGTGCTACTGCACTACCGCTCCTGAGCACTCGGCTAGGGAAGCCTCCGTAGCCCGGTATATTACACAAATATAAATACTACATAGGTTATATTTATATTATAAATAATTCCTTGATGAAAATGTAAACTAATATGTCGAAAATGTTTTTTTCTACATGAAAAATAAAGTAATAAAAACCTCCCCCCGAGATTGACTAACTACAACCTCGAAGGAAGGACTAGAAATTGCTCCAGTCGTGGATGTGCATTGAACCCAGACCTCCAAACAAATGACATATGGCAATGCATCATGCTAACTATGCTGCCATGGGTGGGCTCAGCTACATAGAAATGCATTGAGTTATATGTTCAAAATGCCCACCACAGGCACATACGTGAACAGCAGTTTGCTAAACATAGCAGATAACACATCACTGTAATTTTCTTGCTTCCTGTTCTACCATCGCACACAAACCTCGAAATTTCAATTTTTGTGTACACGCTATGCGCATGTAAAAAAAAGAGAAGAGCCTTAGGAGAGTTTCAAAGCATCATAGGCACAGACATCAGTGATGCTGTGGTGCAGGATACATCATCCTTTTGAAAATAAACTGCTGCATGAAAGTAATCATTGAATACGGTAACTTTAGCTTCATGTTAAAATCTGATTTGATCAAGAGTGTTATTGGCCAGTAAACATATTCCTGCACATGTTTTTTGGGACTAAAAAGCATGTGCAGGAATCGTATTTAGCGATCACGGCCTTGAACCCTAGGTTCAAAACGAAAAACTTACATTATAGTACCAAATAGTTTAAAAAATAATTAAAAATCAATTTAACACAATTAAAAATAAGAAAATTAAAAGAATTTAACGAAAAAATTGCAAAACGATTTTCCTTCCTGAAGCTGCAACGCCTTTCGACTGTATGTCTTGATCACAGGAATTAAAATTAGCGAATAGGGGTATGAAACTTAAATAGGGGTTTGTCTTCGCGCATGCGCGTAAAACGCAGGAATCGGAGATCAGATATGGCCGATGAATATTAACCTGGTATACATTTCTTGCGGTGATTGCGACTCGTCTTATCAGGGTTCGACTCCCTTTCTTTTGAATATTCGTGTTAATCAACGTGCGGCCTCAGTTCGGGCTTCTCGTTCAGCAGCGTCCGAATTAGCCTTTCATGCCGTTAACGAAAAACAGTTTTTTATTTAACGAGGTCAAAATACCTAAGTGTCCAACGTAATTATATGCGACTATTAATTGCAGAAACCGTAGAAATTAAATTAAACGAAAATTCTGTTAATGTTCGTCTGCCATATCTCATCTCCGATTCGTCGGATTTTACGCGCATGCGCGAAGACAAATAATCCCTATTTGTTTCATCATCGTCAGCCATTTTCAATCCACTGCAGGATTAAGGCCTCTCCAGCAAATTTACAGTTCCTTGTTTTGAGCACTGGCCATCCATTTACTACTCACAAACTCATGAATTTCATCTATCCATCTCCGCCTTTGTCTTCCAGGTTTTCTTCTAGCTCCTCTTGGGTACCATTCTGTTATTTTTTTAGTCCATCTGTCATCATGTCTTCGAGCTATGTGTCCTGCCCAAGACCATTTTAGTTCTTTAGTTTTGATAAGAATGTCCTTTACTTCAGTTTGCAGCCTAATCCCCTTGTTTCTCTTCTTATCTAACAGTCTGATTCCAATATAATTCGTTCCATTCTTTGCTGTGTAGTTCTCAGCTTCTCTTCCATTCTTTTGGTGACTTCCCAAGTTTCACTTCCATAAGTCGTAGTGGGGTGAATACACTGATTTATTATTTTACGTTTCAGACAAACTGGGATATTGCTCTTCAGTATGTGACTATATTTCCTGAATGGTATCCATCCAAAATTTATTCTTCTCTTGACTTCTAGCCATTTATCATTATTACAGCTAATAACTTGTCCCAGATAAGTATATGACTCCACCTTTTCAATTACTGCTCCTTCATTATTTCCCTTTCTGTGGCATACTTGTTCATCATTACTTTTGTTTTAGCCATATTCATCTTTAGTCCAAAATCCTTACTAACTGTGCATAACTGATTTTCCTCTAATTCCTTGGGAATGTGATTTCTGACTACAATGTCATCTGCAAATCGTAAATGGTTTAGGTACTCTCCGTTCTCAAGACTCCTTCCTGCGACCAGTCTAATCTTCTGAAAGCTTCCTCAATGGCAGCAGTAAACAGCTTCGGAGATATTGTCTCCTTGTCGAACTCCTTTCTCGATTTTAAATTTCCTACTGTCTTTGTCTAGTGTCTTTTTTTTTATGAAAACCCCAAACACGAAAGGTATCAAAACCTATAGTACTTAGTACCGTGCATGGGTTGAAGGAAAAGTATCGGGGGGGGGGGGGTGCCAGAAACTTGGCTCTAGAGACTAAACATGGGTTTCACCACTTCAAGCCTACAATAAGCAAAGTGGTGGTATTTCGCCGGTTGATGAAAGTCATCTACCACCTACCTAATGTAGGAGGTAGCACTCTCATAAATTTTCTTCAAAATCATAATATGTGGGGTATCTATGCCTTGTATTTCCAGTGCCCGAAACATTGCCTTATGCTATATGGAGTCAACTGCCTTTTCATAATCCACAAATGTCAGGCATAATGGTGTTTTATGTTCATTTGCTTTCTCCATTAGCTGTGATATTACATGAAAGTGATCCATAGTTGAGAACCCTGTCCTAAAGCCAGCTTGCTCTTTCGGTTGATTCTCATCAAGTATTCTTTCTAATCTGTTAGTAATGACCCTTGCGAACAACTTGTAGATGTGGGATAACAAGCTAATTGGTCTATAATTTCCAATTTCTCTCCTTTCTTATACATCAAAACTATGATTGCATTATTCTACTGCTTAGGCGTCACACCTTTTCTAATGCACTTTGTGAAAAGTGTTATGTCTCTTCCTCCCAATTTTAACAACTGTACAGTAACTTCGTCTTCCCAGGGGGCTTTTTGATTCATTTTCTTCAATACATGTTGAATACCGCGTATGTCGTATGTGCTGCTACTTTGCAATCCATCTTTCCCACTGCTGGCATCATTCCCTCGCTCCTTGTATAATTCTCTATAGTAGTCTGCTATTTGAATTATGCCTTCTCTGCTGTTTATAAGTAAACCATCACTATTCTTGTTTCAGTATCATTTGTCTTTCTGTATCACTGCTCATTTAAATCGTTTTCCTTTAATGCTTGTTCTACTTATCTTCTTATGTCCTCTCTGAGTCTCTTTCTAATGGCTTTACATAACTCAGTATACTCAATTTTTTCCTTGTCAGTGTTTATTTTGTTCTTCATTTTTCGCCTTCCTTTCATCATAAGTGTTTCTTGACTAATTTTTTCTTCTTTGGATTTCTTTTTCCCTATAGGTTTCTTGGGCTTTATCATTTTCAGAAAGTTGTAATATTCCTCGTCGATATCTTGGTCTTGAGCAGTCTGCAGAAGCTCCAACTTGTTCTTAAGTTCCAGTACATACTGCTTTTTCACCTATTCTGTTATCTCAAAGACCTTTGTATTATTTACTCGAGTAAATTTTTCTTTCCTACATCTATATCAAGTGCACATCTTACCATTCTGTGATCACTTCCAACATTTACCTTATTCAGGATGGTATCATCATTCACAACATATCTTCTGTAAGTGAGGATATCGATTTCATTAGTTGTTAATCCATTTGGAATCTTCCATGTCCACTTTCTGTTCACCCTTTTCTTGAAAAGTCTTCATTACTGACAATCCTTGAGATTCTACAAATTCCATGTCTTTCACCAATTCCAAAATTTCCCATAGTTCTCCTTTCTGCGGTTTTGTCTTTTTCCAACCTTAGCATTGAAGTCCCCCATAATAAGTGTAGTGGGTTTTCTGCTCATCTAGAAGACTCAATTTCGGTGTACATTTGTTCAACCTGTTCATCATCATGGCTCGATGTTGGTGCATAAATCATAACTTTAGCTTTTACCTCTTGGAAATCTTGAGTCTTGACACCCTTGGTGATGTACGTTTGAATTCCAAAATGTTTTTTAAATCTTTATGGACCAACTCCACCTTCACTCCTTTCACTGTTTCCATTGTTGTACAGCAGGTTTCCACTTGATAAGCTTATAAGTGATTCATTTCTTCTTCTTGTTTCAGCCAAACCGATGATATTCCAATTCACATTTTCTAATTCCTTTTCCAGCTCTAATATCCTGTCCACCGATGAGTGATCTTATGTTAAAACAGGCGAAGTTCAGTTTCCGTTGCATGGCAGCCTGGTCGTAACCAGTCTTAGCACCCTCTGATTCCATATTGATCCTCTCGCTGCCGTAAGAGGGAGTGGTTTCATACTCACCCCTATTCGGTAATTGTCATTCCTGTGATCACGACATACGGTCGAAAAGTGATGTCAGCTTCAGGAAGGAAAAATTGTTTTGCAATTTTTTCGTTAAACTCTTATTTTTTAAAATATTTGTTATTCCAATGCAAGTTTTTCGATTTTTTTGTTTTAACTTCTGGAGAGTCATACGAAGTGTTCTACGTACTATATTGAAGTAAACTCCTCTTATTTTACAAATATTATCTTCTCTGAATGCTTCCAGTATCGTTTCAGAATGTACTTCCCATCTTGAATTTTCCTTATTTAACAGGGTAACCAATTACTTGGAACATAAATTTATTTTAGCTTTTTAAATTATTCAAGTCGGTCAAGTCTGCACAATGACTAGCGCTTATACATACCTTTGAAACACCTTGAATAGTAATGTTTTTGCATACTTCGGTAAGCCCCAAATATATATGGTTCTAGGCATGCACTTATGGGAAAACAGTAACATTTTTTTACTCCTGTGGTCAGTGTCCCTAGATGAAAAACCAGTTTTGAATGGGGAGTACTACATCCCATTCCCAAAAACAACCAACTTCACTACTGTCAAAGTCCATATATTGCTCCAGGCTTGACAGGATTCGAACTCTGGTCTTTTTCACTGTGGACGGGGAGTGAACGTAACCACTTAAATGCAAGCCATCAAACTTGAATTGTTTAGTGATTAAAAAAAGCAAGTACACGGTCCACCTTTTTCATAAGAAATTAGCATTAGCCATAGAGTTGAATGAAGCCCCAGACAAAATAAAGAATAAACCTATGGTATCCAGCTTGGAATTTCTTCAAACTGTTTCAACACCCAACTTATTAACATGGTGATGGCAATTTTTTTTTTTTTTTTTTTTTGGACAAATGGACATTATTCAGATTCCTTCCAGGTGATTGAAAAATTTTTCTTGCTAGTAACACTTCATGAGCATTTAACCTCTTAATGAATGACAATTTTTCCATTCACAAGGCTTGGATAACAATGCAGGAGACAAAACATGTGGGGTTAATTCTCTTCACAAAGCCTTTGATTACTTGTTTCCTGCATGCATGCATGCACACACACACACACACACACACACACACACACACACACACACACACACACAAAAACTCCTTGTAAGGTTCATCTAATATGCAACATATTAGCAATTCTTGCCTATATTCACTCTCCACACAGTGCTCAACATGGTCTGGTATAGCAGCCCCTATTCAGCAGAATCTACTCTAGAACAGTTAATGCAGCTAGCACATACATGTCATTCTTTGTTATACACTGGTCAAAAAACATGAACCTTTGTATTAATAGACAGAAGAAATGCAAATACAGGTGCAAAGAAAACTGTGATGTGGGGTGCCGTGTGGCTTCATTGGGTATAGACTGCACAGACTATTCGACTGCAACAATCTGATTCCAAAATGTCAGACTTTTTCAAAGTCTGACAGCATACTTTGAAAAAGGTCTTATCATTGGTGATGTTTATTTAAAGAATGAAAGACTATTTTCTCACAGGTTTTTAATAACTGGAAAGCAAGCAGTTCTACATCTCAAAAGAAAAATGTGGCAGACAAAGCCATACAAGAGAGAAGCCATCATAATCTAAGAACTGTACAGACAAATAGGACATCCAGTGTGCAGCAAATATCTGAATTCAACCAAGTCCGGAACTGCCTGCCCTATTCAACTCTTGCCATGAGCAGAGAATTAAATATATTGGGTAGGGGCAGTCGCCTACCCAACAATAAAGTCTTCCTAAAACCAAGAAATCCACTTGCAGTGGTACTGAAAACATCATGATTGGCAGTGAAACAATGCCAAGTGGTCAGACGAATCACGATGCTTTTTATGCACTGATGATAGGCAAAGAGTGTGGCAAGAACTTCATGAAGCAATGGACCCTACTTGTTAAGATAACCCAAGCATCTGGAGGTGGTATCATGGTATGAGGAAAGTTTTGTTGTCACAGACTGTCCACTGATACCAAAGGTCAAATTCCAGCCGAGTACCTGAATTTTGTATCAGATCTACATCCTGCACTGTTACATTTTTATCCAAAAAGGTGATGGCCACTTTATGAATGACAATACAAGTGTATCGTACCAGAATTGTTCAGAGAACATGACATGGATTTCCACATTTCCCTGGCACCCCACATTCATCTCATGTCAATCATATTGAGGTGTGGCATATGCTGGAGGGCTATTTGGCAATAAAGTCTTCCTTTAACTTTGTCACAGCTATGCAATATTTTGCTGTTAAACCAAGGTGGCCTGATTCTGATACTGAATAAAGGTTTGTATTTTTTTGGCCAGTGTAATTCTATAATTTACTCTTTCATTTAGGATTAGCATTCAGTTGCATATGGAGTTTCACTTTTCAACATAGCCCAGCAGAAGAAACAAGGATGTGGCAATTTCATTTGGTGCTTGCTTGAGTATTGCCTTACTCACATGAGGCAAAAACAGTTCACCAACATTTCCCTTGTAGCCTGTATTATTTTTACAACTGCTAATGTTCTTTTTCAGGAAAAAAAAAAAAAATTAGAATATTTATCCAGCCCTATATGGCTTCAGGTCAATATTTTATCAGTTCAGACCTACACAAACATGTTGTTCACATTCCCCCTCTTTAATCTGAGCTTTTTTCCCCTTTATTCTATACAGCTTATTACAAATTCTTGGTTTGTGCATTTTCATTACTCCCTGATCTGAGATTTTTTAATCTGAGATTTTTCAGTAGTAAGCAGTCCATCAGCTGATTTCATAGGATTTCAAAGTTCCACTTATCCTTAATACAGGCCTTTCATTTTTGGGAATCTTCCCCCCGCCACACCCTTCCCGTAATATCAGGAATTTTGTTCTATTAAAAGAGCTAATGACAAGCCGTAATACCCCACTCAAGGGTATTACAGCCTGTCTCAGGACCTCTTCCTTTAGTTCTGTTTTTAACTTGAGTGATTTGGTATCAGTAAAAACAAAAAACCATCCTATCAGGGTTTTTTTTTTTTTTTTTTTTTGAAGGCAGCAGCTGCAAAAATGAGAATGACTCAGGATGTTTATTTTAACAGATCATTGCAAAATAAGTACATTCTTATTCATATTTTCAAAAAATGAATACGGATTGATCAGTCTCTCTGCAGCAGCTATTAGAAAGCATTTTACATATTTATTGCTGTTTTAACTTACTCTGTTTTTGCACTTACTCTAACATTGTAATGCAGTGTTTGTAGATAGGCAAAATGTCTGTCAACAAAGTGAATACAACTGCCAGTAAAACACTTGCATATCACACTGCTGAACAAGTTTTAAGTAGAATTCAATGAAGCTGTTTAACATTTCTAATATGCACAGCCTGCCAACTTTCAAACATGGAATGATTTTCTAATTATTAGGAAAAATCAGGATTTTTGTTCCAGTCTGCAACCTGACCTCAGACAGAAGCAAATCAGCCAGTGAGCCCACTTGTACAGACATAATACAAAACAAAAATCACATGTACTGGTACCTCTGGTCAAAGCACCAAATATTCTCAAACTTTTAGTACTAATTTTTCTGTCTAACTGTTATAACATAATCCTATAAAGAAAGAAAAAAAAGAAGCTTAAAAGTTCCGTTTTCATATGATAAAAAGCAATCATTGTACCAATTACATTAGAGCCTGAAAAGATTCATGGCACAGAAATCTAAGCTATCCATTATTCTTTCTTTTTTAGAAGTTTCACTGATAGAAGAAAAAGGGTACGCTTCATCTGAGTGGTGGGGAGAAAATGCACAATAAGCTTTTTTTTTTATAAACTGCCTGTCAGAGATGGGGAGAACTGGATAAATTTACCCTCCCACCACTAAAACCTGCAACTTTTTTGAGAACAGGGTTTAGATTTGTTTCCCACAGTGCAGTGGATTCTTGGGGACGACTGTATTTTGCACCAAGAGGAGCCACTTGAAGGTGAACTACAGGGATTTCTAATTATTTGCACCAGAGAAAGCACCCATGACTAGCAAGGCAGAATATTTTCTTAGATTTTTGGTAGACAAAACAGTGTATGCTATTTGAAAAATAGTTTTAGAATTATCAGAAGTGTGAAAAATTGTGAATGAGCCCAAAAAGCAGTTATTTTTTCAAAAACAATTACTATAAATACAAACAATAATTATTATTTTTGAAGTGGTTAATACCATTAACAAGCAAGGTAGGAGAAAAAAACAAAAACAAATGGTAGTACTTTAAGTTTCTGTATATGCAAATCAATTTTTCTTAAGGGATATGATTAATTTTTTGACATGCACCACTCAAAATCAGTATATAGATACATAAAACCAAGCAGTGCAATAACAAAACTAACCGATCGCTGACTATTCACACTACACAAAAACCACAAGTTACAGATCACGTGTACAATGCGAATCAAAATTTGTATAAGCCAGAGTGAGAGCTAATTTTTCATTTTGGTAACAGAATGCAATTCCTACAAAACCACATTTGTCGAAACACTATGTCCACATGCAACACAGCAGTTACACTTAAAATAATCTATACTGGTTTGTTTGTGATGAAGCCATTGTAACATATTCTGTCTGAACTAACAATACTTTTGTTCAAAATTGCACATGAATGTCAAAGTCAAATTTCAATATTAATTTAAAAATTATCCAGATTCACCACTACCAATTATCAATTTTGCAATTAGTCATTATACTTGCAATATTTGATAGTAAGTTTCAATATCTGATAATAAATTTTAATTACTGGTATTTGGATTGCATGAATTTTGAATTACCCTGTAGTTATAAACAAAAATATATTTATTCAATGAAGTTAATGGCGTGTTGATCCACCTTTTCTTCAATGAGTTGTGAAGAATTTCTGTTAGAAGGTTCATAGAATCATGAATGACCTACTCCTCACAAAGTATTACGAGTTCCACTAATGAAAATAACTGCCCTGCTCTAATTCCATATCCCAAATATGTTCATAAGTGGGTTGCAATCAGCACTTTGTGCTAGCCACTGCAACGACATTGTTATTCTCTTGAAATCACATGTTCACAATCCCTGTTTTATGACTAGGAATACTGTTGTTTTGGAAGGTGTAAGATTGCTGTGCAGACTGGGATCACAAAGTGGCATCTTCAGGGTTCAATAGAGAGTTCCTTATTGTTTCAGATATTTGTTAATGACATCGATGAAGACTGATGTCAAAGTTTGCTGATGATGCAATATAAGGATACTGGCTAACAACAGTAAGTCTGACTTCCTTGCATCACTTTGGAAAGGAAAGTTGATGGCTCTGAATGTGCAGAATAATGGAATCTATTTCAACCCATTTCTTCAAATAAGTTTGATCAACCATCTTGAAACCAACTTGTTTCAAGGCGGTTGATCAAAATAGAAATACTTCCCCACTCCAGGGAATACTAAGATCGTCACACATTTGTTTGTTATTTGGTTTTTAGGAGCATTAGCAACTAAAGCCATATTGCTCCAGGGATATGCGGTGGTCATTCTCTGACCTTTCCGCATCCTCTGTATTTGGTGGTCATGGGCTCGAACCCAGGTCTAATCAAGAAGCATGTGCTACACACTGCTTCTCCTGCCCACCAGGCGTCGTCACATGTGAACTCAGCAATGTAACTTTCAAGGTCAGCCACACTACCTTTTTAAATAACAATATGGTTAAAAGTATAAGTTGTAGCTGACAGCAATTACACACTTATTCAATATGTTATTTGTGTTAACATTTTTATTTTTTTGTGCAATCCTACAAACAACGTAACACAGTGTAATACAGAAATATCATTAGCGTTATCTAATCAGAAAGATATTATAATGTAACTTTCTGGTTAATAACAAAATGCATACTGATCCAAGTTACTACTCAGACTATCAAAATAGCTTTTCTTATCCACCAACTTATCACATAACAATGCAATTAAAACATTGCCAATATAAAATTCGTTGCTAGTAATGAGTTGTAGAAAACTGACTGCAAATAGTTGAAAACAAAAAGAACATGCCAAAAACAACTGACATGATAGCCATTTCAGTAAGAGGAAGACAATGGAGTTCTGTAGCACTGAGCACATGTAGTTTGGGTGGGCTCGATAAAGAATGTAGCAAGAAACTATGGATTCCTCTTTATTTCAATGGGCAGTATATTAAACCTCCAATGAAACAAATTTTGATATCTGGTGATTGGGAGGGACAGGTGTGTTACACACCAAACTAACTACGAGGCATCAGAACATTGTGTTTGTAACTGAGCGTATCCTTTGGTCAGTTTTCTGGATGAAAAAATCATGCAGCCCTTAACTGAGACCAACTAACTCAGTCAAATTGTGAAAAAAGCCCATAAAAATTCCTCACACACTGAGAGGATTCAAACTTGGGCCCACTCCATATGGGAGGATGGCAATTAAAACAACCATGCTACCAATAAGGGCACAGCTGGCCAAAATAATGTACTATACTGTCAAATTTATGGATAAGATATTTAAGTTTTCTTAAAAACTTTTATAACCACTGTTACTTACCTTCACTGAAAAACTATGCATAAAATATCAAAATTCTAGTTGAATCTGCTCTGCTGATAGCAGTTACACAAAATTTCAGAAACCGAATATGTGTTTACACAATACATGCTTTTAAATCAGCAAGGGAAACACTAAGATACAGTTCAGTAGAACCTGAGACAAGAGAAGCAGAAATAAGATTTAAGTGTGAATTCCATAATTTCCATTCTTCCTATTTTGATTTGTGTCCACGAACAATATATTAATTGTGAATTATGAAGTGGGTATCCATTGAGTGCAGTTTTCTCAAGAATGCAACAAGTCACAGTTTAAACTATTTTATTGTACCAGATCATAACATCTCAAAAACTTCCTTTAATAGACACATACAAGAGAGGATGCCAACAGCTGTAGAAAGTTACAACAGAAAGAAGCAAATACTGACCTGGTGTAGAGTATATATAGAGCAGAATATAGGAAGTAGTGCAAACTTCTTGAGTTAGTCCCCAACATAGCATTCAAATGCAAAAATGAACATTTTAAGCCTGATCCTCATGAAATACACGGTAGGCTACTATTCCTTATTTTAGTTTCCCCCTTCTCATTTCCCCCCCTAAAAAATCCTTCTATTAGTATTTACAAGCTGTAAAACTTATGGAATACAACTAGCATCTTTGGTTAACTACAAAAATTAAATAATCCAAAAAATCAGCAATAGGTTAAAAAAAACAAAAAACTTTTAAATGGCAACGGTAGAAAGTGTGGATCTTCAATATGAGTTAAGTTAAACCTGGAAAAATAAACTGAGTATATCTGTATTTAACATTCAAACACCACCATATTTGGTAATGTAGTAAAAAATTCTTTCTGTACAATTAGTATGATCCGAAACTGTTAATGGAATTAAGTAAAATGAGTATCAAAGTACACGTTTATGGTAAAATAAGTTAACAATATTTGCTATGAAAAGTTTGTACTTAATTTGGGTAGCTTCATGCTTTCCACCAATAGTTGAGAAATAATTTAAGTTATTTATTACCTTCAACAAATTAAGGATTTTAGTTTAATTAAAGTCATTGAGTGTACGCGTAATCTAAATTCCCTATTTTATATATATATATATATATATATATATATATATATATAAAATTCCCTATATATATATATATATATATATATAAGTACAAGTACTATGCATGAATTTTTCAGTATTTTTAATAACTTCACAGGACTACAATGATTGTTAACTATTATCATTATTATTTTATTTTTGCTTAATTGCCTAATAATGGATATGTATTTAAATTTACGATACCTAAGTTTAAGTTTTCCAATTTGCTTTTCTCTACATGAAGTTTTAAGTCAGTTAACTGTACTGTTATAAACTAAACAGGAATGAATATTCATGTTGTGCTGGTTGCATGTTACAAAATTAGTCTTCTCTGTCAAAAAAGTGAACTAAAAATAATAAAAAGAAAGGCTTGCTCATGATTAAATAAAATTCATTATTTCAAAATTATCTGCTATAAGCAAACAACTCAAGCAGAAATTATGATACACTGCAAAATATTACTGGTTTCTTTTGTGTGTTAGGGTGGGGGAGGGGGGAATGGAGGGGAAAGGGAGGAAGTACAAGGATTTGCATGCCCAAAATTACACACTTAACTAGTACCTTACTATAAACATGAGTTTAAATGAAAACTAACAAAATATAGTAATTCATGTGGTTGAAATATTCTCTCAGACATTTTACTTTCTGTAATACTTTTGCTAATATTAATGGCTTCTTGGCTACAGGAGCAGTGATATGTTTTTCTACCTGTCATGTCAATGAACAGCTATTAGTCCTGTTATATCCTACTAAATTTTGCAATTAATAATATGTTCATAAATACATTCTAATAACAGCTCATGGAGTTTGCACCTAAATGGCAAATTTTTTATTGCTTACTTTCAATGAAACTTTTAACTTTATTCAGTAATCTACTTTAATATTCCTGTGAGTGACTTAATATCAAGAAAAATAAGCAAATGAATCATGGTTTTCAAAATTTTGTAATTGCTAATTAAGCCTGCTTTATACAGTATCTATGGTAAAAATACTGCATCTGAAGTTCATTCCAAACCTAGAGTTACTGTGAAGGGAAAAGTAAAAAAAATAATAAACCCATCATATAATTTTTATACATGCAATAAGCTAAAATATTTCTATAACTGAAACACATCTATGCAAATTCATTTAACTATTAATTATCAATGTACATTCTCACTAAAAATTAGCAAATGAAATAAAGGAATCAATTTTCAGTGACAATATTCAACATATGCATATCTGAGTGGTTAAATGATTAAATCTAAAAATGGCAATTTCTTAACACTTAATTTCTAGCATACTTACACAACCATGTAGTAGAAACATTCTTCTGAAGTTCAAACTGATTTATTTAAAAATTAGCTTGCTGCCATTTTATACCCTGTGACATTAACTATTATATATTTACAATTCCATAGGAGAGGCAAGCCGATAGTAAGATAATTAATTACTATTTAACTATTGTCGAAATGGGTGGTTCTATGAATTTTCTAATAAAAATAAGTTACTCAGTCTTAAAAAAAAAAAAAAAAAAAAGAAAGAAAGAAAAAAAAAGAAAGAAATTAGACAGTTAAGAGAAAAGCAGAGCCATAAGTTTATTTTTCTGCCGTTTCCCTAAAACATTTGTATTTAATGAATTGTGTAAAATAAAAGTTAGCTAAATTCAAGATTCCACCCCTCCCCCTCCCTCTCAAATCTCGATTCAGTGCAAGTGTCTTTAACACAATTCAGAAGGTGGGGATTGGTTCTTCTACTTGAAGGAATCAGAAACTTTTAAATTTTAATCAGGAGGCCGCTTCTCAGAAAATTTTTTGGTGAACTCCTCGGCATTTTTCAGGAATTTTTTTCTATCCTTTGAGTATTCTTCAGCTAGATCAGCTCTGAGAGGATGTTCAGGCTCAGGATCATTTACTAATGCCACTAATGCTTGAATTACTGAAATAACAGAAATTATAGTTATTCATCTGTATGGCTTTATGTTAATGACAAATAATAGGAAAAAAAAGTCTAACAAAGTGCATATTACAATAGTAATAATGGTTGTTTGCAGTGATTCACTGCCACCTTGATTATTCCATTTTGCTTTCCTTAAAGATACCAAATGATAATTTGTGAACTGATAAGAATTTACATACTTGATATATTTCCTGCTTGTAAAAAATACATGGTTCAATATAGAATGATACAATTTGACTCACTTCTGGTATTACCAGAAGTGAGAAGTGAATGATTTTTAGACATTACACAATGAACATATATGCAACAGAAATTATGCACGTCATAAAATGCAATAAAGCTTATTTTAAAATTTCATTATTTAGTACCGGCTATCTTTTTTTTTTTTTTTTTTGCTTTTGATACCTTCTTTCATTAGGAAACAGTACAATTACAAATGGCAGAAATTAATGCCGCTTACACACACACACACACACACACACACACACACACACACACACACACACACACACAAAAAAAAAAAAAAAAAAATTTTTTTCTGAATTTTAAAACTGAAACAGGCTGTTTTACATGACACAGATGATATGAATTCCACTCATTGTCATTCTTGAAAATTATACTTTGTCACGTGGTACTGTTTGTACTTGAAGTAATTCAATGGTAACTCCACAAAAATCATATAATGAACAAAGATGCTAAAAATAACTTTCTCCACATCCAGAGTACCTGACAAACATGATGCATGTAATGAAAATGCTCTCAGAAAATAACTCTGTCCTTGGGTAATGCACATGTACACAATATTTTTTAAATGAAATAACAAGTAAAATTAGCTTAAAACAAAAATCCAAAAACCACAGAATATCTGAACACGATTTTAATAGTTCATATATGCTGTTGTCTGAGATAAATGAGCAGTCAAAGTTGCCTAATTAGCCTACATTGATAAATTGGGTAGGAAGTAGTGTGTATTTGAAAAACAAACAAACTGCAAATGACACACAATTTCTAGAAATATTCCAGTGAAAACTAAAGAAGCTGGCATGTATGTATCATTTGTTTCAATATAATTTTCAGGGTAAACAAATTCCACAGAGGCAGGATTTTATTGTACTTGAAAGCTTATCCATTATACATTGGCTGGCTTTAATTTTTCTTTAGAAAACATCTGGTTTTTCATTCATTGTACTTTCAACTGTTTCTGACAACCCACTGCCTTTACCAGGGCTGATTAAAATTTCGATCTTTGTAACCATAATACATTGAATTTTTTTTTGTTAATATCATAGTAAAAACAGTTTAATCTCATCATTGTACACAGCGTTATATCAACAAAAATCCATAATTATAATACTCTCATTAAAATAAAATTTGGAAAAGAGAAAAACAAAAAAATTATAGTTACATTTATAGATTACTAGAACAAACTGCTTTTATACTAACCTTGATCTGTTTTAGTTGCTGGTTTCCAATTTTCTGCGCTTATAATTGGCAAACACACTTGACCCTTTTCATCAATGTTAGGGTGGTAAATTTTGGTCCTGAATGTAATTTTGGGAGGCTTGAAAGGATATTCTGCAGGAAAGTTTATCTCTATCCTAAAAGCTCCCTTGTTGTATGGGGCATTATCCTGCTTAAACAAAAATTCAAAATTACCACTTTCAATTCTGAAAAGTGATTAAGAATTTAAATCATATGCAATTTTGTAATAATATTATAAGAAGGGTGTGATTGAAAAGGCAGTATTTTTTGTGATAAAATTAGATCCAATAATTTTATACAATACTTCAAGATATAACAAATCACTGAGGAGCAAACCATTCATTTGCAGTATCACCTGTGGCTTTTACTTCTGGTAGAGGCAGACCTTTTATCATTTTAAGCTGAGGTGACACCTCAACAAGGTTTAAGTTTAGATGGCTTCTAATTCATGGAATGAGACCAAGTCCAATATCAATCACCAATGCAAAATTCCATTCGGAGTGGTGTCATTCCTGACATTCATGGACTCTAAGAATGGTGGTAGAAGGTTCTAGTGGAGTGCAGTCTCAACCATAAAGTTTGGTGGAGGCAGTCTGATGGCATGAGGCTGGTTCACTCTTGGTACACTGGTGGTACTGTCTGAAACCAAAGTCCATGACTTAACTGGACAATTATGGTGGTAGTACACTATTTACACTGGTAGTACTACAGAAACAGGCCTTATCGGTACAATAATACTCCATATCATACAGGAGTATTTTTGTGGACAATGGTATCAAAAAGTTAGAATGGCTTGTTCAGAGCTTATATCTCAACCTCACTGAACACCTGGGAAGAACTGCAGTACTGGATTAGGCTGCTGCCCAAACTGCTTCAAAACCAGCACTGGAGCTGCTTTGCAGGAAGAATGGAAGAAAATTCAGGCCCTGTTTTTTTTTTTTTTTTTTTTTTTAAACCAAATAAGGTATAATTAATATATTAAAGGAACCTATAATACTTCAGTACCGACTACAAGTGGAAGGTGGAGAACACAGAAGACAATGGACTTTTGGATGGGACCCTTGCATAATGGGTATGGAAAGTGTCAGTGCTACTTCTCTACAATGTGGAAAATGAATGTTTACTGAAATGTACTGTAAGAAACTGTCTTGACAAACACTGTGAAAGTAAATAACTACTAGTTATACCAGCTACATTGCAAATAAGTCGCAAGCACTTACTTCCACGCAAAAACATACACAATTGTCCTTTCCTTCCCTTGTAATAAAATTAAAACTGTTAGAGCATATCGTTGGCACTATGCCAACACGAATGTACAAATTTGGCACTTTTTACCTAAATGCATTCATGTATTTACCACTAGTTAAGCTCTTATCAAGAACAACAGATGGAGCTAAAGCAATAACGGGGCATCTTAATGAATTCATCGCATTGTGCCTAAAGGATAATGAATTCCCATATTTTTTGAGTTACCACTGTATCATCTACCAACTAGTGCTAGCCAGCAAACGATTAAATACTGGAAGTGTTATGGACATAGCTTTCGAAATCATGAATTCCACCAGAGGACAATCTCTTCAAAGGAGACTTTTCAAAATGCAACTCTATGAAAAAGAACCAGATCTGATATTACGCACATGAGGTGGCTGAGTCAGAGTAAGTTTCTACAGAGATTTCGAAATTTTCTGAATGAAATTAAATTTGTTGATCAAAGGTGAGTTGTTTATCAGCAGCTACAAGATATGGAGTAGTTGTGTGATCTGGCTTTTTTTTGGCAGATTTTACCAGCAAATTAAGTGATGTGAATTGGGAATTACAAGGGGGGAAAAAAATGTGAGCGACATGATTCATAGTATTTCTGCACATAAATATCAATTTTTTGCAATGGCTAAGGATCTTAAAGAAAAAGAAAGATTATTTTGCAAATATGCAACATCATTTGCAAAAACATCCTGTTTTTAAATTTAAAAAAAAAGTTGTGGATTTCTGAAACCAAATTCAGTGATTTTAATACAATTGAAGACATTGGTCAATATATTTCTTATCCATTTAATGTCTACTTAGATACGAAACAAACTGCAGGAAAAAAATCACAGAGATTTTTCGCACGGAGAAAGTATTACTTTAAAATGAAATTATTACATTTCGAAACGATATCTTCCTAAAAGTGAGATCATCAAAAAAAAGACTTTGGAAATGTTTGCCGAGAAAATTACCCAAATGTAACAAAATGCAGCAAACTTTTAAATTCCTGTTTTGGTTCCACACATCTATGTAAATTGGTCTTTTCGTATTTGAAACAAACAAAGACGAAGAATTACTCTACTCTTACGGACTTGTATACAAAAGATTCTTTATGGTTGGCCTTATCACAGTATATCTCCGATTTTGAAAGCTTGGCAGATGACATGAACACACAAACTTTACATAAATTAAAATTATAAATATGTACGAATTTAAAATAAGAATTTTGAATTGTATTTAATTTTAAAATTTATAAACAGTATTTTCAATATGTATTGTTGAACTTTTTTTAACCATGTGCAATGAAATTCTTGAGATGGTAGATCGCGGTACATTTTGTAGAAAAAAGTAGATTGCATCACAAATTAAGTTGGCCACCACTGTTATACAGCATCAGGCAGGGGAAAAAAAAAAAAACCCACCTATCCGTCCTCTCCAATAAATTTGTCTAGTTCTTCCTTTAATCTAATCAAACTATTCACTTCCACAACAACAGATGCATTAACAACCTGCTGGTTGAAGCCAAACTTTTGCACATAATCTGCAATCATCCTTCCTCAATTTGAATTTATGTCCCCTCACGTGCATAGTTTGAGAGAGGAAGAATCTCATTAAGCATTGAATTTTCTCAGTGCCATTCGAAACCTTAAACACTTCAATTAGATCACCTCTCAGACACCTAGTCTCCAGACACTGCAATTTGCAAAACTAAAGCCTTTCTTGGTAAGGCACTCCTTTGTTCCTGCACCAATCTCATTGCCTTTCTCTGTACCCATTTCAGCAACTTTACATTGTTCTTAAAATGAGACCCCCCACACCTGTATACTGTAATCAAAATGCAGCCTGACTACTGCCTTATAAAATGGGATAATCACCTCCCTATTAAAGTGAGGTCAACATGAATTTTACTTTTCCTTCGTTACTGGTTTGTTTTTTTGGTATGTATCATTAATTATTTTGTTAACAAAGAAGTCTGGCCATAAAAAAATTAGTTTTTTTAAAGCTCTGTTAAGCCTCTTCTTGAATATAATTATCAAGTGCTCTAAAAGATTAAAAGCCTTTTCACTGTCCAATCATCAAGAAGCTGTCTCCACATTTGACCATAGCAACTCACAATGCTGAGGACTTGCTTGGGTCAGATGTTGGTTAGATTTATTGCCCTTATCCAACCATTGAAGTACATAGATTTTTCAATTCTTGTTTATTTCAAGTTTTGTTCACTAACATCGAAGGAAATGCTCACATGTGGGCATTAACAAATGAGTTACAAACAAGTCTAAAGAGGATTTTAAGCACAATGGGTGGGGATAAAAAAGGTAAAGGTAAACTGCAGCCTCCTCAACAATTCATGCTGAGGGTAATGGACCATAATTTGCCACGCTGGTACAGTGCAGGTTGGCAGATCAACCACATTTAGCAGCCATGGGCTTGAACCCTACTCAAAGAGCGTGTGCTACCGCACTCTTGCTCCCGACCACTCAGTTACGGAGGCCGTTGGGTGGGGTATTCAATATAAACAACTGATTTTTTTTAAAGTTGCGTTCACAATAGGTTGAAAATGAAGTTGGCTTCAAAAAGGGAAAACGATTTAAAATTATTTATGCCTTTGTTACATGCATAATAATGCATGGAAAAAATACCTGTTGATGTTATATTTTACACCTGGTAGAGGGTTAACTGCCTTGTATACATTTATATATATTTTTACTTGTCTTTACCTCACTTTCTTGTAACTTGATTTGTAACACACACAGCTCACCTATATCCCATTAATTATTTGCAGTCATTAACAACATCAGTTGGTCCCAGGGAAAATAATTTAAAAAACTGTCTAAGAACATTGTAGTCACCTTCGCAAAAGAAAAATCACTTCTCTTTACCTTCGACATAGTTATATCTTAAATTCCACATCAATATAGTATGACCACGGGGTCACTGTTAATAATCAGATAAAAAGTATTGCTTTCTCTTGCTGCATTTATAACACTACCTCTTCAAGTTTCACCCACCCAAGCTACTTGATTTTACCATATACAGTGTTAGCGACAATAAAACATTGGAAATACTTGCAACTAGTCAAAGAAAGATTTTAGTTACAATGCAGCATTCAAATTTAGGAGTTGCAGCATTTAAATTTAGGTAGTAGAAAGCTGACTAATTTTATTGGGTTGAAAGAGTTCAGAGCAAATCGTTCAAAAGCAAGGCCGAGCTGGACAGGCATTTGGAACGAATGGAGGGGTGAGATGGGAGGTTTTTTTTTTTTTTTTTTTTGGCTGATGCTGCATAAGCTTGCTTTCTTGCACCATATGCCTCTAATGCTAATTCTCAGAATATCCCACAATGCAGAGAAAATCCCTCCTATGATGAAGACCACCTCTTGGCTGGGATGCAGCATATTTGCTAGCACTAACATACTTTCAACAACACTAAAGTGTGTTTCATCTTCTGTAATTAATGACGTGATTCCAAAATGGCACTTTAAAGTTATAAGAATACAGTGAAACAAATTTTTTCCTATCTCTAACAAACATGTGAGATACTTTCCAAGTTTTGATACTTTTTCCAGCCATTGTAATGATGAAATGTGTTAAATGAGTTTCTGGTCAAGTTCTTTCAAAAAATTATAGTAGGATCTTCAAGTATGACTGTTATCAGGTCAAGCAAAAAAAGATTGGCTAGAATATGCTTCATAAACTAAGTTGTATCCACCAGACTTTAAAACCAACACAGACTGATGACATGTTTAAACAAATTAACATATAAACATTACATATGCATAGATACACAATAAAACATATGCATAGATACACAATACACACATCAATATGAAAGAACATTATTTATGGGATGACAAAATGACAAATACAAAAGACAGCAATAAAAGAGCAATACAAATAAAAAGTAAAACAAAATGCCATTAAAAGTGAATGCTACTTTGTGTGGTTTTTCAAAAGTCAAAAAGGTAATTATATATAACATTACTCAATTTTAACATTATTACACAATGTACACAAATAATATATATAAGACAAGAAAAAAATAACAATAAAATTTAAGCCAGCAGTATGGCAAACCAGTTGAGTGAAAAGTAGATTAAAACTAAACGTAAAATCAAACGGGGGGGGGGGGGGGTAACAAAACCGAAAGTATTGCAGAAGCAATGCTCCAAAAAAATTTAGAATAAAGAATATCGAATTAGACAAGATTTAGCAGCACCTCCTGTAGCACCAAAAACAGTGCGAAATATCACTATTAACAGAAACTAACTACAATACAAAATTAAATTAACAAAAAATAGACTGACCATTATGCTCCATCTTGTCGGAGGACCACGAGGCCAATAATGGTCAGGGAATCACAGCATTTCGAACACTAGACAAATTGCCACAGGGGCAAGTCGATCAAGAGATCAGTCCCACTTCCGATCAGTAGATCGAACCGCCAGTGCAAAGGACTTGAACAGTGGTGGTCCTTGTGCTGTGAAAAATATAAAATAGGATAGATACTAGCCCTCATGGAAAAAAAAAAAAAAAAACCACACTACTGACAAAGTGAACATTAAGTCAGATTTAAATAGTCGAAAATTAAGCTTAAGTATAGCTTAATTTTCAACTATTAAGCTATTCGAAAATTAAGCTTACGTATAGCTTAATTTTCGACTATTTAAATCTGACTTAATGTTCACTTTGTCAGTAGTGTGGTTTTTTTTTTTCCATGAGGGCTAGTATCTATCCTATTTTATATTTTTCACAGCACAAGGACCACCACTGTTCAAGTCCTTTGCACTGGCGGTTCGATCTACTGATCGGAAGTGGGACTGATCTCTTGATCGACTTGCCCCTGTGGCAATTTGTCTAGTGTTCGAAATGCTGTGATTCCCTGACCATTATTGGCCTCGTGGTCCTCCGACAAGATGGAGCATAATGGTCAGTCTACTTTTGTTTATTTAATTTAATTTAATTTTGTATTGTAGCTAGTTTCTGTCTCTGTTAATAGTGATATTTCACACTATTTGGACCTGGTGCTACAGGAGGGTGCCGCTAAATTCTGTCTAATTCGATTTTCTTTATTCTAAGTTTCTTGGAGTGTTGCTTGTACAATACTTTCAGTCCTGTTACCTTTTTCCCTACTGTTTGATTTTATATTTAGTTTTAATCTATTTTTCGCTCAACTGATTTTGCCATACTATTATTTTTTCTTGTCTTATACAAGAAGCAGCATGCAGAGGATTATGCTATTATGCTGCCTCTGATGAATATATATATATTAGAATAAGGATTAAAATAAAAATAAAATAATGCCAGCAGTATGGCATGACAAGAGCGAAAAGGCAAAATTAAACCTAAATTCAAATCAAGCAGGGAGGGAAGAGAGGGGTAACAAGAGTAAAAATATTGCAGCAGAAACTCTAAATTAATTTAGAAAATCTAAGTGTACGAATAATAATTCTTTCAAATTTAAAAGCCAATTAAATAGAAATTTAACGATGCCCCTCTGACGGGCACCAGGTCCAAATTTATGTGAAATATCACCCAACAGAGATTTAAACCACTACAATAAAACAAAACAAAAATAGACTGACCATTATGCCCCATCTCGACAGAGGACCACAAGGCCAATAATGGTCAGGGAATTGCTGCATTTCGAACGCTAAACAAATCACTGCACAGAAGAATCGATCGTAAGATCAGTCCGCCACACCGATCCCCAGATCGAACCGCCAATGCAGGGAATTGAACAGCGGTGGTCCTGATGCAGCGAAAATCAAAAATAGAGCAGACATGAGCACTACAGTGCAAAGTATATATATATATATATTTTCCATACCAACCAAAATACCATTATTATACAAATTCAAAAGTAATGTTTTAAACTTACTGGAACAATGAGGCCCTGCCAGGTCAGAATATTAGTCTCGTCTACATGAATGTCCCTAAATGATCTCATTCCAGATTTTCGAATATCCTGCAATTCCTGCAAGAGGAAAAATACAAATCTAGCATTGGCATTTAAGTATTCAAATACTAGATAAAAAAAATAAATAAAAATATACACCAATGTCTTTTCAAGGTTATTGAAAATCTTGAAAAACTTTTATGATCTGTGGGCCAGTAAATTTGTCTTTCTGATTTTTTATTTATTTATTTTTTAATTCTTGGGATTTTTTTGTTCCTCAAAAAAAAAAAAAAAAATCCTTCATTAATCTCAATTTGATGTGGCAAGAAAACTTTTTTTCTGAATTTATGAGGGACTAATTTTCTGGACACTTCATCAAACAGAAATCCTGCCCAAAGTTGCTGTTATTGTTGTTGTTGGGTTTTAGGCTCATCAATGACTTAGATCATCATATAGCACAACCTCCCAAAGATTCCATTCTTTAACAACGTAAATAACAACATCAAATACATCTCATTCTTGAGTAGTTAATTTTAGATTGCCATTGATACCTGTGACATATCTTAGTCAATGTTTTTAAAGGGCAACTACATATGCTTATTACAATTCCTTCATATTAGTAGCATATGTGAAGGAACAGATGGATAAATATTACCATTATATAGTAACACTGCCTTTAAACATAGCAGTAATGAATCAAACAGCTGCCATTTGTCGAGATTATATGGTTCATTGTATTCAAAAACAGCATTTCCACTTTTCCCATTGGAATAAATAAATGTGCATGAAATATTACAAAATTATAAAATTACAAAAAGAGAGGGCTGTGATAACATCAGCAAGTTTTACCTTTCGAGCATCACTGCCAGAACTGATTACTTTTCCTGGTAAATTAAGAAAAAAATAATTAATTTTTAATTAATAATTAAGAAATTAATTTTTATTTATTCTTTTTTTTTTTTTTTTTTGCAAAAATTGCTATACCCATATGTGGTATTAAATTTAGATTAAACGTGAATAAGTTTTTACCCTATGAACATTTTTCCAATATTTAACAGGGAGATCCATGGCAACTTGAAAAAGGTATTGGTGGGTAAAGTAAAAAAAAAAGTAAAGTGCAGCCATTAATCAACCCACTGCAGGATGGAAGCCTCCTCAACAATTCATGCTGAGGGAAAATGGACCATAATCTGCCACGCTGGTCAAGTGCGGGTTGGCAGAGCAACCGTATTCAGCAGTCAGGGGCTTGAACCCCGGTCTACTCAAAGAGCGTGTGCTACTGCACTCCCGCTCCTGCCCACTCGGCTACGGAGGCCATTTGTATTGTGGTGGGTATTTGACCATAAAAACCACTGCCCTAATTGTGGTACAGTATTTGGTAAATACAGCCACTCTGACTTATGTAAGGGGTTGCATTCCACGGAACTCTACATAAGTCGGAATTTCCCTAAATGCTTATGCAGCACTCGCAAATTTGATTGAAGCAAAAAAAGAAATGTTTGACGAACATGTAAACAGGCTTATTTATTCAATTTTTTTTTTTTTATCTCATGCGCATGAAATATTACAAAATTATAAAATTACAAAAAGAGAGGGCTGTGATAACATCAAGTTTTACCTTTCGAGCATCATTACCAGAATTAACTCTCCAGCTGATAAGCAGGCAGCTGCAGAAGTTGAGGGCTGTGGAGATTTAGAAGAGGTTTTTCCAACATATCACAAAATTTCTCTGCAGCTGCAGAATCGGCACTGGCAACTTCAATGTTTTGGAAACCAGCACGATGCTTGAACCTATTAAACCAACTGTTGCTTGCCATAAACTTGGCTTGGAGTTTGCCGTACTTATCGTCATTTCATAAATACTTCTTGCTTGAATGGCCATTAGATTCAGGGGCACTTGCTTCTGATTTGATTTTCCATCCATATTATTAATACCTTTTCCATCTTCAATATAGCACCTGAATGCTCTTTTGTGGTCACTATTGAGGCATACTGGCCCCAATGTGAATTACGCTGATCCTTGAACATATTCTTTTATATGTGCGCTGTCCCTTAAAATAGTATTCACTGTTGAAGCAGTGAGACCTAATTCTGTGTAATAGGTGACAAACTTTGTCCTGCTTCGTACTACTTTAATTAATCATCTTCATACAAAGGGTACTAGGAAAGTTTTGCAATACAACTTTGTTTATTTAATTTTTTCAAAGTAATTTCCTCTACATTCAATACACCTCTCCATCCTCCGAAACCAATCTTTAAACCAGTTCTTCCAAGTTTCACTAGGGAGTAAAGCACACTCGTTGTCCCAAGCCCGTAGAAGGTCCTCATCACTGGAAAACCGCCTCCCTTTTAGCTTCATTTTCACATGCGGGAACAGTGCAAAGTTGCAGGGAGCAAGGTCTGGACTGTAGGGAGGATGCTCGAGAAGTTTCAGTCCTGTCGTGGTCAAATATTCGGTGCAGGCTTTGGCGCAGTGAGCTGGAGCATTATCGTCATGGAGGTACCAGGTGTCCATTCTTGACTTTGGCAGGCATTGTTCAAGTATACCACTTAGCTGTGATTGTCTTCTGCGTGTCCAAAACGACACGTTCCACAATTCCACTCGATTTTTGAAAAATACAGCTATCATTTTCTTCTTTACAGATCGGGATTTTCTGACAATTACGGGTGTGTCGTCATCATCAAAGACCCAAACTTTGTTTTGAGCCTTGGTCGGCAGATCGTAATAGTACAGCCAAGTCTCGTCACCTGTCACGACGTTGTTCACATACCGAGATTGTCCCGGCACCAAGTCACACGTCGTGTCATCTGCTCTTCAGTCAGTTGATGCGGCACCCAGAGAGAACAAAGTTTCTTCACGTGCAAATGATCTTGCCGAATCGAACGAATTGCTGGCGCATTTAGGCCCAAAGTATCCTCTATCTGTTGGTAGGTCACTCGCCTGTTTGCGTCAAGCATTTTCCTCACAGCAGTAACGTTTTCCTCCGTAACTGACGTTCGTGGCCTTCCCGGCCTCTCAGAATCCTCCAGAGTGAAATTTCCCCTTTGGAATTCTCTATACCACCTGAATATCGTTGTACGATGTGGACAATCATCATCTAGTGCAAGAGTCATTTCTTCTAAGCACTGGTCTATGGTTAAACCACGCACAAAATTATACCACAAAACTGTCCTTATCTCATTTCGTGACCACGATGCCATCGCAAGCACTTTACACTCTCACTACTAATGAATAACTGAGCCCATCGACTTGGCGCGGCGGCTACTACGCACGTATGAACATGTCTCAATATGCAGCAACAAGCAGCTTCCTGTGATTCATTGTTGCATCATATTGCAAAACTTTCCTAGTACCCTTTGTATGATGCAAGAAAGCAAGCTTATGCAGCATCAGCCAAAAGAAAGAAACAAAAAAAAAAAAAAAAATTTCCACTTCACCCCTCCGTTCATTTGAAATACCTGTCCAGCCGAACCTTAAATTTATTTAGGCTACCAACTTCCACAACAAGGGATGGAGGTCTGTTCCACCAACCAACTACCCCGCTGGCTAAAGGCAAATTTCTACACATCTATCCTACGTCTGTCTTTCTTCAATCTGAATTTATGCCCTCTCAGGTGATTATTCTGAGCAAGAGGAAGAATCCCATCGGCATTGAGCATGCTCAAACCATTCAAGGCTTTATACACCTCTATCAGATCATCTCGCCAGTGCCTAGTCTTCAGACACTGTAATTTGCAGAACTTAAGCCTTTCTTCGTAAGAGCAACCCTTTGTTCCATTCACTAAGCTTGTTGCCCTTCTCTGTACTCGTTCCAGCAGCTCTACATCCTTCTTGAAATGAGGCCTCCAGACCTGTATACAGTACTCAAGGTGTGGCTTGACCATTGCCTTATACAAGGGAATAATCACCTCCTTATCCCTGCTAGAAAAATTCCTGTACATCATTGACAAGACACCATAGGCTACTCTTGCAGCTTGTCTGCACTGCTCAGAGAACTTCATATCTGCCTGCACAATTACCCCCAGGTTTTTTCATTCTCTACCACTGTCAGTGTAGTACCACAGAGTTGATACGTTGCCCTGGGGTTGCTGTTTCCCCACATGTAGTACTTTACATTTGTCAATGTTAAACTTCATTTGCCACGTCTCAGCCCATCTGCTCAACCTTTCCAGATCCTGTTGCAGCAGCATAGCGTCAGTAGTGTCCTTAACAACCCTGCCAACCTTTGTATCGTCTGCAAACGTGGACATTAAGCTTGATATACCATTATCAATATTATTTATAAATACAGAAAACAATAATGGACCCAACACTGAACCCTGAGGGACATCACTAATAACATTAGTCCACGATGGGCAGTGTCCACTGATATGGAACAGGACCAGGATATGTCTGCCAGGGGCAAAGGTTGATGACGTTGTAGAGCGGATATCATCTTTTAAGGTCACAAAAGGTGATATAGTTGTACACGTTGGCACTAATGATATTAAGAGTAGGAGACCGGCGGAATTACTTAACAAGTACAGGTCACTGTTGAAAAAAAGCCGTGAATTAGGGTTCAATTTGAAAGTGTCTGCAATTCTGCCAGACACGATAGGAGGGAGTATATGATGAGAGCCCTGTCGATCAATTCGGCCCTGGAAAGATTGTACAAGGCTCAAGGGGTCGAATTTTTTTTTCAGCCTGGTCTGTACTTGTTAACAGGAGAGACTGCTTCTACAGGGATGGGATACACTTAAATAGAAAAGTTGCAAGAATGTTTGCTGATGCTATCGAGGCAGTGTTAGGTGGGTCGGAAAACTGCAAGATTGGGGGGATTCAAGGGCTAATAGATTAACAGTAGCCACTGGCAGAGGCGTAAGTGATTCTTGCACTGCTTCTATTGGAATGAGCAGCAGCCTGGAAAATAAGATGCAGGATATTTCAGAAACTGCTAGGAATCATTGGGGTACAAGTAAACATATGGGTTGTGTTAGGGTAGCTAAGAAAAAGAACAGGTGCATGTATACTTGCATGTACACCAATGCTAGGAGTTTAGTAAATAAATTTGATGAATTTGAGGTATTGCTAAAAACATCAAAGGCAGATATTGTTGGGATATCAGAGACATGGTGTCACACAGATATAAGGGATGCAGAACTGCAATTTGGGGAGTACAACGTCTACAGAAAAGATAGACAGGATAGGAAGGGGGGAGGGGTTATGCTATTAGTTAAGAAACACATAAAAACCAAGGAAGTGAAGCCAGTCGACATCGCTGGACAGTGCAGTGTCGAGTCAGTTTGGTGTGACATAAGCATTGGGAGATCAAAATTGAGAGTAGGAGTGTGCTATAGGCCTAATGACTCTGATGAGTATAATAAGGAACTGTACAGGGAAATAGAGTGGGCCAGTAGATCAGAGAGTCTTATAATGGGGGATTTTAATTTCCCAGATATTGACTGGAATTTGGGGGCTGGTCACTGACACACAAGCAAGGCTTTTGTGGATTTATTGGATGATTGTTTTCTACATCAACATGTTCGGGAGGCAACTAGAGAGAGTAATACTCTTGATTTGGTTATCAGTAGTGATTCTTCATGCATTAAGAATCTGCAGATAAAGGAACCACTAGGTGGCAGTGATCACAGTGTGCTGAAGTGGGATTTACTCAAAGAGGTAACTACCATTAGGGGTAAAGGGAAGGGTTATTGCTTTCGTAAAGGCGACTACGATGGACTGATACAGTATTTAATTTTCTATACAGTAGGAACAACTGATGATGTTACCAACAGCAAATTCAAAGAACTTACCTTGGAAGCTACTAGGCTTTACATACCAACTAAGAAATATTGTTCAAGGTTTAGGCCTAAATAGATGTCAGATGAACTAATGAGACATATGGCAGAGAAGAAAAATGCATGGGATACATACAAATTAACACGTGACACAGAAGCCTATGATAGATACAAGTTGATCTGTAACCAAGTTACAAAGGAGGTTAGGCAGGCGAAGGCAGATTACGAGATATCTTTGGCAAGGGATGCAAAGAAAAACAGCAAAGAGTTCTTTACTTATGTGAACTCTAGAAGGAAGGGGATGAATCAGATTGGTCCACTTGATATCGATGGGTCAACTGTTGATTGATTGATTTGGTAGTTGTTGGCGCATCGGCTTCTGTGGCCATATTGCACCTCCCAAGGTTTTTGCAGTACTTTGATCCAAGCCCGAGGCGGGAATCGAACCCGCGACCTTTGGTTTGCCAGGCAGGTACTTTACCCACTCGGCTAGCCCGGTCGGCCGGTCAACTGTTGATGATCCTGCTCAGGTAACTAACAAACTAAATGAATATTTTGCATCGACATTCACACATTAGGAGTTATTCAGCAAGGGGAATGCCAGAGGTGTATTCAACTCTGGCAGTAAGCTAGAGAATCTTGTAATAACTGAGAGTAAAGTGGAGAAGAAATTGTGGAAGATAAATACAAGAAAGGTACATGGGGTGGATGGGATCTATCCAGTTATATTAAAGGAGGCAGCAAAGGAAGTAAGCAAACCCCTAGCCATAATTATGAGAGCTTCCTTGGACTCAGGGGAGGTACCCATAGACTGGAAATATGCAAATGTGACCCCAATTCACAAAAGAGGATCAAAGGCTGACACAAGTAATTATAGACTTGTGAGTTTAACTTCTGTTCCCGGAAAATTAATGGAGGCACTGGTTAAAGAAGCACTGCAGGATCATCTAGACAAGACATCAGTTATAGCTCGGACACAGCATGGTTTTGTTAAGGGTTAATTGCCTGACCAATTTGATTGGATACTATGATGGAGTCACAAAAGAACTGGATGCAGGGAATAACTTTGATATTATATACTTGGATCTTAGAAAGGCTTTTGATACTGTTGCACACGGAAGACTGCTGCACAAATTGGAGCAGTGTGGCATTGGAGGAAATTGCTGCTATGGATAAAGGGGTGGTTGAGGGGAAGAAGACAGAGAGTGGTAATCAATGGATACTGCTCATCGTGGACTAATGTTATTAGTGGAGTCCCTCAGGGTTCAGTATTGGGTCCATGATTGTTTTCTGTATTTATAAATGATATTAATGATGGTATATCAAGCTTAATGTCCAAGTTTGCAGACGATACGAAGGTTGGCAGGGTTGTCAAGGACACTACTGACACTATGCTGCTGCAACAGGATCTGGAAAGGTTGAGCAGATGGGCTGAGAGGTGGCGAATGAAGTTTAACATTGACAAACGTAAAGTACTACATATGGGAAACAGCAACCCCAGAGCAATGTATCAACTCTGTGGTACTACACTGACAGTGGTAGAGAATGAAAGGGACCTGGGGGTAGATGTGCAGGCAGATATGAAGTTCCCTGAGCAGTGCAGATGGGCTGCAAGTGTAGCTCATGGTGTATTGTCAATGATATATAGGAATTTTTCTAGCAGGGATAAGGAGGTGATTATTCCCTTGTATAAAGCAGTGGTGAGGCCACACCTAGAGTCCTGTATACAGGCCTGGAGGCCTCATTTCAAGAAGGATGTAGAGCTGCTGGAACGAGTACAGAGAAGGGCAACAAGATTAGTGAATGGAACAAAGGGGTGCTCTTATGAAAAAAGGCTTAAGTTTTGCAAATTACAGTGTCTGGAGACTAGGCACCAGCAAGATGATCTGATAGAGGTGTATAAAGCCTTGAATGGTTTGAGCATGCTTAATGCTGATGGGATTCTTCCTCTTGCTCAGAATAATCACCTGAGAGGGCATAAATTCAAATTGAGGAAAGACAGATGTAGTTGATAGCCTAAATAAGTTTAAGGCTCAGCTGGACAGGTATTTCGAATGTGAAGGGTGAAGTGGTTATTTTGTTTTATTTTTTTATTTTTGGCTGATTCTGCATAAGCTTGCTTTCTTGCATCAAATGCCTCTACTAACGCTAATATCATAAAGTCCTTTGTTTTCGGCTAGGCACGACTGCAGACAAAAATTAAAGCTTTCCCTAGTTAATGACATTTTTTGGCATGGTCTCATACTTTTTAATTAGGTACTCAGTTCTTTTACATTTAACATCATTAGAACCCATGTGTTCACCCTAATATTGAAAACTGTGATCCTTTTCAGTAAATTTTCTAAAGTGAGCATTTAAAAGCAAAAGTAAGGTATTTAAAAAAAAAAAACCAAAACTAAAGTATTTTTTAAAAAACAAAAAAGTAAAGTTCTTTAGTCCCCCTGAGAACTAGCAACTGATCAGTTATACTGTCAATATTAGTACCAGGCAGACAGCCCGATTTTCATTCTAACCTATCTTTATTACAAAATAAATATGATCCCTGTTTCCAACAGAGTTGAGTCCCCTAATATAACTACCTCTTGATGAACTAAAACAATCTATTCTTGATGATTCATATCTGGAGTCAAACTGGGAATGGATCTTCTGGAACATCAACTGATATTCTAGCTGCTGTTCAGTCACTAGTTTTAAGTTCAAATTGTCACATTCTCTAAATCTAGAACACGGCAATGATGCATCAGTTGTACTATAATCACCAGCAAAAGCTATCATCAATTACATAGCACAGCATGAACAAGCAACAAGGCTAATTCCTTTATTATTATTAGCCTTATGGTGCAAGCAAGCCTGAGGCTTCTGCTGCACCAGCCAAAAAAAATTTGAATTACCCTGAGAGAGAGAGAGAGAGAGAGAGAGAGAGAGAACACGAGTCAGAAGTAGAAGGGAATCACCAAGAAAGAGAAGAATGATGATATCCAGCTCAGGACCCTGGGTGTGCAATTAGCTGTGGCATTACCAGTCTTACCATGGCCAAGTTTTATATCATGATATGTGGATGTTGTTGTATCAACAGTAGTTTTAGTTATGAAATATTCAAAGAAATTTTAAGAAAAAGTTACAAAAATCAAATTAAAAAAAATTCCATATATTAAAGTGTTATGGATGCTCTTGTATTAACAAACAGTTTTAGTTATGAAATATTCAAATTAATATTAACAAAATACGGTTGTGCCCCCGGTATCCGCTGATTCAGTTACCCGTGGTTAACCACGGGAAAAAAAAACTTAACACTTACTACTCATGTGTCCAATACGATGCTTTCCTTTATTTTTTACTTTGTTGATTTTAAATCAAATAGCTTCCCTTTATTTTTTACAATGTCGCATATGGTTTGGTCACCAACATTATAATGGTTCTTTAGAAATTTAGCAGATGCACCGTTTTCAAACTTTTGAATAATTTGAAAGCACAACTCTTGCGTTTGCCCATCATTTTCATGATTTCTGAAAAAAAAAAAAAAAAAAAAACCCACATCCCTGACAAATAAATAACGAAACAAAATTTGTCCTTTTGTGGTGCGATGGAACATAATCAATGCAACACACTAAATCAAACTAAACATTTGGTCAAATTTTCTTTTCTCTCTCTCTCTCTTTTTTTTTGAGTGGTAGGTGTGAAGACAGCAGGGGTTGCAAGATAATGGGTACACTAATCTCCCAAATGACAACTTATAACGCTGGTTCTTGTTGCCTTGCAAAATCTCTTTATACCTATTCTAGCTATTACTTGATTTTATAATTTCTGGTTGATTTTTTTAATTTGGAATCTAAGTGTCCCAGTTAATCCAATGCCAGTAAATAGAGTCTACTGTATTTTATTATTACCGTATTTAAATGTTGGTAATGTCTTGCTGTGTGTTTAATTTATCAATTAAACTTTATTATACGTATGTTTGTACAAGAAAATCATGTTATATATGGAGTCAGCAGGTGTTCGCTTGTATCCGCAGTTTCAGCCACCCACTGTAGGTCTTGGAATGTATCCCTTGTGAATACGGTGGTCTTACCGTATTACAGAAATCAAATAGAAAATATTACTTCTCAAATTACTACTTAAAAATGACTTGATATTATCACATATGTTCTTGTTTACACTCTGGCTTATTTTAAATACTTATTAATCAATTATTTTGACAATGAATACAATCACGGTTAATGATATGCCGTTTGTGGATCTTTCTGGAATGGTTGTTGTTGTTGTTATTTGGTTTTTTTAGGAGCATTAGCAACTAAGGCCATATTGCTCCGGGACATGCGGTGGTCATTCCCTGACCTTTCTGCATCCTCCGTATTTGGTGGTGACGGGCTCGAACCCCAGTCTAATCAAGAAGCGTGTGCTACGCACTGCTGCTCCTTCCCACCTGGCTACGGAGGCGCCCTTCTGGATTGTGTGTGTGTGTGTTCAGTGCAGAGTGTGTGAAAAAATTAGGCACAAACTTAGCGTTCTGATAGGTACTGGAGAATTCGGAGGAATTAAAATGGGACCCATCACATTCTCAGCTGTCCAACTCAATGGCAGAGCTCAAACTTCTGCATCAGGTAACAGTGGCAATCCCCAAAGAATATGCTGGTCCAACAGGAGGTAGTTATACCATAGTTTACCCATAAATTTGAGCTACGTGTAGTATAAAAGGCATCGTTTTAACTGTATCTCACTGTGGATGCCTTCACTACGAGATAGCTGGTATTGCACTACTTCAAATAAATAACATTTCTCTAGTAGAGAAGACTACTGTTATTTATTTTCAGTGGATACCACCACTCAGACGATCATTTCGAAGTTAGTTGGCTTCGTCATCAGTGAGTGGACAGGTACCCTGGTAATGCCACATGCCATTACAGTTGTGAAGTTATTGTATCTCATATTGTGGGTGCCTTCACAACAAGAATTAAAATGATGCCTTTTATACTACATACGTAGCTCAAATTTATGGGTAACCTATGGTGTATCTATACCGATATCATACAGTTAATTACCTAAAAACCCACAAGAAATTATGCTATGTGCATTTAGTCTTCTAATGCATTATTATTTATACACCATTTGACATCTCTTATATTGTGGGAATAACTTCACAACTGTGATGGCATGTTGCATTACCAGGGTACCTGCCCACTCACTGATGGTGAAGACAACTAGCTTCGAAACGATCATCTGGTTGGTGGTATCCACTGAAAATAAATAACAGTAGTCTTCTCTACTAGAGAAGCATTATTTATTTGAAGTAGTGCAATACCAGAGATTGCCTTTACAGGGATGGGATGCACTTCAATAGAAGGGAGTGCAAGAATATTTGCTGATGCTATCGAAGGAACGACAGATGGGTCAGAAAACTGCTAGCTTGGAGAGGTAAACAGACTAATAGATTAACTAGAGCTGTAGGCAGGGGTGAAAGTGATCCTTGCAATGTTTCTATTGGAACATCCAGCAGCCTGGGAAGCAAGATGAGGATTTCAAGTGCTGCTGTGGGTTGTCATGGAACTGTATTAGGGTAATTAAGAGTAAGAACAGGTGCACGTATACTTGCTGGAACACTGTAAATAAATTTATTGAATTTGAAGTACTTATTAAGTCGTCATATGATGACTCTGAAGGGATATTGGAGACATGGTGTCATTCAGAAATAAGTGATGTTGAATTTGAATTCTCTCTCTCTCTCTCGTGAAAACCAAAAATGCAAAAGTACTTGAACCTATAGTCAGTGGTGAGCTATAGTGGGCTCACGAGAGCCCATTATTTTTTTTTTTGAAAATTTGCGAGCCCATTGTTGAGATGATCATTTATTTTACAAATGAAATCCTAAATGCAATTATTGAGTATCCAGAGACGAAACTACGGCGGGACGAGCGAGCCACCCTCCCCAGCATTCGATCAGTTATGTATTTTAAAATTGCTTCATTTTTTATTTAATTACAGTCGGACATCTGTTTAACCAACTTCTTTATAGTGAATTTTTTTGTATTCCTCTTGGTAATTACATTTAAAAGTTTCCGCTGAACGAAGAAAATTTCCATGTAACAAACAAATTACGAGACAACTTTGTATGCATTGTTCTTACCTCTGGCCTTTAGGCTGTTGTTTTTGTTATTTGGTTTTTAGGACCATTAGCAACTAAGGCCATGCTCCGGGGATATGTGGTGGTCATTCCCTGACCTTTCAGCATCCTCTGTATTTGGTGGTCACAGGCTCAAACCCCAGTCTAATCAAGGACGTGCTAAGCACTGCTGCTCCTGCCCACCTGGCTACGGAGACGCTGGCCTCTAGGCAATTTAGGTAATTAGAAAGCGTGAAAGGGATTACCATTTCACAATGTTAGTGGTGTCCCTAAAACCTGCAGACATATACCGAGAAGTCGCGCTCGTCAATCTGCTTTCCATAGCCAATCAGAGGATTAAAATGATTCCCGACACGAATAATAGCCTCTGGTCAACCCATGTTGTGGTTCCCCGTTACTCTGACAAATGGACATGTTTTTCAGAAAAGTGAGTGATCCACACCTTCCAGTAAGTTTCTCCTGTCTGTGTTTACATGGTTACAGTAGCTGAATATCCGAGTGATTCCAACATTTTGCACAATATTCAAAGAACTAGTGACAGTACCAAGTAGTACAAGTGACAATACAACCCAAGCACGAGAGGCATTAGAACCTAAGGTACTAAGTACTATAGGTTCTAATGCCTATCGTGTTTGGGGTTTATATATATATAAAAAAAAAAAGTAGCAACATGGGAGGGGGGGGGGAAATTGCGGTAAGTAAGATGTTATATGAACTTTATGAAGATGAAATGTTGGCAGATTTTGAAATTTCGTAGAGGCTTTCACTGTTTAGAAAATGATCTAAAATATAATGGCACACAGGCAATAATTAAAAAAAAAAAAAACTGTATGCATTATATCACCAAACTCCAAAAAACCAGGGCAAATTAAGGATTATTGCTAAAGAACTTGATATGGAAACTATAAAAATTGGTCGTGTGTTTGGGCCATGATGAGCAGCGTGTAGCTTGTGGACGGCAATTGCGGGTTGAAGGAATTATCCTGCTTTGTGCAAACATTTTGAATCAGAAGTTAAATATTCAGGATTATTAAACTGACTTTTCAATGTGGAATTTCTTAACGATTTAACACTAACGATCGACATCCTGCAGGAGCTCTTACCTTTCAGAAGCTTTACAGAATCACTATGGTAAAAGCAGATAAATTAATTATTTGAACTATAAATGCTATTGCTAATTTGAAAAATTTCGAAGGAATCAAATTCGAAAGTAAGAACACATTTAAAAAATTACCTTGTGACAAGTTATTAAATGCAATAGAGCAATTTTAAACATATGCTAGCAGAAATTGTGGAATATGAAAGGACTTTTTGTCTTGGTGGCCAGGCGGTGAAAATCGAATAAGAAATTTAAGTTTTCTGATAAAATATGAAATAAAAATTAATGATTTTAGAGATTTTGTCAAAGACAGTTTATTTTTAAAATAAAGTGAAATTCCCTTTTCAATTAAGAAAGCCAGAAATATCTTTGAAACCATTGCAATTAGCAGTGCTGAAGCTGAGCAAGCTTTCAGCGTAATGAATAATACTGAGTGAATGAATAAATAGTGTTGACTATTTATTCACGTTGCAGATTATTATGATCTAAATGGAAAACCACTGCTTCAAATTGATCTAGATCGTTACATCAAATCATTCCTCTGTAATCATCGCTCAGCTATTGAGCAAAGCAGAAGATCGACAACAAATATTAATAAAGAAGTAAATTGCATGCGGCAATTTTTAGAATAAATTTTTCTTGAATATTAAAAAAAAAAGACGGAGAAAGCAAGTTGTGTGTGTGCCGAGCACGCGCGGTAGATGGTTTATGTGAAACATCCTTCGCATTTATTTTAGGTATTTTGATTACGAAATAAAACAGCTTTTGTATTGTAAATATTTTACAATTAATATATTCTATTCGCAATATATCTATTCGCAAATTTTCTTAATTTCTGGAAGACAAGATACAATGGATTTATGATAACTAAAGTAAGAGATGTATACTTGCGATTGCAAGTATACATCTAAATGTCTCTAGAAAACAGCATCGATTGAAGTACCTATCTTGTAGTTGAAATGACCGATCTTGTAGTTGAAACGACGTACGCAGCTGTTAGGGGCACCTAACAATGAAATGTAACAAAAATGCAAGACAAAAAAGAAATTGTTGACAAATATTTGTATTGCTAGTCATATGACAAATACTTGTATTGTTGCAATCATACTTACTGCAGTAGTAACTTCAGGAAGCATGATTGTGATGTTATACTATTCAAAAATTCTAAAAAGAACTTCAGACACTATCGTATCTGGGTATCATCATTAGGGGACCACCAGGTTTTTATGGTTTTTTTTTTTTTTTAGATAGACCTTATACACACACTTATACGCATGGTTAAGGGGGTAACAAGTCCCATCTGTCCTCCCCCCCTGAATCCGCTCCTGACTCGAGATATCATACTGGTCAGTCACAAAAAATGCATCATGTGCACTAATCACCCCACTAGCAGTGCGAGCGTGGGAAGCACCTCTGGTGGAAACCTCGGATTACATCACTTCCGTGATCGATCAAATTAGGAGATAGAAAGTCAGAAAAACTGAGAGCCCATTGTTAAAATATTCACATCTCACCACTGTCCACAGTACTTAGTAACTCTGCATGGGTTAAAAGTTAAGATGATGAGAGAAGATAATTATTGATATTAGACTTAAATTCCTGTATATTGCAATTTTCAGGAAATTGTATGAAGGGAAGTGGTTCCAGAAAATGGGTTGAAGAAATAAATGAGAAAGAAAAAAAAAGTTGGTTCTGTGAGTTTGAAGTTGGACAGTACAGGATGCTGACTGGTTGTGGAATGTGTTTGGAAGAGAGAAGTGGAATTGTGGATTGCACCAGTAATAATGGAAGTATCTAAAGAAAAGGCATGTAGCAGAGACAGAGTAGGGATGCTTTGTAAGAGATGAGTCATTAATTAACATCACAGCCCTCCTCTGAATGGAGTCTACAGGCCTAAGACAGGTTATGGTACAGCTGATTTGGGATTTGTAAAGACTAGCAATTTGGAAGAAAGGTAACACCGGGAGCAAAAGAGAAAATTCAAGTTTTTAGATAACACAGGAAGCAATATTTGTGATATGCTTATGCCAAGAGAGATTAGAAGTAAGGGTAACCCCTAATAGAGATACTTGTTGTCAAGATTTCTGAATATTGCCAAAGATAAGTATAGGAACAGAAATCTTTTTGTGAGATATAAGACATGACTGAGTTTTGGACAGATTGAAAGTACCTAAGTTATTTTTGCCCACTGTAAAATTATCTGGAGATCAGCATTTAAGGAATTGGTAGTGGATATTTGAGAAGTTGAAACTGTTTGTGCAGGGCAAATTTTCTCAAACTAGAAGGCTGAATGAAATGTGCTATCATCAGCAAAAGCATGGATAAGATTTCCAGTCAATGGAAAGTCATTAAAAAGTAAGAAAACAGTGAGAGAAAGAACTGAACTTTGGAAAACACCAGCACTAGTAATAGCAAATGATGAAAGAAAGTAAGCTTTGTAGTGAAGTTTTTTTTTTATTATTATTTTATTATTAGCCATATGGGTCAAGGAAGCCTGAGACTTATGCTGCACAAGCCAAAAAAAAAAAAAAAAACTGATTTTTTTTTTTTTTTGATTTGGTAGTTGTTGGCGCATCGGCTTCTGTGGCCATATTGCACCTCCCAAGGTTTTTGCAGTACTTTGATCCAAGCCCGAGGCGGGAATCGAACCCGCGACCTTTGGGTTGCCGGGCAGGTACTTTACCCACTCGGCTAGCCCGGTCGGCAAAAAAAAAAAAAAAAAAAAAAAAAAAACTGAATTACCCTGAGAGAGAGAGAGAGAGAGAGAGAGAGAGAGAGAGAGAGAGAGAGAGAGAGAGAGAGAGAGACAGAAGTAGAAGGAAATCTTGGAAATTAAACCTGATATACCTTCATCAATATCATTGATAAATACTGAAAACAACAATGGGACTAACACCAAACCCTGGGGAAATCCACTAATAACATTTGTCCACAAAGAGCAGTGTCCATTGATTACCACTCTCTGTCGTCTCCCACTCAGCCATCCCTTTATCCATTGTAGCAATATACCCTTAATGCCATATCTCTCCAATTTGTATAGCAGTCTTCCATGTACAACAGTATCAAAAGCTTTCCTGAAATCCAAGTATATGAAAATTATCAAAATTATTTTTGGCATTCAGTTCCTTTGTGACCACTAGGGCTTGCATAAAACCGAGAAATTTCAAAACCGAGTTTAACCAAAGTTTACTTTTAAAACCAATTTTCTCAGACTTAGGGAAAATAATTAAAAGCTTATATAACACAGGTATTTATTTTATCTTGGGTCGATTGTACAAAATTATAAAATTGTATTCAAATCCTTTGAATAAAAACTATCTTCTCGTATAGTAAACAAAAAATAATAATAATAATAAATAAATAAAAATAATGTGAAAAAAAAAACAGCTTGGGGAAATTACTATTTATTGCTCAGCTTTTTTCTGAAAATGATCCTTTAAAAAAACACAGTATATTAAGCATTTTTCCTGATAGACTTGACCTTATTTTTGTGTTAAAGAGACCAGTGATCGAAAATACTCTCAGATTGGACATTTGTTGGTTTAATAGTCAGCAGTGCTCTATAAACTTTCTCCAGCTTTTCACTTCTACTGCTAGTTGCCTCCAAAATTTTAAATTCTTTGCTGATTTCCAATTCACTCAGATATTTTGAAGGCTCTTCAGTTAATCTCTTTATTACACTATCATACTCTCGCACGAGTATCTCCAAACATTGTAACTAGACTAGTCTGTTTTCTTCTAAAAGAACAGTTCTTTCATTTTCAGTTTCTTAATTCAATACTAAGGATATCCTGAAAAAAGGCCTCTGAGGTTGGGCAAATTCATATTTTAGCAATAAATCAGCTCATACACCAACCACAAGAATAAGTATTTTTCTGTGACTAAAATATTTACGAATTAAAATAAAATAAATATTTACAATAACGCAGCACGTCCAAATATAACAGGCTCACGGTACTTATACACGTGGTGCAATCGGCACATGGTCTGAACTGGAAGCGGAAACAGCTCGGGAATGTGTCAAAACCTTTCATCCGTACTTAGGATGATAGTTTCAAACAGAGGATGCATACGCATACTCTATCCCTATTCATAATATTGCGGTCGGATGAACAGATTTGTAGGCTCTCGAGCCATTTACGGTTCCAGAACCCATGCGCTCGATCCACAATAACCGCATCCTCTGGGGAGATTTGATGCTGCTTCTCCCAAAAATGTTCGGCCACAGCAGACTTATTGTAATCAGTGGTTTTTATAGCATATGCATGCTCCCCCAGACGATCCTTGAGCCGTCGTTACTGGTCTCTAGGATAGGCCCTAGGCTTAAAACTTCAGTGTTTAAAAAAACCTATGTGCAGAGGCCAGTACACCCATTATAGTTCAGCACAAGCTGGGCAGCATAAGAATAGTGTAGTGAAAGCTGTATTAGATAGAGCAGGGTCACACTGCACTACCTCTGAGGACAAAGAATGTGAAATTAGACGAGTCACAGCAGACCTTAGAAAATGCGGATACCCCCAGAGGATCATAGACAGGTTTAGTTGACGAATAGAGTCCAGCCATCAGGAACTGTTTGTTCCTATGGCTACCGCATACATTCCTTACTATCCGGGCCTTACTGAGCATCTTGCTAGAGTTTTGCGGGGTTATAAAACACGCTGTGTGCAGCTTCCAGGGCGGAGGTTGCACACAGTGTTGTCTCAGGTAAAAGACCCAACAGCAAAGGACCCGAGTAGTGGAGTAGTATACAGGATAAAATGCCCGGATTGTGGGGAATGTTATGTGGGCGAGACAAAACGACGGCTCAAGGATCGTCTGGGGGAGCATGCAAATGCTATAAAAACCGCTGATTACAATAAGTCTGCTGTGGCCGAACATTTTTGGGAGAAGCAGCATCAAATCTCCCCAGAGGATGCGGTTATTGTGGATTGAGCGCATGGGTTCTGGAACCATGAATGGCTCAAGAGCCTATGAATCTGTTCATCCGACCACAATATTATGAATAGGGACAGAGGTATGCGTATGCATCCTCTGTTTGAAACTATCATCATAAGTACAGATGAACGGTTTTGTTTGACACGTTCCCAAGCTGTTTCCGCTTCCAGTTCAGACAATACGCCGACTGCACCACGTGTATAAGTACCGTGAGCCTGTTATATATGGACGTGCTGCAGGAAGTTTTGTTACTGCTGAGGAAGGAAGCCAATGCTTCCGAAAGCTCCAGAGATTTTATCATTTTTATCGCTTTTAATCCGGTTTATTTTAGTGCATTTTATCACAAGGATTTTATCACAGTTTTAATGTTTTTTACATGTACATAATTTAATTTAATAGCAGTTTTTGTAAATATTTATTTTATTTTATTTTAATTTGTAAATATTTTAGTCACAGTAAAATACTTATTCTTATGGTTGGTGTATGAGCTGATTTATTGCTAAAATATTCAATGCTAAGACTCCTTCGGAATGTTTTGCAAATAATCTCTGATAAATCTCTTCAGCATGCTTTTTGAAAACTTGCTTACTTGGATAATCAAAAGTTCTTGAACCTGAATCTTCTTTCCTAAACTTTTTGGGGTTGTGTAGATAGCTCAGCAAAGCCACAGTTTGGCAATTTTGTCTTGCATTGTAACACTGCAAAAGGCTTTGGTAAAACTTTAAGGCAAATGGGTTTTCTGCTGTATCAATCTTGGCAAGCAGAAATTCTATTGAAGACTGCTTTAAGTAAGTCTGTATCTTCTGAGGTTATAGCCTTCAGAATCATTTCAACTGGTTGCAAAGTTACACATAGCAATTCAAGTGTTTTCCAGTCATCGTCAGACACAGCTTCAGTTGACAGTACTGCACATAAAGCATTTGGAATGCAATTTTTCAATTTCAAAAATCTCTCAATCATATAGAATGTGTTATCCCATCTAGTCTTGCAATCTAATATAAGTTTATATTCTTTCCCATTAAATTTTGCTTTAGCAAAATTTTGTAATATGTCATTTTTGGTAGGCGATTTTCAAAAAAGCTTGCAAATTTTTCTGACTTTGTTAATAGTTTGTGCAATATTGGCCATTGGATTGAAGAAATAAATGAGCTCATCGGTAAAGTCGGTTTGATAAAGCATGCTTTGCTGTCTTTCTTCAACTTCTTCATCATCACTACTTTCTTCATTGTCTTTGGGAGACTCAGAGACTGTGGCACCATAAATGGTTTGCTTTTTCATAAACTACATCTATAACTAACTGACAGATGTATACAATGGGCTATACATTGTTGATGATCAAGCGTAATTTGCTCGCCAAACTTAATCGTCGTTGCTGCTCCATCGGTGATACAGGCAACAATATCCTCATTCAAGTTCAAACCAAATTCCTTCAAGTGTCCATTCACAATTTGCTCAGTTCTTCTGCTATCAAGTGAACCATTAATCTCAATAAGACCTAATGACTAATGATTGTCTTTTGAATGCACATTTATATTCATATACCTTTTATTTTGTATAGACATATTCGTCTAGAGTCAATGCATACCGTGCACCCAAAACCAATGAATTTTTGAAATGCTGAATGAGTTCTTCTTTCTTAGTTTTATAATAATTCAGACCCATATTTTTAATTCCATTCACTGAGGCTGGTGGTAATTTATCATATTTATTTCTCTGAAGGTGAAGGCTTGATTGTATAAACTCACTTTTGGCAATTGAATTAAAAGAAAATCCATCTAAAGCAGCTAATTTTGAAATCTCTTCTTCCATAGATTTATTAACGATAAAGTTTTCTAATGTTCTTACCATTTTTTACGGGAGGTTCACTGTTATCTTGTTTAATGTCAATCTGATGCATTTTCTTTAAATGCAACATCAAAGATGATGTAGATCCTCCAGATGACTTCATTATCTTCTGACATTTCAAACATTGTGCTTTATCTTTGCTTTTTTGAACAAAAAAATTCCATACATTTGATTTCATGTTAGACATATTAAGAGTAATAAATATTAATTAGTAGGAATTTATATCACCGACAATTTTAAATAAAAATATTGAAGATAACAAAGGCACAATACTATGCATCACTCCTGCAAGCACTGAATGAAGAGTCTAAACGAGGCAAGTTTCAAAATTTTCACGAAAGAATTTTATTTATATACTTGCAATTTTTTTCCCCCCAATTAAATCTATTGTATTTTCAAAATTACATAAAAGCTAAATTTGGATAAGTTGCTTTTTGGAGACCATTTGATCGCAAATTTAATAGGAATAAAGAAGCAAAAAACTTTCTACGTTTGAAATTTGATGCAATATTCACAGAATCTGTTTCTAGTGGGTAACCACCAATAAGACGCATTCCATAACTTGCCTGGCGAACAAGATAGATGGAACGGAGAAATGTTGAGCATTTTCTTTTACGTTAACCCTCCGACTCACTCAGTCGTAAATGAGTACACCTGCATTGTGCCATGATACAGGTGGGAAGATAAAAAAGTACCCCCTTCCTAGATTTGGGCCACTTGCCCATGAGATTCATCATCATCATCATCAGCCATTTTCAATCCACTGCAGGATGAAGGCCTCTCCAGCAACTTTCCAGTTCCTTCTGTTTTGACCACTGGCCATCCATTTACTACCCACAAACTCATGAATTTCATCTATCCATCTCTGCCTTTGTCTTCCAGGTTTTCTTCTAGTTCCTCTTGGATACCATTCTGTTATTTTCTTAGTCCATCTGTCATCATGTCTTCGAGCTATGTGTCCTGGCCAAGACCATTTTAGTTCTTTAGTTTTGATAAGAATGTCCTTTACTTCAGTTTGCTGCCTAATCCATGTGTTTCTCTTCTTATCTAACAGTCTGATTCCCAATATAATTCATTCCATTCTTCGCTGTGTAGTTCTCAGCTTCTCTTCCATTCTTTTGGTGAGTGCCCAAGTTCACTTCCATAAGTCATGGTGGGGAGTATACATTGGTTCATTATTTTACGTTTCAGTCAAACTGGGATATTGCTCTTCAGTATGTGACTATATTTCCTGAATGCTATCCATCCAAAATTTATTCTTCTCTTGACTTCTAGCCATTTATCATTATTACAGCTAATAACTTGTCCCAGATAAGTATATGACTCCACCTTTTCAATTACTGCTCCTTCAATCATTATTTCCCTTTCTGTGGCATACTTGTTCATCATTACTTTTGTTTTAGCCATATTCATCTTTAGTCCAAAATCCTTACTAACTGTGCATAACTGATTAAGATTTTCCTCTAATTCTTTGGGATCGTGGCTTATGACCACAATGTCATCTGCAAATCATAAATGGTTTAGGTACTCTCCGTTCACATTGACTCCTTTCTGCGACAGTCTACTCTTCTGAAAGCTTCCTCAAGGGCAGCAGTAAACAGCTTTGGAGATATTGTATCTCCTTGTTGAACTCCTTTCTCGATTTTAAATTTGCTACTGTCTTTGTCTAGTCTAATAAAGGAGGTAGCACTCTCATATATTTTCTTCAAAATCATAATACATGGGGTATCTATGCCTTGTCTTTCCAGCACCCTAAACATTGCCTTATGCTGTATGGAATCAAATGCCATTTCATAATCCACAAATGCCAGGCATAATGGTGTTTTATATTCATTTGCTTTCTCCATTAGCTGTGATATTACGTGAAGGTGATCCATAGTTGAGAATCCTGTCCTAAAGCCAGATTGCTCTTTCGGTTGATTCTCATCAAGTATTCTTTCTAATCTGTTAGTAATGACCCTTGTGAACAACTTGTAGATGTGGGATAACAAGTTAATTGGTCTATAATTTCCAATTTCTGATTTATCTCCTTTCTTATGCAGCAATGAGATTCATACCTAAACATAAAATAAAATAAAAAAACATGTTTAAAACATAAAGCAGTTGAACGATCCAGACAAACGAACAAACAAAAGAAAATGTGCGTAACAAAAAACTATATTTGAGGGCTAACTAAGAAAATATTCGAATCCGGTTTTAGAAGCTCAGTTTCGGTTTTAACAACTCAATATGAAACCCGTTTTAACTGGTTTGCAAGCCCTAGTGACCACATCATAGTATCCAATCAAATTGGTCAAACCCATGCTGTGTCTTAACTATTACTGCAGTTTTGTCAAGATGATCCTGCAATGCTTCTTTAACTAGTGATTCCATTATTTTCCTGGAACACAAGTTAAACTAACAAGTCTGTAGTTACTTGTGTCACCTTTTGAACCCCCTTTGTGAACTGGTAATATATTTGCACACTTCCAGTCCATGGGGACCTCTCCTGAGTCCAAGGAACCTCTCATAATTATGGCTAAGGGTTTGCTTACTTCCTTTGCTGCGTCCTTTAATATAACCGGATAGATGCCGTCCACCCCAGGTGCCTTCCTTATGTTTAACTTCAACAATTTCTCCTCCACTTTGCTGTCAGTTATTACAAAATCGTTTAGCTACCTGTTGGCATTTGATAAACTTCTGGCACTCCGTTAATTGAATAACTTCTCGTTTGAATGTAGATGCAAAATACTCATTCAGTTTATCAGCTACCCGAACATGATCATCAATAGTCAACCCATCTATGTTAAGTAGTCCAATGTGATTCATCCATTTTCTTCTAGAGTTTACATAAGTAAAGAACTCTTTGCTGTTTTTCTTTGCATCCTTTGCCAAAGATTTCTCGTAATCTTCCTTCGCCAGCCTAACCTCCTTTGTGGCTTGATTACAGACTAGTTTATACTTGCCATAGGCTTCTGTGTCACCTGATACTTTATATATGTATACTAATATGTATCCCATACATTCTTCTTCTCTGCCACGAGCCTCATTAATTCATCTGACATCCATTTAGGCCTAAACCCCGAACAGTATTTCTTAGTTGGAATGAAAAGCCTAGTAGCCTCCAAAATTAAGTCTCTGAAGGCTTCCCAATTTAGAATTCAACGTTGGTAACATCATCAGTTCATCCCACTGTACACATTTAAAATTTGTCTGAGACCTCTGTAGTCATCTTTATGAAAGCAAAAAAGCCTTTCCCTTTAGCCTTGATGGTAGTTACATTTTTAAGTAATTCTCACATTATTATTACTACTAGCCATATAGTGCAAGGAAGCCTGAGGCTTATGCTGCACCAGCCAAAAAAAAAAAAAAAAAAAAAATTTTCCCGAGTTACCCTGAGTGAGAGAGAGAGAGAGAAGTAGAAGGAAATCACAAAGAAAGAGAAGAATGATGATATCCAGCTCAGGACCCTGGGTGTGCCAAGCCCATACTCACTAGATGTGAGCCCCTGGGGGTACATTGTGATCACTGTCACCCAACATTTCCTTTATATGCAAATTCTTAATGCATGAATAATCACTGCTGATAATCAGATCAAGAGTATTACTCCCTCTGGTTGCTTCTTGAACATGTTTCTGTAGAAAACAGTCATCCAATAAATCCACAACTCTTGCTAGTGTGTGAGTGACCAACTCAAGTTCCAGTCAATATCTGGAAAGTTAAAATCCCCCACAAGACATTCTGATTTACCGGCCCACACTATTTCTCTGCACAATTGCTCATTATACTCATGAGATTCATTAGGCCTATGATAAAACCTACTCTCATTTTTTCTTTCCCAGTGCTTATTTCACACCAAACAGACTCAACACTGCATTGTTCACCAACATCAATTGGATGCACTTCGTTAGATTTTGTTTCTTAACTAACAGCATAACCACTCTTCACTTGCTGTACACATTGTACTCCCCAAATTCCAATTCTGCACTGCTTATGTCTGTGTGACACCATATCTCATATCCAAACAATATCTGCCTTTGATGTATCGACTAGCACTTCAAGTTCATCAAATTTATTAACTATACTCCTAGCATGTGTGTACATGCAAGTATACATGCACCTGTTCCTACTCTTAGTTACCCTAACACAGTCCATGTATTTACTTATTCCACTATGACTCCTAGAAGTCCTGGAAATCTCCATTACCTTGCTTTCCAGGGTGCTGCTTATTCTAATAGAAGCAGTGCAAGAATCACTTTTGCCTCTGCCTGGTTGCCACTGTTAACCTTTTAGTCTGTGTTCCTCCCCCCCCCCCCAAGATAGCAGTTTTCCGACCCACCTAACACTTCCTTGACAGCATTAGCAAATATTCTTGCACTATTTCTATTTAAGTGTACCCCATCCCTGTAGAAGTGGTCTCTCCTGTCAAACAGACCAGGCTGAAAAAAATTCTACTCCTTGAGCCTCGCACAATCTCCCTAGGGCTGAATTGATCGACAAGGCGTCGATCAATTCAGCATTGTGAATGTCGATCAAATTGATCGACATTCACAAAGGAGGATCAAAAGCTGACACAAGCAATTATAGACCTGTGAGTTTAACTTCTGTTCCAGGAAAATTAATGGAGGCACTAGTTAAAGAAGCACTGCAGGATCATTTAGACAAGACTTCAGTTATAGCTCGGACACAGCATGGTTTTGTTAAGGGAAAGTCTTGCCTGACCAATTTGATTGGATACTATGATGCAGTCACAAAGGAACTGGATGCAAGGAATAACTTTGATATTATATACTTGGATCTTAGAAAGGCTTTTGATACTGTTGCACATGGAAGACTGCTGCACAAATTGGAGCAGTGTAACATTGGAGGCAAATTGCTGCTGTGGGTAAAGGGGTGGCTAAGGGGGAGAAGACAGAGAGTGGTAATCAATGGACACTGCTCATCGTGGACTAATGTTATTAGTGGAGTCCCTCAGGGCTCAGTGTTGGGTCCATTATTGTTTTCTGTATTCATAAATGATATTGATGATGGTATATCAAGCTTAATGTCGAAGTTAGCAGACGATACAAAGGTAGGCAGGGTTGTCAAGGACACTACTGACACTATGCTGCTGCAACAGGATCTGGAAAGGTTGAGCAGATGGGCTGAGAGGTGGCAAATGAAGTTTAACATTGACAAATGTAAAGTACTACACATGGGAAACAGCAACCCCAGAGCAACGTATCAACTCTGTGGTATTACACTGACAGTGGTAGAGAATGAAAGGGACCTGGGGGTGGTTGTGCAGGCAGATATGAAGTTCTCTGAGCAGTGCAGATGGGCTGCAAGAGTAGCTCATGGTGTATTGTCAATGATATATAGGAATTTTTCTAGCAGGGATAAGGAGGTGATTATTCCCTTGTATAAGGCAATGGTCAGGCCATACCTAGAGTACTGTATACAGGCCTGGAGGCCTCATTTCAAGAAGGATGTAGAGCTGCTGGAACGAGTACAGAGAAGGGTAACAAGATTAGTGAATGGAACAAAGGGGTGCTCTTACGAAGAAAGGCTTAAGATTTGCAAATTACAGTGTCTGGAGACTAGGCACCAGCGAGGTGATCTGATAGAGGTGTATAAAGCATTGAATGGTTTGAGCATGCTCAATGCTGATGGGATCCTTCCTCTCGCTCAGAATAATCACCTGAGAGGGCATAAATTCAAATTGAGGAATGACAGATGTAGGATAGATGTGCGGAAATTTGCCTTTAGCCAGCGAGTGGTTGGTTGGTGGAACAGACTTCCATCCCTTGTCGTGGAAGTTGATAGCCTAAATAAGTTTAAGGCTCAGCTGGACAGGTATTTTGAACGAACAGAGACGTGAAGTGGGAGTGGTTTTTTTTTTCTTTTTTTTTTTTTTTTGGCTGATGCTGCATAAGCTTGCTTTCTTGCATCAAATGCCTCTACTAATGCTAATGCTAAAGGCTCTCATCATATACTTCCTCCTATTGTGTCTGGACAGAATTGCAGATGCTTTCACATTCAACCCTAACTCGTGACTTTTTTTCAACATTGACCTGTACTTGTTGAGTAAATCTGCAGATCTCTTACTTTTAATGTCATTAGTTCCAACGTGTACTTCTTTTGTGCCTTTCTTTTGCTTGATGCACAGGAGTGAGCTCTGTCGTTGAGCTGGGCAGCTGAGAACTTGATGGGGGCCCTCATTAATTTTTTTCGACGGCATTTACCCTACACCTCAAGCTCTCATAGACACCCACCAGACAGCTGAGTGGTGCCTAATTTCTCAACACTCTAGACACCTAGCACGCACAAAGGCATCCTCCTGTCTAGAAACCTTCCGTTTGATCTGTGATCCAATATACATTCTGTCTGTGTCAATCCACTGGAAATATACTGACTCATATTACCCATCTGTGGACAAATTAAATGGAAAAGAGAAACTCAAGCAGTTGCTCTTGACATATAAAAGGTCTTTGATCATGTTTGGCATAAAGGTCTTCTAAATAAGCTTCCTTACTTATAGTTTGCCAGCTTTTATTTTAAATCGGGTATCCAGTTTTCTCTCTGACCACTTATTGTGGGTGACGGTTTGTTTGTTTGTTATTGGTTTTTAGGAGCATTAGCAACTAAGGCCATATTGCTCCAGGATATGTGGTGATCATTCCCCGACCTTTCCGCATCCTGCGTATTTGGTGGTAATGGGCTCGAACCCCGGTCTAATCAAGAAGCGTGTGCTACGCACGGCTGCTCCTTCCCGCCTGGCTACGGAGGCACCGCCAGTGATGGTAGATGGCTCTGTTGTCTTCTAGCTTCCGGGGGCTCACATTGTTGATTTCGTTCTACTTCTGCCTCTCTCTCTCTCTCTCTCTCTCTCTCTCTCTTTCTCTCTCTCTCTCTCACACACACACAGGTAATTCAGTTTGTTTTTTTTTATGTTTGTTGTTGTTAATGACAGTATGCTACTCCAACTGGATTAGGAGTAGCACACTGTCGTTAAAGTGGAAAAATGGGCTGAGAAGTGGTAACTGAAGTTTAACATTGACAAATGCAAAGTACTGCATATGGGTAGCAATAATCAAAGAGAAACGTACCAACTGTGTGGTACTACACTCAGGGAAGTGGAAAAAGACCTGGGGGTAACTGTGGAGTCAAATACGAAGTTTGCTGAGCAGTGCAGACTGGCTGCCAGGGCAGGTCATGGAGTCTTGTCAATGATATATAGGAATTTTGCTAGCAGGGACAGGGAGGTGATTATCCTGTTATACAAGGCAATTGTCAGGCCACACCTAGAGTACTGTGTACAGGTCCGCAGGCCTTATTTTAGGAAGGATGTAGAGTTGCTCGAACGAGTAGAAAGAAGGGCAACAAGATTGGTGAGGGGTGCTCTTACCAAGAAAGGCTTAAAGTTCTGCAAATTGCAGTGCCTGGAGAGTAGGCACCTGCAGTGTGATCTGATTGAGGTTTATAAGGCTTTGAATGGGTTGAGCAAGCTGCATGCTGATAGGGATTCTTCCTCTTGCTCAGACTAAGAACCTGAGGGGGATCTGTTTCAAATTGAGGAAAGAAAGTTGTAGAATAGATGTGCGGAAATTTGCCTTTAGCCAGCGGGTAGCTGATTGGTGGAACAGGGTTCCATCTTTTGTTGTGGAAGCTAATTAGACTAAATAAATTTAAGGCTGAGCTAGACAGGCATTTAGATCTAATGGAGGAGTGAAAGGGAGGGTTTTTTTTTTTTTTTTGTTTGGCTGATGCTGTATAAACTTGCTTTCTTGCATCGTATGCCTCTACTAATGCTAATAATTTCTAGGAGTTGGCAGTTAATGGATTTCTACATTATATTAGAAAGAGTAGAAGAAAGTGGAATGGGATGATAACTGGATGGGAAGGATTTGTCACTCTTTTTAGGGACTGAATGAATATAAGCAAATTGTGGTGGCTATGTGGTTAGGATTGTCAGGTGCCGTACTGTGCGGTCACGTGTGTTGCTCTCAGTAATCATTAAATTTTCAAGCAAAAGGAAAAACACCAGTGGTATAGGAAAGTGTAAATAGGTGACCAAGAACAGAAACAAGCTCAATAGCACAGGTTTTGAGAACAAGTGGAGAAATACATCACGACCTGGCACTTTCTTGGCATCAAGATTTCAAAATTCTTCTGACATCTGTTTGATTTAGATCACACAAAACACTGAATGGAGTGTACTGGGAATGACAAGAGGTGGTTTACCAAGATTATCGATACTAGAGTTAGAAGAAAAGTAAGATGCTAGCAGGTCAGCGTTATCTTTAACTGAGGTGGTAAAAAGAACCACTGTGTTTTAACAGAGTAAAAGTAGACATGGAGAAAAGTTGCTGCCAAGCATTCTGGTCTCTCAGCAAGAGAGACCAGAATGCTTGACTACCATTTGCACAAGGAGTTTTCTACTCAGTCTGTTCAAAATATACCTTTGGTGTAGGCAGAAAAGGATGCAAGCCAATTGCAATACTATCTTGAACAGGCTTTGCACATTTATTGGAGGTTGTTGTTTGGGTTTTAATGGTGCATCAGCAACTAGGGCTATAATGCACCAAACAGTTATTGGAAAACAATGATTTAGATAAAGGATGGGATTTTAAGGTGGAGTGTGAAATAAACCACTTCATTCCTAGAAAAATAATTTTACTCAACACGATATGAGCAAACATTAACATCATATTTTAAAACAGTAATCCAACCAAAGAAAAGAATATAAATTTCATAGGTCATCCTGTTTAGCATTCACGAGGTTAAGAACAGCGAAAAGAGAATGGCTCCACTGGAGAAGAGACGATTACCAAGTTATGATCTGAGGATTCCAGAGGACCACTCACTTCAACCAGGTGCTTGGAAGGGTTACTGCTGAGAAAAAGATCAAAAGTGGTGGCTATGTGGTTAGGACTGTCAGGTGCCGGACTGTGCGGTCACGTGTGTTGCTCTCAATAATCATTAAAAATAATATAGTTATGCCTAAGTTTATAAGGTGATTTTAGTATCATTATACTCCTCAAATGACTCTGAAGAAGACACCAACTTCAAGGTGACCAAGGCACCCAGGTATTTATTATTTGCAGTTCTTTTTCATATTGCAGAATCTCATAATGGACATGATCAAGCTGTATTAACGCGCTGACAATTCTGACAAACGGTAAGTGGTGACCAGCACCACTTACCACTGCCAGCTACAGGTCAAGGTCAGGCTGCACCGCTGTAGGCTAGTACTTGCAGTCAGTTGCCCTGGTGATACGCATCAATTACTAATTCCTGGAAATTCACCCCCACCCCAGGAAAGAGATTAACTGCATTCCTAAAGTCTGTGACAAGCTTTCTGAACTAAATACCATGAATTTAGCCTGTTAAACCTTCAAACACGAGCATTTTTCCATCAAACATCACCGAGTTAAATGAAGTCTTCACCGCAGCTGAATGTAAATTAAACACTGATCCATGCATTATCTGTGTTACATGCTACACTACGTTTTGTGGATCATGCCTAAAAATTGATTTAAAAAAGATGAACAAGCAACGGATGCAATTTGTCTTTCATGCAAGGAAATACCTGATAGTGAGTCCCTCAACAGTGGATCAAAGGCACCTCCCCAACATAATGAGATACCCTGCACATCAACTGAAACTGCATCATCTGCACAGAAAAATAAAGCCATCCTACCACACCCCAGTGGAAGTACCACACCGGTAACTTACAATCAGCAGGTACAAATCGCCGATGGCAATTTGCACAGCAGTTCCACACAGCCCTGAAGGAGTCATATATGACGTAGCTACCTCGGCCACAAAGTGCTGCTAAACAGAAACAACTCTGGTGCACAGGGAAAACTGCCTGCAGATAAGTGATGATTATAAAAACTCAGTTGAATATGCTTATTAATGAGATTAAGCAAATTAAAGCCCAAAACTCAAGCCTACGTGAAGAAATACAACAACTCAAGACAAGTACAGTGGATTCTGGTTAATCGGGGCAACCGTTTATTTGGGGAAATTCTTAAAAAACAGAACCCAATTGAGAAAATAGCCAGGGTTTACTTCACTTAATTGGGACAAAATGCCCTTTAATCGGGACAGGAGACCGCATCACTGAAGATTACCCTACGATTGTCTCCGACTGTACCACATAGTTCAGTCAGATTTCTGGAGGTCACAACCATAAAACAATACAAACAATTAGCAGTCACCTGTTTATTGGGCTTTTGTGTTAGTGAAATCTCATAAACTGATAGTAAACTCGATCTTATTGAATTTGCAATAATATTGACAGCTAGAATTCTGTGGGTTATTATGGTAAAAATGTGTTTACACTTCTATGGAATCTTTAATCATATAAAAAAAATAATTTTCAGAATATTCTCTTCATTCCTATTTTTAAAGCTTCATAATTTGTCACTCCGTTCTCACTTGCGCGTATCGTGTTACTTGCAATTTGTGTGCTGTGTTCTTTGTTATTGATTGCTTATCTTTTTACTTTTTTAAATTTTAACCCCCACCCACAAATGACAGTGAACAGAAATATCAACTAGTTTAGTTAGTATGTACATATTACAGTACGTATTAATTCTTTCGATTATCACGTATATTCTTCCGAATTTCACGTATCATTTAATATTTTAATTGGCAAGGTAATAAAGGGTAAATTTGTACTTAATATATCTTTACTTTTATAGCCTGTAGATAACATTCCTCCTATTTTCGCTAATTAGAATCGCTGTTTAATAGAATTAAAATTCAATATTGGGGCAGCCGCTTAATCGGGCCAAAATGCACTAGTCCCGATGTGTCCCAAATAACCGGAATTGACTGTAATTACAAATAAATTCACTGTAGTGAACCAGCCTTCTACTATAGAACCCAACATTCAAAATGGCAAAGGAGTTACACCAAAAGAATACAAGGTACCAGCATATTGTGATGGTCAATAAAGTACAAAACAATCCACTAATCAGCTCAACAGCAAAGATTCAGATTTCGGTGAAGTAACTCTCCCAAACCTGCATCTAACATCACTGGAGATAGCCACTCAAAGACCTCTCAGGTGGCCCTCTCTACAGTATCAACCCTAAATAATACCAAACCTAAAATGTTAGAGCAGACAATCCATACTGGAAAGGGTCCATCAATACCCATATTTGCAGAAGTAGTCACCAGCTAAAAAGATGTTCATAATATCCAAAAGATCCCACCAGCAAGTTTCACAAACTGCATCCACTCCCTGCAAAAGGTCTCATCTCGCTGATCAACAGGTTCTGGCAGTAGTGGCACTCATTTTCTTTTTTAACATTTGGAAAAGAAACCGGGATGATATATTCAACCTATCAAAAAATGTAATGTGGAAGACAAATGGGAAAAACAGGTGGCACACAACACTCCACTAAGGGAAATCACTCACGGTCATACAATATCACAGCTGCCCAGACTCGGGAGCAAATCTTTGTTTCCCGACTGGAACCAACTACTAAACCAGGAAGCATTAAGGCCATGTTTGCAGAACTTCACGGAATAAATATTGATGCAAGACAGAGAAGAACTAGGTACCCAACTTATGCATATTTCATCCTTACATGCCACCCAGAGATGATGAGCTTCGTGCTGGATCCAAGACTACGGCCCCCCTGGAACTCTCGTCAAACCCATTCTAGATCAAATGCCAGGAACCACAATAAACCATCATCATCAAATGCAATAGCAGCTACCAAGCTAAATAAATCTACTGAGAACAAACCTACTATAGGAAACAAAATGTCCACATATCAATCAATCCAACTACCAGACATTTATGATGTCAATCCCCAAGGCTGCAAACCTGTCATCTCGAATATCGCTGTACACATTGCAATGTACAATAGACCAACGTGGACCCAAAAAAGAGACTTGCCACCTATACGAACTCAGATTACTATGGCTACCACCATTCAAATTGTCTTTCAAAATGCAAGAAGTATTTGTAACAAGCTAGACACTGTTGAACAGCTTCTGCTCTCGAAAACCCTAGATATTCTCCGTATTGCTGAAATGTGGCTTGGGAATGGGTGCGACTCCCTTGCCTGTGCTCCTCAGGCTGGTTACCACATGCTCCTCAAGAGTGGATCATAGAGAGGGGAGTCAATATTCTACAATACCACCCTCTTTTCATTGGTACATTTTGTGGTAACCCAATCCCTTGCATTTGAAGCTGCAATGGTGTTCCTCAAGCTCAACACCTACCCGATAGACATAGCAACAGTATATATTCCACCAGCTAGTAAATCACCTCCACAACTCTGCTACGCACATTGTTTGTGGAGATTTCAATCTTCCACCTACTCTAGCACATCTTAGTGGGACACTCGTTAGCAGCATGGATTCATCACCAGCCATTTTCAATCCACTGCAGGATGAAGGCCTCTCCAGAAACTTACCAGTTCCTTCTGTTTTGTGTAATGGCCATCCATTTACTACCCACAAACTCATGAATTTCATCTATCCATCTCCGCCATTGTCTTCCAGGTTTTCTTCTAGCTCCTCTTGGGTATCATTCTGTTATTTTCTTAGTCCACCTGTCATCATGTCTTCAAGCTTTGTGTCTTGCCCAAGATCATTTTGGTTCTTTAGTTTTGACAAGAATGTTCTTTACCTGAATTTGCTGCCTAATCCATATCCATGTGCCTAATCCTCTTCTTATCTAACAGTCTCATTCCCAATATAATTCGTTCCATTCTTCGCTGTGTAGTTCTGAACTTCTCTCCCATTCTTTTGGTGAGTGCCCAAGTTTCACTTCCATAAATCATGGTGGGGAGTTGTTGTTATGGGGGTTTGATGGCGGATAAGCTACTTTGGCTATAATGCACCTGAGGGTGGGAAGTATACACTGGTTCATTATTTTTTTCGTTTCAGACAAACCAGGAAGGATATTGCTCCTCAGTATGTGACTATTTCCTGAATGCTATCCATCCAAAATTTATTCTTTTCTTGACTTCCAGCCATTTATCATTATTATAGCTAATAACTTGTCCCAGATAAGTATGACTTCACCTTTTCAATTACTGCTCCTTCAATCATTATTTCCCTTTCTGTGGCATACTTGTTCATCATTACTTTTGTTTTAGCCATATTCATCTTTAGTCCAAAATCCTTACTAACTGTGCATAACTGATTAAGATTTTCCTCTAATTCTTTGGGATCGTGGCTTATGACCACAATGTCATCTGCAAATCGTAAATGGTTTAGGTACTCTCCATTCACACTGATTCATTTCTGCAACCAGTCTAATCTTCTGAAAGCTTCCTCAAGGGCTGCAGTACACAACTTCGGAGATGTCTTCTTGTCGAACTCCTTTCTCAATTTTAAATTAGCTACTGTCTTTGTCTAGTCTAATAAAGGAGGTAATATCTCATATATTTTCTTCAAAATTATAATATATGGGGTATCTATGCCTTGTCTTTCCAGTGCTCGAAACATTGCCTTATGCTGTATGGAGACAAATTCCTTTTCATAATCCAAAAATACCAGGCATAATGGTGTTTTATATTAATTTGCTTTCTCCATTAGTTGTGATATTACGAGAAGGTGATCCATAGTTGAGAATCCAGTGCTAAAGCCAGCTTGCTCTTTCGGTTGATTCTCATCAAGTATTCTTTCTAATCTGTTAGTAATGACCCTTGTGAACAACTTGCAGATGTGGGATAACAATCTAATTGGTCTATAATTTCCAATTTCTGATTTATCTCCTTTCTTATTTCCATTATTCCACTCCTTAGGTGTCATCTTTTCTAATGCACTTTGTGAAGAGTCTTGCCGGTTTTTGTCATGTCTCTTCCTCCTAATTTTAACTCTACAGTAACTTCATCTTCCCCCAGAGCTTTCTGATTCTTCATTTTCTTCAATGCATGTTCTAACTCATCAGGAAGAATATCGGGTATGTCGTATGTGTTACTAATTTGCGATCCATCTTCTCCACTGCTGGCATCATTCCCTCGCTCCTTGTATAATTCTCTATAGTAGTCTTCTGCTATTTGAATTATGCCATCTCTGCTTTTATAAGTACACCATTGCTATTCTTCAGTTTCAGTATCACTTGTCTTTCTGTATTAATGCTCATGGCTGCTGATTTAAGTCCTTTTTCTCTTAATGCTCGTTCTACTTTTCATGTGTTAAACCTTATGTCCTCTCTGAGTCTCTTTCTAATGGCTTTGCATAACTCAGTATACTCAATTTTCTCCTTGTCAGTGTTTATCTTGCTCTTCATTTGTCGCCTTTGTTCATCATGACAATGTTAGCATTAGCATTAGTAGAGGCATTTGATGCAAGAAAGCAAGCTTATGCAGCATCAGCCAAAAAATAAAAAAATAAATAAAAAATAACCACTTCCACTTCACCCCTCTGTTCGTTCGAAATACCTGTCCAACTGAGCCTTAAACTTATTTAGGCTATCAACTTCCACGACAAGGGATGGAAGTCTGTTCCACCAACCAACCACCCGTTGGCTAAAGGCAAATTTCCGCACATCTATCCTACACCTGTCTTTCCTCAATTTGAATTTATGCCCTCTCAGGTGATTATTCTGAGCAAGAGGAAGAATCCCATCAGCACCGAGCATGCTCAAACCATTCAAGGCTTTGTACACCTCTATCAGATCACCTCGCTGGTGCCTAGTCTCCAGACACTGTAATTCGCAAAACTTAAGCCTTTCTTCGTAAGAGCACCCCTTTGTTCCATTCACTAATCTTGTTGCCCTTCTCTGTACTCAATCCAGGAGCTCTACATCCTTCTTGAAATCAGGCCTCCAGGCCTGTATACAGTACTCTAGGTGTGGCCTGACCATTGCCTTATACAAGGGAATAATCACTTCCTTATCCCTGCTAGAAAAATTCCTATATATCATTGACAATACACCATGAGCTACTCTTGCAGCCCGTCTGCACTGTCCAGAGAACTTCATATCTGCCTGCACAACTACCCCCACGTCTCTTTCATTCTCTACCACTGTCAGTCTAGTACCACAGAGTTGATACGTTGCTCTGGGGTTGCTGTTTCCCCATATGTAGTACAGTAAACCCCCGCTATTCGCGGTATCTGTATTTGCGGTTTCGCGTATTCGCGATCGCCGATTTAATATAAAATGAAACCTAAAAATTTGTGAATTTTAAAGCGCCGTGAATATTTTCCGCCATAAAAAAACATGGGCGTGGCTAAAATTATCTTTACCGGTCAAAACAGCGCTCAGTGGGTGGGGGGAGAGGGGTGACAAAATCGCGAGCGTGGATGTTTCTCGCTAATCCTTGTTCAGTATGCGTTATGCGTTTGTCATGGAAGGTTTCGTCGTTTGCTTTTAATTTATATGCTTATAAATTGAATAAATTTATCAATTTATAAATTGATAAGCTTACAAAAATGATGAATCTACCGTTTTTCAGTGTAAAACAGACTTTTTCGAGTGTGTTAACGGAAGAAAGTGACTATTGTGGACAAGTTCTTTCTAACCCCTACAAAAATATGGCTACGAATAAAAAGAGAAATGTGAAAATATCAAAGAAGGTGATGACATTAGCGAATAAAATTGAGTTATTAGACAAAATTTCTAATGATGAAAGTGTCTCCTCAGTGGCAAAACATTATAAAATCAATGAGTCAACCGTACGTTCAATCAAGAAATCGGAAGAAAAAATCCGCCGTAGTGTCCGTGAAAAACGCACTAATTGTTTCAAAAATTTGCTCTGTAACTCGTGATGTTAAATTAGAAAAAATGGAAAAGGCCTTAAATCTGTGGATAGAAGACCGAACTCAAAATAAAATTCCGTTAAGTTCACTTATCATTCGTGAAAAGGCAAAACTCCTTTATCAACACTTTAGCGAAACTGGTGAAATTTAACACTTTAGCGAAACTGGTGATAGCACTGGCGGGATGTTTTTTTTGCTAGCAAGCAAAGGCGCTGGTTTGAAAGATTTGTTTGAAATTTCTAATAAATATTACATTTAATATTAAATTGTTTCTTATTTTCATTTCGATGCCATATGCTTGCATTTCACTATGTAGTGTTTATGTACATAGTCATATTATGAAGGTACATAGACAAAATTTTAGACTAGTTTTTCTTATATATTTCATACTTTGGAACGGAACCCCTTTATTACTATGGGAGCCATAGCTCAGTATTCGCGTTTTCGGTATTCGCGACATTTCTCAGGAACGTAACCCCCGCGAATAGCGGGGGTTTACTGTACTTTACATTTGTCAATGTTAAACTTCATTTGCCACCTCTCAGCCCATCTGCTCAACCTTTCCAGATCCTGTTGCAGCAGCATAGTGTCAGTAGTGTCCTTGACAACCCTGCCAACCTTTGTATCGTCTGCAAACTTGGACATTAAGCTTGATATACCATCATCAATATCATTTATAAATACAGAAAACAATAAAGGACCCAATACTGAACCCTGAGGGACTCCACTAATAACATTAGTCCACGATGAGCAGTGTCCATTGATTACCACTCTCTGTCTTCTCCCCCTCAACCACCCCTTTATCCATAGCAGCAATTTGCCTCCAATGCCACACTGCTCCAATTTATGCAGCAGTCTTCCATGTGCAACAGTATCAAAAGTTTTCTAAGATCCAAGTATATAATATCAAAGTTATTCCCTGCATGTGTTTCTTGACTTTTTTTTTTTCTTTGGATTTCTTTTTACTTATAGGTTTCTTAGGCTTTATCACTTTCAGAAAGTTGTAATATTCCTCGTCGATATCTTGGTCCTGAGTAGTCTGCTCAAACTTGTTCTTACGTTCCAGTACATATTGCTTTTTTTCCTTCTTCTATTATCTCAAAGATCTTCATATTATTTACTTAAGTCAGTTTTTTCCTTTCTGTTATCTATATCAAGTGTGCATCTTACCATTCTGTGATCACTTGTTCAGGATGGTAACATCGTTTACAATATATCTTCTATTAGTGAGGATGAAGTCAATTTCAATAGTTGTTAATCCATTTGGGCTTTTCCACGTCCACTTTCTGTTCACCCTTTTCTTGAAAAAAGAGTTCATTACTGACATTACTCAAGATTCTGCAAGTTCCACAAATCTTTCACCTCTTTCACCAATTCCAAAATTTCCTATAGCTTACCTTTCTGTGCTGTTTTGTCTCTTTCCAAACATTGAAGTCCCCCATAACAATGGTGTAGTGAATTTTCTGTTCATCAAGGTCTCTCAATTTCAGTGTACATTCAAATTCAAAAATTGTAATTCAAACTAAAGGTTATAATGATATATGCACCAACATCGAGATAACCTTTAGTTTGAATTACAATTTTTGAAGTTGAATTCAAGTACAAAGTAATTCAAGTACATTTGAATTACAAAATATTGTTTTTTTATATCTTTATGGACCAAAAAGCCAACTCTACCTTCACTTGTTTCCATTGATTTCCACTCGATAAGCTGAAGTGATTCATTTCTTCTTCTTGTTTCAGCCAAGCTGATGATATTCCAATTCACATTTTCTAATTCCTTTTCCAGCTCCAATATCCTCTCTTCACCGATGAGCAATTTAAGATTGCTCATCGGTGAAGTGACGTAACAGGGCTTACCAATGAGAAGGTGTGCACGAGTGGATTTTAGGGATGCAGGCCAACCGGACTTCTCCTAAATCTTTTAAAATAGAAAGACTTTGGATCTATCGGTGATTGAGTGTCTGATAACACAATGCCTGTTCCTCTCTAAGCCCCTATCCAAGTATTCATCCAAATCTATCCTATCCAAATTCAAGTATATGATATCAAAATTAGTTTTTGCATCCAGTTCCTTTGTGACCACATTACAGTATCATTCAAATTGGTCAGACAAAACTTACCCTTAACAAACCCATACTATGTCTGAATTATTACTGCAGCCTTGTCTATATGATCCTATATCACCTCTTGATCCAGTGACTCCATTCCCCCCCCCAGGAACAGAAGTTAAATTAATTGGTCTGCAATTGGTCTCGTGATATGAGAACGAGGGTAGCCTGCGCGGACATAGCTTTTTGCCGCTCCTGGAACAGAGAAGTTTTTTCTGATTTATTTTCTGTTTTATTAGCTTAAATTGGCATATTAACTTATTTTCTAGATATATTTTATTTTCTTTATATTCCTATTTACGATATTTAGTTTAAAGTAACTTAGATAGAGATTTTGTAGGTATTATTTAGTGTCAGTAAGGGTATCAAATCCACGTGTTTACCGTTCGTAAATTGCCGCCATTGTTACGCGATACAAAATATTGCCAATTAATCAGTAAAATCTATTATTCTTGTTGAACTTCATTGTCAATTAAATTGTACTTTTAACTATACATATAACGACTTAGGTTATGTAACATAAATAATTAATACTTAACTTGATACGGAAGTTATATAAAGGGATTTCGTAGATAACACTCGATACTGAAACATAAATTAGCGTTATAACTGTGTTGGGATACAAGTTTAGGGTTTTAATTTTGTACTGAAATTGAAATTTTATTGAAATTAAATCGAAATCATGACTCAAACCACAGCAGCAAAGCAAAAGGCTCAAGCTAATGGGAGTGCTGTGGCTCAGGGGAGAACTGAGGGAGGGCTCTTGCCCTCAATTGCAGCCTTTTAAAATGCACTACTTGCTTGATGTTTGTTGAGCAGTCGGGTACGGGACATGATACTGCCATGGGGGATGTCTTTGTGTGTGCGCGATGCAAGGAGTGTAAGGAAATCAGGCGAAAACTCAGCATTGTTATGGACCTATATGAGAGCTTGAAGGACAGGGTGGATGCCCTCGAAGGATTAAAAGTGAAGGCCCATCAAGCTCTCAGCTGCCCACACCAATGCCAGAGCTTGCAATTAGTCATCACGCAACACAGCGGTAGCCCCAAGGCAGAATGCGCTGTTCCCAAAGGAACAAGTAGTTGTTGGTGACTATTGTCAGGGAAATGGGAAACGTGCTTTATATAAAGGATAGGTGGAACAGGACCAGGGTATGTCTGCCAGGGGCAAAGGTTGATGAAGTTGTAGAGTGGATATCATCTTTTAAGGGCACAAAAGGTAATATAGTTGTACACGTTGGCACTAATGATATTAAGAGTAGGAGACTGGCGGAATTACTTAACAAGTACAGGTCACTGTTGAAAAAAAGCCGTGAATTAGGGTTGAATTTGAAAGTGTCTGCAATTCTGCTTGATTGATTTTGGTTTTATTGGCGCAAAAACAACTAAGGTTATACTGCGCCAGGAAATGATTAAAATATCATCAAAGATAATTCTGGTAACCTTTAAAAAGGTTACCTCGTCAAATTGTTATTTATATACGTGTGAATATATTAATTGCTCGTAAAAACTTAAACTGCTGACACATGGTCGTTGTCTGATAAAATCTGACTGAGTGTATAAGGCTCAGTCGGATGAGTAAAAGCGGTAAAATGTATATTGCGAACATGGGTAAAATGAATGCAATCTATTAAAATATGCTTTAAAGTTAAAACGGTGTCGCAAGACTCGCACATTGGAGGGTCATCCGCCCTCAGCAGAAAAGAATGTGTCAGATGACTGTGTCCTATGCGGAGTTGAGCAAGAACAACTTCCTCGCTCCGATTTCTGCACAGACTAGACTGCCATGTTTCTATTACAGGCTTTATTTGGTATAATTTATTTGTTCTCTCTCTATGTCATAGTTCTTGCCATTGGGAATACATCTTGTTGCGTATTATTTGCCTGTAGTCCGTATAGGGGACTGACAGGCAACGATTATTAGTGGGTGTTGCTGATTTGGCTGCAGTGTCAGCCAAATCATTTCCCTTTATCCCAATGTGGCTAGGAATCCAGCAGAAGCGGATATCGAACTGGTATTCATGAAGAGAATGTATCTTCTGCTGAATCCGACAAAGACCAATAGATTGACAGTAGCCACTGGCAGAGGTGAAAGAGATTCTTGCACTGCTTCTATTAGAATGAGCAGAAGCCTGAAAAACAAGATGCATGGTATTTCAGAGACTGCTGGGAGCCATTGCGGTACAAATAAACACATGGGTTGTGTTAGGGTAGCTAAGAATAGAAACAGGTGCAGGTATACTTGCATGTACACCAATGCTAGGAGTTTAGTAAATAAATTTGATGAATTTGAGGTATTGCTCAAAACATCAAAGGCAGATATTGTTGGGATATCAGAGACGTGGTGTCACACAGATATAAGGGATGCAGAACTGCAATTTGGGGAGTACAACGTCTACAGAAAGGATAGACAGGATAGGAAGGGGGGGGAGGGGTTGTGCTATTAGTTAAGAAACACATAAAAACCAAGGAAGTGAAGCCAGTCGACATCGCTGGACAGTGCAGTGTTGAGTCAGTTTGGTGTGACATAAGCATTGAGAGATCAAAATTGAGAGAAGGAGTGTGCTATAGGCCTAATGACTCTGATGAGTATAATAAGGAACTGTACAGGGAAATAGAGTGGGCTAGTAAATCAGAGAGTCTTATAATGGGAGATTTTAATTTCCCAGATATTGACTGGAATTTGGGGCCTGGTTACTCACACACTAGCAGGGCTTTTGTGGATTTATTGGATGATTGTTTTCTACATCAGCATGTTCAGGAGGCAACTAGAGGGAGTAATACTCTTGATTTGATTATCAGCAGTGATTCTTCATGCATTAAGAATCTGCAGATAAATGAACCACTAGGAGGCAGTGATCACAGTGTGCTGAAGTGGGATTTACTGAAAGAGGTAACTACCATTAGGGGTAAAGGGAAGGGTTATTGCTTCCGTAAAGGCGACTACGATGGACTGAGACAGTATTTAAATTCTATACAGTGGGACCAACTGATGATGTTACCAACAGCAAATTCAAAATGGGAAGCATTCAAAGAACGTATCTTGGAAGCTACTAGGCTTTACATACCAACTAAGAAATATTGTTCAAGGTTTAGGCCAAAATGGATGTCAGATGAACTAATGAGGCATATGGCAGAGAAGAAAAATGCATGGGATACTTACAAATTAACACATGACACAGAAGCCTATGATAGATACAAGTTGATATGCAACCAAGTTACAAAGGAGGTTAGGCAGGCGAAGGCAGATTACGAGAAATCCTTGGCAAGGGATGCAAAGAAAAACAGCAAAGAGTTCTTTACTTATGTAAACTCTAGAAGGAAGGGGATGAATCAGATTGGTCCACTTGATATTGATGGGTCAACTGTTGATGATCCTGCTCAGGTAGCTAACAAACTAAATGAATATTTTGCATCGACATTCACACATGAGGAGTTATTCAGCAAGGGGAATGCCAGAGGTGTATTCAACTCTAGCAGTAAGCTACAGAATCTTGAAATAACTGGGAGTAAAGTGGAGGAGAAACTGTTGAAGATACACACAAGAAAGGCACCCGGGGTGGATGGGATCTATCCAGTTATATTAAAGGAGGCAGCAAAGGAAGTAAGCAAACCCTTAGCCATAATTATGAGAGCTTCCTTGGACTCAGGGGAGGTACCCATAGACTGGAAATGTACAAATGTGACCCCAATTCACAAAGGAGGATCAAAGGCTGACACAAGTAACTATAGACCTGTGAGCTTAACTTCTGTTCCAGGAAAATTAATGGAGGCACTGGTTAAAGAAGCACTGCAGGATCATTTAGACAAGACTTCAGTTATAGCTCAGACACAGCATGGTTTTGTTAAGGGGAAGTCTTGCCTGACCAACTTGATTGGATACTATGATGCAGTCACAAAAGAACTGGATGCAGGGAATAACTTTGATATTATATACTTGGATCTTAGAAAGGCTTTTGATACTGTTGCACATGGAAGACTGCTACACAAATTGGAGCAGTGTGACATTGGAGGCAAATTGCTGCAATGGATAAAGGGGTGGTTGAGTGGGAGAAGACAGAGAGTGGTAATCAATGGACACTGCTCATCGTGGATTAATGTTATTAGTGGAGTCCCTCAGGGCTCAGTGTTGGGTCCATTATTGTTTTCTGTATTTATAAATGATATTGATGATGGTATATCAAGCTTAATGTCCAAGTTTGCAGATGATACAAAGGTTGGCAGTGTTGTCAAGGACACTACTGACACTACACTGCTGCAACAGGATCTGGAAAGGTTGAGCAGATGGGCTGAGAGGTGGCAAATGAAGTTTAACATTGACAAATGTAAAGTACTACACATGGGAAACAGCAACCCCAGAGCAACGTATCAACTCTGTGGTACTACACTGACAGTGGTAGAGAATGAAAGGGACTTGGGGGTGATTGTGCAGGCAGATATGAAGTTCTCTGAGCAGTGCAGACGGGCTGCAAGAGTAGCTCATGGAGTATTGTCAATGATATACAGGAATTTTTCCAGCAGGGATAAGGAGGTGATTATTCCATTGTACAAGGCAATGGTCAGACCACACCTAGAGTACTGTATACAGTTCTGGAGGCCTCATTTCAAGAAGGATGTAGAGCTGCTGGAACGAGTACAGAGAAGGGCAACAAGATTAGTGAATGGAACAAAGGGGTGCTCTTACGAAGAAAGGCTTAAGTTTTGCAAATTACAGTGTCTGGAGACTAGGCACCAGCGAGGTGATCTGATAGAGGTGTATAAAGCCTTGAATGGTTTAAGCATGTTCAATGCTGATGGGATTCTTCCTCTAGCTCAGAAAAATCACCTGAGAGGGCATAAATTCAAATTGAGGAAAGACAGATGTAGGATAGACATGCAGAAATTTGCCTTAAGCCAGCGGGTGGTTGGTTGGTGGAACAGACTGCCATCCCTTGTGGTGGAGGTTGATAGCCTAAATAAGTTTAAGGCTCAGCTGGACAGGTATTTTGAACGAACAGAGGGGTGAAGTGGAAGTGGGTTTTTTTTTTTTTTTTTTTGGCTGAAGCTGCATAAGCTTGCTTTCTTGCATCAAATGCCTCTACTAATGCTAATGAGAGTTGTGTCTCAGAGATAATAAAGCCTGTAATACACTCAAAGAGTCAGAATATATTATTGAACTTTGGCATTGATAAGTTCGAATGTGATCCACGGCTAGCTGTATAGCATACAGCTCTGCAGTGTATATGCTGGGTTCAGGAAGAATCTGCTGAGATATTATAGTGTCCGGAAACAACAGCAGATCCTACGCACGATACAGACTTCGAGCCGTCTGTGTAAACGGGCAGGAAGTCTGAGTACTCAGCTCGGCGTGCAGAATAGAGCTGCTGGTAGACAGATGATGAGGTCTCAGAGTTTACCCATTTTTTAAGGGAAAAGTCGCACGATGGGGTATGAGCATGCCAGGGTGGAAGAGTTTCTTTTGGTGTTTGTGCAACCTTGTCTACCGTGATGTTAAACTTTCTGATTAGCTCTTGGACACGAATACCAAAAGGTCGGTTGGCAGTCTGACGGGTATTGTACAAGTTTTCCAAACGTGGCTCAAAAACGGATGTCCACGTAGGATGGTCTGGCAGAGATTAACTTTAAAGCATAGTTTAAAGACAACTGCTTACGTCGAAGGGATAACGATGGATCGTTTGCTTCGACGTATAAGCTCTGGCCAGGAGATGTTCGAAAAGCTCCAGTAGCGATACGGATAGCCTGATGGTGGACAGGATCCAACCATCGAAGGACACTATCTCTAGCTGAGGAGTATACCCGGGACCCGTAGTCTAATTTGGATCGTACAAGTGCACGGTAAATACGTAATAGGGTGCACCTGTCTGCTCCCCAACGCGTGGAGGAGAGAGAGCGAAGAATATTTAGTCCCCTCGTGCATTTTGTAAGAAGTTGACGAATATGTTCGAGAAAGGTCAACTTTTTATCAAACACGAGTCCCAAGAATTTTATGCCTGAATTTTATGCACTACTGGAATAGCATTTTGTCCGAGCCTTAATTCAGGTTCAGGATGAAGATTACGCTTACGACAAAAGTGTACGCAAACGGTCTTCTCCGGCGAGAACCTGAAGCCATTTGCAAGTGCCCAGAAATTAAGGTGATTGATGGCTTGTTGCAGTTGTCTTTCAATAACCCTCATGTTGCATGACTGACAAAATATGCTAAAGTCATCAACATAGAGGGCACTGTTTACAGTTGGAGGAAGTTGTTCAGTGATGGAATTTATTTTGATGGCAAAAAGTGTGACACTTAAAACTGATCCTTGTGGTACTCCCTCCTCTTGGCGGAAGGGACGAGAGAGTGAGGATCCCACACTAACTTGGAAAAATCGATTGGCTAAAAAGTTTTTTATAAAAATGGGGAGTTGCCCTCTAAGACCAAGGCTATGCAAATCTTTTAAAATGCCAAATCTCCAAGTTTGTCATACGCCTTCTCCATGTCAAAGAACACTGACACCAAGTGTTCGCGTTTTAGGAAAGCATCCCGGATGGATGTTTCCAGTCTAATTAAATGATCAAGAGTTGATCTGTTTTTTCGGAAGCCGCACTGGATGCTGGAGAGAAGATCATTCGATTCTAAATACCACATTAATCGAAAATTAACCATTCTCTCCAGGATTTTGCACAGGCAGCTAGTCAGAGCTATAGGATGGTAATTAGTAGGGAGTTTAGGATCCTTTCCTGACTTCGCAAATGCAAGCACAAATGCAATGCGCCAGGAATCCGGAAATTGCTGTTTTATATAAATTCTGTTATACAGAACAAGCAGGCGATCCATAGATACAGGTGACAGATGTTTAAGCATTTCATAATGGATGCCATCTGGTCCAACAGCACTTGCCTTGGAATGATAGAGAGCTCCCTTAAGTTCCTGCAGAGTGAAAGGCAGGTTGTAGGGAAAAAAGCCTTTCTGTGTGAAGTTTAGTGCCTCTTTTTCTCTTTTATGTTTCAGGACCAGAAACTCTGGGGAATAGGATGATATCCCAGAGATGTTTGAAAATGTTTCCCCAAGAGCATTGGCTATTGCAGTGGGCTCTACAATAGTGCATCCATTATAGTCTAGGATCGATGAAGGGTGGAATGTATATTTTCCCTTCATTTTTCGGATTTTATCCCAGACTACCTTAGAGTTGGTAGACTGGTTAATAGATGATGTAAAACGGATCCATGAATCCCTTTGATTCTGACGGCGAATGTAGCGTGCTTTGGCTCGTGCACGCTTGAAGGCTATTAGATTAACAGTGGTAGGATATCGGCGGAATATCCCCCACGCTTTGTTTTGAGCCTTTTTTGCTGCTGTGCATTGTGGATTCCACCATGGCTCGGGAAAGGGTGGAAACCGAGCAGATGTTTGCGGTATGGTATTAGCAGCTGCATCATTGATAGGCTCCTGACTGACGGTACTGAAGTCAAAACTTGCCTGATGTTGGAAGGCAGTCCAGTCAGCCTGATCAGTCTTCCACCGTGGTAACCTGAAAGGAAGACATGGTCTCCCACTGTGTAACGAGGTTATCACAAGGAAGTGATCACTTCCGTATGGATTCTCCTCCACTTCCCAAGTGAGTGAAGGGAGTAGAGAAGGGGAGCAGATAGAGAGATCAATGGCAGAAAAAGTACGGGTAGGCATGTGGAAAAAAGTGTTTGTTCCAATATTTAGAAGGGAAATGTCATTGTCATTTAGCATTCGCTCTGACTCGTCCCCTTCTATTGATGTTAGCAATACCCCACAGGGTGTTATGTCCATTAAAATCCCCGAGAAGTAAGAAAGGGGGAGGCAACTGCGTTATAAGATCATCAAGGTCTTCGTGGGAGATGTCAGTCCCAGGTGGCAAATAAATTGAACAAACAGTTAACAGAAATCCCACTGTAAGGCGAATTGCAACAGCCTCTATGCTAGTTGTAATTAGCAAGGGCTGAACTGGGGTCTGGTTCCCCACAAGGATAGCCACTCCTCCATGAGCAGGACCATCCGCAATTCTGTCCTTACGAAAAAGTGTTATATTATGCATGGTTGGGTTATCATTTGCCTTTAGATAAGTCTCCTGCAAGCAAAAGCAAACTGGCTCGTGCTTTTGCAGGAGGGCCTTGATGTCATCAGTATTTTGCCGGAATCCACGACAATTCCATTGTAGGAATTTAGCCATTATTTTGGCTTGGTGGGTCCGTCAGGCGGCTTCTGAGGTGCTGAGGGCTTATTTTTGTCAGTCTTGGATTTATCTTTTTTGGGGAAAAATGGACGCTGTCCCGTGTCCATTTCTTCCTCCGCAAAGAGTTCCAAGACTGATTCATCCGTACCTCCTTAGTCTCTACATCCATTGTTTCTGGTGTTACGGGTGGCTCTTCCGAACTTTTTAGCTTTTCTTTACCACTTTGTTTTGGTAGTGGTGGAGCACTAGGAGGTACGGATATAGGAGTAGCAGCTGACTGCGTTTTTTTGGTGAGCTTTTGTGAACTTAATAAATAGCGTGCAATCGGCGTGAATGACGCTCTTGGTGGTACAGTCATCTCTGTTTGTGTACCGATAGTGCACTTCGCAGAAACCTTCTGAGCATATGAAGGCTTCCCGCTATTTATTGGTTGTATGCGTTTTCTAGCCTCTGGGTAGGAGATGTTAAGCTCCATTTTTAACTTTTGTATCTCCTTTTCGTCCTTCCACCGCTGGCATGCTCGAGAGTATGCAGGGTGCTCTCCTTGGCAGTTAATACAGTTAGGCTTAGGAGCTATACATTCCTTGCTCTCGTGATCTTTAGCACCACATCGAGCACAGGCAGGGTTACCACGACAAGCTGTTTGTGAATGGCCGTACTTTTGACATTTAAAACACCTCAGTGGGTTTGGAACGTAAATCCTCACTGGGCAGTTTAAGTACCCTGCCTTGATGGAATTTGGAGGCCTTGGAGTGTTGAATGTTAGGATGAGAACTCGGGTAGGGACGAGATTCCCATCCTTACGCATGGATATTCGCTTGACAGCTGTTACTCCTTGTTCTTTTAATTCAGAGCAGATCTCTTCTTCAGAAACGTGAAGAAGATCCCACTCTGATATGACACCTCGTGAAGAGTTCAAAGTTTTGTGAGGGGTTACGATAATGGGTATTCCCCCTATAGATGTGGCTTTCAAAATTTTTTCTGCTTGATTTGTGTTCGATGCTTCAATTAGAATATCTCCTGAACGCAGCCGTTTTACGGATTTGGGTGAACCTGCCATCCCTTCTAATCCTTTCTGGATAAAGAAAGGTGACATTTTCCCTATTGACTGCTCTCCGGTGGAATGGAGAATGAGGAACAGCGGTGTCACAGATGGTATTTTTTCCTCAGTTCTGGCTCTTTTAGCAGAATTGCTCTCACTTTCTTCTGATGATCGATTAGGTAGGGGCCTTGTTGGGGCCCCAGAAAAAGAGGGATTTAAATTACTCATGAGAGTAAAGAGAAAGTGTCTGATGCCAAAGTACCTCACCCACCACGGAGCCCTACGAGGGGGCGCCCACTCGTGAACTAGCAGGTACTGCGTACACGAATGGGACGCCGAGTTCGCTTAGAACACCATACCCATGTTACCAATAAGTCTTTATCCCGTCCCAGGACCAAAGGGAGGGAGACTACTTGGAACGCAGTTGACCCTAGCAGTATAAAACCACCCGCCGATTGATCCCAGTCGAGCCGGTCCGGGACCACCAGTCTCGTCGAAGCAGGGGCCAAAGTGGTGTATTAAGGCTGGGCCCCAAAACCACCAGGATCCCCCTTTCCGCTTCCACGGGTCGCGGCTGCACACGCCGGAATCCAAAGATGTAACCCTGGAACCAAGGTATGGGCGTTAGATCCCAGTGATGCTAGTCTGGAAGTCCAGCAGCGTCATTGGGAGGTCCCCTCACCACGTACAAGTGCCCACGTCGAGGGGCTGCAATTCTGCCCAGACACGACAGGAGGGAGTATATGATGAGAGCCCTGTCGATCAATTCGGCCCTGGAAAGATTGTGCAAGACTCAAGGGGTAGAATTTTTTTCAGCCTAGTCTGTACTTGTTAACAGGAGAGACTGCTTCTACAGGGATGGGATACACTTAAATAGAAAGGGTGCAAGAATGTTTGCTGATGCTATCGAGGCAGTGTTAGGTGGGTCGGAAAACTGCTAGATTGGGGGGATACAAGGACTAATAGATTAACTGTAGCCACTGGCAGAGGTGAAAGTGATTCTTGCACTGCTTCTATTGAAATGAGCAGCAGCCTGGAAAGTAAGCTGCAGGATATTTCAGACACTGCTGGGAATCATTGGGATACAAGTAAACACATGGGTTGTGTTAGGGTAGCTAAGAAAAAGAACAGGTGCATGTATACTTGCGTGTACACCAATGCTAGGTGTTTAGTAAATAAATTTGATGAATTTGAGGTATTTCTCAAAATATCAAAGGCAGATATTGTTGGGATTTCAGAGACGTGGTGTCACACAGATATAAGGAATACAGAACTGGAATTTGGGGAGTACAATGTCTACAGAAAGGATAGAAAGGGAAGAGGGGTTATGCTATTAGTTAAGAAACACATAAAATCCAAGGAGGTGAAGGCAGTCGACATCGCTGGACAGTGCAGTGTCGAGTCAGTTTGGTGTGACATAAGCATTGGGAGATCAAAATTGAGAGTAGGAGTGTGCTTTAGGCCTAATGACTCTGATGAGTATAATAAGAAACTGTACAGGGAAATAGAGTGGGCCAGTAAATCAGAGAGTCTTATAATGGGGGATTTTAATTTCCCAGATATTGACTGGAATTTGGGGGCTGATTACTCACACACTAGAAACCTTTTGTGGATTTACTGGATGATTGTTTTCTACATCAGCATGTTCGGAAGGCAACTAGAGGGAGTAATACTCGTGATTTGATTATCAGTAGTGATTCTTCATGCATTAAGAATCTGCAGATAAAGGAACCACTAGGTGGCAGTGATCAGTGTGCTGAAGTGGGATTTACTCAAAGAGGTAACTACCATCAGGGGTAAAGGGAAGGGTTATTGCTTTCGTAAAGGCGACTACGATGAACTGAGACAGTATTTAAATTCTATACAGTGGGACTAACTGATGATGTTACCAACAGCAAATTCAAAATGGGAAGCATTCAAAGAACTTATCTTGTAAGCTACTAGGCTTTACATACCAACTAAGAAATACTGTTCAAGGTTTAGGCCTAAATGGATGTCAGATGAACTAATGACACATATGGTAGAGAAGAAAAATGCATGGGATACATACAAATTAACACGTGACACAGAAGCCTACGATAGATACAAGTTGATCTGTAACCAAGTTACAAAGGAGGTTAGGCAGGCGAAGGCAGATTACGGGATATCTTTGGCAAGGGATGCAAAGAAAAACAGTAGAGTTCTTTACTTATGAAACTCTAGAAGGAAGGGGATGAATCAGATTGATCCACTTGATATCAATGGGTCAACTGTTGATGATCCTGCTCAGGTAGCTAACAAACTAAATGAATATTTTGCATCGACATTCACACATCAGGAGTTATTCAGCAAGGGGAATGCCAGAGGTGTATTCAACTCTGGCAGTAAGCTAGAGAATCTTGTAATAACTGAGAGTAAAGTGGAGGAGAAATTGTTGAAGATAAACACAAGAAAGGCACCTGGGGGTGAATGGGATCTATCCAGTTATATTAAGGGAGGCAGCAAAGGAAGTAAGCAAACCCTTAGCCATAATTATGAGAGCTTCCTTGGACTCAGGGGAGGTACCCATGGACTGGAGAAGTGCAAATGTGACCCCAATTCACAAAGGAGGATCAAAGGCTGACACAAGTAATTATAAACCTGTGAGTTTAACTTCTGTTCCCAGAAAATTAATGGAGGCACTCGTTAAAGAAGCACTGCAGGATCATCTAGACAAGACTTCAGTTATAGCTTGGACACAGCATGGTTTTGTTAAGGGGAAGTCTTGCCTGACCAATTTGATTGGATACTATGATGCAGTCACAAAAGAACTGGATGCAGGGAATAACTTTGATATTATATACTTGGATCTTAGAAAAGCTTTTGATACTGTTGCACATGGAAGACTGCTGCACAAATTGGAGCAGCGTGGCATTAGAGGCAAATTGCTGCTATCGATAAAGGGGTGGTTAAGGGGGAGAAGACAGAGAGTGGTAATCAATGGACACTGCTCATCGTGGACTAATGTTATTAGTGGAGTCCCTCAGGGTTCAGTATTGGGTCCATTATTGTTTTCTGTATTTATAAATGATATTGATGATGGTATAATCAAGCTTAATGTCCAAGTTTGCAGACGATACAAAGGTTGGCAGGGTTGTCACGGAAACTACTGACACTATGCTGCTGCAACAGGATCTAGAAAAGTTGAGCAGATGGGCTGAGACGTGGCAAATGAAATTTTAACATTGACAAATGTAAAGTACTACATATGGGAAACAGCAACCCCAGAGCAACGTATCAACTCTGTGGTACTACATGACAGTGGTAGAGAATGAAAGGGACGTGGGGGTGGTTGTGCAGGCAGATATGAAGTTCTCTGAGCAGTGCAGACGGGCTGCAAGAGATTATTCATGGTGTATTGTCAATGATATATAGGAATTTTTCTAGCAGGGATAAGGAGGTGATTATTCCCTTGTATAAGGCAATGGTCAGACCACACCTAGAGTACTGTATACAGGCCTGGAGGCCTCATTTCAAGAAGGATGTAGAGCTGCTGGAACGAGTACTTAGAAGGGCAACAAGATTAGTGAATGGAACAAAGGGGTGCTCTTACGAAGAAAGGCTTAAGTTTTGCAAATTACAGTGTCTGGAGACTAGGCACCAACAGGGTGATCTGATAGAGGTGTATAAAGCCTTGAATGGTTTGAGCATGCTCAATGCTGATGGGATTCTTCCTCTTGCTCAGAATAATCACCTGAGAGGACATAAATTCAAATTGAGGAAAGACAGATGTAGGAGAGACGTGCAGAAATTTGCCTTTAGCCAGCAGGTAGTTGGTTGGTGGAACAGACTTCCATCCCTTGTCGTGGAAGTTGATAGCCTAAATAAGTTTAAGGCTCAGCTGGACAGGTATTTCGAACGAACAGAGGGGTGAAGTGGAAGTGGTTATTTTTTATTTATTTATTATTATTTTTTTTGTTTTGGCTGATGCTGCATAAGCTTGCTTTCTTGCATCAAATGACTCTACTAATGCTAATTACTTGTCACCCTTTGATCCCCTTTGTGAATTGGAAATACATTTGCACATCTCCAGTTCGTAGGGATCTCAGCTGAACCAAAGGATGCTCTCATAATTATGGCTAAGGGTTTGCTTACTTCCTTTGCCACCCCCTTTAATATAACTGTATAGATCCCATCCACTCCCGATGCCTTCCTTATGTTTAACTTCAACAATTTCTCCTCCACTCTGTTCTCAATTATAACAAAATCATTTAGCTTCCTGTTATGGTTTGGTAAGCTTCTGGCCTCCACTTCCCTAGAGAATTCCTTGTGTGAATGTAGTGCAAAATAAGTTACTTGAGCTTTTGTGAAAATTCATGATACAAATATGCATAACTGGAATATCTGTAAATATTAAATATTATTATATAATTCAGTGCACATCTCAGTTTTATATTACTGTTGTCCTAAAAGTGGTTGGCAGTAACACACATGCTATATCAGTTCTACTTCATGAGTTCTGCTGAGAAGCACATCCAGGGGCAGATCTAGGTTTTGTGGGGCCCGAAGCTTATACAAATTTTTGAGCCCCTCTAAGAAAAATACAAATTTATGTGTGAAAGTAATTATTTATTTAGAGTGAGAAAAGAAATCAGAACAAATTACAAATTTAAAACAGCTGACAAATACCACAATTATCACAAAATCAAGAAAAATAACTTAAAATAACATAACAATTAACTGCCTAACACACCTCCATAATACTTTTTTTCCTACATTTTTTGGCTGCATACTCTTTGATCATCTCTTCATATGACGATTTTGTAATATTTTCTATAGAGAGAATAGAAAGATAATTCAGTCTTTCCTGTAGCATGGCTGATCAAAAGTTGTTTTTGTTATTCATAGTTTAGAAAATTTTCTTTCAGCTTCAAAACTCATTATTGTTAATGTCATGTAAATGTTTAGGATTGTTGTCAAATTTGAGGAAACCTCTATCAAGTTTCTTTCTATATGAGCTGTAAGATTTCAGGGCATTTCAAGTTTTCTTGTGTAGTGACTAATCTTAAATACTCTTTGAATTGATGACACTCAACCAGTTCGTCACATCAATGTCCTTGTTGTAATGGCGAAGTCAGTATTTTGTGTCAAATCAGCAAGAAATTTAAATCTTTTTCCAATGTGTTCATATGATTCACTACTCTTCATTAATTGGATTACCAAACAAAACAAAGGCCCATTCATTACTTCTATTCAAAATTTATCTCTTCCTCTTCATGAATTACTGCTTTTAGTATGATTTGAAAATTTGTTACCATTCACTTCTCGATGTCAGAATAATTTCTGTTGATTTCATCGCTCATCTTTATTGCTTTTGTTTCATATTCCATTAATTTTTTATTTCAACTTTCTCTTTCCTTTAATAAATAAATTTAATGACAAAAGAAGGTATCCTTCATAACGTCCAAATCAGGAGTCTGTAATTACTCACTTGTTTTATTGAAATGTTCCAAAACTGAGAGCAACGTGAAGGAGAAATTGCTGAAGTTAAACGTAAGAAAGGCAACTGGGGTGAATGGGATCTATCCACTTAAATTAAATGAAGTACACCGAGTGGGCAGAAATCATGGGATACCTATCTAGTAACAGGTAGGGCCTCCTTTCGCCCGGATAAGGGCAGTCAGATGGCAAGTGAGAATTCCCGTTATGTTTTTTTTTTTTTTTTTTTTTTTTTTGTTTTGGCTGATGCTGTATGAGCTTGCTTCCTTGCAGCATTCTGCTGCAATTAACACTAACAGTATAGGAATGTAATAGTATATTTAAAAAATTTTTTAAATAATTGTGTGTGTGTGTGTGTGTGTGTGTGTGTGTGTGTGTGTGTGTGTGTGTGTGTGTGTGTGTGTGTGATGGCGGTTTAATGGTGCACAAGCTGCTGGGGCTATAGTGTGCCTATTCATAGGAAAATTAATAAAAATCAAATTTCAGATATAATCAATTTATGTTTTATTACAGTGATGTTTTAGAATTTATGATACATTCCAATTTTTTCAAAAAAGAGAAGAATTCATTAATGTTTGCATCATCACCAATAATGTTTTAATGTCTTCGGTTCTCGAAGATTTCTTAGGGAAAGCAGGATGGATATTCTGTCCTGATCGTAGTGAGGGCAGTCAACGAGAATGTGTCTGACTGTTAAGTGTGAGGAACAGTGTGGACATTGAGGACAATCCTCTCCTGTAAGTAGATGAAGGTGAGTCAGATATGTAGGTCCTATCCGTGCACGTGCAAGAACTACTACTTCTCTTTGTACTGTTTTGGTGCTAGAGCGCCAAAGCTGTGGATCCTGTTTCAACTGATACAGTTTACAATATAATAGCGTAGCTTAATTTAATTTATTATGGTACTCACCTTTTTCATAATCTGCATTGATGTTGGAATAAATTGGATGATAATTTTAAATTTAAGTTAGCATGAATAAGTTAGGATTTAAAAACAGAATTAAAATGTGCGCAAGGAAGTAGAAGTGCACATCTTCGTCCTTGGTTGTCAATGTTGAAATTTGAAACGATTTTAGTTATACAGTTGGAAACAGAAGGCCAATAGCCATAACAAGTGGCTTTTGTTTTACACGTCTTCAGTTGGCAATGGTAGAATGAGAGTAAATGCGTGTATTTAAGAAGACTAGGTTCCCGTGATGCTCCTGGATACACGTGGGAATCTCAGGTGCATGAGATTCCAGACTGGTGCTATGTTATAGGGTAGTTTGGAATTTAATACTTGAAGAGTGGAATGGCAGCGAAACCATTCTAAAACTAGTGCTTCATATTGGTAAATTTTAAAACTGGATTTTAATTTGATAATAGGAATGGCTGAATCTACTGAGGGGGTGTGTGGTTGTGGGATTGAACATGTGTTGCTAATTCGGTATTGGACTGTCTTGTCCTAAAGCTAATGTAGTGGTAGTAAGCACGTGTGTTTGATGTTTTGGTAGAACCGTATTTTGTGGTGGTGCTACCAATGTAGCAAGCGTTACAGTTATCTTGACATTTTATTAAGTAGATGATATTATTCATGTCACCAATGTGGTAATTTTGTGTATCTTTATATGAGTTGAATAATGAACCTAGTTTATTGTAAGGTGAGAATGTAAGGGTGATATCAGTACTTTTGAATAAACGGCAGAATTGGTTGGCAAAATTACTGTGGTAAGGGAGGATAATACGTGGATTATTATTGGACATGCGTTTGGATGGGTTGCTGATATTATTTTGGACTGTGATAATAGTTTGTTTGATTAATTGAATAGGATATTTCCTAGATATGAATTTACTTGTAAGATATTGTAGTTCATTATTAAGGTCATAATGTGTGGAACTGTATTTTATAGCATTGTAAATTTGATTATAGAGGACTGCTTTTTTTGTGTTGAGGGAGTGATGTGATTCAAAATGTAAGTATTGCCCGTGTGAGTATTTTTTCTGAAAATTCTTGTTCCTAGTTTTGTATCGCCTCTGTATATAGTGAGGTTTAGGAAATTAATTTGTCCCTTTTCTTTCAATTCCAGGGTATTATTTTAATCTATTATGCATGGAATTAAATTTAATGAAAAGATCATTTATTGTGGATTTGTGTCCTATTAAGAGGACATCGTCAGCGTATCGTATAAATAATTTAATATCGGGGGGGGGGGGGGGGGGGGTTATGGTTGTAATATATGATTTTCTATGGAGGCTAGGTAAATTTCAGATAGGAGGGCTGAGATTCCTAATCCCATAGGTAGGCCGTAGGCTTGCTGGTAAATCTGATTAAGAAATCGGAAGTATCTGGCATCTAATAGAAAGGTTGTAAGCTCTAGTATGCTATTAATTGAAAGGGAAGTGCGATTCAATAAGGTTTTGTCGTCTGTTAAGAAATTACGTAAGTTTTGTAATGTGGACGGCAAATGTACATTAGTGTACAATGAGACTACATCAAAAGATGCTAGGATGTCATCATTGGTTATTGTGACAAAATTTATTTTTTCAAAGGTTCGGGAGGTATTGTTTACTTTAAATTTCGAAAATCTGGTGAGGGGAGAGATCCACATTACAAATCTTACGTAATTTCTTAACAGACGACAAAACCTTATCAAATCTCACTTCCCTTTCAATTAATAGCATACTAGAGCTTACAACCTTTCTATTAGATGCCAGATACTTCCGATTTCTTAATCAGATTTACCAGCAAACCTACAGCCTACCTATGGGATTAGGAATCTCAGCCCCCCCCATCTGAAATTTACCTAGCCTCCGTAGAAAATCATATATTACAACCATACCCCCCTGATGTTGTTATTTGGTTTTTTTTTTTTTTAGGCGCATTAGCAACTAGGGCCATATTGCTCCAGGATATGCGGTGGTCATTCCCTGACCTTTCCGCATCCTCCGTATTTGGTGGTGACGGGCTCGAACCATGGTCTAATCAAGAAGCGTGTGCTATGCACTGCTGCTCCTTCCCACCTGGCTACAGAGGTGACTCCCCCCCCCCCCCCCGATATTAAATTATTTATACGATACGCTGACGATATCCTCTTAATAGGGCACAAATCCACAATAAATGATCTTTTCATTAAATTTAATTCCATGCATAATAGATTAAAATAATACCCTGGAATTGGAAGAAAAGGGACAAATTAATTTCCTAAACCTCACTATATACAGAGGCGATACAAAACTAGGAACAAGAATTTTCAGAAAAAATACATGGGCAATACTTACATTTTGAATCACATCACCCCCTCAACACAAAAAAAGCAGTCCTCTATAATCAAATTTACAATGCTATAAAATACAGTTCCACACATTATGACCTTAATAATGAACTACAATATCTTACAAGTAAATTAATATCTAGGAAATATCCTATTCAATTAATCAAACAAACTATTATCACAGTCCAAAATAATATCAGCAACCCATCCAAACGCATGTCCAATAATAATCCACGTATTATCCTCCCTTACCACAGTAATTTTGCCAACCAATTCCGCCGTTTATTCAAAAGTACTGATATCACCCTTACATTCTCACCTTACAATAAACTAGGTTCATTATTCAACTCATATAAAGATACACAAAATTACCACATTAGTGACATGAATAATATCATCTACTTAATAAAATGTCAAGATAACTGTAACGCTTGCTACATTGGTAGCACCACCACAAAATACGGTTCTACCAAAACATCAAACACACGTGCTTACTACCACTACAATGGCTATAGCTTTAGGATGGGACAGTCTAATACCGAATTAGCAACACATGTTCAATCCCACAACCACACCCCCTTAGTAGATTCAGCCATTCCTATTATCAAATTAAAATCCAGTTTTAAAATTTTCCAATATGAAGCCCTAGTTATAGAATGGTTTCGCGCCATTGCACTCTTCAAGTATTGTTTGTTTGTTTGTTTGTTTGTTATTTGGTTTTTAGGAGCATTAGCAACTAAGGCCATATTGCTCCGGGATATGCGGTGGTCATTCCCTGGCCTTTCCGCATCCTCCATATTTGGTGGTGACCTTCAAGTATTAAATTCCAAACTACCCTATAACATAGCACCACTCTGGAATCTCATGCACCTGAGATTCCCACGTGTATCCAGGAGCATCACAGGAACCAGTCTAGTCTTCTTAAATACATGTTTTCTCTCATTCTACCATTGCCATAACAAGTGGCCAATAGCCATAACAAGTGGTTTTTGTTTTACACATGTAAAAACAAAAGCCACTTGTTATGGCTACTGGCCTTCTGTTTCCAACCGTATAACTAAAATAGTTTCAAATTTCAACATTGACAACCAAGGACGAAGACGTGCACTTCTACTTCCTTGCGCACATTTTAATTCTGTTTTTAAATCCTAACTTATTCATGCTAACTTAAATTTAAAATTATCATCCAATTTATTCCAACATCAATGCAGATTATAAAAAGGTGAGTATCATAATAAATTAAATTAAGCTACGCTATTATATTGTGTCAGTTATAAATGGTACTTTAAGAGATCTACAATTCTTTCATTTTCAAACTGATAAAGTTTATTATTGGTTTGGGTGTGCCATAGCTCTTTCCACAGTGCAAGACATATGATGTTTGTACGATATGATTATAGTCATAGATTGGAAGAGGAGCAAGCGTTAAATCATAAGTTGATGGATTTTTGGCAGTTTTGTCAGCCAGTTCATTCCCTTTTATTCCCGAATGGGCTGAGATCCAGCAAAGGTCACTGATTGATGACGTTCCTCAATTTTTAATAAGAGGCTTCTGATTTGGTTTAAAATAGGATGAACCTTGTTAGAAAGGTTTTGTATTGCTATAATTGAACTTAGAGGGTCAGTGTATACAATATATTTTAGAGATGGGTAGAGATTCAGGTTTTCTAAAGCTAATTTTATTGCATGAAGTTCTGCAGAGAAGCTGGTATACTCTGGTGGAAGGGAAGCAGAAATGATTGTAGAGGGAAATACTGCTGCTGCTCAAACGGCTGAATGCGATTTGGAGCCATCAGTATATATTGGCAATAAACTAGCATATTTCTGAATACGGCTTGCATGGAGTTGTTTCACGTTGAGTGACGGTAGAAAATTCTTTCCCAATTTTTGAAGATAAGTATCACAAGTTACTTGTGGAGGAGGTGTCCAAGGTGGGTCAGAGCATTTCACTACATCTAGCCTGTTGACATTAGGAATATTCCAACTCTGTGTTATTTCAATTAGGCATAAGCCTGCTGGTCTTATTTTACTCGGTTTATTTCTATAAAGGTTTTGCAGTGGTGGATTAAAGGGATATGGCCCAATAGGATGCTGACAGCAACTTTGTATTTGGGCTGCATACTTCAGAAGTAGTGTTTTCCTGCGGAGACAAAGAGGGGGCTCATGTGCTTCAATGCTTCAATATATAAACTATGGATAGGAGATGTCCTGAATGCACCAAGGGCAACCCGCAATGCACTATGCTGTATAGGGTCCAACCAGCATAGTGTACTCTTTTGGGCAGAATCGTAGATTGGAGCACCATAATCCAAACGGGATCTGATCAATGCTCTATATAACAGAAGCAAAGATGTACGGTCTGCTCCCCAAGACATTGCAGATAAAGCTCTGAGTATGTTCAGTTTTTTTGAGGCAGCAAGTACGCAGCGATTTAATGTGCTCAAAGAAATTTAATTTTCTGTCAAGGATTAATCCCAGGAATCTGATATTGTTGGTCACTGGAATGGTAAAATTTGACATCTGAAGTTCAGGATCTGTATGCATTTTTCGTTGATTACAAAAGTGGATTGCAACAGTTTTCTGCTGAGATAGATGATAGCCATTGAGTCCCGCTCACCTTTGGACTTTATTCAAGGATAACTGCAGTTGCCGTTCAATGGATCTCATATTCTGAGAATGGCAAGAAATGGAGAGATCATCCGCATAAAGATAGGTCTCAACTGTATTTGGAAGTTCTTTTGTGACAGAATCAATTTTAAGGGCAAAGAGGGTTGCACTCAATACAGAACCTTGTGGCACTTCTTCCTGTAAAAATGTCACAGAAAGCGAGTTGTGGTATTGAACTTGGAACGAACGAGTCTGGAGAAAGTTCCTGATGAATATAGGAAGGTTGCCTCGTAGACCAAGGGCATGGAGGTCGCTGAGAATGCCATGATGCCAGGTAATGTCAAATGCCTTCTCTATGTCTATGGAAACCAAAACGAGATGTTCATTTTTTACGAAGGCATTGCGAATTGCAGATTCTGCCTTGATCATCAGATCTAAGGAGGACCTGTTCTTAAGAAAGCCATGCTGATTATTACTCATTAGATGTTGTGTTTCGATGGTCCAAGCAAGTCGATTATGAATAATTTTCTCAAGTAATTTACCGAGGCAACTGGAGAGGAAAATTGGTCGGTAATTGTATGGCTTTGTAGGGTCTTTTCCGGGTTTCAAAAAAGGCAAGAACTGTGGCATGATGCCAAGCGCTGGGATAAATATTTTCCATAAATATTCTGTTATAGTAGACCAGTAGTATTTGTAAATTTTTGTCACCAAGGTTTTGTAACATGATATAAGATATTCCATCTGGCTCAGCGGCACCATTGTGTGTTGTTTTCACGGCATGTAGAAGTTCGTGATATTGAAGAGGCTGGTTATACAAAAGGAAAATGGAGGTTCGAAAGTTGATGGCTCATTCTTCAGTCTTGGTCTTTATTTTCTGAAAATCCGCAGAATAAGATGAGGCCGCTGAAACTTCAGCAAAGGTTTTGCCCAAAGCATTTGCTATGTACTCAGAAGCAGAGAGTTCCTGCCCATTCCATGAAAGAATTGGTGAAGGGGTTGTAGGGAATTTTCCAGAAATCTGTCTGATTTTCTTCCATATTAGCCTGGAGTTAGTGTTTCTGTTTATGGTAGATGCAAAACGAATCCAAGAATTCTTCTTGGCCTGCCTTTGAATGAGACGTGCTTTCGCTCTTAGCTTCTTGTAATTGATAAGATTAGCTGTGGTTGGTGATCTACGAAATAAATTCCATGCTTTATTTTTTAACTTCTTTGCTTTTGTGCAGTCTTCATTCCACCAATAGTTAAGATGTCGTCGGGACTGAGGATTCAACAATGGAATTTAATACTTCACTGCAGATAGTAGCTGTGAAGTGATATAATCTGTGGCTTCATCTATCGACTGTGTACGTATATATTGCTCATCCAGGGTGACAAAAGATTGAAATCTGACCCAGTTGGCTTGAGAGAACTTCCATTTCATGCAGGGTTTGACTAATGGTGGTTGTGCAGTGAGCAGATCACAAATAATCGGAAAATGATCACTGCCCAAGGGGTCATCTAAAACAGACCATTCTGTGATTGGAAACAGAATTGGGGAACATATTGATAGATCAATTGCAAAAGTTTGTCCACCTGGTAATTGTATGTGCGTGGGTGCACCAGTATTAAGAACAGTAAGGTTTTGCTTGTCTAGAAAAGTTTCCATTAGGCAGCCATGTGTATCTACTTTTGTTGATCCCCATAAGGGATGGTGGCTATTGAAATCACCCAACAGACAGACAGACAGGGGGTGGTAATTGCATTAGCAGGTTTTCAAGATCTTGGAAAGAGAAGGTATGACTTGGTGGGAGACAGACTGATGCTAGTGTTAACACTATCTGGGTTATCAAATGTACGGCAACAACTTCAATATCAGTTTGCAAAACAATTTGTTTGGTCGGGATCTTTGAGCTGATGAAGATGGCCACGCCTCCATGGGCAGCATTTGAAGTATTACGATCTTGTTGATAGATGGCATAGTTCTTTATGTTGGTGGAAATTTGTGGAGTTAGATAGGTTTCCTGTAGACAGAAACCGACTGGAGAGTAGCGGTTAATTAAGACTAGAATATCATTAAGGTTGCTACGAAATCCTCTGCAATTCCGTTGTAGAATATAAGGCATTACTGGTGTTTAGTAGAAGAAGCTGTATCTGACTGTTTTTTTTTTAATGTGGCTGTCCTGTGACGTTCAGGCTTTGGTTTGTCTTTTTTGGAGAAGAATGGTCAACCGGTGTCCATTTCTTCTTCCGCATGTATTTCTAAGATAGGTTCTTCTTGTCTAGATGAGTCGAATGTATCCATAGATGTTTCTTGGATATTCTTTTTTAAATGTGAGCTCCGATTATTCGATGTAGAAGCAATCAATGGGGGAGGAGAAGGAGATGTTGCTGGTACTGTAAGTGCAGTATTATTTGCCTGGTTCAACTGATTAGGGGTATTGGACTGTTGCTGGGAGAGAACAGCCCGAGCCCAGTCAGAGATTGAAGTGTTTGAAGGTACTGTAACATCGGTTTGGGTGCCCACAGATTGATACTTTTGCGCAATACTTGCGTATGTACGCTTAGTCATACTGGGAGCAATTACTTTCCTTGCTTCTTGAAAACTTACTTTATTTTCAATCTTATATTTCACAATATTCTTTTCAGTTTTCCATTTGTCGCATGACCTGGAATAAGCAGGGTGGTTGCCTTTACAGTTTGGGCAGGCCATTTCTTTTGCTGAGCAATTACTTTGAGTGTGGTCAGAGGACCCATAATTGGGGCAAACTTTATTTCCTCTGCATGCCGTTTGAGAGTGGCCATACTCTTGGCACTTAAAACATCTCAATGGATTAGGAATGTAGGGCCTAATGCGACAAAGTAGTAGCCTGCTTTTATCAATGTTGGTAGATTTGGCGTACTGAAAGTGAGAATGATGTTCCTTGTAGGTGTAAGTGTATTGTCTGTTTTAGTCATAATCCTTTTGACTGCAATGACATTTTGGCCTTGAAGTTCTTGCATTATCTCCTCCTCTGTGACATTCAAAAGATCCCAGCTGGATATAATAACCCCTTTGGATGTATTTAGGGTTGCATTGGGGGGGGGGACCTTTACTGGAATTCTAGCAAAGTTGGCAAGGTTTAGTAGTTTCTGCAAATGCCCACAATTTATTGTCTCCACCAGTAGGTCCCCTGATTGCAGTCTCTTGACTGTCTTAGGAGATCCTGCCAGACTTTCCAGATGTTTTTGGATAACAAACGGAGAGAGCTTACTGAGAGGCTGATCTGAAAGAGAGTGCATTATTAGAAATGCAGGACAATTTGTCGCTGCGGAAGTGGTTTTCAACCTCTTGGGTTGCGACGTGTTATGCTCATTGTCTAACTTTGGCCGAGAGCTTGTCGGCTCGAGAGGCGGAAAGGCATGTTGATCCATGTTTGCTCCTTTTAGCCCTTGGCAGATTAGCTTTTCTGCCAAGATTTCCGGCCCCACCACGGGGAGGCAGGAGCAGTGCCCAGTGTGACCAAGCGTAGAGTAGTAAGTGTTAGTAAAGGAAATATGAAAAATAAAGAAAGGTAGCTTATCTTTCTTGCTCTGTACAAGTACTTTTTGTGACAGTAGCTGATATTAAAAAAATAAATTTCTTAAGGACAGGAACTTAATATAACTTTAAAATCGCTTTTAGATAATCACTCTTTAGGCACAGAGAAAACGCTCGATCATTATCACTTGGCACCCAGGGCCTAAAATAATAGTGAACAAAATTGTTGATTAGGGTTATCAGATGGCTGCAGAATCCTAGGGTATGAAGATCCGTAAGAATGTTACTGACATGTGGTGTCAGGCGTTTTCTATGTCTAGACTTACCGTGACTAAAAAATGTTCATTCCTAACAAACACATTACAAATAATCTATGAAAGTATGTTTTGTTAAAAACCATACTGATTCATTAGTATTTCACATTCAAGAATCCACACTAGTTAACCATTTTTCAAATATCTTGCATAGGCAACTGCTAAGAGAAATAGGCTGGCAGATATCTGGAGCTGATTGATCCTTTGCCTCATTTCAAGAAAGATGTAGAGTTGCTGGAACGAGTACAGAGAAGGGCAACAAGATTAGTAAATGGAACAAAGGGTTGCTCTTATGAAGAAAGGCTTAAGTTCTGCAAATTACAGTGTCTGGAGACTAGGCACCGGCGAGGTGATTTGATAGAGGTGTATAAAGCCTTGAATGGTTTGAGCATGCTCAATGCTGATGGGATTCTCCCTCTTGCTCAGAATAATCACCTGAGAGGGCATAAATTCAAATTGAGGAAAGACAGATGTAGGATAGATGTGCGGAAATTTGCCTTTAGCCAGCGGGTAGTTGGTTGGTGGAACAGACTTCCATCCCTTGTTGTGGAAGTTGATAGCCTAAATAAATTTAAGGCTCAGCTGGACAGGTATTTTGAACGAACGGAGGGGTGAAGTGGAAGCTTTTTTTTTTTTTTTCCTTTTGGCTGATGCTGCATAACTTGCTTTCTTGCATCATATGCCTCTACTAATGCTAATGCAGGCATAGCTAGAATGTTGCCAGGAAGGTGAATAATAATTCACTGAATATTTGACTGTAAAACTGTAGGATGTTAATAAAGAGGGCAGAGCTATTTCATTTAGCTGTTATTATATGAGACAACATATCCTATCTGAACTAGCAGTACTGCTGGATGCCCTACTTAGGAATTCCTTTAATTCATATGTCATTAAGAGTTGATTAGAAGGAAGAAAATGACTGGTGACAAAATTTAAGTTTGAATTTTCTTTCAAATCAATCTGGTATTCTTTTCATAATGAGAGAAACTGCGTCGAGGAGTCCTTTTTGCCTTTCATCTAATTTATTAAGCTTAAAACAATTTTAAGTTTCTTTTTACACTGACGAAACTTATGCAGGTAGAACATCTTCCAAACAATAAATTTGAAAATTTCCAAGTTATTCAGGGTTCTGATTATGATGAGATTGGTGTTTGCACATGATCCAAAAAAAAAAAAAAAAAAGACTTGAGCACTGTACACTCTATACTTTGATGTAAAGCAAAAGAACAGATTAGAGAGATCTGTTTGGAGTAGTTCTTGGGGGAAAATGTATGCAGGAATGAGAACCAGAATTTAACAAGGTAAGTTTGTGTTTATCTAACAAAGATTCAGTTATGTGTTCTTTATCCATGTAGTAAGATGCCCGTTAAAATCTCCTAATAACCACAAAGGAACCAGTAAACATGAAATAAGTGCATCAAGCTCTTAAGTACGGTCTTAAAGAGCTTGATGCACTTATTGAGACAAAAGCTATTGCAAATGAAAGGCAATTTATGCTGTTACAGCTTCTAGGTCTGCAAGGTGATATGTCTAGAGGGAACTATAATCAATCAGAATGCCTGCACTTCCATCAGCAGAGCATGCAGTATTTCTAGCCATAGATTCCTCCATTGCAAGATGTTATAAAAAGTTTTAAAGGCATTTGATATGGTCATAGTTGCTTGAAAAAATTTGAGAAAGGATGCAAGTCATTATTTAACAATATCATTACTTTGCATTTAAAATTACTTTTGAATGATCTTACTTATTTTACAAAATGACTGGCAAAACAATTCTGAAAAAGTTCATAATTGTATCATTAAGTTCTGGTTTAGGAAAAACCATAAATAACACACACATAAAAATGACAGTTGAATTAGTGAAGTTTATTGTATTAAATAAACTTGCATAAGTCTGACCTAACATAAAAGTGCTATTTTACATTTTAACTGCAGAAAGCTAGCCCTTGACAATTGGATGAATGGAAAGAGGCAATATTTGAAGTGGGGAGGAAAATCATGAAACATTTTTCAGAACAGAAATTATTATTTGTGTAGTCTATTTCCATAACAATTTTTAGTTTCAAATACAGTTACATAAATAATAAGTTAAAACATTTTTATTTTCCTTACCTTCTTTTAAAACAAAAAAAAAAGTTATAAAAAGAAAATGAAAGAATAGTTGTCTTGACAATCAATTTAAATATCCTTTTATTTTATTTTGTTTTACACTTAGGTTGCACATTGACCTGAATCACTTTCATTGAACACTAAAAATGCCAAAGTTTCATACTTTATGACAGATGGGATAACAAAATGATGTGCGCTATATTTTCCCCACTACTGTACCTAACCTAACTTATTGCATGATTTCTAAAATACTGTCATGCCAACTATCACACATATTAAACCAATATTTTTGGGACTTATTTACAATAAAGCCAATATTTTTTTTATTTTTTCCCCATGAATTTTCAATTATTTGATGTACTTCTCTTTCCTCGGTTTATCATATAATTTCCTATCCAACCTTATCAATTTTTATTACCTTCAGATATACGTACGAACTTTATCACAATCAACGCCTAAAACATGTCATTCGCATCAATTCTTCAAAAGTAGGAATAACAAGTTCACATCGAGCCATGTATACCTTATCTGTCAATAAATTCTGCCTAAAAAGTTATTCAAAACTATTATTAAAACAAATACAAATCTAAATTCCGATAAAACCAAAACCTGTTATAAACCAAATTGACTGCTCAAAACTTAAACCATATACCGTCTCTGGCATATAAATGTAATTAGACACACCAACTGCCAAATTACGTATACCCCAAACAGTACATGAAATCGCAACAATACCACAGACAACTAAAATCGCAATGCAAATATCTCAATGTTTGCTATCAAACAGTCACTTAACAAAGTTTCAAACCAGAAGAAATAACTTATTCAGAATTACTTACTTTCTGTAACCTCCTCGTGGCTGCCATGTTGAATATTTCTAGACGTGACGTCAGAGCATGGTTCTATGTATTGAAATACCTCTATAAATAAAGAAGAGAGAGGAAAATTACTTATTTATAAAAGTACATTCATATTTAAACTCTATAAAGAAATGCTCTAACAAATAGCCTGGTGAGAGGTTGCTCATTATATATATTTTTGAATAATTTTTTCAGGAAACCAAAGTAGTTCATAAAGTTTCGTAATCAGTGTAAATTCATCACCTTTAAAAATGTAACAGAACATACCAGTATTGCACTATAAATAATTAGATTACATGAGTTTCAGAAACTCCGAAGGTTTCAGATATCTTCCCAGCAATTTCTCAAAGTGAAAGTAACAGAGATTTCTCGGGGTTTCATTCAATTTCTGACAGAAATAAAAATCAAATAAAATTTGTATTTCATTGAATTTCAAGGAGAGAATCAAATGAAAACGAGAATATATTTAAAAAAAAAATTATTTTGTACTTTATTATTATTTTATTAAATCTCAAGACAGCTCTGTTCATTCCATCAATGCATATTACCATTAGCATTAGTGGAGGCATATGATGCAAGAAAGCAAGCTTATGCAGCAACAGAAAAAAAAAAAAAAAAAAAACCCTCCCATTCGTTCCAAATGCCTGCCCAGCTCAGCCTTAAATTTATTTAGGTTATTAGCTTCCACAACAAAAGATGGAAGCCTGTTCCACCAATCAACTACCCGCTGGTTAAAGGCAAATTTCTGCACATCTATTCTACAACTATCTTTCCTCAGATTGAAACTGTGCCCTCTCAGGTTCTTAGTCTGAGCAAAAGGAAGAATCCCATCAGCATGCAGCTTGCTCAACCCATTCCAAGCCTTATATACCTCAATCAGATCACCCCGCAGGTGCCTACTCTCCAGGGGCTGCAATTTGCAGAACTTGATCCCTCACCAATCTTTTTGCCCTTATTTGTACTCGTTTTAGCAATTCTACATCCTTCCTAAAATGAGGCTTCTAGACCTGTACACAGCATTCTAGGTGTGGCCTGACCATTGCGTTGTAAACGGGATAATCATCTACCTGTCCTTGCTAGCAAAATTTCTATATATCATTGCCAAGACTGCATGACATGCCCTGGCAGCCCATCTTCATATTTGACTGCAAAATTACCCCCAGTTATTTTTCACTTTCTACTTCGCTGAGTGTAGTGCCACACCGTTGGCACGTTTCTCTTCGGTAATTGCTACCCATATGCAGTACTTTCCATTTGCCAATGTTAAACTTCAAAGTTAACCTCCACTTCTCAGCCAATTTTCCAAACTTATCCAGATCCAGTTGGAGTAGCATACTGTCTTTACTGTCGTTAACAAACCTCCCAACCTTTGTATCATCTGCAAACCTGGACATTAAACCTGATATACCTTCATCAATATCATTGATAATTATACAAAACAAACATGGGGGCCAACACCGAACCCTGGGAAACTCCACTAATAACATTTGTCCAAGAAGAGCAGTGTCAACTGATTACCACTTTCTGTCGTCTCCCACTCAACCATCACTTTATCCATTGTAGCAACATACACTTCATGCCATACCTCTCCAATACATACAGCAGTCTTCCATGTGAACAGTATCAAAAACTTTCCTGAAATCCAAGTATATAATATCAAAATTATTTTTGGCATACAGTTCCTTTGTGACCACATCATAGTATCCAACCAAATTGGTCAGACAAGACTTCCCTTTAACAAACCCATGCTATGTCTTCACTCTTACTACAGTCTTGTCTAGATGATCCTGCAATGCTTCTTTAGACCTGTTAAACTATAGTTAAACTATAGACCTGTTAAACTACAGGTCTATAGTTGCCTGTGTCACCTTTTGAACCCCCTTTGTGAATTGGTGATACATTTGTACACCTCCAGTCCATGGATACCTCCCCTGAATCCAAGGAAGCTCTCATAATTATGTATAAGGGTTTGCTTCTTTTAGCATTAGCATTAGCAAAGGAAAATGATGCAAGAAAGCAAGCTTATATAGCATCAGCCAAAAAAAAAAAAAAAAAAAAAGTAAAAGGAAAGAAAAACCCCTTATTTCAACCTTCCATTTGCTCCAAATGTTTGTCAAGTTCTGCCTTGAATCTATTTAAGCTATCAACTTCTACAACCACAAATGGAAGTTTGTTTCATCAATCAACTTCCCACTGGCTAAAGGCAAATTTCCGAGCATCTATCCTAAAACAGTCTTTCCTCAATTTGAAATTATTTCCTCTCAGGCGATTATTAAAAGCAAGAGGAAGAATCTCATCAGCACTGAGCATGCTCAAACCCTTCAAGGCTTCATACACCTCAATCAGATCACCTCGCAGGTGCCTAGTCTCCAAACACTGTAATTTGCAAAAGCTAAGCCTTTCGTCATATGAGCAGTCACTAATCTTGTTGGCCTTCTCTGTACTCGTTCCAACAGCTCTATAACCTTCTTAAAATGAGGCCTCCAGACATGTATACAGTTCTCAAGGTGTGGCCTTACCCTTGCCTTTATACATGGGGATAATGAACTCCTTATCCTCGCTAGAAAAATTCCTATATATCATTGACAAGACACTATAAGCTACTCTTGCAGACCGTCTGCACTGCTCAGAAACTTCATATCTGCCTGCACAATAACCCCCAGGTCCTTTTCATTCTCTACTACTGTCAGTGTAGTTTGACAGATTTGATACATTACTCTAGCGTTACTGCTTCCCATATGTAGTACTTTACATTTGTCAAGGTTAAACTTTATTTGCCACCCCTCAGTCCATCTGCTCAGCTTTTCTAGATTCTGTTGCAGAAGCACACTGTCATTAGTGTCAATAACAACCCTGCCAACCTTCAGATCGTCTGAAAACTTGGATATTAAGCATGATATACCAACATCAGTATCATTTATAAATACAGAAAACAACAACGAACCCAACACTGAACCCTGAGGGACTCCGCTAATAACATTAGTCCACGAAAAACATTGTCCACTGATTACCACTCTGTCTTCTCCCACTCAACCATCCCTTTATCCATAGCAGCAATTTGTCTCCAATGCCACACTTCTCCAATTTTTGCAGCCGTCTTCCATGCGCAATAGTATCAAAGGCCTTTCTAAGATCCAAATATATATAACTCCAAAGGCTCACCAGAATGATGATATCCTGAGCTGGATATCATCATTCTTCTCTTTCTTGGTGATTCCTTTCTAGTTCTCTCTCTCTCTCTCTCTCTCTCTCTCTCTCTCTCTCTCTCTCTCTTCTCTCTCTCTCTCTCTCTCTCTCTCTCTCTCTCTCTCAGGGTAATTTAGATATTTTTTTTGGATGGTGCAGCATAAGCCTCGGGCTTCCTTGCACCATATAGCTTTTTTTTTTTTTTTATGAAAACCCCAAACACGACAGGTATCAAAACCTATAGTACTAGTATTTAGTACCGTGCATGGGTTGAAGGAGAAGTATGGGGGGGGATGCCGGAAACTTTGCTCTAGAGAACTAAACATGGGTTTCACCACTTCAAGCCTCCAATAAGCAAAGTGGTGGTATTTCACCGGTTGATGAAAGTCATCTACCACAATATCAAAGTTATTCTTTGCATCCAGTTCCTTTGTGACTACATTATAGTATCCAATCAAATTAGTCAGACAAGACTTCCCCTTAACAAACCCATGCTGCGTCAGAGCTATAACCGAAGTCTTGTCGAAAAAATCATCTTGCAATGCTTCTTCAACCAGTGCCTTCATTAATTTCCCTGGAACAGAAGTTAAACTAACAGGTCTGTAATTACATGTGTCTCCCTTTGATCCTCTTTTGTGGATTGGGGTCACATTTGCACATCTCCAGTCCATGGTAGTTCCCCTGAGTTCAGGGAAGCTCTCATAATTATGGCCAAGGGTTTCTTACTTCCTTTGCCGCCTCCTTTAATATAACAGGATAGATTCCATTCAACCCAGGTGCCTTTCTTATCTTCAACAATTTCGCCTCCACTTTACTCTCAGTTATTACAAGATTATCTAGCTTACTGCCAAAGTTTAATACACCTCTGGCATTCCCTTACCTGAATACATCCTCATGTGTGAATGTAGAGGTAAAATATTCATTTAATTTGTTAGCTACCTGAGCAGGATCATCAACAGTTGAAACATCGATATCAACTGGACCAATCTAATTCATCCCCTTCCTTCTAGAGTTTATATAAGTAAAGAACTCTTTGCTGTTTTTTTTTGCATTCTTTGCCAAAGATTTCTCGAAATATGCCTTCGCCTGCCTCACGTCCATTGTTACTTGAATTCAGACTAGTTTATACCTGCCATAGGCTTCTGAGGATATTTGCAATTATCGCATTTACACACCACTTTTTATATATTGCTCTTAAAAGTCAAATTGTGTGAAAGGGGACAATGCGTGGTTAGCCATTAACTGTTATTTAAAGGAAATTAAAAACACTATTAAACCACATGATAAAGTTTTAAATGTTTATTGAAGTGAATCACATCAATTTACACTTAATACTTTGGAGACGTTTCAAGTCTGAGCTGAATCACATCATCAGATTTGAACATTCCGTCTAGCATCAGGGTTCAGTTGACCCTCGAAATGTCGCCAAAGTATTAACATTGACAACTTCGTCCCATGCGTACCTCCAGGGCCCAGGCCCATATATGCACATACGCCAAAAAAAAAATCAAATTATTATTTTAGGGTTGCCCGTAAATTAAATACATTAACCCGTATTTGTGTCTGTAAATTGTGTATGTTCTATGGTCGATTTGCCTGTTTTGCTGGACGAAAAAAACCCATTTACTGGGGAGAAAAACCTTGCTATCTACGCCTGAGACCGACTAACTCAGACACGGAGTGAAATAAGCCCATTTAAAATTCCTCGCGTAATCGACGGGATTCGAGCCTGGGCCTTTTCCACCCGGTGTGGGGAGGACGGTGACGATACCACTGTGCTACCCGCGCAGACTGCACATATGCCAAAGCATTAAGTGTCAATTGAGGTGATTCATTTTAATACTCTATCATGTAGCGAAACTGTTTTTAATTTTTTTAAAATCATAACGGCCGCCGTAACCCGGTGGTCAGGGCGCGGGAGGTTTGAGTAACGAGTTTCAAGAAGGTGACAGTGAATACGGTGCTGTTTCTTGTATTCTCGGTTTTTTTTTGTGAACTGGTCTGCCCAGAGTATAAGCCAAAAATTTATTTTTTTTAAAAAGTATTTTTCTTTCTTTGTTTTCTTTTCTTTCCTTTTTTTTTTTGCTGTTGGTTTAGTTCACTTCATCAACCTGTGGATGGACTTACTCCCGTGTCTCAGTATATAAAAACTTTAAAATGGAAAGGGGACATATGTCCGCACTGAATGCATTTGTCACCTCCATTACTTCTCACCTAATGTGTAACCAGGAATTTTGTCACCAACTGCAGAATGGCAGAAAAGCACTTGTGGTTTTGCATTTTTTAAATTAAATTATTATTTAATAGCGAGGGAAAAAAATACGACCCTGTAATTCTTGCAATTGGTGAACATAGACATGAAGATATAAATATGTCTCATATGGATATTGCCCTCGGAAGCACTACAGCTTTTACAATTCTTCCCATTCTACACCGGGTGGGTAAAAACTGAGTTCGAAACCAGACAATCACGCGAAGAATTTGTATGGGTACTTTTTCCATAATAGGACTGAATTACACGGTCACGAGGAAGGTAGCATGGCCTTTTCTCGTCCAACAAACATAATATCGACCAGCGAACACCATCAATTTATAGACATATTAGATACGGCGTAATATGGTCTAAGATGGTCTAAGTAACTAACCCACAAGTTCCAGTCCAGATATTGACTGGAACTTGTGAGTTGGTCACTCGGACACTAGGAAGACTTTTGTGGATTTATTGGATGACTGTTTTCTACAGCAACATGTTCTAGAGCAATCAGAGGGAGTAATACACTTGTTCTGATAATCAGCGATGATTATTCATGCATTAAGAATTTACAGATAAAGGAACCACAGGGTGACAGTGATCAGAATGTCATTATCATTATCATTAATTATCATTAAACCGATGTAGAGGGTTTACTTAAAGATGAAAGTACCATAAAGGGTAAAGGAAAAAGCTTTTTCTTTCGTCAAGATGACTATAGGGGTCGCAGGCAGTTTTTAAATTTTATACACTGGGACAAACTGATATTACGTTGAATACTATATGGAAGCCTTCACTGACTTAATCTTGGAGGCAACTAGGCTTTTCATTCCAGTTATGAAATACTGTTAAAGGTTTAGGCCTAAGGTATGCCAGCTAAATTGGTGAGGGACGTGGCAGAGAAGAAAAACGCATGGGATGCATATAAATTATTACGCGACACAGAAGCCTACGGCAGATATAAGCTACTATGTAATCAAGTCAAAGAGGAGGTTAGGGTGGTCAAGGCAGATTACGAGAAATCTTTGGCAAAGAAAAACAGCGAAGAGTTCTTTATTTATGTGAACTCTAGAAGCAAAGAGATGAAGTAGATTGGACCACTTAACATAAATGTGTTGACTGTTGATCATCATGCACAGGTAGCTGATAAACTGAATGAGTATTTTGCATATACATTCACACATGAGGAGTTATTCACTGAGGGGAGTGCCAGAAGTTTATCAAACTCTAACATGGAGCTCAGTGATTTTGTAATAACTGAGAGCAAAGGCGCAGCAATTGTTGAAGGTAAACATAAGGAAGGCACCTGGGGTGGACGGAATCTATCCAGTTATATTAAAGGAGGCAACAGAAGAAGTAAGCAAACCCTTAGCCATAATTATCGGAGCTTCCGTGAACTCAGGGGACGTCACGATTGGACTGGAGGTGTGCAAGTGTATCACCAATTCCAAAAGGTTCAAATGGTGACAAAAAGGTTAAAAAAAGTTCAAACGGTGACACAAATAACTATAGATCTGTTAGTTTAATTTGTGTTCCGAGAAAATAATGGTGTCACTGGTTAAAGCCACATTGCAGGATCATCTAGGCAAGACTGCAGTAATAGTTAAGACACATCATAGGGTTTGTTAAAGGGAGGTCTTGTTTGGCCAATTCGATTGGATACTATGATGTGGCCACAAAGGAACTGGATGTGAAAAATAATTTTGATATCAAGTACTTGTATTTATTCAGGAGTGCTGTTGATACTGTTGCACACGGAAGACTGCTGTACAAATTGGAGCAGTATGGCTTTAAGAGTAAGTTGCTACAGTGGATAAAATGATGGCTGAGTGTAAGATGACAGAGAGTGGTAATGGTAATCAATGGATGCTGTTATTGGTAGAGTTCCCTAGGGTTCGGTACTTGGCCAATTGTTGTTTTGTGTATTCATCAATGATATTGATGAAGGTATATCATGCTTAATATCCAAGTTTGCAGAATGATACAAAGGTTGGCAGGGTTGTTATTGAGAGTAAAGACAGTATGCTACTCCAAATGGATCTATATAAGTTGGGCAAATGGGCTGACAATTGGCAACTGAAGTTTAACATTGACAAATGCAAAGTACTGCATATGGGTAGCAATAACCGAAGAGAAACCTACCAACCGTGTGGTACTACACTCAGGGAAGTGGAAAGGGAAAAAGACCTGGGGGTAATATGCAGTCAGATATGAAGTTCGCTGTGCAGTACAGACGGTTTGACAAGGCAGGTCACGGAGTCTTGTCAATGATATATAGGGATTTTGCTAGCAGGGATAGGGTCGTGATTGTCCCTATGTACAAGTCAATGGTCAGGCCACAACTAGAGTACTGCGTGTACAAGTGTGGAGGCCTCATTTTAGGAAGGATGTTGAGTTGCTAGAACGAGTACAAAGAAGCGCAACAAGTTTGGTGAGGGGAACAAAGGGGGTGCTTTTACCAAGAAAGGCTTAAATTTTTCAAATTTCAGGGCCTTGAGAGTAGGCACCTGTGAGGTGATCTGATTGGGGTGTATAAGGCATTGAATGGGTTGAGCAAGCTGAATGCTGATGGGATTCTTTCTCTTGCTCAGATTAAGAACCTGAGGGAGCATAGTTTCAAATTGCGGAATGACAGTTGTAGAATAGATGTGCCGAAATTTGCCTTTAGCCAACGGATAGTTCATTCGTGGAACAGCACTCAGGGAAGTTTTAATGTCTAGTTCTATGCAAATCTATACCTAGATTTGCATAGAACTAGACATTAAAAATATGAAGAAATGAAAACGGGATATAGAAGAAACGGAAGGGGAAGGAAAATAAGAAGAATGAAGCAGAGAAAAAAAAACCAAATTATTATATTGGGGTCACTCGAAATTGATTACATCTACCCATATATGACCGTAAAATAACGTTTTTCTCTGCGCGATTTGCTTGTTTTTCTGAACGAAAAACCCCCGTTTCTGCGGAAAAAACTCTGCTCTCTACGAATGAGACCCACTATCTCAACCACGGAGTGAAAAAAGCCTATAAAAGTTCCTCGCTTCATCGAAGGAATTCGAACTCTGGCCTTTTCCAGCCAGTGTGGGGAGGTTGGTGACGATACCACTGTTCTACAACAGAGAGAGAGAGAGAGAGAGAGAGAGAGAGAGAGAGAGAGAGAGAGAGAGAGAGAGCGAGAGAGAGAGAGAGATGGAGGGGACAATCTTGCATCAAAAAAGGCTTCTTCCATCGAGACTGATGCGAGCTGGCCTTAGAATTTCCCCAAGTTATCGCCCACGGAGGAAACTTCTTCCTCTAGTATATAGTAACTGGTTGGCTAAAGCCAAATTTCAAAAAGTCTGATCTATATCTCTCTCCCCGCAGTTCAATCTTATTCCCATGTGTAGCACGGTAATGATAATCATCGTCCTCCCACACACAGTAGAAAAGACCTCCGTTCTAATCCAGTCAATGGCTCAAGGAATTTTTATTGCCTTCTTTTACAGCCCCCCCAAGAAAAACACGTACTATAAGAATTTCTTATTTTAATTTAACACGTGTACAATTCTTATGTACGTGAACTTAAAAAAAATAAGATATTTTCATTTGTTTACATGATGAAATATGACGTTTTAAAGATTGTTGTAGGGTTTTAAGCACATTCAGTATCTATTAGTATAAACCGATGAGCCAAAACATTATGACCAGCGAGTCGTTATGCAAATCGAAGCAACTGCAGGTGAACTACGGCACGTGCGCGGGTCGGGACACTGTATAAAAAACATCTGATACTAAGATCCGTTAATCAGTGTTACTCTTGTTCTTCAGGTGGGAAAGGCAGTGGACTTAAGCGAGTTTGACAAAGGCTAAATCGTAATGGCCAGACGAGTGGGTCAGAGCATATCCGAAACGGCACGGCTGGTTGAGTGCTCACGGTGAGCCGTGGTCAGTACCTACTGAAAGTGGTCCGAGGAGAAAAACCCACGAACCGCCGGCAAGGTGTTGGACGCCTACGGCTCATCGATGCTCAATGTGAGCGAAAGCTCTCCCGGTTGGTACATGGCAACAGAAAGGCGACTGTGGCGCAACTCGCCGGTAATTGGAACACTGGTGAGGGGAGTAATGTGTCACAACATGCATAGTGACATAGTGTTCTTTAACAAGCAGCACCGGTGCTTTTGCAGAACTCTGCATTTGGACCTCTTGTGATGTAAGACAGTACTGTCAAGGCCAGATAACATATGTTAGTGTATGTTCATGTTTGCTTAGTGCGGGTTATGTTGTTCATCTGGCCGCTTAGCCTAGGGTCTGTGGAACACCACAGACCCTAGGCTAAGCGGTCTGTGGAACACCACAGACCGCTAGTTACCGTCACTGGCACTGGGAGCCGGACCAGGCAAATGGGAAGAGAACTCTGGTTGGCTGACCCTGGGGTTAGCCTGAGCTTCCCAGGGTGGGCCTAAAAAAAAAAAAAATAAAAATAAAATAAAATAAAAAAATAAATAAATAAAATAATAATAATAATAATAAAATAAATTTAAAAAAAATAATTTTTTTTCTATTTTGAAATAGGAGTAGGGGTGAGGGATAAGGGGTGGGTTTCCTGCGAGCACATCATCTTTGCCCTTGGAGATTTCTATGTCATATCTCTCTACTGTCGACCGGTCGAGGACATTCTCCCAGCAACACAGTACCTGAATCAAGCTCTGGCAGAGCTCCCAGGTTCCAGAATTCTAATCTCCGCTGATGTAAACTGTCGCTCTCCCTTCTGGCACAGTGCCACCCCAGAGCACAGAGGATTCAGGAATGAACAAAAAATGGACGAATTCTTGGCAAACAGTGGAATTGTCGTACTAAACTGTCCAAACAACCTTCCAACTTTTGCCTCTACACTCTGGGAGACAACTTTGGATGTTACCCAATCAACAAGATCTTTCCCGCTATATAACGGATTGAAAGGCCCAGGATGGTTGGACCACATCCAACCACCTGCCATCCCTTTTAACATGCACGAAACAATACATCAAGAGCCCATTACCAGTTATAAGCTTCATAGATACGCTGTGGAAAACGCAGTGGAATGTGTTTGAGAAAGCGATCATTACAAACGCACAGAGACTGTCGACTGAGCACTACCAGACCCAAACCCTGACCTTCACCAGCGTGCAGTCACCAAAGCAAACCAGATCATCAAGAGAAAATCCCCTGGCAGAGCAGAGGTAGCAAGATTGTACACTAGCTGATCCGGAAGCCTCCTAGAGAGAGTTACCAATAGGTTCGGCCCAGTGTACTAACTAGCGGTCGGCCTGCGAACACCGTTTTAGAGGTGTACCGTCGAAATGTAAGGAATATTGGATCTCACAACGACGTTCATCATAACCTCAAAAACCATCAATCATACTGCATGATGGAAGAGATAGGAAAGGGTTGACCGGAACTTAGCTCTAGAGACTAAACATGGGTTCCACCACTTCAAGCCTCCAATAAGCAAAGTGGTGGTATTTCACCGGTTGATGAAAGTCATCTACCACCTTTTAGAATTTGTATGTGGAAGCTAGCTTGAGATCTTGATAATGTATCACCAATTCAAAAAGGGGGTTCAAAAGGTGACACAAGTAACTATAGACCTCTTAGTTTAACTTGTTTTCCAGAGAAAATCATGAAGTCACTGGTTAAAGAAGCATTGCAGGATCATCTAGACAAGGCTGCAGTAATTAAGACACAACATGGGTTTGTTTAAGGGTGATCTTGTCTGACCAATTTGCTTGGATGCTATGATGTGGTCACAAAGCAACTGGATGCAAAAAATAATTTTGATATAATATACAGTACTTGGATTTCAGGAAAGCTTTTGATACTTTTGCATATGAAAGACTGCTGTACAGATTGGAATGGTATGGCATTAAGGTTAAGTATTAGCATAGTATTGGCCCGTTATAACGTACGATCACTCATCGGTGAAGACAGGATATTAGAGCTGGAAAAGGAATTAGAAAATGTGAATTGGAATATCATCGGTTTGGCTGAAACAAGAAGAAGAAATGAATCACTTATAAGTTTATCAAGTGGAAATCTGCTGTACACCAATGGAAACAGTGAAAGGAGTGAAGGTGGAGTTGGGTTTCTGGTTCATAAAGATTTTAAAAACAACATTTTGGAATTCAAAAGTACATCACCAAGGGTGTCAAGAGTAATACTCAAGATTTCTAAGAGGTACAAGCTAAAGATTATAATGATTTATGCACCAACATCGAGCCATGATGATGAAGAGGTTGAAGAAATATACACCGAAACTGAGAGTCTTCTAGTTGAGCAGAAAACCCACTACAGTATTATTTTGGGGGACTTCAATACTAAGGTTGGAAAAAAGGCAAAACAACGCAGAAAGAGGAAATATAGGAAATTTTGGAATTGGTGAAAGAAATAAAAGAGGTGAAAGACTTGTGGAATTTCCAGAATCTCAAGGACTGTCAGTAATGAACACTTTTTTCAAGAAAAGGGTGAGCAGAAAGTGGACATGGAAGAGTCCAAATGGATTAACAACTAATTAAATCGACTTCATCCTCACTAACAGAAGATATATTGTGAATGATGTTGCCGTCCTGAATAAGGTAAATGTTGGAAGTGATCACAGAATGGTAAGATGTACACTTGATATAGATGTAGAAAAGGAAAGGAAAAAACTGACTCGAGTAAATAATACAAAGGTCTTTGAGATAACAGAGGAGGAGAAAAAGCAGTATACACTGGAACTTAAGAACAAGTTTGAGCTTCTGCAGATTGCTCAGGACCAAGATATCGACGAGGAATATTACAACTTTCTGAAAGTGATAAAGCCCAAAAAACCTATAGGGAAACAGAAATCCAAAGTAGAAAAAATTAGTCAAGAAACGATTGTCATGATGAATCGAATACGACAAATGAAGAGCAAGAAAAACACTGACAGGGAGAAAATTGAGTATACTGAGTTATGCAAAGCCATTAGAAAGAGACTCAGAGAGGACATAAGAAGATTTAACACAAGAAAAGTAGAACAAGCATTAAGGGAAAACAAAGGATTTAAATCAGCAGCCATGAGCAGTAATACAGAAAGACAAATGATACTGAAACTGAAGAATAGCGATGGGGTACTTATAAACAGTAGAGAAGGCATAATTCAAATAACAGAAGACTACTATAGAGAATTATACAAGGAGCGAGGGAATGATACCAGCAGTGGGGAAGATGGATTGCAAAGTAGCAACACATACGACATACCCGATATTCTTCCTGATGAGGTAGAACATGCATTGAAGAAAATGAAGAATCGGAAAGCTCCGGGGAAAGATGAAGTTATTGTAGAGTTGTTAAAATTGGGAGGAAGAGACATAACACAAAAACTGGCAAGGCTCTTCACCAAGTGCATTAGAAAAGGTGTGACGCCTAAGCAGTGGAATAATGCAATCATAGTTTTGCTGCATAAGAAAAGAGATAAATCAGAAATTGTAAATTATAGACCAATTAGCTTGTTATCTCACATCTACAAGTTGTTCACAAGGGTCATTACTAACAGATTAGAAAGAATACTTGATGAGAATCAACCGAAAGAGCAAGCTGGCTTTAGGACAGGATTCTCAACTATGGATCACCTTCATGTTATATCACAACTAATGGAGAAAGCAAATGAATATAAAACACCATTATGCCTGGCATCTGTGGATTATGAAAAGGCATTTGATAGGCAATGCAGCATAAGGCAATGTTTTGGGCACTGGAAAGACAAGGCATAGATACCCCATATATTATGATTTTGAAGAAAATATATGAGAGTGCTACCTCCTTTATTAGACTAGACAAAGACAGTAGCAAATTTAAAATCGAGAAAGGAGTTCGACAAGGGGACACAATATCTCAGAAGTTGTTTACCGCTGCCTTGAGGAAGCTTTCAGAAGATTAGACTGATCGCAGAAAGGAGTCAATGTGAATGGAGAGTACCTAAACCATTTACGGTTTGCAGATGACATTGTGGTTATAAGCCATGATCCCAAAGAATTAGAGGAAAATCTTAATCAGTTATGCACAGTTAGTAAGGATTTTGGACTATAGATGAATATGGCTAAAACAAAAGTAATGATGAACAAGTATGCCACGGAAAGAGAAATAATGATTGAAGGAGCAGTAATTGAAAAGGTGGAGTCATATACTTATCTGGGACAAGTTATTAGCTGTAATAATGATAAATGGCTGGAAGTCAAGAGAAGAATAAATTTTGGATGGATAGCATTCAGGAAATGTAGTCACATACTGAAGAGCAATATCCCAGTTTGTCTGAAACGTAAAATAATGAATCAATGTATACTCCCCACCATGACTTATGGAAGTGAAACTTGGGCACTCACCAAAAGAATAAAGAGAAGCTGAGAACTACACAGCAAAGAATGGAACGAATTATACTGGGAATCAGACTGTTAGATGAGAAGAGAAACACATGGATTAGGCAGCAAACTCAAGTAAAGGACATTCTTATCAAAACTAAAGAACTAAAATGGTCTTGGGCAGGACACATAGCTCGAAGACATGATGAGAGATGGAATAAGAAATAACAGAATGGTACCCAAGAGGATCTAGAAGAAAACCTGGAAGACAAAGGCGGAGATGGATAGATGAAATTCATGAGTTTTTGGGTAATAAATGGATGGCCAGTGCTAGGTAGTAAATGGATGGCCAGTGCTCAAAACAGAAGGAACTGGAAAGTTGCTGGAGAGGCCTTCATGCTGCAATGGATTGAAAATGGCTGATGATGATGATGATTAGCATTAGCATTAGTAGAGGCGTATGATGCAAGAAAGCAACTTATGCAGCATCAACCAAAAGAATAAAAAAACTTCCACTTCACCCTTCCGTTCGTTCGAAATACCTGTCCAGCTGAACCTTAAATTTATTTAGGCTACCAACTTCCACAACAACAACGGATGAAAGTCTGTTTCGCAAACCAACTATCCGCTGGCTAAAGGCAAATTTCCGCACATCTATCCTACATTTGTGTTCCCTCAATTTGAATTTATGCCCTCTCAGGTGATTATTCTAAGCAACACGCAGTATCCCATCAGCATTGAGCATGGTCAAACCATTCAAGGCTTTGTACACCTCTATCAGATCACCTCGCCGGTGCCTAGCCTCCAGACACTGTAATTTGCAAAATTTAAGCCTTTCTTCTAAGAGCAACCCTTCGTTCCTTTCACTAACCTTGTTGCCCTTCTCTGTTCTCGTTCCAGCAGCTCTACATCCTTCTTGAAACGAGGCCTCCAGACCTGTATACAGTACTCAAGGTGCGGCCTGACCATTGCCTTATACAAGGGAATAATCACCTCCCTGTCGCTGCTAGAAAAATTCGTGTATATCATTGATAAGACACCATGAGCTACTCTTGCAGCCCGTCTGCACTGCTCAGAGAACTTCATACCTGCCTGCACAATTACCCCCAGATGCTTTTCAATCTCTACCACTGTAAGTGTAGTACCACAGAGTTGATACGTTGCTCTGGGGTTGCTGTTTCCCATATGTAGCATTTTACATTTGTCAACGTTAAACTTCATTTTCCACCTCTCAGCCCATCCGCTCAACCTTTCCAGATCCTGTTGCAGCAGCATAGCGTCAATAGCGTCCTTAACAACCCTGCCAACTTTTGTATCGTCTCCAAATTTGGACATTAAGCTTGATATACCATCACCAATATTATTTATAAATGGAGAAAACAACAATGGACCCAACACTGAACCCTGAGGGACTCCACTAATAACATTGGTACACGATTAGCACTGCCCATTTATTACCCTCTCTGCCTTCTGGAACTCAACCATCCCTTTATGCATAGCAACAATTTGCCACCAATGCCACACTGCTCCAATTTGTGCAGCAGTCTATCATGTGCAACAGTATGAAAAGCCTTTCTAAGATCCAAATATATAATATCAAAGTTATTCCCTGCATCCAATTCTTTTGTGACTACATCATAGTATCAAATCAAATTGATCAGGCAAGACCTTCCCTTAACAAAACGATGCTCTGTCTGAGCTATAACTGAATTCTTATCATGATGATTTTGCAGTGGTTCTTTAACTAGTGCTTCCATTAATTTTCCTGGAACAGAAGTTAAACTCACAGGTCTATAATTACTTGTGTCAGCCTTTGTTCCTCGTTTGTGAATTGGGGTTACACTTGCACATTCCAGTCTGTGGGTTACTCCCCTGAGTCTAAGGAAACTCCCATAATTATGACTAACGGATTGCTTACTTCCTTTTCTGCCTCCTTTAATATACCTGGAGAGATCCCATCCACCCCAGGTGCCTTTCTTGTATTTAACTTCAACAATTTCTCCTACACTTTACTCTCAATTAATTCATGATCATCTTGCTCACTTCCAGTGTTTACTTCAATTATGGCATTCCCCTTCCTGAATAACTCCTCATATGTGAATGTAGATGCAAGATATTGATTTAGTTTGTTAGCTACTTGAGCAGGATCATAACAGTTGAACCATCGATATCAGGTGGACCTATCTGATTCATCCCCTTTATTCTAGAGTTTACATAATGAAAGAACTCCTTGCTGTTTTTCTTTGCATCCCTTGCCAAAAATTTCTCGTAATCTGCCTTCGCCTGATTAACCTCCTTTGTAACTTGGTTACAGACCAACGTATGTCTATCATAGGCTTCTGTGTCACGTGTTAATTTGTATGTATCCCATGCATTTTTCTTCTCTACCATATGTCTCATTAGTTCATCTGACATCCATTTAGGCTAAACTTTGAACAATATTTCTTAGTTGGTATGTAAAGCCTAGTAGCTTCCAAGATAAGTTTTTTGAATGCTTCCCATTTTGAATTTTCTGTTGGTAAAATCATCAGTTGGTCCCACTGTATAGAATTTAAATACTGTCTCAGTCCATCGTAGTCGCCTTTACGAAAGCAATAACCCTTCCCTTTATTCCTAATGGTAGTTACCTCTTTTAGTGAATCCCACTTCAGCACACTGTGATCACTGCCACCTAGTGGTTCCTTTATCTGCAGATTCTTAATGCATGAAGAATCACTACTGATAATCGAATCAAGAGTATTACTCCCTCTAGTTGCCTCCCGAACATGCTGATATAGAAAACTATCATCCAATAAATCCACAAAAGCCTTGCTTGTGTGTGAGTGACCAGCCCCCAAATTCCAGTCAATATCTGGGAAATGAAAATCCCCCATTATAAGACTCTCTGTTTACTGGCCCGCTCTACTTCCCTGTACAATATCTTATTATACTCATCAGAGTCGTTAGGCCTATCGCACACTCCTACTCTCAATTTTGATCTCCCAATGCCTATGTCACACCAAACTGACTCTACACTGCACTGTCCAGCGATGTCGACTGGCTTCACTTCCTTGGATTTTATGTGTTTCTTAACTAACAGCATAACCGCTCCTCCCTTCCTCCCTTCCTATCCTGTCTATCCTTTCTGTAGACGTTGTGCTCCCCAAATTCCAGTTCTGCGTTTCTTATATCTGTGTGATACCACGTCTCTGATATCCCAACAATATCCGCCTTTGATGCTTTGAGCAATACCTCAAATTCATCAAATTTATTTACCCAACTCCTAGCATTGGTGTACACGCAAGTATACATACACGTGTTCTTTTTCTTAGCTACCCTAACACAACCCATATGTTTACTTGTACCCCAATGACTCCCAGCAGTCTCTGAAATATCCTACATCTTATTTTCCAAACTGCTGCTCATCATAAGTTGTTACTATGGATTGTGATCAGTCCTGGCTTACATCAATGGTTGTGTCTACTATAACAGAAAAGTATTTGTCAATTGGGACTTCATTCATTATTAGTTTTGTGAGTTTAGCTGCCAGAACGAGTATCAAATCATTCTGTGTATTTGGGGTCAAATATGTTGCGTTTCATTCACTTTGTAACATATACTGAATAAGTGATGTGTCATATTTAACTAGTAGCTTGATGAGATCTAAGAAATTCCTCTCGTATGCACTTAGGCCACCTAAGCCTCTGTGTTCGCGATGACCACGAAATACTAAGTCTTGTTTTGCCAAAAACAAAATTGCATCAATGATATTTATTAAAATCAGTCTATTCTTTTCTATTTCTTTCTTCTCTGCTGTCATGAGATTGGCAAAGAGGGTTTGGAGAAACAATGTTGCGTCACTGGGAAAAAGAGAATTTAATAAACGGGTCGAGTTAAAATTCGTTTAACAAACTAGGAACAAAAAACAAAAGTAATAAAAGTAACACAAAATCTTTCGGACGGAGGACGTCCTTCTTCAGTTGTGACTGTGAAGTCACAGCTAAGCGACTTCGAAGTGACTGTGAAGTCACAACTAAGCAACTTCGAAGTGACTGTGAAGTCACAACTCCAATTATAAATCCTCAGTACATAGGACTTTTTCACATAAAGTCATTTTGATCATGGAATAATCGAAAATTTTGTTAGAAAGAAACTCTTTTGTGCTTTGCTGTGTGTATCATTTTGTTCATGTTTTTCCATTTTGTGTACTCATTTCGCAAAATTTTTACAACCAACTTTTGGGTATCCCTAAGGATCCAACTTATTTGAGGAGTTTAAAAACAACCAGCAATAAAAGCAAAACGTAGCATTTGCTCTTGATGACTAGATAAGCCACTGCCTGGCACTTTCACAGTGACTTTTCTCACACTTTTTTTGATACCACTGTGGTACGAAATGGCGACCAGCTGCATCCTTTGGAAAATTGTCTTTGAGACCTGGCTGGCAAGGACTTGCATTTAAAAGTAATCGCACAAGAGTTGGTGTGATTGGTTTATTACAAAACAAATGAGAGTCTGTCGGATAATCTACTTCAATATTAATAAATTCAGAAAAGACTGAAGTTTCTGCTTGATGCTCTTCATGGGAATTATTAATGTCGGCTATTGATAGGGATACATCTGTTTCATTTTTTTCATCGCCTCTTACCAGAGTACAATCCTGAATATCGATACTGTTACTGTAATTTTTATCATTAGAATTTGTTGAAATACTTTCATAAAAGTTATTGGCTTCATCTGTAGTGAGTATATCTTTCTCCTCTTCATTCCTATTGATTTCTTCTTTAGTGACTTTAGTAGGAAGAAAGGTATCCCAGTGCTGACATTTAACTGCTTCTTTTTCAATTTCCCCCTGTTCCTTTAGCTTTATTCTTTCCCATCCAGATAGCCTTTTTTATTGCTCATCTTGAAAATTATTGTTTAAAATTTTATCTCATAAAAATTAAAATTTCGATAACTTAAAAAATTTTTTGGACACAGTCTCACCCAAGATGCAATTGCAATGGCTTATGGCCGACAACTAATTTTTTTACATTTGCTGGCAGGGTCGGGGCTTTGGGGATGCTTATTTATTCAGTTTTAATTTGTTAAACATTACTGTGATGTGGTGTGACTAAAAAGAGGGAAAACGAACCTACAGCAGGGGGATAGTGGTTTTAACTCGCAATGGAGTTTATGACAAATCCACTCTCTATTAGAAGGGGGTTGGCCTTCCTTTCAGAGTCATATTTATAGTGGTGTTGTGTTTATTACCTTATTACGTCCACCAGGGGTTTGCCCTAATTTCAATTGAATAAGGCCAAGTTTCAAGCTCTAAGAACATGGACCTTCCTGGTCAGTTTAACTATATGTTTTATTAATTTTCTTTGTACTAGAGTGATATAATGATCTAATAAGTTGGTCTTTAACCTTATCCTTCAATCTTAAAGTTTAAATTATTAAGAGTTGAATTCTGTTCTAAATAAGAAGACAGAAACAATAGCTGTAATTATAAACGTAACAAGTTTTATAGGTAAAGTAAGTATATATACATGTGGGATAAGGCAATGCTTCGTAACTGACACAAAGCTAACATTAACAACAACATTACAGCAAAGGATTTTATCAGTGTGGACCTCTAGACAACTAGTGCAGAATTAGTTCTGTTTACTTTGATTTGTTTGACTTTATTCCACTTTGAATCAATGAGGGTCGCTAATTGCCCTTTTTAATCAAAAGAAGATAAAGTATTTAATTCCCTATTCTTACTCTTATGGATTTAAATACTAAGTCGCTTTTAAAATAACGGTAGTGTAGCCAAAAAAATGTTTAGAGAACTAAAGAATAGAGTCAATGAACAAGTATATGCAGCTTTATCTTTTAAGTTTCATTCGTTAAGATTCTTAATGTACTTTTAGATGCAGGCAGGCCGAAAGAAACGGGGAACGGTATATATGTATCACTGTTGAAAAAAACCCGGGAATTAGGGTTGAATTTGAAAGTGTCTGCAATTCTGCCCAGACACGATAGAAGGGAGTATATGATGAGAGCCTTGTTGATCAATTCGGCCCTGGAAAGATTGTGCAAGGTTCAAGGGATAGAATTTTTTTCAGCCTAGTCTGTACTTGTTAACAGAAGGGACTGCCTCTACAGGGATGGGATACACTTAAATAGAAAGGGTGCAAGAATATTTGCTGTTGCTATCGAGACAGTGTTAGGTGGGTCGGAAAACTGATAGCTTGGAGGGATACAAGGATTAATAGTTTAACAGTAGCTGCAGGCAGAGGTGAAGGTGATTCTTGCACAACTTCTATTAGAATAAGTAGCGACCTAGAGCGAGGGGTCTTGGGGATTTCAGGGATGGATGGCAGTCATCGTGAAATAGTGGGTATATGGGATGTGTTAGGGTAACTAGGAATAGGAATAGGAGCATGTATGCTTGCATGTATACCAATGCTAGGAGTATAGTAAATAAATTTGATGAATTTGAAGTGTTGGTCAAGACATCAAAGGCAGATATTGTTGGGATATCAGAGACGTGGTGTCACACAGATATAAGGAAAGCAGAACTGGAATTTGGGGAGTACGATGTGTACAGAAAGGATAGATAGGATAGAAAGGGAGGAGGTGTTATGCTGTTAATTAAAAAAAAAACACAAAATCAAAAGAAGTGCACCCAGTTGATATAGATGAACAGTGCACTGTTGAGTCAGTTTGGTGTGACATAAGCAGTGAGAAAGCAAAAATAAGAGTAGGAGTGTGTTATAGGCCTAATGACTCGAATGAGTACAATGAACAATTGTACAGAGAAATAGAGTGGGCTAGTAAATCAGAATGTCTTATAATGGGGGATTTTAACTTTCCAGGTACTGACTGTAACTTGAGTTGGTGACTCGCACACTAGTCAGACTTTTATGGATTTATTGGATGATTGTTTTCTGCAGCAGCATGTTCGAGAGGCAACCGGCAACAAGAGAGGGTAATACTCTTGATATGGTTATCAGCAGTGATCATTCGTGTATTAAGAATTTGCAGATAAAGGAACCACTAGGTGGCAGTGATCACAGTGTACTGATGTGGGATTTACTTAAAGATTTAATTACCATCAGGGGTAAAGGAAAGGGTTTTTGCTTCTGTAAAGGTGAGTACAGTGGTCTCAGATAGCTTTTAAATTCTGTACAGTGGGATCAACTGACGATGTTACCAACAGTAAATTCCAAGTGGGAAGCATTCAAGGAATTAATCGTGGATGCTATTAAAAGTTTCATACCTATTAAGAAATATTGTTCAAGGTTTAGGCCTGAATGGTTATCTAATGAAAAAATGAGACTTGTAACAGAGAAGAAAAATGAATGGGATGCATATAAATTATCCAGCGACTCAGAAGCCTATGGCAGATATAAGCTAGTCTGTAATCAGGTCACAAAGGAGGTTAGGCAGGCGAAGGCAGATTAAGAGAAATCCTTGGCAAAAGATGCTAAGAAAAACAGCAAGGATTTCTTTACTTATATAAACTCTAAAAAGAAGGGGATGAATCTGATTGGTCTACTTGACATCGATGTTTTGAGTGTTGATGATCCTGCTCAGATAGCAAACAAACTGAATGAGTATTTTGCATCTACATTCACACATGAGGAATTATTAAGTTTTGAATATGGAAGAAGGTTATCAAATTGTAGCAGGGTGCTTAATGATATTGTATAATTTAGACCAAAGTGGAGGAGAAATTGTTGAAGTTAAACATAAGAAAAGCACCTGGGGTGGATGAGATCTATCCAGTTATATTAAAGGAGGGGTGGCAAAGCAGCTAAGCAAACCCTTAGCCATAATTATGAGAGCATCCTTGGACTCAGGGGAGGTTCCCACGGACTGGAGATGTGCAAATGTATCCCCAATTCACAAAGGGTGAAACGAATAATTACAGACCAGTTAGTTTAACTTCTGTGTCGAGCAAAATAATGGAGTCACTGGTTAAAGCTGCATTGCAGGATCATCTAGACAAGACTGCTGCAATAATTCAGACAGAGCATGGGTTTGTTAAGGGAAAGTCTTGTCTGACAAATTTGATAGGATATTATGATGTGGTTACAAAGGAATTGGATGCAAAAAATAATTTTGATATCATATATTTGGATTTCAGGAAAGCATTTGACACTGTTGCGCATGGAAGACTATTGTACAAATTGGAGCAGAATGGTATTAAGGGTAAGTTGCTTCCATGGATAAAAGGATGGTTAAGTGGGAGAAGACAGAGGGTGGTAATCAATGGGTGCTGCTCTTCGTGGACTAATGTTATTAGTGGAGTCCCACAGGGTTCGGTGTTAGGTCCACTGTTGTTTTGTATATTTATCAATGATATTGATGAAGGTATATCAGGCTTAATATCGAAGTTTGCAGATGATACAAAGGTTGGTAGGGTTGTTAATGACAGTAATAGCAGTGTGCTTCTGCAACAGGATCTAGATAATTTTGGCTAAGAAGTGGCAACTGAAGTTTAACCTTGACAAATGCAAAGTACTGCATATAGGTAGAAGTAACTCCAGAGAAACGTACCAACTGTGTGGTACTACACTTAAGGTGGTAGAAAATGAAAAAGACCTGGGAGTAATTGTGCAGTCAGATATGAAGTTTTCTGAGCAATGCAGACAGGCTGCTAGGGCAGGTCATGCGGTTTTGTCAATGATATATAGGAATTTTGTTAACAGGGAAAAGGAGGTGATTGTCCCTCTGTATAAAACAATGGTCAGGCCACGTCTTGAGTTCTGCGTACAGGTCTGGAGGCCTCATTTTTGGAAGGATGTAGATTTACTTGAACGTGTACAGAGAAGGGCAACAAGATTGGTGAGAAGAAAGAAGGAATCCTCTTACCAAGAGAGGTTTAGTTTCTGCAAATTGCAGTGGCTGGAGACTAGGCAGCTGCGCGGTGATCTGATTGAGGTGTATAAGGCTTTGAATGGGTTGAGCACGCTGAATTCTGATGGGATCCCTCCACTTGTTCAGATTACGAACCTAAGGAGGCATAATTTCAAATTAAGAAAGGACAGATGTAGAATAGATGTGCGGAAATTTACCTTTAGCCAGCGGGTGGTTAATTGCTGGAACAAACTTCCATCTGTCGTCGTGGAAGTTGATAGGTTGAATAAATTTAAGGAGGAACTGGACATTCATTTGGAGGGAATGGTGTGATTTTTTTTTTTTTTTTTTTTTGGCTGACTCTGCATAAGCTTTCTTGCTTATGCAAAACTGGGGATTACCAGCCATAACAGATAGAACCCCGGGGACTCACATCTGGTGAGTATGGGCTTGGCACACCAGGGTCCTGAGCTGGATATCATCATTCTTCTCTTTCTTAGTGATTCTCTTCTAGTTCTCTCTCTCTCAGGGTAACTCGGGGAAATTTTTTTTTTGCTTGGTGTATCATAAGCCTCAGGCTTCCTTGCACCATATAGCTAATAATAATAATAATAATAATAATAATAATAATAATAATAATAAAGAAATTGCGCAAAGAGAAATACATTCATTGCCGAGCACACATACTTCCATTAGCATTAACTAGTGCAAAAAATAAATAACCAGCCATCAAAAGCGTGTTACATGTTATAAAAGACATCTACAACTTGTTTCATAAATCATCGAAACTTTAGAGAATGTTACACGATGTGCAAGCTATCCTGGGAGAATCATTGTTAAAAATTTCCGAAACGATTGAAGTTCATTGGTCAAGCAATTTCCGATCGATTAATGCAGTGAAGTTGTGTTATAGTAGCATCATGATGACATGTGAACATATTCACAAAGACGGAGCCAACCTTGCATCACTGGCAGGTGGGAATTTTATTGGAATTAGAAAAATCTAGCCTTTTAATTAATCTCTGCCTATTGCATGAAGCTTTATTTGCTGTTTCAAATTTGAGTAGTTTTACAAAAGAGCTCCACTTGTCTTCACTGCCAAGCCTATCAACTCAACAATACAACATTTAGAAAATATTGTGAGATTGTATCGACAAAACCCAGAAAGTACAATTATCATAAAAAAAATTATTATCATAAAATGCTTCAAACTATTCATCATATTCGACCAATTATTCTAAATGAAGATATTACCACGAGTTACAAAACGGTGAAAAAAACTGATACCATGGTCGGTCAAGTGAAGGATTGCTTTAATGACAAAGCAATGTCGATCATCAACGTTGCTGCAGTTTGAATCATGCAAATCTTTCTGCGAACTAATAGAAGATAACATAAAGATAATCTCGTCTTGTCTAAATATGAACTTTGATCCTTTGTCGAATGACATTCGCTCATTTAAATGTGACAAAAACAGAAAGCCAATTCAACAACAATCTTATACATTCAATTTTGGAATCAAATATTGGATATGTTGAGCTAAAGACTATGTATCAAGCTATGCTGTATTCCTGTTTCGACTGCTAGTGCTGAACGTTCTTTTAGCACTATGAATCGGTTGATGACAAAAATTATAGATAAGCGTAGGAGGCCCCGAATGAGTTATTGAAAAAATTAATAAATGAAGTGATTGATATGTATGCAAAGAAAAATCAACGAATAAGATTATTATAATACTTGCATTTTGATTATAATTTGTACGATTTTTTTTTTGCGAATTTTAATCTGTGATTTTCATATTATAAAACTGTGATTATTGTCATTAATGTGGTTTTTGTGAACTGACTATTAGTATTTAGATGTTAAATAATAAATACTTCCTTTGATTCTAATTTTGTTTTCTCATATTCTCTTATTACAACATTCATAAATATACAGATTTGTTTGTAATATATACATACTAGATGTACCCGGCATAACATATACGATCTTTCTGATAACGGCATGAATAGTTTAATCTAGATACTTCACCATTCTTGGTGAAGTATCTAGATTAAACTAGAAGTCTTCACCATTCTTGTTTAACGGTGATATAATTCCACAGCAGTCACCAGTGGGATATATTGCATATGTCTCTATTTGCAGGTGGTTCCCCGTCTTCTCCAACAAATATTGAATCAACCTCCGTTTTGGATGTAGATGCATTATATCGTCTCTTAATTATCTCGTCCAATTGTTGCATTACTTTGGCCCGCACACTTGGTTTGATTGTTTTTCAAGCCGTTTTGTTGTTGCTTCAGCAGAATCGAAAATATAAAGTTGTCCATATCTTGGCTTATTTGTCTCGTTTGGATACAGCGGTGAGACCAAATGAAGAATACAATCTGGCATTCTATTCTAAAACAGTATGGACCATTTCCAAGCGGTGATTTAATCTTTGCGCTCGATTTGAATGCCATTGCTAAGTTGTACTCTTGTATAAGTTCTCTATACAGCGGAATCTCAGTAATACAAAGTTCAAGGGACCTACATTTTCACGTTTTGTAATAACGAGGTCCCCAAAAGTGTGTTTACCTTTTTTTTTTTTTTTGGTACATACTGTATATCTAATAATAATAATAATATGAAGAATAAATTAATAAAATAAAATAAGAAAAATATAATAAAATAAAAACAAAAGCCTTGTCTAACAATACAGTAATAGGATTAACATATTTTTTAAAGATTTTATTTTATTTGTAAGATAAACTAAGAGAAAAGAAATATTAATGGAAATTAAAATATTGTACAGTATATATTTTGATATACAGGGTGTCTCAAAAATATTGGTACAAACGTTTAGGGGAGGTAAGTAACATCTAAAGGAATGTGAATCGCATAAGAACCCATAATCGGAAACGTCACTGTCAGTACACTGAACTGTTCATCAGTTCGCGAGAGGGAAAATTTCTGGTTTACTCATTCAAGCAGTAGTCGCCGCAAATTTGAGCTGAACTGTGAGCTGGCAGACATGCACCTAGTATATGGATTAGCAGAGGGCAATGGACGAGCAGTTCGACGAATTTATGGAGAACGCTTCCCAGACAGAAATGTACCGAACCACCGTTTGTTTGTGCGTGTGCATCAAAATTTGTGCGATTATGGGTCATTTAGAGGTAACAAGAGTAGTGCGGGCAGACGACGTTCGATGCGAACTCCCGCCATGGAAGAAAGTGTGTTGAATGCCATCCAAAATAATCCTACTACCAGCACACGTACCGAGGCAACGGTACGTGTGCCTAGTATTTTCCAGCCTAGATTTTGGTCACGGATGAGGCTTATTTCACTCGGGAAGGCTTATTCAATCAGCACATGCTCAAGTGTGGGCTCAAGACAACCCACACGGTGTGCGCCCCCCATGCGGCACAACATCGCTTTGCAATAAATGTGTGGGCAGGTATGGTCGGTGACTGCTTAGTCGGCCCATACATGTTACCATCCCGCATTAACTGTGCTAAATATCGGATCTTTCTTGAACAAGTTCTACCAGGGTTACTCGACGATGTTCCAGCAAATGTGAGACACAACATTTGGTTTCAACATAACAAGGCGCCTGCCCATTATGGAAGGTGTGGTCATGACTATTTGAACAGGCGTTTGGGGCGTCGATGGATTAGCCGTGGTGGACCCGTTGCCTAGCCCCCACGCTCACCTGATTTATCGAGCCTTGATTTCTTTCTGTGGGGGGTCCCTCAAATCTATGGTGTATGAATCGCCTGTGGAGATGGAAATGGATCTCGTGGTGAGCTCCTCTGCACTGCTGCTACTGTCAAAGAAACTCCAGACCGTCTCCGCCAATCCATGCTGCGTCAGTGTCACGCATGCATCGCGTCTCATGGTGGAACCTTCGTGCATCTGTTGTAACATCATAAAATGCATCCATCTCGTACTCCATTGTTAATATTATGTCAAATAAATGTTTGCCACTAATTACTGTCTTGTGTCATTTCTGCTTCTTGTGCCTCTGCTACTGCTCTCCCGGACTTTTCCTGTTATGGGTTCCTATACGATTCACATTCCTTTAGATGTTACCTACCTCCCCTAAACATTTGTACCAATATTTTTGAGACACCCTGTATACAATATTTTAGTATCACAGTAAAAAGAATTACAATCTTAATATAAAAGGAGACATACAAACCATTAACCTTTTAATAAATTAATCTAATTTAAAGAAAGAATCCAATATTGTTTGCACAGTTTTTGTTCTATATGCATTTTTAACTACAGCACAGACGTTATCAAATGCAATAGTTGTTTCTTTATCAACGTTACTGCAGGCCAACACATTCTCTATTATATTCAGTGTATTTTGGGCATCTTTTTTAGATGGCAGTGTGCGTGCTTCTTCACTTCCGGTGTCGCCGGTAACAAAAACATCGTTTTTTTTGGTACCCATTGTAGTGGTAGAAACTTCATCACCCACCTTCACAAACTCTTCAAATTCACCAACAAAATTCATATGTTTCTTCAAATTCCTCTGTTGCTATCACATGGTCTGTTAGACCATGTTTTTCGATGATGTTCTCTCCAAAGCCACTCTTTCTGAAGCAGTTGATTATTACACCAAATCGCGGGGGCTCACGTCTGGTGAGTATGGGCTTGGCATACCCAGAGTCCCGAGCTGGATATCATCATTCTTCTCTTTCTTGGTGATTCCCTTCTACTTTTGACTCTCTCTCTCTCTCAGGGAACTTTTTTTTACCTAGTGCAGCATAAGCCCCAGGCTTCCTTGCGCCATACGGCTATTAATAATAATACTTTCCCAAGCAATAACAAGATTACGGATAGCATCCAAAACATTCCAATTTGGCTGCAAATTGTTCCGTCCTTCTAATGTTGCAGATCAAGTACCTTATCAGACGGGCTCTATATGCTCTTTTGAGGTTATAAATGCCTTGATCCAGTGGTTGCATTAAACTGGTGGTATTGGGTGGGGGGTAAAAACAACAGCCGTATATTTGTAAAATTAATTATCTCGGCAGAATGTGCTGTACAATGGGCTAAAATCATCGAAATGTTACTTTTTTCTGAAGCCATTCTTCTGTTCAATTTTGAAAACCAAGACTAAAAAAGTTTGACCGTAAGCCAAGCACTTCTATTGGCCTCATAATCACAAGTGGGCATAGTTTTGTACTACCATATAAATTGCAGCATAACAGAACAGTAAGTGTGTTTACTTAATTTTCCACCATGACAAGATTCTCCTCGAACAGCAGATATTTTGTTTGGCAGCAAATTATAAAATAAACCTGTCTCTTCAAGATTAAAAATATCCGTTGCCTCATATTTTTCAAGGATGGACCATACAGAACACAAACAGTCTGTAGCTTTTTCTTTGTCGACTAATCCAGACTCACCGCAAACATTTCGCGAAACCAAGTAGTAGTAGTAGTGGCATGTGATGCAAGAAAGCAAGTGTATGAGCTTATGCAGCATCAGTCAAAAAAAAATCACACCATTGCCTCCAAATGTCTGTCCAGTTCCTCCTTAAATTTATTCAACCTATCAACTTCCACAACGACAGATGGAAGTTTGTTCCAGCAATTAACCACCCGCTGGCTAAAGGCAAATTTCCGCACATCTATTCTACATCTGTCTTTTCTTAATTTGAATTTATGCCCCCTTAGGTTCGTAATCTGAACAAGTGGAAGGATCCCATCAGAATTCAGCGTGCTCAACCCATTCAAGTTATTCCTGTCTTTAAATCTTTGGAGTCAGCCACTGCTGCATTTGAAGTCGCTAATCCCATGTTGCTGAGCTAGATAATTTGCCTTTTCTTGAAAAATCGGACCTGATATTGGCAAATTAGATGCGCGCATTTGTTGGTACATTCAAAAAGTTTTGCACCACTAATTCGTTTAGTAACGAATGGGCCTGGTGTACTGGGGTCCATGGTTGAAAGAACAAATATAGACACGTATAATTATAACCCAGTTTAATGTAAAATATACTAACAGGTAGTAGCTTTCGAGACTGGCGTGTCTCTTTATCAACTGAAATTCAAATACAAATACATGTATTTGTATTTGAATTTCAGTTGATAAAGAGACACGCAATACAAATACATGTATTTGTATTTGAATTTCAGTTGATAAAGAGACACGCAATACAAATACATGTATTTGTATTTGAATTTCAGTTGATAAAGAGACACGCAATACAAATACATGTATTTGTATTTGAATTTCAGTTGATAAAGAGACACGCCAGTCTCGAAAGCTACTGCCTGTTAGTATATTTTACATTAAACTGGGTTATAATTATACGTGTCTATATTTGTTCTTTCAACGAATTCGTTTCCTATTTTCCATCGCTGCTCCAGTGTTACGCACTTAATCTTTTTTGGTTTTTCAGTATTGTAGATAAAGTAGGTAAAGGGATGTTGTATTCCTTTGCAATGTCTGTTTTGCTTCTTTCCATCCTATCAGCCTCTTGTATAATTTTTAGTTTAATTTCCAGGCTTAATTCTGTCCGTCTACAATTTGTTGCCATAACACTGCTAAATAAGATTTAACATAAAAAAACAAATTTTAAATTAATTTAAAGACACAAGTTCCGAAAAAGACATCAGCTCAGATAAAATGGCACAAAAAATAGTTGCTGTATATGATAGCAAAAGACTCTTTGAACCGGGGTAACAATTGCAACTGACCTTATTCCCGTGGAGAGCAGGGAGTGCATGTTAACTTTTTATTCTTTTGTTAATTTAACAACTATTCTTCAGAAAGATGTTTTTCAGAGTGCACTTTGTAGCTACCATAAACTCCTTTTGTTTATACAAAACTAATTTCTAATAAGTCAATGCCATTCTTCGGGAAGTAGGGAGCCAGGTGGCCATAATCGGATCGCTCTGCCAAGATTTGTATTAAACACGCAAAATGACAATATTAATTTCTCACGGGGTCAAAAAGAAATTGGTAATACATTAACTAAATTTTGTAAATAAACAAGTATATTTACATAGAAAAACTTATCCTTTTGCAGGGGAATGGTATGTGCTCCATATAAACGAGTACTTTGTATTAATGAGATTTTACTGTAATTGTTTGCTTCACGTGTATCCAATGTAAGCAGCTCTTGTAATAGAGCAAGTGGCTCAGAAGGTCAAGTGAAACCTTTCCATCATGACAGCATTTAGTGTATTTATTCGATGTGTTTAACATATATCTCCAATATCTTGCATTCCAATACTCAAAGTTGTAACACATATTTCCTATGTCATGCTCTTCCACTACAGCTTGTTGATTAGTCCTACGGCGTTTTGCCCATATTCTCATTTCCAATCTTGCTTCTCTTTTTTCAATGTTTTCTGTCCGTCTTCATAGTCATTGAGCCTCGTTTTGGTCTATCTATTAGATCTCTCTTCTAATGTTTCATTAGCATTTCTTTTTCATTTTCTCAAAGTTCTTACATACTGTTCAGCCATTTTTAAACTTCTTAAAACTTAGAACGGTTTATTAAAATTGAAGACAGTTAAGTAAACATACATCGATAGCTTTTGGGCATAGATTGCCTTTCTTCAGTCAAAAAACATTTGTACAAAAATTAATAAAGAATGCCCAGTATAGTGGTCATGCAAGGTAAACCACATGAACGGGTGCTGGCAACAATTATGAATTGGAAAATTTGGGCAGCATACCTAAGCGTTTTATACTGTATATATAGATATTGCAAATATTAAATAATAATTAAAAAATGCACATTTACCGCATGTACCACCGAAATTTACATTTCCCCCTACATCTAACAATATCTCATCCACCAACATTTGTAACCAACATTTAATGCAATTCAAGAATTAGTAGAAATATTCGACATCAAAAATTTTGATTTAGATTTGCTTTTTGAAGAAATTTTAAGCCTAAAGGCATTTTGTTCGTCACTGAGTAACAAAGAAAAGAAAATGATTGTTGATGAAAAATGGGTGCAATTTTTCTCAAAATTTCCAGAGGCCAATAATTTATCTCAAATTGTAAGCTCCATATTAAGCATTCCACATTCAAATGCTTCACCAGAAAGTTTTTAGCTTGATGAAAACTACTTGGCGGAAAGAGAGAAACCGTCTTTTATTAGAAAATATGAGAAGCTGAATTTCAACTTCACAATTTATAACAGTAGTAGTGAAAGGAAAGCCAATAGTTATCTACTTAAGCCAAGAGAAGGAAACCCTAACAGATAGTGAGGCATCACAACCCACAGTGCACATCACATTTCATCAACACCAAAATGCCAAACCAATAGTAACTGGCTACTGCTACAACTAAAGCTATGAACTCAAGATTTTCCTTCTGTTGACTCACTATCAATGCCACTTCTGTCATTCCGCATTTGTTGACAACATGAAAAGTGTACCGGCCAAAGGTGTCTGAGGTGACCCTTATAATGATTAATGTGACATGAGTATAACTTGTATAATTGTGAACCTTTACATTCCATTAAAATTTTATCAGATTCGCTTGCTTGTTGAATGTCCAATACCAATTCTTGACTGGTGGCATGTTCTTAATCATGCAAGGAAGATGCAGAATCTCATCGAGCACAGCAACTTCCTAAGCACTTCCTAATTCATTTCACAAATATATGTGGTCTCAATTCTAATCTCAACGATGTCCATTTCCACTTGCAGTCTGCCAAACCCCATCCTGAAATCAGATCACACACCAACCATAAGAGTATTAGCATTAGCATTAGTAGAGGCATTTGATGCAAGAAAGCAAGCTTATGCAGCATCAGCCAAAAAAAAAAAAAAAAAAAACCACTTCCACTTCACCCCTCTGTTCGTTCAAAATACCTGTCCAGCTGAGCCTTAAACTTATTTAGGCTATCAACCTCCACCACAAGGGATGGAAGTCTGTTCCAACCAACCAACCACCCGCTGGCTAAAGGCAAATTTCCGCACGTCTATCCTACATCTGTCCTTCCTCAATTTGAATTTATGCCCTCTCAGGTGATTTTTCTGAGCTAGAGGAAGAATCCCATCAGCATTGAGCATGCTTAAACCATTCAAGGCTTTATACACCTCTATCAGATCACCTCGCTGGTGCCTAGTCTCCAGACACTGTAATTTGCAAAACTTAAGCCTTTCTTCGTAAGAGCACCCCTTTGTTCCATTCACTAATCTTGTTGCCCTTCTCTGTACTCGTTCCAGCAGCTCTACATCCTTCTTGAAATGAGGCCTCCAGACCTCTATACAGTACTCTAGGTGTGGCCTGACCATCGCCTTATACAATGGAATAATCACCTCCTTATCCCTGCTGGAAAAATTCCTGTATATCATTGACAATACTCCATGAGCTACTCTTGCAGCCCGTCTGCACTGCTCAGAGAACTTCATATCTGCCTGCACAACCACCCCAAAGTCCCTTTCATTCTCCACCACTGTCAGTGTTGTACCATAGAGTTGATACGTTGCTCTGGGGTTGCTGTTTCCCATGTGTAGTACTTTACATTTGTCAATGTTAAACTTCATTTGCCACTTCTCAGCCCATCTGCTCAACCTTTCCAGATCCTGTTGCAGCAGCATAGTGTCAGTAGTGTCCTTGACAACCCTGCCAACCTTTGTATCGTCTGCAAACTTGGACATTAAGCCCGATATACCATCATCAATATCATTTATAAATACAGAAAACAATAATGGACCCAACACTGAGCCCTGAGGGACTCCACTAATAACATCAGTCCACGATGAGCAGTGTCCATTGATTACCGCTCTCTGTCTTCTCCCCCTCAACCACCCCTTTATCCATAGCAGCAATTTGCCTCCAATGTCACACTGCTCCAATTTGTGTAGCAGTCTTCCATGTGCAACAGTATCAAAAGCCTTTCTAAGATCCAAGTATATAATATCAAAGTTATTCCCTGCAACCAGTTCTTTTGTGACTGCATCATAGTATCCAATCAAGTTGGTCAGGCAAGACTTCCCCTTAACAAAACCATGCTGTGTCTGAGCTATAACTGAAGTCTTGTCTAAATGATCCTGCAGTGCTTCTTTAACCAGTGCCTCCATTAATTTTCCTGGAACAGAAGTTAAGCTCACAGGTCTATAATTACTTGTCAGCCTTTGATCCTCCTTTGTGAATTGGGGTCACATTTGCACATTTCCAGTCTATGGGTACCTCCCCTGAGTCCAAGGAGGCTCTCATAATTATGGCTAAGGGTTTGCTTACTTCCTTTGCTGCCTCCTTTAATATAACTGGATAGATCCCATCCACCCCGGGTGCCTTTCTTGTGTTTATCTTCAACAGTTTCTCCTCCACTTTACTCCCAGTTATTTCAAGATTCTGTAGCTTACTGGCAGAGTTGAATACACCTCTGGCATTCCCCTCGCTGAATAACTCCTCATGTGTGAATGTCGATGCAAAATATTCATTTAGTTTGTTAGCAACCTGAGCAGGATCATCAACACTTGACCCATCAATATCAAGTGGACCAATCTGATTCATTCCCTTCCTTCTAGAGTTTACATAAGTAAAGAACTCTTTGCTGTTTTTCTTTGCATCCCTTGCCAAGGATTTCTCGTAATCTGCCTTCGCCTGCCTAACCTCCTTTGTAACTTGGTTGCATATCAACTTGTATCTATCATAGGCTTCTGTGTCATGTGTTAATTTGTAAGTATCCCATGCATTTTTCTTCTCTGCCATATGCCTCATCAGTTCATCTGCCATCCATTTTGGCCTAAACCTTGAACAATATTTCTTAGTTGGTATGTAAAGCCTAGTAGCTTCCAAGATAAGTTCTTTGAATGCTTCCCATTTTGAATTTGCTGTTGGTAACATCATCAGTTGGTCCCACTGTATAGAATTTAAATACTGTCTCAGTCCATCGTAGTCGCCTTTACGGAAGCAATAACCCTTCCCTTTACCCCTAATGGTAGTTACCTCTTTGAGTAAATCCCACTTCAGCACACTGTGATCACTGCCACCTAGTGGTTCATTTATCTGCAGATTCTTAATGCATGAAGAATCACTGCTGATAATCAAATCAAGAGTATTACTCCCTCTAGTTGCCTCCCGAACATGCTGATGTAGAAAACAATCATCCAATAAATCCACAAAAGCCCTGCTAGTGTGTGAGTAACCAGCGCCCAAAATCCAGTCAATATCTGGGAAATTAAAATCTCCCATTATAAGACACTCTGATTTACTGGCCCACTCTATTTCCCTGTACAGTTTCTTATTATACTCATCAGAGTCATTAGGCCTATAGCACACTCCTACTCTCAATTTTGAACTCCCAATGTTTATGTCACACCAAACTGACTCAACACTGCACTGTCCAGCGATGTCGACTGGCTTCACTTCCTTGGTTTTTATGTGTTTCTTAACTAATAGCATAACACCGCCCCCTTCCTATCCTGTCTATCCTTTCTGTAGACGTTGTACTCCCCAAATTGCAGTTCTGCATCCCTTATATCTGTGTGACACCACGTCTCTGATATCCCAACAATATCTGCCTTCGATGTTTTCAGCAATACCTCAAATTCATCAAATTTATTTACTAAACTCCTAGCATTGGTGTACACGCAAGTATACCTGCACCTGTTTCTATTCTTAGCTACCCTAACACAACCCATGTGTTTACTTGTACCGCAATGGCTCCCAGCAGTCTCTGAAATACCATGCATCTTGTTTTTCTGGCTTCTGCTCATTCTAATAGAAGCAGTGCAAGAATCTCTTTCACCTCTGCCAGTGGCTACTGTCAATCTATTGGTCTTTGTCTCCCCCCAAGCTAGCAGTTTTCCGACCCACCTAACACTGCCTCGATAGCATCAGCAAATATTCTTGCACCCTTTCTATTTAAGTGTATCCCATCCCTGTAGAAGCAATCTCTCCTGTTACAGTAAGTATTTACTGTAACTAAAATATTTACATATTAAAATAAAATAAAATAAATAAATATTTACAAAAACTGCTATTATATTAAATTAAATTATATACATATAAAACATTAAAACTGATAAAATCCTTGAGATAAAATACACTAAAATTAACCGGATTAAAAGCGATAAAAATCTCTGGAGCTTTCGGAGGCATCGTGGATCGAGCGCATGGGTTCTGGAACGTAAATGGCTCGAGAGCCTACGAATCTGTTCATCCGACCACAATATTATGAATAGGGACAGAGGTATGCGTATGCATCCTCTGTTTGAAACTATCATCCTAAGTACGGATGAACGGTTTTGCTTAACACGTTTCCGAGCTATTTCCGCTTCCAGTTCAGACCATGCGCTGACTGCACCACGTGTATAGGTACCGTGAGCCTGTTATATATGGACGTGCTGCAGGAAGTTTTGTTACTGCTGAAGAAGGAGGCGGATGCCTCCGAAAGCTCCAGAGATTTTTATCGCTTTTAATCCGGTTTATTTTAGTGTATTTTATCTCAAGGATTTTATCACAGTTTTAATGTATATAATTTAATTTAATATAATAGCAGTTTTTGTAAATATTTATTTATTTTATTTTATTTTAATATGTAAATATTTTAGTTACAGTAAATACTTACTCTTATGGTTGGTGTGTGATCTGATTTAATGCTAAAATATGCCAAACCCCATGTACTTTCTGACAGAATCTCAGTTATCGGTTGATTCAACTACTGCTCATCTCAGATGCCCAAATTATTCGCTGTATGATTCCTTTCGTCTCAAAGGTGGTACTTGTGCTTATGTCCGTTCTGATATTCCCTGTCAGAAACTTGGCAATTTGGAATCTCCTCTCTTTGATGTTCTCTGGTTTAAAATCTCTCTACCTCATTGTGTAAAATTCATCTGTTGTCTCTACCGTTCTCCCAATTCCACTAATCACTTGGAGCTCTTTGACTTCCTCCATTTGCAACTTGACTTTCTCCAGTCCAACTTTCCTAACAGTGAGGTAAATTTCCTTGGTGATTTTAATGTTCACAACGCCAGCTGGCTTCCGTTTTCTAGTCACATCGACCCAGCAGGTCGAGATGCTGAGGCTTTTGCAATTACTAATGACCCTGCACGGATTGTTCATATACCTACAAGAATACCGGCCAATCCTAATCATACAGCCAATACGCTTGATCGTTTTCTCACAACCCTTCTAAGTACACGGTCAAAGTGAGAGGCCCTTTAGGCACTTCAGATCACAACTTGGTGATTGTCTCTTCTCCAATGGAGCCTTTATCTCATGGCTATTCTCAACCCCGTCTTGTTTGGCATTAGAAGAATGCAAAATAGGATGACCTGCGAGATTTCGTTTCTTCTTTTCCATGGTCGGATGACTTTTTCAAAACTCCTGATGTCAATGTTTGCTCAGATCGTGTCAGCGAAATTCTTGCAGGAATGGAATCCTTCATTCCACACTCCACTTTAAAATCTCATCCTTTATCTAAACCTTGGTTTTCCAATAAATGTGCTAAGGCTGTTCAAGAGAAGAATTTTGCATATCGTAATTGGCTTGTTTCTAATTCTGCAGTTTCATTTTCTGCCTACACCAAAGCTCGCAACAATTGTAAAGCAGTTATTAATCAGTCCAAACTAGAGTTTGAACAGACTAAGAGTAGAAAACTTGCTTCTTGCTCTAATGGTAGCCGAGCATTCTGGTCTCTTGCCCATCTCTGCTCCCACCTCTGTCTAAACCAGATTGTTCTGTTCTCACTTCAGCCAAGGATAAAGCTGACCTACTAGCATCCCATTTTTCTTCCAATTCATGTATTAATGATCTTGGTAAAACACTTCCCACAATTCCCAACACGCTCCATTTAATGCCTCTCGTGGTCTTCCGTCAAAAGGATTTTGACGAATCTTGATGCTAAGAAAGCTCCAGATCCCGATGGTATTTCTCCACCTGTTTTCAAAACCTGTGCTCCTGAACTTACTCCTATTCTTTGCCGCCTTTTTTCACTATCTTATTCCAAAAGTGTTTTTCCTTCTGCTTGGAAATTTGCTCATATCCAGCCAGTTCCTAAAAAGGGTGACAAATCCCTCCCATCCAATTATCATCTCATTGCAATTACTTTTACTCTTTCTAAAGTAATGGAGAAATCAATTAACTGCCAACTCTTAAACTACCTAGAAACCTTCCGTCTGATCAACGATCGCCAGTATGGATTCGGTCAGTGTCGATCCACTGGTGATATTCTGGCTTGCGTTGCCCATTTATGGACTAATTCAATGGAAAGGTTCGGAGAAACACAAGTAGTTGCTCTTGACATCTCAAAGGCTTTCGATCATGTTTTGCATAAAGGTCTTCTAAACAATCTTCCATCTTATGGTTTGCCAACTGTTTTTAGTAATTGGTTGTCCAGTTTTCTCTCTGATTGCTCACTGAGGGTGATGGTAGATGGCTCTGTGTCCTCTAACTTCTCTACTAATGCCGGTGTCCCCAAGGTTCGGCTCTTTTCCCCACTATTTTTCTGTTGTATATTAATGACCTTCTTTCATTGACTGGAAATCCTATCCATAGTTTTGCCGATGATAACACATTGCATTCCACTTTCCATTTTGAGAAACCTTGTACTGCTGAATCAGCTTCAATTTCTCGAAAATCTGCTACCAATTCCTTAAATGCCGATCTTCAGATAATTCTCCAGTGGAGAAATGACAACTTAGTTGATTTCAACCCTTCTAAAACTCAGTCTTGTCTTATATCTCGCAAAAAGGATTCTTCTGCTCCTGTGCTTATCTTTAGTGACACTCCGATTTCTAGGCAAAATGATATATCTCTTTTGGGGATTACCCTGACTTCTAATCTCTCTTGGCACAAGCACATTTCAAATATTGCTCCTTCTGCATCTAAAAAACTTGGTTCTCTTTTGCTCTCGGCATTACTTTTCTTCCGAACAGCTGCTCACTCTGTATAAATCGGAAATCCGCCCTGCCATGAAATATTGTTTCCACATCTGGGGTAGTGCTCCCAAAACCTAAGAGAGGAATTCCCACCACCATTCTGGATATAACACTTGATCTAGCTAATGATCCAAAAAACGAAATGAAACAGATTTACTCTAAACTCTTGCCGCATTGGCAAAGATCTTGGGAGCAAACAGCCAAAGGTGAAACAACTAAAAGATTTCTTCCACAAGTTATGATAACTGTACCAAAACCTCCTCCGTGGTACTCACCAGGCCTGCACATCTCGTTCTTCCTCACTGGTCATGGATCATTTCGGGCCAAGCTGCATGCCCTGGGTCTCACCGATTCTCCTCTCTGCACATGCGGTGACAATGAAGACTGGATTCACCTCATGTATAATTGCCCTCTTTATGATTTACCTAGAAGTCTCCTAATTACCAGAACTGGAAATATACCCAGTGGGCAGGAACATCTCTACAAAATTGATGAAACCAACTACAAAGCCTTCACTACTTTTGCCCAGACTGTATTTGAAATGCGTCAAATTCACCTACAGCAAACTGTTCAGCGCACCCCCATCTTATGAACCCAAAACTCAATTCACAGAACATATCCTGAATGGAATCAAAGAAAACACCAACAGGATATTGTCTTTATCCTGCCCTAACAGGAATCTCTCGACTTTCACAAAGGAAGCTATCTGACGAACCCACCAACCCAAAAAAGGACTTTTCTACAATAGACACAAGAACTCCAAGAAATCCTTGAGCTTCATGAATCCATGTGCCTCCTCTCTTCCCCTAAGAGAAGATTATCCAAGTCCTCTACCCAGTGTAGGACACTGCTCATTGCTACAAGTCACCCTTGGCTGAAGATTAATTTGCTGACACTGGGCTCTTGCCCAATGTGGGATTCACTCACTTGCTGGCACCTCTTCTCTTCGAGGTGTAGGACAATACTGATTTTCCTACCTGTGTAGGAACTCACATAAATACTCCTCTAGGCGTGGGACTGGCATTTGACTTTTCAAATGCAGGGTCATGCTATTAGGCAACCTGACCTTGTGGGTCATTTGACCTCACAATCTTTTCTCTTCCTCCTGAGGTAGGGTGGGCTCCCCCTTTGGGGGTGCCCACCCTACCTTGCCCTCTTTCTTCTGCTTACCTTCTTTCTTCTCAATCTTTCACCCCTTCTCCTATTTCAAAAAATAAAAAAAATTTTTTAATTTTTTATTTATTTATTATTATTATTTTTTTTATTATATATATACAAATTTGTGTATATATATATATATATATTTATTACATTACTATTTTATTTTTATTTTATTTATTATTATATATATATATTTTTTTACTTATTTATTTATTTTTTTTATTAATTTTTTATTTTTATTTTATTTATTTATTTTTTTGGCCCTCCCTGGGAAGCTCAGGCTAACCCCAGGGTCGGCCAGCCAGAGTTCTCTTCCCACTTACCTGGTCCGGCTCCCAGTGCCAGTGATGGTAACTAGCAGTCTGTGGTGTTCCACAGACCCTAGCACTATGTCACTATGCCCCCAGAACCTCTGTCAGGCTTCTTGATTCCATTCAGAAGAGGGCAGTTAGGTTAATGATTCATCTCTAACAGAGTCTTCCACTGGCTGTCTCATAGACTAACTGTTTCTGCTGCATGCCTCTTCTACAGATACTTCCATGGGCACTGTTCTTCTTAATTGGCTTCTAAAATTCCCGCTCTCTCTTTTAAAACAGTCCGAACACGTGCCACCACCAGCCAACATCCATTTACTGTCCAATTTCAAACTCACAGAACCAACTTTTCATCTTCCTCGTTCATTCATTCAACTGCCGTTGTCTGGAACAACCTTCCTTCATACGTATTTCCTGAAAATTAGTCTACAGAAGTTCAAGTCCAATGTCAACAAATATCTTCTTTTGTCTTCTCAACATCCAACCCAAGCACTAAATACTATAGGTTCTAATACCTCTTACGTTTGGGGTTTACATAAAAAAAAAAAAAAAAAAAAACTTGATTTAATCTATGACGAACCAGAAGTAGTCCTGAAATGAATACAAAACGACTGTCTTGAATTACAGAATATGAAAGACTATAAACATGACATTCATATTTCTCCATTTTTGATTCTTGAAGGATGTCAATACTTAATTCTTTTGAATTAGTGGTGTTTATGGATTTACCATCTTTTTTCCAGGTGGTCAGCACTTGTGGTTTTGCCTGAACAGAACAATTAGTATTTAGTAGGACATATGATGTAAGAAAGCAAGCTTATATAGCATCAGACAGGGAAAAAAAAAAAACAACCGTTCCCATTTCACCCATCCAATCACTCCAAACATTTGTCTAGTTCTGATTTGAACTTATTTAAGTTGCTGACATCCACTACAACAGATTGAAGTTTGTTCCAACTATCAAAATAAAATAAATTATCCAACTATCAAAATAAATTCAAAATATTCACTTCACTTGCACGGGCCACAGTGTCACTTAGTTTTGACAAAACTTCTGGTTTATAAGTGATATTAATGTGGTAACTCAACTGAATATCCCAATTTGTTTTCCATGAGACAAATAATACATCTCCATCATTTTCCTCTTGCAGGCCTTGTATCTCTAGTTAGGGAATACTTGTTTTTTGCAGTGTAGCATTATTAAGAAACCAGAAATAATTCATGTCAGTTGGGTTTGCCTTAACATTACAGAAAACTTTTAAGTTATCTCCAATGACTTTTGGACTCTTAACAAGCTGCAATGTTATTTTGGGTTCGTATTTTATGGTGAAAATAACCTGGTTGTATTGAATTTCAATCAGTGTAGGGTACTCTGTAACTCAAGTAATGGTTTTATCATTCCAAGAACCGTTGACAGCTATTATGTAACATGCTAAATCCACGACTGTTCTTAAGTCTGAAGTATTTTTACGCTTGGTATATGTGACATCTGAAATTACTACCTACTGTTCTCAGAAAACAATTGTCGGTGGTTTGTCTGAAACGGCACAAGTAAATTATAGTCCTTTTCCTTCCACGAGATTAAGATGGGTGCCTTCAATGATGTAAGGGGGTTCTGGAGGTAATAATACTGTGAGAAAATATCTCTGTGATGATATCACATTTCCATTAGAGTTAGCTCACAGTTGAAACTAGTCTCGTCCTCCAATTCATTCGTTTGATCTCAAGGTTATAAATTCTCTTAGTGATTGATCCGAGTAAACTATATTGTGACCAGATTCCAACACACATCTTTCTGCTAAGGATTTATTATCCCTAAACCAGTGAAGTGTTCTCACTGGAATAGTGCTGCTACAAGGTAGTATCAATGACTGAACTAGGATCGCTGTTCAATTTATTGGCTGCATCACAATATTTCCTCCCTTCATCCTTGCTTTCTGTCCTGAGAGTCAGTTATAATGAATCCACCTATAATGGATACCGTATTTCCCCATCTATAAGATGCACCTTTTTTCAAAAAAATTTGGGGTCTAAAAACTGGGTGCATCTTATACAGTGGTTGTAGATTTTTGACTTGCATTTACCGCTTTTTCACGCTTGTTGTCTTTGCGCCTATTGTTTCGCACTTGTTACCGATATATTAGGTTACATTTTGCCACGTTCTGCCCAGAAATGGCTCAGAAAAGATTTTCATACAGTGCTGAATTCAAGTTAAAAGTGATCCAGTTTGCAAAAGTGAATGGAAATCGTGCTGCTGAACGTAAGTTTGGTCCTCCTCCAACTGAGAAAACAATCAAAGACTGGCTATGGGAAGAAGAAACCCTACTAAAAACGCAATGGCAGAAGAAGGCCATTAGAGGCAAGTCAGCAAAATGGTCTGATTTGAAGATATGGATTGAGGAGCAAAGGGCAATTGGAATTCCTGTATCCACAAATACAGGTTCAGCATGAGGCAAGAAGAATTGCTGATTTCAAATGACACAATTGGTGCTTCAGGTTCATGAAACAGAATGGACTAAGCACACACACACACACACACACACACACACACACACACACACACACACACACACACACACACACACACACACACACACACACACACACACACACACACACACACACACACACACACACACACACACACCAGACTTGCCCAAAAGATGCCTGAAAGCTATGAGCAGAAGGTCCTTGAATTTCATCGTTTTGTCATTCAATTTCGGAAGACAAAGTCACCCTTCAATTTTATGTCCCAAGTAACAGAACTGTTGATAAGAAGGGGGTGAAAGCTGTAACAGTGAAGACAAGTGGACATGAAAAGGGCTATTATACAGTTGTTCTAGTTTGTTATGCCGATGGAACCAAGCTGCCTCCTATGCTGATTTTCAAACAAAACAATGCCAAAAGAAGACATTCCTCGAGGAGTGATTGTCCATGTTCATGACAAGGGTTGGATGGATCAGGATGGGATGAAGATCTGGTTTGAGAAAGTTTGGAGCAGGAGATCAGGTGGGCTCTTACACAAACCTACCCTATTGGTGCTTGATCAGTTCAGGGCACACATAACAAAAAATACAAAGAAGATTGCTGCAGAGCAAAAAACAAAACTTGCCGTCATACCTTGACATCCGAGCTCCAACCACTTGATGTCAGCATTAACAAACCCTTCAAAGCTGACACGAGAGACGAATGGAACCAATGGATGAAGTCTTCTGGGGACAATTTGACACCAGCAGGAAGAGTGAAGAAACCAACTGTAGGAGAAGTTTATACCTGGATGAAAAGATCCTGGGATAATATCAAGATTGAGATCGTTGTCAAGTCATTTAAGAAGTGTGGCATTTCAAATGCCATAGATGGAACTGAGGACGAGGCAATATATGAAGACAGTGATTCGTCATCAGACACAGATGAGGACAAGCTAATGGATGGGAGTTTTGACAGTGATGAGTTGTATGAATTTTATGATGAATAAAACTTGAGTTCAATAACTTTATGTAATACATTTTTTTTTCAAATTTCGGGTCCCAAAATTAAGGTGCGTCTTATACATGGGGAAATATGGTATATCCTTTAGGAGGAATTTCAAAGAAAAAAAATTAAAAAAAAATTTGTAACAAAATATGTCGAAACAAGCCTAATGTAACTTTGACACTCATGTCCGTGCACTTTTGGACAAGACTAATCAATTGATTCCTTTAGATAATGATTACTTATTACTCGATAGACTTTTTTTTCCCTCTTTTTTTTTTTTTTTTTTTGTATCAGCTAACTGATGTCCCAAAAGAAACCTCAGTGACTATCTTTTATTATCTTCCACATCTGAAATTCCTTCCATTATCAATGGCTTACTTTTTCTAACATCATCAGTTATATTCTTGTCTTTGATTGCAGATACTGAAAAAACATTGTCATCAGTTTCAAAAATTAAATTACATCACTATTTCAGAACAGATGTGTAAAATTTAAGTCCATAACAGCATTGTATATTAGTAGAATGTAAAGGGAAAGATATAGTCTTTAATACTTTTTTTTTTACTGTTCACTCATAAAACATTAATAAATAAAGTATTTACTAAGTAAAGTGCATTTATGTTAAAAAAACTGGGGAAAAAAATGCTAAAATTTTTTCAGCTACTATAACGTGGGTATTAAAGTTGTTGCCTGACAGCTGCATTATATTGAGGTTGCACTGTTCTAAAAACAACATGGCCAGCCCACGGCTGCCTCTGTTGTTGTTGTCATGCAGTAGGATGACTGCTTTGTGTTTCCTGGACCTTATTGAGTGGTGCACATCACTGTGTACATAGCAAGTTACTCTAATAAATTTTCTGTTTATACTCTGGGATGACCAAATGGTCAGAGGAGTTCACAAGGTAGAGAGAATACAGGAAACAGCACTCTATTTAGCAGTCACAGACTTGAACCCCAGCCACTCAAGGCACATGTACTTATGCACCCACACACCTGACCACTCAGCTACGGTGGCCTAATACTGTGCATTAAGTATTAAGAGTACTGTAGTAGGAAGTACATGGATCACTCCTCTAGAATGCAAAAAGATGCGGGCATAACAGTGAACATAATTTGCATAGAATTTCATCAGGTTTTGAATTCTTTTTCATCATAATTTTATAAATTTGATAATTCATAACTATTCCATAGTGGGACTGACAGGTTCTGATGCTTTCTTGAACTGTCTACCATGCAGACTTTGGAAGAATAGTCACATTATAAGATGTGAAGGCGATATTACAATGACTCACGATGAAAACAGTTTTGTTGCATAGGTATAAATTTCTTAATAAGGTTGGCAGATGTCTCGATTTTTGGCCTCTTGTCCTGGAAAGAAATTTTGGAGCTCATCAAACGTCCCAGTTTCACAAAAAATAAATAAAAGTATATTGGAAAGCATTGTTTCCAATCAGATGGCCAAAGTCAAAAATACTGTTGAGACTGAGATTTCAAAATATTCACTGGGCTGGAACAAATAAAATGTCATCAGAAGAGCAAGCATTCATGATTTCAAAAATGGAAATAGAATTTCCAAAACAGTATAAAGACATTTTCACACTACATAAGTATCTGATGAATATGGGCTTGGCACACCATGGGTCCTGAGCTGGGTATCATCATTCTTCTCTTTCTTGGTGATTCCCTTCTACTTCTGACTCTCTCTTTCACAGGGTATCTCAGAAATTACTTTTTTTTGGCTGGTGCAGAAAAAGTCCCAGGCTTCCTTGCACCATATGGCTAATAAAAATAATAATAGAAATACAGTAGTCCAATAAAGAAAAGTGCCTTACACACAGACACTCTAGTAGAAATTCCTGGAGTTTCCTGAAAATTTTTATTACAATTGCTGCAAAATGTTGGATTACATAATGAAAGAATAAAGATTAATGAAAGCTGCTATATACAATAGAAAATATTGAGTAGGCATGGTTTTTGTTTATTTTTAATTATACATTAAAAATTTGTACTTTATTTTATCGTTTTTTTATTTCATTTTAAGTTGATAAGTTCATTCTGTTATAATAAAAATGTTATGTATAAATTTTTTTTTTATATGCATATATTAAGTCAACAAAATCCTAGTTTGATGTCAAGAAATATGACAACTGTAACTCTTACAAAATAAAGTTCAAGCCAACCTCGAACCACCCAGTTATTTCATAATGAATGGCACATCATCCTAGAGTGCAACTGTAGGTGGTACAGCTGCATCAAGGCCTTAAGTTGGGAAGGGGAGCCCAAAAAGAAAACAAATAATAAATAAAAAGATAAATTATCTTGTATCAGGGCTCAAGCTTGTGATGATGCACCACTATTCAAAATATCAGATTATTTCATCCATTCATTGGATATAATGATACTGCAAACTATTGCGTTAAAAATACAGTAGCAGGGAGAGTTTCAAAATCTCTCTCTCTTAGTGGTCAGTTATATATTCTACTTCAGGAAGAATATATAACATTTTTTTTCATTTTTTCACACAGTACCAGTATTAAAAAATGAGGCAATCTTTATATTTCTATTATTTTCTGGAGGGAGAGAGAGATAAGAAAATGTGCACTTAATGTGAAAGTATGGTTTCATATTAAATAATTAAACTTCACACCAACCAGTACTTGAAAATATTTTAATACTGTAACTAAAAACACTGTATTTATAATAAAATGATTAAAACTAGTTTAAAATATTTAAAATAAAAACAATTAAAATATGACTGAAAACAGATATTAAAAAAAAATTAAAAATTAAAATATACTGTTACAACTTTTTAATATATATATATTTTTTTTTAATATCTGTTTTCAGTCATATTTTAATTGTTTTTATTTTAAATATTTTAAACTAGTTTTAATCATTTTATTGTAAATACAGTGTTTTTAGTTACAGTATTAAAATATTTTCAAATACTGGTTGGTGTGAAGTTTAATTATTTAATATGAGTTTTCCCAGCCTCGAAGGACTATTTAGAGATAAAGTATGGTTTCATCACCTTCATTAGCAATGCAAGTATAAATTATGAAGCCTTGGTCCCTCTGTTTAAATTTGTAAAGTGATGAACATGTAGTTCATTTCTCTACAAACTACTTTCAATCCTGTATACTATTCAAAAATTTAAGGATATTTTCTTTGAATGCCATAGGCTGCAAAAACTTTTCATTGTTTTTCATCATCATCATGAACTTGGTCCGGCTTAGGTCTTTTAAGACCTGTTCCATTGTAGCTCTTGGAGGTGGTCTTGATCTTGCCATCATTGTCTTGGTCGACCAACATCTCTCTTGCCTGTAGGTTTATAATTAAAGGCTAATTTTGGGATCTGGTCTGGGTTCATTCTTCCTATGTGGCTGTTCCATTTTATGTCAGTTACTATGTTATCTACTTTTAATTTCTCGCGGATATCTAAATTTCTTTGGTGGTCTAGTCTTGTAAAGCCTAATAACGGTCTTAAAAATCTCATTTGTGCTGCTTCTCGTTTGTGTGTGCATCTTTCTTATTTATGACCCAAGTCTCACAGCTGTAGAAGAGGGCTGGTTTTGAAGTGATGTTGTGCAGTCGTAATTTTGTTTCAGTTGTCATTTGTTTTCCCGAAGTGGCGTTTAATCGTTCCATTCCTTTTATTATATTTTTGTAGTTTAGTGTGGATGTCTTTCCCTTCATTTGATATTAAATTTCCCAAATAGGTGAAGTCAGATTTTGTTCTATTATTTTATCATCAATAACAATTTTGACTCTTTTTATATTTTTTCCACATTGATTTTGAGGTGGAGATTTTCATCTTGTACTTTTTACATATTTTATTAAGTTCATTTGCTGCTATCTGTAGTTCATCTTCGGATTTTGAAATTATTACTTGATCATCAGCATATAATATAGTTTGGATTTTATTCCTGTTGTTCAACTGTATTCCGTTGTTAATTGTTTGTTTCCATTATTTAAGAATTTTATTGATGTAGATATTAAATAAATTTGGTGATAGTCCACATCCATGTTTGACTCCTTTATTGGTGTTAATTGGGTCTGATAGTTGGCCATTAGGATATTTTATACAGACTCTTTAGTATATTACAGTATAGCTTTTCAGCAGTTGACAGCAGTGTTATCCCTCTGTAGTTGTTAGGATTATTTCTGGAGCCTTTTTTTTGTGTAAATTGATTACTATTCCTGTTTCACAATCTTTGGGTATCTGTTGCTTATGCCATACGATGTTAAATAATTTTAGTAGTGCGTTTTTTAGTAAGGTGCCCCCATATTTAAATAGTTCTACACTCAAATTGTCTGTGCCTGGGCTTTTTCGGTATTTTGATTTTTGTAATATTAACTCTAGTTCTTCCATTGTTATATTTTCTTCATCTTTGGTTACCACAGATTCATCTTCCAATTCCCTAGTACCTGGGTTATACCATAGTTTGGAATAGTGTTGCTTCCATTCTGCTTGGGAAATGGAGTTGGTTTTTATTTGATCATTTGTGTCTAGTTATAATTTCTTAAAAATTTTAAAACCTCTTCCCTGTGGGTCTGTGATATCACGTTCTAAAGATTTAACAAATTTTCCCAGTCATCTTGTCGGATTCTTCTGGTTAGTTTTCTGACTTCTGCTCTAAGCTTTTTATATTTTATGTGTAGATGTAGATTTTTAGTTTGTAGGAACAGTTTATAGGTCTTTTTTTCTCATTGATTGTTTGTTTCAATTCTTCATTCCAAGTTCTTAGCCAGTTTTTATTTTTTATAGGTTTATATTCAAGACTTTCTTCAGCAGCTCCCAGAATTGATTTTTTCATGTTTGACCAGATTTCCTCAACATTATCACTTTCATCTGATTTGAGTTTATCTTTCAATCGACTTTCATACAGGAATTTAGTGCTTTCATCTTCCAACAAATGTATTTTTAATTTCTTAGTAGTTTTTGTTGGTATTTTCTTCTTTTTATTTTGAAAGTGCTTTCTACTAGGTAGTGATCACTGTCAATTTCACTGCCTCTGAATACTCTAGTGTCTCTAATTTTGTCATTTAAATTTTCATTAATGATAATATAATCTATTATAGACTTTGTGTTTCTTGCTTCCCATGTGAATTTATGGATATTCTTGTGTCTGAAAAAAGTATTTGTAATTTTAAGTTTATTAAAAATGCAGAAGTCTATCAGGCATCTTCCATTATTGTTGACCACGGGTTCGCCTTCTGATCTACATTTGTCTACTGATTGAGCACCAACCCTTGCATTAAAATCTCCTGCTAGTATGAGATACTCGTTTTTGTTAGTTTGGTTTATGATCTGCTGTAATTCGTCATAAAATTCTGTGGTTTCATCAATGTTGCCTTCTACTGGTGCATAGATGCCAATGATTGTTATTGTATAAAATAGGATTTTTAGTCTTAATTTCAATATTCTGGGTGATATCCAAGAGTAGTCTAATATTTTGTTTTCCCATTCTTTCTTTATTATAACAGCAATTCCCGATGATGCCCACATTTCACTTGGCATGCCGGAGTACATCATTATGAAGTTACTTATTTCTTTGGATCCTTTGTTGTTCTTTTTTGTTTCGGTAATGACTGCTATGTCAATATTTCTATTTTCTAGTTCATCTAATTTGTGATTTATTCCCCTAAGTTCCTTAATCGTAGTCCTATATCCATTGCCTAGGTCGTTACCCTTCAGATCCATCCAGTTTTTTTTCCTTGAGCTTATTTCAAGTATTTAGAATGTCCCCCGGATAGGTTACCAGCCTTTCACGGGGTAAGTCTAGTGGTGAGGCTGCCACCTTATAGCCTCTAGACAGGCTTCAGGTACAGCATTTCCTCTGCATGTGATGGGAGAGTTATACCGCTGTGACTCGGTCGCCAGAGCCTCATCTGTGGAAACGGGTCAGTTCGCCCCGAGAAGGTGAGCTTGACATTTGGGTAGAAGAGGTTATGGAATGCACATCACCACCCCTTGAACACACCCATCTTTGTTTTTATGGATAATTTTTCTCTCCATTTCAACTTTGCCTTTCAACTGAATGGGATATAAACACCCATTCATACAGGCCAACTAGGAAGTTGCTTATGGCACTAAAATCTTATGCCTGCACCTGCTGGTATCCTAGGCAAAACATATGTGAAATCTCCCAAGCCCTTAGAGTATGGGGGATTTCACACGTTTTGCCTAGGATACCAGCTGTTTGCAGCTAGTCTAGGGCTGCTTCTGACCATACAAATAATTTCCAGGAGCATTTATCACAGAAGTACTGAAAATAAATGGTTGTTTACTATTTCTGCATGCCAAAAAAAAAAAAAAAAAAAAAATAGTATAAAAGAAATTTGGTAGCCAATATTTTAGATCTTTTCAGCACAGATATTAAAAAAAAAAATCATTCATATTCAACTTAAGATTTCATATGAATCAGACTATAATTTTGTTTATAACAGACAGTAGAACAACTAGGTAGCAGTAATCAGAGTGTATTGATGTGGAATTTGCTTAAAGATGCAACTATTGTCAAAGATAAAGTGACTAAGATGAGCTTTAGACAGTTTTTAAAGGGCCCAAGTGATATGTTACCAACTGTAAATTGTAAATGGGAAGCATTCAAAGAAGTAATTGAAACTATTAAGCTTTTCAACTAAGAAATATAAAAGGTTGTTTGTTCATGGGCAGCAAGACCATAATGCACCTAACTATGGTGATGATATGAAAGGTTTAGGTCTAACTGGATGGCAGATGGACTGATGAGACTAGTGGCAGAGAAGAAAAATGAATAGGATGATTATAAATTATTAAGGGGCACAAAAATATACAGTAAGTATAAACTAGTATGCAATGAAGTCCCAAAGGCAATTAGGAGGGTAAGGATAGATATATCTCAATTATTCATAAAGGGGGGGGGTTCAGAGAGAAAAGTAACTACAGACATCTAAGCATGGCTCCTGTTCCAGAGAATATAATGGAACTGGTAATCAAAGAACTGATGTAAGATTATCTTGCCAGGAAATCAATTACACTGCAATCACAGCATGGTGGATTCATTAAGGGAAGAACTTGTCTAACTAATCTGATTGACTATTATGACAAAGTGAAATGGGAATTGGATGCAAAAAATTATTTTGACATCATATAATTGGATTTTGGCAAAGATTTTGATATTGTTCCACATGGAAGGTTGCTATACAAATTAGAGCAGTATGGTGTTAGGGGCAAGTTACTGTCATGGATAAAGTAATGGTTGAGTTGCAAAAGACAGAGGATAGTTATTAATGGTCACTGCTCTTCTTGCATTAATGTTATTAGTGGCATCCGTCAGTGTTCAGTGCTGGACTATTTTCAATATTTATTAAAAATATAGATGAAGGCATATTGAGTTTATTTTCTATATTTGCAGATGATACAAAGATTGGCAGAGTAGTTAATGATAGTAATCAGGGAATGCTATTGCAACAAGATCTAGAAAAATTAGGCAGGTGGGTTAAGAAGTTTAAAATTGACAAATGCAAGGTACTACATATGGGTAGCAAAGAAAGAAATGACTGGAAGTAATTGTACAGGCTGGCACGAAGTTCTCTGAGCAGCATAAACAGCCTGCTAGAATAATTCATGGTTTCTGTTAATGATATGCAAGAACTTTGTAGCAGGGACTAGGAGGTGTTTATTTCATTGTATAGGAAATGATTAGGCCATACCTTGAACACTGCATACAGGTCTAGAAGCCCCACATTTTAAAAGACTTCGATTCTGCAAACTGCAGCATCTGGAAACTAGGTACCTGTAAGGAGACCGAATGAGGTGTTTAATGTTTCGAATAAGCTATATATTGATGGTATTTTTACTCTTCCTCAGACAAACCACACAAGGATGTATAAATTAAAATAGAGGATGGAAGGCTGTATGACAGTTGAGTGGAAATTTGCTTTCAGCCAAAATTTTGGAATACACTTCCATCTGGTGTCTTGGAGGTGAGTAGCTTGAATAAATTGGGCAAAATAAATTAGGATGAATTAGGCAAAGGCCGAGTGGTCAGGAGCGGGAGTGCAGTAGCCCACGCTCTTTGAGTAGACCGGGGTTCAAGACCCTGACTGCTGAATACGGTCGATCTGCCAACCCGCACTGGACGGACCAGCATGGCAGATTATGGTCCATTTCCCTCAGCATGAATTGTTGAGGAGGCTTCCATCCTGCAGTGGGTTGATAATGGCTGCACTTTACTTTTTTTTTTTTTTTTAGGCAAATTATTAGACGGCATGGACCGATGAAGTGGGCGTTTTTTTTTTTTTTTTAGTTAATTAATTCTGTATAAGCTTGCCTCATTGCATTATTTACTAATTTTTCTTGGAAAATAGCTAACTTGCCATTTTTTCAAACTGCACCGTGCGAAACTATATTCATATTCAATCACTGATATGTACTAAAGGTGGCACCAATATCAGAAAGAACACCCAAGTATACAATTTAATTCGTACATCACGTTCCAACATCAAAGAAATAACGTAATACTCACTCACCAAGAAGCGAAATTATTATAAAATTATATTAATATTTAATAATTTACAATATTGTGACAATTTTCATGTGTGTTTGCAAATTAGACGATAAAAAAAAAATTGAGTAACCAATATTCTTGCACCACTTGCCACGCTGCAACCGTCCAAATGTTATTCCGACATTTTGTTTAGGTGGAAATATATACAGCTCCCTCTATTAGATGCGCAGTAAAGAGTTGCATATCCGCCTACAGTTATGTATTTTTTATGGGTTTGCAAGTGAAAATTCGAACATGTGTAAACAATACAAATATTTCCATATCCTTTTAAAAAGGTGGAATATTATCTATATTTGACTGTTTCTAGAATGACATATAGTTACTTGCCTTAATGGAAATTTTCTTTTGGTTATAATCTGCATTGATAAGTTAATCGGTAAGTTGTCACCTTTAAAATTTAACATTGCGTTAAGTTAAAAAAAAAATAGATGTACATATGGCTATTGCGTATTTCTATTTACGCTGGTAGTGTCCGGAATTCTGGTAAATTCTGTTTGTATTAGAGTTAATAAAAAAAAAAAAAAAGTTTTTTCATTTTCGTTTGATCACAAACTTCGTATTATTATTATTTACGTATTCTAATATGTGAAAAATATTTCTAAAACCTTGCAAGTTGCATGATCGTGTTCTGTTACAATGGTATTCAATCTGTAATATTGACATACCTTTCATTTTCTCGAAGAATATATATATTTATGCCCATATTATCGACTAAATTTTACTCGCGTGCCACCGGTTGAATACCACCGTGCTATTATATCTGAAGGTCATTAGCTATATTACTAATAAAGTGCGATCAGCTACAATAAAATTGTATTATGCATGTTCACATTCCAAACTAAATCATTTAGCTCACAGAATTTTAAAATTCAGAGAGCGAAACCTGATTGTTGTCAGTCTGTAAAAATGTATTAGTAGAGGCATATGATGCAAGAAAGCAAGCTTATTTAGCATCAGCCAAAAAAAAAAAAAAAAAAATCCCACTTCCACTTCACCCCTCCGTTCGTTCGAAATACCTGCCCAGCCGAACCTTAAATTTATTTAGGCTATCAACTTCCACGACAAGGGATGGAAGTTTGTTCCACCAACCAACTACCCGCTGGCTACAGGCAAATTTCCGCATGTCTATCCTACATCTGTCTTTCCTCAATTTGAATTTATACCCTCTCAGGTGATTATTCTGAGCAACAGGAAGAATCCCATCAGCATTAAGCATGCTCAAACCATTCAAGGCTTTATACACCTCTATCAGATCACCTCGCTGGTGCCTAGTCTCCAGACGCTGTAATTTGCAAAACTTAAGCCTTTCTTCGTAAGAGTACCCCTTTGTTCCATTCACTAATCTTGTTGCCCTTCTCTGTACTCGTTCCAGCAGCTCTACATCCTTCTTGAAATGAGGCCTCCAGACCTGTATACAGTACTCAAGGTGTGGCCTGACCATTGACTTATACAAGGGAATAATCACCTCCTTATCCCTGCTAGAAAAATTCCTGTATATCATTGACAAGACACCATGAGCTACTCTTGCAGCCCATCTGCACTGCTCAGAGAACTTCATATCTGCCTGCACAATTACCCCAAGGTCCTTTTCATTCTCTACCACTGTCATTGTAGTACCACAGAGTTGATACGTTGCTCTGGGGTTGCTGTTTCCCATGTGTAGTACTTTACATTTGTCAATGTTAAACTTCATTTGCCACCTCTAAGCCCATCTGCTCAACCTTTCCAGATCCTGTTGCAGTAGCATAGTGTCAGTAGTGTCCTTGACAACCCTGCCTACCTTTGTATCGTCTGCAAACTTCGACCTTAAGCTTGATATACCATCATCAATAACATTTATGAATACAGAAAACAATTATGGACCCAACAATGAGCCCTGAGGGACTCCACTAATAACATTAGTCCACGACGAGCAGTGTCCATTGATTACCACTCTCTGTCTTTGAAAAGGCTTTCTCTTATGTGGTAGATAATAAGCATTATTTTTATGTAAGGCCCAGGATGAATATTGATGATTTGAATATCAATGCTGAGAAGAAAGCAAGATAAAAATAAAGTTAGGAAAAATAAAATAAGGAAAGTGGTTCTTGCATTGTGTATATTGAAACAAGTGGTAGCCTGGAAAGCAAGGTGTCAGTGTCTTTGAGCTCTGCTGTGGATCATCACGGAACAAGTAAATATGTGAGCTGTGTCAGGATAACTAAGAGTAAGAACAGGTGCACATATATTTACCTGTACACTAATGCTAACAGATAAAGTTGATAAATTTGAACTACTGATTAAGTCATCAAATGCAGACATTCTGGGAATGTCGGAGAGCTGATTCACTGAGACATAGGGATGTAGAATTTGAATATGGAGACAACAATGTGAACAGAAAGGACAGACAGGACAGGACAGGAGGAGAGGCTCTTAGTTAAGAAGCATATTTAATCTAAGGCAGTGGATCATATGGGTAGAAGTAACCCCAGAGAAATGTACCAACTGTGTGGTACTACACTTAAGGTGGTAGAAAATGAAAAAGATCTCTGAGTAATTGTGCAGTCAGATATGAAGTTTTCTGAGCAATGCAGACAGGCTGCCAGGGCAGGTCATGGTGTTTTGTCAATGATATATAGGAATTTTGCTAGCAGGGAGAAGGAGGTGATTGTCCCTCTGTATAAGGCAATGGTCAGGCCACACCTTGAGTACTGTGTACAGGTCTGGAGGCCTCATTTTAGGAAGGATGTAGATTTACTTGAGCGTGTACAGAGAAGGGCAACAAGATTGGTGAGGGGAATGAAGGGATCCTCTTATCAAGAGAGCCTTAAGTTCTGCAAATTGCAGTGGCTGGAGACTAGGCACCTGCGTGGTGATCTGATTGAGGTATATAAGGCCTTGAATGGGTTGAGCACGCTGAATTCTGATGGGATCCTTCCACTTGTTCAGATTACGAACCTAAGGGGGCATAAATTCAAATTAAGAAAGGACAGATGTAGAATAGATGTGCGGAAATTTGCCTTTAGCCAGCGGGTGGTTAATTGCTGAACAAACTTCCATCTGTCGTTGTGGAAGTTGATAGGTTGAATAAATTTAAGGAGGAACTGGACAGGCATTTGGAGGAAATGGTGTGATTTTTTTTTTTTTTTTTTTTTTGGCTGATGCTGTATAAGCTCATACACTTGCTTTCTTGCATCACATGCCACTACTACTACTACTAAATTATCCAGTTGACGTGGAAGGCCAATGCAATGTTGAGTCAGTTTGGTGTGAGATTAACATTGAACTAAATGATTTTGTTATAACAGAAAGGAAAGTGGAAGAGAAAGTGTTATAGCTTAACATAAAAAAAAAAAAAAAGGCACCTGGGGTGGATGGGATTTATCCAGTTATATTAAGGAAGGCAGAAAATGAGTTAAACAAATCCTTAGGCATAATTATGAGAGCATCTTTGGATTTAAGAGAGGTCCTTATGGACTGGTGATGTGAAAATGTATCCCCAATTCACAAAGGGGGATCAAAGGGTGACATGATTAATTATATACCTGTTAACTTAATTTATATTCCAGGAAAAATAAAGGCGTCTTTAGTTAAAGAAGCAATGTAGGATCTTCTTGACAGGAATGCAGTTATATTACAGTCACAGCATGAATTTGTTAAGGAGCAACCTTGTCTGACCAAACTCATTGGATATTATGATGCAGTAAGGAACAGGATGTAAAAAGTAATTTTGATATCATGACTTGGATTTCAGGAAAGCTTTTCATACTGTTTCACATAAAAGACTGCTATACAAATTGGAGCAGTGTGGCATTAAGGGCAAGTTACTGCTCTTTACTTTATCCCTTTTACAAATATCCCTTTATCCAGTTACTGCAAGTTACTGGATAAAGGGATATTTGAGTGGGAGAAGATAGAGAGTTTATTAATGGACACTGCTCTTCATGGACTAATGCTATTGTTGGAGACCACCATGGTTCATTGCTTGACTCATTGTTTTCTATATTAATGATATTGATGAAGGTATATCAGGTTTAATATCTAAGTTTGTAGATGATGAAAGGTTGGCAGGGTGGTTAATTACAGTAATCAGGATAAGCTGCTGCAAAAAGAAATAAAAAATTTAGGCTTATGGGCTGAGAAATAGCAGTTGAGGTTTAACATTGAAAATTGCAAATTACTGCATATGTTTATTAATGTTCCAACTGTGTGGTATAACACTCAGGGTAGTGGAAAATGAAAAAGATCTGGGGTAATTGTGCAGTCATATATGAGGTTTCCGAGTGAAGCATACAGGATTTCAGGGTAGCTCATGGGGGTTTTGTTAATGATATACAGAAACTTTGCTAGTAAGGATAAATTATTCTTTTTTTAAATGAAAACTCCAAACATGAAAGGTATTAGAATGTACAGTACTTAGTACCATGCATGGGTTGAGAAGATGACAAAGCTTGAGAAGATAAAAGAAGGTACTTGTTTCCATTAAACTTCAATTTCTGTTGATTGTAATTTTCAAAAAAATATATATGAATGGAGGTTGTTCCAGAAAATGGAAGTTGGAGGAATAAATGAGGAAGACGGTATTGTTGTTGTTATTTGGTTTTTTTTTTAGGAGTATTAGCAACTAAGGCCATATTGCTCCGGGGATATGCGGTGGTCATTCCCCGACCTTCCCGCATCCTCCGTATTTAGTGGTGACGGGCTCGAACCCCGGTCTAATCAAGAAGCGTGTGCTACGCACTGCTGCTCCTTCCCACCTGGCTATGGAGGCGCCAATTAGGAAGAAGAAAAGTTGGTTCTCTGAGTTTGAAGTTGGATAGAAAAAGGATGCTGATTGTCTGTGGTGTGTTTAGACTGGTTTGGAAGGGAGAGTGGGAATTATAGAAGCCAACTCAGAAGAGGCATAAGCACATTACAAATATTGCTTCCTCTGCATCTAAAAAACTGGGTTTTCTCTTTCGCTCTCGATGTTACGTTTCTTCCAAACAGATGTTCACTCTGTACAAGTCGGAAATCTGCCCTACCATGGAATATGTTCCCACATCTATGGTGTGTGCTCCCAGAACTGCTCTCAGGCTTCTAGATTCCATTCAAAAGAGGGTAGTTAAGTTAATTAATGACTCATCTCTAACAGATTCTCTCCACTCTCTGTCACACAGATGTTCTGTTTCTGCTGTGTGCCTTTTCTATAGATACTTCCACGGGCACTGTTCTTCTGAATTGGCTTCTATAATTCCCACTCTCTCTTTCAAAGCAGCCCAAACACTTGCCGCAACTGGTCAATATTCTTTTACTGTCCAACTTCAAACCCATAGAACCAACTTTTCTTCTTCTTCATTTATTCATTCAACTTCCATCTTCTGGAACAACCTTCCGTCATACGTATTTCCTTAAAATTGCAATCTACAGAAGTTCAAGTCAAATGTCAACAAATATCTTCTTTCATCTTCTCAACCTTCAACCCATGCATGGTACTAAGTACTATAGGTTCTAATACCTCTCATGTTTGGGGTTTTCATTAACAAAAAAAAAAAAAAACAAAAATGCCTATGGAAGTATCTGTAGAAAAGGCATGCAGCAGATACAGAATGTGTATGAGAGAGAGAGAGAGAAAGTGGAAAGAATTTAAGGGCTAAGTCATTACTTAACCTAACTGCCATTCTTTTGAATGGAGTCTACAAGCCTAAGAGAGGTTACGAGGCACTGCCCCACATGTTTGAACAATATTCCACGGTAGAGAAGATTTTGGATTTGGAAAGAGTGAGTAGCTGTTTCAAAGAAAGGTAACAGCAAGAGCAAAAGAGAAAACCCAGTTTTTTAGATGCAGAGGAAGCAATATTTTTGATATGGTTATGCTACAAGATATTAGAAGTCATGGTAATCCCTAAAAGAGATATATGATCTCGTTTAGAAATCTGTGTTGTCAAAGATAAGCACTGGAGCAGAAGGAACATTTTTGTGAGGTATAAAACAAGACCAAGTTTTGTAAGGATTGAAATAAATTAAGTTACCTTTGCCCACTAGAGAATTACCTGGAGATCAGTATTCAAGGAATCAGTAGTGGATATTCAAGAAGTTGAAGCTATTTGTGTAGGGCAAGGTTTCTTAAACTGGAATGTTGAATGAAATGTGCTATCATCAGCAAAAGTATGAATAGGATTTCTGGTCAACGGAAGAAGGTTATTAATATACAAGAGGAAAAGAGTGGGAAAAAGAACTGAACCTTGGGGAACACCAGCATTAGTGGAGAAATTGGAAGACAGAGTTTTCTCTCTCTGACTGCTCATCTGCAGATGAGCAGTCAGAGAGAGAGAAACACAATCAAAAGCTTTGAAATTTGAAGAGCCACTGCTTGAGTTTCACCAAACCTTTCCATCAAATTTGTCCATAGATGGGCAACATATCAGAGACGTGGTGTCACACAGATATAAGGAATGCGGAACTGGAATTTGGGGAATACAATGTATATAGAAAGGATAGACAGGACAGGAGGGGAGGAGGGGTTATGCTATTAGTTAAGAAACACATAAAGTCCAAGGAAGTGAAGCCATTCGACATCGATGGACAGGGCAGTGTCGAGTCAGTTTGGTGTGACATAAGCATAGGGAAATCAAAATTGAGAGTAGGAGTGTGCTATAGGCCTAATGACTCTGATGAGTATAATAAGATATTGTACAGGGAAATAGAGTGGGCCAGTAAATCAGAGAGTCTTATAATGGGGGATTTTAATTTCCCAGATATTGACTGGAATTTGTGGGTTGGTCACTCGCACACTGGCAAGGCTTTTGTGGATTTATTGGATGATTGTTTTCTACATCAGCATGTTCGTGAGGCAAAAAGAGGGAGCAATACTCTTGATCTGATTATCAGTAGTGATTCTTCATGCATTAAGAATCTGCAGATAAATGAACCACTAGGTGGCAGTGATCACAGTGTGTTGAAGTGGGATTTACTCAAGGAGGTAACTACCATCAGAGGTAAAGGGAAGGGTTTTTGTTTTTGTAAAGGCGACTATGATGGTCTGAGACAGTATTTAAATTCTATACAGTGGGACCAACTGATGATGTTACCAACAGCAAACTCAAAATGGGAAGCATTCAAGGAACTAATCTTGGCGGCTACCAGGCTTTACATACCAACTAAGAAATATTGTTCAAGGTTTAGGCCTAAATGGTTGTCAGATGAACTAATGAGACATGTGGCAGAGAAGAAAAATGCATGGGATACATACAAATTAATGGGTGACATGGAAGCCTATGATGATATAAGTTGGTCTGTAACCAAGTCACAAAGGAGATTAGGCAGGCAAAGGCAGACTACGAAAAATCCTTGGCAAAGGATGCAAAGAAAAACAGAAAAGAGTTCTTTACCTATTTAAACTCAAGAAGGAAAGGGATGAATCAGATTGGTCCACTGGATATTGATGGTTCAACAGTTGAGGATCCTGCTCAGGTGGCTAACAATCTAAACGAGTATTTTGCATCTACATTCACGCATGAGGAGTTATTCAGGAAGGAGAATGATGTAGGTAAAGTAAACATTGGCAGTGAGCTGGATGATTTTGTAATAACTGAGAGGAAAGTGGAGGAGAGATTGTTGATGATAAACATAAAAAAGGCACCTGGGGTGGATGGGATCTATTCAGTTATATTAAAGGAGGCAGCAAAGGAAGTAAGCAAACCGCTAGCCATAATTATAAGAGCTTTGGACTCAGGGGAGGTACCCATAGACTGGAGATGTGCAAATGTAACCCCAATTCACAAAGGAGGATCAAAGGCTGACACAAGTAATTATAGACCTGTTAGTTTAACCTCTGTTCCAGGTAAATTAATGGAGGCACTGGTTAAAGAAGCACTGCAGGATCATCTAGACAAGAATTCAGTTATAGCTCAGACGCAGCATGGTTTTGTTAAGGGCAGGTCTTGCCTGACCAATTTGATTGGATACTATGATGTAGTCACAAAAGAACTGGATGCAGGGAATAACTTTGATATTATATATTTGGATCTTAGAAAGGCTTTTGATACTGTTGCACATGGAAGACTGCTGCACAAATTGGAGCAGTGTGGCATTGGAGGCAAATTGCTGCTATGGATAAAGGGATGGTTGAGTGGCAGAAGACAGATAGTGGTAATCAATGGACACTGCTCAACGTGGACTAATGTTATTAGTGGAGTTCCTCATGGTTCAGTGTTGGGTCCGTTGTTGTTTTCAGTGTTTATGAATGATATTGATGATGGGATATCAAGTTTAATGTCCAAGTTTGCAGATGATACAAAGGTTGGCAGGGTTGTTAAGGACACCACTGACGCTATGCTGCTGCAACAGGATCTGGAAAGGTTGAACAGATGGGCTGAGAGGTGGCAAATGAAGTTTAACATTGAAAAATGTAAAGTACTACATATGGGAAACAGTAATCCCAGAGCAACGTATCAACTCTGCGGTACTACACTGACAGTGGTGGAGAATGAAAAGGACCTGGGGGTAATTGTGCAGGCAGATATGAAGTTCTCTGAGCAGCGCAGACGAGCTGCAAGAGTAGCTCATGGTGTCTTGTCAATGATATACAGGAATTTTTCTAGCAGGGATAAGGAGGTGATTATTCCCTTGTATAAGGCAATGGTTAGGCCACATCTTGAGTACTGTATACAGGTCTGGAGGCCTCATTTCAAGAAGGATGTAGAGCTGCTGGAACGGGTACAGAGAAGGGCAACAAGATTAGTGAATGGAACAAAGGGTTGCTCTTACGAAGAAAGGCTTAAATTTTGCAAATTACAGAGTCTGGAGACTAGGCACTGGCGAGGTGATCTGATAGAGGTATATAAGGCTTTGAATGGTTTGAGCATGCTCAATGCCAATGGGATTCTTCATCTTGCTCAGAATAATCAGCTCAGAGGGCATAAATTCAAATTGAGGAAGGATGGATGTCGGATAGATGTGCGGAAATTTGCCTTTGGCCAGCGGGTGGTTGGTTGGTGGAACCGACTTCCATCACTTGTTGTTGAAGTTGATAGCCTTAACAAATTTAAGGCTCAACTGGACAGGTATTTCGAGCGAACGGAGGGGTGAAATGGGAGTGGTGTGTTTTTTTTTTTTTTTTTTTGGCTGATGCTGAATAAGCTTGCTTTCTTGCATCATATGCCTCTACTAATGCTAATGCTAACATAAGCCTGTATGTGACAAGTGGATCAACATTGATGGAATTGATTAGATGGAAGTTTTCTAGATATTTTAGGAGTTGGCAGTTAATGGATTTCTTCATTACCTTAGATAGAGTAGAAATAGTGTAATGAGACAATATTTGGATAGGAAGGATCTGTCACCCTTTTCAGGGACTGCTGGATATTTGCAAATTTTGAAGCAGAAGGGAAAACACCACTGGAATAAGAAAGTGTAAACAGGTGACACACGAGTAAGCTGAGGAGCACAGGTTTTGAGAACAAGTGGGGAAATACCATCAGGACCTGGAGCATTCTTGGCATCAAGATTGTTCCTGTTGTGATTATCCCATTGTACAAGTCAATGGTTATGTTGCATATTGAGTACTGCATATAGGTCTGGAAGCCTCATTCTTCCTCTTTTTCAGACTATGCTCATGGAGGGGCATAAATTCAAATTGAGGGATGGTTGCAGGATAGATGTGCAGGCGCCTATGGGCGCCTCCGTAGCCAGGTGGGAAGGAGCAGCAGTGCGTAGAACACGCTTCTTGATTAGACCGGGGTTCGAGCCCGTCACCACCAAATACGGAGGATGCGGAAAGGTCAGGGAATGACCACCGCATATCCCGGAGCAATATGGCCTTAGTTGCTAATGCTCCTAAAAACCAAATAACTAACAAACAAGCAGGCGCCTCCGTAGCCAAGTGGGCAGGAGCAGCAGTGCGTAGCACACGCTTCTTGATTAGACTGGGGTTCGAGCCCATGACCACAGAATATGGAGGATGTGGAAAGGTCAGGGAATGACCACTGCATATTCCCGGAGCAATATGGCCTTAGTTGCTAATGCTCCTAAAAAAAAACCAAAATAACAAACAAACAGATGTGCGGAGGCCTTCAGTCAACAGGTGGTTGATTGATGGAACAAACTTCCATCTGGTGTTCTGGAAGTGGGCAGTTTTAATAACTTCACTGAAGAACTAGACATTATTGCAGGGAATGGTCAGGTGATGTGGGAAGTTTATTTATTATTATTATTTTTTTGGCTAATGCTTTATAAGTTTGATTTCTGTCATCATAATGCTTTATAAGTTTCATTTCTGTCATCATAATGCTTTATAAGTTTGATTTCTGTCATCATAATGCTTTATAAGTTTGATTTCTGTCATCATATGCTACTACTACTACTAATAATAATATTAAGCTTATCAAGTGCTTGGCAATATCTTTCCTTATTTATAGTTTTCCCTTTTTCAAAAAATAGAAGGAAGGGTGTGAATCACATTGGTCCTCTAGGTATGAATGGTTCAATTATTGATGGTCTTTCTCAGGTTGCTGAATAGATATTTTGCATTGTATTCACACATGAGGAATTGTTTAGAGATGAGGATGCCAGAAGTGTATGAAATTCTAAAAGAACAAAATGATTTTATGATAACTGAGAAGATAAGTTGAGTTAAATGTAAATATTGCAATGGGGATAGATGGGATCTGTCCAAATATATTAAGGGAGGCAGCAAAGTAGGTAAGCAAACTTTTGGCCATAATTATGAGAGCATTGTTGCATTCTGGGAATGACCTTATTCAAATGTGTGAATGCGTTCATGCATCCCATATGGGATATATTTGCACATATCTCTGACTGGACTTGGGAAAATGTACTCCCAGTTCACTAACAGCAAATTAAAGAATGAAGTGAATAATTCCAGACCTGTTAGCTTGACTTCTCTTCCAGGGAAAATAATGGAGTCTGATTAAAGAATTAATGCAGGACCACCTGGACAGGAATGCAGTTATATGGTAATCAATCAGTTTCTAGTGGTAGTAGCTGTGGTATCATCAGCAAAAAATAAAATAAAACTCCCACATCACCCCTCCAAGAATTTTAGTTCTTTCTTGAAATTATTCAAACCACCCACTTCATAACCACCTGTTTACTCAAGGCAACCTTCTGCACATCTACCCTGCAACCATCTTCAACTTGAATTTACATCCTCCTCATGTGTAGTCTCAGCAAGAGGAAGAATACCATCAACATTTAGCTTACTCAAAGCCTTAAACACCTCAGTCAGATCTCTCCACAGGTGCCTAGTCTCTAGATGCTGCAATTTGCAGAACTGGAGCCTTTCTTGGTAAGAGCACCCTTTTGTCCCTCACCAATCTGGCTGTAGCTGTTATAAGTTTTAGTTCTTTTTATCACTAACTTTTCCATGCCACCTTTTTTCTGCTCTATTAAGAGCTACAGTTAGAGGCGCCTCTGTGACTGTAGCTTTAAAGGTATACCATAATTCTAATGTATTTGCGAATGAGTTCACACATCCCATAGGGCAGTGGTCTCAAACGGGCGGCCCGCGGGCCGCATCCGGCCCCCCCGAAGCAATTTTACACGGCCCGCGAATACATTTCAGTTATGCATTTGTTGTAAATATGGTGCTTATAGTTTTAGAGACATAGAGATATGGACTGAGCTTATGTGCGTGACTGCTATTGAAGGAAAAAGAGATAGAATGAATAGGTTGGGGCTTTGTCTTTGTCACTGTATGCTTGTATGCCAGGCCACGTGACTGGGGTAAGGTGGGAGAACTTCCCACATCGGTACAATCAGTAAATTTAGTTCGCCAGCCGACAGTTGGTGGCACTTCAGTATTCTGGTGTTTCCGATTTTTTTTTTATTGAGTTGGTACTTCTGATATATATTTTCCTTGAGTCAGTCACTAGTTTGTTAGCTGGATGCACAGCTGTGCAGTTCATATTGCTATATAGATGGAGACAAACTAACGTACGGCTTATAAAACCTGTTTATTTGTGCTTGTTGTTAGATCTACAATGTAGCTCTAATGATAAACGATAGGTATTGATATAATGTAGATTCTACATTATATCAATACCTGTCGTTTAGAATTGTGCATAACTTTTGAGTGTTGCTTTCATACGAAAATCCATCTTGTTAAATTAAAGTTGTAAATAAAATTATGATAGTGATTTTAATTAAGAGATTAAACTGCAAGCCATGTCTTTAACAAAGGGTAAACGAAAAGTGGACGAAGAAGGATGTGTTTTTCAAGATAAATGGGAAATTATGTACTTTTGTGGTGTTGTGCACAATAAAATTGTATGGTTTTATTTGTAATAAGGGAATATCAGTTCCAAAAGAATACAATTTACGTCGCCATTACGAAACGAATCATAAAGAAAAATTTGAAATGTTGGAAGGCAAACTGAGGGAAGAAACGTTACAGTTTCTGAAATCTGGCTTACAACGACAACAAAATTTTTTTACTGAAGCAAATAAATCTAGTGAAGCAACAGTTCACGCAAGTTTTGCTCTCACGCACGTCATTGCAAAACTGTCAAAACCATTTACTGATGGCGAATTCTTTAAAGATTGTGTGATTAAGTCTGCTGAACTTCTTTTTCCTGACAAACAACAGTTATTTAAAAATATTAGTTTGTCAGCCTAACACGGTAGCAGAACGTATTAACGAAATCGCTAGTGATTTACGATGTCAGTTAAAAGAAAAAAGTATAGATTTTGCAGCATTCTCAATAGCAGTTGATGAGAGTACTGTCATCACAGATTATTATTATTATTAGCATATAGTGCAAGGAAGCCTGAGGCTTATGCTGCACCAGCCAAAAAAAAAAATTCCAAGTTACCCTGAGAGAGGGAGAGAGAGAGAGAGAGAGAGGAATCACCAAGAAATAGAAGAATAATGATATCCAGCTCAGGACCCTGGGTATGCCAAGCCCATACTCACCAGATGTGAGCCCCTGGGGTTTAGCACAACTTGCCGTTTTCATTCGAGGTGTTACTGATGAATTTGAAGTAATTGAGGAATTATTGGAAATAATTCTTATGAAAGGGAAAACTGGTGCACAGGATATTTTTTCAGAAATAAAAACTGTAATAGATAAATATAAATTAAGTTGGGATAAAATGGTTGGATTTGCAAGTGATGGTGCAGCTGCTACGGTTGGTAAAAAAAATGGAGTAGCGGTAAAATTAAGAAATATAGTGAAAGAAGAAAAATTTCAGAATAATTTTTGTACTATACATTGCATTATTCATCAAGAAGCACTTTGTGCCAAAAGTTTTCAGATGGATAATGTTATGGAAACAGTAACTAAACAGTAAACTTTACCCGTGGACAAGCTCTGAATCATCAAGAATTTGTTGCATTGCTTGAAGAAATTGAAAGTGAGTACGGAGAAATGATTTATTATAACGAGGTGAGGTGGTTAAGTCGAGGAGCTGTATTAAAACGGTTTTTTGATTTAATAAATGAAATCAAAATTTTCATGACACAAAAAAATAAAACCATCGACGAGCTACCTAATGATACATGGATAACAGATTTAGCATTTCTTGTTGACTTCACCGGCCATTTAAATATTCTCAATAAAGAGTTGCAAGAAAAGAATAAACTTGTCACTGACATGTATGCTTGTATTAAAGCTTTTAAAGTTAAATTGCAATTATGGGAAACACAACTGGAATAAAAAAATTTCGTACATTTCCTACATCTTAAATCCTGCCCTATTATTTCAAATTAAAAATCCCAAGAATGTGCAAGAAAAATAGCATTATTACGACAAGAATTTGAAGAAAGATTTAAAGATTTTAATGATTTGGAGTCCAATTTTACATTATTTTCATTACCATTAAAAATGAACGTGAATAATGCACCAGAAAATCTACAAATTGAGCTAATTAATTTATAGTGTGATATAAATCTTATTCAAAGATTTGAAGATACAGATTTGATTAACTTTTATTCGTACTTGTCAAAAGATAAATACCCTCAGTTACAAATTTTTGTAATAAGAATAATCGCTTTGTTTGGAAGTACATTTATATGTAAACAGTTTTTTTCGCAGTTGAAAATTAATAAGTCCAAGAAAAGAACCCGATTGACTGATGAGCATCTACAATCCATGATGAAGATAGTTTCTAGTAATTTTTCTCCAAGGCTACAAACTTTATCAGAATCGAAACACCATCATGTGTCAAGTTGTAGTAAGAAATAAAGAAGTTTATAATTATTTACATACAAACGTATGTATTTTTTCTGTATGTGTCGAAATAAATTTTCAATTAAACCATGTTTGAGGCAAATTAAATTTTAAAAGTAAAATTTCCAAACTTATTGTAAACTTACACGCAACACACCACACACACGCGTCACACCTGGTTATAAAGGGGTGGTATCCATACATTAGGGGTAAGTACGGTGCAATATATACATATTCACTCTCATTTTGTTAAAAAAAAAAAATTCCGGCCCGTCAGCTGCTTTCAGATCGTGCATTTGGCCCACATGCAATTTGAGTTTGAGACCACTACCATAGGGGACACTCTGAACTATCTCTCCAGTTGATAGAGGCCATGTAGCATCTCAAGCTGTCACAATCTCCTTTTCTGAAATTAAAACCCATTCCTTTAACAACTAGTACTCCCCTTTTCATCCTCCAACTTTGAACTCTGTGATCATTCTTTGCTAATGGCTCCTGTACTGTCAGACCTTTGATGTTATCTGGTTCATACGTGAGGGTCAGGTTTAGAATATTCTTCGCAATGTGAGGTTATATTTAAATGCTGAAACTGAAATAATATGAAAATTGTATATATTTTTACATTTAGTTTCTGTCATTGGTAAACTTTGTTTCCTCCAGTGAGAGAGACCAACTTTTGGCATTCAAGGCTTGTGCTTATATTGCAGACTATGATGTTATTCATTTAGGTCAACTAAATTGCTAATATTGTTGTAATATAAATAGCATCAGCAAAAAAAAAGAAAATCTGATGCCATGTTTCACAACTTTTGTTTTATTTTAAATACGAGAGTCAAATCATATCCTTCTATTTATCTTTTCCTCTCACATTATTGAGGTAGTTCATTATTATAAGAAAGCAAAGAAATCACATTATGTAATTTGTGAATGATCAAATAGTAGTTTTATGTGCTCATACAACTACCATATATGTTTTGTACATGCAACTATAGCAGTTATATAAATATTCAGTAATAATGATAGTTTTTATCTTGAACATGTATTTATACATTCTTGTTATGCTTTTTTATGTTTTTAGGTAAGAAAATGCCAGGTAGTAACGAAGTATCTGTGTTGAAAGCATCTTCTTCTGAAAAGAATAAACAAAGTAGAAAGGAAAGCAGACGTCCTGAAATGCAAATATATCGTCCTGGTATGGGACTGAAAAAAAAGAATGAGAGGAATCAAAAGCCAGAAGTGTATTCTAAAGAAAGAGAAAATGAATTTCAGATTAACTGCTTGAGATCCTCCCACTGTAAAGATCATGCAGTTTTAACATCTGAAAACAAACCAGTCACTAAAATGCATATGCTTGTTAAAGAACAAAATGAGAAAGATAAGCTAAAAACAGAGCCCACTGAAATTAGTACCACAAAAAGGATTAAATCTCGTCGGCCTGATGCACCTCTATATGTTCCTAAATCAAGAGAATCGTATAATACAGAATTTAAAAATAAATCCTTTGGAAAAAAGACAAATGTTTCAGAAAAGGAATTAAATAAGAGCTATGATTCAGATTTTTCTGCTGAGAGGACATCTTTGCCTTCTTGTAGGAGATATTCTAGAACAGCACATAGAAGAAATAGGACATCAAGTTCAGATAATGCCCTTGAAAAGACTGTTTACTATAATTCCCATGTTAAAGGTGATAAGATTATTGATAATCTGGAAAACAGTTTTAATGGGGAGACAGATAAACAAACAAAACATAAAGAGGAGGTAGCTGATGGAATTCTTGGTGATCTTGAATGTGACTTTTTTCTGAGTGATTCTCCCCAGACTACTAGACATTTAACATTTATTGAAACCGATAACTGTTCAGAAACAGACGAAAAGTGCTTTGATAAGTGTAAAAGGCTTGATGATGGTGATGAGGATGACAAGCTTAATTTTATTTCTGTGTCACAAACATCAAGAACATCATCTGAAGTTGAAGACTATGAGACCGAATCAGCAGCAGAAGGAATAATGTTACTTACACGAACATTTAGTCAGGATGATACTAACTATGATCCCTTCAGTTCTTCATTTACAAATTCCAGTAATGGGAAAGAGCGTACCTGTAAATTAATTACTGACAAAAAAGAAAATAAGCATGACTTAAATAAGAATAATACTTCGTTACAGGAGAGTTCAGGAAACAGGATATTTGAAAAAATAATACCATCAGACCTTTCTTCTTTACAAGGAAAGACTAGTGAACATTTTAATAAAAATATATTACAGCAGCAGGAAAAAAAAACAACAAGTTATTTACAAATAATCCTTTACAAAATGATAGTTCTTTAAAAATAAAAATTAAAAATAAACAGAATGAAAATAAATATCAGTTGGAAAGTGGTAAAAATATAAAAAAATGTGAGTCAGAAAAGAAATTGGGAAAGGACTATTCAGAAAAAAAAATAGTAATTAAGGGACAGAAGCCTAAAGCATCTGAAAATGTAAATCTGAAACCTAGTAGTAATAGTTGTGAAAGAAGAAAAGAAAGATCTGAAAGTGGTGGTATCATAAAATTACCAATAGAGTCAAGAACAGAAGGATATCGTCCTCTCACTCCTCCAGTGTCAAGGCCAAATAGAGAAAACTATGCACTAGGAGAACCATTTGTAATTAAGAAGCAGCTATTTGATCCAAATAATCCTGAAAAGCCGTTATTTATTACTGTTCCAATGCCTTCATTATCATTTTCAGGACCCCCCAGTCCTGCTAACCACCTTTATAGTGCACCTACCCATCGCTTTGCACCTAATGCTTTTTCTCAGCAAATAGTAAAGGAACAATTTTGGCAGTATTCTGTACCTTATTCTATTCCATATCAATCTGTGGCAGCATCATACACTGAAAATTTACTTCGTCATGAAGGACCAAAAAGGTATTTAGTCATTTTTCTTCTTCTGATCAGTTTTGATTTTCTACTATATATGTAATCACTTGGCCTCTGTAGCCAAGTGGTCAGAAGCAGGAGTGCAATAGCACATGTTCTTTGAGTAGACCGGGGTTCAAGTCCCTGACTGCTAAATACGGTTGATCTGCCAACCCGCACTGGACCAGCTTGGTAGATTATGGTTCATTCCCTCAACACAACTGGTTTGAGGAAACCGCCATTATGCAATGGATTGACAATGGCCACAGATTTATTTATTTTATTTATGTAATCATATTTTTTAGATTATTTTTATTCATGTTTTAAAATTGTAGAATTGATAATTTTCTAACACTTTTATCAATATGTCATTAAAGAGTGAAAGTACTGTAAAGATTAAGGTTATTCCATTTATTCCGTTCTTAATTAGTTGGGAATACTCAGTACTTAAAATGTAAACCATTAAATTGATCCTTAATTATGTATCCACAGTATATAAACAGAAATGTGGGCAAGCATATAAACAGAAATGAAAATTAATCAATTAATTAAATTGAATTTAAATGGAAATCATGCCCCAGAGCAGCAAAGCAACGGGCACCAAGTAGCGGGAGCGTTGTTGCTCCCTTGAGCTACAGCATTCCCGCCACATACATTTCTTGTATGTGGACTTTCTGGAACAGGATTTGATCTAGCCAAGGAGAATATCTTTGTGTGTGTTAGGTGGCGGGGAAGAGAGAGAGAGTTAGGTGCCAATTCAGCGTTCTGATGGGTGTCTGTGAGAGATTGAGGAGTAGGTAGATGCCCTCGAAGGAATTAATATGGGGCAACTATCAAACTCACAAAGGCAGAATCACGTCACACAGGAACTAGTTATTGTCGGTGACTCAATTGTCAGGGAAACAGGAAATATATTGTACAAAAAGGATAGGTGGAATTGGACCAGGGTATGTCTGCCTAGGGGCAAAAGTTGATGTCATTGTAGAGCAGATATCATCTTTTATGGGCATAAAAGGTGATATTCTACCCCATGAGCCTTATCATCAATTCAGCCCTGGAGAGATTATGTAAGGCTTGTGGGGTAGAATTTTTCTCAGTGTGGTCTATGCTTGTTAACAGGAGAGACTGCTTCTACGGGGATGTGATACACTTAAATAGAAAGGGCGCAAGAATGCTTGCTGATACTATCAAGGCAGTGTTAGGTGGGTCAGAAAACTGCTAGCTTCGGGGGATTCACAGACTAATAGATTAACAGTAGCCACAGGCAGAGGTGAAAGTGATTCATGCAGTGCTTCTATTGGAATGAGTAGCAGCCTGGAAAGCGAGGTGCTGGGGAATTCAAGGACTGCTGGGAGTCATCATGAAAGAACTAAATACATGGGCTGTGTTCGGGTAACTAAGAGTAAGAACAGGTGCATGTATACTTGCATGTACGCCAGTGTCAGGAGTATAGTAAATAAATTTGATGTTTTGAATTACTGGTCAAGATATCAAAGGCAGATATTGTTGGGATATCAGATATATCTGTGGTGTCACACAGATATACAGAATTCGAATTTGGGAAGTACAATGTGTACAGAAAGGATAGGAAGGGAGGAAGGGTTATACTGTTAGTTAATTATACTGATCTGCCTCATGTAGGCAGACCAGGTACACCAGTATTTACCGTATTTCCCCATGTATAAAACGCTCCCATGTATAAGACGCACCTTAATTTGAAAAAAAATGTATTACATAAAGTTATTGAACTCAAGTTTTATTCATCATCCAACTCATCACTGTCAAAACTCCCATCCATTAGCTTGTCCTCATCTGTGTCTGATGACGAATCACTGTCTTCATATATTGCCTCGTCCTCAGTTCCGTCTATGGCATTTGAAATGCCACACTTCTTAAATGACTTGACAACGATCTCAATCTTGATATTATCCCAGGATCTTTTCACCCAGGTATAAACTTCTCCTACAGTTGGTTTCTTCACTCTTCCTGCTGGTGTCAAATTGTCCCCAGAAGACTTCATCCATTGGTTCCATTTGTCTCTCATGTCAGCTTTGAAGGGTTTGTTAATGCTGACATCAAGTGGTTGGAGCTCGGATGTCAAGGTATGACGGCAAGTTTTGTTTTTTGCTCTGCAGCAAACTTCTTTGTATTTTTTGTTATGTGTACCCTGAACTGATCAAGCACCAATAGGGCAGGTTTGCGTAAGAGCACACCTGATCTCCTGCTCCAAACTTTCTCAAACCAGATCTTCATCCCATGCTGATCCATCCAACCCTTGTAATTAACGTGGACAGTCACTCCTCGAGGAATGTCTTCTTTTGGCATTGTTTTGCATTTGAAAATCAGCATAGGAGGCAGCTTGGTTCCATCGGCACAACAAGCTAGAACAACTGTATAATGGCTCTTTTCATGTCCACTTGTCTTCACAGTTACAGTTTTCACCCCCTTCTTATCAACAGTTCTGTTACTTGGGACATCAAATTGAAGGGTGACTTTGTCCATATTTGCAATCTGTCCCAACTCAAACTGATGTGTCTTCCGACATTGAATGATAAAACGATGAAATTCAACGACCTTATGCTCATAGCTTTCAGGCATCTTTTGGGCAAGTCTGGTGTGTGTGTGTGCATGCTTAGTCCATTCCGTTTCATGAACCTGAAGCACCAATTGTGTTCTTTAAATCAGTAACTTCTTTTTCATCAGCAATTCTTCTTGCCTCATGCTGAACCATCTTTGTGGACCAGGAATTCCAATTGCCCTTTGCTCCTCAATCCATATCTTCAATTCCCTCTCTAAATCAGGCCATTTTGCTGACTTGCCTCTAATGGTCTTCTTCTGCCGTGGCGTTTTCAGTAGGGTTTCTTCTTCTTCCCATAGACAGTCTCGGATTGTTTTCTCAGTTGGAGGAGGACCAAACACGTTCAGTAGCACGATTTCCATTCACTTTTGCAAACTGGATCACTTTTAACTTGAATTCAGCACTGTACAAAAATCTTTTCTGAGCCTTTTCTGGGCAGAACGTGACAAAACATAACCTAATATATCGGTAACAAGTGCGAAACAATGAGCGCAAAGACAACAAGGCGCGAAAAAGCAGGAAATGCAAGTAAAAAAAAAATCTACAACCTCTGTATAAGACGCACCCAGTTTTTAGACCCCAAATTTTTCGAAAAAAGGTGTGTCTTATACATGGGGAAATACGGTAGATTAATTATGCAAAATTCAAAAAATGCACACCCATTAGCATTAGTAGAGGCATATGATACAAGAAAGCAAGCTTATTACTGCCAACAGCCAATAAATAAAACACTTCCCATTTCACCTATCCATTTGCTCCAAAAGTTTGTCCACTTCTACCCTGAATTTATTTAAATCAACTTCCACAATGACAGATGGTAGCTTATTTCAGCAATCAACTACCTGCTAGTTAAAGGCAAATTTCCACAGATCTGTTCTTGTATCCTCAATTTGAGTTTATGCCCCCTCAGGTTTGAAATCTGAGCAAGAGGAAGAATCCCATCAGCACCGAGTCTGCTCAAACCATTAAATTTTTTATTAAAATAAAAAATTAAATATAATAATATAATTACCAAAATGTCAAACATTAGTATATTACAAACAAAATGTAGTACTATAATTACTAAAAGGTCAAACATTAGCACTTGTATGTTCAACACAGAATTCAAAAAAACCAAAAACAATTTTTCAGAAATAAGAAAGAAATTTTGATACTTGTCAGAGGTAACATAACCATTTTCGTTATAAATTAAGGTAACACCATTGCTTGGGTTAAGGTAGTTGATATAGAAAAGGACTTCATAACTGTACAATCTGTTATGAAGTTCTGAACAGTGTAGATGTGTTGTGATAACTCATGTGGTTTTGTCAGTGATATATAGCAGCATTGGTGATCTTTTTTTTCCCTATGGCATTTTCACATGCCATAGGAAAAAAAACAACTGGTGTTTATTATTATGAAAGAAAATGTAACAGTACTTGAGAGTTTCTGAATGGGAAATGTTACACTTACTGTAAATTACACGAACATAATTACACTTACTGTTAATTGCTAGATGTGGCTGATGTCGTGTAAAACAAATTTGCCCTTCAAATGAAATAAAATACTTTTATGGTATAAACTATTCATGAGTGGCTGTATGTCTATATATATTTTCCTATGCATGCTGCTCTAATGGTGTGCATACCATTAGTTTCTTTCTTGATATGTAAGAACTTTGCTAGCTGAGACTTGAAGTAATTATTTCATTATTAGTAGAGGCATATGATGCAAGAAATAAAGCTTATATAGCATCAGACAAAAAAAAATAAAATAAATAAAATAACCTTCCAATTTTACCCATTCATTAACTCAACATGTTTGTATAGTTCTGCCTTGAATCTATTTAAGCTGTCAACTTCTACAATGACAGATGGAAGTTTGTTCCAGCAATCAACCACCCACTGCCTAGAGGCAAACATCTGCACTTCTATTCTATAACTGCTTTCCTCAATTTGAATTTATGTCCCCTGGCAACTAATCAGGACAAGAGGAAGAATCCCATCAACATTGAGCTTGCTCAAACCATTCAAGGCCTTATACACTTCAATCAGATCACCTCACAGGTGCCTGGTCTCCAGACACTGCAATTTGTAGAACTTAAGCCTTTCTTTGTATCATTTCCCTTCTCTGTACTCGTTCCAACAGCTCTATATCATTCCTAAAATGAGGCCTCGAGACCTTTATACAGTACTCAAGTTGTGGCTTGACTATTGCCTTATACAATGGAATAATTACCTCCTTATCCCTGTTAGAAAAATTCCTGTATATCATTGAAAAGACACCATGAACTACTCTTGCAGACTGTCTGCATTGCTCAGAAAAGGTCATATCTGCCTGCACAATTACCCCCAGGTCCTTTTCACTCTCTACCACTGTCAGCGTAGTATCACACAGTTGATACATTACTCTGGGGTAACTGCTTCCCATATGCAGTACTTTACATTTGTCAATGTTAAACTTTAGTTGCCACCTCTCAGCCCATCTGTTCAACTTTTATAGATCCTTTTGCAGCAGCATACTGTCATTAGTGTCATGAACAACCCTGTCAGCCTTTGTATTGTCTGCAAACTTGGACATTAAGCCTGATATACCTTTATCAATATCGTTGATAAATACAGAAAACAACAATGGACCCAACACCAAACCCTAGGGGACTCTACTGATAACATTACTCCATAAAGAGCAGTGTCCATTGATTACCACTCTCTGTCTTCTCCCACTCAACCATCCCTTTATCCATAGCAGCAATTTGCCCCCAATGCCACACTGCTCCAATTTGTGCAGCTGTCTTCCATGTGCAACAGTATCAAAAGCCTTTCTAAGATCCAAATATATGATATCAGAATTATTCTTTCCTTACAGTTCCTTTGTGACCACACCATAGCATTAGTAGAGGCATTTGATGCAAGAAAGCAAGCTTATGCAGCATCAGTCAAAAAAAAATAAATAATAAATAAAGTAAAATAAATAAATAAAAAATAACCACTTCCACTTCACCCCTCTGTTTGTTCGAAATACCTGTCCAGCTGAGCCTTAAACTTATTTAGGCTATCAACTTCCACGACAAGGGATGGAAGTCTGTTCCACCTACCAACCACCCGCTGGCTAAAGGCAAATTTCCGCACATCTATCCTACATCTGTCTTTCCTCAATTTGAATTTATGCCCTCTCAGGTGATTATTCTGAGCAAGAGGAAGAATCCCATCAGCATTGAGCATGCTCAAACCATTCAAGGCTTTGTACACCTCTATCAGATCACCTCGCTGGTGCCTAGTCTCCAAACACTGTAATTCGCAAAACTTAAGCCTTTCTTCGTAAGAACACCCCTTTGTTCCATTCACTAATCTTGTTGCCCTTCTCTGTACTCGTTCCAGCAGCTCTACATCCTTCTTGAAATGAGGCCTCCAGGCCTGTATACAGTACTCTAGGTGTGGCCTGACCATTGCCTTATACAAGGGAATAATCACCTCCTTATCCCTGCTAGAAAAATTCCTATATATCATTGACAATACACCATGAGCTACTCTTGCAGCCCGTCTGCACTGCTCAGAGAACTTCATATCTGCCTGCACAACCACCCCCAGGTCCCTTTCATTCTCTACCACTGTCAGTGTAGTACCACAGATTTGATACGTTGCTCTGGGGTTGCTGTTTCCCGTATGTAGTACTTTACATTTGTCAATGTTAAGCTTCATTTGCCACCTCTCAGCCCATCTGCTCAATCTTTCCAGATCCTGTTGCAGCAGCATACTGTCATTAGTGTAATTAACAACCCTGCCAGGCTTCATACATCTGCAAACTTGGACATTAAGTCTGATATACCATCATCAATATCATTTATAAATACAGAAAACAACAATGGACCCAACACTGAATTCTGAGGGACTCCACTAATAACATTAGTCCTCGAAGTGCAGTGTCCATTGATTACCACTCTCTGTCTTCTCCCACTCAACCATCCCTTTATCCATAGCAGCAATTTGCCTCCAATGCCACACTGCTCCAATTTGTGTAGCAGCCTTCCATGTGCAACAGTATCAAAGGCATTTCAAAGATCCAAATATATCATATCTATATATTATGATAGGATATTATGATGTGGTTACAAAGGAACTGGATGCAAAAAATAATTTTGATATCATATATTTGGATTTCAGGCAAGCTTTTGACACTGTTGCGCATGGAAGACTATTGTACAAATTGGAGCAGAATGGTATTAAGGGTAATTTGCTCAATGGATAAAAGGATGGTTAAGTGGGAGAAGACAGAGGGTGGTAATCAATGGGTGCTGCTCTTCGTGGACTAATGTTATTAGTGGAGTCCCACAGGGTTTGGTGTTGGGTCCACTGTTGTTTTGTATATTTATCAATGATATTGATGAAGGTATATTAGGCTTAATGTCGAAGTTTGCAGATGATACAAAGGTTGGCAGGGTTGTTAATGACAGTAATGGCAGTGTGCTGCTGCAACAGGATCTAGATAATTTGGGCAGATCGGCTAAGAAGTGGCAACTGAAGTTTTAACCTTGACAAATGAAAAGTACTGCATATGGGTAGAAGTAACCTCAGAGAAACGTACCAACTGTGTGGTACTACACTTAAGGTGGTAGAAAATGAAAAAGACCTGGGAGTAATTGTGCAGTCAGATATGAAGTTTTCTGAACAATGCAGACAGGCTGCCAGGGCAGGTCATGAGGTTTTGTCAATGATATATAGGAATTTTGCTAGCAGGGAGAAGGAGGTGATTGTCCGTCTGTATAAGGCAATGGTCAGACCACGCCTTGAGTACTGCGTACAGGTCTGGAGGCCTCATTTTAGGAAAGATGTAGATTTACTTGAGCGTGTACAGAGAAGGGTAACGAGATTGGTGAGGGGAATGAAGGGATCCTCTTACCAAGAGAGGCTTAAATTCTGCAAATTGCAGTGGCTGGAGACTAGGCACCTGCGCGGTGATCTGATTGAGGTATATGAGGCCTTGAATGGGTTGAGCACGCTGAATTCTGATGGGATCCTTTCACTTGTGCAGATTACGAACCTAAGGGGGTATAAATTCAAATTAAGAAAAGACAGATGTAGAATAGATGTGGGGAATTTGCCTTTAGCCAGCGGGTGGTTAATTGCTGGAACAAACTTCCATCTGTCGTTGTGGAAGTTGACAGGTTAAATAAATTTAAGGAGGCACTGGAGAGGCATTTTTTTTTTTTTTTTTTTTTTGGCTGATGTTGCATAAGCTTATACATTTGCTTTCTTGCATCACATGCCACTACTACTACTACTATATCAAAGTTATTCTTTGCATCCAGTTCCTTTTGTGACTACTTCATAGTATCCAATCAAATTAGTCAGACAAGACTTCCCCGTAACAAACCCATGCTGTGTCCGAGCTATAACTGAAGTCTTGTCTAGATGATCCTGTAATGCTTCTTTAACCAGTGCCTCCATTAATTTCCGTGGAACAGAAGTTAAACTAACAGGTCTGTAATTACCTGTGTCTCCCATTGATCCCCCTTTGTGGATTGGGGTCACATTTGCACATCTCCAGTCCGTGGTACTTCCCCTGAGTTCAGGGAAGCTCTCATAATTATGGCTAAGGGGTTTCTTACTTCCTTTGCCGCCTCCTTTAATATAACTGGATAGATTCCATCCAACCCAGGTGCCTTTCTTATGTTTATATTCAACAATTTCTCCTCCATTTTACTCTCAGTTATTACAAGATTATCTAGCTTACTGCTAGAGTTTAATACACCTCTGGCATTCCCCTCTCTGAATAACTCCTCATGTTGGAATGCAGATGCAAAATATTCATTTAGTTTGTTAGCTATCTGAGCAAGATTATCAACAGTTGAACCATCAATATCAAGTGGACCAATCTGATTCATCTCCTTCCTTCTAGAGTAAAGATTTCTCTTAATCTGCCTTTGCCTGCCTAACCTCCTTTGTGACTTGGTTACAGACCAGCTTATATCTATCATAGGCTTCTGTGTCACCTGTTATTTTATATGTATCCCATGCATTTTTCTTCTCCATCATATGTCTAATTAGTTCATCTGACATCCATTTAGGCTTAAATCTTGAACAGTATTTCTTAGTTGGTATGAAAAGCCTAGTAGCTTCCAAGATTAATTCTTTGAATGCTTCCCATTTTGAATTTGCTGTTGGTAACGTCTTGAGTTGGTCCCACTGTATGGAATTTAAATACTGTCTCAGACTGCCGTAGTCACCTTTACGAAAGCAAAAATCCTTCCCTTTACCCATGATGGTAGTTACCTCTTTGAGTAAATCCCACTTCAGCACACTGTGATCACTGCCACCTATTGGTTTCTTTATCTGGAGATTCTTAATGCATGAAGAAACACTATTGATAATCAGAGCAAGAGTATTACTCCCTCTAATTGTCTCCCGAACATGCTGCTATAGAAAACAATCCAATAAATCCCCAGAAGCCTTTCTAATGTGTGAGCGACCAACCCACATATTCCAGTCAGTCTCTGGGAAATTAAAATCCTCCATTATAAGACACCCTGACTCTCACATACACTTACTCTAATTTTTTCCTTTCCTAGTGCTTATGTCACACCAAACAGACTCAACGTTGCATTGTCCAACAACATCAATTGGATGCACTTCCTTAGATTTTATGTTTTTTAACTAACAGCATAACACCTCCTCCTTTCCTATCCTGTCTATCCTTTGTGTACACATTGTACTCCACAAATTCCAATTCTGCACTGCTTATGTCAGTGTGACACTGCTTTTGTCTGTGTGATATCCCAACATCTGCCTTTGATGTCTTGACTAGCACTTCAAGCTCATCAAATTTATTAACTATACTCCTAGCATTGGTGTACATGCAAGTATACTTGCAGCTGTTTCTACTCTTTGTTACCCTAACACAGCCCATGTATTTACTTATTCCACTATGACTCCCAGCAGTCATAGATTCTTGCACTACTTCTATCGAAATGCAATTGAGCTGCTGCTCAATTGCATTTCAATAGACGCAGTGCAAGAATCACTTTCACCTCTGCCAGCGGCTACTGTTAATCTATTAGTTTTTGTATCCCCCCAAGCTAGCAGTTTTCCAACCCACCTAAGCATTGATAAGTATTGATAGCATCAGCAAATATTCTTACACTCTTTGTATTTAAGTGTATCCCATCCCTGTAGAAGCAGTCTCTTCTGTTAACAAGCACAGATCAGGCTGAAAAAAATTCTACCCCTCGAGCCTTGCACAACCACTCCAGGGCCGAATTGATCGACAAGGCTCTCATCATATACTCCCTCGTATCGTGTCTGGTCAGAATTGCAGACACTTTCAAATTCAACCCTAACTCACGGCTTTTTTTTTCAGCATTGACTTGTATTTGTTAAGTAATTCCTCTGGTCTCCAACTTTTAATATCATTAGTGCCAACGTGTACAACAATATCACCCTTTGTGCCCTTAAAAGATGATATCTGCTCTACAACGTCATCAACCTTTACCCCTGGCAGACACGCTGGTCCTGTTCCATCTATCCTTTTTGTACAATATGTTCCCCCGTTTCTCTGACAATAGTCACCTACAACAACTAGTTCCTTTGGGACCAGTGCATTTTGCCTTGGGGATTGCTGCTGTGTTGCGTGATGTTCAAGTGCAAACTCTGGCATTGATGTGGGCAGCTGAGAGCTTGATGGACCCTCAATTTAAATCCTTTGAGGGCATCCACCCTGTCCTTTAAGATCTCATATAAGCCCATAACAATGTTGAGTTGGAACCTGATTTCCTCACACTCCTTAAATTGCGCACCCACAAAGACATTCTCCTTGGCGATATCATGTCCCGTTCCTGATTGCTCCACAAACATCAAACAAGCAATGCGTTTCAATAGACTGCGATTCAGTGGACAAATTAAATCCAGATAAGTGCTGCTATTATATGTGACTGATCCACAAGTTCTAATCAATATCTAGAATGCTAAAATCCCCATTATAAGATGTGATTTACTGGACTATTCTGTTCATGTGCGTTGTTGTTCATTATACCTATTACTGTCATTTGGCCTATAACATACTACTGTTCTCATTTTTGCTTTCTCAGTGCTTATGCCACACCAATCTGACTCAAGATTACTCTGAACATCCATGTCAACTGGGTACACTGCCCATGATGCTGTGTGCTTAATCAAGAGCATAACTCTTCCTCCTAATCCTGCTGTTCTTGCTGTACACATTGTACTTACTGTATTCAAATTCCAGATCCCCTATGTCTGAGTGCCACCATATTTGCAATATCCCTGCAATGTCTGAATTAGATAACTTGACTGACACTTGAAATTCGTCAAATTTATTTACTATACTCTTAGCATTGGTGCATATGCATGCATATGCGCACTTGTTTTTGCTCTGAGTAACTTTAACACATCCCATGTTAGAGTTACTAATATGGGCTGTATTACTGGTTGAGCTGGAGATATATTACTCTTAATAATGATTTATATATAATGATATATATATTACTCTTAATAATGATGCCACTCCGTAGCCGAGTGGGCAGGAGCGGGAGTGCAGTAGCACATGCTCTTTGAGTAGACCGGGGTTCAAGCCCCTGACTGCTGAATACGGTCGATCTGCCAACCCGCACTGGACCAGCGTGGCAGATTATGGTCCATTTCCCTCAACATGAATTGTTGAGGAGGCTTCCACCCTGCAGTGGGTTGATAATGGCTGCACTTTACTTTTTTTTTTTTTTTTAGTGTGAAAAAACAGATTTTTATAAAATTAATAAAATAGTACATTTCCATTAGTATTTCGCTGACTTTTTATAACTATTAACTGTGCTAAAATTATAAAAATAATTTTTAACGATGGCTTTTTCTTTCCTCACACCATGCTTTTTGTCTGTTTTGCAGCTTTTTGTGAAGTACAGGCCCTGAGACACTGCCTGGCTGTTTCGCCCTAGTCCCTTTGCTGTTTTACCCTCAGTACTCTGGCATACAAGTTGACCTTTGAAGTATACTAAAAAATTGTTTAAAAATATTATGGTCAATTATTTATACATGTGTCATAGAATAAGCAGAAGAATCCATTTTGAATTATATAAGACGGGACTGAATTTTAGAAAAATTGAAATGAACTAAGTTATCTTTGTCCCATTGGAGAATTACCTTGGGTTGTGATTAATGGATAATCTTCAGATTGGTGTAACTTTAGGAGTGGGGACCCTCAAGGGGATCGATTCTTGTCCCTCTGTTGTTTCTCATTTTCATAAATGACATGGACGAAGGGATAGAAGGTGCGATGTCAAAATTTGCAGATGACGTAAAGATTGGTATAGTTATTAATGATCAGTGCCAAGTAGCGTGTCTTCAGGATGACTTGAACAGGCTTCAGGAAGATCAGAAAAGTTTTAATGCAGCAAAATGAAAGGTTTTACAGTTGGAGAAGAGCAACCCCAAAATAAATTATACACTTGGTGGAGTTGAATTAAAAACAGTGGAGGAGGAAAGGGATGTGAGAGTTATGACACAGGCAGATATGAAGTTTTCTGAATAATGTAAACGGGCAGCCAGGAAAGTTAACCTCGCAGGTAGTTGAGGCTGGCAGTTTGAACAAATTCAAAGTTCAGCTGGATAGTTACCTGTATGAGGAGAGAAGCATGTAATTTGTATTTTCATATCTACTTTTTTTTATTATTCTTTTTATTTTTTATTTTAAGGAATTGGTAGTGGATATTTGAGAAGTTGTGCAGTTTGTGTAGGCAACGTTTCTCAAACTGGAAGGAGGAATGCAATGTGCTGTCATCAGCCAAACTGTGGATATGTATAGTGGAAGAAGGTGTGACCTATTACTAACTTATTTCAATAAAAACTATAGTAATGTGGGTTGCAAACTGAACTTCAGACAATGTGCATTACTTAGCCAGCATCCATTAATGATCTCTACTCTTGCTCTCTGGACTCCCCCCCCCCATGTGTATTTCTTAAAAAATTAAAAAAATGCAAGTTACAAAAGTGAAAGTAAAGTGCAAACAAGGTTCTCTTGTATCCCAAGCTTTAACCTGCCCATGGCACTTTTTTAATAGAATTTCCTAAAAGAAAGTAGAATGTGCATTAAAAAACGAAGGTAGATAGTATGCACCACTTTTTTTTCCAGTAAGCAAAGTGTTGGTATTGCACTGGTTTGATGGGAGTCATCTACCACCTATATATATATTTAAACTATTATGAAATAATTAAGGAAAGATAGTAAAATGTAGTAGCAGTAATTAAGGAAAGGTTAAATTTAAATATAGATGGCGTAAATGCCTTTATTTTGATAATTGGACCTAGTTAAACAGGCAAGATAACAAATAAAAACAGATAGCCTTGCTGATTATTGATTGGATATATTAAAACTCTCGGGTCTTTTGCCCTGGGCTAGTCCAGCAGGTGATAGTAGATCCTGGCCGCCTCCACGTGGCCGGGATGGGGGGTGAGATGTGGTGACCAGGTGTTGCTACTTCCCATCTGTTAAGAGCCAGGTACTGGCCGAAAACATAACAACACACCATATCACTACACTTACGTATCCAACACACTACATAAAAATGGCTGGTTTTGGCGTAAGCTTCTGCACAAGATGTACAACGGCGGCTGATGGGGGAAACCCTGGGATCTGCCTCAACAACACATGAATATCTCCTGAATATCCACCTGGATATATTGAATGGCTAGCCCTCATCAACATACCATTCAAGGTATCCAATATCAATAATTAGCCTCATAATCATTATTTTATTTTATATTTTTATTATTATTATTATTTTTTTTTGCTAATTAAATGTTTATTTATACGGTATAACGCAGTAAACCAACTCTGGCTATCTTTGTCTTTATAAGTTCTTTTTTCCTAATGGCTCATTTTATACTCTTATACTTTTATGCTTATCATACAACTGTTCCTTTGGTCTGAAAACTCACTTTGAACACTTATAATGTACATATACACTCTTATAGTAGTAATTATATATATATATATATATACTGTTATCTACCACCTATATACTGCAAATATGTGATTAAGCATGAAATTCCTAGGCAAAAAATAAAGAATGCAGTTTATACCCTGAAATATGCAGTAGATCTTATGGTTATCCCAGTTGTTATGCATACCCCAGGGGCTCACATCTGGTGAGTATGGGCTTGGCACACCCAGGGTCCCAAGCTGGATGTCATCATTCTTCTCTTTCTTGGTGATTCCCTTCTACTTCTTGACTCTTACTTTATCTCTCTCTCTCTCTCTCTCTCTCTCTCTCTCTCTCTCTCTCTCTCTCTCTCTCTCTCTCTCTCTCTCTCTCTCTCTCTCTCTCACACACACACACACACACACACACACACAAGGCTGCCTCTGTAGCCAGATGGGCAGGAGCAGCAGTGCGTAGCACATGCTTCTTGATTAAACCGGGGTTCAAGCCTGTGACCACCAAATATGGAGGATGCGGAAAGGTCAGGGAATGACCACCGCATATCCCGGAGCAATATGGCCTTAGTTGCTAATGCTCCTAAAAACCAAATAACACACACACACAGGGTAACTCAAAAATTTTATTTTTGGCTGGTGCAGCAAAAGCCTCAGGCTTCCTTAGACCATGCGGCTAATAATAATAATAATCGAGAAGTATACAAACCTAAGACAGGAGATCAAAGAGATGTGGCATATCCAACAAGAAATGACCATCCCAATCATTGTATCAACCACCGGTATGGTGCCAAAGACTTAACTTAACAGCCTAGCAGCAATAGGTCTCCCAGTGAACACCTACAAGGAACTCCAGAAAGTTGCACTCCTGAACACCTGTAGGATAGAGTTCCTCGACCAGCAGTAACACCAGACATAACCACAATAACCCTGTGTACGTGGTAGTAATACCCATCACAAGGTGGAATCCCCAATCAGGGAGAAATAATATAAGAGCAACAACGATAATAATAATATTTGGGAATGAACATTTTATTTTTTGGAACATAATAATATTATATATGTGGGAAAATTGTGTTCTTGATTTTATTAATTTTTGCATTACAAACTACTTTTTGGGTACACGTGGTGTTTGTAACTCAGTAGATTACTGTATTGCTCTTCACAAAGTGCATTAGAAAAGATGTGACGCCTAAGCAGTGGAATAATGCAATCATAGTTTTGCTGCATAAGAAAGGAGATAAATCAGAAATTGGAAATTATAGACCAATTAGCTTGTTATCCCACATCTACAAGTTGTTCACAAGGGTCATTACTAACAGATTAGAAAGAATACTTGATGAGAATCAACCGAAAGAGCAAGCTGGCTTTAGGACAGAATTCTCAACTATGGATCACCTCCACGTAATATCACAGCTAATGGAGAAAGCAAATGAATATAAAACACCATTATGCCTGGCATTTGTGGATTATGAAAAGGCATTTGACTCCATACAGCATAAGGCAATGTTTCGCACACTGGAAAGACAAGGCGTAGATACCCCATATATTATGATTTTGAAGAAAATATATGAGAGTGCTACCTCCTTTATTAGACTAGACAAAGACAGTAGGAAATTTAAAATCGAGAAAGGAGTTCAACAAGGAGACACAATATCTCCGAAGCTGTTTACTGCTGCCCTTGAGGAAGCTTTCAGAAGATTAGACTGGTCGCAGAAAGGAGTCAATGTGAACGGAGAGTATCTAAACCATTTACGATTTGCAGATGACATTGTGGTCATAAGCCACGATCCCAAAGAATTAGAGGAAAATCTTAATCAGTTATGCACAGTTAGTAAGGATTTTGGACTAAAGATGAATATGGCTAAAACAAAAGTAATGATGAACAAGTATGCTACAGAAAGCTCAGACATTTATAGCTCAGACACAGCATGGTTTTGTTAAGGGGAAGTCTTGCCTGACCAACTTGATTGGATACTATGATGCAGTCACAAAAGAACTGGATGCAGGGAATAACTTTGATATTATATACTTGGATCTTAGAAAGGCTTTTGATACTGTTGCACATGGAAGACTGCTACACAAATTGGAGCAGTGTGACATTGGAGGCAAATTGCTGCTATGGATAAAGGGGTGGTTGAGGGGGAGAAGACAGAGAGTGGTAATCAATGGACACTGCTCATCGTGGACTGATGTTATTAGTGGAGTCCCTCAGGGCTCAGTGTTGGGTCCATTATTGTTTTCTGTATTTATAAATGATATTGATGATGGTATATCGGGATTAATGTCCAAGTTTGCAGACGATACAAAGGTTGGCAGGGTTGTCAAGGACACTACTGACACTATGCTTCTGCAACAGGATCTGGAAAGGTTGAGCAGATGGGCTGAGAGGTGGCAAATGAAGTTTAACATTGACAAATGTAAAGTACTACACATGGGAAACAGCAACCCCAGAGCAACGTATCAACTCTATGGTACAACACGGACAGTGGTAGAGAATGAAAGGGACTTGGGGGTGGTTGTGCAGGCAGATATGAAGTTCCCTGAGCAGTGCAGACGGGCTGCAAGAGTAGCTCATGGAGTATTGTCAATGATATACAGGAATTTTTCCAGCAGGGATAAGGAGGTGATTATTCCATTGTATAAGGCGATGGTCAGGCCACACCTAGAGTACTATATACAGGTCTGGAGGCCTCATTTCAAGAAGGATGTAGAGCTGCTGGAACGAGTACAGAGAAGGGCAACAAGATTAGTGAATGGAACAAAGGGGTGCTCTTACGAAGAAAGGCTTAAGTTTTGCAAATTACAGTGTCTGGAGACTAGGCACCAGCGAGGTGATCTGATAGAGGTGTATAAAGCCTTGAATGGTTTAAGCATGCTCAATGCTGATGGGATTCTTCCTCTAGCTCAGAATAATCACCTGAGAGGGCATAAATTCAAATTGAGGAAAGACAGATGTAGGATAGACGTGCGGAAATTTGCCTTTAGCCAGCGAGTGGTTGGTTGGTGGAACAGACTTCCATCCCTTGTGGTGGAGGTTGATAGCCTAAATAAGTTTAAGGCTCAGCTGGACAGGTATTTTGAACGAACAGAGGGGTGAAGTGGAAGTGGTTTTTTTTTGTTTTTTTTTTTTTTTGGCTGATGCTGCATAAGCTTGCTTTCTTGCATCAAATGCCTCTACTAATGCTAATGCTAATGCTAAAAAGGGAAATAATGATTGAAGGAGCAGTAATTGAAAAGGTGGAGTCATATACTTATCTGGGACAAGTTATTAGCTGTAATAATGATAAATGGCTGGAAGTCAAGAGAAGAATAGATTTTGGATGGATAGCATTCAGGAAATATAGTCACATACTGAAGAGCAATATCCCAGTTTGTCTGAAACGTAAAATAATGAATCAATGTATACTCCCCACCATGACTTATGGAAGTGAAACTTGGGCACTCACCAAAAGAATAAAAGAGAAGCTGAGAACTACACAGCAAAGAATGGAACGAATTATACTGGGAATCAGACTGTTAGATAAGAAGAGAAACACATGGATTAGGCAGCAAACTCAAGTAAAGGACATTCTTATCAAAACTAAAGAACTAAAATGGTCTTTGGGCAGGACACATAGCTCGAAGACATGATGACAGATGGACTAAGAAAATAACAGAATGGTACCCAAGAGGAGCTAGAAGAAAACCTGGAAGACAAAGGCGGAGATGGATAGATGAAATTCATGAGTTTTTGGGTAGTAAATGGATGGCCAGTGCTCAAAACAGAAGGAACTGGAAAGTTGCTGGAGAGGCCTTAATCCTGCAGTGGATTGAAAATGGCTGATGATGAGATTAGCATTAGCATTAGTAGAGGCATATGATGCAAGAAAGCAAGCTTATTCAGCATCAGCCAAAAAAAAAAAAAAAAAAACCCTCTCCCATTTCACCCCTCCGTTCGTTCGAAATACCTGTCCAGTTGAGCTTTAAATTTGTTTAGGCTATCAACTTCAACAACAAGTGATGGAAGTCGGTTCCACCAACCAACCACCCGCTGGCCAAAGGCAAATTTCCGCACATCTATCCGACATCCGTCCTTCCTCAATTTGAATTTATGCCCTCTGAGGTGATTATTCTGAGAAAGATGAAGAATCCCATTGGCATTGAGCATGCTCAAACCATTCAAAGCCTTATACACCTCTATCACATCACCTTGCCGGTGCCTAGTCTCCAGACTCTGTAATTTGCAAAACTTAAGCCTTTCTTCGTAAGAGCAACCCTTTGTTCCATTTACTAATCTTGTTGCCCTTCTCTGTACCCGTTCCAGCAGCTCTACATCCTTCTTGAAATGAGGCCTCCAGACCTGTATACAGTACTCAAGATGTGGCCTAACCATTGCCTTATACAAGGGAATAATCACCTCCTTATCCCTGCTAGAAAAATTCCTGTATATCATTGACAAGACACCATGAGCTACTCTTGCAGCTCGTCTGCACTGCTCAGAGAACTTCATATCTGCCTGCACAATTACCCCCAGGTCCTTTTCATTCTCCACCACTGTCAGTGTAGTACCGCAGAGTTGATACATTGCTCTGGGGTTACTGTTACCCATATGTAGTACTTTACATTTGTCAATGTTAAACTTCATTTGCCACCTCTCAGCCCATCTGTTCAACCTTTCCAGATCCTGTTGCAGCAGCATAGCGTCAGTAGTGTCCTTAACGACCCTGCCAACCTTTGTATCATCTGCAAACTTAGACATTAAACTTGATATCCCATCATCAATATCATTCATAAACACCGAAAACAACAATGGACCCAACACTGAACCTTGAGGAACTCCACTAATAACATTAGTCCAGGTTGAGCAGTGTCCATTGACTACCACTCTCTGTCTTCTGCCACTCAACCATCCCCTTATCCATAGCAGCAATTTGCCTCCAATGCCACACTGCTCCAATTTGTGCAGCAGTCTTCCATGTGCAACAGTATCAAAAGCCTTTCTAAGATCCAAATATATAATATCAAAGTTATTCCCTGCATCCAGTTCTTTTGTGACTACATCATAGTATCCAATCAAATTGGTCAGGCAAGACCTGCCCTTAACAAAACCATGCTGCGTCTGAGCTATAACTGAATTCTTGTCTAGATGATCCTGCAGTGCTTCTTTAACCAGTGCCTCCATTAATTTACCTGGAACAGAAGTTAAACTAACAGGTCTATAATTACTTGTGTCAGCCTTTGATCCTCCTTTGTGAATTGGGGTTACATTTGCACATCTCCAGTCAATGGGTACCTCCCCTGAGTCCAAAGAAGCTCTCATAATTATGGCTAGGGGTTTGCATACTTCCTTTGCTGCCTCCTTTAATATAACTGGATAGATCCCATGCACTCCAGGTGCCTTTTTTATGTTTATCCTCAACAATCTCTCCTCCACTTTCCTCTCAGTTATTACAAAATCATCCAGCTCACTGCCAATGTTTACTTTACCTACATCATTCTCCTTCCTGAATAACTCCTCATGCGTGAATGTAGATGCAAAATACTCGTTTAGATTGTTAGCCACCTGAGCAGGATCCTCAACTGTTGAACCATCAATATCCAGTGGACCAATCTGATTCATCCCTTTCCTTCTCGAGTTCAAGTATGTAAAGAACTCCTTTCTGTTTTTCTTTGCATCCTTTGCCAAGGATTTTTCGTAGTCTGCCTTTGCCTGCCTAATCTCCTTTGTGACTTGGTTACAGACCAACTTATATCTATCATAGGCTTCCATGTCACCCATTAATTTGTATGTATCCCATGCATTTTTCTTCTCTGCCACATGTCTCATTAGTCCATCTGACAACCATTTAGGCCTAAACCTTGAACAATATTTCTTAGTTGGTATGTAAAGCCTGGTAGCCACCAAGATTAGTTCCTTGAATGCTTCCCATTTTGAGTTTGCTGTTGGTAACATCATCAGTTGGTCCCACTGTATAGAATTTAAATACTGTCTCAGACCATCATAGTCGCCTTTACGAAAACAAAAACCCTTCCCTTTACCTCTGATGGTAGTTACCTCCTTGAGTAAATCCCACTTCAACACACTGTGATCACTGCCACCTAGTGGTTCATTTATCTGCAGGTTCTTAATGCATGAAGAATCACTACTGATAATCAGATCAAGAGTATTGCTCCCTCTTGTTGCCTCACGAACATGCTGATGTAGAAAACAATCATCCAATAAATCCACAAAAGCCTTGCTAGTGTGCGAGTGACCAACCCACAAATTCCAGTCAATATCTGGGAAATTAAAATCCCCCATTATAAGACTCTCTGATTTACTGGCCCACTCTATTTCCCTGTACAATATATTATTATACTCAACAGAGTCATTAGGCCTATAGCACACTCCTACTCTCAATTTTGATTTCCCTATGCTTATGTCACACCAAACTGACTCGACACTGCCCTGTCCATCGATGTCAACTGGCTTCACTTCCTTTGACTTTATGTGTTTCTTAATTAATAGCATAACCCCTCCTCCCCTCCTGTCCTGTCTATCCTTCCTATATACATTGTATTCCCCAAATTCCAGTTCCGCATTACTTATATCTGTGTGACACTACGTCTCTGATATCCCAACAATATCTGCCTTTGATGTTTTGAGCAAAACCTCAAATTCATCAAATTTATTTACTAAACTCCTAGCATTGGTGTACACGCAAGTATACCTGCACCTGTTTCTATTCTTAGCTACCCTAACACAACCCATGTGTTTACTTGTAACGCAATGACTACCAGCAGTCTCTGAAATATCCTGCATCTTGTTTTTCAGACTTCTGCTCATTTGAATAGAAGCAGTGCAAGAATCACTTCCACCTCTGCCAGTGGCTACTGTTAATCTATTAGTCCTTGTATCCCCCCCAACTAGCAGTTTTCCGACCCACCTAACACTGCCTCGACAGCATCAGCAAAAATTCTTGCACCCTTTCTATTTAAGTGTATCCCATCCCTGTAGAAGCAATCTCTCCTGTTAACAAGTACAGTACAGGCTGAAAAAAATTCTACCCCTTGAGCCTTGCACAATCCCTCCAGGGCCGAATTGATCGACAAGGCTCTCATCATATACTCCCTCCTATCGTGTCTGGGCAGAATTGCAGACACTTTCAAGTTCAACCCTAATTCACGGCTTTTTTTCAACAGTGACCTGTACTTGCTAAGTAATTCCGCCGGTCTCCTACTCTTAATATCATTAGTGCCAACGTGTACAACTATATCACCTTTTGTGCCCTTAAAAGATGATATCCGCTCTACAACGTCATCAACCTTTGCCCCTGGCAGACATACCCTGGTCCTATTCCACCTATCCTTTTTACAAAGCATGTTCCTCGTTTCCCTGACAATAGAGTCACCAACAACTACTAGTTCCTGTGGGACCAGCGCATTCTGCCTAGGGGGCTGCCCCTGTGTTGCCTGATGACCAAGTGCAAGCTCTGGCGTTGATGTGGGCAGCTGAGAGCTTGATGGGCCCCTCAATTTATTTCCTTCGAGGGCATCCACCCTGTCCTTCAAGGTCTCATAAAGGCCCATAACAACGCTGAGTTGTCGCCTGATTTCCTTGCACTCCTTACATCGTGCACACACAAAGACATCCCCCTTGGCAGTATCATGTCCCGTACCCGACTGCTTCGCAAACATCAAGCAAACAGTGCATTTTAATAGACTGTGATTCAGAGGGCAACTGCCCCCCTCAGTTCTCCCCTGAACCACAGCACTCCCATTAGCTTGAGCCTTTTGCTTTGCTGCTCTGGTCAGAGTCATGATTCCAATTTAATTCAATAAAATTTAAAACAAAAATTAAATCCTTAAGTTATATCCCAAAACAGTTATGTTATATATATATATATATATATATATATATATATATATATATATTTTTTTTTTTTTTTTTCGGTAACTAGTGTTCCCTTTATACAACTTCTGTATCACGTGTACCACTATAGTTATGTATTAATTATTTGTTACGATTAAGTCGTTATATATTTATAGAGTTAAAAATACAATTTAATTGACAATAAAGTTTATCAAGATTAATAGATTTACTGATTAATTGACAATATACTATGCAGTATACTACACTAGATTACTGTATCACAAAAAAAAAAAAAAAATTAGTTGATGTACACAGTGTGTTATATTTTAAGCATGTTAATTTTTTTTTTTTCTTAAATTAAATGATTTTTTTAAATTTTTTATTTCAATGATTGAATTTCTTCTGTTTCAATGAAATGAGATTTCAGTTCCTGTGAAATGAGAAGTAAATATACTTATCTCCTTAACAATTCATTACTAAGACTGGAACTTTATAGAACACTTAATAAAAACTATATGTTTACATTCTCTAAACTTAGCATTTAAGTATATTTACAATAGTATAATATTTATTATTCTCCTCTTTTTTTTTTTTTTTTTTGTTCTCTCTTTTCTCTCTGTATCATTCTTCTCTTTCTTGCCTTCTTGGTGATTCTCTTCTACTTCTGACTCTCTCTCTCTCTCTCTCAGGATAACATGGGAAATTTTTTTTTTTTTTTTAGCTGGTGCAGCATAAGCCTCAGCCTTCCTTGCACCATATAATGCTAATATTAATAATAATAATAATCTCTTCACAAGTGATATTGCATTCGTTATTCTTGTATAACAATACATGCAAAGCATGCATGGCCTGTCTAAATCTAGCAATACTGCATTAAAACTACATTTAATCTATGTTCTTTTTTTTTTTTCATGCAAATTGTAAGGGAAAAAAAAAGTAATAATAATTGCTAGATTTCTATATGCCTGATTTTAATCAAATTTGGTTTGGATCGACAGATATTTTTAAGAAGTCCAAATACAAAATTTCACGAAATCCGTCCACTGGGAGTCCCTCTGTTACAGGACATGTGGTGGATGGATGAACATGGTGAAGACAATAGGTGCTTAGCAAATATATATATATGTGTGTGTGACTAAAACATTAAATGTTGTAATTTGTATTTTACTGTGTAGAGTACAGGAGATTGAAATTTTGCTGAGGTTCAGAGAGCTCCTGAGGAACCATGCTGGAGGTTCAGATGACTTCTTACTTTTATCTGGCACATTCAGCTGGATGGAGATGGGGAGAAAAATCTGACGCCCTTGCTTTTGTGGGAAAATAAACTGATGTCAGATACTATCAGACCAAGGTAGTTACATCACTGGCTCCAGTATGACAAAAAACTTCTTTTGGGGAATTTTTTCTATTATTTTTGAAGTCTGTTAAAGTGATTTTTTTACTATATTATTCATTTTTAAATCTCAAAGATAAAATATATCAACATTGTACCACCAGGTAGAAAAATTTGAATTTAGCAGAATTTCTGTGCATAAGTAATCATTTTGGCATTTCAATTTTATTGTAATACATTAAAAGTGTTTTTAGCTTAGCAATGTTTTTAGATGTGTACTATCTTAAAAATTTTCAAATTAATGTGGATTTTGCAAGTGCATGTTATACTGAAGAGTGCATTATAATTCAAAAATTAGGGTGTATGAAGTATGAAATTTGTTATAATAATATGAATGTTTCTTTCCTGTTCTTCAATGAACATTATAATTTTTCAGATTGAAACCAGTAGTGGAAAAGAATCTTAGTGAGATATTTGTTTTAGAAAAAGAATTGGCTTCATACATGGCAAAAGGAATTAGTAATGTTGATCCAAAAATACTTGTTGAGTGCCGGTAAGTGTTTCATTTATATGTATATTATTCATTTTTCAAAATATGAATAATATTTTGGAAAATATTATTCATATTTTGAATAATATTTTTCAAAATTTTAATATGTGAAATTAGCATTAGCAATAGCAAATGATGCAAGAAAGCAAGCATATACAAGTCAACCAAAAAAAAAAAAACATGACACCTTCCCTTTAATCTGTTTATTCCTCCAATAGTTTGTTTAGTCCTTCCTTGAATTTATTTAAACTATCAACTTCCACAACGACAGATGGAAGTTTGTTCCAACAATCTGCCACTCGTTGGCTAAATGCAAACTTCCACTCATCTGTTCTACAACTGTCTTTCCTCAATTTGAGTTTATGCCCCCTCAGTTTGTAATCTGAGCAAATGGAAGAATCAAATCAGTATTGAGCCTGCTCAAACAATTTAAGCCCTTATACACCTCAGTCAGATAACCTTGTAGGTACCTAATCTCCAGATACTGCAATTTGCTGAACATAAGCCTTTCTTGGTAAGAGCACCCCTTTGTTGCCCTGCTCATTCTAGCAACTCTACATCCTAAAATGAGGCCTCCAGACCTGTACGCAGTACTCAAGGTGTGACCTGACCATTGCCTTTTACAAGGGGATAATCACCTCCTTATCCTTGCTAGCAGAATTCCTGTATATCATTCCTGTATTTCAAGAAAGGACAGATGTAGAATAGATGTGCGGAAATTTGCCTTTAGCCAGTGGGTGGTTAATTGCTGGAACAAACTTCCATCTGTCGTTGTGGAAGTTGATAGGTTGAATAAATTTAAGGAGAAACTGGACAGGCATTTGAAGGGAGTGGTGTGATTTTTTTTTTTTTTTTTTTTTTGGCTGATGCTGCATAAACTCATACGCTTGCTTTCTTGCATCACATGCCACTACTACTACTACACTATTGTTTTGACCTCTTCATCTGACAAGAATTGACATCCTTTTAGCATATCTTTTAGTGGCTGAAAAAGATGATAATCCCATGGTGCTAAGGCTGGTAAATATAGAGGATGGTGTAATCTGGTTCACTGCAGAACAGGTAGATCATGATAATCACATTGTGCTAAGTCTGGTAAATATAGAGGATAGTGTAATCTGATTCACTGCAGGACAGGTAGTATGGAGATAGATGTTACCATGCTGCTGGAACACAACTGAGGATAGCAAACCACGACATTTCTTTTGTTTTGCTGGCTATAATTGGTTCAGGAGCATGTCACAGTATTGGTTAATGTTTGATATCTCTCATGATAATGTTCTAGAATCACTTCTTTATGATCCCAGAATACAGTAGTTCTTTCCCAGCTGATTCTTGGGTATAGATATTATCTGATCTGAATCATTTTTTAAATATAACAATCATGTACCAAATAAGATTGTAATAGGTGCATTATGGCCTTAGTAGCCCTTGCACCAATAAATCCAACTCACTCACTCACTCACTCACTCACTCAAAGTGTGACTCCTTGCTTCCCTTGTGTATACAATAAAGAGTTCTTCTTTAAACAGTAGCAAGCATTGAATTCATATTAATAGCAATTTCTTCTATAGTAATGCAGTGGCTTCATCATATTAATTCTTCCACTGCGGCTGACTTCTGATGTTGTGACATTCTCTGATTGAGAAGAATAGTTCACACTTGATACTCACTTGTAGATCGGCCATTGACTCATGTATGATTCACCATAATTTCATGATGGTGCCAATATTTCATGGTGGATTGTTTGTTTGGGTTTTATTGGCACATTAGCAACTAAGGCTATAATGTGCAAAAACCTGGTCATAAAAAAGTAAAACTTTCAGTGGCCTAATTCTAAATCGTGGAAGCTACTTTTAGTAGCTTCCGCGATTAATTCCTTGAATGCTTCCCATTAGAATTTACTGTTGGTAACATCGTCAGTTGATCCCACTGTACAGAATTTAAAAACTGTCTGAGACCACTGTACTCACCTTTACGGAAGCAAAAACCCTAATTATATCTTTAAGTAAATCCTACATCAGTACGAAGTGCAGCACCCATTGATTACCATCCTCTGTCTTCTCCCACTCAACCTTCCAAAGAAAGTAAGCAAACCCCTAGTCATAATTATGAGAGCATCCTTTGACTCAGGGGAGGTCCCCACGGACTGGAGATGTGCAAATGTGTCCCCAATTCACAAAGGGGGATTGAAGGGTGACAGTTAGTTGAATTTCTGTTCCGGGTAAAATAATGGAGTGATTGAGATGCATTGCAGGATCATCTAGACAAGACTGCAGCAATAATTCAGATATAGCATGGGTTTGTTAAAGGAAAGTCTTGTCTGACAAATTTGATAGGATATTATGATGTGGTTACAAAGGAACTGTATGCAAAAAATAATTTTGATATCTTATACTTGGATTTCATTAAAGCTTTTGACACTGTTGCGCATGGAAGACTAGTGTACAAATTGGAGCAGAATGGTATTAAGGGTAAGTTGCTACAATGGATAAAAGGATGGTTGAGTGGGAGAAGACAGAGGGTGGTAATCAATGGGTGCTGCTCTTCGTGGACTAATGTTATTAGTAGAGTCCCACAGGGTTCGGTGTTGGGTCCACTGTTGTTTTGTATATTTATCAATGATATTGATGAATCAGGCTTAGTGTCGAAGTTTGCAGATGATACAAAGGTTGGCAGGGTTGTTAATGACAATAATGGCAGTGTGCTACTGCAACAGGATATAAAAAATTTGGGCAGATGCGCTAAGAAATGGCAACTGAAGTTTAACCTTGACAAATGCAAAGTACTGCATTTGGGTAGAAGTAACCCCAGAGAAATGTACCAACTGTGTGGTACTACACTTAAGGTGGTAGAAAATGAAAAAGACCTGGGAGTAATTGTGCAGTCAGATATGAAGTTTTCTGAGCAATGCAGACAGGCTGCCAGGGCAGGTCATGGGGTTTTGTCAATGATATATAGGAATTTTGCTAGCAGGGAGAAGGAGGTGATTGTCCCTCTGTATAAGGCAATGGTCAGGCCACGCCTTGAGTACTGCTTACAGGTCTGGAGGCCTCATTTTAGGAAGGATGTAGATTTGCTTGAGCGTGTACAGAGAAGGGCAACAAGATTGGTGAGGGGAATGAAGGGATCCTCTTACCAAGAGAGGCTTAATTTCTGCAAATTTCAATGGCTGGAGACTAGGCACCTGTGCGGTGATCTGATTGAGGTGTATAAGGCCTTGAATGGGTTGAGCATGCTGAATTCTGATGGGATCCTTCCACTTGTTCAGATTACGAACCTAAGGAGGCATAAATTCAAATTAAGAAAAGACAGATGTAGAATAAATGTGCAGAAATTTGCCTTTAGCCAGCGGGTGGTTAATTGCTGGAACAAATTTCCATTTGTTGTTGTGGAAGTTGATAGGTTAAATAAATTTAAGGAGGAACTGGACAGACATTTGCAGGGAATGGTGTGATTTTTTTTTGGCTGATGCTCTATAAGCTCATACACTTGCTTTCTTGCATTACATGCCACTACTACTACTACTAATGAATTAAGTCACTAAGTCAAGATATAAAAACATCTATGAGATGAATAAGACAAATATCAATAAACAAATAACAATAACAAGGTAGATTTTTAAATGCGAGTAAAAAGGTTTACTGATTTTAGAAAGCTAAAAACAGCAGACACATGGTCATTGTCAGACAATATCTGGCTGAGTGTATAAGGCTCATCCAGATGACTAAAAGCGGTAAAATATAAATCACGTTCATGTCTAAAATGTGGACACTCAGTTAAAATATGATGAATAGTTAAAAAGGTGTCACAATTCTCACACATAGGAGAGTCATCTGCCCTCAGCAGAAATTCATGCGTAAGATGACTGTTCCCAATGCAGAGGCGAGCTAAAACAACTTCCTCTCTGCTTTTTCATGGCGGATTTCAGCAGGTTATATCCCTTCTGCATTTCTGCATTCAGAAATCAGATCTTAGATCACAGCTGTATCTTGGCACATGACTGCATGTGTGCCACTATCTTGAAAATTGACCGTTCCCCAATAATGCCAGCGATAGCACCATGTGGGTGCTCAATGTTGCCAGTAGACATTGATCAGTAAACTGACACAGGATTATTATTAGTTTTTGTACAATGCATTTTATGTTGGTTTTGTGCTTTTCATTTGAATGACCTTTGCACATATCTATAACACTTAAGGCTTTTTCTTCTAATATAGGTTTCATGATTTTCTTGCTGAACAATGACTGATAAGGCTGTAGTTTAGTATAAATTTCCAAAATAAATATGCTATGTAACATACAAATTTTATCATACATGTTTTGCAAGTTGAAGTTTGCAACTGATTTCCATCAAACAGTTATAGAAGAAAGTAATTAAAAGGGTGGACAGAATGTGTGAGAGTACCATGTGATAACCTTTCCCTTTTCAGTAGTAACTGTTAAATGAATTGGACATGCCTCTGACAAGGTTGACAGTTAACAAATATAGCAAGGTTTCAGATATTACTGCTGTGGGATTTTGGTTAAAGAAAGGTTTTTTTTAGGAGCATTAGTAACTAAGGCCATATTGCTCCGGGGATATGCGGTGGTCATTCCCTGACCTTTCCACATCCTCCATATTTGGTGGACACGGGCTCGAACCCCGGTCTAATCAAGAAGCGTGTGCTACGTACTGCTGCTCCTGCCCACCTGGTTACGGAGGCACCATTAGAGAAAGGGTCTCATCGAATTGCAGTTGATTGGAGTGACCACAAGAACCATCACGGTGCCTAAATCAGAGATCGAAGATTGTGGAGAGACCTTGGAATTCAAATCCAGGCTCTTCAAGAGAAAAGGCGAGTGGGCCCAGGTGAGGCTTTTTGCCCCATGGCCCATGCTGGCTTTTGAGTCCCCTGAGCCCCTTGGTATGTACAAGTCAATGAGCCTTTTGGATTTTTCCAACTTTTCGGATAGGCCACTCTCTCCTTGCATCCCTGCATTCTTATACTTGCCATGAATAGGCAAGTATAAGAATGCATTGAATAGGCATTCAATACATTGAATAGGCATTATATATTTGTGCTACTAGTTATTTATATTTTGTTTTTCAGCACCTTGATGCAAGGAGAACTAGGTTATTGATTTATATTAATGTAATATTAAGTATGGGTGTTTATTCATGTGGTAATAAATAAAAAAACTTAAAAGTACTTTTACATACGTGTTATTAATTAAAAGTCATTCTTCGTCCACAAGATGCCTGAGGTGAATGCTCTTTTTCTGCTTATGTGTACTTGCTTTCCAAACTAATTCCAGAAGACTTTTTTTAGACATAGAGTAGAATGATTGGAGTTTCTGCTTATCTTATGAAAGTTCATTGGTAGAAATAAATGTTCTACAGTTTAAAGGATATGGATGAAACCACCATATCAAAAAGAAAATGGATATGGTGGATGAAACCACCATATCCATTTTATTTTGTTTCAAATACAGGCAGTTTTTGCTTTACGAGTTCCCGGGTTTACGATTCCCCCCCCCCCCCCCAAGTATCAAGTATCAAGTATTAACAAAATCGAAAATATGAACGTTAATTGCAAAAAATGAATGTTAAACATTCATAAATACCGCATTTCAAACCACGTGCATAGCTATACAATACAGTGTACCCCGCTTTACGATATTAATCAGTTCCAGAGACACCAGTATTGTGAAAATATTGTAATGTGAACTCAATAACACATTGTTTTTTGGTAATTCGTTTCAAGATCCTGGAAGTTGAAATTTTCGCTGTATAACTAAGCTATTTATCCCTATAAAATGTTATTTTTATGGTCATGAGCATGACCTTAAGACCATATAAAAGGTCGTGAGCATAGTTTGTAAATTGTATTATACCAATTCAAATCATTAAAATGCACTACACTTTCATCATTATCATATGTTCCATTATAAGAATCTGCAGATAAAGGAACCACTAGGTGGCAGTGATCACAGTGTGCTAAAATGGGATTTACTCAATGAGGTAACTACCATCAGGGGTAAAGGGAAGGGTTTTTGCTTTCGTAAAGGTGACTACGATGGTCTGAGACTATACAGTGGGACCAACTGATGATGTTACCAACAGCAAATTCAAAATGGGAAGCATTCAAAGAACTTATCTGGGAAGCTACTAGGCTTTACATACAAACTAAGAAATATTGTTCAAGGTTTAGGCCTAAATGGATGTCAAATGAACTAATGAGACATATGGCAGAGAAGAAAAATGCATGGGATACATATAAATTAACATGTGACACAGAAGCCTATGATAGATATAAGCTGGTCTGTAACCAAGTTACAAAGGAGGTTAGGCAGGTGAAGGCAGATTACAAGAAATCTTTGGCAAAGGATGCAAAGAAAAACAGCAAAGAGTTCTTTACTTACGTAAACTCTAGAAGGAAGGGGATGAATCAGATTGGTCCACTTGATATCGATGGTTCAACCATTGATGATCCTGCTCAGGTAGCTAACAAATGAAATGAATATTTTGCATCTACATTCACACATGAGGAGTTATTCAGCGAGGGGAATGCCAGAGGTGTATTCAACTCTGGCAGTAAGCTAGATAATCTTGTAATAACTGATAGTAAAGTGGAGGAGAAATTGTTGAAGATAAACACAAGAAAGCCACCTGGGGGGGGGATGGGATCTATCCAGTTATATTAAAGGAGGCAGCAAAGGAAGTAAGTAAACCCTTAGCCATAATTATGAGAGCTTCCTTGGACTCAGGGGAGGTACCCATAGACTGGAGATGTGTAAATGTGACCACCAATTCACAAAGGAGGATCAAAGGCTGACACAAGTAATTATAGACCTATGAGTTTAACTTCTGTTCCAGGCAAATTAATGGAGGCACTGGTTAAAGAAGCACTGCAGGATCATCTAGACAAGACTTCAGTTATAGCTCGGACACAGCATGGTTTTGTTAAGGGGAAGTCTTGCCTGATCAATTTGATTGGATACTATGATGCAGTCACAAAAGAACTGGATGCAGGGAATAACTTTGATATTATATATTTGGATCTTTGAAATGCATTTGATACTGTTGCACATGGAAGACTGCTCCACAAATTGGAGCAGTGTGGCATTGGAGACAAATTGCTGCTATGGTTAAAGGGATGGTTGAGGGGGAGAAGACAGAGAGTGGTAATCAATGGACACTGCTCATTGTGGACTAATGTTATTAGTGGACCCCCTCAGGGTTCAGTGTTGGGTCCATTATTGTTTTCTGTGTTTATAAATGATATTAGCCGACTGGGCTAGCCATGTGGGTAAAGTGCCTGCCTGGCAACCCAAAGGTTGTGGGCTCGAATCCCGCCTCAGGCTTGAATCAAAGTACTGCAAAAACCTTGGGAGGTGCATTATGGCCACAGAAGCCGATGTGCCAACACATACCATAAAAATAAAAAAAAATGATATTGATGATGGTATATCAAGCTTAATGTCCAAGTTTGCAGAGGATACAAAGGTTGGCAGTGTTGTTAAGGATACTACTGACGCTACGCTGCTGCAGCGGGATCTGGAAAGGTTGAGCAGATAGGCTGAGAGGTGGCAAATGAAGTTTAACATTGACAAATGTAAAGTACTACATATGGTAAACAGCAACCCCAGAGCAATGTATCAACTCTGTGGTACTACACTGACAGTGGTAGAGAATGAAAAGGACCTGGGAATAATTGTGCAGGCAGGTATAAAGTTCTCTGACAGTGCAGACGGTCTGCAAGAGTAGCTCATGGTGTCTTGTCAATGATATACAGGAATTTTTCTAGCAGGGATAAGGAGGTGATTATTCCCTTGTATAAGGCAATGGTCAGGCCACACCTTGAGTACTGTATACAGGTCTGGAGGCCTCATTTCAAGAAGGATGTATAGCTACTGGAATGAGTACAGAGAAGGGCAACAGATTAGTGAATGGAACAAAGGGTTGCTCTTACGAAGAAAGGCATAAGTTTTGCAAATTACTGCGTCTGGAGACTAGGCACTTGCGAGGTGATCTGATAGAGGTGTATAAAGCCTTGAATGGTTTGAGCATGCTCTTCCTCTTGCTCAGAATAATCGCCTGAGCCAGCATAAATTCAAATTGAGGAAAGACGGTTTTAGGATAGATGTGCGGAAGTTTACCTTTAGCCAGCGGGTGGTTGATTGGTGGAACAGACTTCCATACTTTGTGGAAGTTGATAGCCTAAATAAATTTAAGGCTCAGCTGGACTGGTATTTTGAACGAATGGAAGTGTTTTTTTTTTTTTTTTTTCTTCTTGGCTGATGCTGCATAAGCTTGCTTTCTTGCATCATATGGCTCTACTAATGCTAATGCTAATTTTGAATGCTTTTGTAATATTTTTTTTACTAAAGCACATTTCTGGAGGTCACAACCGTAAAACTTTCTGGTTTATTGGGCTTTTCTGTTACTGCAAGCAATTATAAACGGGTGGTAAACTCGATCTTCTTGTACTTGCGAAAATACCGATAGCTGGAATTGTGTGGTTTTTTACATATTATGAAATGTGTTTCCCCTTTACTGAAATCTTCAATTGTATAAAAAACATAAATACATTTTCAGTATCTTCTCTTCATTCTCTTTTTTTAAGCTTCGTAAACTTGTTACTCCACGCAAATCGTGTTAGTTGCAATTTGTGTATGCTGTTAAAAAATGCCTTATGCATGCAATCGTGAGATTTATAATTAAAAGAGAAGATTATCTTGGAAACAAGCACCTCTTGAAACATTTCTGACGAAGATGACTCCTCGTGCAACAAACCAACGAGTGCCGAGCCAATAATGAGTGATCAACGAATGTACATTTAGTTGATGATGATGAAGAATAAACATTCTTTAACATTTGTAAATCGTAAATAATTTCTCTATTATTATAATTTGCTGATTTTACAGGCTACGTTTTCATTTCTTTTGATAAATCAATTATTGTTTAAACATAAACTAATTAGCTAACTAATTTCATTGTTGAGAATGTAACCCCTATTTCTAACCTTGTGTCAGCAGAAATAAATTCCCGCTTTACGTGCATGTGCGAGGAACGAATTAACTTGTAAAGTCGAGAACTACCTGTACTGAAATGTAGCAATGATTGTATCACCCCCTTCACTACACATTTTATACATAACTGATTATAAAACAAGTTTCCGAGCATATGGAACTCTAGCCATCTGGTTACAAACAACTGGCTGTGGTGAAAGAGCAGAAACATTGTGTCAAAACTGAATTTCTCCAGTTTAAAATTCTGTCATAGGAAAACATGCAAAGTTGAGAAAGGACATTACTTTGTTTTTATCCATATGGTAAATTATATACTGTGTATAATAATAAAAAATGACACTGTTATTGCCATGTGAAGTTATATTAACACAATAGGTTTTATTAAACTCATATGGAATACAAGCTCAATTTCTAAACTAAGTTGTTAGCAGTTGTCGTTTCAGGAACCCATAAATGCTTCCTACATCATAATTCATTTACAAGTTACAAATTACTTTATAAAGCCCCTGCATATTGTTGTAATTGAACTGGGATATAGGAAGTAAGAGGGCCGTATCCATAGAGCTGTAGGTATCTACAGTTTTCATGGTTACCCTGAGTTGTTTTATCTTTGTTAGTTTTTAAGTTCCAGAATGCACATCATATTATTGTCTTATAACATAATCTAAATATTAAAGATTTTTAGTTGTAATTACTTCTGATTAATTGTGTATCAATATACTTTACATAGTTGTTAAATGTTCTTCTATTCCCCATAGCATTTATGGTCTGATGATGGTGTTCAGGAAGACTCCTGAAACATTATGTGCTAACAATTTAGTGTAGCAATTGAGCTTGTATTCCATATGAGTTTAATAAAACCTGTTTTGTTAATAATTTAATGATCCTGGAAGACTTAGCATCCATGTGGCTAAACGATTGCAAGAAATTAACCTTTTCTACATCCATCAAAAAAAAAAAAAAATAAAATAAATAAATAAAAGAAAAAGTTATTATCATGTGATCAGCTGTATACCTGTATGGTAGCTAGCATCTGACCATGTACTGGCATCAGTCGAGTTTGCTGTCATGGAGTGTACCCACACTGTTTCTAATCCTTTGTGTAATTCATTTTTAATTTGTATTGCATCCTTTATATTAATCACTAGTTTTAAGTACTCTTACTGTTCTAAATGTTCTAGCAAACCTTGTTAAAAGACAACTATCATTTTTGCATAATCAGCTGTAACTATTTTTAATGTATTATTTAATGTATTTAATGTAATATATATGTATTATTTTAATACATATATATATATTATGTGTCATTTTAATACATATATGTATTACACATATGTATTGTGTACACATAATGAGACTGCTATGGCCGAGTGATGAAATGAAACATCCATACAAACATAGACGTTTGAATTGACCATGGCTCAAGCCCACATGACAGCTAAATATGGTGATGTTTTTGTATTCTCTGTATCTTGTGAACTTTTCTGACCTTTATATAGTTATCCCAGAGGATAAACAGAAAAGTTATTTATTTATATTAGATGATTTTGTTTGCTTTTAAAATCGTATTCTAATTAAAAATGCATATAAAACATTAGTATAGAGAAGTGCATCAGAGAAAAATATTCCAGTATTTTGATTCAGAAGGAAATTGAGTTGTCTTATTATTTTCTGTGGGGAACATTTTTTCAGGATATGCATTTTTGCCTTATTTTGATTTTCAAGAACGAAGTAATTGTTAATTCAAAGGTTACTATTTTTTTGTTATTATTTTATTCTAATTGTTTATTGTGTGTTATTGGTACATTGTGCTTAATTTCCTGCTCTTTTGTATAATCAGAAATTCGGAAATACTTGATAAGAGATGAAAAATAATTCACATATGGTATTTAGGTCAAAAATGCAGCTTCACTGTGAGAATATCATATTAGCAGATCCACGTTACTGTGCTGAGCACAACTTAGAGCAGTTGCTATGGAAAACAGCATTCTATCAAGTCATTGAAGCACTTAGAAAAAGGGCAGAAGAACATCCATATTTAAAGGAGGATATGAATAAGAATATCATCAGCCTTGTTGATGAGGTAGTTATGTATAACATGTTGATTTTATTTTAATTGTTGTAGATTAGTTTCATGTGTGTTAATGAAAGATCTGATGAGATTTAGTAGACTGTGTGTGTGTGTGTAAATAATGCACATCCTGCCAAACATTTTTATGTTGTCCCTGCAACTGCCATCAGTATATCTTATTTAACTGCATAATTACCATTAAAAAAAGATATATCCATATAACGCAATATAGATAAACCTGTTTGGAATTTAATTATAAAACATTTTGATAGCATTTCGTAGTGCAGTTGTTAGAATTAAACACTGTGCAATATACATATTTTATTGCAGATGTTGTAAATTGATATTAGGTCTTAAATTTAATATACAAAATATCATTGCCAATTAGCAAAAAAGTGATATGCAAAAAATGGGATATGTAAATACAGAATAGATTTCTAAATGTGTCTTGTCGTATCTGGTACCAATGCATAACTAGCAGATCCTTTAACTCCTGTAAGGTCCATGGTTGAGACACCGCAGATTGGAGTTGCTGTTCCAACACAAACCACAGATGCTCAATGGGATTGATGTCTGGGGAATTTGGAGGCCAGGACAATACCTGGAAGTCTTCCTCATGTTCCGTGAACCATTCTCACACAATCTGGACGGTGTGGCATGGCGCATTATCCTGCTGAAAGACGGCACCATCATAGGGGAAGACCGTTGCCGTGAAAGGGTGTACCTGGTCAGCAATGATATTTAGGTACAAAGTACAAAGTGTGTTGAGGGTTAAACAGCACCAGGAATTTCTCGCACCTCCGCTGGTGTTTAGGTAGATGTCAGAGTGCCCGGCTGTTGTTGTTGTTGTTATTTGGTTTTTAGGAGCATTAGCAACTAAGACCATATTGCTCCGGGGATATGCGGTGGTCATCCCTGACCTTTCCGCATCCTCTGTATTTGGTGGTCACGGGCTTGAACCCCGGTCTAATCAAGAAGCATGTGCTACGCACTGCTGATCCTGGCTACGGAGGTGCCTAATGCCCGGCACATGGATGACTTGACCCACTGTATCCCAGCAGAACATCACCCAGAGCATGACACTGCCGCCACCTGCTTGTTTTCATCCCACGGTGCATCCAGGTGCCATCACTTCCCCAGGTAAACGACCCACATGTACCCGGCCATCCACATGGTGCAACAGGAAACGTGATTCATCGGACCAGACGACCTTCTTCCAATCACTCAAAGTCCAGTTTCGATGCTCGCGTGCCCATTGTAGGCACTGTTGCCGGTGAACCGTAGTTAGCATGGGCACTCAGAGCAGCGTGCGGCTATATAACCCCATTTTCAGCAGGGTTCGATGTACTGTGTGTTGTGACACATTACTCCCGTCACTAGCATTCCAATTACTGGCTAGTTGCGCCACAGTCACCCTTCTGTTGCCACGTACCATCCAGGAGAGCCTTCACTCACCTCGAGCATCGATGAGCAACACCTCGCTGGCGGTTCATGGGTTTTCCCCCCTCGATCACTTTCAGTAGCTACTAACCACTGCTGACCGTGAGCATCCCACCAGCTGCGCCGCTTAGGATATGCTCTGACCAGGTCGTTTGGCCATTACAATTTGGCCTTTGTCAACCTCGCTTAAGTCCGCTGCCTTTCCCATCTGAAGAACAAGAGTAACACTGATTAACGGAGCTCAGTATCAGGTGTTTTTTATATGGTGTCCCGACCCGCGTATGCACCTTATTTTAGCATTAAATCAGCTCATACATCAACCATATGGTTGGTGTATGAGCTGATTTAATGCTAAAATATGAATTTGCCCAACCTCGGAGGCCTTTTTGCAGGATATCATGCACCTTAGTTCACCTGCAGTTGCTTTGATTTGCATAACGACTTGCTGGTCATAATGTTTTGGCTCATCGGTGTATATGGTCCTTGAGGATGTCACAGACAAGCTGTACTGGCTACCTGGGAGTCTAAAATGCTGATAGAACTGATATTCGGGTGACATTCAAGTCAAGTAGACTTAATTTCGGCAAACTCCGGACGGTCTGTGACAGCCAAATCCTCTGCTTGCACCTTCATGATGGTGGGACTGTTAATAATCCTGGGGATATGTCACCCAGGTATGAACCAACGTAAGCAGGGGTCCATGTGGCACCCACACCACATGGAGGAATGTCCCCTCTCTGTGTTACCAGGCAATACTAGGTGGTAGATGACTCTCATCGACTGGTACAATACCACCATTTTGCATATTGGAGGCTTGAAATGGTGGAATCCATATTTAGTCTCCAGAGCTAAGTTCTGGTTAACCCTTCCCCATCTCTTCCATCATGAAGTATGACTGATGACTTTTGTGGTTATGATGAACATTATGGCGAGATCCAATCTTCGTTACATTCCGAGGGTACAGCTCTAAAACGGTGTTCGCAGGCTGGCCGCTAGTTAGTACACCGGACTGAACCTATTGGTAACTCTTTAGGAGGCTTCCGGATCAGCTAGTGTATAATCTTGCTACCTCTACTCTGCCAGATAGTGACTGGAGGGAGTCCGAGTAGTGTGTTTTTGGTTGGCATTGTCGAGGCTACTCATGTCCAGGATCTCGGTATATTCTTACCAGTCCTTTTTTTGGGACAGTACGCAACGGTACGGCGTACCGGTACCTTTATTAACAGTGACGTGTGACATTTGGATTCAGTGCACTTCGAAATTTGTAATATTCCATAAATTTTTTTCACACGTTTACCTACTATTCAAATAGGCTTAAAATTATTTAACTAAATTTGCATTTTTCACTGTATATTATTAAGATATTTTCTACATAAATCTGTATAATCATTTTCATAATTCTAAATTACTCAGTCAGACTTCTGTTTAATGAAGTCCTTTTATGGCGAATCATTTTGAATTCCCCTTGGAAGTAACGTTTAAAATACTTTCTGTTGAGCGAAAAAAATTTTCGTACAGTGAACGGAGAGAATTAACTCTGTATGCACTGTTCGCTTTTCTGGCCTTCAGGCAATTTAGGCAATTAGTGTGCTGCGCGAATTAAGAGAGCTAAAGGGATTACCATTCTACAACTTAGTGGTACCTGGTAAAACCTATCCACCACATACAGAGAAGGTGTCGCGCTGGTCAACAGTGAGCAGATCAAGGAGTATTCCCAATGGGCTCTGGTCCACTTTTTATTCAGTGGTTCCAAACTTTTCCTATACTGGAGCCATATTAAAAAAAAAAAGAAAGTTAGATTTCTTTATGCTGATTTAGTTGACTTTCCGGGCAGGCCGTAGGTTAGACGCCGCTGTGAATCAATTGTAAGTGCCCCGTTCGAGAATTAGGAGAGAGCGATTTTATTTTACTCCGAAAAATAATCATCTGTTCTTTCACGGATGTGTGTTATCGACATTTTTCTGTAAATTTTCCCTATCTCTGTTTACACGATCACAGTACCTGAATATCCGAATGACACCGACATTTTGGATAGTTAAAAAAAAAAAAAGAAAGAAAGAAAGAAGAAAAAATTCAGATTTAGAAACTAATGACAACATCGATGACGAGAGAAGGAAAACGAGGACAACGAAGGTTTAAACATTCTAAACTAGAATTGTTGCCATTTGGTGAAAATGAAGTTAGAAAATTGTCAATTAGGTTACAGTTAAATGAAAGAGATACAATTCGTGGATTTCGGGAATACCTAATTGACAAATGGTTGAAGCATTTGGTGAACGCTCTGAGTACGATACCAATTTCATCGAGTCAATGTGAACGAGGATTTTCACAAATGAATCTGATCACCACCCAAACAAGAGCTTCGTTGATGACAAAAATAGTTTCTTCACTACTGTTTCTTAAAATTGCAGGCTCCCTCTGACCAGCTTTAATCCAGCAAAATATGTCGATTCGTGGCTGCTTCGGACAACAGCCGACACACAAAGAGGAAGAAAAGAAGTCGGCATAGGGTGTCGGATGAGAACTTAATAAAAATTTGAATATTCTACAAAAAACTTTATTATTGAATTATTTTTACTTATTATTTTTAGAGTCCGTAGTCTAACGAAGGACCCTTATAATGTCACTCGGTTGTCTGTCTGTCTGTCACAGCATTGTATCTCTGGACCCACTCAACCTGTTTACTTGAAATTTTGCATGGGTTTGTACATCATGTGGGCTAACATAATGCCATATTGATCATTGTTGACAAAAATTTGTCTGAGAAATGGAGGGGTAAAATGTTGGGGGGGGGGACAAAAATGTCGACAACCTACAGCTTATTATACACCGTTGGAAAGAGCTCAACGACTAAGTTTAAAACATAATTTTAAAATAATTTTAAAATTAAAAATGGCGGCGCCAGACAGGAAAATGTGAGTAGCATTAGCATTAGTAGAGGCATTTGATGCAAGAAAGCAAGCTTATGCAGCATCAGCCAAAAAAAAAAAAAAAAAAAAACCACTTCCACTTCACTCCTCTGTTTGTTCAAAATACCTGTCCAGCTGAGCCTTAAACTTATTTAGGCTATCAACCAACCACCCGCTGGCTAAAGGCAAATTTCCGCATGTCTATCCTACATCTGTCTTTCCTCAATTTGAATTTATGCCCTCTCAGGTGATTTTTCTGAGCTAGAGGAAGAATCCCATCAGCATTGAGCATGCTTAAACCATTCAAGGCTTTATACACCTCTATCAGATCACCTCGCTGGTGCCTAGTCTCCAGACACTGTAATTTGCAAAACTTAAGCCTTTCTTCGTAAGAGCACCCCTTTGTTCCATTCACTAATCTTGTTGCCCTTCTCTGTACTCGTTCCAGCAGCTCTACATCCTTCTTGAAATGAGGCCTCCAGACCTGTATACAGTACTCTAGGTGTGGCCTCACCATTGCCTTATACAATGGAATAATCACCTCCTTATCCCTGCTGGAAAAATTCCTGTATATCATTGACAATACTCCATGAGCTACTCTTGCAGCCTGTCTGCACTGCTCAGAGAACTTCATATCTGCCTGCACAACCACCCCCAAGTCCCTTTCATTCTCTACCACTGTCAGTGTAGTAGCACAGAGTTGATACGTTGTTCTGGGGTTGCTGTTTCCCATGTGTAGTACTTTACATTTGTCAATGTTAAACTTCATTTGCCACCTCTCAGCCCATCTGCTTAACCTTTCCAGATCCTGTTGCAGCAGCATAGTGTCAGTAGTGCCCTTGACAACCCTGCCAACCTTTGTATCGTCTGCAAACATGGACATTAAGCTTGATATACCATCATCAATATCATTTATAAATACAGAAAACAATAATGGACCCAACACTGAGCCCTGAGGGACTCCACTAATAACATTAGTCCACGATGAGCAGTGTCCATTGATTACCACTCTCTGTCTTCTCCCCCTCAACCACCCCTTTATCCATAGCAGCAATTTGCCTCCAATGTCACACTGCTCCAATTTGTGTAGCAGTCTTCCATGTGCAACAGTATCAAAAGCCTTTCTAGATTAGCATTAGTAGAGGCATTTGATGCAAGAAAGCAAGCTTATGCAGCATCAGCCAAAAAAAATAAAATAAATAAAATAAAATAAATAAATAAAAAAATAAAATAAAATAACTAATTCCACTTCACCCCTCTGTTCATTCGAAATACCTGTCCAGCTGAGCCTTAAACTTATTTAGGCTATCAACTTCCACGACAAGGGATGGAAGTCTGTTCCACCAACCAACCACCCGCTGGCTAAAGGCAAATTTCCGCACGTCTATCCTATATCTGTCTTTTCCTCAATTTGAATTTATGCCCTCTCAGGTGATTATTCTGAGCAAGAGGGAGAATCCCGTCAGCATTGAGCATGCTCAAACCGTTCAAGGCTTTATACACCTGTATCAGATCAACCTCGCCGGTGCCTAGTCTCCAGACACTGTAATTTGCAAAGCTTAAGCCTTTCTTCGTAAGAGCACCCCTTTGTTCCATTCACTACTCTTGTTGCCCTTCTCTGTACTCGTTCCAGCAGCTCTACATCCTTCTTGAAATGAGGCCTCCAGGCCTGTATACAGTACTCTGGGTGTGGTCTGACCATTGCCTTATTAGCATTAGCATTAGTAGAGGCATATGATGCAAGAAAGCAAGCTTATTCAGCATCAGCCAAAAAAAAAAAAAAAAAAAAAACCCTCTCCCATTTCACCCCTCCGTTCGTTCGAAATACCTGTCCAGTTGAGCTTTAAATTTGTTTAGGCTATCAACTTCCACGACAAGGGATGGAAGTCGGTTCCACCAACCAACCACCCGCTGGCCAAAGGCAAATTTCCGCACATCTATCCGACATCCGTCCTTCCTCAATTTGAATTTATGCCCTCTGAGGTGATTATTCTGAGAAAGATGAAGAATCCCATTGGCATTGAGCATGCTCAAACCATTCAAAGCCTTATACACCTCTATCACATCACCTCGCCGGTGCCTAGTCTCCAGACTCTGTAATTTGCAAAACTTAAGCCTTTCTTCATAAGAGCAACCCTTTGTTCCATTTACTAATCTTGTTGCCCTTCTCTGTACCCGTTCCATCAGCTCTACATCCTTCTTGAAATGAGGCCTCCAGACCTGTATAAAGTACTCAAGATGTGGCCTAACCATTGCCTTATACAAGGGAATAATCACCTCCTTATCCCTGCTAGAAAAATTCCTGTATATCATTGACAAGACACCATGAGCTACTCTTGCAGCTCGTCTGCACTGCTCAGAAAACTTCATATCTGCCTGCACAACCACCCCCAGGTCCTTTTCATTCTCTACCACTGTCAGTGTAGTACCACAGAGTTGATACGTTGCTCTGGGGTTGCTGTTTCCCATGTGTAGTACTTTACATTTGTCAATGTTAAACTTCATTTGCCACCTCTCAGCCCATCTGCTCAACCTTTACAGATACTGTTGCAGCAGCATAGTGTCAGTAGTATCCTTGACAACCCTGCCAACCTTCGTATCATCTGAAAACTTGGACATTAAGCTTGACATACCATCATCAGTATCATTTATTAATACAGAAAACAATAATGGACCCAATACTGAACTCTGCGGGATTCCACTAATAACATTAGTCCACGATTAGCAGTGTCCATTGATTACTACTCTCTGTCTTCTCCCCCCTCAACCACCCCTTTATCCATAGCAGCAATTTGCCTCCAATGCCACACTGCTCCAATTTGTGCAGCAGTCTTCCATGTGCAACAGTATCAAAAGCCTTTCTAAGGTCCAAGTATATAATATCAGAGTTATTCCCTGCATCCAGTTCTTTTGTGACTGCATCATAGTATCCAATCAAATTGGTCAGGCAAGACTTCCCCTTAACAAAACCATGCTGTGTTCGAGCTATAACTGAAGTCTTGTCTAGATGATCGTGCAGTGCTTCTTTAACCAGTGCCTCCATTAATTTTCTGGGAACAGAAGTTAAACTCACAGGTCTATAATTACTTGTGTCAGCCTTTGATCCTCCTTGGTGAATTGGGGTCACATTGGCACATGTCCAGTTCATGGGTACCTCCCCTAAGTTCAAGGAAGGTCTCATAATTATGGCTAAGGGTTTGCTTACTTCCTTTCCTGCCTCCTTTAATATAACTGGATAGATCCGATCCACCCCAGGTGCCTTTCTTGTGTTTATCTTCAACAATTTCTCCTCCACTTTACTCTCAGAGATTACAAGTTTCTCTAGCTTACTGGCAGAGTTGAATACACCTCTGGCATTCCCCTCGCTGAATAACTCCTGATGTGTGAATGTCGATGCAAAATATTCATTTAGCTTGTTAGCTACCTGAGCAGAATCATCAACAGTTGACCCATCGATATCAAGTGGACCAATCTGATTCATCCCCTTCCTTTTAGAGTTTACATAAGTAAAGAACTCTTTGCTGTTTTTCTTTGCATCCCTTGCCAAAGATATCTCGTAATCTGGCTTCGCCTGCCTAACCTCCTTTGTAACTTGGTTACAGATCAACTTGTGTCTATCATAGGCTTCTGTGTCACGTGTTAATTTGTATGTATCCCATGCATTTTTCTTCTCTGCCATATGTCTCATTAGTTCATCTGACATCCATTTAGGCCTAAATCTTGAACAATATTTCTTAGTTGGTATGTAAAGCCTAGTAGCTTCCAAGATAAGTTCTTTGAATGCTTCCCATTTTGAATTTGCTGTTGGTAACATCATCAGTTGGTCTCACTGTATAGAATTTAAATACTGTCTCAGTCCATCCTAGTCGCCTTTACGAAAGCAATAGCCCTTCCCTTTACCCCTAATGGTAGTTACCTCTTTGAGTAAATCCCACTTCAGCACACTGTGATCACTGCCACCTAGTGGTTCATTTATTTGCAGATTCTTAATGCATGAAGAATCACTACTGATAATCAAATCAAGAGTATTGCTTCCTCTAGTTGCCTCCCGAATATGCTGATGTAGAAAACAATCATCCAATAAATCCACAAAAGTTTTGCTAGTGTGTGAGTGACCAGTCCCCAAATTCCAGTCAATATCTGGGAAATTAAAATTCCCCATTATAAGACACTCTGATTTACTGGCCCACTCTATTTCCCTGTACAGTTTCTTATTATATTCATCAGAGTCATTAGGCCTATAGCACACTCCTACTCTCAATTTTGATCTCTCAATACTTGTGTCACACCAAACTGACTCGACACTGCACTGTCCAGCGATGTCGACTGGCTTCACTTCCTTGGATTTTATGTATTTCTTAACTAATAGCATAAACCCTCCTGTCTTCCTATCCTGTCTATTCTTTCTGTAGACATTGTACTCCCCAAATTCCAGTTCTGCATTCCTTACATCTGTGTGACACCATGTCTCTGAAATCCCAACAATATCTGCCTTTGATGTTTTGAGCAATACCTCAAATTCATCATATTTATTTACTAAACTCCTGGCATTGGTGTACATGGGTACACCAATGTTAGGAGTACAAGTAAACACATGGGTTGTGTTAGCTACCCTAACACAACCCATGTGTTTACTTGTACCCCAATGATTATAAGCAGTCTCTGAAATATCCTGCATCTTATTTTCCAGGCTGCTGCTCATTCCAATAGAAGCAGTGCAAGAATCACTTTCACCTCTGCCCGTGGCTACTGTTAATCTATTAGTCCTTGTATCCCCCCAATCTAGCAGTTTTCCGACCCACCTAACACTGCCTCGATAGGATCAGCAAACATTCTTGCACCCTTTCTATTTAAGTGTATCCCATCCCTGTAGAAGCAGTCTCTCCTGTTAACAAGTACAGACCAGGCTAAAAAAAATTCTACCCCTTGAGCCTTGCACAATCTTTCCAGGGCCGAATTGATCGACAAGTCTCTCATCATATACTCCCTCCTATCGTGTCTGGGCAGAATTGCAGACTTTCGTGTCCCCCCTATTTCCATTGCTAATGAAGCTAAAAATTTAAAAATCAGATTAGCCATGCTTTATTTGATGCTTATCATGGCAAAACTATTCCCATTGAAATCTATCATTTACTTTTTGTGTTAAAAAAAAAAAAAATATTGTACTTCGATAGCATGCTTCTTTGTACTAAGTAACTCTCTTTTCGTGACAAAAAAGTTGCTAAATGGTTAGTTAATAAATGGCCTCCGTAGCCGAGTGGTCAGGAGCGGGAGTAGCATAGGCTCCTTGAGTAGACTGGGGTTCAAGCTCCTGACTGCTAAATATGATCGATCTGCCAACCAGCGTTACAGATTATCGTCCATTGCCCTTAACACGAATTGTTGAGGAGGCTTCCATCCTGCAGTGGGTTGATAATGGCTGCAGTTTTTTTTTTTAGTTAATAAATGACTTTTATAGGTCATTTATTAACTAAAAACATTAACTACACCAAATTAACTACACCAAAACATAAAATATACTTCTTTATTAAAAATACCTCAATTTTTTTAAAAAATTTGGAGGTATTTTTAATAAAGAAGTATATTTTAAAAATTTCTGAAACTGGAGTTGTCCCGGCAAGGAGGTACTCGGAGAGCCAGTGTTGAGGCTGCAGTGGTGGGTAGGCACCTGTGCAGAGCCTTGCACAGCCCTCACCTGCCAGTTGCTTCTCCCCCAAGAGTTTATTCGTTTCTCCAGGAAGAGGTTAGAGTCGCTTCTCCCACCCTTGTCATTCACAACAACTAGAAACACTCAAATAGACATTGTTTTCGTTAGTTCCTCAGTTTTAGGTCAAGCCAGGGTATTAGAAACTTTTTTCAGTTACCATAAAGCTCTCTATTTGAGATACTACACTAACGACCATTCGTGACTACTGACCCTTTATCCTCAGTGCCCGGAACTCAGTAGTTGACCGATTTATTTACTTATTTTACTCACATTTTACTTATTTTTTTTATGTACTTGAATAATAAATTTATGCTTAATAAACTTTGTTAATATAGTAAATTTGTTGTTCTTAATCCAAATTACCACTAAAGTAACAATATCAGGAAAAAAAAAATTTAGAGTACTTTTCATATCCTTTTAATTTTCAATTTTTCCTGATAGCAAAGAATGAGTACCGGCACCTATTCTTTTATAAAAAAAGCACTGATTCTTCCCATGTGTATGCCATATCCAAAAATTTCATTACTTCATACAGCATATCCCCCCGCTTTTTCTTACTATTGAATACACCACAAATTGTCAAACTAATAGAGTAAGCTTATCTGCGAAAAGGTCTAAATCTCCCAAACACTTCCTAGTTCATTTCACAAATATATGTGGTCTCAATTCTGATCTCAACGATGTCTATTTCCACTTGCAGTCTGCTAAACCCCATGTACTTTTCTTGACAGAATCTCAGTTATTGGTTAATTCAACTACTGCTCATCTCAGTTGCTCAAATTATTCACTGTATGATTCCTTTCACTTGAAAGGTGGTACTTGTGCATATGTCCTTTCCGATATTCCCTGTCAGAGAATTGGTAATTTGGAATCTCCTCTCTTCGATCTTCTCTGGCTTAAAACCTCTCTACCTCATCATGTCAAATTCATCTGTTGCCTCTACCGATCTCCCAACTCCACTAATCACTTGGATCTCTTTGACTTCCTCTCTTTGCAACTTGACTTTCTCCAGTCCAACTTTCCTAACAGTCAGTAATTTTCCTTGGTGATTTTAATTTTCACAACTGCAGCTGGATTCTGTTTTCTAGTCACATCGATCCAGCTGGTCGAGATACTGAGGCTTTTGCAATTTCTAATGACCTTGCCCAGATTGTTCATTTACCTACAAGAATACCAGACAATCCTAACCATACAGCCAACAAGTTTGATCTTTTTCTCACAAACAACCCTTCTTTCTAAGTACACGGTTGAAGTGAGTGGTACCTCAGATCACAACTTGGTGATTGTCTCTTCTCCAATGGAGCCTTTATCTCATGGCTATTCCCAACCTCGTATTGTTTGGCATTACAAGAATGTAAAATGGGATGACTTGCAAGATTTATTTTCTACTTTTCCTTGGTCGAACTGCTATTTTAAAATTTCTGATGTCAACGTTTGCTCAGATCATGGCAGTGAAATTATTCTTGTAGGAATGGAATCCTTTATTCCACACTCCACTTTAAACTCTCGTCCTGAATCTAAACCTTGGTTTTCCAATAAATGTGCTAAGGCTGTTCAAGAGAAGAACATTGCATATCGTAATTGGCTTGTTTCCAATTCTTCAAGTTTCATTTTCTGCCTACACCAAAGCTCGCAACAATTGTAAAGCAGTCATTAATCAGTCCAAATTAGATTTTGAACAGGCTAAGACTAGAAAACTTGCTTCTTGCCGTAATGATAGCAGGTATTCTGGTCTCATGCCAAAGCTATTGGCCACAACATTTGCCCATCTCTGCTTCCCCCTCTGTCAAAACCAGATGGTTCTATTGTCACTTCAACCAAGGATAAAGCTGACCTGCTAGCATCCCATTTTTCTTCCAATTCATGTATTAATGATCTTTGTAAAACACCTCCCACCATTCCCAGCACGTTCCATTCAATGCCTCCTGTGGTCTTTTGTCAAAAGGATGTCAGAAGGATTTTGACAAATCTCGATGATAAGAAAGCTCCAGGTCCTGATGGTATTTCTCCACTTGTTCTCAAAACCCGTGCTCCTGAACTTACCCCTGTTCTTTGCCACCTTTTTCACTTTCTTATTCCAAAGGTGTTTTTACTTCTGCTTGTTATTTGTTATTGTTTGTTATTTGGTTTTTAGGAGCATTAGCAACTAAGGCCATATTGCTCCGGGATATGCGGTGGTCATTCCCTGACCTTTCCGCATCCTCCGTATTTGGTGGTGACGGGCTCGAACCCCGGTCTAATCAAGAAGCGTGTTCTACGCACTGCTGCTCCTTCCCACCTGGCTACGGAGGCGCCCTTTACTTCTGCTTGGAAATTTGCTCATATCCAGTCAGCTCCTAAAAAATGTGATGACAAGTCCCTCCCATCCAATTATCATCCCATTGCAGTTACTTCTACTCTTTCTAAAGTAATGGAGAAATCAATTAACCGCCAATTCTTAAACTACCTAGAAATATTCCATCTGATCAACGATCGCCAATATAGATTCTGTCAGTGTTGATCTACTGGTGATATTCTGGCTTATGTTACCCATTTATGGGCAAATTCAGTGGAAAAGTTTGGTGAAACACAAGCAGTTGCTCTTGACATCTCAAAGGCTTTCGATCATGTTTGGCATAAAGGTCTTCTAAACAAGCTTCCATCTTATGATTTACCAACTGTTTTTTGCAGTTGGTTATCCAGTTTTCTCTCTGATTGCTCACTGAGGGTGATGGTAGATGGCTCTTTTCCTCTTGTATATTAATGATCTTCTTCCATTGACTGGAAATCCTATCCATAGTTTTGCCGATGATAGCACATTGCATTCCCCTTTCCATTTTGAAAAACCTTGCCCTGCTCAATCAGCTTCAACTTCTCGAATATCCGCTACCAATTCCTTAAATGCCAATCTCTAGTTAATTCTCCAGTGGAGCAAAGACAGCTTAGTTGATTTCAATCCTTCTAAAACTCAGTCTTGTCTTATAACTTGCAAAAAGGATTATTCTGCTCCTATGCTTATCTTTGATGACACTCCGATTTCTAGGCAAAATAATATATCTCTTTTGGGGATTACCCTGACTTTTAATCTCTCTTGATACAAACACATTCATTACAAATATTGCTTCCTCTGCATCTAAAAAACATGGTTTTCTCTTTCGTTCTCGGCGTTACTTTTCTTCCAAACAGCTGTTCACTCTGTACAAATCGCATATCTGCCCTACCATAGAATATTGTTCCCACATCTGGGGCGGTGCCTCCAAAACCTCTCTCAGCCTTCTAGATTCCATTCAGAAGAGGGCAGTTAGGTTAATTAATGATTCCTCTCTAACAGCCTTTCTCCACTCTGTCTCATAGAAGTTCTGTTTCTGCTGCATGTCTTTTCTACAGGTACTGCCATGGGCACTGTTCTTCTGAATTGGCTGCTATAATTCTTGCTCTCTCTTTCAAAAAAGTCCGAACCCGTGCTGCCAACAGCCAACATCCATTTACTATCCAACTTCAAACTCACAGAATCAACTTTTCATCTTCCTCATTTATTTATTCAACTGCCGTTTTCTGGAACAACATTCCTTCATACGTATTTTTTCATCCTGAAAATTAGTCTACAGATTTTATTAATTAATTTTAGATATTAATTTTCAGGATGAAAATATAATTTTCATCCTGAAAATTAGTCTACAGAAGTTTAAGTCTAATGTCAACAAATATCTTCTTTCGTCTTCTCAACCTCCAACCCAAGCACAGTACTAAAAACTATAGGTTCTAATATCTCTCGGGGTTTTCATTAAAAAAAAAAAAAAAAATTAAATAAGCCAAAATTCAGTTAAGCATATTAAAAAGTGTAAAACTAAATTGAGAACTAATTACTGTCATTACATATTGATAAGCACTTTTACTGGAACCAACACCTGTCAATGATTAAATGTGCCTTATGCCAGCATTACATTGGCCTAAATGTGAAAGTGTGGAATAACTGTTTATATTAAAAAGGCAATATATATAAAGTATGTTTTAAACATACTTCAAATATTAGGGCGTGGATAGCTTTGATATAAGCATTAGCATTAGTAGAGGCACAGAGCGATGCTATATAAGCTTGCAAAAAAGCAAGTTTATATAGCATCAGCCAAAAAAAAAAAAAAAAAAACCCCAAATCTTCTAATTTCTCCCATCCACTCGATCCAAATAAATGTTTGTCTAGTTCTGACTTGAATCTATTTAAGCTATCAACGTCTACAACAACAGATGGAACTTTGTTCCAGCAATCAACCACACGCTGGTTAAAGGCAAACTTCCACACATCTATCCTACAACTGTCTTTCCTCAATTTGAATTTGACCTCTCAGGCAATTATTCTGAGCAAGAGGAAGAATCCCATCAGCATTGAGCATGCTCAAACCATTCAACGCTTTATACACCTCAATCAGATCACCTTGCAGGTGCCTAGTTTCCAGACACTGTAATTTGCAAAACTTAAGCCTTTATTCGTAAGAGCAACAATTTGTTCCATTCACTAATCATTTCACTCTGTACTTGTTCCAACAACTCTACATTCTTCTTAAAATGAGACCTCCAGACTTGTATACAGTAGCTTGACCATTGCCTTATACAAGGGGATAATCACCTCCTTAACCCTGCTAGAAAAATTCCTGTATATCATTGACAAGACACCATGAGCTACTCTTGCAGGCCATCTGCACTGCTCAGAAAACTTCATATCTGCCTGCACAATTACCCCCAGGTCCTTTTCACTCTCTACCACTGTCAGCGTAGTATCACACGGTTGATACATTACTCTGGGGTTACTGCTTCCCATATGCAGTACTTTACATTTGTCAATGTTAAACTTTAGTTGCCACCTCTCAGCCCATCTGCTCAACTTTTGTAGATCCTTTTGCAGCAGCATACTGTCATTAGTGTCATGAACAACCCTGTCAACCTTTGTATTGTCTGCAAACTTGGACATTAAGCTTGATATACTATCATCAATATCATTAATAAATACAGAAAACGATGGACCCAACACCGAACCCTGAGGAACTCCACATTAGTCCACAAAGAGCAGTGTCCATTGATTACCATTCTCTGTCTTCTCCTTCCCAACCATCCCTTTATCCATAGCAGCAATTTGCCTCCAATGCCACACTGCTCCAGTTTGTGCAACAGTATCAAAAGCCTTTCTACGATCCTAATATATGATATCAAAGTTATTCTCTGCATCTAGTTCCTTTGTGACCACATCATAGTATCCAGTCAGATTGGTCAGACAAGACTTCCCCTTAACAAAACCATGCTGTGTCTGAGCTGTAAACTGGTATAAGAGAGACCCTTGGTTCTAACAGTTGCTTTATACCAGATTACATTGAAAATTAATAATAGATTGCTTCAGCAAAAAATATACCAGATTACATCAAATAATAATGAGGTATTAGTAGTTATACTAATTACTTGTTATTGTTTATGCATTAATAAGTGTTGATCAAAGTCAAAGTGCTTATCAATGTGTAAAGGCAGTGATTAATTTTTAATTTAGTGTTATAGTTTTTAGTTTGATATCCTAATTTTGGCCTTCTTAATTTGCAAATTCATGTCTTCACATACATATCCTGGTTTTTTCTGCATGTTGCAGTTTTACTGATCCATCAGCTTTTTTAGCAGTCTGTTCGCACTGCTTTGAGAACTTCATGTTGGACTGCAAAATTACTCCTAAGTGTTTTCTTTTTTATTCAATTTGTGTGCAACTTGTTTAGCATGCCATTCATATCACATGGAAAAATGTGATTTATCCCTTTCTTTCTAATGTTAAACATAAGTGCCTTGCTACTTTTCTTTGGACTCTTTGCCAAACTCGTTTCATAGTCTGTCTTATCTTTCCTATTCCTTGAGCAACTTGATTACAGTCAGATTTATACTTACTGTAGGATTCTATGTCTCCTCAAAATATATAATCATTCCATGCATTTTTCTTCTCTGATACTAAACCTATCAATTCATCTGAAATCTTTTTTGGCCTAAATTTTGAACAATACCTCTTAGTTGATGTAAAATGCTTAGTAGCTTTTATGGTTACCTCCCCGAACACTTTCTGTTTGGCATTTACACTTTGTAACAAGGTCAGTTAGTCCTTATCTCAGTTGTGCATATTTATCTCAGTTGCAAGCTTCTTGTTTTCAAATTTTGACCAGTGACCCAAAAAAAAATATTCTTCATGCAAGAATAGAAGTTAATTACATAAAGAAATTTAAAAGCCTGTAATTTTTTTTTATGTTTATTCTAATATTAAAATATTTAAATTTTTACATTGTAAAAATTATGTGTGACCTTGCATAGTGTATTGACTTGCATAGTGTATTGTAGTGGCTTATTTTTTTTTGCTACAATCTAGGAACAGTACACAGTGAAGTTTCCAGAGTAATTACTAGCATCACATTCCAATCCTTTTCTTTTTTTTTTAATCCTCTAGTGTATTCCATCAGAAAAAGTTAATTGTGGATGTTTTATTGTATGCTGGTCAAAGTCAGCATTTTTGGGTAAAAAAGGCAGGAAATAATTTAAAATAGTTCACTTTAAAATTTTATTCTTTATTGTGAAATTTTATTGGCTAATAAGAATAAATAATCCGGAGAAAGAAATAATTTCCTGATAACCTTATGTCCAGCATTTTGAGCTGCAAAGTGAGCAGAATTGAAACTGAAACTTGATGCAGGAATACTAAAAGGAATACTAAAATTCATTCGATTCTAGTTGTATCATTGAATGATTTTGATAACACTATTACGGAAAAGTTTACTGGTGGAATTCTAAAATTTATTGGATTTTAGTTATATCATTGAATAATATTGATTGACATTGTTATAGCAGTTTCCTGTGGGTGCAAATATGGAGTTGCTAGAATAGCAAAGGCATACACTATATGTCCAGTGTGATCATGCTATCAGGGAATTATTACATTACCTGAGTATAGCAGATTACAATGCTGTGATTATATTGAGTATTGAATAGCATTATTATTAAATATATAGTATAGGGAAGCCACAGGCTTTTGCTGCACCATCCAAAAAAAAAGTAAAAGGTAGATAAGAAAACACAAATTATGCACTTTCCTCCTCATGTGAGTAACTATCCAATAGACCTTTGATCCATCTACATGCAGAGACAACTTCTTTCAGAAATCAACAACTTGCTGGCTAAAAGAAAAATTTCTACACTCTAGTATAACCTCTTCCCCTGTAATTTTTATTTCACCTTCATTCATTTTACTAACCCTTCTCAGAGCCTGATAAACTTTACTCAGGTCCCCTCTAAGGTGTCTGATTGCCAAGCTCTGTAATCCACATAATTAAAGTCTTTCCTTTTGTGGCCATCCTTTTGCCAATCTCACCATGTGAGTTGCCCATCTTTGGACCCTTTCAAGAAGTTAAATGTGCTTTTTTTTTTAAGATGAGGTTTCCATACTTGAACACATTATTCCAAGTTTGGTCTTACAATTTCTTATACAGTGGACTTATGACCTCCCTATCCCTACAGGCTGTTGTTCAATAAATCATTGACAGAATAACTTTGGCTTTCTTGGCCACCTGTTTACACTGTTCAGAGTATTTCATATCTGGCCCTATCATAACTCCCAGGTCCTTTTCTTCCAGTAATTTTTTAATTCAATTCCACCAAGTCTATAAGTTATTTTGGGTTGTTCACCAAGTGTTATTCACTCAAACTCCTGGTTAGAACAACCATTGTCCTAACTAGGAGTTTGAGTTCACCCATTTTATTGACAACACTCCTGACATTACTGTGGACATGGTTAAAATTAAGTACAGGCAGTTCCCACTTCGAGTTTTTGCTTTACGAGTTTTTTTTTTTTTTTTTTCTTTTCCAAGTATCAAGTATCAACAAATTCTAAAATATGAATATTAATGGAAAAAAAATAATGTTAAACATTCATAAATCCTGCATTTCGAACCAAGCTTGTAGCTATACAATACAGTGCGCCCTGCTTTACAATATTGATCCATTCCAGAGACACCATTATATCATGAAAATATTGTAATGTGAACCCAATAACACATTGTTACACCTTGCAAGATCTGCCTTGACTTTAGCAATCTCAGTGCACCTCTCATCTACAGAACTAGATTAAAGAAGCATTGCAGGATCATCTAGACAAGACTTCAGTTATAGCTTGGACACAGCATGAGTTTTTTAAGGGGGAGTCTTGTCTGACCAGTTTCATTGGATACTATGATGTAGTCACAAAGGAACTGGATGCAAAGAATAATTTTGATATCATATATTTGGATCTCAGAAAGAATTTTGATACTGTTGCACATGGAAGACTGCTGCACAAATTGGAGCAGTGTGGCATTGGAGGCAAATTGCTGCTATGGGTAAAGGGATGGTTGAGTGGGAGAAGAAAGAGTGGTAATCAATGGATGCTGCTCTTTGTGGACTAAAGTTATTAGTGGAATACCCCAGGGTTCAGTGTTGGGTTCATTGTTATTTTCTGTATTCATTAATGATGATATTGATGATGGTATATCAGGCTTAATGTCCAAGTTTGCAGATGATACAAAGGTCGGCAGAGTTGTTAATGACACTAATGACAGTACGCTGCTGCTGTTGCAACAGGATCTAGAAAAGTTGAGCAGATGGGCTGAGAGGTGGCAACTGAAGTTTAACCTTTACAAATATAAAGTATTTCATATGGGAAGCAGTAACCCCAGAGTAATGTATCAACTGTGTGGTACTACACTGACAGTGGTAGAGAGTGAAAAGGACCTGGGGGTAATTGTGCAGGCAGATATGAAGTTTTCTGAGAAGTGCAGATTGTCTGCAAGAGTAGCTCATGGTGTCTTGTCAATTATATACAGGAATATTTTTCTAACAGGGTTAAGGAGGTGATTATCTCCTTGTATAAGGCAATGGTCAGGCTGCATCTTGAGTACTGTATACAGGTCTGGAGGTCTCATTTTAAGAAGGATGTAGAGCTGTTGGAATGAGCACAGAGAAGGGCAATGAGATTAGTGAACAGAACAAAGGGTTGCTCTTACGAAGAAAGGCTTAAGTTTTGCCTATTACAGTGTCTGGAGACTAGGTACCTGCGAGGTGATCTGATTGAGGTGTATAAAGCCTTGAATGTTTGAGCATGCTCAAGGCTGATGGGATTCTTCCTTTTGCTCAGAATAATTGCCTAAGATTATTATAGCACATAAATTCAAATTGAGGAAAGACAGTTGTAGAATAGATGTGCGGAAGTTTGCCTTTAGCCAGTGGGTGGTTTATTGCTGGAACAAACTTCCATCTGTTGTTGTAGAAGTAGCTTAAATAGATTCAAGGCAGAACTAGACAAACATTTGGTGCAAGTGGACGGGTGAAATGAGAAGGGTGGTTTTTTTTTTTTTTTTGGCTGATGCTATATAAGCTTGCTTTCTTGCATCATGTGCCTTTGCTAATACTAATGCCTTATTTTTGTGTATAAGGCTGGCAGAAGCACTGTATGATAGTCTTTTACTTGTTTTTTTCCCATGGTTTCTTTAATTAGGTTTCTTAAATAATTTTGAACATGTCTTTGCTTTTCATGTTATTTCTACTGTATCATATCTGTGGTTACAGAACATTATCCATTTTTTTTTTTTTTTAATTAAAAATTGGGGATGTCAGCTTTCTTTTTCTGTATTAGGAGAGCTGGATTTGTAATGTATAGTATTGGACTGAAGCATTTCATATTGTTGTTATTGTTATTTGGTTTTTAGGAGCATTAACAACTAAGGCCATATTTCTCCAGGGATATGCAGTGGTCATTCCCTGACCTTTCCGCATCCTCCATATTTGAGCAGTTCATATGGAGATGAATTTAAATTTAGTTATGTTAAATTAAGATCAGTAAGTATTTCTTGTATATGTCATTTATTCTTCGGTAGAGATTCTTTAAATCAGATGTTTGATTTAAATTTAACTTTGGTATCTTTATTAACACAAGATTTTTTGCAAACTTCTCCTCCACTAAATCTTAATTTGATAATGAAAAAAAAAAAGAAGTGAATTTCACATTTTTGTAATATGAATACCACGTATATCAAGTTTAAACAGATAAGTATTGTGTTATTGTTGTGATACCCTATTCTCAAAACAGAAGTTAAAATATAATTTTTGTTTTAAGAATAGGATATCATAACAAAGGAAGAATTAATTCATTAGAAACAATGTAATTTAATAGCAAAATTTCAAAAATGAGTGATTTAATTTTAGAAATTAAAGGACTTAATAAAATTATTTGTGCAAGGATAGTCATTTTCCTTTGAGAGAGTCAGGTTGGGAGAAGGCGTATAAATACTGCCTTCTGCCAACAATGAAAATGTAAATGTCCTCAACATCCTGAAATCTCTTTCCTTTGAGGGCAGTTCTCACTTTGGGAAAGAGAAAGGAGACCACTGGTGCTAGATTGGGAGAGTAGGGTGGATGGTTGATCTGTACAATGATATATTTTGTCAGAAATGTCTTCACAACAAGTGCAGAATGGGTAGGGGCATTTTCGTGCAAAACTTGAACCAGCTGCCTTTCTCTCGAAATTGTGGCCTCACACAGGAAATATGCATCTGTGTAGAACACAGCATTGATTCTCTCCCCTTCAGATATAATTTCCTTGTGAATTATACCTTGTTTGTTCAAAAACATGATCAGCATCATCTTGATCCTGGACTTTTGTAAATGAAACATTTTGAGCTTTGATGATGATTTGGAAGTCCACTGTATGCTCTGACACTTTGTCTATGGGTTGTATTGAAACACCCAAACTCATCTCTAGTGACAATACAGTCGAGGAAATTAGGATTTCTTCACAAGTTTGGATGCTGTCTTTCATGATGACACTCTTCGTTGTTTCTTCTCATCCATCAGGCTGTGCTGTACAAATTTTGCAGAGGCCTTTCCCTTCCCTAAATCTTGAGAATTTGACAAATCTTGTCAAATTCCCTTCCCTAAATCTTGCAGAATTTGACAAATCATCTCCTGATTCATATCCAACTCATCAGCGCTCATTCTGAGGGTCAAATGATGGATCTCTTTGCCACAATTTCCCAAATTAAGAGTAGGAGATCTGTGGACTTACAAGTACAGGGCAGTGTTGAAAAATAGTTGAGTAAGGATTAAATTTGAAAGTGTCTGCAATTGTGCACAGACACAATAGGAGAGATTATATGATAACAACCTTGTCAATCAGCTCTGACCTGGAGAGATTGAGCAAGGCTCATGAGGTAGAAAATTTTCAGTGTGGCCTGTGTTTGTTAACAGGAGAGTGATTCTACAGAGGTGGGATACACTTAAATATAAAGGGTGTAAGAATATATCAGCCACAGGCAGAGATGAAAGTAATTCTTGCAGTGCTTCTATTGGAATGAGCAGCAGCCTGGAAAAGCAAAGGTGTCGGGGATTTTAAGGACTTCTGGTAGTTATCAAGGAACAGATAAATCCTTTGAATTTGTTAGGATAACTAAGAGTAAGAACAGGTGCATGTATACAGTAAGTCCCCGACATACGTAAGAGATACATTCCAGGACTTATTCTGTAGGTTGAGTTTTATGTAACTCAGGAATGACTAATAAAATATTGCTACTATATCATATCCCTGATATGCCAAAATTACAAAAACCACATAATATCTTCAGAAGAATGAAGAAAAATAGTTATATATTTTTCAGTTAATTATATATTTTTTATATATTAGTCATATATATAGAAAAATAGATATATATTTTTAATTAGTTTAATTAAAAACTTTATCTTGAGACAATTGTGAGGTAGCCAGAGGCACATAAGAAAAGAAAACATAAAAGGAAGGAAAAACGCATGTCATTGTACTGTTAAAACTGATATGTATTTCGTAGCCTTGGTTATTATAGTTGATTTCATTGGTGCCGATGCCTTCACCGCTTCTTGTATTCTGTTTTTGACCTTTATTATTGTGTTCGCTGTTGACTCTGACAAATCTAAATTTCACTCGGTACTTGTTAATTTTTGACTATTTTCATACATCCTTATTATTTTAATTTTCTGAACCAAATCGATCTCTTTCCTTTTCTTGGTAGATTTACTAGTACCGCTGTCACTTATATTCTCTTAGTCGGCACCACGATAATGGTCAAAATGAAATTTTCTGTAAAGAACTTCACAGGGTTAAGGCAGAAACACACTGTTATCACTTCACACGAGCTCACATACATTTTACTAAAGCACATTTTTTGGGTCACTACCATAAAACAATAAAAATAATTTGCAGTTTTCTGTTTATTGCGCTTTTATAAATAATCTGTTGTAAACAATTTGCAATCGATTATAAATGGGTAGTAAACTTGATCTTATTGCATTTGCGATATGATAAACAATGCACCAATGATAAACAATGGTAAAGATATACTGATAACTGGAATTCTATGGGGTTTTACGTTATTATGGTGAAATGTGTCCTCCCTTCAATGAAATCTTCAGTCATATAAAAAAAACATAAATAAATTTTCAAAATCTTCTCTTCATTCCTATTTTTTAAATTTGTTACTTCCTAATCAAAAAAAAAAAAAAAAAAAAAAAAAAGTGAAAAAAAATTTAAACAAATCCAAAGTTACATAACTTGGGCTTACGTAAGTTGAGGACTTACTGCACTTGATGTACATCAATGTTAGGAGGAATATTATATTCCTCCTAACATTCAATAATGCATGCTCATTATATTATAAAAGTAAAAATATATTAAGCACAGATTTACCCTTTATTACCTTACCAATTAAAAAATTAAGTGATACGTGAAAATTGGAAGAATATATGATAATCGGAATAATTAATACATACTGTAATATGTACATACTAACTAGTTGACATTTCTGTTCGCTGACATTAGCATTAGCATTAGTAGAGGCATACGATGCAAGAAAGCAAGCTTATTCAGCATCAGCCCAAAAAAAAAAAAAAAAAAAAAACCCTCTCCCATTTCACCCCTCCGTTCGTTCGAAATACCTGTCCAGTTGAGCTTTAAATTTGTTTAGGCTATCAACTTCAACAACAAGTGATGGAAGTCGGTTCCACCAGCCAACCACCCGCTGGCCAAAGGCAAATTTCCGCACATCTATCCGACATCCATCCGTCCTTCCTCAATTTGAATTTATGCCCTCTGAGGTGATTATTCTGAGAAAGATGAAGAATCCCATTGGCATTGAGCATGCTCAAACCATTCAAGGCCTTATACACCTCTATCAGATCACCTCGCCGGTGCCTAGTCTCCAGACTCTGTAATTTGCAAAACTTAAGCCTTTCTTCGTAAGAGCAACCCTTTGTTCCATTTACTAATCTTGTTGCCCTTCTCTGTACCCGTTCCAGCAGCTCTACATCCTTCTTGAAATGAGGCCTCCAGACCTGTATACAGTACTCAAGATGTGGCCTAACCATTGCCTTATACAAGGGAATAATCACCTCCTTATCCCTGCTAGAAAAATTCCTGTATATCATTGACAAGACACCATGAGCTACTCTTGCAGCTCGTCTGCACTGCTCAGAGAACTTCATATCTCCCTGCACAATTACCCCCAGGTCCTTTTCATTCTCCACCACTGTCAGTGTGGTACCGCAGAGTTGATACGTTGCTCTGGGGTTACTGTTTCCCATATGCAGTACTTTACATTTGTCAATGTTAAACTTCATTTGCCACCTCTCAGCCCATCTGTTCAACCTTTCCAGATCCTGTTGCAGCAGCATAGCGTCAGTAGTGTCCTTGACGACCCTGCCAACCTTTGTATCATCTGCAAACTTGGACATTAAACTTGATATCCCATCATCAATATCATTCATAAACACCGAAAACAACAACGGACCCAACACTGAACCTTGAGGAACTCCACTAATAACATTAGTCCACGTTGAGCAGTGTCCATTGATTACCACTCTCTGTCTTCTGCCACTCAACCATCCCCTTATCCATAGCAGCAATTTGCCTCCAATGCCACACTGCTCCAATTTGTGCAGCAGTCTTCCATGTGCAACAGTATCAAAAGCCTTTCTAAGATCCAAATATATAATATCAAAGTTATTCCCTGCATCCAGTTCTTTTGTGACTACATCATAGTATCCAATCAAATTGGTCAGGCAAGACCTGCCCTTAACAAAACCATGCTGCGTCTGAGCTATAACTGAATTCTTGTCTAGATGATCCTGCAGTGCTTCTTTAACCAGTGCCTCCATTAATTTACCTGGAACAGAAGTTAAACTAACAGGTCTATAATTACTTGTGTCAGCCTTTGATCCTCCTTTGTGAATTGGGGTTACATTTGCACATCTCCAGTCTATGGGTACCTCCCCTGAGTCCAAAGAAGCTCTCATAATTATGGCTAGGGGTTTGCATACTTCCTTTGCTGCCTCCTTTAATATAACTGGATAGATCCCATCCACCCCAGGTGCCTTTTTTATGTTTATCCTCAACAATCTCTCCTCCACTTTCCTCTCAGTTATTACAAAATCATCCAGCTCACTGCCAATGTTTACTTTACCTACATCATTCTCCTTCCTGAATAACTCCTCATGCGTGAATGTAGATGCAAAATACTCGTTTAGATTGTTAGCCACCTGAGCAGGATCCTCAACTGTTGAACCATCAATATCCAGTGGACCAATCTGATTCATCCCTTTCCTTCTCGAGTTCAAGTATGTAAAGAACTCTTTTCTGTTTTTCTTTGCATCCTTTGCCAAGGATTTTTCGTAGTCTGCCTTTGCCTGCCTAATCTCCTTTGTGACTTGGTTACAGACCAACTTATATCTAACATAGGCTTCCATGTCACCCATTAATTTATATGTATCCCATGCATTTTTCTTCTCTGCCACATGTCTCATTAGTTCATCTGACAACCATTTAGGCCTAAACCTTGAACAATATTTCTTAGTTGGTATGTAAAGCCTGGTAGCCTCCAAGATTAGTTCCTTGAATGCTTCCCATTTTGAGTTTGCTGTTGGTAACATCATCAGTTGGTCCCACTGTATAGAATTTAAATACTGTCTCAGACCATCATAGTCGCCTTTACGAAAACAAAAACCCTTCCCTTTACCTCTGATGGTAGTTACCTCCTTGAGTAAATCCCTCTTCAACACACTGTGATCACTGCCACCTAGTGGTTCATTTATCTGCAGGTTCTTAATGCATGAAGAGTCACTACTGATAATCAGATCAAGAGTATTGCTCCCTCTTGTTGCCTCACGAACATGCTGGTGTAGAAAACAATCATCCAATAAATCCACAAAAGCCTTGCTAGTGTGCGAGTGACCAACCCACAAATTCCAGTCAATATCTGGGAAATTAAAATCCCCCATTATAAGACTCTCTGATTTACTGGCCCACTCTATTTCCCTGTACAATATCTTATTATACTCATCAGAGTCATTAGGCCTATAGCACACTCCTACTCTCAATTTTGATTTCCCTATGCTTATGTCACACCAAACTGATTCGGCACTGCCCTGTCCATCGATGTCGACTGGCTTCACTTCCTTGGACTTTATGTGTTTCTGAATTAATAGCATAACCCCTCCTCCCCTCCTGTCCTGTCTATCCTTTCTATACACATTGTATTCCCCAAATTCCAGTTCCGCATTACTTATATCTGTGTGACACCACGTCTCTGATATCCCAACAATATCTGCCTTTGATGTTTTGAGCAATACCTCAAATTCATCAAATTTATTTACCAAACTCCTAGCATTGGTGTACACGCAGGTATACATGCACCTGTTTCTATTCTTAGCTACCCTAACACAACCCATGTGTTTACTTGTAACGCAATGACTACCAGCAGTCTCTGAAATATCCTGCATCTTGTTTTTCAGACTTCTGCTCATTTCAATAGAAGCAGTGCAAGAATCACTTCCACCTCTGCCAGTGGCTACTGTTAATCTATTAGTCCTTGTATCCCCCCCAACTAGCAGTTTTAAAGAGATTTGTGGGTGGGGGCTAAAATTTAAAGCAGTAAAAAGATAAGCAATCAATAACAAAGAACTCAGCACACACAAATTGCAAGTAACACGATACACGCAAGTGAGAACGGAGTAATAAGTTACGAAGTTTTAAAAATAGGAATGAAGAGAAGATTCTGACAATTTATTTTTTATATGATTGAAGATTTCATGGAAGTGTAAACACATTTTGCCATAATAACCCACAGAATTCCAGCTGTCGGTATTATCCTAAATTCAGTAAGATCTTAGCCGACCGGGCTAGCCGAGTGGGTAAAGTACCTGCCCGGCAACCCAAAGGTCGTGGGTTCGATTCCCGCCTCGGGCTTGGATCAAAGTACTGCAAAAACCTTGGGAGGTGCAATATGGCCACAGAAGCCGATGCGCCAACAACTACCAAATCAAAAAAAAAAAAAAAAAAATCAGTAAGATCGAGTTTACTATCCATTTATAATAGATTGCACTAACAGAAGAGCCCAATAAACTGGTGACTGCTAATTGTTTTTATTGTTTTATGGTTGTGACCTCCAGAAATCCGACCATACCACGTGGTACGGTCAGAGTCAATCGTAGGATAATCTCCAGTGCTGCAGTCTCTTGCCCCGATTAAACGCCATGTTTTTCCAATTAAGCGAAGTAAACCCTAGCTATTTTCTCAGTTGGGTTCTGTTTTTTAAGATTTGCCTCAAATCTTAAAAAAACACAGGTTAATGGCTGCCATCATTAATCTGTGGCCCAAATAACCAGAATCCACTGTATATCAGTTTTGATGATTGCTTACATATTAGCATTACTAGAGGCATATGATGCAAGAAAGCAAGCTTATATAGCATCAGTCCAAAAAAAAAAAAAAAAAAACTTCCCATTTCACCCATCCATTCACTCTAAATGCTTGTCTAATTCTGCCTTGAACTTATTTAAGTTTTTGATCTCCACTACAACAGATGGAAGTTTGTTTCAACTAGCAACCACCCGCTGGCTAAAGGCAAATTTCTGCACATCTGTTCTGTTCTATTCTATTCTATCTTTCCTCAATTTGAATTATTTGGATTTATGTCCCCTCAGGTGAGTAATCTGAGTAAGAGAAAGAATCCCATTAGCATTAAGCTTTCTCAAACCATTTAAGGCCTTATACACCTCAATTAGATCACCTTAAAGGTACCTAGTCTCCAGATGCTGCAGTTAGCAGAATTTAAGTCTTTCTTGGTAAGAGCAACACTTTGTTCCACTCAAAATCTCATTGCCATTCTCTGTACTCGTTCCAACAGCTCTATATCCTTCCTGAAATGAAGCCTCCAGACCTGTATGCAGTACTCAAGGTGTGGCCTGACCATTGCCTTATACAAGAGGACAGTCACCTCCTTATCCCTGCTGTATATCATTGACAAGACACCTTGAGCTACTCTTGCAGCCTGTCTGCACTGCTCAAAAAACTTCATATTTAACTGCACAATTTCTCCCAGGTCCTTTTCATTCTCTACTCCCGTGAATGTAGTACCACACAGTTGTACTACACTCAGAGAAATAGTGTGGACCAGTAAATCAGATTGTCTTATAATGGGGTATTTTAACTTCCCAGATATAATGCCTGCAACTTATGGGTTGGTCACTTGCACACTAGCAAAGCTTTGTGAATTTATTGGGTGATTGTTTTCTACAGCAGAATGTTTGAGAGGCAACTAGAGGGAGTTAATACTCTTGATCTGATTATCAGCAGTGATTCTTGATGCACAAGAATCTGCAGATAAAGGAACCACTAGGTGGTGTGACCACAGTGTGCTGATGTGGGATTTACTTAAAGATGTAACTATCATCAGGGGTAAAGGAAGTGGTGAGCTATTTTGGGCTCGCGAGAGCCCATTGTTGAGACAGTCATTTATTTTACAAATGAAATCCTGAATGCAATTATTGAATATCCAGAGCCGAAACTATGGCGGGGCGAGTGGGGCCCCATTCCCAGAATTTTCACTGCGCAATCGATCGGTTATGTATTTTAAAATTGCTTCATTTTTGATTTAATTAGTTGGACCTCTGTTTAACGAACTTCCTTACAGCGAATTTTTTTTTATTCCCCCCTTGGTAATTACATTTAAAATAGTTTCTTTTGAACGAAGAAAATTTCCCTGTAACGAACGGATTAGGAGAGACAACTTTGTATGCATTGTTCTGACCTCTGGCCTTTAGTCAATTTAGATAATTAGAAAGTGCGAATTAAGGGCGAAAGGGATTACCGTTTCAAAATGTTAGTGGTGTCCGTAAAACCTATGCAGTCACATACCGAGAAGTCACACTAGTCAATATGCTTTCCATAGCCAGTCAGAGGATTAAGAAGATTCTCGACATGGATTATATCCTCTGGTCAACGTGTGTTGTGGTTCCTCTTTACTCCGACAAACGGGCATGTGTTTTTTGGAGAAGTGAGTGATCCACACCTTCCAGTAAATTTCTCCTGTCTATGTTTACATGGTCACAGTAACTGAATATCCATGTGATTCCGACATTTTGTGCAGTATTCAAAGAACTAGTGAGAGTAGCAACTTAGGGGGAGGGATTGAGGCAACTAAGATATTATATAAACTTTATGAAGATGAAATGTTGGCAGATTTTGAAACTTTGTCGAGTCTTTCACTGTGTAGAAAATGTTCAAAAATATAATGGCATACAGGCAATAATTAAAAAAAAAACTATCACCAGTCTCCAAAAAACTAGTGCGAATTAAGGATGATTACTAATGAACTTGATGTGGAAACTATTAAGATCGGTCATGTGTTTGGGCCATGATGAGCAGCTTTTAGCTTGCGGACGGCAATTGTGGGTTGGAGGAATCATCCCACTTTGTGCAAACATTTTGAATCAGAAGTCAAATATTCTGGATTATTAAATCGACTTTTAAATTTGGAATTTCTTAACAATTTAGCAGTAATGAACGACATCCTGCAGGAGTTCTCTTACCTTTCAGAAGCTTTACAGAATCACAATGGTAAAAGCATATAAATTAATTATTCGAACTATCACTACTATTGCTAAATTTGAAAAATTCTGAAGGAAATTATGAAGCTAAAATTGAGAGCATGTTGAAGTGGAAAGAATTTGAAGGAATCAAAATCGAAAGTAAAAAAAATACCTCATGACAAGTTATTAAATGCATTGTGTTATCCTTAAAGGATTTTGTGTTATCCTTAAAGGATAAGTTATTAATGCAACAGGGCAATTTTAAATTAAATAAAGAATAAAAAGGTACCATTGAAATAAATTTTAAACATATGCTACCCAAAATCGTAGAATGTTAAAGAACTTTCGTCTCGGTGGCAAGAGGGTGAAAACCGAATAAGAAATTTAAGTTTTCTGATAAAATATGAAATAAAAATGAATGATTTTAGAGATTTTGTCGAAGACAGTTAATCGTTAAAATCGAGTGAAATTACCTTTTCCATTAAGAAAGAAAGAAAAGTTAGAAAATATCTTTGAAACCATTGCGATTAGCAGTGCTGAAGCTGAGCGGTTTTCAGCGTAATGAATAATATTAAGTGAATGAATGAATAATGTCGACAATTAAACACGTTACAGATTATGACATCTAAATGGAAAACCATTGCTTCAATTTGATCCGGATCGTTACGTCAAATCATTCCTCTGTAATCATCACTCGGCTATTGAGCAAAGCAGAAGATCGACAACAAATATTAATAAAGTAAATTCTGCGTGGCAATTTTTAGAATAAATTTTTCTTGAATATTTGTGAAATAATTTTTTTTCATGTAATCTGTGATTTTTGTGTACTTTTTCTAGTGTTTGTTTTTTATGTAATATTTGTTTTTATATTGTGGAATGTTTTGTGATAGTTTTTATGTTATTTGTGATATGGGAAATATTTCAGTTATTTTTTATTCGCAATATTAAAACTTTTATCATGAAAAAAAAATGTATCCATTATATTTCCCTAGTTGTTAAAAAAAAAAAAAAATAAAAAAGTTGCACATGTGCCAAGCATGCACAGTAGATGGTTTATGCGGAACATCCTTCACGTTTCTTTTAGGTATTTTGATTTGTATATATTGATTACGAAATAAAAGAGTTTTTTTATTGTAAATATTTTATTGATCATTCACAGATTTTCATAATTTCTGGAAGACAAGATACAATGGATTTATGATAACTAAAGTAAGAGATGTATACTTGCGAGTGCAACGTATCTAAATAGCTTTGTAAAATAGCACCGATTGATGTACCGATCTTGTAGTTGAAGCGACATACTCAGCTGTTAGGGGAACCTAACAATGGTATGTAACGAAAATGCGAGACGAAAAATGAAATTGTTGACAAATATTTGTATTATTGCAATCATACTTATTGCAGTAGTAACATCAGGAAGCATGATTGCGACGTCATAGTATTCAAAAATTCTAAAAAGTTAGAACTCCAGACACTGTCATATCCAGTTATCATAAGGTGAGGCATGATGACTAGGTTTTTAAGTTTTTTTTTTTTTTTAGATAGACCTAGGAACATTTTACACATTCACTTATACGCATGATTAAGAGGGTAATAAGTCGCATCTGTCCATCCCCCTAAATCCACCCCTGACTCGAGATATCATAACAGTCATGAAAAATGTGTCACGCGCTCTAATCACACTACTAGTAGTGCAAGCATGGGAAGCGCCTCTAGGGGAAGCCGTGGATGATGTCATTTCTGTGACCGATCAAATTTACTCGGTAGAAAGTCGGAAAAACTGCGAGCCCATTGTTAAAATATTCACAGTTCACCACTGGGTAAAGGGAAAGGTTTTTGCTTTCATAAAGGTGACTACAGTGGGCTCAGACAGTTTTTAAATTCTATACAATGGGATCGACTGATGATTTTACCAACAGCAAATTCTAAATGGGAAGCATTCAAGGAAGTAACCTTGGAAGCTACTAGGCTTTTTGTCCCAACTAAGAAATACTGTTCACGGTTACATTATTTTAAAGTAAGGCATTCTGCTTGCTTAAGGTCAGTCTTTTGTTAATTTCTGATGCTAATGTTATCATGAAGTATTTTAAAATACTTATTACTCCATTATGGTTTTATGCTTTGATCATTCAGTTTGACAACAAGTAAGTCTGTTATTCAACAAATTCTAGCCATAGGATTCCTCATTTTGAAGTGGAAAACTTTAAGTTAAAAAAACTTCCTGCATTTGCTAGACATCTTTTATATTCAAATATGAATATGATAACACTCAGAGGGATGTGGAATGTGAGAAAATTAACTGTTTCACTTAAACATCTAGAATATAGGTGGAATAGGACCAGGGTATGTCTGCCAGGGGCAAAGGTTGATGACGTTGTAGAGCGGATATCATCTTTTAAGGGCACAAAGGGTGATATAGTTGTACACATTGGCACTAATGATATTAAGAGTAGGAGACCGGCGGAATTACTTAGCAAGTACAGGTCACTGTTGAAAAAAAGCCGTGAATTAGGGTTGAACTTGAAAGTGTCTGCAATTCTGCCCAGACACGATAGGAGGGAGTATATGATGAGAGCCTTGTCGATCAATTCGGCACTGGAGGGATTGTGCAAGGCTCAAGGGGTAGAATTTTTTTCAGCCTGGACTGTACTTGTTAACAGGAGAGATTGCTTCTACAGGGATGGGATACACTTAAATAGAAAGGGTGCAAGAATTTTTGCTGATGCTGTCGAGGCAGTGTTAGGTGGGTCGGAAAACTGCTAGTTGGGGGGGATACAAGGACTAATAGATTAACAGTAGCCACTGGCAGAGGTGGAAGTGATTCTTGCACTGCTTCTATTCAAATGAGCAGAAGTCTGAAAAACAAGATGCAGGATATTTCAGAGACTGCTGGTAGTCATTGCGTTACAAGTAAACACATGGGTTGTGTTAGGGTAGCTAAGAATAGAAACAGGTGCATGTATACCTGCGTGTACACCAATGCTAGGAGTTTGGTAAATAAATTTGATGAATTTGAGGTATTGCTCAAAATATCAAAGGCAGATATTGTTGGGATATCAGAGACGTGGTGTCACACAGATATAAGTAATGCGGAACTGGAATTTGGGGAATACAATGTATATAGAAAGGATAGACAGGACAGGAGGGGAGGAGGGGTTATGCTATTAATTAAGAAACACATAAAGTCAAAGGAAGTGAAGCCAGTTGACATCGATGGACAGGGCAGTGTCGAGTCAGTTTGGTGTGACATAAGCATAGGGAAATCAAAATTGAGAGTAGGAGTGTGCTATAGGCCTAATGACTCTGATGAGTATAATAATATATTGTACAGGGAAATAGAGTGGGCCAGTAAATCAGAGAGTCTTATAATGGGGGATTTTAATTTCCCAGATATTGACTGGAATTTGTGGGTTGGTCACTCGCACACTAGCAAGGCTTTTGTGGATTTATTGGATGATTGTTTTCTACATCAGCATGTTCGTGAGGCAACAAGAGGGAGCAATACTCTTGATCTGATTATCAGTAGTGATTCTTCATGCATTAAGAACCTGCAGATAAATGAACCACTAGGTGGCAGTGATCACAGTGTGTTGAAGTGGGATTTACTCAAGGAGGTAACTACCATCAGAGGTAAAGGGAAGGGTTTTTGTTTTCGTAAAGGCGACTATGATGGTCTGAGACAGTATTTAAATTCTATACAGTGGGACCAACTGATGATGTTACCAACAGCAAACTCAAAATGGGAAGCATTCAAGGAACTAATCTTGGTGGCTACCAGGCTTTACATACCAACTAAGAAATATTGTTCAAGGTTTAGGCCTAAATGGTTGTCAGATGGACTAATGAGACATGTGGCAGAGAAGAAAAATGCATGGGATACATACAAATTAATGGGTGACATGGAAGCCTATGATAGATATAAGTTGGTCTGTAACCAAGTCACAAAGGAGATTAGGCAGGCAAAGGCAGACTACGAAAAATCCTTGGCAAAGGATGCAAAGAAAAACAGAAAGGAGTTCTTTACATACTTGAACTCGAGAAGGAAAGGGATGAATCAGATTGGTCCACTGGATATTGATGGTTCAACAGTTGAGGATCCTGCTCAGGTGGCTAACAATCTAAACGAGTATTTTGCATCTACATTCACGCATGAGGAGTTATTCAGGAAGGAGAATGATGTAGGTAAAGTAAACATTGGCAGTGAGCTGGATGATTTTGTAATAACTGAGAGGAAAGTGGGGGAGAGATTGTTGAGGATAAACATAAAAAAGGCACCTGGGGTGCATGGGATCTATCCAGTTATATTAAAGGAGGCAGCAAAGGAAGTATGCAAACCCCTAGCCATAATTATGAGAGCTTCTTTGGACTCAGGGGAGGTACCCATAGACTGGAGATGTGCAAATGTAACCCCAATTCACAAAGGAGGATCAAAGGCTGACACAAGTAATTATAGACCTGTTAGTTTAACTTCTGTTCCAGGTAAATTAATGGAGGCACTGGTTAAAGAAGCACTGCAGGATCATCTAGACAAGAATTCAGTTATAGCTCAGACGCAGCATGGTTTTGTTAAGGGCAGGTCTTGCCTGACCAATTTGATTGGATACTATGATGTAGTCACAAAAGAACTGGATGCAGGGAATAACTTTGATATTATATATTTGGATCTTAGAAAGGCTTTTGATACTGTTGCACATGGAAGACTGCTGCACAAATTGGAGCAGTGTGGCATTGGAGGCAAATTGCTGCTATGGATAAGGGGATGGTTGAGTGGCAGAAGACAGAGAGTGGTAGTCAATGGACACTGCTCAACGTGGACTAATGTTATTAGTGGAGTTCCTCAAGGTTCAGTGTTGGGTCCATTGTTGTTTTCGGTGTTTATGAATGATATTGATGATGGGATATCAAGTTTAATGTCTAAGTTTGCAGATGATACAAAGGTTGGCAGGGTCGTTAAGGACACTACTGACGCTATGCTGCTGCAACAGGATCTGGAAAAGTTGAACAGATGGGCTGAGAGGTGGCAAATGAAGTTTAACATTGACAAATGTAAAGTACTACATATGGGTAACAGTAACCCCAGAGCAATGTATCAACTCTGCGGTACTACACTGACAGTGGTGGAGAATGAAAAGGACCTGGGGGTAATTGTGCAGGCAGATATGAAGTTCTCTGAGCAGTGCAGACGAGCTGCAAGAGTAGCTCATGGTGTCTTGTCAATGATATACAGGAATTTTTCTAGCAGGGATAAGGAGGTGATTATTCCCTTGTATAAGGCAATGGTTAGGCCACATCTTGAGTACTGTATACAGGTCTGGAGGCCTCATTTCAAGAAGGATGTAGAGCTGCTGGAACGGGTACAGAGAAGGGCAACAAGATTAGTAAATGGAACAAAGGGTTGCTCTTACGAAGAAAGGCTTAAGTTTTGCAAATTACAGAGTCTGGAGACTAGGCACCGGCGAGGTGATCTGATAGAGGTGTATAAGGCTTTGAATGGTTTGAGCATGCTCAATGCCAATGGGATTCTTCATCTTTCTCAGAATAATCACCTCAGAGGGCATAAATTCAAATTGAGGAAGGACGGATGTCGGATAGATGTGCGGAAATTTGCCTTTGGCCAGCGGGTGGTTGGTTGGTGGAACCGACTTCCATCACTTGTTGTTGAAGTTGATAGCCTAAACAAATTTAAAGCTCAACTGGACAGGTATTTCGAACGAATGGAGGGGTGAAATGGGAGAGGGTTTTTTTTTTTTTTTTTTGGCTGATGCTGAATAAGCTTGCTTTCTTGCATCATATGCCTCTACTAATGCTAATGCTAACTTATTGGGTGTAGAATGTGAAGATTAAATTCCAGATCAATGCTTAAATTTATTTTCAGAATTGCAAAGTTGGATGCCTTCTTACTGCATGCTATAATCATGATCATTGACAAACTAGAAATTTACTTAATTTTCCTAATCATAAGGACTTTTTGAACCAATTGGACCTTTGAATTTTTTTAATATTCTTTGTTAATATTGCATTTTCATTTGTAATATTGTTTTTCATTTTAAATGGAAATCTGTCAATCTGTATGTATTTTTTAGTTTTATTTTGGATTTGTTCACCTTCATATGATTTTTTTCAATGGAAAAGAAAGGTGTGTGCGTGTGTGTATGTGTGCCTGTGTGTGTTAGCATTAGCATTAGTAGAGGTATTTGATGCAAGAAAGCAAGCTTATGCAGCATCAGCCAAAAAAAAAAAAAAACCCACTTCCACTTCACCCCTCTGTTCGTTCAAAATACCTGTCCAGCTGAGCCTTAAACTTATTTAGGCTATCAACCTCCACTACAAGGGATGGAAGTCTGTTCCACCAACCAACCACCCGCTGGCTAAAGGCAAATTTCTGCACGTCTATCCTACATCTGGCTTTCCTCAATTTCAATTTATGCCCTTTCAGGTGATTATTCTGAGCTAGAGGAAGAATCCCATCAGCATTGAGCATGCTCAAACCATTCAAGGCTTTATACACCTCTATCAGATCACCTCGCTGGTGCCTAGTCTCCAGATACTGTAATTTGCAAAACTTAAGCCTTTCTTCGTAAGAGCATCCCTTTGTTCCATTCACTAATCTTGTTGCCCCTCTCTGTACTCGTTCCAGCAGCTCTACATCCTTCTTGAAATGAGGCCTCCAGACATGTATACAGTACTCCAGGTGTGGCCTGACCATTGCCTTATACAAGGGAATAATCACCTCCTTATCCCTGCTGGAAAAATTCCTGTATATCATTGACAATACTCCATGAGCTACTCTTGCAGCCCGTCTGCACTGCTCAGAGAACTTCATATCTGCCTGCACAACCACCCCCAAGTCCCTTTCATTCTCTACCACTGTCAGTGTAGTACCACAGAGTTGATACGTTGCTCTGGGGTTGCTGTTTCCCATTTGTAGTTCTTTACATTTGTCAATATTAAACTTCATTTGCCACCTCTCAGCCCATCTGCTCAACCTTTCCAGATCCTGTTGCAGCAGCATAGTGTCAGTAGTGTACTTGACAACCCTGCCAACCTTTGTATCGTCTGCAAACTTGGACATATACCATCATCAATATCATTTATAAATACAGAAAACAATAATGGACCCAACACTGAGCCCTGAGGGACTCCACTAATAACATCAGTCCACAATGAGCAGTGTCCATTGATTACCACTCTCTGTCTTCTCCCCCTCAACCACCCCTTTATCCATAGCAGCAATTTGCCTCCAATGTCACACTGCTCCAATTTGTGTAGCAGTCTTCCATGTGCAACAGTATCAAAAGCCTTTCTAAGATCCAAGTATATAATATCAAAGCTATTCCCTGCATCCAGTTCTTTTGTGACTGCATCATAATATCCAATCAGATTGGTCAGGCAAGACTTCCCCTTAACAAAACCATGCTGTGTCCGAGCTATAACTGAAGCCTTGTCTAAATGATCCTGCAGTGCTTCTTTAACCAGTGCCTCCATTAACTTTCCTGGAACAGAAGTTAAGCTCACAGGTCTATAATTACTTGTGTCAGCCTTTGATCCTCCTTTGTGAATTGGTGTCACATTTGCACATCTCCAGTCTATGGGTACCTCCCCTGAGTCCAAGGAAGCTCTCATAATTATGGCTAAGGGTTTGCTTACTTCCATTGCTGCCTCCTTTAATATAACTGGATAGATCCCATCCACCCCCCCCCAGGTGGCTTTGTGTTTATCTTCAACAGTTTCTCCTCCACTTTACTCCCAGTTATTTCAAGATTCTGTAGCTTACTGCTAGAGTTGAATACACCTCTGGCATTCCCCTTGCTGAATAACTCCTCATGTGTGAATGTCGATGCAAAATATTCATTTAGTTTGTTAGCTACCTGAGCAGGATCATCAACAGTTGACCCATCAATATCAAGTGGACCAATCTGATTCATCCCCTTCCTTTTAGAGTTTACATAAGTAAAGAACTCTTTGCTGTTTTTCTTTGCATCCCTTGCCAAGGATTTCTCGTAATCTGCCTTCGCCTGCCTAACCTCCTTTGTAACTTGGTTGCATATCAACTTGTATCTCTCATAGGCTTCTCTGTCATGTGTTAATTTGTAAGTATCCCATGCATTTTTCTTCTCTGCCATATGCCTCATTAGTTCATCTGACATCCATTTTGGCCTAAACCTTGAACAATATTTCTTAGTTGGTATGTAAAGCCTAGTAGCTTCCAAGATTAATTCTTTGAATGCTTCCCATTTTGAATTTGCTGTTGGTAACATCATCAGTTGGTCCCACTGTATAGAATTTAAATACTGTCTCAGTCCATCGTAGTCACCTTTACGGAAGCAACAACCCTTCCCTTTATCCCTAATGGTAGTTACCTCTTTAGTAAATCCCACTTCAGCACACTGTGATCACTGCTACCTAGTGGTTCATTTATCTGCAGATTCTTAATGCATGAAGAATCACTGCTGATAATCAAATCAAGAGTATTACTCCCTCTAGTTGCCTCCCGAACATGCTGATGTAGAAAACAATCATCCAATAAATCCACAAAAGCCCTGCTAGTGTGTGAGTGACCAGCCCCCAAATTCCAGTCAATATCTGGGAAATTAAAATCTCCCATTATAAGACTCTCTGATTTACTGGCCCACTCTATTTCCCTGTACAGTTTCTTATTATACTCATCAGAGTCATTAGGCCTATAGCACACTCGTACTCTCAATTTTGATCTCCCAATGCTTATGTCACACCAAACTGACTCAACACTGCACTGTCCAGCGATGTCGACTGGCTTCACTTCCTTGGTTTTTATGTGTTTTTTAACTAATAGCATAACCCCTCCCCCCTTCCTATCCTGTCTATCCTTTCTGTAGACGTTGTCCCCAAATTCCAGTTCTGCATTCCTTATATCTGTGTGACACCATGTCTCTGATATCCCAACAATATCTGCCTTTGATGTTTTGAGCAAAACCTCAAATTCATCAAATTTATTTACTAAACTCCTAGCATTGGTGTACACGCAAGTATACCTGCACCTGTTTCTATTCTTAGCTACCCGAACACAACCCATGTGCTTACTTGTACCGCAATGGCTCCCAGCAGTCTCTGAAATATCATGCATCTTGTTTTCAGGCTTCTGCTCATTCTAATAGAAGCAGTGCAAGAATCTCTTTCACCTCTGCCAGTGGCTACTGTCAATCTACTGGTCTTTGTCTCCCCCAAAGCTAGCAGTTTTCCGACCCACCTAACACTGCCTCGATAGCATCAGCAAATATTCTTGCACCCTTTCTATTTAAGTGTATCCCATCCCTGTAGAAGCAATCTCTCCTGTTAACAAGTACAGTCCAGGCTGAAAAAAATTCTACCCCTTGAGCCTTGCACAATCTTTCCAGGGCCGATCTTTCCGTGTTATGAAATAATGAGACTGTTTCAATGAAATAAATATAATGAAATGTTTCGTACCTTACAAGTTATTCCCTTCAAAATTACCTTGGGCTTGTGTACAATGTTCCATATGCTTCTTCCAAGCATACATTTCTGGAAGTCATCTTCTGTAAGCCCTTTTAACACTTTGGCCATTTTTTTCTGAAGGACTAAAAATGAGTTAAGTATACATTTCAGTTTAGGGAAAAAGAAAAAAAAAATTCCAAGTGGCTAGTCTGATGAGTAGGATGCATGCTCGCAAATTGTGATTTTTTTTTTTTTTTTTTTTGGCCAGTAGCTGACAAACAGTGTGTGTGTTTTGTGCTGGAGCATTGTCTTGATTTAGTATCTAACTATCCTCCCACAATTCAGATCTCTTTCTTCAAATTTTGATCTCTGTTTCTGTGGTACGTCATATTCAATCAATAATAATAAATAATATAGATTAAGATTTGAATTTTGGTTATAAAGATTAGACCAAATGATAAATAATGATAAACTTATTGTTATTGTAAAGAATACTGCTTATTGTTGACTAGGGTAAACAGTTAATTTTATTATATAAGAAATATAGCTAACCCTCGAATTGCATGATTTCGGTTTTGCACGGTCGAAAAAATGCTACAAATTTACATTTTACCCGGTACAATTTCAGTTTAACATGGTTTAAGAATAACAAAAAAAATAAAATTTGTGTGTTGTATTAAAAAGCTATGCATGTGCCCTGTAGCCATTTGTAGTGTACATCTATTGAGTATGTCATGGCAGTTGTTATTCAACTGTTACTGTACACTGAGGTATCGGTTTGCCAGACACACATGCCTGGAATATTTAGATGCGATAATTAAGCTGTAAAATAATATTATATTCTATACAATATGAATTTAAATGATCTATTATTATAAGCATATAACTGGTCCACTAGCTAATTTAAGTACTACTGTATTTGTTAATGTAAATTGTTTGAAAAGAATATAAGCAGACAATTGTTCAAACATTGCTATATATACTGTACCTGAGCTTTGAAATTCTTTTATTGATAGACAATGCTCCAGGGCATTTGGCAAATTTATATCATAAAAATGTGAAAGTAATTTTCTTATCACCCAACACTACATCACTGATCCAACCAGTTGACCAGGGTATTTTACAGTTAGTCCCTGACTTACGTAAATTTTTTTTGGTAAAACTGTAAAGATGCTTTCTGTATAATTTTTAAGAGTGAAGTTGAATGAAGGAACAATAAGTATAAATTTTTATCTTTGTTCCCATGCAAACTATGTTGGATAATAACTTGCAGCGTAACTAGAATCTAGGTAAATAACTAGAGTTAACATTTCATTTTCTGCTTTAAAAATTCTGAAGAAATATTCGACATGTGTTTGAAACAGGTGAACTACATCGAAGCACTTCAGAGAAACCCTCACAATGTTCAAGCCACATGAACTGTGTCCCATCAACTATTTCTTTGGAGAATTACACTCTAGCCCTTCATCTCTACATCCTTTCCTTCCTTTCTTTCTGGATTGTAGAGTCAGTTCAGTTTTGTTTGAGAGCGAAGTGAGAGCTGTCGTTTGCATTTGTATGTAATATTTGTTACACATAGAGTTATTGTGGTGAATTTGAAATTCGTCTTGTCTAACCATTTTCAGTGACTTCACATCAAACTATCATTGTGTAGTGCATGTTGCATTTGCATGCCATAAGGTGTAACAGCATCTCTAGTAACTTAACTCTGAAGTTCTTTAAAGAAAATTTCATTTTGAATACTTGAATACTTTCAAAGCCAAAATAAACTGCAGGAAATTTCATAATTTTTAATAGAGTTTCAAACAACCCACAGCATAAAAACATAGTCTGATGCCAAAAAAAATTACAGAATTGACATTTTCTGTATTATTAATTTGGTAATATCGAGATTGACATGCCATTTTGAATCCTTGCCCAATATTTATAACTTATTTGTAATTCTATGGACCTTTTGGGATTTAATAGATAAACAAATAAAAACCTCAGCACAAAAATAACAACAGAAATATGCAAAAGATATTTCACACAAAATGTTTGATGAACTGGCTTTTGTAAAGAAAATTTACAGAATAAACTTTAGTTCAGAACTAACTCTAGTGAATTTGCTACAGAATATATTGGAAACTATTCTAATTGAGTCGTTTCCAAATTTTTCCATAGCACTTAGAATATTTTTGAGTCTACTCACTTCTGTTGCTTGAAAAAAGTTTTAGCGTCATGAAAAGAGTGAAGAATTTTAAAAGATCTACAATTTCTGGAGAAAGGCCAAATGGGTTATCACTTCATATAAATTCTGGCATTGCACAGGCAATAGATTTTAAGTATAATAAAGAAATTTGCAAAAAATAGAGCTCAAAAAGCATTTTTAAAATAATTTAAATTCATTTCCAATTTCAATTTGGGTAATGTTATTCAGGTCATCAAATTATGTCTCAGATAAATGTAAATTATATAGAAATTGCGCAACGTTGTAGCGATAAGTAATTTCTGTTATATAAATTAAAGTTTCCTTTGTAAGTGGTGAAAAATCTGTTTTTATTTGTTTTATTGATTTTATGTCTTTTGGAGTGGGATGGGGCCCCCACATTTATGACTGGCCTGAGCCCCAGCATCTCTTTCAGGCCCTGCATACATACACATACATAAAATGTGCACATGATGTTGTTAGATTACCAGCATCACTTTCTGAGTTAAAAAAAATTTATAATGTTTAAAATGAGTAATATATTTATCATTTTTCATTGGTCCTTTGATCTTGTTATAACTGAGTCTGATTGTGTTTATTATATATTCCAAAAATGTTTTATTGTATATATATTATTTTTATCCATTAAAGTAAAGGCAGCCATTTAAAAAAAAAAATCATTCAGCAGTTTGTTTTAACTCTTTAAACAGGGCTGTAACAGTTTCCTTATATTGCAGATTAAACAGCTTTTTTTACATATATTTCTTTTAAGTTTTTATTTTTTATTTTGCTCTTATTGCATGCTGTGGACCAGTTTGCATATCATTGTTGGAAACAGATGTACTTGTATATGGCATTTGATAATATTTTATGTTATTTTAACTTTTCTTCACTGTGGAAATATTGTGCATTGTTGGCATGTTTTCATTGGTGACTATGCTGTTGTTTTTTTATTTAAACTTCCTTTTTCTGTAAAACATATGTAATATGTTTTTTTACATGGAAGGGCATGTTATATTTTATTTTATTTGTTATTATTATTATTTTTTTATTATAAAGTATGCATTATAATTTAATGAGTATGGTGCATTGAGTAGCTGACCTCAGTTCTGTTAGCTTAATTTTGGTTATGTTTATGCATGTGTCTTCTTTCACATTTTCAGGATGCTATTTTCTTTGAAAACTTGTTAGCGAAACAGCAAGAGACTTTTGGCTTTAACTTGGCTCAGTTCTTAGACACAGATGAAGAACGACCACATGGACTGTCCGATTCTGTCAGAATGACTTTGATTAGCGTGCAGAAGATTCTAATTTATCTTGGTGATCTAGCTCGTTACAGGGAACAAGCTTATGGTACTACTAATTATGGGAAAGCTCGCAGGTAATCCAGTTAAACACAATAATTTGAATTATGATATAAACCTTGTTACAAATTTTAAAATAGCCATGTTCTTTACATAGATTAATCACAGTTGATTGTAATAAATTTTATTTTAAGGTTCCTTAATTTCTTAACAGTTAAGGAATAAAAGATCTCTGAGGACCCTGCTTAGACTCTCCTGTGCCAAAGCCTAAGAAATGCAGATAGCAACACCTACATCTATACAAACCTTTCTATAGAATTTGACTACAGATGAGTAACATAAGGCAAAATGTTACCAGTGGAATTGACAATGCTGGAATTCGTATTTAAAATTGTTAATCAGATAGAAGGTTTCAAGGTAGTGTATGAGTTGGCAATTGAGGGACTTCTCCATTACTTAGGAAAAAAGCAAGGGTATATGCAGTGGGATAAAAATTGGAAAGAGGGATTTGTTCACCCTTTTTAGGAATTAGCTGGATATGAGCATATTTCCATGCAGAAGGAAAAAGATTAGTGGAAAAAGACTTGCTTTTGTAAAAAAGTACAAAGGCAAGACAAAACATAACTCAGGAGAGTTAACCATACTGTATTGTAGAAATAGCCTTTTCAGTAAGAATAGTTAGAATGGCTATAACACTTAAACATATGATTAATATAAAAGATAGCTACAGATCAAGAATTAAAAAAAAAAAAGAAAAAAAGATAAATGCACAATATGTATGTATTCTGTGATTCCAAAACATGACTGATAGTGGGTGTAAGCTGATCAAAAGATGTATGGTTAAACGTGTTTTTTAAGTAAGTTAGTATTAGTAATGGCAAACAATGCAAGAAAGCAAGCTTATACAACATCAGTCTGGGAAAAAAAACACTCACACTTTCAGTATAACCTGTTCATCCCCTTCAGTAGCTTTCCTATATGAGGTAATTTTCTTTGGTGATTTTAATATTCACAATTCCAGCTGGCTTCAGTTTTCTAGTCACATAACCCAGCTGGTCAAGATTCTGAGGCTTTTGCAATTACTAATGATCTCGCACAGACTGTTTATTTAACTACCAGGATACCAGACAATCCTAAACACACAGCCAACATTGTTGATCTTTTCTCATGAACAACCCTTCCAAGTACACGGTCGAGGTGAGTGGTCCATTAGGAACCTCAGATCACAACTTGGTGATGGTCTCTTCTCCAATGGAGCCTTTCTCTTTTAGCATTCTCAGCCTCATGTTGTTTGACATCAAAATAAGACAAAATGGGATGATCTGTGAGATTTCTTTTCTTCTTTTCCTTGGTCAGATTACTATTTCAAATCCTCTTATTTGAAACAGTAATCAACATTTGCTCAGATCATACCAGGGAAATTATTCTTGTAGGGATCAAATCTTTTATTCAACCTTAAAATCTCATAATTTATTGGAAAACCTTAGTTTTTCAGTAAATGTGCTACAGCTGTTCAAGATGTGTATTGCAATTAGCTTTCATCAAATTCTCTAGGCTTATGAATTTTCTATATTTCATAGGAGAAAGAGAGGTTTATTCTCTAGGCTCTCTTTCTGCCTATGCTAAAGCTCATTCCAATTGCAAATCAGTTAATAATCAGTCCGAACTGGACTTTGAACAGGCTAAGAGTAGCAAACTTGGATCTTGTTCAAATGGTAGTCAAGCATTCTAGTCTCTTGCTAAAGCCAGTGATGAGCTGGAGCCAGTTCACATGAACTGATTGTTAAAATTTTCATAATCTGCAAACTGGTTATTTTGAAATTTTTGGCTTTTACGAAAATTTGTAATTTTCTTAAAAACTGAATAATCTTATAAAATGGTATAGAAAATTTGGCGCACAAAATGAACTTCAAATGCAAAGGAATGCAAATTTCTAGTACAGTAGTTAGAGAGCTGTTTCTATAACAGCACATGTGCTTCTTATTTGTTGCAGGCTGCTAAACGCATTCAAGTTTGTCCTGACGTGAGACTTCTGTTGGAATGAGCAGAAGCCTGGAAAACAAGATGCAGGATATTTCAGAGACTGCTGGGAGTCATTGCAGTACAAGTAAACACATGGATTGTGTTAGGGTACCTAAGAATAGGAACAGGTGCATGTATACTTGCGTGTACACCAATGCTAGGAGTTTGGTAAATAAATTTTATGAATTTGAGGTATTGCTCAAAACGTCAAAGGCAGATATTGTTGGGATATCAGAGAATGGTGTCACACAGACATAAGCAGTGCAGAATTGGAATTTGAGGAGAACAATGTGTACAGAAAGGATAGACAGGATAGGAAGGGAGGAGGGGTTATGCTATTAATTAAGAAACACATAAAATCCAAATCCAAGGAAGTGAAGCCAGTTAACATCACTGGACAGTGCAGTGTTGAGTCAGTTTGGTGTGACATAACCATTGAGTGATCAAAATTGAGAGTAGGAGTGTGCCTCTGAGTAGGAGTTGGCCTAATGCCTCTGATGGGTATAATAAGAAACTGTACATGGAAATAGAGTGGGCCAGTAAATCAGAGAGTCTTATTATGGGGGATTTTAATTTCCCAGACATTGACTGGAATTTATGGGTTGGTCACCCACACACTAGCAAGGCTTTTGTGGATTTATTGGATGATGAATGCCAGAGCTTGCACTTGGTCATCACGGAACACAGCGGCAACCCCCAAGGCAGAATGCGCTGGTCCCAAAGGAACTAGTAGTTGTTGGTGACTCTATTGTCAGGGAAACGGGAAACATGCTTTGTAAAAAGGATAGGTGGAATAGGACCAGGGTATGTCTGCCAGGGGCAAAAGTTGATGACGTTGTAGAGCGGATATCATCTTTTAAGGGCACAAAAGGTGATATAGTTGTACACGTTGGCACTAATGACATTAAGAGTAGGAGACCGGCGGAATTACTTGACAAGTACAGGTCACTGATGAAAAAAAGCCGTGAATTAGGGTTGAAATTGAAAGTGTCTGCAATTCTGCCCAGACACGATAGGAGGGAGTATATGATGAGAGCCCTGTCAATCAATTCGGCCCTGGAAAGATTGTGCAGGGCTCAAGGGGTAGAATTTTTTTCAGCCTGGTCTGTACTTGTTAACAGGAGAGACTGCTTCTACAGGGATGGGATACACTTAAATAGAAAGGGTGCAAGAATGTTTGCTGATGCTATCGAGGCAATGTTAGGTGGGTCGGAAAACTGCTAGATTGGGCTTTTGTGGATTTATTGGATGATTGTTTTCTACATCAGCATGTTCGGGAGGCAACTAGAGGGAGTAATACTCTTGATTTGATTATCAGTAGTGATTCTTCATGCATTAAGAATCTGCAGATAAATGAACCACTTGGTGGCAGTGATCACAGTGTGCTGAAGTGGGAGTTACTCAAAGAGGTAACTACCATTAGGGGTAAAGGGAAGGGGTATTGCTTTCGTAAAGGCGACTACAATGGACTGAGACAGTATTTAAATTCTATACAGTGGGATCAACTGATGATATTGCCAACAGCAAATTCAAAATGGGAAGCATTCAAAGAACTTATCGTGGAAGCTACTAGGCTTTACATACCAACTAAGAAATATTGTTCAAGGTTTAGGCCTAAATGGTTGTCAGATGAACTAATGAGGCATATGGCAGAGAAGAAAAATGCATGGGATACATACAAATTAACACGTGACACGGACTCCTATGATAGATACAAGTTGATCTGTAACCAAGTTACAAAGGAGGTTAGGCAGGCGAAGGCAGATTACGAGAGATCCTTGGCAAGGGATGCGAAGAAAAACAGCAAAGAGTTCTTTACTTATGTAAACTCTAGAAGGAAGGGGATGAATCAGATTGGTCCACTTGAGATCGATGGGTCAACTGTTGATGACCCTGCTCGGGTAGCTAACAAACTAAATGAATATTTTGCATCGACATTCACACATGAGGAGTTATTCAGCGAGGGGAATGCCAGAGGTGTATTCAACTCTAGCAGTAAGCTAGAGAATCTTGTATTAACTGAGAGCAAAGTGGAGGAGAAATTGTTGAAGATAAACACAAGAAAGGCACCTGGGGTGGATGGGATCTATCCAGTTATATTAAAGGAGGCAGCAAAGGAGGTAAGCAAACCCTTAGCCATAATTATGAGAGCTTCCTTGGACTCAGGGGAGGTACCCATTGACTGGAGATGTGCAAATGTGACCCCAATTCACAAAGGGGGATCAAAGGCTGACACAAGTAATTATAGACCTGTGAGTTTAACTTCTGTTCCCGGAAAATTAATGGAGGCACTGGTGAAAGAAGCACTGCAGGATCATCTAGACAAGACTTCAGTTATAGCTAGGACACAGCATGGTTTTGTTAAGGGGAAGTCTTGCCTGACCAATTTGATTGGATACTATGATGCAGTCACAAAAGAACTGGATGCAGGGAATAACTTTGATATTATATACTTGGATCTTAGAAAGGCTTTTGATACTGTTGCACATGGAAGACTGCTGCACAAATTGGAGCAGTGTGGCATTGGAGGCAAGTTGCTGCTATGGATAAAGGGGTGGTTGAGGGGGAGAAGACAGAGAGTGGTAATCAATGGACACTGCTCATCGTGGACTAATGTTATTAGTGGAGTCCCTCAGGGATCAGTATTGGGGCCTTTATTGTTTTCTGTATTTATAAATGATATTGATGATGGTATATCAGGCTTAATGTCCAAGTTTGCAGACGATACGAAGGTTGGCAGGGTTGTCAAGGACACTACTGACACTATGCTGCTGCAACAGGATTTGGAAAGGTTGAGCAGATGGGCTTCGAGGTGGCAAATGAAGTTTAACATTGACAAATGTAAAGTACTACATATGGGAAACAGCAACCCCAGAGCAACGTATCAACTCTGTGGTACTACACTGACAGTGGTAGAGAATGAAAGGGACCTGGGGGTGGTGGTGCAGGCAGATATGAAGTTCTCTGAGCAGTGCAGACGAGCTGCAAGAGTAGCTCATGGTGTATTGTCAATGATATATAGGAATTTTTCTAGCAGGGATAAGGAGGTGATTATTCCCTTGTATAAGGCAATGGTCAGGCCACACCTAGAGTACTGTATACAGGCCTGGAGGCCTCATTTCAGGAAGGATGTAGAGCTGCTGGAACGAGTACAGAGAAGGGCAACTAGATTGGTGAATGGGACAAAGGGGTTCTCTTACGAAGAAAGGCTTAAGTTTTGCAAATTACAGTGTCTGGAAACTAGGCACCAGCGGGGTGATCTGATAGAGGTGTACAAAGCCTTGAATGGTTTGAGCATGCTCAATGATGATGGGATTCTTCCTCTAGCTCAGAAAAATCACCTGAGAGGGCATAAATTCAAATTGAGGAAAGACAGATGTAGGATAGATGTGCGGAAATTTGCCTTTAGCCAGCGGGTGGTTGGTGGGTGGAACAGACTTCCATCCCTTGTCGTGGAAGTTGATAGCCTAAATAAGTTTAAGGCTCAGCTGGACAGGTATTTCGAACGAACAGAGGGGTGAAGTGGAAGTGGTTATTTTGATTTATTTATGTTACTTTTTTTTTTTTTTTTTTTTTTGGCTGATGCTGCATAAGCTTGCTTTCTTGCATCAAATGCCTCTACTAATGCTAATGCTAATGATTGTTTTCTACATCAGCATGTTCGGGAGCAACTAGAGGGAGTAATACTCTTGATCTGATTATCAGCAGTGATTCTTCATGCATTAAGAATCTGCAGATAAAGGAACCACTAGGTGGCAGTGATCACAGTGTGCTGAAGTGGGATTTACTCAAAGAGGTGACTACCATCAGGGGTAAAGGGAAGGGTTTTTGCTTTCATGAAGGTGACTACGATGGTCTGAGACAGTATTTAAATTCTATACAGTGGGACCAACTGATGATGTTATCAACAGCAAATTCAAAATGGGAAGCATTCAAAGAACTTATCTGGGAAGCTACAAAGTTTTTCATACCAACTAAGAAATATTGTTCAAGGTTTAGGCCAAAATGGATGTCAGATGAACTAATGAGACATATGGCAGAGAAGAAAAATGCATGGGATACGTATAAATTAACACGTGACACAGAAGATTACGATAGATATAAGCTGACCTGTAACCAAGTTACAAAGGAGGTTAGGTATGCGAAAGCAGATTACGAGAAATCTTTGGCAAAGGATGCAAAGAAAAACAGCAAAGAGTTCTTTACTTATGTAAACTCTAGAAGGAAGGGGATGAATAAGATTGGTCCACTTGATATCAATGGTTCAACTTTTGATGATTCTGCTCAGGAGTTGATGAATATTTTGCATCGACATTCACACATGAGGAGTTATTCAGCGAGGGGAATGCCAGAGGTGTATTCAATTCTGACAGTAAGCTAGATAATCTTGTAATAACTGAGAGTAAAGTGGAGGAGAAATTGTTGAAGATAAACACAAGAAAAAGCACCTATGGTGGATGGGATCTATCCAGTTATATTAAAGGAGGCAGCAAAAGAAGTAAGCAAACCCTTAGCCATAATTATGAGAGCTTCCTTGGACTCAGGGGAGATACCCATAGACTGGAAATGTGTAAATGTGACCCCAATTCACAAAGGAGGATCAAAGGCTGACACAAGTAATTACAGACCTGTGAGTTTAACTTCTGTTCCCAGAAAATTAATGGAGGCACTGGTTAAAGAAGCACTTCACGATCATCTAGACAAGACTTCAGTTATAGCTCGGACACAGCATGGTTTTGTTAAGGGGAAGTTTTGCCTGACCAATTTGATTGGATACTATGATGCGGTCACAAAAGAACTGGATGCAGGGAATAACTTTGATATTATATATTTGGATCTTAGAAAGGCTTTTAATACTGTTGACCATGGAAGACTGCAGCACAAATTGGAGCAGTGTGGCATTGGAGGCAAATTACTGCTATGGATAAAGGGATGGTTGAGGGGGGGAAGACAGAGAGTGGTAATCAATGGACACTGCTCATTGTGGACTAATGTTATTAGTGGAGTTCCTCAGGGTTCAGTGTTGGGTACATTTTTGTTTTCTGTATTTATAAATGATATTGATGATGGTATATCAAGCTTAATGTCCAAGTTTGCAGACGATACAAAGTTGGCAGGGTTGTTAAGGACACTACTGATGCTATGCCGCTGCAACAGGATCTGCAAAGGTTGAGCAGATGGGCTGAGAGGTGGCAAATGAAGTTTAACATTAACAAATGTAAAGTACTACATATGGGAAACAGCAACCCCAGAGCAACGTATCAACTCTGTAGTACTACATTGACAGTGGTAGAGAATGAAAAGGACCTGGGGGTAATTGTGCAGGTAGATACGAAGTTCTCTGAGCAGTGCAGACGGGCTGCAAGATTAGCTCATGGTGTCTTGTCAATGATATACAAGAATTTTTCTAGCACGGATAAGGAGGTGATTATTCCCTTGTATAAGGCAATGGTCAGGCCACACCTTGAGTACTGTATACAGGTCTGGAGGCCTCATTTCAAGAAGGATGTAGAGCTGCTGGAACGAGTACAGAGAAGGGCAACCAAGATTAGTGAATGGTACAAAGTGGTGCTCTTACGTAGAATGGCTTAAATTTTGCAAATTACAGTGTCTGGAGACTAGACACCGGCGAGATGATCTGATAGAGGAATATAAAGCTTTGAATGGTTTGAACATGCTCAATGCTGATGGGATTCTTCCTCTTGCTCAGAATAATCACCTGAGGGCATAAATTCAAATTGAGGAAAGACAGATGTAGGATGGATGTGCGGATATTTGCCTTTAGCCAGCGGGTAGTTGGTTGGTGGAACAGACTTCCATCCCTTGTTGTGGAAGTTGATAGCCTAAATAAATTTAAGGCTCAGCTGGACAGGTATTTTGATCGAACAGAGGGGTGAAATGGAAGTGTTTTTTTGGCTGATGCTAAATAAGTTGCTTTCTTGCATCATATGCCTAAACTAATGCTAATACTTGCTTAACTGTTTTGTTATATAATTCAACATGACCTGTCATAGTTGGTCTCTTTGTTTCTGGTAAATTGCATGTGATATTTCAGTGTGTAGTACTAACTGGGCAGTTGTTATCAGATTGAAGTTTTCTATTTAATATTATTTTTCCTTTATAATGAAATGCCAGAAAAGCATTAATGATTGGTTTTCCAATAAAATGACAAAATCATTAGTCAGAAATTCTAGTAGTGAAAATAGGAGTTTAAATACTGAAAATACACACAGATGACATTAATTTTGGTGATGAAAACAACTTAAATGTTGAATCGATCTGAAAATGTATCCACAATGGAAAAGGAGTTATGCAATTTTGAAAATTTATTGTGATTGTTGGACTTCTGAGCAGGTACAATATTTTTTAAAGAAATATAATGCTTGATAATTAAAAAGCAAAAAACTTGGCTGTTCCCGCTGTGCAGATACATCACATTTGGGGGTCACTGGAGGAAAATCTTTGTTAATTTCTTCAGAATGGCGAAAGTGTGCTATTAAATCATCTGGAATTGATAAAAAAAAAAAAAAAGTTCAACAAGCTTCACTAAAGAAAAAAAATTTAGGAACATTTTGAATCAAGCTCTCATTTGAGAGTTATAATTATTTAAAATTAATTTAAAAAGAATCTCTCACTACAGTGATTGATAAGCTTGTAAAAAAAAAATTACCACAACAAGCAAAATTTTCAACATAGTTTACAGCTTAATAAAAAGAAACCAACCAATATCATCTATGAAGGATGAAATAGAGCTAGAAATTAAGAATGAAATTGATTTAGGGAACTCTTTACATTCTCAATTTTCAATTGCTGAATTAATAAGAAAAATGTTTTAGTAAAATCATTGAAAATAATTCAAAGATTTGTATCATTGTTGATAAAGCTTTTACAATTTCAAGCAAAACTGTGCTTTTAATTCTTATAAAATGTGAATTAGAATCAACTAAAGCAGAAATTATTTATTATGCTTTGAGAAATTGGTTAACCAACACAGGTTTTAACAGAGAATATTTAAAGAAAAATTTAATTGGATTTTGTTCTGATGGCATGAGCACCATGCTTGGACATAAATCTGGAGTTTTTACAAGATTGATTCAAGATTTTCCAAACATTATAATTTGACATTGTTTGAATCATCACCTACAAACTGGCTTTAGATGATGCTGTAAATGACATAAATGAAATAAGATATAATGAAATAATAAATAAAATGAAATATAAATGAAATTAAATGCAAATGATATAAATGAAATAATTAGCTCTGCAAATTGCAGCTTCTGGAGGCCAGGCGGGTGGTAGATGACTTTCATCAACCGGTGAAATACCACCACTTTGCTTATTGGAGGCTTGAAGTGGTGAAACCCATGTTTAGTCTCTAGAGCAAAGTTTCCGGCATCCCCCCCCCCCATACTTCTCCTTCAACCCATGCACGGTACTAAGTACTATAGGTTTTGATACCTTTCGTGTTTGGGGTTCTCATAAAAAAAAAAAAAAAAAAAAAAGGCACCTGCGAGGTGATCTAATTCAGGTGTATAAGGCCTTGAATGGATTGAGCAAGCTCAGTGCTAATGGGATTCTTGCTCAGATTACTCTCCTGAGGGGGCATAAATTCAAATTGAGGAAAGACAATTGTAGAATAGATGTGCGGAAATTCGCCTTTGGACAGTGGGTGGTTGATAGTTGGAACAAACTTCCATCTGTTGTAATGGAGGTCAGCAACTTAAATAAGTTCAAGGCAGAACTAGACAAACATTTGGAGTTAATGGATGGGTGAAATGGGAAGGGTTTTTTTTTTTTTTTCTTTTTCTTTTTTGGCTGATGCTATATAAGCTTGCTTTCTTGCATCATATGCCTCTACTAATGCTAAGCCATTTTAAGATTTTTCTTTTTTTGGAGAAGATTTATGCAATTTTTCATCACTCAAATAAGTCAGAACTTAAACAGTTTCTAAAGAAGTATACATCGAAATCATCAAAAGGCATGTTTCTGGTCCATAATGGGTTTCTTGTAGCCTCAGATCCATCAAAGTAGTCTGAAGAGTGTATCCATCTCTTTATAATTACTTTTTCAAAATATAAGAAATTTTCCGGAATAGAAAAAAAGATTGAAAAACCAAAGTGTTTTTAAAAGACCTGGCATAATGATTGGCATTTTGGATGAACTTGCATTATTATCAAATGCACTGCAAATGAGACAGTTAAGTTTAGGAAAGGCAAATAAGCTAATCAAATGAATGATTCATTTTTTCATATAATAAAAGATATTTTGGTATTCATGAAAATAAAATTAATGAAATGTTAGAAAGTGATGCCTTTAAATGCATAGAGTTTGAAGATAATGTAAGGTTTAAATCATTGCCGCAAGACAAAGTCATAGATTGTATTATTGAAAAATGAAGGCAAGATTTTTAACCAAAAATCACATTAAATATAAAGAAGGTAATTTAGGTTATTCTAGTATTTTAGGTAATACCCCTAAAATAGTTGAATTTTTTATTCAGTGGATCTCACTTCATGGAATATTGAAGGAGTCATGTTACTCTAGAAACCGGGAAAAGAAACAGTGCATGAATTAAATAAATTCATAAAATTTGAAGTCAATTTAAATGATTTTCGTGCCTGTGTAAAGAATAAAGTTCAATTAAAAAATCTTCCTGACTGGAAACAATATGGAAAACAAAGCAAATTATGAACACAATTGCAATTTCTTCTGCAGAAGCAGGAAGTGCTTGTTTTGTTGATGAATATTATTTGTAGTGATAAAAGGGCAAATTTAGCAATTAAACATAATTCAAACTTTATGACCATCAATTTGTTGGGGAAACCACTAAGTTTCTGGAATGCAGTGCTGTATGTTAAATCATGGATGGTAAGTCATTGATCCACATAAGACAACAGAGCTTGTGTATCCAACCAGATTATGGTGAAGATCAAGAAGCTATTTGGAAATTACTACATAATTAGTAATAAAGTATGTATTTAAATGCTCTTTAAAATAATAATTTCTTTATTTGTTTTATCAGGAAGCTACTTATTAATTACTATCTATTAAGTAATAAATAATGTACTTCAGTATTCTTTAAAATATTGTTTATTGCATTGTGCACTGCATTTCAATATGATTATATTACACTTTTTTAAATAACTTTAAATAGCTCATGTGTAATATTTCATAATACAAGAATGATGGGCGTTTGCTTACTCATATATCTTTGTTTTCATTTCAAATGTACATATTTTAAATTGGTTTAACGAAGCAATACCTTTTTCTATTATAATAAACATGTCAAAATGTTTTTTTTTTTTATTGTTATTGTTAAGTATGACTCAAGCAATTACCATTGACATTTCAAAGTCTTTTGATTGTGTTTGGCATAAAGGTCTTCTAAATAAGCTTCCATCCTATGTAAGGTTTGGCAACAGTTTTTTTATAATTGGGTATCCAGTTTTTCTCTCTGAACCTTCACTGCAGGTAATGGTAGATTGCTCACTGTCTTCTAATATCTCCACTAATGCAGGTGTTCCTCAAGTTCTCAAATATCCACTACCAATTCTTTAAATGCTGATCTCCAGGTAATTCTCCAGTGGAGCAAAGATAACTTAGTTGATTTCAATCCTTTTAAAACTCGGTCCTTTCTTATATCCTTCAAAAAGGTTTCTTCTGCTCCTATGCTTATCTTTGATGACTCTGATTTCTAGACAAGGTCACATATCTGTATTGGGGATTACCCTGACTTTTAATCTCTCTCTCTCTCTCTGCATAAGTACATCACAAATATTGCTTCCTCTGCATCTAAAAAATTGGGATTTTCTTTCCCTCTCTGCATTAATTTTTTTTCCAAACAGCTAGTCACTCTGTACAAATCTGCTCTACCATGGAATATTCTTCCCACATTTGAGGCAGTGCCCCCAAAACCTCTCTCAAGCTACTAGATTCCATTCAAAAGAGGGCAGTTGAGTTAATTAATGACCTATCTCCTACAAAACTACTCCACTCTCTGTCTCATAGAAATTCTGCTTCTGCTGCATCTAGATACTTCCTTTTGAATTGGCTTCTATGATTCTCACTCTGTCTTCTAAACCAGTCTGAACACATACCACAACCATTCAGCAACCTTTTACTGTCCAACTTCAGACGCATAGAACCAACTTTTCTTCTTCCTCATTTTATTTCTTCAACTTTTCTTTTCTGAAATAATAACCTCCCTTCACACATATTTCCTCAAAATTATAATCTACAGAAATTCAAGTTTAATATCAGCAAGTGTCTGCTTTCATCTTCTCAATCTTCAACCCAAGCACAGTATTATAGGGTCTAATACCTTTCATGTTTTGGTTTTTCATTAAAAAAAAAAAAAAAAAGTCAATTTTGCATCTGGTTCCTTTGTTACTGTATTGTAGTATCCAGTCAGATTGATTAGACAAGATCACCCTTTACCAAATCCATACTGTGACTGCAGTATAATTACATTCCCGTCTAGATGGTCCTGCATTACATCTTTAGCCAGTAAGTCCATTATTTTCCTTGGCGACTCCGTAGCCAGGTGGGAAGGAGCAGCAGTGCATAGCACACGCTTCTTGATTAGACCGGGGTTCGAGCCCGTCACCACCAAATATGGAGGATGCGGAAAGGTCAGGGAATGACCACCGCATATCCCGGAGCAATATGGCCTTAGTTGCTAATGCTCCTAAAAACCAAAACAACACAACAACCATTATTTTCCCTGGAACAGAAGTCAAGCTTACAGTTCTCTAATTACTCACTTCAACCTTTGACCATTCCCTCTAAAAGTTTGTATAGTAATTTATTTACGCTGTCAACATCCACAACGACAGATGGAAGTTTGTTCCAGCAATTAAGCATCCGCTGGCTAAAGGCAAATTTCTGCACATCTATTCTACAACTGTCTTTCCTCAGTTTGAATTTATGCCCCTCAGGTTCATAAGGTTCAAAATTTATGCTCCTTCAGGTTCAGATACAAGGACTAATGGATTAACATTAGCCGCTGGCAGAGATAAAATCGATTCTTGCACTACTTTTATTGAAATGCAATTGAGGAAATGGAAATTTCCAGGACTGCTGGGAGTCATAGTGGAACAAGTAAATACATGGGCTGTGTTAGGGTAACTAAGAGTAGAAACAGGTGCATGTATACTTGCATGTACACCAATACTAGGAGTATAGTTAATAAATTCAATGAGCTTGAAGTGCTAGTCAAGACGTCAAAGGCAGATATTGTTGGGATATCAGAGACATGGTGTCACACAGACATAAGCAGTGCAGAATTGGAATTTGAGGAGTACAATGTGTACAGAAAGGATAGACAGGACAGGAAGGGAGGAGGGGTTATGTTGTTAGTTAAGAAACATAAAATCTAAGAAAGTGCATCCAGTTGATGTTGGTAGACAATGCAATGTTGAGTCTGTTTGATGTGACATAAGCACTGCTGAAGGAAAATTGAGAGTACGTGTGTGTTATAGGTCTAATGAATCTGATGAATATAATGAGCAATTGTGCAGAGAAATAGAGTGAGCCAGTAAATTAGAGTGTCTAATAATGAGGGATTTTAATTTCCCGGATATTGACTGGAATTTGTAGGTTGGTCACTCACATGCTAGCAAGGCTTTTGTGGATTTATTGGATGATTGTTTTCTACAGCAGCATGTTCGGGAGGCAACTAGAGGGAGTAATACCCTTGATCTGATTATCAGTAATGATTATTCATGCATCAAGACTCTGCATATAAAGGAACCACTAGGTGGCAGTGATCATAGTGTGCTGAAGTGGGATTTACTCAAAGAGATAACTACCATCAAGGTTGAAGGGAAGGGTTTTTGCTTTCATAAAGGTGACTACGGTGGTCTGAGACAGTATTTAAATTCTATATGGTGGAACCAACTGATGATGTGATGATGTTACAAACAGCAAATTCAAAATGGGAAGCATTCAAAGAATTAATCTTTGAAGCTACTAGGCTTTTCATACCCACAAGGAATATTGTTCAAGATTTAGGCCTAAATGGATGTCAGATGAACTAATTAGACATGTGACAGAGAAGAAAAATGCATGGGATACATATAAATTAACATGTGACACAGAAGCCTATGATAGATATAAGCTGGTCTGTAACCAAGTTACAAAGAAGGTTAGGCAGGCAAAGGCAGATTACGAGAAATCTTTTTTGCAAAGGATGCAAAGAAAAACAGCAAAGAGTTCTTTACTTATGTAAACTCTAGAAGGAAAGGGATGAATCAGATTGGTCCACTTGATATTGATAGTTCAACTGTTGATGACCCTGCTCAGGTAGCTAACAAACTAAATGAATATTTTGCATCTGCATCCACACATTAGGAGATATTCAGGGAGGGGAATGCCAGAGGTGTATTCAACTCTGGCAGTAAGCTAGATAATTTTGTAATAACTGAGAATAAAGTGGAGCAGAAATTGTTGAAGATAAACATAAGAAAGGCACCTGGGGGATGGAATCTATCCAGTCATATTAAAGGAGGTAGCAAAGGAAGTAAGCAAACCCTTAGCCATAATTATGAGAGCTTCCCTGGACTTGGGGAAGGTACCCATGGACTGGAGATAGTAGTGGTAGTAATAGTAGTGGCATGTGATGCAAGAAACCAATTGTATGAGCTTATGCAGCATCAGCCAAAAAAAAACAAAAAAAAAAAAACACACAATTCCCTCCAAATGCCTTTCCAGTTCCTCCTTAAATTTGTTCAACCTATCAATTTCCACAACGACAGATGGAAGTTTGTTCCAGCAGTTAACCACCCACTTGCTAAAGATGTGCAAATGTGACCCAAATCCACAAAGGAGGATGAAAGGGAGACACAGGTAATTACAGACCTGTAAGTTTAACTTCTGTTCCAAGGAAATTAATGGAGGCACTGGTTAAAGAAGCATTGCAGGATCATCTAGACAAAACTTCAGTTATAGCTCGAGAAATTTTTGAAACTAAAAGTAAATAATGCAACTAGGCCAGATGAATCTATCCAATATATTAAAACAGGTAGCAAAAGGGTAGAAGTAACCCCAGAGAAATGTACCAACTGTAGATAATGAAGAAAGATAGGTTGCCAGAGCAGGTCAATGATATAGAGCAATTTTGCTAGTAGGAAAACGAAGGTGATTATCCCTTTGTATAAGCAATGGTCAGGCCACACCTTGAGTACTTGTTGCGTTTGTTTATAGTTTTGTGGTGCAAAAGCTGCTTCGGCTATATTGCACCTGCCTTGAGTACTGTGTCAGGTCTGGACGCCTTATTTTAGGAAGGACATGGAGTTGTTTGAGCATGTACAGAGAAGGGCAACAAGATTGGTGAGGTGAACAAAGGGTGTCCTCTTACCAAAAAAGGCTTTAAGTTCTGCAAATTGCAGCAGCCAAAGATGTATAAGGCCTTGAATGGGTTGAGCACGCTGAATTCTGATGGAATCCTTCCACTTACTCAGATTATTAGCATTAGCAAAGGCACATGATGCAAGAAAGCAAGCTTATATAGCATCAACCAAAAAAAAAAAAAACCCCTTATTTCACCCATCCACTCACTCCAAATGTTTGTCAAGTTCTGCCTTGAATCTATTTAAGCTATCAACTTCCACAATGAACAGATGGAAATTTGTTCCAGCAATCAACCACCCGCTGCCTAAAGGAAAACTTCTGCACATCTATCCTAAAACCGTCTTTCCTCAATTTGAATTTATGCTGTCTCAGGCGATTATTCTGAGCAAGAGGAAGAATCCCATCAGCATTGAGCATGATCAAACCATTCAAGGCTTTATACACCTCAATCAGATCACCTCGCAGGTGCCTAGTCTGCAGACACTAATTTTCAAAACTTAACCTTTTGTTCCGTTCACTAATCTTGTTGCCCTTCTCTGTACTCGTTCCAACAGCTCTACATTCTTCTTAAAATGAGGCCTCCAGACCTGTATACAGTACTCAAGGTGTGGCCTGACCATTGCCTTATACAAGAGTAAAGCATTTGATTTCAGTAAAGCATTTGACTCAGTCCCATGAGCGGTTAATTTACAAGCTGGAACAGGTTGGAATCATAGGAAAAATCCTTGGATGGATAGCAGGATGGCTTCAGGGCTGGAGGCAGAAGGTTGTGATAAATGGTTATTCTTCAGATTGAGTTAATGTAAGAAGTGAGGCTCCCTAGGGATCAATATTGGGACCAATGTTTTTTTTTTTGATTTTCTTGAATGACATTGATGAAGGGATACAGGGCATGATGGCTAAATTTGCAGGTGATGTAAAGATCGGTAGAGTAGTTAACATTCACCACCAAGCAGAGCTCCTTCAGAGTGATCTAGATAAACTTCAGGGATGGTCAGAAAAGTAGCAGCTATGCTTTAATTCAGCAAAATGCAAGGTCTTACACCTGGGGTATAGCAACCCTAAAATAACTTATACACTTGGTGGAGTTGAACTAAAGTCAGTAGTGGAAGTAAGGAGCTTGGGAGTTACTATACAGTCAGACATGAAGTTCTCCAAGCATTGTAGACAGGTTGCAAAGAAGGCCCATAGTGTTCTATTGAGTATTTATTGAACATTTGCTAGTAGAGATAAGGATGTCATAATCCCATTATATAAGGCTATTTTTAGACCACACACTCGGAATACTATGTTCAGTTATGGAAACTGCACCTAAAAAAGACAGTTTCTTGAAAGGGTCCTAAGACGGGTAACTTGCCTGGTGAGATTGGCAAAATAGCATCCATATGAGGAAAGACTGAATATGTGGGTCACACAGCTTGGAAACTAGGCTCCTTAGAGGAGACTTGATTGAGATGTTTAAGGCTCAAAGAGGCAAAAGTAAAATGAATGAGGACAAAATTTTCATGGTTAGAATTGATTCTAGAATTAGGAGCTATAAATTCAAGTTATGGGGCGATGTTTTAGACTGGATTCCAGGAAGTTTTATTTTAGCCAGTGAGTTATAAATTACTGGAAAGGTTATCTACATGGGATGGTTGAGGCTGTCAGTTTGGGGAAATTCAAAGGTCAGCTGGATACCTAGCTGTGGCAGGAGGGAAATGCATAGGTTGTTTATTTCCTTTTCTTTTATTATTTATTAATTATTTATTTTATTTAATTTTATTATTATTATTATTATTTTTTTTTTTTTTGGCTGGTGCAGCATAAGCCTTAGGCTTCCTTGCACCATGTGGCTATTACTAATACTAATGACAATAATTTGTAGTTTGATCATTTTTGGGTTTGCTTTTAAAATGAATGGTGTAGAAGGATTCAAGAAGCTGACCCCAAATAGATGGGATTAAGCTATGGAAGAAGAGATGTGAAGGAGATTATTGCAAAGAGCAGAAGTAGAAGGGATAAATGAGGATGAGAAAAAGTTAGCTTTGTCAGTTTAGAGTTGGATAGTGAATTGATGTTAACTGGTTGAGGCCCATGTTTCAATTGGTTTGCAAGAGAGATGTGGAATATGGGATTCCAGTTCAGAACATTGTCTGTGGAAGCACCTGTAGAAAAGACATGTAGCAGAAATTTAAACATCTACAGCATGAAAAAGAGAGTGGTGTCTTTGCAGGTAGCACAATGGATATAATCGGTTTCCTCTCTACGCTGGATGGTAAAGGGTTAGGTTTGAATAATCCTGTCAGAGATGTGAGAAATTTTTATGGACTTTTTTTTTGCAATGTGGCTGAGTTAGTCAGTCAAGCAAGAGTTGTGTAGTGTTCTTTTGAAAACTCAAATTTTTCATCAATGAGACAGACAAATTGACCATAGAACACACACAATTTATAGACACAATGTAGTGATAACTTATAGCTTAGTTGCCTTGGCACTTAACACACACTGAATAAAGAGAGAAACATCTTAAGATGTGGGTCATTAACTGACCTCTTTTCAATAAAGTTTAAGAGCCTGAGAGAGTTTATGGTAGGTAGGATTTGAGGTTTGTACAGTGTCATTAGATGTTTAGAAGAAGACTAATGCTAAGAACAAAAAAAAAAAAAAAAAAAAATAGAAGAAAACCCAGTTTGTGATGTGCATAATTGGTAGTAATTATTCAAGAATTTGAAGCTATTTGTACATGGCGCCATTTCTTAAACGGGAAGGTGGAATGTAGTGTGCTATCATTAGCATTAGTAATGATAGGATTTCCAGTCAGGGGAAGAAGTATTATTGAAGGAATTACTGTATTCATATGCAGTATTTTTTTTTGAAAGAAAACCCTAAACACAAATGTAATTGGAACCTATAGTACTTAGTACAGTAAACTCTCGATTATGTTCAGCAACATACGTAAAAAGTATGGCAATAGATAAAAAACGGGATAGATGGTAAAAAAAAAATTCCTGGATAATCGATTTCCCATTAATCCAAAAATACAGTAAGTCCCTGACATACGTAAGAGTACGTTACAGGACTTCTTATGTAAGTCGAGTTTTACAAACTCGGGAATGACTAATATAATATTGCTACTATATCCCTGAAATGCCAAAATTACGAAAACTACATAACATCCTCAGAAGAATGAAGAAAAATAGTTATATATTTTTAATTAGTTCAATTAAATTATCTGGGGACAGCAGTTAAATAGCCGGAGTGGCGCATAAAAAAAGAATATAAAAGGAAGAAAAAACGCATGTTATTTTACTGTAAAAACTAATATGTGTTTTGTAGCCTTAGTTATTATAGTTGACTTCATTGGTGCCAATCCCTTCACCACTTCTCATATTTTGTCTAACGCATAATGTCTAACGTAAATCAGAAGCTACGTAAGTCTTGGACTTACTGTATCGAAAAATGTTCAGCAACCTATGTAAAAAGTATGGCAATAGATAAAAAACGAAAAAACTTACCACGCCTTACTCGCGTGTCAATGCAATGCTTCCCTTTATTTTTTACAATGTCACATATGGTTTGGTCACCAACATTATAATGGTTTTTTTTTTTTTTTTTTGTTAGTTGTTGGCGCATTGGCTTCTGTGGCCATAATGCACTTCCCAAAGTTTTTGCATTTTACTCTGATCCAAGCCCGAGGCAGGATTCGAACCCGCGACCTTTGGGTTGCCAGTCAGGCACTGTACCCACCTGGCTAGCCCGGTCGGCACATTATAATGGTTCATTAGAGATTTAATGGATACACAGTTTTCAAAATTTTGAATAATTTCAAGTTTTTGTTTTATTGAAAGCAAAACTCTTGTTTGCCCATGATTTTCGCGATTTCTAAACAAAAAAAAAAAAAAAACCCCAACATCTCTGACATGAATAACGAAACAAAATTTGTCCTTTTGTGTTGCAACGAAACAACAATCAATGTGACGCACTAAAACAAACTAAATATTTGCATTACCACGCAACTTCCTAACAAACTACACAGAAGATAATAGGTACACTAATCTCCCAATAACGACTTATAACTGCACTTCTTGTCGCTTATTTGTGACTTTCAAAACATCTGTTTATACCTATTCTAGTTATTACTTGAATTTTATGATTTCTGGTTGTTTTTTTTTTTTAATTTTTTTTATTTGGAGTCTTGAAGTGACCCAGTTAATCCGATCCTGGTAAATCGAGAGTCTGCTGTACTATGTACTGGTCATAGATTGAGAAGACAGGAGACACTTATTGATGTGGCGCCTCCGTAGCCAGGTGGGAAGGAGCAACAGTGCGTATCACACGCTTCTTGATTAGACCGGGGTTCGAGCCCATCACCACCAAATACGGAGGATATGCGGAAAGGTCAGGGAATGACCACCGCATATTCCCGGAGCAGTATGGCCTTAGTTGCTAATGCTCCTAAAAACCAAATAACCAACCAACCAACTTATTGACGTTAGACTTGAATTTCTGTAGATTATAACTTTCAGGAAATACATGTGAAGGAAGGTTGTAACAGAAGTAGAGAGGATAAGTGAGGAAGAGGAAAAGTTGGTTCCGTGAGGTTGGAGTTGAACAATGAATGGAAGCGGACTGGTTGCAACACATGTTTCGACTGGTTTGGAAGTGAATGTCATGTGTAAGAACACTCCTTCTTCTCCTTGTTTCATGTTCCTTATTCCCAACTGATCTATGCTAATGAAACAAAACCTTTTTATTATCTTGAAAATTGCAGTTTCACATGAATGGTTACATAGTGTTAGGGAATATTTAAACAAATTTTTGTTGATATTCACTGTAAGACTTTGTTTCCAAGCAATATTCCTGTAATGTAATCATGGGCTCCTCTACTAGTGCCCTCAAATAATTGCACAATACTATCGATACCTGGTAGTATTGTGCTTAACATTGTTGAAATTGGGTTGGTTTACTTTTAAAACGAATACCCCGTATTTTGGGCCAAGTTCTGTCTAACTCCACACTCCTTGTCCTTTTCTGTGACTTCCTCCATGTCCTGTTAGGTCTTTCTCACCCTCATTTCACATGTATTTCCCAAAAATTACAATCTACACAAATTCAAGTCTGATGTCAACAGGTATCTTTTGTCTTTTCAGTCTTCAACTCATGCATGGATGCTATAGGTATCAGAACCTAAAGTTAAAAGTATCAATAACATAAATAAATAATAAATAAATATTCATTTATTGCAACTACAGCAAGTCTATCACAGCATTAGGCTAGGGGCATAAATTCAGTACAAAGGAGACAAATATATATATAAAAAAATACATAGCATATTCTATATATACATTAACAGCGAATATGAATTATAATGATCAAAAATATATATTGCAGAACATCACATTTGGCTCTTGGATATAGTTACTGGGTTGCAGGCAGGCAGCTATTTGTATTTCTCATAATTTGTTTGGAAATGAGACTCCTGTAAGCTTCAGAGTTGAGCAACTTCTTACAATCAATGTTGTGATAATTTATGAGGTGAAGATGCATTGGAGAACATCCTGTCCATTTGTTTTAGTCTGGAGACTTTGGATTTGAATTGTTGTTGGTTTCTTGAGTTTTCTCTATTGGTGGGAGCTATTATGTTGGCTAGGTTTGGTGAATTGGTTGCAGAAGTAATTAACTTTGCAAGAAGCATGACTCCAGACTCATTGATCATCTGTAGCAGAGGCTTTGTTTTTAAGTTTTTATAAAGCTGTTGCCTGGATATTGTACAGGGAAAACGAAGTTTAATGTTCAGCCATCTAAGAACCCAATACTCTAGGGCAAGGAATTTTTTTACGGTAACTTGAGGAGCACCAGACCAGATTTCAGAGGCTATAGTATGGATGCTATAGTATCGGTAGCATGAATGGCATTAGAACCTATATTGTTAATACTGTAGGTTGTAATTTTGTTTTTGTAATTAGAGGTTTTCATAAAATTGTTTTATAAAAATGAAATATTTCATTTATAGAGAAACAAAATGCAGCCTATTTTATAACAATACTTATCATTCTTCAAAAAAGATTTTCTTATAAGTGATTTCTTCCAATTTATCATTACAATTGAAAATTTTTATTTGTCTATGCATTATTGGCTGTTAGGCAGAGATCATAAGATTTTGTATGGAAAAAATCAGAGAACTGGATTTTCCCTATACAAAATAGGCAAATTGGCCTTTAAAACACATGCACTTTCAAGCTCAAATAAGTTATGACCTGAGTTTCCATTATGTTATTCTACTTTAGTAAGCCTGTTTCAAGATTAATGAATTTATAAATAATAATTATTATTTGATTTTATATATTATGCTTAAAATAATTGTATTTTATAGCTGGTACTTGAAAGCCCAACAGATTGCACCGAAAAATGGACGGCCATATAATCAATTAGCCATAATTGCTTTATATGCTGTAAGTATTTTAATTTAATCAATTTATTATTATTATTTATTTGAGTTTCAGGCAGAATGATAAGATAGTCTCATTAGGGATATTTTATATGATTTGCGTTCATTGTTTAGGCATTAAAATTATTTCATTTTGTGTTTTTTGATAAACACAAATATCATATGAAAAGAATTCATTTTTTTACCCATTGGTTCTAGGCAGACTTCTGTACATCTGTGTAACCATTATTTTTTAAAATTTAAATTCATATCCCTTTGTGTGTGTGTGGTGCATATGTGTGTGCATGTGTGTCTTGCCTGAGAAAGAATAAAGATGCTTTAAAAGGGTTGTGTATTAAGTTTACTCAACCCTTTTAAAACTTTGAGCATCTCAAGTAGATCTTGATGTGGATGCTAGTTTTCAGACAGTGCAATTTATAGAACTCAAGCCATCCTTGGTAAGAATATCCTTTTTTGCCCTTATATTATTGGTATATATTATTATTCTTCTCTGTGCCTTCTAGATAGCACAACATCTAGAGGGAATTCACAGGATTCATACCACTGTCAAGAGAAGATTCTTGAAAATTCCTAAAGCTGAATTCTCAAGTGCTCTGAAAAAGAAAAAGCAAGTGACCAGTCAACAAAATTGTAGCCTGACTAGCTGCTAAAGGTGATAGTGCAATTACTAACTGTGCTTTCACTCTGAATCAATTTCACAGAAAGGATACATTCTGCTGAAGAGCCAGTTGGATATAATCAAACTCATATTGGACTTTGACAGGGAGAAAAAAGGAGAGCATCTTGCAAATCTTGCAAGATGCTAGTCCCTGCATCAAATCTTGCACTTGATACAGGATAGCTGCTTTAATATATTGTTCATGCTGAAAATGCAGAAATTTGCATTTTTGGATTTAATATATTGTTCATTTTGAAATTTCAGAAATATGCACTTTTGGATTTTATTCCAAGAAGATGTGACTCTATTGAAATACAAAAAGTTGAAATTGTAATTTCAACTTTTTGTATTTTAATGTATTGTATGTATTGTATGTATTGTATTGTATTTTGTTGTTCTAATGAACATCTATTTGTATATTACTTTAATCAGTTTTGGTTTTTGTAAGCCGAAATTTGACAAATGGGATTCACAGAGTGCAATCTTGTTCTGTTCCAGTTTTCAAAACTATTTTTGTGCTGCCATTTCTAATAAACTGTTTACACTTCGTTTAAAACACAGATAAGAAATGGTAGTATGTATTGTACAAATTTCAGCACAATTTGTACATTAATGGACACAACTTTGGAAAGTAACCTTCAAAAATGTAGTTCTGTATACATACTCTCCAGAGCCTACATAGCCGACCGGGCTAGCTGGGTGGGTGAAGTGCCTGCCTTGCAATCCAAAGGTTGCAGGTTTGATTCCTGCCTCGGGCATGGATATCACAATGGTGCTGTACTATCCGGTTGGATCTCATGGCCATGATACACGAAGGAAGCAGGAAAAAACTGGTTCCTTTGTGTATTGATCACATCATACGATAAAAAAAAAAAAAAAAAAAAAGAGCCTACATGTGAAAATTGTGATCAACATATGTTGATCACAATTTTCACATGTAGGCTCTTTGAAATTCATGAAATTTGAAATTTCATTTGAAATTCTGAATTCATGAAAGAGTTCAGTTGTCATTGAAGTTACTTATGATTTTCTGTTACTCATAAAGCTGCACTATAATGTCGAGTTGTCACTAAAGCACATTGGTTGTGCATCTTTTCCAGCCAAGGTTTTGATTTTTTTCAGGTCTATCTGAATTTGTGCGAAGTCAGGTGGTGAGGCACTCATTACAGGGTAGAAGGTGGGAGTGTAGAAGTAGGGTATTAGGGAGAGGCAAATGTCTATAAGTACATTTGTGAGAGTGAACTCAGAATTACCATTTGTCACCAAATTTATTCTGCAAAATAAGGAGAAACAAACAGAAATTAATACATATGCCATTGGTTCATTACTTCTCTTGACAGCATAGTAAGAATGATATTTCAATTCCTGATTATGTTTTTGCAGCTTCTCTAATTTAGCATTTTCCTTCTTAAATATGTAAATTTTTTTCTTCTCTTAACACTAAGCTTTGTTTATTATGTAGAAAAGAAAACTTGATGCAGTGTATTATTATATGAGAAGCTTGGCTGCAAGCAATCCATTCCTTTCAGCTCGAGAAAGTCTTCTTTCTCTGTTTGAAGAAACAAGAAAAAAGGTGATTTTTTTTCCCTATTATGAAATGGATAAAAACATTTTGGTTAAGAATGTTTTTACTACTTTCCTTATAAAAAAGGAAAAGTACATGTCATAGTACCTTATCAGTGTACATCCCTTATCATTCTATATATATACCCAAACAATTTTAATTCCTTTTATTTACTTATTAATTTTAATTTTTAGATATATTAGATATATACACTGATGCTGCGAGTCGTAGTTGAACAAGTAAATACATGGGCTGTGTTAGGGTAACTAAGAGTAGAAATAGGTGCATGTATACTTGCATGTACACCAATGCTAGGAGTATAGTTAATAAATTCGATGAGCTTGAAGTGCTAGTGACATCAAAGGCAGATATTGTTGGAATATCAGACATGTGGTGTAACATAGACATAAGCAGTGCAGAATTGGAATTTGGGGGGGGGGGGTTACAAGGTGTACAGAAAGGATAGACAGGACAGGAAGGGAGGAGGGGTTATGCTGTTAGTTAAGACACATAAAATTTAAGGAAGTGCATCCAATTGATGTTGGTGGACAATGCAATGTTGAGTGGCACCTCTGTAGCCAGGTGGGCAGGAGCAGCAGTGCGTAGCACATGCCTCTTGATTAGACCGGGGTTCGAGCCCGTGCCCACCAAATACGGAGGATGCGGAAAGGTCAGGGAATGACCACCGCATATCCCCTGAGCAATATGCCCTTAGTTGCTAATGCTCCTAAAAACCAAATAACAACAACAACAGCAATATTGAGTCTGTTTGGTGAGACTTAAGCACTGGGAAAAGTAAAAATGAGAGTAGGTGTGAGTTATAGGCCTAAAGAATCTGATGAGTATAATGAGCAATTGTGCAGAGAAATAGAGTGGGCCAGTAACTCGGAGTGTCTTATAATGGAGGATTTTAATTTCCCAGAGGTTGACTGGAATTTGTGGGTTGGTCACTCACACACTAGCAAGGCTTTTGTGGATTTATAGGATGATTGTTTTCTACAGCAGTATGTCTGTGAGGCAACTAGAGGGAATAATACTCTTGATCTGATTATCAATAGTGATTCTTAATGCATTAAGAATCTGCAGATAAAGTAACCACTAGGTGGCAGTGATCACAGTGTGCTGAAGTGGGATTTACTCAAAGAGGTAACTACCATCAAGGGTAAAGGGAAGGGTTTTTGCTTTCGTAAAGGTGACTACAGTGGTCTACAGTGGTATTTAAATTCTATATGGTGGGACAAACGATGATGTTACCAACAGCAAATTCAAAATGAGAAGAATTCAAAGAATTAATCTTGAAAGTTACTAGGCTTTTCATACCAACTAAGAAATACTGTTCAAGATTTAGGCCTAAATGGATGTCAGATGAACTAATTACGCATGTGACAGAGAAGAAAAATTCATGGGATACATATAAAATAACAGGTGACACAGAAACCTATGATAGATATAAGCTGATCTGTAACCAAATCACAAAGGAGGTTAGGCAGGCAAAGGCAGATTAAGAGAAATCTTTGGCAAAGGATGCAAAGAGTTCTTTACTTATGTAAACTCTAGAAGGAAGGGGATGAATCAGATTGGTCCACTTGGTATCGATGGTTCAACTGTTGATGATCCTGCTCAGGTAGCTAACAAACTAAATGAATATTTTGCATCTACATTCACACATGAGGAGTTATTCAGGGAGGGGAATGCCAGAGGTGTATTAAACTCTGGCAGTAAGCTAGATAATCTTGTAATAACTGAGAGTAAAGTGGAGGAGAAATTGTTGAAGATAAACATAAGAAAGGCACCTGGGGTGGATGTAATCTATCCAATTATATTAAAGGAGGTGGCAAAGAAAGTAAGCAAACCCTTAGCCATAATTATGAGGGCTTCCCTGAACTCAGGGGAAGTACCATGGACTGGAGATGTGCAAATGTGACCCAAATTCACAAAGGAGGATCAAAGGGAGACACAGGTAATTACAGACCTGTTAGTTTAACTTCTGTTCCAGGAAAATTAATGGAGGCACTAGTTAAAGAAGCGTTGTAGGATCATCTAGACGAGGCTTCAGTTATAGCTCGGACACAGCATGGGTTTGTTAAGGGGAAGTCTTGTCTGATCAATTTGATTGGATACTATGATGTAGTCACAAAGGAACTGGATGCAAAGAACAACTTTGATATCATATATTTGGATCTTAGAAAGGCCTTTGATATTGTTGCACGTGGAAGACTGCTGCACAAATTGGAGCAGTGTGGCATTGGAGCAAAATTGCTGCTATGGATAAAGGGATGGTTGAGAGGGAGAAGACAGCGAGTGATAATCAATGGACACTGTTCTTCGTGGACTAATGTTATTGTTGGAGTCCCTCAGGGTTTAGTGTTTTTTCTGTATTTATAAATGATATTAATGATGGTATATCAGGCTTAATGTCAAAGTTGGCAGGGTTGTTAATGACAATAATGACAGTATGCTGCTACAACAGGATCTAGAAAAGTTGAGCATATGGGCTGAGAGGTGGCAAATGAAGTTTAACCTTGACAAATGAAAAGAACTACATATGGGATTGACAAATGTAAAGTACTACATATGGGAAGCAGTAACCCCAGAGTAATGTATCAACTCTGTGGTACCACACTGACGGTGGTAGAGAATGAAAAGGACCTTGGGGGTAATTGTGCAGGCAGATATGAAGTTTTTTGAGCAGTGCGGATGGTCTGCAAGAGTAGCTCATTGTGTCTTGTCAATGACATATAGGAATTTTTCTTTCAGGGATAAGGAGGTGATTATCCCCTTGTATAAGGCAATGGTCAGGCCACACCTTGAGTACTGTATACAGGTCTGGAGGCTTCATTTTAAGAAGGATGTAGAGCTGTTGGAATGAGAGAAAGGCAACAAGATTACTGAATGGAACAAAGGGTTGCTCTTACGAATAAAGGCTTAAGTTTTGCAAATTACAGTGTCTGGAGACTAGGCACCTGTGAGGTGATCTGATTGAGATGTATAAAGCCTTGAATGGTTTCAGCATGCTCAATGCTGTTGGGATTCTTTCTCTTGCTCAGAATAATCGCCTGGAGGGCATAAATTTAAATTGAGGAAAGACGGTAGTAGTATATAGCTTCGGAAGTTTGCCTTTTACCAGCAGGTGGTTGATTGCTGGAACAAATTTCCATCTGTCGTAAAAGTTGATAGTTTAAATAGATTCAAGGCAGAACTTAACAAACATTTGGAGCAAGTGGATGGGTGAAATAAGGATTTTTTTTTTTTTTTTTTTTTTTTGGCTGATGCTATATAAGCTTGCTTTCTTGCATCATGTGCCTTTGTAAATGCTAATATTGATAATGAAACACCAAAATTAAGCTAGTAATAAAATATTTAATTGATTCTAAACAGAATGCTAATGCCATTGCTTTGCAATTAGACATTACCTATTCATGTATAACATGTTATTTATGTTTGGTTTAATGAAATTGAATTGTGCTACTAGTCAAATTTTGATAGCTTGAATACTTTCAATATATCCTAACATTAATCTATTAGGATGTGAGCATAGTAAAATTTAAACCAACATTTATGCACTATAGATAAATGGTCAGTGGCCATGTTAGAGGCTTTGTTTGAGATATGAATATACGGTGAAATTTCAAAAAAAACACAAAATTATTAGCAACAATGGAAAAAAAGTGTGAAAAAGGGAAGCAAAATTTATAAGTTTCATTCACTCATTCTATACAAACATTCCTTTGTTAAGTTATCATTGGCTTTTAATGCATTAATATTTAAATCAGAATTAATAATATCTTATGCAGAAACATTTACGTAAATCTTTTCCAGTTCTGCTAATGTGTTCTTTAATACATATTATCTTATAAATCAGTTTTGAGTATATTCTGTAAATGCATAATAATGATTTTGATTATAATGATTATATATGTATAAAAGACTCCTCAGCTTTGGAACTCACATTCCATGCGATCAGTGAAGGCTGCACTATTCTATTCAATGAAGCAAAAATTGTCAGCATCCAACACGATTACACCAAACTATTAATTTTGGAGACACTTGAAATTAAATTCCATCAAAATTCAGTCAATGTACATCATCCCTACCCCATCTCAGATTCATGGTCCTTCATGCGCATGCATCAGGATTGCAACTAATCTTCATGCTATAAAATTCCCCTGCAATACCCACGGTTTCACTTTCCTGTGATCATGACCCTAGTCAAAAAGCTCTGTCCGCTTCATGGGAAGTAACCAGATTCTTCAGTCTCTTAATGTTTTAGAGGATTCTTAAGTTTTATATGTTTTAATATTAGTTTTTAAAGTATTAAGAGTGTGGATTCACTGTCTATTTATTTGGTCTCAAATAATTTAAATTGTTTTTAAAATATGGACGTTTTATATTCTCTTGCTCAAAGATTGGGACGGTGATTTGATGTATTTTGGAGTCAGACTTGGGTCTGTTGTCTCTGATTCCGGGGTGCATTGGATCACTGTTCTTGTCTACAAGGGAGTGGAATACATGTAATCTATTTGTATAATTATTCAACTACGGAGAGTATCAGCACTGAAGTGTTCTACAAGACATTATAGAGGTAAATCTTCCATTTCTAAACTAGTATAAAAGATCATATATATATAATAACTCACTGCTACATTCACTTACAGTAAACTGAGATAGGAAACAAAGTGCTGTGTATATGCATCCTTATAAGTAATTAATATAAATTAAAGTTAAAAATAAATTTAATTATGTCATCTATTCTGACCACTCCAGCAGGACCAAATAAAAATGAACTGCTTGAATTATTCACTGTACTGACAGTTGACAATGTCATCCTCTGGGGAGTGATTCAAAGCAGTACGGAATTAAAACTGAACAAATTTAAATAAATGTAATAAAGCTGAATTTTTGCCAGTAGAAATATAATTAATCAACCAATTTAATTGAAGTGAAAGCTAAAATCAGTGAGGCCAAAACTAATAAAACAAAGTAATGACTAAAAGACAACTAATGAAAGCAAAATTAATACAATATTTGATTATTATCCATTCAGGATCTTTCTACAACATAAAAATCCAGAATGCCTGAAACAATAACCTATATACATATTTAAAACTTCCATCCAGTTGTGGATCAACAGGTATTGCTTTGGGAAATAACCTATGTTTATAGAACTGTGAAATTTTGGGTTGTTAAGACTCTTGGTTGCAAACTCTGTAGCCCACATATTCGAAGTCTTTCATCTACAGGTGCCCATTTGCTGATAGCACCAAGCATGTTCCCCATCTTTGAACCCTGAAACTATTATCAATTCCGAATTTCACTTCTGCTGAAGTGAAATTCGGAATAAACGGGTTGATTTAATTAAGTTTAATTTAACACTCCTCAATGAAAATTTATGGCTAAAAGCCTCAGACTACAGAAAACTTACTAGACATACAAGTTAGTGCATTGCATCAAATCTATATGCAGTAAGTCAACAAAAGTTAATTACATGGCATTGTTTTATTTACATTTCATATTCACATTATGAAGTATAAATAAAATGATGCCATGTAATTAACTTCAGTCGACTTGCTATTTATAGCCTTATTGTAGTGCACTAACTTGTATGTTTAATTTAACATTAATTTAGATTAATTATTTATGAGAATGCATGTGTATGTATATGTTTAATTTGTTTGTTTCCTTACTCTGGTTCACTGTAAATGTAATGCAGAATTAAAAAAATAATTGGCTGAATTTGGCTGCTTGACAGTACTATGTATGTATACAGAATTGATTTGTGAGTTATGAATTTAAAAATATAACTTAATAAAACTGGATAGGTTACAAGAAACATGTGTAAAAATTTTTTTTATTCATTTTGATTACATATTAATCCATTAAAAGTCCCTGATGGCATATTGCAGGAATGTTCATGTGAATGAATAAAACTCGTAAATTTTGCTTTAAAGATCATTACTATATTTAATTATTATTACTCATATACCACATGAAATTAATAATAGAGTTTATTAAAGCTATTCGCCTAAACTACTATACATTAAGGTGGCGTTTCAGGCACCTTAACGATACCCATCGTCAGACTATGCTGCTGACACCTCTTGCAGATGTTCCCAGAAACCTGATTTGCATATCCGATGGTATGCACATCAGGAGAGGAGTCTGTCAGCAGCATGGTCTGATGGTGGGTATCGGTAAGATGCCTGAAATGTCAGCTTAATATATAGTAGTTTAGGCAAATAGCTTAATAAACTATATTATTAATTTCATGTATATGTATTAAATATAGTTATAATCTTAATGGAAAGCAACTGCGTAATGTCCTTCCCCAAGTATATTAAACTTTGCTTTGCTTTTTGAAAATTCATTTTTATGTTCTTAGGCAACACAAAGCTATTATTTTAAAAGTATCCAGACTATCAAAATTTGACCAGCAATGCAATTAAATTCTGTTAAATTAAATACAAATGTATATTTAGTGTGCCCATGCAAGGACGCTTGTGCAAGTGTGTGTATTCACTTGTATTTTATTAATTTTGTCTAAAAGACACTTAGTTAATTGTGTTAGAGCTTCTTAATGTACCGTTATTTTGAAATTCAACTTAATGAGAATAATAGCAAAGCTTAACTGACGGTACCACCTCACTTAAACACCATACAACCAAGCAGATTATTTGAGGTGAGTACCGTCAGTTAAGGTTTGCTGTTATTCTCATTAAGTTGAATTTTGTGTAAATGTTATGTGATATGGATTAACAGGAGGAAAAAATTAGGTAAGGAGTTGGAATCGAAATATACTTCTTTCCTTGAATACCATAATAGCCCAGAATGTTGAAATAAATAGTTGAAAGAACGTTATTTTTATTATTATTTATTTATTATTATTTTTTTTTGATTTTGAATCTTACTGACCTGTATATCATTTATATATTATAATTTTGTTTAATAAGCAATTCATCTTAATGGCTGACATTACAGTTTTAAAATTCATGATCAACATAATTACAGTGCCCAGGATTGTACAGACAGAAAATTATGCTGGATAACCCAAGTACATGCTTTATAGCCTTCATTCATATGCATTTCACTTTCACTTTCCTTCAGCTCGGGCGCCTCCGCAGCAAGGTGGGAAGGAGCAGTAGTGCGTATCACATGCTTCTTGATTAGATCGGGGTTCGAGCCCATCACCACCAAATACGGAAGATGCGGAAAGGTCAGGGAATGACCACCGCATATCCCGGAGCAATATGGCCTTAGTTGCTAATGCTCCTAAAAACCAAAACAACAACAACAACCTTCAGTACTCTGGCTGTTAGATAATAGCTGGAGGCAGGAATGTCTATTTATTGTATAAAATATCTTCATAAACGAACACAAAAATCAACTATAACAATGTGGCCAATAAGTGAAACAAAAATAAATAAATATAATAGCCCAACCATTGTGCTCCATCTTTTTGGAAGGCCCACAAGGCCAACAATGGCTTCACTTGGTGCAATGCAGCTTCAGATACTGATGCACCATAAAATCATTAAAAAAAACAAACGAACAAGCCAACAATGCAGGGAATCACTGCATTTTGAACATTAAACAAATTAATGCATTTCCATACCTTAATAAACTTAATCAATTGAATAATGGTGGCCCTTATGCAGCTAAAAATTATACTATAATAGAACAGAGCGCTCACAAGGCAACATCAAACCACTGATACAGAATGACAGTTAAATAATAGTACATCCAAAAGAAATTGAACTGTAGGTGGCAGTATGAACTCGTATGTAACTGTCATTCTTTGCCAGTTAATCATGTTATCATAAAATAAACTTTAACTAAATAATTAATAAATAAAGTAATAAAGGAAATAAAACTGGAAAAAAAGAAATATATATATGTATATACAGTGGATTCCGGTTATTTGGACCACCGGTTAATCGGGGCAGCCGTTTATTTGGGGCAAATCTTAAAAAACAGAACCCAATTGAGAAAATAGCAAGGGTTTACTTCTCTTAATTGGGACAACATGCCGTTTAATCGGGGCAGGAGACCGCAGCACTGGAGATCACCCTACGATTGTCTCTGACCGAGCCACGTGGTTCGGTCCGATTTCTGGAGGTCACAAAAATCCAAGGTGGTAGATGACTTTCATCAACCGGTGAAATACCACCACTTTGCTTATTGGAGGCTTGAAGTGGTGAAACCCATGTTTAGTCTCTAGAGCAAAGTTTCCGGCATCCCCCCCCTCCCCCTATACTTCTCCTTCAACCCATGCACGGTACTAAGTACTATAGGTTTTGATACCTTTCGTGTTTGGGGTTTTCATAAAAAAAAAAAACCCCATAAAACAAAAACAATTAGCGGTCACCTGTATATTGGGCTTTTCTGTTAGTGCAATCTATCATAAACGAATAGTAAACTCGATCTTACGGAATTTGCGATAATACCGACAGCTGGAATTCTGTGGGTTATTAAGGTGAAATGTGTTTACATTTCCAAGAAATCTTCAATCATTTAAAAAAAATTAATTTTCAGATCTCTTCATTCCTATTTTTATAGCTTTGTAACTCGTTACTCCGTTCTCACTTGCATGTATCATGTTACTTGCAATTTGTGTGTGCCGTCTCCTTTGTTATTGATTGCTTATCTTATTACTGTTTTAAATTTTAACCCCCACCCACAAATGTCAGTGAACAGAAATGTTAACTAGTTATGTACATATTACAGTACGTATTAATTATTCCAATTATCATGTATATTCTTCCAATTTTAGGGTATCATTTAATTTTTTTAATTGGTAAGGTAATAAAGGGAAAATTTGTGCTTAATACATCTTTACTTTTATAGCCTGTGGATAATATTCCTTCTATTTTCACTAATTAGAATCACTGTTTAATAGAAAATTCAATTCACAAACGTGATTACAATGACTGCCGCTTACTACACATCGCATAGTGAACGGTACTTTACTATGGTGACTCCATCGTAATGTGATTTCATTGTACAGTGAACCAATTGTAAAAGGGGGTGGGGGTTACATTGTATTTTTAACTATTTACGTGAAACTTCGGATAATTGGGGCAGCCGCTTAATCGGGCCAAAATGCACTAGTCCCGATGTGTCTCAATTAACCGGAATCAACTGTATATATATGTGTGTGTACAGGCAGTTCTCGCTTTACGAGTTCCCGGGCTTACAACTTTTTTTTTTTTTTTTTGTTTTTTTTTGTTTTTGTTACAAAGTATCAACAAAATCGAAAATATGAACATTAATTGCAAAAAATGAATGTTAAACATTCATAAATACTGCATTTCAAACCATGCGCGTAGCGTAGCTATACAGTACAGTGCACCCCACTTTACGATATTAATCCGTTACCATCGTGTTGCGAAAATATCGTAATGTGAATTACGATATTCGTACCAAATCGTACGATTCTTCACTCTTATCAAAAAACAATAACACATTGTTTTTTGGTAATTCATTCCATGACCTCTGAAGTTGAAATTTTTGCTGTATAACTCTCTAAAAGGTCGTTTTTATAGCACAAATAGTATTAATTACCAATTCAAATCACTAAAATGCACTATATACTTTCATCGTTATCATATGTTCTGTTATAAGAACCAATTTTGAATGCCTTTGTGACATTTTTTAAAGCACATTTCTGGAGGTCACGACCATAAAATAATAAAAACAATTTGTGCTTTCCAGTTTATTGGGCTTTTCTGTTACTGCAAGAATTATAAATGGATAGTAAGCGCCATGTTATTGCATTTTGCGAAAATACCGATAACTGGAATTGTGTGGTTTTTTTCGTTATTATGGTGAAATGTGTTTGCCCTTTACTGAAATCTTCAATCGTATAAAAAACATAAATAAATTTTCAGAATCTTCTCGTCATTCCTTTTTTTTTTTAAGCTTTGTAAACTTGTTACTTCACGCAAGTTGTGTTAGTTGTAATGTGTGCGTTCCATTAAAAAATGCTTATCCATGCTATTGAAATTTATAAAGAAAAGAGATTATCTTGGAAATAAATGCCTCTTGAAGCATTTCTGAAGAAGAAGACAACTCCTTGCACAACAAACCAACGAGTGCCAAGCCAATAATGAATGATCAATGAGTGCATTTAGTTGATGATGAAGAATAAACATTCTTTAACATTTGTAAGTCAAAAATAATTTCTTTATTATTATAATTTGCTTGATTTTACAGGCTAAGTTTTTATTTCTTTGGATCATTCAATCATTGTTTAAACAAACTAATTAGCTAACTAATTTCATTGTTGATAACGTAACCCTTATTTTTAACATTATGTCTATGGGAAATAAATTCCTGCTTTACGAGTTTTCACTTTGCGAGCTTGCTAGGATCGTAAAGTTGAGAACTACCTGTATATGTATAGATATTTTTTTTTTGTGTGCATGCGCGCGCGCGCGTGTGCACACACACACACACACACACACACACACACACACACACACACACACACACACACACACACACACACACACACACACACACAGTTAACCTCACTTTGTTCATATTTTCATTATTTATTGTCCCATATTTTCCTGTAAATCATTTGCATATTTCTTTTGTAATAGCTATATTTTCCACATCTTGTCTGATTAAGCTTCGTTATGTTTTATTAAGTTGTATTAAATTTAAACTGCTGATATACCTGCATTGGCATTGTTTTCTGTTTCGTTAACTTTCGTGTTGTTACATGAAAGTTAATGAAACAGAAAACAGGGGGGAAGATAACAAAACATAAACCAAACATGTTTGGTTTATGTTTTGTTATCTTCCATTTTGTATATATTTGTATATTCTTTCTCCCCCCCCCCCAATTTTCTCTCTGACTGCTCACTGCAGGTGATTGTAGATGGCTCTCTGTCGTCTAACTTCTTCACTGATGTAGGTGTTCCCCAGGGTTTGGTTCTTTCTTCCACTCTTTTACTCTCGTATATTAACGACCTGCTTCCATTGACTGGAAATCCTAACCATAGTTATGTTGATGATAGTGCACTGCATTCCACCTTCCAGTTTGAGAAATCTTACCCAGCTCAAACAGCTTTAACTTCTCGACTATCCACTACCAATTCCTTAAATGCTGATCTCCAGTGGGGCAAAGATAACTTAGTTGATTTCAATCCTTCTAAAACTCAGTCCTGTCATATCTTGCAAAAAGGATTCTTCTGCTCTTATGCTTATCTTTGATGACACTTCGATTTTTAGGCAAGATCATATATATCTATTGGGGATTACCCTGACTTCTAATCTCTGTTGACCTAAGCACATTACAAATATTGCTTCCTCAGCATCTAAAAAATTGGGTTTCTCTTTTGCTCTCAGCATTACTTTTCTTCCAAACAGCTGTTCATTCTGTACAAATTGCAAATCTGCCCTACCGTGGAATATTATTCCCACATCTGGGTTGATATGCTCCCATAATATGTCTCAGGTTTCTAAACTTTCATTCAAAAGAGGGCAGGTAGGTTACTGTATTTTCCAGCTTGTAAGATGCAGTTTTTTTCGCGAAGAAATACTCAGAAAATCACCCTGCGTCTTATATGGTCAATGTCAGATTAGGCCTAAAGACTACCGGCAATGCATTTTCGATGACGCAGTGCCGGTAAACTGAGTTCTGAAAACTTCCTTTGAAATTCACACCAATTTTACTTAAGATTTATCTGTTGAAATATATTTTTAACAATTATCAGTGGTTACAATCTATGGCAACAATACATACCAGTAATATTTTTTTCGTGGAAAATTTGTTGAAATCTGTGTGATATGAATCTCACAATCAGACGTAAGTAAAAACTTGTTTCATTTTCCCATGTGTTTGCTTCCTCTATAATATGATCTCGTGCTTTTATGGTATTCCTCTATGATCTCCCGCTTTTATGGTATGGCGGGCTAATTAGGACTGGATCGGGATTTTTCAATTCCAACCGTCTTTTACAAAGAGAAAGTGACGCCCGTATTTGTTTTAGGGTGTGTAAGAATTTCTGTTACGTTACTTCTGTCAGCTTTTTTCAGAAACAAACATTTCATTATTGGTTGAACCCAAGCGTATACCATTATTTTGAGAAAAATATATTACCGTATTTAATTTTATTATTATTATTTTCTCCAAAATATTATTTTTATTATTTTGGAGAAATATTTATTTATTATTTTTTTTCCCCAAAATATGTGGCCAAACTAGGGTGCATCTTGTATGCCCATGCATCTTATAAGCCGAAAAATACGGTAATTAATGAATTAATGACCCATCTCTTAGAGTGTCTCTCCACTTTCTGTGTCATAGACATTCTATTTCTACTGCATGCCTTTTCTATAGATACTTCCATGGGCACTGTTCTTCTGAATTGGCTTCTATAACTCTCTCTCTCTCTCTCTCTCTCTCTCAAAGCAGTTCTAACACTTGCTGCAACTGGTCAATATTCTTTTACTGTCCAACATTAAACTCACAGAACCAACTTTTCTGCTTCCTCATTTTTTCATTCAACTTTCGTCTTGTGGAACAACCTTCCTTCATACATATTTCCTCAAAATTACAATCTACAGAAGTTCAAGTCAAATGTCAACAAATATCTTCTTTCATCTTAACCTCCAATCCATGGATGGTACCAAAGGTTCTAATACCTCTCGTGTTTGGGGTTTTCTTAAAAAAAAACAAACAAAAAAAAAACAACACCACCCTTTCTTTACTGCATTTGATTTTTGATCATGGGATCATTCTGTTCCTGAAGGATGAAGCAAAGAACCCCCCCTCCCAATGCACTCCTGTAGTATTGTACAAAGGGTACTAGGAAAGTTTTGCAATACAGCTTTGTTTATTTAATTTTTTCAAAGTAATTTCCTCTACATTCAATACACCTCTCTATCCTCCGAAACCAATCTTTAAACCAGTTCTGCCAAGTTTCACTAGGGAGTAAAGCACACTCGTTGTCCCAAGCCCGTAGAAGGTCCTCATCACTGGAAAACCGCCTCCCTTTTAGCTTCATTTTCACATGCGGGAACAGTGCAAAGTCGCAGGGAGCAAGGTCTGGACTGTAGGGAGGGTGCTCGAGAAGTTTCAGTCCTGTCGTGGTCAAATATTCGGTGCAGGCTTTGGCACTGTGAGCTGCAGCATTATCGTGATGGAGGTACCAGGTGTCCATTCTTGACTTTGGCCGCAGGTTCTTCATAGATCCAATGACTTTAGGCAGGCATTGTTCAGTATACCACTTAGCTGTGACTGTCTTCTGCGTGTCCAAAACAACACGTTCCACAATTCCACTCGATTTGAAAAATACAGCTATCATTTTCTTCTTTACAGATCGGGATTTTCTGACAATTACGGGTGTGTCATCATCATCAAAGACCCAAACTTTGTTTTGAGCCTTGGTCGGCAGATCGTAATAGTACAGCCAAGTCTCGTCACACGTCGTGTCATCTGCTCTTCAGTCAGTTGATGCGGCACCCAGAGAGAACAAAGTTTCTTCATGTGCAAATGATCTTGTAGAATCAAACGAATTGCTGGTGCATTTAGGCCCAAAGTATCCTCTATCTGTTGGTAGGTCACTCGCCTGTTTTCGTCAAGCATTTTCCTCACAGCAGTAACGTTTTCCTCGGTAACTGACGTTCGTGGCCTTCCCGGGGTCTCAGAATCCTCCAGAGTGAAATTTCCCGTTTGGAATTCTCTATACCACCTGAATATCGTTGTACGATGTGGACAATCATCATCTAGTGCAAGAGTCATTTCTTCTAAGCACTGGTCTATGGTTAAACCACGCACGAAATTATACCGCAAAACTGTCCTTATCTCATTTCGTGACCATGATGCCATCGCAAGCACTTTACACTCTCGCTACTAATGAATAACTGAGCCCATCGACTTGGCGCAGCGGCTACTATGCAAGTATGAACATGTCTCAACATGCAGCAACAAGCAGCTTCCTGTGATTCATTGTTGCGTCATATTGCAAAACTTTCCTAGTACCCTTTGTACTTCATAGGGCAAACACACCCCAGTTCTAGGGGTTATTAAATGTAGACATTTAGCATTGTGTGTGTTTAAATGGAAGTTTTACTTTCATACTCTACTTGCCTGTTCACTTAGGCAAAATACATTATTCATAGTTCAGCATATGTTTGCTAATAGTGTCCACCTGTCAACTGATGAAAGGCCAGTAGCTTTGAAACAGCTGGCCTGTTGGTGTCTCAGATTTTTAAATGTGTTGTGGATTCACTTGTTAAGGCTGATATACAGTTTAAAAAGATATTAGCAGGTTAGACACAACCACAGTAATGGTATTTGTCTCTAAGTTGAACATGAACTCAGACCTTATCAACGACCACTTGGCCTTAGTCTTCAGCAGGAAAAGAATGATCCGCATGATCAAAAATTGAATGCCATAAAGTAATAATGTATTTAGCTCATGATAAATGTTACAATGTATAACGTAGCTGAAGTCTTTTATCTATCTCAGTGAATGGGAGTACACTCGTGAAAATTCAGTATTTTTGGGAAAAATACATGAGAAATAGTATAAACTTGAAAAAATATAAAACTTATGTTTTTCAAGTTTAAAGATATCTGAAGTTCATGAGAGTAGCAAGAATAGTGTTTTTTAAATATGATTTTCAATAGCCATGCAGTGAATGCTACTTTTTTATAAATTAAAAGCTACTTAATGTATGCAAGTTAAAAGCTATGTCTTTAACCCTCTAGTGGGTATATGATAGTATTGTAACAAAAATAAAAATAATAATAATAAAAATTAAAATACGTTAATAAAATTGCATCAGTATAATTTTAGTGTTCAGATTTAGTATGTCAGATTTTTTTTTTTGTGTTATTTAACAGATAATGTCCACTCCTCTAAAGTGACATTCCTGCAGCAATTAAAAGGAAGAATATCAGAAGCTGCAGCAGTCAAAAAGTCATGGAATACTTCTAGTTATAAACAAAACATATTTATTTAAAGAAATTAACTGTGCCGACAATTATTTGTCTGTTTATGACTGCTTCATATACTGTGGAAGACTTGTGCTAATTTCTTGTAGGAAGCTTGTGATATTTTATTTCACCCTTTTAAAGCATCCATATTCTCCACTAACATAGTGTAGTTGTGTAGATGGTGTAAGGGTTGCTTCTGTAAAGTTGACACAGTGTAGGATGTGCAGAATTATCTAGAACATCAGTGGTATTATGCAGAATTGTCCAGAATGTCAGTGTAGAATTCAATGTTCATGGTTTCATGCACTGCGGCAAGTTGATTTACTCCATACGAAATACCTCCCTGAACCATGACACCTTCATTATTTACTAGCTGAGTGTGTTTTCCAAGAAATGAAGTCAGTACAATGTATTGAATAAGTTTTCCTGGCATCTTTCAGTTTCTGAATTGCTGCATCAGACTAGAAGGTTGTGTAGTGAGACTAATCATTCCATAGGACCAGTTTCCATTGATGCAGTCCAGGTTCGACATGCTTTGCACCATGTCAGTTGAACCTTAAATTTTTTTAGTATAAACTGCAAGACAAAAAATGAGTAGCTGAACAATTTGTTGAAAAACAAACCAAAATGAAAAGAGAAGATGAAGATATAATAAATGTTGATGAAGAAAGAATTGAAATATGGATTCATGCTAATGGTTCAAATTCATTGAATTCAACTTTCTTTCTTTATGGAAAAACAGGTAAATTGATTTCTGTCAGTCAGTATTTTATACCTATTTGGTAATTTCTTGCTCAGTTTCACATGTGGACTTCCATTTTTTTTTCAACATGTTATCAGTTGTTGTAATTAGAAATATGTAATTCCCGAGAAATGGCATACACAGTACATATATAATGGCAACCTTGAATATACATCAGCCTAATTAGTTAACCATTTAGTTATATCTATCTAACTAAAGGAACATAAAGACAAAAAAATATTTAAAAATGTTAATTTTAGATTGTTTAGCTTTATACTTTAATAACCTTAAAATTTTTTAGTATGAACTGCAAGACAAAAAACGAGTTGCTGAACAATTTGCTGAAAGACAAACCAAAATGAAAGGACAAGATGAAGAGATGATAAATGTTGATGAAGAAAGAATTGAAATATGGATTCATGCCAATGGTTCTAGTTGCTTCAGACCTAGCAGATTGGATGGGCAGAAGGATGACCTTGACTGTATGCCTATTATTGATGTAAGTTCTTTTAACATATGAGAAATTTTTAAAAAAATTAAATGGAAGAAAAATATTTTACATCAACTATTTTTCTAGTTTTTTTTTAAGCATAGGTGTGTTTATTCAGTGCTGCTTCAAATAAAAGGATTATTAATTCCAATTGGGTTAAATTCTTGTGTGTTGTATGTATATTATATTTTTGAGAAAAGTGTTAAAAGAAAAAGTCTACAGATGTCAAAAGTCTACTTTTGACAAATAAGATTCTTAAAACTTTTATAGATTTTATTTTCTTTTAGCATTTCTCTCAAAAAAAAAAAAAAATAATATACATATATCACACAAGGTACTTAGTTTCCAGACACATCAGTACTGCAGATTTCAGCATCTAAAAACAAGGAGACCTGGCTGAAGTGCCTAATGCCTTAAATGGATTGAGTAAACTAAATGTTGGCAAGATCTGATGACAAATAAGATTCTTAAAACTTTTATAGACTTTATTTTCTTTTAGCATTTCTCTCAAAAAAATAATATACCTATAACACACAACAAGGTGCTTAGTTTCCAGATCAGTACTGCAAATTTCAGCATCTAAAAACAAGGAGACCTGGCTGAAGTGCCTAATGCCTTAAATGGATTGAGTAAACTAAATGTTGGCAAGATCTATATCCTTTTTCAGATGAAATTTTAATGGGACATAAATTTAAATTGAAAAAGTATGGATGTAGGATGAATTTTTGACTGGAAGAAATGCTTCCAGTAGATGGGTGGCACTTTCTACTGTTGGACTTTTCAAAATTAACTTTGAATTTATATATCTTTCCTTAAGAGGAGTGCTATTCATTTGGAGTGGTAACATAATTGATAAATACTGCTTAGAAATACTTTTTTTTCACTTTCTGTCCAACCTTTTGCTAATATTATCTAACATTTTGTTGATTCGGTAAATTGCCAAAAATAAATTTTAAAAATCAATATTGTGAATTATTTCATAAAATATATATTTTACATTTTAAATTATAATTTACTATGATAGTGTGTATTTATGTTTATTATTTATTTATATATTATGTATTAATTATAAAAAAATTAATATTTTATAATTGAAGTAAAATTATTTAATAATTAATATACAATTATTAGGATAGCTAAAACAAATTGATCATTAAAATATTTATAGCTAAATAAAAAATTCCTCCTGAGTTTCCTTCATGTCCATGGCAAGTTATTTACGAAAGTGGGGTAAGTGTTCCTAATTTATTTCTCTAATGAATGTATTTTTGTATTTTTTAAGGATTTATCTAATTACCTCACTTCAGAATATTTATAAAATAATTTATACCATGTAACTTTCCATTATAAAAAAATACTTCAAATTTTAACTTTTTATTATTTTAAATATTTATTTCTATGATAAAAAAATACTTCAAATTTTAACTTTTTATTACTTTAAATATTTATTTCTATGATATGAGGAATGCAGCCCCTCTGTGTTACCAGGCAGTAGGTGTGTTACTGGATGGTAGATGACTCTTCAACTGGTGCAATACCACCACTTTGCTTATTGGAGACTTGAAGTGGTGAAATCCATACTTAGAGCAAAGCGCTTCAAAGGTCTTCAGAGCAAAGCTCTGGCAATCCCCCATCTCTTCCATCATGCATTATGATTGATGTCTTTTCAGGTTATGAATGGATGGCAAGATCCAACCTTCCTTACATTTTGAGGGTAGAGCTCTAACACAGTGTTTGCCGACTGCTAGATGGTCCACCAGACCAAACCCATTGATTTGGACAAATTTAGGGACAAATGGGCAAATGTATAGACAGATTTAGTGGAAAAGTTTGGCGAACTTCAAGCAGTTGCCCTTGACATTTCAAAGGCTTTTGATTGTGTTTGGCATAAAGGTCTTCTAAATAAACTTCCATTTTATGGTTTGCCAACTGTTTTTTTTTTTTTTTTTAATTAGGTATCCAGTTCTCTCTCTCACCACTCACTGCAGGTGATAGTAGATGGCACTCTTTTCTAACTTCTCCAGTAATACAGGTGTTCCCCAAGATTCAGTTCTTTCTCTTTTCCTCTTTTATATTAATGACCTTCTTCATCTGATGATAGCACATAATCATCAAAAGTTTCCATAGCACATTTTCCCAATTTACAATAAAATTTGATAACTTCTCTTTGCTCCATTTTCAATTTTCTAACGACATGCACAAAACTACTATTACTGTTTCCATCATAAATCACAAACTACTGACTGGACGTTAATACTAAATGCAACGTGCACGCATTCTCATATTTAATTGCCACACTGTGTATATATATATATTATCTTTAGTTCCACTAGCTTATTTTTGACTTAACTTTTTTTTTAGCCTGCCATCATGATTGATATTGAATATTTTTTTCAAATACTGTTGAGGTTGTTTTTGATTAGTTCCTGAAGATGTAGGTTTAAACTTCAGTTTTAGACAAAATCTGTTGATCAAAAACATGATTGCTATATTTAATGTTTAGATAAGGAATTTTTTTTTTAAGTCGGGGGTATTTTCCCAAACAGTTATTTCATTAAGTTACAGTATTGAACAGTGAGTGCTTTTACACCATGTTTTGTTTGTAGTGAACTGTTCAAGTTGATAATTGGCATTGTTTTAATTGTATCTCATATTGGGAATCAACCTTCACAACAAGTTGCCAAGGTATTGCACTGTAACGCTTAAACAGTGGAGAAGACTAATGTTACTTGTTCTCAGCGGATACCACCACCCAGACGACACCGTTTCGAAGCTTGTTGGCTTACTCATTGCACTCAAAGCACTGACTGTTCAATAGTGAATCCAATAGTGAATCTTAAGTGTAGTCCCATTGCTTCATGCAAAATAATTGTCTTAGTTTATATTATTACACACTATCAGGCATCTCTCATATTGTGGACTTATACTTCATAACTGGATTGTCACTAGGTACCTACCTACCCACTAATGAGTAAGCCAACAAGCTTCGAAATGGTGCCGTCTGGGTGATGGTATCTGCTGAGAATAAGTAACATTCGTCTCACTGGTAAAGTGTTACTTATTCAAAGCAGTGCAATACCTTGGCAACTTGTGAAGTTGCCGAGGATATCAGATATTTTGTGGTATGTTCCTGCTGCTTAATCAGTAACTGTTGTCGCTGCTTAACCATTACGAAGAACAGAATGATCAAAGGTTTGATATATGTGATCTTGTGTTACAGTTCATGTATATCAAACCTTTATTTTTTCTGCTCTTTGTAGTCATGCAGTGTTTGGCCTTGATCCTTCACTAAGCACAAAAGGATATTTGAACCTGTAATGTACTATGTGTGTATTGCAAAAACAAAAGATACCTGTCGAAGTTGAACTTGAAGGTTGATTTGCAATATGAGATTCAATTAAAACAATGCCAATTATCGACTTGAACAGTTTACTATGAACAAAACATGGTGCAAAAGCACTAACCGTTCAATAATGAATCTTAAGCATAGTCCCGTTCCCATTGCTTCATGCAAAATAATTGCATAAAGTTATAGTGTATTGTGTACTTTAATATTTTTTATGATTATTTACATAAAATGACATAACCTACTAGTAATGTATATCGATGATTTATTTTTTTCAAAGCTTAATTATATATTTATAGTTTAGTTTTTAGTGAAGAATGATAATTTTTTTTAATACTACAGTTATTATCATATATATTTATATTTTATTACCTCTTAGCATGGAAACGTTTGTGGATACTGTAAACCAGATGTTGTCAGAGTTCCGATCACTTTTGAAATGTACACCAATTCCAATGAGTTCAGTTCGGCTACTTCAGCTTATGACTATTAATATGTTTGCTGTTATTAACACTTCACTTAAAGGTTAGTTATTTTCTGTGGACATTTATTAAATGCATTTTTTGCCAATTAATTTTTTTAGTGTTCACAATGGGTAGGGGAGGAACATATTGATCAGTTTTATTATAAGAAGAATGAAGTACTTTTAACCTAACCTAAATATCTGTTTATTTGAAAATCATGTACAGATTGAAATCAGATATTTTGTGGTATCCTTCTGCTTAACCATTACGAAGAACAGAATGATCAAAGGTTTGATATATGTGATCTTGTGTTACAGTTCGTGTATATCAAACCTTTATTTTTTCTGCTCTTTGTAATCATGCAGTGTTTGGCCTTGATCCTTCACTAAGCACAAAAGGATATTTGAACCTGTAATGTACTATGTGTGTATTGCAAAAACAAAAGATACCTGTCGAAGTTGAACTTGAATTGCTATATATTGTAATTTTCTGAAAATGCATATGAAGGGAACGACATTCCAAAAAAGAATTAAAGGGATAAATCAGTAATCACAGATGTTGATCTTTCCTACCACTTTATCAACAATCACTAATGAAGTAGTAGGAATATACTGGCGAAATCAGTGCACTGGAAATGCGAAACAGCCAGGGTCCCACGGACTTCCAAAGAGGTATGAGTGTCGGTGCATGTTTAACAGGTGCTGCAGGAGACAACTGTGCTTGTCAAGTGTTTAAAGACTACTGTAATTCAAATCTTTAATGAATGGAAACTCAGGGAAAACATCCACAAACAGATGCAAGTAGTTTTTCAAGCGTAATCATCACCAAATGAATGATGGAACATCACAAGTTTAGCATTAGTTGAGGCATATCATGCAAGAAAGCAAGCTTATAGAGCATCAGCCAAAAAAAAAAAAAAAAAACCCCTTCCCATTTCACCCATCCAATTGGAGCAGTATGGTAATGCCATACTGCTCCAATTGGATGGGTATGGTAATGCTATACTGCTCCAATTTGTACAGCAGTCTTCTAAGTGTAACAGTATCAAAAGCTTTCCTGAAATCCAAGTATATGATATCAAAATTATTTTTTGTATCCAGTTCTCTTGTGACCATATTGTAGTATCCAATCAAATTGGTCAGACAAGAGATTTCTCCCTAACAAACCCATGCTGTGTCTGAACTATTACTTCAGTCTTGTCTAGGTGATCCTGCATCGCTTCTTTAACCAGTGACTCCATTATTTTTCCCAGAATGGAAGTTAAACTAACAGGTCTATAATTATTTGAACCCCCTTTGTGAATTGGGGATACATTTGCACATCTCCAGTCCATGAGGACCTCCCATGAATCTAAGGATGCTCTCATAATTATGGCTAAGGGTTTGCTTACTTCCCTCACTGTCTCCTTCAATATAACTCGATAATTCCATCTGCCCCAGGTGCCTTTTTTTATGTTTAACTTCAACAATTTCTCCACCACTTTGCTCTCTGTTATTACAAAATCATTTTGCTCCCTGCTAGAGTTTAGTAAACTTCTGTCCTCCCCTTCCTTACAGAATTTGTCATGTGTGAATTGAGATTCAAAATACTCATTGAGTTTGTCAGCTATCTGAGCAGGATCATCAACAGTCGAACCACCAACATCAAGTGGTCCAATCTGATTCTACCCGTCCTTCTAGATTTTACATAAGTAAAGATGTCTTTGTTGATTTTATTTGCATCCTTTGTCAAGGATTTCTCATAATCAGCCTTTGCTTGCGTAATCTCCTTTGTGACTTTATTACAGACTAGCTTATATCTGCCATAGGCTTCTATGTCACCTGCTAATTTTTATGCATCCCACGCATTTTTCTTCTCTCCCACGAGCCTCATTATTCATCTGATATCCATTTAGGCATAAATCTTGAACAATATTTCTTAGCTGATATGAAAAGCCTAGTAGCTTCCAAGATTAATTCCCTGAAGGCCTCCCATTTAGAATTCACTGTTTTTAACATCAGTTGATCCCGCTGTATAGAAATCAAAAGCTGGCTGAGATCACTGTAGTCACCTTTATGAAAACAAAAACCTTTCCCTTTACCCTTGATGGTAGTTACATCTTTAAGTAAATCCCACATCAGTAGACTGTGGTCACTGTAACCTAGTGGTTTCTTTATCTGTGAATTCCTAATGCTTGAGTCATCACTGTTGGTAATCAGATCAAGAGTATTACCCCTCTGGTTGCCCCCTGAACATGTTGCTATAGAAAACAGCCCTCCAATAAATTCACAAAAGTCTTGCTAGCGTGTGAGTGACCAATCCACAAGTTCCAGTCTATATCTGGAAAGTTAAAATCCCCCATTACAAGTCATTTTGATTTACTGGCCCACTCTATTTTTCTGTACAACTGTTCGTTGCACACTCATCAGTCATTAGGTCTATAACACACTCCTACTCTCATTTTCCCTTTCCCAGTGCTTATGTCACACCAAATTAACTCAACATTGCACTGTCTGCTCATGTCAACTGGATGCACTTCCTTAAATTTTATGTGTTTCTTAACTAACAGCATAACCCCTCCTCCCTTCTTACCCTGTCTATCCTTTCTGTACACATTGTACTCCCCAAATTCCAATTCTGCACTGCTTATATCTGTGTGACACCATGTCTCTGATATCCCAATGATATCTGCCTTTGATGCCTTGATCAATGGCGCCTCCGTAGCCAGGTGGGCAGGAGCAGCAGTGCGTAGCACACGCTTCTTGATTAGACCGGGGTTCGAGCCCATGATCACCAAATACGGAGGATGCGGAAAGGTCAGGGAATAACCACCGCATATCCCCAGAGCAATATGGCCTTAGTTGCTAATGCTCCTAAAAACCAAATAAACAAACAAACAAACCTTGATCAACACTTCAAATTCATCATATCTATTTACTATACTTGTAGCATTGGTGTACATGCAAGTATACATGCACCTATTCTTATTCTTAGTTACCCTAACAGAGTCCATGATGACTCTCAGCAGCTCTTGAAATCCCCAGCAACTTACTCTCTTGGCTGCTGCTCATTACAATAGAAGCAGTGCAAGAATCGCTTTCGCCTGTGTCTGCAGCTACTGTTAATCATTTAGTCTGTGAATCCCCTCCCCCAAAGCTAGCAGTTTTCTGACTCACCTAACACTGTCTTGATAGCATCAGCAAATATTCTTGCATCTTTTGTATTTAAGTGTATCTCATCCCTGTAGAAGCAGTCTCTTCTGTTAGCAAGCACAGACCACGTTGAAAAAAAATTCTTCCTCACGAGCCTTGCGCAATCTCTCCAGGGCTGAATTGATTGACAAGCCTCTCATCATATACTTCCTCCTATTGTGTCTGGGTAGAATTGCACACACTTTCAAAGTTAACCCTAGCTAGCAACTTTTTTTCAACATTATCCTGTACTTGTTAATTAAATCTGTAGATCTCTTACTCTTAAAGTCATTAGTGCCAAAATGTGCAACAATATCACCTTTTGTGCCCTTAAAAGATGATATCTTACAACATCATCAACTTTTGTCCTTGGCGAACATACTCTGGTCCTGTTCTACCTATCCTTTTGCATAATATATTCCCCATCTCCCTGACAACAGAGTCACCAACAATAACTAGTTCCTGTGGGACCAGCAGCAGTTGTCAGTACTTCATGCAAAGAATCCTGTAAAAGCTCTTCAAGGAGGTCATTTATCTTGGACACCATCCAACAAATATGTCTTCATTGGTGCCAGGAATGCTAAGGATGGATGCGACACAGGAGGGGACTAGAAGTAAGTCATGTGGTCTGATTAGTCCCAATTTTTCCACTTTTCAGCACTGATGAAAGAGTGCATATATGGTGGAAACCATACAAGGCACTGAAGCTATTCTATTAATGGTTTGGGCATGTTTTCATAGTATCCCCTGATACCACTGGGCATTGTAGTTGTCAGAGTGTATGTGAACATTGTTTCTGACCAGGCAGTATTGCATATTTATTCCTTTGGACAGGGTGTACTTTCAAGATGACAGTGCAACCAACCATTACACTAAATATGTGAAAGAGTAGTTTGAGAAACATGAGGAAGACTTGAAGCTTCTGTCCTAGCCAGCCAAATACCATTGAGCATCTGTGGGATGAACTCTAAAGATATATTCATCATCATCCTTACAATGTGTTATCATTCCAAGAATTGAAAGAGTTGGTTAATGCATGGTTACATGGGTACGAATGCATCATTTAATTATATCCCATATTGTGAATACCTTCCCGAGTTGCCGAGGTATTGCACTGCTTTAGCATTAGCAAGGGCACATGATGCAACAAAGCAAGATTATATAGCATCAGCCAAAATAAAAAAAAACCAAAAAAAAAAACCCCTTATTTCACCCATCCCTTCGCTCCAAATGTTTGTTAAGTTCTGCCTTGAATCTATTTAAGCTATCAACTTCTACAATGATAGATGGAAGTTTGTTCCGGCAATCAACCACCCGCTGGCTAAAGGCAAACTTCCGCACATCTATCCTACAACCGTGTTTCCTCAATTTCAATTTATGCCCTTTCAGGTGATTATTGTGAGCAAGAGGAAGAATCTGATCAGCATTGAGCATGCTCAAACCATTCAAGGCTTTATACACCTCAATCAGATCACCTCGCAGGTGCATAGTCTCCAGACGCTGTAATTTGCAAAACTTAAGCCTTTCTTCGTAAGAGCAACCCTTTGTTCCATTCAGTAATCTTGTTGCCCTTCTCTGTACTCATTCCAACAGCTCTACATCCTTCTTAAAATGAGGCCTCCAGACCTGTATATAGTATTCAAGGTGTGGCCTGACCATTGCCTTATACAAGGGGATAATCACCTCCTTATCCCTGCTAGAAAAATTCCTGTATATCATTGACAAGACACCCTGAGGTACTCTTGCAGACTGTCTGCACTGTTCAGAAAACGTCATATCGGCCTGCACAATTACCCCCAGGTCCTTTTCATTCTCTACCACTGTCAGTGTGGTACGACAGAGTTGATACGTTACTATGGGATTACTGCTTCCCATATGTAGTACTTTACATTTGTCAATGTTAAACTTCATTTGCCACCTCTCAGCCCATCTGCTCAACTTTTCTAGATCCTGTTGCAGCAGCATACTGTCATTAGTGTAATTAACAACTCTGTCAACCTTCTTATCATCTGCAAACTTGGACATTAAGTCTGATATACCATCATCAGTATCATTTATAAATACAGAAAACAACAATGGACCCAACACTGAACCCTGCGGGACTCCACTAATAACATTAGTCCACAAAGACCAGTGTCCATTGATTACCACTCTCTGTCTTCTCCCTCTCAACCATCCCTTTATCCATAGCAGCAATTTGTCTCCAATGCCACACTGCTCCAATTTGTGCAGCAGTCTTCCATGTGCAACAGTATGAAAGGCCTTTCTATGATCCAAATATATGATATCAAAGTTATTCTTTGCATCCAGTTCCTTTGTGACTACATCATATATCCAATCAAATTGGTCAGACAAGACTTCCCCTTAACAAACCCATGCTGTGTCCGAGCTATAACTGAAGTCTTGTCTAGATGATCCTGCAATGCATTTGTGAATGGTAAACTTCAGTTGCCACTTCTCAGCCCATTTGCCCAAATTTTCTAGATCCTGTTGCAGTAGCACATTGTCATTAACAACCCTGCCAACCTTTGTATCTCCTGCTAACTTCGACATTAAGCTTGATATGCCTTCATCAGTGTCATTGATAAATATACAAAACAACAGTGGGTCCCACACTGAACCCTGGTGGACTCCACTAATAACATTTGTCCATGAAGAGCAGCGTCTGTTAATTACTACTCTCTGTCTTCTCCCGCTCATCCACCCTTTTATCCATTGTAGCAACGTATCCTTAATATCATACTGCTCCAATTTGTACAGTAGTCTTCCATTCGCAACAGAATCAAAAGCTTACTGAAATCCAAGTATATGATATCAAAATAATTTTTTCCATCCAGTCCTTTGTAATCACATTATAGTATTCAATTAAATTTGTCAGACAAGACTTTCCCTTAACAAACCCATGCTGTGGCAAAATTATTACTGCAGTTTTGTCTAGATGATCCTGCAATGCATCTTTAACCATTGACTCCATTATTTTCTCTTAAACGGAAGTTAAACTAACTGGTTTATAATTATTCGTGTCACCCTTAGATTCCCTTTGTGAATTGGGGATAGATTTGCACATCTCCAGTCTGTTGTTCCCCTGAGTTCAAGGTTGACCTCATAATTATGGCTAAGAGTTTGCTTACTTCCTTTGCTGCCTCCTTTAATATAACTGGATAGATCCCATCCACCTCAGCTGATTTTCTTATGTTTAACTTTAAATTTTCAATTTTATTTATTTATTAATAAATTTATTTTAACCAGTTAGTTGGTCATCACAAGTAACTTGGATGATAGCTTATATTTGCCATAAGCTTTTGTGTCACCTGATAATTTATATGCATTTTTCTTCTCTGCCACGAGTCTCATTACTTCATCTGATATCCATTTACACCTAAACGTTGAACACTATTTCTTAGTTGGTATGAAAAGCCTAGAAACTTCCAAGATTAATTCTTTGAATGTTTCCCATTTAGAATTTGCTGTTGGTAACATCATCAGTTGGTCCCACTGTATAGAATTTAAATACTGTCTGAGACCATTATAGTCACCTTTATGGAAGCAAAAACCCTTCACTTTACCCTTGATGGTAATTATATCTTTAAGTAAATTACACAGTACGCTGTGACACTGCCACTTAATGGTTCCTTTATCTGCAAATTCTTAATGCATGAATAATCACTGCTGATAACCTGATCAAGAGTATTACACTCTCTTGTTGCCTCTCGAACATGCTGCTGCAGAAAACAGTCATCCAATAAATCCCCAAAAGTCTTGCTAGTGTGCAAGTGACCAACCCACAAATTCCATTCAGTATTTGTCTGGGAAATTAAAATTCCCCCATTATGACACATTCTGATTTACTGGCCCATTCTGTTTCTTTGTACAATTGTTTGTTGTACTCATTAGAGTCATTAGGCCTATTACACACTCCTACTCTCATTTTTGCTTTCCCAGTGCTTATGTCACACCAAACAGACTCAACATTGCACTGTCCATCTATTTGAAGATTAAATGCGCAAGGCATAATATGATATGGGTTTAAATTAACTATATAATATTGGTGTAGATACACCATAGTTTACCCATAAATTTAACTAAATATTTAGTGTAAAGGCATCGTTTAATTTTACCTCATATTGAGGCTGTCTTCACAACAAGGTACCAGGTATTGCACTACTTCGAATAAATAACACTCCTCTAGTAGAGGAGACTACTCTTATTTATTCTCAGCGGGCACCACCACCCAGATGTCCATTTCGAATGTAGTTGGCTTCATCATCGTTGAGTGGGCAGGTACCCTGATAATGCACTGTGTAAGATAACGCCACTGTGATGGTATGTTTGATGAAGCCACCTAGCTTCAAAACAGCGTCTGGTGGTGCCCACTGAGAATAAATAACAGTAGTCTCCTCTACTAGAGGAGTGTTATTTATTCAATGTAGTGGAATACCTGGTATCTCATTGTGAATGCAGCCCAAATATGAGATTAAATTAAATGATGCATTATCTACGTATGTAGTTAAAATTATGGGTAAACTATGTATGAATTAAGTGCAATAGCATCATTAATACACAGCCATCTCTGAATAAACAGAATATTTGTAAGGCGGCATTGTTTTAAGTTATATCTCATATTGTGAATACCTTCACAATGAGTTGCCATGATATTGTTCTACTTTGAATAAGTAACTCTTCACCTAAGGAGAAGACTAATGTCACTTATTCTCAGATAGGTACCACCACCCAGACGGTACTGTTTCAGGGCTATTTTGTATGTGTGGGATAATAACTCGACTATCCACTTGTCCCTACTAGATCCTGTTGCAGTAGCACACTGTCATTACTGTCATTAACAACCCTGCCAACCTTTGTATCATCTGGAAACTTCGACACTAAGCCTGATGTACCTTCATCAATATCATTGATAAATATACAAAACAACACACAGACTACACATGTAGTTCCACTACATGTGTAGTCTGTGTGTTGTCATGTTGTTTAGTTGTTTCTGGTCACTTTGCCACCGGGAAAGCCAGGATCTCCTGGAGAACCTCTCCAGTGCCCATCTACACCACGAGGAGGTGGGCCACAACTATGTATGTCCTTAGTCTCATGGAGGTTGATCATTGCAATCTTAGTCTGCCCTAGGAAGGGTGAAGTCCCGCACCCACTGGAGGTAGTGGGTGCGGGACTATACCAGTGGGTGCCAGCAAAAAATAAATAAATTAATTAATTTTAAAAAAATAATAATAAAATAAAATAAATAAATAATAATAAAAAACAATAATAATAATAAAATAAAATGAAATAAATAAAATTAAAAAAAGATGGAGGAAAAATACTAAAATAAATAAAAAAAATAATAATAAATACAAATAATTAATAATACTTAAAAAAAAATAATATATATATATATATGCTTGGAAAAAAAAATATGAAAAGTGAGGTAGGAAGATGGAAGAGAGAGTGGCTTTCTTTGTGTTTTAGAGACGTGAGATCCCCTAGGAATTGAAGACAGAAGATTCTTCAAGTTCCTTAATTTAGGTTCTTCATAGTTAAACAGTGGTAAAAAGGGTCTCTGTTATTCTAGGCATCTTGATTTGAATTTGTGACTGGTTGGTTTGCCGAAAGTCGTTTTCTTCTAGAAAATAGCTCAGTTCAGAACTGCTGGAATGCTTTGAAATTGGTGATGGATTCTACTACTGGGAATTTGTGTCTACAGGATGTTTCTAATGTCCATGTAGAGCTGGCAGTGGTATAGGATGTTTATCCAAATCCTTTAATGATTAGCTGGTCTTTCTTTAGATAGCAGGTCAAGTGTTTTGTGACAACACGTGGACAAAACAGTTGCAAAGAAGTTGCTAAATGCAAGCCGCCATGTGATGCACAAAATGTTTTCAAAGTTGTAACATAGCTAAAACTGTTTGTTTAAAGTAGTGCAATACCAGGCTAACTCTTTACAAAGACAAGTTTGTTCTGTTGTGAGAATTAAGACCATTGAATTATCCATGCAATTTAAATCCTGCTGCCCAGCAAGAACAGATGAAAGGACAAGACAGTCATTATAGATGTTTACAGACTTAAATAAGTTTAGCTGTTTGTGCTTAATATTTATTGAAATGTACTCTTCTGAAACTGCTCAGCTGCTATGTATACTTCTCTAAAATCCAGAAAATTTTAAATCCATCACCTCTCAGTCCCCGAGAATACCAGATTTTAAAGAGTTTGCTGTATTCGGGGAAAAAACAATAAAAAATAATGGCAAAAAAAGATATAATGTGGGGACTGCTTCTTTTGTTTTGCATAATTTTTATTACAGTCATTCAGAACACTACATCTCCTAAGTTCGAAGAATAGTTTTTAACCCTGCAGGTACTGTTTATTGTACTTTGTTTTGTTATTTTAATTATTGCCATCCCTATTAACTGATGTTCTTTCAACATCTTGTGCATCTGAAAATAAGTGCCTTGATATATAGTAGTTGTAAATATATCTGAATGTTGAATTTTCTTTTATTAAAGTGATTCTCATTAATTTTCTATAATTTTATGGAAAATTAGTCATATAAAATCATATCATACGAAGGGTAATATTGCATATTGATTTTTACTTCACCATTTGTTCCCTGATGAAATCTCATAAATTTTATAATTAATTATAAGAAATCGTTTGATCAAGTTTGTATGACAACTTATTAGTTTATTAATTTTTAGCTATTTGAATATTTATAATATACTTGAAACCATTAGGTTATAGTAGTTGCTACTTTTTAAAATTAATGGAAACATACCAACACACTTTTATTGAATTTATTTTTAAAATTTAGACCAAGATGAAAGTTCTTTATGTCGTTCCTTACTTCAAGAACATGCCCTTCAAGTAAGCTTTGCTATGATATCATTGTTGCTAGAAAGAGGTATAGTATTAACTCAAGAGCATCTGACTTCAGATGATTATCCGTCTATCTTGATTAGTGAAGATCTTGCACAAATACTTCCAGCTATAAAGATTTGGACTGACTGGATGTCTTGTCAACATCACTTGTGGTTACCTCCTCCTGCTTCTGGTGACTTCAAGACTGGGTAAGAAGCACTATTTTAGTAACTTCTTTTAGCCACAAATATGGTGTGCACTTTATCCTATGCTGTGATATGCTAAGGTATTATTGCTAGGATAAGGTACAGTATTAAACTGAAAAGATTTTGTCTGATTGGATGTTTATCAACTCATTAGTAACTTTAAGACTGAGTGAGAAGCACCATTTAGAATAAATTATAAATGCTCTTTATTTGGGTTGGAAGTAAAATAAATGTGACATTTTTTCCATTGCCAATCAAACGGAAAGCTTGAAAAAGTCAACCCACTAATGTTAACTTAAAGTTTAACACCAAACATACTAAATTTTAAAGAAAAAATAAATCAGCCCATAAATAAAATTCCAAATTGCAGTGAGACAGTATGACCCCTTTTGGGCAAAAGTTATCACAAGAAATGAAATGAAAATCAGAAGTGAAAAACTCTGTATAGCCAGTGAGATGATATGTCTCCTTTCAGGGCTGGTGCTGGGGGGCAAGTGAGGCACTTGCCACAGGTGCTGCTGTCTAAAATACATGCGGCTAGATGTGCTACTGCATATATATGTGTTAAGACACAGTATGAATTAGGTACCATTACAAGGTTTTTCCTCAGGCACTACAAATTTTGAGCAAAATAAAATTTTTTTAAAGAGGATTAAAAGGAGGGTGTTTTGAAAATGGCTTAAATGGTGTAAGTTATTTTCACAAGTCATTTTCAAAAAACTGCCCTCTGATCCTTGTAAAAAAAAATTATTTTGCTCACAAAATTTTATTTTCATTTTAATTTATTTTAGTAATGATAAATTTTATTCTCATTTTTATTTATGTTTATGCTTTTTGCCCTTTGGCTTGTGGTTTACTTGTGGTTTACCAGTCCTGACTGTTGACACCTGATGAGAGACTGGTTTTGTAAGTTGTGTGACAACATCCTTATTTTGTCAGTTTTGTAATTATTTATCTCTTATTATAATTTTTTTTACCTTCTATCACTGTCTATCTCCCTCATTTTTCTCCCTCACTTTATTATCCATTCTCTCCATAGGTTTAGCATTTTCTGCCTTTGACTGCACTGCACTAGACTACTTCCATTTTTCTGCCTTCTCATTTTCACTTTCTTGTTATTCACCGTGCACACACACACACAAGTAAAATAATGTTTAAAATTATATACAAAATAACTAAAATTCAAAAGTATCACTGCATACCTACATTCTGGGTTTTCAGAGGTCAGCCATCTAGGTTGAAAGGAAAAAAAAAGATAAGGGGTTTCTCTGTTTCTGTGATAATCAATATGCCATATGGCTATATCAAAAAGAATTAAACTAGCCTAAATGTTAAAGAATATGTATAACTTTTTTTATAATTTTGCATTATAAATTTCATAAATTAGTTATATTACAAAACCATAATATATATAAAAGTATTATGATAGTTCGATATGGATGGAAGTAATTAAATATAATTGAACCTAATTAATGAACTAAGGTCACTGCTAAAGCAGTTAAACCTGTAATGAATTGCCATAATGAATTATGTTTTTTATGAAAATCCCAAACATGAAAGATATTAGAACCTATAGTACCTAGTACTATGCATGTGCTGAAGTTTGAGAAGGTGAAAAAAGATACTTGCCAACATTAGATTTAAATTTCTGTAGATTGTAATTTTCAGGAAATATGTATGTAGGGGGTTGTTTTGTTACAGAAAACAGAAGTTGACTGTGTTGGCTGTGTGGTTAGGATTGTCTGGTATTCTGTTAAGTAAATGAACAATCTATGTGAGATAATTAGTAATTCCAAAAGTTGCTCAGTATCTCTACCAGCTGGGTCTGTGTGACTAGAAAACGGAAGCTTGCTGGAGTTGTGAACATTACAATCATCAAGGAGCGTTATCTTACCATTACGAAAGTTGGAATGGAGAAAGTCTCGCTTCAAAGAAAGTAAGTCATAGAGTTCCAGGTGATTAGTGGATTTGGAGGAATGACAGAGGCAACAGCTGAATTTGACAGAACAGAAGAGAGAGAGAGAGAGAGAGAGAGAGATTTTAAGCCAGTGAAGTTCAAAAAGAGGAGATTCCAAATTCACAGCAGACATATGCATAAGTATTACCTTTGAAGTGAAAGGAATTGTACAGCAAATAATTGGGACAACTGAGATGAGCATGAGCATTGGTTCAATCAATATAGTTGGGTAATTATATAGGTTAGAAGGCTGAAAAGTATATCTCAGTTACAATATCCTATTGCTTTCATAGTGAGTTTATGGAGTGCACAAAAAATAAAAAAAATTTGTGCCGCAAATTTTAATGGTTTCCATTTTATACAATTATTTAATATTCCCTAATATACAATTATACATTGTATATTAGGTGACATTTTGTTGGATATGCGTAAGCAGCCACTTATGTTTGCAGATATCTCTTTATTGCTTTATTTTTACTTTTCTTTGTAATCTACTAATTTCATAGTTTATTTCTCCTGGCTGTAGTGAGTGCTAGTTGCTTTGCACTGCTCATACTGCCTCAGTTTATTTTCTGTCTTCTATTTTATTTCTCTCTCTTTGGTAGCAGTTTTGTTTTGCTAGCAGTGAGTGCTTAAGCTTTCCTGTTGCTTCAGTGGGCTGGCATCTGAGAGAATGTCAGTTGCTGTCTGTTGCTGTAATTTTCATTACTTTCGAAATACAGTAATCTCCACAGTTGTTGTGTTTGGGGGGCCCCTCTGACAAGATTGGACACATTGATCATCTGTTATTTGTTCTCTATTTTGTTTGTCTCATATCTATCAACTACATTCTTTTGTGACTGGTTTTTGTATCTTATTTGTGATATTTTACACTTTTTTGGCCTTGGTGCTGTCAGGTGGGTGCTAGTCTAAATTTATTATTATTGGCTTGTAATTATAGCTACATTTGCCTTTTATTTAATAATTTCTAAAATTTTTAGATACATATTCCTTCCACTCTCCTCCTTTTTTTGTTCAGTGTCTGTCCTTATTTATTTACTTATCTGTTTGAGGCGTCTCCGTAACCAGGTGGGCAGGAGCAGCAGTGCATAGCACATACTTCTTGATTAGACTGGGGTTCAAGCCCGTGACCACCAAATACGGAGGATGCGGAAAGGTCAGGGAATGACCACCGCATAGCCCCGGAGCAATATGGCCTTAGTTGCTAATGCCTAAAAACCAAATAACAACTTATCTCTTTCTTTGCTCTTTTTTTTTCTGTTCTTTTTCCATTCTGCCTTTATTATACTTATTATACATTGTATGTTGAAAATGGAAATGAAATTTCCCACACGTGAAATACAGATGTGTAGAGGAATAATGAAGAAAATTCCAGTGGTGATAAACTCAAAAGGTTATTGAGATGGTGTCCCCTTTACTGGCATAAAGTTATCACAATTAATAAAAAACTAAATTTTCTGTTTATATGCTGGGGTGACCACACAGTCCTAGAGAAATTCACAAGATAGAGAGAATACAAGAAACAGCACCGTATTTCGAATTCACAGGCTTGAACCTCGATCACTCAAAACACGTGTACTCATGTACCCTCATACCTAACTATTCAGTAATGGCAGCCTAATAAAATAAATTTTCTTTTTATACTCTGGAATGACGAATACAAGGAGCAACAACATATTTAGCAGTCACAAGCTTGAACCCCCAATCACTCAAAGCACATGTACTTATGCACCCTTGCACTTGACCATGGCTACAGCATAGACAACTTATTCTCCTTTAGCATTAGTAGAGGCATACAATGCAAGAAAGCAAGCTTATGCAGCAGCATCAGCCAAAAAAAAAAAAAAAAAAAAAACCCTCCCATTTCACCTCTCCATTCATTCCAAATGCCTGTCCAGCTCAGCTTTAAATTTATTTAGGCTATTATGTTCCATAACAAAAGATGGAAGCCTGTTCCACCAATCAACTATCCTCTAGCTAAAGGCAAATTTCCACACATATATTCTAAAACTATCTTTCCTCAATTTGAAACTGTGCCCCCTCAGGTTCTTAGTTTGAGCAAGAGGAAGAATCCCATTAGCATTCAGCTTTCTCAACCCATTCAAAGCCTTATACACCTCAATCAGATCACCTCGCAGGTGCCTACTCTCCAGGTGCTGCAATTTGCAGAACTTAAGCCTTTCTTGGTAAGAGCATTCCTTTGTTTCCCTCACCAATCTTGTTGCCTTTCTTTATACTCGTTCTAGCAACTCTACATCCTTCCTAAAATAAAGCCTTCAGACCTGTACTTAGTACTCTAGGTGTGGCCTGACCATTCCCTTGTATAACAGGATAATCACCTCCCTGTCCCTGCTAGCAAAATTCCTATATATCATTGACAAGACTCCATCACCTACCCTGGCAGCCAGTCTGCAACGCTCAGCGAACTTCATATTTGACTGCACAATTACCCCCAGATCTTTTTCATTTTCCACTTCCCTGAGTGTAGTACCACACAGTTGGTACGTTTCTCTTCGGTTATTGCTACCCCCATATGCAGTACTTTGCATTTGTAAATGTTAAACTTCAGTTTCCACTTCTCAGCCCATTTTCTCAACTTATATAGATCCAGTTGGAGTAGCTTGTTTGTTATTTGGTTTTTAGGAGCATTAGCAACTAAGGCCATATTGCTCCGGGATATGTGGTCGTCATTCCCTGACCTTTCTGCATCCTCCGTATTTGGTGGTGATGGGCTCGAACCCCGAGTCTAATCAAGAAGCGTGTGCTATGCATGGCTGCTCCTTCCCACCTGGCTATGGAGGCACCCGTTGGAGTAACATACTGTTACTGTCGTTAACAACCCTGCCAACCATCTGCAGACTTGGTCATTAAACCTGATATACCTTCATCAATATCATTGATAAATATACAAAACAACAATGGGCCCAACACCGAACCCTGGGGAACTCCACTAATAACATTTGTCCCCGAGGAGCAGTGTCCATTGATTACCACTCTCTGTCATCTCCCACTCAACCATCCCTTTATCCATTGTAGCAATTTACCCTTAATGCCATACCTCTCCAATTTGTACAGCAGTCTTCCCTGTGCAACAGTATCAAAAGCTTTCCTGAAATACAAGTATATGATATCAAAATTATTTTTAGCATTCAGTTACTTTGTGATCACATCATAGTATCCAATCAAATTGGTCAGACAAGACCTGTCTTTAACAAACCCATGCTGTGTCTTAACTATTACTGAAGTCTTGTCTAGATGATCCTGCAATGCTTCTTTAACCAGTGATTCCATTATTTTCCATGGAACACAAGTTAAACTAACAGGTCTGTAGTTACTTGTGTCACCTTTTGAACTCCCTTTGTGAATTGGTGATACATTTGCACACCTCCAGTCCATGGGGACCTCCCCTGAGTCCAAAGAAGCCCTCATAATTATGGGTAAGGGTTTGCTTACTTCCTTTGCTGCCTCCTCTAATATAACTGGACAGATCCCATCCACCCCAGGCGCCTTCCTTATGTTTAAATTCAACAATTTCTCCTCCACTTTGCTCTCAGTTAGCTATATTCTATATCTAACTGCCCATAACACTGGGTTACTGTAGTAACCCAGTGTTATGGGCAGTTAGATATAGAAGATATAGGCAGCATAATTTTTAGAGAAAAGACAAAATAGTGAATTTGTAGCTTAACAAAGGTAACAAATGAATACACAAAGTAGTAAAATTACTAAACTAACAGAATTATGAAATATTCAGAGTGTAATGCTCTAACTCAAACAGAACACTGGAACTGAATTAGATTAGAAAGAGTGTTATAGAAGGTGGTGGAATAGACAGAGGCTTCCAGGGCAGGATTTAAAACAGAATATGGTTGGGAAAACTATTTTTGACTTCATACGCACATTATCAAGTGTTGAAGGATGAAGAAAATTAAATTCCGTATTTTATAGATTAAGTTAAAATCTCCGAAAATTAAATGTGCTGCTATAAACAGGCAGTTCTCCCCCTCTTGTAACCTAATTTAAAGATACATTACTTGCTGGTGGGGGATGGAACTTCAAGTTCAAATGATAGCAGTCACACCCTTGAAAAATAACTGCATGTAGATGAAGGGCTTGTGAACTGTCAGAATAAATTTTAAATGGGAATGGAAGTAAAATAAATATGACATTTATTTTAATGAAAATCTTACTCTGGAAATGTCACATTTTATTATCATATTTCCAGAATAAGTAGTCTTACAAAAAATAGTGCAAATGTAATGCAAAACTACTAAAGTGGAATCATAGAGTGAAAAATTAGGACAAATGAAGTGAGTAATTATTGAAGCAATCTGCAAATGAGATTTTGTCAGAAAAAGTAAGTGGAACCTAACAGATTATTGATGGAAAGGGGCATAATTTATTTTAGAACTTGAGCCTACATATAAGCATTTGTGAAATGAAGTGAATTAGGAAATGTTTATGTAGTTTATTTCTTTTTTCAGATAAATTTGTTCTCATAGTGTGGCTGTTCATAATGCAATGGGATAAAAATTAGGGGTGGATATTTCTATAAATTGATGAAATTTTTAGGTATGATATACATACAGCAAGATTTACCCAGCTTCTTGATATAATAAATATTCCGTTTATATTTTGGCACAACTACATAGATCAGAGAAGTTAATGACTAGTTACTTGACAAAAATATTATAATTTTTTTAGAAGTTGTGGGATTGAACTATGGTCACAGAAATGTGTGTATTTCTGTGCCTTCACATTGAGCACTCAGCTATGTCAAGCCAAAAATGTTTTCTTTATACTCTGGCACAACTACATAGGTCAGAAGAATTTACAGCTAGTCATTTGATAATGAATGTTATCATGAATTATATTTAGCAGTCATGTGAATTCGGACCATGGTCAGCAGTGCTCCTCTGCAAACATTCTAATCAGGCTTCCATGAGTCATAGCTAGCATAGTTGAGGCAGCAAAATTATGCCCTAGCTGAATCAGATGTTTTCTGTAACAGTACTTCTGAAACTTTTTGATCCTAAGGTTCCCAGATTTGATTAGAAAATTTCAAGGCTCCTCAAACCCAATTTAGTTAGGAGTTGAATGCAATTTGTCTTCTTTTTAATGGTATTATTTGAAGTAGCAGTTGACTTCCAAAGGTCCAGCAGTTTTATCCCATGTACAATTTCACACATTTTTATTGCCACTAGAAAAACAAGGTACTCTCCTGTTGTGAGAGATCTTTTTGTTTTGGCAATTAATGAAGCCAGTTAAAAAGATCCTGTTAGTAAATTATCAGTCAAGTGAGTATATTTTGTGAAAAATTATGTTTGGCCTTATTGTTTTGCTGCTTTCATTTCATAGAGTTCGAGAAGCTTATTTTGGTATTCAGGGTACATGATATTTAAACTCCAAATGAATTTTCCTAGCCTTGTACAGTTTTAGAATTGGTTTAAGCAGATTACGCACCTATGTCTTTCTTGATTATTACAAAATTATTATTACTATTTTTTAAGTTGATATGCAAACAAGTTACAAAGGAGGTTAGGCAGGCGAAGGCAGATTACGAGAAATCCTTGTCAAGGGATGCAAAGAAAAACAGCAAAGAGTTCTTTACTTATGTAAACTCTAGAAGGAAGGGGATGAATCAGATTGGTCCACTTGATATTGATGGGTCAAGTGTTGATGATCCTGCTCAGGTAGCTAACAAACTAAATGAATATTTTGCATCGACATTCACACATGAGGAGTTATTCAGCGAGGGGAATGCCAGAGGTGTATTCAACTCTAGCAGTAAGCTACAGAATCTTGAAATAACTGGGAGTAAAGTGGAGGAGAAACTGTTGAAGATAAACACAAGAAAGGCACCCGGGGTGGATGGGATCTATCCAGTTATATTAAAGGAGGCAGCAAAGGAAGTAAGCAAACCCTTAGCCATAATTATGAGAGCTTCCTTGGACTCAGGGGAGGTACCCATAGACTGGAAATGTGCAAATGTGACCCCAATTCACAAAGGAGGATCAAAGGCTGACACAAGTAATTATAGACCTGTGAGCTTAACTTCTGTTCCAGGAAAATTAATGGAGGCACTGGTTAAAGAAGCACTGCAGGATCATTTAGACAAGACTTCAGTTATAGCTCAGACACAGCATGGTTTTGTTAAGGGGAAGTCTTGCCTGACCAACTTGATTGGATACTATGATGCAGTCACAAAAGAACTGGATGCAGGGAATAACTTTGATATTATATACTTGGATCTTAGAAAGGCTTTTGATACTGTTGCACATGGAAGACTGCTACACAAATTGGAGCAGTGTGACATTGGAGGCAAATTGCTGCTATGGATAAAGGGGTGGTTGAGGGGGAGAAGACAGAGAGTGGTAATCAATGGACACTGCTCATCGTGGACTGATGTTATTAGTGGAGTCCCTCAGGGCTCAGTGTTGGGTCCATTATTGTTTTCTGTATTTATAAATGATATTGATGATGGTATATCGGGCTTAATGTCCAAGTTTGCAGACGATACAAAGGTTGGCAGGGTTGTCAAGGACACTACTGACACTATGCTGCTGCAACAGGATCTGGAAAGGTTGAGCAGATGGGCTGAGAGGTGGCAAATGAAGTTTAACATTGACAAATGTAAAGTACTACACATGGGAAACAGCAACCCCAGAGCAACGTATCAACTCTGTGGTACTACACTGACAGTGGTAGAGAATGAAAGGGACTTGGGGGTGGTTGTGCAGGCAGATATGAAGTTCTCTGAGCAGTGCAGACGGGCTGCAAGAGTAGCTCATGGAGTATTGTCAATGATATACAGGAATTTTTCCAGCAGGGATAAGGAGGTGATTATTCCATTGTATAAGGCGATGGTCAGGCCACACCTAGAGTACTGTATACAGGTCTGGAGGCCTCATTTCAAGAAGGATGTAGAGCTGCTGGAACGAGTACAGAGAAGGGCAACAAGATTAGTGAATGGAACAAAGGGGTGCTCTTACGAAGAAAGGCTTAAGTTTTGCAAATTACAGTGTCTGGAGACTAGGCACCAGCGAGGTGATCTGATAGAGGTGTATAAAGCCTTGAATGGTTTAAGCATGCTCAATGCTGATGGGATTCTTCCTCTAGCTCAGAAAAATCACCTGAGAGGGCATAAATTCAAATTGAGGAAAGATAGATGTAGGATAGACGTGCGGAAATTTGCCTTTAGCCAGCGAGTGGTTGGTTGGTGGAACAGACTTCCATCCCTTGTGGTGGAGGTTGATAGCCTAAATAAGTTTAAGGCTTAGCTGGACAGGTATTTTGAACAAACAGAGGGGTGAAGTGGAAGTGGTTTTTTTTTTTTTTTTGGCTGATGCTGCATAAGCTTGCTTTCTTGCATCAAATGCCTCTATTAATGCTAATGCTAATGCTAAAATGAGGAAATAAAACCATATTTTAATTAATCAGGTTTTAATTTTTTTTTTTTCTTAGTTTTTCCATCTATATTTTCTTCTGGTATGGTTTTTCTATTCTTACCATCACTTGATAATGTTGATGTACATAGCTCTGGAAGTTGGAACTGATACTTTCTTTTGTTTTCACACTAGTTCAATTCCTACTATTAGTTCACACTCTCCCTATATAAATTTATATATCTTGTTCAAATTTTCAGTCGTTAATAAAATACTTTTTATTCATCCACTCAAGTTCAAATAAATTTTTTTAAACTTGTAGTGGATGACACTTGATGTTAATACAGTTTTTTCAAATATTAATTCATTAATTAAATGTAATTAATTAATTTTAGTTTTATATGGGAGAAAAAAATTTGTGTTATATAAGATATTTAGCAGGATATAAATTTAGGAATAAAATTGAAATCAACAGGCAGTAGCTCAATCGGTAAAATGCAAGGATTTCAGTAATTTTCACGCGAAGGTGAAGAATGCGAGTTCAATTCTTGCGAAAATCAATAATTTTTTGATAAATTTTTGTTATTCATCCACTCAAGTTCAAATACATTTTTTTTAAACTTGTAGTGGATTACACTTGATGTTAATACAGTTTTTTCAAATATTAATTCATTAATTAAATTTAATTAATTAATTTTAGTTTTATATGGGAGAAAAAAATTTCTCTTATGTAAGATATTTAGCAGGATATAAATTTAGGAATAAATACCGTCAGTGGCGAAGGGTGTAGATCGCTGGAAAAAAATTTCTTTTTCAGATTCTTTTTTCTTTCTGGGTTCTAGTCTGAGTCAAGGAGGGAACAAAATGGAAAATGCAACATGTGAATAAAAATAATAGTCCAACACCATATATAGAAAGGAAAATGGAAAATTGCAAGGAAATTCGCTTTCTATTTTGCCACTTAATATTGTGATTCTGTCATATGTATATACATATTTATATTAATTGTAATTATTTAATAAAAAGTAACTAAAATAAAATTTTTCTTTGTTGACCTAAGTAGGAATTGACTTTAAAATTTTTTTTTTTTTATATTACTTGTTTTTATGATTATCCCACATGTTTTTTAAAGGTTAAAATTACGCTACCCAAATAGTATAAATGCATACGTAATATTTTTTACATTTGTTGACTTCTTCACTTTCAAACTTCAGAGATCTAAAGTTTTTATTGAAACTTTAATTCTTGATTGGAAGCTGATTTGAGTGTAACTGGTGAATGCTCTTGCACAGCAAAGTGCCAGTTCTGTGGCAATTACATGGCACTAGAGCCATCAAGGTGTCATTTGTCAGACTCATCTCATACAGCCACCCGGGTTCTCATCCATATGATGCTTGTTACTCTGCTGTGATCTCTTCAGAGCCTCATCTTAGATTAAATTATCAACAGTAATAATAACATCAGTCTGTCTTGACTAATAACAAAAGACTTCAACAGCACGACCTTGTGGTGAGGATGGCATCTCCACCTCCACCACGAGTTTCCATCCCCACCACGAGGAGGTAGGTCTTCTTATCCAGGAAACCAAATCGTCTGACATCCCATCAGACACAAAATATAAAAATTTAGTGACTCTCAGTATCAGCATAAGCGACTTTATTAATGTTGTACTCTCAACATTCAACCCAACACACTACAAGTGATTACATTCAGCCATCAAGGAGCATTAGTACTCTTCTAAACTAAAGATTCTTTTTTTTTTTTTTTTTTTTGAAAGACCAAAAATATAAAAAATGAAATTTTTAAATTTTCATAAAGAGCCTTTAAACCCAATCTGATTTTTGGTTTATCATTAATCAGTGGTGATAAGATTAAGATCTAGAAAAATTAGGCAGATGGGCAATTGAAGTTTTATATTGGAAAATGCAAAGAACTGCATGTGTAGCAGTAACCCCAGAGTAATGTATCAACTGTGTTGGTACATTACTCTGGGTGTAGTGTTAAATAAAACAATGTTTTATTTAACACTACACTCAGCGTAGTGTTAAATAAAAAAGACTTGGGATAATTGCGCAGTCATGTATAACGTTCCTGAGCAATGCAGACAGGTTTTCAGGGCAGCTCATGGAGGGTTGTCGATATACAGAAATCTTGATAGCAGGGAGAAGGAGGGGATTATTCCATTGTATAAGGCAGTGGTCTGGCTACACCTTGAGTACTACATGCAGGTCTGGAGACCACATTTTAGGAAAGATGTAGAACTGCTCGAATGAGTACCGAGGACAGCGAGATTGGTGAGGGGGAACAAAGGGGTGCTCTTATCAAGAAAGGCTTTAATTCTGCAAATTTGCAGCGTCTGGAGACTAGGCACCTGCGAGGTGATCTGATTAGTGTCTTAAGGCTTTGAATGTATTGAGCAAGCTCGATGCTGATGGAATTCTACCTCTTGCTTAAACTGTGCACATGGGGGGGGCATAAATTCAAATTGAAGAAGGATGGTTGCAGACTAGATGTGCGGAAGTTTGCCTTTAGCCAGCGAGTGGTTGATTGCTGGAACAAACTTCCATTTGTTATTGTGGAAGTTGATACCTTAAATGAATACAAGGAAGAACTAGACAAACTATTGGAGGGAATGGATAGGTGAAATTGAATTTTTTTTTTTTTTTTTTTATGGATGATACTGTATAAGCTTGCTTTCTTTCATCATATGTCACTGCTAATGCTAAATTGCTATCAGCAGAAATTTCAGTATATTTTTAAATATAAAAATAGCTTATCAGTTCTAACCCTTTATTTATATATAGTTGCAGATCTGATATGTGGAGCTTGTTTGCAGAGCTTTTGACTGTGTTAAGACCTATTGACAAGAATTTCCTGCAGTTGGATCAGTTAAAAAAAGAAGGTAAGGCACTTCAGAAGCAGTTGACTTTTAATTAACTTATTGGTATTTGAAATTATATCAGACATACAAAAATTTGAGCTCTGAGCATATTTGGATTATACTATAGACGGCTTGGACAAAGGAATTCTCAAAAAGTTTTACAATCTGTAAAAGTTACTGAAAATTTTTGAAGGTTTAATATGACTGACTTGGGTTGAAAGTTTGGATAGATTGAATTACTTGAACTAACTAACTAATTTATGTATAGAATTTATACAAGGTATGTTGCTGGATATATCTCCATGGTATACCTCAGACTATGTGAAATTGTTCCAACTAAATGTGTGGACTATTAGGAAATAGATTAAATTCATGAAAAATTCTGAAAATCTGCTGCCATCATCAAGAACACCTGGATGTGATGCTCCAAATTTTGAAACTCCATGGTGTGACCTATAAACCTAAGTGAAATTCTTTAATACACTGAACAAACAAAGAAGTTAGTAAAATATAACTTTATTTATGAAAAAATAAAATACTGTTATAAAATAATCAGCAAAAAGCATGTAAAATATATTAAAAAAATATGTAAACTAGTTATGCCCTCTGTGTCAACTAGACAGAGAATCTCAAAACAGTTCAGCTCCTTATAATATCAAGTCATCAACTGTTATGAATGTGAAAGGAGCTGTGCATATCCTGATAGCTCATAGGATAAATATATATTAAAAAATCCTGCATTGTCATAAAAAAGAAAGAAAAAAAAAACATTCCTCTGAGACAGAATGATCTAAATGGGTTTATAAATAAAACACCTGGCTGGTAATAACATCTGTTATTAAAATAAAAAAACTATCAAAGACAACTCAATAATCAGCATGAATAATTTCAATCTGTTCTAGCATCTATTTCTTATCATTAGCTGTTTATCATCATCAAAATTATACTTATTGTGGAGATGCACACTTCCATTAAGAAAAGATCTTTTTAAATATCCAAGTTCCAGCACACTAAGCTGTCTTCTCTTTCCAACAAAACAAATGTTTTTTAAGAGCCAAGAATTTCAGTGGCACCATAAGAGGTGCTAAATTAAAATGAATATATATAACATTTGTGTGATGGGGACAAGAGGATCTTAACTTAAAATTAATCCACATAAGAAGAAAATCTTCACAGGAAAATATAGATTGTGAAGCTTATTTAGAAAAGAGTGGCCAAATTAAAGCAGGTTAAAGAAAAATAGTCAATATATATATATATATATATATATATATATATATATAATCATCAAGAATAATACAGTAGAGAAGTTATATGCTATAGGGGGGAAGAAAATTAAGAATTAGATTAAATAAGATTAGATAAGACTGAATTACAATAACATGATAAACATCTACTTAGTGTATTTTATACTAATAATATTTTATATATATATACACACACAGTGGAATCTCATTAATACAAAGTTCAAGGGACCTAAATTTTCATGTTTTGTAATAATGAGGTTTGTAGTAACAAGGTCCCCCAAAAGTGTCAAAATTTTACTGTTATTTATTATTATTATGTTTTTTTTTTGGTACATACTGCATATCTAAGAATAATAATAAATAATAATAATATCAAAAATAAAATAATAAAAATAAAATAAAATAAAAACAAAAGCCTTTGTCTAACAATACAGTAATAGGAATAACATATTTTTTAAAGATTTTATTTTATTTGTATGATAAATAAGAGAAAAGCAATATTAATGGAAATGAAAATATTGTACAGTATATATTTTGATATATACAATATTTTAGTATCACAGTAAAAATAATTACAATAATTATAAAAGGAGACATACAAACCATTAACTTTTTAATAAATTAATCTAATTTAAAGAAAGAATCCAGTGTTGTTTGCACAGTTTTTGTCCTATATGCATTTTTAATTATAGCACAGATGTTATCAAATGCAATAGTTGTTTCTTTATCAACGTTACTGCAGGCCAAGACATTCTCTATTATGTTCAGTGCATTTTGGACATCTTTTTTAGATGGCAGTGTGCGTGCATCTTCACTTTCACTGTCACTGGTAACAAAAACAGCATCGTTTTGTTTGGTACCCGGCAGCTCTTCTGGTGTTGGCATTGAAGTGGTATGAACTTCATCATCCACCTTCACAAACTCTTCAAATTTGCCAACAAAATTCATATGCTCCTTCAAATTCCTCCATTCCTCACTGTTGCTATCACATTTGTCTGCTGGACCATGTTTTTCGATGATGTTCTCTCCAAACCTGTCTGTAGCCGTTTCTTTGTCGACTAATCCAGACTCACCGCAAACATTTTGTGAAACCAAGTTATTCCTGTTTTTAAATCTTTGGAGCCAGCCACTTCAAATTCAGCCACTGCTGAATTTGAAGTCACTAATCCCATGTTGCTGAACTAGATAACTTGCCTTTTCTTGCGAAATCAGACCTGATATTGGCAAATTAGATGCATGCATTTGTTGGTACCACTCAAAAAGTTTTGTTTTATACTCCTTGTGTTTTGCACCTGTTTTTCATCACTGCTCTAATGTCATAACACACTTCAAGTCTTTTTCGGTTTTTCAGTATTGTAGGTAAAGGGATGTTGTATTCCTTTGCAACGTCCATTTTGCTTCTTTCCATCCTATCGGCCTCTTGTATAATTTTTATTATAATTACGATAGAATTAAATCATAATTAAATAAAAATTAATTTTTATTTAATTACGATAGTCTTTTGGTTATAATTTTAGTTACGATAACAAAAGGCTTTGAACTGGGGTAACAATTGCAACTGACCTTATTCCTGTGAAGAGCGAGGGAATGCATGTAAACAACTTAGAACAACTTTTTATTCTTTTGTTAATTTAGCAACTCATCCTTCAGAAAGATATTTTTCGGAGTGCACTTGATGTTGTAGCTACCATAAACTGCTTTTGTTTACACAAAACTAATTTCTGACAAGTCAGTGCCATCCTTTGGGAAGTAGGGAGCCAGGTGGCTGGGTGCAATAATCAGATTGCTCTGCCAAGATTTGTATTAAACATATAAAATAACAATATTTATTTCTCACGGGGTGAAAAAGAACTTTGTAATACATATTAACCGAATTTTGTAATAAACAAATATATTTACATAGAAAAGCCTGTCCTTTCTCAGGGGAATGGTATGTGCTTCATATAAACGAGTACTTTGTATAAACCGAGTTTGTATTAATGAGATTTTACTGTATATATATATATATATATATATATATATATAAATATGAAAATAATTCCAGAAATTTTAGTTCTGACAAACAATGCAAGATGGCGCCTCCGTAGCCAGGTGGGAAGGAGCAGCAGTGCGTAGCACACACTCCTTGATTAGACCGGGGTTCGAGCCCGTCACCACCAAATACGGAGGATGCGGAAAAGTCAGGGAATGACCACCGCATATCCCGGAGCAATATGGCCTTAGTTGCTAATGCTCCTAAAAACCAAATAACAATAACTGCAAGATCTACCTTCATTGCCCAGAAAGTCCTTAACAAAGAATTAATGTGGCATTGAGATGCAGGCCAAAAAAACTTTATATGATTAATTATTGAATAAACACAGTATTTAGAAACAAATAAAGAAAAGAGGCTTTAGATAAATGAGAAAATGGAATGTATGTAGAGAATATTATGGAAATCAAAACACTAATTGTACTGTGGAACTGAACATAGCAAATTAATATAACATTATACTTAGCATGGTGCAGTTCTGTTATCTGAAATCCAAGATAGGCAGTTGGTAATTACAGAGAGCAGGAAATGCACCAGTTAGCTCTGCCAGATTATTAAGTTTAGTAATAGATAAAGCTTTAGTAGATTATAATTTTTAGTAGAGAGAGTTTGATAACCGCTTAATTACTGTAATATTTGGATAATTTAAATTCTGTAAAGTTATTTTATTAACTGCTACAAGATCCATTTTGAATATTTCATCCAAGGATATCATGACTCAGAAAAAATGGTATATGTACACCATGCCATAGATATGCCACAAAAAAATGGCCAAATGGGATCTGTTTTCTGAGACTTTAGAGGTAACCTATCGGGATGTAACTCCAAATAGTCTGAACGCTTAACCCCAGATCAGTATGTCGAAAATATCACAAGAATCACCCTAAACACATGAACAGGAACGACATGCCTTGGTGGTGCGGGGAATTACAGGACCTGAGAAAAGGGGTCCACAGGGCCCGAAAAACCTTTCAGCTTGCCTGTGCTTCTTAACCCCGGGCAGAAATTGATCAGGAGGCTTATAAAGCCCTTAGAAATGGATATACCAAGTTAATAAGAGAAAAGAAAACCCTTTTGGAGAAATTTGGTATTCACTACAAGAAATGCAAATCCCTGGGTTGTCATATATAGGATCGTGACCAGTAAACTTCCCAGAGGCGAAATTATACATACTACCATTACCCCTGATGGTAATCAAACACAAACTTGGGAAGCATCTACAAATAATATCTAGATGCACTATTCCTAACTAACAACCAGTCTGTTTCAGAATTCCAGCAAAAGATCCTAACTGAAAACGCTTCATACAGCCAGACTAGATAGAACCACCTTTCACACAAGAAGAGCTGCAAATGGCTTTGCAGAGGACCAAAGACAATAGATGTTCAAGGCATGACCTTATACAGGTGTGTGCACTGTAAACATTTGCCACACAGTTCCCTGATCGCATACTCACACTCATGAACAAATGTTTAAGCATGGGACAGTTTCCAAATACCTGGAAGCCATCAAGTCTAAAACTCCTACTAAAGAGTCCTGAAAAACCTCCAACAGAACCAAAGTCATATAGACCCATTTCCCTCCTCTCAGTCATGGGAAAACTATTAGAGAAACTCTTACTAGTAAGATTTGCTGACTATTACAGTCAAGTATTTGATAGGCAATTTGGATTTAAAGTGGGGTCATGCACTGAAGATGCAATGATGTACCTAACAAATGCTGTACATTCTGCTCAGCAGAAGTACATGCTGGTCATATCTGTGAATTTTGCTAGAGCATTTGATACACTGTAGTGGCTAAGCATCATAGGGTGCCTGTACCTGCTAACCTCACTCAAAACCTGTACAGATATGTCAAAGGCTATTTAAATAATAGAGTCATTATGGTAAGGATATTCTCCTTTGGTGGATAAATCAAAAATCTATTTACTTCCATTGCACATAAAGCTAGGTTTGATAAAAAATATTTGTGAACGCGATGGACAAAAAAGAAGGATTTTCACGTTTAAGGAAAAGTTTTCTCGAATCAGTGATGAAAGAGGGAATTTTTGTGGGTCCTCAAATCAAACTGCTGTTCCAAGATGAGGAATTTACTAAAATATTAAATGCTAAGGCATTCTAAAACATCTGCTAGAACTTTTTAGGCAATGACAAATCACAAAATTACAGTGAAGTTATGGTTGAGCTAATATTAGCAGTTGGGATGCAACGTGTCATTAAAGCTTCATTTAGACTTTTCCTGTAAACTTGGGAGCGATTTCTGATGAACACGGTGAAGGGTTTCACCAAGATATTTCTCAAATGGAAAAAGATACCAGGGAAAATGAAGTCCAAATATGTTGGCAGACTACTATTGGAATTTCATACGGGAGACACCATTGGACGATTATAAAAGGTAAAAACGACAGAATAAGTGTTTTGTTATCAGATAAACATTTTTGTAAATAGAATAAGGTTAATAGATCCATTGTTCAGTATTTAATACTGTATGTAATATTTTCTTAAATATCTTTTTTACTAGAAACTTAGTTTTTGACTTTAACTCCTTCTCCCTTAAAATTGGCAGATGTTACAGCAATATGCTTGCCATATTTGAACTCAGCAATGTCAGATTTATAAGAATCACCTTGAATTTTAACAGTGAGCAAAAAAAAAAAAAAAAAAAAGATTTTTTTTTTCTGACCAGTGTAATCAATCTATTGTATTTCCATTTTATTTCTTTGGTACAGTAGAACATTAATGAGAATTTTAAGTAGTGTATATAAAGAGATGTAACCACATAGTAACATGGAGGACTGTTTTTCAACATTAATTGCAAAAAATGAATTTTAAACACTCATAAATACCACATTCCAAACCACGTGCATAGCTATACAATACAGTATAGCTATGCACGTGTACAATACAGTAGCTATACAATACAGTATAGCTACTCACGTGGTATAGCTACCCCACTTTACGATATTAATCTGTTCCATCGTATCGTAATGTGAACCCAATAACACATTGTTTTTTGGTAATTCGTTTCAAGATCTCGAAAGTTGAAATTTTCACTGTATAACTAAGTTATTTATCTCTCTAAATTGTCATTTTTAAGGTTACGAGCATGACCTTAAGGCCATATAAAAGGTCATGAGCATGGTTTGTAAATTGTATTAGTTACCAATTCAAATCATTAAAATGCACTACACTTTCATCTATATAATATCGGTGTTTAGATACACCATAGACACTCTTAAAAAAACTACAAAGTAGTTGTGGTCATCATTTGCTCTTTCTCATATTGTGCTCTGCATTCACGACGAGTTGCCATGATACTGCACTACCTCAAATAAGTAACGCTTCACTAATAGAGAAGACTATTGTTGCTTATTCTCAGTGAGTACCACCACCCAGACATGTTTCAAGGCTATTGGCCTATCATCAGTGGGTGGGCAGGTACCCTAGTATTGCAGACATGATGACCCAGTTGCGAAGTTAATCGCACAATATGAGAGATGCCTTTTGGCATCTCTCATATTGTGCAATTGAGAATAAGTAACAATAGTCTTCTCTGTTAGTGAAGCGTTACTTATTTGAGGTAGTGCAGTATCATGGCAACTCGTCGTGAAGGCAGAGCACAATATGAGAAAGAGCAAATGATGCCCACAACAACTACTTTGTAGTTTTTTTAAGAGTGTCTATGGTGTATCTAAACACCGATATTATATAGATACTAAACTCTTAAAGTATTATGCCATGTGCATTTAATTATTTTAAATACACTTTCATCGTAATTATATGTTCTGTTATAAGAATCAGTTTTGAACGCCTTTGTGATATTTTTCTAATGCACATTTCTTGAGGTCACAACCATAAAACAATAAAAACAATTTGCACTTTCCGGTTTATTTGGCTTTTCTGTTAGTGCAATCAATTATAAACGGGTGGTAAACTTGATCTTTTCGCATTTGTGAAAATACTGATAGCTGGAATTGTGTGGTTTTTGATGTTATTATGGTGAAAAGTGTTTGTCCTTTACTGAAATCTTGAATCGTATAAAAAACATAAATAAAATTTCAGACTCTTCTCTTCATTCCTTTTTTTTTTTTTTAAGCTTCATAAACTTCTTACTTCGTTCAAATCGTGTTAGTTGCAATTTGTTCATTCCGTTAAAAAATACTTGTGCATGCTATTGAAATTTATAAAGAAAAGAAGATTATCTTGGAAACAAACACCTGTTGAAACAATTCAGAAGACAAATCCTTGTGCAGCAAACAAACTAACAAGTACCGAGCCAATAATGAGTGATCAACGAGTTTGCATTTAATCGATGATGATGGTGAAGAATAAACATTCTTTAACATTTGTAAGTCATAAATAATTTCTCTATTATTATAATTTGCTTGATTTTACAGGCCACATTTTCATTTCTTTCAATAAATCAATCATTGTTTAAACTATGTATAAGTATAGTGCAAAAGCATCAATAATATGTAGCCAAACCGAATGAACAGAATATTAGCAAAGCGGCATCGTTTTAAGTTATATCTCATATTGTGAATACCTTCACAATGAGTTGCCATGATATTGCACTACTTCGAATAAGTAACGCTTCACCCGAGGAGAAGACTAATGTTACTTATTCTCAGATGGATACCACCACTCAGACGGCACCGTTTCAGGGCTATTTGGCCCTTTTTCGGTGGGTGGGTAGGTACCCGAGTGATGCAATGATGGCAAAACAGTTATGAAGTATAACTACACAATATGAGAAATCTCTGATGGTGTGTGATGTATTTAGACTATAAAGCATTTAGGGCGTAAGCCTCAAGCTATGGGAAAGTCTAGACTATGTATAAGTATACTTATACATAGTCTAGACTTTTCCATAGCTTGAGGCTTACGCCCTAAATGCTTTATAGTCATTGTTTAAACATAAACTAATTAGCTAACTAATTTCATTGTTGATAATGTAACCCCTATTTTTAACATTGTCTATGGGAAATAAATTCCCACTTTGCGAGTTTTGCTTTACGAGTGCACACTAGGAACGAATTAACTCGTAAAGTCGAGAACTACCTGTAGTTTAAAGATTATTTTTACAAGTTTCGTAGAATTTTATTATAATATAATTTTTTATATTTTAGATTATGTGGCCATCATACTACCAGAAGACAGCTCATTAGCTGGATTTTTACCACTGCTGGGATCCCTCCAAGATCCTGTATATGCTAAACCTCCTTTTGACAAGGTACACTTTTCTTAAAGTCTCTATATTGAATGCTATTTAAAATTATTTTGAATTGGCTTCGAAGTTTGATATTTATGAATTTTAGTATTAGATTAAATTATTATCTACTATAAGTTTGCAGTCTTATTATTATTTTTTTTTAATATGTGTTTATGAAATGGAGGTTAAATAGAAAAATAGGCATTATGTTATTATACATAACTTAGTGTCTCTTTTGACATAGAATGAACTCAGTGATATTTGCACACCTCTAAGATGTATGATATACTTTGTTAAAGCAGATACAGGGGGTCCTCAATATGCATTATAGTTATATTCCTTAAAACCATGATTATAATGAAACGACATATATCAGACAATTTCCCATTGAACTAATGTATTATGTGGGAGATACATTCCAGACCAACTAAAGAATTCAAATTTATATGGAACTGTATAGGCATCTGAATAGGAAATACTTATTTTATTGTATATTAAACTGTAACACAGTATAATTTATTGTAATTGCTAAATAACAATTAGAAAATACGCTATGAAATTATTAATAAAAATAAAAATAAATTTTTTTATTATTCTTCCTATTACAATTGCTCCTCCTTGCACTTGAAGGTGCTGCAACTATAGCCGCAGTTCCTGGTGCTTCTGAGACTAGCGCTGAAGTTGAGGTTCTCTGACTTTTTTTATTGAAGGAGTCTAACTTCATCTGCTTGCCACCGTGAATCTTTGCATCATACGATATGATGCAAATAATCTCATGATAGCAAGACAAACTATCATTTATGAGTCATATTACCTTAGCAGAATGATCAGGCAGGTGATCACAACTCTGCAGAATGCCTGTTAATTCATCAGCAAGGTTAAAAACACACTTGAGATTCTTTGTTGTTAAGATGCTTTCTTCTGTTGGGCTGTGTCTTCATTTTTCATGGTCTATTCATCAAATGCCTGCCTATTCAGTTCAGCCGATTCTTCATTAGTTAAGGGCTGCGAGTGTGACTCAAACAGCTCTTTAATATCCTCCTCAACATTATCAAAAACTTGCCTTGCTAAAGACACCAGCTCCCCATGAACTTCTTCAGAAGTTTCAAAACCAGTGAAGTCATGCACAGCTTCAGGATAAATGTTCTTCCAAACACTGTTCCATACATCTAACTGTCACTTCGTTCCATGCCTCACCAATAAATGTACACTGCATTCCTGATGTTAAAGCTCTTCCAGAACTCCAGAAAATGCAGAAGGGGCATCTGCACTTGCTGCCTCACCTTGTAGTCTCACATTTTTAAATCATAATGGGATTGAAATCTATGAAACCAGCCACGACTCACACTAAAAGTTTCACTTGCTGAGGCTAAACACTCTCACTTTTAACAAAATCATAAATGCTGGGTTCTTCTCCCGAATAAGAGCAAAACTTACTTGAGTATTTTGCTTGTGCAAATCTTCAAGCCATGCTGAAAGCAACTTCTCCATTTTTTTCATAATGCTACTCCTCAGCCTGGTAATTTTAATTGTAGAATGTCAGGTTATATACTGTGCTTTGCTCATTATCTCCCCTGCATTTTTTATAATCATATGCACTGTTGTTGGCAGTAAGTCAAGACACCAAGCAATATCAACAGCTCTTTCACCACTTCTACATTGCTTAATCACCTCTATTTTAATATCAGTCACATTATGTCGCCTTTTCACTGCACTAGGCAACTTTTTTGAATATTTTCCACTCATGATGAAGGGTTAGTGAAATATTTTTGGATATATGTATTCACAGCATCTCTTCACTCACGAAAATGTGGAGCTGGATTGTGGGTACACAAACGGTGCCGTGTGACGTCATGGACCTACTGCATATTGTTCTAGAAAGTATCTAAACAATAGAAACTTCTATTGTTTATTTTCTAGAATTTACTATTTATTTATTATTTACATTTTTATTTCATTATATATTCTCTAAAATTATGATTTACAGTACTGTATAGTATACAGTAATGGCTATACAGTTTGGTAAAATTTATTTGTTGTATTAAATATTTAATACATACTTATTACTGTACATGATCACTCATCGGTGAAGACAGGATATTAGAGCTGGAAAAGGAATCAGAAAATGTGAATTGGAATATCATCGGTTTGGCTGAAACAAGAAGAAGAAATGAATCACTTATAAGTTTATCAAGTGGAAATCTGCTGTACACCAATGGAAACAGTGAAAGGAGTGAAGGTGGAGTTGGGTTATTGGTCCATAAAGATTTTAAAAGCAACATTTTGGAATTCAAAAGTACATCACCAAGGGTGTCAAGACTAATATTCAAGATTTCTAAGAGGTACAAGCATAAAGATTATAATGATTTATGCACCAACATCGAGCCATGATGATGAAGAGGTTGAAGAAATGTACACTGAAATTGAGAGTCTTCTAGATGAGCAGAAAACCCACTACACTATTATTATGGGGGACTTCAATGCTAAGGTTGGAAAAAGGAAAAACAGCGCAGAAAGAGGAACTATAGGAAATTTTGGAATTGGTGAAAGAAATAAAAGAGGTGAAAGACTTGTGGAATTTGCAGAATCTCAAGGACTGTCAGTAATGAACACTTTTTTCAAGAAAAGGGTGAACAGAAAGTGGACATGGAAGAGTCCAAATGGATTAACAACTAATGAAATTGACTTCATCCTCACTAACAGAAGATATATTGTGAATGATGTTACCGTCCTGAATAAGGTAAATGTTGGAAGTGATCACAGAATGGTAAGATGTACACTTGATATAGATGTAGGAAAGGAAAGGAAAAAACTGACTCGAGTAAATAATACAAAGGTCTTTGAAATAACAGAGGAGGAGAAAAAGCAGTATGTACTGGAACTTAAGAACAAGTTTGAGCTTCTGCAGACTGCTCTGGACCAAGATATCGACGAGGAATATTACAACTTTCTGAAAGTGATAAAGCCCAAGAAACCTATAGGGAAACAGAAATCCAAAGAAGAAAAAATTAGTCAAGAAACACTTGTCATGATGAACCAAAGACGACAAATGAAGAGCAAGAAAAACACTGCCAGGGAGAAAATTGAGTATACTGAGTTATGCAAAGCCATTAGAAAGAGACTCAGAGAGGACATAAGAAGATTTAACACAAGAAAAGTAGAACAAGCATTAAGGGAAAACAAAGGATTTAAATCAGCAGCCATGAGCAGTAATACAGAAAGATAAATGATACTGAAACTGAAGAATAGCGATGGTGTACTTATAAACAGTAGAGAAGGCATAATTCAAATAGCAGAAGACTACTATAGAGAATTATACAAGGAGCGAGGGAATGATACCAGCAGTGGGGAAGTTGGATTGCAAAGTAGCAACACATACGACATACCCGATATTCTTCCTGATGAGGTAGAACATGCATTGAAGAAAATGAAGAATTGGAAACTCCGGGGGAAGATGAAGTTACTGTAGAGTTGTTAAAATTGGGAGGAAGAGACATAACACAAAAACTGGCAAGGCTCTTCACAAAGTGCATTAGAAAAGGTGTGGTGCCTAAGCAGTGGAATAATGCAATCATAGTTTTGCTGCATAAAGAAGGAGATAAATCAGAAATTGGAAATTATAGACCAATTAGTTTGTTATCCCATATCTACAAGTTGTTCACAAGGGTCATTACTAACAGATTAGAAAGGATACTTGATGAGAATCAACCGAAAGAGCAAGCTGGCTTTAGGACAGGATTCTCAACTATGGATCACCTTCACGTAATATCACAGCTAATGGAGAAAGCAAATGAATATAAAACACCATTATGCCTGGCATTTGTGGATTATGAAATGGCATTTGATTCCATACAGCATAAGGCAATGTTTAGGGTGCTGGAAAGACAAGGCATAGATACCCCATGTATTATGATTTTGAAGAAAATATATGAGAGTGCTACCTCCTTTATTAGACTAGACAAAGACAGTAGCAAATTTAAAATCGAGAAAGGAGTTCAACAAGGAGATACAATATCTCCAAAGCTGTTTACTGCTGCCCTTGAGGAAGCTTTCAGAAGAGTAGACTGTCGCAGAAAGGAGTCAATGTGAACGGAGAGTACCTAAACCATTTATGATTTGCAGATGACATTGTGGTCATAAGCCACGATCCCAAAGAATTAGAGGAAAATCTTAATCAGTTATGCACAGTTAGTAAGGATTTTGGACTAAAGATGAATATGGCTAAAACAAAAGTAATGATGAACAAGTATGCCACGGAAAGGGAAATAATGATTGAAGGAGCAGTAATTGAAAAGGTGGAGTCATATACTTATCTGGGACAAGTTATTAGCTGTAATAATGATAAATGGCTGGAAGTCAAGAGAAGAAAAATTTTGGATGGATAGCATTCAGGAAATATAGTCACATACTGAAGAGCAATATCCCAGTTTGTCTGAAACGTAAAATAATGAATCAATGTATACTCCCCACCATGACTTATGGAAGTGAAACTTGGGCACTCACCAAAAGAATGGAAGAGAAGCTAAGAACTACACAGTGAAGAATGGAACGAATTATACTGGGAATCAGACTGTTAGATAAGAAGAGAAATATATGGATTAGGCAGCAAACTCAAGTAAAGGACATTCTTATCAAAACTAAAGAACTAAAATGGTCTTGGGCAGAACACATAGCTCGAAGACATGATGACAGATGGACTAAGAAAATAACAGAATGGTACCCAAGAGGAACTAGAAGAAAACCTGGAAGACAAAGGCGAAGATAGATAGATGAAATTCATGAGTTTTTGAGTAGTAAATGGATGGCCAGTGCACAAAACAGAAGGAACTGGAAAGTTGCTGGAGAGGCCTTAATCCTGCAGTGGATTGAAAATGGCTGATGATGATGATGATATTACTGTACTTATGTTTTCATACATACTGTATATATTTTTACATTTTATATACAGTATGTAATTATGAATTTAAATACAGAAGGAGAAAGAGAAGATTCAAGGAAAATATACATGCACTTTCCTTTTCAAACAATGTAAGTGCAAATATATACGATGTATATTGAGTTTACCGTCCCTATTTAATCAACAATGTGTATGAGAAACGACGTATATCAACACGATGTATATCAAGGACCCTCTGTATAATCTAACTATAACAAAATCTTTCATTTGTAAATCAGATTGAAACTGTGTTTATCACTCTGATTTGCAAATAGCAGTTGGTTTTAAATAGAATAGTTTGACTACCACCCATTGCTATTGTGCACAGATACCAGTGGTGTATTAGAATGGTTTCAAAACTGTAGGCTGTGGAGTTATTTGCATGGAGACCACAAATCCATATATACATCAACAATTGTCATTTTCACAATCTGATTGGCTGTAGCCCTAAATTTGCATTTTAAACAAATTGTCATATTTTTGCATACTGATGATAGGAGAGTAATTAATAAATTTGATGAATTTGAAGTCTGGTTAAATCAGCAAATGGAACTGAAATGGCCAGTTTGATAAAAATTCACAGGCTTCCCTCGCTGATTAGGGTGAAATGTCTTATCACAACTGTAAAAATGATCACTGGCAAGAACTCGGCACCATCATTCTGGGACCTGTGCTCTTGGAGAGTCCCTCAGAGCGACTCCAATTCTGTCCCACATCTCAGCCATCTCCACCTATCCGATAGGTTTCTGCCATATCAGCTACTTTCATGTGCCCAGTCTTTGGATGCTGACCTTAATAAGTTTTCTTGTGATAAGGAGTACAGATGCTGCATCCTTAAATTGTACTTCCCTGTCCCTGATCCTTCTCCTTGAAGCTCGTCTTAATGCCACAATCCAGCAATATGACATGAAGATGGCTTACCAACCAACCTTGCAGTTTTCCACCTATATATTCTTTGTACATTGTGATGCTTATAATTGTATTATACTTTGAGTGTTGAGCTGTATTTACTTCTATTCGTTCACATATGCATTTTTATATTTAATTTATTAATTTATTGATTTCTTTTTCTTATATATTGTAATATTACTGTTAACCCCTGGCCTTGTGGCTGTGAAGGGTTTATTGCAATGTATCCATCGTATTACTATTATTATTTCCTGAAAAAGGCCTCTGAGGTTGGGCAAATTCATATTTTAGCAATAAATAGACTCATACACCAACCATGAAAATATAAGTATTTTACTGTAACTAAAATATTTACAAATAAAATAAAATAAATATTTACAAAAACTGCTATTATATTAAATTAAATTATGTACATTGTAAAAAACATTAAAACTATGATGAAATCCTTGCGATAAAATACATTAAAATAAACCGGATTAAAAAAGATAAAAACGATAAAAATCTGGAGCTTTCGGAAGCATCGGCTTCCTTCCTCAGCAGTAACAAAACTTGATGCAGCACGTCCTTATATAACAGGCTCACAGTACTTATACACGTGGTTCAGTCGGTGCATGGTCTGAACTGGAAGCGGAAACACATCTGGAACATGTCAAGCAAAACCGTTCATTCGTACTTAGGATGATAGTTTCAAACAGAGGATGCATACGCATACCTCTATCCCTGTTCATAATATTGTGGTTGGATGAACAGATTCGTAGGCTCTCGAGCCATTTACGGTTCCAGAACCCATGCGTTCGATCCACAATAACTGCATCCTCTGGGGGAGATTTGATGCTGCTTCTCCCCAAACTGTTCGGCCACAGCAGACTTATTGTAATCAGCTGTTTTTATAGTATTTGCATGTTCCCCCAGACGATCTTTGAGCCATTGTTTTGTCTCGCCCACATAACATTCCCCACAATCTGGGCATTTTATCTTGTATACTACTCCACTACTCAGGTCCTTTGCTATTGGATCTTTTACCTAAGACAACATTGTGTGCAACCTCCGCCCGGGAAGCTGCACACAGCACGTTTTATAACCCCGCAAAACTCTAGCAAGATGATCAGTAAGGCCCGGATAGTAAGGAATGTATGCGGTAGCAGATTACGAGAAATCTTTGGCAAAGGATGCAAAGAAAAACAGGCGCCTCCGTAGTCAGGTGGGAAGGAGCAGCAGTGCATCGCACACGCTTCTTGATTAGACCGGGGTTCGAGCCCGTCGCCACCAAATATGGAGGATGTGGAAAGGTCAGGGAATGACCACCGCATATCCCGGAGCAATATGGCCTTAGTTGCTAATGCTCCTAAAAACCAAACAACAAACAACAAAGAAAAACAGCAAAGAGTTCTTTACTTATGTAAACTCTAGAAGGAACGGGATGAATCAGATTGGTCCACTTGATATCGATGGTTCAACTATTTATGATCCTGCTCAGGTAGCTAACAAACTAAATGGATATTTTGCATCGACATTCACACATGACGAGTTATTCAGCGAGGGGAGGCGCCTCCATAGCCAGGTGGGAAGGAGCAGCAGTGCGTAGCACACGCTTCTTGATTAGACCGGGGTTTGAGCCCGTCACCACCAAATACGGAGGATGCGGAAAGGTCAGGGAATGACCACCACATATCCCGGAGCAATATGGCCTTAGTTGCTAATGCTCCTAAAAACTAAATAAACACCAACACACAGCGAGGGGAATGCCAGAGGTGTATTCAACTCTGACAGTAAGCTAGATAATCTTGTAATAACTGAGAGTAAAGTGGAGGAAGATTTTGTTGAAGATAAACACAAGTAAAAGCACCTGGGGTAGATGGGATCTATCCAGTTATATTAAAGGAGGCAGCAAAAGAAGTAAGCAAACCCTTAGTCATAATTATGAGAGCTTCCTTGGATTCAGGGGTGGTATACCTTGGACTGGAGATGTGTAAATGTGACCCCAATTCACAAAGGAGGATCAAAGGCTGACACAAGTAATCACAGACCTGTGAGTTTAACTTCTGTTCCAGGAAAATTAATGGAGGCACTGGTTAAAGAAGCACTGCAGGATCATCTAGACAAGACTTCAGTTATAGCTCGGACAAAGTATGGTTTTGTTAAGGGGAAGTCTTGCCTGATCAATTTGATTGGATACTATGATGCAGTCACAAAAGAACTGGATACAGGGAATAACTTTGATATTTTATATTTGGATCTTAGAAAGGCTTTTAATACTGTTGCACATGGAAGACTGCTGCACAAATTGGAGCAGTGTGGCATTGGAGGCAAATTGCTGCTATGGACAAAGGTATGGTTGAGGGGGAGAAGACAGAGAGTGGTAATCAATGGACACTGCTCATCGTGGACTAATGTTATTAGTGGAGTCCCTCAGGGTTCAGTGTTGGGTCCATTATTGTTTTCTGTATTTATAAATAATATTGATGAAGGTATATCAAGCTTAATGTCCAAGTTTGCAGACAATACAAAGGTTGGCAGGGTTGTTAGGACACTACTGATGCTATGCTGCTGCAACAGGATCTGGAAAGGTTGAGCAGATGGGCTGAGAGGTGGCAAATGAAGTTTAACATTGACAAATGTAAAGTACTATGTATGGGAAACAGCAACCCCAGAACAATGTATCAACTGTGTGGTACTACACTGACAGTGGTAGAGAATGAAAAGGACCTGGGGGTAATTGTTCAGGCAGATATGAAGTTTTCTGAGCAGTGCAGATGGCTGCAAGAGTAGCTCATGGTGTCTTAACTATGATATACAGGAATTTTTCTAGCAGAGATAAGGAGATGATTATTCCCTTGTATAAGGCAATGGTCAAGCCACACCTTGAGTACTGTATACAGGTCTGGAGGCCTCATTTCAAGAAGGATGTATAGCTGCTGGAACGAGTACAGAGAAGGGCAACAGATTAGTGTCTGGGGACTAGGCACTGGCGAGGTGATCTGATAGAGGTGTATAAAGCCTTGAATGGTTTGAGCATGCTCAGTGCTGATGGGATTCTGCCTCTTGCTCAGAATAATCACCTGAGAGGGCATAAATTCAAATTGAGGAAAGACAGATGTAGGATGGATGTGCGGATATTTGCCTTTAGCCAGCGGGTAGTTGGTTGGTGGAACAGACTACCATCCCTTGTTGTGGAAGTTGAGAGCCTAAATAAATTTAAGGCTCAGCTGGACAGGTATTTCGAATGAATGGAGGGGTGAAGTGGAAGGTTTTTTTTTTTTTTTTTTTGGCTGATGCTGCATAAGCTTGCTTTCTTGCATCATATGCCTCTACTAATGCTAACCCACAAATTCCAGTCAAAATCTGGGAAATTAAAATCCCCCATTATATGTATCAATAATAAACTACTGCAGATAAAAAAGGAGCCACACCTTTAGGCATCTAGTTTCAAGAGAAGCAGGCAAGAAGTAATTCTGACAAGACTCCGCATCGGTCATTCCCATCCAACTCATTTGTATTTGCTTATGGGAGAGAATTCTCATCAGTGTTTCTTTTGCCATTCACACTTAACAGTAAAGCATATTCTCATTGAATGTCCCCTACATTAAACTATTCTAAAATCTAGCATTAACTCCTTGTCCAACTTGCTCGTATACCCTTAAATTTATCACATATTCTTGGCAATGATGCAAATTTCAAAGAATTGTTTAACTATTTGAAATGCATACATTTTTTTATAATAATCTCTGATCATAATGTGAAATTAGTAATAAGAAAATGATGAATAGGCACAGTATGGCCCTAGAGTCCCCTATGCCAAAAATATCTGAAATGCAACAACAAAATCAACTACAACCTAGTTGTCTGCCAAGTAACTTTTCAATGTGCTCATTTGCTTGGCAGTATGACAGGTTTTCATTACCTTGTGTTTTTGCAGTTTGCCAGAAAAATGACAGAGAATCGAACAATGAATCAACCTGAAATTGTCAACAAATCTAAAGAAGTCACCAACCTATGTCAAGAATTCACAAAAGTGAATGGCATAAAAGATTTTTAGAAGGAAAAGAGAATGTGAAAGACTACAAATGACCAGACTGTCTGCTATTCATGAAAATGTATCTTAAAATATATCATCTTTTAAGGGCACAAAAGATGATGTTGTTGTACACATTGGAACTAATGACATTAAGAGAAGATCAGCAGATATACTCAACAAGTACAGGTCAATGTTGGAAAAAAGTCATGAGTTAGGGTGGAATGTGAAAGTGTCTGCAATTCTGCCCAGTCATGATAGGAGGGAGTATATGATGAGAGCCTTGTCGATCAGTTCAGCCCTGGAGAGATTGTGCAAGGCTCAAGGGGTAGAATTTTTTTCAGCCTAGTCTGTGCTTGTTGACAGGAGAGATTGCTTCTACAGGTATTGGATACACTTAAATAGAAAGGTTGCAAGAATATTTGCTGATGCTATCGAGGCAATGTTAGGTGGGTCGGTAAACTGCTAGCTTGGGGGGGATACACAGACTAAAAGGTCCCTTCCCTGAATGCATTTTAAATGGATTCAGCTTTATATAAGTAATTTTACTGGATATTTTATTTCTAAAATATCATATTTTAGAAATTTTTGGAATAATTTGAGGCAATGCCAAAAAAAGTTTATGTAATCATCTTATACATTTTTTTTTTTTTTTTTTTTTTTTTTATATAGAAATTCTTACAATTGTTTTTGCTTCCCTTATACTAGGAAGTAGCAAGACATTGTGTTAGATTGAATCACATTCAATTTTTTGGCGATTATTTATGTGGAATAGCATCTCCTTACTTGGAGTTTGATGTGGAAATGAAAAAGTTCATCTCCTTAGTAACTGTGTCAGAATCAGAAGAGAAATCAGAAACTGGACAGGATGCACCTTGGGAATCAGTGAGTAACTATTTATGATTTCAGTGTTAATAACAAATGCATGTATTTCTGTGCCAAGTGTAATTTTATTTTGAAAATTGTGCATGTTTTTCATTCAATTTCTGCTTACAGCTCTCAAATTGTATCAGTGCCAGCATTAAAGTATAACCCAACAGTCTTCACTACTTCACCGTAATTTAATATTTTATTAAATAACTTTATTGTCTGTAGAAAGGATGTAATAATGGTGTTATTCTCATTTATATTCAAATAATTCCATTACATTTTTCTTGCTGAAAAGCTCTAGTGGGCACCAATATGTGGTGAAGGAACCTCCTTACCACATGATGCTGCTATATAGCCAGAAAAACTTTCTTGATTTACTATGGAGACTCCTTCATTTCACTGTTGTACTAAAATTTGTAATACAGTTTCTCCACTGTTTTGAGAAAACACCATTTATCTCTTTCTTTTTACATAAAATAAAGTAATAGTTGTAGTAAAACTACATTAAAGTCAAATTTAAAATATTCTGTGAATTTTTTCTTAATTATTATTAAATAATGTGGCCAAAGTGAAGTAGTAAGTAGCATTTGAGAATAGTTGTCCGTAATTGTTCAGTTAGCCATAAAAGGAAAAAACTAAAAAAAAAAAAAAAAAAATATCCTGCAGATTTTCATTTCTAATGTAATGCATACAGTATGGGCTATAGAACTTTAGGGTAATTTATACATGCAGTAAAAACCAAAAAAAAAAAAAAAAAAGTGCTAGTGCAAGTTTACATGTACCATTGAGGTGATTTGAATGCTGATAAGATCCAGTGGAATTACATATTGAAATATTTAATGCATTCATAGCAGAAGCTGTATGATTTTGTGAATAGGTAAATTCCAGACTTAGTTTGGTGGCCAGCTTTTTTATCATGAATTCCAAAGAGGAAAATGTTTCTTTAGTTAAATCTGCTAGCCCCAAATAGAATTCATAGATAGCAAGTGCCCAATTTGGTTATTTATGATTCACTTTTGAAAAAAACAAACAAACAAAAACTTTCCAGTGCTTCTCACTGTCATTGCAGTAAAGAAATAGATATTTTGTAGATGAATTATATCAGTTTCAAGGTGAAAGCCTATCAGATGCTTTTATGAAAGAAGAAAGAGTTGATGTACAGTGGTCCTTTCACGTTAATTTGGTTAGTTCCCTGTCAAAATAAACATGAAATATAGCAAGTTATCCCAAGTTATTCTTGGCATTTTAATAAATTCTTATAGCAATGCTAAATATCAGAGAATATTCAACCAGGTTAAAAAAATAAATAAATAATAATCAGATCTCTGTCTGGTGCAATTTTGGAAATGCCCTTCATTCTGAGCAGTAGTGCCATTTTTATAAAGAAATTTTAATTCAGCATTTTTGATATAGGTATAGAGTCTACTACATTATCTTTCTCGAAGCAATCATAATCAGTTGATGTCTAACAGACAACTTGTAAACAATCCTCTGGCTGTATACATTTAACATGAAATATGATTTTGTCAGTGAAATTTAATTTCTAGTGCAGTATGGACTTTAAAAAAACTTCCTGTTTTATCCAAAAAAATCTTGTTTTGTGTTTTCTTACTGCTTACAAATTTCCAGCTTTTCAAAAGTTGGCAGCAGTGCTCCTGCTAGGCTCCATGCTAACAAAATAGGAATCTGGCATGCTTGGAGTGCACTGTTACCTGTAGAAATTCGGAAAAGGGGATCCTGGTAGTGAGCTACCTTCATCACACTACTTTGGTTTCTGCTTTGACAAGATGGGAGATCCAGGGTCAACCATATCATTGCAACACCTCTACTCTCATGGTACAAGGGACAGGATTCAGGCTGGGAGAGGTGTAGGTATGGTGGTTGGGCAGCCTGGGCATTCCACTCCCTAGTGTGTTTAATGCTTGCTGCATAATGGGCATCCCTTTGGGCTCCATAGTGGGTGGAGAGCCAGGGCACTGAAGCATAAAAAAGCACTGGTGATCTAAATCTTTCTTCTGGGACCCCAAAATGGTTTATTAAAAAATAAACAAATACTGCCACCTCAGTGAAAAGCACCAGACTTTGAAACCCTATCAGGTCCATCACCTACATATCGGATAATCTATTTCAACAGTGAGAAACCTTTTAGGGAAAATGTTAACCTTCTTTATATGGAGGGGTTAGTAGTCTTCTCTAAAACGGCTGTATTCTGGAGATATCCTCATTAAAACAATCAAAAGCACTCAGAACAGCTCCTCCAAACCTGTTTTGGGAAATTGCCTGTTATGATAATACCCCGCAGGACACTTAACTCATCCATTTTGTCATCTCAGAATGGCATCTCCTTGAATTATCTGAAGAGGAAATCCATTCTGAACTGAAAACTCAAGGAGTGACAGCTGCAAAATGAATATTCATGTTCAGTAATGGGAATCTAGCTCCAGCTAGGAATCTCATCCTTACTTTCAGTACACAGACATCTAATTTAATTACAGCTGGGTATCTTCACTGCCTAATATGACCATATATACATTAAAGTTCCATAAATATGACACTTGCAAATGGCCTCTTTTGGTGCTCTTGTGTTCACTCAGTGTGGATCTATGTGCATTAATTGGCAAGAGGACCACTCTGCATAATCCTGTACATGCCAGCAGTGGAAAGAGTAAAAAGAGATAAGAAGAAATAAAGAGATACAGGTTGTTGTGCTGAATAAATCACACCAGGAGGCAAGAAAAGTGGTAAAACCTATAAATAGAAATTATATTTAAGTGTGTACCACCCCTGTAGAATCGGTCTCTCCTGTTAATTGTTGAAGTTAAACGTAAGAAAGGCACCTTGGGCAGATGGGATCTATTCAATTATATTAAGGGAGACAGCAAAGGAATTAAGCAAACAATTAGCCATTATTATGAGAGCATTTTTGGATTCGAGGAAGGTCCCTGTGAACTGGAGATATGTAAATATATTTCTAATTCATGAAGGGGGGGGGGGTCAAAGGATGATACGAGTAATTTCAGCCCATTAGTTTAAATTCTGGTCCAGGCAAAATAATGGAGTTGCTGGTTAAAGAATTAATGCAGGATCATCTAGACAGAAAAGGAAGGGCAGCATTGTCAAGGCTACAGTTTATCAAGGAGCTGCGAATATTTTTGTCATGTGTACGGCGTATCCAAAAATTCATTACTTCGTACAACATGTCCTCTTCACCTTTTCTTACTATTGAATACATCATGAATAGTCAAACTAATAGAAGAAAGCTATCTGCAAAAAGATCTAAACCTCCCAAACATTTCCTCGTTATTTTACAAATATATGTGGTAGTCAATTCCAATCTCAATAATGTCCATTTCCATTTAGTCTAGCAAACCCCATGTACTTTTTCTGACAGAATCCCAGTTATCAGTTGATTCAACCACTGCTCATCTCATTTGTGTGAATAACTAGTTGTATGATTCCTTTCGCTTCAAAAGTAGTACTTGTGCATATGTCTCTTCCGGTATTGTTAAATCAGAACAGACATCAATAGACACTCAGATCACAACTTGGTAATTACAAAGTCTCCAACATGAGACTTTGTAATTTGAAATCTCTTCTTAGCATTAGCATTAGCATTAGTAGAGGCATATGATGCAAGAAAGCAAGCTTATTCAGCATCAGCCAAAAAAAAAAAGCACAACCACTACTCCCATTTCACCCCTCCATTTGTTCGCAATACCTGTCCAGCTGAGCCTTAAATTTGTTTAGGCTATCAACTTCAACAACAAGTGATGGAAGTCTATTCCACAAACCAACTGCCCGCTGGCTAAAGGCAAATTTCCGCACATCTATCCGACATCCGTCCTTCTCCAATTTGAATTTATGCCCTCTCAGGTGATTATTCTGAGCAAGAGGAAGAATCCCATCGGCATTCAGCATGCTCAAGCCATTCAAAGCCTTATACACCTCTATAATCACCTCGCCGATGCCTAGTCTCCAGATTCTGTAATTTGCAAAACTTAAGCCTTTCTTCTTAAGAGCAACCCTTTGTTCCATTCACTAATCTTGTTGCCCTCCTCTGTACTCGTTCCAGCGGCTCTACATCCTACTTGAAATGAGGTCTCCAGACCTGTATACAGTACTCAAGGTGTGGCCTGACCAATGCCTTATACAAGGGGATAATCACATCCCTATCCCTGCTAGAAAAATTCCTGTATTTCATTGACAAGACATCACGATCTACTCTTGCAGCTCGTCTGCATTGCTCAGAGAACTTCATATCTGCCTGCACAATTACCCCCAAGGTCCTTTTCATTCTCTATCACTGTCAGCGTAGTACCACAGAGTTGACACGTTGATCTGGGGTTACTGTTTCCCATATGTAGTACTTTACATTTGTCAATGTGAAACTTCATTTGCCACCTCTCAGCCCATCTGCTCAACCTTTCCAGATCCTGTTGCAGCAGCATAGCATCAGTAGTGTCCTTAACAACCCTGCCAACCTTTGTATCGTCTGCAAACTTGGACATTAAGCTTGATATACCATCATCTATATCATTAATAAATACAGAAAACAACAATGAACCCAACACTGAACCCTGAGGAACTCCACTAATAACATTAGTCCACGTTGAGCAGTGTCCATTGATTACCACTCTCTGTCTTCTGCCACTCAGCCATCCCTTTATCCATAGCAGCAATTTGCCTCCAATGCCACACTGCTCCAATTTGTGCAGCAGTCTTCCATGCGCAACAGTATCAAAAGCCTTTCTAAGATCCAAATATATAATATCCAAGTTATTCCCTGCATCCAGTTCTTTTGTGACTACATCATAGTATCCAATCAAATTGGTCAGACAAGACCTGCCCTTAACAAAACCATGCTGTGTCTGAGCTATAACTGAATTCTTGTCCAGATGATCCTGCAGTGCTTCTTTAACCAGTGTCTCCATTAATTTTCCTGGAACCGAAGTTAAACTAACAGGTCTATAATTACTTGTGTCAGCCTTTGATCCTCCTTTGTGAATTGGGGTTACATTTGCACATCTCCAGTCTATGGGTACCTCCCCTGAGTCCAAAGAAGCTCTCATAATTATGGCTAGGGGTTTGCTTACTTCCTTTGCTGCCTCCTTTAATATAACTGGATACATCCCATCCACCCCAGGTGCCTTTTTTATGTTTATCCTCAACAATTTCTCCTCCACTTTCCTCTCAGTTATTAGAAAATCATCTAGCTCACTGCCAATGTTTACTTCACCTACGACATTCCCCTTCCTGAATAACTCCTCATGTGTGAATGTAGATGCAAAATACTCGTTTAGATTGTTAGCCACCTGAGCAGGATCCCCAACTGTTGAACCATCAACATCCAGTGGACCAATCTGATTCATCCCTTTCCTTCTTGAGTTTAAATAGGTAAAGAACTCTTTTCTGTTTTTCTTTGCATCCTTTACCAAGGATTTCTCATAATCTGCCTTTGCCTGTCTAATCTCCTTTGTGACTTGGTTACAGACCAACTTATATCTATCATAGGCTTCCATGTCACCCATTAATTTGTATGTATCCCATGCATTTTTCTTCTCTGCCATATGTCTCATTAGTTCATCTGACAACCATTTAGGCCTGAACCTTGAACAATATTTCTTGGTTGGTATGTAAAGCCTGGTAGCCTCCAAGATTAGTTCCTTGAATGCTTCCCATTTTGAATTTGCTGTTGGTAACATCATCAGTTGGTCCCACTGTATAGAATTTAAATACTGTCTCAGCCCATCATAGTCGCCTTTATGAAAGCAAAAACCCTTCCCTTTACCTCTGATGGTAGTTACCTCCTTGAGTAAATCCCACTTCAGCACACTGTGATCACTGCCACCTAGTGGTTCCTTTATCTGCAGATTCTTAATGCATGAAGAATCACTACTTATAATCAGATCAAGAGTATTACTCCCTCTAGTTGCCTCCCGAACATGCGCCGCCTCCGTAGCCAGGTGGGAAGGAGCAGCAGTGCGTAGCACATGCTTCTTGATTAGAACGGGGTTCGAGCCCGTCACCACCAAATACGGAGGATGCGGAAAGGTCAGGGAATGACCACCGCATATTCCCGGAGCAATATGGCCTTAGTTGCTAATGCTCCTAAAAACCAAATAACAAACAAACAATCCCGAACATGCTGATGTAGAAAACAATCATCCAATAAACCCACAAAAGCCTTGCTAGTGTGTGAGTGACCAACCCACAAATTCCAGTCAATATCTGGGAAATTAAAATCCCCCATTATAAGACTCTCTGATTTACTGGCTCATTCTATTTCCCTGTACAGTATCTTATTATACTCATCAGAGTCATTAGGCCTATAGCACACTCCTACTCTCAATTTTGATTTACCCATGCTTATGTCACACCAAACTGACTCGACACCCCTGTCCATCGATGTCGACTGGCTTCACTTCCTTCGATTTTATGTGTTTTTTAACCCCTCCTCCCTTCCTATCCTGTCTATCCTTTCTGTAGACGTTGTACTCCCCAAATTCCAGTTCTGCATTCCTTATATCTGTGTGACACCATGTCTCTGATATCCCAACAATATCTGCCTTTGATGTTTTGAGCAAAACCTCAAATTCATCAAATATATTTACTAAACTCCTAGCATTGGTGTACACCAAGTATACAAAGGGTACTAGGAAAGTTTTGCAATACAGCTTTGTTTATTTAATTTTTTCAAAGTAATTTCCTCTACGTTCAATACACCTCTCCATCCTCCGAAACCAATCTTTAAACCAGTTCTGCCAAGTTTCACTAGGGAGTAAAGCACACTCGTTGTCCCAAGCCTGTAGAAGGTCCTCATCACTGGAAAACCGCCTCCCTTTTAGCTTCATTTTCACATGCGGGAACAGTGCAAAGTCGCAGGGAGCAAGGTCTGGACTGTAGGGAGGGTGCTCGAGAAGTTTCAGTCCTGTCGTGGTCAAATATTCGGTGCAGGCTTTGGCGCGGTGAGCTGGAGCATCATCGTGATGGAGGTACCAGGTGTCCATTCTTGACTTTGGCCGCAGGTTCTTCATAGATCCAATGACTTTAGGCAGGCATTGTTCAGTATACCACTTAGCTGTGACTGTCTTCTGCGTGTCCAAAACGACACGTTCCACAATTCCACTCGATTTGAAAAATACAGCTATCATTTTCTTCTTTACAGATCGGAATTTTCTGACAATTACGGGTGTGTCGTCATCATCAAAGACTCAAACTTTGTTTTGAGCCTTGGTCGGCAGATCGTAATAGTACAGCCAAGTCTCGTCACCTGTCACGATGTTGTTCACATACCGAGATTGTCCCTTATCAAACTTTTTTAACATCTCCCGGCACCAAGTCACACATCGTGTCATCTGCTCTTCAGTCAGTTGATGCGGCACCCAGAGAGAACAAAGTTTCTTCACGTGCAAATGATCTTGCAGAATCGAACGAATTGCTGGTGCATTTAGGCCCAAAGTATCCTCTATCTGTTGGTAGGTCACTCACCTGTTTTCGTCAAGCATTTTCCTCACAGCAGTAACGTTTTCCTCCGTAACTGACGTTCGTGGCCTTCCCGGCCTCTCAGAATCCTCCAGAGTGAAATTTCCCCTTTGGAATTCTCTATACCACCTGAATATCGTTGTACGATGTGGACAATCATCATCTAGTGCAAGAGTCATTTCTTCTAAGCACTGGTCTATGGTTAAACCACGCACGAAATTATACCGCAAAACTGTCCTTATCTCATTTCGTGACCACGATGCCATCGCAAGCACTTTACACTCTCACTACTAATGAATAACTAAGCCCATCGACTTGGCGCGGCGGCTACTATGCACGTATGAACATGTCTCAACATGCAGCAACAAGCAGCTTCCTGTGATTCATTGTTGCGTCATATTGCAAAACTTTCCTAGTACCCTTTGTACATGCACCTGTTTCTATTTTTAGCTACCCTAACACAACCCATGTGTTTACTTGGACCACAATGACTTCCAGCAGTCTCTGAAATATCCTGCATATTGTTTTTCAGGCTTCTGCTCATTCCAATAGAAGCAGTGCAAGAATCTCTTTCACCTCTGCCAGTGGCTACTGTCAATCTACTGGTCTTTGTCTCCCCCAAAGCTAGCAGTTTTCCGACCCACCTAACACTGCCTCGATAGCATCAGCAAATATTCTTGCACCCTTTCTATTTAAGTGTATCCCATCCCTGTAGAAGCAATCTCTCCTGTTAACAAGTACAGTCCAGGCTGAAAAAAATTCTACCCCTTGAGCCTTGCACAATCTTTCCAGGGCCGAATTGATCGACAAGGCTTTCATCATATACTCCCTCCTATCGTGTCTGCGAAGAATTGCAGCAGACACTTTCAAATTCAACCCTACACTTCACGGCTTTTTTTCAACAGTGACCTGTACTTGTTAAGTAATTCCGCTGGTCTCCTACTCTTAATATCATTAGTGCCAGCGTGTACAACTATATCACCTTTTGTGCCCTTAAAAGATGATATCCGCTCTACAGCGTCATCAACCTTTGCCCCTGGCAGACATACCCTGGTCCTGTTCCACCTATCCTTTTTACAAAGCATGTTCCCCGTTTCCCTGACAATAGAGTCACCAACAACTACTAGTTCCTGTGGGACCCACCACCAAATATGGAAGATGCGGAAAGGCCAGGGAATGACCACCGCTTATCACGGAGCAATATGGCCTTAGTTGCTAATGCTCCTAAAAACCAAAAAAATAACAAAAAAATCCTGTGGGACCTGTGCATTCTGCCTTGGGGGCTGCCTCTGTGTTGCAAGATGACCAAGTGCAATCTCTGGCGTTGATGTGGGCAGCTGAGAGCTTGATGGGCCCCTCAATTTATTTCCTTCGAGGGCATCCACCCTGTCCTTCAAGGTCTCATATAGGCCCATAACAACGCTGAGTTGTCGCCTAATTTCCTTGCACTCCTTGCATCGTGCACACGCAAAGACATCCCCCATGGCAGGATCATGTCCCGTACCTGAATGCTCCGCAAACATCAATCAAACAGTGCATCTTAAAAGGCTGTGATTCAGAGGGCAACTGCCCCCTCAGTTCTCCCCTGAGCCACAGCACTCCCATTAGCTTGAGCCTTTTGCTTTGCTGCTCTGGTTTGAGTCATGATTTTGATTTAATGTCAATAAAATTACAATTTCAGAACAAAATTAAAACCTTAAACTTGTATCCTAACACAGTTATAACGCTATATTTATTTTTCAGTATCAAGTGTTATCTACGAGTTCCCTTTATATAACTTGCGTATCAAGTTATGTATTAATTATTTGTTACGTTTGTACTCTAAGTTGTTATATATATATAGTTAAAAGTACAATTTAATTGACAATGAAGTTTAACAAGATTAATAGATTTACTGATTAATTGACAATATTATATTATGCACTATACTATACAAAGCTAATGCTATCGAATTTCGGATATCCTGTATTGTGTTACAATGGCGGTAATTACGAAAGGTACTTCTACGGACTCTTTTTAAGTATTGATTAACTTCCAAATCTCGCTGTCTCAATTTAGAATAAACTAAGGATCCTGACTAGGTCTATAGCTACTTATAGATAATAATTTGATATAACAATTGGTTAATAAATCGGCTAAATACGGTTAAAAACCTCTCGTTCAACGGAGCGGCAATTTGTAACACGTGGATTTGATACCGTTACCGATACTAAGTAATACCCACAAAATCTCTATCAAGTTAAACTTTAAACTAAGTATCGTAACTATGAATATAAAACTACTCTAGAAAATTAGTAAATATGCCAATTTAAGCTAATAAAACAAAAAATAAATCAGAAAAAACTTCTCTTCTCCAGGAGCTGCAAAATAGCTGCGGCTGCACAGGCTACTCTCGAACCCTTTGGGTTCGAGAGTAGCCTGTGCGGCCACAGTTATTTTGATCTTCTTTTTGATCTTCTCTGGCTTAAAATCTGTCCATTACGTTCTGTCAAATTCACATGTTGCCTCTATTGTTCTCTCAACTTCACTAACCACTTGAAACTCTCTGACTTAACAGTGAGGTAATTTTCTTTGCTGATTTTAATGTTTGCAACCCCAGCTGGCTTGTGTTTTCTAGTCACACAGGCTCAGCTGGTTGAGATGCTGAGGCTTTTGCAATTACTAATAACCTCTCACAGATTGTTCATTTAACTACCAGAATACTAAACAGTCCTAAGCCAACATAGCCAACACTCTTGAACTTTTTCTTACAAAAAACCCTTTCAAGTACATGGTTGAAGTGAGTGGTCCTTCAGGCACCTCAGATCAACTTGGTAATTGTCTCTTTTCCAATGGAGCCTTTCTCTTGTGACCATTCTCAATGGCATGTCATTTGGCATTACAAGAATGCAAAATGGGATGATCTTTGAGATTTCTATTCTTCTTTTCTTTGGTGGGATTACTGTTTTAAATCTTCTGATGTCAGTGTTTGCTCATTAATGTCAGTGAAATTATTATTGTAGGGATGAAATCGTTTAATCTACAATCCACCTTAAAATCTCATCCTTTATTGAAACCTTGGTTTTCCAATGTTTAGATAAAGAATGACTTAGTAATTTGGAATCTCCTTTTTTCGATCTTCTCTGGCTTAAAATCTGTCTACTACATTCTGCCAAATTCATCCGATGCATAAGGCTGTTCAAGATAAGAATGTTGCATATCACAATAGACTTGTATCCAAATCTCCAGCTTAATTTTTTGCCTACACCAAAGCTCACAACAGTTGTAAAGCAGCTATTAATCAAACCAAACTAGATTTCAAACAGACTGAGTAGAAAACTTGCTTCTTGTCCAAATGGTTGTCGAACATTCTGGCAAATTTTTCCCGTTTCTGCTGCAATCTCTGTTATAACCAGATGGATCTATTGCCGCCTCAGCTAAAGATGAAGCCGACCTGCTACCATGCTACTTTACTTCTAACTTGTATTGATGATCTTGGTAAACCACCTCCTGATGCCAAGAAAGCACTAGGTCTTGATGATATTTCTCCATTTGTTCTCAAAACCTGTGCTCCTGAATTTACTCCTGTTCTGTGTCACCTTTTTGCACTTTCTTATTCCACTGGTGTTTTTCCTTCTGCTTTGAAATTTGCTCATATCCATCCAGTTCCTAAAAGGGGTGACAAATCCTTCCCACCCATTTATCATCCCGTTGCACTTACTTCTACTCTTTCTAAAGTAATGGAGAAATCCATTAAGTGCCAACTCCTAAACTGTCTAGAAACTTCCATCTAATGAATGATCACCAATATGGATTTTGTTAGTTTTTATCTACTGGTAAATTACTGGATCATCTTTCACATCTATGGACGAATTCAGCAGAAACGTTGGGTAAAACTCAAGCAGTTGTTTTTGACATTTCAAATCCTTTGATCTTGTTTGGCAAAAAGGTCAATACACTTTCATCTTATGGTTTGTTGTTGTTGTTTTTGTTTTGGTTTTTAGGAGCATTAGCAACTAAGGCCATATTACTCTGGGGATATGCGGTGGTCATTCCCTGACCATTCTGCATCCTCCATATTTGGTGGTCATGGGCTTGAACCCCGGTCTAATCAAGAAGCGTGTGCTACGCACTGCTGCTCCTGCCCACCTGTGGGCAGGAGGCACCATCTTGTGGTTTTCCAACTGTTTGTTGTAATTGTGTATTCAGTTTTCTCTCTGACTGCTCACTGCTGATGATAGTATACATCTCTCTATCATCTAACTACTCCACTAATGCTGGTGTTCCCGAAGGTTCTGTTCTTTTTCCAACTCTTTTCCTCTTGTATATTAATGACCTTCCGTTGACAGGAAATCCTATCCATAGTTTTTCTGATGATAGCACATTGCTATCAATTCATTAAATGCTGAACTACAGGTAATTCTCCAGCTGGGTAAAGATAACTTAGTTTATTTTCAATTTTTCTACAACTTAATCTTGTCTTATATCTTTCAAAAAGGATTCTTCTGCTCCTGTGCTTATCCTTGATGACTGTCATATTTCTAGAGAAGATCACATATCTGTGTTAGGGATTACCACAACTTATAATATCTATTGACATGAGTACATCACAAATATTGCTTCCTCTGCATCTAAAAAATTAGGTTTCCTCTTTCTCTCTCATTTTTATTTTTTTTCTAAACAGCTACTCACTCTACAAATCCCAAATCCACCCTACCATGGAGTATTGTTCCCACATCTGGGGTGGTGCTCCCATAACCTTTCTCAAGCTTCTAGACTTCCATTCAAAAGAGGGTGGTTAGGTTAATTAATGACCCATTTCTTGGAAAGTCTCTACACTCTGTCTAGGAGACAGAGTGTGGAGAGACTCCTAAACATCGACCTCAGCTGACTTGTGTTGTATGTACGTTGTGTGACCATTTCTATTTCTTTTGTCTATTTCTTTTTCTTTAGCCAAACTAGGAACAAGTATGGTCAAAATGTCTGGAAGCCTTCTAAAAAAGTTAGATCACACTTAACAGAGGTACTGAATTAAATGTGAAGTTGGTTATAATTACAGGAGCCTTCGGCCACTGGACATCTCTCTTAACAAAGCTTTAAAGCATTCATGCACAAGCACCAAATTACTATTTGACACTAACAGTATTAATGAAATGATCAACAATTTCACAACCTGTGCACACAGATGGAAAATTTGTAGGAGTTAGTGAAACACATGTCAGTTACTGCCTTTCAAGAAATTTGGGATCAGCAATGTCCACAATGACACTGAAGGTTATACAGTTTTTTGAATAATGTGAATGTTCAGACTATAATATTAGTAATAGATGAGTGTGACAGTAATAAAATAATAAAATCAAGATTTTGGTATTCTTCAATAAATAAAGTTTTGCTCTAAATTAACATTGTGTTTAGTAAGCACTGATGAATCTGTTTCAAATATTTCAAATCATGGTACCTTAAAGATGATTTATCAAACATTATCCTCTAGAGGTAAGGAGGTTGTAATCCCACTGTATAAGGCAACTGCCTGACCACATTTGGAATACTGTATCCAGTTTTGGAGATCTCATCAAAAAAAGACATTTAGATGGAGTCCTAAACAGGCATCTCACATGGTGAGACCAGCAAAAGGGCAACTGCATGAGGAAAAACTTCAGTTAAGTGGGCTATGGAGTTTGGCAACTAAGTATTTTAGAAGGGACCTGATTGAGGTTTATAAGGCCCCGAGGGCATTTAGTAAAATAAATGTGTGGAATTTTTACTGTTAAAATGAATTCCAGAACTAGAAGCCATAAATTCAAATTACAAGGGAAGAGGTTTAGATTAGATTGTAGAAAGTTTTCTTGTAGCCAGTGAGTCATTGATTGCTGGGACACATTGCCTCTGCGGGTAGTTGAGGCTGACAGTTTGAAGAAATACAAAGGTCAACTAAATAGTTACTGTCATGGGGGCGAGAAATGCATAATTTGTTGTTTCCTGTATCTCTCTCTCTCTCTCTCTCTCTCTCTCTCTCTCTCTCTCTCTCTCTCTCGCTCTCTCTCGCTCTCTCGAACTTCTGTAGACTGTAATTTTCAGGAAATACGTGTGAAGGAAGATTGTTCCAGAAAACAGCAGTTGAATGAATAAATGAGGAAGATGAAAAGTTGGTTCTGTGAGTTTGAAGTTGGACAGTAAATGGATGCTGGCTGTGGCAGCACGTGTTCGGACTGTTTTGAAAGAGAGAGTGGGAATTATAGAAGCCAATTCAGAAGAACAGTGCCCATGGAAGCATCTGTAGAAAAGGCATGCAGTAGAAACAGTATGTCTATGAGACAGAGAGTGGAGAGAGACTGTTAGAGAGGAGTCATTAATTAACCTAACTGCCCTCTTCTCAATGGAATCTAGAAGCCTGAGAGAGGTTTTGGGGGCACCGCCCCAGATGTGGTAACAATATTCCAGTAATGCGGATTTGCGATTTGTACAGAGTGAACAGCTGTTTGGAAGAAAAGTAACGCCGAGAGTGAAAGAGAATACCAAGTTTTTCAGATGCAGAGGAAGCAATATTTGTAATGTGCTTGTGCCAAGAGAGATTAAAAGTCAGGGTAATCCCCAAAAGAGAGATCATTTTGCCTAGAAATCAGAGTGTCACCAAAGGTAAGCAAAGGAGCAGAAGAATCCTTTTTGCGAGATATAAGACAAGACTGAGTTTTAGAAGGATTGAAATCAGCTAAGTTGTCTTTGCCCCACTGGAGAATTACCTGGAGATGGGTATTTAAGGAATTGGTAGCAAATTTTAGGGAAGTTGAAGCTGATTGAGCAGGGCAAGTTTTTTCAAAATGGAAAGTGGAATGCAATGTGCTATCATCAGCAAAACTATGGATAGGATTTCCAGTCAATGGAAGAAAGTCATTAATAGACAAGAGGAAAATAGTGGGGGAAAGAACTAAACCTTGGGGGACACCAGCATTAGTGGAGAAGTTAGAAGACAGAGAGCCATCTACCATTACCCTCAGTGAGCGATCAGAGAGAAAACTGGATGCGGCTATTGGCCGCATCCAGTTTTCAGAAAAGTTGCGGCCAATAGCTTTGGCAAGAGATCAGAATGATCTGCTACCATTACGGCAAGAAGCAAGTTTTCTAGTCTTAACCTGTTTAAAATTTAGTTTGGACTGATTAATAACTGCTTTACAATTGTTGCGAGCTTTGGTGTAGGCAAAACATGAAACCCAAGAATTGGAAACAAGCCAATTACGATATGCAACATTCTTCTCTTGAACAGCCTTAGCACATTTATTGGAAAACCAAGGTTTAGATAAAGGACGAGAGTGTAAAGTGGAGTGTGGAATAAAGGATTCCATTCCTACAAGAATAATTTCACTGACACGATGTGAGCAAACGTTGACATCAGAAGTTTTGAAACAGTAGTCCGACGAAGGAAAAGAAGAAAAGAAATCTCGCAGGTCATCCCATTTTGCATTCTTGCAATGCCAAACAATACGAGATTGGGAATAGCCATGAGATAAAGGCTCCATTGGAGAAGAGACAATCACCAAGTTTTGATCTGAGGTACCTAAAGGACCACTCACTTCGACCGTGTACTTAGAAGGGTTGTTCTAAAATATAGATGTTTATCATCATGAAAATATGGTATATTTTCCCAGCATTCCTCCTTTCAACATTCTGCCATCAGTGATATCAGTTGCAATGAGGTGCTCCTTCCTTATGGGTCTGCTAAGTTGACTGTGAAGAGAAAAAGATAAGATCACTTTTGATCGAGTGGTGATTGGGGGGGGTGGAGATAGGACTTTCTCATAAGCTATGAACTTTTTCTCTTCCAAGAAAACCCTTACAGAAGCGATCACTTCTCCCTGTTATTCGTCCTGTATACGAACACAGAAAAACAAGATTTTTTTTTTTTTTTCTTTGTTCTTTTATGGGCAACAGATGCTTTTATTATTATCCCACTGATGAAACTGGTAGCATGGATAGCAGAAATGCATCTGGTAATTCATAATTTAACATAAAGTAAGCACTTATTCTCATCTACAGTGCTTACTCACATAGTGGTATGTGAGTAAGCATTATTATTCTTACCTATCATAGTTTCACTTTCTCATCCTTACAATGTGATTAATCACTTTTCACATTTGCCCTTTTAATTTATGTTTATCTTATGCTTTATCTTTATCATTTCTTAATACTAATATGCAATTGTAATATGAAGATTTGCTCAGTGTTAATATGATATATTGAATGAATTATACTCACTTCTAATCTTACTATGAACAAACCACTAGTAGTAAAAGATTGCTAACTGCACTGTAGTATATATTAAAAAAAAAAAAAAAAGCTGGTAAATGCAGTATAATGCAGAAGTTTATTTGTTTCTTAAAGTACATTTTATTTATTTAAAATTTTATTTTTATTTGCAGTCTGATGAAGATGTGATAATAGTTGAGGACTTTGCTGAAAAGACCAGTGATGAAAAATATGAAGAGGAAGTATCTCTTAGTCAAGAGGAAAAAGAGATACAGCAACTTTGGTCCAGAAAAGAGGCCTTGAAAAGAACAAAAGAACAACAAGATAAGCATAGAGCTCAAATTCAGGTAAAATTTAATGTTATCGTATATACAAACTTGCAAAAATAATGAAAAAATGTGTCTCAGTATGGAATTGAGTGAATGAATGTGCTAGTGACAGCCTCCATACATCATATCATATCATATCATATCATATCATATCATAAATTTCAACCTGGAAATGTCAAGAAAGTTGTTAACCGTTCTTGTTATAGTAGCTGCTAATTCCGACATGGTGGAAGGTTAAGGATGCCCTAAATGGATACTGATTCAGTGATGTTCCATAAATTCTTTTTAAAGCTGAGCCCCAATAACTATGGAAGTGGTCTGGTGAAAGATACTGTATCTCATATCATGTTCCTGACCTTTTTTTAAAATACAGTAGTTTGATATACCTATGCTTAGAAAAATTGTTATACTGCAAGTGTCTGTTACTGTTTGGATTAAAAGTTTACATGTTTGGAATGCACATAGTCTTCCATAATGCAGAGCTACAAACTTTGTGTGCTGCAAATGAACAGTGAACTCATCCTAATAACACGACAACAATAATACCCCCCCCCCAGCCTATGCATGCAAAATATTGTTGGTTTGGAATGGCATACACCACTTTATATAGAAAAGTGTGAAAGGGACTGTGGCACCATTTTTGAGTTGACTGTAGTATACTGTCAGATAATCATTACTATCTTTATATCAACTTATAATTGTGGTGAAAGTTTTTGCAGATAGCATACCATCCATCAAGAAGCACTTTTCTCCACATGAGTTAGCAGGATAAGACTCAGAATAGCCACCTTGGTTGAAAGTGGCAGCCAATTGCAGTACACCAGAATGAGACATTTCAGTTTCATATTTTGGATGAGTTTTTTTTCTGGTTTTCAAGCCATTTATACTCCTTTGAAATGTTGGCATTTACACACTGATAACTGTCATGGTCTGGAAATCATTATACCAATTTCCTCATCTCAAAATTGTATGCACAGCAGTTCACGGGTATCCTTTTATCAAGCATAATCTTGAATGTATATAGCTGCCTTGATATGAAGTTGAAATGGGAAAAAAATAATATTTAAAAACATTAAAGCACATTGTTTTTCTATTTTTTCAAAATTGTTTGAAAATAATTACTGTAGGTGGCTTGCATACTATTAGGAAACTCATTTGCAAAAGGGTTAATAAATGTTGAGATTAATAATTGATAAGGTTTAATAAATGTTGAGATTAATAATTGATAAGGTTTAATAAAAATTTCGAAATCATTATTTTGTGAAATGTTTTTAGTGCCCGAGGATTTATATAATTATAGCAGCTCAGTTGTATTTAATTTCCATGAGAAGGATAACTCACAAATATGAAAGTTGAGTTCCGTAATTTTTAAGCTAAGTTTTATGACAACAGCTGTTGTACTAATACTGTAAAATAACTTAAATGCCTTGAATGTGGCATGTAACAATCAAAGGAAAAATCTACAGTCTGAAGTGAACCAGACTTGTTACCATATTTTCCACTATACTCACAATGCCCACTTGGGAAAACTCAGGGAATTTGTAAATTATTAAATTCTCATGGAAAATCACTTTTCTATCTGTTGTCAGTTATTGCTGTTGTAATGGCCATAGAAAATAGTCATTTCGGGTTTTAAGTTATGTTTTTAAAATATTGGAAAAGCTACTTTGGTCCCTTCTCAACTGTTAGAAAAGGTTAGTATTTGCTTTTTATTTTTTGTTGCATGATAATCTATTTCCTTGCAGTGCTCACTGTTTTTGAATTAGGTATAGCAAACCTGAGGTGTTTTTTTTTTTTTTTTGAATTTTGATTTCTGAGAGAGAAGGGGATAACTATTCATTGGTTTCTCGTTAACTAGTATTTTTCTTACAGATAACTGTTGGAAATCATCAGGGTTCTTTGTGTCAAAAAAAAAATGGCAGCTTTACCAAACTCTAATCCTGCATACGAAATCAGGATGGGCCAAGTCATTAGAAGAACTGAGTGAAAGTACAAAAGTAAAAGGCAGAGTCTGCAAAAAAAAGTATTTGAACTTAGTACGCTGAGGAGACAGAAATCATGGGATACCTACCTAGTTAACAGGAGAGACTGCTTCTACAGGGATGGGATACACTTAAATAGAAAGGGTGCAAGAATATTTGCTGATCCTATCGAGGCAGTGTTAGGTAGGTCGGAAAAACTGCTAGCTTGGGGGGGGGGGGCGAATACACAGACTAATAGATTAACAGTAGCCGCTGGCAGAGGTGAAAGTGATTCTTGCACCGCTTCTATTGGAATGAGCAGCAGCTTGGAAAACAAGATGCAGGAGATTTCAGAGACTTCTGGGAGTCGTTGCGGTACAAGGAAACACATGGGTTGTGTTAGGGTAGCTAAGAATAGTAACAGGTGCATGTATACAGGGTGACACAAGTAATTATGGACCTGTTAGTTTAACTTCTGTTCCAGCAAAATTAATGGAGGCACTGGTTAAAGAAGCACTGTAGGATCATCTAGACAAGACTTCAGTTATAGCCCGGACACAGCATGAGTTTGTTAAGGGGAAGTCTTGTCTGACCAATTTGATTGGATACTATGATGTAGTCACAAAGCAACTGGATGCAGGGAATAACTTTGATATCATATATTTAGATCTTAGAAAGGCTTTTGGTACTGTTGCACACGGAAGACTGCTGCACAAATTAGAGCAGTGCGACATTGGAGGCAAATTGCTGCTATGGATAAAGGGATGATTGAGTGGGAGAAGACAGAGGGTGGTAATCAATAGACACTGCTCTTCGTGGACTAATGCTCTTAGTGGAGTCCCTCAGGGTTCAGTATTGGTCCATTGTTGTTTTCTGTATTTATAAATGATATTGATAATGGTATATCAGGCTTAATGTCCAAGTTTGCAGATGATACAAAAGTTGGCAGGGTTGTTAATGACAGTATGCTGCTGCAACAGGATCTGGAAAGGTTGAGCAGATGGGCTGAGAGGTGGCAAATGAAGTTTAACATTGACAAATGTAAAGTACTACATATGGGAAGCAGTAACCTCAGAGTAACATATCAACTGTGTGGTACTACACTGACAGTGGTAGAGAATAAAAAGGACTGGGGGTAATTGTGCAGGCAGATATGAAGTTTTCTGAGCAGTGCAGACGGTCTGCAAGAGTAGCTCATGGTGTCTTGTCAATGATATACAGGAATTTTTCTAGCAGGGATAAGGAGGTGATTATCCCCTTGTATAAGGCGATGGTCAGGCCACACCTTGAGTACTGTATATAGGTCTGGAGGCCTCATTTTAAGAAGAATGTAGAGCTGTTGGAATGAGTACAAAGAAGGGCAATGAGATTAGTGAATGGAACAAATGGTTGCTCTTACGAAGAAAGGCTTAAGTTTTGCAGATTACAGTGTTTTGAGACTAGACACCCGGAAGGTGATCTGATTGAGGTGTATAAAGCCTTGAATGGTTTGAGCATGCTCAATGCTGATGGGATTCTTCCTCTTGCTCAGAATAATCACCTGAGAGGCATAGATTCAAATTGAGGAAAGACAGTTTTAGGATAGATGTGCGGAGGTTTGCCTTTAGCCACCAGCGGGTAGTTGATCAGTGGAACAGACTTCCATCTTTTGTTGTGGAAGTTGATAGCCAAAATAAATTTAAGGCTGAGCTGGATAGGTATTTGGAACGAACGGAGGGGTGAAATCGGAGTGTTTGTTTTTGTTTTTTTTAATTTTTGGCTGATGCTGCATAAGCTTGCTTTCTTGTATCATATACTTCTACTAATTCTAATTCTAGTAATGGGTAGGCCCACCTTTCCCCTGGATAAGGGCAGTCACACGGCAAGGCATTGAGTCCACTAGTTCACAAAAGTGTTCCACAGGTATTTCCGTCCATGCTTACTGCACCGCTGTCCATAATGTCCTGCTGGAATAGTCCATTGCCCTGTGGGTGTACGATGACCATGAAGGGATGCAAATGGTCTGCAAGTATGGACACATAACCTGGACTGTTCAGAGATGCGTCTAGATGCACCAGAGGTCCCAACATGTGCCAGCTGAACATGCCCCAGACCATTACCAACCATCCATCTGCTTAAACAGTTCCTTGTTGGCGTGATGGGTGCATAGCTTTGTGCAGTTTCTGTCAGATATGCATCCTCCTGTTTGCTTGAAATAACTGGAAATGGAACTCATCGGACCAGGAAAACTGTCTCCAATCATCCAAGGTTCAGTGTGGATGTTCTTTCGTCCAGTTGAGGCATAGAGTTCTGTGCTGTGGTGTTAGCAATGGGACTTTGCTGGGTCGGCGGCTCCCATAACCTATTGTGGCTAATCATCGCCTGATGGTCTTGGTGGAGACGTTTCTGGCATCCCTCTCATTGAAGTCAGCAGTGATTTGTGCCGCTGTCGCTCTCCGGTTGGCTGAAACAATGCGAGACAGATGCCAATGGCCACATTCATCCACCATCTTTCTCCACCCACAGCACTGTCCATGATGAGATGTTTAGCATTAGCATTAGTAGAGGCATTTGATGCAAGAAAGCAAGCTTATGCAGCATCAGCCAAAAAAAATAAAGTAAAATAAATAAATAAAAAATAACCACTTCCACTTCACCCCTCTGTTCGTTCGAAATACCTGTCCAGCTGAGCCTTAAACTTATTTAGGCTATCAACTTCCACGACAAGGGATGGAAGTCTGTTCCACCTACCAACCACCCGCTGGCTAAAGGCAAATTTCCACACATCTATTCTACTTCTGTCTTTCCTCAGTTTGAACTTATGCCCTCTCAGGTGATTATTCTGAGCAATGTTATTCAAGAAATGGTGTATTCCGATACAATCTTGATACTATCAAATGGGTAGTGCAATTTCTGTATCACCTCCACGATAGAGTGACCCATGCGTTGGGCACCCACTATCATACCTCTTTCAGAGTCGGTTAAATCATGACGTTTATCCATACTGACATTGAATTATTGTCTACGTGAATGCAATGATGCAATGTACTTGCCAAGCGGTGGGTTTGTCCACTAATGATGGGTGACTGCATTGCTTTTCCCATGAATTCTGTCCATTTGGTATAATATGGTTTACCATTAAAAAAGTTGAGCTTATAAGATAAATTATGCGGCATGTGATTGTCTCTCTCTGAAGACTTCATATTTAATAGAATAGTTATTGAAGAAGAAACAAATTCATGAGATGGACTTTCACTTTCTACTTCTGCTCCTGGTGCATCTGCTAAAGAAAGACTGTACCTTCTGCTAAATATAAAGCAAATGAAGGAGTCATACTTCCAGTTCATGTTTCACATAGTACACATGGATAATTTTGTTATTAATGAAAATGCTCAATGCCAGAGATTTTGTGGATATGAAGAATGGTGTTGGGACATGTGTCATTCAATTTTCAGGAAGGTTTAGAGAAATATTTAGAAGAATATGTAAAAGTAGTATGATAGCAGAACAGTGTTTACTCTTGCTCCCATAAATGTTTCGTATTTACTGTATTATGAATTGGCTCCTTATTTCACATGAATTCTAATAGTTCTTTTGTGGTTTGTTTGGATTAGGCACTTAACAAATTAGCTAGGTGTGAGAAAATGGACATTGTCTTCAGGTACTGGAATGATGGTGAGAACAGAGTGAGCACTTGCTATCTTACTTCTGACTTCTCAGGCTAAAAACTTGTTTGAGAAATTTCTAGAAGAATTGTCTTTTTTTCCACTGTAAAAAGTAGTTCAAATTTCAATGGACAAGTCTAACATGAACTGAGCCTTTGCAGGTATTTACTGACAAAGTCTCTGTTCATGTCTAAGGAGCTTGTTTCAGATGAAAATGATTCACAACTGTTACAGCTTAGAAGCTGTTGACTACGTGTTGTCCATGGTGCCTTTCATAAAAAAAGAAATCAAAGTGGCAGATAAACCAATTTTTCAGAATTCTCTATCACTTTTTATGGATTCACCTGCTCGTCGAGCAGATTATCTAAATAACTGATAGACATGAACTTCCCACGTTTTGTGCAAATTGATGGTTCTGAAACTCATAGCTAAAAGAGTTGATATATTCTCTGATTTTAAGAAGTATTTTCATTAGTCCAATCACATATAGTCATCACAGTGTGAGGAATTATAAGGAAGGTTATTCATGATTTTACATTGTCAAAACTTCAATTTTTCATGACAGTTACTTCATTTTAGCTATTTCCCAGAACATATCAACCTCCAAAATTTGTTTCTCTTTCAGCACGAATCACTAGAAATTCTTTTAGCATTAGCATTTGCATTAGTAGAGGCATATGATGCAAGAATATAGATAGAAGCCTCCGTAGCCGTATTGGTCAAGTCCAGGAGTGAAGTAGCATATGCTCTTTGAGTAGACTGGGGTTCAAGCCCCTGACTGCTAAATACGGTCGATCTGCCAACTCACACTGGATCATTGCAACAGATTGTAGTCCATTTCCCTCGACATGAATTGTTGAGGCTTCCATCCTGCAGTTAGTTGATAATGGCTGCGGTTTACTTTTATGATGCAAGAGAAAGCAAGCTTATACAGCATTAGCCAAAAAAAAAAAAAAAAAAAAAACACCCTTCCCATTTCACCCATCCATTCATTCCAAATGTTTGTCTAGTTCTGCCTTGAATTTATTTAAGAAATCAACTACCCACTGGCTAAGTGAAAATTTCCACACATCTATTTGACAACTGTCTTTCCTCGATCTTAGTTTATGCCCACTCAGGTTTGTAATCTGAGCAAGAGAAAGAATCCCATCAGCATTGAGCCTGCTCAAACCATTCAAGGCCTTATACACCTCAATCAGATCACCTTGCAGGTGCCTAGTCTCCAGATGCTGCAATTTGCAGAACTTAAGCCCTTCTTCATAAGAGCACCCCCTCACCAGTCTTGTTGCCCTTCTCTGTACTCATTCTAGCAACTCTACATCCTTCCTAAAATGAAGCTTCCAGACCTGTATGCAGTACTTAAGGTGTGGCCTGACCATTGCCTCATACAAAGGGGATAATCACCTCCTTATCCCCTGCTCGCAAAATTCCTGTATATCATTGACAAGACTCCATGAACTACTTGGGCAGCCTCTCTGCACTGCTCAGGAAACTTCATATCTGACTGCAAAATTATCCCCAGGTCTCTTTCATTCTCCACTACCCTAAATGTAACACCACCCAGTTGGTACGTTTCTCTGGGGTTACTGCTACCCATATGTAGTACTTTGCATTTGTCAATGTTAAACTTCAGTTGTCACATCTTAGCCCATCTGCCCAACTCTTCCAGATCCTGTTGCAGCCATTACTGTTATTAACAACCCTCTGAACCATTGTATCATCTACAAACTTTGATATTAAGCTTGATATACCTTCATTAATATCATTGATAAATATAAAAAAACAACAATGGGCCCAAAATCGAACCCTGGCGGACACCACTATTAACATTAGTCTACAAAGAGCAGTATCCATTGTAGCAACTTGCCCTTAATGCCATACTGCTCTAATTTGTACAGTAGTCTTCCATGAGCAACAGTATCAAAAGCTTTTCTGAAATCCAAGTATATGATATCGAAATTATTTTTCACATCCAGTTCTTTTGTGACCATGTCCTAGTATCCAATCAGATTGGTCAGACAAGACTTCCCCTTAACAAACCCATGCTGTCTGAATTATTACTGCTGTCTTGTCTAGATGATCCTGCAATGTTTGTTTAACCAGTGACTCCATTATTTTCCCTGGAACAGAAGTTTAAGAGATTTAATGGCCAAGTTTCTCAAGAGAGTTTGTGGATGAAACAAAGAATAGCTTCAGGTTGATACAGATTGACATTATAAAGCTTGACAATGTGGTATTTATATCTGGAGTTAATACCAGAGTAGGTACCAAAATTCTTTTAGAAGCATGCTGAAAAGACAAATTAGCTTTAATGTTAGCTGCGAGGAATTTTTGCATTCAGCAGCAGAGAAATTGATCAAGTTCTGTCCCGTGAAGCATAATTTTGTGTATTAGAGTTTCCACCTGCTGGTTCCATACCAGATTATTCAGCCTTTAACTTGTTGAATTCATTCTGTGGAAAACATTAGTCCTGGCACTTGAGAAGAAAAAAAGAAATAAAGCTCTATTCACAAAAAAATGGCTATTTGGTAATTACAGGCACTCTTGTATAATATAAAAACTGACAAGAAACTAAGAGAAAAATCAGAAGTTTTTAGTTAAAAAGTACACTGGATTACTTCTTTGTCCTTTGTCCATCCTTAAAAATAAGATTAATCTCACTGAACTTCCATACATTTTGAAACTGTATTTAACTTTGTTCTGCAGTAATGCATATATTGTAAATGACATCTCTTGCAATTTTTCACTGAAAAATGGCAGTGGTGGTTTAACATTGATTAATACAAGATGCATTTGGATAGCAATATTCTTGGAATGATGTGCCATGTAGATAACATTAAACTGAAGCTAGTTAATATGCATATAAATTGTCAGGAGACACAGAAGCCTATGGTAGATACGAGATGGTCTGTAATCAAGTGACAAAGGAGGTTAAGCATGCAAAGACAGATTACGAGAAATCTTTGGCAAAAGAAAAACAGTAAAGACTTCTTTAGTTATGTAAACTCTAGAAGGAAGGAATTCTGCTCAGGTAGCTGACAAATTGAATGAGTACAGGTAGTTCTCGACTTTACGAGTTAATTTGTTCCTAGTGCGTGCTCATAAAGCGAAAACTCGTAAAGCGAAAATTTATTTCACATAGACATAAGGTTAAAAATAGGGGTTACATTCTCAATAATAAAATTAGTTAGCTAATTAGTTTATGTTTAAACAATGATTGATTTAGCGAAAGAAAGGAAAAATAGCCTGTAAAATCAAGCAAATTATAATAACAGAGAAATTATTTACAACTTACAAATGTTAAAGAATGTTTATACTTCATCACCATCATCATCGACTAAATGCACACTCGTTGATCACTCATTATTGGCTCGGCACTTGTTGGTTTGTTGCACAAGGAGTCATCTTCTTCAGAAATGTTTCAAGAGGCATTTTTTTCCCTCCAAGATAATCTCTTTTAATTATAAATTTCACAATTGCATGCATTAGCATTTTTTTTTACGATACACACAAATTGCAACTAACACGATTTGCGTGGAGTGACAAGTTTACGAAGCTTAAAAAAAAGGAATGAAGAGAAGATTCTGAAAATGTATTTATGTTTTTTATATGATTGAAGATTTCAATAAAGGACAAACACATTTCACTGTAATAACGTAAAAAACCACACGATTCCAGATATCGGTATTTTCGCAAATGCAAGAAGATCGAGTTTACTACTATTTATAATCGTTTGCAGTAACAGAAAAGCCCTATAAACCGGAAAGTGCAGATTGTTTTTTATGGTCATGACCTCCAGAAATGTGCTTTAGAAAAATATCACAAATTGATTCTTATAACAGAACATATGATAACAATGAAAGTGTAGTGCATTTGAATTGGTAACTAATACAATTTACAAACCATGCACACGACCTTTTATATGGCCTTAAAGTCATGCTTGTGACCTTAAAAATGATATTTTAGAAAGATAAATAGCTTAGTTATATGGCGCAAATTTCAACTTCCGAGGTCTTGAAATGAATCACCAAAAAACAATGTGTTATTGGGTTCACATTATGATATCGTTAAAACGAAACGATGATATCTCTGGAACAGATTACTATCGTAAAGCTGGGTACACTGTATTGTATAGCTATGCATGTGGTTTGAAATTGGGTATTTATGAATATTTAACATTCATTTTTTGCAATTAATGTTCATATTTTCGATTTTGTTGATACTTGGGGAAAAAAAACCTCGTTAACCCGAGAACTCTTAAAGTGAGAACTGCCTGTATTTTGCCTCTGCATTCACACATGAGAAGTTATTCAGAGAGGGGGAATGCCAGAAGTTTATCAAACTCTGGCAAGCAAATAAATGATTTTGTAATAATTGAGAGCAAAGTGAAAGAGAAATTGCTGAAGTTAAACATAAGGAAGGCACCTGGAGTGGATGGGATCTCTCCAATTATATTGAAGGAGGCAGCAGTGAAAGTAAGCAGACCCTTAGCCATGATTATGAGGGCATACCTGGACTCCGGGGAGGTCCCCACGGACTGGAGATGCACAAATGTTTCCCCAATTCACGAAGGGGGGATCAAAAGGTCTGTAATTACTTGTGTTACCTACAGATCTCATAGTTTAACTCCTGTTCCAGGGAAAATAATGGAGTCACTGGTTAAAGAAGCACTGCAGGATCATCTAGACAAGACTGTAGTTGTAGTTCAGACACAGCATGGGTTTGTTAAGGGGAAGTCTTGTCTGACTAATTTGATTGGATACTATGATGTAGTCACAAAGGAACTGGATGCAAAGAATAACTTTGATATTATATATTTGGATTTTAGAAAGGCTTTTGTTACTTTTGCACAAGGAAGACTGCTGCACAAATTGGAGCAGTGTGGAATTAAGGGCAAGTTGCTACAATGGATAAAACGATGGTTGAGTGGGAGAAGACAGAGTGGTAATCGATAGACACTGCACTTCATGGACTAATGTTATTAGTGGAGTTCCACAAGGGTCCTTATTGGGCCCATTGTTGTTTTCTGTATTTATCAATGATATTGATGAAGATATATCAGGCTTAATGTCCACGTTTGCAGACGGTATGAACATTGGTAGGGTTGTTAATGACAGTAAGGACAGAACGCTATTGCAACAGGATCTAGAAAAGTTCAGCAGATGGGTTGAGAGGTGGCAACCGAAGTTTAACATTGACAAATGCAAAGTACTCTACTGGTAGCAGTAACCCAATGTAACATACCAATTGTGCGGTACTACACTCAGGGTAGTGGAGAATGAAAAAGATCTTGGGGGTAATTGTGCAATCAGATATGATGTATTCTAAGCAGTGCAGACAGGCTTGTAGAGCAGGTAATGGGGTTTTGTCAATGACATACAGGAATTTTGCTAGCATGGATAAGGAGGTGATTGCCCCCTTGTATTAGGCAATAGTCAAGCCACACTTTGAGTTGGTTTGGTTTTTTTTTTTTTTTTTTTTAGGAGCATTAGCAACTAAGGCCATATTGCTCTGGGGATATGCGGTGGTCATTCCCTGACCTTTCCGCATCCTCCGAATTTGGTGGTCACGGGCTTGAACCCCGGTCTAATCAAGAAGTGTGTGCTACGCACTGCTGCTCCTGCCCACCTGGCTACGGAGGCGCCCCACACCTTGAGTACTGCATACAGTTCTGGAGACATGATTTTAGGAAGGATGTAGTACAGACAAGGAATAAGTACATGGAATAAGTACAGACAAGGGCAGCGAGATAAGTGAGGGGAACAAAGGGTTTTAGCATTAGTAAAGGCACATGATGCAAGAAAGCAAGCTTATATAGCATCAGTCAAAAAAAAAAAAAAAAAAAATTCACCCATCCACTCTCTCCAAATGTTTGTCTAATTCTGCCTTGAATCTATTTAAACTATCAACTTCTACAACGACAGATGGAAGTTTGTTCCAGCAATCAACCACACGCTGGCTAACGGCAAACTTCCGCACATCTATTCTACAACTGTCTTTCCTCAATTTGAATTTATGCCCTCTCAGGCGATTATTCTGAACAACAGGAAGAATCCCATCAGCATTGAGCATGCTCAAACCATTCAGGGCTTTATACACTTCAATCATATCACCTCGCAGGTGCCTAGTCTCCAGACACTGTAATTTTCAGAACTTAAGCCTTTCTTCTTAAGAGCAACACTTTGTTCCATTCACTAATTTTTTTTCCCTTCTCTGTACTCGCTCCAGCAGCTCTATATCCTTCCTAAAATGAGGGTGTGGCCTGACCATTTCCTTATACAAGCGGATAATCACCTTCTTATCCCTGTTAGAAAAATTCCTGTTAATCATGGACAAGACACAATGCGCTACTCTTGCCGACCATCTGCACTGCTCAGAAAACTTCATATCTGCTTGCACAATTACTCCTAGAACCTTTTCATTTTCTACCACTGTGAGTGTAGTACCACACACGATACGTTACTCTGGGGTTACTGCTTCCCATATGCAGTTCTTTACATTTAACGATGTTAAACTTCAGTTGCCACCTCTCAGCCCATCTGCTCAACTTTTCTAGAACCCATTGCAGCAGCACCATACTGTCGTTAGTGTCATTAGCAATCCTGCCAACCTTCGTATTGTCTGCAAACTTGGAGATTAAGCCTGATATACCATCATCAATATCATTAATAAATACAGAAAACAAAAATGGACCCAACACTGAACCCTGAGGGACTCCAGTAATAACATTAATCCATGAAGAGCAGTGTCTGTTGATTACCACACTCTATCATCTCCCACTTAACCATCCCTTTATCCATTGCAGCAATTTGTCTGCAATGCCACACTGCTCCAATTTGTGCAGCAGTCTTCCATGTGCAACAGTATCAAAAGGCTTTCTAAGGTCCAAATATATGATATCAGTTATTTCCTGCTTCCTGTTTCTTTGTGACCACATCATAGTATCCAATCAGATTAGTCAGACAAGACGTCCCCTTAACAAAACCATGCTGTGTCCGAGCTATAACTGAAGTCTTGTCTATATGATCCTGCATTGCTTCTTTGACCAGTGCCTCCATTAATTTCACTGGAACAGAAGTTAAACTAACAAGTCTGTAATGACTTGTGTCCCTTTGAAATTTCTTTGTGAATTGGGGTCACATTTGCACATTTCCAGTCCATGAGTCTTCCTTGAGTCTAAGGAAGCTATCATTATGGCTAAGGCTTTGCTTACTTCCTTTGCTGTGTCTTTTAATAAAGATGGATAGATCCCATCCACCCCATGTGCCTGTCTTATGTTTATCTTCAACAATTTCTCCTCCACTTTGCTCTCAGTTATTACAAAATCATCTAGTTCACTGCAAGAATTTAATTCACCTCTGACATTCCACTCCCTGAATAACTCCAGGGATGAATGTAGATGCACAATACTCATTTAGTTTGTTAGCTACCTGAGGAGGATCAACAGTTGAACCATCGATATCCAGTAAACTAATCTGATTCATCCCTTTCCTTCTAGAGTTTACATAAGTAAAGAACTCTTTGCTGTTTTTCTTTGCATCCTTTGCCAAAGATTTCTTCTAATCTGCCTTTACCTGCCTGACCTCCTTTGTGACATGGTTACAGACCAGCTTATATCTATCATAGGCTTCTGTGTCACCCATTAATTTATGTATCCCATGCATTTTTCTTCTCTGCCATATGTGTAATTAGTTCATCTGACCTCTATTTATGCTTAAACCTTGAACAATATTTCTTAGTTGGTATGATAAGCCTAGTAGCTTCCAAGATAAATTCTTTGAATGCTTCCCATTTTGAATTTGCTGTTGGTAACATCATCAGTTGGTCCCACTGTATAGAATTTAAATACTGTCTCAGACCACCGTAGTCGCCTTTACAAAAGCAAAAACCCTTCCCTTTACCCCTAATGGTAGTTACCTCTTTGAGTAAATCCCACTTCAGCACACTGTGATCACTGTCACTTAATGGTTTCTTAATGCAATCGCTACTGATAATCAGATCAAGAGTATTACTCCCTCTAGTTGCCTCCCAAACATGCTGCTGTAGAAAACAATCATCCGATATATCCACAAAAGCTTTGCTAGTGTGTGAGTGACCAACTCACAAATTCCAGTCATTATCAGTGAAATTAAAATCCCCCATTATAAGACTCTGATTTACTGGCCCACACTATATCCCTGTAAATTTGTTTATTATACTCATCAGATTCATTAGGCCTATAACACACTCCTATTCTCAATTTTGATTTCCCAGTGCTATGTCACACCAAACTGACTTGACACTGCACTGTCCAGCCACATTGACTGGCTGTACTTCCTTGGATTTTATGTTTTTTTTAACTAATAGCATAACCCCTCCTCCCTTCCTATCCTGTCTATCCTTCCTGTACTCATTGTACTCCACAAATTCCATTTCTGCATTCCGTATATCTGTGTGACACTACGTCACACAGATATAAGGAAGGCAGATATCCCAACAATACCTGCCTTTGATGTTTTGACCAACTCCTCAAATTCATCCAATTTTTTAAAATAAACTCCTCGCATTGGTATACACACAAGTATACATGCACCTGTTCTTATTCTTAACTACCCTAACACAGCCGATGTGTTTACTTGTACTGCAATGACTCTCAGCAGTCTTGGAAATCTGCTGCACCTTGTTTTCCAGGCTGCTGCTCATTCCAATAGAAGCAGTGCAATAATCACTTTCACCTCTGCCAGCAGCCTACTGTTAATCTATTAGTCCATGTTTTCCCTCAATCTAGCATTTTTCTGACCCGCCTAACAATGCCTCAATGGCATCAGCAAATATTCTTGCACCCTTTCTATTTAAGTGTATCCCATCCCTGTAGAAGTAGTCTCTCCTGGTAACAAGCAGACACTTTCAAATTCAACTGTAATTCCTGGCATTTTTTCTGCAGTGACCTGTACTTGTTAAGTTATTCCGCCGTTCTCCTATTTTTATATCATTTGTGCCAACGTGTACAACAATATCACGTTTTGTGCCCTTAAAAGATGATATCTGCTCTGCAACATCATCAACCTTTCCTCCTGGCAGACATGCCCTGGTCCCGTTCCACCTATCCTTTTTGCGCAATATGTTCCCTGTTTCCCTGACAATAGAGTCACCGACAACTACTAGTTTCTGCAGGACCAGCGCATTCTGCCTTGGGGATTCCCGCTGTGTTGCATGATAAAGTGCAAGCTCTGGCATTGATGTGGGCAGCTGAGAGCTTGATGGGCCCCTCAATTTAGATCCTTCGAGGGCATCCACCCTGTCCTTCAAGTCCTCATATGTGCTCATAACAACACTGAGTTGTCACCTGATTTCCTCACATTCTTAATGCATGATGAATCGTGCACACACAAAGACATTTTACCAGGCAATATTGTGTCCTGTCCCTCATTGCTCCACTAACATCAAACAAGCAGTACATTTTAAAAGGCTGTGATTCAGAGGACAACTGCCCCTCCCCTCAGTTCTCCCCTTAGCCACAACATTCTCATTAGCTCGAGTCTTTTGTTTTTCTGCTCTGGTCTGAGTCATGATTTCAATTCAAGTTCAAATAAAATTTCAATACAAAAGTATAACCCTAAACTTATATCCCAATGCAGGTATAACACACACACACATATATAATCCCCCCCCCCCAGTATCGAGTATTATCTCTGAGTTTCGTTATGTAACTTACGTATCTCCTATCAAGTTATATGTATAAATTAATAATGTTACGTTTGTAAAATCTAAGTCGTTATATGTATTTAATTAAAAAGTACAATTTAATTGACAATGAAGTTTAACAAGATTAATAAATTTTACTGATTAATTGATAATACTATACTATAATAAGCTGACAGATTTCTAATACTGTGCTACATGTTTCGCTATCTATTTCAGCATATACCTCGTATCGTATAACAATGGCGGCAAGTTACGAACTGTAAATCTACGGACACTAAGTATTAATTAACTTTCAAAATCATGCTATCTAAATTCAAAATAAACCAAGGAACTTGACTAGGTCTATAAGCTACTTATAGAAAATAATTTAATATAACAAATAAGTCAATAAAATGGCTAAATATAAATAAAAACTTAGTGTTCACCGGAGCTGCAAAACTTATAAAACATGTAGATTGGATACGTTTCCAATACAAAGTAATGACCTACAAAAAATCTGTTGAAGTTCAAATTAAACTAAGTATTATAACTAGGAATATACAAGTAGAAAATAAATTAATATGCCAATTTAAGTCAAGAAAACAGCAAAAATTTAAGGAAACTTCTCTATTAATAGAAAATAATGGAAACACTGGTTAAAGAAGCATTACAGGATCATCTAGACAAAACTGCAGTAATAGTTAAGACACAGCATGGGTTTGTTAAAGGGAGGTCTTGTCTGACAAATTTGATTGGATACTATGATGTGATCACAAAGGAACTGAATGCCAAAAATAATTTTGATATCTTGGATTTCAGAAAAGCTTTTGATACTGTTGCACATGGAAGACTGCTGTACAAATTGGAGAGGTATGGTATTAAGGGTAAGTTGCTACGATGTATAAAGGGATGGTTGAGTCGGAGAAGACAGAGAATGATAATCAATGGACACTGCTCTTTGTGGACAAATGTTATTAGTGGAGTTCCCCAGGTTTCGGTGTTGGGCCCATTGTTGTTTTGTATATTTATCAATGATATTGATAAAGGTATATCAGATTTAATGTCCAAGTTTGCAGATGATACAAAGGTTGGCAAGGTTGTTAATGGCAGTAAAGACAGTATGCTACTCCAACTAGATCTAGATAAATTGGGAAAATGGGCTGAGAAGTGGCAACTGAAGTTTAACATTAACACATGCAAAGTATTGTGTATGGGTAGCAGTAACTCCAGAGAAATATACCAACTGGGTGGTGTTACATTTAGGGTAATGGAGAATGAAAGAGACCTGGGGATAATTGTGCAGTCAGATGTGAAGTTTCCTGAGCATTGCAGACAGGCAACCAGGGCAGGTCATGGATTCTTGTCAATGGTATATAGGAAGTTTGCTAGCAGGGACAGGGAGGTGATTATCCTGTTATACAAGGAAATGGTCAGGCCATGCCTAGAATACTGTGTACAGGTCTGGAGGCCTCATTTTAGGAAGGATGTAGAGTTGCTAGAACGAGTACAAAGAAGGGCAACAAGATTAGTGTGGGAAACAAAGGGGTGCTCTTACCAAGAAAGGCTTACGTTCTGCAAATTGCAGCGCCTGGAGAGTAGGCACCTGCGAGGTGATGTAATTGAGGTGTATAACGACTTGAGTGGGTTGAGCAAGCTGAATGCTGATGGGATTCTTCCTCTTGCTCAGACTTAGAACCTGAGGGGGCACAGTTTCAAAATTGAGGAAAGTTAGTTATAGAATAGATGTGCAGAAATTTGCCTTTAGCCAGTAGGTAATTGATTGGTGGAACAGGCTTCCATCTTTTGTTGTGGAAGCTGATAGCCTAAATAAATTTATGGCTGAGCTGGACAGGCATTTGGAATGAATGGAGGGGTGAAATGGGAGGGTTTTTTTTTGGCTGATGCTGCATAAGCTTGCTTTCTTACATTATATGACTCTGCTAATGTTAATGCTAATTGGCCAGAGCCCTAAAAACTTTTGAACAAGGCTACTCTCCTTCCCATTAAAAATAATAGGTTAATAACCATTGCTGTTACAAAGATATGATTAAGTTCACTTGATTTTTACCACAGCTGAACATATTAGCAAGATGTACTGAGGGCAGGAGTGTTTCAAATGAGCAGTTGCTAATGCCAGGCAAGTGAGCTTAAAAAACTTTAAGGGGTGTATCAGGGTAGTTAACTATACATGAACATTAAGTCTTAATTGTTAAGCTACAATTGGAATACTGTGTTCAAGTATGGAGACCGCACCTGAAGAAAGACATTGTGCTTCTTGAAACGGTTCAAAGACGGGCAGCTCGTCTGTTGAGATCGGCAAAAGGGCGTCCATATGAGGAAAGACTTTGAATATGTGGGTTGCAGAGCTTGGAGACTAGGCACCTTAGAGAAGACTTGATTGAGGCATATATAAAATGAATGAGGATGGAATTTTCACAGTTATGATTCTGGAACTAGGGGCCATAATTTCAAGTTATATGTGGGGGGAGGAGATGTTTAGACTGGATTGCAAGAAGTTTATTTTAGCCAGCGGGTTATAAATTACTGGAAAAAGTTACATACATGGTGGTGGCTGACAGTTTGGGGAAGTTCAAAGGACAACTGGATAATTACCTGTGGCAGGAGGGAAACTCATAGGTTGTCTATTTCCTTTTCTCTTATTAATTATTATTATTTTATTTTTTTATTTTTATTCATTTATTTATTTTTTTTATTCATTTATTTTTATTTTTATTATTGTTATTATTATTTATTTTTATTTTTTTTTTTTGCTAGTGCAGCAGAAGCCATAGGATTCCTTGCACCGTGTGGCCATTGTTAATACTAATACTAATTAAGTTCTGCAAATTGTAGCACCTGGAGACTAGGCACCTGCAAGGTGGTCTGATTGAAGTGTATAGGGCTTTGAATGGTTTGAGCAAGCTCAATGCTGATGGGAGTCTTCCTCTTGCTCAGATTCTGCACCTGAGGGGACATAAATTCAAATTGAGGAAAGACGGTTGTAGAATAGATGTGCGAAAATTTGCCTTTAGCCAGCAGGTGGTTGTTTGCTGGAACAAACTTCCATCTGTTGTAATGGAAGTTGACAGCTTAAATAAAATCAATGCTGAACTAGACAAACTTTTGGAGTGAATGGATGGGGAAATGGGAAGGTTTGATTTCTTGCATTATATGCATCTACTAATGTTAATATGGTCGTGTCACATTGTTGTTGTTGTTGTTATTTTGGTTTTTAGGAGCATTAGCAACTAAGGCCATATTGCTCCGGGATATGCGGTGGTCATTCCCTGACCTTTCCGCATCTTCCATATTTGGTGGTGAGGGGCTCGAACCCCAGTCTAATCAAGAAGCGTGTGCTACGCACTGCTGCTCCTTCCTACCTGGCTACGGAGGCGCCTATGTCATATTGTACAGTGTCCCAAATCCTCTGAGCAAACAGACTGCTAGAACGGCTCATGGAGTTCAGTCAAAGATATACAAGAATTCTCCAGAAAGGAGGACAAAGACGATTATCCTGCTGTAAAAAGGCCATATCTAGATACTGCATACAGGTTTGGAAACTTAATTTTAGGAAGGACATAGATCTGGAAATTAGTAACAAAATAAGCACTTCAGCCATCTTAGAACATAGATGTGTTGGAAAGGGTTACAGAGAATAGAAATTAGATTAATTTGGTGTACAAAAAAATATCCTTACCACCAAAGACTGGGGTTATGTAAATTGAAGTCTGTGGAAACCAGGCATCTGCATGGTGATCTAATTGAATTGTATAAGACTCTAAAAAGGTTAAGCAAATTAAATGTTGATGGCATCTTTACTCTTTCTCAGATGACAAACACAAGAGACATAAATTGTTGGATGCAGTGAAATTGGTAATTCCAACTGGTTGTTCCAAGGGAAAAAATGGTGCTGTAGTCTAGAAATCTTCAAGCTTAAGGTGTCCAGAAAGCATAAGGGAGGTAGAATATTTTGTGTAGTCAATTTAGAGATAAGATTTTAGATTTAACAGACTTATCTAACTTCCTACTTCCCACTCTTGTAGAATTATCTGATGATCATCATTTAAGGAGCTACTGTTGGATATTCAGAGAGTTCTGTGGTAATCTACTATGTAGTTTTGGTGGTGTTTTAGTCTGTCAGATTGTAGTGTATTCTTGTTTTCTAATTTGCTCCTGTACACCTTTCAAGTTTTTTTAAAATGTTAAAGTTAATAAGTTTCTAAAATGTTACAGTTATACAGTTGTTTTTTCCAGTAATTTTGGCAGAATCTTTTAAATCATAAGTAAGGATTCCCTTGCTGTAGAACTTTATTTAGTACATTAATCAGTATAATTCAAATTTATTTTTAAAAGGGCATAAGTATAATAAGTGTAATGCCCTTTTCCCTTTTTACTAAATTAAGAGAGTACATTAACCTGTGCATGGGTCCTTTAAGAAATAGAGCTGAAATAGTTTCAAAAACCTTTCAACTAAAGTGTTTTCTTTGATTTTCCTATGAAAATTCCGGAAATCTTAGTTATATACAAAAAGTAAAAATGTAGGCCCAAGTTCAGATTATTATCAGTAATTATATACACATGCTGAAGAACATAAATTTAAAATTAGCACATATCTCTTGTCCAATTATTGAAGCACATGCTATTTATGCTTTGCAGCAGCATATCCAGTTGTTGCACTCTGTTTCTTCACGTGCTAGTGTACAATTATTGAAGCGTGTGATTGTTTTCAATTGACATATTTTTTTCACTAAGAGTCAAAGATAATAAAGATGATGATATTCAAAACTCCCAAATAAGATAGAATAAAAAACGTATCTAAAGTGCTGCAGAGGTGTTTTATTTTCAAAAATACTTTGAAATATGTTTTTAATTTAAAAAATGGATTTTTAACATTTGTTATTCATAACAGATTGAAAGTAAAGGCGCCATCAAAAAGTGAACAATTACGGATTAAAAGTTGTTACAGAACTCATTGTGTTCACTGTATTGCATAATTCAATTAGGTTTCCATGTGTGGTAATATTATTAATAGTAAATTTACTGTAATTATTTTTTTTTTAAGTACTTATATCCTCAAGCCTAAAAGTATCTTGATAAATCATATATTGTAGTTAGGCATTTAATTATGGTTATAAGTAAGATTACTAAGAATTGAATAAATGGCAGAAGACAGTGAATAATTGTCTGGCAGCTTGTCAGGACTGTGGTCTGTTGGCCAATGCAAGCTCTCCGTTTTACAGTTCTTTGACATGATAGTGATGCTTTTTTATGTGTCAGCACATAAGAATTTTTGTTGGTATCATTCATTATGGTTCATTATCATTCATGGTATAGTTTACAGTAGGCCCTCATTATAACACGGTTCACTTTACACTAATTCGCTATAACACTATTCTTATATTATAACCTGTATCTGATTATAACGCTGTCACAAATCACTATAACGCTCTTTTACAGATTGCATTTTTGACATATTTAACGAAATTGTTTCATTTGATGGAGTTGATAGCTTAAAAATTAATAGCAAAACAGCATTAAAACGCTTCCCAAGCTGACCTGAGAAATTTTCCCGTGCTCAGTGAAATTTTCTCGCACGCTAATTTAATTGCAGTATAGTGACTTATTACATCGTTCCAAGATCAGCATTTTAAAAAATTATCAAGTATATTGCTTGTAATATTTGCATTATATGCATTTATCCGAAGTCTAGTCATCACTCAGTACAGCATTAGACATCGTTCGTAACAGACAGTTTACTCGAACATTGTATCATAATTAATGCAACCAACGCAGTTACATTTTCGAAGAGTTAATAATGGCAGATAAGAATGAAAAGGCAACAGTGTCTGGACGCAGTACGAAGACTACAAATGTAAGAAAAAGACTGGATTTGAAAATTAAATTTGGTGTTTTGAAGCAAATCAATTCCGGACAATGACAAGCGGATGTGTGCCATAATTTAGGACTGGCAAGTTTAACTGTAAGAACAATTATAAAAAATAAAGAATAAATTTTACAGCGGGAAAGACAGCTGTTCCACTGCGAGCAACTAGGGCTAGGCTGGCTATCAGGATTGAAATGGAGAGACTTTAACTAATTTTAAGATCCAATGCATAATTCAGTTAAGTTAAATATTATAAAAATATTATAAAAGAGAGAGAGATTAGCCTATATGATGATCTGAAGAAAACTCACCTTAAAAAAAAAAAAAAAAAAATGTGGAACCATTTAAAACTAGTAAGGGCTGGTTGAATAGATTTAAAATCCAGGGAGAAGCCACAAGTGCAGATTAAGGAGCCAAAACTTTCAAAAAAAGAACTTGTTAAAATTATTGAAGAGGGGTATTATGTGTTATACTTCTCAACAAGTTTTTAACATAGATGAAGCAGGACTTTTTTTGGAAACAAATGCCTAAAAGAAGTTTCATGTTGAAAGAAGAAAAAAACATGCCAGGTTTCAAAGCGGTGAAGGATCAGTTGACTTTATTGTTGGGTGGTAACGATGCGGGCGATTTAAAATTAAAATCCCTTTTAGTTTACCAGGAAGAGGGCCAAAGTACAACCCAAAATCGACACATTTTTCATGATTAAATTCATCAATTAAATTCATGATTTTAATTGGAATTTTAAGTTTTATTTTGATACGTAAGTAGTTACCATATAAGTATATACGTATGTAATGCAGAATATTTTGTATGTACAAATATTTGAATATTAAATATTTTGACCGACATTTGTGCATCTATTCACTACCGTTTATTATTGATTAGGAAATATCCTATGGCACCGACCGCAACTCACAAATATATATGTTCCCTTATGGGAATGCGGCACTTGCTTAGCACGGCTTCACTTAGCTCTCTGTTTTTCCAGAACAAATTATCAGCATTAAGTGGGGTCACCTGTATATCATTTCGATGGAACATTTAGGAAAGAAAAAAAATTTAATCCCATTGAGTATCCCACCTTCTGTCTGAAGGGGGAAAGAGATGGTCATCAGTGAATTCCATCTTTGTTGTTATCCAACTGGAAAAGAGATAGTGTTTCCTTTTTACAACAAAATTGATCAGTTGAAGTATCGTTATAGCGAGAAATAAATTGATAAATCAAGTGATGAATCAATTGTTACAACTAATGAAGTATCATTATAGTGTTTTGCTAAATTAAAATGAAATTTTACCAAACTGCTTAATTTTGCAATACCCAGATCCAAGAAAACTTGATGAGAGCCTAGCAATGTGGGAAAAAAAGGGGGGGGGGTGATCTATCTTTCCTGCTTGTACTTCCTCGGGTATTCTTTACATTCATCATGTTCCACAGGTCACACAGTCAGAAGAGAGATGTCATGTTTCATTTCTAAGGAAATTTTTGAGTCTTTTTTTTTTTTTTTGAAAAAGAAACATCTAGACCTGTTAAAGCAAGGTCAACTGATTCTGCGTGATGCTTTCTGTCACAGAGCATGTATGATGATCGATTTGTTGCAGAAATGACCAGGACATTTTACTCAACCTTTCTTACAGTCCAGATCTTGGTCCCCAAGATTTTTATGTGTTCGTGAGGGAGAATGAGATTGTTTCACTCTAGATGAACTCATTATTAGCATTAGTAGAGGCATATGATGCAAGGAAACAAGCTTATATAGCATCAGCAAAAAAAAAAAAAAAAAAAAAAAAAACCAGAAAAACCCAAAAAAATCCATTCACTCCAAATGTTTGTCTAGTTCTGCCTTAAACTTATTTAAGTTGTTGATCTTCACTTTGTTCCTACTCAGTTTGTTCCTACTATCAACCACCCACTGGCTAAAGGCAAATTTCCACACATCTATTCTACAATTGTCTTTCTTCAATTTGAATTTATGCCTTCTCGGGTGATTATTCTGAGCAAGAGGTAGAATCCTATTAGCATTAAGCTTGCTCAAACCATTCAAGGCTTTATACACCTCATTTAGATCACCTTGCAGGTGCCTCATCTCCAGAAGCTGCAATTTGCAGGACTTAAGCCTTTCTTGGTAACATCAACCCTTAGTTCCACTTACCAATCTTGTTGCCATTCTCTGTACTCAGTCCAGCAACTCTAGATCTTTCCTAAAATGAGACCTCCAGACCTGTATACAGTACTCAAGGTGTGGCCTGACCATTAACTTATACAAAGGGTACTAGGAAAGTTTTGCAATACAGCTTTGTTTATTTAATTTTTTTCAAAGTAATTTCCTCTACATTCACTACATCTCTCCATCCTCCAAAACCAATCTTTAAACCAGTTCTGCCAAGTTTCACTAGGGAGTAAAGCACACTCGTTGTCCCAAGCCCGTAGAAGGTCCTCATCACTGGAAAACCGCCTCCCTTTTAGCTTCATTTTCACATGCGGGAACGGTGCAAAGTCGCAGGGAGCAAGGTCTGGACTGTAGGGAGGGTGCTCGAGAAGTTTCAGTCCTGTCGTGGTTAAATATTCGGTGCAGGCTTTGGCACAGTGAGCTGGAGCATTTTCGTGATGGAGGTACCAGGTGTCCATTCTTGACTTTGGCCGCAGGTTCTTCATAGATCCAATGACTTTAGGCAGGCATTGTTCAGTATACCACTTAGCTGTGACTGTCTTCTGCATGTGCAAAACAACACGTTCCACAATTCCACTCGATTTTAAAAATACAGCTATCATTTTCTTCTTTACAGATCGGGATTTTCTGACAATTACGGGTGTGTCGTCATCATCAAAGACACAAACTTTGTTTTCAGCCTTGGTCGGCAGATCGTAATAGTACAGCCAAGTCTCGTCACCTGTCACGATGTTGTTCACATACCGAGATTGTCCCTTGTCAAACTTTTTTAACATCTCCCGGCACCAAGTCACGTCGTGTCAACTGCTCTTCAGTCAGTTGATGCGGCACCCAGAGAGAACAAAGTTTCTTCACGTGCAAATGATCTTGCAGAATCGAACGAATTGCTGGTGCATTTAGGCCCAAAGTATCCTCTATCTGTTGGTAGGTCACTCACCTGTTTTCGTCAAGCATTTTCCTCACAGCAGTAACGTTTTCCTCCGTAACTGACGTTCGTGGTCTTCCCGGCCTCTCAGAATCCTCCAGAGTGAAATTTCCCCTTTGGAATTCTCTATACCACCTGAATATCGTTGTACGATGTGGACAATCATCATCTATCACAAGAGTCATTTCTTCTAAGCACTGGTCTATGGTTAAACCACGCACAAAATTATACCGCAAAACTGTCCTTATTTCATTTCGTGACCACGATGCCATCGCAAGCACTTTACACTCTCACTACTAATGAATAACTGAGCCCATCGACTTGGCGTGGCGGCTACTATGCACGTATGAACATGTCTCAACATGCAGCAACAAGCAGCTTCCTGTGATTCATTGTTGCGTCATATTGCAAAACTTTCCTAGTACCCTTTTTACAAGGGGACAATTGCCCTCTTATCCCTGCTAGCAAAATTCCTCTGAATGTTTGGGAAACACTGGTTTCGAGGGTACAAATTGCAAAGCTTGTGGTAGGGGAAAGGACTGTGAAGGTACATTCTTGATGGTAAGTTAGAAGAGAACTGGGAAATATAAATATAAAATCGTTTATGATGATTTTATTTCTTTCCTGTACTTTTCCCTCTTTTCTTTCTTGGTGGGGGAATGGGATGAAAGGGTGGGTAGATCTGAGTAAAATTTCAAAATGTCTGTTGAAAGAAATGCCTTTTTAGTACAGAAAGGAATTTCAGTATATTAATGAATATTAGTATTAGTCATATAGTGCAGTGTAGTCACAAGCTTTTGCTACACCAGCCAAATAATAAAAATTAATAATAAACAAGAAAATGAATTACTTGTTCTTGATTATTAAATTAAACAAACACATTCACTGTTCTCAGGAAATGTGTTTGTGTGTGTATGTTTGTTACAAAGTGTGAGAAATTAGGTGCAATATCAGCATTCTGATAGGCATTTATGAGAACTTGAAGAACAGGATGGATACTCTTTAAGGAATTGAAATGGGGCCCATCAAGCTCTTGGCTGCCCAAATCAACACCGGACTCAACAGCAAATTCTATATTGGAAGCATTCAGGGAAGTAATCGTAGACGCTACTAGGTTTTTCATATCAACTAAGAAACACTGATCCAGGCTTAGGCCTAAATGGATGTCTGATGAGACTTGTGGCAGAGAAAAAAAATGAATGGGATGTATATAAATTATCAGGATGATACAGAAGCCTATGGTAGATAAACTAGTCTGTAATCAGTTCACAAAGGAGATTAAGCAGGTCAAGGCAGATTACAAGAAGTCTCTAGACAGAATGCCGAGAAAAGCAACAGAGACGTATTTACTCACGTTAGCAGTAGAAGGAAGGGGGTTCAATCACATTGGTCCACTTGATGGACCTGTGTGATTCATTGATGTTGATGGTTTAACTGCGAATGATCATGCTCAGGTTGCTGACAAACTGAATAGGTATTTTGCATCTACATTTACACATGGGGAGTTCTTTATGGAGGGGAATTCCAGAAGTTCATCAATATCTAATAGGCCGCTAAATGATTTTGTGATTACCTTGCTCTTGTTGAAGTTTAACATAAAGGTACCTGAGGTGGTGGGATCTATCCAATTATATTAAGGAAGATAGCAAAGGAGGTAAGCAAATCCTTAGCCATAATTATGAGAGCATATTTGGATTCAGGAGAGATCCTTATGGACTGGTGATTTGCAAATGTATCCCCAATTCACAAAGGAGGATCGAGGGGTGACATGGTAACTTCTGTTTCCATGAAATAATAGAGTTTCTGGTTAAAGAGGTAATGCAGGATTATCTAGATAGACATGCACTTATATTGCAGTTGCAGCATGGATTTATTAAGGGGCAATCTTGTCCAATCTGTTGGATATTATGATGCAGTTAAAAAAAGGAACTGGATGCAAAAAATAATTTTGATATCATATACTTAGATTCAGGAAAACTTTTAATACTGTTGCACATAAAAATAACTACAATAAATTACCAAAATTAAAGATATTAAAGAAATTAAGCAAAAAATAAAAAACATACTTATTGTTAACCCCAACCTCCTACAATCCTTCAGAACACAATTCACTAGACAGCAAAGTTCTAAGAAAACTATTAATAATAGGTTATTAATAGGCTCCTTAAAAAGAGAATAATGCATATGAAAATTTTGCCTATTCTTCTTCTTCTGTGTGCTATTCTGCAACATTAGTTTTAATTTCTGTCTGTGTATTGCTGACTGTTTTACATTTAATATGAAATTGTATCCTTGAATGAAAGTCGATTGTATTAGACTTAAGTCACACAATTTATATAGTAAAATATTTTTGTGCTATACCTCTTTAATTAATTTAATAACTGTGTACGTATTCTCTATATTACCTATTTGCTAGGCTGTACTACATGAAACTCGCCATAAGCGTCCTACTGTTCTGGAGATAAGACCACGCTATTTAATACCTGATACCAACTGTTTTATTGATTATCTGGATCGAATGAAGGCTGTTGTGGCATCAGCACAGTATCATATTGTAGTTCCGTTAGTTGGTGAGTAATTGTTTAAATAAATGCTTTTTAGCTTTATTGAAATTAGAATGCAACTTCTTTCTTTTTTTAATAGTAATTATAATCGTAGCTGCCAACTCTTTGGATTTACTATGAAGAATCCGTCCTTTTGTCTCTTATTTGATCTTTTCTCTGTCTCACTGTTGTATTAGAGTTAATGGATTCACTTGTTAAAGAAGTGATGCAGGATCACCTAGACAAGACTGCAGTAATAGTTCAGACACAGCATGGGTTTATTAAGGGGAAGCCTTGTCTGACCAATTTGATTGGATACTACGATGTGGTCACAAAGGCACTGGATGCAAAAAATAATTTTGATATCACATACTTGGATTTCAGTAAAGCTTTTGATACTGTTGCACATGGAAGACTGCTGTACAAATTGGAGAAGTAAGGCATTAAGGGTAAATTGCTACAATGGATAAAGGGATGGTTGAGTGGGAGATGACAGAGAGTGGTAATCAATGGACACTGCTCTTCGTGGACAAATGTTATTAGTGGTGTCCCCCAGGGGTAGGTGCTGGGCCAATTGTTGTTTTTATTAATGATATTGATGAAGGTATATCAGGCTTAATGTCCAAATTTGAAGATGATGCAAAGGTTGGCAGGGTTGCTAATGATAGTGAAGACAGCATGCTACTGCAATAGGATCTAGAAAAGTTAGGTAGATGGATTGAGAAGTGGGAACTGAAGTTTAATATTGACAAATGGTTAGTCAATATTAAACTGCATATGGTTAGTAGTAACCCAAGAGAAACGTACAAACTGTGTGATACATTTCTCTTGGATTACACTACACTCGGGCGCCTTCGTAGCCAGGTGGGAAGGAGCAGCAGTGCGTAGCACACGCTTCTTGATTAGACCGGGGTTCGAGCCCGTCACCACCAAATACAGAGGATGCAGAAAGGTCAGGGAATGACCACTGCATATCTCGGAGCAATATGGCCTTAGTTGCTAATGCTCCTAAAAATCAAATAAGAAACAAACAACAACAAACACTACACTCAGGGAGGTGGAGAATGAAAAGACCTGGGGGTAATTGTGCAGTCAGATATGAAGTTCTCTGAGCAGTGCAGACGGGCTGCCAGAGCAGGTCATGGAGTTTTGTCAACGATATATATAGGAATTTTGCTAGCAGAGACAAGGAGGTGATTATATCTTTATATAAGGCAGTGGTCAGGCCACAACTTGAACACTGCGTACAAGTCTGGAGGTCTCATTTTAGATTTGGATGTAAATAAAATAAATTAAATAAATTTTCTGTTTATACTCCGGCACGACAACCAAGTCAGTAGAGTTTACAATAAATCGTCAATACAAATATTTATCGTATTTAGTAGTCACGGGCGTGAACCCCGGTCCATTCAAGGAACGCGTGCTATGCACTCTCGCTCCTGACCACTGGGCTACGTCAGGCCTTGTAGAGTTGCTAGAATGAATTTAAGCCTCTCCCTTATCAGGAGAGGCTTAAATTCTGTAGGTTGCAGCATCTGGAGACTAGGCAACTGCAAGGTGATCTGATTGAGGCGAATAAGGCCTTAATTGGTTTGAGCAGGCTCATTGCTGATGGGATACTTCCGCTTGCTCAGATTAAAAACCTGAGGGGGCATAGATTCAAATTGAGGAAAGACAGTTGTAGAATAGAAGTGTGGAAGTTTGCCTTTAGTCAGCACATAGTTGATTGCTGGAACAGACTTCCATCTGTTGTTGTGGAAGTTGATAGCTTAAATAAATTTAAGGCTGAACTAGATAAACATTTGGAGTTACTGGTGAAATGGGAAGTTTTTTTTTTTTTTTTTTTTTTGCTGATACTCTATAATCTTGCTCTCTTGCATCATATGCCTCAACTAATGCTAATGCTAGTACCATAGAGTATCTTTGTATTCTTCTTTTCACAAAAAATAAATTGGTTAAAATTAGAATTAAAAAAATAAAAATAAAAAATTGTTAACTTTTTTCTTAATTTCATTAAGAAAAAAAAGTTGCGAGTACTGCATGATGAATGGAAATACCTGACAAAAGATTGCATAATTCTCCATATATATATATATATATATATTTAAGGCTGAACTAGATAAACATTTGGAGTTACTGGTGAAATGGGAAGTTTTTTTTTTTTTTTTGCTGATGCTCTATAATCTTGCTCTCTTGCATCATATGCCTCAGCTAATGCTAGTACCATAGAGTATCTTTGTCTTCTTCTTTTTATATATATATATATATATATATATATTACAGGGTGTCTCAAAAATATTGGTACAAATGTTTAGGGGAGGTAGATAACATCTAAAGGAATGTGAATTGCATAGGAACCCATAACTGGAAACGTCACAGGAAAGTAGTAGCAGAGGCACAAGAAACAGAAATGACACAAGACAGTAATTAGTGGCAAAAATTTATTTGACATAATATTAACAATGGAGTACGAGATGGATGCATTTCATGATGTTACAACAGATGCTCGAAGGTTCCACCATGAGAACTTATGCATGCGTGACACCGAGGAAGCATTGATTTGTGGACTCGGTCAAACACACCTGGAGTTTCTTTGACAGTAGCAGCAGCGCAGACGAGTCGCGCCACAAGAACCATTTCCGTCTCCACAGGCAATTCATACACGATAGATTTGAGGGCTCCCACAGAAAGAAATCAAGGCTCAATTAATCAGGTGAGTGTGGGAGCCAGGAAACGGGTCTACCATGGCCAATCCATCGATGCCCAAAACGCCTGTTCAAACGGTCATGAACACACCTTCCATAATGGGCAGGCGCCCCGTCATGTTGAAACCAAATGTTGCTTCTCACATTTGCTGGAACATCGTGAAGTAATCCTGGTAGAATTTGTTCAAGAAAGATCTGATATTTAGCAGAGTTCATGCGGGATGGTAACAGGTATGGGCTGACTAAGCAGTCACCGACCATACCTGTCCACACATTTATTGCGAAGCAATGTTGTGCTGCATGGAGGCGCACATCGTGTGGGCCCTCTGCTAATCCATACACTAGGTGCATGTCTGCCAGCCACAGTTCGTATATCAATGTATGCTCTTTGTGCGGCGACTACTGCTTGAATGAGTAAACCAGAAATTTTCCCTCTCCCGAACTGATGAACAGCGCCGTGTACCGACTTACAGTGACATTTCCGGTTAAGGGTTCCTATGCGATTCACATTCCTTTAGATGTTATTTCCCCCCCCCCCCCTAAACGTTTGTACCAATATTTTTGAGACACTCTGTATATATATATATGTGTATGTGTACAGTTACCACCCTGATGGCCAAGCGAGTGAATTTGAAAGTGTTTTTCTGAAGAGAAGTTGTTAAAGAGATTTCAAAAGGCTTTACTTTCAAAGTTATTTATTTTTTGGCTCTTTTTAAATAAAGAAGGAAGCCTCCTATAAGAAAGGAAAGACACCTTTCTTTTGTATATATAACTACTTTTCTAACACACTAACCACTAACCCTTTATCGCTTGGTCACTGGTGGCACCGCTCCTGCCTCCACATGGTGGGGCTGGTAACCTGGGGGATAAATCAACCCTCGGGGCTAAAAGGAGCAGTAATGGAAACAAATGAATTTCCTCATCTAGAGCCCAAGAGTGCTCAATATGAAAATCATGAAACTGACCATGACTTCTCTACCTCGAAGAGAATGAAAAAAGATGCAGGCAGACAGGAATCACCAGCCTTCCTGATTATCCATTCTCTGTTGGCACAGCCTGTTAGCAAGCTCTCCCCTTTCATGATACAATGATGCCTGGAACATGCAGCAGCATCACCAAAAATGGTGAAACGTCTCCAATCCGGGGACTTGCTAATAGAGACTTCTCTCCCAAGACACTCTGAACAACTATTAAAACTCCCACTTTAAGCGGAATTCCAATACAAGTCTCTCCACATAACACCCTGAATTCATCCAAGGGAGTGATCACTGAGTGGGATCTACTGAACGTTTCTGAAGAAGAAATAGTACAGGAACTAAAGACGCAAAATGTAACTCAAGCAAAAAGAATCATGATACGAAAAGATGGTACTTTAATCCCAACATGTAACATAATTCTAACTTTCAATACACCGAATCTACCAGCATCAGTTAAAGCAGATTACTTAAATTTCCAGGTTCGACCCTTTATCCCAAATCCCCTAAGATGCTACAAATGCCAGAAATTTAGTCACTCCCAGACAGCATGCCGTGGAGTTTCAACATGTCCAAACTGTGGCTCTACATCTCATACCCAGTCAGAATGCAAAGCACAAACTCCGCAGTGTCCTAATTGCAGGGAAGCTATCCAGCATACTCTAAAGAATGTGATCTCTGGAAGATAGGAAAAAAAATACAAAAATATAAGACTGAAAATAAAGTCTCCTATCAAGAAGCTAGGAAACAAATTAAACTAATCATGCCAAATAGCTCTTATGACTCGGCTATCCACTCTCACCAATCAGTAGCATGTCAGACGGAAGTGTTACTCTCTCCAGATAAATCGATCGCAGACTGGGCTCGATCAGTTCTATCGACCCAGCTTACATCAAAGCCAAACACAGTAGATCACAGTATGAATACACCTCTCACAGTTCCAACCAAATCATAACCCATGGTAAAGTAACAGAAAAACTGCAAAAATCAGATCATGTCGAGGTTAATCAACCACCCTCAACATTCAAGCATCCCCTCCAGGATGGATACTGATGATTCGATCACCCAAGACCTTCTTGAATTACATGCAGATGGTGAAATGGAAGATTACAATGATTCAACACGCCCAACTTTCCCAGAAAAGAAAAACCTAAGCTAGATCGTCACAAACAACCCACTTATAAAAAGCAGTCAGATTCATCTCCCTCTTACAAATCCAAATAATGGAACAGATCATCCAATGGAACTGTAGAGGCCTTCGCAGTAACATCGATGATATCCATGAATTGGTTCACCACTACAGACCTCTTGCAATATGCTTGCAGGAAACGAATTTGACTCCTCAGATCACAATCAAAATCAAAAATTATACTATGTTCAGACAAGACAGAGCTGGCACTAACAGTGCTCACGGAGGAGTAGCAATACTCGTGGATTCAAGCATCCCCTCCAGACACATCCATTTACAAACTGCCTTAGAAGCTGTTGCCACTGGCATTGTAAATGGTATTACACTGACACTGGTTTCAATCTATCTTCCACCAAATCATCAATATACTATTCAGGAAATCGAAGATCTTGTTTTGCAGTTACCACCTCCATTTTGTATACTAGGAGATTTTAATGCCCACCATCCAATATGGGGTTCCCCTATATCAGACAGACGAAGGAAGCTTATTGAAATGTTGATAGACAGGCAGAATTTAACTTTACTAAATACTGGCACTCCCACGTATATCCATCTCCCTACAGGTTCAACTTCTGCAATAGACCTTACCATTTGTTCCCCAATCATCTTTCCAAGTATAGATTGGGTAACTCTAAGTGATCCTTTTAGCAGCGACCACTATCCCATAATCTGCAAAATTCAAACATCCTGTTCCTTCCCAACAGAAAATTCAATTAAATGGAAATTTTCAAGAGCTGATTGGACAAAATACAGAATGCACATATCATTTGACAACTACATCATTCAGTCCTGTTCCGACAGTGTTACTGAGCACATCACAAATCAAATTCTGACAGCCGCATCCGCTGCCATTCCTCAATATCAAGTAAGAAATAGACGAAAAACAAATTACTGGTGAAATGAAGACTGCAACCATGCGAAAAAAGAGAAAACCAAAGTGTGGAACCTTTTCCGCAAACACCCAACCGCCTCCAATCTTATTAGTTATAAACGTTTTAGAGCAAAAGCTTGTTACATCAGACGTAAAGCGAAAAAAGAAAATTGGATTAAATTCGCCTCGTACAGTAAGTAAAAATACCGATATCAGATTAATCTGGAGAAAAATAAAATGTTTAAACAGTAAATTCCCTCCTTTATCCACCCCCACTACTGAACTGGAATGGACAGGAGCTTACTGCTCCTACAGAAATAACAAATGCACTGAGGACTGTATTTTCTTAGTTGTCCTCTTCTATCGCCTATGCTCAAACATTTCAAAAACTTAAAACAATTGCAGAGAAATCCAGACTAAATTTCACTGACAATTCCACTTTACCTTATAATAAACCATTTACCATGCTTGAGCTGCAACAATCCCTTAACAACTCAAGAAACAGTGCTGCTGGCCCAGATGGGATATACTATGCAATGCTCCGAAATTTGGATCAAAGATCACTCTCCTTACTGCCCATATTTTTCAATTGAATTTTTTCTGAACATACCTTCCCAAGTTCCTGGTGTCATTCTTATGTACTAGCAATTGCAAAGCCCGGTAAAGATCATTCTATTCCGCAAAATTACAGACCGATATCCCTTACCAGCTGTCTATGCAAAACCCTCGAGAAAATGTTACATCGCCGTCTCACTTGGTTCCTGGAGTCCCAAAACTTGATTAACAACAACCAATTTGGATTCCGGAAAAATCGATCTTCATTGGATCTCATGATCAAAACTGAGACAAACATTGGAAATGCTTTCATCATGAAGGAACATCTCGTCATGGTCTGTCTTGACGTTGAGAAAGCCTTTGACACTACATGGCACTTCGGCCTCTTAAAAGACCTGCATTCTCTTGGCCTGAGAGGTAATTTACCATACTTTATCTAAAATTTTCTTCATTGGAGATCCTTTCAAGTTCGTTACCGGGGAACTCTCTCTCTAAGATCTTTACCCAAGAAGAAGGAATTCCGCAAGGGTTGGTTCTCAGTGCCATTTTATTTGCAATGAGAATGAACCATATAATTGAACTCATTCTGAAAACTGTTGATTCGTACCTTTTCGCAGATGATCTCTCAATATCCTGTCATTCTCAAAACATGCATTATATTGAACACCAGCTACAAATATCAATTAATCGCATCCTGACATGGATGACACAGAATGGTTATAGACTGTCCAGTCAGAAATCTGCTGCCATTCACTTCTGTACCAGATGCAATATGCATCCTGAACCCGATCTCCACTTGAACAATCATCCTCTTCCCATAGCTAATAGTATTCGTCTACTAGGATTATTTTTCGACATCAAGTTAAACTTCCAAAAGCACATTGAATATCTCTGGACAAAATGTCAAAAGAAACTGAACATACTCAGAGTCTTACCAGCGACAACATGGGGAGCAGATCGTTACAGCCTACTTCACCTATACAGAACCATAATTAGATCACGCCTGGACTACGGGTGGCCTGTTTTCGATTCTGCTAGGGAGAGTGTTTTATCTTGCCTCAACCCTATTCAACATTCAGCTCTTAGAACAGCATTAGGTGCGTTCAGAACATCTCTAGTGCAAAGTTTATATATTGAAGCCCACGAACCGCCTCTAAATATCAGGAGAAAGGTGTTGCTATTAAACTATGCAATCAAGATCCAAAGCCAGGTGACCCATCCTAATTGGTCAATACTTTATGATCCGCTGTATATGACCCTGTATAGAAACAAACCACAAACAGTTCGGCCTGCTGGTATTAGGCTAAAACATCTAACAGAAGATTGGGATATAGACTTCGATAAAATCTTGCAAGATCCTATAGATCCCGACCCTCCATGATCTGTCATCATGCCATGTTGTGACAATTATTTCCACCAGTGGGGTAAACACTCTCTATCAGACACTCTCTATCATCCAACAGCTACACATTGAACATACTCAACATTATCCTGACTTCACTAAAATATATACAGATGGATTGAAGTCTGAGAGTGGATCGGGTGCAGCAGTGGTACTCCCTGATAACATCATTTCTCTATCTATTCCGACAAAGTGCAGTAGCTACACGACTGAATAATATGACATAAAGCTTGCATTAGAAAATGTCTTCCATATGTCAATTCAAAAGAGCATAATATACACAGACTCGCAAGGTTCCGTATTAGCATTGCAAAACAATGTACTCTATATAATAATGCTCGACTAATGTCTTTCAGTTCTCTGTCAAATTTAAAGGAACCTTTGTCACTTAGCCATATCATAGGCGAAAATTCAAATCTCGCAGAATTCTTCTCTTTCCTAAAACGAATAGGATTGTATAACCGTTTTTAACTGCTTCTAAATCAACAAACGCAGGCAGTATGCACCACTTCCATAAGTGCAATATGGCCTAAGTAGCCATTGCACTTAAAACCCCAGCAACAACAACAACCTCCCTGACTTATGTAATACTTGACTTCCGTAAATTCCACTTTACATAAGTGCTTGCCAGCTGATGTAAACTTAAAAAAATTGTGGAAATGCATTTTGCATTCTGTAGGAATAAATGGAGGTATTGTGAAAGCATTGCAATGTGAACCGAATAACACACTGTTTTTTTGGTAATTCATTCCAAAACCTCGGAAATTGAAATTTTTGCTATATAACTAAGCTATTTATCTCTCTAAAAGGTCATTTTTATAATGGAGTGCTACCCTTTCATCATTATCACATGTTCCATTATAGGAATCAGTTTTGAATGGGTTTGTTGATATTTTTCTAAAGAACAAAACTGGAGGTCATGACCATAAAACAATAAAAACAATTTGCATTTTACAGTTTATTGGGCTTTTCTTTTAGTGCATCTAATTATAAACGGGTAGTGAACTCGATGTGGGTTTTTACATTATTATGGTGAAATGTATTTCCCCTTCGCTGAAATCTTCAATCATATAAGGAACACAAATAAATTTTTAGAATCTTCCCTTCATTCCTATTTACTTATTACAATGATGAATGGAAAGCGACTAACGGAATATGCAAGTGGTGGCATTGCTAGGAAACCAAACAAAATTGATTTAGAAATGAAGATGAAAACGATTAAGAAGCAGGACAAAGTTTGTCATCTATTGCATGAGAATTAGGTCTCGCTGTTTCGCCATTTCAAAGGACGTGCGCATTTAAAAGAACATGTTAAAGGATCAACGCATTTAAGAACAACAGTGATCACAAAATCAGATTCAGAAGCAAGTGCCCCTGAGTCTAATGGCCATTCAAGCAAAAGCAACAAGTATTCATGAAGATATTAAGGATAAGTATGGCTGACCCCAAGTCAAGTTCATGGCAAGCAACAGGTGGTTTAATAGGTTCAAGCATCGTGCTGGTTTCCACAATGTTAAAATATGCAATGAAGTCACCAGTGCCAATTCTGCAGCAGCAGAGAAATGTTGTGATGTGTTCAAAAAACCCCCGCTTCTAAATTACCACAGCCCTCAGCTTCTGCAGCGGCATACTTATCAGCTGGAGATGTTGATTTTGAAAATGGTGCTTGAATGGTAAGACTTGCTTACGTTATGCCTTTCCCCTCTCTTTTTTTGTAATTTTATAAATTTGAAAAATTTTTGTGATTGCACAATTTTGAAATTTTTCCTACGCATGAGATAAAAAAAAAAAAATTGAATAAATAATTCTATTTACATGTTCATCGAACATTTCTTTTTTTCTTCAATCATATTCACTGCCTGGAGTCCTCATTGTTTATGTTATTAAAAGAATACCATAATACCATATTCAGCGAGCATAGTTGCAAGTTCTGCATAAGCATTTAGGGAAATTCCGACTTACGTAAATTTCGACTTATGCAGAGTTCTGGCGGAATGCAACCCTTACATAAGTCAGGGGAGGTGCCTATATATATATATATATATATAAAGTTAAAGAGGTGGTAAGGAGAATGAAATGTATAAAGGATTATAGCTCTAGATTATTACATTGAAAGTAGAAACAACCCAGCAACTATAAGGAATATAGATAATAATATAGACTTTGAGTATGGGGTAAAGTATAGTCTAAGGAGCCATCTGTCAAACCTATAGTAAAAACGCACGTCAGTACCTGTAAAGAAAATATTGTGAAATAAGTTTAGTGTTGCGATTACGATGATTTTGGCATTTTCTTCAGGAGTCATCTGCCAGAATCAAGGGAAATGCAACAAATAAGTAAGGCCTCTGTTTCAAACACGAGATATACTCAGAGCATAGTAAATTATAGAGAATTTTAAGAAATTAACAAAGGTGAGGAAAGTGTATAATAGCTGACGTATATCTCGTGGCTGACCCTACAGAGGCGGAGATAAAAAGTAATAACCAGCGTAAAAATACTTTACAAAGCGAGAAAATAAGGAAATAATTTACAAAGCAAAAGGAAATGAAATGAAAATGATTAAGTTTTGAAGAAAGAAGGAATGAAATGAAGTTAAAATAAATCAGTGGGCCAAAGTGGTACTTACTAACGTGCCATGCCTATGCTGGAATGTGTACTGTGAGGCATAAGCCAACTCACAACGTAGGAGAATAAGAAAGAGAAGTTTACTGCTCTTAAGGTACACCCTGAGTCCTAACTTTACGGAATTGGACCCTCATATACGCATATGTAATATTCCTAAATGAAATATTTATTTGTAGGTTAGTAAGAGCTAATAATTAAACAATTCCAATATAATATAAAAAATGGAAATTACAAATTTTTAAAATTTTAATTGATAAAACTGATATATATAAAATTGATATTTTTACTTGTAATGACAGAATTAGTAAAAAAAAATTTTTAAAAATACTATTTCAAACAACATATATAAATTTATTTCTAAGGCTATTAAATAGGATCCCATTAAATAGGCCCTACTAATGAGATCCTTGTGGCTGATGTTTTGATATTAGCATTTTAATATCTGGCTCCAATTTTGTGAGAGTCAGACGAAGATTACCTCTTTTTACTATATCAAGTCAATTACGATTTTTTGTTAACAACTGTGTTACACGACTAAAGCCAGATTCCACAAAATAAGATGATGGGAAAACAATGACATACATTTTAGCTTTCTCCCATAAAAGCAGATATTTACATGCAATGTCACTATTCTTCCATACATCATGCTTTCCTTTTTTGAATAGACTTCGGACTGTCTCATCAGACCGCAATTCAACAAGTTCCTCTTGTAAATCAATTTCAACATCAGCAACATTTACCTCAAATGGAATCAGCACCCAGTCTGGGATGTTTAGTTCTAGTAGGTCCTTGAACCGAACTTGCATGTCTTCATAATTTTTTTTTAAATGACATACACAACATCAACACATACATCAACATACAAAACACAGTCATCATCTTTTAAATCACTGCTAACTGAAGCAAGGTTTGGAAACTGGTCAAATGCACAGCGTGAGATATTAAGACTGTACAATTCGAGTTTTCCTAGGAATGCATTAATGGCTTCTTTGCTAGATATTAAATCACAATTATGTCCTTGCTGCAGCTTATTAAGACAATTCAGTTTTTCAAACACATCTGAGAGGTAAAATATGTCTGTTTTTATAGCAACCAACTGTTTTCCAATCTCCTTTTCGTTTAGAAATATGGCGTCTCCGTAGTCAGGTGGGCAGGAGCAGCAGTGCGTAGCACATGCTTCTTGATTAGACCGGGGTTCGAGCCCATGAGCCAACAAATACGGAGGATGCGGAAAGGTCAGGGAGTGACCACCACATATCCCCAGAGCAATATGGCCTTAGTTGCTAATGCTCCTAAATAATAACAACAACATAACAACATCGTTTAGAAATGATACAATACTGTCCCAAAGGACGACGAAGTGCGAAGACAGTTGCCTTTAGACAACCATCACATCTCTGTATGCAGTACAAGACGGTCAAATCCTTCTTCATTTTCATCACAAATTTTGCGAAAGAGACGATCTTGAAGAGCATTAGCCTTAATGAGGTTGACAGCTTTTATTACAAGAGTTTATTAAGGCTTCATGAAGACATCCACTCAATCTCTTTGCCACCAGATGTTGGCAGTGAATCACGCAATGTATGCAAAATACTTTTGGCAATGCATTTTTTAAATTAGTGATAAACCCTCTGTACCTACTGACCATGGAAGGAGTGCCATCAGTAGCACAAGCCATTAAATTTTTGAGTGGAATATTTTTTTCTCTAAAATAAGACTGGACTTCCTTAAATATTGTTTCACCTTTAGTAACTGTTTTGAGGAATCTTGCAAAAAGCATTTCCTCTCTGAGTTAATTATCATCCATACATCTTACATATGCCAATAAAAGTGCTTCATTGCCCATCAAAGTTGATTCATAGAGTTGCATTGCAAACTGTTTCACTCGTAATTGAGCAATAAGTTGATTTTCTACATCTTCAGACATTTCATCAATGCGCCTGGATATTGTGTTATTGCTCAAAGGAAGGTTATCGGTAATTTCATTAACTGATATCAAAGGCAAGATGACAGTTTCACCAATGCTATGTGGCTTTCCAGATTTTGCTATTATTTTGCTGATTTCATATGATGCTAATAAACCGTTATCTTTATTGCTTGCTTGTTTACTAAAAATCTGATCCAATTTGTTTCTTCCTTGAAAATTGTCTCGTAGTTTTCGGAAATACTCCACTGATTTATTTTTCTTTTCGCTGTGCCTTGTCTCCAAATGGTGATGAAGCTATTATTGCTTCATCTTGGCTTCATGCTATTATTAGACAGCACAGTCATACATATAAGACACATTAGTTTTGTGATATACTCTGGTGATTCAATAAAACCATACGTCAGATATTCAGTCAAATATTATCTTGTTTTCTTCTTTGCATGAGCCATGGGTAATCTAAAAACAATAATAATATTATTAACCTCAAATATTTAATGTTGGAAATGCTTGTAGGTACTAATGGAAATATATTTCACTAGAACAGTAACGTCCAATAACACAAACAATAGATTTCACCACGACGATGCCGATTACTCACTATAGAATGAAATTACTGCCTCTGACTGACTGACTGACTCTTTCTAGATTAGTCAGTTCTTAAATAATGTTTTCTTCTTCAAGCATTTTCTATGGAAAGAAATTTTTTTTTTTGCGTCAACTTAAAGAAGGTTCCAGAAAATATGAGTATCTTCTAACAGCGAATTTCTGGACTTTTCTATGACATTAGTTTATTTTATTATTATTATTTTTATTTAACAAATTATTTTATTTATAATATTTTATCATGAACCCCTTAGCTCATATTATGGACCCCCGAAATACAATTTTTTTCTTGTGGATCCCCTCAAAGCGTCTGTGGACCCCGGTTGGGAAACGCTGGTTTAAATTAAACATTAAGAAAAATATAACATAAAATAAAATAAAGATATCCCTGTAGTTTAGCCAATCAGTGGGCATAAGTTTATCAGACTGTGAGACACCAATGAAGCTAAGGGGTATATACTGTACATATTTACACAGCCTAATAGGTGAGGATGACTACAGGGTGGTTGATAACTGATGTGCATTTTTACTATGGGTTCGACAGATGGCTCCTTAGACTATACTTTACCCCATACTCAACGTCTATATTATTATATATATATAAAGCGAGAATAAAAAAAATTGATAAAATAATTACAAGATCGACAAAGTAAGGATGTTGCCATACAAGTTACAAAACCAGTCTTTCATCAGGTGTCAATGGCCAGGATTGCAAGCAAAATAGCATTTTGCTTGCAATCGTTACTGGAATAAACAAAAATAAAATTTTGTTACCAGAATAAATTTAAATACAATTTTGTAAACAAAATAAAAATTACAAGGATTAAATAAAAGGGGGGGGGGGTTAGAAAATGGCTTGTGAACTTAGACATTCATTCATAACATATTAGTCTAATACAAGTTACGGTAAAGAGATTTGAATGTGTTATGTCTCTAGAAATTTCTGTTATCAATTCCAGTTTTAATTTCTCGCCTTCATAGTGTCAACTGTAAAGTTTGCAAGTCATTTTCTAGCCCCCCCCCTCTTTAATCCTTGTAATTTTTATTTTGTTTACAAAATTTTATTCTAAACATTTTCATTTATGTTTATGCATTTTACCCTTTGAGTTGTGGTTTACATTAGAAATGAAGATACATGTTGCTATTTTGCTCAATCCTGGCCGTTGACACCTGATGATAGGCTGGTTTTGTAAGTTGTATGGCAACATCCTTACTTTGTCGATTTTGTAATGATTTATTTCTTATTATGCATATTTTATTAGTTATCTTCCATCTCCCTTCTATCACTCTCTGTCTCCCTCACTTTCTCTCCTTTCCTTATTTAATTATTATTTTTTTAATCGCTTTATTGTCAATGCTCTGCTTAGGTTTAGCATTTGATAGAAAAATGGAGAGAAGTAGTGCAGTCAAGCACTATTTCCCCATTTCTCTATCTCAGTATTTCCATTTTTCTACCTTCTTATTTCTGCTTTCTTGTTATTCTCTTCAACTTATATACCCTCTTATATACCAACTTATATGCAATTGAGAAACCAATAAAAATTAATAAAAGAACTTAAAGTTTATTAAAAACTAATATAATTGAAGATTTATTTTCAAAGAAAATAAATAATATATTTTTAACTCCTCAACTCATTTTGCTGATAGTCTATAAGCGTCGGGCAAAAGTCTGCCCTCCCTCTATCAATAAGTTAGTAAAGGCTACTTTCTTTGTCAATCGCTGTTACAAAAGACTAACAAAAGACAATGCATGTTAAATACCAAAAAAAGTTAATGCAGTAAAACTAACGTAAGGTGTTAGTATCATACTAACTTTTATACAAACAGTAAAAAAAAGGTAAAATAAAAAGCATTAGTGCAAGCACATACTATTCAGGTGATTTATATGCTGATATGTTTTTTGCCTGTTTTAGCCAAAAATCTCGTGTTTTTCTCCTGTCTACAAATAGCCATCAGATTTTTGTAAATTAAAAGTTGGCAGCACTGGATGCCAAGTGTTATTTGTGATCAAGCAATTCTCTGAGCTATTTATAGTTTTTTTTTTTGCTGAAACGTTCCTTGTTAATTTGGAAAGTTTTTTCCTAACGTTCCAAGTAATTAACTGTATAAACTTATTCTTACAAATTATAAGTTTCAGGAATGCAAACCACCTTCCTTTTTTCTTTTCCTAAAACTATCACACTAACTTTTATACTGCTTGTCACTCTAACAGCACTGCTGCTGCCTCCCTGTGGCAGGACTGGGTAATCTGGGTGGAAAAGATAAACCCCCAGGGCCAAAAGGAGCCATCATGGATTCTAACAATTTTCCACTCTTAGCTCCTTCAAGCTCAAAACCAGAATCCCCTCATGATAATGACTCAAGTCAACCTGTGAAAGGCTTTGAAGAGAAGCACAGTGTCCTGACATACCTAACTTTCTGGTGATACACTCTCTGTAGCTCCAGCCTGTATGCAAATTATCACGATTTATGATCTCAAAATATTTGCAATATATTGCTGGTTTGAATCTATTGAAGCTATCACCAAAAATGGTGTAGCAGTAACTACAATCCAGAGCCCTCCTAGTTGAAACAGCCACCTCCAAACATTCTGAGTGGCTATTAAAGATGGCATTTGGTGGGCTGCCAGTATCCATTACTCCCCACAATACCTTAAATTTATCAGAATGCGTCATCACAGAATGGAACCTACTTTTCAGTGTCTGAAGGTTGAATCAGTTCAGGAACTTAACAATCAAATGGTAATCAGTGCAAAACAAATAATGACTAAAAAAGATGGACATCTCATTTCAACTCGATCCATCATTTTAACTTTCAGTACTCATGATTTCCCATCCACAGTAAAAACTGGCTATTTAAACTGCTGAATTTGGCCTTGTATTCCAAATCCTGTTCATTGTTTTAAATTCCAGAAATATGGCCATTCTCGGTAGGCACACAGAGGTGATGCCATCTGTCCTGTTTATGGATCAAAGGATCATATGCAAGCAGATTGTTCAGCCTCAACAATCCTCAACTGCAAAGGAAGCCACCCTGCCTTTTCTAAATCATGTGGAAAATGGAAAAGAAAATCCAAAATAGAATGTAAAGTCACATATCCTGAGGCATGCAGACAAATTATGTCGATCCTATGCATCTCGCACCCAGAGCTATCTTTCAACTGCAGTTAAAACAGATGTGGCAATACTGCCTAACACCTTGCTAGGTAACTGGGTTAAAGCAGCTTTATCCAGTGAAGCCACTAACACTCCAATTAGTATCCCAACTGATACTCCAACAGTCTTGAAAGACACTGAAAAATTTAAAACTACTAAAGACTTTAAGAAAACCGAATCACCCAACAACAGTATGGAAGTGGATGCACATTCAGATTATGAGGAACCCATCCTAGAACTCCATGCCAAGGACAATATGATTACTGGACACCTCATCTTCCCAAAAAAAAAAAAAAAAAAGACCAAAAAAAAAAAAAATGCTCAGATGAATTATCCTCGGCTAAACCTAAATAATGCACATCATACATTGGAACTGCAGAGGACTGAACAGCCATTCTGATAACTTAAGTAATTTATTCATTCTGTTCAATCCCATAGGTCTACAGGAAACATTCTTGTCATGCCATGTTTGCCAAAATTTGCAAATTATATCATGTACAGACAAGATAGGAGCACAGAGTCTCCTGCCTGTGGAGGAGTAGGTATTCTTGTTAATTCTAACATACTGTGCCGGCATCCAATTATGAATCACCCTAGAAGCTGTAGCAGCACGTATTGCAGTTGGTACTTCAGTTACCATTGTTTCCATTTATATTCTACCATCAACTTCTCCATTCAGAACTTATGTTGACCATGCTTAGTTGATCCTATGTGTCTCGCTCCCAAAGCAATCTTTCAACTGCAGTTCAAACAGATGTGTCAGTAGTGCCCAACACAGAAAAGAAGTTCTTGAAAACTGCTACCTATGGATATAAAATATGGGTAAGAAAAAATAAACAGCACTAAGAACCTCCATACAGTAGCTGGCAGGAATCAGGAATCCCAACCTCATCTGGAAACACTCTCCTGGATATGTCTTATCTACTCCACTCTACTTCCACAGAAGAAAGCAACAGCTGCAATTGGTAAAAATAAACTTTTATGCTTTTATTCTGTATTATATTGTATTCTATATGCTATTCAGCTGCAAATATCCATGATAATGTAAATATGGTGATGTTATGCTTTAAATGCAGCAGTATTAAATTTTACTCATTTATATTTATTAAGCAGTGTGAGTCTTAAGCAGATTACAAGTTAGTAATGTATCGTATAATTCTGATAATAAGTATTACAAGTTAGTAATGTATCATATAATTCTGATAATAAGTATTACATGTATTGTATAATTTAGTAATGAGTGTTACATATAATGTAAAATTGTATATAATATTATTTTCTGTTGCATAACAGAATATGTATCTACACCCCCTAGCCAATGGCTGTAACCGAATATCTCCTAGGAGAAATAACGATAATAATAATAATAATAATATCTTAACTACCTCATTACACAACTCCAATTTGTCTTTTCGGTGACTTTAATGGAGACAATTTATGGGTAAAGTTGGGCACGAGATTGTAAGTACCAGAACCCAGAATTTTGAGCTTGTGGAAACAGATAAGTTTTTTAGAAATTTTTACCAAAAAGCTATGAAGGCTTTTGATTAAATTTGTACTGCTGTTGTATTTTGGCATGAATATTATAGCACGTAATGAGTAGTGCATTGGAATAATAGGGTTTTAATTATGATAAATTAGTAGTGCAAGGGTTCTAATTACTAGTTTGGCATATATCTTTTTATGCTTTTCAAAGGAATTTTACTTTTTAGTAAGGATAAAACTAATTTATTTCTTTACTAAAAAGACAAATTGAATAGGTATTTTGCAACTACATTCACACAAAGAATTCTTTCGGGAAGGAGATGCCAGAAGTTTATCAAACTCTAATGAGGAGCTAAATGACTTTGTGATAACTGAAAGGAAAGTGGAGGAGTAAATTATTGAGGATGAACATAAAAAAAGGCACCTGTGGTGGATGGAATCTATCCAGTTATATTAAGGAAGGTAGCAAAGGAGATAAGCAAATGCTTAGCCATAATTATGAGAGCATCCTTGGATTCAGTGGAGGTTCCTATTTTTTTTTTTTTTTTTTTTAATTAAAACCCCAAACACGAGAGGTATTAGAACCTATAGTACTTAGTACTGTGCTTGGGTTGGAGGTGGAGAAGGTGAAAGAAGATATTTGTTGACATTAGACTTAAACTTCTGTAGACTGTAATTTTCAGGAAACACATACGAAGGAAGATTATTCCAGAAAACGGCAGTTGAATGAATAAACAAAGGTGAAAAGTTGGTTCTGTGAGTTTGAAGTTGGACAGTAAATGGATGTTGGCTGGTGGCAGCACATGTTCGGACTGTTTTGAAAGAGTGAGAGCAGGAATTATAGAAGCCAATTCAGAAGAACAGTGCCCATGGAAGTATCTGTAGAAAAGGCATGCAGCAGAAACAGTACGTCTATGAGACAGCGAGTGGAGAGATTCTGTTAGAGAGGAGTCATTAATTAACCTAACTGCCCTCTTCTGAATGGAATCTAGAAGCCTGAGAGAGGTTTTGGGAGCACTACCCCAGATGTGGGAACAATATTCCATGGTAGGGTGGATTTGTGATTTGAAAGAGTGAACAGCTGTTTGGAAGAAAAGTAACGCCGGGAGCAAAAGAGTAAACCAAGTTTATTCGATGCACAGGAAGCAATATTTGTAATGTGCTTGTGACAAGAGAGATTAGAAGTCAGGGTAATCCCCAAAAGAGATATATCATTTTGCCTAGAAATCGGAGTGTCACCAAAGATAAGCATAGGAGCAGGAGCAAAAGAATCCTTTTTGCGAGATATAAGACAAGACTGAGTTTTAGAAGGATCAAAATCAACTAAGTTGTCTTTGCCTCACTAGAGAATTACCTGGAGATGGGCATTTAAGGAATTGGTAGCAAATTTTAGGGAAGTTGAAGCTGATTGAGCAGGGCAAGTTTTTTCAAAATGGAAAGTGGATGCTATCATCAGAAAAACTATGGATAGGATTTCCAGTCAATGGAAGAAAATCATTAGTATACAAAAGGAAAAGAGTGGGGGAAAGAACTGAACCTTGGGGGACATCAGTATTAGTGGAAAAGTTAGAAGACAGAGAGCCATCCACCATCACCCTCAGTGAGTGATCAGAGAGAAAACTGGACAACCAATTACAAAAAACAGTTGACAAACCATAAGATGGAAGCTTGTTTAGAAGACCTTTATGTCAAACACGATCAAAAGCCTTTGAGATGTCAAGAGCAACTGCTTGTGTTTCCAAACTTTTCCATTGAATTTGTCCATAAATGGATAACATAAGCCAGAATATCGCCAGTGGATTGACACTAATGGAATCCATACTGGCGATCGTTGATCAGATGGAAGGTTTCTAGGTAGTTTAAGAATTGATTTCTCCATTACTTTAGAAAGAGTAGAAGTAATTGCAATGGGACGATAATTGGATGGGAAGGATTTGTCATCCTTTTTAGTAACTGGCTAGATATGAGCAAATTTCCAAGCAGAAGGAAAAACACCTTTTGAATAAGAAAGTGAAAAAAGGCGGCAAAGAACAGGAGTAAGTTCAGGAGCACAGGTTTTGAAAACAAGTGGAGAAATACCATCAGGACCTGGAGCTTTCTTAGATTCAAGATTCATCAAAATCCTTCTGACATCCTTTTGACGGAAGACCACAGGAGGCATTGAATGGAGCGTGTTGACGATGGTGGGAGGTGTTTTACCAAGATCATTGTTACAGGAGTTGGAAGAAAAATGGGATGCTAGCAGGTCAGCTTTATCCTTGGCTGAAGTGACACACAGAACCATTGGATGCAAAAGTTGCGTCCAATCGCTTTGGCAAGAGACCAGAATGCTCGGCTACCATTAGGGCAAGAAGCAAGTTTTCTACTCTTAGCTCGTTCTAAATCTAGTTTGGACTGATTAATAACTGATTTACGGTTGTTTTGTTGTAGGCAGGAAATGAAACTGAAGAATTGGAAACAAGCCAATTACGATATGCAACGTTCTTCTCTTGAACAGCCTTAGCACATTTATTGGAAAACCAAGGTTTAGATAAAGGACGAGATTTTAAAGTGGAGTGTGGGATAAAGGATTCCATTCCTACAAGAATAATTTCACTGACACGATCTGAGCAAACGTTGACGTCAGAAGTTTTGAAACAGCAATCTGACCAAGGAAAAGAAGAAAAGAAATCTCGCAGGTCATCCCATTTTGCATTCTTGTAATGCAAGTTTGGCATTCTTGTAATGCCAAACAATACAGGGTTGGGAATGGCCATGAGATAATGGCTATTCCCAACTATGGACTGCAGATGTGCGAATATATCCCCAATTCATAAGAGGGGGATCAAAAGGCAACATGAGTTATTATAGACCTGTTAGCTTAATGTCTATTCAGGGAAAAATAAAGGTATCACTTGTTAAAAAAATTATGCAGGACCATTTGGTAAGGCATGCAATTATACTGCAATCACAGCATGGATTTGTCAAGGGGTAGTCTTGTCTAACTAATCCGGTAGGTTACTGTGATACAGGGACCAAGGAACTGGATGCAAGAAATAATTTTGACATTGTATACTTGGATTTCAGCAAGGGTTTTGATGCTGTTGCACATAAAAGACTGCTGTACAAGCTGGATCAGTGTGGCATTAAGGCAAGTTACTGCTTTGGATAAAGGGATGGTTAAGTGGAAGAAGACAGAGAGTGGTTATCATTAGGCACTCCTTTTTGTGGATCAGTGTTATTAATGGAGTTCCCCAGGGTTCAGTGCTGGGTCTATTGTTGTTTTTAATATTTTTCAGCGATATTGATGAAGGTATCAGACTTAATGTCTAAGTTTGCAGATGATACACAGGTTGGCAGGGTGGTTAATAACACTCATCGGGGTGAGCTACTGCAACATGATCTAGGGAAATTTTGTCAATGGGCTTAAAAATGGCAGTTGAAGTTTAACATGACAAATGCAAGGTACTACACATGAGTGGCAGTAACCTCAGAGTAACTTATCAACTGTGTGGTACTACACTCAGGTTAGTAGAGAATGAAAAAGACCTGGGGGTAATTGTGCAGTCAGACATGGAATTCTCTGGGCAATGCAGACATGCTGCCAGGACAGCTCATGGGAGTTTTGTCAATGATATATAGAAACTTTGCTAGCAGGGATAAGGAGGTGATTATCCCTTTCTATAAGGCCATGGGTAGGCCACATCTTGAGTACTGTATAAAGGTCTGGAGGCCTCATTTTAGGAAGGATGTAGATCCATGTGCAACAGTATCAAAATCTTTTCTGAAATCCAGGTATATAATTTTGATATCATATACTTGGATTTCAGGAAAGCTTCTGATACTGTTGCACATGGAAGACTGCTGTAGAAATTGGAGAGGTATGGCATCAAGGATAAGCTTGCTACAATGGATAAAGGGATGGTTGAGTGGGAGATAACAGAGAGTGGTAATCAATGGACACTGCTCCTTCTGGACAAATGTTATTAGTGGATTTCCCCAAGGTTCGGTGTTGGGCCCATTGTTGCCTTGCATATTTATCATGATATTGATGAAGGTATATCAGGTTTAACGTCCAAGTTTGCAGATGATACAAAGGTTAGTAGTTAACAACAGTAATGACAGTATGCTAGTCCAACTGGATCTAGATAAGTTTGGAAAAAGGGGTGAGAAGTGGCAACTGGAGTTTAACATTGACACATGCAAAGTATTGCATATGGGTAGCAATAACCGAAGAGAAACGTACCAACTGGGTGGTATTACACTCAGGGAAATGGAAAGTGAAAAAGACCTGGGGGTAATTGTGCAGCCAAATATGAAGTTTGCTGAACAGTGCAGACGGGCTGCCAGGGCAGGTCATGGAGTCTTGTCAATGATATATAGGAATTTTGCTAGCAGGAACAGGGTGGTGATAATCCCATTATACAAAGCAATGGGCAGGCTACACCTAGAATACTGTACAGGTCTGGAGGCTTCATTTTAGGAAGGATGTAGAGTTGCTAGAACGAGTACAAAAAAGGGCAACAAGATTGGTGAGGGGAACAAAGGGGTTCTCTTACCAAGAAAGGCTTAAGTTCTGCAAATTGCTGTGCCTGGAGAGTAGGCACCTGCGAGGTGATCTAATTGAGGTATATAAGGCCTTGAATTGGTTGAGCAAGCTGAATGCTGATGGGATTCTTCCTCTTGCTCAGACTAAGAACCTGAGTTGGGCACAATTTCAAATTGAGGAAAGATAGATGTACGGAAATTTGCCTTTAGCCAGCGGGTAGCTGATTGGTGGAACAGGCTTCCATCTTTTGTTGTGGAAGCTAATAGCCTAAATAAATTCAAGACTGAGCTGGACAGGCATTTGGAACGAATGGAGGGTGTTTTTTTTTTGCTAACGCCGCATAAGCTTGCTTTCTTGCATCGAATACCTCTACTAATGCCAATCTGCTGGAACGAGGGCAGAGAAAGGCAGCCAAATTGGTGAAGGGAACAAAAGGGTGCTCTTATCTAGAAATGCTTCAGGTCTGCAAATTGCAGTGTCTCGAGATTATCCCTTTAAACACCTCAATCAGATTTCCTGTGAGGAGATCTGATTGAGGTGTTTAAAACCTTGAATGGATTGAGTAACCTGAATGTTAATGGTATTCTTCTACTTGCTGAGATTATACACAAGGGGCATAAATTCAAGTTGAGGAATGATGGTTGCTGGATAAATGCTAAGCGGAATTTTGCCTTCAGTCAACGGGTGGTTGACTGTTGGAACAGGCTTCAATTTTTGTTGTGGAAATGGATGGGTTGTATTAATAAGAGAGAACTAGACAAATTCTTGGAAGGTACGGATGGGTGAACGTTGGGTTTTTTGTTTGTTTTTTTTTTTTTGCTGATGCTATATAAGCTTGCTTTCTTGCATCATTTTCTGTTCACTGACTCAATTCTTTCTTTAAAACAGAAGTCAGGCTTATGGGCCTATAATTGCTCACACAACCCTTTGATCTCCCCTTTGTGAATAGGAGAGACATTTGCACACTGCTGATCTATAGGAACCTCCTCTGAATCCAGTGATGCTCTCATTATTATGGCCAGAGGGTAGCTTACCTCATTTGCTGCTTCTCTTAATATAATTAGATAGATCTCATTAGTCCCAGGTCATGATTACAGTTTTGCAGTTATGCTACCCTCTACTGCAGTGTACAGATGAATGAAAACTTGAGGACATTTTATATCAACATGATAAGAAGCAGTTTCAGGTTTATATTATGTACAAATCTGAAACTATTTCCTATCATGTCCTATTCAAACAATAACATTTTACTTTTGTAAAGGTTTGTGGACACCCTGCTTGTGTATTACATTAAGTTTATAAAGTAACTTATTTTATGGTACTGATTTATACCATGGAATTGGAACTAATTTTCTAGGTCTAATGTAAAAAATGTCTTTTAATTACTCCCTTGATTACAAATAAATATAACTATTTAATCAGAAGAGCACAGAATTAAGAAGGAAGACACATCAAAAGCCATTTTCAATATCTTTATACTAATCAAAAATGAGCCTATTTAACATAGATTAAAATCAGAAATGCACAATTTCTTTCACAGGTAGCACATACTAAAGGATTTTTATTATTATTATTATTATTTTATTTTGTACTGATGTGATCTACCATTAAAATTTCTTGGATAGTAATGAATCATGTTCATTATTCACCCATTTCCATTTTGCAGTCTGCTGGGGGATTGTGATTGATGTCTTGACACCACTGTTCTGGTTGGTAAGTGGCATGCTACAAACTGTGTTGATGTCATAATTTGTATCATGCCATTCGAAATAGCATGAAATGTCTGTAAATTCACTGCCACCATTGATGTGATCACACTGTGATCACAGTGCATTAATGTGACATTTACTTAAAGATGTAACTACCATTCGCTCTAAAAGTTTGTCCAGTTGAAAGCTTAAATAAATTTGTCCAAAATTTATTTAAGCTTTCAACTTCCACAACGACAGATGAAAGTTTGTTCCAGCAATCAACCACTCACTGGGTAAAGGCCAAGTTCCACACATCTATTCTACAACTGTGGTTCCTCAATTTGAATTTATGCCACCTCAAGTATGTAAGCTAAGCAAGAGGAAGAATCCCATCAGCATTGAGCTTACTCAAACCATTCAAGACCTTATACACCTTGATCAGATCACCTCACAGGTGCCTAGTCTCTAAATGCTGCAATATGCAGAACTTAAGCCTTTATTGGTAAGAGCAATCCTTTGTTCCCATCACCAATCTTGTTGCCCTTGTCTGTACTTGTTCCAGTAGCTCCACATCCTTCCAAAATCAATTCTACAGACCTGTATGCAAGTACCCAAGGTGTGGCATGACTATTTAGTAATACAAGGAAATAATCACCTCCTTATCCCTGATAGCAAAATTCCAGTATATCATTGACAAAACCCTGTTAGCTACTTTGGCTGCCTGTCTCCACTGCTCAGAAAACTTGATATCTGACAGCACAATTACCCCAGGTCTTTTTAATTCTCCAATACCCTGAGTTTACCATTACCATGAAGTCTCCATTACCACAGTGTCAGTATGTTACTCTGCGGTTACTGCTACCCATATGCAGTACTTTGCATTTGTCAATGTTAAATTTCAGTTGCCACTCAGCACACATCTGGCAAACTTTTCTAGATCCTGTTGCTGTAGTGTACTGTCATTAACAACCCAGCCAACCTTCTTATAATCTTAAAATTTGGACATTAAGCGTGATATACCATCATCAATATCATTGATAAATATAGAAAACAACAGTGTGCCCAACACCAAACCCTAGGGGACTTCACTAATAACATTAGTCCACAAAGAACATTGTCCATTTATTACCACTCTCTGTCTTCTCCCACTGAACCATCCTTTTATTCATTGTAGCAACTTGCCCTTATTGCCATATTGCTCCAATTTGTACATGTGCAACAGTATAAAGCTTTCCTGAAATCAAAATTATTTTTTGCATCCAGTTCCTTTGTGACTACATCGTATTGTCCAATCATATTGGTCAGACATGACTTCTCCTTTACAAACCCATGCTGTGTTTGAATTATAACTGCAGTCTTGCAGATGATCCTGCAGTGCTTATTTAACCAGTGACTCCATTATTTTCCCCAGAACAGAAGTCAAAATAACAGGTCTGTAATTACTCGTGTCACCGTTTGATCCCCCTTTGTAACTTGGGGATACGCTTGTGCATCTCCAGTTTGTGGGGACTTTCCCTAATTCCAAGGATGCCCTCATAATTATGGCTAAGGGTTTGCTTTCTTCTTTTACTGCCTCCTTTAATATAACTGGATAGATCCCATCCACTCCAGGTTTCTTTCTTATGTTTAACTTCAACAATTTCTTCTCCATTTTGCTCTCAGTTATTACAAAATCATTTAGCTCCCTGTTAGAGTTTGATAAGCTTCTGGCCTCTACTTCCCTACAGAAATGGAGGGAGTGGAGAGAAATGTGAATGTAAGAATACTTATTCAGTTTGTCAGCTATCTGAGGAGGAACATCAACAGTCAAACCATCAGTATCGAGTGGACCAATCTGATTCATTTCCTTTCCTTCTAGAGTTTATATAAGTAAAGAAGTCTTTGCTGTTTTTCTTTGCATCCTTTGGCAAGACTTCTCTTTTAATCTGCCTTCATTTACCTAACCTCCTTTTTTTTTTTTTTTTTTTTTTTTTTTTTTGTAGTTTTTGCCGATCGGCTTCTGTGGCCATAATGCACCTCCCAAGGTTTTTTGCAGTACTTTGATCCAAGCCCGAGGTGGGATTTGAACCAGCGACCTTTGGATTGCCAGGCAGGCACTTTACCCACCTAGCTAGCCCGGTCGGCACCTCATTTGTGACTTGATTACAAACTAGCTTTTACCTACCATAGGCTTTGTGTCGCCTGTTAATTTATATACATCCCATGCATTTTTCTTCTCTCAAATATCTCATTAGTTCATCTGACATCCATTTAGGCCTAAACCCTGAACATATTTCTTTGTTGGTATGAAAAGTCTAGTAGCTTCCAAGATTAATTCCTTGACTGCTTCCCATTTAGAATTTTCTGATGTCAATATCATCAGTTGATCCCATTGTATAGAATTTAAAAACTGTCTGACACCACTATAGTCACCTCTACAAAAGCAAAAACCCTTCCCTTTACCTTCAATGGTAGTTTCTTCATTAAGTAAATCTCACATCAATACACTGTGATCATTGCCAACTAGTGGTCCCTTTATCTGCAGATTCTTAATGCATGAATATTCACTGCTGGTAATTAGATAAGATTATTACTCCCTCTCATTGCCTCTCCAACATGCTGCTGTAGAAAACAATCATCCAATAAATCTACAAAAGTGTGCGAATGACCAACCCACAAGTTCCAGTCAATATCTTGGAAGTTAAAATTCCCCATTATAAAACATTTTGATTTACTAGCCCACTATTCTCTCTACAGTTGTTCATTTTATTTATCAGAGTCATTAGGCCTATAAAAAAAAAAAAAGTAAAGTGCAGCCATTATCAACCCACTGCAGGGTGGAAGCCTCCTCAACAATTCATGCTGAGGGAAATGGACCATAATCTGCCACGCTGGTCCAGTGCGGGTTGGCAGATCGACCGTATTCAGCAGTCAGGGGCTTGAACCCCGGTCTACTCAAAGAGTGTGTGCTACTGCACTCCCGCTCCTGCCCACTCGGCTACGGAGGCCCATAACATACTCCTACTCAGTTTTGCTTTCCCAGTGCTTATGTCACATGAAACTGACTCAACATTGCAATGTCCACTGATGTCAACTGGATGCACTTCCTTAGATTTTGTTAATTAACTAACAGAATAACCCCTCCTTACTTCTTATCCTGCCTATCCTTTCTGTACTGCGCATTGTAGCCTTAGTTGCTAATGCGCCAATAAAACCCAACCAACCTTTCTGTACTCGTACTCCCCAAATTCCAATTTTGTATTCTTTATATCTGTGTAACACCATGTCTCTGATATCCCAACAATATCTGTCTTTGATGTCTTGACCAACACTTCAAATTCATCAAATTTGTTCACTACACTCCTAGCATTGGTGTATATGTAGTTATAAATGCAACTGTTCTTACTTTTAGTTGCCCTAACACAGTCCATGTATTTATGTACTCAATAAAGACTCCTAGCTTTTCTTGAAATCCTTAGCATTTTGCTTTCCAGATTGCCGCTCATTCTAATAGAAATAGTGCAAGAATCACTTTCACCTCTGCAGTCGGCTACTGTTAATATATTAGTCTGTGAAACCCCCAGGCTAGCAGTTTTCTATCCAATCTGATACTGCCTCGATAGCATCAGTAAATGTTCTTGCACTATTTGAGTGTATCTCATCGCTGTAGAAGCATTCTCCTGTTAACAAGCACGTGTCACTTTTGGCTGGTACAGCAATATCCTCGGACTTCCTCGAACCATATGGCTAGTAATAGGTGAATCCTAAAAATCTCTAATTATAGTTTTCTCTCTGAAGCAGTCTGCCACATTCATACAGCCCTCACTGGAGGATGCAGTAATTCCAGTTGTGACAAACCACAATTGTGTTGGTGTTACATTCGACCTAAAACTTAGGTTCGACAGTTACATCGAATCTGTACTCTCCAAGAGAAGGTTTGTTGGATAGATTCGCTTTTCAAATTATGCCCTACATTGAAATCGCCTTTACTAATGAATGCAAAAACCCCAAGATATTTCGAAACTGTTCTGTACCCTATTGTTCTGTCTGCTACTGAAATATGGCACTCTGCTGCATCTTCTCTTCTTAAATCAACTACGCTAGTGAATACTGATGCAAGAACCCATAAACATCGCCTTTCTTCTTAACAGAGGACATCAGCGTGGCCACTCAACTTATCCCTGTAAGAGAGAACTTCAACCACTGTTAAAATTCTTGTTGTTACAACCAGCTCCATTGACTTCTGGGATCAGAGGCATGTGCCATCAACCACCCTCAGAGCCATTCCTACTCATAACCTAAAGAGTAATATGCCGACGATTTGCGACATTATTATTGTTATTATTATTATGTCTAAGGTGGCACCTAGACTTCCGTCTATCTCCACCTGATAAAGTTGACTTTGTGCAGAACCTCTATAGACCTGTATGGAAGGTCTCTTTGCCATGAGGGAGAAGCTGTCACCTGCACAGCCGCTCCCCGTTGGCGAATAGACCCTAATGGCCGCCCATATTCACTTGGTGCTGGGCCTGGTCTTCTATTTTAAGTGCCTCATGCACAAAAATCCCGCACCCACCGGAAGTAGTGCTATACCGGTGGGTGCCAGCAATCCCGCTCCCAGGCTGCCCACACCTGAGAGCCGCTTTGCGACACATTTTTGACGATTTGCGACAGATTTTTTTCCTGTCCAGATACTTTATTTAATACTAGCCCTACACATGATCGGGAAATGACCTCTAGAAAGTAATTACAGGCGTTCGCTAGCTGAGTTTGTTCCGATGTTGTGTTGCCCCTGATGTGTGTTTTCCAAATGTCTCCGCCTGCCATCTGAGGCTGGAAACGGCACCTCTCCATCATACTGAGAGAGCACCCGAGCTGATGCGGAACTTTGTGCAGTGCAATTTATTGCGACATGTGGGATCAGAGAAAATGCTGACCAATGATCTTAAATGTGTTTGTGAACATTTTGCTCTAATGTATGTCTGGATTGTGTGTCCTCTCCTTCTCGAAATTCATATATACTCCCAACTATATTTATGGTTTATGTTAAGGATTTTTTTTTTTTTTTTTTTCGTATTTATGTTTTTGTCTTCAACAAACGTTTGTCTTGATCTCAATGTGTTACTGTTTATATAACTGTATATCGTGCTGAACCAACTGAAAACTTTGCAAAAATAAACAATTTCCAAAGTTATTTTGTGTATCTAAGTCATGTTTAACTAATCTGGTCATAGTTTATCAGTTTAGTTAAACATGATTTTCCATTTACAAAATCATGCCATTTCTTGAGAATAAATCCCCCCCCCGAATTTCTCAAAATGAATCTTAATAGTCTGCATCCCATCACAACTTCCCTCAAAATAACTGAGTATATATGTCATCTGTCACTTTGGCTTCAGGCTAAGGCCTCGGTGGTTTCTATGTTTAACAGTGCTGAGGATCACCAGCACATTTCTCCTTCCTGTAGAGGTGCTTTCATCTGTAAAGGTGAAAGGCTTCTACTGCGAAATGCAGTAGAAGCCCGCTTAACAGACTCCCCGGATTAACTGAAGTTCGCTCTCTTTAAAAAATGCTGTCTGATGTCACATTGTTACAGTACAATATACTTGCAGCTAGTGTAGAACACCGACACCACATCCATCTGTTATGTTGTATGCTTCTAATAATTATTTTGTGGAAGTCCCTAACTTCCGGGAATGAATTGACAAGAAGAATTGGAATGCCTTATTTTACGTAACTTACCGCCTTAACTGCTTGCATTCTGATTAATCTCATTCTAACCTGACCAAGCAGTAAGAAGGTAAGTTCCGTAAAATAAGATATTCCAATTCTTTTATGCTTACCGAGAGGTCAGTTTTGTGTTTGTTTCAAATCATGTTTGCGTGGTGTACAGTGAAATCGTTTGTTATTGTAGTTATAATACATATCATATGTATTAGTAATGGCACATTATGCAAAAAAGCAAGCTTATACAGCGTCAGCCAAAAAATAAAACCTTCCCATTTCACCTATTCGTCTCCTCCAACAGTTTGTATACTATTTATCCCACTTCCACAACATCAGACAGAAGTTTGTTTCAGCAATCAACCACCTGGTTGGCTAAATACAAGCTTCCTCAAATTTATTCTGCAGCCATCCTTCCTCAGTTTGAATTTATGCCCCTCGTGTGTAGTCTGAGCAAGAGGAAGAATCCCATCAGCATTGGATTGCATCCCATCAGCTTGCTCAATCCATTAAAACCTTTAAATACCTTAATCAGATCACCCTGTAGGTGCCTAGTCTCCAGATGCTGCAATTTGCAGAACTGAAGCCCTTTCTTGGTAAGAGAACGGGGGGGGGGGCTCACTGATATGATTGGTAAGCCCCCCCGGTACAATCCCCCTCACCAATCTCGTAGCCCTCCTCTGTATCGGCTCCAGCAGCTCCACATTTTTCCTAAAAAGTGGTCTCCAGACCTCTATACATTACTGAAGATGTGGTCTGATCATTGTCTTATACAATGGAATAATCACCTCCTTAACCCTGCTAACAAAATTCCTGTATATCATTGACTAAATCCGATATGCTGTTCTAACAGCCTTACTGCACTGATCGGAGAATTTCATATCTGACTGTGCAATTATTACCTCCAGATCTTTTTCATTTTCTACTACCTTTAATGTAGTGCCACACAGTTGGCATATTAATTGCCAAGAGGAGGGAGTACCGCAAGGAACAAGCACTGAAATTGGGATTTCAGTGCTTGCTTTTGTAAATAGCATTAAAGACTCAGGTGGAATTTAGTGTCCCACCGTTGTTACCTGCTGGTAATATTATGATTTTCTTGGATTTCGAGAAAATTACTCGTATGAAATTATGTTGTGTTTAGTAAGCGTGATCTGTCGGATGTTAATAGAAAAATATACGGTTTTGTTTAAAAAAAAAAAAAAATCTCTTTCTTCCTGGTACTCGCGGGTAGCGAAGAAAATCCTGCGATGAACGACCAGCTTGATGAAATTTTGTGTGCCGTTGAGATCTAGTAATTGGCTCCTTTAATGTATATAATCTTTCAGATGAAGTCCTGAATTGAAGTTCAAAATATGATCAGTTCCTTTTCAGAATGTAAAGGATAAAGTTGGTTCAATAAATCTGCCTTCGTTCTTGCGAGCATAAATTTTTTTCTGGATATTGGCTATCAGAAATAGGCAGTATTGTTACATATACAGTGAAACTTCCCTTTAACGGACAGCCATGGGGAACGAGAATTTGTCCGTTAGAGAGGTGTCCGCTAACAAGAAGTCTGAGGGAGGGAAAAAAAAAAAAAAAGAAAGAAAGAAAAATCGTTAAACGTTTAATGTAAAATTAAATTAAAATATATACAGATTTTGAACAATATTTTTGTAAATAATATACAATTACATACACAAGAGATAAAGCAAAATCGTTAAATGTTTAATGTAAAATTAAATTAAATTATATACAGATTTTGCACAATATTTTTGTAAATATTATACACAACATTGTGCTATGCATATTATGACTTTATCTTAAGAAAAATATATACAGTAATCACTTATTTTCTTCTGATAATTTTCCGGCTGATAATTTTGTTTTCAACATTTGTTTGGAGTGAAGAAACCATCGAAAGTTCTTCAGCGGCGAAAAACATTTTTAAACGATTGATTTGTAGCGCTTCTATTTTCATCGGTGGTTCGTCATTAATATGTTCTTCGACAGAATGACCTCCTTCCATTTCTTCATCCTCATGAGGAACTTCTTGAAAAATATCGATGATAATGTCGTTGATATCTAGAGCACCATCTTCTGTAGTGAGGTTCGAGTCTATATCTTTGTAGCCAGGGTCACTTGTAGCGGAAGTATCGTACATTAACAATAGATGTTGAAGTTCTTGTTCTTCTTGGTGCTCCACATTGCTGTTCACAACTTCAATTTTTGGGTTTAAGAAGCCATACTTGACAAAACAGTTCACGACAGTTTGTTTTCTAATTGCGTTTACTGAAGAGGAAATCCATTGAATCGCATCTAGGATGCTGAGTTTCTTTGCAAGGTCATTCGCACATGTTACATCGTTCATGTTTGCAATGAGATGTCTTAAAACACGTTTTCTGTAGTGAAGTTTAAATTTTTTTATTATCCCTTGATCCAAGGGCTGACACTCTGCAGATGTGTTTGGTGGCAGAAAAACGATTTGAATGTTAGCATTAGCATTAGTAGAGGCATTTGATGCAAGAAAGCAAGCTTATGCAGCATCAGCCAAAAAAAAAAAAAAAAAACCACTTCCACTTCACCCCTCTGTTCGTTCAAAATACCTGTCCAGCTGAGCCTTAAACTTATTTAGGCTATCAACCTCCACCACAAGGGATGGAAGTCTGTTCCACCAACCAACCACCCGCTGGCTAAAGGCAAATTTCCGCACGTCTATCCTACATCTGTCTTTCCTCAATTTGAATTTATGCCCTCTCAGGTGATTATTCTGAGCTAGAGGAAGAATCCCATCAGCATTGAGCATGCTTAAACCATTCAAGGCTTTATACACCTCTATCAGATCACCTCGCTGGTGCCTAGTCTCCAGACACTGTAATTTGCAAAACTTAAGCCTTTCTTCGTAAGAGCACCCCTTTGTTCCATTCACTAATCTTGTTGCCCTTCTCTGTACTCGTTCCAGCAGCTCTACATCCTTCTTGAAATGAGGCCTCCAGACCTGTATACAGTACTCTAGGTGTGGCCTGACCATCGCCTTATACAATGGAATAATCACCTCCTTATCCCTGCTGGAAAAATTCCTGTATATCATTGACAATACTCCATGAGCTACTCTTGCAGCCCGTCTGCACTGCTCAGAGAACTTCATATCTGCCTGCACAACCACCCCCAAGTCCCTTTCATTCTCTACCACTGTCAGTGTTGTACCATAGAGTTGATACGTGGCTCTGGGGTTGCTGTTTCCCATGTGTAGTACTTTACATTTGTCAATGTTAAACTTCATTTGCCACCTCTCAGCCCATCTGCTCAACCTTTCCAGATCCTGTTGCAGAAGCATAGTGTCAGTAGTGTCCTTGACAACCCTGCCAACCTTTGTATCGTCTGCAAACTTGGACATTAATCCCGATATACCATCATCAATATCATTTATAAATACAGAAAACAATAATGGACCCAACACTGAGCCCTGAGGAACTCCACTAATAACATCAGTCCACGATGAGCAGTGTCCATTGATTACCACTCTCTGTCTTCTCCCCCTCAACCACCCCTTTATCCATAGCAGCAATTTGCCTCCAATGTCACACTGCTCCAATTTGTGTAGCAGTCTTGCATGTGCAACAGTATCAAAAGCCTTTCTAAGATCCAAGTATATAATATCAAAGTTATTCCCTGCATCCAGTTCTTTTGTGACTGCATCATAGTATCCAATCAAGTTGGTCAGGCAAGACTTCCCCTTAACAAAACCATGCTGTGTCTGAGCTATAACTGAAGTCTTGTCTAAATGATCCTGCAGTGTGTCTTTAACCAGTGCCTCCATTAATTTTCCTGGAACAGAAGTCAAGCTCACAGGTTGGACAATTCAATGTGCGGGTGAGATGCAGCATTATCCATGAAAAGAATAATTTTTCTGTTTTGACGAATCATGTTTTGGTTAAAGTGACTTATCCATCCGCTCATGATATCTCGTGTCATCCACGCTTTTTTATTAGGCTTCCAGTCAACATTCAAAAGATTCAACTTTATGCCCTTGAAAGAACGAGGATTTTGTGGTTTTCCTATAACAAGAGGTTGTTCAAAGTCTCCCAGCATATTTGTACACAATAGTACAGTCAAGCGTTTCTTAGAAATTTTTCCGCCCTGGCACTTTTCGTTTTTTAGACTCATTGTTTTTCCAGGAAGAGCTTTAAAAAACAACCCTGTTTCGTCACAGTTGTAAATATCCTTAGCTTCAAAATCACGACATAAATCTTCCAATTTGACGGTCCACTCTGTTACAACCCCAGTATCAACAGATCCACCTTCACCACTTACGGTTTTCCAAGAAATTTTATGCCGAGTTTTGAACTTGTCTAGCCATCCCACAGAAGCTTTGAACTCATTTACTCCCATAGATTTCGCAACCTCCAAAGCCTTTTCCCCAACAATAGGCCCATTAATGGGAATTTTTTTAGCACGTGCAGGACAAAACCACTCGTACGTAACATTGTCAATTTGAAGTCCAACAGTTTTCCGGAATGATTTTTGAACCTGATCATTTACGTGTTGCCAAAATTGTTTGAGCAGTTCATTTTTTTTCTTTAGGATGTCGCTTACCTGCGTCTTCCCGATTTTGAATTTTTCAGCGAGATTGCGAACACTATTTTTTTGCCGATCATACGCATTAATGAGTTCGACTATCTTTTAAAGTTAAATGTTTACGAGAAGACATTGTGCACTTCACACGACACTGAACAAAACTGAAACTCAAAAGACGAAAGGCCGACAAAATTCCCTCCCCCCTGCACACACCGAATTCATCAGAAGTTTTACACGTGCCTTAAAATTCTTGAAAAAGGGTTTAGAACCGCGACGTAAACCTTGATAAAATTCAGAGAATCGGAAATAGAAAATAAACACACGATTGAGGCAATACGTGGAAGAAACGTTCCTAGAAAAAGGGGTGAGCTCGCCCGCTGTCCGTTATGGGGAGATCAAATTAAGTGCTAATCTAAACGAAACAGTGCAGATTGCCTGTCCACGTCCGTTACAGAGAATGTCCGCTAGACAGAAGCTGAAAACACGTTAAAACCAATAGAGAAGAGTTGGGGAATTTGAAAATGTCCGTTAAAGAGAGGTGTCCGTTAGGAGAAGTTTCACTGTATACGGTACTTAATTTCTTGTTTTGTTTTTATTCATCATTTTTCTTTGTGTCCTTAAAATACTCTATCACTTAAGCGTTAAAGCGGTGGTTCTTAATGAAAGGGGAAAAGAGAGGTCTTTTAACAGGGTTCAGCAAAATATTAAAACAGATGCTTTTTATTCGTTAGTTTAGAGTTATACGATTTTTATATTTTCTTGCGTAGTGCATTCAGTAATTGTATCCGGAATGATTTTTATCTCCAAATAGGAGTGAATGTGACACCGTCAAACAGTATTTATTTCGAAAATGAAAGATTATAGTAAGACTTAAAATACTGTCTGAATTTACTGAATTTAATTATACTGTATAATGATAGCTTAATTTTATCAGTACTCACCTCATTATCCGTATATTATACTTTGGACTTCATTGGAAAGATGAGTTTTCATCTTTCCAATGAACTTCAAAGTATAATAAACAGATGAGGTGAGTACTGATAAAATTAAGCTATCATTATACAGTATAATTAAATTCAGTAATTATTTTTAACTAGTGTCCTTGAGCAGCGACTTGTTTTTGCTAGCGATTGAGAATTTTTTATATTTCGACTGTCTGTAGCACTTTGTCAGCATAATTGAAATGAAACATTTTGAGCAGCTATTTTTACCTTTGTAAAAAAAAAAATAATAATAAATAAATAAAAAACCATGGTGCAATATATGATGAACAAAATGGATGTTCTAACACTGGTGTTTCATCTTCAATTAATGGGGTACTAACTGGATTGAGCTAGTCTGTACCCTTGTACTGGGTACAGTACAAGGTGGACTGCTACTTTCAGCCACCTGTGAATTTGTAAACATTAGCATTAGCATTAGCATTAGTAGAGGCATATGATGCAAGAAAGCAAGAGCTTATTCAGCATCAGCCAAAAAAAAAGAAAAAAAAAAAAAAAACAACCACTACTCCCATTTCACCCCTCAATTCGTTCGAAATACCTGTCCAGCTGAGCCTTAAATTTGTTTAGGCTATCAACTTCAACAACAAGCGATGGAAGTCTATTCCACAAACCAACTACCCGCTGGCTAAAGGCGAATTTCCGCACATCTATCCGACATCCGTCCTTCCTCAATTTGAATTTATGCCCTCTCAGGTGATTATTCTGAGCAAGAGGAAGAATTCCATCGGCATTGAGCATGCTCAAGCCATTCAAAGCCTTGTATACCTCTATCAGATCACCTCGGCGATGCCTAGTCTCCAGGCTCTGTAATTTGCAAAACTTAAGCCTTTCTTCGTAAGAGCACCCCTTTGTTCCATTCACTAATCTTGTTGCCCTTCTCTGTACTCGTTCCAGCAGCTCTACATCCTTCTTGAAATGAGGCCTCCAGACCTGTATACAGTACTCAAGGTGTGGCCTGACCAATGCCTTATACAAGGGAATAATCACATCCCTGTCCCTGCTAGAAAAATTCCTGTATATCATTGACAAGACACCATGAGCTACTCTTGCAGCTCGTCTGCACTGCTCAGAGAACTTCATATCTGCCTGCACAATTACCCCCAGGTCCTTTTCATTCTCTACCACTGTCAGCGTAGTACCACAGAGTTGATACGTTGATCTGGGGTTACTGTTTCCCATATGTAGTACTTTACATTTGTCAATGTTAAACTTCATTTGCCACCTCTCATCCCATCTGCTCAACCTTTCCAGATCCTGTTGCAGCAGCATAGTATCAGTAGTGTCCTTAACAACCCTGCCAACCTTTGTATCGTCTGCAAACTTGGACATTAAGCCTGATACACCATCATCAATATCATTTATAAATACAGAAAACAACAATGGACCCAACACTGAACCCTGAGGAACTCCACTAATAACATTAGTCCACGTTGAGCAGTGTCCATTGATTACCACTCTCTGTCTTCTGCCACTCAACCATCCCTTTATCCATAGCAGCAATTTGCCTCGAATGCCACACTTCTCCAATTTGTGCAGCAGTCTTCCATGCGCAACAGTATCAAAAGCCTTTCTAAGATCCAAATATATAATATCAAAGTTATTCCCTGCATCCAGTTCTTTTGTGACTACATCATAGTATCCAATCAAATTGGTCAGACAAGACCTGCCCTTAACAAACCCATGCTGTGTCTGAGCTATAACTGAATTCTTGTCCAGATGATCCTGCAGTGCTTCTTTAACCAGTGCCTCCATTAATTTTCCTGGAACCGAAATTAAACTAACAGGTCTATAATTACTTGTGTCAGCCTTTGATCCTCCTTTGTGAATTGGGGTTACATTTGCACATCTCCAGTCCATGGGTACCTCCCCTGAGTCCAAAGAAGCTCTCATAATTATGGCTAGGGGTTTGCTTACTTCCTTTGCTGCCTCCTTTAATATAACTGGATAGATCCCATCCACCCCGGGTGCCTTTTTTATGTTTATCCTCAACAATTTCTCCTCCACTTTCCTCTCAGTTATTAGAAAATCATCTAGCTCACTGCCAATGTTTACTTCACCTATGACATTCCCCTTCCTGAATAACTCCTCATGTGTGAATGTAGATGCAAAATACTCGTTTAGATTGTTAGCCACCTGAGCTGGATCCTCAACTGTTGAACCATCAACATCCAGTGGACCAATCTGATTCATCCCTTTCCTTCTTGAGTTTAAATAGGTAAAGAACTCTTTTCTGTTTTTCTTTGCATCCTTTGCCAAGGATTTCTCATAATCTGCCTTTGCCTGCCTAATCTCCTTTGTGACTTGGTTACAGACCAACTTATATCTATCATAGGCTTCCACGTCACCCATTAATTTGTATGTATCCCATGCATTTTTCTTCTCTGCCATATGTCTCATTAGTTCATCTGACAACCATTTAGGCCTGAACCTTGAACAATATTTCTTGGTTGGTATGTAAAGCCTGGTAGCTTCCAAGATTAGTTCCTTGAATGCTTCCCATTTTGAATTTGCTGTTGGTAACATCATCAGTTGGTCCCACTGTATAGAATTTAAATACTGTCTCAGACCAGCATAGTCTCCTTTACGAAAGCAAAAACCCTTCCCTTTACCTCTGATGGTAGTTACCTCCTTGAGTAAATCCCACTTCAGCACACTGTGATCACTGCCACCCAGTGGTTCATTTATCTGCAGATTCCTAATGCATGAAGAATCACTACTGATAATCAGATCAAGAGCATTACTCCCTCTAGTTGCCTCCCGAACATGCTGGTGTAGAAAACAATCATCCAATAAATCCACAAAAGCCTTGCTAGTGTGTGAGTGACCAACCCACAAATTCCAGTCAATATCTGGGAAATTAAAATCCCCCATTATAAGACTCTCTGATTTACTGGCCCACTCTATTTCCCTGTACAGTATCTTATTATACTCATCAGAGTCATTAGGCCTATAGCACACTCCTACTCTCAATTTTGATTTACCTATGCTTATGTCACACCAAACTGACTCAACACTGCACTGTCCAGCGATGTCAACTGGCTTCACTTCCTTGGATTTTATGTGTTTTTTAACTAATAGCATAACCCCCTCCTCCCTTCCTATCCTGTCTATCCTTTCTGTAGACGTTGTACTCCCCAAATTCCAGTTCTGCATTCCTTATATCTGTGTGACACCACGTCTCTGATATCCCAACAATATCTGCCTTTGATGTTTTGAGTAATACCTCAAATTCATCAAATTTATTTACTAAACTCCTAGCATTAGTGTACACGCAAGTATACATGCACCTGTTTCTATTCTTAGCTACCCTAACACAACCCATGTGTTTACTTGTACCGCAATGACTTCCAGCAGTCTCTGAAATATCCTGCATCTTGTTTTTCAGGCTTCTGCTCATTCCAATAGAAGCAGTGCAAGAATCTCTTTCACCTCTGCCCGTGGCTACTGTTAATCCATTAGTCTTTGTCTCCCCCCAAGCTAGCAGTTTTCCGACCCACCTAACACTGCCTCGATAGCATCAGCAAATATTCTTGCACCCTTTCTATTTAAGTGTATCCCATCCCTGTAGAAGCAATCTCTCCTGTTAACAAGTACAGTCCAGGCTGAAAAAAATTCTACCCCTTCAGCCTTGCACAATCTTTCCAGGGCCGAATTGATCGACAAGGCTCTCATCATATACTCCCTCCTATCGTGTCTGGGCAGAATTGCAGACACTTTCAAATTCAACCCTACTTCACGGCTTTTTTTCAACAGTGACCTGTACTTGTTAAGTAATTCCGCTGGTCTCCTACTTTTTTATGTTTCGACTGTCTGTAGCACTTTGTCAGCATATTTGAAATGAAACATTTTGAGCAGCTATTTTTACCTTTGTAAAAAAAAAAATAATAATAAATAAATAAAAAACCATGGTGCAATATATGATGAACAAAATGGATGTTCTAACACTGGTGTTTCATCTTCAATTAATGGGGTACTAACTGGATTGAGCTAGTCTGTACCCTTGTACTGGGTACAGTACAAGGTGGACTGCTACTTTCAGCCACCTGTGAATTTGTAAACATGCACCAACTTGCATACTTCATCTAGAAAAGCGTAATATAAACGTTGTGAAATTTTTCTCCCTTTCCCATCTTCCAGAGATTTATTATTTAAGTAACTTCTGTGATCCTGGGATAGCATACGTCAACAAGGATATGCACATAATTAAATTGAACCTGTACCTGCCACAGAATCAGAAACATTTCTCATTATTAACTGTTGCTCTGATATGTCCAGTCACAATATTATGATCACCCCCCAGTGATGCAAGAAAGCAAGTTCACAGATGCCAAACATCAAGCCTTGCTTGATGTTTGGCATGAACACAGTAACAGCCTCTGTCATGGGCAAAGCACGCGACCTATCAGACCCGGAAAAAGGCATGATCATCGGCTATCGGGCCAGGGGTGCCAACATTTCCTAAACAGCTGACTTTGTGAAATGCTCACGTGCTGCAGTGGTGAAAGTGTATCAAGACTGGACGAATGGGACAGTTCTGATGACCCAACGTGCCAATTGTGGAGTGCGACATTCATCCCAGAAGTGAATGTCGGCTGAAATGGTTGGTCAGGACTGATCGGCATGCTACTGTTGCTCAATTGGCCATCGGAATGAACCATGGGGCCATCAGAAAGGTCTCCAACATGACAGTGCAGCGAACCCTGTTGCGCATTGGGCTCCGGAGCAGACGCTTGGTGACAGCACCCATGCTGACAGCCGCTTATCACAAACAATGTCGTCAGTTTGTACAGCAATACCGACACTGGACCCCGGCCAAGTGGCAACAGGTGGCCTTCTCCGATGAGTCACGGTTTCTGCTCCACTAAGTGGATGGACGGTGGCGTATTAGGCATGAAACCTCCGAGAACAGACACCCAGACACGATTGTTGGCGGAAGGCAGGATGGTGGGGATGGCGTTATGGTCTAGGGAATGTTTTCAGAAATTCTTACTTGGGTTTGCTGGAGGCACCCTGAACGCAAATGGTTACATATCTATTGTCGCCAATCAGGTACTGGTACATGTTGACCGTGTTCCCTGGGGGGCGATGGTATCTATCAGCAAGACACTGCGCCATGCCGTGTCACCAGAATTGTCCGTGAGTGGTTTGAGGAGCACGACGAAGACTTCAAGCTATTCCCTTGACCACCAAATTCCTCGGATCTCAATTCATTTGAAAATTTATGGGACCACCTCGATCAACACATCAGACGGATGGATCCTCCACCAATAAACCTACAGGAACTTGTATCTTTACTGTACAATAAAGATTTTCTTCATTTTCTTCTCCGGAGTGCACTGTAGTCTGCATGGTCACAGATACCCGTAGCAACCTTCCGCGGACTTATTGAGTCCCTCCCATGGCAGCTGGTTGCGATGCATGCTACGAAAGGTGCATATTCTGGATACTAGGTAGCAGCGGTGTATTCTGGCCAGAACACACCGAAACGACTTTCCGTGTGCTTTTTTATAAATGTCATAATAGAAAATCATTAAATTGATACACCTAATATTATGAAACAATGGCATAATCAAAGGGGAGGGAGAAATATATATTTTACCCATTGCTACTAAAATATATATATTAATAGTAATCTTTAAAATTAATAGATTTCTTTAAAAATTTATTTAAAAACAAAAATATAAATTTCTCAATGAAACTTGAACATTTTATTGAGAAATTATGCACATTAGCATTAGTAGAGGCATATGATGCAAGAAAGCAAGCTTATGCAGCATCAGCCTAAAAAAAAAAAACCGCTCCCATTTCACCCCTCCTTTCGTTTCTTATGTGTTGAGAGATCAATAAAGAAATCCAACGAATGGGATATACTGTGATGCATGCGAACGCTGCATTTTGATTCGCCATGAGCTGAACGCTAGAACTGGTTGTTCTATGAACCGTGAGTCTGAAGTCTGATTCAGTTACTGTACAGTCGATGTGGCGTTATCATATAGTCTTCTGGAGAACGAGCGTTCCGGTACTATTTTTTTTTTAGCAATACACCTCTGCTAGATAGGTGGTCATATTAATGTGACTGGACCCTGTATTGGCTGCAATAAAAACAACAGCTACAGTGAAGTTGTAAACTCTTCTGGCCGCGGTGCTCGTACAGAGTATATGCGAAAATAATCTTTATTGTTGCTAAGTACGTTATAATTAGTAGACAGTACTTACTGGAAACAATATTACCGACATGGCCAGGAGTATTTAGGAGAATATAAATGTGATTAAATAAAATTGGGAAAAAGTATAGCAGTGTCTATTGCCAGGATCAAGACAAAAGCTAAGAATAATAAGTTACACAAGAATATCAGTTACACATGGTTATTTATTTAATTAACTTCTTTCATTGTTTGGTGCATAGTGTGTGTTTTGATTTAATTTGAAAATAAGCCAGGGATACGAAGGTGTTTGAAAATGTCTTAAGGGAATGGGGAGAGCTTGCATACTGCTGGGTTAGAGTACAGTTAATTGAAATAGGACTGTTTGTTACCAAACACTTCTTGATTATGTGACAAGCTCATCAGCCTACTTAATCTGTTATGTTTGATAAAAAAGGAAAACCCATTGGCATCGTGAACTTTTGGTCAATGGAATTTTTTTTTCTTTTTTTAACTGTTAATTGTATGTTTCTGTTTGGTACATACGCATGTGTCAAGATCTCCTTTTCACTCATACACATTGTTCAGTAATATAGGGTTGCTCCTCAGCCATTCGGGTCAGTTACCATTTCTGAATTCATTTAGCAGCACTAGGGTGGCTGCTAGAAGACTTAATTATAACTGCCTACTACAAGCGTGACGCTTGAAACTTTTATTTCTCACGCTGCTTTGTGGGGAAGTGTCCGCATCTGGACTTTTCTTCTTCTCTTTTGCTCTCCCTCATATATCTTTATTTCTTTTCTCTCTCACTTCACCTGACAGGTCAAAAGCTTCAGCCATTGACTCAACCTTCCCATGTCCACTAAGATTAGCTACTAGCTGCAGGGTGTCTCTCAACAAACCCTTCATGCTGTTCAGAGACGATGGTTGCTTATTCAGCAAATAGTGCCGTAATTTTTTAATATTTTAGTTCTAAAGTGTATTAATTCAATTATCAAAGTAAATAGTAATTTAAACATTGTATTGAGGTTGTTTTCAGAATCATGCTGATCCTACATTAGCAAAATTATACGACATTCATGATACGTTAAAGCTAGGATGATAAATGCGTAATAAAAATTCTCTGAAACAACGTTAAATTTGTTTTGAGGAAAAAGTAAGTTATTTTCAAGATTTTTTTTTTTTTTTTTTTTTAATGTTGCCCCTACGAAGGAACTGGAGGACAAAATTAGCATTCTGAGAGAGCTATAGAACAACTATTATAGATAATTGGGGAATACCATGCATTATAAATAAATAGCGGTAGCTGCTTGAAAAAATTCTTCCTATATGGCCACTGATGATTTATTTTCAGGAAAACGGAAAAATAAATAAAGCAGAATATTCGATAGAAAATATATAATCTGCTTAACCACACCGAATCACTTAACTACTTCTCTGCAAAACTGAAAACTTTGAAAATTTGAAAACTCAAAATCAACCGAATCTCTATTTCGAAAAAAAGAAAGTGCTTTCGAAATAATCTTTCAGCAGCAATAATCTTTGATTGCTGCTGCACATTCCGGGTAAATTAATATTGAACTCTTGCTACAATTAAAGATTAAGAAATTCGAGGTAAATCACCGATAATAACTTTTTAAATAAGTTTTGCTTTTCGATTTATTTTTACTCTTAATAAAAATTATTCAAGAAAAAAAAAAAAAAACTTAGAGGTTGTGAAATACTGTGAATCCGTTGCTTCTCCAAGATTTTTCCAACGTCTGCCTTATTTGGGGAAAAAAATAACGAGTTGTTTAAAAGCTACCAAAAATGATAACTTCTAACTTAACTTTCAACTTTGTAACTCGTTACTTTTCCCATCTGGTCGCAATATTTTATATAGGTACCAGTACCTTTCTCCAGAATGTAATAAAAATTATGCAAGAAATATTTTTGCATGCTAAAATAATCTATCATTTAAATTTACTTTGAATGCAGAAATAAATTTTTGTAGCCCATATTGACGTCAAAGGACGGCGAAAAATTTTATTATTGGCTTCTGTAAATGGGCTGTATCCTCATCATCTGCATATGTCAAGAATAGATATAGGAGCAATCATTCGTCCTGAAAATAAACAGATCTACGAGATGCAGTAAGCCGAACGAGACTTCGAGCTTAGCGACTTCCAGTGGGGATCTTCATAGGATGCTATATTGGCAGTCAATCTGCTCGTGCCATTGCAGAAAAGCTGCAACACCTTAGATCAGCGATGACTGGTGTAATCGCCCTCCTGATAGCACAGTTGGTCGAATCGCCGTCCTCCCCACATTGGGTGGAAAAGATCTGAGTTTGAGTGCCGTCGATGTCGGGAAGGATTTTTTGGGCCTTTTTCTCAACGTGGCTGAGTTAGTCGGTCTCAGGCGAGGGTAGCATGGTTTTTTTTCCCCCTTTATCCCGGAAGCTCGGGTTTTTCGTCCAGTAAACAGAAAATTTACCTCAGAACACACGCAATTTACAGACAAGACAATATACAGGAGCAATGTGGCCTTAATCACTGATGTTCCTAAAACCCTACTGCAACAACAACAGCTGATGCAATCACTAAATGGAAACGTCATGGTACAATTGCAGTCGAAATGTTCGAGTAGAGTGCAAAAATTTATGGAGGTCCAACAGAGGCTGGCAAGGTATGCAGGGCAACAAAAAAGCTATAGTCAGTCAAATAACTTGTCGTACCTTGTTATAAATGAGATATTACAACCGGCAGCTGAATCCGTTTTCGCTGCCGTTAGCAAAACACAAGTGTGCATTTACATTGGGGTCAGGAACATCAACACTGGACAGTGGAGAATTAAAAAAAAAACGTTGCTGGTCTGACGAATCCCAGTTTTTGGTGTTTCAAACTAATGGGAGGACCAGAATAAGACGAAAACATGGACCCATCCTGTCAGCAATGCAGACTAGTGGTGGTGGTGTAATGTTGTGGGAGTGTTTCTTGGTGCACATTGGGCCTGTTGACCAGTAAAACAACATTTGGATGCCGCAGGTTATCTGGAAATTGTTTCCTACAAGCATCCTTTCATGGCTGCAGTGTATCCATCTGCGAATGGATAATGCGCCCTCGTTGGTAGCACAGTTGGTATAATTGCTGTCCTCCCCACACCAGGTGTGGAAAATATCTGTGTTCGAATCCCGTCAATGACGCGAGGAATTGTTATGAGCCTTTTCACAACATGGCTGAGTTAATCCGTCTCATGTGAGGATAGCGTGATGTTTTCTCCCCGAAAAATTGGGGTAGCAAACATCAAATTTACCACAGAATACACGCAATTTACCGACATAATATACAGTATAAGGCGCAGTATGTCCTAAGTTGCTGTTGCGCCTGAAACCCTACAGCAGGAACAATGGATAATGCACCATATAAGACCACAATTGTACAGAATTGGTCCAGGAACATGTGGTGGTGTCCGTCACCTTTTTTATTATTATTAGCTATATGGTGCAAGGAAGCCTGAGGCTTATACTGCGCCAGCAAAAAAAAAAAAAAAAAAAATATCACAATTACCCCGAGAGAGTCAGAAGTAGAAGGGAATCACCAAGAAAGAAAAGAATGATGATATCCGGCTCAGGACCCTGGGTGTGCCAAACCCATACTCACCAGATGTAAGCCCCTGGGGTTAATCTTATCTCAGTCGAGTTGAGTACCTGTCGAATGAGCTCTTCGGAGTAGAGGTCTATAACCATCCAATTTGTACCAACAGTGAGAAGCATTTGAGTCAATATGGACTAGCATACTTGTGGCACGCTTTTGACACCTCATTGCGCCCATGTCACAACGAATCCAATGTTCTGAGAACTGAAGTTGGGCCTACTCACCATTAGCTAATTAATGTGGCCACTTAATGTAGTTAAATGCAGGTCGCTATGTATTATGTATGCGGAATGATAACAGTTGTGTGCTTTTTTCTGCCAGCACAATTAAATAAAGCAGAAACAAAATAACTAATTTAGTTACTTTGTTTCTGCTTTAGTTGTTTTAAAATTTATGCGTTACTTCAATAAGGGTTCTTTACCGATTGTTTAGTTTTCTTCGCACAAGTCCAGTGGTAAGCGTGCATGGCCACAAGTAAGAATGCCCGCTGCCACTGGGAAAAAAAAAAAAATAATAATAATTGTCCATTGCGAATAATTGTCCAAATTTTCCGGTATGACAACCGGAAAATTTGGCTGTAAACTCTTCTGGCCTTGGCCATTTCGAGAATAAACAGAAATTTGTTTATCTCCAAGTGCATATTCTAAACTGTATAACTTGTTTTATTTAATATTAGTATTGAGTTTAATTAATGTAGTTTGTTTATTGCATTTGTTAAGAAAAATTGCTTCCCCCCCCCCTTTTTTTTTTAATCAGTTATCAACGAACTGGATGGATTAACTCGTGGCTGTCGAGATGACACTAATTATTCACCTCATCATAATACTCGTAGAGTTGGAAATCTTGCCAAACAAGCTGTTTTATTTTTGGAAGAAAAATTTGCAAGTCGGGACCCCCATTTACGAGCGATCACCTCAAAAGGGTCTACTTTAGATACAATTAGCTTTAGGAGTGAAGATGTTACCGACAACAAGGCAAGTGTTTGATTTTTTATAATCATTCTTGTAAGTGCTAATGAAATTTAAAGATATTATTAGAATTTTTATCATTCATGTAACATTTCATGTGTTTAAAATGTTGACTTTCAAATATCCACCATCTGCCTATAATCACCCGTACGGCTTCCTGAAAATCCAATCTTTCCTTATTTACTCACTTTATTCATCGATATATCCCCTCGACTTGTGCACCTGTGAATGGTGAGGGACCTTCCTATGATGATGCTGCTGTTCCTCCAGATTAGTCACGGGGATCCAGTGCCCACAGCCTAGATTTCAGCCTAAACTCATAAGAATCCGGTGTGTTTGTTGTGCACTGCAATCCATGGAAATTCGGAAAGGGAGGGGTCCTGCGGTATAGGAGATCCAGCTTCACCACGCAACTTTGGCATTTGCTTCAATAAGACGGGAGATACTGGGTCGGCTCGTCCGGGATAAATCGGCTAGTGAGTCCAACTGCAAGGGTAAATTGTGTCAGTGCCATGCCTCCACTCTCACAGTCCAAGGGATAGGATTCGGGCTCGCGGAGAGAGAGAGAGAGAGAGAGAGAGAGAGAGAGAGAGAGAGAGAGAGAGAGAGAGAGAGAGAGAGAGAGATGCTGGTATGGTGTTTGGGTAGCTGTGGTGTTCCGCTCCTAAACGCATTTAATGCTTGCCGGGTAGTGGGCGTTTCCTTTAGGTTCCGTGATGAATGGGGAGTCGGACACTTAAACAAATTAAATCAACTATGAATTCTGATATTCTGAATCTTTCTTCCGGGACTCAACGTGGTCTCCATCAGTCCATCACAAAGATATCAGATAATTCGCTCAGGTAATAAGAAACTCATAGGGAAAGAAAGTGTCGCATTTCTTGATTCAGAAGGGATGTCAGGCTCTTCTAAATTTGTAAAATAGCTGCGTTCTGGGAATATCCTCGTTAAAACTAAATGTGAGTATTAGTCAGAACAGTTCCTCCGAGCTACCTCTCTTGGAGAAATATCAATTATGCTAACAGCTCACACAGACACTCAATTTCTCCTCCTGACAGCAGCGAAACGAATACATATTTATAAATAGGGATGGGAATTAGCTCCCACTAGCAACCTTATCCTTACTTTCATTTCACCTTCTCGAAATTGTGCTCCCACCTGAGAAATGCACTTCAATAATCTTTGAAGCACCTTTTTTTTTTTTTTTTTTTTTTTTATGAGAACCCCAAACACGAGAGGTACTGGAACCTAGTACTTAGTACCGTGCTTGGGTTTGAGGTTAAGAAGACGAAAGAAGATATTTGTTGACATTGGACTTGAACTTCTGTAGATTGTAATTTTCAGGAAATACGTATGAAGGAAGGTTGTTCCAGAAAACGGCAGTTGAATGAATAAATGAGGAAGATGAAAAGTTGGTTCTGTGGGTTTGAAGTTGGACAGTAAATGGATGTTGGCTGGTGGCAGCACGTGTTTGGACTGTTTTGAAAGAGAGAGCAGGAATTATAGAAGCCAATTCAGAAGAACAGTGCCCATGGAAGTATCTGTAGAAGAGGCATGCAGCAGAAACAGTGCGTCTATGAGAAAGCGAGTGGAGAGACTCTGTTAGAGATGAATCATTAATTAACCTAACTGCCCTCTTCTGAATGGAATCAAGAAGCCGGAGAGAGGTTTTGGGGGCACCACCCAAGATATGGGAACAATATTCCATGGCAGGGCGAATTTGCGATTTATACAGAGTGAGAAGCTGTTTGGAAGAAAAGTAACGCCGAGAGCGAAAGAGAAAACCAAGTTTTTTAGATGCAGACGAAGCAATATTTGTAATGTGCTTGTGCCAAGAGAGATTAGAAGTCAGGGTAATCCCCAAAAGAGATATATCATTTTGCCTAGAAATCGGAGTGTCACTAAAGATAAGCATAGGAGTAGAAGAATCCTTTTTGCGAGATATAAGACAAGACTGAGTTTTAGAAGGGTTGAAATCAACTAAGTTGTCTTTGCCCCACTGGAGAATTACCTGAAGATCGGCATTTAAGGAATTGGTAGCAGATTTTCGAGAAGTTGAAGCTGATTGGGCAGGACAAGGTTTCTCAAAATGGAAAGTTGAATGCAATGTGCTATCATCGGCAAAACTATGGATAGGATTTCCAGTCAATGGAAGAAGGTCATTGATATACAAGAGGAAAAGAGTGGGGGAAAGAACTGAACCTTGGGGGATACCGGCATTAGTGGAGAAGTTAGAAGACAGAGAGCCATCTACCATCACCCTCAGTGAGCGATCAGAGAGAAAACTGGATAACCAATTACTAAAAACAGTTGGCAAACCATAAGATGGAAGCTTGTTTAGAAGACCTTTATGCCAAACACAATCAAAATCCTTTGAGATGTCAAGAGCAACTACTTGTGTTTCACCGAACCTTTCCATTGAATTAGTCCATAAATGGGTAACATAAGCCAGAATATCTCCAGTGGATCGACACTGACGGAATCCATACTAGTGATCGTTGATCAGACGGAAGGTTTCTAGGTAGTTTAAGAGTTGGCGGTTAATTGATTTCTCCATTACTTTAGAAAGAGTAGAAGTAATAGCAGTGGGACGATAATTGGATGGGAGGGATTTGTCACCCTTTTTAGGAACTGGCTGGATATGAGCAAATTTCCAAGCAGAAGGAAAAACACCTTTGGAATAAGAAAGTGAAAAAAGGCGGCAAAGAATAGGAGTAAGTTCAGGAGCACAGGTTTTGAGAACAAGTGGAGAAATACCATCAGGACCTGGAGCTTTCTTAGCATCAAGATTCATCAAAATCCTTCTGATATCCTTTTGACGGAAGACCACAGGAGGCATTGAATGGAGCGTGTTGGGAATGGTGGGAGGTGTTTTACCAAGATCATTAATACATGAGCTGGAAGAAAAATGGGATGCTAGCAGGTCAGCTTTATCCTTGGCTGAAGTGACAACAGAACCATCTGGTTTGGACAGAGGTGGGAGCAGAGATGGGCAAAAGTTGCGGCCAATAGCTTTGGCAAGAGACCAGAATGCTCGGCTACCATTAGGGCAAGAAGCAAGTTTTCTACTCTTAGCCTGTTCAAACTCTAGTTTGGACTGATTAATAACTGCTTTACAATTGTTGCGAGCTTTGGTGTAGGCAGAAAATGAAACTGAAGAATTAGAAACAAGCCAATTACGATATGCAACGTTCTTCTCTTGGACAGCCTTAGCACATTTATTGGAAAACCAAGGTTTAGATAAAGGACGAGATTTTAAAGTGGAGTGTGGGATAAAGGATTCCATTCCTGCAAGAATAATTTCACTGACACGATCTGAGCAAACGTTGACATCAGAAGTTTTGAAACAGTAATCCGACCAAGGAAAAGAAGAAAAGAAGTCTCGCAGGTCATCCCATTTCGCATTCTTATAATGCCAAACAACACGTGGTTGGGAATAGCCATGGGATAAAGGTTCCATTGGAGAAGAGACAATCACCAAGTTGTGATCTGAAGTGCCTAAAGGACCTCTCACTTCGACCGTGTACTTAGAACGGTTGTTTGTGAGAAAAAGATCAAGCGTATTGGCTGTATGATTAGGATTGTCCGGTATTCTTGTAGGTAAATGAACAATCTGTGCTATGTTATTAGTAATTGCAAAAGCCTCAGCATCTCGACCTGCTGGGTCGGTGTGACTAGAAAACGGAAGCCAGCTGGAGTTGTGAACGTTAAAATCACCAAGGAAAATTACTTCACTGTTAGGAAAGTTGGACTGGAGAAAGTCAAGTTTCAAAGAGAGGAAGTCAAAGAGCTCCAAGTGATTAGTGGAGTTGGGAGAACGGTAGAGACCACAGATGAATTTGACACAATGAGGTAGAGAGATTTTAAGCCAGAGAAGATCAAAGAGAGGAGATTCCAAATTGCCAAGTCTCTGACAGGGAATATCAGAACGGACATATGCACAAGTACCACCTTTGAGGCGAAAGGAATCATACAGTGAATAATTTGGGCATCTGAGATGAGCAGTAGATGAATCAGCCGATATCTGAGATTCTGTCAGAAAAAGTACATGGGGTTTGGCAGACTGCAAGTGGAAATGGACATCGTTGAGATTAGAATTGAGACCACGTATATTTGTGAAATGAATTAGGAAGTCCTTGGGAGGTTTAGATCTTTTCGCAGATAAGCTTGCTCTATTAGTTTGACAATTCATGGTGTATTCAATAGTAAGAAAAAGTAGGTGGGACATGCTGTATGAAGTAATGAAATTTTTGGATATGGCGTACATGTGGTAAGAATATACCCAGATCCTTGACATAACGTGGCCTCGACAATGCTCCCCGCATACACACTACTCGGACTCCCTCCAGTCACTATCTGGCAGAGTAGAGGCAGCAAGATTATACACTAGCTGATCCGGAAGCTTCCTAGAGAGTTACCAATAGGTTCAGTCCGGTGTACTAACTAGCGGCCGGCCTGCGAACACCGTTTTAGAGCTGTACCCTCGAAATGTAAGGAATATTGGATCTCGCCACGACGTTCATCATAACCTCAAAAGTCATCAATCATACTGCATGATGGAAGAGATAGGGAAAGGTTGGGAAAGATAGGGAAACGAGATAGGGAAAGATAGAGAAACCTGTACGTAAAGACAGCATTGACTCTCTCTCATGCAAATTCCTTGTGAATCACGCCGTCTGTAATGTTTGAAGCATACTGTACTTATAAACAATACGATGCTTACTATATCTTAATATAAATTAATATTAATTAAATACAGTGTTTAAAATGCATATGTTGTTAAGGAAATTTAGTGGTCAGGCGGGAGGGTGCGTGAGTACACGTGCTTTGAGTGACCGTGGTTCATTCCCGTGACTGCTAAATACTGTGATGTTTCTTGCATTCTCTGTATCCTCTGACCGTATGGTCGTCCCGTAGTATAAGGAAGAAATTTATTTATTTATTTTTAATTTCAAGTCTAACGTCTGGATAAAAAAAAAAAAAAAAAAATCTGCTTTTCGAAAGTCAGTGTTTCACACCAGTGGTACTGTTGAGATTATAGCCGAGAACATGTGGTGGGTTGATGGATAGTTGAAAGTTACAAGCAGAGAGTTGCTGAACAGTCGCTCTTCAGAGTGGGTCAAGGGGCTCTCGAGGTTCGGTGCTGGGGCTTCTCTTTCTTCTAATTTTCTTGAATGATATTGATGAAATAATAAAGGTATGATATTTAAATTTGCAAGTTGTGTGATTGTCGGAAGTGTGGGTGGGTAATGATGCAAGTCATGCTGGGCTCCTTCAGAATGATTTGTATAGGCCCCCAGATGACAGTCACATTTTAATGCTGCCAAATGTAAGGTTTTACATATAGGAAGTAACAACCTGATAATATCACACAAAAGGCAGAGAGTTTAAAAAAAAAACTGTTATATTAGGGCAACCTGATAATAATCTCATCTACCCATGTGTATTATGTCCATAAATCGGTATCTTTACCTATTTTGTTGGACGAAAAGCTCAAGTTTAGAGGGGAGGGGGAAAGACCTTGCTGCCTTCGCTTCAGACTGACTAAGCAGCCACCAAGTGAGGAGGGAAGCCATAAAAGTTCCTCGCGCCGTTGACGGAATCCAAATGTTGTGGAGAGGGTTAGGGCTGAAGGCTGTAAATGAGGAGAGAGATTGATTGTATCATTGTTAATGATATAATCAATCACGAACGTCACCATGCAGAGCAAGCAGGTGGCCAGGAAGTGCACAGTTCTGATCAGTAATTTAATTTGCTTTTGCTTCTAGGTAGAAGGAGGTTATTGTTCTATCATAAAATTTAATGATGAGACTGCGTTTGAAATATTGTGCTCAGGCTTGGGGTCCTCATCTGAAGAAAGATATTTAGCTCCTTGAAAGGACCCGAAGACAAAACAGTCGCCTTGTTAGAATTGCAGGTGGATGTATATCATATTACAGGTGCCAATTCTCCTTCGCCTCCCATCTATGCCGAATAAACCTGGTTCTCGTCTTTATTCATGTTTTGGACAGCATTGATTACCTCGCTAGTTTCTCTCCTTCCCCCTCCCGTACTCTTGGAGGAAATATTTAAAAATGAATTGGTGCTTTTAACATTAAAATATTAGAAGCACCAATATTGTAATATCTAAATCTAATCATCGCCTATTGTAATTTGTTTTCATAGATTTCTGTATATTTTGTGTTATTTGAAAAATATTGATGGCTGTTTTATCCTCCTAGCATATGAATGTAACTTTTTCTTTATCTGAATTAATAATAATAATAATGTACGTATAAGGAGAGACTAACGAAGATGTGAGTTTATAGAATAGTGTGCAAATACGCACGGGGGTGATTTTTTTTTTTTTTTTTTTTATTAAAATGGACACAGAAATCAGAGGTCTCTAAATGCAAATTATTGGTGGGGGGGGACTAACAGATGCCCTCCAAGAGAAACAGTTTATTCCAGTTTGTCCACTGGAATAAACTGACTCTCCTAGTGGTTGACGATATGATGAAATTTGGGTCTGGATCTGTAGTTTCTGGCAATGGAAAGAATATCATTGTTGGATATAGAGAAGTAGAGTAGAGAATTTTTTTTTTTTTTTTTTTTTTATGCAGCAGAAGCCTGTGTTTTTGCCTCTTTTGGTCATTATTAACACTAAGAACTTGTCCTTCATTAGTTAATTTTTTTATAGTTTCATATTTTATAGTATATTTCTAGTACAGCTGTTCTCCAATATCTTCTTATTCATAAAAAGGAAGGCAAATATTTTTACTGTTGAGTTATTAAGCTCTTCTCGTCCATTATGTTGTTGCTTTCTAAAAGTTGGACAGGACAAAAATTAATTATAATTAGTGCCAATATGGATCCGGCCACTGGAAATTTAGAAGAAGCATTCAACACTTACAACCGCATTCATGAACAAACTGCCAGGAAATATTCTCAGAAACTTATGCAGTTTCTTTTGACATTTTAAAAGCATTTTCATTCGCACAAACAACCAAAACTTCCAGATTGGTTACCAACAGTTTCTTAAATTGCTTGCAGTGATTGTATTGACTTTCCTTGCGTTAATTATTTAGAAAAGGTTTGAGGTTCGATTTCTTAGGTATATGGAAGAAATTCTTTTTAAGGGAATTTCTCATCGGGCGCTGCATTTATTCGAACAAGTTAGTTTCCTATTTCCCACCCGAAAACACGATTTTTTTTGGTGGGAAATGGGAAACTAACATTACTTCCTCGTCTCTTATCTTAAACGAATTCTAGATTCCTAAATCTTCAAACTGTTCTCCCCTAGGAGATTGATAATACACTGGTGTGCAAAACTTAAGGACCAACACTTTCTAAAGGTTACAACCACAGAATCTTTACTTAAGGTACTCTTTACTGATGAGAGTAGATTCTGGACGTCAGCTAATCTGGCGAGAGGTTAGCACAACTTATCACCCCGCAAGCATCACTGAAAATGATCGATATGGCGGTCGAGGTGTTCTCATCTGGGGAGTCGTTATCTTGGATGGACGTACACAACTCCAGATACTGGACGGCGCTACTGTAACCGGTGCACGCTATTGCACTGAGGTAATCCTTCCCCATGTGCGTCTGTTCCGAGGTGCCATTGGCCCCGAGTTCTTGTTTATGAATGATAACGGTACACCCCATCGCACTGCATATGCTTTTGGAAAGTGAGGACATTGTTCGTATGGATTGGTCTGCCCGTTCTACCGATCTAAATTCCATCGAACACATATGGGACGCTCTTGGGGGAGATGCCTAGCGGCACGTTCACACCCACCAGAAAATGTTCACCAGCTGAAGATGGCGCTGACAGAGGAATGGACGATGTTACCGCAAGAACTTATCAACATCATTGTTCTAAGTATGGACAGGCGGTGCAAAGCCTGCATCGACATTAGGGGTGGCCATATATGAGGACCACCTCTTCCCTGTGTTCCATCTTTGGCAGTGATGCATCTGTATCATGGCAGCCAGTGCTATGTTGCCATTTTTGAATAAAGTCCCTCTGTACCGTTTTGTTTCCGTTGTTGTCTCGGTGTTGTTTCCTTCATTATTTCTGTACCTCACGTGGTTCCTTTGGTATGCTTTTCCCATATCCAAGCCATTCCTCTGAGAAGCTACAGGTGAAAACCTGACTAGTCCTTAAATTTTGCACACCAGCGTAGTAGTAAAACTCAATCCCATATTATTTCAGTCCTGTATACGTTACTCAATCCTCTACTATCGGATTTTAAAAAATAATAAATAAATAAAATTACCCATCCCTTCGATATTACTCAGATCTCTAGAGTAAGACGAGATGAGATTTTTCAAATTAAAGTAACCTTAGCCTCTAACCTTGCTTTGCATAAACATATCATATCTATAGCTAAATACAGAATAACAACTGGGAATCCAACTCTTACGTGACTGCAGTGTTGTTCGATTATAAAGTCGAGCTAAGACAGGCACGTAATTTTATTTGCAAATCAAGAAATAAATGTATATATTTATTGCTTTCTCGCTCAGCAGGTTGCTGTCATGTCTCTGGCATTGTGTTCTCCTAACACACTGCTACTTCGCCTTCTGGTGCGGCAATCGTTGGTTACTTATGTGACCCGTTAAATTCCTCAGATGAAGGCTGGTGTTTATACACGTGGCGATGGTGGTGGCATGAGTCAGAAGAGATCCGGATCCCCTAGTTTGGCGATCCTTTTTACTGCGTCTTTAATTGAAAGTTACCTTAGTCACTGCATAATTGTACCAGCGTGTGAAATGCTGTCTGTCAAACCGTCGTACCCCTTCGGATTCTGCCTCCTTTTTCACAACCGTTCGTGACCTGCGAATGCTGTGTGGTATTTCTGCGGCAAACCTTGAAAGGTCTGCGACCCGAGCAAGTAGCTTGGTCACCCTAGCAAGTTGGATGGAATTAGTATGAGGTTTGTGACCCGGCGTGGCTTGCGGGCATGCTAGTTTTGTGTCACTAGACCTTTAGATGTCGCTGTCGAATAGGAATGACTCAGCCACTACAAAGCATTCGTGTCTCTGTTTTATTTTTGCGAAGGAACAAATATTAAAAAAAAAAATTGTAGGAAAGCATAATTTTAGCACAGTGACGTCGATAAAGATCTTTTCCCCTTCTCCCTTCATAAAGTAGCTTCTAAATCTCGGCCTAAAAACAATAGAACGATTTAGCTTGGTAATCCGCTTGGGATCATAGAGTTCATTTGAGGAAAGGCATGTCACTTCCGTTAACTTAACATGTGATGTAGATTTTCCCAATTTCTTTAAGTCATACTCTTTTAATTCCTGTTGTAAACATCCATGAGTTAAAGGTATTTATTTATATTAAGAAATTTTATCAAGGAACACAAAAGTAAATTACTGCATGAAGTTCAAGCTTAGTTTAAATCAGCGAACTTCAGCTTTGCGGGCGATATGAAATTCGGAAAGTCATATCACAAATTAGCAGCAACTTACAAGTACATTGCAGTGTATCGCCAGATTTTCATTGAAAGTCAACCTAGACAAATCGGAACTTACTGGTTTGTCCTTTACAAAAAAATAAAAAAACATCTCAACTGCATCTTATGTTGTACTGTTCTCAGCATATACATTTCATAAAGTTCTTGAAGTTCTCATCGACCCCAAAACATGTTGCCGTTAAGACTATGTGCAAGTTCGTACTAGTAACATGGAAAAGAAAAATCGATCTGCAGTAAATTGGACGTCAGCTACTCCCAAAACGATTGATTATCGCATTTGTTAAGTTCGATAGAATGTTTGCATACGAACTATAGTTCCTCCATGCAGATAGTCGACCAATTTAGGCTTCAAGACAATATTTAACAGGATTTTTTCTCGCCATCTTATTGCAGCACTAAGAATGATGATGGGGCATCACGACTCCTAACTTTTGACAGGAGTGCCAGTGGAAAATAACTCTTTGTGCACTTTGTGGGCCTATCTTCCCGCAGCAACCTACCACCCACAAGCTAAGGCGACCTGACCTATTTATTGTGATGCAAATGCTACCCAACATCCAATCTAGAAGCTGACTTGAATTCATGGACTACCTACCTACCTAAAGGAATGCATCCTCTATTATTGCCCAACTTTCAAATTATGGTGCATCGCTGTGACTTTATCGGAGCTATACTTGTGTATACTCTAGGAAGCCTTCCTTAAGACTTTTTAGGTTGCTGATGACACTGTTGGCTTATTGCAACTTATATTCATGATTCGACAAATTCGGTCACCTATTCGTCATTGGCAACTGAGAAATCCATCACAAAGACCAGTATTTTACAGGTTAATCTAGCAGCTAGGAGATTGAACCTGCGAAGTCTTTGTTTTAGGATAACTTGGTTTGTGTCTTGCCAAGGATTGGCGCGAATTTCGACAAAGATACAATACGGTGGATTCTTAAAACGGACACCAAACTGTCGGCAGCATTATCAATTTATATATGATCAGGGAGAATATAAATAAATATTCGAAGACTATTCATTCAAGAAAAGGCACTATGGCATACACGATAACATTGGTGTTCGTAACCTGAGGATTGACGTGATGATTCATAATCTCTCTTCTTGGTTTTTTCGATTTGTGTTGTTGCGATATGACAACAACGCTGGTGACAATTAATTTATCGTTTATAATTAAATTAATATATAGAGAAAAGTTAATCACTTAAAGAAATATAAAAGGTTTTACCTAATTATTAACGAACATTCCAGTATCACAGGTTGATTAATTACTGGCTCCTTTTGGTAATCGGCATTAATTTAACATGCAAGCTTTTCACCTCATCGCGTGACATGAGGGGAAGAGTTTTCCTCCTTTAGCGTGCCCCCATCTGGTGACAGACTTTTAGCAGGTGACGCCTAGATTTTGAAAAAAAATTTCCGAGTCCTTAATATTGCTGAATGTAATGCAATACTTCCGACACTAGCCGCTTCAGATGAGTGTCAACACCAAAGCTCCAAGACCATCAGACCCAAAGACATACAAATCAAAGGAATCCTAAGAGCTTGTGCACCCTGTTGTTATTTTTGTAAACGCATTCAAGTTAGTCCCAGATTTACTTAACCCGAGTTACGTTAATTTAAATTTTTTTCGTAAAATCATAAAGATACTTGCTGTATAATCTTTAAGAGTGAAGTCGAATGAAGGAACAATAAGTATAAGTTTTTATTTTCGTTCTCATACAAACTACGTTGGATAATAACATGAGGCGTAACTAGAATGTTTGTTTGTTTTGTTATTTGGATTTTAGGAGCATTAGCAACTAAGGCCATATTGCTCCGGGATATGCAGTGGTCATTCCCTGACCTTTCCGCATCCTCCGTATTTGGTGGTGACGGGCTCGAACCCCGGTCTAATCAAGAAGCGTGTGCTACGCACTGCTGCTCCTTCCCACCTGGCTACGGAGGCGCCTAACTAGAATGTAGATAAATAACTAGTAACATTTCATTTTATGCTTCAAAAATTCTGAAGAAATATTCGGCAACATGATTTTGAAACAGGTGAACTACGTCGAAGCACTTCAGAGAAACCCCCACAACGTTCAAGCCACGTGAACTGTGTCCCATCGCTATTTCTTCGGAGAATTACACTCTAGCCCAGTGGTTTTCAACCTTTTTTTTTAATAACGGCACCCCTAAGTATGAATTACTTACCGTGTCGTTATTAAATTATATATATATATATTAAATATATATAATATTAAAAAATATATATGTTATATGATATTTATTGCAATAATATAATTATAAAAATTACATTTCATAATACAAATTATATATACAGGGTGCCTCAAAAATATTGGTACAAACGTTTAGGGGAGGTAGGTAACATCTAAAGGAATGTGAATCGCATAGGAACCCATAACCGGAAACGTCACCGTAAGTCGTTAATCTTTATCTATGCCTTTGCCCACGTCTTTATGCAGTGCTGCCCAAAGTAGCCCACAAAGAAAAAAAGTGTACTGTCAAACAGAAGTAGTAATGTCATTCAAAAAACATGATCAGCAGGAACAAGTTCTAGATATAATTCTGTTAATCTGGACTGCGCTGTTCATCAGTTCGCGAGAGAGAAAATTTCTGGTTTACTCATTCAAGCAGTAGTCGCACGAAGAGCATGTATCGATTTACGAACTGTGAGCTGGCAGACATGCACCTAGTGTATGGATTAGCAAAGGGCAACGGACGAGCCGCTCAACGAATTTATGGAGAACGCTTCCCAACAGACATGTACCGGACCACCGTTTGTTTGCGCGTGTGCATCAAAATTTGTGCGATTATGGGTCATTTAGAGGTAACAGGAGTAGTGCGGGCAGACCACGTTCGACGCGAACTTTGATTCATTGTGTGGTTTGACCAATTATCTTAAATACGTACACTTTGGGTTTGATTTCCTTAATAGCCCTTATAAAGCCTACACGGCGCACGAAATACATGTAGACATGTGCGATGGTTACAGAGCAGAAATGTGTGTAATATTATGTTCCTGCAGTGTGTGTGTTGTTTCTGGCCGTTTTGTCACCAGGCAGGCGATCACCTGGAAAGACTGCCCAGTGTCCGTCTACACCACGAGGAGGTAGGCCACAACTACGCATGTACCATGGCCAACTCGACAGTCACGCACTGGATGGCTAAAGAGAATTTAGAGCCATTCAAACACATACACAAGTCATTCCCAGGAGACAGCAGAAGACGGAAAAATAAAGAGAATAGCATAGAGTAAATAAATTAAAAAATAATAATAATAAATAAAATAAAATCTTTATCTATGTCTTTGCCCACGTCTTTATGCAGTGCTGCCCAAAGTAGCCCACAAAGAAAAAAAAAGTGTACTGTCAAACAGAAGTAGTAATGTCATTCAAAAACATGATCAGCAGGAACAAGTTCTAGATATAATTCTCTTAATCTGGAGTGGTATCAGAAGTCACTGGTTGATGACGGTATCACTGTGCAGAGGGCACGAAATACATATCAGTTTTTACAGTACAATAATATGCGTTTTTTTAATACCTTTTGTTTTCTTTTCTTATGTGTCACTCCGACTACTTCGCCGCTGTCCCCAGGTAAAGTTTTTAATTGTTATGGTATATAACTATTTTTCTGAGGATATTATGTGGTTTTTGGAATTTTGCCATATCAGGGATATAGTAGCAATATTTTATTAGTCATTCCCGAGTTCCGTAAAAACGACTTACGTAAGAAATCCTGGAATGTCTCTCTTACGTATGTCGGGGACAGACTGTAATTAATTGTTTACTAAATTCACCAATTCTTATTACTTTCTTTCGTAATATAATTGATTGACAATATATCGATTTATGAAATTCAAAATGTGAAGGCGTTAGAGTACCTTATTAATTTTTGTGAACGTTGATCATAATTTATGAGACCAGTATTAGTAATGGCCGCATGGTGCAAGAAAGCCTAGGGCTTTCTTGCACCATGCGGCACCAGCCAAAAAAAAAAAAAAAACGAATAAAACCATGATAAAAAAAATAATAAAAATAATAAAATAAAAATAAATAAATAATAATAATTAATAAAAGAAAAGGAAATTAAACCTATAATCCTATGCGCTTCCCTGACCCGAAGGTACTATCCAGATGACCTTTGAATTTCCCCAAACTGTTAGCCTCTACCACCCATGTAGGCAACTTATTCCAGTAATTTATAACTCGCTGGCTAAAATAAAACTTCCTGCAGTCCAATCTAAACATTTCCCCCCCTGTAACTTGAATTTATGCCCCCTAGTTCTAGCATCATTTATAATCTTGAAAATTTTGTCCTCATTCATTTTACTGATGCCTCTCAGAGCCTTAAACACCTGAATCAAATCTCCTGTAAGGTATCTAGTTTCCAAACTCTGCAACCCACATATTCCAAGTCTTTCTTCATAAGGACGCCCTTTTGCCGATCTCACCAGGCAAGTTACCCGTCTTTGCACCCTTTCAAGATGCTCGATGTCTTTCTTTAGTTGCGGTCTCTATACTTGAACACAGTATTTCAAGTGTGGTCGAACAAAAGCCTTATACAATGGGATTATCACGTCCCTATCTCTACTTGCAAAAGTTCGATAGATCATCGATAGGACACCATGGGCCTTCCTTCCAACCTGTCTACAATGCTCAGAGAATTTCATGTCTGACCGTATCGTAACACCCAAGTCCCTTTCCTCCAGTACTGGGTTTAGTTGAACTCCACCAATTGAATAAGTTATTTTGGGATTACAGTTTCCCATGTGTAGTACCTCACACTTTGTTGGATTAAATCATAGCTGCCATTTTTCTGACCATTCCTGAAGTCTATCTAGGTCTCTCTGAAGCAGCTCAGCTTGACAGTGATCATTAACTACTCTACCAATTTTAACATCATCCAAATTTAGACATCACGCCCTCTATCCCTTCATCGATGTCGTTTATGAAAATTAAAAACAACAGTGGTCCTAATACTGATCCTTGGAGAACCCCACTTCTTACATCAACCCAATCTGAGGAATAGCCATTTATCACAACCCTCTGCCTCCTGTCCTGAAGCCATCCTTCTATTGATCTAAGGATTTTCCCAGTGATTCCAACCTGTTCCAGCTTATAAAGCAACCGGTCATGTGGGACTGAGTCAAAAGCTTTGCTGAAATCTAAATAAACAATGTCGAAATTATTCCCTAAATCCAGCTCGTGAGTGACCCTTTCAAAATAGCGAACCAGATTTGTTAAACACGATTTTCCCTTTACAAAACCATGCTGAGTATCCTTGAGAATTTCAATTCGATCCACATGATTCTGAATTCCACCCTTGATCATTGCCTCCATGATTTTCCCTACCACTGAAGTCAGACTGACAGGTCGAATTTCCCACTTCACTCTTAGAACCACCCTTATGTATGGGAGATACATTGGCACTTTTCCAAGGGAATCTCCCCAGAGTCTATAGTTATGCTCGCATAATTAGCCTCAATGGTTCAATGCACTCACTTGCCACCTCCCTTAAGATTATAGGGTATATTCCTTAAGTTTTTTCATTAAATAATCTCGCGAAATTTCAGTATCATTAATTACATATTTTTCAACTTCACTCCCACAATTTCCCATTGCCACAAAAGGTTTTTCATTTGTAAATATCGATGCAAAATAACTGTTGAGTTAATCTGCAACGGCAGCTGGTGTATTTAATACTATCCCCTTTCCCCTACGTAAAGGTCCGATCTGGTTTGTCCTGCTCTTCTTGGCATTTATATATGTGAAGAATTCCTTATCCCCCCCCCCCCTTTGCTCTGTTTGCTAGTGATTTCTCATAAACTGTCTTTGCCTGTCGAATCTTTTCTGTGGCTGTATTACAGATCATCTTGTAGCTGTTATAGGCTTCAGTACTTTTTATTGCTCTGTAACCTTTCCATGCCACCTTTTTCTGCTCAAGTAATGTGGCAAGTTCACTATTCATCCAACTTGGAACCCTCCTCGTGGAGTATTTTTTTAATGATAAATGTGCATTCAAGGCATCTGTGATTAATGTTTTAAAAGCGTACCACAGTTCAATGGTACTCATTCTCTGCGCGATATCTAGGCCATGTAATAGTATTACTATTAATAATAGTAATAGAGGCCATGTTAATAGTACCTTAAGGCATCGTAATTTCCTTTTCTGAAATTAAAACCCATTCCTTTGCCTTTTACTGCTGCTACCTCTCTCATCATCATCCACCGTAGAACTCCGTGATCACTTCCTGCTACTGGTTCCTCTGCTGTCAACTCTGTTATGTTATCTGATTCATGGGTGATGATGAGGTCTAGGATATTCTTTCTCTAGTACTTTCCCTGACATGTCGATACAAATAACAGTCCAGTTGATTTAAAAAAATTTTGTTCCCCGTGTCGAGTTTCCTTCCCATTTACTCCAATCAATTAGAGGCAAATTGAAATCACCCATAATAAGACATTGATGCTTACTTTCCCATTCCATTTGCATGTAGAGGCTTTCATCATAATCTTCACAATCACCTGGTCTGTAGATTACTCCTACTCGCATTATACCTTTGTTTCCAACTATCTCACACCATACAGATTCTATATTAGCATGTGAAACATCTGAATCCGGGAAAGCTATCGTCGCACTCAGGCTGCTTCTGATAAGAAGCATTACCCCACCACCCCTTCTATATACCCTATCCTTCCTAAATACATTATACAAGCCGTACTGAAACTCATCATCCCCAATTTCCCGGTGGCACCACGTCTCCGTAAGCCCTATTATGTCACCGTTACTTGTTTTAACCCGCAGTTCGAATTCGCTCATTTTATTGACGACACTTCTAACATTATTATATAAACAATTAAGACTTATTGTTCTTGTATATTTAACAACCCTAACACAACCCTTGAATTTTTTTAGGCTCTCCTCCCTGATATTAGCTACCCGCTCACTTGAAACGTTTCTGCCCCCAGAACATCTAGATAATATGTCCAGTTGGGGTAACAGATAAGAACTCTTGAGGTATGTGCAAGAGTTACTTTGACCAATATTATCAGATAACCCGCAGTATTACCCACATCCCCCCCCCTAACTAGCGGTTTCCCTGAACCTTTAAGGTATCCTCAATAATACAGGCAAAAACTTTTGCACCACCTTTGTTTAAGTGTATCCCGTCTCTACAAAACAAATTTCTTCTACCTACAAGTGTGGGCCATGTTGATAGAAATTTCCCCCCTAAAGCCTTGCAGAGTCCTTCAAGTCTTGAGTTAATCTACAAGGCTTTTAACATATAATCCCCCCCTATGTGATGTTTTAAATGATATCAGGAGCTATAAATTTACTTTTAAATAAAATGAAAGAAATATTGGTCAGAAAGTTGCAGTTTTGTCCCTTCAAATATCTTACTGTTGTGTTACTATAACCTTGTGCTAAACCGACCACTCATTTTGTGGATACATTATATCAGTGGTGTTCAACCTTTTCCCATACATGGGGCCATATTCAAAGTTAATTTGTTTCGCGAGCCGCACTGAGTGATTGGAGAAAAAATTGTGTTACATTTTCCATATCTTGTTACATGTAAAAGGAAGTTTCTATTTTCGTGTTACTGTTTTTTATTTTCAGGTTATATATAAAAAATACAAATTCCCAACACATTTATGTGCAACAGATTTATTTAGTGAACTAAAATGCTGTTTTAGTTCTTTCCACGCGGGCCGTATAAAAATTATTCGTGGGCCCCAGATTGGACACCACTGCATTGCAGTAATGAAGAATAAAAATTGAATGCCATACATTAATCTACAAGCATTATACATTATCAAAGTTGTTATTCTTGACGAGGAATCGCGTTTATGGTATTAACCAGAATTAAATTAATATTTCATTTGCGAAATTAACTGCGCAACTTGGCGACAAAATTCTTTTAGTCGCCTCTATTGTGGAATGGTAGATTACAATAGCAGTACAGTATTATAATATAAGCAGTATTATAAGTTTCACAGGGTGTAGTTTTTGTGATGTGGCGGATGTAAGAGTTTCTTGCAGTGCATTATTTTTTGGTATGCGTGATGAAATTTCACTCTGGATGTTAAACAGTTACCTTTTTTTTTCTCTTTTTTTTTTTTTCTAATGTTCGATTTTTTAAAATGATAACCCCAAACACGAAAGGAATTGGAGTAATATTTTTGTACCGTAAGAGAGTTGAAGGCTAAGATGACAATGATATTTTCTGTAGATTGTAATTTTACGGAAATGCATGAGGAGGAAGGTTGTTCCAAAGAGCAGAAGTCGAAGAGATAAATAAGAAAGAGGAAAACTTCAGGGTTGAACTGTGAATGATTGTTGGCTAGATGATGCATGTATTCAGACTGGTTTGAAAGAAAAAGGTGCTATTACAAATGCTAATTCAGAAGAAAAGTGCCAATGGAAATATCTGTGATAGGGAGTGGAATGTGTTTGTGACAGCACATTAATTAACCGGACTGCCCTCCTCTGGATAGAGCCGGGAAGTTTAAAAGAAGTTCTGTAAGGGGAGGGGAGGGACTCTATTTCTTGGTAGGCGAATTTTTGATTTGTATAGGCGAGAAGCTATTTAGAAGAAAAGTAACCACGTCAGCAAAGATAAAATCTAGTTTTTCGATGTAGAAAATAGTAAGCAATATTTGCGAAATATGTACACCAAGAAAGGTTTTGAGGTCAGGGTTATCCTAGTAAAACATGTAATCTTGAACTCTGATTGTTATTGAAAATGAGCTTGGGTGCAGTAGACTCCTTTAAGAAAAAAAGAAGGCAGGGCTGGGTTTTAAAAGAATTACCTGGAAATTAGCGTTTAAGGAACTTGTGATGAATATTTCAGACGTAGTAGCTGTTTGTGTAGAGCAGAATTTGTTGAACTAGAAAGTCAAATTCGGTCATCAACAAAACTGTGGATAGACTTCCAGTTACTAGAAGGAGGCCATTAAGATACAGTAGGAAACGAGTCCTGCATTAGTTGAGAAATTTAGAAGACAGGCCCATCACCGAAGTGAGCGATCAGAGAAAAAAAATCAGAAGGAATATCATAAGATGGAAGCTTGATTGAAGAATAAGAACATAGAAGACCTTTATTCCAAATGCGAACGAAAGCCTTAGAAATGTGGAGAGTAATCTCTTGAGTTTACCCTACCTTTTCCATGTGATTTACTAAGAAATGAATAACATCAGCCAAGATACACTTGTAGATCGACACTGGTGAAATTCATATTAGCGATTTGTTAATTTTGTTGAAAGTTTCAAAATTGTGTAAAAGGTAGAGGTTGTTGAATTTTTCCATTACTTTGGAAAGAACTAAGATACGCGAGTAAGATAGTCTAAAAAGACGACATAAGAGCAGAAGCACGGGCTTTAAGGACAGATGAAGAGATGCTGTCTGGATCTGGAGAATTTTTTTTGGATCGAGATTGTTTAGGATTCTTCTGATTTATTTCTGTATGAAAATCAGGGGCGTCATGAATGGAATGTGTTAGGTGTAGTGGAAGGTGATTTACAAATGTCATCGATGAAAGAGCTAAAGGAATAAAAGTAAGATGCTAATAATTCAGCTGTATCGTTAGATGAAGAAGCAATAGAACCATCTGGATGTCCAATAGCTTTAACAAGAAGCAAGTGTTCTGTTCGTACCCCTTTCAGAATCGACTTTTGATTTATTACTATTATTTATTTCATTTATTATTATTTTTTTTTTTTTTACAACTGATGCGAGCTTTAATGTAGGCAGAAAATGAAGCTGAAGATTTAGATACACGCCAATTGCGATATGCCATATCGTTATCTTGAATAGTTTGGCACTTTTTAGATAAAGGTTGACAGCGAAAGGATTTCTTCCCTTCAAAAATAAATTTCAGTGATGCGAGCTGGTCAAACATTGGACTCAGAAGATTAAAAACAGTAGTCCAACGAAGGAAACGAGGAATATAAATCACTCAGATCATCATCTGTTCGAATTCTTATAATGTTAAACAACACGAGGTTGCAAACGGCCATGGGATGGAGGCTCTGATGAAGACGAAACCGTCATCAAATTATGATCTCAGGTGTTTAGAGGACAACTAACATTAACTGTGTATTTTGAATGGTTGTTGATGATGAAAGGATTAAGTTTTCGGTGTGTCATCATTGCTGGTAATCTAAGTAAATGTACACGTTATGTAAGGCCCTTAGAAATACAAGATGTTCGCCATCTGTACAAGTTGAATTGTGAATTAAAATTACTTTTATTAATCGAAGTTAGGATTAAATATTTATTTTTTCAAAGAGTAAAAATGATAAGGGATTATTCTCAGATAAACTACAAGGGAAATTTAGTGTTAAAAAAATATATAATTACAGAAGAGTGAAACGACATAAACCACATCTGGCGCTTAAGACAGAAATTAACTGGGGTCCATAATGCCCAACTGGTGAAAGAATATATTATTAGGTGCGTTGCCCCATTGCCTTATATGCTTCGGTCATTTGGTCATCAGCTCCAGAAACTTACGTCAAAACCTTCCTAAGCATTGAATATTGGCTCCTTAGGTTTATTCTAATTTCCCTTCACTGTATCAAGAGGCATTTTGTGTGCAAATATGGAGTGGACACCTTGAAGTTTATTATTATCAGGACAAATATTCATAATACTGGCCAAGTTACTGACAGGTAGATATGATGCGCCAGTCCTATCGGGCGTCATCTCCCACCCACGAAGTCTGAGGCAATCATGCAGTCTCCAAATCAAACCACTCCGGTCCAACCTAATCTCCTTGAAAAGCTTTAACAAGACGTTCTCGCTTAATACAATGGAAATCCTGAACGGTTTCAAGTAAACTGCGAAAAAGTATGCTCCAGTAAGACCTACAGAACGACTATCTTCCAACAAACAACTGAGTCACAACAATACTAACTAGAATCCATAGCCTCTTGCATGCGGTGCAAGTAAAAATTGAGTTGGGAAGGCAGCCCTAATGCGCAGTTCTTTCAAAATCTCTGCCGTGGTTTTGGAGGTTGACTGACTAGAAACAATCTTTTTGCTTCTCGCTGTTATGCTGCCATCAAGCAGTTCGTTCTGGAAGTTTGGTAAGCTTTACATGTTATAGATACTTCTCTTTAAGACACCCAGCACGAAGGACATTTTTTTATTTTTAAACTGTCAATTTTTTGTAAATTTATTCTATAAGTTATAGAATAGAGTTATAATATAGGGTTATAATTTTATCTTCTAGCTTGCACGCTGTACAAGGGGCGATTGTAAGTAGCAATCAATTGAATAAATAAATAAAAACTAGTTGTACCCGGCGTAACAAACGCCATCTTTCTGATTATGGCGTAAATAGTTTAATCTAGATCCTTCAGTCTTGTTTAGCGGTGATATAATTCTACAGCAGTCACCTGTGGGATATATGCATATGTCTCTATTTGCAGGTGGTTCCCCATCTTCTTCAACATATATTTATTCGATGTGTTTAACTCATGTCTCCAATATCTTGAATTGCAATACTCACAGTTGTAATACACATTTCCTATCTCATGCTCTTCCACATTAATTACAGCTTGTTGATTATTCGCATCCGGTACTTCTATTTGATTAGTCCCGGCGTTTCGCTCGTCTTCTCATTTCCAATCTTGCTTCACTTTCTTCAATGTTTTCTGTCCGCCTTCGTAGTCGTAGAGTCTCGTTTCGGTCTGTAGATCTCTCCTCTAATATTTCATTAGCATTTCTTCTACATTTTCTAAAAGTTCTTACACACTGTTCAGCCATTTTTACACTTCTTAAAACCAGGGGCGGATCGTTGGTAGGCACTGCAGCACCCCCCCCCCCCCCAGCTTTTTAAATGTAAATATATAGTCAACGGAGTTATATGAAATTTTGTGAAGAACAATGCGACGCAATGAATATTTTTATTAACAGGTCCCGCATATAGTATACCCATCCTCTATTCCCAATAATCATTTCAGTAATAAACGAATTAAAACACGAAATCGTTTTCAACTTTGAAGTGTAACCGTAGATCAGTGGTTCTCAAACTTTTTAATGTGAAGACACCCTAAATCCATTATGAAAAATTCCCAGCATGTGGAAGGGCAATGAGGAAATTTTCATTTTTGAAAAATGCATGAAAAAAAAAAAAACGTTTGGCTTTTGGTACAGGATTTTTAAACAAAAAAATTTTTATTTAAAAATTGGCCTCATACCGCATTTTATGCACAATTTATATATCTCTAAGAATAATAAATTGTATGAAAAAATCTAAATTAAAGAAATAATATTCGATTGTTTTTTCATAGTTATTTTAATGTTTTAGAACAATAAGTACATTTTCTAATTTATATCCAGAAACTAAAATAATTAAAAAAAAAAAAAAAAATACAAAATTATATTGAAATTTTATTAATTTTAGGGAGGAAAAAAAATTCTTATTACAATAAAAATATATTCTTAAAAAGAGAACAAAACATAAAATAATTAATGTGAAACATGTGCTTGATGCGATCTACACAGTTCGTTTATATTCGGGCGTATTTTAGACAAACAAACTCGCATTTCATTTTCATCCGACTTCAGTCTTTCCCTCTTTTTAGTTTTGATATTAACGAGCGTATAAAACCCGAGTTCGCACAAGTACGAGGTAGAAAATTGTACCAAAACTTGAAGTGCTCTGGCTCCAATGTTTGGATATTCCTTTTTAATTAATATGCAAAAGGATTAGAGTGAAATTTCAGAGTATTTTAATCGCAACGTACGGTCATTGCGAATTTGTGTTAATTCCTCTTCTTCTTTAAGGCTTAACTCCAATTTAATAGATTCAACAAACGGATTTCGTATCCAGTCAAAACTGTTGATAGATATATCAGGAAAATAATGACAAATCTGTTCTTCTAGTGATGACGACCTTTTGTAGCGACGGCCACGATGTAAGCCGATGCTAAATTCGACGTCACCGTACCCCTATAAAGAGTAAGCGGCAGCCCAGGGTGCCGCGGTACCCACTTTGAGAATCACTGCCGTAGGTGGAAGTGTGTACTACACAGTTCCAGATTTTGGTCCCAGTGGTTCAGTCAATGCCTAGTTGGCAGGTTGGCAAACGCATTTTTTAGAGGTTTCAAAACGAGGCAAAGGAACTGCGGGGCGAGCAGTGCTGATTTGAATATTTCACCAAACTTGAATGAAAAAGTTATTAATCTATTTTCAACAAATGAAAACCTTAGAATGGATTTTATTTTTAAATAAAATTTCGAGATTACACAAGTCTGTTAATGGTAAGTGTCCAGTTAATGTATTGTGGTATTTTTAACTTGCTTATTATTATTACTATCAATGTCTACATGTCTAAGGTAATTCAATGTAATTTTAAGAAGCAGCACCTCCATACATCAGAGTCACGAGCCGCCACTGCTTAAAACTTAGAACGGTTTATTAAAATTGAAGACAGATAAAATAAACATACATCGATAGCTTTCCGGCATAGGTTGAAAGGTGAACCGCCTGAACGAGTGCTGGCAACAATTAGCAGTCGGAAAATTTGGGGAGCATTCCTAAGCGTTTTATATATATAGATATTCGAGCACTTGTCCCACTTAGTCATCAGTGCCATCATACTTTTGTAAAATTTGGAGGCATTGCTATGCGACGGAGTTTCAATGTACCATTTTAACTGCATTGTGATCACCAAATCAGTTCCCTGCCAGATGGTTTTTCATTTTTAAAATGCCCGAACAAAGAAAAATCAGGCGAGGCTAGTAGGAGCTCATGTTCACGAGCCGATTTGCATGTTGTGTAGACTGAAAAACCCGGAATAACTCACGACTGACTGCAGCTTCAAAGGACTTTAGAAATTCCTCCAGTTGTAGACGGGAATCGAACCCAGACCTCTGTAAAGTAGTGATTTCATCAGATTTCTGATCTTCTATTTTCAATCGAACTTTCAGTGTCGAGATCGTGATAGCTGTGTTGTCATTCCAGATGTAATTTTGTTAAACAGAACATCCGTTTGAAAGAAAAAATAGCTAAAACACGCGCTTTTCTCTGTTGAGGTAACAAAGTGCTAATTTATTTCAGTTGATAGACATCTACAATACATCCGCATTGGCACGTGCGACATCACTTTGACTTCACATTGGTTTTTATTAGCATAATTAACCACAATTTAAAGAGTTTGTATATTTTTTATTTTTAGCCTACTATATTAATATCATGTCCCTGGCGCTTCCGTAGCTAGGTGGGCAGGAGCAGTAGTAGTGCACACGCTTCTTGATTAGACCGGGGTTCGAGCCTGTGACCACCAAATACGGAGGATGCGGAAGGTCAGGGAATGACCACCGCATATCCCCAGCCCGAATAAAGAGTGAGGGTTGGCGTCAGGAAAGGCATCCGGCCGTAAAAATTGCATGCCAAAACAATAAAAACGCTGACCCCATATAATAATGGGAAAAGGCGAGGACAAAGAAAAAAAATATATATCATGTCCCTGTGTTTTTTTTTATATACAAGTATTCTATGCTGTACTAAACAGGGTGATTCAAAAAGGACTTTACAACTTCCTAAGTATATAGAAATTTATTCAGGAGACAATTTATCGAAATGTCATATTGTAGCAAAAAACATCAAGTTTTACTGACGTAGTGATGAATTCCGTCAACCTGAGCGCCAGCGGCTTGCATTTCAAAAATGGCTACTTTCACATTTTGTGTTAGTGGTAGGGTTAACATCCACAACTGCAGGATTTGGGCCGGCGAAAACCCGTGTGCACGTCTGGAACATGTTCGTGACAGCCCAAAGGTGAATGTCTTTTTGCGCCCTCAGCAAAGTAAAAGTTTACGGACCCTTCTTTTTTCATGCGACAACCATCAACGGTATCGTGTATCTGGATATACTGGAAAATTTTCTCATTCCACAGTTCGACGAAGATGACCACGAGGGACGCTTTCACTTTCAGCAAGACGGAGCACCTCCTCACTACCTGACGGAGGTAAGGGAATTACTCAATAACCGTTTTCCAGGTCGATGGATTGGTTGAGCAGGGCCGTTTGCATGGCCACCTCGTTCCCTAGATTTGACACCTCTAGACTGTTTTCTATGGGGTTTCATTAAAGATCGAGTGTTTGTTCCAACCTTATCTACCAATCTTGCCGAGCTCAAAACTAAATCACCGCTGCAGTTACAGAAGTTACGCCGGATGTGTTACGTCGCGTTTGGAAGGAAATTGAGTTCAGATGGGATGTCTGTCCTTTCACCAATGGCAGTCGCAGCGAACCAAAATGACTGTTCTAGGTAAAACTTGATGTTTTTTGCTACAATATGACAGTTCAATAAATTATGTCCTGAATAAATTTCTATGCACTTATGAAGTTGTAAAGTCCTTTTTGAATCACCCTGTATATTACTAGAATTCCTACTGGCTTATACTGTATTTAGCTGAATGACTGAACTTTTTCTTTTAGGGTACCAATGATGATCTGATCCTCTCATGCTGTCTTCATTACTGTAAAGATCGAGCGGAGCAGTTCATGCCCAGAGAGCCGGGTAAGGTGCTTTTTCATATATTTTCTTGTAGCAGCAGACCTGCGTAAATAAATGCCACGTGATTTTAAAATAAATGATGCCGAGAATTTAATTTTGAAACAGTTCAGTTTCGTCTACGAATGCTCGCAGTTGCAGCAGACATGCTTTTTTTTTTTTTTTTTTTTTTTTTTTAAGCTTTCCGACGGGCAGTGGGCATTTAAACAACTCTTTTTCATTCTGCACTCAAATTTTGCTATATTCGTAGTTATTTAAGAGGCTGTCAGTAAAAGTAGGAGATTAATTTATATTAATTTCTTGGCTTCTTTTATTATTGTTAATTAGGCTTAGATGTCTGTCGTATATAAAACTAAATAGTATTTATATTAATTATATTATTAAATTTAAATATATTTATCGACATTTTTCCCAGAACAGTTGCATTTGTAACTTGAAGATAGTAAACGTGGAATTCGCTACGAGGAAGCTGTCATTTCTTTATTTATCGAAATTTTTAATAATTTCGATTTGTTTATTTTTCAATATATGTAAATAGCGTCTAACGGCCACTGCATCACACACAGTGTTTGAATTAAAAGGCACTGGCGTTTTTTTTATTTATTATTATTATTACTTTTTGGTTTTAGGCTGTTTGTATTTTTTGGACTGAAATTTTTGAATAAATGTTAAAATTGAATGAACTATTGCTGTTTAGAATCCGATGATTTCTAAACTTAGCATAATCAAGCGCTCCCCCCTCCTTTCGATGAGAAAATAGTTCCTCTCATCCTCTGTTTATTGGTGTACTTCTGAAACTAATGCAAACCGATTTTATTTGAAGGGGGAGAAAAAGTTGTAGCATGATGAGAGGTAACATTTAACTGCCCTTGTATTCTGCTAATACTGTTCTTGTATTCCCTTGTAACTAGCTGTTATGCACAGCTAAATGCACACGAATCCAAGAGTGACTGTCACATAGAAACCCCCCCCCCCCTTCCGAATGAAAATCAGTTATATATTATTTTTAGAAATACTCAATGACGTTTTTAGACTGAACTTAGGATGAGGATTAGACAAAATTTAAATTTAAAAATCATAAAATCTAAATGGTAATATTCAGTCAAATTTAAAAATTTCAGCCTAAATATGAAAAATATGGTCCGGATGTCTTAATTGAATTGAAACACTCATTATATTACCAACTCCAGTATACTACTGCACAATTACCTGGGGGGTAATTGTGCAGTCAGATATAAAGTTTTCTAAGTAACGCAGACAGGCTGCAAGAGTGGCTCATGGGGTTGTTGTCAATGATATATAGGAATTTTGCTAGCATGGATAAGGAGGTGATATAAGGACCATTGCCTTGTATAAGGCAATGAGTACACCTTGAGTACAGCATACAGATCTGGGGGCCTCATTTTAGGAAAGATGTAAAGCTGCTGGAACGAGTATAGAGAAGGGCAACGAGATTAGTGAGTGGAACAAAGGGATACTGTTACCAAGTTCTGCAAATTGCAACGTCTGGAGACTAGGCACCTGCGAGATGATCTGATTCAGGTATATAAGGCCTTGAATGGTTTGAGCAAGTTCAATGCTGATGGGATTGTTCCTCTTGCTCAGGTTCTGCACCTGAGTGGACATAAATTCAAATTCAGTAAAGACAGTTGTAAAACAGATGTGCAGAAATTTGCCTTTAGCCAACAGGTGGTTGATTGCTGGAACAAACTTCCATCTGTCATTGTGGAAGTTGACAACGTAAAATAAATTCAAGGCAGGCTGGACTAGACAAGCATTTGAGTGAATGGATAGGTGAAAAGGGAAGGTTTTTTTTTTGTGACTGATGCTATATAAGCTTGCTTTTTTCTTGCCATCATATGCCTCTACTAATGCTAACTTTGATCTTATGTCTTTTTTTATGAACACCCCAAACACGAGAGGTATTAGAACCTATAGTACTTAGTTCCATGTTGGAGGTAGATAAGACGAAAGATATTTGTTGACATTAGACTTGAACTTCTGTAGACTGTAATTTTCAGGAAATACGTGTGAAGGAAGGTTGTTCCAGAAAACGGCAGTTGAATGAATAAACAAGGAAGATGAAAAGTTGGTTCTGTGAGTTTGAAGTTGGACAGTAAATGGATGTTGGCTGGTGGCAGTACGTGTTCGGACTGTTTTGAAAGGGACAGCGGGAATTATAGAAGCCAATTCAGAAGAACAGTGCCCATCGAAGTATCTGTAGAAAATGCATGGATCAGAAACAGTACGTCTATGAGACAGAGAGTGCAGAGACTCTGTTAGAGAAGAGTGATTAATTAACCGCGCCTCCGTAGCCAGGTGGGAAGGAGCAGCAGTGCGTAGCACACGCTTCTTGATTAGACCGGGGTTCGAGCCCGCCACCACCAAATACGGAGGATGCGGAAAGGTCAGGGAATGACCACCGCATATTCCCGGAGCAATATGGCTTTAGTTGCTAATGCTCCTAAAAACCAAATAAACAAACAAACAATTAATTAACCTAACTACCCTCTTCTGAATGAAATCAAGAAGCGTGGGAGAGGATTTGGGGGCACCACCCCAGATGTGGAAACAATAGTCCATGGTAGGGCGGATTTGCGATTTGTACAGTATGAGCAGCTGTTTGGAAGAAAAGTAACGCCGAGAGCGAAACAGAAAACCAATTTTTTAGATGCAGAGGAAGCAATATTTATAATGTGCTTGTGCCAAGAGAGATTAGAAGTCAGGGTAATCTCTAAATGAGATATATCATTTTGCCTAGAAATCGGAGTGTCACCAAAGATTAGCATAGGAGCAGAAGACAAGACTGAGTTTCAGAAGGATTGAAATCAACTAAGTGGTCTTTGCCCTACTGGAGAATTACCTGGAGATCGGCATTTAAGGAATTGGTAACGGATGTTTGAGAAGTTGAAGCTGATTGGGCAGGGCACGGTTCTCAAAATGGAAAGTAGAATGCAATGTGCTATCATCGGCAAAACTATGGATAGAATTTCCGGTCAGTGGAAGAAGGTCATTAATATACAAAAGGAAAAGAGTGGGGGAAAGAACTGAACCTTGGGGGACACCGGCATTACTGGAGAAGTTAGAAGACAGAGAGCCATCTACCATCACCCTCAGTGAGTGATCAGAAAGAAAACTGGATAACCAATTACAAAAAACAGTTAGCAAACCATAAGATGAAAGCTTGTTTAGAAGGCATTTATGCCACACATGATCGAAAGCCTTTGAGATGTCAAGAGCAACTGCTTGTGTTTCACCCAACTTTTCCAATGAATTTGTCCATATGTGGGTAACATAAGCCCGAATATCACCAGTGGATCGATACCGACGGAATCCATACTGGCGATCGTTGATCAGACGGAAGGTTTCTAGGTAGTTTTTAAGAGTTGGCTGTTAATTGATTTCTCCATTACTTTAGAAAGAGTAGACGTAATTGCAATGGGACGATAATTGGATGGGAGGGACTTGTCACCCTTTTTAGGAACTGGCTAGATATGAGCAAATTTCCAGCAGAAGGAGAAACACCTTAGGAATAAGAAAGTGAAAAAACGCGGCAAAGAACAGGAGTAAGTTCAGGAGCACATGTTTTGAGAACAAATGGAGAAATACCATCAGGACCTGAAACTTTCTTAGCATCGAGATTCGTCAAAATCCTTCTGACATCCTTTTGACGGAAGACCACAGGAGGCATTGAATGGAGTGTGTTGGGAATGGTGGGAGGTGTTTTACCAAGATCATTAATACATGAGTTGGAAGACAAATGGGACGCTAGTAGGTCCGCTTTATTCTTGGCTGAAGTGACAACAGAACCATCTGCTTTTGACAGAGGTGGGAGCAGAAATAGGCAAAAGTTGCTGCCAATAGCTTTGGCAAGAGACCAGAATGCTCGGCTACCATTAGGGCAAGAGGCAAGTTTTCTATTCTTAGCCCGTTCTAAATCTACTTTGGACTGATTAATAACTGATTTACGGTTGTTGTGAGTTTTGGTATAGGCAGAATATGAAACTGAAGAATTGGAAACAAGCCAATTAAAATATGCAACGTTCTTCTCTTGAACAGCTTTAGCAGATTTATTGGAAAACCAAGGTTTAGATAAAGGACGAGATTTTAAAGTGGAGTGTGGAATAAAGGATTCCATTTCTACAAGAATAATTTCACTGACACGACCTGAACAAACGTTGACATCAGAAGTTTTGAATCAGTAATCCGACCAAGGAAAAGAAGAAAAGAAATCTCGCAGGTCATCCCATTTTGCATTCTTGTAATGCCAAACAATACGAGGTTGGGAATAGCCATGAGATAAAGGCTCCATTGGAGAAGAGACAATCACCAATTTGTGATCTGAGGTACCTAAAGGACCACTCGCTTCGACCGTGTACTTAGAAAGAAGGGTTGTTTGTGAGAAAAAGATCAAGCGTGTTGGCTGTACGGTTGGGATTGTCCGGTATTCTTGTAGGTAAATGAACAATCTGTGCAAGGTCATTAGAAATTGCAAAAGCCTCAGCATCTCGACCAGCTGGGTCGGTGTGAGTAGAAAATGGAAGCCAGCTGGAGTTGTGAACATTAAAATCACCAAGGAAAATTATCTCACTGTTAGGAAAGTTGGACTGGAGAAATTCAAGTTGCAAAGAGAGGAAGTCAAAGAGCTCCAAGTGATTAGTGGAATTGGTAGAATGGTAGAGACATCAAATGAATTTGACACAATGAGGTAGAGAGATTTTAAGCCAGAGAAGATCGAAAAGAGGAGATTCCAAATTACCAAGTCTCTGACAGGGAATATCAGAACGGACATATGCACAAGTGCTATCTTTGAGGCGAAAGGAATCATACAGCGAATAATTTGGGCAACTGAGATGAGCAGTAGTTGAATCAACTGATAACTGAGAATCTGTCAGAAAAAGTACATGGGGTTTGGCAGACTGCAAGTGGAAATGGACATCGTTGAGATTAGAATTGAGACCACGTATGTTTGTGAAATGAACTAAGAAGTATTTGGACGGTTTAGATCTTTTCGCAGATAAGCTTACTCTATTAGGTTGACAATTCATGGTGTGTTCAATAGTAAGGAAAAGTGGGGGGGGAGGCATGCTGTATGAAGTAATGAAATTTTTGGATATGGTGTACACATGGTAAGAATATACTCAGATCATTGACATAACGTGGCCTCGACGAGCCTCCCCGCATACACACTACTCGGACTCCCTCCAGTCACTATCTGGCAGAGTAGAGATAGCAAGATTATACACTACTGATGCGGAAGCCTCCTAAAGAGTTATTAATAGGTTCAGTCCGGTGTACTAACTAGCGGCCGGCCTGCGAACACCGTTTTAGAGCTGTACCTTCGAAATGTAAGGAAGATTGGCTCTCGCCATGATGTTCATCATAACCTAAAAAGTCATCAGTCATACTGCATGATGGAAGAGATGGGGAAGGGTTGACCGGAACTTAGCTTTGGAGACTAAATATGGGTTCCAGCACTTCAAGCCTCCAATAAGCAAAGTGGTGGTATTGCACCAGTTGATGAGCTTATGTAAGGTTATTTTACTATAAAAGATGATGTTTTTTTTTTTATTCAAGTGGTCTCTTAAAATCTGACAACCAGAAATACGGCAATCGTTATTCCTTTCCCCCCCATGCGTCACATGGGCTATCATGTACGTACTGTATACTTCAGATGATGCACTGGATGTATTTTTGCCTTGTGCTGATTGTAGGAATGAATGGATAATATTGCAGATGCGCGGACTAATGCATCGCTACGTCGCTTTTCGTGGAGCTTTTTTTTTTTTTTTTTTGGTACCAGTTTACTAATTATATAAATCGTGAATTATTATTATTTGTTTATTATATCAATATCACAGGAGAAGTGTGTAATACGAGTTATATTTCAATTATTAAAATCCAGAAAGAAACAAGTTAGCTAATGTACGCAGTGCATTACATTTCAGGCGCTTTCGATATATATATATATATATATATTTTTTTTTTTTTTTTTCATTATCTGTGATTAATAGAAATGAAAAATAAATGTAGTTATCTCTTTATTAATTATTTATTTATTTATTTATTTTCAAATTTCTCACCCACAGGGCACGCAGACCCTAGATAATGGTGAAAACGCTGAGAATGAGAATCGATGCAAAACTAATATTAAAATATATACAAAATTTGGATTAACAACACAGTAAAGAGTAATTTCTTATACATAGACGGTTTAACTGTAAAATCAGTATTGTGATTATTCAATACCTGAAGGAAACGGAACAGAGGACTTCCAGGGTAAGTGTTGAGTACGAGTGACAGGCAGTGAAAAATTAGTTTTATATCGAGAATTCAAGCGGATTTGTCGTCCGGAATGAAAAGGAATTCTGAAACGACGACAAAGAACTCCATGGTTTCGACATTGAAGGGCAAGGCGATTTCGAAAGCATAACAGTTTAACGAATTTAATTTGAATTCTTTCAAATTTATGAGAAAGATATTCCTGTTGTGGAGGCCAAATAAAATCACACTTATCAAAAATGGGAAGTATAAAACAGCTTGTGGAGAAGAATTATAAGTTTGTCACTCTTGAAAATCGAGGAAGAATGCTTAATCCAAGAAATTTGGAAGTCAGATATTACATGATCAGTACGGGAAGAGGATGAAGATCACAAGGTCAGATCGAAATTGGACACATCATTACTTACAATTAGAGTTTCCAATATAATAATCAGTAAAGACGGAGGGTCCAACTGCACGATTCAAGCGAAAGCAACATTATTTACATTTTAATGGGTTTAACCTTCCGATGACCACGTCAAATGATCCTTAACTTCTGTTGGACTAACATGTTCTGTCTCTAGAAATTTCTGGTATCAATTCCAGTTTTAATTTCTTCTTCACAGTGTCAACTGTAAAGTTCACAAGCCATTTTCTACCCCCCATCCTTTAAACTTGTAATTTTTATTTTGTTTACAAATTTTCATTTTCATTTATTTTGGTAACAAAAAATTCTATTCTTATTTTTATTTATGTTTATGCTTTTTACCCTTTGGCTTGTGGTTTACATCAGAAATGAAGACACATGGTGCTATTTTGCTTGCAATCCTGGCCATTAACATCTGATGAGAGGCTGGTTTTGTAGGTTGTGTAACAACATCCTTATTTTATCAATTTTGTAATTATTTATTTCTTATTGTGCAAATTTTATTAGTTATCTTCTATCACTCACAGCAGCCCTCACTTGCTTTCCTTATTATTATTATTTTTCCCCTCGATATATATTCACTGAGTGATCACTGAATTATGACCACCCCTATGAAAACCGAATGCGACCCGTTGACCACGTGAGGTACGAGAGTGCGCAGTTAATCGACCTATGTAGCGTAGATAAGGTGTCAGTGGTTCAGTAATATTAAATCCCGAGCGTGACGGGTAAAAGGAAGGATTTATCGGACTCAGATTGTGGGAGCTCGACGAGCTGGTGCCTCGATTTCCCAAACGGCTGAACTGGTGAGGGTGTTCGAGAGCCGCCGTAGTTAAAGTGTACCAGGACTGGTGTTAAAATGGTCAAACAACGGCCCGACAGCAAAACTGCAAAGGTCAGCGAAAGGTTGATGTTAGAGGTGAGCGCTGGGTCCGACGACTCGTACAGGGCAGCACTATTGAAGAGTTCACTACCCAATACAACATGGGCCAACCCGGAACAATATCTGGCATGACCATGCGTCGCACGCACATATGCGCTATACCAGCAGCGACACCTACGGCATTCTCTCCTAACCATGGTTCATCGGCGTAAAAGACTCGCCTGGTGCAAAGAGCATGCAAGTTGGACGTTAGAAGACTGGAAGAAGGTGTGCTGGTCGGATGAGTCACGTTATTTACTCCACACCGTGGATGGTCGTGTACGGATTTGGCGTCAACAACATGAGGCTCTTGATCCATCATGCATGGTATCAAAAGTGCAGGCCGGTGGAGGCGGTTGTATAGTGTGGGGCATGTTTTACTGGCAGGAACTTGGACCCCTGGTGCATGTGTGAACAACGTATCAGTGGTCTCCACTATCGCCAACTGCTTGCTGACTATGTACACCATGCTATGTTACACTTGTTCCCGAATCGCGATGATGTCTTCCAAGATGACAATGCGCCGAGCCATCGGGAACTTGATGTGCAGGAATGGTTTGAGGAACACAGTTCTGACTTCCAGCATATCGATTGGCCTCCGAACTCCCTCGATATCAAAGGCATATCAGGCGTCTGGATACACAAATCACCTCCATACCTCCCGACATCTTGTTGAATCAATGCCACGTCGGATAGCTGCTGTACTGAGGGCAAAAGGAGGACCTACGAAGTATTAGGTAGGTGGTCATAATTCAGTGATCACTGTGTGTGTGTGTATATATATATAAACTAAGAAACTTATTTTTAGTTCATTTGGTCCTGTATTGTTGTTAGTTTACGCCTCCATCCTTCGTGATATTTCGCACAATTCGGATCTTGTTGCTACCGGGGGCGCCATTAAATTCTAATTAATTGGCTTTCTAATTCTAAATTTTACTAGGAATGTTCCTTCCACAGTACCCTCTTCTTGACTATTTTCCTTCATTTTTCATATATTTTTTTCATTTTAATTTGTTAAACTTTAGATTATATATATATTTATGCGTATTATAATAAATATGACAAATAAAACACACGGAAAGCCAAAGGCCAAAAAAGGAAGATAGCCGAAATATGAGCGAAACGTAGTAACCTTTAAAATAAAAGTAAAAATAAAAATTAAAAAATCAAAATGTCAAAAGAAGGTAACGGCAGCCTACATCAGATAAAGGTGGGGGGGGGGATAAATTTAGCTAAATACTTCAAATCGGGGAAGAAAAGCAAATATGCGATTAATAAAAATAAAATCTGATGTCGGCAAAAGTGGATATTGATACATCTGTTTTTACTCTTTAATATAATCTCTTATATATATATTACAGAAGTATTGACTACTGTTGTTGCAATATTAGAAGACAATAGGTGAACATGACATAAATTATGACAATCACCATGGTTTTATTTTGGTGAGAGTAGCTCTGGTCGATGACAATACTGAAGGTGTTGGCAAAAAGTCCATCTAAGGTGGTCAGAACGGGTGAAGAACATTTTATTTTATTAAAAAGCCAGAAGGAAATAAGTAAAACATTAACAAAACATTTAATGTGTATTACATTGTGAGGTATGTATAATGATAAGAAAACAATTACTTTTATATATTATTATTTAATCAATTGGTAACGAGAAAATTGGTTATGTATGTTTCATTTTCATTAATCACAGAAAGGGGGGGGGAATAAGTTTTTAAATCGAACTCATCTGAAATGTAGGGCACTGCGTACATTACGTAACTTGTTTAAATCGATTTTTAAGTGTAATACGATGCAGAGTTCATTTGAGGGAGGAAAAAAAAAACACACACACACACACTGTTACTAAACGTGAAAGAGATAAATGATTGGCAGAATCTCTTGAAGAAAGTTGCAGTGTGTCTGTCAATTTGTTTTCAGTATCCGGATCTTAAAGGTCAGTTGCAGAAAGCAAAAGTTTTTGAAGACGGAAACTGAAGACATTATAATAATTTATGTAAATAATTACTAGGTATGCTATCAATCCATTACCCCATGAAACGGAACCGATCTGTTATTACGTACGCGTGATTTCTTTTTTTTTTTTTTTTTTGAAATTTGTTTTTCCTTTAACGTAAACACAACCTTGACATTAAGTAAAACTGTATTAATGAACATGCACACCAAACGAAATAATAAAAGACAGATGGAAAAGTTTCCTTTCAGAAATGACCGTAGGAGGTGAAGCTGACGATGTCCGGCTTTGACGAATGAATGCACATTTGTCGTGATGTTATCCTTGTCAATCTTGCTTGAAAATCAGAACTAAACGTTATTAAACTTTTAGCTTAACTAAACGGGACAAGTTTGTGCAATTGTATCATGTTAGTATGCAATGAACCACCGAATTCGGTGAAGTGGCATCGTTTTTGTTACATCTCATATAAATTAATTTGTTATATTTCATATTGTGAAGCGTTGCTTTTTCGAGGTAGTACAATATCAGGGCAACTCGTTGTGAAGGCATTCACAAAGTACCTTAAGCAACAAAGAGCAACTGGATATTGTGTTCCTCGATTAAGGCGGCCTTTGACAATCTGTCCACCCATGCATTATGTACCATACTGTGCAACTACTTCAAAATCTCTGGCAACATCCTAGTTCTCCTTAGGAAACTCCTTCAGTCCAGGACCCTATGGATCAGAAATCAAAACCATAATCACCACATTCTCTGCTCCAGAGGGCTCCCACAAGGGGGCGTTCTCTCTGCCGCCCTCTTCGCCGCATCTTAGAACCCTTCCTATCAAACCGTACTAATTTTACCACCTACGCAGATGATATTAAGTTCTTCATCATCACAAAATGCCACCAGTCTCTCCAGTCTATTACTGTGAGCTCCAACCGACAGCTACATGAACTGGAAAACTACCTTCATGCGATTGGGCTCTCCATTAATAAAGAGAAAACTGCACAACTCTCTATCACCAAGAAGAAAAATACCAACGATGTGAACATCATTATAGCGAACTCTCCAGTTAAAAAAGTCACCCAACATAAAGATTTGGATATCATCTGGGACAAAGACCTCACCTTCTTGCCTCACTTTAATGCCACTCGAACGAAAACATATTCGGCTTTATGGGCAGTAAAACAAGAGATCTCCAACTTCCATAACCCGGACCTTATCATCAAATACATTCTTCGTTGCATTTTCCCAATTCCATTATCTGCCTCGACTATATGGTCCTCAGCACCCTCATCATACCAAGCCAGGTTCCTCTCCCTGGAATTCTGGATCTTGAAATGGCTAAATAGGGTTGCCGGGCTAACACCTACAATCTCAAAATCTGTTCTGGTCACCAATCTTAATACGCTTCCTTGGAGGTATCTCATCATCTCTAGGAACCTTCTTACCCTCTCTCAGCTTCTATCCGGAAAACTGAGGTCACCCGATATATGGGATATCATCGCCAGACCGTCCGACAGGAGAAGATGCCAGTCCAACACCTCCCCATACAGATCGAAAGCTGCGTCGCATGTCCTCCCTGGACAACATGTTTCCACATAAGTCCTTCCAAATATTTAATAGATTAGCCATAGACGCTGAGAAACTTTGCAAGGACAGAACCTACAGATCTTCCATTCTTGCAGACATGTATGCCTTAGTCAACCTCTAGGTGGACTCTCTGTGATGTCGCACCATCCACGCTCCGATGTATTCGTATGCACTTTTATGTGTTGTAACTTTATGTTTTTGTATTTGTTGTAACTGTATGTTTTTGTATCTTCACCAGTGGCTGTTTAAGGCCGTATATTGTATCTGGATCTGTATTCAATGTATTTGTCTGTATTTTATGTTTTATCTCTATATGTAACTCATGTCCTCTAGCTGCACAGCTGTAAAGGGACATTTCTTCGGAAATAAATTGATAATAATAATAATAATAATAAAATGAGATATAACAAAAACGATGCCACTTCACCTAATTCGGTGGTTCACTACGTATTAACGTGATGCAATTGCACAGACTTGTCCGTTTAGTGAACCTTTCCGTAGTTTGAGGCTTTAGCCCAAAAATTATCTTAGACGTTTAGTTTAATTACGAGCCTTTAATTTAAGACTAAACGTTATTGAACATTTAGTCTTGACTACGATCACTGTTAGACCAATAGCCACTGAAAATACTACCTTTTTTTCGGTACATTGTTTGTTCCTTAATAGTATGACTATTAACCATATAGTTCAAAGAAGCCACTGGCTTTCACTGCCCCTCCCCCACCAAAAAAAAAAAAAAAAAAATGTAAAAGTAGATAAGAAAATAGACAAATTACTGTATGCAGTATACCTTTTGAATTTCTTCTGTTATCCAGAATCAGCTGCGGAGAAATTTTAATATGTCCTATTAAAATTTTTATTTAATGTTTTAATGAAACTTGTTCCAGTAATCAACAACTCGTCGGTAGCTAAGAGAAATCTTTCTACAATCTAGTCTAAACCTCTTCTCCTGTAATTTCAATTTATGGCCCCTAGTTTTTGAATTCTTTATAACAGTGAAAATTTCGCCTTCATTCATTTTACTAACCTGTCTCAGAACCTTACAAATCTCAGTCAGGTTCCCCTCTAAGGTGAACCTAGTTGCCAAGCTTTCTAGCCCACATAATCGAAGTCTTTCCTCGTTATGTCGCCCTTTTGCTCATCTCACCATGCGAGTTGCCTGTCTTTGGACTCGTTCAAGAAGCTCGATGTCTTTTTTCAGATGAGGTCTCCATACTTTTGTACAGTATTCCAAGTGCGCCCTTACAATTGCCTTATACAGTGGGATTATGACCTACTATCTCTACAAGCTATTGTTCGATAAATCATCCATTGGACACCATGGTTTCCTGGCCGCCTGTCTGCACTGCTAACAGAACTTCATAATCGACCGTATCATAACTCCCAGATCCCTTTTTCATCTACAGTATTTAATTAAACTCCACCAATTGTATAAATTATTTTTGCGGTTGCTATTTCCCAAGTGTAATACCTTTCATTTGCTGCATGCATTAAAACAAAGCTGCCAATTTTATGATCATTCTTGAAGACTGTTCAGGTCATCCTGAAGGAGCACTGCTTGGTACTAATCATTAACGATTCTCCCACTCTTTACGTGTGCAAATTTTGACATCGTCCCTTTATCCCTTCGTCGATATGATTTATGATGTGAGAAACAACAATGGTTCAAGAACCGATCCTTGGAGAACCCCATTTCTGACGTTACACTAATCTGAAGAATATCCATTAATCACAACCCTCTGCTTTCTGCCCTGCATCCATATTAAAATCCTGTCAGTGATCTTCATAACATGTTCCAACTTATACAGTTACCTCTCGTGAGGGGCTGAGTCAAATGCCTTGCTAAATTGCAAACAAAAAAAAACTGTCGAATTTGTTCCCTGCATCTAGTTTTTCAGTAACTGTTAAAATAGTTTACTAGGTTAGTTAAACATGGTTTCATCTTAATAAAACCATGTTGTGTGCTCTTCAGAATGCCATTTCTATCTAAATGTGCCTGATTTGACTCAATCATTGCCTCCTAGATTTTCCCGGAACTTCATTTTTTATTGCACTCATTATGTTTGGCATTAGTAAACGTTGGTTACGTTACGCGGCGTGTTGCATTTTAGGTGCATTAGAATTTTATTTCTTAAATTAATTGAATTTTTTCTGTTTCTGTGATTAATAGAAGTGAAAATTAAATAACTAATTATCTTGTTACCAATTAAATACTAATTGATTCACTAATAATATATAAAAGTAATTGTTTTCACAGTGCGTAAAATGCAAGAAATTTCAGGTGCTGCGATGTTTAACAATCGTAGTATACTGTGAACTAGGGCTTGCATAAAACCGAGAAATTTCAAAACCGAGTTTAACCGAAGTTTACTCTTAAAACCGGTTTTAAAACCGATTTTCTCAGACTTAGGGAAAATAATTAAAAGCTTATAACATAGGTATTTATTTTATCTTGGGTAGATTGTACAAATCGTAATCAAATCTTTTAAACAAAATCTATCACCTCTTATAGTAAAAAAAATTAAAAAATTAAAATGCCCCAAAAAAGTAACCAGCTTGAGATTATACAAAATTACAAATAGTATTCAAATCCTTTGAATAAAAACTATCTTCTTGTATAGTAAACAAAAAAATAATAAGCCCTATAATAATAATAATAAATAAATAAAAATAATGTGAAAAAAAACAGCTTGGGGAAATTACTTTACTATTTATTGCTCAGCTTTTTTCTGAAAATGATCCTTTAAAAAACACAGTATATTAAGCATTTTTTCTGATAGATTTGACCTTATTTTTGTGTTAAAGAGACCAGTGATCGAAAACACTCTCTCAGATTGGACACTTGTTGGGTTAATGGTCAGCAGTGCGCTATAAACTTTCTCCAGCTTTTCACTTCTACTGCTAGTTGCCTCCAAAATTTTAAATTCTTTGCTGATTTCCAATTCACTCGGATATTTTGAAGGCTCTTCAGTTAATCTCTTTATTACACTATCATACTCTCGCATGAGTGTACCTCCAACATCGGAACTAGACGAGTCTTTTGTTTTCTTCTAAAAGAACAGTTCGTTTATTTTCAGTTTCTTCATTCAACGCTAAGACTCCTTCGGAATGTTTTGCAAATAATCTCTGATAAATCTCTTCAGCATGCTTTTTCAAAACTTGCTTACTTGGAAAATCAAAAGTTCTTGAACCTGAATCTTCTTTCCTAAACTTTTTGGGGTTGTGTAGATAGCTCAGCAAAGCCACAGTTTGGCAATTTCGTCTTGCATTGCTGCAAAAGGCTTTGGTGAAACTTTAAAGCAAATGGGTTTTCTGCTGTATCAAGCTTAGCAAGCAGAAATTCTATTGAAGACTCTGCTTTAAGTAAGTCTGTATCTTCTGAGGTTATAGCCTTCAGAATCATTTCAACTGGTCGCAAAGTTTCACATAGCAATTCAAGTGTTTTCCAGTCATCGTCAGACACAGCTTCAGTTGACAGTACTGCACATAGAGCATTTGGAATGCAATTTTTCAATTTCAAAAATCTCTCAATCATGTAGAATGTGCTATCCCATCTAGTCTTGCAATCTAATATAAGTTTATATTCTTTCCCATTAAATTTTGCTTTAACAAAATTTTGTAATATGTCATTTTTGGTAGGCGATTTTCGAAAAAGCTTGCAAATTTTTCTGACTTTGTTAATAGTTTGTGCAATATTGGCCATTGGATTGAAGAAATAAATGAGCTCATCGATAAAGTCGGTTTGATAAAGCATGCCTTGCTGTCTTTCTTCAACTTCTTCATCATCACTACTTTCTTCATTGTCTTTGGGAGACTCAGAGACTGTGGCACCATAATTGATTGCTTTTTCATAAAGTACATCTATAACTGACAGATGTATACAATGGGCTATACATCGTTGATGATTAGGCGTAATTTGCTTGCCAAACTTAATCATCATTGCTGCTCCATCGGTGGTGCAGGCAACAATATCCTCATCCAAGTTCAAACAAAATTCCTTCAAGTGTCCATTCACAATTTGCTCAGTTCTTCTGCTATCAAGTGAACCATTAATCTCAATAAGATCTAACGACCAATGATTGTCTTTTGTGAATGCACATTTATATTCATATACCTTTTTATTTTGTATAGACGTATATTCGTCTAGAGTCAATGAATACCGTGCACCCAAAACCAATGAATTTTTGAAATGCTGAATGAGTTCTTCTTTCTTAGTTTTATAATAATTCAGAACCATATTTTTAATTCCATTCACTGAGGCTGGTGGTAATTTATCGTATTTATTTCTCTGAAGGTGAAGGCTTGATTGTATAAACTGTCTTGGCAATTGAATTAAAAGAAAATCCATCTAAAGCAGTTAATTTTGAAATCTCTTCTTCCATAGATTTTTTAACGATAAAGTTTTCTAATGTTCTTACCATTTTTACGGGAGGTTCACTGTTATCTTGTTTAATGTCAATCTCATGCATTTTCTTTAAATGCAACATCAAAGATGATGTAGATCCCCCAGATGACTTCATTATCTTCTGACATTTCGAACATTGTGCTTCATCTTTGCTTTTTTCGAGAAAAATAATTCCATACATTTGATTTCATCTTAGACATATTAAGAGTAATAAATATTAATTAGTAGGAATTTATATCACCGACAATTTTAAATAAAAATATTAAAGATAACAAAGGCACAATACTATGTGTCACTCCCGCAAGCACTGAATGAAGAGTCTAAACGAGGCAAGTTTCAAAATTTTCACGAAAGAAATTTTTTATTTATTTACTTGCAATTTTTTTCCCCCAATTAAATCTATTGTATTTTCAAAATTACATAAAAGCTAAATTTGGTGAAGTTGCTTTTTGGAGAACATTTGTCCGCAAATTTAATAGGAATAAAGAAGCAAAAAACTTTCTACGATTGAAATTTGATGCAATATTCAGCGAATCTGTTTCTAGTGGGTAATCATCAATAAGGCGCGTTCCATAACTTGCCTGGCGAACAAGATAGATGGAACGGAGAAATGTTGAGCATTTTCTTTTACACTATCGCTCCAACTCACTCAGTCGTAAACGAGTACACCTGCATCGTGCCATGATGCAGGTGGGAAGATAAAATATACCCCTCCTAGATTTGGGCCACTTGCCCATGAGATTTGTACCTTAAAATAAAATAAAATAAAATAAAAAACATGTTTAAAACATAAAGCAGTTGAACGATCCAGACAAACGAACAAATAAAAGAAAATGTGCGCAACAAAAAACTACATTCGAGGGGTAACTAAAAAAAATATTTGAATCCGGTTTTAGAAGCTAGGTTTCGGTTTTAACAATTCAATATGAAAACCGGATTTAACCGGTTTGCAAGCCCTACTGTGAACGCTTTTAATGCACTTATTTCTTTCCGGATTTTAATAGATATAATTTTTAATATGTCCTATTAAAATTTTTATTTAATGTTTTAATGAAATTTGGGAAGGCTTGACAAATCTTTCTAAAAGAGCGAAATATAAAATTTCATGAAAATCTGTCTGCCGGGAGTCGAGTTATTACATGTGGACTGACGAAGAAAGAAATAATAATTGCCAGATTTCTATTGATCTGATTTTAATGATATTTGGGATGGCTTAACACATTTTTATAAAAGAGCCAAACATAAAATTATAAAATTTCATGAAAATGCATCCACTTGGAGTTGAATTGTTACATGCGGACAGTATATGCTAGCGCGCCTAAAAATCTAAATGTCACTTGGGGGGTACAACTGAATGCAATTTCATCTTTATATATATATATATATATATATATATATGTGTGTGTGTGTGTGTGGTAATCAGGTGTTATTATCTGTTAAGATAATAACATTAAGAGTATATATACAGTATGTACTTGTAAGTAGTAATTTTCGGTTAGTCTTTACAATCTGGTACCCCTTCGGATCGATCGCTGCGAGTAGCAGTAATTGATAGTTCGAGCCCCTCCTACTCGTTGCTTTCCTCGCAGTGATTGGAGGCTCCGACCTCTTCACTATATGGTACCGTTTTAATTAGTGCGTTTATTCCCCCACTTCCGGCTGTTTTAAAATCGGAAAATTAGTTTCTGACTTTAAAACGACTGCAAGGAGGAATAAATATTCTCCCCTTACTGCTGTTTTAAAATCAGGAAATTTTTCCGATTTTAAAACAGCCGCAAGTTGCGGGGGGGGGAATCACTCTAACGCTAAGTAAAAAACAAATTGTAAAGACTAACCCAGTTTTCTTATGCGTCGATTTAAAAAAAAAAACAAAAAAACAGAGCAACTGGAGCTTTCGATATAACTGTTTTCGGAATCTTAAAATGCTGATCAGTTTGTTAAGTAATCAGCCGTTACATTCTTTATCTGTTGTGGTTCCAGGAATTTCTGTCATATTCGGTTCTTTGCTACGATTTTGTCTAGTTTTGGCAATAAAATTTTGAGGAAAAATTCCCCCTCCCTTCTTCTGGATAGTGATCCTCCATAATACTTGGAGTTGAATTATATGATGGAAATATCATATAAATAATGTTCAGAATTGGATCTTTATGGTGGGAGTAACCTTGAATGCGACTTAACATACGATCCTGGCGTTTCATAAAATGTTTGAGGTTTAGCATTGTTTGAGTTTTGCCTATAACGGGCTAGGTAAACGTTTACTCAAGGAAAAAGGATTCCTAAAAATAGATAGGGAATCTTGAACTTTACTTAGAAACCGAGGCCAAGTAGATTGCATTTATGATATAAGCATCACGTTTCACGTTACGCCTCTTAGCAAACTAAGCAGAGCCTAGTTTTTAGATTTCTGTGTGTATTTCCAGATATTGAAAATAGCAAATTAACCATCGAGGAGAGCTCAGGTATTTATATTTCTTGGCTGATACTACCAGATTATCTACAACGCCAATTTATTCCATAGTCAAGAGGTCGAAGTCAAGCTTTAAACTGAGTGGGGGGTGGGGAGATTAGTTCACAACACTGTTTATTTGAAATACAAATATTAAAAGGAAATGGTAAACTGCGATTATTTATGCTTACAGTTGAATAATTAAAATTCTTTCATTCTGCAGTTTTGCATCGCCTAGATTATAAGGTAAGTAGAAATTATATTAAGTCAATTTTTTTTTTTTTTTTTTTTTTTGCAATGCTTTTCCAACGAAATGAATTTTCATTGAAATAAAACAGCAACATGAAAACGTATACAGAAATATGAGGGAGTTAATACTTTTTTTTTTAATATTTATTTGTGAAATTAAAAACACGCGACTCCTTTTGTCCTAAGTGAAAACCCATGACCAAGGTGAATAATTTCGACTCATAATTTCGTTGTAGGCAGCTGATATTTTCCTTCATTCCTTTATATCTTTTTTAAATTAAGCGTGAGTTGAGAAAATGCAGTTTTTAGTTGTGTAATATAGTTTGTTGATATTTATGGAAGTATTTGTTTCAGGTGATCCAATACGTCTGAGTCGAGAGGCAGTGCTCCTGACTGAGGACCGCAACCTGCGCGTCAAAGCTCTTACCCATAACGTACCCGTACGTGACCTTCCATCTTTTTTGCGATGGGCCAAATTAAGGTGAAGGTAGGATGACTTGATTCATTTACTGACCTTCATCATGTCTGCTAGCAAAGGTTAGCTCAACCGTGTTACTTGGAGAAGATTCACATTCCACGCGAAGTGTTTTGTATCCAAGTGCCAGTGGCTGTGACCACCATCTCGCCTAGGGATCGTCGGCAGCTGCACGCCAGAAGGCACTTCAGCGATTCGGGCCATTTACTTTGCTCCACAATAGTTCCCAGTGGAGATAATCAAAGAGGAATGGTTGCCGAAGTTATGGGTGACGATAATGCCTCTTGGTTTTAAATGCCAGTGAAGTTTTCAGGAGGTATGCAATTCACAACAAAGTGCCAATTTTGGACTTGACTGTCCTACCTTCTTCCACGTCAATAACAGCAATTTATTTCTCGTAAATCACCCCCCCCCCCCAAAAAAAAAGCATATCTCTTTACAGAAAAGAAATTTTCCATTTCACCCTTCCCCGGCCAACTTTCCTGTTTGATTTGTCTGATGTTTCAAATATTAATTTTAGAGTCTGTGTGTGTTTTATGCGTTTTTTCTTTAAATATTAGGCCAGATGTTTCTTTTGGAAAGTATGTACCCATTGTATTCCCCCCCCCCCTCAATTATATTATTGACCAGTGGCATAACACGAAATTCTCCATTAATTAATTTGATAATGTCAGAACGGACATCAAATTCTGCCAGGCTGACTTTCACTCTGTACATGTTATAGTTTACGCAAACTATATGAAGATAAAATAAATACTTGACTTTGTTAATTGCCTTTGCATTTATTGATATTTTTCTGTTTCTCAGTACAAGTCCTTTAAAAGATTTTTTTTTTTTTTAAGTGCTGTATATTTTAAATTGTAGTATAGAAATAATTACAGTAGAATCGAGGTTATCCGGAACATTTTGGGACCGAGGGTATTTCAGATAATCGATTCTGAACGCACTTTGTCTAAGCATAAAAGGGAAAAGAAGAAATTTTCAATTTCTTCATTTCCATTTTCGGTTTGGTATTTAATGGTAAAATTCAGATGTGAAAAATGGTGAAACTTAACGGTTTCCTCATCTTTCGAATAGCAGTAACCTGATTCGTTATGAAAACAACCTACACCTAATGTTCATGCTTTTTTGTTTGGTTTTGTGCATTGTCGTTAAAGATGTTCAAAGATTTGTTATTTTATTTATTTATTAAAGAATTTATTTTCGCACCTTTTTTTTGTATAATTCGTCGAACAGTACAGAAAAAGGCAAATATGCTGGTTGGTTATCCATGCCACGTCTGTATAATGCACCACAAAGTTTTTATGTATTAATAAATAAATTGTCTGCAAATATTAACTCTTACGTAAATTTTTATTTGTATTAATTTATGTAATTGTGAATTTGTAGGCTTTTTTTTTTTTTTTTTTTTTACAGTGAAGTTTGATATCTATCATATCAGTTTAGATGGTTTTGTACAGAAGTGACATGGATGAAATTTATTCTTCTGTGCATCAGTCGTAATGCTTCTTAGAGTTAAATATTAAAGTGATGAAATTAAGAAGTAACACCGAAGAAAAAACTTTTCGGATAACTGGGATTCTGCTGTATGAAAATTATGCACGTGGCAAAGTTTAATGAAAAAAAAAAAAATCAACTTTTATGGTAGTTATATTTCACTAATCCGATTCCTTTGGTTAAAAATATATAAGCTCAATAAGCACTTTATTAGGAACACCGCCCTCATATTCTATGAAGCCTTCAGAACAGCAGTGATTTGTCTCCGCATTTGAATTTTAGGAAATTATGGCCGTACAAAGTTTCGCACATTATATTTGACTGATGGTGGCCCTGTCTTAGAGGATAGTATGAGGAAGCAGATCCACATGCCCCTTCGGCAAGGAAAATAGGTCATTGTTACACTCCAGCACGAAGCGGGCATAGTGCATTATCGTGATGGGATGCACCTGGCCTACGACGATATTTAAGCACACTCTAACACATCCAGGAATTAGTCAACAAATATTAGATCCCACTGTATCTCAACATAACATGGCCGTGCTGTGGCACTTCCTGGAATGTTTCTGTGAAACAAAACAGATGCATCATGGTTTAAAATTTTTTTTCTTCTTATCATGGTTCCTAATCCAGAGTGTTATTCCAATTTTTAAATCAATCGCTATTCTTCACCCTGGCTTAGAATTGCACTTGTGCAGGCATCGTTAAGTAACTACAATTTAGTCACGCTTTCCACAATTTATTCCTTTCTTATGACAAAACCATACGTAGTATCATGGTTTTATCACTTTTCAACATAGTCATCGAGATCGTTCAAGCCCTTTATCCCAGCACAGTGGAAGACTAGTCTTTATAATGCAGAAAAATCACACCTTTACACAGAAACGTAAATTCATTCTGCATATTGCGACCTTTAACTTTTCATGTGATGTGCATCATCGTGTGGACTTGATTGTAAAATGGTTCCATGGAGTTATCGGCATAAATTTTAATGGTTTCGATATTTTTGCCACGGAAATCGAGCAGTAGCTTGCATCTCTTCCAGAGGCGGACTGGGTCAAAAATTCTTATCTGGGAAAACAAAGAATGAATTATAGGTCAGAGTGTAATATTGAAAATCACACCGGCTTCCGACCCACTGGGGTTTCTCTGGTCAGTCTTATAGCCAGTCCACCTCTGATCTTTTCCGATGTACATCGCCATTTTCAAACAGTTATCAAACACTCAACCGGAAGTTGAGTGCTGCCACCTAGCGATGTAATACACAGGCATCATCGATATTTTTCAAAATTCATATATACCAGTGGAATAATACGAATTATTAGCTTTGATACTGGAAAAACAAAATTAATAGTTACTTAGCAGTGCCCCTTTTTATAATTATTATTATGCTACACTTAGCAGTAAGTATTTTAATAAATGTAATTGTAGAAAAGCTGAATAGTATATCCCCTAAATAAACTGCAAGGCTAAAGGAGACTATAGTAATTCTTGTTTTTCTAGTTGCATTATCGTAAAATTAAAATCGAATTAAAATATATTTTTCACTTATTTCAGTACTGCAATGTTAAAAAAAAATTTAATCTGGTAACTTTTTAATATTCTGGAAACCTCTTCCTATAACTCCCGCATTAAGCACTGACTAGAGGTTCGAACCCACATGATCGCTTAATATGATTAATGATAATATTCTTGTTAAAACGATTAATTGAGAACTCCTGTAATCTATATGGTCGCGCGGGAGTATAAACTTGAACTTACCATTTAATTAATTGAAAAAAATATCAATATCGAATTTAAATTTTTTTTGAAAGGCATAACTGTGGCAGTACTAATCGCAGAAACTGTTGAATCTTAATTTAACTTAGCACAGATTTCATGTTTTGGGTTTATTAGTTTCCTAAAACAGTTACAATGCGTAAAAGATAGCAGTCTAACCAGTCAGCATCCTTTTTCTGAACAACCGTTTTTTGGAACAACCTCGCTTCATATGTATTTCCTGAAAATTACAATCTACAGAAATTGAAGTCTGATGTCAACAAGTATCCCAGGTGGGAAGGAGCAGCAGTGCGTAGCACACGCTTCTTGATTAAACCGGGGTTCGAGCCCGTCACCACCAAATACGGAGGATGCGGAAAAGGTCTGGGAATGACCCCCGCATATCCCGGAGCAATATGGCCTTAGTTGCTAATGCTCCTAAAAAAAAAAAAAACCAAAAACCAAACCAAACCAACAAGTATCTTTTTTCTTCTTCTCAACCTTCAACCCCCATACACGTTACTAAGTACTATTAGGTTACTAAAAAAAAAACTAAAAAACTAAAAACTAGTACTATTAGGTTACTAAAAAAAAACTAAAAGTACTATTACGTTACTAAAAAAAAAAAATCGAAGCCCATATTTCTCGAAGAACGTTTAGGCCTCACTGTGGAAGTCCTAACCTGAGTAACTGCACGCGAGAACTTTTAAACCATTTTAGGAGGCTAAAAGTTTATATATAATTTTCCAAATAACAGTATGGCATAATTCCCATTTATAAATGAATACAGAATTATTTAAATTATAGCCATATAATTTAGGTTCCTTCCTAGATTAATTCCTATAATTTTTATTCCTAGATGAGGAATATTTCTACCCTTCCTCACATGTCAAAAAAAAAAAAAAAATTAAATGATTATTGCAAATGCTTTGCAGTTGAAAAACTGCTTGATCTTTTGCTACTTATTTATAAACGATCTTTCCATTACGTTCGATTGACAGTAACTGTCATTCATGATAAGTAAAGACAAAGGGAAGACAAGACGAGAGAAATTTGGACAGCGTAGCATAGTTTGTTAGCTAATTGCCCAATCGCGTGAAAGTCACGGAAATGTTTTCTGTAAGGCTGTCCCTTTACTCAACTCTTGCCAAATATATATGTATATTAATATTCTTGTCAAAACGATTAATTGAGATAAAATAAAATTTTAAAATTAATAATAAAATTTAATAATAAAATTAATATTATTTTTATGCTTTAAATATATTTTTGGTTTAATAAACTGATTCAGAATGGTACTTATTTTTTTTTTTTTTAAGACATAAGACTTTCCCGATTCGAACCAGTTGGATAACATCGCCGTTACCAACTGCATAATACAAATGAAAGTGGCATTTCTTAGACCAGATTCCTCTTTTATTGTCCAGTTTCGGCGATCTTAGATCCATATCAAGCGTTGCTTTCTTACGTGCAGATAGAAATGCTATTTGTCATAGTCTTATTGTAGTGTACGTTGGATCTGTTACCAGAGTCCATAGTTGTACTGAGATGTCATTTAGGCCAGCTTTTCATGTATTGGGAATAAAACACACATCCAGTTTCCTATGTTATAGTGAGTTATTTTCACACCCACTCAGTTACCATCGTTCCACCTTAAAAATTGGTTGGTCAGGCCAGTTTCCCATTTTATCTTCAACGATATGCCGTAAATACCTGCTGTTGATACATGACACTATGCAATTAAGTTACACGAGAGTGGTGTTCCTCATGAATTGCTTGTTGAATAGACGTTATACTAGAGAATAATATAGTGGTATGCACAAGTTAAATGATAAACTAATTTTTTATCAATAATTCTATAGTGAATTAATAGAAGTTGGGGTACAAAGCATGTTGAATATAAAAACATCTTTACATAAAGTTATTTCAAACTTACAAAACAGTTGACATATAAAACCCTCATGGAAATCAACTCTTCTTTTTTCACCCTTGGCTTGAAAACGAGATGGATAAATTCGACTGCAATTGCATGTTGTGAAGATTAGGAGGGCACTCTTCCAGGAAACATAAAATGCCACGAGGACCTGTCCAAGACAGTCCTGAAGTCGCTTCATCACTGGATATTACCATAACTATAAATGTCAGACATATTCTACATTATCTTGGACTAGAATTCAGAGATTGCAGAGATTGCCTCGAGGGCGACTTCACAGAATTCACGAAAGTAGCATTTATGCAAAGAGATCCATACTATGCATCCTTTAGCATTCAATTTCTGAAATAAAATTACAGGAAATGGAGTAGTGCTCTTCACAAGTGAATCAAGAAGTTATCTGAAAAGAGACAGTCCGTATAATGCATGTAACAGTCAGTGAAAGGAAACATGATGTAAGCGGCAGTTTTACAGTATGAGCAAACATCATCAGCAGTAATTCTGCATCCCGACAAGCAATTTAAATGTGTCGTAGATACTGGCCCCAATATACGGATTTGCACTTCATTTTAATAAATGATAATACTCATCGTGGACATGACTCGTCCACAACATCATTACTTAGAGAATGGGAGTATAGTCTACAATGGATTATTTCCCCTATCTTAATCCTGTGGAATAAACCTTCTATAGCATTATAACCATTACTTCCGGTGGCTGTCACCCCTGCACATGTTATGAATTTATTATTTGATTCGTCAATACGAATCAAATACGGGAGTGCTATTCCTAATAAACTGTTTGCTGGATAGGTGTTATACTACAGAATAATCTTCACCATTAATTAGCATACGAAGACGTTTTGGGAAGAGTGTGTGTACTCTGAGAGATCAAATTCCAAATCATTTTCACATTTATCTAATATATGAATTTGGTGTGTTTGTTCACGATCTCAGACACCTCACTAGAGCTAGTGCAATCAAATTTTGAGCGGTATTCAAGTGGCCTCCTTTCATTAAAGAGAAGATGAAAGGCATGTGGGGATCCAAAATTTTGACTACCAGGGTAGTATGATGCTAGGTAACGTCTAGCGACTCTTAATGAAGTCTTCAAAGATCCTCTATCCACCCTAAGGCACTCTGAACTCCAGGGGTATGTCTACTGTGTAGTGCTAAGTAGGGTTTTTTTTTTTTTTTTTTCCAATCAAGTTTGTTAGCTGGAGGTAGAATTATGGGAGAAGCAATCCGTTCTCCCCCACTGGTGTAGTCAATGTGTGTATCTGTATATTATGTCTGTGTGAAAAGTGTAATACGTTCACAAGGCGATTTGTATGCATTGCGGGCTGAAAAGCCCAGATTAACTCACTGGAACCCTCCGTGGCCCTCTGTGAGGATTGGCTAATTACAGCCGTATTATAAAATAAAATCCTTGAAGCTTCGACCTAATCTTTGAGCCCAGGCCTCTCCAAATGAATGGCGAACTGTCATGTTATCATGAAGGAGTTGGAAAAATCACGAGTATTTAAACAAGATGTCATTTAACTTTAAAATAATTTAGAAATTGTTCAAAGCGATATATGTCTGTAGGTTACAAAGGTATTGAATTTCCCCAGGAATCGTTGGGTATTTTGCATACCAAGTTCACTGGTCATGCTGTAAATTCGTGTTTCGTTTGTTTCCTATATAAGAAAGCATACCTTCCTGACTATTTCGTAAAAACTGGGAATAACAGTGTTTGTGTGTTGCACCAGTGCTATATTATCTGGCAACCTTAAGGAAGAATAATCTAAAATGATTATCATCTTGAGACATTTTACTAGAGGAAATGAATTCATAGTGAAATGGTTCTGTTTTGTTGCTTTTACTTTTTTTTTTTTGTTATAAACCATAAGTTTAAGCAATACTTCATACGTACAGTAGTCGAATGAAGTAAATCAACACTTGAAATGTGTCACATGATAAGAACAACGAAAAGATTTAAGGGGAAAAAATAAATAAAAATTCTCAATTTATACTCTGGAACAGGCTGCAGGACCGGGAGAGTTTTTATTATTTATACAAGAATTTATTTTCACACTTCGGCCCGTCCATTTATAGCGGCTGAACATTAAAACATGTTCTTGCGAATTGGCCACTGCCAGTCCTCTCGAGTCACGAACATAATTGAAAAGTGAGAAACGGGAGAGTTTGCTTCACTAAAATCGAACGCTGTGTTTTAGATTAAGTCGATATTTGTTAAAAGAAATGGTAAGCAGTGACTCTTTTGTGTTATAAATCATGTATTGTTTATTGTAATTATATCTAAAGGCTGAAAACATTTTGATAACATTTCATTTGAATAAAAAATGTGCAACTGTGTTATGAGATTTGACAGCAATTTGTATATCTTTGATGATGAAACAAAAACGTTTATGGTTGAAAGTTATACATCAAACATCGACTTAAAAAACATAATTCATTAGTCACCAATATTTAGATGATTATGATTTAAGAGGTGTTTTTTGTAAGTAACCTTTGAGCCTTTTCACTGTTTGTGTTATGTGTATTTAACCGAATATTTTGTTACCGTATGCAATTCTTTTCTGTACAAATTGAGTTTGTTTATATTATAATTCTTTTATCATTCCCTTGTGTATATTTGAAATTTTGTGTTTTCGGTACTCATATATGTATTGTAAATCGTGTATTATGTATCATTGAAGAAAATAAAAATACAAATCGAAAGAAATTTCGGTTTGCTGATTCCATTTCTGGTTTGAATAGTTCACTGTTCTCAAATTATCAGAAATAGAAATTTAATCATAATATGATAGTATTCCTTTATTTCCAAATGTTGATTAGTTACATTAAATATATACAAAAGAATGTTTGCACGTCAAGACAGCCAAAGCAAAAGATTTATAACAATTAAAAATTCCAAATAAAAATTGCATTGTAATTTTTGAATTTACCTAAAATGTTTTCATTAAACAGAAAATAAGCTGTCATTAACGAGCTTGTACACATCAATAGAAAAATTAAGGAAAAGGCGTCTTAAATCATTTTCATTACTTTGTCCTAATTTTTTAAACTTATTTCACAGAGAGACATGAACCTGAAAGTAGTGCACGTTTTTTCTCCAGACTGACCAGATATCCAAGAAATATTCCCCAAGAGGTTTGACAAGTAGCTTAATTTAAAAAAAAAAAGTATGAATTAAAGGAAGATGCAGATGGCAAGAAATTGTTCGTCTCGAAGAAGAAAAGGGGAAAACCGTTTTTTTCTCTCTCTCATCCATCTAAACACCTAGTACTCTAATTTATGGATGATGATAACAAAAAACTAAATTATTTGTAGTCCACCCGAATAATTAAATTCATCTGCCGTGGTGTCATATCTGTTAATTGTGTGTGTTCTATGGTCAAGTTGTCTGTTTTGCTGGACGAAAAACCCCAGTTTCTGGGGAGAAAACCTTGCTATGTACATCTGAGACCGACTAACTCAGCCACGGAGTGAAAGAAGTCCATTAAAATTCCTCACGTCATCGACGGGATTCGAACCCGGGCCTTTTCCACCCGGCGTGGGGAGCACAGCGACGATACCACTGTGCTACGTGCGCAGACTATGGGTGATAATAGGAAATTGGCGAAATTACAGAGACCTATGTATGAGTAGTAGTAATAGCAGAATTTTATGTTCTGTGGACGATTTGCCTGTTTTTGCTGGACGAAAAAACATGCAATCCTTTCCTGACACTGGCTAGCTCAGCCACGTTGTCACAACGTAGAAAAGTCCATAAAACGTATATGTATATATGAGAGAAAAACAAGTGTCGCACTAAAATGTGAGAGTTATTAATAGTCTTACAGCTGATGTACGTCCAAAGAATGTTTTCTCATTTCTATACTGTATACATGCCAAACTGCTTCCACTGATGTGTTGCACGTTTTAGCCGGTTTTATGCCTATGAATCTCAAAGGTTACAATATACAACGTAGCATCTCTCTCTTCAATTTCAGCACATATACTGATTGTGCAAAATTCAAGGACCAGTCAGGTTTTCACCTGTAGCTTCACATAGGAGTGGCCTGGATATGGGAAAAGCATACGAAAGGACCCTCGTGAGGTGCAGAAATTATGACGGAAACAAAACGGTACAGAGGGACTTTATTCAAAAATGACAACATAGCACTGGCTGCCATGATACAGATGTATCACTGCCAAAGATGGAACAAAGACCAAATACGGAGTATTCGGAATGGTCAGGGAATGACCACCGCATATCCCGGAGCAATATGGCCTTAGTTGCTAATACTCCTAAAAAAAACCAAATAACAACAATAACATGAAACAAAGGGAAGAGGTCGTCCTCAGTAGGAGATATGGCCACCCCTAATGTTGATGAAGGCTTTACACCGCCTTTCCATATTTGGAACAATGTTGTTGATAAGTTCTTGCGGTAACATCGTCCATTCCTCTGTCAGCGCCATCTACAGCTGGTGAACATTTTCTGGTGGGTGTGGATGTGCCGCTAGGCGTCTCCCCGGTATGTCCCATATGCGTTCGATGGGATTTAGATCGAAAGAAACGGGCAGGCCAATCCATACGGACAATATCCTCACTTTCCAAAAGCATATCAACAGCTGCAGTGCGATGGGGTGTGGCGTTATCATCCATAAACACGAACTCGAGGCCAATGTCATCTCAGAACAGACGCATATGGGGAAGGATTACCTCAGTACAGTAACGTGCACCGGTTACAGTACTACTTTCCAGTGTCTGGAGTTGTGTACACGGCCATTCAAGATAACGCCTCCCCAGATGAGAACATCTCGACCTCCATATCGATCCCTTTCAGTGATGTTTGCTGGATGATACTGTGTGCCAACCTCTCGCCAGATTAGCTGATGTCCAGAATCGCTGCTGAGACTGAATCTACTCTCATCAGTAAAGAGTACCTTAAGTAAACATTTTGTGGTTGTAACCTTTAGAAATAGTGTTGGTCCTTAAGTTTTGCACACCTGTGTAGTATTTAACATTAATTCTAATTAATAAAAAAAAAAGAAAAGAAGTTTGAATCTGCTTATTGCTCGCTTACAAGGTGGACTTCCTCTACGTAAGGCATTGTAACCAGAAATTATGTCCCACAAATGACCCTTGCATCCTTCAAAGTCATCAGAACTTGGTTCTCGCCAAAGCTGTACAGATGCTTTCTCTTTACAGGATATGAATTGTTAAGCCAACGCTGTGCTATTTTAAATTATCCAACACTGCCTTTTGCCACTATGGAGAATCTGAATATTACTCTGATTAGCATTAGTAGATGTATCATATACCTCTACTAATTAGCATTAGTAGAGGCATATGATGCAAGATAACAAGCTTATGCAGCATCAGTCAAAAAAAAAAAAAAAAAAATCTTCCACTTCACCCCTCCGTCCGTTCGAAATACCTGTTCAGCTGAGCCTTAAATTTATTTAGGCTATCAACTTCCACAACAAGAGATGGAAGTCCGTTCCACCAACCAACCAACCAACTACTCGCTGGCTAAAGGCAAATTTCCGCACATCTATCCTACATCTGTCTTTCCTCAATTTGAATTTATACCCTCTCAGGTGATTATTCTGAGCAAGAGGCAAAATCCCATCAGCATTGAGCATCCTCAAACCATTCAAGGCTTTATACACCTCTATCAGATCACCTCGCCGGTGTCTAGTCTCCAGACACTGTAATTTGCAAAACTTAAGCCTTTCTTCGTAAGAGCAACCCTTTGTTCCATTCACCAATCTTGTTGCCCTTCTCTATACTCGTTCCAGCAGCTCTACATCCTTCTTGAAGTGAGGCCTCCAGACCTGTATACAGTACTCAAGGTGTGGCCTGACCATTGCCTTATACAAGGGAATAATCACCTCCTTATCCCTGCTAGAAAAATTCCTGTATATCATTGACAAAACATCATGAGCTACTCTTGCAGCCCGTCTACACTGCTCAGAGAACTTCATATCTGCCTGCACAATTACCCCCAGGTCCTTTTAATTCTCTACCACTGTCAGTATAGTACCACAGAGTTGATACGTTGCTCTGGGGTTGCTGTTTCCTATATGTAGTTCTTTACATTTGTCAATGTTAAACTTCAATTGCCACCTCTCAGCCCATCTGCTCAACCTTTCCAGATCCCGTTGCAGCGCCATAGCGTAAGTAGTGTCCTTAATAACCCTGCCAACCTTTGTATCGTCTGCAAACTTGGACATTAAGCTTGATATACCATCATCAATATCATTTATAAATACAGAAAACAATAATGGACCCAACACTGAAGCCCGAGGGACTCCACTAATAACATTAGTCCACGATGAGCAGTGTCCATTGATTACCACTCTCTGTCTTCTCCCCCTCAACAACCCCTTTATCCATAGCAGCAATTTGACTCCAATGCCACACTGCTCCAATTTGTGCACAGTCTTCCATCTGCACAGTATTAAAAGCCCCTCTAAGATCCAAGTATATAATATCAAAGTTATTCCCTGCATCCAGTTCTTTTGTGACTGCATCATAGTATCCAATCAAATTGGTTAGGCAAGATTTCCCCTTAAAAACCATGCTGTGTCCGAGCTATAACTGAAGCCTTGTCTAGATGATCCTGCAGTGCTTCTTTAATCAGTGCCTCCATTCATTTTCCTGCAACAGAAGTTAAACTCACAGATCTATAATTACTTGCGTCAGCCATTGATCCTCCTTAGTGAATTGGGATCACATTTGCACATCTCCAGTCTATGGGTACCTCCCCTGAATCCAAGGGAGTCTGGCATTCCCCTCGCTGAATAACTCCTCGTGTGAATGCCGATGCAAAATATTCATTCAGTTTGTTAGCTACCTGAGTAGGATCATCAACAGTTGAACCATCGATATCAAGTGGACCAATCTGATTCATCCTCTTCCTTCTAGAGTTTACATAAGTAAAGAACTCTTTGCTGTTTTTCTTTTCATTCCTTGCCAAAGTTTTCTCGTAATCTGCCTTCGTCTGCCTAATCTTAAATAACTTGGTTACAGATCAACTTATATATATATCATAGGCTTCTGTGTCACGTGTTAATTTATATGTATCCCATGCATTTTTCTTCTCTGCCATATGTCTCATTAGTTCATCTGACATCCATTTAGGCCTAAACCATGAACAATATTTCTTAGTTGGTATGTAAAGCCTAGTAGCTTCCAAGATAAGTTCTTTGAATGCTTCACATTTTGAATTTGCTGTTGGTAACATCATCAGTTGGTCCTACGTATAGAATTTAAATACTGTCTCAGACCATCGTAGTCGCCTTTACGAAAGCAATAACCCTTCCATTTATCCCTGATGGTAGTTACCTCTTTGAGTAAATCCTACTTTAGCACACTGTTATCACTGCCACGTAGTGGTTCCTCTTTCTACAGATTCTTAATGCATGAAGAATCACTACTGATAATCAAATCAAGAGTATTACTCCTTATAGTTGCCTCCCGAAAATGCTGATGTAGTAAACAATCATCCAATAAATCCACAAAAGCCTTGTTAGTGTATGAGTGACCAACCCACAAATTCCAGTCAATATCTGGTAAATTAAAATCCCCCATTACAAGACTCTCTGATTTACTGGCCTATTCTATTTCACTGTACAGTTTCTTATTATACTCATCAGAGTCATTAGGCCTGTAGTACACTCCTACTCTCAATTTTGATGTCCCAATGCTTTTGTCACACCAAACTGACTCGACACTGCACTGCACTGTACAGCGATGTCGACTGGCTTCACTTCCTTGGATTTTATGTGTTTCTTAACTAATAGCATAACCCCTGCTCCCTTCCTATTCTTTCTGTAGACGTTGTACTCCCCAAATTCCAGTTCTGCATTTCTTATATCTGTGTGACACCACGTCTCTGATATCCCAACAATATCCGCCTTTGATACTTTGAGCAATACCTCAAATTCATCAAATTTATTTACCAAACTCCTAGCATTGGTTTGGTTTTGTTCTGTTTTACTGCCTTACCTACTCAGATATATATCAGCCAATCATAAATCTTTAAATTTTTTTCCTAGTGCTGAAAAATTGCTTCTTTCTAGTCCAGAAATATTTCATACTTTCCAGCAGTTTGCTAAATCTGCTTTTGGCTCTGGAAAACTCTCCCTGTTAAAAACATAACTATTTCTAACTAGTGATCCGCCGTTAATGATAATCATACCCTGCTTACTTTGATCTTCATGCCTGCCTAACCCTCATCCTCATCAACTTAACTTCTGGCTGTATCCTATGGTTTGGACTGTCTTCTGTGAGTATAGTGGTCTCACTATTTGTCATTCGTTTGTAGAGGTCTGTTCGAATCTCGTCGGAAACTGGGGGAACTTCTGAAGTTCTATTCAATTGAAGCTGTAGTAACTGATCTTAGGCGGAGGGAGCACAGCAGTTTCTCCACTGAGTTATTCGGGGTTTTTCAGCCTGCACCACATGCAATCCGTCATAAAGCACTTAAAGAATACACGAACACAGATATGGGTTACACCTAGGAATTAAAATTATGCCGTTTGGACTTGCCTGTTGGACCTCCTGCTTGAAGTTCTAGATAATATCCTAGGGACGTGACTTTTCCTCCTCACGCTGCCTGAAGCAGGATTTCTCTTGTTGGTAACCATCAGTTCGGGCCACTGATGATAGTCGAGGCGCACTTCTTCCTGGCAGAACTGGGAAATAGGAATTATATCACCTGATGTTCGTTGCTTCTTCTTTGCTAAGTGGTCAGTCAACAAAATATCAACACAAAACATATCAGTCACATGACTGGCTTAACATTGAAACGTTGCACCACAGAATACCGACCAAGTATATCATGTCGCACGTGCATACAACGAGTATAGCAAAGGAGTCTTTATTGTGTAGCATTTTTAAATGGGAGTCTTGAATATAAAATAAACCCTTAGAATTTCATAAAAAGAAGTCAGGAGGTGATTCGTTTGGGTTACTGGAGATCTCAAAGAATTTCAAGTAGTTTACAAAGAGGAACAACAGATTGTTTAAAAGGCTAACATAATGAAAAGTAAAAAGATATGATTAAGTTTCCCTGAGTTCTGTGAAAACATGAATTAATTTAACAGATTATGCAGTTTGGCTCGTGACCAAGCCAAATTCAGTAATCTACAGGTGCCAGCAGAAGTAGCATAAATGTTTATTTTGCTATAAGACATTGAATTTTTAAATTTATTTTAGCATTAAGTATGCAGAATGTCTGGTAATTTTGACCGTTTCTTGGTTATAGCGCACTGGTCAATCTAAAATTTCGTAATAGTGAGATGGACAATCCGACATCTTTCTCTTATTGTGAAACTGTTTTCCAGAAACGTGCGAGATTATTGCAGCTCGAAGAGTATATCGTCGAAAAGTTGAAGTTAACATTACTCCTGAACATGTCACCTGTTTTGTGTCTAACTCTTACTGATAGACCACAGTCAGACAGAAGCAGCGAACAGAAAAAGCTACTGATACGAGTATATGAGACAAAATTTTTTCATACTGGAGTTGTGGTTTTAATAAGGTGGAGCTATATGTCTCACAAAAAGAGCCACAATGGACATGTGGGAAGTGGTGTATACAGTATATATTTCTTTCTGTGGAGCTACTGCAATTTGAAAAATAATACAGGGGAAGAAATCAGTGCCCTAACGCGAAGTGTTGGTTATTGTAATTGGGAAATGTTATTTCGAAGGCACACCAATGTCTAGCAAGTCAATTTGCACATTTGCCAAATTTCATACGATGCTTCTTTTACCAGCTCTGCAGTCGTATGCTATATGGTAGTTTTCCATATTTTAAATAAGTCGCACTGATAGTTTTTAAACTGTTTCAAGGCTTCGTAGGTAGCACAAGTGGTAAAATCGCCATGCTTCCCCCACATTGGATGGAAAAGACCCGAGTTCAAATCCTCTCGATGGCGTGAGTAGTTTTTATGGCCTTTTTCACAACGTGGCTGAATTAGTTGATCTCAGACGAGTGTAGCGCTGTTTTTGTTTCCACAAACTATGGTTTTTCATCAGCCACAGAACACGCCCAGAACACGTCATAATATATACAGCGCCGTATGGCCTGAGTGGTTGACGCGCCTAAAACCCAGCAACAACAAACTATATTGAATTTTCACCGACTACTTTAGTATTGGCTGTTTATTTTTAGGACTTTTATCTCATCAGCTGTTTAGGTCGTAGTACATACGCCAGTTGATATGGTCTTTGATGTACATTATATGTGAACAAGTGTGAATTCATCGTCCTATTTGCATGTTATGTATGCTGAAAAACCTAGAATAACTCATAGAGGGAAACAACCTCTCTGCCTCAGAATGGCTGATTACAGCTCACACTTAAGGGTTCTTTAAGAATTTTCCTTCAGTCTGACAAGCTTTTCCCAGATATATCCAAACAAGTGGCGAGTTTTCTACACGATTACAAAGGACAGTACATTAGCCCTTAGTAAGTGTGTTTGCCATCATGAGTTATTACGGGTTTTTCAGCCCACATAACATGCAATTCGGACAATATACGATAACTGTCATAGAGCAACTCAAAACCTAACACGACCATGTGTATTATGTTCATAAATTGAGTGTGTTCTGTTCGATTTGCCTGTTTTTCTGGACGAAAAACCCGAGTTTCCTGGTGAAAAATGCTTGGTATCCACGCCTGAGACCGACTAACTCTGTCACGGAGTGGGGAAAAAAAAAAAAAAAAACCATAAAAGCTCCTGGTATCATAAACGAAATTCGAAACCGCTCCTCTTTTGCGCGGTGTGAGGACGACAGTGATTATAACTGCTATGCTACCCGGGCAAACGGACAATGTATGATAGAGGAATCAGCAGAGCTTGTGAAGAATTAATAAACCTACCTGCATTGGTTGTAGTTAGGTATATTCAAGATTCTATTAGAAAGGCGGCCTATGCGTCTGCTAGAAAGAAGATAAGTTCTACTAAATCATGTCCATGGTGGTCACGAGATTTAGTGTTGCTACGTAGATCGATGTATCGTGCAAGGAGGCAATTTCAGTGGCAACGACACGGCCTCCCAGTGAGGTTGCTAGATGCCATCAAGATTACATAGCACTGAAAAATGATTACAGAATAACAATTCGTAAGAGGGAAACATGGAAATTATTCGTCCAAGAGTCGGGGAATTCGAATCAATGGGGACTGTTGTATAAAATTACAAGATACGAGTTACATTCTTCGGATGTTTTTAATACTGTGCATACATGTTCGACGGAAACAATAGGATGGATGTAACTCAGTTAACTACGGAGCAATTTACACTTAATAAATTAGCATGCGTAATTGGTAAATTAAATTTTAAGAAATGTCCAGGATATGATTTGATAGAGAATGAATTTGTAGCACGGTTTTATAAATTGTTTCCGCAGTTGTTACTATTACTATATATTATTGAAGAAGGATATTTTCTAATAGATTGGAAAATAGCTTTATTGAAGTTAATCAAAAAGCCTGGTAAGCCCCTCTCAGATCCCGGATCCTACCGGCCAATAGCCCTTCTGGCTAACTTTGGAAAGTTACTGCAAAGGTTGATGGTTCTACGCATTATGCAGTTAATAGAGCAGCGTAGAATGATATCAAGTAAACAATACGGGTTTACATCTGGAAAGTCAGCAGAGAATGCTGGACTTTCGAACACACATCGAGAGTTCTGTTTCAAAATATGAATTAGTCATTTTTTTTTTTTTTTGGATTTTCACGGTGCCTTTAACTCATTTGAGGGTAGATGGATGTTGTCAAGAATTATATGAACTGTTTGGAAGTTATTTTAGTGTCGGATACATAACTGTGAAATCTAAAATCTTTTATATTAAAAAGCAGGTTTATTGTGGTTGTCCCCAAGGTTCAGTCTTGGGTCCTTTCATATGGAACCTTGTCTTGCAAAATTGTTTAGCTCGCTCTTTTTCCAACTGTAGGACAATAGCTTTTGCTGATGATTTAACAACATGGTGACTGGGAATTCCAGGAGTAGTCTTGAACATAATGCTGATATTGTATTGAATGATTTGCTTTTTCTGGCACAAAACTATAAGTTAACTATTAATTCGCATAAAACTAAAATGATGCTTTTTCAAAGCAAATTGGACCCTGGTCGACCTCCACAAATAAATGGTATTCAGCTACCAATGACATCTGAAGCTAATCTAGGAATAGCTTATAATAAATATCTAGGAATAGTAATAGATTATAAACTATAATTTTTTCCACATATTTAGGAGCTAAAGTGAAAAAGTTTTCTGGTGCTGTTATTCGTGTTTCTAAGTCTGATTGGGATTTATCCCGCAAGATTCTCTCGTTATATTATAAGGTAGTATTTCTCCCCATGACAACATATGCAGCAGGCGCTTAGTTTCAACGCGCTGTGTTGGTCAGGTTCCAAGCAAAACTCAACTCTATACAAAGAGCAATGCTTCTCAGTTCTAATGCTTCAATGCTTCTCGTATCTGCTGCAGAAATTCAGGTGTTGGCCGGGACTGTTCCTTTGGACTTGTTACTGATATACCGAGGACTATGTTATCGGATTAAGAAGAAGATACCCACTACGTTTCATAACATTACAATTGATACTCAGGTAGGTATTAAAAGGGGAAAGACGCGGTGTATGAGGGGGATAATTAACCTATGACAAACGAGATGGGACACTGGAACTGCGGGAAGGGTGACCTCAGGAAGTTATTTCATCCTGAGGTGACGTTTCTCCTAGATAAAAGAGTAGCTGAACAGTATACGCCTGGGTTGGAGTTACTATATATAATAACAGGCCATGGCTCTCTTTGAATGAGAAACTATATGCTCTAGGATTAACAAATACTGAATTGTTCTTTTTTGTGGAGCCAAGAAAAATTGGTTTCACATTTTGTATGACTGTATACAAAATGTGAAACCAAATTGTGATTGTGATTCCTGGACAGGAGCTTCATCTTTTGATTGAACGAGATAAACTTCAGCTGTTACAAACCTTGCTAAAGCTGCATTTGATCTAAGAAGAAGTATGCTTCCACAATTAAGAACTGGTTTAATTTTGGATAATTAACTGTGATTAACGAGGTCTTTGTGTAGTTACTGTTGGCAATTTTTTTTTCTTTTTATTAACTCTGCAGTGGGCTCCCAGAGCGGTTTATATATATATAACTAAATTATTATTATTTTTATATATATATATATATATTTTTTTTTTTATTATTATTTTGTCTCATAAACCTAAGGCGACCCACCGTCCCGGTGATCGCTTCTTCTAGATAGCCAAGAGACCGGCCAGCACATCACAAATATACATAAAATACACAAACATGACACTACTTGAAGTCTGGCCTATTTTACAGAGTTTGTTAAAACCTACAGTAATACGATTCGGATTTGAACTAACGTTCTAGGAGCTGCCCTAACAATAACACATGTCCACAACTCCCCATATCCAGATCTTGTGAAAGAGATCAACATCTGTTGGGCCATGAATAATCCATGGCCCAACAGATGTTGATCAACTAATGAGGGCGATCAAAAAAAAAAAAAGATCTCGATATGTCCGGAGATCAGCTTCCCTCTGCTGTTCAGAATCTTATTATTCCAATCTAAACTGAAAGGGAAGTATATTATTTATTGTTTTAGAGGGAAGTTTGCCCTTTTTTTTTGTAATTTTAGAGACGCTCTTGCAAATAACATCAATTTACTTTGTGCTCCACTTCTTTGTATTTTATTCTTTACAAACTCAGAAGGACAAATTTATATTTATTATTATTAAAATGTGCCATTTTAAATGTTTATTTTAAATTGACAAACTGACAGTTTTAAGTTCCGAAGATGAAATAAAAAGATCGCTAGGTTTTTACGTTGGAAAGAATTTATGTAAATTAGTACAGTCACTGAACTAATTCAACAGATTTTACTAAGCATGTAGTGATTTTTATTCATTTTATTTAAATCTTTATAAAGTTGTTAAAAAAATTATCTGTTATTTAACAGTTTATTTTAGCAATATTGACTTTATTTGTTGAGGTGTCTGTGAAAATACAGTAACTATATTTTACGTTCCCATAAAATGACCCTGCAGTTCGTATTTATGAAAAATAAATCTTAAATCGAAGCAATACAGTTGCATTATGTCAGTCCCCTTCTTCGTATATCATTAGATAGTTTGACCTTTATTCATTGTAATCCTTGTGCAGGCTCTCCACTACATGCCATTGTTTGAGGAGAGGATTGAAGCCTAGATTCGGGTCAGGGACATACAAAGCTATATACACCCATCTTCTTTTTCCATATTTGATATATCTGCCCATTAAGATGGTTATTATTCTAAGTGATTGTCAAAGAACTGAATGTTTTACAAGTTTTTTGATCAGTCGAAATTTATTCTACGCTATAATGTTGCTCTCTAAACGATGCCAGTATCAATATTTTATGTTTTAAATCCAAAGTAATCATGTGTAAATCATTGTTCATGATCTGGAATGTCTAAGTTATGAATGCTTATGCGGAGGCTCTCTCAGTACTTTGTAGTGGACGGTGATTAAGGACGTTACATATCTGTCCTTAATCACCATACTCCTATCTCAGTGTAAAAGGCGTGAGTTCGAATCCTGTCAATGACGCGAGGAACTTTAATGGGCTTTGTTCACAACGTAGCTGGGACAGTCTCTCAGGCCAGAGTTGCATACTTTTTTTTTTTTTTTTTTTCTGAAATCCGAACTTTCGTGGAAAAAACGCCTACGCATGTGATTTAAGCATTAAAATAAATAATTTTTATTTTACAGAAGTATGCAATGTTCCACCACAGCAAATATAACCGAATATTACAAAATCCTAAGATCTACCGCTGAGACCATTGCATTCATAATGAGAGGTATCTCCTTGGGTCGAAATCGATCTAAGGCTGGGCGGTTGTTTCTTGAAAGGAGGTAAGGTCATAAGCGTAGGCATGGTGGAAGAACTCTCCAGACACATCTCAAATGCTTAGATCTGAGATATGTCCCGCCACCATTTGCAGCACAAAGGTTTTTTCTCCCGAAAACTCGGGTTATTCGTCCAGCAAACAGAAAATCGACTCAGAATACACGCAATTTACAGACGATATACACGGAGCAATATGGCCTTAGTCGCTGATGCTCCTAAAACCCTACTACAACAACAGCAGCACAAAAAAAAAAAAAAAAAAACAAAACTCTGATCCTGAATGAGGAGTTTTAGCCTGGAAACTTCACCTCCTCCCACCCATCAGAAATACCTGGTGTTTCGGATGGCTGGGAGAAGGTGAAGCTTGTGGACTTCATTTCAAGTATCAGAATTCTGCCTCGAAGACAGCTTTTATTTTTGTTGGCTGCTAATTCCCAGACTTCACCATAAACGACAGAGTGATAGACGTGGGATACTACATATCTTGTAAGGAGGGTTTTATCAGTCACATGGAAATGATGTTTACCGACCTATTTAAAGAAATAAAACATTCTTTCTACTTTTTCGATGTTATTTGAGAAGGACTTCTTATTAAAGATCACACCCAGGTCAAAATAATTCACGAGGAGGGGGGGCTGGAAGATATGTTGACAGGGCCTGAATTTCTGTTTTGATTTTGTTGGAAATCGTGGCTGTATTTATTGAGCCACGATTGGTGTCGTGGCTGTATTTATTGAGAAATCTTTGTTAATATTTTGAGTTTGAGTTTATCGGCATATGTTAGTTAGTTTTATTTATCATAGAAAAGGGGATATAAAGCTGCTGTAAAGAGCACTGCAAAGAGGGTACAGATATATCAAATTGGGCAGAAATATCGAATTATGGCAGGGTTCTTTCAACCCTCTTGCAGCCCATTTCATCATACCTGACCCGAGACCATGTAGGAAACTCTTAAGTATTATGCGTCTCCAGAGTTTAAAAGTAGCGTGTCAAAAATAGTTTCATAGTGAGTTTTGAAAATATCCGTTTTTAGTAATATTTTATATATCTTCTTCATTGACATAAAATATTATCGTACCCATATAATAAAGATTTTATCAGTGTTATGTAATAACTGTTGGATTTTTGTATTTAATTATTAAATATAAAAATATTAAACTATAAAAAGCATAATTACACTCTTATATAGAATTTCATTTTTGATAGCACATTTTTAAGGTTCTTGTAGCCCACTGCCTGAGAGAACCCATGCTGTCGACCTGCAGCATTTTATATATTCCCCCCCCCCAAATAGTTAGGCGCCCCTGAATTATAGGGAACAGTTATCATCAGTGAGAATGAGGGTACGCTTAGAAAGCAAGGCAGTAAGAAATCACAGCACGTCCACTTGAATATAGTAGTGATGCTGCAGAAGGGAGAGGAGCTGAGGGTTCTACTATATATGTTTGAATCGAAGGCTGATTGATTATTCAGGTAGGTCACAACAAGCTTTTCCCTCTCTTCCAAAGCAGTGAGGGTATTGTGAGTGACAGAGGAGGAGATTGGTGATGGTTGGTTTTCCTGATGCAGAAAAATGTCTTTAAGGGGAGAGTTTCTGGTAGGGTTTGATGTGAGATGGTCGGTTACAGCGCCTTTTCCAAGATCTTGAACAGACAGATGGTAGGGGGCTATAGGCCTAAATTGATGCTGGAGGCAGAGGGTAGCACAGCGGGTATAATCACCGTCTCCTCGCCGGGTTGAAAATGCCCAACCACGAATCCCTTTAATGACATGAGGAATTTTTATAGTTTTTTTTTCACAGCGTTGCTGTTTAATTCGTCTCAGGTAAAGGTTGCATGGTTTTCCTCCCCGGAAACTCGTTTTTTTTTTTTCCCCTTGTTTAGAAAACAGGCAAATTGACCACAGAATGCATTTAATTTACAGTCACAATATGATGATGCCTCATAGCCTTAGTTGCTTTGTCTCAACACACATACACACAAATAGGTGGTAGCAGAGTGAGTTTTCAGGAGAAGTTGAACTCTGTACCTGTTCCACTGAGGAGGGAAGAAATAGTGCTTTAAGCATTTTGTTGTAAATGATTAGCAGCTGCTCTGTGAGGTAGTCTCTGAGGCATTTGTCGATAAAACTGAAGAATCCCATCTCTCCAGTGGTGGTCCTCAATGTGAGCGAGTTGACAACGTTGTGCAGTTGATTCTTAGAAAGTCGAAGATTTCCGAAAGCATCAGCAGGGTAAGAGGTGTGGAGTGTCCAGGGAATCAGGCTGATGTGTAAAGTAATATTTGCGAACCATTTTTCCATATCTGGACGGTGACGTTTAGTGGGTCCTTTGTATTACGAACGGACTTTTCAGTTCTTAATGTGAAGACCAGATGGTTGTTGTTGTAGTAAGGTTTTAGGAGCATCAGCAACTAAGGACATATTGCTTCGTGTATATTGTCTGTAAATTACGTGTGTTCGGTGGTCAATTTTCTGATTGCTGGACGAAAAACCTATACTACCCTCGCCTGAAACCAATTAACCCAACTACATTATGAAAGAGACCCATAAAAATTGCTCAAGTCATCGACAGGACTCGAACTCTTTTCCGCCCAGTGTGGGGAGGACGGCGATTCTACCAACTGTGCTACCCACGAGGGCCAGCCAGATGGTTTTTAGTGAAAACTGCTTGTTTTCCCTCTTTTGAACATGACTCTCGCCTGGAAGTAGGCAGTACTAGCAGCAGGTTCCCACCAGACTGCATTCAGGCGTAGTCTTTCCTTAAAATGGTGAAATAGCTCGGCGGACCACCTCACTCTAGAATGTGAGATGATATTTACAGTCTTTGTAGCAGCGTATAGTAAAGTTCACCTTATCTACCTTGAAAAGAGATCTATTGCGAGAGGAAGATCAGAGTCCAGCAAGACATATTGGGGATGGCAGAAGCAGAACAGATACATTTATGGAAATGGAGATATTTAGAAGCTGTCATATTTCTGTTATTTTCCGACATGTTTTGGGGCTTCTGAAAGGTAAGGCGATACTCATAATGATGGGTAAATGGTCTGAAGGAAGTCGAGGTCTTCGATCTTTTCAAGTTCATGAAATTTTATTTTTATTAATAACAAGATATACAGCAGGTAACCAGTAACAGTGTATGTCAGAGCAGAACAATGAACAGAGTTGATAACAATAATGAGAAATTCAGCAGTAAGATAAACCATTGATATAGATTCAACCATCAAAATTATATGTACAAGAGAGGTATGCATTAAGTTAAGTTACCGGTAAAACAAATAATAAATAAATTAATTAAATAATAATAGACTAAAATAATTTAATGAGAGCTACATACTTTTCAGTTCAAGTGAACAGGCATACTTGTGCATGGAGTTTATCAGTGATTTGGAATTGTCAAAAAAAGTCAATCAGAGAGTCATTTGCTGATTTTCTGATTCTATTAATGCTCAAAGACCTCCGATGCAAACACGGCGATTCATAGTATACTGAATGATTTGTAAAATGCATCGTTAAATGCATTTGCAACACCCAGGATAAGTAAGTGAAGAGTTCTGATTGGTTAAAAATTTCAGGTTAAGGTGTAATTTTCCTAGGAAGAGCCACCCAGCTGTAATATCAAGCATAGTCTCTACAATTAAAAATTCATCTCATAATTTTGGTTTCTTGTTATTATCCTGAAAATGAAGAAGTAATAACGACAAAACATTGTACTAACCTTCCGTATTTACGATCATCGTCCTTCCATAATGAGTAAATGGCCTGAGTTCGAATGCGGTCAAGTGGGAGAAATTTTTGTTTTTTTCGTAACGTGGCTGAGTTAGTCAGTCTTGTGCAAAGGTTTTTTCAACCAGCAAGACAGACAAAGTACCATAAATACACCTGATTTATGAGCACAATACAAGTACACTGACGCATCATAGCCTTAGTTGCTTTGGTGCAAAAAAAAAACAACCTACCACATTGTTTCCAAGAAAAATTAATTTCACAAATTAAAAAAAAAAAGAAATTGCCCATTGTGAACTTCAGATGTATGAACATACACTAGATTGCCAAAAGTATACGGACGTCCTTGGGATTTGGGAACACATTTTATACATGATATAAAAGCAACTGCGTTCATGGTAGAAGTAAGCAGATCAGCGAAATACAGGAGTTGAATCGATGTATTCAGCTTAGCTACTTCCAACGGAGTATCATAATAAGATGCCATATTTGGCAATCAATCTATTCGTGTCATTGCAGCAAAACTACAGCACTAAACCAATGGTGACTGAAGTAATCACCAAAAGGGAAACGTCATGGTGATTCTACAGCTAAGAAATGCTCGAGCAGATCGCAGACATATATGGAAAGAGACCGAAGGGCGCTGGAAAAAGCGTTATGTGGATCCCGTTAATCCTAATCCAATAGTATCAATCAGGAGTTCAGAAAGAGGCCACAGGAACTGCTAATAGTACGAGGAGTTCCATAGCATCGGATTTTACAGAATAGCTGTAAAACCACACAAACCAAATACCAGGCAAGTCGATGCAGTGCACAAAATGCACTGCATCGACTTGCCTGGTGCATAATCTATTGCAACTGAAACGTTGGAAAATTTTGTTATGCAGTGGGGAATCATAGTACAGGACTTTCCGATCTGATGGCGTTGTTTGGGTCTGGTGGATGCCCGAACGTTATTTTGCAATGTGCCTCCCATTTGTGACGTTTGGCTGGAGGTGCTGTAACTATTTGATTGTTTCTCGTGGTTTGCGTTTGAGCCATTGTTCCAGGAAGAATGAACACCTTGTGGTAGAGTAACATTCTGGACGATTTCTCTCTTTCTGCACTATATCTTGATTTAAAGACATAGGCGTGCAAGAACGTCATTATCCTGCCCAGATCCCGGACCCTCAGCTTCACTGAACACCCCTGTGATGAACTAGAACGTAAGCTTCAGGCCAGGCCATGCTCGCAATCAGTAGCTTAAATGACCGCTGTTGAAGGAAGAGTGAACCAAAACATCACCTTCCTTTTATCAAAAGTTGGCTCAGAATCTACCGACGAGGATACAATGCACTATTAAGCCAAAAAGGTGATCTCTCACATTTATTCAATATAGTATCAATAAAAGATTCCTAGAAACATGAAGGTCTCTCCGGTTACTTTTACAATATACTGTAGATTTAGATTTTCCGCCAATAATTGAGAAGGAAAAGTCGAATGGACGCTAAATCTTCATATCTTTTGTTGATCTTGGTTAAACTTTTACTCCAGTTTTGATTCCATATCACATCCCAGTTTCTCCAATACAGACACAGACACATTGTTATAAATTTGGAACAGCAGCTCCAATCTTTTTAAAAATTTCAGGATTTTGGAATGTTCTTCTTCTGGATCTTTGTGATGACTATCGTGGCAACATACTGCTGTGCAAAGTTCCTCTACCATAAAAACAACTGCTTTCTAAATCGCATCATAATGTGCGCTACACCATCAGATGTACTACAGATGGCGTAACTCGCAATAAGAGACCATGAGGTAGCGAAACAAGATTTTCAAAATAAAACTATAATTTGTTTCTTAAAAGCATTCTAAGAAGTCATTTTAAGAAGTTTGTAGTTTTCCTCTTAAAATGACTACGTAATAACTAAGTGCTAGCAGTTCTTTTGGATACATAATAAGTACATAAATTTCAATCTGATGTACATGTGCAGAAAGATATATAAAACTTCTAAATATATTTGTAATCCAAATACAAAAGAACAGATAACGGTTTCTTAATACTTTATAAGCTGCTCATTAAAATTCGAAATTTCTTTAACGGGTCAAGGAAAAATATTCGAAAAGCAAGGCCGAAATGCTACAGAAAGGAACCGAACCCTGACATAAAACTTCATCTCTCTATTACGAGTGTGGAGGTGAAGGTGGCTGCATATTATGCCCTTTTCGACTAGGGCGGTGTCACTGTTTGTTTTAAGTGACAGCCGTGCAAATGTCAAGTACTTCTTTTCACTTAGGCATGGGTGGTACTGGATGTAAAGATTACATAGGCCGGAAATCCCATTATGTGAGAACTATTTAAAGTCGTGACAAAAATTCGTTGGTTTGACATCGTTTTCTGCTAGTGCTAATGGGGGATATTTAGGGCCTGGGAAATGTGTAGTCAAACGCTGAATTGGATGTCATGAAGCCGTCCAAATTGTATATGAAAACAGTCAAATCTCAAGACAAATTTTCATTCCTTTTAGTTTAACAGTTTGTAAATGGCCGATCTGGAAGAAAGGTTCAATTTTACTAGGATGTTAAACACTGTCTGAGTGAATCAAAAGTAGTGCAATTGTCTAGGAATATACTGGGGTGGGTGTATATACTATATGTAACCTTGTATAATATATATAATATCTCCATCATTTAAACCTGTATTTCAACAATGAACCATATACTACAAGATCCTCAAATGAGTTACATCAATAAATTATCCAGCATTCAGTAGGCTCAGATACAAAAGATTAAAGATGCAAGAACCACAACCATACTTTCGCCCCCACCTCCTCCTATTTTTATGGGTCCAGGTGCGCTCATACCTGCTGTCCATTCCGATGATACGACCCCGAGTTACACCCATACTTCAAATTAAATTGTATATATAAAAGTATACAATTTTAATTGAAATAGGAAAGCATTTTAAATAACAGGTAATGTAGTCCATTATCATGTGAACTTGTCGATTAATATGACCTTGAAGAATCATTCGACGGAAAAAATTCTAATACTTTTCGGACGTCAGTGTAATCCATCGTAAAGTATGCTCACTCTTGTCAGGGAAATAGGTCTTTCAGAGTTGTACAAAATCAAAGTTTCTTAGAGTTGGAAAATTCTGTTTTTTACTATGGTTTACCATGGACATCACAACTTTTCGGTCAGCATACATAAAAGGATTATATGAAGTGAAAGTCCTCTATAAAAATGCACGAACTAATGGTGGTTATAACCAAATTTCAGATTAAAAATGCATAAATGTTGGGTAAAACATAAGAAATTGTGAAAATCTTGCATCTCTAATTTTCTCATTATTTTTAAGGGAAATAAAGAAGATAATCTATGTCTCCGACTGATTTCACTTTTGTTGACATACCTATTCTCGTAGGTATTTAATCATTTCAAATTTTTTTCCAAGTCCATACCTTTCCATTACTTTTCTACCCAGATAAAGATAGTTACCTACATAAGTAGTTTCTTTATTTTTTATATATTTTACTTTTTTATATTTATTATCCTTTTTACTTTATTATCATTATTTATTGTTATTTTTGGCTGGTGTAGCAAAAGCCCGTGACTTCCTTGCACTATAGGCTAATATTAATACTAATACTAAATCACAAACTTGCTCCCATAACAGAACAACCGAAACAGAATACATTCCAAGCATCAAAACAAGACCACTCTGGCCCTGGTCGCGCAGTGTGTAGAGCCATGAATGCTGCATCATACGTTGATGTTCTGGACAATTCTATGGACTCTGCATTGTGCAGTTTTATGGAAGTTACTCTTACACTTTCCAACAGAACAGCGCTCCATGTCACAAAGCAAAGATTGTAAACGCGTGGTTTGAAGAGGATAACATCGGAACATTGCAATGGCCAGCAGAGTATTTATCTCAACCCAATTAATCAGCTTTGAGATGAATTAGGATGCAGAATTAGGGAAAAGCCATGAAACCGCTTTTGTTAATCCGGAAGAAAATAGGTAATACATTAGAAAAAGTACTGAATGCATTTTATATCAAGGAAGCACAAAATGATGAGGAATGGCAAAAATATATATATTGCAAGATAAAGAATAGATATATATTTGTTGTACAATTACATTTTGACAAAATGAAAATATCGACAAGCATTCAAAAACAAACAAAAAAATTTAAATGCATGAATTTAAAATTCTCCTTCATGAACTTTTTATGTAAACGAAACTTATCCAATATTCAGCAAGTTTTAATTGCGAATTTTGGCGAACCACTGACACCACACAATGACTAGCATTAGTTAGATTTTCTTATGAGTTTAGATTGAATTTTACTATTTGATGAACTTCAAATCTTGATTTATTTCTCTTTGATCGAAGTTTCAAATCTTCTTCGTTTTGAACTCCTCGTGCTGGAGAGATTTTCAGGTAAATTTAAAATGGCTCAGAGCTTCACATATGCCCGAACCAAGTACAAGGCCAAGTCCAGAAATTTCTGTTTTATCGTTCTATTTTCATGATTCCTAGTTGGGCATTAAAATCAACGAACTAAAGAGTAGAATAAAATTTACACCAACGTTAGTAGTAGCGCGGTGAGCATTTCTATCTTTAATCTATACGTACAGGAAGAAAACTCTCTGTACAGAACAATCGGTAAATCATAAATAAGTGGTTATGACATTTACCAATAGAGGAAGATAGTATGTATGTATGTATGTATGTATTTAACTTTTGAAGGGTGGCACCCGGACATACATCCATCTCCACCAATTTATCATCTAATATCATATTCTCATAATGGCCTGTTAGTGTAAGTGTGTACACGTGTGTGTAATGTGTTATAAGTCAAACAGGCTACTCTGCCACCAGGTGATAGTCCATTGGGCAATTACCACCTGGTGCCCATCCCTGGCACGAGGAGCTATGCCTAGATCTATTAGCTCTGGCTGTGCATATTGCACCTAAATCCCGCACCCACCAGTAAGGGTGCAAGACTGGTGGGTGCCAGCAGTCCCGCTCCTGGGGTGCCCACACCCAAGAGCCAGCAAAAAAAAAAAAAAAATGCACCAACTAGGAGAATACATCTTACTAGTGAGTGCAACAATCCCGCCTCATGGTCATTCCACAAGGCCAGCCAAAAAAAAAAAAAAAAAAAAAATTTCTCCCCGCCTCCAAGACAGAATGCCTATCCATCCAGAGGAGGGGAAAGAAAAAAAACAAAAAAAAAAAACAACAGGTCTTTAGTCAGTATTAGTAACAACATGTATACTCCTCCTTTTATTAAATGTCAACCTGCAAAACCGTTGAAATTCTATAAAATTCCTTTCATTAGACAGCCAAATTAATTCAGAACCCCTAATAAAATTAGGTACCAAATTAAATAAGTCTAATCTAAATTCATCATACAAATTGCATTCATATAAGATATGATCCCATGTTTCCAACCTTTCACAAACGCAGTAAGGATCTTCCACTAAACTAAACTGATGCAACTTACTTTTTAAACCGTAATCAAATATGAGCATTCCATAATTGGATAAAACCAGCGATGCAATTTGTTATTAAAATTAAATTCAACACTAGGTATAAATAAATAAGTTACTCTACCAGTACTACTGGAATCCCAACGGTCCTGCCATAATTTAATTAATTTCACCAAAATTTCTTTCTTCTGTTTGCTGACTGCAGAAGAAACTTCATTAGTAATCCCCAGAAATGTAATTTGTATTCCTTTTCTTATAAAATAACAAAAAGCTCTATACACGACTGTTAAATCCAAAGGCAATACCCCCGCAATCACCTGTAGAGCATGAGTCGAAACAGTCTTACAAACACGCAAAATAGTTAACAACATTATTCTTTGTATTGATAATAGTTTTTGTTTAAATTTTACATTGACAGTTCGAACATACCAAATTAATGCAGCATACGACACAATCGGAATAAAAATAGCTTTATAATATAGATACAAAATGCGTTTACCTAATCCCCAATCTTTTCTGGTAATCCTAACTATAGAAGCAGTGTAATTTTTTATTTTCCTACTTAAATAATTCAAATGTTGGGAAAATAATAATTTGTCATCCAAGATAACCCCTAAATATTTTACCTGGGAAACAAGAGGAATTTGTTTACTGTTTACTAATAATCGAGGTGGTCTGTTGTAGTCTAATTTTCCTTTTAATAACATCATGACAGTTTTAGAAGATGAAATTTTTAGTTTATTTAATGTAGCCCAATCAGTGAGATCCTGAACAATAACCTCCATTCTACTTTCTAATACTGCTCTAGCTCTTCCTGTCACGCACAAAACCAAATCATCAGCATAAGCCACCTTATAACAATTAGGGACTGTTCTAATTAACCACTGGTTTAAGACCAGATTCCATAAAATAGGACCCAACACAGATCCTTGTGGACAACCGCGATCAATAATTCTATTAAAAGTTAAATGTTGGGATCTTATAATAATCTGCCTATCCATTAAATAACTTTTAATAATTTGGTATAACAAATTGGGACAATTTAATTCTCTTAATGAAAAAAGCACACTTTGATACCATACAGTATCAAATGCTCCTTCGAAATCTATAAATAATGCTAACACATATTTCTCACCAGAATTTACACTAAAATTAATCAAATCGCTTAGAGCATCCTCTGTTGAACTATTTCTCTTAAAACCATACTGATATTTAAAATGAAGATTTTCTTCGTTGAACAATTTCTCTAGCCTTAACAACAACAATCTTTCCAATATTTTGCCCAAATTTGCTAACAAAGAAATGGGTCTATAACCCCTAGGATCAGTCAACAATTTGCCAGGTTTTTGTAATAATTTTAACAGAGCAATTTTCCAAAATCCTGGAAAAACTCCTTTCAATAAACACTTATTATACGTATTAACCATTATTTCTGGACACAACTTTTAACACAATTATTTTCAATCAAGTCTAAACCTGGTGTTTTAGTATCCCCAACCTTAGAACATACAAATTTCACTTCATCAATATTAAAGAATTTCATCTCAGATGATCCAGTGTATTGTTCATTCCCCTGTCTAATTTGTTGCTGCTGCTGTACACTATCTTCCCCACAATTGTCATTCAAAAATAAAGTGCTAGTAATAGTAGCAATTGTAGAATACCAATCAGTAGACTCAATATCATTTGAATACACAGTATTAATTAAATTATTAACATTCAACTTGTTTCTGGTTAACTTAAACAACAATCCCCATGGCTCACTATTTCCAGTAGTACAAACCAAGTCTTTCCATGCATTAAATTTGTGTTCAGAGATTGCCTTATGGTATTCTCTCCTCTTAATTTTATACATTTCTTTATACCTTAATGCTTCATTATTACTTCTACTCCTAACCCTCTGAAAAAGCTTCCTCATTCTAAACACTTCCCTCCTTAATACTGATAGCTCCAAAGACCACCAAGGTACTTTATAACCTCTCTGTTTTTTTCTCTTAGCAGCCAAATTTAAAGCATTAAAAATAGAGGATTGAACAAAAAATGCATATTCAGAAGCAGTTAATGAATTTAAATTGTCCCTAGTATAAATTGAAAAACTATCCAACACAGCACCTTTAAATTTATCCCACTTAATATTTTTATAATTAAATCTCAAAGTATCATCTGTTGACATATCTGTATTGCTAATTTCAGATAAATTTATAATTATTACAATAGTTCTGTGATCACTGTTAGTCATATTTGTAACAACATCCCAAGAACTGACTCTTCTATTTAATTGATTATTTACTAAGGTGATATCAATATTGCAAACACCATGAATGTTATCAAAAGTATATGGTTTAAAAGGTTCATTCAAAACACTTAAATTATGACATAAAATGAATTCCTCTAATTGAACACCTCTATAATCAACCATATCACTATACCACAAATGTGATTTTGCATTAGCATCCATTGCTAAAATAAGATTACTAGAAGCTACAAAATGCATTACATTTTCTAAGTATTGCACTGAAATATCAATATTAAATGAAGGTGGACAGTATAGAGATACTAAATAAAATGATATCACATTAGTTGAAACATGAATACAAGTAGCATGTTCAGAGCAAAGACTAGATATAACAGTGATATTAAAACTCTTATTAAAAACTACAATAGCAGTTTTAGGTTTAACTACAGTAGTGTGTATAACATGAGCAGTTATTGGAAATCCAGTGACCTTACAAGAGTTTGCAAATGTACCTACATAAGGTTCTTGGAGACACAGAATATCATAACCTCCTTCAATCATACCAACTTTAATTTCATCCATGCTAGAGGAAGATAGTGGGGAAAGCTACTGACAATGACAACAATAGACATTTTGGTAAACAAAATGGAATTTTGTGTGGGGTGGAATACTTTTTCTCCCACGCTACCACTCCTGAGTTAATAATTTTAAGTTGCATAATATGGCAGATGGAATGTTATTTACCTTGATAATAACATTCCACCTTGATAAATTGTGTTAGAAGTAATTGTTAAACAACAGAAAAGCTTAAACTAAACCTCTGTTTGATCGACGAATACTTCTATCAGTGTCAGATAGTCTGGGGACCTGGCGTACATATTTTTGAGGCCCTGAAATGAGGTCGACCTCTCGGACCATCAGTAATTCTGTTGATCCGGTATTCTGTGACCTTGGAGCATCATTGCGCCTCAATAATTCTGGCCTTGGCTTTCAGAGGTTGCCCAACTGTGTACTGCAAAACCGTATGAACTGGACCACCAAAAGAAATGGCGCACTATGACCTCAGTAGTTGATTCCTAAAACTACGAGCATGTGTATATGCATGCTTACACACTGATGTCACTTTTAACAGATTCCACAAGTTCTCACGTTTACATTACGAAATGCAAGCTTCTTATTTTTCTTCTTTTACAATGGGAAGAAATTTCACGTATTAATGGAGATCATTTATAAGGGGCTCACGTATTTACTGACATGTGGATCATGCTGTAGAAAATAAGTGAGGAACAGTTTTGGAAGAAAGAGTTATGTGTGATTACAAGCAACAAATCTTCATTTCAGTGCCCTTTCTCTTTTGACCATGTCAAAAAGGAGCGTTATTCAAGACAATATCACAATAAAAACTACAAATAAGGATTGGTCAAAGTCAACGTGAAGCGGTACTTATAACAAACCAATTGTGGTTCACAAGAATTATAATCGCCCAACCTACGTGTGGTCGTGAATGCACGCGCGACATATAATTACGATTATCAATGCCACTATTTACGGATATAAAGGCGGCTCCTTATTCTCTATAATAGTACGCCATTACAGGCAATAATGCTACTCTCGGTGTTCATTGCTGTTTTTGTGCCAGCTTATAGAATTCAAACAGCCCTAACTGATGTTTAAGTTTCCTATTTTTTCATGGAACCAATTACAGAAGAACGATCCAATCCTTTTAATCCTGGTTCATTCAGTAAGTTGCAAATTGCAGATAATTTTTAACTTGGTTTTGTTTTTAAGGTGCATGATGGTGGATATGTTTTTCGTTATATTTTACTGTGTACTAAAAGTGAGTTTAATGAACTTGGGTATAGCACGGGAGATGTTGACTTCTTTTGACTCGATTGCCTTGCTCCAACTGCTGCTTATTATGATATATTCTTGATTCATGGTTAATATCTGTCATTGTGTGTGCTTATGTTACTGCGATATTAACTGTACGTTTAAATCACTGAATCCGTTATTGCTTTTCAACGCTTCAAAACCGCTTTTTATCTCAAGATTGTTTGCATTAATAATTTGCACGCTGTAAATTAATACATACTACTTTAAACAGGTTTATTCTACGAAGAAAATTAATTTAAGAACAAAAAGTTTTGAAAATGGCAGCAAGCTTTACACGTATATGATTTATATACATGTATATGATTATCTTTATTTGAGGACAAATTCGACCTCGTGCCACAGTTAAGAGAGTTGTACTGGCGTAATGCCTGTTAGCCAATAAATGCGTATTAACGATTTGTTTTCTATGGAACTTGCATTAAAAAAGTAAACAGTCTCTCTAATAACGGTTGTTTTTCTTTATAGCTTGCGGACGGACATTAACCATTTGATATTAAGCTAAAACAAAGAGGCGTTTCGAATCTGTCGAATGAAGGATGTATCGCTATTGACATCCATAACAGGCTGACTAATATGCCTGACGAAGAGACAATTAATGTCAAGCAATGTCGGAAGATGAATGGGGGAATTTAAGCAAAGCAAAATAAGTATCGAGGACAAATAACAACCTGGCAGGCCTTCTGCAACAGTAGTGACAGATAAGGATCGAAAATTGGCGCGGCGCAAAACATGATTCTTCAGTATAGATGTCACTCTCGGAGGGGAAGGGGAGGTTTGTTTAATTGGTGCTTGGTTGGCTGGTTTAAAATTTAGAGCATCGATTACGTTGGTCATAGTGCGCCAGTTTATAGTATACTAGTTCATATGGTGACCTCGCGGCGAGCACAATGAATATAGTCACCGTTTTGCTACCGGGTTGAAAATATATGGGTTCGAATCCTATCAATAACACGAGGAACCATTATCGGCTTTTTTCTCAACATGGTTGGGTTAATCGGTCTCAGGTAAGGGTAGCATGGTTTTTTCTCCCGGAAATGCTGTATTTTCGTCCAGTAAACAGAAAATCGACCTCAGAACACGCAATTTAGAGACAATATAAACGAAACAACATGGCTATAGTTGCCGATGCTCCTAAAATCCAGTAACAACATCTAACAACAACAACAACAACAACAACAACAACAGTAAATTTCATGTGTTCTGTGGTCGATTTGCTGTTTGCTGCACGAAAAACCGGAGTTTCCGAGAGGGGGGAAACTATACTACCCTCGCCTGAGAATAGTGTGGTTTTTTCAGGTATTTTGGAGGACGATGATTATACCAAATGTGCTACCCATGAGGGCCACCTTCAGAGGAGATCTAGGCTCACTTGGCAAAAAATTGGATACACTTTTTAATTGGCATCAACAGATAATTAAACGTACAACATGCAAATGCCAATTTTCACATGTTATGATAACGAGTTCCTTGGTATCAGATAAATACTGTACGTCTTCATGAGTCTTCTTAGTCTATCAGGTCATCTTGAAGACAGCTTGCCGATTTTCAGAAAGATGTTATCGTTGGAGCACGTTCAGTAAGAGTCATAATTGAGAAAACGATGGAAATCACAGATACATCGAAAGCAGCCATCTCGAACGTGTACAATGAATGGAAGATGAGAGGAGAATGCAACTTTGAAAGGAAGAAATGCAGTAGAAAATAAGCACACCTGTTACTCTAAAATGAAACTACAGCAGTTTAAAGAGAATTGTGTGTCAGAATAGAAGGTCCAGAATGTAGTAAATGACCGAAAAATTCAATTTCGGAAAAGAAAGAACAATTTTCGAACGAAAAATCTGGGATCATGCCTATATGAAAGCAACTTCCTTCTGTAAAAAAATCGAAGGATTAGAATGGTGCGATGCCACCAACGACAATAGTGGATTGTAAGACAGCGGTAAAAGATTATGTGATCTGACCAGTCTCGATTTTCACTTTTTTTTGCACCAATAGTAGGGTGAAATTGTGCCGTAAACCACATGAAACCATGTATCCAGACTGCCTCGTGTTCTCAAGCAGCAGGCGGTTGTATCACGGCAATGGGTGCGTTCTATTGGTACGGATTATTCGGCTCATACAGTTAGAAGGGCATGTTACATCCAATGAATATCTTTCTGTCGTATCGGACCAATTTCACTCTGCAATGCTTCATTTTAACTCGGAGTGCAATGGATTCTTTCAAGACGACAACCCAACTATCCATCGTGCAAAAATTGTACCTGAATGGTTCGAGAAACATCCCCAAGTTTTCCAACATCTACCCTGGCAACTTAACTGTTCAGATCTGAATCCAATTGAGAATGTCTAGGATATTGGAAAGGTTGTTCGGCTTTGCAGCTGTCTACCGACTACATTACTGTAGCTGACAAATATCCTGATGGAAAAATGGTCAAATCTTGAGCTGGATCCCCTCAGACACCTAGTGGCATCCATGCTACAACGTGTACGTGCTGTAAATAAAATAAAGTTACAGACATTCAGGAAAACGAAAAAGCTATATCTAAGACACCGCGCGAAAGAAGGCGCACAGCGGAACGTATAAAGGACTCTGACAAAAGGCGCGGATCGATATGACCTGAAAAATAATTACTTTTCACAATGCGGAATGCCTATAAAATCTTATCACACGTGGAGCACAACTCGGTAAAACACGCACATGCACCGACAACCAGAAAATTGTTGTCTGTTTATTCTATGTTTATCAATGAGATAAACTAGTACTACTCTTGTACAATTTCCGCTGCACTAGACTTGCAATATTCAGTTCTATTTTCAGTTAGACTTCCATAAAATAGCTTCAAAATCTGCACTGATTTTTGACTCGGTACGATTAAAAAAGTAATCCTTCCATATTTATTTGTCTTTTAACGGAATGCAAAAGCAATAGAAATTCAATAATTGTATACTAAAAAAAACTTTTATATAAGTTTATTGTTAAATGAATATTTGCTGTCTTCAACTGAAATTTCTTTCTAACCGATTCTATATATGTCGCGAAAGGAAAAGCCAACATCTTTCTTGATAATTTTCGAAATACAAAATAGCTTCATAACTTTGTATGCTGAAAGCAATGTTGTAGATAAAATGAAAGGGGTATATGGTGATCCACACTAGTGAAGCAAGTTTTTTTTTTTTATACGATTAGTAGTTGTGTCTTTCCCCACCAGAGTCACTGCAGTAGAATTAACAAAATGGCGGATTTCATCGGTGTCCAAAACGCTCAATGTTTTGCGTTTTCCTTCCCCCTGTGTAAGCGGGATTTATTTATTTTATTTATTGTTTTTTCTTTTATTTTTAATTATCCTATCCACTTGGTAGGTCAGTACGTGTATAGTTGTGGCCAGAAACAATTAAACCACACAACACACACACGCACACGCACTACACGAACACAGCACAACACACATTTCTGGCCCATTTACAGACTTATGTACCATCATGGTGTACCACGGCGGAGTTAAAGTGATATTTAGTAGCTGCCTTGCATAAGATACGATACATGCCCATAATCTGCACGAGTAGTCATGTGGTCACAATCACCGTCTTCCCCACACCGGGTTAATCGTGCTCAGCCATGGATAATGAGGTTCTGCCCAACCCCAGAACAACTAGGATTTTTCATCTAGCAAAACAGACAAATCAATCAGAGAGCACACGCAATTTATGGACATGACACACAAGGGCAGATTAGTTGGTTCTAGGGTGTCCCTGATATGACACTTCGCTCGTTTTATGAGGAATCCTCCCACCAGAAATTCCGTGCATCAGTGGCACAGAAATTGTGTGAATACGGGATGTTGTGTGACTCATGCAAAGAAAGCAGGCAAGTGTGAGTGATGAAACAGTGAAGGAAGTGAGACATACGTTCTTCAGAAACCCGACAAAATCAACAACGTGTGCAAGTCATGGACTGGGTCTGCCACAATGAACTGTTTGGAAAGTGTTATGGAAATGTTTGCAGCTGAGGCTTTACTGATATCAAGTGGTGCAAGCAGTCACAAATGAAGATAAAGTGAAGTACCAATTTCTGTGTGAAAATGCAGACAGGGCATCATGACGAAATGACCTGTTCGAGTGTTGCGTGTACAGCGATGAATTCACATTTTGTGTAAGTCCGTATATCAACAAGCGCAGTTTTCGTGTTTGGGGCACAGAAAAACCAAGTGAACATATTCTTGACAGCCAGAAAGTAAATGTGTTCCGTGGCTTGGGTTCAGAGAAAGTTTGCAGACCTTTCTTCTTTCATAAACAGGATTTCCAACATCAAATTTTGAATAAAGTTAGGGAAAAAAAAAACCAACTAAAACACAAGAAATGCTACGAACAGCTTATGAGGCACCAGCAGCTTAATGAAGCCCTACCCCTAGCCAAGAGACCATCGGTTGACATTTACAATAACAAAAGGTGAACCAAATGTGAATGAGAGATTGATAAGGACCATAATTGGTGCCAAGTTTGCCTCACGCTTAGCTTCCGTGTATAGCACAGTCGGTAGGATCGCTTTTCTCCCCATACCGGATGGAAAAGACCCGAGTTCGAGTCCGGTGGATGACGTGAGGAATTTTTATGAGCCTTTTTCACAACGTGACTCAATAATTCATTTCAGTGCCCTTTGTTCTCAGACGAGGGTACCGTGGTTTTTCATCCCGTCTCGGGAACTCGGGTTTTTCGTCCCGTAAATAGAAAATCGATTTCAGAACACACACAATTTACAGACAGTACACACGTAGCAATATGGCCTTAGTTGCTGATGCGCCAAAACCTTACTACTACACCAACAACAGCCCCACACTTTGTGATGAGGAAAAATTCAAACGGCTGGATGCATTGAAATATTTTGTGCAAACAGCTGGCGATGAACGTGATTTTCTGAACACCATCATTACTGCAAACGCCAGGACCAGTTTCCAGTACGACCAGGAGACCAAATTGCGATCACCCAGGTTACCAATAGTCCGGTGTCGGACCAAGATATTTTCGCGCCCCAGGCAGAAAGATTTTTCGGCGCCCCCTTTATTAAGGATGACGCGCGGGTGCATAAGTACACAGCCTTGAGTGCTAAATACGGTGCTGTTTCTTGTATTCTGTCTATCTTGTGAACTCCTCTGACCGTTTGGTCGTCCCGGAGTATAAACAGGAAATTTATTTATTTTATTTATATATTAGTTTCATGATTTGTAAAATTTTACGCCCCTTAAAGAATGGTACCCCGGGCAAGAGCGCTGCTAGCCCGTGCCTTAATCCGGCACTAAGTCCAACACTAACAATTAGGTAATATACACATTGGTGTCGATCTAACCTTTCCTTATCGAGTAGTACCCGAATATCCGAAATATACGTCAATACCGTATATATACTGTAAATGTGTAGGAGAAACTGGAAATTTTACTCAAAAAATTTTCCGAATTTCTCTTTACCCTGTTGATTGAAATTTGGGATTGTTTGCAGGTCTTTCTAAAGGACTCAAATATAAAGTTTCACAAAAATATGTCCACTAGGAGTCCCATTGTTTCATGCGGATAATCAGACAGACAGACTAGCTGTACAGCTGAGAACAATAGGCACCCTACGCAACTGAAAACACGCCTAAAAAAGGTTCCATTTCAGACATCACACATTAAAACCATGCTGATCACATTCTCCGATTCCAAAGAGATAATTCATACGAAATTCATGTCAGAAGGAAGGATTCTCAAATATGAATACTACCTGTGCATCGTTACTTTTCTTTTATTGTGTACTACGATAATCAGGCCTCATAGCACAAGACGGAGAAGATGTAGAGTATAGATCTGCAACCTTTTAAAGCTGAGCACTGCTTTTAAAATCCATTAGACGTTGAGCACCAAAAACAGCAAGTTTCAGATAATGGCTTCTTGGATCGCGGTTTAGAGAGTCTCTGACAGAATATATGATCAGAAAAGTTAGAAGAATAGGAAAGTCAGGAATACTTTTCGAAAGTGAATTATGAAGATGAGAAAACTAATTGTGTGTTGTAGAACAGATATGTATGTGCATGTTTAATTTTTTTTTCTTTCTTTTTTTTTTTTTTTTTTGGAAAGAGAAATCTTCAAAGAAAAGTCAAAACAGAACTTGAGAATATAGAAATAAGATGGAAGGGCTTCGAAGACGTCTAACATCTCAGAAAGACAAACAATGGAAGAACGATGGAAATAAAGGAAAGAACGGCGTAAAACTCGTAGAGTAGAATAATTACTATGCTTATTAAGTTTTCACCTACAACGTTCCTTTAAGATTCAAGTCGCATTGATATCACTAAGAAACAATCGTACTAATTCAGTTACGATTTATGCTTCCATAGCTAAATTTTATGTCAGACCTGCTTATTTGTATTTATTTTCGAAGATGGAGAGTGAGAGAGGGACGCAAGGTATAAAAGTTCGGGACCCAATGGAATAGGAGAAAAACAAGACCACGTCCAGAGCTGGCGGTTGCCATACCAACAAAACAAAAAGAGACTCTTTTCCAATCGGTTTCCTATTGTGTATATTGTTGGCACTATGGTGATAACGAAGAATAACTTACAAATAATAGATTGAAAAAGTATTACACAAAATCCGGTGCAATGATTATATCACACATTCATTTATGCACTTCTAAACATATGCATTTGCATACAATGCTGTTTGCTTACATTATCTACTAATTGCAGTTTGACATTAATGAGATTGTCCCATGGTTGCAAGTTGTTTTGTTCCTTATGCCACTTCCTTTCACGCGTTTTATTCTTTATTTACCTGTCTCGGAAAAAACCCACTACCTCAACGTCCAGCGTGACATCCCGAATTCCATAAATTGGGTAATTATGTCCGTAGTGGAGCACGCAACTGCTAGATCATGGAACGCTGTAAACAAGCGAGCTCGACAGGGCAATGGCCACTAGTTGAAAGTCCTCTGATGCGATAAACTAAACTTTTTTCCTTCTCCAGCAGGCGTGGAGAAGTGTCAACCACAGAACATGGGTTGAAAGGGTTGCATCTTTGCGCACATCGAAGGAGACAGTAATTTATTCGAGCATACTCGGACAGGTGCAGCGCTATCGGAACCATCAGAATGCGAAGCAGTATTAGTGACGCCCGGGTTATGCACACTAAGCGAAGAAAGTTGAGCAACATTTATCAAGTCGATCTTGATGAAATGGCGTGTGCATATCAGTAATCCTAGACAACCAGGCTATTGGCAGAATTAAGTTGGGTAGAACAGGCTTTTTAACTGACATTTAATAATATCAAGGATTCGTCGCCTGACTGTTAATTCTTCTATGGTGACTGTTCGAGACCACCATTGTTGTTAGACAAGTTCTAGTTGTATCCAGCTTAAAGATGATCTGCCTATTATTTTGCTACACCTCCTGATCAGACTGTCCAGATTGATCTGGACAGTCTGATCAGGAGGTGGAGCAAGCTTTGTTACTTTTTTCATTAAAATTGTTGAAATTTTTAAAGGTCTGTATCTATTTCATAATAATAGGGTGAGGTTCGAGCTATTATCATGATTTATTTGCAGAAATAGATAAATGCCAAGAAGAAAATCGGAGTAAAAATTAGTTCTTCTGTTATTAAGGTTCAGGGATTCATTCCACTCAACAATGCGAACAGATAAACTTGTCATATTAGGTTTTTCAGAGGCTAGTTTAAAATATTGGAGAAAATACAAATGTACAGAGAAACACCTCATAGACACAGTTACCACGCATTCTTTACAAATACAAATTTGTATTAACATTAACTGACGCACACATTACATATTCTTACATACTCATCAATTAATTATGAATCCAAGTGCTATATAAGTAAAATGAAAGGAGTAGAGGGTTCTCCCTTGAGTTACTCGGTTTTAGTCCATAGAAAGTGAAATTCGTCCTGTGAACGTACATAGAAATAACACGACAAAATAAGAGAACACTGCATCTGCTACCATAGAAGTAATGCCCTATGATCAAAGCAGCCGATGCAATAAGGGACTTCGTAACCAATCACACAATCACTGAACCAGCTATACGAGCTTGTCAGTCAATAGTATAAGTGGTAGTATAAATTATACAGTCACACCTCCAAAATGTGGTACCTCCCATTTTCCAGTTATGATTAGAAAAATAAGCGAATCCAGAAAATTTATTATGAAGGTTCAGATCTCACCATTTGTAGTTTCTAGTATTTTATTTGTTTATAAATTAAATTTATTGTAAAATACTAAATATCAGCAAAAGTCCGGCCTCTTGTATTAGCAAGAGGTGAGACTTTTGCTGGTATTCAGAATTGACATTTCCATTCCAGAATTTCTATTATTTAATTTATTTTATTTACTTATTTTTTATTTTTATTATTATCTTTTCCACACCGTATAGAAATAAAGCAATCGTAACCACAGTATTAACCGTTGGGGAACAGACATGCCTCCATTATCCAAGAATAATGCCCGGATAAAGCATAAAGTTGATGTATCCCTATTTGTATTATTTTAATACTCTTAAATTGTTGAGACCAATTGAATTGGCATAAAATTTAACGGTATAAAAAAGATAATATCAATGCAATACAGTACTGAAGAAATAATTTTCATGGCGAATCAAATCTAACAAAAAAATTTTGGGCTCACTGAGGTGTGGAGCTCAGTCAAGCCTCTCTGTACGTTGTGCGCGCACGTGCATTAGATCAGTGGTTGTCAAGCTTTTTGCCTCGGAAGCACAATGAATTTAGTCTGGAAATTTCGTGGCAGAGCAAAGAAAAAAAGCAGGCTCGTTGTGGTCTGTAGCACGAAACCATGGTCTCTACGGTCACTGATTATAGTTGAGGTAAAATAACGATTGCAACTAACCACTTTTATGCGGTGTCTGAAATACTGGATATACAGTATTCTTTCACATACATTTTTAAAATTACCAGAATATCTTTATTTCATAAAGACGCTCCATTCGACATTACTTGTAATTTTTATGCGTATAAACATCATGCAAGATTTATACGTCTAATAAAATATTCTATACTTTGATAACGCTGCTCAAACTGCTGCAACCAGTTTCCACATTGCGTGGAGAAAAGAATTTTTCTCTTTTCTGAAAGAGAATAGCTAAACACAAGCTGTTCTTGTGAATCATCCTCCAGAGAATTTTCCCATTCGGCGTTTTTGTTTGCCACTTCGAAATCCTAAGCTTATGCGATTTAGATCATCCCAGTCATTCTTGGGATTTCGATCTGAAAAGCTCGGGTGGATTGAAAGAAGTCTGATGGAGAAAAACATTATGCACGAATCTGAGAAAAAAAGAGGGAGAGAGTAAGTATTATTTTTTTCTATTTATCAAAAAGAGCTCTTCAAACCATGAGCTGTTCTATAATTGAGCAGTGGTAAATTCCAAGAAAAATGACAACTATTTAGCCCTTAATTTTAAAAATGTTAAAGTGATAGTATCAATAAATCTTAGTTCAAATATTTCAAAATTCCATCGACCTGGGTCTCTTCTTGTATTGGTGAGTGCAGAATTAAAGAGAGTTTGCCAAATTGTCTAATAAACATTAATTTAAATAACTACGAGCTAATTCAAATTAGTGAACTGCACACGGGAGAATGGTAAATGAATTCTATTTATTCTTTAACTCAAATAAAACAAAGATCATGTACCCACAAAAAAAGTAATTTGTTGGTTTAAAAATCAAATAACTCTCAGGAAAGAAGAATTTGGAACAAACTTCTGATTTCTGAACGTTCGTGCATATGGTTGGATCCAACGGATATCGGGCCTGTGGCACAGCTTATATGTAGGTTGATAAAATCTAAATTTCTATCGTTGTTAACCAGAAGGACTTTAGTGACAACAACAATCCGGCATATTATCGTAACCACTCTCAATAAAATTGCAGTTACTAGATCCTCTATAGAATTCCAAAAGTTCAGCTAAGGAAGACCTGTTCAAGATGTCTGTAGGTATTAGCCACAGCGGATTTAAGCAGTCTGTGGCCTTGAGACATATTTATTTTAACGATCCAGATTTTAAGGGGATTTTAACTTTCCAGATATTGACTGGAACTTGTGTGCTGGTCATCCACACTCTAAAAAAGACTTTTGTGTATTTATTGGATGACTGTTTTCTAAAGCAGCAAGTTAGAGAGGCAACAAGAGAGAACAATACTCGTGATCTGACTATCAGCAGCAATTCGTCATGCATTAAGAATCTGCAAGTAAAAGACTCTCTGGATGGCAGTGATCATTGTGCTGATGTGGAATTTACTTAAAGACATAACTACTATCGAAGGTAAAGGGAAAGGCTTTTGCTTTCGTAAGATTTTTTTTTTTTTTTTTGATTTGGTAGTTGTTGGCGCATCGGCTTCTGTGGCCATATTGCACCTCCCAAGGTTTTTGCAGTACTTTGATCCAAGCCCGAGGCGAGAATCGAACCCGCGAACTTTGGGTTGCCGGGCAGGTACTTTACCCACTCGGCTAGCCCGGTCGGCTGCTTTCGTAAGAGTGATCACAGTGATCCCAGACAGTTATTAAATTTTCCGCCACTACAAATCTACTCACCACCACCAAGATCCTCAAGGGATTTGAGCACGGCTCTGAACTCACCGTTATATCGACGTCCAGGCTGCATTTGATGCCATATCTGTTTACGTGTTGCCAAGCCTACTACGTGAGTATTACCTCATTGGCGGAGACGTGCTTTGGTTTATTCAGACAATGCTTGAGAACAGGACTATTATTGTTTACGATGGCAATCTGCGCTTCAACAGGACTATTACAGTTGGAGTCACACAAGGCGGGGTTCTGTTTGGTATTTTGTTCTCTGTGCCGTTCGTGACGGGCCGAACTGACGTCATCACCTTTGCTAAAGACATAAAATGCTCACTCCTGTCAACCCTGGAGATACTGCTGACTATATCCTGCCTTAATCCTACAGAAAATCCAGAATATCGAGGCCTTTCTCTCCGGTTTCGGTGTTCACATCAATCCTGAGAAGTCGAAACAGTTGACATTCTCGCTCAAACGGAACCCAACAATGGTGCAACCCATTTTAAGAGGCTCCGCGATTTCTGCTGTCCAACAACATTCCGATTTGGGCATTACTTTTGACCAATAACTCTCCTGCAAATAAATTCTGCCGACTCCGTTGAATGCTTAAGCAACAACTATCACACGTTCATGATCAAGCTGTTGGGTCAGATACATTAAGACTTGTGTATATCCGGCCATTCTCTATGGCGCCGAAGTCTGGACTTCAACTGTTACGACGCACCTTAGACGGATTTTTGCGGGGGAATTCTGACCATTGAAGTGGGTCATATGGAAATTCCGTCTTCCTCCTGGATGGGTGCCGTCATCCAGGTGGCGGCAGCTCTTAACATCAGATATCTTCCTGCCTTCATTTAAGAGCGAAGATTCGTCTTTGCTGTCAAAATGAGGTTGGCTCTATTTCTGAACCAGACTTCTGGGATAATTGCGGATGGAGGAATCCAGTCCCAAGCCTTAAGACCAACCCCAAACCGGTTAAAGCTATCCGATTGGTTCCTACTCATACAAATGCTGCAGTACATATACTCCTTGGACGGCGACCTGAAGGTGTTTACTAATTCACCATCTATTCTGCGTAGACACATATTTGTAACACAGCAGCAAGGCGAGTCAAAGAAAAGTTATCTGTGATAGACAACCGTTGTGGTAGCACAGTTGGTATAATGGCAATCCTCCCCCACACTGGTTGGAAAAGACCTGAATTTGAATCCTATCAATAAAGAGAAATTTCTATGGGTCTTTTTCATGACATAGCTGAGTTAATCGATCTTAGGCAAGGGTGGCATGGGTTTTTTTCTTCCGGAAACTTGGGGTTTTCGTCCAGCAAAGTGGCAAATAGACTTAAAAACACACGCAATTTGCAGACATATTATGGCAAGTTGCCTAAAACCTTACAAGAACCTGTGATAGACACAACTAGGTTTCTAAAATAACTAGGTTTCTAAAACAACCTAAGTAACAGTTAAGTGTTCGCATACGCACTCTATCACCTGTTATGTTGCCAGTTCGAGGGGTGTGTCCTGTTTTCTATTTTTTTAAACATGGCCATCCTATACTGACTAGCCATATAAATGTAATATACGTGAGTGAAAGTACAAATTGAATTTTGTGGAGAAGTGGGCTCGAAACGGGTTATAAATACCGTTTACACCCTCTGATTCTTCATGTCTAGCCTGGTTTCCACCCCTTGGTTATCGTCATGAATTCAAATGTCACAGTGTCCAACAATCTGAAGGCGTCAGATCAGATATCACCACTGTTCTAAGATTTCAAATTCAAATTTTGTAATTGTGTCGGTAGTTACAGGACACAGAGACAGATGCGGACTCATCTCTAGATGCAAAAGTGGAGTCAAGGGTCCACCACTTCAGGCGTAGGTCCAAACTCTAAAATAAAAACTATCTTTTATATGTAATCCCTATGTCTATATAAATATTTTTAAGAGTGAATCAAAGGCAACCATTTGTTTAATATGTAACCGCTGTTTACAAATGCTAGTTGAACCGATTATATTTAAAGGATCTAATCCAAACTGTAAGTTATTAGGAACTCTTCAGTTGGCTTTCAGTCCGTGTAGTTTGGTGTTCCAGTTTCTGCAACAAGTATGATAAGGACGTCTGACTGATGACAGGCTGATGTCTAGACCTGGAATTGAGAACAAATTTAAAACCTTTTGGCGTCTATCGAATAACTTCTGTGGCTGGAGTTTCACGCACGCTGGGTTCTATCGAGAAAAGAGACAGTTTGTTCACTTTTAATGGCTAACAGGCATTATAAGAAAAGCAACTTGGAAGGGGGTAAAAAAAGATAAAAGAGCGCACGAAGATTTATTAGCGTTAGCGCTACCTTGTTTAGACATGATCGTTTTTTGCTTCGCAATCACCAAAACGTCATCCATCGAAGTAGTACACGTGCTGTCTCCGCTGTAGGCCAACAGTTATATCCGACTTTTTCCTTCGCTGACCTTCAGAACGACGAAAGAAATGACCTTGATTCTTCGCTAGTTTGGATGAGAGCAAATAGGACATAGATGGAGCGCGAACTGCACGGAAGGAAACGTTAACCTCGATAACACTCCTTTTTCGGCGTTCAAGAGAGCGTTCACAGCACATTCTAAATCGCCTCACTACTGCGGCCATGCGATTATATTCTCACTTTGTTTCTACCACTTCCCCTTTCTTCACGGAAAACGTTTATCCAGATATATACTCTTATATTTTTTGTTTTGTTTTCCTTTTCCTTTCTTTCTCTTTATAGCATCTCCTTTTATCCACATGGCTTTACAAAATAGCTCCCGTTTCCTCACTGCTCCCAATAATGAATTCGCAAGCTGAGTACTTCAATTAGTGAAATTTCGAGTAGGCTAACTAGGATATGCCAATTTTCAATTATTCATCAAAAAACTTCACTGGACTACAGTGAATAATTTATTCCTACTCTCTTTGGATGAACGGTGAGAAAAATATTCGTTCTGAATATGAGACGGTTGGAAATCGATTCTTGAAAACAGTCAGAAATAGAATTTTGGAACAAATTTAACCTTGTGACACATTTTTACGTGTTCTGTTAACTAGTACCATCGTACTAGTTAATGATTTAATACATCGTTGTCCAGAAGTTAAAACCTGTATAGTGCAAAATGTGAAATTTTGGAAGATAATTGCTTTGTGGAGATTGTTATGAGTATGTTGGTTCAACTCTTGGGCTACAGAGTAAAAGAAGTTACACTGTTTTGTGGGATTCGCATCCAAACTATTTACTTTTCTTTCGATTTCCATGTCATGTGGTCATATGACTGGGAAAATAGCTTGAGTAGATAAGTCGGGAAGGGGTTTTAAGAAGAAGAATCTTTATTACAACACACAGATGATGATTTACATAATAGTGTAGTTGCAACTGACAGTCACGGCAAAGTGGTCAGGTGTTAACAATGTACTATAAAGACAAGGTTGCTTCAATAAACCAAAAAAATAAAATTAAGTAATAGAAAATAAAGAATTGAATTGAGTCCGCGTTAGTTAATTTATTTTGTCTCTGTAAATCACTTACTGGTATGTAAGAAATAAGATTTTTGAAGCAGAAAATCAGCTTTCCACGGGCACTTGAAACCACTTATCAGAAAGATGGTATTTGGCTATAACCATAACTTTTGGTCTTTGTGTCATGCGCGATTAATTCTTGGACTATAAAAGGTTATTTTCAGTTTCTATAAATTCCGAATCTCTGTTCGATCTAGGAGCGATGTACGCAAATGACATTTTCCTCTTACCATTCATTTCTTTATTCAACCACAATTATGCGAATAGCAGACACTGGCAATGTCGTGGATCTTAAATATTCTTTTAGCGGCATGGTGCGCAGGCATATCAAGATCCTTGATCATGAGGTGTCATAAGGATAGCATTACAGAAATTCACTGAGGAACTGGTTTAGGAAGTACCACTAAATGTTTGAGAATAATCTGTAATTCTTTAAGAAATTAAAGACACATTCCACTCCACCCAGGTCGAAGTGCTTATTACTTCACCATTTCCAGGCATGGCTGCTAGTTAGGCACTGAATAAAGCCAGGTCATGCAGCTCTACTATAATATAAAACCACAGTAGAAATGCGCGAACGAAATTTAACTACAACACTAAATTTAATTTAACACTAAATTTAAAAACGTCATGGAACGTCATATCAGCAGGTGCAAGGCACCCTAATGAAACACCAAGGCACTCCTTCCATTGGAGTGACACGATTTCAACTTTTCTCAAGAAAGAAGTTGCTTGGGAGTTCCCTAATTAGTCTGTCTTGCTCTTGCTTATGGAATCCTCTCCACCAGCCCGACCTTCACTACCGGTAGGCATCGATCGCTTGAGACTTTGTTTGCCAGCCGCTAAGACATTCAGTTGTAAGACATGATTCTGAGGAGGATATGAACTCTGTAAACTCCAGAGATAGTGTGAGTTTTGGTGTTGCGGGAGGGAGACTGGCGGGGTAAACCCTGGTCTGCGCCTGAGCTTGCCAGAGAAGGATCCCCCCCAAAAAACAAGCTAGACATTTTATATTGGAAGGGTAGTGCGGGGGTGATAGTTCAAGTGTTGGAGAAAGAAGGGATAGTTCAAGTGTTGGAGCCCACTCTCCACGAGGTGCACTGACAAGAAGAGTAGAAGGTTTGTGGTAGAGGGATCTACTAGGCAAAGAAGTTGGTGTGAGAGGTGGGGAGGGAAAGTATGGATGGTACAGAAGAAAAATCATAGGGCCAGGGTGCCCTATTGGATGAGGGGAGATCGAACTGTGTATTTTTCCCCCTTTTGTGGGAGATCACGAAACAGAGAAAGTGCTTCTCTGCTTTGTGATCCCACACCGATCAGACCAGTTACAGCCGGTGTCATCTAATCCCATATCATACTATCTGGGAGCATGAGGGGTCATCAAAGCAGAAGGGGCTTCCTACTAGGTTCCCCCCCCTCTACTGTCTAGATTGGGACCCTGCTAGAACAACACACAATCTTAAAACACTCAACCCAACTTGTCATGCTTACACTTACACAAGAGACTTTTTTTTTTCTTCTTTAACATACTTAGGAGAAGTACATATAACACAGCTCTCACTCATTCACTAGCCATCTTACATTCATTGTCATTCAGAGACAGAAACAAGTGCCACCTAAATATGACAACTACCTATGACAGTCACTTTTTTTTATACTATTCACCAACATTCAATCAGGCACCGCATAGTTTAAACAGATGACCATTTATCTCTCTCAGTACAGCACCCTGAATAGGACAACAATCACTTTTTTTATTTTGCAGGTTTTACCACTCTTTATCCTTTACCATTCCCCAAAAGAAGAAGTCCATCGCTGTAAAGTCAGCGACCTAGGTGGCCATTCCTCAACTGCTCTTCGCCCGATGATATGACCGCGCCAAAAACTTCAAGTAATTAAGTACGTTAACCCCATCATTTTGAAAGTACAGTTCGTTGAATTCGTTACGTGCCTGTAGACCGGGTAAAAGGTAATTTTGTAACATTTATAGATAGGACAATCCAGTAACAGTGCCTTCGAAGAATTATGGGCTAGCTACACGAAAAGAAGAAAAATCTCCCGAAACACACACTCACCGTTGATTCAACTGTTCTTCAATTGTGAGGTGAGGATTTTTTGTATCCCAGTGCAAACAGCTGTGCCTGTTAACACGACCCCATAGCTTGAACTTTGCTTCATCACTCCATACAATTTTATTTGAGATTCATCTTTCAGTTGATTCAACACTATCTCGCAAAACTGTAATCGTCGGTCACAATCGTCTTCGAGCAAGCCGTGAATTAAAATTGGGATGTAACATTTAAATTTGCATTTCTTCAAAATGCGTACCATGGAACGGAGTTCAATGCCCAATTCCAGAGAATGCTCACCGTGTGTTGATTTTCCTAGGCTTTGTACCATTGCTTACTCCACAGCGTTCATGCATTTTTCTTTTCTTAGCGATCGTGATTTGCCACTTCTCAGAGAGTCTAACACGGTACCGTGTTCTTCAAATTTGTCTCGCAGACAGTACATGTGTTTTCAAGCAGGTGGATTAGTTGCGAACTTCTCATGTGACGGTCTCACAAAGCAGTAGCTCCTTCTTTGTAGAGAGTTTTTAATACAAAAATTCTTTCTTCTTTTGACAACGTAACTGCAGCCTACAGCTTCTAGAGAAAAACTGTCCCACAACATGCTCCAAGCACTCCTACATGCACTTGAGCAATGTGTCCTGACTTTTGCCCGTAAAGTTTCATGAAAATCCATCCATTAGGGATCCACATATTACATGCGGACGAACGGGCGGATACGAACAGACGTGGTGAACGCAATGAACACTTTACCTATATATGCTAATTGTAATAAATAAAAAAACGTCGAATTCGAGCCACTCTAGTGGGAGTAGAACTGCATAAAAGCTAGCAAGCATAATCACATAAAAAAAAAAAAACATAAACAGGATCCCAAGAAAAGCGATATGCTACCAGATGGAATTGTAATTTATCCCGCTTGAATTCCCGTTATAAAACAAAATTTTCATTGCCTGTCCCTCGTGCTGAACACTTTCTTGGTGGTCATCTGTTGAGTTCCTTCAGCCATTGAATAACCACAATATTGATTTTATACTTAAACCTGCTATGTACACTGGTGCGCAAAATTTAAGGACCAGTCAGGTTTTCACCTGTAGCTTCTCAGAGGAGTGTGGCCTGGATATGAGAAAAACATACCAAATTAACCAGTGAGGTACAGAAATTATGAAGGAAACAACAGCGACACAACAATGGAAACAAAACGGTACAGTGGGACTTTATTAAAAAATGGCAACATAGCAATGGCTGCCATGATACAGATGCATCACTGCCAAAGATGGAACACAGGGAAGAGGTGATCCTCATATATGGCTACCCCTAATGTCGATGCAGGCTTTGCACCGCCTGTCCATACTTAGAACAATGTTGTTGATAAGTTCTTGCGGTAACATCGTGCGTTCCTCTGTCAGCGCCATCTTCAGCTGGTGAACATTTTCTGGTGGGTGTGGACGTGCCGCTAGGCGTCTCCCCAGAGCGTCCCATATGTGTTCGATGGGATTTAGATCGAAGGAACGGCAGGCCAATCCATACGAACAATGTCCTCACTTTCCAAAAGCATATTAGCAGCTGCAGTGCGATGGGGTGTGGCGTTCTCATCCATAAACAAGAACTCGGGGCCAACGGCACCTCGGAACAGACGCACATGGGGAAGGATTACCACAGTACAATAGCGTGCACCGATTAGAGTACCGCCTTCCAGTATCTGGAGTTGTGTATATCCATCCAAGATAACGCCTCTCCAGACGAGAACACCGCGACTGCCATATCGATCCCTTTCAGTGATGTTTTCGGGGTGATACCGTATGCCAACCTCTCGCCAGATTAGCTGACGTTCAGAATCGCTGCTGAGACTGAGTCTACTGTTATCAGTAGAGTACCTTAAGTAAAGATTTTTGTGGTTTTAACCTTTAGAAATAGTGTTGGTCCTTAAGTTTTGCACACCAGCATATAAGAAATTGCTCATTACTTTGTTTTGTTATTCCAAATTTTGGAAATATATATTTTATTAGTAGTGACTGCTTTGTATTGATTCTCTGTAATTCTAATCTTTCTCACCATTATCTGGGGTCTGCGTGCCCTGCGAGTGAGAAATTTATAAATAAATAAATACTTTTTATACAAATATTCCCTGTATTGTGGAAGACCTAACATATGTCAATCGTGGAGCAATTAGTTGAACAGTGCTTTTAGCACAAACCTCAAAGTATTTATTCAGTTCAAAAGGATAGGCAGACCGTCATCAATGAATATTCAACCTTAATCAACCTTCATAACTTGCTTGTCAGTCGTTATACCACGGGGTACCTGTCCATCCACCGATGAAAAGCCAAATAGCCCTGAAACGGACGTCTGGATGGTGGTATCCACCATCCAGACAGGCAACTCTTTGGGGAGGTATTCACAATATGAGATGTCATGAAAACGATGTCATTTCACCAACTTCAGTGATTTACTACATATAGAACTGATGCATTGCACTAACTTGTCTGTCTATTTAATTTAATCTTACTTAAAATACAAGAAATATTATAAAGCAGGGAAAAACATGAGATTTCAAACATCTCTCTCTCTCTCTCTCTCTCTCTCTCTCTCTCTCTCTCTCTCTCTCTCTCTCTCTCTCTCTCATCAGGAACCTCAACATCTGCTTCCTTACTGAAATATTTGAATCATATTTCGGAATTCGGAGAAGCCTCCTCCTTAAACTATTTGCAAACAACCTTCAAGATAAAATCCTAATAATCGAACACAAAAGAAATTCAAAGCAGCGTCGAAGTCTCCTGTGGCATCGCGTAGGGCGGAGTATTCTTAACCATGTCATTTTCTGCGGCTCTCCGGAACCATTTCTCATTACTCACGACAACCTAGCATTTTACGCTGGTGATCTACAACTTCATCTCCTCCTGCAAACTAGCAGAGTAGAGAGAAGAATGGCTGAAGCTAATAAATGTATCAAAAGATTGGAAGCCTACATTTAGTATCTAGATAAGAGTCACAAACAGGCAAGAATAAATAAATACATAAAGTAATAATATATTATTAGTAGTACTAATATATTAAAAAAGTTTCTATTTTTTTGGCTGGTGTGTCCCATAAAAAATCATAGGTCTTCAACATTTGTAGATACTTTTCAAAATACGAGGGGTGATCTGGTGCAAGACTTTGTTTACCGCACGAACTTTCCATAACTGCCGCTAGAGGTGCTCTCCCTGATCACTATTGAGCAGACTCTGTGTGCGCATGCCAGTACATATCGAGCTAGGGTTGCGTGTAGAGAGTTTTTTTAGCCACGTGTCACTGACGATCGTTTTGAAACAAGTATCATGTTGGACATACAGATTGAGCAGCGATATGTGATTCGTTGTTGTGTCAGACGGGGCTTAGATGCATCGGAACCAGTTAAAGAGATGAATGAAGCGTATGATAATGAGTAGGACGACCATATTCCGGTGTGAAATGATATCTCTATCAAGACAATGCCAGGCTCCATATGGCTAATATTGTGCAGCCAGTGATCACTGCCATAGGTGCTGAGGTTCTGCCACATCTCCTTATCTATCGGACTTGGCCCCGTGTGATTTCTTCCTGTTTCCACATCTGAAGAAAGCTCTGAAAGGCAAGCGTTTCGCGTCCAACACAACAATGCTCGCAGAGCCACAACTGAAGCACTTCGCAGTGTTTCGAAAAATGGCTTGCAAGAAGCATTTAATAAGTACGAGGATAGCGAAAGTGTGTAAAGTTCAAGGGAGAGTATTTAGGGAAGGAGAAATCCACAGAAGATTCAGATGATGACGATTAAGATAAGCTCTTGCATCAGTCTGCGGTAGCACAGTGGTATCGTCACCGTGCTCTCCACACCGGTGGAAAAGGCCCGGTTTCGAATCCTGACGCGAAGAACTTTAGTGGGCTTTTTTCACTCCGTGGCTGAGTTAGCTGGTCTCATGGATAGCAAGGTTTTTTTCCACCCAGAAACTGGGATTTTTTTCGTCCAGCAAAACCGGCAAACCAAAGAACACATGCAATTTACAGACAAATAAATATATGGGTAGATGTAATCACTTACACAGGATCCCTATTATCATAATTTGTTGCACCAGTCCGCGAATGATCACCCCCTCGTACATTTGTGAATTACGTAATTTACAAAAAGGTTTTGTAAAGTAATTTACAATCAAAGCAAATTATAAATTTTGATTTAACATTTTTCAAAGTTTTGAGGTATCTCGCTTTTTTTTTTTTTTTTTTTTTGGTGTTAAAACATTTTCGCGATGGGATTCGAAGGCCCTGAACACTATGCCCAGAAGATAATTCAACCGTGCTCCCACCTTCCATTTCTGAACAAAGGAATTCTCCAAGAATCACTGAAAAGGATCCTATAACAGACGCTACTGACGTCTGTTATCGGATACTTTTATCGGTTGGTTGTTGTAGGGTTTCAGGCGCATAAGCAACTTAGGCCATATTGCGCAGTATATATGTCTGTATATTGCCTGTGTTCTGTGATCGATTTGCTCTTTGCTGGACGGAAAACCCGAGTTCAGGGTGAAAAACTATGCTACTCCGGTTGAGACCGAATAATTGAACCAAATTGTGAAAAAGATCATAAAAATTTTGTCGCTTCACTGACGAGGTTCAAACTCGGGTCTTTTCCATCTGGTGTGGGGAGGACGGTGATTATACCAACTGTGCTATCCACAAGGTAGCACAGTTCGTATAATCTGTTATCGAGGGCTATGTTAGTGCTGCCTGAAAATTATTGTGTTCAACCTCGTTAGTAACTCGAGCAGGGAGAAAACTAAGCAAACTCATGAGAGCTTTGTTAACGATATTGAACAATACCATTTTTTGTCCCCAAGTTGCTCTCTTCGTGTGGCATTGCAGACTGACAACGTTGGAATGGCGTCAGAGGCAGAAGAGACAACGGATGGCGGAATGTAGACCACTTCTCACCGTCATCTGCAATCGTGCTTACCAAAACAGGCCAAGCAAGGATGACGTTACGATGGTGGAAATCTGTTAGTTGGCGAATCCGTCGATTCTCCAGTTCTGAGTTCATTCTAATGCCACCAGAGACCTGGCAACGTGTCCGAGTATCTTCCTACTCTCAATGTTGCCGAAAGAGTCCAACCGTCTCACAAGAGCAACGATTCGCGTGTTGGCCATCTGGCTTTGATAATCCAATGATCCGATCCTTTTCAAAGTCGATCAGCTGTACATAATGTCGTCTTACGCTTGTTTAATGCGTTAAAATTTCAGGGCCCAACATGGATCGAAGGTCTAAATAGTATAATTCTAGAAAAAAAAAATTAGGTGTAAATCAACAAACTGTAAAGAAACATTCAAAAAGGAGAGGAATATTCCAGAAGTCTCTACCAAAGTCCAAAAAAACTGCGCATGTAATATTTAGAATGCGAAGTTTAGAACCAGTAACATTTCATGGCTATCAGTCTTCTCATTTGCATAAAAATAAACCAAGAATCCTAATAACAACATTTTCAAAAAAAAAGAAAAAAGCTCGGTTACCCCTCTTTTGTGTGTTCTTTGATTAGAAAGCGGTACCGAGTCAGTTCTTTGTAAAACAACCTGAAGTGAAGTTGAAAAGAAACTTCCTCTGGCGTATCCAAGCCATTCTATTGTCAATGAGACTGTGACGTAATACGCCAAATATCTTTCCTTCACACCTTTCAATTTCATTCCAGTCTTGTGCTAAGAAAAGCATTACGACTCTTTTTGTCTAAAGGTCACGATGAAGCCACTGAACATATTCAGGTTGGCAATAAATCACACCTGAATAAATACCCATTGTTTACCACATCACAAGAAAGGGTAATGCCGAACGTGGACTGTCAGAAACGTGAATTCGAAGCACATCGAACCCATGGAGAGATAAAGAAAAAATCCCGCTGAGTAAGTTGTCATTTAAACGGGTAAATAGGGATCTAGGACCAGGTGAGAGTGACAGTCGAACATGCGTGTCTTCTTCACAATACTTCGTGTTTCCAGAGCTTTCCGATTTGTTTTTATTCTTATAATCCACAAAAAAAAACTGTTTTTCCTTAGCTTTGATACTCTTTAATTTTCCCTTTATTATAAGCATCTTTTGTTTTTAACTGCTTCCAATTTTTGTATTGCAGCTGAACTAAAACGGGCAACGTAAATTGGAAGAATAATGTTCTTTTCTCTGCTTACAGATGGGTAAAGTAACACATGTTTTCTGCAATACAAAGAATGCTTAAATTCTCTTACATGCAAATCTTGAGAAATGAAAATCGCAAAACACCAGTTCACCTTGTGGAAACAGCTGCGCGAAACACACGGACTGTGATGGGGGGGGGGGGGGGGGGGTAGTCAAAATGTGGGCTGCAAAAACTGGAAATGCGAACAACATTCAAGCCGGAGTCATATATCAAAAGCGCGAGGACTTCGTAGGCACCTACACACACCCATAATTTTGAGAAAGAGAACATAAAGTGCCAATTAAGATGCAAATTTAAATCTTATCAAGTCATTGGGAAAGTTAAAGAAACAAGAGCAAACAATCAAAGAAAGGAGAACTATTACGTAAAGAAAGAAAAAGAAAAATGTCTTAGCCCCAACGAATATCACTCTGATCATTCCGGTGAACAATTTGAAAAAAAAAAAAAAAAACTGTTTTTCCTTAGCTTTGATACTCTTTAATTAAGGGAAAAATTAAAGGAAAGGAAGGGAAAAATATTGGAGAGCTGTAATGTCAGGAAATAAGTAGTTTAATATATAATACTTAAATGATAAATACTCTCCGGTTTTTCTCTTGTCACCCTTTGGTAAAGGACTGAGTTCGATTGCTGTCTGCAAACTCACGAACTACTATGTCCTTTTCGCTATGGCTGAGTTAGCTGGTTTCAGGCAGAAGTGTGCAATCTTTAAAGGATTTTTCATACCGAAAACATGTATTTCAGGTATAATGAACACACAGTTATTGAGGATCATTCCAACAGCCTCAGTATGGAAACTTTCCATCTGATAAATGATTGTCAGTATGGATTCCGTCAATGATGATCCATTGCTGATATACTGGCTTATGTGTTACTCATCTTTGGACAAATTCGATGGAAAAATCTGGTGAAACTCTGATAGTGTTTGGCATAAAAAAAAAAAAGGTAAACTGCACCCATTACAACCCACTGCAGGATGGAAGCCTCCTCAACAATCCATGTTGAGGGAAATGGACCATAATCTACCACGCTGGTCTAGTGCGGGTTGGCAGATCGACCGTATTTAGCAGTCAGGGGCTTAAACACGGTCTACTCAAAGAGCGGGTGCTACTGCACTCCCGCTCCTGACCACTCGGCTACGGAGGCCTGGGAGTGTTTGGCATAAAGCGCTTCTAAATAATCTTCCATCTGCTGCTGTTTTTACAATTGGGTTTTTCCAATTTTCCATCTGACGGTTCACTTCTGGTGATGATACACGACACTCTATCTTCTTACTTCCCCACAAATGCTGGTATTCCAGTAGGCTCAGCTCGTTCTCCCTCTCTTTCCCTCTTGTATATTAATGACCTTCTTCCACTGACTGGAAATTCTATCTATTGCTTTGCTGATGATAGCACAATACATTCAACCCATGGACACTATTCATTGATGCTCCCATGGACGCTGTTCTTCTGAAGTGGTTTCTATGATTTCCCCTCCTCTTCCAAATCAGTTCCAACAAATGCTGAAATCAATCAGTATACATATAATGTCCAAATTCAAACTCACAGAATCAAATTCTCTTCTCATTTATCCCTTCAGCATCTGTTTTCTGGAAAAACCTTCCTTCATATGCATTTCCCGAAAAATTACGACGTATGGTAATTGTCTAATGTCAGGCAAGTATCTTCTGTCTTCTGAGCTCTGAAACCACACATGGTACTAAGTACTGTAGGTTCTAATACCTTTTGTGTTCTAATACCTTTTGCTGTAATTTTTAATTTTTTTTTCTTAACATATATCCTCTTGAGTACGTACATCGTCCATTTTGAGAATAAAGAGGAAATATCCGAAAAAAAAAAAAAAAAGGAAGTCCTTGTTATTTACAGCTACCTTGAGATCGTCATCACTTGAAAATCGATACCTATGCAGGCATTTCTTCAGTTCTTGAAGAGGAAATAATCATTGGTGGGCAAAGCCTGGATTGTAGGGTGGGTGATTTAACTCCTGGAATCCGCAATCTCTCAAAGCATCAAGTGCTTTATGGGACTTTTGTACAAAAGCATTTTCATGAAGAAGCAATACACTTGGTGTCAGTTTCTCCCATTATCTGTTCTTTATGGCTTCTCCTTTATTTGTTGCATGTAGAAGCAAATGTTCTACATGTATCAAAAGAATTCCTTCCACGTTCCAAAACATGGTACCCATGGACTTCTCAGTGGAGGGCTGAGTCCTGAATTTTTTTGGGGGTAGTTACCCATGGTGTTTCAATTGCATCGCCTCCTGTTATGTTTATGTACACAAGAATTAAATCAAAGAGATCCGTATCATGCATGTGCAAAATTTCCATCAAAAATGAGTCCTGCATTGTTTCTAGAGGTGTGTGAGCATTCATGGGCCCCATCGACAATTGCCTTTTGGCATGGCCAAAAGGCCATTCTTCATGGAGGAAGGTCAGTACCGACCCGTCATAAATATTGCATTCTCTGGCAATCACGGACAATTTAATACATTTATCCTGTATATGATGCCTGCGCGGGCAGCATAGTCGGGCCTTTATCCACATCGTGTAGAAAAGGCTCGAGTTTGAATTCGGTCGACGATGCGAGGAATTTTTATGGGCTTTTTTCACTCCGCGTTGGGAGGAGGAGGGTGACAGCAAAGTCCCCTTCCTCCTCCCAACCCTGGGAACATTAGGTTTCTCGTCCAGAAAAACAGGCAAACCGACTAGAGAACCACGCAATTTATGAACATAATACACATAGGCAGATAAGATAGCTCTTGGGTACTCTTAATATGACAATTTTTTTTTCTCTGCACATCAGCTGTTCAATTTTTTGGCGCATTGTTAGAGTTATCACTTCTGTTGGTCGTTTCTAGCAGGGGTCATCTTCTATGATATTCTCTACTTCATTTAAACTTCTTAGAGCAAAATGATACAGAGATGAGAGCATGATAAAACTACACTTATATATATATATATATGAATCATATTTGTAGTCAAGATGGATAACTTATTCAACACCTCGTGTAATGTAGTGATATTAGAACTCCACTATAATTATTAGCTCCTAAGTAATCATCTAAGTTGCTGTTGTAGGTTGTTGAATATAAGTTGCTGTTGTAGAGTTTTAGGCACATCAGCAACTTAGATCATATTGCGCATATTATGTCTGTAAATTGCATGTGTTGTATGGTCGATTTGCTGTTTGCTAGACGAAAAACCCGGGTTTGGTTTCCGGGAGAAAAAACCATGCTACCCTCGCTCGAGACGAATTAACTCAACTACGTTGTGAGAAAGGCCCATAAAAATTCCTCGCGTCATCGACAGGATTCGAACTTCAGTCTTTTACACCGGGTGTGGAAAGGACGTAGATTCTACCAGCTGTGCTACCATGAGGGATAGAATATAAAAGTACAAAAAAAACTTTAGCGAAACTCACGTCACCATGTGGAGGTGAGACACAGACTATAAGAAAACGAAATGAAAGAAGACTGACATCACCGGAAATGAGATATATAGCGGGATACACTGTTCCAGACGAAGAAAGGAATCAATATATAAGCTGAACTGAAAATAAGAGCATGTTAGAACCTACCAAATAAAACGGAAAGAGTACATAGTAAGATCGAATCAAGAAAAAATACCAAAGGCTAGGACCCAGGGTCTAGCTTTTAAGGCCAATGCAGAGCAAGTATCTGTCGGTTTAACAGTCTGGTGTGTGTGTGTATGTATGTATGTGTGTGTTTGTGCGTTGAGCACTAAAGCAACTAAGGCTATGAGGCGACAGTATATTGGGACTGTAATCGCGTGTATTTCTCGGTTAGTTTTATGCTTGCTGGATTTAAAAACCGAGTTTGATGGATGAAAAATCCGAGTTCGCAGGAGAAAAAATATGCACACCTCACCTGAGACAGACTGATTTAGACCACTGTGAAAAAATCTCACAGAAACTTCTCGCTTCATTAACAGAATTCGAATTCGTACCCTTTCCACCCGGGTGCTGGAAAACGTTGATTATATTCAATTTGCCACCACAACAGCAACAGGCTAGTAAAGGATATGAAGTAATGAATAAACTGGTTCGGTTAATGTGCAACAAAAAACTAATTCTATCTAATATTCAAGGATATAAGCCCCTTCCCTCCCTTGCCCTTTCTATTGGAATACAGAGCTTTACTGTCGACAGCACTAAGTACCCGAAAGAAGAAAAACACATCATTATTCCTTCGCGTGCCCACAACTGTTGTCTCCTTTCAACCTTCTAGCAATTTCCCAGAAACTTGCATACCATTAACATCCATGACCCATTTTTTTCCGGTAAATTAATCTGCCTGTTTTCTCTCAGTTATTAACATATTAGGGGGGGGGGGGGTTAGAGTTCAACGTTCATCGTATATGCAGAACTAACAGTATTAGAAAAAAATAATAATAATAAAAAAATTAAAATAAGGCGAGCAGATCGTATTTATTATATTGCAAATTACAAAGGGGGAGAAAGGGAAAGAAAAGAGGGGATAGTGTTATTAGGTCCTGTGCACACATATAAGCAGTTATTGCCTGTGTATGATTTTCTTCTCTGGCTTCTTATCGTGAGGACTTTGGCAGGAACCGGATCTTTGGAAGACTTAATAGATTCTTCTTCAGCCAGACTAGAAAAGTGCCAGAGGTAGTAGCCACGATTAGGCAACGGGATTGCAATCTATTTAACCTCACCTGCAGCAGGTAATAAGAATTACAAGTAACGTTGTATTTCGGTGTCATCATTTGTGCATGCGTATAAGCTACCGGCCATCTCTAATTGCTTCTGACATCAACAGAAAGGAATTTGGACATCATTTAAAATGCACGACAATTTATCCAATACGTGTTCAACTTAATATTATTTCGAAGTAGCGCTTCTATCGGGAAGAGTTGAGCTTTATAGTAAGACACATTTAGGAAGTGATGAACTGAGGACAAACCAACAACACTGCAAAATGAAACTCTTTCTGCAAACAATAGTTGTCATGCATTGGAAAATAAAATTGCTTCATGACCTTACGATTTCAACTTGAATACACTCTGGGTTCTTTTTGCTAGTCTGTACAAGTGGTTTGTAGATGAAGAACGGCATAATATGCGCTGTCTCATCCTCGTAAAGGATAATTGTCTTCGATACGGCTATCTGGCGCCATTTACACGCTTGTCATGGGGGTTGACAGATGATTTCAGGCTGCCGTGGTGAGAGTTGGGAACATCGTTGAACTTTAGCTATTCTGCGTGACGGAAGAAGAATCCAAACAGCGAGTGTATGTACACCGAGTAACGCAGAAATAAATAAACAGGTAAATAGGCAAACAAAAATTCTTAACGCTTTCTGTTTTGTTGTTGTTTTGGTTTTTTGGGACGTCTTCAGAAAGTTGGGAGTTTCTATAATGAGGCTTATTTTAGTTTTTTTGTTGAATTTTAAATTTTTTATAACAACCGGAATGACTACACGAAATCTAAAAACTAAACTGAAAAGGGGTTTTTGGAAAGTAATGATCACATTGCAAACGAGATAGTCAAAATCCTTCTCTGAATAACAGTCCAAAAAGGAATGACATTGTAACTGATTCTTGTAAATATATTAGGAATATTAACACAGAAGTGATTGATGATCTAAAATCATTTCACGCAGTTTTTAAAGAGGAAATAGAAAGCAATATCACTGAAAACGAGATTAGAAGATTCCAAAATAATGTGTACAGTATTAATTAAAAGTGAAAAAATATAATTGCAATACTATTTATGTTCATGTGATGTACAAAGTTGGTTGCTATGATGTGCAAATGTTAAATTGGTTATTGTAGTTTCATATATACCATTAAAGCAGAGGTCTATTGCTAAAAAGAATAGTATCGAAACGTTTGTCGAATAAATAAATCAAAGATCAGAATATTTGTTCAGTTTTTATTTATATATACCATTTTTTCAAAAGTAAAAGACAAAAAATTAAAAACACGCAAACAAAAAATTAGAAACACGCAAACAAAAACTCCAAAATAATATAAAAAATACTGTTCAGAAGAATCATAGAAATTCCCATACAGGATCGATTACGTATTCTTGTGATTGCCCTTATTTGGATTCCATAATTCTAATGGTGGACCGTGTAGTTTAATAAACAACAAACTTGCCACATGTTCGACAAGAATACGGGATCTTTTCTCAGTTAGTATTAAATTCATACTGCTGAAGCCATGCTTGCATTCAGAAGAACTGCAAGCTATAATTTTGGAACAAGTTTTTAAATGTTCCAAAGCTGTGGGCACGCTACGACCACCATTAGCTGAATAATCCCTGTAGGCATCCAAACATTTTGTGAAAGATAAGTTAAAACGTTTACAGAGAGATTCTATTCTTCAAATCCAAGATCAATTTCAGATGGCCATTCGCTTGATTCAAGAATTCGCAACTGTTTTATAATTTCTGAAGTTGAAATTCCTTTAGTAAATTCAGTAGAATCTGTACTAACGCTCAGCCTATGCTTCATATTATTAATAATACTGTTTAGAAATTGATTTCTATGAATTTTTTAATGTTGCTTTTCTATGAATTAATGTTACGGAAAATAATTGCATTTTTTCAATAGCATCTGAGGCTTCTAACAACTTTTCTCCTTTTTTTGAGGATCTTTAAAAATTCCAAGTAAAGAATTGTACGACGAATCAATTTGTCTGCATATACACTGGTGTGCAAAACTTAAGGACCAGGTTTATTTCTAAAAGTTACAACCACAAAATCAAACGAAACAGCCTGTGGCGATTTGCATAACTGTGGCCGTTCAGAAGAAAGCTGGTGCAGATGCAAAAATTTGCATCGTGATTAGACGGCTCACATAAACAGATAAAAGCAGCAGTTCAGCAGTTATGTACAAATTACTAAATGGTGAGCACGATTGATACAGACGTTCGATTGGTTTCATACAGTGCTACAGACAACGAAATGCCCAGTAGACAACATCTGGGTAAGATAACTTAGCCCGGGGTCGAATAATTGGGAAGGTCGAAGTGCGAGGAGTATGGCTGCAGAGTTCGGTATCGCCTATAGCATCGTCTCACGTGCGTGGTCGGCCTTCAGAACGACTGGTACAGCTCTTCGAAGGACCAGTGGTGGTCGTCCACGAAAAACAACGCCCAATGAAGACCGCTATACAGTATATTTGCCATAAGATGATAAAATAAAACAAAAAGATAAAGTGCAGCCATTATCAACCCACTGCAGGATGGAAGCCTCCTCAACAATTCAAGCTGACGGAAATGGACCATAATCTGCCCCGCTGGTCCAGTGCGGGTTGGTAGATCGACCGTATTTAGCAGTCAGGGGCTTGAACCCCGGTTTACTCAAAGAGCTTGTGCTACTGCACTTCCGCGCTTGACCACTCGGCTACGGAGGCCAAGATATTAGGACCGTTAAGATCATGAGATGATATCACTACCAACCTCCATTCCTGTGAAATGCTAACTTCCTGCGTTTCAGACGGCCCTAATTTTTTTACAGCAGCACAAGTCAAACATCCTAATTTTCCGGCGTCGCATGTAAGCCAATATTTTCCCCTCCCCTTTGATTATGCCGTTCTTTCGTAATATTAGGTGTATAAATTTAATGATTTTCTATTATGACATTTAGAAAAAAGTACCGGAACGTCGTTTCGGCCCGAATTCCTGCATTAAAGTATTTGGAGATTGTTAAGGAACTTGTTCAACATAACCGCCTTGTGTTATGGATTTCGTATTCGATTAGCTAAGAAACTTCATCTGATATGTCTACCATTATTTTGAACTATGGCAGCCTTCAGATATTTGGTTCAAGGCCTTTCCCAATAAACAAACTGTTTATTGGGAAATAAAATGTTAAATTAATGGGAACAATAAACTGTTCCTGTATATCACAAGTATCGGAAACGACATATGCATAATTGGTTACTACAAATAAGATCTTTTACCAGCGAGCTTACCGTTTCGTAAATTTCAACCAACCCCTGATTTCAGTTTTAGCAATAGTTTTAATAAAATCATTACGCATAGAGTATTCTACTACAGATTATTGTAATGAATTAATAATATCACTAAAGAAAAGCATGACGTGGATAATCAGACCAAGAGTTTCGATGCCATCATCAGTTGGTAAACCTACCCATCAGGTGTAACCATCAAATGGAATGTAGCACAATTGGTATAATCACTGTCCCCCACAGGGCCACACCGGGTGGAAAAGACCCGAGTTCGAATCCCGTCAATGAAGGAATTTCTATGGGTATTTTTCACAACGTTGCTGAGTTAGTTGGTCTCAGGCGAGGGTAGTATGGTTCCCCCTCCCGGAAACTGGGGTTTCTTGTCCAGCAAACAGAAAATCGACCATAGAACACCCAATTTACAGACATTATATATACGGTGTAATACGGCCTAAGTTTCTCATATCCCTAAAACCCCAAAACAACAACAGCGGCAGCAACAACAACAACAATAAACAACAACCAATGGAATATAATGATGAAAGTGGTTATGAAGGGAAAAGGAGAATTGGTACAGAGGGGTGATATTAAAAAGAAGACTGGATGTGAGCAATTTCAAAGTAAATAAACAACGACGATCACCAAGTACTTGCTAGTTTACACTAATGATCTCGTTACTCAAAAGTTCTCAGAAAACACACACACTCACAAAAAAAAAAAAAAAAAAAAAACAGGAAGGAAGGAAAGAAAGATAACAGTTGACGGGCTTGACAAAGGCAGATAGGACTTTTCTTTTGTCATTAAGATACTTAAGCATCGTACTTCTTTAGAAATAATTAATTACTGCTGGAAAAACTTCCACGAATTAAAAAAAAAGAAAAGCTCTTAGAAACAGGGCAGAAATTGCTGGTGAGTTACCGTAGATTTGCCATTTGCAAAACCACCATGAAAGCTAATAGATTCCACTGGAATGGTATTCCGAAAGTGGTGTGCCGTGACATAGTAGTTCGGAGCAATTAGGTTCTAAATATGTGGTAAAGTTTCGTTATAATGAGAATAAAATAACTCTTTCAAATAGAGAAACAGGAGAATTACTGTATAATTGCACACGTTGTTAATTTTTCGTTCTCTCAGTAATTCTATAGAAGTTATCAGTATTAGTAGCAAACAATGCAAGAAAATTTATACAGCATCAGCAAAAAACAAAAGAGGAAAAACACTTTCCATATCACCTGTTCATCTCTCTAATAATTTGTCTAGTTCTTCCAAGAATATATTCAACTACCCATACGTCTATTTTGCAACCAATCTTTCTCAATTTAAATTTATGTCTCCTCATGTGTATAGTGCGTTAGATGCCTAGACTTCAGACGCTGCAAATTTAAGAACTGAATCATTCCTTGGTAAAAGCAACCCTTTGTTCCCTCAACCTGGTTACCATTCTCTGCATCCGTTCCAGGAGCTCTGCATCCATCCAAAAATAAGCTCTCCAGACCTGCATACAGTACTCAAGATGTAGCCTAACCATTGCCTTATACAATGGGATAATCACCTACTTTTCTCTGCTGGCAAAATTCCTGTTTATCATTGATAAAATCCCGTGAGCTGTTCTTGCCGTGACCTTGTTTGGACTGCTCAGAGAATTTCATATCTGACTGCACAAGTCGTTTTCATTCCCCAGGTCTTTGTCATTCCCTACTGCCCTGAGTGCGGTACCACACAGCTGGTACGTTAATCTGGGATTAATCCAGTACCTTGCGTGTGTCAGTAGTAAACTTCAATTGTTACTCCTCGGCCCAGCTGCCTAATTTTTCTAGATCTTTTTGCAATAGCATATCTCGATTACTCTAACTACCCTGCCAAACTTTGTATCATCTGCAAACTGACATTAAGCCTGACATGCCTTTATCAACATCGTTCATAAATATAGAAAACAACAATCGGCCTGCACTGAACTCTGGGGATTATGTCCTCTTCTTGATTCTGCTAAAGATCCAGTATCCAACCTGTACAGATTAAATATTAATAGCGTTATAATTTATTAGAATTATATAATTAAATGAAAACTGGCAATCCAGCTTATTATATCACAACTTTTTGTGGACGTGGAATTTCGTGGAAGATTTCAGCAGAGGGTGGCAGGCAATGTGAACTATACTTTTGTTAAGGCCACTTAACAGACTTCCATGGTGAGGCTTTATTATTATTATTTTAATTTATTATTATTATTTTTTTTTTTACCGCAGATATCCGGATTGGGAAGAGTACTGTAAATTAAATCCGATAAAAAGTTCAAGTACTGGTACACGACTTTGAACTTTACTGTACCTTCAAGAGCACGTGTACATATTGTTTAATCTTCATTAGGCTTAACGAATTCTTTCTCATATTACTTGGCATTACGCAATCCTACCTCTTTAGCGTTTAAAAACTCGGTAGCTGTGGGGCACGACCAAACAAAAACAGGTTGGTAAGGTCGTTTTCTTCCACGAACATGCAGCAGAAGCAGAACGCGGATTTGCGGAAATGCCGAACCTTTTCTAACTGATGACGTTCGTATACTGTACTTTCACTTTTTAAGCTTAATCTCCATCTTGCAGTGCTTCGGGCAAGGCCAGCACCTGGAGCCTCGGCCCTGGAAATAGCGGTTTCGTTTCCCTTTCACATGCAGAGATGATATGCCGATAGGCTGGGGCTAGGGTGTCATCTCCAAGTTGTGTAGGTGGCAGGTGCCCACGTACGTTTAAGAGAACTACAGTGACTCACGATGTACAGGGTGATCATCGTCAGCTAATCGTGCCGTTAGGCCCAGATTAGCGGTCAGTGCCGAGTAACGTAGGGAACCAGATCTCGCCTATGACGACTACCGAACGTGCTGCACGTGCTTAGTTCGTTCGAAGCTAGGCATTGAGAACATAACGGCGCAATGAGTCGAGACTGCAAGAAGATGGAAATCGTGTTGCGTCAAACATATTCCAGTGGGTGTTAAATAAGAGAAAGCGTAATAGTCTATGTAACCGGTATAGAAGAAGACGAGAACACAATAAACGTAATCTTTCTTCTTCTTTGATACCCACCCACCTTTTGTTCTTTCCCGGTGCATTGTTCTCATGGGCAAAAGGGTAATCCTTTGGTAATATTGCCAACCAATATTACATTGGCTGGCGCAAAAAGAGGTTCTAATAAAAAGTTATTATTCAAACAGTAAACATTCAACGCTTTAAAATAATTGGGAAAAATTATTGCGGATATTTTGTACACTAAATGAAATTGGAAGAACAGAAGTAGGAGCAGGAGTAATTTTAAAGAAAAAAAGGCTAAAGAATGAAGTAGTTAAATATAAAAATTACAATGTACGCTTATTTCTGAGAAAATACAAGCATAATTGCAAAAGCTGAAGCGTTTTGGGCTACAGTTAAACAAAGAAGGCAAACAGATATAGACATCAAACAGAATGATGTAAAAGACATGATACACAAGACCGACATGTCATTTTTACTAGAGATACAGGGCCACACAAGTAGGAAGTAATTGGCCATGTTACATATTGCCATGACCCACATTTGGCACAGTGCTAGGGTATTTAATAGTACGCACAACTCATAGGATAAACATATCGCGAATTTGGGAAGTAGGTCTTACTTGCACAATGCCACACAACTGGACATCTGCATGTAAATATTTACAATTTAGAGCGGCTCTGTGGATGTAGATAAATATTAGACATAGGAATATTAGATAAATAAGTGAGTATTACATAAGGGAGTAGAAAACTCGCTAAGCAGAAGAAAATACCAGAATCGGAAGGTTATTCAGAAGCTGGTAAAATGGCAGCTCGACAGACAAATGTCCCTTTGGTGGATAATTTGGATTGAGATGCGTAAGAGAAGTTCCATGGAACAAAGAGGTACGAAGGAACAAAGAAGTACCAAAACTGCCTTTGCAAAGGGTACAGTCAGTTGGAGACAATTTACAAAAGGAGTTTAACAACGCTGTTGGAAAACCTTAAAACATTGCTAAATTAAGGTACGATTTTTGTGCTACTCCAGCACCCAGCTAGCCATGCTTATACAATATGATCATGTAGTAAACGAACCAAAACATGCTACACCTAATCTAGGTTTTAAACTAAATACCTATATATAAATATATTTATTATTTTTTTCATGCTTTGGGTGATGTAATTCTTCTCTATGTATTTTATTTCAAAATATAAACCGTCCATATTTAATATCTACCTGCAATTAAAAATTAAAAAAAAAAGCAGGCTTTACGTGCTTTAGAAAGAAAAAATAATAATAAACAAAAGAAAGTATTATTTTTTAAAAAATGCAAATATTCTTCCATTATCTGAGTACTTGTTATTTCCAAAAGGCGGCGCCACTGTGCTGTAGCAGAGTTTTGTAAAAGGAAGTTTATATAACAAGATATATTCTACTGGTTTCTTTCCAAACTTAATTAAAAGGATTAAGCATTTAAATACGAGCATCTTGGAAAATAAGTTGCACGCTTTTTTAGCGATGATCACATCAAATAGGATTGCCAGTTTGTGAAAAGTATAATACGGAATAAATTTACTAGTGTGGAAATGCGATATTCATTTCCCAAGCAAAGTTCATTTGCGTGAGGAGGGGGAGGAAGGAGTGAGACAAACAGGTGACTTGGGTCGTGTTTAAAAACGTTAAAAATCAATTTAACTCGATTCTTCTATCGAAAACAGGCAGACATACAGAATTCGTTTAAATATGCGCACAATGTCCTTTTCTTCTTTAGAGAGAAGGTAACAGTTGTCTTTCATTCATAATCAATATTTGAATGCACTAAGTAGACAAAAGTTATGGTATAAATGATAAAAGCGCAAATTAGTGAAACAATATGTGAAAAAATTTAAGTTATGACGCTACAATGGGACGTGTACAAGTATGAGCAGTACACGCACATCTCACTTGGAATATGCAAATTAGTCCCTGAGTACCGGAATGTGAGTATCCAGCAGAGAAGGTTGTATACCTTAATAGGGCGGGAGGAGTCTGATTATTTCTGACAGCTTCCTCATCGAATTTCCAATCACAAAACATTTCTTAACAGTGGAAGGGATTCGGGTTGATTCATTCCATCCTGGCTATTTGTTTACCAGAAGACTACGTCACTGTTACATAGCAACATTGGAGGGAAATATCTTAAATTTAATTGAAAAAAATCGAGAATAGTGTTAGTTGGAAAACACAAAAGTTATACTCAAACGATATTAAAATAAACGAGAAATTAAATATATATTCTTCGTGAACCGAAAAGGAGGCAGTTTCTCATGATCCATATATAAATAAAGAGAGTTCTAAGAGTGAAGTCGGTAACTGCAAACCGGTAAGTTTGACTTCAGCGGAAGGGAAAATCTTAGAGAAAATAATTAATAATACAATCCGGAGACATTTAGATAGAAAGGGCATTCTTAACGACACACCACATGATTTTGTTAAAAAAAAAAATCATTTTAACTTACCTGGTAAGCTACTTTAACACAGTTACTCATGAGCTAGACGTAGGCAACAATTTCGACATGGTTTATTTGGATTTTAGCAAGGCATTTGACTCGGTCCCTCGTGACAAATTACTGTATATGCGGGAACATGTTGGGATTATTGAAAAGATTCTAAGATGGATTGCAAATTCACTTACAAAAGGTCAGAGGTGGGATTCCCCAAGGATCGGATCTGGGACCACATTTTTCTGACATCGACGAATACTTGCGCTAAAGGCAAACTTCTGCACATCTGTCTTTCCTCAATTTGAACTTATGCCCTCATAGGTGATTATTCCAGCAAGAGGAAGAATCCCATCAGCACTGAGCATGCTCAAACCATTCAAAGCTTTATACACCTCAATCAGATCACCTCGTAGGTGCTTAGTCTCCAAACACAGTAATCTGCAAAACTTAAGAAGTCTTTTTTCGTAAGTGCAACCCTTTGTTCCATTCACTAATCTTATGCCCTTCTAAAGTTCCTGTATATCATTGACAAGGCACCATGAGCTACTCTTGCAGACCGTCTGCACTGCTCAGAAAATTTCATATCTGCCTGCACAATTACCCCCATATCCTTTTCATTCTCTACCACTGTCAGTGTAGTACCACAGAGTTGATACGTTACTGTGGGGTTACTGCTTCGCATAGGCAGTACTTTACATTTGTCAATGTTAAACATCATTTGGCACCGCTCAGCTCATATGCTCAACTTTTCTAGATCCTGTTGCAGCAGCATACTGTCATTAGCGTAATTAACAACCCTGTTTGCAAACTTGGACATTAAGCTTGATGTACCATCATCAATATCATTTATAAATACAGAAAACAACAATGGAGCCAACAGTGAACCCTGAGGGACTCCACTAATAAAGAAAAAAAGCCGTGAATTAGGGCTGAATTTGAAAGTGTCTGCAATTCTGCCCAGACACGATAGGAAGGAGTATATGATGAGAGCCTTGTCGATCAATTCATCCCTGGAGAGAGATTGTGCAAGGCTCAAAGGGTAGAATTTTTCTCAGCCTGGTCTGTGCTTGTTAACAGGAGAGACTGCTTCTACAGGGATGGGGTACACTTAAATAGAAAGGGTGCAAGAATATTTGCTGATGCTATCGAGGCAGTGTTAGGTGGGTCTGAAAAATGCTAGCTTGTGGGGAAATACGGATTAAGAGATTAACAGTAGCTGCTGGCAGAGGAGAAAGCGATTATTGCACTGTTCTATTGGAATGAGCAGCAGCCTGGAAAACAAGATGCAGGATATTTCAGAGACTGCTGGTAGTCATTGCGGTACAAGTAAACACATGGGTTGTGTTAGGGTAGCTAAGAATAGGAACAGGTGCATGTATACTTGCGTGTACACCAATTCTAGGAGTTTGGTAAATAAATTTGAAGAATTTGAGGTGTTGGTCAGAACATCAAAGGCAGATATTGTGGGGATTTCAGAGACGTAGTGTTACACAGATATAAGAAATGCAGAACTGGAATTTGGGGAGTACAATGTCTACAGAAAGGATAGACAGGATAGGAAGGGAGGAGGGGTTATGCTATTAGTTAAGAAATACATAAAATCGAAGGAAGTGAAGCCAGTCGACATCGCTGGACAGTGCAGTGCCGAGTCAGTTTGGTGTGACATAAGCATTGGGAGATCAAAATTGAGAGTAGGAGTGTGCTATAGGCCTAATGACTCTGATGAGTATAATAAGAAACTGTACAGGGAAATAGAGTGGGCCAGTAAATCAAAGCGTCTTATAATGGGAGATTTTAATTTCCCAGATATTGACTGGAATTTGGGGGCTGGTTACTCACACACTAGCAGGGCTTTTGTGGATTTATTGGATGATTGTTTTCTACATCGGCATGTTAGGGAGGCAACTAGAGGGAGTAATACTCTTGATGTGATTATCAGTACTGATTCTTCATGTATTAAGAATCTGCAGATAAATGAACCACTAGGTGGCAGAGATCACGTGCTGAAGTGGGATTTATTTAGAGAGGTAACTACCATTAGGGGTAAAGGGAAGGGTTATTGCTTTCGTAAAGGCGACTACGGTGGTCTGAGACAGTATTTAAATTCTATACGGTGGGTCCAACTGATGGTGTTACCAACAGCAAATGCAAAATGGGAAGCATTCAAAGAATTAATCTTGGAAGCTACTAGTCTTTTCATATCAGCAAAGAAATATTGTTCAAGATTTAGGCCTAAATGGATATCAGATGAACTAATTAGACATATGGCAGAGAAGAAATATTCATGGAATACACAAATTAACAGGTGACACAGAAGCCTTTGATAGATATAACATGGTCTGTCACAAAGGAGGTTAGGCAAGCAAAGGCAGGTTACGAGAAATATTTGGCAAAGGATGCAAAGAAAAACAGCAGAGAGTTCTTTACGTACGTAAACTCTAGAAGGAAAAGGATGAATCATATTGGTCCACTGGGTAGTGATGGTTCAACTGTTGATGATCCTGCTCAGATGGCTAACAAACTAAATGCGTATTTTGCATCTACATTTACACATGAGGAGTTATTCAGGGAGGGGGAATGCCAGAGGTGAATTAAATTCTGGCAGTGAGCTAGATGATTTTGTAATAACTGAGAGGAAAATGGAGGAGAAATTGTTGAAGATGAACATAACAAAGGCACCTGGGTGGATGGGCTCTATCCAGTTATATTAAAGGAGGCAGCAAAGGAAGTAAGCAAACCCTTAGCCATAATCATGAGCGCTTCCTTGGACTCAGGGGTGGTACCCATGGATTGGAGATGTGCAAATGTGATCCCAATTCACAAAGGAGGATCAAAGGCCGACACAAGTAATTATAGACCTGTGAGTTTAACTTCTGTTCCAGGAAAATTAATGGAGGCACTGGTTAAAGAAGCATTGCAGGATCATCTAGACAAGACTTCAGTTATAGCTCGGACACAGCATGGGTTTGTCAAGGGAAAGTCTTGTCTGGCCAATTTGATTGGATACTATGATGTGGTCACAAAACAACTGGATGCAGGGAATAATTCTGTATTATATATTTGGATATTAGAAAGGCTTTTGATACTGTTGCAGAAATTGGAGCAGTGTGGCATTGGAGGAAAATTGCTGCTGTGGATAAAGCGATGGTTGAGTGGGAGAAGACAAAGAGGGATAATCATTCGACACTGCTCTTCGTGGACTAATGTCATTTGAACAAATTCAAATGACAACTAGTTACTGCGTTAGGAGGGAGGCGCATAATTTGTATTTTATTAACTACTGTTTTTTTTTTTTTTTTTGGTCGGTGCAGCAAAATCCTGTAGCTTCATTGCACTATATAGCTAATATCATTACTATTACTAATATGGACCGAGATATATCATTTATATTTTTACGAAAAATGTTTATATCTTTTTTTTATTAAGAAATGAATTATTAATACGTCAGCTTATTTTAAATATTTTTAATATGAAACAACTCTGAGCTTCCTTTTTTTCTCTAAAAGTATTAACGTTTCACAGGTTGGTAACAATTTTAAGATCCTACGTTTGCTTGAGCTGTTTTAAACTATGTCTGAGGATTTCCATGGTTTTCCCCGTCCAGTCTCAATTGCAAGTCAACTTCAAGCAGCAACAAGAACTGAAACAATTTTGCACATGATGTGAAAGAACAGCAAAGCTATTCTCTGCGCTGCGTTACACGCGAGAGCGTAATTTTCATGGACTTATTTTTAGTTCCGAAATGGTAAAATTGGTTTTTTTCGCTGGTAAGCAAGATTTGCTCGTATTTAACTAGTAGCTAAGGGTGTCAAGGATGTTGTTAGCTCTGAGTTATATTTCTTTAGCGTCTGTATATATTAAGCACCTTCTGATAATATATTTGGCGATGATCCGTGGAACTGTTTAGGAAAAGGTCGTTGATGTAGATCATAAATAAGAGAGAACCATGGAGACACTTCACTTAGAAAACTGATGAGAAGGTGTTATTTGTTTTTGCGGGATCTGTTTGAGAGGGAGTCACTAAGGAGGTCGTCGACTCTGTCTCCTACACTTAATCTCTCCAGTTTTTTTTTTTCCAGAAAGGTTTCGTACTAATGCCTGTGAATACTTTACGCATGGTTAGAAAATAGTCTTCTGTCAGCCTCTTTCTGATTACAGGTCTGTAATGGGTAGTCTTGAGGATAACTTTGGCCAGTTAATAAATTGACAGTCGTGGAGAATGAGCTGTACACTCCAATCATTAATTTGTTTACAATCAACTTTTCTAACACTTCAGCAAATAAAAGGGAAATGGCCTCTAGTTTGATATGGCTGCTTACTCTTTTTATCTTCGTAAGTTGAATTATAACCATCTGCTTTAATAGGGGATGCTTAGGAAGAACGGTTTCGAAAAACTCCGTGTTCAAGGAGGTGGATTGTGTGATGCAATGTTTTCTTTAATACCTTTTCGCGATTTAATGAAATGCTGGAGCAGTATATTATTTTAGGTTGTTGACCGCGATGGGGATTTCTGAGGTAAAATGTAGAAAGGAGTTCAGAAGTTATTTGAAGGATGTATGTAGGCTGGGGGTGATTAATGATTCATTGCCTCATTAGGTGGTAGTAGAATGATGGTAACATAAGATGGTAGTAGAATGATGGTAACATAAGATGGTAGTAGAATGATGGTAACATAAGATGGTAGTAGAATGATGGTAACATAAGATGGTAGTAGAATGATGGTAACATAAGATGGTAGTAGAAATAATCATAGAACCAAGGAAATGTGGTAGTCGAATTGAACAGGCACCTTACAATGTTTTCGTATGAAAGTTTTACACTAGGCCAGTTAAAAAAAAAACAAAAACATACCAAGAAAATAAATTAATAAAGAATGAAAATAAAAAACATAAAACAAAGTAATTTTACACACTCCATTATATAAATACTGGTGACATTCTTATGCCCTTTAATTTCACGTGTAACATATAATCTTCGACTCTGCATTAATCCAGAAAATATTAGCACACAATAAATTGCTACGTTAAGTGAGTATTATAAGTCAGCATTGGTTCTTCACAAAATAATCTTTATCGAGAGTTGTTTATTTTGTTTTTAAATCATCACTTGAAGAGCGGGATTAGCTGATAAAACTTTGATAAATGAATCTTTCACAAATCTTTTAGTGGAGGCTTGTGATTACACTTCGTTATTGAAGCTATTAAAATTGATTGCATGCATCTATTACCACGTGTTTTGACAGATAAGTTCTCAGATATCCAGTCATAGTCCATTAAAACTCGGCAGCGCGTCTCAAGTATTTATTTAGAGTCATCAAATGTTTGTTATTAAGTGTTTATTTTTAAATAGCGCAAAAAAAAAAAAGTTATAAAAACAAACCAAACTAGCCTATACCAAAAAAAAAAAAAAAAAAAAAACCAAACCGCTTTATATTGACCTGAACAGAAAGAGAAATGTCGTGCAACTTTTCAACCCATACATTGAAATGTAGTTGTATAAAATATGCCTTTAGGGATTGAAACCTTTAAAAAGCATTGAGGATATTACAGTTCAGACACATCTACGTACAAGGTTAGTTGTTGTTATAAGGTTTTTAGAAGCATCAGTGACTAAGGCCATATACTGTCCGTAAGTTGCGTGTGTTCTGTGGTCGATTTTCTGTTTGCTGGACGAAAAACCCTAGTTTCCGGAAGGAAAAAACTATACTACCCTCTCCTGAGATCGACTAACTCAGCCATGTTGTGAAAAAGGTCCATAAAAATTCCTCACGTCATTGACGGGATTCGAACTCAAATCTTTTCCACCCAGTGTGGGGAATGTAAAAGATGAGCTTATAAACAACTACATTTAATCACAAGTCAACTTAAAGTTTCTAATATCGCTGTTAATCGAATAACATCAAGAATCCGTTTTCACTAAAAACTCAAAGGAAGAGTTGTGACCGATTTCGGAACTAATTGACTCCATCATCAGATAACAAGAAATCTCAATTAGCTACTTTGTGTTCAACGATGAATTGAACATACACGAGCAGCTAAGCAACGTACGGAAGAAAACTTCCGATTCGAAACGTAGCTGTCACTACAAGGACAAAAGAGTCCCCAGAGTGCCCCCCAAAGACAGAAAAAGATTACGCAGAGTAGCATTAAACAGTTTAATTTTCTTTATTTTAACAGACATCTACAATTACCTGACATCGAAAACGAAAAAAACTGTATGGATTTCTCAGATTACTGAATCAACACAGTTAACTGCATCAATCCCAGGGGCTCACATCCGGTGAGTATGGGCTTGGCATACCAAGGGTCCTGAGCTGGATGTCATCATTCTTCTCTTCTTGGTGATTTCTCTCTCTCTCTCTCTCAGGGTAACTCGGAGAATTTTTTTTTGGCTGGTGCAGCATAAGCCTCAGGCTTCGCTTCCTTGCACCATATAGATAATAATAATAATAATGGCCCAGCGGTTAAGACACTGGACTACCAGCCTGATGCACCCGGGTTCGAATCCCGCATTGGTGGAAGCGAACGTGGCTCTATTACGCTGGGAGACCGATATAATAATATTAAATGATTAAAAAAAAAACACGCGAAAGTTACCCCATTGGACTTACCTTCGCCAAGGTCGGAGCGACGGCTGAGGCAGATATTGGCGCCATCTGGTGTCATTCGTTGAGAACTAACTAACTAAATAAAATAAATAAACCACTGGACATAAGACGAAGCTAAACAAGTCCACCTCCATAGATGCATGATGTCGCAGATAAATATTATTCATACTGCATCGAATGTGGCGCCGGATAAAGTCACTCGCGTTCAGGCTCCAACTTTTCGAACCGACTCTCCTGCTTAAGGGGGGATCTGTTCGAAAAGTTGGAGACAGTCTCCTGAGCAAGACAGTGGAGCAAGTGGCGCTGTCCCTCTTAAGGCTACCACAAAAGAAGGGCAAGACCATCCAGTCCCACCAACTGGAAGTGTTTCCTGCACAACTGCACTAGTGACCACCCAGGAAGGAAATAAACGCCGACGCATGAAGTGGAGCATTGAAATGAATACATACATCATGCGAGCATACTATGAAATAACTAGGCTAGAGACCAATATGGCAATGTGCAGATCGCGACTACATACCAAGTGGTTGGAACGATACCAGGATATTCAGGTCACCGAACAGCGATTAGCAGACCAAAGAAGGACCATCGTCACGAAGAAACTAATAGCTCCTGCCATCTTGGAAAAAATCAAGCAGTGTGTCAGCGATCTGCTACAAAGCACAAAGAATATGGTCAATATGGAACTAGAGGAGGAACATCATACCAAGGAACCAGAGGAGGAACAGCAAGAAGAAATACAACCCAGAGTAGTTGAAGTGGAAAGAGACGAAGTCATGCTATCCAGAATAGAAGACGAGTGGAAGAAGGCCCTCACAGAATTCGATGGAATGCACCCCACAAGAACCCACGTGATACCTAAGCAGAGGCCAAATAAAATGCTGTGGAGACTAACAGACCACCTCAATCGGCAAATAATGCCACATTACCTTGACAATAATGGTGCAACACGGAGGCTATCCACACAGCCGTATACTGTGCTGCCATAGCAGCTACTAGGATTAATGGAAAATAAATGAGAGACCAGCAGCAGAAGAACCGAAAACAGAAGGAACTGCCAGCTTGGGAAAGAAGACTTCAGCAGAAGATAGAAGCATTAAGAGTCAAGATAGGTCAGTGGACCCAGTACCAACAGGGTAATAGAAGTAAGAAATTGATTGGAAAGGTGAAGAGCATCCTCAAGAGAGACAGCATCCACAGCAAACATGAGACCAGAAATCAGAGAATAGGAGAATACTTGGACACACTGAAGCAGAACCTCCTCGCACTCAGCAAGAGACTACACCGATACAAAGAGACCGCTCAGAGGAAAATAAACAACCGAATTTTCGATGAGAACCAAAGAGTCTTCTACAGGAAACTGGGTGAAGATGAGAAAGCAGGAAACGGACCACCCGAGAAGAAGACGATCGAAGAATTCTGGGGAAATATCTGGAGCAGTGAAGTAAGACATAACAGCAGAGCACCGTGGATAGAAGTGGAACGGAAGAAAACGAAGGACATACAAGAGATGATAGAGTGGGAGATTCGAGAAGAAGAAGTAAAACAGTCGATGAGGAACACCCAGAACCGGCGAACTCCGGGAATTGATAACATCCACAAGTACTGGTACAAGAAGCTCACCTCCTGCACACACACAAGCACTTAGCAGAGCAGTTCACTCGAATGATAAGGCACCCAGAGACAATCCCGAAGTTTCTCACTGAAGGAGTCACATATCTGAAGCCCAATGCCAAAGTTTCTCACTGAAGGAGTCACATATCTGAAGCCCAATCCCGAAGTTTCTCACTGAAGGAGTCACATATCTGAAGCCCAATCCCAAAGTTTCTCACTGAAGGAGTCACATATCTGAAGCCTAAAGATGAAGATACAAGAAACCCGGCGAAATACAGTCCAATCACATGCCTCCCAACCATGTACAAGATCCTGCTGCATAACTAAGAAGATATCAGACCACTTAGAGAGTCAGAACATAATGGCCGAATAGCAGAAAGGATGCAAGTGGAGTAGCAAAGGAAGTAAGGTGCAATTAACCATAGATGCCGCACTTATAGAGCAAGCCTTCAAGAAGCACCGCAACCTATACACGGCCTACATCGATTACCGCAAGGCCTTCGACTCCATACCCCATAGAGACCCTGAAGATCTACAAGGTCAATCCGATAGGGACAAACTTCCTAGGAGCAACAATGGCGAAATGGAGTACCACCATTAAGGTCGAGAACATCACAACCAGGCCAATCCCCATCAGAAGAGGAATCTTTCAGGGAGATGCTCTGAGCCCACTATGGTTCTGTCTAGCACTCAACCCACTATCCACCATGCTCAACGGCAGCAAGTATGGATATAACATCAAAGAAGGAAGAAAGTACCTGTACACCCTGACCAACCTGATGTACATGGATGACATCAAGCTCTACGCTGCAACCGAGAAGCAACTCCAGCAACTACTCCGGATCACCGAAGAATTCAGCAAGGACATCAGGATGGAATTCGGTTTAGAAAAATGCAAGACCCACACACTGCACCAGGAAAAATTAGTTGGCCTAAACTACCAGCTGCTGACTGCTAAAGAGATCGAAGCTATGACAGAAGGAGAGACCTACAAATACCTGGGGGATGATGCAGGCTGAGCAATTAGAACACAAGGAAATCAAGAAGTGCCTGACTGAAAAATATCATCAGAGACCCAGAAGTCTGCTGAAAGCAAAATTGAACGGAGGGAATACAGTTAAAGCCATAAACACCTATGCAGCTCCAGCACTAACATACACATTCGGGGTCATAGATTGGACTAACACCGAGATATCATGCGAAAGACAAAGGCAATGATGACCAAGAGTTGCCAACACCACCCGAAGTCAGCAGTGGAAAGAATAACAATACCTCGGAAAGAGGGAGGAAGGGGCTTCATAGACCTGATAGAACAACAGCAAACAGCGATAGTTAACCTGGAGGATTACTTCGAGAACAACACAGCACCACTCCACCAGGCCATAAGGAAGACAGATAAGTGATATACCCCACTCAACCTAAGCGAGGAAGCCTCTCCCGCCCAGACTGTACAAGAAACGAAGTTAGAAAGATGGGCAAAGAAGACACTCCATGGCAGACACTACAATGACCTCCATCAAGATCACATCGATAACATTGCTTCCAATGCATAGCTCACAAGTGGGACGCTCTTCCCCGAGACTGAAGGATTCATTCTGGCCATCCGAACCAGGTAATCAACACCAGGAACTATAGAAAATACATCGCAAAGGAGCCCGGAATATCAGATGACACATGTCGAAGAGGCCATCTGGTCTCACCAGACTGAGTACACTCATAGACACGACCAGGTAGCCAGGATAATACGTCAAAAGCTAGCGAGGAAATACCAATTAACCAAAGAAAGTGTACCATACTACAAGTACGAACCCCAGGCAGTACTAGAGACCCGTACACACAAGCTGTACTGGGACCGCGCCATAATAACGGATAAGACCATCCCGCACAACAGACTGGACATAACCCTTGTGGACAAGATGGAAAAGGCTACCTACCCTGATTGACATAGCGGTGCCTAACACTCGCAATGTCCAGAAAACAGATGAGGAAAAACCTAGGAAGTACACGAACCTGAGACATGAGATCAAGGAGATGTGGCATATGGAAGAAGTATCAACCATCCCAATCATTGTGTCAACCACCGGTATGGTACCAAAGACTACATAGCAGCCTAGCAGCAATAGGTCTCCTAGAGAACACCTACAAGGAACTCCAGAAAGTCGCAATCCTGAACACAAGTAGAATAGTCAGAGATTTCCTCGACCGACAGTAACACCAGACATTACAACCACCCTGTGTACTTGGTAGCAACACCCGTCACGGAGTGGAATCCCCCAATCAGGGATAAATAATATAAGAGCAATAATAATAATAATAATAATGAAGGAAGAACCTGTACTCCCTCACCCACCTAATGTATATTGATGACATGAAGCTCTATGCGGGAACCGAGAAGCACCTCCAGCAACTACTCCAGATCACCAAAGAATCAGCAATGATATTAGGATGGAATTTGGTCTAGACAAATTCAAGACCCACGGATTGCACCAGGGAAAATTCGTCAACCGAAACTACCAGCTGCAGAGTAATAAAGAGATCGAAGCCATAGCAGAGGGAGAGGCCTACAATTACTTGGGGATGGCGCAGTCTCAGCAGTTACAGCACAATGAAATTAACGCCTGCCTGATCGAAAAATACCATTAGATACTCAGAAGCCTGCTGAAAGTAAAGCTGAACGGAGGGAACACAGTTTAAGCCATAAACGCCTATGAAGTCCCAGTGCTAACATACTCCTTCGGCGTGATAGATTGGACTAACACCGAGCTGGAGGATATCACGAGAAAGACAAGGACAATGATGACCAAGAGCCGCCAACACCACCCGAAATCTGCCGTGGAGAGACTGACAATTGCCCGGAAAGGAGGAGGAAGGGGTCTGATAGACCTCATTGAGCAACAGAAGACTGCGATAGTTAACCTGAAGGGTTACTTCCAGAAACACACAGCAGCACTCCAAAAGGCCATAAGGAAGATAGACAAGTGATATACCCCACTCATCCTAAGCGAGGAGTCTCCCCACAACCAGGAGGCACAAACGAAGCTAGAAAGACGGGCAGAGAAGACACTACAATGATTTCCATCAAGATCACATAGATAAAATTGCTTCCAATGCATGGCTCACGAGCGGGACGCTCTTTCCCGAGACTGAAGGATTCATGCTCGCCATCCAAGACCATAATCAACACCAGGAACTATAGAAAATACATTGCCAAGGAGACTGGGGTGTTCGATGACACATGTCGACGATGCCACCTGGTCTCGGAAACGATCCAACACATCACCGCGGGATGCAAGGTATTCACACAGACTGAATACACTCATAGACGACCAGGTAGCCAGGATAATACATCAGAAGCTAGCAAGGAAATACCTGTTGATCGAAGAAAGTGTACTGTTTTACAAATACAAACCCCAGACAGTACTAGAGACCCCAACCCACAAGCTGTACTGGGACCGCGCCATAATAACTGATAGGACAGTTCCACACAACAGAACGGACATAACCCTTGTGGACAAGAAGGAAAAGGCTACCTATCTGATTGACATAGCGGTACCCAACACTGGCAACCTGCAGAAAACCCATGGGGAAAAAATCAGGAAGTACACGAACCTAGGACAGGAGATCAAAGAGATGTGGCATATGCAACAAGTAACGACCATCCCGATCATCATGTCAACCACAGGTATGGTGCCAAAGACTTTACATAGAAGCCTAACAGCAATAGGTCTCCCAGCGAACACCCACAAGGAACTCCAGAAAGTCGTAATCCTGAACACCTGTAGGATAGTCAGAGAGTTCCTCGACTAACAGTAACACTGGACATAACAACAACCACCCTGTGTACTTGGTAGCAATACCTGTCACGAAGTGGAACCCCCAATCGGGGAGAAAAAATATAAGAGCAATAATAATAATAATAATAATAATCTCAGTTGTTGTTGTTGTGGGGTTTTAGGCACATTAGTGAATTAGGCCAAATTGCGCCGTATATTTTATGTCTGTAAATGCGTATGTTCTGTGTTGGATTTTCCTGTTTGCTTAAAGAAATACTCGAATTTTCGGGAGAAAAAACTGTGCCACCATCGCTTGAGGCCAACTAACTCATTTCACGTTTTGAAAAAGGCCCATAAAAATCCCTTACGTCATCGGCAGGATTCAAACTCACTCTTTTCCAGCCCGTGTTGAGAGGATGGTAATTATACCAACTGTGCTACCCACGACGGCAAGGTTCTGGAAAATACTTCTTCAGTATAGTACAGAAGATTATAGACACGTTATTTTGATAGTCTATGGCAGTCTCTCTACGCTATTTGTGCTACCCACGAGTGCCCTGGATCTTAGGTAACCTGGATTTACCAGATTTTGCAATCTATTATACAAATGCAAATAAGATTGTTGTTGTTGTTATGGGAGTTTAATGGCGCATAAGCGACTATTGCTATAATGCGCCTCTGAATGCAAATAAGGTTCAAATTACTTAATTCAATACGCTCATTGGCAAAAAAAAAAAAAAATTAGAAATCTTTATTGAATATCTAGTAGGGCCACCTTTTACCTGAATTTCAGTCTATACGCGGCATGCAGTAATAGTAGTAGTAGTAGTAGTGGCATGTGATGCAAGAAAGCAAGTTTATGAGCTTATGCAGCATCAGCCAAAAAAAAAAAAAAAAAAAAATCACACCATTCCCTCCAAATGCCTGTCCAGTTCCTCCTTAAATTTATTCAACCTATCAACTTCCACAACGACAGATGGAAGTTTGTTCCAGCAATTAACCACCCGCTGGCTAAAGGCAAATTTCCGCACATCTACTCTACATCTGTCTTTTCTTAATTTGAATTTATGCCCCCTTAGGTTCGTAATCTGAACAAGTGGAAGGATCCCATCAGAATTCAGCGTGCTCAACCCATTCAAGGCCTTATACACCTCAATCAGATCACCGCGTAGGTGCCTAGTCTCCAGCCACTTCAATTTGCAGAACTTAAGCCTCTCTTCGTAAGAGGATCCCTTCATTCCCCTCACCAATCTTGTTGCCCTTCTCTGTACACGCTCAAGCAAATCTACATCCTTCCTAAAATGAGGTCTCCCGACTTGTACGCAGTACTCAAGGCGTGGGCTGACAATTGCCTTATACAGAGGGACAATCGCCTCCTTTTCCCTGCTAGCAAAATTCCTATATATCATTGACAAAACCCCATGACCTGCCCTGGCAGCCTGTCTGCACTGCTCAGAAAACTTCATATCTGCCTGCACAATTACTCCCAGATCTTTTTCATTTTCTACCATCTTAAGTGTAGTACTACACAGTTGGTACGTTTCTCTGAGGTTACTTCTACCCATATGCAGTATTTTGCATTTGTCAATGTTATACTTCAGTTGCCACTTCTCAGCCCATCCTCCAAAATTTTCTAGATCCTGTTGCAGTAGCAGACTGCCATTACTGTCATTAACAACCCTGCCAACCTTTGTGTCATCTGCAAACTTCGACATTAAGCCTGATATACCTTCATCAATATCATTGATAAATACACAAAACAACAGTGGACCCAACACCGAACCCTGTGGGACTCCACTAATAACATTAGTCCACGAAGAGCAGCACCCATTGATTACCACCCTCTGTCTTCTCCCACTTAACCATCCTTTTATCCATTGTAGCAACTTACCCTTAATACAATTCTGCTCCAATTTGTACAATAGTCTTCCATGCGCAACAGTGTCAAAAGCTTTCCTGAAATCCAAATATATGATATCGAAATTATTTTTTGCGTCCAGTTCCTTTGTAACCACATCATAATATCCTATCAAATTTGTCAGAAAAGACTTTCCCTTAACAAACCCATGCTGTGTCTGAATTATTGCTGCAGTCTTGTTTAGATGACCCTGCAATTCATCTTTAACCAGTGACTCCATTATTTTATCCGGAACAGAAGTTAAACTAACTGGTCTGTAATTACTCGTGTCACCCTTCGATCCCCCTTTGTGAATTGGGGACACATTTGCACATCTGCAGTCCGTGGGAACCTCCTCTGAGTCCAAGGATGCTCTCATAATTATGGCTAAGGGTTTGCTTAGTTGCTTTGCTGCCTCCTTTAATATAACTGGATAGATCCCATCCACCCCAGGTGCCTTTCTTATGTCTAACTTGAACAATTTCTCCCTCCACTTTGCTCTCAGTTATTACAAAATCATTAAGCACCCTGCTACAATTTGATAACCTTAATAACTCCTCATGTGTGAATGTAGATGCAAAATACTCATTCAGTTTGTTTGCTATCTGAGCAGGATCATCAACAGTCGAACCATCGATATCAAGTGGACCAATCCGATTTATTCCCTTCCTTTTAGAGTTTATATTAGTAAAGAAATCCTAGCTGTTTTTCTTAGCATCTTTTGCCAAAGATTTCTCGTAATCCGCCTTCGGCTGCCTAACCTCCTTTGTGACCTGATTGAATGCTTCCCATTTAGAGTTTACTGTTGGTGACATCGTCAGTTGAGTCCACTGTACAGAATTTAACACTGTCGGAGACCACTGTACTCTCCTTTACGGAAGCAAAAACCTTTTCCTTTACCCCTGATGGTAATTATATCTTTAAGTAAATCGCACATCAGTACACTGTGATCACTGCCACCTAGTGGTTCCTTTATCTGCAAATTCGTAATACACGAATGATCCCTGCTGATAATCAGATCAAGAGTATTACCCTCTCTGGTTGCCTCTCGAACATGCTGCTGCAGAAAACAATCATCCAATAAATCCACAAAAGTCTAACTAGTGTGTGAGTGCCCAACCCACAAGTTCCAGTCAATATCTGGGAAGTTAAAATCCCCCATTATAAGACATTCTGATTTACTGGCCCACTCTATTTCTCTGTACAATTGTTCATTGTACTCATTCGAGTCATTACGCCTATAACACACTCCTACTCTTATTTTTGCTTTCGCAGTGCTTATCTCACACCAAACTGACTCAACAGTGCACTGTTCATCTATATCAACTGGATGCACTTCTTTTGATTTTATGTTTTTCTTAATTAACAGCATAACACCTCCTCCCTTCCTATCCTGTCTATCCTTTCTGTACACATTGTACTCCCCAAATTCCAGTTCTGCATTCCTTATATCTTTGTGACACCACGTCTCTGCTATCCCAACAATATCCGCCTTTGATGTCTTGACCAACACTTGCAATTCATCAAATTTATTTACTATACTTCTTGCATTGGTATACATGTATCTATTCTTATTATTAGTTACCCTAACACATCCCATATACCCACCTGTTTCACGATGACTGCCATCAGTCCCTGAAACCCCCAGCACCCCTCGTTCCACGCCGCTGCTTATTCTAATAGAAGTTGTGCAAGAATCACCTTTACCTCTGCCTGCGGGTACTTTTAACCTTTAAGTCTGTGAATCCCCCCCCCAAGCTAGCAGTTTTCCGACCCACCTAACACTGCCTCGATATCATCAGCAAATATTCTTGCACCCTTTCTATTTAAGTGTATTCTATCCCTGTAGAAGCAGTCTCTCCTGTTAACAAGCACAGACCAGGCTGGAAAAAAATTTATCCCTTGAGCCTTGCACATTTCCTCCAGGGCCGAATTGATTGACCAAGCACTCATCATGTACTCCCTCCTATCGTGTCTGGGCAGAATTGCAGACACTTTCAAATTTACCCTAATTCATGACTTTTTTGCAACATTGATCTGTATTTGTTAGGTAAATCTGCAGATCTCTACTCTTAATGTAATTGGTGCCAACGTGTACAACAATATCACCTTTTGTGCCCTTAAAAGATAATATATGCTTTAAACATCATCAACTTTTGCCCCTGGCAGACATACCTGGTCCTTTTCCATCTATCCTTTTTACCCAATATATTCCCCGTCTCCCTGACAATAGAGTCACCAACAATAACTAGTTCCTTTGGGACCAGCGCATTCTGCCTTGGAGATTGCCGCTGTGTTGCCTGATGCCCAGGAGTGAGCTCTGGCGTTGAGTTGGGCAGCTGAGAGCTTGACGGGCCCCTCATATTAATTTCTTCCAGGGCATCTACCCTACACCTCAAGCTCTCATAGACGCCCAGTAGAACGCTGAGTTGATGCCTAATTTCTACACACTCTCTGTACCTGGCACACACAAAGACATCCTCGTTGGCTAGATCATGTTCTGTTCCAGAGAGTTCGGCAAACATTTCACAAGTTGCACATTTTTTTAGGCTGTGATGCGTTGGAGAATTGTTCCCCTCAGTTTTCCCCCGAGTCACAGCACTCTTGCCACTTTGTGCCCGTTGCTTTGCTGCTCTAGTCTGGATCATGATATTTTAAATTAATAAGATCAATAAATTTAATCAATTAATTGTCAATACTACGCTATCTAATAGAATCCTAAATGCAGTGATGCGTATTACGCTATATAATTACGCTTAGGAATCCATGCGGAATGGATTCCTAGGTGTCTCAGCAAATCTAGCTCTAGATTTGACCATTCTTCCAAAAAGATATTTGTCAGCTGCTATATTGTCGTTAATAGAGAACTGCGACGCCGAATTGCTCTTTCCAGCATGTCCCGGACATTGTCAATTGGATTCAGATCAGGATAATTAGGCGGCTGGGGCGGAACCTGGGCCCTTGGGATAGCACAGTTGGTATAAACACCGTTGTCCCTCACACTGGGGGGGGGAGGGAGAAGATCTGAGTTCGAATCCCGTCAATGACGCTTTTTATGGGTTTTTTTTCACAACGTGGCTGAGTTAGTCGGTTTCAGACGAGGGTAGTATGGTTTTTCTCCAGGAAACTTGGGTTTTTCATCTAGCAAACAGCAAATCAACCACAGAACATCCAATTTACAGACATGACCTAAGTTGCCGATGCACCCAAAATCCTATAACAACCATCCAATCAACCAAGCAATAGATACTGGACATTTTGTTAACGTTCTCCGAATCATTAAGGTTCAACAATTTTTGCAAAGTGGATTTGCGTTGTCATCTTGAAAGAATCTATGGCAATCGTGCTGAAAATAGAGCATTGTAGGGTAAAGTTGGTCCCATACGACAGAGGAATATTCATTGGAGGTATCACAACCTTCTGACGATATGAGCGGACCCACTCCGTACAAACAGAACACACACGGACATTATGCTACCTCCAGCCGTTTGAGTGGTGGATGCGAGACAGTCTGGATGCATGGCTAAATGAGGTTCACATTTTCATCCTACCACTGAAGCAAAAAAAGTGTAAGTCGAGACTCGTTACACCACACAATCTTTTTCCATCGTTTCACAGTCAAGTCTTGGCAATGGCGGCTCCACTCCAGTCGATTTTCGATTTTTTTTTTACAGAAGAAGGGGCTTTCGTATAAGTACGACTATTAAATCCCAGGTTCTTCACCTCCCACCGTTTAGTTATTTGGAAATGGGTTTTGTTTGCAGAAATTGAATTTTTCAGTCATTTGCTGCACTTTGAACCTTCTATTCTGGCCCACAATTTGCTACCAATTTCTACTGCCCCGTTCCTCGAGTGCCGACTTTCTGCTGCATTTCTTCCTTTCATGGTGTGAATGAGACTGATCGATGAACGGGGGAAAAAAAGTATAAAAAAAGTTCAAAATGTAAAAACTATAAAATGTTGTCTTGAAATGTAGGGAAAAAAAAAACCCTATAAAATGTACAGAAAAGAAAGAAAAAAAAACAACTATAAAATGTAAAAAAAAAAAAAAAATAGTGTGTGAGCAAATGATATAACTTTCATGTTCTATTCCAGCCTCTGGACGGATGGCCATGGGAACCTTATGGACCTGAAGGTCATCAATGCTGTTGGCTATTCCTAGCCGGCATGCTGTGGAATGCTGTCTCAGGTGGGACACAACCACCAGCACAGCTCAGCTGCTGCCATTAGGCGTTCCTAGCCACGCTCCCTTGCGTGGTCCTTTGCCTCCACTTCTCGGGCGGGAGGGGGAGATTACCTCTGGTTCCTATCCGCCTCTCTTTCCACTCTGGTGGGGCATGGGCCTGCTCCACTGATTTGGCGATCATATTCTCTATGGACCCCATATTTCTGTCTTTTGCTCCCAGCTTTCAGTCTTCCCCTCCCTCTCTAACTTACAACAACTAACGTTCGAATCATTGTTAAATTGCTTGAGCCCACACCCAAAAACCTAATGACATCAAATCGCATAACTAGTACTCCTTTTGGCTAACTCCTATCTATAGTGTTTTTTTTTTTTTTTTTAGGTCCTAGCCACTGAAATCTCAATAAATTAGGTGGTAGGACCTGCCAGAGTAAATAACTGTAATACTCGTGTACCTGGTCTGCCTCCACGGGGCGGAGTGTGGGCAACGTTGGGTTCCATTAGGGGCCCAGCGGCCAAATTACCAGAAGAACAACGGTACACGACACTACACATGTACAAGACCCATACACCTTTAAACCTCTGGCATTGACAGTGTTCTGTTTCACACCTACAATGTATACTACGCGGAGATGGGGGAAACCCCTGGTGCCGTTTGACACTAAACACACACACGCTACACTCTTTCGTCTTCCATTCATTGTATACTTTTGAGATAGTTGCTTTCGACACACCAGTGATTTCTTTTTATTTTTTTTATTGCTAAACGTACTCCAACAATGACACCTTTTTGAAAATCGGAAAGAGCACCTGTCTTCTCAATGACCTGACTGACTAAGAAGCCCCCTTAATTTTAACTGATACGAAACGCATATTCAAATACCTTTTCTTTGCTATTATAGTGCTTGCAATTTATATGGTTCCAAAGTTTAAAAATTTGTCAAAGCCGGAATTGAAAAATAAGTCAGAGTAAGCAGATAGAGAGAGAGAGAGAGAGCTCTGATTTAACACCAACAAAAGCACTAGAGAAAAGAGTATTTAGCTTTCAACAGGAATTTACGAGGTCGGCGTCAGTGGAGGCATGCTGACCTTGTCCTTGTACCACAGCGAAACAAGTTCTAGTATAACGGTCGATGGCCATATGCTGTGTCCTCAACACCGCGTGGACAAGGAGTTATGGGCCAATCACTCCCAATTATAAGCCTTTCAGACCGCTATTGCCCATTTTACAGCCTAAAAATCCATCCATCATCATTTCCGTCTTCTTGTTTAGATCTGACGTCGGATTTCTTCAAACTAGTCTCTAACGGATGGACTTAAGAGTGTTACATCACACCACCTGCCCGATAGGAAGATGTTCGCTTGGCGTGACACTCGAATGATGGATTGATGTGTGGGTGATAACCTTCGCCGCTAACGTCGTTATGGACTATTTGGAAGGGAGGGAGAAAAAGTAAAAATCTATACATCGCCAACTACACAGGAGAATCAACGTCAGTAGTTAATGATCTTTCATCTGGGGAAAGTGTGCACCCACAGCACGTGTAGGGCACCAGTTGTTACCGTAACAGACTTTCCTAACAAGGACGTGAAAGAAGAGGAAATAAGGAAAGTTTTAAGCTGAAGACACCTTGTGGTCGATGATTAAAGATGAGAGCGAAAAGATAAATAAATAAATAAGCGCAGACAACTTCAAACCGAGACCAACTAAGTCGGCCATTGTGAAAATCCCATAAAAGTTCCTCACCATTATGAAAGGATTTGAACCCGGGCGTTTTCCATACAGTGTGCATTGAAAATGATTATAAACCATTATTAGCTGCGCTGGCGCTGTTGTATGGAAACGGAAATCATTTCAGAATTGAAAAAGAGATTTGCACTTTTGTTTTTATATTATCTTTATTGCTATAACAATGCAGGAATTATTGCATAGCAAAACTCTTCACGTCCACAAGGCAGGGGTACACATACACGAATAATTAATGAGGATAAACAGATGCCTGGTCATCCACATCAAAATTCTGGATACCAGATGTTGGGACACCTAAGGAAAGGAAATTAAAATAAATTTTAAAGAAATAAGTAGGGTTAAAGGTCACTTTAATTAAAATATTTGCATGGTATTTCACAGTAAAAGTCATAAAGATTTTCTTTCGGTAGTTATGTCCTGGATAAAGTGGTGATAATCAATGTCAAGGCTTAGTATTTTTTGAACCATCTGTAGCGGAGCGGTCAGGAGCGGGAGTGCAGTAGCACACGCTCTTTGAGTAGACCGGGGTTCAAGCCCCTGACTGCTGAATACAGTCGATCTGCCAACCCGCACTGGACCAGCGTGGTAGATTATGGTCCATTTCCCTCAGCAGGAGTTGTTGAGGAGGCTTCCATCCTGCAGTGGGTTGATAATGGCTGCACTTTACCCTTTTTTTTAGTGATGATACTGCCTGAAGAGTTGGGGACAGGAATCTTCCAGTTGCACTGATTCCAGAAATTTGGTGAACTTATGAAGCCTATCATATCAAATAGTATCGTATCTACATACCATTTACTTTTTATTAAATCAAGGAAAGGAAAATATACAAAATATTTTAATATTATAGCTTCCGTTTATGCTTATCCTTGAGAAGTTTGAAGACTCACCTTGCATAAACTTGCGATATTTCAGAGTATCATGTATTATCGAATACACAAACCCGTAGCTGATGTCTAACCTTCCAGCAAGAACAGAAACAGCAATCTGCAATGCCCTCAAAAAGCAATGCCCTCATTCAAGAAAACAGCCAAGTTTTCTTGAATGAAGGCATTAACTTGATCAGCACTGTTTATCGTTTCAAAGTTGTTGGACGGCCTATATAGTCTTCGTCAACCGCATTTGTCCTGCTACTTTTAAATCTTTCCACCCATTAGTATGCCTTCCTTTGACTGATACAATTTTCTCCATATATTGCCAGCATTCTTCTGTGAATATGAGATGGTTTGACACTTCCTTATCACAAAAATCAGACCACAGCACTTTATTCACTAAAGAACAAATGAAAGGCAGAACTATCAAGATCACGCTTCGATCTTACTGTTAATTACGCATTTTTCAAAGTACCAATTATGGTAATTTTTGTTGGCCAACGTTTATGTTTATGTTTACAGTTTAATTTTTTAAATACGAATATCCAATGCTGTTATTACGGGAAAATAATAACATTATTAAGTGGTTATACTAATATTAAATATCGAGGAAGACATGAGATGAAAGTCAAAAGTTTCTGGACTGGGGCAATGAAATTAATTTAAACTACGTTAGTTACATTTTCGCGTAAGAGGACCAGATCGATCTATAGATCGATCTGGTCCTCCTATAGATCGATCCAAGCGCTTCTCTTACCTCTGAAAATCATGTTTCGTTATGCTATCCAACACGATTCAGCTTGAATCTACGCGATGTCTTCGAATTGACCTTTTAATTGGATTTTCATTTTGAGGCACAGGAAGAAGTCACAGGAGGCCAGGTCGGAAGAATAGGGAGGGTGTAAGATCATTTCCATTTTGTTTTTAACTAAAAACTGCTGAACCAACAAAGCCGTGTGAATTGGCGCATACTGTGCGGACTGACATCTGTCCTTAGGATTTCTATTCAGAAATAGTGATTTACAGCTTGGCTTGTCCGAAGGGAACTCCTGATAAATAAGTCCCTCATTGTCGAAGGAAGCAATCAGAATGCTTTGGACGTTTGATCTGACCTGCCTTGACTTTTTTAGATGTGGAAGTGATGGACTTTTCGACTGATAGAACTGTTGCATTGTTTTTGGGTCACAATCATGAACCCAGCTTTCGTTCACGGTTATGATCTTGGAAAGGAAGTTTCTGTTCTTTCTAGCCTATGCTTGCAGTTCCTTGCACACAGAAAGAAATTCTCTATCTGTTCATCACTCAGCAAACGGGCCACAAATTTTGCAGAATTCCGCCTCATGATTTTAAATTAAAATGTGTTGGCATGGACCGTACGATAGGCCTAAATGCCACAAATATCGTTAATTGTGTGCCATCTGTCCTCATGGATGATTTTATGCACTTTTTCAACATTTTCATCGGTCCGAATTGATGATGGGTGATCTGAGCGCTCAAAATCATCAACCGAAGTTTGGCTACTCGAATATCAATGTTTGTTTAAGCACTTCGTAAGTCTCTGAAGTCGTTTTTCCAAATGTTTTACAAAATTTGATGCCAATTGCTGTTCCTTACCTTACTCAATCTTACTCTGTTACAAAAATCGCAAGACATAGTCAACATAAATCCTTATTGGAACGTTATGTTCGATTCCGTATCTATCACACTGCTATAAATTTGGAACAGCAACCCCAGCCAACCTTTTTTCAAAATTTCGGTACTTACTTTGAATTTAGAAAAATTTTAGGAACTTTTAGACCAAGTTTCATGGCGATAGGATAACAGATGTCCATCCTATTTCCCTTAATTAAAAAAGAGAAGTGATACACAAACCCGACTTCACGGTTACTCATCATTTCAACATCACGTGGCGAAGTTTTGGTAAACACTTCTTGTGTTTACCAAACAAGAAGTTTACACTTCTTGTGTTAAACCTTAGAGTACTTTATTTGATAATGAACGCGCCTGGAATGTAATTCAATGAGTACGTTACCTGACTTTTGTATTTTTACTTTACTACCATTCTTCCACGCCTCTGTTAGGGTTTGCCTACTATGTGGGTGTGAAGATTTGTATACACATGAATGTAAAAGAACTGAACACTCTCTTTCTTTCAGTTAATAGTTAGGGCGTAGTTAATTAGCGTGTTCACCTTAGAAATCCAAAACATACCACCACCATCACTGCTACAAAAAGGTGTTGACTTGCTCACCACTGGCAGAGATTAAACTAGGACACGTGAATTATGCAACGTGACAACTTTAAAAAAAACTTGAACTAGATTTCTGAAAAGGAGATTTGCCAATGACAAAGCTGAAAAATATTCAAGTATTGATGGTAAACTAGGAGAACAGCGTTAAACAATCTGTATTAATCTAAAAAAAAATAAATAATAATTTATCGTACCCATTTCAACACAGAATGGTGCATTCAAATACTTCACACGTCATATGGCACCATTTAAAAAAAAGGTCTGGTAATAAGAGACAGTCTAGTGATTGCATGGTTGTTCAACCATGAACAATCAACGGAGCATCCTAAGATGGCAAAAAAAATCAATAAAATTTGCTTTAAAAGTGACCTCGAAACATACTAGAGATTAACATCTATTTGGAGAGAGAGAGATACAAACACATACAGATTATAAATCGGTACAAGGAGTGGGAAGAGGCTAACAGACAACAGCAGTGACGTCATTTGGAGAGACTTTCATTTAGTAATGAACTTTAATGGGCAATGATGAGTTTGCGTTTCATCTTTCACTTCCAAAAGATCGCAGTTAGTGAAGGCTGGGAGGGAAAACTTTCGATTTTGCAGCCTTCCTAGTAGAAAACAATTTCTTTCACTCACTGAGTTAATATCTTCTTGCTTTTATCTCAGTTTCATGTAGATGCATTTGCATTTTTTCCTTCTAGTGCGCATTAGTGAATGTGTACATCAGCGATGTTCCAGCTGATTCTTATAGCGAGACAGATGATATCCATTAAGGTGAGCACGATTCGTTGCTTTCTCGAGGTTATGAAGCGAGTATCATCTAAGTTTGAAAGTTCGAAAAAGTAAGAGGGTGATCAGCTTACATTTGGGCATTGTTAGTACGCAACGAAGGAGCTGATTTCAAATATGTACACACCATTCATAGGTATAGGACCATTCTAGGCATGCAGCTGACCTACAAGACTTCTCTCTACAAGGTCATTGAGTATTGTAAGTCTTTCGCACGCAGTCATGTGTTGTTCAAGGCGTTGTCATTGAGTTGTAAGTGATGGGATGTAGAGTGAACTTTTTGAATCCAAGGATTGCATTAAAATAATAGCAGATAAGTACTGGCGCACTATGGCCACAGATTTGGAAATGGAAAACTGAGTGATCAAATAAAATATACCGTGGATATGAAATATTAAGAGAAGCCAGAACGACGAATTCTTCTATGTCTGTTAATATGACTTCTAAAGTGATGGATCGCAGATTTTATTTTAAAATTTAGATTGATCGTGCCATAAAAAGGATAAGGCACGCGATTGTAGAGGATATCAAAAGAAATATGACAAAGGAAGTTTCTGCCAGTTCAAATGCGTTTAGAAATGTTTCTCAACAGTTCTACGAGCGATCTTACAAGTGTGTAGCTGAACAATAACAAAAGTTCTTTTCATTATAACATCTGGTTTTCTTTAAATTGACTGAGTCCTGGAACTTAATTTTCTAACCTTGTACGTTTATAATTTACTAAGTAGATGACCACCATCTGAATAGCCCCTTAGCCCTGGCTTCCTGCTGTGATGCACTTTTAGGGTATGGTACATTAAATAAAGATTATTTATTTCCTGTTTACCATCCAGTTCCTCTTTCTTTCTGTATTCTTGAACAACCAATATATTGGCTTTTGAAAATCCAAGAAATCCTCTTATTCTTAAGCCAGATCTGATTGATGGACGATTCAATAGAGCTTTGACCCAAAGTTTAACAAACACACAAAGTTATCGTGAGAACCACCTTCCTGAACTCACAACTCGACTTTGACCTCAGTTTTCTCTTTCGTTACTACCGGCCGGCTAGGTAAATAGGGCCTAGAGGCCCAGCTTTATAACTCTTCTTGGCGTCTTGCTGGCGTTCCGGAACTGACAAACACTTCCAGAAGTTCTCATCTCTTCGAAACTGCACACGATCAAAGAATAGCAGAGAACTTTTTATACTGCCAGATCGGCACTCACATCAGTGAAGAACAGAGGGGGAGAGTGTACTAACTGAAGTGAATGTGCGAACCTGGGAGTGTATGTCCGGGGGGAGGGGGTCATTGTCGCCTGGAGCGTGCCTTGAGGACATCATTTGTACACTGTCGTGCTTCAAGTTTTCGGAAATACTTTGACTGAACGTGCATGGTGCTTAATGGATGAGAGAATGACATTGCAAAAAATAAGTGACAAAAATAAAACGAAAGACAAAAAAGTGAAAAAGTGGCAATTATATATCCATCTGTCTATATATTTATCTTATCCTTCGAATGAGTCTGTCTTTCTCTTGTACATTTTCTTACTTTGATTCGTAAGAAAGCTTTAGGCTGTCTGTAAATTATATACCAATGAGTGGTATATCAAACACTTACAGGACAAAGGAAATATTGGGCTAATTAACCACTGAATACGCAATCTATCTAGTAGATCTAGTACTTTTTTATGCAGACAGGGGACACTCTGCTTCATTTTTCAGTTCGGTCTTTCTTGCAGGGCTGTAATTGTATAAAGAAACCACTTTCAGCAACTCAAAGCACAGTCCAACGATTAACGATGGACTGTGTATTTTTATAGGCCTTAATTAACCGAATGGTTAATGACTTCAAAATATGGAGATGTTTTTGTATTTTCTATCTTGTAAACTCCTCCGATTTTAAGTGGGCGTCACAGAGTGACTTCCAATTTTCTAAAAATTAACTATGTATCAACATCCAGCGGAAGTCCAAACAAAATGCTAAGTTTCTCCCTTTTTTGTTCTTCCCAACACCGCTCCAAAGCGATTTGCCTATGTATGTTAATAGAGTTTGTCTATGTATGTTAATATGTTAACATACACTGGTCAAAAAAATACGAACTTAATTCGGTATCGAACCAGGTCGTTTTGTTTCAAACAACAGCAAGTGTGCGGCGAAGCATGGATTCTACCAGGTGTTTTAGTGCGTTTTGGTCTTATTGTAACCATCCTTCCAGCAACATATCGCGTAGCTGCGGCAAAGTTGAAGGAAGAGGAATTCGTTGCCGAATAGCTTTCCCCAGTACATCCCACATATTCTGAATAGGATTGAGATCAGCTGAATGGGGGGGGGGGCAAGGAAAATGGTGAAAATCTGTGTCATTTTCTCCGAATCATTCTTACACGTTGCACTGTTTCATTGTTATCCATAAAGTGGCCAACACTTTCGGTATAAAACTGTAACATTGCTGGATACAGTAGATCTTATACAAAGTTCAGGTATTCCCTGCATGACTTCGACCTTCCATAGGTATCAACGGATCCAGTCTGTGCCAACAAAAAACATTCCCCATACCACTTCCAGATGCTTGGGTTGTCTTAACAAGGCAAGCAAGGTGAGGTTCTCGCCACACCCTCTGCTTGCTATCAGCACAAAACAAAGTGTATCGTGATTCGTCTGACCACATGACTTTCTTCCATTGTTCCACTGTACAATCACGACATTCTTGGCACCAGTGCAAGCGAATTTGGAAACAAATGACTTCCAAATAGGCAGGCGATTGCCAATACTCAATTTCTTCAATTCCCTGGGCATAGTACGAGTTGAAATAGGGCACTTCTGGGCTCAGTTGAATTTAGACGTTATTTGCTGCACACTAGATGTCCTATTTTTCCGTTTAATCCTCCTTAGAGTACGACTGTTCACTCTTGAAGTATTATTTTTCTGCCACATTTACGCATTTGAGTTGTGAACGAACCGCTTGAGTTCCAGTTATTAAAACCCTTTGAGATGAATGCTTTTGAGAAACTAGTTATGTCTTTCGTTTCTTGAATCGTAGCTCCTGCTAAAAGTTTACCCACGATATGACCTTTTTCAAAGTCTGGCAGATCATGCGTTTTCTCCATTTTGGCTGCAGGTTACTGCAGTCGAACAGCCTGTGCATTCCTTATACTCAACGAGACAACACGTCATCACTCCACTTCAGAGTTTTCTTAGCATATGTTTTCATTTATTTGCATTTCTTCTGTCCGTCACTGACTTAATACAAAGATTCTTATTTTTTGGCCTGCGTGTGTATAAATTTAACAAACTTTGTTGTTTTGAATCTCGATAAAACGTTTAGAACACTCACTGGTGAATGAACTCCTCTAAACCTTGTGACATTATAATTTTTTGACCACCAGCGTACAAACTTCTTCTTTGGTACGTTGATATGTCTGTAAGCTGTACCTCAACTGCTCGAGATTCCTTTGAGTTGTCGGAATGGCGAGCGGTTACCAAGGTCGCTTCTGTACACCGAGGTCAAATGAACTATGAACTGTAGTGGCGTATTCTCGCATCAAAAGACAGCATTTCGTGACCGACAGTTTTTTCTCTTCTGTATTTTATAGTAGCTCGACTTCAGTAGGAGACGAAGATAACTGAAGAAGACATTTGCCCACAGACTTGTCTGACAGAGGGGACACCGAAACGCTAATTATGCTTCGCTTATCAGACAGTGCCAACGCTAGCAACAACGTTATCGGAGGTCACCTGTGCATTTAGCTGATGATGACGGGATATTTGACCTGAGACAGACCCAATACCCCTTCGCCTAATCCACACCCAGAGAGTATTGTTCTTTGGCGTCTCCTACGGTGACCGTGATTGGCCGAGCCGACAGGTCACTGTAGAAACTAAAAAAAAAAAAAAAAAAAACGCATTGCTCTACGAAGCACGAAGGTGACCCCGTAGATCTGTCCACGAGACAATGGATCCTACAGAAGCACGTGATAGACATGCCGATGGGTAGGTCCGCTCGAGTTTCTGAGATAAGAGCGAAAATAGTTTCTATATAAAGTGCTTTGGAGTCTTCGGGAGAGCACATTTTCTGGAGTGAATACCACTTGCAAGCACGCGACATCAGATTAATCATCGACCAAAAACCTCACTCCAACGTGGGTCCTGAAGTCAGGAGTGTAGTGACCGAGTGACTGATTTAAAACTAGGGACCCCTGGTGGGAAGATCCGGTTTCAACTGGGGATGTCATTTGGATGACTATAAACCGATTGTATGCAGGTGTGGATGAGTCATCAGCATCTTTGAACCTCCCCACTGGTCTTTCTATAGTATGCCCCCTGTACGTAGGTTGACACCGAGACATTCAGTAAACCGATAGACATTAAATAAGGTTACGCGGAATGCTTTCTGAGTTCTACACATGACATAGCCAGATGACCCTTTCTGACGGGAGTAAATAAAGTTCAGGATTATCTGTTAGGTACAGACAGCTCGTAGAAATGTGTGCTCGAAATTTAAATGCTTATTTTGTAAACAACGAATACCTTCGTCCTGCAAAAGTTTACGACATCGAAGAGGTTAAGTAGACGTGATGCGTGCAAAAGATGAACATACTTTAAGGTCCAGTACTGTAGGTTTAAAAAGTATTACGTGAGATAACAAGATAGACATATGATTGAACAGGTTTAAATTGACTGACAACATAATACTCCTGTCTTAACCTGAAATTTTAATAGACATGACCGTTTTGTCCTCAATCCTTACAGAATAGTGACGAACCAGAATGGGTAATCTGTAGAGATTTTATTGTAAAATACGTTCAACAGATGGATGAAAGTTTCATATTGATGGAAAGAATACATTACATCCTATTGAGGAAATTGATCAATTACTTTCATTGCTTTCAATTTAAATATGAAAAGCAACTGAATGTATATGGCTCAATAATTAGAAATTACCAATTAAAGTGACACGCTTGTCATCAAAATACAAAGAAATAAAATTCGAAATACAAACGAGAAGGACATCATTAACAGAACCATCAACGATATTCCAGGGGATGGAACTGAAATACGAAAGCAAAAAATTTTACATTTTTGGCGTCTTTTACAACTTGAAGTTTTTAAACTTCAAGTTGTAAAGGTGACCTGCATCCTATTTTTCTATAACTCCCGAATTTATGGTTTTGACAAATTCTCCTATTACATATTTAATCTTCTGATCCATGATATTCCTCCAGTTTTTAAAATCTGTAGTTCGGTGGTAAGTATTATTTCGTTACTTTTTGCACTCTTATTTTTCGGAATTTTTCCTGTTTCACAGAAATTTATTCGCATGCAGCTTATATCAAAAATGGAAGCTCATCTTTAGCGTAAAATTATCAAATAATTTTCAAGGCTTCTGTAAACCTTTCGTGTGATTAATGATTATCGATAGGAGTCCATCAGAATCTGTCCAAAGGAAAGCTCTAATTTACTTGAAGAAATTCCTTTGAAATGTTAGAAGAACTTCAAGCAGTCTCTGGAAACATTTCAAAAGGACAATTAATCAGGTTTGGAATAAAAAGAAAAAAAAAACTGTCATTAGGATCACCCGAGAATTATCTCATCTATGTGTGTATTATGTCTGTAAATTGCGTACTCTGGTCGACTTGCTTATTTTGATGGATAAAAAACCCGAGTTTCTGGAAGAGGGTGGAGGGAACTTGCTATCCTCGCCTGAGAACTCACCTACTAAAAAAGCCCGTAAAAGTTCCTCGCGCCATTGACGAGATTCACTACTCAGTGTGGGGAGGACGGTGATTATAACCATTATGTTATCCGCGAAGACATCAGTTTTGGAATAAGAACGTTTTATGGAGGTTCCACACCCCATGGCTTATAATCTGACTTTTGCCATTGGATGGCCAATTTCTTCTTTTCCTGCTTACCACATGTGATAGTAGTTGGCTCTCTGTCTCCATTCCACGGACGGGATTGGATACAGAGAGAAGGATTCTATTCATAGTTTTGAATCTATTCATAGTTTTTCTGAAGATGGTACATCACATTCCACTTTGTTATTTGAACAGACATGAGCTGCACGAATAACAGCTACTGGAATATGCACCAACATTGATCTCCACATCAACTCTAATGGAAGAGAAGAACCATGTTTCATTTCTTATTTCTTATTTATTTAAATATTTAGAGCCAATTCACCCGATTTCAATGTGCAAATCGGTTACAAAGTTCAATCTCATCTCTCCTATCCTCATCTTTAACAGCGTCCAAAGATGACACGATACATTGGCGATGTATAGTCTTATTTACCTCAATAATAAAATTACTTGAAACAACCGACTGAACTTCATTAAAATACATACAAAAATAAGTTAAGAAAATTTCTGCTGTATGGTTTTAGGTGCGTCAACAACTTAGGACACACAGTGCCGTTTACATTATATCTGCAAATTGCATGTATTCCATGATCGATTTGCTTGTTTGCTGGACTAAAAGCTTGTTTGCTGGACGAAAAGCCCGAGTATCCGGGAGAAAAAACCATGCTGCCCTGTACTGAGACTAACTCAGGCACGTTGTGAAAAAGGCCCATAAAAATTGCTCCTGTTATAGACGGGATTCGGACTCAGGTCTTTTACTAACAACGATAAAATTATAGAGACAAAACAAGTTGAAATAGAACAGAAATAGCAGGTTCGTCATTCCACAGAGGATAAATCCAACTCAATCCGTTCTGCATGTCTATATAAGAGAAATGGGTTCCCATAAAAATATCATTAGCTCTTCATAATTATCACTCTTATTTCCACCAGTTTCTTCTAAACTAGCTTGAATATCCTCGCGTGTAGCACAACGATTATACTCATCATCCTCTCCACAACGGGTGAAAAAGGTCCGGGTTCGAACCCAGTTGAAAGAGGCAATCCGACCAGAGTGCGCACGCAATTTATCTTAACCCGCAATACGATATATTTTTTAATTTTTTAAATAGCTTGAATATTTGTAACCAACCAGCATCCATTTACGGTTGTACTCCACACTAGTCGAACTCGGACTCACTGTTTTTTGTTTGTTTATTTTCTACTTCTGTTTTCTGAACAGTCTTCTGAAAATTACAACAAATGAAGAATTAAGCCCAAAATCCAAAAGTTTCTTCAGTTTGTTAAACTCATCCCCGGTTGGTTCCAAAATATACATGGCTGATATCTAATCAGATTTACTGTTTAGCATTTCTGTCAATGCTAATAAAATGTGGGCAGCTCTCTCTCTCCTGTGTGGCTTAGCTTGAAATAATTGGAATTGCAAAACATCTTAATTTTGAGAAACTCTAACTTGCTGTACAGAGAGAACAAATACCACAGAAATAGGACTTAACGCTCTCCTGCACTACTTTGAAAAGGTGGAGCTTATATTTAAAGAAAAAAAAAGGAGACTTTGCTATTGCATAAAGCGATTGGTGTTGCCATCAAAAAGGAGAGAGAGAGAGAGAGAGAGAGAGTAGAAATAAAGATACTTTTTCTCTTTTGAGATACTTTTTATCTTCTTAGTTGGCAGTAAAAATGTTGTATTCAGTTAAAAGCAAAGAGAAAATTCGTGATGTATTTCTTATAATCGTATTAACTGTATTTTTGCGAAGTACTTTGTAGATTAGGCAAAGTTCGAACTGGAGGAAGTACTTCATAATCAGATAAATTTGTTCCTTGCGCATGGCACTGGATGGAAAACGTCACTCTGAGGAACCCACATTTAATGCAATAGTAATGAATGTCCCTGATCGTTGCTGTGCTTCGCACACGCACGGGGACAGGCAAAGTTTCTAAAGAAGTGAGTAAAATGTAGATCGCTATAATCAGAGAAGTAACTGTGCTTTCTTATTCTGGTCACACTTACAGCGCAACCAGTAATGGATTTCTGTTTTGTGTAGTGATTCGATGTACACATCCAGAGAACACTGTCGATTCCAGTTGACTCAGGATGCGAGCCAGAATTTTCATCGAAAGGGACGTCGATAAAGTTAAAATAGGGAACTAATGGCTGATTAGATGTTTTAAAATACACACCGAGAAAACTTAGGCCATGACACATCAATACAGTTTCATCTTACCAAAGTGCCATGAAATACACTGCGTGCATTTCATGGCACTTTGGTATGATGAAAGACCAGAATTTTTGGAGGTGCAACTATACAGCCCTAAATGTTCTTGAGAGGGAATTGAACTCAGACCTGTTCCAAACGATGTAGAAGAAAAGGTCAGAAAAAGTACCAAATGCATTTTTTAAAATTCAATAACATTTAAAGTACTTACCAAACAGTGTGATACTCAAATACATGTCGGTGCGTATTTCCAGGCTGGCTTTTCTGGATAGAAAAACTAGAACCTCACAGAGTAACCCTACACATCTACTTGAAACCAACTAATTAAAGTCCAGAGTGAAAAAAATGCTTCAAGAAATTTCTAAAGTCATCAATAGATCTTTCCAAATGAGTGAAAAGTATTGAAACCACAATACTATAAAGGAGAATTACATGTAGCAGCTCTTAGGCTTAAATAGAGATGTCAGGTTCTGTCAGTAAGAATACAGATAACGAGTGACAAGGGAGGAATCAATTTTTAAGGGAAGGAATCAACTTACTCGTTCAACTACTCCCCATCTGGCGGCGCCCACGAGTTAGGATTACTGAACGTCCTCGGTTTTTTGGGACAGTCCTCCAATTTGATCACCTGTCTCAGGAAATTTTTGTCCTCGAAATGTCCCCGATTTTTAGAATCTGTCTGCGTAAATAAATGCAACTCACACGTTGTCCCCGGCAATGCAAATGCAAATCATCATGTACTTGAGATCACTCTTTTCGCAAGTCAATATTCTGAACATCACAACGAGCTCTCTCCAATTAATTGACCAAGTCGGAGCAGACCTGGTTTTCCCCACATCGGGTGAAAAAGACATGAGTTCGAATCCTGTCAATGATAAGAGCAATTGTTTTATCACAACGTGGATGAGTAAGTCGGTCTCAACGATGATAACATGGTTTTTTCGTCCAATCAACAGCAAATCGACCACAGAACGCACATAATTTACAAACATAATTTACTGACCTGGTATTTCACTCTTTCCAACACATTTATTATTGAAAATTAGTGGGCTTATTAACCTTTTAGAGATGCCAAAAGGTTAATCTACTCTTGTCCATTGCTTCCACTTTTAAATGGCAAATTAACGTTATTGTGATGTCATTTGTTTGATGAAGACCTTGAAACTGAATTACAGTATCCAATTAAGGCCTCTCTAAGAGAAAATACCTTCACAGTTAATTCATAACGTTGTATCAGAAGTAATAATATTATCAAACCTTTTAAAAACTAATCGTTTATAGAAAGAAACAATACCAAAATTATTCTTCCCTGCCATTGTCATCGTATTCTTTATTCTGAAACCATTTTTCTCTTCGGATTTGAAGGGAAGATAATAGCAAACCTACCACGAAGAGATTGTAATAATTCTACACAGAAAGTACGGGATCCATAAATAGTTTTAAAGAGTTATCATAATCTCGAAATAATGACATCTGAAGTCGGATTCAACGCGCTAATCTGATTGAAAGTAAGTGATAAACGATAATTTTCCTCAAGAGTATTTCAAGATGACGCGATCATGTTCAAGGTTGCCTCAATGACGAAGAAATAACAACAGAGGTAATAGTGGAAAAAGGGTGCATCAATCACCTGTGCACGTCACAGCAAGTGTAGTTGCGTTGGCGTGTATAGTTCGGTTCTGGTCATTCGGGTTAGATGTGTTTTTACTAGAGCAAGTCATGCGATATTTGGAAAAACAAAAATAATAAAACAAAGGGCGGTGAGGAAATTTATGACTACGCCTTTTAAACAGACTGAATATTTATTGTTAGTTACAAAACAGCAGTCTGAATATTAATTCGATTCTTTACTGCAAAAATATCCCAAGTGGTCGCCTCAAGTGCTTCCAGAAACTTTCCCACCTTGAATAACTGCATGCAGGGGCTCGCCCAAACAACTGGTGAGTTATACGCTGCCAAATAAACCACACTTTCTGTATGCGTGTCACAAAATTTGTCTTCCACATTGCATACACAACTGATAACATGTTGCGTACGGAATTTTAGTATAATTAAGAATAATAATAAATTTGTTTAATTCGTTCTTAAGGCAAAACGTTATAATTGGTTTTACGTTTTATTCTTCTTATTTCTATATTTTATAAGCTAATGAGGATGCTTCGCGTTGCACCCTTAAGAAGTTTGCCATTATATGTGTACATGATGGTTATTGTAAGATTTTAAGTGCATCAGCAACTTTAGACCGGATTGCATCATATAAACTGAGTGATCAATGAATTATGACCACCCCTATGAAAACTGAATGCGACCCGTTGACCACATGAGATACGAGAGTGCGGAGTTAGTCGACCTACGTAGCATAGATAAGGTGTCAGTGGTTCAGTAGGTAGTAAAATTTCGAGCGTGATGGGTAAAAGGAAGAATTTATCGGACTTTGATAAAGGACAGATTATGGGTGCTCGACGAGCTGGTGCCTCGATTTCCCAAATGGCTGAACTGGTGGGGTGTTCGAGAGCCGGCGTAGTTAAAATGTGCCAGGACTGGCGTCAAAATGGTCCAACAACAACCCGACGGCAAAACTGCAACGGTCAGTGAAAGGTTGATGTTAGAGGTGAGCGCTGGATCCGACGACTCGTACAGGCGAACAGGCGCAGCACTGTTGAAGAGTTGACTACCGAATGCAACATGGGCCAACCCGGAACAATATCTGGCATGACCATGCGTCGCACGCTCGCATGTATGGGCTGTACCAGCAGACGACCCCCATGGTATCCTCTCCTAACCAAGGTTCATCGGCGTAAAAGACCCGCCTAGTGCAAAGAGCATGCAAGTTGGACGTTAGAAGACTGGAAGAAGGCGTGCTGGGAGGATGAGTCACGTTATTTACTCCACACCGTGGATGGTCGTGTACGGATTTGGCGTCAACAACATGAGTCTCTTCATCCATAATGCATAGTATCAAAAGTGCAGGCCGGTGGAGCATTGTATGGTGTGGAGCATGTTTCACTGTCAGGAACCTGGACCCTTAGCGCATGTGGAACAACGTATCAGTGGTCTCCACTATCGTCAACTGCTTGCTCACTGTGTACACCCCGCTATGTTACACTTTTTCCCTAATGGCGATGATGTCTTCCAAGATGACAATGTGCCGAGCCATCGGGCACTTGATGAGCAGAAATGGTTTGAGAAACACAGTTCTGACTTCCAGCATATCGATTGGCCTCCGAACTCCGCCGATGTCAATCCCATAGAGCACTTGTGGGACACTATGGAAAGGCAATCACCTCCATACCTTCATTGCTGACCGCATTATACACAACTTGGTTGGCCATATCTCACGAACACTTCCGACATCTTGTTACCATTAGCATTAGTAGAGGCATATAATGATGCAAGAAAGCAAGCTTAAGCAAGCAGCATCAGCCAAAAAAAAAAAAACACCACTTCCATTTCACCCCTCCATTCGTTCCAAATACCTGTTCAGCTCAGCCTTAAATTTATTTAGGCTATCAACTTCCACAACTAGGGATGGAAGTCTGTTCCACCAACCACCTAACCGCTGGCTAAAGGCAAATTTCCGCATATCTACCCTACATCTTTCTTTCCTCAATCTGAATTTATGCCCTCTGAGGTGATTATTCTGAGCAAGAGGAGGAACCCCATTCAGCATGTTCAAACCATTCAAGGCTTTATACACCTCTATCAGGTCACCTCGCCGGTGCCTAGTCTCCAGACACTGTAATTTGCAAAACTTAAGCCTTTCTTTGTAATAGCAACCCTTTGTTATATTCACTAATCTTGTTGTCTTTCTCTGTACTCCTTCCAGCAGCTCTACATCCTTCTTGAAATGAGGCCTCCAGACCTGTATACAGTAGTCAAGGTGTGGCCTTATACAAGGGAATAATCACCTCCTTATCCCTGCTAGAAAAATTCCTGTATATCATTGACAAGACACCATGATCTACTCTTGCCGCCCGTCTGCACTGCTCAGAGAACTTCATATCTGCCTGCACAATTACCCCCAGGTCCTTTTCATTCTCTACCACTGTCGGTGTAGTACCACAGAGTTGATACGTTGCTCTGGGGTTACTGTTTCCCATATGTAGTACTTTACGTTTGTAAATGTTAAACTTCATTTCCCACCTCTCAGCCCATCTGCTCAACCTTTTCAGATCCTGTTGCAGCAGCATAGAGTCAGTAGTGTTCTTAACAACCCTGCCAACCTTCGTATCGTCTGCAAACTTGGACATTAAGCTTGATATATCATCATCAATATTATTTATAAATACAGAAAACAATAATGGACCCAACACTGAGCCCTGAGGGACTCCACTAATAACATTAGCCCACGATGAGCAGTGTCCATTGATTACCACTCTCTGTCTTCTCTCCCTCAACCACCCCTTTATCCATAGCAGCAATTTGCCTCCAATGCCACACTGCTCCAATTTGTGCAGCAGTCTTCCATGTGCAACAGTATCAAAAGCCTCTCTAAGATCCAAATATATAATATCAAAGTTATTCCCTGCATCTAGTTCTTTTGTGACTGCATCATAGTATCCAATCAAATTGATCAGGCAAGACTTCCCCTTAACAAAACCATACTTTGTCCGAGCTATAACTGAAGTCTTATCTAGATGATCCTGCAATGCTTCTTTAATCAGTGCCTCCATTAATTTTCCTGGAACAGAAGTTAAACTCACATGTCTATAATTACTTGTGTCAGCCTTTGATCCTCCTTTGTGGATTGGGGTCACATTTGCACATCTCCAGTCCATGGGTACCTCCCCTGAGTCCAAGATAAGCTCTGTTAATTATGGCAAGGGTTTGCTTACTTCCTTTGCTGCCTCCTTTAATATAACTGGATAGATCCCATCCACCCCGGGTGCCTTTCTTGTGTTTATCTTCAACAATTTCTCCTCCACTTTACTCTCAGTTATTACAAAATCATCTAGCTCACTGTCAGAGTTCACTTCACCTCTGTCATTCCCCTTCCTGAATAACTCCTCTTGTGTGAATGTAGATGCAAAATACTCGTTTAGTTTGTTAGCCACCTGAGCAGGATCCTCAACTGTTAAACCATCAATATCCGGTGGACCAATCTGATTCAACTTTTTCCTTCTAGAGTTTACGTAGGTAAAGAACTCTTTTCTGTTTTTCTTTGCATCCTTTGCCAAAGATTTCTTGTAATCTGCCTTTGCCTGCCTAACCTCCTTTGTGACTTGGTTACAGACCAGCTTATATCTATCCTAGGCTTCCATGTCACCCATTAATTTGTTGAATGAATGCCACGTCGGATACTTGCTGTACTGAGCACAAAAGGAGGACCTATGAAGTATTAGGTAGGTAGTCATAATTCAGTGATCACTCAGTGTATATTATGTACGTAAATTGCATCTGTTCTGTGATCGATTCGCTGTTTGTTGGGAGAAAAACTCGAGTTTAAAGCAGAAAAAAATAAAAACAGCTTTACCTCGCCTGATATTTACTAATTACGCCACATCGTGAAAAATTCCGATAAAGGTTCTTTGAGTCATTGACGGGATTCGAATTCAAGTCTTTATCAGCCGGTGCAGGGAGGGTGGTGATTATACTAACTGCGCTACTCAAGTATGGAAACTTAATATTCTAAATACATTTAATTAGTATTTTGGTAATGACGGAAAAGTTTTTTAATTAGCTTCTTTCTTTATCTTATTGAGTACATTAATCATTAGCGAAAAAGAGATCAGCAGACAAAGGTCGTAAATAACAATATTCGAAGCTGTTCCATCCATCAATTGGCCTAAGAATTACCTCATACGATCCATTTTCCTCAAAATTTCTGTACATTTTGGTTAAAGCGCTACAACAATAATCCCATAAAACAGCTACTAGATGAAGAGGAATGGCAAATTGAAGTAGAGCCAACTAGATTCAGTAGGTCAAAGTTTCGGGAACGGATTTAGATGGGGGTACTTTATTGGTGGTTTCGATTCGAGATATACTCAACAGAAAGTATGATGAAATGAGCAAGTAATATAATGACCACTGTCTGAGAAACAATGCACGCCCTTGCCTGAGGGACCTGTGGGAGGAATGTTTTTTTCTTTACCTTATTCCCCTCCATTACCTTACTATTGCTGATGGTAATTGTTGTAGTGGTAGTAATAGTAGTGGATGCAAGAAAGTAAACTTATATAGTATTAGAATTTATCTAATTCTTCCTTGAATTTATTCAGACCATCCACTTCTACAACAACAGATGGAAGCCTGTTTCAACAATCAACCACCAGCTGGCTGAAGACAAACCTCCGTACCTCTACCTTACAACTATTCTTCCTCAACTTAAATTTATGTCCCCTCATGTGTGTAGTCTTAGAAGAGGAAGAATGCCATTCATTTTCAACTTACTAAATTCATTCAAGGCCTTAAACATCTCAATCAGCTCATCCCGCAAGTGCCTAGTCTCCAGACGCTGCAACTGGCAGAACTGAAGCCTTTCTAGGTAAGAGCACCCTTTTGTTCCCTTCTTTGCATCCATTATAAATCTACATCCTTCCTAAAACCATTGCATTATACAAAGGGACAATCACCTCCTTATCCCTGCTAGCAAAGTTTCTATATATCATTGACAAAACCCCATGAGCTGTTCTGGCAGAATGTCTGCACTGCTCAGAGAATTTCATATCTGACTAAACAGTTTCTCCCAGGTCTTTTTCATTCTCCACTAGCCTGAGTGTGGTGCCACACGGTTGATAAGTTACTCTGTGGTTACTGCTACCCATATGCCGGACCTTGCATTCGTCAATGTTAAACTCCAACTGCCACTTCTCAGCCCATTAACCCAATTTTCCTAGAACTTGTTGCAGTAGCTTATCCTGATTACTGTCGTTAACCACCCTGCGAACCTTTGTAACATCTGGAAAAATAATTTGTTATATATAACTCAATATTGATAAAATACCTGACCATACCGTGTTTTGCCCATTCCTTAATTGTATTTCCACCAAATCTAATTTCACTATAAGAAATATATTTGTAAGACTATATGACTTACAGATTTGACAGACAATTCAAAACTGCAAGAATCTCTAGCCATAATGCGATTAATCTTTCCAGTACAGCAATTATTAGAAAGTGTCAGTACTACGGGTTTGTAAATAAGAATGGACCTTGTTATACTTCATTAATAAAGGATGATATTCAACCCACTTTAAATAAAGTTTATTGTTTAGAATTCGACTAGTTTAATACTTAATATTTTTGTTAAGATTTCAATTTTTCTGGTTCTTATAATGTCGTATTTCGACCTTTGTTTATGAACCTACCAAAGTGCTTCTCAGGTGCTCCCAAAGAAACAAGTTCCTTTGGAAGCACTTGGGATATAGTATACGAGATGAAACCGATGATGTTAGAGAAGATATACTGATATTACATATTAAGAATTTGGTATTTTAAATGCGCGTTTTATTCTTAGTGAAACTTAAGGGATAGACTAGGGACACGCACATTTGGAGGCACTAGTTACCCTTTCTTCCATTCCGTCCTAATATTGGTAGCGACGCCCACAATCCAGAATGAATGAAAAGGGCCAACCTAACTCAGGGAATGTCACACTTATCAAGCATTTTCTCATTCCACAATGCCACATTTCAATCAGCTGAGTTACAAGAGGAGATCACAAGCGTTAATTAAATTGGTGTAAATTTTATTTTCGGAGTCTTGGGTTAGAAAGTTGTGCTCTAAAAGATGTCCCTCGGCATGCATCTCAACTTGTTTCGAATGAGAGAAGGAGGCATCTGGTACTCTACTACCCAACTGAATGTTGAATGTTACTGCTTGCAGTGAACCAAGCACTTTAAATGTTCTTTGTATCGTTAAACAGGTCCTGATACTGAAATTACGAATTCATTCTCCCTCTCAGGAAACATTTCTGTGTTTCATGAGCGTTTCTCACGCACTGTGAGCTGCACAACATACGTACATACTCCGTCCGGCGCTTATCTGTAGCCAAACCAGAAGAGGTGAAGTTCTGGGTCATTGTTCACGTAATAATAGCTCCTGGTGAAATTCCTCTTTGGCACTCATCCACCCCTATCCCCTACTGTACCTCTAGGGCACAAAAGGCATGCTCAGTTTTTCGCTTTCTATGGTAAACATTCTCACAGCCTGTCATTTATCATTCCTTACCTCTTCTTTTTTTTCCCGTTCTCCCGTTTTTTTTTTTTATTTCATCCTAGGTCATTTTTTCTTCCTTCCCCACTTTTCCCCTACAGCTGACTGGCGCCATGGTTGGAAACAACCTTGCAAGGTCGACGCTTCAATCTTTCTAATAGCAGAGAGCGTGCCTTTGACCGCACATGCCAGTCGCGTGAGGTATTTGCAAGACGTGTCGTGCGACACGATAGCACAATGAATTTGAAAAACAAGTGACGCTGAACAGCCTTGAAAAAAGCATAATACATGCGTCGATCAAGTGGAGGTAATTAATTTGGTTATTGATCTCAAAGACAATCGAAGAATCGAGAATGGAAAAAATGTTCCTTAATAGGGACTGATTAATCCTGTGGGTCGTGTAGCACGGATTTTCATTGCAAGACATACAGATTTGCATCTTATTTCACGGTCTCATGCACACTCGGTTCCAAACCCTCGGTAGCTGGTGTGCATAGCGCATTAAAAGACCCCTAATGAAATAATGATTGCATAATGAAAGCTTAACATAATCGCTTCGAGTGTAAGGTCAGAGATCGTGGTGGGGGAGAGACAACAGAACAAAAGAATATAATAATTCAAAGCTGTTTTCCTTCAGAGAACTTGATTGGCTTCATTTTCCTCTCCTGCTGTCCCTTGCAGTTAAGTAGCTTTCATGCTTAATACGCTGTTATTTTTAAATAGGTTTTCACTTACTTTAAGACATTCTCATTATGGTTATACAATGATGCTACTTTTTCTTTCAAAAAATCTCCATATTAAACTTATCCCACTTGTTATTCTAATTGAATTTACAAGGAGTTTGATCATTGAAAGAAAAAAAGGTGGTCGGACATCTGATTAACCAAGATTGGAGATTTTTCAAGCCGCTTGATTAGATACATCTACCCTTTTAATGAAATGGACATGTATCGCATCTTATGTAGGGTGGCAGCCGAACCGTTCAGCCTTGGTACACTGTGATGAATAGAGATCTTTGTAAAAAGGCTAGAAATGTGTGTAATGTTATGTTTGTCCAATGGGTGTTGGTGTTGTTTTGTTTTCTGGACACTCTATCACCAAGAAGACGATAAACTGAAAAGCTTGCCCAGTGTCCATCTACACCACTGGGAGGTGAACCCCAACTACGCATGTACCGTGGCCGCCTTCGAAAATTTCTGTTTTACAAAAAATAAAATAAATAAACCTACACAGTTCACCCAACCGCACCCTCCAAGAATCTGTCTAGTTCTTCCTTCAATTTATTCAGCCCATCCATTTCCAGAACACCAGATGTAATCCTGTTCCAACAATCAACCACCTGGTGGCTGAACTTCCGCACATCTATCCTGCAGCCATCCCTACTCAGCTTAAATTTATGCCCCGTCGTGCGTGTAGTCTCAGCAAGTGGAAAGGTGCCATTAAAATTTAGCTTACTCAATCCATTCAAGGTTTGAAACACTTCGATCAGATCTCCCGCAGGTAAGTCACGAGACGCTGCCATTTGCAGAACTGAAACCTTTCTAGGTAAGAGCACCCAACTGTTTCCTTCACTGGTTACCTTTCTCAGCACACGTTCCAGCAGCTCTACATCCTTCTTAAAGTGAGGCCCTCAGACCTGTATACAGTAGTCAAGATGTGGCCTAACCATAGCCTTATACAAAGGGATAACCACCTCCTTATCCCTGCTGAAAGGCAAAATTTATGAGTGCCAGCAAAATAAGTAAGAGAGACGATCTAGATATAGATCTTTGATAGAGAGAGAAGGCTCTGTCAAAGATCTATCTAGGTATTGATGACAGTGGTACAGTACAGAATATGTTCTGGGACGCCACAATTACAGAGTGATGATTCAGCAAGATTGTAAGTTGTAAGTTTGGCATTAAGAGCCATGATCAGAGCCTAAGTAGAGAACGTACAGACCATGGTGGAACCATTGCTGAATGGACTCTAACGTGGCAATGGTGACGTTAGGGATAAACTTTAAAGTAACAAGACCCTTAGAGGTAGCAGACCAGCTGTCTTACCAACGCCACATCAAAAGACCCAACAGCGTGTTTTCTCTGTCTTGGGATTCGAAGTGACAGTAATCCCCAGGAAGGTCACAAGGACAGCATGCCTGATGTACAAAAGGAAAAAATCGAGGGGCAAACAGCCGTCTACTCGAGCCTCAAGGCAGGAGTAGAAACAGTCCTACAGGCCCTGCACATTGCCAAAAGCATTTGACGTTCAATGCCATAAAGTTTAGTCTAGACTGAAATCTAACCAGGCGGACGCGCCATAGGACCAAATTGGAAAAAAAACATAGCTTTATAATACAATCGCAGCAAAAATTGCGCATATTCTGTGGTAAATTTGCCTATGATGAAAATTTCGAATTCCCGGGAGCAAAAATCACGCAACCCTCGCCTGAACCGACTAATTTAGCCCACTTAGTGAAAAAAGCCCATAAAAATCCCCTCGCCTCTTGATTCTAACCTGGGCCTTTTCCATTCGGAATGGGAAGGAGGGTGCTTATACGCACTGTGCAACCAGCGATATAAATAATGCTACAGAACGTAGAGATGCTGTTGGATGAAATTCATTGGTAGAGTGGGCAAGACGAAAGATTAAGTGATCTTTGAAAGTGGCATGGTAGTCGGGATCAGAAGTACTGGTATGAGTATCTGGGACACGGCAATCATGCCGTGTCCCAGATACTCATACCAGATACTCATGCCGAGGGGGGGGGGGGTTCACGTGCGACTGTGTCTCGGTCCCAGTACAGTAGTGGTAACGAAAGAGGCATTTCAGAACGCACAATTCGTCTTATTTTGTCACGGTTGAGATATCAAAGTCGACGACCGAACCGGCTTTCGTTCCAGTCAGCAAAAAATAAGGTACGGTTGCAATGGTTCAGGAACGCCATTACTGGACAGTGGAAGAATAGGACTGGAAAAACGTTGTTTGATTTGACAAATCCCGGTTCCTGCTGTTGCACGCTGATGGAAGAACCAGATTATGGTAAAAAACACTGAGTCCATTTACCCATCCTACCAGGTGTGTCAACAATGTAGTCTGATAATAGGGGTATAATAGAATGACCAATTTAGTGATAAGTTAAAATTATAATTTCAGCTTGTCGCCCATATCCGTATCGTGAACTTATGTTGTTGTTGTTGTAGGGTTCCAGGCGTATCAGCAACTTAGGTCATATCTACGCCGTACATAACACGTCAGTAAACTGCGCGTGTTCGATTTGCTGTTTGCTGGACTAAAACCTAAAGTTTCTGGCAGAAAAAACCATGCTACCGTCTCCCGAGACCGACTAATTCAGCCACGTAATGAAAAAGGTGAAAAAAGACCCATAAAAATTCCTCATGTCATTGAAGGGATGCAAACGCAGGTCTTTTCCACCCGGCGTGGTCAGGAGGGTGATTACAACAACTGTGCTACCATGATTACCACTGTTGTTGTTGTAGGATTTTTAGGATCATCAGCGACTAAGGCCATATTACTCCGTATATACTGTTTGTAAATTGCGTGTTCTGTCTCGATTTTCTCTTTTCTGACGAAAAACCGGAGTTTCCGGGGGAAAACACCATGCTACCCTCGCTCGAGACCGACAAACTTAGCCACATTATGAAAAAGGCCCATAAAATTTTTTCACTTCATCAACGGGACGCGAATGCAAGTCTTTTCCATCCGGTGTTGGAGGACTGCGATTCTACCAACTGTGCTACACACGAGGGCAATGAGGGCTGCGAATTAATCTGTAGAAGTATATGCTCACGGGCTGATATGATGTGCGAGCTGAAAAACCGGAATAACTCACGAGGATGACGCTATTATCTCTACCTGAGATCGGTTAACTCCAGCTTCGATTGAAGATTACTTTTGAAATTCCTCCAGTCGTCGACGGGAGTGACAGATGGCAATGTATCGTGCCGCCTACGCTGCAACGGAGGATATTTAACCTGATACAGTGTCTTTTATTAAAATTCTTACTTAACAGTATTCACACTTAAATCTCCTTCTCAGATTAATATTTTAAATAGGATTTTCATCCCACGAAAGAAGTATACTGTACTGCTTTGATATTAAAATAGAGAGAAAAGGCTTATTGTATCCTCTTTTCTTACAATATCAAAAAGTGCTTTAAGATATATGATATTAAAGTATCATAGTAAACTAATGAAGCCCTAAAGTACAAAATATAAGAATAAATAATTCATGAAGAAAACTAACAACCGTCCTATAATTGCTCAGAGTTTTGTAACATTGACGAATAGAAACATAATCTGTCTGCTATATGTATGCTCGTGTTAAGTCCGTAAAGGTGACCCTTTCACCTTCAATTTCACAAGAACCTGTGCCTGGGCAGCTGCTCCATTCGCCCATCTCTGATTACACCACTGTTGGGGCGCACTTTTAGGGACTTTCCCAAGGGTATTTATACCAAGATCCGCCCCTCAATTAGAGACGAACCTCGCTATATCTGTGTCCCTGTGCCAATTCACGTATGCAATAAAAAAGTTTCAAATCGTGCAGATTGGAGAAACTCTTTCTTCCCACCTGCAATCGCTGGTATTGGTTGAAGTTATTTACATATCAGAATTAACAAATTGCGAGAATCCTTCAGTTAAGTTTTCTTTTCAAACAATGTGACATTTAGATTGCATTAATTCGAGCTTTAGAAGATGGCTCAGAAAATGTCTCGATTACATTTTAAAATCAGTGGAACTAACAATTTAGTATTCTGTGGATAAAACACCAAACCTGTTAGGCACTCTTTCATAATGATTGACCTCAAAGAGGTTCTTAATAAATTTCATAAAACTCTCTCTCTATCATCCTAAATATACGCATAGTATTTTACTTGAGTTGTTTTTAAAGTGACTCTTATATGCTGGGAATTATTCGCGAAAAGCACCTCACGTATAAGGCGCCACCGTTTGTATTACTATAGTTGCTTCCGCTTTGTGTTGCTATTTTGGGTTTCAATGTGATGTAAATAAATACATCTCATCAGATGGTCTGCTACTACTACATAAGTTAGGAATCTTCGTTTAATGTTTTATTTATATATAAAATAATCGCTGCAGGGCAAAAGGCAGAAGGTTGTGATTAATGAACATTCTTCAGATAGGTGTAACGTCAGAAGTGGGGTCCTCCAAGGATCTGTTCTTAGACCATATTGTCTCTTATTTTCATAAACGATATTGACGAGGGGACAGAGGGCGTGATGTCAAAATTTGCAGATGATGCAAAGTTGGGAGAGTCGTTAATGATCAGTGCTAAGCAGCTCTCCTCCAGGATGACATGCAGCAAAATGCGAGGTCTTACACTTGGGGAATAGCAATCTCAAAATAACATACAATTGGTAGGATTGAATTGAAAACGGTAGAGAAGAAAGGGATCTGGGAATTAAGATATGGGCAGATATGAAGTTCTCTGAGCAGCGTGAACAGACGGCCAGGAAAGCCCATGGAAAGCATCAGTTCATACTTCAGACAGCCATACGGAAAGAGGAGATTGACAAGTTCTCAGCCTCAGTGAACTACATCTAGGCTGCATCCTAGCTTTACGTGGAGCGCCTGGATATTCGGGCTACTATAACCGATTATTAGATTCAAGGGAATACTATGGATGCTGAGGTGAATCCTACGAAACACAACGCGACCCTTTAGAGCAACAAAAATTTTCAGTGTGAAACAGTAAACAAAGCAATGTTTATTGTTAATCGGTAACTAATTTGACAGTTTTTATAATACGTTAAAAAAGATGTTGCACCAGTCATGGGGTCACTCACAACATGAAAGAAAAACAAATAAATATCAAATTTTACCAGAAGGAACAGCGGGAACACCCTCTCATTTATGTCAGTTTGTGGTATAATTTGTTTGAGTGTTTATTGGAACTTCGACAACCGAGGTCACAGTGCGCCAGTTCAAAGGGCGAAGTAGCGAAACTAATTTGTAGAGAGATAGGTTCATTTAGGGTTTCAAGACAAGGTATTTATTTATTTATGTTATTCATTTCAAGTCTGCTAAAATGTGGCTTTAAAGACTTTGGTTGTGATTAATTATCTTCAAAAAGGGGGAAAACATAAAAAATATTGTCCCTGTCACTTAGAATTTCGTTGACGGTGGGGAGTCTGTGTTGTAATAATTTGTGGTGGTGATTAGATGTTTGCCTTCCATAAATCAGCGCAGGAGAATCCTCTGCTCTGAGCATATAGGAACGTGGGAGATGTGTCTGTGTCCAGTTCGTAGTCTGGAGTATTTCTATTTTTGTGGTCCTGGCGCCAAGCAGCGTGATGACCAAGCGTGTCTTTGTACTACAGAGAAAACATTCTTCAAAGCTTTATTCTTGTTTAGCTCAAAACTAGAGATTTCTCCTTGCTTAATTATAAAGGATTATATCTCAAGAACTAACATGAGGTCCGGAAATGAAAGTCACCTTTCTTCTTTGATTAAAATTACTAACCAATTAACTTTCGACTGCTTTATCATCTGGTGGCACTGCTCCTACTTCCCGCGGCGAGGCTGGTAACCTGCATGAAATGTCACCCTCCAGGTGAAAAAAAAAAGAGTAACAATGAATGATACACATTTTCTTTCATAGATAACAAGCTTGAAATATTTGGATGTGTGTGACACGAAATATGACTCTTTTCACTCCTTAAAGGTTAAAAAATGAAAAAATGGCCGAGAAACCACTCGGAATTCTTAATAAACCACTGGTTATCAGATCAGAGAGTGAGTGGGCTATTCATTATCCCGAAAACGTACCAGGATTTCTGAAAATGATTAAAAGACTTCAGTCAGGTGACGTACTTCTAAAAACAAATTAACTCTCAAGACAGCTGCAGTAAGGGAACATTCATTAAAGTTAATCCAATTAAACCCCCCCCCCTGAAAAGAGTAATTACACAATATTTTCTGTACGTTCCACAGGAAGAGATAGTAGAGGAGATGAGATAAAGAGGAATCTCAAGCAAGATGTCTACCGGACCGAACCTATTGGTAACTCTCTAGGAGACATCCGGAACAGACAGTTACAATCTTCTGCCTCCACTATGACAGATAGTGACTGGAGGTAGTCTGAGTAGTGTATATGTGGAGAGTAGGGGGGGGGGGCATTGTCGAGCCAAGTTATCTCAAGGAGCTGGGCATATTGTTGCCATGTGTGTATGCCATATCCAAAAATTTCATTACTTCATACAACATTTCCTTCCCATCTTTTCCTACTATTGAATACATCATGATGTATTCAGTAGTAAGGTCGTTCTATTAGTCAAACTAATAGAACAAACTTATCTGGGAAAAGATCTAAACCTTCCAAAAACTTCCTCGTTCATTTCACAAATATACGTGGTCTCAGTTCCAGTCTCAATGATGTCCATTTCCATTTACAGTCTGACAAGCCCTCACATACCTTTTCTGACAGAATCCCAGTTATCGTTTAATTCAACCACTGTTCATCTTGCTAGTCCCAATTATTCGTTGTACGATTCCTTTCGTCTCAAAGTTGGTACTTGTGCATATGCCCACTGTAATGTTCCCCGTCAGAGATTTAGTAATTTGTATTCTCCTCTTTTCGATCTTCTCTGGCTTAAATCTCTCTTCCCCATTCTGTTAAATTCATCTGTTGCCTCTATCGATGTCCCAGTTTCACTAACTTGGAACTCTGATTTCCTTTCTCAAAGAAAGGAAATCAGACATTTCCACCAACTTGACATTTCCAGTTAAACTTACCTAACAGTGAGGTAATTTTCTTTCGTGATTTTAATGTTCACAACTCTAGCTGGTTTTATTTCTAGTCACACAGGCCCAGCTGGTCGCGATGCTAAAGATTTCGCAATTACTAATGAAATCACACAGACTGGTAGGTAAATGAACAATCACACAGATTGTTCATTTACCTACCAGAATACCATGCAATCCTAACCGCACAGTCTGAGGTCGAGGTGTGTGGTCGTCTAGAACTTGAGATCACAACTTGGTGATGTTCTCTTCTCCAATGGAGCCTTTCTTTAGTGGCAATTCTAAACCTCGTGTTGTTTTCCATTAAAAGAATGCGAAATAATGATCTGCGTGATTTCTGAATTTCTTTTCCTTGTTTGGATTATTGTTTTAAATCTTCTGATGTCAATGTTTGCTCCGATCGTATCAGAGAAATTATTCTTGTAGGGATGATATCCTTTATTCCACACACCACCTTAAAATCTCGTACTGTACGTAAACCTTGGTTCTGCAATAAATGAGGTAAGGCTGTTCAAGAAAAGAATGCTACATATCGCAAATGGCTTACATCCAAATTTCCGGCTTCATTTTCTTCCTACACCGAACCTGGAAACAATTGTAAAGCAGTTATTAATCAGTCCAAACTAGATTTTGAACAAGCTAAGAGTAGAAAACCTGCTTCTTGTCTAAATGGTAGCCAAGCATTCTGATCTCTTTCCAAAGTTACTGGTCGCAACTTTTGTCCATCTGTACTCCCACATCTGTTAAAATCCGATGGCTCTATTGTCACCTCAGTTTAAGATAAAGCCGACCTGCTAGCATCCTACTTTTCTTCTAACTTTTGTACTGATGATCTTGTTAAACCACCTCCTACCATCCGCAGTACACTTCATTCAATGCCTCCTGTAGTCTTCAGTCAAAAGGATGTTAGAATAATTCTGAGAAGTCTTGATACCAAAAAGGTGCAAATCCTGATGATATTTCTCCACTTGTTATCAACACCTGTCCTCTGCCTACTCCTATTCTGTGTCGCCTTTTTACATCCTATTTTTCCATTGGTGCTTTTCTTTCTGCTTGGAAATTTGATCTTATCGCAAAAAGGGTGACAAATCCCTCCCATCCAATTATCGTCCCGTAGTACTTACTTCTACTCTTGCTAAAGTAATGGAGAAATCCATTAGTTTAGAAACAGTTAGTCGTCACTTCCTAAACTATCTAGAAATCTTCCATCTTATGGATCGCTAGTATGGATTCCATCAGTGTCTATCTACTGGCGATATATTGGCTTTTGTTACCTGTCTATGGACAAATTGAATGGAAAATTTCGTGAAACTCAAGCAGTTGCTCTTGACATTTCAAATGTTTTTGATCATGTTTGTCATAAAGATCTGTTTTTTGTAAATGGGTATCCATATTTCTCTCTGACCGCTCACTGCGTATGACGATAAAGGGTTCTCTGTCTTCTAACTTCTCCACTAATGCTGGTGTTCCCCAAGGTACAGTTCTTTCTCCTACTCTTTTTCTCTTGTATATTAATAACTTTTTTCCATTGGTTGGAAATCCTAACCATAGTTTTGCTGATGATAATACATTTCCGTTTACCTTCCAGTTCGAGAAACCTTGTCCTGCACAAACAGCTTCAACTTCTCGAAAATCCACTACAAATTCCTTAAATGTTGATCGCCAGGTAAAGGTAATTCTCCAGTGGGGCAAAGATAACTTAGTTAATTTCACATCTAAAACTCAGTCCTATCTTATATCTAGCAAAAAGGATTCTTCTACTCCTACGTTGATCTTTGACAACACTCAGATTTTTAAACAAAATCACATATATCTATTAAGGATCACCCTGATTTCTAATCTCTCTTGACATAAGCACATCACAAATACTGCTTCTTATGCATCTAAAAAAACTGGTTTTCTCTTTCTTTTGGCTTTTCTTCTAAACAGCTACTCACTCCGTACAAATCTCAAATCCATTTTACCATGGAATATTGTTCCCACATCTCGGGCAGTGCCCCCATAACCACTCTCAGTCTTCCAGACTCCATTCAAAAGAGGGCAGTGAAGTTAATGGCCAATCTATAACAAAGTCTCTTCATTCTCTGTCTCATGGACGTTCTGTTTCTGCTGCATGCCTTTTCTATAGATACCTCTATCGGTATTATTCTTCTGATATAGCTTTTATAATTCCCATCCTCTCTTCCAAACCCTTCTGATCACGTAATGCAAACGTTCAGCGTCCTTTTACTGTTCAACTTTAAGCTCGCAGAACCAACTTTTCTTCTTCCTCATATATTCCTTCATCTGGTTTCTGGAACAATCTCGCTTCATACGCATTTCCTGAAAATTACAATCTATAGAAATTTAAGTCTAATTTAATCAACAAGTATCTTCTTTCATCATCTCAATTTTCACCCTTGCGCGGTACTAAGTGCCATAGGTTCTAATGCCTTTTATGTTTGGATTTTCATTAAAAAAAAGGTGGACCATGACTCGAAGAGAAGGCAAGTTATTACCAATGGCAGCGTCATGCCACTATTCGATTCCTAAAAGAATCAGACTTAGTTAAAAGCAATTACTTCAAATTCAGAAAATATTGTATTGATATAAATTGTAAGAATTCTTATAATGCAATTTATACCAACTGTACCAAATTGAAGGTATGCTACTGTCACACAAAATAGTTATACATCGCGTTTCAGACAGAAGTCACTTTCTTTACCTTTAGTGGTAACACCAGATGATTGGACAAACTTTACTATAGACTCAACATATCTTTCCCAAACCAATGGCAATAGAATATAAAGAAATCTGTTGAAATGTAACATTGCATGTTTAATCACTCTTAGCCAGAAAATTCTGGACAAATTATAAATTATTATTATTATTTATATATTCGATAAAGGAGATTACATTTTTCCTGATACGGCATCTGAACTAGCCTAGCAAAAATATTCTGTCACCAACATACTTGGAAAACTTCGACAAACTTCTTTGAGCAGGCAGCAGGAATTTGTATCTATTCCTCCTTCACTGAATTCGTTAGTTCACTGTAGAAATGGGGCATATTGGCCGTACCTGATCTGCAGTTTCTTTTCACCCTCAGATGCTTGATGGGATCGACGTCTGGACTCTGGGCTGTCCAAGAGAGTTGTCAGACTTTGTTTTACCCACTCAAGACCAAGCAAGACATATCTCAATTGGATATATCCGACCTATCTCAATTGGGTGTTCCTTTCTTAAACTCCTTAAAAAGGCCATTTTTGTGCAGATAATGACCACAGTTTCCATCATAGGCATCCACATTGGATCTTTGGGCGGTATACTATTACCAATCTTCTTGCGAAATTCTCTTTCGCTCAGAAGCAGTGCTTAACAATAAAACGCAACTGGATATAACGTATATCTAGGTATAAATTCTGCAAATGATAGTGCCTACTTTGTTAATATTAGAAGATTACTTCGGAATAAGAGTTCTTTTCACAGTTCTAAGAAAGATCAGAAGGCAGACACCTCATTGTCACTCATCACAAATTCCAGCATTGCTTACATTGCTATATCACCTTCAGAGGAGTTCCACGAGAGGGGTGGAGTGTTGTCCGTTGCCCAATTTGCGGCCCCATTACAACTTCTTCCAACAGTAACCGTAAGATATTATCACATACAGACAACTTTAAAATTTTGTCACATGTGAACAACCTGATGAAGCGCCCGCAGTCTTCCAGAATGCAATGAGGTAAATCTCAGATATCAGCAGTTATTGAAGATAATTGGGCTGGAAATAAATACACCGAATCGGCTAGAGATCTTCATTAAAAGGAAGAGGAAGATTTCTCTCTCTCTCTCCCTTTTATTATATGTGGTGTCTCCTTTCGGAATATTGATTATCACAAAAAAGCTCAGTTTGGTATGGGAGAGAAACCTTTCGTTCTAACTTACAATGCTAAGAGAAGCCAAGATTTAATCTATTGGTGCTCTTTGGATTGTTCAACGAGCTAGTTGGATGCCGAAACATAAAACTAGCACAAAATATATCCAGAATTGCATCACACCAGTTGCTCTAAAGATTTAGGCTTCACCAACATATTTGAAATAGTACATTAGGCTAGTGTACTGGCTATTAAAGTGGCCCAATCAAATAGCTGGAAATCCAAAGTGGCTTTGCTCTCACTCTTGCAAATTGCCTCATGGCTATAATTGGAAGACTAGATGCGCCAGACATTCATATACACATCACGCTAAGATGAACAGGAGAATCACTGCCCAGAAAACTGCACATATACACTGTACAGTTTTCTAGGCAGTTAATATCCGGACACTCCTCTATGGGTGGGAAACAGGTCCTATGAATGCAACACGTCACAGAACCTGCTATAAATATGCACACTGGGCTTCGTACAGACAATTGCAAAATTGGACATGCAAGATGACACGTTCATAAGAATTACTTCAACAGTTAAACAGAATTGATCACCTCAACAAATGCTAGACGCTAAATGAACATGGTGTAAGGAGCGGAAATCCTGGACTGTAGAGCAGTGGAAAGCAGTCCTATGGACAAACGAGTCGAGGTTCGCATTCTACCAGCCTCATGGCCGTTCCAGGGTGTGGAGGAGAACAATTCCTTCCTAATTGTATCCTCCCAACAATGAAGTTTGGTGGATGCAGTGTCATGGTATGGGGCTCCTTTAATGGTTTGGCTTGGGCCCATTATTCGTTATTGACAAAACCATGAATGCTGTGCAATACCAGGACAGCCTGGACAATTATGCACTTCCAGCATTATAGCAATACTTCGGGGAAGGCCCATACCTGTATTAGCAAGACAATGCGCCATGCCTTACTGCTCGGGTCACAATAGAGTGGTTTGAGAACATGGGTGTGGAAAAGTTGGATTGGCCAGCCCAAAGTGCTGATCTGAACCCTATCGAGCATCTTTGGGATGTTTTGGATCGTCGGGTACGTGCACGTCGAGATCGCCCACTCACAAGAACAAGACCGAACTGGTGGCTGAGTTAAAGGCCGAGTGGAGGAACATATCACGTGACATTTATAAAAAAGCTGGTTGAGAGTATGCCGCGAAGATTGAAGGCAGTCATAAAAGCAAAAGGTTTCAGCACAAAATTTTAAATGACGCAATAAAAGCTCTTTTTTTTTGTCTAAATGCAGGTGTCCGGATATTAATGGTAGTGCAGTGTATGTCCACTTCTTGATCAGAAGGCTGTCTGGATAACATGTAAATAACAATCAGACTTGAATATTAATTTGATAGCATATGCTAGCGCTGTCTTGGCTTGCGGTTGTGTGCATCTATGCTAGTAGACACCAGAATTCGCATTCAAACTCCTTCCTGAACCCATATAACAGTCTGTGTATGGTAATTGATATGTGTGTAACCAGAACCTCCGTATACTTCTCACTATGTTAATCTTACAACAATAGGGATCTGGTAATTATATACTATACAGTCTCTTAATAAACAAACACAATCATGTGTTCATCTATTAAGTGATTTCAGTGAATACCACTCATATCCTTCTATAGTTCATCTGAATAAAGTGTCTTATTGGAGCCACTCTCATGTTTTAATTTTCCTAAAAACAAAGGATCACTAACTAACAATCGGTCCTCATCATACCAATTCTGTATTTAGTAAGATTATAATCCGCATGTCTGTATTGTCACATTCATTTACGCTGTGAGATACTACCACACTAATCCTGGGATATTTTGAAAGATGAAAGCCTTCGCTAAGACCCTGGACTTTGTGATATGGAAAAGGTTCGTTAAACCTTATCTTCGACACGTGTCACCTCTGACCTAAATGGCCTGCTGTAACACTACTCATAATCATCTCCAACTTGACATTCCTAACCCACTTTTATTTCGTTCCCACATTCCGAGTGGCACCATTTTCGACAGGTTCGTTTTCCAACATGGTTGCAGCTGACAAATGACGTTGCGGATCTAACGGTCTGACAGTAGATTATCCCTTCCTTTTTGAAAAGGTCGGCCCTGTTGTCATCAGGCTGCACTTGTTGCTATATGTTTATATATTTAATGCGACCTCCCTGAAAGTGTTAACTGCTCCACTAACACGTGGGGAAAATTACTTTAACCTTTTATAAGGTATAATTTTCTTCTTATTTCCGATAATTTAGTACATTTATGTTACCTTACAAAGTATGATACTCAAGATATTAGATATAATAACTATTTCATAACTTATTATTATATAATTATTAAAGAGAGCCATAATATCGAAGTTTAGCAGTAAATCTATGAAATAAATTGAAGGTACCGTTTTTTATTAACTGAAATAGGTAGTAATTTCGTGTAATAACTAGCTATTGTATCAAGTAGCTAATATTAGCATTCTGTTAATGTTACAAAAGAAAAAATAATTGGTTGCCTCTTAAATGTAGAGGAACTTCATAACTTGATACCAGTGACGAATTTTTTGATTATAGTGACAGTCACTTTTAGGGATTTGTTGACGAATGATATTAAAATCACTGGCCAAAAAAAATTGGAAACCCTTATTCAATATCAAGTAGGGCAACCCTTTGTCCGAATTACAGCCTGTAAACGTCGTGGTACGGTTCCACTAGGTATCTGAGGGAGTCTAGTTCCAGATTTGACCATCCTTCCAAAAGGATATTTGTCAGCTGCTGGTTGGTAGAGAAATGAGACTCTGAACTGCACTTTCCAACATATCCACGACGTTCTCGATCGGATTTAGATCTAGAAAATTAGGCTGCCAGGATAGATATTGAAAATCTTGGAAACATTCCCCAAATCATACACGGTGAATAGTTGCGTTATCGTCTTGAAAGACTCCATCTCAATCAGGCTAAAAATGAAGCACTGCAGAGTTGGTCCGATACGATAGAACGTTAGTCCGTACTAACAGAACGTACCCCGTACCACGATACCACCACTTCTAGACACATGAGTAGTGGATGGACAAACGTACATTGCAAAAGTGCAATAATCACAAGAATAATGCTGAGCTAAGAAATGGTATCGACAGAATATCTAATGGAGGTGAAAAGGCCTCAGTTCGAATCCCGTTAATGATGTGAGGAATTTTTATGAGCTTTTTTCACAACGTGGCTCTGTTAGTTGGTCTCAGGTGAAGGGTGCATGTTTTTTTCTCCTGAAAACTTGGGTTTTTATTTGTCCACCAAACAGACAAATCGACCACAGAATATGCGCAATTTACTGATACAGTATACTGGTGGCAGCAACAGTGACCGTTGAAGTGACTGTTGAGGAAAAGAGTGATCAATCCAGAAACTATATGCGCACCAAATTTCCAAGGATGGTTTCTCCTTTTCAGGTATTTCCTCTTGTCCTCAAAATTGAGGATATGTGTATTGAATATATATTGAGAACAAAAAATTGAATTAGGCTATGCTGTTTCTTTATTACCTTTTGATCTTTAATTTCTCCTCCACTATCTATCTTTTAATCACATCTTCTGTATCTCCTGACAATAACACTGGATAACCGTGAAAATTTCTATAAAATTAAACTGATGAAAATGTAACAAATGTTAATGGCTGCCAGTTTATTTCCCTCGAGTAAAGATAAATTTACGTTATGTTAAAAATAACCACAGTGACACCGTGGAATAACACTTACTCTTACACACACACAGAGCTTTAACATACAATTTACTACGTAACCTGTAATTAAAGTTGGACCAGAGCCAGTTATGCCTTTCTAGTTTTTAGACTGAGGGATGATGTCTGTTTATTGTGTGTGTGGTGGAAAGACTTAAGAGCGTACATTTATTTTTCAAATTCGAGACAGGAGGATCGGCCATAGAGGAAAAGGGTTGGATAACCTTCACCCCACCCACTCCGTCAATACTGAGAATCTTTACCTCTGTATTAAGCGAGTCAGTAGCATCTACGTAGGGTCAGCTCCCGTGTCTCGTGAGAGAGGCAGGAAAACAAATGAAGTGCTCTTGACCTTCCCAGTGTCGTCTCGCTAACCCCGGCATCTGGTAGCGGCAATGAGGACATTCGGTACTTTGGGGGTGATTAAAGTAACACGTGCAACGAACGTTAACTATCAAACAATTTTCTTAGGAATAAGTTGTTGTTTTTTTTAATTCCTTTCTTGCACATTTCTCCATCTTTCCAATTGCGGTGAACACCTGTCATAGCCAATATGTGCTGTAGATGAAGAGCTGTAGGATCTGCCGTAAATTTTCAATTAAGTCTGTTGCTCGGCCTCACGAACTGTTAGCATCGTGCTAGAGATGGCGAACGAGATAACGAAGGAAGTAACGGTTTGGAGGCTAGTATTTGCATAACCGTGACAACCGCACACGTAACTGCAGGGTTTAGAAACTCCCCATGAGGTTGGCTTGTTGACTATGGCATTCCATGGATATGTCCGAATGGTATTGCTCAAATACTGATCAAACGTTCACCCAACAAAAGAGATGTAAGTCTCTCTCTCTCTCTCTTCCCTTGAGAAAAGGAAATTGATCGATAACCATCTAGACCAACGTTATTCGAACTGTTTCTATCTACAGCAAATGTTACATTTATAAAATATGCACATCTCAGATTCACTCCTTAGTATTTTTACGCCTGCTTGAAATCTTTTCATATAAATCTAATAGTTTCCTTGATACTTGAATATGCTTTATATTTCTATATAGTTTCATGCTTCAAAAATAAAATAAACGTTTGTCTTTCATAGGTTGGTTTCAGCATTCCACTTTCGCAAAGACAGACTCTGATGTAAAGTTACAGACATTACGTCAAAGCCTAAAAAAATTAGGAATTTTTTCTAATAAGGATAGGAAACATCTATTTACCAATCTCTACTTTGGTTTGTTGGCTAATTTTTAATGTTTTATTGCGCACTGGCAACTTTGACCACAATGTACAGTGCAGTACCTGAGAATTGAACTGGTTTTTAAAATATAGTATTATCATAAATGGTATATATAATTAGACTGATAATTTAATTCTCAGAATGGCGGGACCACCGTACAACCATTCACGTTTTGGCGAAATCGCAATAGATAACAAGAGAGTGCATGTTCAAGAATATGCTGCAAGTTCTGACATCCATTTGATAGTCACAAAATGGCCCTAAGTTATGTGCTGCAAGTGAACCTTTCTGTGAGATAAATAACGAAAGATTTAAAGACCGAGCAACATTTCGTTTCTCAGTTATGATGACACGGGCTCATTAAAGAAAGTGAAGAGTCTGTGATTGACTATTCGCAGCCTGGATAGCCGAAGTTTTCCACCATTCCAGAGCATATTGCAAAGGACCAGGAAATTCTGGATGAAAAACGGAAAAATCACACTGTCAACTAAGTAGCAGAATGTAAATCTCATGCGCTTCTCGTTCAATTACACACCATTTGATGGTGTGTAATTGAAAGTGCCACAGTTTCTGTAGTATCAGTACCACGTCGAACACAATGATGAATAACAAAACGTTACTCAATCTTCGAATCTTCCATTACGCAGCTCTCAAACCGGTCTACATTTATAGCACATAACTTAAAGCCATTTTGCAACTAACCAGACATATGTCAAAACTTGCAACTGCGTCAGCATATTCTTGGATGAACATTTTCCTAAAATCCACCAGCAGTTCGTCGAAAACTTCAATAGTTATATGGTGGCGCTGCTATTCCGAGATTTAAATGATCGGCCTGTGAATTTGTAATTGTGGTTGGAATAACCTGAACACTAATTGATTACTGGAATGATTACTGGAATTGATTACTGGAATCAACTGAACAGTAACTGATCATTTGAATAAACTTGCAATTAGATTTGAGGTAGTGGACGCTGTAGTCTGAATGCATTTAAAGGACTGGACAAATTATCAAAAGGAATGGGCAAAGGAAGCAGGTAATATTTTATCCACTCATTGATTTATTTTTTGGCTTATGGTGAATAAGCTTTGATTTAGCCATCACTTGGGCTAGAATCATGGTAAAACTTTAAACGAGCTGTTTTCATGGACCAATCAATTAATTATTTTCGTTTTCACAAAGATGCATGTGCCATTCTTATACAGTGCTGTGTGTATTTTTTCGTTTTCTCTATATCTCTCCTCACCTCTCTGCGCATATTTTATTCTTTTGGTTGCGTAGGTTCTTTCTCATCCTTTCCGAGGCAAAGCCATCTTTGTTTTACACACACAAACTGTAGGCCTACACACTACATTAGTGTCGTCAGGCGGGAGGTGAGTTCGTGAGGAAATCTAGGAGGCATTATCGTCACATTCACTCACACACCGCAAGGTCAGCAGTTCACACACCAAACCAGACAGAAGTTTTCAAGGGTATACAGCTGGTACCTCCGCCTTATTACCTCCCGTAAGGTTACGGAGCATAGCTGTACTTTTGTAGTTCACTGTTCCGATGAAGTGCCGTATACTTTCACTTGCTCAGCACCCCGCAGTTATTCATCGGAAAAGCTTTGCTCAGCCGACAATAACGGCCTGACATATTAGTTCTGGGACACTCCTTTCTTTATGGAGCAGCTCTGGAAAAGGATGGTGACCCTGGGCAACATGTAGGAGGGTTAGGAGGGTTTTTCGTGGTACTTTAGTGCAGCTGTATAGCAGTACACTGTTGGGGTTCGTCACTTCTTTTTTTGATTTAATCTGAGGACCGGCACACACTTCAAACCTAGTCCAATCCAGGTGAACTTAGCTTCGAAACGCGTTTCAAAAAAAAAAAAAAAGGTTCCTACATCTTTTATGCAATCTCCAATTTTTTTTCCTATCTTTCCGATTTATATTGTGTTGAACAAAAATGGAAGAAATATCCTAGTTGTGAATAATAATAAAAGTAAAGAGAATTTATTTCTTTATTTAGATTGAGGTGCAGAGAAATAGATCAATTAAAATGACCTTCCCTTTCTTTGTGTATCAATTTCATATTCCGAATTCATTTTAGGATAAACAATGTCTTTTAACTTTCAACTTTTTTTTCAAAGAATATATATGTGAACCATGAAAATTTTCTTGAGGTTTAGGTGGGCCATGTTAATAAAAAAAAGTTTGGAAGCACTGCTCTACTGTATCTATGAACGTCAACCATCGAACTAATATTCAGAATACCAGCTGAAATTCAATGCTCTTTAACCCATTCTGATTTATGTTCGCCGGAACCGTCCCAGCAACAGCCATAAATACATCTTAAGGTATGTATTTATTTGAGAAGATGGACTCTAGCCGGATAGGAAACAAACGACCACTGAAATATTTATAATTGATTATATATCCACATTTTATGGAGAGGTACAGTTACTAGCTACAGCTTGCGAAATTAAGCTGTCAGTGGCACTGGTACTTCAGAAAAATAACTTCCGTTCTGAAAAATGTTTGCTCGATCGAGCAGAATATTTCAAAATAATGCAAATCTGACTTCATCCCTCAATTTTGAGACTTTTTTATTTATGTTTCTAACGCTGATGTCTATTGAAATCTTTGTCAACGTCCAGTTTTCTGTCTTCTTTCAAGGAGTAGTGAAATTGTGCAAATGAAGAAGGATATTAAAATGTACTGCTCTTAGGAAACTGCTTAACTATTCTTTATACCGAACCACTGAGTTTCAGCGAATGCTTTGTGAAGAATTCAACCTGAGTTATCCTTACTTCGTAAGGATAACTCAGGCAAGGACCTCTTCGCTTATCTTGAAGTGTGGGCAGCCATGTCAAATACGCGAAGCACTTCCCATACCGGTTGTGGGACCAGGAAGGAGATGAAATAAAGATACGAACTATAAACATGCGGAAACAGAAGAGAAAAAATGACCAGTAGCAAATTGAACTCTCCAGGATACCAAACCCGGTATTCATACTTGAGCTTTCGGTGTCAAAGGTGAACTAGATATACGCATGAGAAGAAAGTTAACATCTCGAATAAAAATTGCACTACAATCCAACTTTTTGCGCCCTCCTACCAATCTACATGCTTTTACATCATTATTATTATGAATATTACTTCGTAATAGTCAGGAACAGTAGTCCATAAAATATCATAATTCTAGGAACCAATGTTCATTCTGAAACGTAATACTGATGTGGCATTTGAAAAAAATAAATTAGATAATTAAAAATAAAAATAAAATCGATAATAAGCAGCTTGGAAGCTCCTGCGTGACCTTTTACTGAATACAAACCAACCTACCATACTTTAACTCTAACCTCGGGATGGTAACATAAGAACTGAACTGTACTCAAGTGCAGCCAACTTACTGATATTTATATTAAGAGACTTTAACATGCCAAATTCCCTCCACCCCAAAAAAGGACAACACTCTGGAAGGATTTTATCAAGCCGCCACCACTGGTGTCTTGATATCATTCAGTATAGTGACCGCACGATTAACCTTGCCACATTCACATTAAAATTTTCAATTGATTATAGTCCCCATAATATCCAATTTACACCCCATGGACATTGATTGATTAATCCTGAATTATGATGCGACTCTAAGCTAAAAAGACAAAAAGAGTACAATCTGCAATGTTCATCAGTTCGTTAAGATTAATGTACACCACCAGTCTTTATATGATTGGCAAATACCTGCATTAGGTATCCACGGAAGAAGCTTTTAAAGAATCAGAATCGGCTCTAGTTGCGACAGAGGGATCATCAAAATAAATACGCATAACAAATAGAATTAATGCATGATTCAATGCAGGATCCCATCAGGTCTTCTCTTTCCGAAAACCAAAAAACACAATCAAAAGGTAAAGAGCCAGCTTCATGAAAATCGCCCCATAGCTATACTTCACTTCATTTTTTCTTTTTCTCATACTGTACTTTTTGTTCTTTCTTTCTTTCTGTATTGCAGACAACCTGTATCAGTAGCTATGCCGCTGAGTGACTCCAATATCACACCCTCGTGGATAGCACAGTTGGTATAATCACTGTCCTCCCCACACTGGATGGAAAAGCCTTGAGTTCGAATCCCATCAATGACGAGAGGAATTTTTATGAGGTTTTTTCTGAAGTGGCTGAGTTAGACGGTGTCAGACGAAGGTAGCATGGTCCTTCGTACCGGAAACAGCAAACCGACCACAGAACACACGCAGTTTACAGGCATGACATATACGGCGCAATATGGCCTAAGTTGCTATGCTGATGCGTCTAAAACCCGACAACAACCAACCAACCTCTAATATCACTCTTTTCAGGCAGAGGCATGTAGTTTCTTTGTGTAATTATTAATCACTTCAATGCTTTTCTCCATCTGACTGAATTCTCTAAACATTTAGGACAGTTCTTGGACAAGCAAGTATTTTATCTGCAATTTCTTCTACTGTGCCAGCTGTAATACTAAAAACATGCGCAATGGTTGAGTAACACGATTAAATACACAACTAAGGCACCCAATTTCTTTTATGATTTTGAAGTCCTTATTATTTTTATATACGTGGCCATCGAGTTAACTTGTTAGTGGAAATCCAGTATTGCAATACAGATGAACTGTGTTAGCATATTCTTGGATGTACACCTTCTGCCATCCACCGGCAGTTACCGAAACTTGGTGGTTATACGGTGGCATTACCACTCCGAGAATGAAATGATCAGCCTGTGTAATAGTGTTGGAAATCATACCTTCTTAAATTATATTGCAGTGAATAAAACCAGGTTAGTGATACAGCCAAACCTTGATAATTTACTTATATTTTGGAGATACAATAGAAATAGTAACTATGTGAATCAGCAGGATAGTATTTATTATGATAAAATGAAGTGTGTGGACTGCTAGTTTGAGCATAAGAGCGTTATGATTTTGGCTTAGTCATCACAGATACGAGGCTAAATCCTATAGAGAAGCTGTGGGATCAGCTGAAGAGACAAATCAGAACACGCCCAACATAATTCTCTGCAGCTGTAGAGCTGGCCAGTACTTTGAAGGAAGACTGGAGATAAACATTAGCTGTTGGCTATCGTAAATTGATGAAGGGTATTCTCAATAGGGTTACGACTGTCATTGAAGCTAAAGGTGGCCGACGTGTTATCAGTTTATTGAATAAACACGCGCTTTGTTTGCAAAAGCAGATGTTTCAATACGTTTGAGATGATGGTGTGAGATAAATCAGCAACATCAGGCATTTTGTTAAAATAAAAGCTGGATGAAAATTGTTTGGGTTCTTCAAAAATGAAAATGTCTCGCTATGCATTTTTATTGGAATAAATAAAGAAGATACGATGTTTACAGCTTTTAATAAGAGAGATATTACACTTTACTTATACTCAATTAAATCGATTGTCTTACAAGATTCATTTGATAATTCCATACCCAAAGAATTGTCCCGATTAATGAAGACCTTCAAACTTATTCAGTTCCAGTTATGTTATCCCTCCATCATACTCTACAGATAAAAATGGCCAATTGGCATTGACTTCTGCCCGCAGAAGATAGGTACTGTTTGCTCGAGGAGATCATGACGAGTCCACACCTATTGTATTAGTGATATTTGAATTAATGGTTGCCTGCGCATTCAGAAACAATGGAAGGCTACTTTTATCGGTCAGGATCATCACGACGAGCCGTTATTTATAGGAAGGCGTGCAAGTTAAATAGCTCACACCAGGTTGGTGAAAGGGAGAAGCTAGAAATGCAGTATTAACGTGTTATTCTGAATGCATAATGTGAGCTATAAACAAAGAAGAAACACATTTAAGATTATTTATTACTCTTTCAATGATTCCGCACGTTTTTGTTCTGCCATGTATTCGCTAAGATTTTCGATTACATCTGGCCTTCTTAGAATAGTGAAAGAAAGGGATAGAAGTGCTTGGGTATTTCTCTAGTTTTTGTTGGAAAAAGATCATTAAAGTTGTTGCCATCATCTTGTTCCAGCGAGTTAGATGATGGGAAGAACTATAAATGGCTCGTTTATTTTTCTGTGAGCACTGCAAATGCGTTTAAGATGTTTTGGGCCATAGTCAGAACACTATGCAGATATCTTTCTTGCTTTCTCACACACACACCGAATTGGAAAAGACTCTTGGAATAACTCTTGTGCGTTTTTTTTTTTTACACAATGAGAAAGTTCGTGAGTCTGGTTGCGCGTTTTTTTCTCTCCTGCAAACTCCACCTTTTCATCTTGTAAAAACAGGCAACTGGACCTTAGAGCATAGCAATCCTCCAAAAAGTAGCCGGACACATGTCGGATTCACTGATGTCATTACCTCCTGGGTAGGCTTAAATGTTTTGTTAAAATGGATACAAACGGAAATGGAACATTCGTAGATGGATAAAATTTTGGTATTCTTTTGAAAGGAAAATTTGTACCTCAGGGACCGTTACCCTGGACTTTCCATTACTTACCGTGGAGACATACGTCCACGGTAAGTAATGGAAATAATGACATTTCTCATTTAGCTACAGGACATAACAGTACGCGGAAGATACCAACAGTGGGTGGTTACAGAACTGCAGATAAACGTGTGAGTTCATGGAGATTGCAATAATTCTCTGTGGGGGAGGAGAGGTTCCGTACTTCGGGTTATTTTAATCTCTGGTCATAAAAGGTCATGTTCTGTTCGCTATGTAACAAAGAAGCCAAGGATATATGCCTACGTGTTCTTGGCTTTTTCTTTGCTAAACAGTGGCACTTGAAAGAATTCGTTTAAGCGTATCGTGAGTGTACGAAGGATTTCCATTCTATGTTCCATTTAGAAAAATCTCTAGTCTCAGGGCATGTCTGTTTAAAGTGCACGAAAGAAGCAATTGCGGATGAATATAACAAAAATTAATTTTGAATTTTGCTTTATTCGACAGAAGCAAAAAATATGGAATTGTGACAAATTTATAAATAGAAAAAGTCCATGAACTTATCAAATTAACTGAGCGCTATTACACCCCTAAACGGAAGAAATATATAGTGGTAAGCGAACTGTTAGAACATTGAATTTGTTAACATGTTCATGATTATTTTAAAGAACTTTCTTTTTTTAAAATTTTCGATGAAAAAATATCTTTTCGGAGATTTGTTTAGTGTGACTATCATTCCCAGACCAGTGTTAGAACCTGGTCTGAGAATAAAATGTTAGAGATGTATTTTTGATATTAGTCAACATCCCAGTAGACATTGAAGAAAGAAATCATCTTAACACGATTTTAATCACTATTTAATTAAAATATTTTAAACCGAAGGATCTCTCGAGTTAATCCTACCATGTGAGCATTCTGTTCAAGCACCAGAGAATGCAATTCAGCAAGTCGAAACTAATCAATAATAATCTGGATTTAATTTATAAAATTCAGCTAAAGCAAAAGTTAGTCTCGCTGTATCTTTTTCCAAATGTTTCTTAAAATTCTTGTAGAAAACGAAAAGCTTCTGATTTTTCTCTCTAATGATAAAGTTCAGCTTGATTTTAATAGCTAAACCAATAAACGAAACTAATATTACAAAACAAAACAAGAAGTGGTGTTACTCCGCCCCCAGATAGATTGTTTAGTTTGATGCCCACTTTGTCTGGGTCTCATTTACGAGATAGCAGAAAATTTGTTTGTTCTCGAAGCAGAGCGATTTCATAACGTGTTCGAGTAGCTATTCTTCTCAGAATGTTTAGAATTTAATTAAGAACGTTAGAGCAAGATGGAACAAACTCCCATGGATTTTTTTTTGCGTTCTTCCCTAATTTGCTCGATCATGTTTTTATTCTAGTGCATGATTTCTTCTTTGCTGGATACGGTAATTTAAACTTTATGTGGTATTTTTTCCTACTGAATAGAACCCACGCATTAAATTACATTGAAAAATGCTGTCTTCCAAATAGCGTTTTAATAACATAAGAAATACAGAAAGGGAGATGAAAATTTTAAACCACACCAAACTTTAATTAACATTCTTTAAAAGTAAAAGGCTCATACAGTTCGTGGCATTCGAATGACTTACATTGCTTATTGGAACGTGTTTCAGTAAGCAAAGCCCTCGTGGGTAGTACAGTTGGTAAGATGGCTGTAATGGCGTCTAAGTGTATGGGGAAATTGAATATTAGAAAGTGTTTTTATTTTTCACCATAGACTATTGTGGAACGCATCACTTACTCTGGTTTGGGACTATATTCCCAAATTTCACCTTTGGGACGATACAGTCCGGCAGATAGCTTTCTTCGGGCCTGCCTGTGTGTGCTGCGAAAATGACGACCTGCATCTAGAGCAGACGATTGTTTGCGGGGCTCTCCTGTAAGGTTCCGTCAATTTCGGAGCTTTTTCGGGTTGTTTCGTGACGGGTTCAACGTCAGTCTGCTTTCATTTGCAGCTCACCACCAATCGTAGAGCTAGTTATCTGAATTGCCATTTACATGTCACGTACAGACTGCTAATGTGTACCATATTATCATTCCATGCTGGAAGTCTGTTAACTCCGTCAATCGCGGCATCTTGCATTCACAATCGTACTTCTGTCTCCTCGAGAATATTTAAAGTTGTTCCTAACAGGGGGTGCTTAGGTAGAACGTGTTAAACGAGGAGTGAGCGGATATTAATGATAGGAAACGATGTGCATAATGATGTGTAATTAGTTATTCGATCAATTTGATTGGTTAAAGATGATCTGTTAGTTAAATACAAAGTTAAAACATTTATACAAAAACTAATAAAAGTTTAAAAACATTTTTGTTCTCAAAGGACTTAAAAAAATTCTTTTTTAACTATCATTTTGATTTGAACTATGGTAGCACAATTTTTCGTCGTTCCTTGAATATAGTTTACAGTTCACAAATAAAATATTAGGACCTTAAGTAACGCTACCTTAAGTTACCTGCGATACCATAAAATTTCACATATTTGTAAATATGGGATATTTTTTATTTTGTATATTTTTATTCCATATCAGTACATGTAGGACTGTGGAATGTAGCAATATAAGATAATGACTATTCGATTAATTAATGGTGCTCAAGAATAGGCATTCTTGCTAAGTAGAATGCTCCACAGCTTGAACTCCCATCGAGATTTGAAGCATCAGGAATGCGAAGGTACCTTATACCTTAGTGCTCATATTGTCCTTCAGAATGTTCTTCCCAGAAGTTATATGACAATAAGTTTCTTCAAGGAAGGGACAGTACAGCACCATAATTACCCTTTAATCTAAGTATCTATGCTCAGATTTATGGGTTCCAAAATGTACATATAGGACAGTGAAATATTTTTACTAAAGGAAAATAGAAAAAAAAAATTCTTTAATAGGCATTTCTCCATTAATTAATGGTAAAATTTTCTGCACATCATAGAGAAAATTTCTCATCCTCTGTAACGCGCACAATTGGCTGGTAGATTGTGAATTTTTTTTGACACATCCCTCTTGAGATCGGCTACAGCCCAAAGAGACCTTTAAGAATTCTTCTCCAGACTCCGACGAGATTTGAATCTAGACTTCTCCAAGCAAGCGATGGTGAATCAGTTGCACTGCAATGTAAGACTGATATGAAATAGGACGCGACTATGAATTCAAACTGGTAATTTCTATTCATATATCGATAAGCAGCGTGTTTTTAACAGAAACTTTTACAGTGAATTTTAATAAAAATAAACCTAGTTTTAACTGTTTTGTTTGTTGTTGGGTTTTAGGAGCATCAGCGACAAAGGCTTCGCGTATACTGTCTCTAAATTGGGTGTTCTGTGGGCGATTTTCTGTTTGCTGGATGAAAAACCAGAGTTTCCCGGAGAAAAAGCATGTTACCCTTGCCTGAGACCGACTAATTCAGCCACGTTGTGAAAAAAAGGCCCATAAAAATTCCTCACGTCATTGACAGGAATGGAACTCAGGTGTTTTCCAAGGTTTTGAGTGTGTTTTTTTTTTTCGATTTCACATAAGATCAAATTATTTTAATGATGCAACTGTCGATCACAGAACTACAAGACAATAAGAAGAAAATAACCTGTTGAACACGATCTTCAGTTATCGAAAAAAATACAGGATGGGTTAAAGATGTATTTATATTTTCAAGAGCAGTGAGCCGAATGCGTTGGCAAAGACAGTGCAACAGACCGTAGCGCTTAAATTGAAATTTAATGGCATAAAAATAAATTTTTAATTCATATTTGCTGAGATGTTATCGCCTCTTGGATGAATACAATCGTCGTGTTCATCTCATTACACTCACACGTGTTCCGGCGTTGTCCTTAAGTAAAGTTCACGAACATTAAACCAGTGCAGACAAAATGAGACCGCAATGACGCGTCTAGCAGCCTGCAGGTGCTTTGTCATCTAATTAGTGAGACACTTCATTTAATTACTCACTTCATTTTCCCTCGGTTGCAACTACTTCTGAAGCACGTCGGCAAGAGCATGACGGAATGTTATGAAACAACTGGCATTCTTTTCTTTTATAGCTCCTTTTTTTTCTTTCTTGTTGCTGTTTTAACCTTTCCATCACCGACGGGCTTCGAATATCGATCGTGGCACACCCCGAGAGTGAAAACGGTTTCTTTTACTACCAGCTGTTTACTGAAAATCCAGTACCTCTCCCTCCCCCTCCTCTTCCCCGTTTCTTATCGGACTCACTAAAGATGAAATCAAATTACACCCAGTGAGTGACCGAGGAACAAAAAAAGATGACCTTGTCGAGGTCATACAAGCTGGCGTCGATGCATGACGCATGGTCCAAAATTCCAAAGTACGGGAAAGGGTAAGGACTTAATTAGTATGACTGAGGGAGTAGTCCGGCCGGTAGTTGCTGCTCAAACATCCAGTGGAACAGATGGGAAAAACCCTGAATTTTTCATGAGATTGAAACACGTTTCTTCCTTCAGAAAGCAAATAAGGCAACTTGTAAACGGCTGATAGTAACTGCAGACCTATTAGTCATCCAGAAACGCACTAAGATAAAATAAAAAGGGCGGAGGAGAGATGTGCGAAACTAGCGATGACGCTCTCTACTTAAACTCAATCACGTTATTCCAAGAGGTTCACATCTCATCAGAGATCTCAACGCTATTGTGGAGTCTCTCTGTTACAGACTAGGTTATTAATTATTCCATAATTAATAGTTCTTTATTCCGAGAGTCCCGGGACCACTTACGCAATATGACTGATTAATATTTATCTGTTAGGTTAAGGATTAGGAACTCAAAAGGGACGAAAGCTTGACACCCTTGTCTGTGGCAATTGATCAATACTATGTACTGAATAAAGAACAAGGAAAAGTCACATTTTTCAATACAGTTATAACCGAGTTATCCTTAGTACACGATATTATAAATAATTACACCGAAAGAGAAGTCAGTGCAATTTTTTAGGCAATAAAAGAATTAATTTACGTTTATATGATGTCCAAACGAATATTGAACAAAAAGATTTTTAGATTCGAGGTAAAAATTGCTGAGAATGCCCATGACCAACATCCGTTTATTTGTCCTGGTTCGGGGGTAAACAGTGCCCAGATGAATTTGTGAAAGGCTCCAACCTGTTTGCTCAAGTGGACCACATCGAATGAACGAACACGAGTATCTTTAAACGTAAATATGCAAATACTTCGTTATTTATTTCGCATTATCACAAGTTGAAATGCAGAGCAAAGTTCTTAAACGACAAATCGTATTGTAGTGTACTGAATAATAATACGAATATATTTTTGTAATCCAGTTTTAATTCTTTTCAAAGATAAAAATTGAAAGACAATTTCATAATTTGGTGAAGAGGTTGAAATCACTGGAGGTTAAAAAGTTTTTCCAGAATTAAAAAAAAGTTAATTATATTAATCCCTTCAAAGATCGATTTCCAGTCAGTTTTAATATTACTAACGTAACCAGAAAATTAAGAAATGTATCTTCATGAAGAAATAATGTTATTGTTTTAAGTATAATCCTAAATCAGTGAACTTTGAAATAATGCAGTTTGAAAGATTAGTTTAGTTTAACATATTAAAAAAAAGAACATTTAACTAAAATTAAATACAAGGCATCATATCTTTAAGAGTATAAAAATCTATATAATTTCGGTGTAAACACACCATAGACAACTCTTAAATAAAAAACTACGTTAGTAGTGAGGGAATCATTTTATTTGTATCTCATATCGTGCTCATCCATCACAACGAGTTGCCACGTATTGCACTACCTCGAATAAGTAACGCTTCACTAAAAGAAAAGACTATTGTTACTTATTCTCAATGGACACTGTTCCAAGGCTTGTTGACCTTTCATCGGTGGGTGGGCAGGTACCCTGGTATTGCAGGCATGACAATCCTGGTATTGCAGACATCTTCACAACTGGGTTGTCATGCCTGCAATACCAGGGTACTTGCCCACCCACCGATGAAAGGCCAACAAGCCTTGAAACGGTCACCAAGGGGAGCCTGATATTCACGGAGTTTCCGAGAATAGGTAACAACAGTCTTCTTTACTGGGGAAGCGTTGCGAGTGGTGTAATTTGAAGGAGTAACTGTCCCTTTCTTCCTTCGATGGCATTTCTTCCTCTCCTACTATCACCTTCCTACATCTTTTTTTCTTTCCTAAGTCTAATAGGAATAGTATGAGGATAACAAAGATCTTTAATCCATACCATATTTCAAATGGTGCCGTCTGGGTGGTGGTACAATAGTCTTCTCCTTTAGTGAAGCGTTACTTATTCGAGGTAGTGCAATATCATGGCAACTTGTTGTGAAGGAAAAGCACAATATGAGATACAGCTAAAATGATGCCCTTCAAACTACTAACGTAGTTTTTTTTGTTTAAGAGTTGTCTATGGTGTGTTTAGACCAATATTATATAGATTAAAAAATATATATAATCAAATAACCCTTTTTGGTATATTTTTTGTTTATTTTTGTACCAAAGGCTATGAATTATTGTATTGATAATAATGTATTATTAATACCAAGAAAAGAGAGAAAATGTTTTGTTATAATTCCGAAGTTTTGGGTTTTTTTGGTAATTAGCTGGTGAAACTCATTGCATCTAAAAAACTAAGCATTTCCGATCACATAGTTAAGAACATTGGAAGCACAAACTTTGCGCCATAATGACCATTTAGTTTCCGAATCTACTCACGGACCATTAGCAACCGGTGAGCACGAAATAATGCCCTCCCCTCCCCTCACCCCCAACGCCTACCACAGTGACGGGCGCAATTTCAAGAAGGACACACAACAACCTTCACTAGCCTCCAGTGGAACTGTTTCCTCACGTGACCTGGCAATGTACGCATCATCATTTACGTCCACCTTAAAGGCCTCCCGTATGCATGGCATCGGTGTGATTCATGAGCTTATAACTTACAAGCGTTATCATTACAATGTGGAGGTCGCCAGGGACACATACGACTGCATCATCACCTAAACGCCAGGTACTGCCAAACACGGTCATTACGAATGTGATAACGATCGCAAATTTAGCCTCTGAACCTCCCACGCCGTGCACCCTCCACTTGTGCTCCGTCTCGATTTTGTGTAAGTCTTCTTTTCCCCCTTCCGTTTTACCGGATATATTTTCCCACTGTTTTACTTAAGGATACCTTGAGCATCTTCATCTAATAACCTCTCCAAGACCAAATTCATTCTTCAGGTGCATAATCACTTTAGAGTTGCCCAAATCGATCGCAAAGTTCTTTACTCTCAAACACTCTCTCTAATCGAGTATTTATGCTTAAAAATAAATACGAGGACTGCTTAGTGTGGACTTTCACTTTTGATTTTTAGAATGGAGGCAAAATGCAGTCCAAATTTATTTCGAACCAACAAGGGGGCCGCAATTTTATGCACTCTTCGTTGTTGGAACCTGTGCCAGCTGTAAGTAACCATTGCTTTAATAAGTCTTATTCTTCTGTATATTAAAACTATTGGAGTGACTGTTGCAAAGCAGAGGTCCCCAGAGGGCAGCTCTGTAGAAATGCCACAGAAAACGAATTAGTGCAAAATAGAAGTTGATTCAGGTCGGTTACTTAAAAGTTTTCGTTTTAGTTGTTTGGGAAATTCAAAACCTAAGAACTAAAGAGGTGTGGAGAGGGATGGGTTGAAAAATGACAGCATTATCTTTTGGGAAGAACGCTGAGTAAACAAGGGAAACATTTCGAATCGTAGGCGTGTGTCAAATGTTTCGCATTTTATTGTGTGCGTTTACATGCTTTTTGTCCCACCGAAACACCTAACCCACAGGAGTGATACAGGCGGGTTAGCCTGTATCATCCTGCAAAACAAACATTTCCATTTCGAGGATATTTTCTTTTCCAAAGAGCGGCGTGCTTCGTTTTCTCAGATGGCTGTGTTGGCTTTGAAGTTAACTTGGCAATGGGAGTGGAAAGTGAAATCTGCGGGTCCCGGTTTGAAGAATCGTGACGTGAAATTTTTTAGACTTTTAACAGGTAGGTTTTCACGAGAGTGAGTTTTGCAATTCGATTACAAACTCGAGTGAATACCCACTAAGTTAAATTTATTTATTTTTTATCACGTGGACTAACTGCTACATGTTAAGCGTGTCTTTTATACCATAATATCACATTGTTACGTTTTTCAATGGCCCTCATGGGTAGCACAGTTGGGACTCGCTGTCCTTCCCACAGGAGGTGGAAAAGACCTGAGGTCGAGTTCCGTCAATGAGGTGAGGAATTTTTATGGGCCTTTTTCACAACGTGGCTGAGTTATTCGGTCTCAGGAGAGGATACACGGAGCAATATGGCCTTGGTTGCTGATGCTACTAAAACCCTACAACAACAGCGTCTTCAATGCATGGTTCTATTACAAGAACGGTGTAAGGGCTGCAAGGGCAGTTCCAGATTTTTTTTAAAGGGTGATGAGACTAAAGCAACGTTCCAGAGAATCATTAATCATTATGTAACAGTAAAAATATTCCACATTATTTGATCGTAAGAGGGAATTACAGTTCTTTATCGCAAGCCTGGGACAGTCCATGTATTGCTCCACTCATTGTGACCACAGTAACTGTCGAGCTTCGGGTTTAACTTTTCTTTCGTATGTTGATATTCTGTAAGAGCGAATATAGGTTACAGACAAGTTTGAAGCAACGAATAACTTGAGTTGTTTTGATGTAAAAACAAAACCTGCCTCATTGTCCATATTTTTGAAACCTATAGTGACAGAATTATGGGACTCGTTGTATCCAGTCTCAACTGGACCACTTCGAGAGTGGTTCAGTTGAGACTGGATACAGTGAGTCCCAAATCCGTTGTCATTGGGTATTCCATGTTATTGGACCACTTCGAGAGTGGTCCAATAACATAGAATACCCAATGACAACGTTTATATTTAAATACAATCCAGAAACTTTCCAAAATTCGCGTCTGCCAATTTTTATTGAAGTTGAATAAGTTAGCCTGATTGATAGTGAAGGAGAAGGAGGGGGGGTCCTGATCAGAAAAAATGGAAGTCTTATCATACTCTTTCCACTTCCAGAAGGTTCCTCTTAAATTACGCTAAACTACCAATCTCAACCATCCAGAAAGGTAGTTATGATCGGTTTCCTGTTTCGTTGGATGAAAAACCCGAGTTTTCCCTGTGGGTGATAAACAATTTCTTTTGCACTCAAAGGACAGAGATTTCACGGCATTTTAGAGATTGAAGAAAAGCAAGATGTAGTGAAGGGGATCACAAATCAGGGGCTCTTAAAAGCACTCTAATAGCGACAGAATTCCTGAACTCGCTGCTTCAAGTCCCAAAGAGGATTACTTCGGGGTTGACAACATGGAACACTTGGTAAATGACACATTCCTTTTAAAATAACAGCCGTGAAATATTTGATTACACCTCGTACACTAGCGGACAAAAATTAAGGTATCCTTGCCCCTTCTCGTCAATATATATTTTTTATTAAAACGGTTAATTGGAACTTATAAAAAAGTTAATGTCTATTACGTAATTTTATATTCAAATTCTTAGTATCCAATTGAAATTCGTGTATATGCATTACAATATGCACTATCTTAAAGCATAGGGAGCTGTACATTTGCTATAGCTTGAGTAAATCAATTCTTTGCATGGTTTTCATTCTGGAGTTTGCATACACAAATTCTTAACGAAAAGTAGGATATGTTTTTCAAGCTACCTTTATCCATACTTTAGAACGCAGAGATTACTACAAATAAATAAATAAAATAAAGCTGCCAGCTGGTTGTGAAAAGAGAGATAGTATCTGATAATTGCATGAAGTATACAGATTCGTCTTCAAAAGGAATAAATAAAAAAGAGGTAAAACGTTAAGAATGTCGAAGAGGTAGGTTTACTCGGAAAAGGTAAGACGAGACATTTCTATTATTATCGAAGTCCTGAAGGAGGAGAGTGATGGGGGAGACGTAAGCGAGGGAGATTGTTACTGTGTTACGCCCACATCGTTCAAAAACTCGATGCCACCAAATAAAAATTCTTCACTGAGAAGAGGAGGAGGTGAAGGTTATTGCGAATCTTTTTTGCTTGTTTGTTTTAGTTTTTTTCTAATTCTCCGACCTGCGTACTTTGATCATCGAATGTCACGGCTAATGCCGCTGTTGGGGTGGAAGGGCAGGAAGGATGAATAACGAAAAAATTATTATCTCGCATATTTGGTAGGGATGTCAAGGTATTCCAAAGCACAACGTAGCAGGTGATTATCAGCCACGGTTTACTCATTCCGCTACTTTTATCTATGATTATGATGCGAAGACGGAATTTAGAGGATCCCTAATTCAATTAACCCCATCGAGTGTCGAGATGCGTTACGTTCCTTCGTTAAGAAAACAAGCCAGTCACCAGACATATGGAGGTCGTTAACGTCCATGACTTATGGTTAAAACGATGCTACTCATCCACCCATACAAACAATAATACGTTGTACTAAAATCTTTTCGTGATCCGTGTGGAACCATCTGACACAAATCTTTTACCCTTTCACATCTCGCTATCAGTGATAGTGAAATGACTTGACATTATTTTCAGAAGCGTCCAGATGGGTGAAGGTTATAAGTGAAATGTCTTCGGAAGGCTACGGTGACTGGTATGACCAAGGGTGGATCCATGGGTGGATCTCCCGCATGAGATAAGTTCCGTTATCCCTGATATCTGATAACCAGAACTGGAAGAAGATAAAATAACTACCTTCTCTAAAATCTACATTGTCTTCTAGGAGGATTCTTTACAAGACGAAGACGTTAATTGCCTTTTTGTGTTATTGCATTGGAAGTCATATTGTTTCATAGAACTGAATCAGCAGTTTATTAGTAAATCTTGTGCTATACGAATTGAATCCAATAAAGGGAATAATGCGAGTATTGTGACAAAAACATTCAAGGTATTTGTGGAGGGGAAGTTTTATAATAAAATATAATAAAGAATATATTAGTTTTATAATAGTATATAATAAAGAATTCTTCTTCTTTTAATAAATGGTAGAAATTTCTGTGGTTGGTTTCAGCAGTTCATGTCTGCCGTTTCAGCAGAGTGGGTCATTTGCAGAGTACAGCAAAGCTGGTGGCTTCTATGAGCTATGGATTGATACTAATACAACTACACCACAGCCAAGACAAGAATTGCACCCCGACGAAGAGATATGTTAGGTGTAGTCTATTTTGAAGTGACGAACCCGAATAAACTGAACAAGTGATCACACCTGATGTCTATTGGCAGAAATTGAACATTTGAGCGCTCCATTGGAACAAAACCGTCCACCCACAATTCTAGCGTGTAAATATTTTCAAAATAGAGGAGCTTCGACGGAAAAAATTGCACAGCTACTGTATTCCCGAGGCCTTTCACCATTGGATTATATATTACCATCTTCCACACGATTGGAGAAGTCTGGGTAGATTCCCGTCGATGACTGGAGGAATTTCTAAAGTCCTTTTTCAATCGAGAATGTAGACGGCTGATCACAGCCAGAAGGTTTCTCTCGTGAGTTATAATGGGATTATCAGTTAGCACAACATGCAAATCGATCCGCGAAGAAGCATTTTAACACAAGGTACAGATATGAGCGAAAAGGCAGTGCCATTAAAAAAATAATAATAACATTTATTGCAAAGCTCACATTATTTTGATGGTTGCAGACTTCGAGGCAGTCAGAAACAAAGTCCCCACCTTCTTTGACTCAAACCCAAGGAATTTTAGATTTCAAAAGCAAGCAGTGAATGGTTACATGATTGCCCGATGCAATAATACCCATAACAGCGACAATGCTAGGGATTTAACATAAAATAACTAATACAGGAAAAATTACACAAAACGTATAATTACAAATTTTACATATAAAATTAATATTAACATGGGAAATGAAAGACCATGAAAAGCGATGAAAAGACGATGGCAGTCATTCGATTGAAGACGAAAGCTGTTCCCTGATGATACATTTTTGTAGGATTTGTCCTCAATGTACTTTTTTGTAGTCCATATCCATTTCCTGGACAGTGTGAAGCATCTCTATGGGCAGGAATATATCGCCTATCCTGAGCCTCCACGCCACAGACTGCAGAAAGGGGAGGGCTTTTAAAGGTTTCGGGGGGGGGAGATCCTCCAATTGCACATCTGCCAAAAACTTGGTATTGACTTCACCCGCTATAATTTTAATTGACATGAGCAAGCAAAGGGCGATTATCCGTTTGGTGACTTTTCTGTAATTTAGAAGTTGGGTGATATCTGAAGTATATGTGAGTGGTGGCAGTTTATGCTTGAAGAAGACCCACCGAAGAAGACAGTACTCATCAGATGCAATGGTTTTTAGCGTGGTTTTCATTTCCGACGCCCAGATTTCTGAACCGCTGAACCGTAGGTGATGATTGGTTGCAGAAACCGTATATGTATCGGAGCGTGTACTCAGGCTCTGTGATATGAAGGAGGTGTTGTTTGGCAAGCCATCTGGATCTGCAGACCTTGTTGTGAATATCTGCAACATGGTGTTTGAAACTGAGTTTGGGGTTGAATATAACGCCGAGATCTCTGTGCTTGGTTACTGGAGTGATAGGGGTTCCGTGGATTTCCAGATTTTAGTTGCGTTGGGTTTGATTTCAGTGAGAATATCAGATTTGTTTGGATTTATCTTAAGAGAAAACAGTGCCAAGTATGTAATCAGATTCTTAAGGCTGTTAATTATGGTTTCAGAAACCGAATCAGGTCGGACGGTCCCGTGTATCCGATAGAGGAGCTTCAAGTCCTCTGCATAACTGATAAATTCTGTTTGCTGGCACAGGAATGGGTGGATAGCAGCCGTAAAGAGGAGCCCTGATAGAACTCCGCCCTGGGGAACACCTACACAAACTTTCCTTCTGAATGATTTTTTTATTCACAGTCAGGTGAAGGACACTGGTTGTAAGTAGCGACTTCAAGAATTCCAGTATATTGCCTTTTATCTGATATCCCTCCTCACAAAGTTGCAGGAGGGGCTGGATGTCTATGCTGTCGAATGCAGACTGGATATCCAGATACACAATTGCCATCTCAGCCCTATCTTGTGGAGCCCCCAGAATGGTGTTGGTGGTTTGCAGCAGGTTGGTAATGGTGGATCTGCGTTTCAAGGCGTAGTGAATGAATAATGATTCACATGGAAGAACCTGGTTGGAAGAAAGCACTTCTCCATGACTTTGAGGAGACATGAGGCTTTCATTATTGGCCTGAATTGTGAAACTGAGGTTGGTCCTTGTGTTTTGGGGATTGGTCGGATAATATATTGGTTCCAGGCGGTTGGGAAACTTTGCGTTGCGAGGATCCCATTAAAGATTCCTAGGAGTGCATCGATGATGAAAACACTAACGCTCTTAAGGATTAATTGTGGGACCCCATCATATCCCGTGAAAGATGTTGGTGGGATATCACTGATGGCCTGGATAAGCTCTCTTTTTGTGATGATGATGGAAGCGAGGACCACGCTAACTGCATATTCTTAAAAAAACAGAACAAACTTTCCATTCAAAATGAGTTGAGTGGTATTGCACTACTACTACAAACTATTATATTCAGGCCACCCGAATAATTAAATTCATCTGCCGTGCTGTGTCTTATGTGTGTTAATTGCGTGTGTTCTATGGTCGATTTGTCTGTTTGCTGGACGAAAACCCCAGTTTCTGGGGAAAAAACCTTGCTTGAGACCGACTAACTCAGCCACGGAGTGAAAAAAGCCCATTAAAGTTCCTCGCGTCATCAACGGGATTAGAATCCGGGCCTTTTCCACCTGGGTGTGAGGAGCACGGTGACGATACCACTGTGCTACCAGCACAGACAGTGGTATTGCACTACCGAGACAAATCGCTGTGAAGGAAAAGTAATTTGTTTAGTTGTGAACGTTAAAATCATTAGGTTAGGTTGGGTGAATGTTAAGCGCCAAGGCTATCAGGCGTCAGGAAAAGCAGTAGTTGGGTTGAATTTACTAAACATGGTCACTTCTGCTGTTTTCAATTTAATGTATTTTATTTTTAACTTATTTCTTATCATTGATGTGAAATGGTATAGCTTTTCTATTACGAAACATACGTCTGGCAGTACGATTAAATTATTGAAGTGTCAAAGAAAAAAAATAGCGTTAGACACTATGGTTATCCTATACTCACTGGCAAAACATTTAGCAACCTTTATTTAATATCTACAAAGTTCACCTTTTGTCCGAATTATTGGACCGTACACGTTGAAGCATGAATTCTGCTAGGTGTCTAAAAGGGAGTCTCGCTCTAGATTTAAGAATCTTCCATCAGGATATTTGTCAGCCGGTATAGAAGTACGAAGCGAACTTTCCTTTTCAACATGTCTCAGACATTCACCAACTGGATTCAGATCTGCAGAATTAGGCAGCCAGGGAAGATGTCGGAAATCTTGGGAATGTTCCTGGAACCATTCAGATACAATTTTTGCACGGTGGACAGTTGCGTTGTCACCTTGAAAGAATTCATTCCAATCCGGGTAAAAACGAAGCATTGCAAGATGAAGCTGGTTCAATACCACAGATTTGGAAGTAAGATGTCTTATAACAGCTTGATTCGTAACAATGAGACAGCCTGGATGCATGGCTTCATTAGGTTTACGTCCCACTTGATCCTGAGAAACTGTAAATCGAGGCAACTCGTTGTGACACAAGTGGCACTGATCAGACTACATGATCTTTTTCCACTGTTCCACCGCCCGAATTTATTAATTTTTTTACAGAAAGAAGTTGCTTTTGTATAGGCACACGACTACCTGTCCCAGATTCTTCAACTCGCATAGCACAGTTCGGTTGGAAATGGGTCTTTTTTGCCTAAATCAAAGAACTTGTGATACTACCATGTGACAGCTAACATTTGCATACCGTACGTACATTTAATTATTTATTGAAGGTATTCGTAAAAGGTTTCTAATTTTTTGGCCCATAACTGCATTTCACCAATCAAGTCAGATTTCCTATTGAATTATTACTGAACTTAGCAAGCACGCACATTTCTTATCCTACAGTTGATTTTGCTAAGATCCTGATAAAGTTAAATTTGTTACTCACATACTAAGCGTTAGTCATTGAATGGTTTCAATGGAATTCACAGTTTAATGTTCTTAATATTAAGTTACCTTCCAACTTCTCCTTAATATGGCAGTTAAATCATATTAAATTTCTGCCTGGCGCACTTCATGTGCATCATGGGAACTGAATTCACTTTAAGCAATGTCCTCTTCTGACTAGACGCCATTTGAAGCAACTGCGAAGCTCAGCGAAAGTCCAATGTTACGCCTCTTGGTTCCTTTCACATTCTCACGTATTTCAATATGGTTTTAGTTTACACAATGGAGAACCACGAGGGAGAAGTTCCACTTTTTTTTTTTCCTCAGGAAATTCAGAGTTTAAATTTTTTAGTTTCTTCACGTGGTTTTCATTTATCTTTCAACGCTTCAATGATTTACAGTAAGGAGGTAAGTTTCGTAATATAAGCTATGCTATTTCAAACTAATGTCATAATTTCCCGAAACTTAAAGCCAATGCTATAAAAATTGTCTTTATTTCATTTCATTTTTTTTTTTTTTTGAAAATAGACATTAGGCTTCTATAAAAATTTATCAAATAATATTCTCGAAAAATAAAATCTTTTTTGTAATTTAGGGTTCTATAGAGTTCAGATTTACTGCAAGGTCTGTGTCTTGGAAGGCAGGCCTTCTGGAAAACAGGGTAACACCAATGGGCCAGCCACCTAAACGGTGTGATCCCTTCAGATGATTCACACGGAACGTGCAATTTATATTTCTGATGAGCACTTTACGATTCTGAGAATATTTTCTAGCATAATGTACGAGGGGTGATCATTTAATTCGCGGACTGGTGCAAAATTTTATGTTCATCGCGCGAATTTTCTATAAATGCTGCTGGAGGCGCTCATCTTGATTGCTGCAGACTGTGTACGCATGTCAGTACTTGTCGAACTAGTGTTGCGTGAAGAGTTTTTTAGCCGCGTGTCACTGATGATCGTTTTGAAGCAAGTATCATGTCGGACATACAGATTGAACAGCGATATATGATTCGTTATTGGGTCAGTCGAGGCTTAAATGCATCGGAAACAGTTAACTTGGTAGGATGGCCATATTCCGGTGTGAAGTGGTTTCTCATCAAGATAATGCCAGTCCCTCATACGGCTAATATTGCGCAGGCAGTGATCACTGCCATAGGTGCTGAGGTTCTGCTATATCCCCCTTATTCACCCGACTTAGCCACATGTGATTTCTTCCTGTTTCCACGTCTGAAGAAAGCTCTGAAAGGAAAGCGTTTCGCGTCCAACACAACGACGATGGATAAAGTGTGTAAAATTCGAGGGAGAGTATTTCTAGTAGGAGAAATTCACAGAAGATTCAGATGATGACAATTAAGATAAGATCTTCCACCAGTCCTAGAATTAAATGATCTCCCCTCGTAGTATTGTCAGATGTAGTCGAGAGGTCAGCGCAAGGGTTTTGTAGCGCACGCTACAGTTAACGGAATTTCGAACCAACGTGACTGCTAAAGATGGTAATGACTTTATTCATTGTCGAAATTGCTAGGTGTAAACTCCTCTGTGCTATGCAATAATGCTGAGTATAAAAAGAACGCTTTAATCAATGATCTACACTGGTAGTATTGCTAACGTTTTATTTATTTTTTTCGTATTCCTAGCGTTGATGTTGCAAGGTTGGTATACAATGAAAAATACAATTTAATGTTTAATTCGAGGAGACAGCTTGGTCTCCTCCATTCAAACACTACTCTCTCTTCGAATGAAAACAAACAAACTAGATGCTTTTTTGTTCGTTCTGAAAACTAGAGGTCAATTCTTGTTGTCAATTTTCTTCCTCTTGTTTTTCTTTCTTTTTTAAAGATTTATTTTGACTTCTTATATTTCCTTGTTGTCCATCTCGTTTGTTCTCACTCTCTCTCTCTCTGCGTCATCTACACATAAACAAACATTTCATTTTTACCTGTTCGGACCATCAATCATCATTCTCTACGTTACGCCTCAATGAGAACAAGTAAAGACCTTTAGAACTCAATAACCATGAAGGAACTGTTATTTTCTTCACAACGATTTTGAGCTACGAATTCTCGCATGTATTTACAAAATGAAATCTGATAGTTGCTCTCGTATTTCATTCCACAGTGAAAAGAAAGAAAAAAAGGGCGAGTGGTTTGGTTTATCAGACGAAGAACTGCTCAGTTACTAAAACTCCAAGGTCCGTAAAAGGCCAAGATGCTGTGGGGCTAAGAAAGAGCAAGGGAGGGCTGTAACCGGCAGTAACGGCGAACTCTTCTGTATCGTGATGTTGCACCAACTGGGACTGACTACAGTTATTGCACGGTGAACCGCAGTTCGACCGACCTTTAACATCAATTTATGGTTTCGCTGAAACTCTCGACCACTGTTGTGACTATGAATTAAGAGAAAAATGCGTCTCGGAGGGAGGCGCAAAGATTTCAAAGAACAGAAAGGGGATCGACACCACCTCACAATCGGACCATAACCAGCACGTGCCGCGGCGGCTTTCCAAAGAGAAAGTGGTCACACCCACCTTTGCACTGTCAGCTGCTGACTGATCCGTTAATGTTGACCGTTGTCAGATGGAGTTCAATTTACTGAGCTGTGAGTATATCAAAGGAAAATTCCGCGCCTACAGACTAACGAATTACTAAAGCTCCTTTGGGGGACTTTTTAAGCTCCAATGTAAGATGAAACAAAACGGGAATAGGCGATCAGGTTGTTGGAATGGGAAAACAATATTACAATGTCCAAATTTTAAGCAACAGTTCTTGCATGAAATATTGAAGAAAGGAAGAAATTAGCCATGTTCAGGTCTCGAAACGTGATTAATCTTTAATTTTGAAGGGTAGTATATACATTTTGACTACGCTATAGGGAAGGGTAAATTATTTATAGAAAGGGCTTATAGTACCGATTAGTCTGTCCTTAAAATATAATGACAAAATTACTAAACGCATACGAATAATTTATGTATAATTTTTTTTATATTTTAAGTATAATTGTTTTAGATCATTACTAAAATTATAAGTATAATATATGGCTTATAGCACCGATTGTTATTTTGACAAAATAATGTATAGAAATTTAGTTATTAATTAAATAAACTATCTTAATAGTCACGTGGTATAAGAGTGGTCATTACTAAGAGTATATTCTATGGAAAATCACTTTTTTTTTTTTTTTTTTTTTTTTTTTTTGGTAGTTGTTGGCGCATCGGCTTCTGTGGCCATAGTGCACCTCCCAAGGTTTTTGCAGTACTTTGATCCAAGCCCGAGGCGGGATTCGAACCCGCGACCTTTGGGTTGCCAGGCAGGCACTTTACCCACCTGCCTAACCCGGTCGGCGGAAAATCACTACTTGATGTCCTTTCCCAATTATATTAGATCTACTCGGGTAACAAAAAAAAAAGCACATCTGACCCCTTTGTCTTTTATGGTCAGTGTGATCATCCCGAACTAGATACAAGTATAATCGCCCATCAGAGCTTCTCACCTTTCTTGGTCCTCTTCTCCTTTGACTGCATGTCCTGGTAGAATCGCTTCTACTCCATGCTCTTCACTAACATCGCCCACACTAGAATGCAAGTAATACAGCCTGATTGATATTTTGCATTCCATTTTCCCGCAATTTTCAATCAATTTCTCAAATAGTTCTTTGGAATTTCAGCTCGTAAGGTGACGAAAATCGCTATTCACTACAAGGCAAAACGACTGCCACGCATTTCGCTCAGCATCAGTCATTTTGTCTTCCAGTTCTCGGGAATCCAACATCTGCTTAACTTGTCGACCAATAAATGTCACCATTTTAAGCAACTCTCCATCTGCCTGGATAATAGGCACCGTGCACGATGGGTCCATGGACTCGTGTTGCTTGCGCCACACACAGCGGCGTCGAATGAGTCCAGGTATTTGGACTCATCCAACTAACACACTCGTTTCCAGTCTCCCAGTGTCCAACCAACACCACAGCATTTGCACAGTGACCTTACCACGAACATCCTTGCGTAAACCTTTACTGTTCTGTCGGTGGGAGGTGGTTTGGCCCGTTCGATACCATTCCTTGTACACCTTAACGACAGTGGGCCATGAGCAATCGGCATGACATGCCGTTTCTAATATGGAAGCACCCGAGGCACGAGCTCCTACAATAATACCCTTTTGAAACTACGTGATAACTTAGCTACGTCCCATAATTGCTACTTCATCACTTTTACTTTCTTTCACGACCAGATGCAAATAGACCAGATACTGCTATGCGGCACAGTCCATTACGAAAGGAGGTGTTCATAATTCACTGATCACTGAGTGTATAAATGTCGTAAAAACACAAAATATTCAGTTCGATAAAATATTGACATTAGAGGACAAGCAGTGATACCTTTGGATTCAGCACACAAAATACATATAAGAAACAATTAAATATAAACAATTTTTTTTATCATAAAGTGAAGTGGAAAGCATGCTGGTAATTTGAAAAATTTCAAAGATTCTGCTGCATTGTTAGATAGATATATGGAACGACTGCTATTTAGAACAAATTAAATATGTAATGCATTCTCTGCTAATCAGGAAATTAAGTTCTGTTGCCCACTTTGTTTGCAGATTCCAATGGGAATGAGCAGGCACACAAAGAGTTCTTTATGTGATTTTATGACACGCAACTGGCCTTATATGCTACAGAGAACAGCGAGTTGTTGGAAAAGTTATATAGTTACAGCTAATTAAGCAATTTTCTCAGTTAAATCCAAGTATAATGTAAATTTTATTCTAAATCGAAGTTTGTGCAACTTAGACCGTTGCTGGAATGGAAACAATTAATTAGAAAACACTCCACACCAACAATAAGGTCTCAAACCAACGAGCTATCTTAATGAACACCAAACAATGCAGCTACAAGACACTGTTTGTTTAAGGCAGAATAATAACTGTGATTATATCGGTGCTACTTCCAACATAGATGAGCTTAGTGAAACTACCAGTCAGTATAGTGGTTAAATACAAGATTCAAATTATGTTAGATTAGTCGTTTGTACATGGCAAGAGTCGAAATTGCCAGAGAGATTCTACGTTTATTTATCAGTTATATCTTCTAGATGTGCGCAGTACTTAATTCAAAACAATGGCCTGACATGAGTTCTTTTCCACGAATGCATCCATTTCAAATATATCTCATTGGATTTAGACACCTCCCCTGGTAAAGTTACGCACACGAAATAAATTTGACAAAATTCGCTATTGGTTTCAGCTATATATGTATGTGTATTTATTTACAAACAAGAACAAACACATAGCAGGTGATAATCCGATATTGCTGGTATAATTGGCTTAATGTAAGTTTGGAATTTTAATGCAAATGATTTCTTTAAATTAAATACTTTTGGAAGAAAGGTGAGATACATCTAAAATACCGTAACATTGTATTAGTAATGAATTCAGTTGTGGTATCTTGCAGTCCTCGTGGGTTAGTTCAGTTTTAGAATTTCCGTCCTCCCACACCGGGTGGAAAACACCTGAGTTCGAATCCTGTCGATGACGTGAGGAATTTTTATGTGCCTTTTTCACAATCTGGCTGAGTTAGTTGGTCTCAGAAAGGGTAGCGTGGTTTTTCATCCAGCAAACAGAAAGTCGACCTTGGTCACCGATTCTCTCCCTCCCCTACTACTAATGAATCCACTTTCTAATCTGAGTTAGCCGTATAACGATATAAAAGCATTAATTTCTTTTAATTATTAAAATTAAAATAATTAAAAAATAGCGAATATTATTGGGAAATTTTTTAGGTCACAAAAGGCGCCTTGGAAGACGCTAATAGGCGCCATTCCATCGACCGGCGGTGGAGATCAATGGTTTAGACGTAGTATATGGAAAATCTTTAACCCTTAACAATGGAGAAAGCGAAACAAAAGATCAAAAAGTCGATCTTCAGACCTTTAGAAATAGTGCCTATAAGCTATTGTCACTCCACCAAGGACAAAGTTATTATTCTTATCTATTTGTTTTGGTGAATCTAAGTGTTTCGGGATGTGCTCAGGGAACTATTCATTATTTCAAGCCATTGAAATATCGCCGATAACGAAGATAGAATTCATTAGAGGAAACTTCTGAGTTTTGTTCTGAGGATGTTCACCTGGCAATTAGCTTGCAAATACATTTTCCTCTTTTTCAGATGGAATTAGAGGATGTGATTAAATTCAAAATATCGTAGACATCACGGGAAGTTCCTCACGAATAACTGCATCAGTTAAGTCAGAGGTATCTTATTACTGACTGCTATGGCTACTTTAGCAAAAACTGGCGTAATTTTTATTTAAAAACATTAACGCTTTGCAAATAACTAGGGGGAAAAAAAACAGGTTGTTAAAGTCGCTCATTTGGCTTCTCACTCCTTATTAAGGCTATGACAGTGAAGACCTGTTGAGTGACTTGGGTCGCCTGCTATAATTATAATACAAGATGGAAATATTCACCAAAATGGATCGAATCCATGATAATTGCCCTCGTGGATAGTACAGTTGATAGAATCGCTGTCCTCCCACACCGGGTGGAAAAGACTTGAGTTTGAGTATCATCGATGTTGTGAAGGATTTCTTTGAGTCTTTTTCACAACGTGGCTGAATTGATCTCAAACGAGAATAGCATGTTTTTTTCTCCCGGAAACTCGGGTTTCGTCCAGCAAACAGAAAATCCACCACGCAATTTACGGACAATAGACAAAGAGCAATATGGCCTTAGTCGCCGATGCTCCTAAAACTCTACAACAACAACAACAACCTTGAATATTCATGGTGGTGTTCGTCTATACCTAGCCACTTGCGTCATGTAACTGTTCAGACACATTTCAACATTAAAAGATGATTACTAGTCTCAGTTTCTGTACAGTTTTTAATCTCGGTGGCCTAACTGGAATTGCTGCAACTTTTGGCTTCGGGGCTTTCTAAAGAAAAGTCTCATCCTTGGTAATACTGATCATGACAGGCTTGAAAGCAAGCATCACACGCACACATAATGCATGTCAAGCAGAGTCAGCAGTGACGCCAATCAAACATTTTTGGTTGTCGTGCTTTTAATTTTTTTTCCAATTTTTTTTCTATTTTGATTTAACTATCTGTCAATTTTAACGTTAGATAATATATCATCTTTTTATATATAAAAAAATTTGTCTTCTGGTCATAAAATTATATTAAGATTAGATGTGACCCGGCTTGGAAAAGCGAGTGCAGAATTAAAATTTCGAATGAAAAAAAAAACAAAAGAAAAACCGATTAATTTCTTAATCCACGCGCTGTTGTTTGATGACAAACTGATATCAGTCAATTCATTTATTTGCAGGAAATTGCACTTGGCAAAATGAATGATTGTTATAAGAAACTCACTGAGTCTGCACCTGCAAAACTTACTAATAAAGGAGTGTGTGAAAAAAACTCAATAAGAGAGAGTTCAAAATATTATTGTGGAGAACAGATATTATAATAAACGAGGAAGATGTATGTTTGGAAAGAATACCTGCTGAGTACAAGCATTTTTTATGTGACTAATCAATTGATATTTCAATTTAAATTTCAATCAACACGCATAAATAATGGAGTCCTTAGTGATCCTTTTAATATGGACTAGAATAGAAAGGTACTTAGAAGAATCAGACGGGCCTTGCCTTCTCTAGTGCCTCGTAAGGCGTTGCACTGTGTTGTTTTGGATTCACATCGAGGCAATAAGGCCACAAAGATTCATTATATATAGGATGTTTTCTAACCTGTGGATCATACTTTAAGGATAGATTCAGGAACTGAAAATAAGAGAAAATTTTATATAAACCTGTTTGATTCTGAACGGTTATGACGCTATGGCTGTTCGAATTTCAAACAGCCTCCATGGAGTTTTTAGTGGTAAAAAAAAACATTGAAAGTTCAGGTTTTTGGTTTGGAATTCCATCAGTCATCTTCACAGAAGATGACTGATGAAATTATGATTTTTTTATGTGTTTATATCTAATTCAATGTATAACTAACTGGTGTGGGAACTTTAGACAAAAATTGTAATAAAACTGTTATGTTTAAACCAAAGTTTTATTTCCCTACGCAACTGGTGTCAAGTTCCTCATTACATTAAGAAAAACTAACTATACCAAGACAATCATCAACGAAACATAAACCAGTATTTGAGAACTTCAAACGCACCTCCTTCTATTGGTCTAAATGAGAGATGGCAAACTAATTGGACGTGCACCACAAGTGGCACGTATAGAAATTAGGTGGCCAAGTGAGATGGATTTCAGAAAGTGTATTACCTGATGCATATACAACACACCCAACATGGCTGCACCAGGGGCCGCTCAATAATAATAACTACCCCTAATCTTCTCACTATCTGGCAGCAGGTTCTAGAAATTGTTGATCACGGAGGACAGGTTGATGTGGTCGACACAGACCTTAATAAGGTTTTTGACAATGTTCCGCACAATCAGCTTGCTAAAAACACTAAGCCACTATGAATACTTGACCCTCTGCTATCCTGGTTGATGAGTTATATTTCATCTCGAAAACATAGGGTGATCATTGGACAGGAATTCTCAATACATATTCAATGCTTCAGCTACAATATTCGGTAAATGAATAGCCTACGTAATATGTATTAGAAAAGAAATAATAATTTCCAGATTTCTGTTGTCCCGATTTTAATAAAATTTGGAAAGGATCGACAAATCTTTTTAGAAGCCTCAAATGTAAAATTTCATAAAAATCCGTTCACTAGAAATCCAGTTGTTACATGTGGATAGACGGACGGGCATGGTGAAGACGTATTACATGTATGCTAACGTGCCTAAAAGTGATAGGCGATTCAAGTTAGCAAAATATACGCTGTGCTGCCACTTTATCAGATACACTTACCTAGTAGCGTGTTAAGCCTCCTTTTACCTTCAAAACAGCCTGAATTCGTCTAGGCATGGATTGAAGAAGATGCTGAAAACGTTGTGCAGGAATGGAGTACCATGCAGACATGAGTGTGTCACGCAGTTCCTTGAGATTCGACGGAGGTGTAGGCCTGCAGCGAACAGCCCTTTCCAGCTCATCCCAAAGATGTTCAATAGTATTGAGATCCGCGGACTGAGCGGGTCCCTACAGCAAAGAAAAGTCATTGTTATGTTCCTGGAACCATTCCATAGTGATTCGGGCTTTGTGCACCGGCGCATTATCTTGTGGAAGTAACCATTTGACTGAGGATAAACTGTCAACATGAACTGATGCACTTGGTCAGCAACGATGTTTAGGTACGATGCGGCATTCAGACGTGAATCTATGAGTATCAATGGACCCAACGTGTGCCAACAAAACATTACTCACACCATAACACTGCCTCCCACCTTGCACAGTAGTCGTCAGACATGACGGGTCTATGGATTCATGTTGTTTTCGCCAAAGTCTGAGCCTTCCATCAACATGATGCACCAGGAACTTCGACTCGTCAGAGCAAGCAACTGTTTTCCATTCCTCGATAGTCCAGTGCTGGTGTTGCTGTGCCCACAGGAGGCGTGCTCTCTTGTTCTTCATCGATAACAAAGGTACGCGATGTGGCCGTCGGCTGTTGTAGCCCATTCGCGACAAAGTGCGACTAGTGGTCCGTTGCGATATTTTGTTCTGCGCACTAAGGTTGTATTCTGACGTGATGCGCGACATTGTGGCCCGTCTGTTTGCTTGCACAGTTCTAGCCATCCTCCTCTGACCTCTCTCATCAACAAGCGATTTTCTTCCACAGGAGTGCCGTTGAGAGGATGTTCTCTGTTCGTTGTACCATTCTCGATAGTAAGTAAGTAAGCTGCAGCCATTATCAACCCACTGCAGGATGGAAGCCTCCTCAACAATTCATGCTGAGGAAAGCGGACCATAAATCTACCACGCTGGTCCACTGCGGGTTGGCAGATCGACCGTATTTAGCAGTCAGGGGCTTGAACCCCGGTCTATTCAAAGAGCGTGTGCTACTGTACTCCCGCTCCTGACCACTCGACTACGGAGACTCGATACACCCTTGAAACTGTGGTGCGTGAAAAGTTCAGGAGAACTGCCGTTTCAGAGATGCTTTGTCCAGCTCGTCTTGCACCTACTACCATGCCACGTTCGAAGTCCGTTAGATCACTCCTTTTACCCATTCTTGCTATGGTTTGTACGCTTAACTGATACTAGAAAGGTTGTTCTGCTGCATTTATATCCACAACTGTGGTCATGTGAGTTGCAACGTTGTGGGACAAACCATTTTTGTGCACAGCTGGTGTGTACCTAATAAAGTGGCAGCCCAGTGTATGTTGCATCACTTAGCTATGTAGCTTAATAGACAAATAAAATGTAAAATAATCTAGGGAAATAGTTTATGAATAATACAAAATACATAGACACACAATTACTGTAATATTAATTCAAGATGTCAAAAAAATAAAGAAGAAATAATAAAAACGGGCTGTAATTAAGGGCCGGGTAAGGTAAGGAAAAAAACGTTATTTAAAATTACTTTCAAGATAAAATCTTTAAATCATTAACAAGAAAAACAAAGTACAGTTATTCAGTCAGCAAGTGATGAACTGTAGTGTTCTGAAATTCATATCTTTGAAATTTCAACCCAGAAAAATTGGATGGAATCACTTTGCAAATGCACAACCATTAAGTTTTATTCCTTTTTTCAAACTATCCGGTATTTTATAATGCAGGACTTCAGTCCATTTGCTATAGGCCACAGAAATATCTTGCACTGACCACATTTCGAATAAATAGCAGTATATTTCTCATTCGCGAAGTGCTGCTCATCCGAAAATGTAGTCCAGGGGAAGGAACTCATTGCGATAACAGCGTAATACGAAAGTCTTGGAAGAACCTATTTGTTCTTTCAGAAATGTTATCAAGATCAGACACTTCCAGCATAATAAATAATTTCTAAAAAAAAGAAAAAAGAAATTTATACTCCAGTGAATCCCAACTGTTTGCAATTTCAGTGTAACTGTTTTGGCAGCCATCTACTAGAAACCCAGTTATCAATGGACTATGCGCATTTTTGTGGAAGAATGCACTCAGCTCTCAATGTTGTGCATATTTACCTCTGCGTACGTTACAGACCACGAAAAGTCGTGCATTCTAATTACATACCTTCATAAAGATAATAAAAATTCCGAATGATAAAGAAAGGAAGAAGAAGGAAAGGATTAACCGTCCACAACAGAAATTAATTAACTATTTGTACTTTTGCAGAAATGATAAAAAGTTTGATTCAGAAGATAAAATTAAGCTTCGTTCTTATTCTGATGCGTTCTAACTGGTTAAAAAAATAAGAGAAATGAGAAATTTTAATTTATAATGTGACCCACAGTTAATATAGTAATCAATGATTACATTTCAGATAAAATTACCAACTGATTTAAAAAATAATAAAATAACTCGGCAAATGCACATGTAAAGGAAGGAAATCCTACAAAATTGTCAAAGAACTTGCAAATGAAAATAAATAAATTTTCTATTTATACTCCGGACGGACACATGCGATCAGAGGAGTTTACAAGATAGAAAGGATACGAGAACATCACAATATTTATCATTGATGTGGGCTAGAACCACAGTCGGGTACATTGAAACAACAGTCTGTCCACCACTTTTGTACTGGAACACATCAAACTAGTTTCCTTCAGGGTATTGACTTTTCAAGTGGGCCTTCCTTCCACGAGCTCAATTTACCATCCCAGCTCTGGACCACAGCCATGGTTAACACTTTTAACATTTCGTGTTCTTCGTAGCTTATCGAAGAAAGGCAATTCTTCTTAACAGTAAAACTGAATTCATCATGAGCAGACAAATTATTAAAACAAACTAAACTGGGAAGAGATTTAAACCACCAAAAAAATTCCTCATTAATTCCACAAATTACAGGGTCCCAATTTCAGTGATGTCCATTTTCGCTTAAAATCTGCCCAGCTTCACTTTATTTTTGTGACAGAATTTCAATTATCGGTTACCTCAACGTCTGGTCATCTCAACTACCATAATTATCTTCTATATGATTCCTTTCGCTTCAAAGGTGGTGTTGTGCCTATACCCGCTCTTATATTCATTGTCAAACATTTCCTCATCTCCTCTGGCTTGAAACTCTATTCCATCTTGTCAAATCAATCTGATGCCTCTATCGCTCTGTCAACTCAACTAATCACCCGGAACTTTTTGATTTCCAGCCTTTTACAACGTCTCTTACATAGTTCAGTTTCTGTAGCACTGTTTTTCTATAGCTACTTCCAGGGGCACTGTTCTTTGCGTGTTGCAACCAATTTCTTTTTCTTCTCCTCATTTATCTCTTCAACTTCTGCTCTCTGGAAAACTTTCCTTCACATGTATTTCCCGAATATTATCATCTACGAAACACACAAATGTTTCTTCAGATTTCTTAATAAGAAGTAATCACTGGGGCCAGGTCTGGACTTTGGAGGGGTGGGTGGGTGGTTTAACTTCTGGACTACGCAACCTTTCAGAGCAGCAATTGCTTTATGGGAATTATGTAGTATCATGAAAGAACAGTGCCATGAAAAACAGCACCTCGTGACAATCTTCCTCTTCTCTGTTCCATCATGGCCTCTCTTAAATTTTTCAGAACAGCAGCATAGGCATCTCCAGTGATTGTTTTCTTATGTAACGTGTCGTCTATCAAAAGAATTTCTTCAATTTCGCAGAAAATGGTGGCTATTATTACAATTGTGGTTACAATTCAATTCTTATAAGAAACTTTTGTGGATCTGCATCATGCATGTGTAAATGTTTCTCACCAATTTGAGCTCTGCACTATTTCTGAAGAAGTTTGAGAATTCTAGGCTGTTGTTGTTGTTGCGATAGTCGTCCCGAGAGGGGGAGGTCACCTTCTTTGGATTAACTTAATTTAAACTGGTATTCACAAAGAGCAGCATCACCATATGCAACTTTCATGCGTTCATTAATAACATTTGGTCCATTCCTTCTTATCAAAAATGTAATCCCCCAGCTCAATGTTTCCTTTTGGGTTGGAGAATTCTTGGTACCCAGCGAGAACTGACCTCTGACACAGCCAAATGTTCATGGAAGATAGTCAATGTTGATTTTAAAAAATATTACATTTTCTGGAAATCATAAATACCTTAATACGTGTGTCCTATATACCAAGTCTTTAGTTTTTGGCACATTTCTGGAGTTGTCACTTGCGATGGTTGTCCCCAGCGGGGGAGGTAATCTTCTATGGATTAATCCCATTTCAACTGGAATTCAGAAAGCGCAGCATCGCCAGAATGCAGCTTACATGAGTTCATTTATTCCCTTCTTTTATCAAAAATTTGATCGTGGCGCGCTACCCCAGTTCCATGTTTTCCTTTTGGGTTGGATACTTTAAATCTTTTCTGTTGTTTTGTACTTCACCGTATTGGGTAGACCTTAATATACAAATATTTGAGAGTACAGTAAAACTACAAGTTTTTAATACGTATATCACGCATATTTATAGTCAAGTTAGAAAACTTATTGATACATACAAGATGTCTTATACCCATTAAGCAATGATCTTTACAACAAACCTCTCGTTATAGACCGAAGGCAATGATGTACTTTTACTCTAACTATGATGCTGCAGCTATGAAGCAGGATTTCTTCCTCCTTCTTGCTATGATAGAGACTCACTGCACTTCAAGCAACTACAGTTCAAGGTAAGGTATTGACAGAATTCGTCATTATCGGCTCCACCACAGTTTCTGTGGTAAAATTTTGAGGTACTCACCTTGAACCGGAAACTGTGCACTATTGCAATGAAAATCTCACTGGTACTTCCTCCTTCTGACGTCAATGGCAACTATCATGGGTGTTCTACGATGGGAGAGGTATAAGGATGACAACAACAACAAAAGCTTGAGCGTTAGCCTTCGTATATTAAGAAAACGGACGGTACCATGGTGGGACATTAAAACTTTATTACAAGGAAAGTGGGGGTTAATCCTGCCAAATTATTTGGGAGCGAACGTCTAATCCTGCGTAGTCTTCCTTTTGCTTTTGTTTCCTGTTGTAGTTAACGCTGCTCTTGTGTGACAGGGAACATAATACAATATTTATGGACCTGTTTAGGAAGCGTGACGTCATCACACCTCGCTGGTTTAAAGAATGCAGAACGAATTACGGCAGATCAGAATCATCACTTAAGATTTTTGTTTCTTTTAAAGAGGGGCGTGAAGTAATTTAGAGTGGTATTTTGGTATCATCGAGACCCAAGGAAACCAGTTTATAATGCAAGTAGAATGGAAATTTAAACCTTGTTGACCTCCCTAATGAGTTCCCTATTATCGGTTAAATATACCCTTGCCTCCCTTTTGCACATCTTAATATGATTGGTAAATGTGAGCAAACAGCGATTGAGACGTAAAAGAGATAATGAAATGGAGATGGCGATGGGTGGTACGCGTGAAATATTCATATATCGCTCATGCGCACACGTATTCATACGCAGGGAACATGAATTGAGAGAGAGAGAGAGAGAGAGAGAGAGAGAGAGAGAGAGAGAGATAATATTTTGCAAGTTTACAACATGCATAAAACTCATGCCAACGAAAAAGAAAAGGATTGATCAAAGTCAGTCAGAGATCATGGATGAGGCTATCATAGACAACATTCATAGAAGCAGCAATAGTGTAGATTTGGTGCTTTTCTTGCTTCTTTACCTAACCTGGAAGATTTAGGAGCATTGAGATAAACAACAGGGTGTTTACTGTTACGCATCCCAGTAAAGTTATCTGCAAAGAATACAGAACAAATAAAATGAAAATACAATAGATACACGTATAGAAGGGAAGATTGAAAGGTTTCTAGCCTTTCACAGAAAGAATGCTGTAAAGTTGTGAAAACCCATTTATTTTACAGTATTGTCACTGTCGAATTTCTGTCCTTTTAAGTCCTTTTTGAGATGTAGAAATAGAAAATAGTCCGATGGAGTCGAATCCGGTGAGTAGGGCGGATGTTGTAATAGCTCGAACCCACAGACACACAATGTTGCCTCTGTTTGCGTTGAAGTGTTCACTTCGACTCTGAAACAAAATAACTGTGGACGAAACATGGTTGCAAACATACCACCTTCAAACCTGAGCTCTATTAGTTTCACAATCTCTTGACAATATCTCACTCTTTCCCAATTCTGATCGGTATTCAGTGATTTAGGGACCCACCTCGAAAAGACCTTTTTCATTCCCATAACATTCACCACAATATTCTGAGCTCGCTCATGTAGACATGTAGACATGTATAGTATCTTATGTAGGACGGCACCTGAACGAAAGTTCATCTCCGTCTTTGTACACTGTGATGGTTACAGAAAGCACTGTAACAGGCCAGAAATGTGTGTAACGTTATGTTCGTGCAGTGTGTGTGTGTTGTTGTGTTGTTTAGTTGTTTCTGGCCGTTTTGTCACCAGGCAGGCGATCACCTGGAAAGCCTGCCCAGTGTCCGTCTACACCACGGGGAGGTAGGCCACAACTGCGCAAGAACCATGGCCAACCTCAACAGTCACGTACTGAATGTCCAAAGAGGATTTGGAGCCATTCAAAAGAACCCCGCGCCAGCAAGCCGGCAACAGCGCGCGCACGCACACACACACACACACACACACACACACACACACACACACACACACACACACACACACACACACACACACACACACACACACACTCCCAGGAGAAAGGACAGCAGAAGACGAAGAAATAAGGATGAGAATAGCATAAAGTAAAAAAAAAAAAAAAAATAAAAATAAAAATAAAATCTTTATCCATTTCTTGCCCACATCTGTATGCAGTGCTGCCCAAAGTGGTCCACAAAGAGAAAAGGTGTATTGTCAAACAGAAGTTGTAATGTCATTCAATCATGATCGGCAGGAACAAGTTCTAGATATAATTCTGAATTCTGTTAATCTGGAGTGGTGTCAGAAGTCTCTGGTAGATGACGGTATCACTGAGCAGAGGTTTAGTTGAAGAGAGTCTTGATAAAGGATGAGTCAGAGAAGTGCAGCATCTGTCAAAATCTTTGTGTGTTCTTGAAAGCCACAACAATTTTGTATATGACGTCATCAGGACGACGAGGCAGCGCACAGTTGTATTATGATTTATGATGCATTTTCAGTTTCATTTCTTGAATTAACATTGAGGTTGAGAGCCTTCCTGCGATTAAAAGCAGCATTGCAGAAGGTTTGAAGGGCCTGGAAATTGTTGACAGAAATGAGTATCTTCTCACCTCCGGGACACAAGTTTGGTACTGTTGCCTTAAGAGCCGATCTTAGATCATCGTAAATGGAGCATTCAAAAAGTACGTGAGGAGAGTCTTCCGGTAGCCCACATCGACAGGAGACTGTATTGGAAAGTCTGAATTGGTAGAGTTTTGCGTTAAGCGAACCATGCCCAGTTAGTATGTAGGAGGTAAACAGTGAGGGTGAAAACCATTTTCTGGTGGATGATGCAAGTAGTGCAGTTACGTCGGGAACGAAGTTTTTGGTGATAGCTCCTTTTTCGGTAGAATTCCATCTATTCTGCCAGGTATTCACTAACAAATTCCAGCATCTGGTTCGCTCAGTTTTGGGATCAGTCTGAGGGTTAACAATGATTCCCTGAGATTCCACGGAAATGCCTTTGCGGATGTAAAAGCAAAGCCCTCTAAACACAACATGCAAGTCAAGTGGTATGGTGCCTGCAAGAGTCTGTAAAGCTGGAGTTGATACTGTTCGGCAAACGTGAAGTAGGCTGAGGAGAAAGCAACGTTGAATAGTGGATAACTTGGTTTGTACTGTTTTGAGTGCAGTACGTCTAAACCAAAGGCTGGCAGCGTAGGTTGTAATTGGGATTATGGCAGCATTGTAAAATAGATGTAGGGTTTTAGTGTTCAGTCCCCAGTCATGTCTGGTAATTTGGAGCAGCATCGCGGTAAAACTCTTAACTTTGACAGACAGATGTTGAATATGCTCAGTAAAGGAAAAGCGGTCGTCGATGATGACTCCTAAAAATTTGGTGCTTCGGACAAGTGGAAGTGATTTCTTGTCAAGTTTTACAACTGGTGGTCTGCGATAGTCTAATTTGTGTTTAAAAATCATGATCTTCGATTTTGTTGGGGATAATTTTAATTTGTTCTTAGAGGACCAGGACGATAGTTCAAAGAGTACTTTATTGGCATAGAGTTCTAATTCAGATCTTGAGTTTCCATTCACTAAAATGATAATGTCATCTGCATACGCAAGTTGTCGCACATTTTGAAATTCAGGAGTCCTAAGCAGCCAATCATCGAGAACTAGGTTCCAAATCAAGGGACCTAAAATAGATCCTTGGGGGCAACCACGGGAGACAGATCTGTTAATCTTCGTGCTTTTAGTGATGACGGTGACGGTGCGATCAGCAAAATAGTTTCTAACAAGTTTATAAAGCTGAAGAGAGCAGTGATTGGAACGGAGTCTGCTGAGGGCACTTTCCCACCATAAATTATCAAAAGCGCCCTCAAAATCGATAAAGATTGCCATAACGTACTTGGAAGTGGAGCAGTCAATGAGGTGGTGGAGTTCTAATAAGGCGTCTTCGCATCCAAGCCCTTGCCTAAATCCGTATTGAAGAGAGGATGTGAAGCTTGTGGCTCCCTGCAGTGTGGTTATTTTATTGGCAATTAATCTCTCTAACACTTTTCCCAGGTGAGAGAGCAAGGCTATGGGGCGGTAGGATCTCGCATTATCTAGTGGCTTACCAGGTTTATGTAAAATCTTAAGAATGGCGTGTTTCCACGGTTTGGGAAACGTTCCAGTATTTAAGCAGTTGTTGAATAATTTAAGTAGAACTTTGGGCCTTAGGTCATAAAAGTGTTTGATAAATATGTTGTCAATCAGGTCATCGCCAGGACATTTGTTTGACTGAATTTTATTCAAGATTGAAGTAAGTTCTTCTGCAGTGAATGGACTTGTTTCTTCTAAAGGAAGGTATTTTTGGTTTAAATCACGAATAGATAGATGGTGTGAAGTGTCAATAGTGAGATCATCGTTAGGCAGCAGTTGGTCCAAGATGGCATTTATGGAGTCTGTTAGTGTAATAGTTTCCATACTGTTGGAGGTAACGGAGTTAAAAATGTCACCCAAGATCATTTTATTTTTAGCAATTTTATAGATGACGCCCCAAGGATTATTATTACCAGACGTACGGACAAAATTGTGCCAGGATTGCAATTTGCTTTCATAAATCAATTTTACGTATTTTCTTTTGAGAGTTTTGTATTCTTCATGTAATCTGTTGACTTCTTCTTGAGGCCAAGTACGCCGTTTACGCTGAAAATTTCTTCTGGCTTTATGTACAAGTTTCCGAGTAGAGGATAGTTCGTTATTCCACCAACATCTCCCATGAGCTCGCTCATGGGAGATGTTGTCTTAATATGCTTCAATGTTATTCTGAGGTCTTGCATGATCAGGTCATGAACGGAATCTACATTTTCAGGTGCCGCCATGGTAACAGGCCTCCTATTGTATACAGGGTGCATCTTCAACACTATCTTGTCCACTCTTCAATTCTGAAACCCATTTTATGACCGTGACGTATGAAAGACAAGATTCCTCTAATGTTTGCTGCATGTCTTCATGAATTTCTTTCAGCAACATTCCCTTAAAATGACGGTACTCAATGACTGCAGGGTGCTTGATTCTCTCAACAGGTGCCATCTTCATTCACCTTCTGCGTTTCAAAGTCCTCTGTTAAGGAGAACAATATAGTTACAAACCTGAAATTTTTGTGAACACGCGAGAAGAGTTACAGCACAAATTGGCAATATAGTCTTTCACGAAAACCTTTACAGTCTACATAACACAGTCCATATAAGCACTGTTCTCCCCACACCGGGTGTACAAGGCAAGGGTTCGAATCCCGTCAATGAAGGGAGGAATTTTTATGGTTTTTTTTTATAATGTGGCTGAGTTAGTCATCTCAGGAGAAGGCTGAACAGTTTTTTCTCCCGGAAATTCGAATTTTTCTTCTAGCAAACGGGCAAGTCAAGCGCAGTACATGCAATTTGTGGAGATAATATACATGGTGGAGTGTGGTCTCAAGTCTAAAAACCTTACAACAACAACAACTGTGAAATATGAAACAATCAATATATATTGAGTGACTACTTTATCACGTATGCATATTCTTTTCATGAATGGAACGCTCCTTCAGTAACGGCATCACGGGATCGTACTATGCAATACAAAGCAGGTAGGCAGATACGTAAACACGAAATTCAGAACTAGAATGAGCAGCTCGTTGATGCAAGAGACTATGGAGGTTGACGAGACTTGTGCAGAATAACAGAAAAGCTACAGTCAGTCAAATACATTGAGTGGACAGAAATCATGGGATGCCTACCTAGTAACGGGTAGGCCCACCTTTGCTCGGAGAAAGGTAGTTACACGGCGAGGCATTGAGTCCACTAGTTCACAGAAGACTTCCACCGGTATTTCCTTCCATGCTTGCTGCACCGCTGTTCATAATTCAGTCGCATTCCTGGGTGAAGGATACAAAGCTCGAACGGACCTTTCCACAGAATATCAAAGATGCTCCACAGGGTTCATGTCCAGTGAACGGTGAGGCCATTCCATGGTGTTAAAATCTGCGGAATGCTCTTCCAACCATGTTCTAGTCACCACGGCTGTGTAGGGAGGCGCATTGTCCTGATGGAAAAGTCCATTGCCCTGTGGGTGCACGATGACCATGAAGAGATGCAGATGGTCTGCAAGGATGGACACGTAACCTGGACCGTTCAAAGACGCGTATAATCGTACCAGAGGTCCCAACGTGTGCCAGTTGAACACGCCCCAGACAATTACCGACCGTCCACCTGCCTGAACAGTTCCTTGTTGGCATGACATATGCATAGCTTCGTGCGGTTTCCGCCAGATACGCACTCTTCCGTCCGCTCGAGAAAATTGGAAACGGGACTCATCGAACCAGGAGACCCATCTCCAGTCATCCAAGGTCCAGTGCCGATGTTCTTCCGCCCAGTTGAGGCGTAGATCGTTCATCCACCACCTTTCTCTGCTCACAGCGCTGTCCACGATGAGATGTTATTCCAGAAATGGGGTATTCCCAATATACTCTTGACACAACTGGGATAGTCTAATATTTGTACCACCTGCGCGATAGAGTGACCCATGCGTCGGGCACCTACTATTATCCCTCTTTCAAAGTCGGTTAACTCACGACATTTATCCATACTGACATCGAATTACCGTACACAAGTGAATGCAGCGTACCTATATACCTGCCAAGCGGTGGGTTCATCCACTAGCGCCGGGGGTGGGGGAGTTGACATCGTCGCGTTGCCCAAAAACCGAGTATCCCATGAATTCTGTCCTTTCAGTTTAAAAACGGATTACAACAGTAATAACCAAACAGGAATTTCAGAACGCCAAACTCGTTGTATCTTGTCACCGATGGTGTAATTAATCCGAAAACAAATTATAGTAATAATATTATAAAGAATAAAACTGATATGTACGCTTAAAATCAATTGTACAATTGATGTAATGTATGCCCCTGTATGTGCGCTTACATATTAATTTTACATTTTATGTTACCATGATTTAATTTCTTCTCCTATCACCAGACCCCTGAAGACGGGATTCAAAAATATTTTGAAACGTAGGCAACCTATATTAAGTGTAAGACTGATATGGTAACACTTCAATTATTCATTCATTTTCTTCAAACAAATTCTCACGTGATATTATAAAAGAGTATCTTTTATTTCATTTATCTTCTAATGAGTATCGAAATTCAAAATCGTTAAAGATAATACAATTGTTATTTTCCATTCAATTAACATACTGTAATAATGCAGGGGACGGAATTTTTCTTAAATAGAGCATGTAACACACACACGAGACTGCCGATATCTATGAGCTTATCGTATAGTTATCTACCAATGATAGAGCGAACAAATAGTGTTTTTCTGTTGGAAAAAATCAGATCATTCCTTACATCGCACCACTATCACTATTTCACAGTGTTTACATGGGTAGCAGCGAGGAAGAACAATGCAGAATCTTTTTAAAAAATGTAGCGACTAAGAAACTGCTTCACCAAAAAAAAATATTGATAACCAGTCTGTGTGCTAACTGCTGTCTGTGATGAAAGTGTTGCCAAGGTAACCGTTTATATCTCAGCTGCGAGTTATTACTTCATATTCTTTGTGAATGTCCGATTCTCTTTGTTGCCAAGGTGTTGTTTCAATTGTCTTCCCGGAAATGACATCACTAATTTGAACAGGCTTTGGATAAGACGACGGTTTAAAAACCTACTGACCCTTGATAGGAACAATAAAAAGTGACAAGAAAGCTGTAGTTCCAGGAATTACCGAAATACCTGGAGTTTAGCAAAGCTGGGATTCTTTAAAAGTCCTTGGCTGTCTTTTCTTATCTCCAATACTGCCAATTTTGCCATATCAATGTTAGCTCAGATACAAAGAACACAACTACAAAACCTCAAGGAAATGTGGAATTTTTTCCCTTTTCTATGTTTTCTGTTTCGAAATGAAGGATTATTGTAGTCTTCTTCGATTACTCAAAATCCAAAAAGAATCACTAATATTTATTTGTTTGAACTTTATAGGAATACTATACTGCTCGACAAAAAGTTAAGGTACTGTATACTATAGCTTGTACACCTACCCTTCGTAAATTGAAATTAACTATACATATATAAGAAGATAAAGCAGTTTTTTCTCCAAAGAAACAACTAAGGCCATGAGGCGCTTCACTGTATTTTTTGGTCGTAATTGTTTGCATGGTGGGTTTAATGAAAAATCTGAGTTTGATGGAAAAGCCCATAAATTCCTTCCATCTTGGTGTACGAAGTATGAATTTATTTGGAGGGGGGGATGTTTATAGTAAATCCATCTGATCGGCGCATATTCAAATGAAAAAAAATTGCAGATAAATGAACCACTAGATGGCAGAGATCACAGTGTGATGAAGTGGGATTTATCAAAGAGGTAACTACCATCAGGGGTAAAGGGAAGGGTTTTTGCTTTCGTAAAGGCGACTACGGTGGTCTGAGACAGTATTTAAATTCTATACAGTGGGACCAACTGATGATGTTACCAACAGCAAATTCAAAATGGGAAGCATTCAAAGAATTAATCTTCCAAGATTAATTCTTTGAATTAATCTTCCATTCTTGGAAGACTAGGCTTTACATACCAACTAAGAAATATTGTTCAACGTTTAGGCCTAAATGGATGTCAGATGAACTAATGAGACATGTGAAAGAGAAGAAAAATGCATGGGATGCATAAATTAACAGGTGACACAGAAGCCTATGATAGATATAAGCTGGTCTGTAACCAAGTCACAAAGAAGGTTAGGCAGACAAAGGCAGATTACGAGAAATCTTTGGTAAGGGATGCAAAGAAAAACAGCAAAGAGTTCTTTACCTACGTAAACTCTAGAAGGAAGGGGATGAATCAGATTGGTCCACTTGATATCGATGGTTCAACTGTTGATGATCCTGCTCAGGTAGCTAACAAATTAAATGAATATTTTGCATTGACATTCACACATGAGGAGTTATTCAGCGAGGGGAATGCCAGAGGTGTATTAAACTCTGGCAGTAAGTTAGATAATCATGTAATAATTGAGAGAAAAGTGGAAGAGAAATTGTTGAAGATAAACATAAGAAAGGCACCCGGGGTGGATGGGATCTATCCAGTTATATTAAAGGAGGCAGCAAAGGAAGTAAGGAAACCCTTAGCCATAATTATGAGAGCTTCATTGGACTCAGGGGAAGTACACATGGACTGGAGATGTACAAATGCGATCCCAATCCACAAAGGAGGATCAAAGGGAGACACAGATAATTACAAACCTGTTAGTTTAACTTCCGTTCCAAAGAAATTAATTGAGGCACTGGTTAAAGAAGCACTGCAGGATCATCTAGACAAGACTTCAGTTATAGCTCGGACACAACATGGGTTTGTTAAGTTGAAGTCTTGCCTGACCAATTTGCTTGGATACTATCATGTAGTCACAAAGGAACTGAACGCAACGAATAATTTTGATATCATATATTTGGATCTTACGACGGCTTTTGATATTATTACACATGGAAAACTGCTGCACAAATTGGAGCTGTGTGGCATTGGAGGCAAAATGCTGCTACGGATAAAGGAACGGTTGAGTAGGAGAAGACAGAGAGTAGCAATCAATGGACACTGCTCTTCGTGGACTAATGTTATTAGTGGAGTCCCCCAGGGTTGTGTTGGGTCCATTGTAGTTTTTTCTGTGTTCATTAATGATATTGATGATGGCATATCAGGCTTAATCTCCAAGTATGCAGACGATACAAAGATCGGCAGGATTGTTAATGACACTAATGACACTACGCTGCTGCAAAAGGATCTAGAAAAGTTGAGCAGATGGGCTGAGAGGTGACAAATGAAGTTTAACATTAACAATATAAAGTACTGCATATGGGAAGCGGTAACCCCAGAGTAATGTATCAACTCTGTGGTAATACACTGACAGTGGTAGAGAGTCACAGGGACCTGGGAGTAATTGTGCAGGCAGATATGAAGTTTTCTGAGCAGTGCAGACGGTCTGAAAGAGTAGCTCATGGTGTCTTGTCAATGATATACAGGAATTTTTCTATTTTTCTAGCAGGGATAAGAAGGTGATTATCCTCTTGTATAAGGCAATGGTTAGGCCACACTTTGAGTACTGTATACAGGTCTGGAGGCCTCATTTTAAGAAGGATGTAGAGCTGTTGGAACGAGTACAGAGAAGGGCAACAAGATTAGTGAATGGAACAAAGGGTTGCTCTTACGAAGAAAGGCTTAAGTTTTGCAAATCACAGTGTGTGTGGAGACTAGGTGGCACCTGCGAGGTGATCTGATTGATGTGTATAAAGTCTTGAATGGTTTGAGCATGCTCAATGCTAATGGGATTCTTCCTCTTGCTCAGAATAACCGCCTGTGAGGGCATAAATTCAAATTGAGGAAAGGCAGTTGTAGGATAGATGTGTGGAAGTTTTCCTTTAGCCAGCGGGTGGTTTATTGCTAGAACAAACTTCCATCTGTCGTTGCAGAATTTGATATCTTAAATAGATTCAAGGCAGAACTAGACAAACATTTGGAACGAATGGACAGGTTAAATGAGAAGGGTGTGTTTTTTGTTTTTGGCTGATGCTATATAAGCTTACTTTCTTGCATCATATGCCTTTGCTAATGGTAATGCTAATGCATCTGAACTATGGTGATTAGAGTACCAATATGAGCAAGAAAAAAACAATTTGCTGAAGAACTGGTACTATGGTACGAGTCAATAGGCCACTGTTCCTATTCAAAACTATAACTATCTCGGTGTACAATCTAGTAAATTAATTACTGTATTTCACAGACACGTTCAATAATTTTTCCTTGAATTTGAGAAAATTCTAGGGCTTTCGTGTTGTATTCTGACATTTTCCTTTGGTACATTAGGAGCATCTAAATTATGCATGAAATAGGAAATAAATGAATCGAATTCTGTCTCAAAATTGTTTGTTAAATTGTAGATACGTTGTACAACAACTGAAAGAAAACAGATGACACTACATATGGATGGAGAAAGACAGACTCCCTTGATATAATTTCCCCGTCCTTTCACTTTTGAATTCCATTAATGACAGAGCTCTTACGAACAAGCTTCTGTTTTAGACAAAAGTCGGTCTATAAAATAATTACACTTCGCTAGCAGCGTTCTCATGTTTGCACTCGGCTATCATCGTACCAGTACCATTTGAATAGCTTTTTACATCAGCGTTAGTAATGACTTTATAATGAAGTTTAGCCTTTTCTCCGTGTTCTCTCCTTCAATTCCGTATTGCATTTTCTCAAAGGAGTAAGCTTGCTACAGTGAAATATCTTATCTTTACAACGTTCTTCTTCATATGGGAGTTTCTGAAAATGGCAAGCTTACGAATTATAGAGTCAACGTCTGAAGATGACTTTGCTTATAAATGACTTCGAATTCGAATTTCAAATGGCTGTGATAACTGAAACATGCTCGCAGGAATAAATATTTCAAATGCTACTTTTTCCTTCCGTATACCATCATGTAATCTTTAGTTTTTCCCAGATTTCTCAAAGAAATCTCAGAAAAAAAAATTATTGACCACACTATTCTGTCAAAAGTTTCTCAAATATCTTCAGATGACATGGTTCAGTCAGTCAAAAGAATAGTTGGCCTATGCTTAAAGCTCTTCAGCGATATTAATTCTTATTTTCATGGAGCTGATTTAATAAATAAATAATACAGTTTACTTAAAACGGACTCACTTTTCTACGTTGGTACATTAGCTACCTAAATGCAGTGGAATTATTCGAGAAATACGAATTAAAAAAAGGTTCCAAATCCGTTGCTTTAAAGTTCTCCGATCTCAGAAGAATTCAATGAGAACTCAAGCGTCAGCAGATATTTCCAGTTCGTTCAACTTGGTTAGGAACAATTATACAAAACCATTTTGGACTTTGTTAAAACTGATGTGAACTCGTCTAGTTTCCTTACTAGATCGTCTTGAAGATCGACTTTATTTCTAAGTGGAACTCGTTTGCCGATACAATTTTCAAAAGGATTGAAAAATGGAACTACTCGTTTAGGCAGCAAATTCTTGAAAATACCCATTGACAAGTAAGCCTGTAAGATTGGAAAATAAGCTATGCCTTTGTTTCCGTACTTCAAGAAAAAACAAATAGTTTGGACTTTTGGCCATTCAAAAGAATAGAATGAACTCTATTTGTATCTTATGAACTCTTAGATTTGTAAAGGGTCTTGTAAATAAGTAAATTTTCTGTTTATACTCTGGAACGGCCATATACCTCACCGTCCAAAGATAGTTGTCCATCTGGTTCGGATGGAATTGTTGTATGAACTAATTTTCAGGGGAGATCTAAAAGACAACTGTGGTCTAAGTTTTTAAACTATTGTATCTTTTTTTTTTTTTTTTTTGTTCAGCAATGTGAGGATATGAATACTGCTAGGATCAATCAGCTACATCCACAAAAGAGTTCTTTGTCGACATAGTTCCAATTTTGCTGTTGTTTCCAAAGCCCACCAAACACTGTGTAATTTACAATTACACAGATTTTAATTATAATTATACTATATAATTCTACAGATTTTTTCGGAAGTTTTTGGCAGAGAGGACATTTATTTTCGGTAAGAGTACAAAGTTAAACAATTTCTTATTTGTGTTAATCTTCTCCCAAGGCTATCAACACTTCGTTAATCTTTTGTCTCATTTGGGATTACCATAAAAATCTCTTAACTTAATCCGACCGTGCCTTCTTGATCGCATGGTGGGATTACTGGTGCCACTATTGTACAAGGTGATCATTAAGTCCCAATCCACATATTTCAACTTTTCAGTTTTACAGCCAAAGTAATTACATTTACTGGCGATTTTTCCATTAAGATTTTCACTCAAATGTAACGGGACTTTATGATCATCCTGTATACATAGTAAAGAAAATTTTACTACATATTTACATGCAAAACATTTTTTCGTTTTCTGTAATTATGGAATGTTACTGAACCATCCAGGTTTGGTCAGAAGCGGAGTTCCATCACGTGCTGTTTTCTTTGTGAAATACGTGCGCTTTGAACATTTTAAGCAGTATTTTGGTATAACACGCCTGTCTCTGTTTTTTAGATTTTCGGAGAAATCGGTGGACCTTTGGTGTCCCTCCAATTTCTGGAAGTGCGTCTCTTTCTCAAGGTGAATAAGAAAGGTGGATATTTCAGAGGCCGAAAACATGCAACCCCTCGAGTACATGCAGACATTCCGTATCGATGAATCCAAAAAATTCGCCTTAAAGACGGAAGAGGCGTGTTTGGTGCTTTTTTTAATAGTTCTTTTCAATGGAAATCAGACAAATCAATCTTTGTTGGTTTTAATGCTGTCGCTACAACATAAAATGATTTCTTAGTTAGGTGGCTCGTCTGCATGTGTACCGGTTTCTTTTATTAGCTCAGTGGAGTGCAGAACAAACACCATTTCTCTGTATTATTACCACGCAATTATTCTTCTGATACTCTTCGCGATTTATTTCGGACGGGAGCCTCAGGGGAATATATCAAAGAGTTACACATTGCCATCGTTGGTAATGAAAGTAACAATTTGTCTTCTGAAGATCATTAATGCTCCATTTTATCTATCGTACAGTGTACATATATAGTATATTTAATTTGAAATACTTCCTTTATATATATACTACAGTTTCGTGGCCTATGATCACGTGACCTTAAGAGATAAGGGGGCTAGCTAAAACTGGGGAAGGATTGTCAAGCAGTTTTATTATGTGGGGACGGATATGTGTTTGTTGGAAGAATTTTTATCGTGTGTCTATGCATGAAAATTACGGTTGGGGGTGAAGAAAGGGTCTTCATTGGGAGGGTGAATCAAGTAAGCTGATATTGTTTGCAGCTAGTGATATAAATAACCAGAATACTGCTTTGAAATAATTTCTTGAGGTCAAGACATATTAACACATAGATTTTGGCCACAAGTGGTCCTCCAGTGAGTTAAAATTATTTAGCAAAAAACAAACGAACAAATATATACATACAAACTAGGAATCAAAAATTAAAATGGTGGAAATGGTGGCTTGCGGTTTTCATTAAGAGGAAAGTTTCGTGATAATCTAATATGAAGCAGTTTGAAAGTTCAAAAGCGAAAATCTAAATTCATGTTTTGAAAAAAAACAAAAAAAAAAAAAAAAACACAGTTAATAAATTAGCCATGAAAGTTAGACAGGAATAATAAATAACATACAATATCAAACGAAACTCAGATTGTAGCATTACGTGCCAAAGGCAGATGAACTTGTGTCATAAATTCAAGTACTGAAAAATATTAATAAAGCAAAACGAAATAATAATAATAATTAATAATAAATAAACATTAAATTCTAGAACATCAGAGCCAGACTTATCCCCATCAGAAAATGAAGCTTCTGATGGGGATCTGTCAACCTAGCACTCAACCCATCACCATCCTCACAACAGCAATATACCTTTACAACGGGTATACCTTTAAAGAAGGGAGGAAGAACATGGATGACATTAAACTCTACGTGACAACTGCGAATCAACTGCAACAGTTACACCGGATCACTGAAGAGTTCAGCACTGACATCAGGATGCAATTTGGCACTAGATGAGTGCAAGACCCATGGGATTACCAGCTGAACACCTACACCAGTGAATAGATTGCAGCCATGACGTAGTGAGAGATCTACAAATATCCTGGGATAATGCAGGCTAAGGAGATCAAAACCTGGATTACATACGTAGATCAAGACCCACTTGACTGAGAAATACCATCAGAGACTGAGGAGCTTGCTGACCATTGACCATGTTCCCACCGAATGGTGGGAACATGGTCAATGGTCAGAGCCATAAACATCTACGTACTCACAGTACTAACATACTCCTTCGGGATCATAGATTGGACCAACACCGACCTGGAGGAAATTATGAGGTCCAACAGGATAATGATGGCCAGGAGCCGCCAACACCACGCGAAGTCGGCCATCGAGAGAATGACCATAGCCCGGCAAGAAGGAGGGAGAAGAATGGAAGAAGGTGATTAAGAACTTGGGGGATTACTTCCAGGAAAACACAGCAGAAATCTAAAAAGCCATAAGGAAGACAGGCAAACTGCACACACACCGCTCAACCTCAACAAGGAGATCCCATTCACACATACAGAAGAAACAAAGACAGAAAAATGGGTGAAGAAGGCATTCCATGGCAGACACTACGATGACCTCCATCATGACAACACAGATAAGACGGCTTCCAACGCATGACTCGAGAGCGCGAGGTTCTTTTCGGAGACCGAAATATCCATGCTTGCCATTGAAGACCAGATAATCAACACCAGGAATTATAGGAAATACATCGCCAACAAACTCGAAGTGACAGATGGCACATGTAGACGATGCCAACTGACCCCAGAAACAATCCGGCACACCACCGCGGAATGCAGCGTGATCACCCACATGGAGTACACTCATAGATATGATCGGGTCAAGATAATACATGAAAAGCTAGAGTAAAAATACCAGTTAATCAAAGAAAGCGTACCGCATTGCAAATATGAATCCCCGGCCGTATCCGAAACCCCAACTCACAAACTATACTTGGACCACGCATAATACGGACGAGATGATCCTGCACAACAGACCAGAAACCCTCATCGACAAGAACGAAATGGCTACCTCTCTGACCGATATAGCAGTGCCCAGTACGAGCAACCTCCAAAAAACTTATGAGTTAAAGATTTAGGAAGAGTACACAGACCTAAGACAGGTAGTCAAACAAATGTGGCATAAGAAACAAGTAATGACCACCCCGATCACCGGGTCAACCACCGGCATGGTGCCAAAGAGCCTCCATATTAACCTAGCAGCAATAGTCCTACCAGAGGACACTTACATGTACTCCAGAAAACGGCGATCTCAACACTTGTAGGATAGTCAGAGAGTTTTCCTCAACCAATAGTAATAATAATAATAACTAGACATAACCGACCATCCCATGAACTTGGCACCAGCACTCGTCACGAGATGGAAAAATCCTATAAGGAAAAAAAAAAAAATAATAATAATCCATCCAGGAGTTAGCGTTTCCAGAAAAATGCAAAATATTATACGCAGATGATATTGAAATGAGAGATTTTAAATTTACTATGAAAGATTTCTAAATTCCCATATTTATGATGGTATTCCTCTTATGCTATATACTGAATTTTTAAGTTACAAAGTGTTTCATTATGAAAATAATGAAAATGCGAATATATATTTATTAATGCTAGTCGAGTGTATTATCGTAATAAAGTGCCAAGGCAGTATATTATATGTGCTAGGGAAAAAAATCTACAAACATCCAATGAGAATCGAGTTATATGCGGATGGACAAAAGAAATAATAATTTCCGAATTAATACTTGTCAATTTTAATGAAATTTAGGATTACTGTACATGTCTCGCTAACATAGCTAAGTATAGAATTTCACGAAAATTGATCCGCTGTTAATCGAGTTATTATATCCACACGGACAAAGAAATAATAACTGCCGGATTTTATATTTTTCCAAAAGAGCTAAATATAAAACTTTTATGAAAATTCATCCATCAGGAATTTAGTGCATGCGGACGAACGGACGGACATAGTAAGATAATATATGCATTATGCATATATGTTAACGATCCTAAAAATGCATTCAAGAGGTGAGCTGTTCACCTCCAGGGTGGCCTGATTTTTTTTTTTAACCGTAATTCTGTCAGAGATAGGTCCAAATGATTTTTAGATCTTTCCAAGCGAATAATCAGAGGAACTACTATGAATAAACAAAGTAAATAATATAAGTATTAATTATATCACTAATTAGTTATATTAATATTATTAAATATCAAATTATAAATAAAAATTAATCATTAAAAATAAAATAAATATCGAAAAAACTTTGAAAAACTTAAAATTAATAAAAATTTTGAATTTAAAAATTATAGTTTAGATAATACGAGTATTAATATTCGTACTCGTACTGTTTGGAGTTGCTTCACGTCATTACTCACGCTATTTCCAGTGAAATTACTCGATGCACAAGCAGCAATGAAGAAATCGCGGTTCTGAAAAATGATTTTCCCCGATGTGCTATCTTCTCGGACGACACCTCATGGCCACAACGATAAATCGCACTTCAGGGACGGATCGTAAATTGACTCACGGCCAAGATGATCAATTAAATATTACAAGCCGCTCACAGCGCTGTGAATGTAACCTGTGGTAAGGAAATGTATACTCTGCGCGTACACAACTACAACGTTTCCAATCACACAATTTTATAGCTTTCACATTACAATCCGTTACTATGTTTCAAATTAAAGTCGACTGTGAGGTGGCGCAAACTGAATGGACACTGCTGAAAACTTCGAGAAGTGTCTTTGACAAGTAAATGAATTAAACTAGTATAAATACAGTTAGATTTAAAAAATATATATTTTTAAAAAGTCACCATTATCATCCACACATGCATCCTATTACTTCACTAATATTCCTTCTTTTAAAAAATTCTTCCGTCTTTAACAAAAATTGGAAAGTTCTCTGCTTTGTGACAGAAGGAAGTTAATAGTTATGGTCAATGGATAAGTGCAAGTAACTTGGGATTTCATCTCCTGAACACATAAATCGACCACAGAATTCCGAATATGTCAACCAGGATAGAAGCTTAATGGATAAAAGAGTTTCATATGTGTTTTTATTAGTTCTGGTATACGTAGTTCTCACGGGTAGCACAGTGGACATTAGCATTAGTAGAGGCATATGATGCGATGCAAGAAAGCAAACTTATACAGCATCAGACAAAAAAACAAACAAAACACTTTCTCATTTCACCCATCCACTCGCTCCAAATGTTTGTCTAGTTCAGCCTTAAATCTATTGAAGCTATCAACTTCTACAACGACAGATGGAAGTTTGTTCCAGCAAACAACCACCCGCTGGCTAAAGGCAAATTTCTGCACATCTATTCTACAACTGTCTTTCCTCAATTTCAATTTATGTCCCCACAGGCGATTAATCTCTGCAAGAGGAATAATGCCATCAGTATTGAGCTTGCTCAATCCATTCAAGGCCTTATACACCTCAATCAGATCACCTCGCAGGTGCCTAGTCTCCAGCCGCTGCAATTTGCAGCACTTAAGCCTTTTTTCGAAAGAGCAACCCTTTGTTCCAGTAACCAATCTCATTGCCCTCGTCTGCACTCGTTCCAGCAGCTCTTCATCCTTCCTAAAATGAGACCTCCAGACCTGTATACAGTACTTAGGGTGTAGCCTGGCCATCGCCTTATACAAGGGGATAATCACCTCCTTATCCCTGCTAGCAAAATTCCTGTATATCATTGACAAGACACCACGAGCTATTCTTGCAAATTGTCTGCAATGCTCAGAAAACTTCATATCTGCCTGCACAATTATCCCCAGGTCCTTTTGGAAAATTCTCTATGAAGGATGAGATGTTATAATAATGATGCCAATGTACCAACTTCGGTTTGTCTAAAAAATTCAACTATAGTAATGATGCAAATGCAACATACTTCCTAATGCCATAGTTTGAATTTTATATAGTTTGAGGCTTTCTGCGTCGAAATATTATTATTTTTTATTTATTCCTTCAAGAGTGAATGTATAATCTCATGAAAGGTGGTTGAAATACGTGACCTAAAGCCTAATACATATGTAATGTAACGTTGGCTTCAACGTAACATTGCAAAATCATTGGGGAGCTAAAAAAAAGGAAGGACAAGTGTTTTGAAAATAACAAAAGTGACTCGGTTACCAAAACAAGCCTGGTGGCACTGTATATTTTAGTAGACAGATGGAATACATGTCTGTTTATATACTATAAAAGGATGCTGCATCGCTCCATATATGAAACACTTTCGTCTACGTTCATTCTGTCCACTGGAAACAGCGGCATCTCAAACAACACTGATGGGATTTACACTCATATATCACTAGGAGTGTTGCAGGCGTGAAAGTAAGGCACCCTTGAGTACTCTTGTCAGCCATGAAACACAAAACGGTAGATTTTCCGTAAACTGCTCCTATCTGTCTTTTGTTTTTCGCTAGAAATAGCCTGAAATCGTTTTTCACAAGTTTAACAGCATTACGTACCAACATGCAGAGGTATACAACGATCACTTCTTACGTTTACAACCGTAACTGACAGCACAGAGGAAAAATAGAGCAGGTTTTCCTCTGCTAGTAAAGTCCTGGCTTTCTAAGTGTTGTATTTTCTACTTAAGTGATTTCTCTTATGGCTAATACGTCAAAATAAAGTGGTAGAAATTTTTGACATTTTCAGACCATTAAAAATAGTGCTTTAGTAAGCGTATTATTTGTTTGATTTGTATACATGCGCCATCTGTTTGAAACCGATGAAGCAAAATATGAAATGCATTTCCATCATATCTGTAATAATTTTGAAGGATAAGAAACTCCTCTTTTTCAAAAGCATCGAGAGAGAAAGAGAGCGATAAAAATATAATGTAATGTAATATAGCCTTTTTTTTTTCAGCAAGAGAAACTTATCTCCAAATATTCAATCTGCACTCCACTTTCTAATGCACTGTTCAACAAAATGCCAGCACAGATAATTGGATACATCCACGTATTTCATAAGAGGTAATTTTGCAACTATATTACAAGAAGATATTAATTAGATAATAGAAGAATATGTAGTTTTATTGTACTTTAGGCCAAGAATTTTAACAATAGTTGAAATAAAGTTTCTAAGTACTGTAGTTGGGATCATAACAACAGATAATAATATGCACCGTGTTACCAAAAGTATTGGAACACAAGTTCACAATTTAAAACTAGTGCCTCCTTTTGCTTGTAATATAGAACATGGTTTTTGTGCTTCATAAAATACAGCATTTCAAAATTGATCCGTTCAACACCATACTTACGAAAAGCAACCCAAAACCATAAAATTTCATCACTTTTCTTCTCAGCTGGGGCGGTAAGGTCCATTCTTGGATTTGGGCAATATGGTCCATCATGGTCCATCACTTTTCTAGCTGAGAAGCAAATTGTAAATCTCTAATCATTCCCACAAAGGAAAATTTGCCAAATACAGCAAGGTCAATTAATCTCACATTCCGATGATTATCTGGGTGTTTTCAAAATTTAGACGGCTGCTGTGGATAAATCCCCATTCACTACTGCCATAGTGACCAACCGTTCTTGTCCAATTTGAACAGCGATTTTCGAGGTCAGGAGCAGGAGTGCAGTAGCACACGCTCTTTGAGTAGATCGGGGGTCAAGCCGCTGATTGCTAAATACGGTCGATCTGCCAATCAGCACGGGACCAGCGTGGCAGATTACGGTCCATTTCTCTCAACATAAATTGTTGAGGAGGCTTCCATTCTGCAGTGGATTGATAATGGCTGCGGCTTACCTTACCTTTGCCGGGTAGATTATCCAGATACACGGAGCTCGATTATATGACTTCTTACTCAAACCTCGTTCAAACTTCATATTGAGTACATTTAGTTCGAGCATCTTAAATAGCTTACCAACAAACTGACTCACCATTATTCGATCTTCATCTTCTGCACTTGCATTCTTTTACTTACCATTTGCTTATACTAATTCTGCATTATCGTGATCTACTGACATGAAAATTTTGAGAACGTTCCATGAATTTCTTTTAGGAGGTATTTTTTGTTTTGGACAATGAATATAAGAAAAATACACCTAAATTATTATAACCGTAAGAAACCCACCGGTAATATGCACGTATTAGGCTTATTTAGCGGTGCTTAATAATAATACACTTCGTTGCTTTAAAACCAACATTCAACCTTATGTTAATGGAACTGAAGCAAGTTTTCCATGGTATAACCTGGCGTATAAATAAAACGGAGATTCCAAAAATGTAAATGTCAAATTGGCAGCATTTAAGGATTAGATATATTCGATTAAGATAGTGAAGTCCATTTGATTATAGGTTTAGTTAGAGACAAAGAAATAGACCGAAACATTTGAAAAACTTGATAAAGTACCAGAAGGATTGTTAAAATTGCATTTCTGTATCTAATATGACAGTGAGTGATTACTCTTTGGCTTGATTATCCAACAGCTTTAAGCCCTCTGTTTACCTTGTCACTGTTCCCTGATTAGGTTCTTTCTCTGACCGTCAGCATTTAATTTAAACCAGTTCTTCCAAATACAAGGTCGAATTATCGCATCATTAATCCAGAATTGCTATTGCTCTATTGCTGTTTGTTTCTTACTAGTATACATGGTTCCCAAAGCACCTTTAAGGCAAACCTTTTCAGCGAAAAACAAAATCTTACTGTCGACTGGAAATGGCATGAATAGAGAAGTAATTTCCTGAAAATTGTTGACATCTTATTTCAAGCCATTTTTCTTTCAGAGATTTACTTCAGTATACGGCTTTTTTTTTTCTTATAAACAATTAATTTCTATTCATTCCAGTCTTCTTCAAATTCCATCTTATTTATTCATATATGCAAACTTTTGTCTTCTTTATTTTTCGTGTTAAAAATATCTGCTGATTAAACAGGGTGGCCTTTATTATGAGTTCTGGATTAAAGTTCTAGTGGTGGTAGTCGCATAATTAATGAGCATTCCATTTTCTTCGCGACACAGTGGCTCCAAAATGTAAATTCAAGTAATAAAGAATGCAGGATTTATGGGACTGCAACTGCGGCCACTGCAAAGTGCTATATGGAAATGAGTGGGTAATTGTATGTTTTGTATCAAGTCGAAACTTGATACAAAAAAAGTCAAATTATTATTTAACAGCATTGGAGCTTGTCGCTCATATCCGTAACGTGTATTTTTCTGTAGGGATGTGGTTCGTGGGCCCGTTTGCACGTTGTAAGGACTAAAAACACAGGGGAACCTTACTCTCTGTGCTTGAGATCGTCTAACTACAGCCTCGATTGAAGAGGACTTTAAAAATTCTTCCAATTATCGACAGGAATCAAACCAATGCATCTCCAAAAGGGTAACAGAAGGCAATGTTACCTTCTAGTTTCCGACTAGGCTTCCACGAAGGACTAAAACTTGCGGCAATTTCAGAGATTTCTAAAATGTCATGAAATCTCCACCATTTCAGGGCAAAAACGTTTATTCTTTGATCAAGAAATAGCAGCGAGTTGGATCTGAAGAATACAGAAGGTGGAGAAAAAAAAAAACCCAGAAATATGTTACTCTTGGCCAGATTCCAGCACGTTCGTTTTCAGATATTTTCTAGTATTTGTTGTAGAACTTTTTCATAGAACTGCAGTTTGTCTCAGTTAAATTATTTCATTCTCAATACTATCGAAGTCAAAACACCTGACCAAGTTGACCTTGCAGAGCAGTGCTGTTTATTCTGTTCGGAACAGTCTTCCACCAGGCATCGTTTCATGCTATAATTATGTGTTTCCTAAATAAAAATTATAGTAATTACAAATTAATCCTGCAACTACATTTATCTCTTTAAAATTAGGTAAGATATTCTTTTCATCAAAATTTTCCTTTTGAAAGTGCTGTGGACATTTTCTATTTGAATTTTATGAAACCTTATGAATTTGTTCATTAATATTTCGTGCTTTTTCAAAAATTTGTTGTCACTGTTTAATTCATTAATATATGATTATCTATGATGGTCTGAGACAGTATTTAAATTCTATACAGTGGGACCAACTGATGATGTTACCAACAGCAAACTCAAAATGGGAAGCATTCAAGGAACTAATCTTGGAGGCTACCAGGCTTTACATACCAACTAAGAAATATTGTTCAAGGTTTAGGCCTAAATGGTTGTCAGATGAACTAATGAGACATGTGGCAGAGAAGAAAAATGCATGGGATACTTACAAATTAATGGGTGACATGGAAGCCTATGATAGATATAAGCTGGTCTGTAACCAAGTCACAAAGGAGATTAGGCAGGCAAAGGCAGACTACGAAAAATCCTTGGCAAAGGATGCAAAGAAAAACAGAAAAGAGTTCTTTACCTATTTAAACTCAAGAAGGAAAGGGATGAATCAGATTGGTCCACTGGATATTGATGGTTCAACAGTTGAGGATCCTGCTCAGGTGGCTAACAATCTAAACGAGTATTTTGCATCTACATTCACGCATGAGGAGTTATTCAGGAAGGAGAATGATGTAGGTAAAGTAAACATTGGCAGTGAGCTGGATGATTTTGTAATAACTGAGAGGAAAGTGGAGGAGAGATTGTTGAGGATAAACATAAAAAAGGCACCTGGGGTGGATGGGATCTATCCAGTTATATTAAAGGAGGCAGGAAAGGAAGTAAGCAAACCCCTAGCCATAATTATGAGAGCTTCTTTGGACTCAGGGGAGGTACCCATAGACTGGAGATGTGCAAATGTAACCCCAATTCACAAAGGAGGATCAAAGGCTGACACAAGTAATTATAGACCTGTTAGTTTAACTTCTGTTCCAGGTAAATTAATGGAGGCACTGGTTAAAGAAGCACTGCAGGATCATCTAGACAAGAATTCAGTTATAGCTCAGACGCAGCATGGTTTTGTTAAGGGCAAGTCTTCCCTGACCAATTTGATTGGATACTATGATGTAGTCACAAAAGAACTGGATGCAGGGAATAACTTTGATATTATATACTTGGATCTTAGAAAGGCTTTTGATACTGTTGCAAATGGAAGACTGCTGCACAAATTGGAGCAGTGTGGCATTGGAGGCAAATTGCTGCTATGGATAAGGGGATGGTTGAATGGCAGAAGACAGAGAGTGGTAATCAATGGACACTGCTCAACGTGGACTAATGTTATTAGTGGAGTTCCTCAGGGTTCAGTGTTGGGTCCGTTGTTGTTTTCGGTGTTTATGAATGATATTGATGATGGGATATCAAGTTTAATGTCCAAGTTTGCAGATGATACAAAGGTTGGCAGGGTTGTTAAGGACACCACTGACGCTATGCTGCTGCAACAGGATCTGGAAAGGTTGAGCAGATGGGCTGAGAGGTGGCAAATGAAGTTTAACATTGACAAATGTAAAGTACTACATATGGGAAACAGTAACCCGAGAGCAACGTATCAACTCTGTGGTACTACACTGACAGTGGTGGAGAATGAAAAGGACCTGGGGGTAATTGTGCAGGCAGATATGAAGTTCTCTGAGCAGTGCAGACGAGCTGCAAGAGTAGCTCATGGTGTCTTGTCAATGATATACAGGAATATTTCTAGCAGGGATAAGGAGGTGATTATTCCCTTGTATAAGGCAATGGTTAGGCCACATCTTGAGTACTGTATACAGGTCTGGAGGCCTCATTTCAAGAAGGATGTAGAGCTGCTGGAACGGGTACAGAGAAGGGCAACAAGATTAGTGAATGGAACAAAGGGTTGCTCTTACGAAGAAAGGCTTAAGTTTTGCAAATTACAGAGTCTGGAGACTAGGCACCGGCGAGGTGATCTGATAGAGGTGTATAAGGCTTTGAATGGTTTGAGCATGCTTAATGCCAATGGGATTCTTCATCTTGCTCAGAATAATCAGCTCAGAGGGCATAAATTCAAATTGAGGAAGGACGGATGTCGGATAGATGTGCGGAAATTTGCCTTTGGCCAGCGGGTGGTTGGTTGGTGGAACCGACTTCCATCACTTGTAGTGGAAGTTGATAGCCTAAATAAATTTAAGGCTCAACTGGACAGGTATTTCGAGCGAACGGAGGGGTGAAATGGGAGTGGTGTGTTTTTTTTTTTTTTTTTTTTTTTGGCTGATGCTGAATAAGCTTGCTTTCTTGCATCATATGCCTCTACTAATGCTAATGCTAATGCTAATCTCTCCTCTCATGGACCGCATTAACTGTGTAAGAGTAAATCATTTTAACCGTGGCCACTACCCAGGTGAAGAGTAGTGGCCATTGCATACTTTACAATTTAAGATTCTGATTTAGTTCTTTTTTTTTTATTTCGGTGTTCGGATCGTACAGCGACATCAGTTGAATTTTGACTGAGTACCGTGTAAATCAGTTAACATTTGGCTGAGTGACGTGGTACACGAACTTAAAGAAGTTGACAAAGAAAATCAAGCAGCCTATTGCAGTTGGGTTTTGCAATACATCACGTTAGGGTGTGCATTCTGGACAAGACATTTGATATTTTTCACAGATCAGAGTTGATGTCATCTAAATGGATCTGTTAAAAGCCGATATATACGCTAATTGGTTACTGAAAATTCTCACATACTGCACGTAGCGTAGCTGCATTCTCAAAAAATTGAGGTTTCGTGCGTGGTGTCATGTCACATCATCGGACCGACCTCTTTTATGGATACAATAATCTATGAGAGCTGCATTTCTATCTTCGAACTGTTCTCCAAAGAATTAAATGATGATGAATGTAGAGAAGTCCACTTCTAACAGAATGTTCTTCTACCTCACAAACGGCCAGAGCTTCAATGCCAGCGGTGGAATTTGTTTTCGCATACACAGATTTGGTCATTATGTCTAGCTAACATGAATCCAAGAGATACATGGATTCTTGTTGACTTAATTCTCCAGAATTCTATTTAAGGAAGGAAGGAGGATACTGAAAGAGCATATTTACATTCCATACACTTTTATGGAATAACTCCTTACTGAGTCTGTTAATAACGTTACCAGAGATATGCTTAAACATATTGCAGAGAATATGTCATCGCATGTGTATTTATTCTAGTATGAAGAATATTTAGTGAATATTTGTTCAGATAAATAGTTTCATATTCCTACGTCTGTTCATCTCTGATTAATACAAAAAGGTCTTCTTCCCAGTCGTTACTGTTCAAATGAAGAATCATTCTAAAATATACACTGCCCTACTATTAATATCTGGACACCTGCCTTTAGACAAAAAAATAGAGCTTTTTATTGTGTCATTTAATGTTTTGTGCTGAAACTTTTTTGCTTTTAGGACGGTCTTCAATCTTCTTCAGCTTTTTATAAATGTCAGGTGATATGTTCCTCCACTCGGCCTTTAACGCAGCTACCAGTTCGACCTTGTTCTTTGAGTGATCTAGACGTGCACATACTCGACGATCCAATACATCCCACAGATGCTCGAGAAGGTTCAGATTAGTACTCTGGGCTAGCCAATCCAACCACTCCACACCCATGTCCTCAAACCACTCTGTTACGACCCGAACAGTATGGCATGGCGCGTTGTCTTGCTGATACAGGTATGGGCCTTACCCGAAGTATTGCCATAATGCTGGAGGTGCATAATTGTCCTTGCTGTCCTGGTATTGCACAGCATTCATGGTTTTGTCGATAACGACTAATGGGCCCAAGCCAAATCATGAAAGGAGCCCCATACCATGACACTGTCTCCACGAAACTTCATTGTTGGGAGGATACAATCGGGAAGGAACTGGTCCCCTGGAATTCGCCACACTCAGGAGCGGCCATCAGACTGATAGAATGCGAACCTCGACTCGTCTGTCCAAAGGACTGTTTCACTGTACTACAGTCCAGGATTCGCGCTCCTTACACCATGTTAATCGGCGTCTAGCATTTGTTGAGGTGATAAATTCTGTTGAACTGTTGAGGTAATTCTGTTGAACTGTTGAGGATATTCTGTTGAAAGTGTCCTCTTGCATGCCCATTTTTGCAATTGTCTGTTCGAAGCTCAGTGTGCATATTTATAGCAGGTTCTGTGATATTAATGGTAAATTTTACAAATTATTATGCAAATGTTGCATGATAGAGTGTGCATATTGTTAGTAATAATTAACATATACACTTAGTGATCACTGAAATTAAGACCATCCCCATCCGTAATGGATTATGCCACATAGCGCGCAGAATGAAAAGTCGAACAGCTTCTCACACTAGCGAAGTGGTAATTTGCTTCTGGTCGTGTAAAGTAGCAGTTATGGATGTAATAAAGATATCACAGAGTTTCGAAAGGGCATTATTGTTGGAGCTCGTGCATCAGGTGATTCCGTATTAGAAACGGAATTTCTTTCGGTTACTCATGGTCCATTCTAGTTAAGGTGTATAAAAAATGATGTCGAACCGGTCAAACCACCTCCTGACAGACCTATAAGGTTCATGGTAAGCGAAGGGTGCAGAGCGTTGTACGCGCTCAATGGCAGGTCACTGAGTGATAGCTGACATCGCAATACAATATGGGGAATGCAAACACAATGATTTCAAATGAAGGTGCCCTGCACACTCGGACGTATAGGGTTTCAGAGCAGACAACTCAAGAGACACGCAGATCATTGTCGACGGCGAGTTCTGTGGTGTCAACAACACTCTATTGGACACTGGAAACGAGTGTGCCGGTTGGATGAGTCCAAATGCCTGGTGCAACACGCCGAAGGATGACTTCCTCTGTGGTGCAAGCAACATGAGTTCATAGATCCAACGTGCATGGTGCCCATTATCCAGATAGGTGGCGGTGGTTGCTTAATATGAGACATATTTCATGTTTTGCTGATGAGAACTAGGTTCCCTGGTGCATATGCACCAACATTTCACTGCTGAGGTCTAAAACTAAACTAAATATATTAGGGTCACATGGAAAAAAAAACTTTCAACTACCCATGTGTATTGTGTCTGTAAATTGCGTGCTTTATTGTCCAGCAAAGAAGGCCGATTTACCTGCTGTCCTGGACGGAAAAAAAAGTCTTTCCGGGGGGAAGGGACCTTGATATCTACTCGTGAGACCGCCTAACTCAGCAACGGTGTGAAAAAAGACCATAAAACTTCCTCCCGTCATCGACAGAATTTGAACCGGAGCCTTTCCTACCCGGTGTGGAGAGAATGGTGACGATACCACTGTGCTATCTCGCAGACTTTGGTGATGTCCACCGGCAGCTCTTAAGAGACGATGTGCACCCTGCCATGTTGCATTTTTTTTTTTTCTGACAGAAACGGGATATTACAATACGATAATGCGCCATGTCATCGAGTCCGCACTGTGCACGAGTAGTTCGAGAAACATAGTGAAGATATCACCCATCTTAATTGGCCTCTAAATTCGCCTGATCTCAAACAAATTGAACACCTGTGGGCTGTTTTGGAACGGAAGTGAGGCGTTTGGAAACGCAACCGTCATCTATTTTGACAATGTGGAAAGCCTTGCAGACAGCATGGCTGAAGATCCCCACGGACGTCCTCAGCCGTCTAGTGGAGTCAATGCCCAAGAGAATAGTGGCTGTTATCCATGCGAACAGTGGCCAAAGAACGGTGATCTTAGGTAGTTGGTCATAATTCAGTGATCACTCAGTGTATATTGTTATTACAAATTGTTATTAAAAATTTGTATTAATCAGTAAATCAGTGATGGTGTTATTATCACTTTATCAATGTACCTACACTGCAACTATTAACAATGAAAGCATAGATGTATTCTGAAAAAAAAAAAGAAATTCAAACGTTTGACTCCATTAATGTACATACAGTAATACCAACAGAAGTTTTGAGTGTTTTATCATCTCCAAACAACACAGTTTATCCTACTCATCATACCGCTCAAGAATACCTTAGATCAAATCCCTTCGTTGGTGTAAGTATTTTAAGAAGTCTTCAATCCAAAGAGTAATTATCCGAATTCAAGCAGAGGAAGAATAAGTTCTTCCATGAATTGTTTGAGTTTCAGCTCCCATAATGCGCAAATCACTCTGAAAACATGCATTGACGCACACACACACACGCACAAATTTATCAAATCATTTAACAGAGCACTTTATTAAGGAACAAAATTCAAAGTCCGGTAGCTTCCTCAATGCTCCATACACAAAAAGATAGGGAGAGTATTTCAAGGCTTAAATCTAAGCATTAAATCTAGAGGACTAACCTAAATGATAATCACTTAGGTTAGTCCTCTAAACTTAGGAAAGTCTTATAAATCCCTTTAGTTTTCTGACTGAATCTCAACCGCTGGTTTCCTTCACCACCTCTAGTCCCACTCGTCCCCTTTAACTCAAATTCCCTTAGCACTATTTTGTCAAATTGATTTCCTGTCTTTATCGCTCCCCGTACTCTACAAATCACCGAACTTTTTGACTTTCCTTCCATGACCCTCGACTTTCTTCCGGAGCAGTGAAATCATTTCCCTCAGTGATTTTAATGTTCATATGTTCCATTGGCTTATTTCTCCGAACGTGAACTCAGCTGGCAAAGAAGCCGTGACAATTGATTGATATCATAAACGGGATAACATAAATTGTTCTCTTATCTACTCTTAGTAATACCAAAACAAATAAAATCAAATGATTACTTTAACGGCCAATCAGCTGATCGCTCATGCAATATAGTGAATTTTGTGTGTAGAAGTGGGAGTTCATGGGCTGATTTGTATGTTATACGGACTGAAAATCCCGGAATAACTTAAGAAGAAACTCTACTCTCGCTGTTTGAGATCGGCTAATTACAACTGTGATTGAAGAGTATTGTCATAAGTTAAGGTTACTCAAGAATAACCTCATCCACCGTGTATATTATGTCCACAAATTGCGTGTGTTCTTCTGTCGATTTGCTAGTTTTGCTGGATGAAAAACCCGAAAGTTTTGGAGAAAAAACTTTGCTATCCTCGCCTGGAGTGAAAAGAGCCCATAAAAGGTTTCTCACGTCATTGACGGGATTCGAACCGGCCCTTTTCCATCCTTTGTGGATAGGAAGGTGATTAACACCACTACACTACCCTCGAAGACAATGCAAGAGGACTTTAGAAATTCTTCTATTCGTCTATAGGGATTGAATTCTCGCCAAACTAGTGGTGGACGCCGATGTATTGTAGTGAACAAGCTGGCACGGGGGACAAGCCACTCGATGATCAGATAATAGTATCCCCACCTGTAAACATCACTTACAAAGAGCGATATCTCCTAAAAAATTAAATTTATGATGAATACAAAATGCAATACAAAATTTCAATAATTTAGGTCTCATCTGATCAGATCGTGTGTATTTGATTAACAATAAATCAAGCCTAACTGATATAAATAAACATAGAAATAAATAATTGTATAAAATTTCGTCCACGTTAAATATTAAGGAGATAACACTAGTCAGGAACAAATTAAGCAGTTTCAGGGCTTAAAATGGTCCCTGAAAATTGTGTTTTAAATTCTGCTTAAAGATGGAAAACTTTGGGTGAACATTTTATGCGTTAAAAATAAAATTCCAGCTAGAAATAGAATTCAGAAATGTAGAAATAAAAACACTGAACTACATTTTTTAGATATAATTATGTAGTGTTCATGTTTTTTTCAAGAATCGACAAACACGATAAACAATAAATTTATATTACATTGATTACGGCAGGAACAATAATTTTTCTTAAACATTCATCACCAGCTACTTAAATCTAACTTCCAGATTTTTATCCAATTGGTTGAATAACCTGGTAAACGTTGACAGCCAATTCGACTACGAGGGGTGATTGTCATAATCACTTAGGTTAGTGATTATGACAATTTAATTCGCGGACTGGTGCAAGATTTTACCGCACGAACTTTCCATAACTGCCACTACAGGCGCTCTCCCTGATCGCTACTGAGCAGACTCTGTGTACGCATGCCAGTACTTGTCGAGCTACTGTTGCGTGAAGAGTTCTTTTTAGCCGCGTGTCACTGACGATAGTTTTGAAGCAAGTATCATGTCGGACATACAGATTGAATAGCGATATGTGATTCGTTATCGTATCAGAAGGAGGGGGCTCAAGAAGGAGGGCACAAGGTATAATGTTTTTACTGATCGTAAGGCAGAGTTTCAGCACCTCAGCAAAGAAAAGGCCTGATTCAGGAAAAATCCTTGGAGAGGTCTCTGAGTTAACTGTAATAATAATCTTATTTTGTTTGCGCTTTACTTTGAACATTCGGTTCCCAGTAATTTTAATCAATATTTTTATAAAGGCCGTATACTGAAGGCGGTTTTTAATTCCATGCGACCATCTGAAATCTAAATACAATTGGCATTAAGCTATTTTCTCTGTGAACTTTTTGAACGTAATGGCAATGTTTTGACAATTAGTTCTGCTATTTTGTTGGTTGAGTCTCTTTGCTAGCTATTCTTCTGAAATTCTAGAGTATATTTACAAAACGATGTTATGAGTTTTCCTCCTTATTTTTACGAATTTTGCTTTTTGTTTTGAATGTAACTGGATCTGGTTTTTTTTCTGATTTTCCTCACAGTTTTGAAAGACGCTTTGGCAAAGAAATGGTTTAAGTGCTTCGTTGAATTGGTTTTCTCTCCAGCGTATTGCGGTCTCCGAAAGCTTTTGAGTAAAGTATCCGATTGTTTTCTGTTGAAGACTGTAGTTGGACTTCCATGATGTAGTACAGTGATTATAATCACCGTCCTACCCACCTCGGCTGGAAAGGCTCATTTTCAAATCCGGTCAATGAAGCGAAGAACTTTTATGGGCTTTTTTCACAAGGTAGCTGAGTTACTCGGTCTCAGGCATCGATAACAAGGTTTACAAGTACAGCAAAACAGGCAAATTGACCAAAAAACACACGCAAATTATGGACATATTGTAAATACGGGCAGATGAGTTGGTTTTCGGGTAGCTCTAATAGGACAGTTGTCTCTTTTAAATTTGAAGTTGTCTAAATTTAAAGACCACCGTGTCAAGACACAGATGGTCTTCAATTTTAGCGGTGGAAGAAATCTTGTTGTTTAAAGACCCAACCTAAGTTCCCTCTCCCACATCAAAATAATCACTGGTTAGTTATGGACTGGGAATATGCTATTGAGAAGTGTCCCACAAGAAAAACTGTTTAGCAATCACATTAAGCTACGTTTCTGAGAACCAGCTACGAAATTCTTTATCAAAATGCTATTCCTTCAATAGAATCGACAGCTAGAACAAACAGAACTGTTTTTACTTCAAAGATGACGTGTGCTTAACGTGATGTGCAGAACAAAGCTGCTTATGATTATAACTGGAAGAACAGCTAGCCGAATTTTAGTATTACTCTCCATAAAACCGAAGAGAAAATGATTAATTGGCCACCAGTATAAATATCCTTGTGGCCAATTAAGCCAAAAATTCTCTGTCAGTATAAGCGATGTTTGGGAATCAAAATTCTTTACCTATTATTTATTAATTCGCCGTTCAATAACAAAGAAGGAGTTAAAGATTCATATTTAGAAGCAGACACTCCTTATATCTTCAATCTTTACCCAGACATTCTTTTTCTCGGATCAGAAGGCGTCACTTAGTGTATGAAAGAAGACGGCCTTGACCTTGAATGTTACGGTCGGCTGACATCATATGAAACCAGCGGCTGGTCGACTTTTCTCAGCCCGCCGTTATGAATTTGACATAAATGAGTTTTACAGAACTGAATCATCACCCAGTCACGTCTGTATGATCTGATTCTGTCTGGGCTCGCATAATTATTCCAGTCTTCGCCAGAGCCACAGGTAACCAAAGCCATCAAACTGGCTAAGACATAAAGCCTCATTATATCACCTTTGTTAACGGATGTTCATTCCCTCCCTCTGTTCTTACCAGTTTCCCGTTAGCGTTCATGAACCTCGTGCAACAACCCATGCCTAACGCACGACTGTTTATTACGCGAATTATCTTTCCAGGTATCCCATAAAATTGTAATTACCTACTCTTAACCCCCTACCCATCCCTATGTATGTACAGATGGCTTTTCATAATTTTTATTTTTTTTTTTTTACCAGCTCGCTCAAGATTAAAGGTTATTAGACCTAATTCTTAGACATATCAGCAGCTGCGGTTAGAAGCGCCATCTTGATCAGAGTAAATGGTGTTGGTTAACAAACAATTTGTAAACTCACTGACGTTCTTGTTTGCTGAACCCTGTAATTGATGAGAATCTCAGTCTTATTATTCCTACTGAGAATGTAGTATAACCCAACCTCCCTGTCTCCTCTCCCTTGATTTGGATTAGCTTTACGCACGTCAACGTGATTAGCGACAAAAAAAAAAGGTATAAAAAAGAACTCACAACGCTGACAGACTTTTTTTTCTTTTTTGAAAATTTAAAAGCTAGAACTAAAGAAACTAAGTTGCCTTTCAAAGTGGCAAAGGCAGTGAAACTGGCTAAGTTCGAAAAGGAATTTTATTTTTTGGCTGATGCAGAAAAATCAAACTCCTTCCATCGTTTGGCATTACTAATACTAACTCCATTTAGCCTTATTAATACTAATACTATTGATAGTGAGTCCTGTGCATCAGTGCAAAGTCAACAATGGCTAATTAGCCTCTTTAGAGTATTAAAATTTTCAGCGTAATGTTTCGAATAATTTGTCTAATTTTTAAAGTGAATCAAGAAATGGTCAGAGATAGTTTAAAGGTGCTTACAGAGAGGAGATTTAAAGATATGGAAGATGAAAACCAAATCCTTTGGGAAAAGCAAAAAAAGGAGCAAAATTTCATTGATTTTAAAAGATAATATTTAAAAATTGAGAAGAGTAATTACACAAAAACAAATATGTCATTATTAGTAATTAATAGTAATAATTCTATTAAATAGAAATGAATCGCCATGTCATAGACATACCTATAATTTATACCAATGTGTTTTACTTACCTATCAAGCAAAGCTGGCTTGTTGAATCCCTTGAAATACCTTAAAATTAAAACTTAAAATTTAATACCCAACACTCCAAAGACTGCATTAGTACAGTCGATAACTGCATGAAAAAAAAAAGGCGCCCTGATATACACAGGGGCAGTTTCAACCAGAGGAAGGTCTAAATACTGTAGTTATTTAGGATGATGTGGTTTGGCGGTTTTACCAATGTATGTAGGTGTGCAGATGTGTGTTTATTCAAGTCACACATCCACAACTGCATCATTTGGAACCACAGGGCAATCATGACTTGAAAGGTAACTATATGCAGGTACCATCTCATTAGCAAGGAATTCCCTCTGATTATGGGGTCGTCGTCCATTTTCTCATTGAGTCGTAACTGTCCGTTCGCTTATCTCTCTCCTGCAGATGTATGACACCCTCCCTACTGACTTGTTTACCATATCCTGTCTGTTTTTTCTTGGTTTTTGAAGCGTCTTCGTGGTTTCATTCACTATCCCTTTGGTCTCCTTGGGAAGGTTCGTTGCTCTTCCTGTGTGAACTAACGTCGGTGTGTTTGACACATATAGCGTGACGCTACCTGGCCGCCAAGGAACTAGTTCATCGATTCATGCAACTTTTACCCTTCCTTCTCCTCCTCCTCCTCCTCCTCTTCTGTCATCCCACCCCTTCACTTCCTTTGGCGGAGGCCATTCACCAGCCTGTCATATCATCCCTAGGCCTTTGCCCTCCTAATAACAACATGAACGGCAGGCAAGACAAAGCTACGATTTTTTTTTTTGTTGGTTCTTTTTTGTTGGTGTTAATTTGGTATTCCATACTTTGACGAGGAACTGCTGCCCCAGATGACCTCTAGAGAGTCGGAACTGGTAGTTTACACTTTAACTTGCACGATATTAGGGAATGTGGAGGAGCAGGCAAATGATTTGGTTAGAAATGGGATTCTTTCAGACTCCATGAACACTAAATAGTCCTCCCGAGTAGCACGATGGTTATAATCACTGTCTCTTCACACCGGGTGGAAGAGATTCGAGTTCGAATCTCGGCAATGGAGCGAAGAATTTTTATGAGCTTTTTTTGACAACATAGCTGAGTTAGTTGGTTTCAGGAGAAAGAGATTGAATGTTTTCTTGGTTTCTCTCGAAAAAACAGGTTTTTCGTTCAGCACGCAGCAAATTATCAAATACTGTCCATAATACTTATATCGAGCAAAATAGTACTGTTCCTATAGAGACTAACCTATCAAAAGTATTCGGATATTACTCTCAATGTAGTGAAGAGTGCGAACACGATTTATACAACGCAGGAACAGGTTTAAATATATGCAGCCAGTGGCAGAGATAAACATGAACAAGCCAAATGAGTCTCGCAAGGTGCTAAGCCATTTCAAAGAGGTTAAACTGTCGGATGTGATATCAGCGTTTCGCCACGGCATGCAATAGATATCGTTGAGTATTGCAAACCGCAGTTAAGGTAATGAAAACTGGACGAACAAAAGCAACATAGGTAAATGTTACGTTGGAACTTCAGTTATCCATGCGAATGTCTGTAAGTGTGCCACAATCCAAATTGTGATGCCCTACATGGATTTTCTTAGGGGAATGGCTACTCTGCAATCTCCAAAATATGCAACTAACGCCAGACGTCGTTTGCTGTAACGCAAGCCCAACGACTGTGTACCATGGAGGAGTGTAAACATGTCCTACCTGTTTTCACTGTTCCACGGTTTCCACTTGTAGGGTTTTAGGCGCATCAGCGACCTAGGCTGTATTGCGCCGTATATACTGTGTGTAAATTGCATGTGTTCTGTGGTCGATTTGACTGTTTTCTGGAAGAAAAACCAGAGTTTCCAGAGGACAAACTATGTTACCATCGCCTGAGCCCAATTAACTCAGCCAGGTTGTGAAAAACCCATAAAAAGTCTTCACATCATCGGCGGGATTCAAAATCAGGTCTTCTTCACTCAGTGTGAGGAGAAAGGCGATTTTACCAACTATGCTACCGCGAGGGCATGGCGGAGATGGGAGAAATCCCAGGTGCCTTCTAACACGAACATGATACGTGTTTTCAATAACGCGCCATCCCACACAGCGAACAGTTTAAAAACTTGATTTGCAAAAACGAAGTTCAACAACTCTCCTGGCCAGCCTATAATCGAAACTTGAATCCGATCAGATACCTTTCAGATAAACTAGGGTGTTTGATCACGGTGCGACAAGCAGCCATCGCTCTTCCTCTTCTACATATGAACTGGAGGCTGTACTGAAGGGGCGCCTCCGTAGCCAGGTGGGCAGGAGCAGCAGTGCGTAGTACACACTTCTTGATTAGACCGTGGTTCGAGCCCGTGATCCACCAAATACGGAGGAGGCGGAAAGGTCAGGGAATGACCACCTTATATCACCGGAGCAATATGGCCTTAGTTTCTAATGCTCCTAAAAACCAAATAACAACAAAAATAACAATAGCTGTACTGAAGTAGGAGAAATGAACACTGATTCATGTTGCTTGCTTACAAGAAACTGGTCGAAAGTGTTCCATGAGAGATCGATGCCATTACTTGGGCCAAATGTGGGCCATGAATTTGTTGATTAAGAGATCGATTTCTTCTACGCGAGATAATAATAATAATAAATCTGTCAGTTTCCTTAATGTCCCAGATTTTAAAATATCACCACTACACAACTAGCATAAGAGATCCAACATCAGAGTGATTCTGGGACTTCGAGTCTCCTCACCAGAGCGAATTCGGCACACTATCCTTAGGTTTGAGAATGAGATTCATCCCAACTTTATTCTCACATCTTAATAGATCCATGTTTCTAACCTGATTTATCAGCAAAACACCTACACAGATATTGCAGTGGATAGCACGGCTGCTTCTCACACCATATGGAAACGACCCTAATTCGATTTCCTTTGTAAGTATTATCGTAGATATGCATTAGAAATAATTTTCTCCAGCCAGTACACTGAGTTGGCTTTCCATTAGCAACACCTACCTAAAAGAAAAGCTCGTGGGCCCCTTTTTCCCGTAATACAGCCCGTACAAGTCTTGGAATGAATTCCACAAAGTGTTGCAGGGGCCTCCTGTGGTAGCTATCCACACGTTGCACAATGTACCCAGTAATGCCCGCACAATGTCCTTTTCCACCAGTATGTCCGAAACATGCCCAACTGGGTTGAGATCGGATGAGTTGGGCCGCCAAAAAAGACGAATAATTCACCATCATGTTCCTGAAACCAATTGGCAACCTGCCGGGCCTTGTGGCATGGCGCGTTGTCTGGTTGATAGACGCCGGGATTATCTGGATGCACTGTCATCATGAAGGAGTGCACTTAGTTGGAGACGATAGATAGGTAGGCTTTCCTATCGAGCCATTGATTAACGATGATCAGAGGACTTTTTTTTTTTTTTTTGTTAGTTGTTGGCGCATCAGCTTCTGTGGCCATATTGCACCTCTAAAGGTTTTTGTATTTTCTACTCTGATCCAAGCCCGAAGCGGCATTCGAACCCGCGACCTTCGGGTTGCCAGAAAGGCACTTTACCCACTCGCCTACCTAGGACATGCCACAAAAACAGTTCCCAACCATAACACCACAAGCATGTTGAACACCAACAGTGCATCCAGATGCCACGACCTCATGTTGCTTTCTCCAAATATGGATACGCCAGCATGATAAGAGTGGGAAACGGGATTCATCAGAAGTGGCGACAGATTTTCACATGTCGGTGGTCCAGTGTTGGTGGTAAAGTGCCTATGCAAGACGCAGATTCTTGTGTCTCGCAGCGAGCATGGGGCACCCTGACGACCGTCGACTGCCATAGCCTATACGAACTAATGTCTGGTGCATAATCCGTGTGGATATCTGGCCATTTTACAGAGTCCTGTAACATCAAAGTGTACCACGGCGGAGTTGAACTAACATTCTGTTGCTGCCCTATATACTCCACTCTACTCTACATGTTTAGCCCATGTAAATATTGGTCTTGCTGTTCCTACGTTGTACTCGGTAGTTAGCTGGGCCAGTGTACTGCGTCGTAGCTGTGTTACGAGAAGAGACATACGACGCTCACCACGTCGACCACACGTGTGACCTTTGGCTAGTTGTTCGATTGCTGTTGAGCCAGTCACAGAACACATAACCACGTTGGCTGTTGTCGAGATACTGAGCACGTCTTACTCCCATAGTCATTCCGTTCGAAGACCGAAAGATCTCAACGCCAACTCAGTATTCCTCACAGGCATTCAAAAAGTGATCGCCATGTGCGCGAATTACAATCTTATATCGACCGTGCTCGGCTTTGCGCCTTTACCAGGGTCAATCCATTCCTACACAAGAGCGTGTTGTCATTGCAAAGCCAATTCAGTGTATTTCTGTTAAAACGTATTGGAAATATTTCAGCTCATTATTTTGATATTTTAATTCGGAATTAAGACATGAAATATTTCGGAAGTTCGGGCTTTTTTTTTTTTTTTTTTTTTTTTTTCGCACTGTGGGCTGCATTAGTCGTTTTTGGGGGAGGGGTGCAAAGTTTTTTCTTCAGGAAACTCACGATTCTCACACTAAGATTTTCAAGATTTTCAGGCTAACTGACACACGAAATTTATGGACAGCACAGTCTACTGCGACCTTAACTTCCTTAATGAATATTTTAAAATATCCCAATCCAGTCGTCCATTCAGTCCCTGGATGCTGACCTTAACCGTATTTAATAAGTTCATCGCTACTAAAAATTATCAACGCCACATTATTGAACTAATCCGTTCTCCCCAACTCACACTTAACAGTGAGCTTTCGATGTTCAACTCGATGAGAGAGAGAGAGAGAGAGAGTTATATCACTCCCATCTGAAAGTTATCCTGTGGAAAATGGCTGTTAGACACATGTTCTCATTTGTCAAATGGTCTTGACATCAAGACCTCTTGATAGTGAAGCCTAAATAGTGTTGCTATGACAGCAACATTCACCATAAATATTGATGCAATATGAGTAGAATATAGATAGTGACATATGATGTTCTGTTCCACGTAAAATGTATTTTCTTATACGTGGTTATGAAATTAAAATGACGTAAATTTTATTCAACTTGTAGACATGTAAGTTTGTAGACATAAACAAGAGTGAATTGCTGAATGTTTGTATATTTATTACTGAATGTTTAATGGCATTGCAAAAATTATTTGGCTGCACAATGTTCTAAATTAGACATCATAACACGTTCTCGGGAAAAAAAAAAGAACGCATGTTAGGCATCTCGCTGATAAATGTATAGCTCTAAGGTGCAACTGCATTCTTTTACCTGTTTAAAAATATCTCGCTCAATATCCAATGCCATCAATGCTCTGTTGCCACAGTTACCTCGATACACATCATTTACCAAAGTTTCGTGATAAATGGATAACCCTGTATAACACTCTGGTATTAACTGAGTCGGAAGTGTAAACTTCCCAATCAAGAATATAAACTACTGCATTAACGAATTCTTTGATAATTTTATGCACTGTGCAGTTTCATAATGTGGCTACCGCGATCTTCCTGTCCTTCCACGCTTTACAATTCATCAGAATTACAAATCTAAATACTAACACCTCTACCTGTTTGCTTACTAATATTTCAGCATCTGTATACTAACAAAGTGACAGACGAGGGGCGATTATCTAGACAAAGATGTAAACCTGTCAGGACATCTCCAATTTATGTAAAGCCAATGGTCATGATGCTGGTTGGCTTAATTGAAAGGCTATGCACAGCTCTCTCTCTCTCTCTCTCTCTCTGCAATAAAGATGATATATATAAAACAATCATGCACAATCTGTGGTCTTTTAATTAAACAGACACGACTACTGAATGTTCACCAAATACTTTACAAACTGGACCATGTATTTCCTTATAAAGTGTTACTAAATTAAAATGCAACCAAATCTGAAAAGTTATTCATTTATGAGTATTTTTAATCTAGGAATAATTTTTAAGACTTTCTTTTTTTTTATTTTGTTTGAAGCATCCTTTGAAGTATACAGATACCAAATTTGAATGCAGTTTAGTGTACAAAAACAGAGGGGAATGGGGAATTTAAATTTCGGACATCCTGTACTCGATGAATTAATGTCCTTTTGAGCCTATTCCTAGAAGATTCTCTCTCATTTCATTCAAACTTATAAATTTTTAGGCGCGTTCTCAAAAGCGGTTATTGTCTTCACCATACTCGTCTGTCTGTCTGTCTGTCCGCATCTGAAACTTCAACTTCCAGTGGACAGATTTTTATGAACTTTTATATTCGGCTCTTTTAGAAAGATTTTGTTGGGTAAACCAAATTTTATTCAAATCGGACTTATCGAAATGCGACAATTATTAGTATTATTATACATAATGTATATGCTGTCCATACTGTATGTTGTAGCTGAAGCACTTGATATTATGTTTGCTGCCGTGCACTGACTGAAGGAATAAATAGCAATATAGTGGATGCGCAGAAAAATGTTATTGCTTTAAGCACTGCGCATATGAAAGTTTATTAAATATAAAAATCAGAATTAATATTATTTATTATCATATTAATCATGGCAGAAACGTTATATACGTGTTATATTTAAGTTGTATTTAAAATGTAGGAAGAAATATTGTGTCAAAAACATTACAAACATGCTGATTGCCTACTGTGATAAGGTACGTGTTGCTACATTTTTAATTTTTTAAATTACAGAAGATTTCTGAAATGCGTGCCACATATCAACTTTTAGACAAATGATATTTTAGGGCAGAGAGCCTGAAACTATGTGAAATTCAAACTATAACATTAGTTAGTGCATTTGCATCATTACTACATAGTTGCATTTTTTTAGACAACCCAAGTTTGTGCATTGGCATCATTATTGTAACATCTCATACTGTGATATTAGCATTAGCATTAGTAGAGGCACATGATCACAGCATCAGCCAAAAAAAAAAAAAATCTTCCTATTTCACTGATCCATTCGTTCCAAATGTTTGTCTAGTTCTAGTTCTGCCTTGAATTTATTTAAGCTATCAACTTCCACAAAAAGGGTGGAAGTTTGTTCCGGCAACCAACTACCCGCTGGCTAAAGACAAACTTCCGCACATCTATTCTACAACTGTCTTTCCTCAGTTTGAATCTATGTCCCCTCAGGTTTGTAATCTGATCACGATGAAGAATCCAATCAGCAATGAGCCTGCTCAATCCATTCAAGGCCTTATACACTTCAATCAGATCGCCTCGCAGATGCCTAGTCTCCAGAAGCGGCAATTTTCAGAACTTAAGTCTTTCTTCATAAGAGCATCCCTTTGTTCCTCTCACCAGTCTTCTTGCCCTTCTCTGTACTCGTTCAAGCAACTCTACATCCTTCCTAAAATGAGGCCTCCACACCTGTACGCAGTACTCAAGGTGTGGCCTGACCATTGCCTTATACAAGGAGATTATCATCTCCTTATCCCGCTCGCAAAATTCCTGTGTATCACTGACAAGACCCCATGACTTATACTACCCCATCCTTCATAACGAGTTGCCTTATACTCTTAGTTATTTTCGATTGAGTACCACCACTACTGTTACATAATTTCAGTTCAGTAGCACCACCACTGTTACTTATTTTCAGTTGAGTACCACCGCTGTCTGAGTGGTGATACTCAACTGAAAATAAGTTGGTATAAAAGTAAAAATAAGGTTCACTTTAATCTTAAGTAGCTAGTTTAATTTATCAGTAAAGTCCCTTTCCAATGATATGCTTTTTTATTTGTATCACTTCGTTCAATTTTTCTGTCAAAAGAATCAAGGAATAATTAATAGAGAAATAAAACGACTATATCTGGATTTGATCACGTATAACAGAAATATTAAAAATACACGTGATCCAGTTCTATTCATTACACTACTACTAGTTCAATTGGGCTACTAATGTCCTAATTTACCATGTTATATGTACAAACTCAACAATCAATGTCGTATTTACAAATTAACTCATTAGAATTCTAGTTAATATCATAAACGCTATTCCTGGTTGGAACTTTTCGATGATATATGATTTTATTAGTGTCGCTACAAAAATTGAGGTCAAATATCCTGAACATACATATAATCAAGAACGGGTTTGATAATATGATATATTAGTTGATTAATTAGTAAATAATTGTTAATACATGTAATTACTACACCTAGCCAAAAAAAAGGACGAACCTTTGTATTAAGATAGTCACAGACAGCAGAAATGCAAATTAAACTGTGACGTGTTGCCTCGTTGAGTAAAACGATTGCAGGCTGACTGACTGCAGTAATCTGAAGCCAGAATGGGGAAACGCGTGATCTAACAGACTTTGAAAAAGGTGTTATCGTGGTCGCACTTTTAGTAGGAGTATGATTCAGGAAACGAATGATGGCTAGTTTCTGAAAAGCATTCATTCAAAGATTTTAATGACTGAAATGCAAGGGGGTTCTTCTACATCTCAACGGCATAAATATGGCAGAAAAACAATATTTCAAGAGCGAAATCGTCGTACTTCAAGGAGGACTTAGCGGAAAAATAGGACATCCAGTGTTGCAGCAAATAACATCTGAATTCAAAAAAGTCCAAAACATCCCGTACCATGCGCATGGAATTGAAGAAATTTGGTACTGTCACCTGCTTATTCGGAAGCCACTTGTTCCAGAGAAAAACAGAAAAATCTCTCTGCAGTGATGCCAAGAACGTCGTGATTGGACAGTGGATCAATGGTGGAAAGTCATGTGGTCAGACAACACGATACACTTTGTTCTGTACTGATAACTGGCAGAGAGTGTGGCGAGAACCTCATGAGGTAATGGACCCTGCTTGCCTTGTTAAGACAATCTAAGCATCTGGAGGTGGTATCATAGTATGGCGAAGTTTCGTTGGCACAGCGTCGTGGGTCCGTTGATACCAGGGAATGTTGAATGTCATCCACGGAGTACGTACATTTCGTATCAAATCTACTGCAATCTGCAGTGTTCACTTAATTCGTACGCGATGGCCGTTTAATGGATGACCATGCAACAGAGCATCGTGCCATAATCGTGTAAGGATGGTTTGGAGAATTGACACGGATTTTCACCATCTTCCCTGGCTTCCACATTCACCTGATCTGAATTCTGTCAAGAATGTGTGATATATTCGGCATTGAAATCCCCTTTCTTCAATTCTGTCGCTGATATGCAATATTTTGAATAGCTAGAAGAATAATTACAATTAGACCAAAAAATCTTATTTAATCCACGCCGCTCTGCACACTTGCTTTTGTTCTAAATAAAGGTGGTCCAATTCAATACTGAATAATGGTTCGTATTTTTTGAGCCATTATCTGTAATAAACCTTTACTTACTTACGTTTTACTTCAATTAATCACTGAAAAAGAAAAATTCTTTTAAGAAATACAAATCGAATTCTCCTGACATCTTGTTCACTGAATATAGTCTTTATTTCAGCAATTCATCAGTATCTAGCAAATCAGAAAATTTTCATCTATAAAATACTCAACTATAAAATGAATATGGTGAGGCAGGTAAAGTAATAACTCTATTGAAACTAATAAATTTCTTTATTTGTTAAAGAGATTTTGCTGTAAAGACTTTGTTTTTTTATTTTTATTTCTTTTCGTAACATAAAAAGAAAAGCAAAGAAACGAAACATGAACGTTGCATTGATTATAATAGCTAGCAGGCTTGGTAGGGCCAAAGGTTTCACATAAAAGATGAAATGGTTTAAAAAAGACCTGCGACTATTTATATAGCTCACTGATGCAGGAAGTTTAGGGGATAAGACAGCATAAAAACTTGATCATGTACAAGATATACACTGCTCTACCAAAAGTCATGAGAAATCCTCTTATCGCAAGAAATTGTGTGTGACAAAAATAGGTAAATATTTTGGTCTAATGAAGGTGATCAGTGAGGAATTTATTTCAAAGGTGTATGTAAAACGCTGAGTAAAGAGAAAGCGTTACAGAGTTTCAGGGGAAAATGTCTGTGAGTGCTATTGCTCAGGAAGTGCACATTCCGAAGTCAACAATTAGCAATGTCCTGAAGAAATGGAAGTGCAGAGGTGACAATGAGCCCAAGATACGAGTAGATACATATAAAATACTAACAAACAGCAGCCGATCCGCCTCACCTCTTTCTCATCACCCTAGAGTTGGCAGCTCTGAATGGCAGGCAAACCAGTAAGCGTTTTCAGATGCATGAAATGAAAAACAAATGCACACCGTCGATTCACAGTGCAAGACATATCGAACCTGAATCATTGAATTATGAATTATTGTAAATCGATCCTGTGGAGCGATGAATCACGGCACACGCTCTTCAAGTCTGATGGTTGTGTTTGGGAAAAGAGGATGTCTGGAGAGCGTTTACTGTAATTGCTTTACAGGCAACACAATCATATTATTAATGGGTTGTCCCAGTAGTGAAGATGGGAGTAAGAGGAGGAAGTGTGTATAAATATAAGTTCTTCAACTTGTCCATTTATAACTAGAAAAACACAAATGGAATCCTGTAAAACTTAAAAATGTTTCTTCATCTAAAAAAAATTTGTACCACCAGTTAGAAAATTTCATTCTTGCAGTTTTCTTAATCCCAAAGCTTCCTGTTGCTTTGATAGATTTAAATCACAATCTAGATCACCGAATTCACTTTGTTCAATTAGGTGTGGTTTTTTTGCTACTATACGAAATGTAACTTGGATCTTCCATTGGCTCTTCTTTAACTTCATCGGGAATAGGAAACTCCTTCCAGTTAACTGGTGGCACAAGAATATGAAAAATCTCCACAAGAATATGAAAAAACACAACCAGCCACAAATCCACACAGATGCAACTGAGGGCTAACGTGCACGAGCCTGTAATAACAGGTTCTCATAAACAGATGACACACTCCTCTACTCCTGAGTTTCATCTACATTCAGCGAGCGATGCATATTTTTTAATGCTGTTATAAAAATCAGTGTTTTTTTTTTTTTTTTTTCCAAAACCGCTGTAAAATTTATTATCCAGATTCCGAATTAACATAACAGAATTACATTTAAAAGTTAGTTTCCTTTTTTATATAACCAAAACCTCGTTGGCTGGTGCAATTTCTGTTTTTCTAAATAGAAAAATAAAGATTTTACGATTTCGTACGTGTCCCACTACCTAACAAAGATAATTCATAGGACCTTTGTCCACTTCAGGATAATGCTATTCACCTGTGATCAAGATACGCCAGGTAGTTAAAATCTCGAGTATTCGCAGGAAATAAGTGATAGTCATCTTAAACTGTTGGTGGTAAGCTGGCATACGGCCAACTGAAGATGGCGTGCCAGAGATAGTGAAACAAGTGTCAGAGAAACTGTGGGAAAGGATTTTTAAGGAATTCCAACAGATGCTACGCGTCAACCGTACCGAAAGAGAAAACATTTTGCAGATTTATAGGTTGAAATGGTGGTATTGTAAAATTAAAAACGCTGCGCTGCTGGTATGCAATATGAGAAAATTTTATGTTCTGACATTTCAGAAGAGTGTGGGCAAACCCAAAGAAAACCTCAAATTGTCCAAAGGAGGTTGAAAAATGCAGCGATTTTTAAAGTAAAATTTTCATATTTAAAGTTTAGCTTGAGGAAAATCACTTGCAATTTCCAATGTGATTCATTCTACGTAATTAGAAAAATTATTAATCAACAAATATCGCTGTAAGAGTCAAATATAAAATTTCATGGAAATCTGTGGACTGGAAGTCGAGTTTTACATGAGGGCGTACGGAAAAGAAATTATAATGACCAGATTTCTATTGGTTCGATTTAAATGAAATTTGGACTCAACAAACATTTTTGAAAGAGCCAAGTATAAAATTTCATGAAAATCCATCCAATGGGACGGACAGACAGAGGGATGGACATGGTGAAGACAATAGGAGCTTTACAGATATACACTAACGGCTAAACAAAACCCTGAAAGAAATACCCTGGAATAGCCTTATAGATAAACCATTTCGACTATCTTATTATATAAACAGGCAACGGTAAAAGTTGTGGAAATTTTATACAAATTGCAACTCCAAGAAGGGATTCTGCAGCCTTAACAAAATGCATGAGGTTAGACCATGACCATTTACGACAAAGGTGCTCAAACTACAATTCACGGGCTGGGCCTGACTAGCAAAAAAAAATTTATTCCAGATCATTTCTAGGAGTTTAAATAGTAAATTTATTTTTTGTTTTTTGTTTTTATTGATATTCATAATTATATTCATTATTATATTTAATTAAATATAAGTTTAAAAATTATTTAAGTTCTAAGGCTGCAGTTTAGCAAGTTATTTTCTTTTATAACCGAGGATTACTTCATTCTGCACCTCACTCTTTCTGGTTTTCATAATAATTTATGTATGTATATTCGTTGTTATGTTTGTGCAGTAATTACAAGGAGATGATCTAAAATTTACACTAAACGAGAGATGTCTGTAAATTATTCACCTGATTATGAAGCTCGATTAAAATTCCATGTAATCTTAAAATGTTTTTTTGCAATTATGAAAGCGACCCAATAAATTTTTTCTCATGCAGTTGGCAGCCTTAATCCTAGCAAGCATTGCGATAGTAGGGCATTAATATTGTGACAGCGCAGGAGAAAGCAACGTACGTATTGTGGCTGTGGGATACCAAATCTACAGTGATTTAAAAGAGACAGTTCCAACGGAATTCCATAAAGAGCCACCTACGAAACAATCAATGAGGCGATGAAACATTTTAAAGAAACCGGCAGTATGCTACATCAGAAAGGAGTAGGTAGGCCTGGTGCATCTGCAGATAAAGTTTCGGAAATTCAGGAAGAGTTTACCCGAAGTCCTACAGAATCTGTCCACCGGCCAAGTCTGCAGCTGCAAATATCGCGAGCAGCACTGCACAGTGTTGTTCGCAAGAGATTGAAGCTTTATGCTTACAAAGGGCAAATTGTCCAGGAAATTATGCCTCACAGCAAACCGCAACAAAAGGAATTCGCTGTTCGCATTCTCATCTGCATAAACGAAGATGTGTATTTTCTGGAAAATGTCGTTTTTAGTAGTGAAGCGACATTCCACCTGTTTGGTAAAGGTGTCAGACATAATTGTCGCATGTGGGGATCTGAAAACCCCCACTCAGTTCGTGAACAGGAGCGTGATAGTCCAAGGTAAACGTATGACGCGCACTGTCCTTCAGCCAGGTGATTGAGCTATTTTTCTTCCACGAAAACACTGTGAACTCTGAAAATTACTAAGATATGCTCGAATTGTGTGCTATACCTCATCTGCAAAATATGTAGCCATATTTGCTCTATCAGCAAAATGTGGCACCACCACTGCACTGGAGCTTGTATGTGCGCTATTAACTCAATAATCCATAGGAACAATAAGGCCTCTAGCATTCTCGTTCCCCGGATATAACACATATGGATTTCTTTGCATGGAGCTACGTAAAGGACAAGGTGTATGCGCAAAAAATAAAATTAAAAATTAACATCACAAAGTTAAAAGACCGGATTCAACAGGCAATGACCGCCGTTTCTCAAGAGATCCTTCTGAACACTTAAAATGAAAACAGCTACCGTCTTGACATTACATGTGTTACCAAAGATGGCCACGTGGACGTTTACTGACGTGCTTTGTGTGATGAGAAATTCTTTTAAGTTGCTTTATTAAGTGCAGCAAACCTTTTTACAATTCAATAAAATTTTAATCGAGCTTCATCATCAGGTGAATAATTTATAAAAACACCATCTGTATAATTATCCATTTATATACTATAACTATTCATTTAAACAGCAGTACGATAAATTAGCATTAGCATAGTGACATATCATACAAGAAAGCAAGCTCATACAGCATCAGCCAAAAAAAAAAAAAAAAAAATCCTATTTCACTTATCTATTCCCTCCAATATTTCGTCTAGTTCTTCCTTGAATTTATTTAAGCTATTAACTTCCACAATACCAGATGGAAGTTTATTTCTGCCAACCACCCGCTGACTAAAGGCAAACTTTCGCACATCTATTCTGCAACCATCCTTCCTCAATTTGAATTTGTTCCCCCTCAAGTATGTGTTCTGAGCAAGAAGACGAATCCCATCAGCACTAAGCTTGCCCAATCCATTCAAAGCCTTAAACACGTCAATAAGATCATCTCGGAGGTGCTTAGTCTCCAGAGGCAGCAATTTGCAGAACTGAAGCCTTTCTGGGCAAGAGCACCCATTTTGTTCACCTTATCAATCTCGTTGCTCTTCTCTGCAACTCGTTCCAGCAGTTCTACTTCCTTCCTAAAATGAGGCCACCAGGCCTGTATGCAGTACAAGATGTATCCTGACCATTGCCTTAAAGAAGGGGATAATGACCTCCTTTTTCTCTGTTAGCAAACTTCCTATATATCATTGACAAAACCCCATGAGCTGTCGTTGCAGCCTGTCTTCAATGCTCAGAGAACTTCATATCTGACTGTACAATTACCCCCGGGTCTCTTTCATTTTCCACTACCCTTAGTGTAGTACCACACAGTTGGTACGTTTCTCTTGGGTTAATGCTACACATATGCAGTACTTCGCAGTTAAAACTTCAATTGCCATTTCTCAGACTATCTAGCAAACTTTTCTTGATTTCTAGATCCTGTTGCAGTAGCATACCGTGATTACTGTCGTTAACCGCCCTACCAACCTTAGTATCATCAGCAAACTTGGACGTTAAGCCTGATATACCATCATTAATATCATTTATGAATACAGAAAAAAAACAATGGACCCAACACTGAACCCTGGGGGACTACACTAATAGCATTAGCCCATGAATACCAGTGTCCATTGATTACCACTCTCTGTTTTCCCACTCAACCATCCCTTTATCCATAGCAGCCAATTTCCTTAATGCCACACTGCTCCAATTTGTACAGCAGTTTTTTATGTGCAAAAGTATCAAAAACTTTTCTGAAATCCAAGGATATGATATTAAAAGTATTTTTTGCATCCAGTTTCTCTGTGACCACATTGTAGTATCCAGTCAAATTTGTCAAACAAAATTTCCCCTTAACACACCCATGTTGTGTCTGAAGTAAAATTGTGGCCTTGTCGAGGTGATCTTGCAATACTTTTTTAACCGTGACTCCATTATTTTTCCAGGAACATAAGTTAAAGTAACAGGTCTGTAATTACTCCTGTGTCCCTATGAATCCCCTTTGTGAACTGGGGATACATTCGTACATCTCCAATCCGCGGGGACCTCCCCAGAATTCAAGGATGCTCTCATAATTATGGGTAAGGGTTTGCTTACTTTCTTCGCTGCCTCCCTTAATATAATTGCATAGATCCCATCCACCCCAGGTGCCTTTCTTATGTTTAACTTCAACAATTTCTCTTCCACTTTCCTTTCAGTTATTACAAAATCCTTTAGCTCCCTGTTAGAGTTTGATAAACTTGAGCAATCCCCTTCCCTAAAGAATTCCTCGTGTGTGAATGTAGATACAAAATACTCATTCCATTTGTCAGAAACCTTAGCAGGATCATCAAGAGCCAAACAATAATATGGTATATTATTATTATAATATACCATATTATTATTATTGTAAAAATGAAATAAAATAAGGAAGATAAAACGACGCAATATTCATCCCCGTCCAAGGAGATGCAAGGCCACACTCCCCAAAGAATGAGCACCGCTTTTTGTAAACGAATAAAAAGTTCTGAAAAAAGTATCGTATTCCACTGACCACTATCCAGGAAAGTACCAATGGATGTTCCTATATGATCCGAACTAGATAGTAAATAACGAACAGAACTCAGCCTAAGAAGGAAAAAGTATGTCATGGACATCACCCTCCTCAGGTTACATAAGCAAACGAAACAAAAGGTATATTAAAATATTTTAATTTATTTATATTTCTCTATTCTTGAAAATTCATTTTTTCATATTTATCATTATGCTATTTATAACTGGGATATGCAACTTTTTAAGGTTGGGATTACTACAAAAGAAGTGTACAATTAAAAATCGTGATGAAATGAAATTATATGTGATATAAAAATATTAATAATGTCAATGGAAACAGCGACTCACAGCAATTTTTGTTGTCGATTATATGGTCTCCGTGGTAATATCCAAAAGATATCTTCATGGTCTCCTCAATATCCAAAATGATATTTCCATATTCTTTTCAATATCCAAAATGATATTGCCATATTCTTTTCAATATCTATCTAAATAGTATTGCCACATCCTTTTCAATATCCAAATGACATTCCCATGGCCTCCTCAATATCCAAGTGATATTGTCATATTCTTCTCAATATCCAAGCGATATTGTCATATTCTGCTAAACATCCAAATGATATTTCCAAGCTATTGCCATATTCTCTTCAATATCCAAATGTTATTCTAACGCGTATGGCATTTTGCATACGATGTTTTAGTTAGTAGACGTTACGGCTTGATCCATGTCAAACGATACCAATGTTAGCAGGGAGAGTTAATTTAATAAAACCTCAAAAAATGTATCAGATCAGCAGACCGTGCGCTACAATTGTGTATCTGTGGCTACCTTATCATCTAGGCAGCTCTCATTAAGGAAACAAGATAATGAATGTGATAGAGCTCTGCCATACCTGAGTTGTCGAAATAATTTTCAAACTGAAGCACCAATCACATACCTAATGTGCAAATATTACCAATTCCGATATTTTTTCCCTAAAGAAAACTGGGAATATTGCTTTGTTAGTTTTGGAACTGTGGCTTTCATTGTGGCTTTGTGGTATCTATAGGTTGGATCTATGGAAAATAATTTCATCACTAAACGCAACGTTGGATAGTAAATCTTGTAGTAAATTAATTAATTAACAGAGCATAATGTTTTTCATGAATATTTTATTGTGAACAGTGTTGACGAAGACACTATTCACAATAAAATAGGCGTCCCGTTTTCGTCTACAAACAGATTGCGAACAACGAGGAATTAAGTACCATCCCTCCAACGTCAGAGAAAGGGACACGTACGGAGGCGGTGTTCTCGTGTGGGGTAGAATAATAATTAATGGCGGCACCGTTCTTCATGTTTTTGATAGAGGTACCGCAACTGCATAAAGGCACCCAGAACAGATCCTGGAACCCTATGTGCTACTGTTTAGGGGGTGCAGTTCTTTTCATGCACCATAATGCGCATAGAACTAGCTCAAGTGGTGGAGGGATATCTTGAAACTGGAGATATCCAACGATTGTAGTGGCCAGCACGATCACAGACTTAAATCCGATCGAACATGTGTGGGACCCCTTGGGCGTCGCATTGCACAACGACAGCCGATTCTTCGGTTACTTGGTGAGCTAAGGTCTGCGCTAGTGGAAGAATGGGATTTGTTGCCACAGAATCTTATAGACGCCCTTATATCGAGCATGGTTCACCGCTGTCAGGCCTGTTTAGCCGTTGGGGGGAGGGATCAATTGCCGTACAGATGTCAAGTGTCCATATTTCCGAGCATCTTGAATCGACTTCTATAATGTGACCTTTTTGGTAATCCTTATACAAGCCCTATAAATGTCCCTTATACCTGTCCGAAGTTTTTCGCTGTCTCCTCATTTCATCGTTATGCTATTATACACCACCATACCAAATTTTACCCCTCTTCAATGCAAGATGCACGAGTTACACCACGTTTTCTACGTGTTCTGTTAATTTTGTCGAGCAGTGTAGATCATCCTAGCGCATAATAAAGCGCTACCCCCAAACTGCAACTTTGACAACAATGACACTGTTAAACATAGGCTCAAAAATCATCAGCCGTTCTTTCTACATTGGCCTAGTGACCCTCCCTTATTTGTCAAATGAAAAAGCATTTGGAAGGTTGGCGGTTGGCAAATGGTGTTGCAATATGAACGTTGCAAAAATATGATTGATTTGGTTTCGCTGAACCAGATCACGTGCATGGCGTGTCTTGCACTTGGCTCGCCATATTGTAAATTTTGCGTTAGAAGCGCCCTCATGCGATAACTTGATTAAATAAAGAGTTTAAGAAAAAACAACTTCGTGAGTTTAATGATCTTTTTTTTACTAGATATGCACTGATCCTAATAATTTTCTCTAATAACTTTGCAATGCTCAAAGTGTATTTTAAATTAAAAATGCATTAATTTCCAATATTACCTATTGTTTTCAGCTATTTGGATGCAAATTCTATAAGATAAATGACGTAAATTCTAATTTATAATGATGCAAATTCTATAAGACGATGAATGTCTTTAAATAATGCTTCAATATTCATGGCAGCATCATTTAAAGACATTTACAGTAACTAAGAAAAAAAAAAACAATGACCAGTATTTCTCTAAAATAGTATTTAAAGATTAAACTATAATATCATTATGGATCTAAAGTTATTCTGGGAAATTTATTAATGAAGTAGTATTTTGGTTCTTTCCCGAAATTTTGGTAGAATTTCGATATTTTGACATCTGACACTACCTACAAGTAAATTGATTTTCAAACAATAAAATTTTCAATTCAGAAAGTTATTATGCTTTTGTTTTGCTTGTGCATGTAGGGAAAAAACTCTAAAATTTTAAAAGTTCTCAGGCATCAGATAAAAAGACAATTTTTAATTCTTTGCACGTTTATTGAATGTCGCTGAATCCATGGTGGAATTTGCACATAATTCACTATGGAATTGAGGAAGAGACTAGTGTATAACGGAATTAGCGCATAATAGAGTTCTACACCATCTAAAATGATTTTAAAATTTTTAAATCATAAATCAGAAAACTTAAATTAAAAAACAACTAATTAAAAAGAATTAAAAAACAGCTTTGTTTTCTGTTTAATGTGCTGTTTTTCCTTTATATTAACACACGCTTAAACAAACAATGCGTCCAATCTATTTGGAGTAGTGTTTTTAGATATTTTCATATCTAAACATGACCTACAAACACAAAAAGCGTGGTTTAGTTAATCGGCCTTCACCTCCTGAAACACACGGGATCGTCGTACAAAATATCTTCTCTTGTTTTCCCTCCCGAAGTTATATCTGTCGTAAAGGAGACGAATCAAATACTCATCAAGGTCGACTAGCCAGAACGGGCAAATCCTGTTCATTGTTAAACAAGCAAGGCTGGAATATTTTACTCACAATTCAAAAGGAAGTTTGTAGAATTTATAAAAACTAGATTCTCCTTTCCTCTCTCTCTCTCTCCCTCCTTCCTTCCTTCTTTCTCTTTCTCTCAAACAATCCCTCTTTTGCTCACGAACAAAAACCCACTATTAAACGATAAATTTCGCAGCTACAGTCCGATAGATAATATAACAGGTCCTGGACAACTTGGGGATGGGAGATGCAGAAAGGAGGAAAAAACCGCCGCTAGAGACTCTCTACTCCCTATTTTCAGCCTCTGACTTCACGCTAGCCACCAGGGAGGCGCGCGAGCACGCGCAGGTAAGACAGGGATGCTTCTGGCCCATACCTGTACGCATCTCTTGCTACTTTGCCGGTGACTTGGCCAATTATACTTTTTTTGCCACTGCAGTGCTGCGTCTCTTCCCTCCAGCATCATCCTTGACCAATCACAGCTTCACTTTCACCTGACATGCCGAAGGCGGCTTATGTGGTATTTAAACGTGAAGTTCACTCGCGCGCGACATTTGGTGGCCCTATGTACCTCTGAAGCAGTTCCATCACTAATGTCACGGTGCTGGTACGTCACTGCCTCCTTCTCATAGGACTATCAAACATCACAAAGTACAGGTAAGTGTCTTCTGACATGGCCCACCGCCTGTCATCGTGTGTATGTAAAGAGAGTATGATTTATTGAATTATTGATAATTTTCTCCTTGGTTTAATATAACTCTAGGCATACGTATTTGATCAATATTACCGAATTTACACAAGAAAAACATTGAGTTATCAAATAAACTCATTCCTAAGTCATTCTCCTCCTCTTTGGAAATATAATCTGAAGGGGAAGGACCACCTTTCTTGAAATCGAATCCCGAAATAAGAATTTCTATAGAGAAAAAAATTATTGAATTATAAAAGTATACTTATGTTCAGGCAATAAATTATGGCACCGGATCCGTTTCATTTAAAGAAAATACTGCTGTTTTTGAAGCATGATACCATCATGTTTACGTTTTCAGGACAGCTTCGATAAAGGTTAAACGTGAAATATTTGTTTACGTTTTCAAAACCGAAAAGATCTTTTAGTTTGGACTAAATTTTGTCAAATGGCAATCGAACTTTATTTCTCACATGCTTAGAGCATGCTCTCTTTAGACAGGATAGTATTTTATTTCAATTTTTAAATTATCAGTCGGTTCTTAAATTATCAATCTTCTATATAATTCATGCCACTAACTTGGCCCAAATTTTATAGAGCTATGGTTGAGGTCCGACTGAATCTCACACCATAAAATATGCGAAGCATCCATACGTACTCCAATAACATCCAACTAAGATTTTTTTAATACTAAGACATGCCTACAAGGTATTTATTATTTTCTAACTTCGCAGTAAATTTGGGACAAAACATTACATTTTCATGGCCTACTTTCTGCAACCAAAAACAAGAAACTCGCCATGAAGGCGCTGGAATCGATCCTTTGACGTGCGCATGACCAGTAAAAAAATTAGCACAGCGCACAAGCTCCATCCGAATTCAACAAGGATGGCATATTTTTCTATTGTTGTAATCTGGATATTGAGTTGGTTGATTAATCAAAAAATAAATCCATTTATCCACTTTTTCTTTTCGCTCTTTCTGTTCGCGTGGAAACCGCGCCGTTCATTGTGAATCTGCGTTCACCCCTGAGAAGCCGACAGTTTCTGTCGGCTTCTCAGCACGATGCCACTGACCGATCGGAGTTACTTTTCCTTTCGTTGTGCATTTAGTAGCTCATAAGCTATGCCGAGTAGACATCATTCAGGGGCTGCTTTAATGTCTACTGAAGTCTAGCCATACGCTCATAGAGAACTGAGCTGACACATCAAACAGGTTTTAATCTTCGTTCCCACTTCATGGTATGATGTAGACACATTACGGACGAAGACTTATTTCCGAGCAGGAAGTGTGCTAAGAGGAAGGAAATTATCTGACTTTTTTCTCCACACTTATATGTGAGTTGTATTTTTCTTGTATATATTTACTAGGCATTTGTTTGCTTGGATAGTATTTTAATAAATGTGTCTTTTTTGTACTTAAAAAGGTTTTGAACCTCAAAAGAATCTTTGTTTTCGAATATCTTTTAAAATTTTATTTAAACTTTACGGTTTTCATGCGTAGACTTTATTTGAAAGACATTTCAAACAGATACTTTCTTCGAGATAGAAAAATTAATGTTTTTAAATAATAAGAACCACACTAATAAGCGCAACAATTTGAAAATTAACCCTTAATTAAAGTAGAAGAAATTTATCGGTAGGGGAACAGATAAATATATATTTTTCTTTAAAATAATTTTAAATAAAATTGCGAAACTTTTTGAGTTTCACCTAAAGCTATGACTCTAAATCATGTTTTGAGTAATAACCACTTCTGGCCTCAGCCATCTACAGAATAAAACTTTATTTTATTTTAATGTCTATATCTTTTCTACTTGCCCATTATCCATTAATTTTTCAAGTTTAAGACAACTCCCTAATTATTTCAATAACAAATACGTGAGTAGCACAGTTGGTAGACTTGCTGTCCTCCTCCACCGAGTGGCAAAGGCCTCAGTTCGAGTCTCATCGGTGATGTGAGGAACTTTTATGGGCTTTTTCACAACGTGGTTGAGTTAGTCGGTGTCAGGCGGAGGGTCTCGTGGTTTCTGCTCTCAGAAACTCGGGTTTTTCATCCACCAAAACAGAAAATTGATCCGAGAACACACGCAATTTACAGACAATACACTGAGCAATATGTCCCTAATGGCTGATGCTTCTAAAAACCATATTACAACCACACACACTTCCATGAACAATTTGAAAATTGATATTTCACTTTCAGATGTTTGCAATAGCGCATAATCAAAGAAATTGTGACAGTAGATTTTTAGATACATAATGTTAACTAAGAATTGTATTTCTCCTTCAGTTCCCCTTCAAAGTAAATTCCTCAAAAAGATATGTTAAGATTTACAGAACATATTACGAAATAAACTGGTTAATAAGCTAAGAAGTTTGAAAATGGTTGCAACTGAGAAAGAGATAAGTGTTATATGAAGAAGTTAGTTGTCTGATTAGTAAAATTAGGCTCCAGAACTTGTGAATTCCTCTGTGAATACAGTAGTTCAGGAATTGAACCGGTCTGCGTTATATAAAATAACCGATTCTGACCTTCTTTCTCCAGAGTGAAGGTAAGGAGGTATCCAGCTACATGAATGAACAGGTGAATACACTTTTATCATGCACATTGTATTAAAGATACTACCAAGCGTGACTGTAAGTTCTTGATGCTGATCTTGACCCCAAAACAAAACGAATTTATGCAAGGATGACTTCGTTTTAAGAGGACTGACATCTCAACTTCTTAAGGATTGCGAAAATAAAGTGTGTAAGTAGCACGCATATTAACGTTCGAAACAAGTGAAGTACCCACACCGTAGGAGTGTTTTTGTAGGTCACTAAACGTTGTATCTGATGCACTTTATGTCTAAGTGTAATTATGTTTTCCCTTTCGTTCCTTTCTCTGTTACAGGAAGCCTCTTTGAATCTACAATTTTCTCTACCAAACTTTCTTTTAATAACATAACAATTTTAATATCATGTTTCAGTTTCATTATAATATTAATAATATTTTATACAATTTCAGTATCTATAATAATAAATGATTGTGTGTGATATTGCCACACACATTCATTTATTATTATTTATTAAACATTAATTTATCATCATCACAGCTCGAAGACTGAAACTTAAAAATCTGAATCTGCATGTATAAGGGAACTGAGATATCATGCCGTGTGTACCTGAGTATTCTTTTTAACCTCTTAAATCTTTCTTCATGAATTATAAATGAAGAAATGAATTAATTCTTAATTAATTATTATGTTAACGGTCCCAAGAGTAACTTATATCCTTATAAGTATTTTATGCTTGTGTTCACTGGTCGATTTGCATATTGTGCAGGCTGAAAAACGAAATAAAACACGGGGAAACTTTACTCCCTCCTTTTGAGATTGATAACTGCAGCCTATATCATTGAAGAGGACTTTAGAAATTCTCTAGTCGTTGAAGGGAGTTGAATTCAGATCTATCCAAACAAGTGACAAAACCACTATACTATCACGCAGGACTAGAAAGAAAGAATGAATTATCACTTATTCTTATTATGAAAATTTCTCATTTATAATTAGAGCCATTAACGATTATAGTATTAATTAATGTCAATGTTATGAATTAATCGAGTGAAGTAAATGTCTTCTCTCTTCTCAATAAATAATATATCTTTAAAACGCAGAATTCGCTTTAAAAATTCATTGCTACATTAATTAATGTCACTGCTAAAATTAAAGAGGGCGCCATAAATTAAACGAATGAAAGTAATAATCCAAATGATTACTCACGTCACATTTACGAGTGAGGCTGTCCAGTTCAGCAACTTCTCTGATTAATACTGCAAATTTGCTAACGTAAAAAAGAAAAATTTAAATCAATGTGCTTGGAAAAGCTTAATTGGAAAGTAATCGCCTTCGCCTTTGCAGTGGCATCATCACGCACTAATATTACGCTAATAAGAATAGCCCAACAGCCCACTCATCTTCAAATTTTATCTCACAAGTAAAGGGGCATCAGCCGATGAGGTTGGCATAGGACGTGACAAAAAGTAATAGGGTTTGAAAGCATCAGCAACTAAGGCTATATTGCACCATATATAATAAGTCTGTAAATTGCGTGTGTTTTGTAGTCGATTTTGTGTTTTTCTGGGGCGAAAACCCGAGTTTCTGGGAGAAAAAAGCATTCTGCTCCCGCCTGAGAGCGATTAACTCAGCCACTTGTGAAAAAGGTCCATGACTCGAACTCAGGTCTTTTCCACCCGGTGTGGGGAGGGCGGCGATTATACTAACTGTGCTACTCATGAGGGCTTTGCAGAAGCACCATCTCAATGTCCATGATTTGTGCACAAAGATTCAACTGCCTTGGAGTCTCTTAATGGTACCATTCAAGGCCTTAGACATAATAGCAATGAGATAGAAGCAGTATTTCTGGTGTTTATTGGTGACTTTTACTCTAGAAACCAAAGCTGATGAATGTCTGCTTCAAAACTTCACGCATTTGGAAGAACATCAGCAACTGAGCCTAAGACAAATATACGAATATATCTTAACAGGTAATACATATTTTCCAGAGTTTGTTGAAAGTCTGCTCAAACTGGGAAAAGGACCCATTGCATCTGATGATCAATATGAAATTAGTTCAATGTTAACCACTAAAAAAACAGTTGCAACGCTTCATGACCCATAAGTGGCTTTGCCAAAGAGAGACCATGAGCCATGAGCATTAATAAGGCAAACATTTACAGTGGTTGGAGTTATAGAGCCCAGGTTTTTTGTCACGGCTGACACTACATTGGTTACTCTAGAGTTGATAAGGGCAAAACCTTTTCATGTTGGCCCCAAATAGCAAAACTCACAATACTGTCTATATGGAAGCGCTACGTTAATAAAATATTATCCAACGTTTTGTTTAATAACTAGCAATAACTAATAATAACTAACAATAATAAGGAAATTAAAATTCATAAAATAGAATATTTACTCAGAAATGTTTTCTCCAAATGAAATTATTGATACATCCAATTCACTGCTTTTCTGAATTAGTTTGATTAGTTTGATAAATTACGTTAGTCCGCAACGTAATTTAGACCTAGCGATATCCAGTGAGCTCTTACATTAAGCTGTAGTGATGGATTAATGGCGCTACCTGTTTGAATGAACTGACGCCAGTTTTTTGAAAGGTGTTTTGATGGAGTGCACAAACAAGGAAAGTTTTTGAAAAATGTGATTTTAAGTTATGCCTGTAACTTAAAATCACATAATTAAATTATGCCTCTAACTATTATTATTGCAGTAATGAAATGATCTAGTAAGAAAATAAATTCTATAAATCTAAATGTTTCTTTTTTTTGTTATTACCTTTGACAGATTTTTACTCTTGTTCTGGAAACCGGAACCAGGTCAACAAAGTTTCCCAGTTTTCAGTTTATAGTAAATTAATATTTTGTTCTGTTGCCAAGTTTAAAAATACTTAAAACTACGAATATTTTAAGATGGTAAAATAGTAATACACGGTGCTAATAATTAAACAGCGTTTACATGGAAGGCATATAGACATAAACAGCTAATCGAACATAACTGAAATTTTTAGAATGGACAAATATCGTGATGGAAGAATGAAAGGAATGAATGAATGAAAAAAAAGTTTTGTAAAGTGCCACCGTAGGAAAATGGCGCTGTACAGCAGAATTATGTATTATAAACTGATGAAGTATGCGTTGAACAGTTATAAGAATAGCTGATACCAAAACGGAAATTTATTATGAGACTGGTACTGAAGGATTTAAGCTCTATTACAAAAATAATACCATTTCCCTTGCTGCTCTTCGCGAAGACCGCCATTGGAAAAGATTAAAGAGTAAGCCGCAGACATAATGGGTTAGGCAATATAATACCAAAAGTTTGAGGAGACGGGTAGTTTGTCAGATCGTATTTCTGTACCATGGCAGAGGAAGCCGATTAGTTCCTGAAAGCGTTATTGATGGGATTACTGTTGCAATGACCGAGAGCGCAGTGCGTAATTCTCATTCGTCCGTTAGTAGTAGAGCGGTTGCTACACGACTGAAACTTTCATCTTCAACTGTTAGCAAGATACTGCGAAGCGTGCTACACCGGTACCTACATAAACTACACGTGGTGCAACCGCTGACTTCAAGTGATATTGAGAAGCGTTTGGATTCTGCTCTTTAATTCCTGGTTAAGAAGATGTGGATAATACAGGTCTTGAAACTCTGCGGACTGGAAAGGTGCACTTCCTGAATAGCAATGTCGACTCATAATATGTCGAATATAGGGAGACTAATAATGGCAACTGCGTGTTGTTGAAATTCCACCGCATCACCACATTGTTATTGCGTGTGGTTTAACCACTACCTTCATTATAGGAGGTTCAACCACAAGCTCCTATAACGTGTACCATGAACTCCTCATCCATTGGTGTTATTCCTAATTTTCAGGTTAGAGGCTGCTTGGACACAGCATTTTTCATACAGCCGGTGGGTGATTCGTGTCTCCGCATTATTTCTCATCTGTTTCCAACTGCTTGGTCACCTTGATCATTAGACCTCAGCCTATGCTATTTTTGGTTGTGGGGTTATTTGAAGGACTGAAACGCTGGCAGACATGTAAAAACAGCAAAACCAGGAATGCTGGTAACATTCTGAAGGAAATGTGACGAGTGACAATTGGCAAGGTTCTGAGATTCTAGCATATTGTTAACATCAATGGATCATTACATTGACCAGTTTTAAGAAAACTCTGAAATTGGTACCGATCCGAATAAACCCGTTGGAAAGGCTAGTCACTCCTACACAATGTACAACGCCATTTTCCCTTGGTGGCACTTTTAAGATCCATTTTTCCCTCGCGTTATTCCTTTTCTTATTTCCAATTATCCATTCTAACGTTCAGTTCTGACCACCTGTTTCCCATATACATGCCTTCAAAGTGACGCCATTTAATTATAACTACCCTGTTATTTAGCAATTATTTTCCTGAAATAATGATATTTCTATAAAGTCTACATAAAAAATTCTTACAGATCAATCGGATAAGCAGTATTTGTATGTCTCTAATTGAGCTGGAAAATGAAATTACATGAACTGTGTAAGACAATTAGTTCTCGACAAATAGTTCTAAAAGACTCAAATATAAAATTTCATAAATCCAACGATTATGAGACGAGTTATTACATGCGGACGGACGGCCAAAGAAATAACAATTAAAGGATTTCTATTGAACCGATTTTAATAAAATTTGGCTTGACAAACTTTTTTTTAACCATATATAAAATTGCAAGAAAATACATGGTGTTAGTAAACACCATGCAATCCAGAATAAAAAGAAAACCTGCAAATGGCTTCAATTATCTGAATACAGATTGCGTGTTTAAAAGAGATAAAGCATATCTTTCAAAGTGCTGAATTATACTTTCTCTCTCTCAATTACAATATGCTGAATAAGAATAGGTGTGAGCTGGAACCACCGCGTTGCTGACGACGAAATACAAGTGACTGCACGAATTGATCGGGCTCCTGGAAATCAGCCTGAGATGGCATCACTGCAGGAAGCCGGCTGCTCTTGACTGTATGTAATCAATTAAGCTTGCAAACCTAATTGATTACAAACTTCAACTCTTTTCTTTAGTGGTGGACGAGTATTCATTATTTAAACAATATTTGGCGAGTTTTGGAAATTTGATGAGAAGTTCCTGATTTGCAGGTTTCTAAAATTTTTTCATTTATTCAATATTGTATCAACCAGACGTTGGTACAACTAACAGTCAGCAGTATTCCATTAACTGAGGACATGGTTGTTTGCTAAAACATAATTCCGAAAATGGTTTACTTTTTAAAATCGGCATAACCCGCAGATCATAAATGGACAGTATCTACAGGTGGTGGGCAGAATAACGGAAACACCTGCCATAATTCCAAACTATGGCGTTTGCCCACAGGTACATCCAAGAAGTTACTGATAGATTGTGTCGTTCTTGTTTATGCGCTAAAACAACTACGACTATGTGAAGTCAGTGTATTGTCTGCAAATTGCATGTAGTCGGTTTGCCTGTTTTGATGGATAAAAAAAATAATTAAATAAATAAATCGGAATATCCGGAGGGAAACCGTGCAACTGTCACTCCAAGCCCATTAAAAAAATATTATATTAGGGTCACGCGGTAATTTCTTACATATATGTATTGTGTCTGTAAATTGCTGTGTTCTCTGGTCGATTTGTCTGTTTTGCTGGACAAAAAACCCCCACTTTCTGTGGGGGGACCTTGCTATCTACGCCATAAGACCGACTAACTCAGCCACGAGGTGAAAACAGCCCATTTAAAGTTCCTCGCGCCATCGAAGGGATTCGAACCTTTACATCCAGTGTGGGCAGAATGGTGACGATAGCACTGTACTACCGCGCAGGTTATTGATGGGATTCGAACGCAAACCATTTCCATATACAGTATAATGCTCAAAAAAATTAACAGAACAAAATGTTTTTCATGAATATTTGATATAATAGGCAATGTGGAATGCAAATTCCAAGTATGCAATACAAAACGATCCACCACCATACAGAGCTACACATTATGCAAATTATTCATGCCTATAAAAACAATTCAATACCATTTTTTGGCTTACTCAGTGGGAAAGACACATCTCCAGTCTCAAAAAGACAAGTCATCATCGTTTAGACGATTCTTTCAGATGGCGGGCCGTTGGATGACTTGAAGCAGGGCAGTCGAGGACAGAGGAGCACGTTGTCTTAATGTGTAACGCACTGTCATTCGGCATTATGGAAGAAGTTTCAGGAGATAGGAACCATTACAAGAAGAGCTGGCCAAGGTCGCCTAAGAGCTACGTCAACCAGAACAGACCACTATCTGGCTCTAAAAGCAAGACGAAGCCCTACGATGTCCTGTCATCAACTGTCTCTTGAGGTGGCTGCGGACACCTCAAGACACAGGTGAAGACACTTTCGACCGGACCGTGCTGCTAAGAAGGCTAAATTCAAGTGGACTCTACGGAAGGAAGCAAGTTGTTTGTATTCCATTAACCCCGAACCGAGCTCGTCGAAACTGGTGCCATGAACATGTGATTTAGGGCCGTGACAAATCGGGCACAGTTTTGTTCTCTGATAAGTTCCGTTTTAGCCTACAAACATATTCAAGACGTTATTTCATCTGCAGACAACGAGGAATGCGGTATCATCCCTACATCAGAGAAAGGGCGGTGGAGGCGGTGTTCTCGTGGGGGGTGGAATAATGATTAACGGGAGCACAAATGTCTTCTGAAAATTCCTCTTCATATTTTTTAGGGATACCGTAACTGCGCAGATGTACCGAGAACATATCCCCGAATCCTGTATGAGAAATTTTAGGTGTGCAGTTGCTCCAGATTTTCTTTTCATGCCCGACAACGTCACTCCACATAGAGCTCATGTGGTGGAAGAATATCTTAAAACTGAAGGTATCCAATAACTGTCATGGCCAGCACAATCACCAGTCTTAAATCCGATTGAACATGTGTGGCACACCCTTGAGTGTCGCATTGCACGCCGACAGCCAACTTCTCGGTGACGTGTTGAGATAAGATTTGCGCTAGTGCAAAAATGGGATTTGTTGCCACAGAATCTTATAGATACCCCTATATGAGCATGGTTCACCATTGTGAGGCCTATTTAGCTGTTGGAGGGGATCACACGCCGTACTAATGTCATGTGACCATATTTTCGAGTATCTTGCATCGACTTCTATAATGTGACCTTTCTTGGTAATTCTTATACAACCCCTATAAATGTCTCTTATATCTGTTCAAAGTTTCTCGGTCTCTCGGTTTCATGATTATTCTATGGTACCCTACACTACCATACCAAATTTTGTCCCGGTTCATCGCAAGCTGCACGATTTACAAAATTAACAGAACACGCTTTCTACATGTTCTGTTAATTTTGTCGAGCAGTATGGGAGGAGAGCAGTCATAACCGTTGTGCTACCAAGATAGAGTATTGACATTGCATGTCACGGAATTCTTGTGAATCATGGTGGAAATCTCTGTTGTAGGCGCCACACCAGAAAATTCCACGAATCTTCTATAGAATTGATAAGGGGCATAGCACATGGGTAATGTGGTTTTCATATTCGTCGAACTACTGCATGGCAATATGAGCATGTGTGGTCCGGAATTACTATTTTGGAAGACATCAGTCCTGGAAGGGCATTAATGCTGCAACATGGACTGTAAATGATTCTTCAGGGTGATGCCCGCTTAGTGCATGCCGGTGATATGGCCATGGTATTGAGATTTTTGCATCCCTCACATGCTATTTCCATGGTGGTAGTTTGCTTACGACTCACATTAAATTCTATACACATTTTGTCCGTTGTTGCTCGTCTCTGCAATCCAGTCTAATAATCGGACATATTTGTTGGCAAATATACACAGAAACTGGGATGATCGACTGTAACATGGCTCTGCCATTTCTATTATTCTGTCTATCAGCTGTATTTGAAATATATAAAAATAAAGCTAACTACAAGAGCATCATTAATATGAAGGTGACGTTATTATAAGAATATAAAAAAAAAAAAACCTCAGTATAAAACATTAATTCAGACATCAACAGTTTAATATCAGTTATTATGGTATGAACGAATGTCACCCCGTAATTTTTAATTCATCAAAAATTTATTAAAAAAATTGTGTAAATTAGTGAATGTGTTTTATAGATCTTATGTGTAAATAAGATTCCATGGAGATTACATAGAAGAACCACATGTATAAGCATAATTTTTCTATATCTCTATGCAAACTAATATTCTATGGTAGACGTTCTCTTCAGTGTCGAAAAGCCACTTTTCTACTAAATTAACAACTACATCAACATCTCTAAACTTTCGTCCAAGCAGCCTTCAGTGGACCAAAAAGATGAAAGTCCAATGAACGATATTCAATTTGTATGATAGGTGGAGTGACGCAATTCAGCACTCTCTCAATTGTCGCCCTTATTTGCAAAATAGTGGGCAGTCTCTCTCCTTGTCCTTCAGTCCTTTCTTGGTGGCACACTCTGTAAATGGGTCTTGAGTTTCTTCAAGGTGTTGATGTACGCCTCAGAATTTATGGCTAAGCGTTTGTCTATAATACACATCAAAATCATACTTTCCGTGCCTTCTTCGAGGTCATAGAAAGTGTTTTTGATGTTTATTATGGACCAGATGTAGCTATCAAGTTTTCTGCCGCTATCTTGAACTTGTTGTATACAAAGTACAAAGTACAAAGTATGTTGAGGGTCAAACGGCACCAGGAATTTCTCCCATCTCCGCGAGTGTTCGCTGTATCGAGGGACAGTACTCTGTCAAGACCAGAGATTTAAAAGTGTGTGGATCATGTGTTGTGTAGTATGTTGTGCCCATTGTTCTTCTGGCCTATTGGCCGTCGAGCCCCTGATGGGACCCGACGTTGTCCGTACTATGCCAACGAGGAGGCTGGCCAGGTGTACCTTGAAATTTATTATACTCTGGCAGGTCCCGCCGCCTAATTTCCTGGGATTTCAGCGGCTGGGTCCTATAGGAAAAAAAAAAAAAAAAAAAAGATAGATAATCGCGGTGGTATAATTGCAAAATCGCTATTAAGTTAGTATGTGGGGTTTGTTCCCCGAAATTACCATGGGATTGTACGCTAAAATGACAAGTTCTAGAGGCCTAATGGGGCGGGCAATAATTTTGGTGCTAATTTAAATTTGGATGCGTGGGGCTTTCGCGTTGAATAGTCAAAGAGAAGGGTAGGGAGACTGAAGGCTGGGGGAAGAAAGAGAAGTAAGTAAGGGGCCGATAGGGTAGATGGCCCCTGCAGTCAGTGGGGCATGCCCATGCCCCACCAGAGGGAAAGGGGGATGGCAGGAGGAGGAGAAGACAGCGAGCCATCTCCCCCCCCCCCTGCCAAGGAATAGGAGTGAAAGCAGGCTGGTCAAGGTTGCCAGCCCAGATCGCCATATGGCTAGGTGGCAGCAATGTGCTGCAATCATTTCTCTGAGCCCTTGCATGGTAGTATCTGGGAAGGTTTCCGTGGTTGTGTAGACATTCTGCTGGCCTGCACGGCATGGTTGTTTACTGCAGTGGTTGAGGCTGTGGGAGCGTCCTTCTCCTTGTGAAGAGGTCCTGGGCCAGCTGCGCGAATGCCTTGTACGTGTCAACTTCAGTTATGGCGAGGTCTTCTTGATTACGGAGGTTAAGCTGTGTTCTAGTAATGAACCTGCAATAGAGGTCCTCATATAGTGGGCAACTGTACATTAGGTGCTCCCACGTTTCACGTTCACCACAGAGGCAGAACGGTGTATCACTCAGTCCAAATCCTTGTAGTTTGTCTCTAATGGCCCCGTGTCCCGTCAGCAGGTAGGTGGTGTAGAGTCCTGGTGAGAGCCACGGTGGATAATTCGGGTATACCAGCCGTATGTTGGGTAGAAATTTTCTAGTTATTGCACCTTTGCTGGAGGTCTCCCAGCGGGCCTGCCAAGTTTGTTGGAGGTAAGCGGAGAGACGGCTCCTTTCTACTTTGGGATCATTTGACAGATCTATGGTGTAGTCGAGGCATGTTGCCATTCTGCCTTTGGTCAGTTGATAGAGTAGCCCATGCTTAACAATCTCCAGGTCCAGAGGGAGGGATCCCGTTAGAGCCTGGAGTGCGTGGGTACGCACTCCAGGCTCTAACGCACACCCCTATACAACAACTTGTTGTATAGGGAGTTTTTCTGGTGCACTCGAAGGATTAATCTGGTTCCAAATGTTTCTATCGACAGTATCATTTGGTAGCGTGATCATTCCTCGCTGTTTCTTTTAGCGTGATCATTTCTCACTGTTCCTTTCTCCGCCACTAATATTTTAAACTGGTTTGCGTCTAATTTTAACATGCCAAATTGTCACATCTCTGGATTATTATTATTACTCTCTGAATTGTTTTACACCAAATTTATGTTACACTTGCAAAAGTTATTGTAGAAAGCAATGCCTTTTCACTGTATCATAAAGTGTACAACGAATGTATTACCTTCCAACACGTACTGGGACACTAAATGGGGAAAAAAACTTTCTGTGTAGAAAAACGAGGTTATTAATATCAAGAATGGCACATATGGGCTTTAATAACATCAGTAGCCCTCTGGGGGATACTTTATACAAATGTTTTGCATGTATGTGGAGACGAGAATGTTATTCCACTCCTCCTGTGAGACTGCGGCTAATTTTTTTTTTTTGACGTAGGATGTCATGTATTTGCTTTAAAATCATATGCATGACTAGACTAGCTTTCATTCTGGTGATTTTTGTTAGCCCATGTGCTGATTGTTTATGTAGGACCGTAATGATGTTGTATTAAAAAAGAAACAGAGGCCACCCACTTCCGGAAGTGTGAATGAGCGAATATGTGTTAAGCTCTAAAGCAACTAAAGCTATGACGCGATAGTTACGTTTGTAACTGAGTATGTTGTTCGGTCGATTTGCCTGTTTCTTGAAAGAAAAATCCGAAACAAACAAAAAAATCTCATGAAAGTTCTTAAAAGTCGCTGATGGATTCGAACCTGAACGTTTTCCACTCGGTGTGTGGAGGACTGTGATTATATCCACGGTGCTATCCGCGAGAACTTCCAGAAGACTTTTGGCAATTTACCAATCTCATACCAATGATCAAGAAGACTAATCCTTGACTATAATGATACTAAAAACTATAAAGAAAGTTTGTTGTTCCTCACTAAGTTTCTTTAAAAAACTACTCTTAAACTACTCTTAGATACATGAGAACTTTTTTAATTGGACCGATTTAATTCCCCCGTTAGAGAATCAAAAATCTTATTAAAATCCACCTTAATATCTATAAAATCCACCTTAATATCTATAAAATCCAAAATATCTATCTTAATATCCACCAAAATATCCAAAATATCTACCTTAACCATAAATATTCACCTTAATATTCGCCAAAATAATCCACCTTGAATATCCAACAAAATATTAATCCGAAATAGTTTGCAATGGAAGTAACAAATCTCTTCTGAAATTTCGTTAAGAACTCCACCAAAACTCTCACTTTACAAGACACTACTGATAAACCCAGCATAGACTCCAGGGAAAGCAACCTAGCTGCTTTCGACCCCCCCACACTTTTTAACAGCAAAAAATCGATGTTTATTTCTGGAGTAGCTGCTTTTCTCCCTCTTGATGCCGCTGTCTAAACTTATATGTAACTTCACCTGCGACCACATTTTCGACATTTTTGGAAAAACAAACGCTATCAGCTTGTCCCAATCCTACTATTTTCAACAGTCCCCTATAAACAGACATAGCAGATCCATCCCAAAATGGCCAATATTATCTCCTTCTCAAAAACAAAACTAAGGATATTTTTTCCAACAAGGAGTCAATTTGCATTCTCAATCAGTGATCAGTACTTTTACGTCACTGCGCACAAACATGAGATATAAATCCATTCTTTTGTCAGAAGCAACAGAGCTGCTCATGGGGAAGATCAGTAGCTACTCATATTAATCTGACTATCTTAAGTTCCTTTTACCTTTTTAAATTCTGATATGGATCTCCAGGAACCAGAGGAGTTTACATATTCAGTGTGACTATTTATGGCAGCCGTTTAACTAGTACCACAAAGGGTCACGCATGTTTTCTATTACCGGATGGATTTTATCTCCTAACGTTGTTGGATTCAGGACACAACAGAGATTTAAACCATATTGGACCATTATATATTTGCCTGTAGAAGTGTATGTTCGTGAGCAGAGGTGTATGTTGTGCGAGCTGAAAAACAGAATAATTCACAGGGAACCCCACTTATTCTGCCAGCAATAGGCTAAATTAGTTAGATAAATTAATAAAAAAAGATAAATTAAGCATGCTTCTAGAAAAAAAGGGGCTTGTGGTATTTTTAATCCGAGGAGCAACCACATTAATATTAATTCATTCAAGATCCATCGGTTGAAGTATTTTTTCTCACAATGTTCTCTTGAATTCTCTAGTAATTAATAATTATTATATTATTTAATAATTAATAATTCTGACTGTAATATCGTCATATTATTATCCATTATCTCATCATATAAGGTAACAGAGAATACATGGGTTAGAATTAATATTTATTTGTTTAATCTTCAGAATAAAAAAAAAATCTTAAATTTATTTAAATTCATTTGTTAAAATGATGTTTAATCTTATTTTCACCACATGGAATTACTGCAAGCGCAGTGCATTATTTTTCTAAATTAGTTTAATAAAAATTCGCAGCGGTATTTAGGCCTAGCGATATCCAATGTGCTCTTGCATTTTTTTTTTAACCTGTAGAGAATTAATAATTACTGGATAGCCCTCAAATGAATTGATGATAATTTGCTTAATTTTCAGAATAAGAAGGGAGGTGGGGTCAGATAAAGTGCAATACCATCAATGATAAGAAACGTTTATGATTTTTTTTATTTATTTTTTTTTTTTATTCATTGCGTGGCCAAGTTAGTCGGTCTCAGGAGTGAGCAGCAAGGTTCCTCCCCCTACGGAAACTCGGGTTTTTCGTCCAGCAAAACAGACAGCCAAATCGACCAGACAACACATGCGCAATTTATAGACATAATACAAATATACCAAGTTCTTTTTTCCCCTCCCCAAATCAGGGTTATTTTCGTCCAGAAAAACAGACAAACCGACCTGAGAACAAAGTATTTTAAGGAATTAATACGGGCCGCTGTTTAAGAACCCTAATTTCCATTACAGATTATATACTAGTAATTAAATATTATTGAACACTAAACTCTGAAAACTGTAATAATATTCATTAAAGTTCGTTTGTTTTAATGGGACCACAGTGATCTATGTACAAACACCATTGAGTATTACTTTCTGCACCAAAAAATGGACGTTACCCCGCACCCGTCTAAAGAATAATCAACGAATACAAACCGAATGCCCACCGAAACTGATTATGGTAAACACAGGCAATAAAGGAGTCATCTTCACTGCTCCGTCCGCCCACATCATTTGGATCCTTTATTCCTGCATCGCCAGCTGAATGCCAATAAGGCTGTGCTCCGCTGCAGCATCCTCCGCTATCGCCGCAGACAAGCGTATTTGGGGACGCACTATTCGATCAATATTGTCTGCTTTGCCGGCACACGTGATATATAAAAAGAAGTTTTCTTCTACGAAGAACAGAGAAAAGGAAAGAAAGCGTCAAAAGAAAATCAAAAGACGTTAATTTAGCGATGCATCCTCAAGAAAAAGATTTGAACTAAGAAATTCATTTGGTACTGTAAAAAAGTCAAATGCAAAAAAGCAAGCCCTACTTGATGGAAAATTTAACTGGGATTGAAGACTGAAACAGGTCTTGCTAGTAGAGATAGTCGGAAACTCTTGCAATGCTGAACTTAATACTGAAGTTTGATAACTGTGTTATTAAAGTCGGACCACAATTATAAAAATATGAAATCCTTATTTTATCTTAGTTTTTCGATATTCTCTAATAGGAAAATTTTCAATTAACCGCATAAATAAAGCGTATTTCGTTTGTTAAAGATCAAGTCGCCATTGCCAATAACTAGTCGCCACCTTGGAAGAGGACCACTACGCAGCGAAATCGAGTCACGGGAGTTTATCGGTTAATTTGCATGTTGTGCGGGCTGAAAATTCCTGAACTCAGGGGTGGGAACTTTACTCGCTCTACGTGATATTGTATAATTCATCCTCGATTGAAGAAGACGTTAGAAATTCCTCGAACCATAGACGGGATTTCAATTCATACCACTCCAAATAAGTGACAAGTGATAAAACCATACTGTGAATACTTTGCTTTCAATATTAAATTCCATACAAGGTGCGGCTAAAAAAGAAACAATGCCATCAATGATAACGAGAAATAGTTTTAAACCATTTATTATTTTAAATACAACAATTTCAATGTTTATCTTCTTCAAAGTATTCTCCAGAAACGCCCATGCAGCGCTCCATTTGCGATTTTCAGGATCTAAAACAGCAGCGGAAGTCCTCGGAAGATAGCACTTTTAATTGCTGCGTTGCGTTCATCTGAATGTCTGCTAAGTCCTCCTCAAATCGTTTTCCTTTAAGGTGAATTTTAATTTTCAGGAACAGAAAAAAAAGTTGCACGGCGCCAAATCTGGTGAATAAGGTGGATACTTCACTGTTGTGATCTTGTTTTTGGTTAAAATCTTTCTCACTGAGACAGAAGAATGACACGGCGCATTGTCATGATGAAAAACCATCTGTAAAAATTGTTATTTGTCAATTTGCAACTGTTCTGCGATTAGTCGAATACTCATCTGACAGTCTTTCCACACGATCTCTCGAATATTTTAAACATTCTCTCCTGTCGTTTAAGCTGGCGGTTTTCTTGTCGTCTTGGCCATCTTCCCATTCATCTCTGAACAGTTTGTGCCATTCGTACACACGTGACTGACTCATTGTTTCATCACCGTACGCTTTCCAGAACATCTCCAACATTTCTACACCATTTTTATCGAGTTTCACCAAAAATTTAAAAACAATTCTTTGCTCTAAATTACGATCAATCATTTAAAAACAAGCTACAGCACAATATAAATATTGTTGACATGCGCGGTAGTAAGGCGTTGTTAATCAACGATTCTCGTTTCGTTTTAGCCACATCTTGTATAATGCCAGTTTTCCAAAGCAGTCGATGATACCGGACATGGAAAGTTATATTAATGATGTATTAACTATCAACTGTGCTACCCACGAGAGCCCAGGTGCGAGTAGGATGGTGATTATTCCAACTGTGTTACCCACGAGGGTTCATCTACCCGAGAATATAATGTCTGTGTATTGCGTGTTTTCTCTAGTCGGTTTGCCTGTTTCTCTGGAAGAAAAACCCGAGCTTTCGAGCCCTGCTGTTCTCGCCTGAGACCGGTTAACTGAGCCATGGAATGAAAAGATTCCACGTACTGCATCTTTGTGAAAAATCAAGCCAGTTATTGCACATACTGCAGTGATTATAAAACAAAGAACTGGCACTTCAGTCTTACAGCCACCACACTGATCTCTAAATACTAGTTGCCATAGCGACTGCGGCGACCAAGCGTGTCGAGAACTGTTTATACGTATATCTTTAGAAAGCACGCAAGAAAGTAAATTGAATTGAATATTTTCGAGATAAATAAGTCAATGAGATAGTCCACATTATTTTAATAACGATTTTTTATCACGGAAATAATGAGTAATGGGAAAATATTTATCGCTGACACTCTACTGAGCACGTGTTTTATTATCTATTGCAATTTTAATATTTCTTTCTCATTTCCTCCACTTTCCAATATATCATAAGCTGACGGTCTTTCCATGAATCGAATGCTTATCGAATGTGTTCGTTTTGTTTATTTGATCATCAAAATATTTGAATCTGATAAGTCAAGTGCTACATCAACAAGTTATTGTTTTCTTCTAGAGAGAGAGAGAGAGAGAGAGATTATAGAGGTGCGAGGATCGGAAACTCCATCGTCAGAATGATAGCTCTGTTGACGCATGATGTCATAAAGTGGTCTTCAAAGGTTGTAAAAGCCAGTATTTCGTTTCAGGCGTCAGCTTATCACTAACAGCCTTGACAAGTGATAGATTACAGTGGTACACTATGTCAGTGGGAAAGCATCATGATAGAACCGGTTGCTTCTAAATCTAGCTCCGAAATTCCGTTATGTACACACGTTAAGCCGTATTATGAATCACCTACACCTTCCTGCTTTAAAAAACGTTGACCTCGAAGGACATTTCCTTGTTTTGTTTTAGGTGAACATACTGTAGATTTATAGGCAAAGACTGTTTGACAGCAACATCAAAGTACTGCAAAAAATTCATCGCTTGCTAAGCTGTTGAGATTATTTTGAATTTTGAACAACAAAATTCTATATTTACTAAGAACAGGTTTAAAAAAAAAATAAGGTAGAATATGCCATTTGATAGTATTATATCTATTATGAACACGCTGTATATTTTCAGCAGATGTCAGTAGAATCCATGGAAAGGATCCATGGGTAGAATCTATAGTTCCATGAGAAATATGCCCAAATCAAATTTAATTTTGAGAAATACGCTTGCGCTGGAACAATATGGCGTTCACAGTAACAGGCGCATCAGTTTCTTATAGATTAAGCAGTCTCTTTAACAGAAAGCTACTGGAGTACAAAAAACGTGCGCTTCGATAACTATATATCACACTCACGAGTGTGTAAATGGACAGATCATGAAGTCTAGAGCAGGGGATTGGACATCCCTTCTAGTATTATGCTCCCCCCCTTCAAGTTTAACATATTCGATTTTTCTTTATTACTTTTTTATGTTTTATGTATCTTCCCCAGAATTTAGCAATGTTATTAGTATTATGAAATAATTTGTGGATTTTCATATTTAATTATTAAATAAAAAAAATATACAAGTATATATAATAAAGGCTCATTCGAAACTCTAATTCAAGGCACTTTTAATATATTATGTATCATCCTACTCGATATGTTTATCAGTCTTTGGGATTTGTCACTGAATCCTTAAGCAGAAAATATTTGATAGTATTACAAAAAAAAATAATTTTAGAGGTTTCCAGTGATGCCATAATCTCTGGGCTCAGTGAACAAGTATTTTTCAGGGGGCATGATGCAAAATTAGGTAAGTTAAACGATTTTTTTCTTTATTTTTCATAACGTTTGGATAGTACCTCATACATGAAAGTAAGAAAAATACATCAGTGTAAATGCTATCAAATTATATAAAAAACCGTGGAATGTTCAAATATGCCAAAAATAATGAAAATACAGAACAAAGATGAATATTAGCTTTATTGCATTTTTATTATAAATATTCATATAACGAAGATAGAAGAAGAATATAATGAAGATATTATATGTTTATATTTTACGAAAATAAAATTGGAATTCAAAATAAGATGGCTAACAATCCGAAAATCAGAACGGGTACACCACAGTGGTCAGAGGAAGATGCAATATGGAATTTATTGATTACAGAAGAAATTTGGTGAGAAAAATGATGAAACCATATATCATAAGCTCTCTCGAGCATCTTAACGACCCCTGTGTGAACAGCAGGTAGTTTTCTATCGACTGCAAATGGACTTCATCTGCAAAGAAAGAAAAAAAGGAAACATAACCTCGAAATGGAATTTCAGTTTCTTGCTGAGAAGAAAATTTTGACTTTCATATTTTATTGCGAAAATATCTACGCATTCCGGCATTTTTCCAGAGAAAGTAAATAAAGAAGGTAGGTTCAGTTCTGCAATTAGAGAAGACTGTTTATTCCCAAGTGGAATAAAAAATGAAATATGCAGTATTTCAATGCCAACTAGAGCGGAGAAAACCCGTTAAATACATTCTATAATTTAAGTTTCCGACGACTTATTCGCAAATATGGTGTTTTTACCACGGTCCCTTAAGCTCAATGCAAATAAATAACTAGTTTTTTCTTGAGTTTTTAGATGTCAGTCTTATATACATAAGATAAAAGTAGAATCTAATTTACATTTGAGTATTTTGAACTTACTTATTGTGGAGAGTTGATTGAAACTATTTCTGTACTACCCAATTAAATATTTCTACAACACTCAAAAGGCAAATTTTATGGCATAATTTGTACGGTTTGTTGATATGAATATTTTTAGTATACTGTACTTTTAAAAGTATATTCATGATGCATCTCTTGCCCTCGTGGGTAGCACAGTTGGTAGAATCACAGCCCTTCCGACACCGAATGGAAAATACCTGGGTTCAAAACCCATCGATTGCCTTTTTCACAACGTGGCCGAGTTAGTCGGTCTCAGACGAGGGTAGCATGGTTTTCCTTCCCAGAGATTCCAAATCGACCACCGAACACATAAATTTACAGACATATTATATTATATTATTATATGGCCTAAAGCCCAAAAACGACGACATCCTGCATTCCCAGAGGTCACATTCGTAACCAGTCAGATAATCTGATTTCATGAATAAATTACATTTACTTTTGTTAATGAAAGCAACATCTTATAAATGGATCCCGATGGTTTCTATTTATGGTGATATTTCTATTTCAATCCTATCAAAAGTTTCATTTTTTAATTCAGACATAATTTATTTTTACTCTCATTATGTTTTTAATGTCAGTTGCCTTTGTCTTCTTCTTACTATTATGAAAATAAGTCCTATTTTAAAATTAAGCTAAAGGAAATAAAGTATAGTTCATTCTCTGGTGTGACTAAGAAGGTAATAAATTTAACTTCACGGTCATTTCATTGTACACTGAGCTGGCTTTGCTTTAGCAACATCCCTTCCCCCCCTCTCCCGTGTTGGAACGGACTGGTCTGTGATACCGGTAAGGGCTCAAAGTTGGAAACGGCTGATCTAAGATTGCAATTTCTCACACGTGGCGATTATTTTTTGATGAAGAATATATCGGCGTTGAGATATCTTGCTGACTTCGAAAGTAGAATGACAGTGGGGCAAGACGTGAAGATGCTAGTACCTGAAGAACAGCCAACATGCTCCCGTTACCTGTTACCTGTGCTCCCGTTCTATGACGTCAAAAGACGACATTAGACATCTCAAATACTCATTTATTATTGAGTATTTGAGAATGGCTAAAGTTTGTGCAAGATGGGTTCCCAGCAGCCTTTCGATTCGTGAAAAACATCAGAAGAAATTTTAAAATAAATTTTCGCTAATCCAGATAGATTATTATCCCGTTCAGTGACTTGTGATTAAACTTGGCTGCATTTTTATGACTCTGAATCAAAATTAAAAAGAATTTAGTGGAAAGACCGCGTTGCACAGGCTAAAATTCATGAATGTAGATTTGAACAATTAAACCTCACCCACTCCCTCCTACAATTAGATTTGGCCACAAGAAACTTGAAGTCTCATCTTTGTGTAACACATTTTAACGATGATGAACAGTTAAAAGAAGCTGTGGAAGCCTGGTTTAATGCCCAACCTGAAAAACGGTTTTCTTTGAAGATTTGTTTACTTTGCAGATTAAATACAATAGGTGCATTGAACTTCGGGGTGAATACATTGAACAGTAAAAATAAAAAAACATAGACTTTTGTACATATGTCTTTTATAGTCGTATTCTCAGAATATTTGGACTAACCTCTTTGGATTATTTAAGTAAATAGCAATACTCCGATGGAAATAGTAATTGTGCGACTGTAGCATAATGCAAAAAGTCATGGTCTAGTCAGACCCTTCAGGAACTTTTCAGGCCAAGTTATTCCATCTTCGGATGACAAATTGTAAAATTTCTCTCCACAAACTGGCAAACAGACAATTTACAAAACATGACTCCTATTCTTTGGGTTATTTCGGCTTCTAGAGTGTGTCTTGAGAGCGTTGGCGGTTCAAAACTAAGGATAAAAAAACCCCTCAATCTTTCAATGCTTGGGGAATTTAGCTCTTTGAGCAACAAAAAATAACATTCATGTGCAAACAAACAACTGATCTCATTCTTCCATGAACAATACTAGTTGTTCATGGAAGAATGAGGTAGACACTATTTTTCTTTCTCTCTCTGTAAGGAGTTAATACGATATTTCAGGAGGACAACGTTTATTTAAATGAATGCAAGGGAAAACAATTATTTTCCCGAAAATTTGAAAAGCTTAGACATTGAAGTACCATTATTTTTAAACTTAATAATTAAATATACTACTTTAGCTCTTCAGATCAGACTGGTATACGGCAAAATAATAAACTCAAAAGCGTTTCCAGGATGGCTTTAAAACTCACTTCACGTTGATTACTAATAGGGCTACTTTGATTAAGTGCATCAATTTTTACTTCCACAGAAAAGGAGCCACTCTTTTCTATCGCTTGACGCAATCTGCTGTAAAGGAAGGAAGGACATGTAATGCATGACAGCTGTCAAAGAACACAATAACGACTAATTCCAATGATGTCAAAATCTTACAATAATCGCAAAATTTCATTCACCCAATGCCGCTCTTCAGGGATTAACATTATTTGAACCCGAAGCGATATGCAAAGTAAAATAGCAGTTTCTTGTTAACGCAATTTTTTAATGTTAGAAACAGGGTTTAAATGTAAAAATAAATAACTGTAGCTATGTTTAAATCAACTTTAGCCCGTGCTTAATCTGGATAGTTAACATTAAGATAAATAAATAGCCCAGCCAGCCATCATTAATATATTTTTAGAGATTCGAATAGCCAGACGTGATTGAAAAATTAGGCTATTGTAACCTGATAATTACTATGAATCCCAACAGTGGAAACAAGAGTAAGAGGCGATATCACTGAAATACTATCAGACCCATGATGGGATACTCTTAAACTCATGTGATTGCAATACCCTCTAACCCTTTCCCACTGAAAAACAGACCATGAACTAGCGGACCTAAGGCAGAACCTTCTAAAAACAAACTTGAACTTTCTCGGATTGCAAACCTATGATTTTAGTTAGAGGTTTCCCGATTAAATTGATAGGGTTGCAGTTATTTCTGTTTTCAGAAAGATTTAAGAGTATCTCAGCGACATTATCCGCCACCTGCTTTTGTTCCGGTTGGTCGGTTCTGTAGTCAATATTATCAGGTTGCAGAGTATTTAAAGCACTCTGGACATTTCACTAAGTGGAGTCCGTCGGTGTAGTACAACTTGGTCTCTCTAGTGGTACACTTTGGAGAACCATGGTAAAGTTTTAGAACTCCTTGTAATTACATGCATTGATTTATTTATTTCTTACTTAATGATTGGTAACGCCTTATTAGAAGAATTAATCATTATTTCCATAAAATCATTGAAGCAAGTTTCCCGTTATTAAATACCAGTTCTTTATTAAAACCCAGCGCTGTTATTTGTTGTGTTTTACAAGTCCAGTTAAAGAATTTACCAACTAGCACACATTAGCCTCTGTGCATCCTGTCTAGTAGATAGATATCTTTAATGATTAAGAATAACTCAGAATTTAATTTGAAGCTCTGTTTAAAACTTTATTAACTATAAAATTGTGTTCATGTCATGTTTGGTTAACTTCTCTTTTTACATATTTTATAGAACCAAAAATACAGGTCTCAAGATGGATTTCGATATTGAAATCCAAAACGTGATCGATTTGATTTAATTATTGGGATTATCTAGAGTCTAATTGTACAAGCTGTTCTCTGTATGCTAATAAATTAAAATACTTCACGTGCAAAAGTAGTTTTATTAAATCTTTACTTAGTAGTGCTCCACATAATGTCCTCGAATTTAATTAAGCTGTACAAGTATCTGCAACAAATATGACAAGGGATGGGATGGCTCCATTTTCAAAAGAAAAAAATAACTATCATTTTTCAAAAACTTATTAACACTTAACAGATTACGCCTTTACCTCAGTCATTAAAGCACTAAATATTTTTTGCAGTCTAAACATCAAGACAAAGTTCTTCTTTCTCCTGCAAAATCATTATCCTTGATGAAAGATTTATGCAAAATCGTAATATCGTAATACAAACTGTCCGTGTAAAGAAATTAGGTGGATGGCTTTTATTAGGGGGAGGCCTGGGAGCAATTTTTCTTCAGTACTTTCCAATTTATCACCTTATTCACGTTCCAGTGTCTTTTTGTTTTGTGGGAAAAATTACAGCAGTTGAAGAATGGCGAAGAGATTATTTAATTTTCTCCTGATTTTATTTAGTTTTCTCCTTGGTCTATTTATTATTTCTCTAAATATACAGAGGGTCTTTTCAGCACTTAAAAAAAACTACCTCGTCCAGTATAAATAATAGTACAAAAAAAGATTGAACACGATTTAGGCATATTTCACAGACACTTACATCTATCACACAAGTGTATTAGACATTTATAAATCGCCGAAACATGCGTGTTGATTAAGTCCTGTGTAACTTGCAAGACCAGTGAAAAGATATGGCTTTATTCTATAGAGAGTTTCTCTTGTTTTGTTAAACCACTATAAATCCCTACCGTTAGGCACAGTCGGATAGGTGATGGAGTTTATCTATAATAATTCAACTGTACAGATGAGTTGTTTCTTTCTCAAACAGCAACATTCCTCTGCGTAGGGAGTAGGGGAGGAAAAAACTGATGAAATTGCAACTTCTGCTACATAATCTGCAAACAATCCAGTTCCCGCGGTGAGTTGATGAGGTTACAGCAACAAACTGGGAAAAGGTACAGACTATGAAAATGACAACACCCCATGGAGTTCTGTGTGTCCGTCTGTCTGTTTCTCTCTTGTTGTCCTTGTCATCACTAGTACCTGACCTCTGGCTCTATCGCCACCCGTAGGGCGGTACAGAACAGCCCATTTTCATCACTTCTTTACTTTTTTATATCTTACTACGGTGCTGAATGTCTCGCTTATGAATAGGGGTCTCCTGCCCTTCACCCCACTGACAAAACAATAATCAAAGAGCGCGTAGGAGAAGTCAGTGTAGTTCGCAGTCGGAAATTTCTGAGAGATGCAGGGATTGGTTGGATCTTATAAAGATCTAGACTTGAGTCTAGTCTGTATGTCTTTGATTATACAAAGAGAAGCCATTGCCTTCTAAGTCATTTTTATGACAGCTTTCCATTTCGTTTTTTTTTTCTGATTGCAAAATAACTCAAAACACAAAGATATGGAAAAATGCTACTTGAAAGTCATCAAAAAACGCGAATAACTATTAGAAAATTTAAATAGGAATGAAAAGGCACAAGCTGTCAAGCTTTTGTTGACACTATTGTTCAAATTTTCTATTGTGTTATTCTTAGAGGTAATTGGCGAAACAGGAAAAAGTTAAAAATCAAACACGTATGACGTTTTACTACATTATTCATGCGAATTAAATACCCATCTATAATCTGTAATTTTCTGTACCTGTTTGCACTTAGGCATATATAAACAATGCAACTGATACTAGAACAAATGCAATCATGAATGCACTTGACAGAATTATTTATAGTTAATCTCTGAAGGTTGATTAATTAGACATTTATATTGAAGTACTGGTAGTACTCATCGAGTATAATACAGCCGATACAAAGAAAGATAAAAATTCTACTGTCTATAAGATGCAATCAAACAATGTCTATTCAACAGAATTTAATAAATGAGAAGTATAGTCGTGGGCAATGATGTTAGGAAGGTTTCTTTTTTGTTTTATTTCCGCATGCAACGATCTTTTCTAATTTGAGGTAGAGGACCTTGAAAATCAATGCGAAAAAATACCTCCTTTAGGCAAAAATAAGCAAAAATATAATTATTATTATAAACGGATAGAAAGAGAGATGCCATCATACATTATACCAGAAGTATGGGGGACACAGACGAAGGCAGAACATAGTTCAAAGTTACCAAAGAAGTTCCTAAGTGGTCTGAGAACTTATTGAAGCAGTTCTCAGTGCGTATACTGTTTGTTCGCGGATCATTGGATCAGCAGAGATTTCACGAACGAGCTTTCATTCGATGATGCTATTCTTCCAACACTCATGCAATTTTTCTTGAAAGACTATGCGTTTTTCAACAAGAATTCTCCCGGTAGTAAAACTTGGTATATGATGGCTTGGTTTCTGGAATATAATGTGACGTTGATGGACTAGCCCGCTCAGCTTCCCTATCAGATCCAAATGGAACCTGTGCCAAATAGAATCACTGTGGTATGAATTGAAAAGGGATGTAGGGACCGTCCTCCCCACCGTGTAGATAAGACCTGAGTTCGAATCCTCGATAACGTGAGGAATTTTTATTGGTCTTTTTCACAACGTGGCTGATTTAGTTAGTCTTATGGAGGATAGCATGGTTTTTCTCCTAGAAACTCGGGTTTCCAGGAGTCAAGTTCATAAGGTTTCAGGTCAACACACCAAACCTCGTCATTAGATAATCTCATCATACTCAAAAGTCGTAGTAGTTTGGATTGTGCCACCAGAAGAGGTGGCCATGAGGAATAAAACCGAAACGGACAGCTTTATTACTGGCGATCATTCACAACAGAGTGCTGAATAATCATCATGGTGGTGAGCGTATTTAACAGAACGCGCAAGAGAAAATCGAAACAAAAACAACAAAACTCCTAGGTTCGACTCTCATAGATGTTGAGAATATTTCCTGTCTGGACCGGACGAACACTTATTTCACGTCATGTTCAGAGTAGCTGATTTCGCGCGATGATTTCATGATTTATTTTTATGGTTTATTTGAGCAGATAAACCGAATACACAGAATATAACCAGTTTACAGATAAATAGTTCGACGCCTCGTGGCCTTAAGCGCCTCACCTAATCAGCCAAATCCAAACAAGGACAGACACAAAACTGCAAGAGGAATTGATTTTTTACACACTCCATTATTGCCTTAAGAGATACACTCGTCACGTGACACGGTCGCTTAGTCATGCAGATATTGAAAAACGCAGGCAGAAGCTGTCAGAATGAAATATTCTATGAGCGCTTTTACTTTGACAAGAAAAGCCCGAAACGCAGTACTATGCTCGACTGAACCCGGAAAAAAATGCATACCTTTCTTATTTGAACTGCTTCGTTTAGTAAAGAAAAGGATACAGAGAGGCTTATTTGTTAACGGAAATTTTTAAACTGAAACAATGAAGGTGTTAGAAACAGAGAAGGGAAGAGTCCTGGGAATCAGAAAGATGCCATATTGAAGAATCGCGTATTGGTGAATTAATCAACTTTAACAAAATTTGATAGGATAACATATAAATATGTATAAAATGTTTCATATAATCTATTCTGATGTACACATTCAAGTTCCCTAAAGATCATGGCATCAATCGCGTGAAGGACTGAAATGGAAAACTTGCTTTGATTGAGGAATTGCTTTTGATTGAGGAAACCAGAATTAAACCGCATCTCGTTAATTGAATTTTGGTACATTTGTACTATCTCTGAGCCTGTCTTCCTCCATAGCAGCTTAGTCTACACGATGCATCAACAGTCGTTTGTTTGGAAGGTCCGGGTTCTTTCCCATCAATGACTGGAGGGATTTCAAAGTCCTCTTCAATCAAGGCTCTAGACGATCTCAGGCAGAGGGAGTTATTCTGAGTTTTTCAGCCAGTACAACATGTAAATCGGCTCATCAACACACACATTTAAAGACAAAATACACATATGGATAGAAGCGACAAGTTCCAATGGCGTTAAAATAATAATTTGAATTTGTCCATGCGGCTAGTTGCAGGAATTTGATAAATTTTTGATCCTCCATTAGCAAAGGTTTGTTATTTGATGTGTTGGAGGATATTTCTATAAAGAATATTTTATATAATATTTAAACCTTTTGCATAAAAAAAATAAATAAAATGGGAAATTAGGCGCAGTATATTAATTAGCAGTTTTATTCCCAGTATTTTAGCAATATTTTATACAATTTAAACAATACCGACTTAGTGTTGAAAATGGGGAAGACATTCGCATCATTTTGACCCTTTCCGTGCCCACCCAGAATATTCTCACTTCTGATATAATCATCTCCTTTTTCGTATCCTTACTTCTGAGATGTTCAATTCTTTGCATTCCTCCTCTGTCTTTTCTTGTACACTATAATTCACACTTACAAACTCACTGTAGCTAAATAGACTGGGGATGAACAAAAAAAAGTCCTTTTCCCAAATATTTGTTCTCACAATTTAAACCGTAGTCCGGAAGCAATTTTCTTATTAGCCTTTTTTTCTTTGTTTTATAAGGGAAGAAAGAGATAAAACAGAATCTTGTGTTTAGGTGGAAGAGATCCCATTCTATTCTGACACACTAACAATCAAAAGAAATACACTTATTATCCAACTTAGCTTCCCTTGTACGTACCTTAACACTAAATGACCATGTCGTGACAACCAACATAGTTAACTTTAAGAGTAACTGGCACACATTCTGACTGATGAGGTCTCTCCACTTCAGATTAAAGCATGCAGTGTAAGGTTCTTGTAGCAATGCTAAACACTGTAATCATCGTAAAAATTTCTCTGTACAATGGCTCAACTATTATTTACAACGCAAATAATAGTTGAGACATTATTTAAAATAATAAAATTTTAGCCACAGTTCAATTTGAATTTTAGGATAAATTTTAAAACAATATTTCAGGAAAAACAAACCAAAGATTGATATCGCATTCGGATGATGACAAAATGTTTCCTAACCCCATATTTATTATTGTAATGTATTATTATTGTATGTTAAGTTCTTCATTTTTCTTGAGATTGTGATTAAAGGTACGCCCACATTTTCTAAGAGGAAAAAAGAGAAAGCACTCCAGTGGTACTCTTACTTCCAGGAAATGAATTTTCAAGGTTATCACGTCTACATATTAGATCAGTTCTTCAGCCACACAAAAACGAAAAAAAAAAAAACTGAGGTCGGTCAGAGTTCATCCCGTGGATTTCATTTGTTAGATTATGCGTTCATAAAATGAGTAGTCCTGTTGTACAATGGGCGGCAGTAAGTTTCTCATGGAGGCAACTGAAGTATGGGGAAGCAGGAGAAAGAAATCTGATTTAATACGTGTTGGACAGTGAATGATAGGACTGGTTTGAAAACAGATGGGGTGTCTCACCAGGAAGTCTTCTGTCACATCCGTGCATCACAGAGATTGCGATGGAAACTATTACCACAGGTGAGAAGCGGACTTTTATGGAACGATTCTCACGTGGCTGCTATTGGCAACTCTCCCGGTTTCACTCGGTAGTAAATGGCATTTAGGTCATTACCCTTCTTCGAAAAAAGCCATCGATACATGCTGTATATATATTAACATACTCGTATTCTCTTCAAAGTGTCAAGAACTTTTATATATCGAGAAATCTAAATTTTAAAGAAGGTATCGGCTTTTTCTTCCTCCTTAATGAATTTTCGGGAAAATGAAGGTATTTTAAGCTTACTTTTAAAAATATAGAAAGCGGACTTATGACTTCACATGCTTGCTTCCAATTAGTAACTTCAGGGTTTTAAGTCTGATAGAATATCCAGATGGAGCTGTTTATATTCGTAAAGGCCATTTTGAAACAAGATGGCGGCCAATCTAGACTTAAAACATTCCGAGCAGAATTTTATTTTGATCTACAGTATTAGATGGCATAACAAAAATTTATATAGCTTTAGAAGTACTTTAATTTTTTCTATTGACTTGATATGATAGTAAGAATGGAAAAAAAAAAAAAACTAGAGTAGCAAAACGGCTGAGAACAGAAGATAATGAAATATTTATTTAAAACGAAAGTATAGAAGAAGTATCTGTTAGGGAACCGTTGTAGTATTATAAAATGAAATGGATTAATGTACAGGGAGTTTCCAAATATGGACACAAAATTCTGCGATGCATATTCGTGAAACCTCAAAAGTTTTATTTTTATTTTTAGATACCTGAAGAATACAAAGGGTGGGGGAGAAGGAAATCACAGCTGTATTATCCTTGGCAAGAAGTATTCAGGTTTGTGTGAACAGGAGTGTTTTGTAGGACGTTTTCGCTGTTCTTCGTCCACAGGAGTTGTACGATCTCCTTTGTCGATATACTGAATCGATCTAGTGGAATGATGACGGTTTTTGATGTGCGATCCTATCAATGACGAAAACATAATCAATTCACCCTTAACATTCAAAAGGATCTGCTTACGCTAGGGTTAATGTCCGACAATTAAAGATGGGAGGATTCACAAAACAAGTGCTCCAGAAATGCTCCCAACAGTCGTTAGAATCATTGAATTCTAAGACTGTATTGTCTATCTAAAAAGGGCAACTTCATTGATAACAGTATGGTTATTGTTGTATGGCTTTAGGGGCATCAGTGACTAAGGCCATATTGATCCGTGTATACTGTTTGTAAATTGCGTGTGGTCGATTTTCTATTTGCTGGACCAAAAACCCGAGTTTTGCGGAAGGAAAAACCACACTACTCTTCCCTGAGACTGACTCACGTTGTGAAAAAGGCCAATAAAAACTCCTCACGTCATCGCGGAATGGAACTCAGGTCTTTTTCACCCTGTATGGGGATGACGGCGTTTCTACCAACTGGGGTATCCACAAGGGATAACAGTATGGAATACTCGGTAAACGAAATCATTTTTTAAATATAATTTGAGAACTTTTGTGATCATTCCTTCTATATTCTGTAGAATTAGAATTAGAAATATATAATGTAGAATTAGAATTAGAAATATATAACTCTTTGTTAGAGAAATAGCCAGGTGTGGCATTTTTCGGCCATTGGTACACTATTTATTTACCACTTCTCGCCTTTTCTCTCTTTAATGAGTCTCTAAACGTTTTAAATGATGAATTTAAGCATTTTGAAATAAGAAAGATTTAGCATTCGATCAAATTTATACACCTTTTGATGATAAAATTATTTTCTTTCAGAGTAAATAATAAGAAAATCGAAAGAATAATTTCTAGACGCTAAGACTCATCAGCAACCATTGCAAGCTGATCAGAGATTTCAGACACCCCCGCTAACTGCTAGGATAGCGCATAAAGGAAAACAAGCTTATTTTCCCATATTTGTGATAAATGGAACGATTTTTAAACATATTAAGCGAATCCAACAGTTTGTCCGGCTGCGAGTGAATGGTATGAAATTAAGAAGAAAAACTGTGCCTGGTGACATCAAAAGAAGAAAATAGTAAACTGGGCTAAGAGGTCAGATGCAACAAGAAGTACACGTTGCAGTAATTATTTACTATCTCGGACGGCACTTCCGCCTCAACGCTATGTTTCGATCAATATTGATTCGCTCTTTTCACCCGAAGCATATTTACTTCATAGAAAACATTTCTTTTACTGACGATCGTGGAGCATTTTAGAAATGTTTCTATTTTTTCTCCAGCTATAAAACAATAGCTAAGACAAAAGAAAAGGAGGGATGCGAATAGTATTCACGAGGTTTTGATGAGTAGTCTACAAAATATACATCCCAGTTTGTGAAAATGTGCCTAGAGCTTAAAAGAATGAATTTTACTCTACCTTGATTTATTTCGGTCATCCTTAATTCCGGCTGTATTTCAATCGAGTCCAGAGTTAAGGATTATTTTATATTTAAACCTTATCTGATAATAAAACTGACCAAAGTGAAATTCAAAACAGTTCTACGATTTAACCTTTTTGTTAAATGCATTTGAATTCAATTTTGGATATTTTGTTTAGAATTAAGTTCAAAATTTTCTAAAAGCTATTTAAACAACAAAGAAGGACTCGGGATGCACAGTTAAAAATAAATGATTCTTTTGCGATTATCTTGACAGATTGATTAAGAAAAAATATTACATATCATATAATAACATCAAAATTCTAGAATAGCAACATACGAAAATTTCATAAAATACATCAGATGAATGATTACGTATAGTGAGGAATTTATCTAAATTCGCTGGTAAAAAAATTAGAAGCCTTTTGCAATCGGCGTCAACAGATAAACGTACAGTATGCAAAGGTAAGTTGTCACATGATATAATTGCAAGTTCTTCGGTATCATATAAATACTGTAAACTTTCCTCGGGCTTCTTGGTTGACCCGGCCATGGGGAAGACAGGTGATCTTTCCGATTTTCAAAAAGGTGTTATTGATGGGGCACGTTTGGCAGGCAGGAGACACAATTCAGAAAACAAAGGAAATAACCGGTGCATCGAAAGCAACAGTCTCAAAAGTATACATTGAGTGGAAGACGAAAGGAGAATGTAGATTCTAAAAGGAAAAAATGTGACAGAAAATCTGTACTCCAAGAACGAGATCGCAAGAATTTAAAGCGAATTGAAAATGATCGTAAAACTCAATTTAAGCCGATTACAATTTAGGCCACGAAAGACCGATTTCCAACCGAACTATGTGATAGCGGTTGAAGAAATTAGGATTATGAAAGCCACTTCTTTCTGTAAAAAATCGAAAGATTGAACTGGAGTGGTGCCACCAATACCAAGATTGGACTGTCGAACATTGGAAACAGATCATGTGGGCTGGCGAGCCTCAATTTATTGCACATGATAGCGCAAATTTTATTGCACAAATGTGGCGTGAGCCTCATGAAACCATGCGTATGTAGACTCGATGTCTACAGCTCAAGCGCCCCCAGGTGGTATCATGGTATGGAGTATATTTTGTTTGTACGGACTTGGTCCGCTCATGCCGTTAGAAGGTCGTGTAATCTCCAGTGAATATTTTTCCGCCGTATCGGACCACCTGTAACGCTTCATTTTTATCCGGGTTGCGATGGATTCTTCCAAAACAACAACGCAACTATCCACCTTGCAACAATTGATCTTCAAAGAACATTCCGAAGGTTTCCAACATCTAGCAACACATCCTAATGGAAGAATGGTTAAATCTGGAGCTAGACTCCCTCAGACACCTAGTGGAATCCATGTCACGGCATGTATGGACTGAAATTTTGGCAAAAGTGGCCCTACTAGATACTGAATATAAGTTTAATGTTTTGGCCAGTGAGTATCTCCATGTTATACACAATAGTCATAAGATCCCCATAACCTGAGGAATAGGTGGATTGCTTTCTAATGTCGAATCTATATGTTTTAAAGGGCAGAGAAAAGGGAAATGGGGGGATTAGTTCAAAAATTCGCTAGTAAAAGACTGATGTATGGACACACTGATGAATACATTTTGCGTATTTCTGAATATATATGCAGCAATAAAATGAAGTACTTCTCTCTGTATTTGGAAAACATTATCCTTGATGACAACCATGTCTCTTGGCTAGGATTGCATTTCTTGTGAAATTGTTCTACAAGAATGGTGGAGAGGGATGCTCACTTTTGCCTAAGACTAGCCGGCTATAGCCTCGAATGAAAAACCATCCTGTACATTATGATAATAGAACATTTTTCTGATAGTACGAACTGTTTCATCAGCCTCTTAATTAATTATAATTAATTTATTTAATGATAAAATTGTATTATATAAACTTAATGTAAATATAATATAATAATTGATTTATACTTAATTCAATTATAATTTGACTCAATTAAATTCAACTGAATTACGTTATACTTAATTCAATTAAATTTATAAATTTAATTAAAATTTATCTCGTCCTCTCACCACTCCCTCACCTCGAATGTCATGCAACTATTTATTTTAGGACTACATCACTGTATACAGTCAGACCTCAACTATATTAACACCGAGGGCCCTGCTGCCATCAAGCAAACAGAAGCAAACTATAGTTAAGGAAATATTATTACTTTTTGTGGGTCTCTATTAGGGGCCGGCTACATGCATGTTTTAACAACCGTTGTACGATGGTTTAAACATCATCTGAATAAACGTATGCGAAACTAAAATTCATTAATACAAGAATAATTTCATACTTTGGTAACAACTAAGAATTCCTTATAATGGAAAGAATGCATTAATTGCTACGTAAATAAATCATGTTAGCAAACAAAATTATCCCGTGGACACGTTACCTCAATTAGCATGTCAAAATCCAATCCATTTCCGTGTTCAAGACGGAATAAAAATAGCACCACTGGACTGGAAAATGCTTAAGAAAGGACTTAAAACAAAAGGAAAAAAAAATATTTTTCCGTATTGCTGTAAACTCATATATAAGAAGAAAGGGAAAAGTAAGCAGGCGAGGGGGGGGGGCGGATGGTACATCGGTCTTCCAAGGCAGGCATCTGAGCATGACGGTCTACTATCCTCAGGCAACTCACCGTCTCTATGAGCAGCGATATTAAGATTGCCTGACGGAGGTGAATGTGTAGGCGAAAGGAAACGAAAGGTCAACATACGGAGAATATTCTTTAAAAAGAAAGAAATGCGCTATCTTTTTATTTGCTGTCGTTGTTTTTAACATAACATTTTGATCATTTGAAAGGTTGGAAGACATTTGAAAAACTTAAATTTTAATGCGCAAGGATCATTGCTTATTTGTTTCGAAAACAAGAATTAAGGTGACTGAGATAACCACAAAAAGGAGGACAATAACATCAAAACTACCTCTGCGGCTCTGGATGACATTGAAGGCGACATATTTAAAATCAGGTTCTCGGATTATCGGAAGAAGACAAAGGGATTACTTTTATCTGCTTCACACAAAGTTTCCTTTTGTTACTGTTGTAATTCAAAAGTTCTTGGTTTAGTCTGTTACCACTCCAATCACGTTTACTTATTTTTTATCGTCTATGTCCACGATTTTTGTTGTAAGTCTGTGGGTTCCTTATTTTTTGTGATCTAGATTCTAAATGGACAGAGTATTGAAGCGAGATATGAAGTTATTTACCACTACGCTATTAGCATTAAGAGTAATTCAGTGGTAATTTAAAAATTATTAATAGTAATTACTAATTCATTAGTGTATATTGTAACAGCCAAGAATAGTATATTAATCAACTTTGCAGTTAGTAGTTAATAATTTGTGACTTGTTCAAATAATATTTCTAATAGCTGGTCAGGTACAGTCTAATTTCTAATTTTTATTTGGTATTTCTAATAGCTGGTCGGATACACAACGATGCCCAATCACGAAAGGATAGATGTGCCCGTCTATTTGCTTTAGGGCTTCCATTGTGTTAGAATTAGACCAAAACGGAGGTTTCACCCAAGGTTTCTGTCCTATAGATTCTATCCATTTGAAGAAATTTGCAAGCAAGATTTTTTAGTTTGTTTCTATAGTTGTGGCACAGAACTTGATGATACTGTTTATTTCTAAGGAATCGTGTCAACTCTTGAGTATGGTATGAGTTCTGGATATTGTGAGGGGGGGGTCTGCACAGCCCGATTCAGCTATCGCAAAGAACCATTATTTCAATCTGATGTGGCGCTTTACACCTTTGAGCATACTAGACGATTGAGCGGGTGTAACCTTCAAATCATTCGCATCTTTGGTGCTACTTCTTGGCAGATTATTTCAAGGGTGTTTGGATTTCCTGAGGCGATGAATAATATCAAATGGTCATATGATATCAGATTAACTGACAAGAAGGGTTCCAAGACTGCTGAAAAAAATATTGTTGCGAGCAGAAGGACAATCCCTTTGTGGAACGCATCTTGAGATGGTAACATCTTAACAGAAGTGCCAACCTGAAATTGGGAGACAAGTTATTAAGGACTGCTGTCTGAATATATGAGAAGAGCCATGATGGAGACACAATCATATGCTGACAATCATTTTCAACTCCAAACCATATTTAGAGTAGAAAATTCTAAATGTGGAATAGGGCGTCAAAAGGGCTTAAAAAAGTAAGACAGCGGGAATCCAATAGAGTTGGATCGGAAATCTTTCAGGCATATAGGATTTTTAGTTTTAGAGACTGACTTAATAATGTATCTGTTCCATAACCTAAGTAATATAGTGGTTCTGAACATTTCTTGAAAAATATACAGGAGGATGTCCATTATTATTATCATTATAGGAATTGGTTTGTATTGTGAGATTATAAAGGTAGGGCTGTATTATGAAAAATCTAAAAACAAATTAAGGAACTCTAGGTTTACTTAATTTCCCTAGCCTCTATTTGTGTTCCAATTTAATTCCTTTTCCTTGTGAGAAGAGACATACCTGCTCCCATAAGGAAGAGGTGAGCCGTTCCCATAACACACTGCAAGAAAATTTGGGACACTAGTCCAGAGCAGTGTTTCCCTCGATTTTTTATACATGTTTGTTAATATATTGCTAAGGAACTTCTTAACAAATACATGCAAATTTTACTAGTGTTACCCTGGCGCTAAGATTAAATTAGGGCAGTAAATATGAAACTGGTCTTATACCGAGCTTCAGGCTGCTGCCATAAATCTTAATAGCTAGATTAATTACCATTGTCCTCATAATGCCATACATAATTTCATAGTTTGATGTGGATTTGTTGAGCGTCCATCATCATTAACGTGGCTATATATTAAACTATGCTCATATTTGTGTCAAAGATAGAACACAGTTAATGTTCCCCTTTCCTTTACCTGTGAGGTACAGTCTGTGTGCTCGAGCATAATTGTGGCGGTCTACATCTGGATCAGAATTATTTCGAGTTTCCTCCAAGTTCAATAAGGCAATGAGACACCGGTAGGTCATGTCATTGTGAGTGACAGCATATCGCTGTCCATATAATATGAATAGAACGCATATTGCAAGGTGTCCTAATATAAAAAATAAATAAATAAAAAATAGAGGCAGAGTTATGGAGCGTTTTGACCTCCTATGGCTTCGTGAGAATGAGGCAACATTTAAACGTGGTATTTCTGCTGCTGTGTTTCCAAGCCTAACGCCAACGTTTATGTGTTTGTACTGTACATAACATGGAACGAAATGCTTAGTATATGGCATGTGAGTAAATAAGTTAACGTCGTCACTTAAGGGTGTGAAAGTTGTGCGTCTGATAATGAAGGTCGCACGACAAACTCCTAGTATTCCATTAAATGAGGGTATTATGTTTCGATATGTGTAATGTTAGACAGTTTCACTTTTGGAAGATAGAGAGAAGCAAATAGGGGCAAATAGTCTACAACGGTCAGTGTTGATATTGGGTGTAAACTTTGTGGAGTTTGAGTTGAGTTGGAAGGGCGGGGAGAATTCATAATTTCGCAAATCCAAACAGTGAAAGAAGGGATCTCTCCGATACGTTCCATGGCCAAAATATGACGGACTTCTTTATCTACACAGTACTAAATAACTGGATTCACTACTTTCTCTGATAAACAGAACCATACTGTACCTAGCTAAGTACACAAGGTGACTTAGTTAAATGGATAAATTTGTATCGAATGTCAGCACACACCGATTTATAAAGTGAAAGATAATGAAGTAAGCATGCAGGGGCTGCTATTAAGAGAGATAGACTCGATGCATACCATAGATTATTATTCAGCACCATAATTATTTATAGCTTTTATTCTTGAATCGGTGACCTGAAAATGGTAATATTGGATTCTTTTCATTTATTAAATTTTTTAATCAGAAAACAAAACACGAAAGATTCTTGAAATGTATTGTACTCCAATACCACAGGCAAGATTCTTTCGATTAACTAGTTTTTAAGAACTCCAAAGAAACTGGAGCAATGAGGCATCAATTCCCATAAGTTAAGTTTGTTGTAAAGTCACGTTGGCTATCAGAGAAACTATACTTCAGAGGCACTCGAGGAACTATACACTTCTGATTAAAGTTAGCTTACTTGAAAAGGCCTCAAATAAGTTTCTTTAATCGTCGACCGAACTCGAACTCAAGCCGAAGGAAATGGTTCTTCATCGCTGGTCTAGAATTACTAACTCAATTAACAAAGCTAATCCTCCGATTACTGATTCCACTAATAATTTTCTTTAACTGAAATATTTTCCTCTGGTACTTCATTTTATCGCCAGTACTGACGAGTTCAAACATTCTGGCTGCACACCCTCCATGCACAAATAGCTTATATATTTTACCAACAAGATGTTCGAAACTACGAGGGGTCCGTCCGTGTTTTCCATGATCTTCAATGTTGCGATGATGCGTTTTTCAGTTTCAATAGTCTATATCAGCGGTTCGCAACCTTTATACAGCTGCAATTTCCAACTTTTATTCTTTAGAACGTGGAGAACACCAATTATCCATGCTGTTCAGAATATTTTTTAATAGGTATTAGAACTTATAGTACTTACCGTGCGTGGATTGAAGGTTGAGAATATGAAAGATACTTGTTGATATTAGGCTTGAATTTTTGCAGATTGCACTTTTCAGAAATTATGTGTGAAGGGATGCTGTTCCAGAAAACGGAAGCTGAAGGGATAAATGAGGAAGAAGAAAAGTTCGTTCTGTAAGGTTAAAGTCGGACAGTAAAAGGATGCTGACCGGTTGCGGCACGTGTTTGGACTGGTTTAGAAGACAGGGAGAGAGGGGGAATTATAGAAGGCAATTCAGAAGAACAGTGCCCATGGAAGTATCTATTGAAAACGAAAGAAGCAGAAACAGAACGTCTGTGAGACAGACGTTCTGTTTCTGCTTTGTAAGAGATGGATCATTAATTAACCAAACTGCCCTCTCTTTTGAATGGACTCCAGAAGCCTGGAGTCTATTCAAATGTTATGGGGACACCGCCCCAGCTGTTTGAACAATATTTTTATGGTAGGGTGGATTTGAGATTTGTACAGTGAATAGCTGTATTTTTACAGAGTGAATAGCTGTTTAGAAGGAAAGTGATGCTGAGAGCAAAAGATAAAATGCAATTTTCTAGATGCAGAGGAAAGAATATTTGTGATGTGCTTGTGCCAAGAGAGATACGTGATCTTGTCTAGAAATTAGAGTGTCATCGAGTATAAGTATAGGAGCATAATAATCCTTTTTAAGAGATATAAGACAGGATTCATATTGTAAAAATTAAATGACTGTGAAAATTCCTATTTTGCATGATGCGAACCAGTTTTTAAAGAAAAGATCTTTCAGTACTGTGCTGTTAGTTTAAATAATATGCGCCAAGGACATTAAAGTCATGAGCTGTCAATATATCGCAGCTCTAGCCTGCGTGCGCTGTATTTTTTCTGGAAGAAAAACGAAGTTTTCTAGAGATAAAAGCCATGCGACTCTCCCTCAACCAACTCAGCCAGGGTGCCAAGATTCCATAACATGCATTACGTCCCAACAGGAGGAAATCGAATCTATGCCTTTTCCATACGGTGTGAAGAACAGCAGTCGTAGTCACTGTACTACCGTAAGACCATCTTTCAAAAGTAAATGTTTTGATATTTTTTTCAGATTAAATTAAAGTACGGATTAAAGTATATGTGGTCTAATCACCTCTTGATTACGCAATTGAAAGTAACACTTTTATACCACACACGAAAAAGCAGAAATAAGTTGTGCTTGTGAGAAGCTGCCGTTTCTTACAACCCAGATATAATTAAATAAACATAAAATAAATAATTCAAAAAAGAAATTAATATTAAATGAACCAGAGTTGATGGTATTCATCCAGACAAGCACAAAAGTAGAGAATCTTTTAAAGGAGTATTTGTGTTATTCCCAGTTGGAGCCGCGCAAGATTTCATACTGTTTGTGCTTCTCTGGATGAGTATCGACTCTTTCCAGTTAATTTGATTTTAATCTCTTTTTCGTATTACTAACTTCATATTCATTTAATTATGGCTTCTCTGTAGGCAGAGGTAGTGCCTTATTGCTATTATCAGTGATTTTCACATGTAATATAAAAGCGTTACTTTAATTTAGTTATTCATTTTTTTTTTCAGATCTGTGAGAGTAAATAATCCCTAACATTCACATTTTTGACTTAGTGAATTCGCAGGAATGTTTTCTATCTGCGACCCAGTAATTCCAGGAATAAACTCTGATGTTTTTATTTTTAATTTAGAAAGATGAAGGAGATATTACGATGAAATGAGTCATTTTGCATAAACACGTGTAGCAAAATAAACAAGAGTGTGAAATGCGTGTAGGTTTATAAATTAACATACTAGTCTTGTTTCTAGACCTGTGGACGACTTCAGGCCAAAACCATGTACCTTTTTTTTTAATTGTACAGATTAGTAAGAGTAAGGATGGGTAATCACCTATTCTCCCTCTCACGGCTGGCGATAATAACAATACATCTTCCACTGTTATCAATTTATCGGCCAGAAAGGGTGTTATTGGTATGTCCCAATAATTAATAACGGACATTAATAAGCACTTTGTCCTTTCACACAGCGTTTCTTCAAGTGAACAACAGAAGATGGGGGTTAGCCGGTCACGTTACATCAATATCACGCATCACCGAAGATATAAGAAGAACAGGAGACTTTTATTTTTCCTTGTCTAGGACACGCATTCACTCTTCCAGAACGAGCCTTGAAGGTCAGACTGGAAACAAAAGAGATAGGACTGGGGTGGCAACGCCTTTCTCTTCTCGCTTTTTTTTTTTCCTCTTACCACTTTATCAGGACAATTTAAGGTGATTATGTAATATGCTGCGTATACTACCCATAGAAGAATATCAGGAACCCATCATTTCTACTTTGTAATATTAAAGTACTTATAAAGAGAGCCCACAAATAACGACACATGAATGTAGGGAAACATCATTTTACTATAGACAACAAGGCTTGCCGAGTTTAATTTAGTTTGGAAATATTTGTGGTCAAAACATGTGGTCATCGGAATTACTGGCAACAAAAGATGACCAATGAACTGGCACATATATGTTCCAATTCCTTGACTAGTTCGGATAACGGATGATCTGAACCATTTTCCGATGATCAACGTTCTTTGAACGTCTGCGGTCGGAATATAGTCGGTTATCTACCTGTCACTAGTTTGAAGAGGCTTCAAGTCTCATCGTAGACCGGAGGAATTCCTAAATGTCTCTTCAATTGGGACTGTATTTAGCCAATTGGAATAAAGGCGTGCTGTAGAAATAAGTGACTGATAAGGAGTACACTTCTGTGAGAGGAGCTGTTAATGTTCCAGTTTAATAGGTTGGCGTTTACTTAGATAACAAAATAATCCCGAAAAATACCATACCCTCAAGAAGAAAGAGAGAAGTAAGAATTTTGATTTAACAATTTTGTTTAGGAATAAAAATAGGAGGCGAAGTTCGTCTTATTAGGAATAATTACCAATTACAAATCAAATCACTTTCTATCAGAAGCATGTTTTTATATCTGTTGTCTTTGTTTTTCTTTTACCTTTCTAATTTTAAAGTATGTTAAAAATTATTTTATAATTGTCAATGTCTTTTTTTGAATGTTACTATAATTTGCATAGTAACATAAAAAAGACACCGAATTTACAGTAAAATTGTATTTCTAAGAGCAGTTGCTATCTGTATGCGATTCTAACTGTTGAGTTAGTGAGCTAATGGTCGGACCAATACAAGTTAGACAACTAGAATCGACCTTGGGCGAAAGGCATAACATGAAAAGTAAAAAACAGTAGTTAATTACAAGAAAAAACTAAACGCCATGTTTAAGAACAAACTGCCAGTTTGTTGGCTGTCTGTAAATTGCATGTCCAACTTAACCAGAAAAACTGTCCAATTTATACAATGTTTCCAATTCTCTCTGGAATTCGTTTTCAAGGCTAATTAGGAACCAGCCTATTTCAGACAATCACCAGTTACGTTTTGATCTGGAAAGGACCGGTTTCGTCAGACCTGAAAACGAATTTCAGAAAATTTCGAATTCCAGAGAATCGCAACGTCGTTATAAACTTGGGGAAACTATTAGACGAACCAGTCCGGATTCAGTTTAATCTGTCAGTGGAAAACGTAGTAATCGGGAAAATGCTAATATGTATGGATTATAATTTTATGTAGCGTCTTTCTTCTATATCATTATAATTTCACTATGTCTTGTGTGCGGGGGATAAAATATCCTTTATTTTGCTTTAGATACTAGTCACTGCTGGTCCAAACATGGACGGCATCGCCACCTCACGGAAGGCCAAGCTACTACCTGAACTGTTCGTTTTCATGTGCCTCATAGTAACTCCATTATTAGCAGGTAAGCTTTATTTTTTTTTTTGGCATTTCCTAATCTTTTAAGTGTCTGGCTCTACCTTATTACTTTACTATCCATACTCGTTCACTCTATTTTTTTAACTTTGTTGTGCAAAAATTTGCTTTCAGCCAAAGGCAGTAATTGATCGTTAGAACAAACTTCCATCTGATGTTTTGGAAGTGGGTAATTTGAAGAAATTTAAGGAAGGATTAGCCAAATTATTATAAATGGAAAAGTGATGTGTTTTTTTTTAAACTTACGATTTATAAGCTTGCTTCCTTGCATCATTTGCCACTTATTTATTTATTATCTGTACTGAAAAACTACTATTACAAGTTGCCTAATACCACGAATAAGCAGCACCTCCCTAAAAAGACGCCATGAAAATATAAAAATGTTTGAGCTTGGTAGGACCAAAGGAGGAGAATATTTATAAGGACAGAGGATACTCTAAAAGTAATCGTATAGTGAAAAAATTCGAGACTGCTCTAAACACTAAGTTATGTTTCTACAGCACTGTTACTTGTGCACTGTATGAGTACATCCTTCCTGTCTCGTATTATTATAATCATATCATCCTTTCACAGGTGCTGCTGCTTTAGTATTCTTTAAAAAAAAAGACTACGTCCATGAATCTACAACTTCAGAATGTGAGAGCACATATACATACGTTATCCACCCTGTGACTATGCTGCGGTCGACAGTATCATACAATACAATTTATGTGATCGCTTGTGGATGTTTCCAATAGTCTCCTTCTCCCACCAAGAATTTAATAGCATCTGACGGATAATCATGCAGGTAGCTGTGTTTGACAACTGCTACAGCAACACCATTGTGGGAATTTCGTTTCGGAGAAGATTATGTAATCTACCAACCGTATGGTACAAAAGGTAGCATGATTCCTTCTAATAAGGAATTTGTAGTACTCCAAGGTATCTTCAACGAAATAGTTCTTTGGGATAAAATATTTCCAAAGTTTGTTATTTGACGTGTTTAAACAACTGCAAAATGGCAGATGGGCCTTCCGATTTGAAATGATGAGGCATGAGCAGTCACCACAATTCCACAGGTAAGAAGGTATTTATTTGTTCTATCATTTTTTTTTTCAAATTTATTAAGTTTTAGTAATTGTGAGAATTAGCGATTGCTAATTAAATCACATACGAAGCAGTAGAGTAAATATCGGGATACATGGTGAGTCCTAAACACAAGAGTGGGATCCCAGCACGAAATGAAAAGAATTTCTATTAGAATAAAATATATGAAACTGTTGAAATAAGAAAATTATATCAAAATAAAATTACAAAGTAAAACATAATCAAAGATATTAATCCTTTGTTTAACATAAATTAGTGAGCTTTCTGCTCGTGCCTATTGCAATGACAGAATTAAGAGATGCAATATTGCCCCATATAGTTAATATTCTAATTTATTCTTTATGGGTATCATAGAAAAGCGGAACCCTTTATGGGCATAACGTGTTGGTCCGTCTACAGAGCCTTGTTTCCATAGTAACGGACACATACAGAGTACTTGAGAAAGTGAGAAGTGAAATTTATAGTCTCTGGTCTCCACCTAAGGAGGAAGTGTAACTGATTGCCTTAACAGAGGGTTGTCATAGTGACCGACACTTTTAACTAAAGAAGTGAGATTCAATCTTATGGTAGGAGACTGGCATAGCAGCCCACTGTTTAACATTAAAATTTTCACGTCAATTATTAATAAAATTCTGGCAGAAATATTCATAGAAGTATTCTCATGCCGGCTAGAACTCAGTGGATTCTAACTGGATATTTTTCAAGATTTTACAAATTTACAAGATTCTAACTGAAAATGTTTCTTTGACAATTATGGTCAAATCAGAAATTACATTAAAAATTATATACACAGTACTCAGAAAAGGATGGAAAAAAGAAAAAAGTTGAGAGTTAAGAAAGTAAAACCTTTGAATTCTGCCAAATACAGCAATGGCATTTATACCGTTTTTGATTAGTTTAACCATATTTATTTAGACTCACTTTCTTTTGTATTTTTTTATGCACCACGCTTATTTTAATGGCACAATATTTACTACTTTTCAACTCCTATTTGTTTACTTCTTGCTTATTTAAGCCTCTAGATACAGTACAAGCAGACGGGGTGAAGATTATCTTTCCTTACTGATGATGTAACTACTGGCTATTGTTTTCTATAGGTCAAGCAGGTGGAAAGCTTGGTTCCGAGCCTTGACCCAGATTTTCACAGCAACACAACTGTTCGGGGTCGTCTGTTTTGTTGCTACAACCCTGAACTTCATACCACTGGCTGTTGCTTAACAGAAGGATCTGGTGTTGTCAAGAGCGGTTGCCTGTTGGTTTTACATCGTGCTGATAGCATTCATTATGCAAGCACGGCGTTTTCAAAATTGAACTCTCTACACTGTGTTTTATGTAGTAAGCTGTGGGCGGAGATGGGTAAAGGAGGTACACAAAAGAACACTATAGTACAGCGACACGAACTGCCTGGCAAAGTTTCAATTCGATGTCAGTACTTGATGCTTGTTGAACAAGGAGCTGCTTGTGCTAAAAGGATGGAGGTGTGGTTGTCACCCGTTTAGCTCTCTGATGTACTTGCTCCTGCAATGTTAGATCACCACCCAACCTGTCAGCGGATAAACATAAAGTGTTAAATACCTAGCTCACAAAAGGTGATATAGGAAGAAAATAATGCTCATTTTCTTTGTATCTTGGAATCCAGCCGACCAGTAATTCAGGAGTCTTTCCTTCAAACAAGCAGTCATTACAGAAAACTTATGAATAGTCGTTACAAATTTACAGGAAAGCGAGTAAACATGATTTATATATGAAGGTGGGATTGTTTTCAATTTACGTTTAATGTCTATTTGCTTGAAAATATACATTTCCTTACAGTACTACCTTGTAGGTAGAAGAAATATGTAGGAAGTTGTTAGAAAACTGTGTGCTAACTGAGATTAATGGAGAGTTCCAGTGACTAAGGATTATTTGTTTCTCTTAAACGGAACATAAAGACTAATTATTTTCTTTTCTTAAACAGAATTATATTATTTTTTGATAGCATACATTTTATTCCATGGGATGGGATCGACAATCCCACTTGTCGTGATATATAAGAACCTGTAGTATTAGTATAATATTTTTTGAAGTTTTCTAAGTTTGGTGGCTACCCAACGTAGGCGGGCGTTATCTCCAGACTTATTCTGCTATGTTCACGAATGTTATTTAGGTCCGAAGCAGTTGAAGCATAACATCGTTGGTGATACCAAGTTTTTGGTACGTATGAAGCCTATTTTAGGTTGCCTGTGGGTGATCAAGACAAGCTGTGGTACCTCATTTCTGCTGTGGTAGTTAGTCATGAGATGGATGGCTTCGTTGTAGCTGTAAGTGTATGCCTTTTGCTATACCTCAAATATGGCGAGTCCACATGACGACTGCTACTTTTGTATGGTGGATATATCAAAGTCTAAAAATTCTGCGGATCGAAAACCTGTAGTGTATCCCAAGGTATTAACCTCTATTGTTCCAGTGTCACACAGTGAAGATCTGACAATTCCCAATCTACATTACACAAAAGAGTCTTCAGAATTGGATGATGAATGTGATGAACATGATAATTGGAATTACAATTATTCAAGTAAACCACCACTTTTCCCTAATCAGACAAAACGGGATAACTTAGTGGACTTGGGTCTAACCGTATGTAATGCAGAACTTCTGACAGATCATTTAAAAAAAAAATTCACTCTACTGGATCCCAGCTACAAGACTTCCACTTACAGAAAAGGACATGTCACTTATGCATGTTTTTACAGAGTTGCAGTCCCTGTGATATTGTTTTGATTTGAATGGTCTTTATGAAGAAATTGGTATTAGTCGCAATCCATAAGAGTGAAAAGACAGTTTCCATGAACTGTCTTTTCACAGACAGTTCATGGAAAAGTTTAAAAGCTGTGCTGCTTCATAATGGAATATACACCCATCGATTCCTGTTGCTCATTCTGTTCATATTATAGATGACTACGGAAAGGTGAAGCATATGCTAAAGAAGATCAACTGTGACCAGTATAAATGAGATTTTGTGGCCCTTCAAGATATGGATTCCTTTTGGGAAGGCAGCTTCACTAAGTTCCTCTACTTTCGCCTCTGAGACAGCAAGGCAGTAGATCAGGACTACAGGAGAAGAAAATAGTCTGCACCAGAATTGAGTTGCAGTCTGGCGCACAAAATGTAGTAACAACCCCTTAGTTCTTTCTAAGATAAAATAATTCTCGCTTTCGCCACTGCACACAGGTGGGATTGGTTAAACAATTGATTAAAGTATTGGATCTTCAAGGTAACACCTTCAATCATAGTATAAGCTATGTTTTCCAAATAGTCTGATGCAAAAGTGAAAGGTGGCATATTTATTGGTCCATAAGTTAAGTAGATGTTGACTTCACAAGAAGGAAAAATTACTATTGCTAAGCGAAATGTCTGACAATCGTTTTACTTTGTAGTAAATGGCGTTCTCGATAACGCTGAGAGAGAAAATCACAAAGAACCATTTGATGAAATAATCGAATTTTCAGAAAAATGGGATACAGAATATCAATCAAGCTTCACTAATTGCACTCTGATCTGGATTTTTTAGACCAAATCTGAGAGATGCTAGAGAAGAGCATGGGTAGAGATTCTACCAGGGCATGCAATCAATGGAGAAGTGCCAAGGAAGATGGGATGATAGACTATATCTGTTTCTTGGTTCAGGATTATCACACTGATCACAAAAGATAAAGACGTTAAAGTGTTCACTTTTAAGGAAATTTTTTGATTAACTCGAGGGAGTTTCTACTTTTCAAAGTTGTAATTTTTTAGCTGGTTGTTTACTTGTATCACAGATTAATATTCCGTTTTACACAGAAATAATATAATATGGGAATAAATCTAATATGGCATTATTATATCTTTAAAATATTGATTTTATTCTGAAAACTTGCGATATTTCATTTATAACGCTGGCTAAAGAAAGTTGACGCAATGAAGAAAGAAATCTTTAATTCGATTCATCATTCACATTAGATGTTTCAGCGGGACAGTTTAGATCGAAACCCTCTCCGATTAATGACCGTAAATTTGTAAGGTAAATAAAAGAAAGTTTAAAATCAATGTTCTTTGAAAAAGATTGATTGAAAAGCGATATCCTTTTAGTGACATCGTCATTAGATATTGTTACCCCACTGCTAACACGAAGAAGACAAGCTCATTCAGTCTTCAAGTTACCCTTAAATTTGACAAGGTTATAAAACCTGCAATCTTTTCAGGGGAAGTAACAAGGCAAGAGTCCACCAACTTTTACAAATCACGAGAGCCATCCTTCACCAAAAATAATGCTGTCGATACGGAGCTTTCTGAATTCCTTTGTACTGTACAATATTATATGTCTGTAGACGCCGAACCAAACACCATTAAGGTGTTCATCTACCCAACAGAACAGAATTTCTCAAATCCGTGGAGCTACCAGGTGTGCCTCGTCATAATTTTCATTTCAAGATTGGTGCTTCTATTATGTTTCATAGGAATCTAATCTCATCATGGCTCCGTAGAAACACGATTAGCTGTGCTGTCAAGAAGCTCATGGCATGTGCAGTGGAGTGACATTACGACCATGGGCTCTGGTGCAATATAATTTATTCATTTTATGTAACTTTCTAAATTTTCTCTTATCTTTTTGGCCCCACGGATTTTAGGGCCCAGATGTATCACCTGCATCATAGAATGATGCGCCAGTGACCACACATCATTTAAGCAACTATCATGACTGGCCATCCAGCAATTTAGTATGTATGCATTCAGTTCATTCCATTCCATTAATTTCCTCTGGACTTGTCATTTCAATTTAAACAATTCGAGTTCCCCGTTTGCTTAAGTTTGGTCATAAGCATCAACAAGACACAGGGAAAAAAAATTCATTTTGTTGGCCTCAACCTGCAAAGCCCTCGTTTTTAAAATGGCCAGCTCTTTATTGGTATTTCTGTAGGTGGAATGAAAATAAAACTTTTAGCCCAAGGCAATTTTAGTACACTACAGGGAAGTTATACATTAATAAAATACTATTCAACACTTTAATAAAATATGACGTTAAAGCTGAACTTTCATAACTTTTTGAAATGCTTAACTTTTACATGTGCCCATTAATGGTGGTACGATAAATTATGTGCCTGTGGCAGAGTCACAACTTGTGCCCGATAGTCACAGAATGTACTGTTAGGAACTATATTACTCGAAATGCAAACGGAAATCGATCTGATAAGGTAAATTATGACTGATAAGGTAAATTATGACGTGAGGTGATTCCTAAGAAAAAAAAAATGAATTTTTATCTCACGACTTAAATTCCCAGTTTCTGAGAACGATATCAAAAATTACCTCGCTCACGTTTTGCATGTAAATGCTGAAGTTATTCAATTCAAACTCCAACACTCTAAATATGCTTCTTTCAGTATCTTGTGTACGGATATTAAAATCCTCCAGATATAATCCTTAAGTCTTTTGTCAATAAGGGCGAACAATAATTATCAAACCAGAAGAAGTAACAGAAATATCCCAGCAATTTGTTAAGCAACCAGTGTTGGTTAAGGTAGGAATACATTTTGCCTCTTCACAAAAAAAAAAAAAAAAAAGAAAAAAAAGAAAAAAAAAGAATGCAAATTACTAGTTCAAAATTACAGACCAGCTGCACTGTTAAACTCTATAGCCAAAATTTTCGATTCACTTGTTAATAGTATCATGCCATATTTTAACAAATTTCTTTCTCCTCTTCTCCACGGCTTTCGCCCTGAGGGTCCCCTGATCGCTAATTTATTCCAATTTTGGCACCATACGACTACGAGAATGAATGAGGGCCATCAAGTAGATGTAATCCACACTGATCGCACAAGTGGTTTTATTTTTATCCAGGGCAGACTGTTAACCAAACTAGAATTACATGACACTCGAGAGACGGTTCTTAAGAAACGGTTCTTAGCTGGTTAAAACATTACATATCTCACAGAACGTACCATTTTTTTTATTTTAAATGGATTCGTTTCTATTACATTTTTGTTAATGAATGGTGATCCTCAAGGGTCTACCCTGGGGCCATTACTTTTCAACGTTTATATTAATGATTTAATATAAATCTAAAACCCGGTTTTCTCTGGTGTATCTTACGTGATTCCCTTTAGGAACTTTAAGAGTTTCCATATTATTCTTGATAAACTTCCGCACTAATTATGATAAAAATAACTCCATGTTAGCGGTGTACTTCTACCGGAAAAATTAAATCTGGATCCGATTAATATTTAATACTAAATATTAATCTTATGTAAATATACATTGTCATTGGAGCGTATGCTCTGTTATGTATAAATTATGTCAAAATAAAATAAAATTCATAACTTTTTGAATCATAACTTTCATAGTTTTTTTTGTCTCGATCAGTAGCAAAGGATCACATATTTTACCTATGTGATCCAGCGCTGTATCACATAGGTAAAATATGGTAATTACTATAAATAATTACCACTTACACTTATTTTGATTATTATAATCCGAATTATCAATCCGTGCGAAGCAGGATATTTTAAAGTTCTTACTGAATAATAATTAGTAATCTGGAACTTGTAATCTAGTGCAAAGACTATGGGCTTATTTCTTGTAAAACAGCAAATATCCTCAATCGCTTAACATCTGCAAAACATTTCGCAGTGCTATTTTTAAATTACAGACTTTAGAAATTCCAATTGTGAAAAGAAGAATTCTGATAATTATAAAGCTACGATATTGGAAATGTCAAAAGTTGTCATGTTATCGTAATTATAGAATGGTATCCATAGTGCGTAGTTAAAAAAAAGCTTCACCATCATATATGGTACAAATTATTTATAGATTTATCAAAAACAACAAAATTCAAGTATAGCAAACTATTTTACAAATATGACAGCAGGTCATTATTACTGACAACAAATCGTTGGGTTCCTTCTTAAGGTGCCTGTTAAAGTGCCTGTTTTCCAACAATTATCCTCAAAAAGGAGATTACCATCTTAACCACACTAGGATTTTTGAAAATGTTTAGACATGCTGTCGTTACTGCTGGGCTCTGATGCGTGCCAATCAAGTCCTCCCGCTTTGATTATACATACTCGTCTACCCAATATACTCCCACATCAGGGCCGAATTTGATATTTTTGTACCCAAATTTATAAATTAACTAACTAGAAATTTAATTACTTAGATATTAATTTGAAAATTAGTTTGGGTAAATTGAATTACAATATTCTCAACCTCATTTTATCTATTTATAAACGCGCCAATATCTGAGATTATCATATAATTCTCTAAGGACTGGAACTCGCGGCAGGGATACAGCCATCATCGTCCAACACCGGCTGGAAAAGACCAACCGGTCTTTTCAAATATTTAATTCAAATTTTCTTAATATGTTATTTCTTTCTTTCTTTCTTGATTCTTGAGGATTGCAGGTACAAACAATGCGGGTCAGGTTCTGGTGTGCTTTTAGTTTACCATGAGCGTGAATCTAATACAATGCAGGGAGTACGTATTATTAGGATGTTCTAAACTCTTATTATCCCAGCAAGTTTTGTTATTTTAGTGTAATTCTGAGAACAATTGTAGCCTTCACAAACATATCGAGCAGTGGAGTCATTTATAACAGGAATACAGAGGGCGTAAATATGCCAACTTCATTCGGAACGCAAGTTAAAGCGTAAGTTTCTGCAGAACTTGCTGATGTACACTGGAAGAAACACGATAAACAAATAAACTATAAAAATGAAACACAAGAGTTTCTCTTGGAACTCCGCTTCTTCTTCTTCTTCTACTGAAAAGGTGCTTCTTTGAAAGACATTGTCTTGTAGCGCACGTTTGCCTACGCGGAAAGAAACTTGATTAATTATTTGTGATTACTGTTGAGCTGATAGCATGGAGGCGTGAAAGTTACGGACACAACACCGTCTCTGGATCATGCGAGAGAAGGCCATTATTTATTACCGGCATCGATGCTAAGTAAGAGTTGTTTACAAAGAAGAAAAAAAAAACACTTTGGGATACAATTTATTATCAAGAGGAAAAATCTTAACTACTGTACTAGTAATTAAGCCTCTATTTTCACTTGTAAGCAGACCAGCTTTATATGGGCGTTGTTCATCAAATTCATCAATAGGACCAATTGAAATTTCTAATGGTTTTCACGCTTTACAAAAGAGATAAACTGCACTACTTTATGGAATATGAAAAAGGTGCACTTTATGAAAAATTATTTGAACAACCTCTCCACGAATACTGTGCCAGAAGTCTGCGCCAATCAATATAAACTTCGTAGACCTGCCTGTGCAGTAGTACGTTAGAAGAAGCAAAAGTAACCTTCCTGTGCCGCACAATTGCACTCATCTGAACTTCCTAAAATCCATTATAGCCAACGATGTTCAAAAATGAGAGATCAAAGGACCTAAAAAAAAAAAAGGTCTGGACAATCTCATAAGTTCATGCCTCACTCATGACGTCTTCAGAAAATGTATGTACGTGTATGAGGAAACAGTTAAAAGGCACAGTAACAACCATTGGTACGTGAGCCATCCGTAGAGAGCTGCATAGCTTTGAATTTAATGGTAGGGTAGGTGTGCATAAATTCAATATCACAGTCATAAATTACTAAACAGTGTTAAGACATCCATGGACCCTACAGCAGTGCTGTCGAATGACGAATCTTGATACATAATGTTTCATTTCGATGGGCTTGTTCGGACGTAAAGATTTCCCAGAGAGAGAGAGAGAGAGCTTCCTGTCGGGTTCTATTATCTCAACCATGATTATGGAGACGATATAATAACATGGGGCTGTTTCAGTTGGTTCGGACTGGTCCGTAATGGCAGTGCTTGAACCCTTTAAGTCTATGACCTAATGGGATGATTAGACAGTTATGCGCTACTTACACTGTGGTACTACGGAAAAGGACCTGTATCAATGTAGCAAAGCTCCATGCCATAAAAGTCACACAAGATTGGTTTGTGGACAAAAATGTCAAAAGGTTGGACACTTCGGATCTCAGAGCCCGGTCTTCAACTCCACTGAGCCTACCTGTGGAACGAATTTGAGCGCCAAATTAGGCTGTGGTCAAACGGATATTGTTTTCGAACCGGTTTCCTGCTCCTGCTCTGCATGAGGAACAGAAGTGAATTTTGGTCGACACCTACCGGAAACTGGTAGAAAGTATGTAGAGGGGGGATTGAGGTATAATGCAGGCCAAAGGTGGCCCTACTATGCATTAGGTTTTGCAATTACCTGTGTGTGTGTTCTAATATTTTTAATCATATAGGTATTTAAAATATGCAATTAAACTAACTTAGATTATCTTGAAAAATTGTGGATGCGATCAAACAGAGGATAGTATTACAGTAAGTACACTATAAATTAAAACAGATAAAAATTAAACTACCTGCACAGCAATTCATCAATTTGTTCCCTGGGGATAACCATTTCTCTATGTAATAGCATCATAGAGCAGCATGAATCGAAGAGCCTCCTTCGTGCAGTATTGAAACTGACATTCAGGATTATTCCAGAGCGCTTCACCAGACAACTGACACGGTCTTTCAGACTTTCCTAATTCTAGTGGGCCATGGCAATCGAAAGACCACTACCAAAGCCATATGTTATTGCAGAGTTTCGTACAACTGGTTAAGACATGCAGTCTTGCGTTTTCTAAATTACGTGCCTTCAGGAGGAGAGCGCAGAGGGACACAAATTAAGATAAACATCAGCTTAGTATGACGTAAGACCGCTTTGCGGCACACGTCGTGCGTTCCAGAGGAAGCATAAAAGATCGAAACTCTTATGGATGGTTACAGACACCCATCATTTAAACTTCCGTGTTGTACTAAGTTTGTCGTTGCCACTTGTTTAGGAAACTATCTATGTTCAGCGGTTACCCATGGGAAGAATAAGCAATGAAATTCGAGCAAAATCACCTGTACTGCTCTTTTTTTTTAATTTTGATTAAAAGACAATTCTTCGTGAAACATTGGGAAGACAATGAGTGATACCTATCATTCATCCTAATTTCACAACTAGATTCATTTTTACAGATACCTAATTCTGATATGCGTCCATTCACTCTGGCATTTATACTTCTGGCCGGTGGTATCACTGTATTTCTTTATTTTTTATTAAGGTAAAAAAAAACAAAAAAAAACACCAGATATCTGTGGTAATTACTTTTGGCTAGAATTTCTAAACTAGAGATTTGCTAGAATTTCTAAACTAGAAATCTGCTAGAAAATCTAATCTAATCTTAGAAATTTGTTAGAATTTCTAATCTAAACTAGAAATTTGCTAGAATTTCTAAACTAGAAATCTGCTAGAATTTCTAATCTAAACTAGAAATTTGCTAGAATTTCTAAACTAGAAATCTGCTAGAATTTCTAAACTAGAAATCTGCTAGAATTTCTAAACTAGACATCTGCTAAAATTTATAATCTAAACCACAAATTTGCTAGAATTTATAATCTAAACCACAAATTTGCTAGAATTTATAATCTAAACCACAAATTTGCTAGAATTTATAATCTAAACCACAAATTTGCTAGAATTTATAATCTAAACCACAAATTTGCTAGAATTGCTAAACTAGAAATTTACTAGAAATTTGCTAGAATTGCTAAACTAGAAATTTACTAAACATTTGTTAGAATTTCGAAACTACAAATCTGCTAGAATTTATAAACTACAAATCTGCTAGAATTTCTAATCTAAACTAGACATTTGCTACAATTTCTAAACTGGAAATTTGCTACAATTTCTAAACTAGAAATTTGCTACAATTCCTAAACTAGAAATTCTAGAATTTCTTTTTGGAAATATCATAATGTACTGGTTGCAGCAAGCAGATGTCTTTCTTTATTAAAAATTGAATTTTTTCACGAAAGAAGTTTGGTTCCTCTGCAAGCATGATGCAAATAACCTTTTCAAACTTTCCCAAAGTACGTTCAACAAATAATTCACTGTCCACAGGTGAAACGGATGACTTGGCATCTGGCCAATCAGTCATCGTTTATCAAAGAGACATTTAAGCTTTAAACAGAGAGTAAGCACTTTTCCTTATCGTACTATCTCTTAAATGTAGTGATAATTTCTATGGAGAGAAAAACATGTAATTGTTGGGGCTGTGTGATCACTCACTCTGCCATGTACCGTAATAGTCTTTTAGAACACGAGAGAGGGAGGTCAAGGCAGTAGACGATTAAGGTAACTTGTACACAGTGATTTGACCGTAAGTAAAACGCAGAATGCTGAGTCCATGCTGACGGATGTAGTTAATAGATGATATTTTACATATTTCAACTATAATGCTTAAATATGCAGTTATTAACAGAAGGAAACGGATGTTTCTGAAGGTGGGGAAACAGAAGAGAAAGATGAGGCTAGCTACACCAGTGAACAAAATTAAGATAGCACTTCGTTTTTAGATATTTTAAAAAATATATCTAAATTTCTAATTTATTTAAAAAAATAAATTAGAAGATTAAAATAAGTTACTATATGTAATTCGGCATACAGATTTCTAATATTCAATCGAAATTGTCATACACGCCATTTTTGGGATTATTACTTCGTAACAGAACTAATTCTCAAGATTTATCTACAAATAACAACCCATCATCGCTTAGATTTTGTTAGGCCCTTTCGTCTAGCAACAGGGTTTGAGATCCATTTTGATGGCAGGAACCGTCTTTTAACCCTGGATGATTTAGTCGGACCCATGATTTTTTGTCGCAAAATGGCAGAATTTATCAAGAAAAGTGGAGTCGACATTTAGAAACAATTTGAAGGGACAAGAACTATTACCAAGAGTCGAGAATCATTTCCAAAAGACCACATTATGAGAGTCTAAGTGTTATCACAACCAAAGGCGATCGGTTCCTTGCTTTAATAAAATATGATAATGAGATCTTTCAAGCTATCTCCTCAGTGGTCTGTGGCCCACTTACCTTCACCCATCAGAGAACCCACCGAAATTTACTTTCCCTACTGTCTCATCTTCTTTGTGAACTTACGGATAAATAACGAATTCGGTCGATAACTGTAGGAATAATTTATACATTTTCCCCTCAGAAACAAGAAACTGGCCTTAACTGTAATGGCGAACATCTGTTTAACCTCAATCTCTTTTTCATGGGTCAAAGTTCGGTTAGAAAGAGAATCCTAACATATACTACTTAATTCTACGAAAAAAAAATAACATTACTTTGAAAGAAGTATAGTTTTCCAGTCTAAGACAAAAAGAAAAGAAAAGAAAATGGGAATAGTAAAGGAAAGGAGAAAGCCCGTACAGGTCTAAATTTTCCGATGATTGGTATTGTATTTGTGGATGCTCTCAAACTATCCAGAAATAAATTACTCCCAACATTCATATAGGAAAAACATCATATAGGATCATATAGGAAAAATTCATATAGGATCTTTTAAAAATGTTTCACATTTTTAAAAGATCTTTTCTTTTAAAAATGTGGAAAAAAAAGGAGGATGTAAATTTGTTGAAAAGGGCACTGGTAACAACAAGGTTAGCGTAGGGGGAGGAAGGATATTATTACCAAGAAAGGCTTCAGTCCTGCAAATTTGAATGGATTCAGTAATCTAAATGTTGATGGCATCCTTACCTTTGCTCGGACAACACACACAATTCCAGTAATAAAACTATTAACGAATAAATCATTTGTTTTTCCGATTTTTAATCAAGGGCATGGAAGGAGGTATGTTCTATATCCCCTAAATCTATCCAATTTCGGCATCAATATGTAAAAATTAGTTCTGTTTTTTGTTTTTTTTTTCAGATAAAAAGAGGAATGCTGCATGAATCGAACATTTTAGATATTCATATCTAAAGAACATCCAAATTGCAAGGCTTGATCTATTCGGTCCAATATCAGGATGGACTTCGATCCATTCTGATGTTGTTAAGAATGCTGATAATTGTTTGCCTTACTTTCTTTGTGGATGTGCACGCTAACTACTGGATCAAAGGCCGTCTGTGGTCCAGTGGGTGGAGTATAAATCCCGCTGTCCTTAAACCCCTTTCTCTCTCTTTGGCCATCTAGAGAATAAACAGGATATTTTTTTCATGACATATTTATTATCTACCACACTGAGAAATGAAAATATTATTCATCAGATCAAAAAAACGTCCATATTAAATGTCTTTTAAAATGGTCTATTAATTCATCAGGAATTAACAATAATTCGTTTTCGCGCGTTTAAAGTTTTTATGTTATGACGTTTCACTTCACCCACCTGCTCTCGTGCTATTCTCAGAAGTCTACATTCCTTCTGTAGCGTGCATCATTTGTTTCGTGACAACCGAGTGCGCCTGTTTGCACCTGTTATTTTGACTACTACTAGCAGAGTTTACCACGTTATCTGATGGATAATTAGTATTCAGCTGACATAAGTGAACCCACAATAGTACGTACGTATACAAAGAATACAATGCACAACTCTGTCGGTTGCAGCACTGCTTGGGAATGAATTCTGGAAGGGATTTTTTAATGCTTATTTACCTTCCTGTAAACAAAATAGTTTTGTTCCCTTTTTCAATTGAAATTACCATCTTTATTTAGCGAATTTATTCAAATTATCCTTTCAGTCCTTATTGGAACAATGCGGAAGCTTTGTTTTGAGGCCCTGTATGTGTGCATAAAAATAATTATGGAGTCAACTTGGAAGACAGAATCGCATGCTTTTCGTGGTCTTTGAGTTAAAAGTTGAGAAAAATATATATAAATATAATTTATTTATATATATGTAAATAAATTATATAATTTATTATTATTATTATTATTACGGAGAGAACGTTTTGAGCTCGTTTAAAAATTATTTTTTAGAAAAATAAAAAAATAAATAATAATAAAATAAATTTATATGATCAAGTAATCATATATAAAAGTAACTGTTTTCACTTCATTGCACATAAACCACAATATTCACTCAACGTTTTGTAATACCGTACTTTATAATCAACAGTGAGTGATATGCAACACCTATTTCAAGCTCTGTGACTTAATAAATTAAAAAAATCAACTGTCAATGCTTTCATAATACAGTTTATTGATTTCTTCCTGGATTTTAATAGCAAAATATAACACGTATATAACGTTACAGTTGCGATTAATATAATAAGCAAATAGCAATGTCATGATTTATGTATTTAGTAAACTGATTATCTTTCTAAAAGAGCCAAATATAAAACTTGATGAAATTCCATACGCTGTAAGTCGAGTCATTTCATGCGGACGGGCAAACAGACAGAAATGGCGAAGACATTTAGGAGCTTTACGCATACAATATATGCTAACACGCCTAAAAAGAGATGGCATTAAATCACACTTTCAAGTTTTCCGGTGAGCATAAATGGTTGTAAAGAATGATTTTGTTTAATTATGCTTATTATTTAAAGAATAATACTGTTTCATGAGAGTGTTTTCGCCGCACGGACGACCCCCATCTTTCAATAATAGACTGCATAAACCGGAAAGTACTGTACCCTTCTTTGTTTATTAAATGCTAGATGGGAATTTCTTTGGGAGAGAATTCCAATTCGTCACACTTAAGGAATTTTGCTACACGTTTATAGAAAAAAAAAAAAAAAAATGGAAAAATTTGTCACAATAAAACTAAAGTGCTCATTAACAAACGCCTACAGTTTTAGCTCTATCCAAACGAGTTAGGATAGAGCTAAAACTGTAGAATGCATATACAGCTTTCGCACTTAATCATTTCCAGAACCTCTTCACATAAAGGTTGTTCATAATCTTGTACTGTACAGTTACTTGGCAATTCGTTCCCATCTCATTATTCTTAATAGCTGTATACTCAACTAACGAGAGACTTGCACAAAAGCAAAATGTGTTTTAGATGAAGATTGTTTTTCACAAAGGGATAATAGCTTATGTGTGGGAAGATATTATGCTTAATGGAATAAGGAAGGAAAACACGGAAAATCCCAATTACGAATTAAGACGTAACTTTTGCATCCACTCGTCTCTCTCTCTCTCTCTCTTGATAAAGATAAATAATATACTACTTACAACTACTATGTAAAGAATACAAAATAAAATTATGCTTTAAACAAAGAGATTACTCATAAAACACAATACAGTAGAATCAATACATACAGGGTTATCTATTTATCGCGCTGTCCATTGGTGAACTGTGGCACCAGAGCACATGACGACATTGAATATGGAGTCAGATAGTTTTAGATAATGACAGAAGGCAGTTTCACTGTGACCGTACGGAATTAATGCAGTGCGCAACATTCCGGTTTTTCTGCGTAAGAATTTGCATTTATTTTGAAATATAATCTTCCATCCAACCAATTTTACAATGCAAAGACACATTTGGCAATAAATATTCAAACATACCTGTAACTAATAAGACTGTATCACAACACTGAGAACTGATTCGTGATACTGATGAATATAATCTTTGTAGATATGCATGAAAAAGCACTAAAAAAAGCGAATGCGTTTACACGAGCATAACGGTTTTATGTTTTCCTCCAAACTTTGATTTCGTTTACATGAATAGGTCAAACTGATGGAACCTATAGCATTCTTACACCATGTATGGGTTGAAGATTGATAAGAGAGAAAATAACTGTTAACTTTGGGCTTCAATTTCTGTAGATTATCAGGAAATACATGCGAAGGAGTTATTCTAAAGAACACAGATAGAAGGGATAATAAATAAGGGAGATGAAAAGTTAGTCCGGTGAGTTGTGAGTCGAATTGTGAATGTTAAGTCTATAGTACAGATTTTAAACAAAAGTGGGAGTATAGCATGAGGATCATGAGCCTTCTTGGCATTAATAGGGAAAGCTCAAAACATCTAGGCATCATCTTGGCGAGATTCAAAGGCTTCTTGGAATTCATCAATGGCCTTCAGTGCCCGTCAGCATCACTTAGCCGTCATTAATGGAAGAATGTTACGAATGTGGACATTCTTCCAGTGATGATAGATAAAAGGACGCTGATGAACTGATATTAAAGTCTCATTTGTGAGTTGCGTTATTGATGGGATTCGAAACAGGCCTTGTACGCCCACTGTAGGGAGGGACAATGCTTATATGCACTGTGCTACAGCGAGGGCTTTACCCTATTCTGTCAATCCGTGTAAACAAAATACTCATCGTGATGATCTCGTCTTCATTTGAACCGCTGTTCAGTTACTCTCAGCCCAATGTCGTTGACACTGAGCTGAGAGTGACTGGAGAGTGGTTCAAAATCAGCAAGTAAGAATGCTTAATTTATATTCCTGCTTTTCTTGGTTGGGCTAGTGGTTTAAATATTATGATACTATTCTTTCGGTTATCCTTTATTCCTCATTCAATAATGAACTTACGTCCTTTATCCACACCATGATTTTCAAATAGATGTCTGAGGCTGTTAAGGATGTGAATATAGAATATCGAAATTAATGTTTACTCAAATCTTCAGCTTAATTTTCTTCCTACATTAAAGTTCGAAATAGTTGCAAACAACTAATTAATAAATCTACACTACTTTTTGAAAAGGCAAGGGTAGGAAACCTGCTTCTTGTTCAAATGGCAATCGAACTTCCTAGACTCTTGCCAATGAACAGCAGCTGCAACTGCTGTTCATTCATGCTTCGACTTCTCTTAAATCCTATACCTAGGTTAGGTGTGTGGCGCCAAAGCAACTAAAGCGAGGAGTCGTCTATATACATGTCTACAATTGCGTGTATTCTTCTGTCGGCTTTTCTGTTTGCTGGACGAACAAAAGACCGAACTTCCAGTAGAAAAAATCACGAAGACCTATCTGAGACTGACTAACTCAGCTACATTGTGAAACAGATCCACAAAAATTCCTGGCCTCTTTGGATGGATTCCAACTCAGGCCTTTCTCACCCATTGTAGGAGGACGGTGATTATAACCACTGTACTACCGCGAGGGCTCTTATATTCTGATCGTTCTATCGCAGTGCCATTTAGAGATAAACTAATTCATTGGCGTTTTACTTTCTCTCTAACTCTTTCATGAAAAATCTGATAAATATCCTCTTACCACACCGAAAATATTCCATTAACTAGGTTATTGCAAACGTGGTTGCATATTGATATATTTCAAATTGGGTTGCAGTTTAATTGGGTTATTGTAGAGTGAGTTGAATTTTAATTCGATAACGCTGTGAAGTACCAGTACAAGTAAATTTATCGACAGTTGGGCGAAATCGATTTATAAAATGATAATATGGATTTAATAACAGAGTAATAAAGAGGAGAAGAAGGCCCAGAAGTATGCTACAACTTAAAACGTATTAAGTTATATTAACTCCACTTCTCTTATAGCCAATTGTAATAAATCCCTAGAAAGACCACAAGAAAATTTGCAGTAGTGACAAATGTTTTTCCGATATGTATCACAGGAATCAGAATATCCACATCAGGATATCCAACTGTTCCTATATAAATTCCAACATGTTCAGAATTGGGAAGAAACTGTACTAATAAAGACGTACATGTACTAGACATTCTTCTTTGAAGAAAATCAAAGTACAACATCACCCCGACGAGACTCATTTCGATCTGCGTGTTTATATGCCCTGAAGGAAATCCTCAGGTTATCTAGAAGAGCAAATGCACTTAAACTGGGTTGGTGTGGTGCGCTGTACCTGCCACATGGATCATTGGTCTTAATTCATTTTTTGAAGAGATTGGTGGTGCTCTAACAATGAATTCAGCGTTACCAAACACATGTAAACAGTTCTTATTTACTTCTTGTGAAAAAAAAGAACAGAAAAGGGGATAAGGCTGCCATCGTCACGGTCTCAAGAATAGCGATCACGACCTGCTGCTTAATTCCCATTCATGTTTCTTTAACACCAGTATACGCTTGAAGGTATTAATATTTATTGAGTACCATCGTTGGAGATTCTTCGCAGAAGTAATGATGCACACAAGTGGGACATCATTACTTCTGTTCGATCAGATGTAGAGCGAAATTGCTATCAGCACAACAAAAATAATTTCAAAGTAAACATATTATTAATGGACGTGGTATGGTGTTATGGAACTTCATTTTCCTTCCTTGCTCTCATTAAACATTTAGAATACTAAACACAACTCTCAGAAGGTAATAACGAAGGTTGAGGATTTGCGACCTGCTGCTAAAGAAAACCTGGGATGCAATGGTTCGTGGTCTGTTTAATTATGTATAAATGCAGATTTGGACAGCTAATCTAATAACACGATTCAGGTTATTTATGATAATGAACGTCGAACGAAAGGATTAACGCATCCATAACGGCATAACTAATCATACCCAGAACTTATGTAATTAATATTTGTGCTTGACAGATTAACTGCACAAACACACCGTTAGACGTCACTGAGAGACGTGACCTCGGTCATTATAAACACCAATGTGGTGGCGTCAGTTCCTCACAAGTCGATATATTGTTTAATCGTAAACACCTCGGGGAGCATGTCTTCATTACTGAGGGGAATTAAACATATCCTTTGTCTGCACATAACTCTGGAAGGCCACCGACGAACGGTGTTGCCAGACAGCGCAATCGCCTTTCTCCACCGCATCAATCGACGCATCAGCTTTCAAGGACGCCACGATTGCGCGCGACCTTGAGTACCTTTATTACTCTCTATTTAGCGTCATTCGAGGTTAATATGTGGTGAGGCTGCAGGGCAAAGTTTGCACGCTAAGCTAACGCGTCGTGAATAGTATATATACAGTATATACACACACGCATGAAAATGGTGACAGTTTCCACGGATTTTGTTTTAAATTACAGTGGCTATCTGTTGAAGAAGAGAGGGAGAAAAATAATAATAAGCAGAATTGCTGTTTGTAAAACACAAGAGAATACCTAAAAATCGACGTTAGAGGCATAAGCGAAGAAGCGACACAACCCCTAGTCTTTGTAAGGAATGATTATTGGGCAGAAAATGGGGTGCGGTGCCCCAGAGATCACTCCTTGACCCGCTTCTCCTTGCAGTCTATAACAGTGATCTTTCATTTATCATGAGAGATCCCTCTGGCATATACCGATGGAATGTAAAGTAACTGGAGGATTAATTCGCAAAATTTTCGCACAACCCTCGACAGCATAGTATAGAAATCAAATATGAATCCTAAATATCAATTAGTTTAATATAGTTAGGGAAGGACGTTACGTGGTTGTTTTCCATTAAGATTATTACTATAGTTAATACCCTCATAAATCACGTATGCACTTCAAGTTTCTGGGAACATCGGCAAGAAGAGTCTGATAGCAGCCTGGTCTGATGACAGGTATGGGTAAGATGCCGGAATTAGGCGATTAGCTTAATAAACTATATTATTAATTTTACGTGGCATATGAGTGATATTAATTATAGTAATAATAATAATAATATTATTATTATTAGCCATATGCTGCACCAGTCAGAAGAAATCCCGAGTTACCCTGAGAGAGAGAGAGAGAGAGAGAGAGAGAGAGAGAGAGAGAGAGAGAGAGAGAGAGAGAGAGAGAGAGAAGTAGAAGGGAATCACCAAGAAAAAGAAGAATGATGATATCCAGCTCAGGACCCTGGGCGTGCCAAGCCCATACTCACCAAATGTGAGCCCCTGGGGTTATAGAATCAATTAGTTTCCTCTGCAGCAGGTGTAGTCTCAGGATCTGATAACTGCAAGTGGGGGGAGGTGTAGCTCCTACATCTGTGGCATGCAAAAGCGAAATTCTTTTAAGGCCATTTCAAATCAATCCGAATTGCAGCTAGCCAATTTCAAGTAGGGTTCTGACTGGTGGTGAAACCTCGGGTTTTTCAACCCACACAAAGTGCAAATCGGCCTACGAACGTACACACAACGCCCATATATACACACTGGCGTGTATATTTGTATGTGCGTTGGCAGAGTCGATCTCATGCGAGGGTTGCATGTTTTTTTTGTTTTTTGTTTTTTTTCTCTCCCTGAAACTCGGGTTTTTCGTCTAGCGTACATGAAAATCGACCATAGAATACACGCAATTTACAGACAGAATAAACCGACGCCTCATAGACTTAGTTGAGTATGCGTTGAACGCACACATTAGGATTGCTAACTTTCTTGTCATTCCTGGGGAAGAATTAGAAAGGTTGCTGTTCACCCAAGGAGAACCATATCCGAATTTCTTCAAAATAATTATGCCGAATAACGCTTTTATATTATTGCTGTTCATGAAAGCATTTGACTACTTCAAGCACTATGCAACAAATCAAATAAATAGAAGTTTGTTGTAAGGGTTGCTATTACTTTATAACTTGATTCGCCTTTTCCTTCAGTGAAGGCATCAAATGCGACACCAAGCAAAGAGGAAAAAGACGAAAAAGGCATCACGTGTACAAATATAATTAAAAACATTGGAAGAAATACGTGATTGGATTCACCTAGTGAATAGACAAATATAAAAGTTGCAAATCAGATTTCGTCAAGATGACTTCACTCCTCCTCTTCCCTTTTCTCACATGCTCCAGTGAACTTTGGCTTGGAAATAAAATGTTGATCTCAGCGGTATACTACCAATCATTTACTCGGGGGTTGCTACTAACTTAACTGCTAATCACGCATGACTGTCTTAACAAGGAGCTGAGAAAATCATCCAATATCTTATTATAACATGCTCGCACGAGCTGGTGCAGAACATTTCTTATTCTATCTCTCATCCGACATGCTAGCAAAGCACAGAGTCGTAGAAATACGACTACTAAGATTAATACTGTCAGCCGAACTTCCATAATGAATAATAATAATAATATTGATATTGATAATGACTGCGAGAAAACATTATCTACCTCCCATCTCTCATTGACAGAAAAAAATGGTGGGGAAAGGGGTGAGGGATAGAATTTATTGACGCGATGGTCTGCAGAAATTCTAAAGCAATTGCAGTTTCAGTGTGACCAAAAGTTGGATATCCATAATGACAAAGGGAAGAGAATGCGGAGGAGGCGTAGGTGAAGGGGTGAAGAAAAGGGAAAAACATTGAATGCACGATGCTAAGTAACCATTGTTAGCTTGTACACGGCGATTACGTGAAGGAGACCACAAAGTTTATCCGGGAACAATAGCTCCATCTGTTGCCTAAGTGCTAATGGCCGAAACATCCTTATACCTAACTAGCGTGACTTGTATGAAAGGCTAAAATTTGGCAGGAGCGAAATAAAATAAAAGTAAAAAAAAAAAAAAAAAAAGAGAAAGAAAGAGTGAGAGAGAAGAAGAAGAGGAAGAAATGCAGTTACGAAAATCTACATGACCTCGTAGTTACTTAGCGATGTTAAAGCGCACATAAATGGCGGGTATGAAGAAAGATTCCAAAGAGGAAAGATCGTCACTTTGAGGTGTTAGTTTTATGGGCAGTTAGGGATGGGTAAACAATGTCAGAAATGCCTGCCTTGAGGAGGGTTAACACTGATGGATACTAGGTAACACAAGTAACATAACCTTCTCGTAATAATTCTTTTCTTTTTTGCCCCCACAGATCGTGACTTCGATCTTTAGTTTCACATGGGAATTTTGACAATGCATTAGGGTCGTTAGCAATGAGTTGCCTAGAGATGAATTTAAGGGGTGCGCGGAGGGATATCGCTCACTCTCCAAATTACGGGTGTACACTGAACCTCGCACATGCCTTGGATGGAGTGAAATGAATGTAGAAGTTAAAAAAAAGTACCGCTTCTTTTCACTAGAAAGTTTTAATACAGTGGGTTTTAAACATTTGCATTTCTGGAGGGAGTTGGTTGAAGTTCCCTTGCAGAGAGAGAGAGAGATCTGCAATATCAACTTTGACATGGATCTTGAGAATCACGGCGGGCGTAACTGCCCAAAGAGAGAGAACACAAGAGGCTTTCTAGCAGAGGGACGTGGTAATATATATATGAGTTTGTTTCAGGTTTATTTGGTGTTCTTATTGAGGGGAACTTACTCAACGAAACAAATTTTAGTGACTTTACTAAAACAAAAGCAAGAAAACTATAATTTGACTGGAATCCATTGTTCAGTGTTCATTAAAATTTTAGTGTGAAATCGAACTAAAATTCAATGCATTATGCACAATGAATTTCCCTACTTACCACTTTAAATATAAAGTTTCTGGGAAATATTATTATAAAATAAAATTCATATTTCTATAAATTACTTGTCATTTTTATAGAATTAATACTGATTTTGGTAAAAAAAAAAAATTGAGTCAGCGACAATTACCGGGACACTGCTTGACATATACATACAATTAAATGTGTTAAATGTTTAATTAGTTTTTTCAAATATATTTCCTTCAATTTTCATGAATATTGAGTAGATATAAATAAATATAGGAACTGCACGCGGAAAAAGGAAATATAGAATCTTTATAACACAGAATGTCAGAATTTGTAGCCCTAATTACACGTCATGTGCAATATAGGGACACATTAGTGAAAGCATGAATGTCGTTCTAAGTGTCATGAATCACGCTTATGATGTCATCTTTGATTCGTGACGCCTAAATATTAAGGCTAAATGGAGACGCTTACGAACAGTTACATCAGGAACTGTTATTGATTTCCTCAGAGATATAATCTAAGTGCATGCATTCCGACAGACTTTAAGAATAAATATCACAGAAAATGTGGCACAGTCAGCTGCATTTAACCAGGAAACCAAAGGCAGTTTGATATATTTGAAATGTATGAATATAATGCAGCTAGCAAATGCACCAGTGCATGATGCAATGGGCTGCATTGAAGTGGGAGTAAAGGGTAAAGTATACATTTACAAGCAGAACTTATTCAGTACTATTCATGACTGGTGTATTTGGTCCATACTGGCTGTACTCCACACTCCGTACGTAACAGCGAACTTTTAAAATTAGATAAATTTGTTTAAAAAATGAACTTGGAGGGGAAAATATATGCTTTTTTTCCCACCGTTTTCGAATTTAACCCCCCTCGTTTATGATAGGACACAAAAATGCTCAAAAGAAATTAATATTTTAATGTTAATTATTCCTGCGAAGCGGGTAAAAAAAAATCAAAGTTGGTTGTGATTGTAATTATACCATCTGGTGGAGGGGGGTGTTATTGCCGTGAAGAGTCCCTACCAGGACAGATTGGCCATAGTACTAATGTGGTAATTTTGCTACTCGTCACTCTTTGGAAAGGCTGGGTTCAAATGCTCTCGATGACTGCGGGAATTTCTTAAAATTCTTTTCACTTGGGATTGCAATTAATCAGCAACAAGAATATGTATGGGTTCTCCTCCTCCCGAGATATATAAGGATTTTTCATCCAAAAACATGAAAATCGGCTGGTACTGTTCTTGTTGGGTTTTAGGCTCACCGGTTACTTAGACCATATTGCACCATTGTGTATTATTTCTATAGAAGGTGTATATGTTCACTGGGCCGATTTTTATGTTGTACGGCTAAAATAATAAGAATAGCTCGCTGGATAACTACATTCCCGATTAAACAGGCCTTTAGAAATTCCTCTAGTCTATAAGAGGATTCGAACCCAGATCGTCTCAATGAAATTGGAAGTGGTGAAATCACTATATTGTCATGGAGGACATCAGCCAGTGAAAGTTACCACAAAGACAAACAGTCGGGCCTATGTTCCAGTTTAATTTCAAAGAAAAGCCCACTAAATACATTTCAAAAATCTCATCCATTTCTGCAAATTAAGAGCGGCAGTTTCTTTTCACACCGACCCCACTCCTTCCTACCACGATTTCAAAAATTCACCAGTGGCACAAGAAACCCCACCCAAGCGAACCTGGAACTGAAGTCCCAAAAAAGGTTCACTATTGTGTAAAAGCTGATATATATATATATATCGTTCAGTTTGCCAATGAGATAATTAAATAAACGAATAAACAAATAAAACTGATCTCGTTTAATGCAAATGGTATTATCCCAAAAGAAACACGCAATATAGATAATATATAGTTACACCTGCCGCCAATTGCTTCAGTCTTAAACCTTCATAGAAGAATCCAATTATAAAAAGTCTTTTCAATCCTCTAGTTTAAACTATGATCCAATTAATTATATTCAGATTAACACTGACAACATTTAGAGCAAATATTCACAGAAATATTTACTGATAGATGGCAGAGCAGATATTAACTGAATTTAGTTTTTTTTTTTTTTCACTCGCTTGTCACTAGGAGCGCTCTAGAAAATGTACATACATTTGTAGTTGCTTTGACGTTTTCTGGAGTCAGGTAACCCAGCCGAGTGGTGAACCTAGTAGAGAAACACGTGCTCCTTCTTCTTCTTTTTCGGAGCTGAAAGTAACCGTGCTTGAATATATTTCTGATTATGCCAACAAAATAAACACAAAATGCAGTGCAGTCTACTATTTGAAGAAAAGGAGACTTAGAAACATAAAAGAAAAAAAAAATTCTGAGTAAAGAAACGAAATTCTGGTATACGAACAATAAATTAGTCAGATGTAACAGGATTTTACTAAACATCACATTACCAAACAAGATTGTAAATTTGCTAATCTTTTCGATTTCATAACAAGATTCAGATATTGGAAACAGTACCATAATAGTTAAACAAATAAATAGAAAATAAATAGAGAGAAAATGTTTTAATAATTCTCGCACATCTTAAGATTAATACTCTTAACAGTCTTAATACTTTTAAGACTGCCATAACTGCCAAGTAATGATTGCGCAACGTTGGAGAGTTATTAATGGTGGTGACAAATTGACTCTCGTACAAAAATACCTTCACAACTATTCAGAAGGACAAACCATCCTTCAAAATCAAGTATGAGCTTCTTGGGCTCTTTGGGTATGTTAGTCACGGAATTCTAAGCTTTCGCTAGTCTGCATAATAAACTTCCAGTTTCGTGTATACCTTTGCACTTGTAGGATCTCTCTCTCTCTCTCTCTCTCTCTCTCTCTCTTTCTTTCACTCTCTCTCTCTGTCCCATTAGAAAAGGAGTCAGCAAACAGGGCCTCACATACCTTATGTCTGGAGAGGTATCTTCAGGGTAACTCTAACTCCAGGATTAAAATAATAACCCCTTTTAACCAGTTCGTTGCCACATTGAGCCGGTAGAGGTCGCGGCAAGTTGGCGCCACGACCATCCCAGGGCGACTTGTGGACTGACAATGGAATACTTAGTCAAAGGTCAATGCCATTCAGAACAGTCGAGGGACAGAGAGAAAGGAGATGTTTGTTGAAAAATTGCCATCTTTATCTCATGTCCCCACCCCGTTTCGTCCGTAAGGCAAAATCTGTCAATAGTGTCGGAGATGTTCGTGATGTTCTAATGACCAAATGAGGCTTTCTCGTGTGCCACCAAGCTTGGATGATGTTGAAAGAAGGCAGCAAGAGGATTTCTTCATTATATAGTAGACTCTCTTAAAGACTGTTGCCTTAACTTCCTCTTTCTGGGAATCCTACTCCTTGTTATAGTTCTACCACTTTGGATATAGCCAATTGTTTGTCAGAAAACGATTAGCCTACTTCAAATCATTATCAGACAGTCATAAAGCTGTTTTTATTGTCCGAATGTTAAATCAATGGCGTGTGAAGAAGTATTGAAATAATAAGCCATTGTTTTCTGTGGCTTATTATTTCGGAATTTCATCTTTAGCTTCTGGCTAAAATTTTACAAGGCTTTCATTTTAATTAGATCTGAACTGTTTCTAACAATTAGCGAAAAAAAAAAAAAGACAGAGAGCGAGCGAGTGTAAAAAAAAAAACTAATGAACCACTGAAAATCCCTTCTAATTTAAATATAGAAGAGAGAGAGAATGATTCCGATTTTTCTGGCTTTTTCTTATAATTGATAAATTAGTGTTTTTTTTTATGTTTTATGCATGGTTATGATCCAGAGAGATTTCATTGGATTGAAAGGTTTTAGCCCAGTGATTAAATACACAGTAATTGTCAAAAGAGCTTTACGTAACCTCAGGATACTCGTGTATAAAGGAAAATTATACGATATAAAAGAAAGATATATATCGTCTTTGGGATATAATTTAGGCTTATTTATGATGACGTTGTTTCTCTCCTTTCTGATGATAATGTGCACATCTTAGAACAATGTAACTGCCTCAGTAACGAGCACGTTATTTCTCAGTTTGGACTTTTACTGGGAATCCGAAACACGCAAGTTAATAAACGTGTGGCAATCTTAATACTCTGGATGTGTTGAAGACTGAGAGACCAAAAAAACTCATTAAAATTAATTTGAAAAGAAGGTTGTCCCTTGAGAGTGGGAAATATTCCATGTGTCATGGTCCCCTCCTTCATCCCCCGTGACAGATGGGAATATTTTTCACTATACCACCAAGGAAGATTCGTAAGCAGGAAAGAATTAAGAAAATAAACTTTGGATAAACATTTGTTTAACCAATAAAAATCAAGTTCTATTGCATAAAGTAATAGTTGCGATGAGCCCTATTTTGCATCCATAAATTTCATTAAATGGGTCAGCAGAATGATTAAAATTGTAAGATCGATTGTAAAGAGAATTCTCCAGTTCTCTACTGGTAGCATTCGCTGATTGGTGTACTGAAATTAAAGGGTCTCACTATTGATTTATTCAACCGCAAAGTGCATCTTTCATTTCAGAAATTTATATTTACTTCGGAGTTTCCTGGTGTAAAATTTATTCCAATTTAGGTTCATCTGAAAGTCTAAGGATTAAAATTCTCTCTCTCTATGCATTTGCTAGGTAAGGATGTTCGTCAACGTTTCATAAATACGAGAGTTCTTCTATTTGGTTTTTATTAACTTTCTCTAATTGCCTCAGTAAAACGTACTGTAATGTGCTGCCATCTGCCGTATATTTAAGGACTCAGAGCAGCGTATGCAGATAGGTGAATATGAAATTCCATGTTAGATAATTTAAAGCTATTTATATTTTAATTTTTTTTAACTGTATTTGCTACTTTCAGTGTTCAAGAGTTTGCAAAAGCAATATGCAAAATTTTCAAAGGTATAGTATGCATTCTAAATTTGCAAATATATCAGGTTATTAACGTAAACATAAAATAGTAATAACAGGACTAAATTATTTCTCCTAAAAATTATTTTCTTAATGAAATAAAAGCAGCCAATCTGTAAGGACATTTCAGGTATATAAAATTGAGAAAAAAGAACACATTTTGTGTGCAAACCGAGAAAATTTCGTTTCTGCGCATCCGCCACATTTCTCATTCACTTCTCCAACCAGCACATCGCAACAAACAGTATCCAGTGCTTTAGCTACAATATACGATATATCGATAGCCTGTATGAAATGTATTAAAAAAAAAATAATAATTGCCCGATTTTTATTGGTCCGATTTTAATGAAATTTTGAATGGCTCAACAATTAAAAAATCTAAATATAAAATTTCATTAAAATCCTTCCATTTGGAATCGAGTTGTTACATGCGGACGGACAGACACCGTGAAGACAATAGGCACATTACGCATATATGGTAAAGCGCCTAAAAATACCACGCATAATCATCGTTTAAAAGATGTTAAAATTTTCGCTTTAGGATTAGATATATAGTGTAGGATTAGATGTACAGTATAGGATTAGATATACATATATGATTTTATTTAATTCAAGTTATTTTTCTTTCTATTTTACAGCTCCCCTGCAGTCAACACCATCTCAAAGGAATCGTGATAGAGGTAAGTTTATAATTATACTGACAATAACATATAATTTTCTGTGAGTTTTGCTTTTCTCACTCGATCCATCCATCCGAAGTAGTTATGATCAATATCGTGAATCGAGTCACACAGTAGTAGCACAATAGATGTTTTCTTATTGTAATACGTGATCCGAATCAAGAGAAATAATTTTTGGTTCATGATACAGTTATGGAACCAATGAAATCTTGGATTTAAGTGAGAAAGCTGTAATTTTATATAAAAATATATTTTCAACAGACTGTAAATATATTGATAATAAATCAAGTCCTTTTAACTCTAAGCACGTGCCTTTAATTCAAGTCTAGGATTTATAATCGTAGTATAAGTCTACCCTAGAATTGCAGACGATTTTTTTAATGCCTCGGAGGTCGACTTATAAGCCGAAATATACGGTACGTCAAATTTATAGACATCACACTGAATTAATTAACCTTGCGAATGATTCCCATCGAGGTAGATAAAATAATGGAACAGCTAAAGAAAATCATAATAACTATTTCGAGAAAGAAGTCCTAAAAACTTAATTTTTTTTTATTCCTTTTTACTTTTTTTCTTTACAGGATGCTTCTACTTAAAGAAACATTATGAAAATGGTGATAAAATAGAAACAAACGAGGCATGCCTCAACTGTACGTGCCTCAACAACATGCTCATGTGTTATTTAAGGATATGTCCCTTTGTAAAACCTGTCGGGGAAGACTGCATTGTAGAACGAGAACAAGGCGATTGTTGTCCCAAGATTTGGTGCCCCGAAAGTAAGTATTTCAAAAGTTCAACTCTCTTTCTCTCCCTCTGTCTAAATCTTACTCTTTTCAACTTCCGAGCGTTACCTGTACAGGAAGTAACAAGTTCCCTGAGGAGAAACAGCCTCTGGTAATTCTCCCACCATACTTAGTCCATCATCTATAAACATGACGGTTTAGAAGAAACTCATTTCTTTCAGATGTCGTTTTTCTAGATTAACAGAAGCACACTGTCATGCTTCTTATCTCAGAACTGAATATTTATTTTTATGGCGCCATGAAATACAACGATCTTTACTTGATATAGCGATATTCAGTGTTTCTGGAGATTTCTCTATCTCTTCCTCTATCCTTTCCTTATCATCTCTGCATTATGAGAAACGTCTCATGAATCAGACGGATTCTGTAGGCTGAACAGGTGCTTTTTGAGGTCATGCCTAGCCAATATTTATATTCCTGAAAAACAGACTGGTTGGATATCGTGTGATAGAAAAAGGACACTCATTTTTGGTGGATGCATATTTACTCATTTCAAATGTGTTTACACAGCTAAGCTTGCTTTAAGATATTAGACTTCACGAAGTTACTACAAATACATGCTATACTAATTGCTTCTTAAGATTAACAGTTCTAACAGTTAACTTTTCATTTGACATAATTTCTACCTCTAAGTGTATTTCTGGCTGGTTATGAAAATCCAGAAAAACTAGGAAATGCAGGACATTAGGAGAATAGTAATTCGATATGCAATTATTTGCGAACAGCTTTTTGTTGGTTCTGTCCTATGAATTTTTGTCCTTTCTTTATTCTAGTGCAATCAACACACCAGCAAAGGGAAATATTTATTTGATTTTATCCTCAATTTAAACTGAAGGTATGACTGAGACCTTGTAAGGGAAGAAGATAGTGGATGCATCACCAAAGCTATGCATTTAATATATATATTTTTTAAATAATGCATTATTGCATGTCAAATAATTAAACATATCTATACTATGTGTTGTGTGAAAAAATGTAATGTCTACAAAAACTGAAAGAATTATAACATTTCAAATGCAACGTTACCATTGATCTACTTCAGTGAGCATTAGTGGACAAAGTGGAACAATGAGGCAGTGTATAAAGAAGCATAAATACAAGACCTTGTGCAAATTCATACGGACGTATGAAGAGCAGTTTATCAATTTGGCATTGATGAAATATATCACATCAAATACAGGGAACAATTTTAAAATTTTATTTGGTTCCTACCACCACATCTCTACTAGATGAAGAACATTTTCCTTTCGCTTCAAAACAACATTCTTGGAGTCAAAGTTTTCAGCTACTTGATACTCGCTCCACCAGAATATTTTTAACGTAGTTGCTGCATATTAACTGCCAAAGAGCAAAGACTGCGAAGAGTAGAATATTTCGTTAATTAATGTACTTTTTTTACGGTCGAATTCATTTTTGAGTATGTATTAATTGAACTGTTAATTATTCTGGACAATGTTTACAGCAACACGTGTAATCTTAGATATGAAGATTTTTATTACATATTTAACTGTAAAAATTATAATTTTTTTAAACAACGCTAACCAGTTTTTCAAGTAACATTACTATTTGCTTATTTTACAGCGTACTCACCAAAATGTCCTCACCCATCTGATGGTCACACTCAAGAATCACTAGGTAAGTGAAATAAGTGAAAATTTAAATATTATTCATTTATTTGCATTCATTTATTTGCATACTATAACAATACAGGTAGAATAGTACACAAAATTCATGCATGCGAACAATAAGTAAGATATGAAATAGTATGGAAGATAAATACTTGATAGAGGAACAGAAGAGGGAACGAGCATGCAAAATAAAGAAAATCTCAAGGTGTAAGGTGGGTGCTGCGAGAGAATTAATTTTGTGAGTTAACAATATTTTAAATTAAATTGTAATAATTATAATTATAGTAATAAATTGATGTTTAAGAGGACTATGAAAATAGCACTCGTGGGTAGAAACGCTAACCTCCCCACACCTGGTGAAAAACAGTTGAGCTCGAGTCCCGTAGATGACGTGAAGAATTTTTATGGACTTTTTAGGTTGCTGTAGTATATCATTACTGTCACCTCTACCCTGCCAAACTTTGTATCATCTGCAAACTTAGCCATTAAGCCTGATATACCTTCTTCAATATCGTTGATAAATATAGAAAACAACATCGAACTAAAATAATTGGTGGTCATCCTGATAAATGTTCCCACATCTCTTCATCCAAGAAAACCTCTCCATTTGATCCTTCTTATTGTTTCTCATCCTGTGAAATCAGTTCTCTCTTATAAGATATTTATGGGTGTAATCTACCGTTGGGTGTAATCTGGGGTACTAATCTTATTTTTAATCTCACATAAACTTTCTTAAAGCTCTATTTCTCCGTAGGTGTTGTATTTGGGACAACAGCTCCTTCATGTCTCCAACAAAGTTACCATTCTTCGCTATATAAAAACCTATTTTCTTTCGTCCATCTTATATGTTGAAATATGGTCAGCCATCTTACCCTTTCACATCAAGAGTCTCCTCTCTGTGGAATATCGGCTAGTATCATGGGTGAACCTAAAAAATTGGACATGAACACACCATCTCTCGCATTACAATGATAGAAGATTAAATTGGGCTCCACTCAAAAAGCTGCTTCACATTAAATCTTTTTTTGACAAGCGATTCATTAAATCTTCTGCTTCACAAGCGGTTTCCAAACTCTTCTCAAATGCTTGTGAGGTCCCTCTATTTGAGATAAGGTTGGATAGCATATTCCCATCAAATATATTGGACATACGCCTTCATTAATTCCTCTCCCTAATCGAATCTTTTCTCTTGATAGATTCTTTCCACATCCATCTCTCAATGTAAATATAAAAATGTCACACTACGGCAACCGAGAATATATTTTTATCTCTGGTCGATCTGCCTGTTTGCTGGACGAGAGACCCGGGAGTCGGGGGGGGGGATGTTGCTATCCAAGCCACCGACTAACTCAGCCACGGAGTGAAAAGAGCCAATAAAAATTCCTTCGGTCACTGACGAGATTCGAACCTGGGGACTTTTCCACCCGGTGTGCTAAGGACGGTGATATGCCACTGTACTACCAGCGCGACTCAATGTTGATATAATCGTATTCTATAGATTATATCAACATTGATAACTATTAGCTATTGATACCAATTGATAACCTGGAATGAAAGCCGGAGTCTCCGGCTTTCATTCCAGGACGAATTGAAGAATAAGTTCTTAAGCTGGCGTAATTTTTTAAAAAAATTGTGTTCTAAATAATGCACTTGATAGGGTTGTGAAACCGTCCTGGCTTCTTTTATGACGGTCACATAATCAGCAGGGACATTTATGATCTTATTCTTCAATTTCCTCTCTCTGACACTCTGAACTGAGTTGCAACTCATCTGGTATGTCCTTTTCCTAGAATTTCAGAAATATTGTAACATTTTTAATCACGGCGCATTGCAGAAGTGCGCTGCTCAATGATACATACCTATTATGATGGGTGCATCCATCGCTTCATAAAATTACTTGATCTACTTTTTCAAGGCTCTCAATGTTCTTTAATGTGCATAAAGTCCAATTCATTGGCTGTAACTGTCCCCTCTGCTTTACTCCAAGCAAAGCAGTCCGTGCACTTACTAACATTTTTGTAAATTGTAAAGTTATGAACAACTATCTTTGTTTGGTAGTAGAGGGTAGATGCTTAATGTAGATAGGGTCTCAGTAGTATCCCTTGCAAATCCATTGTGGCTACAATGATAATACATGAATTTTTTTTGGCACAATTAGCATCTTTAAGAATGGACTGCCTAGCCATTTCCTTTCTTTCATGGTGAAAAATCCCATCCTTCTCTAGTAGATTGCCTGCTATGTGCATTACACTTCACACTAAGGCTTCTTGGTCTGGAATAACCCATATTCATGCTTTTTAATACCATCTTGACGTTTGATTGCAGTATAAATTGTACACAATTTAAATATTGCAGTATAAATTTTATATAATTTATACTGCATTACTTTGTGGGCTTCAGATAAGCTTTACTATTATGAGATGAACAATAATGGGAAGGCATTTTTGGCATGTTCTGAAGAAAAGCTCTCAAATGTGAACTATCCTTTTTCCACAAAGACTTAGAAATAATTTTATTTTCTTTAGATGTATGGTTACATACGGTTACCAACATTCGACGCTTGGTTTAGTCGAAATTACAGCAAAATGGCAAAAGACAAGTATACACAGTGATACCTGCCCGTTACTAGGTAGTTATCACTGAGTGAACAGAAATCATGGGATACCTACCTACCTAGTAACGGGTAGGCAAACCTTTCGCCCGGGATAAGGGAAGTCACACTCGAGGCATTGATCCTGGGTGGAGGATCCAAAGCTAGACCGGACCTTTCCACAGCCTCCAGAGACGCTCCACAGGATTAATTTCCGGCAACGGGGAGGCCATTCCATGGTGGTAAAATCTACGGAATGCTCTTCGAACCATGTTATTGTCACCAGACTCCAGAGGTGCATTGTCCTGCTGGAAGAGTCCATCGCCCTGTGGGTGCACGATGACCATGAAGGGATGCAGATGGTCTGCAAGGATGGACACGTAATCTGAACCGTTCAGAGATGCGTCTAGACGTACCAAAGGTCACAACATGTGCCAGTTGAACAGACCCCAGACCATTACCGACCGTCCACCTGCCTGAACAGTTCCTTTTTTGACATGACGGGTGCATAGCTTCGGGCGGTTCTGACAGATACGCACCCTCCCGTCCGCTCGAAATAACTGGAAACGGGACTCATCGAACTAGGAGACCCGTCTCCAATCATCCAAGGTCCAGTGCCGATGTTCTTTCGCCCATTTGAAGCGTACAGTCCTGCGTCGTGGTGTTAGCAATGGGACTCTGGTGGGTCTGGGCGCCCATAACCTATTGCGGCTAATGATCGTCTGATGGTCTTGGTGGAGACGTTTCTGGCACATCCCTCGTTGAAGTCGGCGGTGATTTGTGCCACTGTCGCTCTCCGGTTGGCTGAAAAATGCGAGACAGACGTCGACGGCCACGTTCATCCACCACCTTTACCCGCCCACAGCGCTGTCCACGATGAGATGTTATTCCGGAAACGGCGTAGTCCCGATATACTCTTGATACTGTCAAACGGGGATAGTGCAATTTCTGTACCACCTCCGCGATAGAGTGACCCAAGTACCCACTATCATCCTCTTTCAAAGTCGATTAACTCATGACGTTTATCCATATTGACATCGAATTACCGTGTGCGTGAATGCAGTGAGGCAGTGTACCTATATAACTGCCAAGCGGTGGGTTCAACGCTGTCGACGAATTGACAGAGTCACTTTGTCTAGGAACCAAGTATCCCATGAATTCTGTCCTTTCAGGTACAAGGTTTGTTCATTAGATGTGGAAACATACGAGCAATGGAAAAACTGGAGTTATGAGCTGCGGACGTGTCATAAACGATATGCTACTGTTCAGAGGTGAACATCAAATGAATAAATAAATAACTAAATGTACGCACGGCGCAGAATCTCTTTCGTTAATAAAACAGGTTCCTTTTATTCCTTGACTCTGCATTCCAAGAATTCCTTCAATTATCTACAATTATCTATATAATTCCATAAATAACAATTATGATAAATGCAGTACTCTAAAAGATTATATAAAATTCACAATTTGAGCTTATTGCAAAAATAAGCATTTGATATAATTATAATAACGTAAGCTTATAGTACCACGAATAATTTTATGATCAAAAATAAATTATCACTTGAAAACCTTGCATAAATTGCAATTCTATAAATGTACACAATGAATCTTCCGAATAAATAAATAAAAATATATAATAGGCTGTGTATCTAATATTTGTGTATTTTTAACTAAACGTACTATACATTAAATTAAAAGAACGTTTCTTTTCAAATTATTAAACCATACGTATTATGAAATCGTGATGCCATTACCTTGCTATCTAAATTAATAACAGGCAACATCACAGCTTTCTAGAAGGGTAAATAGTAATGCAAACATTTATTCATATGATCCATCTTTTCGTGTTCAAATTTCCATGTTTAATATTTTTCTTACACTTTTTCGTTCACAATTTAGGATGTCACGTCGGAGACAAGTTCTATCCTGATGGTGTCAAACTGCCACATGATCCTAAAAAGCCATGCGACGTTTGTTACTGCATTAAAAATACTACATCCTGTGTAATGCAAGAATGTGAATTGAGAGTAGATGGTTGCACCCCTATCTATCGAGAAGGAGAGTGTTGTCCATGCCGTTACAACTGCAGTAAGTATATTCTGTAGTTAATTTTATTACTAGATCGCCTTTTTTTTCCAACTGTTATACAAGCCTTAGATGTGATTTCGATCATAATTTCTTTCATCACACGCTAAAAAGATATGCGATGATTATCTTGATGTTGTTTATGCCCTTAAGTAGCAATTTAAAATTGTATATTAATATAATTTTTTTGGTTAGGTTATGCGTATTAAACGCCAAAACAACTAAGGCTATGAAGGGTCAATATAGTGTTTATGTAATGTCTTCTTTTCTTCGGTAGATTTTCTGTTTACTAGAGAAAACAGGCGAGTTTCTGAGAGAAAAACTCTGCAACTATCTTTTGAGACCGACTAACGGAGCCGTTGTAAAAAAAACCGATAAAAATTCCTTGTATCATCGACGGAATTCAAACACAGGCCTTTCCCATAATTTATCTTCAATATAAATACATTGTATTATGTAAAACATCTCCTCGTGGGAAACACAGTTGGTAGAATCGCTGTTCTCCCCACACCGGGTGGAAAAGACCTGAGTTCGAGTCCCACGTGAGGAATTTCTTATCCCAACGTGACTTTTCGTCCAGAAACTCGGGTTTTTCATCCAGAAAACAGATGATCGATCACAGAACACATGCAATTTACAGACATTATATAAGGAGCAATATAGCTTTAGTCCCTGATGTTTCTAAAATTATATTACAAGAACAACAACAACAACAACACACACTCAACCATCTTGAAATAAAACATTTACTTCAGCTGAGGTCACTGTAGCGTACTTCAAAAATATGTTTTACGGGATTTTCATTACTTCCAACATAACGTGTTCCAATAACCTTATTTTCTCTAAGTTTTGGTTAGCAGAAAATGCCGTCATATTTTTCCTTTTTTCGATATCACCTGGGGAAAGATAATATCATGCCGATATTATAATAAATAAATATTATTTTGTCACCCATCACAAAGAAATTACATTGTCTAGGAACCTACAATGGACGGCGCATGGCCAAAGTGTCTTACATAGAAATTAGCTGAAAAGTCAATAACAGCAAAACATGCATTCCAAAATTAATAGGCTATCCAAAAAAAAATTATACTGTAGATTACGCAAACATGTACCAATAAGATGGGAAACTTTAAGTTTAAATGCATTATAGAGAATTATTGGCAAATAAATTCAGTAAATTAGCTACAATTGGGAAAAGAAAGGTTATTGTTTTGGAGAATATTAGCATAACTACTTGAAAAGATTTCGCCAAAGTCACACATCTGTTTTTCAAGTGATGTGATGGGTAGCCAAGAAAATCTGAATATGAACAACAATGAATGAGAGATCACTACAGTTTGACTTTTTTTTTTTTAAGAACATCAAGATGAGTATTGAAAACACATCCTCTTCTGAGAATTTCTTTCAATTTTTCAATGCTAAGAATAGCATAGATTTGGGTATCCCACATAGTCAGACGAGATGAAGAAGGAATATGAGTCCAGGAGCAATTTTCTTGGATTGCTAAAGATGTGATGGAGTGTCTCATTGTATATCAATAGATCAACATCAGAAAATAAATAAAAAAAAAACGCAGGGTGTTCATGCTCTAAATATTTTCTTCTCTTTGTTACTTCACATGACTTAGTTCACGGCAAAACCCGTGAAGGGTTTTGCCGTGAACTAAGTCATGGTACCTGCGAATGTGTAAAGTCATGGTACCTGCGAACCCTACAATAAAGATTTACTTATTATTTGCTCTTCACTGTAGTAGCAGCAAATCCACTTCCAACCTGAAATTGCGTCTTCAAATCTCTGTACAGCTCAAGGTGTAGCCTAACCTTGGTTAGACCGTACATTGGAAACAACATATTTGAGTTATCATTGTTTTCCACGTTGTGTAAGCTTTTATCACTGGAAAACTTTGATAGTGAATTTATTATGCCTTCATCAATGCCATTAACAAATATCAGAAATAGCTATACTGAACTCTGTGGGACCTCATTCGTGATGCCGATCTAATCAGAGCGATAGCCATTTATAATCATCCTTTGTTTTTTTATCATTTAACTAACTTTTTACTCACGGTAGTACTTATCTAACAACGGAATTTGTTCAAATTCATTCAAAAGGCGTTCGTGTGAGATTGTATCAAAAGGCGTAATGAAGTCCAAGGAAATTATTTCAAAATTATTTTTGCATTCAATCTTTAGTGACAACCTCATAATCAGGACTTGGAATGGAAGGAAATGAATCGGAATCGGTTCCGGTTCGCATTGGTAATATCATGTTTAAGCATTACCAATGCATTTATTGTATTTCGTTCTATTATCCTGACAAGCATTCCGATTTGTAAAATTTTCCATTTCGAGTAGTTTATTTTAAGCCCATAACAGTTTATCAGATAAGTTGGATGCAATAATACATCCTTAAATACAGACCACGTAATTTCCCTACTACAGAAGTTAAACTTACTGGTCTGTAATTACCTTAGCACCACCTTTTTAAATTACTTAAATTGTTGTTCGATTTTAGACGCATCAGTAACTTATACCATATTGACAGTATATAACATGTATGTATGCGTGTGTTCTGTGATCTATTTGTTGTTTGCTGGACGAAAAACCATGCTACCCTCTCCTTACACCGACTAACTCAGCCACGTTGTGAAAAAACACCCATAAAAATTCCTCGCGTTACTGACGGGAATCGAACTCAGGTCTTTTCCTGAGTTCTACTGTGTGGGGAGGACGAAGATTATACTAACTATGCTACCCCCAAAGGCTTTATATAAATTACAAGTACGTACAAGTATACATACTGTATATGTATAGTAAAAGTTTTTAAATATTTTTTCTTTCTGGTTTACAGCCCATGAAGCAGCTACAACTCTACCTCCAGAAGTTATTACGGATATTGGTCCTCAAGGTAAGCATCAGTAATGCTCTTAAAATATCGGAAATTTATATAAAGCAGCCATTTTACTTACGGCTTGTATACCGACTTCTTTCTCTAATAAATCTGGATTCTCTAATAAATTGGCAGGGCACGGCTTGTGCCCTGCCAATTTATTAGAGAATCCAGATTTATTAGAGAAAGAAGACAGATAAACCACCTGCCTGGCAAAATGACCATAGGTGCTTGTGCTATATTGTTATCGTTAGGGATTTGACTGCGCAAGGGAAACTGAAGGCCGTAATGTGCCAATAAAAGGTGTTGTGTTATGCCCTTTGGTATCATCGTTATCAGCAGTAGCGAGTTCCCTCAAGTATTTAGGATCTCAATCAGGGGACAGTGTGAGATAACATGAGCAAAGAGGAAAAGTCCAGCTGTCTTGATTATTCCTCCACGGGAACTGCAGATGTCTAGCTAATCACGTACGCAAAAATCGGAAGGCAACATTTCCGCAATCACCAAAACTTTCAAAACGGGACTTTAGAAACCAATTTCCACCAGTACAACAGGTAGAGAGTGCGGACAATCGGTTTACGCCATTGTATGGTGCATTTCGTATGAAACGATACATTCCAGATAAGCCTCAACAGATGTAAGAGTCGTTGTCCAACATTACCAGGAGCACCTGTACCCAACTAGTCAAATCCGTGCCAAGCAGCATTGCCACTAAAGGTATATTTACGTGCTATTAGACAAGTTTTATATAATACTCAGATTGGCCAAAAAAATACGAATCTTTATTCAGTATCGAATCAGACCTTTGTTTCTAATAACAGCAAAGTGTGCTGCGCGGCATGGATTCTATAAGGTGTTTTAATGGTATAATTGTATAAGATGTTTTGGTATAATTGTATAAGATGTTTTGGTATAATTGCATAAGATGTTTTGGTATAATTATAATCATTCTTACAGTAAAATATCGCGTAGCTGCGACAAAGCTTAAAAAAGAGGATTTCGTTACCGAATAGCTCTCTTCAGCATATCCCACATATTCTCAATAGGATTAAGATCAGGTGAATGTGAGGAGCAGAGATGATTGTGGAAATCCTTGTCATGTTCTCCGAACCATCCTTGCACGATTCTGGAACGATGCGCTGTTGCATTGTCATCCATAAAGTGGCCATCACCTTTGGGATAAAATTGTAACATTGCAGGGTGCAGTAGATCTAATACAAAACTCAGGAACTCCATGGATAACATTCGACCTTCCACGGTTATCTATGGACCCAGTCCGTGCCAAAAAAATATTCCCCATACCATGAACCACCCTAGACGCTTGGGTTGTCTCAAGAAGGCAAGCAGGGTCCATCGTTTCGTGAAGTTCTCGCCACACTCCCTGCCTACCATCAGTGCAAAACAAAATATATCGTGATTCATCTAACTATATGACTTCTTTCCATTGTTCCGCTGTCCAATCACAGCGTTCTCAGCACCACCACTGCAAGCGGGCTGTTTTTCTCTGAAACAAGTAGCTTCCGAACAGGCAGGCGAATGCCAATACCTAATTTCTTCAATTCCCTGAGCATGGTAAGGGCTGAAATAGGGTAGTTCTGGGCTTGGTTGAATTCAGATGTTGAATACCTAATTTCTTCAATTCCCTGAGCATGGTAAGGGCTGAAATAGGGTAGTTCTGGGCTTGGTTGAATTCAGATGTTATTTGCTGCACACTGGTTGTCCTACTTTTTTATTTTTTTGTACAGTCCTCCTCAGGGTACGACGGCTTCGCTCTTGAATTATTGTTTTCCTGCCACGTTTACGCCTTTAAGATGTGGAACAACCGCTTGCTTTCCAGTAATTAAAAAACCTTTGAGATGAAAGCTTTTGAGAAACCAGTTATGTTTTTTGATTTTGAATCGTGGCTACTGCTAAAGGTGCACTCACGATAAGACCTTTTTTCAAATATGATAATAGATCAAGCGTTTTCCACATTCTGGCTTCAGATTACTGCAGTCAAACAGCCTGGAAGTCTGTTTATACTTAATGAGGCAACATGTCATTACCCCAAGTCACAATTTTCTTTGCATCTATTTGCATTTCTTCTGTCTGTGACTGTCTTATGTATGTACTGTTGCAAGCGCAGATAAATAAATAAATGGTTCCAATTTCTCCGAAAAAATTCCATTAAATTATGTAAAGGCGCATGAAAAAGCCGGTGTCATCGAAAACAGTACTTTTTCATCGAATTAAGTTTATATGCTTTGTAGCATTCGGGTTTAATGGGTATTGGTTCCGCGATTTTGTCTGTAAACAAGTTTAAATGGTAACGTCTAGTTCTTCTTTCATCTTTACAAATGTGTAATGAAGTTTGACAAATATTGGACAAGTCAGTTGTTTTACCTGATCCCAAAGAAATATCAGAACAGATAAATCGGTTGTTTTTCCTGATCTATGAGAGATTAGGAAAAACAAGGAAGGAGCTGTCTTCAATTTGCTAGGATGGCTTATACAAACATTCTGCAGCAGCAGAATGTTTGTTGTTGCGGAATGTATGTACTGTTTAAAGCACAGATAAATAAATAAATGGTTCCAATTTCTTCGAAAACTTGTGCATCGTAGTGATGATATTTTAATATACAGGGTGTCTCAAAACTATTGGTACAAACGTTTAGGGGAGGTAGGTAACATCTAAAGGAATGTGAATCGCATAGGAACCCATAACCGGAAACGTCACGGGAAAGTAGTAGCAGAGGCACAAGAAGCAGAAATGACACAAGACAGTAATTAGTGGCAAAAATTTATTTGACATAATATTAACAATGGAGTACGAGATGGTGCATTTCATGATGTTACAACAGATGCTCGAAGGTTCCACCATGAGACGCGATGCATGCGTGACACCGACGCAGCATGGATTGGCGGACCACACCTGGAGTTTCTTTGACAGTAGCAGCAGCGCAGACGAGTCTCGCCACGAGATCCATTTCCGCCTCCACATGCGATTCATACACAATGGATTTGAGGGCCCCCCAACAGAAAAAAATCAAGGCTGGATAAATCAGGTGAGTGTGGGGGGCCGGGAAATGGGTCCACCACGGCCAATCCATCGACGCCCAAAAGGCCTGTTCAAATGGTCACGAACACACCTTCCATAATAGGCAGGCGCCCCATTATGTTGAAACCAAATGTTGCGTCTCACATTTGCTGGAACATCGCCAAGTAACCCTGGTAGAACCTGTTCAAGAAAGATCCGATATTTAGCGGAGTTCATGGTGGATGGTAACAGGTATGGGCCGACTAAGCAGTCACCGACCATACCTGCCCACACATTTATTGCGAAGCAATGTTGTGCCGCATGGGGGCGCACACCGTGTGGGTTGTCGTGAGCCCACACATGAGCATTGTGCTGATTGAATAAGCCTCATCCGTGAACAAAACATAGGCTGGAAAATTCAAGTCTTGAACACTTTCTTGGAGAAACCACTGCGCAAAAGCCACACGCGCAGGATGATCTTGGAGGAGCAGTAACTGAACCCTTTGGAGATAAAAGGGATATAAGGAATCGTCGTGCCAGACACGCTGTACACTGCAACGAGGCACTCCTAAGGCAGAGGCAACGGCACGTATGCTGGTAGTAGGATTATTCTGGACGGCATTCAACACACTTTTTTCCATGGCGGGGGTTCGCGTCGAACGTGGTCTGCCCGCACTTCTCCTGTTACCTGTAAATGACCCATAATCGCACAAATTTTGATGCACACGCGCAAGCAAACGGTGGTCCGGTACATGTCTGTCTGGGAAGCGTTCTCCATAAATTCGTTGAGCGACTCGTCCATTGCCCTCTGCTAATCCATACACTAAATGCATGTCTGCCAGCTCACAGTTCGTATATCGATGCATGTTCTTCGTGCGGCGACTACTGCTTGAATGAGGAAACCAGAAATTTTCCCTCTCGCGAACTGATGTACAGCGCCGCGTACCGACTTAGGGTGACGTTTCCGGTTATGAGTTCCTATGCCATTCACATTCCTTTAGATGTTACCTACCTCCCCTAAACGTTTGTACCAATAATTTTGAACACCCGGTATAATACAGTTCAGTTCTCCTTTTTTCAAGTTGTCGATCCAACGACTTTTCCGATATCTATAGCGTTCATTTTTTCGTAGCATGAACTTTAAAGATTCATCGTCGCAAGTGAAAAGATTTGAATTCCTGGGAAAAGACTCTGCTGTACGCTTGATTAATTGTAATATGATAAAAATAAAAGAATATTCTAGAATTTGTTGTCGTTGAAAGTAATTTCACAATTTACATCAAACAAAGCATTCACGATGCAGTCCTGTAGCATCATAAACTGTTCAAGCACATCGACCATGCTATTCCATCAAGTTTTTGTATCCAGAATAGGCTCACCATTTTTTTTTTGTCACATATTTTTTATAAAAACAACCGTCATTTTTTGAGAGCGAATTGCAATATATCTTAAAGCATTTTCGGGTTTCTTTAGTGAGACACAGGCAGTATGCCATATATTTTGGATATTTATTTTTATTTTGCAGAATATATTCTTAGAAATCATTCTTTTCTTCACTTGACCGCTGACTTTCAATTTGTTGATTCCCACATTCTGTGTAGTCTTTTATTTATTCCTTTTTTCATCTTCCGATTTATACAATACAACAACAACAGCAAGGTGTAATTTATGAGCAAACAAAGTTGTTGGCTTGCTAAAGTCAACTTTCCAAATTAAACGATCGCACTTGCACCATCCGTTGTTACAGCAGTGATACCTTGTTCTAGAGAAATATCGCAGTCATCTAACTTATTTCCCAACGGCTCAATGCATTTTTCAGCAAGCATATTATCATATATTCTGACAAGCACTAAGTTCCTAAACTTTCATTTTAATAACGAAAAATGTAGATTGGTGCAGATTGTAGAATTACATGGAAATACCATGTCATTTTTAAGATACGTTAGTTTTTAAGATACGGGTTTTTTGTTTGATGAGCAAAAACCCAAATATCTGGCAGAATAAAGCATGCAACCTTCCCCAGGGACCAATTAACTCATCTACATTGTGAAAAAAACCCATAAAAATTCCTTGCATCATTAACTCAGGCCCTTTCCGCTCGGTGTGGAAGGACGGTAATTATAACCACTTCGCTACCTGCGAGGATCCGCCTACTCGGAAGCAATTGCTAGATGACGTGTGACATCCAAATGTTGCTCTACTAGTATCAAAGCCCAATATGCCGCACTAAAAACACTTCCCCACTCCATAACACCGCCATCACCAGCCTGCGCTGTTGACGACCGACAGGATGGGACTATATTCTGACGCCATATTCTGGTCCTCCCATCAGAGTGAAATAGCAGGAATAGCGATTTGTCACACCATGCAACATATGCCTCGACTATATGGTCCTCAGCACCCTCATCATACCAAGCCAGGTTCCTCTCCCTGGAATTCTGGATCTTGAAATGGCTAAATAGGGTTGCTGGGCTAACACCTACAATCTCAAAATCTGTTCTGGTCACCAATCTTAATACGCTTCCTTGGAGGTATCACATCATCTCTAGGAACCTTCTTACCCTCTCTCAGCTTCTATCCGGAAAACTGGTCACCCGATATTTGGGATATCATCGCCAGACCGTCCGACAGTAGAAGATGCCAGTCCAACATCTCCCCATACAGGTCGAAGCTGCGTAGCATGTCCTCCTTGGACAACATGTTTCCACACAACTCCTTCCAAATATTTAACAGATTAGCCATAGACGCTGAGAAACTTTGCAAGGACAGAACCTACAGATCTTCCATTCTTGCAGACATGTATGCCTTAGTCAAGCTCTAGGTGGACTCTCTGTGATACCGCAATATCCACGCTTCGATGTATCCGGATGCACTTTTATTTGTTGTAACTTTATGTTTTTGTACTTGTTGTAACTTTATGTTTTTGTATTTCTTATAACTTTATGTTTTTGTATCTTCACCAGTGGCTGTTTAAGGCCGTATATTGTATCTGGCTCTGTATGCAATGCATATGTCTGTATTTTATGTTTTTTTCTCTGTATATAACTCATGTCCTCTAGCTGCATAGCTGTAAAAGGACAGTTCTTCGGAAATAAATTGATATTAATAATAATAATAATTTTTCCAACCCTCCACTGTCTAGTTTGATGGCACTCAGAGTACACGTATATGTTTGTGACCTGGTAATAAAGGACAGTGTTTTTCTGAAAAAGTAGAAATTCTACTTATTTCTAATAGTGGCAACGGGGACACTTAAAAACTCACCTCGATTATATCGCAATTTGAAAGATTAGTGCCTTTGATGTTTCATTTCCTTTAGTAACCTTTAATTGCATGGCTTCTCATTATATTTAAAATAGACACATATCTTGCTATTGCTAATAACTGGTAATTTAATTGATAAACCGAAATTAGTTATTTTTGAACGCAGAATTTCTATTTCACATTAAATAATAAAGATCTATAATAGATTATTTTTGCACTTTAACCAGTTCTTAATCTTCTGTATTCTATAGTAATAAATCGGTATCTTTTGATTTTAGAGGGTTGTTCAAGGGAAGGAGTATTGTTCAAGGATGGAGAATCTGTGCAATCGGACGATCCATGTGAACATTGTTACTGCATGAAGAATGAAGTGGTGTGCGCAGTGGAGAAGTGCGAGTCCCCAGGAGAAGATTGTAGGCCTCATCCGTTACAGAAAGGACAGTGTTGTCCAGAAAGATACGACTGCCGTAAGTCATGTTATTGTACTAGAGTTTTTTATAGCTGAAAGTACATGGTATTATATTTATTGGCGAACAAGCTTTAAATGAGCAGAGCTTTCTGTGAATTGAAAAGAAACGATTGAAGAACGATTCATTTCCATTTCTCAATACATTGCTTTTAAAGTTTGCAGGATTTATTTTTAGGGAAAGGAGAAACAGTTAAAAAAAATTGTCAACCGTTTTAAACTGCGTAATTTTGTTTCAATGAGAAAAATCTCATAGAAAAAAGTTAAGTGGCTCATGCCAGTCAGTCAATTATTCATTCGTTCCAAAAATTTACCGTTTCTTTCTCTTCTTGTAACTTTCCATAAACACGTTATCTACAGTTTATTGGATCAGATAAATCACGTAGCTCCTTTTTAAATCAAATAGAAATATTTAAGTAGAAGAACAAGAAAAAGAACTCTTTATTGCATAAAAAAGGCACACGCCGTACACAATACCCTTAACGGCTACAAGCCAGGGGTTTACAGGAGAGGCTAATACAATGTAATAAACAAAGATGAGATTGGAGAAAAAAACAACAACAATATTATTATTAATTATACAAGTGTAGGATTAAACATTGGAGTAAAAAAAATTATCGACTGCGAACTTGCAGAGGTCGCCGTCCAAGGAATGTATGAACTGCAGCATTTGCACGGGTAAGAACCGATCGGATAACTTTAACCGGTTTGAGGTGTCCTGAAGGACTGGATTGGCCCTAAGGCTTGGTTCCTACATCCGCAGTTAACCCAGAAGTCTGGTTCAGAAATAATGCCAACCATCATTTTGACAGCAAAGGCGAGTCTTCTCTCATGAACGATGATGATGATGACAGGAAGACGTCTGATGTTTAGAGCTGCCGCTATCTGGGTGGTTCGTGGTGCAGGGGTAGCCGAAATATCCATATGGTCCACTTCAGTAACCAAAATTCGTCCGCGAAAAGCCGTCTAAGATGTGTTGTGGCAGTTGAGGTCCAGACTTCTGCGCCATAAAGTATGACCGGATAAACACATGTCTTAATGTATCTGCACCAAACAGCCTGGTCATGGACATGCATAAGTTGTGGCTTGAGCATTCACCGGAGTCGACAGAACTTTATTTGCAGGTGGTCTATGTGTGGAGAGCTTCTGGTCAAAAATAACGCCCAAATCGGTGTGTTGCTGAACAGAATAAATCGTGGATCCTCTTAGATTGGGTTACACCATTGTTGGGTTCCATTTGAGCGAGAAAGTCAACTGCTTCGACTTCTCAGGATTCATGTGAAGACCGAAACCGAAGAGGAAAGCCTCGAGGTTTTGGATTTTCTGTAGGATTAAGGCATTTGAGTAGTCAGCAGTGTCTCCAGGGTTGAAAGCAGTGAACAGCTTTATATCACCAGCGAAGGTGATAATATCAGTTCGGACTGTCACGAAAGGCAGACGAACAGCTGAGAACAAGCTACCAGAGAGGGCCCCGCCTTGTAAGACTCCAGCTGTAATAGTTCTGGTGTAGCGCCGATTGGCATCGCGAACAATGATAGTCCTGTTCTCAAGCATTGTCTGAATAACCCAGAGCAGGTCTTCGCCAATGAGGCAATACTCACGTAGTAGCCTTGCCAACGCGTGAGCGGATACAGAGTCAAACGCCACCTTAACGTGATATACGTAACGGTAATTTCCGAACCGTGCTCAAATGCCTCAAGGATCTTGGTAGTGGTGGTGATGCAGTGGTAGATTTGTAGTGGTAGATTTGCAGCGGTGGATCTTGACCGGGTAGGTAGTGGATCTGCGGTGGCTGATGTGACATTATTTGGGTGGTTAATGTTTTCAGAAGAGATTTCTCAAAGAGCTTTAATAGGCTTGATGCAGAAGAAATCGGATGGAAGTTTGACTGGGCTGAGAAGCAGAGTATTTTTGGCAGCGGTCTTACTAGATAGACATGCCACATAGGAGGGGAGAATGTTTGATGAAGGATTTTGTTAAATGACATGATGGGATCAACAATAAATGTACTGAGGCATTTCAGCATAAACTGAGGAATCCCGTCGGCGCCGGATGTGGCTGTAGGTGCTAAACTATTTATTGCATCGATCAGCTGATATTTGGTGAGCTGAACTGAATTTACGGGATCAGTTGAAATCGGATTGATTGAGAATTCCAATGGTGTAGTGGATTCACTCAATCTGAACAGCTGGTCGAGCCAACTGCCTGCTCAGATTGAGCGAGTCAATGGCGTCCTCTGATTTGCTTCTATGGAGGTGCTTCCCCTTATTTATAGTAGCCTCTAGTTGAAGTTTTATCGCCTCCCCCTTGTTCCTAATAAAAAGCACCCTAGCTCTATAGAAGGCAGTTCTGTCTGACTGTGAGCAGGAGTTTTTCCACCTCTTGTGCATATTCAGTTTGACTTTTATACAAGTACTTTTATATAAACTCTTAAATCCATTCATCGAGCAGAGTTTTCCCTGCTAAACAAAGAAAATCAGTTATTTGCTGAATATTGCTTCGAAGGAAAATTTTTCTTTTTCATGAATTGAATTTAAAATATAAATTACTCGCAATTTCGTCTTTCTTGTAAGATTATATCAACTGTACGACCCACGAGGGCAGTTATTTTGAAGGTTATTATTTCCCAAGTATGAAACCTTGCATTTGACTGAGAAAATAATTGAAAATTGACCCTTGAAAATAATTAGAATTTACTGCTATCACCAAAGGGGAGAAATCACTGTAGTCTAGCGATGCTGTGTGTGTCGCGCGCTAGTAGATTTTTTTTTTTTTATGTGACACCGCAATCAATAATATCTGAATTTTTTTTTATTGTATAATGGACACATAATTACATTATGAGTTCCATTTTTAATTTTTTTCAGTTAATCAAATAAATGTACCCATTTTTATATTTTTTTTATTTGTTATTTACAGCAACAACAAAGACAACGCATAAAGAAATAACTGAGGTAATGGTCCCCTCGGAGACACCCTTGGTATCAGTTACCGAAGGTACTCCATTTACTTCTGTATCCTTCACAGGCAAACTTCCGGAAATCCTAGACCAAAAGCGGGTCACCACTGTGATTCAAAAAGAAAAAGAAACCACACAACTTCCAACGGAACTGACTAAAGAGCTTCCTGTTTCTACCTCGAAATCTCCACAAGTTTTGTCTGTAGAACCAATAACAGGAACGGAGATTCTGGAGACGGTCACATATTCGTTAGCGCCTACAACCAAAGAAATTTTGGAAACTTCAGTAACGATAAGGGAGATTCCAAAAGTAGAAACTACACTAACCTCTGAACCGTCGACGATTGAAGGTGAAAAGAAGGCAGCGGCGGCTGAAACCGAAAAATTACCAGATGAAACTACATCACCAAGCGGTATCAGTGTGACGGAAGAAAGCACAACATCCATTATTAGTGCCAGTGAGAGATTACCAGATGAAGATAAAACTGTAAAACCAGAAATGGAATTATCAACAGAAGAACCTACAACAACAACAACGATTGCAGAAAAACCTCCAGGCACCAAAGAAACACCGTCAGTTTTCGTCCAACCAGAAACCAAAATAACCCCAAGTACAGATAATATTACAGCAGAAATTGAATCAACTGTTTCTGGAATTTCTATTACAACGCTGTCTTCATTACCTGTAACAGAGATTAAAGTGACGGAGCCTGGGACTAGCCTTATGACAAAAACTATAAAAGAAGTTGAAACAACTTCAGGCGTTCCTACTACGACTGAGAAATTCATTACCTCGGTTACAGAGCTCACTAGTTACTCTGGAATTGAGAGGGAAGGAACAAAGGCGCCATCTATTAGAACTGATGCATCCACAGAACGTTCAATGACAGAAGCGGAGACAATATTAGAAATTGAAACTACTCCAAGTATCATTGGAGTTACTCCATCTAGAATGGTTAGTCCTACAGTGAAAGGTCCCTTGGAAGAAACTACGCTACCTAAAACAACTGTTACAGCAGAGAAAGAAACAGAAGCTGAAACAAAACCACACCTTCCTCCGTCAACAGGTAAGAAAATATTAGATGAAAAAGATGTATTAATTACCACCAAGAAACCACTAGTTACCATCACTTCAGAAGAAACAACAGTTGCGATTACAGAAGAGCAAAAAGCATATTCCGATTCAATTAACCAAACAACTGAACAGCCATCTGTCATAATTACAGAGGTAACAGCAGTAAAGGAAACACCATCTCGCACTTCTGTTCCTACAGAAAAAGAGCAAATATCTTCAATCAGTTTGGAAACAATATCACCTGGCGATTTAACAACAAAGCTTCCAGAAGTCGAAGGAACACTACCAGCTTCAGAACTACCTTCTACAAAATTACCTTCGACTGGTATTATTACCAAAAAAGAGCTTGAAGGTGAAACCTCTGTAGTTGTGGAAACAACAAGCGAATCGACACTGTCAAGCACGATAACAACTGCAGTTACTAAAGAAACTGAGAAGACATCTGAAGAGGAGAAATCAACTGTCACTGACATCTCTAAAGAAGGGTTCTCAGCACCTGTAACGTATTCATCCCTGGTTACGGAAAAGTTGCCAAGCGTTGAAACATCACTTCCCAGTATAGAAGTGGAAACATTCTCCTCTGCCATTCTGATCACTACAGAAAAACCCTCAGAGATGCCAACATCTTCTGCAATTGCTGAGATAATTACGGAAAAGCTACCAGAAGAAGAAAAATCGCTTCCAGCGACTCTAACTACAGAGGTTATAGAGGAAACATCATCATCATTTCCAAATTTTACAATTACACAAAAGGTAGAAGGAACTGAAACTTCCCCTACTATGACAACACAAAAGCAAACAGGAGCTGAAACATCTCCACCTGTTGCAACAACACAAAAAATAACAGGAATTGAAACGTCTCCTACTGGCATAACGCAAAAATCGATAGAAGGGGAAACGTCTCGGATTGGCACAACACAGATTCCACCAGGAGCTGAAACATCTCCAGTTGGCACATCAACACAAAAATCAACAGGAGCTGAAACATCTCTGGCTGCCACAACAACGCAAAAACCAACAGGATTTGAAACATCTCCGACTGCCACACCAATACAGAAAGCAACAGGAACTGAAACCTTTCCAGCTGTCGTAACAGAGAAGCTAACAGAAGCCAAAACGTTTTCGCCTCCCACAACACAGAAACCAATAGGGGCTGAAACATTTCCAACTGTCATAACACAAAAATCTACAGGAGTTGTAACAGAAAAGCCAACCGGAACTGAAACGTCTACAACTGTAGTAACAGAGAAGCCAACCGGAACTGAAACGTCTGCAATTGTTGTAACAGGAAAGCCAACCGGAACTGAAACGTCTACAACTGTAGTAACAGAGAAGCCAACCGGAACCGAAACGTCTTCAACTGTTGTAACAGAGAAGCCAACCGGAACTGAAACGTCTGCAATTGTTGTAACAGGAAAGCCAACCGGAACTGAAACGTCTGCAACTGTTGTAACAGAAAAGTCAACAGCAGGTGAAAGATCTCCAACTATCATAACAACACAAAAGCCAACAGCAGGTGAAACATCTCCTACTGTAACAACAGGGAAGCAAACCGGATTTGAAACATCTCCAACTCTCATAACGGAGAAGATAGGAGGAGTTGAAATGTCTCCATCTGTGATAACAACACAAAAGTCAACAGGAGTTGAATCGTCTCCACCTGCCACAACAGAGCAGCCAATCGCAGTTGAAACATCTCCAGCTGTCATAACAGAGAAGCCAACCGGATTTGAAACGTCTCCAACTGTCATAGGGGAAAAGTTCACAGGAGTTGAAACGTCTCCATCTGTGATAACAACACAAAAGTCAATAGGAGTTGAAACGTCTCCACCTGCCACAACAGAGAAGCCAATCGGAGTTGAAAAGTCTCCAACTGTCATAACTGAGAAGCCAACCGGAGTTGAAAAATCTCCAACTGTCATAACTGAGAAGCCAACCGGAGTTGAAACGTCTCCAGCTGTCATAACTGAGAAGCCAACCGGAGTTGAAAAGTCTCCAACTGTCATAACTGAGAAGCCAACCGGAGTTGAAAAGTCTCCAACTGTCATAACTGAGAAGCCAACCGGAGTTGAAACGTCTCCAACTGTCATAACTGAGAAGCCAACCGGAGTTGAAATGTCTTCAACTGTAATAACTGAGAAGCCAACAGGAGTTGAAACGTCTCCAACTGTCATAACTGAGAAGCCAACCGGAGTTGAAATGTCTTCAACTGTAATAACTGAGAAGCCAACAGGAGTTGAAACGTCTCCACTTGCCACAACAGAGAAGCCAATCGAAATTGAAACGTCTCCAACTGTTATAACAGAGAAAACAACAGGGGTTGAAACTTCATCAGTAAAACCATCGGAAGCTGAGACATTACCTGGTGTCACTGTAATAGTAACCCAAACACAATCAGAAACCCACATGACTTCTCCTAGTACGCTCACATCAAAAAAGCCATCTGAAACTACACCTATAAAAATAAAAATGCGACTAAAAACGGAATCTTCATTAATTCCTGAAGTAACTGGAACAACACAAAAGCAACCAGATGGAGAAACATTACTTACAAAGACATCAACTGAAACATCGCCATCTTCAGTTACCACGAAGGCAGAAACCGGAGATGAAACAACTGCACCTACGAAAACAACAGGAGTTTTACAGGAAATTTCCACACTTTATCCTTCCAGTGTCACGACTGAAACGAGTTCCGTGAAGCTTTCAGATGAAACGTCAACAACTGGAGTGACATTGGCCGTTGAAAAACGAATATCTGAAAAGGAGGCTGAAGAATCTACCATATCAAAAACTGCTGAAACTTTATCTTACGAGAAGCACGAAACAGAAATAATACGCATTACTCCACCGTCAACGGAAATTGGAATTACTGAAACACCCCCGTCGAGTACACTTCGAAAGGAAACGACGTTGACAACAGTTTCTGAAAAGGAATTTACTGCAGAAAAAAAGGCAACAACTATTCAAGGAACACCTATAACAATCAAAAAAAAAGAAGAAACTACAGCAACTTCGTTGACAACCGCGGAAATAGAAATTTCTACCGAAGCAGAACGAACGCCAAAACTGCCCGTAATAAGTGAAGGTCCTAGGATTATTCCAGTGGATGTCTTAGGAGAAACGCTTCCACGATCAACTGAACCGCCTTCAAAAATGACTGTTATAGTTCCACAAATTACCACCAGAAGACCTGTCATTCCAGAAATTATACCAGGAGAAGGTAAGTGGCTGAATTTTGTGTATAGAAATGCATATATTTATTGATTTTGCTCAAGCATTAGAGGATGAACCCAATTACAATGTTCGAATAATTTAAATAATCAAATGATAATAAAAGTAATATCAATATAACAATTAAAGTAAATAAAATCTCACTGAACTCCATGATAGTATTTTATTTTAAAATTAATATAACTGTAATTCATTTTATGAAAAAAGAAAGCTCTCCAAATGGATCCAATTAAGAAAACTCAATTAATGACCATATAAAATGTTATGCAGTAGGCATATATAACCACTACATAAGTATGTGGTGGGCATGTCCGTGTACAAAGAGTCGATTTCTTCGCTGCTATTGCCATTAAGAGATAACTACCAATTAATACATTGTATATACGATTATTACTTTTATTAACAGCACTTCTGACAGTCCCGGAAATTACCAGAAACAGGGTAAACACAGAATGTGAGGTAACCATTTCGAATAATGGTGGGCGCTTACCCTTTGGAAACCACAGTGGGTGGTTTTGTGAGATGAATGCCATGCCTTTGCGCGAATGTTTGTGGGTTGTCCTGATAAAAAAAGCTGCTCTTTTGAAGCGGGCATGGCGTTTCAATGGTTAGTCTGTGGAACTTTATATAGAAGATCGGAAGTTGTCTGCGACTGGGGAATATCTCGTACAGTGGTATGCGATCTATATGAACTGATGAGCCAACTATGAAATTGATCTCGATGTTGCGGTAGGAGGAGCATTTAGGGGCTAGACTTCAGTTGAATTTGCGATTCATCACCCTTGAAGCACACCTGTCATCTCCGGGTAGCTGGATTCGCGTAGGAGAAACTGGAGGCTCCTGCGGTGGATTAGACCACCACGGCAAGTCTGGCGACTGTTAAATAGCAAATCGTTGCTTCGCTTCTTGAAGATGTTGGTTCGGACTGGTCTGCTACTTCGCTGCGTATCCTTTGATGCTACGAGAGATACTACTATATGCTACGAGAGATGCTTGTACATCCCCTGTTCATTCCATTATTGCATGGACCTGTAAGTGGATTGCGTTCCAGTGCTGTTTTTGATTGCGGCTTCACCATTGTTATGTGATGGGTACATCAACTGCATATATTGTTGTAGGAATAAAATTCTTGACTTATCTTGAATGTGATATTATGCAGTGAATTTAAAGTCGACTTTCTGTGTGTAAGGTGAAGCGGTTAAATGTTTCCTCGTGAGAAAGACGTATCCTCTAATCAAGACCAGCAGACTCATGATCAGCTCTAGTGCGACATAGCTGTTTCATTGATATATGAACTAATGAACTGACATATCCTCCACATTGGGGATATTATATTGATGCTGTATTTTCTGTTTCATTAGGCGCCTCCATAGCCAGGTGGGAAGGAGCAGCAGTGCGTAGCACACGCTTCTTGATTAGACCGGGGTTCGAGCCCGTCACCACCAAATACGGAGGATGCGGAAAGGTCAGGGAATGATCACCGCATATCCCGGAGCAATATAGCCTTAGTTGCTAATGCTCCTAAAAACCAAATAACAAACAAAAAAAACAATCCTGTTTCATTAAAATATGAACTAATGAATTGACATACCTTCCAGATTGATGCTTTGTATTATAGTATTATATTATTAGTAAGCTGGCAGGCGATTGACGCTGTATTTGATATCATCCAAAAGCTGGCAGACGATCCCCGGCCGTCTGCATGTGCCAGGAATGATATCCAACTAGTGGTAGCAGATGGTATGCTGGAAATTACATCTACAGTATCGCGATAGATGTTGGAGTTACCAAGAAGACTGGCTGAGACTGCCTTCTTTAATAAATAAAAAAAAAAGACCACACCAGTGAAACGCTGATCCATACGCACCGGGGTCCTAGTTCTAGCCAGAAAAAACATGCCCCCATATTAAACAACCACCGCTACGTGCCTGGATGGTGGCGCCATGCACGATGGGCCCATGGACTCGTGTTGCTTGTGCCACACACTAAGGCGTCTGTCGGCATGTTGCACCAGGTATTTACACTCATCCGGCCAGTGCACTCGTTTCTAATCCCCCAGTGTTCAATTAGAGTGTTGTTGACACCAGAGCATTCGCCATCTACGGTGATCAGATCAGTGGGGAGGTGAGGGTGTCTGTTGGGTTGTCTTTTGTGGAACTTCATACGCTTAAGTGTGCGGTGCATCATCATTTGGGATATTATTCTTGCCTTCCCCATATTGTATTGCAATGTAAACCGTCGCACAGTGACCTGCCACCTGAGCCCGTACAACGCGCTGCACCCTTCGCTCACCACGAACATCCACCTTGCACAATCCTCTACAGTTCTTTCGTTAGGAGGCAGTTTGACCCGTTCGACACCATTCCTTGTGCATCTTAACCACAGTAGCCTGTGCGCAAACGACAAGACGCGCCATTTCCGATATGGAAGCACCCGATGCATAAGCTCCCACAATCATGCCTTTTTGAAACTCCGTGATATCTTTACTCCCTCCCATAATTGCTACATATCACTTTGACTTGCACAACCAGATGCAAATTACCACTGCTCAAGCATACGAAGCTGTTCGGCTTTTTATACTGCGAGCTTCACCGTATAGTTCATTACGGATGGGATGGTCACAATTCAACGACCACTAACTGTATAACCATATACTGTATTACATTGTATTTCTCTCTTTTGAACTTAACTGATAACAATTAGTTTAATCTTCAGTATTCATGTTGACATGTAGGAATCTGTCGTCAAGGGATAGAAGTGTTCCAGAATGGAGAAGAAATGCCTTCTTACGACTTGTGTAAAATTAACTGTACATGTACCAACAGCGTCATTTCGTGTGCTACCATACACTGTGAAGAACTTCCTGAAGCATTCAGTAGCTGTCAGCCTATAGCTGTCGAGGAGGCCTGTTGTCCTCATTATGAATGCCGTAAGTACTTGATCGTTCCAGCAGTTAAAGCAACTTGATCGGCAATCACTTTATTGGTTAGAGCGCCAAAACTTATAATTGGATTTAATGAAAACTGTATACATTCGGTGAGCGCGTGCGCGTACGCGTGCGTATGTATGTATGTGTATGAGAGAAAGAGAGAGAGAGTGAAAGATTGCAGCCATTATCTCAGAATTTCTATCGCTCGGTCTTAGTAAAGTGGCTTTAATTATTACCTTATTTATTTCAGCTATGGAGATCGGTACTTTACCTCCAAGTTTGAACCTTACCAGGATAGAAGAGACCCAAACGCCTGAGGGAGGTATTACAACTTTAGTAACCTCTGCAGTGGAGACAACTACTGCTCTTCCCGAAGGTAAGTTTGGGCAAAACACATTGCAAGAATTCGAATATAATATTGATAAGAATAACAGAAAAGAAGACTTCATTACTCCACCAACACTGATGAACACCAAGAATTCTCTGCTTTTCGTAATCTGTTCTGAAGGAGAAGGAAATCCTGTATAATGCAATTACATTATGATGTTAATTATTCATGTTTTAATTATATATAAATTATATATAAATATATTAATTATATATATATATATATATATATATATATATATATATATATATATATATATACTTACTATTATATATAAATATATAAATATATTAATAATAAATATATTAATAAATATATTAATTATATATAAATAAGTGGCTGCAACTCATTTCATAAGACAACGAACTCTTTTAGTTTCTAAAGTTCAGATTGTTTTTTTTCTCTGGCCTTCAGACAGAACAGGATGTCGGAAAGAGTTCGTTATGCTGCTTACATTTATTTATTTATTCCTCATAAATAAAGAGTTGTTTTTCACAGCCTAAACTAAAAGTAAAGTATTATAAACACTTTTTTTTTTCGACAGTCCAATACATTTCTTCCTTGTTGGGCAATCTCAAAATTCACGTTCAAAGTACGACCAACCCTTGTTAATGCAAACCATAAACTATCTTTAACTGAATTAAAAAAAAAAAAAAAAAAAAACTAATCGTGATTATCATTATTGGTTTTTTTGCCGTTATTTTTTGCTAGTATCGATAAGGTTTATTTCTGTGTTTATAAAAACATTATATTAATTATCCGCAGGTTGTGAGCTGAATGGAACAGCATATAGAGAGGGAGAATCCATACATACCATTGACCCTTGCGAATACTGTTACTGTGCTAGAAGCGAAGTAATATGCGGTTTCACTATGTGCACCCCACCGATGCCTACGTGCAAAGCTGTTTCCAAAACGGATGATGTGTGCTGTCCAGATAGACATGAATGCGGTAAGAAACATTATACAATTCGGGAATATATTATAAAAATTTATTGAAACTGAAATTTTTTTCAATGAATCAGCATATATATTAAATCCTTGCGCATTACTTTTCATATAACCTCCTTCCACTTCAATGACATGAAGAACTTGTATTCCCTCTCCGTTTTGACGAAAGGAAATACAAACCCTGCTCAGCTTCCCTCGAAGCCGCTTTTTTTATCTCACAAAAAAATCTTGCTGTTCTTCAAATTTCGAAGACGAAAAACTTATTCAAGCGTCCCGAAAAGTAGGTAGTCTAAAGAAAAGGATTCGAATTGTATGTTGGATGAAGCAGCAGAGACCACTGTAGTTTTGTGGTTAGTTTGTTTCCACGATGAAACAATAACAGTAATAGCCACATGGTGCAAGGAAGCCATAGGCTTTTGCTGCGCTGACTGAAAAAAAAAAAAAACAATAAACCCTCAGAGTCTTACATCTTTTTATACTAATAAACTATACTGCTGGAGGTAAAAGTTTCTTGTTTCTCTTAGTGGTAGTGTAGGCCCCCGAGTTTATTTACTGTTCTTCAAATATGAAGTCCAATTTCTATTTTCGTAGTCAATGCATATCACTGACGCCATTCTGAAGACAAATTGTTGGTACATTTATCTTTTATGTGCAATCTCAAACAAGAAAGGTATTAGCACTTAGAGTACTTATTGCCATGCACGTTGAAGGCTGAGAAGACCGAAGGTATTTATTGACATTAAACTTGAATTTCTGTTCACTATAATTTTCAGGAAATAAGCGTGAAGAAAGGTCGTTCCAGAAAGGAAAAGTTGAATGGATAAACGAGGAAGAAGAAAAGTTGGTACTGAGTTTGACGTTGGACAGTGAATGGACATGTTGGCTGCTTGCGTCACGTGTTCGGACTGGTTTGGAAGAGATTTTGGGAATTGAGAATACAGGTAGGGGGAACTGAGGATACAGATTCAAAATGGAGTATATTTGGAGTGTGCCATTTGTTTTAGGAAATAAAAATGTTTCGCACTTTATTTAGGAAGATGAGCATGGTCAGAGGCATAAATATTAGTTGTACTGAGAATTGGTTTGATTTGGGTTTTAATGGCGCAATAGAAATCGATATACAGCTTGTGAAAGGTCTCGTCAAAGTTTAGGAACATATTCTACTGAGCATAGAGATGGAAAAATGTTCAATTGGATAAAGGTTCGGAAACGCTTCGCTTCAGAGCTGTAGACTCTAATTCTCACTGTTCTAAAGAATTCATTCCAGAACTAGGGGGTTATAAATTCAAATTACAGGGGTTAAGAATTAGATTGTAGGAAGTTTTCTTTCAGCCAGCGAGTCGTTGATAGATGGAACAAGTTGCCCTCGCAGGTAGTTGAGGCTGACAGTTTGAATAAATTCAAAGACCAACTGGATACTTACCTGCGTGAGGAGGGAAGCATATAATTTGTGCCTCCTTATCTACTTGTTGGTTTTTTTTTTCCAGTGCAGCAAAGTGGCTACCTTGCACTATATGGCAAATAGTATCACTACTGTCGCTATTAGACTGTTTTACTTTACTTTTTTATTCTTTCTTTCTGAGAGTAAAAGGACACCTTTCAAATTATTATTTTTTTAAATGAAGTAATTAATGCGCACTATAAATGACAGGTGAGAACTTTTCGTTATGTCTAAATCAGACCAGCTCGCTTCGTCTTCTCAGAATGTCGGATACATGTGAAAATTCCGAGTGTTACAATTTGTTTTTCTGAGAATTTTGCATTACAAACTGGGACAGCGTTAACAAGAGCCTTCAGGTGTCCTCATCAGACGAAATCCAGTGGATTTAAATCGGTAGAATGTGCAGATAATGCAGCTAGTACACCATTACCAATCCAACAGCTAGGATACTTATTATCGAGAAATTTTCGAGCATTAAAGCTAAAATGTGCTGGAGCCTCATCATTCAAGAACCATAGTATTTGACGGCATGTTTCCGGTGGCACTTCTTACTGCAATTTAGGTAGTTTCTTCTCTTTTTTTTTTTTTTTAGGAGCATTAGCAACTAAGGTCATATTGCTCCGGAGTTTCTTCTCCAAGAAATGCCTATAATTTGGCTATTGAGCGTAGGTGGCAGGGGAAAAGCGACTAATTAGACAATTACTAATGATATCAGTACAAATATTTCAGTGGAACTGCTGCTGATGCCAAGAAGGTGATAACATTTCCTGTGCCCATTGGTGGCCGTTGCCAAAATTCATAATGGAATTCCTTGTGAACTGTGATTCAGCCGTGAAACGCAGATAACAGAGAAAGACGATTTAGTACACTACTTAAGAAGTCACCTAAAAAGCGCGACTTGTGGATAAAAATTGTTTTGTGAAAGAAATCGCTCATGCCTTTAAAAAAAAAATCCTTTTAAAAGTATATGACTTTCGGCGCCCGATTTTAACTTTCTTGCTTCTAGTTTTGTAGCATCTGTTGCCTCTATCGTGCAGTGTGATATGGGTAGAGTTGCTGTTCAGGAAGAATTTTCCATGCATAATGAATATGTTACATCTAATACAGTACTACTGCTATATTTCGCATGCTAGTTCCCGGATCGTTCTCGATCGTGCACATCGCCTGATCCTTTAAAGCAGATGATAAAAGACGAAACGGATCCTGTCTCCCGAAGACACTGATAGATGGCTATAGTATGTTTTAAATATGCAATTAATTTTAAAAATAGTACGCACAATATCGGTGTTAAAAAAAAAAATTGATATTAGGGTTATATCTACCCATATTTATTTTGACTGTGAATTGCATGTGTTCTCTGGTCGATTTGCCTTTGCTGGACGAAAAAAAACCCAGTTTCTGGGGAAAAACCTTGCTACCTACGCCTGAGACCGACTAACTCAGCCACGGAGTGAAAAAATCCCACTAAAGATCCTTGCGTCATCGACGGGATTCGAACACGGGCCTACAATATTGGTGTAGTGAGTGCGTGATTTATTCGATTTTTCATACGCTATTACATACTAGTGTAGATATATCAGTGTAGATATACCATAGTTTACCCATAAATTTGAACTACGTATGTACTATGAAAGGCATCGCTTTAATTTTATTTCATATTGTGGCCCTTCACAACGAGATAGCTGGTATTGCACTACTTCAAATAAATAACGCTCCTCTAGTAGAGAAGACTACTGTTATTTATTTTCAGGGTATACCACCACCCAGACGATCGTTTCGAAGCTAGTGTGAATTTAATGTGAAAAAAACCCATTGGACCAGATTTATTAAACCAAACAAATGAGTTATAAAATTTAAACCTATATCATGGAACTGTTTTGATGAGAGTCTAAGAGATCTAGATTTTTATCAAGAAAACTGAATTTTGTAATAAACGAAAAAAAATCCAGGTGCTTTTTTTTTTCCTCCAAATAACTAAAACCAGTACTTAAGATGAACCTCATCTCCAACCAAACTGCACAGAAGAGGTGGCTCTCCTCACCTTTTCAGAAACTTATCAGACCCTAAACGCCATTTTTCCTACTGTAAAAACCTTTGCATGGAAGCAGACATTGTTTGTTTCAAATCCCAAAGATATCCCCTAAAGGTCCAAAACCTTTTCCGTTTTCGAAGCTTCCACACATGATATTTTGCCTCTGTAATTAAAAATATCGTGAACATTTTTTTCTTGCCCAAGGGATGATCGAATTGCAAGTAAATTACCTCCTCCAGTGTGAACTGTTTAATCCTCAAAAATCTAGAAATTCTCTTCCAAACTTCCTGCGCGAATCGACAGTAATAAAATAAATGGTATAGTTTCAATTTCGGTACAAAATTCGCATAATCTGTTGCCTGTCTGACTAAATCTATACGTGATATCGTTCACTGGTATGTTTCCGTAACCAACCCTCCACGAAAAATCAATAAACGATGGGTAGTTTCCGCCAATTTTTAGATTTTTAAAAAACAACTGCGCATTATGGTTTCCTAAATTTGGCTTTTCTGGATTTTCTGAGTTAAACAGTGTCCAGTAGAGTCGTTTTAAACCACCCTTAAAAGGATCTATATCTTTCTCCCTTAACTGCGTGCACATATCCCGAATTTTTTTGTAATATATAGGAATTGTCTCTGCTTTTGGTCCTAGATAATTGCCGCCTTTAATTAAGGCTGTATTAAATCCCATAAAATATTTTATCAGTACCGCTACTAAATGGTTAGATTGCACCATATTAGCCACGTACAGCAGTCTCTTACAGCTACACCTCAAATTAATTTTTGAAATACTTATTCCCCCATCTTTCCACGGTAAAAATAAAAATTTCTGCGCTATCTCTTGCCGTTTTTCTCCCCATAGAAACTGAAATGTTGGAACGTAAAATCGTCTCATTGTCCTAGCTGTGATTCCTGTTATAAACGCCGTGTATAAGAGTATAGGAAGAATTACGGTTCTAACAATAATGGATCTGTTCTCAAAAGAAAATTGTCCCACTTCCCACTCTTTTAAACTTTCCCGTATTTTAGTGGTGAGCCCTCCTTCAGGTAGCATGGGACTCTCTCTAAACGGAAATCCCAATATTTGAATCGATTTATTCGACTCCACTTCTCGTTGTGGTAAAGGCCGATGTACCCATTCCCCTAACAATTTGATCCTAGTTTTATCTTCGTTTATGTTTAACCCCGACTTTTTATCAAAAGAAGTAACGAGTGACATAAATTCTTCCACCGCATAACTCGTAGTGAGAGTGGCGGTAACATCATCCGCATACACTATACATTTACACTGCTCTGCCGGCTTTGGCAACGGTATCCCCTGAATGGCCTCAGTTCTGTCTATTCTTCCCAGTAGTGGTTCTAGTGCTAACGTAAATAACAAAGGACTAAGCGGACATCCTTGTTTTACTCCCCTATCAATTTTAATGTTTTTCGAAATTTCTCCATTTATCAAAAGTCGTGTGCTACTACGTGTATATAGATTTCTCAGGACTGTAAACAACTGAGATTCTATGTTCGTATCTTTAATTATAGAGAAAAGGTAGTCGTGGTCTATTCTATCGAAAGCCTTTTCTAGGTCGATTGCTACTAACGCTAAATTGTAACTCTTTCGTTTCCGATATTCTAATATATCTTTTAATAGCCAAAGGTTATATTCTATCCGCCTCCCCGGTATACCGTAGCACTGTGTGCTTCTAACTACCTGGGTTATGTCGCGTTTTAACTTAGCTATCAAAATCTTTGCAAATATTTTGTAGTCACAATTAGCCAACGTTATAGGTCTCCAATTACCAATTTTCGCTAAATCCCGTCCATGCTTCGGAATGATTGATTGATTTTGATTTTTTGTGGCGCAAAAACAGCAAGGTTATAGTGCGCCATGGAGTTCGGAATGAAAGTAGTATAGGCATTTAAAAAGCCTTCGGGTACAACCCCTTCCTGAAAAAAATTGTTAAAGACGGCCAGAAGAATAGGCGCTAACAAGTTCCAAAATTTCTTATAAAATTCAACCCCAAACCATCCGGTCCCGGCACGCGTCGTAATTTACATGATTTCAGAGCCACAGTTAGATCCCCCATAATTATTTCCCTGTAATGCTTTTTGCTCGGGTGTGAATTGTCCAATCGGAGTTGTCTCTATCATTTTTTCTGCAAAGCTAGTGGGCTTAATCATCAGTGGGCGGGCAAGTACCCTGGTAATGCAATATGCCATCACAGTTGCGAAGTTATTTCCACAATATGAGAGATGCCAAATGGTGTATAACTAATAATGTATTAGACGATGAAATGCACAAGGCATAATTTCTTATGGGTTTAGGTGATTAACTATATAATATCGGTGTAAGGTGTAAGGTGTAAGGTGTATTTAGTGTCAGACGGCACCAGGGGTTTCCCCCATCTCCGTGTTGCTTTCATTGTGGGTGTACCAGTTCACTGGGAAATGCCAGAGATTTAAAAGTGTGTGGGCTTTGTATCTGTGTGATGTCGTGATGTCGTTCATCTGGTCGTTTAGCCGCTGGACCCCTGCTGAGGCCCAACGTTGCCCCACCTTCGCCCCGTGGAGGCAGACCAGGAACCCAGTAGTTTTAGTTTCACTCTGACAGGTCCTGCCACCTAATTTCCTGAGATTTCAGAGGCTAGGACCTAAAAAAAAAAAAAAAAAGAAAGAAAAACGCGCGCGCTCTTTTATATGCACGTATGTACAGACAGAGACATATATCCATCATCGTCGGTTTGATGATCGTTAGGTGGGGGGGATAATGCTTGCATAATAAAGGCCGAAAGAATGGGCGAACGGGAATTTTGACATAATTACGTTTTTGTGTGTGGGACATTCACTAGCATAAAGATAGAGTGGGTGGGCGACTGAAGGCTGGGGAGGTTAAGGCAGAAATATGGGGATGATAGAGTAGGCAACCCCAGAAGTCAGTGAGGCATGCCCATGCCTCACCAGGAGAAAGTAGGGGGCGCCGGGGGGACCGCCCACCACCGGCGCAGGGGAGGGGGTGGAAAGGCACCAGGCAAGGGAGCCCGGTGAGCTGAAGAACAGATGTTCTTTGGTTATAATGGTAGTGGGTTGTGGGCTGCGGCCATTTGGTTTCTCCTCGTCGTCCTCCTCGTGAACAGTGCCTGTGCATAATCCGAGAAGGCTTGATACTCCTCCTTCGTGTCTAGGAGGTGATGTTCTTGTCCCTGTGGTAAGTAGTGGATTCTGGTGAGGAAAACACCACGTAGGTCTTCATAGAGCCTGCAGTCATACATTAGGTGCTGCCAGCTCTCCAGCCCCCCGCAAGTGCAAGTTGGATCAACCTGAATCCCAAGTAGAGACAGTTTGGCATTTATAGCTCCGTGTCCAGTTAAGAGGTACGTTGCTTGTAGACCTGGGGAGAACCAGTTGGGTGAGGTTGGGTAGTTTTGTTCAATATTGGGTAGAAATTTCTTTGTGATCTCTCCCTTTTGAGAGTTGTTCCACCTTTCCTGCCATGCCTGCTGCAGGTGAGTTTGTATCCTCTTCTTTTCCACATTTCTGTTGCTGGCTAGGTCAATAGTGAACCCCAGAAAAGTCTGTGGGGTGCCTTTGTCTAGGTAGTATAGTAGGCCGCGTTGTATGATTTCTAGGTCCAGCGGGAGAGTGCCTGCGAGCACTTGCAGGGCGTGGGTGCTCACCGTGCGGCAAGCGCGAGTGATGGTTAGGAGGATGGATCTGTGAATTTGGTCCGTGATACGTCTGTTTACTGCTGTTGTAGTTTTTTGAAACCATGCACCGGATGCGTAGGTGACGATCGGAGTGAAGATAGCTTTGTAGAACAGTTTGAGGACTCGCTTTTTCAAGCCCCATTCTTTACGCGTGACCCTGGCAACCATGGCTGCGTAGCGTCTTATTTTTTTACGGAGATATTTCAGATGGTCCTGAAATGACAGGTTTTGGTCCAATATCACGCCTAGGTATTTCAGTTGGTTAGAGAATTTGATTGTTTCCTGCCCAATTTTTATTTGCGGAGGCCGCCTAAGATCAAGGCGTCCCTTTAGTAGGTAGGATGGAGTTTGTTTTTGTGGAGGATATTTTGAGTTGATTTCGGTTTGCCCATTCTTGGAGAGTGGTCAGGGCCCGATTTGCGAGGACCTCTAACGCAGCTCTTGAGTTTGCCTGTATCGTGAGAATGAGGTCGTCCGCAAATGCCTGAGATTGTACTTCATTGAGATCGATGTTAAGAAAGGTGTCGGTGTAGATACACTATCGGTGTAGATACACTATAGTTTACCCATAAATTTGAACTACGTATGTAGTGTGAATGTAGTATAATTCTAGTTTGTGGGCGTTAACCGCCAAGGTAGTCATAGCCTCTATACTTTCTGTAATTTAGTGGATTTTTTGTTATGTTTATTTTCTGGATGAAACCGACAAACAGAACAAAGAACCTTGTTTTTTGGATGACAAACTCAGGTTTCTGAAAAATAAAACCATGATCGACTAACACGGCTCATAAAATTTCATCAATTCTAGACAAAAATCGAACCGAAGCCTTAACACCAGCACGTAAGAACGGCCATTGTAACTAGTGCGTCAGAAGTGAGGACCTAGTTAATGAACTTAAAATCATACCACAAAAACTTAAGAAATAAATAAAACTTTACGAATAATTTTATATAAAAATACCTTGTTTTAGTTTTTTCAAATAAACATTTTCAAAAATATAGAAATGACTTTTAGATGATTTATTTTTATTGTATATTCAGACCGGTTGCATATTCTCAGTCCATTTATTTGTGGCATTGTGTAGATATGAACATACTGCAGGATGATTCTGCTACCAACACCCTAACCACTTGCTCATGACCTTCTCTGAGATAGAAGGCAATAGGAAGAACAGAAGCAGCCAAACCAATGAAAAGGTAGGAGATGGCTGCATGTCAATCGCAGTATGACAAGCACAACCCATTCGTGAATCAGGAAATGTGTCAAGAAGTTTTCAAGAATAGAATTCTTTGCCTTAGAATCCTTTATTATATAGTCTTTATGGTACAGTTATGATAATTAATTGATTATTCAATTAATTATCATAACTGTACCATAAAAACTATATTACAGCCCATCAAGTTGGAAGGAAATTTGCCATAGGAAGGATTGTTCTCAGACCAATTTGTACGGAAAGATTCAAGAAAGAAGCCAGCAAAGCAATCAGAGGTCAATAAGTCTCTAACTCCAAACAGAAAGAAGTACAGTATTCGTTTGAACTTGAGTCGAAACACCAGATCTGGAATTATGGAATCCCGTAGTCTTCACACGTGAATTAGGATTTATTCTGCAAACTGATTTTCGATGGGCTTTCATCTGTGGAAAACATGCAAGTCGCAATAACGCATGTATACCTAGTGATACCCTAAATTTATTAGTTAGGGGAATTTATTTAAAAACAAAGACTAGTTTAACTTATCTAATTTTGAACCTTGCTCAATCGCTAAGACATCGATAAATCTCTTTCCTTTCAGCTTCATTGTTGGAAACAAGAAGTCGCAGAGAGAAAGAACCTAAGAATTGGGGGAGGGACATTAGTTCTTGGCCTGAAATTGTCGAACAGAGAGGGCGACGATAGCATCCTGTTATCTTGAAAAACCACCTGAAGATTTGTGCTTTTGATAAAGTATCTTCTTCAAAGGCTGATAGTTACATTTCATGTATTTCTATAACTGTTTTACAAGCGTGAAACAAAAGGCGATACCAGCTCTGTTCTTTTGAAACACTAATTTCAAAAATCACAGGGCAGGGGGACCTGGCTTTCACTAAAATGCTTCATATGTGTAACATACAAAATATAGAAAACCTTCAAGTTCTTTTATACTGAGATATTCTAGATGTTAATATTAATCTCAAATTTTTTTAAATTTTATTAAAAATTAAAAAAAACCAAAAATTGAGGACGTCTCTTCATATATTCCCAATAAGTTCATAGCTAATACTCTATTATATGCCGCCATTTTAAAACTCAGCAGATTATGGTATGTCATACATGTGTGGATGTCGTAAAAATATTGAGAACAGTTCGTATAGAATATTTTGAAAAAATATTTCTATTTTTATAATGATTCATATTATTATTCTGTATTATCACATTACGCATGATACAGTATACATATGCGTAACAGATTATATACATCTGTATATTATCATTTAATAATACTTTGTTAGTTTATTGTATTTTATTTTAATGATAAAATTTAATACTTTGCTTATTCATTATTCTTTAGTGTTGGAGGATGGAAAAACCACTGTAATAATCCACACTACAGTCGCTCCCCTTGAGATAATAACTACAACAAAAGGTGTTCCTACTTCAGAGCCTTCAGCAGTTTTTGTGTTTGGAGAAAAGACAACGTTTACTGCAAGTGCAGCTAATGAGACCGAATCGGTATCGACTACTGAAAAACCCGACAAATTCACTGTGGCGGTAGAAGAAGAAACATCGACTACTGGAGAAATTACTAGACTGGATACCATCGCTGAAGAAAATGTAACAAGTAAGACAAGTCCTCCGTCTACCGTTATGACATCAGCCACAGAAACTGTAACGAAAGAAACTCTACTTACTACGCTGAAACCTATCGTTGAAAAGGTAACGAGCGAAGTAACAGAGTCATCCATTACTTCAACTTTCCCAGAGAACGAAACTGAAGTCGTAGTCTCTACTACTATAAAGTCATTGGTAGAAAATGTAACAGGAGAAATCACGGAACTGCCTACTGGCCTGAAAGGTCTAGAAGAAACCACACTAACTAGAGAATCTACAAAATTACCAACAACCATAACCCTCTTCCTAGAAAATGTAACTAAAGAGGAAACAGCCGTACCTACTACGCGAACGTCTTTAGAGGAAAATGTGACCAGAGAAGTCACGGAATTACCGACTTCCATAACAACTCTCCCACAGGAGATAACCAGGAAGGTCACAGAACTGTTTACTGCCACATCACCACCCTCCGAGAAAATAACGAAAGTAGTCAAAGCTTTGCCCACTACCCTAGAAGAAAACGTAACCAAGGAAGTTACAGAACTGCCATCTACAATAACACCTTTCGTTGTAAATATAACTGAAGAAATCACAATAGTTCCTACCACCATAATATATCTCCATGAGAATGTAACTAAAGCACCATTACTGCCTACCACCTCAACACTTGTAAGTGAAGAAATCACAAAAGTGCCTACTGCCAAATCGACAATTCCTGAGACAGTGACAGAAGAAGTCACGGTAGTGCCAAGTACTGCAACACAAGTAGATAATATAACCGAAGAAGTCACAGCCTTACCTACCACCACCCTAATACCTCTCGAAGAAAATATAACCGAGGAAGTCGATCTGCATACCACTAGAGAAGCTTTCCCTAAGAATATCACTAAAGAAACTACAGCAGCACTTAGTACACTAACGCAAGTAGAATACACAACTGAAGTCCCAGAATCATCTACTACCATATCAGAAATTTCTGAGAGGATTACTAAAGAGGTTACATCTCCAGAAGAAAATATAACCAGGGAAGTCACAGAATTGCCTACAACCATCTCGTCTCTTCCAGAAAATGTAACTGAAGAAGCCACAGAAGTGCCAACTACCATAATATATGCAAAAGAAAATGCAACTAAAGAAGTCACAGAACTATTTAATACTGTATCATCAACTCCTGAGAGTATAACCAAAGAAATCACTATGTTGCCTACTACCCTTACCCCTCTAGAAGAAAATATAACCAAGGAAGCGGAACTGCCTACTACCCTAACCCCTCTAGAAGAAAATATAACCAAGGAAGTGGAATTGCATACTACACCAGCATTACCACTAAAAAACGTAACTGAATTAGTGACAACAGTGCCTACTACCGAAACACATGCAGAGGAACATGTAACTAAAGAAGTAACAGAATTGTCCACTACCCAATCATCAACCCCTGAAAATCTTACTCAAGAAATAACAGCTTCAGAAGAAAATATAACCAGGGAAGTCACTGAACTGCCTATAACCATAACGTCTCTGGCAGAAAATGTAACTAAAATAACAGCGAGGCCGACTACTCTAACACCATTCGCAAAGAATGTAACCTTGGAAGTTACAGAACTCTCTACTACTTCAACACCATTTGCTGAAAATGCGACCAAAGAAATCACGGATGAATTATTGTCAGAAACAACAACCACAGAAGAACTACTAATAACAACACTGCCATTACTAGAAGAAAAAGAAAGAACAAAAATAAAAGACATACATATTATTACTGAAACACCTTTTTCTCTTGTTGAAACAGAAAAGACAGCTTTACCCGAAGGAACGGAAAAGGAAGTTGTCGACACAGCGATATCTCCTGCATCGACGTCATTAGCAACTGAAAAGGAAGAACTTAAAACAACACCATCTGGTGTCGAAAGCACAATGTTTGTTAAAAAAGAATTAGAAACGGTGAAAGAGGAATTCAATGAAAGCGCCGTTGCTCTAGACGAGTCAACTTCAATACCTTCGGTATCAGAAGAATATACCATTTCTGAGGTGTCAACATCAACTAAGTTAATCCCCGTTTCTGTTGAAGAGGGCGTAAGTGGTGCTGAAGAGAAAACGGTTCATGAAACTCCAATTACTTCTATAGGAACAACACCAACTCCTAAAGCTGAAGAAAGTACTCCATTGGTTTACGCTGAGACATCTCGAGAATATGAAAAGGAAACTTCCACAATTGAAACGGCATCACCAAAACCTACAACTTTCTTACCAAGTTCGGAAAAAACTACTGCCAGTGGATACACTTCGACTATAACAACTCCGAGCGGTACATCCTCCATAGCAGTAGATATTGCAACATTTACAACAGTTAAGACCATAATATCAGAAAAGGAAGAAAAGGAAATATCTATCACTGAAAGCGTTTTTCCTGAAACAGTAACAATAACACCTCCAGTGACTTCGCCAAAGACTGAAGCTACAAGTGCACCCAGTGCTATCAAAGTGACAACGATAGAAGAACAAGAGAAAGAAAATGCCACTGAAATAATAACACACACAACATCGAAGACAGAAGTCGTCACTGAATTCACAAAACCTACTACCACTGCGAAAATTCCTACCCGAGAAGTCACAAAACAAACCACCCAGGAAACTACTGAGACCTCCGCATTATTAAATATTACAGAAAGTGTGATCACGTCTCAAAAACTAGATTTAATAACCAAAGAAGCACTCTCTATAACGGAAGGGACCTTACCACATGAGAAAACTGCAACGACACCTTCTGAAGAAGCAGAAACCAAAACGCAAAGTGCAATAATTGAACACATCACAGAGACTTTTGTTCCAAAGACGGTTTCGCCTACCGAAGCAAAAACTACTACAGAAACTGGCAAAGTTGTCGAAATAACCACAGCTACCGAAGAAACTGTTGTATTAGAAAGTGAAACGTCAACTCCAAAGATAAGTCGTGTAACTGAAACGTTACCAACTACTATTCTAGGTGAACTAACTACTGGAGAACTTCCTGATGAAACTCGAAGGACTCTCCAACCCGTAACAGGTACAAGCCTTCTCCTTTCAACAGAAAAAGAAACTGGCACAGCTTTTGTCAGCCTATCAAACATTACACTACCAGAAACGCAAACAGCTGAAGTATCTATTACCACAAGTGCCAAAACAGGCGTTGACATATCGAAAACAGAGAGTATCACTTTAGTGTCAGTCACTGAAACACCGGCAATAACAACACAAGCAAATATAACCAGAGAAAAAGAACAAATAACAGTAACTACAGAACTGCCAAAAGAGATTACAGTAACCACCGAAAAAAATATCACCACAACTCCCGAGGTTAGTACTCTACTTCCCAGCACGAAAGTGTTCGTTTTCAATACGACTCTAGGAGAAAAATCGACGTTACCAGCAGCCGCTAATTTTACAATAGAAGATATCTTGGCAACGTTGTTTACCACCAAACTAGTACCCGAAGGAGCGACGTCAACAAAATCAACAGTCACAGAAACAACTACAGGTGAGTAACTACGTTAACCAGGCTCACTAAGATTAGAAATTTTAGAAAATAAATATTTCTATTTATATTCTAAATCGTAAATTTCAACTTTAAGAATAAGTTTATCATGTCTCCTAATTTTATTTTTTATTATAGCGTAAAATCCGCATCGTAAACATTATTTTAATATCTAAATATAATTGCAAATAATTTTTATATTAAAAAGTTATAAAACTGTAAACATCCACATAGTATTTTCTTTTGCATTATACATCTGTATAACATTGCCCAATATAAACTTTCCATACGCTTGAAAAACAAGATATCTACTTGATTCATTATCCAGAAGACCTCATTGATCGTAGATTCATTATCCAGAAGACCTAGAAGGTTTAGCACAATTGTTAAATAATACATACAACATGCATACTACTTACAATTCACAGCTGTTTACATGGTAAATTAATGTAATGTAATATATATATATATATATATATATATATATATATATTACAGCCATTGTCAATTCATTGCAGGATGGAGGCCTCCTCAACAAATCATGTTTGAGGGAAATGGACCATAACCTGCCACGCTGGTCCAAGGAAGGTTGGCAGATCGACCTTATTTAGCAGTCAAAGGCTAGAACCCCGGTCTAGTCAAAGAGCGTGTGTTATTACACTCCTACTACTGATCACACGGCTATAATCGTATCTAAGCTACATACGTGTACAACATTTACATTTATACACTAATTAATCTGACTATATAAAATTACTTCAAATTTTTACAGGGCTTAACCATTCCTCTATATAGACTGTGTAGACTGCTTTCTTTTGAAAAAAATGTCTACAAATTTACGAAATTACATGAATTACTGTTTATGCAAAATTAGTTTATTAACATTATTCTCTGTAACACTCTCGACCATCATGTTCAGTTAAACCTGAGATCACAATAATTCGGACATTCAAACATAACATGCGAATTAGAGCCAACTTGTCCACAATGGCATAATTCACTTTCTACCAAATTAAAGTACTTCAACTTTTCCTCGAGTCCATGACCAGTTATTAAAACCATCACATTGGCCTCTAATGCACACCACAGCCTCTCTTCTTAAGATCGGCACTATAGACCTTAGGGATGAATCTGTAAGTGTTCTTCCCTGATATACCTTATCCCACCTATCCTGCTATAGTCTAAAGATACTTTGTGAATTATTATTCCTAGCTACCCTAATGAGTAATGCATGCTCCAACTTTCCCACCTCTATTCCCATTAACGTTATTAAGATTCGTTTCCTTACATTCAAGATTCCCATTAGTCATTAACACCTGCTGGAATCTGCTGCAAGATACAAAACATTTACTGGAAACTTTTAAAATATCTTCACGAACATTTCTGCTATAAAAGGGTCACAAGAATTACTCACTGAGGGGGAACCAAAATACCTCAGGCTGTCCATGTACAGGAACAGGCTAACTCGCCAGTAGGAAGCATCGAAGATAATATTTAACAGCAATTCTCTGATAGAAATATTAAGAAAACAGAAGTAATTTGGGAATAGTGTACTTAGTCTTTCAAATGATGTATGCAAATTCAGTTCGCTGTTTAGAAGCCTTTAATTCTTCGGTTTTGGAAATAGTCTGGGCACTATCTGAAAACCCTTTCCATAGCCATCCATCATTTATATTTCCTGACAACTGAAACCTAAAGGTATTCAAATGTTGTGATGGCAAGCTCGTCCTGCTTCTCATTCATCAACTCTTTCACGAATTTGAGTAGGAAGGGTTTCAGCATACTCTTCTATTTTAAATTAATATTAAAAGATAAGAAATTTGCCAACTAGAATCATCTACATTAAAAATGCAACGAATGCAACTAAAAATATATGAATAATGTACTTGATTTTGTCTATTCACATTCTGATGTGAATAAATCCCACTTGCCAGTGAGTCCAAGCAAGGAACTGTCTAGCAGCAATATAAATTAGCTAACTTTGTAAAATTTCCTTGCTTTCATATTTATGAATTACACTTCACTTACAAGAAAGAAACTGAAAATAAAAATCTACTTCTTAGCTTAGAGACAAGAGTTACTCCTGTTTGTGGCGTTTTTTAATAATTCATATATTATAAAGAAAAGAAGGATTAAATTAATTCCTTCTGTAGCAGAATTATGTTTTGTTAGAGAAAGAAGAAAGTTTTCGTTTCATATTCAAATTTAGGAAATTCTTTATACATTTGGAATTACTTTTGCTTTTACGAGTATTATTTACTTTTAATTATCTCATTTTGATTATATCTGATTTTTCGAACATTAAAACTTTTTCAGACTTTTCACACATAAACAAAAATGGTAAAATCAAATTATTATTTGATTTTATTGTCATTTTTTGGATGTTTGGAAAGCACTATTTACCTCCATTCTTTTTGATAGGCTGCTTCTCTGTACATGGATATAAAATACAGTATTTAAATTGTAGACACATTAAGCACATCTACATCAAACGATTAACCGTAAATTAAAATGTTTCTTAGCTAAATAACTCGAGATTTATTTTTCAAGGAACAGATAATAATAAACCAATAAAACAAAGTAAAACTGACAACGCTGAAAAACGATTGACACGAAAACAATTTGAGTTCAATCGTACAAAGAATACCATATTATAACTATTTGCAGTAAGAAAACAAATACTAATATTAATTTTACATATTTTTGCAGGTTTCCCCACTGAGCCCGATTATGGTTATCCATTCGATGAAGGAGGTAGGTTTTGTCATCACTTATTTAAACATTAAGAATGATAAATTCTGTTATAAAAAGTTAGAAAATAAATTTAAATAAATTAAATTAATAATTACCGTATCATACTCTTCATATTCTTTCAGATGAATGTGGTTTATTTACTTATTTTCTGAAATGAGTTAAATAAGGACGCCTAAAATATTCCTCCCCATTACTATTTCTTAGACACAAACCTAACTGTAGAACTTTAATTATGCGGTTCCTGTTCCCAATGCTATTTAGTTTTGTTTTATACCAAAAATCCATAACTTAACATTTCAAAGTGCCAAAGGAAACATGAAATAATGATTTTCCTGTATCTTTTGGAATCTCTCTTCTAAGATCAGACTACGATATCTATTGACTGGAATTTGTGGGTTGGTCACTCACACACTAGCAAGGTTTTTGTGGATTTATTGGATGATTGTTTTCTACAGCATGTTCGGGAGACAACTACAGGGAGAAATACTATCAATCTGATTATCAGCAGTGATTCTTCATGTATTAAGAATCTGCAGATAAAGGAATCACTAGGTGGCAGTGATCACAGTATGCTGAAGTGGGATTTACTCAAAGAGATAACTACCATCAGGGGTAAAGGGAAGGGTTTCTGCTTTCATAAAGGCGACTACAGTGGTCTGAGACAGTATTTAAATTCTATACGGTGGGACCAACTGATGATGTTACTCACAGAAAATTCAAAATGGGAAGCATTCAAAGAATTTATCTTGGAAGCTACTAGGCTTTACATACCAACTAAGAATATTGTTCGAGGTTTAGGCCTAAATGGATGTCAGATGAACTAATGAGACATATGGCAGAGAAGAAAAATGCATGGGATACATATAAATTAATGGGTGACATGGAACCTGCGACAGATATAAGCTGGTCTGTAACCAAGTCACAAAGGAGATTAGGCAGGCTATGAGAAATTATGAGGCAGATTATGAGAAATCTTTGACAAAGGACGCAAAGAAAAACAACAAAGAGTTCTTTACCTATGTAAACTCTAGAAGGAAAGGGATGAATCAGATTGGTCCACCGGATATTGATGGTTCAACTGTTGATGATCCTGCTCAGGTGGCTAACAAACTAAATGCGTATTTTGCATCTACATTCACACATGAGGAGTTATTCAGGGGAGGGGAATGCCAGAGGTGAATTGAACTCTGGCAGTGAGCTAGATGATTTTGTAATAACTGAGAGTAAAGGGAGGAGAAATTGTTGAAGATAAACATAAAAAAGGCACATGGGGTGGATGGGATCTATCCAGTTATATTAAAGGAGGCAGCAAAGGAAGTAAGCAAACCCTTAGCCATAATTATGAGAGCTTCTTTGGACTCAGCGAGGTACCCATGGACTGGAGACGTGCAAATGTGACCCGAATTCACAAAGGATGATCAAAGGGCGACAAAAGTAATTATAGACCTGTTAGTTTAACTTCTGTTCCAGGAAAACTAATGGAGGCACTGGTTAAAGAAGCACTGCAGGATCATCTAGACAAGACTTCAGTTATAGCTCGGACACAGCATGGTTTTGTTAAGAGAAAGTCTTGCCTGACTAATTTGATTGGATACTATGATGTGGTCACAAAGGAACTGGATGCAGGGAATAACTCTGATATCATATATTTGGATCTTAGAAAGGCTTTTGATACTGTTGCACATGGAAGACTGCTGAACAAATTGGAGCAGTGTTGCATTGGAGGAAAATTGCTGCTATGGATAAAGGAATGGTTGAGTGGGAGAAGACAGAGAGTGGTAATAAATGGACACTGCTCTTCGTGGACTAATGTTATTAGTGGAGTCCCTCAGGGTTTAATGTTGGGTCCATTGTTGTTTTCTGTATTTATAAATGATATTGACGATGGTATATCAGACTTAATGTCCAAGTTTGCAGATGATACGAAGGTTGGCAGGGTTGTTAATGACACTAATGACAGTACACTGCTGCAACAGGATCTAGAAAAGTTGAGAAGATGGGCTGAGAGGTGGCAAATGAAGTTTAACATTGAAAAATGTAAAGTACTACATATGGAAAGCAGTAATCCCATAGTAACGTATCAACTCTGTGGTACTACACTGACAGTGGTAGAGAACGAAAAGGACCTGGGGATAATTGTGCAGACGGTCAGCAAAAGTAGCTCATGGTGTCTTGTCAATGATATACAGGAATTTTTCTAGCAGGGATAAGGAGGTGATTATCCCCTTGCATAAGGCAATGGTCAGGCCACACCTTGAGTACTGTGTACAGGTCTGGAGGCCTCATTTTGAGAATGATGTAGAGCTGTTGGAACGACTACAGAGAAGGGTGACATGATTAGTGAATGGAACAAAGGGTTGCTTAAGTTTTGCAAATTACAGTGTCTGGAGACTAGGCACCTGCGAGGTGATCTGATTGAGGTGTATAAAGCCTTGAATGGGGTGAGCATGCTCAATGCTGATGGGATTCTTCCTCTTGCTCAGAATAATCACCTGAGAGGGCATAAATTCAAATTGAGGAAAGACAGATGTAGGATAGATGTGTGGAAATTTGCCTTTAGCCAGCGGGTGGTTGGTTTGTGGAACAAACTTCCACCCTTTTTTGTGGAGGTTGACAGCCAAAATAAATTTAAGGCTGAGCTGGACAGGTATTTGGAACGAACGGAGGGGTGAAATGGGAGCGTTATTTATTTATTTTTTTTTTTTTTTGGCTGATGCTGCATAAGCTTTCTTGCATCATATGCCTCTACTAATGCTAATGCTAATGCTAATGCTAATGCTATATTTCATATACTTTTCATATGGTTTGGGCCCTCGCAGGTGAACTGCTGTTATAATTACCGTTCTACCGCACCAAGTGGAAAAAGGACTGAGTTTGAATCCTCAATGACATTAGTAGGCATATATGTGCTCAAATCTAAGAAGCAAACAAAAAAGCAACACATTTTTGAAAAAAAAATCAGAAACAAAAACACAATTCTTGGAAACACAATTTCTTTTTGATTCTATAAATAAAGTTTGCGCCCAACTTATTGCAACGTGCAATCTGGTTTTCAGAATCTCTGCATTATATTAGCATTATATTATGCACGAAAGCAAGCTTATACAGAATCAGCAAAAAAAAAAAAAAAAACTTCCCATTTCATCCATCCATTCCCTCCAAACGTTTTTGTCCAGTTCCTCCTTGAATTAATTTAAGCTATCAACTTCCACAACGACAGATGGAAATTTGTTCTATTCTACAACTCTCCTTTCTCAATTTCAGTTTATTCCCCCTCAGGTTCGTAATCTGAGCAAGAGGAAGAATCTCATCAGCAATTGAGCCTGCTCAAACCATTGAAGACCTTATATACCTCAATCAGATCACCTCGCAGGCGCCTAGTCTCCAGACGCTACAATTTGCAGACCTTAAAAGCCTTCTTGGTAAGGGCATCTCCTTTGTTCCCCTCACCAGTCTTGTTGCCTTCCTCTGTACTCGTTCTAGTAGTTCTATTTCCTTCCTAAAATGAGGCCTCCGGACTTTTACGCAGTACTCAAGGTGCGGCCTGACCATTGCCTTATACAAAGGGAAAAACACTTCCTTATTCCTGTTAGTAAAATCCCTGTGTATCATTGACAAAAACCACATGACGTGCTCCGGCAGCCTGTCTGCACTGCTCAGAAAACTTCGTATCTGACTGCACAATTACCCCCAGGTCTTTTTCATTCTCCATTACCCTGAATGTAAAACCACACAATTGATATGCTATTCTGGGGTTACTGCTACCCATACGTAGTACTTTGCATTTGTTAATGTTAGACTTCTGTTGCCACTTTTCAGCCCATCTGTCCAACTTTTCTAGATCCTATTGCAGTAGTATATTATCATTACTGTCATTAACAACCGTGTCAACCTTTGTACCATCTGTAAATTTCGACATTAAGCCTGACGTTCCTTCATCAATATCATTGATAAATATAAAAACAACAATGGGTCCAACCCCGAACCCTGGGGGGGGGGTGCTCCACTAATAACATTAGTCTACGAAGAGCATTAATTACCACTCTCTGTCTTCTCCAACTCAACCTTCCTTTTATCCATTGTATCAACTTGCTCTTAATGGCATACTGCTCCAATTTGTAGTTATCTTCCATATGCAACAGTATCAAAAGCTTATAGATTTAAAAACATTATGGATTTCATTGAAAATGTGTCACAAAGACATCATTTTAATTGAATAATTCTCTAGGTTTGAGAGTAATACTGAAAATGTAGGCAAATAAAGTCAGGTCGAATAGCCAGGTAGTTGAATGTAGCTCCAGCGCCGCATAAGCTGACTGTGGAACAAGTTCTGACTTGCAACATACGTAATAAGTGAAACGAAACTTGTTGTGCAGTCCCTGCTTGCCTCAAATGCGCATATCTGAAAAGGATCAAGGAATTTCAAGTACCACATATATTTTCCTTGACAATAAACTGCTTTCTCCCCTTATTTCTCTATTTTCCTACTGCTTTTTCAACAGAACTAGGTGGCATTGTGTAGAAAGCCAGTGCGAAGTGTATAAATAAAACTGTTTAAAATGACAAATATCATTAAGAATTAATGCAAAACATCTTGTGAATATGATACTCATTGATCATAGGAACTATGGAACTTTGAATATGAGATAGAATAGGGGAGGAAAACTCGTGGCCAAGCATAAACAGTTTCAAAACGTTTCAAAACACGTTTCAAAAGATTAGAAGGAAAAACTGCAACGCTGATTATTAATTTTTATTCATTGTTTTTTTCAGTTTGCTTTTTCGATGGACGAGCTTATCAGTCTGCTGAACAAATTCCACGCTCAGACCCATGTGAGTTTTGCTTTTGTTTCCGCAGCGATATCATCTGCTTACAGCAGACCTGTCCTCCACCAATTCGTGGCTGTTTTCAGACACCCATCCGTGGATTTTGTTGTCCTCGTTTTGAATGCCGTAAGTATAAATGGTTATAACGAAATCAGAATTTTAGTAGTTTATAGATAATTTATGCCTTCTTACAAATTTAAACAAAAAAAACATTCTTTTATTTATCTAAATACATAAATATTCAATTATTAATTAATTATTATTTAATTATGTGGCTTGCTTAACTTATAGATCAAATAAAGGGAATTTAAAAAAAAATTAGGAATCGTTTTTTTTTTTTTTTTTTGTTGTACCACAGACAGCTATTTTCAAAGCAATTGAACTTATGAATACAAACGTGTTACTTTATATTGATAGAATGTTTACACTGCTCTATTGTCATATACAGTATCACTATCATATACTCAACGTTGGCTGATTGGCTGGTTCATTACCGAAGTAAGTTCTGTGGTCAGGAAATATGAATCAGTGATAAACTCATAGGGCTCAGACTTCTTTCCGGGACAGAAGCAGGCATCTATACTAATAAAATATTGAAATGCAAATATGTTGAGCAAGTGCAGGTATTTACTTTCTTTGTTTTTCAACAGCTGTTCATGAAGCTCGTAAAAACTTGTCTACGACAACCACAACAACCGAAAGTCCAACGGGAACAGATGGCATTCCTGAAAAGTCAACGGTTCTTAGTGGTAAGTTTAACAAAGAATTTAAGACTTTTTCCTTCCCTTCTCCATATTTTGAGAGAGAGAGAGAATTTTATTACTTATGAGAAATATAAGTATAACAATTTACCATTCACGGCTACAAGGTCGAGGGGTTTACAGAATTATATCCTAAAATAGAGGTTATATCTAAAAACATAGATGTCATTTTTACTAAAAGAAATTATCGCTCTGATGTCGGTCGCAGTTCCTTCAATAACTTGAGCCCATATTATATATGGATGAACATAAAAAACTTCATATGATAAATTTCTTTAACCTCAGCTAATCATCATGCAACAATACACGAAAAGCGAATTTTATGTAGGGGTCACTTAAAAAACAAAAAATCCTGGCGACAGATTAGATGTATTATTTAATCTGTATTAGATGTATTATTATAGAACTAATAATTGAAGGACATGTTACCAGGAATAACCTAGACACATGGATATTCCACAAAGGATGCTTTACTAGTTAAGGCAAACGTTAAGGTTACCTCCACACAATATCGAATCTGTTTAGAATAGATTTTACTAAAATGTGTTAAAGGTTAAATGAAAACCCAGACTAGCCAATTACTTCTTTGCGAATAGACGAGGCTCATTTCTACAATTACGGACAAACGAAGAGTACATTTAGACAAAGGAAAACTCTTTTGCTTACATTGAAACTCCTTTCCATGATTCGAATTGTACTGCATAGTGCAACTTCTATTGCGATATACATTGCCCTACCATTAATATCCGGACATCCCTCCATGGATGGAGAAACAGGTTCTATGCATGCAACACGTCACAGAACCTGCTATAAATATGGGCACTGGGTTTCGAACAGACATTTGCAAAAGTGGGCATGCAAGATGACACGTTCAACAGAATTACCTCAACAGTTCAACAGAAGTGATCACTTCAACAAATGCTAGACGCCGATTAACATGGTGTAAGGAGCACGAATCCTGGACTGTAGACCAGTGGAAAACAGTCCTATGGACAGATGAGTCGAGGTTCGCATTCTACCAGTCTGATTGCCGTTCCTGGGTGTGGCGAATGCCATGGGAAACAGTTTCTTCCTAATTGTATCCTCCTAAAAATGAAGTTTGGCAGAGGCAGTATCGTGGTATAGAGCTCCTTTCATGGTTTGGCTTAGGCTCATTAGTTGTTATCGACAAAATCATGAATACTGTGCAATATTAGGACATCCTTAACAATTATGTACTTCCAGCATTATGGCAATACTTCGGGGAAGACCCACACCTGTATCAGCAAGACAATGCTTCATGCCATACTGCTCGGGTCGTATTGAGGACATGGGTGTGGAAATTTGGATTGGCCAGCCCAGAGTCATGATCTGAACCCTATCGAGCATCTTTGGGATATATTGGATCGTCGGGTACGAGCACGTCGAGATCGACCAAAGAACAAGGCCTAGTGGGGGAACATATCACCTGACATTTATAAAAAGCTGGCTGAGAGTATGCCGCGAAGATTGAAGGCCATCTTAAAAGCAAAAGGTTTCAGCACAAAATATTAAATGAAACAATAAAAGCCCATTTTTTGCCTAAAGGCAGGTGTCGGATATTAATGGTAGGGCAGTGTATATATACAGTATTTTGATAATGTGGTATCCAAAGTATTGCAGTAACTGAAGGAGACATTCCAAGATGTCATGAGGTATCATTTTGTCTGGATTTGGTGAATGTCGTTAATGACCAAACCGTATTCTAGAAAAGGGTAGAACGCTACTCCATTATTATCGAAATGTAGTTATTCTTCTGAATCAATAATTGTTGGCCGGAATTTCAATATTAAATGGTCTCCGCGAAGATCCGATTTAATTTTCTAAAACTTTTGACTAAGGGACTCATTGAAAGACGGCGTTTACAAAAATGGGCCTTCGAATATATTACAATTGAAACATTGCATTATAAGAGTATTTTTTCAATATTATTCCAGAGAATTTAATAACTCTGAAAATGGTGTTATTCAAACTGTCCATCGTAACATTATAATGAATTTCGCCGCTTTCCACTTGTTTGGGGTGGTGTGATTTCGAAACTCGTCACAGCCTGAAGAATTTCAAAAGGCCCCTTCGGTCAGAGTTGTAGTTAGATCTCTGATGGATGGATTGGCATTTTCCCAGATGAGTTATTACGGTTTTTCAGCCCATAAAATGTTCAAAACATCCCGAGAACACAAGCGATCTACATACATGTCGTACTGTGCCTGTGCTTGATTAGGAGATCAAGTACCAGTTCCGGTATCCCGGTAAAATATATCATTTGCTATACACTGTCCTACCAAAAGTATTCACCACGTTAGGAAAAACACGAGTTTTAATGCACAAATTATAAGGTGTAGATCCACCTTTGGCTGTAATGATAATATCTATTCTCGTGTTGTGCAACAATTTTGACCAGCTCTTTCTAGCAGACAGCAGGAACTCGTGTTCATTTCTCTATCAGTGCAGTAGAATAAGTGCTTCTATTCAGCTATAAAAGAAGAGCGTATTGTGTTCGATCAGGTGTGAACTCTGGGCCAGCCATACGGATTTTGTTTTCCTCAAACCATATTTTTATATTGCCCGCTGTATGGGATGGAGCATGGACGGCCCATTTCCGTAGAGCTGCGAGAGTGTGGGCGCTCTGGCAATTCTGTCCAAGATATCAGTGAATGATTTGGTACCGGTGTTTGGTACAATCAACAATCTGAATCTGAACTACGAGAAGCAGTCGCGATGATCCCACCTCTTGCGAACTTCATCTTCAGACACTAGACGACTTGGACTAACTGACTTGTCGCCCAAGTGGTCCACTATAAACGATGATTCTTTCCACAACGTGGAAGAACAATTGTTGTAGTCACTGTGCTGGCCGGAAGGACCTTTGCAAAGTGCCTCTTTGTTTTGATCAATATGTGTAGTAACATTTCTTTTGGAACTGTGAAAATATTTTGTTTTTCAGCTCTTTTAAATGTACAATCAAGTTTCTTTAGATATACCACGAAGTGAAAGTGATATAAAAACAAGCCTTAAACCAGACAAGTTCAGAATTTCCTTTAGAGAAGCACCCAGGGGGGGAGAAGGCTACTTAGCTTCAGCACCTCCAAAAGATACCCAATTAAAATGAAAATAACAAAACAAAAATAAATTAAATAATTTTCTCGAGGTCAAATCAGTCGCTCTGCCCGTAGCCATCCCAAATAAAAATCTTAGGTATGCTGCTGCACTGCACTCTCTTAGGGGGTTAAGCAATGCCACCATAAAGTGCATGGATCCTAGTGCCATTTTTGCGCCTACTCCATTCCCTTGAATAAATACGAAATACGAATAAATAAAATTACAGTAAATTTATTCTGTTAAATATTATTTACTATTATTGTTAAGACAAATTTCAGGATCATTCGTTATTTACCATATTATTAACATAATTATATTGCATTCCCTAAATCTAGACTGTTATATACGTAAATAAAATTAGAATTAATATTTTATTTGTAGATTTTCATGTCTGATAGAGTAGCATTGATTGGAATTTTCTACCGGATATGGGAATTCACAGCAATTTTAAATTCGGTACACTGTCTAATATAAAACATTGTCTGAATTACATTGAATCAGCACGTTTCAGAGTTGAAGGGGATGGTCATGTTATTTAGTGGGTCTTTTTGTATCGCTTATTCCAACAGAAACTTGTATTTTATACAGTAAAACGACAATCCGATTGTTTATAATGAATTTTGGAATACTGTACACTGATGTTTCATAGCTTTAGTAAATAAACGAAAACAAACACCGAAATAACACGGAGGAACCATGCTAACTTCGCCTAAGATCAGCTAATTATAGCTAACTTATGCATAGCGCGTCAGCTTTATTGTATCCCAAGTGAATAAGCCTTTGAGAGTTCCTCTCATCTATACGTGGATTCGAACTGAGACCTCTGCATACAACTAGTGAAAAACTCGTTATATTATCAAGGTGGGCCATATTAATAACGTCTATTCACAAATATGGATAAACAAAAATTTAAGAGCATGTTTATAATACAGAAGAGACAAAACTTTTAATATGAATAACTTCAAGCTCTTAAATGATGAAATAAATAAAAATTATCAAAACTTTTAATGGCGTTAGATAATAAAAAAGAAAAGAAAGCATACAAATCATTTTGCATGAGCCAAATCGCGTGTATGCTAGCTTTCCTAACTTATGCTGACTTGCCTGATAGTTTCGCATCCCCAGTATTTTATTTTCAAAAGTTAGTACCATACAAAAGAGAAACTGTGCAGTTACAAAGAACCTATTGTGTACAAACAGGCTTTTTATGTTTTTTTTTTATTTCTGAACGTTTAAAAATTCAAACGTTTATGAAAATTCAATCATGAAGAAGTAGAAGGTTGGTTCATCGATTTCGCAGTGCGGCATGCTTTGCGAAGTCGACGAAGAGAATTTTTGCTGTTCCAGAAGATTGCGCGCATCACTTTTCATGCGGAAATTTGTTTGAATTTTTTATTCATTAGGGATCAACGATGCTTCTACTTCATAGATGGCTCATCTCCTCATCTCATTTCCTCATCTCATCTCCTCATCTCATCTCATCTCCTGTAAGAAACAAGTGGCTCTCTGCATTTTTTTGTGCACATGGTCATTTCTAATACATCACCGCACAGTCAATTGGATTAGGTTCATCTAATTTTTCACATAAGTGTTCCATACATATTTAAAATTGTTACAATGTCATATCTAGTTTAAAAATTACGCATTGGAGACGCTACTTTCGATATACCCAGTATTTAAAACGATTCTCCAAATATGTAGAAATACGAAATACACGATAATTTGTATTTGTTTATCTATCCAAAGAGCACTCCTGTAGTTTAGTATAAAACCTTTGCGGATTCACCGAAAATCTGAAAATGTATGCAAGATATTTTGTATCCCGCCTCTTATTTCGTACAATGTTCTAATAATTTCTCTAAATACCAGCAATTACTTCAATTTGTATTTAATAAGAACTGATTAATTTAATAAGGTCCTCTAATTACAAAACAATATTTATTTCTATTTTCATAATATCATTTGTTTTATCTTTCCCATTAGGTTGTGAAATAGGCGGCAACTTCTATCAAGTTGGACAAATGGTAAAGCCAGCCAGTGGACCTTGTATGCAGTGCAAATGTGAATACGGTGGCATGATGAAGTGTGATCCCCAAACGTGCCAACCTCAAGCTCCTCTTCTGCTTAGAATGAATAAAGAGTTCTTCCGAACGCGGTAGAACTGATTTTCTTCAAAGGTGCAAGAAGAAACTGGCTAATCTAATCTCTCTCATGACTCGTTGAAGTTCTGTGTTTGGCTCATAAAGTAGTACTGTTTGAAAAATGATGGGATGCAGAAAATAACTTATTTTTAAGTGACCAATAGGATTTTGAAAGGAGATTAAACTGAAATGAATAAGGATAACCGATAAGCAACCAATAGATTTTGGCATCACTGAACTGTTTTATTTTAAAGAAAGATCTGCTATTTGATCCCCAGTGCCCATGAAATTATAGAGGTAGCACACTATGGAAAAAGAAAGGGAAGAAAACTGGAAATATAACCCAGACAGCAGTTGCGTTAAATATGTTGTACTGTTTTTTTTATTTTTAAAAAAAGCTGTTGAATTTCTTAAGTACAAGAGAAATGCAGTCAGCTTTTCAAGACAACTACATACTTCCTTTGTTTATGACATGTACAAGAAACTGGCATTGTCTTCTTTACTTATGAAACAAATAGAAAAAAAAAGTATTTCTGGTAATGACTGAAAACGGGTGTTATGTGCAGAGGAGGGCCAATAACAAATCCACTATGACACTTCATAATGACAAAAATAGTGGTAATTCACATTTGAAACACCAATGCCAGGGAAGAGCGAATATGTCCAATGCAAAAGGTGATATCCAAACGTTAAACTGCATATGTTCGAAATAATTGTTTAATGCAAATGAAAATGCATATTTTCTCCAAAAAAAAAAACAGGCATGTGTCATTTTACTGTCACTGTTATTAAACACCGGAAAGAGTTAAGATAGTTGATATAATTAAAAAAAGTGCATTGTCAACAAACTATGGAAGATAATATTAATGGCAGTGATTCTCAAATAATTCTTGAGTTTTGGAATGAAACGTAAACAGTGAAGAGCGCAATTTTCAAAACATGAAGGAAAGATTTATAGATTTATAGGGTAATAAAGATGAAAACTATTTTTTAAAGAGAGAAGAGGTCCAAGCCAAAGTCATCAAAAGAAATCCAGAAAGATGATATAAATCAAAATAAGTGTTCAGTTTTTTTTGTAAGTGTCCACTGCTTTCTTTAGAGTAGCCATGTTTAACTTTTGTAATCCTGCTGCTTGTATATTTTATGCACACTCTATTTGCGAACGGTAACGAGTCATGATAAGAGGAGAGAACAAATATCACATACACAATTAAAGACACTCCGACCAAGTTACATCAAGAAAGATATTATATCTTTGAGCTGAACTCGAAAGCCCACATAGTCTTTGCAAGTCCGACTTTTCATGTGCTATCGGACAACAGGATTGCAACGGCAAGAAAAGTCTTATTTATATGTCATCGTTGTGAGCTACTTTTCTGAACGTTGTTGTATATTGTTTTTTTTTATTGTATCATTGCCTGCAGGCGGGAGTGTTTTTGTATGGTAAATGGGGGAACATAGGGCATGTTTTGTGCCAAAATGAAGATGTGAATGAGGACAATTTTAGTCCATTCAAACTTAATATCTTTTACCGTAACAGGAAATCGCGTCTTCAACTTTGTAATAAAGCTTTCCTAGGGAAGATATTTGTTATGGAGAATCTTGCATTGATCTTTGGAAGTGCTCCTCATATTGCATTCAGACTGGATGATATTAAAGTATTCTTCTCTCTCTCTTTCTCTGTTTTTAGTGTGAGCTGAAGAGCCAATCTCAGAATTAGTGTTTACGTAATTTCTTGTTCCTCTTCAAGTAAAGTTTATGATTTCTGCAAGAAACAAGAAAATATTCGAACAATTAGCCAACAAAAATAATAAATTATTAAATGTGCATAATGAGTGGATTAGCACCCAACAAACTTTCTGATACATCGAGTTTCTTTCGAGAGCTATCAGTGAGCTATCGAGAGCTACTTCTTCAAAAAATGGCAACAGTCATTGCTATTTTCAACTGCCTCTTTAACTTAATGACGTACCCTTGTGAATCCTGCTAATAAGTGTTTGCTCAAAGTATTGTATCAGCCTTGAAGAGAAGGGAAACTTTAACAGTCAGAAACGAAGAGAAACAAAAGAACTTCGTACAGCAATCTGAGGAGCATTTTCAAAGACTATCTTTTGTGATGCACAAGAAGTGACTTGTATATTATAGTTGAGTAACGAACTCGTAAGAGAGGAATTGTTACATGAGGAGCGATTAGATGAAAATACGGGCTATGTTCTACTATATTACTTGTTAATTTAACATCAGCTTGTTGGATTGTTATCGCTCCTATTAGTTAACGTTAAAGACCGTCCACTCTTGTCTTTCAAACCATGTAGAATTCCTATGAAAGTGAAAACTATTGTTGCAGAACTTTGCCAAGTTATCTGTTTTGCGACAAATCGCAATAAATTATCATTTTTTGTACTTGTTGTTCTTATTTTTCTTCACACTTTTGTTTCAAATTATTATTACTTGATGTTTTGTTGTTTTTTGTTTACCAAAAAAGATAAGATCATATTAACTAAAGAGTAATTTAAAAAGTGCCTTTGAAGAAGTGGTTCTATTTTAATGGCAAATGAATCCTGCCATTGGGATCATGTACAAATTGTCTCTGTGCAACGTTCAGTTTGTGTGCTTGGTCATTGTACTGGTCATTGTACGATGACTATATGTACCCAAGGCTTTTACTGAAATAATAAATTCAATTCACGTCGTTCAGAAAAGCTTGATTTGGAAATGCACTTTAAAGTTAGCACCCAGCATGTTGGTCCGTCAGTCAGTGTGTGACATGATATGGCATCTTGATAATTAAATATTTTCTTGTTTTATTTTTATATACAGAGTGCACCTGAAAAGCAATGAAACAAAATTCCATAAAAAAGCAAATGTTTAGAAAAGAGATCTATTATGAAAGTCACTCAAACATGGTTGGTCGCATTCCTTTGGATCATTTAGGCAGTATGAAATCGTTTCTCTTTCATGTTCATTTTTAACTTCGGAAAGAAAAAGAAGTCAGCCGGAGCCAAATTTCTGATGGAGGAGAGGAAAAAGAAAAATTTTCACTTTGTGGTTGAGTTGATCAGTTTCAATGATCAACTCAAACACGTGGTTAGCATTTTTTTCTCTCCTCGGAAACTCGAGTTTTTCGTCCAGAAAAATATGGAAATCGACCAGAGAAGACACAATTTACGAGCATATTACACATGGGCAAATGAGTTCGTTCTTAGGTGGCTCTAATATGACAGTTTTTTTTTTATCCCCAAAGTTAAAAATAAAGATGAAAGGGAAACGATTTCATTATCATCCAGTGGATACAAAGGAATGTGATAGACCATCTCAATGAATCCTTACGGGTAGTACAGTGTTTATAATCGCCTTCTTTCCCAAACCAAGTAGAAAAGTCCCCGGTTCGAATCCCCTCAATGACGCCGAGAACTTTTATGGCTTTTTTTCACTCCGTGGTTGAGTTGATCGGTATCAGGCGAAAACAGTAATATTTTCTTACCGAAAACCTGGGTTTATCGTTCAGCAAACCGATCAGAGAGCAATTTATGAACATAATAGTTGTTCTCAGTGTAACTCTAATATGACATTGGTTTTTTTCAGACCATTTCAAGGATATAACTTTGGAAGAATTTTAAGAATTCTTTGATCGATTAAAAGAGAGGTGTAACAAGTTTAAAGTCCCATGGGGAACTATTTTGGGTGATTTTCGTAATAAATCCTTTTTTTGAACATTGGCTTTTTTTTAGAATTTTTGTCTCATTGTTTTCAGACGCAGCGTGTATGTTGTTAGGTTGATTAGCTGTCGCATAAGCTTGATTGATTTTTGAAAATAAATTTCATGGTTATATTATTGCAGCACATATAGAATCGCACACAGCCCTGCCAAAATATTTGAAAATCGGACATTCAGCAAGTGCTTCCTATCGAATCTCAATAAAATAAAGCACGCTGACTTCTTTCGTATAATATGATACCGTCACTTAGCAATGCACGAAAATGAGTTTACCTAAAAATAGATTTGCACATTCTCATTATTAATGCTTTCATATGGAAGCAGCAGGCGCTATCAAAGTTTAGGAAACCCATGATGTTTACGCCTATGCAATGGGAGAGTCCCTGAAGGTAACAGCGGAGATACCAATGTACCAATACAGACTGCGTTAAGGATCTATAACTAGTGGCTATCAACTAAACAAATACGATTGGAAGAAGGTACTGAACGATTGAGGCCGACGATTTTTTGACCGGTGATGTAGGAAAGCATAAAAAGTAATGCTGCATAAAATCCCTGGACATTCAATGATAGACAGGAACAGCCGAGCGCAGGGACTAAGATAGACTGGTCTAAGTAGCTGTATTACAATCTGCAAGCCGTTCCTCAAACTCCATCTCAATGGGACAGATATACATTTACAGTCGAGTTATAACACGTCCGAAAAATTTAGGTTCTTACTATTTACAAACGATAGATCCATGCAGGTATGGAGAAGGCCCAATGGTGAATGGACCGAGCATACATGTATCCTCTGTTCAGGTCTTCGGCTTTGATGGACCAATATTTTCGTGACAGAACTGATCATCTCATTATCCTTTAGGATTTTGTCAACCCTCCGGTGTCCAAAGTGTTGTTAATGATCAGCTTTCTCCTTTGCATTGTTGAAATTTTACCCAGACAGCAATCAGATGTTCCTGGATGATGCTGTGTAGATGGCATGGATTTGACAGGGCAGTTTAAGAGTACTCCGAATGTATGCGGCAGTTTCCTTAGTCTCCACAGTCCTCGGATTTAAACCAAATCGAAACCCTCTCGGATCATTTTAAAAATATCCATCAGAAAGGGAGAACTGCGGATGAATATATAAATTTGCTTATATAAAGCTATATACTTCACATTCCATGGACAGGGAATTTATTTACAACATAAATTTACAAAATTAATACTCTATTCTGTACAGAAGTCAATCTTGGTAATAAATATGACATAACATTATTGAATATTTATTTCTCTTTCGTTATATGGGCAAACCATTGACACTATGCAAAAGATAAGATCATATTTGGAATTAGCCTATCCAAATTCATAAAAGAAACATCAAGAAATGTAGATAAAGAGAACCCTTTTAAAAATTCGTTACACAGAGTATTATTTAAAATAGGGTAGGGAAAGACCAGGTCTTTCCTCTACCCCAGATGTGCCGACAGGTAAATACAAAAGGTTAATGGACCTACGTGCCTTGCAATACATTAATTCCTGAAACTTATAATAAAAAGTTTCAGGAATTAATGTGACATTTCTTAATCGCATCGATTCCTCTTGGAAATGATCAGTCTAAACACAATCTTTGACGCAGGAAAATATTTTTAAAAAGAGGTAAAATGAGCAGATAAGGAAAACGTTTTAACAACCAAATTCAATATTAAGAAAGAGAGAACTTTTCAAGTTTACCTTTCGTTTGGCAAAATATTGGAAAAAAATCTAAAATATCACAATTTCTGAGTTCTGAGTTGGCTGTTTCGGGCGGCAACTAACAGTTAACTCAGAACTGGCAAGGACCAGGGAAATCCGACTGTCTAATTAAAACAATCAGAGTTGTAATCACGGATTGAAATGAAAATCTTTCCTAAACGGAATGCTGATTAATAAAACACATTATTTTCATTAAGTTGTTTGTAAACGAACTGTTATGTTCATGATAAAATGATGTAACAAACCGGTAAGGCGTTTCTGAGCACCCACCGGTAAGGTGGTGCTCAGAAACGCCTTACCGGTAATGAATCGGAGCACCCACCGGTAAGGTGGGTGCTCCGATTCATTACGAGTCCTGTTTGTAACTATGTATTTTTGTACTGCTTGGTTGGGGAATTTTTGGCACAAAAGCTACCTTAAGGATCGAGTTCAGACCTTTAAGAATTCCTGTAGTCATCCATGAGAGTCTAACCCTGACCAGACGGAGGATTTTGTACCTCAAGCTCAAGATCTGGATAATAAATGTCCCTGCTAGTTCAATAAGAAATTAAAATTCAAATCTAAGGAATGATACCGTAGAAACTAAAAAAATAATGGTAACACCATCCTTGAAATCTGCAGACGGTTCTGACTGATAATCAAATCGAAAATCACAAACCCTAGCATAACAGCTATAATAGGCTACGTTTCATCCCCCACCTCCGTGTGAACAAACTCCAACTCGAATTCCGTTTCGAACAGAATTTATAGTTTTTTTTTTCACATCAGTCAGTGGAGAGTGCGCAATCTTTTTATGAGGAGAACCGACTAGAGGAAAAAAAAATGCATTTCACGATATACCTCCACCTCGTGGCCTAAGATTTCTTGGAACTTTTTCTAAAAATCAAATCCATAAAATATGCCCAAACTCAGCTCCTCATGCATGTCATTCCCAAAACTTAATGAAAGACGATCCACATTGCATTAGAGCTATCACCTCTCCTATTTAAATTCGTCACCAAAGACGCAGGACATCGTTAGCGACGAATTGAAAGTCCCCAACATCGAATAAATGTCTATGTAAATTATTTTACAAATAATACGAAAATAAAATCTAAATGCTCAAGGCATTAATATATTGAGCTTAAAATATACTCTAAAATATCGGTGTATTTACACCGATATTTTATAGTGTATTCATAAAGAATCATAGTGAACGCATAATGAAAAATTACATTGTAATATATACGGCATCGATTTAATTGCATCTGATATTGTGACTACCTTCCCAACGAGTCACCATGTATTGCACTACCTCGAATAAGTAACCACAGTAAAGTCACAATGTGAGATACAATTAAATCGATGCCTTTACACGACTTATGTAGTTTTTAATTATGATTTCGCTATGGTGTATTTACACCGATATTTTATAGTATATTTTAAACTCATAATATATTATGCCTTGAGCGTTTAGATTTCATTTTAGTATTATTTCGTACACCTTATGGCATCTCTCATATTGTGGAATTAACTTCACAACTGAGTTGGCATGATAACAACACCACCGGGGTCTAATCAGATCAGGCAATCAGCTGTCCAACACAGCTTTCTCTACTCCATCTGGCTGAAGGGAGAAAACACCTAGAGAAAAAGGCGCTGGTCCCAAAATACATTTGTAATTATAGGTGACTCAAGTGTTAAAAATACGCCCTGGTGGGTAGCACAGTTTGTAGAATCGCTGTCCTCCCCACACCGGGTGAAAAAGACCTGAGTTCGAATCCAGTTGACAACATGAGGAATTTTTATTGGTCTTTTACACAATTTTGCTGAGTTAGTCGTTCTCAGGAGAGGTAGCATGGTTTGTTCTCCCAGAAAATCGAGTTTTTCGTCCCACAAACGTCAAATCGACACAGAACATATGCAGAAGTATTAGATGTAAGTATCACCACTTCAAGCCTCCAATAATGGAGGCAGTGGTGTTGCCATTGACGTTAAAGATCATCTACAACCTAGTACTGCCCGGTGACAGACAGTGGTGGAATTCTACCAGTGTGATGTGAACGCCACACCTCTGCTCTTGCTTATGTTGGTTCACCACTGAGTGAACCTCAGTTGTGAACCAACATAAGAGGAGGAGGATTCACAACTGAGTGAACCACAGTTGTGAATCCTCCTCCTCCTCCTCCAGTTAACCAGGAGCAGTGTTTCACTCCTTACACATTGGTGATACACCTACAGTTACTAATAGTCTTACCAACGTCAAGGTGAAAACATAGGATATGGTTATTGTGGAAACTGAATGTCACAAAAATTCTCTCCCCTTGACTCGTAAATGAAACCTAAGTCCAGTTCCATCAGCGTTTTAGATTCCCAGGTAGTTAGTTCTTCCCTGTTCAGGACGAATGTGACAAGCCTCAAAATTATGTCTGTTACGATATCATATACTGTATCATGATATTAATCATATCATAGAACAATTTATTTTTTAAGAACACTAAAAGTTGATATTGTGATACACATAGGTACTAACGAGTTATGCATGGGTAATTTGAGATTTTATATCGAAATTCTGTAGTGATGTTGAGAAAAAGCCAAGAGCTAGGATTTGACATGAGAGATTGGAATTTTATTCAAGCATGATAGAAAGGAGTGTGTATCCCGAATCTTTTTAATCTATTCTAGCTTGGACAGACTATGCAGAAAGAAAAGTAGGAAAATTTTTTATCTTGGTATGGTCATCACTCGTTAAGAGAAGGATGGGATACACTTGAACAAAAGGAAGAGTATTTGCTGATTCTGTTAAAGCAGAGCTAAGAAAATTTCAGAAAAAAATTAGCTTTAAAAATTAGAAATTTTTACAATTGGCGTCAATAGATAATTAAACAGAAAAAAAAAAGGGAGATCCGATGTTGCTTCTCCCAGAAATGCTCTGCCACAGCAGAGCATTTCTGGGAGAAGCAACATCGGATCTCCCCTGAGGACGCGGTCATAACTGACCGTCCCCATGGGTTCTGGGAACGCAAGTGGCTCGAGAGCTTACAAATCGGTGCATCTAGTCATAATACTATTAACAGGGATAGGGTATGCGTTTACACTCCCTGTTTGAGGCGGTTGTCCTCAGACGTGATGATCGATTTCGTATGGCACGCTCCCGAGCCACTTCTGTTTCCGGTGCGAAAGTGGGAAATGCCGACTATGTGCCTGGTGAATCACGTGTTTGAGTGCCATGGGCCTGTTACTTAAAGTGAATTGTCGGTCAGAATAGATTGCACAGTGTGTAGCAAATGACTAAAAAATTAAACAAAGAAAGATCCATTTCCACCCGAACTATGCAAAGGGAGTTGAAGTTGTTGTTGTTTTAGGGTTTTAGCATCCGTCACTAGGGCCATATTGCTCCATGTATACTATCTGTAAATTGCGTGTGTTCTGTGGTCGATTTTCTTTTCTGTTTACTGGACGAAAAACCTGAGTTTTCGGGACAAAAAAACCATGCTACCCTCGCCTGAGACTGACGAACTCAACCACGTTGCGAAAAACGCCCATAAAAATTTCTCCCGTCATCGACAGGAGTCGAACTCAGGTCTTTTCCACCCGGCGTGGGGAGGACGGCGATTCTACGACCTGTACTACCTACCCACGAGGACTGAGAGTTGAAGAATCTGGATTTGGTAGTCGTGTGCTTATACAAAAACGACTTCTTCCTGTAAAAAAAAAAAAAAAAAAAAGCGATTGTAGTGGTGTTGCCAGCACCAAGATTGGACTGTGGAACAGTGGGAAAAAAAGATCATGTGTTCTGACGAGATTTAAGCTTCTTTGCACCAATCGCATAGTGAAAGTGTAACGAAAACCTCATGAAATCATGACATCCTGTGACATGCTATGTGTATATTTTCCATTTGAAACTATAATTTAAGTAAAATTAAAGATTTAAATATTAAAACTAGTGAATTACCTCCAAAAATATCCCCGTAAAAATTAAACTAAAATTACTAAAATTATCAAAATATATACCGAATAAAACTTTAATTCTGGTGAACTTCTGTCAACAGTTGGAAATGGATACCTATACCTGTCAATGGACACCTATATCTATACCTGCCAATAGAACAATTTGTGAGAACTATTTGTAAGCCATGCCCTCGTGGGAAGCACAGTTGGTAGAATCGCAGTCCTCCCCACCTCAGACAGAGTTAGTCTGTTTGAGACCACAGACCATACGTAATTTACAGATATAATATATACGGCGCAACGTGTCTCTCCTAAGTCGATGATGCACTTAAAAAACAAAAAATTGGAAGACATACACTTTAAAATCGTCAGGGGATGTGGTTTATTCACGACGGTACACCAGACCACATTTTGATGTTCCTGACTTTTCAAATGCGGGTGGATAATAACCGATGGATTGGTCAAAAGAATATCTGGTACAATGACCACCATGATTATCCAATCTTATACTTTTAGATTACAATTTTTTTGGATGCATGAAATACATAGATAATTCTACGCGTATTACTACGTCGGAAGAATCGCTTTTTGGATGTTGCTGAAGCCATTAAGAACAGTTCTGAAACGATAAGACATGTCTGGGAATCGTGGGTTCATCACGCTGAATGCTGTATTGAACAAAAAAGTGTTACTTTTAACACACGATTCAGATGTTTTCCTTGTAGAGGTTCACTTTATTTATGTTTTGTAGTGATTAATGTTCAATATCTCGGAAATAAAAATACGTTTATCTCGGAACTTTTCTCTCATTTTTAGTTGCAGAATATGCTCCTACATTTGTCCCGTGCAATATTGAAACAGATGAGACAAATGAAAAAAGACAAAAAAGACAGTTGGGAAAGATGATCTATCTTAAACCCAAAAAGCGATATGAGGAAAATTTTCGAAACACCCTCTGTATAAGTATGTGTAATATTGACCTCTGTGTCACTATACCGGCTAAGTAGAAAAAAGCGTGGATGGCAATGGGAGACCACTGCATTAACCCATATAAAATCCCCGGGGTTTTTATATGGACCTGCCTTCGGGCAGAGTACTTATCATCAACACATAAAAATTCATCAAGCAATATATTGTACATACTTTCATTGGCTGCCAAGAGATGTCGCACCATTCCTCTTGGAGTATGGATATTCCGTTACGCTCTGTTCTCCTCACATGGATTCATTGATTCTTTCTTTACTAATACCATGCTTGCAGTATATAATTTTAATTTTCAGGAAAACAAACTATGTAATTAGCTTTAGGAACATTTAGAAATTAAAGAAGCAGCAACTCCGATCACAGTATTTGATACAAAAATAATAAACATTGGTATGTCGTTTGTCTAAAATAAAACACAAGGAACCATATTCGATGTCGTGAAGAATTTTTATGACTGTATTTCACAATGTGGCTGAGTTAGTTGGTTTCAGGCGATGGTAAGGTGGCTTTTTCTCCCGAAAACTATGTTTTTGTCCCGCGCACAGATCCACCACAGAACACACGCATTTTACAGACATATTATAAACGGCGCAATATAGCCTTAGTAGTCGATGCGCCTAAAATGCCATAAAACAACAACTGCTACCCCCTCCCACCACACACACACACACACTGTTTTTTTACATAATCAAAACTCAAAGTTTCCTGAAGAAAAACCATGAAATTCTCCCCGAGGCCGATTAACGTGTGCTAATTGGGTAAGATGAAAACAAACTCGTTCCAAAGGAAATCGAAATTAGACATATTTCACACAATACGAAAAACAGCAGTTGTGTCCACAGAAGGAAGGGGCTGAATCACATTGGTCCACTTGATGTCGATGGTTTAACTTTGATAATCTTGCTCAGGTTGCTGACAGGCTGCATAGGCAAATCATCGACATCAAGTGGACCAAGTGGGCTTGTTAAGGGTCGATCTTGTCTGACCAATTTGATATTAGGTACTATGATGCTATAACAAATTAACTGGATGCAAAAAATAATTTTGCGTGTCATATCATACACTTGGATTTCAGGAAAGCTTTTCATACGGTTGCATATAAAAGACTGCTGTACACATTGGATCAGTGTGGCATTAAGGAAAGTTGCTGTTATGGATAAAGGGATGACTGAGTGGAAGAAGATCGATTGGTTATGAATGGTCTTTGCTTCGTGGACTAATGTTATTAGTTGGGTTCCACAGTGTTCGCTGATAGTCCCATTGTTGTTTTCTATATTTATTAATGATACTGCTCAGGATACATCAGGCTTAATGTCTAAGTTTGTAGATGATACAAAGGTTGGCAGGGGTTAATGATAGAAATGAACGTATGCTGGTGCAACAAGATCTTAAAAATTAGGCAGATAGTCTCAGAAATGGAGATTGAAATGTGACACTAACAAATGCGAGTTACTGCATATGGGTAGCAGTAATCCCAGAGTAAGATATATCAACTGTGTGGTACTACACTCAGCGAAGAGGAAAATGAAAAAGACATGGGGGTAATTGGGCAGTCAGCTATGAAATTCTCCGAGCAGTGCAGACAGGCTACCAGGACAGTTCAAGGGTTTTGTCAATGATATACAGTAACTTTTCTAGCAGGGATAAGGAGCTGGTTATCCCTTTGTACAAGGTAATGGTTAGGGTGCATTTTGAGTACTGTATACGGGTTTGAAGGCTTCACTTTAGGAAGGATCTAGAACTACTAGATTCTAGAATGCTGTTCCAAATCTAGAACGGATGCGGAGAAAGGCAACTAGAATGGTGAAAGGAACAAAGGGGTACTTTTACTAAGAAAAGGATTTAGTTCTGCAAATTGCAGCATCTGGAGGCTACGCACCTACGGAGAGATCTCACTGAAGTGTTTAAGGCCTTGAAGAGATTGAGCAGCTGAATTTTGATGGTATTTTTCCTCTTGTTGAGACTACAACATGAGGGGGCATGTATTCAAATTGAATAAGGATGGTTGCACGATAGATATGCGGACGTTTGCCTTCAGCCAGCGGGTGGTTGATTGTTGAAACAAACTTTCATCTGTTGTTGTTGTGGAAGTGGTTTGTTTCAATAAATTAAAGAACTAGGAAAATTCTTGGAGTGTACGGATAGGTGAAGTGTGTAGGTTTTTTTGTTTTTTTTGGCTGATGCTTTATAAGCTTGCTTTCTTTCATCATTTGCGATTACTAAAACTAATAAACTAATACTAGCACTAACGCTCACACTAACATAATACTAGTATTGTACTAATATTCTGCTTGAATTCTCGCATGAAGGTTTACGAGTGTTTAACATGAGTGGAGGGCTGTTTTCCTTTTCACTCTATTACGGAGCATCGGTAATCTCACATGAAAGTTTTTTCCTTCTTTGAATTTCATTATATGAACCGCCCTAAAATGATTAGAAATCTTCTTGAAGCAATCCGGCATTAAAAGCAAGTTTCTACTATAGGTAAAAGGATATTTAAGTGGTAGGAGACAAAGAGTAGAGAATAAATGGCCACTACTCTTCATATACTAATGTTATGAGTGGGCGTTGGATCCCATCCTGTTTTTAATATTTATTAATGACCCTGATGAAGGTATTTCAAGTGAGATGTCTAAGTTTGCGGGCGATACATAGGTGGGCTGCATATTTAATAACATCAATCAAAGTATGCTATCTGAAGAACAGCCACACAAACTAGGTAGATGGACTCAAGGAAGGACACAGACTTCTTGTGGTCGCAGAGAAAAGCAACGAGATTCGTTTGGGGAGAAAAATAATATTCTTATCAAAAAAAAAAAAATTGTGGTTTTGTAAGTTGCAGAGGAGGATAAAAACCTGTCATATTAAGGTTATCTAACAGCTGTGTTATCTGCCCACGTGTAATTATGTCTATAGATTTCATGTATTATATGGTCGATTTGCCTGTTTTGATGGGCAAAAAAAAAACTGGGTTTCTGAGGAAAAACCTTGCTGCTCACTCTAGAGACCGACTAACTCAGCCACGGAATGAAAACGAAACCCATAAAAGTTCCTCACCTCATTCACTGGGTTCGAAGCTGATCCTTTTCCACCCGGTGTGGGAGAGGATGGTAATTATAACCACTGTACTACCTGTGCAGACTCTTTAAAAGCGATAAGTAAACTAAATGCTGATGGCGTTCTTAAGCTTTCTCGGAAACAAACACGAGGGAATATAAATTTTAATTGGAAAATGGTGGTCATGAGTAGATGTGAGGAAATTAACCCTCCTGACGCAAGCACTGTGCATGGGGGAAAACTGAATAAATAAATTAGTCAGAATTAACTGATTGTTGGAATATATTTTCCTATAGCATTATGAAAGTTGAATAGTTCGACTAAATTTTAAGAATGTTTGTGCAAATTATTAGAAGGAACAGATAAACGAAGTTGGCATTGTCTTTGGCTGATGTTGCATAACGTTTACTTCTTTGCATAATTTGGTAATACTAATTCCACTTTTTTCAGTCACATTTTTCTAACAGTGAAATAATATTTCGTAGTGATTTTAATTTTCAAACTCCAGCTGGTTTACATTATCTAGTTATTTGCGACCTAGCTGTCCATAATGACCCAGCTGGAGGAAATTCTTAGTCTGCTATTATTAATGCCATTACATAACTTGTTCATTCTCCACTAGAGTTCTGCACAGCCCTAACCGCACACCTGACGCTATCGATTTTCCTTGTCAACAGCCCTCCAAGGTACACAATAATATTATCTCTCCTCTGACTAATTCAGATTACAACGAAACGTAAGAGTCAGAACAGAGGTAATAATTACGGTTATTGATATGTTATTCAAAAAGTTATACAAATTTAGTACAACTGATGAACAAAATTCAGGATCTTGGTATCCTTTCATTGCCGAATGCTAAAGGAATAATATTCGTCCAAAATATTTATTATTATTATTATTATTATTCTCTTGATAAATAAAATTGTATTGTATTGTATTATTATTATTGTTACTACTACTTATATTAAATTAAACCCGTAAATCGAATTCGTAATAAATTAAATATTGCGTCACTGTTCATAAATTTTGTATAGCGGTAGGAAACTGAATATTCTTAGCAAGTATGGGTTTTTAAGTTTTGAACTTTGGTCTTTAATGCACATAATTCAATTTGCATACCGGTTTCCAGTCATTTGCTGGAGTTCCATTTACTCAAGGATTTCCAATATCCTCCTCTTACTAAGAATACCACAAACAGAAAATATGGAAGCAGAGAAAAAAAATGTGTAAGTTGGGTCTGTCTGTTCATACTACTGGAGACATCATTTGAGGTTAACTTTAAATGTATTCGTCTGCATATGAGGACATTATCAATTTTACAGGATAGTCATTTTATATGGATAAAATTTATATTAATTTATATGGATTATATTTATATCAATTATATTTTGTATAATTCACATGGAATAATATAATATAGTCATTTTATATGGATATGTCTGTACTTTTCAGCTATGCAATCGTGTCATATTCGTGTATATGCAATTCGTGTTTAGATGGCCAGAAGCCGAGTCGGTCACTTGCAAGTGGCAAGCGAGAGTCACGTGACATATTGCAACACCAGTTAAAAGTAGATTATAAAAAGGAAGAGACCGAATGACGGACAGATGGAACATAATGAGACAAGAAAAGCACCTAGATCCTTCACAAAAGGCAAATGGAAGGCAGGAAGAAACAAGACCATTCTTCTCACTATCCGTTTCAGTTGTCGACGTTGCCTGATGATCATTAATAGCCTGCCTTGCTATGGTCTACCATTAATTGTGCCCATGGAAAACAGAGGATATTCTGAATACCTACTGTCTTCCTTTGGTGGACGATATTTCCAACACTTCATTTGGGTGCCATTTGGTGAATAGACATGCTTGCTATTGTGACAACCTACTATCAAACTTAATTTTTATAATTTTTTTTACAACGTGGCCAAGTTAGTTAGTCTCTGGTATGGGTACACGGTTTTGTCGTCAGCAAACTGGGTTTTATTCGTGCAGAAAAAGCATATAGACCACAGGATACACGCAATTTACATATGAAGTACTCAGGGCCGCCGCGACCCTATGTGCCGCCAGTAAGCGAAATCAAATTTTCCGCCCCAAAATATTTGGATTAAAAAATCAAATAGCATTCATTTATTGGAAAAGAAAAGAATTACAAAATATCTCACATATAATATAATGAAACAACGAGCAAAAATAACAACATCATTCTGAAACTTTGGAAATAAAATTTAAATTCTAAATCACAGTAATCGTATTCTATCACAATAATAAAATAAAAGGAAAATTATAATTAAAAAATATATATATACAAATTTATGTTTTCTTGCTTTAAGAAATGCGAATTTATTAATTATTTCATTTATGTTTATTTTTTCCAAAAGGTCATTTTCTATTGAAATTATTGCCAAATTAGAAAGTCCTTGTTGAGACATTGTCGATCGTAAATAATTTTTGATTAATTTTAATTTTGAAAAACTCCGTTCACCTGAGGCAACTGAAACTGGTAAAGTTAGAAATATTCTAACTTGACGAGATAAAAGCTACTGCCTTCTGTAACCACTTTATTTCAAATGTGAATAACCTCTTTCAAGACGAACTTGACTGACTCCGGAGACAATAAAATGAGAGAATCTGCCAAATACTCAATCAGAAACTCTTTTTTTTCTCGCTCCTCTCTCCGATCAAGAGATTTTAGAGGCAGGGAATCAATTGAAAGAAAAGAGAGTCCTTGGCTTTGATGAAATATCTCCGTCTCTACTGAAAAAGGTCCTTAGCCCAATTCTTACGCCACTGAAGTATGTATTCAATCTCTCCTTTCAATCTCGTAAATTCCCTTCTCAATTTAAAAAAGCAATAATCATCCCTGTTCCAAAGGGAAACCGGTGTAACTCCATGAACAACGTTCGCCCAATAGCTCTACTCTCACTTTTTTGCAAAATTATTCGAAAAAATTCTTCCTAGCAGACTCATGTGTTTTCTTGAAGAAAATCAGTTCATCCATCAACAACAGTATGCTTATCTCTCTAAAAGATCCACTGATCTTTCAATTGTTGACTTCTGCTCGAGGATCATTGATAGTCTTGAAAAGGGTGATTATGTTATAGCACTGTTTCTTGACTTATCTAAAGCTTTTGATTGCATAAACCATACTATTCTACTTAACAAACTCAATAACCTTGGCTTGAGAGGAAAAATTAACCTCCTCCTTGAAGACTACCTTACCGATCGGCCGTTTGTCGTTAAGAACAAATCAATCATACTCCGACATCTGTTATTTCTCCATGGGAGTACCTCAAGGCTCACTTCTTGGACCTATCCTATTTGTTCTTTACATCGATGAATTTCTCTCTCTTCTTCCATCTTCTCACTTAATAGCGTATGCCGATAATATTTCCATCCTAATCACAGATAACGACCCTAATGAGCTTCAACTCAAAATCTCTGCCTTGCTTTCTGTGATGCATAATTGGCTTCAAAAGAATCCGCTTATACTGAATCCAGAAAAATCAAAATATATGGTGTTTAGAACGAAAAACAAACCACTAAATATTGATTTAGACGTAACATACAAAGAAAAACAACTTGAAAGGGTGAATGGAACCAAGTTTCTCGGAATCTGGCTAGATGATAAGCTAAGTTGGGTAAAACAAATGATAACCATACGAAAGAAAACTTCGTCATTAGCGGGAATACTCGCTAGGGCCTCTGCCTGGGTGTCTCCTTCTCTTCTCAGACAAGTATTCCTTTCTTTAATTCAGCCGCACCTCACCTATGGAATCATCTCACGGGGTACCACCAGCCAAAAAAACCTTGCGAGAATTAACTCCATTCTCGATCGATGCGTTCGTTCAAATTTGGGCCTTCCCTGGAACGCATCAGTTAGTTCGAGATACAAGGAAGTAAGCTCCTAAGCATCTACCAACTATTGCAGAACGCCGAGGCGATCCTTGTTTACAATGCTATGAAGTCAGCAGACTTCCCCCCTCTCGTCAGATCCTTTTTCATAACAACAGACGAAGAAGAAATATACAATCTAAGAAATGAAGCCAACCTGAAGATTCCGCTTTTCAGAAAAGTTATAGGTCAGAAAAGTATAAAATACAGAGGTGCTAAAAACTGGAACAAACTTCCTGCAAAAATCAAAAATGTCACTTCACTAAATCAATTGAAGAAACTACTAATCGAACACATCACCAGGAATGTCTGATTCAAATTACCTTCCACTCAACTCCTGGATTTTAAAAACACCAACATGGAAATAATGTATAAATGTTAAAGGAAGCAGTTGACAAATAGTTTGTAAATTTCTGTGCATGTATCTCATCATTTTTCTTTTCTCTCCTCATTTAATTGTAAAAATGTTCACAATGATGTTATAAGTAGTGATGCTTTTCGAAGTCTTCTGTAAAGAAATGTACAAATAACTCCAATTTATTTATGTCTTTCCTGTTGAACATTACCTGTACAATTTCAGAACTGTACATTTTTCAATTGTATATTTGTATATTCATCATTTTTTAAGGGAACACTCCCTAAACGTCATTGGCTTATGTGTTCTCCCTCCCTTTTTGCTGTTATCTCCCAAAAAAGTGTAACATAAATTAGGGATAAATAAATTATTATTATTATTATTATGAATTATTTGTTTCGTTCACTGTGTTTAGTTTTTTGTCTAACCTGCTGTTTGCTCACTCTCATAACCCAGAATCTAGAAATTACCGACGTCAGAGGCCCAATTACAATCAGAACTTGTGAAGCTAATAATTTTATCAAGTAGGGAATTTGTTTACGGCGTTGAGTGCGCCTTCACAAGGTTTTAGTGTGCCATATTTGGGTGTGTTTTGCACAGACCTACAAATCTGTGCAGGGCAATATCTGTCGTCGCTCAAATTTACACAGTCCGGGCCAGATGTCCAGATGGCCATTCAGGCGGCCTGCGCTAGATACACACGCTCTGGTTTGACTGCACAAACTTGGCCTGCGAAGGCAAGCCGTAGCGCGTCTGTAGGTACCCTAATGCACACGACATTGGTAGTATTACCGCCAAATTTGGATCTACTAAAACTGCAAATAACAGAGCTTATATCACCAAACTAGCCTTCATGCTAATTATTCAGCCTCAGAACTCAGTCAACATTCGCATTCACATAATAATAACGCTCAAACTGATTCTGCAATAATATTTACAAAACTGAATTCCAGTTATAAACTATTATTAATACACGAAGCTTCAGCCACTGAATGGTTTTCCGACTGAACTTCGCAGGATAACATCCTTAAAACATGTAAAATTTTCCGGCGCGCGCGCGCTAACCATGCACCACTGGAGCTAGAGTTAACCTTTATAACACTCAGAATTTCTTTTCCGATTAAATGAACCAACTGATGATGGAACTGCGAAACTCCAACGTTAGGACTCTTGGGTCTTCTCTTTCTTAGTTTCATAATTGTTAATTTTTATGTATGACAATCCAAGAGGAAAAGAGTGCACTTTTTTTCCCCTCGGGGAATTTTTTCATATTTTTTAATTTCCCATTTTAATTTCTTCATTATATTTTAACCATACGGATTAGGAGGTAAGTTTCGAGATATTTATAAGCAATGCTAAAAAATTGAAATCGTATAAAGAATCGAAGCTAAGAAATATGTTGCACATGGTAACACAAAAAATACTTACCCTGAAAAAAAAATTATAGTACGGCCAGTCCTCGTATAACACGTGTTTACACTACACGAATTCGATCATACACGATTTATAAATAGGGGAACGATGTCGTATATAACACGAAATGAATTCGCTTGTGCACGATTCGCCTTTGTGTTTACAAGAAATGGCAGTCCAATGCGGAATCACCCCAACTGAAAGAAGAGAAGTTTATGAAAATGTATTTATGTTTTTCATACGATTGAAGATTTCAGTGAAGTGGAAACACATTTCACCGTAATAACAAAAACCTACAATTGCAGCTATCGGTATTATCGCAAATGCAATCAGATCGGGTTTACTACTCGTTTATAACAGATTCCAACTGGAAATTGTTTTATGGTAGTGACCTCCAGAAATGTGTTTTAGTAAAATGTGAGCTAGCGTGAAGGATAATAGTGTTTCTGTCTTCGCTGATTTGTTTATCCAGTTGCAACACGCAGGCAGCTTTGATTTTGTGTATCAAGCATGCCTTCTCATTTTTGTCCTTTTTATACTGTAATTGTGTTTCATTCCCTAAAAATGAGTAAAACACTTGAGAAAAGTGTAAAAAGGAAGCGTTCTGGTGAAGATACTACAGATTCAGAGAGAAAAAGAAAAGCAATATCGATAGACTGTCAAAAAATTCTTACCGGGGAAAACTTGTAGGGGCCTCATACAAGTGTTTATGGCTAAAATCACAACGGCCTCCGGCCCACCGGAGTTTTCCCAGTAAGGCCAGCCCGCCTCTATCGATAGAGGTAAAAACGAAATAATGAAACATTTTGAGCGAAATGAAAAAACATGACATTGCGCGTATCGCTAAATAGAAAATTTCGCCTTAAAGAAGTTCGTTAATTAAACAGAGGTCCTACTTGTATATATCAAAAGTTTTTTGGCGCCCTCTTGAACTGCCGCCCGTAAGCGACACTTACCTCGCCTACCTACTTGCGGCGGCCCTGGAAGTACTTAGTGTGCATGAGCTACTGCTGGGCTAACACATAACTTTAAATGATTTTATCAGACTCATTGTGAAGATATTCAAATCCTTTTACATCCGTTGCCGTTCAATCAATCTTTTTTTTAACCCATAGTCCGATTTATTTGTCGTATAACTTTTGTTGTTGTTCTTGTTGAGGTGTTTTAGGTTCATCAGCAATTTAGACCACATTGAGCCACTGCACATTATGTCTCTACAAAGTGTGTTCCTGGATGAAAAAACCCGCAGTAACTCATGGGGTACACCCTACTCCCTTCTCCTGAGATCGGCTGACTAATGCATCGATTGAAGAGAATTTAGAAATTCCTCCAGTCAAACACAGAAATCGAACATAGAGCTCTCCAATAGAGTGACAGGTCGCTAAACCACTATGCTGTCACGGAGGACCATGCAACCTCAGGAATTAACCATTACTTCACAGGGATGAGGTGTCCACAAACTTTATTCTGGAGGATTACAATAAATTTTAGAGGATACTATGCATATAAGCCTATATTCTTTCACTAATCAGAATGTGTGGCTAGTTCAAAAAAGAAGTTAAAATTTACTGATGTTCAGGAAACACTAACCGCATATATGGTTAGTGTTTCGAGCCATACTTCTAAAAATTAGTTATGTAGATTAATATGGTGTTGAAAATGGAAATTCTGCGTTAGTGAAATGGCTGTCGGGAGTTTCAAAATCACTGTCAGAAATGTCTCTGAAGAAAATTCCTTAAAGAAATCTGTGCCATGTCAGAAGTAATTAACGCGATCATGTTGAAGTCTGCAGAGTAATAACCCGACATCTTGATTTGAAGCCTCTAATCAGCATTTACAAACTGACAGGATTACAGTAGTTATCACTGGCTTAATTATTATTTTAAACAGATTAGGTCAGTAGGGAGAAATGACCGACATTCTAAACAACACCCCTCATAGTGGGGCAACGGCCAAATTGTGATATCTACTAACGCAGCGTAATGACCGCAAACATGCGTGTAAAGATGTAATTACATGCTCCACGTGGAAAACTAAGGTCATAAATCATCTACGGTTCGTTTCCAAGGCAATCTAACACGGATTAAAGATAAACGTTTCGTTGGGTACCTGGCGGGAGTACAAGGAATAGATATAGGAGAGAGAGAGAGAGAGAGAGAGAGAGAGAGAGAGAGAGAGAGAGAGAGTAGCAACACCGTTTTTGGTTTCTGCCTTTACATGAACTGAAATTTTCATCAAGTATCACACTCGTTGAATAATACCTAAAATTTGAGTATTTTTGGAGTGAGAAGTAATTTCGAGCGCTTAGTAAAAATACTAAAAATTCTGAGTATTTTTGACATCCTGTAAGGCTTGATCATTAAAAATCATTTCACTTTGTTCTAAATTTCAAAACGTGTTAGTATACATGCGTGAAGCGACTATATCTTTGCCATATCCATCCGTCTGTTCAGTTCTCGTTGGTAGCACAGGTGAAATATTCACTATCCTACTGACACCGGGTGGAAAAGGAGTGAGTTCGAATCCCGTCAATGTCACGAGGAATTTTTATGGGCCTTTTTCACAACGTGGCTGAGTTAGACGGTCTCATGGTCAAGGACGCATGGTTTTGCTCCCGGAAACTCGACTTTTTCGTCCAGCAAACAGAAAATCTACCACGGAACACACGCAATTTGCAAACATAATATATACGGCGTAATATAGTGTAAGTTAATCAATCTTTATTGCACGTAAAGGTACGACACAATGTACCCATCAGATAATAACAAAATAATAACACTGATAAATGTTAATAATAACAATGATTATAACAAAATTGAACCAATAAAGTCCAATCCGGGAACAGATACCATGTGAACCATTTCTCCATACATCTAGATTACAGGAATTCATGGTTCACAAAATAGAGTGAAACAGATCGAGTTTTTCACAGTTCAAAGATAGCTTTTATAGTTCAAATTCGTCCCCTACTGGGTGGGGAGCAGTTCAAAGTTGCTGATGCACCTAAAACCTACAACAACCAACCAAACAACGCTCAAAGTTCCTGATGCATCTAAAACCTACAGCAACCAACCAAACAACGCTCTGTCCGCCATTTACATGTTATAACGTGACTTGTAGTTGACAGATTTTCACGAAATGTTCTAGAAATAGATATAAAAGATTGCGTAAATATGTTGAGCTATCACAAATTTCTTTAAAATCAGGACTAATAGAAATTCAGCAATTATTCTTTCTCTTTTTTTTTTTCATACATAGCACATAAGATTATCCATGTATTGTATATTACAGCTGAAGTACCAGATATTATGTTTGTTACTGTGCACTCATTACAAGAATGAATGGGAAATATGATGGATGCAGAGAAAATCAATTTTTTATTATCAGTTTACCAAATGAATTATTACTATTTTCTTTTTATAACTACAGCTTCGAGAGATATCTAAAATCTAGAGGCCGTGTCATAGAAGGGCACTTTCGATTGTTATTAAAGTTGAGGAAAAAGGAGAGTAAAGTAAAGTATATTACAGAAATGCTGCGAAATTAATTGCAATATTACGATGTGAAGTATGTCTCAATTTGGTCCACGAGGCCCTTATGCTATTAAACTGCAACCAACTTAACTGAGGTGTGCGTTGCTATTTGCTTATTTCTTTAAATCACAGAACCTACGTCAAATACGTGTTGCATATCCGTTTTTATTTATTCACTTCAAATGAACTGAATAAAAAATATCACTTTTGTAATTAGATAATTAATTAATTAATAACTAATTGGTAACAAGACAATTAGTTATTTACCTTTAATTTCTGTTAATCACAGAAAAAGAAAAAATCGATTAATTTAAGAAATAAAAATCAAATGCCCCTGAAATGTAATCATTGTGGACATTACCTAACGTGTTATAACAGTGGGTATATCTTGGTAGTCGCAATTCTTCACTGTTACACATCATATATCGACCTCACTGGTAGCACGTCCACCCACACAGAGTGGAAAGACCTGAGTTTGAATGCCATCAATAAAGTGTGGAATTTCTCCCAGCAAACGTTAAACCAACCGAATAATAGACAATTACACACAGAGTATACTAATGCCCCATAGCCTTAGTAACTTTGGCGCTTAACACCCACCGAACTTCATAATTTATTTTCATAATATCATAGGTTCAGGCCCATTGGTTCATATTAAGGGATTCGTCTATGCTGCAAAAGAGTTAATGTCAATGTTTCATATGGTCAAGGAAAGTTGCTCTCGTCGGTAGCACAGTTGGTAAAATCGCCGTCCTTCCCACAACGGGTGGAAAAGACTTGAATTCGATGATGTGAGGAATTTTTATGGGCCTTTTTCACAACGTGGCTGAGTTACTCGATCTCAGACAAGGACAGCATGGTTTTTTCTCCCGGAAACGCGGGTTTTCCGTCCAGCAAACAGAACATACGCAATTTACAGACAGTATATACGGAGCAATATGGCCTTAGTCGCTAATGCTCCTAAAACCCTACAACAACAACACGGGAAAGTCGAAAATATATTTTTGACTTTAAAAAAATATATATCAGTCAAAAATATATTTTTGACTGATATATTTGATTGTCAATTAATCAGGTGCAAAGAGTTAAACCAATGGTCTATTTATTTTAACACTTGTTCCCATTCTGTATTAGAATATGATCAAGTCTTTCCGATTGCCACTGACTTTAAAACCAAGAAAAGTGACAAAATGACCACAGACATCCTGAATTCTACAACGGTTATACATTCATCTTTTTGATTAAGGGTAATAAATTGTTCATTTTCAATAGAAAAAAAGCACCTTACTTTCATCTTCAATGTAGGACGATAGGCAATTAAAATAATTAAGTTTAACAGATCAATAAACATTTGAATTTTGTTGTGTTGCTTGTTTTACCATATTTTAATTGATGAACAGGAGAATTTTCTGAAGCCTGAAGTACCAGCCCAAAACAATGTTTTTTGGCGCTCTAGGAAAAGCTATATGGTGCCCACAGAAATTAATTTTTTTTTCCTTTCTGATATTTCTTAGAGCAGATCATATACCGATAGAATATTTCTCTCAAAATAATTTTGACAATTTGCAAGGAAGTTTAATACTTGTACTTAGATTAAAAATATCTGTAGAAAACCCAGAAATCAAAACTATGTCACTCGTATGAAATAGGCCTTTATGCGATCGGGGCTCCAGGCGGTGGACTGGATTAAATTTATCTTGAACCGGCCCCGAGTGTACAAGACAAAGTAAAAATCAATCACCCTGCAGTAAACAAAATAATTAATAAAAGTATTGATAAATATTTCACAGATTGTGAAATGAAAGAATATTATTGGCTGAACATAATTATACTGTGTTCACATAAAATTTATTTGATATCCATAATGCGTTATCTGGTTGCTACTGTTATACGACTCTACTTAAGTATGACAGAGGCAAAATTAATGTACGAATGAAGGTGAAAGAATTTTGATCGATTTATTTCAACGGAAAACGAATAGAACAATCAATATATAAGCCAATATATAAGGTGTGTGTTGGGGAGGTGGGAGGGGTATAGTGAAAATATAGAAATTTCAAATTCAAAATACTTTCAGTTATATTTAACAATGTCTTAACACCCTCTTAGTTTAAGTTGTGCCTTGCACAATATTATGTATTTTACTTGGGAATTTTGAGTGCTTAACTGAGAAAAGTCAACGAAATGAGTTGGCAATATTCAATACTACTGTTTGCATAATGCATCAACGCATTGCAATATATCCGAGTCGTAAGAAAATAAACAATTTAAATACACTATAAAAAATAGTCATATATGGTTTGTACTTACAACTTCCCTGATAGATATTTATTTACGACAGCAAACTTGTAAATTATACAGATCATCCTAAAATTTCTATAAATTTGTGGAACATTATGTTCTGATTAATAAATTAAGTCGTCTGTTTACGTATTGAGTAAACAATCTGAAGCGACACCTACTAGATATAATCAATACATTAGAGAATTAAAATTTACTATTATACTGTATAAAAGTAATTCATTGCATCCATGAAATATTGAATAGTATATTTTAAGAGTCTTTTTTTTCTTTCTGTTTTTTTTGCTATGAACTTCAGGTATTAAATCACTGTAAAAATAAAAAGATTTAATTTGTTTAAATGAAAATTACCTGAGAAACTAAATCCGTTTAAAAATTTAATAATCATTAAAATATAGAGACAAACTTGTAACTTCGAAATTATAAAATAGTTAAAGCAATTTTAGATTTTCTAATTTCTTTTTCATTATTTCAATTTCATTGTACCTCATAGCGAACAACATCACCAATGAAATTGATATCATGACGGACTAATAAGTTCTAAAACTAGCTATGATTATCGTGTCTTCTATCTTTAAAAAAAATCCTGTTGGCGATGCTCTGTCTTTTCTTTTCTTCTTGTTTTCGTTCTTTCTTTATTGTGTTTTTTATCATGAAAGCCCCAAACAATAAAGGCATTAGAACCCACAGTACTTAGTACTGTGCATGGGTTGAAGGCAGAGAAGATAAGAGGACAAATGTAAACATTAGACTTGAATTTATGTACATTGCAATTTTCGAGGAATACATGAGGAGGAAGGTTGTTTCAGGAAGCTTCGTAGAGAGATAAGTGAGGAAGAGTAAAAGTTGGTCCTGTGAGCTTGAAGTTGGATAGTGAATGGATGCTGATTGGTCGTGGCATGTGTTCGAACTGGTTTGGAAATGCCGATTCAGAAGAACAGTGCTCGTGGAAGTACCTACAGAAACATAATATCTATGAGAGAGACTATGAAGAGACAGGTCATTAATTAAATTGACTACCCTCTTTTGAATAGAATATAGCTTGAGAGAGAGTTGGGTCATCACCCCTTATGTGGGAACAACATTCCATGGTGGGGTAGACTTGAGACTTCTATTGAATGAGTGAGAGCATAAAAGAAATTCCATTTTTTATGCAGAGTAAACAATAATTGTGAAAAATAAGACAGAACTTGGTTTTAGAAGGATTGAAATTAACTACATTCATTTTCTTCACCCTCATCAGAGAATTATACCTTGAGATTGCCATTTAAGGAATTGGTAATGGATATTCGAAAAGTCAAAGTTGTTTTTACAGGCAAGTTTCTCAAATTGGAAGTTGTTCTATCATCAGCAAAACTAATAGAAGAGCCGTCAACCATTACCGGCTGTGAGCAGTCAGAGAGAAATCTGACTTCTGTATACAACTGCAAAAATAACAGTCGACAAATTGATGAGACCTTTATGCTAAACGCGATTAAACGCTTTTAGAAATGTCAAGAGCAACTGCATGAGTTTCATCAAACTTTTTACTCGAATTTCTCCAAAGGTAGCAATATAAACCAATATATCCCCAGTCGATCGACGCTGACGGAATCCATATTGACGATAAGATGAAAGTTTTCGTTGTGGATTAATATTTGACTGTTGCAAATTTCTCAATTATTTTGGAGTGAATGGCGGTAAGAGCAAAATTGGTATATAACTGGAAAGTTATATACCCAAAAAAGAGTAACTATTTGCTATTATTTTTTTAAGTATTGACGGAATATGAGCAAATTTGAAGAAAAACACCATTGGAATAAGATAGAGGAAAAAAGGCAACACAGAATAGAGGCATGCTCAGGAGAACAGGTTTTAAGAATGAGTGAAAAATAATATCAGCACCTGGAGCTCTGTTGGTTTTGAGAATGAGTAAAGAAATGCCATTAGTATATGGAGCTTTCATGGCGTCATGGTTATTTGGAATTATTCTAACATTATTCTGGCGGAAGACCAAGGGAAGCATTGAGTGGAGTGAATTGGATATGGTAGAAGGTGGTTTGCCTAGATCGTTAATACGCGAGTTGACGAAAAGTAGAATGCCAGTGACTCAGTTTTATTTTTAGCTGAGGATGCAACAGAACCACCAGTTTCTAGCAGAGGCGGGAATATCGATGGACAAAAGTTGCTGCCAATAGCTTTAGCAAGAGACCAGAATGCTCTACTACCATTTGGAAAAGACACAAGTTTTCTACGCTTAGCCTCTTCAAAATCAAATTCGGATTGATTAACCATTGTTTTACAATTCTTGTGAGCATTATGTAGATGGAAAATAAAGTTGGAGATTTGGATACAAGCTAATTACGGTATGTTACATTCATAGTATCGTAAAGGCAGAAAGGTTTTAGGGTGGAATGCGGATAAAGGAGTTCGTCTCTACAAGAATAATTTACGTATGTACTGTAGATTATACAGGGAGACTTCTAAATGCTAGTTTAACTTGGTGATGGTACACGCTGTTGATACAGAACTCTATAAAATGTCTAGCAGTATGTACAATTTCACTGATAGAATCTGAGCAAACATTTCAATCAGGAAAAATAAAACAGTAATCCAATGGAGGAAAAGAAGAATAGAAATCACTTAGGTCATTCCATTTCGCATTCTTTTAATGGAAACAACGCGAGGCCGAGAATGCGAGGAGGGAGAGGTTCCATTGAAGAAACGCCCATCATCAAGGTATAATTTGAGGTGTCTACAGAACAAACATTGACGTACTACGTAAAGTTGTTGGTGAGAAAAAGATTAAGAGTGTTCAGCATGTAGTTTGGATTGTCTAGTATTGAGTAGTAAAGGACAATCTGTGTGAAATCATTAGTAATTGTAAACACCGCGGCACTTCGACCAGCAGGGTCCGTGTAGGCAGAAAATTGAAGAAAGCTAAAATTGTGAACTTTAAAATTATGAAGGAAAATTCTTTCGCTAACAGGAAATCTAGACTGGAGAAAGTCGAGTTTCTAAGGTTGGTTGTTGTAGGCTTTAGGCACATCAGTATCTTAGACCATATTGCCCCATATTTAATGTCTGTAAATTGCGTGTGTCCGATTTGTTGTTTGTTAAAATCGAGTTTAAACTGGATTAAAACCCGAGTTTCTGGGAGAAAAACCCATGCTGTCCTCGCCCGAGACCGACTAACTCAGCCACGTTGCGAAAAAAGACCCATAAAACTTCCTCGTGTCACTAATCGGATGGTATAATCACCCAATGTTAGGGTGACTATGCTACCTATGAGGGCGAGTTTCAAAGAAAGGAAGTCGAAGAGTTAGCATTAGTAGAGGAACATGATGTAAGAAAGCAAGTTTATACAGCATTGGGCAAAAAAAAAATTAAAAAAATCCCATTTCGCTCTAAAACTCTGTCCAGTTCTTCCTTGAATTTATTTAAACTATCAACTTCCACAACGACAGACGGAAGTTTGTTCCAGCAATCAACTACCCGTTGGCTAAAGGCAAATTGCGGAACATCAATTCTACAACCGTCCTTCCTCAATTTGAATTTATGCCCCCTCAGGTTCGTAATCTGAGAAAGAGGAAGAATCCCATCAGCATTGAGCCTGCTCAACCCATTCAACAAGGCCTTATACACCTCAATCAGATCACCTCGCAGGTGCCTAGGTCTCCAGACGCTGCAATTTGCAGAATTTAAGCCTTTCTTGGTGAGTGCAACCCTTCGTTCCCCTCACCAACCTTATTACCCTTCTCTGTACTCCTGATTGGCGGAGTTTCGAGAACGACACGGGAAACGGATTAATTTGACAAAAGGGGATAGAGAGATTTTAAGTTAGAAGAGATGCAAGATTAGAATATTTTTACAAGGAATGTCAGAGTGGACACATGCACAATTACCAGATTCTGATCAAATAATTTAGGAAAAACAACTCTGCTATGGAAATGTCTCAGCATTTCTGAACAAAAACAAATGATATTTTTATATTCAGCTTCCACGCTCGATCACATTTATTTGACTTGTTTATATATGCCTTTTGCGTTACACAATCATAACATAAAGTTATTTTCTCCATATCTTGCACATAGGGTGTATACCCAATGTTAGGAAGAGTCCATCATAATAAAAGGTGAAAGCAGAGAATTTCGTTGTCGCAGAATTAACCGAATTCGAAACTATCGGATTTAACCGAATTCTAAACTATCGGATTTAACCGAAATTCTGTCTACCTGACTCAAAAATGTGACCTAATATCTAGAAGGATGTCTATGGAAGACATCATAGAAAGTAGTGTAATATCGAGATAATTCGCGGTTTTAAGCAAAGCTTGTTTTGCTTAACCATTAACAGGAGCATTAAATAGGCAGTTCCATCCTGTTAGCCTAAAATTTAGGAATAACTTCAGATGAGCGTATTGTTAATCTCAACAGATTAAAAAATAATAGATGAAAATAATAATAATCAGGTTGATCACTGAACCTGAAAAGCTGAAACAGTCATCTGTGTACACGATTCATATATGCAATTGCCATCCGTGTTATTTATGCAGAGTGTTATTAATTCCAAGCATTGCAATTATATGGGTCCTAAATAATTTTATTCAGAGAAATATCCCCATTATCTAATAGAAACATTTTTTTTTTTTGAGACAGGTCTACGAAGGTGTTCAGAAGGTGGAATAATTTACATTTCCTTCTATAATTTATAATAGATGGAGACAATTATTGTAAGAAGATGATTTGGAAGATAACAAGATTTTGATCGAATGATTTAAGATAAACAACTTTTTTTTTGTGGAGATGTCGCAGCATTTCTACACTGAAACAAACGAAACCTTTTCTCTTGATCATTTATTTGGCTTTTAAAAATGACTTTTGCGTAGTAACTCAACCATAACTTAAAGTTATGGTTGAGTTACTACGAACTCTTGAAATCTATATGAAGTTTTTTCCATATAGATTTCAAGAGTTTCCCCCTTTCACCATAAACGTGCTAACTTTTCTTGCTTCCATCTCTCAATTCTGTTTCTTAAAAGTTGACAAATATTTGCAATATTCAAGTTACTCTTCCTTTCCACAAGAGCAATGACCTCCACAAGGGTCTGACTGCATTCTATTAGGAAGCCTCCTACTGTGTTAGGCCTAATTCGCAACATTCCACATAGAAAGCGAAGTAACGCTCCCCTAGTCAACTAGTTCCTCTATAACAGGGAATTACTGCTGAGCTCAGCACTTACTGGACATCATGCTACAGGTAAAGCCTCCTAACTACCCTCCCATTTACTTTCATTGGACTGGTTTAGACGGTGTCTGTCATTGACACTGGCGGCCTTCCAGGTCAATGACTTGGTTGCTTTCAAGGTCTCGTGAGTCACGGAAAGAACACTGCAAGCTATTGCAACCGTTTTATTCTATGAAGTGTAAAGCACATTGTTAAGCAAAGTAATAAACCCAAAATTGTTTTCGCTTAACCATCCCAATGTGGGTATCTGTGCCATGGTCCAAGTGCTCATGCAGTACAAATAGCGTTAAAACGATATCAAGTTTGGTTTGAATATATATTGGAGTATAGCTAATGGCGGGATATGTAAAAAGCTACGCACTCTCGTTAAGAGCTATGGGAGTAGCATTGGCCCTCCCAGTGTCCTCACTTTTATTCAACAGGAGAACCCTTTCCAGTCCAGTGGGAGGGTCGAAGCTGGTGTGTGAATTTATATTCATAACTAGCATACCAGTTTCGCCTACGATTGCATGGGATCTCCCAATCCACATAGTCATAAAAAGACGTCACGACATCTTATTGTACATCCATTTAACAGCAGTTTTTGTTGTGGGTGGTTTTTTTATTTTTTTCATAGCAAGAACTTTATGTGTATTGGGGCTGTAAATTGCTACATTCTACAGTGTGGAAGGAGAGAGAACGTAACAGTTGCCCTTTAAAAATTCTTCCAGTTTTTACTGGAAGAATTTTTAAAGGGCCTCTTCAGTTGAAGATGTAGTTAGCCACTATCAGGAGGAGCTAGTAGGTTGTTATTGTTGTTATTTATTATTGGTTTTATGGCTCATTATGGCGTGAGATGCTGATGAGTTGTAAAACCACCATTAGCAACTTAGTATACTATAAACTAATGAGTCTGACTTTCATGGTTGACAAGATTATGGAGTCTGTGGTTATGGACATGATACAAGACCATGTCGATAAGAATGGAATTTCACTGGACCCTGGCATGAATTTTGAAAGGGTGGGGGGGGGGGTCTCAGCAGAATAATCTCGTGAATTTCTATGACGAGATCACAAAACAGTCAAATGTAAAAATCAAGTTTGGCATTAAGTTATATCTAAACTTTAGTAAAGCATTTGATACGGTCTCTCACGAAAGGTTATTGCATAAAGTGGAGTTAATTTTAATTATAGGGTAGCTCCGTTGGTATATCATGAGCTAAATGAATGATAGGAGGGTACTAAAAATAGGCAATCTTCAGAGAAGAAGAATAAATAAATGAAGTACTCAGGGACCGGTGCTGAAGTCAATGCTCCAAGTTGTCTGTTGTCAAGGGTGATCATACTCTGTATTAAATATTTGAATAATGCCTTAATATAATTGAGCCAAATTAAAGTACAGTAATACTTTTCCGTGAGAGAGAGATTTCAGAGAATTCCATGAAGTAGACCTGTATATTGATATAACTACCTTTTTGTTATCAGGGTTTACTAGCGTTTTCCATCAAAACAGGCTGATGGAACCGTTTTCTTGCTAAATTATACTTAATGGACATTTATGCAGTCAGTACTTTATGCTTATACTTGCCATTTACTCTACTAAACAGAGGTAACATTGGCTGAAATTGTGTTGTCATGTGCCAAACTGACCCGTTTTGTAACCGATACAGTTCCAATCAATTTTCATGTTTCTGACGTCTCACTCTTTTCTTACGATGTCCCATCATCCGTACTGTCTTTATGATATATTGGTGAAGAAACGCCACTTGTTCATTTGGCTATTTTCGAATACAATTTAGCTTGTTAAAAATGGCATATCGAGTATGACGTTAAACGCATCTCTATCCCAACGAATCGCCCTTTCAGCTACAATGGAGGTTACGATCGTAGTCTCAGTATTAGCAGTGGCAAATGATGCAAGAAAATAAGCTTATAAAGTATCAATCTAGCCTCAAATATCATCTACACGGAGGAACTTTTGTGGGCCTCTTTTTCGCACCGTGGCCAGATCAATCGGTCTCATACGAAGATTGCAGAATTTTTTATTCCGTATACTTTTATTTTTTCATTCTACAAAACTGGAAATCAGCCATAAGATAGACACAATTCAGCTTGTTATTCCTCATAGCCTTTGTTTCCTCTGAGCAAAATCAAAAACAGTTAAACCCGGCGAATTTTATTTGAGGAATGTACTATTTTGCCTCGATTTCATAGTCAGGACAATTTTACATGTTCAAATCCCAATCTTGTCTATAATATCAAAGAGCAGGATTTTTTTATTTTTTAAAGAAAATTGCTGAAAATGTTTATAAAAAAACTGCCAATCTTCCTCGTTGAACAATAACATGCACCACACTAATCAGTTAACGAAGTTTCTCAGGTCATTGTAATATACTTCAACTTGTATTCAATACACTAGACCATTAACATGATTACGAATGCGATTATGCTAATAGTTTAGTATGTTGTATGTTGTTGGGTTTAGGCGCATCAGCCATATTGCGTCATATATGTTATGTCTGTAAATTGCAAGCGTTCTACAATCGATTTGCTTCTGTGCTGGACGAAAAAGAACAAATGATGAAAAACCAGAGTTTCTTGGAGAAAATATACTATCCTTCCCCGAGATCAACTAACTCAGCCATGTTGTGAAAAAGCCCATAAATATTCCGCATATCATCGACCGGTTTCGAAGATCTTTTCCATACGGTGTGAAAAGGACACCAATTTTACTACAAGCGAAAGCGTATGGTGAATGTCCTGGATGTATAGTTCCTCAGCGTTTCAGAGTCAAACTAATTGGAGTTAAATGTGATTCATTAAATTTATGTTGCGGAAGTTTATCTACATTTACCTTATTCATAAACTAGTTGGATAAAGACACAAAGCGTAACAAACCAAATTCACACGACAGCTGGCTATAACGACTGGCAGTGGTGACAAAATATCTGTTAGATATTTTTAATGATGCTTTGCATTTCTGTTTTCAACTTTTAATAAGAAACAAAGTAAATTTAATAATTGCAGGGCTTACTATCATTATGCTCTAGGCAGAAAGTATGCATAACAACAAGAACATAATTTCCCAAGTGTCTACAGTTTCTTCCGCTGTCTTCATTTAAGTATTATGCATTCAACCTTAATAAAGTTATCGCACGTTAAGAAAACAAACTGTGAAAAGGGAAATTTCTTTTCAACTAAACAATTTACATAAGGAGAAAACGATAATATAAAATTGTCTATTTAAACATAAAACAAAAAGAAGCGCTGCAAATCATTCACGGAAAATATTCTGTAAATTTTGGGTGCCTGAAGTTTTGAACAGAAGAAAAATACTGAAACGTAAGCTATTTTAATTATTAGATAAAGAGAAGCATTTTAATGTTTCAAAGGGGAAATTTATGCTTTTGGGCAGTTCTGATTGTAGTAATAGAAATACATTAATTACCAAAAAAAAAAGATTGCAATTAAAATTGCGCAGACACAGATGAAAACAAATATCCATACATATTCAAGAAAATGACTCTTTCAAATAGCTGTTCGAAACTAGAGAATCAGTTATTAATAAAAGATGAATTCAGAACGGAGAAAATGCAAATAAAATATTTATTTACAGCGATTTAAAAAGTTCCATTATCGGAAGCGGTCATTTACTTCTTAAATGATAATAGGAAAAGGGTAAACAACTATTAAGTTCACCGTTATTCTGGTTATGACTGTTCCTTCTTCCCAAGAGTGTTCTATAGTAAATATAAATTTTCCTTTTAAAAAAGCGAGAGTGCTTGGATTTTGAAGCATTCTCCGACCACATAACCATTATCCAATTAGTCGTAGAGGTCTTGCATCACCCTATCTTTAATGGGTAATATTTGTGACTGCAGACGAGAAATGATAAATTATTGGAATTCATAATGAACGTAATATTCTTTTTTACTTTTATGAAACCCCCAAACACGAGAGGTATTAGAACCTGTACTACTTAATACCGTGCATGGTTTGAAAGTTGAGAAGATAAAAAAAAAAAAAAAAAGGTAAAGGGCAGCCATTATCAACCCACTGCAGGATGGACGCCTTTTCAACAATTCATGTTGAGGGAAATGGACCATAATCTGCCATGCTGGTCCAGTGAGGGTTGGCAGATCGACCGTATTCAGCAGTCAGGGGCTTGAACCCCGGCCTACTCAAAGAGCGTGTGCTACTGCACTTCCGCTCCTGCCCACTCGGCTACGGAGGCACTGAAAGAAGATACTTATCGACATTACACTTGAACTTCTGTAGATTGTAATTTTCAGGAAATAGGTATGAAGGAAGGGTGTTCCAGAAATCGGAAGTTGAATGAAAAAATGAGGAAGAAGAAAAGTTGATTTTGTGAGTTTGAAGTTGGACAGTAAAAGGATGGTGACTGGTTGCTGCACGTATTCGAACTGCTTTGGAAGAGAGAGCGAAAATTATAGAAGCCAACTCAGAAGAACAGTGGCCTGGAAGTATTTGTAGAAAAGGAATGCAACAGGAACAGAACGTCTATGAGACAGAGTGGGAAGACTCTGTTAAAGATGAGTGAATTAACCTAGCTGCCCTCTTTTCAATGGAATCTAGAAGCCTGAGAGAGGTTTTAGAGGAACTGTCCCAGATGTGGGAACAATGTTCCATGGTAGGACGGATTTTCGATTTGTTTTGAAGAAAAGTGACGCCGAGAGCCAAAGAAAAAGCTCAGTTTTTTAGATGCAGAGGAAGAAATATTTGTAATGTGCTTATGCCAACAGAGATTAGAAGTCAGGGTAATACCCAATAGTGATATATGACCTTGTCTAGAAATCAGAGCGTCATCGAAGATAAGCAGAAGAAACAAGTAGAAGATACAAGCAGAAGAAACAAGTAGAAGATACAAGCAGAAGAAACAAGTAGAATATACAAGCAGGAGAAACCTTTTTGCAAGATATAACACAGGACGGAGTTTTAGAAGAATTGAAATCAACCTAGTTATCTTTTCCCACTGGAGAATTACTGCAGTTCAGCATTTAAGGAATTGGTAGCGGATAATCGAGAAGTTGAAACTGTTTGTGCAGGGCTAGGTTTCTGAAACTGGAAGGTGGAATGCAATGTATTATCATCAGCAAAACTATCGATAGGATTCTCGGCTAATGGAAGAAGGTCATTATACAAGAATTATACAAGAATATACAAAATAAAAACAATGGGAGAAAGAACTGAACCTTGTGGAACACCAGCTTTAATGGAGAAGTTGGAAGACAGAAAGCCCTCTTCCATAACTCTCACTGAGCGGTCAGAGAGAAAGCTGAATACCCAATTACAAAACACAGATGGCTAACCGTAAGATGGAAGCTTATTTAGAAGATCTTTATGCCAAACACGAACAAAAGCCTTTGAAATGTCAAGAACAACTACTTAAGTTTCACCAAAATTCTCCATTGAATTTGTCTATAGATTGGTAATATAAGCAGATCGACATTGCTGGAATCTATACTGGCGATCCTTGATCAAATGGAAAGTTTTTAGATAGTTTAAGAAGAGTTGGCGGTTAATTGATTTCTCCATTACTTTAGAAAGAGTAGAAGTAAGTACAATGGGATGATAATTGGATGGGAGGGATTTTTCACCTTTCTTAGAAACTGGATGGATACGAGCAAATTTCCAAACAGGGGGGAAAATACCTTTGGAATAAGAAAGTGAAAAAGGCGACACAGAACAGGAGTAAGTTCAGGAGCACAGGTTTTGAGAACAATAGGAGAAATATCATCAGGACCTGGAGTTTTCTTAGCATCAAGATTTTTCAAAATCCTTCAGATGCGTATCAAGATTGTTTAAAATCCTTCAGATGCATATAAAGACCTGTTCAAAACCCTTCAGATGCGTATCAAGATTGTTCAAAATCCTTCAGATAAGTATGAAGGAAAAGTGTTTCAGAAAACGGAATGGAAGGGTGTTCTAACCTTTCGACAGACCACAGGAGGCATTGAATGCAGTGTACTGAGACCGGTAGGACGTGGTTTACCAAGATCATCAACACACGAGTTGGAAGAAATGTAGAATGCTAGCAAGTCAACTTTAACCTTAGCTGAGGTGGCAATAGAATCACTTGGTTTTGACAGTGGTGCGAACAAAGATGGGCAAAAGTTGCGGCTAATAAGCTTTGTCAAGCGACTAGAATGCTTGACTACCATTTGGACAAAAAGCAAGTTTTGTACTCTTAGCCTGTTCGAAATCTACTTTCGACTGATTAATAGCTGCTTTACAATTATTGCGAGCTTTGGTGTAGGCAGAAAACGAAGCTGCAGATTTGCATACAAGCAAATTGCGATATGCAACATTCTTATCTTGAACAGCACAGCTTAAGCACATTTATTGGCAAACTTAGGTTTAGATAAATAACGATCTTTTAAGGTGGAATGTAGAAGTGTGGAGCGTTTCATACTTACAAGAATAATTTCACTGACACGATCTGAGCAAACTTTGACATTGGAAGATTTGAAACTTCTTATTTTGAAAATTCGTATAATGCTAAACAACACGACATTAAGAATGTCCGCGAGAGAAAGGCTCCATTGAAGAAGAGACCATCACCAAGTTGTGATCTGAGATGCCTAGAGGACAGTGGCGTAGCTACCATGTAGGCAGGCATGGCAATTGCCTCCAGGCCCAGGCCGTTTAGGGGCCAGGCGTCATTGGCTGTCTCCTGTTTTCGCAATTTTCATTAATTAAGTAGGGGCCCGAACATGTTCTTTGCCTCCGGGCCCGAAAACGTGTAGCTAAAAGAGGACCACTCACTTCGGCCGTGTATTTAGAAGGGTTGGTTTAGAGAAAAAGTTCCACAGTGTTGGCTGCGTGGTTAGGATTGTCTGGTATTAGAGTATGTAAATGAACAATCACGTGGTCATTTGTAATTGTAAAAGCCTCAACATCTCTACCCGCTGTGTCTGTGTGACTAGAAAACGGATGCCATCTGGAAGTTTCAAAGAAAGAGAGGAAGTCAAATAGTTCCAAGTGATTAGTGGAGTTGGGAGAACAATAGACGCAACAGATGAATTTTACAGAACGTGGCAGAGAGATTTTAAACCAGAGAAGATCGAAAACAGGAGATCCCAAATTACCCAGGGCAGGGAATATCAGAACGAACATATGCACAAGTCCCACATTTGAAACGAAAGGAATCATACAGCGAATAATTCGAACAAGTGAGATGGGCAGTGCTTGAATCAACCGATAACTGAGATTCTGTCAAAAAGAGTATATGGGGTTGGGCGACTGTAAGCGGAAATGGACATCACCGAGATTAGACCTGAGACCACATTTATTTATGAAATGAACGGGGAGGTTTACATCTTTTAGCAGATACATTTGTTCTATTACTTTTACAATTCATGGAGTATTCAGAAGTAAGAAAAGGTGGCGAGGATATGCTGTATCAAGTAATGAAATTTTTGGATATGGTGTACACATGGTTCGAATATACCCAGATCCTTGACATAATGTGGCCGGGACAATGCCCCCGCATATACACTACTCGGACTTCCTTCATCACTGTCTGGCAGAGTAGAGGCAGCGAGATTATACACTAGCTGATTTGGAAGTCTCCCAGATAGTTACCAATAGGTTCGGTCCAGGGGACTATCGAGCGGCACCCCTACGAACACTGTTTTAGAGCCGTTCCCTTGAAATGTAAGAATCTAGTCATGATGTCCATCATAACCTCAAACGACATCAATCATGCCACATGATGGAAGAGATTGGGGGATTTGCCAGAGCTTTTCTCTGGAAACCAAACATGGGTTCAGCCACTTCAAGCCTCCAATAAGCAAAGTGGTGGTATTGCACCACTTTGCTTATTGTTGATGAAAATCATCTTCCACCTAGTATTGCCTGGTAACACAGATGGGTAGCATTCCTCCGTGTGATGTGAGCACCACACCTTGACCACTTCTTACGTTGGTTCACACCTGGGTTGTCACTTCCAGTATTTCAGGAGTTGCACATGTAGTTTATACCCAGCTTTATTAACAGTCTCTCCATCGTGAAGGTTCAAGCAGAGGATTTGGCAGTCACAGACAGATCGGATTTCGTCGAAATTAGGTCTACATGAGTTGAGTGTCATCCGAATATCAGATCCATCAATGTTTTAGACTCCTGGCAAGCCCAGCTTGACATACTTAAGATAATGTCTGTGACAGCCTCCAGGACAAAATTAATGCCTTTAGAAAAATGTACGAGTATATAAATGTAAAGAAGTCTTCATGCTTAAAAAACGACAATATAGTGTTATTTTATGGACTTGATTGCTTGGTTTCTTCATTCTTTTTACATTCTAAACAATTACCCATGAAAATGTATATTGAGTTGCTGAAATTAAAATGGACAGCATTATCACTTCAACTCTTAAGTCTGCTGCTAGCAGTGACTACGATTTGCAATTCTTCCTTTCCACGTGGAAAAGGCCTGTATTCGAATCCATAAGTAAGAAAATTTTCTGGACTGACGTCTTTTCACCCCCTTGACAACTTAAACAGTCTCGAATGAAAGTTGCATGATTCTGTTTCCTGCCTCCAACACAACTTATTGAGGAATGAAAAAACAGCTGTTTTTTTCATTCCTCAATACAGACAAACCTACTAGGGAATAAACGTAATTTATAGACTTTATAATGATGACTCATGTGATCTGATATGAGTTAGCATTGGGAAGGCATTCACCATTGATATAATTACCAATGGGCCAACGGTGAGCGGACCTGTATCATCAAAACATCTGGGACGAATCAAAAAGAGATTTGAGTGGTCATCCATCGCACCAACATCTTCTAAATTATAAAAAAAGTGAATCAAAAGAAGTGTACCTGTGAAAATGTATGACAGATATGAAATTGGCCTGAGTGAATTTAGAGTGTGTTGTTCTAACAGGCCCCCAAATTGGACTGCAGTGGGGAACCTACCAGAAAATCCCCCTGCCCTGCTGACATCAGGTCCCCTCTTCTGAGGCACAACGTGAGATTTGCTGATACTGGCTTCAGCTGGTCGGGCTGGTGTGGGATTACTAACAGAGAAGCATGCATGTCTAAAGTGTGATCTCTTTCCCCCCACATAGGGCCCCTGGCCCCTATGACTTTACTTCCCTACGATCTTCCTCTCCCTTCCCCAACTTTTCCGCCAAGTGGACGCTACACCACAAATCTTTTTCTATTCTAAACAGTCTCTCCTTGTGGAGGATGGGCTCCTTCCACAGGGGTGCTCCTCTATTCCTTTAACTTTTTCTTTCCAGGTGGAAAGTTTTCCTATCATTCACCTTCTTATCTTCATCTTCATCTGTTCCGCTCCTACTCATATGTCTCCCCGACTCCCTTTTCCACTTTGAAAAAGGGAGCCGACACCGGACGTGCCTCCCCGTGGCAGAGGGTGGACAACATGATGCCCCACTAGGGATCTAACGCGGAGCTGTGGGGCCCTGGTGTCGCTTGACAATCAACACTATTCACTACGTCTTAAATTATAATTTTTCTGCTAAAAAAGGGTAAAAATATTTCCCTCCAAAAGTGTCGTGAAATTAACTGTACGTTTTATTGACATCTGACTCTTAAACAGTAGTACATTCTTTTAATATCCCAATTGGTTACATAAGGTATATCGTGGACGAAGGTTTTCTTGTTACAGTCGTATAGGGACCGCAAATATTATACATTTTGTAAAACAGATATATTCAAAATGAAATTTAGAAATACTCCACATTTTACGAAGAATTTCCCGGCACTTCAGATCAGTTGGTGGGACCAGAAAACATGCAAATTGGCAATGCACGTATTGCGTTATATTTCAGGTATTTTTTATTATCAAATAATGTACTTCAGGGATTAAAAATTTCTATATTGCATTCAAGAATTGTTTACCAAAACACAACACGCAATAAGGCTGTGAGGTGGAATTTCTGTAGCAGCTCTCAACCTTTTTCTTATCAAGTGAGTGATGCTCACATGTATATGTCTGAAACGTAGTTCAGAGAACTGTTTCGCCATTTACATAAGGAGATATAACTCGAAATTTTATGTAAAGAAGTCGAATTTCTACGTGTATAATTAATAAGTTTGAGATAACCTTAGCAAATCTCTTTGAAACACCTATGGCGACCAAATTTCATGAAAATTATCCACTAGGAATGTCGTGTCTGTGACAGCCTCCAGGACAAAATATCTGTGACATCCTCCAGGACAAAATGTCTGTGACAACCTCCAGATGTTTGGGGCGCTTATCACTCCTGTGAACATTTTTACTGTAATCATTAAACGCCCGCTGCCAATTAACTTTGGGAGCCTGGATACATTGATACATGCAGATGGACAAAAAAGTCATATTAGAGATATACGACAACAACCTCATTAATCCACGTGAATTATGACCATAAATTGAGTGTGTTCTCTGATTGGTTTGACTGTTTTGCTTGTCGAAAAAACGAGAGTTGTCGGGAGGAAAAACCTTGCTTCTTTGCCTGAGACCGACTAACTCAGAAAGGAATGAAAAATACCCGAAAACGTTCCTGATGTCGTCGAACATAGGACTTTATTACCCAGTGTGGAGGGAGAGGACCGTGATTATAACCACTGTACCACCCGCAAGGACACATGTGAATCGAAAATTAATTAAAAATATATATTTCATATTAGGGTTATCTGAGAGAACAAGTTCTTCAGCCCATGTGTAATATATCCGAAAAATCAGGGATTCCGGGAAAGAAAAACCTTGCCCTTCTTGCATAAGACCGACTAAATGTGCCATAGAGTGAAGAAAGTAAGAAAGTGCATAAAGCTTTCTCGCGTCATTGACAGGTTTCGAACTCGAGCCTTTTCCACCCAGTATGGAGAGGATGGCGATTCTAATCACTCTGTTACAGGAGAGGACACATGAAGACGATGGACGGATGGACATGATGAAGATAATGTGCGCTTTAGACATATACGAACTCTCCTAATAATTACCTTTACCCTTAAATGCCTCATTACTTGTGATATATACTGCTCAATTTACTCATCCCAGTGTTTGAAGAAGAGTTTCCTGTTGCAAATTATATTTCAACGTTCGTCCCTCCTGAAATCAATGAAACAAATTAAAGCAGAAAGAGTACGACGCCCATACATCCTACAGCTTAAAAAGCCAAGCTATACCTTCAAAAATGCCCTTCTTTTGACTCTTTAATAACTGTGTTTTATATATTTTTGAACCACTTTTAAATTTGCCTAGTTTATATTTCGCGCTCTAAGAAAGACTGCACGAAAGAGAACATAACAAAAAATAACTCAACTGTTCTGTAATGAATCTGCTGGACGAAAATATGACGTCTGTAAATAAATACATAAATAAATAAAATAAAACTTCTTAATTGCTGCTAAGTACTAGAAATAATAATTCTCATCACGGCAATATAAATTATGTAATGTAAATTAATGTAAAACTCCTGGCCATTATGGCCAGGAGTTTTACATTAAGGAATAGTTTTACATTAAGGAACGACACGTGTGATTAAATTGCTAAATGAATAGTAACATGGGAAATTAAAAGCTACACAAAATTAAAACATATAAAAATGAAATTATAATAAATAGGAAAATATAAAGAGAAACAGAAATGAACATCGTAACAAAATTTGGAAGAATTTATTCCACTTCAACAGATGCGATCCACTCTAGGAGAATGCGACGGTATTTGTAGTCGGTGGACATTTAATGCTGGTTAATTCCAAGACGGAGCAGTGCCTGAAATTTGAGGAGTGTCTGGGTAGGCAGGAAGCAATTAGTATTAGTATTACTATTAGTAATGGCCGCATGGTGCAAGAAAGCCTATGGCTTATGCTGCACCAGCCAAAAAAAAAAAAAAAAAACCCGAATAAAACAATGATAAAAAAGAAAAAATAATAATAAATAATAATAATTAATAAAAGAAAAGGAAATTAAACCAATCATCCTATGCGCTTCCCTCACCCGAAGGTACTATCCGGATGACCTTTGAATTTCCCCAAACTGTCAGCCTCTACCACCCATGTAGGCATCTTATTCCAATAATTTATAACTCGCTGGCTAAAATAAAACTTTCTGCAGTCCAATCTAAACATTTCCCCCGTAACTTGAATTTATGTCCCTTAGTTCTAGCATCATTTATAACCTTGAAAATTTCGTCCTCATTCATTTTACTGATGCCTCTCAGAGCCTTAAACACCTCAATCAAATCTCCTATAAGGTGTCTAGTTTCCAAACTCTGCAACCCACATATTCGAAGTCTTTCTTCATAAGGACGCCCTTTTGCCGATCTCACCAGGCAAGTTACCCGTATTTGAAAGTTACCCGTATTTCAAGAAGCTCGATGTCTTTCTTTAGGTGCGGTCTCCATACATGAACACAGTATTCCAAGTGTGGTCTAACAAAAGCCTCATATAATGAGATTATCACGTCCCTATCTCTACTTGCAAAAGTTCGATAGATCATCGATAGGACACCATGGGCCTTCCTTGCAACCTGTTTACAATGCTCAGAGAATTTCATGTCTGACCGTATCGTAACACCCAAGTCCCTTTCCTCCAGTACTGGGTTTAGTTGAACTCCACCAAGTGAATAAGTTATTTTGGGATTACTGTTTCCCAGGTGTAATACCTTACACTTTGTTGGATTAAAGCATAGCTGTCATTTTTCTGACCATTCCTGAAGTCCATCTAGGTCTCTCTGAAGAAGCTCAGCTTGACAGCGATCATTAACTACTCTACCAATTTTAACATCATCTGCAAATTTAGACATCACGTCTTCTATCCCTTCATCGATGTCGTTTATGAAAATTAAAAACAACAGTGGTCCTAATACTGATCCTTGGGGAACCTCACTTCTTACATCAAACCAATCTGAGGAACAGCCATTTATCACAACCCTCTGCCTCCTGCCCTCAAGCTATCCTGCTATCTATCTAAGGATTTTCCCAGTGATTCCAACCTGTTCCAGCTTATAAAGCAACCGCTCATGTGGGACTCAGTCAAAAGCTTTGCTGAAATCTAAATAAACAATGTCGAATTTATTCCCTAAATTCAGCTCGTGAGTGACCCTTTCAAAATAGCGAACCAAATTTGTTAAACATGATTTTCCCTTTACAAAACCATGCTGAGTATCCTTGAGAATTTCAATTCGATCCAAATGATTCTGAATTCCACCCTTGATCATTGCCTCCATGATTTCCCTACCATTGAAGTCAGAATGACAGGTCGATAATTTCCCACTTCACTCTTAGGGCCACCCTTATGTATGGGAGATACATTTGCACTTTTCCAATCCAAGGGAATCTGCTCGGAGTCTAGTGATGCTCGCATAAATAGCCTCAGTGGTTCAATGCACTCACTTGCCGCCTCCCTTAAGATTATAGGGTATATTCCATCAACTCCAGGAGTCTTACTGGCCTGTAGGCTCCAAAGTTTTTTCATTAAATAATCTTGCGAAATTTCAATATCATTAATTACATATTATTGTCAAGAATTGTCATTAATTACATATTATTGTCTGAAGAAGCTCAGCTTGACAGATTACTGTCAAGCTGAGCTTCTTCAGAGAGACCTAGATAGACTTCAAGAATGGTCAGAAAAATGGCAGCTGTGCTTTAATCCAACAAAGTGTAAGGTATTACACCTGGGAAACAGTAATCCCAAAATAACTTATTCACTTGGTGGAGTTCAACTAAACCCAGTACTGGAGGAAAGGGACTTGGGTGTTACGATACGGTCAGACATGAAATTCTCTGAGCATTGTAAACAGGTTGCAAGGAAGGCCCATGGTGTCCTATCGATGATCTATCGAACTTTTGCAAGTAGAGATAGGGACGTGATAATCCCATTATATAAGGCCTATGTTAGACCACACTTGGAATACTGTGTTCAAGTATGGAGACCGCACCTAAAGAAAGACATCGAGCTTCTTGAAAGGGTGCAAAGAAGGGTAACTCTCCTGGTGAGATCGGCAAAAGGGCGTCCTTATGAAGAAAGACTTCGAATATGTGGGTTGCAGAGTTTGGAAACCAGACACCTTAGAGGAGATTTGATTGAGGTGTTTAAGGCTCTGAGAGGCATCAGTAAAATGAATGAGGACAAAATTTTCAAGATTATAAATGATGCTAGAACTAGGGGACATAAATTCAAGTTACGTGGGGAAATGTTTAGATTGGACTGCAGGAAGTTTTATTTTAGCCAGCGAGTTATAAATTACTGGAATAAGTTGCCTTCATGGGTGGTAGAGGCCGACAGTTTGGGGAAATTCAAAGGTCATCTGGATAGTACTTTCGGGTAAGGGAAGCGCATAGGATGATAGGATTAATTTCCTTTTTATTTATTTTTTATTTCATTTTATTATTTTTATTTATTTATTAATTATTATTATTTATTTATTTAATTTTTGTTTTTATCATTGTTTTGTTCGGATTTTTTTTTTTTTTTTTTTTTTTGGCTGGTGCAGCATAAGCCATAGGCTTTCTTGCACCATACGGCCGTTACTAATACTAATACTAATATTTTTTAACTTCGCTCCCACAATTTCCTATTGACACAAAAGGTTTTTCATCTGTAAATATCGATGCAAAATAACTGTTGAGTTCATCTGCAACGGCAGCTGGTGTATTTAATACTATCCCCTTTCCCTTACGTACAGGTCCGATCTGGTTTGTCCTGATCTTCTTGGTATTTATATATGCGAAGAATTTCTTATCCCCCCTCTTTGCTATGTTTGCTAGCGATTTCTCATAAACTGCCTTTGCCTGTCGAACCTTTTCTGTGACTCTATTACATCTTGTAACTGTTATAAGCTTCAGTACTTTTTATTGCTCTGTAACCTTTCGATGCCACCTTTTTCTGCTCAAGTAATGTTGTTGTTGTTGTTGTTGTTGGTTTGGTTTTATTGGCGCATTAGCTACTAAGGCTATAATGCGCCAAGACCATGTCATTTATAAAAAAGTTCTCAAGTAATGTGGCAACTTCACTATTCATCCAACTTGGAACCCTCCTCGTGGACTATTATAATTACAAAGTTTAAGACGGTTGTATTAAGGATTAGTGTGGGTTCAAACCTCAAGGACGGCGGAGGATTGTGCCACTGATAGAAATCCTAGATGTTTGGGGCGTTTATCACTCCTGTGAACATTTGTTCTGTAGTCATCAAACGCCTGCTGTCAATTAACTTTGGGAGGCTGGGTGCATTTAGCTGCTCAGCCATGTCAGTTGTTCTCAATTGAGGAGGTCGGCGATGCTTATTTGTGACCCATTAGAGCGTCCAGTATTCACACGCGAACACCAGTTTTTGAAGTGAGGGCGACGCAGGTGCCCAAATTTCAGCAGCGTATAAAATAACCGGATAAACAGTGGTTTGAAGATATCTAGTAGTGGTTGCAGCATCGTTGGAATAAGCGTTGCTTCGCTCTCCACCGTAGGGTGATAAATCGCTTCCGGAGTATTCTGTGTGTGCATCGAATCTCAGCTGCGGATCAAAATTGACACCAAGGTCCTTATAGCAGGTAACCACTGGGATGAGAGTGCCAGAAACTGATGGCTGAATTACTGTTGGTTGCTGTTTCAATGAGTAAATTATTATTGCAGATTTTGAAGGGTTAAGGTTTAACCCAAACTTCTTCAAGTAAGTTGAAAGAGGGGTCAAGTTCTCTGTGATTGAAGACGCAATTGTCTTTGGGTTTGCAGACGGTGGGATTAAGGTAAGGAACTTTGTATCATCGGCATATATTAGAGCATCATCACGGGGACACATTAAAGGAATTTGAATGGCTGAGAAATGGAGGCCAGACAGGACGCCACCTTGTCGGAATCCTGCATTGATTTTCCTTGTAAAGTGGGTCTTCTTCATTGTGAGGTGGACACTTCTATTCCTCAATAAAGCGGTGAGGAAAGCTAGTAGGTCGTCATTAATCTTGAAGAAAGATTGCAGAAGACTGAGAAGGGCTGTGATGTCTAAGCTGTCAAAAGTAGCTTCAATATCGGCATACAAAATAGCTAACTTGGATTTAGTTTCGAAAGCCTGAAGAATTGATGTCTGTGCCGGCATGAGATGTGCTATGGTGGCTCTATTTGCGACGGCGAAATGGAACTGTTTCGGTTTCTGTGGAAACAGCTGTTTGTTTAATACTGGAAGGAGTTTGAGGAGGGTGGAAGAAGTTGATATTGGTCTGAAATCTTTTGGGCTTGTTGGCATTTGAACCTTACATAGAGTATTCATTCCATTGAGCAGGGAAATCTCGTGTGAAAAGAACTGAGTTGTAGATTGGGAGCAATGCATCTAGGATGAAGGGGCTAAGACGCTAATTATGAAATGAGGTATCTTATCGCGGCCTGCTGTACTAGATGGACGCAGGGAATTTATAGCATTTATCAGTTGCTGTCTGGTGATAGAAATTATGGAGAGGTCATCAGTAGGAGAAAATTGAGAGTGTTAAGAGAGGAATTTCTGCAGAAGCGGAATTGGCTTCGAATCTTGTAATGTAATCCATCCAGTTATCTAGAATTCTAGATCAAGATTTGAATTAATGACACTGTGTCTGGATGAGTATGGCACTTTTCCTTTAAACAAGGTAGCATTGGTGTATCTCTTTATGGCTGGTGCCTTGGGTCGGTTAAAAGTAGTTCTTGTTCTGGAATATAGAATCCGATCTTGTGTTGTGCCAGAGATTTTCCATTGCCTGTGAAGGTACTGCTTATTGTGGAAACTGTGCGCTAAATCTTTCGTCCACCAGGCTCTAGTCCTTGGAAAAATGTGTACGATTTTGGCTGACGCATAGAGGGTGACTGTATTTATCCATCTTGTGATTAGATCAACTGTGAGAATTGGGTCACATCCATAAAGCACATGCCGTGGAATACACTTTGTTGCCTCAAGGCACTTTTTAGGATCAAGAAAAGTCGGAGAAAATATGATTTTCTTTACCATAGTATCATGGCAATTGAAGCTGGGTATAGGCAGTACAAGAAGTAATGCAATTCGGTCTTGATCTGATTTGAAGGACGTTTCTGGTGGAATGTCGACTCTGCAAAAACCAGAACACAGAATCAGGTCGAGACGATTAGTGCCTCTGGTTGGTTTCTCGTTGATAACCGTGGCAGAGATTGTTCATTAGTCGCTGAAAGAGCGGGCTCAGATGCGGTGGAAGGTTAAAATCGCCGCAGAGGGGTGTAACTTACTCGTTATCCAGCCGGTAACATCGTCAATTGTTGAAATATCTGGTACTGGAGGTATGCAGATTGCTGTTAATCGATTAAACTTCACAGTCACGAGTACTGCTTCATAAAATAAAGAGTTGCAAGGTGTGACGATCACACATTTCAGGTTGGAATCTTTGAAGAAGATGACAACACCGCCGCCTCTGGATCGAGATCTTGATGCGAAGAACGATGAAAATCCAACGGTCGGAGCACAGGCTATTGACTCCTGGTGAGGTTCCAGCCATGTTTCTGGAATTACATCCACATTGTTGGACGACAAGAGTTGTTCGCGGGTTTCAAGCTTATTTCGGAGGCTCCGGACATTTTGGTAGAAAACTCTAAGGCTGAGTTGAAAGGGAATTTTTATAAGTGCTGATCTCTTTGTTGATGCTTTTGGATACCTCAACAGATTAGGCCTAGTGGAAATTATACTGTGAACTGATAATTATTGAAAAGCAGGATTATTAGATGTTACATCAGCACGTTTATAAGCAGTAAACTGTCTTCATAACGATTCACTGTGATAAAACTAGAAAGATCTAATTCGTCTAATTGAGAAATGAGTAAAACTGGTCCGTGAAAAGCAAAAACATAAAATATACTTTTACTAATATTTCGATATTACTTTACTAATATGTAGATAATTTAGACACACAGGAAGATGTGCCCTTCTAAGTTGTTATACTTTCTTAATCTAATCATTTTTTCTCACCTTATTCCACTTATTAAGGTATGGGGTTAAGTGCACTGATAAATGTCAGCATTCATCGTCGCTTTAGCTGTCATTTCACCTCCAGTGGGACGTCCTCGCTAACTTTGATATTATGCAATGAAGTATATTTCTTGAACTTTCCAAACCATTATAGTTTGCTACAAAAAAATTCCACAGTTCGATTTTCAGTGGAATGTTTCTTTAAATCGACAAGCAAATTCTTTTCATTTTCTCTATAAATATAATCTTGCAGACATCTGTAGTTATTAATTTGATCACTTACCCAGGCACTTATAATTATTAATCCCCCTTCCCATTTCTAATCATTTTAAAAATACACTGAGTGACCTATTTATTAGGTATACCTACTTAATAGGGAGTAGGTCCTCCTTTAGCACTCCCCTCGATTCGTCATGGCATGGGCCGAACGAGGTGTAGAAAGCATGCCGCAGGGATGTCGGTCCAAGTTGATTCAATTACTTTTTCTCATGGTATCTAATGTTGCTCCCACAGTCGTAATCAAATTGAGTGGTCCAATGTGCACCGCGATGCCAATCCATGGACCAATCAGCACGAGTTAATAGACCACCCAAAAGGAGTAGTCCATTGTTGTCCTCCCATCAAAGTGAAACAGCAAAAGATGGGATTCATCAGATATGGGGCGACGTGTTTCCAATCCTCCACTGTCCAGTGTTGGCGTTCTTGGGTTGCTGCAACCGTATGGTCTTTTATTTTATATGTAGCCGAGTGGTCAGGCATGGGTGCATAAGTACACGTGCTTTGAGTGACCGGGGTTCAAGCCCATGACTGCTAAATACGGTACTGTTTCTTGTATTCTGTCTATATTGTGGACTCCTCTGACTGTTTGGTCGTCCCGGAGTATAAACAGAAAATTTATTTATTATTTATTTATTTATTTTTGTTAATAAGAGTGGAACGAGGTTCTGTCGCCCGCTGCGACACCCCATCCATAACAAAAATACCAAGAGTAGTGCGTTCTCAAATGCCACTTGGATTACATTTATAGCTGTGTTGTTATTTGACTGGCTGTAATCTTTCTACTACTTTACATAAGACTTTTTAAACTCCCATATTGACCTCTCGCATCAACTGGCTGTTTCCAACCTCAGAATTGCCGTCGGGTGGATGTCATTTGGTTATTGGACTGATTTTGATACTCTGGTGTTACCACCGTTCGTAAAAACTTCAGCAGGTTGTCAATTTTCGAGATACTCATAACAGCGCTGACTACCATGACACGTTCAAAGTCACTGAAATCTTTCGTTCGTCTTGCCCATTCTCGAATTGAATTGCATACACACAGAATCCCTATATATCTGCCTCTTTATATCGCACTTTACGAACAGAAGATGCTGTTAGATATCCTTGCAGCTGCTTCACATACACGGAATGGCCACTTTATTAGATCAACCTGCCCTATTCATGAAATTAAGTTTTCCATTTCATTAAAAGGGCAGGTTTCTCTAATAAAGTGGCCATTCAGTGTATGTGAAGTAGCTGCTGTTTTTGAAATTTGGAAATACTGAGATTTTAAGAGAATCTTACAACAATAGCCATATCGTTGTTGGGAATGTTCGCTCCAACGTCAAATAACAAGTTTTCCAGTGCGAGGACACCAAAATGAAACCAAGATGTTTTAAACGTACTTTTGGGTTTCAAATTTCATATCTCGAAGAAATGCAATGACACGAGTCCATTGTATCTTTCTGTGTCTGAAGTCATAGTGATGTAATCTCGTTTCATCCATGGAAAAAATTCTAAATCAATTTCGAAATGACAAGAATTGTATATTTGAATAATCTATTATTAGTCTCTTTTGATCTTTTCTTTTAAAGTTGTTTTCGAATCCATAGATTTGTTTTTTTATCCAAATAATTACATATTGATATTAGATATCAGATATTTAGAGTTTCTATTTTTTTATTTATTTTTATTTTTTGGCTGTTTCGGCTAAGAATGGTCAATGCTCTTCCACATCGCGTGGAAAGACTGGATTCAAATCCTCTCGATAGGACTTCTATGGTATTTATCTTATGAAGGGAAGACACTAAATTCACGTGAAAAGTGTACTGTGCTGTTAAAAATACAATTTCCTACACCTAGTGCAATAATTTCGTAGGCTAAAAAATACAGGTTACATTTTGAATTATTCTAGATGGCGTGTGCCTGTACAACATTGTACTCCTGATTCTTATTAGAATTCATTAAGTTACAATGCTGTTTTAATCATTAATTAAGTATCGATCACGTTGTGACATCCTTTCTCACTGTTGGTAAGAGAAAGGCCGTTTTGGTTTTGTTTTGCTTAAATCATACCGTTGATTTTTATCTGCTTGTTGAGTGTTCTGCCGACAGGCAAGGCGCTTTTACGTTACTTTACCAATGTATTACCATAGTGTACAATTGTAGCCGTGTGGCATCCAACCTACTTTAGTCTCAGTGAACTGCTGTGGTGATCAAGGTCAGTGGACGTTTCTAGATTTCCCCATCATGAAGGCTGTGTCTAATTTAGCATTATTTCTACGGTTCTATTGTCTGTGACTGTTTCTATTGCACGGTGAGGGTTAATTGTTTCAGTGGATTGAACCAGTGTCGTTAAAGAACTGGCGGAAACCGGGATTCGTTTTTAGGGTAGAGTAAAAAAAAACAAAAAAACCAGTTCGCCCATCCGTACTCTCCAATAATTTGTTTAGTTCTCCCTTAAATTTATTCAACCCAACCATTTCCACAACAACAAATGGAAGCCCGTTCCAACAATCAACCACCCGCTAGCTGAAGGCAAACTTCCGCACATCTATCCATCAATCATCATTCCTAAACTTGAATTTATTCCCTCTCATGTGTATAATCTCAGCAAGTGGAAGAATACCATTAATATTCAGCTTACCCAACCCATTCAAGGTTTTGAACACCTCAGTCAGATCTCGCAGGTACCTGATCTCGAGACACTGCAATTTGCAGACCTGAAGCCTTTCTAGGTAAGAGCACCATTTTGTTCCCTTCACCAATTTGGCTGCCCTTCTCTGCACCCGTTCCAGCAGATCTACATCCTTCCTAAAGTGAGGTTTCCTACTCAGACCTGTATACAGTACTCAAGATGCGGCCTAACTATGGCCTGATACAATGCGAAAATCACCTGCTTATCCTTGCTAATTAATTTTCTGTATATCGTTGAAAAAACCACATGAGCCTGGCAGCATGCCCGCACTGCTCAGAGATTTCACGTATGACTGCAAAATTACCCCCTAAGTCTTTTTCATTCTTCACTACCCTGAGTGTAGTACCACACAATTGATAATTTACTCTGAGGTTACTGCTACCCATGTGCAGTACCTTGCATTTGTCAATGTTCGACTTCAACTGCCATTTCTCAGCCCATCGACCAAATTTCCTTGACCTTGTTGCAGTAGTTCACCTTGATAACTGTTGTTAACACCCTGCCAACCTTTGTATCATTTTTATACCTAGATATTAAGTCTGATATATCTTCATCAATATGATTGATAAATATTGAAAACAACAATGGACCCATCACTGAATCTTGGGGAATTCCTCTAAAAACAACGGTCCACGAAAAGCAGTGCCCATTGATAACCACTCTTTGTCTTCTTCTATCTCACATCCCTTTATCAATAGCAGCAACTTGCCCTTAATGCCACATTGCAGCAGCTTTTATAGCAGTATCAAATGCCCTTCCTCAAATCAAAGTATATGATATCAAAATTATTTTCTGCATCCAGTTCCTTGGTCACTGCATCATGGTAACTAATCATATTGGTCAGAGAAGACCGCCCCATTGACAAACGCATGCTCTGTTGTTGTTATTTGGTTTTTAGGAGCATTAGCAACTAAGGCCATATTGCTCCGGGATATGCGGTGGTTATTCCCTGACCTTTCCGCATCCTCCGTATTTGGTGGTGACGGGCTCAAACCCCGGCCTAATCAAGAAGCGTGTGCTACGCACTGCTGCTCCTTCCCACCTGGCTACGGAGGCGCTTTACCCATGCTCTGATTACAGTACAATTGCATGCCTGTCCAAATGTTCCTGCATTACTTCTTTAACCAGTGATTCTATTATTTCCCCCGGAACAGATGTTAAGCTAACAGGTATGTAATTACTCATGTCGCCTTTTTGATTCCCCTTTATGAATTGGGGATATATTTACACTTCTCCAGTCCATAGGGACCTGTCCCCATCAGTCCCCTGCATTCAAGAATGCTCTCTTAATTATGGCTAAGGGTTTAGTTATCTCCTTTGCTGCCTCCCTTAATATAATTGGATAGATTCCATCTACTCCAGGTGCTTCTTTATATACATTCTCAACAATTTCTCTTCCACTTTCTTTTCAATTATCACAAAGTCATTTAGCTTCTCGTTGGATTTTGATAAATTTCTGCATTCCCCTTGCCTAAAGAATTCCTCATGTGTAAACGTAGATGCAAAATACCTGTTCAGTTTGTCCGCAACCTGAGCAGGGTCATCAACAATTAACCCATCGACTTCAAATGGCCCAATGCGGTTCAACCCCCTTCCTTCTATTGTTAAGATAAGGATAGAAATCTTTGCTGCTTTTCTTTGCATTCTTTGCCAGAGACGCCTAATAATCTGTCTTTGCTTGCCTAACCTCCTTTGTGACTTGATTACGGAATAATTTACATCTACCATAGGCTTCTGTATCACCTGTTAATTTATATGCATCCCATACACTTTTCTTCTCTGTCACGTGTCTCAATAGTTCATCTGACATTCATTTAGGGCTAAGCCTATGAACAGTATTTGTTTGTTGGTGTGAAAAGTCTAGTAACTTCTTTGATTACTTCCCAATTAGAATTTTGCTGTTGATAACATCATCAGTTGTTCCCACTGCATACAACATAAAACTGTTCTGAGATCTCTGTAGTCACCCTTACAAAAGCAAACTCCTTTCCCTTTACTCTTGATAATAGTTGTCTTTAATTAAATTCCACATTAGTACACTGTGATCGCTGCCACACAGTGGGTCTTTTACCTGCAGATTTAATTCATGGAGAAACACTACTGATAACCAGATCAAGAGTATTGATTCCTCTTGTTGCCTCTCTAATGTAATGCTGTAGAAAACAATTATCCAAGAAATTCACAAAAGTCTTGCTAGTGTGTGAGAGTCCAAACCACAAATTCCATTCAACATCTGGAAAGTTAAAATCCCCCATTATGAGACATTCTGATTTGCTGGTCCATTCTATTTCCCTGCATAGATGCTTGCTGTACTCATCACAGTCATTAGTCCTATAGCGCTCCTACTGTTAATTTTGTTTTCCCATTGCTTATATCACATCGAACTGACTCAACGTTGCACTCGTCACTCAAGTCAACTGAGTGCACTACCTTAAATTTAATATTCTTCTTACCTAAGAGCATAACCCCTCCACCTCTCCTGTCCTGTCTGTCCTTCCTGTATATATTGTACTCCCCATATTCAAATTCATCATCACTTACGGTATGTCTGACTGACACCACGTCTTCGCTGTTCCTACAATGTCTCCACCTCTCCTGTCCTGTCTGTCCTTCCTGTATACATTATGTCTGAGTGACACCACGTCTTCGCTGTTCCTACAATGTCTCCACCTCTCCTGTCCTTCCTGTATACATTATGTCTGAGTGACACCACGTCTTCGCTGTTCCTACAATGTCTGCATTTGATTACTTAATTAGTACTCCAAATTCATCTAATTTATTTACAATGCTCCTAGCATTGGTATACGTGCAATTTTACATGCACATGTTCTTACTGTTAGTTACCCTAACACAGCTCATGTATTCATTTTGAATTTGAAATGGTCCATGCGTTCAAAAGGAATAAAAAAAAATATATATATATATATACTTTGTATTCCTTTTATCTTCTTCATATGTTTAACTTTTTTTCATTCTTTTGTGTTATTTTGAGCAGTCGATCATAATGGTTTCTCAATATAATACTAGCAATAGCATGGGGTGTGGTTTCCGCAAAGTAAATATCCAAGAGGATTCTACTTATCTCATATGTAGTGGAATATGCAAGAAACATATCTGTGTGAAATGCAGCAAGTTGTCCGAGGGTAAATTTAAAAAAAAATGGGGAAGAGTATAAAGGGAAATGGAAATGTCCAAAATGAACCAAACCACAGAAGCTTCATTCAAAGAGTTCGCCGCAACTTCCGAGTCGTTAAGGCTGGCACAATCATTTGATTATCTCTCTCTCTCTCTCTCTCTCTCTCTCTCTCTCTCTCTCTACAGTGTGTATGGAAATATATGAAAAATGGTTCACAATTTTCAATGGTAAACTTAATGAGTTGCAACACATCTAGTAGAAGATAACCAATATCTCCAATATGTTTTTCAGCCCATTGCAAGGAGGTTAGACCACATGCAATCTTTGTTGCAGGGTGATAGGTAAGATTACTGAGCGCCGATAAAATGAAGATGCTAACATCTCGAACTGCGAGAGTTGCTGCTCCGGAAATCAATATGGGTGAAAATCCACTATTCTTGCAGCAAAATCACTCTCCTGCGACAGTTGCAGAACGTAATACTTCAGATTTTTATAGCGAGCCTGTTAATGTGCAATTACCTACTCAAAATGCTACGGCCCTGTTTCTATTGCTCCCATAAGAAAAATAAACCGTTCAACAAAATTAACAGAACAAAATGTTTTACATGAATATTTTATTGTGAAGAGTGCGAAGACGAATATTTGATATAACGGGCATACTGGCATGTATATTCAGAGTATGCAATAGAAATCGATCTATCACCTTGCAGAGCCGCACATTATGCCAATTATTCATGCCTATAAAAATACAGGTTACGATCACATCACTTCATTCCCGTTTTTTTAGCTTTTCGGTGGGATAGCCACATTTCCAGTACTCAGGATGGTACTGGAGATATTTAGATGATTCTTTGAGACCGCGGGCCATTGGAGGACTTGAAGTCAGGAATCACAGGCGGAGATGGCACGTTGGTTTCATATGTCACGCAGTGTCGTCTCGGCACTATGGAAGCAGTTTCAGGAGACAGGAACCATTACAAGAAGAGCTGGCCAAGATCTCCCGAGGGCTACTTCAACCAGAACAGACGGCAATCGGGCTCTAACAGCAAGGTGGAATCCTGCGATGTCCTGTAATCAACTATCTTTGAGATTGCTGCGGCCACAGATGAAAACATTTCTTACCTGTGTTAAAAAGGCTCGATTCAAGTGGACTCTACGCAAGGAAGCCAGTGGTTTGTATCTCGATTAACCCCAGACCACTACAGAGCTCGATGAAACTTGTGCCATGAACGTGTGACTTAGAGCCCTAACAAACGGGGTACAGTTCTGTTCTTTGATGAGTCCAATTTTAGGCTAAAAACAAATTCCAGACGTTATTTTAACTGGAGATAAAGAGGAATACGATACCATTCTTCCAACATTAGAGAAAGGGACTCTTACCGTGGAGGCAGTGTTATCATGTGGAGCTGAATAATGATTAACTGCCGCACCTCTCCATGTTTTTGATAGGGTACCGTAACTGCGTAGACGTACCGAGAAGAGATTCCATAACCCTATGTGCGAAATTTTTAGGGGTGCGGTTGGACTAGATTTTCTTTTCATGCACGAAAACGTCATTGCACATTGAGCTCAAGTGGTGGAGGAATATCTTGAAACTGAAGGAAGATATACAACGACTGCCATGGCCAGCACGATCACCAGACTTAAATTCGATCGAACATGTGTGGGACGCCCTTGGGCATCGCATTGCACGCTGACAGCCAACTCATCGATGTGTACTAAGGTCTGCGCTGGCGGCAGGATGGGATTTCTTGCCACAGAACCTTATAGATACCCTTATATCGATCATAGTTCACCTCTATCAGACTTCTTTAGCCGTTGTAGGGGATCATACGCCATACTTATGTTATGTGACCATATTTTCGAACATCTTGTATGAACTTCTGTAATGTGACCTTTTTAGTCATTTTTATCATCATCAGCCATTTTCATTCCACTGCAGGATGAAGGCCTTTTCAGCAACTTTCCATTTCCTTCTGTTTTGTGCAATGACCATCCATTTACTACCCCACAAACTCATGAATTCCACCTGTCCATCTCTGCTGTTGTCTTCCAAATTTTCTTCTAGCTCCTATTGGGTACCATTTTGTTATTTTCTTAGTCCATCTGTCATCATGTCTGCGAGCTATGTGTCCTGCCCAAGACCATTTTAGTTCTTCAGTTTTGGTAAGGATGTCCTTTACTTGAGTTTACTGCCTAATCCATGTGTTTCTCTTCTTATCTGATGGTCTGATTCCAAATATAATTCGTTCCATTCTTCACTGTGTAGTTCTCAGCTTCTCTTCCATTCTTTTGGTGAGTGCCCAAGTTTCACTGCCATAAGTCATGGCGGGGAGTATACATTGGTTCATTATTTTACGTTTCAGACAAATTGGGATATTACTCCTTGGTATGTGACTATATATTTCCTGAATGCTATCCAAAATTTATTCTTCTCTTGACTTCCAGCCATTTATCATTATTACAGCCAATGACTTGTCCCAGATAAGTATATGACTCCACCTTTTCAATTACTGCTCCTTCAATGATTATATCCCTTTCTGTGGCATACTTGTTCATCATTACTTTTGTTTTAGCCATTTCAATATTTAGTCCAAAATCCTTATTAACTCTGCATAACTGATTAAGATTTTCCTCTAATTCTTTGGGATCGCGGCTTATGACCGCAATGTCATCTGCAAATCGTAGAGGGTTTAGGTATTCTCCATTCACATTGACTCCTTTCTGCGACCAGTCTAATCTTCTGAAAGCTTCCTCAAGGGCAGCAGTAAACAACTTCGGAGATATTGTGTCTCCTTGTCGAACTCCTTTCTCAATTTTAAATTTGCAACTGTCTTTGTCTAGTCTAATAAACGAGGTAGCATTCTCATATATTTTCTTCAAAATCATAATATATGTGGTATCTATGCCTTGTTTTTCCAGTGCCTGAAACATTGCCTTATGCTGTACGGAGTCAAATGCCTTTTCATAATCCACAAATGCTAGGCATAATAGTGTTTTTTATTCATTTGCTTTCTCCATTAGCTGTGATATTACGTGAAGGTGATCCGTAGTTGAGAATCCTGTCCTAAAGCCAGCTTGCTCTTTCGGTTGATTCTCATCAAGTATTCTTTCTAATATGTTACTAATGATCATTGTGAACAACTTTTAGATGTGGAATAACAAGCTAATTGATCTACAATTTCGAATTTTTGATTTATCTCCTTTCTTATGCAGCAAAACTATGATTGCATTATTCCACTCCTTAGGCGTCACACCTTTTCTAATGCATTTTGTGAAGCGTAATTTTTATACAACCACTATAAATGTCCCTTATACAACCACTATAAATGTCCCTTATACCTGTCCGTAGTTTCTCGCTGTCTCCGTCATTTCATCATTATTCTATGGTACACCACCATATCAAATTTTGCCCCTCTTCATCGCAAGCGGCAAGAGTTACACCACGTTTTCTACTTGTTCTGTTAATTTTGTCGAGTAGTGTATAATCTGAGGTACGCGTTGCTATTTGTTTAATTTATTAAATCACAGAGCGTAACATACCTGTCGAATTTCAATTTTTATTAAAATCCAGAAGGAAATAAGTAAAGTAAGGTATCACAATATTTATGTGAATATTATTAATAATATCGATTTATTTCCGAAGAAATGTCCCTATACAACTATGCAGCTAGAGGACACGAGTTATATACAGAGTTTAAATATAAATGACAGACAAATGCATTGTGTACAGAGCCCAGATATAATACACGGCCTTAAACAGCTTCTGGTGAAGATACATAAACATAAAGATACAACATATAAAAGTACATAAAGATACAACATATAAAAGTACATACAGATACAACAGAAGGTGGACAGTGCGGCATCTTAGAGAGTCCACCTAGAACATGACTAAGGAATACATGTCTGCAAGATTGGAAGATCTGTAGGTTCTGTTCTTGCTGAGCTTCTCAACGTCTATGGCTAATCTATTCAATATTTGGACGGAGTTATGTGGAAACATGTTGTCCAGGGAGGACATGCTACGCAGCTTCGATCTGGAAGGGGATGTGTTGGTCTGGCATCTTTTCCTGTCTAACGGTCTGGCGATGATGTCCCATATATCAGATGAGCTCAGTTTTGCTGATAGAAGCTGAGAGAGGGCAAGAAGGTTCCTAGAGATGATGTGATACCTCCAAGGAAGCGTATTAAGATGGTGACCAGAACAGATTTTGAGATTGTAGGATTGCCCGGCAACCCTATTAAGCCATTTCAAAATCCAGTATTCCAGGGAAAGGAATCTGGCTTGGTGTGATGGGGGTGCTGAGGACCATATAGTCGAGGCATATAAAGGAATCGGGATTATGCATCGAAGAATGTATTTGATGATAAGGTCCGGGTTATGGAAGTTGGAGATCTCCTGTTTTACTGCCCATAAAGCCGAATATGTTTTCGTTCGAGTGGCATTAAAGTGAGGCAAGAAGGTAAGGTCTTTGTCCCAGGTGACACCCAAATCCTTATGTTGGGTGACTTTTTTAACTGGGGAGTTCGCTATAATGATGTTTACATCGTTGGTATTTTTATTCTTGGTGATAGAGAGTTGTGAAGTTTTCTCTTTGTTAATGGAGAGCCCAATCGCATGAAGGTGATTTTCCAGTTAATGTATCTGGTCGGTTGGAGTTCACAGTAATAGACTGGAGAGACTGGGGGCATTTTGTGATGATGAAGAACTTAATATCATCTGCGTAAGTGGTAAAATTAGCATGATTTGCTAGGAAGGGTTCTAAAGATGCCGCGAAGAGAGTGGCAGAGAGAACGCCCCCCTTGGGGAAGCCCTCTGGAGCAGAGAATGCGGTGATTATGGTTCCGATTTCTGATGCATAGGGTCCTGGACTGAAGGAGAACTAGAATGTGGTCAGAGATTTTGAAGTAGTTGCACAGTATGGCACATAATGCATGGGTGGACAGCTTTTCAAAGGCCGCCCTAATGTCGAGGAACACAATATCCAGTTGCTCTTTGTTGCTTAAGGTACCTTCAATTCTGAACAGTGTGTCCATGAGGTTGGTGATCGTGGATCGTCCAGGTAGTACACAATGGAGGTTTGTGGCCGAACATGTGATGGGTGAGAGCAGGGAGTATGGCTTTTTCCAAGATTTTGAGGAAGGTGCATCCTACGGAAATTGGTGTGTAGTCGTTAGGTGATTTTGGGTTAGACTTTTTGGAACTGGAGAAATATAATATGCGTTCCAGATGGTAGGGGTTGAATGCGTCAAGCAGGAGGTCTATGATATATACACTGCATAGTTTAATCATGAAAAACAGGGAATCCATCCGGACCAGTGGTAGACTTGTTGGGAAGACTGTTGATGACCTCAGTAAGGCGTTCCTTTGTGATGGCTATTTTATCCAGCGATGTTTGGTTAGCTTGTGGATTAACCCGAATAAAGGGGTTTGGGGCAGGCATTGGTTTAGTTTCGAGCGAGTTAGCCCACGCGAGGAAGATGTCAGTAGTCATGGAGGACTGTTGGTTCTTGTTGGTGTAGATTCTTTGCCCAAGTTTCATTCTGTGTGCAATCCAGTCGTTCTGTGCCATCCTCCGAATGTGTAGGAAGCGTGCCCGCTGTTTTTTATAGAGCTGGTAGTCGACTAGATCCCATGTCCTTTGCCATTTCCTGTATAGTTTCTGTTTCACGATGAAGGCGAGTTTCGCGTCGCTGGTAAGCCAGTTCTTGGTCCTGGAAGACAGACGGACGGATTTGGGAGCCCCTTCACTGGCGACGGCTTTTAACAAGTTAGCTAAATTGGTAAGCGTTTGATCAGGATGGCTAGCAGCAATTTTTTTTTTCCAGTCTGTAGCTCTTAGTCTTTTCAGGATGATTTGAGGTTGCATATATTTTAATGAGATCTTGAGTTGGGATTCTTTATGATCATATTGTTCAAGTTGTCGGGGAGAGCATAGGCTTTCCCAATCAAAGGCAATTGGGATGTGATCTGATGCAAACTTAAAAATTGGCGTTGTGAGAGTGAGATGGTCGAAGTTATGGAATAAGAGGTCCAGGTTTTGATGTCCTCTTGTAGATTGCGTATGGGTTAGTCTAAGGCCAAGAGATGAGCAGGAGCGGACGACGTCCTTCATAGCAGCTTCATGTCTTGGGGAGGGCATGTTGAAATCTCCTAAAACAAAGGTGAGCGTGTGAGGCTTGAGGTGGGTTATAATCCAGGCAGTTAGCTCATCCCTTGTGTCGGGATTATGGTCAGGAGGTAAATATACAGCTACGACTTGAGTCCTCACTTCTTTGACTCTAAAAATTGCAGAAATGGTTTCAAATGCAGGGGAGTCGCTGAGTTGTGCACACACAAGGTGGTGGTGCATATCTTTGTATATGATGGAGACGCCACCTCCACGTCTGTGATCTCTGCCGTTGCAAATACTTCCGTATCGGTAGGGAGTAGCCATGTAGGTAAGTTGTCTTCCATGGTTAAACCAAGTTTCCTGGATACAGATGAAATCGTATTCGTCGAGCAAGAGGAGAAATTGCAGAGGGGCCAATTTGTTGGCAATATTGCGCACATTTTGCGAGAAGACCCTGAATGTGGGACGTGGATGGAGGTTTTTTGTAATAGGTGATTGCTATTGTAGAGGGTGAGTTAGTAGGGATTGCTGGGGGGGGTGGCCTTTTTTCTACAGAGAACGGTCTGATAAGTATGCCTGGCGGCCAGAAGTCTATAACGTTGAGATATGTGTAGAGAAGTGAAAACAGGCGACAAATTTATTAGTTATTTACTTCTCACTTCGATTTTAAACAGAAAATGAAAATTTAATTAAAAAGAGCAAACATTCCTGAAATGTAAAGCATTGCGCATATCGTTTATCTTGTTCAATTTTAAAAAGGCACAATGGCTGTAGCATATAACGTGTTGTAAAGCTTTAACATGCTCATAATTAGTGCGATTTTTTGTTTCTTTTTGGCTGATGCCTATAAGATCGTTTTCTTGCGTCATTTGCCACTACTAATTCTGATTTCTAACGATAGTAAATTTAATAATGCAACCAAATTTGCTCCCAGTGTTTTCACGGGCCCTAACAAACTATGGGTCCTGAGCTATTATCTAACTTGACTATGCATAAATTCGACCCTTATTTCAAGTTTCAATTTTATTTTCAATTACCAGCATATAAAACGATGCCCCAATTCAAAAAGAGGAAGATTTTAAAGATACCTGCAAAAAATGAATATAGAATAATAATTTATTATTATTATTATTTTATAAAACGAGAAACTCTCCAAAACCGCTATGCTGCCAATTATATTGGGAGCATAGCAATGATTTTTAGAATTATATTGTTATCGCCAAGATAAATATCTAGTAGCACAGCAACTACGTTATTTTCTGCCTGTCTTCAGAGGTGTAAAGCTTAATTTTTCTCCCATACTATTATTTTTTAACGGTGGTACTTTAGGACCTATGATTAGTAGCCTCAAGATATAAATTAGTGAACCGTAGTACAACCCTTCCTTTTCACATGAAGGACGATGACCACACACACACACACACACACATACACACTGCAAATGGATTCTACGAATTCAATATGTTGGTAGATGTAATCTTAAGTAACAGTGACAGTAGCAGACTCATTTGGTAGGTCATTTAAATAAAAAAAAAAAAGTTTTTGCATCCACATTTGAAACTTCACTGATCGTTAGAATCTTAAAACATTAATTTAGAGAGAGGTAGCTGTTTGAGCTATAAGTCATGTCCTTCATTCAACAGCAAGTCCATTTTTAATACTATTTCATGCAGGATATTATATTGTCACCACCAATTACATAAAATTGCCTGCGGTGTTATGATTACCGGCCTTTACTTACCTGAAGAATCAACTTCCTGCGCCACGGTGCGGCAAAGTGAGAAATTTGCTAGCAGACGCTCACTGCTACACGTGCGGTACTGTGCAACGCACTGCTGTTATCTTAGCGTGTCCGCCTGGCGCTTATGATATTTGTAAAAATTACGTGAATATTTTTTAAATTAGTTTTATCCAGATAAAAGAAAAAAAATTGTAAATAAATTCATAAATGAAGTGAAATACTTTAAATTTTACCAAAAGGATTAACTATGAATCATTGGAATATCATTTTGTATCTAGGCTTTACTGTTTGTTTATGGCAGTTTTGTTATACAGGTAAGGATTTTTGTTTAATTCCAAAATTACATATTTCTGATATTTCACATATAAATAGTAACGCTGCGATATATTTAGAAGTTTACATATTTTGCTAAGGAAAAGTCACTGGTAAAATGAAGACGGTTTTAGAAATAATTTAGTAGATAATTAAACGTTAAAAAACGTGCATAATTTAATATATGAAATATTAATTTTTAAATATTTAATAAACGCATTTCTGTTAGGGGGAGCTGTGATTTGTCCAACTTTTAGCATATCTAAAATTAAAGTTTCGTACTATGACAGTTACACTAATTAGCATTTAATGTATATATTTTGTAATTAAATTAATCATTGTTTTCACTTGAGTGGGTGAGTTCAAATTATTTATTTGTATTATATTTGCTGTCTTTCGCTTAATGACAAGAAAAATGGATTTCTTTATGAAAAAATAAATTATTTCCTGAATAATCTAGCCTGTAGTATAACACCTTTCACTGTATAGAGAATAATCTGTTAAAGTATATTTGTTACTTGTTTTAAATTTATGATATTTTCATATTTATTATTTTATAATTTCATTATTTATGCAAACAGACAATGATAAATGTTCACCTTTCATTATGGATTTTTTTAATGTATAATTTACGTATAATTTTTACGGTCTGCTTTATGTGAAGGGTTAAGAGTGAAACTGTTGGAAACTGGCGTCACTTAAAAAAAAAAAAAAAACAGTATTTGCCTGCTGATGATCATCCATGAAATTATTGCTGTTCTTCTAAAATTTCGTTGCTTAGTGTTTGACTGTAGTACAAAAATTAAAATTATAGAACTGTTTTGAAATGTATTTACAATAACCAATAGTAATGGATGTTAGACATCTACAAGTATAAGACATTTGTCTATCCATAATCAATGACCGATGCTCATAAATTTGTGTTTTGCGCTGACTTCGCCAGTGAATTTATAAATTTTGGTAAATAAAAGACGCACGCTCTGCCCCCAAAATCTTGGGCCTCCCCTCCCAAGATCTTTAGGGGTAAGTGGGAGATTAAATATTAGTACTAAGAGGAAAATTTCCCTCCAATTCGTTCTCTCTATTTAAGACTGAGTACTCGAGGAAATACTGGAGATGGTAAATATTTCATAATTCCTTTCCATGGAACAGTGGCTTCCAGGATTTATATTTACTGATATAAATCCTTTGCATTCCTGATACGCTGATTAGCATCATCCTCATGTCCCCTGAAGACGGACTCGTATTATGGACTTTTTTTTTTTTTTCTTTCTTTTGTGCTGATTAGGTTTTTAACGTGTTTTAAGGTAATTACGCTCTAAGTTGCTTTAGTCTAACATAACTTGTTCCGGTATTGAACATTCCAAGTGGTAAACGTATGTTTATATAAGTTTTTTTTTTTTTTTCTTGAAATAATAGTGTGCATGCACCCTTATTTTAGACAAAACTTTTCAACAGACTTTTGAATGTAATAATTAAGCAGTGATAATATTTGGATCTTGATATATAGCATGAGATAATCCAAATTAATTGCTTCTTGCCATTTTATATCTTAATTAATACAAAAGGGGTTAGTTCTCTGCCGAATCTTCACTTCCGAACTTGAAATGATTTTTTTTTTCTATCCCTATCTATAGTTCGATGATCTAAGCAGCTTTTATACAAGGTTAATAAAATAATAAACATGAAAGTGAAAGCCTATAATATATTACTTATTTTTTATAATGGAAACTGAATGTTTATAAATTAAAAAGTCACCAACAATGAATTCAGCTTGCTTACTGAGTACACGTACTTATAGTTAATTAATTATGGTGCACGAAACCTTACTTTCCTGCAGTTCTCTCCCTGACTGCTGCCCTAGGTAGTCTGCGGATGCTGACTACAAAATAAGTTAAGGCCGGATGTTGTCTTGATGACGACAACTGCCAATTAAGCTCTGGAAATATCTTCAACCAACTATTTTTTGTAGGTTTTTATGAATAACATCTTATCTCCAAGGAGACAAGAGAATTATTAATTTGACACGCACCAACTATGATGCCTGTTTGATTTCCGGAAAATGGTAGTACAGCATTATAATATCAAACATTAACCATCATTTTATTAAAAATAAGCTGGTGGTAGTTTTTAACTAATAAAATTTAAATAACGAATTGGTTGCCTGTTTCATACAGTGAAAAAGCGCATCTTCCTCTTGAACTGGTGAAGTACCCGTGCAATATATAATTTATTGATAATTATATTAAAAAAAACAATAAAATAAATACTACAGCACAATACAATGCAATCTTTATTGATCATAAGAATATAATAATAATAATTGATCATAATAATAATAATTTCATGAAAGTATGTCTACTTTAAGAGGACCATGTGGCCGGAGTTCCATGATTATTCCGTCGAGTCCAATGACTTTTTTTTTTTTTTTTTTTTTTTGTTACCGCGACATTTCTTACCATCTCCTCTTCACGAGAGGTGACGGTCTGCTGAAATAAGCTCTGGATATACACGATCACTATGTTTATATATGAAAGTTGTGGCAGTGTGATTGCATGTAGCAATCTGTTTTCATTCAATTAATGTTGACATAATATTCGAATCAAAGGAGATTGCAGGTGCAAAACTATCTGTTGTTGACGCAGGTGACGCTATCTGGTGTATATCTGATTCGCATGACTTGAAGCAGGTTCAGAATCATTGCCTATCTGCATTATTTGGAAAGGCCATCTTGAGGAAATAGTTGCGGAAGAAATCGTGAGGACAGTGGCCGGCTGTTAACGAAGAATTCACGTCACATACACACACAAAGACCGGTTTCTATCGACTCGCAGTTTTCACTGAATTTCAGTAATCGGAATTCTGTTGTGGTTTGCGATGCACTGTTTAATCTTAGTTGAGTTCCAAGAAGCAGTGAAAGGAGTTGCCGAGTTCTATTCTTCTACTACATTCAAAATTATATTTATGCAAAATTACTTTTACACGTATTGTTATCTCCTTGGATCTTAAGACATCTAGTGGCAATTTATAGATAAAATCAACCTTGAATTTTAAAATTTTCCAAGAAACTGTTGGATTCAAATCAAAAGAATAGCTCTTCAACATTCCGTTATTAATTTTTCCCTTTAATGAGAAAAGACTGAAGCACAAGAGGTGCACCGCACCCAGTAGTGCACTTAGATCGGTCCCATGCTCGTAATGGGACCGACTTTCAAACTTAAACTTGGGTGCTCTAAGCACCCAAGTTTGAAAATAAAATCTTGTCCACGAAGCATGCTATATTATAGTATACGATTATCTGTGAAGTAGTTCGTGTCACCTTGTTTCTATATTAACACGATTCTACATATACTAAAAGTATTATATTTTATTTTAGAAACGTACTCCTCACTACAGAAACAAGAGCATTAGATACATTTATAAGTTTATAACTACTTAGCTGGATTCACAATAATTTTACTCGCAGAGATCTACTGGTCAGGGCCAGCTAAAATATTATTTGAAGCATAATTAACACCAATGCTACATATAACACATATAGCTTTCTTTTTAAAACTATCGCACTTAAAAAATAATAAGGAATAAAAGAGCGTAAATTTCGAAGTCCATTTCCAATTCAATTATTGTATTCTTACAAGTGATGTATCTGAGTTTGCAACTTATCTAACTTTGCGAATCTTTATCGGTACTCGCTGTAATGTCACCAAACAACTTAGGCAGAATAAAATCCTTTCGTGATATCACGTTTTCATGTAAATCGTGGCAGTAAGTGATGGATTAGTTCTGAATTCAACTGAATTAATCTTTTCATCCTGTCAGTTTTGAAGCTAGCCAAGTACCGTTTTAATTTAACGAACTATTCGAGAAATTCCTTAGTTTCATTACGTCGTAAAGGAAGTAAAATGCGCGTAAAATTTTTGTCACAAAATTCTTTATCACAAAACTTGATTTAAGAAAAACTAATGTTATTTTAAATTGGTCTCAACCAATGTGTTGCATTATTGTACTTTTCATCCAGCTTCCAAAGATCTAATTCAATGAGCAGTAAATTCTGACGAACCTAACTTAACTACAGCACTACTTACTATGAACTTGGAATCATAGTCTTAAAAAAAATATATGTGGATAAGCCTGTACCTGGTAGTTATCACAATTAAGATAAATAAACTTTTTTTTTCTACTGGATTTATCTTTTCTCATTTAACGCAAAGAACTGAAACATTTCTTTGAAACATCCTCATATAAGAACCGACGAAACTGAAGCAATCCTCTTTAAATTAACTTACACACGAGCACAAACATTGTGCTCAAAGAAAAGCAAATTGAAAATTAATACAAACGTTTTGGAGCAAATACAGTGATTTTGGAGCAAATACAGCAAATACAGTGATTGCATCTAAAATTGGTGTATTGTCCGAAATATGTCCATTTTTTTGGTTCCGGAAGAAAACTCGTCACAGAACTCTGCACAACCGTTATCTATAAAAATAACGTTTGAAGACCATGCTTCTTTCTTTCTTTCTTTTATAAAACTTTCTTACCCTTCATTCCCCTTCAATTTCTTGTTTTCCAATTCGTTTTACTCTTTCTTTCCCCATTGAGTCTTTTTATTTTTAATTTTCTTTTCAATTCTGTTTCTTTCTCTCTATTCTTGTTCATTTACGCTTTCTCTCGCTGTCATGTTCCCATATTCTCTGTCTCTCTGAAATGTAACTATGTAAATGTCATTCATCTTAGCTTTTCTTCTAACTGAATTTTTTGCTTCAGCAAGAAGCGCTGTCATTTTCTTGGTATTTCTCCCTCGGCACTCTAATCGTGGCTTTCTTTTGTACTAACGCTGTAATCCCCCCTCCATCCCTCCCCAACTTCCTATCGTGTTTTCTTACTCTCGGCGAAAGGCAACCTTGGTGAATCGCCACGTCTGTGAGATGGGGCAAGGTTGCTGGTAATGCTGGAGTATTCCTTTGGGTCAAAAATGTTATTCAGGTAGTGCAAATAAAAAATAAACGTCAGAGAGCAAGAGGAGAAACAGTGCACCGTTATGTAATTTCCTGTAACGTTAATATATTCTTCTTTTTTTTCTATTTTATTGGTTTAAATCTTCACTGGAGCATTAAGCGTCTGTTATTATAGTTACAACAGCAAGAAAAAAAATAGGGTCGGAATTATGTGTTGAATAGAGCAAGATGTACAGAATTTAAGCTGTTATTTTTATGGTGGGAAATTGATGTCGTTGGAATGGGAATCCATTTCAACTTAAAAAGGAAAAAAAAAAAAAAAAAAACTATCATTGTCATTGGGAACTTGTGAGAATATCTTACTCACTTCAGAATGCTATGTATATACCATTCAAATCTAAAAATAAAAATAAAAATAAAGAATCAACTAAAATAAATGTATACATACAAGGATTTTATTTCTTGCATACTTACAAGGATTTTAGATAGAAATTAATGAACTGATATATTTTTAATTAATATATTAACTAGGGGACTTTGCTCGCCAACCCCGCGCACGTTTTTGTACGTAATATATAGAGGTATGACGGAGTAAGTAAAATCTTTTTTACGTAAAAGACACACCTATCGAAACGCACTGATTGATATCTAATCAGGAAATGACATATGTAATTATTTACCTGTGTATTTGTAGTGAATTCTCATGCGGTATTCTCAAGGTCGAATAAATATCACTATGTTATTATTTACCTACGTTTATATAGGCCACTTAGGTTGTTGGTAGGTTGTTTTAGGATTTTATGGCGCATTAGCATTTAAGGGGTTACTTAGGAAAAGGCCTTTTGCTTCGGGTTCCATAATGCATAAGGAAGAGGAATATTGTTGCATCCGAAAGAGCAGGACTAAAATATCTACAAACTATACAAATATTTAAAATATATACAAAATACTAAATACGTTATGGAAGCAGTTGTCTTGCAATGCGGGTACGCCTCTACATTATCAACAGCAGGTGCCTGACTCTGCCTACTAACCCATTTGTGTTCCTTCAATTTAATTCACCAACCTCGTGCACATGCTTCACTGTCTAATACATGATCACGCCCGCATCATTTGATGTTCCATTATAACGTTTTTTGTATATTAATGTTAGCTAATGAAGGGATCCATCGTCCCAGTATAGTAGAAGTATGATTGTAAATAGTTTAGTATTTTGTAAATATTTTAGTTTTTTTGTAAATATTTTAGTTTTTTTGTAAATATTTTAGTTTTGCAAATATTTGTATAGTTTTGTTATTATTTGTATAATAATATTATACTAATATACTGTCATTATAATGCACTGATTGAAATCTAATCAGGAAATGACCTATGTAATTATTTATCTGCGCAATTTTAGTGACGTATTATATATATATATATATATATATATATATATATATATATTGTGTGGTTATAATTAAAGTGCGTCATTTTGGCATCTATAGATAACAAACCATAATATTTCCACATAATTTGAAGATAAAGCGGAAATGAAAGAGGAAGAAATATCCAAATGATATCAATGTGAGTTTGAGGCTGGATGCAACCTCACAGCAGCATTCAGCACACTACATTATGAAAAAAAGTGACAGGTTGTGAAGATAAGATTGCTCGATATGACTGTCATTGTATTGCATGGATGCGAAGTACCTCATGGTCAACTCTCGCTTGAAGTATGTCACGGGGAATATTGATAACATGCCTTCTGATGCCTTTCTTCAGAACATCCAGAGACTTAAGATTGCCATGCTTCCATGATGAGCCCTAGCCCTGTCCATGAGATATAATCAGAAGTTTCAAGGGTAACATCCGGAAAGCGAGGTGTTCAAGCATTGGTAAAATTCTGGGAAATGTTGTGGCCATTCAGATGCGGCCCGAAGCAGCTATTTTCCTGGCTTTGGAGAAGACGAATAGTTCAAGATCGCATCCACAACCATTGGCACAAGCAACTCGTACCAAAGAGTAATATATGTACACTCTTGGGGTATACACAGGTATTCGCGCCGTTGATGCTTGGGGTTCAGAGGATCAAATTTTGATCCTCTGAAACCCAACAAAAAAAAAAAAAAAAAAAAGAATAAATAAAAAATTCTGGTTTGAACGGAAAATAATTACTTTCACTTCATTTACCGTCATAGTGACAACAGTATTTTCAAAAGCTTTCACGAAGAAGCCAGTTAAATGTGATTTATTTATTTTTTTCTTAATTTCCCTTGCAAACTTCTGAGGATTTGGTGCAAACCACACAGTCCCTTTCCTCCTCATCCAGCATGGCTGATTAAGACATTACAGCTCTAACGTCGTCAAGGCACTCTTTTTTGGTGATTGTTTATTTAAATTACGCAGTTGGTTGGTTGGTTGTAATAGGATTTTAGGCGCATCGACACAACTTAGGCCGTATATAATGTCTTTAAACTGTTTGTGTTCTGTGATCGATTTGTTGTTTGCTGGACGAAAAACCTGTTTCCGAGAGAAAAAAGCCATACTACCCTCGCCTGAGACCGACTAACTCATCCATATTGTGAAAAAGTTCTATTAAAATTCCTCGCATCATTAACAGGATTCGAACTCGGGTCTTTTCCACTCAGTGGAAGGAGAGCGTTGATTATACCAATTGCATCAATTTTGCAAATTACCCCTCATTTAAGAAAACATTAGCGAGACTTGTTTTCGTAATAAGAAATTACTTCATCAACCGCAAATAACTTCTGAATATTGTGTGACAATAAGAATGTTGATAACAGCGCCTCTATCAAAATGTTTGGCGAACATTTTGCAACCTTTACTTAAAGTCTTAAGACTAAGGATTTATAAAAATACGCAATATCTATTTTGTGTAATGCAAGGTCTGCCTTGTCTGAAAACGAAGAAATGGCCTCATTTGAAATTATTACATCAGGTAGGTGGAAACAAGTTTAAGGAAGAGCAGATGTCAAAAGAGAGAACTAACTGCTAATGATGTTCTGGAGCTTATTAATATCTCTCTAGAGCAGTGGTGAATCCAGGATTCACTGGGTCCGGATTCGAAATACCACTATCATTAAGTGGCTGGCCCACCCTTTTCCTGCTAGGCCTCACTGGTTTTCGTAGATTCGTTTTGGTTTTTTTTTTTTTAGTAGAGGTTTTCATAGGGTATTTTTCAGTCGGGATTTTTGTAGGGAATTTTTAGTAGAGACTTTCGAGGTGTAAGGTTTATCATGACGGCTTATCGTGACGACTTTGAATTATCATTTTGCAACCATTGATGGACTGTGGACCTTCCAATGGATGGATTGGATCGCCTATTGTCTATTTGTACTAATAATTATGAGAGCATCCTTGGATTCAGGAGAGGTCCCTCTAGACTGGAGGTGTGCGAATGTATAAAGGGGATCAAAGGGTTACACAATAATTATAGACCTGTTAGCTTGACTTCTATTCCAGGGAAAATTATGGAGTCCCTGATTAAAGCAGTAATACAGGTCCATCTAGACAGGAATTCAGTTATATTGTAGTAATAGCATGAATTTGTTAACAGGCGTTAACGTGTCCTTAATATGTCAGTATATAACAAGATGTCTTACACCCATCCCCACCTCTATGTTTCAGAGATCTGATCCTCTGTTCCGTCATGCCACCAGGAAAAGATATTTGACATCGAATATTAGATGTTAAGATGGATAAACCGACTAGGAGGGATATCCCGAGCGATGTTACGCACTAGCATCGACATGGCATCTTGGAAGCTCCTCGTCCTAGTTTAAAATATCGTCACTCTGTCGAAATTACTAACCAAAAGAGTTGATGATCCTAGCATAAATTATACTGTCAAAGGTTCCAGATCCCTTCACAGAAACAAACAGAAAAAAAAAAAAATCCAGGAGAATCTGAATCGCAGGCTTGCTTGAGTTGTGTCAACCACCTAGCAATAATTAATCAACTGTAAAGTCCCACGTAATCCAAGGAAACAGTGATGCTCACTTTGTATAACTGCGCACTACTGCATTTTGTAACCCATCTTCACTTCAACAGATTTCTAGAAAACTCCTTTCTAGTCTCAACCATCCAATTCTGTTTATATTTTAACGTAATTACATTTATGTATATATCAAATAACAATTATTGTAAATCAATACTGTACACTGTATATGTTATTGTAACTATACAAATACCTATGCAGCTATTATTTTTTGCATCCCTATCTTGCGTGCTGTACAGGGAGGGGGTGATTGTAAAAAGTAATAAACTGAATAAATTTAACATTTGTGCATGGATTCTTAAAGACAAATGCGATACAAGTGCCGGATTGCTTTCTTAATATTTTTGGATTGTACGTTTTTGATTTTTTAGAATGGGTCGTATTTTACAGAGTTTATGGTATTCGCTTAACTTAAAGGAGAATATTATTATATGGACAATGCAGCTCGCAAAATGAAGCCATAAATTTTATGTGCTATTTTAGTTCAATTTTTCTATTTAAATGCATACTATTGCTTGAAGTGGTGTAAAATCTCATTCAATAAGTGTACCTTTTGATGACCTCTTTCAAGTAAAAACCAAAAGGCATAAAAAACCCGTAAAATCAGTACATACTCCTGTGCCCATTCCTCTTAATGCAGTAGTCTTCTTTCTGTAAAATAAAATAATAAACGATGTCTTTGTAATCCAACATTTTCTCTTCTTCAGCTAGCCTAATGTTGCCTACTGTTTGTTTGAACTACTTTTGACGACCCTTATAATTCACTCTGAAGATATTCAGTACCATTTCTAAAGTTGCGAAAAATTTTTCTTTGGAAGTTTTAGTTTCTTGAAAACTCCATAAACTTTAAAGAAATACTAGTCTACTTGAACATAATCTAATATTAAATTCGTACTAAATTTTCATTGAAGCGTAATAATTTGAAATCATTATAACAGTGTTTATTTCAGAATTGCATTCTTGTTCTGGATTTCAAAATGCTGCCCAGAATACATACATGCTTAGAAATGTTTTAAATGGTTTTGGCCAGCCGTTCCCAAACGATGTATTTTTCCTTTCATGTGTCGCTTAGAAATTTTGATGTTTTTTTTTTTTTTTTGTGTGCTACATAACTTACTCGAAAATATTTCGTACAAATTAATTAAGTAGACCTACTTAAACTGCTGTGTGAAGACATCAGTGTCGTGAGAGTATTAATAACAAAAGAATCAAGAATCAAATATACGAGAATATTTGATCTCTTAAGGTACACCTACCCAATAGCCAGTAGCGCTCACCTTTACCGTCAGAACAGTCCGGATCCGTCGTGGCATGGACTCAACTAAGAATCGAAAGTTTGCAAAAGGGATGTTGTTTCGTGCTGACTCAATTGCTTCCCACTGCAGTGAAATTGGATAGTTGCGAAAATCTACTCCGAAGAGCTTCATCCACCTCGTTCCATAAGGTTCTCAATTGGACTGAGATCTGTGACTGTGGAGGCCACCACATTAGACTGAATCCGCTCTCGTTCGCGGAACCAGTTCTGTATAATTCTGGCCTTTTGGTGTGGTGCATTATCTCTGTAAACTGTGAGTATCCTATGTGCGGTTTGCTTATTCTACTGTACTGTACTGTACTGTAGAAAACCTCAAGTTATTTTCGGGATAAAAAACCATGCGACCTTCGCACTACTAATTTTACCAGAGCGTCATAAAACTTCCTCCGTTTAGACGGAACTGGAACTCAACCATCTTTATCTATACTGCATGGAAGGAAAATGATCATAACCACTGTGCTATGGAATCAAAAGTACTGACCCTTTTTTCCAGCATTTTTATGAAAATTCGAAGTTTTATTTCTACAGTCTGTTTCTTGGTATATTCAGTTTTATTCTTTGTCTTGTGGTAGTTTAATCATTGTATTTTACAATGTAATGTTGAATCAAAGTTTCTTGGAAATGGTAAGGTCCGTGGATTCCAATGGCCTCAGGGACCGAGGGTTGCCCAGGCTTGAACTAGATCATAAACTATTTATTTGTATACAAAATGTGTGCACTATAAAAATATGTGCTACCATAAGAATGTGGTAGAACAGTAAACAAGAAAATTAGAAACTCTTCAGCGAGAAAATGAAAAAAAAATTAAAAGTTAGTAGTAGTGGAATGATGTAACGGACAGCTATAACTTGTAACTGAATCCGGACACGTCTTGCCGGAAGCAGGGCGTTTCGAACGTAGCAAACAAATATTCTTTTCAGCCTCACCCAAGTACATTCTTTGTCTACAAAGTGATTGGTATTCACAACGGCCAGAACCTTGCTCGTGAATTTTCTTATGTGACCTTCATTCAAAGATCAGACAAGGAAGAGAAACTAGTATGGACAGGTACTTGCGCCAAGGGAGACTTTCACTAGCGTGCTGGGTTATTTTGTGTATATAACAGTTCTATGTTTCTCTTTAACAGGAAAATTTTCTGAAGCTGGTTGTCTAGCCTCCAGTGCATACATCGAAAAACACATCCATTATACCTAACGGGTTTTCCATTCTCAAGAAGGAAAAAAAAACACCCACAGGCATATTAATTTAGTTGCTTCCCGCTGACAGCTATCAATAAATGCCATTAAGTAGCGTTGATAGTCTACCTTTTATGCTAATACACGTTTACCAATGCTAGTTACTGAGATTTTTCCAGCACTTCTTTACAGAATTACTTCTGATTTCATTCTGCAGATAAGGAAACGTTTAGACACAAAGGGTGCAGTATTAAAGTAGGAATAAGTACAGTATCAATAAGGTCAATATCCAATATTTCTTTATAAATATTGGCTATTGACCTTACTGACTATAAGGTGAAATAAACCTTTGTAGTTATTAATATGTGATAGATGTAATATCGTTTATGTCCTCTTAATTATCAGAGAAACAACTATCTATCCTCTCAGATATAATTAAGCAGTCCAAATGATAGTTTAAAGAGTAGTAATATCTTACCACACGAAAGTGGACACTTCTTTTCAGCATCCAGAAAAGAGGTGCCCAGTTTCATATCTTTGAGCCAAGACAGAAGTAGAGATTAGAGATTATTCTCTATCACTCTGGATGTAGAAGTTATTCCAAACAGAAAAATATGATCATGTCATGAAATCTGAGTATTATTATTGAAGGTAATAATATTAAAAATATGCATGGCTATCTGCCTTCATGTGGAGAATATTCTGGAGATAGACGTTTAGGAAGTTGGCTCTGGATAGTCTTAAAGTTTAGATTTTTTAATGCCGTGCAAGTTTATTTAGCGAAAAAGAAGAGGGTGTTGTAGTATCATCATCAATACTATGGATAGGAGTTGCATCTAAATGAAGAATATCATTGATATATATACAAGGTGACTAAAAACACAAAAACCTATCACTGATTTGCACTTTGAGAATGAAAAGCCGTTTACTGAGAGTTGATGAATGGCAACAAAGAATTTATCTTCTGTGGATAGACAGACAGAATCCATATTGACCATGATTAATTATCAGTAGTTTCATATTAATATATCAGATTTCTCCATTACTTTCGTGAGGATTTGAAAAATTGACAAGCTGGCAATAATTCATTCCGTGGCAGATTTATTCCTCGTCAGTTTTCGCCTGGATTGAAGAAAATTTTCATTCTTCAGGAGAAATTCCGGTACAACAAGAGAGTTTTCAAAGGCGAGTTTAGTTGTGGGCACAAATTTTAAGAACGTGTGAAGAAGAGTTCTTGATGTTTTTAAAGCGAATTTTTCCATTAACTGGTTAATGCCCAGTAGTTAACTTGCAGATAGAGAGGGAAAATAGTTTGAAATCCATACATTTGAATAGGTACGTCAGAAATGCGAAGTTTGGGAAATATTTAACCAATGTATACTGTAAATTCCGAAATATTAGTTCCTACTTGGACTCTCTTGGACTCTTAAGGTGAAAATTTATTTTTCTAGTGAAGACCAAAGGATTGAGATATATTTGTAATGGTAAGAGAAGATTTGTTAAAAATATCCATGCAGCAGTTGTCCTTACACGTAGAAGAGTGGATAGTGTTACCATGGAAATGGTTTAGGTTCGACTCCGTCGCCGGCACAACTTAAGAGGTATTTTTTGTGCTAGAGAAAGAGCGCATCCATGCGTGTAGCACTGTGATTATCATCGACTCCCTCCGCACACAGGGCGGAAAAGACGCATTCGAATCTCGTCCTGTTTAAATAAACTAGATGATTATTATTTGTATCAGAATGTCAGAGAAAATACTACGGGTAAGAATAGTCTGGATCTCATCATTATTCACAAATCAGATGACATCACATGCCTTATAGTACAGGAATCGTTGGCGGGTAGTGATCGCTCAGTCGTTAGTTGGAAGGTTAAGAAGGATGTTGCAGAAGTTAAAGATACATTTTAATTTCAGAAAATGGGGGGGGGGGATTATGGCAGTTTAAGGCGCTATACAGTATCTATTAATTGGGCGGATTGCAGAGGGAGGCGGCGAATACATTAGAATCATGGAATATCTTCAAAGCAATAATCACGGAAGCATGAACGTATAATACCATTAAGAAAATATAGCACGAGGAGGATGCCGGGATGGATGAATACGGAGCTGACCGGTCTAATAGAGCAGAAAGAGACATCATGGGAAAGTTACAAAGCGATGAAAAGTACTGAAGCCTACAACAGATACAAATTGATCTGGAATAGTACCACATATAAGATTAGGGAGGCCAGGGCCTCCTGAGTATGAAGAAGCACTGGCTTCTTCATACTCAGGAGAGAGCAAAGAATTGGGAAAAGGAGTTTTTCGCGTAGTGAATATGTGTCTCATGTATGTGAGTACAAAGAAGAAGAAACTAATCAAATCGAACCCTGTGTACTGCGTGTGGGAAATTCTTAAATAACCGAGCTAAAGTTATTGCTGATGAACTGAATAGGTATTTTGCATCAGTCTTTACTACCGAAAAATCCTTAATTCTGAGGAAAGGCAGTGCCTATGAAATTACTGATTTCGAAATTATATACGGAGTGATCACTGAATTATGACCGCCTACCTAATACTTCGGAGGGCCTCCTTTTGCCCTCAGTACAGCAGCTATCCGACGTGGCATTGATTCAACAAGATGTCGGAAGCGTTCGAGAGGTATGGCCAACAAAGCTGTGTGTAATGCGGCTAGCAACGCAGGGATGGAGGTGATAGGTGTATCCAGACGCCTTATATGCCTTTCCATAGTGTCCCACAAGTGCTCTATGGGATTGATATCAAGGGAGTTCGGAGGCCATTCGATATGCTGGAAGTCAGAACTGTGTTCCTCAAACCATTCCTGCACATCAAGTGCCCGATGGCTCCGCGCATTGTCATCTTGGAAGACACCATCACCATTCGGGAAAAAGTGTAATATAGCGGGGTGTTCACAGTCAGCAAGCAGTTAATGATAGCGGAGACCACTGATATGTTGTTCCACATGCACCAGGGGTCCAAGTTCCTGCCAGTGAAAATGCCCCACACCATACAACCGCCTCCACCGGCCTGCACTTTTGATACCATGCATGATGGATAAAGAAATCCGTACACGACCATCCACGGTGTGGAGTAAATAACGGGACTCATCCGGCCAGCACGCCTTCTTCCAGTCTTCTAAAGTCCAACTTGTATGCTCTTTGCACAAGGCGAGTCTTTTACGCCGATGAACCTTGGTTAGGACAGGATGCCGTAGGGGTCGTTTGCTGGTATAGCCCATACGTGCGAACGTGCGACGCATGGTCATGCCAGATATTGTTCCGAATTGACCCATGTTGCATTGGGTAGTCAACTCTTCAACAGTGCTGCGCCTGTTCGCCTGTACGAATCGTCGGACCCGGCGCTCACCTCTAACGTCAGACTTTCGCTGACCTTTGCAGTTTTGCCGTCGGGACTTTGTTTGACCATTTTGAAGCCAGTCCTGGTACACTTTAACAACGGCGACTCTTGAACACCCCACCAGTTCAGACGTTTGGGAAATCGAGGCACCAGCTCGTCGAGCTCCCACAATCTGTCCTTTATCAAAGTCCGATAAATCCTTTCTTTTACCCATCACGCTCGGAATTTTACTACCTACTGAACCACTGACACCTTATCTATGATACGTAGGTTGACTAACTGCGCACTCTCGTACCTCACGTGGTCAATGGGTCGTATTCAGTTTTCATAGGGGTGGTCATAATTCAGTGATCAGTGTAGATGACTGATTATTAGAAAAACTTTCTAGCCTAAAGGTAAGTAAGGCTTCTGCAGTTGATGGCATATATCCAGTAATTTGGAGGGAGGCAGCCAGAGAGAGCGTGTTGAACCATTCAAGTTAATTATGCTATTCGGACATCATATTGGTTTCAGGACAGATTCCTTAGAATTGCAGAAGTGCAAATGTATGCCAATACATAAAGGTGGTTCTTAGAATGAAGTCAGTAACTATAGACCGGTTAGTCTGACTTCAATGGTAGGAAAATCTTAGAGGCAATGATTAAGAGTGCAATTCAGGGACAGTTAGATAGAAATGGCATTTCTGGACACAACATGGTTTTATTAAGGGAAAATCACGTTTAACCGACCTGGTAAGCTATTTTGATGCAATTACTCATAAGCTGCTGAATGTAGAGAACAATTTCGACATAGTTGATTTGGATTTTAACGAGGCATTTGACTCGGTATCTCATGAGAGATACCGAGGAACATGTTGGGATTACCGGCAAGATTCTAAGATGGATAGTGGAGTGGCTGCAGGGCAGAAGGCAGAGGGTTGAAATTAATGGATATTTTTCAGATTGGTGTAACGTCAGAAGCGGAGTCCCCTATGGATCAGTTCTTGGACCACTGCTGTTTTTGATTTTCATAAACGACATCGATAAAGGGTGTGATGCCCTTTGTCGAAGAAAGGAAAGACTTCGATTAGGGGGTATAAATTCAAATTACGGGGGAAGAAGTTTAGACTAGATTGCATGGAGCTTCAGTTTAATACCTCCTAATAGTTACCTACGTGAGGAGGGAAGCATATGATTTGTTTTGTGTCTTCTCATCTTCTTTTTCTCTTTATTTATTTATTCATTTATTTTGGCCGGTATAAAGTCTGTGGGTTCCTCGTAATGTATAGCTAATATTAATACTACTAGTAATACTGGAAGAACTTTCGTGGGTTTTTTTTTTTTCACTCTGTGGTCGAGTTATTCGGTCGCTGGCGTTGAGAGCAGTTTCTCTCTCTTTCCGCCGAAAACATGGGTTTTTCGTCCAACAAACAGACAAATCGAGAACACACGCAATTTACGGATATAATACACAGGAGCAGACAAGCTAGCTGTTGGATGGCCTTAATATGACAGTTTTTAGTTGTTGTAGTGGAGATTTTAGGAGCATCGGCAACTGTGGCCACATTGCTCCGTGTATATTATTATCTGTAAATTGCGTGTGTTTTGTGGTCGATTTTCTGTTTTCTGTACGAAAAACACGAGTTTCTGGGAGAAAAAACCATGCTGCCCTCGCCTGAGACCGACTAACTCAGCCACATTGTGAAAAGACCAATAAAAATTCCTCACGTCATAGACGAGACTCGAGCTCAGGTCTTTTCCACCCTGTGTGTGTGTGTGTGTGTGTGTGTGTGTGTGTGTGTGTGTGTGGAGAACGTCACAGTTTTTAGCCTTTATGGACTGTTTTTACTGCTCGACCCAGGTAGTCTAGGACAGGTTTTTCTTCCAGCAGTAGGTAATATACATGGCATACTGACCAAAATACACTTTTGTGGGTGAAGTATCCTCTCGTGCCGATCTATTGATCCATCCAATTAATATATCCGCTCTATCCGTTAACATTGCAACAGAACCAAGTAAAAACAAAAGGTGTAAGATGGGCAAAATTTCTGATCACTGAGATTAACAAAGAATACAAATATTACCTGCCATTTGAATATAAGCAAGTTTTCTGCTTAAGGACTTCTTTAGATTTTGAAATTATTGAAAATTCTTTGTATCTACGATAGGCTGTCAGAGAGTAGCGATCAGTTAGAACCTCTTAATGAAATTATAAACACTACACGATGAAACAAAAAATGTTACTGAAAATCATGTTGCATAAACTTCGTTCTTTTATGGAAGCTCTTGTGTAGTTAAGAATACAGCATTTAAGGATGAAGTGTCAATAGGATTATAAAAAAATAATTCTTATTTGCCTTTTCATCTAATATGGCACGGAACCATTTTTAAAATTTAGTTTTATTTCCGTTTACTTTTCCTTTTTTTGCCCTCCGTAGTCCTAATTGTTCAATTTCAAACGCCCTGAAGTAAAATCACGTTTAGAGGTTTGTTTGCAATAATTCACTTCTCTAATAGTGCCGTTTGATTTCTTTGACACGGAAAACAGTTTAAAAAGCCAGCTCTGCAAGTTCTCTGACACTTATTACTCCAGATATTAAATTATGCATTCAAATAAAAGTTTCGCTTGAGTAAAACGTGTTTTCTGAATCGCTCTTCTTTGCCCCGAGAGATTTATTTTTTCATTATACCTATGGCTTTGTGAGTTGTGAAAGAATTATAGCTAATGTTTCTTTTAAATGTTTAAATTATTCACATTTTTGTTATATTTTCTACCTAAATAGTGACAGACGTGACTCCGCATGATTTCCATTATTCTTGAATCAAAACGTACTTAAAAGTCGTTACTCTTACTGATGGTAAAATACTCGTTCATTCAGCATTTGTTGTGTATGCCACGATCAACAAAGTGCTTACCCATTATTCTAGACCTTCATCAAATGTTCAAAAAGGATTTTAAGATGGATGATGCTTATTCTATTCCCTCTTCCGTGTAGTCGATGTGCACTTGCCTGACGTTCGCAAAGTTTATATCCCATTGAAGTCAAATGTTTCTAGGTACTGTGATATGTTGTCCAGTTAGACGATTTCGGACTGAGGGGGGAGGAGAGACAGTTTTCTGCATGAGTAAACTGCAGTTTAACAGCTCGTAAAACTCTGGGTCTGACTGTATACCTCTTTCGGATGGGTTGCAGTCCGACCCGTCAATAAAAGTGCTCAAACTGAAAGGAAACCCTAAGAGAGGTGTCCTCTTAGCAGAGCCAATGCTGAGAGGCTCCCCTGAATTGTCTAGTTGGCCTACACTTAATGCATAACTCGCTAGCGGACAACACTCTTCACCGTAAGTTTTCTATATATAGTATAACATATAATCAGATTTAAAATAGGATTCTCAGCGCCTGGGCCTGCAGTTGACCAAGCTCTGAGAATGGTCATGTTGATCTCAAGGCATCTTTTTATGAACAGCATAACCCCCAGCTCCTTTCCCCCTTTTCTTTTGACCACACTGTACTCATCGTAATGAAATTCGCCATCTATTGGGTCTTTGCAAGTAATTCATTGGGTCTTTACAATTACTCTCGAGGAGGGTGCAAATTTTTAATTTTTGCCGATACTCTTAATTTGTATATTATCAGATACTTCCTTATCCCCACTGCCAAACAGCAGTTTCCCTGATTCCCTGAACCCTTAAGACTTCCTCTGCGGCATCAGCAAAGACACTGACTGGCACGTTTCCTTTTCAAGTACATTCCACCCTTACAAAATAAATCCATTGTATTAACTAGGGCAGGCCCAGTTATGAAAAACTCTCCCTCATAAGTTTGCAGAGTCTCTGAAGTCTAGAATTAACCCATAAAGTTTTCGTCTTATATTCTCTCCTATCATGTCTAGGTACAATTACAGATACAATAAAATTTTGACCTATTGCAGCATTTTTCCACCAGGGCCTTTTATTTTTTGACGAAGTCGCCATTTCATTTTTGTTTTAATCATTACTTCCCGAATATGCCCCTTAGTTTCCTTGAGAACTGATAACTGGTTAGTAATATAGTCACTTTTAGCTCCTGGTAGTTTCATATTCTGGTTCTGTTCCATCTGTCTCGATTACAAAATGAAATCTGAGTTTCCATAACAATTCAATAACCCACTAACATTACTTCACTGGGAAATGTATCCTATGGAAAAAGGAAAGTTTCGGTGCTTTAAAAATAATGGTATCGAAGGTTCACCAATAGTAACTCCATTCGAAGGTGGAACCTTAGTTGCACCTGGAATCTGGAATCTTACAGTTTCTAAGGCTGTTTAAAGATACAGTTGGCCCTCAGATTCTTAATTATGCATGATAAAGTACTTTCCTCTGAGGGCTCTGTTCGGGCTATGAATTTCTGGAAAGTTAACAGAGAATAGAATTACCTGTCAAATTATCTTCCTTCGATCACTTGCATGAACTATTGTTGTTGATTTTTGGAACATCAGCGACTTTGACCATATTGTATTATACCCTTAGAAATGTGCGTTCATGGGCCGATTTGCACGTTCTGTGGGCTAAAAAAACAGAATAATTCACCAGGAACCCTACTTCCTCCGCTTGAAATTGACTACGTTCGAGACATACAACACCGATTTAAGAGACATTTAGAAATTCCTCCCGTCATCGACGAAATTCGAACTCAGACCTCTCCAAATGAGTGACAAGTAGCGAACTCATTATATTGAGGATCCGACGTGGGCTAAAATCTGCTCCTAAATTGTAGTTGGATTTTTTGTGTACTGAACCTCCTGAATAACTCTGTTTGGCAGCAAGAATACTCAGTATTAAAGTGGTATAACGATGAAGGGTGTGATCACATTTTAATCGCAAGTTTGCGTAATGTGTAACCCCTTATTCGTGTTATAAAAGTTGTACGTTTTCATTATTCTTTCATAAAATGCAAATTTTAAAATTTTTTGTGGGTTTTATGAGTAATTAATTTATAGATGTCTATACAAGAGGTCTGATCGTGCATCATTCATTTCGACTGTGCACGGATACAAAGCTCGTCTGCATAATGTCTCATGGTTCAGTGGCACAGAGACATTGCATAAATATTCATTGCGGAGGAGAGCAGTCAGCAGGATGGAAGCAGGCCAATCGCAGAAGGAAATAATAAGGATCATGAACATCCACTCAAATGTGATATCTCGATTACCAAGGTGTTTTCAGGTACGCATGAGTTAACCGACATATTTCATAAACGACCTGATTTTCATATAATTTCACACACAGTTCCTTTGTGTGAAAGGAACTGTGTGCTTCAAATCACAGTCACATCACAGTGTGCTTCAAATATCAAATTAACTAACTTGAATCAATATATGTATATTACGTTCAGTTTTCAAAGGCTTGTTCTATATGACAGTTTAAAAAATGGATAAACGAGACATACAAAACTAGTTCAGATAATCAAAAGGGAATAAAATTACACTCTTTAAAAAAATTTGCTATGATTTATCTGTATTACTCAATATCGAAAAATCAGTGATAATATGATTGACACGGAGTTAAGAGATACAGCTTATGCAAACAGTTAAAAAGATTTAGAACTCTGAAAAGTTCCTATGGTTGAATTATGTGGTTCATCACAGAGCACTTTTTTGTTCCGGAATGTGGTTTCTAAGTTTTCTTTTATTTATTAATTTTTTTCTTACACACAAATGTGCTCCAAAATCATAAAATTATCGATAAATGTCACCGATGTTCTTTAGAATACTGGTATTCTAGAAAAAACGTAGAATCATACCACCTTCACGATTCAGTGTTTCCTTTACTAATTGCTGGTGTGAAAAGATTGGACAGAGTGGTTTCCAAGGTCTCTTGACCCAATTAGAGTCTTATAGAGTCATACAACAAGTTCACCTGCTATGTTTGCCAACAAATAATCATAATCTTAACTTATACAACGCACTATCACATCAGACCAGATACAATTTAAAGAATGGCAGAACTCGAATATCCCGTGGTTGTTTGTGCAGTGACTAATGAATTCCATCATCACGTATGGTATGTGAAACGTTTTATCTTGCATAGGGATGCTTTCACTTTAATAAACTCTTCGCTTTGCTATTTTTATGGTAACTCTGTAAATATAAATAAATTTTAAATTTTGTTACATCGGCAATGCAAGTGCAATGTTTGTTGATAAATTTGAAATAAAATTTTAAATACTTCAGGATTCCATTTAAGATTTCATTTTAAAGTTTTTAATATTTCAGAATAAATTTACGTAGCTGATTCTCCATTATTGTATCATTCAGCATATGCAATCATTTTTTTTGACTGATCGTAAAGATATAGGCCTAAGCGAGAAACTTTGTTCCAAGAAAGATAATGCTTGAAGTGCACCTTCTTTGAACAGGCTAGCACTTGCGAAAAAGAGCAGAAAGTAAACAGGAAAGCTCACGTCACTAGAGACAGATTCGTAACTTTACGACCGCCTCAAACACAGAGGTCTTTGCTCTGAGATGTGGACTGCATGACGGCATACCTTCTCCAAGAAGCTGTTAGAACACGTGAATTCCTGTAGGCATACTTACAGGGCACGTGTGTTGTTTGCTGAGGTAGGTGGTTGTGTTTCCCGTTCTGTCAATGCTCTCCAACTCTATCAGCGAACAGGTAACGCGAAATATGTACACCGGAAACTGCCAGATAAATTAATCAAACGTGGTAAAGATACTTCCTGCCACTTCAGCACCGTCTTCCGGTGAAAGAGATACTTTAATGAGTCTCATGATCGAAAGAAGAGACCACAGGAATGAAGGAACAAAAAGTGCTTGATGCTTTTTTGGAGGAAGAAACTGTATTTCGAAAGATATTCAAACGTCCAACAATTGAAGATTCGTAATTTTCTTGGAAGATGTGTTTGTTGAAAACTTTCTCTTTGCAATATCGAACGGGAAGTTGCTACTAGGGTAGGCAATGTAAGTTAAACTCGCCGGAGATATTAATAAATCATAGATATTGCTTCGCATAAAATCCTATCCGAAAATCGAATTGAATACAAAAATGGAAAACAGCAGATGCATCCCATTACTATCGAAAGGATGTGTGCACTGGCATTCCCATCTGCCATCTCAGCATATTCAAAGTTGAAGTAACGAAGGACAATAAGTTGGATTATTACCTTTCTTTAAAATTCGCAGAAAGCATTTTGGTTATGTGATATTCAAGAGAAATAAAATGACTGTGTAGCCTATAGGCTGTCCCTTTACTTAGTGGTCGAAATTACTTTTAAAATCCCGACATTAGTACTGTAGAGTTATAGGAAATAACCTTGTTTAAAAATCTAATTTACTTTGTTTTGTGAAGGCTCGTGCAGTAATTTAAAAATTACTAATAAAATTATGAATTTTGATTACGAAATTACTAATAATTATGGATGACACCTGTACTTATTTTAGATAATAGCATATAGCGTACCCAATTGTACTATTCATTACTATTCTATTCTTGGTGTGAAATTAAAAGAACAAGAGGGTTGTTGATGTTATTTTAATTTCACACCAAGGTACCTAAACCCATGAAACGTAAGTTCCTATAAATTGCGTTAATTCCGTGGTCGGTTTTCTGTTTTAAATACGAAAAACCCACGTTCCTGAATGGGAAAATGCCAAAGAAATTCTTCCTGTAAAGAAAAATTCGAACTAAGGCGTTCACATGGTGTGGATTAGTAATTTGGTTGTTGTTGGGTTTTAGACGCATCAGTAACTTAGTCTATATTGTTCCGTATATAATGTGTCTGTAAATTGCGTATGTTCTGTGGTCGATTTGCTGTTGCCAGATGAAAAACCCGAGTTTCTTGGAGTAAAAACCATACTACTCTCGCCTGAGACCTACTAACTCAGCCACGGTGCTAACCAAAAGTTTTCAGAGGCCTTTTACAGTGATTTTTCTATCGTTGAAAAACTTCTGGAACCAGGTCATGTCAGTTGGTCGACAGGCTAGGATTTAGTGACAAATTCTTCACAAAGGTATACATTGTCGCTATCTAACAGCAGAACTCAATGTGAGTGCTTTTCTAAATGTTTTTTCAATGAAAGAAGCGGGGCACTCTTGTTTTTCGACAAAGCTACACCCAGAAGAAAGCAATGTGATTAATGAAACCTCACATTCAAACTATGGATTCAAGTGGGATCGTGGACTTGCGCCATCATTAATTTCTTTCATAAGCTCGCTTTATTAGCATCTACTCAACAGCTGATTTGTATGTCAAGAATTTTATTATCAAGGATGCAAAATAAGGGAAATCACAGCTGTCTGTAAGATAAAAACCTGTGATTATTATTCGGCAAAAACAAGTGAATTTACTGCTGAAAGCGAACTATATTTTTCATAATTCAGAATGAGCAACGTCCCCATTTTAGCTTCTTCTATGCATTTATAATTATTCATTTATTTATTCTGGATATGAAGTAAAGGCTATATGAAATAGAACTGTCAAAAGTAGATGGCCTTGTGGTAGAACGACCGTGACCTGAGATTATGTGCTTTTACCCAGCCACTGCTGCTTCTTTCAGTGGTTCAAAAATAGGACATATAGCAAATTCTATCTGAATATTTGCTCCATGACTGTCCTTGTTGTCTATGAAATTATAATAATTTTTTACAGGTAGAATATAATCTACGAAATAGGCAGATAATATTCATACAACATGTACTGTATTACCATAAAGCATTAAAACAACGCTACCAAATAAGCATATTCTATTCAAATATTGTAAATGGAAGTGTGACAATACAAAGGTATTAATTAATTATTAGAATAAAATTTTATTGTCAGCATCGTGATGATGTTGACAGCCTTGTTAGTTGGCAAGGAAAATAAGAAGGATACAGAGCTGTTGGAGTCGCTAATGTGGAATGCTGTTATTAATTTTAAAAGAAGAACACTGCATAGTTAGTCAGTTTATTATTATTATTCACGTTTTCTCCCTATTGGATTTTTTCCATCCCGTGAAGGGTACTGGTACCAAGTGCATGGAGTGATTGGTTGTATCAAGTTACTCTTATTATTATTTCTGGTTGAGGAACTTTCCGATTATTCTGCATGTGTTGAGGATCGTGAGTTCCATGTTTCTGGAGTTCCACATAAGTGTTCTTTGGGAGGCTGCGAGTTCTTATGGAGGTTCTTGGCACCCACCAACGTGGTCGACACGGTGATCGGGATGGTCATGACTTGTTCCATACGCCATATTTCTTTGACTTCCTGCCTTAAGTATGCGTACTTCCTGATCTTTTCCTTGTAAATTTTCTGGAAGTTGCTGGTGTTGGGCGCCGCTATGTCGATGAGGTAGGTAGCCCTTTCCTTCTTCTCGATAAGGGTTCTAGCTTGTCTGTTGTGCAGTTTCATGTTGTACGTTATTATGACGCGATCCCAGTACAGTTTTTGACTAGAGTCTCTATGAGAGATGGAGATCGTACTTGTAACACGGTATTATTATTATCTCTTTCTTTTCCTAATGGGATTTTTCCATCCCGCTACTGGCATTGGTGCCAGGTGCGTGGGGTGGTTGTTATGTAGTGTTACTATTATTGGTTGAGGATCTATCTGACTATCCTACAGGTGTTCAGGATCGCGTCTTTCTGAAGTTACGTGTAAGTGTTGTCTGGGAGGCCTTCTGCTGTTAGGCTCTTCGACACCATGCTGGTGTTTAACACGGCGATCAAGATAGTCATTACTTGTTCCATATACCACATTTCTTTGACTTCCTGCCTTAGATCTGTGTCTTTCCTAATTTTTAACTCATAGGTTTTTTGGAGGTGTTGGGCATCGTTATGTTGATCACGTATGTAGCTATTTCCTTCTTGTCGATGAAGATTAAGACTGGTCTGTTGCGGGATCGTCTTGTCTGTTATTATGGCGAGGTCTCAGTATAGTTTGTGAACAAGGGTCTCTAGTCGTCCTAGGGTCGTACTTGTAATACGATACACTTTCTTTGATCAACTGGTATTTTTGCGCCTAGCTTCTGATGTCCTGCATCCATCGGTGATGTGCTGGATTGTTTCTGGAGTCAGGTGGATCGTCGACATGTGTCATCTTTCAGTGTATTTTCTGTAGTTCCTGTTCTTGGGTGGCGAGAATGAATTCTTCAGTCTGGGGGAAGAGCCTCACACGCGTGAGCCATTCGTTGGAAGCCGTATTATCAGTGTAGTCTTGATGGAGGCCATTGTAGTGTCTGCCATGGAATGCCTTCTCTGCCCATCTGTCTGTCTTTGTTTCTTCTGTTTGTGTGAGTGGAATCTCCTTGTTGAGGTTGAGTAGTGTGTGCCATTTGCCTATTTTCCTTATGGCTTGGTCCTTGTGGGTAGCACAGTTCATAGAATCGCCGTTTTACTCACATCAAGCTTAAAAAACCTGACTTCAAGTCCGTCGATGACGTGAGGAATTTTTGTGGATCTTTTCACAATGTGGCTCAGTTAGTTGGTTTCAAGCTAGGGTAGCATGGCTTTTTCTCCCAGAAACTCGGGTTTTTTTTCGTCCAGCAAACATAAAATCGACCACAGCTTGGTATATTGGCGCTGTGTTTTCCTGTAAATAATCTCGGGTTCTTAATCGCTTTCTTCTGTTGTTCACTGAGGCCTGTGAAACCGCTCCCTCCCACTTTCCGGGCTACGGTCAGTCTCTTAATGACTGACTTCTGATGATGTTGGTAGCTCTTCTTCTTTTTCTTCTTCTTATTATTATTTCTACCTGATGTTTTCTACCCCGTGATAGGTACTGGTACTAAGTACCCAGGGTGGTTGTTATGTCTGGTGTGCCCTCGTGGGTAGCACAGTTAGTAGGATAGCCGTCCTCACCACACCGAGTGAAAAAGACCTGAGTTCGAGTCCCGTCGATGACAGGAGGTATTTTTATGGGGCCTTTTTCACAATGTGGCTGAGTCAGTCGGTCTCAGGCGAGGGTAGCGTGGTTTTTCTCGTGGAAACTCGGATTTTTCGTCCAGCAAATAGAAAATCGACCTCTGAACACGCGCAATTTACGGACAGTATAAACGGAGCAATATGGTCTTAGTCGCTGATGCCCCTAAAACCCTACAAGAACAACAGCAATTATGTCTGGTGGTGTTACTGTTGGTCGAGGAACTCTCTGACTATCCTACAGGTGTTCAGGATTGCGACTTTCTAGAGTTCCTTGTATATGTTCTCTGAGAGACCTGTTGAAGATTGTGGGGGTTTACTTTAATTATATTTTATCTTAGTTAATATAATGTTATTGACATTAATTTAAAACAGTCCCGGTAGCACAATCGGCATAGTGGTCGATTTTCCACTCGTGGAAGGAGAGTGATCGTAATCTTGTAGAACAGTTTTCTTTCGAGATCTATCTAGATGGGAGGAACTTTTTTATTCACATTGGTGGAGTTAGTTACATGGTGTTTTCTTCAAAAAACATGGAACATTCATCCCGAAAAACGAACAAACTGACCAGGGAATGCAAGCAATTTACAGACACCTTACTCTGATGCTTCATAGCCTTGTTGCTTTGACACAAAAATCAACAACAAATTTACATTAGTTCTCATATATAATTTGACTTATTGACAATAGGTGATATTTTAATTACACAAGACTTGAGTTAACAAGATAGAAAAAGCAATTTTGTCATGGTCGTCCTAGACGGATCACAAGTGGCTATCGGTGAATAATGGAGACAGACCATTTGGTAGAGGAACAAGAACCTAATAGGCCTTAGCTGCGCTAGATATGTCAGCAAAAAGATCAGTCATCAAATCATTGTAAACTTTAAAGGCTAATGTAAAACGTAAAGCACAGGCTTACGAGGCATTTAAGTTTACTTTAGGTTAAATATGTGTAGACACCAAAGCAACTAAGGCTAGGACAAATCAGTATATTTTGTCTAGAAATTGCTTGTATTCTGTGGTTGATTGGCTGTTTGCTGGACGAAAAATCCGAGTTTCCCGGAAAAAAAATCATGGAACCCTCGCTGAGACTGACTAATTAAGCCATATTGTGAAAATTCCTTGCGTCATTGACGGGATTCAAACCCAGGTCTTTTCTACCCAGTGTGGGGAGGATGGCGATTGTATCTACTGTGCTGCCGCGAGGCATAGAAGCAGTGGGCAACGTTTGGGGATCGACAGTTACTCCGGTAACCAAACCAGATGATGGTATCCTGGTGTCCTGAGACACAGAAATCAGTATATAACAGATGGCTGTGGTAAATCAACATCTGCTGGTCCATTTTAGTATATCGAAAATTTTATGCATAGTTTTAATTTTCTGTTTCTGGGCTAGCACAGTAGCAATATTTGCTACTCTTTGATTTTTCCTTTGTCTATGCACCGTTTTCTTCTGATTGAAGAAATCCTGTAAAAGTGCACCAGATAACTTGACAGAGATAAACTGTATGATGCAGGAAATGCGCAGTGTTCCTTCCCCTGGTATTCCTTACTTTATTTTGTAAATTGTACAATTCCTGTGAAATTTCAGAATTAATATTTTGCTTTAAATTCGGGGGCATCTTTCTCATACGCTTACTCCGATCCTTTATATTTTTCTCATTCCATTCCTCTGTCACACCAACTGAAACATGTTTATCATTGTCAAGGTTCCTCCATAACCTCAACTGAAAAGGATCAACCAGGTGAAGTTAAAAATTCGTGAGCCTGTTACTTTTGACTGATTCTATTAATTGAAATGAACTATTGAACAGTGTTCTAAAGAATGCGAAACGTCTTTAGAGTTTAATAACCTCAAAGTTTAATTACTTTTACAGTTATTAGCTGAAGTGTGAAATTACTGTACCGTATAATAAATCGTAAATTGTATTACGAACTTGCGTTAATAATAGGAGGCTACCCTGAGGGTTATTTAGTTCACAAATTCAATATTTAGATAAAATATATATTTGTTTATTTATTTTATTATGAATGCACATAAGCGAAATATACGTAAACTGTGGCTTCTTGAAAAAACAGATGATCCTGTGACATCGATCATGACCGTAATCCTTGATGACCTTGGTTTACTTAACGAGATTCCAAATGATTTAAAGTCTGACCTTGAAACAATGCAATGGCATCATATGGTGTGGGTTGTATCCTCGAGGTAGCACAGTGGTTGTAATCGCCCTTTCTCTACACCGTGTAGAAGAGATCTGGGTTCTAATGACGCGAGGAACTTTTATGGGCTTTTTCACAATGTGGCTGAGTTAATCGTTCTTAAAAGAGGGTAGCAAGGTTTTTTTTCTCCCGGAATCCTAGGTATTTTCCTCCAGCAAAACAGGCAAACTGACCAGACAACACAGGCACATATGAATATCATACACATGGGTGGAGGAAATTGTTCTCAGATAACCGTAACATTAAATAAAATGATATGGCTTGTGTAGGTGGTAATAAAGAAGCTTTTCACCAGGGCCCAAGCTCGTGATGATACCACACTATCTCCAAAAGCACTAAGGATTGCTGGTGAGGGAGATTTGGTAGAAATGTGCAATTTTTGAATAGGCTTATTAATTTTATTAGGTCCTTTGACATCCAAAGAAATAATCGGAAAGGAATAACAGAAATAACCCAAAAATAATGATCAAACTGACGACATCAAAAGTAAACAATTACTTATTGCATTCGATCAACAAAGACGTAGTAGTAGTAGTAGTAGTGGCATGCGATGCAAGAAAGCAAGTGTATGAGCTTATGCAACATCAGCCAAAAAAAATAATTCACACAACCATTCCTTCTAAATGTTTGTCCAGTTCCTCCTTAAATTTATTTAACCTATCAACTTCCACAACGACATGTGGAAGTTTGTTCCAGCAATTAACCACCCGCTGGCTAAAGGCAAACTTCCGCACATCTATTCTACATCTGTCTTTCCTTAATTTGAATTTGTCCCCTTAGGTTCGTAATCTGAACAAGTGGAAGAATCCCATCAGAATTCAGCGTGCTCAATTCATTCAAGGCCTTATACACCTCAATCAGATCACCGCGCAGGTGCCTAGTCTCCAGCTACTGCAATTTTCAGAACTTAAGCCTCTCTTGGTAAAAGGATCCCTTCATTCCCCTCACCAATCTTGTTGCCCTTCTCTGTACACGCTCAAGCAAATCTACATCTTTCCTAAAATGAGGCCTCCAGACCTGTACGCAGTACTCAAGGCGTGGCCTGACCATTGCCTTATACAGAGGGACAATCACCTCCTTTTCCCTGCTAGCAAAATTCCTATATATCATTGACAAAACCGCATGACCTCCCCTGGCCGCCTGTCTACATTGCTCAGAAAACTTGATATCTGACTGCACAATTACTCCCAGGTCTTTTTCATTTTCTACCACCTTAAGTGTAGTACCACACAGTTGGTACGTTTCTCTGGGGTTACTTCTACCCATATGCAGTACTTTGCATTTGTCAAGGTTAAACTTCAGTTGCCACTTCTCAGCCCATATGCCCAAATTTTCTAGATCCTGTTGCAGAAGCACACTGTCATTACTGTCATTAACAACCCTGCCAACCTTTGTATCATCTGCAAACTTCGACACTAAGCCTGATATACCTTCATCAATATCATTAATAAATATACAAAACAACAGTGGACCCAACACCGAACCCTGTGGGACTCCACTAATAACATTAGTCTACGAAGAGCAGCACCCATTGATTACCACCCTCTGTCTTCTCCCACTTAACCATCCTTTTATCCATTGTAGCAACTTACCCTTAATACCATTCTGCTCCAATTTATACAATAGTCTTCCATGAGCAACATTGTCAAAAGCTTTCCTGAAATCCAAGTGTATGATATCAAAATAATTTTTTGCATCCAGTTCCTTTGTAACCACATCATAATAGCCAATCAGATTTGTCAGACAAGACTTTCCGTTAACAAACCCATGCTGTGTCTGAATTATTGCTGCAGTCTTGTCTAGATGATCCTGCAATGCATCTTTAACCAGTGACTCCATTATTTTACCTGGAACAGAAGTTAAACTAACTGGTCTGTAATTACTCGTGTCACCCTTCGATCTCCCTTTGTGAATTGGTGATACATTTGCACATCTCCAGTCTGTGGGACCTCCCCTGAATCCAAGGTTGCTCTCATAATTATGGCTAAGGGTTTGCTTAGTTGCTTTGCCGCCTCCTTTAATATAACTGGATAGATCCCATCCACCCCAGGTGCCTTTCTTATGTTTAACTTCAACAATTTCTCCTCCACTTTGCTCTCAGTTATTACAAAATCATTAAGCACCCTGCTACAATTTGATAACCTTGTGGAATTTTCAAACCTTAATAACTCCTCATGTGTGAATGTAGATGCAAAATACTCATTCAGTTTATCAGCTATTTGAGCAGGATCATCAACAGTCGAACCATCGATATCAAGTGGACCAATCAGATTCATCCCCTTCCTTTTAGAGTTTATGTGAGTAAAGAAATCCTTGCTATTTTTCTTAGTATCCTTTGCCAAAGATTTCTCGTAATCTGCCTTCGCCTGCCTAACCTCCTTTGTGACTTGATTACAAACTAGCTTATATCTGCAATAGGCTTCTGTGTTGCTTGATAATTTATATGCATCCCATGCATTTTTCTTCTCTCTCACGAGTCTCATTAGTTCATTTGATAACCATTTAGGCCTAAACCTTGAACAATATTTTTTAATAGGTATGAAACTTTTAGTAGCTTCCATGATTAATTCCTTGAATACTTCCCACTTAGAATTTGCTGTTGGTAACATCGTCAGTTTATCCCACTGTACAGAATTTAAAAACTGTCTGAGACCACTGTACTGACCTCTACGGAAGCAAAAACCCTTTCCTTTACCTCTGATATTAATTATGTCTTTAAGTAAATCCCACATCAGTACACTGTGATCACTGCCACCTAGTGGTTCCTTTATCTGCAAATTCTTAATACACGAATGATCACTGCTGATAACCAGATCAAGAGTATTACCCTCTCTGGTCAAGAATATATAATTCTTCCACTCTTTCTACTCGTGTAAATAAAGATAACAGCCTGTATTTATATGGTCAGCATAATTTAGTTATAGCAAAGCGAGATTTTCTCTTAATTGAGAAATGTCTTGGCTATAAGAAACGTGTTATTCTTAGGAGGTTTTGTTTGTATGTTTATTATTATTTACTTATTATTGTGTATGTACTTATTAAATAAACCCATTCATTATTTGCAGAGATTATCGTTGTTTTTTATTAATTTTTTTTTTTTGGCCTTACAAACATGCTAATAAATATTATATGAGGCGTGTCCTTATCTCCCGAAATCGTGTTTCATCGAGCTCATAAACCTGATTTTAACTTATGTTTACAAACTTGGAGTACTGTAAATCTATACAAACACTTAACTCTAAAAACACGTATTTGTGTTTTTCTTTTCATTCCTCTTAACTCTACCATCCATGCAGATAAAAGTACAGGAAACGAACTCAACTTATCAGCGTGTGTCGATCTCCTCATTAAGGTGGACGAGGTAGTGAGTGTATCTTATGGTTATAGTTCAATAGCAAGGCAAGTAACGAAAGCAGTGCAACCAACGTAATGTGACCAATTGTAAGATTAAAAACATTTGCTCTTCCTAATGAAAAAATGTAAATTTAAGGTTTAGGCATAGATACGGTACGTTACAATGATTGTGCTCACCAATTTATTCATGTCGCTAACTTTCGCGATTATTGCAATCTTGTGAAAAACTTGAGCGGCTCTGCTGGGTCTTATCCTTGAAGCACTAGCAAGGACGTACGCAAGGAAGAATGTAATTACTTCAAACTCTACTTTAGCTGATGAGATTGTTACAGTTGCAGTCCATGTTTGCGAAATGAATCGTAACCTTAGCATTTTCTTTATAAAGTGAAGGCATCGTATCTGGAAAGAGTCATAAAAAGGTCAGCCTCAAATTTTCATCTATGATTAAACTAGTATAAATCACTAACAATGTCTCTAACTTCAATATTTTGAAATTCTTGGAATTGAAAATCTGAAACTGCATTTAATCGAGTTCGGAAATTGGAGTTCATGGATTTTCTACAGTATATAAAGATACATGTATCTTCAGAAAAATAAAATGTACTCGTGGGAATCTATATACATCTATTAGGCAGTGAAATAACAAGAGATAAAAATAAATTTAATCAATTTAATGCCAATTCTTCTTGTTGGACGTAATTTCTATCAAACTTCTCTTGTATTAAGAAAATTGAATTTTCAACTACCGGTTAGGTTAGTTCAAATTAATCATGGGAGCAAATATCTTCGTAAATGAAATTTTTGTTCTGTCTATCGTAAATCATGGTTAACAACGACACCAAAAAAAATGTGACTCCAGTTTTTATTAAAAACCACAAAGTATCTAAATCCAAGCAAGCTACAAAATCAGGGAAATATTTAGTGGAGGTTATGCTTCGAAAATAAAAGTGTGATGTAAAAATCAAATACAATGTATTAACATATAGAGACACCTGGTATTAGGGTATATAACACAACGAACGTGTGTATCTTTTACTCTTTTTTGCTTATTGTTTGCTTATCATGGCCTTATTGGTTTTATGGTGCTCATATTCCATAAAAACTAAAATCCATCAATCAACCAATATTGAAATTAGACTATGTGGTTAACCGGTTTTCTCTATTTACAGGTGTAAAAGCCGTGACTGAAGATGCTAGGATTTTCACCACGAAAGATGGGGCGCTCAAAAGAGTGGCAAAAAGGAATGATAGCATTTGGCAGGTCAATGTGACATCCTGTTAAGAAAGTGGCTGAATTTGCTGGTGTTTCAGAAAGAACAGTAAAAAGGTTTTAAGGAATGGTGTGAGCCGAAATTAATCAGAAAATCAGTCGCAGAATTGTGATTGAAAGTCTATGCAAAGTGATCGCGATAGTTGACGAATATCAAATATTCTAGACGATCAGGTTGTGCCTTTTGCTGAAAAGTTCAGGGACACTCGTGATTTCAATACTCCTGTATTCCAGAATGATCAATTGCCAGTTCAGGGGGCGTCTATTTTAAATTGGCACGAGAAACACTAGAGAACCCTTGGGAATTTAAATAGGGCAGCCCAATTACAAGATTTAATCCTATAGAAAATGTATAGGACCATCTTAAAGTTGTGAAAACACAACAGTAGCATACATGAAACCTAATTAAATTACGGGCTCAACTGCTTTTAGAAAGGCCTAATATTATTGTAACTATTTAATGGGTCTAGTTGAATCCCTAATAACGAGAATAGTAGTAGTGGTAGGTGGTGCAAGAAAGCAAGTGTATGAGCTTATGCAGCATCAGCCAAAAAAAAAAAAAAAAAAAAATTACAAAACAAATCCCACCAAATATTTGTCCAGTTCCTCATTAAATTTGTTTAACCTATCAACTTACACAACGACAGATGGAAGTTTGTTCCAGCAATTAACCACCCGCTGGCTAAAGGAAAATTTCCGCACATTTATTCTACATCTGTCTTTCCTCAATTTCAATTTATGCCCCCTTAGGTTCGTAATCTGAACAAGTCGAAGAATCCCATCAGAATTCAGCGTGCTCAATCCATTCAAGGCCTTATACACCTCAATCAGATCACCTCGTATTTGCCGATGTCTCCAGCCGCTGCAATTTGCAGAACTTAAGCCTCTTTTGGTAAGAGGATTCCTTCATTCCCCCCATCATCTGCAAACTTCGACACATGAATTCCTTTATCACAAATTCATTGTGATGATTCGTGATAAAGGAAGAGGAAGGTTTACACATTATTAATTTAAAAATTATAGAAGTGGCTAATGTTTCACCTGGCAAGTTCCAATATTTAATTCAAAATTTAGAATTGACTTGTCACAATTGACTTCTTACAGCAATGAACATGGTAAAAGAAGACAATATTACCGACAATATTAATACAATAGCGGATAATTAAGTACGAAGTTCATCGTACTTGACCTTCGGCTTATATTTAATTTAATATTAAATTATTATACAAGTATATAAAATCATCCCTGAACTAGAGATTTCTTGAAGCTCTCCAGTTAAATACCGAGAATAATCAATAAATTATCAAATCTCGAACGGATACGCTCAGACACTTTGATTTATTCCTCCTGATTATCTTTCCAGAAACAAGAAGCACATTGTCTGCCCCTAGTTATTTAAAAGTGCGGCTCTGTTAATAGTGAAATAGGGAAAGTGCAGTTTTTTGCTTGGGGTTCTTTGTAACCGATCATTATAATATACAATAGCAGAGGTACTGCGTTTACTTTAACTGTCTCGTGCTTCGTACATGAGATTATCCACGCACGCCATTCCGTGTCTTTGAGCCTGTTATCAAATACACACCGAGTCCATTTGCTATGTAATTTTATTTGGCCATTATGCTTTATCATTTCTTACGTGGTTTTTGCCTACTGCCTTTCCTTAAGAGGAGATTTGTAATGACAATCTACTTTGTGTCCCTTCGAATTTGTTTTTTCGTATAACGACAAATACCTTTAAAAAAATCGGAGAGAGCATTATTATTATTATTATTATTAAAAAATGCTGATCAAGTTAATGGTTTCATCCAAGAAAAAAAGAACGAATTAGTGTTTCTGTTGCCACGTTGGAAGCGCCATGTTGCCGCGTTAAACCTGCTATTCGCAATATATATATACGCAATGGTTTCCTATCAGAAGGTATCCTACTGCAGCATGACAATGCTTCACCTTATTCGTAATGACAATCTACTTTGTGTCCCTTCGACCTGTGCCCCTGCTACAATCGTTAAACCGATTCGGAAATTTAATTATAAACTTTTCCTTATATTCCAGACCACGCCCTTCACCTTTTTGGTCCTCTGATAAAGCATTTGGTGGACGTCGATTTTTAAATTATGGCGAAGTCAAAGAAGCAGTGTACAAGGAGCTTCACGAACAACCCCGAAAACCTTTTTTTTTCTTAGACAGCAAAGAAGAAAGTTGTGGGCCGACGTTAGAAGTATTTGGAGAAAAAAAAAAAGGGGGGGGCTATATGGAAAAGTAATACTAAAACTAAATTGCCTTTACTTTTTGATTTACCCTCCTACATAAATAAAGCAAGAGCATCATGGGAGCACTGCTTAAAATTATATCTTTTGTTTCGTCCAAGGTGTGTCAAGGCTTTTAAGTTTCTGGACGAAAACAAGAAAAGATTTTTCTTACAAAACATGGAAGGGTCTCTGTTTATTTTGTCCCTCCGAAAGTTGGCGCCTGGCTACTGTGGCTTCCATATTAACTCGACCCTAATTATGCATTTGGACATGGTCTCGTAGTGAATTCCCAGTCCATCTGTAAGATTACATGTTTAAGCGCGGTTTCTTAAAAAATAGTCCACAAATACATTTCAGGAAAAAAAATCCCAATAATTGTACAGCGAACTGTTCTCGCATCGTTATACACCACTCCCCTTTCACTCAGGTATTTCGCATTAATACGTGAATCCCTCTTGCCATCCCTCTCTCACCGATATTCTGTAACAAGCCAAATGTAAAGGAGACCTGTGCCCCGCTACAACAGAGGCGCCGACCTTTCTGCAATCGGGACTAACAAGTATGAAGGGCAAAGAAAGGTGACAGGAGGGTCGTGAGAGGCTACGAAGTAGGGAGAATACTGAAATGCATAAAGGGTAATGTAAAACGACTGTACAAGAAAAAAATATTGCTTAGAAGAGCACACAATGAAATGAGAATGCGTGTCCATAATTATTTCGAAGATGCCGACAAAGAGATGGGGATCGGAATAATAAGCCATAATCCTTCACCACAAGAATCACGTGATTTTTCTTGAGCTTTTTTCGTGTGCTTTGTGGCTTCTCTAAATCTGCAAATACTGTGATCACTTTCTCCTTTCAGCCTTTTTACCTGATTTCTTTTTTATTTTTTGTAATAGGCATTTCGACTTGTATATTCGTGATCGTAGCCACACTGTTTCAATTCAATTTCATTTTTATTTTATTAGTTAGAGTAAAGGGCATCATTATGCTCTAGAAATAGTTGAATGATTACGACTCTCCGAGTTTTACCACCATATTCCTATCCCCCCATACCCCTCAGCAAAAAAATAAAACTACGATGAAAGAAAAGGAGTTCATTTCTTGTTCGTGGTGGAACTGTGACAATCTAAATTTTATATAAATAGAATAAAGAGGAAAAAGAAAAGGGAGGAAACATAAAAGATGAATGGAGCAACGCTTTGATTATCTATGAGGCATCTGTCATTAATTGTATGCTTGTTTGTCCACACAGTGAACGTATGCAAAATGAATAAAAGTAAAAGCTGAGAAAGATTCGATACATGAAAATTTCACGTTGCTTAAACTAATACTATACTGTAATTTGTTTCTTCAACAAAAGAGTTATGTTTAGTTTTTTTTTTTTTTTTTTTTGTTTTTTTTTATCTTTGGCTAATGCAGTTGAACGAGTTCCGTTTTCAGCGACGTGGTCAAGAGGGCGTTTTCACAGGTGAAATAAATGTAAATAACATATAAAAACAGTGTGAATAACCCTAAAATATCAACTTATTTAATAGTCCGAGCTATATTTGGGGGTCAGGGGCATCTATTATATGCGTATTTTGTCTGGATTATTAACTTCGAAAACGTTGTCTGGATTATTAAATTCGCTTAGTTTAATCGCCAAATTTACTTGCGGACTACTAGTGATAATATTAGTATTAGTATTATAATGGCTAAATAATGCAAGGAAGTGGACTTTTCCTGAATCTTACAAGACGAAAAGGAGAAAAAATTTCTATCACTCACTGCCTATCCAATTCCTCTTTTACCTTTACCAAACACTGTGCCTCAATCACTGTGGCAGGCAGTTTATTCCAGTGATGTGTCCGAAAGTAAACTTCACCAAATCCAGCCTTCTGTTACTCCCAGAAATTTTGTATTTGTTTCCCCCTGGTCCTTCTGTCTTCCACAAGTGAAATTATACCTCCGTCGTTAATTGTGTTGACTCCATTCGGGGCTTTATGCACCTCTATCAGGTCCACCCCCCCCTAGAATGTGTATTTGCCAAATTTTCTGATTCGCACCTTCTGTGTTGTGATCAATATGGACACCGATTAGCACCCTCCAATCTGGTTGCCCTTCTCTGAATTCCTTCTGGAACCTCTATGTCTTTCTTGAAATGTGGCCTCCAGATCGGAACATAACATTGTAAATGTTATCTCATCGTCGTCATCAGCGGATTAAGATATCTTTTTTCTTCTTGTGAAGGTCCTGTATAGCATAAACAGGATACCACTTGTTTACATTGCATGGAATATTTCAAAAATCGCAATCCCTGTGTCTTTCATCTTGGGCTGTTTTTAATTCCACTCCTTATACTTCTAGATTCCTGCTCACCAGGTGCAAAACCTTACAAACATTTAGAGGCAATGAACTGCAATTACTACTTTTCAGATCATTTCTGCGACTGATATAAGTCATTTTGATGTAAAATAGAATTCTTGTAGTCGTTAACCATCCTTCCTACCTTTAAATCATTAGCAAACTTTGACAATTTACCCTGCACTCCCTCATCAATGTCATTAAGGAAGATGAGAAATAAAAGTGGCCCAAGGCCTAATACTGATCCACGAAGAAGCCCCTTGCTGCACTGGTCAACCTTCAGGTATCCCATTTAAAACTACTCTCTGTCTCCTATCTTTTAGCCAGCCCTTGATCCCACAAAGGATATTACCGGTAATTCTAATTTGTGAAAAGTTATATAACAGTATTTCTTAGCCAACCATACGAAATGCTTTGCTGAAGTCAAGGTAAATAATGTCAAAGTTGTTTCTTACATCTGTTTTATGAATTCGTCATAATAAGTAATTATATTAGTCAGACAAAATTTTCCCTTTCCCTTCACGAACTCATGCTGTGATACCATTTCTATCGAGATGATCTTCTGTTATGTGCTTAATCACAGACTCCATGATCTTTCCCAGCACTGAAGTCAACGCACTGGTCTATAGTTGCCTGCGGTGTCTTTTAAACCTCCTCTGTTGATTGGGGAGTATCAGGTTCCTCAAGTCCAGAGGAATCATCCCGGAATCTAGTGATGACTCAGTAACATCCCTAGCAGGATAATACGAATGATGCGAGAAATTTTTACGAGTCTTTTACAACATGGCTGAGTTAGTTGGTCTCAGACGGAGATAGCATTTTTTTTTTTTTTTTTTTTTTTTTTATCTTGGAAACTCTGGCTTTTTAAGAAAACAGCAAATCGACCACAGAATACACACAATGTACAGACATTATATACGACGCAATATGGCCTAAGTCGTTGATGCGCCTAAAAACTTTACAATAAACGACAAAAATATTTCGAATCATATTACTGTATTAAATACATTACACTACGATATTACGATAAAAGTTATTTTGTTCATATAGTTTTCTTGTAGACACTAACCAGCTGTTACAAAAAATATTGTTCTACAAATAGGTTAGTAGGTGCTTGTTAGTGTCTGAAATTTCGAATGCTGCATGTATCGCATTCACAGTCCCTGACAATTCTTTAACGAAACTTATTTTGTATTTATTTTAATATCTTAATGTTTACAAATCGATCATGTGTGTTAACTGCCAAAAAAACTAAGACTCTGAGGAAACAGTATGTTGGTTTTGTAAATTGCGTGTATTCTGTGTTCTGTTCTCCTGTTGTTGGATGAAAAACCTAGTTTCCGGGAGTTAAAACCATGTAACTCTCGTCCAAGTCGATAAAATCCTCACGTCATTGACGAATGTTTACAAAACCTTTCTATATTTTAATGTGCACGTTTTACTAAATGATTGAACCATTTTATGAGTCTGTCAATTCCTTAGATATTCATACGGATTATAGATATTTTGTTCAGTATTTATTCTTTTTTTTTCTGATCCGTTAAATACATGTTCTTTATCTCAGAGATACGAATAAATTTTGCAACATAACATTCAAAACGGATAACTCTGCAAGTTACCTTCAAAATTGACTAAATCGGACGAGTTTTAATCGTCTCGAAACTGACTAACGCATGTGTGTGCGTTTGTGTGTATGTGATTACAAAGAAATGCATATTTGAACGCATCAGTAACCACCGTAAATTATTAAATGGAACCAGAGGCAAAATAAATGAACTCATCTGAGAAGGGAAATTAATGAAGTTCAACGAGTCACTTCTAACAAAATTAATTCTACACCGATGGTCCACTTAGATAACACGACCAATCTGATATCTTTCTGTATTCGCACTCGAATTGATATTTTCTTTTCATAGCATAAAATAATAAATTTAAGAAGACAGTAACTATTTACGATCGTGGTAAATGTTCCTCTTTGAGAGGAACATTTAAGCCCCTTCTCCAGCAGCCGTTTAGTTTCGCCATACGTTGGAAACCGGTTGTTAGAAAGACGGAAGGGAAATTTTGTTGTAAATAACGGCTGCCCAGTTATCTGTCATTTTATCCGTTATACATCCTTCAGGAAAAGGAAGACGTGCAGACTGCAAGAAACAGAAGTCAGAACTAATTAAGTTGAGTACCTGAAGCGAATGCGTAATGCACATTATTTGTTAGTAATATTAAGCTACTGGAAAGCTAGATAAAGATCGTAATAAAAATAAAACGAGCTTCATCACTATGTAGTCAAAACAGAAACGAAATTATAAAGCATTTTTGATTTTAAACACGAGCACTAGGTTTGTAGATGTTATTAGTGCTTTGGTACCATCCATAGATGGGAATCAGGAAGATTGAATTCTTATTGTCGACAACTTTCAAAAAATACACCTAAAGTAAATTAGTGCCAAAGAAAGAATGATGATGAAAAAGAAAAGAGAGTTTGGTAAAGTTAGAGTTTATCATGAAATAATAGTGGCTTGTACTTAACTGTTCTTATTGGTTTGGAGTGGAACGCGCCTCACAACAAGTATGTTTCAGTTCTACTTCAAACCACCATAAGAACTGATGTTTTGGAGTAAGGCAGAAAACTACAAATTCCAATCTGACCTCGCATACAGTGGTTATAAACGCTGGCATATTCCACATTGAGTAAAAAAAAAATGACTGAGTTCAAACCCCATTAATGACATGAGGAATTTTTATGGTCTTTTTTCAGTGTGTATTAGTTATTTAGTTTCTGGCGAGGATTGCAGGGGCGTTTCCCTCCCAGAAACTTGGATTTTTCGTCCACTAAACCAACCGCAGAATATGCACAATTAAAGACACAATTGCTTTGGACTAAACAGAAAATTAATCAAAACCAAACAAATGCGAATTCGAAAGAAATTAGATGGAAATATATCGCGCTCTCGCAAGTAAAGTTACACAAACCAAAAACTGTTTTTTCACAGGAAGCGTGCTCTAAGGATTTAATTTTATCTACATTCGAAAACGTAAATTAATTTTATGATTTGTTATTTGGTACAAAGTGAAGATAAATACGATATATTATTAAACGATAAATGAATAAATATCCCGCAACCCCTGCAGGATAATATTTATTTTTGAGTTGATTTTTTGAGTTGTGATATACTTTGGCATTAAGAAAGATAAATACTTTTTGTTACGAATGTAAAAATATGAAAAATATATAATTGTGAAGTATAATGTGTGAAGTAACAGAATTCAGTATATTTAATTTTTAATGTAACAGAATTGCAAAAATACAAAGTACAAAAAAGAATCAACTGTAAAAGTTACAGTTATTTGAAATGCGATTTGATTTTGTTGTGCTCAAAAGATCCGAATTCTGTTTTTTTTTTTGTTTTTTTTATGAAAACCCCAAACACGAGAGGTATTAGAACCTATAGTACTTAATACTGTACCTGGGTTGGAGGTCGAGAAGACGAAAGAAGATATTTGTTGACATTGGACTTGAACTTCTGTAGACTGTAATTTTCAGGAAATACGTATGAAGGAAGGTTGTTCCAGAAAACGGCAGTTGAATGAATAAACGAGGAAGATGAAAAGTTGGTTCTGCGGGTTTGAAGTTGGACAGTAAATGGATGTTGGCTGGTGGCGGCACGTGTTCGGACTGTTGAAAGAGAGAGCGGGAATTATAGAAGCCAATTCAGAAGAACAGTGCCCATGGAAGTATCTGTAGAAGAGGCATGCAGCAGAAACAGTACGTCTATGAGACAGCGAGTGGAGAGACTCTGTTAGAGATGAGTCATTAATAGTTTATTCTGGGTAAAATTTTTATTGGGTGACATCAGCTTAAAAATTAGACTGATGTTATCCAACTTACTTACTTCTATCGTCTAGCCATACTAATACTGATTTCGACTTTGATTCACTGACATTTTACTTACGACACGTGCGAAAAACAAAATATAACTAAAATAACCTTTCCATTGAGCACGAACAGGCGCCAGTAAGGCAATCAAGGAAACAACCCTGTCCAAAATATGCGATCCCCCGACATAATGAACGATACGAACAAAGCGCAGGACCAGATTTGAAAGCGTGTAGCAATATCAGTGTTATTTGTCAAGCGTCACTGGGACTCACCTCCCCTCACCTAACTCCGCGTACTATACTCTGTGACGCAGAAGAAACTGTAAAGGCGAGATAGTGTACTGTTGGTCTGTTGTTCCTCGGGCCATTTATCCGCGGGACCCTTTTGGGACCACACGTTGCCCGTCATTTTCCCCATGGAGGAAGGCCAGGTATAGTAGGGAGTAAAGAAGTCTCTGGCTGGGGCAAACCCTGGACGTTGCCTGAGCTTGCCAGAGAGGGACCCGAGGAAAAAAAACAAAACAAAAAAACATCACGCTGGAAACTTTTTTGTTGGGAAAGGAAAGTGGGTGATAGTTCAAGCATTAGAGAAAAGGGGTGAAGGGAGAGGAGGTGGATGATAAAAAGATTACCCACCTAGAAGTAGAAGGTTGAGGGATAGAGGGGTACGGCTGTGGAGGGAGTCCACCCTCCACAGGAGAGGACGGTGAAGAGCAGAAAAAGGTTTGTGGCGGTAGAGTCCACCAAGCGGGGTGTTTGGGTGGGAAGTGGGGAAGGGAACCAGGTAATGAAGGGTGAAGTAAAGCCATAGGGCCATAGTGCCAGAGGTGGGAGAGGAGATCGCGCTCTGAACGTGCAGCACTTCTCTGTTTGAAATTCCACATCGGCCAGACCAGCTTCAGCCGGTGTTATCAAGTTCCGAGCCATGCCTCATATGAGGGGAGGCACGACGTCAGCATGGCAGAGAGATTTTCTAGTAGGTTCACCCACTGCAAGTAATTGAAACTACACACAGTCTACATGTACTCAGTCCAACTGCACACCTGTCATACACTTACACAAGTACACTTTTTTATATATTTAGAGGCAGACTTGAAAATAGCACATAACACAACTCGCACCGACACATTTGCTTTCTTACATTCATCAACATACAGAGACAAGACGCAGGTGCCACCTAAATATGAACAAATACCTAGACAGTCACTATTTTTTTATAATATCAATCACAAATATTCACTCAGTCATCGCGTAGTTTACACAGGTGACTTAGCATTCACACACACACACACACATCTATACAACTTAACCTGCAGAACGGGGAACTTTTTTGTTAATATACAATTCAGGGTACAATTTTGACAGTAACACCTATTAGAAAGTCTCTTGTTCTTATTCTCACACCGATTTCACTAGTACAGTACCTTAAATAGGATCGCGCATTCACTTTTTTTTTGTAGGTTAAGTGGACGCATTTCTCACTAAGTACAGCAGACATTCACATATTTGAGCGATCTTACGTACATTCACTCTCACTACTACGAGCACTCAGTCAAATATGTTTTAGCTGTTATTTCTCACACACAGATATGATCTCTCAATTATGTCCCAAACGTGGACGCGATTGAGAACTCCAACCAAAGCATAGACAGTCATGTACACCTGTGCATTCATACAACTACTCATGCGAGCTTTTGCCCATAACCAAGACCACTGGGGCTCAGCCACAGCCGTTTCACAAACTTGAATATTCACCCATACATAGAATAGAGAGGCACATAAGGGGGGGGGTGAAGTTTCACTTTTCCACCAGAAATATACACGGATACAAGCTCTCAATTGCGTCCTCCAACGTGGACGCGACAGAGAATCCCAACCAGGGTTAGGTCATTTTCCACTAGACATGTACGCAGACAGGAGCTCTCAGTTACGCCCGGCAACTCGAACGCAACGGAGAGCTGCACCCAGGGTCGACTGATATACAGAGACACCATGTCTCTGTATATCAGACCAAGTCCACCAAAACTCAGCCACAGCAAGACTTGTAACACGTTACACAAACGTAACCAGAAGGTTACACACATGTAACCAGAAGACATGTAGACAGTGACATGTTTAAACCCACTTATACTCATAAACTTTATCCATTCATTCAATAACGTATACTCATTCATAACAAACGTAGGTATACAAAAACATAAAGGGACACAAATACAATACACAAACATCCTAGTAACGTCAAAAATATCTCACGTACATTCTGATTGGGTTGGAAACACATTCCGACAGGACAATCTCATATGTGGTTGTCTACTTTGGTAGGTGTCGCAATCAGGTAGGCATTCTTGTCTAAATAGTTGGGGGTTGGGGGAGTGTCACAGTTCGTGTTGGCATAGCATGGTTGCTTCTCCTGGTCTGAAAAAACTTTTTGAGTAAACTTAGAGAAGGCCATGTAATGCATTTCATCTAAGATGAGTAGTTGTTTATCTCCGCGGGTTGTTGGTCCTCCAGACAAAGTCATCGCCCACTTTGAACTCATAGCAGATGGCCGAATTGTGAGAAAATAGCTTTGTATTAAAGTACTTCGTTATCTGAGAGTTGTGAATAGAAGAAATATAAATTTGCTTTCCATTTTGGAAAGGTGGCAAAATACTTTGTCTAGCTTCCTTTTTGATATACAAGTATTAATTTTGTGGCATCTTACATTATTTTCTTTATCTTTTGATCCTTGAATCACTGCTCTATTTTGAACGGAGTATAAATAAATTTATTATTATTATTTTAAAATTTCGCGTAAGTTGATAAATTAGAATAATTAACTTGCACATCAAGTGATAAAGGAGAATAATAAAAGTTTGTTTCAACTAATAAACAGGCAAAAAACAATCCACTAATTGGATTTTATCTTCTTGCTATTTGTATTAGCTATTAATAATTAATAACTAATAAATTAGCAAAGGCATTGCTTGCCTTTGCGCTGCTTCTGTTATTTATCTTTCCGCTGTCTGTGCTGTTCATTTCGAGGTTATCATACTGATTCTTACATCTGACCTTGAATATTTTTGTGTTATGATCATATATCTTCCGGAACAGCTGACAGCCTACCATTACTAAATACCAAGCTTCCATTAACAAAAGCTTTGTTGTCTGGTATACAGTATTATTCAAGTATCTGTTTATACACCTGTGGTTATTAATCGCTATCACGCGAACTTGCCGTCTGCCCTCCAGGTAAGAAAAGAAAGATCCATCTGTTTTTGGAGAATTTGCTTATTGTTCCAGTTGGTGTCAGGCAATTGAAATCGGCTTCAGTAGCTTTTCATCTATGTTAAAACTCATGTTAAATCATACTCTGTACTACAAGAACCTGGAAGTAAATAACGTGGTATTTTTTGTTCACAAATAAGAGTCGTGTGGTGGTCTCTCACATCTAAGGTGTTGTAATAAAGTTTCTCAAGGCTGCAGCAACTTTTGAGCCAAATGACCACATAACCGCTGCACCCTATTCTGCATAGAAATGATAAAAATCAAACAAATAAACTGGTCACTACGAAAATATCTACTATTTTTCCAACCCTCAAGTTCCATGGGCGTGGCTCAAGGATTTTAGAGGCGCCCTTCTGACTTGCAAACGTAAAGTAATTTACCTGGAGGTGAATAAGGATCACGATTGGATATCCTTGACAGTGCCCCGAGTGGAAAATGTTTCGAAACCACTGGTTAAGAGCGTTGGGGTTCAAGACACGACTGACTCATGAGGTTACCACATCAGCTAAGTGAAAAAAAAAAAAAAAAAGCTGTCAAATTGAGCAGTTATCTGACCAGTAGCAAAATCATAGTTGTGGGGTGTCTTGTCATTGAATTTAATAATAATTGTAGCAGTAATTTCAAACAATTGTTTATCACTGGACACAATATTAAACCAACATTAAATTAAAAACAAACAACATTAAAACAAAACAGCAGCTACTTGATGTGAATTCACAGCCGGCTTTAAATGTAACTTCCCTGACGTAACGCCAGTTGTTATTTAAAATAACAAAAGAAAATTATTGCATTACGAAAGGTTTACTCATAGTCTCGATATAAATATTAACAAACTATCCAGGCTGAATAACGCGCTTTGATTACTCTAAGTTGCTGACGCGCCTAAAAACCCACAATTAAAACGGTTAGATGACAGGATTCAAAACAGAATTCGGAAACGTTGACATATAGCAATACAGATTACAATGTCATTGCTCTTATTTTCCAACTTTTTTTTTTTTTTTTGACTTGGACTTGCTAATAGATAAAGAGGAAGCAACAAATGAAAATTTTGATAAATTCTCAGTTCATAAAACTATGAAAAGGGCTCTTAGCATTATTCGACTTTGATTTATGGTTAGAGTGGAGTTCTGTAAATTCCGGAAACGGATGTCTTTTTTGCAAAAGCTGGGATATTTACATTTATTGGGCTTTTCTTGAAAGGTTGAAAAACAACAAAATAATAAATAAAATATAAAAAACATATTTTTAATACAAAGTTATCTGATTATTACTTTTTCTTTTAATTAAAGAAAGGAAAGGCACTGAGATCAACTGTCCCACATTTCCAAAATCTATATTTTCCGTAGTTTTCGGTGGACGGGATCCGTTTTCATCAACTGGCTGCCTTCTAAGAGAGAGGATTTGATGTTCCAATCCAGAAACGTAGCTAAATGTTAAATTGTATAGTTGTTGTGAGCTAGAGACACAGGGTCTCAGTGACTGCCCTTTCCTTATTACCAGGTTAAATATCCATTAAATAATACGCAGTGGTTTTTTTTTGGAGATTCGTAAACTACGTTTTATTTTTCCTAAAGCACTGCATTTCTCATTCTAGTGCCATTACCAGGAATTCTTGAAGGAAAGCTCTTCCGATTAGACGAAGTCATCACACCGCCAGGTATTTTTAAATTATGCACACTTAATTAACTCTCCTTTTTAATTATAATAATTACTTAATATAAATAAATTATTCAAATTCATAAAAATAGTATAAATACAGATATAAACTGACGCTGTAAATATAAAAGTTTCAAACATTTACTCTGTACATACCGCTATAAAAATGTGATTTTGAGTGAATAAATTGAAATTCAGGCTATTATAATAATTGTATTTGATTTCCAAACACTCCTTCCTTGCAAGAAACATTGCTAAATTGTATTTAGCTGGAGAATTTTTCTTATTTAAGCAAAACCTCGACGTTCTTTTTAATAATGTTATCAGTTTGTTTACCTTTTTATATTCAAAATAAATCCACTGAATAAATAAAAAAAAAAAGTGTTAATTTTCCACTTTTTAACCTTTTATCATTAATTTGGCCAGTATAGTTAAAATCGTATTTGTCAGTTTCACCAAGGCGATAAGGGATGGAGGAAAATAATGAGAAAAAAATCACTTGTAGCGTTGCCAACAATTGCTCCCATTTTGTTTTTGACACCCCGTGCTTCGTCTCCCCGAGCAAGTTCTTTGTACAAGTGAGCGAGAAAATGACAGGCAGCGCGTTCCTTCACAGCAGAAATCTGGTGGATCTCACGATCTTCAGAACGCCTTGACACTTTGAGGGAGGGGCTGGAAGGTTCCTCGCTTGTCTGGCATGGATTCCACGCTCAACAAAGTGATGATTAAACGGACGATTTCCTTCTACGCATGCATGAAGCCATGAGTTTCTCGTTGATTTTTTTTTTTTTTTTTGTGTAGCTGCAAAGGAACGGGAGGTTTTTGGCCACTTGTTAAATGCGCTCTAATAAGAAAAGAGTGAAACTTTTTTTTAGATCGCTGTAAAAAAAAAATCTGTTGTTTTCTCTGAAAAATAAAAATACCATCTTAAAACACGATAGGAAAAATGCACAGACCAGTGAATTAACTGAAATATTAGGGAATTTATTGTAAATCAGTTATGAATCACAAAAGAATTAGGAAATTTTAGATTAATCCAAGGATTTTCACATTTTGATGAATCTTTTGAATTTCGTCAAAGTCGTTTGATGAATATTCATATAAAAGTCCTAAGTTGTGAAAAATTCTCTGCACTTTATTAGTTTAACCTTTACTGGAATTCACTTTCTCGGTTTGGACACAACATATGTATATAAAATACAAAATATTCAAACTAAAATTATTTAATTATGTTAATGGCTCCAAAGCGTATAAATGTATTATGGCTGTAGAAGTGTGTTCTCAGGCGGATTTAAATGTTGTGCGGCTGAAAAAACCCGAATAACTAAAGGGGACCTAGTCTTCTGCCTAAGACCTGAGAAGCGGACTTTCGAAATTTCACCAATTGTCGAGATAAATGAAAGCAAGACTGCTCCAAACGAGTTTCAAGTGGCGCCACGGCAGACATTCAAATTAAAATGATAAAATTCCTGTTAAAATTGAATGATGGTCAACAATTATGTGAATTCCCACTCTTTTAAGTAACTAAGTGTCATTTTCTCTGATGTTGGAGGGAGTGTATCGCATTCCTCCAGATGAAATAACGTTTAGAATCTGTTGGTAGGCTAAAATGGGACTCATCAGAGAACATAACTGTACCACATTTGTCAGGACTCCAAGTCACATGTTCATGGCACCAGTTTCGACGAGCTCTGCGGTGGTTTAATGGAATACAAACTATTCCTTGCATAGAGTCCACTTAATTGAGCCATTTTAACACAGTCCGGTTGAAAATGTTTTCACCTGTGGCCGCAGCAACTCAAGAGGCAGTTGATGACAGGACATCGTAGATTCCGTCTTACTGTTAGAGTCCGATAGCGGTCTGTAAGAGTGTCTATAAAATTCTGTGGCAACAAAGCTGGCCAACGTATTCCTTGGGCGACCTTGGCCAGCCTCATCTTGTAATGTTTCCTGTCTCCTGAAACTGCTTCCATAATGTCTAGATGATACTGCGTGAAACATTTAACCAACGTGCCACGTTCTCCTGCATCCGTCTGCCTGGCTTCAAGTCGTCCAACGGCCCGCCATCTCAAAGAATCATCTAAATGACGATGACTTGCTATCCTGAGTACTGGAGATGTGGCTATCCCACTGATCAAGCAAAAAGTAAGGTGGTAGGTCGATTTCTATGGATACTCTGAATTATAATGCCAGGATACCAATCACATCAAATTTCGCCTTCGGTGATACTGTTCACAATAACATATTCATGAAAAACATTTTGTTTTGTTAATTTTTTTGAGCACTTAATTAATAAGTTATCAATTTTTTTTATATTTAAGATTATTATTTTCTTGTTGTATTTTTGTTAAATATTAATTTTTGTTTTATTTCTTTGTGAACAATTCTTAGAAGAAGAACAATGTGGGTTCAGAAAAGGGAGAAGGACAATCGATGCCATTTTCTCATTACAAATTTTGGAGAAAAGAAGAGAATTCAATCTACCAACATTTCTAGTATTTATTGATTATGAAAAAGCATATGATGATGTAAACCGGGAAAAAACTTTGGCAGATTCAAAGTGAAGAAAATATCCCAACCCAACTCCGGAAAGCGATGCTGCCTATATAAAAACTCAAAAGTCTGCATAAAATATTTTAATGGTCAACTCCTAGACCCAATTAACACCAATAAAGGAGTCAAACAAGGTTGTGGGCTATCACCAAATTTATTTAATATCTACATCAATAAAATTCTTAAAGAATGGGAACAAACAATTAACAACGTAATACAGTTGAACAACAGGAATAAAATCCAAACTATATTATATGCTGATGATCAAGTTATAATTGCAAAATCCGAAGATGAACTACAGATAGCTGCAAATGAACTGAATAAAATATGTAAAAAGTACGAGATGAAAATCTTCACCACAAAAACAAAATCAATGGGATTATGTGGAAAAAACATACTGTCAAAACTGTTATTGATGACAAAATGATAGAACAAACATCTGACTTCACCTATTCGGGAAATTTAACATCAAATGAAGGGAAAGACATCCACATTAAACTACAAAAATATAATAAAATGAATGGAACGATTAAACGCCACTTCGGCAAACAAATGACAACTGAAACAAAATTACGACTGCACAACATCACTTCAAAATCAGCCCTCTTCTACAGCTGTGAGACTTGAGGTCTTAAATAAGAAAGATGCACACAAGCTAGAAGCAGCACAAATGAGATTTTTAAGACCATTATTAGGCTTAACAAGACTAGACTACCAAGTCTAGACTACTACTACTTGAACAACAGGAATAAAATCCAAACTATATTATATGCTGATGATCAAGTTATAATTGCAAAATCCGAAGATGAACTACAGATAGCTGCAAATGAACTGAATAAAATATGTAAAAAGTACGAGATGAAAATCTTCACCACAAAAACAAAATCAATGGGATTATGTGGAAAAAACATACTGTCAAAACTGTTATTGATGACAAAATGATAGAACAAACATCTGACTTCACCTATTCGGGAAATTTAACATCAAATGAAGGGAAAGACATCCACATTAAACTACAAAAATATAATAAAATGAATGGAACGATTAAACGCCACTTCGGCAAACAAATGACAACTGAAACAAAATTACGACTGCACAACATCACTTCAAAATCAGCCCTCTTCTACAGCTGTGAGACTTGAGGTCTTAAATAAGAAAGATGCACACAAGCTAGAAGCAGCACAAATGAGATTTTTAAGACCATTATTAGGCTTAACAAGACTAGACTACCAAGAAATTTAGATATCCGCAAGAAATTAAAAGTAGATAACATAGTAAATGACATAAAACGGTATCAGAAAAAATGGATTAGCCACCTGGAAAGAATGAACCCAGACCGGATCCCAAAATTAGCCTTTAACTACAAACCTACAGGCAAGAGAGATGTGGGTCGACCAAGACAACGATGACGAGATCAAGACCACCTCCAAGAACTACAACGGAACAGGTCTTAAAAGACCTAAGCCGGACCAAGTTCATGATGATGATGATGAATTCTTTGTAATATATTTTTATACTGGAACTAGAACTGAAAAGTTCCAGTTCACACGCTGAAACTGGAAAGTTCACACGTTGGAACTGGAAGTTTCTGTAATGGGTGTTTTTTAATAAAAAAAAAGTTTAAATAAAAACAAAATTCAACAGTATCGCGACATAAATACAAATATCGACATAAATGCACTTCGTATAAAAACTATTTGAAAAATTTCTATTATTTTGGAATATCATTTTTTATTTTTCGCTTCCACTTAGAAACAAGATTTAAATAGGTACCATTAAGATTTATTGTTTTATTATAATAATAATTTCGCTGATTTTACATACATTATGTATAATCAATATGCTGATTATACTTTCATCCTTCAGTTTTATTTTATTAATTTGTTAAAATATGTTACAGTATAAATGGATGACAAATGGTCTTTAAAAGGAAATGCAATAAAATATATGGCTGTTCCTTATACAAAAATGAAGTAGAGCCCACTCTGGTTGCTTTAAAAATACCGACGAATACATAGCCTCGACTATAACCATGACAAGAGGAACTTTAATAGCTCAACTGCCTTTCAGCAAGATAAAACCTACAGTACAATGGCCAGTCGTGATGTCTTTTAAACTGCAGACTTAGAGAGCTTTAAGAGATCCCTGGAAGAACTGACAAGATCAGGAATGCTTCCCATTTCTGGGAATGCGACTACAACACATTAACTTGTGCAGAGGTAATATTCATTCTCTAGATCACTTCGATCCAATAAGGTTTTTCAAAGCCATAATGCCGATTCAAATCTTTGTAGATTTAACGTGGACTAGCATTTCCCTTCAAAAGACCAATGAATGTTCCTGAGTTTCATCTGAAGCCAACTCTACCTCCCATACGTCCGGAGATAATTATCCCTTTTCAAGTATCTGAAATTTAACTACTCTTGAATGCTTACCAATCATTAGAAGATCAGAAATAAATATCTAGTAATTTACAGGTGCTTATGTCATGATAAAAGAAATACTGTAGTCCCATTCCAGGCGGTTCTGGTTTAATTCGATTGTCTCTCCGACGCCTTTCTAAGAAGGATGTTATGCATCCAAAAGAACAGTTTCCATTTCATCTTCAGATGATGAAACTATTCAGAAACACAGAGGAAATTGCGATCTCTTTTAAAACTTGTTCGGGCAGCAAATTCATCCGTAGCGCATGCCACTTCGGAAGATCAATACAAATTGCAATGTATGAAGGATTAAATGGCACAATAAGAATTTGGTTAGTTCAGAGTTGTTTAATCCTGCAGCTAATCACTTAATAAATCCCATGTTCTTGTATGCTTCAGATATAATGCGTTCCATTTTCGATCATGAGTACCTTCCTGGATTCAGAGTGTCTGATAAAGTACCACTGAAGTACGTTCTTAGTATTGCTTCAGTTAGAAACGCTTATTTTTATTTATCATTGTGGTCAGAATAATCAAAATGTATCTATTCCTCACTATTTATATATACTGTATATATATATATTTGTGCCTCTAGCCGAGTGGTCATGAGCGGGAATGGAGTAGTATACGCTCTTTGAGTTGGACCGGGGTTCAATCCCCTGACTACTAAAATACGGTCGATTTGCCAACCCGCACTGGACCAACGTTGCAGATTATGGTCCATTCCCTCAACATGAATCGTTGAGAAGGCTTCCATCCTGCAGTGGGTTGATAATGGCTGCAGTTTTATTTGTATATAACCAGTCTTACGTTATTGCTACCAGTTAATTTTGAATAGTTAAATTCTTGCAGAATTTCCTTAAGTAGCAGTCTGGATTTTCTAGTTCAGTATATAATTTCTGTAAAATTCTCAAGTTTACATAGGCTATGCGTATACAATAACGATTTTCAACCTTTTTTTTTTTCCTTCTTAAAGATAGCTGTGAAAAAACAAAATTTGGAGGACCAGTTCATATACGAAGTGAGATGAAACGAAAGATGGGAGATCAGTAATAGGCTATTTTGTCTTGGTAAATAAAATAGACATGGATCGATGGTACTGTTTTCACTGAAGTGTTTTAAGATGGAGTAACACGAGTTCTTCTGCATATATTCACTTACAGATTAATATTTTCCTAGAAGAATCGAATTTGGTTCTTGAAGCGGATAGAGAGAAATTTCGGTCTTTTTGTTTTGTCTTCCTAGGAAGGGAACAAGAAAAAGAAAAAAAAAAAGAGCAATAAAGGACACCGTAAGGAACAGTTAAGAAGAAAAAAGACTGCTTCTCTTCCTCGTAATAATGACATAGGATTTCTTCTAGCTTTTGTCAGGTCTGACATCGATAGGAAGCCTGTTATGAAGCTAAAGTAAAACCAGTTATTTCCACACGCGATCCTCTACTCATTATTCATTCAGTTCATTTTCACCCATCAAAAACTTGCCTTTAATGATTGATCAGGCTGTTCTAGAGTTTGCTGCGTACAAGGATTAAATTTATGAGCATAATTATATAGGCAATTACTATGCTGGTAAGTTATTATGGTCCATTAGCTTCAGAACTGCCAGTTGACATTTAAGCTAAAATATAATCATTTCTAACTTTCTAAAATGTGAAATACTATTTCATCTTTATTATTAAAATGGTGTTAAACACCTGCCACGGTGACAAACAAACATAGTTAATTACATCTTTATTCTTTATTTATATATTACAGTTATATGTTATCAATTTATTTCATTTTAATCTGTTATTTTTCCCTTTATTTGGGTATATGTGTATTTAATTCCATTTCATTATTTATTTATTTATATAGACAGGAAGAAACTGAAATTTTGTAAAATACCTACGATTATATATTCGCAGTTAGTTAATCTGAATAATTAAGAATTAATGTAAGTACCAGGAGATGCCTAATGAATCTTCTCTCTTCTCTTCTTCCACCAAAGGCAGTAATAACAGATTTTAGAAATTATTGAAAATGTTCCTATTTTGTACCGACTAACGAAAAGACTTTGTCTGGTTTCAGGGATACTTCGATAGCTGTGATTGACCCATAAATACAGTTCTGCAAGGAGAAGATATTCAGTGCTTAGGACTTCGAATGCTTGCTCAGTAGAGACGGGCACACACAGATGTAATATCAAAACCATCGGGTCGTTTAATGATGGTTTAAATTTTCCTTGTGTGTTCACTTGAATAACTTTGACCAGCCATCCATTTGACAAGTCATTTGGCTTACTATGCCATGCGGTATCTACAGTTTCAACCATGTACCATTGAGTTCCGTGTAACATGGTTGAAAGTAAATAATGTTTTCATACATTCTTTGCTAAATTATGTACCATAACCTGCAAACAATAATGTTCATAATTAAAAGTTTCGAAACTAAAACAGACGCAGTATTTCATTCAGCAAGTCCGACACATATTTTACAATGGTTCGTTGTTTTAATGGGATGTAATACTCTTTGTTGCGTTGGTGTTTCTGTAGCATTTACTTTGATAAATAATAAGACTAGATCTAGATAATTAGTCTTAACTTTAATTACAAGACGATTTAGTGGCTCTTTTGTAGTGAGCGCTCCTGTTATTCTTCCACAGGATGTGTCTTCAAGAACACCAGGTACAATCACGGAGATTCCGTTGAGACACCGGAACCATGCTTGAACTGCACGTGCAGCAGGGGTGTCCTCGTTTGCTTCCTGCGTGTATGCCCAACCGCCGTGGCACTCTCTAAGGGCTGTTTTGCGGCACGTGAACCCGGAGCTTGTTGTCCGTCGGTTATTTGCAGTATGTATATTCACTGTCTTAGAAATTAATTCGCTTCTTCAGAGTTTCATTGCAAATTATGTAACTGAAAAATCAAAACTAGTTAGACTCTTTTTTTTTTATCCCAGAATTCATTGAACTAGCTGATAGATTCTCTCTAAGCCAATAATGTCTAATCATAATTCCCCCCTCATTTCCCAAGGGGAAATGAAGGGGAAATTATGAAAAGGATAATAATGGTGAACGATTTTTTTTAAAAATAAGTGTTGAAATATTTAAAAAATGCCGAAAGATAAAAAATAATGCTGAAAGGTCAAAATAATTAAAGTTGAAAGATTAAAAAAAATTGTTATAATGGTCAGCCCCCTAGAGTTATGTCAAGTTATTTTTTTTAAATAATTAGATTAATACATATAATTAATAACAAGATACTGATGCAATATTCGAAGCCTCTTCCAAGTCGATTTCATGAACGTGGGAGGAAACATCTCAGTTTTGAGGACAAAAATCCCACACCTCTTCTGATAAAAAAAGAAAAATTTTATATAGAGAATTTCTCCTCCGCTCTACAAATTTCCAAACCAGTGAAGAAGTACTATCTGCCATCACTTAATGCTTAATGAACTTAGTACAGCAAAAGCCCAGCTGTCCGAAATCCATCCATCCGCACAGTTATAAAACCAGGATGTCTGCGCGCTTAGTACAATGGTTATAATCACCGTCCTCCCATATCGAGTGGAGAAGGTTCGGATTTGAATCCTGTCAATGATGCGAGGAACTCTTATGGGCTTTTTACACTCCGGGGCTGACTTAGTCGGTCTCGGGTATGGACAGTAAGGATTTTTCACCAGGAAACCCTGGTATTTCGTTCAGCTAAACAGGCAGATCGATTAGAGAACCCACCTTGTTTATAGACAAATTACATATGGGCAGTTGGGTTGCTTCTCGGGTGGACCTAATATGAAAGTTTTAAGTTGTTATGCAGCCAGCATATTTTAAAAATCATATATTAAAAAAAGGGCAGTTGCACTACTACCTATCTGTCCATTAGTAAAGATACTGAAGTAACAATTTAATATTATAAAAATGCATTAAATAAACCTCCAATCATGGTAGCTGGCATGCATTTCGATAATTCTAAAGCTGAATCCCAAAATATGTCGAACTTTCGGTTTCAGAACAGAAACACATATTTTATATGATGTTTCTGTTCTGTTTTATATCATAATTTTATAAACTTCCTGCAGATTATTTCATTTCTATATTTTTTACCCCGTTATGTATTTTTAAAGTGTGCGGTACAATGCAAAGCCTATGTGATATCAGTCGAGTTCAACTAGAACCAAAAAAAGTCACCTAAGCGTATAATCTATAAATATTTTCATGGTCCCAATTGAAGACACCAATTCCCCGATAGTGAAGAGGGAAGTATTACAAAAAATCAGATAGATAAATTTTAGAAATAAAGTAACATAATTATACATCCGTGCCCTTTCCATCGGATCCTTTACTCAACCTGCAATTCGTAATTTTTCTTTTTTACAATCCCTCTACGATATCTTTTATTTGGCTTGTTACCATTATGAGATAATAATGATTAAGTGCAATTATTATTGCTGTTTAAAGCAAGCTGTGATTATTTTGTTACAAATAAATTTGCATTGTCTTTCCAGGTTCCAGCGGAGCAATTTCTTCTTCTCCTTCACTGCAGAATATTGACGATGACCCTTTTAACCTCATACATGACAAAGGTAACCTCGATCGCTTCAACAGACGCCGAGATGACGGAAGCTCCCTGTCTCCTGCTTTCGTACCAGCAACTCATAACTTCAGCACAACGGAAGGCGTTGAGTCACGGCCAACCTACAGTCCAAGCAGGGGTAGTTCTTCATCCACTTCGTCTTCCTCCCTTCCGCTCACGACAGTTAGTGCTGATCTCACTCCCCGTGAACACCAGACCACATCATTTCTCACCACAGCCCCTTCCCTAGATGAAACTGAATTAACATATGACAGTTACAGAACTGAAACCACCCACTTCAAATATTTCACTACCAGCGAAACAGAGGGGGATGTTGCTACATCCCCTTCTGTTGTTGGAAGGGAGAGCTTGATCTATGTGACATCATCTCCAGGACCCTCACTCGATGAAGTGGATTATGACATAAACTTTCTAAATGATATTCCCGGAGGTTAGGTTTTTGTTCGTTTTTATTATTAAATAGTTAATGAAATAATAAAGAGTTACGTTTATTTTGATGCATTAATCACGAAAGATAAAATGCTTTTTGAATGTCAATTAATCAACAAGCTTTAAACCACTTTTTAAGACCACTCTTTGAGAAAATTGAACCTGAGGTCCAATTCCCATTCATCACTTTTTAAATGCTATCAATTAGGTTACTTTTTTCCTTGCTTTTTTTCGATGTACGCGTTCTTTCAGCGTGAAAATTTATCACTGAGAGTGACGCAATAAAGAATAATAAAAAGAGTATTTTTTTAAAGTATTACCTTTCAAACATATTTCCAAGAGTGGATTAACTATTTAATTACTTTTTTATGCCTTTCGGGATTTTAAATAAATTAGACATGGCGACTTTCAATTTATCGCTCAGTGAGAAAGAGAAGGCGAGAGAGAGTTGCTGCACTTATATAGTAAGACTGGCATTTGGTGGAAACATACTCGTTTTTCCAGATACCCAGGGCGTCCTTGTTATGCTCAGTGTACAATAGAAGCCAAACACTGTAAGGCTTAACTCCTGCTGTGCAGACCACTTCCGGACTAAAAATGATGTAGCACTGTCCACTGTCACAATCCCTGACTTCCTTGAATTATGCATTGCTTTTCTTTCTTTAATCTATCACTGTCTTGTTAGCTTGGCGCCTTGATAAATGGGAATACAACTGAGTCTGAAAGAGTGTCGAGGAAGGGAGAGTCAGTCATCTGCAATATGCGTTTTATTATTATGGTTTTCTGTCTGTAATTCCGACCACTTTCCAATAAATCATCTTATATCCCTGGGTGTTGTAATTAGATATAATTAATCCTGAACAACATGTCCAGTTTCTCTTTTAGATACTGGCTCTCTTTGAAACTGCTAACAAAGACACGTTTCATTATATTAAATTAATATTTAAGCACGCTTCAGACCACGTATATATGTAAATTTGTGTATTTTATTAGTCCAAATGTAGTTGAAAGTGAAATACAAGTATGATCAATGTCACATGCGACCAGCTTTGTTTCCGAACCCAATATTGAGTTATGCTTTATAAATCTAATTGTTGATCAGAAGAGGATACAATTTATTATATCCTCTTCTGATCAACAAGTTATGTTTTGAAATCTTCTGATCAATATGTTTTGTTTTCGTGCTGTTAATTTTATGTGGTTTCATTTACTAAAAGCGTACAGAAGTGTGTGAATTATATACAATGGTCTTAAATTTGCTCGTTTTTGTTCTCAGGATGTCTTATCAATGGATCTCTCTATGCAGAAGGATCTGCTATGTTCTCCTCCTCTTTCTGTGAATACTGTTACTGCATACGAGGGAAGAAAACATGCCTGAGCCCCAAGTGCCATCTGGCGATCGACGGATGTACTCCCAAATACTTTACTGAGTATTTCTGTTGTCCAACAAGTTACGAGTGTTGTAAGTTGAGCATATGTTGAAATGTTTATAAAATATATTCTTAATTCAAAATGCAAATCACATGTTGTCATTAAGTTAATACTGTCACTGGATAATGTATTGCTATCACTTGAGATTACACCCATTATCTTAAATATTTTTTTTTTATTCAGGGATGATTTTACATCAAGGCAACTTAGACTATAAGGCGTTGGGGTATTTTGTTCGTAAGGTATTTTAATCTAGGGTCCATTTGTCTCTTTCCTGGATAAAAAACTCTAATTTCAAGGAGTGACACTTATGCGATCAATGCTTGAGGCGACTAACTCGGCCACGATGTGAAAAAGGCCATAAATCCTTAGTCTTCACAGGAATCGAGGCTTGACACTGTTTTGAAGAACAGAGATTATAACTAAGTACATAATACCGGTATTATGTACTTCAGTTCAGCGTCATACTCGTATTAACCGAAATAATTCTTTGGGGAGTGCACCAGGGAAATACTATTTCAGAACAGCTGCAAGATGTATATCTCTGATTTTGGTGTTTAGCCCTAGGCAAGCTGGAAGTGATTTTCTTCTGTCACAATTTATGCCCTCAAGTTACTTTATAGTTATATGCCACCTTTGTGAAGCAAAGAACATAGAGGTAGTCTTATATTGTTCGTGCAACAATATATGCACGTCGAAGTAGGGGCTGTGTGTTGTCCATCACCTGTCTTAGATAATTTTAATAAGGCCATGTTGTCTTTTTAACATGTGCCATTCATCGCTGTTTTGCATGAAGATTGAGAAACTTACTGGCAAGAGGCGCGAAAGAAAGAATAAATAAATAAAATGAATAGCACCGAAGGGCATTGAAATTCCCATGTATATCAGGAAGTAGTTAAAAGGAAAGGACACAATGAGAAATATGGGAATTTCCTTATTTTTCATATGAAACATTGTAATTAACGAGTCCATGGAAATTATGCATGAATTTTATTCTCCTTGAGCTGCAAAAGCAGCGCCAAAAACTGAATGTCAGAAAAATTTTAGCGTAGTCTTAGAAGGGAGGACAAATAAAAATTACAACCTTTGTTTCGGCTTCTATTTGTTTCGGTGTTTGACTCTTGACTATTCGTTGTACATAACAAATAAGAACTGACAATTTAAGGGCACATGAAGAAAATCCTAAGGAAGTACATTGGGAGATAATATTCTTTACTGGAACAAAACAAAAATAAAAATGCACATACGTGATTTCTATAGGAAACATCCAGAGGAATCTTGTAAAACATTAAGATGGAAACCCGATCCTCATCAATCTATTGGAAATGACCAAAAATTAATGTTGGATGGTGATTAAATGGTGTTAAAATTGTGATTATTTTATTCTGTAATATAAACACGTGAAGAATGCAGCTACCCAGCCATTTAGCTATTTAATATTAAGTTTTAAAGAGTAATTTTGGAATATATTTAATTCATTAATTTAATCTTGACTTAAAAAAAGTATTCATTTGACAAAACTAATATTCCACTTTTCAGGGTCAGTTTTTCTATTTACAAGAGACTTTTGAAAAGTTCGTAGCATGAGTACGAAGGGTTTATTTGAGGAATCTGATAGCATAGTCAATGCACTTTTGCCACCAATTCTGCAATGCGTTGATTCCAGCTGCGAAGAAAGTTCTCTCTTGGGCCACTAGAAATGCATCCACTGCTGTTGTTGTTGTTATTTGGTTTTTAGGAGCATTAGCAACTAAGGCCATATTGCTCCGGGATATGCGGTGGTCATTCCCTGAATGACCTTTCCGCATCCTCCGTATTTGGTGGTGACGGGCTCGAACCCCGGTCTAATCAAGAAGCATGTGCTACGCACTGCTGCTCCTTCCCACTGGCCATCCACTGCAGCAATGGCGTCACGGTCGATGGGAAAATGGATGCCAACCTATTTCTCAATTTTCAAATTCAGAAATAGGCTGGCATCCATTTTCCCATCGACCGTGACGCCATTGCTGCAGTGGATGCATTTCTGGTGGCCCAAGAGAGAACTTTCTTCGCAGATGGAATCAACGCATTGCAGAATTGGTGGCAAAAGTGCATTTACTATGCTATCAGATTCCTCAAATAAACCCTTCGTACTCATGCTATTTCTCAATTTGAAAAATTGAGAAATAGGCGAAAGTCCGATGGTGCTAGATCTAGGAATATTGGGGATGATCCAAGATTTTAAAGCTGCACTAATGCCATGGCAATGACAGCCTTGTGAGCAGGCGCGTTGTCCTGGTGGAAAAGGCTCCTTTGCTTTTTTTTTTTTTTTTTTTTTTTTTTTGGCCTTTGTCTTTGATGATTTCCTGGAAACGCCTCACGAGGTCTGCTTAATATGCTCCTGTCTGGCCTTTCTGAAGGTTATTCATTAGCAAGAAAAACTGCACCAGCATCACAAAAAACCGATTCCACTGTGCTACCAATTGAAGGAACTAACCGACTTGGCTTTCTTTAGAAGGACTGCGTTTCCACTGTTTGGACTACTCCTTCGTCTCGTGCTGAACGTAATAGATCCACGTCTCATCCGTGGTCACAGACCTTGCAAAGAAATTTTGCTGTATCTGCTTGAAAATGTTCACTTGACTTGACAACTGTTGTGCATTTTTGATCTGCTGTCAATAACTTTGAGGTCCATCTTGCTGACACCTTTTTCATAGCGAGAATCTCTGTAATTATGTGTAAGAACCTCTGTTATTACTTGAGCATCTCATATGAATATGTATCTCATCACATTCAGATGAGATGGCCAAGACGGAAGCAATGTGCCGAACTGTCACTCGCCGATGACTCATTACCAGCTCATGCGCACTATGAACAACTTTTGGGTGATGGACGTTGCATCTCTTCCATAGCATGGAATATCTTCCAGGCTCTCCTTCTTTGATGACTGCACGGTAACTCATATTGTCCACCCTTCCTTATTCATACAACTATGTTGACTTCATGGCCTATGGCTAAAAAATGATTTTACTGAAACTGAATGAAACTTTGTGGGTTACTATTTGAAGTGGTATTAAAGAAGTACATTAAGTACAGAAATTTTTAATACTGTACCACTACCTCTTCATACTCTGGCCACGAACCTTTTAAACGACCCTCGTAAATTGAAATTAATGTAATTTTATTTGGCAATGAATTTTGCGTTGAGATATCACATACGAGTATTTTTTTTCTTTCGAGCAGCAGGCGACAACATCACATCAACGACCACTACAACAGTACCAACAACCAACTGGGATCCTGTCCACCTCCATAACGGTACCAGTGAGTATAATATAATTTATATTATCCGATTTCTTAATGAACAAGAAATATATGCGCTGCTTTTGCTTTGTCTACTTCGGCTAAACTGTTTTGTTTGAAAATGAGTTCTGTGATAGTAGTTTCTAAACAAGATGTGGCAACACTTAATACGCTAAAAGGTTTTTAAATATTCAATCGGTTGTAGATTCACCAGTTCTCATTATTTTTTGTGTAGCGATACGCGCACCCGGCAGTAGGGTAGTGTCAAATCGGAAGCTTCCCCCACCTATCACAGAAAATCTGATATTTGTGAAGTTTTACAAATTCTGGGGCTGTGTCTAGATACGTGTCTGCCCCCTTTCCTCAATGCGCGGTCTGCGCGGACATACCAGCATGCCATGTCTCCCTAGTAGGAACGAAAACCAAAATTCTGACTGCATATACGGACCTTATCACTGGTGACCACTTTATTATTAGTTACATCTGCCCTTTTTCATGAAATGGAGAGCTTATTCAGTAACAGTATCACATGTTTGTACCATGCGATATCAAGCAGATGGACAAATACGTAGCGATGCTGTAAGTATGCAATACCAGTATGACAATGGGAGGGGTGGATGAAAGATTTAATTTACTTTGAACATGGCATGGCAGTCAGCGCCAGACGCGCTGGTATGCTATTTCGAAAACTGCAACCCTGGGGGTTTTTATGTACGATTGTATCTGGGGTGTATACAGATTGGCCCAATGATCAAATAACATGCAGTCAACGGCGATCGGGAGGTCGGAAACAGCTCGTTTGATGCCAGAGGCCAACAGAGTCTGACAAGTCTTGCGCAGGGTAACAAAAAGGCTAAAGTCAATCAAATAGCAAACCCATGTATAACAGTGGTAATCAAAGTACCATTTCAGAATATACAACTTTTCGTGTTTTGTCATAGATGGTGTATCAAAGTCCACGACCGAACCAGGTTCTACTCTAGTCAGCAAAAAAAGAAATTCGGGTTCAGGAAGATCGCCAGCTGTACAATAGAAGATTGGAAAAACATTGCCTGGTATGACAAATCCCAGTTCCTGTGGCTTCACGCTGATGGAAGGAACATAATATGATGAAAACAGCATGAATCCAAGAATCCATCTTGCCAGGTGTCAACAATGCAATGCAGTGCAAAGGTACTGGGAGTGTTTTCGTGCTACACATTTGGCCCCTTCAACCCAGGTTATCTGGTAATTATATCCGACCAGGGCCATCCCTTCGTGGCTGCAGTGTATCCATCTGCTTATCGATTCTTCCAGTAGGATAATGCGCCATATCACAAAGCTGGAATTGTATAGTACTCGTTCCAAGAACATGAAAGTGAATTCAGCATACTGTGGTGGCTTCCCCAGTCATCAGATCTCAATCCAATTAAGCACTGTGGGATATGGTGAAACGAGCTCTTCGAAATAACGATCTGCAGCAATCCAGTTTGAAACAACTGTGGGAAGCAATTGAGTGCACGCAAATCAACATCCTTGTGCCTCTTTCAACCTCTTTGAAACCGCGCCACCATGAATATAGACTAATCTGGGGAATAAAGGGGCAGCCAACTTGCTATTAGGTAAGTTTACCTAATAAAGTGGCCACTCAGTGTATGTAAATTTATATAAAGTAACTGTGTACTTTTACCCAACTTGCTGTTCTGCTTATAATAATGCGGAAAACCGTTGTTTCCTTAATTTTGCTTGTGTAATTTTGTTTAATGTAATTAAAATCTAATTACAATCAAATTACAATAAATAGAGCCAGCAATTAAGGTGTTAACTCCCTACCCTAGCTTTATGCTTAAAGTTTTAAGTAAACTTTATTTTCCTCATTCCAAACTTAACTGTCAATTTTTTTCTAGGGTGTGAGCTTGATGGTAATTTTTACCAAACTGGCGAAGCTGTGCCAAGCAAGAAAGAATGTCATACCTGTTATTGTGCATATGGAAAAGTAGTCTGCCGCTTGGTGAAGTGCTCTCCACCTGTGGCTGGATGCGAACCCTTAGTTCCGGAAGGTCACTGTTGTCCTGTTAAGTATGAATGTAAAAGTGAGTAACAAAACCATAAAATAGTGTATAAATTTTCCATGTTTCCTAAGATTGTAAATTTTTCTTAAGTATAAGCCCATAGTCTTTCCAGAAATAGCTGCATTATGACAGAAATTTTATTCAGAGTTCCCAAAAGCATCAGTGTATGAGGTCGGACATTCCATCACCAACGTTGCACACAGCTGTGGGCATGGCACCATAGCTGGACTATCCTCACCACGGATGGATTCATGTATACTAAGCCACAGAGCCCATTTATCCATGAATTTATTGTCACATACAATCGTACCAACGAAACATGCAGCCTCATGAATGCAAACTTCAACCCCTACTTCGAATTTAATATCACTGTAGGACATTAAATTCAACTGGTACAATATAAAATTATGCACAAGAATTATAAAATAAAATAAAATATAAAAAACAATGCCAAGCCATAATTACATAAATATACACGTAAAGAATGAAATTGAATTCCTCAAAGAAAAGGAGAAAATAATCTTAACTTGGAATAAAAACTGGCTAGACTAGAAGAATATGACTTACACCATGTACAAAGAAAAAATGCGTAATTTCTACAATGTAGCCTTTCATGGATAACGTATAACACACCCGAGTTACGCCATCATTATCTATATGCAATGAGAAGCTTGAAAAAGAAAAAAAAACATTGAAACCACAATATGTTACCATTCCAAATAGAGTAAGGAGCACGTAAATCAAAGTGTAAGCGACCAGCCAAGCTGATCTAATCATAAGTTTTGAAGAGGAACTGGCATAGCGTAGAAAAATGCGGATTCTAGGCTCCAGCTGTTGGTTTAACATACTGGATACCACAATCTTGAGCTTTTCATTAAAATGAGACACCGCTAAAAAAACATTTGAATTCCTTAAAAGTGGAAACTAAAATACACTCCAAAAGCGACTACCGTTAAGGTATTTTCTAATTTTTTTTTCAGTTTTATTTTCTATTTACGTATCACCTGTAGGCATTAGACCACACTCAAAGAAGACTAGATTTTTAGGTGACCACTACCCAAGTAAACTCTCTTATCTTTACGCGTGATCAAACAACTGAAACTACAAAAATATAGAAATTCTTTGGAATTCAAAAGTTTCCAAAAGAATTCCCAAACTAATACTAATAATAAACATGAGTTATGCCTACATAAATGAGTTTTCAAGAGCAACTGCACGTTGTGCGGAATGAAAATCCTGGCATGCATTATAGAGCAAAACCCTACCAGGCGAGTTTCGGGGTTCTTGAAATATCAATAACAATCTAATGCTCATCAGAAGTAGCTAATATAAAAACAATACATCATCGACTTGCTTCATCGTTTCCGGAAGTAAAGGTCCCACGGTCCTCCATGACAATATAGTGGGTTCACTACTTGTCATTTGTTTGGAGATGTCTGGGTTGAAATCCCATTGGAGACTGGATGAATTTTAAAAGCCTCTTCTGTGGAGGATGTAGTTATCAATCTCAAGTGGAGGGTATAGGTTTTTAACCCGCATAATATGCAAATCGGCCCACGAACATACAACACGCAGACGCACACGATATAAAAGTCACAGAACCTCACGCACTATGCGCATTAGCCTTAAAATCCACCAGGAATCTCTTCGATCCTTCTTTAATTTACACATATGCTTCCAGTTCTACAATATTGCGTGGTAATTTACTTCAACAGTTAATAACCCTATAGCTAAAGAAGAGTCTTCTTATATCCAGATTACAACTATCCTTCTTCGTTCTAACTGTACGTCCTCTAAGATGTCTTACCAGCGAAATAAAAAACATGATACCTCCATCATTCAAACTTTTCAAAGCCTTATGTATCTTAGTTCAGTTTTTCTTAATAGCGCGGCCGGTCTTGAGACTGTGCAACTCATAAAACTCAAGTCTTTCCAGAGAAACCGTTCTTTATATCAATAACTAACCTTGTCTGCACCTTTTTCACCATTCATGTCCTTCCTGAAATCGAATTCCAAACCTGTGTACTCTCAAATGTGACCAATCTAAAGTTTTGTACAGTGGATAATTATCTTTCTGTTCGTACTAACAAAAGGTGTTTTATTTATACTTGTGCTGGCCTAGCAAGCTGTTTGAATTGTCCACTTATGCATTTAGTTGCTAGTACCACCAGTTCCCGAAATAGCTGTTGAGGAGAAACTTCATGTCGGATTGTACAGTCACTCCTCAGTCTTTTTCATTGCCAACTGCTTTAAGTTGTCCTCCCGAAGTAACGAGATAATCGGGAATTAGTATTACCCAAATGTATACCTTTTCGTTTTCCAATATTGTATTTTAACTACCATTTTTGAGATCAACTGAAAAATTTACAAAGACTTGTTGTAGCAACACACTTCGGATGGGATCGTTCACTATTATCCCAATCATTGTATCACCAGCAGACTATAACATCAATCCCGTTGGACTTTCATCAATATCATTAAAAAATAACAAACAGCGAGGATCGCCAAACTCCATAGAACTTCACTTGAGATCCCTAAATCAGCCTGAGGAATAGCACTTGTAGCCATCCTGTGTCTCCTGTCATTCAATCAACCTTACCTTTTAAAGTATATTTTTTAAAGTCGAGGTATACTATGTGAAAAATTATTCTTTACATTCACTTGCCTTCGTGGATAGCAGAGTGTATATAAGCACCTTCCCCATACCCGTGAAAAGTCCTGGGATCGAATCCCGTTAATGTCGCGAAGAATTTGTATGGGCTCCTTTCACAATATGGTTCAGTAGTTAATTGGTCTCAGGCGAGATTTTCTTGTTTTTCTCTCCCGGAAACTCGGGTATTTCGTCCAGCAAACTGGCAAATGGACCACAAAATACACACTCACGCAGTTTACAGATACAGTATAAGGCACAATGTGGTAACTTGTTGATGCGCTTACAACAGTGCGGTACCTCCTTAAATCATGGATTCCATATTTTTTTGCCACTTAGGCTTACAGATTTATAAATACCAATTTGACTTTTGGAAAAACCCCTTTTATGGTTATAATAGATAAGGATTTGTAAGTCTGTCCCGCCACTCCTTAACTATCGCTGTACAAACCCCATCCAGCTCCTCATGTCTTTTCGCACCACTCCATTTTCAATAAATGCATAGTCGTTGTATATAAATGCTGAAAGGAGGGGACTGTTAAACAAACACCAAGAAGAAACATCTACACTCAGTTTGGAGTAGGAGCAACGGGTTTTGAGTTAGATCCTTAAACAGATAAATGCCGTGGTCAGTGGAAAATCCTCACACCATTCGGCAATTCCGTTTCCCAGTAGAGTTTAGCATCAATATGTGAGCCGGCATTGAAGGAGATAACTTTATTCATCACGAGTTCGTGCTAGGGTGACCAGATTAAAAATTTGATGTCGGGGTACTCATTCTAATGTTTGGGGTATTCATTCCTCGTTTTGGGGTGCTCGCATTATAACTTAAAAAACAATTTTAATAACAAATATTTTATTTCTATATTTTGTTGATTTTTACCAGTTCATGGAATGCAAAATTAGTCAAATTTTAATAAAATTAACCGAATTATAGCCTGTGCTTTAATTCGTTTAATTCGGAAAATTTCATTGCAAGAGTTATAAACGCTAAAAGAAACTTAAATATTAACATCAAATGTTTTACATAATTGTTTACGATAAATATACAATAAGCCTGATTTATTTTATCAAAAAGAAAATATTTACCTAGCAATACTTTTTGAGCGAAATTTCTTTAACAGTTTTTCATATTTTAGTGCATATGCGTAAAATTCTTTGCATGACATATTGTGATTGGTTTTCACCAACAGTTCTCCTTCAACATTCTTTAGGTATAATTTATTTCTATCCTTTTTCCATACGTTAAACATTAAGATGAATACTTGCTCACTCATTGCATTTCAATGAGGCAAAGCAAAATAAAAGTAATAATTTTTTTTATGTATTACGTACTTCGTATGCATTTAAAAATTTTATCCGAATATCTGTGGTATTTTTGAGGTCTTTTGTCTAAATGTTTTTATGGAATGATTTCAACAGAACATATTCTTCATACAGCAAATCGATATTGATATTGGGAATTTTAAATAAATCTACAATTTTTAAGAAAGCGTCAAAATTAGCTGAATATATTAAGATACTCATATTTGCTATTTTCAAAACTAAATATTTTTTTCAATATACTGAATTAAAAGTTTTTAGAAAATCATCTGCTCTTTTCTTGAACAAATTTATCTTTTTAGTATTCTGGCAAGATTCTAACTTTTCCATAGCAATAAATCCATAAAAATGTAATTTAACTTGGAAAGTAGAGTTTTTTTTAGATTAAACACAGTGCCAGATTAAGATACGGGCTAACAGGGCCTGTGCCATGGGCGCCATTTTTTAAGGGGCGCAAAAAACAGAAGAACAATATGGCAAAAAATTATATATACTTAGTAAAGGGCGCCGAAAAATCATTTTACCCCTGGGCGCAGAAATACCTTCGTCCGGCACTGAATTTAAACATTAAGTTGAAAAGTTCTATTATAATAGGACCTTCCTGTTCTAGATTAAAAATTACATTTTGGACACAAGTTGCTGCATTTGAAAAGAAAGTAAGGTAAACTTCAGCCAATTCATATGAAAAAAAAAAAAAAAATCACGCAGAACAGGAGACATCTTTCCAGAGACAAAAAATTGTTTGACTGGTTCAAAATTTTTGTTTAGCCTATCTACAGCTGGAAGGAGTGACAAAACCATTTTGTTGGAACATGACGCATTAGATCTGAATATTCTAGGTCAAATTTCGTAATTTTCTTTTAAATTTTTTACCCTTTTAAATATAAACTAGATTCATTATATGTCTTTAAAATTACACATTCCATACCAAATTTTAAACAACTTGTAGCTTTTCTTGTTGCATTGTGCAACACATGGCAAAGACACCCCATATCTATTACATTTTTTGAGTTCAGTAAACACGCTCTGATTAATACCAAAATTTACACTAGCATTATCTCCAAAAAAACTAACAATGTTCTGAGGACTTAAGCTCAGCTCTTTCAACTTATCAACTTTCAACTAAGCAATATATCTTTTGCGGTTTCTGACTGGCTGTTAAAGAAACTCAAAAGTTTTGTTTGAACTCCTCCAGCAAACTTAGAAAAATTTCTACGACAAAACTTTGTTTGACGAATCAGTTTCAACTGAAAAGGGATGATTATCTTTTAAAATTTCTGTAACTGTAGTCACACATTCTTTTGCTAAAACATTTGTTATTATTTTAGATCTTTTTGTTCTCCCGCATGTAAATTGAGAGCCGATTTTTGAATCATTGAAAAATGTTGTAAATAATGAACTCATGCAATCGGCTGATCGATAGCTATGCGCATGTTGCACTGTGTCATAAACAAAAGTAGCTTCTGTGGAAACAGATTTTTTTTCTGTAGTTGATACGTCTCACTTCATGCGAGAGCTTCACCCTTTTCTGGAGAAAGAAAGAATCACATGCATCGATACAACATCTCCTTTAGTTTGTTGCCTAAGCCTTAAAACATTACAATGAAATAAAAAAGAAGTCAAGTAGAATGTAAAAGGCTACAAAGTAAGCAAGATATAAGTATTCTATAACCCTCTTTGTTTTCAACAACAACTTTGTTGTCAGTTAATTCTTTCTTCCTAAATAATCATCTAAACAGAGTGTTTTATGATTTCTTCTTTTTTTTTCAAATACCCCATTTCAAATTTTCAAAAGGGGTATCTTGGAAATATTTCCCTTTTTTGGGAAATATAATACCTAAAAAAATAATACCCCGAAATGGGATACGTCAGGCAACTCTAGTTCATGCCCCTCCCACCCCTAAACGCTGATCATTACTTACAGTTTTTGCAGAAGGTATTGCCAACACTTCTGGAAGATGTTCTTTTAAGTGTACGTGCCAATATGTGGTTTTAGCACGAGAGGCACCTCCACATTTTGGGCGACAGTAAGAATATTCTTAAATGATTGTTACCATAATCACTGGATTGGTCGCGGAGGTCCCATTTCTTGTCCAGTGCTACTCGCACGTATACTGGATTCCTTCTCACTCCTGTTGAAGTCCCCTGTCACATGGCACTCATTTCGAACACCTTTTGTGATATTTGCTTTGATCACGCTTGTCTTTTTGATTGCAGAACTAATAAAATTCATTTACTCCTACTGTACAACGTTATTGAGTTTCTGAGTGCGCTTCAGTTCATAGCTATGTTTTAATCAACGAATATTTATTTTTCTGGGTTTATTGATAAGCATGTACAGTACAAATAACATTATTCAGATACTTAGTAATAATTAAAATAAAAACATTTTTACATAAATAAAACATTTCTAATTAAAGTAAGCTTTTCATAAATTTACTATTATGAACTATTAAATTATGTGCGGGGTTTCTCAAAATTATAGTCAATAAACGAACTGTTGCATTTAAAAATGTGGAGTTAAGTTTTAATTCATTTAATCAAATTTTAAAACATTTATGCCATAAAACTGGATTTATTTAAAATAGTTTTAATTAGCATTTTCACAATTTCCTTCACGTATTCAATAGAATTTCCTGACATTTAAGACAATAATTGAATTACTGCTTAAATTTAATCCGTGTATTGTCATTGATTCATTTTTATTTCTTAATAGGCCATTTTAAATTCTCAGATGAAGTGTTGCTTCAGAGTACAGAAGACTATGAAGTGACTTCGTATCCATTGCCTACTTTTCTGCCTTTTACCAATGGAGACACTGACACCTCTGCAGCGTCATCAAGAAAAATCTCTCAAAGCTCTCAACTGATTCATAATAATGATACCAACTGGACCTCGTCTGTATCAGAGCATGATGCTAATGAGGAATCTGCATCTACAAACCGTGAGGAAACAACTACAAGTAACCTTCGTGTTTCAGCAATTACTTTACACAGTGGAACAGAGATCAGTGAAAACAAGCAAGAATATATGACTGGTGATATTGAAGAATCAACTACCGAGCAGATAGATAACTCCTATTTCTCATCAGTTGACCAAAACGATCAAACTACTGTAGGTGCCTTAAGGACAGAAGTTACGACACGTGGATTTGATGAGACCACACCTACAGTAAAAACACCATTTAACTTATCAACTACTTTTGTTCCTACCACAGTGTTCGATTATCACCTCAATGAAACACAATCAACTGCTGAGGCAATCGTCAGCGAGAAATCTACAACCTCCGATTCTGGGGAGATGGACGACAAGTCTTTTACCATTCACTCTGCAATGCCTGATACATCCAAAATCGGAATTACGCATAGATCGTTCGTGACAACTAAAATCCCAACTCTAGAAGAAGTCACGACAATACTATCTGAGGCAATGAGTATATCTGATAAAACTTTAAGTCCCACAACCGAATCATTGTCACTTGCCTCGGTGAGGGAAAATGATCGTCTTATCTCTTTTCCTGACAACTTTGAGGACTATCATTTCAGGACGCATGGATCAGTATCGGCAGAATCTACTAACATTAAATCAACCACGTCTACCAGTCTTCTGACTACATTTCGTGGAGTGAGCAAATCGGCTACCTCCGACGATAATTTGACTATTACTAGTAGTCCAATGTCGACAACAACAGATGACTCGGATGTGCTCGTGGTGCTTCAAGACGATAGTACTACTGAAAATATAAAGCGAATTTCAGAAGAATTTCAGGAAAGCAATTTACAAGCAGGAGACATTCCTATTTTTAAGGAATTCAGCAACCATCAGAAATCACCTTCGGTGTCAGATAACAGGAGAGAATATTACCTGCACGATAATCTAAAGAATTCTGAAGCCTCTCTTTTGAAAATAAGTAAACTGCCAAAAAATATCACGGAAATGCCAATTCTCGCTTCTTCTTCCTTCACGAGACTTCAAACAGATAAGACATTTCACAATGTGCTACCAACAGGAAAGATGTTTGATAAAAACGCTTCTACTGTGAGACCACCAGTTATAAACTCTGAAACCACACTTGAGATGACTGAAATGCTAGATACAGATTATCCCGAGGATCAGAATCGTTCTCAAATAGCTAATAAAAGTTCCACAGACAACAAAAATCTGTCTACAACTGTCAAAAATTTTACTGACCTATTATTTACCTTTATCTCTCGCTTTTCCAGTTCAAGATATGACGCCTTTGAATATGAAAACGCTTCAGAAACTTACAAAACTAATGCCCACCCGTCTGCAGTTGTGCTCCAGTTGAATCACACAAATGCCCAAGAAAGCCAAACAGAAATCACTACTAAATCGACTTCCCAACCTGTTATGAAAGACATCCAAAATAGGATGAGCGATGAAATTTCTTCAGTTGGATCCTTTGGAGAAAAAGCCAACACTGAAGAAAGCCATGAATATTCTACTTTCCATTCGGACTGGAGTACCACAAAAATTGCTACTGATGTGCATAACCTCTATGAAGATTACTCATCAGAGCACCCTGACTTCAGTAATGGTGAAGTTTCTGAGTTGCTCGAGACAGAGACACCTGTTGACAACGAGAAAATAGCATCATCCCACACAGCCACTTCTCAATTGGCTGGAAATATTCAAACAACAGAAAGCCCGGTTCAAACGACTAATACATTTTTACCCAGTATTCCAAAAGAAGAAAATGCTAATCTGTGGTCCAGTTCTCCAAAGGAAGAATATGGTAGTGAAATAGGTACTACGGCGATGAGAATCCAATATCTACAGGATGTCTCAACAAGTTCATATGAAGAGGAAGTCAATATTTCTGTCATACCGATGGAAGAGCTTGGAAAACCAAATGAAACGCTTCTTGCCGAATCTGAGAAGCAAAAAGATAATTACGGATCTGACCAATTAGAATCAAAACGTGATAATTACACAACAGACATATCACAATCAAATCATGATAGGTACACAACAGATATATCAGAATCAAAACATGATAGTTACACAATAGACCAATCAGAACTAAAACATGATAGCACAACAGATCAATCGGAATCAAAACATGACAGCTACACAACAGAAGCTGAAGAAAATTACAAAGCTGTGCACCATGAAGAGAAAGGTGATAGTAACAGGACTGATCAGCCAAATCAACCAAAACAAGACAGCTACACAACAGAAACTGAAGAAAATTACAAAACTGTGCACCATGAAGAGAAAGGTGATAATAACAGGACTGATCAACCAAAAGACGATATATACAGAACTGACCAAACCCAAGAAAATGACGGTTACTATAGAACTGACCGTCCATATCAAAAAGTTAGTTATAGCTCTAATTTTCCAACATATGTTAGTTACAGTACTGAAAATCCTCAGCAAGAGGATCATCAAGATCCAGAAACGACGTTTAGTAAAGAAAATGCCCCGACTTCTACAAGTGCCTATTTACAAACAACAACAATCCACCCTCAAGATAGAGATGATTATAAAGAAGAATCATCCGCACCTCAATCGTTTACTGTTCCAGAGAGATACAAGGAACAATCTGCTTCTATTGATTTATTCTTTAATGCAACAAACATCTCAAAAGTGGAAGGGAAACCATCAAATGCCACTTTAGTGAACGTCAAATCAATAGTGATTGTAGCTGCTGATACAGAAACAACTCGGGATGGCGCAATTATCGTAAAAGAAAATCCTTTCCCTTCAGAGAGCACCACGGAACTCTTTGCTGAAGAAAGGAGCGATCACGATGAAGACCACGAATATTTAGACACCGCAGAGGATCTTCCGTCTTCAGACTCTACGGCTGTTGACAAAAAGAAACCCAGAGTTGAAGGAAAAGATGGAGAAAAGACGGATGCGGATCAAGACACAGACTACAAGAGCGAAGAGGCAGATGATTTACTGACGCCTGCTGTATCACAGCAAGCAACGCATAATCCGAACTTCAGGATAATTCCTTTTCTGGCTGAGGACGCCATTGTAGGCCCTAATTTTATGAATGGAAGAAAGAATAACTCTGTTTTAATGCACAAACCCGTTACAACCCAAGCGTCTAGAGAAATGATGTCAGGTAAGTTACTCCATTCCATCTACGTGTTTTCCCTCTTATATACCTACCCGCTCATTAAATAGGTTGTCTTTTACACATTGTTTCTTAAAACTAAAACTTTAACTTTTTAATCTCTTTTAATGTTGTTTTTTATTTATTTTTCTTAAGATTTTCATTTCTGTAGTTTTATTTTTTCCTCTTGTCTCAGTTGCACACGCTATTATAGGTCTTACTGTAGTTTTATACATTTTAACTTTAACAACTTGTTCTGTCATCTTCCCTTATAAAATATATCGCAGTGGTTCTTTTTCTGTTGTTAGGCTTTGTTTTCCCTATGGATATTTACATATTATACTCTTTTGCTTTCTGATTAAAAGGACGTAGCAGTCTTTGTAAAATCGTCATTATTACTGAATCATCTGTATAGCAGATTATATTTAATCATACATTTTACCTGCAGATTTTTTCTACTTAAATTTCGGTATTTTAATTTTTTTTTTTTTAGCCTTTTGCTTTATAAAGGGTCGCATTTTCATAAATGGAGAGATGATAATAAAGCCAGACCCTTGTGAGCTGTGTCGTTGTTTCTATGGACGAGAATTATGCCAGAGACAAAGATGTCCTGAACCACCTTCTCCAACTTGCATGCCTGAACGATTGCCTGGATTCTGCTGTCCACGCTATACATGTGGTATGTTTTGTATATTTATTAACTATTTGTGTCGGTTAACAATACAGTATAATGCACAATGCACATTCTAAATAAAATAATTATAAACTCAGAAAACAATTCTTGAAAAAGTAGCATTAGATGCTGGGTATAGAAAAGTAATGTTCAAGCAGTTTGTGGGTGCATCATAGTGCTTCAGAGAAGTTTATGAACCTTCGGAGCACATGGCCAAATATGCATCAGGAAATGTTTGTTTTCAAACTTTCTAAGTGTGCTGTTTTCAAACGTAATTGAGACTCTAAGAGTAAAGAAAAAGACTGTAATACAACACACAGTGTATATGGACATTTTCCACCATATTTTGTTCCTCCAGCAGTTATTAATTGGGTGGTTGCACTTAGCCTCCACGGTCAAGCACCCATTTTTTCTACTTTGTGATGATACCATATTATTCCTTCCACAAGCCATATCGCACTATCATCAAGCACTTCACAACCGGAATGGTACAGCCATTTTTAAAATATTTTCTTGTGTACACTCCGACAAGACCAACAGGTCAGTGGGTTTGCACCGCTCCCAAGAATGAAACGAGCATACATATATAATCACCTTGCTGGTGATTATATCAAGTGTGCTTTATAAAGTTAAGATCTCGTAAGATCTCTGGGTGTTCACCCAGAAAACAGGAAAACGGTCATAAAATATTAATGCATAGAATTTACAGGCAAAGTCTACTAATTAATCATAGCCTTAGTTGTACTGGTGCAAAATGAAGAAATTGTGATGTAAATTTTAAATACCTTAATTTCTGCAGTTTCATTTATATCTGTGCTGTAATTGTCCTGTATTTGAATTACTAAAATTTTTATAAATGTGCTGATACTTTTGGTAACATGTGGCATGTTTAATAAATTAAGTATCTTAACCTCAAACTCAGAATCACGAAAAAAAAAAAAAAAAAGGTGCTCCAAGCCACCATGTTTTTTTTTTTTTCTCTTCTTTTTTTAACAGAAAAGTTTTTTAAAGTCCTGGTTGTAGAATACCAGTGCTTGACATTTTAAAACTGAATTGCAGTGCCTATTAAATGTATAAGGGATGGTCATTTAATTCGCGGACAGGTGCAAGGTTTTATGTTTACTGCGCGAACTTTCCATAACTGCCGCTAGAGGCGCTCTCCCTTATCGCTAATAAGCAGACCCTGTGGATGCATTCCAGTACTTGTCGAGCTAGTGTTGCGTGAAGAGTTTTTTTTTTTTAGCCGCGTGTCACTGATGACCGTTTTGGAGCAAGTATCGTGTCGGACATACAGATTGAACAGCGATATGTGATTCGTTATTGGGTCAGACGGGACTGAAATGCGTCGGAAATAGTTAAAGAGATGAATGAAGCGTATGGTAATATCGTGGAAGCCCATATTCCGGTGTGACCGAACTTTCCGATGTGAAGTGGTTTCTCCATCAAGACAATGCCAAGCTCCATATAGCTAATATTGTGCAGGCAGTGATCAGTCATAGGTGCTAAGGTTCTGCCACATCCCCCTTATTCACCGGACTTAACCGCGTGTGATTTCATTCTGTTTCCACGTTTGAAGAAAGCTCTGAAGCATTTCGCGTCCATCACAATGATGCTCGTTGTGCCACAACGCACTTCGCAGTCTTTCAAAAAATGTCTTTCAAGAAGCATTTAATGCGTGGGTACGAAGGTGGCGAACGTGTATAAAATTCAAGGAAGCGTATTTCGAGAAGGAGAAATCCACAAAGGATTCAGATGATGACAATTTAGATAAGATCTTGCACCAGTCCGCGAATTAAATGATCATCCCTCGTGATTGTTTACTTTTTAATCAGAAATCTTAAAACAGATGCGTTTTTTGTTCTTGTTATTTTCAATAAAATTACTTATTCTTTTGGAAAAAATATAAAATAAAACTTACTCTTTTGTGAAAAAAATATAAAATATAAGCATGATCCATTTGTCACTCGTTTTCAAGTTTATAAAACTGATAAGAATGCGAAATTTCAAATTGATGATAAATAAATGATAATAATTGAGACAAAACCGTTTTACATATATAATACTTTAAACATAAAACGAAGCGTAGTATCTAACTAGAAGTTAGAGTAGCATCCAGTTTTTTTTTTTAAATAAAAATTGTTAAAAAAAAAAAGGGAATAAGTGATTTATTCATTTCAATAAACAAATAAAGATTTTGCTTCGTAATAAGAAGGAATGACTCTGGAACCAGAGAATTCGAACGTTACTCACCGTGGTCTTATTCTTCATCAAGATAAAAAGCTTAAAGCGTAACGAAGTCCAGCCACATTTGTTTTAAATTGTTGCCTAAAGATATATAAAATGAAAATAAAGCACTTTCAATTAAACTTTATTGCAAGAAATGCAAGTGTTATTTCAGTCGGAGCGTATCAAAGATAGAAAAATGCCTCAAACTTTCCTGTTCGAGAAATAACCGTATTAAATATGTAAGGCGTTTCGAAGAAGGTTACCCAACTCCTAATCCTATAAGTGGTTTTCTATCAGCAAGAAGTGACTGATGGGGCACAACACCAAACTTTCAGATTTGAAAGGTGCAATCCACCAGGAGGTAACGGACATCGGAAATTTTGTAGGTGGCTGTGGAGAACACAATGTCCCCACTTGATTGCAAATAAATATTGGCAAAAAATTTACTTTTGCGTTATTATTCTAAATTCACCACTTTGCTGGACCCGTGGTGAGCACATTTAAAATTAGTTATTGTTTAAAGAACTATTAAAAAGCTCGCATTCGAATCCCGTCAATGACGTGAGGAAGTTTTGTAGGCCTCTTTTAATCTGTAGCAGAGTTAATCGGTCTTAGGACAGGACAGGACAGCACAGCAGGGTTTGTATGCCTGAAATTTCAGCTTTTTCGTCTAGTAAAACAAGCAATCCGACTAGAGAACGCACACGCAATTTACAGACATAATACACACGGGTGGATGAGACAGTTTTCGGGTGGCTGCGCTATGAGTTTTTTTTTTTTTTTTTCCTTGTTTAAAACTAACCTCGATCAGTCAAATAACCCCGTACTGGCCATTAACACACATTAGATATTTTTAGGCATTGTGTCGCCCAAGTTAGGGGACTATAGTTATTTTTTTATATTACAGATGACAGAGCACAATTTAAACAGTAACATTTCACAAATTTTATTGTCATATATTGATTGTATTTATTACTTTAAAACTTTTATAATAATCTGTTCATATTCTGCTATCTACAATAAAAATTATCTTTTACAGTGGAATCTCATATACCACTTCAACAGTCAGTGCCACCTACAGATATTACTCCTTCACCGATAAACGTAGTAGCAAGTGAACGTCGAAGGGAAACTCTTTCTTATGGAAATAACCAGTGGGATGTGGTTACTAAATTTCCAACATTCTTTCCCTATCCTATTGAAGAGGCTAACACAATAGCAGCACCAGTTGAAATTGATGATAATGTGGTCCACTCTCATTTTAATCTTGATAAGGAAGCCAATAAGCATTCTGAAGTTGTGATAGCAACTGGAGCAGGTTTATCCACAGATGCTTCAACTACATCAGTGGAAACCCCAAAATTTGTAACAGAAAAAGGAATCAAAGCAGATCCAGCTGAAATGTCTGTTGCTGTTACTGCTACTAGTACATCAACCAGCACCATCTCTCCAACAACACCAGTGACAATTACAAAGATGCATACGACAAAACGAACATCAACTACTTCTGGTTTCCATGCAACTGGTGGCTTAGGAGTGCCAGGAGATCCATGGGGTCTTCTCAAAGTATCAGGTATGTTTTACATTACTTATATTTTATTACTGCTTATTAATTGTATTTACTGATGGAATTATGATCTAATTTTAGTCATTTACTAAACACTATAATTTGTTATAGAAAATCACATCATCCTTGCAGATGACCTGAACATATCATGCTATATGCAATTTTACTAACCAAATGGAAGCAAAAGGTTCATCATCCAAGAGTTCATTAATGTATCACTTTAGATTTCACTGACTCAAGCAGAATCATTGCCAGGGTTTGAAGTTGGTGGTTTTTCTACAACCTGTAGAAATAAATGGAATTGTAAATCTGGATGATCAAATCCCCACCTTGCTCAATAACAATTATGCAAGGTGCAAAGTGTTGCTGAAAGTCTTCCATGTTGTCAAAAAGAATCATGCTTTATGAATCCATCCCCTTTAACAAAACATATATGGCAGAGCTGACTCAAAGAGTTGTGATGCCCTGAGCCAACTTTGCTTTGGCTTCCATGCTCTTCCATGCCATTCATATAAGCTGAAAAAGGTTTTTCAGTTCAATTATTTTATATAATTTTACGATTTCATTGAATTTTATTAAAATCTTAAAATGAAAATTTAATCAGTAAGTAGCATTAATTATATTAACGTTATCAATAACTCTTTAGTTTTGAGGTTTAAATGACAATAAAAAGATCAGAAGCCTAAAATACCAGAACTTACCTCCCAACTGCTTATCTGTTAATGGATGAGATTAATTAAAGAGGTATGGATATTAAAATCTAGTTAAAATTAAACTGCACAGAAGAAAATGCACCTTTCTCAATGCTCATCAATGGGTTTCACTATTAAAATTTACTGCTGAATGAAGAGTCCGAACAGGGAACTTTTGAATCATCGTCAGTTGGTGCATAACAGTAGGGAAGGGGAGTTTTTGTGTTTCTAGTTCCCGTTGTGCAATTCGATCATGCGGTATGGAAATTTCACGTTATTCAAATTCTATATTGCTGAAAATGTTGCGTGAAGTTGTTGAAAATACTGGACATTCTGATTTACTGGCCCACTTTATTTCTCTGTTTAGTTATTTGTTATACTCTTCACAGTCATTATGCCTATAACGTACTCCTGCTGTCATTTTTCCTTTCCCAGTGCTTATATCGCACTGAACTGGCTCATTGTTACACTGGTTACTCACGTCAACTGGATGCACTGCCTTATATTTAATATGCTTCTAAACTAAGAGCATACCCCCCCATATCATGTATCTCCACATTGTACTTCCCATATTCAAATTCCACATCCCTTATGTCTGATATCCCTACAAGGTCTGCATTTATAGATCTTGCAGACCCCACTAAACCTGGGGGGCTTCACTAATAACATTAATGGAGCTCCCCAGTTCACGAAAATGAAAGCAAATGATGTTGTTATAAGTCAATGCTGGAATGATGAAATTATAGGCCAAATGAATCTGAAATATATTTTGAACAACTATACAGATAAATAGAGTAGGCCAGCAAATTAGAATGTATTATCATGGGAGATTTAACTTTCCAGATATCAACTGAAAATAGTGGGTTGGTAGCTCACTAAATAGCAAAACATTTCTCAGTTTAGTGGATAACTATTTCTATGGCAAAATATTTGAGAAGCAACAAGAGGAATATTTATTCATTACTAAGCATCTTCAAGCAAAGGCACCCTTAGGTGGCAGTGATCATACTGTCGATGTGAGATTTATTTAAAGAAATAACAATTGTCACAGTTAAAGAGAAGGGATTTTGTTTTCACAAAAATGATTATAATAGGCTCAGACATTTTTAAACCCTTTTCCACGGGCCCAACTGACATTTGTAAAAAAATGTAAATGCCAAATGTTCAGGGAGGTAATCAATGGGGCCACTAAGCATTTTATATGAATTAAGAGATATTGTTCAAGATTTAGACCAAAATGGATGTCAGATGAATCAATAAACTGTGGCAGAGAAGAAAAGTGTATGGGATAATTATAAACTGTCAGAGGACAAGAAGCCAACAGTAAGTAAAAATTAGTGTGCAGAGAAAAGCAGGAATTCTTTGAATATGTTAACACTAGGAAAAAGGGACGAATCATACTGGTCCACTGGATATGGATGGTATAACAAAGTGGTTTTCAACAGGGGTGCCGCAACACCATTCCAGGATTGTGCCACGTAATTTGGGTCTAAGTTTAAGGTACTTAAAAACTTATTTTTTAAAATTTACATATATATTTCATTATAAAAAAGTACATCCTTATTATTCTGTTCCATAAACCACAATGACAGTATTTACATATGTCAACTGATCATTCTATTTACAATTCCAAAATAAAAATAAAAAAAATACAAAAAAACCTCACATTATAAAAGATGAGTTTCATTACATACAAAACTTAATATAATAGATAGCTCAATAAATTCTACAATTGTATCAATATTTAAAAGAATAAAAGAGAGATTACCCCAATCTGGTCTGCAGAATAACTTCAGCACACTGCTCTCCAAATTTAAATGACTACAATAATTTTAATGAATTCTTGCACTCAAAGCACCATGAATGATTTGAAATACCCTGGGATCAAAACCAAAGGACCTCAAAGCATATTAAACTACCCCCATGAAACTAAGGTAAAAACTAATTAAAAGTAACTAAGACGAAAGAATTGATCATGGTGATGAGATAAATTAAAATCACGGTGATGAGGAGACCGGCAGAATTACTTAACAAGTACAAGTCACTGTTGAACAAAAGCCGAGAATTAGGATTGAATTTGAAAGTGTCTGCAATTCTGCCCAGACACGATAGGAGGGAGTATATGATGAGAGCCTTGTCGATCAATTCGGCCCTGGAAAGATTGTGCAAGGCTCAAGGGGTAGAATTTTTTTCAGCCTGGACTGTACTTGTTAACAGGAGAGATTGCTTCCACAGGGATGGGATACACTTAAATAGAAAGGGTGCAAGAATATTTGCTGATGCTATCGAGGCAGTGTTAGGTGGGTCGGAAAACTGCTAGATTGGGGGGAGACAAAGACCAATAGATTGACAGTAGCCACTGGCAGAGGTGAAAGAGATTCTTGAACTGCTTCTATTAGAATGAGCAGAAGCCTGAAAAACAAGATGCATGGTATTTCAGAGACTGCTGGGAGCCATTGCGGTACAAGTAAACACATGGGTTGTGTTAGGGTAGTTAAGAATAGAAACAGGTGCAGGTATACTTGCGTGTACACCAATGCTAGGAGTTTAGTAAATAAATTTGATGAATTTGAGGTATTGCTCAAAACATCGAAGGCAGATATTGTTGGGATATCAGAGACGTGGTGTCACACAGATATAAGGGATGCAGAATTGCAATTTGGGGAGTAAACGTCTACAGAAAGGATAGACAGGATAGGAAAGGGGGAGGGGTTATGCTATTAGTTAAGAAACACATAAAAACCAAGGAAGTGAAGCCAGTCGACATCGCTGGACAGTGCAGTGTGGAGTCAGTTTGGTGTGACATAAACATTGGGAAATCAAAATTGAGAGTAGGAGTGTGCTATAGGCCTAATGACTCTGATGAGTATAATAAGGAACTGTACAGGGAAATAGAGTGGGCCAGTAAATCAGAGCGTCTTATAATGGGAGATTTTAATTTCCCAGATATTTACTGGAATTTGGGGGCTGGTTACTCACACACTAGCAGGGCTTTTGTGGATTTATTGGATGATTGTTTTCTACATCAGCATGTTCGGGAGGCAACTAGAGGGAGTAATACTCTTGATTTGATTATCAGCAGTGATTCTTCATGCATTAAGAATCTGCAGATAAATGAACCACTAGGTGGCAGTGATCACAGTGTGCTGAAGTGGGATTTACTCAAAGAGGTAACCACCATTAGGGGTAAAGGGAGGGTTATTGCTTCCGTAAAGGCGACTACGATGGACTGAGACAGTTTAAATTCTATACAGTGGGACCAACTGATGATGTTACCAACAGCAAATTCAAAACGAGAAGCATTCAAAGAACTTATCTTGGAAGCTACTAGGCTTTACATACCAACTAAGAAATATTGTTCAAGGTTTAGGCCAAAATGGATGTCAGATGAACTAATGAGGCATATGGCAGAGAAGAAAAATGCATGGGATACATACAAATTAACACGTGACACAGAAGCCTATGATAGATACAAGTTGATATGCAACCAAGTTACAAAGGAGGTTAGGCAGGCGAAGGCAGATTACGAGAAATCCTTGGCAAGGGATGCAAAGAAAAACAGCAAAGAGCTCTTTACTTATGTAAACTCTAGAAGGAAGGGGATGAATCAGATTGGTCCACTTGATATTGATGGATCAAGTGTTGATGATCCTGCTCAGGTAGCTAACAAACTAAATGAATATTTTGCATCGACATTCACACATGAGGAGTTATTCAGCGAGGGGAATGCCAGAGGTGTATTCAACTCTAGCAGTAAGCTACAGAATCTTGAAATAACTGGGAGTAAAGTGGAGGAGAAACTGTTGAAGATAAACACAAGAAAGGCACCCGGGGTGGATGGGATCTATCCAGTTATATTAAAGGAGGCAGCAAAGGAAGTAAGCAAACCCTTAGCCATAATTATGAGAGCTTCCTTGGACTCAGGGGAGGTACCCATAGACTGGAAATGTGCAAATGTGACCCCAATTCACAAAGGAGGATCAAAGGCTGACACAAGTAATTATAGACCTGTGAGCTTAACTTCTGTTCCAGGAAAATTAATGGAGGCACTGGTTAACGAAGCACTGCAGGATCATTTAGACAAGACTTCAGTTATAGCTCAGACACAGCATGGTTTTGTTAAGGGGAAGTCTTGCCTGACCAACTTGATTGGATACTATGATGCAGTCACAAAAGAACTGGATGCAGGGAATAACTTTGATATTATATACTTGGATCTTAGAAAGGCTTTTGATACTGTTGCACATGGAAGACTGCTACACAAATTGGAGCAGTGTGACATTGGAGGCAAATTGCTGCTATGGATAAAGGGGTGGTTGAGGGGGAGAAGACAGAGGGTGGTAATCAATGGACACTGCTCATCGTGGACTGATGTTATTAGTGGAGTCCCTCAGGGCTCAGTGTCGGGTCCATTATTGTTTTCTGTATTTATAAATGATATTGATGATGGTATATCGGGCTTAATGTCCAAGTTTGCAGACAATACAAAGGTTGGCAGGGTTGTCAAGGACACTACTGACACTATGCTGCTGCAACAGGATCTGGAAAGGTTGAGCAGATGGGCTGAGAGGTGGCAAATGAAGTTTAACATTGACAAATGTAAAGTACTACACATGGGGAAACAGCAACTCCAGTGCAACGTATCAACTCTGTGGTACAACACTGACAGTGGTAGAGAATGAAAGGGACTTGGGGGTGATTGTGCAGGCAGATATGAAGTTCTCTGAGCAGTGCAGACGGGCTGCAAGAGTAGCTCATGGAGTATTGTCAATGATATACAAGAATTTTTCCAGCAGGGATAAGGAGGTGATTATTCCATTGTATAAGGCAATGGTCAGGCCACACCTAGGGTACTGTATACATGTCTGGAGGCCTCATTTCAAGAAGGATGTAGAGCTGCTGGAACGAGTACAGAGAAGGGCAACAAGATTAGTGAATGGAACAAAGGGGGTGCTCTTACGAAGAAAGGCTTAAGTTTTGCAAATTACAGTGTCTGGAGGCTAGGCACCAGCGAGGTGATCTGATAGAGGTGTATAAAGCCTTGAATGGTTTAAGCATGCTCAATGCTGATGGGATTCTTCCTCTAGCTCAGAAAAATCACCTGAGAGGGCATAAATTCAAATTGAGGAAAGACAGATGTAGGATAGACGTGCGGAAATTTGCCTTTAGCCAGCGGGTGGTTGGTTGGTGGAACAGACTTCCATCCCTTGTGGTGGAGGTTGATAGCCTAAATAAGTTTAAGGCTCAGCTGGACAGGTATTTTGAACGAACAGAGGGGTGAAGTGGAAGTGGGTTTTTTTTTTTTTTTTTGGCTGATGCTGCATAAGCTTGCTTTCTTGCATCAAATGCCTCTGCTAATGCTAATGAAATTCATCGCTCTTTCCTCGATTTGAATTTATGCCCCCTCAGGTGCGTAATCTGAGCAAGAGGAAGCATCTCATCAGCATTGAGCTTACTCAAACCATTCAAGCTCTTATACACCTCAATCAGATCTAGTCACTAATCTCGTTGCCCTTCTCTATACTCATTCCAGCAGCTCTACATCTTTCCTAAAATGAGGCCTCCAGACCTGTAAGCAGTACTCAAGGTGCGGCCTGACCATGTTAATGACATGGTCAGGCCACATGCTACTTCAAAAGGATCTAAATAAACTAAGCAGATGGGTTAGAAAATGGCAACTTTGGTTCAGCAGTGATAAATACAAGATGCGGCAGTTGGGTAGCAGTAATTCCAGAATAACATTTCATTTGGGTGGCCATACGCAAGGTGGTGAAGTATGAAAAAGATCTAGGGGTACTGCATAACATGAAATTCTCTGACCAGCACAAACAAGCTGCTAGAATCGCTCTTGAGCTGTCATATACAGTAACTTTGCCAGCAGGAACAAAGAGGTGATTATTACACTGTATAAGGCATAGTTAAGCTACATCTGGAATACTGGATACAGACAGGTATGGACACTTCATTTTAATAATGACAGAGCTGCTGCAAAAAGTGCAGAGAAGAGCAATAAGGTCAATTGGAAGAACAAAAGGATATTCGAATCAAGACTGGAGTTCTTTAAAATGAATTGCACATTAAAAGGGTTAAGTAAGCTAAATGCTGATGGCATCTTTCCCTTTATCAGATGGCATTAATTTAAACTGGTTAAGGATGGTTACAGAATAGAAATGCAGAAAAATGCATTTAGCAAAAGATTAATCAGGTTTCAGAATAAACTTCCACCTAGCATTGTGGAGGGTAGCTTGAATAAACTTAAGAAAAGTTTGAACAAATTATTGGATGAATGGGGAAATTAAGGGTTTTTTTTGTTTTTTTTTGGTTGCTGCTGTATAAGGTTTGCTTCCTTGCATCATGTACGGTGTTTACACTCACAACTGAATTCGTTAAAGTTATCAATGATAAATTAATGCTTACAATTTGGGGGGGGGGAGGGTTGCATAAATTCTGAATCAGCCTGAGCTGTGATGAAAGTGAATAAATCAGAAATGGAACAAAATAAAGATATTTCAGCAATTCCATTCACATTAGCATTCATAATGATTCAAACATTTGTTTAAAAATCAAACTACCAATCCCAGACTCTGGAATTATTTTTTCATTTCAAGATATTACAAATTTGCATTATTTCATTAATAAAGTTATATGCTCCTGTAAAAGTCCAGCTATTTTTTACTTACATCTTGAGGTATTGTGTTTGTCAAAATTACTAGGTGATCTTGTATTGTTTTATCTGATTTAACATACTTTTTTTTTTACTTAACAGACTTATTTCCCATTCCTTAGGTAATCTTTACTTAACTTTTTCTGATTGTCTAATACACTTACTGGCCTAAACAATTTAGACATCTTTTGCAATTGGCATCAACAGACAATTAAACATACTGTATGCAAGTGTAACTCACCACATGGTATAATCAAAAGTTCGTTGGTATTGGATAAATACCATATGCTTTCCTGGGGTTTCTTAATCAATCTGGTCATGGGAAAGACAGGCGATTCTCCAGACTTATGGAAAGGTGTTATTGTTAGAGCATATTTAGCAGGAACCACAATCGAAAAAAAATAAAATCACTGGTGTGACAAAAGCAATTGTCTCAAAAATATACAATGCATGGAAAACAAATGGAGAATGCAGCAGAAAGTTGGTATGCCAAGAAAGACTAAGAATTTAAAGCAAATTGTGCATCAAATGACTGAAAAACTCATTTTAGGCAAAGAAAGACCAATCTCAAAGTCAACTGTGGCAGGAGCGTGTCTATATGGAAGCCAAAATTTCCAGCAAGGATTTCTTTACTTATATAAACTCTAAAAGGAAGGGGATGAATCAGATTGGTCCACTTGACATCGATGGTTCGACTGTTGATGATCCTGATCAAATAGCAAACAAACTGAATGAGTATTTTGCATCTACATTCACACATGAGGAATTATTAAGGTTTGAAAATGACAGAAGGTTATCAAATTGTAGCAGGATACTTAATGATTTTGTAATAACTGAGAGCATAGTGGAAGAGAAATTGTTGAAGTTAACGTAAGAAAAGCACCTGGGGTGGATGGGATCTATCCAGTTATATTAAAGGAGGCGGCAAAGCAACTAAGCAAACCCTTAGCCATAATTATGAGAGCATCCTTGGACTCAGGGGAGGTTCCCACGGACTCGAGATGTGCAAATGTATCCCCAATTCACAAAGGGGGATTGAAGGGTGACACGAGTAATTACAGACCAGTTAGTTTAACTTCTGTTCCGGGTAAAATAATGGATTCACTGGTTAAAGATGCATTGCAGGATCATCTAGACAAGACTGCAGCAATAATTCAGACACAGCATGGGTTTGTTAAGGGAAAGTCTTGTCTGACAAATGTGATAGGATATTATGATGTGGTTACAAAGGAACTGGATGCAAAAAATAATTTTGATATCATATATTTGGATTTCAGGAAAGCTTTTGACACTGTTGCGCATGGAACACTATTGTACAAATTGGAGCAGAATGGTATTAAGGGTAAGTTGCTACAATGGATAAAAGGATGGTTAAATGGGAGAAGACAGAGGGTGGTAATCAATGGGTGCTGCTCTTCTTGAACTAATGTTATTAGTAGGGTCCCACAGGGTTCGGTGTTAGGTCCACTGTTGTTTTGTATATTTATCAATGATATTGATGAAGGTATATCAGGCTTAATGTCGAAGTTTGCAGATGATACAAAGGTTGGCAGGGTTGTTAATGACAGTAATGGCAGTGTGCTACTGCAACAGGATCTGGATAATTTGGGCAGATGGGCTAAGAAGTGGCAACTGAAGTTTAACCTTGACAAATGCAAAGTACTGCATATGGGTAGAAGTAACCCCAGAGAAACGCATCAACTGTGTGGTACTACACTTAAAGTGGTAGAAAATGAAAAAGACCTGGGAGTAATTGTGCAGGCAGATATGAAGTTTTCTGAGCAATGCAGACAGGCTGCCAGGGCAGGTCATGGGGTTTTGTCAATGATATATAGGAATTTTGCTAGCAGGGACAAGGAGGTGATTATCCCTCTGTATAAGGCAATGGTCAGGCCATGCCTTGAGTACTGCGTACAGGTCTGGAGGCCTCATTTTAGGAAGGATGTAGATTTATTTGAGCGTGTACAGAGAAGGGCAACAAGATTGGTGAGGGGAATGAAGGGATCCTCTTATCGAGAGAGGCTTAAGTTCTGCAAATTGCAGTGGCTGGAGACTAGGCACCTGCGCGGTGATCTGATTGAGGTGTATAAGGCCTTGAATGGATTCAGCACGCTGAATTCTGATGGCATCCTTCCACTTGTTCAGATTACGAACCTAAGGGGGCATAAATTGAAATTAAGAAAGGACAGATGTGCGGAAATTTGCCTTTAGCCAGCGGGTGGTTAATTGCTGGAACAAACTTCCATCTGTCGTTGTGGAAGTTGATAGGTTGAATAAATTTAAGGAGGAACTGGACAGGCATTTGGAGCAAATGGTGTGATTTTTTTTTTTTTGGCTGATGCTGCATAAGCTCATACACTTGCTTTCTTGCATCACATGCCACTACTACTACTACACCAACTCTTTCTGTAAAAAAATCAAAGATTTGACTGAAGTGAGTGGTACCACCAATATCAAGGCAAAAAAGATCGTATGGTCTGATGGGTCTTGATTTACTTTTTCCAACAATGGTAGAGTGAATATGTGGTGTGAACATCATGAAGCGACACATCAAGATTGTCTTGTGTCCACTGCTCAAGCAGCTGGAAGTGGTATCACAGTAATGGGGTATGTCCTGTTGATACAGACTGGGTACACTCATACTGTTAGGTCAAGTGCCTACTTTCTGTCATATTGCACCAACTTCACCTGCGGTATTTCATTTTTACCTGGATTACAATGGATTTTTTTTACAGACAATGCAACTGTGCAAAACTTCTACCTGAATGGTTTTAGGAACAATTTTTTTGTAATCTGTAATTTGGGCAAAAGGTGGTGCTGCCAGATACTGAATAAAGGTGTCTAATTTTTAGGCAAGTAAGTGTAAAAGTTTTATCATTGAACTTTTATGTTTAACTAGCTTTTGATAAGTGTTTTCTTAATTTCTGTAGGTTGCAATATTTATGGAAAATACTACACTGTCAACCAGCACGTTGATGTTCTCAGTGGTCCTTGTAAAGCTTGTATGTGTGCATCCCATGGTGTAGAATGCAAAAGTACCTGTTAGACTCACCAAATGTAATACTTTTTACAGACAGTTGAATCACACATTGTTGTTGTTGTAGTAAGATATATTTACATTGCCTTGGTGGAATATTCAATAACGAGATCATGGCAGTGAGTGCATATTACTGAGTACTGCAGATATGTGACCAAAAAATTGTGGAAGTTGGAAGACAGAATATTGCATTTCATGGCCTCTGAAACATGATGTACTCCACTGTCCTCCATACTAAGGTATGTAAACTGAAAGTTGATCCCTAAAACATTATCCCAATGTGCACAGCTAAAAGGATGGAGCATAGTAAAAGTGAAACACCAGAACAGAAGTCACATTTTCCACGTTTATTAGACTTTCTGATGCAAAATGATACCTGTTACAACTCAACATTTGTGTTATAGAATTAGACCAAGTATTATTTTAAGATCTCATAATGTCTTTCCTTTTTTTTTTTCTTTATAATACGGAAAAAGGATAGATTTATCATTTAAGCTGATATGTCCATCTTCATAAGAAACAACTTTTAGCAACACTTGAAAATAAGTCACAACAGAAAAAAGTGAGGAGTCTTGACATAATATTAACAGCAGCACCATGTAGCAATACAGACAGTAATTTGTTAATTGTTTTACTGTAGAACTTATAAAAAGGAAATAGTGCAATAATGCAAGTTTTTTTTTTTTTTAAGTCCTTTTTATGTTGCATTATACTTGGAAAGGTGATAATGTAATATGGAGAATCACTAAACTCTGCCTGTATCCTATGTTATATATAAGCATGACTGCCACTGTTTATGCTTACTTTTGATGGCTATGTCATCGCACAAGTTAAAAGAATAACAATTCTACTTTTCTAAACTTTTGGGTCTTCCCAAGCTGCAGTGGCATCATTAGAAGGGCATTGACAGTATACAAGGATATATATGGTCGCACAGAAAATTTACATGTAAATTAAGAATTCCATCTTTTTTTAAAAAGCATTTATCTTTAGTGAAACACTGGAGTGGCGTGGAACTAGCCTACTCGTCTCTGCAACCTACAAATGCTCACGAGATGATAAAGTTGAAAACTGAAATGGCTGAATATAACAGTACAAGTTTCCATTTTTCTGTCCTATTCTTCACAGTTATCACACAGTAAACTTGTCTGTATAATTTAAAATATTCTTTTTGAGAAATTACATGTTGTTGCCTCACTGCCAACTTCAGTATTTTAGATAGTATAAAAGTTATAAAATACTGTTCTGATGATAGTACTCAACACTTACTGTAATATTCTTTGCAAGTTCATTAATGATTGTCTTCCTTTTGTGGCAAGACCCACAAAAACCTTGAGGAAAATTTTTCCTATTTCATTTTTTAAGCTACTCTGGCTGATATTTAGAATTGTGGGAAACAAGTTAAGATTTTCACATTCAAATAAATGCATGGTTCTTCCAAAAATGATGGCACCTACTGTTTGCCAGTTGGTAGTATTCCTAAAATGTTTGATAAGTGATATTTATTTCTAGAGTGTGAGAAGATACCTTTTCTTCATATATCCAGCTTAAAGCTCCTTGTCTTTTCAAATAAACAGCAGAAGACTGAAGGATATCTTTCCCCAAATATTTTGGATAGGTGGGTCATTACTGTGTGTATATTTCTTCATCCTCTATTCATCAGCTGGGATGCTATTTGGATATGCTACTTTCTGCCTTGATTTTTTTAAAATGGTTACCCCACCACCATTTTCCTTACCAAACAGTGAAAGACCTTTTAAATGATATGTTTATATGTTGGTATGTTTTGGAGACATATCAGAACAGTGGGATATACCCCACATGATCTCTAAGTTTGTAGAAATACAAACAAAAAATGTTACTTGAAGTAAGTGTATACAGAAAAAGGCAACTACAACTTTGCTCAAGATTTTTCTGCTATATTTAATTCAAATCCATGTCTGTGTTAATTTTTTTTTTACGTAACAGAAGTTCTTAAATTGTTAAGAACAATGTTACACACTAGTATTACCATAGTATATATAGTAAACGACCATCATCTGTAAACAGGATATACATTTGAAATGAATTTTTTTTTGCTGTATATAGAGTTGTGGGTATTTAGCGTAAGCTTCCTTCTTAAGAATATTGTCAAGACTACGTAACATGTAAATATTAATGGTATAAACTTTTTAAATATAAATTCAATTAAACCATATGAATAAAGGCACAGTGTTGTACAATGAATGTGGTCTGCAGTATGTCTCTCTTTAATATACAACTTTGTAGTCTGTGATTAACCTAAGGTAAATGCAAACACTAAAGGGGGGAGGAGATTGAAACATTATACAACTATATCACATTTATGTAGAAGGATAAAAAAAATGTATGCTCTCAACATATGAGGAAAGACTTAAAATAAGAATTAGGCCTGACGTAGCAGAGTGGTCAGGAGCGTGAGTGCAGTAGCACACACTCTTTGAGTGGACCAGGGATCGAGCCTACTAAATACGATTACCATTTGTATTGATTGATTGTAAACTCCACTGACCTAGTGGTCATGCCGAAGTATAAACAAGAATCCTGATAATAATTCTGATTATAAAAAAATTTTGCAATCATTACTTTCTTATGAAAGTAGTGATTATTACAAAGAAACAATCTATTTTACAACCTATTCATCTTTCTTTCTGTATATACATTTTACAGATAATTTATATCTTCATATAGAAACAATTTTTCAGTATGAAGACACTTCATATAGAAAAATTATTGCTGTGGAAATATGCAGAATAAAAGAATTTACCCCATTATTCTAGCCTTCAATAAGGACTTGTTAAAAATTTAAAAGAAGTACTTTATTGCAGGAGCACAATCTCTTACTCAGAGCCAACTCTCTTTAATGAGTTGCCGTATAATGCTACTTTTCAAATAAACATTCTCTCAACAGGGGTGTATGTTGTTACTTATTTAAAAAAAGTTTTAAAATTGAACAGCTAGAACCAAAGTTATGAACGATGTAACATTTTATGCTCACGCCAGTTAGCTTCATTTAGGAAATGATGTAATTTGCATCATTTCCAATTTCACACTTTTTCCAAAGGGCCAAACACTGATTGTCGGACTGAAATTAAGTGGGTGCCACCAAAGATGTTTTCACATCAAAAATGTTAAAAACCCTTGTCTTTTTTGCAGGACAGAAAAGAAATAAATGCATGGAAACACTACTTCACATATTTCTACAGTTTATATTTGCCTGCTGAGCTTCTCACTTTTTTTAATTTTTAAAGTTTATTTAAAATAAATAAATTTTCTGTTTATACTCTGGGACAACCGTTTGGTCAGAGGAGTTCACAAGATAAGACAGAATACAAGAAACAGCAAAGTATTCAGCAGTCAGTGTATGTTTTTTTAATGTTATGTTATTTAGTGTGTTTATTATGTTGGCTTGTCATCAGAGTACGAGGGGGGGGGGTTCTATTAGCAAATGTATGTCAAACAGTCAAGCTGAACATGAAAGTGAATCTTTCATCCAGAACCCATGATTGAAACTAAATGCAGTATAGCACATGAATTTTATTTGATTTCAACTATGGAGTTGCAATATCCTCCTACAATTCTATAGATCTAAAGTGAAAACCATATTGAAGGAATACTAAAATTAACACCAATATAATTATAATAGATACTTCTATTTCTTTGTTGCACCAAGGACAGCATTAGTAGAGGCATATGATGCAAGAAAGCAAGCTTATTCAGCATCAGGCAAAAAAAAAAAAAAAAACAACCACTACTCCCATTTCACCCCTCCGTTCGTTCGAAATACATGTCCAGCTGAGCCTTAAATTTGTTTAGGCTATCAACTTCAACAACAAGCGATGGGAGTCTATTCCACAAACCAACTGCCCGCTGGCTAAAGGCAAATTTCCGCACATCTATCCGACATCCGTCCTTCCTCAATTTGAATTTATGCCCTCTCAAGTGATTATTCTGAGCAAGAGGAAGAATCCCATCGGCATTGAGCATGCTCAAGCCATTCAAAGCCTTATACACCTCTATCAGATCACCTCGCCGATGCCTAGTCTCCAGGCTCTGTAATTTGCAAAACTTAAGCCTTTCTTCGTAAGAGCAACCCTTTGTTCCATTCACTAATCTTGTTGCCCTTCTCTGTACTCGTTCCAGCAGCTCTACATCCTTCTTGAAATGAGGCCTCCAGACCTGTATACAGTACTCAAGGTGTGGCCTGACCAATGCCTTATACAAGGGAATAATCACATCCCTGTCAGAAAAATTCCTGTATATCATTGACAAGACACCATGAGCTACTCTTGCAGCTCATCTGCACTGCTCAGAGAACTTCATATATGCCTGCACAATTAACCCCAGGTCCTTTTCATTCTCTACCACTGTCAGCGTAGTACCACAGAGTTGATACATTGATCTGGGGTTACTGTTTCCCATATGTACTTTCATTTGTCAATGTTAAACTTCATTTGCCACCTCTCAGCCCATCTGCTCAACCTTTCCAGATCCTGTTGCAGCAGCACAGTATCAGTAGTGTCCTTAACAACCCTGCCAACCTTGGTATCGTCTGCAAACTTGGATATTAAGCCTGATACACCATCATCAATATCATTTATAAATACAGAAAACAACAATGGACCCAACACTGAACCCTGAGGAACTCCACTAATAACATTAGTCCACGTTGAGCAGTGTCCATTGATTACCACTCTCTGTCTTCTGCCACTCAACCATCCCTTTATCCATAGCAGCAATTTGCCTCCAATGCCACACTTCTCCAATTTGTGCAGCAGTCTTCCATGCGCAACAGTATCAAAAGCCTTTCTAAGATCCAAATATATAATATCAAAGTTATTCCCTGCATCCAGTTCTTTTGTGACTACATCATAGTATCCAATCAAATTGGTCAGACAAGACCTGCCCTTAACAAAACCATGCTGTGTCTGAGCTATAACTGAATTCTTGTCCAGATGATCCTGCAGTGCTTCTTTAACCAGTGCCTCCATTAATTTTCCTGGAACCGAAGTTAAACTAACAGGTCTATAATTACTTGTGTCAGCCTTTGATCCTCCTTTGTGAATTGGGGTTACATTTGCACATCTCCAGTCCATGGGCACCTCCCCTGAGTCCAAAGAAGCTCTCATAATTATGGCTAGGGGTTTGCTTACTTCCTTTGCTGCCTCCTTTAATATAACTGGATAGATCCCATCCACCCCAGGTGCCTTTTTTGTTTATCCTCAACAATTTCTCCTCCACTTTCCTCTCAGTTATTAGAAAATCATCTAGCTCACTGCCAATGTTTACTTCACCTACGACATTCCCCTTCCTGAATAACTCCTCATGTGTGAATGTAGATGCAAAATACTCGTTTAGATTGTTAGCCACCTGAGCTGGATCCTCAACTGTTGAACCATCAACATCCAGTGGACCAATCTGATTCATCCCTTTCCTTCTTGAGTTTAAATAGGTAAAGAACTCTTTTCTGTTTTTCTTTGCATCCTTTGCCAAGGATTTCTCATAATCTGCCTTTGCCTGCCTAATCTCCTTTGTGACTTGGTTACAGACCAACTTATATCTATCATAGGCTTCCATGTCACCCATTAATTTGTATGTATCCCATGCATTTTTCTTCTCTGCCATATGTCTCATTAGTTCATCTGACAACCATTTATGCCTGAACCTTGAACAATATTTCTTGGTTGGTATGTAAAGCCTGGTAGCTTCCAAGATTAGTTCCTTGAATGTTTCCCATTTTGAATTTGCTGTTGGTAACATCATCAGTTGGTCCCACTGTATAGAATTTAAATACTGTCTCAGACCATCATAGTCGCCTTTATGAAAGCAAAAACCCTTCCCTTTACCTCTGATGGTAGTTACCTCCTTGAGTAAATCTCACTTCAGCACACTGTGATCACTGCCACCCAGTGGTTCCTTTATCTGCAGATTCCTAATGCATGAAGAATCACTACTGATAATCAGATCAAGAGTATTACTCCCTCTAGTTGCCTCCCGAACATGCTGGTGTAGAAAACAATCATCCAATAAATCCACAAAAGCCTTGCTAGTGTGTGAGTGACCAACCCACAAATTCCAGTCAATATCTGGGAAATTAAAATCCCCCATTATAAGACTCTCTGATTTACTGGCCCATTCTATTTCCCTGTACAGTATCTTATTATACTCATCAGAGTCATTAGGCCTATAGCACACTCCTACTCTCAATTTTGATTTACCTATGCTTATGTCACACCAAACTGACTCGACACTGCCCTGTCCATCAATGTCGACTGGCTTCACTTCCTTGGATTTTGTGTGTTTTTTAACTAATAGCATAACCCCTCCTCCCCTCCTGTCCTGTCTATCCTTTCTATACACATTGTACTCCCCAAATTCCAGTTCTGCATTCCTTATATCTGTGTGACACCACGTCTCTGATATCCCAACAATATCTGCCTTTGATGTTTTGAGCAATACCTCAAATTCATCAAATTTATTTACTAAACTCCTAGCATTGGTGTACACGCAAGTATACATGCACCTGTTTCTATTCTTAGCTACCCTAACACAACCCATGTGTTTACATGTACCGCAATGACTTCCAGCAGTCTCTGAAATATCCTGCATCTTGTTTTTCAGGCTTCTGCTCATTCCAATAGAAGCAGTGCAAGAATCTCTTTCACCTCTGCCAGTGGCTACTGTTAATCCATTAGTCTTTGTCTCCCCCCCAAGCTAGCAGTTTTCCGACCCACCTAACACTGCCTCGATAGCATCAGCAAATATTCTTGCACCCTTTCTATTTAAGTGTATCCCATCCCTGTAGAAGCAATCTCTCCTGTTAACAAGTACATTCCAGGCTGAAAAAAATTCTACCCCTTGAGCCTTGCACAATCTTTCCAGGGCCGAATTGGTCGACAAGGCTCTCATCATATACTCCCTCCTATCGTGTCCTGGCAGAATTGCAGACACTTTCAAATTCAACCCTACTTCACGGCTTTTTTTCAACAGTGACCTGTACTTGTTAAGTAATTCCGCTGGTCTCCTACTCTTAATATCATTAGTGCCAACGTGTACAACTATATCACCTTTTGTGCCCTTAAAAGATGATATCTGCTCTACAACGTCATCAACCTTTGCCCCTGGCAGACATACCCTGGTCCTGTTCCACCTATCTTTTTTACAAAGCATGTTCCCCGTTTCCCTGACAATAGAGTCACCAACAACTACTAATTCCTGTGGGACCAGCGCATTCTGCCTTGGGGGCTGCCTCTGTGTTGCAAGATGACCAAGTGCAAGCTCTGGCGTTGATGTGGGCAGCTGAGAGCTTGATGGGTCCCTCAATTTATTTCCTTCGAGGGCATCCACCCTGTCCTTCAAGGTCTCATATAGGCCCATAACAATGCCGAGTTGTCGCCTAATTTCCTTGCACTCCTTGCATCGTGCACACACAAAGACATCCCCCATGGCAGTATCATGTCCCGTACCCGATTGCTTCGCAAACATCAAGCAAACAGTGCATCTTAAAAGGCTGTGATTCAGAGGGCAACTGCCCCCCTCAGTTCTCCCCTGAGTCACAGCACTCCCATTAGCTTGAGCCTTTTGCTTTGCTGCTCTGGTCAGAGTCATGATTTCGATTTAAATGTCAATAAAATTACAATTTCAGAACAAAATTAAAATCTTAAACTTGTATCTTAACACAGTTATAACGCTATATTTATTTTTCAGTATCGAGTGTTATCTACGAGTTCCCTTTATATAACTTCCGTATCAAGTATGTATTAATTATTTGTTACGTTTGTACTCTAAGTCGTTATATATATATATATAGTTAAAAGTACAATTTAATTGACAATGAAGTTTAACAAGATTAATAGATCTAGTGATTAATTGACAATATTATATTATGCACTATACTATACAAAGCTAATGCTATCGAATTCCGGATATGCTGTATCGCGTTTCAGTAACGAGTGTTATCTACGAAATTCCTTTATATAACTTCCGTATCAAGTTATGTATTAATTATTTATTTTTACTAATTATTTATGTTCCGTAACCTAAGTGGTTATATGTATAGTTAAAAGTACAATTTAATTGCCAATGAAGTTCGACAAGATTAATAGCTTTTACTGATTAATTTTCACGTAACAATGGCGGCTGTTTATGAACGGTAATCACGTGGATTTGATACCCTTTCCGATACTAAGTAATACCTACAAATCTCTATCTAAGTTACTTTAACTTTAAGTACCGTAAATAGGAATATAAAGCTACTCTAGAAATAAGTTAATATGTCAATTTAAACTAATAAAGCAGAAAATAAATCAGAAAAAACTTCTCTGTTCCAAGAGCGGCAGAAAGGCACGTCCGCACAGGAAACTCTCGTCCTCAAACAGCATGCCCAACACTAGATTAATGCTGTCATGAAGAGCCTCAATATCAATATTAGTGAGCATATGAGGAATTATTAGGATTTTACATAAAAAAAATAAGACTGTAATGTAGAGCACAACTTGTTTGTATGCAGTAATGAACAAATAAAGTTAGCTACTATGTTTCAAGAAAAATTCGCCCATTTAAGTATTGCAGTATTCACTTTAATTAAAAAAGTACTGCTTTGATGGAGAAATATACTGCTATTTATTTAACGTGTATGCCATTCCCCAAACCAGTTTTGGCACTTTGTTGATGGGGAAGTAGGCATCATTAGTGAGCAACCTGATCCAGTGATGAAAAATATCCTGGACATATGAAATGCTTGAGTGCAGAAGTTCTAATGGAGATATATTACTGTTTTCTTAAAATGCATGCCAATCAATAACTTTGGTTTTGGTACTGTCCAATTTTATGAGCATCCTCTGAATAAAACTTCAATTGTTTTAAAAATAAAAAAAAATAAAAACTTTTAAAATTAAAAAAATAATAATAATAAAAAAGAAAAGATGTTTTTAGTGAAAATATCTTTGACAAAAATCAGAACCATTTTAAAATCAAACAGCTAGAATGTAAGTTATGAACAATGTAACGTTTTATACTCACACCTGCTACTTACTCTACCAAATCGTTAGTTACTAAGGTAGTATTGTTTAGGAAGTGACATCATTTGTGGCATTTCTGTTACCAATTGGTTTTACTTCAGTCCAAAATAACAATGTAACATTTTATGCTCACGCCCGCTACTTACTCTACCGAATCAATGTTAGTAATTGCATTAGTGTTGTTTAGAAAGTGACGTAATTTGTGTCACTTCCATTTCACATTTTAGCCAACGGCCGAACGCTGACTGTCAGACTGAAATTTGGTAGGTGCTGCCAAAGATGTTTTCACATCAAAAATTCAAGCTGGCTCAACTCAATAAATACTTAATTTTTAGTTTTAAACATTTACACCTTTTTACACCTCAACTTACAGAAACATATAATGGCCATCAAGAGACATTTTTCACACCCCACAGTCAACAATAATACACCTATATGAAAAGTAAAATATCACATTCACTGCAGAAACAGTAAAAAAAAAAAAAAAAACTTGCTGCTTTGAATATATTTTAATTATTGTTTCTATGTATTTATATATATTAAAATAAATACAATTTCTATTTATACTGTGGTGGCCATAAAAGGCCAAAGTTGTTTATTAGATAAAGATAGCAAAAATATTAACATATTTTAAAGAATCATGGGGAACGAAGCATGTAGTGCATGTGATTTGCATGTGTTTCTCTACATGCATAGTGACCACTAAGGTGCTAATTGATTAATGTACTTTCAATATATTAAATGTACCTAAATTTAATCAGTGCTAGCATTTCATTATAATCCATCATTTAGAAAAACTTAAAGAAATGTCCTCTTTCATTCGTATTAATGACACAGGTCACAACCAATTTTCTGACGTTGCATGGAATGACTGAATTAACCATAATTCATAAATCTAATAATATATGATGCAAAAAATATATAAAAACGTTATTTAATGGCTGGCATCACAAGGAATATTTGATTATTGAAGTTCTAGTCATTAAGAGAACTCTGTTCAAATTAGATATAAACTTATAAAAGCAGTTTTTTTTTTTTGTTTTCAATAATGAGAGAGAAAATTAGAACATAACTGTTTGTGTTTTGCTGAATTTTCGGAATTAAGTCTTTTTCTTATGAAAGAAAATAACAACAGTAAAACAGACTTTGCAATCAAAACGATTTATCTGATAAAATGTTTAAAGAAATCATTAGCTGTACAAAATTCAATTTTACTATTAAGCTTAACAAGTAAGAAAGGGGTATTTTCTTTAATTCTTTACCTCTCCATTTATTGAATATTCAGAATGTTAGAAATATACTTTAACTTTTTAAAACCTGTCTGAAAGTCAAATTAATTCTGGGATGAATAAGGTTTTTCCTGACAGGTAGTGAATGATACCAGTAATGATTAGTTTGCGGTTTCATTATTAGAATACTACCATGTTCTAAAACTATTTTCACTGGTTTAATATGACAAGTTGCAGTTTTTCCTCTGGAGTCCTTATGTCGAAAAACAAATTCTCTAGGCTGCCCAAATGATAGGGATACAATAGGTGAACTTCGTGAAAGCTCCCGTTCATCATCTCTGTGCTCACCAATGTAATCTTCCCCATCTTTATATCTAAATAAAAATGCAGCATAATGTAAATAAATATATATATATATATATATGAGAGAGAGAGAGAGAGAGAGAGAGAACATATCACTCAAATATTATGACAAAAGTCTTACCTTTAGACAGACCTTTTTTTAATGAAAATAAAAGCTTTTTTTTTATGGAAATAAATAAGAATTAGCATGTAATCTCATAGTAATAATAACAAAAATTAAAACAAAATTAATTAATATAAAAATAATATAAACTATGAATAAGTTTAAATAATAAATATAAATAAGCTATGAAGTAAAATACAAAAGAAGGCATATTTTATTGTTGACATTATAATAGTTCTTTATGGAAAGAAGTACAGTTGAACTTCGTTAAGTAAAGATATGGGTTTGCAGATAGCATTTGCTAATAGCAAACAAATGCTATTTGCAAAAGTTTATGAGCATTCATATACAAAAGTTTTCCTGTACAAAACAAGCATACTTTGTACATATATTGTGAAGGGAGCAAAACTTGGTCTGCTCAATTCCAAAGTATAGACCACTAAACTACTGTGTTCTCTTTCTGTGGTTTATTCCCTCAATTTAGATTACTACATTTTTATATACAACAGGAGTTATATGAGAGTAATTTCACAAAATATTTTTACAGCTTCACTCCTATCTCCCTCATTTTGAGATGCAATAAAAAGAATATCAATGAAATGTTAATGTGAGAAACTAGCCAAATTAAACATTTATCTCTGAGAGGGGATTCAGTAACCATATTTGTCAACTGTGATTTTAAACAACAACACAAAACATTCACTTCGACAACAGTGAACGGCGAAAGCCACTGAATTCGGTGAGAACTTTGAACCGAACTTGCCACAGCATTTAGTGACATCACACACACACTACTGTATTTATATTTTACCAAACAGCTTATTCCATTGGTGTTTTGTACTCTGATAAAAATAATGGATATTTTATGCTTCAATAAATAACATGTCCATAAATTAAGGAAGTGTCTGTCTTTTCGTGAAAAAGAGAGATCATTTGAGTGATAAAAAAATGTTGAGGTATGCAAAAAATTAAATTTATCATCATCTACAGTTTCAAATCTATGGAAAAACAAAGAGATTTTATTTACACTAGAAAACAACCGCTACAAACAAGAAAATGAGAATATGTGATGTGTGATGTTGATTAAACACTGCAGGAATGGTTTAAGGTGCAGAAGAATGATTGTTTTCCCATCAGCAGACCGAGGCATAAAAAGGGGTATAAAAATTAAATATTACTCACAATATTTTGTTCGTAGTGAACTCAAAATTAGTTGGAATGGCATCGATTTAATTGTACCTCATATTGCGATTACCTTCACAACGAGTTCCCATGATATTGCACAACCTCAAGTAACAAAGCACTTATTTGAGGCACCATTTCAAGGCTTGTTGACCTATCATTGGTGGGTGGGTAGGTAGGTACCCTGGTGTTGCAATCATGACAATACAGTTGCAAAGTATATTTCCACAATATTCCACCTGCCCACCGATTATAGGTCAACAACCCTTGAAATGGTGCCGTCTGGGTGGTGGTATCCACTGAGATTCTTCTCTATTAGTCACAATATGAGATACAATGAAATCAATGCCATTCCAACTACTTTTGAGTTCATTACAAACAAAATATTGTGTATCCACATTGAATGTTCATTAATGAATTTCTAATTCGTACTTCTGTTTTATTGTTTATGTGAAGCCTTATTAACAGATAATAAAACTGCAAGTGAATGGGAGAAATATGTTTAGATAAAAATAAAAAAAAAAGTTATAGGGAAGAAAACATCTATAATGCAGACGAAACTGTAGTGCTTCATGGCATGATGCCTGAAATGTTTAAATTTAAAGCTGAAAAATGTGTAGGCAGCAAAAGACCTATAAATCATTTAACAGTTTTAATGTATCTGAACATTTTACAGTAACAAAAAAAAATTTTCCAATAACAAAAAAAAAAAAAAAAAAAAAATTTTTTTTTTGTTATTGGAAAATCACAAAACCATGCTGTTTCAAAAACAAAGACGCTTCTCAATCAATAAGCAGCTAATAATGCATGGATGATTTTCCATACTTTTTGGCAATATATATAAATGGAAAAATGAGTTAAGGGGAAAAAAAATTGAAAAATTTTACTCCTAGGCAGATAACTCTTCACATGCTCTATTTAACAGCCAATGAACATGGGCATTATTAAAAGCTTCAAGGGTTATTTCAGATGAATCTTGATTCTCAAACTGACTGATCAAAATTACATTATGGTGTTTCTGTATTTTGATTCAATTTGCTTGAAATAAAGATTCAGGGGTTATTCTTACACTTGCAACAGTGATAAACTGTTTCTGGTTAATTATCAGGAGAATTTTCCAGTGGTCAAAATGTTAATGAAGACGATCCATAGTTTTTGACCATTTATATGATACTGACAATTTCATGCATATAGATCATGATTTCATGAACTGGAATTCCTATATACAGTGATATAACACAAACTCCACTAAACAAAGAAAATAGTCATGAACACAAATCTGAATTTTTGAAGATGCAATCACTACATGATCCGATAGTGTTTGTAATTCTTAGGTGTAATAATAAGATACCTAAGAGATCTCAAATCCAAATCCATGAAACAGGCCACATTTTAAAATTATTTTTGTAAAAAGGGAGTGATTAATGATGCATTTGTAACTTATTTGCTTCTTTTAATTTTTTAAAATTTATATGCATTTTTATGCTGTTCTCATATGTTAAATATGTATACTGAATTTATAAAATATTTATTTATTTACTTTTACTTACTACATCAATACTTTTATTATATTAATATATGCAAGTTTTTGCATTCATGAGTATTGCGAATAACAGCTAAACTAAGCAAAACTACCCTGTCCTGTGATGCTTATTATAACCAAGTTTGAAAATATTATAATGGTATCTGCAATATTCTGATATATGCTACAAACTTTGGAGGTATTTTGTAAAACATTATTATTACATTCCATAAACTAAACCTCACAAATAAGAAACTAGTTCTTTCTTTTTTTTTTTTTTTTTAACGAACACCCCCAAACCAAAAGTATTAGAACCTATAATACTTATTATCATGCATGGGTTGAAGGTTGAAACAATGAAGAAAAATACTTGTTGACATTAGATGTGAATTTCTGCAGATTGTAATTTTCGGGAAATACGTGTGAAGGGAGATTGTTCCAGAGAACAGAAATTGAAGTGATAAATGAGAAAGAAGAAAGTTGGTTCTGTGAGTTTGAAGTAGGACAATAAGTGGATGTTGAATGGCTCTTGTAGCACATTCAGACTGGTTTGGAAGAAAGAGGGGAATTATAGAAGCCAATTCAGAAGAACAGTGCCCATGGAAGTATCTAGAGGAACGGTGTGCAGCAGAAACAGAATATCTATGAGACAGAGCGTGGAGAGATTTATAAGAGCTGGGGAATTAATTAATCTAACTGCACTCTTTTGAATGGACTCTAGAGGCCTAAAGAGGATATGAGCCATTGTCTAAAATCTGGGAACAATATTCCATGGCAGGATGGATTTGAGATTTGTACAAAGTGAGTAGCTGTTTAGAATAAATTAATGCTGATTGCAAAAGAAAAAAAAACTCAATTTTTTGGATGCAGAGGAAACAATATTTGTGATGTACTTATGTCATGAGAACTTAGAAGTCAGCATAATCCCAAATAGAGATAAGTGAAGATAAACATAGGAGCAGGAGAAGAATCCTTTTTTACAAGACATAAGACAACACTGAATTTTAGAAAGATTGAAATTAACTAAGTATCTTTGCCCTACTGGAGAATTACATGGAGATCAGCAATTAATTGCTAGTGGATATTCGAGTTCTGAAACTGGAAGGTGGAATTCAATGTGCTATCATCAGCAAAACTACTATGGATAGGATTTAGAGTCAGTGGAAAAAGGTCATTAACATATAAAGAGGAAAAGTGTTTGAGAAAAGAACGAACTTCGGAGAATACAAGTGGCAGAGAAGTTAGAAGAATAGAGAGTCATCTACTATCACCTGCAGTGAATGGCCAGAGAGAAAACTGGATACCCAATACAAAAAACATTTGGCAATCCAAAGGATGGAAGTTTATTCAGAAGACCTTTAGTTGAAACATGATCAAAAGTCTTTGAAATGTCAAAAAGCAAAAGTTTTTTTCACTAAAGTTTTCCCTTGAATTTGTCCATGTGGGTAACATAAGCCAATATATCAGATGGAGTGACACAACAGAATCCATGTTAGCATTCATTGATCAGAAGACAGGTTTTGAGATAGTTTAGGAATTGGCAGTTAATGAATTTCTCCATCACTTTAGAATGAGTAGAAGTGCAATGGGATGGATTAATCACCCGTTTTAGGAACTGGCTGGATATGAGCAAATTTTCCTGGTAGAGCTTTCAGGGATCAAGGTTGTTCAGAATTCTGCTGACATCCTTTTGATGTCAGGCCACAGGAGGCATTGTGTGGAGTGTACTGGGAATAGTACACCAAGATCATCACTACAACAGTTAGAGGAAAAGTAGGATGCTAGCAGGTTGGTTTTATCTTTAGCTGAGGTGACAATAGAACCATCAGTTTTTAAGAGAGGTGGGAGTACAGATGAGCAAAAGTTGCAACCAATAGTTTTGGCAAAAGACTAGAATGCTGGAAAACAGTTTGGAAAAGAAGCAAGTTTTCTGCTCATAGCCTGTTCAAAATCTAGTTTGGAGTTGATTAATATTTACTGTACAGTTATGAGCTTTGATGTATACAGAAAATGAACCTGGAGATTTGGATGCAAGCCAACTGCAATATGCAATAATCTTATCTTGGACAGCCTTAGCACAATAATTGGAAAACTAAAGTTTAAATAAAGGATGAGATTTTTAGGTGGAGTGTGGAATAAAGGATCTCACCTCTACAAGAATAATTTCACTGACACAATCAGAGCAAACATTAACATCAAATGATTTAAAACAGTAATCCAACAAAGGAAAAGAGAATAGAAATCTCACAGAACATCCCATTTTGCATTCTTGTAATACCACAAAATGAGGATGAGAATTATCATGAGAGAAAGTCTCCATTGGAAAAGAGACCATCACCAAGTTGTGATCTGAGGTGCTTAGAGTACCACTCACCTTGATTGTGTTCTTGGAAGGGTTGTTTGCCAGAAAAAGATCAAGAGTATTGGCTGCATGGTTAGGATTATCTGGTATTCTGGTAGGTAGAATGGACAATTAAAAATGATTAAAGGGTTTTCAGAATGTTGAGAAATAACAACATTCCAAAATTCTTAACCTCCACAAAATTTGTTAGTAATGGTTGAAAAGTAAAAGTGTGGAATGAATTCATAGCTAAAAGTGAACATTCACTTTTGGGATAAGCTGTAAATCAGAACAAAATTCAATTTTTATTTTGTTCATTCTTTTATTCATCAGAAATTCTGTATACTAATTTTTTAACTCCTTACAATTAAGTATTTGTAAATATATTAGGTTATAATTAAATCAAATTTCTAAGATGCTCTGGTCTGTTGCTATTCTTGTTGCATGAGAACAATACACATCTGTGTATTCTCCAAACTCAAATGCATTACACATACAGATGACCTGAAGTTAGTATCACAATGAGGTTTTTTTTTTTTTTTTTAATCTCTAATGGGTTGTTTAAAATAAGTGGCAAAGTAATCTGCTTATTTTAGGGATGAAAACAAAGCAACTCTTTTCCCTTAAAACCTATTAACTCTGTCATGGTGTTGGGGAGAGGAGAGGAAGCAAAAAAAACCACAGTCTTGCTGTTGAAATAGGATTTAAAGATAAGACCTCATGTGGAGCACCTAGTTACTTACAAATTAAGAGACAATAATTCCTGAAATAGTATGTCTAAGCAATAGCATTAACTGAGAATAAAGAAGTATACTTCTCTTTACAGGGAAATGCTACATACAGTCAGTCCTCGTATAACACGTGTTTACACTACACAAATTCGATCACATACGATTTATAAATAGGGGAACGATATTGTATATAACACGAACCGAATTCGCTTATGCACGATTTGCCTTTGTGTTTACAAGAAATGGCAGTCGAACGCGTAATCACCCCAACTGAACGCAACATGATAGGAATGAACAGAAGATTCTGAAAAGGTATTTTATGTTTTTTATATCAGTGAAGGGGAAACACATTTCACCATAATAAAGTAAAAACCCACACAACTCCAGCTATCGATATTATCGCAAATGCCATTAGATCGAGTTTACTACCAGTTTATAACAGATTCCACTAGCAGAAACAAAACTGGAAATTGTTTTTATTGTTTCATGGTAGTAACCCTCAGAAATGTGCTTTAGTAAAATGTAAGGTGTTAATAGTGTATCTCTGCCTTTACGGTGTTGTTTATTCAGTTGCTACACGCGAGCAGCTTTGTTTATGTGTATCAAGCGTGCCTCATTTTGTAATTGTGCTTTATTCCATAAAAATGAGTGAAATACTTAAAAGGTGTGAAAAGGAAGCATCCTGGTGAAGACACTACAGATTCAGAGAAAAAAAGAAAAGCAATATCGATAAACAGAGGCGGACTAGGTCAAAAATTCTTACCCGGGAAAATTTGTAGTGGCCTCATACTATGGTTTATGGCCAAAATCACACTGGCCTCCGGCCCACTGGGGTTTCCCCAATAAGGCTTATGACCAGTCCACCACTGTCGATAGCAAAAAAATATGAAATTGTGAAATGCTTTGAGCGAAATGAAAGACCATGTGATATTGCACGTGCTACAGGTCTAAATGAGGCAACACCGAGAATTAGAAAGAATGCAGAGAAAATAAAAACTTTCATAGCAGGAACAACTCAAAGTGCAATTAAAATCCATTAGATCAAGACACAAAGAGTTGGAAGGGATGGAACGGCTGTCACCTGTTTGGATAGAAAATCAAACAAAAAACAAGTTTTCTTATAATAGAAGCAAAAGCATTAGCAATATTTTATTACGTAATAAAATATGTAAGTATTTTATTACGATTATTTATTGTGTTTGGTAATGTTTTAGTTACAAATGTGTGTTCAATCTTGGGTGGTCGGCACCTAACCCTACTTTTCCCATAGGGCCTGTTGTTTATATTGCATGATTTTGCAATGCACAAGGGTTTCTAGGAACACAACTATCGTGCTATACGAGGACTGACTGTATTTGAAAGTTAAGAATGAGGTAGTCTGTGATCTGCTTCACAAAATGATGTGCAAATTTCAGTTTGTCTTTATGGCTGAGTACAGAATAATACATTTACACTGCTTGCACAACAGTTATGTACCTTCCATAACATGAAGCTTTTTAGCTCTAAATTTAACAATTCTCCCCCCCACATGCATGCATCTCCTCCTCTCTCTGATTATGCTTAATTTTCTTCTCATCATCATAAATATCTCATCATCTTCTTCATGATATTATTCAGATGATTGGTGTAACATCAGAAGTGGGGTTCCCCACTGTTTCTCATTTTCATAAAACAAAATTGATGAAGGGATAAAGGGTGTGATGTCAAAATTTGCAGACGACAAAGATTGGGAAAGTCATCAATGATCAGTGCTCCTTCAAGATGACTTGAACAGGCTTCAAGATTGGTCAGAAAACTGGCATAGCTGCCACTTTTCTGACCATTCTTGAAGGTCAGGGGTTTCTATCCCCCAAGTGAAATTCCAGGTATTTCACTTGAAGGATAGCAACCCCAAAATGAAAAATGCAAGGTATTATACTTGGGGTACAGCAATCCCAAATTAACTTATACTCTTGGTGGAGTTTAATTAAAAACAACAGAGAAAGGAAGGAAGGGATCTGGGGATTATGATATGGACAGATATAAGGTTTTCTTAGCAGTGTAAACAGGCAGCCAGGAAAGCCCATGGTATCCAACAATGATATCCTGTAGAGACAGGGAGGCCATAATCCCATTGTATAATGCAATTGTAAGACTGCATTTGGAACACTGTGTTCACATACAGAGACCTCAACTGAAAGAATGTTGTAGATAAACTCTTACAGCTATTTTGCCTCCTGATATTTGTCCATATTTTTGTTAATTTGCTTACATCACCTTTGAATTTCTGGTTTTTCCTCACTGCATCAAATATTTCCATTGGCATCACACTGATGTTTTTTTTTTTTTTAACTGATGCATTGAATATGGGATGAATGAGGATGATTTGGATTGAACAATAAGGAAAGAGAGATTAGAGCTTCATTAAGAGAAATAAATAAAGGAAAGATAGCTGGAATCCTACTGATTCCAACTGCCTTTCCCTTATTTATTTCCGTCAGTTATTGCTCCTACATTTAGTTAATATTATATATTTTTCCTTAGGTATCTGTCCTTCATTTAGTTATATTATTTGTTTTCCCTAGTTATTTATCCTAAATTTAGTTATATTATTTGTTTCCCCTTGTTATCTATCCTAAATTTAGTTATATTATGTTTCCCCTTAGGTATCTCTCCTACATTCCATCCATTTCTTCTTCTTCATAATATGATGATGGCATATATACCTGTAACACTACGTTCCTATGCTTTTACCCCTACAATCATTACTTGACATAGTAACATATATCAAATAATAATTAATATTAAATTTAAGAATTTGATCTACTTCAACATGTTTCCTTACTCCTTTATTTGGTAATCTGCAAACTGCAGCATCTGGAGACCAGGTACCTACGAGGTCATCTGATTGAGGTGTTTAAGGCTTTGAATGGATTGCACAAACTCAATACTGATGGGATTCTTCCTCTTGCTCAGAATATAAACGAAGGGCATAAATTCAAATTGAGAAAGGATGGTTGCAGAACAGATACGTGATAGTTTGCCTTTAGCCAGTGGGTGGTTGATTGCTGGAATAAACTTCCATCAACTATTGAAGGGAATGAATAGGCGAAATGGGAGGGTTTTTTTTTTTTGGTTGATCTGTATAAGCTTGCTTTCTTGCATCACTGACCACTACTAATGTCAACTCCAGCACCATTTCTCTGTTCTCTACCAGAATATTAAAAAAAACTCTGAAATCCTGATTACCTTGATAAAATTCTAAAATCCTGATAAGCTCCCCATCCCCCCCCTCTCTCTCTCTCCCCATCTAGTCACATAATCAAAACATTCTTATCCCTTCTTAAGGCTTCTAATTTCCCTTTTCCTCTTCATCATCCCACATTCTACACTACTATTCTAATTCGACTTTCTATCCTCTTCCTCTTCTCACAACTGATCCCCAACAACAATTTCAGTCGTTGATGCTTAGAAGGCTTCATCTTTTTCCCTTCTGGGTTTAACATGCTGCTATTGTCAGGCTTCCCATCACTAATATTACTAACTTTTGAGTTCTCTGCCATCATATACAAGGGGAACATAAACAAGTTGTGGTAGGTTACTGTTGCTTTCCATGATTCATGGAGAAAAGGCACACGCTCCCTGTGCAGTTAAAAATGTTAAGAACCGAAAAAGAAAGTAAAAAGAACTAAGTCTAAGAAGAGAAGGTCAGTTAAGACATCTGAATTTGCCACGCTTGTATTGTGAGTATAGCCCTGACAAACCATGCAGTAATCATTAAGGTAGTAGTACCAGTGATAAATGCATGTGATGAAAGAAAACAAGCTTATACAGCATCAGCAAAAAAAAAAAAAAAAACAATTTGCACATCCATTCCCTCTAAATGCTTGTCCAGTCCCTCCTTGAATTTATTTAAGCCATCAACTTCCACAACGACAGATGGAAGTTTGTTCCAGCAAACAACTACCCGCTGGCTAAAGTCAAATTTCCGCACATCTATTCTAGGATAAGCATTAGTAGAGGCATATGATGCAAGAAAACAAGCTTAGGCAGCATCAGCAAGAAAAAAAAACCAAAAAAAAAAAACCACTCCCATTTCACCCCTCCGTTCGTTCCAAATACCTGTCCGCTCAACCTTAAATTTATATAGACTATCAACTTCCACAAAAAGGATGGAAGTCTGTTCCACCAACCAACTACCTGCTGGCTAAAGGCAAACTGCCACACATCTATCCTACATCTGTCTTTCTTCAATTTCAATTTATGCCCTCTTAGGTAATTATTCTGAGCAAGGGAAAGAATCCCATCAGCATTGAGCATGCTCAAACCATTCGAGGCTTTATACACCTCGATCAGATCACCTTGCAGGTGCCTAGTTTTCAGACACTGTAATTTGCAAAACTTGAGCCATTCTTTGTAAGAGCAACCCTTTGTTCTATTCACTAATCTTGTTGCCCTTCTCTGTACTTGTTCCAACAGCTCTACATCCTTCTTAAAATGAAGCCTTCAAACCTGTATACAGTACTCAAGGTGTGACGTGACCATTGCCTTATACAAGGGGATAATCACCTCTTTATCCCTGCTAGAAAAATTCCTGTATATCATTGACAAGACACTATGAGCTACTCTTGCAGACCATCTGCACTGTTCAGAAAACTTCATATCTGCCTGCACAATTACCCCCAGATCCTTTTCGTTCTCTACCACTGTCAGTGTAGTACCACAGAGTTGATACGTCACCCTGGAGTTACTGCTTCCCATATGTAGTACTTTACATTTGTCAATGTTAAACTTCATTTGACACCTCTCAGCCCATCTACTCATCTTTTCTAGATCCCGTTGCAGCAGCGTACTGTCATTAGTGTCCTTAACAATCCTGCCAACCTTCCTATTGTCTGCAAACTTGGACATTAAGCTTGATATACCATCATCAATATCATTTATAAATACAGAAAACAACAATGGACCCAACTGAACCCTGAGGGACTCCACTAATAACATTAGTCCACGAAGAGCAGTGTCCATTGATTACTACTCTCAGTCTTCCCAGCAGCAATTTGCCTCCAATGCCATACTGCTCCAATTTGTTCAGCAGTCTTCCATATGCAACAGTATCAAAAGCCTCTCTAAGATCCAAATATATAATATCAAATTTATTCCCTGCATCCAGTTCCTTTGTGACCACATCATAGAATCCAATAAAATTGGTCAAGCAAGACTTTCCCTTAACAAAACCATGCTGTGTCCGAGCTATAACTGAAGTCTTGTCTAGATGATCCTGCAGTGCTTCTTTAACCAGCGCCACCATTAATTTTCCTGGAACAGAAGTTAAACTAACAGGTCTATAATTACTAGTGTTGCCCTTTGATCCTCCTTTTTGTGAATTGGGATCACATTTGCACATCTTCAGTCCATGGGTATCTCCCCTGAGTCCAAAGAAGCTCCCATAATTATGGCTAAGGGTTTGCTTACTTCCTTTAATACAAAGGGTACTAGGAAAGTTTTGCAATACAGCTTTGTTTATTTAATTTTTTCAAAGTAATTTCCTCTACATTCAATACACCTCTCCATCCTCCGAAACCAATCTTTAAACCAGTTCTGCCAAGTTTCACTAGGGAGTAAAGCACACTCGTTGTCCCAAGCCCATAGAAGGTCCTCATCACTGGAAAACTGCCTCCCTTTTAGTTTCATTTTCACATGAGGGAACAGTGCAAAATCGCAGGGAGCAAGGTCTGGACTGTAGGGAGGGTGCTCGAGAAGTTTCAGTCCTGTCGTGGTCAAATATTCGGTGCAGGCTTTGGCGCGGTGAGCTGGAGCATTATCATGATGGAGGTACCAGGTGTCCATTCTTGACTTTGGCCGCAGGTTCTTCATAGATCCAATGACTTTAGGCAGGCATTGTTCGGTATACCACTTAGCTGTGACTGTCTTCTGCGTGTCAAAAACGACACGTTCCACAATCCCACTCAATTTGAAAAATACAGCTATCATTTTCTTCTTTACAGATCGGGATTTTCTGACAATTACGGGTGTGTCGTCATCATCAAAGATCCGAACTTTGTTTTGAGCCTTGGTCGGCAGATCGTAATAGTACAGCCAAGTCTCGTCACCAGTCACGATGTTGTTCACATACCGAGATTGTCCCTTATCAAACTTTTTTAACATCTCCCGGCACCAAGTCACACGTCGTGTCATCTGCTCTTCAGTCAGTTGATGCGGCACCCAGAGAGAACAAAGTTTCTTCACGTGCAAATGATCTTGCAGAATCAAACGAATTGCTGATGCATTTAGGCCCAAAGTATCCTCTATCTGTTGGTAGGTCACTCGCCTGTTTTCGTCAAGCATTTTCCTCACAGCAGTAACGTTTTCCTCCGTAACTGACGTTCGTGGCCTTCCCGGCCTCTCAGTATCCTCCAGAGTGAAATTTCCCCTTTGGAATTCTCTATACCACCTGAATATCGTTGTACGATGTGGACAATCATCATCTAGTGCAAGAGTCATTTCTTCTAAGCACTGGTCTATGGTTAAACCACGCACGAAATTATACCGCAAAACTGTCCTTATCTCATTTCGTGACCACGATGCCATCGCAAGCACTTTACACTCTCACTACTAATGAATAACTGAGCCCATCGACTTGGCGCGGCAGCTACTATGCACGTATGAACATGTCTCAACATGCAGCAACAAGCAGCTTCCTGTGATTCATTGTTGCGTCATATTGCAAAACTTTCCTAGTACCCTTTGTATAACTGGATAGATCCATCCACCCCGGGTGCTTTCTTATGTTTATATTCAACAATTTCTCCTCCGCTTTCCTCTCAGTTATTACAAAATCATCTAGCTCACTGCCAGAGTTTAACTCACCTCTGGCATTCCAGGGGCAAAGGTTGATGACGTTGTAGAGCGAATATCATCTTTTAAGGGCACAAAAGGTGATATGGTTGTACACGTTGGCACTAATAATATTAAGAGTAGGAGACTGGCAGAATTACTTAACAAGTACAGGTCACTGTTGAACAAAAGCCGAGAATTAGGGTTGAATTTGAAAGTGTAGCAATTCTGCCCAGACACGATAGGAGGGAGTATATGATGAGAGCCTTGTCGATCAATTCGGCCCTGGAAAGATTGTGCAAGGCTCAAGGGGTAGAATTTTTTTCAGCCTGGACTGTACTTGTTAACAGGAGAGATTGCTTCTACAGGGATGGGATACACTTAAATAGAAAGGGTGCAAGAATATTTGCTGATGCTATCGAGGCAGTGTTAGGTGGGTCGGAAAACTGCTAGCTTGGGGGGAGACAAAGACCAATAGATTGACAGTAGCCACTGGCAGAGGTGAAAGAGATTCTTGCACTGCTTCTATTAGAATGAGCAGAAGCCTGAAAAACAAGATGCATGGTATTTCAGAGACTGCTGGGAGCCACTGCGGTACAAGTAAACACATGGGTTGTGTTAGGGTAGCTAAGAATAGAAACAGGTGCAGGTATAATTGCGTGTACACCAATGCTAGGAGTTTAGTAAATAAATTTGATGAATTTGAGGTATTGCTCAAAACATCGAAGGCAGATATAGTTGGGATATCAGAGACGTGGTGTCACACAGATATAAGGGATGCAGAACTGCAATTTGGGGAGTACAACGTCTACAGAAATGATAGACAGGATAGGAAGGGAGGAGGGGTTATGTTATTAGTTAAGAAACACACAAAAACCAAGGAAGTGAAGCCAGTCGACATCGCTGGACAGTGCAGTGTGGAGTCAGTTTGGTGTGACATAAACATTGGGAGATCAAAATTGAGAGTAGGAGTGTGCTATAGGCCTAATGACTCTGATGAGGAGTATAATAAGGAACTGTACAGGGAAATAGAGTGGGCCAGTAAATCAGAGTGTCTTATAATGGGAGATTTTAATTTCCCAGATATTTACTGGAATTTGGGGGCTGGTTACTCACACACTAGCAGGACTTTTGTGGATTTATTGGATGATTGTTTTCTACATCAGCATGTTCGGGAGGCAACTAGAGGGAGTAATACTCTTGATCTGATTATCAGTAGTGATTCTTCATGCATTAACAATCCACAGATAAAGGAACCACTAGGTGGCAGTGATCGCAGTGTGCTGAAGTGTGATTTACTCAAAGAGGTAACTACCATTAGGGGTAAAGGGAAGGGTTATTGCTTTCGTAAAGGTGACTACGATGGTCTAAGACAGTATTTAAATTCCATACAGTGGGACCAACTGATGATGTTACCAACAGCAAATTCAAAATGGGAAGCATTCAAAGAACTTATCTTGGACGCTACTAGGCTTTACATACCAACTAAGAAATATTGTTCAAGGTTTAGGCCAAAATGGATGTCAGATGAACTAATGAGGCATATGGCGGAGAAGAAAAATGCATGGGATACTTACAAATTAACACATGACACAGAAGCCTATGATAGATACAAGTTGATATGCAACCAAGTTACAAAGGAGGTTAGGCAGGCGAAGGCAGATTACGAGAAATCCTTGGCAAGGGATGCAAAGAAAAACAGCAAAGAGTTCTTTACTTATGTAAACTCTAGAATGAAGGGGATGAATCAGATTGGTCCACTTGATATTGATGGGTCAAGTGTTGATGATCCTGCTCAGGTAGCTAACAAACTAAATGAATATTTTGCATCGACATTCACACATGAGGAGTTATTCAGAGAGGGGAATACCAGAGGTGTATTCAACTCTAGCAGTAAGCTACAGAATCTTGAAATAACTCCGAGTAAAGTGGAGGAGAAACTGTTGAAGATAAACACAAGAAAGGCATCCGGGGTGGATGGGATCTATCCAGTTATATTAAAGGAGGCAGCAAAGGAAGTAAGCAAACCCTTAGCCATAATTATGAGAGCTTCCTTGGACTCAGGGGAGGTACCCATAGACTGGAAATGTGCAAATGTGACTCCAATTCACAAAGGAGGATCAAAGGCTGACACAAGTAATTATAGACCTGTGAGCTTAACTTCTGTTCCAGGAAAATTAATGGAGGCACTGGTTAAAGAAGCACTGCAGGATCATTTAGACAAGACTTCAGTTATAGCTCAGACTCAGCATGGTTTTGTTAAGGGGAAGTCTTGCCTGACCAACTTGATTGGATACTATGATGCAGTCACAAAAGAACTGGATGCAGGGAATAACTTTGACATTATATACTTGGATCTTAGAAAGGCTTTTGATACTGTTGCACATGGAAGACTGCTACACAAATTGGAGCAGTGTGACATTGGAGGCAAATTGCTGCTATGGATAAAGGGGTGGTTGAGGGGGAGAAGACAGAGAGTGGTAATCAATGGACACTGCTCATCGTGGACTGATGTTATTAGTGGAGTCCCTCAGGGCTCAGTGTTGGGTCCATTATTGTTTTCTGTATTTATAAATGATATTGATGATGGTATATCGGGCTTAATGTCCAAGTTTGCAGACGATACAAAGGTTGGCAGGGTTGTCAAGGACACTACTGACACTATGCTGCTGCAACAGGATCTGGAAAGGTTGAGCAGATGGGCTGAGAGGTGGCAAATGAAGTTTAACATTGATAAATGTAAAGTACTACACATGGGAAACAGCAACCCCAGAGCAACGTATCAACTCTGTGGTACTACACTGAAAGTGGTAGAGAATGAAAGGGACTTGGGGGTGGTTGTGCAGGCAGATATGAAGTTCTCTGAGCAGTGCAGAAGGGCTGCAAGAGTAGCTCATGGAGTATTGTCAATGATATACAGGAATTTTTCCAGCAGGGATAAGGAGGTGATTATTCCATTGTATAAGGCAATGGTCAGGCCACACCTAGAGTACTGTATACAGATCTGGAGACCTCATTTCAAGAAGGATGTAGAGCTGCTGGAACGAGTACAGAGAAGGGCAACAAGATTAGTGAATGGAACAAAGGGGTGCTCTTACGAAGAAAGGCTTAGGTTTTGCAAATTACAGTGTCTGGAGACTAGGCACCAGCGAGGTGATCTGATAGAGGTGTATAAAGCCTTGAATGGTTTAAGCATGCTCAATGCTGATGGGATTCTTCCTCTAGCTCAGAAAAATCACCTGAGAGGGCATAAATTCAAATTGAGGAAAGACAGATGTAGGATAGACGTGCGGAAATTTGCCTTTAGCCAGCGGGTGGTTGGTTGGTGGAACAGACTTCCATCCCTTGTGGTGGAGGTTGATAGCCTAAATAAGTTTAAGGCTCAGCTGGACAGGTATTTTGAATGAACAGAGGGGTGAAGTGGAAGTGGGTTTTTTTTTTTTTGGCTGATGCTGCATAAGCTTGCTTTCTTGCATCAAATGCCTCTACTAATGCTAATGCTAATTCCGCTCCCTGGATAACTCCTCATGGGTGAATGTAGATGCAAAATACTCATTTAGTTTGTTAGCCACCTGAGCAGGATCATCAACAGTTGAACCATCAATATCCGGTGGACCAATCTGATTCATCCCTTTCCTTCTAGAGTTTACGTACGTAAAGAACTCTCTGCTGTTTTTCTTTATATCCTTTGCCAAAGATTTCTCATAATCTGCCTTTGCCTGCCTAATCTCCTTTGTGATTTGGTTATAGACCAGCTTATATCTATCATAGGCTTCCATGTAACCCATTAATTTATATGTATCCAATGCATTTTTCTTCTCTGCCATGTCTCATTAGTTCATTTGACATCCATTTAGGCCTAAACCTTGAACCATATTTCTTAGTTGGTATGTAAAGCCTAGTAGCTTCCAAGATAAATTCTTTGAATACTTCCCATTTTGAATTTGCTGTTGATAACATCATCAGTTGGTCCCACCGTATAGAATTTAAATACTGTCTCAGACCACCGTAGTCGCCTTTACGAAAGCAAAAACCCTTCCCTTTACCCCTGATGGTAGTTACCTCTTTGAGTAAATCCCACTTCAGCACACTGCGATCACTGCCACCTAGTGGTTCCTTTATCTGTGGATTGTTAATGCATGAAGAATCACTACTGATAATCAGATCAAGAGTATTACTCCCTCTAGTTGCCTCCTGAACATGCTGATGTAGAAAACAATCATCCAATAAATCCACAAAAGCCTTGCTAGTGTGCGCGTGACCAACCCACAAATTCCAGTCAATATCTGGGAAATTAAAATCCCCCATTATAAGACTCTCTGATTTACTAGCCCACTCTATTTCACTATACAGTTTCTTATTATACTCATCTGAGTCATTAGGCCTGTAACACACTCCTACTCTCAATTTTGATCTCCCAATGCTTATGTCACACCAAACTGACTCGACATTGCACTGTTCAGCAATGTCAACTGGCTTCACTTCCTTGGATTTGATGTGTTTCTTAACTAATAGCATAACCCCTCCTCCCTTCCTATCCTGTCTATCCTTCCTGTACACAGGCGCCTCCATAGCCAGGTGGGAAGGAGCAACAGTGCGTAGCATACGCTTCTTGATTAGACCGGGGTTCGAGCCCGTCACCACCAAATACGGAGGATGTGGAAAGGTCAGGGAATGACCACCGCATATTCCCAGAGCAATATGGCCTTAGTTGCTAATGCGCGTAAAAACCAAAAACAACAACAGCCTTCCTGTACACATTGTACTCCCCAAATTCCAGTTCTGCATCCCTTATATCTGTGTGACACCACATCTCTGATAATCCAACAATATCTGCCTTTGATGTTTTGAGCAATACCTCAAATTCATCAAATTTATTTACCAAACTCCTAGCATTGGTGTACACACAAGTATGCATGCACCTGTTCCTATTCTTAGCTACTCTAACACAACCGATGTGTTTACTTGTACCACAATGACTCCCAGCAGTCTCTGAAATATCCTGCATCTTGTTTTCCAGGCTGCTGCTCATTTCAATAGAAGGAGTGCAAGAATCACTTTCATCCCTGCCAATGGCTACTGTTAATCTATTAGTCCTTGTATCCCCTCCCAAGCTAGTAGTTTTCTGACTCACCTAACACTGCCTCGATAGCATCAGCAAATATTCTTGCACCCTTTCTATTTAAGTGTATCCCATCCCTGTAGAAGCAGTCTCTCCTGTTAACAAGTACAGAGCAGGCTGAAAAAAATTCTACCCCTTGAGCCTTGCAAGGGGCAGAATGTGACATGACTATAAGGTTAACCCTTATAGTCATGCCAAATTTTTATTCAATCCACATAACCAATAAAAGGTTAAAGGAGGAGGTGAAACAATTATTAGAAGGAATTATACATTGCCGTTGTAGAATATTACAGTCTTTTAGAATTCTTGTAACTTTTGTATTATTGAGAAGGCTTTTCCTGCCCAACCTTTTAAGCATTCTGTATTAATATTTCTTCTAATAATTTTTCCCCATCCCAAAAAATCTCTAGGGTCTCTTATATCCATCCAGTTGCCTTAGTGTTAAATTGTTTCTATTAACTAATATCAGTAGGAATGACTATTTTTAAAGTGCTATTTGTACTATCTAGAGATTACAAGACAATCTGTAGTTACTGAACTCATTAATCGTATTATTTTTCCACTTTCATCTACAAACCTGTTAATTAGGACAAAGTTGAAATTATTCTTTGCCACTTGCTGAACAATTTCTCGAAGTTCAGAAAGCAAGGGTGTCCAGGGTCGAGCAGGAACGGAAATTCCAGAAAATTTGTATGATAGGCCACAGTCCCCATGAGATACCTGGAAAAATTACATCATTTTGGTTAATTACACAATAAATGAACATTAATTAGTGACTTATACAGTAGTCTTTCAAAATAACAGCACCTTCGGGGATTTGAGGTGCCGTTATTTCAATTTTTCTGTTATCTAAAAATTTTTATATTTAATAAATTTAATGCAGAAATAATGATGCTAAATAACAAACAGAGAGATTAAGAATGAAATTTTATTAACTGCACACAAAAAACAAACACGTTGACAATCCAATGTTATATATTGCCATTAATACAATCCTGCTCACACCCCATTCTATTTACTTTATTATATTGTTTAATCTACGTGGGTAGTAGAGTGGTATCGTCACCGTCCTCCCCACACCGGATGGAAAAGGCCCGGATTCAAATCCTGTCAATGATGCAAGGAACTTTAATGGGCTTTTTTCACTCTGTGGTTGAGTCTCAGGCATAGATAGCAAGGTTTTTCCCCCAGAAACTGGGGTTTTTCATCCAGAAAAACAGGCAAATTTACCAGAGAACACGCAATTTACAGACAATACACATGGGTATATGAATTAACTTTCAGGGTGACCCTAATGTAATAGTTTGGATTATATCAAGTTTGTCACTAAGCTTTAATATTGTTCTTCTTTTCTTCCCTGTATGAGGTTTATTAACTTTAGGAGCTATAGCGAGGGGGTTTTTAATTTAAATAAATGTAAAACAGCACTACAATCCATGATATCAGTAGAAAATTTACTTTCAAAATGGCAAATGTAAACAATACAGTAATCACGTGACTTACAGTTTTAATTTTTCGCCGCTGAAAGACATCTGCGCTGTATGCAAACATTCGATCTCAATGTGCTGTTTATCTCAAATGTGGCATTATTTGGGGTGCCGTTATTTCGACTGTCTACTGTGCTATATTAAATAAGGATGAAAGTCCTTAATTTGAGTATAATGAAGCAAAGAGCAATGCAAGACTAAGTATGAAATGCCACTAGGCCAACCTGTTAGCAACGTATGCCAAGAAAACATTTTTTTTCTGTTTTATATAATTAATACATAAATTATAGTGTACATAACACATTAAAATGATTTTATATATAATAATCTTTAAAAAAAAAAAAATTATTAACAGCATGATCCAGAAAGTAAGCCCATCCATATTACATTATTTTATATGCTTAAATAGATATGTGCATAAAGCATAGGACTATGAATTAGAAATTCACTAATGAACGTTCAGAGTAAATACACAATATTTTGTTCGTAGTGAACGTGAACTTGAAAGTAGTCGAAATGGCATAGATTTAATTGTATCTTATATTGTGACTACCTTCATGAGTTGCCATGATATTGCATTACCTTGAATAAGTAACACTTCACTAATAGAGAAGACTATTAGTGAAGTACATAAGAACAGTTATCTTTCCAGCTTTACTCTATGCTGCTGAAATTTGGGCATCAGCGGCACTGTCAATAAAGAAACCACTCTTTGTCGCAAAATTCCGGCTCCTAAAGTGGGCCAACAGGAAGCACAACCTTCCAGCTCTGATTTGCACCACGCAGCTTGCCGACTCTCTCTCTCTGGATTCCGCGGCTTCCCACCTTAGTCGACGACCAACGCCTCCTAGCAACACTCAAGATGATAACAAGCATAATTGCAACACCTTCATTCTGGGATACCTGTGGCTGGAGGATTCCACCTGCTGCCCTTAGGGCCAATCCCGAGCTCTACTCGCGTTCAGCACGACTCCATCTCTCGGAGAGGTTCCTCCCTCAGCAAATGCTCAAGCAAACCCAGGCACTTGATGCCGACCTGAACAAATTCACTGTTGACTGGACTTACCAGAAAAAAATTATGACTAGCAGGACTGGTTTGGTTTGTTTGGTTTTTAGGAGCATTAGCAACTAAGGCCATATCGCTCCGGGGATATGCAGTGGTCATTCCCCGACCTTTCCTCATTTGGTGGTCACGGGCTCGAACCCCAGTCTAATCAAGAAGCGTGTGCTCCTGCCCACCTGGCTACGGAGGCACCCTAGCAGGACTAATCAGCAATGACTGATGTGTACCTTGCATCTGTTCCTGTCTGATTGAGCTGATGCTCTTATCTCGATGTTAAGCCAGCTCAATCAGAGCTAACTCTCGTGAGGAGTCCTCTCCTTTGTATTAAAATGTTTGTTTGTATAATTACCTTTTTTTTTTGTAAATAATTGTTCGATTATCCCGGAAGTATCGGGAGGCTGTAAACACCTGGCTTTATGGCTGTGAAAGGCAATAAAGTCTCTCTCTCTCTCTCTCCCTCTCCTGTTACTTATTCTCAGTGGATAGCACCACACAGATGGCACCATTTCAAGGCTCGTTGGCCGATCATCGGAGGGCAGGTAGGTACTCTGGTGTTGCAATCATGACAATCCAGTTGCAAAGCATATTTCAACAATATGAGAGATGCCTAACAATGTGCATAAGTATATACTTAAGTAGATATGTGCATAAAGCATAGGACTACGAATTAGAAATTAACTAATGAATGTTCAGTGTAGATACACAATATTTTGTTCACAGTGAACTCAAAAGTAGTTGAAATGACGCCGACTGGACTAGCTGGGTGGGTAAAGTGCCTGCCTGGCAACCCAAAGGTCGCGGGTTCGAATCCCGCCTCGGGCTTGGATCAAAGTACTGCAAAAACCTTGGAAGGTGCATTATGGCCACAGAAGCCAATGCGCCAACAACTACCCAAAAAAAAAAAAAAAAGTTGAAATGACATCAATTTAAATGTATCTCATATTGTGACAATAGTCACAACAGTCTTCTCTATTAGTGAAGCATTACTTATTTGAGGTAGTGCAATAGCATGGCAACTCATTGTGAAGGTAATCACAATATGAGATACAATTAAATCGATTCCATTTGAACTACTTTCACTACAAACTAAATATTGTACATCTACACTTAACGTTCATTAGTGAATTTCTAATTCACAGTCCTACGCTTTACACACATATCTACTTAAGTATATACTTATGCACACCATTAGGCATCTCTCATATTGTGGAAATATATTTCGTAACTGGACTGTTGTGACTGCAACACCAGAGTGCCTACCTGCCCACCGATGATAGGTCAACAAGCCTTGAAACAGTGCCGTCTGGGTGGTGGTATCCACTGAGAATAAGTAACAATAGTCCTCTATTAGTGAAGCATTACTTATTTGAGGTAGCGCAATATCGTGGTAACTCGTTGTGAAGTAGTCACGATATGAGATACAATTAAATTTACGCTATTTTAACTACTTTCGAGTTCACTATGAACAAAATATTGTGTATCTACAATGAACATTTATTAGTAATTATTTTATATGGGAAATTTCTAGGATATGCATTTTCACTTGACATGATGATTTTTAGGAATGTATTAATTATGCAATTCAAGAGATGCCTGTATACGTATTTTAAATCTCTGACCATTGCTATTCTTTCTTTGTAATATATTAAAGAACTCTTTTATTTCACTTTTTTTTCTTTGAGATTTGAATTGGGCTATATGCACTAACAAATTTCATCATACAACTTTCTCTCTTACATTTATAACTCTACTGGACAATGCTTTCCAACCATTAAACTTTCAAATGAATTTAAATACTATTGCTACACCTTTACTGGATTATATATTATTTTCAGAAAAAATCAACTTATAATTATTGTTTATCTGCAACTCTCCATGTCCAGTGGAGAGTGGCTGTACATGGAGAGTTGCTTACTTGTTTCCTTGGTTTTTGTGATACCTGCTATTCTCATATCACTTCAGTTTAGTTCTGCTAATTTAACTTGTTTGCCATTTATGCTTTTAACACTAATGGTATTTACCTGATGATTGTTCCAGTAGATTTAGTACCCTTTGTGTCCTGTTTCCTCTGAAGCAAAGCAGCACCTTGATAATTTGTGTGATGTGTGCAGCTAGTAAAGCTGCTTCATCCTGTCACAGTCCCACACTCATAGCCCACTCTCACTTGTTAAATAGCCACATAACAGGTCTGTACTAATAATTACACCAAGAGGTGAGGAGTGGTTATTGGGTGTGAATCCAAGCTAGTTTTCAGCAAGCCCAGGTTAGTGACACAAAATTTTAGTATATGTTATTTTTGTCGCTATGAAGGTTTTAGGTCAAATTCTCATTTCATAGTGCACTTACACCCCCCCCCCCCCCCCAACAAAAGCATTTCTATAAATTTGGAATGACAACTTTAATCCATTTCAAAAATTCTGGACTCAATCAATACATTGTTATACATAATGTACAATCATATCGATAGGTCCACTTTCTCCCTCCCAGGGAGTGCTGCTACACAAATCCCACCTGATAGATACCAATTCCATGTTAGCATTTTGGCAAAATCTTCAAGTGCAGTGTTCAGGTGATTTACTCCTGAGATGGTACTATATTTAATAATTTTATTAGTGGATCAACTATACCAGTGACAATGGTAAATATGTTAAAATAAAATATTTTATATCAGCACTTACTCCCATTCGTATTTATTAACATAAATTCATGTGAATTTCATTTAATTTGTTCTTTAGAAAGCAATTTGGATTAAAAAAATGACAGAAAATAATATTTACTTATTTCAATACAATAACCAGAATAATCCAATATATATAATTCCGAGGAACTGGAACAAATATCATTTGTCACAGTTCCTTGTAATTTTAGCAACAACACTTAAATTATATTTGAACATTCTACGATTGATTTGGTTGACATTATTATTATAATAGCAACAACCTAAGTTAAATTTGAACGTTCTAAAACTTACTTGTTTCCTTGGTATTTGGTGCCATTTTCCATACACTTGAACTTTTGTTAAGCTTCCTGTGAAATAATCAATCTCCTTTTCCAAACAGTTAAAATATTCATCTGCCACTTTTTTTGGAAACAGAATACCATAGCACGAATTCATGTTAGCACCATCTAGATTTTTCCATTTTATAGTGGGCAAAATTTTAGTTTCAGTTTTTAGTAATAACATATCACTCTGACAAGGGTTTTCTTTTATAAATGGTACACCTTGTTTCTTAACTCCGTAAACTTCACCAACATGGTTATTGTTAGTTTTTAAACATTTCACTGGGTCATCAGATTCTAAGGGTCGTTTTTTATTTATCAGTTCCAAAACAGAAAGCTGTTTTAGTTGTTTATTCATTAGGGATAAGGAAACCAAGATTCTCTGGATAATATAATCTGTTGAAAAATATAATGAGATAATATAAGATGATGCAATGCATATTTCAAATATACTTCAAATATGTACCTAATATCCAATTCAAGCTTAAAGTGTCACCACAGTAAGTGTTCTCTAATTTAATGATGGAAAGGTACACTTTAATATATGGATGAAGAATAATTTAGTGTTAAGTTTATTATTATAGAACTTGTTACTGTTGATAACAGTTCAAACTGATTGCTTATATTCTGATGAACTCCAGCTGATCAATTGTATTGGCAATGAGAGTTGCCAATTGGTTCTCACCCAAGCAATAGAGGATGCTTTTTATTTGGTAATTTAAAATAAATAAATTTCTAAAGCATACACTGCAATGTTTAAAGCATTTATGCTAAAGTCAAGAGCAGCACATGTATCTACAGACAGTAAAGCTTGTTGTAAAATTGGTTAAATGTATAAGATTAACAGCATTAGGAGAGATGGATCACATTGCTTCATTTGGATCCATTCTTTCATTCAGGTTATTCTTTAACCATTTAATAATTATAAAATTAAAATATTACCTTAAAATAAAATGTTTCATACTTTGCAGTTTTTTGGGTAGCCTTGTCAACAAACTTGATGCACTTTGCTTCTATGCCAAGCACACTGAAAGCCAACAAATTCTGCACCATTAAAATGAAAGCATAATTTTTGATTAGCATTTAGAAAATGTTTTTTCAGCACTTTACAGCCATTAGCAGAATTTTAAAAACAGTTTTATAAATCAATCATTATTAAAAAACTGTTGCAATAAACTAAAATGGCATGGTTTTAGAAGGGAGGTAAAGGATTCACAAATTAAGATGTTAATGATCGCAAGCAACTTTAAAAAGAAAAGATAATCACACACAAAATAAGTGAAGATAACTATGCCTTAAGTATAATAATTTTAAAATTAAAAGAGAAGATTTCTGGGCCACTCCCCTCAACACCATTAAACACGCATATTCTCCAATACTGGTGGATGTGACCATGATGATTATAAAATCAATATTAAACTGAACAACGTAAACAGTGCATGAGGAAACTGATGCTTGAGAAGTGTCCTCCTATACAATTTATTACCAGTAAAATTCTGGCAGTTTACACACAATTTCTGTGTGGATCCTAACAACTACACCAGCAGGAATCCTGTTTAAATCTATTGGGGATTGCCTGTGAGTGGGAAGGTGGACAAGAGTATTTGCCAATAGTACCACAGAATCCCTCACCTTTGTGCCATTAAACAACATACCAACAACAACAAAAACCAACAGAATCCCTTTTCCAGAATTCTGGACATCAGTCTTTACTGTGTCAATTAGGCAGCAGGCAAAGATTTTTTCACTGATTTTCATGCAATCCAGTAATTTAACCATAAGTATAAAAAAAAAAGAGAAAGAAAGAAAGAAAAAAATAAGCTCACTTCTAATCACTCATACCTTTCTTATCACCAAGAAGTGACCACCAAATTCCATCTTAAACTGTACTAAACTTGCAGCTTAAGACACCCTGGAATAACTTAAAACTTAATTCAGTAATCTACAACAGTGAAATTATAGTGACCTTATAATACCGTGATAAATCTGACTAAAAAATGAATAGAAAATGCTTAGAAAACGGTACTCACCTTGTATAAATCTGCAATAAAATATTTTTGGTAGATGGTGGTTAAATTTAGGTTGGATGAAGCATTAAAAAGAACTAAGGCGGGGAATGGGGTGAAAATATTTTATATTTTCACATATTTTCACCCCATTTCCCGCCTTAGTTCTTTTTAATGCTTCTTCCAACCTAAATTTAACCACCATCTACCAAAAATATTTTATTGCAGATTTATACAAGGTGAGTACTGTTTTCTAAGCATTTGCTATTCCTTTTGTAATCTACAACATACTGCAGAGGAGTAACTTCATGAGATTTTATATTTGTATCCTTACACAAGATTTTACCAACAAAATTTACTCCCTCATTTATTTTACTGCTGCCTTCAGGGCCTCATTCACTTTGGAAACAACTACACCTTAGGGTTAGCCCTAAGGTTTCCACTTGCCAAGCTTTGAAGCCCACACCTTTGCTTCAACAATTACCATATCTAGTTGTCCTTCTTTGAACTTCCTTTTGGGCTTTCTGGAATGAGATTATAAGTGCCAGGATGCAGAATTTTTAAGCTCCTCCAAATGGATAAGTTTTTGGAATTTTTACCATCTTCTTGATTAATTAACATATTAAATTTTGTTTTACAAATAGCTTCAATAGTCTTAGTCGCTTTCATTAGTTTATTTTTTAAATACAGCTAGTGATTTTGTAAGTTATGACTGAGTACTCATCCTATTGTATCGGTGTTTTGTGTAAATATCGTAGCATGTAACTAGTAGTGCACAGAAATAGTGGGGTTTTAATTGTGATATATAACTAGCTTGAAGGTTCTAATCACTTGTTGGGCATATATCTTTTTTGCATTTAGCTAAGGATATAACTACTTTAAAACTGTGATCATTACAGTACAATGTAATGTACACCTCAAACTTGATAGTATAAGGTATAAAGTAAAGCTAGATAGTGTAATATGTATCACTGCATTTAGGAATCTATTAGCTTAGTGTAACATTGTAAATTAATCAATTAAACTGCATTTAAATGGAAATCATACCCCAAACTAGAGCAGCAAAGCAATGGGCACAAAATAGCAGGAGTGCTGTGGCTTAGGGGGGCAGAACTGAAGGAGTGATTCTCCAATGCATCACAGCCTAAAAAAAATGTGCAACTTTTTTGTGAAATATTTGCACCCCTTTCTGGAAGAGGATATAATCTAGCCAAGGAGGCAGGGCCGGATTAAGGATGAAATAGGCTCCTGGCCATATTTAAATTTGAAACCCCTTTAATATATATATATATATATATATATATATATATATATATATATACAAATATTTCACATACATATAAATACAAATACTATAGGTTTTTATATTTATATTGTGAATAATAATTTCTTGATAAAAATGTAAAATAAAGAGATCAAAAATGTTTTGTTTCTTCACTTGAAAAATAAAGTAACAACAAAACAAGTTTAACTTAACTTATTTATTATCGTACAATAAAAAGGCATTAGAATAAAATTTAAACACTTAAGTTAAATTTAAATATGCTTTTATATTTACACGTTTCCTTGATTTATTATTATTATTATTATTATTAGAAATTTTTATCACAACTTTAGAAATAATATTTAGACTGAAAATGAGGCCTCTCTTCGGGTGAGGCCCCCAGCCATGGCCGGTTAATGTGGCCCTGCAAGGAGGATGTCTTTGTGTGAAGAAATTAGGTGCCAACTGAGCATTCGGATGGGCATCTATGCAAGTTTGAAGAGTGGGGTAGATGCCCTAGAAGGAATTAAAATGGGGTCCTCATCAAGCTCTCAGTTAACCATTCAATGCCATTGCCCATCAATGCCAGAGCTCACTCTTGTGCATCAGGCAACACAGCGGCAATCTTCAAGGCAGAATGTATTGGTTTCACAGGAGCTGGTCATTGTCGGTGACTCTGTTGTCAGGAAAAAGAGAAATATATTGTGCAAAAAGGATAGGTGGGAATAGGAAGGTGTAATGTTGAGTCAGTTTGGTGAAAAGAAAAACTGGGAAAGAAATATGGTTTTAGAAAGTAAAAATGAGAGCAAGAGCATGTTATAGGCCTAATGACTATGATAAGTATAACAAACAACTATAAAGAGAAAGAGCGGGCCAGTAAATTAGAATGTCTTATAATGGGGATTTTAACTTTCCACACATCGACTGGAACTTGTGGGTTGGTCACTCACAGACTAGCAAGACTTTTGTGGATTTAGTGGATGACTTGTTCAGCATTTGTGTAAAGAAATTAGGTGCCAACTGAGCATTCGGATGGGCATCTATGCAAGTTTGAAGAGTGGGGTAGATGCCCTAGAAGGAATTAAAATGGGGTCCTCATCAAGCTCTCAGTTAACCATTCAATGCCATTGCCCATCAATGCCAGAGCTCACTCTTGTGCATCAGGCAACACAGCGGCAATCTTCAAGGCAGAATGTATTGGTTTCACAGGAGCTGGTCATTGTCGGTGACTCTGTTGTCAGGAAAAAGAGAAATATATTGTGCAAAAAGGATAGGTGGGAATAGGAAGGTGCAATGTTGAGTCAGTTTGGTGAAAAGAAAAACTGGGAAAGAAATATGGTTTTAGAAAGTAAAAATGAGAGCAAGAGCATGTTATAGGCCTAATGACTATGATAAGTATAACAAACAACTATAAAGAGAAAGAGCGGGCCAGTAAATTAGAATGTCTTATAATGGGGATTTTAACTTTCCACACATCGACTGGAACTTGTGGGTTGGTCACTCACAGACTAGCAAGACTTTTGTGGATTTAGTGGATGACTTGTTCAGCATTTTTAGAGAAGCAACAAAAGGAGTAATATTCTTGATCTGATTATCAGCAGTGATTATTCATGCATTAAGAATTTGTGGATAGAAGCACCACTAGGTGGCAGTGATCACAGTGTATTGATTTGGGATTTACTTAAACATGCAACTACCATCAAGGGTATAGGTAGCGGATTTTTGCTTTTGAAAAGGTGACTAAAGGTGAGACTACAATGGTCTCAGACAGTTTTTAAATTCTTTACAGTGGGGCCAACTGATCATGATACCATCAGCAAATTCTAAATGGGTAGTTCAATGAATTCAAGGAATTAATCATAGAAACTACTAAGCTTTTCAAACCAACTAAGAAATACTCTTCAAGGTAGAAGCCTAAATGGATGTCAGGTGAATTGACAAAACTCGTGGCACAGAAAAAAAGTGCATGGGATATATAAATTATTAGGCATATAATTATCAGGAGACACAGAAAGCCTTTGGTAGTTTTAAACTAGTCTGTAATCAAGTCACAAATGAGGTCAGGTAAGTGAAGGCAGATTACAAGAAATATTTGGCAAAGGATGCAAAGAAAAACACCAAAGACTTCTTTACTCATGTAGACTCTAGAAGGAAGAGGATGAATCAAATTGGTCCACTTGATATTCATGGTTCGGCTGTTGAAGATACTGCTCAGGTTGCTGACAAACTGAATGAGTATTTTGCATTTACACTCACGCATGATGAATTCTTTAGGGAAGGGGTTTTACAGAAGTTTATCAAGCTTAACAGGGAGCTATATGATTTTGTAATAATTAGAAGGAAAGTGGAAGAGAAATTGAAGTTAAAAAAAAGAAAGGTACCCGGGGTGGATGGGATCTAGCCAGTTATATTAAGGGAGGCAGTGAAGGAAGTAGCCAAGCCGTTAGCCATAATTATGAGAACATTCTTAGATTTGGAGGAGATCCCCACAGGCAAGAGATGTGCAAACATGTCCCCAATTCACAAAGTGGAGGATCAAAGGGAGTCACAAGTAATTACAGACATGTTAGTTTAACTTCTGTTACAGGGAAAATAATGGAATTACTGATAAATGAAGTAATGCAGGATCATCTAGACAAGGCCACAATTATTCTTCAAACACAGCATGGGTTTTTTAAGGGGAAATCTTGTTAGACCAATATTTGTTACTACAATGTGATCACAAATGAACTGCATGCAAAAAATAACTTTTATATCGTATACTGATTTCAGGAAAGCTTTTGATAATAGTGTACATAAAAGACTGCTGTACAAATTGAAGCATTGCTGCTATGGATAAAGAGATGGGTCAATGGGAGAAGACAAAGTGGCAATCAATGGACATTGCTCTCGTAGATTAAAGTTATTACTGGAGTTCCCATGGTTCAGTGTTGGGCCCACTGTTGTTTTCTATATTTATCAATGATATTGATGAACGCATATCAGGCTTAATGTCCACATTTGCAGATAATACAAAGGTCAGCAGGTGGTTAATGACAATATGCTACTGCATAGGCCTAGAAAAGACAGATGGGCAGAGAAATGGCACTTGAAGTTTAACATTGATAAATGCAAAGTACTAAACATGGGTAGCAGTAACCCCAGAGTGACATATCAGCTGTGGCCTTTTCATTTTCCAACTACTTGAGGTAGTGGAAAATGAAAAGACCTTGAGGTAATTGTGCAGTGAGATATGAAGTTCTCTGAGCAATGCAGACATGCTGCTGGGACAGCTCATGGGGTTTTGTCAATGATATACAGGAATTTTGTCAGCAGGGATAAAGGGGGTGATTATCCCACCATATATGTTTGTTTGTTATTTGGTTTTTAGGAGCATTAGCAACTAAGGCCATATTGCTCCGGGGAAATATGCGGTGGTCATTCCCTGACGTTTCCGCATCCTCCATATTTGGTGGTCACGGGCTCAAACCCTGGTCTAATCTAGCCAGGTGGGCAGGAGCAGCAATGCAAAGCACACAATTCTCGATTAGACCAGGGTTTGAGCCCGTGACCACCAAATATGGAGGATGCGGAAACGCAATGGTCAGGCTACATCATGAGGCAATGGTCAGGCTACATCATGAGTCCTGCAAATTGCAGCATCTGGAGAATAGGCATCTGTGAGATGATCTGATTGAGATATTTAAGGTTTTGAATGGATTGAGCTAGCTCAATGCTGATGAGATTCTTCTTATTGGTAAGACCACACACGAGGGGGGCACAAATTCGAATTGAGAAAGGACAGTCGCAGAATAGATGTGCGGAAGTTTTCCTTTAGCCAACAGGTGGTTGATTGTTGGAATAAACTTCCATCTGTTGTTGTGTAAGTTGACAGTTTAAATAAACTCAAGAAAGAACTAGACAAACTACTGGAATGAATGAATGAATAGGGGAAATGGAAGGTGTTTTTTTTTTTTTTTTGCTAATGCTGTATAAGCTTGTTTACTTGCGCCAATGCTAATGCTATTCATTCAACTGAGTAAAAAAAAGAAAGGTTGCAACACCTCAATACTGAATAACCATACATAAACAGAGTTTTGTGTCAGGTAAAATTTTGTACATGTTTTCCATCAGTTGCAATATTATATAATGTGTAATCTTAACTATAATAATGTGCACAGAAATGGTTTGAAACATCTTACTATTCCTCTCAGTTACAGAGAATACTTCAATTTATTTGAAGTAATATATTCTCACTAAATGAAACTATATCACTACTTGTTGATGTAGAAAGGAAGTAAGCAACTTTCATGGATAGTGTTCTGGAGCAAAAATAACATGGAATTTGAAGACTTTTGGCCTGATATATACTACAAAGAAATCATGACGGCTAAAAATGCTGTCTCTCCCTTGCTGGCAGGAATGCAGTGGCTACTCCTGAGCACATGTATGTTCCTTAATAAAATAAGTCCAATGCTTTCCAATTCAACATAAGAATATACTATCACATAATTTTTTTGGAAAACATCACTGCAAGAGTTAGCACATTAACTGCATGTCATGGCGTTTGTTTAATACACTTGGGATGTCACTTTTTTTTTTTTTTTTTAGGAGCATTAGCAACTAAGGCCATATTGCTCCGGGATATGCGGTGGTCATTCCCTGACCTTTCCACGTCCTTCGTATTTGGTGGTGACGGGCTCGAACCCCGGTCTAATCAAGAAGCGTGTGCTATGCACTGCTGCTCCTTCCCACCTGGCTACGGAGGCGCCTAGGGATGTCACAGACATTCTCTCAGATATGCCAGACAAGCTGTACTTGCTACCTGAGATTCTAAAACGCTGATGGAACTGATATTCGGGTGACACTCAAGTCAAGTGTACCCAATTTCGGCGAAGTCCGGATGATCTGTGACAGCCAAATCCTCTGCTTGCACCTTCATGATGGTGTGACTGTTTGTAATCCTGGGTATAACCTCCATGTACAAACACATGGTGGGTGACCACCCAGGTGTGAACTAACGTAAGCAGGGGTCGAGGTGTGGCACCCACACCACATGGAGGAATGCCGCCCCTCTGTGTTACCAGGCAGTAGGTGGTAAATGACTCTCATCAACCACTGCAATACCACCATTTTGCTTATTGGAGACTTGAAGTGGTGGAAACCATGTTTAGTCTCCAGAGCTAAGTTCCGGTCAACCCTTCCCCATCTCTTCCATCATGCAGTATAATTGATGACTTTTGAGGTTATGATGAACATCGTGAAGAGATCCAATCTTCCTTACATTTTGAGGGTACAGCTCTAAAACAGTGTTCGCAGGCCGGCCACTAGTTAGTACACCGGACCGAACCTACTGGTAACTCTTTAGGAGGTTTCCGGATCAGCTAGTGTATAATCTTCCTACCTCTACTCTGCCAGATAATGATTTTTTTATGAGAACCCCAAACACGAGAGGTATTGGAACCTATAGTACTTAGTACCGTGATTGGGTTGGAGGTTGAAAAGACGAAAGAAGATATTTGTTGACATTGGACTTGAACTTCTGTAGATCGTAATTTTCACGAAATACGTATGAAGGAAGGTTGTTACAGAAAACGGCAGTTGAATGAATAAATGAGGAAGATGAAAAGTTGGTTCTGTGGGTTTGAAGCTGGACAGTAAATGGATGCTGGCTGGTGGCGGCACGTGTTCGGACTGTTTTGAAAGAGAGAGTGGGAATTATAGAAGCCAATTCAGAAGAACAGTGCCCATGGAAGTATCTGTAGAAGAGGCATGCAGCAGAAACAGTACGTCTATGAGAAAGCGAGTGGAGAGACTCTGTTAGAGATGAATCATTAATTAACCTAACTGCCCTCTTCTGAATGGAATCAAGAAGCCTGAGAGAGGTTTTGGGGGAACCACCCCAGATGTGGGAACAATATTCCATGGCAGGGCGGATTTGCGATTTATACAGAGTGAGCAGCTGTTTGGAAGAAAAGTAACGCCGAGAGCGAAAGAGAAAACCAAGTTTTTTAGATGCAGAGGAAGCAATATTTGTAATGTGCTTGTGCCAAGAGAGATTAGAAGTCAGGGTAATCCCCAAAAGAGATATATCATTTTGCCTAGAAATCGGAGTGTCACTAAAGATAAGCATAGGAGCAGAAGAATCCTTTTTGCGAGATATAAGACAAGACTGAGTTTTAGAAGGGTTGAAATCAACTAAGTTGTCTTTGCCCCACTGGAGAATTACCTGAAGATCGGCATTTAAGGAATTGGCAGCAGATTTTCGAGAACTTGAAGCTGATTGAGCAGGACAAGGTTTCTCAAAATGGAAAGTTGAATGCAATGTGCTATCATCGGCAAAACTATGGATAGGATTTCCAGTCAATGGAAGAAGGTCATTGATATACAAAAGGAAAAGAGTGGGGGAAAGAACTGAACCTTGGGGGACACCGGCATTAGTGGAGAAGTTAGAAGACAGAGAGCCATCTACCGTCACCCTCAGTGAGCGATCACAGAGAAAACTGGATAACCAATTACTAAAAACAGTTGGCAAACCATAAGATGACAGCTTGTTTAGAAGACCTTTATGCCAAACACGATCAAAAGCCTTTGAGATGTCAAGAGCAACTACTTGAGTTTCACCGAACCTTTCCATTGAATTAGTCCATAAATGGGTAACATAGGACAGAATATCACCAGTGGATCGACACTGACGGAATCCATACTGGCGATCGTTGATCAGACGGAAGGTTTCTAGGTAGTTTAAGAGTTGCCGGTTAATTGATTTCTCCATTACTTTAGAAAGAGTAGAAGTAATTGCAATGGGACGATAATTGGATGGGAGGGATTTGTCACCCTTTTTAGGAACTGGCTGGATATGAGCAAATTTCCAAGCAGAAGGAAAAACACCTTTGGAATAAGAAAGTGAAAAAAGGCGACAAAGAATAGGAGTAAGTTCAGGAGCACAGGTTTTGAGAACAAGTGGAGAAATACCATCAGGACCTGGAGCTTTCTTAGCATCAAGATTCATCAAAATCCTTCTGATATCCTTTTGACGGAAGACCACAGAAGGCATTGAATGGAGCGTGTTAGGAATGGTGGGAGGTGTTTTACCAAGATCATTAATACATGAGCTGGAAGAAAGATGGGATGCTAGCAGGTCAGCTTTATCCTTGGCTGAAGTGACAACAGAACCATCTGGTTTGGACAGAGGTGGGAGCAGAGATGGGCAAAAGTTGCGGCCAATAGCTTTGGCAAGAGACCAGAATGCTCGGCTACCATTAGGGCAAGGAGCAAGTTTTCTACTCTTAGCCTGTTCAAACTCTAGTTTGGACTGATTAATAACTGCTTTACAATTGTTGCGAGCTTTGGTGTAGGCAGAAAATGAAACTGAAGAATTAGAAACAAGCCAGTTACGATATGCAACATTCTTCTCTTGGACAGCCTTAGCACATTTGTTGGAGAACCAAGGTTTAGATAAAGGACGAGATTTTAAAGTGGAGTGTGGGATAAAGGATTCCATTCCTGCAAGAATAATTTCACTGACATGCTCTGAGCAAACGTTGACATCAGAAGTTTTGAAACAGTAATCAGACCAAGGAAAAGAAGAAAAGAAGTCTCGCAGGTCATCCCATTTTGCATTCTTGTAATGCCAAACAATATGAGGTTGGGAATAGCCATGAGATAGAGGTTCCATTGGAGAAGAGACAATCACCAAGTTGTGATCTGAAGTGCCTAAAGGACCTCTCACTTCGACCTTATACTTAGAAGGGTTGTTTGTGAGAAAAAGATCAAGCGTATTGGCTGTATGATTAGGATTGTCCGGTATTCTTGTAGGTAAATGAACAATCTGTGCTAGGTCATTAGTAATTGCAAAAGCCTCAGCATCTCGACCTGCTGGGTCGGTGTAACTAGAAAACGGAAGCCAGCTAGAGTTGTGAACGTTAAAATCACCAAGGAAAATTACCTCACTGTTAGGAAAGTTGGACTGGAGAAAGTCAAGTTGCAAAGAGAGGAAGTCAAAGAGCTCCAAGTGATTAGTGGAGTTGGGAGAACGTTAGAGACAACAGATGAATTTGACACAATGAGGTAGAGAGATTTTAAGCCAGAGAAGATCAAAGAGAGGAGATTCCAAATTGCCAAGTCTCTGACAGGGAATATCAGAACGGACATATGCACAAGTACCACCTTTGAGGCGAAAGGAATCATACAGCAAATAATTTGGACATCTGAGATGAGCAGTAGTTGAATCAACTGATAACTGAAATTCAGTCAGAAAAAGTACATGGGGTTTGGAAGACTGCAAGTGGAAATGGACATCGTTGAGATTGGAATTGAGACCACGTATATTTGTGAAATGAATTAGGAAGTCCTTGGGAGGTTTAGATCTTTTCGCAGATAAGCTTGCTCTATTATTTTGACAATTCATGGTGTATTCAATAGTAAGAAAAAGTGGGTGGGACATGCTGTATGAAGTAATGAAATTTTTGGATATGGCGTACATGTGGTAAGAATATACCCAGATCCTTGACATAACGTGGCCTCGACAATGCTCCCCGCATACACACTACTCGGACTCCCTCCAGTCACTATCTGGCAGAGTAGAGGTAGCAAGATTATACACTAGCTGATCCGGAAGTCTCCTAGAGAGGTACCAATAGGTTTGGTCCGGTGTACTATCTAGCGGCCGGCCTGCGAACACCGTTTTGGAGCTGTACCCTCAAAATGTAAGGAATATTGGATCTCGCTACGACATTCATCATAACCTCAAAAATTATCAATCATACTGCATGATGGAAGAGATAGGGAAGGGTTGGCCGGAACTTAGCTCTAGAGACTAAACATGGGTTCCACCACTTCAAGCCTCCAATAAGCAAAGTGGTGGTATTTCACCGGTTGATGAGAGTCATCTACCACCTAGTACTGCCTGGTAACATAGAGGGGCGGCGTTCCTCCATGTGGTGTGGGCGCCACACCTCGACCCCTGCTTACGTTGGTTCACACCTGGGTGGTCACCCACCATGTACTTGTGCATGGAGGTTATACCCAGGATTACTAACAGTCCCACCATCGTGAAGGTGCAAGCAGAGGATTTGGCTGTCATAGACCATCCGGACTTCGCCGAAATTGGGTCCACTTGGCTTAAGTGTCACCTGAATATCAGTTCCATCAGCATTTTAGACTCCCAGGTAGCAAGAACAGCTTGTCTGGCATATCTGAGAGAATGTCTGTGACAACCTCAAGGAGGGAGTCCGAGTAGTGTGTATGCGAGGGCACTGTCGAGGCCACGTTATGTCAAGGATCTGGGTATATTCTTACCATTTGTACGCTATATCCAAAAATTTCATTACGTCATACAGCATGTCCCACCCACTTTTCTCACTATTGAATACACCATGAATTGTCAAACTAATAGAGTAAGCTTAACTGCGAAAAGATTTAAACCTCAAAATCACTTCCTAATACATTTCACAAATATATGTGGTCTCAATTCTAATCTCAATGATGTCCATTTCCACTTGCAGTCTGCCAAACCCCATGTAATTTTTCTGACAGAATCTCAGTTATCAGTTGATTCAACTACTGTTCATCTCAGTTGCCCAAATTATTTATTGTATAATTCCTTACGCCTCAAAGGTGGTACTTGTGCATATGTCCATTCCGATATTTCCTGCCAGAGACTTGGTAATTTGGAATCTCCTCTTTTCGATCTTCTCTGGCTTAAAATCTCTCTACCTCATTGTGTAAAATTCATCTGTTGTCTCTACTGTTCTCCCAACTCCACTAATCACTTGGAGCTCTTTGACTTCCTCTCTTTGCAACTTGACTTTCTCCAGTCCAACTTTCCTAACAGTGAAATAATTTTCCTTGGTGATTTTAATGTTCACAACTTCAGCTGGCTTCCGTTTTCTAGTCACACTGACCCAGCTGGTCGAGATGCTGAGGCTTTCGCAATTACTAATGACCTTACACAGATTGTTCATTTACCTACAAGAATACCGAACAATCCTAACCATACAGCCAACATGCTTGATCTTTTTCTCACAAACAAGCCCTCTAAGTACACGGTCAAAGTGAGAGGTGCTTCAGGCACCTCAGATCACAACTTGGTGATTGTCTCTTCTCCAATGGAGCCTTTATGTCATGGCTATTCCCAACCACGTATTGTTTGGCATTACAAGAATGCAAAATGGGATGACCTGTGAGATTTATTTTCTTCTTTTCCTTAGTTGACATCAGAAGTTTTGAAATCATTTCAAAACTTCTAATGTCAACGTTTGCTCTGATTGTGTCAGTGAAATTATTCTTGTAGGAATGGAATCCTTTATTCCACACTCCACTTTAAAATCTCGTCCTTTATCTAAACCTTGGTTTTCCAATAAATGTGCTAAGGCTGTTCAAGGGAATAACGTTGCATATCATAATTGGCTTGTTTCTAATTCTTCAGTTTCATTTTCTGCCTACAGCAAAGCTCACAACAATTGTAAGTCAGTTATTAATCAGTCCAAACTAGAATTTCAACAGGCTAAGAGTAGAAAACTTGCTTCTTGCCCTAATGGTAACCGAGCATTCTGGTCTCTTTCAAAAGCTATTGGCCGCAACTTTTGCCCATCTCCGCTCCCACCTCTTTCAAAACCAGATGGTTCTATTGTCACTTCAGCCAAGGAAAGCTGACCTGCTAGCATCCCATTTTTCTTCCAATTCATGTATTAATGATCTTGGTAAAACACCTCCCACCATTTCCAACATGCTACATTCAATGCCTCCTGTGGTCTTCCGTCAAAAGGATGTCAGAAGGATTTTGACTAATCTTGATGCTAAGAAAGCTCCAGGGCCTGATAATATTTCTCCACTTATTCTCAAAACCTGTGCTCTTGAACTGTTCTTTGCCGCCTTTTTTCACTTTCTTATTCCAAAGGTGTTTTCCCTTCTGCTTGGAAATTTGCTCATATCCAGCCAGTTCCTAAAAAGGGTGACAAATCCCTCCCATCCAATTATCGTCCCATTGCAATTACTTCTACTCTTTCTAAAGTAATGGAGAAATCAATTAACCGCCAACTCTTAACTATCTAGAAACCTTCCATCTGATCAACGATTGCCAGTATTGATTCCGTCAGTATCGATCCACTGGGGATATTCTGGCTTATGTTACCCATATATGTAAAAATTCAATGGAAAGGTTTGGTGAAACTCAAGCAGTTGCTCTCGACATCTCAAAGGCTTTCGATCGTGTTTAGCATAAAGGTCTTCTAAACAAGCTTCCGTCTTATTGTTTGCCTATTGTTTTTTGTAATTGGTTATCCAGTTTTCTCTCTGATCGCTCAGTGAGGGTGATGGTTGATGGCTCTCTTCTAACTTCTCCACTAATGGCGGTGTCCCCCAAGGCTCAGTTCTTTCCCCAACTCTTTTCCTCTTGTATAGCAATGACCTTCTTCCATTGACTGGAAATCCTATCCATAGTTTTGCTGATGATAGCACATTGCATTCCACTTTCTATTTTGAGAAACCTTGTCCTGCTCAATCAGCTTCAACTTTTTGAAACTCTGCTACCAATTCCTTAAATGCCAATCTCCAGGTAATTCTCCAGCAAGGCAAAGACAACTTAGTTGATTTAAATCCTTGTAAAACTCAGTCTTGTCTTATATCTCGCAAAAAGGATTCTTTTGCTCCTGTGCTTATCTTTGGTGGCGCTCCAATTTCTAGGCAAAATGATATATCTCTTTTGGGAATTACCTTGACTTCGATTCTTTCTTGGCACAATCACATAACAAATATTGCTTCCTCTGCATCTAAAAAACTTGGTTTTCTCTTTCGCTGTTACTTTTCTTCCAAACAGCTGTTCACTCTGTACAATTTGCAAATCCACCCTACCATGGAATATTGTTCCCACATCTGGGGTGGTGCCCCCAAAACCTCTCTCAGGCTTCTTGATTCCATTCAGAAGAGGGAAGTTAGGTTAATTAATGATTCATCTCTAACAGAGTCTCTCCACTTGCTGTCCCATAGATGTACTGTTTCTGCTGCATGCCTCTTCTACAGATAGTTCCATGGGCACTGTTCTTCTGAATTGGCTTCTATAATTCCCACTCTCTCTTTCAAAACAGTCCGAACACGTGCCGCCACCAGCCAACATCAATTTGATGTCCAACTACAAATGCACAGAACCAACTTTTCATCTTTCTCGTTTATTCATTGCCGTTTTCTGGAACAACCTTCCTTCATACGTATTTCCTGTAAATCACAGTCTACAGAAGTTCAAGTCCTACTAAGTACTATAGGTTCTAATACCTCTCGTGTTTGGGGTTTACATAAAGAAAAAAAAAAAAAAAAAAAAAAAACTACCCGACTTTAAGAACCAATTTCTTCCAACTGACAGAAGAAAAACTGTATATTCAGGCAATCTTTGCTAGTGGCTGATTAATTCAGCCATTGTGAGAAGAAAGCCTCAAAATGTCTGCCCTCCTCAATCCATATTGATTCAATCCACTTTCAAATTCAGTTCAAGTCAAGAGAGCATCAAAGGTGTTAAGCTATCGAAAAGAAATAGGAGCTGCAAATGGGAATAATTAAGCCAAGGGTGTCAACTCAGAAGTTGCCTGTGGGGTGCACAAATGGTTCTTGAGAGGCAGAAAGGCAGTAGGCTACATAAAATAGTTTTTTGGAGAGCTCATGGACTGCATTAGTGTGTGCACACCAAGGCTGTGCCGAGCCATTTTACTACCTGAGGCAAGAATGAAAAATTGCTCCCTACTATTAATCATGGCAATTAATTTTTCTTTTGGCACCCCTTTCAGCTTTTAATCTGAGGCAAGAGACTCGCTCGCCTCACCTTTGGCACGGCTCTGGTGCCCACAGCACAATTACTGAGAGAAATATATTCACTATTTTCACTAATATTCTGAAAATTTTTTACTAACTACCCTTGAACAAAAATATGCAATCTCAAGTCATCAACGTTTACGAAAATCCATATAAGTCATGAATTTTTATTAAAATTTTATATTAGCATCTACATTAAACACTATTATATAAATATAACATGTCTGAGATGCTAGAATTAAACAAATATTATTTTACAGAATTCTGTGGCAAGACTCTCCCCTCCTCATCCTGATCAAATAACTTTAGCGCAAAATGTACAAATGTGATTATTAACAATATACAGTGGAACTTCTTTATTACAAACTTCTATTTAACGAATTTCTCTATATTACGAATTTTTTTGCGAAACTTGTACCTTGAAACGAAATTACATGTAAAATTAACCCCATATAGCGAAGTGTTAGTCTCTCTATACGGAATTTTTAAAAAAATTAGTAAAAGCATTTTTGAAGATTTTCAAGCATTTACTGCTAAACAGCCGCTTAAATATACTGCCTCCTTCCTTCCGAAATTGCGCATTAGCATCTGAAATTAAATAATCATCCTTTTAGTGAACACATGTGGCCATTGATGCCCGTAGAAGGGTCTTTGTTTCATTTTTGTAACAGTTATTAAACCAATTTGGTTTTCTTAAAAGTGGTCATAAACTTTACAATAAATAGGGTAGATTTGTAAATTGATGTTGGCTCAGGGGAAAGCGAAATTTGCTGCGGTAAACATTTAGTATGCTGCGGCGGCAATACACAGAATGTTACCATAGTCGGTTTTTGGTAAAGCCTACTGAGCGACATTCGCTTCTCACCTTAGCTGTGCCACGTAACCGTCCTGTCAATCATTATATGATATATCCGTTCTCATCTAACTGGACTCCCAAGTAGATGGTTTTCATGAAATTTTTTTTTAAATTTTGTTCGTCATCAATCACATAGGCTATATGCTCTTGTATTTTTTATTTATTTTTTTTTTTCAGAAAAGTAACATACAGTATACATCAATCATAAATTTTCTTTCGTGTACATATGAATGAAAGCAGAATAAAAGAAATTCACAAAGTTGTATATTTCTTTAAAGTGATTTTTTTTTTTTTTTATGAAAACCCCAAACACGAAAGGTATCAAAACCTTTAGTACTGTGCATGGGTTGAAGGAGAAGTATGGGGGGGGGGGATTGATAGGAAAGGTCACGTGATACTGTTGAATTGGCAAGCAAACGTCATTTAGTAGGCAGTACTAACAATTCACTATATGGCCAGTGCAGCAAAGTTTGTGGTGTATATAAACAAGAGCTGCAGTCCAGTAATTTTTACAGTTGCAGAAACAATGTCGAAGAGAAAGTGTTTAAGTATTAATGATAAACCAAAGATTCTTCATGATATTGACCAAGGTTTTAAGAAAAAATATATTGCGGAGAAATATGGCATACCTGCAAGCAGCTTATCTATGATTTTAAAAAATCGAGCATCAATTTTAAATGCAATTGAAAGAGGAGCAGACAAGAAGCGAATTAAGTTGTGCATATACGAAGATGTTGATAAAGCTGTTCTAAAATGGGTGCAAATGATATGTGAAAAGAATATACCAATATCGGGCCTTATAATTAAGCAACAAGCTCCGAAATTTGCACAGTCCCTTGGACATACAAAATTTAATGCGAGCACTGGGTGGCTAGATAAATTTAAGAAGCGCCACAGAATTGTGGAAAGGTTATTTGTGGAGAAAGTGTTAATGTAACAGAAGAAGATTGCAACAGTTGGAGGAACAATACCTTAAAGAAGATTTTGGAAGAATATGAGTGTAAGGATGTTTTTAATGCTCACGAAATGGGTTTATTCTTTAAATGTGTACCAAATAGGATGATGATAAATGTTTTGGCGGAAAACAAAGCAAAGAAAGAATTACTGTGCTAGTTGGAGCAAATATGACAGGAAGTTAAAAATTAAGACTTTTAATCATCGAAATATGAAAAAACCCAAGATGTTTTAGAGGCACAAAATCTTTGGAAGTTGGCTACACCCTTAATAAAAATGCATGGATGACAAGTGATATTTTTGAAGAATGGATATTAAAACTAGACAAGCGTATAACAAAAAAAAAAGGAAAATTGTGTTGGTAACTGACAACTGTCCGGCACATCCTGCCAGTATTTCTGCCAAACTTAAAAGTGCAAAGTTGTTGTTTTTAACACCAAACGTAACGTCAAAACTCCAGCCAATGGGCCAAGGCATTATTAAAAAATTAAATTTCATTATCGAAAGAGAATAATAATGAAGATTGTCAATGCGTCAATCAATTAATGAAGATTGTCAATGCGTCAATCAATTGTCAATAGAAACTTGGAGGTTACAATTAGCCTTAGAGATTGCATCTCTGAACTGGCAAAAGTTTGGACAAAAGATGTCGCCGAATACACTATTCAAAATTGTTTTTCAAAAGGCGGGATTTGCATTGAATACAGAAGTCGAACAACAACTGGACAAACAAAATGAACTGCCCCTTTCACAACTGAAAAACTTTTGGACATTATTAGAATCGTCCGGAAACATCGAAAATGAAATAACACTGGATAGTTATGTTTATGAAGATCAAGATCTGGCTACAGCAGAACATCCAAATGGAGATGAAATACTACTGAACAGTGTTAGACGTGACCACGATCACGAAGAAATTAACGATGACGCTGAAGACGCATCAGAACAACCTGTAGAAAAGTCAACTCACGAAAAAATGATTAACGCTTTTAAAATGGTTCATATGGGTCTGCAGTTTTGTGAAAATGTTCTTGATAATGTTTTTAATGCTCTGAACAAATGTGAGGTTTTCTTTGAGAATCAGACAATTTTTTAATTGTACTGTGCAAACGAAAATTACATATACATGTATTTTTTTTAATTTGTGATACTTACCGACGAAAATTGTGTAAACATAATTTAAATAAGTGTTTTTGAAATAAAATACATCAAAAATAAATGTAGATTCGTTTTCATTTTCTAATTAGATAACAATTTCTAATAAAAAAGATATTCTCTGTATAACAAAATTTCTCTATAACGAATTTTTTCGCAGGATTTATTGAATTCCTTACAGGGAAGTTCGACTGTATATAAGTCAAATAAAAAAAAACTAATCTCTCTTTTATATATAAATTCTTGTATTTTAAACAATTCCTATCAACATAACACAGTAAGAAGTTTGTTGTACCTGCAAAATTCTTTAAACCCAAAGGTTCTGTTTTAAACCTGAAATAAAGCTTGGCACTGTAAACATGTCAGCTGAAATGGAAGTTTGTTTTAGGAGCCTGGAATAGTATAGTTGATGTATATCACATTACATCCATCCTTAATATTACAAAATCCAGGTATTTGAGGGTTAGATATACATTGGTTCCTGAAATCAAAAACAAAATATTTATTGAATAAACTTATACATTTTAGATGAATTAATAAAAATTTGATATACCTTCAGAAGCAATTTTATATTGAAAAAAACTAAATGTTGAAGTTTTTTTTTTATTAATTTTTTATACAGCTTTTGTAGACAGCATGCACATTAATTCCTATTAAATATATACCATATTTTTATTATAATTTTTAAAATTAATGACAGTACTATCCACATCAAGTTTTTTTTTTAATCTATGCATTTTTGTAGTCATTTTTACTAACCTAACATAACATTACCAATCATCAGCTTTCAGGCACACAAAATGTTACTGAAACACTGCCTAATCCTGACATCAGTTTTACTTACATAAGATGTTAAAAGTAGCTGCAGATATATTGTGATTAGTTATTCTGTATACATTGAAAGTATGCAATATATTTTTTGAATATTTCTAAATAAATGACATTGTATAGTTAAGTTACTTTTAACATGGGCATAACACAGTACATTGCATTTTATTTTGTACCCCACCTCCCCACTTTGTTTCTTCTGTCCCATTGTTTCCTTTTAGTTTGTATGCTCATGGCCAATTCTCATTTCCTTCATTATGATTTGATTTATTCTGTTATTTTAAAGTTATAATAAAGTTCTTTATTGAACTTTATTATAACTAATTATTTATTTACATTAATCCTGTTTACTGACTGGTTCCAAGGTAAATTTGCCTATCTACATTTGGTTTAGACCTGCTGATTGGTAAAGTCAATGTAAAAATCTCCATTTTGTTAAATTTGCTCATTTTAAACAAAGAATAGTGGTTCCCAACTGGTGTGACTTGGCACATTGGTGTGCCACGACCCTTTTCAAGTATGCCACAAGATTAGAAACTGTTCCATTGAGTTTTATGGCACTCACTACTTTGGTGTGCTGTTAATACTTGTCTTTTAACTTAAAGTGTGACTTGAGTGACAAAAGATTGGGAACCATTGCTACAGAGGGTGGTGACCATGACGTGTTATATTTCTGAGTTCAGTTTGCTTGTTATTGTTTATTTTGTATCAAGCTTGTGCAGTGGTGAGCTGTGAATATTTTAACAATGGGCTCGCTTTCTACCGAGTAAATTCAATCAGTCACAGAAATGAAGTCATCCGTGGCTTTCACTAGAGGGGCTTCCCACACTCGCACTACTAGTAGTGTGATTAGAGCGTGACACATTTTTTGTGACCGGTATGATATCTCGAGTTGGGTGGATTTAGGGAGGTGGACAGATGCGGCTTATTATCCCCTTAACCATGTGTATAAGTGAATGGGTAAAACATTCCTAGGTCTATCTAAAAAAAAAAAAAAACTTAACCTGGCCGTCATGATAACCAGATACGACAGTGTCTGGAGTTCTAACTTTTTTAGAATTTTTGAACAGTATGATGTCCCAATCATGTTTCCTAAAGTTACTACTGCAGTGGAACTTCTCTTGTAGACAGCATACACATTAATTCCTATTAAATATATACCATATTTTTATTATAATTTTTAAAATTAATGACAGTACTATCCACATAGTACTGTGAATATTTTAACAATGGGCTCGCTTTCTACCGAGTAAATTCAATCAGTCACAGAAATGAAGTCATCCGTGGCTTTCTGGCCCCTGGCTTTTTGGCCGTGAAGGGCATTAAAGATTATCTCTCTCTCTCTCTCTCACATCAAGTGATTGCAACAATTTCTTTTTTCGTCTCGCACTTTTGTTACATTCCATTGTTAGGTTCCCCTAACAGCTCTGTATGTTGCTTCTACAAGGTTGGTACATCAATCGGTGCTATTCTACAGAGATATTTAGATATGTTGCACTCGCCAGTATACATCTCTTACTTTAGTTATCATAAATCCATTGTACCTTGTCTTCCAGAAATTATGAAAATTTGTGAATGATCAATAAAATATTTACGATAAAAAAGCTCTTTTATTTCGTAATCGATATATACAAATCAAAACACCTAAAAGAAACATGAAGGATGTTTCGCATAAACCATCTACTGCGTGTGCTTAGCACATGCGCAACTTTTTTATTCATCTTTTTTTTAACTAGGGAAATAATAATGGATACATTTTTTCATGATAAAATTTTAATATCGCAAATAAAAAATAACAAGAAATATTTCCCATAACATAAAAACTATCACAAAACATTCCACAATATAAAAACAAATATTACATAAAAAATAAACTTTCTAGAAAAAGTATACAAAAATCACAGATTACATGAAAAAAAATTATTTCACAAATATTCAAGAAAAATTTATGCTAAAAATTGCCAATTTACTTCTTTATTAATATTTGTTGTCGATCTTCTGTTTTGCTCAATAGCTGAGCGATGATTACAGAGGAATGATTTGATGTAACAATCCGGATCAAATTGAAGCAATGGTTTTCCATTTAGATGTCATAACCTGCAATGTGTTTAACTGTCAACATTATTCATTCATTCACTCAATATTATTCATTACGCTGAAAGTTCACTCAGCTTCAGCACTGCTAATCGCAATGGTTTCAAACATATTTTCTGGCTTTCTTAATTGAAAAGGTAATTTCACTCGATTTTAAAGATAAACTGTCTTCGACAAAATCTCTAAAATCATTAATTTTTATTTCATATTTTATCAGAAAACTTAAATTTCTTATTCGGTTTTCACCCTCTTGGTACCGAGACAGAAGTTCTTTCACATTCCACAATTTCGGGTAGCATATGTTTAAAATTTCTTTCAATGGCATCGTTATTTTCTTTATTTAATTTAAAATCACTCTGTTGCATTAACAACCCCAGGGGCTCACACCTGGTGAGTATGGGCTTGGCACACCCAGGTTCCTGAGCTGGATATCATCATTCTTCTCTTGGTGATCCCCCCCCTCCCCTTCTCTCTCTCTCTTTCTCTCAGGGTAACGAATTTTTTTTGGCTGGTGCAGCATAAGCCTCAGGCTTCCTTGCACCATATGGCTAATAATAATAATAATAATAAAATAATAACAATAACTTATCCTTTAAGGATAAAACAATGCATTTAATAACTTGTCATGAGGTAATTTTTTTACTTTTAATTTTGATTCCTTCAAATTCTTTCCACTTCAACAAGCTCTCAATTTTAGCTTCATAATTTCTTTCAGAATTTTTCAAATTAGCAATAGCATTGATAGTTCAAATAATTAATTTATATGCCTTTACCATTGTGATTCTGTAATGCTTCTGAAAGGTAAGAGAGCTCCTGCAAGGATGTCGATCATTAGTGCTAAATGGGTAAGAAATTCCAAATTTAAAAGTCGATTTAATAATCTGGAATATTTAACTTCTGAATCAAAATGTCTGCACAAAGCGGGATGATTTCTCCAACCCACAATTGCCGTCTGCAAGCTAAAAGCTGCTCATCATGGCCCAAACACATGACCAATCTTTATAGTTTCCACATCAAGTTCTTTATGGATGATTTAGCAATCATTCATAATTCGCACTAGTTTTTTGGAGATTGGTGGTTGTTTGAGAGGGGACTGTTTTGAAATTTTGCCACTCTATCTTGCCACCTCAAGATAGAGTGGCAAGCATCCAGTAATAACCTGTAGAGCAGGGGTGCTGACAGTGCGACATGCCCTGCAGATAGACAACAGCATGAATCTTTGTATTGAGTCAAGTTTACGCTTGTTTTGAAATTTTTTTTTTTTTTTGGCTGATGCTGCATAAGCTCATACACTTGCTTTCTTGCATCACATGCCACTACTACTACTACTACTACAAACTTCCATCTGTTGTTGTGGAAGTTGATAGCTTAAATAAATAAATTCAAGGAGGAACTGGACACATTTAGGGGGAATAAATGTGAAATGGTTTTTTTTTTTTTTTTTTTTTTTGGGCTGATGCCATTTGGCTTGCTTTCTTCCATCAAATGCCTCAGTTACTACTACATTCGTGCACAACAGAAAGAAAAAAAAAAAAGGAACTGAAAGAGCAAAAGAAAAGGAAAAAAGTGGATAGGGGAATATAAAGCACTGCCATGCTGTATATAACGTTATTAATACTTGCTGTCTTGTGTTACCAGATTCTAATTTATTTATTTTTTTTGTTTTCTCTCTCTCTCTCTCTCTCTCTCTCTCTCACCCCCTTTTCTTTTCTTTGCTTTCTTATGTGGTTGTGCATGACCATGTCACAATCTTACATCATGCGACTTCCCTTACGCATTACATGATTATATGCTATTTAACTGTCATTTTACCAATGCTTGAGTGTTGAAAAGGTGACACTGTATCAAACGGTGCTCTTCATTTGTGTATTTTAACCTTTTATCCCTAATTATCATTTTTATTAGTTCTTAACTGGTTTCTATCTTGTTTTTAATTGTATGCATTCTCTATTTTGTGTAGTTTGTTAAATAAAGTGACCTGTACTTGCTAAGTAATTCCGCCGGAGACCGGCGGAATTACTTAGCAAGTACAGGTCACTGTTGAAAAAAAGCCGTGAATTAGGGTTGAACTTGAAAGTGTCTGCAATTCTGCCCAGACACGATAGGAGGGAGTATATGATGAGAGCCTTGTCGATCAATTCGGCCCTGGAGGGATTGTGCAAGGCTCAAGGGGTAGAATTTTTTTCAGCCTGGACTGTACTTGTTAACAGGAGAGATTGCTTCTACAGGGATGGGATACACTTAAATAGAAAGGGTGCAAGAATTTTTGCTGATGCTGTCGAGGCAGTGTTAGGTGGGTCGGAAAACTGCTAGTTGGGGGGGATACAAGGACTAATAGATTAACAGTAGCCAGTGGCAGAGGTGGAAGTGATTCTTGCACTGCTTCTATTGAAATGAGCAGAAGTCTGAAAAACAAGATGCAGGATATTTCAGAGACTGCTGGTAGTCATTGCGGTACAAGTAAACACATGGGTTGTGTTAGGGTAGCTAAGAATAGAAACAGGTGCATGTATACCTGCGTGTACACCAATGCTAGGAGTTTGGTAAATAAATTTGATGAATTTGAGGTATTGCTCAAAACATCAAAGGCAGATATTGTTGGGATATCAGAGACGTGGTGTCACACAGATATAAGTAATGCGGAACTGGAATTTGGGGAATACAATGTGTATAGAAAGGATAGACAGGACAGGAGGGGAGGAGGGGTTATGCTATTAATTAAGAAACACATAAAGTCCAAGGAAGTGAAGCCAGTCGACATCGATGGACAGGGCAGTGTCGAGTCAGTTTGGTGTGACATAAGCATAGGGAAATCAAAATTGAGAGTAGGAGTGTGCTATAGGCCTAATGACTCTGATGAGTATAATAAGATATTGTACAGGGAAATAGAGTGGGCCAGTAAATCAGAGAGTCTTATAATGGGGGACTTTAATTTCCCAGATATTGACTGGAATTTGTGGGTTGGTCACTCGCACACTAGCAAGGCTTTTGTGGATTTATTGGATGATTGTTTTCTACATCAGCATGTTCGTGAGGCAACAAGAGGGAGCAATACTCTTGATCTGATTATCAGTAGTGATTCTTCATGCATTAAGAACCTGCAGATAAATGAACCACTAGGTGGCAGTGATCACAGTGTGTTGAAGTGGGATTTACTCAAGGAGGTAACTACCATCAGAGGTAAAGGGAAGGGTTTTTGTTTTCGTAAAGGCGACTATGATGGTCTGAGACAGTATTTAAATTCTATACAGTGGGACCAACTGATGATGTTACCAACAGCAAACTCAAAATGGGAAGCATTCAAGGAACTAATCTTGGAGGCTACCAGGCTTTACATACCAACTAAGAAATATTGTTCAAGGTTTAGGCCTAAATGGTTGTCAGATGAACTAATGAGACATGTGGCAGAGAAGAAAAATGCATGGGATACATACAAATTAATGGGTGACATGGAAGCCTATGATAGATATAAGTTGGTCTGTAACCAAGTCACAAAGGAGATTAGGCAGGCAAAGGCAGACTATGAAAAATCCTTGGCAAAGGATGCAAAGAAAAACAGAAAAGAGTTCTTTACATACTTGAACTCGAAAAGGAAAGGGATGAATCAGATTGGTCCACTGGATATTGATGGTTCAACAGTTGAGGATCCTGCTCAGGTGGCTAACAATCTAAACGAGTATTTTGCATCTACATTCACGCATGAGGAGTTATTCAGGAAGGAGAATGATGTAGGTAAAGTAAACATTGGCAGTGAGCTGGATGATTTTGTAATAACTGAGAGGAAAGTGGAGGAGAGATTGTTGAGGATAAACATAAAAAAGGCACCTGGGGTGGATGGGATCTATCCAGTTATATTAAAGGAGGCAGCAAAGGAAATATGCAAACCCCTAGCAATAATTATGAGAGCTTCTTTGGACTCAGGGGAGGTACCCATAGACTGGAGATGTGCAAATGTAACCCCAATTCACAAAGGAGGATCAAAGGCTGACACAAGTAATTATAGACCTGTTAGTTTAACTTCTGTTTCAGGTAAATTAATGGAGGCACTGGTTAAAGAAGCACTGCAGGATCATCTAGACAAGAATTCAGTTATAGCTCAGACGCAGCATGGTTTTGTTAAGGGCAGGTCTTGCCTGACCAATTTGATTGGATACTATGATGTAGTCACAAAAGAACTGGATGCAGGGAATAACTTTGATATTATATATTTGGATCTTAGAAAGGCTTTTGATACTGTTGCACATGGAAGACTGCTGCACAAATTGGAGCAATGTGGCATTGGAGGCAAATTGCTGCTATGGATAAGGGGATGGTTGAGTGGCAGAAGACAGAGAGTGGTAATCAATGGACACTGCTCAACGTGGACTAATGTTATTAGTGGAGTTCCTCAAGGTTCAGTGTTGGGTCCGTTGTTGTTTTCGGTGTTTATGAATGATATTGATGATGGGATATCAAGTTTAATGTCCAAGTTTGCAGATGATACAAAGGTTGGCAGGGTTGTTAAGGACGCTACTGACGCTATGCTGCTGCAACAGGATCTGGAAAGGTTGAACAGATGGGCTGAGAGGTGGCAAATGAGGTTTAACATCGACAAATGTAAAGTGCTGCATATGGGAAACAGTAACCCCAGAGCAACGTATCAACTCTGCGGTACTACACTGACAGTGGTGGAGAATGAAAAGGACCTGGGGGTAATTGTGCAGGCAGATATGAAGTTCTCTGAGCAGTGCAGACGAGCTGCAAGAGTAGCTCATGGTGTCTTGTCAATGATATACAGGAATTTTTCTAACAGGGATAAGGAGGTGATTATTCCCTTGTATAAGGCAATGGTAAGGCCACATCTTGAGTACTGTATACAGGTCTGGAGGCCTCATTTCAAGAAGGATGTAGAGCTGCTGGAACGGGTACAGAGAAGGGCAACAAGATTAGTAAATGGAACAAAGGGTTGCTCTTACGAAGAAAGGCTTAAGTTTTGCAAATTACAGAGTTTGGAGACTAGGCACCGGCGAGGTGATCTGATAGAGGTGTATAAGGCTTTGAATGGTTTGAGCATGCTCAATGCCAATGGGATTCTTCATCTTTCTCAGAATAATCACCTCAGAGGGCATAAATTCAAATTGAGGAAGGACGGATGTCGGATAGATGTGCGGAAATTTGCCTTTGGCCAGCGGGTGGTTGGTTGGTGGAACCGACTTCCATCACTTGTTGTTGAAGTTGATAGCCTAAACAAATTTAAAGCTCAACTGGACAGGTATTTCGAACGAATGGAGGGGTGAAATGGGAGTGGTTTTTTTTTTTTTTTTTTGGCTGATGCTGAATAAGCTTGCTTTCTTGCATCATATGCCTCTGCTAATGCTAATGCTAATGCTAAATAAATAATCTTTATTTACATGTGAAAAAATATTAAATTTTATTTAAAGTTGTGTTTAGCAGGGGATGCAAAATAATTTTAGTGAGAATTATACTTTGTCAAGTATAACATGAATTGTGACATTAGTATGCTGTACTTGTTTCGTGGCCATTTTTTCTACAGTAATTTTGGAGATGTAATCATGTTTTTTTGTAAATTAAGCGACTTTAATTAATGAGCAATATGAACTTATCGATTTTGCCATTTTGACGAAGTCTGTTTTACATACTATGTTGCTGAAGATAAATAAACTTAACAGAGAAAATTCTATAGTTTGTGTGTGTGTATATATATATATATAAAATTTATACCTATTTATATGTATAAAATGTATTACCACTTCCACTACAAAAACATAAAGGGTTAAAATTTCAGTAAATCAAATCTGATACTTCTGTATACGATATATAAACATGTTAATAACCCCCATGAGGAACAACAGCTGGAATTGATGAGCAAAAACTGCGATTCCTATACGGTTTACAATAATTGTAGCTGACATAGATTAGTACCAGTCAGTGCCTGCAACGTATACAGAATCGCCATTTTTGTTTATCAATTCTTTTTTTTTTTTTTTTTGTGGTTCTTGTAGCATAATCTGTTCTGATTGAGGTGTATAAAGCCATGAATGGGTTGAACATGCTCAATGCTGATGGGATTATTCCTCTTGCTAAGAATAATCGCCTGAGAGGGCATAAATTCAAATTGAGGAAAGACGGTTGTAGGATAGATGTGCGGAAGTTTGCCTTTAGCCAGCAGGTGCTTGATTGCTGGAACAAACTTCCACCTGTCATTGTAGAAGTTCATAGCTTAAATAAATTCAAGGCAGAACCTGACAAACATTCAGAGCGAGTGGATGGGTGAAATAAGGATTTTTTTTTTTTTTTTGGCTAATGCTATATAGTAATAGTGGCATGTGACACAAGAAAGCAAGTGTATGAGCTTATGCAGCATCAGCCAAAAAAAAAAAAAAAAAAAAATCACACCATTCCCTCCAAATGCCTGTCCAGTTCCTCCTTAAATTTATTTAACCTATCAACTTCCATAACAACAGATGGAAGTTTGTTTCAGCAATTAACCACCTGCTGGCTAAAGGCAAATTTCTGCACATCTATTCAACATCTGTCTTTTCTTAATTTGAATTTATGCCCCCTTAGGTTCGAAATCTGAACAAGTGGAAGGATCCCATCAGAATTCAGTGTGCTCAACCCATTCAAGGCCTTATACACCTCAATCAGATCACCGCACAGGTGATCTGATTGAGGTCTCCAGCCACTGCAATTTGCAGAACTTAAGTCTCTCTTGGTAAAAAGATCCCTTCATTCCCCTCACCAATCTTGTTGCCCTTCTCTGTACACACTCAAGCAAATCTACATCCTTCCTAAAATGAGGTCTCCAGATCTGTACACAGTACTCAAGGCGTGGCCTGACCATTACCTTATACAGAGGGACAATCACCTCCTTTTCCCTGCTAGCAAAATTCCTGTATATCATTGACAAAACCTCATGAGTTGCCCTGGCAGACTTTCGGCATTGCTCAGAAAACTTCATATCTGACTGCACAATTACTCCCAGGTCTTTTTCATTTTCTACCACTTTAAGTGTAGTACCACACAGTTGGTACATTTCTCTGGGGTTACTTCTACCCATATGCAGTACTTTGCATTTGTCAAAGTAAACTTCAGTTGCCACTTCTTAGCCCATCTGCTGCCAAAATTATCTAGATCCTGTTGCAGTAGCACACTGCCATTAATGTCATTAACAACCCTGCCAACCTTTGTATCATCTGCAAACTTCGACACTAAGCCTAATATATACCTTCATCAATATCATTGATAAATATACAAAACAACAGAGGACCCAACACCGAACCCTGTGGGACTCCACTAATAACATTAGTCCAAGAGCAGCACCCATTAATTACCACCCTCTGTTTTCTCTCACTCAACCATCTTTTTATCCATTGTAGCAACTTACTCTTAATACCATTCTGCTCCAATTTGTACAATAGTCTTCCATGCGCAACAGTGTCAAAAGCTTTTCTGAAATCCAAATATATGATATCAAAATTATTTTTTGCATCCAGTTCCTTTGTAACCACATCATATAAGCTTGCTTTCTTGCATCATGTGCCTTTGCTAATGCTCAATAATGGTAAATAATACTTACGGGTAAAACAAAAAGAAAGAAATAGAATTACTAATTCATATTGTGCGACTTAAAAGGATATACGAAAAATTGGTACAAACTTAAAACATACACGCTAATCCAATAATTCTTGTCACAAGCCTCATGAAAGCGGAGAAGATCAAAAGCAGAAGCAAAACATATACAGAGTGTGTAACTAATAATAATTTAAGAGCAAAATAAAACTAAAAGATCTGATAACCATCCGTTAACTTATTTTTATAAGTGACGCACATAATAAACAAAACCGGGAAGTAAAATACACCTACATCCAATTCAAATAACACAACATCGCAGTAATTTGTTGTATTTTTATGCCCTCTGCCGGAAAAAGAAGAGGAAGAGAGAATTGTATTTTGTAATAATGAATGCCGAGTCTGGTTTCTCAATCTGGGTACAGCTTTTGTGGTAGTAACTGCGTAATTGGGAATTTTGATACCTACGACGAAACATCAGAAATGCTCCTTATTCTTAATTTTATTATATTATCGTTGTTTTTTTTTTATTTAATTAAACTGTATTTACTTAATCGTTAAATACAGTGAGTCCAACATCCAATGGTAGTTCGCTCCACAAAACCATTGTATGTTGAAAATATTATAAGTTGAAACCAATAATAGTAGTAGTAGTAGTAGTGGCATGTGACGCAAGAAAGCAAGTGTATGAGCTTATGCAGCATCAGCCAAAAAAAAAAAAAAAAAAATACAAAACAATCACCTCTAAATGTTTGTCCAGTTCCTCCTTAAATTAACTTAACCTATCAACTACCACAACGACAGATGGAAGTTTGTTCCAGCAATTAACCACCCGCTGGCCAAAGGCAAACTTCCGCACATCTATTCTACGTCTGTCCTTCCTCAATTTCAATTTATGCCCTATTAGGTTTATAACCTGAACAAGTGGAAGAATCCCATCAGAATTCAGCGTGCTTAACCCATTCAAGGCCTTATACACCTCAATCAGATCACCTCGCAGGTGCCTAGTCTCCTGCTGCTGCAATTTGCAGAACTAAAGCCTCTCCTGGTAAGAGGATCCCTTAATTCCCCTCACCAATCTCGTTGCTCTTCTCTGTAAATGCTCAAGCAAATCTACATCCTTCCTAAAATGTGGCCTCCAGACCTGCACGCAGTACTCAAGTCGTGGCCTGTCTATTGCCTTATACAGAGGGACAATCACCTCCTTTTCCCTGCTATCGAAATTCCTGTATATCATTGACAACCCCCCCATGCCCTGGCAGCCTATCTGCATTGCTCAGAAAACTTCATATCTGACTGCACAATTACTCCCAGGTCTTTTTCATTTTCTACCACCTGAAGTGCAGTACCACAAAGATGGTACGTTTCTCTGGGGTACTTCTACTCATGTGCAGTACTTTGCATTTGTCAAGGTTAAACGTCAGTTGCCACTTCTCAGCCCATCTGCCCAAATTTTCTAGATCCTGTTGCAGTAACACACTGCCATTACTGCCATTAACAACCCTGCAACCTTTGTATCATCTGAAAACTTCGATACTAAGCCTGATATACCTTCATCAATATCACTGATAAATATACAAATAACCATGGACCCAACACCGAACCTTGTGAAACTCCAATAATAACATTAGTCTATGAAGAGCAGCACTCATGGATCCTTTTATCCATTGTAGCAACTTACCCTTAACACCATTCTGCTCCAATTTGTACAGTAGTCTTCCATGCGCAACAGTGTCAAAAGCTGTCCTGAAATCAAAGTATATGATATCAAAATTGTTTTTTGCATCCAGTTCCTTTGTAACCACATTATAGTATCTAATCAAATTTGTCGGACAAGACTTTTCCTTAATATACCCATGCTGTGTCTGAATTATTGCTGCAGTCTTGTCTAGATAACAAGACTGCATCTTTAACTGGTGACTCCATTATTTTACCCCGAACAGAAGTTAAACTAACTGGTCTGTAATTACTGGTGTCACCCTTCGATCCCTCTTTGCACATCATACATTTACGCATCATACATTGATTTCCTGTAATTCGTTCCTCATCAACACATAAAATAGTTATTTCTTAAAAAGTGTACATTATTTTTACATAAGAAATTAGTGTTTTATAACGATTATTTAATAAGTTAGAGAGAGAGAGAGAGAGAGAGAGAGAGAGAGAGAGAGAGAGAGATAATCTTGATTACCCTTCACGGCCATAAAGCCAGGGGCTTAAAGTTTCCCAAACTTCCCGGAAAATTGAACAATTATTTACAAAAAAGGTAATTTTACAAAGAAAACATATAATACAAAGGAGAGAACTCCTTAAGAGAGTTAAATCTGATTGAGCTGGCTTAACATCGAGAAAAGAGCACCAGCTCAATCAAACAGGAAAAGATGCAAGGTATACATCAGTCATTGCTGATTAGTCCTACTCGTCATAATTTTTTTCCGGTAAGTCCGGTCAGCAGTGAATTTGTTCAGGTCGGCGTCCAGTGCCTGGGTTTGCTTGAGCATCTGCTGAAGAAGGAACCTGTCCAAGAGATGGAGTCGAGCTGAATGCGAGTAGAGCTCGGGATTGGCCCTAAGGGCAGCAGGGGGGATCCTCCAGCCACAGGTATCCCAGAATGAAGGTGTTGCCATTATGCCTGTTATCATCTTGACTGTTGCTAGGAGACGTTGGTCGTCGACTAAGGTGGGAAGCCGTGGAATTCCGAGAGAGTTGGCAAGCTGTGTGGTACGAATCAGAGCTGGAAGGTTGTACTTCCTGTTGGCCCACTTTAGGAGCCAGAATTCTGTGGCAAAGAGTGGTTTCTTTACTGAAGGTGCCGCTGACGCCCAAATTTCAGCAGCATAGAGTAAAGGTGGAAAGATAACTGTTCTTATGTACTTCACGGTTATCTTTTTATCTGTGATATGAAGTGAAGGAGATGTTGTTTCGCTATTCACCGGAGTCTTGAAGCATGTGTGAGGAGCATATCCATGTGGGCGTTGAATCGAAGTTTTGGGGCGAATACAACGCCCAGATCACGATGGCTGGACACAATTGGAATGAGGGTGTTGCCGACCGAAGGCTGGAGAGAAGAAGGAGTTTGCTTCAATGAATACACTATGAATTCTGACTTAGCAGGATTGATCTTGAGCCCAAACTGGCAGAGGTAAGATGTGACTGTGGTGAGAGTGTTGTTAATTTCCACTTTTACCAGATGTAGGTCTTGACCGGGGATGATGGGATTGAGTATCTTGATATCGTCCGCATAGCTCAGTAGACATCGAGAATGTGCAACCAGTGGGAAGATAATGGATGAAAACAGAAGGCCCGAAAGGACCCCTCCTTGTGGGACTCCTGCGGTGACGAATCTAGTAAGGGTGCGATCTCCTGTATGAAGCTTTATAACTCTGTTATTCAGAAGAGAGGAGAGAAAGCATAATATGTTCCCTGTGATCTGGAAGTGGCATTCCAGGAGAGTGAGAAGTTGGTTTACTTGGACGGCATCAAATGCAGCCTCAATGTCTAAGTAAGTCACAGCTAGTTCCTGCCTATTCTCCAATGCTGACAAGATAGTATTCGTGGTGGCTAGCAGATTGGTGATCGTTGATCTGTTTGGAAGGGAGTAGTGAATTTGGGCTGGATTACTGGGCAAGATCTGCTTAGTGAGGATGGGGAGTAAAGCCTTCTCCAGGAGCTTCAGCAGGCTGGAGGAGTTGGAGATGGGTCGGAAGTGTTTAGGTTTCGATGGCGACTGAACTTTGGCTAAAGGTCTGAAGAGATAGTTTTTCCACTGCTGTGGGAAAATTTTGTTCGAGAGTAACTGGTTGAAGATTAAAAGTGGCTGAATAATGTACGGGCTTAGGCATTTGAGCATGAATTGGGGAACTCCATCATCACCGGTGGTTGACGAGGCAGGTAGAGAATTGATGGCTACGATCAGCTGTTGTTTTGTAATCTGAATGTTGTTCAACACTTCTTGCTGGATGGTCTCTGTTAGTAGAGCTAGATCTGAGTTTGGCATAGGATTACGGTTAAATCTTGTGACGAAATCGAGCCACAATTCAGAATCAAGTTGTAAAGGAAAATGAGGGTTCACTTTCTTGTATGGAATTTTTCCTTTAGCCAGCTCACGGTTAACGTATAATTTGATTGCCTCAGATTTCAGGCGATTAAATTGAGCCCCTGCTCTTGAATAGACGATACGATCATTGACATTTTGAGACTGTTTCCATGTGCGATGGAGATGTTGCTTCAGCTGGAAACTCATTTTGAGTTCAGAATTCCACCAAAGTCTTGTATATGGACTGATTGTGATCTTTTTAGAGGCAGCATATTTGGCAACCGTGTCGATCCAGTTTGTGAGAATGTTCACAGCTAGTTCTGGGTCACAAGTCTCTAAGGCCACCCAGGGAATGAGAGAGGCGGCTCTGATGCACTTATCTACGTCAAGTAAGTTGGGGCTAGTGATGTCAACCTTTGTTGTTGTCCTTCTGGCTTCTAATTTGGGGGATGGCAGATATGCGGTCATATGTATCGGGACATGATCAGAGTCAAATGACGTTTCTGTAATGTAATCAAGGGTGCAAGGGAAAGAGGCTAGAACTAGATCTAAGAGGTTATTCCTCCTGGTTGGAGCTTCATTAATAAGTTGTAGGTCAGCACATCTCAAGTGTGCGAGAAGATCCTTTTTCAGATTAGATAGCTGAGGAGGTAAATTGAAATCACCACAAACTAAGTGAGAAGCTGTGGGATGCAGCTGATTGATTAACCAGTTGGAAACTTCAAGGATGATTTGCTGGGACGGCTTTCGGGGTATATACAGCACACAGACGTCAAACGTCACGAAGTTGTATCCTAACGTAACGAGGATTGCTTCATAGTTAGGAGAGTTACTGGATTTATTATCCAATAGCTTGAAAGCGGATTTCTTGTAGAATATTGCGACGCCTCCACCCTTGCGTGCAATCCGAGATGTGAATACGACCCCATAATCAGCTGGGGTAGCTGCCGCTAGGAATTCTTCATCATCATTCAGCCAGGTTTCGGTGATGGCGAGCAGGTCAAAATGTCCGGGGAGCAGAATTTGCTCCATAGTATCAAGCTTGTTCCTAAGACTATGCACATTCTGATAAAAGATGGTGCAGGCAGGTACTCTAGGTACTTTGATACAGACGGGTGGTCTCTGACATGGCACTACTCGATTCAGCGGGGTGTGTCTAGGATTGACGAGCATAGGAATCGGCATATTGGTGTTCTGTGTCTGTGATTCTGGTTGCGGTAACAAGATCTGGGATTGCTATGAATCAGGGTACCATTGGTGGGAGTCCTTTCCATTACTTCTATATCGCTGCCCGAGATATGGCATAACAAGAGCTCCAGCAGGCCAGATTTCAGGATTGAAGAGTGCTTCAAAATCTGCATCAGCTACATCGATCTTAAAGGAGGCGTAGGTGGGATATTTCTTGGACAGCTTAGTGACTCTACCATTCATTTTGAATGCAGCAAGAAGGTTTTCCACATCATCAGCTGAGGTAGCAGGGGAGAGCCTACTAATGAAGACATTACGCATCCGCTTGTCCATCATTCTAGTGTTCGCAATTTGCATCTTGCTGAAGTGCAAATTGGTTCCAATAACTTTAAGATTGGGGCTCAGTTCCTTAAGAGCTGGATTACGGGTCAGTGTTTGTTCTTTTGTTCGTTGGCTTGCAATCATTGCATACGTTGTAGTGTCTCTATGGGTCTTTACATTAGATACAATCGTAGTCCCTGTATAATGGTTACCCCTCACGTTGTTTGAGGTGGAGCCACAATTGCGATGTATTTCCGCAGCCAGAGCATTATCCGGTCTCGAGCGCGAGGACCCCATATGTGAGTTTTGTGATTGCGAAAAGGTGCAATTTGGCAGGTTTTGCTCCTGATGACTTCTTTGGATCTTCTGGGAGGCAGTATTTCCAGAGTATTCGCTGGGATCTGCTGTGATTTCAGGGCACACAACTTCAGACTCACATCTTGTAAGAATGGGGGATGGAGAGGAGTCATGTGATAATAAAGATGGGGTGGTTTGGGTAGGAGCTCTCGGTTTCGCATGAACGTGTCCGTCCGGAGGATGCTGCTCATGATGGTTAGTTTGAACAGAAAGATCACAAACAGAGTGCTTCAGGTCATCAAAGTTTTTTCCCAACACCTCCAATGTTTTGTGCATGCATTCATTTTGTTCTCGTAGTCGCTTGTTTTCAAGCAGTAGGTCTGCGAGGATATTATTAATTGGGGATAGCTTCTTACATAAAGTTGTTATGAAACATCTTAAAATAAAAACAAACAAAATAAATTCGCATTTATCTCAGACTTGAAGTGCAGAACGGATGAAATCAATGGTAGCGTAGTGGTGTGAGTCTATATCAAGTATCTTTTCAGTCTTTTATTGCTACTGGCAAAGAAACTGTCCAAAGTGGACTATTTTTAACGAATTGTTTTGTAATTTCCTGAAGTATGAAATGACTACGTCTTCCATTTTGCATGAGTTCAGTGTTTTCAATGTCGGAGTGTTTTTTTACCACTTCTCTTAAACGCTCTCAACAAGAAATGACAGTCTTCAACTCTTCAGCTAACACTTTTTGGTGTCTTTAAGTGTCCTTTTTTCCTACTCCTCTCCAGTGTCACTCTCCATAATTTTCTTCAAATATAGCTTCTCTGCTGTTAGCTCACGCCCATGAGCGCCAAAAATGTCCTCTACATCTGCTTCGCCAACCTCCAGACCCATTGATTTACCAAGAGTTTAACCCCAGGGGCTTACATCTGGTGAGTATGGGCTTGGCACACCCAGGGTTCTGAGCTGGATATCATAATTCTTCTTTTTCTTGGTGATTACTCTCTCTCTCTCTGTCTCTCTCTCTCAGGGTAACTCGGGAATTTTTTTTTTTTTTTTTTGACTGGTGCAGCGTAAGCCTCAGGCTTTCTTGCATCATATAGCTAATAATAATATCATTTGTCAAAGCAGCCTCATCTTCCAATCCATCAAAATTATGGATAATTAAAGGCTAGGTAGTTTTCATCTGGTGCTGAATTAAGCACCAGATGGAAACATTATTCCAACAAATCAAATCAAATTTTTTATCAGGACCACCTATGATTTCTAATATATACCCATATATATGCATTTTGTCTGTAAATTGCGTGTTCTCTGGTCGATTTGCCTGTTTTGCTTGACGAAAATACCCCAGTTTCGGGGGAAAAACCTTGTATCTATGCATGAGACCAACTAACTCAGCCACGGAGTGAAAAAGCCTATTAAACTTCCTCGCGTCATCGACAGGATTCGAACCCGGGACTTTTCCACCCGGTGGGGGGAGGACGGTGACGATACCACTGTGCTACTGCGCAGACACATCATTCCAACACACAAAAAAAAAAAAAAAACTACTATTATATTAGGCCACCCGAATATTTAAATTCATCTGCCTTGCATTGTGTATTATGACTGTAAATTGCGTGTGTTCTATGGTCGATTTGCCTGTTTTGCTGGACGAAAACTCCCCAGTTTCTGGGGGATAAAACCTTGCTATCTACGCCTGAGACCGACTAACTCAGCCAAGGAGTGAAAAATGCCCATTAAAGTTCCTGGCGTCATCGACGAGATTCGAACCCGGGCCTTTTCCACCCGGTGTGGGGAGGACGGTGAGGATACCACTGTGCTACGCACGCAGACTACACACCATTCCAACAGGGATATTCAGGGATATTCATGTGTTGTTGTGGCGGATCCCAGGGTTTCCCCCATAAGCCGCTATTGTACTTCTTGTGTTGAAGCTTATGCCAAAACCGGCCAATTGTATGTAGTGTGTTGGACGTGTAAGTGTTATGATGTGTTCTGTTGTTATGTTATCGGCCGGTGCCTGGCTCTTAGCAGGTAAGAAGCAGTAACACCTGGTCACTACGTCTCAACCCCATCCCCGCCACATGGAGGCGGCCAGGATCAATTATCTCCTGCTGGGCAAGCCCAGGGTATAACACCTGAGAGTGCCTGAAAAAGAGAGTGAAGTGGAAAAAGAGGAATACAGAGGGAGAAGTTTGGGATCTGGGGAGGTAAATGGATAGAATAGAGGAGAATCAACAGAGGGACTCTCCAATAGTTAGAAGTGAGAAGAAGTTAAGCAAGAATAAAGTAGGAAGAAGTGGAGAAGTGGACTAACTTCTCTAACCATGGAGACCTATCTCATGGAAAATCCCATCCTAGGAACTAGGATCAGCAAAACATCTTAATCTACAGTTTGCCTAACCCCTTGTAGGCAGAACGTCTTCAGTTGTTGAAGAAATAATTGATTTTCTAACAAAAAACACAGTGAAAGCAAATTCCACGAATTCTGAAAAGCTCCACAGAAAGACACTATGTGCAATATGTACAATATCCTCTTCTTCAGGAACACAGCAGAATATACACTATGTACAGATTCGTCCAATGTAATGCCAGGGTAATGCCATAACCTGGCCCAATAAATAAAATGTTTCACGGTTAACGCAAAAGTAATATACATGTCCAAATCCTAGATGAGATTACATTAGGCAGTGTTCAAAATTATGTTTTAAAAAGTTCTTGCCTAAATACAATTTGTGTGTGGTATTCACTCACAAAGAAATATTAATTCCAAAAACTATGAAACGCTAAAGGCCAAATAGTATCTCGATGAGTAGAGCAAAATTCCTTATACAGTAAATACCTATTCTGCTGAAAACAGTTCCACATCAAGAACAAGTCTATTATAAAATCCAGGAAAGTATAGTGTAGCACTTAATGATACTAATCAGTTGCAAATATAGAATCCAATCAAAAATGAGAGATATTTCTTTCCTAATCCAATAAAGGATCCAAGAAATCGCAGGAACAGTAAAACTAGGACCTAATTTCGGTTCTTCTTTTAAATGCACGAGAAGCAAACACATTCATAGCATTAAAAGCTGTCTGAGACTCAACCACGAATTTTATTGTTGCTGGAGTCCAAGTTAGGAACTACACTAAGTAGGTCACGTCGAAGATCGTTATAATAATGACATTGATGAAGAATATGGTTAACAGTTTCTTCCTGGCCACACAAACAAGATGTTGTTGGTGAAAGTCCCAGTTTGTGAAGTTTAGTATTTATACTTCCGTGGCCAGTTAATATAAACATACCACATAAGCCCGGCAAAAACCACTTTGACTCCTCCTTTTTAATTTCACTTGCTACAGGCAGAAAGTCCCTTGTGACTGCACCAATATCAAATGAAGACCACTCCTGCTGCCATTTTGCAATAAAAATTTGCCTTAATCTTGTCTTCTCAGTCTTAATGGGAGCACTTAGATCTAATTGGATGTTATCGTAGGTCAATGGTATTTTCTTCAAAAGGTGATATTTAAGGTAGCGGTACTGAACTTCAAAATGGACAGGTAGTTTCCCAAGCAAAACCTGAAGAGCCATGGTGGAGGTAGTTCGACAAGCTCTTGACATGGTCAGGAGGGCAGCCCTCTGTGCTTGTAACAGTTGCTTTACTACAGCAACTTTATTAGCTCTAAAGCCCATCCACCAGCTCCATAAGAAATTATCGACAAAAACACACAATTATAGTGAAGTCGTAAGGTTTGGCCTCTAAGACCCCAGTCTTGTCTTGTTATCTGTTTAATTCGGCTCAGGAAAAATTTAGCCTTTTCTTTCACATACTGAACATGTGGTAGGAAACTGAGAGCATCATCAATATAAATGCCTAGGTATTTGGTCTTCGATAAGTACTTAATGGATTGTTCCCTATATTTAATAACTGGAGGTCTTCCATGGTCAAGCTTTCCCTTAAGCAACATCTGAGACGTTTTTGCAATAGAAATCTGCAATTTATGTGTTGAAGACCAGTTGGAGAGTTCTAACAGCACAGCATTTGCTGATTCTTCAAGGCTTTTCCTAGAATTACCCTGGATTAATATTGTAAGATCGTCAGCGTATGCGATTATATGAATAGCTGGAAAACTCTTAACCAACCAGGAATCAAAAACAAGATTCCAGCACAAGGGACCAAGTATTGACCCCTGTGGACATCCTCTTGTAACTCTGCGAGAGACCTCCTCCAGTCCAGATTTGACAGAAATGGTACGATCAGAAAAATAGCTCTTTAAAAGCTTATATATATTTATGGACACTTCGGCCTCCCGGAACCTCGCCAGGGCACTTTGCCACCAAAGGGTGTCAAAGGCCCCTTTGAAGTCCACAAAGAGGCCGAGCAAATACTTGGAATCTGTATCAGCCTGAATATCTAGAAGTCTAACTAATGCATCTAACTAACACCATTCCAACAACTTACAATCAGCCTTACACAATCCAGCATGTTGAACTTGGATCTCCAAAAATCTTTGACGGTGACAGGATTTTCACCAGAGGTCGCTGCAAAATAACATGCGAACAATTTCGTGGTGTAGATTTTCTTGAAATTTGTAATCACTTGATGGTCATTGGTTGAAGAACAGGAATGGCGTTGGGTTAGAAAATTTTGACTTGAACAAAGTCAAATTGGGCCTCAAGAGATTGAACAAGGTTGGGATCATGGCCTGGCACATTATCCAGCAGGAGCAGTTCCTTCACAGGAAGCCTATTTTTCTCAAGATTATTTTTCTTCACTGAAGGACAGAAAACTTCAAACTCCCATTCATTGAAGACATTTCTTGTAATCCATACCTTCTTATTACTGCACGAAACACTCCCAGCATGCGTTTGTCGACCTTTTGTTGTTTAAATACTTTCGGGGTGCTAGAGTGATACACAATCAAAGGTTTCAGCTTAAAATCTCAAGAGGCATTGGCACCCAACAGGAGAGTGAGCCTATCTTTCATAGGCTTATGCCCAGGTAAACTAGCCTTATCCTTAGCGATGTATGTTCTCCTGGGCATTCGCTTTGATGCCGATTTCGTAAATGTTAAAATCTTGCTGGGGAAGAGGCGCTTCCGTAACCAGGTGGGCAGGCGCAGCAGTGCGTAGCAGACGCTTCTTGATTAGACCCGGGTTCGATCCCGTACCCACCAAATACGGAAGATGCGGAAAGTTCAGGGAATAACCGCAGCATATCCCCAGTGAAATATGGCCTTAGTCGCTAATGCTCCTAAAAACCAAATAACAAACAAACAAACAAGCTGGGTAAGATACCCTCCTGATCAGCAAACTCTTGGAATTCAATTTTAAACGTCTCAGCTGCTTTTTTATCAGCACCGGATGCTTCTCCATGCCTTTCAACACTTTGATATTCGCTCTTTTTTTGAAGCGCTCACACCATCCTCTGCTGGCTTTAAAGTCTTCAAAGCACACAGCACTGCTACTTGTTGATGGAGCTTTAAGTTTGAAATCTATGATGGATTGTCATAGATCTGAAACAATCGTACGAGTGATGTTCCGCGCGCCACGCGTTGAACGATAGCGTTGTTGAATCATAAAAAAGACGCTAAAAGACATCAATAAAGTCCTCTGTACAGGACCTTATTGACCCTCAAGGGAGTGAGCTAACGGCAGAGGAGCTAACTAAAACTATTATATTAGGCCACCCGAATAATTAAATTCATATGCCGTGCTGTGTGTCTTATGTCTGTTAATTGCGTGAGTTCTATGGTCGATTTGCCAGTTTTGCTGGACGAAAAACCCCAGATTCTGGGGGAAAAACTTTGCTATCTATGCCTGAGCCGACTAACTCAGCCACGGAGTGAAAAAAGCCCATTAAAATTCCTCGCGTCATCGACGGGATTCGAATCCGTGCCTTTTCCACCCGGTGTGGGGAGGACGGTGACGATACCACTGTGCTACCTGGGCAGACTACGGCAGAGGAGCATAGTGCATAGTGCATAGTGTTAGGGTCGGGCGCCACCTTTGATTTCTCACATCTGCGCCATATGTACGCTGTGAAGAAATACAGAACTACTGTAAATGCCAGAAAAGTGTTGTCTGTTGAAATGACATATTGCGTTAGGTTCTGTTGGGTGTCCTGGTATTTGGCCGCGGGGCCCCTCGTGGGACCTCACGTTCACCGCACACACCGCTAGGAGGTAGCCAGGCTGCCCTTTATTCTCTGGCTGGTCTCCGCCAGGGTCGCCTGAGCGTCCTGGACGAAGATCAAGTTAAAAAAAAAAAAAAAAAAAAGAGAGAAAGAGAAGAGAAGAGAAGGCCTGGGGAACAAGAGGAAGGGGGTCTGAATGTGAGGAACAAGCTAAAGTGGACAGATAGAGAAGGCAGTCCACCCGAGTAAGGAGAAATAGGGGATGGGTAGAGGGATCAAAAGTCACAGGGGCAGGAGCCACTGTGCGAGTGCCAAAGGCCAAGCACTCTCTGGGAGTCAGCTTTTCAAGGAGTGCCAACCATGATGCCAGCATAGTATTTTAATCTTTAGTCTTACTCTTTTATCAGTTGGGAAAATACTATCCGACCCCAGTTTGTGTTTGCACTTGAAGGTCGTTGTTCTGAGCAGCTCTAAGTTCAGCAAACTTTGCCAGTCTGATGGTAAAGACAGCTTGTGCGTAACTCGTTAAGGCTTTGTATGTTGTTTCATTCTGAAGCAGGTATGTTTCATGGTTACGAGGGTTATCCTGGATTTCAGTAAAAAATTCGAGCCTACAATCATCGTAAGCAGGGCACTCATACATGAGATGCCCCCATGACTCCTCTTCGCCACAGTGGCAGAATGGATTGCTTTCAATTCCCATTGCTGTCAATTTCTGTTGAAAGGGCCCATGTCCTGTGATCAGGAATGTAACTTGCAGACCAGGTGAAAACCAGGAAGGAGACTTTGGGAAAGTCATGTCAATGTATGGGAGGAATCTTCTGGTAATTTCTCCTTTGGGCGTGGTTTCCCATGAATGCTGCCAAAGTCCTTGAAGGTGTTCGAAGATACGTTTTCTTTCTTGTTTCAGGTCATTGGTAAGCTGCAGTTGAAGATTTAACAACTGTGTCGGAATTCCCTTCTTTAATCGATGGTAAAGTCCCCTTTTAATCACCTCAAGATAGAGTGGCAAGCATCCAGTAATAACCTGTAGAGCAGGGGTGCTGACAGTGCGACATGTCCTGCAGATAGACAACAGCATGAATCTTTGTATTGAGTCAAGTTTACGCTTGTTCTTTTCCAGGATGGCCTTCGTTCTGTTAGAGTTCTGTTAAAGTTAAAGTTCTGTTAAACTGTTCAATTAAAGTTCTGTTAGCAGTTTAATTTCTGAAATAGTTTGTTTATTTAAATCCTGTAATATATTGTAAATTATAAATTTAAATTTTCTAAAGTATTTGAAAAGCTACAGCTTAATATTCAGATACCTTTGTTATCGATATTTTGGCGAGAACTTAACTTTCCTTCTGTAGATTAAATTTAACTTCTCTAGTGCTTTTGTGAACAGTTTCATATCTGTAATATTTAGGAATTTAAATTCTGTAATCTTTCTAGAGTTCAAAATTTAACTTAATAATGGTTGATATAAGATACACTTGCAAAGTCCAAGGATATCTTTACCCCAGCGGAAATTCCTACAGGCATTTCCATTGTGAGTCATGTGTTCCTCATTTGTATAGCCTGTGGCGTGTGTTCTAAGGTTGGTCTAGTGGACAAATTTGCCTCAAATGATGATTCTTTTCTTTGCACCCGATGTAAGGAGTGTACTGATCTCAAATTAGAACTTGGTGCATTACGAGAAGAATCTGAGTCACTGAAGAAACGAGTGCTTGCCCTAGAAACAAATGTAACTGGGAGCTCGTCAGGTACTCATGTAACTCATGACCTGTCAAGTGATGCACTCTGAATTAGGGAACAAGATAAGAATAGTGAAGTGGATACCGCTCTCTTTGAAGGTTATTTAGTTTTATTTAGAAGACGCTATTGTCAGGGAAACGAGTAACATTTTCTGTAATAAGGATAGGTGGACCAGAACTAGGTTGTGTTTGCCACAAGAGACAATTGATACTGTTACCAACAGGTAGTCAGATTTTAAGGGGGTAAAGAGAGCATTATTATTCACGTGAGGACTAACCATATAAAACGAACACGACCTGATTATTTGTTGGGTAAATATAAAACATGCTAAAAAAATGCCATGAGTTAGGTCAGAATGTGTATGTATTTGCAGTTCTGCTTAGACACGATAGGCGGGATTATAGGTTGAAAGCCTTGTGGATTAACTCAAGACTTGAGGGAATCTGCAAGACTCTAGTGGATAGGGGGATAAGGGGAGATTTTTATTAGTATTGCCCGCACTTGCAGTTACTAGAAATCTGTTTTGTAGAGATGGTATTCATTTGAACAAGGTGGTGCAAAGATTTTTGCCAGTGAGGATCCGTTAAGAGGTCAGGTAAAACTGCCATTAGGTACGAGAAGGGTAATCTAGATCCGCGTTTATTTGATGATATGGGTCAAAGTAATGCTTGCACTGACTCAAGAATTCTTGTTTGTTGCCGCAACAGCGGATGTTGGCAAGATGTTCTGAGAGTAGCAACGTTTCGATTGAGCGGGATGAGAAAGATAGGCTAACAAGCCTAAAGAAATCCAAGAGGTGTGTCAGGGTAGTAATCTATAGAACAGGAGTGTCAAACTCATTTTTCCGTATTAGCGTACCTCGCGCGGGCCGCACACGACCTACAAACCTTGCCAATTGCTAGGCCTAAAGGCGAATTTTAATTGCTTAGTTGTTGCTTGTTGCTGATTAGTACTCGCAGGTGAGAATCCACTAATAACTACGGTAATTGAAAGGAAATAAAAATCTGAATAAACAACAGAACGAATAATGAAAAGCAAGTTTATTCCAGATAATACATTTCAACGAGGGAATATACAAAAAATTGGGTAATCTAGGCCTTTTTGCCATACACTTGACTCCGTTTGCTTGCAACCAGCTTCACGAGATTTGGAGTCAAAGATTGAGAAGACACAACCTTCATTATGGAAGAAAAATTGGCGTCGGTTAGCATTGATCTATGGGCTGTTTTGTTAGCTTTAATACGCGAAAATAGTTGTTCACATAAATATGTGCTCCCAAGGTAACAGAATTTGTGCGGCAAACTTTCTTATCTCTGGGTAGGATCTCTTTTGCGGCGCGGGTCGTCAGTTTGACACCCCTGCTATAGAGGAATACTTAGTCTTAACTGTGTTTAAAATAATATCAGGAGTGTTGTCCACAAAATCGGTGAATTTGAACTTATAGTTAGGAAAACTAATACTGACATATAGAGCTAACAGAAATGGGGTGTCACCAGGAAACTGAGGATGACGAGATCCATATGTATAATGTATTTAGGGAAGATAGAAGGAAAAGGGGGGTAGTGGTGTCATGCTTCTTAACAAGTTTCCCATAATGTTTTATTATGGGTAACTTCAATCTGCCCCATAGTAATTGGAATGAGAGGGAAGGAAACTCTCCTTGGGGAATTTTTTTCTAAATAAACTAGATAATTGTTATTTTTGGCAGCATGTGAAAGATAATACCAAAAGTGCGAATATTTTTGACTTCATCATTACTCAAGAATTCGATGACATCACAGGGCTTAAAATATAGGAACTATTGGTGTAAGGCGCTATATGGCATCTATTAATTGGGCAGATTGCAGAGTGAGTGCGAATACACTTGTATGTACTTCGAGGGCGCTTTCGACTTCCTGTGATGGGAAAGCGCCCTCGATAGACTCGTCAAGGCCAATTGCTCCCGACAACTATTCCACGTAATTAGAAGCTACTTTCAAGACAGATATATCAGAGTCATTTCAAAACAGCAGTCTCTAAGAAAAGTTTCCAGAGGATGTCCCCAAGATTCTTTCTTGGGACCCATCATCTGGAATATAGTTCTAGACAGTTGGCGACTTAGCAGTTTTGATAAGACACACGCAATAGCATATGCCGACGATTTGACTCTCATCTTAGCAGATTCGGCAGATTGCAGAATGAGTGCGAATACACTTGAAAATTATGAAATACCCTTAAAGCAAAAATCACAGAAGCCATAATCGCATGCCAATACGAAAATATTGCATGAAAAAAACGCCGACATGGATGAATGCGATACTGGTCGGTCAAACGAGAGAAAGATATTGTTACAGAGCGATGAAAAGTATTGAAGCCTAACAGCTACAAGTTGATTTGTAATAGTAGCACAGAAAAGGTAAGAGGGTTCATATGAGAAATCACTAGATAAAAGAACAAAGAACGTGGACAAGAAAATTTTCATTTATGTGCATCATCATAACAACCATCTTCAATCCACTGCAGAATGAAGGCCTCTCCAGCAACTTTCCAGTTCCTTCTGTTTTGTGCAATGGCCATCCATTTTCTACCCACAAACTCGTGAATTTCATCTGTCCATCTCCGTTGTTGTCTTTCAGGTTTTCTTTTAGCTCCTCTTGGGTACCATTTTGTTATTTTATTAGTCCATCTGTCATCATGTTTTCGAGCTATGTGTCCTGCCCAAGACCATTTTAGGTCTTTAGTTTTGATTAGAATGTCCTTTACTTGAGTTTGCTGCCTAATCCGTGTGTTTCTCTTCTTATCTAACAGTTGATTCCCGATATAATTCGTTTCATTCTCCACTGTGTAGTTCTCAGCTTCTCTTCCATTCTTTTGGTGAGTGCCCAAGTTTCACTGCCATAAGCCATGGCGGGGAATATACATTAGTTCATTATTTTACATTTCAGACAAATTGGGATATTACTCCTCAGTATGTGACTATATTTCCCGAATGCTATTCATCCAAAATTTATTCTTCTCTTGACTTCCAGCCATTTATCATTCTTACAGCTAATGACTTGTCCCAGATAAGCATATGATTCCCTTTTCAATTACTGCTCCTTCAATCATTATATCCCTTTCTGTGGCAAACTTGCTCATCATTACTTTTGTTTTAGCCATATTCCTCTTTAGCCCAAAATCCTTACTAACTGTGCATAACTGATTAAGAGTTTCCTCTAATTCTTTGGGATCGTGGCTTATGACTACAATGTCATCCGCAAATAGTAAATGGTTTAGGTACTCTCCATTCAACTTGACTCCTTTCTGCGACCAGTCTAATCTTCTGAATGCTTCCTCAAGGGCAACTGTAAACAACTTCAGAGATATTGTGTCTCCTTCTCGAACTCCTTTCTCAATTTTATATTTGCTACTGTCTTTGTCTAGTCTAACAAAGGAGGTAGCGTTCTCATATATTTTCTTCAAAATCATAATGTATCGGGTATCTATGCCTTGTCTTTCCAGTGCCCGAAACATTGTCTTATGCTGTATGGAGTCTTTTCATAATCCACAAATGCCAGGCATAATGGTGTTTTAATTCATTTGCTTTCTCCATTAGCTGTGATATTACGTGAAGGTGATTCATAGTTGAGAATCCTGTCGTAAAGCCAGCTTGCTCTTTCGGTTGATTCTCACCAAGTATTCTTTCTAATCTGTTAGTAATGACCCCTGTGAACAACTTGTAGATGTGGGATAACAAGCTAATTGGTCTATAATTTCCAATTTCTGATTTATCTCCGTTGTTATGCAGCAAACCTATGATTGCATTATTCCACTCCTTAGGCGTCACGCCTTTTGTAATGAATTTTGTGAAGAGGCTTGTCAGATTTTGTGTTATGTCTCTTCCTCACAATTTTAACAACTCTACAGTAACTTCATCTTCCCCTGGGACTTTCTGATTCTTCATTTTCTTCAACGCACGTTCTACCTCATCAGGAAGGATATCGGGTATGTCGTATGTGTTACTAATTTGCGATCCAGCTTCCCCACTGCTGGCATCATTCCCTCGCTCCTTGTATAATTCTCTACAGTAGTGTTCTGCTATTTGAATTATGCCTTTTCTGCTATTTATAAGTACAACATCGCTATTCTTCAGTTTCAGTATCATTTGTCTTTCTGTATTATTGCTCATAGTTGCCTATTTAAGTCCTTTATTTTCCCTTAATGCTTGTTCTACTTTTCTTGTGTTTAATCTTCATATGTCCTCTCTGAATCTCTTTCTAATCGCTTTGCATAACTAAGTATACTCAATTTTCTCCTTGTCGGTGTTTACCTTACTCTTCATTTGTGTCTTCGGTTCATCATGACAAGTGTTTCTTGACTATTTTTTTCTTCTTGGATTTCTTTTTACCTATAAGTTTCTTGAGCTTTATCACTTTCAGAAAGTTGTAATATTTCTCGTCGATATCTTGGTCCTGAGCAGTCTGCAGAAGCTCAAACTTGTTCTTAAGTTCCAGTACATACTGCTTTTTTCTCCTCTTCTGTTGTCTCAAAGACCTTTGTATTATTTACGTATTTATCTGATTATAAGGCAGGAAAAAGTGAATAAGATCGGACTCTTGTGTACCGGGTATAGAAAAGTGTCAGACAATCCAGCTGATGTTATGGATGAATTTCAAAAGTACTTTCCACATGTCTTTACGTTTCATGCTGAGATGAGATTGAAGCATTTGAAATTAACGATTTCGAAATTACAGATGACTGTTTATTAGAAACACTTTCGAGCATAAAAGCATGTAAGGCTCCTGGAGTTGATGGCATATATCCAGTAATTTTGAGGGAGGCTGCCAGGGAGTGTATTGAACCGTATGATATTAATTATGACGGCATTTTGGAACTCGGGAGAGTTTCCTTTCGATTGGAGAAGTGCCAATGTATAATCAATATATTGTATAAAGGAAGTTATAAGAAGGAATTTGTTAACTACAGACCGGTTAGTCTGACGTTGCGGTAGGGGAAAATTTGAGAAACATTAAGAGTGCAATCCACGGACATTTAGATAGACATGGCGTTCTGAAGTACACACAATATAGTTTTGTTAAGGGAAAATCATGTTTAACTAACTTGGTATGCTATTATGACACAGTTTCTCATGAGCTGGATATATGAGTTGGATTTTGACGAAGTTTATTTTGATTTTTACAAGACATTTGACTCAGTCCTTCATGAGAAGTTATTGTAAGCTGGTACATGTTGGGATTACTGGAAACATTCTTAAGATGGATTGCTGGGTGGCTGCAGGGCAGAAGGCAGAGGGTTGTGATTAATAGATATTCTTAAGATCGGTGTAAAATCAGAAGCGGGTTCCCCCCCCCCCCCAGGGATCAGTTCTTGTACCACTGTTATTTCTTATTTTCATAAATCACATCGGTGATGGGAAAGAAGACGTGATGTCACGATTTGCGGACGATGTAAAGATTGGCAGAGTATATAATGATCAGTATACCAAGCAGCGCTACTTCAGGATGATTTTAACAGGCTGCAAAATTGGTCCGAAAAGTGGCAGCTGTGTTCAAGTGCAACAAAATGCAAGGTACTTGGGGATCAGCAACGCCAAAATAAATTATATACTAGGTGGGGTTGAATTAAAAACAGAGGAAGAAAAGGATCTGGGAGTTATAATATGGGCAGATAAGTTTCCTGAGCAGTGTTCAGACAGCCAGGTAAGCTCGTGTTGCCCTATTGATGGTTTATCGAACCACTGCATAAGGCAATTCTAAGACCACATTTGGAATACTGTGTTCAAGTACAGAGATCGTATCTGAAAAAAAAAAAAAAAGACAGAGCTTCGTGAAAGGTCCAAAAGACGGCAACTCGCATGGTGAGATCGGCAAAAGGGTGACCATACGATTTCCTCGTACGGTTACACTTCCGATTATGTGGGCTACAAAGCTTGGCAACTAGGCACCTCAGTGTAAATCTGATTAAGGTTTATAAGGCTCTGAGAGGGATTAGGATTAGTAAAATGAGTGAAGGCTGAATTTTTACTGTTATAGAGAATTCTAGAATTGGGAGACATCAATTCAAATTACAAGGGTTTAAACTGGACTGTAGGAAGTTTTCTGTTAGTCAGCGAGTCGTTGATTGCTCGAACAGATTGCCTTCGCAGGTAGTTGAGGCTGACAGTTAGAATAAATTCAAAGGTCAACTGAATAGTTACCTATATGAGCGGGGAAGTAAATAATTTGTATTTTCTTATCCACTCCTGTTTTTTTGTTTTTAGTTTTTTTTTTTTCGGCCAGTGCAGCAAAAGCCTGTGGCTTCCTTACACTACATGGCTATTACTACTGTGTTACAATTACTTTTATTAATGAGTATTGTAATCTATTAAGAAAAAACGAAATACTGGGACTGTTCAATTAGATATTAAAAAAATACAGGTGCCTCGCTACCGTCTTTTCTACAAATGGCGCTGCCACCACTGCCTGGCTTGGCTTATCAATTAAATTTCTTGAATGTATTGTGTGCGAATATTAAAATAAATTTTAAATTTTAAAATAATGTATAAGCTCACAAAATTATTATCTGATAATAATATTATCAGATAACATAAAAAAATCTCTATTTAAAAATGCTTTGGGAAAAGGCTCAAGTCTCAATATTTTATTTTTCCAAATGTCTCGATACGCTAGGAAAATAATGAAAATTATTATTTGATCGATGTGAACTTATGGGGGATTTTTTCTTTTCTGAAAACGAATACAGTACTCCACAATATATCTAAGGTAACACCTTCTTTTAAAATGCATTGTGCAGTAAAAAGTGTGTGGGCTTTGCGAGTAGTTTCGCTTGATCGGATAGCAGTTGCTTTTGCACCTGTATTTCAAGCTAAGCAGTAATCAAAAATAAACAAAAATTTAGGCTGAAGCACAGACGCTGAAAAAACAGCTCAGTTGGGCGTACTCTTTTCAGGAGACTGACTCCGATGACAATGAAACCGTTACAGATGTCTGTTTTGTCTGAAGCTTCTTCCATCATAATTGAAACAAGTTTAAAAGCATTGTAAATCAGCAACTTCTTTCATTAATAACTTATGTAGTTTTGATATGACTGACATTCAGGACAATTTGACTGCTATCAGAAATGCAGCTAATTTCACAGCGGTTTAGAACTATCACTTTGTTACATAACAGTAACATTTTACATGTGAAAAGTGCAACTCAGATCATGATGCTGTGATGAAAACCGTGACCTCCATTACAACAACGATTACTTCGAATTAGAAGACTTAAATCAATGAAAGGAAATTGACTGTTCATATGGCAAACCTGCAGAACCTGACAATCAGATTCGTTAGTTGAGTGGTTGGGAAAGAATTTCAATCTTGTAGACAAGTTTTGTTATAACACATTGCAAAAAGAAATACATATTAATAGAAGGCAATTTAAACATTTTTATGTTAAGATAAGCGATACTAAGCAATATTTTTAAAAGTAAAACAATTGGATCTTTACCTTTCTGGGATCCCTTGAGCTGCAACTATCGACACGAGTTGTCTTGGAGGCGATTTTTAACCGTTATAATTTAATTAAAAAAATTAAGATAACTATAAAAATAAAAATAAACACAGCAAAATACTCAGAACTATGAGATTTTATAGCTCAATAGGCCTTCTGACAGAAGTGTAATCTAGGCCACACTTTGAGTACTGTATACAGGTCTGGAGGCCTCATTTTAAGAAGGATGTAGAGCTGTTGGAACGAGTACAGCGAAGGGCAACAAGGTTAGTGAATGGAACAAAGGGTTGCTCTTAAGAAGAAAGGCTTAAGTTTTGCAAATTAAAGTATCTAGAGACTAGGCACCTGCGAGGTGATCTGATTGAGGTGTATAAAGTCTTGAATGGTTTGAGCATGCTCAATGCCAATGGGATTCTTCCTCTTGCTCAGAATAATCACCTGAGAGAGCATAAATTCAAATTGAGGAAAGACAGATATAGGATAGATGTGCGGAAATTTGCCTTTAGCCAGCGGGTAGTTGGTTGGTGGAACAGACTTCCATCACTTGTTGTTGAAGTTGATAGCCTAAACAAATTTAAGGCTGAGCTGGACAGGTATTTGGAACGAACGGAGGGGTGAAATGGGAGTGTTTTTTTTTTTTTTTTTTTTGGCTGATGCTGAATAAGCTTGCTTTCTTGCATCATATGCCTTTACTAATACTAATGCTAAAATGAGGTCTCCAGACCTGTACACAGTACTCTAAGTGTGGCCTGACCATTGCCTTGTATAACGAGATAATCACCTCCTTGTCCCTGCTAGCAAAATTCTTATATATCATTGATAAGACTCCATGACTTGCCCTGGCAACCCGTCTACACTGTTTAGCGAACTTCATATTTGACTGCACAATTACCCCAGGTCGTATTCACTTTCCACTTCCCTGAGTGAGTTACCACACAGTTGGTACATTTCTCTTGCCACTTATATGCAATACTTTGCACTTGTCAATGTTATACTTCAGTTGCCACTTCTCAGCCCATTTTCCCAACTTATCTAGCTCCATTTGGAGTAGCATACTGATTTTTACTGTCGTTAACAACCCTGCCAACCTTTGTATCATCTGCAAAGTTAGACATTAAATCTGATATACCTTCATCAATATTATTGATAAATATACAAAATAACAATGGGCCCAACACTGAACCCTGGGGAACTCCACTAATAACATTTATCCACAAAGAGCAGTGTCCATTGATTATCACTCTCTCTGTCGTCTCCCACTCAACCATCCCTTTGTCCTTTGTAGCAACTTTCCCTTAATGCCATACCTCTCCAATTTGTACAGCAGTCTTCCATGTGCAACAGTATCAAAAGCTTTCCTGAAATCCAAGTATACGATATCAAAATTATTTTTGACATTCAGTTCCTTTGTGACTACATCATAGTATCCAATCAAATTGGTCAGACAAGACCTCCCTTTAACAAACCCATGGTGTGTCTTAATTATTACTGCAGTCTTGTCTAGATTATCTTGCATTGCTTCTTTAACCAGTGATTCCATTATTTTCCCCGGAACACAAGTTAAAGTAACAGGTGTGTAGTTACTTGTGTCACCTTTTGAACCCCCTTTGTGAATTGGTGATACATTTGCACACCTCCAGTCCATGGGGACCTCCCCTGAGTCCAAGGAAGCTCTCATAATTATGGCTACGGGTTTGCTTACTATTAAGATGCATACATAGTAATTAAGTAAATTTATAGCAAAGTTTTCGAATATGGAACAAATTAACAAAAGCTATAGCTAATTTTCTCAATTAATATATACAACAGCGTGTTTAACCTTCCGATTACAAAATAGTTTACGTGCAATGATTGAGCAATTCGAAAGATATAGCCAGTTCATATTTCTTAAATATGTAGATAAGCTTGTTTTTTGTAGATTATTTCCCAATATGCAGATAACCTTATTATTCTTTATGAATCTGTTGTAATTTGTATGTATGTCTATACTCCAGTGGGTGAAAGTAATAGATTAAAACCCGTCGAAATGCAGTATTAGAGAGAGAGAGAGACTGCGGCCACAATAACATCCTTACAGATCTTGTCCTGACAGTACCTTTCGGGGTCGATTTTACATTTTGCAAGTGTGTAATCGTTCTTTCCATTCCCTATGCGAACTACAGAGTATTTTACTTTTAGCTCTTCAGAAATAGAAAGGTTTTTTTTTATCTATATTCAGTGTAATATCATGGTTTGCGCCTTCATGTAATTTAATCTTTTCACTCTTCGCTTCACCAAGAGATCTTTCCACTCGAACTATGTTACTATTTCTTCTTCTATCACTGCTGAAGAACAAACAGAAAAAAGTATCTTTTTCCAGCCAAGTTTTACATATCCTAAATTATATTATTTTTTCCACTGTTTTGCCACACACGTTGACACCTTCATCTATAATTATCATCTGCTCATCGTGGACTAATGTTATTAGTGGAGTCCCTCAGGGCTCAGTGTTGGGTCCATTATTGTTTTCTGTATTTATAAATGATATTGATGATGGTATATCAAGCTTAATGTCCAAGTTTGCAGACGATACAAAGGTTGGCAGGGTTGTCAAGGACACTACTGACACTATGCTGCTGCAACAGGATCTGGAAAGGTTGAGCAGATGGGCTGAGAGGTGGCAAATGAAGTTTAACATTGACAAATGTAAAGTACTACACATGGGAAACAGCAACCCCAGAGCAACGTATCAACTCTGTGGTACTACACTGACAGTGGTAGAGAATGAAAGGGACTTGGGGGTGGTTGTGCAGGCAGATATGAAGTTCTCTGAGCAGTGCAGACGTGCTGCAAGAGTAGCTCATGGAGTATTGTCAATGATATACAGCAATTTTTCCAGTAGGGATAAGGAGGTGATTATTCCCTTGTATAAGGCAATGGTCAGGCCACACCTAGAGTACTGTATACAGGTCTGGAGGCCTCATTTCAAGAAGGATGCAGAGCTGCTGGAACGAGTACAGAGAAGGGCAACAAAATTAGTGAATGGAACAAAGGGGTGCTCTTACGAAGAAAGGCTTAAGTTTTGCAAATTACAGTGTCTGGAGACTAGGCATCAGCGAGGTGATCTGATAGAGGTGTATAAGGCTTTGAATGGTTTGAGCATGCTCAATGCTGATGGGATTCTTCCTCTAGCTCAGAATAATCACCTGAGAGGGCATAAATTCAAATTGAGAAAAGACAGATGTAGGATAGACGTGCGGAAATTTGCCTTTAGCCAGCGGGTGGTTGGTTGGTGGAACAGACTTCCATCCCTTGTAGTGGAGGTTGATAGCCTAAATAAGTTTAAGGCTCAGCTGGACAGGTATTTTGAACGAACAGAGGGGTGAAGTGGAAGTGGTTTTTTTTTTTTTTTTTTTTTTGGCTGATGCTGCATAAGCTTGCTTTCTTGCATCAAATGCCTCTATTAATGCTAATGCTAATGCTAATGCTAATTACGTCTAAATCAACTTTCTATTGAATTGTGTAAAGGTTAAAAAAGCGAAATTAACACTTATATATTAAAACTCTTTGAGAAAGCTATATTAAATATCTTCAACCACTGTTTTGAACACAGACCAAGTTATCTTCAATCAACTTTGAAAGGGAGATCAGCTGTCACTGACTTTATGATGACCATGGGACGTGTAAACAGTGGGGATTAGTTAGATGTCGTCTTTCTTGTCAGCTAAGCTGTATACGATAGGCTCTCGGTTAATGGCCTTCTCAAAATTCTCTAGAACCATTTACACATAACTGCTACGCTTCTCAACTTCCTCAGGAAATTATTGACCAACAGACAAATTTAAATTATAAATGGCGAGACCTCCTACAATATTGCCATAAACAAGGATGTTTCTCAAACGTATACTGACCTCATTTTCCTTCGCTACCACCTTCGAGGGATATTTCACTGCAAATATCGGCTCTAATCAAGTTCTTCAAAACTGTCGGATTGTTCCTAAACCCAGAAAAGGCAGAAAATATCACATTCACAAAGAGAAAAATTCTTCAAACCAGTTTTTTGTGAAAACGTCAACATCAGAAGAGTCCAGAAGCATCTTGATGCTGACATAATTTGCAATTTACAATTCTAACCACACAGACAATACGCCTGATAATTTTCTCACAAACAACCCTTCTAAGTACACGGTCGAGGTGAGTGGCCCTCTAGGCATCTCAGATCACAATTTGGTGATGGTCTCCTCCAATGCAGCCTTTGTCACATGGCCACTCCCAAACTCGTGTTCTTTGGCATTACAAGAATGCAAAATGGGACGATCTGCAAGATTTGTTTTCTTCTTTTCCATGGTTGGATTACTCTTTCAAAACTTCCGATGTCAACGTTTGCTCAGATCGTGTCAGTGAAATTATTCTTGTAGGGATGGAATCCTCTATTTCACACTCCGCCTTAAAATCTTGTCCTTTATCTAAACCTTGGTTTTCCAATCTATGTGCCAAGGCTTCAAGAGAAGACCATTGCATATCGTAATTGACTTGTTTCCAAATTTTCAGTTTAATTTTCTGCCTACACCAAAGCTTGCAACAATCGTAAAGCAGTCATTAATCATTCCAAACTAGATTTCGAACAGGCTAAGCGTAGAGAACTTGTTTCTTGTCCAAATGTTAGCCGAGCATTCTGGTCTCTTGCCAAAGCTACTGGCTGCAAGTTTTGCCCATCTGTACTCCAAAATCTGACACCTCTGTCAAAATCTGATTGTTATGTTGCCACCTCAGCTAAAGATAAAAATAAAGCTAAAGATAAAGCTGGCCTTCTTGCATCCTACTTTTCTTCTGACTCATGTATTGATGATCTTGGTAAACCATTTCCCATCAATCTCAGTCCGCACTATTCAATGCCTCCTGTGGTCTTCCGTGAAAAGAATGTCAGAAGGATTTTGCTTAATCTTGATGCTCCAAAAGAAAGCTCCAAATCCTGATAGTATTTCTCCACTTGTTCTCAACAACCTGTGCCCTTCAACTTACTCCTGTTCTGTGTCGCCTTTTTCACTTTCTTATTCCAAAGGTGTTTTTCCTTTTGTTTGGAAATTCGCTCATATCCAGCCAGTTCTTAAATATGATGGCAAATCCCTCCCATCCAATTATCGTCCCATTACATTTACTTCTACCCTTTCTAAAGTAATGGAGAAATTAATTATCCGCTAACTCTTAAACTATCTAGAAACCTTCCATCTGATCAACGATTGCCAGTATTGATTCCGTCAGTATCGATCCACTGGGGATATTCTGGCTTATGTTACCCATTCAATTCAATGAAAAGATTTGGTGAAACTCAAGCAGTTTGCTCTTGACATTTCAAAGGCTCTTGATCGTGTTTGGTATAAAGTCTCTCTAAACAAGCTTCCATATATGGTTTGCCAACTTTTTTTGTAATTGGATATCCAGTTTTCTCTCTGACTGCTCACTGCAGGTGATCGAAGATAGCTCTCTGTCTTCTAACTTCTCCACTAATGCTGGTATTCCCCAAGGTTCAGTTCTTTCTCCCACTCTTTTCTTCTTGTATATTAATTACCTATTGACAGGAAATCATATGCATAGTTTTATTGATGATAGCACATTACATTCCATTTTCCATTTTGAGAAACTTTGCCCTGCTCAAACAGCTTATGCGTCTCGAATAACCACTACCAATTCCTTAAATTTTGATCTCCAGTTGGGGGCATAGATATCTTAGTTGATTTCAGTCCTCCTAAAATTCAGTCCTAAGTTTTAGAATGATTGAATCGCAAAAAGGATGCTTCTGCTCCTATACTTATCTTCGATGACATTCCGATTTCCAGGCAAGATCATATATCTCTATTGGGGATTACCCTGACTTCTAATCTGTCTTGGCATAAATACATTGCAAATATTGCTTCCTTTGCATCTATAAAACTGGGTTTTGGTTTTCTCTTTCATTCTCGGCGTTACTTTTCTCCCAAACAGCTTCACTCTGTATAAATCGCAAATCTGCCCCACCATGCAATATTGTTCCCACATCTGGGGCAGTGCCCCCACAACCTCTCTCAGGCTTCTACACTGGTGTGCAAAACTTAAGAACCAACACTTAAGGTTACAACCACAAAATCTTTACTTAAGGTACTCTTTACTGATGAGAGTAGATTCAGTCTCAGCAGCGATTCTGGATGTCAGCTTATCTGACGAGATGTTGGCCGTGTACCAGCTGACCCGCAAACATCACTGAAAGGGACCGATATGGCGGTCGAGGTGTTCTCGTCTGGGAAGGCATTATCTTGGATTGACGTACACAACTCCAGATACTGGAAGACGGTACTGTAACTGGTGCACGCTACTGTATGCTTACTTTTGCTACCACACACGGCTCAACACACTAAGATAACCATCTAGAAAAGGCACTGGGGAGTGATTGAGCAGCCCCGTTCAGGTTCCACTTGTCACCTTGCGATTTTTATATATTTGGAAGACTAAAGAATAATCTGTTAGGCTGTCGATTCCACATGGACGTTGATGAAGCGAAACGAGCCATCATATAGTACAGACAGCAGCAAACAAAATACTTTTATAAGAAGGATTTTAAATTTTTTGGTGTACAATAAGCTCTACGATAATTTGACATAAATGGCAAATTATTGTAGAGCTTATTTTTAAAAATTAATTATTGGTTATAGGTTAAAAAAATTAATCTTCGTTTTCATTTGATTCGGCATCGTACTTTATACGTACGATGGCGAATCAAATCCCATTTATTATCCAAAACAAATTCACCACTTCAACACAAGAAGAACGATCAAGGACGCAACTGCTGTCATCCTTGAGAAACGAAGAGAACAAATTTGAGTTCAGCAAACTGACAGAAATGCAGTACCAATGCGACTGATTAGCCATTCGGCACAACTGTCACAGTCCAGTTCTTTCCCGATACTTCGCATTTTTTGGTTAGTTGACATGTGCCATTTAGTTTCGGGGTGTGAAAAGTATTCTTGTTCATGTGTTTTGCTACGTAATGTTTTACTGACTTCTTTTGTTTTTTAATTCGTTCTTTATGCCTTTGTTGAGAAACATCCAACTCCTCTGGTATGTGACGAATCCACCCCTCAGTTGATAAACGATGTCAACAAAGGTGGAAAAACCCAGCAGGTTTCTGGAAATTCCAACTAATTGGGCGATATCACTTGCACCTTCTCTTGGTTGTTATGGCAGCCTATAATTTACTGAATTATCGAAGCTTTCCAGGGAATCGCTGTCCCCAGTCTCCCCCACACCTTCGACAACAAGAACAAGCAAGAAGGAATCCTAGTAGATGATACAGCATCACCGTTCTTATTGACACTGTTATCCAATAACCCAACTTTTAAATGATCAGACTCGTAAAGTACTGTTAAAATAATATTCAGTTGTAATTTAATCATAATAGGATGTTATAAAATAAAGAAATTATTATTCATTTGATTGAACACATAACCGGAATAAAATCTCGGGAACTTGTTTAAAATTCTAGATAACTTTTGAATTAGTATTAATATTGGCAAAATGATGCAAAGAAGCAAAGTTTATATATCACTGACGTGTTGTCTGAGAAAGAGTGAAGATGCATTTAGTTTACTCAGTCCTTTTAAAGCCTTAAACACTTCAATTAGTTCACATTGCAGATGTCTAGTTTCTATACACTGCAATTTACAGAACACCAGTTGAACACTTGACTTTGTGGTATTCTGAATATTAAAGGTTCCACACATTTTGGCTAAATGGTAATTTGCGACTGCATAATAATGATCTGTCTCAAATATACTGTACTAGTCGCGTATTAGAGTGATATTTATTTTTCAAACCTTTTAAAAATTAAAGCGCATCGATGGTCTGGGAAAAAAAAAGAAAAGGGAAATTTAAAAAATGGTGGATTCAAAGAAAGATCATACGGAGAATAGTTGGTGATGCATGTCATTGCATTCCAGGTCTCTACATCTAGGTCTAGAGGTTCCAGGGAATTTCTGTTAATTGGCATTCATGAAGCGTAAAAGACCAAGATATTTAGATATAAAGGAGATAAAAAAAAGCCTGTCGATTTTTGTAAGAAACATAACACTTTCTTGGAAAAACTGGTTAGAATAAATAAATCTCGCAATCATTTGATGCCGTTTTCGACAATGTTCGAGCAGGGAACGAAATAAGGATAAAAATCACTGCCCCACCCCTTTCAGTAAGCAATTGTTCTTGTTCTCTAAGTGTATTTCGAAGAATTCTGACATTGATTGATTATAGGTAATACCCAAAGACCATTAATATGCAGTAAATATAAAATTCGTGGTAACTCAATTTCTTTTTAAATAATAAAACTACAACAGGTAAGCATCTAGGTAACTAAGACTGTGGATTTTGTAAATTGCCTATACGAATTGTAAATTGAAAATCAATTGTTATTTCTCCGCTATTCAACCGGGATAGAACCGAACCCCAGACCATTAATGGGGAGTAATAACTTCGCAACCGTTTATGCACTCACTGGGGAAAAAATTAGAAACCTTTATTCATTAATCTAGTAGGGCATCCTAGAATTACAGCCCGTGGTGCTATGGATTCCACTAAGTGTCTGAGGGAGACTTGCTCCAGATTTAACCATTCTTCCATCAGGATTTTTTTCAGCTGCTGTATTGTGCTCGGTGGGAAACTGCGAAGTCGAACTGCCCTTTTCCAAATATCCCAGGCATTCTCAAATGGATTTAGATCTGGAGAATTAGGCAGCCAGATTAAATATTGTAAATCTTAGAAATATTCCTGGAACCATTTAGGTACAATTTTTGCACGGTGGATAGTTGCTTATCGTCTTGAAAGAACCATCCATCGCCATCCAGGTAAAAATGAAGGAAGCATTGCAGAGTGAAGTTACGGACAAAGTCTGTACTCTCAGAACATACGCTACATCATGATACCACTCTCAGCCTCTTGCTAGTAAATGACACGAGATAGTCTGGATGCATGGCTTCGTGAGGTTTATGTCACACTTTAACCCTACCATTGGTGCAAAAAAGCGTAACTCAAGACTTGTCAGACCACATAATATTTTTCCGTTATACCACAGTCTTGGCGTTGGCATCAGTCCTCCTGTAGAATTTTTCGACTTCTTTCGTATAGGCACAGGACTACAAATCTCAGATCTAAATCCCGCCTGCAGTTCGATTAGAAATTGGTCTTCCTTTCAACTGCATATTGGACCTTCTATTCTCGCGCACGGTCAGTTCGCTTTAAATTCCTGCGTTCTTGTTCTTGAAGCACCCAGAGTTTGTGCAGCATTGCTTCGTTTTCAGAGCTGCAATTTCCTCTCGTCTTCCCCTCGTTATATACTTTTGAGATGGTTGCTTTCGACTAACCAGTGATCTCCTTTGATTTCTTGATTGTGGCTCCCGCTGAACGTACTCCAAAGAATAACACCTTTCCAGAAATCGGAATGACCCACTTCCCCATGACTGGAAAACGTAGAGTATTTATCTGATGAGAATAAAGAAACTTATGACCACACCATACGACAATTTGTATTCCCATGCCGTACGTTTAATTACCTGTTGACGACAATTGCAAAAGTTTTCTAATTTTTTGGCCAGTGAATGTGATTATATATTTATAAAAGACTAATGATTATTAACCAGTATTCAAAATTTCAAGTGACGAGAGAAGTAGCGAGGAAATTAGAACTAGAATTTCAATGAGTAAGGTAGCATCCAACACGAGGAAACAGTTATTTAAAGGAAGAATGTATATCGAGTTAAGGAAAAGATTGGGTAATTTTTTACTGGAGCGTCTCAACTCCATGCTTTATGGAGTTGAGACATGGACACTAAAGGAGGGTATTAGAAGAATTAACGCTTTTGAAATGGGAGGTATGGAGGAAACCTAAAAGGGTGAAATGGGCATCTAGAGTTATAAATGAAAAAATATTGAAGTGAGTAAAAGAAAACAGATGAGAAATGTCATACGAAAATGAACTAAAAATTGAATTTAATATCATTGAAGGAGGAGAGTTTATTAAGGGAAGTAATTGAATGGAAGGAATCGAGAGAAAAAAGCTTTACAGTTTTGGGTGATCTGATAGTTGCTGATGGCTATCATGAATTGAATAAGAGGGCAAGAAGACACGTAGATGTAATTGAGTTTTAACTGACATGGATCTGATGAAATATGGCAGAGGATGTAGTAATAACGATTCTACTTTCCCCAGTAGAATTTCCAGCTGGTAGAGCTAAACAAGACTGTTAATTTTTATCCGAATTTTATATAGGGACAAGCGCATTTGCTGCTTCGATTGTCCAATAACTAAAGTGGAGACATAAAACAAGATATCAGTTATCATTGGCCCATCCCGGCAGTCAGGAATGAAATTTCGAAACGAAAAACAAAGCATAAGTATGTAAAGTAAAACTATTTAGATGCTACTGAGTTAATGGGCATCATACACACCTTTAATTTATTGTCTAATGTTAATTTTTAGCGAGTTCGTTAACCAAACATACATTATTCATTAATAGCTTTCTGGATATTTATGTGTAAACCTACGCATTAGTATTCAATCCATAAATATTTATTAACTATTAAACTATTTGATATGTTTGAGATGTAGCTCAAAGACCATCCTATCAAATAAACGAATTTTAACGAACCTGCCATTATAACTACAGTAGTAATGTCGTGTAACGTGACAAGCCCTGCAGAAAAAAATATTTATTGCTCACCTAAGTCACTGATCTGGAATTAGTGCTTGTTCTTATCGTACCTTCTTCATAGTGCCTTTAGTCTTGTATGTGCCGCTTTTTTTCCTTTTTTTTCGCCGGTTGATATCGTTGTTTACTTTGTAAACTGAGATGGTAGGCTATATCTTTTAAGTTATTTTTTTTTTATGAAAACCCCAAACACGAAAGGTATCAAAACCTATAGTACCGTGCATGGGTTTGAAGGAGAAGTATGGGGGGAGGGGGTGCCGGAAACTTTGCTCTAGAGACTAAACATGGGTTTCACCACTTCAAGCCTCCAATAAGCAAAGTGGTGGTATTTCACCGGTTGATGAAAGTCATCTACCACCTACAAATCTACCACCTATTCTTTGTGTACAGCCAAATAGAGTTCGTCGCATAATGAAACATTGCTTTTAATCACAGTGGTATGTTTTTCGCCATTCAAAAAGCTTCTCAAAGATCTCGCATCAATGGGCAATGGGTACTATCAGGAAAAATCCGCCAGAATTTGTGTCCTTGAATAAATCAGCTAACCCTAGTGAATTTCAAAAACCTTCGAAAAAAAAAGGATATGAATGATTTCACGCTAATAATATTCATTACACGTACAGGAAGAACTAATAGCAATTTATTATTTTTTATTTCACTGCAATACGTTGATGTCAAAGAATTTTTCGTAAACAAATATTGGTTTATTTTATTGTGTTGGAAAACTGCCGAAGTGTCCTAATCTAACCAATTACTAGTAGCGTAACTAGGGTTGACAGCGCCCAGGGCAAATAAAAAATGGCGCCCATTAAAATCTGTTCTTTTGGAATTTTTGCATTTTTTAACCATAAAAAGGCGCCCCCCCAAATTTGGCGCCCAGGGAATGTGCCCCACCTGCCTTACCATAGTTACATCATTAGCCTCCAAGAACTTAAATTTAATAGAGATTAATTGTCGCATTTTTTCCATCTTGTTACCCGCATTTTTCTGAAATTTTAAGCATAATTAATGAACTTTCTTTTTTTTAGTACAACTAATGAGTATTCTTAATGGACAAAAAACAATATTTACAAAATTTTCAATTTAATTATTTACAAATAATGATTTTCAAATTTAGACGCTATTATACAATGGCGTCAAATATAATATCAAACGAATCATTGTAACTGCATACTTGATTCAAGCGAAATTTAAAAATCAAATTAATAAATAAAAAAAATAAATTAATTAAAACGTAGAGAATAGAATAGATAATCAGAGGCGTACACTTACACAGACAAATACAGAGGAACAGTCTCCTGCTTAGAAAATGACACAACTGCCGCCGAAAACAAGAAAGGAACACCCATTCCACTGTACTCAGTCCAACAGATGAAAACAAGAAAGGAACACACACTCTCCACTGAACCCAGTCCAACGGATGAAAAACAAGAAAGGAACACCCCATTCCACTGTACCCAGTCCAACGGGTGAATACAGGCACCCACTTAAGAAGTAAAACACGGGCAAGTTTAGGAGAACTACAGTGACCACTTCTTCAAGGAGGCATCGGCCCTATGAAAATTCCAAAACATTCGCATTTTTGTCATGGCCTACTAACAACAAAAGAACCATGTATGCATTTATGTGAGTGATAAGACAGACAATGGAAAATAAGATTTAAATATGATTAGTCCATTTACTTAAAGTAAGTCAAACAAAATGAAACGGCAAATGTAAATTTTCATATGGACCAAAGTCAATCGACAGGACAAAACCAAAATGCACATAAGCAACAAATATGTTACATTTTTGGTCTTTTTTAAATTATAATTAAAAGTAAAGAAATAAAATTAATAAGTGTTGCAATCTAATAGTAAAAAGGTCAAGCATTAGTACAAAGGTCCAAGAAACATTCAAAAAACCGAATACTTTTTTAAATATTAATGCTAAAATCTGGGCTTCTCGGGATAGACTTACATTTGATAGCATTCATGTTACAAAACGGGGCGATACTACTGCCGAGTTACGATTTGGAAAATAGGCAAAATACATTATAGAACTGCTGAGATATCGAAACAAAGTTTGGTCCAGGCATTAGGTGGGGGCTTTCGGTGGCGGAAATATGAATGGCATCAATGGGATATTTTCATGTAGAAGGACGATGGCAAAATGAAAATAGCATTATCGATTTATTTTCATGCAATGGGGAGGGCTACATTTGTTTCTTTGGATTCGGACACAATAGTTTTGACACTGCCCGGTTTCCAGTGCATTGCAACGCACTTTCCAAGGTGATAAAATTGTATAACTCATACCTTTACATTCTATGATATGCATAACCTAACCAATCAGAGCCTAGCACTTCCAATATTAGGATATTATCCGTAAATATAGCTTTTCTGTCACTAAGGAGCTTTACGTGATATAAAGCATTTCAACATGGTTGATAAAGATAGCATGACTCTTGGAAAGACTTCTACATCATTTTATTTGTGCGTTTTCTCGCTTTTACCACATATTTATCTATGTTTTTAAAAGTATTTTAATGTATATTTCCATACCCCAAAGGCTCACATCTGGTGAGTATGGGCTTGGCACACCCAGGTTCCTGAGCTTGATATCGTCATTCTTCTCTTTCTTGGTGATTCACTTCTACTTATGACTCTCATTCTCTCTCTCTCTCTCTCTCTCTCTCTCTCTCTCTCTCTCTCTCTCTCTCTCTCTCTCTCTCTCTCTCAGGGTAACTCAAATTTTTTTTTTTTTTTTGGTTGGTGCAGCATAAGCCTCAGGCTTCTAAGATCCAAATATATAATATCAAAGTTATTCCCTGCATCCAGATTTTTTGTGACTGCATCATAGTATCCAATCTAATTGGTCAGGCAAGAATTTCCCTTAACAAAACCGAGCTATAACTGAAGTCTTGTCTAGATGATCCTGCAGTGCTTCTTTAACCAGTGCCTCCATTAATTTTCCTGGAACAGAAGTTAACCTCTCAGGTCTATAATTATTTGTGTCAGCCTTTGATCCTCCTTTGTGAATTGGAGTCACATTTGTACATCTCCAGTCTATGAGTAACTCCCCTGAGTCCAAGGACGCTCTCATAATTATGGCTAAGGGTTTGCTTACATCCTTTGCTGCCTCCTTTAATATAACTGGAGAGAACCCATCCACCCCAGGTGCCTTTCTTGTGTTTATCTTCAACAATTTCTCCTCCACTTTACTCTCAGTTATTACAAGATTATCTAGCTTACTGCCAGACTTGAATACACCTCTGGCATTCCCCTAGCTGAATAACTCCTCATGTGTGAATGTCGATGCAAATTTTTCATTTAGTTTGTTAGCTACCTGAGCAGGATCATCAACAGTTGAACCACCGATATCAAGTGGACCAATCTGATTCATCCCCTTCCTTCTAGAGTTTACATAAGTAAAGAACATCTTTGCTGTTTTATTTTGCATCCCTTGCCAAAGATTTCTCGTAATCTGCCTTCGCCTGTTTAACCTCCTTTGTAACTTGGTTACAGATCAACTTGTATCTATCATAGGCTTCTGTGTCACGTGTTAATTTGTATGTATCCCATGCATTTTTCTTCTCTGGCACATGTCTCATTAGTTTATCTGACATCCATTTAGGCCTAAACCTTGAACAATATTTCTTAGTTGGTATGTAAAGCCTAGTAGCTTCCAAGATAAGTTCTTTGAATTTGCTGTTAGAAACATCGTTGGTTGGTCCCACTGTATAGAGTCTCAGACCATCGTAGTCGCCTTTACGAAAGCAAAAACCCTTCCCTTTACCCCTGATGGTAGTTACCTCTTTGAGTAAATCCCACTTCAGCACTTTGTGTTGACTGCTACCTAGTGGTTCCTTTATCTGCAGATGCTTAATGCATGAAGAATCACTACCGATAATCAGATCAAGAATATTACTCCCTCTAATTTCCTCCCAAACATGCTGATGTAGAAAACAATCATCCAATAAATCCACAAAAGCCTTGCTAGTGTGTGAGTCACCAACCTACAAATTCCAGTCAATATCTGGGAAATTAAAATCTCCCATTATAAGACTGTCTGATTTACTGGCCCACTCTATTTCCTTGTACAGTTTCTTATTATACTCATCAGAGTCATTAGGCCTATAGCACACTCCTACTCTCAATTTTGATTTCCCAATGCTTATGTCACACCAAACTAACTCGACACTGCACTGTCCAGCGATGTCGACTGGCTTCACTTCCTTGGATTTTATGTGTTTCTTAACTAATAGCATAACCCCTCCTCCCTTCCTATCCTGTCTATCCTTTCTGTATACATTGTACTCCCAAAATTCCAGTTCTCAATTCCTTATATTTGTGTGACACCACGTCTCTGATATCCCAACAATATTTGCCTTTGATGTTATGAGCAATACCTCAAATTCATGAAGTTAATTTACCAAACTCCTAGCATTGATGTACACGGAAGTATACATGCATCTGTTCCTATTCTTAGCTACCCTAACACAACCCATGTGTTTATTTTACCGCAATCACTCCCAGCAGTCTCTGAAATACCCTGCATCTTGTTTTTCAGGCTGCTGCTCATTTCAATAGAAGCAGTGCAAGAATCACTTTTACCTCTGCCAGTGGCTACTGTTAATCTATTAGTCCTTGTATCCCCACAAGCTAGCAGTTTTCCGACCCACCTAACACTGCCTCGATAGCATCAGCAAATATTCTTGCACCCTTTCTATTTAAGTGTATCCCATCCCTGTAGAAGCAGTCTCTCCTGTTAACAAGTACAGACCAGGCTGAAAAAAATTCTACCCCTTGAGCCTTGCACAGTCTTTCCAGGGCCGAATTGATCGACAAGGCTCTCATCATATACTCCCTCCTATCATATCTGGGCAGAACTGCAGACATTTTCAAATTCAACCCTAATTCGCGACTTTTTTTTAACAGTGACCTGTACTTGTGAAGTAATTCCGCGGTCTCCTACTCTTAATATCATTCGTGCCAACGTGTACAACTATATCACCTTTTGTGCCCTTAAAAGATGATCTCCGCTCTACAACGTCATCAACCTTTGCCCCTGGCAGACATACTCTGGTCCTGTTCCACCTATCCTTTTTACATACCATGTTCCTCGTTTCCCTGATAATAGAATCACCAACAACTACTAGTTCCTGAGGGACCAGCGTATTCTGCCTTGGGGGTTGCCGCTGTGTTGCGTGATGACCAAGTGCAAGCTCTGGCGTTGATGTGGGTAGCTGAGAGCTTGATGGGCCCCTCAATTTAAATCCTTCGAGCGCATTCCCCCTGTCCTTCAAGCTCTCATATAGGCCCATAATAATGCTGAGTTGTTGCCTGATTTCCTTGCACTTCTTACATCGCGCGCACACACAAAGATATCCCCCATGGCAATATCATGCCCCGTACCCGATTGCTCCACAAACATCAAAGAAGCAGTGCATTTTAAAGGGCCGTGATTCAGAGGGAAACTGCCCCCCTCAGTTCTTCGATGAGCCACAGTACTCCCATTAGCTTGAGCCTTTTGCTTTGCTGCTCTGGTCTGAGTCATGATTTCGTTTTAATTTCAATAAAATTTCAATTTCAGTACAAAATTATAACCCTAAACTTGTAACCCCACACAGTTATAACGCTATATATTTTTCAATATTGAGTATTATCTACGATTTCCGTTTATATAACTTCCGCATCAAGTTATGTATTAATTAATTATGTTACGTTTGTAAAATCTAAGTCGTTTATATGTATTAAGTCAAAAAGTACAATTTAATTGACAATGAAGTTTAACAAGATTAATAGATTTTACTGATCGATTGACAATATTATATTATATACTATACTGTACCAAAATGAATAAAGCAAACTATAAATGCATGCTATACTGAAATGCATAAAGGGTAATGTAAAACGACTGTATAAGAAAAAAATATTGCTTAGAAAAAAATATTGCACACAATGAAATGAGAATGCGTGTCCATATTTATTTCGAAGATGCCGACAAAGAAATTAAGATTGGAATAATAAGCCATAATCCTTCACCACAAGAATCACGTGATCTTTCTTGAGCTTTTATCATGTGCTTTGTGGCTTCTCTAAATCTCTAAATACTGTGATCATTTTCTCCCTTCAGTCTTTTTACCTGATTTCGTTTTTATTTTTTGTAATAGGCACTTCGACTTGTATATTCGTGATCGTAGCTACACTGTTTCAATTCAATTTTATTTTTATTTTATTAGTTAGAGTAAAGGGCATCATTATGCTCTAGAAACAGTGAATGATTACGACTCTCCGATTTTTTCCGCCATATTCCTATCCCCCCAAACCCCTCAGCAAAAAAATAAAACTACGATGAAAGAAAAGAAGTTCACTTCTTGTTCGTAGTGAAACAGTGACAATCTAAACTTTATATAAATAGAATAAAGAGGAAAAAGAAAAGGGAGGTAACATAAAAGATGAATGGAGCAGCGCTTTGATTATCTATGAGGCATCTGTCATTAATTGTATGCTTGTTTGTCCACACAGTGAACGTATGCAAAATGAATAAAAGTAAAAGCTGAGAAAGATTCGATACATGAAAATTTCACGTTGCTTAAACTAATGCTATACTGTAATTTGTTTCTTCAACAAAAGAGTTATCTTTAGTTCTTTTTTTTTTTTTTTTTTTTATCTTTGGCTAATGCAGTTGAACGAGTTCCGTTTTCAGCGACGTGGTCAAGAGGGCGTTTTCACAGGTGAAAGTAAATAACATGTAAAAACAGTGTGAATAACCCTAAAATGTCAACATATTTAATAGTCCGAGCTATATTTGGGGGTCAGGGGCATCTATTATATGCGTATTTTGGGACCGCAAACTGAAAAAGTAGCACATAGGCCCTGAAACGTTGTCTGGATTATTAAATTCGCTTAGGTTTAATCGCCAAATGTACTTGCGGACTACTAGACGAAGTAGTTAGTGATAATATTAGTATTGGTATTATAATGGCTAAATAATGCAAGGAAGTGGATTTTTCCTGAATCTTCGAAGACGAAAAGGGAAAGAAATTTCTATCACTCACTGCCTATCCAAATCCTCTCTTACCTTTATCAAACACTGTGCTTCGATCACTGTGGGAGGCAGTTTATTCCAGTGATGTGTCCGAAAGTAAAGTTCACCAAATCCAGCCTTCTCTTACTCCCTAAAATTTTGTATTTATTTCCCCCTGGTCCTTCTATCTTCCACAAGTGAAATTATACCTCCTTTGTTAATTGTGTTGACTCCATTCGGGGCTTTATGTACCTCTATCAGGTCCACCCCCCCCCCTAGAATGTGTATTTGCCAAATTTTGTGATTCGCACCTTCTATGTTGTGATTAATATAGACACCGATTAGCTCCCTCCAATCTGGTTGCCCTTCTCTGAATTCCTTCTCAAACCTCTATGTCTTTCTTGAAATGTGGCCTCCAGACCGGAACATAACATTGCAAATGTTGTCTCATCATCGTCTTATACAGGGGATTAAGATATCAAGATATCTTTTTTCTTCTTGTGAAGGTCCTGTATAGCATAAATAGGATGCCACTTGTTTACATTGCATGGAAAATTTCATAAATCGCAATCCCTGTATTTTTTCGTCCTGGACTGTTTTAATTCCACTCCTTATATTTCTTGATTCCTGCCCACCAGGTGCAAAACCTTACAAACATTTAGAGGCAATGAACTGCAATTACTACTTTTAATTGCAACAAGGGCAATTTAAGGGCAACAAGTTTGGTGAGGGGAACAAAGGGGTGCTCTTACCAAGAAAGGCTTAAGTTCTGCAAATTGCAGCGCCTGGAAAGTAGGCACCTGCGAGGTGATCTGATTGAGGTGTATAAGGGCCTTGAATGGGTTGAGCAAGCTGAATGCTGATGGGATTCTTTCCTCTTGCTCAGATTAAGAACCTGAGGGGACACAGTTTCAAATTGAGGAAAGATCGTTGTAGAATAGATGTGCGGAAATTTGCCTTTAGCCAGCGGGTAGTTGATTGGTGGAACAGGCTTCATTCTTTTGTTGTGGAAGCTAAAAGCCTAAATAAATTTAAGACTGAGCTGGACAAGTGTTTGGAACGAATGGAGGGGTGAAATGGAAGGGTTCTTTTTTTTTTGGCTGATGCTGCATAAGCTCGCTTTCTTGCATCGTAAGCCTCTACTGATGGTAATGGTAATGCTAATATATTACAATAATTGCATTTGCCATATTAAATATTTATAAAAATCATTGCAAAATTAATATTTTATATAATGGAAGAATATACATTACGCCTTAACCATATTGGTCATTTAAGACTCTTGCAATCTCTCTTTATATATTCTAACCTTCTTGCCTACTGTTATCACTAGACAGCTATAAGATCATTCTAAAATATGTTTTCGAATTTCGATCCTTAAGGTCATTTGGCCATTTAAGGCTCTTGCAAGCTCTCTTTATATATTCTAACCTTCTTGCCTACTGTTATCACCAAATAGCTATAAGATCATTCTAAAATATGTTTTCGAATTTTTAACGGTGGGCTGTATGCGTTTTTTTAGACCCTGCACCATAACTTCTTCAGAGACTATGTGACTGTACGATATTACTTTTAAGATTATTTAATGATGACGATACCATCTTGGCGTTAATACAGTTTTTAGAAAACTGATTAATTTGAAAGTACATAGAAGCTTATTAAACAGCAGATCTTCTCCCTTAATCCCTTGTGATTAAAGGATAAGATCATTCCATGCACATCAACCAAATACAATTATTATTTCTGGTCTAAATCGTTTAACGATTTGTGTTTATCTCTGGCCTTTCTTATTGACCATTGGTAGGTGAGCGTGGTTGTATAAAATAAGCATCAGAAAGAAAACACCACGAGGCAGCAATATAACTTGTTTGTTAATTACATGCTTTCTATAATCGATTTGTCTGTTTACCAGATGAAAGATCTGAATTTAAGGGAGGAAACTGCACGGGATCTTCATCCAAGTTTCCTTTCTCCTTTGGTCAAAGTCATAGGAGAAAAAAAGCCATAAAAGTTCCTCTTTTATAGACGGGAATTGAAACCTAGATCTTTACCACAGCGTTGAAGAATAGCAGTCATACCAATATACTAGCCGCAAAGGCGTTCACCTAGAGAATTGTTCTTAAAGAACATCTGCAATTTTTTGAAATTATAGACTCCCTTTTCATGTCACATTCCACAGGACTTTCTTGTAACCTCCCCACTCCCGTGTCCTCCATTGCAATCACCAACATTGGACGTCCTTCCTGGATGATATCCTCTCTTTAACCATAGCACGTCCGTTATCAAAGCTATGAGCCGCTAATGTATTCAGTGCTGCTATCTTTCGAATAAGTTAAAAACCAGACGGGAAATTCAAAGTCAATCAACTCAACCAGTTGAACCATGTCGGTGTCATCTTGACATCATCATCAACTTATTATTTTTCATTTTTTTGCATACATCAGCATCACGGATTCTTTATGCTATCCAGAGCATATTAATACGTTGCAGAAGCACAGATCAGCAATCTAACTGACCAAAGATGTATCATTATTCCTACTATCGCATGATAAGGAAACATCAATATATTTGTAATAGAACCTTTTCATTAGCGAGATAAGGCTTGGTAACTTAATTTTTGTATTCAGTTTACATTTATACATATATTTTTAAGCAACATTTTTTTTAGTAAGTATGATATGGTCTAGTTAGTTTACTTTATGTTTATAAAAGATAATGGAAAAATATAACCATAAAAGTATGAAAATTTGCAACTAAACTACACTCGCTGTCCAAAAATTTAGAAACCTTTTGCAGTTAGCATCAACAGATAATTAAACGTACGGTATGCGAATGGCAGTTGTGACATGGTGCAGTATGATAAAAACTTCCTTGGTATTAGATACTGTACGCTTTCTTGAGACTTCTTACTGTGATTGTCTACGTAAGTTGTTCATATTTAGGTGGCACCTGCGTCCTGTCCCTGTATGATGATAAATGTAAGGTGGCGAATTTGAGAGTTTTGTTATGTGCTGTTATCAGTCTGCCCCTAAATAACAACAAAAAATAAAAATAAATAAATAAAAAATTTACTTGTGCAAGTGTGAATATGCCAGATGCGTAGTAGAGTTGAGTGCATGTAGCAGGTTGGTGTTGTTCTGGTAGCCCCCCCCCCCAATTAAACTGCAGAGGGAAACACCTAGTAGGACACCCCTTCCTGCCTTGCTGACTTCATGCCCCCCATTTTGAGGCATGATGTGGGACTAGCTGACAACTAGCTGACACCGGCTGCAGCTGGCCTGGCCGGTGTGGAATCATAAAACAGAAAAGTACCCACAGTGCGATCTCCCATATCAATAGGGTGCTCTGACCATATGATGAATTTTCTTCCTACAAACCCTTCGCTGCTCTTAACAATCCCCCCCTTCCCTGTGGTGGATGGGTTCCTCCAACAAGAGTGCCCCTGTATCCATTTAATTTCCTATTTCCAGGCAGAGAGCCTTCCTATCATCCACCTTCTTTATCTTCATCTGTTCCCTCCTACCTTCACTGTCTATCCCGCGGTCCTTTTCAATAAAATTTCCAGCGTGTTTTTTTTTTTTTTTTTCTTTTTTGGGACCCTCCCTGGCATGCTCAGGAGCAGTCCAGGGTTCGTCCCGCCATCGACTATATCTATTTCCTGCTATACTCGGTTGCATCCTCGTGGCAGTGGATGGGCAACGTGGGCCCCACTAGGGGCTTCGCGACTAAATGCTGGAGGAGCAACAGACCAACATAACTAACACTACACTATGTAGACCAACACCAAAACTCATACTATCTCTCATATTTACAAAGTTTGTACTGCGACACAGAGTATACTACACGGAGTTAGGGGTAACGCCCGGTGTCGTTTGACGAGAAACACTATACACCACGTCCAACACTCAAGAGGCCAAACGTGGTATCACGGTATGGGGCATGTTCTATTGTTACGAAGCTGTTTATATAGTTACAAGATCACGATCTTCAAAGAATATCTTTCTGTCGTATCGGACCAACTTTACCCTGCAATACTTCATTTTTATCCAGATTTTGATGGATTCTTTCAAGGCGACAACTCAACTGTCCACCATTGAAACAATTGTATCTGAATAGTTCGAGGAACAGTCTCAGGTTTTCGACATCTACTCTGGTCGCCTAATTCTCCAGATCTGAATCTAGTTGTGAATGTCTGGGATATGTTGGAAAGGGCAGTTCAGCTTTACAGGTCTCTACCGACCACGGGACAGTAGCTGACAAATATAAATAATAAATAAATAAATAAATTTTCTGTTTATACTCCGGGACGACCAAATGATCAGAGGAGTTTATGCTGATGGAAGAATAGTCAAATTTGGTTTTAGACTATCTCAGACACCTAAGGGAATCCATGCCATTAAACGTACGTGCTGTAATTTAGGCATGTTGGCCTAAATTACAGCACGTGGCCCTACTAGATATTTAATCAAGTTTCCAATTTTTTGTCCAGTGATTTTAGTTACCAAAGAGTTCCATGATGGACGGCGAAACTGAGTTCTTTAATTCACCAGATTGATGATCTGTGTTAACTGCTCCCGGTAGCATAGGTGTCCTTCATGCCACACTTTTGCCAATTTCTTTATTGAATTATTTGTTTTATTGGCTATTTAATCCAACACGTTTCAGTATTTCTGACATTTTTCACATATTGTTTTAGACTTTCCACACATTGTACTATTTTTTCAATTATCATTGTTTCAAATTCATTTTGAATCCCATATCTATTTTGCTTACTGGATTTCGCTTCCCACAAAAGCTTAGCTGTAAATCTTATTGTAAATGTTTTATGCACTGGTGATAATCGTGATGATATTAAACTTTGTGTAAAACAGACTTCTACAAATCACGAGTAGAATAAACAGATTTGGTTACGTTCTTTCTAAAATATCTGCTGCTTTTCAACAAAAAACGATATTTAGAGAAGCACGTGTCCTTTTTATAGGAACCAAGGTGATGTCATGGGAAAACACATTGAAAGATTGGAGGACTTCGAAGTACAGTGTTTTAATTAGAACTTTCTTCAGAGAAATGATCACCTGATTACTATATGATGATCGATTAGAATCTTAAAGATTTTTAAAGTGCCCTCTGTTCTATATGTACTGCTAATTGCAACAGCTGGTAACGATGGAAGCCATTTCCACAGATTTGTTCACTGCAATGTTCTTCACTTGTCTGTGGAGCCAATACGCCGCAGGGAGGACAGGTTCTCGGAGCGAGATGCTCGACCAGAAAGGTTTCTCTCCAGGTATAAAGACACGAGAAGGGGGTACATTCACCTAAGGCGTCGACGGAGAAAGTGGACGTGATAGACTAGATGCTTGGACGGGCTAGGATTATAAAAGTCGCCGCAGCACGAAGGACGAACGTCGGACACGTGTGACCTTGTGCAGTGACGAGATTATAAAGAAGTGGAGCGTCTTGGGGTCGGATCACGGAGGTTGCCTGAAGTGACAAATTATTGTCAGGTGTGTCAAGGTAAGTCCTCAGTCGCAAATTATCTGCAAAGGCTGTTTAGAATCATTATAAATACGTGAAAATTTGAAGTAGATAAGTTAAAAATTCTTTTGGTTAGTGTTGCCAGAGGACGGACCAGCCCTGGGAGGCCATGGAAAGGGATGTTTAGTAATATGGATATAGAACACGTTTATGGCATGTTTTTTGTCGTGTCCATTCCTCTGCTCTCTCTTTCTCTCTAGAAGAGTATTGTTTTAAATATATTTTTTTATATTTGTTCCATGATGGCCATCATTCCTCAAGACTGTTTCTTAGCTTTTTTTGAGACAACAATAAAGGGAGACATTTTTTCCTTCTTTTAAAATCCATTTCATCAAATACTAAGAAAGAAATGCGAAAGACGAAACCTACAGAAGATTGATCAACCTAGTCCAGAAAGGTGGCCCCTTGCTATTACCTGGAAGAAGACTTGCAGTGGTTAAATAAATAAGTTTCATAACATCTACTTTGTATGAAAACATAGGTAAATACAGAACTTGAGTCCATTTGTATTAAAGTCAAATTATACGGTGAAAAAGGGACAATCAGTCCAAGAAGCAGATTTCTATCTGAGGGTGCAATGCTACGCTGGATGTCATACTCATCCATTTGACTGTTTCGATGGTTACTGCCATCTTAACTTTGGGAACTTGACCGTTCACTATTGGCAATAACTATCGAAATCGACACTTGAGTGGCAGTACCATATAATGTATAATCAAAAGCGCCGAGAGCCAACACAAGCCCTTGGATCAAACAGCCGCACAGGGCTTTCCAGTTCAATTCCTCTTTTCTGTATGTCAGGAGTCTCTGTCTTGCTAGACGATTTCCTAGCACGGGTCAGCTGATTCGCTTGCATCCCCCACCAAATTCTTTCAACTATCCTGCACATAAATAATAATAATGCAAATTTTCTGAAGTAGGCATCTCTTCTTCAAAAAATAATTCCTTTATTAAGATGAATTGGACAGACAGTTTTTTGTATTCTGAGTTAGGACCTTTTTAATTAAATAATTATGGCGTCGAAGTGTCAGAAACAATAACTGCTTTGTTTTGTTTGCATATTTTCGATAAGTTTACAAATATATATACTGTATATTTAATCTTGTATTTTCTCGCCAAATATTAATATATATTATGAATTGTTACTCTTATTATGAAAAATATCGGATATCAGAGATAAAAAAAACATTAAAGCAGGGAGAAAACAACAGGCGGCTCAAAGTCATTCATTTGATTTCTCACTCCGTACTAACACTCTAGAAGAGAAGGTATGGTGAGTGACCTTGAGATGTCTGTTGTTTTTCTCCTTGCTATATGATAGTTTTTGTTACTTTGCTAGCTGTATCGTGTGGTTCGCTTTCAAATTGTGACTTTATGTGGTCAAAGAAATATGGAAGCTGGGTTGAGGCGCTGAGCTTAGCGATTTCCAGCGGGAGTCGTCATAGGTTGCCTTATTAGCAATCAATCTGTTCGTGCCATTAAAGCAAACTTCAGTCCTCCATGACAGTATAGTGGTTTCGCCAATTGTCCCTCGTTTTGAGAAGTCTGGGTTTGATTTCTTCGATGATTGGAAGAATTGCTAAAGTTCTCTTCATTCTAGATTGTAGTTAACCGATCTCAGGCGGAAGAAGTACGGCTCCCCCTCAGTTATTCCGCGTTTTACAACCCACACAGCATGCAGATCGTCCCACGAACATAAGTTACGCTTGGGAGCCGTTAACATAATGGCATGAGTAAATTGACATTCTGGACAATTCCACTCTTCTTACACCGTGACAGCAATATGTGGAAAGGCCCTTTTCTGTTCCAGCAAGATAATGCACCATATCATACTGCTCAACCTGTAGTGACTTGGAAGATGTGGACGTGCAAAAACTAGTTTCATTGGCCTGCCTGAGCTTCGCCCTTAACGACACTGAACATGTTTAAATTGAACAGTCCACGTGGGGCCAGTATACTCGTAATCATTGGATGAATTAACTGACGTGGTGAAGGAGTAATGGGCCAAAATTGAGCCTTCCTGTCATTAAAAATTGGTTCGAGATGTACCGACGAAGGTACATCGTATAATTAAGGAGAAAGGTGAACTGACAGGTTATTAAATGTTGTCTATAAAAGGCTCTTACTGAAAACCGCAAATCTACCAGAAAAAACACGCAATTTACAGAATGTTATAAACAGCACAATATAGACTAGGTTGCTGATGCGCCTAAAATCCTACAATAACCAACTTTCCATTTTATAGAAAATTAAACGGAGATTGTTTTTCCATAGAATCTTTGTTAATTCTTTTGATTTTTTAAATGAAGTGTCACCTTATCAATGGTACAATTTCGCAATTTAACGTTGCAGACCGATAAAAACAGATAAAGAAAGCTCACCAGACAGTTTACTCTTCATGCTTATCGCCTACGCTTATCATAATAGCCTGTTACAGTCAGGTTTGTCAAGGGCGTATTTCATCTGGTGATGTGCAGGGCAGTAGGCTAAGAATTTGCACTATTTAGATGATACTGGAGCAATAAAGCAGTCACAATCTTTCTGTATAAATAGATTCCTTATCGCTAAATGATAAGGTATACAAGGAAAATTATAAAACACACTTAACTTCACGTGTCCAGACACGCATTTTGGTTGAGGTGATTCAATCCCACGTTCAGTCATGAGGGCTCGAACGAGGTCAACCAAAATACGTGTACTGCTTTACTATTCGGTACGTAAGTTCTAAATACGTATTTCGCTCTTGACAGTGGAATTTGGTGGCTTCCATTCCCTCTTCGCATCATTGTTCCTACGATCTGCTTCGCCTTTGACGATCTGCACTGGATACTGGGACCTTTGATACTCAAGAATCAATCAATAATTAATTGGTGGAATTCATTCAAAGATCATTTGTGGACCAAGCACGTTCTCACATGTATAAGTTTAAGATATTGGTGGTTGCTGACAGGAAAGTAATACACTATGATATTAAGTCAACGTCGTGCTGAATTATTCCAGGAATATTGTCGCTTCATGCCTCCCAGCTCGCTCAGTTATGGGATGTCAACTGCAGAGAGCATTTGTGTAATGAAGTTGAAAGGACCATCATGAACCTACTTCTATCCATATAATGAAAGGTCGTTCCGGTCTCCCCATATCTGAATTACTTGATCAACATTATCACTGGCCTGTAGTGTTGGTGCCAGATTGTACGCCATATATGAAAAAAAAACAATTCATAAATTCTGATAAACTGTCCTCTGATTACATCATATATGTTGAGTTGTTTTGTGTAAGCTTGAAGTGGGTTAGGTTGTTCAGACTTTATGCTGAGACCAACTAAGGCCATCAGGTGTTAATATATCATGTCAGAAAATATAATGTATATTATGGGCCTCGTGGGTAGCACAGTTGGTAGGAGCGCCACCCTCCCCACACCCGGTGGAAAAGAGCTGAGTTTGAGTTCCATCGATGATGGGAGGAATTTTTATGAGCCATTTTCACATCGTGGCTGAGTTAGTCCGTCTCAAGCGAGGGTAGCATGGTTTGGTTTTTTCTTCCGGAAACTCGGTTTTTTTTTACAGCAAACAGAAAATCGACCCCAGAACATATGCATTTTACAGACAATATACATGAAGCAATATGACCTTAGTTGCTGATGCTCCTAAAACTTTACAACAACGTGTATTTGCGGGATGAAAAATCGGTTTGCTGGAAGAAAAACATGCAACCTTGTCGCAACTGAGATTAGCTTGAGCAAATAGAAGAAATTCCTCCCTTCCCAAAGCGAATCGAATGGAGCCCTTTATCAGTAACAGCAGCAGCACATGTCATACGTAATATAAAACAAGTAGGCAAATACGTTTGGATGTTGTTTGTGGGGAGTTCAATGCAAGAATGGTCAAGTCGAGATTTAAGTGACTTAGAACGTGGTACAGCGGTGACTTAGAAAGTCGTCAGTATGAGTATCTCGGAAACTACTCAAACCTTTCTGGGATTTTTACTTACGACTTATTTGTCTCGGCTGTATCGAAATTATTCCAATAACCAAATAGCATCCAGCTGCTGGTCAAAACAACTCATTGATCGGAGAGAAAACAGCGGATGATGTCAAGACATGTGAAGTCTTGTCACCATCCACTGGCCTCTCCAATAGACAGGCTACAGTCAGTCATATAATGACCAAGCAAACCTCATCGTACCGTGTCACGGATTGAGTGTTGCTGCCAATAGCCAAATCATTTTTGCCAGCAAAATACAAAGTAAGGTACGGTTACAATAGACTCAGGAACAGGTTCCTGCTGCTTCACCCTATCAGGAGGGCAAGAATATGATGAACGTAACAGGCCTCCATGGATCTATTCTGCCAAGTGTTAACAGTGCAAATTGTTGTTGTTGTTGGTGGTGGTTTAATGGTATGTAGAGTGTGTTAATGTACATTGGGTACTTGTTATTACTGGAACAACATTTGGAAGTTAGCTTATCTGGACGTAAAATCATTTACGTCCAGGCGATTCTCTTCATGGCTGCAGTGTATCCATCTGCGAATGGGTTTTTCCAGCAGGCTAATGCGCCATGTCATATTATCAGAGTTGTACAACTTTGATCTTGCCTTCTATCCAACTGGACACCCGAAGGATGAGGTGGAATGATCTTTTTGGGCAAAGATCCACAACCATCCAATTTACAGCATCCTTGGAAGCAATTGAGTCAACATGGACAGATGTTGTTGTTGTAAGGTTTTAGGAGCATCAGCGATCATGGCAATATTGCTCCGTGTATGTGCTCTGTAAACTGCGTGTGTTCTGTGGTCGATTTTATGTTTGCTGGACGAAAAACCGAGTTTCCGGGAGAGAAAAAACCAAACCCATGCTACCCTAGCCATTTCGAAAAACGTCCGTAAAAATTGCTCTCCGGGACTCGAACTCAGGTCTTTTCGACCGGGTATGGGGAGAGCGACGATCTTATCAACCGAGCTACCCATGAGGGCACATGGTCAGCATCACTGTGGCACTCCTTCGGCACCTTGTTAAGTTAATTACACGAAAAGCTGTTCTGAGGAGGAACAATTCGCTATTAGGTAGGTGTAGATCATGAAGTGGCCAGTACAGATATTGGCCACTTTACTGTATGGAGACCTAATTACGTAAACTGGAACTTATCCTATGTAGTCTTCGCTTAGGATCTAGATTTAGCTTTGCTTAGGTGTTTACCTTTAAAATGTATATACAGTTAGCAATTTTTGTTTTGATTATTCAGACACGAATTTTAGCAACTAATTTCTAATGACCAATTCCTTACTTGTGGCTGTTCTTATTTGCTGCGCACGCTGAACAACTTATTTCATTTATTTATTTTTTATCTTCATTTCAAATCACAGCCTCCACTTTATTTTTATCTCCATTTCAGGTCATACAGCGAATATACACTATCTACCAAAAGTAAGCTGAAACGTTTGGAAAAACACGAGTTTTAATGTACACTTTGGTTTTACAATAATATCATATATCCATTGTGGCACACTCTCGACAGTTCCTTGAACAAGCAAACGCCAGTCGCTAACTTAAGACTGCAAAAAGATGGGCGTATTGAGTGTGCCCTCATTTGGCATTCCCGTTAATCGCAAACGTGTTTAGATTGAATTCAGGCCTGTACTGTCTGTCCTCTAGGACTTGGTTTCCCTGACACTAATACTTTTTGGTAGGTAGTATATATGAGTATAATTTCCTTCAACGTTTGCGGGATAATGACCATAGACATGGTACGATTTTAATGCGTGCACCTGAAAAAGAATGCGCAGTTTACAACAAGAGTCACGTGATTTTTTGGTTTCAAGTTTATGCAAATGAACACTGGTGTTAAATTTTTATTCTATATGAAAAATGCTCAAAATTATCTACTCGCTTAATTTGGAAGGCGTTGTAGAACTGTTGAAGACCTATGCTAACAGAGGAAATCATGAATTTGACCGGGAATGGGGTGATAGAGAATATAAGGCCTGAAGAGAATCAGTAGAACCAATGAAGGAAATATGTTTTCACTGGAAGAAGAGAGAATAACCGGGAGTGGGGGACAAGGCTGGATTTCATGAAGTTTACTTCGGGCAACGTGTTGTTGATCATTGGAATAAATTGGTCAAGGCAGAGAGTTTGGTAAAGCTCAAAGCGGAATTAGATAGTCACTGTTTTGGCGACGGGGAAGGTATGAATAATGAAGATTGTTTTCCCCTTTTATTTTTTTGGCAGATGTATGAAAAAATTCGATTCCTTGCATCATTTAACCTTACTTTCCTTGCATCATTACAATTGTAATACTAATTACAATCATAATATTACAAAATTCATAAAAAGAATTGAAATTTAATTTTTGAAATTCATAAAATTAAATTTCAAAAATTAAATAAGTTATTTAACATATGTGGTGCGTTAAATAACTTATTACATTTTTGAAATGCGAAAGCATATTTCAATCAGCGCAAGGGCAATAAATATGCTATCCAGTGCTTCAGCTATAATATAATGTATATAGATAGCCTATGTGATACTAATGAAAAAATAAATAATTACTGGACTTCTCTAGAGTTGATTTTAATGAAAATTTGAGTGTCTCGATAAATCTTTCTGGAAGATCTAACTTTAAAATTTCACGAAAATTCACTTACTGAGAGTCAGGTTATTACATGTGGACGGATAAACAAACAAAAAAAAATAATAATTTTTGGATTTCTATTGCGTGGGTACTGACAGACAGACAGACGAACATAGCGAAGGAAATTGGAGCTTTTACATAAATATGCTAATGCACCTAAGAATTGGATCCTATACTTTCATTGTTTTCATATTGAATATATTATAAAATCCTGCTTAGAAAGAAGTGAAATCTTATCAAAACAAGGATCAAATGATTACTATGGTGAAAAAGTGGAGGACGAAGAAGATGAAGATTGAGAAAAAAATTGAATTCTACAGAATACATAAACTACTAGAGAAAGAGGCTGCAGGTTGCGGGATTGATTGAGCTTCTATATATAGAGTGAGAGAGGACAGAGAGAGAGAGAGAGAGAGAGAGAGAGAGCGGAAGTGGAAACATTCATTGGATCAAGGAAGGAGAAAACAGTTAATTCTTTCATCGGATGATTATTTGTAATTCTTCAAACTGCTGCCTAGAGGTGCTGCTCAGAGCAGAAAGTTCGGCCCACCCGAAGCCAACACTAATAAACAAGGCCATTAGCGTGCTGACAAGCCATCATAGTCAACCGAAACGACTTCAGTTTGAAGTCTTAAGTAGTCGTAAATCAGCAGTTAGGGATGTTCTTCTTGAGAAGAAAGAGATTGATTGATGGCTGTACATATCGCCAGAACTGCTTGGGGGAATAAAAAGGGGGGGGGGGGATATAGATGTGTGCACTTGTGCGAAACATTTTGAGTGGTAATGAATTGACCTCTACAGTGCTGCCTGTACGTGAACGTCAGGATGCGCTACCTAACAGATCTATTATCAATACGCATAATACACAAAACCAGTTGCTTAATACGTCATAAGGTTAATATGAGGAGCCTTATGATGTATTCATTCTAAAGTGAACTGAAACAGGCTGTAAAATAAACTATAAAGCATTATGTTAAAACCGCTGGGTCCTGGTTTTTTTTTTTTTTTTCAAAAATTACAAGCTATGAATGGACCGAAGATTTATCGTACATTTTTATTATGCAGAAGTTTTGAATAGCAGTCTTTTGACAGCATGAAACTGCTAATTTAAAAGGTAAAACGCATTCATAATTTATATTTTCAACAGCGCTTCTTGAGTTGTATATTTTTAGACTTTGGTCTGCTCTGCTAATAAGAAGGTGTATCTCGTTACCCGATTATCCTCTTTCGAACAGTGATCTGCCTTAATATCGAAAAATACAGATAGAGTTTAAATAAATTCAATTCAAATAGATTTTTAGGGTATAAAACTTTCATATTAATGAAAGCTGATGAAATCAATGGTGGCGTAGTGGTGGTGCGACTATATCAAGCATCCCGCGTCTTTTCAGTCTTTTGTTGTCAGTCTGGCAAAGAAACTGTCCAAATGGACTGATTTTGACGACTTTTTTTGTAGCTTCCTGAAGTCCAGTGTCACTCTCTGTAATTTTCTCCAACTGTTGTAGCTCCAACTGCCTCACACCCATGAGCGTCAATAAGGTCCTCCACATCCTCTTCGCCAACCTCCAGACCCATTGATTTACCAAGAGTGACAATATCATTTTTAAAAGCACCATTATATTGAAATCCGTCAACGTTATGAATAATTAAAGACCAGATCTTTTTTTCAGGCTGAATTTAAGAACCTGATGGAAACATCATTCCAAGAACTTACAATCAGCCTCACACAGTCCAGCATGTTGAACTTCGACCTCCGAAAATCTTTTAAGGCGAGAACATTTTCACCAGAGGCCGCTGCAAAGCAATTTGCGAACATTTGTGGCGTAGATTTTCTTTATGTTTGCAACCACTTGCTAGTTTGGTTAAAGAAGAGGAGTGGTGTTGGGTGGCAAAATTTTGATTTGAACAAAGTCAAATTGTACCTGAAGAGATTGAACAAGGTTGGGATCATGGCCTGGCGCATGGCCTAGTGCCTTCACAAGAAGCTTATATTTCTCAAGATAACTCTTCGCTGAAGGCCAGAAAACTTCAAGCTCCCATTCATTGAAGATATACCCTGTAACTCAGGCCTTCTTGTTACTGCGCCAAAACACTCCCAGCATGCATTTGTCGAACTTTTGTTGTTTAAATACTATGGGGGTATTAGATTGATACACAAGCAAAAGCTTCAGCTTAAAATCTCAAGAGGCATTGGCACTCAACAGAAGAGTAAGTTTATCTTTCATAGGCTTATGCCCAGGTAAACTAGCCTCATTCTTAGTGATGTACGTGTTCTTGGGCATTCGCTTCCAGACGAGGCCGATTTCGTAAATGTTAAAAACCTGCTGGGGAAGATAACTCTCCTGATCAACTAACTCTTGGAATTCAATTTTTAAGGTCTCAGCTGCTTTATTATCAGCACTGGATGTCTTCCCATGCCTTTCAGCACTTTTGATATTCGCCCTTTTTCTTGAAACGCACGAACCGGCCTCTTCTGGCTCTAAGGTCTTCAAAGCGCACAGCACTGCCACTGGATAATGGAGCTTGAAGTTTCAGATCGTCATAGATCTGAAACAATAGTACGAGCGATGTTCCGCACACCACACGTTGAACGATAACTTTGTTGAATAATAACAAAGATAATTGGTTGGGAACAATCGCACGAGTGATGTTCCGCGTCTGAAAATTTCCACCCATGTATCGTTTCAGCTATATCGGAAAGTCATCAGTACCTGCAAATATCATCGGTCCTTAAAATAAAAGATTGTATCGATGGTATATCGGTTCCTGAGAATATCGGATGTCTATGTCATCGTAAGCCGAGGCCCTACTATAATTTGATGGGCCGAGGTATCAACTAAACTGTTTTACACGATGTACATCTCTTCAGAAGTGTCCCCTGACTGATGCTGCATTTTATTTCAGACATTTTGCTTTTTCAGATTCCGCTAGAGAAAGTTGGACAGCAGCTGAATATGATTCTTTACTCCAATAAGAATGAGCCCCTGTATGGTATTTTTAATTAATTTCAAAATTTCTGTTTTTTCTTTCAGCGATATTGGAAGGCCATGGATTTTCTGATGGGTGCCATCTTTCTTTTAGGAATATCAGACATTGTGAACGGAGGTAAGTCAACGTTTAGAAAAAAAAAGAAGTTTATATTTCTTTTAAATTAGTATTTGATTGGGCTTTGATTTGAGGCTTTCTCCATTTAGTTTTGTTATGTATCTCATTAATATGATGCCCAGGCTTACATTTTGGATACCTAACTTATTTTCTATAATAATCATATAATAAGAAAGCTATTGGTGTTTAAACAACAAAAGTGATAATAATTGTTGGTTCTTCGTGTTTAGTTGTTAAATGAGAAAATGCTAATTTAGTTCATTGTAATGGACTAAATTAGCAGTTTCATGCATAGCTGGAGGTCTTTCCTAGAGGATTTATGTATCATAAACTCTGTCCATCCCCCACGAAAAAAAAAAACAGCAATGACGAAAAGTTCAGTTTCCATTAAAAGAAAGCATAATTATTAACTTCGTTGGAATGAAATAGAAGCGGTTCATGTCCCCATCTCTTATCACGTGACTACTCCAGCACAGATGTCAGTGTATGGACGTTGACTCCATTCTGTAGCTCTTTAAAAATGCCTCGGCTATCCGGAGGTAAAAGGGGAGGTGAGAATGCACGTGTAAAAGGAAGCTTTCTTTTCGATAACAGTGCGAGAGCACTTTCGCTGCAGTTTACCGACTGATTCAACAGGTCGGAATCATGACCTTGGAAGTACTCAGCTTTGGATTTACCGGGTTCACTGGACTCGAAATATCTCATCAAGGCGTCGGAATGGACAGTGTTGTCATGATGGTTGCCCGCGCGTGCCAAATTCTCCTGATTAATGCTCAAACTTCAACTCATATGTCAGCGATAAAAGTAAAACAGAATCACTTTAAAGGCTACACAACTTTCTTTTTCTACGCTGTTTATCTTTTTTTTTTTCTGTTTTTTTTTCTTGGAGGGCAAGTCTCAACAAAGGTATTGAGCAGCATGATATAATCAAATTCACGTCATTTGTTTTCATCAAGTGTACTATGGAGAGACGTTAGAAATGTTTTTTTTTTCTCTCTTTTTTCGAAGGCATCGCTTGACTTGAATATAAATTAGTTCAGAATTATTTAAAACACCATACATAAGTATTAAAATTATTATTAAAAATGGAATAAATAATTGAGGGCAGAGGTAGATATTTATTATGTCTGTACAAGTTCACCGGTCGATTTGAATGTGATGCGGGTTGAAAAGTCAATGATAATTGGCCACGTGAATCCTACTTAACCCCCCCCCCTTACTTATAGCCTGGATTAAAGAGATCGTTGAAAATTCACCTGGTCTCCTACAGGATTTGAACCCACACCTCTCCAAACGACTGGCAAATTGCAAACTTACTATACCATCACTTTGGAATTTATATAATTAGTTAAACAACACATACCGGCTTACTAATTTAAGCTATAATATGCAAGTATTAATAATTTATGAAATAGGAGCCCGTGAAATGAAATGTCCATTTTTGAGTCCTCAGAGAATCGCCAGTGTGACCGGACGATAAAAGTGATTGGGAACCCCTGGTCTTCAGTTAAAAAGCTAGTTAAAAACTCAAGACAACCAGAGAAGTAGAGACGAATTTACATTTCATACAGAATTTTGCTATTATTCACATACATAAAACATATACAAATTACACTGAGTGGACAGAAATCATGGGATAACTACCTAATAACGGGTAGGTCCACCTTTCACCCGGATAAGGGCAGTCACACGGCGAGGCATTGAGTCCATTAGTTCACGAAAGAGTACCACAGGTATTTCCATACAAGTTGCTGCACCATTGTCCATAATTCCGTTGCATTCCTGGGTGGAGGATTCAATACTCGAACGGATCTTTCCACAGCATCCCAAAGATGCACCGCAGGGTTCATGTCCAGTGAACGGGGAGGCCATTCCATGATGTTAAAATCTATGGAATGCTCTTCGAACTATGTTCTAGTCACCACGACTCTGTGGGGAGGCGTATTGTCCTACTGGAAGAATCTATTGCTCTGTGGGTGCACGATGACCATGAAGGGATGCAGATGGTCTGCACGGATGAACACTTAACTTGGACAGTTCAGAGATGCGTCTCGACGTACCAGAGGTCTCAACGTGTGCCAGTTGAACACGCTCCAGACCATTACCGATCGTACACGTGCCTGAACAGTTCCTTGTTGACATGACGAGTGCATAGCTTCGTTCGGTTTCTGCCAGATACGCACCCTGCCGTTCCTCTCGAAATAGCTGGAAACTAGACTCATCGGACCAGGAGACGTCTCCAATCATCCAAGATCCAGTGCCGATGTCTTTCACCCAGCTGAGGTGTAGAGTCCTGTGTCATGGTGTTAGCAATGGGACTCTGGTGGATCGGCGGCTCCCATAACCTATTGCGGCTAATGATCGTCTGATGGTCTTGGTGGAGACATTTCTGGCACCTCCCTCGTTGAAGTCGGCGGTAATTTGTACCACTGTCGCTCTCCAGTTGGCTGAAATAATGCGAGACAGACGTCGACGGACACATTCATCCACCGCCCACAGCGCTGTCGACGATGAGATATTATTCCGGTAATGGCGTATTCCCGATACACTCTTGATACTGTCGAGCGGGGATTGTGCAATTTCTGTACCACATCCGCGATAGAGTGACCCATGCGTCGGGCACCCACTATCATCCCTCTTTCAAAGTCGGTTAACTCACGACATTTATCCATACTGACATCGAATTACCGTCTACTTGAATGCAGTGATTCTATATACCTGCCAAGCAGTGAGTTCGTCCACTAGCAAGATGGGTGACAGCGTCGCGTTGCCCAGGAACCAGGTATCCCACGAATTCTGTCCTTTCAGTATATAATACATACCATTATAGATAAAGATCATTCTATAAACTTAACATATAATGGAGATTTCAGTTTTCTGCATGGTAACATCAGGATGTAATTTTTTGCGCGAGTGAACTGCTGGTAGACTGGGAGCTAATCTCTATTGTCCATTCTACCGACCAGAAAGCCTGTATTTATTCATCCTAAGCTTTTATTCGTAAAAATATCCTATAACTCTCTTCTAAAGCAGGATATTTCTGTTTTTGGCTTAGCAGACTATACTGTTGTTATCATTCATACGTCAAAATTTGATGAAAGACTTTCCCATGATTACACGACCCAGTTCATTGCTTATTCAGTCGATAAATGATAATAATTGTTCTGAATGTGATAGAATAGTTGTTATTCTATTGTACAGGGAGACTCAAAGGTCACTCCTGCGTGCTTGTCTATTATTCGAAGCTATTTAAGGTTTGCCATACAGCAAAGTTCATTGCCGTGAACTTGACATGTGCAATTTTTTTTAATACCAAGACTTAAAGAAAAACTGTTTCCAAGAGAAGGTCATCGAATCCAATGTGATGTGCATGGGAGGCGTAAAGAGGGCAAAGCAGGCGCACGTGCGATAAAGAAAGAAGTGAGCACACACACACACACACACACACACACACACACACACACACACACACACACACACACACACACACACACACACACAGATAGTTGGGATATCGCATCTATATGAACGAAGCCGGTATTTGACGAAACATGATGCGCAATCAAATATGTTTAACATTTCCTCTTTCTAACTCACAAAACCTGACATACAACCGCCAGTCGTTAGCTCGAGGAAACACGCTGTCACGTGCAGCATTCGTGATTGTTTCTTCTTTTACCCACTTCACATAAAAGGTCAGCGGCCTTCACAGAAACCAAATCCATTGGTCTTTTAATGACTGCTTGTTTTTTACGCATTCAGTAATAGTCTCCGTGAGAGTTGTTTAGCTTTTTTGTGTTTTTATTGTGCTTCTCTAAAGAAACCGTGAAGAAACAGTCCTTAATGTAATCGAGGTGAAACTCCGGAAACTGAGCAGTGACCTGGTGGCGTTGACTCGAATTAGTTGCATCGTGGTAACCTGACTGCAACCATTCATTTATTCTACCATGCCCGCTTTCCAAGAAGGGTTGAATCGACTTTAAAAAGGACATTACTTTCTGCCCAAACTGATATTAACATTATTATTATTACTAGCAGTATTAGTATTAAAATGGAATTCGGATGTAGGAAAACAAAGTTATTCTGCATCTTTCGAAAAAAAAGAAAAAATCTCATATCATTGCCATCGTCAAAAGGTGCCAATCCAATTCTACTTTGAATTTTGACAAAATTTTCGCCTCGGCCGTCTTGCAGGAAAATTATTCCAATGTACCTCAACCGCCCAGGTAAACTTCATAAGATCTAGTCTTCTGTTCTTTCCTAAGGTTTTATAATTGTGTTCCCTGGTTCCTGTCTCACTTACCAGTGAGAAAATTGTATCATTCATTTAATTAATCCATCTTTAGGATCTAATACACCTGAGTCAAATTCCCCTAAGGTGTCTAATTGCGAAGATCTGCAATTTTCTAAGCCGCTCCTAATATGAATAACATTAACATTCGAAATACCAAGTAAACCACCCACCACCCAAGCCGTGGCTTATATGTGGTTCATGACTTATCCCTATCTAACTTTTGCTGCGCTTAAAACAATTTATTATTAAAAAAAAAAAGAATTTCAAATTAAACACAACTCAAATTGGAGAGCGCGAAGCCACTTGGCCCTAGCCAAGACGAAATAGACTTTGGATTCATTGTTCATCCTGCCTGTCCCAATGGGCTAGGTTTCCGTTTGGGAGGCATGGATGGAAACATATGGATAATGTTAATGTCCTTCTTTCCACCTTCTCTAGAAGTTTCATATTTTGCTTTAAATGTGGGTTCCAAACCTAGATACAACGAGAGAGAGAGAGAGAGAGAGCATCAGCGACTAAGGCAATATGCCTTAGTCGCTGATGCTCTTAAAGCCTGAAAACAACCAACAAATGTTCCCCCAGCGTACACGAGGTGGCCTAGTTAAACTCAGCTTATTCATTAAAATCATAATTACAGTTTTTTTCCTTTAGAAATCGGCAGCTTATGTAAATTTGACCAATTTAGAAGTTCCTTAAGTATGTAACTAACTTTATCTTCAATTGTTTTTCGAAAATCACCTGCAATAATTAAAACTAATTACAAAGTAATTAGTTTTACTAATTAAAACTAATTTTAAAACTAATTAAAACTAATTACAAACTAATTACTAATTGCAAATTACAGAGTCTGGAGACTAGGCACCGGCGAGGTGATCTGATAGAGGTGTATAAGGCTTTGAATGGTTTGAGCATGCTCAATGCCAATGGGATTCTTCATCTTGCTCAGAATAATCAGCTCAGAGGGCATAAATTCAAATTGAGGAAGGACGGATGTCGGATAGATGTGCGGAAATTTGCCTTTGGCCAGCGGGTGGTTGGTTGGTGGAACATACTTCCATCACTTGTTGTTGAAGTTGATAGCCTAAACAAATTTAAAGCTCAACTGGACAGGTATTTCGAACGAACGGAGGGGTGAAATTGGAGTGGTGTGTGTGTTTTTTTTTTTTTTTTTGGCTGATGCTGAATAAGCTTGCTTTCTTGCATCATAATATGCCTCTACTAATGCTAATGCTAATGCTAAACTAGGTCGCTTGCATAAGAGATAGCACAAGTGTCACCCATATCACGCTCTAAAAACTCGTCAAAAACCATGTTCCATAGGGACCAAACCATGTCCTGCGGTCAGAAAAGTAATTCTTAAAGATGCTAAAGAGATCTCTGATCCGAGACAGAGAGCAGTTCTAGCCCTGCGTGGGACACTACCCTACCACACGGCATCGAACGCACCCATGAAGACCACGAACAAAACGAGGATATATTGGCGCGACTCTTCCTGAACGGTTGTAATTAATTTTCTAATTAAATCCTCAGTAGAATTTCCTTTTTTAAATCCGTATTGTTTCGAAGATGACAAGCCCAAGATTATTTTATCATCTTCATATCTTGTCTAATATTTTAGGATATTTACTCTCGTTTACTTTGCCCAAAATTGGCAAAAGGGCAAATAGGGCGATATGACGTTTGGTTCATCCATCAATCTCTTCAGACTCTTAAGGATTATTTTTGGAACAGCAATTTTCTAGATCTTAGAAAAAAAATTACACCTGAAGACATGCATTATATATGTCCAAGAGTCTGCGCTGGTAGCACAGTGGTATCGTCACCATCCTCCCTGGTGGAAAATGCCAGCGTTCGAATTCCGTCGACGACTCGAGGAACTTTAGCGAGCTTTTTTCACTCCGTGGCTGAGTTAGTCGGTCTCAGGCGTAGATAGCAAGGTTTCCCCTCGCCAGAAACTGGGTTTTTTCGTCTAGCAAAACAGACAAATCGACCAGAGAACACACGCAATTTACAGACATAATACACAATGCAGGCAGATGAATTTAATTATTCGGGTGGCCTTAAAATAATAGTTTTTTTTTTTATATGTCCAACCAGATCAGAAGAAGCTTCAACTGAAAGCGCTTAATTACTCAATTCTCCAGGAGGTCAATCCCCTGAGCCTTCCCACCTTTAACTAAATTCATAACTACATTAAATTCCACAAGAGAGAAGACTGCCTCCCTTTCTTCAGAGAGATACTCATTGTTCTCTTTTAAAATTTGATTTTGTACACCATCTTTTAAAAATAATTCTGACATGATCTATCGGACAGATTGGGCCCATATAATAGTGTCCTCCTGCTGGCTTTCATTTAGAATATCGTAAGTGATCTCATCAAGCTGAAGTCTATCAGTAATAATTCTGTAAACACAACCCCAAGGATCAGAGGTCCCAGCATGCACCAAGAAGGACTGCCATGCCTGACGTTTAAACAACTGTATTTTTGTAAAGTATTCCTTTCTCAAATCAATGTAATTCCTTTTCAACTCAGCTATAACACCAGCATTGGGTTACACTTTGAGACGGCCGAAAACCCTTCCTTGAGTACCATTGGAGATGAGTTTTGCGTGTTTCAGTACGATCCAGAGACGAAGCGTCAGAGTATACAGCGGACTTCAAATTCATTACACAGGCCCAAAAAAAAGCATTGTTTACTGAAGTCCAGGATCAAGACGATGTTGAACTTTTTTTTTTTTGAAAAACAGAAGATATTTCTGACGAAACATGACACTGTACAGAAGAACCATCCACCCCACCTCTCTCGATCTAGCAGCAGCCGACTGCTTCCTCTTTCCTAGGGTGAAAACTGCCTAAAGATTCAGATGTATAGAACAAAGAAAATCTTAACCACCGAAATGAACGTCATCTCTTTGGGCACCTTCGCTGTCTCTTTTAAGAACATTTTAGAACGGTGTAGTAAGTGTATTCAATCAGGTGGTGATTACTTCGAATAAAATTAAACTGTTTTTGAGCCCCCTCATTGCACCAGTCCGAGAACTTTATTGCCACACCTCGTATTGATCCATCTATAAATATCGTTGATTTTGGAATTACGAGGGAGATGGATAACATGTAAGTTACTTTCAAAACTACCCCTCTTATAACGAGTGAAAACAAGTGTGCTTAAAAAAGCGACGACTTTCGTTCAGAGTAATATCTTTAAATATTTTTTAGCAGGCTTGCAGATCTTAACTAATCACCAATATTTATTACTTTTTAAAGAACTGTTATTCATTTGTTTTTCAGGAGTCATATTTCGTTCAGATCAACGAATTGCTTTCTACGTAGTAAACGACACAGGTAAGATTTTTCTGTACATTTTGTATTTTTTTTAATATGAATCAGAATATCTCTCATAAAGTAAGACTTTGCAGGTTTTTTTTGTTTGTTCAATTGTGACTTTACTACTTTCTATGCAAACAGCTTTCTTTTATATTTAATATTATAATTAGAAACTACCAAAGTTCGCAATGTATTTTTGCACCCACTGGTATTGCACTACCTCCAGTGGGTGCGGGATTTAGTGCTTTTCGCACATCACAGGTAATAATAGACCCAGGCCTGGATTCTAGTGCCAGAGTTGGACACCAGGCAGCAGCTGCCCAGCTGTTGGCTGCTCCCTGGTGGAAAAGTGGCCTGACACGAACCAGAACACACACACTAACATCTCACGCTCAAACATTTACACTTTTCCAGGCCCGCTATACAGAGTTCCTGTACCAAACAGAGGACAAGGTGCAGATGGGCTTTTAGCCTAGGAGCTACCCGGAAACGTAACACACACACATACAGATGTTCCCACATGAGACTGTATATTTTAAATTGTATATAAATCTTGTTTATAAATTAATGCATAAATTTTGAAAATGTACATAAAATTGTGTGTGTAAATAAATGAAATGAAAAAAAAAAAAAAAATGAAATACGAGTCTTGTGTGTATAACATTTTTCGTATTTTAGTTTTCACAATTCTGACTCGTATTTAATATATGTTTACTTTCTTTTCTGAAAGATGGCGCCACTTTGAAAATCAAGTATTGTTCATAGGTTAAAAACATTTTGAAATATAATCTCTTTTAAATAATAAGGTTTAGATCTCAATAATCTAATTTTAAAAGAAAGATAAATAAAGAAGGAAAATAATATCAGACATTGCATTTTTTTATTATTTCTCTGCAAAGTAAATATTGTTCGAAACAGCTCACAGTTATAGTGGGTAGCATTTATTAAAAGTAACAATTATTATGGTATTTCGTAAAGTACCATAATATTTGAACAACTGAAAGTTAGGCTTTTTTTAATTATTTGAAAATTGTATAATTTTCACAACTAAACCATAATATTTGAACAACTAAAAGTTAGGCTTTTTTTAATTATTTGAAAATTGTTTTGTCCGTCATGAGTAAACTCATTCGATAGGTTCGCTTAATATTAAGATTTCCATACAGGTACACACCCAATCTCCATTTTTAGTGGTGTAAGGGAGAGAGTTTGATATACAAAAAAAGCATCTTTCGTGGCATATGTGTATGATTACGACATAAGGATTCAGAAGTATGCTGTAGTATATCTCTCACGGTGCGTAATGCCGATTGTATTCTTTGCTGCGATTTTGAAGTCATTCCTTGTCTAAACTTAATTTCATGCGGATGATCGAAGCTAATCGCAAATTGGAGACCCCGCATAGAACGCCTGAAATCAACCAAAATCTCACAGTACGAATTGATCTTCTTGTGGCTGGGCTGCAATTAAACCAACCATGGATAAACTGGGAAGATGACCTTGATGGACTACAAAATCAGTATGCAACATTTGTCAAAAGAAATATGATAAAAAAGTCTCATTTCATACTGGCTTGATCTGGGATGGGTATCTCACTTAAGAGTGATGGTCTAATGATCTTCGTTTTTGAGGTTTTAAGGATCATTTTCTTCAGGCAAGAAACAAAAAATACGCAACATTTTGGGCAATGTGGCAGAAATTAAAAGGTTGCGATAACGTATTACTAATGTGCAATATGTAAATCCCCTGCCTCGCACCAATCTCCCTGTACGCTTCAGAGATCAGGTTATTTTGCTAAAGGTTAAAGAATCAGATTAAAGGCAATAAGGAGATCTCCTTTATGCCCTAATTTATTCCCAATTATTTTTATCTTATAGTAGCAAACTAATCCTTGTTTGGCATGTATTTTATGTCCGAAACAGAGAGTGGTCCGATATTTTCGTCTTTTTTTGCAATCTTGATTATTGGCTCTTGAAAAGCGAAACCAAGGTTGTGACTTATGCGGTAATATCTTTTTTTCTTAGTATAACATCATCATGTATAACATTTTATTATTATTTCTTATACCCGTCTAACCTGTAAGCTGTGCACTTTTACATTTTCTTGATTGTTTGTAAATATTTATGTATAAAGAAATTTAAGGATGCGACATTTTGATGTTTTGTTGTTGTGTTGTAGCCTGTATCATTGACGGCATTACGTACAAGGACGGAGAACGTATTCCGACTGACGACCCCTGCGAAACATGTAAGTGTCGCCCACCTGGATTTGCATGTTTACTAAGGGACTGCATCACCATGCCGGGATGCAAGGCAGTGCGCCGTGACGGTGAATGTTGTCCAGATTACGTCTGTGGTAAGTTTGAGAGCCACAACTTATTCCTTTTACAGTTTCTGTCAATTTTGTACATCTTCTTCTTCTTCTTTCCCTTAAACGCTGACGTTACAGTAAAATCATCTTTAAAACAATATTAAAAATATGTATTTGAAATCGTTTATCGTTTATTTGAATTCGGTTATCATTTTAATAAAAAGAAAAGAAAACAAATGTACTCTGTAATTTTTATTAGGATGTATAGATGATTTTTCATTTTGCAGGCTGCGAATACAACGGGAAAGTCTATAATAACGGCGACGTAATTCAGGATGATCAAAATCCATGTTATACTTGCCGCTGTACTGGGAGTTCCATCGCATGCGTTTTTGCCGATTGCTTCTTCAGAATTGATTGCATGCCAGTGTACCATCCAGGAGAATGTTGTCCACGCTACGATCATTGTCCGCCCAGTAAGTGGTGAATTGTTTTTCTTTTCTACTTTTAATATCATTTCATATGTAAATATGAAACAATTAAGAGCTGCGTGTCAGTTGCCATCCAAGAAAGATCATAATATATATCATGTTGGATTCTAAAAGCGTCAAAACAGATGACATTTGTGATCTTTCTTCGATCAACAACATCTCCTCTTCTGGACTTTGAGTTGGATTATTTCAGAATTGGTGCAAACGCTTATCTGTGATGCCTCAAACAATTATGCCGGTTTTTCTTGAATAATCACGTTTATTTATTTATTTACAAACTTCTCACCCACAGGACACGCAGACCCTAGATGGGCGCTGAGAATTACAAGAATGAATAAAAAAGTAATATTAAAATATATACCAAATTTGGATTAACAAAGCAGAGTAAAGAGCAGGTTTTTAAACAAAGACGGTCTAACTGGAAAATCAATATTGTGATTATTCAATACATGAAGGAAACGAAACAGAGGACTTCCAAGTGTTGATCACGAGGGACAGACAGTGAGAAATTAGTTTTATAACGAGAATTCAAGCGGGGCATAGTGAAAGGTATTTGTTCAAGAAGAAATGGAAAATCGATAATAGAGTTTATGATATTGTAGTGGAGTGAAGAGGAACGATTCTGAGGCAACGACAAAGAGCTCCATAGTTCCGACGGTGAAAGTCAAGACGATTTCGAAAGAACAAGAATTTAATTTCAATTCTCTCAAGTCTGTTAGAAAGATGTTCCTGTTGTGGGGACCACCAAATAATATCACAATAATCAAAAATGGGAAGCATAAGCTGTTTTTAGAGAAGAATTATAACTTTGAAAATCGAGGAAGAACGCTTAATTAATCCAAGGAATTTGCAAGTCTGAGATAATGCATGATCAACATGAAAGAGGGATGAAGGTCATATCGAAATAGGACACCTAAGTCCTCGAATGTATCAGTACTTGCAATTAGAGTTTCCAATATAATAATCAGTAAAGACGTGTAACTGTACGATTCGAGAAAAAGCAATAGAATTTACACTTTAATGAATTTAGAAACAAGTTATTTTAATTGAGCCAAAGTGAGAGGGAATCAAGACAAGACAGGAGTTCATCGCTGTCAGTTGAATAATAAATAACTTTGTAAAGTTTAATATCATCTGCATAGAGAATAAGATCTGCTTATAGAACAGAAGATCGACGTGGAGAGAGTCAAATGAATGTGAAACATCAAGGAAAAGTGAATCAGTTTGATTTACTTTGTCAAAATTAGTTTGTAGGAAATGAGAGAACAAGACCAGATTTGAAACAGTTGATTTCCTGGGAAGATAAGGATACTGATGATTAATGATAAAAGGGTGAAGATAGGAACTAAGGTTTCCTTCCAGTCGCATAGCTCCCTGAGGAGCTGTTGTGCCATCAACAAATTCCTCCAACTGCATCGATCATGTGCTCTACGAGCGGCATCGCAAAGTGTCATGCCCAGAAGTTCACTGATCCCATCCTTCCACCTAGTTGCAGGTCTTCCTCTGCACCTCTTCCCCTCGATTTTTCCTTCCATTATATTCTTCAACAGAAAGTTTTCCCTTCTTACTATATGTCCAAAAAACTTGAGTTTTCTTTTGTTGATGCTATGAAGAAGAATAATTTTTATTCAATACTGCCAATTTTATTCAATACTCACTCATTTGTTCTTCGATCAAGGTAAGAAATATGCGGTATTCTCACGTAACACCACATTTCAAATGCCTCAATTTTCTTCCTGTCAACTATTTTCAGATTCCATCCTTCACATCTAGGAGTGGCAACTGAAAAAATTAACGAATCAATGATCCTCAGCTTTGTCTTTAGGGGCAGGTCATGATCACTCCATAATTTTATCAGAACAGCGACCAACGTTTTAGCAATTGCCTATCGTCTCTTTACATTGTTTGAGCAGTCACTATTTATATTTATTCTTAACCATAAGTAATCAAATTCATCAACTTCTTCGATATCTTGCCCATTAACCTTCACTTTACTGGAACCGACATTATCACCAATCACCATAGTTTTAGTTTTACACACATTCAGAAACAATCCTTTTTTCTTACTTGCTTCACATACGCTCCTCAGAGTTTCTTTAAGATGATCCTTAGAATTGCAAATTCGCACAGTATCATCTGCATAACGAAGGTTAGCATTAGCATTAGTAGAGGCATATGATGCAAGAAAGCAAGCTTATGCAGCATCAGCCAAAAAAAAAAAAAAAAAAAAAACACTTCCATTTCATCCCCCCGTTCGTTCGAAATACCTGTCCAGATGAGTCTTAAATTTATTTAAGCTATCAACTTCCACAGCAAGAGATGGAAGTCTGTTCCACCAACCAACTACACGCTGGCTAAAGGCAACTTTCCGCACATCTATCCTACATCTCTCTTTCCTCAATTTGAATTTATGCCCTCTCAGGTGATTATTCTGAGCAAGAGGCAGTATCCCATCAGCATTGAGCATGTTAAAAAAATTCAAGGCTTTATACACCTCTATCAGATCACCTCGCCGGTGCTTAGTCTCCAGACACTGTAATTTGCAAAATTTAAACCTTTCTTCATAAGAGCAACCCTTCGTTCCGTTCACTAACCTTGTTTCCCTTCTCTGTACTCATTCCAGCAGCTCTACATCCTTCTTGAAATGAGGCCCCCAGACCTGTATACAGTACTCAAGGTGTGGCCTGACCATTGCCTTATACAAGGGAATAATCACCTCCTTATCCCTGCTAGAAAGATTCCCTATATCATTGACAAGACATCATGAGCTACTCTTGCAGCCCGTCTGCACTGCTCAGAGAACTTCATATCTGCCTGCACAATTTCCCTCAGGTCCTTTTCATTCTCTACCACTGTCAGTGTAGTACCACAGAGTTGATACGTTGCTCTGGGGTTGCTGTTTCCCATATGTAGTATTTTACATTTGTCAATGTTAAACTTCATTTTACACCTCTCAGCCCATCTGCTCAACCTTTCCAGATCCTATTGCAGCAGCATAGCGTCAGTAGTGTCCTTAACAACCCTGCCAACCTTTGTGTCGTCTGCAAACTTGGACAATCAGCTTGATATACCAGAATCAATATCATTTATAAATACAGAAAACAATAATGGACCCAACACTGAGCCCTGAGGGACTCCACTAATAATATTAGTCCACGATGAGCAGTGTCCATTGATTACCACTCTCCTCCCCCTCAACCATCGCTTTATCCATAGAAGCAATTTGCCTCCAATGCCACACTGCTCCAATTTGTGCAGCAGTTTTCCATTTGCAATAGTATCAAAAGCCTTTCTAGGATCCAAATATATAATATCAAAATTATTCCGTGTATCCAGTTCTTTTGTGACTCCATCATAATATCCAATCAAATTGGTCAGGCAAGACTTTCCCTTAACAAAACCATGCTGTATCCGAGCTATAACTGAAGTCTTGTCTAGATGATCTTGCAGTGCTTCTTTAACCAGCGCCCCCATTACTTTTCCTGGAACAGAAGTTAAACTCACAGGTCTATAATTACTTATGTCAGCCTTTGATCCTGCTTTGGGAATTGGGGTCACATTTGCACATCTGCAGCCTATGGGTACCTCTCCTGACTCCAAAGAAGCTCTCATAATTATGGCTGAGGGTTTGCTTACTTCCTTTGCTGCCTCCTTTAATATAACTGAATAGATCCACTCCAGGTGCCTTTTTTATGTTTATCTTCAATAATTTCTCCTCCACTTTCCTCTCAGTTATTACAAAATCATCTAGCTCACTGCCAGAGTTTAATACACCTCTGGCATTCCTCTTCCTGAATAACTCCTCATGTGTGAATGTAGATGCAGAATAATCGTTTAGTTTGTTAGCCACCTGAGAAAGGTCCTCAACTGTTGAACCATCAATATCCAGTGGACCAATCTGATTCATCCCTTTCCTTCTAGAGTTTACATAGGTAAAGAACTCTTCTCTGTTTTTTTTGCATCCTTTGCCAAGGATGTCTCATAATCTGCCTTTGCCTGCCTAATCTCCTTTGTGACTTGGTTACAAACCAGCTTATGTCTATCATAGGCTTCCATGTCACCCATTAATGTATATGTATCCCATGCATTTTTCTTCTCTGCCATATGTCTCATTAGTTCATATGACATCCATTGAGGCCTGAACCTTGAACAATATTTCTTAGTTGGTATGTAAAGCCTAGTAGCTTCCAAGATAAGTTCTTTGAATGCTTCCCATTTTGAATTTGCTGTTGGTAACATCATCAGTTAGTCCCACTGTATAGAATTTAAATACTGTCTCAGACCATCGTAGTCGCCTTTACGAAAGCAAAAACTCTTCCCTTTACCTTTGTTGGTAGTTACCTCTTTGAGTAAATCCCACTTCAGCACACTGTGATCACTGCCACCTAGTGGTTCCTTTAGCTGCAGATTCGTAATGCATGAAGAATCACTAGTGATAATCAGATCAAGAGTATTACTACCTCTAGTTGCCTCCCGAACGTGCTGATGTAGAAAACAATCATCCAATAAATCGACAAAAGCCTTGCTAGTCTGTGAGTAACCAACACACAAATTCCAGTCAATATCTGGGAAATTAAAATCCCCCATTATAAGACTCTCTGATTTACTGGCACACTCTATTTCCCTCTGCAGTTTCTTATTATACTCATCAGAGTTATTAGGCCTATGGCAACTTCCTACTCTCAATTTTGATCTCCCAATGCTTATGTCACACCAAACTGACTCGACACTGCCCTGTCCAGCGATGTCTACTGGCTTCACTTCCTTGAATTTTATGTGTTTCTTAACTAATAGCATAACCCCTCCTCCCTTCCTGTCCTGTCTATCCTTTCTGTACACATTGTACTCCCCAAATTCTAGTTCTGCATTCCGTATATCTGTGTGACACCACGTCTCTGTATCCCAACAATATCTGCCTTTGATGTTTTGAGCAATACCTCAAATTCATCAAATTTATTTACTAAACTCCTAGCATTGGTGTACACGCAAGTATACATGCACCTGTTCCTATTCTTAGCTACACTAACACAACCCATGTGTTTATTTGTATCGCAATGACTTCCAGCAGTCTCTGAAATACCCTGCATCTTGTTTTGCAGGCTGCTGCTCGTTCCAATAGAAGCAGTGCAAGAATCACTTTCACATTTGCCAGTGGCTACTGTTAATCTATTAGTACCCAAGCTAGCAGTTTTCCGACCCACCTAACACTGCCTCGATAGCATCGGCAAATATTCTTGCACCTTTCCTATTTAAGTGTATCCCATCCCTGTAGAAGCAGTCTCTCCTGTTAACAAGTGCAGACCAGGCTGAAAAAAATTCTACCCCTTGAGCCTTGCACAATCTTTCCAGGGTCGAATTGATCGACAAGGCTCTCATCATATACTCTCTCCTATCGTGTCTTGGTAGAACTGCAGACGCTTTCAAATTCAACCCTAAATCAGGGCTTTTTTTCAACACTGACCTGTACTTGTTAAGTAATTCTGCCGGTCTCCTACTCTTAATATCATTAGTGCCAACGTGCACAACTACATCACCTTTTTTGCCCTTAAAAGATGATATCCGCTATACATCGTCATCAACCTTTGCCCCTGGCAGACATACCCTGGTCCTGTTCCACCTCTCCTTTTTACAAAGCATGTTCCCGTTTCCCTGACAATAGAGTCACCAACAACTACTAGTTCCTGTGGGACCAGCGCATTCTGCCTTGGGGTTTGCCGCTGTGTTGCGTGATGACCAAGTGCAAGCTCTGGCGTTGATGTGGGCAGCTGAGAGCTTGATGGACCCCTCAATTTAAATCCTTCGAGGGCATCCACCCTGTCCTTCAAGCTCTCATATAGGCCCATAACAACGCTGAGTTGTCGCCTGATTTCCTTCTTACATCGCGCACATACAGTATCCCCCATGACAATATCATGTCCCGTACCCGATTGCTCCGCAAACATCGTGGAAGCAGTGCATTTTAAAAGGCTGTGATTCAGAGGGCAACTTCTGCCCTCAGTTTTCCTCTGAGCCACAGCACTGCCATTAGCTTGAACCTTTTGCTTTGCTGCTCTGGTCTGAGTCATGATTTCGATTTAATTTCAATAAAATTTCAATTTCGGTACAAAATTATAACCCTAAACTTGTATCCCAACACAGTTATAACGCTATATATATTTTTTTCAGTATCGAGTATTATCTACGAGTTCCGTTTATATAACTTCCGTATCAATTTATGTGTTAATTAATTATGTTACGTTTGTAAAATCTAAGTCGTTATATGTAGTTAGTTAAAAAGTGCAATTTAATTGACAATGAAGTTTAACAAGATTAATAGATTTTACTGATCGATTGACAATATTATATTATATACTATACTATACTATACTAAGCTTACGCTATTTAGTTCGGGATATAACGTATTGTATAACAATGGTGGCAAGTTACGAACGGCAAATCTACGGACACTTAAGTATTAATTAACTTCCAAATCTCGCTGTCTCAATTTAGAATAAACTAAGGATCTTGACTGGGTCTATAAGCTACTTATAGAAAATAATTTGATATAACAATTGGTCAATAAAGCGGCTAAATATGGCTAACAAAACTTCTCATTCAGCGGAGCTGCAACTAGTAACACGTGGATTTGATACCCTTACCGATCCTAAGGAATACCTACAAAATTTCTAAGTTAAACTTTAAACTAAGTATCGTAACTACGAATATAAAGCTACTCTAGAAAATAAGTTAGTATGCCAATTTAAGCTAATAAAACAGAAAAAACTTCTCTATTCCAGGAGCAGTAAAAAACTTCGCCCGCACAAGCTTTATCTTCGGTCTTCTAATTTTGATGTCAGTCTCTAAATCTTCCAAAGCTTCACGCATGATATCTTCGGCAAAAAGATTAAAAAGGTGAGGTGACAAAATACAGCCCTGCCTGACACCGTTACCTATATCGAAAAAGTCCGTGTTTCCCATGTTGGTTCTCAAAGTTTCCTTCCTATTCCTGGTACAGTAGCTTAATTAGCCGAATTTTGTGGATTGGAAAACCCATATTAGTCATCGTTTCCCATAGTTACTCATGTTGAACACAATCAAATGCTTTTGATTAATCTATTATAAAAACACAAAACGACTGGAACATTGAATTCTTTATATTTTTCAATAATCAGTCGTAGACTTAAGATCTGATCTCTGGTTCCTTAGCCCCTTCTGAAACCTGCTTGCTCTTCTGGTATTTCTTCTTCAAATTTTCTTGAAGAAAAGGAACTAAGATAGGAGTTCAAAAATGTTGCTTATTCAATATAGTAATAGGGCGGTAATTATTAGGCATAGCTTTCTCACCCTGTTTTTTATATATCGGGATGATATAGGCTTCTTTGACCTTTGGAAACCACGAAGAAGACAGTAATTGAAGAAATTTCTGAGAATTGGAGTTAGAGATGAACTACACTTCTTGAAGAAAAGAGCAGGGAGGGTATCAGAACCTGGAGCAGTGAAATATTTAAGCTGAGAAATGGATGACAGCATATAATCACTAATGAGAACTAATCTAAGGCCGAGTGGAGAAACATATCACATGGCATTGGCATTTATAAAACGCTGGTTGAGAATATGCCGCGAAGATTGAAGGCAGTCATAAAAGCAAAACGGTTTCAGCACAAAATATTAAATGACACAATAAAAGCTCTTATTTGTCTAAAGGGAGGTGTACGGATATTAATGATAGGGCAGTGTATATTCAAACGGATAACAGGGAATAGAAAGTTGTTGTTCAGGTGAACAAAGTTTCGAAAAATGAGTAGCAAAAAAGATAAACAATACCAAGAGGGCGGTTCATTGAGATATTCGAATCATTAGTTAACACAGGAATTCTAGATGATCCCGGTAGCTGCTTTTTCCATAATGGTCTGGAATTTAAATTTCGAGTAAGTTCAGCTTCAACTGAATGAAGATAATGAGAATTGAGATTTCGTAACTTTCTTAACATGACGTCTAAGGGAAGGGAAGGTAAATTAGCTAGATTAGTTTTCAGGTTTAAATACCTTTTGTGGAAGTAATTTTTGCGACGAATTAAATACACAAGCTTGTTCGACATCCAGTAAGGGAATTTACTACGATTAGCGGTAGAGAATTGATGGGAACGAACTCAGAAATTGCAGAATGAAGGATTAAGTACTGATAATTAATGTAATGATCAATAGATTCAAAACTTTTGATGGGAACCCAATCAACATTGCCCCAAAGCTGATTTAACCAAGTCCAGTCAGTGTGCCCAAAGCTAAAAAAGTATCTGTCAAAGGAAGATTCAGAAATAGAAAAAAATAATTCATTTATTTCTTTTCTTCTATTTCTAGGGAAGTGATCTGATTCCAGTGATAGGGAAGTGTTTTTATCGGGTGAAATTATCACCCTTAGAAATTGTGAAGAGAATTGATTCATGGAGAAAAACTAAATCAACGTATGAGGAGTTCCGAGTGAGAAAGGTACATATTTGAGTTAGGGCATTACTAAGACAAATGGTGACTTGCTTAACCACTGAATTTGTTGAGCGCTTCGGGTCAAAGGTAGTTGGGATATTAAAATCACCCAGAATTGGTGGTATTGCTTTTGGAGACTTCAAAAAGATTGCTGCATCGATATTCTCTAATTGTTTAATGGTGGCTAAAGAAACTGGGAGAGCAAAGTAAAAAGCATACGCAGAAGAAGCTTTTCTGCATAGTTAATAACGAGATACTGTCAGTAGAAGAATATTTATTGAACTGCAATACTTTGACCTAATGATGGGTAAAGATAGCAATACCACCACCATCTTTGAGTCTCGATCCAAACGACAGAAAGAATAGGCGAGAGAAGTGAAATTTCACTGTTAAGTATATGTGGATGTAACCAGGTAGGGCGACTATGGTAAAAGTTTATTGCAGAAGGAAGTGACAGAAATAGTGATATTTTAAAAACACTTCTACAATTGACATAAGATAGTAACGATAGCGATGACGATCTTGATGTACATCGAGAAGATAATTGCTAGCTAGGATGAGCAGTTCTGACAAGATGGATGAAGCAGCGCCAGAAGACAATCTGTATGGTTTAATAATAGCGTCAATTGACCAAATTTCGGTATCTAAAATACGTGCTTGTTCAGATGGATTACGTAAGGTTATAAACGAAGCATAGTCTGTATAACGGGTGGATAACTTCCTCACTGAGGTGTGAAGACCTAATTCAGTGTTGAGAAAATCCTCAACGTCTGAAGGATCTGTGGAGGGAGCAAGCGACTGACGAAAGACCTAGATTTCAAGCTGCTCCTTGGCGAGGAGTAGCTTGAAATCTAGAACTCTTATCGGTTCCAAAGACGAAGAGTAGCGGTAGCGCTCTACTTGTTAGATGAAGAATGAGATACGTCAGCTGATATTGTTGGATTTTTGTTAGATAGAAGCTGATTAAAACTTGTGGGTCGAAGACCAGGAGCTGAGGACAAAAACTGACCTGCCGAAGTGACGGGCAGATATGCTTTCATAGAGCCATTCACATTATTTTGAATGCATACTACAGAAGAGCAAGTAGAATCGAGAAATATATTTGAAGATGTGGTGAACTTAACATTCTCAGACAGAGGATTAGTTAACTGGGTTGCATCCAAATAAGGGTTAACAACTTAATCGGAAGTATCTTGCCTTACAAATAAGATGATAATGACATGGCAGGAGTTTTATATTGTGTTCAGTCGATTCATGAGCATCACTGAAGGAAACCTGCTTAGGATGTAAGACAGGAGGAACTGGAATTGGTACTGTGGATCAATCAGGATAGACTCTTTCACGATTTCACATTCAGAAGAATCAGCAATAGAAGATTGATTGATAGTATTTTTTGGGTGAGACTTAGGATCTGCTGTAGTCTCACAGTTGAAGAATGCGAAAAACGAGTTTGGAACGCTACATCGTACATCATGAACTGAAGAAAGGCATTAGGATTTCCCAGTGGGTTTAGTGTTAGACTGTGGCATAGTGAAGTCTGAAGGGTAACAGTTTGTACAGGAAGAGGATAATTTCAGGATTGGTCGCTGGTTCATTGCTGGGAATCCTGGAAAGAAGAATTTTGCAGAGGTATTGAATTCTGTTTAGCTGGGGTGAGACAGATGAGATTGTAGAGGAAAAACGCCCCCCATTAGAAATTGATACAGATAGGTTAAAAATTGATACTGAATGGGTCGACAGTAGACGGAAAAATAAAGTAGCACTTAAGGCAGATGTGAGAATCATGGTTCTGGTGTGTACAAATATCATCAGGCAGAAAGTTGAGACAACGCTGACATATAGTTTATATAGAGCATGCACTGGACTGCAGCAAAAACATTATTGGAACAGCAGACACAAACAAGAGATGAAATGACAGATATATTATCTTCAGTTATGGTAGAACTGGAAATAAGTTCTGGATAAGTCGAAGGGTCATGCTTAGAATCCTTACTGTGCATTTGAAATAGGTTTCCTACTTTTTGCAGTAGCCTATTCATTTCTCCCAAGAGATAACTTGTTACAGAGATTTGTCGTTCGAGTATGCTAGATAACAAAGAATTACTACACTCTAAGGATAGCATTTCGGATGACGTTTTTGTTAGTTGATCTTGCAAGCTTAGAAATTGTTTGCTGGATGCAGTAGTAATAGCCTTACAACGTTCTCAGACAGAATTAAGTTCATTAAAGACAAGCTTCAGATCATCAGTGTGACTGACTAAACATTTTTTAGAACTATCATTCGGATTAATAATATCAGTATTAGATGAATGACAACTAGAAGAGTAAGTGGAAGATTTAGAGATGGGGAGGCAGTCACCACACTTTACAAAGAAAGAAAGAAATGTTTTTTGGTTTCTCTTTTGTTCTTTCTTTCATGTTTTTTCTTTCTTTTTAGAAAGAAAAACCATGCAGTCTTCATTATGACCGGCTAATTCTCTAACATTTTGCAAAAAAGTCCATGAAATCCTTCTTTATCATGACACTTTATCATGACAACGCTCGTCATTTTGAAAATTTTCCAAGACTACTAAGGCTGTAAGAAGTGAGATTGTTGTATCTGTAGAAAATATCGAGGTTGAAGAAACATTGGGATACATATCTTAACGCTAAGAACAATTTTTCAGTGGCTACCTAATGTATTTTTACAGTATGGGCAAGACTGGTATTGTTGTCTCTTGATCCCTGAATTCCTGAAAAAAAGTAGGAGCTATAGATTAAAATAATAAATTTTACTTGTATTTTCTCATAAGACACATGAGCAAATCCAAGGCACATGGGCAAATCCTACTATGAGATTTACACATGTCACTCACATCTCGAATCGGCCTGTGACTTCGACCCCTAACATAACAAAAAAAAAAAAAAAAAAGATATCCGAGTGGCATATAAAATGCATCATTAATGGGCTGTTCGCTGTTCGATTCACCATGCAGTTACCAATTGGTTTAGCACATTTGTTTATTAAATTATTTTATGCAGATGCTCAAAAACTTCGGTCCTCGTGGGTAGCACAGTTGGTAGAATCAGCCTTCTCCCAACATTGTGTGGTAAGGACCTGAGTTCGAGTCCCGTCGATGAAGTGAGGGATTTTTGTTGGCATTTTTCACATTGAGGATGAGTCAGTCAGTCTCAGGCGAAAGTAGCCTGGTTTTTCGTCCAGAAAACAGAAATAGACCATGGAACACGCGCAATTTTTAGACAATATACACGGAGCAATATGGCCCTTAGTCGCTGATGCTCCTAAAACGACACAAACTTTATTGTTATTATCCTAGTTTATAAAGTTTTGATTCGCACAGTTACAACCTGTGATCTTTTATACATGATGATTTAATTTGCTTCTTTTTCTTTAATTAGGAGTTAAGTTCTCTACGCCTTCTTCAAGCCCTGATCTTTCAACCACGCTTTCCGAAGTATCAGAAGTGTTCAAAGAGCAAACAGAAACCTCCACTTCACAATCGCAGACCACAACACTCATTTATCCATCAGACAATATTTCAAGTACGACGACGGTGGATTATGCAGCATCACTTTCTTCTACAGATTCTACTAAGTACCTCAAAATAAATGATTCATTATCCGATACTACTGTGAAATTTGAAGAGGAGAGCTCTACTTACTATACAGAATCACAACCTGTAGAAGTATCGTCTGTTCAATATTTAGAGAGCGAAAAATCAACTTCATTTAGTTCTACTGATAGTGACATAGAAAAAGAATACACTACATCGTACACTCTTCCAGAAATAATAAAAAAATCCACCACTATTACATCTTCAGACTCTTTAGAAACCTCTGTGGCTACTGGAAGTAGGATAGATACAACTAAAAAACCAGAATTAATCACATTCGATAAATCTACTACTAAAGCTGTGAAAAACGATTCACTTACTGCTGTTATTCTAGATGAAAGCCGATCAGAGACGACTTTACCACCACCATCTACTGAAACTCATTTTGAGAAAAATGAATCTGCCATTCTCACTACTGAACCAGTCGAAGATTATATTGCTTTCTCAACCATTACTACCACTGGATTCACTTCTAAAGACGACAACGTAGATTCTACTTTCCACCTGACTCATTTAGATAATTCATCCACTTCTGTCACTGTAACATCTTTGGACATTGAGAAAGACGAACTTCTTAAAGGAGATTCTGCGAATAGCTCCACTGTTACCATTAATATTGAAGATTCAGTTGAACACGATTCCACTTTAATCCACGAGCCATGGGTTCATCGTTCCACGCTCACACCACTTTCCAATGAAAGTTATGCTACAAATATTGTTACAGAAGAATTTACAGAACAAGAAAATATTTCTTCTGAACATACTCCGACGATGTCTTCACCTAAAGTCTGGAATATAGAAACAACAGTTCAAATTACTATGTCTAGTGCAGGCTCAGGCACAAGTCTGGAACATTCATTTCCTCCTCAGTCTGAAACTACTACTTCCTCTCTAGTTAATACAGAGAAGAAAGAAGTTTCAATTCAAGAAGAAGAAGAAACACTCAAGACAATTCCTTCTTTTCACCAAACATTGGAAGACACAGATCCAAACTTTAACTCTTCATCTTCCTTTGGGGACTTTCCCAAATATACAACGGAAATAGAAATTGGTGTTTCAGATATCAAGAAAGAAGAAAGTTTATCTTCGACAGTCCATGAAGATAGTGAAAAGCTAAGTTCCTTACTCTCTACTACAGAGTCAACAACGATTACGGGCGATCAATTTGTAGAGGAAGGATCTAATCAGACCTCATCAAAAGTTAGTACGGGTACAAAGACAACGTCAGCACATACGTTTACTCCAATTTTAATGCAGTCTGAAGAGGGAAATTATCTGACGGGTATTATTCCCATTGAAAATGCAACAACTCAGAAAGAACTTACTGGTGGCACTCCAGAAGATCTGAATGACAGTAAATCAACGATGGAGTTTCCGACTGAACCAGCCGAAAATACCGTTACGTTTATCCCAGGTGTGACTTCCACTTTTGGAGTTTCTGATAAAGAAAATTTTACTACAGAGGAAGACATCGCTAATTTTGAAAAATCTGGGGATCTAGTTCACACTGAGAATGACTTAACTGAGCCTCCAGAGGACATAAACATCGTTACTACCGAGGGATTTCAAAAACATGTTTCTGTTGTTACAGATATGAAATCTGGTGAAAGCCATCGACCAAGCAGTGCTACTCTGGATTTTTCAACAACGGATCCCAATGTCCCAAAAGAGCCACCTGTTACCGGAAAGTCATCTATTTTCTTGTCTACAGTGGTCCATAACGATACTGATAAATCAAGTTCCTTAATCTCTACAGCAGATTCTACTACCAGTTTTCCTTTTACAATACACGCAATTACTAATTCCGATGATTTGGATTTTCTTCTTTCAACCACTAAAAAATCTATTGAAGAGAACTCTACCCTTGCTGTTATGTCCCTCTCTGAAGACCAAGATAATCTTCAAAATATAACATTTAAGGAGTCTGAAGCCAGTTCGACTACCTTAATGAATACTACAGACTCTATTAATCCATCCAAAGAAAGTTCGTATATCGGCCACACACATCAGTTTGACGATGGAAATTTGTCACGTGAAAGCATACGCACGGATTCTATTTATACTAGAATATCTGAAACAACAGAAAACCTATTTTTTACTACACTAGTTTATAATGGAACAGAATCCACCGATGATCATGTCATCTCAACTTTTAAACCTACAGAAAGCGACAAAATCATTGATACAGCAGCAGCTGACTTCAGTGAAAAAATTCATGTTGATAATGTCCTTGGATCAACTAAGGAAAGTGAGGCTGTTGTTGAAGTGCTTGCGTCTACTGTGGAAGGTCATTTCATTGACACCACGCTTTGGCATAGTGAAGATTATGCTGTTGATGACACAACTGTATCTACCGAAAGAGACCACACAGCTAATACCACACTTGTATCTACTGAGGCGGAGCATGTTGTTGATCCTGTATTTGTATCTAGTGAAAATCATTTTGCTGCTACCACACTTGGATTTAGTGATAGTGATACTACACTTGGATTTAGTGAAGCAAACCATACTGATACCACACTTGGATCTAGTGAAGAGCTCCATGTTGCTGATGTTGTACTTGGATCTAGTGAGGCTATCCATGTTGCTGACCATGCCGCATCTGGATCTAGTGAAGCCGTCCATGTTGCTGACCATGCTGCATCTGGATCTAACGAAGCAAGCAATCTAGATACCGCACTCGGATCTAGTGAAGCAGGTCATGTTGTTGATTCTGCACCTGGCCTCAGTGAAAGTTATACTGATGATACCACAGTTAAATTTGGTGAAGCAAACCACATGGATGTCACACTTGGATCTACTGAAGCGATCCATGTTACTAATGCCACACCTGAATCTAGTGAAGCAAGCTATACTGATGATAAACTTGGATCAAGTGAAGTAAGCCACACTGATGCCACACTTGTATCTAGTGAAGGGGATCCTATTGATGCAATACTTGGATCTAGTGAAGCAAGCCCTGTTCGCACAACGCTTGAATCTAGTGAAGCAAGTCATATTGATGCAATACTTGGATCTAGTGAGGCAATCCATGTTGCTAATGCCACACTTGGATCTACTGAAAGAAGTCCTATTGATGCAATGCTTGGATCTAGTGAAGAAAGCCTTATTATACTTGGATCTAGTGAGGCAATCCGTGTTGCTGATGCCACGCTTGGATCTACTGAAAGAAGTCCTATTGATGCAATGCTTGGAGCTAGTGAAGCAAGCCTTATTGATGCAAAATTTGGATCTAGTGAGGCAATCCGTGTGGCTGATGCCACACTTGGATCAAGTGAAGGAAGTCCTATTGATGCAATGCTTGGATCTAGCGAAGTAAGCCCTTTTGGTGCAACACTTGGATCTAGTGAGGTGATCCATGTTACTAATGCCACACCTGAATCTAGTGAAGCAAGTCATACTGATGATAAACTTGAATCAAGTGAAGTAAGCCACACTGATGACAGACTTGGATCAAGTGAATCAATCCATATTGCTGATCCCACACTTGGATCAAGTGAATCAATCCATATTGCTGATCCCACACTTGGATCTAGTGAAGGAGGTCCTATTGATACAATACTTGGATCTAGTGAGACAATCCATGTTGCTGATGCCACACTTGGATCTACTGAAAGAAGTCCTATTGATGCAATGCTTGGACCTAGTGAAGCAAGCTTTATTGATGCAAAATTTGGATCTAGTGAGGCAATCCGTGTGGCTGATGCCACACTTGGATCAAGTGAGGAGATCCGTGTGGCTGATTCCACACTTGGACCTAATGAAGGAAGTCGTATTGATGCAATGCTTGGATCTAGTAAAGTAAACCCTATCAATACGAAACTTGGATCTAGTGAAGTAAGCCCTTCTGATGCAACACTTGGATCTAGTGAGGCAATCCATGTTGCTGATGCCACACTTGGATCTACTGAAAGAAGTCCTATTGATGCAATGCTTGGACCTAGTGAAACAAGCTTTATTGATGCAAAATTTGGATCTAGTGAGGCAATCCGTGTGGCTGATGCCACACTTGGATCAAGTGAGGAGATCCGTGTGGCTGATTCCACACTTGGACCTAATGAAGGAAGTCGTATTGATGCAATGCTTGGATCTAGTAAAGTAAACCCTATCAATACGAAACTTGGATCTAGTGAAGTAAGCCCTTCTGATGCAACACTTGGATCTAGTGAGGCAATCCATGTTGCTGATGCCACACTTGGATCTACTGAAAGAAGTCCTATTGATGCAATGCTTGGATCTAGTGAAGTAAGCCTTATTGAAGCAAAATTTGGATCTAGTGAGGCGATCCGTGTGTCTGATGCCACACTTGGACCTAGTGAAGGAAGCCCTATTCACACAACAGTTGAATCTAGTGAAGCAAGCCGTACGGATGCAACACTTGGATCTAGTGTGGCTATCCATGTTGCTGATGGCACATTTGGATCTAGTGGAGCGATTGTTGTTGCTGATGTCACACCTGGTCCTACCGAAGGTCAAAATTTGAATGTTGCATTAGGATCTACCGAAGGTGATAATATCATTGACACTATATTTGACTCTATTCCTGAAGATGCAATGGAATCTGGTGAAAGAGATCATATTGGAGATGTTGCTCATGAACCTAGTAAAGGTGTTAATGCTGATGCCATTACATCTAGCGAAGGAGATTACGTTGTTGATGCCATATATGGATCTAGTGGAATCAGTACTGTTTTAGATAATTCTCCACTTGGATCAACTGAGAGCGTTCATGTTTCTGATGCTATATCTGAATCTAGTAAAGAAGGTCATGTTGTCGCTATCACCCCCGATCTTAGTGATGATCATGTTGAAAGCACAGTTAGATCCAATTATGAAGTTTACGTTACAAATGCTACTACCCTTGAATCGACTGAAAAAAATCACATAGATGCTTCTTTGCTTGGATCTATTGAAGGAGATCATTATGTTGATGTCCTTGAATCTACTGAAGGAAGTAATGTTACTGACGCTGTACTTGGATCTAGTGAAGCAAGCCATATTGATGTCACACTTGGATCTAGTGAAAGTAAAAGTCATATTAGTGATGTTGTGCTTGAATCTAGTGAAAGCGGGGATCATAATGATGCTACTGCTGCTCTTGAATCCAATGAAGCAACTCATATTGCTGACACTCATGCTACTACCCTAGGACCTAATGAAGCAGATCGCACTGAAGATTACACAGCTATTTCTACTGAAGATCCTGCTATTGATATTGCACTCGGATCTAGTGATGGAAGTCATATTGTTGATGCCACACTTGAAGAAAGTCATTTTGTTGAGAACATACTTGAATATAACGAATCAGATAACATTGTACAATCAGCTTCAGTAGGACCTAGTGATGAAAGTAATGGTGGTAGTATTGCATATTCTTATACGGAAGGTCCTCTCACATCCATATTTAAATCTACTCAAGAGAACATAAGCACATTGTCATCTGAACGAGCTAATACTGCTATTAACACTGCACAGAAATCCACTGAAAAATATTTCCTTGAAACTACAACCTTTGAATCTAAAGAAAATGATTCTCCTGGTGATGACCTAATTCAACCTCCCAAGAACGTTTTACTTCATACTACTTCAACTTCGGAAACAGAAGACAATATTTCCATCAAAGAAAACATCGAAATTTCCTCTGTAACTTTAGAAAAGGAACACGAAGGGGAAAAAAAGCCCAACTCTGAAGAATACCAGGATACGCATTCCATTGAAAACATCTCCGTTCATGTCATAGCTGATTATATACTTGACCAGGATAATGACACATCCATCAAATGGGATCCTAATATATCTTCAGCCATTCACAGCACACCACAACCAGAAGAATTCCTTACTTCCATTGGCAAAGAAGATGAAGATATTCTTGTAAGTCATCTTGATCTTATTACCAATGGTAAACCCTTTAACCATAAATTCACAAATCCTGTGACACTCTTGTCTGCAGAGGATTTCCACACAGTCTCCTACAAAGGAAAAGAAGAACCAGAACAAGTGACACCACAAAACATTCTGAATACTGTTTATGATCTGAAAGAAATCACTTTGGTTGAAGATTCTGAATTAGCAGCAGCGGAAATCTCCTCGGGAACACCATCAACACCAAATTCCTTTGAAATCGTGGAGCATGAAGATCAAGAACAACATTTTCTCGATGAACACGGCGAAGCACTTAATATCGGGGATGAAGTGTTGCCGAATTCGATTTCTGTTACTTTGTCAGAGAATGAAAACGTAACCACAGTTCTAGGAAACAAGGACTTGCAAACTCAAGCACATTCCGTAGATAATGCTGTTACAAAAGATCAAAAAAATTCGACTACAGAATTCTCAAGACCTAATTTAAACGAATGGAATGATACTCTTATTTCCGCTTTAATTTCGAGTACTGATAATACGATGCACGTCGAGGATGTTACAGAGTCTGTAAATCACTTTGAAATTTCAATAGCTGATGGTGACAACAATAGTTCCAATTTAGTGACGAACTATGACGGATCAAAGGTTTCCTCCACTATTAAGAAATTTCAGTCTGACATAACTACTTCTGTTCCATCTTTATTAACCAAAGAGAGTACTCTTAATACTACCGGGTTGTTACAAGTAAAAGAAGGAGTTAAAGTGCCAGAAGAACCGGAAAAAGATGACATCCTTACTGTCTCTACTGTAATAATTGAACGAGATGATTCTGTTTTGGTTAGTGAAATTTCAATAAATAATATTGCCAATTCTAGCAAGGGCAAAGGAGAGGAATCAATAATTATTAATAACCAGGAAATAGAAAGGGAATTCAACGAAAAATTTTTACTGAAAACTACACCTTCCCCGATCAGCACTGAAAGAGAGACATTCAGCGATCTTGAAAGCACTAGTTCATTGGAAGACATGATTTCTGTTTCAGAAGACACGAGTACACAATACAAGTCTGAAAGCTCCTCGTATCAAAATACATTCTCGACCCCAGAAAAAAATGATGGTGAATTTTTTGAGAGAACGACTAAAATATATGAGGAACAAGAAGAATATATTCCGTCTCTTGAGGTTCAAGTGGTGGAAGAAAAACCTTCCAACTTTCCCAATGCTTCAAAAATTGAGGAAGGTTATGTACAGAAACTAAATACCCCGACGGCCACAAACGAAGATAGTATTTCAGAAAATAGCCAAATATATCTTAAGAAAAATTCTTCTGATAACGTAAATATGTCACCTACATACGATCTATTTACAAAACCAGAAGTGGATCAAGGTACCAAATATGAACCGGAAGTACTTGACGTTCAATCAGCAACTAGGGTGCCTGTAGTGAAAGAGAGTACTGTACCAAATAATGATCAAGAATATTACACAGATAAAATGGAAATATTTCGTGATCAGTCAAACATCACCACACAAGGATCACATTATTCATTTAAAACTGTAATAACAGACACTGAGAGCAAAGTAAAATCATCTACAGAAGACCATCAAGATATTAGAAAAACAGTTCGGCCTACAATTGTTCCTGTTCATATTTTAATAACCGGTCAAGAAGACAATCAAGGAATCCATTTGAAATCTACAGATGAAGGCGAGGAATTTGAAGATACTGAAGATCCAAATGAAGAAACAACCTCGAATATCCAAGTGTCTACACAGGAATCAAGAGAAAATTCAAGCGACGCGTCCACCAGTAAACCTAACGGAAATGTTTACCAAAGTGCAACTCATCATGAAGGCAAACTAGCTACAGAACCAAATGCAATGTCTTCATCAGATAATAAAAACATTGAGCATGTGATAAGTGGATGTGACGGTGACGAATGCCACCCATTTGGTGATGGCTATTCATCTTTAGAATCTTCGAGTGAGAAGTCAAGTACTGGATCTGCCGAAGATAAGAATCTAGCCCCTGTTGGCCCCTTACAAAATGACAGAATTCTGCGCTATTTAAGGGAGAAGGAAGATGCATGGTGATTATATTTACATCTGTTACCGAGCAAAGTATTTGCAAATTTGAATCATTTGAACTATCTTAAATGTCCAGATATCCCGTGTACCGGGAATCAAATGGCTTTAACAGAAGATGATTTGAACTTTTATTGCAATCCACTCCTTAATGCAAAATAGTTTACAGAAATTGAAAACTGTGCCATTTTGGTACGAACTGTACCACTGTTCAATACTTCTCTATCATTATAAATTAGCACAAAGAGATGAACCAGCGATTTTACCTATTTTTTTTCCTTCACGAAATGGAAAGAAATATAAATATGGGGAAAGCATTTTTATCACTTTTTCCTCTAGAACATCATTATAACTTCTGTAATTCTCTTACTATAAGAAGTTGAACATTTGAACATTATCATGAACATTTCACGTAATTCTCTGAACTTTGTATAGAAGAGGAAGCAAACAGTCCTCTTTATACAGTTTATGTAGCTGGCCGTTTTCTCCATTTGATTCATTAAAACGGGACTAGGGTGCAGGTGTTTACAACCATAGGCATTATTAGTTACCTGTGTTGCTCATATAGGTAAAAACTGGCTGGATCCAGAAAAGCCATAGACCACACAGATTTGTAAAATTGCCTCCAGCATATCTGAAATACTTGACCGATATTTGTGCACACGAAGGTGAAGGCGTTTTCAGGGCTTCTTCTTGTATTTGTTTCTGTAATGTGTAGTTTAGGGAAATTATAAAATTTTCCTGAAAGAAAAAAATGATCGGGGATGTATACGTTTTCTGACTTGTATTCTGATGTTTGAACATTATCATGATTGAAGATTATAAATGCTGCCACAGAATTACCAGAAACTGTAACTAATACGAAATTTCAATTGGATTTAGTTTAAATTTATTTTATTGATTTTGATCTACTATTGAAAAACACTTTAGTCGGATACAACGAATCTATCTTTACGTAAAACAAATAAATATATGGGGGTTGGAAAAAAAATAATGCTCATCTTTAAAAATAAATAAATTTTGAAAGCAAAAGTATGGTATTTCCGTCCAAGCGTGCAAGAAACAACCACTTTAATGTTTGAAGAGCCGCAAAACAAGTATATGTTGAACTTATGTAGATAAAAATCCACTCTTTCGTGTCTTCCAGCTCTCCACTGTAACTTTATTAATATTAACACGATTATTATTATTTTTAATTCTATCAGGATCATCCTGCGTGCGAAAATTTTACGGTTAAAAAAAGGTAATGTACGAATGTAGTCCAACACAGTAATGGCTAACATTAACAAAATTAATAATAATAAATTCCGACGTTAAAATATGAAACTTTTAGTGGTTAAAACTTTACATTTCTTGCTTCCTACCATTCCTATAGATAACAAGAGCAGTTGGTCTTCAAGCTGTTTCAGCTCCAGCCAAAGTCATGACCACAGAATTTAACTCTTTAAAACCATACCTTTGGGGTTAGTTTTCTGGTCATTATTATACGAAAGCAGGATCTTCCATATCTTGTTCAGGTCGAACTAGCTTTAAACACTTGAAGCTCTAAGTTAACGATATGCATGCAATGTTAGATTTTCGATGTCATTTGTGGAGTACTCATCCGACAGTTGTTTTTCATTCTCCTTATGTAAATCTCTGCTAATAGTAACTGCAAAATTCCTTGTATGATACTCTAGTAGTAAACAAAACGCTTTCATGGACGCTAAGAGACGCTGCTTCTAGACCAGAACGCTCCCACGCGGAAGAAAGCAGAATAATTCAAAATATAGTACTTTTAACAAAAACTTTTTAAAATTTTATTTTCAATATATTTTTGGCAATATTTTATTTATTTATTTGCTTTAAAAACTGGGGATATAATTTGTAATCGCTCTGTTTGCAGTATATACATAAATATTGTTTAAATTGTCCATGTGTTATTTTTGTTGTTAGCACCAACCATTTAAGACTCATTTAACGATTTGTACTTTATAAAATCTACTGTCGCTTGCGATGTGATATAAAACCAAAACAAGTGTATTTGTGTTTAATCATAAATAAAAGTACAAAAGAACAGTTGATTGATCTCTTCAATACTACAGCATGACTATCAAATGAAATTTAAAACATCACACTGCAAATTTTCCAGTGGTAGACGTCATTTTAAAATGAAGTATCTGTAGTTGATAAATACAACGATTTTCAATCTGAAATCTTGTATATAAATCAACAGTACATTGTTAGCACTGTTTTTTTTTCTTATTTTTCAGGGATTTTTCTGGAATAGGTTTCTCCATATATGAGAGTGGTCAGAAAAGATCTCTCAGTTCATAAACTCATTTGCTGGGCCCTCAGAACTAGGTGATGCAGTAAATTCCAACCAGGTTTTCCAGGCAGATAATATTTGTTATGACTGAAATGCCAATGATTGACGTAGTCATAGGCATTTCTACTACCAAGGTAATACAGAATCTAAAACAAGAGAAGGTTCTATTCTTTTGCCCAGTGAGGAAGCATTTTATGGTTGCACGTGGCTACATGGTACAAAAGTATGCAATTGAAAAATGATGGTCTTATAAATGCTTAGGTAACACAAATTTCAGCAACTAGCATTGCATCATTTTCATATTTGAAAATTTTTGTGGACAGGTTTTCGGTTCTTCTTGGTGTTGTTGTAGTAGGTTTTCCAGTAGATGAAGTTATGTCAGTTTCAGCATGAGAACCTACTAAATGCTATTATGAAAGGAGAAAGAATTAATGTGCAGTGGTTGGGAAACTGACAAGGAAGCTTGAAATATATCAAATTATCCCAAGTCATGTTTGGCATTTTAACAATTCCTCAAGCAGTTATCAGCGTGAGAAAATACCCAAACAGTTTAGAAAAAGAAAAATTAAGTCCAGATCTCTTTCGGGTGAAGCTTTGAAAATGCTCCAGACTGTAGCCTCATTTTATGACCAAATCTTTGACTCGACATATCTGAAATTTAATTTATAATATAGATGTAAAAAAAAAATTTGCTTTTTCTGAAAAATCTCTTGGTCTTTTACCTCTTACGTACAAATATCTGATATCCAGTTTTTGAAAGTCAAAAGTTGGTAGATATGAGTACAGATTTTCTAGAGAGCCAGTTTCTACAAAGTTGACTTGATTTACTGTAGAGCTATATTCTTTAGTATGATAAACTTTTTCATGAGCTTATTTTTTCTTAATCGAATCTTCCTAATTTATCTAAACTGAAAGTAATATAATCGGTATGATTTGGATTTTATTGAAGCATTTGTCCTCAATAAAAGAAGAATAAACCTTTACATTACTTTTAAGTTCAGTATACAATTTTCAGGATGTTCCTGATTATTTGTATTAGCGTATAATGTAAATTAGTCTATAGTCAGATTAATGTGACTATAAATGGGAATGTTTATTGTTATCATGTTTATTTGTCGTTGATTTATTATTATCGAAGGATTTTCCCTGGTTTAATTAGGCAGCACTTTTTTAACCCTTTCTATATGCGCACAGTCTGTAATCAATTTTGGGTCCTACCCTGTTAACCAGCCAATCTGTAATTAGTTTTAGTTACTACTATTTCCAAGTATAGAACCAGTTAGTAGATGACTCGCATCAACCGGTGCAATCCCACAACTTTGCTTATTGAAGGTTTGAAGTGGTGAAATCCATGTTTATTCTGCAGAGGAAAGTGTGTCCGGCATCCCCTCCCTCACTCCTTCTCCTTCAACCAGAGCCGGATTCCCATTAGGCACCATAGCCAGTGTGCCTAGGGCACTGTGGCTATGGTGCAGTGCCTAGGGCCTATAAAATTTTTAGGGACTACGAAAAAAGGCAAAAAGAAAAAAAAAACAGCAGTTCAATCTTTTCACTATGACTAACGAAAAACGAGCTGAGAAAACATGTGCGCAATGGGCTCTAGGATCTTCAATTCAATAAGCATATGCTATCTAGTGACTGTTCTCGAAACTAGAAAAATCGAAGTGATGGTCGTTCCATCAATTGAGGTGGTTTATCATTTATTATAGTTGAAACTTTAGTCGTGTTAATTGACATGATTCGCAGTCAAAGTGTTAAAATAGAAGAAACATTTATGTCCCACCCTTTTTAGCACATTTCGGAATAAAAATGCTAGGGCCTACGAACACCAAAATCCAGCCCTGCCTTCAACCCATGCACGTTACTCTTAGTAATAATACTAATCAGTACTACCACTGATACTAATATAAAATAATACTAATAGAAAATAGCAATAATAGAATACTAATGCAAACAACTAGACAGGAGATGACTCTCATCAATTGGTGCAATCCCATTACTTTGCTTATTGGAGGCTTGAACTGTTTAGTCATGTTTAGTCTCCACCCCAAAGTTTCCAGCATCCCTTCCCCACCCCGTCTCATTCAACTCATGCACGGTTACTAAGTACTATACGTTTTGATATTGTTCGTGTTTGGGGTTTTCATAAAAAAAATACGCAGTGGCTCAAAAGGACACGCAAATGATGCTATATTTTCATTTTTATTTAGTTTATTATTGTAAATATAATTATACAGAGGTTAGAGATTACGTTTTCTTTGTTTCAGTTATTATTATTATTATTATTATTGTTGTTGCTCATATTATTTCTCCTTGACTGGGGGGTTCCATCCAGTGATGGGTACCAAGTACAGAGGGTGGTTATTATTATTATTATTATTATCAACACATTTATAATAGAGATTGCAATAAATGCTGAAATTGTCCTCCTGCCCAAATGTAATCAAAAAACTATTTTCTCTACATTTGACGAGACTTGACGTAGTGTTTGATTATGTTCAGTGTTTTATCGGATGACCAGCAGATCACCCACCTCCCGATGACCAACAAAGTACAAAGTACAAAGTATGTTGAGGGTCAAACGGCACCAGGAATTTCTCCCATCTCCGCGAGTGTTCGCTGTATCGAGGGACAGTACTCTGTCAAGACCAGAGATTTAAAAGTGTGTGGATCATGTGTTGTGCCCATTGTTCTTCTGGCCTATTGGCCGTCGAGCCCCTGATGAGACCCGACGTTGTCCGTACTGTGCCAACGAGGAGGCTGGCCAGGTGTACCTTGAAATTTATTATACTCTGGCAGGTCCCGCCGCCTAATTTCCTGGGATTTCAGCGGCTGGGTCCTATAGAAAAAAAAAAAAAAAAAAGATAGATAATCGCGGTGGTATAATTGCAAATTCGTTATTAAGTTAGTATGTGGGGTTTGTTCCCCAAAATTACTATGGGATTGTACGCTAAAATGATAAGTTCCAGAGGCCTAATGGGGCGGGCAATAATTTTGGTGCTAATTTAAATTTGGATGCGTGGGGCTTTCGCGGTGTATAGTCAAAGAGAAGGGTAGGGAGACTGAAGGCTGGGGGGAAGAAAGAGAAGTAAGGGGCCGATAGCCCCTGCAGTCAGTGGGGCATGCCCATGCCCCACCAGAGGGAAAGGGGGGATGGCAGGAGGAGGAGAAGACAGCGAGCCATCTCCCCCCCTGCCAAGGAATAGGAGTGAAAGCAGGCTGGTCAAGGTTGCCAGCCCAGATCGCCATATGGCTAGGTGGCAGCAATGTGCTGCAATCATTTCTCTGAGCCCTTGCATGGTAGTATCTGGGAAGGTTTCCGTGGTTGTGTAGACATTCTGCTGGCCTGCACGGCATGGTTGTTTACTGCAGTGGTTGAGGCTGTGGGAGCGTCCTTCTCCTTGTGAAGAGGTCCTGGGCCAGCTGCGCGAATGCCTTGTATGTGTCAACTTCAGTTATGGCGAGGTCTTCTTGATTACGGAGGTTAAGCTGTGTTCTAGTAATGAACCTGCAATAGAGGTCCTCATATAGTGGGCAACTGTACATTAGGTGCTCCCACGTTTCACGTTCACCACAGAGGCAGAACGGTGTATCACTCAGTCCAAATCCTTGTAGTTTGTCTCTAATGGCCCCGTGTCCCGTCAGCAGGTAGGTGGTGTAGAGTCCTGGTGAGAGCCACGGTGGATAATTCGGGTATACCAGCCGTATGTTGGGTAGAAATTTTCTAGTTATTGCACCTTTGCTGGAGGTCTCCCAGCGGGCCTGCCAAGTTTGTTGGAGGTAAGCGGAGAGACGGCTCCTTTCTACTTTGGGATCATTTGACAGATCTATGGTGTAGTCGAGGCATGTTGCCGTTCTGCCTTTGGTCAGTTGATAGAGTAGCCCATGCTTAACAATCTCCAGGTCCAGAGGGAGGGATCCCGTTAGAGCCTGGAGTGCGTGGGTACTTACAGTGTTACATGCTCTCGAGATGGTTAAGAGTATGTGTCGCTGTGTAGTCTCCAATTTTTTTCGGGTTCACTGCAGTGGTAGCCTTGCGATACCATATTCCATAAGCATATGTAATCGCTGGCAGGAAAATAGCTTTATAGTAGAGGCTGAGGGTTTTCCGCCTCAAACCCCATTCCTTGCGTGTGATTCGCGCAAAAAGTGCGGAATATCCTCTAATTTTCTTCCGTAAGTGCACTATATGGGGTGTAAAGCTCAGGTTTTTGTCTAGTACGACTCCAAGGTGCTTTAATTCGGTGGTAAGCTTGATTGTGTTACCTTGTATCTTGATTTGAGGGGGTCGTCTGGTGGCTAGGGCTCCTTTTAATAATATAGATCTTGTCTTCGAGGATGAGATCTTCAAGTTATTGTTGTTAGCCCAGTCCTCTAGAGTTTCTATTGCTCTATTGGCGGTGTTCTCCAGTTGCGCCCTAGATCCCCCAGGCAGCATCAGAACCACATCATCCGCATAGGCTAGGGGAACAATGTCACTGAGTTCCAGGTTCAAAAAGCCATCTAGAACCAAGTTCCATAGGAGTGGGCCCAGGATTGAGCCCTGTGGGCATCCTCTGAATACTTCTCTTGTTACTGAACAATATGGTGCTCTGACTGTCACGAACCTATTCGACAGGTAGGATTTGATGACTTGATACAGATTTGATGGTAGGTTGGCTTTCCGGAGTCGGGCCAGGACGCTTGGCCACCATAAAGTGTCAAACGCCCCAGCAAAGTCTATTGCTATGACCAGAAAGTATTTCTGATCTGAGGTAGTTGCAGCATTTGTAATATTTTCCAGGACATCCAAGGTTGAGCATCCCTTCCTAAATCCATATTGTCGGGGTGACTGCAAGCCGGCTGCAGTGTAGTGGATCCCTATTCTGTTTCTTAATAAGTGCTCAAAGAGCTTGCTCAGGACTGATAACAGTACTATGGGTCTGTATGACCCCGGAAGGTCCAGTTGTTTGTTGGGACTTTTGGGAATGAGGCACAAGTTTGCAGTTTTCCAGGCCTGGGGGAACAGGCCTTCTTTGAAGCAGTGGTTGTATAAATTAAGAAGCACTTCTGGAATGGTTTCGACGGCTTTCTTGACAATCTCTGGCTCCAAAAGATCAGAACCAGGAGACTTCTTGTTTCTAATCCTCATGGCAGCTGTTTCCAGTTCAAGCTTGGTGAAAGGTTCTTCTGTTGCAGTCGTGTAGTAGGTTTCATTGTCTGCACAGAGGGTTATCTGCTCTGGGGTAGAGGGGGCAAGATGGTCTTGAAACATGGTATCCATGATGTTAATAATTGTTTCCTGCCAGGTCCGGGTATAAGTACCCTGCCGTGTCCTCGTCGCTGGTATGGTCTCACCCCTGGGGGAGTTTGTTTGTGGTTACTCTGTATGCCACACCCCAGGGGTTATCATTCCCAGTGGTAGAAACAAGGTGTTCCCAACTGCGCATCTTACGCTGGTGAATGGTTGCCATGTATAGGTTCCTTGCATCTCGGAAGTTCTGTCTCAGTGCCTCCACTTCCGCTGCCGGCTGGGAGCGCCTTGCCCGCTGGAAGAGTTTCCTTCTCCTGTGCACCTCCTGCCTAAGCCTCTGTAGCTCTGGAGACCACCAGGGTACAGCCCCCGAGGTTGGGTTTTTCTTTTTGATAGAGGTGTTGGCAGCTTCAGTGATGAGACCAGCGACCGTCATCTGGTGCTGATCCGGGCTGAGTCCAATGATGTTCAACGATTGGGCTGCTGTGGTCAGTGTGGCTTGGAAGAGTGGCCAATCCGCCTTCTCTATGGCATATCTTGGCTGTGCCTGCCTCACTGCTTGGTGTCGACTAAGGGAGCGCTGGAGCTCAAACGTGATGGCCCTGTGGTCCGACGTGGTCCAGCTTTCTTGGACGGTCCACGATGTTAGGTGGCCAGCGAGGGATCTGGTAGCCAGAGAGACATCGATTGTGGCCTCCCCTATCGAACTAGAGAACGTTGCCAGATTGTTTGGCCGGTTGAGGACTGTGTACGGACTATTTGCTAAGTAGTCTTCAAGTTGTTGCCCGTTCTGTACTCCACGTCTATCCGTGGTCTCGCTGAACCACGCTGGGGTCCTGCAATTCACATCCGCTCCCACGACAATTTTACTGTTTGGGAAGTCTGTCTGGAGGCTCCTCAGATATCTGGTTACTGGTAGTATATCTTCACCTGGGTGACAGTAAAGCGATACCGCATAAAATTCACCCAGGGGCGTGATAATGGGCACATGCAGCCCAGGATGTGCAGTAGTTGGTTAGTTTTGTTGCCGTTATATTTGGATTCCGAATCAATATGCAGGCCCAGGGTGTTTCTCTGTTATCCTGCACTATCTTATAGGCAAGGGGGTAACCCCTGACCTCCTTGCGATATGCATATGGCTCCTGGATGAGGAATATGTCGAGATTTGCCTCGTTCGCCTTCTTTGTGAGCTGCGCCGCTACTATTTTGGACCGTTGTGGGTTCAGTTGTATGAATTTAACCCTGTTGATGTTATATATAGGATTTAGGGCGTGTAGCCATAATCTAGTCTCATTTGGAAAGTGCTCTTTGCTTTACAGTACACTGGACATTCGTTATCCCTAACTGAGTGCTCTGCTGGTAGTTTATGGAATTTGCAATTTACACAGGTCGGCGGCTTGTCTTTATTCGGACACGTGTTGAAGTCGTGGCCACGTTCTGCACAGTGGCCACAAGTGGGTTGGGTTTCGGCACAGGTATGAGTGGTATGCCCAAACCGGCAACATCTGAAACACTTAGGGACAGCAACGTGTTCCCTAAAGCGGTGACTGCCCCAGTTTATAAACACTCTGTCGGTCTGGCTAAGCGTGACCCAGGCCGCTGGTGACAACTCGACGACCCAGTGGTAAGTATTTCCTGTTCTGGCTTTCGTCTTGAACTTGGGAATACAGTAATCAAGTTGGCGGGTTCTTCTTCCGGATGTGCGTGCTGGAGGTTTCTGTAATACAGTTCCTCCTGGAGAGCAGTTGGTGTCAGATCATTGTCGAGGTTATATATTCTAATGCTAGGTCCTTTGCGTCTAGGGTGTAGGGCTTCAAGTCCGAGTGTTTGAATCTTCTCATTTTGTAGGATTTTTGTGGCGTCCTCTTTTGTTTGAGTCTCGATGATAATCCCTACGTTTCGGGTCTTCCTTACCGATTTTATTTTGGTATCTCTGAAGTCGTCTGCCAACTTTGTCACCACTAGATTTTTGACCTGTCCGCTGCTACTGTTTTCGTCTGTGGAGGTCGGGCGCAGTATTACCAAATGTGGTGTTGGCAGGAGGGTCCTGCGTTTCATCGCTGTAGTCGCAGTTGCAGTTGGGTCAGCAGTCGGTCGGGTCCTCAGCGCTTGCGCATAGGAGGGAGCGCGCTGTGGCATTTGGTCTGCTCCCACGGATTGGAAGGCCTCCAGTTTCGCTTTAGCTGTTTCGCACTCTAGGTTGGTTTGTAGTAGGACTGTCTCCAGCTTTGTCCAGATGGACACTATTTTTCCTCGAAGTCCAGTAGTTATTCTGTTGCTGGTATCTTTCAGGAGGTTCTCTAACGTTGTTCTGAGGGCGAGGATCTTTTCCAGTACCGTCCCCTCTGGGAGAGTCGGATCTAGCGACTCGCTATTTTCGTCCTCCTTTACATTGTTGGTATTTTCTGCTTGAGAGCAGAGGATGTTCTGACTTCCTCTTGTTCCTTGCTGGCTTCTTGTCTCTCTGTCGCTCTGTTCGACGACCTGTTTTTTATTATTTTTCCGCTTGGGTGCGGAGTTCGTTTCCTCTGTATACTCAAGCTGCACAGTTTCCAATAGAGTACTGCCTGCTGTTTCCTGCGGAGCAGTGTTTATTTGGGCGGTGTTGCTATCAGTTTCTTGTGGCATCTTGAACCAAAATTCGGATTACCGAGCTATTCCAGATAAACGAATGTAATGCGTATCGTTGTGGAAAGTGATTCACAAGACTGCAAATAGCGTTGACTACAAGTTCGTAGCACAAGTCCAAGCCGAGATATGGCGTGTCAAAGTTTCAGCTAACCCCCGCAGGTCACTGAAGAGGGGGGGGGGAAAGAACACCAGGGAGCTGGGACTATCTTTAGTAGGTTTTGGGTCAACAAGTACAACGGTGGTGTTATTTCTGTCTATGGTGCATGGTTATCAATCGCGTCTTTAACATTTTGGGTTCCACGTGGGGTGGGTGGTGGGGAAAGCACATTAGAAATTTAGAAATCATTGTTCAGTAGTGGTAGTGAACTTCTTCCGTTCGATGACTACAGGAGAAAGTATGCCGCAGTGGGTGGGAGTGGGGGAGAAACAATCACTAACCCTGTCGCCACCTGACCTTGCCAGGAGCTTAAGTGACGTGTTGCCTTTAAGCAGAATATCACTGGGTTCGGCTGCGTTGAATGAACATTAAGCTTGCTGTTGGTTTCGACTGTTAATTAACTGGAATATACGAATGCTTAAAATTTAGATTAAACATATTTTCCTTAGCAGACACTACAGGTTCTAGTTCTCATAAGCTTTCTGTTAAATTGTGATTCAATATATAACACAGGGGGTCACCCTCCCCAGTCAAGAGTGCAGTTCAACCGCGGTGGCAGGGAAATAAGTGGAATGCCACTCTCTCCAATGCTAGAACAATGCCGCCATGGTGAGCTGACACATTGTTGCCAGCGTTGAATCAAAAACGAGTTGAAATACACTATCTCACCCAATAAAACTGAAAACAAATCTCACCACTGTGATCCACTGATGTAGATAAATCCTTCAATACAAAAGTATTGAAGGATTTATTACTATACTAAACTTAAAACGCATAATCCAGACACATTTTCACGGAGCGATGAACAGCACGTGTGAGTAAGAAGGCGGCCATTTTGGCGATCCCGATGACCAACAGCTAGAATCAAATTACATCAAATTGTACCCTCGTGGGTAGCACGAGGTTTCTGTGTGGTTATTTATTAGCACAGTTGGTAGAATCGCCGTTCTCCCCACACCGGGTGAGAAAGACCCGAGGTCGAGCCCTGTGAATGACGAAATTTTTATGGGTCTTTTTTCACAACCTGGCTGAGTTAGTTGGTCTCAGGCGAGGGTGGCATGGTTGTTTCTTCCAAAAAAAATCAAGTTTTTCGTCCAGCAAACAGAACATTGACCACAGAACCCATGCAATTTACAGACAAACACACGGATTAGTCGCTGATGCGCCTAAAACCCTACAACAACATCAAGTTGTCAGTGAAAAATTAAAACTTATAATTTGGGTTGCTTGGATTTTGAATCACCCTGTAGTTTTCCTATTTGGTAAGAACTCAGTAGCGTTTCTGTGTGGTATTTGTTAACCGGCTACATCGTTTTAAATGGAAGAATAAAGTTTGACTAAGATATCGAAACAACGTGCAATTATGAAGTTTATGTTTGCCCAAAATGAAAGACCAGTCGAACCCTGAATCAATCGTGGATACACTACTGCTCTGGAAAACAAGGCACAGTCCAAGGATTTTCACCTAAAACGTCACCATGTCCAACAAAAATTCAGTCGAATAATCATCCGCCAAAATAATTTTCGCTGTTTCCTTTTATGTGGGAGGGAAGAGCGCTATAGAACTTCTGACTAGGGCAGCTGTGATAAATGCAACCCATGGTATGCATCCTAACCGACAGTTTGTTAGTTTTTTCGGTTAATTCCGACTTCAGCTTGTTCCATAAAAAATCTTTTGGTTCCCCATGACCAGTCATTACTGAGTATCGTTTCCATATGTCATTGCGCATGTGTGGAAAAGTTATGTGACTGTCTTGCTTGAATCAAGGCGTTAAAGTGACAAACAAAATGCTGATGAGGTTATTTATTCAGAAAATTTTAATTATTAGAATATCATACATTTCTTATTTGAATGATTACTTCGCTTCAGCTTCGTGGTGATGTGGATCTCTTTTATTCTGAGTGGGAAGGGGTGGCCTAATTGTGTTTCATATAAATACTCAATTCAGCCTGGAAATATTCGCTTTTGGTGGCAGATTAATCCCCTGGGACCTGTACGTTTGCCAAGGTGAATTGCATTAATATCCAAGATGATTTGCAGCTGTTTTGGTTGGTAATAAATATATGTCGACAGCTTGTCTAAAGTTATTTGAAAAAGATGGAATAGGAGAGCGAACCTTTCTCTATTGGCAACTACAAAAATTTACCGTCCTCAAATGCTCAAATTTCAGGAAAATAATGAACATTTTTTCAAATTTAACGAAAAATAAAATTTACTCAAAGAAATGTAATCTACAACTGTACCTATTTTAACTGTCAACTACAAGAGACTCACAACGATCAAATGAGAAGCCATATTCCGCATTCATCCGTGTAATGATTTATAATCGAACGATCATAATTAATACGATGTTTGATACGCAACTCACATCACGGATGATAAACATATGAGGTACTTCGTGAATTGGTTATAATCACTGTTCTTTTTCCACAACAACTGGAAGAGACTAGAATTTGAATTGCTGTTTTCTAATAATGAATGATAAAAACAATTGATTCTGATTTTGAACCCTTCTACTTATATTTTTTAAATCGAAATATAATTTTGGGTTAACCTGCCTTTTGATCAAACCTTTTAAGACGCAGTTCATTAAACTGCTCTATATCATCGAAAACGATCTATGTAAAAGTAGAAATGTCAAACGCAGAGTGGTAAAAAAAAAGTAGTTGGCCAAAGTGCCGGGAATAGTTGCTGTAGCATGTGTATTTATCATATTTTAATATATGTTGCAATAAAGATATTCTCTTTTTCAAACTGTGTAAGCCCTATATGAATTATAATCCCTTGTGAAGCATGCTGTAATCATCTTACGAATGCAAATACACTACGCACTAAGTGTCTTTCTATTGGCCTATCATATTGCGTTTATCAGTATCTAAGGGTGTTGATGAATGCGCGCATGTGCCAGTTACATAAACCTACAGAGGTAATGCAAAAGACCGTCGCTGTGGTCTACAATCGCACTCTTGAAAGTGTGTGTTAACCGTTCAGTCAGAGTGCTGTATTCATAGTGAAATGAAAAGCAGATCAAGATGGATTGTACCTGTGGGATGCTTTCTGATGATGTTCTCTTCTCATGGGCTTCTGAGGACAGGAAGTGTATTATTTGTCTCTACGATGAAAACCTTTTACGAGAACAGAGAAGGGGCTGTATGGCCTTTCAGTACTTATCTAACCATGTTCCAGTTCACAGGTGAGAATCGCTTTTGTCTTTTTCATTATTTTGTTTTAGACACAACAAATAGTCTATCTGAGTATGGGGAAAAATCGGGATGGTATGATTTATTTTATATTTATTTTCCGGAATTTTGGGATTCAAATTTTTAAAAAGTTTTGAACGTAGGAATCCCTAAAGGATATTTGTGTTGGCTTGCAAAACCACAGTTCCAGCACGCTCAAGACCGGACACACCCTACCATGCTTGTACATCATCATTTATTCTTCTTGCTGCACCCACGATACAAAAACAACTACACTGGCATGTGAATTGCTGCTCCTAATTGGGAGACATAAATACTGACTACCACCGTAGCTGCGATTGTATATTCTGGACTTTTATCATCTATGAATCCATCACAGCCCTCAATGTGTCTGGAAGCTGCTGTGGTGCGTCTTAAACCAGGGACATATAAGTGAACCTCATATGATCGTGAACTGATGCTCTCCAGAAACCAGCATATGGTACCTAACTTACTCCATAGTCTAATGACAATCTCTGATCTGAATCGTTAACAATACATCATTGACAAGTCCAGCTCTACGATTTAAACACTTTCTTATACTCATGTTAATATTTATTGTTGCTTAATTATTTATATTTGTATATTATTTTATGTATAATTGTCAGGTCTACATACAGCTTAAGGTGTAATCCTTCTACCCTACTCGGAATTGATAGGCAACGATAATTTACAGTTTACAATAAAGATTATTCATTTATTTTTAGGCAGTTTACCCCATATGCGTAAAATGACTATTGTATTCATCTTGTTCGTTCGTTTGGCTGTCCGTCAACATATAGTAACTCAAATCCCAGTGGATGGATTTTTATGAAATTTTACATTTTGCTCTTTTAGAGAGATTTTGGGCCATTCCTAATTTTATTAAAATTCGTTTGGCACTTGTTTGCCATGCGCTGATTGGAGGATTGAAGGGACAATATGATGGATGTGCAATACAACGCACTGTCCAAACACGTGCCGCCACCAGCCAACATCCATTTACTGTCCAACTTCAAACTCAGAACCAACTTTTCATCTTCCTCGTTTATTCATTCAACTGCCGTTTTCTGGAACAACCTTCCTTCATAGGTGTATTTCCTGAAAATTACAATCTACAGAAATTCAAGTCCAATGTCAACAAATATCTTCTTTCGTCTTCTCAACCTCCAACCCAAACACGGTACTAAGTACTATAGGTTCTAATACCTCTCGTGTTTGGGGTTTTCAAAAAAAATAAAAGAAGTGGAAATATCCATACTTCAGATGTTGTTGGGTTTAATGCGTATCAGCAACATAGCCTGCCTGTAATATGTCTGTAAATTGCGCATGGTCTAGATCGATTTTATGTTTGCAGTAAGAAAAATCCGAGTTTCGTGAAGAAAAAGAAGCCATGCTGCCTTCGTCTGAAACCAACTAACTCGGCCACGTTGTAAAAGAGACCCATAAAAATTCCCCGCGTCGTTGATCGTGTTCGAACTCAGGTTTTTCCTACCCTGCGAGCTGGGAGGATGGCGATTATACCAACTGCGCTGATGAACTGGGATTACACTTAGTAATCCTAAAAGATATGGGATCTAAAATCCTCTTCTTAACTGACTCATTTCGGTCAAGAAGCGCATTTTGGTTACTTGTTCATCAGTTATCTTTCGAATATACCTTGGCTGCTGCCATCCAAGCTGTTTATCAAAGACCTTACTCTGGCCGAAAAAGTGCCTGTTCATAATTTTATGCTTCCAGGTAAGGTTGTTAAATTCTTTACTTCCGTTTCAAGATCATCCAGCCATAATTTTCTTCAGAACGTCCTTGATAAACTACTCCATTGAGCCAATACGCAACTTCGTTAGCCACGTATCCTCTAGGAATCCACCATTATACGCTGTAGAATACTTATCCCTCAAGAGGATGAACTGGAAAAGTTACTTCCAATTACATCTGCACACAAAGTTCATAACATAAGTATTAGAATTAATTAGATTGCTAGCACTGGTTACTAGTCTGTACAATTAGAAAAGTTAAGAGAGAACTCCACCAGTATGTGTACTGGAGAAATTTGCACTTCGGTAAATTGGTGCCAGGGCCACATACGATTGGTTTCTCCTTATTTAAATGTTGCTATTTGAACAGGCCTTGGATGCCGATCTGAAAACAATTGCAGTTGACTAAAACTATATTCTTGATCTCGTGGAACCTTTCACAGTTACTAGCCATCTTATTTCCATGGTCCATCTGTTGTTCCCATTCCTCAGAATTGAAATTTTTGTCGAATTTGTATTGGAAGGTATCTGTATATATTTCGATTAAGAAATTCAAAAAAATGTCTCCCCCATCTTGACAGTAAGCATTTTACAGCTTCAATCGGTTCTTCAATCGTTTCTTCAATTCTTTCTGAACTCAGGAATTTTCCATAACAGTGTGAGACCTACACGAATTAAAATCCATTGCGAGACATACTGTAATCTCAAGAATGTGGGAAGTGACGAACTTCCTTTTTAACACCCTTCGTATATTGCGTTCATCATGTCTAAGTTCGTTTAAGAGAAAACACGCATGACGCAATTCCATATTTTAGAGGAGAAACGCATGACCTTCACTTTTGATCAAGCAATCACACTCGTTGCATGTGTTGACTATGATAACGCTATATTTCTTATTATTATTATTATTATTATTATTATTATTAATATCAATTTATTTTCCGAAGAAATGTCCCTTTACAGCTATGCAGCTAGAGGACATGAGTTACATACAGAGATAAAACATAAAATACAGACAAATACATTGTATACAGAGCCAGATACAATATACGGCCTTAAACAGCCACTGGTGAAGATACAAAAAACATAAAGTTACAACAAATACAAAAACATAAATTACAACAAATAAAAGTGCATACGGATACATCGGAGCGTGGATAGTGCGGCATCACAGAGAGTCCACCTAGAACATGACTAAGGAATACATGTCTGCAAGAATGGAAGCTCTGTACGTTCTGTCCTTGCAAAGTTTCTCAACGTCTGTGGCTAATCTATTAAATATCTGGAAGGAGTTGTGTGGAAACATGTTGTCCAGGGAGGACATGCTACGCAGCTTTGATCTGTATGGGGAGGTGTTGGACTGGCATCTTCTCCTGTCGGACGGTCTGGCGATGATATCCCATATATCAGGTGAGCTCAGTTTTCCAGATAGAAGCTGAGAGAGGGTAAGAAGGTTCCTAGAGATGATGTGATATCTCCAAGGAAGCGTATTAAGATTGGTGACCAGAACAGATTTTGAGATTGTAGGTGTTAGCCCGGCACCCCTATTTAGCCATTTCAAGATCCAGAATTCCAAGGAGAGGAACCTGGCTTGGTATGATGAGGGTGCTGAGGACCATATAGTCGAGGCATATAATGGAATTGGGAAAATGCAACGAAGAATGTATTTGATGATAAGGTCCGGGTTATGGAAGTTGGAGATCTCTTGTTTTACTGCCCATAAAGCCGAATATGTTTTCGTTCGAGTGGCATTAAAGTGAGGCAAGAAGGTGAGGTCTTTGTCCCAGATGATACCCAAATCTTTATCTTGGGTGACTTTTTTAACTGGAGAGTTCGCTATAATGATGTTCACATCGTTGGTATTTTTCTTCTTGGTGATAGAGAGTTGTGCAGTTTTCTCTTTATTAATGGATAGTCCAATCGCTTGAAGGTAGTTTTCCAGTTCATGAAGCTGTCGGTTGGAGCTCACAGTAATAGACTGGAGAGACTTGGGGCATTTTGTGATGATGAAGAACTTAATATCATTTGCGTAGGTGGTAAAATTAGTACGGTTTGATAGGAAGGGTTCTAAAGATGCGGCGAAGAGGGCGGCAGAGAGAACGCCCCCTTGTGGGAGCCCTCTGGAGCAGAGAATGTGGTGATAATGGTTTTGATTTCTGATCCATAGGGTCCTGGACTGAAGGAGTTTCCTAAGGAGAACTAGGATGTTACCAGAGATTTTGAAGTAGTTGCACAGTATGGTACATAATGCATGGGTGGACAGATTGTCAAAGGCCGCCTTAATGTCGAGGAACACAATATCCAGTTGCTCTTTATTGCTTAAGGTACTTTCAATTCTGAACAGTGTGTCCAAGAGGTTGGTGATCGTGGAAGTCCAGGTAGTGAAATGAAAAGCAGATCAAGATGAATTGTATCTGTGGAAAGCTTCCTGATGCTGCTGTTTCCTCATGAGGTTAGAGATAGATCGTTATACATATAACTAAACTTCAAAGGGTATTACTGCATTTAGGTAACCATTACTTCGGTGCAAAATTCTGATATTAAATTGAATTTAAACTTAAATTATGCCTCATACTAGAGCAGCAAAGCCACGCGCTCAAAGTAGCGGGAGCGTTGTGGCTCGGGGGAGAACTGAAGGGAACAGTTCTCCTACGAATCACGACCTTACAGAATGTGTTGCTCGTCGATGTTTGCGGAATTTCTGAAACAGGATATGATACAGCCAAGGGGAATGTCTTTGGGTGTGTTCGGTGCAGAGAGCAAGGAAATTAGGGGCGAACACGGCGTTCTGATTAGCGTTTATGAGAGATTTCAAAATGGGGTGGTTGCCCTCGAAGAAATTAAAATGTATGCCCAAAAATCTCGCAGCTATCTAACTCGGCGACAGAGCATACATTCGTGGGGGAGACAGGCAACATAGACAACGCAGCCGCAATCCCCAAAGCAGAATGCACTCTTCCCACAGGAGATAGTTATTGTCAGTGACTCTGCTGTCAAGGAAACGGAAAACATATTATGTGAAGTGGAAAGCGAAATAGGATAAATGGGGTATGTCTCCAAAAAAATAGATGACGTTGTAGAGTATATATAATATTTTTAGGCCATAAATGTGTTGTACACGTTGGAACTAATGACATTAAGAGTAGAAGATCTGAAGATTTAGTAGATATTTGCAACGTGGGATATTTACAAAAGGGAAACGGGGAACATGCTTTGTAAAAAAGATAGGTGGAACAGGACCAGGGTATGTCTGCCAGGGGCAAAGGTTGATGACGTTGTAGAGCGAATATCATCTTTTAAGGGCACAAAAGGTGATATAGTTGTACACGTTGGCACTAATAATATTAAGAGTAGGAGACCGGCAGAATTACTTAACAAGTACAGGTCACTGTTGAACAAAAGCCGAGAATTAGAGTTGAATTTGAAAGTGTCTGCAATTCTGCCCAGACACGATAGGAGGGAGTATATGATGACAGTCTTGTCGATCAATTCGGCCCTGGAAAGATTGTGCAAGGTTCAAGGGGTAGAATTTTTTTTCATCCTAGTCTGTAATTGTTAACATGAGAGACTGCTTCTACAGGGATGGGATACACTTAAATAGAAAGGGTGCAAGAATATTTGCTGATGCTATCGAGGCAGTGTTAGGTGGGTCGGAAAACTGCTAGCTTGGGGGGAGACAAAGACCAATAGATTGACAGTAGCCACTGGCAGAGGTGAAAGAGATTCTTGCACTGCTTCTATTAGAATGAGCAGAAGCCTGAAAAACAAGATGCATGGTATTTCAGAGACTGCTGGGAGCCATTACGGTACAAGTAAACACATGGGTTGTGTTAGGGTAGCTAAGAATAGAAACAGGTGCAGGTATACTTGCGTGTACACCAATGCTAGGAGTTTAGTAAATAAATTTGATGAATTTGAGGTATTGCTCAAAACATCAAAGGCAGATATTGTTGGGATATCAGAGACGTGGTGTCACACAGATATAAGGGATGCAGAACTGCAATTTGGGGAGTACAACGTCTACAGAAATGTGTGTGTGTCCTGATATGAAGGGTGGCTCCTAGACACAAGCCCATCTCCACCTTTTACTCCTGAGAAAGCTCAGAACGTCTGCAAGACAGGCCTGAAAAAAAAGAGCATTATGTCAGGCCATTTTGCCACCAGGGATTAACTAACACCTGGATCCACCATTCTCTATGTGTGCTGTAATGCACAAATCCTGCACCTACCAGAAGTAGTGCTATACTGGTAGGTGCCAGCAATCCCGCCCCCAAGGCTGCCCACACTTGGAGGCCAGCGAAAAAAAAAAAAAAAAAAATATATATATATTAATAAATAAAAATAAAAATAAAATAAAAAATAAAAATAAAATAAAAAATAAAAATAAAATAAAAAATAAGAATAAAAATTTTCCAACTAAGAACAATGTACACTTGTTGAAAAAAAAAAGCAACATTATACGATTATTTACATGCAAATAGCAAATACATACACTTACATTAACTTAACACTTAGAAACATTAACATTAACATTATCTCCACTTTAGAGTCCATCCACAAATGCAAGCCTGAATTGGGTGTCCAGGAGCAGAAGATCATCTCGCTGTAGACAAGAAACATCCTATAAAGATGACATTACACGAAGTGTTCTGTCGTCAAATGTGCAGCACTTCCCTTAATTGGTATCCTGCAATAGATTTCTTAGCTCCTGTCTTCTTTTAAAAACTTTGGCCGAGAATTCCTGAAGCAAAGCAAAGATGTCCCACCTCTGAACCAAGAGAGGTAAATTATTCTCCGTGAGGTTTGGCAACCTATTTAGTAATTCCTGCCTGTCTGAAGTATACAGTCCGCATTCAAGGATGACATGTCTCCAAGATTCCTCCTCACCGCACGAACAGTAGGGGTCAGGTTCTAATCCTCTTTCAAATAGTTTGGCCCTTAAGCCATGTCCAGTGATTAAGTAACTCGTTGTCATGGTGGGAGCAAACCAAGACGACACCCTCCTGTCCATTGCAAAGCTTACGGCTGGAATGAAGCCTCTTGTAATGGTTCCATACTCACTCAAATCCCAACGTTGCTGCCAGCAATTCACAAGCTCGCCCCAAATTCTACGTTTTTCCTCCTTTATGTTGTTATTTGGATTAGAGGTGATATTCAATATTTGTAACGCCCTTCCCTTCTTTAAGTTATATACAATACCTCGGAAAATAATGTGTAAATCCAAGGGGATGGTACCTGCAATAACCTGTAAGGCATTTGTCGACACTGTCCTTGGAGCGCGTATAACTGTAAGCAACATTGTACGTTGCAGGGACAGAAGCTTGGCTTTAGTTGTAACCTTGGTAGCAGCCGCAAACCAAATACCAGCACCATAATCTACAATTGGAAGAAATATCGTCTTGTAGTACAATACCAGAGTTTTTTTGGATAAACCCCATTCCTTGCGGGAAATTCTAACAACTGCAGCTACGAATTTTTTGATTTTTTCATTGATTTTAGTGACATGTACATGAAACCTGAGACGATCATCTAAAGTTAAACCCAGATATTTGGTGTTCTGTACATATGGAATTTGAGTACCATATAGGGTTACCTTTGGCGGCCTTCCATAATCGAAGTGGTGTTTAAACACCATGAAATTGGTCTTGGTGACAGAAATCTTTAGTTTATTCAAACCCGCCCATGCCACTAAATTATTCAAAACTGACTGAATTTTTTGTTCGAGAATTTGTCTTGATCCTCCCTGCACCGCCACCACCAAGTCATCTGCATATGCAACTTTGATGAACTCATCGCTATCCTTCGTGAGCCACTGGTCTAGCACTGCATTCCAAAAGAGAGGTCCCAAGACTGAACCTTGAGGGCATCCTCTTGAAACGGTAGTCGAAAGGATAGACAGGAAAAGAAGGGGGGAGGGGTTATGCTATTAGTTAAGAAACACATAAAAACCAAGGAAGTGAAGCCAGTCGACATCGCCGGACAGTGCAGTGTTGAGTCAGTTTGGTGTGACATAAGCATTGGGAGATCAAAATTGAGAGTAGGAGTGTGCTATAGGCCTAATGACTCTGATGAGTATAATAAGGAACTGTACAGGGAAATAGAGTGGGCCAGTAAATCAGACAGTCTTATAATGGGAGATTTTAATTTCCCAGATATTGACTGGAATTTGGGGGCTGGTTACTCACACACTAGCATGGCTTTTGTGGATTTATTGGATGATTGTTTTCTACATCAGCATGTTCGGGAGGCAACTAGAGGGAGTAATACTCTTGATTTGATTATCAGCAGTGCTTCTTCATGCATTAAGAATCTGCAGATAAATGAACCACTGGGTGGCAGTGATCACAGTGTGCTGAAGTGGGATTTACTCAAAGAGGTAACTACCATTAGGGGTAAAGGGAAGGGTTATTGCTTCCGTAAAGGCGACTACGATGGACTGAGACAGTATTTAAATTCTATACAGTGGAACCAACTGAAGATGTTACCAACAGCAAATTCAAAATGGGAAGCATTCAAAGAACTTATCTTGGAAGCTACTAGGCTTTACATACCAACTAAGAAATATTGTTCAAGGTTTAGGCCAAAATGGATGTCAGATGAACTAATGAGGCATATGGCAGAGAAGAAAAATGCATGGGATACTTACAAATTAACACATGACACAGAAGCCTATGATAGATACAAGTTGATATGCAACCAAGTTACAAAGGAGGTTAGGCAGGCGAAGGCAGATTACGAGAAATCCTTGGCAAGGGATGCAAAGAAAAACAGCAAAGAGTTCTTTACTTATGTAAACTCTAGAAGGAAGGGGATGAATCAGATTGGTCCACTTGATATTGATGGGTCAACTGTTGATGATCCTGCTCAGATAGCTAACAAACTAAATGAATATTTTGCATCGACATTCACACATGAGGAGTTATTCAGCAAGGGGAATGCCAGAGGTGTATTCAACTCTAGCATTAAAGGCACCCGGGGTGGATGGGATCTATCCAGTTATATTAAAGGAGGCAGCAAAGGAAGTAAGCAAACCCTTAGCCATAATTATGAGAGCTTCCTTGGACTCAGGGGAGGTACCCATAGACTGGAAATGTGCAAATGTGACCCCAATTCACAAAGGAGGATCAAAGGCTGACACAAGTAATTATAGACCTGTGAGCTTAACTTCTGTTCCAGGAAAATTAATGGAGGCACTGGTTAAAGAAGCACTGCAGGATCATTTAGACAAGACTTCAGTTATAGCTCAGACACAGCATGGTTTTGTTAAGGGGAAGTCTTGCCTGACCAACTTGATTGGATACTATGATGCAGTCACAAAAGAACTGGATGCAGGGAATAACTTTGATATTATATACTTGGATCTTAGAAAGGCTTTTGATACTGTTGCACATGGAAGACTGCTACACATATTGGAGCAGTGTGACATTGGAGGCAAATTGCTGCTATGGATAAAGGGGTGGTTGAGGGGAAGAAGACAGAGAGTGGTAATCAACGGACACTGCTCATCGTGGACTAATGTTATTAGTGGAGTCCCTCAGGGCTCAGTGTTGGGTCCATTATTGTTTTCTGTATTTATAAATGATATCGATGATGGTATATCAAGCTTAATGTCCAAGTTTGCAGATGATACAAAGGTTGGCAGGGTTGTCAAGGACACTACTGACACTGTGCTGCTGCAACAGGATCTGGAAAGGTTGAGCAGATGGGGTGAGAGGTGGCAAATGAAGTTTAACATTGACAAATGTAAAGTACTACACATGGGAAACAGCAACCCCAGAGCAACGTATCAACTCTGTGGTACTACACTGACAGTGGTAGAGAATGAAAGGGACTTGGGGGTGGTTGTGCAGGCAGATATGAAGTTCTCTGAACAGTGCAGACGGGCTGCAAGAGTAGCTCATGGGGTATTGTCAATGATATACAGGAATTTTTCCAGCAGGGATAAGGAGGTGATTATTCCATTGTATAAGGCGATGGTCAGGCCACACCTAGAGTACTGTATACAGGTCTGGAGGCCTCATTTCAAGAAGGATGTAGACTGCTGGAACGAGTACAGAGAAGGGCAACAAGATTAGTGAATGGAACAAAGGGATGCTCTTACGAAGAAAGGCTTAAGTTTTGCAAATTTCAGTGTCTGGAGACTAGGCACCAGCGAGGTGATCTGATAGAGGTGTATAAAGCTTTGAATGGTTTAAGCATGCTCAATGCTGATGGGATTCTTCCTCTAGCTCAGAGAAATCACCTGAGAGGGCATAAATTCAAATTGAGGAAAGACAGATGTAGGATAGACGTGCGGAAATTTGCCTTTAGCCAGCGGGTGGTTGGTTGGTGGAACAGACTTCCATCCCTTGTGGTGGAGGTTGATAGCCTAAATAAGTTTAAGGCTCAGCTGGACAGGTATTTTGAACGAACAGAGGGGTGAAGTGAAAGTTGGTTTTTTTTTTTTTTTTTGGCTGATGCTGCATAAGCTTGCTTTCTTGCATCAAATGCCTCTACTAATGCTAAAAAAAATGCTAATGCTAAAACGTTGTTAAAAAAAAATGCGGGTTAGGATTAAATTTGAAAGTGTTTACAATTCTGCCCAAACACGATATGAGATAGTACATACAGTGATAGTAATAGTAGTAGTGGCAAATAATACAAGAAAGCAAACTTAAATAGCATAACCCTAAAAAAAGCACTACACTCCCATCTGTACTTTCCAAGTATTTTTCTAGTTCTTCTTTGAATTTATTCACACCATCCACTTCCGCAACAGCAGATAGAAGTTTCTTCCAACAATTAACCACTCGCTGGCTGAAGAAAAACTTCTACACATCTATTCTACAACTATCCTTCCTCGATCTGAATTTATGACTTCTAATGTGTGTAGTCTGAGCAAGAGGAAGAATGCCATCTACATTCAGCTTGCACATCTATTCAATGCCTTAAACACCTGAATTAGGTTACCTCGCAGGTGCCTATTCTCCAGACGTTGTAAATTGCAGAACTGAAGCCTTTCTTCGCAAGAGCACCTCTTTGTTTTCCCTCACCAATTTCGGTACCCTTCTTTGTACTCGTTCCTACAGCTCTATGTCCTTCCTAAAATGGTAATCCCCGCCAGAACTGTACGCAGTACTCAAGATGTGGCCAGAGAATTGCTTTACACAATGGGATAATCACCTTCTTGTCCCTGCTAGAAAATTTTCTGTATATCATTAACAAAATCCCATAAGTTTTCGTGGTCGCCTGTCTGCACTGCTCAGAAAACTACATATCTGACTTCACAATTACCCCCAGGTCTTTTTCATTCTCCACTAACCGAAGTGCAGTACCACACAGTTGGTACTTCACTCTGAGGTTATTGCTACCCATTCCCAGTACTTTGCATTTGTCAATGTAAAACTTCAATCGCCATTTCTCACCCCATATGCCTAACTGTGCTAGAACCTGTTACAGTAGCATACCGTCATTCCTGTCATTGCCCACCCTGCCAGCCTTTGTATCATCTGTAAAATTGGAAATTATGCAACAATGGGCCCAACACCGAACCCTAACGGAATCAACTAATATCATTAATCCACGAAGAACAATGTCCACTGATTACCACTCTCTGTCTTCTCCCACTCAACCATCCCTTTATCCATAGCAGCATCTTGCCCTTAATGTCACACTGCTCAAGTTTGTACAGCATTGATTTACGTGCAACAGTATTAAAAGCTTTCCTGAAATACAAGTATATGATATCATTGTCTCAAAGCCAGCTGACCCCTGCCAACCCCTAATAAGCTTGGAGCCATGGCCACAAAATACTCTAATTAAACCTTATGAAAACAGAAAAGCTAGCGTGCTCCAGAGGGGGCATAATAATACTCAGGTATAGCAATTACAGAGTGTCCCATCCACACTGGCATCTGTAACTATCAGATGCTACATTCATAACATAAGAGGCATAAGTTGCAAACTCCATACACTTCAATCTATTCTCCTTACTGCAGAGTACGATATTATTTGTTTAATGGAGACCTGGATGAACCACAATAGATGTATTGACACTCTTTGCCTCCCTTTGAACTATGCTTCTCAAGTTAATGGACGCGCCATTCGCCGCGGTGGTGGAGTTGCAATTATCTATAAAAATTCCTTTTCTCGACATAGGACCAACTCAAGTAGTTCCGAAAACTTTGAAGCCATCTCTGTAATCCTTGACCTCAATGATATTAGAATACAGGTTTGCACTGTCTACCTCCCTCCAGAACACACCCTAGAGGTTAGAACGGAATTAGCGACCTGGATTACTACCAATCTCCAACCCAACGTCCCTACTATTCTCGTAGGGGACTTCAACATGCCCCTGCCAAGGTACTCAACGGCTCGGTCTTCTCTGGAAAACATGCTACATATGCTCGACCTTCATCCTCTTCAAACTCCCCCAACTCGCGGAAATCAGCAGCTCGACCTCATTTTTCACAACATACCTCATGCGGAACTTATCCAACCAACCATCTTCTTCAAATCAGATCATCAACCGTTAGATTGTGAATTTTATGCCCATTCCGACCTCTCTAATGCCTCGGTTGAAGGATGTGGCCCGCTGCATACGAGAAGAGTCTTTTCAAACAAGTTCATTAAGCAAGAAATAATCCTCCATCGCCTCACTACGTATAAATGGAACTGTCTGTTAGAAAAGTCAGGGCCTGAAGCCGCTTCCATCCTGGCTGAAGAATTATTTCAAATAGCTTGTGTTGGTGCGTCTAAGGAGATTCGGATCTCACATCGATCTAACTGGTGGTTTAACAACAATATGAAGGTTGTGTTTGTAAGAAAACAAAAGGCTTACAGAAAATGGCAGAAAACCAGAACCGCTGAAGACTACATCGCTTACAAAAAAGAACGAGCCTGTTTCTTAAAGCACAAACGCCAAGAGTACAACCTTGCAATTTCTAAAAAGCTTAAACAGTCTAAAAGAATCAATAACAACAAGAATACCAACTTCACCATGGATGAAACTTTATTTAGGGAATGGGCGAACAGTATCTTCGGAATCTCTCCAGACCCTAATTTAAAGAATAACTCTCTCGCACCAGACAATACCAGTTGGCTGGTAAATTACATGAATAACATGACTCCATCCGGATCCAATCTTGATATCAGACCTCTACTAACAGAAATCACCATAACCAAAGAAAATGTAATTCAGGCATTAAATAGTCTCCCAAATAAATCCACTTCTGGCCCTGATATGTTCCCCCTCTTCATCATGAAAGTAAGCAGTCCATTCATCATCGAGGTCTTGCTACACATATTTAGAGAAACCCTACACACTGGAATTATCCCTGAAATATGGAAACATTATATTGTAAAACCTGTGCCTAAAGTCAAACATCCGAAAGACAAGAAGGATTTTCGTCCAATCTCTATAAGCTGCAATTTACTAAAATTGTTCGAGAAGACTCTGCTGCCAATCCTTGTTATGCATTTTTTCCATAAAAGACCACCATATTTACACACTGTGATTCCAAAGAGATCAACTGTGACTAATCTAATGGACACCCTATTTCGGATCCAAATGACTCTGAACGCCAAAGAACAGATTGATGTAGTATTTTTAGACATTAAAGCTGCTTTCGATAATGTCTCAATCAATTCCTTGATGACAATACTTGAAAGGCACTTCAGAATACAGGGAGGCCTATTAAAAGTCATCGTTTCCATTCTCAAACAAAGCCATTTGAGAGTAGAACATAGAACCTTCCAATCGAATCACGTCGTCTACAGAGGAGTCCCCCAAGGTGGCGTCCTTTCCGCACTATTTTTTGCTGCCGCTTTGGACCCCTTCCTATCTACGCATCCTGACTGCAGCTCTTACGCAGATGATATAAAACTCTTCATCTCGTCAAAACACGGTGACAAATCTGAAGCAATCAACGCCCATGCCACTGCCCTAATAGAAGAACTTGTCCATTATCTTGAGAATATTGGCCTATCCATAAATCCGACCAAGTCAGCACAAATGTCTTTCACCAACCTGAAGAAGAAGATGAACATAAACATCTACATAAATGGTATTAGAGTGCAAAAGGTTTCTCATCACACTGATCTAGGGCTCACCTGGGATGAAGGCCTGACCTTCCAACAGCACTTCGCCAACACTAAAGCAAAAACTCTGTCAGCAATGTGGGCGATAAGACAGGAACTTACTGGAGTAAACAACCAAAAACTTGCCACTCACTACATACAAACATGTCTTGTTCCCATTCCCATGTATGCCTCGACGATCTGGTCCTCTGCTTCCCTCACTAACATCAAAAAATTCATGGGTATCGAGTACTGGATTTTAAGGTGGTTGAACCGTGTTAATGGCCTCCCTTTCACCATCTCGAGATCAATCATGTATGCTAACCTCGGTTGCACCCCTTGGAATCAGTTGCTGATTACAGGAAATCTGCGTAATCTCTGTCAACTCCTCACCGATCGCTTTGACGCTCCAAATGTCCATAATCTTGTTGCAGGTCCTAGGCTTTCCCGCGTCCTTTGCAATAGTTCATGGATTCCCCTAAGAAGCTTATTACAGAATTTAACTATGCTTAGAAGATGTTTTCCGTCTAACATCCTCCAAACGTACAACACCTTGAAGATTGATCCCCACAAGTTCTGTGATGAGAAAGCGTACAGATCTGAGAAGATACAGGACATGTACCACCACATACAACTGTAGAAGTTTCCTGATTATCTCCTTCAGGATGGAATCTCCCATGAACTCTACTTTGCTGAAGAATTAATTTGTTTTAAATCATTATGTGTTTTGTATGTATATGTATTGGCTGTATGTGCACACATTAGGACGCGTATGTGTTTATATGTCTCTACCTTTTGCTCGTGTCACTGTATATATTTTTATCCGCTATATTTGCTCACTTTAGATGTTTGTTGGATAAAGAAACTAATGTTCATAATATTATATAGAAACTGTTTCTATAAAATAGAAATAATAATAATATGTGTAATTTATGTACGACTTCTATGTTTGCTGTCTAAGTCAAAATGTACAAATGTATATAGGCACCCTCCTAGCTGAAGGCTGTTCAGGGGTGAAGCATATGGAATAAATTGAATAATAAATAAATAAATAAATATCAAAATTATTTTTGCATCCAGTTCCTCTGTGTCCACATCATAGTATCCAATCAAATTTATCGGTCAAGATTCTCCCTTAATAAACGCATGCTGTGTCTGAACTATAACTGCGGTCTTATCTAGATGATCCTGCATTATTTCTTTTAACAGTTATCCCATTATTTTTCCTGTAACAAAAGTTAAACTAACAGGCCTGTAAATCATCCTGTTTGTAATGGGCATACTTTCGCGCATCTCCAGTCTGGGAGGACTTTCCTGACTCCAAGGATGCTCTCATAATCATGGGCCCATCTATTAATATAACTGAATAGCTCCCATCCACCCCCAAGTGCCTTATTTTTGTTTAACCGCATTGTGGGTAGCACACTTGGCAGGATCGCCTTACTCCCCACACTGAATGGAAAAGACCTCAGTTCGAGTCCTGTTGATGTCGTATTGAATTTTTATGGTCCTTTTTCACAGCGTGGCTCACTTAGTCGGTTTCGGGCGAGGATAGCATAGTTTTTCGTCCAGAAAACAGAAAATCGACCTCAGAACTCGATTTACAGTCAATATACTGTTCACGAGCAATATGACGTTAGTTGCTGATGCTCCTAAACCCTTACAACAAAAACAATTATGTTTAACTTCAACAATTTCTTTCCCACTTTCCCCTTAGTTATTACAAAATCATTTTGCTCCCTGTTATAGTCTGATAAACCTCCGACATCCCCCTAAGTGTAAATGTAGATTAAAAATACTCATTCAGTTTGTCAGCAACATCAACAGGATAATCAACAGTCGAACCATCGAAATCAAGTGTACCAATTTGATTCAATCGCTTCCTTCTAGTGTTTACATAAATAAAAAAGTCTTTTCTGTTTTTCTTTGCATCCTTTGTCAAATATTTCTTGTAATTTACCTTCGGAGACTGGGAACGAGTGTTTCTGCGTGCATTTTCATCTCCCAGAAAGCAGGTTTTTGAACATTTTTTCCCGTTTTATTGACATAATTGTCATATTAAATCGTATTCTGCAAATAGGTTTGTAGTCTTAGTGCAACTCGTTAGGTCATTTTAAATTTATCTAGAGATTTTGTAAGTGACTACTTAATATACATAGAACCTTTGTATCGTTCGAATTTTGCAGCCATTGTAACAGTATTATAGAATGATAAATTTTTTGTATTATAATTAACTTATAACTCTCAAACGTAGCGATATAGCCTAATACATATAACGAAAAGTAGCGTGGAGTAGAATTAATGTTGCTTTTAATTTTTGATTTTAAATTAGGATTGTAGTTATTATTTGTAATTCTTTGATCACCTTGGTGAATTTGTTTGTTACTTATCGTTTATAATTGCTTAAGGAACCATATTAAACTTCTGCCGCATTCTTTTTTATCGATAAAAACATTTGAATTTTGCTACTTATGTTACAGTATATATTAAACTTTAAAGCATAATTGGTGCATGGTGTTATTACTGCATTAGATATAATAATTTAGTCTAGTATTTTTAATTATATCGAATTTAAACGAAAATCATGCCTCAGACCAAAGCAAGCTAGTTGGAGTGCCATAGCTGTAGGGAGAACTGAGGGGGACAGTTGTCCACCGAATCACAAATGCCTTATGAAATGCACGACTTGTTTGATGTTTGCAGATCTTCAGGAATGGGACATGATAATGGCCAGGACGATATCTTTGTGTGTGAGGATATTAGGCGCAACTGAAAATTGTTATGGGTCTTTGTGACTCTATTGTCAGGAGAAAGGGAAAATATATAGCATAAAAAGGATACGTGGAATAGGACCAGAGTATGTCTGCCAGGGTCAAAAGTTTTATGACGTTGTAGAGCAGATCACCTTTTTAAGGGCACAAAAGCCGATATTGTTGCACACGTTTGCACTAGGGTAGGAGAACTGCAGACTTACTTAACAAATACAGGGAAATGTTGAAAAAAATTTGCGAATTACAGTTAAATTTGAAAGTGTCCTTAATTCTGCCCAGACACGCTAAGAGGGAGTATATAATGAGAGCCTTGTCAATCAATTCGGCCCTGGAGAGATTGTGCAAGGCTCATGGTATCGAGAAGTGTATTAGTCTCTGAATTCTCCCAAGGTATCGAGGCAGTGTTAGGTGGGTCGGAAAACTGCTAGCTTGTGAGAATTCAGAGACTAATACACTTCTCGACAAAATTAACAGAACTCGTGCAGCTGGAGTTGGATCAGGACAAAATTTGGTATGGTGGAGTACCGCAGAATAGCAATGAAATGAGTAGACAGTGAGAAACTTCGGACAGGTATAAGGGACATTAATAGAGGTTGAATCGATATAAGATGCTCGAAAATACGGGTCAGATGACATCAGTACAGCGTATGGCACGTTCCAATGGATTGCAGACTTTCACACTGCATATAAGCACCGCCCTTCTCAAACCGAGGAGAAAAGACCTGTGTTCGAATCCCATGAATGATGCGCTGAATTTTTATGGTCTTTTTTCACCTAGGCACTTAGGCGATCTGATTGAAATTTTTAAGGCTTTGAGTGGATTGAGCAAGCTCAATGCTGATCAGATTCTTCGTCTTGGCGTGTGATTGATGGTTAATTGCTGGAACAAAGTCTGTCTGAAGTTTAGGAAGTAGATAGCTTGAACAAATGAAGAACTATAGGAAGAAAGAACTTGACAAACTCTTACCATTTCACCTATCTACATCCTCCAAGAGTTTGTCTAGACAAACTCTTGGAGGGTGTAGATCGGTGAAATGGTGAGGGTTTTTTTTTTTTTTTTTTTTTTTGAATGATGCTGTATAAATTTGCTTTCTTGCATTATGTGCCACTACGAATACTAATTCTAAATTTTTTTTGACCATTTCACTCCCTGATGTTTTCACGAAATGAAAGATTTCTGGGAACCCATCTCGAACAAACTTTGGTTTTTCCCAAGTGCTCATGTATTATTATTAAAATGCTTCCATGGATTCCAAGTACTTTTTCAAGTTCAAACACTTTACATTTAAAATTTTCTGTTTTCTAAAAATTTTTTAAACAATTACAATAGTTCCAGAATGATTTCTTCATGTGAATGACCAGACTTCGGGTCATCCTCAACTGACTGTCGTCCTCTTTTGAATTCTGATGGCGATCTTTCAACAGTAGCATTATTGGGCGATGCTTCAGAAACACTGTAATCATTCTTTCACGTATTTCTTTAGCATTTCTGCCCACTTTGGTAAAAAAAAAATTATTGCGGAATGATGATCTGTTTTCTGGATATTCATTCTTCTTCCACTTACCAAAATAAAACATTAGATTAAAACATTTTATTTTTAGAAACTGCATAAGACATTGATAGATAATTTTTTCATGCTATTTTATAGGACGTTAAGCTATTAAAATAAGCTATTCTTAATATATTAAGACATTTTATACATTAAAATTATAATCTATATGTTTTATAAATATATTAATATTTCACGAGAACAGGGTGAAATATAATATATTTCACCCTGTTCTCGAAACGTTTTGACCTTGTAAATGGGTATGGTTCAGAGATTGTGCTTTAATATGGATTAGAGTGGTTCCCAGAAAACAGGCTCTCTGTTATAGGAAACCTGTGTGCTATTAATTAGCACACAGGTTTCCTTTACTAATTACACTACAAAATAGTGATTTTGTCTTTTGAAATGACTAGAATTCTTTTTCTCCAGTTAGTGATAATTGTATCTACAGTTATTACTAGTACTCGAGTTTGGATTGATTAATAATTGTTTTTAGTGAGCTTTCGTTTAAGAGAGAAAGGGACGATGGAGATTAGACACGTGCGAGTTCCGACATGCTAAATCCGTGTCATTAGCATTAGCGTTAGCATTAGCATTAGTAGAGGCATTTGATGCAAGAAAGCAAGCTTATGCAGCATCAGCCAAAAAAAAAAAAAAAAAAACCCACTTCCACTTCACCCCTCTGTTCGTTCAAAATACCTGTCCAGCTGAGCCTTAAACTTATTTAGGCTATCAACCTCCACCACAAAGGATGGAAGTCTGTTCCACCAACCAACCACCCGCTGGCTAAAGGCAAATTTCCGCACGTTTATCCTACATCTGTCTTTCCTCAATTTGAATTTATGCCCTCTCAGGTGATTATTCTGAGCTAGAGGAAGAATCCCATCAGCATTGAGCATGCTCAAACCATTCAAGGCTTTATACACCTCTATCAGATCACCTCGCTGGTGCCTAGTCTCCAGACACTGTAATTTGCAAAACTTAAGCCTTTCTTCGTAAGAGCACCCCTTTGTTCCATTCACTAATCTTGTTGCCCTTCTCTGTACTCGTTCCAGCAGCTCTACATCCTTCTTGAAATGAGGCCTCCAGACCTGTATAGAGTACTCTAGGTGTGGCCTGACCATTGCCTTATACAAGGGAATAATCACCTCCTTATCCCTGCTAGAAAAATTCCTATATATCATTGACAATACATCATGAGCTACTCTTGCAGCCCGTCTGAACTGCTCAGAGAACTTCATATCTGCCTGCACAACCACTCCTAGGTCCCTTTCATTCTCTACCACTGTCAGTGTAGTACCACAGAGTTGATACGTTGCTCTGGGGTTGCTGTTTCCCATGTGTAGTACTTTACATTTGTCAATGTTCAACTTCATTTGCCACCTCTCAGCCCATCTGCTCAACCTTTCCAGATCCTGTTGCAGCAGCATAGTGTCTTGAATAACTTTAGCACATTTTTCAAAAAAAAAAAAAAACCAAGATTTAGATAAAACACGAGATTTTTTGGTGGAATTTGGAATGAAGGATTTCATCCTTACAAGAATAATTTTACTAACACGATCTTAGTAAATATTGAGATTGTAAGATTTAAAACTAAAATCCAACCAAAGTTAGAAGTGATGTAGATCATTCAATTTGGTATTCTTTTAATGCCAAAAAGGCTGGGAATGGCCATGGGAAAAAAGGCTACATTGGAGAAGAGACCATTACCAAATTATGATCTCAAATGCTCATAACACCATTGACTTTGACTGTGTCTTGGGTGAGCGGTTAGGATTGTTTTATACACTCTGTGACATTTAAATTGCTGCACCCAGAAGGAATGATCGGAGGCGCCTACAAAATGAGCAAGAAAATGAGTTGGGCCGAGATATACAAGTGATTTAAATACTCCCGTATTTTAATCAATTGGGTGGAAGCTTCAGTTGATATAAAACGGAACGTTGAGATCATGGAATTGAGAGTAACTGACGCAGTTAACAGACTATTGTCTAGGAGTAACCGACTTCGGGATGCAAGGAATTTTGTAGAGAATGCCCTCACATTCGACATCGATCTAAGCGACTTCGACAGATCGCGGATTATCAGCCATAGACAGGCTTGCTGATCGCTTCGTCGTTGGCACGCCTATTTGCAGAAAGAGACCGCTGTGCATACTGGCCATTGTGTCGATTACCCTTGACCGCTGCCGATCGTCAACAGCGTCTAGAATGGTGCCACGCACTGATCATCTAGGACACAGAGTGGCGTCAAGTGTTCTTTGCCAACGAATCCCACTTCTGCCTGGGGCCCGATGATTGCCGCATACACATGCAGTAACAAGAGCTTTTGTTAAATGCTAAAGTGCACGTCCTGCTGGCGTTATGTGTGGAGTCGATCAGTGTTTTGATAGTCGGTCGTCGTTGGGTTCGTTAACGACAATCCCACTGCTTGTTTCTGAGTCGCTAAGATTCTGGAACCGTTCACTGTCCCCCTTCTTACTGGGATGTCTGACTCATTTTCAGCAACGACCGCATACCGCAGAAGTTTTCTCTGAGTGTCTTCGTGGTGTGAATGTAATCCCTTGGCCAGCCAGGTCCACGAATTTCTCCCCTGTTGAGCATGTATGGACCATGATTGAACGCCAACCACTGAGCCACCAGCAGCCAGCACAGACCGCGGATATTTTAAGGGAGCAGGTGAAAGTGGCTTGATGAGAAATACCACAAGAGGATGTTCTACGCCTGTACGACTCAAGACGCTTAGCTCCATGTATCCGCAACAGTGGTCGATTTACATTTTATTGATCTGTCCGTTGTAATCATCATTTTGTGCCATAAATGTGTTCACACATCAGCGTTGCAACTTAACTTCTTGGCTATCATTACGCTAATTCTCTCTGTATTCCTGTTCCTTCAGGCTGATGCACTTTCAGTGTCACAGAATGTATCCTAGTAGATAAATGAAAAGCTGTGCAAGGCCATTAATAATCCCAAAAGCCTGAGCATCTCGACCTGTTGGGTCCGTTGAACTACACTGCGGCGGTGAGCAACCTCCGTCCCGCGAACGTGCGTAATCCTGCCCCCGATCGTTTTCAAAATATATATAATGAACGGTAGGCAGACACTTTATTATGTATATTTTTTTGAATTAATTGAATTTCTGACGTAAATTTAGAAAATACCTTTCTCATTTCTACTACAAATATTAATCCAGATATCGATTTACTGATACAAAATAAACGGTATCAAATATCTCATTAAATATTATAAAAATAAAATATACCAATTTTTGTTACTGGAATTGTATTTGTATTTTGTTACTATAATTGTATTTTTGTAATTTTATCTTAGATTTGTATTTCGTTTTTCTTTCTAATAAAATTAATTATGTAAGTATATGTATAAATATTACAATAAATAACATAAAATTTAGAAGTCTGATTATGTTTATCACAAGAAAACCGAGACCAGAAGCGATTGTTAAAATTAAGAGAATTAGCTTCTTTTTCTTCTTCTTCGAGTTCTCTGCACACAGGCAGGTTCAGGGCTGCATTGACGCCACTTTTCTTGTGCTTTCCTTTTAATTCCTGCATAATTTTCTCTTCCCATCCAATCCATCATTCCAATTCTCTTTCTGCTAACAGATCTCTTCCCACACATCTTCCACTCTATCACTTTCCTCAACATGCTTTTTCTTTTCAAAACATGTCCTATATAGTTCTTTCGTCTTCTTCCTAGTTATTTTACTAACATTCTCTCTTCCCCTACTTTCCCCAAAACTCTTCATTACTCACTCTGTCCACCCATTTCACGCTTTCCATTCTTCTCCACATCCACATCTCGAAAGCTTCTAGCCGTCTGATCTTCTCTCTTCCCAGTGTCCATGTCTCTGAGCCATAAAGTACAACAGTCCACATTAATGTGTTCACCATTTGCTTTCTTAATTCCTTCTTGCAACTTCTTCTCAATAGTTCTTTTCTGTTACTAAATGCCTCTTTGCCCATTTCAATTCTTGTTTTTATTTCCTCCAGGCTTTTCCTATTTTCTGTCATTATGCTTCCCAAGTACTTGTATCTGTCCACCTGTTCCAATCTTATTCCATCTAATGTTACATTGATTCTTCTTCCTGGCCACTTTGAATTTAACATTATCTTGGTTTTCTTGCTGTTAATCTTCATATTGTATTCTTTTACTTTGCTGTTAATGGCGCCTCCGTAGCCAGGTGGGAAGGAGCAGCAGTGTGTAGCACACGCTTCTTGATTAGACCAGGGTTCGAGCCCGTCACCACCAAATACGGAGGATGCGGAAAGGTCAGGGAATTACCACATCATATCCCCGAAGCAATATGGTCTTAGCTGCTAATGCTCCTAAAAACCAAATAACAACAACATAACAGCTGTTAATGTCATTTGGCTGTCGGCGTGCAGTGCGATGGCCTTAATCAGTATGCCATACTTTACTGGCTAGATTATGCGAAATTGGCATATTTTGGTACGTAATTCCCTCAATATTTAATAACTGTGATATGATGCGAAACTATCGTGGTAATTTTCGAAATCTACGCATAAAAATAGATTAAAAACAGCATTTAAGTTCTTGGATGTAAAAATCGTGTTGGCTAGTGTTATCTGTACTTAGGAAAGTTAGACTGCAGAAAGTCGAGTTTCAAAGAAGAAAGTCAAAGAGTTCCGAGTCATTATTAAAGTTAGGAGAACGTTAAACCCGTCTGATGAATTTGACAGAATGCACTGGAGAGAATTTAAGGCAAAGGAGATTTGCTCTGATATTCCTTGCAAAGTCCTTTGCAAGGAATATCAGGGCAAAATCTTAACGCGCATCATCCCGCAAATAATTTGGGCAACTGAGATGACTAGTTGATGAAACAATGGATTATTAAGACTTTGTAAGAAAATGTAAGTGGGGTTAGGCAGATAGGCAGATAGGAAGCGGAAATAGACATTTCGGAGTTTGGAACTGAGACCATGCATATTTGAGAAATGAATGAGGATGTTACTTGGAGGTTTGGATCTTTTCGCAAATAAGTTTTTTCTATTAGTTTGACCATTCATGATGTATTCAGATACACCAGCTGATTCGGATGCCTCCTAGAGAGTTACTAATATGTTCCTTCCGGTCGACTATTTAGCGGCTAGCCTGTGAAAACGATTTTCGAGCAGTACCCTCGAAATATGAGGAACACTAGGTCTGTCTATGATGCCCATCATGCATCATAATCTTCAGACATTAGTCGTACTGCGTGAGAGAACGGGGTAGGGACTGCTGGAGCTTTTCTCTGCAGATTAAACATGGGTTTCGCCACTTCAAGCGTCCATTAAGCTTATTCATGACATGACACCGGGCGAAGAGTCATATACCACCTTGTATTGCATGGTGTCACAGAGGGTCAGTATTCTTCTGTGTGATTGGATGCCACACCTTGACTACTGCTTACGTTGGTTCACATGGGTGGACATCCCCAGTATACTTGGTGCCGAATTTTAGGACTTATACACAGGATTGCTAACAGTTCCACCATTGGGAAGGTGCAAGTAGAGGATTTGGTTATTGCAGAACGACCGGACTTCAAAGTTCGGCACACCTCACAAGTGTCGGTAGTGTAATTAGACTCAGAGAAGACTGATGCCTTGTGACTTCAGTTTCCTCTCAGAAACAGATCCAGATCAAAGGAAATTAACGATAGTCACGTGCTTTGTTTACTAATTCTAAGAAAAGCACGTGGCCTTGACTTTCTGAACCTTAAGGGTAAGGGGGATATCAAAGGATTGAGCACAACTAATCTTGGCGTTTGTTCTTTCGCTCTGGAAACTGGTAGTAAAATTATCACGAAAACACCAATGCGCATAGCGTTTGTTTTTAATTTAAAAAATTTTTTTTTTCCTTTAGCATCACTAACACATGTGATTTTATTGTGCACCACCACCACACTGCTTTGTCATCAAATTAATCAATCCCTCTATTCTTACCTTACAGCGCTTCCTGGAGGTATGTTAGTACATCACTTCAATTATCGAAAAACGTCGATAGCTGGAAGCATAATCTCAGTAGTAGGGTTGGCATTGAGTTTTTTTGCTAAAAATGTTGATTGGCTGACTGTATCCTTTGGAGTCATTTTAGGTAAGCTAACAATGATGATTGATCATTTTTGATTAAAAAAAAAAAAACTGAAACGTTGATAACACAAATGTACACATGCAATCATTCTACACATAAAAAGTTCAAATAATAAAAGAAAAAACAGTCGAAGAACACCACGGAAGTTACTGACATCTACAAAATAAGCCAATTGTCGGGAGATAACACAAGGCTACCACAGCCGGTGTCTGAATAATGCCATACAAATATCTTCGGTAATCCTACCTTTATTTCTGTTAATTCAGGGATTATTAAGATTTCTTTTGTTTTCCCTTGGTAAATTCCCTTTGAGCTCCGAATTCCTCCTGTTCAGAGAACAAATGGAAAACGCGCTAAAGGAGAGTACAATCTTGTCGAGAGAGTCTGAAGAAAGCTGCGTTTGGCTGATTTCTCAATCCTAGCTATAATCCACGCCTGTGATGATCTCCAAATCCCAACAGGATTAGGTTGTACCGTTTCTGTCCAAACAAATGTCTACGAGACAACAGAGCATTGATGATGATGACCTGAAATTCGCCACCAATGAGAAGTACAGAAGCAACCTGCTCAACCCTCTTTCGCGAAAATGCTCCAACGATACCGGATGTGTCTGAATGTGCATCACCTAGATGTAATGCTACACTGAGCGATGCATATTTAGAGCATAATGCCTAAGGACATTGATATGTTGTGTATCAATAAATTACTGAACCCTCGCGATGTCCTGTGTTTAACGACTGTAATTAATTTTTCCACTAACCTTCTTCTGCTTATGATGTACGTCCTTAATATTATCCAAGTCAACCTTCGCACTTTCTGCTGATGTTATGTAAACCCCTGTACTCTAACCTACCGCACTCAAAATAAGGATTGTTTCTTTATTCATTTAATTTCAGAAGGCTGAATTCACTGTAATGTTCCTGAACCGGTTGTGTACAATTATGAATTTGTAACAGTGCATTATCCTGTTCTAAGAACACATTTGCAGATGGATACATTGCAGCCAGCCATGAAGGGATGCTGCTGGTCGGCAACAATTTAGAGATTACCTGTGGATGTAAATGTTTCTCCATTGCTATCAAGGAGCCCAACGTGCACAAAGGAAACGCTCACCATAACACCGCCACCACCAGCTTTCATTGTTGATATCTGGCAGGATAAGTCCATGGACTCATACTGTTTTTGCCATATTCTGATCCTTCCATCAGCAGGAACCGGGATTCTTCAAACCAGACAACGATTTCAATCTTCCACTATCGGGTTTGTGTTCTTGAGTCCGCTGTAACTGTGCCTTGTGTTTTGCTGACAGGATTGGAACCAAGTTTAGTTGTCAGCTGTAACAGTATACCGCATTCGTATCAAGGCATACGATGAGTTACGCATTCTGAAATGCCTCTTTGGTTACCACTGTTGTACTGGGTTTTCATGTGATTGACTGTAGATTTTTTATTGCCAGCTATTTCACATCACAGGATCGTCGTTGGCTGAATGTTGTTTGGTTATTAGACCAATCTCGATATACCCGAATATGGTGGTACATGAAAACCCCAGCAGGATTGCAGCTTCCAAGATAATCATACTGGCGCCGACCAGTGGCATTCCTACGTATCGCTTTGTGGATAGCACAGTTGGTAGGACCGCCGTCCTCCCCACACAAGGTGGAAAAGAACTGAGTTCGAATCCTGTCGATGACAGGAGGAATTTTTATGGGTCTTTTTGACAACGTGGCTGAGTTAGTCGGTCTCAGGCGAGGGTGGCTTGGTTTTTTCTCCCGGAAACTCGGGTATTTCGTCCAACAAACAGAAAATCGATCTCGGAACACGCGCAATTTTACAGACAATATATACAGAGAACATGGCCTTAGTTGCCGATGCTCCAAAACCTAATAACAACAACATCCTATGTATCTACCCAACTTGCTTTATATGGCATGGTTCAAACACGCGTTGTTGAGCGCTCTATTTCATTAAAAGGCTAAGTACACCTAATAAAGTGGCTACTCAGTATACCTTTGATAATTTAATAATCGTACAATCAATAAAAATAATGGTAGCAATATTAAAGATATTTGAGAAGGATTATTCGGACATCTGTTATAAGCGTTTAGTAGATGCAATTTCCGCCTGAACACAGTGGCAACTGGCTTATTTTGGTCCTCTCGAATAACTAATTTTAAAAATTAAAGTATTTTTCTGAATATTTTTAATCACCTAGTGTTTATTCTATTGATTAACTTTTTTTTCCCTCGCCCCTATACTGTAGGCTTCGGAATGGGCCTCTTCTCACCTGGTATAGCTGTAGCTGTTTGTCAGCACTTTCCAAAGAGCAGATCTACTATAATGGGCATTGTCTCGTCCGGTATCTCAATTGGTGGTCTGGTGTTGCCAGTCTTAGCCGAGAAATTGATTACAACGTACGGCATCCGAGGTACTTTGTTAATTCTTGGAGGGATCGTGATGAATCTCATTGCGGCAAGCATTGCACTCCCTCCGTCTCCAATTAAACAGAATAAAAGCCCTTCCAAGAAGAAATTAAAGAAAAGCGCTTGTGCTGAGGAAACTCATGGGAATAACTTAAAGACCCGAATGAGCTTTATGGATTATGAAATTGAACAGTTGAATACAACACAGAAGGAATGTGGTGAGGTGGAAAAAAGAGGTTCTGAACTCAAAGAAAAAACAGATCTACGAGGATTTTTTAAACCATTTCTGTCAACCATTGAGTCAATAGCCGGTCTTTTAGTGTCCAAAAATTTTCTTCCAGTAGCCCTGTCCCAATCTCTTTATTTCTTCATTGTCCAGGCTTACTACACCGTGATCGTTGACTTTGCTGTGGACATAAACATTACCGTGAGTGATGCTGCCTATCTGGTACTGGCGTCTTCTCTTGCAAGCTTCTGTGGGAAGTTCAGCCTTGGATGGGTCGTTGATAAGAGATTCTTAAGCAGTAAACAATTTGCGATGTCGGCTGTGCTGTTAGGGGGCATATTGCAGTCCTGTATCCCTTTGGCACACAATTATACATCGTTGTTGCCCATTGTGATTCTCTTTGGCTTCATTGATGGAAGTAACAGTCACTTATTTCTTATAATATTACAAGAGCAATGTGCAGGAGAAACTTATGCATTAGCAGTTGGTCTTTCACGGTTTCTCAATGGATGCTTGCTTATTAATATCCCTACCTTAATCGGTAAGTGTATAAAAATTGGTACTTTTATATAATTTGGTAGAAATGTAACAACCTTTAGTTAACCCCAGGCGAACTTTTAAATAATTATTATTTGTTATTATTAATATTTAATCGATATTGTTAACATTAAATTGATATTAATAATATCAATTTAAATGATATTTGACATTAATTTTATGATTAAAACTCTTTGATATTAATTTTATGATGGAGCAGTATGAGTATCCATGTGCAAGATCTTCTCTTTTGTTTTAATGCCGGTTACCACAAGAGGCCGAATTTATTGAGTCAGCAACACCTACTGGTGGTCCTCAGTGACAGTATGGTGGTTTCGCCACTTGTCACTCTTTTGGAGAGATCTGGATTCAACTCCTGTCGACGATTCAAGAATTTCTATCCTTTAATCCAGGTTTTTGTAACATAACACTAGCAGTTACAAAATAACACCAGCTAGTAAGAAATAGCTGGTGTTGTTATTTGTTGCTTCTGTTTTGTTTAGAAAACAGGCAGGCAAGCAAAGCAAACAATCCATCGTTTCATTTCATGTAACTGTTTACGCTAGGGCCTCTACATAAAACGGAAACGATCACATAACCGTGAAGTTAACCTTGTGTGTTGTCTCACCCGTATAATAAAATATGCTTGTCATTCTTAAGAGCTAAGGAAGGATTGACAGGAAAAAAGTGACAGGCTTTTTAAGCTTTTATTGGGGATGTATTTTTCCAGTGACACATGAAGAATATTCACGAATGCACCTTCATGAATCTACCGAACATAAGCAGGATGAATATTCTATCGCATATACGAGGAGTGCCAATAAAGTTCCCAGACTGGTGCAATGGTTTTATTTTTTATTCAAAATGATCACCACCAAAGAGATGTTCAGTTTAGCGGTAACATTTTTATTTAACGTCCTGAAATCTCTTTCCTTTGAGAGCAGTTTTCATCTTGGGAAAGAGGAAGAAGTTCACTAGTGCTACATCAGAAGAGTAGGGTGGATTATTGTTGTTGGTTTAGGGATTTATTAGGCGCATCGGCATCTATGGCCATAGTGCGCCAGAGTAAGGTGGATGGTGATCTGTACAATGCATGTTTCATCAGAAATGCCTTCATAACAATAGCAGAATGGGCGGAGAAATTTTCGTGCAACAAGAACCAGATGCCTTTCTCTCGAAATTACGGCCTCACTCGGGAAATGCACTTCAGTAGCCTTTGAAGATCTGTATATAGAATGAAGCATTAACTCCTACCACTTCAAGTAAAAAAATTCCTTGTGAATCATTCTCTGTTTGTCGAAGAACACGATCAGCATCATCTTGATCCTGGACTTCTGTAAACGAAACGTTTTGGCTGCTGGAGATGATTTTGAAGTCCACTGGCGCTTCGTCTCTGAGCTGTAGTAAAACACCCAACACTCATCTTCAGTGATAAAACAGTCGAGGAAACTAGGATTGTCTTGACAAGTCTAGATTAAATCTTTACATAATGAGACCATTCGTTCCTTCTGCTCATCCATGAGGGTATGCCTCACAAATTTTGCACGGACCTTCCTTTTCCTTAAACCTTCATGCCAAAATTGACGAATCGTTTTCTTATTCATGGAACGTGTGTTTCTTTTTTTTTTTTTTTGATGAGGCCTTTTCCATATCCACAGTGTATTGGCGTTGCTCCGCAGTTTGCTGCTAACATTTGATTTTTTCCACCAGAAAATCAAACTGTGGAGAGCCAGTGGTAATCTTCCGAGTTGAATGACTTGCAACCTGTCAGTTGTCATTCGTTGGACGAAGTTTTAATTACAATGTACCACTTCCGTTTAATTTCAAACTCGTTGATCATGATCCCAATAGCAGTGACTTTATTGCCAGACCTCGGATATTCATCCTACCGAACAGAAGTCCTCCGTTATAGCTTAGTCGGCATGATACATCATTGTCTGCTACTCGTTTGGAGAGTTCTGAGTTCGAGTCCGGTTGATGACTGGAGAATTGCTGTAGTACACTTCCATACATTTTTTTCGGTGCCACTCAATGCATTACGATGATATAATTATGCGAGAAATTCTCATTAATATATATATATATATATATATATCAGAACGATCATCCGAGGGATCGTGGACAAATAACATATAGACAGTTAGAGTTAGGTGGGAGAGAGAGTATGTTTATTTAATAGTACAACAGGCTATTCCTTTTTTATAGCCTTGCAAAACAAGACATAAAATAAGACCATCTCCTCCTGATTCCATTGAAACGGGATTTCCTTTTTTCTTACAGATTCCAGTTTTTAAATATATCTAAGTTATAGTAAATGAACATAAATCCCTCTATTATATTAAATGTCATTTCTTTGATTTCTTAAAATATTAACATTTTTTTCTTTTCTTTTTTTCCTCCAGGATACTTCCGGGATACTTTGTTAACTTACAATGGCCTTTTCCATATCCACAGTGTATTGGCGTTGCTCAGCAGTTTGCTGCTAACATTTGATTTTTTCCACCAGAAAATCAAACTGTGGAGAGCCAGTGGTAGTCTTCCGAGTTGAGTGACTCCAGCTGATGAAAAAACTATTTAATGCTATGTAGGAGTTATTCTCCATTGTGAGACACTGAAGTTACGTATTTTTATTTATGTCGAACCAACTTTGGATTAATTAAAATGACGCGTTACTTAAAAGATAAAATAAAGGAAAGGGTTTCACCATTGTATATAATATTGTGTACAAAGCTGCATCTTTGCTGCTTTTTTTACTTTCATCCCACCTGAATTTATTTACTGTCTTTGCAAAACGTAATTAACTTATTTAATGTTTTGTACCAAAAACCTTCGGGGTTTTGTACCCCGAAGCAAATTCAATTATCATAATATACCTCAGGGTTAAAAACTTCACTATATAATGTTCATATCATTTAAGAAGTAGCGATACTTCTTACTAAATGAATTCAGGTACACAGAATAAATAGGTCGACCCATAAAAATTAAATTTAGACATGCATTCGTTTGTCTGTCCTTGTTGTTGGGTTATAGGGGCATCAACAATTTAGGACGTATTGTGCCGTATATAATATGACTGTAAATTGCATGTGTTCTGTCGTTGATTTGCTGTTTGCTGCACGAAAAATCTTGGTTTCCAAGAGGAAAAACAGCATTATCCTTTCCTAAGAGACTAACCCAGTCATTTTGTAAAGAAGGCCCATAAAAATTCCTCGCGTCATTGACGTCATTCAGGTATCTTTCACTGGATGTCGACAGAACAGTGATCATACCAACTGTTCGACCCAAGAAGACTAGCGGGAACTGAAATAAGGCCTTTGTAATTTCCATGGAACCTAGAAACCTTTCAGGGACCAAATAAATATACGCTGGAGATTTTCCAAATTTCGAGCTTAATTTTCTGATCATCGTCAACATATTCTTTTTGAATTGAATTGATCATTCTCAATCGAAACAACCTCTAAACAATGATTGATCAATTCAAGTTCAATTTTGAACAGGCCACGAGTAGAATAGTTTCTTGTTGTCTAAATGGCAGTCGAACATTTCAGTTTTTTACCGAAGCTATTGGATGCAACTTCTGCCATCTCTAATTCCACTTACAGACTGATGGTTCTGTTGCATAAACAGCTAAAGATAAATCCGACTTACTAGCATTCTAATTTGTTTTTAAATCTTGTATCAATGATCTTGGTAAATTACTTTACCATATCCAGTAAATTCCATTCAATAATGTCTTCTATGGTCTTCAGACAGAAGGATGTTAGAGGAATTCTGAACAATCTTATGCCAGGAAAGCTCCAGGTCCTGATGGCATTTCTCGACTAGTTCTTGAAACATGTGTCTGAACTTGCTCCTATTCCGTGTTACCTTTTTACACTTTCTTATTCAACTGGGTTTTTTTTTTCTGCTTAAAAATTTGATCATATGAAATCAGTTATTAAAAAGGATAGCAAATCCCTTATTTCCTCTACTTTTTCCAAAGTGGTGGAGAAATAATAAAAACTCTTAAACTATGTCGCAGCCTTCGATCCGATCAGTGATTGTCAAATATATTCCGTCAAATATCAGTAGTGATATATAGATTATATTACTCATCTCTGGATAAATTTTATGGAAAAAGTTGTCGAAACTCAAGCATTTCCTCTTGACACTTCAAAGCTTTTGATCGCGTTTGTCACAATTGTCCTCTAAACAAGTTCTCATCTTATAAACTGTCATCTGTTTTTGTTAAGGGTAACTGCTTGGGTTTCGCCACCCTTTTCTCTGACTACTCGCTGCAGGTACTGATAGATGGTTCTGTCTTCAAACTTCTCAACTAATGCTGATGTTCTCCAAGGTTCAATTCTTCCTCCCACTCTTTTCCTTTTCGTATTAACGTATTTCGTATTAACGACCTTTCTCCACAGAGTAGAAATCCTGTATAGTTTTGTTCATGATAGCACACTACATTCCACATTACAGTTTGAGAAACCTTGCACTGAAGAAAGAGCTTCAACTTCTGGAATGTTCATCACCAATTCTTTAAATGGCGATTACCAGATAATTCTATAACTGGGAGAAGAAAAATTAGTTAACATCAATCTTTCGACAACTCAGTTCTATCTTATTCCGCGCAAAAGTGTCTACTGTCCCTGTACTCACCTTAGAGGGCATTCAGATTTCTAGACGAGATCACGTATTCCTTTTAGGGATTACCCTGGTTTCTAATATCTCTTGGCATAAGCACACCACAAATATGGCTTCCTCTGCAACTAGATTTTTTTTTTTTTTCATTCTCGGTGTTACTTTTCTTCAGAATAACTTCTCACTCTGTACAAATCTCGAATCCGCCCTACCATGGAATATTTTTCCCGCAACTGTGGTAGTGTCTCCAAAACTTCTCTCATGCTTCTATACTCCATTCAAAAGAGGACAGTGAAGTTAATTAATGGCTCGTCTCTTTAAAAATCTCTCCCTGTCTGTCTCATAAATGTTCAGTTTCTGCTGTACGCCTAGAGATGTTGGAATGGGCATTGTTCTTCTGTCTTCTTCTCCCATTCTCCACCAAGCCAGTCCGAACGCATACCTCAACCAGTCAACGTCCATTCACTGTAGAACGCAAAATTCACAGAACCGACTTTACCTCATTTGTCTCTTCTACTTCTGTTCACTGGAACAATCTTCCTTCACATGTATTTCTTGAAACGTATAGTCTTCACAAATTCATATCTAATGTCAACAAGTACCTTATGTCTCCTCAGTCTTCATTCCGTTTAGTGTAATAAGTATTGTCGGTTCTAATAGCTTACATTTTTCGATTTTCATAAAAATTAGTCATTGGTTGTTGGCTGGGAAACTTTTGGGAGTGGCCTAACAGAATACATATTCACATTGGAGGGAAAAATTCTCCTTTTAATATGGTATTAAAAATTACTAGGAGGGTGTCACTTAGATATGGGCTTAGACATTTAATGATAAATTGTGGTACTTTGTCGATTCCTGTTGTAACAGTTGCAGGCAACTTATTAATCCCAGATGGTTTCAAGTACATCTCTGGGCACATCATCATCAGACATGAGAATTCACTGGGCTCATGCTGATTTTGCTGAACTCGTGCAACAAAGTCCATCCACACTTCAGGATGAAACTGTGTAGGGAGTTCATAGTATTTCTGTGGGTATGATGGACCGCCCCTACGAAGTGTGATTTCAACGTGATGTTTTATGGCTTGAGACTTGAGGCGGTTGAAGCTTGCTCGTCCTTGAAGTACGCAATTCGATCCGGAATGAGTCCTGTCATTTTCCATTGTTTGTAGACTTTCTGTTTAAGCTTAAAACTGTTGCTCAGCTCAGGAGTCCACCATTCTCTCGTTCGTTTGGAGATCTTTATTTTCTTTGAGGCTGCATAATTAGAAATTGTGACGAGCCGGCGAGTTAAAAGATCTAACACATGCTGATTATCACATTGCTCAAGTGCATTCCAAGGAATTGCAGTGGCTGCTTCTAGACATTTACTAATGTTGAGTAATTTTGGGCTCGTTATTATCTTGGTATGGACTCGAGTCGAGACGTTGTAGTCTGGAGTCGGAAACTATAAGTTAATTAAAATTGGCATGTGATCAGATTGAAAAGCTATTTCTGTTGTAGAATCAAGTTTGCAGTTCCTTGATGACAGCACAAGATCAAGATGGTGGTCACCCCTGGTCGGGAGATTATTAATTAGATGGATTCCTAATCGGAGAAGGTTATTTAGCATTCTGGGCTGAAGATGAACAAGTTGAGGGGAAAAGTTGAAGTCTCCACAGATAACATGCCTTGCCGAGTGACGAAGCCCATGAATGAGCCAATTAGTTATCCCATCTATAGCTTCCGCATCGGGTCCTGGGGGAGTGTATATAACTGCAATATCGATGCGGACAGATTTAAATTGGCATGACAAAATTAGCCCTTCGAACTTAGTAGACTGGCTTTTGTAATTCTTAGTAATAAGAATGTGTGGTGCTTGATAGAAGAGTCCCACTCCACCTCCCCTTTTGTCCAGTCGGGAGCAGAGAATCACGTTATAGGCCAGCCAACACTACATACGGAAAATCCTCCTCATTTCGGTCAAGCCAGGTTTCTGTTATGCAGAGCACATCAAAATTGTGTGAGAGTAAAAGTTTTCTACAGTTTCTACTGAAACTGTAGAAGACTAAACTTGAAACTGTAGAAGACTAAACTTGAAACTGTAGAAGACTAAAAGTCTTCTACAGTTTCAAGCTTGTTACGGATGCTACGGGACTTCTGATAAAATATAGAGATGCTATTATGTCTGGGGATCTTCCTTAGTACCCTCTGCGGTCTATTTCTGTCTGTTCTGGAGATGTTTCTTCGAGATATCCTAACAGGAATTGTTGTGAATTGGCTTCCATCCATGATTTCGGTATTGAGTCAGCTAGTGGGGTTGAATGGACCCTGATGTGACCGTCGCGTGATTGGCTGTGCATCTGAAGTCTGGTGGGGGGTGACGATTGAAAGTAGGGCCTGATGAGGAGTCCTCGAGGCCAAGTGGATGGCTGACACAGAATTTTGTATTGGGTACTGTTGCAGTCTAATCTGAAAGATGAATAGGAAGGCCATTTTACGGGTAGTTGGTATACATCAACAGATATGTTCAAATTATCTCTTATGCCATCTTTAACTTGTGCAGAGGTTGTGTGGAGCCAATCATGAAATGAATAGGCTTTTGCAAGGGGGTTGTTTGTCGACGTGTGCTGCGTTGCCACTAGTCTTGAGCCAAGTAGTTGGGACTGTCCGAGTTATATGTGATCTTCTCGATCTTTTGTTTCTTTGAGTCTGCGATACTGTCTTTGCCTCTTGGGTTTAGCGATTTTCCTTCGTTGTGTTTCCTCTGGATACGTGAGGGGACGGCCCAGCGACAACCTCAGCGCAGGAGTGGGGGCCAAGGTCAGTATGACGTTGAGTTTCTGTAGGAGTTTCTAATAACAGAATTGAAATGAATGGTAGGCGTCATGGATCTATCCAAGGCTTGATTCGGTGTGTCGAGTTGGTGAAGTGGGCATGTTCGGCCTGCTGTAAAGAGAGCTAGGGGATCTACACTTGCAACGTTACGTTCATCAGTTGAGTCCTCATAGGTTTCTGTTTGAATCCGCGTTGGGTTCTTTGTCAGTGCAGAAGTCTGATTGTTTGCTGTTACATCATTCTCCCTATGTGTCATCCCATTGGTGGGCATAGAAGAGGTATGTGGAAGTCCTACACATTGGCCAGCTTCGAAGTGATACAATTCATAGTCATACTCTTAAGTATGACTATGAATTGTATCACTCTGTGTTGAACCCTGTGTTGCCGCTCTTCAGATGAGATACTTCTTGCAGGATCTATATGTTTTGCGCCCGTAGGAACTGGTTTTCAGCGAAGAGGTCAGCGATGCATTAAAAAATTCTTTCCATCTTACTTAACGTAATCATTGCATTATCTGTTTGTAGGGCTGTGATAGTTCTCGTGTGTTCAGTGATGATGTCTGTAAGGCGTCTACATATTAAATCGTTGGTGATTACTTGGTCAGTATTGACCATCGGGCTTTCAGGCATAGTTTTTGTGTTGGATCCATTACAAGCAATCTCTGTTCCGTTTTCGTTACTAACAACACAGTCAGGAGGTTCGGAAGGCGGTAATGACGTCAGTGATGTGGATTTATCAAGGTCAGTGACTGGGATGCTGCCGTCTACTTTCCATGGTTTTACAGTTTCATTCTCTCTGTTGATTTCGCTCTTTCTGTTACAAAAATCACATGTCCACGCCTTCCGCCGTTCTTTATTCTAATTGCCTTCTTATCCCTGCTAGTAAAATTCCTGTATATCATTGACAAAACCAGATGAGTTGCTCTGGCAGCCTGTTTGCATTGCTCAGAGAATTTCATATCTGACTGCACAATTATCTCCCAGGTCCTTTTCATTTCCCATTACATTGAGTATAGTACGCAGTTGGTACGTTACTCTGGCTTTAATGCTACCCATATGCAGTACTTTGCGTTTGTCAATGTTAAACATCAATTGCCATTTCTAGCCCATCTGCCCAACTTTTCTAGATCTTGTTGCGGCAGCGTACCGTTCTTACTATCATTAACATCCCAGCCAGCCTTTGTATCAACTACACACTTGGACATTAAGCCTGATATGCCTTCCTCAATATCATTAATAAAAATAGAAAACAACAATAGGTCTAGCACCGAACCCTGTGGGAATCCACTAATAACATTAGTCCACGAATAGCAGTGTCCCTTGGTTACCACTCTCATTCTTCTCTCATTCAACCATCCATTTTATCCATAGTAGTAACGTACCCTTAATGCCACACTGCCTAATCCAACTTTTCCCCTAACGAATATTTTCGTTAGGGGAAAAGTTGGATTAGGCTCGCAAGATATTTTTTTGTATAAAATAAGTTTTAGTATCAATCCTACACATTAAATTGGGCAATTCTGTGTGCACCAACTACAAATATAGAGGTAGTGTAATAGTACTGAAATATTTGTAATTTTAAATTATATTATTAGTCATGGGTTCGTGAGATTCTCATGTTTTTAATGTTTGTTTTTAAATTTTATTACCATTTATACATTATTACGATATGGATTTGTATCTGTAAAATTATTTATTAATTTTGTTATTTAATATATTATACAATTGCCAAGTGTTTTATTATATGTTTCGTTTTTTTATAATAATTCACGTACCTCCCTGTTCAACTCATTCGAAAAGCAGCTTTTTTTAAATATGTAATTTATAAATAAATAAAAAAAAAAAACATTAGTGTTCTGTGCTTTAGTATAAAATAAAACATAACAATATTATTCTTTGATTTTATAGTATTCTGTTGTTCCTTCATAACTTAGGGAAGACGATACATTTTTTGTTGTTTTCTGAATTTTAGTTTTAGAAATACCAGATTATATTTTTGTGACGTCACTTCCTGTTGTTCAGAGATGGGCCTATAAGTTGCAAAAAAAAAAAGATTTAAGTACATCAGCGAACTAGGAAAATATTTAACCTCAAGTAATTAAATACCTCATGTAAACAAATGTAAATAAAATCATGTAAATAAATAAATAAACAAATCTTTAATAAAAAGAACTATATTATTCTAAAAAGTGCCTAAATACTAGAATAAAACTGCCTTTTATTCTAGTATTAGTCACCCCAGCGGAACATACCTGAAAAAAGGAGAACGATCTTACTGAAAGTTACTGCTAGTAGATCTTAATTTTATCTCTTGGAGGTTGTGGAAGATTCGATCAAGTAATTGATCGCCTCTTAAAAGAGGCATAAACTGAAAGGACAGAATTCATGGAATACCTGGTTCCTGAGCAACGCGACGCTATCACCCCTCTCGCTAGTGGACGAACCCACCACTTGGCAGGTATATAGGTACATACATCATTGCATTCACGTAGACGGTAATTCGATGTCAGTATGGATCAACGTCGTGAGTTAATCGACTATGAAAGAGGGATGATAGTGAGTGCCCGACGCATGGGTTACTTTATCGCGGAGGTGGTACAGAAATTGCACTAACCCCGTTCGACAGTATCGTATCAAGGGTCTAATAACGTCTCATCATGGACAGCGCTGTGGGCGTCCATTTCTATTTATTTAAACATACAATTTTATATACATTTTATATACATCGTTATATATATATATATACAGGGTGTCCACAAATGATAACTCTGATTACATTTTGTTACAAAAATTTTATTACTATTGGGAAGTTAACAAAATTTAACCAAATTGTACACTAATATTAAACGTTTTTATCAATACATAAGGACTTTAAAGAACTTCAACATGAGCGCCTCTTGTGGCATGTAGAATATTAAGGCGATATTCAATCTCTCTTCATGCATTTTATAACATCTGCTGGGTGATGCATTAGACTGTATGTGTAATCCGCTCTCGTAATGTTTCAATATCAGGAACTGCTGTCGCATACATCAAGTCTTTAACATATCCCCAAAAAAAGAAATCCAGTGGAGTTTTGTCTGGTGACCTTGAGGGCCACGAAATTGGTCCATCCCTGCTCATCCAACGGTTTGGAAATGTCTTATCCAAAGTGTCACGAACAACTTGAGTCCAATGAACGGGTGCTCCATCCAGCTGAAAGATAACAGTAGGCTGCCTCTGTTCCAATTGGGGTATAGCATAATTAATGAGCATGTCAAAAAATATTTGCACAATTCGCGTTTTCGTGGAAGAAGAAAGGTCCAATAATATAATCATGTAATAGGGCGCACCACACATTGATTTTGGGACTCTTACGAATATGCTCTCTTACCACATGTGGATTTTCGGATCCCCAAATACGCACATTGTGTCGATTGACTACACCACTAACATGAAATGAGGCCTCATCCGAAAAACAAACTGTTGTTCAGATACTTCAACTGTTGAAGTATCTGAACTTTGTAGGCATATAGCTTTAGACGTTTCCGTAACACTTTGTGCACTGTGGTACTTGTAACTACCGTGAAGCTTGTCGCACTGATTTACTAGGTGATCGCCTAAAAGTATCTTGAATTGCACCTTCTGTTTCTTCAGAAACGGGCGGTCTGCCAATGCTTTTCCCTTTCTCAACTGACCCAGTTGCCAATAACTTTTCCATCCACGGTTTAATAAGCTTTATGTCTGGAGGATTTCTACTGTACTTGGCTCTAAACATTCCCTGCACAGTCACAGGAGATTTTGTTTCAGCTAACCAAGCAACACATTAAGCTTTCTCTTGTACAGACGGCATCTTGAATAAATAGAATAAATTGAATAAATAGTTTACTGCTGTTGCTACTAGCGGCAACAGCAGTAAACTTAACTCACTAAAACTCTATAATTATACAAGATTATTTGCGATAAGGAAACTTAGGCGGGATTCAACCTTACCAAATTAGAGTATATTATAATCAGGGTAGTCATTTGTGGACACTCTGCATATCATGTCATGTAACGTGTAACCTCCTGGTGTGCGTGTGTCCTGGTATCAAGGGTGGCTCCTAGGTAAAAGCCCATCTACATCTAGTTCATCTTAGATGGCGTGGAGCCTCTATGAAACTTGCCCGAAAAAATGTTACTGTCAGGGTACTTCGCTACCAGGGAGCAGCCAATACAAGGGCAGCCGCTGCCCTGGCGCCCCCCTCCCCAGGCACGAATGAGCGGGCCCGGGTCTACAGTCTCTGTTCGTGCCGAAATGCACAAGTCCGCACCCACCGAAGGTAGAGCAATACCGGTGGGTGCCAGCAATCTCGTCCTCAGGTTGCCTAGAATTTTCACAGCGATTTATAGTTCAAAACCAGCCTGTTTCTTCTATTTGATCCTTATCGTGAAGTCCTTAGCTCAGTTTTCATTGCAAAAACAGTTCTTGAGTAGGTTTGCAGTGCAGTAAAATTATCATGGTCTTCAACTAGAATATTTACATTGTTCTCCAATAAGTTTAGAACCACAGTCATTAAGTTTGCTCTAGGTTGTGAGTACAATGGACAGTTCAGAAGGACGCGAACCCAAATTTCATTTTCTCCGCATGTGCAATACGGGTCAGGCTCCAGACCACGCTCAAATAACTTATCCAGGAAGGACCCATGCCCTGTTAGCAGATAAGAAGTAGTCGTAGAAGGCCTAAACCATAAAATAACTCCAGGGGTTGTTGAGAATTCCACTTGGGTGATGTATTTTCTTGTTACTTGCCCAAAGTCGCTCTCGTCCATCTTTTTTGCCAGGCACCAGTAAGTTCCTTCCAAATCCTTTTCTCACCTTTAAAGTCATTGGCTGGGTCAGTTGTAATTTCAAGCAATGTCTTAGACTGTCCTGTTTTTCAGGTAGTAAGTCATGTATAATCTACAGGGATCGTACCGCCAAGTATTTGGAGTGCATTTTTTGAAACTGTCCTGAGAATATTGTCAGAAGAACGGATCTTTGTGTGGAGATAAGTTTCAGTTACACTTTTACTTTTGATACTTTTTGGTACCAAACACTTGCTGCGTATGATATTATAAGCAATAATATGGTTTTGTAGTAAAGGGACAATGTTTTCTTTGATAATCCCAGGTCTATTTTGGAGATCCTAATGACAGAGGTAGTGGAATTACGGATTTTGTCTCCGAGTTTTTTCACATGAAGCAGAAAACTGAGTTTATCATCTAAGGTGATACCTAAGTACGTTTTAAGTTTGGGACACTTAGGGGTGTTGGGTATTATTTAGTTGAATTCTGGGAGGTCTGTTGTAGTTAAAGTGATTCTTGAAAGTCATGAAAGTGGTTTTTCTGGTGGAAATTCTCAATTTGTCCACTGTAGCCCATGCCATCAAATCATCCAAGACAGACTGTATTTTTTGAGAATCCATCAAGGGCGATCACCAGTTCGTTGGTATAAGCTACCTTGTTGATACAATCGTGTACCCTCGTTAACGATTAATCTAGTACAGCGTTCCAAAGGAGGGAGACCCAAAAAGGACCCTTGGGGGTATCCTCTGGAAACCTGAGCCCGGTACATAAGATGTTTAGCCACAACCTTGATATATCTGTCACTCAAGTATGATCGCAAGACACTATAGATGTATGCATCACAGTTTGCGGATCTCAAGGACCTGAGGGCGCTTTCACCACCGTAAAGTGTCAAACGCGCACTCAAAGTCCACAAACACAGCAAGTACGTATTTAGCAGGTGAGTTGAAGACATAGTTGGTCAGAAGGTTTATAGCGACTTCAGTCGACCGCCCTTTCTTGAAGCCGTATTGTGTTTCTGAACGTAATTGAATTTCTTCTAACATTTTCTGAATTCTAGGGAGTAACATTCACTCAAACAACTTCTCCAGGTTGGCTAAAAGCAAAATAGGTCTGTAGGCCCGTGGGTCTGATGTTGCTTTCCCGGGTTTATGCAATATCTTTAGGAGAGCTATTTTCCATTGACGTGGGAATATCCTCTCGAGTAAACACTTATTCATCAAATTTAAAATATTTTTGTGGATAAACTTCAAAGAATTTAACTATGACTGTATTCTCAATTAGTCCAATACCTGGACGTTTCTTATCATTGAGCATTGGCACTGCGGAACCCAAGTCCAGGAGTGTAGAGGGTTCGATGTCCGCTGGTCCTACATAAGTTTCATTATCTTGACGTATTTGCATTTGTTCGGGTGAATCTAGTTCCGATATATCTTTGGGGATAGGTTGTTAATTATGGTCTCCACCGTAGACATCCAGTCTTGAGTCTCTTGTCCATTTACTTTAAATGTGTTGTCAACATCCCCGCAAACTATTTTGTTCCTTGAGAGCGCTGTGGGCGGAGAAAGGTGGTGGGCGGAGAAAGGTGGTGGGCGCACGTGGCCCTCGACGTCTGTCTCCCATTGTTTCAACTGACCTGAGAGCGACAGTGGCACAAATCACCGCCGACTTCAATGAGGGAGGTGCCAGAAACGTCTCCACAAAGACCATCAGGGGATCATTAGCAAAAGTACGTTATGGAAGCCACCGACCCACAAGATCATTGTATCACTGTTAACACCACGACACAGGACTGTACTCTTCAACAGGGCGAAAGAACATTGGCACTAGACCTTGGAAGATTGGAGACGGGTCTACTGGTCCGATGAGTCCGGTTTCCAGTTATTTCTAGCGGACGGGAGGGTGCGTATATGGCGGAAGCCGCACAAAGCTATACACCTCTCATATCAACAAGGAACTGTTCAGGCAGGTGGACGGTCGGTAATGGCCTGGGGCGTGTTCAACTGACACACGTCGGGGCCTCTCGGAAGTCTAGAGGCATCTCTGAACAGTCCAAGTACGCGTCCATCCTTGCAGACCATCCACATCCCTTCATGATCATCGCGATGCAGCAAAGTAGCGCAGCTAAGCACCCGATACAACGTAGGTACAGAAAGACAAATACACCGATGAGTCAAAACATTATGACCACCTACATATTATGATGTTGATCCTCCACGTGCAGCCAAAGCAGCTCGTATCCGGCGAGGCATGGACGCAACAATATTTCTAAATATGTCGTGGTGTCTGGTACCAACACGTCACCAGCAGATCCTTTAATTCCTGTAAGGTCCGCGGTTGAGACGCCGCAGATCGGAGTTGCTGTTCCAACACAAACCACAGATGCACGATCGGATTGATGTCTATGGAATTTGGAGGCCAGGGCAATACCTGGAAGTATCACACATGTTCCGTGAACCAGTCTCGAACAATCCGGGAGGTGTGGCATGGCTCATTATCCTTCTGAAAGACAGCACTGCCAAAGGGGAATACCGTTGCCATGAAAGGTTGTACCTGGTTAGCAATGATGTTTAGGTAGAGTGTAGAGTGATTTTGGTGTCAAACAGCACTAGGGGTTCCCTCAGCTCCACGTTGATTTCATTATTGGTATACCAGTTCATTGGAAAGGCCAGAGATTTAAAAGTGTATGGATCTTGTAAGTATAGTATTGTACATCGTTGTTCTTCTGGCCATTTAACCGCTGGACCCTTCTGAGGCCCAACGTTGCCCGCACTCAGCCCGTGGAGGCAGACCAGGTACCCAGTAGACATTTACTGTGGCAGGTCCTGCCACCTAGTTTCCTGAGATTTAGCCCCACTGCTCACATCTGGTGAGTATGGGCTTGGCACACCCAGGTTCCTGAGCTGGATATCATCATTTTTCTCTTTCTTGGTAATTGCCTTCTACTTTTGATTCTCTCTCTCTCTCAGAGTAACTGAAGACATTTTTTTTTTTTTGGTTGTTGCAGCATAATCCTCAGACTTTCTTGCACCATATAGCTAATAATAATATCGGTTGCAATAATAATAATTTCAGTGGCTAGGACCACTGAAATGATATTTAGGTAGAGTATAGAGTGTAGAGGATGTTTAGTGTCAAACGGCACCGGGGGTTTCCCCCATCTCTGCGTAGTATACATTGTGGGTGTAAAACAGAATGCTGCCAATGCCAGAGGTTTAAAAGTGTATGGATTATGTACATGTGTAGTGTCGTGTACCGTAGTCGTTCCTCTGGTCATTTAGCTGCTGGGTTCCTAATGGGACAATGTTGGCTCCCTAATGGGAACCAACGTTGTCCACTCTCTGCCCCGTGGAGGCAGACCAGGTAAAAGGTAAACTGCAACCATTATCAACCCACTGCAGGATGGAAGCCCCTTCAACAATTCATGTTGAGGGAAATGGACCACAATCTGCCACGCTGGTCCAGTGCGGGTTGGCAGATTGACCGTATTTAGCAGTCAGGGGATTGAACCCCGGTCTACTCAAGGAGCGTGTGCTTACTGCACTCCCGCTCCTGACAACTAGGCTATGGAGGCAGACCAGGTACACAGTAGTTTCAATATTATTTACTCTGGCAGGTCCTGCCACCTAGTTTCCTGAGATTTCAGTAGCCAGGACTTCAAAAAAATAATAATAATAATAAATCAAAGAATAAATTAAAAATAATAATAATAAATCAAAGAATAAATTTTAAAAAAATAATAATGATAAATAATAAAAAATAAAATTAAAAAATAAATAAAATGAAATAAAAAATGATTAAATAAAATAAAATAAAAATAATTAAATAAAATGAAATGAAAATAAATAAAATATAAAATAAAATAAAGAAATAAAAAGGGGGAAAACGCTAGAATTGGTAGCCAAAAGTCGTGCGAGGTTCAATTTTGCTGTTTAAGGCGTACTCTAGTGTATAGGTAGAGTGGGGGGGAGACCAAAGACTGGGGGGAAAGATAGAAGAATATGGACAATAGAGAAGACGACCCCAGTGATGTTTAGGTAGGTGGTAGATGACAGATTGCCTGGCACATGGATGACTGGAACCAGGGTATCTCAGCAAAACATCAGCCAAAGCATAACACCGCCACCACCGGCTTCTTTTTGTCGCACGGTGCATCGAGGCGCCATCATTTCCCCAGGTAAACGATGCACATGCACCGGCCATCCACATGGTGCAACAGAAAACGTGATTCATCGGACGAGACGACCTGCTTCCAATCACTCAAGGTCCAGTTTCGATGCTCGCATGCCCATTGTAGGCACTGTCGCCAGTCAAAAGTGGTTATCATTGTCACTCGGAGCGGTCTGCGGCTATGCAACCCCATTTCCGGCAGGGTTCGATGTACTATGTTCTGTGACATGTGGACATGTGTTTTTGTAATTGGCGGCTCCTAGAACGTTAGTTCAACTCCGCCTCGTATCTCTGTGAAGAACAGTATCACTACAAATGGGCCAGATACGTGTGTGACGAAGGTTTGTGGGTATTATGTGTGTGTTCTGTTGTTCTGTTGTTCTGTTCTGGCCGCTTGGCTACCCAGAAGCATCAGTCACCTGGACAGATGATTCTGGGTACTCGTCCACACCACGGGAAGGTGGGCCAATCTCAGCTAATCACGTACTGTCTCAATACGAGACTCTGATCCACCTGGTGTTGCCAAAAGGTGGGCTAGATTCCTCTAGGGGCCCACTCCAGAGGAGAGAAAAAAAAAAAGAAACATATATATTTATTTAGATTTTCCCGTGGTGCAAAAGAAAGGGAAAAAAATGATATCACTGTAAAACGCAAAACAAAACAAAACAAAAAAAGTGACAGTAACCCTGAAGAACGCAAAAAAAAAAAAAAAACCAACCATGTGACTGATTGTAGAACGCGAAGAGAAAAAAAATAATAATAATTAAATAAATAAAATAAATTAAATAAATAATTAATAAAATAAATAAATAAATAATAAAATAATAAAATAAAATAAAATAAATAAATAAAAAAAAACCATGTGACTGATTGTAGAACGCGAAGAGAAAAAAATATATATATGTTCTGTGACACATTACTCCCGTCACCAGCATTCCAATTACTGGCCAGCTAGTTTCCCCACAGTCGCCCTTCTGTTGCCACGTACCATCCGGGAGCGCCTTCGCTCACCTCGAGAATCGATGAGCCGTGGTCGTCCAACATCTCGCAGGCGGTTCGTGGGTTTTCCTTCCTGGGACCACTTTCGGTAGTACTAACCACGGCTGACCGTGAGCATCCCACCAGCCGTGTTGTTTCGGATATGCTCTGACCCAGTCGTCTGACCATTACAATTTAGCCTTTGTCAAACTCGTTTAAGTCCGCTGCCATTCCCATCTGAAGAACAAGAGCACTGATTAATGGAGCTCAGTATGAGGTATTTTTTATAAGGTGTCCTGACCCGGACGCGCTATGGTTCACCTGCAGTTGCTTCGATTTGCATAACGACTCGCTGGTCATAATGTTTTGATTCATCGGCTTAAACACATGGACTTTTTATGTTTAGTGTTACATGACAAGCAGCACTGGGAAACTCTCCAGACCCTGCGTAATGAATTCTCTGTCATAACAAACAACCCATCACTAATACGCACTAAATCACATTCTGGTCTTTATAGAGTTTATATACGACAGAGGCCTCCTATCCCTACTTCCTCGACTGGCTCCATCGCCGAGTGGAGCCAGTCCAGGAAGTAGGGATGAATAAGTTCTATAGTGGGGAGAAACGTGGGGTCGCCTGAGCTTCCAATTGGAGGGCCCAGAAAAAAATAGATTTTGTTGAAGAGGAGCGCAGAGGATAAAGAACAAAAACGGGAGAGGAAATTACAGTTATACAGGGGTGGATGGAGGGAAATTCATCCAGCAGATTAAAGTTTGGGAGAGGAAAGAGTCACGGAGGAAGAGAGATCGCACAAGGTATGAGAAGGAAATCACTGTAAAATCATAGTGCCAGGGTGTCTTTTGTTGGGGTAGGTCCATGTAGAAAACACTTGACTGGTTGAATTCCCACACTAGTTTCTAGGGGGCCAGTGTCACCAATCTCAAGCCACACGGTAAGACCAAACGTGGCGTCAGCTGTTACGTTTGGTGGGTGCTGCTCGGCAGGGACAAGCCGGTGATTGTGGCTCTGTGGTGAGGCTTCTCCCTTTTAATGTTCTTTATCACAATCGTGAGCAATTGCCAAATGGTAGTTCAATCTATCCTGAAGCCAGTGTCAGCAACAAAGGTCCCACATTGTTTCATAACACAGTCAGTAGTCAGTTTCACTCTGTGTTTATCTCAAGTTGGCATGACATGAGACAGTGTCAACAATTCCACATCACCCCGTGACACATGTCAGCTAGCTAATCAAACTGCGGCTGTGTCCTGCCTCTGAGAGAGGTCTCATTTCTTCCCCCAGAAGCTAGGCCCTTTAGTCACAATAGGGAATCTCTTAGTGTGTTCTCACATCCACGCGAATTTAGTGTTTAGTGTTACAGGTCAAGTGGCACTGGGTCCCCCCCAACTCCGCACATCCGCATTTACTATGGGACATTAGATCGTATAGCCTATGGCAGTCTATGGCCGTCACTTGTATCCATGCTCATTGCGAGACACAAAAAACTTCGCCTTGCACGGGCACGTCAGCACCAACAGTCAAACGCCGACCGTGGAAATCTGTCGCCTGGTCTGATTAATCCAGTTTCCAACTTATCATGCTGATGGGAGAATTCACATTTGAAGAAATCATCATGAGGTCATGGCACTTGGATGCACTATTGGTGTTCGGCAGGCCAAAGGCAGTGGTGTTATAGTTTAGGGACTCTTTTCGTGGCACGCTTTGGGTCCTGTGATCACCTGCTCTATGAGAAAGCCCACCTTTCTATTGTCACCAAACAAGTACACCCCTTCGTAATGACTGTGTATCCACACAACTCAAGTGTCTATCAACAAGATAACAAGCAAGGCCCGGCACGTTGTGAATTAGTTTCAGGAACATGACAATGAATTCCCCGTCCTTCCACTGTCACCCAAGTCACTCAATCTGATTAAGCATGTTTGGAACCTACTGAAAAGGACATTCGATGATATGACTATCTAACTGATAATGTGCGGCATTACTGGGTACATTGCGCAACCATGGGTAGCAGTATCACAGGACTTCCTTCGACACCTTTTGGGGTCCATGCCAAGACGTGTAAGGTTGTATTACTAGAAAAATTGAGTTTTGCGAGGTATTAATCAGGTGTTCCTAATGCAAAGCCAATTCAGTGTACATACGGTTGGAAGTAGGAATATAATCAGATGCCTTCTCTTTGAGAACCACGTTTGTTATTTCGTCTCTGCGCCAAAGCAATTTAGGCTACGAGGTGTCATTGTACTGTCCCTCTAAATTGCTGTATTTTACGGCTGAAACCAATCATTATAATTATAAGGGTTGTCATAAGAACATTTGAAAGCTTCTAACCTCATTATAAGTCACTCAGATAAGCATGCGCGAATACACAAATCTTACAAACCTTATAATTAACATCACCATATTAAAATCAGCGCCTAGTTTCATAATAATGGCAACAAATGATTTATTTATTAATTTTGCGCCCCAACTAAAATGTAATTTAATTCAAATAAGGCGCAGAGATGCTCTTATTGTCCTAGTTACGGTCTTACTCCAGGGTTCTTGATTTATTTTTTTTTTTTTGTATTCGTTCCTTAAATATTGAATATCTGGAAACATAATTTTGAGCTCTTTCTAGCGCATTTTATGTGAATGCATTGGGAAATTTTAAGAAATCTGGAGAATAAAATATAAGAAAATTATTAGCAATTAAGCAGAAACTGATAATCTTCGCAATAAGAAGATGAAGGAGTGCATATAGATAGCGTCCAGGACGAACTGTAATAACTCAATAAAATTGAAATCAACGAAAGAAACCTAAGAGTTTACCATGTTCTCAAATGCTTCCCAATTGATACAATACAGCAATTCAAATTCAAATACATAATGACTTAAATAAATATAACCACTTCAACACATGTACTTTCCCCTCCTGGTTAGCACAGTTGGTAGAATCGCTGTCCTCCCACACCGCGTGGAACAGATGAGAGTTTGATTTCCAATGATGCCGTGCGGAATTTATGAGCCTTTTTCACAAAGAGGTTGAATAAGTCGGTCTCAGGCGAGAGTAGCATAGTTTTTTTTCTCCCGGAAACTCGGGTTTTTCTTCCAGCAAAAAGACCACAGAACACAGGAAATTTACAGACAGTATTGGTGTATATTGGTGACTTATGCTCCTAAAACCCAACTACAATTATCCCTAAGATCTTTTTCATTTGCAACTACCCTGTGTGTAGTATCCACAATTAGTATGTTACTCTGAGGTCTCTGCTACCCACGTGCAGTACTTTGCATTTGTGGGTGTCCAACTTTAATTGCTATTTCTCAGCTCATCTCCCTAACTTTTGTAGATCCTGTTGACGATCTGGGTCTTGGATGATGGTATGCAGTAGCATACCGTCATTCCTCTCATTAACCACGCTATTTTTATTATCTGAAAACTTGGACAATATGCCTTTATCAATGTTATGCCTTGATCAATATCATTGATGAAGGCATAAATGGGCCTAACACCAAACCCTGAGGGACTCCACTAATAACATTATTAGTCCACGAAGAGCAATGTCCATTGATTATCACTTTCTGTCTTCTCCCACTCAACTATCCTTTATCCATTGCAGAAATTTAAACTTAATGCCACACTGCTCCAATTTGTATAGTAGTCTTCCATTGTGCAACATTATCAAAAGCTTTTTTGAGTTCCTTTGTGACCACATCGTAGTATCCAATCAAATTGATCAGTCAAGATTTCTCCTGAACAAACGTATGTTCTGCATGAAGTACGGAGGGTCGATTCAGCCTTTTGATAACGATTTCGGCAGTCTTTTAAAATTACGAAATTCGGCCGCTACCACCGGTTGAGTTCTATTTGTTTTCCCTGCTCATTGACTATCGCACGGCATCACAATTTCCATTGAAGTAAAGCGCTCTCCAAAACTGCCAAGTCGATCTTGTCCCATTCCTGCTGGCAGTCTTTCTACAAACCTTCAACAGTTTTGTGGTGACGGTTTCTGACAGCTCCTTTCAAAAGTCCGAATGCGCAAAAATCCATGGGTGCGGCGTCAGGTGATTTTATAGGTACATCTTCAAACGGGGTCGAACGAATACCTGTCGTCGCTTCTTCTCTGAAAAAAAAAAAGCGCGGGTGGAACGCGACTTGTGGCTGGACGCCTTATCCTGGTGCACCCAGACCTTTTCATCGTCAGAACCGTACAATGTGGGTATTTCACGTTCAAACAACGGCTGTAGAACTTCAGTCTGGTAATACACTGAGTTGACTTTCACGTTTTTAGCGACTCTACGCAACTCAAATTTGCCGTTATAACAAAAACCGGCTACAACCATACAATCTCGGCCATAACTTTCCTTGCATTGACGCTCCCATGTTGGAAAGGTCTTGTCACCCTGTCGACGGTAATAAATCGCCAGAATTTTGTTGCAGTCGGAGAGGTATACGCACGCTTCGTCCAATGTTGCTACGAATTTCCACCTTTCAGCTGCCAGATACTCTTCATTGAGTTTTCGAGCATTGACCCGCCGCTTTGCAATGTGCCTTGCTGCTAGGTGGTGTATGCGGGCCTTGTGCTTGTTATCCAGTTGCAAATTTTCGTTGATTTCGCAACAAATGGTTCACTGGAAGATTTCCACGCATGACGCTATAGCTCTTTGGGTTTTTGGATTTTCACCGACAACGAGCGACTGTAGTTTTCGTACTACCTCCCTCGTTCGACTTGGAGCAGGTTACAGTTTCTTCTGTGTTTTCCGTCCACTTGCAGCAGCTTCGCGGAAATTTCCTTTGCCATTCAAAACCTTATGGATACCACACTTCGATACACTAAAAGTTTTCGACTTGCACTTATCAATAATTTTCGCATAACTGTACCCTTCTTCGGAAAGGGCAGTTACGTAACCTTCCAGCAATGGGTCCAATTTCCGAGGCATGTCGACATTAAAACAATTTCTAAAACTGACGCACCTATTGATAAAGTTTGGGACTGTGCCTGCGCGAAAAAAAATTTACATTGCTGCCATACGTCACAAGCAGGATTAATGTCAAAATCGTTATCAAAAGGCTGAATCAACCTTCCATATAAATGCAACCTTGTCTAGATGATCCTGCATTGTTTCTTTTACCGGTGACTCCATTATTTTCCCTAGAAAAGAAGTTAGACTAACAGTTCTGTAACCTCTGTAGCGGCAAATAATGCAAGAAGCAAGCTTATGAAGCATCAGCCAAAACAAAAAAGCATTCTGCATCACCTGTCCGTCCACCCAATAATTTGTTTAGTTCTTCCTTGAATTTATTGAAACTATCCACTTTCACAAGAACGATGGAAGTTTGTTTCAACAGCAACCACCCATTAGCTGAAGACAAACTTCCGCACATCTATTCTGCAACCAAACTTCCTCACTTTGAATTTGTGCTCCCTTAATTGTGTAGCCTCGGCAAGAGGAGGAATGTCGTTAGCATTGAGCTTACTGAATCCATTCAATGTCTTAAACACCTCACTAAGATCTCCTACCACATGCCCAGTTTTCAGAAGCTGCCATTTGCAGAAATGAAGTCTACGACTACCCTTTTGTTCCCTTCACCAATCTTGTTGCCTCGTTGCCTTTCTCTGTGGACCAACTAACTTGACAAAATGTTTGAAAAGTTCGCACTAAAGTTTGAGCTTATACCTACTCTGACTGCACAGAAGAACAGATTGCAGTAACACGTCGATTCCTAACACAGTAGATGCTTATGTAGTCTGCCCACCTGTCTATGATTTTTCTTTTCTGCTTAACAGATCAGTTTTATAGATGGACGCAATTTTGCGTCTCCAAAAGAAAGGAACATTCTCGACAACTGGCCACCTTAAGTCTTTGTACCTCTGATTTTAATCTTCCTTGGAGGTGCGTGTATCAAGAATCACTAATGTTTGTTGTCTTCAGATGCGGAACCACCCTCAGTCCTTGTCTGAAGATGTATCGTTGCAGGAGATCAGGGATAGTAGGCTTCCCGTAATACTAAAAGATTATGATACCACATACGTTTTGCTTGCTAGGATGGTTACTGATTCCCATATTGATTACTGTGTTCAGCTACGTGGGAATGAGCCTATCCTGGATTGTAATTCCACGCTGTAATCTCGAGACTCAAAAGAAGACCTGGACAATCATTGTGTTATCCAAAAACAAGCAGTAGAAAAAGACTTTTACATTGGCGTCTTGCACAATAAATAGTACTTATTTATTTAAAATAGCTCATAAAAGTTCTCACCAAGACAGGATTTGAGCTCAGACCTTTCCCACACAATGACACTGGAAGTGACCTCTCCCCAACCCAACCAAACTACAGGACGAAATCTCCTCAATCAGAATCTCAATGCTGCAGATGCACAAGCTTTTGCAGACGACCTCGTCCTGATTCTGGAGGCGGACAGCCGGGCACAACTGGAAGCCACTGCAAACCGGGCAATTGGCTCCCTGCAAACGTGGGCGAAACAGAACCACCTAACGATATCACCAACCAAGACATCCCCAATACTCCTCAAGGGTTCTCTCGACATGAGAAGGCCACCACAAAACAAAATAGAAGGAACCACGATTAAACTAACTACAGAACTAAAATACCTCGGAATCGTATTGGATAAAACTTATCCTTTACCCCACACCTCGTCTATCTCCACAAGGCTTTTTTCATCCCTGCCGTCTCATACGCTGCAGCGATTTGGTACAACAAAGCAACCACGGCTGTCAACAAAAGGAAATTAGAATCAATACAGCGTAGCATCTTGCTCACCATCACAAGAGCGTGCTGCACTGTCAGCTCTCATGCGCTGCAGGCCCCGAAAGGATCATTCGCCCTGGAGCTGGAAATTGTCCGCTGCAGCATTCTCTTTGTACTGTCCAGAGGTAAAAGTGTATCTTGCATCGGCTTCACTACCGATCCAGCCAACAACAGCAACATAGAGAAAAAACGTCTTATCAACCATCTCTGGCAAACCTGGCAGTCCCGATGGGCAGAATCAACTAAAGGCGCAATAACCAGGAAATTTATCCCGGACGTTACCCATGTCTACCCCCACCAGCGGGCCTGGTTCTCACCGGAGCTCTACACCACCTTCCTTCAAATGGGGCACGGTTCTTTTAATGCCAAACTTTCGACCTTCGGAATAAAAGAATCACCACTATGCCACCGCGGTGAAAATCAGACATGGACACATCTGATGCATGAATGTCCCCTCTTTCAGGATATAAGATTTCACTTTATAACAAAAATGTGTTTCAACCGGAAGGATCGGGAACACCTTGTACTACAGAGCCCTCTCGCAATTTGCGCACGAAATGTTCAGCAGCCTACGAGCACTATCACAAGTTCACTAGACTCGACACTGGAACTCTGACAACCGAAACGGACAACAATGACTAGGACTTTACTGGATGAGATCTAGGTCCCATTAGTGACACCATCCCACACTGACATCCTGATTATTGGACCAGCAGTGACGGGATCCTATCCCAACACTGACCAATTATTGGACGGGACACTGTCGCGGACCTGACGAAGACACACTTTGCTGCATACACGCTATGTTGGCGATCTGAGCCGGCTCCCTTGTTCGGCCCTTTCTTCTCCCTCAACCCCGGTGAGGGGGGTGACGACTTTTCTGTCTCCTCCCCTCCTCGCCGACCCCACTCTTCCCTCTGGTGGGGCATGGGCATGCCCACTGATTCCACCTGGGGTCGTCTTCCCTATTGACCCTATTCTTCTGTCTTTATCCCCCCAATCTTCATTCTCCCTACCCAACTCTATCTGTATGCAAGCGAATGCCCCACACGCCAAAAATAATCGTATCTAAATTACGCTGTTCGCCCACCATTTTGGCTTTTCCAATTCTAGCGCAATATCCCCATACAATTTTTTTTAAGGTCGTGCCCACTGAAATCTCAGGAAACTAGGTGGCAGGACCTGCCGGAGTGCAAATTTAAACTAGTGGTTACCTGGTCTGCCTCCACGGGGCCAAGTGCGGGCCACGTTGGGCCTCAGCTGGGGTCCAGCGGCTAAATGGCCAGAGGAACAACGGTACATGACATTACACACTCACATGATCCACACACTTTTAAATATCTGGCCTCCCCAGTGAACTGGTACACTCACGATGAAAGCAATGCGGAGATGGGGGAAACCCCTGGTGCCGTTAGACATTTAACACACTTTGCACTTTGTACTTTGCACACAATGTGGAAGGGCAGATTTGAAAACCACTGTGCTAGTCACGTGCCTCTCAAAATGGATAACGTTTTAAGCTTTTCTAAAAGGATATCTCTGTAAAATAATGAAATTTCTGTGTATCAAATACGAGTAATATGGCCAATTCTACTATTGCAAAATACTATGGAAAAATTCCCATCTTCTTCTGAATGTTTTTGGGATGCCAACTCTTAAGACGTAATACTGGATCTTTTCACCAAACATTCAAATAACGAAGACGTATTTACTCCTGAGTAACAAAATGAAATTTTTAATTCGCGAGTAACTAGAAGTCCGTAATTCACTTTAAGAAAAAATTAAATGGAGATTATTCATTTATTCTTGTTTTCGTAAACAAGAATGTTCCCATTCAAGAAATGTACCCATTTCATAAACGAGAATAATTGGAGTATAGCTAGATTTCCAGATAGCAGACACGTGTAGAAAAGAGGATTTTGAATAAATAGGGCGATATGCAATACTTCGATTCCAAAGTCCTGCAAGTAAGCGCACATTGAGAAAACATATACCGACACTCCGGTGTCACATTTCAGAGTGAATCGTGAACCAAGCGGATGAAAACGTCAAAAAAGTTATTTATACGAGGGGGTATCAAAACGTTCGTACCCTGACCTAGATAAAACATCTGTAGGAAGACGCCATTCTTAATATAAGTTTTCTACATATTCAATAACTAACCTGTGAAATTTCATTCCCGCAGGTGATCGCACACCAAAGGTGGAGACCGGAATCTGAAGAAGGACGCTATGGTTGACAAAGTGGAGTATCAAATAGTGACCAAGTTCCTGCATTGCAGGCAAGAAAGCTCAGGAAATTGACGAAGAAATGAAAGCTGTGTTTGGCAGAATTGTCCATCCTATGACACTGTAGAAAACTGGAAACAGGAGTTTCAGTGCTTTCCTACAAGTGTCTTTGACGAGCCAAGAGAAGGAGGGCCATCAACATCCACAGAGAGTGAGACGGTTGCAAAGGTTGAGCAGCTGGTGCTGAGTGACAGACGCGTGACAATTTATTTCATCGCAAATGCAATGGGAATTAGCTATGGGTCTGCCCATAGCATTTTACATGACCAATAACCAAATTATTATTTTTAGGCTATCCGAATAATTAAATTCATCTGCCGTGATGTGTGTCTTATGTCTGTTAGTTGCGTGTGTTCTATGGTCGATTTGATTGTTTTGCTGGACAAAAAAGAGCCCAGTTTCTGGGGAAAAAACCTTGCTATATACGCCTGAGACCGACTAACTCAGCCACGGAGTGAAAAAAGTCCACTAAAGTTCCTCGCGTCATCGACGAGATTCGAACCAGGGGCTTTTCCACCCGGGGTGGGAAGGATGGTGGCGATACCACTGTGCTGCATGCGCAGACCCATTTTACGTGACAATTTGCACATGTTTAAGGTCTCTGCACGATGGGTTCCAAGATTGCTGACGCCTTTGCAGAAGCAATGTCGAATGCAATGTTCTAATCAACTGTCGGATTTGTACTACTGCACCACCCACCCTATCTTATGAATTAGCACCATCAGCTGCGAGAAATTCTTCAAGTGAAGGGATCTATATGTTGTTGTTGTTGTTGTTGTTATTTGGTTTTTAGGAGCATTACCAACTAAGGCCATATTGCTCCGGGGATATGCGGTGATCATTCCCTGACCTTTCCGCATCCTCCGTATTTGGTGGTCACGGGTGCGAACACCGATTTAATCAAGAAGCGTGTGCTACGCACTGCTGCTCCTGCCCACCTGGCTACGGAGGCGCCCAGGATCTATATTCAAGGAAAAGATTAATGGAGCGAGAAATGTTTCTGGGAAAACCCAGGTTTTCCAAAAAAAACGATAATTATACGAACTGCGCTAACCACGAGGCCAAAGGTTATAGTTTTTCAAACTGTCTCAGCAGTAATGTGTGTTATAAAATGGTGAAATGTGTTTTGCCACGAGAACGAAATGGTTTTGGGACATGTTCGGAGTCGTTATATACAAACAAAACACTCTGGACGGGGACATTGGGTTGCCGTTAATGAGTGCTTGGTTGATAACGATCTATAAATGGGATTTACCGGTTACTATGGATGTGGGAACAGATTATATAAATGGGCCGGATGCTCAGATGTTATGCGACCAGGACTGTGCTTAGCTAATTGAGCTCGACCAGGAAAACAGTTCTTTCTATCCTCCCTACAACTTAAATCTTACTTTGAGCAGTAAATCTGCACACTTCAAGATGGCTGCTAATAGTAATATCCATCTCCCTACCCTTTTGTGTGAATTTGTACTTTTATTAAAAATTATGGAACTTGTCAGAACTCGAACTACGAAATTTGGACAATTGAATGCACTCATTCAGCTTTTAAACGAACAAAACAAATATCATTGAACCCTTGTACAGGTCATAACCATATTTGGGCACAGAAGAAAGTAAAAACAAAGTTATGCCACATACAACCTGTAGGGAAAAAAATCAAGATGAAAAAAAATGCAGTCCCATCGAAAATGTCCAGTTTGGATAATTAATGCTCTACTGTATTTAGTTTTTCAATCGTTCTAGTACAGGACACAGAAAAAAACCCATAATGATTATATTTCATACCCTTAAGAAAATACTTCTCGAAAATAGCAATACGAACATCAAAGGCCATTTATTATTTCCTTAATTATTATGATATATGTCACAAAACGTTTGCTACAGCATAATCAGCATTGGCACATCAGGATGAATCCCAAACACAAGGAAAGCTTCGTCTCTTAATGCGCTCCGGGGTGATACGCAAAAAAAAAAGAATTACTGACAACAAGTACATCTGAGGCATTTGTAAACAACTTATATCTACAAGTTCATGACCTCCTTGGCATTGAATTCTTGAGTGGGGAATCTGAAGAATGTTTTGCCAATGCAAGCGAAAGTTACTAGACAATCTAAACTCACAAAAATGAAACTTAATTTTAAGAGTGCAATAATAATAATCAAGAACATGACCACTTAAGTTCCAAGTAAAAAATATAAACAGAAAGAAGAGTATTCAGCCTGTACTTTTATTTTGAGCAATAGTGTAAAACCACTGATCTTCCTGAAGATTTTTTAACGCTTAATATAATTCTGTAACAGAAAAGGACCCTTAATTATAAAAATCCAACTTTAATAGAGCTTTGTTTTTTGAGTGCTTAAATCTTGCTGATTTAAGTGGAAAATTAAGGAATTCTTTCATACAAATTTGTACATTCATTAATAATGCATTCAATACATATTATTTAGAAGCAAGTAGGGCAAAGTTGGAATAATTCCTACTCGTGCCATAATCAAAAACGAAAATAAACATTCACGTGTCAAAATATCATGTTTTAAGATTTATTAATTCAACAGTCAGTTTCCTCTTTTTGCAACGAAAGAAAAGCTAAAAAAAATCATGAAGAAATGAGTGCCGTACCTAAGAAAGACTGTCTGTCTCATTATGTTATGTAGGGCAACTCCATGGTAGAACTCCACTTCTCTCCCCATGGGATGAGAAAAGTTTCCATCTTCATTGCAAATGATAAACATGTACGGCAGATTCTTTTTTCTTTTACCAACGTATGGACCTGATCTTGCGATGAACCAATTTGCCAAGATCAATTGTACTTTTGACCATCTAAGGTAATCTTTATTAATTAGTCAAATCGTTTGTAGTTTTATATGATCTGAAGAGGTCCCCAGCATCTGTAATTTTTTTCTGAAAGACCTTACCAATTTATTATTATTATTATTATTATTATTATTATTATTATTAATATAATTTTATTTCCACATCAGTGGGCATCCCTGGAACAGCCTGTTCGGCTAGAAGGGTGTATATTATGCAAATTCCAGTTGAATACATTCATGGGAATTGCAAGAGATCAAAAACAGATTGCAAATACATAAAATAATAAACAAAATAAATAAATAAGACACAATTAAAAGCACAGTGGTGAAACCAGGAAAGACTTTGCAGGGAATTCTTTTCACATAGCGCTTATTGTTCGTGTTTATAGAGTTCTTTCACTATGTCCTGTCTATAGCGCTTCGATCTGCAGAAAGATGAGGCATCAATTCCCAGGGAGTTATACATTCCGAACGTATTTGCCGGGAACACCGACCTAAGGTATTGCACATTTTGCACACAAGATTGTAGACAAGGTGTTGAACTACGCCGGGTTTTTTGTGAGGTCCGAGGGTTTGTAGAAACCTCCCAGATGGTAGGCGAATCCATTTGGCCGCATAGAAGTTGTGTCAAGGTGTGTAGATTCCTCTCTTTGACTATGGTTTCCCAGTCAAACCTGGGCATGAAACCTGGTAAAGGGTTTCATGCCCAGGTTTGTATAGAGCACACTCCTAGAAATGGTGAAAGGGTAGCCCATCTCCCTGTTAACCATCTCAGGAGCCAATATTCAACCCCTATAAATCTCTTCAGTTGAGTAGAAGAAGCTCCTGACCAGAGTACCGAAGCGTAGAGCTATACGGGTGTTAAATTTCTTCGGACGTATTCCGGGAGGAACTCTCGAGGCTTAAGGCCGACTAACTCTTGCCGAATTGCCTAGTACGCCGCAAGCGTTTTTAACCCTGCCGTTTTGAGGTGGTATTTGAAAGTAAGCCCATCATCTCACTTTAACCCCAAATCCGTGTGAGAGTGAACTTTTTTAATGTCGGTCCAATTTATTGTGAGCATAATTTCATTAATAGTCCTCCTTTTTGTGAAAGTCATCTGAGCTGCTTTTTAAGTCCCAGACGTCCTAGATAATCCTGGAGCTCGGACAGTACTATTTGATTTTCATAGGTGACTGCCTCAGCTTTTGCTGGATCATCGGATGTGACCAGCATCTTAAGATCATCAACGTATGAAATGAAGTTTGGGTGCTTCGCAAGGAAGGGCTCTAGTGCTGCCCAAAAAAAACCATGATGAGAGAACTCCCCCTTGTTGGATGCCGACAGAGGTCGTGGTGGTCATCTCCAATCTGTGATCACATTTAATAAATATTTGCCTGTTGATGAGGAGTTGATGGAGGATAGCAAGAAGATTACCTTCGATTCTGAAATAATGCTTCAGAAATTTAACTAGCTCTGTTGTGCTGAGTGTGTCGAATGCTGCTTGTATGTCTAGGAATAAGATTTCAAGTTTTTTTCTTTGAGTTAAGGGTTTTTTGGATTGCCCAGCTGGTCATTAATAGATTCGAAAGCGTAGACCTCCTAGGAATAACAGTGTGAAGATTCTGTGGACGCCCATTGAAGCAGTGATCGACTAAAGTGGGCAGTATCGTTTTTTCAAACACTTTTAGTGGTCCACAGGAAATAGAGATTGCTCTGTAGTCTCTGGGATCTTTTGGTTTATTAGTTTTTGGTACTGGTAAAGCATGGTATACATTCCATACTGTCGGTGTGATACCAGTCTCGAGGATGTGGTTGAAGAGGTGATGTAACAGGTCAATCACATAGAAACAGCATATTTTGACAATAAAGAGGGGAAATCAGTCGGGACCAACTGTAGATTTATTGGAAAGGCTGTTTATTGCTTTCATAATCATTTCCTTTGATACCTTAACATGCGCAAGCTCGATCCTGGCCTTATCTGTGATGGCCGCTACAGAGAGGGGCGGATGTTTTTCCTGGTCAACGTGGAAGATTGCCTGTGTCCACAGTTTTATCGTTTCTGCTTCCATTTCCACCTGACGACCACGTGTGGAAACGATACGCTTGGAATGCCTGTCTTCTCTGGATATATATATGTGGTGTGCATTTTTCCGAATACGCAAGAAATTAGCTATTTGTTTATTGTAGTCGATTTGATCTAGCATGAAGCCAGACTTTTTCCAGGTTCTGTAGGCTTTTTGCTTTAGATTAAAAGCCTCGTTCGATTCGGAGTTGAACCACCACTTAGCGTTTGAGGAGATTTTAATTGTCTTCGACACACCAATGAGAGCAATGTGTCTCAATTCGTTAGAAATTGCCTCTTTCACTGGTTTGAAACAGAGATTATTTCAATTAAATGCTTTAAGTTCATTGAGGATCACATTTGGCCTGACTAGGTTGGTTGAAAACGTAGTTACTGTTTGTACCGGGTCCGCTGGTTTGGTCGCAGCGACTGAGGTTGCAGGTGCCTGTGCAATTTTAAGCACTATTGGTAGGTGGTCCGACACGAATTTGGAGTTATAGCGAATGATTTGTATTTGTTCCAAATTGTGGTAGCCGCTGTCCAGAACTTGATTTCCTCTGGTCGGTGGTGTATTCAGTGGGATAAGCCCCCAGGTCCGCATGGTATCTTCCATGTCTTGCCTTGCATCCTTGTACCTTGGCAGAGGCAGGTTGAAATCTCCTAAAACGGTTGTTTGGATATTGGGGCATAGATGAGCAGACATCCATGAGATAAGATCCTCTCTGATTGATGAGGTGTGTCCTGGTGGGAGACACACACACAAGGCAGATTTGTGTTGAAAATTGCAGTGATTGCTTCATAGTTTGATGTTGTACTACTGCGTAGACATGTATCTGTCTGAAAGAGGTCTTAGAAGATGACAACACCACCGCCTCTCTTATCCTTTCTGGAGTTTGCAATATATTGATAATGAGTGGACGAGAGGAGCAATCCAAGTTGTTTTCCTTCACCAAACATGTTTCCGAGATTCAAATGAAATCAATGTCTTCCTGGAGGAGCAGGGTTTGCAAGGTATACAGCTTGTTAGCAAGGTTCCTAATATTTTGTAGAAAAAATGTTACTGTCGTTTGGGTTACATCCATTTGCATCTTGCCAACTGATTGCTATTGGTGTACAGTAGGGGCTTTGTGGTTGGTATCTTTTTTGTTTCAATGAATGGCTTAATTAAGGCATCTGTCGGCCATACTGCTGGATTGAGCATCTCGTGCAGATGTGCCCGAGGGCAAGACAGAACAAACGAGAAATATGACTGGTATTTTTTAATGGCTCTGACATCTACCTTTACGCCAAGCTTTATGTCCAGGAAGCTTTTTATACCAGTAGCCTGGGCAGTAAGCGCCAACCTAGTGATGAACGGCTCGGCCTGCGAAGTCACTGCTCTGATGTAAGTTTCGCAAATTTGCCTGAGCCGGAGAGTTTCCATGGACATTTCCGTGTGTTGAGTACCCTTAGCGGTTGAATTAAGGGCGTCCGTTCCGTCTGGATCTGGCATGGTGCATCTGGTAGACCTGTCCACATTTGTGCTAGCAGCTGCTGTCTGAACGACTTGTGCATGAGATCTGGTGGATCCCTTGGCGTCAATCCGGGGTGTATGTAATGCTCGCTTGGCAGGGGAAGAGAGGGCTGAGTTAGGGTCTCTACAGTGACAGCCGAAGGCTTGTCCAAGTTCTGTCGAAGGGGTAGCCGTTGAAGCGGAGCTGGGTAATTGGTCTCACTGTGAATGCGTGTTGCGAGAGGGGGGAAACCCAGGTGCCCATTTGGGTGGCATCTGGTCACTGTGATTTTGCTGGTACTCTATATGTTGGATGGTGGGGTACGTTGGACCTGCTCTGTTGTCAAGTTGTCTGGCATGAGGCTCTATCTGTGCGCTTCTCTCCGCATCAGCTTTGCATTTGTATAACTTAACAAGTTCCTGTGACGATAGGATGTTGGTAATGACCGAGGCATCAGCCAGTTTGGAGAGCTCTGTTAGGTTAACTAGGTCCGTGACCAGAAATGCCAGATCCTTAATTTGTTTTCTGAGCAGAAGTAGCTCATCTCTAATTTCCGCGTTCTGAATTTTGAGTCGATAATTATCGCTCAGAAGTTTTGCCAGATTCTTTTTCATCGGTTTCACCATATCTTCAAGATTTTGCCCTTGAGGAGACATACTAATGTTGTGAGGAGGAGGATCCCGGTAGGTAATTTTCTGTGTGGGATGAATGTTTGATGGGAGAGGGAGGGTGGTTGGAACAGTTTTCAGCTCTTCCGTAACAACAGGAGTTTCGAGATAGCATGTCTGACTAGCTGGCTTCATTCCCGTTCCTTGTTCTGTAGAGAGAAGCTGAGGCTCGCCTATAGTCATTCTTTCACATGACTCAATATCTGAATCGATGTCATCCTGCGCGATATCTTGTTCACTGGGAGTGCCCGGTTGGATGGAGGGGTTTCTTTCTGATGCTTCATTATTATGGAGTTGTGTGGGGCTGTTCTTCTTCTCAGACTCAACAGAGTGTCTACCACTCTTAGCTCGTTCCGTGAGAGGTGAACTGCTTTGGCAGGTTATTTTCGTAATCTCAAGTTCTCCACGTTTTCTGGCCTGAACGTGTGGCGCAAGAAATAGCCTCATTGTTGCTGATTAACACTTACACGGGATTTCATTCTCATTGACAGCTACGTGGTCCTCTGAGTTGCATAGGGTAGCAGGCCTGAGACTACTGTTTTCTACGTTGGGAAGTTTAAGTATTTATTTGGTAATCAAAACGACTTGCAATGAATCTTCCGCCGAAGAACAAAATCAAAACAAAAATCAGTACATTATAAACACATATTAGCCACTTTCTTAGTAATACTGTACGTTTTCTCTTTTTGTGGTCAATCCTTGTCCCGTGTTATGCTCTTTGAGTGGAGTTGCAATAAATTTAAGCTATCATATTAGGGCCACTCAAGAATTCAATTATATGCCCATCTGCAATATGTTCATAAGTTACGTTATGATGTCTAGTCAAATTTTCTGTTTTGCTGCACGAAAAACCTGAGTTTCCGAGTGGGAGGGAACCTTGCTATCTGCTCCTGAGATTGAAATCATTGGCGGGATTCAAACCCGGGCCTTTTCCACCCGTTGGGGGAAGGACGCTGATTATAACCACAGCGAAAACTATACACTATATATACGCACACATATACATTATTCACCAATTTAACCGTAACATGCGAAACCATATCGTGATTGATGGCTGAATTATTATTGGTGATTCTTCTGCTAGTTCAGTATTTTTATTTAATCTTTTTGTCGCATGTATGCTGACATTTTCTAACTGATGAAGAGTCATTTCTTTACGCAAAATCTCACAGTGCGATAAATTGAATTCAAAACTTGACACACTATCAGGCGTAATTAAGAGAGTCTGTGAATAAATGAGTTGACGCATTGGAACAAATTCAGTCTGGAGGCGGCTCGTCAGAGACTCAACTGTCTGATGCTATGTTGGGCGACGTACTCCCAGATGCTGCCTAGAATTGGAACAACTGATACAGAATGCTTTGGTTCCGTAGGAGGTGGTCTGTCTTAATCGGAAATTCAATTGTAAAAAATACAGGGAAGATATTCTGGAAGAACATATTTGGTATGTCTACCGGGAGAAAAAATTGGCGATATAATTAACAGTTCCTAATGGTCCTCGTCGAGGCACGGTAATACATGTGGATACTAAAAATTTTAAAATAAACAAAGTTGTTGTTGTAGGGTTTTAGGAGCATCAGTGACCATTGCTCTGATTACTGTCGGTAAATTGCGTGTGTTCTGTGGTCGGATTTCTCTTTTCTGGACAAAAAACCAGAGTTTCCGGGAGAAACATCCATGCTACTCTCGTCTGAGACCCATTAACTAGTCAGCCACGTTGTAAAAAAAGGCCCATAAAGTTTTTCACATCATCGAAAGGAATCGAACTCAGGTCTTTCCCACCCAGTGTAGGGAGGACGGCGATTCTACCAACTGTGCTATCACGACGGCTTAAATGAAGTGATGAACTGGTTAAGAAATATAAGATCTTGATGAAGACTATCACGAAATAGATGACAATTTTCATAAATAAAACTGCACCTATTTCGTAAATTCAATTCTGTACAGACATGACAAGAGGGATTTCAAGAAGAAAGCCTTCTGAGCTAACTCTAGGTCTGAGGGCCTGACTGTCTTCGAGGGGTAGAACGGTGGCTGTAATCACCGTTCTCGCCACACTGGGTGGAAAATGCTCGCATTCGAATCCCGTTAATGATGCAAGGAAGTATCGCAATTTTTCACAAAGTGGCTGAGTTAGTCCGTCTCAGGCTATGGTCGTGGTCTTTTACTCCCTGAAACGGGATTTTCGTCCATCACCTGCTTTCGTAAACGGCTTAGCAAGTGTGTACTGTAAAGTTTCACAATCCATCATCTGAGGAGAGACCTGATTAAGATGAACAAGGCGCTGAAGGGGTTAGGTGAAATCAATAGGAAAGACACGAATATAAGATATGAAGGTTATGTTTAATATAAAATCTCAGGAAGAACAGAAAACTGGATTTAATGAAATTCTCTTATGGGCACGGGTTATCGGGATCTGGAATAAGTTGACTCTCAGTGCGATAGAGGCAGTGAGTCTGGTTAAATTCAAAGCAGAATTGAATGGCTACCTTGTGGAAATAGGAATATTATGATTTATTTTATTTTTTCCTTTGGCCTTACTAATCCTAAATACTGGAAATCATTTGAGGTAACATAGTAAGCAGATGTTGAAAATTATTTTATTTTACTTGTTTTAAGTGAACAGGTAATACTGATAAACGTATTTAATGATTTTGATTCTACTTCTATGGTAGGTTCCTCTTCACCTTGTGATTATTCACCTCCAAATTCATTTTAGAATATGAGAACCATAGAAGGGCAGTTCTATAGAAGATCTGAGAAGAGAATTTTAATTCTCACAGCAGAAAAAATCGCCAGTGTAACGATTCTCCCTGGAATTGGCTGCTTTCAACAGATGGCTCACCGATCGGTTATTTAGCCATTTGTTTAAAATATGAGACTGCTATGAGAGCCTGTTACAGGGCTAATTGGTCCCTCATTAGACAGTAGGTAGCCTCTAGTAACAACCCGCCGGCAAAACAACTGTAAATAACTTGTTCCATGTGAGCTGTCGTTTGTAAAATCTGTTTGTGTAGCACAGTTAAAGCTTTCCGTTGAAAATTGTGCAATACTAGAGCAACTCATTACAAAGATACGTTTTTCTAATAATTAAGATCCACGCAGTTTAAATCCTGTTGATAAAATAAGAGAAAGGACAGAACAGTCATTATAAATACATACAAATGTAAATAAATCGTTGTTAGTGCTTAATTGGAATGTGATTCTACAAAACTGTTCAACCGCTATGTATACCTTTTTGAAATCCGGAAAGCTTTATATCTGATATCGCTCGCTTTCCGAGGTGCCTGATTTTAAAGAGTTTAATTATATATAAGTAAATTTGTATAGCGTTTTCCCCCAAAGAAGGTTTATTGAGTAGTCTGTGATCATTTTTATCGTTAAAAGAGAGAAAATAAATATTCTACTCAGATTTACGCAATGTACAGTCTCAGAATTCTAACTACACTCTAGACACTGTAGATTCAGAGTTGTTTACTTCAGTTTCCAAGGTTTGCCTCGATATCTGTGTAATTATCTAGACTCCGATTGGCCTTATGCCAAGTACCTTTTTCTGAGTGAAAGAATTACAGTGCAATATGTGGACATGGACATGTGTTGTGTCTTTCGCAAGGCGGCCCCTAAACGTTAGTTCATCTCCGCCATGGTTCTCTGTGATGATATACAAGATTGTACAATGGCCAGAAATGAATGTAGTGTTATGTTTGCATAGTGTGTGTGTTGTTGTGCAATATGTGTGCAAAACAATACAATATGAAATACTAGCAGTGAGAGGGAAAGTTTTTGCCTGGCACACTTTTATTTTATTTTATTATTGTACGATTTGCCAACACCGCCGTGTCTATACACCATCGTACAGACAATATTACACGATCAAGATTTAGAATATCATGCAGAAAATTAAGTACAATGTCATATAAACAATATTATACAAAGAACGATATACACAGCAAAAAATAATGTACTCAGCAAGTATACTCGGAAAACTTGGCGATCAAATTACTACTGATAAACAAAGGTGTCCAGAGTGGAGTCTTGGTAAAACCTACAAATTATGAAGATCAAGCAGACATATTTGCTAAAGGTAATATCATCCTAGTCGTTCGAGAGCTATGTTGTCTTTTTGAGCTGACGCGCAATGGCTGAAGCTTCCAACCGGGTGTGGGGAGGATAGCGATTCTATCAACTGCTACTCACGATGGTCAACAATTTCTCTTCCACTTTCCTTTCAGCCACCATAAAATCATTTAGCTCCCCGTTAGAGTTTCATAAACCTCTGGCATCCATTCCCCTGAAGAATCCCACATGTGTGAATGCAAAATACCTATTCGGTTTGTTAGCAATCTGAGTAAGCTCATCAACAATGATGGTGATTATATCAACTGTGCTATCCACAAGGGCAAAGGACACGCAATTAACAGACATAATATATACCGCGCAATATGGCTCAAATCGCTGAAGCGCCTAAAACCCTTCAAAAAACCAAATCAGTTTATGGAAAGTTTTTTCTTTTGACAAATGTTCGAACACAAGCAAAAGTTTGCGCACATCGTTCTTGTTTCAAATTTGGCGATTAGATTTGAGCGGACTGAGTGTGAGTAATTCATTTCGATTGGGCACGAATACCAAGACCCTTTCAGTAACTTTTTGATGGATCAATGACATAAAGTCACCGTATGAGCGAGAGCAGGGTAGAAGTGTCAGATCACTGCCGAACGGCAAAGATTCTGATCAGCAGTGTAGCAAAAAAATATTGAGGGTTTACCAAAATTAAAATTTTTGGCACCCTATCTTCAATTTTATCAGTTACATATAAAAATGTCAGGAGCGTTTATGAATCCCATTGGACTGGGAGAGCGTTGATTTGCACCAGTTCAATACGATAACCCAAATGCGAAATTTGGGTTATCGTATCCAAAATGTGTTTTTTTTTTCATTGTAAAACAGAAGTACAGTTGCGAAAAATCAACCGAGGGTAGACCATGCTTTACCAATAAGATCACAGACCGCACTGGATTATAACATATGAAGTGGGTGTGATCGGAGATTTTTGGGCTGTAATTGACAATCAAAACTATGCATTTAGTTTACTAAAGACAGCTCTTCACTCAACTTAACACATTTATACTAATAGTCGTCAATAATTGTATGCTTACCTGATAATTCATTGTCCTCATGCCATAATCATAACAGCTGCCATAATCGCCGTTCCTTCCAAACTGTGTTAAAAGGTCATAGTTATAATTTCCTCTCGGAAATTTATTGACTTTTTCACCGGTTTTTCATCCTACGAATATGAAAATCATTTATAGAACAGACCGCTGTCTACATCTAGATTCACTTCATAATGAATACTTAAAATATTCAGCGTAAATATTTATTCACATTCTCATACTTCATTCTGCAAATAAAATAAAAATACTTCCTGACACCTGCGTATTTACTACTAGCCAGATAAACTATTAACGTCTGCTCAAACCTTTACTCTTTATGACAGTCGCTAGTCTCCATAGAACACTCTCTCCAGTTTTTGTAAATGTCCTCTGTCAAAGCGACGATCAGTTCAGGACTGGTTTTTTGGACAGTCTCTTTTCACACGCACCCGACGAACCAGTTCATCCCAGAGGTTCCTTTTGGATTGAGGTCAGAGCTCTGGGCTGGTCAGTCCAACTTTTCGACGCTACATCCTCAAGCCAGTTCATCACAACGCCGGCAATATATGACATGGAGAGTCCAGCTGATACAGTCACAGGCCCCTCTGCGACGTGCTGCCACAACATAGTTAACTCATTGTTCAGGACGTCTGGATAGACCCAGCATTCGTGGTTTTGTCCAAAACAACCAATGGTCCCAGGCTAAATCATGAAAAACAGCTCCAGACCATCACGCTGCCTCCGCCAAACTGCACTGTTGGGACGATATAGTTCGGAAGACAGCTTTCTCTGGGCATCCTCCACACCCAATCTCGACCTTCATGGTGGTAGACCATGTACCATGACTCATCACTCCAAAGAACAGTTATCCGTTCATGTCCAAAAACGACAGAACTTACAGGAAGCTAGACGGCGTCTGGCATTAGTTGGAACAATTAGTGGCCTGTGGACAGCTGCACAATCGTGGTAACCTATATCATGCGGCATCTTGCTCCCTCTACTGGTGCCATCATGTGTCCCCAATCGTCTCACTGAGGGCGTGCGTGTGCTGCGATAACGTCTGTGTTCCAAGCAGCGATTCTCTTAAATGCTCTCCTCTCAGGTTCCGCAAGCTTCGAAAGTTTGCAGCGTCGTTTTGTGACGGTTTCAGCACCAGTCCACTTCCATTTGGAGATCACTTGACCAATCGTTGACCTAGGGATCTTCAGTACGGCTGAAATGTCACGTACAGATTGCTTATGTGGCGCCGTATTATCATTCCGCGCTGTAAGTCTGTAAACACCTGTAAGTCTGTAAGTCTGCATTATTGCTGTTATGGGTATTGCATCAGTCATCTACGTATTATGTTTATTTCTAATCACTGATTGCTACACATAAGTACAAGATTGCGTACATGTGTCTCGAACGTGTTTTATCTGATGTAAATAACAGATAAACGATCGTTAAACTTTAACGATATGTACCACGTGAGTAAGGGAATCCAAGGTTTCTTTATTCGTGACATTTGGATAAGTACATAGAATGCAGTTTAAATGACAGCACCTTACGTCTCTCAAAGTAACAGGTTTGTTATTATCGAGCTCATCCTGAATTGTTACATTTCTGATGAATCAGTTGACACATCTAGAGACAGCGTTGCCTGAATACTTTCTCTGATGGGAGCCGACCTTGAACGTAACATGATAAGGAAAATATCAGCTATGTGTCCTTATTTAAAAAAGGGAGTAAAATGCCTTGTTGGAACAAAACTTTCTAAAATGTGCCGCGCGTCAGTTGTGTATCATTTACGTAGTACCTTTAGAAAAATGCAAAATCAGCACGGATTTTGTCATATTAATTACTGTGACGTCATGTTCTGTTTGTACCGTGATTTTATAAGCAGTGCGCAGGATGTCTGCTGTATATTTAAAACTTCTGTCGCATTCTGAGGAGGAAACTCAAAACGCACCCTTATCTTAAGATGCCTTTGAAGAGAACCGACCATAAACGCATAAAACTCAATGCTTCTAGCTACTCCTTAATTGTGGCCTGTTTTTTCATTGTTTTTCTGTGTTTTGGATTACAAAGATCAGGAAGTGTTTTGTTTGTAGCAACCATGAAGGAATTTAATCAGGATAGAGAAGGCGCAGTGTGGCCATTCAGTCTTTATACAGCCATGTTCCAGTTTATGGGTAGGTTTCTTTTTGGTGTGATTCGAGTGCTTATTAAAGATAGAGCTAAGAATAAATTATTCTTAAGTTTCGAACTTTCATAGGTAGGTTTAGCTGTTTATGAACTGATAAGTGATGTCGTTGTACTTACAAACAGTCGTGAATGGAACTACAAAGTAAATTTAACAAAAAAATTTAAATATTCGTAATTTACAATAAAGATAGTTGAAATGTGCAGGCGACTACAAAGTTTGACTTTAAATTAAAAACTAAACAGTTATTTTTCATGTCTAAGTTACTACAACCAAGATACATATGCACTAGTCATCTTACGTGACTAGTCTAAATTACTACAACCAAGATTGCACTAGTCATCTTACATGATTAGTGTATTTGATTGCCCCTTTTAGAACTATACTTCACGCATACGTGTATACTGACTTAATTGACCACTCAAGTTATAAATTAATATACAACGCTATGGCTGAATGGTTAACAGGGTTACAACAAGACTATACTAGAATTACATTGAAATATGCGGCCCAAAAATATCATATCCAGTTTTTAAAACAATGTCTTTCTGAAAATTTAATACCAAAATTTGCTAAATTTCGGCTAGGTTTGAAAATCCAAGGAATTTCCTTGGATTTTCAAACATAGCTAGCCATTCAATTAAAAATCGACGCCCAATCCACCACATTAGAGAATAGACATAACCTAAAATTACAAGCCCTTGGGGGTTTTCCACACAACAGAGGTCACCATTCGTCACACAATCGTTTTGAGAGTCAGAGTGCATACCGAAACACCAAAAACGCAGATAAAAATTCACACACCTTTCTCAATAGAAATCTACCACATATTAATAACTTCCGAGCCTATTTAAACACTGGTTCCCATAATGACCCTAATCCATCAGATAATGTAAAGAACTTATCATTTGTTACACTAACTTCTCAGCAAATAGCCCTATTAAATAAAGGTTTAAATTATAATTTACTGCCGAGAATCCCCCCCCACCAAGAAACAAATGATTATTGATCTTGAGTTCGCACTTAAGATTTGCCTCAAAAAAACGTATTAATCCAACAGATAAATCGAATCATAAACCAAACTATTCCCACAATATCAAAACGACATAGAGAAGAAGCTAAAGCTTCACACACACTTAGACAAAACCGCGATATCATTATTCAAAAGGCCGACAAAGGCGATACAGTAGTTATTCTCAATAAACACCATCATTTCAGACAAACGACATACGAAGAGGTTGCACCATAAGAGTTCAACAGCTTAGTTAACAAATACAGTATAACAAAATGCTCACCATCTATAGGAAAGATGACCACATCACTATGGCCCAACTTAAACAAATTAAAGCCCGCACATACAATATCCCAACCTTATTCGGCCAAGTAAAATTACACAAAACAGGATACCCAATACGTCCGATCGTGTCATATAAGAATTCAGCTTTTGCTTCCTTAGCCATGTTCATCTACCCAATTCTAAAACCACTCCGAGAACTCCTAACATAAAAAACTACGATGCTTTATTCATGAACTTCAAAGATCTCCATATCAAGGAGGATATGAAGTGATATTCACTGGATGTGACTTCACTATACACTAACGTAAATGTACCTTACGCCTTAGACGTAATCTGGGCCTACTTAAACGATGATAACTTAAAAATTAAAAACACCAGACTCCCCAAAGACAGAATATTCGAACCAACAAAACTATTTGTAAATGCTAATTACATTCTCTTTCAAGAAAAAGTATACAGGCAAATTTTCGGCCTCCCAATGGGCCTAAACATCAGTGGACTCATTGCTCAACTATACTTAGACAAACTAGAAAAGATCCATCTTGATCCATTTGTACCACAGATCACATACTACGGAAGATATCACAGATCAATTGACCATAAACAATATTCTACAGGTTTTTAATATCCATCAGAGATTAAAATTTGAATTATAAATTGAAGCAAAAACCCACTCCATAAATTTCCTTAATTTTACCATACACAGATTAGACCAAAAACTAAATTTCAGCATATATAAAAAATCCACTAATAGGGGGATGCTTTTGCATTTCCATAGTTACCATCCCCAACCATACAAAAAATCGGTCATGCTGAATCAATTTCTTAACATCTTTAAATATTCTTCCACCCAGATTTCTTTAACCACTGAAATAAATGAATTAACCATAAGATTCTCAAATAGGGGTTACCCGCCAACCTATATAAACAAAGTTAAAACAATAACCCGTGAAAAAATAAATAACAACAACCTCGCAACAAACATTGCACAAAAATCCGACAAGACCAAAATACATTTCATCACCATTCCATATGTCGAGTACTGGTACAATAAACTTAACCAAATATGGAAGGGAACCGACATGAAAATCATAGCAAAACCCATGAACAAATTATACACATTCTTCAGAAATCGACCTTCAAACACCACATTCCAATCACAGCATGACCTGGTATACAGCATCCCATGCAAAAATTGCGACGCTATTTATGTCGGATCTACCATGGGAGTGGCACAGCTTTCAGGCAAAACAACACGAAGCTTCTGTGTGGGCGGGTCGTTCAAATGCATCGGAACTTTCGTTCCACGCAATAAATGAACGACACCACAAACTGCCGCAATAAGTGCGGAAACCTTAGAGATGAAACTACATGAAACTTCAATCAGTATCCGTAGACCATTCATATTGTCCGACGATTGGTCTCTTATACGCATGCCTGAAGAACAAACACTACAACATAAGACAAAAGTTTCGGATTAATTGTGAGTTGCTCTATTCCTGTGAACATGACGCCCCGAAAAGTTCTAGTCCGACTTAAGGAATGTAGAGAATAATCCCCCCCATATCTATTAAACTTTTTAAACCCCTAAATTTAACTCTAATGTCAAGCTACAGGACCAAAAGAAATAATCGGTCCATATTTATTAAGCAGTTCAGACCTTCAAAAATCTAATTTAATGTCAATCCACGTTATGGTTTCCTTGCTGCCAGAGGTATGGTGTTTGAAGACAGAAGTCTTGAGCGCTCATTGTTGAGACCGTACGGTCTGAACACTACGGTTCTGACAGTGGGGAAGAAGTCCCACATGTTTTGCAAAATTGATATCGCCTTCCCCAAGAATTATTAGCGAGTTGGACCAGAGAGTTGGTTGGAAAAGAAGCTTCCTATATCAAAAATAAAGGTAATCCCTGTTGATTCATAATGACTAGTGTATATATATATATGCACGTAAGCTTATGCGGCAATGAGGCCCAGTGACACATGAGAGCGCATCTATGCTCCTGAAGAGATCGTGAAAGTAGTTGGAGGGCAGCAATATGACTCCCAAAAGAATCGTTAAGGAAGGAGGTAGTTGGTGGGTAGCAATATGTCTTTCAAGAGCATCCTCCTGTAGGAATGAGGTTAGGTAAGACATGTTATCCACGTCTCACCGAAAAGGGTGTTTATTGCCGGATAACGATCAACAGTCTTCTGCACTATAAAACAGTCTCACATCGTGGTTAGATGTCATCTTTGTACAGGTGTCCAGTTATTTTATCCCTAAAAACAGACGCCCGCACATACACTCAAATAGATCCCCCCCCCCAGTAAGAGCCTCGGAATGCCATGTCCTAGGAATCCTCCGTATGAATGAACGTATGGAATCGCTCAAGCAAGTTGGACTCATGGTTATGCTATGCAGCCATTGGTTTGGATACCATGTAACATGCTGTCAACACCATAAATGCCATCATCATCGTCATTTGCCATCTTGCACTGTAATCATCCTGGTTAATTTTTCTCGTTGTGTCACTCCTATATGCATAGTGTATCTTTTCTTGTCCTAACCACTGAATCTTAGGGTTGTATTTTCGGTTTTATATATTTTTCTGCTATTGCGGACTTTCATCACCAGAGGCAAAGTGGCCCCAGGAGCCAGTAGCAAATTTGGGTCCTCTACATACTAATAGGCATGGTATTATAAGTGACTTTGATGGAGACAAACACGGGAATCACCAAGTTCAAAACCTGCCAGTCTGGCCCTGTCACTATTTTATTTTTGGGAGGGATTGTTTTAGTTAAGACACTAGTATATTTATAACATTCTAACCGTATAATTAAAAGACCAAATGGTATGATTGTTTACCATAAAATTTACCTTTTCAACTACTTCTAATTTACTTTTCGGATTTTTGAGCTATGCGTTATTACCTGATAATTATGTACACTGGTTGGCCAGTTTATTCAGTTACACGTATCTTTTATACCATGCGGTATAAAGGATACGGGTAAAGCAGATAGATACTTAACGTTGTATATATACAATTCAATATGAGTTTTTGAAAGATTTCAACATTTGAGTAAGTAATTTTAAATGAACATGTCAGCCGGTACTAATATCTCAGAAACTTCAACCTTCTGAGGCTGCTGTTTCCAATAACTAAATAACGTCCAACCAACGGCGATCCTGTGGCGAAACAGGAACAGAGGCCAATGGATTCTAAGAAGGCTTATTCACAGTATCAGAAAGGATACAGCAGTCGAATAACAACCCGGAACAAAAGGAGTGACCAAAGAGGCATTTCAGAACGCACAACTCGTCGTACCTTGTTATGGATGAGGTACCGATACTGCTGTCTGCAAAAGATGAAAAGGAACGATTACAGTGGACTCAAGAACACCCACACTGGACAGCGGAGGATCGGAAAAATGTTGCTTGGCCTAATGAATCCTGGTTCCTACTATTTTAAGCTGGTGGAAGGACCAGAATTTGGCGAAAGCATGAAGCGAAGAGCCCATCCTGCTATACTATCTGTATTTCTACTACCATCCATTGTCTTACTGTATTATCTGTATTACTACTACCATCCATTGTCTTACTGTATTATCTGTATTATTACTACCATCCATTGTCTTACTGTATTATCTGTATTACTACTACCATCCATTGTCTTACTGTATTATCTGTATTACTACTACCATCCATTACCAGGAGCATCCCTTCATGGTTGAGTGCATCGATCTGCGAATGGGTTCTTCCAACAAGATTTGCTGTGTCACAAAGCCAGAAATTACAGAACAGGTTCCAGGAACAGGACATTGAATTCAGTCACTGCAGTGGCCTCTCCAATCACAAAATCTCATTGTAATTGAGCACCTTTAGGGTGAGGTGGAACCAGCTCTTCGGAATAGACAGTTGCATCTGTGCTATTTTAGCAACTGTTAGAATCAATTGATAAACACGAATCAACAAAACAGGGCTCGACGAGGCCTGTTTTCGACGCCTCGCTGAGTCCATCTCCCAGCGAACACAGACTATTATGGGGGGTTAAACGGAGACTACTCGCTATATGCATCTAATAGCTAGTAGATCCCGCTATTAAATACATAGGAGGTTCCTACTTATGGCCACTCAGTATATATATATATATATATAATATTTATTGTATACAAACGTGGTATATACAATAGACCCTTCACAGCAGCAATGCCAGGGGTTTTACATTGGCTGGTGGACAATAGCCTTGGGGAGACGGGGCCCACATTGAAGTTCGAGCTCATCCCCCAGAACCAATAATAAAATAGAATCAGTGTCAGATTATTTACAGAATATATGCTTTTGACAGTATTTACAATGAAATAATACAGATATTCATATTTACATTATGTTATATTTATATTCATAAAGATATTCTTGACTTTATTTACAACACATTCATAAAGACATCGTGCTTTGAATATTATTTACAATATTTTGGGCATTGTTATGCTGCCCTTATCAATGTGCACTTTGCCTGGCCAACGTCAGGCTCTTAAGGGTCTGTCTTCGGTACCTCCGATCCTTCGCAAACCTACAGAGGTCGCCGTCAATTGAATGGATTGTGGGGAGCATCTCTCTGGGAAGAAAGCGGTCACTGAGCGCTAGTCTGTTATAGTGAGCTGTGAGCGTGGGAGCTGACCTCAGTGCGGGTAGAAGGATCCTCCAGCCACACAGTTCCCAGATGCTTGTCTCCGAGACCATTCCGGTTGTCATCTTGACAGTGAGAACAAGGCGTTTTTCCAATACAAGATCTGGAAGTCAGGCAAAATGAAGTGACATCGCCATCGCAGTTGTCCTTTGCTGGGGTGGACGACGATGTTTTTGCGTAATCCAACGAAGGAGCCAGAATTGGCGGAGTACACGCGCTTGATGTTGGTAGGAGCCACGAACCCCCAAATTTCCGAGGCATACAGTACGACGGAGTATACTGAGGTGTATATGTACCGACGAGTCACATCCAGATCCCTAATGTGGAGCAGTTGTTGTTTTGTGGTCCAGCGCATTTGACAGAATTTTGCTATGAGCTTGTCAATGTGAGAGTTGAAGCTCAGTTTATAGTCGAAGACGACTCCCAAGTCTGTATGCATCTTGACCACTGGGAAGGGAATGCCGTCTAGAGAAGCTTGGATTTCAGTGGGTTGGCGTTTCAGAGAAAAGACAATTTGGGCTGATTTAGCAGGGATAATGAGGAGGCCAAATTGATGGAGATAGGAACCTGAGTCGTGTAACTTTTCACAGATCTTTTTATTGATGTTTGAGAGATGTTCGCCGGGGTTAATCTGAGTGTATATCTTAATATCATTGGCATAGCAGAGTATGTCTTCTGTCTGTTGCACAAACGGAATAATAACTGCAGTGAATAATGCTCCGGAGAGGACTCCGCCTTAGGGAACGCCCGCAGTGATCTTTCTCATGATTGTGTGTTGATCCGCTTTAAGAAGAATGGTTCTGTCAGAGAGCAGGGTTGTGATAAACCACAACATGTCACCTTTTATGTAGAAGTAGTTTTCTAGGAGGTGAACAAGTGAGGGGATACTGATGGAGTCGAAGGCAGCTTCCAGGTCGATGTAGGTGACAGAAAGCTCTGCTTTAGCTTCTAGTGCACAGAGAATGGTGTTAGTTATGGATGTTAAATTGGTGACTGTGGATCTTCCTGGAATGGCATAGTGAATCTGTGGGGGTTTGTGAGGCATGATTTGATTGGTGATGATGGAAAGTAATGTCTTCTCCATGAGCTTCAAGAGGCTGGAAGAATGAAAGATTGGCCTGAATTGTTTAATGAGGGTTGCAGATTGGCATTTAGGGTGTGGCCTCACAGCATATCTATTCCAGAGAGAGGGAAAGTAGTGCTGCGTTAAGACACGGTTAAAAATTGATAGTAGAGGATCGATGATAAACGAGCTAAGACATTTAATCATGAATTGTGGCACAAGATCGGGGCCTTTAGTTGCAGTTGGTAGCAATCCATTTATAGCAGTTATAAGCTGCTTCCTGGTGATGCGAACGGTGGCGAGAATATAGTAGGGACGTTGTTGATGGGTAAGTTGCCAAGTGCATCGGGGCCACAGTGTTTGAGAACCGTGCAATGTGGTCCATTTACAGTTCAAGGTCCAGTGTTTTAGGAATTCCTGTGTGCTGAGAGTCATAAAACGATTTGCCTTTTCGTAGGGTTGCATTTAAATGCTTTTTAATTGCAAATATTTTCTGAGTTGAAAACTGCCCGGGCTCTGGAGAAGGCAATACGATCTTATATAGCGCCTGATTCTTTCCATCTCTTATGCAGACTTTGTTTTTGTTGAAAGCTGTTGTTCAGTGCTAGTGTTCACCAAGCTCTCGAACGGGAAGTGATAGACAGTCTTTGTAGCACCATAACTTGCAATGGTTCGAATCCATCTGGTCATGAGGTCCACAGCTAGCTCGAGATCACAATTATTGAGAGCCTCCCAAGGTATGGAGGATGCAGCTTCGAGACATCGTGATGGATTAATGAATTTGGGTGCTGTGATGTCTTTTTTCTTTTTTGGGCTTTGGATATCAAAGTTAGGTGCGGCTAAGTGCAGGAGTATGGCAATGGGTTCGTGATCGAGTCGAAATAGGTTTTGAGGACTGTCTTCGAGGTCGCATGGTGCTGAAGAGAATATCAGGTCCAAGAGATTAGATCCTCTCGTGGGGTGGCAATTAAGTAGGCCGATTCCCAATGAATCCATACTGTTAATGAGTTTCCTACTAAGATGTGTGAGAGTAGGTGGAAGACTGAAATCTCCACAAATAACGTGCTTAGCAGAGGCATGGAGGTGATTTACTAGCCAGTGGATCACATCTTCAATGATGTCACTGGGCCTGGTGGAATGTATATTGTTGCTATGTCTATCAGGTTGGCATTGAGCTTGAGGGATACCATATATCATTATCAACTTTGAAATACTGCTCGATAAAAGCTACTGTAGTTATATAATCTGTCATGTATTAGGTATTTTCTGACTTATTGAAAAGAACAGGAAAAAATCGAAAGGCGTCAATAAACTGACTTCCATATTTTCTATTCATGTGACCCTGATAATCCCCTGTTGTTGTGATGCTCTGAATTAGGATTAAACTCCCATTACTCCGCTTGCATATAAAACAATTTTGACTTTTCCAGCATTGACTTGTCAAATTGCTATTGATCCAAGTTTCCTCCAATATAAACGATTGGTCTGCTTTCCCTTCTAAGTTGCATTATTTGTTGAAAATATCTGGTCCTTTTAAGTATAATTTCGTGGGGTTTTTTTTCATTAAAAGCTTTCTTTTGCTTTGAGATTTTTCCCCAAGAAAATTCGATTTCATGAAGCATTTTTAGAAGAGATTCCTTTTTAAAAGTAAAATTTATTTTCTCTTTCAGAACAGAAATTAATTTTAGTATATTTGGAACTCTTTTTCTCATTTATGAGAAGTATTGGACAGTTCGCCTTAACTTCTCGATCGAATTTGTCCACGCCTTGGCTTGTTTTAGTTCGCTTTTTTTTGGGCGGTTTCAAAGTGAGATTCTTGTTACCTAAAAATATAAAAAGGAAAAAAAACGATCTCGATAAGAAACAATGGGATATGACTGGAAGAAACCCGCTAGATGTGCAGCTACTGGAACAAGTACAGAGAAGGGCAACGAGATTGGTGAGGGGAACAAATGGGTAGGTACCCTTACCAAGAAAGGCTTCAGTTCTACAAATTACAGTGTCTGGAGGCTAGGTACCTGCGTGGTGATCTGATTGAGGTGTTTAAGGCTTTAAATGGATTGGGCAAGCGTAGTGCTGATGGGATTCTTCATCATGCTCAGACCGCACACATGACGGGGCGGGCACAAATTCAAATTGCGGAAGGACGGTTGCTGAATAGATGTGCAGAAGTTTACCTTTAGCCAACGGGTGGTTGATTGTTGGGACAAACTTCCATCTGATGTTGAGGAAGTTGATATCTTAAATTCAAGGAGAACTAGACAAGCCACTGGAGGGAATGAATAGGTGAAATGGGAGAGGCTTTTTTTTGTTTGATGCTGTATATAAGCTTGCTTTCTTGCGTCATTTGCCAATGCTAATTACTAATTACTAGAAATTCTCAGCTTGTCTTGGGATCAGCAGAAATATTCTGATAAAATAAGATTAATAGGTTCCTTCGTTCTAATTCATGAATGTATGAGGTATATTCAAAAAGTATCTCGAATTTTAATATAAACGTTTATTGAGTAAACAATTGAGCATACTTACCATCACCTTCAAAGTACCTTCCTTCTTCACACACACACACACACACACATACACACACTTGCTCTATCGAGCATTCCAAGCTTTGAAACATTCTTTAAAATCCTGTTTTTAGCGTACGTAGGGACGCTTCGGCGTTTTCTTTGATGTCATCCACTGCAGCGAAACGACGATCCCATAGTCCCTTTTCAGTTTAGGGTACAGCCAGAGGTCAGATGGTGCAAGGTCGGCGGGGAGTAGGGAGGCTGCTGAATGATTGTGAATTTTTCTCAGCCAAGAACTGCTAAAGTGTGACTGGCGCATTGTCAAGATGCAAATTTCAGCCATCCTTCCACTTTTGAGGTCGTCTTCGCCTCGCATTCTCACGTAACCGTGAGAAACCCTCAACGTAGTAAGCAGCAGTAATGCTTCTCCCCTAGTCAGAAATTTGTGGTGAGCTATGCCCTCATCGTCGAAAAACAGCTATCAGCTTAACTTTGATGCTGAATTTTGTTGCACGAGACTTGTTGGGGCATAGGGATATTTTTGTGTGTCATTCGGATGATTCCACCTTGATCTTGGGGTCGTAGGCAAACACCCAGCTCTCTTCCCCAGTGATCACTTTTTTTTAAGAAGCTCAGATCCTGCGTTGATATTTCGAACAAACCACCTGCAATGGATTTCCAATCTGCGATGGATTGCAATCCATTTGATTGTTCGACAGCAAGAGTGGAACAAACTTTGCACACGAGAAGCATCACTAAATCTTGCGCCAGTATTGTATGTACTGAGACTACATTCAGTCCAACTTCATGAGCAATCTCAACAGTTATCCACCTATCATTTCGCACAAATTCCTTCACTTTTCGCTGTTCTGTGATATCGAAGGGCCTCCACTGTAGGAGTCATTTTCCAGGGTTTCCTGTCCCTTTTTAAACCGATTAAACCACTCGTACACTGTTGTTTTCTTCAAAACGTTCTGATTCCTCAGTAAACAAAGAATCAACAGGAATAATTAATCAAGGTGTTGAAATATTTGTGACGCATTCGGTGTCAGTCTGTTGTAAAATATGTTAATCATATAGAAATAGCGAAATTTTATTTTACTCTCCTCATGACGTAGGAATGTCATTGTAAACGTTTCTCACCTCCATGTCTAATGATTAAAATTTATACACGGCGCATATTTTTGAATAATATATTAGCAACAGAATTCCATAGTTGCAACTATCAGTATGTCCCAAGGTTATTTCTGATAGAGCATGGACTGTAAAATTCATTCATCAGCAGTGTTTATTACTGCAACTCATCTTATGCAATTCTTTAGCTGACTGTAGAGATAAAATTGTAAAGTTAACAGTACAAGTTATTATATTTTTAAGTTTCATTAATACTTTTATTATTTTCCATAACAACGCCTGGTTAAAATTGCGAAAAAACAATCTCTAAGTCGAAGTTTGAAAGAATATCAAACTTCACATTATATCAAACCGAGATTTTGACATTACTCCTATTTTTAATTAGATATATTAATTAAAAAGGAATGTATCTAATTAAAAGTAATAAAAAAGAATCTCACTTTAAAAACGAAATCACAAAAAAAATCTAGGAATGTAAACAAAATATGCACTTTGAACTATAAGATGCAATCAAAATATTTCCGGAATCGCACGCTGGTATTTAAATGGTTTGCGCTACAGCCGTAAGATTTAAGTCCCTCAGCTTAAAGCACTTTTTTTTTTTCAGAAGATTGTTTCGGGAAGTAACCCCACAAGAAACGCTCTAAGATTAATCTAGAAATCGCGATGGCCACATAAGTGTCTTTTGAGATAAAACAATCTTCAAACATTCAGACAGTCTCAGCTGTTGAGACACAAGACGTAATGGATGTTGCATCATGAAAGCAAATTGATCGTCATTCGTAGCCATGATATTGCACGCGATGTACCGATTTTCAGAGAATATTTAGAGGCGTCTTATAGAATTCTTTGTAGATTTTCGTTTTCCGTTGCTCGAGGTTTGTGTTTTGACTTAGGGGTTAAACTAGTGGGAAATGTACGGTTTACCACTTCTAAATACCCTCTGAAGTGTTGATTAATACACTATAAATAGATAAACAAACAAAATAAAAATTATTGCGTAATGTAGTTTTAAACGGCAAGAACGCTCGCTAAAATTTATCTTTTTCGTTTAATCAGATAGATATAAAATAATGATGCGATATGTTAAGCAATCTTTGTTCCCTTGCGGGTCTCTTTTAACTTCTAAAGAAGAAGTTGCCTTGTCTGGACAAGTTAGGTTACCCTAAAACACACACACTTCAACAGCAGTCAAAACCACTTTAAAATAACAAAACTCTGCAAATTTTTGTTCAGGAGCAAATGGTTAACTTTAACGATTTTGTTTTTTTCTTTTCTTTCTATTTAAATATTCTTAAGACAACTTATTTTTAATGCTTTACTTCTTGTATAAAAGTAACAAATGTTGTCTACTTGTGATTCCTTAAAATGACTTGAAAAAAATATGCTTTTGTTACGCTGGAATCTGGGTCTGAAGTCCTCAGGAATATTGATAATACTAGTTAACTTCACCTATGCCCTCGTGGTCTTTCTTGCTTCTTTTAGCTCCCTAATCTCTCAGCGAAGCCATATCGTCTAGTCTCTAGTGCATGGTCGAATAATGTCTTTCCGCCCTCGGCTCAAAGGTTCTTTTGTGCACCCAGTAAGCTGCAGCAAGAAAGTTGCATTTTCAGGTTTGTGACAAAAACTGAAACCGGATTTTTGTAAAATACGGTTTCAGTTCTTGATTCGCAATAACCATTTCCCTAAAACAACTCGAGTGTAAACTGCATAATTTCATCAACGTTCGTCATCATCAATGTTGACAACATCTAGTTCCATTTAAGCAAACAAAACATTATTCACAGGTTAATCTAGACAACGTTACATTCCAATTGCGCTTAGTTGTACACTAAATTGTGAGTACAATTCCAATTGTACTCCCAGCTTCGTGTACAACGTAACATTTACATTTGGCACCATCATCTCCCGGGGAGGTACGATTCCTGACTTATTTTAATCTTAATTCTGAACTTTCCTTAACTAAGAACATTTCGTTAGGGTGAAACTGAGGCTACAGATTAACTAGTAGCGATTTTAGTGCAACATTACGCATAATAATTTCGTCCCAATCGCTAAAGTTTATTTAAATTGCCTTCGTCAATTTAAATAAATAGAATAAAGATATATTTGGAAATTTGTCGAAATCGATAAGGATAAGGTAGATCTACTCGTCCTCCATAATAAATTATCCATCGGCGTGAATCACGTGATGATTTTAATATATAAAATTGATAGTTTAACAAAACAACTGGACTTAGTTGCTGAGGATTCAGAAACATTAACTCTGGGGTTCCCATGTACATTCATCACGACTCAATCGCTTTCTTTTCCACTTTGGATTGTCACATTCACTGCGCTATATTCCCTAAAATAGCCATAGTTTGAGTGACTTTACCGAGTCATTTTTCGGCTGGTCACTGGACACAAATTGATTTGCCCTTGGAGAGCTCATTCCGGCAGCTACCTGATGCATTCGTATTTATTGAAAGAATGAAGAAAAATGGCAAAATACCTTAAACATCATAAAGCTAAAGTCTCCTGTATACCGAATTTTAATTCTTTCGAAGTCCGAGTTTTTACCAGTCATTGATGGAGGTCCATCTTCATCAATGACTTCTAGGCTTCCTGGAAACTTCGTGGAACAGTTTTCCGATCTCTTTTGTCTTTCAAGAACTGTTCACTGTTGAACCTTCTTGATCGTTAACGGTTTTTAGAGAACCTTTATCAGACTTCTTCCATTTTGCACTCCGATAATCCTACGATGACGTACACTCATATAGTAATTCAAAAAATTTCGAAAATATTTATATAATAATTCGATTCACCTTAATCGAGTTGATCACACATATTTACGAAATGGCCACTTGTGGCCATTGGCCAATGGGTTGTCCACCCCTGGTTTACAAGGTGGGAATTTTAAAATTTTAACGTATCTTCGACATTCTGCACTTTTAATTATTGCCTTCAGGAGTTTTAATAAGTACAAGTGTTGCACTGGTCGTCAGTAATTTAATAAAATGAACAACATGCCTCAGATCGCAGTAAGTATGCGCATCCTTCATATTGTCCATTCATTCCTCTAATCAGCTCACGGCAACAAACATAACATCCATAGCCTATGCGATGTATGAAAAATAAATAAATAAAGAAAGAAATAATAATAATTGCCGGATTTCTGTTGATCCAATTTTAATGAAGTCAAGGATGGCTTGAGAAACCTTTCCAAAAGAGCCAAATTCCTACTGGGGGGCCGAGTTGTTTAGATGCGGACTGAGGGATGACCGTGGTGAAGACAATAGATGCTTACATGTGTGAACAGACCTAAAGAAAAAAGGTTGTAAAATAATTTATCTGTCAGGTGAACTGTTGACACGTGCTGCCAGCTGTCGGAAATAAAGAAATACATTGGATTTCTCTAGAACCTGTTAACCTTTTCTGTTGTTAACTTTTCCATGGACGATTGCTCTCCATCATCCTTTGCCTTTAGTATATTTTCCGTCTTAATTTCAACCTTCATGCATATGTACAACCAGCAACTCTCTTATTAGTCGGTTCCCATTTAACTTTCAGAGTAACCTGGATTCGTCGTGGGCTCAACGAAATGTCTAGAACCTGGGGCAAGGATGTTCTCTCAAATCGACTCAATTCCTTCAGAAATAGTCCCAAATCGGATGGCTGCGAATCTCTACTCCGATGAATAGGTTGTTTCACCTCATCCCACAGGCGTTCCATTGGACTGAGATCTGGTGATTGCGGAAAACATCTTAGACTGAATTCGCTCTCATATTCTGGAGCCAAGTTTTGTACAAGTTTGCTTTCAAACATGTTGCTTTATCCTCTTTAGATAATCTTTTGACTTGTCCATTATCGCATCAAATTGCATACAATGAGGCATCTCTCGGTGTCTTATGTCGCAGCTGCTTTATATCGCATGGTGCGAACACGTGATGTTGTTACCGAATGGGGGGCTCCATTTAATGAAAAGGTTCCTAATAAAGTTGCCATTCAACGTGTATTGTCTCCAACTACGCAGTGTTCCTCATGTTCCCTCCCCTTTCTTTCATTATGTAGTCACGCTCATTTAACAGTTTCCATTCTATTCTTCCAGGAACTTGTTATTGGGTTTTAGGTGCGCCAGTAACGTAGGTTATTCCATCTTACATAAACCCTCATCGTACATAAACCCTCACAGTTGGTATAATCACCGTTCTGCCCACACAGGGTGAAAAAGACCTGAGTTCGAATCCAGGAAACTTTTGGGGGGCTTTTTCTCAACGTCGCTGAGTCAGTCGGTTTCCGATGATGATAGCATGATTTTTCTCCCGGAAATTCGGGTTTTCGTCCAGAAAAAAGCAGAACGCAATTTACAGACTTATCATACACGGGCGAAATATGGCCTAAGTTGCTGATGCGCCTAAAATCCTACAAACCAATCAGTGGTATATAATATGTCTGTAACTTTGTGTTCTGTGGCCGATTTTCTATTCTCTGGATTCATGCAGCCAAGTTTCCGGGAGAAAGAACCATGCTACTCTCTCTAGAGAATGACTAACTAAGCCACGTTTTATGGTCTCTTTCAGTTGTGAAAGAGATCATAAAATTTTCCGCATCAGTGACAAAATTCAAGCTCAGATCTTTTCCACTTATTGTGGGGAGGACAATGATTATACCAACTGTGACGCACGTCGTTCTCTTTGGAATTGCTTTAAAACAGACCACAAAATAACCGGGTTGAATATAAAAATCTTCTCTGTCAGTTTTTTTTTTTTTTTTACATTATATAATTTAACGTGAATTATTATTTTGATGTAATGTTAAACACAGTACATATATATAATATTATTTAGGAACACAACGTATAATTTTCTTATTCTGTTACAGCGCTACCTTCAGGCATAATGGTGCATCATTTTGGTAACCGCAAGACGGCGATAGCAGGAAGCATATTTGCAGTATCCGGTTTGACTGCCTGTGTTTTTGCAAACAGCATTCTGTGGTTAACCATCTTATACGGGGCCATTTTGGGTAAGAGAGAAAAAATATACAAACGCGGAGTGTAAATAACAGTCTAGAATGACTCGTATAGCTAGATATTTGAAGGATGGCAATTTTATAATTTTTATCTGTTTTTTATACCTGTTTCAGAATTATGTTCATTATTTTTGTTAGAGAATTTAAATTAAAGACATATAATTGCATTATTTGGGGAAAACAAGTACCTTATAATCTAAATGGAATGTTTGACATATATGGAAGTTAACCAGTAATATATATATTATTACTAGTAATATGATATGGTATTAAGAGGTACAAACTAAAGGTCATAATGATATATGCGCCAACATCGAGCCATGATGATGAAGAGGTTGAAGAAGTGTACACCGAAATTGAGAGACTTCTAGATGAACAGAAAACTCACTACACCATTATTATGGGGGACTTCAATGCTAAGGTTGGAAAGATACAAAATAGCCAGAAAGGGAATCTATAGGACATTTTGGAATTGGTGAAAGAACTGTGGAATTTTCAAGATCTCGAGGATTGACAGTAATGAACGCTTTTTTTTCAAGAAAAGCGTGAACAGAAAGTGAACACGAAAGAGCCCAGATGGATTAACAACTAATGAAATCGACTTCATCCTCACTAATAGAAGACATATCGTGAATGATGTTACCATCACGAACAAGGTAATTGTTGGAAGTGATCACAGAATGATAAGATATAGATGTAACCTTGATATAGATGTAAGAAAAGAAAGGACAAAACTGACTCGAGTAAATAATACGAAGCACTTTGAGATAACAAAAGAGGAGAAAAGGCAGTATGTACTGGAACTTAGGAACAAGTTTGAGCTTCTGCAGATCTTACAGTACCAAATTGTCGACGAAGAATACACAACTTTCTAAAAATGATAAAGCCCTAGAAACGTATAGGTAAAGAGAAATCCAAATAAGAAAAGATTAGTCAAGAAACACTTGTCATGATGAACCAAAGACGGCTAATGAAGAGCAAGATAAACACTGACAAGGACAAAATTGAATATACTGAGTTATGCAAAGTCATTAGAAAGAGACTCAGAGAGGAAATAAGATTTAACACAAGAAAAGTAGAACAAGCATTAAGGGAATTCAAAGGACTTAAATCAGCAGCCATGAGCAGTAATACAGAAAGACAAATGATACTGAAACTGGGGTATACTTATAAATAGCAGAGAAGGCATCATTCAAATAGCAGACTACTATAAAGAATTATATAAGGAGCGAAGGAATGATGCCAGCGGTGGAGAAGATGGATCACAAATTGGATCACAAATTACCAACACATACGGCATACTCTACATTCTTCCTGATGAGGTAGAACATGCATTGAAGAAAATGAAGAATCAGAAAGCCCAGGGAGAAGATGAAGTTACTGTAGAGTTTTTAAAATTAGGAGGAAAAGATATAACACAAAAACTGGTAAGACTCTTCCCAAAATTCATTAGGAAAAGCGTGACGCCTAAGGAGTGGAATAATGCAATCATAGTTTTGCTGCATAAAAAAGGAGATAAATCAGAAATTAAAAATTATAGACCAATTAGCTTGTTATCCCACATCTACAAGTTGTTCACAAGGGTCATTACTAACAGATTAGAGAGAATACTTGATGAGAATCAACCGAAAGAGCAAGCTGGCTTAAGGACAGTATTCTCAACTATTCTCATCACAGCTAATGGAGAAAGCAAATGAATTAGAACACCATTATGTCTGGCATTTGGGGATTATGAAAAGGCATTTGACTCCATACAGCATAAGGCAATGTTTCGGGCACTGGAAAGACAAGGCATAGATACTCCATATATTATGATTTTGAAGAAAATATATGAGAACGCTACCTCCTTTATTAGAGTAGACAAAGACAGTAGCAAATTTAAAATTGAGGAAGGAGTTCGACAAGGAGACACAATATCTCCGAAGCTGTTTACTGCTGCCCTTGAGGAAGCTTTCAGAAGATTAGACTGGTCGCAGAAAGGAGTCAATGTGAACGGAGAGTACCTAAACCATTTACGGTTTGCAGATGACATTGTGGTCATAAGCCACGATCCCAAAGAATTAGAGGAAAATCTTAATCAGTTATGCACAGCTAGTAAGGATTTTGGACTAAAGATGAATATGGCTAAAACAAAAGTAATGATGAACAAGTATGCCACAGAAAGGGAAATAATGATTGAAGGAGCAGTAATTGAAAAGGTGGAGTCATGTACTTATCTGGGACAAGTTATTAGCTGTAATAATGATAAATGGCTGGAAGTCAAGAGAAGAATAAATTTTGGATGGATAGCATTCAGGAAATATAGTCACATACTGAAGAACAATATCCCAGTTTGTGTGAAGTGTAAAATAATGAACCAATGTATACTCCCCACCATGACTTATGGAAGTGAAACTTGGGCACTCACCAAAAGAATGGAAGAGAAGTTGAAAACTGCACCACTGAAGAATGGAACGAATTATATTAGGAATCAGACTGTCAGATAAAAAGAGAAACACATGGATCAGGCAGCAGACACAAATAAAGGACATTCTTATCAGAACTAAAGAACTGAAATGGACTTGGTCAGGACACATAGCTCGAAGACATAATTACATATGGACTAAGAAAATAACAGAATAGTATTCAAGAGGACCTAAAAGAAAACTTGAAAGACAACAACAGAGATGGACAGATGAAATTCACGAGTTTGTGAGTAGTAAATGGATGGCCATTGCACAAAACCTAAGGAACTGGAAAGTTGCTGGAGAGTCCTTCATCCTGCGATAGATTTAAAATGGCTGCTGCTGCTGCTGCTGATGATGATAATATATTATGCTGATTTAAAATAAAGTAATTGGAGAATGACATATTTTGGCGAATACAGTGGATTAAAACTGAATTAACATTAGTAGGATAGATCATGTATTTGATATCCCCCACCTCCAATAAAAAGGATATAATTAAAGTGACGAATTTTACCACAGCATGATATCTACGATCGTACTCAATTCAACTTTTGATTCTCGGTAAAGAAACTCGAGCCATGTGATGTCATAATGTTTCTGTGATCAAGTCCAGCCTGTCTTTTGGGGAGTTAAAAATGCCATAGGCTCTATCGCTTTCCTGCAAGAGCTGGACCAACTAATGTTTTCAGAATTGAATACATCATCTAAGAAAAAAGGATTTTTAAATGGAGAGTCATTAAGATTAAGGAATTTGTTTTTATCATTTTTATAGTATTTCAATATAAATATTTAAATCATAATTAATTGTTTTTTACAGGTTTAGGCATGGGTTTCTTGATGCCAGTGGTTCCCATCATTGTTTGCCAACAGTTTGCCACTGTCAAATCTACTATTCTTGGTGTAGTGTTGTCTGGTATGTCCGTCGGGGGATTCGTCCTGCCAACCGCCACTGAAAAGATGCTCGAGATTTACGGTCTTCGTGGAACCTTTCTCATTCTAGGGGGACTCATCATGAATGCTATTCCAGCAAGTATGGTTATTCCTCGTGTTCCTTGCGTGCTGAAAAACTCTTCTGGTGTCAACGAAAGATCAAAATTAGGTAAAATTAAAGGCGATCGTGATTTGGAAAACGAGGACATTCTTCATAGTTCAACTAAAGTGGAAAGGAAAATTAAAGACCAGGGTGACCAAGTTTTGTCTGATATATTGACAACTGGCCCTTTGCTAGAAGAATCCCATAATTCCCAGAAAATTATGAAAAATGAGTCTGAAAGGGAATTTCCACTTTGGACTTGTTTTCATTCCCTAGTGTGCACGTTGCAGATATTAGTCGGGATGATAGCATCCCCATTGTTTCTTATGATTGCTCTTTCTCAGGCTGGCTTCTTCTTCGTTATTAACTGTTATTACACTATTCTGGTCGACTTTGCCCTGGACAGAAGGAACTCTCTTGACTCTGCGACATACCTTATTCTCGCCTCATGTTTGGCTTGCTTTGTGGGCAGAATCAGCCTCGGTTGGGTGACCGATAAAGGCTTCCTGACCAAGAAGGACTTTACGATATTAGCTTCCTTAGCGGTGGGAATAATAATGTCTTGCATACCTTCGACAGCGTCTTACGCATCGTTGCTAGTGCTTGGAATTCTCTATGGAATGCTTGAAGGCGCAAACGCTTACTTGTATCAACTCTTATTGGAAGAATACTTAGGGAGAGAAAGCTTTGCCCTCTCGAGCGGTCTGGCTCGCTTTTTTATTGGATGTTCGTCTGTCCTAGCTCCAAGTGTCATAGGTAAATATACTTTATGTGTTTTTTTAATAATAATAATAATAATAATGATCCAAAGAAGAGTCAGTTTACCCGATAATTTTCTAAAATTTAATTCTTGAAGTCATTTCATACTTGTGTTACTTTATTAATGTTAATATAATAGTTAATGTCAATCTCGACGTGTTAAGGCTAACTTTACTTGTATTAATACGTAAATTCTGCTTATATGTCCTATATCTTATATGGTATGTCCTATTCCAATTTACATTTAAAAATAATTTTCTTTAATATTTACTGTCTTGAAGGAAGTAAGGAATTTAAAAGAACCATGACTTTTAACTTTAAAATTATTATCTATATGGCAGCTCATGACATGTTGGAAGCAAAATTTGTTTGACGCCCTGCAATGACTGGAACAATTTCAGGGCTTTTCTTTTAACATTTATTTCTAGCTTACTTCTAGAGATGATGTCAGAAATCCTTGTTGTGGTACTGACTGGCATATCGCAGTCATTTGTAAGCCGGTCTGTATCGTCTCTCTTGAGACGTTATCAGATGTTCTTGATGTATCCTTGGCGTATTGTGAAATATTTCAGGTTTGAAAGGCAGTGCTGTTTCGGTCTATTGTTTGCTGTAATTAGCTTTCCTCAAAGTATCACTGAGATGCACTGTTGGAAGAAGCTTAAAGGAAGAACTTTCTCTCATTACGAAGTCAAGAATATGAACTCATTAAACGCAAAAAGTATTATAAACCAAGAAGATCTTAATGAGAAAACTGAATTTGGTCGTTGCGTACAAAATGTACAAAAGGAGGCTTCGCCCACCTGTACAATAATGCTCTACCGTGAGTTAAATCCAAATAAAGATAAATATTTACGAACCACATCACATTTTATCATATTCTTTATATACAGTGGTGGACAAAAAAAAACTGCATCACTTGTGAATTTTGCAAATAATGTGTTTTTCGCTGCATTGTGGGTTGCAGAAATGTTCGAAATGCATTTGTTAATTGGGATATATATCTCTGTGAATGAAATCCAATAAAAAGACTTCACCTGACTGGCACTGGCATATGCCTGATTTCCATAAACATCTTCCCAAAGGGTAAAATGCGTGATTAATGGAAATATGAGAAATCATGCAAATGGCAATCACGACAACCAAACATACATTTTATTGCATTCACGTGTACAAACTGAAATGACAAGTTAACGTAATTGTATTATGTCCTGTAAATCAGCAAAATAAGTCCTCAATATTTTGTTGTTCCTCCTTGAGCTGCAATTACAGTCTTGCAACGATCTGGCATAGAGTTAATTAACTTCTGGATAAACTGTTGCCCAATTTCGTGGTACCACACCCTTACAATGCTCTCCTGCAGCTGAATCTTACTTGTTGGCTTCTTCTGAGCAATTTTAGACGATATTATGAATCAGCAATTTCAATGGGGTTCAAATCTCGACTGTTCCAACAGTGTAATGCCAGCATTTCTGCGGTGTGCTGCACCTTAAGGGACAAAAACGAGGGAAAACATTGGTGTATGTATCTTTTAAGCCTTGTGAGACAAGAAGACAAACTCATCATTAAATCAAAATAGCATAAAACTTACCAATTTTGCCGTGTGGCAAGGTGCGGAGTCCTGTTGAACAATGCAATTTTGGACGTCTGTGTGCTGATCCCTAATAACGGGCTTCAGGCACTCCTCCAAGATAGCAGTGTAGGTTTCTGCATTCCGTTAATAAACTTAACTCGCCCCACCCCTTTGCTTGTTATGCATCCCCAGACCATCTGACCGGGGGGGGGGGACTTTACAGTCGGTGTTATGCAGTCAGGATGGCATACCTCCGATTTTCGTCTTCTGACATATCGCTTCCCATCCGAGCCATGCAGATTGAATTTCGATTCGTCAGAAAAGATGACGGTGTCCCATTGCTCTTTTGTCCACGAAACATGCATTTTAGCCCAAGAAAGTCGCTTCTTCCTCATTTGTTGGGTCAACAAAGGCTTCTTCTTGGGCCGATAGGCATGCAGACCACATTCCGAAAACCGTCTTTCGACAGTTCGTTTCAATACCAGGTAAAGGTAAACTGCAGCCATTATCAAGCCACTGTAGGATGGAAGCCTCTTCAACAATTCATGCTGAGGGAAATGGACCATAATCTGCCACGCTGGTCCACTGCGGGTTGGCAGATCGACCGTATTTAGCAGTCAGGGGCTTGAACCCCGGTCTACTCAAAGAGCGTGTGCTACTGCACTCCAGCTCCTAACCACTCAGCTGCGGATACCAGATTCCATCTCAAAGTCCAGTTTTAGATCAGGAGCACTAGTGTGGCGATTACGAAGGCATAGCCGTTTCAAATATCGATCTTGGGAAGACATAGTCACTCTCTCTTGCGGCCTGTTCCAGGTCCTCTCTTCACCTCACCGGTTTCACGATTTAATTTCCACACCCGGGATACTGTTGTCTGGTGACAACCTATTTTATCAGCGATAGCACGCGTAGAAAGCCCTTCCTGGGACACAGAGCAACAGCTACACGTGTTTTTCTTGGTGCCATGCTTACACATCCACAAAACAGGATACTGATGAGCGTGTATACCCTTCTAACGCCGTATTTATAGAAATGGCTGATGACCTTGCAATTACTGTTTGATGCAATAGAAGCGTTATCTGACGCAATACCCTTGCTTTGCGGCAAACAAAATTTCTGTAATAAAACAATATCTTATACGTTTCACTACAAATGTTAATTTTTTTAAGGTGATGCAGTTATTTTGTCCGTCACTGTAGAAATCAACCATGCGATTAAATCACAGGACAAACATCATATTGTGGATCAAATTCCCTATCGTAGGTTAGCAGCAACACTTCTAATTTTTCGGGATGAAAATCCTCAACAAAACCTATACTGAGTCAAGAAAATTTAAGGCAGAAAGGCTTCCTTCATCACCACGATTTCAAAAGGCCTGGCTTACTGACAAGTCCGTATGCAGTGGAGCATAAAAATAATGTATATTCGCTCGCTGAATATCCAAAGGAGAAAGTTTCCCTTACTACTACGGCCTTGTGCGTAACACAGTTGATAGAATCGCCATTCTCCCCAAAGCGGGTGGTAAAGATCCGAGTTCGAGTTCCATTAATGACGTGAGGAATTTTTATCGACCTTTTTCACAACGTGGCACAGTTAGTCAGTCTCAGGCGAGGGTAGCATGATTATTTTTTCTCCCTGAAACTCGGGTTTTCCGTCCAGCAAACAGAAAATGGACGGAACCCACTCAATTTACAGACTGTATACACGGAACAATGTGGATTTAGTCGCTGATATTCCTAAAACTGTACTACAACAACCTTATTAATGTTTTGAGGACAGTTATGCATATGACTTTTTTTTTTTTTTTTTTTCAAATACTGAACTTAGTTTAAATTAAGGGTTGAAGTCCACACTCTGATAGGGTTTGAAACTAGACCTCTCCGAATGAAGGACAAGGTCGAAGCTCATATATTGGGTCGGTAATAGCTTGTGCTCTTTGTCTGGACCACATGTTTTTCTGGATGAAAAACCTGAGTTTCTTGGGCAATGACCATACTACGACACTCCCAACACCGATTAACAACATGGCCCAGTTAATTGGTATCGGGAGTGTCGTCCAAAAATTCCTTCCATCTTTGATGGACTTCAAAGACGGATGGCGTGTATTAGTGTTATCAAATGCATTCAGAATAGTTCAACGATCCACATACTAATGATTGTTTCTTTTTTTTTTCGCTTTCAGGATTCTTCAGAGACACGCTGCACAGTTATGATGGACTTTTCTATACACTTGGTTCCCTTTCCATTTCTGGATCGCTTCTATTGATGACTGAACCCCTCCTTAAGAAAATTGGAAAAAGAACACCAAAAGACACAATTCCTTTGGGAGCAGAGATTTAGAAAAAAAAGAGCACTGGGAGGGGATTATTATTTTTAGGATTGCCCTTAATTAAATACCTTAACCCGTATTTTGTGTCTGTAAATTGCGTATGTCCTATGGTTGATTTGCTGGACGAAAAAAACCCAGTTACTGGGGAGAAAAACCTTGCTATCTACGCCTGAGACCAATTAAATCAGCCACGGAGTGAAAAAAGCCCATTAAAGTTCCTCGCGTCATCGACGGGATTCGAACCCAGGCCTTTTCCACCCGGTGTGGGGAGGACAATGACGATACCACTGTGCTACCCACGCAGATGCACTGGGAGGGGACTTTTATTATTATTATTATTTTTTTAGGGTTACCCGTAATTAAATACATTAATCCGTATTTGTGTCTGTAAATTGCGTATGTTCTATAGTTGATTTGCCTGATTTGCTGGACGAAAAAACCCCAGTTAATGGGGAGAAAAACCTTGCTATCTACGCCTGAGACCAACTAACTCAGCCACGGAGTAAACACTGGGAGGGGATGAGTGAGAAATGGAGACTGCCTAACTGAGGCAAATGTAAATGTGCTTCTAACAATAGAAACATATCCAGATAAATTGCAAAGACCGCCCTGGTGTGATCGCATCGCTGGAAGAGAGGATCCGTACTTTCTTGCTGGCCCATCTTGCTTATCGAAATCCTAAGCATCTTTTAGTTCCTGTATTATTACTATTATGAAGAATAATGCCGTGATATCTCTTATTTTGTCACTGATACGTGTCCGATCTATTTAACTCGACATTGAAATTTAAAAAAAAAGAAGAGACAAAGGGAAAAAGTAGAGTTTCGGGTTGTATCAGAGAAAGGTAGGGTGACCAGATGATTATAGGAACGATTGGGACAAAAATGAGTTTTAAAGCCTGGGACAATCATAACCTCGCCATCTTTACGTAATATATGTTCTCAAAATGAAACAAAAATATTTACAAAAGAGAAAGTGTGGTTTAATACACTGCTCGACAAAATTAACAGAACACGTATAAACCGTGGTGTGACTCGTGCAGCTTGCGATGAAGCGGGACAAAATTTGGTATGGTGGTGTACCACCGAATAACGATGAAATGAGGAGACAGCCAGAAACAGACAAGGCACATTTATAGGAGTTCTTCAAAAAAGGTCACATTACAGAAGTCGATACAAGATGCTCGAAAATATGATCACATTACATCAATACGGCGTATGATCCCTCCAACGGCTAAACAGGATGACAGCGGTGAACCATGTTCGATATAAGGGTGTCTGTAAGATTCTGTGGCAACAAATCCCATTCTTCCACCAGCCTTAGCTTACCAAGTTGGTAAACTTACCGAGGAGTTGGCTGTCTTTTGGCAATCCGATGCCCAAGGCAGTGCCACACATGTCCGGTGATCGTGCTGTCCACGGCCGTCGTTGGATATCTTAGGACACACAATGTCCTTCTTACTCTTTGCATTGTATCACTCTACATTAACTAAGCAAAATTAGCAGTCATCACAGTGGTTTGTAGGCTTCCGCCTAATCATGGGAATTGCAAATGGCAAAGCCTTCTTTTTATCATTTTTCCACAATCTCAATGCTCCAACACAGGTTCGGCAAACTTTACGTGGAGCCCATTGTTTATCTTGTTCACCGAGTTCCACTCCAAAATAAGCACAAAACCCTTTTTTAAAATTCTGTAATATCTTGTCTTTGTTTGAGGACTAAATAACTTTCACAAATATAACAAAATAAGTTTGGATTATTATAGCAAATATAACAAAAGAAGTTTGGAAAATGTCTCCACTTGCGTGAAGACATTTTCTCGCTTTTCAGCATAAGTTCGATACGATAGCCTCAAAAATAAACTGAACTCACATCGACAAATACTGCTTCATGAAGCTCTCAAGGTCAAGAAGCAAATTACTGAAGGCAGTATTGCCAGCATGTGAAATTTAGAAATTCTCAGCATTTACTCCGAACTTAATACACTCAATAACACAGCAGATGACACTTAAGTGATTTGTGTGAAAACGGTACGTGATAGAAAAAAAAGGCGCGCGTGCCGAGCAGTCCTGATAGATGATTTTATGTGAACCATCCTTGGAGGCACCTACAATGGATTTATGATAATTAAAGTAAGAGACGTATACTTGCGATTGCAACGTATCTAAATATCTCTGGAAAACAACGTCGACTGAGGTACCTTCGTCTTTATTTTCTTAGTTTTTTGTCACTTTCATTCTTGCTCGGTACTCAAGAACGCTCTGCACTTGACTTAATTTGACTTGTTGTTGTTGTTGTTATTTGGTCTTTAGGAGCATTTGCAACTAAGGCCATATTGCTCCGGGGATATGCGGTGGTCATTTCCTGACCTTTCTGCACCCTCCGTATTTGGTGGTCAGGGGCTCGAACCCCGGTCTGATATTGATGATTAGACTGCAAACCTTTCTGAGCTGTGATATTGAGTTACCAGCAGTGGATTTCTACATATCAACTTGAAATGCGTGGAAAACAGCAGATAATAACGGATAATCCATTTTTTCTTGATTATGCGATTTACATTTATACGAGATAAGCATTTTGCAAAGTACTGTATATTTTATTTTATTTATACATTTCCTTGGCTTATGATTATACCAGATAAATACCAATACCGTATTTAAATTTTAATTTCGGTTGTATGAATATCTTTCTAATAATCTATTTGTTTATTGAGTTAATATATTATATGGCCATATCTAATATAACTTTTCACATAAAGTATGCACTGTCCAAGTCAAAACATTATGGCCACTTTCCTAATAGTGGTACGTCCTCCTTTTGCCCCAGTACTCCCGCCACAGAGCTCGCATGGACTTTAAAAAGCCTCTGAACTCTGCAGGAGGTTTACCCTGTCGGATGATTACACTCCGCAGATTGGTGATAATCCTGGTGGAGGATCCAAATGCTCCATCTGTAATACGCATAATCCCAGAGATATTCTATGGGATACAGATCCAGCGAATTCGGCGAACAAGGTAGAACTTGGAAATCACTTTCGTGTTCGGCGAATCACTCTCGAATAATATAAGCAGCGTTGAAGGACGCATTATCCTCCTGGAACACAATTGTGCCATTCGGGATGACAGTCACCTTGAAGGGATGTACTTGATGAGCTACAACGGTTATATTTGTTTTATTTATTAAACCAGGCGGTCCCAGCCACAATGGATAGTTAGTTTTAAGCATTCAGAGTGCAATATTAGGAGATGTTTTCCTGGTATCTCATGGATACTCCAAGAGATTCCAGGAAAACATCCCCATACTACAACACTGCAGCCACCTCCCTGTTTCTGTTCGACTAGGACATTAGGGTGATTCTTCTCCGCAGTTTACCATCATGGCCTCCATCTATCATCCAAACCCATAGAAGGAAACGTGATTCGTCTGAAAAGGCAGCTTTTTCCAATAATCAGTGGACTGTACAAATATAAACTTTAGGTGTCATTGGCAATAGGTGAATTAGCATATGTACCTTGACAGGCCGTCTACTCTGGTGGCCCATACGGACGAGAGTTTGTTGGTCGTTTCCCGGTTAAATCTCTCAAAAAAAGCTCTTAAAGGCTCGCACAAAGCGCGGTAAATTACCTTCACCACGACCACTGATGAGGCGTAGGGGCTCGCTATTGGCCTCGTGACTGCTGTTCTGTCCACTACCATCTACTCTTTTAACGCTTTAACTACAGCACTCTGCTCATATCCCACAAGATTCGCAGTTTTCTTAATACTGCCATCCTTCAACCAGGAGCCGACAATCGTCCTCATCCCTTTTTCGAAGTCTGTCAGATCACATCCCTTGTCCATGTCGATCAAGTACTTCATATGGACCGCATGCCATGAACCTTCGTTATCACATTTACCGATCTCATCGCGACATCTGTACTACCAGGTGGGAGGGAACAGCTGATTGCTAAAACATGGGAGTGGTCATAGTGTTTTGACTGGACCTATATCTATGAACAACGTGTCTGATTTTCTTGGTGTAATCTTAATTCTCTCGGACAATAAAGAAATTCCAAAAAAAAAGTACTAATAAAGGAAAATTCCCTTCATTTTAATAGCTACAAACTAGCATTACGTATGAAATTATAAGTTTTATACACATATCCTTGTACAGCTAAAAAGGGTATCGAGAAGGTACGGGTATTATACAGTATTCAATACGTACATAAAGAAAATGCTTTTATACAACAACAATAAAATCTGCTTATACAGATAAATAATAATTACTTTCTTGTAGTTACCTTCAATGAAATTTAAAGTTGAGACTGGTGATGCAAAAGAAGGGACGCGTGTTTGCAGAAAACAAACTGGATATAAGGCGGGGTACAAAGCTTTCTTCTTAGAGGAGAAAATTATGAGCGATGGGACGCAACTCATGCATTGCTGTTGAATAATACGAGGCATGTTAGGCTAGTCTATTCGATGTATGAGTAGCTGAGAAATAAAAGAGATGGTCGTTGAGTTCTAGGGTCACAGGAGGAGTGGATACAAAGATGGCCAAAGGACTGTTGAATATTCTGTTTAGCTACTCGTGGTCCAATATTTCATCTAGGGACTTGAAAAGATGCGTTGGTGGAGCGGAGAATCAAATGATAGGCGCATTCATGATGGTAGATAGCAGAGATCAGAAAGTCCCTACGTAATTACATAGGATTTACCTCTTTGCGGCTTTAAAATGATGAGTGAAAGTGAGATTATCATTTCAGATTAGACCTAAAACATTGAGTTACATTGTGATCTGTGACGTTCTTGTCATATTTACATCTGCACGGGTGTGAGGAGTACGATTAAATCATCGTACACCTCACACCGGGTGGAAAAACCTTGAGTTCGAATTCTGTCAATGATGCGAGCAACTTTTGTGAACTTTTTTCAATCCGTGGCTCAGGTAATCAGTCTCAGGTGTGGACAGCAAGGTGCACCTCCTCTCCAGCCCGGGAACTCGAGTTTTTCGTCATGCAAAATAGGAAAATTCATCCTTCTGGCACAGAGCCGTCACGTGGTGACCCAAGGTTTCTTGGGAAATAAACCGATTTTAATAATAAAAAGTTGACCAGAGAACCGTTGCAAATTATGAATATAATACAAATGGGCAGATGACATAGCTGTGGAATGGTCCTAATAAGATAGTTTTTTTTTTTTGCTTTATTTACAGGTGACGAACATTTGGATGTTGTTTCTTATTTCCTTCTTGATAAACGCCATTTTTGAAGGTTTCTCTTGTTAAGTACAGTGGAATGTATTCCAAGGTCGACCTAGTAGATAATCTAGCTCACTTGGAGATTCTTTTCTTTGTCAACGGGCCTCAGAACAGAATAACCAGGTGCAAACTACTCTGGTTGGAAAGGACTTACTTTTATTAAGGGACTCCATTGTCAGGGAACCCGAAAATATTTTTTTTTGCAATAAGGATAGGTGGACTAGAACGAGGGTATGTCTGCCAGGAGCAACTATTAATGATGTCACCAACAGATTGTCAGATTTTAAGGGGGGGGGGGGGAAGAGAATATTATTATTCATGTGGAGACTAATGACATTAAGCATACACATTCTGACGATTTGTTAGACAAATATGGAACCATGCTGAAGAAATGTCGCGAGTTAGGTCACAATGTCTGTGTGTCTGCAGTTCTGCCCAGCCCAGCACGATAGGAGGGATTATATGCTGAAAGCCTTGTGGATTAACTCAAGACTTGAAGGACTCTGCAAAGCTTTCGGGGGAAATTTCTATCAGCTTGGACCGAAATTGTAGGTAGAAGGAATCTGTTTTGTAGAGATGGGATATATTTAAACAAAGGTGGTGCAAGAGTTTTTGCCAGTATATTGAGGATACCTTAAAGGTTTAGGGAAACTGCTAGTTTGAAGGGACAAGTGTAATTTAGATGCGCGTTTATCTGATAATATTGGTCAAATTAACGCTTGCAAATACCTCAAGAGTTCTTGTTTGTTACAGCAACAGAACATTTTAGCAAGACGTTCTGAGGGCAGAAACGTTTCAAATGAGCGGGCAGCTAATACAAGGGAAGCGAGCTTAAATAACTTTAAGGGCGTACCAGGGTGGTTAACTGTACAAGAAAACTAAGTCTTAATTGTTTGTACAGTAATGTCAGAAGTGTCGTCAATAAAATGAATGAATTGGAACTGTTGGTTAGGACAAGAAACGCTGACATAATAGGGCTTACGGAAACGTGGTCCCACCCGAAGATAGGGGATGACGAGTTTCAGTACGTTATGTATTTAAGGACTGGGAAGATAGAAGTGGCGAAGGAGTCATGCTTCTTATCAAAAGTAGCCTGAGCGCGACGAAAGCTTTCCCGGATTCAGACGTTTTGCATGCTTCTATAGAATCTGTATGGTGTGAAATAGTTGGAAGCGAAGGTATAATGAGAGTGGGAGTAATCTACAGGGCAGGTGATTGTGAAGATTATGATGAGAGCCCCTAATTACAAATAGAATGGGCAAGTAAGCGTGAATGTCTTATTATGGGTGATTTCAATTTCCCTCTAATCGATTGGAGAAATGGGAAGGAAACTCCACATTGGGGAACAATTTTTAAATCAACTAGATGACTGTTATTTGCATAAACATGTCAGGGAAAGTACTAGGGAAAACAATACTCTAGACCTCATCATCACCCATGAACCTTATGATATAATAGGGCTGACAGTAGAGGAACCAGTAGCAGGAAATTATCACGGAGTTCTATGGTGGACGATGAAGAGAGAGAGGGGTAGCAGTAGTTAAAGACAAAGGAATGGGTTATAATTTCAGGAAAGTAAATTACGACGGCTTAAGGTGCTACATGGCCTCTATTAACTGGGTAGATACCTCATAGATAACGAATCAATTGAACTATGGTATACCTTTAAACCATTAATCACAGATGCCTTGAATGCGTATATACCATTAAAAATATACTCCACGAGGAGGATTCCAAGTTGGATGAATAATGAAGTTGCCACATTACTTGAGCACGAAAAGGTGACATGAAAAGGTTACAGAGCAATAAAAAGTACTGAAGCCTATAACAGCTACAAGGTGATGTGTAATAGAGCCACAGAAAAGGTTCGACAGGGAAAGGCAGTTTATGAGAAATCACTAGCAAACAGAGCAAAGAGGGGGGATAAAAAATACTTCACATATAAAAATGCCAAGAAGAGCAGGACAAACCAGATCGGACCTTTACGTAAGGGAAAGGGGATAGTATTAGATACCCCAGCTGAAGTTGCAGATAAACTCATCAGTTATTTTTCAACGATATTTACAGAAGAAAAACCCTTCATGTCATTGGGAAATTATGGGACTGAAGTTGAAAAAAAATGTAATTAATGATGTTGAAATTTCACAAGTTTATTTAATGAAAAAACTTTTGCGCCTACAGGCCAGTAAGTCTAATGGGGTTGACGGCACATACCCTATAATCTTAAGGAAGGCAGCAAGTGAGTGCATTGAACCATTGAGGCTAATAATGCGAGAATTCACTGGACTCGCCAATGATTCCGTTGGATTGGAAAAGTGCCAATGTGTCTCTAATACATAAGAGCGGTTCTAGAGTGAAGTGGGAAATTACCGACCGTTTAGTCTAACTTCAGTAGTAGGAAAAATCATTGAGACACTGATCACGGGTGGAATTCAAGATCATTTAGATACAAATGGAATTCTGAAGGATACTCAGCATGGTTTTATAATCTCGTTAGCTATTTTCACGGGGTCACTCAACAGTTGGACTTTGGGAATAATACGACATTGTTTATTTGGATGTCAGCAAAGCATTTGACTCAGTCCCACATGAGCGGTTACTTTGTTAGCTGGAACAGGTTGGAATCACAGAGAAAGCCCTTAGATGGATAGCTGGATGGGTTCAGGGCAGGAGGCAGAGGATTGTGATAAATGGTTATTCGTCAGCTTGGGTTGATGTAAGAAGTGGGGTTCCCCAAGGATCACTATTAGGACCACTGCTGTTTTTGATTTTCATAAATGACATCGATGAAGAAATAGAGGGCGTGATGTCTAAATTTGCAGATGATGTAAAGATTGGTAGAGTAGTTAATGATCGCCGCCAAGCAGAGCTTTTTCAGAGAGACCTAGATAAACTTCAGGAATGGTCAGAAAAATGGCAGCTATGCTTTAATCCAACAAAGTGTAAGGTATTACACCTGGGGAACAGTAAGCCCAGAATAACTTATGCACTTAGCGGAGTTTAACTAAAGCCGGTAGTGGACGAAAGGGACCTGGGTGTTACAATACGGTCAGACATTAAGTTCTCTGAGCCCTGTAGACTGGTTGCAAGGAAGGCCCATGGTGTCCTATCGATGATTTATCGAACAAAAATAGCTAGTAGAGATAGGGACGCCATAATCCCATTGTATAAGGCATTCCCATTATATAAGTATATGTTAGACCACACGTGGAATACTGTGTTCAGGTATGGAGACCGCACCTAAAGAAAGACATTGTGCTTCTTGAAAGGGTCCCGAGATAGGTAAATCGGCAAAAGGGCGTCCATATGAGCAAAGACTTCGAATATGTGGGTTGCAGAGCTTCGAAACTAGACACCTTAGAGGAGATTTGATTGAGGTGTTTAAGGCTCTGAGAGGCATCAGTAAAATGAATGAGGACAAAATTTTCAAGATTATAAATGATGCTAGAACTAGGGGACATAAATTCAAGTTACGGGGGGAAATGTTTAGATTGGACTGCAGGAAGTTTTATTTTAGCAAGCGAGTTATAAATTACTGGAAAACTTTACCTAGATGGGTGGTAGAGGCGGACAGTTTGGGGTAATTCAAAGGTCAGCTAGATAGTTACCTACGGGAGGAGGGAAACGCTTAGGTTGTCCTTTTCTCTTATTTATTAATTATTATTATTTTATTATTTAATTTTATTTTATTTATTTGTTTGTTATTTTATTATTATTATTATTATTATTATTTAATTTAATGACTAATTTTACAGCTGAAAGCTTGAAGTACTGTTTGCTAAGAATCTATTAAGATTCTTAGCAAAGCTTATTATCTTAGTACTCACCTGTAGATCCGTATTGGTTAGAGTTTAATTTACATAAAGCAAAATAAAGAGAGTAAAAGTAAAAATTTCGATTATAGTAATAGATTAATTAATTTAAAAACATCTCTAGGAAGAGGGACTGCACCACCATTTTCCTGGTTGTCATTTATAAAATTATGAAGAAGATTCGCGTGTTGAAAAGCCAAGAGCTGGACGAGAAGCTTTCGATGTCTTCGTCATTAGTTGGTGAATTACATGAGTTGTAAGTGTCGATTTATAGTATCGTGGTACCCAGGATGCATCACGCTAAACACGTGGAAATTTGATTCGTGTGAACTGCCATATTGGTGATAGATTCGTGGATAATTTATCGTTTAAAATTTCGTACGATGCATTTTGGAGGAACCATTCTACAACTAGATCTTCATACTGGAATACCTTATAATTCGATTTAAGTTTAATTGCTGTAATTGCGTTATCTATTAATGGATCATGATTAAAAGAGTGTACGTGCTGACTGAGTTCAGTTCCTGGTTGGTGATTTGAAACTATTATAATGATAGTATACGTAGAAAGTAATGGCAACCTGTTTAAACGCTCCTAAATGGTAATCGCATGCTGCTTAAGAATGGATTTGGGAATAATACGACATTGTTTATTTGGATGTCAGCAAAGCATTTGACTCAGTCCCACATGAGCGGTTACTTTGTTAGCTGGAACAGGTTGGAATCACAGAGAAAGCCCTTAGATGGATAGCTGGATGGGTTCAGGGCAGGAGGCAGAGGAAATTTTAAAGGAATGAGCGAATTGTTTCATCGGATGGAGAAATTTATAAATATTATTATTGTTAAACGTGTAAAAATATTTTTAAAGTCTTGCAAGACCTTTGCATTAGCTATAAAGATGAAGGCTTCAGTTGCTATAATCACTGATATTTCACACGAAGTAACACTAGCATGGGCTCGATTCCAGTTGGTAGTTGAAGAGCAATGCTTGTCTAAGAACATGCCCAAATGGACAGAAAAATCCTCTTATTTACTGTATTTCTATAACTAACAACGTACAGGTAGTAGTTATCCATTTAAAATGAAACTCGTTGAAATGTTAGAAGGTCTATCTATCTTTTGGACAGTGCCATATTGATATGCATGTTTTCCTTTTAACTTTCCCCACGAAGAATAATCCAGAAATGACAAAGCCGGAATGGGAGGTGGTAGAAAATCCTTGTGGGGCGCAAAATGCGCTGACCAAAAAATTCTACATAGTAGAATTACCGCGTGGCAGGTGGCGCCATCTTGTTGGAACCAGCAATATCTTTCATCATCTTGGAATAAAAAATTGTGTGACAATTTCCTTATATCCTTTGCATTTATTGTTCCTTTCGAAAACATTGGTCTCAAGAATACGCTTTCGACACATGTGACACCACGATCCAATTTTAAATGGGTACAAGGGGTCTTCAAAAACGTAGCGTTGATTCACAGAATTCCATATGCGATTATTTTTATAGTTTTTATAGTTACACGAAAGAATTTGTATTTTATTTTTTGTGAAATACAACACATGTATATATTTATTATACTTGAAAAATATGACACTCAAAGATCGTACTGGACCTTTAAATCAGATGAATATAAATACAAATTGTTGCCCAAAGCTTGAACAGTGCACCACAAAGTTTTCATTTGGCTAGCGTGTTGTTGACCAGAATGAATTGCATGCAAAAGTAGCTGGATCAGCATCATGCGGAGGTTGTAGTTGTATTAGTAGAGTTTAAGGAGAATCAGCGGCTAAGGCCATATTGCTCCGTGTATATTGTCTGTAAACTGAGTGTGTTCTAAGGTCGATTTTCTACTTGCTGGATCAAAAACCCGAGTTTTCGGGATAAAAAAAACCGTACTACACTCGCCGTCTGAGTGGTGGCATCTACTGAGAATAAGTAACACTAGTCTTCTCTATTGGAGAAGAGTTAATTACTGGGGAAGAGTTCTTGGCAGCAAGACATGCCTCGTGTTAAGCAACTACCGCCACCTGTCTGGATAGTGGGCACCGTGCACGACGGATCCGTGGACTCGTGTTGCTTGGCCCACACACGAAGGCATTCGTCGGCGTATTGCACCAGGGAGATTAGAAGTCAGGGTAATCCCCAAAAGAGATATATCAACTTGCCTAGAAATCGGAGTCTCACCAAACATGAGCATAGGAGCAGAAGAATTGTTTTTGCGAGACATAAGACAAGACTGAGTTTTAGAAGGATTGAAATCAACTAAGTTGTCTTTGCCCCAATAGAGAAATACCTGGAGTTGGCATTTAAGGGACTGGTAGCAGATTTTCGAGAAATTGAAGCTGATTGAGCAGGACAAGGTTTTTCAATATGGAAAGTGGAATGCAATGTGCTATCATCGGCAAAACTATGGAGTGGATTCCCCGTCAATAGAAGAAGGTCATTAATATACAAGAGGAAAAGAGTGGGGGAAAGAACAGAACCGTGTGGGACACTGGCATTAGTGGAGAAGTTAGAACACAGAGAGCCATCTACCATCGGGATAAAAAAAACCGTACTACACTGAGCGATCAGAGAGAAAACTAGATAACCAATTACTAAAAACAGTTGGCAAACCAAAAGATGGAAGCTTGATTAGAAGACTTTTATGCCAAACACGGTCGAATGCCTTTGAGATGGCAAGAGCAACTGCTTGTATTTCACCAAACTTTTCCATTGAATTTGTCCATAAATGAGTAACATAAGCCAGAATATCACCAGTGGATCGACACTGACGGAATCCATACTGGCGATCGTTGATCAGGCGGAAGGTTTCTAGGTAGTTTAAGAGTTGGCGGTTAATTGATTTCTCCATTACTTTAGAAAGAGTAGAAGTAATTGCAATGGGATGATAATTGGATGGGAGGGATTTGTCACCCTTTTTAGGAACTGGCTGGATATGAGCAAATTTCCAAGCAGAAGGAAAAATACCTTTCGAATAAGAAAGTGAAAAAAGGCAGCAAAGAATAGGAGTAAGTTCAGGAGCACAGGTTTTGAGAACGAGTTGAGAAATACCATCGGGACCTGGAGCTTTCTTAGCATCAAGATTCGTCGAAATCCTTCTGAAATCCTTTTGACGGAAGACCACAGGAGGAATTGAATGGAGCGTGTTGGGATGGTGGGAGGTGTTTTACCAAGATCATTAATACATGAGTTGGAAGAAAAATGGGATGCTAGCAGGTCAGTTTTATCCTTGGCTGAAGTGACAACAGAACCATTTAGTTTGGACAGAGGTGAAAGCAGAAGTGGGCAAAAGTTGCGGCCAATAGCTTTGGCAATAGACCAGAATTCTCGATCACCATTAGGGCAAGAAGCAAGTTTCCTACGCTTAGCCTGTTCAAACTCTAGTTTGGATTGATTAATAACTGCTTTACAATTGTTGCGAGCTTTGGTGTAGGCAGAAAATGAAACTGAAGCATTAGAAACAAGCCAATTACGAGAAGAGACAATCACCAAGTTGTGGGCTGAGGTACCTAAAGGACCTCTCACTTCGACTGTGTACTTAGAAGTGTTGTTCGTGAGAAAAAGATCAAGATATTATTTGCCGAATGAAGGGTTTGGAACTCCCCACATGTTTTTATTGGGTTTAACTTCGGTATCAAGTGGGGGTCCATTCCTTCGGATTCTGTCAGAGCCTTTTCCCACTCGTCTTCCATTCTGGATATCATGATCTCGTCTCTTTCCATTTTGAATTTCTTCTTACTCTTCTCCTCGGGTTCAGTGCTGTATATATCTTTGTTCTTTTGTAGTTTATGGATCACATCCTGCTTGATTTTTTCCAAGATTTCAGGAGCTATCACGTACTGTATGACTATGGTTCTTACCTGGTCCGCTATTCTTTGTTTAGTGCCCTGAATATCCGGGAATCGCTTCAACCACTTGGCATGTAGTCTCGACCTTTACATTGTCATTTTGGTGTTTAGCTTGATTATTTCGTTGTTTGCTCGCATTATGAACGTGTTCATTTCGATGCTCCACTTCATGCATTGGCGTTGCGTTTTCTTCCATCCTGAGTGGTCAGTAGCGCAATTGCTCAAGAAGCATTTCCAGTTAGTTGGGCTGGGTGGTCTTGCACTTCCCTTGTGGTAGTTATAGGGTGGACTGCGCTACTTATTCCACCGTGTTGCTTGGGTGTCTATCTCCGACCTTTCGAACCGGCCCCCACTGCCTAAGGCTTGAACGCGAGCGACTTTACCCTGCTCCACACTCGATGCAGTATGCAATATGATTATTATTTCTCTTGGACATCATCCATCTATAGAGGTGGACCTGTTTACCTTAGGTGTACGTCTAGGGTGGTGTGAGTTCTTGGGAGTGACACAGATGGCGCAACTATCTCCTCAGACGTAACTTGAGGAAATTAGATGCGCTGAAGCGACTTTCGCGATGTTTTTATTATTGCTTTATTATAATTATTATTATAAAAAATCTTTATTGGCATAAAATACACCCGTTAACAGCCGCGGTCAAGAGGGTGTAAAGGTCATATACACTGCTGGTCCTTATATAGATATATTTTAATTCAATGCATATTGAGGAATTGATACATACACTGTGCTGCTACTTTATTATGGCGCCTCCGTAGCCAGGTGGGCAGGAGACGCAGTGCGTAGCACACGCTTCTTGATTAGACGGGGGCTCGAGCCCGTGACCACCAAATACGGAGGATGCGGAAAGGTCAGGGAATGACCACCGCATATCCGCGGAGCAATATAGCCTTAGTTGCTAATGCTCCTAAACACCAAATAACAACAACAGCTACTTTATTAGGTACACCCCTGCTATGCACAAAAATGGTTTGTCCCACAACGTTGCAAGTCACATGATCACAGGTGTGGATATAACTGCAGCAGAACAACCTTCCTAGTATCAGGTAAGCGTACAAACCGTAGCAGGAATGGGGAAAAGGAGTGATCTAACGGACTTCGAACGTGGCATGGTAGTAGGTGCAAGACGTACTGGAAAAAGCATCTCTGAAACGGCAGTTCTCCTGAACGTTTCACGTACCACAATTTCAACGATGTATCGAGTATGGTGCAACGAACAGGAAACATCCTCTCAACGGCACTGCTGTGTAACCTTAGTGCGCAGAACAAAATATCGCAACAGACCACTAGTCGCACTTTGTAGCGAATTGGCTACAACAGCCTACGGCCACATCGCGTACCTTTGTTATCAATGAAGAACAACAGAGCACGCCTCCTGTGGGCACAGCAACACCAGCACTGGACTATCGAGGATTGGAGAACAGTTGCTTGGTCTGACGAGTAGAAGTTCCTGGTGCATCATGTTGATGGAAGGCTCAGAATTTGGCGAAAACAACATGAATCCATGGACCCGTCATGTCTGACGACTACTGTGCAAGGTGGCGAGGGCAGTGTTATGGTGTGAGGATTGTTTTCTTGGCACATGTTGGGTCCATTGATACCCATAGATTCACGTCTGAATGCCACATCATGCCTAAACATCGTTGCTGACCAAATTCATGTTGACAGTTTATCCTCAGTGAGATGGTTACTTCCAGCAGGATAATGCGCCGGTCGACAAAACCCTAATCACTGTGGAATTGTTCCAGGAACATGGCAATGACTTTTCTTTGCTGCAGCGCCCCACTCAGTCCCTGGATCTGAATCCTATTGAACATCTTTGGGATGATCTGGAAAGGGCTGTTCGCTGCAGGCCTGCAACTCCGACAAATCTCAAGGAACTGCGTGACACACTCAAGTCTGCATGGTACTCCATTCCTGCAAAACGTTTTCAGTGTTTTGTTCACTCCATGCTTAGACGAATCCAGGCTGTTTTGAAGGCTAAAGGAAGTTCAACACGCTACTAGGTAGGTGTACCTAATAAAGAGGCAACACAGTGTATATAGGTACATAATAGATACATATCGATTAATAAGACAGGTCACTTTGAATTTGTTTACAGTATGGCATATCCGTAGAGATCTGCTCGAACTTGCAGAAACCTTGCTAGGTGGTGATAGTTAACATTCCCTGGAGGTCGATGTTCCGATGCACGTCTTCTAGGATTTGCTTCCTATTTATCTTTCATCAGTTAGCTTATTGAATTAATAATTTGTAGATTTTCGAAATATTCGAGGGTATTTTCTGGTTAAATGTCTCTGGGAAAGTGGAGGTTGGAAGGTTTTGACCTGTTACTTTGTTTATGTCTACGTCTTGGGTGGATGCTTGAGACTACAATTAAAGCCATCATGGAAAAATCCATCCTATTAATAGTTTTTCAAGCGTGATTAGTTTTTTGATAAGTTTACGTATGTTGTGAAATCCAAATCAGTAAAATTTTTCATATATATGAAACAACTGGTGAATTTTTTAAAACGTCCTTTTCATATACTTTACACTGAAAGGACAGAATTCGTAGGATACCTGGTTCCTGGGCAACGCGACGCTTCCACCCCTCTCCCCAGTGGACGAACCCACCACTTGGCAGGTATATAGATAAATTGCATTCACGTAGACGGTAATTCGATGTAAGCATGGATAAACCGACTTTGAAAGAAGGATAATAGTGAGTGCTCGACGCATGGGTGACTCAATCGAGGAGGTGGTGCAGAAATTGCACTATCCCCGTTCGACAGTGTCAAGAGTGTATCGCGAATACGCCATTTCCGGAATAACACCTCATCGTGGACAGCGCTGTGGGCGGAGAAAGGTGTGGATGATCGTGGCTGTTGACGACTGTCTCGCATTGTTTCAGCCAACCAGAGAGAGACAGTGGCCCAAATCACCGCCGACTTCAATGAGGGAGGTGCCAGAAACGTCTCCATCAAGACCATCAGGGGATCATTTGCCACAGTAGGTTATGGGAGTCGCCCACCCAGCAGAGTTCCATTGCTAACACCACGACAGAGGACTCTACGTCTCAACTGGAAGAAAGAACATTGGCACCACCAGACCCTGGATGATTGGCGAAGGGTCTCCTGGTCCGATGAGTCTGGTTGCCCGTTATTTCAAGCTAACGGGAGAGTGCGTATCTAGCGGAACCGCACGAAGCTATGCACCTGTCAAGTCTGTGAAGTAGCACAGCGGTATCGCCACCGTGCTCCCCCACATTGGGTGGAAAAGGCCCGGATTCGAATCCCGTCGATAACGCTAGGAACTTTAGTGGGTTTTTTCACTCCGTGGTTGATTTAGTCGGTCTCAGGCGTAGATAGCAAGGTTTTTTCCTCCATAAACTGGGGTTTTTTCGTCCAGCAAACAGGCAAATCGATCAGAGAACACACGTAATTTACAGACAAAATAAATATGGGTAGAGATAATCACTTACAGGGGACCCTAATATCATTATTTCTTTGTTTTCTATGCATCTGTCATGTCAACAAGGAACTGTTCAGGGAAGTGGACGATCGGTAATGGTCGGGGGCGTGTTCAACTGGCACATATTGGGAAGGGCCTCTGGTACGTCTATACGTATCTCTTAAGGGTCCAGGTTACGTGTCCATCCTTGCAGACCATCTGTATCCCTTCAAGATCATCGTGCACCCACAAGGCAATTAACTCTTCCAGCAGGAAGAGTTAATTGCCCTGTGGGTGATCCGCTGATTTTTCCACCATCGAATGGCCTCCCCGTTCCCCAGACATGAACCCTGTGGAGTATCTTTGAAATGCTTTGGAAAGGTCCGTTCTAGCTTTGGATCCTCCACCCAGGAATGCGATGGAATTATGGACAGCGGTGCAGCAAGCCTGGATGGAAATACCTATGGAATGCTTTCGTGAACTGGTGCACTCAATGCCTGGCCATGGGACTGGCCTGATCTGGGCGAAAGGTGGGCCTACCCGTTACTAGGCAGGTATTCCATGAATTCTGTCCACTCAGTGTATTTGGATTTTAGCCCATTTTTTATATATGTCCTAGACGTTTAATACTTTGTTCGTTATATCTTCTAAAGACTAAATACTCATAATTGAAAGTTAAAAATCCTTGTAATGAAAATAACAGCTCATCCTTAATTAAGATCACTTGAGACTGAAAGACAGATTGTCTATCCACTGTCCACTGGAACTTTGTCTTTTTGTTCAGAAAATGATGATGTGCAGGATGCAACAGCTGAACTACTCAAAATCTGTACCATTAAGACCATGAAGATATGAAAAGAAGGAAGGGAAATAGTATATATGCCCAATAACTAACTAAATAATTAAATACTTGCAAATGAAGATGATAACTTCTAGGTAAATCACTATGTGTAAACTTTTGGAAAATTGGGACATTTATACCTCCCGAAAAGAAACTTTACGGACACTGGAACAAAATCTTGAAACTCGGGGGGAAAATTCCCAGAGAACGGGTACGTGTCGAGAAATTAGCTGGGTTCTTTTACTTTTTTAACTAACATCTCTTTCTCTTTAGATCCTTCTGTAGTAGCTCACCATTTTTGTAGGTTATTTTGTATGAAATAAGCAATATTAATTCCACAAATTTAATCCATGCTAGTAAACGAAATAACTCGAATCCATTTTGCTTCTTTACCACTTCTAGTTCGTTCACTTTAGAAGGCTTTTCAAGAAACCATACCATGATGAGCGCGAAGTTGTCTTTATGGATGCTTCACAAAACTTTCCCATTACCATTGCTAGAAACATTTTGTAATAAGAAATTAAACGCGAATGTCCGCTTTTTCTTGTATAATTGGACAGTGTTTTTCAATAATAGTGGACTAGAATTATCCCATGCGGAAACACTTCTTTTGAACCATCTGGATGATTGGTGCAGAAGATTTGTTCAGTGAGACCTACCTTTTAATACAATGATTAGGTATTGATGCCTGTCATTGAAGTTAACGTGGTTGATTAACCTTCTCAAAGGGTTTCAGGATGCCACATTTGATGGGGTTGGGGCTGAAGTTCTTTGGTCTCTTGGGATACTTATATTAAGTATAGGGCGCACAGAATATGACTTCGAAATTACTAGAATTATCCCATGCGGAAACACTTCTTTTGAACCATCTGGATGATTGGTGCAGAAGATTTGTTCTGTGAGACCTACCTTTTAATACAATGATTAGGTATTGATGCCTGTCATTGAAGTTAACGTGGTTGATTAACCTTCTCAAAGGGTTTCAGGATGCCACATTTGATGGGGTTGGGCCTGAAGTTCTTTGGTCTCTTGGGATACTTATATTAAGTATAGGGCGCACAGAATATGACTTCGAAATTTCTGGGGGATCATTGGTATTAAGGATTTCACGGAAAATATGGCAAAGATATCAATTATATAAATACAACATGGTTGCAGAACGAAGAGCCTATATCCATTTGGAACTACTATGTACTTTAGAAATAGCTTCTTTATAATAAATTGGTCTCTGGAGATGGTGAACCCTGGGAATCTTAGCTTTCACGCGCCCTACAGCAGGAAAGATGGGCTGAATGAGCAGCGCATTCTGCTACTGGAAGACCAATCTTCTGTATTCCATTCGATTGATCTCTAATACAATTACCCAAATAAAAGAAAAATTATCATCTTGTGAGATTGATAATCTATTATTTTAATATAGGTAGTGACAATTTTTAAATATCCCTACGATATCATCATCATCATGCGTTCCTTCAGGCTTTACGACTAGTTGATAGCACTGATGACTCTTTTCCACATCTCTCTGTTGAGTGGCAGCTTCTTCAAGTCCTGGTATGATCTTGTTGTGCGCAACAAGACGATGTGTTCAATGTTTTTCTCCCCCTGATACGAACAATAATTGATACACTGTATTTCTCTATGCATTCTTGAATTTCTTTAGGCAAATTAACGACAGTCCTCCGACAATGAGAATGACACTAAGTGAATAGAAAAGGCCATTGTAGCTCTGTAAGGTATCCCGGAAGTAACCTGAAAAAAAATTTAAAAGAATTGAACGATAGAAAATGTTTGCACAAGTAACATTAAAATCTACACTGAATTTTCTAATACACAAAAGGACTCTTATTATTCCTTATAACTGTTAGTACCTTTAAATGTGGTCTTTGGTGAACATCCATCATAAATGTAAATCATTCTGTATGGCTTATAATTTGTAATGTGGTATGTGTCGGTTAAAATACTGGGCAGTTCGTCATCCGAATCCGGATAATTTAACACACGAAGGTGTTTGTGTTATCAAGATATTCAAATAGCTACCCAGACCGTTACTTTGATTTACAAGTTGTGATAATTTAAGTGTTTAAGCTCCATAGTGAAGGAGGAAGAGGACGGCTTAAAAACTAGCTAGGCTCGAGGGAGGGATGTGGAATTTAAGGACAGGAGAAAAGAGTAGTACGCTTTCTCTCTCAGAAGAGGGAGCCAGAGAATGAAGAAGAATGATTAATAGCAGGTCAACTGACCCACGATCGAGAAGAAAGGCACCGTCGCAAGCAAAACAGTATAATGATCTTCCATGGATGATGATGATCTCACCACGTATAGCAGGGGCTGCAAAATTTTCTATTTTGGAATCAGGGTATCCTACGGTTATCCAGATTTGAATAATGCTATGGGAAAGCATGTCTACCAAGGAGTTTAGCGTCAAAGCATTCAGGACCGATGCTTGTTGGAGTTCTCTATAAATCTTGAAGACAATGAGCCCGCTATTTGAGTTCTTTGTTTCCTTTTACTGTGGCAGTAAGTGCGGGTTCATAATATATTGATGCAAAGATTGAAGATTGAACATTTATGATAGCTGAAGCAAGATTTCTGAGTTCTGACTTAAATAATCCTTTAAAAAAATAAATAAAATAAAAACTCCAGCGCTCAGTATCAGTCAACCACTATTAACACGGACCGCTAGAAAATTAAACAAAAAATATCAAAAACACTAATATCTATTAAAACAGTCAGCTATTTTCTTTTTTCAAAGACTAATCTACAATATTCTTGAAAGCTTAAATAATATTCCTTGGATTGAACATATAAATATTCAAAACCTGTATCAAAATTGGAAAATTTATCCCTTAATATATATCTCTATTCTTCGTATAGCGAACACTCATATAAAGGATGCTCCCAAATCTCTACCATTTTACATTCACAATATGGTTGGGACTCTAAACCAAACTAATATTACTTTTATCTTAGAGAACCATGACCAGTTAATATAAAAGAGGTCTCAATATTAAGATAAAACCACTTAGTCAACTTGATTTCATAATTAAAATTAACTAGTGGAATGAACAAACGAGTCACAGCACCAGTTTCAATAGTATTCCACCTTTGCTGCCAAATATCAATTAATTTCATAAGAATATTTCTTTATTCTTTCTTAATGTCTATATTGAGATTTCTTTCTTAATATCTATATTGAGATAACCTGAGAAAGCCTACAACAAATTACCAAATCATTTATAGCATCCTCCGCAGAACAATTTTTCTTGAAACTGTACTGGTAAGGAAGAGTTACATTAGCAGTGTTAAACAAAAACTCCAATCTTAATAACAATAATCTTTCAAATATCTGGCCCAAGTTAGCCAACAGAGAAATAGGCCTGTAAACTCTTGGATCAGTTAATTCCATCCCTGGTTTATGAATTAATTTTAATAGGGCAATCTTCCAGAAACCTGGAAAGACTCCCTCCACATAACACTTATTATACATTTTTAGAATGATTTCAGGGAAAAGTTCAACAGCTTTAACTATATTGCTGTTTTCCACCATATCTAAAACCGGTGTTTTGCTACAATTTAACTTAGAAGTTATCAATTTCAACTCAACAATATCAAATAAAGTTATACTGCAGGCTCAGCGTGGATTTGTCAAGGGGCGAACTTTTCTGACTAACCTGATTGATACAATGATGCAATAATAAAGGAACTAGACGAAAAAAATAAATTTTAGTATCATGTATTTGGATTTCAGTGCTTTTCATATCTTGCGCATAAAAGACTGCTGTATAAATATGAACAGTGTGGCATTAAGGGCAAATTACTGCTTTGGATAAATAGATGGTTGAGTGGGAAAAGATAGAGAGTGGTTATTAATGGACAAATATTATTAGGGAAATTCCCCAGGATTCTGTGCAGCGCCCATTGTCATTTTCTATATTTATTAATGGTATTGTAAAAGGTATATCGGGATTAATATTTAAATTTTCAAATGTATAAAGATAGGCAGATCGGCTGAGAAATGGTAGCTGAAGTTTAACATTAACAAATGTCAGGTATTTATATTAGGTGCAGTAATTCAAGATTAATGTACCAATGTGGTACTCAGGGTAGTGGAAAATAAAAAGACCTGGGGGTAATTGTGCAGCCAGATATAAATATCTCTGACAGCACAGACTGCCAGGAAGATCATGGGATATGTTCTCATATATACAGGCATTTTGGTACCAGGAATGGGGGGGGGGCATTGTCCCATTTTATAAGGCTACACAAACGATGGGACATAAATTCAAATTGTGGAAGGATGGTTGCAGGATAGATGTGCGGGAGTTTGCCATTAGCCAACCAATGGTTTATTATTGACAAGCACTTCCATGTGTTTGGGAAATAGTTTCAATAAATAGCTTCAAAGAAGAACAAGAAAAACTATTGGTAGGGATGCACAGGTATGAAGTGTGAAGTTTTTTTTTTTTTTAGCCTGATGTTTTGTGAGCTTTCTCTCTTGCATCTTTTGTCTCACAGTGTACAAGGACACCGAGGACGCCTATACGAGCCAAGCTAATATCCGCTGCATAGTCCATGTGAATATTGCTGTTGCGGTTCCTATCTTTCTGGGGGTTGGTTGACTGTGCTCTGTCGCTGCTGTTTTACCAAATGAGAGACACATAGCTCACCACGTGCGTCGACCACACATGGTCGACGCACGTGGTGAGCTATGTGTGTCTGACGTGTTTCACGTTTGACCCTTGTCTGGTTTTTCGATCGCAGTAAACCAAGTCACGATAGACGTGTGACCCCATACGAGAACGCTTAACCATTTTGGATGATATCGAGATACTGGCATCTGATCGTCTTGCCCCCACAATCATTTTACGTTCGGGGCTAGATATATCTCGATGCAGACCCATTTTTCCTCGCAGACAAAAACTGATCGCCACGTGTGTGAACTGCAATCTTATATCAACATTTCCCGAATTTGTCCCTACCAGCATCACAATCTGTTCGTTCTTACACAAGGAATTGTTGTTAAAGCAAAACTAACTCAGTGTATATTGGGTACAAGGAAGGACAAAGAGATTGGTGAGGAGAACAAAGGCTGTGCTTTCACCAAAAGAGGGTTCAGTTCTGCATATTTTGGCATCTGGAGATATGACACTTGAGAAGTGATCTGACTGGGGTTTTAAGGCTGTGAATGGATTAAGTAAGCTCAATGCTGATGGCATTCTTCCTGTTGCTGAGACGACACACATGAGGGGTGGGGGCACAAATTCAAATTGAGGAAGGATGGTTGCAGAACAGATGAGCAAACATTTGCCTTTAGCCAGTGGGTGGTCGATTGTGGGAACAATTGACAATAATTTTAAGCAATAACTAGATAAATTCTTAGAGGGGTAGACAGGTGATATGGGGAAGTTTTTTGGATTTTTTTTTTTGCCAATGCTTTGTTATGTATTATCTTGCTTGATTTGTTATATATTTTGCTTAATATTAATCACAAAAAATACGATGCAAAATTAAAGAAGAGCAAGTGTTGAAAACTTACCAATAATAACTGGTATAAGAATACTAAAACACCCAATAATAAATCTTGACAAACCAGTTGATAATGCGAAGATTTCCCGTCCCAGATGCTCTTCAAATAAAACTAGGTAGAATGGTTGAAGACATGAACATAATCCTATAACAGCGGAGATTATCATCAATACAATATAACCTCGAGCTGAAGGAATGCAAGCCATGTTCACACCCATCGCTAACATGAGAATTATAACGAGAATTTGCTTTGTTATAAATCCCTTATTGGTCACCCATCCACCAACGATCTGGAAGATTATACTTGTCACAGCACTACAAATTACAATATAAACACTGTAATTTTCACTGACTCCCTTGTCAAAGGCAAAATCTATTATAACGGTGTGAAAAGCAATTACAGAAATTGTATATACAAGTAATCCAAAGGTGATGACAAGAAATATCGGAGTCAACAACAAAGACGCCATTATTTTTATTGTGGGTAAAGTACCTTTAAGGAATTTAAGACAGTAATTTTCGTCATTGTTAATTGCTTCGAGTTGCGACGTTCTTTCTGGGGAACTCGGCTGTGTTTCTTCAGAGAAAACGTTCATATTTTGAGTAATTTCTGGCGTTCCATATGATTTAGAATCATGACACTGGGCATCTGAAGAAGTTTCTGCTCGATGACCATTATCATAATGATTTTTTGGAGACTTAACAGAAGGCTCTCCCATTACGATTCCAGATATAATAATGTTCATCAGAAGAGCACCTAGAATTATAAACGACCCACGCAATCCATAAAATTCAATCAATCTTTCCGTAATAGCTGGTAAAATTAGACCTCCGAACCCATTTGCCGAGAATACGATCCCAAATACCACAGATTTCGTAGTTTCGAAGTGTTGGCTGATTGTGACAGAAACTGTCGGATACAGCAAACCCATTCCAAGACCTGTGAAAATAAAAATGAAAACAGTATATATGAGGTAAAAATAATACAATACAATTTATTTTTATCGAGATAATTTGTTTACAATAAATGAACTTGTTAAGAGAAGTAAATTTCTTGACAAGAAGTTGTAATTCTTCATTTACAACAGTTTTTGCAATGAAATTTCATTATCTTTTCTGTTATCTAACAGAAAAGATAATGAAACTACAACATATAGTATATTCCGCACTGCAAATAGAGAAAGTAATTTATCTGCATAGCAATTCTAATCTACTGTGTCATTGAGTATTAAGAATTTTCTTATTAAGAATTTTAATTTGGAGCTAGAATAACTTGAGTCTGAAATCTACTCTAGCCAACAAGTTGTTTATTATATTCAGTGTGTGCCTATCTCCAAATCTATTTAGTACCCTAGGGTGAGGCAAAACATTCATGTTTGTGTAATTTAATAGAAGGATGACTATCCATGGTTTGATGAGGAGGTTTAATAACCAAAAATTTTGTTTTTTCAAAGCTGAGTGCTAATTTATTATCATGCAACCAAGTTTGTAAATGTATTACATCCTGCTATAAATATTTGGTCATTTTTGTCAGGTTCTTTCCAATTGTATATAAGATTATATCATCTGCATAAATTTTTAAAAGGAGTTCTTTATTACTTCGAATATGTCATTTATAAAAGACGATGAACATGATTGTCTCTGCATGAATTCCCTGAGGTACTCCTCTCTTTACGTTATATGATTTTCCCTTGTATTTTCTACTTCAACTGTTATTTTTCTTTTGGTTAAATAACTTGCTAAGAGTTGATTGATTCTTCCCCTTATACCTTATTTCTGTAATTTCTCTTGCAATATTGGGATATCAATTAAGTCATATGCTTTGGTGAAATCTATAACTAAAATCATTATGAAGTTATTGTTGTTTAAATGTAAGTTAAAAGAGTCTACTAAACTCTCTAATAATGTTTGTGTACTCTTGCTCTTCTGATATGAGAATAGAGAGTTGTTTAACAGCCCATATTGATGCAAGTATTTGCTTATATGGGAAAAAATATAATTTTGTATTATCTTATTTATAACTGACTGTATTGTTATTGGTCTATAATTGCAAAAGTCATCTGGTGATCCCTTTTTATATATTGGAATTACCTTAAATGAAAGTAGATTTGTAGGATAGCTTCCCGACTCTACAATCCGTGCTATACGCTCCGCCAAGAGAACAGAGAACTGTTCTTTATTTCTCTTTATTTAGGTTACTGTAATAGTACGATTTCTTGTTCTTTAACTGTTCTATAATCTTAAGAATCTCAGTATATTGTGGAGTTAAGATTACACAAGAGTTCACTATCTGAGGAAGACTATCTTGTTGATTAAAGGAATTTTGGCAATAATGAATATAATATCTATTGAGATCTAATACAGCTCTGGCAAACCTATTTGCAGCCTCATATTGTTTTTTTGTACCAGAAATCTGTTCTAATAGTGTTTTAATTTGATTCCCCTTGATAATTTCTTCCTTGTACTTAACAGGTTATTTATAATGTTACATTTGTCCTTCTGAGTTATCTAATTCTATTGGGCAACTGTTTATAGAATCTAATGATGACCTATAAAAAGCACAAATCATGAATGTGTTTTCTGGATCTTCTCCTAATAATTTGACACAGCAGTTTTCACATGAGTTAAGTGGTAAACCTGTACTGCCTTAAAGCATATTCTATGGTATATTATTATTCCTCCACCCCTTCTCAAATCTCTCAACATATAGACCTTGTCATAACCTTATATGTTATAATTAGAAATTTCGTAACTTTTTATGTTAACCTCTGTTAAAACTATACATGAAATAAATTATTTCATTGCATTTATATATTGCAAAGGTTAAACCAATTTTTTCTTAATGACCTGATATAATAATAATAATAATAATAATAATAATAATAATAATAATAATAATACGAAGAAGAAGAATATGGAAAATCAACTGGAACAGATTTATTTGTTATTGTTTGGTGTTCATTTAATTTTGGGACGAGTAAATAAGAGCATTAGTGTATTTCCTCTCTGTCTCTCTGTCTCTAAATTATGCCTATTCTATGTGTGTGTGCGTGTTTCCTAGATGAAAAGCTAAAGTTAATAGAGTGTCGCGGAGAAAGAAAAAGACCTAGAGGTAATTATGCAGTCACAAGTGAAATTCTCTGAAAAGCAAAGACGTGCTACCAGCACGATTCCTGGGGTTTTGTCAATGATATACAGAAACTTTGCTAGCAGCGATAAGGAGGTCATTATTCCTGTGTGTAAGGCCATGGTTAAGTGAACCTTGAGTATTATAAAGAGGTCTGGAGGCCTCAATTAGGAAGGATGTTGAACAGCTGGAACGGGTGAAGAGAAGGGCAAGCATACTGGTGAAGGGAACAAAAGAGTTGTTGTAGTAGGGTTTTAGGAGCATCAGCAACTATGGTCATATTGCTCCATGTATGCTATCTCTAAATTGATCATGTTCTGTGGTGGATTTTCTGTTTTTCTGGACGAAAAACTCAAGTTTCCATAATAATAATATGGAAAATCAGCTGGAACCATGCTAGATTCGCCTAAGACAGACCAATTCGTTGTGAAAAAGGCCCATAAAAATTCCTCTCGTCATCCACGGGACTCGAACTCAGTTCTTTTCAGCCTAGTGTGGAGAGGAAGGCGATTCTGCCGTGTGCTGACCACGAGAGCAGACCCTATTAAAAGTAATAAACAAGAATAAGCAGAAACACGCTTTGCAAAATGTTTATTCACATTATCTGTACGTTTTGCTTATTATAATATATATTTCTAAAGAAACTTGCTTGTTATAATCTGCTAACCTACCTTCCATTGTTAACTCCTCTCTCATTACAAAATAAAGAGTATTTATGAACGCATTATTTTTTATTGTTTTAATGTTTTTACAATTACATGTTTACACAATGTATTCTATTCAAAAGTTACGTGATTACATGTTTACAGAAGACAGCTAAGTTTTTTACATAAGAATCTATTCAGCAGCTAACCCAATGATTCATTTCCTGAATCATTGTGTTGGCTGACGAATCGGTTCTGAAAGTAAGATCCACATAAGTGTGGTGCGTTATTGTTTTTTTTAACCTTTTGTTTTTCTGACATTATTCGTTTGCTAATTATGAATCAGTTATATGGACCTCGGGAGCACCTGAAAAGATTTAGATGGGCCCGATGACAATGGCTGAACAAAGTGACAAACGAAACACAAGGTCGAGACCGATGTTGCACATTAACCTCGACTTTAAACCCCAGAAACATATGTTACAATAAATAAAACTAAGTAGCATAGAAAATCATTTACACATTGACTCATTGGACCAAATGACATATGCCAAAGAATGACATGTTCAGAGAAGGAAACAGGAGAAACAAAAAAGAAACTGAAATTGAATTTAAAGGAATGAATGCTATAGAGAGAATGTTCCCTGCAAATACATGGGACCCCTTTTCTTCATAACATTGGAAAGACCTTCTGTTTGAAGGATTTTCCAAGGTCTGAAAGATAACTGAAAATAATTTTCAATTCTATGTTAATATTAGAATTAATATTCGTTGTGACAAATGATGCAAGAAAACAGAATTGCACAGCATCAGCCAAAAAAATAACTTTTCTCTTCACCTATCCATCTCCTCCAACAGGTAGTCTAATTCTTCCTTCAATTTATTGAAACGATTCATTTCTGATGCAAGCTTGTTCCAGTAGTAAACCACTTGCTAGCTAAAGACAAACATCCGCATGAATTCTGCAACCGTTCTTCCTCAATCTGAATTTGTGCCACCTTATGTGCATAGTCTGAGCAAAGGAAAGAACCCCATCAGCATTTATCTTGCTCAATCCATTTAAAGCCTTAAAATCCTCAATCAAATATCCCCGCAGGTGCCTAGTCTCCAGATGCTGCAAATTGCAGAACTGAGAAGTGCTTCTTGGTAAGACCACTCTTTTATTGCTTCACAAATCTCGTTACTCTTCTCTGCTCATTCCAGCTGCTTGACATCCTTCCTAAAACGTGGCCACCAGACCTATACGCAGTACTCAAGAAGTGGCCTGACCTTTGCCTAATATAATAGACTAATCATCTTCTTATCCCTGCTGCCAAAATTCCTATATGTCATAGTCACAACACCATGAGTTGTCCTGGCAGCCTATTTGCATTGTTCAGATTTCTTCATATGGGACTGCCCAAATTACCCCTAAGAATTTTTCATTTTCCTCTACTCTGAGTGTAGTAACACACAATTGGAATGTTACTTTGGATTTCTCAAAGTTAAACCATCAACTGTCATGTCAGTTCTCAGCCCACCTAATTTTTCTCGATCTTCTTGCAACAGCAAACTGTAATTACTATCATTACCCATCCATCCTGCCAAACTTCGTAGTATTGGCAAACTTAAATATTAAGCCTGATATACCTTCATCACTCATAAATAGAGAAAACAAAAATGGGCTCAGCACCGAATCCCGGGGAATCCACTGATAACATTAGTCCACAATAACAGGAGTCATTGATAACACTCTCTGTCTTCTACTCTTCAACCATCCATTTATCCCTATCTGTAATTTTCCCTTAATGCTACATTGCTCAAATCCGTACAGCAGTCTTTTATATGCAACAGTATCAAAAGCTTTCCTCAAAATCCAAGTATATGATTTCAAAATTATTTTTTGTATCCAGTTCCTCTGTGACCAAATCTGATTATGCAATAAAATTAATCAGACAACATTGCCTTATGGGGTACCATCTGTTTTTTTTCAATTGAGTATTATGTAGTTTTCTCTCCGACGGCTCGCTGCCTTTTGATGGTAGATGGCTCTAAGCCTTCTAACTTCTCCACTAATGCTGGAGTTCTCCACGGTTCAGATCTTTCTCCAACTCTGTTCCGCTTGTATATTAATGACCTTTTTCCTTGACTGGAAATCTTATCCATAGCCTTGCTGATGATAGCACATTGCATTTCGCCCTCTAGTTTAAGAAACCTTTCCCTGCACAAACAACTTCTACGTCTCCAATATCCAACAACAATTCCTTATTCCTCTCTCCTAGTATTTCTCCAATAGAACTTTAGAAGAACTTCAATCCTTCTAAAGTCCTCTGTCATTTCTATCATATAAGACCCAGTCATGTCTTAATACTCGAAATATTTTCAATGTTTCTGTGCTCATCTTCGAGGACACTCGAATTTCTAGATAAGGTCACATATCTCTGTTAGGGACTACTCAGCATTCCAAATGAATTTTGGCATAAGCTCTTCAAAATATTGCTTCCATTGCATTAAAAAAATGTTTCTGTTATTTTGTATTTCGCCGTTACGTTTCGTCTAAACAGCTGCTCACTCTATCTCACATCGGTCCTACATTGCAATACTGTTCCCACTTTTTTTTTCATTTGATTTGTTTAAGTTTAAATATATACCTGCTCAAGGACAATAAAAATAAAATGCCAGACAATAAAAACGTAGAGAAATTCAAGTCTAATATAAACAAGTATCTTCTGTCTTCTCAATATTCAACTGATGCATGGTACTGAGCACTATACGTTATCAGCCTTCCATGTTTGGGATTTTCGAAAATAAAATAAAAACCTTATATGGTAGGCTTTCATTCAGCGAATTAAATGATCATCTCTGCATTTACGAAGTATTTTCCATTGCGAACGCCATTTGTCGATACTTCGCTACCGTGATATTACCGAAGGTCCACTTGGAAAATGTTCATCACCTCCTATTCCCTGTTTTTAAATTTTTATACTTTGATCTTCCTGTTTACCGTAATTAAATTAAATCTAATTACCGTAATAATTAAACTATTAATTGTCTATCTCTAATATTCCAGTCCGCTAACTTTAATTCAGCTTTTGATGTAAAACGTGGGTAATGGATGTGGAACAGTATTACATACCCAAGCTAAAGTTGAAGATGAACTCAACAGTTACTTCGCATCGATATTTAAAGAAGGGAAAACCCTTTATGTCAAAGGGAAATTCTGGGAGTGAATCGAAAAAAATGTAATTAATGATGTTGGAATTTCACACGTTTATTTAACGAAAAAACCTTTCGAGCTTATAGGACAGTAAGGCTCCTGGGGATGATGGCATATATCCTATAATCTTAAGGGTGGTGGCAAGTGAGTGCATTGAACCATTGAGGCTAATTATGCGAGCATCACTGGACTCGGGAATGATTCCGTTGGATTGAAAAAGTGCCAATGTGTCTCCAATACATAAAGGCAGTTCTAAGAGTGAAGTGGGAAATTACCGGCCGGTTAGTCTAACTTCAGCAGTAGGTAAAATCATGGAGACTATGATCAAGGGTGGAATTCAGGATCATTTAGATAGAAATGGAATTCTGAAAGATACTCAGCATGCTTTTGTAAAGGGAAAATCATGTTTAACTAGCCTGGATAGCTATTTGGACAGGGTCACTCAAGAGCTGGACTTGGGGAATAATTTTTACATTGTTTATTTGGATTTCAGTAAAGCATTTGACTGAGTCCCACATGAGCGGTTACTTTATTAGCTGGACCAGGTTGGAATCACAGGAAAAATCCTTAGATGGATAGCTGTATGGCTTCAGGCAGGAGGCAGAGGGTTGTGATAAATGGTTATTCCTCAGATTGGGTTAATGTGAGAAGTGGGATCCCCCAAGGATCAGTATTAGAACCACTGTTGTTTTTGATTTTCAAAAATGACATCGATGAAGGGATAGAGGGCGTGATGTCTAAATTTGCAGATAATGTAAAAATTGGTAGAGTAGTTAATGATCGCCTGCATGTAGAGCTTCTTCAGAGCGGCCTAGACAGACTTCATGGAAGATCAGAAAAATGGGAGCTATGCTTTAATCCAGCAAAGTGTAAGATATTGCACCTGGGGAACATCAACCCCAAAATAACTTATACACTTGGCGGAATTGAACTAAAGTCGTAGTGGAGGAAAGCGACTTGGCTGTTACGATACGATTAGACTAACATTATAGACAGGTTGCAAGGAAGGCCCATGGTGTCCTATCGAACATATGGCCGCCATAACTGAGTGGTCAATTGCTCGGATGCATGAGTACATGTGCCTTGAGTGACCGAGTTCAAGCCCATGACTACTAAATAAGATGCTGTTTCTTGTATTCTGTCTATCTTGTGACCTTTTTGACCGTTTTTGACCGTTTTGTCGTCCCGGAGTATAAACAGAATATATATTTATTTGCTAGTAAAGGTAAGGACGTCATAATCCCATTGTATAAGGCTATTGTTAGACCACACTTGGAATACTGTGTTCAGGTATGGAGACCGCACCTAAAGTAAGACATTGTGCTTCTTGATGGGGTACAAAGATGGTTACTCGCCTGGTGAAATCGGCTAAAGGGCGCCCATATTAGGAAAGACTTCGAATATGTGGGTTGCAGAGCTTGTAAACTAGGCACCTTAGAGGAGACTTGATTGAGGTGTTTAAGCCACTAAGTGGCAATAGTAAAACTAATGAGGACGAACTTTTCACGGTTATAAATGATTCTAGAACTAGGGATCATAATTTCAAGTTATGGGGGAGTTTTTTAGACTGGATTGCAGGAAGTGTTTTTTTGTTTTTTAATTTTTTCTTCTTATTATTATTATCATTTTATTTAATTATGTTTTTTTTTTTTTTGACTGGTGCAGCCTAAGCCATAGGCTTCCTTGCACCATGTGGCAATTGCTAATCTAATACCAATACTAAACCTCTGGCTATTGTCCATGAAGGTTCGTATTATTGAAACCCAATAAAGAATTAAACTTACCAAGGACGAATCCGTATAATATCGACAACCACAGTATGCTTTTCGCCAGTGCACACGCTGTTAGTCCAACCACTGCAGTAAAACTGCCAGCCAATGCTACCTTTCGAGTACCGAAGTTGTGCGTCAACATTCCTCCAAGCAGCGCTGTAAGAATAAAGAAAATTCACGGTATTCACAACAAATGGAAATACTCAAACAAATGGAAATTCAAAACATGACTCGCCATTTATTTAATTATTATTTAAACTCAGTCTTATTAATATTATTGTTCTTATATATTATTTCCATCTGATTAGGACTCCACGCCGTGCTTGGTACTGGTACCAAGTGCACAGGATTGTTGTTGTTGTAGGGATTGAAGAGCATCAGCAATTCCGAGGTCGATTTTCTGTTTTCTTGACGGAAAACTGAGTTTCCGGGAGAAAAACCTATGCTAACCATGCCTGAAGCCAACTAACTCAGCTACGTTGTGAAAAAGGCCCATAAAAATTCCTCCCGTCATCGACCGGACTGGAATTGGTTTTTTTCTACCTGTTGTGTGGAAAAAACCCCTGGCTATTGGAGGACGGCGATCGTACTAACCATGCTACCCATGAAGGCGGTTGTTATTTCTAGCAATGTGACGGATAATTATGTTGAGATATTTTTTATTTATTTTTATTTATTTATTGTAAAATACGGTGCCAGCCATCTTTCCTGGCAACTCCGCCACTAATCAGAATACTGTACAGATATTTACAAACTTACATCACTAATTCCCTCTCCATTACAAGATATTGATGTTCTGCACTTCATGTTTCTTCAAAAGTATAAGACATTGAACAGCTGCAGCTCATATAAAACGAATTTGAAATCCCTGCTGAGGGAAGTAGTTGAGAAATTGCCGTTAATGCATGCAGTTGCAATGTAATGTCCAGTCTGAGAAAGAAAAATCCTTTTAATAAATGAAACATTACCCGAAAATTGAATTCCACACCATGGAAGTATTCTCCAAAGTAAATTGCAGTCAGGCCGGAAAACGTATTCTCATCAGCAAATTGTAGTAAGAAGGTGAACACAAATCTATCGCAAATGCATCAACTTCATAAGCGTTGAAATATGTTTAGTTACAGATTGATGTTTCCAATCGACTTGTCAGGTATACCGATTTAAAAGACCAATCACTGATGAAATGCACAACCTGAATTACCTATCCTCTTCCAGTACTCAGATTTGAAATACCACTTAAAGAAGCACCTGTCCTCGAATACTCCTCCGTGAAAGAGCACTCAGTGATGAAATGTGGACTAACCAGGGATATTTTTCTGGCCTATTTGTACTAGTCCTCTTAAATCATTAGTGATTATCTAGCAGCTGCCAAAGCTCGTGCCTGCAGTATCAGGTACCGCATCACACAGCTGTCGTCCACGGCACAAGGAACCGCCTTGCTGTAATCTAATGATCGAACATCATGTTGTAGAAACTGGTGACACCTTGGAATAATTACAATTTCAGTATGATTTAGTCGGAGGATTAACTCATGCAGCAAGGACTATTCAAGAAAATTTTATAGCTGTCACGGTATGGTTGAAATTGTTTTCAATATGATATTGCTTGGTTCACGTTTCAAGGAAGAAATAGTCATCTACTACTGAAGAGGACGTTGGTTTTCACCTCCATAAAGAATACAATAGAAGATGTCAGTTTAACACGAGTGTCACCTGTGGTTAAATCACCTCTTCCGGTTTGTTTGGCGCAGCCGACTGAAACATTCCATAGGTATCAGTTTGAGTCACGAGAAACTTGGATGTGCTGCATCCGTTTCACTCAAGAAAATTTAATATGCCATAGAGCTACTCAGCTAATTTTATCAGCATTGTTCTGCTCCATTTGCAGCAGAACTCGTCGTCTTTTGAAAACTTGTACAGCAAAAGTTTGGAAAGCACCAAAGTCTGCCGTTGTCTTCAGTAGAAGGGCCACACATCCAGAAGTCGGTGTTTGCACGCTGGGTGCTCCACAATCAATTCCTCTTAGATCCTGGTATTCGGGGTACTCAGTCTTCTCTTTCTCCACAAATACACGATAAACGAGCTGAAATACCTAAATCATTTGATTTTCCAAAGACGGACTCATGTTCTGTAAGCAGGAACGTTGAAAATAGATTTGGTTGAAACCAACATGGCATACCCTTCCCAAACTGTTTGATGCTTGGAAGAAACATTTTGATTATTAAACCCTTAGTGCAGTTCTTCCATCTGTTTTGCCACCGATCAATAAGAAGAGTCCACAATCATTTCTTCTCCTCGTTATAACCATCGTCACAGCGAATTTCAATTGAAATCCGCTCGTATGGCCGTCTACGCCGCAAATAGAAGCACATGATTTGAATACTAAGATCAGATCCAGCGGCAGCCGTCCTGTTATCACCTGCAAGGCCTCATTTGACACAATCCTACAAGCCATACTAAGTTGTAACAACATTGTCCATTGAATTGAAAATATTCTCCTAACATTTGCCTTTTGAATTTCACAATCTAGCCAGACATGTGCACCATAGCTCGCAATTGGCAAGAAGATACAGTCATAAAATAGATTCAATGCCTTGCCTTTTATCCCCCAGACCTTCCTAGTTACACGACCAATCATACCAACAAATTTACGAATCTTCTCAGCGATGTAGTTGATGTGTAAGACAAAACGTAACTATATATCAATCTTAACTCCTAGATATTTGATCTTTTTCACACACTGCAGACTCACTCCATCTATCCGGCATTGTGGATTTCTCGTAATTGACAGGTATCCTTTTAACAACACATTTTTGCTCTTTTCTCTTAAAATCACAAGTCTCTGCAATTTACACCAGGTACTCAGCTACGAAAAAATGAAATGTGATCGTTACTCTAATTGGAGCCTCAAGTCACCGTCCACCAGCAAAATTAAATCATCAGCATGGAAAATCGCGTATGATAACCGTTATCATACGCGATTGATATTTAAAGGTATGATTTTAGGTATGATTTTAAATATCATACGCATATGATATTTAAAATCATACCTACACTTTCTTCCCATGTTCGAGTACCATCACTTGCCTGAATTGAACGTGTGATATCTCCCTCTGGGTGTTTAATTTTTGCTAGTAAATAATTTGTAAATTAAGCTCCAAGAGTCACTGTTCCCACATATTCTTACAAGTTCCATCCACCCATTAAATTTTTCTTTTGCAATCAGACGTCTGTATCTTATTCTCAGTCGTTTATACTCATTCCTGAAATGCATTTCGTCTTCTTCACAGCGACGTTTACTTCTTTGGTATATCTTCCAATTTATAGCTTTATTGGATTCTTTGCGTAGCGTTGTTAACTGTGGAGTCCACCACTTAACAGGCATACGTTTAGTTTGGCAACCCCTCATTGCAACTTTAAAGGCATTGTACACTGGTGGGCAAAACGTATGGACCAATCAGGTTTTCACCTGTAGCTTCTCATAGGGGTGGCCTGGATATGGGAAAAGTACACCAAAGGAACCTCGTGAGGTACAAAAATGATGAAGGAAACAAAACCGACACAACAACGCTACAGATGGACTTTATTCAAAAATGGCAACATAACACTGGCTGCCATGATACAGATTCATCACTGCCAAAGATGGAACAAAGGGAAGAGGTGATCCACAGTAGGAGATATGGCAACCCCTAATGTCGATGCAGGCTTTCCACCGCCTGTCCATATTTAGACGATATTGGTGATTGGTTCTTGGGTTAACATCGTCCATTCCGCTATCAGCGTCATCTTCAGCTGGCGAACATTTCCTAGTGGGTGTGGATGTGCTGCTAGGCGTCTCCCCAGAGCGTCCCATATGTGTTCGAAGGGATTTAGATCGGTCGGTGAAACGGGCAGGCCAATTCAAACGAACAATATCCTCACTTTCCAAAAGCAAGCTACATTGCCATGTGGTGTGACGCTATCATCCATTAACACGAACTCGGGACCAATGGCACCTAGGAACAGATGCACACGGGGCAGGATTACCTCAGTACAGTAGCGTGCACCAGTTACAGTACCGCCTTTCAGTATCTGGAGTTGTGTACGTCCATTCAAGATAAGGCCTCCCCAGTCGAGAACACCTCGACTGCCATATCGATCCCTTTCAGTGATGTTTGCGGGGTGATACCGTGTGCAGACCTTTTGCCAGATTAGCTGACGTCCAGAATCGCTGCTGAGACTGAATCTACTCTCATCAGTAAAGAATACCTTACCCCAATGCGCTGCTGTCCAGTCTTTGTGTTCGAGGTACCACTGTAAACAGTGTTTCCGATGAGCAGGTGTTAAAGGGACACAGCCTACTGACCGTCAGGCAAACAGTCCACCTTTGTGGAGTCGCCTGGTCACAGTAAACCGTGAAATCCTGCGTCTTGTGCTCCTGTGCAGTTGATTTGCAATGGATCCAGCTGTCTGATGTCGGACCCTCCTGGCCTGTAGGAGTATATAGCTGTCATCATTGGAGGTTGTTTTTCATGGACGAACACCACTGGTCCTTCGAACAGCTGCACCTATCGTTCTGAAGACCGACACGCACGTGAGACGATGCTATGGGCAATACCGAACTCTGCAGCCACACTGCTCGCACGTCGACGTTCCTCGAGCTTCCCAATCATTCGACTCCGGGTAAAGTCATCCAGATGTTGTCTACTGGCAATTTCGTTGTCTGTAGCACTGTATGAAACCAATGGAACGTCTGTAACAATCGTGCTCACCATTAGGTAATTTTCACATAACTGCTGAACTGCTGCTTTGACCTGTTTATTGAGCCCTCTCATTACGATTCAAATTTTTGCATGTGCACCAGCTTTCTACTGAAGGGCCATAGTTTTGAAAATCGCTACAGGCTGTTTTATTTGATTTTGTGGTTGTAACCTTTAGAAATAGTGTTGGTCCATAAGTTTTGCACACCTGTGTATAACCATCCTTGCATAGCTGAACCGCTGAAGAGTCACCCAAATCGATTAACGCATGGATAGACACTGCGGCCTTTTGTTTGTGTAATTCTTCATTAAAACAGATTCCAGATAGCAGAATGTACAGAGAATCGTTGCAATTGAACTTGCATATATCCATTTTTACGAGTGCCATTTTCTGTTATCTCAAATATGATAACTCTTTGATCACTGAAGACCCAGTCACGCTCAACGATACAGCTCGTTATGTGTTTGGACCCTCTTATTGTTGAAAGTGTGATATCAATATTCGATTCTCCATAACTGTCCAAAATGTGTTATTCTCCAATCTCTGATTATGGATTACGAGATTATTTCTGATTGTTTCCTTCAATAAACGTCCTTTGTTATCAGTAGACTTGTATATCACGAAGTATTTTTGGAGTTGGAGTCCAAGCACAAAATTATTGTTTGTCCTTTTAGATATTCAAACAGGCATCCCATGAAATCTAAGTGTAATTGAATTTCTGCACCATGCTGGAAGTATATCGAAGCTAAGTAAAATTTTACGTTCTCACTTTCAACACAGACACATACAACATGAGAATTACAAAACAAATGCAGTCTTTTCACCTCTATGATTGAAGATAAGAATCGCGGCCGACAGATTATTCTCGTTGCACGACACAATTTTTGTAGACAGAGAGAACCTCATTACTTTTCCATCACTTTCCTAAGGTTCTTGAATGCACGCCAGATCAACCTGTTAAAGATTGCATGCTATTCTCAGCTCAGCCGCTCCAGCTTGTTACCGTTTGCATTCAGCTGGATTATTTTTATATTACTTTTACCATTAATCTGTTCGTTACGATTGCCGAGTGTATCGTTTCCATATTTACAATAATTCTGACTTGAACTTCTTTGGCTACCGTTTTGTTCCATTCTGAATATCAGATACGTCAGTTCGTTCTTTCAATTATTAATTTCCGTTCTCTTTCAAATTCTGGACATCTCCTGTCCCTAACAGAATGATCTGCTTTATTTCCTAGATTTAAACAGTTCACATACATAACTTGCTTATGAATATCCGGAGAAGAGCGATATGTATGTCCACTCTTTTCACAGTGCCTGCAAGCAGGCTCTTGCCGCCTGCAAGATTTTGTAGTGTGGCCAAATGGCTGGCAGTTGTAGCCTCTGGTGACCAAACGAAATGAATTTAGCCGTTAGGACATCATTCCTATATAGACTCTTCCCTGATTTATCAAATATTTATATATGCGACTGTACACTTCAACTATCCAGTTTCTACTAATTCTTGTTTTGTTTATACTGTACTTCCAAAATATATCATTAAAAACTCCTCTTTGTTTATTTCTTCATCGACATCATAGATAATTATTTTTGGACTCGGTTTTTAGGCTTCGAAAAAGAAACACCCAAACTTCGAATCAGTTCATTTTTCTTTATCTGATCGATATCCTTTACAGTCTCTAACTCCAGTATAATACGTCTTCCCAGTATTTCTTGTACCCTTACAGTTTTCAGTATTCCTGACATTGCCCTGCCAACAGCCAGTTGAAAATCCTTACTGATTTTTAGCCTCGAATCTTCTTTTGCTTTAATCACAAGCGCGTGATTAAAACAAAAGAATATATAAATATATATTCTTTTATATAAATATCTAAAAGAATATATGCTTCCCTTCTTCTTGCACCACATCGCTGTACAGACTTTTACCTACCTGAAAATTCTCACTCCCCATTGATTTATGAAATGCTATTTTTTGACAAGTCTACTGTCTTTGCTACAAGACACCCTCTCCTTCACAAATTTCATTTTGGACACCCAGCCCTATGAATGCATTGTCTAATATACCCCGTCTCAACAGAATTTCTGCTATCACAGTTCTGTTTACGCCACTGTCTTTACTTAAGAGCAATTCTTTCAGATTACTTTAAAGCAAACTAGTGAATTTCTTGACTGGACATAAGCATACTTGACCAGTTTACACTGGCGAAGTTTCTTTCTTTTCTTTACACTCCAATCTCTGTCTAGTCTCTTAAGACTCATTTTTTCAAGCTCAAAGTCTGGGCTGAAATTTTTGTTTTGATCCTCAATTTGAGGAGACGTCTGGATCGGGGGTACAAGACTCTTCACACCGCTTACTTCCTCTAAATTAATACTGTAGATTAAATGTCGTTCATCATCCATTAAAAAAAGCTTTAAAGCGATATTTTGTTTCACTCTTTCAAGTGACCCAGCCTCATGTGCATGATACATCCTTTTTCTAGTCATGCTTCTTGTGTTCCTCTTTATCCCATGTAACTTATTCTCACTCATATCAGGAGTTCCCACCAAACTGTCCTGCTCCACGTTCACTAGTTTATTTCCCTTCTCAGTAGTCAATCCCTGAGAATCTACGCTATCATAGTTGGTTTTATCTTGAGAAGTCGATGGACTGTCGTCCAGGACAGCCCCAGAGACTACTTCCGCCCAATCTTTATCTATTACTTGCATTTCGATGTCAGTACTGAACTCCGATTTCTTCCCTGATTGAAGGCCACCTTTTTCCACTGAACCGTTATCACCGCAACTTCCTTCCGTTTAAACTCCGATTTTATCTTTGCTTTTTCCTTTTTCAATCTCTTTTCCTAACCCCCTCTGTCTTCCTCTCGCCGGTATCAGGAGTTCCCACTGAAGTGTCCTGTCCCACATACACCAAATGTTTCCCTTTTTTTTAAGTAAATTCCTGGAAATCAGCATATTCTCTATCTTGAGTAGACAATGGGCTGTCCTACAAAGCAACCCCAGAGACTATCTTCACCCGATCTTTATACACTTGCATTTCATTATCAGCATTTGGTTCCGATTTTTTTCCTAATTGACCACTTATGTTTTCCACTGGACATGTATCCTTGAAGTCTTCCTTCCATTTGTACTCCAATTTTCTCTTTGCTTTTTCCTTTTTTAATCCATTTCTCTTGATACTTTCCTCACTTCTATCTGCATGCTTGCTATTTACCTGGTGTTCTCCATCTTTTTGGCAAGCAGTAACTATGGTCAATTGCCCTAACACTGTCTCCATTTTACCGTGATTTGTGTCAACTCCACTATAGATTAATATATCTAGATTTAATGCAAGTGATGCCAAATTACCGACATCCGGAGTTCGCCATGAAGATTCCAGCTGGCATTAAATAACTTTCCTCCTTATCTCAACTCTGCATTACCAGGAAGCAGCTAAAATGACAGGAGAAATTAGACAATTTGTAATATTTCCTTATTTCACATGCAGTGATCATAATCATTATTCCGGGTCACGTATTAATTACTTAATTTGTTTATTTCTCCTAGTTCACAAGTGTTGCACGTTTAATCAGGTGGCGCTAGTATCTTCTTCCCGAAGCTATTCAAATTGGTAAATTGGTAGGTAATTGTTGTTCTTAACTTCAAATCAGGTAATGTATTAACCCATTTAGTTTTATGCATCATCCGCATGTACCTCGCTACGTCATGGAATAAGTTTCCAGTTGTAAGAAGCTCCTTAATTCAAATAATTACCGAATTATTCAACGGCGTTTCCCTATGCTATAGCATAGGAAGCCATTTAAGTCAAATTGCTTTAGATTATTCTTACCGGCTAGTAACAATTTTCACTCTTATTCATTGTATGACTGGTGTTCAAAGAAAGTGCATCACCTAGGAATTTCACATTTCTAACCCTTTTTTCGGGATGGTACGTTACATTAATGACTAGCATCACAAATAGAAATATAAACAAAATGTATTTATCAATAGTTAAGGCAAAGCTAAGCAATATTTGACAGGTGCTCTCAAAATATTCCAAAATGAGAATTTGCAACCTTTATACATCTGTTTTGGTAAACACTATAATTATGGCTGAAATGTTATCAGAAGCCCTCGATTTGGGATGTGTTAGGGTAACTAAGAATAGGAATAGGTGTATGTATAGCAATGCTAGAATTATAGTAAATAAATTTGATGAATTTGAAGTGTTGGTCAAAACATCAAAGCCGGATGTTGTTGGGATATCAGAGACGTGGTGTCACACAGATATTAGGAATGCAGAATTGGAATTTGGGGAGTATAATGTGTACAGAAAGGGAGGAGGTGTTATGATGTTAATTAAGAAAAATAAAATCAAATGAAGTGAATCCAGTTGATATACTGGATTCACTTCATCTGTCGTTGTGGAAGTTGATAGGTTAAATAAATTTAAGGAGGAACTGGACAGGCAATTGGAGGGTATGGTGTGATTTTTTTTTTTTTTTTTTTGGCTGATGCTGCATAAGCTCCTACGCTTGCTTTCTTGCATCAGGTGCCACTACTACTACTATACATGAACAGTGCACTGTTGAGTCAGTTTGGTGTGACAAAAGCACTGCGACAGCAAAAATAAGAGTAGGAGTGTGTTATGTGTTCTAGACCTAATGACTCGAATGAGTACAATGAACAATTGTACAGAGAAATAGAATGGTCTAGTAAATCAGAATGTCTTATAATGAAGGATTTTAACTTCCCAGATATTGACTGGAACTTCTGGTTGGTCTCTCGCACACTAGTAAGACTTTTGTGGATTTATTGGATGATTGTTTTCTGCAGCAGCATGGTCGAGAGGCAACCAGAGAAAGTAATACTCTTGATCTGGTTATAAGCAGTGGTCATTCGTGTATTAAGAATTTGCAGATAAAGGAAACACTGGGTGGCAGTGATCACAGTGTACTGATGTGGGATTTACTTAAATATATAATTACCGTCAGGGATAAAGGAAAGGGTTTTTGCTTCTGTAAATGTGACTACAGGGGTCTCAGACAGTTTTTAAATTCTGTTCAGTGGGACCAACTGATGATGTTATCAACAGTAAATGCTACGTGGGAAGCATTCAAGGAATTAATCGTGGGTGCTACTAAACGTTTCATAACTATTAAGAAATATTGTTCAAGTCTTAGGCCTAAATCGTTGTCAAATGAACTAATGAGACTCGTGACAGAGAAGAAAAGTGCATGGAATGCATATAAATTATCAGGCGACACAGAAGCCTATGGCAGATATAAGCTAGTCTGTAATCAAGTCACAAAGAGGTTAGGCAGGCGAAGGCAGATTACGAGAAATTTTTGGCAAAGGATGCTAAGAAAAACAACAAGGATTTCTTTACTTATATAAACTTTGAAAGGAAGAGGATGAATCTGATTGGTCCACTTGAAATCGGTGGTTCGACTGTTGATGATCCAGCTCAGAAAGCAAACACTCTGAATGAGTATTTTGCATCTACATTCACACATGAGGAGTTATTAAGGTTTGAAAATACCAGAAGGTTATCAGATTGTAGCAGGGTGCTTAATTATTTTGTAATAACAGAGCAAAGTGGAGGAGAAGTTGTTGAAGTTAAACATAAGAAAGGCACCTGGGGTGGATGGGATATATCCAGTTATATTAAAGGAGGCGTCAAAGGAAGTAAGCAAATCCTTAGCCATAATTATGAGAGCATCCCTGGACTCAGGGGAGGTCCCCACGGACTCGAGATGTGCAAATGTGTCCCCAATTCACAAAGGGGGATCGAAGGGTGACATGAGTAATTATAGACCAGTTAGTTTAACTTCTGTTCCGGATAAATAATGGAGTCACTGGTTAAAGATGCATTCCAGGATCATCTAGACAAGACTGCAGCTATAATTCAGATACAGCAGGGGGTTTGTTAAGGGAAAGTCTCGTCTGACTAATTTAATTGGATATTATGATGTGGTTACAAAGGTACTGGACGCAAAAAAAAAATATATGATATCATATACTTGGATTTCAGGAAAGCTTTTGACACTGTTGCACATGGAAGACTACTGTACAAATTGGAGCAGAATGGTATTAAGGGTAAGTTGCTACAATGGATAAAAGGATGGTTGAGTGGGAGAAGACAGAGGGTGGTAATCAATGGGTGCTGCTCTTCTTGGACTAATGTTATTAGTGGGGTCCCACAGGGTTCGGTGTTAGGTCCACTCTTGTTTTGTATATTTATCAATGATATTGATGAAAGTATATCAGGCTTAGTGTCGAAATTTGCAGATGATACAAAGGTTGGCAGGGTTGTTAACGACATTAATGGCAGTGTGCTATTGCAACAGGATCTAGAAAATTTGGGCGGGTGGGCTGAGAAGTGGCAACTGAAGTATAACATTGACAAATGCAAAGTACTGAGTATGGGTAGAAGTAACCCCAGAGAAACGTATCAACTGTGTGTTACTACACTTAAGGTGGTAGAAAATTAAAAAAAAAAAACTAAGAGTAATTGTGCAGTCAGATATGAAGTTTTCTGAGCAATGCCGACAGTCTGCCAGGGCGGGTCATGGGGTTTTGTCAATGATATACAGGAAGTTTGCTACCAGGGATAAGGAGGTGATTGTCCCTCTGTATAAGGCAATGGTCAGGGCCTGCCTTGAGTACTGTGTACAGGTCTGGAGGCCTCATTTTAGGAAGGATGTAGATTTGCTTGAGCGTGTACAGAGAAGGCCAACAAGATTGGTGATGGGAACGAAGGGATCCTCTTACCAAGAGAAGCTTAAGTTCTGCAAATTGCAGTGGCTGGAGACTAGGCACCTGCGAGGTGATCTGATTGAGATGTATAAGGCCTTGAATGGGTTGAGCACGCTGAATTCTGATGGGATTCTTCCACTTGTTCAGATAACGAACCTAAGGGGGTATAAATTAAAATTGAGGAAAGACTTGTAAAGTAGATGTGCGGAAATTAGCCTTTAGCCAGCGGGTGGTTAATTGCTTGAACAAACTTCCATCTGTCGTTGTGGAAGTTGATAGGTTAAATAAATTTAAGGAGGAACTGGACAAACATTTAGAGGGAATTGTTTTATGGTTTTTTTTTTTTTTTTTTTTTGGCTGATGCATCTTAAGCTCATACACTTGCTTTCTTGCATCAGATGCCACTACTACTACTACTATTTGCTTCAGTTTATCATTTTAAATGTAAAACAAAATGAAAAGTTCCCCAGATGCAAACTAACATTTAGTTGGACCACCTCTGGCCCTGATGATAGCAGCACACCGTAGAGGCATTCACAAGATCAATTTCTGAAGACAATCAACTAATAGTTCGTGGTTCCAAACACGAATTATGAAGTTCACGAAGGGCCTTTGGTTTCTTTCTGGCAACTGCAGATTCCACATGATGCCAACAGTGTTCTATTTCAGGGCCTGTTTCCTAGCCAACTAACAGTTGTAATGGACCGTTCTTCCAACCATCTTTCACTTGTAACAAATGTAAACACATTGCTGTGAAACCTCTAATGCAGAAATGAAACTAAAGTAACTACAGAAGTGCCTACTTACACTTGTCGCCCGATGACAAGGAGCAGAGTCGTCCTGAGAGATGCAGTTACTTGGCAGGCTGAAATAGTGTCTGATGATTGGCAGTAATTTGCCTTCCGGTATAGCCAGGTATCCATTAGCATTTACGGAACCTTTTATAAACTGCAGGTGATGCGAAATGTACCCCCATAACATTTGGCTAGTGAGAAATTTTACTGTAGACACCACACAGTCTGGATTGCATTATTCACCACGTCTACGTCGAATCGTTCGTCTCCCATCAGAGCCATGCAGGTTGAATTTCTTCTCATCCCAAAAAATAACTGACTTTCTCTACTCGGGGGTCCATTTGAGACGCTCCTTACACCAAATTAATCGGGACTTTTTTATTTTTTGTGTGAGGAGGGGCTTCTTCTTAGGACAACAGGCTACAAGTCCATTTTTGAAGAGACGTCTTCTGACTGCTAATGCAGTTGCTACCACTCTTGTATGTTCTTTCCATTTTCTTTTCAGCTCAGACGAAGAATATTTACGGTTTTTAAGGCATAAGCACTTCAAAACGCGGTCCTGTTATGACGTAAAGAATCGTTTGCGTTCAGTTCCTTTTTTCCTATCAGCAGAACCAGTATACTTGAATTTGGAAAGAAATCAACTGACTGTCCACTAATTACGAGACACTCCATAAGCAATATGACGAGAGAAACATCCTTTCTCACGTAAAGCAAAACCTTTTCTTCGTGGCGTCAACTGCACTTCACTCGCCATCCTGACACAAGCAAGGAATGACTGTAACTCTTGCAGAGCGTGCTCATATAGCTGAAAGTAACGGCTGATGCAATATTACGTCATCACCTATGCGTGTCAATCTTATCTGATGCAATGTGTAAAAATATTGCCATATAATTACGTTATTCGGAAGACAATTACAATTTTAAGGGGTTATGCACTTTCTTTGAACAACAGTGTAGTTACCCAATATAATACAAAAATTATCTCTTCAAGTAGAATTTTTATTCCTCTCTCCGATATAACTAGTCATCTTCTCTTTCTAAGCCTTTAAAAATAATTAATTTAACGTTTAAAACTGAACACAAAATTACCTATCTATCATAGTTGACTACAGTAACGCCCTTCAATTATGTTGAGATACCATTCTTTTGATTGGGCTAAACATCATTAATTATACTGAGTGAAAATAGATTTTTTCCTGTACTTATTTTACCACATTCAAAATAAGCTAAATCTCACTACCTAAATTTCCATTTGCTTTGCTTTAATAGACTCAGTTTTAAAGAATGCTGTCGACATCTGGAGCAGAGTTAATGCACCACAGTTAAGCATCTATATAATTTCCTACAAGAACATTGAAGTTACTTATCGGTTAACGTAATAAATATAAGGAAAACGAGGTTCATTCATCAGAAAGCGGTAACACGCATAATATTCTTATTCGTTTTTAATGATGCTAATGTCTTTTTTCACTGGCAAGTAGTGGTTGGTGATTTATTGTATTCTTTTGTCAGCTCTTGAACTATTCGTACCGGATAGGTTGCATCATCGATTCTCCATCTGGTTTAAAAATATATTTAAGTAATTTACTAAATTCATCATATCTAATTTGGATAATAGAGACTGTTGATATTGAAGCATTTTACAAGAAATCATTGAGGTTTTTTTTATTGTTGTTGGCGCATCGGCTTCTGTGGTCATATTGCACCTCCCAGGGTTTTTGCAGTACTTTGATCCAAGCCCAAGACGAGAATCGAACCCGCGAACTTTGGGTTGCCGGGCAGGTACTTTACCCACTCGGCTAGCCCGGTCGGAAATCATTGAGGAAAACTTATTTATTTTTAACTGAATATGATAATCAGTTAACAAATTCGGAATGATACTAATTCAGAGAATCAGGTTCTTCTAAAGTTTAAACTTATGTATCCCCATCATAAAAACAAATTAAATTTAATACTTAAAAAATACAGTTAATACAATCATTACCATACCATACTCTCTTAAATCGCAAATAACCCCTGTATTTGAATATTTAAAATGGAATCAAGGTAATTGTATCTTTATTTTGTTCCAAAATGGCACACATATAAACGCTTAGATTACAAGATTATATTTAAAAACATTCGTAATTATAACTTTCTTAAATAATTTCAGCGATCATTAATATTAGTTCTATAAACACAAAGTGCAGGAGAGCATTGAAAGATCATAATTCACTGTTGGGAAAAGAGAACTACTTACACGCTGTCTGGAACATCACCATATAAAGACTGAATGGCCAGACTGATTTTTCTCGGGATGCATCGAAAACTCTCATGGTGGCTACAAACAGAACTGCGCCTGTTCTTATTAATCCAAAAGTAAAGAACATAATAAGGAAGCACGCGATAACTATCAAACACCTGGAAATCTTTGTCACTCCCATTTTCGAGCTCATCGCAGCAGACACCTACAACAGAAATGCGAAAACGGTAGCGCTCTACGCTACCGTTTTCGCATTTCTGTTGCAGGTGTCTCTTGAGAAAGACGAAAAAGATCCGTGTGCATAAACAATATATGTAAAAAGTAATTATAAATAGTGACTTTGCTTTTCCGTTTTATCATTATTCATTTTTATAATATATATTATAATAAATAGTGACCCTGCAGTTTTGTTGATACGCCACGTAGTAGTAAATCATCTATTGAATAGACTCTATTCTATAGTGATCATGTTGCTTAGTCCATTGGAGGCGGTTCAAAATATCAATGTCGCATTTCGTAACTCGTGACTGTAGGCCAATTAAGGACATGTTCAGTGATAGTAGTAAAAATGCATTATTAACTACAAAGTAATAATAATAAGCAAGTTAAAAATACTACAAAACATTCACCGGATACTTACCATTACAGACTTGGGTAATCTTGAATTTTTTTTTTTAAATAAAATCCATTCTTCAGTTTTTATTTGTTCAAAATAGATTAATAACTTTTTAATTCATGTTTGGCGCACTGTTGATCACGCTTTTCTGTATTGAAAGCATTGCCTGAGCCTTTTCTGATTCATACTGCTACTTAAAAATGTTTTTATTCTTTTTAATGTCGAATGGCTGCCTTCGGGCTCTGAAGTAGTCATCGGAATGGTAAAAAGAATTTTTACGAGTTTTGTAAATTCACCAAGAATTTGGGCTAGATTATTTTCTGGGAGAAATTTCAGGAATTCAATTAATTTGCATAATTCTGTAGATTATGAGTGCCATAGAAAACTTGTGATTCCGTCAGGCGTTTTGCTCTTTCAATCATGGGATATGCCTGAGTAGTCTCCATTACCTCTCTCATAGGCATTTTCGTACGAAAAATAACAAAGTTCTCCTTGTTAAACAATTTAGCAGCAATTAATTGTTTTGTAAAAGAATATCACTTACCTAAGTCAGCACTTACACAGTAACCAACCATTGGGAGCAAAATGTGGAATTGTCTAGCTCACAGTTGTGCCTACAGTTAAACTTCAAAGTTCAAAACGATTTCGTGTTTTTATTCGTTTATTATTGAAATGTTTATTGGAAATAGTTGTTTTCCTAAAAACCAAAGGCTATATGGGTGGGCCTAGATGGCTCGGACTCTGTTTAATACTTGTATTAAATAAAGCAACTTTTTTTATTATTTATTTATTCTTATTATTTTGATTATTGGAAATAGAGGTTGAGTTCACTATATAAGGGACCTATTAATAAAAATATTCATTGCGTTGTCTTGTTCACAAAATTTCATATAAATCCATTGAGTCGTCCCTGGTAGTCGATTCAGAAGACAGAAGTAACTGTTACTTGACTTTAATTTACTTGATTAGATTTGAATCTATGTAGATTGTAATTTTCAGGAAATACATGTGGAAATGGTTACAGAAAATAGAAGTTGAAGGGTTTAATTAGGAAGAGAAAAAACTGAATTAAGTTGAAAGTTGCTGGATGAAAAAACCTACTTTGAATTTGAGGTATTGCTCAAAACATCAAAGGCAGATATTGTTGGGATATCAGAAAGGTGGTGACACACATAAGGAATGCAGAACTGGAATTTGGGGAGTACAATGTGTACAGAAAGGATAGACAGGATAGGAAGGGAGGAGGGGTTATGCTATTAGTTAAGAAACACATAAAATCCAAGGAAGTGAAGTCAGTCGATATCGCTGGACAGTGCAGTGCAGTATCGAGTCAGTTTGGCGTGACATAAGCATTTGGAGATCAAAATTGAGAATAGGAGTGTGCTGCAGTCCCAATGACCCTGATGAGTATAATAAGAAACTGTACAGGGAAATAGAGTGGGCCAGTAAATCAGAGAGTCTTATTATGGGGGATTTTAATTTCCCAGATATTGACTGGAATTTGGGGGCTGGTCACTCACACACTAGCAAGGCTTTTGAGGATTTATTGGTTGATTGTTTTCTACATCAGCATGTTCTGGAGGCAACTAGAGGGAGTAATACTCTTGATCTGATTATCAGTAGTGATTCTCCATGCATTAAGAATCTGCAGATAAAGTAACCACTAGGTGGCAGTGATCACAGTGTGCTGAAGTGGGATTTACTCAAAGAGGTAACTACCATCAAGGGTAAAGGGAAGGGTTTTTGCTTTCGTAAAGGTGACTACGGTGGTCTGAGACAGTATTTAAATTCTATACAGTGGGACCAACTGATGATGTTACCAACAGCAAATTCAAAATGGGAAGCATTCAAAGAACTTATCTTGGAAGCTACTAGGCTTTACATACCAACTAAGAAATATTGTTCAAGGTTTAGGCCTAAATGGATGTCAGATGAACTAATGAGCCATGTGGCAGGGAAAAAAAATACATGGGAAACATAAATTAATGGGTGACATGGAAGCCTATGATAGATATAAGCTGGTCTGTAACCAGGTCACAAAAGAGATTAGGCAGGCAAAGGTAGATTATGAGAAATCCTTGGCAAAGGATGCAAAGAAAACCAGAGAGGAGTTCTTTACATATGTCAACTCTAAAAGGAAAGGGATGAATCAGATTGGTCCACTGGATATTGATGGTTGAACAGTTGAGGATCCTGCTCAGGTGGCTAACAAACTCAACGAGTATTTTGCATCTACATTCACAGATGATGAGTTATTCAGGAAGGGGGAATGCCAGAGGTGAAGTAAATTCTGGCAGTAACTAGATTATTTTGTAATAACTGAGAGGAAAGTGGAGGAGAAATTGTTGAAGATAAACATAAAAAAGGCACCCGGGTGGATGTGATTTATCATTGTTTTGTTCGGATTTTTTTTTTCTTGGCTGGTGCAACATAAGCCATAGGCTTTCTTGCACAATTCGACCATTACTAATCATGATGATGATGATGATTATTAATGGCCGAATGGTGCAAGAAAGCCTATGGCTTATGCTGCACCAACCGAGAAAAAAAAAAAAATCCGAACAAAACAATGATACATCCCATCCACCCGGGTGCCTTTTTTATGTTTCTTCACCATTCGGCCATCACTAATACTAATACTAATACTATCCAGTTATATTAAAGGAGGCAGCAAAGGAAGTAAGCAAACCCTTAGACATAATTATGAGAGCTTCTTTGGACTCAGGGGAGGTACCCACAGACTGCAGATGTGCAAATGTAACCCCAATTCACAAAGGAGGATCAAAGGCTGACACAAGTAATTATAGACCTGTGAGTTTAACTTCTGTTCCAGGAAAATTAATGGAGGCACTGGTTAAAGAAGCACTGCGGGATCATCTAGATAAGACTTCAGTTATAGCTCGGACACAGCATGGTTTTGTTGTCGTTGTTGTTGTTGTTGTTGTTAGGTTTTTAGGAGCATTAGCAACTAAGACCATACTGCTGCGGGGATATGCGGTGGTCATTCCCTGACCTTTCCGCATCCTCCGTATTTGGTGGTCACGGGCTCGAACGCCGGTCTAATCAAGAAGCGTGTGCTATGCACTGCCGCTCCTGCCCACCTGGCTACGTAGGCGCCATAATGATTTTGTTAAGGGAAAGTCTTGCCTGACCAATTTGCTTGGATACTATGATGCAGGGAATAATTTTGATATTATATATTTGGATCTTAGAAAGGCTTTTAATACTATTGCACATGGAAGACTGCTGCACAAATTGGAGCAGTGTAGCAGTGGAGGCAAATTGCTGCTATGGATAAAGCGATAGTTGAGGGGGAGCAGACAGAGAGTGGTAATCAATGGACACTGCTCATCGTTGACTAATGTTATTAGTGGAGTTCCTCAGGTTCAGTGTTGGGTCCATTGTTGTTTTCTGTATTTATAAATGATATTGTTGATGATATACCAAGCTTAGCTTAATGTCCACGTTTGAAGACGATACAAAGGTTGGCAGGGTTGTTAAGGACACTACTGACACTATGCTGCTGCAACATCCTGTTGCAGCAGCATAGTGTCATAAGGTTGAGCAGAGAGGTGGCAAATGAAGTTTAACATTGACAAATGTAAAGTACTGCATATGGGAAACAGTAACCCCAGAGCATCGTATTAACTCTGTGGTACTACAATGACAGTGGTAGAGAATGAAAAGGACCTGGGGTAATTGTACAGGCAGATATGAAGTTCTCTGAGCAGTGCAGACGGGCTTCAAGAGTAGCTCGTGGTGTCTTGCCAATGATATACAGGAATTTTTCTAGCAGGGATAAGGAAGTGATTATCCCCTTGTATAAGGCAATGGTCGGGCCACACCTTGAGGGCCACTGTATTCAGGTCTGGAGGCCTCATTTCAAGAAGGATGTAGAGCTGCTGGAACGAGTACAGAGAAGGGCAACAAGATTATTGAACGGAACAAAGGGTTGCTCTTACGAAGAAAGGATTAAGTTTTGCAAATTACAGTGTCTGGAGACTAGGCACCGGCGAGGTGATCTGATAGAGGTGTATAAAGCCTTGAATTGTTTGAGCATGATCAATGCTGATGGGATTCTTCCTCTTACTCAGAATAATCGCCTGAGAGGACATAAATTCAAATTGAGGAAAGACAGATGTAGGATAGATATGCCGAAATTTGCCTTTAGCCAGCGGATAGTTGGTTGGTGGAACAGACTTTCATACCTTGTTGTGGAGTTGATAGCCTATATAAATTTAAAGCTCAGCTGGACAGGTATTTCCAATGAACGGTGGGGTGAAATGGGAATGTTTTTTTTTGTTGTTGTTTTTTTTTTTTGCTGATGCTGCATAAGTTGCTTTCTTGCATTTTATGCCTCTACTAATGCTAATGCTAATTACAATAGTCAAACATGAGCCAAACAGAGGCACTAATCGTCTCGTCTCCATTCTATACTGCTGTGCAAAACCTGAGCACCAATCAGGTTTTCACTTGTAGCTTCCTAAAGGAGTGGCCTGGATATGGGAAAAGCTTGCCAAAAAACTTCGTGACGTACAGAAATGGTGAATAAAAAACAACACTGGAAACAAAACGGTACAGAGAGACTTTATTCAAAAATGGCAACATACCACTGGCTGCCATGATACAGATGCATCACTGCCAAAGATGTAACTAAGGGAAGAGGTGTTCCTCAGTAGGAGACTTGGCCACCTCTAATGTCGATGCAGGCTTTTCACCGCCTGTTCATACTTAGAACAATGTTGTTGATAGGTTTTTGCGGTAACATCGTCCATTCCTCCGTCAGGGCCTTATTCAGCTCGTGAACATTTTTTGGTGTGTGTGGATGTGCCGCTAGCGTCTCTCCAGAGTCCTATATGTGTTTGATGGGATTTAGATCGGTGACAACGAGCAGGCCAATCCATACGTACAATATCTTCACTTTCCAAAAGCATATCAACAGCTGCAGTGCGATGGGATGTGGCGTTATCATCCATAAACACGAACTCGTGGCCAATGGCACCTCGGGGAAGGATTACCTCAGTACAGTAGCGTGCACCGGTTACAGTACCGCCTTCCAGTATCTGGAGTTGGGTACGTCAATCCAAGATAACTCCTCCCCAGACGAGAACACCTCGACCGCCATATCGGTCTCTTTTAGTGATGTTTGCGAGGTGATGCCGTGTGCCAATCTCTCGCCAGATTATCTGACATCCAGAATCGTTGCTGAGACTGAATCTACTCTCATCAGTAAAGAGTACCTTATCCCCATTGCCCTACTGTCCACCTGTCCCTGTGTTCGATGAACAACTGTAAATGGTGTTTCCGATTGGTAGGTGTTAAAGGGACACAGCGTACTGGCCGTCGGGCAAACAGTCCACCTTTGTGGAGTCGCCTAGCCACAGTAAACCGCGAGATCTGCGTCGTGGGCTCCTGTGCAGCTGGTTTGCAATGGATCCTGCTGTCTGATGTCGTCCCTCTTGGCGTGGATGACCGCCACTGCTCATTCGAACAGATGTACCTGTCGTTCTGAATGCCGACCACGCACGTGAGACGATGCTATGGACGATAACAAACGCTGCAGCCACATTCCTCGCACTTCGACCTTCCTTGAGCTTCTTAATTATTCCAACCCGGGGAAAGTGATCCGGATGTTGTCTTCTGGCCGTTTCGTTGGCTGCTGTAGCACTGTATGAAACCAATCGAACGTCGGTAACAATCGTCCTCACCACTCGGTAATTTTCACATAACTGCTGAACTGGTGCGTTTATCTGTTTATGTGAGCCCTCTCATCACAATTCAAATTTTTGCATGTGCCCCAGCTTTCTACTGAATGTTGAAAGTTATGCAAATCGCCACAGACTGTTTCGTTTGATTTTATGGTTGTAACCTTTAGAAATAGTGTTGGTCCTTAAATTTTGCACCCTAGTGTATGTACGAGCATTTTAACAGTCGACATCCAACTAGAAACCTCTTTCATATCAGATCCAAACCGATTGCATTACTTCTTTTACTACTTATCCCTAAGTACCCTAACTGTAATAGTGTGGAGAAGAGGGCCATAATTTCAAGAACTTTTCTAGATCCCAATAAGCGCTTAGAGCATCACAATTTATTTCATGGCACATACTCCTAGAATGATGTAACCCAATCCTCAAAATTGATCTCATCACGAGAAGGATATACATAATCATCTTCTATGCATCTGACAAAACAGTTCATACTATCCCGAGGACCAATGCTTTGGGGACGAAAGATTTATCGTATAATTTTGACAGTCCTTTCACAGGCATTGAAAAATGTCGGGCACCTCTCAAGATATGATCCTGTATTCCCCAGAGCAAGGGCAATTTTCAGCAGACCCGAGACATCAGCAATAAATAGGTATACAGAAGCTACCTTATCTAAGGGAAAATACTCTTGATCCAGATTATTGTATTGACCACATTGCCAGATTCCCAACTAACACCAATCCTGCAGAATTATCTCTTCAACATTATTAATTTTCTCGCATTAATGACCTCTTTGTCGTTTCTATCACTACACAGCAACTTATAAACTCCCTCTGCCCGTCAAATTACGGCAGGCCAAGTTAAAATACCTCATTGAGATTGAGAGATACATTGCTCTCAATCCGTGCGCCAGCTCAGCTCTCTCCATACGAGGATTTCCCTGTCCAATGGAATGAATATTCCGTGAACCCACTGTCAAGAGTTCAAGTGTCAACAAGCCCAAAAGATTTCAGGCCTAATTCAACTATTTACACACTCCTCATACTCCTAGAAAAGGTGCCCCTTCCACCAATAAGACAGCAGCTCGTGCCTCAGAAACCGAAACAGTTCCACTTCGCAGTCAAAAATAGATCAACCATAACAAACTCTAGGCAGAACAGACATGCATCATTCCCGCTTTCGAAATTAGCTCTTGCGTGCGCTGATATTGAACCTGATTTTTATAATCTAGATATCAAAGCCGTTCCCAAACTTCTGCAATCCTTCTGTGGGATAGATGAAGAACTACTAACTTGCTCATCAATATTGCCCACACCTCACAATGAAGAAGTCCTAATATACCCGACAAATCAAGAATACCATAAGCTGGGTCCTTTTTTTTTGCCTACTCTTCTCAGCGACAGCTTTCCCATTTATACACCTCCGTAACGATGTAATATATGCCGATGATTTAAGGTTGTTAACCTTAAGCCCACCTACAGAAAATCGGGTTGTATGTTCCAAATGACCAATAATTTGACCGCACTTTCAACTTACTTGCAGAATTTCTGATGAAACCTTAATCCAAATAATTCTTCAATAATGATATATTCACTCAAACAGCCACCAACGCTGATTTAGCCATCAGTTTGTGGTACTCTCATCTTAGCTGTTGCCAGGCATAAGAAATTCGGCTTCTGTTTTGATCCGAAGTAGAAATTTGTTGCTTACACAAAATACTTCCGTAAGAAACATCACCTTACGCTGGAGAACAAAACAGCAGTTACTCCATGTCAACGATGCTATAACCACTCTCCGATATCTACAAGCCACTTTAATCTCATAATTTTATATGCTGCTGAAATTGGGGCATCTGCTTTGCGCTCACTTCACAAACCGGTGTATAAGCATATGACTAATGTACTGTGAAATGGGCAACTCATAAGCATCTCGACCTCCTCGACTGAGAATCGCTGACAGGCCTGTAGAGCCAAATCCACTCAGGGTCCTAAAACTAACATCAGACATTTAAGGTTGACAGTTGACATAAATGTCAACTGTCAACCCTCTGCTATCCTTGAGCTCTAAGACATTGCTTGCATGTGTCACGCCTTCGTCAGGGACATGTAGAAGCCGCTGCTTAGCATAAACCTAACGCTTTCCGCAAACCATGGAGTTTCCATTTTTTTTTGTCAACTACCTGTATATTTATACACTGTGCTGCCACTTGCCACTTTATTGGGTACACTTACCTAGTAGCGTGTTGAGCCTCCTTTAGCCTTCCTGAATTCGTCTAGGAATGGATTGTACAAGATGCTGAAAAAGTCGTGCAGGAATAGAGTACCATGCAGACATGTGTGTCAGGCATCACGTGAATGTATGGGTATCAATGAACCCAACGAATGCTAATGAAACATTACCCACACCGTTACACTGCCCCACCACCTCCCAGAGCAGTCGTCAGACATGACGGGTCCATGGATCCATATTGTTTTCGCCAAATTCTGAGCCTTCCATCAACATGAGGAACCAGGAACCTCGACTCGTCAGACCAAGCAACTGTTTTCCAATCGTCGATAGTCCAGTGCTGGTGTTGCTGTGCTCACAGGAGGCGTGCTCTCTTGTTCGTCATTGATAACAAAGATATGCGGTGTGGCCGTCTGCTGTTGTAGCCCGTTCGCGACAAAGTGGGACTAGTGGTCTGTTGTAATATTTTGTTCTGCTCACCAAGATTGTATTCTGACGTGGTGTGCGACATTGTGGCCCGTCTGTTTGCTTGCACAATTCTAGCCATCCTCCTCTAATCTCTCTCATCAACAAGCGATTTTCTTCCACAGGAGTGCCGTTGAGAGGATGTTTTCTGTTCGTTGTACCATTCTCGATACACCCTTGAAACTGTGGTGGGTGAAAGGTTCAGGAGAACTGCCGTTTCAGAGATGCTTTGTCCAGCACGTCTTGCACCTACTACCATGCCACGTTAGATCACTCCTTTTCCCCATTCTTGCTACGGTTTGTACGACGCTTAACTGATACTAGAAAGGTTGTTCTGCTGCATTTATATCCACAACTGTGGTCATGTGACTTGCAACATTGTGGGACAAACCATTTGTGTGCACAGCAGGGGTGTACCTAATAAAGTGGCAGTGCAGTGTATGTTTAGTAGATATTCTCTTAGTTTAATTTTTATTTATCTCGGTTTTTTATAAAATTCCAAGCTCGATGGGTGCTAGAACCTATATTACTTGGTACCATGCATGGACTGAAGGCTGAGAAGACTGAAGATAATTGTTGACACTAGACTTGAATCTCTACAGATAGAAATTTTCAGGAAATATATCTGAAGGAAGATCATTCCCGAAAAGAGAACTGGAATGGATAATTAAAAAAGAAGAAAAAACTGCTTCTGTGATCTTAAATTTGGACAGTAAATCGATGCTAACTGGGTCCGGCACGGGTTCTAATTGATTTGAGAGAGTGCAGGAGTTACCAATTCAGAAGAACAGTGCTCATGAAAGTATCTACAGAAAAGGCAAGCAACAGAAACAGAACGTCTATGAGACTGAAGAGATGGGTCACAAATTAACCTGCCATATTTTCAATAGAGTCTAGAAGCCTGAGAGAGATTTTGGGGGCTTTATCGAAAAGTGGGAATAATATTCCATTGTAAAGAAGATTTTAGATTTTTACAGAGTGAGTTATTGTTTGAAGAAAAGTAACACTGAGAGCGAAAAGGAAAACCCGATTTTTTTAGATGCAGAAGCAATATTTGTGATGTGGTTCTGTCAAGGAAATTAGAAGTTGCAATAATTCTTATACAGATATGATCTTGTCTATAAATCTATGTTATTGAAGATAAGCATAGGAGGGATACATTTTTTTGCGAAATATAAGATAGGACTGAGTTTCAGATTGATTGAAACTGACTAAGGTATCATTGCCCCATAGGCTATGGATGTGAATGCAAAATAAAGTTTTTTATTCTAGGCGTTGTTTTCAGAGGCATAGATCTTGGGGTTTGCTGGAGGCAAGATACTATAAAGAACTTTATAAAAATAAAAGGGCAACGTTCTAAAACTCCTACAATCCTTCTGTGAGCTAGATGACGAACTGTGAACTTCAAAAAGCTATATTGAAATCTAAATTGGCATCTTGGCAAACCTTGATTTCAGGGAAAGGTAATTATGATCCTTGGAGCTTAGTGTACAAGTTGGTAACTAATAAAATTCAGTCTACCTTTTTATTGTCTACTATACAGTATGAAACTTTGGAAAGTAGGGATATGTATTCTACCATTTCCTATACAGCAGATATTCTTTTTCCTGACGATATTGTAAGTACTGACAGTGAATATCAATCTATGATAAGACAATTAAATTTACAACTTGTGGCACCTATTGACAATTGTGTAATCACATTGGACGAATTAAAGCAGGTATGCTCGCCGGTGAATGTTAATAAAACACCTGGTATTGATTTAGTAGAGAATAATGTAATTTTGAAGATGGTAGATACCTTTCCACAATTGATGGTGAATGTGTTTAATAAATCTTACATTTCAGGCACCTTTCCAGCATTTTGGAAGGTGGCATTGGTTAAACTAATTCCTAAACCCAGTAAATACTTGATTGACCCTAGTACCTATCGCCCGATTTCGCTGCTTCCGAATTTATCTAAAATCTTTGAAAGATTGATACTCCTCAGGTTAACTAATTTGTTGGAAGAATCCAATGTTGAATAGGTGTTTCAATATGGGTTCAAAAACAGAACTGTGCAGAAAATGCACTTAATGACTTAATGGATTATATTAGAAAGAGGGCTAGTAAATATCTTCTTGTTTTATATATTGATTTTGAAGGTACGTTTGATAGTGTGTGGCACGATATGGCACTTTGGAATCTTGTTCTGAATTTGTGGCTGCAAAGAACACACGTATGGTGTCATAAGATTGTGTATGTCAATGATTTGGTTTTGTGTTTTCCCTGCAAATCTCGACAGGAACTACAAGATCGTGCGTACTTAGTCATGAATGACTTACTTAAGTGGGCTACTGAACACAGATTGAAAATATCAGGGAAAAAAAACTAAGGATGCTATTTCAAGGTAAGTTAGATGTAGGAAGACCTCTATTTGTTGAAGGTAAATCAATCCCCTTGGTGAATGATACAAAGCATTTGGGAGTAATCATAGATAATAAACTTACTTTTTTGCAAACCTTACAGTATATTGGTGAAAAGGTTAAAAACGTTTCTTCAGCAATTGTGAGAATAACTAGAACGGAGTGGAGATTGAGGAAAAAAGCAATAATGCTTTACTATAAGGAGTATTTTAACCTATTATTGTTTATGCTGCTAACATTTGGTATTCAAGGGTTCTGAATGTTAAATTCAAGCAAAAATTTATTTCTATTCAAAGGAAGATGTTATTAACTTTATTTAGGGTTTCTAGGACCGCATCGAATAATGCTCTTTGGGTTCTAACTGGAAGCATGCCCCTGGATCTATATGTTGTTTACAGGATTTTCTGCTACTCCTTCAGGAAGAACACTCAATTAACTTTTATGGGTATATCTAATGATTTAAATATTGATCGTAAAAAGGCTAAAAAGCTGGAAATGAATGCATTAATGAGTATTTGGCAAGAAAGACGGGATAACAGTTATTCATACCTCATATCAAGTTTGTCGATGGAAAAAAAATATGGTGTGGTTCCTTCGAGAGATGGAAACCTCTTACTTCATTACTGGCCATGGTCCTTTTAATTATAAACTGTGCTATTTCAATTTAGTTTCAGATCCGTTAAACTTTTGTGCTAATGAAGGAACTTGGAGTCATATTTTATATGATTGTACTATATATGAGGGAAGGGGGAACAAGCTCAGGCAGACAATTTCAGAATTAGGACCTCGTAATGAGTGCATCTTCTAAACTTAATTTTAATGTTTTGTATTATTTTTTTCTTTATTTTTGCTGGCACTCATTAGGGATTTTTTTTCTTTAGGTTTTTTTTCCTTCTCCTGAGTGCGATGATTTTGGGAGATCGTACGTCGGTGCTTCCGTATCGGAAAAAGCATGTCTCGTCGATTTCTCACGGCCCACTGTGGTTAAGGTGTACAAAGAATGGGGTTGAACAGTTTAAAGGTAGATATTCGCGGCGAACAAAGGGTGCAGCACGCTGTAAAGGCTCAACGGCAGGTCACTGTGCGACAGTTAACATCGCAATACAAAATGGAGAATGCAAGAACAATATCCCAAACGACGATACACCGCACATTCGGACGTATGGGGTTTCACAGCAGACAACCCCCAAGAGACACTATCCTCATCTCTGCTCACAGTTGACAATGCAGTGGTGTTAACAACAAGCTAGTTGGAAACTGGAGGACTGGGAACAAGTGGGCTGGTCGGATGACTCCAAATCCCTGGGCGGCCAACCAAGGTAGGTGGTCATAATTCAGTGATCATTATAAATAAATAAGATCTTTATTGTAGGGTTCATAGGTACACGCAGGTACCCTATCTTTACAAACCCTTCGCGGCACTAAGCCTTCGCGTTAACAAGCAGCGGCAGAGATATCATCTTGCCGGAAATATAATACAGAGAAAATAAAAACTTAAATACCAGTAAAGTATAGAACAATTATGTGTTAATAACATCGAGAAGATTATATTAGCCAAAAATAACAATAGTAATACATCAAATTACAAAAAATATATTTTTTTTCCTCGCTTTTTCCCATTATATATGGGTTCAGCGTTTTTATTGTTTTGGCATGCAATTTTTAGGGCGGGATGTCCTTCCTGACGCCAACCCTCATCCTTTATCCGGGCTGGGGATATACGGTGGTCGTTCCCTGACCTTCCGCATCTTCCGTTTTTGGTGGTCATGGGCTCGAACCCCGGTGTAATCAAGAAATGTGCGCTACGCACTACTGCTTCTGCCCACCTGGCTACGGAATGCAAAAAATAATAACAAAATAAATTAGAATAACACAAGATAGTTTTCTTCAGTTGGGTTTTCCGTGAGACTGTTGTCGAGCCGGAACGATCTCAGATCAATTGATGGCAACGGAAACAATGGGCGAATCTAAACTGAGACGTCTATACTTCTTGTCCTCTAGGATTCCACACATGTTAGCATCCAGCAGTTGAACTAGATGGAACTTCTGATAAGAGAGGAAACGATATTTAAGATATAGTCCCTAAAAGAGAGCAATACACTTGGGAGTGGAGCGGAGGGCTGGTTGCGGGATCCGCCAACACACGGTGTCTCGAATGTTGGGCGCTTAGAGTCTCCAGCGATCATTTTGATGGTGCAGATTAGTCTTCTTTCATGGATTAAGGCAGAGAAAAGGGGGAGAGGGAATTCTTCACATATATAAAAGCAAAGAAGAGAAGGACAAACCAGATCGGATCCTTATGTAATGGACGTGGTATAGTATTAGATACCCCAGCTGAAGTTGCAGATGAACTCAACAGTTACTTTGCATCGATATTTGCAGAAGGAAAACCCTTTACATCAATAAGAAATTCTGGGAGTGAAGTTGAAAAAAATGTATTTATGATGTCGAAATTTCACACGTTTATTTAATGAAAAACCTTTCGAGCCTACAGGCCAGTAAGGCTCCGGGGGTTGATAGCATTTACCCTTTAATCTTAAGGGAAGCGGAAATTGAGTGCATTGAACCATTGAGGCTAATTATGAGAACATCACTGCACTCGGGAGTGATTCCATTGGATTGCAAAAGTGCCAATGTGTCTCCAGTGTATAAGGGCGGTTCTAAGAGTAAAGTGGGAAATTACCGGCCGGTTAGTCTAACTTTAGTAGTAGGTAAAATCATTGAGACAATGATCAAGGGTAGAATTCACGATCACTTAGATAGAAGGGGAATTCTGAAGGATACTCAGAATGGTTTTGTAAAGGGAAAATCATGTTTAATTAATTTGGTTAGCTATTTTGACAAGGTCACCCAACAGCTGGACCTAGGGAATAATTTCGACGTTGTTCATTTGGATTTCAGAAAGGCATTTGACACAGTCCGACATGAGCGGTTACCTTATTCGCTGGAACAGGTTGGAATCACAGGGAAAATGCTTAGATAGATAGCTGGATGGGTTTAGGGCAGGAGGTAGAGCGTTGTGATAAATGGTTATTCCACAGATTGAGTTAATGTGAGAATTGGGTTCACCCAAGGATCAGTATTCGGACCACTGTTGTTTTTAATTTTCATAAATGACATCGATAAAGGGATAGAGGGCGTGATGTCTAAATTTGCGAATGATGTAAAGATTGGTAGAGTAATTAATGATTGCTGCCAAGCAGAGTTTCTTCCGAGTGACCTAGTTGGACTTCAGAGATGGTCAGAAAAATGGCAGCTATGCTTTAATCCAGCAAAGTGTAAGGTATTGCACCTGGGGAATAGTAACCCTAAAATAACTATACACTTGGAGGAGTTGAACAAAGTCGGTAGTGAAGGAAAGGGACTTGAGTATTACGATACGGTGAGACATGAAGTTCTCCAAGCGTTGTAGACTGGTTGCAAGGAAGGCCCATGGTGTCCTATCGGCGATTTATCGAAAAATTGCTAGTAGAGATAAGCATATCATAATCCAATTATACATGGTGTTTCAAAAGAAACACCATGTATAATGAACACCATTATATATATGGTGTTCATTATACACCATCTATAATGAACACCATGTATAATGGTGAACATTTAAAGAAACATCATTATATATGGTGTTTCAAATCGCATATGAACCCATAACCGGAAACGTCACGGGAAAGTAGTAGCAGAGGCACAAGAAGCAGAAATGACAGAAGACAGTAATTAGTGGCAAACATTTATTTGACATAATATTAACAATGGAGTACGAGATGGATGCATTTCATGATGTTACAACAGATGCTCCAAGGTTCCATGAGACGCGATGCATGCGTGACACCAATGCAGCATGGATTGGCGGACACGGTCGAACACACCTGGAGTTTCTTTGACAGTAGCAGCAGCAGCAGCGCAGACGAGTCTCGCCACGAGATCCATTTCCGTCTCCACAGGGGATTCATACACGATAGATTTGAGGGCCCACACAGAAAGAAATCAAGGCTCGATAAATCAGGTGAGCGGGGTGGCCAGGCAACGGGTCCATTACGGCCAATCCATCGACGCCTAAAACGCCTGTTCAAATGGTCACGAACACATCTTCCATAATGGGCAGGCGCCCCGTCATGTTGAAATCAAATGTTGCGTTTCACATTTGCTGGAACATCGTTAAGTAACCCTGGTAGAACTTGTTCAAGAAAGATCCGATACTTAGCGGTGTTCATGCTGGACGGTAACAGGTATGGGCCGACCAAGCAGTCACCGACCATACCTGCCCACACATTTATTGCGAAGCGATGTTGTGCCGCATGGGAGCGCACACCGTGTGGGTTGTTGTGAGCCCACACACGAGCATTGCACTGATTGAATAAGCTTTCAAGAGTGAAATAAGCTCCATCCGTGAACAAAACATAGGCTGGAAAATTCAAGTCTTGAACACTTTCTTGGAGAAACCACTGCACAAAAGCTACGCGTGCAGGATGATCTTGGGTTCCATCTCCAATGGGTTCAGCAGTAACTGAACCCATTGGAGATGAAAGGGGTGTAAGGAATCGTCGTGCCAGGCAATCGTCGTGCCACGAGACACTCCTAAGACAGAGGCAACTGCACGTTTGTTTGTTTGTTTGTTTGTTATTTGGTTTTTAGGAGCATTAGCAACTAAGGCCATATTGCTCCGGGATATGCGGTGATCGTTCCCTGACATTTCCGCATCCTCCGTATTTGGTGGTGACGGGTTCAAACCCCGATCTAATCAAGAAGCGTGTGCTACGCACTGCTGCGCCTTCCCACCTGGCTACAGAGGTGCCACAACTGCACGTGTGCTGGTAGTAGGATTATTCTGGACGGCATTCAACACACTTTTTTCCATGGCGGGAGTTCGTGTCGAACGTGGTCTTCCCGCAGTACTCCTGTTACCTTTAAATGACCCATAATCGCACAAATTTTGATGCACACGCGCAAACAAACGGTGGTCCGGTACATGTCTGTCTGGGAAGCGTTCTCCATAAATTGGTTGAGCGGCTCGTCCATGGCCCTCTGCTAATCCGTACACTAGGTGCATGTCTGCCAGCTCACAGTTCGTATATCGATACATGCTCTTCGTGCGGCGACTACTGCTTGAATGAGTAAACCAGAAATTTTTCCTCTCGCGAACTGATGAACAGCGCCGTGTACCGACTTACTGTGACGTTTCCGGTTATGGGTTCCTATGCGATTCACATTCCTTTAGATGTTACCTACCTTCCCTAAACGTTTGTACCAATATTTTTGAGACACCCTGTTTACAGTATAAGGCTACTGTTAGACTTGGAATACTGTGTTCAAGTATGGAGACCGCACCTAACGTAACGAAAGACATTATTCTTCGTGAAAGGGTGCAAAGACGGGTAACTCGCCTAGTGAGATCGGCAAAAGGGCGTCCATATGAGGAAAAACTTCCAATTTTTTTGGTTGCGGTGCTTGGAAACTAGGCACCTTGGAGGAGACTTGATTGAGGTGGTTAAGGCTCTGAGAGGCAAAAGTAAAATGAATGAGAACGAACATTTCACGGTTATAAATGATTTCAGAAGTAGGGGCCATAATTTAAAGTTACAGGGGAGATGTTTAGTCTGGATTGTAGGAAGTTTTATTTTAGCCAGCGAGTTATAAATTACTGGAATAAGTTGTCTACATGGGTGACAAAGGCTGATAGTGTGGGAAAATTCAAAGGTCAGCTGCAGAATTACTTACGGGAGGAAGGAAAGGCATTGGATGTCCATTTCCTTTTCTCTCATTAATTGTTATTATTATTATTATTATTATTTATTTCCTTCTTCTTATTATTAATTTATTTTCATTCTATTATTTTATTTATTGTTATTTTCTGCTTATTATTATTTATTTATTTTTTTTGGCTGGTGCAGCATAAGCCATAGGGTTCCTTGCACCATGTGGCCATTACTAATACAATACTAAATCTCGTAAGGTACTGCTGTATTTCTTATAAGGTCTTGTTAAGGCCAATTTTATTTTTGTTAGCAGCTTCAAGTCATCGCCGTATGATAATATATTTGTTCTGTTGTGTATTAACGGGTTAATTATAGCTGTAAAAAGAATGCCATGCAAGATTCCTCCTTGTAGCAATCCTGCTTGTATTTGCCTACTATACGTCTGCTTTCCTATGGACAGTAGGATGGTTCTGTTCTGAAGAAGGGATGTCAGGAACTTCAACTGAAGAAGGAATGTCAGAAACTTCAACTGAAGAAGGGATGTCAGAAGCTTCAATACTTTGCCAGTGATGTGATAATAATTTTTAAAGAGCGTAAGTAAGACTGGGATGTGAACACCATTGAACGCAGCTTGTAGACCTAGATAAGTAATTGCAATTTCTTCTCTCAGTGTATGTGACCTCTTATAATCAACTCTACAAGTTTGTTGTCAGTGCTTGCATAAAACAACGTGATAGGATCTTGTCAAGAATCTCTTCGTGGCCAAAGCCATAATGTACGCATTTTTAAAATTGGAGGGAATGTCAATAAATAAGGAGTCCCAACCCACAAAAAGTTAACTTCTGTTGAATTCGCTGTATGCTGCTTTGCGTAGTCATTCAATAGCAATGTTGAATAGTGAAGTTGCCACATTACTTGAGCAGAAAAAGGTGGCATGGAAAGGTTATAGAGCAATAAAAATTACTGAAGCCTATAACAGCTACAAGGTGATCTGTAATAGAGGTACAGAAAAGGTTCGACAGGTAAAGGCAGTTTATGAGAAATCACTAGCAAACAGAGCAAACAGGGGGGACATGGAATTCTTCACATATATAAATGCCTAGAGGAGCAGGACAAACCAGATCGGACCTTTAAGTAAGGGAAAGGGGATAGTATTAAATACACCAGCTGCCGTTGCAGATGAACTCAACAGTTATTTTGCATCGATATTTACAGACGAAAAACCTTTTGTGACAATGGGATATTGGGAGAACGAAGTTGAAAAATATGTAATTAATGATATGGAAATTTCGCAAGATTATTTAATGAAAAAACGTTCGAGCCTACAGGCCAGGAAGGCTTCTGGAGTTGATGGAATAAACCCTATAATCTTAAGGGAGGCGGCAAGTGAGTGCATTGAACCATTGAGGCCAATTATGCGAGCATCACTAGACTCTGGGAGATTCCCTTGGATTGGAAAAGTACAAATGTATCTCCCATACATAAGGGTGGCTCTAAAAGTGAAATTGGAAATTATCGACCTGTCAGTCTGACTTCAGTAGTAAGGAAAATCATGGAGACAATGATCAAGAGTGGAATTCAGGATCATTTGAATCGAATTGAAATTCTCAAGGATACTCAGCATGGTTTTATAAAGGGAAAATCATGTTTAACAAATCTGGTTCGCTATTTCGAAAGGGTCACTCACGAGCTGGATTTAGGGAATAATTTCGACATTTTTTATTCAGATTTCAGCAAAGCTTTTGACTCAGTCCCACATGAGCGGTTGCTTTATAAGCTGGAACAGGTTGGAATCACTGGAAAATCCTTAGGTGGATAGAAGGATGGCTTCAGGGCAGGAGGCAGAGGGTTGTGATAAATGGCTATTCCTCAGATTGGGTTGATGTAAGAAGTGGGGTTCCCCAACGATCAGTATTAGGACCACTGTTGTTTTTAATTTTCATAAACGACATTGATGAAGGGATAGAGGGCGTGATGTCTAAATTTGCAGATGATGTTAAAACTGGTAGAGTAGTTAATCATCACTGTCAAGCTGAGCTTCTTCAGAGAGGCCTGGAGAGACTTCAGGAATGGTCAGAAAAATGGCAGCTATGCTTTAATCCAACAAAGTGTAAGGTATTACACCTGGAAAACATTAATCCCAAAATAACCTATTCATTTGGTGGAGTTCAACTAAACCCAGTACTGGAGGAAAGGGACTTGGGTGTTACGATACGGTCAGACATGAAATTCTCTGAGCATTGTAAACAGGTTGCAAGGAAGGCCCATGGTGTCTTATCGATGATCTATCGAACTTTTGCAAGTAGAGATAGGGACGTGATAATCCCATTATAGAGCCGAGAATTAGGGTTGAATTTGAAAGTGTCTGCAATTCTGCCAGACACGATAGTAGGGAGTATATGATAAGAGCCTTGTTGATCAATTCGGCCCTGGAAAGATTGTGCAAGGCTCAAGGGGTAGAATTTTTTTCAGCCTGGACTGTACTTGTTAACAGGAGAGATTGCTTCTACAGGGATGGGATACACTTAAATAGAAAGGGTGCAAGAATATTTGCTGATGCTATCGAGGCAGTGTTAGGTGTGACGGAAAACTGCTAGCCTGGGGGAGACAAAGACCGATAGATTGACAGTAGCCACTGGCAGAGGTGAAAGAGATTCTTGCACTGCTTCTATTAGAATGAGCAGAAGCCTGAAAAACAAGATGCATGGTATTTCAGAGACTGCTGGGAGCCATTGCGGTACAAGTAAACACATGGGTTGTGTTTAGGGTAGCTAAGAATAGAAACAGGTGCAGGTATACTTGCGTGTACACCAATGCTAGGAGTTTAGTAAATAAATTTGATGAATTTGAGGTATTGCTCAAAACATCAAAGGCAGATATTGTTGGGATATCAGAGACGTGGTGTCACACAGATATAAGGGATGCAGAACTGCAATTTGGGGAGTACAACGTCTACAGAAAGATAGACAGAACAGGAAGGGGGGAGGGGTTGTGCTATTAGTTAAGAAACACATAAAAACCAAGGAAGTGAAGTCAGTCGACATCGCTGGACAGTGTAGTGTTGAGTCAGTTTGGTGTGACATAAGCATTGGGAGATCAAAATTGAGAGTAGGAGTGTGCTATAGGCCTAATGACTCTCGTGAGTATAATAAGAAACTGTACAGGGAAAAAAAGTGGGCCAGTAAATCAGAGAGTCTTATAATGGGAGATTTTAATTTCCCAGATATTGACTGGAATTTGGGGGCTGGTTACTCACACACTAGCAGGGCTTTTGTGGATTTATTGGATGATTGTTTTCTACATCAGCATGGTCGGAGGCAACTAGAGGGAGTAATACTCTTGATTTGATTATCAGCAGTGATTCTTCATGCATTAAGAATCTGCAGATAAATGAACCACTAGGTGGCAGTGATCACAGTGTGCTGAAGCGGGATTTACTCAAAGAGGTAACTACCATTAGGGGTAAAGGGAAGGGTTATTGCTTCCGTAAAGGCGACTACCATGGACTGAGACAGTATTTATATTCTATACAGTGGGACCAACTGATGATGTTACGAACAGCAAATTCAAAATGGGAAGCATTCAAAGAACTTATCTTGGAAGCTACTAGGCTTTACATACCAACTAAGAAATATTGTTCAAGGTTTAGGCCAAAATGGATGTCAGATGAACTAATGAGGCATATGGCAGAGAAGAAAAATGCATGGGATACTTACAAATTAACACATGACAACTTACAAATTAACACATGACACAGAAGCCTATGATAGATACAAGTTGATATGCAACCAAGTTACAAAGGAGGTTAGGCAGGCGAAGGCAGATTACGAGAAATCCTTGGCAAGGGATGCAAAAAAAAAACAGCAAAGAGTTCTTTACTTATGTAAACTCTAGAAGGAAGGGGATGAATCAGATTGGTCCACTTGATATTGATGGGTCAACTGTTGATGATCCTGCTCAGGTAGCTAACAAACTAAATGAATATTTTGCATCGACATTCACACGTGAGGAGTTATTCAGCAAGGGGAATGCCAGAGGTGTATTCAACTCTAGCAGTAAGCTACAGAATCTTGAAATAACTGGGAGTAAAGTGGAGGAGAAACTGTGAAGATAAACACAAGAAAGGCAACCGGGGTGGATGGGATCTATCCAGTTATATTAAAGGAGGCAGCAAAGGAAGTAAGCAAACCCTTAGCCATAATTATGAGAGCTTCCTTGGACTCAGGGGAGGTACCCATAGACTGGAAATGTGCAAATGTGACCCCAATTCACAGAGGAGGATCAAAGGCTGACACAAGTAATTATAGACCTGTGAGCTTAACTGCTGTTCCAGGAAAATTAATAGAGGCACTGGTTAAAGAAGCACTGCAGGATCATTTAGACAAGACTTCAGTTATAGCTCAGACACAGCATGGTTTTGTTAAGGGGGAAGTCTTGCCTGACCAACTTGATTGGATACTATGATGCAGTCACAAAAGAACTGGATGCAGGGAATAACTTTGATATTATATACTTGGATCTTAGAAAGGCTTTTGATACTGTTGCACATGGAAGACTGCTACACAAATTAGAGCAGTGTGACATTTGGAGGCAAATTGCTGCTATGGAAAAGGGGTGGTTTGAGGGGGGAGAAGACAGAGAGTGGTAATCAATGGACACTGCTCATCGTGGACTAATGTTATTTGTGGAGTCCCTCAGGGCTCAGTGTTGGGTCCATTATTGTTTTCTGTATTTATAAATGATATTGATGATGGTATATCAGGCTTAATGTCCAAGTTTGCAGACGATACGAAGGGTTGGCAGGGTTTGTCAAGGACACTACTGACACTATGCTGCTGCAACAGGATCTGGAAAGGTTTGAGCAGATGAGCTGAGATGTGGCAAATGAAGTTTAACATTGACAAATGTAAAGTAACTACACATGGGAAACCAGCAACCCCAGAGCAACGTATCAACTCTGTGGTTACTTACACGTGACAGTGGTAGAGAATGAAAGGGACTTGGGGGGTGGTTGTGGCAGGCAGATATGAAGTTCTCTGAGCAGTGCAGACGGGCGGCACGAGTAGCTCATGGAGTATTGTCAATGATATACAGGAATTTTTCCAGCAGGGATAAGGAGGAGATTATTCAATTGTATAAGGCAATGGTCAGGCCACACCTAGAGTACTGTATACAGGTCTGGAGGCCTCATTTCAAGAAGGATGTAGAGCTGCTGGAACGAGTACAGAGAAGGGCAACAAGATTAGTGAATGTGAACAAAGGGGGTGCTCTTACGAAGAAAGGCTTAAGTTTTGCAATTACAGTGTCTGGAGACTAGGCACCGGCGAGGTGATCTGATAGAGGTGTATAAAGCCTTGAATGGTTTATGCATGCTCAATGCTGATGGGATTCTTCCTCTAGCTCAGAGAATGATCACCTGAGAGGGCATAAATTCAAATTGAGGAAAGACAGATGTAGGATAGACGTGCGGAAATTTGCCTTTAGCCAGCGGGTGGTTGGTTGGTGAGAACAGACTTCCATCCCTTTTGGTAGAGGTTGATAGCCTAAATATGTTTAAGGCTCAGCTGGACAAGTATTTTGAACGAACAGAGGGGTAAAGTGGAAGTGGTTTTTTTTTTTTATTTTTTTTTTGGCTGATGCTGCATAAGCTTGCTTTCTTGCATCAAATGCCTCTACTAATGCTAATGCTAATATAAGGCTTATGTTAGACCACTCTTGGAATACTGTGTTCAAGTATGGAGACCGCACCTGAAGAAAGACTTCGAATATGTGGGGTTGCAGAGTTTGGAAATCTAGACACCCTAGAGGAGATTTGATTGAGGTGTTTAAGGCTCTGAGAGGCATCAGTATAAATGAATGAGGACGAAATTTTCAAGATTATAATGATGCTAGAACTAGGGGGACATAAATTCAAGTTACGGGGGGAAAATGTTTAGATTTGACTGCATTAAGTTTTAGTTTAGCCAGCGAGTTATAAATTACTGGAATAAGTTGCCTTCATGGGTGGTAGAGGCCGACAGTTTGGGGAAATTCAAATGTTATCTGTATAGTACTTTCGGGTAAGGGAAGCGCATAGGATGATAGGTTTAATTTCCTTTTTTTTTATTAATTATTATTATTTATTTCTTTTGTTTGTTTTTATCATTGTTTTGTTCGGATTTTTTTTTTTTTTTTTTGGTTGGTGCAGCAGCATAAGCCATAGGGCTTTCTTGCACCATGTGGCCATTACTAACACTATATACAATACTATCTCAACCAGACTGTGAAAAAGGCTCATAAAAATTCCCCCAGTCGTCGACGGGACTTTCAATTTCAGCATTTTTTAAATCCGGTGTGGGGAGGGACGGGCGATCGTATCAACTATGCTACCAACGAACCACGAAGTCGGTTTTAATGTCTAGAATTGTGGACAGATAATGACGCTGATATACCATTCTTTTGATTGGGCTAAACATATTAATTATACTGAGTGAAAACTGAGATTTTCCTGTACTTAATTTACCACCTTCAAAATAAGCTGGATCTCACTATCTTAATTTCCATCTGATTTGCTTTAATGACTCAGTGCAAAATTTCATTAAATTTGGTCCAGTAGAAGATAAATTATTGTTGCCATCATACAAGCATGATTGCAAGAATACAAGTTGCAATAATTCGCTTCTGGCGAAAGGTGAAGGTAACATCACTCCTACAAAGCTTTTCGCACGTCGGTTTTTCTTTACAAAATGTTTGGAATAACGCCAGTAAAAACGTTTTTAACGTCAAAATTTCAGCTTTCCAACCTAAGATTTTTAGTAAGAATAGATATTACCCAAAATGAATCTAAAAAATTAGAAATTTTTAGCTTTCCTTTGATGTTTTTGATTACGTAAGATGGAATCAAGGTAATTATATCTTTATCTCCCATTTTAAATGTAATTATCGTATGGCATGATTATTATAAAAAATATATTTATTCTTTTTTAATAATTTTTAAAATTATACGCACTCGTAGCAAATTCATAGAACCGGCGAAAAACCAGAGATTCCGGGAGAAAAAACCATGTTACCTTCGCCTGAGAACGATTAACTCAGCTTCTTTGTTGAAAAGGATCATAAAAATTCCCCACGTCACAGACTAGAATCAAACGTAGGTTTTTTCCACCGTATGTGTGAAAGACGGCAACTATACCAACTCTGCTACCCACCACGGACCGGGTAAATATTGTGATCTAAACATAACTCACGCCAAGTTAAAAACGTCTTCAGAATTCAAGAAAATTTAACTTTGAGAAATCAAGAGTTTACGAGGCAAGCAATTTTACAATCGATGCCTAAAATTTTACAATCCTATTTTTGCAAGTTGTTATGAAAAAATAAATATAGAAGAAAGAGAAATATAAATAAGATAATACTATGAGTTATATTCTAAAATGGCACCCACATAACCGCTGAGATTGTGCGATTAGATTTAAAAACATTCAGGTTTCTAACTTTCTTAAATAATTTCAGCGATCATTAATATTAGTTCCACAAACACACGGTGTAAAAGAGTATTCAAAGATTGTAAAACTGATTGGAAAAGAGAACCACTTACACGCTGTCTGGAACATCACCATATAAAGACTGAATGGCCATACTGATTTTTCTCGGGATGCATCGAAAACTCTCATGGCGGCTACAAACAGAACTGCACCCGTTCTTACTAATCCAAAAGTAAAGAACATAATAAGGAAGCACCCCACAACTATTAAACACTTGGAAATCTTTGTCACTCCCATTTTCGAGCTCATCACAGCAAATACAACACCGGAAATACCAAAATGATAGCACTCTAAACTACCTCTTACGAAAAAGATCCGCGTGCATGAATAATATAAACAATACGTAATCATAAAAAGTGACCTTGCCTTTTCGTCTTATCATTATTCATATTTATAATATGTATATATTATGATACATAGTGACCCTGCAATTTCGTGTATGCGCCATATAGCGATAACTCGTCGATTCTATAGTGATCATGTTACTTAGTCGATTGGAGACTGTTCAAATATTAAAAGGTCGCTTTTTTTGTAACTTATGACTGTCGTGTTAGGCCAATTATGAACACTTTCAGTGAACGTAGTAAGAATGCATTATATTAACTACAAAAATATTTAAGACTTATCGGAATTTAAACGCAATTAAATCTGGTGACAATTGGTTATCATTATCTTTAATTCTAAATGTTTTTTTTTTTTTTTTTTCCACAACCAAAAACGTGGAAACCAAAAATCTGACAATAATGGATCTGTTGATATGACGATTCACACACAATGTTTTATTGATTGATATTGGTGAGAATTTGTGAGTAATATTTATTCAAGGAAACTTGAAACACTTCTGGTAGTTCTACTGATAAAAGAATATAGTTATACATTAAAGTCTTATTCTCTTAATTTTATTTTATTTATTTTTTTTTTCAGTTTTTTTTATGAATCCACTGAACATGAAAAGTATTAGAACCAGTGGTACTTGGTACCATACATGGGTTGTAGATTGAGAAGACAGAAGTAACTGTTGACTTTAATTTACTTGATTAGATTTAAATCGCTGTAGATTGTAATTTTCAGGAAATACATGTGGTAATGCTTAGAGAAAACAGAAGTTGAAGGGATAAATTAGGAAGAACAAAAGTTGAATGAAGTTGAAAGTTGCTGGTTGAAAAAGCCTAGTTTTGGGAGGGTGAAAAAACGATTCTGCTCTCGTTTGAGACCGACTAACTCGGCCATGACTAATGAAAACCCTCTTTCAAGCAAATATTACAATAGTCCAGCCAAACAGAGGTACTAATCGTCTTGACTCGATTATATGTTCGGGTGTTTACAGAGTCTACATCCCACCAGAAACCTCTTTCATATCAGATCACAACCCGATTTCATTACTTCTTTTACAGCCTGTCCCTAACTACAATAACCGTAATACTGTGGAGAAGAGGATCTAATTTCTCCAACTTCTCTTGTTCCTGCTTAGAGCAGCACAGATTATTCCATGGCACATACTAGACGGATGGAACACAATCCTCACGGTTGATCTCATCGCGAGATGGATATATATAATCATGCTCTGTGCATCAGATAAACAGTTCGTACTACTCGAGGACCAGGGCTTGGAGGACCAAAGATTTATCGTATAATTTTAACAATAAGCAGTCTCTTCACAGTCAGTGATAAATGTCGGGCATCACTCAAGACAGGATCCTGTATTCCCCAGAGCAAGGGTTATTTTCAGCAGACACAAGGCATCAGCAATGAAGAGGTATATAGAAGCTGCCTTGTCTAACTCTTGACAGTGAGTTTATGGAGTAATCATTCCATTGGGCAGGGACATACTAGATTCACGTCGACGGTAATTCAATGTCAGTATGAATAAACGTCGTAAGTTAACCGACTTTGAAAGAAGGATGATAGTGGGTGCCGGATGCATGGGTCACTCTTTTTGAGTCAAGGTGGCACCTAGGCAAATGCCCATCTCCACCTTGATCACCTGCGATAGCACAAAACCTCCGTGAAACGGCCTGAAAAAAAGTGTCAGGCCTCTTCGAACTAGGGAGCAGCCAACACCTGGGCAGCTGCCGCCTAATGCCTGTCCCAAGCTCGAAAAGCGAGGTCCCGGTCCATTATTTGCTGTCAGTGCTCAGCGCACTAAAATCCCGCATCCGCCGGATGTAGTGCAATACTTGTGGGTGCCAGCAAAAAATAATAATAATAAATAAATAAAATAAAATAAAAATAAAAATTAAATTAATTTTAAAATATAATAATAAATAATAATAATAAAATAAAAATAATAATAACAAAAAGCAAAATAAAAATAAGAATAAATAATAATAAAAATAATAATAAATAAATAAAAAATAACGATAAAAAAATAAAGAAAAAAAACTAACTAGTGGAAAAATCACTGTGCAAAAGCTTATTACTTCTGAGAAAACAATATAGTTAAGACGGTTAAGTTAAATATAGTTAAAAACCAAAATATTCTCAGCATATTTGAGAAAAAAATAATAACAATAATTACGTAAGAACCAAAACAAAACATAACAAAAGGTGCTTTTGCACTAAACTCATCTTGACAGTATGCTCTTCGAATAGATCCTGTCACTGTGAGCAGCAGCCACAATGAGACCACTTCGCTTTGCAGCCAAAATAGTCCGACACTCATTTTCTGGAAGTCTTCACAATCTTCATTATCGTCAAATAATTGTTCACTCAAGCTATACTCGTTCTATCTGATCGCTGGTTTCTTCCAGTTGTTAACCACTGGAACTTGACCATGGAAGTTGTCCAATAGTCAATGTCACACTTTGTGTAGAACACACTTAAGATCCGATTTGTCATACACTAACCACATTTTTAAAGTCAATAGATCTTCTGGAGCACAAAATGCCATATAAAATTCAAAATTGAAATTTTTAGGATTGAAATATTCATCCTCAGTGGCAGTTAAATGTTATATCCATTTTCCTGATCAATGATGCTCCAGAGCACACTTGCCTTGCAAGGCCTTGGAATTGAACTTGAAATATTGAGCGCTGTGGGCCGAGGAAGTTAGTGGATGATCGCGGCCATCGCCGGCTCTCTCGCATTGTTTCAGCCAACCGGAGAGCGAAAGTGGCATAAATCACAGCCGACTTCAACGAGGGAGGTGCCAGAAACGTCTCCACAAAGACCATCAGGCGATCATTAGCTGCAATAAGTTATGGGAGTCACCGATCCACCAGAGTCCCCTTACTAATACTACGACACAGGACTCTACGCCTCAACTAAACGAAAGAACATCGGCATTATTGTAGACGGGTCTCCTGGTCCGATGAGTCCCGTTTCCAGTTATTTCGAGCGGACGAGAGGGTGCGCGTCTGGCGGAAACCGTGCGATGCTATGCACCCATCATGTCAACAAGGAACTGTTCAGGTAGATGGATGGTCGGTAATGATCTGGAGTGTGTTGAACTGCCACACGTTGGGATATCTGGTACGTCTAGACGCATCTCTGAATCCAGGTTAGAGTGTATTTAGTATCAAGCGGCACCAGGGGTTTCCCCCATCTCCGCGTTGCTTTCATTGTAGGTGTGCCAGTTCACTGGAAAGGCCAGAGATTTAAAAGTGTGTGAATATTGTACATGTGTAGTGTTATGTATCGTTGTTCTTCTGGCCATTTAGCTGCTGTACCCCTGCTGAGGCCCAACGTTGTCCACACTCAGCCCCGTGGAGGCAGGCCAGGTATACTAGCATTATAATTATTTACTCTGGCAGGTCCTGCCACCTAATTTCCTGAGATTTCAGTGGCTAGGACCTTAAAAAAAAATATATATATATATTTTTGATCTTTCGCGTGGGGGGGGGGTTAAGAGCGCTAGGATTTGAAAGGCCGAAACTATTGGCAAACAGTAATTTGGACATGATTAAATTTGGCTATGTAGGGCAAACGCTTGTGTACAAATAGAGTAGGAGAGGGAGACTAAAGACTGGGGGGAGAGACAGAAATATGGAGTCAATAGGGAAGGCGACCCCAATAGGTGTCAGTGGGGCATGCCCATGCCCCTCCAGAAGGAAAAATGGGGGTGGTGAAGACGGGAGGAGACAAGAGGACAGGCACCTTCCCCCCTGCCAGGGAAGTGGAGTGGAAAGAAAGCCAGGAAAAAGTGCCCAGCTCGGTCGCCAATTGGCGCACTGGCAGCAAATCTGCTGTTCAAGGTGGGGAAAAAGATATGGGTCCAACGAAGCAGTCGAAACCAGTGCCCCAATGTCATTCATGGGCTGTGTCCATCCAGGTAGGTTGAGGTCAGTCACATTTATGGGTTATATACCCGACCAAGGTAGTGTCTCGTGGAGTGTCTCTTTTGCATCCCGGATGGGTCTGGTCTGTTGATCCTGTTTCCATGATCAGGGAGGGCGGTCCAGTGCCTTTTCCATCCAGTGAGCCCATCGTTTCTGTGGTGTGCGTCCTATTCAAGTAGGTTGGTAGGGTCAGACAATTTGGGTTTCAGTGCTGGTGTATTTGCTCATAGTCCGGTGTTGTCGAAGTTTAATGTCTGCTACAAGGCATACTGTGCCCTTAGTTCCTGATCGCAGAACAGGTTCTTCTTCTGGCAAAGAGTCCTTGTGCAAATCTGGTGAGGTTCTTATATTCTTCACTTGTGTCCAAGAGCACCTGGCCTCGCGGCACGTAGGTCAATCTTGCTATTAGATTTCCACGTAGGTCCTGTGTAGTAGTTTGTACATTCGTGCATGAGGTGGGTCCAGCTTTCCGGTTCGCCAGATGAACAGTTGGGGTCTTGGAGGAGGCCCAGAGATGTTAGTTTCTCATTGAAGGGGCTGTGACCCGTCAATAAGTAGGTGGCATATAGGCCTGGGTGAAACCATACAGGTAGTTTCGGGAAAACGCTGTCTACATCAGGTATGAAGCGTCGTGTCACCTCCCCTTTGGTTAAGTCTGTCCACCTGTTTTGCCATTCCTGTTTTAAGTGTGCCAAGAACCGAACCTTTTCCATTTTTATATTGTTTGTGGGTTCAATCGTAAAGCCCGAGTAGGTCACAGAGATCCTTTTGATACGTAGTATGCTAGTCCGCATTTGGCCACTTCGAGATCCAGTGGTAAGGATCCAGTAAGAACCTGGAGCGCCTCCGTGCTTACAGTATTGTAGGCTCGGGTGGTTTTGAGCAATATTCTTCGTTGTGTCGAGTCCAGTATTCTTTTGTTGGTGGTCAATCTGGGTCTATGGTACCATATTCGTGCACCTTATGTGATCGCCGGGAGAAAGGTAGTCTTGTAGTATAGCAACATGGTTTGTTTACTCAGCCCCACAGTCCCTGCGTGAGACTCGCGCAATCAGGCCCGAGTAGTTCCTAATCTTGGTCCTGAGTTGCCTGAGATGCAGTTGGAATGTGAGCTTGCTGTCAAAAATGATTCCGAGGTATTTCATTTGTTGGGCGAATTTGATTGTAGCGCGATTTATTTTAATTTACGGTGGCCTCCTTATGTCCAATGTTCAATTAAGCAAGATGGAAGTCCTTTTGGCAGGCGAGATCTGTAGAAAGTTCTCCGAAGCCCACCGCTGTAGAGTATACAGAGCTTGATTTGCTCTAGTCTCAAGTTGTGCCCTATTATCTGCCGTCACAGTGAGAATTAAATCATCCGCAAATGCTTGGGTTACCACCTCCCCAAGGCCGGTGTTCAGAAAATCATCAAATACTATATTGCACAGCAGTGGACCGAGCACGGAACCCTGGGGGCCCCCCCCTGTGGATGTTCCTGCTGATCTGTTGGTATGGTACTTTCACTTCTATTTTTCGGTGTGAGAGGTAGCTTTTGATATTATTATAAAGGTTTCTTGGGACCTGTGCCATTCTGAGCCTGCCCAGGACGCTCGGCCACCAAAGTGAGTCGAACGCCCCGGAAAAATCCACTGCAATAGCGAGAAAGTACTTCTGTTGGCAATCATTCACTGATATCAGTAGGTTTCTCATCGCATCGACAGTCGAGTGACCTGGCTTGAATCCGAATTGGTTTTTTGCTTCAAGGTTGGCAGTGGAGTAGTAAGTAGTGTTGTATCCGTCTATGAAGGAGCCGTTCATATAGCTTACTTAAAACTGTTAGGAGCGCTATGGGTCGATATGATTCCGGGAATGCCGGATTTTTGCTTGGGGCTTTGAGAATTAATTTGACATTTGCTGTTCTCCACTCCATTGGGAAGTAGCCAGACTCCAGGCGGCAATTGTACAGCCTTAAGAGAAGTTGGGGTTCCAGGTCAGCAACCTTCTTTATGATTTCAGGTTCAAGAATATCTCTTCCAGGGCATCTTTTGGGACCTGTGCCATTCTGAGCCTGCCCAGGACGCTCGGCCACCAAAGTGAGTCGAACGCCCCGGAAAAATCCACTGCAGTCGCTTCTTGGAGTTCCTCCATTGTAAATGGTTCTTCTATCTGTAACGTGAGGTATTCTTCATTTTCTTTGCACAGCTTGAGTTGTTGTTCACTGGTTGGCTGTGCTGGTTCCTTCAGTATTGCGTTTAGGAGGTTGTTGACTGATTCCTCCCACGTTGTTGTTAGAGTGCCTTGTGGAGTTCGAGTCGTCGTGAGGACTTCTCCCCTGGGGAGTTTATTCTTAGTTACTTTGTATATAACCCCCCAGGGATCAGCATTTCCAGCTGTGGAGACAAGTAACTCCCAGGATTTTTTTTTACTCTTTTAGATTTTGTCTGTGTATAGATTTCTTGCCTCCCTATAGCGTTGTCTTAAGGCCTCCACCTCAGCCTGCGGCCAAGACCTGCGGGCTCGTTGGAATTGTTTCCTTCTATTTGTGACATCCTTCCTAAGCGTCTGCAGCTCTCGGGTCCACCATGGGACCATTCCTGGGGAGGGTCTCTTCTTCTTTATGGTTGCACTGCTGGACTCTGTGATTATGTTAGTCACTGTTCTTTGCAGAATGTCTGGATCAGTTTCCTTCTCTATTTGCTGTTGTCTAGCTTTGATAGCTATGGCTAGGTGAACCGTAAACTGATTCCAGTCCGCTTTGCGGTTCTGGTTAGCGTTCTTGAGATTCGGTACGTGATCACCCGGTGATCGGATGTTGTCCAGAAATTTTCGACTGTCCATCTGTCGATGTGCGCGGCCATATTGGCAGTGGCTATTGTTATGTCTATGTCTGCTTCCCAAAGCAGGTTGCAGAATGTGGGCAAATGGTGTGGCTGGTTAAGGATCACAAACGGCGAGGTGGCTAGGAAGTCTTCAAGTAGCTGACCATTGTGCGTAGCTCTTCTGCTCTCCGTTTTGCTATGCCATGCAGGCGACCGACAGTTCACGTCTGCTCCCACAATGATCCGCTGGTTTGGTAGGATGTCAAGTAGCTGTTGCAAGTAATTTATGGCAGTTGTGATATGCTGTCACGGTCTAGAGTAGACGGATATGGCGTAGAAGGCTCCTATTGGTGTTATGACATGGGCGCAGGCTGCCAATGGTGTGCACAGCTGTGCGATCTTCGTTGCCGTGATGTCCGGGTTTCGGACCATGACCGCGGCCCAGGGAGTGTCCTCATCAGATTGGATTAATTTATATGCAAGTGGGTAGCCCCTTACTCGTTTGGAATGTGCATACGGTTCCTGAAGTAACAGGATATCAGCGCTCTCTTGGTCGGCCTTAAGGCGTAGCTGGTCAGCCACAGACCTGGCCCTCTGTGCATTATGCTGGAATATTTTCATCTCTGTGGTGTTGAATTTCTTAGTTGTAGTCGCTATAATCAGTTCTAGTTTTGTGCATGCTCTTCGCTTTGATGTATGAGGGACAGTTGGGGTCCCTTATCGAGTGTTTGCAATCCATTTTTACCAACTTGCAATTAGCACAGATAGGGTCTTTGTTCTTATTTGGACAGTTTTTAAACTCGTGTCCCCGCTCTGTACAATGGCCACAGGTGGGCTGAGTCTGAGCGCAGGTGTGGGTAGTATGCCCGAATTTACAACACCGGAAGCATTTTGGGACGGGTATACTCCCTGAAGCGGTGGCTGCCCCAGTTGATAAAGACTCTGTTTTGCTGGCATATAGTCTTCCAGGCCGCTGGTGAGAGCTCTACCACCCAGTTAGTGGCGTTTCCTGCTCTAGCTTTAGTCTGAAATCTCGGAGTAACGATGGTTGATGGTGCCTTCCCTGGATAGTCTTGCTGTAGGTTTCTCATGTACAGCTCTGTTTGGATCTCAGTCGGGGTTATGTCCTTGTCCAAGTCGTATATAATTACACAAGGTCCCTTTCTTTTCGGTGGTAGGGCCTCTAATCCAAGTGTGTGTATTCTTTGATTGTTTAGTATCAGGTGTGCATCCGCCTTTGTCTGGATTTCAATGATAACACCCACATTTCCGGTTTTGCGAACCGATTTGATTTTTGCCGCTTTTAAGTCTTCGGTAAGGTTGTTTACTACTATGCTCTTTACCTCTTCGCTGGTGTGGATTTCATCTTTGGAGGTCGGTCTTACGATGACTAGGTGAGGGGTTGGCAAGAGGGTCTTGGATTAGTGGTAGATTCCTTAGTTACTGTTTGGTTGGTGGGTTGCTGTGTCCTCAGCACTTCAGCAAAAGTGGGGGCTCGCTGTTGCACTTTGTTCGCCCCACTTTCAAGATAGGCATCAAGCATGGCTGTTATATTTCCATTTTCCAGGTGCGTTTGGTCCAAAATTGTTTCTAGTTTGCTCCACAGGGAAACGATTTCAGCTCTTAGTCCTGTAGTCACTCTGCTGCTCTGCTTCTTGAATAAGTTTTCAAGGGCGGTTCGCAGGATTAGTTTCTGTTCAGGGATGGTGCCCTTGGGCAAGGTTGTATCCAGTGGTGGTTCCTCTTGTTTCTCTTCGGTAGAATCCCGTTGGGAGGCATGAATCTCTTGTGATTCTCTCGTGTCGGTTTGTGAGAGCGTTTTCCTTTTAGCGGAGGGGGCTCCGGCGCGGGGATCCACCGGCCCTTCGTCATGCTCGATGACTGTAATGTCATCCTTGTTGGTATGCTGCAACGAGGTTTGGGTTTTATTGGTTTTACCTTCCATGTTGGGATAATTTCAAATAATTGAAGTAGGTCCGGATTTCCGAGTCGGTAGGGTGTTGCTTCAGTAGGACTTGATTTTTGGCGCAGGAAGACACCCGCTACAAGTTCGTCGTCCAATTTGGTGAATTTTTTGTGCACTAAAGAAGATTTTGCCTGTCCCCCACAAACAGGTGGGGGGAAACAGTTATTCGCAAAAACACCGCTAGAAGACCAGAACAACTTTCTCTTAGGGGTTTTCAGGGGCAATGAGCACGAAGATGATATTTGTTTTTCCCGTAAGAGCAGTATTTGTGGAGTTCGTCTTCCATCAAGAATGTTTATGGAAAAGAGCTTAAGAGGGGATGAAGGGTATTGCTAGGTGGGCAGTAATCATGAAAGTGAGAAGTCAGGGCGAACGAAACCGTCTTGATGCCAATTCGCCAACTTAGCAGCTTGTAGCGCAGTATAAATACCGAGGAAGCTTACAATTAATAGTCAAAGTAAAAGTTGATGAGAGAGGTCAGAGGAGGATGGCTAGAATTGTGCAAGCAAACAGACGGGCCATAATGTCGCACATCACGTCAGAATACAACCTTGGTGCGCAGAACAAAATATCGCAAAGGACCACTAGTCGCACTTTGTCGCGAATGGGCTACAACAGCCGAGGGCCACATCGCGTACCTTTGTTATCAATGAAGAACAAGAGAGTGCGCCTCCTGTGGGCACAGCAACACCAGCACTGGACTATCGAGGATTGGAAAACAGTTGCTTGGTCTGATGAGTCAAAGTTCCTGGTGCATCATGTTGAGGGATAGCTCAGAATTTGGCGAAAACAACATGAATACATGGACTCGGCAGGTCTGACGACTACTGTGCAAGATGGTGAGGGCAGTGTTATGGTGTGGGGATTGTTTTCTTGGCACATGTAGGGTCCATTGATACCGATAAATTCACGTCTGAATGCCACATCATACCTAAACATCGTTGCTGACCAAATTCATGTTGACAGTTTATCCTCAGTCAGATGGTTACTTCCAGCAGGATAATGCGCCAGTGCACAAAGCCCTAATTACTATGGAATGGTTCCAGGAACATGACAATGGCTTTTCTTTGCTGCAGTGCCCCACTCAGTCCCTGGATCTGAATCCTATTGAACATCTTTGGGATGAGCTGGAAAGGGCTGTTCGCTGCAGGCCTACAACTCCGACAAATCTCAAAGGAATTGCGTGACAAACTCAAGTCTGCATGGTACTCCATTCCTGCAAAACGTTTTCAGTATCTTGTTCAATCCATGCTTAGACGAATCCAGGCTGTTTTGAAAGCTAAAAGAGGCTCAACACGCTACTAGGTAGGTTTACCTAATAAAGTGGCAGCACAGTGTATATAGGTACATAATAGATACATATCGATTAATAAGACAGGTCACTGAGAATTTGTTTACAGTATGGCATATCCGTAGAGATCTGATCGAACTTGCAGAAACCTTGCTAGATGGTGATAGCTAACACTTCCTGTAGGTCGATGTTCCGATGCACGTCTTCCATGATTTGCTTCCTGTTTATCTTTCATCAATAAGTTTATTGATTTAATAATTTGTAGATTTTCGAAATATTCAAGGGTATTTTCTGGTTAAATGTCTCTGAGAAAGTGGAGTTTGGACGGTTTTGACCTGTTACTTTGTTTATGTCGCCGTCTCGGGTGGATGCTTGAGACTACAATTAAAACCATCATGGGAAATTCCATCCTATTAATAGTTTTTCAAGCGTGATTAGTTTTTTGATAAGTTTACGTATGTTGTGAAATTCCATATCAGTAAAATTTTTCATATATATGAAACAACTGGTGAATTTTTTAAAAAGTCATTTTCATATACTTTACACTGAAAGGACAGAATTCATGAGATACCTGGTTCCTAGGCAACGCTACGCTTCCACCCCTCTCCCCAGTGACAGAACCCACCGCTTGGCAGGTATATAGATACACTGCATTCACGTAGACGGTAATTCGATGTGAGCATGGATAAACCGACTTTGAAAGAAGGATAATAGTGAGTGCTCGACGCATGGGTGACTCAATCGAGGAGGTGGTGCAGAAATTGCACTGTCCCCGTTCGACAGTGTCAAGAGTATATCGCGAATACGCCATTTCCGGAATAACACCTCATCGTGGACAGCGCTGTGGGCGGAGAAAGGTGTGGATGATCGTGGCCGTCGACAACTGTCTCGCATTGTTTCAGCCAACCAGAGAGAGACAGTGGCACAAATCACCCGCCGACTTCAACGAGAGAGGTGTCAGAAACGTCTCCATCAAGACCATCAGGGAATCATTTGCCAGAATAGGTTATGGGAGTCGCCCACCCAGCAGAATTCCATTGCTAACACCACGACAGAGGACTCTACGTCTCAACTGGGCGAAAGAACATTGGCACCACACCCTTGATGATTAGCGACGGGTCTCCTGGTCCGATGAGTCTGGTTTCCCGTTATTTCGAGCTAACGGGAGGGTGCGTATCTAGCGAAACCGCACGAAGCTATGCACCTGTCAAGTCTGTGCGGTAGCACAGTGGTATCGCCACCGTGCTCCCCCACACAGGGTGGAAAAGGCCCGGATTCGAATCAGGTCGATAACGCTAGAAACGTTAGTGGGTTTTTTCACTCCTTGGCTGAGTTAGTCGGTCTCAGGCGTAGATAGCAAGGTTTTTTCCCCCCATAAACTGGGGTTTTTTCGTCCAGCAAACAGGCAAATCGATCAGTGAACACACGTAATTTACAGACAAAATAAATATGGGTAGAGGTAATCATTTAAGGGGACCCTAATATCATAATTTGTTTGTTTTTTTATGCACCTGTCATGTCAACAAAAAACTGTTCAGGCAAGTGGACAATCGGTAATGGTCGGGGGCGTGTTCAACTGGCACATATTGGGAAGGGACTCTGGTACGTCTAGACGCATCTCTTGAGGGTCCAGGTTGCGTGTCCATCCTTGCAGACCATCTGTATCCCTTCTAGTTCATCGTGCACCCACAGGGCAATTAACTCTTCCAGCAGGAAGAGTTAATTGCCCTGTGGGTGATCAGCTGATTTTACCACCATCGAATGGCCTCCCCGTTCACCAGACATGAACCCCGTGAGTATCTTTGAGATGCTTTGGAAAGATCCGTTCTAGCTTTGGATCCTCCACCCAGGAATGCGATGGAATTATGGACAGCGGTGCAGCAAGCCTGGATGGAAATACCTATGGAACGCTTTCGTGAACTGGTGGACTCAATGCCTGGTGGTGGGACTCGCCTGATCTGGGCGAAAGGTGGGCCTGCCGGTTACTAGGCAGGTATCCCATCAATTCTGTCCACTAAGTGTATTTGGAGTTTAGCCCATTTTTTATATATGCCCTAGACGTTTAATACTTTGTTCGTTACATCTTCTAAAGACTAAATACTCAGAATTGAAAGTTAAAAATTCTTGTAATGAAAATAACAGCTCATCCTTAATTAAGATCACTTGAGACTGAAAGACAGATTGTCTATCCACTGTTCATTGGAACTTTGTCTTTTTGTTCAGAAAATGATGATCTGCAGGATGCAACAGCTGAACTACTCAAAATCTGCACCATTAAGACTATGAAGATATGAAAGGAAGGAAGGGAAATAGTATATATACCCAGTAACTATCCTAAATTTCGAAGAAATGCGAATGCCTTTTTTAAGTCTCGTTTATCAAATCTATTTTGAGTCTGAAATTAAATGCTTGCAAATGAAGATGATAACTTCTAGGTAAACCACTACGTGTAAAATTTTGGAAAATTGGGACATTTATATATCCCGAAAAGAAACTTTACGGACACTGGAACAAAATCTTGAAACTCGGGGGGGGGGGGGAATTCCTCGAAAACGGGTACGTCTGGTCACTCTTTTCTTTCTCATATCAAGAAATTAGCTGGGTTCTTATACTTTTTTAACTAACATCTCTCTTTTTAGATCCTTCTGTAGTAGCTCGCCATTTTTGTAGGTTACATTGTATGAAATAAGCAATATTAATTCCACAAATTTAATCCATGCTAGTAAACGAAATAGCTCGAATCCATTTCGTTTCTTTACCACTCTCCTTCTAGTTCGTTCACTTTAGAAGGCTTTTCAAGAAACCATACCATGATGAGCGCGAAGTTGTCTTTATCAATGCTTCACAAAATTTTCCCATTACCATTGCTAGAAACATTTTGTAATAAGAAATTAAACGCGAATGTCCGCTTTTTCTTGTATAATTGGATAGTGTTTTTCAATAAAAGCGACTTCCTGAAATCGTGGACTAGAATTATCCCATGCGGAAACTACACTTCTTTTGAACCATATAGATGATTGGTGCAGAAGATTGGTTCTGTGAGACCTACCTTTTAATACAATGATTACGTGTGGAGGCCTGTCATTGAAGTTAACGTGGTTGAGTAACCTTCTCAAAGGGTTTCAGGATGCCGCGTTTGATGGGGTTGGGCCTGAAGTTCTTTGGTCTCTTGGGATACTTAACGTCTCACACAGGATATGAATTCAAAATTTCTGAGGGATCATTGGTATTAAGGATTTCACGGAAAATATGGCAAAGATATCAATTATATAAATACGACATGGTTGCAGAACGAACAGCCTATATCCATTTGGAACTACTATGTACTTTAGAAATAGCTTCTTTATAATAAATTGGTCTCTGGAGATGGTGAACTCTGGGAATTTTAGCTTTCACGCGCCCTACAGCAGGAAAGATGAGCTGAATGAGCAGCGCATTCTGCTACTGGAAGACCAATCTTCTGTATTCCATAAAGGGTTTAATTGATCTCTAATAAATTACCGAAATAAAAGAAAAATTACCAATCTCGTCTATTATTTTAATATAGGTAGTGACAATTTTTAAATATCCCTACGATATCATCATCATCATGCGTTCCTTCAGTCTCTACGACAAGTTGGTAGCACTGATGACTCTTTTCCACATCTCTCTGTTGAGTGGCAGCTTCTTCAAGTCCTGGTATGATCTTGTTGTGCGCAACAAGACGATGTGTGCAATGTTTTTCTACCCCTGATACGAACAATAATTGATACACTGTATTTCTCTATGCATTCTTGAATTTCTTTAGGCAAATTAACAACAGTCCTCCGACAATGAGAATGACACTAAGTGAATAGAAAAGGCCATCGTAGCTCTGTAAGGTATCCCGGAAGTAACCTGAAAAAAAATTTTTTAAAAGAATTGAAAGATATAAAATCGTTGCACAAGTAACATTAAAATCTACATTGAATTTTCTAATACATAAAAGGACTCTTGTTATTCCTTGTAACTGTCAGTACCTTTAAATGTGGTCTTTGCTGAACATCCATCATAAACGTAAATCATTCTGTATGGCTTATAATATGTAGTGTGGCATGTGTCGGTTAAAATACTGGGCAGTTCGTCATCCAAATCCGGATAATTTAACACACGAAGGTGTTTGTGATATCAAGATATTCAAATAGCTATCCAGACCGCTACGTTGATTTACAAGTTGTGATAATTTAAGTGTTTAAGCTCCATAGTGAAGGAGGAATTCTCATGTGTGGAATCCTAGAGGATTCCACACATGTTAGCATCCAGCAGTTGAACTAGATGGAACTTCTGATAAGAGAGGAAACGATATTTACGATGTAGCCCCCTAAGAGAGAGCAATACACTTGGGAGTGGAGCGGAGGGCTGGTTGCGGGATCCGCCAACACACGGTGTCTCGAATGTTGGGCGCTTAGAGTCTCCAGCGATCATTTTGATAGTGCAGATTAGTCTTTTTTCATGGATTAAGGCAGACAAAAGGGGGGAGGGAATTTTTCACATATATAAATGCAAAGAAGAGAGGGACAAACCAGATCGGACCCTTATGTAATGGACGTGGTATAGTATTAGATACCTCAGCTGAAGTTGCAGATGAACTCAACAGTTACTTTGCACCGATATTTGCAGAAGAAAAACGCTTTACATCAATGAGAAATTCTGGGAGTGAAGTTGAAAAAAATGTATTTATGATGTCGAAATTTAATACGTTTATTTAATGAAAAATCTTTTGAGCCTACAGGCCAGTAAGGCTCCAGGGGTTGATATCATTTACCCTTTAATCTTAAGGGAAGCGGCAAGTGAGTGCATTGAACCATTGAGGCTAATTATGAGAGCATCACTGCACTCGGGAGTGATTCCATTGGATTGGAAAAGTGCCAATTTGTCTCCAGTATATAAGGGCGGTTCTAAGAATAAAGGTGGGAAATAACCGGCCGGTTAGTCTAACTTTAGTAGTAGGTAAAATCATTGAGACAATGATCAAGGGTAGAATTCACGATCACTTAGATAGAAGGGGAATTCTGAAGGATACTCAACATGGTTTTGTAAAGGGAAAATCATGTTTAAATAATATGGTTAGCTATTTTGACAAGGTCACTCAAGAGGGAATAATTTCGACGTTGTTTATTTGGATTTCAGCAAGGCATTTGACACAGTCCCACATGAGCGGTTACTTTATTCGCTGGAACAGGTTGGAATCACATGGAAAATGCTTAGATGGATAGCTGGATGGGTTTAGGGCAGGAGGTAGAGCGTTGTGATAAATGGTTATTCCTCAGATTGAGTTAATGTGAGAATTGGGTTCACTCAAGGATCAGTATTCGGACCACTGTTGGTTTTAATTTTCATAAATGACATCGATAAAGGGATAGAGGGCGTGATGTCTAAATTTGCGAATGATGTAAAGATTGGTAGAGTAATTAATGATTGCGACCAAGCAGAGTTTCTCCCGAGTGACCTAGTTGGACTTCAGGGATGGTCAGAAAAATGGCAGCTATGCTTTAATCCAGCGAAGTGTAAGGTATTTCACCTGGGTATTGCTAACTGAACCCATTGGAGATGAAAGGGGTGTAAGGAATCGTCGTGCCAGGCACGCTGTACACTGCAACGAGACATTCCTAAGACAGAGGCAACTGCACGTGTGCTGGTAGTAGGATTATTCTGGACGGCATTCAACACACTTTCTTCCATGGCGGGAGTTCGCGTCGAACGTGGTCTGCCCGCAGTACTCCTGTTACCTCTAAATGACTCATAATCGCACAAATTTTGATGCACACGTGCAAACAAACGGTGGTCCGGTACATGTCTGTCTGGGAAGCGTTCTCCATAAATTGGTTGAGCGGCTCGTCCATGGCCCTCTGCTAATCCGTACACTAAGTGCATGTCTGCCAGCTCACAGTTCGTATATGCTCTTCGTGCGGCGACTACATGCTCTTCGTGCGGCGACTACTGCTTGAATGAGTAAACCAGAAATTTTCCCTCTGGCGAACTGATGAACAGCGCCTTGTACCGACTTACGGTGACGTTTCCGGTTATGGGTTCCTATGCGATTCACATTCCTTTAGATGTTACCTACCTCTCCTAAACGTTTGTACCAATATTTCTGAGACACCCTGTTTTTTTTTTTTTTTTTTTTTATGAAAACCCCAAACACGAAAGGTATCAAAACCTATAGTACTTAGTACCGTGCATGGGTTGAAGGAGAAGTATGGGGGGAGGGGGATACAGTATAAGGCTATTGTTAGACTTGGAACACTGTGTTCAAGTATGGAGACCGCACCTAAAGAAAGACATTATTCTTCTTGAAAGGGTCCAAAGACGGGTAACTCGCCTGGTGAGATCGGCAATAGGGCGTCCATATTAGGAAAAACTTCAAATATGTGGGTTGCGGTGCTTGGAAACTAGGCACCTTGGAAGAGACTTGATTGAGGTGGTTAAGGCTCTGAGAGGCAAAAGTAAAATGAATGAGAACGAACATTTCACGGTTATAAATGATTTTAGAAGTAGGGGCCATAATTTCAAGTTACGGTGGAGATGTTTAGACTGGATTGTAGGAAGTTTTATTTTAGCCAGCGAGTTATAAATTACTGGAATAAGTTGTCTACATGGGTGACAAAGGCTGATAGTGTGAGAAAATTCAAAGGTCAGCTGGAGAATTACTTACGGGAGGAAGGAAAGGCATAGGGTGTCCATTTCCTTTTCTCTCATTAATTGTTATTATTATTTTTTTTTTAATTTCCGTCTTCTTATTATTAATTTGTTTTCATTCTATTATTTTATTTATTGTTATTTTCTGCTTATTATTATTTATTTTTTTTGGCTGGTGCAGCATAAGCCAGAGGGTTCCTTGCACCATGTGGCCATTACTAATACAATACTAAATCTCGTAAGGTACTGCTGTATTTCTTATAAGGTCTTGTTAAGGCCGATTTTATTTTTGTTAGGAGCTTCAAGTCATGGCCGTATGATAATATATTTGTTCTGTTGTGTATTAACGGGTTAATTATAGCTGTAAAAAGAATGCCAGACATGATTCCTCCTTGTAGCAATCCTGGTTGTATTTGCCTACTATACGTCTGCTTTCCTATGGACAGTAGGATGGTTCTGTTCTGAAGAAGGGACGTTAGAAGCTTCAATACTTTGCCAGTGATGTGATAATAATTTTGAAAGAGCGTAAGTAAGACTGGGATGTGAACACTATTGAACGCAGCTTGTAGATCTAGATAAGTAATTGTAATTTCTTCTCTCAGTGTATGTGACCTCTTATAATCAACTGTACAAGTTTGCTGTCAGTGCTTGCATAAAACAACGTGATAGGATCTTGTCAAGAATCTCTTCGTGGTCAAAGCCATAATGTACGCATTTTTTAAATTGGAGGGAATGTCAATAAATAAGGAGTCGCAACCCACAAAAAGTTAACTTCTATTGAATTTGTTGTATGCTGCTTTGCATAGTCATTCAACAGCAATGTTCCAGGTCTCACTAGCTCAGACTATTTTCTGCGAATTGTAAAAGTAAAGTGCAGCCATTATCAACCCACTGCAGGATGGAAGCCTCCTCAACAATTCATGCTGAGGGAAATGGACCATAATCTGCCACGCTGGTCTAGTGTGGGTTGGCAGATCGACCATATGCAGCAGTCAGGGGCTTGAACCCCGGTCTACTCAAAGAGCGTGTGCTACTGCACTCCCGCTCCTTCCCACTCGGCTACGGATGCCTCTAAGTTCTTTTATAAGCGAGCAGTAAGACGCAATCTCCCCTGTCTCTCCAGATATTTGAAAATGTACAAGGAGAACGCCATGAAAATTCCACAACACAGCCGTTGTTACCTTCTTAATGATGATGCAGTCTTAAACTTCTTCGTTAAGAGTTGACCAGGGGGCTCCCATTACATTGACGCATGTTTAGACTCCGTTTGAAAGGGGCGAAACGCCGATTAGTCTTTCGATTCCATTTTTTTTACGATGCGGCAATCGAAAATGATGTATATGTAGGCAGTATCCGTAGAATATGTAATTACATTACGTCTATACAATGAATATATTGCAATATGTTCAACTAGGCTGTCCAAGGACTAATATAGCTTCAAATAAAATAAAATAATAATAATCAATTTTGGCAGCCATGAGTGATGACCATAACTCGCACTAAGACTTCAGACGTGCCTGAAGTGGGAACCTCCTGAGCTGGATTGCGTAAATATTCAGTTATCCCATCTCTCTCTCTCTCTCTCTCTCTCTCTCTCTCTCTCTCTCGCTTTCTCTCTCTCGCTTTCTCTCTCACTCTCCCTCTTTCTCTTTAACACTCCGGATCCCATAGACTACATCAATATCTCCAATGCTAATTGCATGACTTATGTTTATAATATTATTTATTTTAGCGATATTATTTTAAAACAACGCCATTGAAATTTTTATTACTCAGTACAGGTAGAATTGGAATTCAATTGACATAGTAAAGACATGAATGATAACCACATTCGAAAAGGAAGGATAAATATATGACTTGTCAGTAAGGAAGAAGGTGAAAAATATCCAATCACTGAATAAGTATTCTTGAAAGAACGTTGCGTCAAGTCTGTACGTAGCAAATGAACTGAAGTTGGTTCCATGGTATCATTCTATTTATATCTCATATGAGAATGCCTCCACAAAGAGTTCCCTGTTGGTTATACTTCGATTAAGTAACACTTCTCCAATAGAGAAATTGTTGCTTATTCTCAGTGGATACCACCACCCAGACGGCGAGGTTTTTTTATCCCGGAAACTCGAGTTTTTGTTCCAGCAAGCAGAAAATCGACCTCAGAACACACACACACACACACAATATACGCGGAATAATATGGCCCTAGCCGCTGATGCTCCTAAAATTCTACTACTGTAACTACAACCTCCATATGATGCTGATCCAACTATTTTTTCATGCAATTTATTCTGGTCAACAACACGCTAGTCAAATAAAACCTTTGTAGTCCACTGTATGAGTTTTCGGCAACAATTTGTATTTATGTCCACCTTATTGAAATGTCCAGTACGATCTTTGAGCGTCATATTTTTCAAGTATAATAAATATATACAGGGTTGTATTTCACAGTAAATAAAATACAAATTTGTTCTACTACTGGGCATGACACAGTAATGAATAGGAACGCACATGTGGTTGTCTTGATTATGGGCGACTTCAATCTACCCCTTACACATTTGAAATCGTGGACTAGAATTATCGCATTCGGAAACGCTTCTTTTGAACCATCTGGATGATTAGTGCAGGAGATTGGAGTGCCTGTCGTAGAAGTTAACGTGGTTGAGTGACCTTTTCAAAGAATTTCAGGATGCCGCATTTGATGGGGTTAGGCGTGAAGTTCTTTAGTCTCTTGGGATGCTTACATTAAGTATAGGACGCACAGGATATGAATTCAAAATTTCTAGATGATCATCGGTATTAAGAATTTAACTGAAGGTATGCCAAAGATATCAGCTATATAAATACTACATGGTTGCAGAACGAACAGCCTGTATCCATTTGGAATTACTATTTACTTTGATGTAACTTCTTTATGATAAATTGGTTTCTGAAGAGGGTGAGCTCTGGGAATTCTAGTTTTCATGTGGCCTACAGCTAGAAAGATGGGATGAATAAGAGCTCATTTGGCTACTGGAAAACCAATCTTCTGTATCCCATAAAGGGTTTTATCTACCATTAAAAAGTGAAGTGTCATCTGGTTGAAGCAACCGAAATCCAGAGTACGCACTTATATTGTTACTTGTGCCAGATTTTTTGTTAAAACATATTACAATGATCTGTAATGTAGCAAATTACAAAATAAAAAAAAAATTATCATCTAAAGAGATTGATAAACTATTTCTTAAATGTAGCTCCTAACTGACAAATTTTAAATATCCCTATCCGAACAATAATTTCTATACACGTACTGTATTTCTCTATGCATTCTTCAATTTCTTTAGGCAAATCAAAGACAGTCCTCCGACAGTGAGAGTGACACTAAGTGAATAGAAAAGGCCATCGTAGCTCTGTAAGGTATCCCGGAAGTAACCTGGAAAAAAAATTTAAAAAAGAACTCAACGTTAGAAAATCTTTCCACACCTAACATTAAAATCTGCAGCGAATATTCTAATGTAAATCCTTCTGGTATGGCGTATAATTTGTACTGTTGCATGTATCGGTTAAAATACAGGGCAGTTCGCCATTCAAATCTGAATAATTTCACACCTCTTGTTAGAGGTGTGAAATTCGAATAGATATCGAGACACTTAAAGGGTTTTACAAGTTGTGATAATTTTAAGTGTTTTACTCCATACTGATTTCACATACAGTGTGCTGCCACTTTATTAGGTACACCCCTGCTGTGCACACAAATGGTTTGTCCCACAACGTTGCAAGTCACATGACCATAGTGATGGATATAAATGCAGCAGAACAACCTTTCTAATATCAGTTAAGCGTACAAAACGTAGCAAGAATGGAGAAAACGAGTGGTCCAACGGACTTTGAACGTGGCATGGTAGCAGGTGCAAGATGTGCTGGACAAAGCATCTCTGAAACGGCAGTTCTCCTGAACTTTTCACGCACCACAGTTTCAAGGGTGTATCGAGAATGGTGCAACGAACAGAAAACATCCTCTCAACGGCACTCCTGTGGAAGAAAATCGCTTGTTGATGAGAGAGGTCAGAGGAGAATGGCTAGAATTGCGCAAGCAAACAGACGGGCCACAATGTCGCACATCACGTCAGAATAGAACAAAATATCGCAACGGACCACTAGTCACACTTTGTCGCGAATAGGCTACAACAGCCGACGGCCACATCGCATACCTTTGTTATCAATGAAGAACAAGAGAGCACGGCTCCTGTGGGCACAGCAACACCAGCACTGGACTATCGACGACTGGAAAACAGTTCCTTGGTCTGACGAGCCGAAGTTTCTGGTGCATCATGTTGATGGAAGGCTCAGAATTTGGCGAAGACAAGAGGAATCCATGGACCCGTCATGGCTGATGACTACTGGGCAAGGTGGTGGGAGCAGTGTTGTGGTGTGATATTGGGAATGTTTTCTTGGCACACATTGGGTCCATTGATACCCATAGATTCGCGTCTGAATGCCACATTGTACCTAAACATCGTTGCTGACCAAGTGCATCCGTTCATGTTGACAGTTTATCCTCAGTCAGATGGTTACTTCCAGCAGGATAATGGGCCGGTACACAAAGCCCGAAGCACTATGGAATGCTTCCAGGAACATGGCAATGACTTTTCTTTGCTGCAGCGGCCTGCTCAGTTCGTGGATCTAAATCCTATTGCACATATTTGGGATGAGCTAGAAAGGGCTGTTCGCCGCAGGCCTTCACCTCCGTCAAATTTCAAGGAACTGCGTGACAAACTCATGTCTGCATGATTCCTGTACAACGTTTTTAGCATCTAGTTCAATCCATGCCTAGACGAATTCAGACTGTTTTGAAGGCTAAAGGAAGCTCAACACGCTACTAGGTAGGTGTACCTAATAAAGTGGCAGCACAGTGTATCATTACCTGATATGGAGAGTATACTCTATATACAAACATCTAATTTACATTTAGAAGTAAGAAGAGTGACGCAGGCTAGTGGGAGGGATGTGGAATTTAAATATAGGGGGAAAGAGTAAGACGCTTTCTCTCCCAGAAGATGGAGGCAGAGAAGGAAGAAGAGGGATTATTAGTAGGTCAACTGACCCATGATCGAGAAGAAAGGAGACCATCGCCAGCAAAATAATATAATCATCTTCCACGGAAAGGATCCGTGTATAATGATGTGATGATGATCTCACCACGTATAGCAGCGGCTGCACAATTTTCTATCTTGGCATCAGAGGGGGTCCCACGATTAGCGAGATTGGAATAATGCTGTGGGAAAGCAGGTCTATCAAGCAGTTTTATGCCAAAGTATTTAGAATCGACGCTTGTTGGGGTTCTATATAAATCTTGAAGATAATGAGCCCGCTATTGGAGTTCTTTGTTTCCTTTTACTGTAGTAGTAAATGCGAGTATATTATATATTGATGACACAGATTGAACATTTATGGCAGCTGAAGCGAGATTTGCGAGCTTTGCCTTAAATAATCCTCTCTTGAATAAGAAAAAAGTAGCATGTAGCCCACTGAGAACAAGGATCTCTGTTTGTGTCCAAAGGAGACATCCAAAATGAAACGATATTGTTGGAGCGCACTTGTGATAGCAAGTCCTTTATTTCCGTGAAGCGTTGTTTCTGTCAGAAAGACCATTTGGTTTTCCAGATTTATATTAATTTCTTGCTCTTTCCTTTTCTTCTCTTGCTTCATGTTGGAAACTATCGTAAGGAAAATCCTTATAAATTCGGCTGTAATATTCTTTCTGATATGGAAGGCAGGAGCACGATATACGACTATCACTTCCAGATTTAGATGCAGAGTGCCAGTAAGAACCTGAAGTTCAATAATCGTCTTCAGCCTGCTGAACACCAACATTGCATCGTGTTGCTTTCTCCAACTAGATCCATGGACTTACCTAACAAGTACAGGGCAATGTTGGGAAAGGGTCGCGAGTTAGGATTAAATTTGCAAGTGTCTGCAATTCTGTCCAGAGATGATAGGAGGGAGTACATTATGATAGCCTTTTCAATCAATACGGCCCTGGAGAGACTGCGCAAGGCTCGTGTGGTAAGAATTTTGCTCAGTGTGTTCTGTGCTTCTTAACAGGAGAGACTGTTTTAATAAGGATGAATACACTTAAATAAAAAAAACCGCAAGACTATTCGCTGATGCGATTGAGACAATGTTAGGTAGGTCTGAAAACTGATTGCTTAATGGACACACACACACAAATATATATATATTGAATATAACCGCAGGCAGAGGTGGAAGTGATTCTTGCATTGCTGCTATTGGCACATGAGGCAGCCTGGGAAACATGGTGTCGGGGAATTGAAGTCCTGCTATGGGTGATCATGGAACACGGAAACACTTGAGCTGAGTTAGGAAAATAAGAGCATTTATATTTGTATGTTCTCTAATCTGGGAGTATAGAAATGAATTTGATGAGTTTGAAGTACTGTTTAATTCATCCAATATGGATATTGTAGGGATACTGGAGACAAGGCATTACTCAGACATAAGGAATGACGAATTCAAATGTGAGAGAAACAATGTATACAGACATGACACGAAGGGCGAGGGGATTATGTTCTTAGTTGAGAACATAAGCTGCCAGGTCTTAGGATATTTTCTCTAATGTACAGGGATAGGGAGGCGATTGTCCCATTTTATAAGGCAATAGACTACACTAATGTTGGACATCAATTCAAATTGTGGATGGATAGTTGCAGGATAGACGTGCTGAAGTTTGCCATTAGCCAACCAGTGGTTGATTGTAGTAAAATACTTCCGTGTCTTGTGGGGAAATTGTTTGTTTGAACAAATGCAAGGAGGAATTAGAAAAACTATTTGGAAGGGATGCACAGGTGAAGTGGTAAATTTAATTTTTTAGCATGATGCTTTATGAGCTTGCTTTCTTGCATCATTTGTCATTGTTAATACTAATATGTACTAACTTTGTATGCGAACATGCCCATCAGTATAATCGAGTTAGAAACAGGGTGCATGAGAGCAGGCGCGACAGATTTTCACATTTCGTTAGTCCGATGTTTGTGCTGATGTCCCCATGCAAGGCCCAGTTTCTTGTTTCTCGCAGTGAACATGGATACCGCCATATCCTATATGAGCTAATGTCTCCGCTGCATAGTCCATGTGAACGCTGTTCCTACTTTTTTATTTATGGCCCCTGTCAGTAGGTCAGGCAACCCTGGCAGAGGCCAGCCAGAGTATAATGGGCAGCCTGGCTCACCTCCCAGTGGTTGTGGCAGGCAAAGTGGGGTCCAACTAGGGGCCCCCGCGGCCAAGCAGCCAGAGACACAACAGATAAAAGCACAATACTACATAAACCAGACATTACACTTTTTTTGGCTGTGCAGTAGTTCTGCATTCCATCACAGAGTACATATGGCGCAGATGTGGGAAACCACAAGTGGCGCCGAAACAAATACTATGACACTATGTTCCTACCTTTCTGGGAGTTAGTTAGGTGCTGTGGTACGTCGCTGTTGTTTTACGAGACGAGACACACATCGTTGAACATGAGCGTCGAATACACGTGGCTGTTTGACGTTTGACCCTTCTCTGGTTTTTCGATCGCAGTTGACCCAGTTACGGTAGACTTGTGACACCACACGGGAGCAGTTAACCAGTTTAGCTGTTACCGAGATACTGGCACCCATAATCCTTTTACGTTCGGGGCTGGAAAGATCTCGACGTAGACCCATTCTTCCTTGCAGGCACACACTCAAAAACTGATCGCCACGTGTGTGAACTAAAATCTTATATCAGCTGTTCCAGAATTTGTCTTTACCAGTGTCATAAACCTGTCCATTCCTGTACAAGGGGTGGTTGTTAAAGCAAAGCTAAGTGTATATCGGGTGCACAGAAGGACAACGAGATTTGTGAGGGGGAACAAAAGGGTGCCCTCCTTAGAAAGGGTTCAGTTCTACAAATTGGGGTGTCTGCAGACTAGGCACCTGCGAAGTGATCTGACTAAGTTGTTTAAGGATTTCAATGGATTATGCAAGCTTAATGTTGATAGCATTCTTCCTTTGATGAGACTACACACACACGAGGGGACCATAAATTCAGGATAATATTCAAAAATTCAAATAATATTCAAAAATTCAAATTCAAAAATCCATAAATTCAAATTCAGGAAGGATGATGTGCGGAAATTTTTCCTTTGCCAGTGGGTGTTTAATTGTTGGAACAAACTTTCATCTACTGTTCCGAAAGTTGGTATCTTCAAAATTTTTAAGAAATAACTAGACAAATTCTTAGAAGGGTCGACAGGTGATTTGGGTAAGTTGTTTTTTTTTTTTTGACTGATGCTGCATAATCTTGGTTTGTTTTATATTTTGTTCTAATAATAATACTAATCACATAAAAAATCCAGTGCGAAAATAGAGAACAGCATGTGGTAAAAACTTACCAATAATAACTGGTATAAGAAAACTGAAGCATCCAATAATAAACTTTGACAAACCAGTTGATAGTGCGAAGACTTCTCTTCCCAGATACTCCTCAAACAAGACTAGGTAAAATGGTTGAAGGCATGAACATAATCCTGATACAGCGGAGTTTAGCATCAATGCAATATAACTTCGAGCTGAAGGAATGCAAGCCATGTTCACGCCAAGCGTTAACATGAGAATTATAACGGCAATTTGCTTTGTTATAAATCCCTTATCGGTCACCCATCCACCAACAATCTGGAAGATAATACCTGACACAGCAACACAAATTACAAGAAAAACACTGTCCTTCACACTGACTCCCTTGTCAATGGCAACATCTATTAAAATGGTGTGAAAAAGAATTCTAGAAATGGTAAATACAAGTAATCCAAAGGTAATTACCAAAAATATCGGCTTCACTAACAAAGATGCTATTATTTTTAATGTAGACAAAGTACCTTTAAAGAACTTAAAACAGTAATTTTCTTCTTTGTCAATTACTTCCCGATGCGATGTTTTTTCTTTGGAAGTTGATGGTGTTTCTCTGGATAACACGTTCATATTTTGAGTAATTTCTGGCGTTCCATATGATTTAGAATCATGACACTGGGCATCTGAAGAAGTTTCTTTCCGATCACTATTATCATGATGATTTTTTGGAGACTTAACAGAAGGCTCTCCCATTACGATTCCAGATATAATAATGTTCATCAGAAGAGCACCTAGAATCATAAACGAGCCACGCAATCCATAAAACTCGACCAATCTTTCCGTAACAGCTGGTAATATTAGACCTCCGAACCCATTTGCCGAGAATACGATCCCAAATACCATAGATTTCGTAGTTGCGAAGTGTTGGCTGATTGTGACGGAAACTGTCGGATACAGCAAACCCATTCCAAGACCTGTGAAAAGAAAAAAAAAACAGTATATTTGAGGTACGTAATAATAATAATATAGTAAATTCGCTGGAACAGATTTATTTGTTGTTGTTTGGTGTTCTTTCAATTTTGCGGAAAGGCAACTAAGAACATCAGGCATCACTGTATTTCTCTCTCTCTCTCTCTCTCTCTCTCTCTCTCTGTAAATTGTGTCTAATCTATATCTGTGTGCCTGTTTCCTAGATAAAAAGCTAGAGTTAATGGAGAATGAACAAGACCTGGGGATAATTGTACAGTCAAACATGAAATTCTCTGAGCAGGAGAGCAGAACATGGCGTCAGTACAGCTCATGGGGTTTTGTCATTGATATACAGAAATTTTGCTAGAAGGGATAAGGAGGTCAATATCCCTATGTGTAAGACCATGATTAGGCCTCATCTTGAGTATTGTATACGGCTCTGGAGGCCTCACTTTAAGAAGGATGTAGAACGGCTGGACCGGGTGCACAGAAGGGCAACCACACTGGTGAAGGGAACGAAAGGGTGCTCTTACGTAGAAAGGTTTCAGTTCTGAAAATTGCAGCGTCTCGAGACTAGGCACCTGCGTAGAGATCTGAGTGAGTTGCTTAAAGCCTTAAATGGATTGAGTAAGTTTAATGGCATTCTTCCTCTTGCTGAGACTACACACCTGAGGGGGCATAAATCCAAGTTGAGTAAGGATGGTAGCAGTACAGATATGTAGAAGTTTGCATTTGGCCAGCGGGAGGTTAATTTTTAAAAAAAATTAAAATTTTAAGTTTCAAATTTTAACATAGAACTTTTAACGTCATAAATCCTCAGCGATGTGATACTATGTCGCTGAAAATTTATTCCTCTATACACTAATTTGTGTGGAAAAAGGCTAAAGAATTTTCCATGGTAAAAAATAATTCCACGGGTTTAATCTTTGTAAAACTCAGTTCTGTCTTATCTCACAAAAAGGATTCTACTGCTTCTGTGCTTATCTCATGTATAATTTGCTTTTATCCCTCTGTTCGTGACGCTCTTTGAACTCGAATAACTCAAAGCCCCAACAAGCAATAGGTTTTATTTAGTAGTAAAACTGAAATTAAAAAAAAATTCCAAAAAAAAACTCCTTAAAAAATTTTCGACCGATTTTCGAATCTCGAGAATTGATATAGTTCCCTGTGAAACTAACCTACCATGTACTTTGAAGAGAACACAATTTCTTAGCTTCACAATCAACAACTCTCAAGGTTAGTCTTTCAACGAAGTTGGCAGTTTTGTTCACCGGCAACTTTACATAAAAACAGTTTCTAGCTACTAATAATGTTTTGTGCAATAAGTTTTTAAAGGATTATATAAACATACATGTAAAATTTATCAAGCGTTCCATGTTTACACAAGGGTAGATCCAGCAGCCAACACAATGATCTCCTGTATCATTGTGTTAGCTGAAAATTTGTATCATTGTGTTGGATGCTGAAAGTACGGTCCACATAAGTCTGGTTTATTATTATTTTTTATAATATTTTGCTTTTTACCGTTATTACCACTGTCTTATTAATGTTTACTGCTGATACCTTTAATCTACTTTATTCTTGGACTTCGAGCATCATGGCCTTCTCTTAATAAAGAGTAGAAGAAACATACAAAGTTATGTAATGAAATTTGCGAAACTATAGAATATCTTGAATAAAAATCCAGAAAGACGTGTCCTGAGAGAAGAAGTTATGAAGTTACAACTTCACAACTCCAGTTCCTGTCTGACCACATCTTAGTATCCAATAAAATTGGTCAGACAAGATTGCGTATGGGCTACCAACTGTTTTTTGCAATTGGGTATCTAGTGTTCTCTCGGACCGCTCACTGCGGTTATAGTATATGGCTCTCTGACTTCAAAACCTTTCCAATAATGCTGGTGTTCTCCACTGTTCAGACCTTTCTCAAACTCTTATCCTCTTGTATATTAATGACCTTTTTCCTTGACTGTAAATCTTACCCATACCTCTGCTCATGATAGCACATTGCATCTTCCAGTTTAAGAAACTTTCCCTGCACAAACAGTTTATACCTCTCTAATATCCACCACTGATTCCTTAAATTCCGCTCTCCTGGTAATTTTCCAATGGGATGAAGAAAGCTTAGTTAAGCTCAATCCTTCTAGAGTACACTCTTATTTCTGTTTTATAAGACTCGGTACTCTCTTAATACTCGCGAAATGTTCAATGCTTCTGCGCTCATCTTCGACGACACACGGATTTCTAGACAAGATCTCATAACTCTGTTAGGCTCTTACGTTTCCGTCTAAACAGCTGATCACTCAAATCCCTTCTACATTGCGATGTCTTTCTCACTTTTTGTTTTAAATTTTACTTATTGTAGTTTAAATATATACCTGCCCAAGGAATAGAACATGCCAGAACGGTATGTGGGACTTGCGCATCTGAAGTTGTACCCCCCGAAACATCTCTCGAGCTCCTTGACTCCCTTCAAAATAGGGCAGTCTGGTTAATTAATGATCCGCTTCTTACAAAGCCTTTTCACGCTTTTCTGTAGGTTGTTGTTGTTGTTTTTGGGGTTTTAGGAGCATTAGCAACTAAGGCCATATTGCTCCGGTTCGGTGGTCATCCCCTGACCTTTCCGCATCCTCCGTATTTGGTGGTGACGGGCTCGAAACCCGGTCTAATCAAGAAGCGTGTGCTACGCACTGCTGCTCCTTCCCACCTGGCTTTCTGTAGGTACTTCCATGAGTACTGTTCTTCTGAACTTCATCCGTAATTCCAACGCTCTCTTAACAATAAGTCCGAACACGTTCCGCAACCAGTCAGCATTCATTCACTGTCCAAATCCAAACTGACGGAACCACCTTTTTCTTTTCCTCATTTCTCCCTTCTACTTCTGTTGTTTGAAGCAAATTTCTATAATTTGATCTTACTTTATACTTACTTTAATTTATTAATTGTCTATCTCTAATATTTTGACAAATTACACTTGAAGCCTAAACACTCAATATTTCGATCTTTTGATGTAAAACCTCTGGCTATTGGCCATGAAGGTTCGTTTTATTGAAATGCATTAAAGAGTTAAACTTACCAAGGACGAATCCGTATAATATCGTCAACCAAAGTATGCTTTTCGCCAGTGCACACGTTGTTAGTCCAACCACTGCAATAAAACTGCCAGCGAATGCTACCTTTCGAGTACCGAAGTTATGTGTCAACATTCCTCCAAGCAGCGCTGTAAGATTAAAGAAAATTCACGGTATTCATGGCAAATGTAGAATCCTCATTCAAAACATGATTCACCATTGTTTAATTATTATTTACACTCAGTCTTATTATTATTATTTCTCCCTGATGGGGGTTCCACCCCTTTATGGATACTGGTAAAAAAATGCACTTCGTGGGTGTTATGTTGTTGTTGTTGTACTTTGCTCCGTGTATATTGTCTGTGTGTATTCTGATGTAGATTTTCTGTTTGCTGGATGAAACACATTGTTTCCGGGAGAAAAAAAAAAAACATGTACCCTTGCCTGAGGCCAACTAACTCAACCAGATTGTGAAAAAGGCTCATAAAAATTCCCCCAGTCGTCGACGAGACTTCAATTCAGCATTTTTCAATCCGGTGTGGGGAGGACGGCGATCGTATCAACTATGCTACCCACGAACCACGAAGTCGGTTTTTATGTCTAGAATTGTGGACAGATAATGACGCTGATATACCATTCTTTTGATTGGGCTAAACATATTAATTATACTGAGTGAAAACTGAGATTTTCCTGTACTTAATTTACCACCTTCAAAATAAGCTGGATCTCACTATCTTAATTTCCATCTGATTTGCTTTAATGACTCAGTGCAAAATTTCATTAAATTTGGTCCAGCAGAAGATAAATTATTGTTGCCATCATACAAGTATGATTGCAAGACTACAAGTTACAATAATTCGCTTCTGGAGAAAGCTGAAGATGACATCACTAATGCAAAACGTTTCGCACGACGGTTTTTCTTTACAAAATTTTTGGAATAACGCCAGTAAAAACATTTTTAACGTCAACATTTTAGCTTTCCAACCTAAGATTTTTAGTAAGATTAGATATTACCCAAAATGAACCTATAGAATGAGAACGTTTTAGCTTTCCTTTGATGTTTTTGATTACGTAAGATGGGATCAAGGTAATTATATCTTTATCTCCCATTTTAAATGTTATCGTAGTATGATTATTATAAAAAATATATATTCTTTTATAATAATTTTTAAAATTACACGCACTCGTAGCAAATTCGTAGAACCGGCAAAAAACCCGAGTTTCCGGGAGAAAAAACCATGCTACCTTATTATTATTATTATTATTATTATTAATATCCATATGATGCAAGGAAGCCTGAGGCTTATGCTGCACCAGGAAAAAAAAAAAATGTTCCCGAGTAACCCTGAGAGAGAGAGAGAGAGAGAGAGAGAGAGAGAGAGAGAGAGAGTCAAAAGTAGAAGGGAATCACCAAGAAAGAGAAGAATGATGATATCCAGCTCAGGACCCTGGGTGTGCCAAGCCCATACTCACCAGATGTGAGCCCCCGGGGTTAACTTCGCCTGAGAGCGATTAACTCAGCTTTTTTGTTGAAAAGGATCATAAAAATTTCCCACGTCACAGACTGGAATCAAACGTAAGTTTTTTCCACCGTACGTGTGAAAGACGGCAACTCTACCAACTCTGCTACCCACCACGGCACGGGTAAATATTGGGATCTAAACATAACTCACGCCAAGTTAAAAACATCTTCAGAATTCAAGAAAATTTAACTTTGAGAAATCAAGAGTTTACGAGGCAAGCAATTTTACAATCGATGCCTAAAATTTTACAATCGGTGTCATAACGCTCATATCTTGTGCACGTGAATATTTTTCGGGATTTTGTACACCTATTTTTGCACGCTTTTATGAAAAAATAAATATAGAAGAGAGAGAAATATAAATCAGATAATACTATGAGTTATATTCTAAAATGGCACCCACATAACCGCTGAGATTGCGCGATTAGATTTAAAAACATTCAGGTTTCTAACTTTCTTAAATAATTTCAGCGATCATTAATATTAGTTCTACAAACACACGGTGTAAGAAAGCATTCAAAGATTGTAAAACTGATTGGAAAAGAAAAGCACTTACATGTTAACTGGAACATTGCCATATAAAGACTGAATGGCCAGACTGATTTTTCTCGGGATGCATCGAAAACTCTCATGGTGGCAAAAAACAGAACTGCGCCTGTTCTTGCTAATCCAAAAGTAAAGAACATAATAAGGAAGCACCCCAAAACTATCAAACACTTAGAAATCTTTGTCACTGCCATTTTCGAGCTCATCACAGCAAATACAACACCGGAAATACCAAAATGATAGAACTCTACACTACCTCTTACGAAAAAGGTCCGTGTGCATCAATAATACGTAATCATAAATAGTGACCTTGCCTTTTCGGCTTATCATTATTCATCTTTATAATATATATTATGATAAATAGTGACCCTGCAATTTCTTGTATGCGCCACATAGCGGTAACTCGTCGATTCTATAGTGATCATGTTACTTAGTCGATTGGGGACTGTTCAAATATTAAAAAGTTGCTTTTTTTTGTAACTTATGACTGTCGTGTTAGGCCAATTATGAACACTTTCAGTGAACATAGTAAAAATGCATTATTAGCTACAAAAATATTTAAAACTTATCGGAATTAAATCTGGTGACAATTGGTTATCTTTAATTCTAAATATATATATATATTTTTTTTCCACAACCAAAAACCTGGAAACCAAAAATCTGACAATAATAGATCTGTTATTATGGCGATTCACAAACAATGTTTTATTGATTGATTTTAATGAGAATTTGTAATTTTTATTCAAGGAAACTTGAAACACTTCTGGTAGTCCTACTGATAAAAGAATATAGTTATACAGGGTGATTCACTACCAGTGCGACGAACTTGCAGGAGGTGTAGGGGACACAAAGACGAATCGGAATCACATAGCATTGCAGGGTCCGAAATGCCTTCGTCATGCGGTAGAGGACGTTGAACGGGAGGTCGCGTGAACAGCGATCCCACTGGAAGTCAGCATTTGCAAACCGTTTCTGTTGAAGAAACCAAGTAGCAAAAGTCCTCCAGAGTGGATAATCTGCAGGTTCCAATGATTGGACGCGTTGCAGATGGTATGAATTGATTTGGTTTGTTGACAGTATCCTCCATACAGTGGATTGGGAAATACCCAATCGTTGGCCTATCGCTCGTGTACTCGTAATCGGATTGCCTTCTGCAAGACGTAGCACATTCTGCTCATTGTCTGGCGTCCTCGTCGTTCGCTCTCGATTCATGGTACCTCTCGTGAAACAACCAGTCTCACGTAACCTTCTGTGGACACGTGCAAAAATCGTATGATGACGAGCACGCCTGTGCGGGAAACATTACTGGTACAAGCGCAGAGTGGCGTGTCCGTTACAGTCCGCAGCTCCATACGCGAGGTGCATGTCGGCCAGTTCAACCTTTGAATACTCGTCCATCCTACTGCCTAGGGAACCGATTTGCAAATGCTGACTTCCAGCGGGATCGCTGTTCACGTGACCTCCTGGTCAACGTCCTCTATCGCATGACGAAGGTATTTCAGACCCTGCGATGGCTGTGTTGGTTCCTTCAGCATTGCGTTTAGGAGCTTGTTGATTGATTCCTCCCACATTGCTGTTAGATTGCCTTGTGGAGTTCGAGTCGTCGTGAGGACTTCTCCCCTGGGGAGTTTGTTCGTAGTTACTTTGTATATAACCCCCCAGGGAGCCGCGTTTCTAGCTGTGGAGACAAGCAACTCCCAGAATTTTCTTTTACTCTTTTGGATTTTGTCTGTGTATAGATTTCTTGCGTCCCTATAGCGTTCTCTTAAGGCCTCCACCTCAGCCTGCGGCTAAGACCTGCGGGCTCTTTGGAATTGTTTCCTTTCCGACCTCCTTCCTAAGGGTCTGCAGCTCCCGGGTCCACCAAGGGACCATTCCTGGGGAGGATCACTCCTTCTTTATGGTTGCACTACTGGACTCTGTGATTATGTTAGTCACTGTTCTTTGCAGGATGTCTAGATCAGTTTCCTTCTCTATTTGCTGTTGTCTAGCTTTGATAGCTGTGGCTAGGTGATCCGCAAACTGATTCCAGTCCGCTTTGTGGATTGCAAATCTGTTCGTGAGATATGTGGTGATTGGGGTTCTGGTTAGCGTTCTTGAGATTCGGTACGTGATCACCCGGTGTTCGGATGTTGTCCAAGAATTTTTGACTGTCAATCCGTCGATGTGCGCGGCCATATTGGCTGTGGCTATTGTAATGTCTATGTCTGCTTCCCAAAGCAGGTTTCAGAAGGTGGGCAGATGGTGTGGCTCGTTAAGGATCATGAACGGCGAGGTGGCTAGGAAGACTTCAAGTAGCTGACCATTGTGCGTTGCTGTTCTGCTCTCCGTTTTGCTGTGCCATGCAGGCGACCGACAGTTCACGTCTGTCCTCCACAATGATCCGCTGGTTTGGTAGGATGTCAAGTAGCTGTTGCATGTAATTTATGACAGTTGTAATATCCTGTCCCGGTCTAGAGTGGAGGGATATGGCGTAGAAGGCTCCTATTGGTGTGATGACATGGGCGCAGGCTACCCATGGTGTGCACAGCTGTGCGATCTTCGTTGCCGAGATGTCCGGGTTTCGGACCAGGACCGCGGCCCGGGGAGTGTCCTCATCAGATTTGTTGATGAGAGAGGTCAGAGGAGGATGGCTAGAATTGTGCAAGCAAACAGATGGGGCATAATGTTGAACATCACGCCTGGCACTTTGCCGTCCCGGGGTGGTTTCCTTAAGGAAATAAACAGATAATAATAATAATAATAATACAACCTTGGTGCGCAGAACAAAATATCGCAACGGACCACTAGTCGCACTTTGTCGCGAATGGGCTACAACAGCCCACGGCCACATCGTCTACCTTTGTTATCAATGAAGAACAAGAGAGCACCCCACCTGTGGGCACAGCAACACCAGCACTGGACTATCGAGGATTGGAAAACAGTTGCTTGGTCTGACGAGTCGAAGTTCCTGGTGCATCATATTGATGGAAGGCTCAGAATTTGGCGAAAACAACATGAATCCCTGGACTCGTCATGTCTGAGAACTACTGTGCAAGGTGGTTAGGGCAGTGTTATGGTGTAGGGATTGTTTTCTTGGCACACGTTGGGTCCATTGATACCCATAGATTCACGTATGAATGCCACATCATACCTAAACATCGTTGCTGACCAAGTTCATATTGACAGTTTATCCACAGTCATATGGTTACTTCCAGCAGGATAATGCGCCGGTGCACAAAGCCCTAATCACTATGGAATGGCTCCAGGAACATGACAATGACTTTTCTTTGCTGCAGTGCCATACTCAGTCCCTGGATCTGAATCCTATTGAACATCTTTGGGATGTGCTGGAAAGGGCTGTTCGCTGCAGGCCTACAACTCCGACAATTCCTAAGGAACTGCGTGACACACTCAAGTCTGCATGGTACTCAATTCCTGCAAAACGTTTTCAGTATCTTGTTCAATCCATGCTTAGACGAATTCAGGCTGTTTTGAAGGATAACTGAGGCTCAACAGGCTATTAGGTAGGTGTACCTAATAAAGTGGCAGCACAGTGTATACAGGGTATTTCAGTTAAACGTTTCAGAACTTCTAAGAGGGGTAGGGTACATCCTGACAACTCGAAATCATATAGCAATGTGGGGTCGGAAATGCTTTCCTGAAGCGGTGTTGTACACAGAAGCACCATAAAGAAAAGAGACCGTAAGTGAGAAATCGTTTTAATAATACATGAAAAGAAGCAAAAGGTACATGGATTAAAGTAAGTGTTCGAAGTTTCTTCCACGGGCTACAATGCACGCCTCACATCTCCGACCCATGGACATCCGAACATTCTGGAATACTCCAGGCGAATTTCGAATTTCTTCGGCAGCTACTGCTATTCTTGCAACCAGCTCCTCAGCATTTTCAACAGGGGCGTCATAAACTAGCGATTTCATATGACCCCAGAAATAAAAATCAAGACATGATAGGTCGGGTGACCGAGCAGGCCAACGCACGGGACCACCACGTCCGATCCACTGTTGACCAAATGTGACATCCAGGTAGTTACGAACATCTCCACTATAATGGGCAGGGGCTCTATCGTGTTGGAACCACATTGTCTGTTGCGTCGATGCAGAAATCTGTTCATCTCTCAAAAGTTGTGGAAATACTTGCTGCAGAAAGATCAAGTAGATAGGTCCGGTTAGACGACAGGAACAGGTAAGGTCCGATGAGGTGATCTCCCATAATACCGGCCCATACATTGACCGAAAATCGAATCTGTGCAGCACGACGTCGTATTGCATGCGGGTTCTCGACCGCCCAGATATGGTCGTTATGCGTGTTGAAAATTCCTTCCCTTGTGAAGGAATTTTCACGGTCATATGAAATCGCTAGTTTATGACACCCCTGTTGACAATGCTGAGGAGCTGAGAGAGAGAGAGAGAGAGAGAGAGAGAGAGAGAGAGAGAGATAATCTTTATTACCCTTCACGGCCATAAAGCCAGGGGCTTACAGTTTCCCAAACTTCCGGGAAAATTGAACAATTATTTACAAAAAGGTAATTTTACACAGAAAACATATTATAATACAAAGGAGAGAACTCCTTACGAGAGTTAAATCTGATTGAGCTGGCTTAACATCGAGATAAGAGAACCAGCTCAATCAGACAGGAACAGATGCAAAGTATCCATCAGTCATTGCTGATTAGTCCTACTCGTCATAATTTTTTTCCGGTAAGTCCGGTCAGCAGCGAATTTGTGCAAGTCGGCGTCCAGTGCCTGGGTTTGCTTGAGCATCTGCTGAGGAAGGAACCTGTCCGAGAGATGGAGTCGTGCTGAATGCGAGTGGAGCTCGGGATTGGCCCTAAGGGCAACAGGGGGGATCCTCCAGCCACAGGTATTCCAGAATGAAGGTGTTGCCATTATGCCTGTTAACATCTTGACTGTTGCTAGGAGGCGTTGGTCGTCGACTAAGGTGGGAAGCCGTGGAATTCCGAGAGAGTTGGCAAGCTGTGTGGTCGGAATCAGAGCTGGAAGGTTGTGCTTCCTGTTGGCCCACTTTAGGAGCCAGAATTCTGTGGCAAAGAGTGGTTTCTTTATTGACGGTGCTGCTGACGCCCAAATTTCAGCAGCATAGGGTAAAGGTGGAAAGATAACTGTTCTTATGTACCTCACGGTTATCTTTTTATCTGTGATATGAAGGAGATGTTGTTTTGCTATCCACCGGAGTCTTGAAGCACGTGTGAGGAGCATATCCATGTGGGCGTTGAATCGAAGTTTTGGGTCGAATACAACGCCCAGATCACGATGGCTGGACACAATTGGGATGAGGGTGTTGCCGACCGAAGGCTGGAGAGAAGAAGGAGTTTGCTTCAATGAATACACCATGAATTCGGACTTAGCAGGATTGATCTTGAGCCCAAACTGGCAGAGGTAAGATGTGACTGTGGTGAGAGTGTTGTTAATTTCCACTTTTACCAGATTTAGGTCTTGACCGGGGATGATGGGAGTGAGTATCTTGATATCGTCCGCATAGCTTAATAGACATCGAGAATGTGCAACCAGTGGGAAGATAATGGATGAAAACAGAAGGCCCGAAAGGACCCCTCCTTGTGGGACTCCTGCGGTGACGGATCTAGTAAGGGTGCGATCTCCTGTATGAAGCTTTATAACTCTGTTATTCAGAAGAGAGGAGAGAAAGCATAATATGTTCCCTGTGATCTGGAAGTGGCATTCCAGGAGAGTGAGAAGTTGGTTTACTTGGACGGCATCAAATGCAGCTTCAATGTCTAAGTAAGTCACAGCTAGTTCCTGCCTATTCTCCAATGCTGACAAGATAGTATTTGTGGTGGCTAGCAGATTGGTGATCGTTGATCTGTTTGGAAGGGAGTAGTGAATTTGGGCTGGATTACTGGGCAAGATCTGCTTAGTGAGGATAGGGAGTAAGGTCTTCTCCAGGAGCTTCAGTAGGCTGGAGGAGTTGGAGATGGGTCGGAAGTGTTTAGGTTTCGACGGCGACTGAGCTGGTTGCAAGAATCGCAGTAGCTGCCGAAGAAATTCGAAATTCGCCTGGAGTATTCCAGAATGGTCGGATGTCCATGCGTCGGAGATGTGAGGCGTGCATTGTAGCCCGTGGAAGAAACTTCGAACACTTACTTTAATCCATTTACCTTTTGCTTCTTTTCATGTATTATTAAAACGATTTCTCACTTACGGTCTCTTTTCTTTATGGTGCTTCTGTGTACAACACCGCTTCAGGAAAGCATTTCCGACCCCACATTGCTATATGATTTCGAGTTGTCAGGATGTACCCTAACCCTCTTAGAAGTTCTGAAACGTTTAACTGAAACACCCTGTATAGGTACATAATAGATACATATCGATTAATAAGACAGGTCACTGAGAATTTGTTTACTGTATGGCATATCCGTATAGATATGATCGAACTTGCAGAACCTTGCTAGATGGTGAGAGCTAACACTCCCTGGAGGTCGACGTTCCGATGCACGTCTTCCAGGATTTGCTTCCTGTTTATCTTTCATCAATTAGCTTATTGAATTAATAATTTGTAGATTTTCGAAATATTCAAGGGTATTTTCTGGTTAAATGTCTCTGGGAAAGTGGAGGTTGGAAGGTTTTGACCTGTTACTTTGTTTATGTCGACGTCTCGGGTGGATGCTTGAGACTACAATTAAAGCCATCTTGGAAAAATCCATCCTATTAATAGTTTTTCAAGCGAGATTAGTTTTTTGATAAGTTTTCGTATTTTGTGAAATTCTATATCAGTAAAATTTTTCATATATATGAAACAAGTGTAAGGTAAGGTAAGGTGTAAGGTATATTGTTGTCATGCGGCCCCAGGGGTTTCCCCCATCTCCGCGTTGCTTTCTTTGTGGGTGTACCAGTTTCCTGGGAATGCCAGAGGTTTAAAAGTGTGTGGGTATTGTACCTGTGTAATGTCGTGTACCGTTGTTCATCTGGTCATTTAGCCGCTGGACCCCTGCTGGAGCCCAGCATTGCCCCACCTTTGCCCCGTGGAGGCAGACCAGGAAACACCAGTAGACTAAGATTTACTCTGGCAGGTCCTGCCGCTTAATTTCCTGAGATTTCGGCAGCTAGGACCTAAAAAAAAAAAAAAAAAAACTTATGTACACATATACATATATGCACATATACACAACAGTGATACATAATATATACGCATCCATGCAATCGTAATTACTTTGGATGTTTGCATACAGCACGTGTGCATCCATTCATATGGCAGGAGTATGGCATTGCGTAGGATAATTAGGCCGAGACTGGGCGAAGATTATTTTTTTGCTAGATTAAATTTAGTGTGTAGGGCGCTCGCGTTGTGTATAGATAGAGTGGGGGAGGGGAGGAAGAAGGTTGGGGGGAAAAGGCAGAAGTATGGGGGACACAGAAGAGATTCCCCCAGGTGGTCAGTGAGGCATGCCCATGCCTCACCAGAAGGAAAGGTGGGGTAGCAGGGGGCGAGGCGACTGGTCATCTCGTCCTCCTGCCAGGAAGGGATATTAAAGGAGAGCCAGGCTAGTGCTTGGCTCAGGCCGCCAGAACAGCTGCTATTCGTCCTTCATTCAGATTTTTTGTCTATCTTCATGGTTGCTTAGTAGTCCATCTTTGGTGTTATGCACATTTTGGCTTCTAGCCATTATGTGGCTAATGTGCATTCAGGTCCCGTCTTCTTCTGTACAGGGCTTCAGCGAACTTTGAGAAGGCAATATATTCCTGTCTCCCATCCAGGAGGTGTTGTTCTCTATCTCTGGGCAAAAAAGTGATCCGAGTGATGAGTTGGCAGCGGAGGTCATCATAAAGCTGGCATTCATGCATGAGGTGGTGCCAGCTCTCCAGCTCTCCACAGCAGCAAGTAGGGTCATCTGTAATGCCCAGGGCTGTAAGTTTAGCCTTAAAGGCACCATGTCCTGTTAGCAGGAAGGTCGCGTGGAGTCCCGGCGTGAACCATGCTGGAGCCATTGGATAGAGTTTTCCAACGTTGGGGAAGAATCGTTTGGTGACTTCTCCCTTTGTGGAATTCTCCCATCTGGTTTGCCAGGTTTGCATGAGATGATTTGCAAGTCTCTTTTTCTCAGTCAAACGATTTGTGGTAGGATCTGCGTCGAAGCCGGCGAAGGTGCAGTCTCTTCCCTTGGAGAGTTCATATAATACTCCACATTTAGCTACTTCGAGGTCTAAAGGTAGGGTTCCCGCCAGCACCTGCAGCGCGTGGGTGCTAACTGTTCTGCAGGCCCGGGTTATAGCGAGCAGCATGGCTCTATGGATAGAGTCGAGGATTCTGCGATTTACAGCCATGGTGACTTTGGGGTACCAAGCTCCGGAAGCATAGGTAGCTATCGGCAGGAAGGCGGCTTTGTAAAACAGCTTGAGGGTCTTCTTTTTCAATCCCCAATCCCTTTTTGCGACTCTGGTAACAAGGGCTGTATAGCCCCGTATCTTCTTACGGATGTATTTCAAGTGTGCCTGGAAGCAGAGAGTGGGGTCCAGTATTACTCCCAGGTATCTAAGTTCCTTGGACAGTCGTAATGTGATACCATCAATCTTAATCTGTGGGGGATCTCCTGTAATCTAGGGCACCCTTTAGGAGAATGGAGTCCGTTTTGGTTGCTGAGATCCTAAGGAAGTGGATATTGGTCCATTCTTGTAGGATTTTAAGGGCATGATTTGCCTTTCTTTCCAGCTGGATTCTGCTGTTTCCCTCTATCATCAGGATGAGGTCGTCTGCAAAGGCTTGTGAAGACGCCTCTCCAATATCGGTATTTAGGAATTCATCCAAAACGATGTTCCATAACGTAGGTCCTAAAACGGAGCCTTGTGGACAGCCTCTGTTGATTTTTCTGGTGAGTATTTTATATGGAGCATTCACCATGATGAGTCTACTGGAGAGGTAGCTTTGGATTACTCGATAGAGGTTGCCTGGCATCCCACTCCCCCGGAGCCGGGCCAGGATGCTCGGTCACCAAAGGGTGTCGAACGCCCCAGCAAAGTCGATAGAGATAGCCAGGAAATATTTGTTTTCTGTGGCAGCTGCACGTGCAAGGACGTTCTTCAGGGCATCTACAGTCGACGTTCCCGGTCTAAAGCCGTACTGGTTTGGGGACATTAGGTTTGCCTGTAGGTAGTGAGCCTGTATTCTGCTTAACAGGAGTCGTTCCAAGAGTTTACTGCAGACTGTTAGTAGGGCTATTGGTCTGTAGGAAGTTGGTTGGTCTGGTGGTTTTGTCGGGTTTTTAATTATGAGTTTAATATTTGCTTTTTTCCAGTCCTTCGGATAGGTTCCAGTTTGGAGACATAGATTGAAGAGGTTCAGTAGCATGTCAGGGGCTATCTCCACCACCTTCCTGATGATTTCGGGCTCCAAGAGGTCCGGACCCGGACATTTCTTACTTTTAATAAGGTGCGCAGCCGCTTGTAGTTCCTCTATTGTGAAATCCGGTTCCCTGTCTTCTGTTCGGTAGTCGTCATTCTCTGTGCACATCTTGATTTGTTGGGGTGTCTGTGGGTCTACATGAGGGTGGAAGGTTGCATCCAAAATATTGTTAATAGATGCCTCCCAAGAATTGGTAGCATCTCCCTGTGGTGTTATGGTGGTTGAAATTACCTCTCCCCTGGGAAGTTTATTAGTGGTTACTTTGTAGACCACCCCCCAGGGGTCAGTGTTGCCAGTGGTTGCGACCAGATTTTCCCATGAGAGTTGTTTACTTCTGCGTATGAGCGAGATGTACTGGTTTCTGGCCTCTTTGTAGATTTCCCGTAGTGCATCCACTTCAGGGGCAGGCCAGGAGCGTCTGGCTCTCTGGAATGCTTTTCGTTTGTCCTGGACTTCTCTTCGGAGCCTCTGGAGCTCCGGACTCCACCATGGTACAGCACCTGAGGCAGGTTTTCTTCGTTTTATGGCAGCATTCGCTGCTTTAGTAATGATCTCTGTGACTATTTTTTGGAGTTGGTCAGGGTCTTGGATTGTTTGAATTGCAGCTTGCTGTGTATCGCTTTCTGCTATTAGGGTGTCTCTGAATTGGTTCCAGTTTGCAGTGTTCACCGCATATCTCTGCAACATTTTTCTCTCAGGATATTGTGAATTTTTTAAAAAGTCCTTTTCCTATACTTTACACTGAAAGGACAGAATTCATGGGATACCTGGTTCCTGGGCAACGCTCCGCATCCACCCCTCTCCCAAGTGAACGAACCCACCGCTTGGCAGGTACATAGATACACTGCATTCACGGAGACGGTAATTCGATGTAAGCATGGATAAACCGACTTTGAAAGAAGTATAATAGTGAGTGCTCGACGCATGGGTGACTCAATCGAGGAGGTGGTGCAGATATTGCACTATCCCCGTTCGACAGTGTCAAGAGGGTATCGCGAGTACGCCATTTCCGGAATAACACCTCATCGTGGACAGCGCTGTGGGCGGAGAAAGGTGTGGATGATCGTGGCCGTCGACGACTGTTTCGCATTGTTTCAGCCATCCAGAGAGAGAGAGAGACAGTGGCCCAAATCACCGCCGACTTCAATGAGGGAGGTGCCAGAAACGTCTCCATCAAGACCATCAGGGGATCATTTGCCACAGTAGGTTATGGGAGTCGCTCACCCAGCAGAGTTCCTTTGCTAACACCACGACAGAGGATTCTACGTCTCAACTGGGCGAAAGAACATTGGCACCAGACCCTGGATGATTGGCGACGGGTCTCCTGGTCCGATGAGTCTGGTTTCCCGTTATTTCGAGCTAACGGGAGGGTTCGTATCTAGCGGAACCGCACGAAGCTATGCACCTGTCAAGTCTGTGCGGTAGCACAGTGGTATCCCCACCGTTCTCGCCGACCGGGCTAGCCGAGTGGGTAAAGTACCTGCCCGGCAACCCAAAGGTCGCGGGTTCGATTCCCGCCTCGGGCTTGGATCAAAGTACTGCAAAAACCTTGGGAGGTGCAATATGGCCACAGAAGCCGATGCGCCAACAACTACCAAATCAAAAAAAAAAAAAAAAAAAACCACCGTGCTCCCCCACACCGGGTAGAAAAGGCCCGGGTTCGAATCTCGTCGATAACGCTAGGAACTTTAGTGGGTTTTTTCACTCCGTGGCTGAGTTAGTCGGTCTCAGGCGTAGTTAGCAAGGTTTTTCCCCCAAATACATTTGGGTTTTTTCGTCCAGCAAACAGGCAAATCGATCAGAGAACACACGTAATTTACAGACAAAATAAAGATGGGTAGAGGTAATCATTTACAGGGGACCCTAATATCATCATTTGTTTGTTTTTTTTTATGCACCTGTCATGTCAACAAGGAACTGTTCAGGAAAGTGGACGATCGATAATGGTCGGGGGCGTGTTCAACTGGCGCATATTGGGAAGGGCCTCTGGTACGTCTAGACGCATCTCTTAAGGGTCTAGGTTACGTGTCCATCCTTGCAAACTATCTGTATCCCTTCAAGATCATCGTGCACCCACAGGGCAAATAACTCTTCCAGCAGGAAGAGTTAATTGCCCTGTGGGTGATCCACTGATTTTACCACCATCGAATGGCCTCCCCGTTCCCCAGACATGAACCCTGTGGAGGGTCTTTGAAATTTTTTGGAAAAGTCCGTTCTAGCTTTGGATCCTCCACCCAGGAATGCGATGGAATTATCGACAGCGGTGCAGCAAGCCTGGATGAAAATACCTATGAAACGCTTTCGTGAACTGGTGGACTCAATGCCTGGCCGTGGGACTGACCTGATCTGGGCGAAAGGTGGGCCTACCGGTTACTAGGAAGGTATCACATGAATTCTGTCCACTCTGTGTATTTGGAGTTGGAGTTTAGCCCATTTTTTATATATGCTCTAGACGTTTAATACTTTGTTCGTTACATCTTCTACAGACTAAATACTCATAATTGAAAGTTAAAAATCCTTGTAATGAAAATAACAGCTCATCCTTAATTAAGATCACTGGAGACTGAAAGACAGATTGTCTATCCACTGTCCATTGGAACTTTGTCTCTTTGTTCAGAAAATGATGATCTACAGGACGCAAAAGCAAAACAGGACCCAATAAGATCAAGAAGATATGAAAAGAAGGAAGGGAAATAGTATATATGCCCAGTAACTATTTTAAATTTCGAAGAAATGCGAATGCCTTTTTTAAGTCTCGTTTACCAGATCTATTTCGAGTCTGAAATTAAATGCTTGCAAATGAAGATTGGTCCTTGGTTCTCCTTGAAGATTTGGTCCTTGAGGTTGTCACAGACATTCTCTCAGATATGTATGCCAGACAAGCTGTTCTTGCTACCTGGGAGTCTAAAACGCTGATGGAACTGATATTCGGGTGACACTCAAGTCAAAGTGGACCCAATTTCGGCGAAGTCCGGACGGTCTATGACAGCCAAATCCTCTGCTTGCACCTTCACGATGGTGGGACTGTTAGTAATCCTGGGTATAACCTTCATGCACAAGTACATGGTGGGTGACCACCCAGGTGTGAACCAACGTAAAGAGGGGTCGAGGTGTGGCGCCCACACCACATGGAGGAACGCCGCCCCTCTATGTTACCAGGCAGTACTAGGTGGTAGATGACTCTCATCAACCGGTGAAATACCACCACTTTGATTATTGGAGGCTTGAAGTGGTGGAACCCATGTATAGTCTCTAGAGCTAAGTTCCGGCCAACCCTTCCCTATCTCTTCCATCATGCAGTATGATTGATGATTTTTGAGGTTATGATGAATGTCGTGGCGAGATCCAATATTCCTTACATTTCGAGGGTACAGCTCTAAAACGGTGTTCGCAGGCCGGCCGCTAGTTAGTACACCGGACTGAACCTATTGGTAACTCTCTAGGAAGCTTCCGGATCAGCTAGTGTATAATCTTGCTACCTCTACTCTGCCAGATAGTGACTGGAGGGAGTCCGAGTAGTGTGTATGCGGGGAACATTGTCGAGGCCACGTTATGTCAAGGATCTGGGTATATTCTTACCACATGTACGCCATATCCAAAAATTTCATTACTTCATACAGCATGTCCCACCCACTTTTTCTTACTATTGAATACACCATGAATTGTCAAAATAATAGAGCAAGCTTATCTGCGAAAAGATCTAAACCTCCCAAGAACTTCCTAATTCATTTCACAAATATACGTGGTCTCAATTCTAATCTCAACGATGTCCATTTCCACTTGCAGTCTTCCAAACCCCATGTACTTTTTCTGACTGAATCTCAGTTATCAGTTGATTCAACTACTGCTCATCTCAGATGTCCAAATTATTTGCTGTATGATTCCTTTCGCCTCAAAGGTGGTACTTGTGCATATGTCCGTTCTGATATTCCCTGTCAGAGACTTGGCAATTTGGAATCTCCTCTCTTGGATCTTCTCTGGCTTAAAATCTCTCTACCTCATTGTGTAAAATTCATCTGTTGTCTCTACCGTTCTCCCAACTCCACTAATCACTTGGAGCTCTTTGACTTCCTCTCTTTGCAACTTGACTTTCTCCAGTCCAACTTTCCTAACAGTGAGGTAATTTTCCTTGGTGATTTTAACGTTCACAACTCCAGCTGGCTTGCATTTTCTAGTCACACCGACCCAGCAGGTCGAGATGCTGAGGCTTTTGCAATTACTAATGACCTAGCACAGATTGTTCATTTACCTACAAGAATACCGGACAATCCTAATCATACAGCCAATACGCTTGATCTTTTTCTCACAAACAACCCTTCTAAGTACAAAGTTGAAGTGAGAGGTCCTTTACAACTTGGTGATTGCCTCTTCTCCAATGGAACCTTTATCTCATGGCTATTCCCAACCTCGTATTGTTTGGCATTACAAGAATGCAAAATGGGATGACCTGCGAGGCTTCTTTTCTTCTTTTCCTTGGTCTGATTACTGTTTCAAAACTTCTGATGTCAACGTTTGCTCAGATCGTGTCAGTGAAATTATTCTTGCAGGAATGGAATCCTTTATCCCACACTCCACTTTAAAATCTCGTCCTTTATCTAAACCTTGGTTTTCCAATAAATGTGCTAAGGCTGTCCAAGAGAAGAACGTTGCATATCGTAATTGGCTTGTTTCTAATTCTTCAGTTTCATTTTCTGCCTAAAACAAAGCTCGCAACAATTGTAAAGCAGTTATTAATCAGTCCAAACTAGAGTTTGAACAGGCTAAGAGTAGAAAACTTGCTTCTTGCCCTAATGGTAGCCGAGCATTCTGGTCTCTTGCCAAAGCTATTGGCCGCAACCCTTTCCCATCTCTGCTGCCACCTCTGTCCAAACCAGATGGTTCTGTTGTCACTTCAGCCAAGGATAAAGCTGACCTGCTAGCATCCCATTTTTCGTTGAGCTCATGTATTAATGATCTTGGTAAAACACCTCCCACCATTCCTAACACGCTCCATTCAATGCCTCCTGTGGTCTTCCGTCAAAAGGATATCAGAAGGATTTTGATGAATCTTGATGCTAAGAAAGCTCCAGGTCCTGATGGTATTTCTCCACTTGTTCTCAAAACCTGTGCTCCTGAACATACTCCTATTCTTTGCCGCCTTTTTTCACTTTCTTATTCCAAAGGTGTTTTTCCTTCTGCTTGGAAATTTGCTCATATCCAGCCAGTTCCTAAAAAGGGTGACAAATCCCTCCCATCCAATTATCGTCCCATTGCAATTACTTCTACTCTTTCTAAAGTAATGGAGAAATCAATTAACCGCCAACTCTTAAACTACCTAGAAACCTTCCGTCTGATCAACGATCGCCAGTATGGATTCCGTCAGTGTCGATCCACTGGTGATATTCTGGCTTATGTTACCCATTTATGGACTAATTCAATGGAAAGGTTCGGTGAAACACAAGTAGTTGCTCTTGACATCTCAAAGGCTTTTGATCGTGTTTGGTATAAAGGTCTTCTAAACAAGCTTCCATCTTATGGTTTGCCAACTGTTTTTAGTAATTGGTTATCCAGTTTTCTCTCTGATCGCTCACTGAGGGTGATGGTAGATGGCTCTCTGTCTTCTAACTTCTCCACTAATGCCGGTGTCCCCCAAGGTTCAGTTCTTTCCCCCACTCTTTTCCTCTTGTATATTAATGACCTTCTTCCATTGACTGGAAATCCTATCCATAGTTTTGCCGATGATAGCACATTGCATTCAACTTTCCATTTTGAGAAACCTTGTCCAGATCAATCAGCTTCAAGTTCTCGAAAATCTGCTGCCAATTCCTTAAATACCGATCTTCAGGTATTCCAAGTGGGGCAAAGACAACTTAGTTGATTTCAACCCTTCTAAAACTCAATCTTGTCTTATATCTCGCAAAAAGGATTCTTCTGCTCCTATGCTTATCTTTAGTGACACTCCGATTTCTAGGCAAAATGATATATCTCTTTTGGGGATTAAACTGACTTCTAATCTCTCTTGGCACAAGCACATTACAAATATTGCTTCCTCTGCATCTAAAAAACTTGGTTTTCTCTTTCGCTCTCGGCGTTACTTTTCTCCCAAACAGCTGCTCACTCTGTATAAATCGCAAATCCGCCCTACCATGGAATATTATTCCCACAACTGGGGTGGTGCCCCCAAAACCTCTCTCAGGCTTCTTGATTCCATTCAGAAGAGGGCAGTTAGGTTAATTAATGATTCATCTCTAACAGAATCTCTCCACTTGCTGTCTCATAGACGCACTGTTTCTGCTGCATGCCTCTTCTACAGATACTTCCATGGGCACTGTTCTTCTGAATTGGCTTCTATAATTCCCGCTCTCTCTTTCAAAACAGTCCGAACACGTGCCGCCACCAGCCAACATCCATTTACTGTCCAACTTCAAACCCACAGAACCAACTTTTCATCTTCCTCATTTATTCATTCAACTGCCGTTCTCTGGAACAACCTTCCTTCATACGTATTTCCTGAAAATTACAATCTACAGAAGTTCAAGTCCAATATCAACAAATATCTACTTTCGTCTTCTCAACCTCCAACCCAAGCACGGTACTAAGTACTATAGGTTATAATACCTCTCGTGTTTGGGGTTCTCATAAAAAAAAAAAAAAAAAAAAGATGATAACTTCTAGGTAAATCACTATGTGTAAAATTACGGACACTGGAACATAATCTTGAAACTCGGGGGGAAAATTCCCCGAAAACGGGCACGTGGCGAGAAATTAGATGCTGGGTTCTTATACTTTTTTAACTAACATCTCTTTCTTTTTAGATCCTTCTGTAGTAGCTCACCATTTTTGTAGGTTACATTGTATGAAATAAGCAATATTAATTCCACAAATTTAATCCATTCAAGTAAACGAAATAGCTCGAATGCATTTCGCTTCTTTACCACTCTCCTTCTAGTTCGTTCACTTTAGAAGGCTTTTCAAGAAACCATACCATGATGAGCGTGAAGTTGTCTTTATCAATGCTTCACAAAACTTTCCAATTACCATTGCTAGAAAAATTTTGTAATAAGATATTAAACAGGAATGTCCGCCTTTTCTTGTATAATTGGATAGTGTTTTTCAATAAAAGCGACTTCCAGAAATCGTGGACTAGAATTATCCCATGCGGAAACACTTCTTTTGAACCATCTGGATGATTGGTGCAGAAGATTTGTTCTGTGAGACCTACCTTTTAATACAATGATTAGGTATGGATGCCTAATCGTGAAGTTAACGTGGTTGATTAACCTTCTCAAAGAGTTTCAGGATGCCACATTTGATGAGGTTGGGCCTGAAGTTCTTTGGTCTCTTGGGATACTTATATTAAGTATAGGGCGCACAGAATATGACTTCGGAATTTCTTGGGGATCATTTGTATTAAGGATTTCACGGAAAATATAGCAAAAATATCAATTATATAAATACAACATGGTTGCAGAACGAAGAGCCTATATCCATTTGGAACTACTGTGTACTTTAGAAATAGCTTCTTTATAATAAATTGGTCTCTGGAGATGGTGCACCCTGGTAATCTTAGCTTTCACCGACCTACAGCAAGAACGATGGGCTGAATGAGCAGCGCATTCCGCTACTGGAAGACCAATCTTCTGTATTCCATAAAGGGTTTAATTGATCTCTAATACAATTACCGAAATAAAAGAAAAATTATCATCTTGTGAGATTAATAATCTATTATTTTAACATAGGTAGTGACAATTTTTAAATATCCCTACGATATCATCATCATCATGCGTTCCTTCAGTCTCTACGATAAGTTGGTAGCACTGATGACTCTTTTCCACATCTCTCTGTTGAGTGGCAGCTTCTTCAAGTCCTGGTATGATCTTGTTGTGCGCAACAAGACGATGTGTGCAATGTTTTCTACCCCTGATACGAACAATAATTGATACACTGTATTTCTCTATGCATTCTTGAATTTCTTTAGGCAAATTAACGACAGTCCTCCGACAATGAGAATGACACTAAATGAATAGAAAAGGCCATCGTAGCTCTGTAAGGTATCCCGGAAGTAACCTGAAAAAAATTTTTTTAAAGAATTGAACTATAGAAAATCTTTGCACAAGTAACATTAAAATCTACATTGAATTTTGTAATACATAAAAGGACTCTTGTTTTTCCTTGTAAATTTCAGTACCTTTAAATGTGGTCTTTGGTGAACATCCATCATAAACGTAAATCATTCTGTATGGCTTACAATTTGTATTGTGGCATGTGTCGGTTAAAATACTGAGCAGTTGGGCATCCAAATCTGGATAATTTAACACACGAAGGTGTTTGTGTTATCAAGATATTCAAATAGCTATCCAGACCGCTACGTTGATTTACAAGTTGCGATAATTTAAGTGTTTAAGCTCCATAGTGAAGGAGGAGGAGGAAGGCGTAAACACTAGCTAGGCTCGAGGGAGGGATGTGGAATTTAAGGACAAGGGGAAAAGTGTAGTACGCTTTCTCTCTCAGAAGAGGGAGCCAGAGAATGAAAAAGAATGATCAACAGTAGGTCAACTGACCACGATCGAGAAGAAAGGCACCGTCGCAAGCAAAACAGTATAATGATCTTCCACGGAAAGGATCCATGGATGATGATGTTGATGATGATCTCACCACGTATAGCAGCGGCTGCAAAATTTTCTATTTTGGAATCAGGGTATCCTACGGTTATCCAGATTGGAATAATGCTATGAGAAAGCATGTCTACCAAGGAGTTTAGCGTCAAAGCATTCAGGACCGATGCTTGTTGGAATTCTATATAAATCTTGAAGACAATGAGCCCGCTATTTGAGTTCTTTGTTTCCTTTTACTGTGGCAGTAAGTGCGGGTTCGTAATATATTGATGACAAAGATTGAACTTTGAACATTTATGACAGCTGAAGCAAGGTTTCTGAACTGAACTCTGACTTAAATAATCCTTTAAAAAAATAAATAAAATAAAAATTCCAGCTCAGTATCCGTCAACCATGATTAACACGGACCGCTAGAAAATTAAGCAAAAAAAAACCCAAAAACACTAATATCTATTAAAACAGTCAACTGTTTCCTTTTTTTGAAAGACTAATCTACAATATTCTTGAAAGCTTAAATAACATTCTTTGGACTGAACATAAGCCGCCGTAGCCTAGTGGTCAGGCGCGCGGGTGCATAAGTACACGTGCCTTGAGTGACCGGGATTCAAGCCCGTGACTGCTGAATACGGTGCTGTTTCTTGTATTCTGTCTATCTTGTGAACTCCTCTGACCGTTTGGTCGTCCCGGAGTATAAAAGAAAATTTATTTTTATTTATATAAATATTCAAAACATGTATCAAAATTGGAAAATTTATCCCTTAATATATATCTGTATTCTTCGTATAGCGAACACTCATATAAAAGATGCTCCCAACTCACTACCATTTTACATTCACAATATGGTTGGGATTCTAAACCAAACTGATAGAGAACCATGGCCAGTTAATATAAAAGAGGTCTCAATATTAAGATAAAACCACTTAGTCAACTTGATTTCATAATTAAAATTAACTAGTGGAATGGACAAACGAGTCACAGCACCAGTTTCACTATTATTTCATCTTTGCTGCCAAATATCAATTAATTTCACAAGAATATTTCTTTATTCTTTCTTAATATTTATATTGAGATTTCTTTCTTAATATCTATATTGAGATTGCTTTCTTAATATCTATATTGAGATTTCTTTCTTAATATCTATATTGAGATAACCTGAGAAAGCCTACAACAAATTATCAAATCATTTATAGCATCCTCCACAGAACAGTTTTTCTTGAAACTGTACTGGCAAGGAAGAGTTACATTAGCAGTGTTAAACAAAAACTCCAATCTTAATAACAATAATCTTTCAAATATCTGGCCCAAGTTAGCCAACAGAGAAATAGGCCTGTAAACTCTTGGATCAGTTAATTCCATCCCTGGTTTATGAATTAATTTTAATAGGGCAATCTTCCAGAAACCTGGAAAGACTCCTTCCACATAACACTTATTATACATTTTTAAAATAATTTCAGGGAAAAGTTCAACAGCTTTCACTATATTGCTGTTTTCCACCATATCTAAAACCGGTGTTTTGATACAATTTAACAAATAAAGTTATACTGCAGGCTCAGCGTGGATTTGTCAAGGGGTGAACTTTTCTGACTAACCTGATTGGATACTATGATGCAATAATAAAGGAACTAGACGCAAAAAATAAATTTGGTGTCATGTATTTGGATTTCAGTGCTTTTCATATCTTACGCATAAAAGACTGCTGTATAAATATGAACAGTGTGGCATTAAGGGCAAATTACTGCTTTGGATAAATAGATGGTTGAGTGGGAGAAGATAGAGAGTGGTTATTAATGGACAAATATTATTAGGGAAATTCCCCAGAATTCTGGGCAGCGCCCATTATCATTTTCTATATTTATTAATGGTATTGTAAAAGGTATATCGGGATTAATATTTAAATTTTCAAATGGATAAAAATAGGCAGATCGGCTGAGAAATGGTAGCTGAAGTTTAACATTAACAAATGTCAGGTATTTATATTAGGTGCAGTAATTCAAGATTAATGTACCAATGTGGTACTTAGGGTAGTGGAAAATAAAAATACCTGGGGGTAATTGTGCAGCCAGATATAAATATCTCTGACAGCACAGACTGCCAGGAAGATCATGGGATATGTTCTCATATATACAGGCATTTTGGTACCAGAAATGGGGGGGAAGCATTGTCCCATTTTATAAGGCTACACAAAAGATGGGACATAAATTCAAATTGTGGAAGTATGGTTGCAGGATAGATGTGCGGGAGTTTGCCATTATCCAACCGATGGTTTTATTATTGACAAGCACTCCCATGTGTTTCGGAAATAGTTTCAATATATTCAAAGAAGAACAAGAAAAACTATTGGTAGGGATGCACAGGTATGAAGTGTGAAGTTTTTTTTTTTTTTAGCCTGATGTTTTGTGAGCTTGCTCTCTTGCATCTTTTGTCTCACAGTGTACAAGGACACCGAGGATGCCTATACGAGCCCAGCTAATATCCGCTGCATAGTCCATGTGAATATTGCTGTTGCGGTTCCTATCTTTCTGGGGGTTGGTTGACTGTGCTCTGTCGCTGCTGTTTTACGAAATGAGACACACATAGCTCACCACGTGCGTCGACCACACGTGGTCGACGCACGTGGTGAGCTATGTGCGTCTGACGTGTTTCACGTTTGACCCTTGTCTGGTTTTTCGATCGCAGTAAACCTAGTCACGATAGACGTGTGACCCCATACGAGAATGCTTAACCATTTTGGCTGATGTCAAAATAATGGCATCTGTCCGTCTTGCCCCCACAATCATTTTACGTTCGGGGCTGGATATATCTCGACGCAGACCCAATTTTCCTGGCAGACAAAAACTGATATCAGTCCACGTGTGTGAACTACAATCTTATATCAACATTTCCCGAATTTGTCCCTACCAGCATCACAATCTGTTCGTTCTTACACAAGGAATTGTTGTTAAAGCAAAACTAACTCAGTGTATATTGGGTACAGGGAAGGACAAAGAGATTGGTGAGGAGAACAAAGCTGTGCTTTCACCAAGAGAGGGTTCAGTCCTACATATTTTGGCTTCTGGAGACATGACACTTGAGAAGTGATCTGACTGGGGTTTTAAGGCTGTGAATGGATTAAGTAAGCTCAATGCTGATGGCATTGTTCCTGTTGCTGAGACGACACACATGAGGGGGTGGGAGCATAAATTCAAATTGAGGAAGGATGGTTGCAGGACAGATGAGCAAAAATTTGCCTTTAGCCAGTGGGCGGTCGATTGTGGGACAATTGACAATAATTTTAAGCAATAACTAGATAAATTCTTAGAGGGGTAGACAGGTGATATGGGGAAATTTTTTGGATTTTTTTTTTTTTGCCAATGCTTTGTTATGTATTATCTTGCTTGCTTTGTTATATATTTTGCTTAATCACAAAAAATACGATGCAAAATTAAAGAAGAGCAAGTGTTGAAAACTTACCAATAATAACTGGTATAAGAATACTAAAACACCCAATAATAAATCTTGACAAACCAGTTGATAATGCGAAGATTTCCCGTCCCAGATGCTCTTCAAACAAAACAAGGTAGAATGGTTCAAGACATGAACATAATCCTATAACAGCGGAGTTTATCATCAATACAATATAACTTCGAGCTGAAGCAATGCAAGCCATGTTCACACCCATCGCTAACATGAGAATTATAACGAGAATTTGCTTTGTTATAAATCCCTTATTGGTCACCCATCCACCACCGATCTGGAAGATAATACTTGCCACAGCAGTACAAATTACAATAGAAACACTGTAATTTTCACTGACTCCCTTGTCAAAGGCAAAATCTATTATAACGGTGTGAAAAGCAATTATAGAAATTGTAAATGCAAGTAATCCAAAGGTTATGACAAGAAATATCGGAGTCAACAGCAAAGATGCCATTATTTTTATTGTGGGTAAAGTACCTTTAAGGAATTTAAAACAGTAATTTTCGTCATTGTTAATTGCTTCGAGTTGCGACGTTCTTTCTGGGGAACTCCGCTGTGTTTCTTCAGAGAAAACGTTCATATTTTGAGTAATTTCTGGCTTTCCATATGATTTAGAATCATGACACTGGACATCTGAAGAGGTTTCTGCTCGATGACCATTATCATAATGATTTTTTGGGGACTTAACAGAAGGCTCTCCCATTACGATTCCAGATATAATAATGTTCATCAGAAGAGCACCTAGAATTATAAACGACCCACGCAATCCATAAAATTCAATCAGTCTTTCCGTAATAGCTGGTAAAATTAGACCTCCGAACCCATTTGCCGAGAATACGATCCCAAATACCACAGATTTCGTAGTTTCGAAGTGTTGGCTGATTGTGACAGAAACTGTCGGATAAAGCAAACCCATTCCAAGACCTGTGAAAATAAAAATAAAAACAGTATATATGAGGTAATAATAATACAATACAATTTATTTTTATCGAGAGAATTTATTTACAATAAATGAAGTTGTTAAGAGAAGTAAATGTCTTGACAAGAAGTTGTAATTCTTCATTTACAACAGTTTTTGCATAGACATTTCATTATCTTTTCTGTTGGATAACAGAAAAGATAATGAAACCACAACACATAGTACATTCCGCACTGCAAATAGAGAAAGTAATTTATCTGCATAGCAATTCTAATCTACTGTATCATTGAGTATCAAAAATTTTCTTATTAAAATGTTTAATTTGGAGCTTGAATAACTTCTCTTGAGTCTGAAATCTACACTAGCCAACACGTTGTTTATTATATTCATTGTGTGCCTATCTTGAAATCAATTTAGTATCCTAGGGTGAGGCAAAGTGATTGCTTTTGGGTTCCTTAAATTTTGTGAGACATTTCTTTGCAGATTCGACTCTTCAAAAATAGATTAAGATTTTTCAAGATTAAATTTAACTTCAGTTTTTGAACTGGATAAAGTATTTTATATTTCAACAAAAATTGCCTTCTCTTATTCAGGTCATTCCAAAAGTTTGTCCCATTAAAAGTCTCAAAATCCTGTTAATTAAGTTGTTTGTTACCCTTATTTCAGTTATATTTGCTCGTGCCCATACATTTACTAAATAATTGAGTTGGGAGTCCACTAATGCATAATATAAGGTAACTTTTGTTCTAAGATTTAACTTATTCTTAATGTAGTAAAAAAGTGCACATAAAAACTCATTATTTTGTACAAATTTGTTATATGAATAGCCCAACTTAGATTGTTGTCAATCCAAGGTAAAATCCAAAAACTCCAATAAAAAATCCAAGTAAAATCCAATCCAAAAAAAAAAACCGAAGGTAACAATGATTTGAAACTTCTTCCACAGTTAGACATTTGCAATTCTGGAAATTCTGATCATGTAGGCATTCATGTTTGTGTAATTTAATAGAGGGATGGATGTCCAAGGTTTGATAAGGGGGTCTAATTACCAGAAATTTTGTTTTTTCAAAACTGAGTGCTAATTTATTATCATGCAACCAGTTTCGTAAATTTATTAAATCCTGCTGTAAATATTTAGTCATTTTTGTCAGGTTCTTTCCTATTGTATATAAGATTATATCATCTGAATAGATTTTTATAAAGGCGTTCTTTATTACTTCGAATATGTCATTTATACAGGGTGTTTCAGTTAAGCGTTTCAGAACTTTTAAGAGGGGTAGGGTACATCCTGACAACTCGAAATCATATAGCAATGTGGGGTCGGAAATGCTTTCCTGAAGCGGTGTTGTACACAGAAGCACCATAAAGAAAAGAGACCGTAAGTGAGAAATCGTTTTAATAATACATGAAAAGAAGCAAAAGGTACATGGATTAAAGTAAGTGTTCGAAGTTTCTTCCACGGGCTACAATGCACGCCTCACATCTCCGACACATGGACATCCGAACATTCTGGAATACTCCAGGCGAATTTCGAATTTCTTCGGGAGCTACTGCGATTCTTGCAACCAGCTCCTCAGCATTGTCAACAGGGGTGTCATAAACTAGCGATTTCATATGACCCCAGAAATAAAAATCAAGACATGATAGGTCGGGTGACCGAGCAGGCCAACGCACGGGACCACCACGTCCGATCCACTGTTGACCAAATGTGACATCCAGGTAGTTACGAACATCTCCGCTATAATGGGCAGGGGCTCCATCGTGTTGGAACCACATTGTGTGTTGCGTCGATGCAGAAATCTGTTCATCTCTCAAAAGTTGTGGCAATACTTGCTGCAGAAAGATCAAGTAGATAGGTCCGGTTAGACGACACGGTAACAGGTAAGGTCCGATGAGGTGATCTCCCATAATACCGGCCCATACATTGACCGAACATCGAATCTGTGCTGCACGACGTCGTATTGCACGCGGGTTCTCGACCGCCCAGATATGGTCGTTATGCGTGTTGAAAATTCCTTCCCTTGTGAAGGATGCCTCATCGGGAAACAACACTTCAGCAGAAAAAAGGGGATTTGTAGCACATTTTCCAAGGTACCACTGTGCGAAAGCAGTACGAGGTGCATAACCCTCCGGTTGCTGTGTCTGGACACGCTGCCTGGAGTATTCCAGAATGTTCGGATGTCCATGCATCGGAGATGTGAGGCGTGCATTGTAGCCCGTGGAAGAAACTTCGAACACTTACTTTAATCCATTTACCTTTTGCTTCTTTTCATGTATTATTAAAACGATTTCTCACTTACGGTCTCTTTTCTTTATGGTGCTTCTGTGTACAATACCGCTTCAGGAAAGCATTTCCGACCCCACATTGCTATATGATTTCGAGTTGTCAGGATGTACCCTACCCCTCTTAGAAGTTCTGAAACGTTTAACTGAAACACCCTGTATAGATGTTGAACATGATTGGCCCTGCATGAGTGCCCTGAGGTACTCTTCTCTTTACATTATATGATTTTCCTTTGTATTCTCTACTTCAACTGTTATTTTTCTTTTGGTTAAATAACTTGCTAAGAGTTGATTGATTCTTCTCCTTATACCATATTTCAGTAGTTCTGTTTCAATAATGGAATATCAATTAAGTCATATGCTTTGGCCAAATCTATAATTAAAATCATTATGAAGTTATTGTTGTTTAAATGTAAGTTAAAAGAGTCTACTAAACTCTCTAATAATGTTTGTGTGCTCTGCCCTTCTGATATGAGAATAGAGAGTTGTTTAACAGCCCATATTGATGTAAGTATTTGCTTATATGGGAAAAAATATAATTTTCTATTATCTTATTTATAACTGACTGTATTGTTATTATTCTGTAATTGCAAAAGTCATCTGGTGATCCCTTTTTATATATTGGAATTACCTTAAATGAGAGTAAATTTGTAGGATAGCTTCCCGACTCTACCATCCGTGCTATAAGCTCCACCAAGAGAACAGAGAACTGTTCTTTATTTCTCTTTATTTAGGTTACTGTAATAGTACGATTTCTTGTTCTTTAACTGTTCTATAATCTTAAGAACCTCAGTGTATTGTGGAGTTAAGACTCCACAAGAGATCACTATCTGAGGAAGACTATCTTGTTGATTAAAGGAATTTTGGCAATAATGAATATAATATCTATTGAGATCTAATACAGCTCTGGCAAACCTATTTGCACCCTAATATTGATTGTTTGTACCAGAAATCTGTTCTAATAGTGTTTTAATTTGATTCCCCTTGATAAGTTCTTCCTTGTACTTAACAGGTTATTTATAATGTTCCATTTATCCTTTTGAGTTATCTGCTTATCCATAAAAAGTTGATTGCAATAAGTGTTTTTTTGTTTTCTAATCATACCTGTCAATTTATTTCTGAGTGTTTTATAATTGCGATAATGTTCTATCTTTGATGGACAATTTTTATACTGCCTGAAGTATTTGTCCCTTTGTACCATTAATTCTTCTATTTAGTTAGTCATCCAAGGTTTCTTAAGCTTAATCCTGCTACTCCTAGAATTTAAGTTGCAAGCGTATTGATTTACTTTTCTCTCGGTATTAAACATCGAATTGTTTATCATTTGTATTATCTTATTTTAAAAGGCATTTACATTTGTTGTGTAAGATGCTTGCTCTTGTATTAACATGTTTTCTATGTTCTGTTTCAGTTAACCTGTTGATAAATAATTTTTCTTCGTAACATTTGTTAATTTAATATCTTCACATGGATGTTGTTTTGAGTACATATCCACTATAAGTATACATGTTCTGTGTTCTGAAAATTTATTTAATAGTATGTAAGAATTAGCGTACTTCAACTTTATATTTGTTATAAGGTGATCTAAACAAGAGCTTACTGTTCTATCACCCTCCATCCTTTGTTGCCCAGTTATTCCAAATAAGGTATGTTCAAATCCATAATTGTTTAATATTGCAGAGTATTTGAGTATTACATTATCAGTTTCATCGGCAAGAAAATTAACATTAAAATCTCCTACTAGTATGGTCTTTTTAGTCTGTATGTCATCCCATTGCAAAATTATGTTATCTAATTCTATTGGGCAACTGTTTATAGAATTTGATGGTGACCTATAAAAAGCACAAATCATGAATGTGTTTTCTGGATCTTCTAATAATTTGACATACAGGAGATCATTAGTCATTATTCCTATGTGTAAGGCCATGGTTAAATGAACCTTGGTATAGAGGTCTGGAGGCCTCACTTGGAAGGATGTTGAACAGCTGGAACGAGTTAAGAGAAGGGCAACCATACTGGTGAAGGGAAAAAAAGAGTTATTGTAGTAGGGTTTTAGGTGCATCAGCAACTATGGTCATATTGCTCCTTGTATGCTGTCTCTAAATTGTTCATGTTCTGTGGTCGATTTTCTGTTTTTCCGGACGAAAAACCCGAGTTTCCATAATATGGAAATTCAACTGGAACCATGCTACATTCACCTAACACAGACCAACTCTTTGTAAAAAAGGCCCATAAAAATTCCTCTCGTCATCCACGGGACTCGAACTCAGTTCTTTTCAGCCTAGTGTGGAGAGGAAGGCGATTCTGTCAAGTGTGCTGACCACGAGAGCAGACCCTATTAAAAGTAATAAACAAGAATAAGCAGAAACACGCTTTGCAAAATGTTTATTCACATTATGTGTACGTTTTGCTTATTATAATATATATTTCTAAAGAAACTTGCTTGTTATAATCTGCTAACCTACCTTCCATTGTTATCTCCTCTCTCATTACAAAATAAAGAGTATTGATGAACGCATTATTTTTTATTGTTTTAATGTTTTTACAATTACATGTATACACAATGTATTCTATTCAAAAGTTACGTGATTACATGTTTACAGAAGACAGTTATGTTTTCACACAAGAATCTATTCAGCAGCTAACCCAATGATTCATTTCCTGAATCATTGTTAACTGATTAATTATGAATCAATTATATGGACCTCGGGAGCACCTGAGCAGATTAAGAGGGCCCGATGACAATGGCTGAACAAAGTGACAAACAAACGAAACTCAAGGTCGAGACCGATGTTGCACATTAACGTCAACTTTAAACCCCAGAAACATAGGATACAATAAATAAAGCTAAGTAGCATAGAAAATCATTTACACATTGACTCATTAGACCAAATCACATATGCCAAAGAATCACATGTTCAGAGAAGGAAACAGGAGAAACAAAAAAGAAACTGAAATTGAATTTAAAGGAATGAATGCTATAGAGAGAATGCTCCCCGCAAATACATGGGGACCTCTTTTCTTCATAACATTGGAAAGAACTTCTGTTTGAAGGATTTTTCAAGGTCTAAAAGATAAATAAAGCAAATTATTATTACCTTTTTAATTCTATGTTAGTAATAGAATTAATATTAGTAGTGAAAAATGATGCAAGAAAACAGAATTGCACAGCATCAGCCAAAAAAATAACTTTTCCCTTCACCTATCCATCTCCTCCAACAGGTAGTCTAATTCTTCCTTCAATTTATTGAAACGATTCATTTCGAAAGATAAGGATGCAAGCTTGTTCCAGCAGTAAACCACTTGCTAGCTAAAGACAAACGTCCGCATGAATTCTGTAACCGGTCTTCCTCAATCTGAATTTGTGCCACCTTATGTGCGTAGTCTGAGCAAAAGAAAGAACCCCATCAGCATTTATCTTGCTCAATCCATTTAAAGCCATAAAAACCTCAATCAAATATCCCCGCAGGTGCCTAGTCTCCAGACGCTGCAAATTGCAGAACTGAAGTGCTTCTTGGTAAGACCACTCTTTTATTGCTTCACAAATCTCGTTACTCTTCTCTGCTCATTCCAGCTGCTTCACATCCTTCCTAAAACGTGGCCACCAAACCTGCACGCAGTACTCAAGGTGTGGCCTGACCTTTGCCTAATATAATAGACTAATCATCTTCTTATCCCTGCTGCCAAATTTCCTATATGTCATAGACAACCCCACGATTTGTCCTGGCATTGCTCAGATTTCTTCATATGGGACTGCCCAAATTACCCCTAAACATTTTCCTCTACTCTGAGTGTAGTAACACACAGTCGGAATGTTACCTTGGAATTCTCAAAGTTAAGCATCAACTGTCATGTCAGTTCTCAGCTCACCTAATTTTTCTCGATCTTCTTACAACAGCAAACTGTAATTACTATCATTAACCATCCATCCTGCCAACCTTCGTAGTATTGGCAAACTTAAATATTAAGCCTGATATACCTTCATCATTCATAAATAGAGAAAACAAAAATGGGCTCAGCACCGAATCCCAGGGAATCCACTAATAACATTAGTCCACCATAACAGGAGTCATTGATAATACTGTCTGTTTTCTGTTCTTCAACCATCCATTTATCCATATATGTAACTTTCCCTTAATGCTAAATTGCTCAAATCCATACAGCAGTCTTTTATACGCAACAGTATCAAAAGCTTTCCTCAAAATCCAAGTATATGATATCAAAATTATTTTTTGTATCCAGTTCCTCTGTGACCAAATCTGATTATGCAATAAAATTAATCAGACAACATTGCCTTATGGGCTACCATCTGTTTGTTTTTTTTCAATTGAGTATTATGTAGTTTTCTCTCCGACCGTTCACTGCTTTTTGATGGTAGATGGCTCTAAGCCTTCTAACTTTTCCACTAATGCTGGAGTTCTCCACGGTTCAGATCTTTCTCCAACTCTGTTCCGCTTGTATATTAATGACGTTTTTCCTTGACTGGAAATCTTATCCATAGCCCTGCTGATGATAGCACATTGCATTTCGCCTTCCAGTTTAAGAAACCTTTCCCTGCACAAACAAATTCTACGTCTCGAATATCCAACAACAATTCCTTAAATTCCTCTCTCCTAGTATTTCTCCAATAGAACTTTAGAAGAATTGAAGTTAACTTCAATCCTTCTAAAGTCCTCTGTCATTTCTATCATATAAGACTCATCCTGTCTTAATACTCGAAAAATTTTCAATGTTTCTGTGCTCATCTTCAAGGATACTCGAATTTCTAGATAAGGTCACATATCTCTGTTAGGGACTACTCAGCATTCCAAATGAATTTTAGCATAAGCTCATCAAAATATTGCTTCCACTGCATTAAAAAAAATGTTTCTGTTATTTTGGATTTCGCCGTTACTTTTCGTCTAAACAGCTGCTCACTCTATCTTACATCGGTCCTACATTGCAATACTGTTCCCACTTTTTTTTTCATTTGATTTGTTTCAGTTTAAATATATACCTGCTCAAATACAATAAAATGCCAGAAGATACGTGGGACGTGAGTATTTGAAGTTGTGCCCCGGAAACCTCGCTCGAGCTCCTTGACTCTCTTCAAAACTGGGCAGTAGTCAGGTTAATTAATGTCCACCTCTTACAGAGTCTCTCCACTCTCTGTATCATGCACGTTCTGTTTCTGCTGCATGCCTTTTCTCTAGATAGGTCCATGAACACTGTTCTTCTGAACCGCATCCGTAATTCCAACACTCCCTTAAAAATAAGTACGAACGCGTGCCGCAACCAGTCACCATCCATTCACTGTCCAAATCCAAACTCACAGTACCAACTTTTTCTCTTCCTCATTTATCCCTTCTACTTCTGTTCTTTGAAACAGAATTCCGTCACATGTATTTCCTGAAAATAAAAATGTAGAGAAATTCAAGTCTAATATAAACAAGTATCTTCTGTCTTCTCAATATTCAACTGATGCATGGTACTGAGCACTATATGTTATCAGCCTTTCATGTTTGGGATTTTCGAAAATAAAATAAAAACCTTGAATTTTTATACGGTAGGCTTTCATTCAGCGAATTAAATGATCATCTCTGCATTTACGAAGCATATTCCATTGCGACTGCCATTTGTCGATACTTTACTACCGGGATATTACCGAAAGTCCACTTGGAAAATGTTCATCACCTCCTATTCCCTGTTTTTAAATTTTTATACTTTGATCTTCCTGTTTACCGTAATTAAATTAAATCTAATTACCGTAATAAGTAATATATTAATTGTCTATCTCTAATATTCCAGTCCGCTGACTTTAATTCAGCTTTTGATGTAAAATGTGGGTAATGGATGTGGAACAATATTACATACCCAAGCTAAAGTTGAAGATGAACTCAACAGTTACCTTGCATCGATATTTAAAGAAGGGAAAACCCTTTATATCAAAGAGAAATTCTGGGAGTGAAGTCGAAAAAAATGTAATTAATGATGTTGAAATTCAAACGTTTATTTAATAAAAAAAACTTTCGAGCCTACAGGACAGTCAGGCTCCTGGGCTGATGGCATATATCGTATAATCTTAAGGGTGGTGGCAAGTGAGTGCATTGAACAATTAAGGCTAATTATGCGAGCATCACTTTTTTTTTTTTTTTTTTTGATAGTTGTTGGCGCATCGGCTTCTGTGGCCATATTGCACCTCCCAAGGGTTTTGCAGTACTTTCATCCAAGCCCGAGGCGAGAATCGAACCCGCGACCTTTGGGTTGCCGGGCAGGTACTTTACCCACTCGGCTAGGCCGGTCGGCGAACGCGCGAGCATCACTGAACTCGGAAATATTTCCATTGGATTGCCAAAGTGCCAATGTATCTCCAATACATAAGGGCAGTTCTAAAAGTAAGTGGGAAATTACCGGCCGTTTAGTTTAACTTCAGCAGTAGGGAAAATCATGGAGACTATGATCAAGGGTGGAATTTCAATATCATTTAGATAGAAATGAAATTCTGAAGGATACTCAGCATAGTTTTGTGGCGCCTCCGTAGCCAGGTGGGAAGGAGCAGCAGTGCGTAGCACACGCTTCTTGATTAGACCGGGGTTCGAGCCCGTCACCACCAAATACGGAGGATGCGGAAAGGTCAGGGAATGACCATCGCATATCCCGGAGCAATATGGCCTTAGTTGCTAATGCTCCTAAAAACCAAATAACAACAACAACAACAACATAGTTTTGTAAAGGGAAAATCATGTTTAACTAACCTGGATAGCTATTTTGACAGGGTCACTCAAGAGCTGGACTTCGGGAAAAATTTTTGCATTGTTTATTGGGGTTTGAGCAAAGCATTTGACTGAGTCCCACATGCTTTATTAGCTGGACCAAGTTGGAATCACAGGAAAAATCCTTAGATAGATAGCTGTATGGCTTCAGGCAGGAGGCAGAGGGTTGTGATAATTGGTTATTCCTAAGATTTGGTTAATGTGAGAAGTGGGATCCCCCAAGGATCAGTATTAGAACCACTGTTGTTTTTAATTTTCAAAAATAACATCGATGAAGGGATAGAGGCGTGATGTCTAAATTTGCAGATAATGTAAAAATTGGTAGAGTAGTTAATGATCGCCTGCATGCAGAGCTTCTTCAGAGCGACCTAGACAGACTTCATGGAAGTTCAGAAAAATGGCAGCTATGCTTTAATCCAGCAAAGTGTAAGGTATTGCACCTGGGGAACATTAACCCCAAAATAACTCAGCATAGTTTTGTAAAGGGAAAATCATGTTTAACTAACCTGGATAGCTATTTTGACAGGGTCATTCAAGAGCTGGACTTTGAGAATAATTTTTGCATTGTTTATTTGGATTTGAGCAAAGCATTTGACTGAGTCCCACATGAGTTTGTATACACTTGGCGGAGTTGAACTAAAGCCGGTAGTGAAGGAAAGGGACTTGGCTGTTACGATACGATTAGAGTAAGATTATAGACAGGTTGCAAGGAAGGCCCATGGTGTCCTATCGAACATATGGCCGCCATAACCGAGTGGTCAATTGCTCGGATGCATAAGTACACGTGCCTTGAGTGACCGGGTTCAAGCCCGTGACTGCTAAATACGGTGCTGTTTCTTGTATTCTGTCTATTTTGTGACATCCTCTGACCCTTTGGTCGTCCCGGAGTATAAACAAAATTTTTATTTATTTGATAGTAAAGGTAAGGACGTCATAATCCCATTGTATAAGGCTATTGTTAGAACACACTTGGAATACTGTGTTCAGGTATGGAGACCGCACCTAAAGTAAGACATTGTGCTTCTTGATGGGGTACAAAGATGGTTACTCGCCTGGTGAGATCGGCTAAAGGGCGCCCATATTAGGAAAGACTTCGAATATGTGGGTTGCAGAGCTTGTAAACTAGGCACCTTAGAGGATACTTGATTGAGGTGTTTAAGGCGCTGAGTGGCAATAGTAAAACTAATGAGGACGAACTTTTCACGGTTATAAATGATTCTAGAACTAGGGATCATAATTTCAAGTTACGGGGGAGTTGTTTAGATTGGATTGCAGGAAGTTTTTTTTGTTTTTTAATTTTTTATTCTTATTATTATCATCATTTTATTTAATTATATATTTTTTTGGACTGGTGCAGCCTAAGCCATAGGTTTCCTTGCACCATGTGATCATTGCCAATCTAATACCAATACTAAACCTCTGGCTATTGTCCAAGAAGGTTCGTATTATTGAAACCCAATAAAGAATTAAACTTACCAAGGACGAATCGGTATAATATCGACAACCACAGTATGCTTTTCGCCAGTGAACACGCTGTTAGTCCAACCACTGCAGTAAAACTGCCAGCCAATGCTACCTTTCGAGTACCGAAGTTGTGTGTCAACATTCCTCCAAGCAGAGCTGTAAGAATAAAGAAAATTCACGGTATTCACGACAAATGGAAATACTCATTCAAAACATGACTCGCCATTTATTTAATTATTATTTAAACTCAGTCTTATTAATATTATTGTTCTTATATATTATTTCTATCTGATTAGGACTCCACCCCGTGATTGCTACTGGTACCAAGTGCACAGGGTTGTTGTTGTAGGGATTGAAGAGCATCAGCAATTCCGAGGTCGATTTTCTGTTTTCTTGACGGAAAACTGAGTTACCGGGAGAAAAACCTATGCTGATCATGCCTGAAGACAACTAACTCAGCTACGTTGTGAAAAAGGCCCATAAAAATTCCTCCCGTCATCGACCGGATTGGAATTGGTTTTTTCCACCTGGTGTGGGGAAAAAACCCCTGGCTATTGGAGGACGGCGATCGTAATAACCATGCTACCCATGAAGGCGGTTGTTATTTCTACCAATGTATAGTGATAATTATGTTCAGATATTTTTTATTTATTTATTGTAAAATACGGTCCCAGCCAGCTTTCCTGGCAACCCCGCTTATAATTAGAATACTGTACAGATATTTACAAACTTACATCACTAATTCCCTCTCCATTACAAGATATTGATGTTCTGCACTTCATGTGTCCGCAAAAGTATAAGATAATGAACAGCTGCAGTTCATAAAAAATGAATTTGGAATCCTTGCTAAGGAAAGTAGTTGAGAAATTGCCGTCAGTGCATGCAGTTGCAATGTAATGTCCAGTCTGAGAAAGAAAAATCTTTTTAATAAATGAAACATTACCCGAAAATTGAATTCCACACCATGGAAGTACTGTATTCTCCAAAGTAAATTGCAGTCAGGCCGGAAAAGTATTCTTATCAGCAAATTGTAGTAAGAAAGTGAACACAGATCTATTGCAAATGCATCAACTTCATAAGCTTTAAAATATGTTTAGTTAGAGATTGACGTTTCCAATCGACTCGTCAGGTATACCGAGTTAAAAGACCAATCACTGATGAAATTCACAACCTGAATTACCTATCCTCGTCCAGTACTCAGATTTGAAATAACACTTAAGGAAGCATCTGTCCTCGAATACTCCTCCATGAAAGAGCACTCAGTGATGAAGTGTGGACTAACCAGGGATGTTTTTCTGGCCTATTTGTACTACTCCTCTTAAATCATTAGTGATTATCTAGCAGCTGCCAAAGCTCGTGCCTGCAGTATCAGGTACCGCATCACACAGCTGTCGTCCACGGCACAAGGAACCGCCTTGCTGTAATCTAATGATCGAACATCATGTTGTAGAAACTGGTGACACCTTGGAATTACAATTTCAATATGATTTAGCCGGAGGATTAACTCATGCAGCAAGGTCCATTCAAGAAAATTTTATAGCTGTCACGGTATGGTTGAAATTGTTTTCAATATGATGTTGCATGGTTCACGTTTCAAGGAAGAAATAGTCACCTACTACTGAAGAGGACGTTGATTTTCACCTCCATAAAGAATACAATAGGAGATGTGAGTTTAACACGAGTGTCACCTGTGGTTAAATCACCTCTTCCGATTTGTTTGCCGCAGCTGACTGAAACATTCTATAGCTATCAGTTTGAGCCACGAAAAACTTGGATGTGCTACATCCGTTTCAGTGAAGAAAATTTAATATGCCATAGAGCTACTCAGCTAATTTTATCAGCATTGTTCTGCTCCATTTGCAGCAGAACTCGTCGTCTTTTGAAAACTTGTACAGCAAAAGTTTGGAAAGCACCAAAGTCTACCCTTGTCTTCAGTAGAAGGGCCTCACACATCCAGAAGTCGGTGTTTGCACGCTGGGTGCTCCACAATCAATTCCTCTTAGATCCTGGTATTCGGGATACCTATAACGAAGATGTACGCAGTGTTCTCTTTCTCCACAAATACACGATGAACGAGCTGAAATACCTAAATCATTTGATTTTCCAAAGACGGACCCATGTTATGTAAGCAGGAACGTTGAATATAGATTTGGTTGAAACCAACATGGCATGCCTTTCCAAAACTGTTTGATGCTTGGAAGAAACATTTTGATTATTAAACCCTTAGTGCAGTTCTTCCATCTGTTTTGCCACCGATCAATAAGAAGAGTCCACAATCATTTCTTCTCCTCGTTATAACCATCGTCACAGCGAATTTCAATTGAAATCCGCTCGTATGGCCGTCTACGCCGCAAATAGAAGCACATGATTTGAATACTAAGATCAGATCCAGCGGCAGCCGTCCTGTTATCACCTGCAAGGCCTCATTTGACACAATCCTACAAGCCATACTAAGTTGTAACAACATTGTCCATTGAATTGAAAATATTCTCCTAACATTTGCCTTTTGCATCTCACAATCTAGCCAGACATGTGCACCATAGCTCGCAATTGGCAAGAAGATACAGTCATAAAATAGATATAGATTCAATGCCTTGCCTTTTATCCCCCAGACCTTCCTAGTTACACGGCCAATCATACCAACAAATTTACGAATCTTCCCAGCGATGTAGTTGATGTGTGAGACAAAACGTAACTATCTATCAATCTTAACTCCTAGATATTTGATCGTTTTCACACACTGCAGACTCACTCCATCTATCCGGCATTGTGGATTTCTCGTAATTGACAGGTATCCTTTTAACAACACATTTTTGCTCTTTTCTCTTAAAATCACAAGTCTCTGCAATTTACACCAGGTACTCAGCTACGAAAAAATGAAATGTGATCGTTACTCTAATTGGAGCCTCAAGTCACCGTCCACCAGCAAAATTAAATCATCAGCATGGAAAATCGCGCATGATAACCGTTATCATACGCGATTGATATTTAAAGGTATGATATTAGGTATGATTTTAAATATCATACGCATATGATATTTAAAATCATACCTACACTTTCTTCCCATGTTCGAGTACCATCACTTGCCTGAATTGAACGTGTGATATCTCCCCCTGGGTATTTAATTTTGCTAGTAAATAATTTGGAAATTAAGCCCCAAGAGTCACTGTTCCCACATATTCTTACAAGTTCCATCCACCCATTAAATTTTTCTTTTGCAATCAGACGTCTGTATCTTATTCTCAGTCGTTTCTACTCATTCCTGAAATGCATTTCGTCTTCTTCACAGTGACGTTTACTTCTTTGGTATATCTTCCAATTTATAGCTTTATTGGATTCTTTGCGTAGCGTTGTTAACTGTGGAGTCCACCACTTAACAGGCATACGTTTAGTTTAGCAACCCCTCATTGCAACTTTAAAGGCATTTTACACTGGTGGGCAAAACTTATGGACCAATCAGGTTTTCACCTGTAGCTTCTCATAGGAGTGGCCTGGATATCGGAAAAGTACACCAAAGGAACCTTGTGAGATACAGAAATGATGAAGGAAACAAAACCGACACAACAACGCTGCAGATGGACTTTATTCAAAAATGTCAACATAACACTGGCTGCCATGATACAGATTCATCACTGCCAAACATGGAACAAAGGGAAGAGGTGGTCCACAGTAGGAGATATGGCAACCCCTAATGTCGATGCAGGCTTTCCACCGCTTGTCCATACTTAGACGATATTGTTGATTTGTTCTTGGGTTAACATCGGCCATTCCTCTATCAGCGTCATCTTCAGCTGGCGAACATTTCCTAGTGGGTGTGGATGTGCTGCTAGGCGTCTCCTCAGAGCGTCCCATATGTGTTCGAAGGAATTTAGATCGGTCGGTGAAACGGGCAGGCCAATTCATACGAACAATATCCTCACTTTCCAAAAGCAAGCTACATTGCCATGTGGTGTGACGCTATCATCCATTAACACGAACTCGGGACCAATGGCACCTAGGAACAGATGCACACGGGGCAGGATTACCTCAGTACAGTAGCGTGCACCAGTTACAGTACCGCCTTTCAGTATCTGGAGTTGTGTACGTCCATTCAAGATAAGGCCTCCCCAGACGAGAACACCTCGACTGCCATATCGATCCCTTTCAGTGATGTTTGAGGGGTGATACCGTGTGCAGACCTTTTGCCAGATTAGCTGACGTCCAGAACGCTGCTGAGGCTGACTCTACTCTCATCAGTAAAGAATACCTTACCCCCATGCGCTGCTGTCCAGTCTTTGTGTTCGAGGTACCACTGTAAACAGTGTTTCCGATGGGCAGGTGTTAAAGGGACACAGTCTACTGGCCGTCAGGCAAACAGTCCACCTTTGTGGAGTCGCCTGGCCACAGTAAACCGCGATACCCTGCGTCTTGTGCTCCTGTGCAGTTGGTTTGCAATGGATCCCGCTGTCTGATGTCGGTCCCTCCTGTCCTGTAGGAGTAAATAGCTGGCATCATTGGAGGTTGGTTTTCATGGACGAATACCACTGGTCCTTCGAACAGCTGCACTTATCGTTCTGAAGACCGACTACGCACGTGAGACGATGCTATGGGCAATACCGAACTCTGCAGCCACACTGCTCGCACGTCGACGTTCCTCGTGCTTCCCAGTTATTCGACCCCTGGTAAAGTCATACCGATGTTGTTGTCTACTGGCCATTTCGTTGTCTGTAGCACTGTATGAAACCAATGGAACGTCTGTAACAATCGTGCTCACCATTAGTTAATATTCACATAACTGCTGAACTGCTGCTTTGACCTGTTAATTGAGCCCTCTCATCACGATTCAAATGTTTGCATGTGCACTAGCTTTCTACTGAACGGCCACAGTTTTGCAAATCGCTACAGGCTGTTTCGTTTGATTTTGTGTTTGTAACCTTTATAAATAGTGTTGATCCTTAAGTTTTGCACACTAGTGTATAACCATCCTTGTATCAGCTGAGCCGCTGCAGAGTCACCCAAATCGATTAACGCATGGGTAGACACTGCGGCCTTTTGTTTGTGTAATTCTTCATAAAAACAGATTCCAGTTAGCAGTATGTACAGAGAATCGTTGCAATTGACCTTGCATATATCCATTTTGACGAGTGTCATTTTCCGTTATCTCAAACATGATACCTCTATGATCACTGGAGATCTAGTCACGCTCAATGATACAGCTCGTTATGTGTTTGGACCCTCTAAATTGTTGAAAGGGTGATATCAATATTCGATTCTCCATATCTGTCCAAAATGTGCTATTCTCCGATCTCTGATTATGGATTACAAGATTATTTCTGATTGTTTCCTTCAATAATATCAGTAGACCTGTATACCACGAAGTATTTTTGGAGTTGGAGTCCAAGCACAAAATTATTGTTTGTCCTTTCAGATATTCAAACAGGCATCCCATGTAATCTAAGTGTAATTCAATTTCTGCACCATGCTGGAAGTATATCGAGGCTAAGTAAAATTTTACGATCTCACTTTCAACACATACACATACAGCATGAGAATTACAAAACAAATGCAGTCTTGTCACCCCTATGATTGAAGATAAGAATCGCGGCCCACAGATTATGCTCGTTGCACGACACAATGTTTGTAGACAGAGAGAACCTCATTACTTTTCCATCACTTTCGTAAGGTTCTTGAGTGCACGCCAGATCAACCTGTTTAAATTGCATGCTATTCTCAGCTCAGCCGCTCCAGCTTTTGACCGTTGTGCATTAAGCTGGATTATTTTTATATTACTTTTACCATTAATCTGTTCGTTACGATTTCTAAGTGTATCGTTCCCATATTTACAATAATTCTGACCTGAACCTCTTTGCACCATGTTGCAAAGAAGAATATCAGATACGTCATATTAGAATTTCTGAATATCAGATACGTCAGTTCGTTCTTTCAATTATTAATTTCCGTGCTCTTTCAAGTTCTGGACATCTCCTATCCCTAACAGAATGATCTGCTTTATTTCCTCGATTTAAACAGACAGTTCACATACATAACTTGCTTATGAATATCCGGACAAGTGCGATATGTATGTCCACTCTTTGCACAGTGGCTGCAAGTAAGCTCTTGCCGCCTGCAAGGTCACCAGATGCTACAACTGCCGGCTGGCAGTTGTAGCATCTGGTGACCAAACGAAATGAATTTAGCCCATAGGACATCATTCCTATATAGACTCTTCCCTGATTTATCAAATATTTATATATGCGACTGGACACTTCAACTATCCAGTTTCTACTAATTCTTGTTTTGTTTATACTGTACTTCCAAAATATATCATTAAAAAACTTCTCTTTGTTTATTTCTTCATCAACATCATAGATAATTATTTTTGGACTCGATTTTTTAGGCTTCGAAAATGAAACATCCAAACTTCGAATCAGTTCATTTTTCTTTATCTCATAGATATCCTTTACAGTCTCTAACTCCAGTATAATACGTCTTCCCATTATTTCTCGTACCCTTACAGTTTTCAGTATTCCTGACATTGCCTTGCCAACAGCCAGTTGAAAATCCGTACTGATTTTTAGCCTCGAATCTTCTTTTGCTTTAATCACAAGCGCGTGATTAAAACAAAAGAATATATAAATATATATTCTTTTATATAAATATCTAAAAGGATATATGCTTCCCTTCTTCTTGCACCACATCGCTGTACAGACTTTTACCTACCTGAAAATTCTCACTCCCCATTGCTTTATGAAATGTTATTTTTTTGACAAGTCTACTATCTTTGCTACAAGACACCCTCTGCTTCAAAAATTTCATTTTGGACACCCAGCCCTATGGATGCATTGTCTAATATACCCCGTCTCAACAGAATTTCTGCTATCACAGTTCTGTTTACGCCATTGTCTTCACTTAAGAGCTTGACCAGTTTTCTCTGGCGAAGTTTCTTTTTTTCCTTTACACTCCAATCTCTGTCTAGTCTCTTCAGACTCATTTTCTTCAGGCTCAAAGGCTGGGCTGAAATTTCTTTTTTGATCCTCAATTTGAGGAGACATCTGAATCTGGGGTACAAGACTCTTCACACCGCTTACTTCCTCTAAATTAATACTGCAGATTAAATGCCGTTCATCATCCATTAAAAAAAGATATAAAGCCATATTTTGTTTCACTCTTTCAAGTGACCCAGCCTCATGTGCATGATACATTTTTTTTCTAGTCATGCTTCTTGTGTTTCTCTTTATCCCATGTAACTTATTCTTACTCATATCTGGAGTTCCCACCAAACTGTCCTGCTCCACTTTCACTAGTTTATTTCCCTTCTTAGTAATCAATCTCTGAGAATCTACGCTATCATAGTTGGTTTTATCTTAAGTCGATGGACTGTGGTCCAGGACAGCCCCAGAGACTACTTCCGCCCAATCTTTATCTATTACTTGCATTTCAATGTCAGTACTGAGCGCCGATTTGTTCCCTGATTGAAGGCCAACTTTTTCCACTGAACCGTTATCACCGCAATTTTCCTTCTGTTTAAACTCCGATTTTATCTTTGCTTTTTCCTTTTTAAATCTCTTTTCCTAACCCCTTCTGTCTTCCTCTCGCCGGTATCAGGAGTTCCCACTGAAGTGTCCTGTCCCACTTACACCAAATGTTTCCCTTTTTTTTAAGTAAATTCCTGGAAATCAGCATATTCTTTATCTTGAGTAGACAATGGGCTGTCCTACAAAGCAATCCCAGAGGCTATCTTCACCCGATCTTGATACACTTGCATTTCATTATCAGCATTTGGTTCCGATTTTTTTCCTGATTGACCACTTATTTTTTCCACTGGACATGTATCCTTGAAGTCTTCCTTCCATTTGTACTCCAATTTTCTCTTTGCTTTTTCCTTTTTTAATCCCTTTTTCTTGATTCCTTCCTCACTTCTATCTGCATGCTTGCTATTTACCTGGTGTTCTCCATATTTTTGGCAAGCAGTAACTATGGTCAATTGCCCTAACACTGTCTCCATTTTACCGTGATTTGTGTCAACTCCATTATATATTAATATACATATCTAGAATTAATGCAAGTGATGCGAAATTACCGACATCCGGAGTTCGCCATGAAGATTCCAGCTGGCATTAAATAACTTTCCTCCTTATGTCAACTCTGTATTACCAGGAAGCAGCTAAAATGACAGAAGGAGAAATTAGACAATTTGTAATATTTCCTTATTTCACAATGACAGAAGGAGAAATTAGACAATTTGTAATATTTCCTTATTTCACAAGCAGTGATCATAATCATTATTCCGGTTCACATATATTACTTAATTTGTTTATTTCTCCTTGTTCACAAGTGTTGCACGTTTAATCAGGTGGCGCTAGTATCTTCTTCCCGAAGCTATTCAAATTGGTAAATTGGTAGGTAATTGTTGTCATTAACTTCAAATTAGGTAATGTATTAATCCCATTTGGTTTTATGCATCATCCGCATGTACCTCGCTACGTCATGGAATAAGTTTCGAGTTGTAAGAAGCTCCTTAATTCAAATAATTACCGAATGAATCGTCAACGGCGTTTTCCTATGTTATAGCATAGGAAGCCATTTAAGTCAAATTGCTTTAAAATATTCTTACCGGCTAGTAACAATTTTCACTCTTATTCATTGTATGACTGGTGTTCAAAGAAAGTGCATCACCTAGGAATTTCACATTTCTAACCCTTCTTTCGCGATGGTACGTTACATTAATGACTAGCATCACAAATAGAAATATAAACAAAAGGTATTTATTAATAGTTAAGGCAAAGCTAAGCAATATTTGACAGGTGCTCTCAAAATATTCCAAAATGAGCATTTGCAACCTTTATGCATCTGTTTTGGTAAACACTATAATTATGGCTGAAATGTTATCAGAAGCCCTCAGTTTGGGATGTGTTGGGGTAACTAAGAATAGGAATAGGTGCATGTATAGCAATGCTAGAATTATAGTAAATAAATTTGATGATTTTGAAGTGTTGGTCAAAACATCAAAGGCGGATGTTGTTGGGATATCAGAGACGTGGTGTCACACAGATATTAGGAATGCAGAATTGAAATTTGGGGAGTATAATGTGTACAGAAAGGGAGGAGGTGTTATGCTGATAATTAAGAAAAACATAAAATCCAAAGAAGTGCATCCAGTTGATACAGATGAACACTGCACTGTTGAGTCAGTTTGGTGTGACATAAGCATTGTGACAGCAAAAATAAGAGTAGGAGTGTGTCCTAATGACTCACATTAGTACAATGAACAATTGTACAGAGAAATAGAGTGGTCTAGTAAATCAGAATGTCTTATAATGAAGGATTTTAACTTCCCAGATATTGACTGGAACTTCAGGGTTGGTCTCTCGCACACATGTAAGACTTTTGTGGATTTATTGGATGATTGTTTTCTGCAGCAGCATGTCGAGAGGCAACCGGAGAGGGTAATATCCTTGTTCTGATTATCAGCAGTGGTCAATCGTGTATTAAGAATTTGCAGATAAAGGAAACACTGGGTGTCAGTAATCACAGTGTACTGATGTGGGATTTACTTAAATATACAGGGTGTTTCAGTTAAACGTTTCAGAACTTCTAAGAGGGGTAGGGTACATCCTGACAACTCTATATCATATAGCAATGTGGGGTCGGAAATGCTTTCCTGAAGCGGTGTTGTACACAGAAGCACCATAAAGAAAAGAGACCGTAAGTGAGAGATCGTTTTAATAATACATGAAAAGAAGCAAATGGTACATGGATTAAAGTAAGTGTTCGAAGTTTCTTCCACGGGCTACAATGCACGCCTCACATCTCCGACGCATGGACATCCGAACATTCTGGAATACTCCAGGCGACTTTCGAATTTCTTCGGCAGCTACTGCGATTCTTGGAACCAGCTCCTCAGCATTGTCAACAGGGGTGTCATAAACTAGCGATTTCATATGACCCCAGAAATAAAAATCAAGACATGATAGGTCGGGTGACCGAGCAGGCCAACGCACGGGACCACCACGTCCGATCCACTGTTGACCAAATGTGACATCAAGGTAGTTACGAACATCTCCGCTATAATGGGCATGGGCTCCATCGTGTTGGAACCACATTGTCTGTTGCGTCGATGCAGAAATCTGTTCTTCTCTCAAAAGTTGTGGCAATACTTGCTGCAGAAAGATCAAGTAGATAGGTCCGGTTAGACGACACGGTAAGAGGTAAGGTCCGATGAGGTGATCTCCCATAATACCGGCCCATTCATTGACTGAAAATCGAATCTGTGCTTCACGACGTCGCACGACGACTTCTGTGTACAATACCGCTTCAGGAAAGCATTTCCGACCCCACATTGCTATATGATTTCGAGTTGTCAGGATGTACCCTACCCCTCTTAGAAGTTCTGAAACGTTTAACTGAAACAACCTGTATAATTACCGTCAGGGGTAAAGGAAAGAGTTTTTGCTTCCGTAAAGGTCTCAGACATTGGTCTCAGACAGTTTTAAATTCTGTACAGTGTGACCAGCTGATGATGTTACCAACAGTAAATTCTAAGTGGGAAGTATTCGAGGATTTAATCGTGGAAGCTACTAAAAGTTTCATACCTATTACAAATATTGTTCAAGATTTAGGCCTAAATGGTTGTCAAATGAACTAATGAGACTCGTGACAGAGAAGAAAAATGCATGGAATGCATATAAATTATCCGCCGACACAGAAGCCTATGGCAGATATAAGCTAGTCTGTAATCAAGTCACAAAGAGGTTAGGCAGGCGAAGGCAGATTACGAGAAATCTTTGGCAAAGGATGCTAAGAAAAACAACAAGGATTTCTTTACTTATATAAACTTTAAAAGGAAGAGGATGAATCTGATTGGTCCACTTGAAATCGATGGTTCGACTGTTGATGATCCAGCTCAGAAGGTAAACATTCTGAATGAGTATTTTGCATCTACATTCACACATGAGGAGTTATTAAGGTTTAAAAATGCCAGAAGGTTATAAGATTGTAGCAGGGTGCTTAATGCTTTTGTAATAACAGAGCAAAGTGGAGGAGAAGTTGTTGAAGTTGAACATAAGAAAGGCACATGGAGTGGATGGGATCTATCCAGTTATATTAAAGGAAGCGGCAAAGGAAGTAAGCAAACCCTTAGCCATAAGTATGAAAGCATCCTTGCATTCAGGGGAGCTCCCCACGGACTGGAGATGTGCAAATGTGTCCCCAATTCACAAAGGGGGATCGAAAGGTGACATGAGTAATTATAGACCAGTTAGTTTAACTTCTGTTCCGGGTATAATAATGGAGTCACTGATTAAAGATGCATTGCAGGATCATCTAGACAAGACAGCAGCAATAATTCAGACACAGCATGGGGTTTGTTAAGGGAATCTCGTCTGAAAAATTTAATTGGATATTATGATGTGGTTACAAAGGTACTGGATGCAAAAAAAAAAATTTTGATATCATATATTTGGATTTCAGGAAAGCTTTTGACACTGTTGCACATGGAAGACTACTGTACAAATTGGAGCAGAATGCTATTAAGGTAAGTTGCTACAATGGATAAAAGGATGGCTAAGTGGGAGAAGACAGAGGGTGGTAATCAATGGGTACTGCTCTTCGTGGACAAATGTTTTTAGTGGAGTACCTCAGGGTTCGGTGTTGCGTCCATTGTTGTTTTGTATATTTATCAATGATATTGATGAAAGTATATCAGGCTTAGTGTCGAAATTTGCAGATGATACAAAGGTTGGCAGGATTGTTAATGACAGTAATGGCAGTGTGCTATTGCAACAGGATCCAGAAAATTTGGTCGGGTGGGCTGAGAACTGGCAACTGAAGTATAACATTGACAAATGCAAAGTATTACGTATGGGTAGAAGTAACCCCAGAGAAACGTACCAACTGTGTGGTACTACACTTAAGGTGGTAGAAAATAAAAAAAACTATGAGTAATTGTGCAGTCATATATGAAGTTTTCTGAGCAATACCGACAGTCTGCCAGGACAGGTCATGGGGTTTTGTCCATGATATACAAGAATTTTGCTACCAGGGATAAGGAGGTGATTGTCCCTCTGTATAAGGCAATGGTCAGGCCACGCCTTGAGTACTGCGTACAGGTCTGGAGGCCTCATTTTAGGAAGGATGTAGATTTGCTTGAGCGTGTACAGAGAAGGGCAACGAGATTGGTGAGGGGAATGAAGGGATCCTCTTACCAAGAGAGGCTTAAGTTCTGCAAATTGCAGTGGCTGGAGATTAGGCGCCTGCGAGGTGCTCTGATTGAGGTGTATAAGGCCTTGAATGGGTTGAGCACGCTGAATTCTGATGGGATTCTTCCACTTGTTCAGATTACGAACCTAAGGGGGTATAAATTCAAATTGAGAAAAGACGTAAAATACATGTGCGGAAATTTGCCTTTAGCCAGCGGGTGGTTAATTGCTGGAACAAACTTCCATCTGTCGTTGTGAAAGTTGATAGGTTAAATAAATTTAAGGAGGAACTGGACAAACATTTAGAGGGAATTGTTTTATAATTTTTTTTTTTCGCTGATGCTTCATAAGCTCATACACTTGCTTTCTTGCATCAGATGCCACTACTACTACTACTATTTGCTTCGGTTTATCATTTTAAATGTAAAACAAAATGAAAAGTTGAAAAGTTCACCAGATGCAAACTAACATTTAGTTGGACCACCTCTGGCCCTGATGATAGCAGCACACCGTCGAGGCATTCAGAAGATCAATTTCTGAAGATAATCAACTGATAGTTCGTGGTTCGAAACATGAATTATGAAGTTCACAAAGGGCCTTTGGTTTCTTTCTGGCAACTGCAGATTCCACACGATGCCAACAGTTTTCTATTTCCGGGCTGTTTCCTTGCCAGCTAACAGTTGTAATGGACCGTTCTTCCAACCATCTTTCACCTGTAACAAATGTAAACACATTGCTGTGAAGCCTCTAATGCAGAAATGAAGCTAAGGTAACTACAGAAGTGCCTACTTACACTTTTCGCCCGATGACAAGGAGCAGAGTCGTCCTGAGAGATGCAGTTACTTGGCAGGCTGAAATAGTCTGATGATTGGCAGTAATTTGCCTTCTGGTATAGCCAGGTATCCATTGGAATTTACGGAACCTTTTATAAACTGCAGGTGATACGAAATGCACCTCCATAACATTTGGCTTGTAGGAAATTTTACTGTCGACACCATACAGTCTGGAGTGCATTCTTCACCACGTCTACGTCGAATCGTTTGTCTCCCATCAGAGCCATGCAGGTTAAATTTCTTCTCATCCGAGAAAATAACTGACTTTCTCTGCTCGGGGGTTCATTTGAGACGCTCCTTACACCAAATTAATCGGGACTTTTTTATTTTTTGTGTGAGGAGGGGCTTCTTCTTAGGACGACAGACTACAAGTCCATTTTTGAAGAGACGTCTTCTGACTGCTAATGCACTTGCTACCACTCTTGTATGTTCTTTCCATTCTCTTTTCAGCTTAGACGAAGAATCATTACAGTTTTTAAGGCATAAGCGCTTCAAAACGCGGTCCTGTTATGGCGTAAAGACTCGTTTGTGTCCGGTTCCTTTTTTCCTATCAGCAGAACCAGTATTCTTGAGTTTGGAAAGAAATCAACTCACTCTCCACTAATTACGAGACACTCTATAAGCAATATGACGAGAAGAACATCCTTTCTCACGTAAAGCAACACTTTTTCTTCGTGGAGTCAACTGCACTTCACTCGCCATCCTGACACAAGCAAGGAAGGACTGCAACTCTTTCAGAGCGTGCTCATATAGCTGAAAGTAACGGCTGATGCAATATTACGTCATCACCTACGCGTGTCAATCTTATCTGATGCAATGTGTAAAAAATATTGCCATATAATTACGTTATTCGGACGACAATTACAATTTTAAGGGATTATGCACTTTCTACGAACAACAGTGTAGTTACCCAATATAATACAAACATTATCTCTTCAAGTAGAATTTGTATTCCTCTCTCCGATATAACTAGTCATCTTGTCTTTCTGAGCCTTTAAAAATAACTAATTTAACGTTTAAAACTTAACACAAAATTATCTATCTATAATAGTTAACTACAGTAACGCCCTTCAGTTATGTTCAGATACCATTCTTTTGACTAGGCTAAACAATGAAAGTAGATTTTTCTGTACTTATTTTACCACTTTCAAAATAAGCTAAATCTCACTACCTAAATTTCCATCTGCTTTGCTTTAATAGACTCAGTTTTAAAGAATGCTGTCAACATCTGGAGCAGAGTTAATGCACCACAGTTAAGCATCTATATAATTTCCTACAAGAACATTGAAGTTACTTATCGGTTAACTTAATAAATATAAGGAAAACGAGGTTCATTCATCAGAAAGCGGTAACACGCATAATATTCTTATTCGTTTTTATCGATTTTAATGATGCTAATGTCTTTTTTCACTGGCAAGTAGTGGTTGGTGATTTATTGTATTCTTGTGTCAACTCTTGAGCTATTCATACCGGATAGGTTGCATCATCGATTCTCCATCGGGTTTAAAAATATATTTAAGTAATTTACTAAATTCATCATATCTAATTTGGATAATAGAGACTGTTGATATTGAAGCATTTTACAAGAAATCATTGAGGAAAACTTCTTATTTATTTTTAACTGAATATGATAATCAGTTAACAAATTCGGAATGACACTATTTCAGAGAATCAGGTTCTTCTAAAGTTTAAACTTGTGTATCCCCATCATAAAAACAAATTAAATTTAATACTTAAAAAATACAGTTAATACAATCATTACCATACCATACTCTCTTAAATCGCAAATAACCCCTGTATTAGTTCATCCCATACCATGGAATAAATATGGTTTAGGGAAACTTTCTGTATTATCGTTGAATTATTTTAAGAAAAATTTATCTTTCCAACCTAAGAATTTTAGTAAGAATACATATTATCCAAAATAAACCAACAGAATGAGAATTTTTTTTCTTTCCTTTGCTGTTTTTGAATATTTAAAATGGAATGAAGGTAATTGTATCTTTATTTTGTTCCAGAATGGCACACATATAAACGCTCAGATTACAAGATTATATTTAAAAACATTCGTAATTCTAACTTTCTTAAATAATTTCAGCGATAATTAATATTAGTTCTACAAACACACAGTGCACGAAAGCATTGAAAGATCATAATTCACTGTTGGGAAAAGAGAACCACTTACACGCTGTCTGGAACATCATCATATAAAGACTGAATGGCCATACTGATTTTTCTCGGGATGCATCGAAAACTCTCATGGTGGCTACAAACAGAACTGCGATTGTTCTTATTAATCCAAAAGTAAAGAACATAATAAGGAAGCACGCCATAACTATCAAACACTTGGAAATCTTTGTCACTCCCATTTTCGAGCTCATCGCAGCAGACACCTACAACAGAAATGCGAAAACGTTAGCGCTCTACGCTACCTCTTGAGAAAGACGAAAAAGATCCGTGTACATGAACAATATAAATAAAAAGTAATCATAAATAGTGACATTGCTTTTCCGTTTTATCATTATTCATTTTTTATAATATATATTATAATAAATAGTGACCCTGCAGTTTTGTTGATGCGCCACGTAGTAGTAAATCATCTATTGAATAGACTCTATTCTATAGTGATCATGTTACTTAGTCCATTGGAGGCTGTTCAAAATATGAATGTCGCATTTCGTAACTCGTGACTGTAGGCCAATTAGGAACATGTTCAGTGATAGTAGTAAAAATGCAATATTAACTACAAGTAATAATAATAAGCAACAAAAAAAAAGGTGATAAAAATGACGTATCTGATTACAGACCCATAACCTTGCAAAACAGCCTGGCTAAACTCCTCGACACAGCAGTACACAAACATCTCTTCGAATTCTTCAGGCCTTTCATCGATCAGAATCAACATGGTTTCTGCAGTGGCAAGTCAGTAGTCACAAATTTACTTCCTTTCTGGCAATACACCTCGGTAGCTCTTGATAACCATCTACAAGTTGATGCAGTCTACTCAGACATATCTAAGGCATTTGATAAAGTCCCGCACGAAAAACATCTGGAAAAACTTAAGCTATATGGTATCCGTGACCCTTTGCTCTCATGGCTACGCAGCTATATTACGCATCGTTCCTTGAGAGTTATCATCGATCAAGTGAACTCAGAATGTTTTATACCACTAAGCGGAGTACCACAAGGCTCTCCCTTAGGTCCTCTTCTCTTCATTGTTTTCGTAAATGATCTTCCTTCTTTCATGTACACCTCCAATGATAACATAGAGAGCAACTTTTTTCAAGTTGCTCTCTATGCAGATGATCTTACGATCTACTCAGCAGTGAAGGAGATTACCGATTCTCAACAGCTTCAATGTGCTCTCAATAAATTCTCTCTGTGGCTATCTCTGAATGGCTTGTTTGCTAACCCCTCGAAGTGCAAAGTAATTCTTTCTCATCTTGCAGATCTCCACAACTAATGAATACGGAGTACACTGTTAACTCTGTGATCATCGAAAGGTGTGACCAAGTTAACGACTTGGGATTCTCTTTTCCAGCAGTGCTAAATTCGATGCCCATGTTCTTAAAATAACCAGCAAAGCATTCAAAACACTTGGATTCATCAAACGGAACACATACAAGTTCAAAACTACAGATATGCGGTTATCTTTTATAAAACCATTGTTCTGCCAATCCTTGAATTCAGTTCACCCATCTAGAACCCTCACACAAAGACTTTAACTAACAAAATTGAAGCAGTACAAAAAAATTTTGTCCGTTACCTTACGTACCGCAATCCTCTATTCTATCACTCAGTGTATTATGAATCGCTGTGTGATTACTTTCATCTGAGGCCTCTGTGCACTAGAAGAGTTATTGCTGACATCGCCCTTCTAGCCAAAGTAATCACTGGAATTTAAGAAGCATCTGATATCCTGAGTAAAATAAACTTCAATGCTCCCTGTAGACAAGTCAGGAACCTTACACCGTTTCGCCTTGACTCTGCCAACACGGACTTTATGAAGTTCAGTCCACTGAACAGAATCAGCAAATCAGCAAATGACTCTCTCATTGACTTCTTTGACAACTCCCAATCACTGATGAACTCCATCCACAAGTTTGCCTCTTCACTTAAACTGCAAAGTGACTAGCTCACATCTAATTATTGTAGTTTATTATTATTTGTTATATTATTTTTCTATTCTCTAACGGATTAATTATTACTTGTTTTACCGGTAACTTAGCTTAATACAATCCTCTTTTGTACATATGCTTTTATTGTTTGAATCTATATCAATGTTTATCGTCCTGTTGGATTTCATATTATTGTTATTATGTTTATTGATCTGATCTCAGATACACTGTTAATGGTTACCTGTTGTGTATCTTGCTATTAATAAAATAAAATAAAATAAAAGTTAAAAATACTACAAAACATTCACCGGATACTTACCATTACAGACTTGGGTAATCTTGAATTTTTTTAAAAAATAAAATCCATTCTTCAGTTTTTATTTGTTCAAAATCGATTAATAACTTTTTAATTCATGTTTGGCGCACTGTTGATCACGCTTTTCTGTATTGAAAGCATTGCCTGAGCCTTTCCTGATTCATACTGCTACTTAAAAATGTTTTTATTCTTTTTAATGTCGAATGGCTGCCTTCGGGCTCTGAAGTAGTCATCGGAATGGTAAAATGAATTTTTACGAATTTTGTAAATTCACCAAGAATTTGGGCTAGATTATTTTCTGGGAGAAATTTCAGGAAGTCAATTAATTTGCATAATTCTGTGGATTATGACTGCCATAGAAAACTTGTGATTCCGTCAGGCGTTTTGCTCTTTCAATCATGGGATATGCCTCAGTAGTCTCCATTACCTCTCCCATGGGCATTTTCGTACGAAAAATAACAAAGTTCTCCTTGTTAAACAATTTAGCAGCAATTAATTGTTTTGTAAAAGAATATCACTTACCTAAGTCAGCACTTACAGAGTAACCATTGGGAGCAAAATGTGGAATTGTCTAGCTCACAGTTGTGCCTACAGTTAAACTTCAAAGTTCAAAACGATTTCGTGTTTTTATTCGTTTATTATTGAAATGTTTATTAGAAATAGTTGTTTTCCTAAAAACCAAAGGCCTTAGGCTATGGTTGGGCCTGGATGGCTCGGACTCTGTTTAATACTTGTATTAAATAAAGAATTATTTTTTTTTATTATTTATTTATTCTTATTATTTTGATTATTGTAAACAGAGGATGAGTTCACTATATAAGGGACCTGTTAATAAAAATATTCATTGCGTTGTCTTGTTCACAAAATTTCATATGAATCCATTATCTGTGTATTTAGATTTAAAAGGTGCTGCAGTTCCTCAGTGCCTACCAACGAGTCGTCCCTGGTAGTCGGTTCAGAAGATAGAACTGTTACTTGACTTTAATTTACTTGATTAGATTTGAATCTATGTAGATTGTAATTTTCAGGAAATACATGTGGAAATGGTTACAGAAAATAGAAGTTGAAGGGTTTAATTAGGAAGAGGAAAAACTGAATTAAGTTGAATGTTGCTGGATGTAAAAACCTACTTTTCGGAGAAAAAACCATGACACCCTCTGCTGAGACTGACTAACTCGGCGATGACTCATGAACTTAGCCATGACTAATGACTAATGAAGGAGAATCTCTCAAGCAAATATCTCTTTCAAGCAAATTGATGAATTTGAGATATTGCTCAAAACATCAAAGGCAGATATTGTTGGGATATCAGAGAGGTGGCGACACACATAAGGAATGCAGAACTGGAATTTGTGGAGTACAATGTGTGCAGAAAGTAAGACAGGATAGGAAGGGAGGAGGGGTTATGCTATTAGTTAAGAAATACATAAAATCCAAGGAAGTGAAGCCAGTCGACATTGCTGGACAGTGGAGTGTCGAGTCAGTTTGGTGTGACATAAGCATTGGGAGATCAAAATTGAGAGTAGGAGTGTGCTACAGGCCCAATGACTCTGATGAGTATAATAAGAAACTGTACAGGGAAATAGAGTGGGCCAGTAAATCAGAAAGTCTTATAATGGGGAAATTTAATTTCCCAGATATTGACTGGAATTTGTGGGCTGGTCACTCACACACTAGCAAGGCTTTTGTGGATTTATTGGATGATTTTTTTCTACATCAGCATGTTCGGGAGGCAAATAGAGGGAGTAATACTCTTGATCTGATTATCAGTAGTGATTCTTCATGCATTAAGAATCTTTAGATAAAGTAACCACTAGGTGGCAGTGATCACAGTGTGCTGAAGTGGGATTTACTCAAAGAGGTAACTACCATCAGGGGTAAAGGGAAGGGTTTTTGCTTTCGTAAAGGTGACTACGGTGGTCTGAGACAGTATTTAAATTCTATACGGTGGGACAAACTGATGATGTTACGAACAGCAAATTCAAAATGGGAAGCATTCAAAGAACTTATCTTGGAAGCTACTAGGCTTTACATACCAACTACGAAATATTGTTCAAGGTTTAGGCCTAAATGGATGTCAGATGAACTAATGAGGCATATGGCAGGGAAGAAAAATGCATGGGAAACATAAATTAATGGGTGACATGGGAGCCTATGATAGATATAAGCTGGTCTGTAACCAGGTCACAAAAGAGATTAGGCAGGCAAAGGTAGACTACGAAAAATCCTTGGCAAAGGATGCAAAGAAAAACAGAAAGGAGTTCTTTACATATGTAAACTCTAGAACGAAAGGGATGAATCAGATTGGTCCACTGGATATTGATGGTTCAACAGTTGAGGATCCTGCTCAGGTGGCTAACAAACTCAACCAGTATTTTGCATCTACATTCACACATGAGGAGTTATTCAGGAAGGGGAATGCCAGAGGTGAAGTAAATTCTGGCAGTAACTAGATTATTTTGTAATAACTGAGAGGAAAGTGGAGGAGAAATTGTTGAAGATAAACATAAAAAAGGCACCCGGGTGGATGAGATTTATCATTGTTTTGTTCGGATTTTTTTTTTCTTGGCTGGTGCGGCATAAGCCATAGGCTTTCTGATAGGTTTTTGCGGTAACATCGTCCATTCCTCCGACAGGGCCTTATTCAGCTCGTGAACATTTTTTAGTGGGTGTGGATGTGCCGCTAGCGTCTCTCCAGAGCGTCCCATATGTGTTTGATGGGAATTAGATCCGTGACAACGGGCAGGCCAATCCATACGTACAATTTCTTCACTTTCCAAAAGCATGTCAACAGCTGCAGTGCCATGGGGTGTGGCGTATCATCCATAAACACGAACTCGTGGAAAATGGCACGTAGGAACAGACGTGCATGGGGAAGGATTACCTCAGTACAGTAGCGTGCACCGGTTACAATACCGCCTTCCAGTATCTGGAGTTGTGTACGTCAATCCAAGATAACTCCTCCCCAGACGAGAACACCTGGACCGCCATATCGGTCTCTTTTAGTGATGTTTGCGAGGTGATACCGTGTGCCAATCTCTCGCCAGATTAGCTGACATCCAGAATCGCTGCTGAGACTGAATCTACTCTCATCAGTAAAGAGTACCTTATCCCCATTGCCCTGCTGTCCACCAGTCCCTGTGTTCGATGAACAACTGCAACTGTAAACGGTGTTTCCGATGGGTAGGGGTTAAAGGGACACAGCGCACTGGCCGTCGGGCAAACAGTCCACCTTTGTGGAGTCGCCTAGCCACAGTAAACCGCGATATACTGCGTCCTGGGCTCCTGTGCAGCTGGTTTTCAATGGATCCTGCTGTCTGATGTCGTTCCCTCTTGGCGTGGATGACCGCCACTGGTCATTCGAACAGATGTACCTGTCGTTCTGAATGCCGACCACGCACGTGAGACGATGCTATGGGCGATACCAAACGCTGCAGCCACATTCCTCGCACTTCGGCCTTCCTTGAGCTTCCTAATTATTCGAACTCGGGGAAAGTGATCCCGATGTTGTCTTCTGGCTGTTTCGTTGGCTGCTGTAGCACTGTATGAAACCAATCGAATGTCTGTAACAATCGTCCTCACCATTCCGTAATTTTCACATAACTGCTGAACTGGTGCGTTTATCTGTTTATGTGAGCCCTCTCATCACGATTCAAATTTTTGCATGTGCCCCAGCTTTCTACTGAATGGTGAAAGTTATGCAAATCGCCACAGACTGTTTCGTTTGATTTTATGGTTGTAACCTTTAGAAATAGTGTTGGTCCTTAAATTTTGCACCCTCGTGTATGTTCGAGCGTTTTCACAGTCGACATCCAACTAGAAACCTCTTTCATATCAGATCCAAACCGATTGCATTACTTCTTTTACTACTTATCCCTAAGTACCCTAACTGTAATAGTGTGGAGAAGAGGGCCATAATTTCAAGAACTTTTCTAGATCCCAATAAGCGCTTAGAGCAGCACGATTTATTTCACGGCACATACTCCTAGAATGATGTAACCCAATCCTCAAAGTTGAGCTCATCACGAGAAGAATATACATAATCATCTTCTATGCAACAGGCAAAACAGTTCATACTATCCCGAGGACCAATGCTTTGGGGACGAAAGATTTATCGTATAATTTTGACAGTCCTTTCACAGGCATTGAAAAATGTCGGGCACTTCTCAAGATATAATCCTGTATTTCCCAGAGCAAGAGCAATTTTCAGCAGACACGAGACATCAGCAATAAATAGGTATACAGAAGCTACCTTATCTAAAGGAAAACACTCTTGATCCAGATTATTGTATTGACCACATTGCCAGATTCCAAACTAACACCAATCCTGCAGAATTATCTCTTCAACATTATTAATTTTCTCGCATTAATGACCTCTTTGTCGTTTCTATCACTACACAGCAACTTATAAACTCCCTCTGCCCATCAAATTACGGCAGGCCAAGTTAAAATACCTCATTGGGATTCAGAGATACATTGCTCTCAATCCGTGCGCCAGCCCAGCTCTCTCCATACGAGGATTTCCCTGCCCAATGGAATGAATATTCCGTGAACCTACTGTCAAGAGTTCAAGTGTCAACAAGCCCAAAAGAGTTCAGGCCTGATTCAACTATTTACACACTCCTCATACTCCTAGAAAAGGTGCCCCTTCCACCAATAAGACAGCAGCTCGTGCCTCAGAAACCGAAAGAGTTCCACTTCGCAGTCAAAAATAGATCAACCATAACAAACTCTAGGCAGAACCTACATGCATCATTCCCGCTTTCGAAATTAGCTCTTGCGTGCGCTGATATTGAACCTGATTTTGATAATCTAGATATCAAAGCCGTTCCCAAACTTCGGCAATCCTTCTGTGGGATAGATGAAGAACTACTAACTTGCTCATCAATATTGTCCACACCTCACAATGAAGAAGTCCTAATATACCTAAAAATTCAAGAATACCATAAGCTGGGTCCTTTTTTGCCTTCTCTTCTCAGCGACAGCTTTCCCATTTATACAACTCCGTAACGATATAATATATGTATGTAGACATGTATAGTATCTTATGTAGGACGGCACCTGAACGAAAGTTCAACTCCGTCTTATATGCCGATGATTTAAGGTTGTTAACCTTAAGCCCACCTACAGAAAATCCGGTTGTAATAGTTTCTACAAATGACCGATAATTTGACCGCGCTTTCAACTTACTTGTAGAATTTCTGTTGAAACCTTAATCCAAATAATTCTTCAATAATGATATATTCACTCAAACAGCCACCAACGGTGATTTAGCCATCAGTTTGTGGTATTCTCATCTTAGCTGTTGCCAGGCATAAGAAATTCGGCTTCTGTTTTGATCCGAAGTAGAAATTGTTGCTCACACAAAATACTTCCGTAAGAAACATCACCTTACGCTGGAGAACAAAACAGCAGTTACTCCATGGCAACGATGCTATAACCACCCTCCGATATCTACAAGCCACTTTAATCTCATAATTTTATATTCTGCTGAAATTGGGGCATCTGCTTTGCGCTCACTTCACAAACCGAACCGGTGTATAAACATATGCCTAATGGACCGTGAAATGGGCAACTCATAAGCATCCCGACCTCCTCGACCGAGAACCGCTGACAGGACTGAAGAGCCAAATCTACTCAGGGTCCTAAGATTGACATCAGACATTTAATTACTGCTACTTACAAAAATGTCCATAGCTTGATAAATGTCAACTGTCAACCCTCTGCTATCCTTGAGCTCTAAGACATTACCTGCATGTGTCACGCCTTCGTCAGGGATACGTAGAAGCCGCTGCTTAACGCTTTCCGCAACCCATGGAGTTTCCATTTTTTTTTTTTTTTTTTGTCAACGTAAAATTGGGGCATCTGCTTTGCGCTCACTTCACAAACCGGTGTATATGCATATGACTAATGGACTGTAAAATGGGCAACTCATAAGCATCCCGACCTCCTCGACTGAGAATCGCTGACAGGACTGAAGAGCCAAATCCACTCAGGGTCCTAAAATTAACATCATCATAAAATTACTGCTACCTACAAAAATGTCCATAGCTTGATAAATGTCAACTGTCAACCCTCTGCTATCCTTGAGCTCTAAGACATTGCTTGCATGTGTCACGCCTTCGTCAGGGACATGTAGAAGCCACTGCTTAGCATAAACCGAACGCTTTCCGCAAACCATGGAGTTTCCATTTTTTTTTTGTCAACTACCTGTATATTTATACACTGTGCTGCCACTTGCCACTTTATTGGGTACACCTACCTAGTAGCGTGTTGAGCCTCCTTTAGCCTTCCTGAATTCGTCTAGGCATGGATTGTACAATATGCTGAAAACCTCGTGCAGGAATAGAGTACCATACAGACACGTGTGTCACGCATCACGTGAATGTATGGGTATCAATGAACCCAACATGTGCTAATGAAACATTACCCACACCATAACACTGCCCCAACCACCTTCCAGAGCAGTCGTCAGACATGACGGGTCCATGGATCCATATTGTTTTCGCCAAATTCTGAGCCTTCCATCAACATGAGGAACCAGGAACCTCTACTTGTCAGACCAAGCAACTGTTTTCCAATCGTCGATAGTCCAGTGTTGGTGTTGCTGTGCCCACAGGAGGCGTGCTCTCTTGTTCGTCATTGATAACAAAGATACGCGGTGTGGCCCTCGGCTGTTGTAGTCCATTCGTGACAAAGTGCGACTAGTGGTCCGTTGCAATATTTTGTTCTGCGCACCAAGATTGTATTCTGACGTGGTGTGCGACATTGTGGCCCGTCTGTTTGCTTGCACAATTCTAGCCATCCTCTAATCTCTCTTATCAACAAGCGATTTTCTTCCACAGCAGTGCCGTTGAGAGGATGTTTTCTGTTCGTTGTACCATTCTCGATACACCCTTGAAACTGTGGTTCGTGAAAAGTTCAGGAGAACTGCCGTTTCAGAGATGCTTTTTCCAGCACGTCTTGCACCTACTACCATGCCACGTTAGATCACTGCTTTTCCCCATTCTTGCTACGGTTTGTGCGACGCTTAACTGATACTAGAAAGGTTGTTCTGCTGCATTTATATCCACAACTGTGGTCATGTGACTTGCAACATTGTGGGACAAACCATTTGTGTGCACAGCAGGGGTGTACCTAATAAAGTGGCAGGGCAGTGTATGCTTAGTAGATATTCTCTTAGTTTAATTTTTATTTATCTCGGTTTTTTATAAAATCCCAAACTCGATGGGTGCTAGAACCTATATTACTTGGTACCGTGCATGGATTGAAGGTTGAGAAGACTGAAGATAATTTCTGTAGAGATTCAAATCTAATGTCAACTGAAGTTGACATTAGACTTGAATCTCTACAGATAGAAATTTTCAGGAAATATATCTGAAGGAAATATATCATTCCCGAAAAGAGAACTGGAATGGATAATTAAAAAAGAAGAAAAACTGCTTCTGTGATCTTAAATTTGGACAGTAAATCGATGCTAACTGGGTCCGGCACGGGTTCTAATTGATTTAAGAGAGTGCAGGAGTTACCAATTCAGAAGAACAGTGCTCATGAAAGTATCTACAGAAAAGGCAAGCAACAGAAACAGAACGTCTATGAGACTGAGGTGTGTGACTATGTAAGTGATGGGTCACAAATTAACCTGCCATATTTTCAATAGAGTCTAGAAGCCTGAGAGAGATTTTGGAGGCTTTACCCGAAAAGTTGGAATAATATTCCTTTGTAAAGAAGATTTTAGGTTTGTACAGAGTGAGTTATTGTTTGAAGAAAAGTAACACTGAGAGCGAAAAGGAAAACCAGATTTTTTAGATGCAGAAGCAATAATTGTGATGTGGTTCTGTCGAGGAAATTAGAAGTTGCAATAATTGCTATACAGATACCAACTTGTCTAGAAATCTATGTTATTGAAGATAAGCATAGGAGGGATACATTTTTTTGCGAAATATAAGATAGGACTGAGTTTCAGATTGATTGAAACTGACTAAGTTATCATTGCACCATATGCAAAATAAAGTTTTTTATGCTAGGCGTTGTTTTCAGAGGCATAGATCTTGGGGTTTGCTGGAGGCAAGATACTATAAAGAACTTAATAAAAATAAAAGGGCAACGTTCTAAAACTCCTACAATCCTTCTGTGAGCTAGATGACAAACTGCGAACTTCAAAAAGCTATATTGAAATCTAAATTGGCATCTTGGCAAACCTTGATTTCAGGGAAAGGTAATTCTGATCCCTGGAGCTTAGTGTACAAGTTGGTAACTAATAAAATTCACTCTACCTTTTTATTGCCTACTATACAATATGAAATTTTGGAAAGTAGGGATATGTATTCAACCATTTCCTATACAGCAGATATTCTTTTTCCTGACGATATTGTAAGTACTGACACTGAATATCAATCTATGATAATTCAATTAAATTTACAACTTGTGGCACCTATTAACAATTATGTAATCACACTGGACGAATTAAAGCAGGTGTGCTCGCCGGTGAATGTTAATAAAACACCTAGTATAGATTTAGTAGAGGATAATGTAATTTTGAAGATGGTAGATATCTTTCCACAATTGATGTTGAATGTTTTTAACAAATCTTACATTTCAGGCACCTTTCCAGCATTTTGGAAGGTGGCATTGTTTAAACTAATTCCTAAACCCAGTAAATACTTGATTGACCCTAGTACCTATCGCCCGATTTCGCTGCTTCCGAATTTATCTAAAATCTTTGAAAGATTGATACTCCTCAGGTTAACTAATTTGTTGGAAGAATCCAATGTTAAATAGATGTTTCAATATGGGTTAAAAGCGAACTGTGCAGATAATGCACTTAATGACTTAATGGATTATATTAGAAAGAGGGCTAGTAAATATCTTCTTGTTTTATATATTGATTTTGAAGGTGCGTGTGATAGTGTGTGGCACGAGAGTATACTCAGTTCATCAAGAGATGTTAAATGCCCACTGTTACTTTACAAGGTCATTGCCAGTTATTTGAAGAACAGGAAAATTATAATACGCTCCCAGCAAATGGTATATTCTAAGATTGCAATACGAGGTTGTCCCCAAGGCTCTTTGGAACCTTGTTCTGAATTTGTGGCTGCAAAGAACACATGTATGGTGTCATAAGATTGTGTATGTCAATGATTTGGTTTTGTGTTTTCCCTGCAAATCTCGACAGGAACTACAAGATCGTGCGTACTTAGTCATGAATGACTTACTTAAGTGTAATATCAGGGGAAAAAAACTAATGATGCTATTTCAAGGTAAGTTAGATGTAGGAAGACCTCCTACGGTATTTGTTGAAGGTAAATCAATCCCCTTGGTGAATGATACAAAGCATTTGGGAGTAATCATAGATAATAAACTTACTTTTTTGCAAACCTTACAGTATATTGGTGAAAAAGTTAAAAACGTTTCTTCAGCAATTGTGAGGATAATTAGAACGGAGTGGGGATTGAGGAAAAAAGCAATAGTGCTTTACTATAAGGAGTATTTTAACCTATTATTGTTTATGCTGCTAACATTTGGTATTGAAGGGTCTGAATGTTAAATTCAAGCAAAAATTAATTTCTATTCAAAGGAAGATGTTATTAACTTTATTTAGGGTTTCTAGGACCGCATCGAATAATGCTCTTCGTGTTCTAACTGGAAGTATGCCCCTGGATCTATATGTTGTTTACAGGATTTCCTGCTACTCCTTCAGGAAGAACACTCAATTAACTTTTATGGGTATATCTAATGATTTAAATATTGATAGTAAAAAGGCTAAAAAGCTGGAAAAATGAATGCATTAATGAGTATTTGGCAAGAAAGATGGGATAACAGTTATTCATACCTCATATCAAGTTTGTCGATGGAAAAAAAATATGGTGTGGTTCCTTCGAGAGATGGAAACCTCTTACTTCATTACTGGCCATGGTCCTTTTAATTATAAACTGTGCTATTTCAATTTAGTTTCAGATTCGTTAAACTTTTGTGCTAATGAAGGAACTTGGAGTCATATTTTATATGATTGTACTATATATGAGGGAAGGGGGAACAAGCTCAGGCAGACAATTTCAGAATTAGGACCTCGTAATGAGTGCATCTTCTAAACTTAATTTTAATGTTTTGTATTATTTTTTTCTTTATTTTTGCTGGCACTCATTAGGGATTTTTTTTCTTTAGGTTTTTTTTCCTTCTCCTGAGTGCGATGATTTTGGGAGATCGTACGTCCGGTGCTTCCGTATCGGAAAAAGCATGTCTCGTCGTTTTCTCACGGCCCACTGTGGTTAAGGTGTACAACGAATGGGGTTGAACAGTTCAAAGGTAGATATTCGCGGCGAGCAAAGGGTGCAGCACGCTGTAAAGGCTCAACGGCAGGTCACTGTGCGACAGTTGACATCGCAATACAAAATGGAGAATGCAAGAACAATATCCCAAACGACGATACACTGCACACTCGGACGTATGGGGTTTCACAGCAGACAACCCCCAAGAGACACTATCCTCATCTCTGCTCACAGTTGACAACGAATGCAGTGGTGTTAACAACAAGCTAGTTGGACACTGGAGGACTGGGAACAAGTGGGCTGGTCGGATGACTCCAAATCCCTGGGCGGCCAAACAAGGTAGGTGGTCATAATTCAGTGATCATTATAAATAAATAAGATCTTTATTGTAGGGTTCATAGGTACACGCAGGTGCCCTATCTTTACAAACCCTTCGCGGCACCAAGCCAGAGGTTAACAAGCAGCAGCAGAGATACCATATCGCCGGAAATATAATACAGGGTAAGTAAAAACTTAAATACGAGTAAAGTATAGGACAATTATGTGTTAATAACATCGAGCAGATTATATTAGCTTAAAAAAAATAATAATAATACATCAAATTACAAAAAATAATTTTTTTTTCTCACTTTTTCCCATTATATATGGGGTCAGCGTTTTTATAGTTTTGGCATGCAATTATTACCGCCGGATGCCCTTCCTGACGCCAACCCTCATCCTTTATCCGGGCTGGGGATATACGGTGGTCGTTCCCTGACCTTCCGTATTTGGCGGTCATGGGCTCGAACCCCGGTCTAATCAAGAAATGTGCGCTACGCACTACTGCTCCTGCCCACCTGGCTACGGAATACAAAAAAATAATAATAATAATAAAATAAATTACAATAACACAAGATAGTTTTCTTCAGTTGGGTTTTCTGTGAGACTGTTGTCGAGTCGGAACGATCTTAGATCAGTTGATGGCAACGGAAACAATGGGCGAATCTAAACTGAAACGTCTATACTTCTTGTCCTCTAGGATTCCACACATGATAGCATCCAGCAGTTGAACTAGATGGAACTTCTGATAAGAGAGGAAACGATATTTAAGATGTAGCCCCCTAAGAGAGAGCAATACACTTGGGAGTGGAGCAGAGGTCTGGTTGCGGGATCCGGCAACACACGGTGTCTCGAATGTTGGGCGCTTAGAGTCTCCAGCGATAATTTTGATGATGCAGATTAGTCTTCTTTCATGGATTAAGGCAGAGAAAAGGGGGGAAGGGAATGCAAAGAAGAGAATTACAAACCAGATCGGACCCTTATGTAATGGACGTGGTATAGTATTAGATACCTCAGCTGAAGTTGCAGATGAACTCAACAGTTACTTTGCATCGATATTCGCAGAAGAAAAACCCTTTACATCAATGAGAAATTCTGGGAGTGAAGTTGAAAAAAAGGTATTTATGATGTCGAAATTTCACACGTTTATTTAATGAAAAATCTTTTGAGCCTACAGGCCAGTAAGGCTCCGGGGGGTTTGATAGCATTTACCCTTTAATCTTAAGGGAAGCGGCAAGTGAGTTCATTGAACCATTGAGGCTAATTATGATAGCATCACTGCACTCGGGAGTGATTCCATTGGATTGGAAAAGTGCCAGTGTGTCTCCAATATATAAGGGCGGTTCTAAGAGTAAAGTGGGAAATTACCGTCCAGTTAGTCTAACTTCAGTAGTAGGGAAAATCATTGAGACAATGATCAAGTGTAGAATTCACGATCACTTAGATAGAAGGGGAATTCTGAAGGATACTCAGAATTACATGGTTTTGTAACTTTGTAAAGGGAAAATCATGTTTAATTAATCTGGTTAGCTAGGTCATCAACAGCGTGACCTAGGGAATAATTTCAACGTTGTTTATTTGGATTTCAGCAAGGCATTTGACTCAGTCCCACATGAGCGGTTACTTTATTAGCTTGAACAGGTTGGAATCACAGAGAAAACCCTTAGATGGATAGCTGGATGGGTTTAGGGCAGGAGGTATAGCGTTGTGATAAATGGTTCTTCCTCAGATTGGGTTAATGTGAGAATTGGGTTCCCCCAAGGATCAGTATTAGGACCACTGTTGTTTTTGATTTTCATAAATGACATCGATAAAGGTTTTTTCTCTTTTTTTTTTTTTCTTTGGTAGTTGTTGGCGCATCGGCTTCTGTGGCCATAGTGCACCTCCCAAGGTTTTTTGCAGTACTTTGATCCAAGCCCGAGGCGGGATTCGAACCCGCGACCTTTGGGTTGCCAGGCAGGCACTTTACCCACCCGGCTAGCCCTGTCGGCCATCGATAAAGGGATGTAGGGCGTGATGTCTAAATTTGCGAATGATGTAAAGATTGGTAGAGTAATTAATGATTGCCGCCAAGCAGAGTTTCTTCCGAGTGACCTAGATAGACTTCAGGGATGGTCAGAAAAATGGCAGCTATGCTTTAATCCAGCAAAGTGTAAGGTATTGCACCTGGGTAACAGTAACCCTAAAATAACTATACACTTGACGGGGTTGAACTAAAGTCGGTAGTGAAGGAAAGGGACTTGGGTATTACGATACGGTGAGACGAAGTTCTCCAAGCATTGTAGACTGGTTGCAAGGAAGCCCATGGTGTCCTGTCGGGGATTTATCGAAAAATTGCTAGTAGAGATAAGGATGTCATAATCCCATTATACAGGGTGTTTCAAATGTATTGGTACAAACGTTTAGGGGAGGTAGGTAACATCTAAAGGAATGTGAATCGCATAGGAACCCATAACCGGAAACGTCACGGGAAAGTAGTAGCAGAGGCACAAAAAGCAGAAATGACAAAAGACAGTAATTAGTGGCAATCATTTATTTGACATAATATTAACAATGGAGTACGAGATGGATGCATTTCATGATGTTACAACAGATGCTCCAAGGTTCCACCATGAGACGCGATGCATGCGTCACACCGACGCAGCATAGATTGGCGGACACGGTCGAACACACCTGGAGTTTCTTTGACAGTAGCAGCAGCGCAGACGAGTCTCGCCACGAGATCCATTTCCGTCTCCACAGGGGATTCATACACGATAGATTTGAGGGCCCACACAGAAAGAAATCAAGGCTCGATAAATCAGGTGAGCGTGGGGGCCAGGCAACGGGTCCACCACGGCCAATCCATCGACGCCCGGCACCTCCGTAGCCAGGTAGGAAGGAGCGCAGTGCGTAGCACACGCTTCTTGATTAGACAGGGGTTTGAGCCCGTCACCACTAAATACGGAGGATGCGGAAAGGTCAGCAAATGACCACCGCAACACCCCGGAGCAATATGGCCTTAGTTGCTAATGCTCCTAAGAACCAAAGAACAACAACCATCGACGCCCAAAACTCCTGTTCAAATGGTCACGAACAAACCTTCCATAATGGGCAGACGCCCCGTTGTTGAAACCAAATGTTGCGTCTCACATTTGCTGGAACATCGACAAGTAACCCTGGTAGAACTTGTTCAAGAAAGATCCGATACTTAGCGGAGTTCATGCGGGATGGTAACGGGTATTGGCCGACTAAGCAGTCACCGACCATACCTGCCCACACATTTACTGCGAAGCGATGTTGTGCCGCATGGGGGCGGACACCGTGTGGGTTGTCGTGAGCCCATACATGAGCATTGTGCTGATTGAATAAGCCTTCCCGAGTGAAATAAGCCTCATCCGTGACCAAAACATAGGCTGGAAAATTCAAGTCTTGAACACTTTCTTGGAGAAACCACTGCACAAAAGCCACGCGTGCAGGGTGATCTTGGGGGAGCAGTAACTGAACCCATTGGAGATGAAAGGGGTGTAAGGAATCGTCGTGCCAGGCACGATGTACACTGCAACGAGACACTCCTAAGGCAGAGGCAACTGCACGTTTGCTAGTAGTAGGATTATTCTGGACGGCATTCAACACACTTTCTTTCATGGCGGGAGTTCGCGTCGAACGTGGTCTGCCCGCAGTACTCCTGTTACCTCTAAATGACCCATAATCGCACAAATTTTGATGCACACGCGCAAACAAACGGTGGTCCGGTACAAGTCTGTCTGGGAAGCGTTCTCCATAAATTCGCTGAGCGGCTCGTCCATTGCCCTTTGCTAATCCGTACACTAGGTGCATGTCTGCCAGCTCACAGTTCGTATATCGATGCATGCTCTTCGTGCGGCGACTACTGCTTGAATGAGTAAACCAGAAATTTTCCCTCTAGCGAACTGATGAACAGCGCCGTGTACCGACTTACGGTGACGTTTCCGGTTATGGGTTCCTATGCGATTCACATTCCTTTAGATGTTACCTACCTCCCCTAAACGTCTGTACCAGTATTTTTGAGACACCCTGTATACAATATAAGGATATTGTCAAACTTGTAATACTGTGTTCAAGTATGGAGACCGCACCTAAAGAAAGACATTATTCTTCTTGAAAGAGTCCAAAGATGGATAACTCGCCTGGTGAGATCGGCAAAAGGGCGTCCATATGAGGAAAGACTTCGAATATGTGGGTTGCAGTGCTTGGAAACTAGGCACCTTGGAGGAGACTTGATTGAGGTGGTTAAGGCTCCGAGAGGCAAAAGTAAAATGAATGAGACGAACATTTCACGGTTATAAATGATTTTAGAAGTAGGGGCCATAATTTCCAGTTACGGGGGGAGATGTTTAGACTGGATTGTAGGAAGTTTTATTTTAGCCAGCGAGTTATAAATTACAGGAGTAAGTTGTCTACATGGGTGGTAGAGGCTGATAGTGTGGGAAAATTCAAAGGTTAGCTGGAGAATTACTTACGGGAGGAGGGAAAGGCATAGGATGTCCATTTCCTTTTCTCTTATTAATTGTTATTATTATTTATTTTTTTTTAAATTTCCTTCTTTTTATTATTAATTTGTTTTTATTCTATTATTTTAAAAATTTCCTTCTTTTTATTATTAATTTGTTTTTATTCTATTATTTTAAAAATTTCCTTCTTTTTATTATTAATTTGTTTTTATTCTATTATTTTATTTATTTTTATTTTCTTATTATTTTTTATTTTATTATTATTTATTTATTGGCTGGTGCAGCATAAGCCATAGGGTTCCTTGCACCATGTGTCCATTACTAATACATTTGGAAAATTAAATGCACTAGGCATAATCCTTATGGGTTTTGATAATTAACTATATAATATCGGTGTAAATACACCATAGTTAACCCATATATTTGAGCTACGATTGTAGCGTACAAGGCATCGTTTTAATTGTATCTCATAATGTGGTTGCCTTCACAACAAGATAGCTACTATTGAATTACTTCAAATAAATAACGCTTCTCTAGTAGAGAAGACTACTGTTATTTATTTTCAGCGTACCACCACCCACACGATCGTTTCGAAGCTTTTTGGCTTCGTCATCAGTGGGCGGGTAGGTAATACAATATGCCATCTCAGTTGCCAAGTTATATCCACATTATGAGAGATGCCAGAAGGGTGTGGTGGTAATGTATTTGGAAAATTAAATGCACTTGGCATCTCTCATAATGTGGATATAACTTCGCAACTGAGATGGCATATTGTATTACCTACCCGCCCACTGATGACGAAGCCAAAAAGCTTCGAAACGATCGTGTGGGTGGTGGTACGCTGAAAATAAATAACAGTAGTCTTCTCTACTAGAGAAGCGTTATTTATTTGAAGTAATTCAATAGTAGCTATCTTGTTGTGAAGGCAACCACATTATGAGATACAATTAAAACGATGCCTTCTACGCTACAATCGTAGCTCAAATATATGGGTTAACTATGGTGTATTTACACCGAAATTATATAGTTAATTACTAATACAATACTAAATCTCGTAAGGTACTGCTGTATTTCTTATAAGGTCTTGTTAAGGCCGATTTTATTTTTGTTAGGAGCTTCAAGTCATCGCCGTATGATAATATATCTGTTCTGTTGTGTATTAACGGGTTAATTATAGCTGTAAAAAGAATGCCAGACAAGATTCCTCCTTGTAGCAATCCTGCTTGTATTTGCCTACTATAGGTCTGCTTTCCTATGGACAGTAGGATGATTCTGTTCTGAAGAAGGGATGTCAGAAACTTCAACTGAAGAAGGGATGGGATGTCAGAAGCTTCAATACTTTGCCAGTGATGTGATAATAATTTTGAAAGAGCGTAAATAAGACGGGGAAGTGAACAGTATTGAACGCAGCTTGTAGATCTAGATAAGTAATTGCAATTTCTTCTCTCAGTGTATGTGACCTCTTATAATCAACTGTACAAGTTTGTTGTCAGTGCTTGCATAAAACAACGTGATAGGATCTTGTCAAGAATCTCTTCGTGGCCAAAGCCATAATGTACGCATTTTTAAAATTGGAGGGAAGGTCAATAAATAATGAGTCCCAACCCACAAAAAGTTAACTTCTGTTGAATTCGCTGTATGCTGCTTTGCGTAGTCATTCAACAGCAATGTTCTAGGACTCACTAGGTCAGCAATATTCCAGGATTCACTAGCTCAGGCTGTTTTCTGCGAATTGTGCGTGCCTCTTAAGTTCTTTTATAAGCGAGCAGTAACACGCAAACTCCACTATCTCTCCAGATATTTGAAAATATGCAAGGAAAACGCCATGGAAATTCCACAAAACAGCCGTTTTTACCTTCTTAATGATGATGCAGCCTTAAACTTCTTCATTAAGAGTTGACCAGGACGCTCCCATTAGATTGACGCATGTTTAGACTCTGATTGAAAGGGGGGAAACACCAATTAATCTTACGATTCCATTTTTTTTACGATGCGGCAATCGAAAATGATGTATATGCAGGCAGTATCCGTATAATATGTAATTGCATTACGTCTATACAATGAATATATTGCAATATGTTCAACTAGGCTATCCAAGGACTAATATAGCTTCAAATAAAATAATAATAATCAATTTTGGCAGCCATGAATGTGAGTGATGACCATAACTCGTACTAAGACTTCAGACGTGCCTGAAGTGGGAACCTCCTGAGCTGGATTGCGTAAATATTCAGTCATCCCATCTCTCTCTCTCTCTCTCTCTTTAACACTCCGGATCCCATAGACTACATCAATACCTCTAATGCTAATTGCATGACTTATGTTTATAATATTATTTATTTTAGCGATATTATTTTAACACAACGCCATTGAAATTTTTATTATTCAGTACAGGTAGAATTGGAATTCAATTGACATAGTAAAGACATGAATGATAATCACATTCGAAAAATAAGGATAAATATATGACTCGTCAGTAAGGAAGAAGGCGAAAAATATCCAATCACTGAATAAGTATTCTTGAAAAAACTGTTGTTATACATACAAGTAGAAAGTTGCGTCAAGTCTGTACGTAGCAAATGAAGTGAAGTTGATTCCATGGTATCATTCTATTTATATCTCATATGAGAATGCCTCCACAAAGAGTTCCCTGTTAGATATACTTCGATTAAGTAACACTTCCCCAATAGAGAAGACTATTGTTGCTTATTCTCAGTGGATACCACCACCCAGATGGCGAGGATACCACGGTTTTTTTTTTATCCCGGGAACTCCAGTTTTTGTTCCAGCAAGCAGAAAATCGATCTCAGAACACACACACAATATACGCGGAGTAATATGGCCCTAGCCGCTGATGCTCCTAAAATTCTACTACTGTAACTACAACCTCCGTATGATGCTGATCCAACTATTTTTTCATGCAATTTATTCTGGTCAACAACACGCTAGTCAAATAAAACCTTTGTGGTCCACTGTACGAGTTTTCGGCAACAATTTGTATTTATGTCCACCTTATTAAAGGTACAGTACGATCTTTGAGCGTCATATTTTTCAAATATAATAAATATATACAGGGTTGTATTTCACAGGAAATAAAATACAAATTTGTTCTACTTCTGGGCATGACAGAGTAATGAATAGGAACGCACATGTGGTTGCCTTGATTATGGGCGACTTCAATCTGCCCCTTACACATTTGAAATCGTGGACTAGAATTATCCCATTCGGAAACACTTCTTTTGAACCATCTGGATGATTAGAGCAGAGGACTGGTTCTGTGAGACCTACCTTTTAATACAATGATTAGGTGTGGAGGCCTGTCATTGAAGTTAACGTGGTTGAGTAACCTTCTCAAAGGGTTTCAGGATGCCACATTTGATGGGGTTGGGCGTGTAGTTCTTTAGTCTCTTGGGATGCTTACATTAAGTATAGGGCTCACAGGATATGAATTCAAAATTTCTAGATGATCATCGGTATTAAGAATTTCACTGAAGGTATGCCAAAGATATCAGCTAAATAAATACTACATGGTTGCAGAACGAACAGCCTGTATCCATTTGGAATTACTATTTACTTTAGATGTAACTTCTTTATGATAAATTGGTTTCTGAAGATGGTGAGCTCTGGGAATTCTAGTTTTCAAATGGCCTACAGCTAGAAAGATGGGCTGAATGAGCAGCTCATTTGGCTACTGGAAGACTAATCTTCTCTATCCCATAAAGGGTTTTATCTGCCATTAAAAAGTGAAGTGTCATCTGGTTGAAGCAACCAAAATCCAGAGTACACACTTATATTGTTACTTGTACCAGATTTTTTGTTAAAACATATTACATTGATCTGTAATACAATTACCAAAATAAAAGAAAAATTATTATCTAAATAGATTGATAAACTATTTCTTAAATGTAGCTCCTAACGGACAAATTTTAAATATCCCTAAGATTTGCGCAATTTTTTTCTACCCCTAATACGAACAATAATTTATATACACGTACTGTATTTCTCTATGCATTCTTCAATTTCTTTAGGCAAATCAAAGAAAATCCTCCGACAATGAGAGTGACACTAAGTGAATAGAAAAGGCCATCGTAACTCTGTAAGGTATCCCGGAAGTAACCTGGAAAAAAAATTAAAAAAGAACTCAACGTTAGAAAATCTTTCCACACGTAACATTAAAATCTGCAGCGAATATTCTAATGTAAATCCTTCTGGTATGGCGTATAATTTGTACTGTTGCATGTATCGGTTAAAATACAGGGCAGTTCGCCATTCAAATCTGAATAATTTCGCACTTCTTGTTAGAGATATCAAGATATTCGAATAGATATCGAGACACTTCAGGGGCTTTACAAGTTGTAATAATTTTAAGTGTTTTACTCCATACTGATTTCACATACACTGTATTGCCACTTTATTAGGTACGCCCCTGCCGTGCACATATATGATTTGTCCCACAACGTTGCAAGTCACATGACCACAGTTCATATAAATGCAGCAGAACAACCTTTCTAGTATCGGTTAAGCGTACAAACCGTAGCAAGAATGGGGAAAAGGAGTGATCCAATGGACTTCGAACGTGGCATGGTAGTAGGTGCAAGACGTGCTGGACAAAGAAACGGCATCTCTGAAACGGCAGTTCTCCTGAACTTTTCACGCACCACAGTTTCAAGGGTGTATCCAGAATGGTGCAACGAACAGAAAACATCCTCTCAACGGCACTCCTGTGGAAGAAAATCGATTTTTGATAAGAGAGGTCAGAGGTGGATGGCTAGAATTGTGCAAGCAAACAGACGGGCCACAATGTCGCACATCACGTCAGAATAGAACAAAATATCGCAACGAACCACTAGTCGCACTTTGTCGCGAATAGGCTACAACAGCCGACGGCCACATCGCGTACTTTTGTTATCAATGACGAACAAGAGAGCACGTCTCCTGTGGGCACACAGCAACACAAGCACTGGACTATCGAGGATTGGAAAACAGTTCCTTGGTCTGACGAGTCGAAGTTCCTGGTGCATCATGTTGATGGAATGCTCAGAATTTGGCGAAGACAACATAAATCCATGGACCCGTCATGGCTGACGACTATTGGGCAAGGTGGTGGGAGCAGTGTTGTGGTGTGATATTGGGAATGTTTTCTTTGCACACGTTGGGTCCATTGATACCCATAGATTCGCGTCTGAATGCCACACTGTACCTAAACATCGTTGCCGACCAAGTGCATCCGTTCATGTTGACAGTTTATCCTCAGTCAGATGGTTACTTCCAGCAGGATAATGCGCCTGTACACAAAGCCCGAAGCACTATGGAATAGTTCCAGGAACATGGCAATGACTTTTCTTTGCTGCAGTGGCCCGCTCAGTTCGCGGATCTCAATCCTATTGCACATCTTTGGGATGAGCAAAAAGGGCTGTTCACCGCAGGCCTTCACCTCCTTCGAATATCAAGGAACTGCGTGCACACCCATGTCTGCATGATTCCTGAATAACGTTTTCAGCATCTTGTTATTATTATTATTATTATTATTAATATCACTTTATTTTCCGAAGAAATGTCCCTTTACAACTTTGCAGCTAGAGGACATGAGTTACATACAGAGATAAAACATAAAATACAGACAAATACATTGTATACAGAGCCAGATACAATATACGGCCTTAAACAGGCACTGGTGAAGATACAAAAACATAAAGTTACAACAAATACAAAAACATAAAGTTGCAACAAATAAAAGTGCATACGGATACATCGGAGCGTGGATAGTGCGGCATCACAGAGAGTCCACCTAGAACATGACTAAGGAATACATGTCCGCAAGAATGGAAGCTCTGTATGTTCTGTCCTTGCAAAGTTTCTCAACGTCTATGGCTAATCTATTAAATATCTGGAAGGAGTTGTGTGGAAACATGTTGTCCAGGGAGGACATGCTACGCAGCTTTGATCTGTATGGGGAGATGTTGGACTGGCATCTTCTCCTGTCGGACGGTCTGGCGATGATATCCCAAATATCGGGTGACTTCAGTTTTCCGGATAGAAGCTGAGAGAGGGTAAGAAGGTTCCTAGAGATGATGAGATACCTCCAAGGAAGCGTATTAAGATTGGTGACCAGAACAGATTTTGAGATTGTAGGTGTTAGCCCGGCAACCCTATTTAGCCATTTCAAGATCCAGAATTCCAAGGAGAGGAACCTGGCTTGGTATGATGAGGGTGCTGAGGACCATATAGTCGAGGCATATAATGGAATTGGGAAAATGCAACGAAGAATGTATTTGATGATAAGGTCCGGGTTATGGAAGTTGGAGATCTCTTGTTTTACCCCCATAAAGCCGAATATGTTTTCGTTCGAGTGGCATTAAAGTGAGGCAAGAAGGTGAGGTCTTTGTCCCAGATGATACCCAAATCTTTATGTTGGTTGACTTTTTTAACTGGAGAGTTCGCTATAATGATGTTCACATCGTTGGTATTTTTCTTCTTGGTGATAGAGAGTTGTGCAGTTTTCTCTTTATTAATGGATAGTCCAATCGCATGAAGGTAGTTTTACAGTTCATGTAGCTGTCGGTTGGAGCTCACGGTAATACACTGGAGAGACTTGGGGCATTTTGTGGTGATGAAGAACTTAATATCATCTGCGTAGGTGGTAAAATTAGTACGGTTTGATAGGAAGGGTTCTAAAGATGCGGCGAAGAGGGCGGCAGAGAGAACGCCCCCTTTTGGGAGCCCTCTGGAGCAGAGAATGTGGTGATAATGGTTTTGATTTCTGATCCATAGGGTCCTGGACTGAAGGAGTTTCCTAAGGAGAACTAGGATGTTACCAGAGATTTTGAAATAGTTGCACAGTATGGTACATAATGCATGGGTGCACAGATTGTCAAAGGCCGCCTTAATATCGAAGAACACAATATCCAGTTGCTCTTTGTTGCTTAAGGTACTTTCAATTCTGAACAGTGTGTCCAAGAGGTTGGTGATCGTGGAACGTCCAGGTAGAACACTATGGAGGTATGGAGGTTTGTGGCTGAACATGTGATGGGTGAGAGCAGGAAGTATGGCTTTTTCCAAGATTTTGAGGAAAGTGCATCCTACGGAAATTGGTCTGTAGTCATTAGGCGATTTTGGGTTAGACTTTTTTGGAACGGGAGAAACATAATATGTGTTCCAGATAGCAGGGTACACTCCTGTTACGAGGACGAAATTGAATGCATCAAGCAAGAGGTCAATGATATATACACTACATATTTTAATCATGAAAATAGGGAATCCATCCGGGCCAGTGGTAGACTTGTTGGGAAGACTGTTGATGACCTCAGTAAGGCGTTCCTTTGTGATTGCAATTTTATCCAGTGATGTCTGGTTAGCTGGTGGATTAACTCGAATAAAGGGGTTTGGAGCAGATAGGGGCTTAGTTGCGAGCGAGTTAGCCCATGCGTGGAAGATGTCAGTGGTCATGGGGGACTGTTGGTTCTTGTTGGTGAAGATTCTTTTCCCAAGTTTCATTCTGTGTGCAATCCAGTCGTTCTGCGCCTTCCTCCGAATGCGTAGGAAGCGTGCCCGATGTTTTTTATAGAGTTGGTAGTCGGCTAGATCCCGTGTTCTTTGCCACTTCCTGTATAGTTTCTGTTTGATGATGAAGGCGAGTTTTGCGTCGCTGGTAAACCAGTTCTTGGTTCTGGGAGACAGGCGTACAGATTTGGAGGCCCCTTCACAGGCGATGTCTTTTAACAAGTTAGCTAAATTGGTAAGTGTTTTATCAGGATGGCTAGCAGCAATTTTTGTCCAGTCTGTAGCTTTTAGTCTTTGTAGGATGATTTGAGGTTGCATATATTTTAATGAGAAGATCTTGAGTTGGGATTCTTTATGATCATGTTCAAGTTGTCGGGGAGAGCATAGGCTTTCACTATCAAATTGGGAGGTGATCTGACGCAAACTTAAAAATCGGCGTTGTGAGAGTGAGATGGTCAAGGTTATGGAATAAGAGGTCGAGGTTTTGATGTCGTCTTGTAGGTTGCGTATGGGTTAGTCTAAGGCCTAGAGATGAGAAGGAGCGTACGACGTCCTTCATAGCAGCTTCGTGTTTTGGGGAGGGCATGTTGAAGTCTCCTAAAACAAAGGTGAGCATGTGAGGCTTGAGATGGGTTATAATCCAGGTAGTTAACTCATCCCTTGTGTCGGGATTATGGTCAGGAGGTAAATATACCGCTACAACTTGAGTTCTCACTTCTTTAACTTTAAAAATTGCAGAAATGGCTTCAAATGCAGGGTTGTCGCTGAGTTGTGCACACACAAGTTGATGGATGTCTTTGTAAATGATGGAGACGCCACCTCCACGTCTGTGGTCCCTGCCGTTGCAAACATTTCTGTAATGGTGAGGAGTGGCCAAGTGAGTGAGTTGTCTTCCATGGTTAAGCCAAGTTTCCTGGATACAGATGAAATCATATTCGTCGAGCAGGAGGAGAGATTGCAGAGGAGCCAATTTGTTAACAATACTGTGCACATTTTGCGAGAAGACCCTGATTGTGGGGCATGGATGGAGGTTTTTTGGAATAGATGATTGCTATTGTAGAGGACGAGTAAGCAGGGATTGCTGAGGGGATGGCCTTTTTTCGTCAGAGAAAGGTCTGATAAGTATGCCTGGAGGCCAGAAGTCAGGATCCATAACTTTTTCGTAGGCAGAGGGTGAACACCTCACTAGAAATGAGGCGTAGCCAGTTTGCCTAGTTTTAAGCTGTTTTACTTCGATGGGGACATTGTGTTCTACAAGAAACATTCTCTTTATGGAATCGGGGCTTGTTGAGGGTCCAAACAGGAAGACAAAAATCTTGGTTCTGGGCAAAGCGACAGAGATGTCATATTTCTCTGCGAGCGTCTGTTTACTAGGGTGAGTCTTAGATAACGCTTGTTTGTTAATGTTGTTGGAATTCTTTGGTTGCCTTCTAGTGGGGGAGAAAATGGGGTGGGGCTCTTGCTTCTCGATACACATCTCTGGTCAGCGATTCTCGGTTCAGTAGCTTGGTCATGTCTGTCGTGTGGTACAATATCATCATTTCTTTCGTGAAACAGAGTCAACTTATTAGTGCGGTTCACTACGCGGGTGACTTTGTTTACTTCCTGTGGACGTTTGTCTCTTTTCTTCTTCTGATCTCGATTCTCAAGTGATTTCAGGAACTTGCAGTAATCTGATTTGATTAGAAGAGTTTCAAGGGCGCTTTCATTTTCTTTAGCCACCCTAAAGGGATTCTTATTGTGCATCTTTTCATTTTGTGTAAGCAGTTCGGCAGACTCTAGGGGTGTTGTTTGCGTGGCTGCATCCCGTTTTGTGACTATGCATCGGTCATTAGTGCAGAGACACCGTTCAGCACTTATTTCCTGAAGGGTGCGAGCGATTGTCCCAAGGACTTCACACAATTTCGTAGATGCTTCCTCGATTGCTATTGTTTTTCTTTTCCAATCAGCCTCCTGCACCTTCAAAATCTGTCCCGCGAATTCTTTTTCTTTCTTTGCTACATGAGTTTTTAGCAGTGTTATTTCTTTCCGTATCGTGATTAAGCTGGGTAGTTTGGGTGTGGCTGAGGTTCTGCTGTTCGCTGTCGGTGCTGCTTTAATATTTTTGGTTTGACTACTACAATCCAAGTTGTTTTCTTTCAAGAGTGGGGGGGGGGTTATTACAATCTTGCGTTTTGATTTGGTTTCGCTGCCGACAGATTTCAGTTTGCGACTCATTCTCGTGTGTTTCATGCGATTAATCGTGCATTCCGAGACTTCGCTCTTGCGGGGAGATGCCCTTGAAATATCGTGGCTATAGGAAGATTTGCTCTCTTGGGCGGCGTTACCCTTACTTTCGGGTATGTCGCGGTGGTTGCAATGAGGGATCCCTGCGGTGTTTATGCCCGATAGGCGGTTTGCCACTTTTTTCATGTTGCCGAATAGGGCTGTTAGTGAATGGTTGAAAGTTCTAGTAAGGAATTCACTCTGTTAGGTCGGGACTCCCAAGGACGAAGAAAGGGGGTTCTTTCAGCTTCAAAACAACCGGCCCACGCAGTGAGGGGGAAGCTCGCACGGGCGACCTTGAGAGAAGCTAATGTTTAAGAGACGGGACACAAAAGGCACGTAGAGCGCTGTTGGCTTTTGATATAGCTAATATTAAAATCCTAAATATCTTTTTACCTTTTACCTTCCTTCCGGAATCAATTAAAGATCTGGATTGGTGACTTAAATCCGCGTCTGAAGGTATTAAACTTAAGGCATGGGATTACTGTGGCACTGAAATATTACAGACATTGGAGGAGCACGTTGTAGGACGTCAGCACTGCATCAGGAAAGGAACTTGTTCAATCCATGCCTAGACGAATTCAGACTGTTTTGAAAGCTAAAGGAGACTCAACACGCTACTAGGTAGGTTACCTAATAAAGTGGCAGTACAGGTATCATTACCTGATATGGAGAGTATACTCTATATATAAACATCTAATTTACATTTAGAAGTAAGAAGAGTGACGTAGGCTAGTGGGAGGGATGTGGAATTTAAATATAGGGGGAAAGAGTAAGATGCTTTCTCTCCCAGAATATGGAGGCAGAGAAGGAAGAAGAGGGATTATTAGTAGGTCAACTGACCCATGATCGAGAAGAAAGGAGACCGTCCCCAGCAAAATAATATAATCATCTTCCACGGAAAGGATCCGTGGATGATGATGATGATGATGATGATGATGATCTCACCACGTATAGCAGCGGCTGCACAATTTTCTATCTTGGCATCAGGGGGGGTGGCTCCCACGATTAGCGAGATTGGAATAATGCTGTGGGAAAACAGGTCTACCAAGGAATTTTATGCTAAAGTATTTAGAATCGACGCTTGTTGGGGTTCTATATAAATCTTGAAGATAATGAGCCCGCTATTGGAGTTCTTTGTTTCCTTTTACTGTAGTAGTAAATGCGGGTATATTATATATTGATGACACAGATTGAACATTTATGGCAGCTGAAGCGAGATTTGCGAGCTTTGCCTTAAATAATCCTCTCTTGAATAAGAAAAAAAGTAACATGTAGCCCGCAGAGAAGAAGGATCTCTGCTTGTGTCCAAAGGAGACATAAAAAACGATTTTTTTGGAGCGCACTTGTGATAGCAAGTCCTTTATTTCCATGAAGCGTTGTTTCTGTCAGAAAGACCATTTGGTTTGCCAGATTTATATTAATTCCTTGCTCTTTCCTTTTCTTCTCTTGCTTCATGTTGGAATCTATCGTAAGGCAAATCCTTATAAATTCGGCAGTAATATTCTTTCTGATATGGAAGGCAGGAGCACGATATACGACTATCACTTCCAGATTTAGAGGCAGAGTGCCAGTAAAAACCTGAAGTTCAATAATCGTCTTCAGCCTGCTGAACACCAACATTGCATCGTGTTTCTTTCTCCAACTAGATCCATGGACTTACCTAACAAGTACAGGGCAATGTTGGGAAAAGGTCGCGAGTTAGGATTAAATTTGCAAGTGTCTGCAATTCTGTCCAGAGACGATAGGAGGGAGTACATGATGATAGCCTTTTCAATCAATACGGCCCTGGAGAGACTGCGCAAGGCTCATATGGTAAGAATTTTTCTCGGTGTGTTTTGTGCTTCTTAACAGGAGAGACTGTTTCAATAAAGAAGGGATACACTTAAATAAAAAAACCCGCAAGACTATTCGCTGATGCGATTGAGACAATGTTAGGTAGGTCTGAAAACTAATTGCTTAATGGACACACACACACACAAATATATATATATATATATATATATATATATATATATATATATATATATATATATATATATATATATATATATATTGAATATAACCGCAGGCAGAGGTGGAGGTGATTCTTGCATTGCTGCTATTGGCACATGGAGCAGCCTGGAAAACATGGTGTCGGGGAATTGAAATCCTGCTATGGGTGATCATAGAACAAGGAAACACTTGAGCTGAATTAGAAAACTAAGAGCATTTATATTTGTATGTTCTCTAATCTGGGAGTATAGTAAATAAATTTGATGAGTTTGAAGTACTGTTTAAGTCATCAAATGCGGATATTGTAGGGATGCTGGAGACAAGGTATTACTCAGACATAAGGAATGACGAATTTAAATGTGAGAGAAACAATGTATACAGACACGACACGAAGGGCGAGGGGGTTATGTTCTTAGTTGAGAAGCATCAAGTTTACAGATGGTCAGTGCAACGTTAAATCTGGGAAAAAAGAGAATGAGGGTAGGAGTTTATTACAGACCTAATTTTAACTTTTCCGATATTGTCTGGAACTTGTGGGTTGGACACTCAGACACTCACAAAACTTTGTTGATTTGTTAGAGACTGTTTCCTACAAGACCATGTTAGGGAGGAAACAATACTCTTGATCTCATTATGAGCAGCGATTCTTCATTCTTCAAGAATCTGCAGGTAAAAGAACCATTAGGTGATATTGGTTCTTTAAGGTGGTTGAGTGGGAGAAAACACAGAGCAGTTACTACTGGACACCGCTCTTCATGGACTAATGTTGTTAAGGAATTCCCGCAGGATTCAATACGGTGCCCATTGTTGTTTCTATATTTATCAATGGTATTGATGAAAGCATATCAGGCTTAATATTTAAATGTTCTTGTGATATAAAAGTTAGCAGGTTGGTTAATGACAATAATCACACTAAGCTACTGTAAATATAGAAAATTAGACAGATCGGCTGAAAACAGCAGCTAAAGTTTAGCATTGACAAATGTCAGGTATTGCATATTAGTTGCAGTAATCCCAGATTAACGTACCAACTGTGTGGTACATTAATCTGAGTACCAACTCACGGTAGTGGAAAATAAAAAAGACTTTTGGGAATTGTGCAGTCAGATTTGAATATCTTTGATCAGTGCTGGTAAGCTGCCAGGTCTTAGGATATTTTCTCTAATATACAGGGATAGGGAGGCGATTGTCCCATTTTATAAGGCAATAGACTACACTAATGTTGGGACATCAATTCAAATTGTGGATGGATGGTTGCAGGATAGACGTGCTGAAGTTTGCCATTAGCCAACCAGTGGTTGATTGTAGTAAAATACTTCCGTGTCTTGTGGGGAAATTGTTTGTTTGAACAAATGCAAGGAGGAATTAGAAAAACTATTTGGAAGGGACGCACAGGTGAAGTGGTAAATTTTATTTTTAGCATGATGCTTTATGAGCTTGCTTTCTTGCATCATTTGTCATTGCTAATACTAATATGTACTAACTTTGTATGCGAACATGCCCATCAGTATAATCGAGTTAGAGAAAGGGTGCATGAGAGCAGACGCGACAGATTTTCACATTTCGGTAGTCCGATGTTTGTGCTGATGTCCCCATGAAAGGCCCAGTTTCTTGTGTCTCGCAGTGAACATGGATACCGCCATATGCTATATGAGCTAATGTCTCCGCTGCATAGTCCATGTGAACGCTGTTCCTACCTTTTTCTTTATGGCCTCTGTCAGGAAGGTCAGGCAACCCTGGCAGAGGCCAGCCAGCGTATAATGGGCAGCCTGGCTCACCTCGCAGTGGTTGTGGCGGGCAAAGTGGGATCCCACTAGGGGTCCAGCGGCCAAGCAGCCAGAGACACAACAGATAAAAGCACAATACTACATAAACCAGACATTACACTTTTTCTAGTCTGCGCGGGTAGCACAGTGGTATCTTCACCGTCCTCCCCACACCGGGTGGAAAAGGCCCGGGTTCGAATCCCGTCGATGACGCGAGTTAATGGGCTTTTTTCACTCCGTGGCTGAGTTAGTCGGTCTCAGGCGTAGATAGCAAGGTTTTTCTCCCCAGTAACTGGGGTTTTTTCGTCCAGCAAAACAGGCAAATCGACCATAGAACATACGCAATTTACAGACACAAATACGGGTTAATGTATTTAATTACGGGCAACCCTAAAATAATAATTTGATTTTTTGATTACACTTTTTCTGGCTGTGCAGTAGTTCTGCATTCCATCACAGAGTACATATGGCGCAGATATTGGAAATCACCAGTGGCACCGGAACCTAAATACTATGCCACTATGTTCCTACCTTTCTGGGAGTTAGTTAGGTGCTGTGGTACGTCGCTGCTGTTTTACGAGACGAGACACACATCGCTGAACATGAGCGTCGAATACACGTGGCTGTTTGACGTTTAACCCTTCTCTGGTTTTTCTATCGCAGTTGACCCAATTATGGTAGACTTGTGACACCACACGGGAGCAGTTAACCAGTTTAGCTGTTGCCGAGATACTGGCACCCATAATCCTTTTACGTTCGGGGCTGGAAAGATCTCGACGTAGACCCATTCTTCCTTGCAAGCACACACTCAAAAACTGATTGCCACGTGTGTGAACTAAAATCTTATTATCAGCTGTTCCAGAATTTGTCTTTACCATCGTCATAAACCTATCTATTCCTATACAAGGGGTCGTTGTTAAAGCAAAGCTAAGTGTATATTGGGTGCACAGAAGGACAACGAGATTTGTGAGGGGAACAAAAGGGTGCTCTCCTTAGAAAGGGTTCAGTTCTACAAATTGGGGTGTCTGCAGACTAGGCACCTGCGAAGTGATCTGACTGAGTTGTTTAAGGGTTTCAATGGATTATGCAAGCTTAATGTTGATAGCATTCTTCCTTTGATGAGACTACACACACACGAGGGGAGCATAAATTCAAATTCAGGAAGGATGGTTGCAGGATAGATGTGCGGAAATTTTTCCTTTGCCAGCGGGTGTTTGATTGTTGGAACAAACTTTCATCTACTGTTCCGAAAGTTGGTATCTTCAAAATTTTTAAGAAATAACTAGACAAATTCTTAGAAGGGTCGACAGATGATTTGGGTAAGTTTTTTTTTTTTTGACCCATGCTGCATAATCTTGGTTTGTTTTATATTTTGTTCTAATAATAATACTAATCACATAACAAATCCAGTGCTAAAATAGAGAAGAGCATGTGATAAAAACTTACCAATAATAACTGGTATAAGAAAACTGAAGCATCCAATAATAAACTTTGACAAACCAGTTGATAGTGCGAAGACTTCTCTTCCCAGATACTCCTCAAACAAGACTTGGTAGAATTGTTGAAGACATGAACATAATCCTGATACAGCGGAGTTTAGCATCAATGCAATATAACTTCGAGCTGAAGGAATGCAAGCCATGTTCACGCCAAGCGTTAACATGAGAATTACAACAGCAATTTGCTTTGTTATAAATCCCTTATCGGTCATCCATCCACCAACAATCTGGAAGATAATACCTGACACAGCAACACAAATTACAAGAAAAACACTGTCCTTCACACTGACTCCCTTGTCAATGGCAACGTCTATTATAATGGTGGGAAAAACAATTGCAGAAATGGTAAATACAAGTAATCCAAAGGTAATTACAAAAAATATCGGCTTCACCAACAAAGACGCTGTTATTTTTAATGTAGACAAAGTACCTTTAAAGAACTTAAAAGAGTAATTTTCTTCTTTGTCAATTACTTCCCGATGCGATGTTTTTTCTTTGGAAGTTGATGGTGTTTCTCTGGATAACACATTCATATTTTGAGTAATTTCTGGCGTTCCATATGATTTAGAATCATGACACGGGACATCTGAAGTAGTTTCTTTTCGATCACTATTATCATGATGATTTTTTGGAGATTTCACAGAAGGCTCTCCCATTACGATTCCAGACATAATAATGTTCATCAGAAGAGCACCTAAAATTATAAACGAGCCACGCAATCCATAAAACTCGATCAGTCTTTCCGTAATAGCTGGTAAAATTAGACCTCCGAACCCATTTGCCGAGAATACGATCCCAAATACCATAGACTTCGTAGTTTCGAAGTGCTGGCTGATTGTGACGGAAACTGTCGGATGCAGCAAACCCATTTCAAGACCTGTGAAAAGAAAGAAAAAACAGTATATTTGAGGTACGCAATAATAATAATATGGTAAATCCGCTGGAACAGATTTATTTGTTGTTGTTTGGTGTTCTTTCAGTTTTGCGGAAAGGCAACTAAGAACATCAGGCATCACTGTATTTTCTCTCTCTCTCTCTCTGTAAATTGTGTCTATTCTATATCTGTGTGCCTGTTTCCTAGATGACAAGCTAGAGTTAATGGAATGTACTGGAGAATGAACAAGACCTGGGGATAATTGTACAGTCAAACATGAAATTCTATGAGCAGGAGAGCAGGACATGATGTCAGGACAGCTCATGGGGTTTTGTCATTGATATACAGAAATTTTGCTAGAAGGGATAAGGAGGTCATCCCTATGTGTAAAACCATGATTAGGCTTCACCTTGAGTATTGTATACAGGTCTGGAGGCCTCACTTTAAGAAGGATGTAGAACGGCTGGAACGGGTGCACAAAAGGTCAACCCCATTGGTGAAGGGAACAAAAGGGTGCTCTTATGTAGAAAGGCTTCAGTTCTGCAAATTGCAGCGTCTGGAGACTAGGCACCTGCGTAGAGATCTGAGTGGGTTGCTTAAAGCCTTAAATGGATTGAGTAAGTTTAATGGCATTCTTCCTCTTGCTGAGACTACACACTTGAGGGGGCATAAATTCAAGTTGAGTAAGGATGGTAGCAGTACAGATATGTAGAAGTTTGCATTTGGCCAGCGTGAGGTTGATTTAAAATTTTTTTTAAATTTTAAAAGTTTCAAATTTTAACATAGAACTTTTAATGTCATAAATCCTCAGCGATGTGATACTACGTCCCTGAAAATTTATTCCTCTATACACTAATTTGTGTGGAAAAGGGCTAAAGACTTTTTCCATGGTAAAAAATAATTCCACGGGTAAATAATTCCTTGTAAAACTCAGTTCTGTCTTATCTCACAAAAAAGGATTCTACTGCTTCTGTGCTTATCTCACGTATAATTTGCTTGTATCCCTCTGTTCGTGAAGCTCTTTGAACTCAAATAACTCAAAGCCCCAACAAGCAATAGCTTTTATTTAGTAGTAAAACTGAAATTTAAAAAAAATTCCAAAAAACAAAAATCCTGAAAAAATTTTATAAAAACATTTTCGACCGATTTTCGAATCTCGAGGATTGATATAGTTCCCTGTGAAACTAACCTACCATGTACTTTGAAGAGAACGCAATTTCTTAGCTTCACAATCAACAACTCTCATGGTTAGTCTTTCAACGAAGTTGGCGTTTTTGTTAACGGACAACTTTACATAACAGTTTCTAACTACTAATAATGTTTTGTGCAATAAGTTTTTAAAGGATTATATAAACATACATGTAAAATTTATCAAGAGTTCCATGTTTACACAAGGGTAGATCCAGCAGCCAACACAATGATCTCCTGTATCATTGTGTTAGCTGAAAATCTGTATCATTGTGTTGGCTGCTGAATCGATGCTGAAAGGACGGTCCACATAAGTGTGGTTTATTATTATTTTTTATAATATTTTGCTTTTCTGACATTATCTATAGTACCGTTATTACCACTGTCTTATTAATGTTTACTGCTGATACCTTTAATCTACTTTATTCTTGGACTTGGAGCATCATGGCCTTCTCTTAATAAAGAGTAGATATACTTAAAGAAACATACAAAGTTATGTAATGGAATTTGCGAAACTATAGGATATCTTGAATGAACATCCATGAAGACGTGACCTGAGAGAAGTTATGAAGTTACAACTTCACAACTCCAGTTCCTTTCTGACCACATCTTAGTATCCAATAAAATTGGTCAGACAAGATTGCGTAAAAAAAAAAAAAAGTAAAGTGCAGCCATTATCAACCCACTGCAGGATGGAAGCCTCCTCAACAATTCATGTTGAGGGCTACCAACTGGTTTTTTGCAATTGGGTATCTAGCGTTCTCTCCGGCCGCTCACTGCGGTTATGGTAGATGGCTCTCTGACTTCAAAACTTTTCCACTAATGCTGGTGTTCTCCACTGTTCAGATCTTTCTCCAACTTTTATCCTCTTGTATATTAATGACCTTTTTCCTTGACTGTAAATCTTATCCATACCTCTGCTCATGATAGCACATTGCATTTTCCAGTTTAAGAAACTTTCCCTGCACAAACAGCTTGTAATATCTACCGATTCCTTAAATTCCGCTCTCCTGGTAATTTTCCAATGGGATGAAGAAAGCTTAGTTAAGCTCAATCCTTCTAGAGTACACTCTTATTTTAATTTTATAAGACTCAGTACTCTCTTAATACTCGCAAAATGTTCAATGTTTCTGCGCTCATCTTCGACGACACTCGGATTTCTAGACAAGATCTCATAACTCTGTTAAGCTCTTACGTTTCCGTCTAAACAGCTGATCACTCAAATTCCTCCTACATTGCAATATCGTTCTCACTTTTTTTTTTAAAATTTACTTATTGTAGTTTAAATATATACCTGCCCAAGGACTAGAACACGCCAGAACGGTATGTGGGACTTGCGCATCTTAAGTTGTACCCCCCGAAACATCTCTCGAGCTCCTTGACTCCCTTCAAAATAGGGCAGTCTGGTTAATTAAGGATCCGCTCCTTACAAAGCCTTTTCACGCTTTTCTGTAGGTTCTTCCATGAGTACTATTCTTCTCAACTGCATCCGTAATTCCAACGCTGTCTTAAAAATAAGTCCGAACACGTGCCGCAACCAGTCAGCATTCATTCACTGTCCAAATCCAAACTGACGGAACCAACTTTTTCTTTTCCTCATTTAACCCCTCTACTTCTGTTGTTTGAAGCAAATTTCTATAATTTGATCTTACTTTATACTTATGTAATAGTCTAATTACCGTAATATTTAATAAATTAAATATTACGGTAATTAGATATGTTTAACAAATATCAAATATCTATCTCTAATATTTTGACAAATTACACTTGAAGCCTAAACACTCAATATTTCGATCTTTTGATGTAAAACCTCTGGCTATTGACCATGAAAGTTCGTTTTATTGAAATGCATTAAAGAGTTAAACTTACCAAGGACGAATCCGTATAATATCGTCAACCAAAGTATGCTTTTCGCCAGTGCACACGTTGTTAGTCCAACCACTGCAATAAAACTGCCAGCGAATGCTACCTTTCGAGTACCGAAGTTATGTGTCAACATTCCTCCAAGCAGCGCTGTAAGATTAAATAAAATTCACGGTATTCATGGCAAATGTAGAATCCTCATTCAAAACATGATTCACCATTGTTTAATTATTATTTACACTCAGTCTTATTATTATTATTTCTTCCTGATGGGGATTTCCCTCCGTTATGGGTAATGGAAAAACACTTGCATTTAGTGGGTGTTATGTTGTTGTTGTACATTGCTCCGTGTATATTGTCTGTGTGTATTCTGATGTTGATTTTCTGTTTGCTGGATGAAACACATTGTTTCCGGGAGAAAAAAAACCATGTACCCTTGCCTGAGGCCGACTAACTCAACCAGATTGTGAAAAAGGATCATAAAAATTCTCCCAGTCGTCGACGGGACTTCAATTCAGCATTTTTCAATCCGGTGTGGGGAGGTAAAATTGGGAGATCGGCGATCGTATCAACTATGCTACCCACGAACCACGAAGTCGGTTTTTATGTCTACAATTGTGGACAGATAATTACGCTGATATACCATTCTTTTGATTGGGATAAACAAATTAATTATACTGAGTGAAAACTGAGATTTTCCTGTACTTAATTTATCACCTTCAAAATAAGCTGGATCTCACTATCTTAATTTCCATCTGATTTGCTTTAATGACTCAGTGCAAAATTTCATTAAATTTGGTCCAGTAGAGATAAATTTTCAGCCTGGTCTGTACTTGTTAACAGGAGAGACTGCTTCTACAGGGATGGGATACACTTAAATAGAAAGGGTGCAAGAATGTTTGCTGATGCTATCGAGGCAGTGTTAGGTGGGTCGGAAAACTGCTAGATTGGGGGGATACAAGGACTAATAGATTAACAGTAGCCACTGGCAGAGGTGAAAGTGATTCTTGCACTGCTTCTATTGGAATGAGCCGCAGCCTGGAAAATAAGATGCAGGATATTTCAGAGACTGCTGGGAATCATTGGGGTACAAGTAAACACAAGGGTTGTGTTAGGGTAGCTAAGAAAAAGAACAGGTGCATGTATACTTGCGTGTACACCAATGCTAGGAGTTTAGTAAATAAATTTGATGAATTTGAGGTATTGCTCAAAACATCAAAGGCAGATATTGTGGGGATTTCAGAGACGTGGTGTCACACAGATATAAGGAATGCAGAACTGGAATTTGGGGAGTACAATGTCTACAGAAAGGATAGACAGGATAGGAAGGGAGGAGGGGTTATGCTATTAGTTAAAAAACACATAAAATCCAAGGAAGTGAAGCCAGTCGACATCGCTGGACAGTGCAGAGTCGAGTCAGTTTGGTGTGACATAAGCATTGGGAGATCAAAATTGAGAGTAGGAGTGTGCTATAGGCCTAATGACTCTGATGAGTATAATAGGAAACTGTTCGGAGAAATAGAGTGGGCCAGTAAATCAGAGAGTCTTATAATGGGGGATTTTAATTTCCCAGATATTGACTGGAATTTTGGAGCTGGTCACTCACACAGTATCAAGGCTTTTGTGGATTTATTGGATGATTGTTTTCTACGTCAGCATGTTCGGGAGGCAACTAGAGGGAGTAATACTCTTGATTTGATTATCAGTAGTGATTCTTCATGCATTAAGAATCTGCAGATAAATGAACCACTAGGTGGCAGTGATCACAGTGTTCTGAAGTGGGAGTTACTCAAAGAGGTAACTACCATCAGGGGTAAAGGGAAGGGGTATTGCTTTCGTAAAGGCGACTACAATGGACTGAGACAGTATTTAAATTCTATACAGTGGGATCAACTGATGATATTGCCAACAGCAAATTCAAAATGGGAAGCATTCAAAGAACTTATCTTGGAAGCTACTAGGCTTTACATACCAACTAAGAAATATTGTTCAAGGTTTAGGCCAAAATGGATGTCAGATGAACTAATGAGGCATATGGCAGAGAAGAAAAATGCATGGGATACTTACAAATTAACACGTGACACAGAAGCCTATGATAGATACAAGTTGATCTGTAACCAAGTTACAAAGGAGGTTAGGCAGGCGAAGGCAGATTACGAGAGATCCTTGGCAAGGGATGCGAAGAAAAACAGCAAAGAGTTCTTTACTTATGTAAACTCCAGAAGGAAGGGGATGAATCAGATTGGTCCACTTGATATCGATGGGTCAACTGTTGATGACCCTGCTCAGGAAGCTAACAAACTAAATGAATATTTTGCATCGACATTCACACATGAGGAGTTATTCAGCGAGGGGAATGCCAAAGGTGTATTCAACTCTAGCAGTAAGCTAGAGAATCTTGTAATAACTGAGAGCAAAGTGGAGGAGAAATTGTTGAAGATAAACACAAGAAAGGCACCTGGGGTGGATGGGATCTATCCAGTTATATTAAAGGAGGCAGCAAAGGAAGTAAGCAAACCCTTAGCCATAATTATGAGAGTTTCCTTGGACTCAGGGAAGGTACCCATGGACTGGAGATGTGCACATGTGACCCCAATTCACAAAGGAGGATCAAAGGCTGACACAAGTAATTATAGACCTGTGAGTTTAACTTCTGTTCCCGGAAAATTAATGGAGGCACTGGTTAAAGAAGCACTGCAGGATCATCTAGACAAGACTTCAGTTATAGCTAGGACACAGCATGGTTTTGTTAAGGGGAAGTCTTGCCTGACCAATTTGATTGGATACTATGATGCAGTCACAAAAGAACTGGATGCAGGGAATAACTTTGATATTATATACTTGGATCTTAGAAAGGCTTTTGACCCTGTTGCACATGGAAGGCTGCTGCACAAATTGGAGCAGTGTGGCATTGGAGGCAAATTGCTGCTATGGATAAAGGGGTGGTTGAGGGGGAGAAGACAGAGAGTGGTAATCAATGGACATTGCTCATCGTGGACTAATGTTATTAGTGGAGTCCCTCAGGGTTCAGTATTGGGTCCTTTATTGTTTTCTGTATTTATAAATGATATTGATGATGGTATATCAGGCTTAATGTCCAAGTTTGCAGACGATACGAAGGTTGGCAGGGTTGTCAAGGACACTACTGACACTATGCTGCTGCAACAGGATTTGGAAAGGTTGAGCAGATGGGCTTCGAGGTGGCAAATGAAGTTTAACATTGACAAATGTAAAGTACTACATATGGGAAACAGCAACCCCAGAGCAACGTATCAACTCTGTGGTACTACACTGACAGTGGTAGAGAATGAAAGGGACCTGGGGGTGGTTGTGCAGGCAGATATGAAGTTCTCTGAGCAGTGCAGACGGGCTGCAAGAGTAGCTCATTGTGTATTGGCAATGATATATAGGAATTTTTCTAGCAGGGATAAGGAGGTGATTATTCCCTTGTATAAGGCAATGGTCAGGCCACACCTAGAGTACTGTATACAGGCCTGGAGGCCTCATTTCAAGAAAGATGTAGAGCTGCTGGAACGAGTACAGAGAAGGGCAACAAGATTGGTGAATGGGACAAAGGGGTGCTCTTACGAAGAAAGGCTTAAGTTTTGCGAATTACAGTGTCTGGAAACTAGGCACCAGCGAGGTGATCTGATAGAGGTGTACAAAGCCTTGAATGGTTTGAGCATGCTCAATGCTGATGGGATTCTTCCTCTTGCTCAGAATAATCACCTGAGAGGGCATAAATTCAAATTGAGGAAAGACAGATGTAGGATAGATGTGCGGAAATTTGCCTTTAGCCAGCGGGTGGTTGGTTGGTGGAACAGACTTCCATCCCTTGTCGTGGAAGTTGATAGCCTAAATAAGTTTAAGGCTCAGCTGGACAGGTATTTCGAACGAACAGAGGGGTGAAGTGGAAGTGGTTATTTTTTATTTATTTATGTTACTTTTTTTTTTTTTTTTTTTGGCTGATGCTGCATAAGCTTGCTTTCTTGCATCAAATGCCTCTACTAATGCTAAAAAACATGCTAATGCTAAAATGCTAAATTATTGTTGCCTCATACAAGTATGATTGCAAGACTACAAGTTATAATAATTCGCTTCTGGCGAAAGCTGAAGATGACATCACTCCTGCAAAACATTTCGCACGACGTTTTTTTTTTACAAAATCTTTGGAATAACGCCAGTAAAAACATTTTTAACGTCAACATTTTAGCTTTCCAACCTATGATTTTTAGTAAGAATACATATTACCCAAAATGAACCTATAGAATGAGAACTTTTTAGCTTTCCTTTGATGTTTTTGATTACGTAAGATGGAATCAAGGTAATTATATCTTTATCTCCCATTTTAAATGTTATTATCGTAGTGTGATTATTATAAACAATATATATATTCTTTTTTAAATAATATTTAAAATTACACCCACTCGTACGTAGCAAATTCGTAGAACCGGCAAAAAAACCCGAGTTTCTGGGAGAAAAAAGCCATGCTACCTTCGCCTGAGAGCGATTAACTCAGCTTCTTTGTTGAAAAGGATCATAAAAATTCCCCACGTCACAGACTGGAATCAAACGTAAGTTTTTTCCACCGTACGTGTGAAAGACGGCAACTCTACCAACTCTGCTACCCACCACGGCACAGGTAAATATTGGGATCTAAACATAACTCACGCCAAGTTAAAAATATCTTCAGAATTCAAGAAAATTTAACTTTGAGAAATCAAGAGTTTACGAGGCAAGCAATTTTACAATCGATGCCTAAAATTTTACAATCGGTGTCATAACGCTCATATCTTGTGCACGTGAATATTTTTCAGCATTCTGTACACTTATTTTTGCACTCTTTTATAAAAAAATAAATATAGAAGAAAGAGAAATATAAATAAGATAATATGAGTTATATTCCAAAATGGCAACCACATAACCGCTGAGATTGCGCGATTAGATTTATAAACATTCATGTTTCTAACTTTCTTAAATAATTTCAGCGATCATTAATATTAGTTCTACAAACACATGGTGTAAGAGAGCATTCAAAGATTGTAAAACTGATTGGAAAAGAAAACCACTTACATGTTAACTGGAACATTGCCATATAAAGACTGAATGGCCAGACTGATTTTTCTCGGGATGCATCGAAAACTCTCATGGTGGCAAAAAACAGAACTGCACCCGTTCTTACTAATCCAAAAGTAAAGAACATAATAAGGAAGCACCCCACAACTATCAAACACTTAGAAATCTTTGTCACTCCCATTTTCAAGCTCATCACAGCAAATACAACACCGGAAATACCAAAATGATAGCACTCTACACTACCTCTTATGAAAAAGATCCGCGTGCATGAATAATATAAATAATACGTAATCATAAATAGTGGCAAGGCCTTTTCGTCTTATCATCATTCATCTTTATAATATATATTATGATAAATAGTGACCCTGCAATTTCGTGTATGCGCCACATAGCGGTAACTCGTCGATTCTATAGTGATCATGTTACTTAGTCGATTGGTTGTTCAAATATTAAAAAGTCGCTTTTTTTTGTAACTTATGACTGTCATTTAGGCCAATTATGAACACTTTCAGTGGACATAGTAAAAATGCATTATTAACTATAAAAATATTTAAAACTTATCGGAATTAAATCTGGTGACAATTGGTTATCATTATCTTTAATTCTAAATGTTTTTTTTTTTTTTTTTTTCCACAACCAAAAACCTGGAAACCAAAATCTGACAATAATGGATCTTTTGTTATGGCGATTCACACACAATGTTTTATTGGTTGATTTTGGTGAGAATTTGTAATTTTTATTCAAGGAAATTTTGAAACACTTCTGGTAGTCTCACTGATAAAAGAATATAGTTAAATATTAAAGTCTTATTCTCTTATTTTATTATTTTATTATTTTTTTTTTCAGTTTTTTTTATGAATCCACTGAACATGAAAAGTATTAGAACCTTTGGTACTTGGTACCATACATGGGTTGTAGATTGAGAAGACAGAAGTAACTGTTGACTTTAATTTACTTGATTAGATTTAAATCGCTGTCGATTGTAATTTTCAGGAAATGCATGTAGAAATGCTTAGAGAAAAACAGAAGTTGAAGGGATAAATTAGAAAGTTGAATGAAGTTGAAAATTGCTGGTTGAAAAAGCCTAGTTTTGGGAGGGGCAAAAACGATTCTGCTTTCGCTCGAGACCGACTAACTCGGCCATGACTAATGAAAAACCTCTTTCAAGCAAATATTACAATAGTTCAGCCAAACAGAGGAACTAATCGTCTCGACTCGATTCTATGTTCGGGTTTTTACAGAGTCTACATTCCACCAGAAACCTCTTTCATATCAGATCACAACCCGATTTCATTACTTTGACATCCTGTCCCTAACTACAATAACCATAATACTGTGGAGAAGAGGATCTAATTTCCCCCAACTTCTCTTGTTTCCGCTTAGAGCAGCACAGTTTATTCCATGGCACATACTAGAAGGATGGAACACAATCCTCACAGTTCATCTCATCGCGAGATGGATATATATAGTCACGCTCTGTGCATCAGATAAAACAGTTCGTACTAACTCGAGGACCAGGGCTTGGAGGACCAAAGATTTATCGTATAATTTTAACAATAAGCAGTCTTTTCACAGACAGTGAAAAATGTCGGGCATCACTCAAGACAGGATCCTGTATTCCCCAGAGAAAGGGTTATTTTCAGCAAACACAAGACATCAGCAGTGAAGAGGTATATAGAGCTACCTTGTCAGTGACAGTGAGTTTATGGAGTAGTCATTCCATTGGGCAGGGAAATACTACATTCACGTCGACGGTAATTCAATGTCCCGATGAATAAACGTCGTAAGTTAACCGACTTTGAAAGAAGGACGATAGTGGGTGCCTGATGCATGGGTCACTCTTTTTGAGTCAAGGTGGCACCTAGGCAAATGCCCATCTTCACCTTGATCACCTGCGACAGCACAAAACCTCCGTGAAACGGCCTGAAAAGAGTGTCAGGCCTCTCCGAACTAGGGAGCAGCCAACACCTGGGCAGCTGCTGCCTAATGCCTGTCCCAAGCTCGAAGAGCGGGGTCCCTGTCCATTATTCACTAAACTCCCGCATCCGCCGGATGTAGTACAATACTTGCGGGTGCCAGCAAAAAATAATAATAATAAATAAATAAAATAAAATAAAAATAAAAATAAAATTAATTTTAAAATATAATAATAAATAGTAATAATAAAATAAAAATAATAATAACAAAAAACAAAATAAAAGTAAGAATAAATAATAATAAAAATAAGAATAAATAATAATAAAAATAAGAATAAATAAATAAAAAATAACGAAAAAAAAATAAAGATAAAAAACTATCTAGTGGAAAAATCGCTGTGCAAAAGTTTAATACTTCTGAGAAAACAATATAGTTAAGACAGTTAAGTTAATTATAGTTAAAAACCAAAATATTCTCAGCATATTTGAGAAAAAAATAATAACATTAATTACGTCATCATCACATCAGCCATTTTCAATCCACTGCAGGATGAAGACCACTCCAGCAACTTTCCAGTTCCTTCTGTTTTGAGCACTGGCCATCCATTTACTACCCAAAAACTCATGAATTTCATCTATCCATCTCCGCCTTTGTCTTCCAGGTTTTCTTCTAGCTCCTCTTGGGTACCATTCTGTTATTTTCTTAGTCCATCTGTCATCATGTCTTCGAGCTATGTGTCCTGCCCAAGACCATTTTAGTTCTTTAGTTTTGATAAGGATGTCCTTTACTTCAGTTTGCTACCTAATCCATGTGTTTGCTGCCTAATCCATCTCTTCTTATCTAACAGTCTGATTCCCAATATAATTCGTTCCATTCTTCGCTGTGTAGTTCTCAGCTTCTCTTCTATTCTTTTGGTGAGTGCCCAAGTTTCACTTCCATAAGTCATGGTGGGGAGTATACATTGGTTCATTATTTTATGTTTCAGACAAAGTGGGATATTGTCTGAGTATGTGACTATATTCAGGGAATATAGTCACATACTCTTCAGTATGTGGCTATATTCCCTGAATGCTATCCATCCAAAATTTATTCTTCTCTTGACTTACAGCCATTTATCATTATTACAGCTAATAACCTGTCCCAGATAAGTACATGACTCCACCTTTTCAATTACTGCTCCTTCAATCATTATTTTCCTTTCTGTGGCATACTTGTTCATCATTACTTTTGTTTTAGCCATATTCTTCTTTAGTCCAAAATCCTTACTAACTGTGCATAACTGATTAAGATTTTCCTCTAATTCTTTGGGATCGTGGCTTATGACCACAATGCCAACTGCAAATCGTAAATGGTTTAGGTACTCTCCGTTCACATTGACTCCTTTCTGCGACCAGTCTAATCTTCTGAAAGCTTCCTCAAGGGCAGCAGTAAACAGCTTCGGAGATATTGTGTCTCCTTGTCGAACTCCTTTCTCGATTTTAAATTTGCTACTGTCTTTGTCTAGTCTAATAAAGTAGGTAGCACTCTCATATATTTTCTTCAAAATCATGATATATGGAGTATCTGTGCCTTGTCTTTCCAGTGCCCGAAACATTGCTTTATGCTGTATGGAGTCAAATGCCTTTTCATAATCCACAAATGCCAGGCATCATGGTGTTTTATATTCATTTGCTTTCTCCATTAGCTGTGATATTACGTGAAGGGGATCCATAGTTGAGAATCCTGTCCTAAAGCCAGCTTGCCCTTTCGGTTGATTCTCATCAAGTTTTCTTTCTAATCTGTTAGTGATGACCCTTGTGAACAACTTGTAAATGTGGGATAACAAGGTAATTGGTCTATAATTTCCAATTTCTGATTTATCTCCTTTCTTATGCAGCAAAACTATGATTGCATTATTCCACTGCTTAGGCGTCCTTTTCTAATGCACTTTGTGAAGAGAATAATTACGTAAGAACCAACAACAAAACATAACAAAAGGTGCTTTTGCACTAAACCCATCTTGACAGTTTGTCAGTTTAATCGTTGACAATTTGTCTTGCTCTTCGAATAGATCCTGTCACTGTGAGCAGCAACCACAATGAGACAACTTCGCTTTGCAGCCAAAATAGTCCGACTTTCATTTTCTGGAAGTCTTCACAATCTTCATTATCGTCAAATAATTGTTTACTCAAGCTATACTCGTTCTGTCTGATCGCTGGTTTCTTCCAGTTGTTAACCACTGGAACTTGACCATGGAAGTTTTCCAATAGTGAATGTCACACTTTGTGTAGAACACACTTAAGATCCGATTTGTCATACACTAACCACATTTTCAAAGTCAATAGATCTTCTGGAGCACAAAATGCCATATAAAATTCAAGATTGAAATTTTCATCCTCAGTGGCAGTTAAATGTTATATCCATTTTCCTGATCAATGATGTTCCAGAGCACACTTGCCTTGCAAGGCCTTGAAATTGAACTCGAAATATTCAGCGCTGTGGGCCGAGGAAGTTAGTGGATGAACGCGGCCACCGCCGGGTCTCTCGCATTGTTTCAGCCAACCAGAGAGCGACAGTGGCACAAATCACAGCCGACTTCAACGAGGGAGGTGCCAGAAACGTCTCCACAAAGACCATCAGGCGATCATTAGCTGCAATAAGTTATGGGAGTCACCGATCCACCAGAGTCCCATTAATAATACCACGACACAGGACTCTACGCCTCAACTAAACGAAAGACATCGGCACTTGACCTTGGATGATTGTAGACGGGTCTCCTGGTCCGATGAGTCCCGTTTTCAGTTATTTCGAGCGGACGAGAGGGTGCGTGTTGTCTGGTGGAAACCGTGCGATGCTATGCACCCGTCATGTCAACAAGGAACTGTTCAGGTAGGTGGATGGTCGGTAATGGTCTGGGGTGTGTTGAACTGCCACACGTTGGGATCTCTGGTACGTCTAGACGCATCTCTGAACGGTCCAGGTTAGAGTGTAGAGTGTAGCGTGTAGAGTGTATTTAGTGTCAAGCGGAACAAGGGGTTACCCCCATCTCCGCGTTGCTTTCATTGTAGGTGTGCCAGTTCACTGGAAAGCCAGAGATTTAAAAGTGTGTGGATATTGTACATGTGTAGTGTTATGTACCGTTGTTCTTCTGACCATTTAGCCGCTGGACCCCTGCTGAGGCCCAACATTGTCCACACTCAGCCCCGTGGAGGCAGGCCAGGTATACTAGCGTTATAATTATTTACTCTGGCAGGTCCTGCCACCTAATTTCCTGAGATTTCTGTGGCTAGGACCTTAAAAAAAAAAAAAAAAATTGATCTTTCGCGTGGGGGGGGTAAGAGCGCTAGGATTTGAAAGCCCGAATCTCTTGCAAACAATAATTTGGACATGATTAAATTTGGAGGTGTAGGGCAATCGCTTGTGTACAGATAGAGTAGGGGAGGGAGACTAAAGACTGGCGGGAGAGAGACAGAAATATGGAGTCAGTAGGGAAGGCGACCCCAATAGGTGTCAGTGGGGTATGCCCATGCCCCGCCAGAAGGAAAAATGGGAGTGGCAAGGAAGGGAGGAAACAAGAGGACAGGCACATCCCCTCCTGCCAGGGAAGTGGAGTGGAAAGAAAGCCAGGAAGGAGTGCCCAGCTCAGTCGCCAGTTGGCGCACTGGCAGCAAATCTGCTGTTCAAGGTGGGTTAAAAGATATGGGTCCAACGAAGCAGTCGGAACAAGTGTCCCGATATCATTCACGGGCTGTGTCCATCCAGGTAGGTTGAGGTTAGTCACGTTTATCGGTTATAAACCCGACCAGGGTAGTGTCTCTTCTGCATCCCAGATGGGTCTGGTCTGCTGATCCTGTTTCCATCATCAGGGAGGGCGGTCCAGTGCCTTTTTCATCCAATGAGCCCATCGTTTCTGTGGTGTGCGTCCTATTCAAGTAGGTTGGTAGGGTCAGAAAATTTGAGTTTCAGTGCTGGTGTATTTGCTCATAGTCCGGTGTTGTCGAAGTTTAATGTTTGCTACAAGGCATACTGTGCCCTTAGTTCCTGATCGCAGAACAGGTTCTTCTTCTGGAAAAGGGTTCTTGTGCAAATCTGGTGAGGTTCTTATATTCTTCATTTGTGTCCAAGAGATGATGGTCCTGGCCTCGCGGCACTTAGGTCAATCTTGTTATTAGATTTCCACGTAGGTCCTCGTAGTTTGTACATTCGTGCATGAGGTGGGTCCAGCTTTCCGGTTCGCCACATGAACAGTTGGGGTCTTGGAGGAGGTCCAGAGATGTTAGTTTCTCATTGAAGGGGCCGTGACCCGTCAATAAGTAGGTGGCATATAGGCCTGGGTGGAAGCATACAGGTAGTTTCGGGAAAACGCCGTCTACATCAGGTATGAAGCGTCGTGTCACCTCCCCTTTGGTTGAGTCTGTCCACCTGTTTTGCCATTCCTGTTTTAAGTGTGCCAAGAGCCGAGCCTTTTCCATTTTTATATTGTTTGTGGGTTCAATCGTAAAGCCCGAGTAGGTCACAGCGATTCCTTTTGATACGTAGTATGCTAGTCCGCATATGGCCACTTCGAGATTCAGTGGTAATGATCCAGTAAGAACCTGGAACGCCTCCGTGCTTACAGTATTGCAGGCTCGGGTGGTTTTGAGCAATATTGTTCCTTGTGTCGAGTCCAGTATTCTTTTATTGATGGTCAGTCTGAGTCTATGGTACCATATTGGTGCATCGTATGTGATCGCCAGGAGAAAAGTAGTCTTGTAGTATAGCAACATGGTTTATTTACTCAGCTCCACAGTCTCTGCGTGAGACTCGCGCAATCAGGACCGCGTAGTTTGGTCCTGAGTTGCCTGAGATGCAGTTGGAATGTGAGATTGCTGTCAAAAATGATTCCGAGGTATTTCATTTATTGGGCGAATTTGATTGTAGCGCGATTTATTTTAATTTGCGTTGACCTCCTTATGTCCAATGTTCCCTTAAGCAAGATGGAACTCCTTTTGGCAGGCGAGATCTGTAGAAAGTTCTCCGAAGCCCATAGCTGTAAAGTCTACAGAGCTTGATTTGCTCTAGTCTCAAGTTGTGCCCTATTATCTGCCGTCACACTGAGTATTAAATCATCCGCAAATGCTTGGGTTAGCACCTCCCCAAGACCGGTGTTCAGAAAATCATCAAATACTATATTCCACAGCAGTGGACCGAGCACGGAACCCTGGGGGCACCCCCTGTGGATGTTCCTGCTGATCTGTTGGTATGGTACTTTCACTTCTATTTTTCGGTGTGAATGGTAGCTTTTGATATTATTATAAAGGTTGCTTGGATTCTGAGCCTGCCCAGGAAGCTCGGCCACCAAGGTGAGCCGAACGCCCCGGAAAAATCCACTGCAATAGCGAGGAAGTACTTCTGTAGGCAATCATTCACTGATATCAGTAGGTTTCTCATTGCATCGACAGTCGAGTGACCTGGCTTGAATCCGAATTGGTTTTTTGCCTGAAGGTTGGCAGTGGAGTAGTAGTGTTGTATCCGTCTATGAAGGAGCCTTTCATATAGCTTACTTAAAACTGTTAGGAGCGCTATGGGTCGATATGATTCCGGGAATGTAGGATTTTTGCTTGGGGCTTTGAGAATTAATTTGACATTTGCTGTTCTCCACTCCATAGAGAAGTAGCCAGCCTCCAGGCGGCAATTGTACATCCTTAAGAGAAGTTGGGGTTCTAGGTCAGCAACCTTCTTTATGATTTCAGGTTCAGGCATATCTCTTCCAGGGCATCTTTTGGGCCTAATCCGGGCAGTCGCTTCTTGGAGTTCCTCCATTGTAAATGGCTGATCTATCTGTTCCGTGAGGCATTCTTCATTTTCTTTGCACAGCTTGAGTTGTTGTTCACTGGTTAGCTGCGCTGGTTCCTTCAGTATTGCGTTTAGGAGGTTGTTGACTGATTCCTCCCACGTTGTTAGAGTGCCTTGTGGAGTTCGAGTCGTCGTGAGGACTTCTCCCATGGGGAGTTTATTCGTAGTTACTTTGTATATAACCCCCCCAGGGATCCGCATTTCCAGCTGTGGAGACAAGTAACTCCCAGGATTTTCTTTTACTCTTTTGGATTTTGCCTATAGCGTTGTCTTAAGGCCTCCACCTCAGCCTGCAGCCAAGACATGTGGGCTCTTTGGGATTGTTTTCTTCTATTTGTGACCTCCTTCCTAAGGGTCTGCAGGTCCCCGGTCCACCATGGGACCATTCCTGGGGAGGGTCTCTTCTTCTTTATGGTTGCACTGCTGGACTCTGTGATTATGTTAGTCACTGTTCTTTGCGGGATATCTGGATCAGTTTCCTTCTCTATTTGCTGTTGTCTAGCTTTGATAACTATGGCTAGGTGAACCGTAAACTGATTCCAGTCCGCTTTGTGGATTGCAAATCTGTTGGTGAGATATCTGGTGATTGGGGTTCTGGTTAGCGTTCTTGAGATTCGGTACGTGATCACCCGGTGATCGGATGTTGTCCAGGAATTTTCGACTGTCCATCTGTGGATGTGCGCGGCCATATTGGCTGTGGCTATTGTTATGTCTATGTCTGCTTCCCAAAGCAGGTTGCAGAATGTGGGCAAATGGTGTGGCTGGTTAAGGATCACAAACGGCGAGGTGGCTAGGAAGTCTTCAAGTAGCTGACCATTGTGCGTAGCTCTTCTGCTCTCCGTTTTGCTATGCCATGCAGGCGACCGACAGTTCACGTCTGCTCCCACAATGATCCGCTGGTTTGATAGGATGTCAAGTAGCTGTTGCAAGTAATTTATGGCAGTTGTGATATCCTGTCCCGGTCTAGAGTAGAGGGATATGGCGTAGAAGTCTCCTATTGGTGTTATGACATGGGCGCAGGCTGCCCATGGTGTGCACAGCTGTGCGATCTTCGTTGCCGTGATGTCCGGGTTTCGGACCAGGACCGCGGCCCAGGGAGTGTCCTCATCAGATTGGATTAATTTATATGCAAGTGGGTAGCCCCTTACTCGTTTGGAATGTCATACGGTTCCTGAAGTAGAAGGATATCAGCGCTCTCTTGGTCGGCCTTAAGGCGTAGCTGGTCAGCCACAGCCCTGGCCCTCTGTGCATTATGCTGGAATATTTTCATCTGTGTGGTGTTGAATTTCTTAGTTGCAGTCGCCATAATCAGTTCTAGTTTGGTGCATGCTCTTCGCTTTGATGTATGAGGGACAGTTGGGGTCCCTTATCGAGTGTTTGCAATCCATTTTTACCAACTTGCAATTAGCACAGATAGGGTCTTTGTCCTTATTTGTACAGTTTTTAAACTCGTGTTCCCGGTCTGTACAATGGCTACAGGTGGGCTGAGTCTGAGCGCAGGTGTGGTAGTATGCCTGAATTTACAACAACGGAAGCATTTTGGGACGAGTACGTACTCCCTGAAGCGGTGGCTGCCCCTGTTGATAAAGGCTCTGTTTTGTTGGCATAGTCTTCCAAGCCGCTGGTGAGAGCTCTACCACCCAGCTAGTGACGTTTCCTGCTCTAGCTTTAGTCTGAAATCTCGGAGTAACGATGGTTGATGGTGCCTTCCCTGGATAGTCTTGCTGTAGGTTTCTCATGTACAGCTCTGTTTGGATCTCAGTCGGGGTTATGTCCTTGTCCAAGTCGTATATAATTACACAAGGTCCCTTTCTTTTCGGTGGTAGGGCCTCTAATCCAAGTGTATGGATTCTTTGATTGTTTAGTATCAGGTTTGCATCCGCCTTTGTCTGGGTTTCAATGATAACACCCACATTTAGGGTTTTGCGAACCGATTTGATTTTTACCGCTTTTAAGTCTTCGGTAAGGTTGTTTACTACTATGCTCTTCACCTCTTCGCTGGTGTGGACTTCATCTTTGGAGGTCGGTCTTACGATGACTTAGGGGTTGGCAAGAGGGTCTTGCCTTTAATGGTAGATTCCTTAGTTACTGTTTGGTTGGTGGGTTGCTGTGTCCTCAGCACTTCAGCAAAAGTGGGGGCTCGCTGTTGCCCTGTTCGCCCCACTTTCAAGATAGTCATCAAGCCTGGCAGTTATATTTTCATTTTCCAGGTGCGTTTGGTCCAAAATTGTTTCTAGTTTGGTCCACAGGGAAACGATTCCAGCTCTTAGCCCTATAGTCACTCTGATGCTCTGCTTCTTGAATTAGTTTTCAAGGGCGGTTCGCAGGATTAGTTTCTGTTCAGGGACGGTACCCTTGGGCAAGATTGAATCCAGTGGTGGTTCCTCTTGTTTCTCTTCGGTAGAATCCCGTTGGGAGACATGAATCTCTTGTGATTCTCTCGTGTCGGTTTCTGAGCGGGTTTTCCTTTTAGCGGAGGGGGCTCCGGCGCGGGGATCCACCGGCCCTTCGTCATGCTCGATGACTGTAATGTCATCCTTGTTGGTATGCTGCAACGAGGTTTGGGTTTTATTGGTTTTACCTTTCATGTTGGGATAATTTCAAATAAACGAAGTAGGTCCGGATTTCCGAGTCGGTAGGCTGTTGCTTCAGTAGGACTTGATTTTTGGCGCAGGAAGACACCCGCTACAAGTTCGTAGTGCAAATTGGTGAATTTTTTGTGACCTAAAGACGATTATGCCTGTCCCCCACAAACAGATGTGGGGAAACAGTTATTCGCAAAAACACCGCTAGAAGACCAGAACAACTTTCTCTTAGGGGTTTTCAGGGGCAATGAGCACGAAGATGATATTTGTTTTTCCCGTAAGAGCAGTATTTGTGGAGTTCGTCTTCCATCAAGAATGTTTATGGAAAAGAGCTTAAGAGGGGATGAAGGGTATTGCTAGGTGGGCAGTAATCGTGAAAGTGAGAAGGCAGGGCGAAAGAAACCGTCTTGATGTCAATTCGCCAACTCAGCAGCTTGAAGCGCAGTATAAATTCCGAGGAAGCTTACAGTTAATAGTCAAAGTAAAAGTTGATGAGAGAGGTCAGAGGAGAATGGCTAGAATTGTGCAAGCAAACAGACGGGCCATAATGTCGCACATCACGTCAGAATACAACCTTGGTGCGCAGAACAAAATATCGCAACGGACCACTAGTCGCACTTTGTCGCGAATGGGCTACAACAGCCGATGGCCACATCGCGTACCTTTGTTATCAATGAAGAACAAGAGAGTGCGCCTCCTGTGGGCACAGCAACACCAGCACTGGACTATCGAGAATTGGAAAACAGTTGCTTGGTTTGACGAGTCGAAGTTCCTGGTGCATCATGTTGATGGAAGGCTCAGAATTTGGCGAAAACAACATGAATACATGGACTCGTCAGGTCTGACAACTACTGTGCAAGGTGGTGGTGAGGGCAGTGTTATGGTGTGGGGATTGTTTTCTTGGCACATGTTGGGTCCATTGATACCTATAGATTCACGTCTGAATGCCACATCATACCTAAACATCGTTGCTCACCACGTTCATGTGGACAGTTTATCCTCAGTCAAATGGTTACTTCCAGCAGGATAATGCGCCAGTGCACAAAGCCCTAATCACAATGGAATGGTTCCAGGAACATGACAATGGCTTTTCTTTGCTGCAGTGCCCCACTCAGTCCCTGGATCTGAATCCTATTGAACATCTTTAGGATGAGCTGTAAAGGGCTGTTCGCTGCAGGCCTACAAATCCGACACTTCTCAAGGAACTGCTTGACACACTCAAGTCTGCATGGTACTCCATTTCTGCAAAACGTTTTCAGTATCTTGTTCAATCCATGCTTAGTCGAATTCCGGCTGTTTTGAAGGCTAAATGAGGCTCAACACGCTACTAGGTAGGTGTACCTAATAAAGTGGCAGCACAGTGTATATTGGTACATAATAGATACTTCAATCCATGCTTAGTCGAATTCCGGCTGTTTTGAAGGCTAAATGAGGCTCAACACGCTACTAGGTAGGTGTACCTAATAAAGAGGCAGCACAGTGTATATTGGTACATAATAGATACATATCGATTAATAAGACAGGTCACTGCGAATTTGTTTACTGTATGGCATATCCGTATAGATATGATCGAACTTGCAGAACCTTGCTAGATGGTGAGAGCTAACACTCCCTGGAGGTCGATGTTCCGATGCACGTCTTCCAGGATTTGCTTCCTGTTTATCTTTCATCAGTTAGCTTATTGAATTAATAATTTGTAGATTTTCGATATTCAAGGGTATTTTCTGGTTAAATGTCTCTGGGAAAGTGGAGCTTGGAAGGTTTTGACCTGTTACTTTGTTTATGTCGACGTCTCGTGTGGATGTTTGAGACTACAATTAAACCCATCATGGAAAAATCCATCATATTAATAGTTTTTCAAGCGAGATTAGTTTTTTGATAAGTTTACCTATGTTGTGAAATTCTATATCAGTAAAATTTTTCATATATATGAAACAACTGGTGAATTTTTTAAAAAGTCCTTTTCATATACTTGACACTGAAAGGACAGAATTCATGGAATACCTGGTTCCTGGCCAACGCTCCGCATCCACCCCTCTCCCCAGTGAACGAACCCACCGCTTGGCAGGTACATAGATACACTGCATTCACGTAGACGGTAATTCGATGTAAGCATGGATAAACCGACTTTGAAAGAAGGATAATAGTGAGTGCTCGACGCATGGGTCACTCAATCGAGGAGGTGGTACAGAAATTGCACTATCCCCGTTCGACAGTGTCAAGAGTGTATCGCGAATACGCCATTTCCGGAATAACACGTCATCGTGGACAGCGCTGTGGGCGGAGAAAGGTGTGGATGATCGTGGCCGTCGACGACTGTCTCGCATTGTTTCAGCCAACCAGAGAGAGACAGTGACCCAAATCACCGCCGACTTCAACGAGGGAGGTGCCAGAAACGACTGCATCAAGACCATCAGGGGATCATTTGCCACAGTAGGTTATGGGAGTCGCTCACCCAGCAGAGTTCCATTGCTAACACCACGAGAGAGGATTCTACGTCTGAACTGGGCGAAAGAACAATGGCACAAGACCCTGGATGATTGGCGACGGGTCTCCTAGTCCGATGAGTCTGGTTTCCCGTTATTTCGATCTAACGGGAGGATGCGTATCTAGCCGAACCGCACGAAGCTATGCACCTGTCTAGTCTGTGCAGTAGCACAGTGGTATCGCCACGTGCTCCCCCACACCGGATGGAAAAGGCCCTGTTTCGAATCCTGTCGATAACGCTAGGAACTTTAGTGGGCTTTTTCACTCCGTGGCTGAGTTAGTCGGTCTCAGGCGTAGATAGCGAGGTTTTTCCCCTGAATAAATTTGGGTTTTTTCGTCCAGTAAACAGGCAAATCGATCAGAGAACACACGTAATTTACAGACAAAATAAATATGGGTAGAGGTAATCATTTACAGGGGACCCTAATATCATCATTTGTTTTTTTTTTATGCACCTGTCGTGTCAACAAGGAACTGTTCAGGCAAGTGGACGATCGTAATGGTCGGGGGCGTGTTCAACTGGCACATATTGGGAAGGGCCTCTGGTACGTCTAGACGCGTCACTTAAGGGTCTAGGTTACGTGTCCATCCTTGCAAACCATCTGTATCCCTTCAAGATCATCGTGCACCCACAGCGCAATTAACTCTTCCAGCAGGAAGAGTTAATTGCCCTGTGGGTGATCCGCTGATTTTACCACCATCGAATGGCCTCCCCGTTCCCCAGACATGAACTCTGTGGAGGGTCTTTGAAATGCTTTGGAAAGGTCCGTTCTAGCTTTGGATCCTCCACCCAGGAATGCGATGGAATTATCGACAGCGGTGCAGCAAGCCTGGATGGAAATACCTATGGAACGCTTTCGTGAACTGTTGAACTCAATGCCTGGCCGTGGGACTGACCTGATCTGGGCGAAAGGTGGGCCTACCGGTTACTAGGCAGGTATCACATGAATTCTGTCCACTCAGTGTATTTGGAGTTGGAGTTTAGCTCATTTTTTATATATGCTCTAGACGTTTAATGCTTTGTTCGTTACATCTTCTACAGACTAAATACTCATAATTGAAAGTTAAAAATCCTTGTAATGAAAATAACAGCTCATCCTTAATTAAGATAACTTTAGACTGAAAGACAGTTTGTCTTTCCACTGTCCATTGGAACTTTGTCTCTTTGTTAAGAAAATGATGATCTACAGGACGCAAAAGCAAAACAGGACCCAATAAGACCATGAAGATATGAAAATATGAAGATATGAAATGAAGGAAGGGAAATAGTATTATATGCCCTGTAACTATCCTAAATTTCGAAGAAATGCGAATGCCTTTTTTATGTCTCGTTTACCAGATCTATTTCGAGTCTGAAATTAAATGCTTGCAAATGAAGATGATAACTTCTAGGTAAACCACTATGTGTAAAAGTTTGGAAAATTGGGACATTTATACCTCCCGAAAAGAAACTTTACGGACACTGGAACAAAATCTTGAAACTCGGGGGAAAAATTCCCAGAGAACGGGTACGTGTCGAGAAATTAGCTGGGTTCTTTTACTTTTTTAACTAACAACTCTTTCTCTTTAGATCCTTCTGTAGTAGCTCACCATTTTTGTAGGTTACATTGTTTGAAATAAGCAATATTAATTCCGCAAATTTAATCCATTCAAGTAAACAAAATAGCTCGAATCCATTTCGCTTCTTTACCACTCTCCTTCTAGTTTGTTCACTTTAGAAGGCTTTTCAAGAAACCATACCATGATGAGCGTGAAGTTGTCTTTATCAATGCTTCACAAAACTTTCCAATTACCATTGCTAGAAAAATTTTGTAATAAGAAATTAAACAGGAATGTCCGCCTTTTCTTGTATAATTGGATAGTGTTTTTCAATAAAAGCGACGTCCTGAAATCGTGGACTAGAATTATCCCATGCGTAAACACTTCTTTTGTACCATCTGGATGATTGGTGCAGAAGATTTGTTCTGTGAGACCTACCTTTTAATACAATGATTAGGTATGGATGCCTAATCGTGAAGTTAACGTGGTTGAGTAACCTTCTCAAAGAGTTTCAGGATGCCACATCTGATGAGGTTGGGCCTGAAGTTCTTTGGTCTCTTGGGATACTTATATTAAGTATAGGGCGCACAGAATATGATTTCGAAATTTCTGGTGGATCATTCATATTAAGGATTTCACGGAAAATTTGGCAAAGATATCAATTATATAAAAACAACATGGTTCCAGAACGAAGAGCCTATATCCATTTGGAACTATGTACTTTAGAAATAGCTTCTTTATAATAAATGGGTGAACCCTGGGAATCTCAGCTGTCACGCGCCCTACAGCAAGAAAGACGGGCTGAATGAGCAGCGCATTCTGCTACTGGAAAACCAATCTTCTGTATTCCATAAAGGGTTTAATTGAGCTCTAATACAATTACCGAAATAAAAGAAAAATTATCACCTCGTGAGATTGATAATCTATTATTTTAACATAGTTAGTGACAATTTTTAAATATCCCTACGATATTATCATCATCATGCGTTCCTTCAGTCTCTACGACAAGTTGGTAGCACTGATGACTATTTTCCACATCTCTCTGTTGAGTGGCAGCTACTTCAAGTCCTGGTATGATCTTGTTGTGCGCAACAAGACGATGTGTGCAATGTTTTTATACGAACAATAATTGATACACTGTATTTCTCTATGCATTCTTGAATTTCTTTAGGCAAATTAACGACAGTCCTCCGACAATGAGAATGACACTAAGTGAATAGAAAAGGCCATCGTAGCTCTGTAAGGTATCCCGGAAGTAACCTAAAAAAATTTTTTAAAAGAATTGAACGATAGAAAATCTTTGCACAAGTAACATTAAAATCTACATTGAATTTTCTAATACACATAAGGACTCTTGTTATTCCTTGTAACTGTCAGTACCTTTAAATGGGGTCTTTGGTGAACATCCATCATAAACTTAAATCATTGTGTATGGCTTATAATTTGTAGTGTGGCATGTGTCGGTTAAAATACTGGGCAGTTCGTCATCCAAATCCGCATAATTTAACACACGAAGGTGTTTGTGATATCAAGATATTCAAATAGCTACCCAGACCGCTACGTTGATTTACAAGTTATGATAATTTAAGTGTTTAATCTCCATAGTGAAGGAGGAAGAGGAAGGCTTAAACACTAGCTAGGCTCGAGGGAGTGATGTGGAATTTAAGGACAGGGGAAAAGAGTAGTACGCTTTCTCTCTCAGAAGAGGGAGCCAGAGAATGAAAAAGAATGATCAATAGTAGGTCCAGCACCTCCGTAGCCAGGTGAGCAGGAGCTGCAGTGCGTAGCACACGCTTCTTGATTAGACCGGGGTTCGAGCCCGTGACCACCAAATACGGAGGATGCGGAAAGGTCAGGGAATGACCATCGCATATCCACGGAGCAATATGGCCTTAGTTGCTAATGCTCCTAAAATCCAAATAACAACAACAAAAAATAGTAGGCCAACTGACCACGATCGAGAAGAAAGGCACCGTCGCAAGCAAAACAGTATAATGATCTTCCAATTAAAGGATCCATGGATGATGATGTTGATGATGATATCACCACGTATAGCAGCGGCTGCAAAATTTTCTATTTTGGAATAAGGTGTCCTACGGTTATCCAGATTGGAATAATGCTATGGAAAAACATGTCTACCAAGGAGTTTAGCGTCAAAGCATTCAGGACCGATGCTTGTTTGAGTTCTATATAAATCTTGAAGACAATGAGCCCGCTATTGAATTCTTTGTTTCCTTTTACTGTGGCAGTAAGTACGGGTTCGTAATATATTGATGACAAAGATTGTACATTGAACATTTATGATAGCTGAAGCAAGATTTCTGAGCTCTGACTTAAATAATCCTTTAAAAAAAAATTTCGCTCAGTATCAGTCAACCATGATTAACACAGACCGCTAGAGAATTAAGCAAAAAAAAACCCAAAAACACTAATATCTATTAAAACAGCCAACTGTTTCCTTTTTTGAAAGACTAATCTACAATAATTTTGAAAGCTTAAATAACATTCTTTGGACTGAACATATAAATATTCAAAACATGTATCAAAATTGGAAACTTTATCCCTTAATATATATGTATCTGTATTCTTCGTATAGCGAACAGTCATATAAAAGATGCTCCCAACTCTCTACCATTTTACATTCACAATATGGTTGGGACTCTAAACCAAACTGATATAACTTTTGTCTTAGAGAACCATGACCAGTTAATATAAAAGAGGTCTCAATATTAAGATAAAACCACTTAGTCAACTTGATTTCATAATTAAAATTAACTAGTGGAATGAACAAACGAGTCACAGCACCAGTTTCACTAGTATTCCATCTTCGCTGCCAAATATCAATTAATTTCATAAGAATATTTCTTTATTCTTTCTTAATATCCATATTGAGATTTCTTTCTTAATATCTATATTGAGATAACCTGAGAAAGCCTACAATAAATTACCAAGTCATTTATAGCATCCTCCGCAGAACAGTTTTTCTTGAACCGTACTAGTAAGGAAGAGTTACATTAGCAGTGTTAAACAAAAACTCCAATCTTAATAACAATAATCTTTCAAATATCTTGCCCAAGTTAGCCAACAGAGAAATAGGCCTGTAAACTGTTGGATCAGTTAATTCCATCTCTGGTTTAAGAATTAATTTTAATAGGGCAATCTTCCAGAAACCTGGAAAGACTCCCTCCACATAACACTTATTATACATTTTTAAAATAATTTCAGGGAAAAGTTCAACAGCTTTAACTATATTGCTGTTTTCCACCATATCTAAAACCGGTGTTTTGCTACAATTTAACTTATAAGTTATCAATTTCAACTCAACAATATCAGATAAAGTTATACTGCAGGCTCAGCGTGGATTTGTCAAGGGGCGAACTTTTCTAACTAACTGATTGATACTATGATGCAATAATAAAGGAACTAGACGAAAAAAATAAATTTGGTATCATGTATTTGGATTTCAGTGCTTTTCATATCTTGCGCATAAACGACTGCTGTATAAATATGAACAGTGTGGCATTAAGTTGAATTCTTTAGACCTCAGGAGACATATCACACCGCCAACGAGAAAAGGTCAAGCTTTAGACCTAGTATTCCACAACTTTCCCAACTGTAATAACATACCCAACCCTTTCACATTCTCATCAGATCACTCACCTATCACCTGTACCTTCTCCATACCAACGTTATCGGGAAAGAAAATTAGAAATTACTTTTCGGATACTCACTCTGATCTGATTTTTTCTCCAAAATTCCTGAAACCTGATATAGTTATCAACCATCTCTCAACCATTAATTGGGATAATTTATCTTCGCTACCTGTTGAAGAGGCAATCCAGACCCTAGTTGAGCAATTGAGACATATCGCCACGATCGGAGCGTCTAAAGAAGTCAAAATTACTGAGAGAACCCAGCGGTGGTTTCATTCGGATATGAAAATTGCCTTTAGAAGTAAGCAAAGGGCATATAGAAAATGGTTAAAATCGAGAAGCAGTAAAGACCACGAAACTTTTAAAAGAGAGAGAGCTCGTTTCCTTCGCTTCAAGAGAGGAGCACATCAACAGTATATATTATCCCAAATTACAAAAACCAGGAGAATTTTCCCAAAGCGCAACAACCATCTCAACATGGATGAAAAGCTATTTAATGAGTGGACTCGCATTTCTTTCGATCATCAAGATGCGACCACTGAAGTTTCACCCCTACCTAGTGTAAACCAGAACACTCTTTCTGCCATGGATGATGTTATTATCACTAAGCGGCAGCTCATTGATGCCATAAATGGCCTGCCCAACAAAGCTACTAAGGGCCCTGACGGTTTACCGCTGTTTATAGTTAAGGTGTGCTCTGTGTACATAGTGGATCTTCTCTTAAACATCTTCCAGAAGATTCTAAAGACAGGCACCATGCCGGAAATCTGGAAATCTTATTATGTCAAACCTGTCCCTAAAATTGGAAATCCCAAGATGCCTAAGGACTTCCGTCCAATCTCCATAGGGTGCACATTATTAAAGATATTTGAAAAACTCATACACCCAGTGATTATTCAACACTGTTTTGCTAACCGACCACCCTACCTCCACACAGTCCTGCACCATAGGTCCACGACCTCTAATCTCCTCGATACTCTCTTCAGAGCACAAAAAGCCTTGAATGACAGAGCCCAACTGGACATAATCTTCTTCGATATCAAATCTGCCTTCGATACTGTCTCCATTCCTACTCTTATACGCATCTTAATAGAATATTTCAAAGTATCTAACCAAATTGTCAGCATTCTGAAGTCCTTACTACAGCGGAGGCACTTAATTATAACCAACGGAACTCACCAGAAAACAACCTATGCAACGAGGGGTGTACCTCAAGGTGGGGTGATGTCGACAACCCTCTTTGCAATCCTACTTGAACCATTCCTCGCAAAAATCCAAATTTTAGTTCCTTCGCTGATGATCTAAAATTCTTTATCAATTCAAAAGACCCCAAACAGGTACATGAAATTAACAATGAAACCTCCAAGCAGATTCAACAGTTAATTGACTTTTTACAGCGAGCTGGACTCCAACTCAACAATGCCAAGTCAGCGCACATTACAATCACAAAGAGGAAGGTCAAGAATGACATTCGAGTTATGGTTCTTGGTGAGTCAGTCCCCAAAGTTTCATGTCATACTGACCTGGGACTAACGTGGGATGAAGACTTAAATTTCGAGGAACACTTCCTAAAGGCGAAGAAGAAGACCTATGCTGCTTTCTGGGCTATCCGCCAAGAGCTCGCAGGCTGTCACAACACCAGACTGATTGGACAATACATTAACAGATGTCTAACACCCATACCACTATATGCCTCAGAAATCTGGTCCTCTGCATCTACCTCTCGATGTAATAAATTTCTATCAATGGAATATTGGATTCTGCGGTGGCTGAACCATCTGGGAGGGAACCCCTTCACAATCTCGAAATCCATTCTCCTAGCCAACCTAGGCATGACCTCCTGGAAGCTCATTGTCCTCAAAAAAAATCTGTCAACGCTTGCCAAGCTGCTAACTCGCCATATTGATGCCCCATCAATAGAAGATATCATCGCACTAACAAGAGTAAGAAATAGAAGCCATCACCCACTTAGGATGAAGCTATCAAACTTGGACTCCCTAAAAGGAATGTTCCCATGTAACACCATTGAACACTTCAACACCTTCTCCATTGATCCTGTAAAGTTTGAAGTCAATAAAACCTACAGAAGCCAAATTATAGACCAAATCTGGACTAAATCACCAGGATTGCTGTGAAAATTGAGCAGTTTTTAATAGAAATTTGATGATATGACCAAATAAAATGCAATAATGTAATGAATATAAATAATTTGTTATGTTAGTTACTGATAAAGAAGTCAACCTATGTATTTAACTCTGAAATTATCAAGATATGTTAACTCAAAGTGAATACATTTAGTAAATGTATATATCTATTTAATAGTTTTTATTATACAATAATTATATTGTAAAGAGCTGAAATTTTGTACAAAAGTGTATAATGTATATTTTATAATTTCTGTATACCCTTCTAGCCTATTTGCTGTACAGGGGGTGAACCTTGTGTTAATAAACTGATAGTAAATAAAAAAAAAATAAAAATTTCGTTCACAATTACTGTCTGACACTGGTGTTGTTGTTCCAGGTTGGGAATCTGTCTTCATTTTCTCTTCTACTTTCTTTCAGTCCTATCAGAATTTCGCACGTTCTGTCTTTCTTAATTCATTAGCACATATATTTATATAGTCGTTAAAGAATTAAAAAATAACTTACCTTAGGATCAAGAACATGCAAGAAAGTTGCCAGACATCAGATGCAGTGTTCCATCATATCTATTTTCAGGGCCATGCAAAATATTCGATTTCAAAGAAAAACACTTAATATCGTTAATTAACCAGGACCCCAATAAGAATTTGATCCACCGCACACAACTTGATGTTTTGGACAGCCACTCTTCAGCTCCTCACACCAAATGTTCTTAACAACAGCCTTCATTAGTCCTCTACCTTTGTTATATAATGAAATAATCAAATTCGCCTCAAAAATTGTGCACTTTTATGGAGCATTTTGTCGTGTAATAGTCCCTCTCCTCCGCAAGCGGCATAACATAATTCGTGAACGGTCATACCCTTCGCTAAGAACGTCCAAACATGCAGTCTAAAGTTCAATATTATCAAATCATTAATTCCATCTCCAAAGAATTTTTTTCCCAGCAAGTCATAAATTCTTACCAAGGTGTGACGCACACAAAATGATAACTCCAGGTCAGTATTTATCAACATTTACAGTTTTAAAAGACTGTAGTATCTCTTCTCCTTCTCGCAAGAGATATGATTTAAAGTGTTGCCGTTTTCGCATGTCTGGAACGTTTCCCCCATGACGAGTTCTAACATGAGACTGCCTAACATTTCTAAATGCTTGATAGTATTTGCGTGCTTTCTTATTATGTTTTTTATTTTTGGACTAATGGCATCGATCGGAATTCTGTTTGTGTCCGTCATGAGTGTTTTCGGTGAGTCTAGAGAAAATTCCAACTGGCCATTCATCCTTTCGATAATGATGTACCAGACTACATGTAAGTGGGTTTTTTTTTCTAAACTAATACTCTTTCGATGTTATAATCCACATTATTTATAGGCATAATATTGCACCGAAATCATAGAAGTATATTAGAAGCATAATTGTTTTAAATATTTTTCATTACATTGCTCTTTACCCTGACTGATTATATTATCCTTCCTTCTAAATTTAATTATAAAACCGTATAAAGCAGATGTGTAAAATTCCAAAATATTCATGTGTATAACAAATTTCTCTTCCTCATATGAAATGTTTTGTAGAAAAACCTTCACTGAATCTGTAATTTTAGAGATAAGAAACAAAAGACCACTCCTTCCTGCCTCGGAATAAACTTGCATTTTATTTCTCTACGATTATTATTCAATTATTTGTATTTATTTAGATTAAAACGAACAGTTATCGAAATTCAAGGTTAACAAATGCTTTCAGTCTCTTCAACTCGCACATAGTTCCAGGGTATTATAGTCTCTAATAATTTTCCATTCTTGGATTACGCTGGAAATAATCATTAAATTTCTATTTCTGTCTTTATGACTCAACATAAAGCACACTTACATTCGCTATAACAAATAATTATCTTCGAGGTGTATAAGCTAATTAGAATTACGTTTTTAAAATGCAATGAATGCAGTGAAATTTCTTTATTCTTACAGCGTTGCTTGGAGGGATGTTGACACATAACTTTGGTACTCGTAAAGTAGCATTGGCTGGCAGTTTTACTTCAGTGGTTGGTGTAACAGCGTCTGCATTTGCTAAAAGCGTACAGTGGCTGGTGTTCTCCTATGGATTTGCCCTTGGTAAGTTTGGCGATAACAGAGGTGAATGCCTTGTAAATACACCGCTAGTGAACTATCCAAGCACCTCCCCTCTCTTCAAGTTCTTTATTTACAATTTTTGGTTAGTCAACATCTTGACTAAAATTTCTTTTTTTAGTGTCGAAAAAAGTGAATTAGAAGAGTTATTTCGCGCTCTTTATATCCGTAGAATTGTTTTGAAAAGTTGCACATCGAATTTGAAGTTCGCAGTATACCTTTGGTGAGAAAAAAGTGGGTGTTAGGGGGTCAGAGAAGGATTCGAAGTGCCATTATCTGAACGCAAAAAAAAACAGTTTTTGGAGATTCCGTCCCATGTTAATCTCTAGAGGATACTAATAATATTTGGGAGCAGACAGCTTGAAACTAGGTAAAATTCTACCTGTTGGTTAGTGCATTTGCATTATTACTACACACTCGAATTTTTTAGACAAACTGAAATTTGTACACCGGCATAATTATTGAAATACCTCACATTATGAAATTCCTCACGACGAATTGCCCTACTACATGAAATAAGTATCGCTTGACGTTTAGAGAATACTCATAAGTAACAGGCCTCTTCTCTCTGATGAGGAAGAGTTACATCGATTTATGTACAGTGACGGACAAAATAATTGCATCACCTTAAAAAGAGTAAGACTTATAGTAAAACGTATAAGATATTGTTTGGTTACAGTCATTTCGTTTGTCGCAAAGCAAAGGTATTGCGTCAGATGAGGCTTCTATTGCATTAGACAGTAATTTCAAGGCAGTAATTGCATCAGCCGTTTCTATAAATAAGCGTTGGAAGGGTATACACACTCATTAGTATCCTGTTTTGTGGAGGTGTAAGCATGCCTCAATATGTTCAGTTGACACCAAAAAAAAAAAAGGTGTAGCTGTTGCTCTGTCCCAGGAAATGCTTTCTACGCATGCTATCGCGGATAAAATAGGCTGCTATCAGTGAACAGTATCCCGCGTGCTAAAATTAAAGCGTAAAACCGGCAACAGTCGTGAAGAGAGGACCTCGATCAGGCCTTAAGAGAGTGACTGCGCCTTCCCAAGATCGATATTTGAAACTTCTTAATCGCCATGCTAGTGCTCCTGATCTAAAACTGGACTTTGAGATAGCCTCTGGTATTGAAACAAATGCACGAACTATCCAAAAACGGCTTTCAGAATGCCTATCGGCATTCGGAAACGGAACGGCGAATGTAGAACTGCGAAATTAACGGAACGGTGAATGTAGAGACCTACACTGCTATCTTGGAGGAGTGCCTGAAACCCGTTATTAGGGATATCACACAGACGTCCACAACTGAATTTTTGAACAGGATTCAGCACCGTGCCACAGAGTAAAATTGGTCCGTTTTATGCTATATTGATTTAATGATGAGTTTGTCTTCTTATCTCGCAAGCCTTAAAACAAACTTACACCAATGTTTTCCCTCGATTTTCTCCCTTAAGGTGCAGTCATACCTCAGAAATGCTGGCATTGCAGTGTTGGACTGGCCCGGCAACAGTCGAGATTTGGACCCTACTGAAAATTGCTGGTACATAGTGTCGTCTAAAATTGCTCTGAAGAAGCGAACAAGTAAGATTCAGCTGCAGGAGAGCATTGTAAGGGTGTGGTACCACGAAATTCGGCAACCGTTTATCCAGAAGTTGATTAACTCTATGCCAGATCGTTGCAAGGCTGTAATTGCAGCTCGAGGAGGAACAACAAAATACTGAGGACTTACTTTGCTAATTCACAGTACATAATACTATTAACTTAACTTGCCATTTCAGTTTGTACACGTAAATGCAATAAAATGTGTTTGGTTGTCATGATTACCATTTGCATGATTTCTCATATTTCCATTAATTACGCATTTTACCCTTTGGGAAGATATTTATGGCAATTAAGTATCGGGTGGAGACATTTTATTGGATTTCATTCACAGAGATGTATATCCCATCTAAGAAATGCATTTCGAGAATTTCTGCAACCCACAATTCAGCGCAAAACACATTATTTGCAAAATTTGCAAGTGATCTTTCAGAAGACTGGAACCATAGTCATTTGCAGAAGTTATAACTGGTGTATTTTGTTAAGTTGCCTCTGCAATGTTGATATCACACTGCACCACCGTACGCTACAACGGGAATAAAAACTAACTTGCATAGCAGACACAGGGTTCCTGCCTGCTGCTCTAAGGACTTGAACTCAAGTCTTTTCCACACGGTGTGAGGACGATGACGACCCTACTAACTGTGCGACTTAGGAGAACAAGGGTGAAAGCGGAATCATTCGAAGAATCATTAAGCTTTAATCATCATGTAGCAGTAAAACATTAATTTGATCATATGGGAGTCTAGGTTCTCTTTACTCCTTCCTGGCACCACAATATATTGCTTGATTACTGCTTTGGATAAATAGATGGTTGAGTGGGAGAAGATAAGAGAGTGGTTATTAATGGACACCGATCTTCATGGACAAATATTATTAGGGAAATTCCCCAGGATTCTGTGCAGCCCCCATTGTCATTTTCTATATTTATTAATGGTATTGTAAAAGGTATATCGAACTTAATATTTAAATTTTCAAATGTATAAAGATAGGCAGATCGGCTGAGAAATGGTAGCTGAAGTTTAACATTGACAAATGTCAGGTATTTATATTAGGTGCAGTAATTCAAGATTAATGTACCAATGTGGTACTCAGGGTAGTGGAAAATAAAAAGACCTGGGGGTAATTGTGCAGCCAGATATAAATATCTCTGACAGCACAGACTGCCAGGAAGATCATGTGATATGTTCTCATATATACAGGCATTTTGGTACCAGGAATGGGGGGCGGGCATTGTCCCATTTTATAAGGCTACACAGACGATGGGACATAAATTCAAATTGTGGAAGGATGGTTGCAGGATAGATGTGCTGGAGTTTGCCATTAGCCAACCAATGGTTTATTATTGACAAGCACTTTCATGTGTTTGGGAAATAGTTTCAATAAATTCGAAGAAAAGCAAGAAAACTATTGGTAGGGATGCACAGGTATGAAGGGTGAAGTTTTTTTTTTTTTTTTATGCTGATGTTTTTTGAGCTTGCTCTCTTGCATCTTTTGTCCCGCAGCATACAAGGACACCGAGGATTCTATAAGCTAATATCCGCTGCATAGGCCATGTGAATATTGCTGTTGCGGTTCCTATCTTTCTGGGGGTTGGTTGACTGTGCTCTGTCGCTGCTGGTTTACGAAATGAGACACACATAGCTCACCAAGTACGTCGACCACACGTAATCGACGCACGTGGTGAGCTATGTGTGTCTGACGTTTTTCACTTTTGACCCTTGTCTGGTTTTTTGATCGCAGTAAACCTAGTCAGGATAGACGTGTGACCCCATACGAGAATGCTTAACCATTTTGGCTGATGTCAAAATAATGGCATCTGTCTGTCTTGCCCCCACAATCATTTTACGTTCGGGGCTGGATATATCTCGATGCAGACCCATTTTTCCTGCCAGACAAAAATGATCGCCACGTGTGTGAACTACAATCTTATATCAACATTTTCCCGAATTTGTCCCTACCAGCATCACAATCTGTCCGTTCTTACAAAAGGAATTGTTGTTAAAGCAAAACTAACTCAGTGTATATTTGGTACAGCGAAGGACAAAGAGATTGGTGAGGAGAACAAAGGCTGTGCTTTCGCCAAGAGAGGGTTCAGTTCTGCATATTTTGGCATCTGGAAACATGACATTTGAGAAGTGATCTGACTGGGGTTTTAAGGCTGTGAATGGATTAAGTAAGCTCAATGCTGATAGCATTCTTCCTGTTGTTGAGGCGACACACATGAGGGGGTGGGGGCATAAATTCAAATTGAGGAAGGATGGTTGCAGGACAGATGAGCAAAAATTTGCCTTTAGCCATTGCGTGGTCGATTGTGGGAACAATTGACAATAATTTTAAGCAATAACTAGATAAATTCTTAGAGGGGTAGACAGGTAATATGGGGAAGTTTTTTTGGATTTTTTTTTGCCAATGCTTTGTTATGTATTAGCTTGCTTGCTTTGTTATATATTTTACTTAATGTTAATCACAAAAAATACGATGCAAAATTAAAGAAAAGCAAGTGTTGAAAACTTACCAATAATAACTGGTATAAGAATACTAAAACACCCAATAATAAATCTTGACAAACCAGTTGATAATGCGAAGATTTCCCGTCCCAGATGCTCTTCAAATAAAACTAGGTAGAATGGTTGAAGACATGAACATAATCCTAAAACAGCGGAGTTTATCATCAATACAATATAACTTCGAGCTGAAGGAACGCAAGCCATGTTCACACCCATCGCTAACATGAGAATTATAACGAGAATTTGCTTTGTTATAAATCCCTTATTGGTCACCCATCCACCAACGATCTGGAAGATAATATTTGCCACAGCAGTACAAATTACAATATAAACACTGTAATTTTCACTGACTCCCTTGTCAAAGGCAAAATCTATTATAACGGTGTGAAAAGCAATTACAGAAATTGTAGATGCAAGTAATCCAAAGGTGATGACAAGAAATATCGGAGTCAACAACAAAGACGCCATTATTTTTATTGTGGGTAAAGTACCTCTAAGGAATTTAAAACAGAAATTTTCGTCATTGTTAATTGCTTCGAGTTGCGACGTTCTTTCTGGGGAACTCGGCTGTGTTTCTTCAGAGAAAACGTTCATATTTTGAGTAATTTCTGGCTTTCCATATGATTTAGAATCATGACACTGGGCATCTGAAGAAGTTTCTGCTCGATGACCATTATCATAATGATTTTTTGGAGACTTAACAGTAGGCTCTCCCATTACGATACCAGATATAATAATGTTCGTCAGAAGAGCACCTAGAATTATAAACGACCCACGCAATCCATAAAATTCAATCAGTCTTTCCGTAATAGCTGGTAAAATTAGACCTCCGAACCCATTTGCCGAGAATACGATCCCAAATACCATAGACTTCGTAGTTTCGAAGTGTTGGCTGATTGTGACAGAAACTGTCGGATACAGCAAACCCATTCCAAGACCTGTGAAAATAAAAATGAAAACAGTATATTTGAGGTAATAATAATACAATACAATTTATTTTATCGAGAGAATTTGTTTACAATAAATGAACTTGTTAAGAAAAATAAATTTCTTGACAAGAAGTTGTAATTCTTCATTTACAACAGTTTTTGCATAGAAATTTCATTATCTTTAATATATGAAATATATATATATATAGATATAGATAATGAAACCACAACACATAGTATATTCCGCACTGCAAATAGAGAAAGTAATTTATCTGCATAGCAATTCTAATCTACTGTATCATTGAGTGTCAAAAATTTTCTTATTAAGAATTTTAATTTGGAGCTAGAATAACTTCTCTTGAGTCTGAAATCTACGCTCGCCAACAAGTTGTTTATTATATTCATTGTGTGCCTATCTCCAAATCTATTTAGTGCCCTAGGGTGAGGCAAAACAATTGCTTTTGGGTTCCTTAAATTATATGAGCCATTTCTTTGCAGATTCGACTCTTCAAAAATAGATTAAGATTTTTCAAGATTAAATTTAACTTCAGTTTTTGAACTGGATAAAGTATTTTATATTTCAACAAAAATTGCCTTCTCTTATTCAGGTCATTCCAAATGCTTGTCCCCATTAAAAGTCTCAAAATCCTGTTAATTAAGTTGTTTGTTACCCTTATTTCAGTTATATTTGCTCGTGCACATACATTTACTAAATAATTGAGTTGGGAGTCCACTAATGCATAATATAAGGTAACTTTTGTTCTAAGATTTAACTTATTCTTAATGTAGTAAAAAATTGCACATAAAAACTCATTATTTTGTACAAATTTGTTATATGAATAGCGCAACTTTAGATTGTTGTCAATCCAAGGTAAAATCCAAAAAGTCCAATAAAAAATCCAAGTAAAATCCAATCCAAAAAAAAAACTCAAGGTAACAATGATTTGAAACTTCTTCCACAGTTACACATTTGCAATTCTCGAAATTCTGATCATGTAGGCATTCATGTTTGTGTAATTTAACAGAGGGATGGAGGTCCAAGGTTTGAGGAGGAGGTCTAATTACCAGAAATTTTGTTTTTTCAAAGCTGAGTGCTAATTTATTATCATGCAACCAAGTTTGTAAATGTATTACATCCTGCTGTAAATATTTGGTCATTTTTGTCAGGTTCTTTCCAATTGTATATAAGATTATATCATCTGCATAAATTTTTAAAAGGAGTTCTTAATTACTTCGAATATGTCATTTATAAAAGGCGTTGAACATGATTGGCTCTGCATGAGTGCCCAGAGGTACTCCTCTCTTTACGTTATATGATTTTCCCTTTGTATTTTCTACTTCAACTGTTATTTTTCTTTTGGTTAAATAACTTGCTAAGAGCTGATTGATTCTTCCCCTTATACCATATTTCTGTAATTTCTATTGCAATATTTGGATATCAATTAAGTCATATGCTTTGGTCAAATCTATAACTAAAATCATTATGAAGTTATTGTTGTTTAAATGTAAGTTAAAAGAGTCTACTAAACTCTCTAATAATGTTTGTGTACTCTTGCTCTTCTGATATGAGAACAGAGAGTTGTTTAACAGCCCATATTGATGCAAGTATTTGCTTATATGGGAAAAAATATAATTTTTTATTATCTTATTTATAACTGACTGTATTGTTATTGGTCTATAATTGCAAAAGTCATCTCGTGATCCCTTTTTATATATTGGAATTACCTTAAATGAAAGTAGATTTGTAGGATAGCTTCCCGACTCTACCATCCGTGCTATAAGGTCCGCCAAGAAAACAGAGAACTGTTCTTTATTTCTCTTTATTTAGATTACTGTAATAGTACGATTTCTTGTTCTTTAACTGTTCTATAATCTTAAGAATCTCAATATATTGTGGAGTTAAGATTACACAAGAGTTCACTATCTGAGGAAGACTATCTTGTTGATTAAAGGAATTTTGGCAATAATGAATATAATATCTATTGAGATCTAATACAGCTCTGGCAAACCTATTTGCAGCCTCATATTGTTTTTTTTGTACCAGAAATCTGTTCTAATAGTGTTTTAATTTGATTTCCCCTTGATAATTTCTTCCTTGTACTTAACAGGTTATTTATAATGTTCCATCTATCCTTTTGAGTTATCTGCTTATCCATAAAATGTTGATTGTAATAAGTGTTTTTTTGTTTTCTAATCATACCTGTCAATTTATTTCTGAGTGTTTTATAATTGCGATAATGTTCTATCTTTGATGGACAATTTTTATACTGCCTGAAGTATTTGTCCCTTTGTACGTTAGTCATCCAAGGTTTCTTAAGCTTAATCCTGCTGCTCCTAGTGTTTATGTTGCAGGCTGAGTGATTTACTTTTCTCTCGATATTAAACCTCGAATTGTTTATCATTCGTATTATCTTATTTGAAAAGACGTTTACATTTGTTGTGTAAGATGCTTGCTCTTGTATTAACATGTTTTCTATGTTCTGTTTCGGTTTACCTGTCGATAAATAATTTTTCTTCTTAACATTTGTTAATTTTATATCTTCACATGGATGTTGTTTTGAGTACACATCCATTATTAGTATACATGTTCTGTGATCTGAAAATTGAGTCTTTTCAGTCTGTATGTCATCCCATTGCAAAATTATGTTAACTAATTCTATTGGGCAACTGTTTATAGAATCTGATGGTGACCAAAGAAAGCATAAATCATGAATGTGTTTTCTGGGTCTTCTCCTAATAATTTGACACAGCAGTTTTCACAAGACTGAGTTAAGTGGTAAACCTGTTCTGCCTTAAAGCATATTCTATAGTATATTATTATTCCTCCGCCCCTTCTCAAATCTCTCAACATATAGACCTTGTCATAACCTTATATGTTATAATTAGAAATTTCATAACTTTTTATGTTAACCTCTGTTAAAACTATACATGAAATAAATTATTTCATTGCATTTATATATTGCAAAGGTTAAACCCAATTTTTTCTTAATGACCTGATATAATAATAATAATAATAATAATAATAATAATAATAATAATAATAATAATAATAATACAGTACAATACAATACAATACAATACAATTATATTTATCAAGAGAATTCGCTTACAATAAATGAACTTGTTAAGAAAAGTAAATTTCTTGACAACAAGTTGTAATTCTTCATTTACAACAATTTTGTACAAATTTGTTATCTTACAGAAAAGACTATGAAGTCACTACACATAGTATGTTCCACACTGTAAACAGAGGTAGTAGTTTATCTGCATATCAATTCTAATCTACTGTGTCATTGAGTATCAAGAATTTTCTTATTAGGAATTTTAATTTGGAGATGGGATAACTTCTCCTGAGCCTGAAATCAATGCTAGCCAACAAGTTGTTTATTACATTCATTGTGTGCCTATCTCCAAATCTATTTAGTACCCTAGGTTGAGGCAAAGTAATTGCTTTTGGATTCCTTAAATTTTGTGAGACATTTCTTTGCAGATTCGACTCTTCAAAAATAGTGTTAACATTTTTTAGGAATAGATTTAACTTCAGTTTTTGAACTGGATACAGTATTTTATGTTTCAACAAAAATTGCCTTCTCTTATTCAGGTCATTCCAAGAGTTTGTCCCCATTAAGAGTTTCAGAATCCTATTCATTAAGTTGTTTATTGCCCTTATTTCTGTTTTATTTGTTCGTGCCCATATATTTACTAAATAATTGAGTTGGGAGTCCACTAGTGCATAATATAAGGTAACTTTTGTTCTAAGATTTAACTTATTCTTAATGTAGTAGAAAAAGTACACATAAAATCTCATTTTTTTGGACAAGTTTGTTATATGCATTACTCAACTTGGACTGTAGTCGATCCATAACCCAAGGTAACAATGATTTGAAACTTCTTCCACAGTTAGACATTCGCAATTCTGGAAATTCTGATCATGTAGGCAATCATGTTTGTGCAATTTGATAGAGGGTTGAATGTCCAAGGTTTGATGAGGAGGTCTTATTACCAAAAATTTTGTTTTTTCAAAGCTGAGTGCTAATTTATTATCGTGCATCCAAGATTGTAAGTGTATTGCATTCTATATATAAATGTATTGAATCCTATAATAATAATAATAATAATAATAATAATAATAATAATAATAATAATAATACGAATAAGAAGAATATGGAAAATCAACTAGAACAGATTTATTTGTTTTTGTTTGGTGTTCATTTAATTCTGGGACGAGTCAATGAGACCATTAGTGTATTTCCTCTCTTCCTCTCTGTCTCTAAATTATGCCTATTCTATGTGTGTGTGTGTGCGTGTTTCCTAGATGAAAAGCTAAAGTTAATGGAGTGGTGTGGAAAAAGAAAAAGACCTAGAGGTAATTATGCAGTCACAAGTGAAATTGTCTGAAAAGCAAAGACATGCTACCAGCACGATTCCTGGGGTTTTCTCAATGATATACAGAAACATTGCTAGCACGGATAAGGAGGTCATTATTCCTTGTATAAGGCCATGGTTAAGTGAACCTTGAGTATTGTATAGAGGTCTGGAGGCCTCAATTAGGAAGGATGTTGAACAGCTGGAACGGGTGAATAGAAGGGCAACCATACTGGTGAAGAGAACAAAAGAGTTGTAGGGTTTTAGGAGCATCAGCAACTATGGTCATATTGCTCCATGTATGCTATCGCTAAATTGATCATGTTCTGTGGTGGATTTTCTGTTTTTCTGGACGAAAAACTCAAGTTTCCATAATAATAATATGGAAAATCAGCTGGAACCATGCTGGATTCGCCTAAGACAGACCAACTCGTTGTGAAAAAGGCCCATAAAAATTCCTCTCGTCATCCACGGGACTCGAACTCAGTTCTTTTCAGCCTAGTGTGGAGAGGAAGGCGATTCTGCCAAGTGTGCTGACCACGAGAGCAGACCCTATTAAAAGTAATAAACAAGAATAAGCAGAAACACGCTTTGCAAAATGTTTATTCACATTATCTGTACGTTTTGCTTATTATAATATATATTTCTAAAGAAACTTGCTTGTTATAATCTGCTAACCTACCTTCCTTTGTTAACTCCTCTCTCATTACAAAATAAAGAGTATTTATGAACGCATTATTTTTTATTGTTTTAATGTTTTTACAATTACATGTTTACACAATGTATTCTATTCAAAAGTTACGTGATTACATGTTTACAGAAGACAGTTACGTTTTTACACAAGAATCTATTCAGCAGCTAACCCAATGAATCATTTCCTGAATCATTATGTTGGCTGGCGAATCGGTTCTGAAAGTAAGATCCACATAAGTGTGGTTCGTTATTATTTTTTTTAACCTTTTGTTTTTCTGACATTATTCGTTTGCTAATTATGAATGAGTTATATGGACCTCGGGAGCACCTGAAAAGATTTAGATGGGCCCGATGACAATGGCTAAACAAAGTGACAAACGAAACACAAGGTCGAGACCGATGTTGCACATTAACCTCGACTTTAAACCCCAGAAACATAGGTTACAATAAATAAAGCTAAGTAGCATAGAAAATCATTTACACATTGACTCATTAGACCAAATGACAAAGGTCAAAGAATCACATGTTCAGAGAAGGAAACAGGAGAAACAAAAAAGAAACTGAAATTGAATTAAAGGAATGAATGCTATAGAGCGAATGTTCCCCACAAATACATGGGACCTCTTTTCTTCATAACATTGGCAAGACCTTCTGTTTGAAGGATTTTCCAAGGTCTAAAAGATAACTAAAGCTAATTATTATTATTACCTTTTCAATTCTATGTTAATATTATAATTAATATTAATAGTGACAAATGATGCAAGAAAACAGAATTGCACAGCATCAGCCAAAAAAATAACTTTTCCCTTCACCTATCCATCTCCTCCAATAGGCAGTCTAATTCTTCCTTCAATTTATTGAAACAATTCATTTCGAAAGATAAGGATGCAAGCTTGTTCCAGCAGTAAATCACTTGCTAGCTAAAGACAAACGTCCGCATGAATTCTGCAACCGTTCTTCCTCAATCTGAATTTGTGCCACCTTATGTGCGTAGTCTGAGCAAAAGAAAGAACCCCATCAGCATTTATCTTGCTCAATCCATTTAAAGCCTTAAAAACCTCAATCAAATATCCTCGCAGGTGCCAAGTCTCCAGACGCTGCAAATTGCAGAACTGAGAAGTGCTTCTTGGTAAGACCACTCTTTTATTGCTTCACAAATCTCGTTACTCTTCTCTGCTCATTCCAGCTGCTTCACATCCTTCCTAAAACGTGGCCACCAGACCTGTACGCAGTACTCAAGGTGTGGCCTGACCTTTGCCTAATATAATATACTAATCATCTTCTTATCCCTGCTGCCAAAATTCCTATATGTCATAGTCACAACCCCATGAGTTGTCCTGGTAGCCTGTTTGCATTGTTCAGATTTCTTCATATGGGACTGCCCAAATTATCCCTAAGAATTTTTCATTTTCCTCTACTCTGAGTGTAGTAACACACAATTGGAATGTTACTTTGGAATTCTCAAAGTTAAACATCAACTGTCATGTCAGTTCTCAGCCCACCTAATTTTTCTCGATCTTCTTGCAACAGCAAACTGTAATTACTATCATTACCCATCCATCCTGCCAAACTTCGTAGTATTGGCAAACTTAAATATTAAGCCTGATATACCTTAATCATTCATAAATAGAGAAAACAAAAATGGGCTCAGCACCGAATCCGGGGGAATCCACTGATAACATTACTCCACAATAACAGGAGTCATTGATAACACTCTCTGTCTTCTACTGTTCAACCATCCATTTATCCATATCTGTAATTTTCCCTTAATGCTACATTGCTCAAATCCGTACAGCAGTCTTTTATATGCAACAGTATCAAAAGCTTTCCTCAAAATCTAAGTATATGTTATCAAAATTATTTTTTGTATCCAATTCCTCTGTGACCAAATCTGATTATGCAATAAAATTAATCAGACAACATTGCCTTATGGGCTACCATCTGTTTTTTTTTCAATTGAGTATTATGTAGTTTTCTCTCCGACCGCTCACTACTTTTTGATGGTAGATGGCTCTAAGATTTCGAACTTCTCCACTAATGCTAGAATTCTCCACGGTTCAGATCTTTCTCCAACTCTTTTCCGCTTGTATATTAATGACCTTTTTCCTTGACTGGAAATCTTATCCATAGACTTGCTGATGACAGCACATTGCATTTCGCCTTCCAGTTTAAGAAACCTTTCCCTGCACAAACAACTTCTACGTCTCGAATATACAACAACAATTCCTTAAATTCCTCTCTCCTAGTATTTCTCCAATAGAACTTTAGAAGAATGGAAGTTAACTTCAATCCTAAAGTCTTCTGTCATTTCTATCATATATGACCCAGTCCTGTCTTAATACTCGAAACATTTTCAATGTTTCTGTGCTCATCTTCGAGGACACTCGAATTTCTAGATAAGGTCACATATCTCTGTTAGGGACTACCCAGCATTCCAACTGAATTTTGGCATTTCAAAATATTGCTTCCACTGCATTAAAAAAATGTTTCTGTTATTTTGGATTTCGCCGTTACTTTTCGTCTAAACAGCTGCTCACTCTATCTCACATCGCTCCTACATTGCAATACTGTTCCCACTTTTTTTTCATTTGATTTGTTTCAGTTTAAATATATACCTGCTCAAGGACAATAAAATGCCAGAAGATACGTGGGACGAGGGTATCTGAAGTTGTGCCCAGGAAACCTCGCTCGAGCTCCTTGACTCTCTTCAAAACTGGGCAGTAGTCAGGTTAATTAATGATCCACCTCTTACAGAGTCTCTCCACCCCTCTGTATCATGCACGTTCTGTTTCTGCTGCATGCCTTTTCTCTAGATAGGTCCATGAACACTGTTCTTCTGAACCGCATCCGTAATTCCAACACTCCCTTAAAAATAAGTACGAACGCATGCCGCAACCAGTCACCATCTATTCACTGTCCAAATCCAAACTCACAGTACCAACTTTTTCTCTTCCTCGTTTATCTCTTCTACTTCTGTTCTTTGAAACAGAATTCCTTCGCATATATTTCCTGAAAATAAAAATGAAGAGAAATTCAAGTCTACTATAAACAAGTATCTTCTGTCTTCTCAATCTTCAACTGATGCATGGTACTAAGCACTATACGTTATCAGCCGTTTCATGTTTGACATTTTCGAAAATAAAATAAAAACCCTGAATTTTTATACGGTAGCGCTTTCATTCAGCGAATTAAATGATCATCTCTGCATTTACGAAGCATATTCCATTGTGACTGCCATTTGTCGATACTTCGCTACCGGGATATTACCGAAAGTCCACTTGGAAAATGTTCATCACCTCCTATACCCTATTTTTAAATGTTTATAGTTTGATCTTCCTGTTTACCGTAATTAAATTTAATTTAATTACCGTAATAATTAATCTATTAATTGTCTATCTCTAATATTCCAGTCCGCTGACTTTAATTCAGCTTTTGATGTAAAACGTGGGCAATGGATGTGGAACAGTATTACATACCCAAGATAAAGTTGAAGATTAACTCAACAGTTACTTTGTATCGATATTTACAGAAGGGAAAACCCTTTATGTCAAAGAGAAATTCTGGGAGTGAAGTCGAAAAAAATGTAATTAATGAATGTTGGAATTTCACACGTTTATTTAACGAAAAAAACTTTGAGCTTACAGGACAGTAAGGTTCCTGGGGTTGATGGCATATATCCTATAATCTTAAGGGTGGTGGCAAGTGAGTGCATTGAACCTTTAAGGCTAATTATGCGAGCATCACTGGACTTGGGAATGATTCCGTTGGATTGAAAAAGTGCCAATGTGTCTCCAATACATAAGGGCAGTTCTAAGAGTGAAGTGGGAAATTACCGGCCGGTTAGTCTAACTTCAGCAGTAGGGAAAATCATGGAGACTATGATCAAGGGTGGAATTCAGGATCATTTAGATAGAAATGGAATTCTGAAAGATACTCAGCATGGTTTTGTAAAGGGAAAATCATATTTAACTAGCCTGGATAGCTATTCTGACAGGGTCACTCAAGAGCTGGACTTTGGGAATAATTTTTACATTGTTTATTTGGATTTCAGTAAAGCATTTGACTGAGTCCCACATGAGCGGTTACTTTATTAGCTGGACCAGGTTGGAATCACACGAAAAATCCTTAGATGGATAGCTGTGTGACTTCAGGCAGGAGGCAGAGGGTTGTGATAAATGGTTATTCTTCAGATTGGGTTAATGTGAGAAATGGGATCCCCCAAGGATCAGTACTAGGACCACTGTTGTTTTTGATTTTCAAAAATGACATCGATGAAGGGATAGAGGACGTGATGTCTAAATTGGCAGATAATGTAAAAATTGGTAGAGTAGTTAATGATCGCCTGCATGTAGAGCTTCTTCAGAGCGACCTAGACAGACTTCATGGAAGATCAGAAAAATGGCAGCTATGCTTTAATCCAGCAAAGTGTAAGATATTGCACCTGGGGAACATCAACCCCAAAATAACTTATACACTTGGCGGAATTGAACTAAAGTCGTAGTGGAGGAAAGGGACTTGGCTGTTATGATATGATTAGACTAACATTATAGACAGGTTGCAAGGAAGGCCCATGGTGTCCTATCGAACATATGGCCGCCGTAACTGAATGGTCAATTTCTCGGATGCATAAGTACACGTGCATTCAGTGACCGAGTTCAATCCCGTGACTGCTAAATAAGATGCTGTTTCTTGTATTCTGTCTATCTTCTGACCTTTTTGACCGTTTTGTCGTCCCGGATTATAAACAGAATATTTATTTATTTGCTAGTAAAGGTAAGGACGTCATATTCCCATTGTATAGGGCTATTGTTAGACCACACTTGGAATACTGTGTTCAGGTATGGAGACCGCACCTAAAGTAAGACATTATGCTTCTTGATGGGGTACAAAGATGGTTACTCGCCTGGTGAGATCGACTAAAGGGCTCCCATATTAGGAAAGACTTCGAATATGTGGGTTGCAGAGGAGACTTGATTGAGGTGTTTAAGGCGCTGAGTGGCAATAGTTAAACTAATGAGGACGATCTTTTCACCTTTATGAATGCTTCTAGAACTAGGGATCATAATTTCAAGTTACGGGGGGGAGTTTTTTAGACTGGATTGCAGAAAGTGTTTTTTTGTTTTTTAATTTTTACTTCTTATTATTATTATCATTTTATTTAATTATGTTTTTTTTTTGACTGGTGCAGCCTAAGCCATAGACTTCCTTGCACCATGTGGCAATTGCTAATCTAATACCAATACTAAACCTCTGGCTATTGTCAATGAAGGTTCGTATTATTGAAACCCAATAAAGAATTAAACTTACCAAGGACGAATCCGTATAATATTGACAACCATAGTATGCTTTTCGCCAGTGCACACGCTGTTAGTCCAACCACTGCAGTAAAACTGCCAGCCAATGCTACCTTTCGAGTACCGAAGTTGTGCGTCAACATTCCTCCAAGCAGCGCTATAAGAATAAAGAAAATTCACAGTATTCACAACAAATGGAAATACTCATTCAAAACATGAATCGCCATTTATTTAATTATTATTTAAACTCAGTCTTATTAATATTATTGTTTTTATATATTATGTCTGTCTGACTAGGACTCCACCCCGTGCTTGGTACTGGTACCAAGTGCACAGGATTGTTGTTGTTGTAGGGATTGAAGAGCATCAGCAATTCCGAGGTCGATTTTCTGTTTTCTTGACGGAAAACTGAGTTTCCGGGAGAAAAACTCATGCTAACCATGCCTGAAGCCAACTAACTCAGCTACGTTGTGAAAAAGGCCCATAAAAATTCCTCCCGTCATCGACCGGAGTGGAATTGGTTTTTTCCACCTGTTGTGTGGAAAAAACCCTTGGCTATTGGAGGACGGCGATCGTACTAACCATGCTACCCATGAAGGCGGTTGTTATTTCTAGCAATGTGACGGATAATTAGGTTGAAATATTTTTTATTTATTTTTATTTATTTATTGTAAAATACGGTCGCAGCCAGCTTTCCTGGCAACCCCGCTACTAATCAGAATACTGTACAGATATTTACAAACTTACATCACTAATTCCCTCTCCATTACAAGATATTGATGTTCTGCACTTCATGTTTCTTCAAAAGTATAAGACATTGAACAGCTGCAGCTCATATAAAACGAATTTGAAATCCCTGCTGAGGGAAGTAGTTGAGAAATTGCCGTTAATGCATGCAGTTGCAATGTAATGTCCAGTCTGAGAAAGAAAAATCTTTTTAATAAATGAAACATTACCCGAAAATTGAATTCCACACCATGGAAGTATTCTCCAAAGTAAATTGCAGTCAGGCCGGAAAGGTATTCTCATCAGCAAATTGTAGTAAGAAGGTGAACAATCTATCGCAAATGCATCAACTTCATAAGCGTTGAAATATATTTAGTTAGAGATTGACGTTTCCAATCGACTCGTCAGGTATACCGAATTAAAAGACCAATCACTGATGAAATGCACAACCTGAATTACCTATCCTCGTCCAGTACTCAGATTTGAAATACCACTTAAAGAAGCACCTGTCCTCGAATACTCCTCCGTGAAAGAGCACTCAGTGATGAAATGTGGACTAACCAGGGATATTTTTCTGGCCTATTTGTACTAGTCCTCTTAAATCATTAGTGATTATCTAGCAGCTGCCAAAGCTCGTGGCTGCAGTATCAGGTACCGCATCACACAGCTGTCGTCCACGGCACAAGGAACCGCCTTGCTGTAATCTAATGATCGAACATCATGTTGTAGAAACTGGTGACACCTTGGAATAATTACAATTTCAGTATGATTTAGTCGGAGGATTAACTCATGCAGCAAGGACTATTCAAGAAAATTTTATAGCTGTCACGGTATGGTTGAAATTGTTTTTAATATGATGTTGCTTGGTTCACGTTTCAAGGAAGAAATAGTCATCTACTACTGAAGAGGACGTTGGTTTTCACCTCCATAAAGAATACAATAGAAGATGTGAGGTTAACACGAGTGTCACCTGTGGTTAAATCACCTCTTCCGGTTTGTTTGCCGCAGCCGACTGAAACATTCTATAGGAATCAGTTTGAGTCACGAGAAACTTGGTTGTGCTGCATCCGTTTCACTCAAGAAAATTTAATATGCCATAGAGCTACTCAGCTAATTTTATCAGCATTATTCTGCTCCATTTGCAGCAGAACTCGTCGTCTTTTGAAAACTTGTACAGCAAAAGTTTGGAAAGCACCAAAGTCTGCCTTGTGTTCAGTAGAAGGGCTTCACATCCAGAAGTCGGTGTTTGCACGCTGGGTGCCCCACAATCAATTCCTCTTAGATCCTGGTATTCGGGGTACCTATAAAGAAGATGCACTCAGTCTTCTCTTTCTCCACAAATACACGATAAACGAGCTGAAATACCTAAATCATTTGATTTTCCAAAGACGGTCCCATGTTCTGTAAGCAGGAACGTTGAATATAGATTTAGTTGAAACCAACATGGCATACCCTTCCCAAACTGTTTGATGCTTGGAAGAAACATTTTGATTATTAAACCCTTAGTGCAGTTCTTCCATCTGTTTTGCCACCGATCAATAAGAAGAGCCCACAATTATTTCTTCTCCTCGTTACAACCATCGTCACAGCGAATTTCAATTGATATCCGCTCGTATGGCCGTCTACGCCGCAAAGAGAAACACATGATTTGAATACTAAGATCAGATCCAGCGGCAGCCGTCCTGTTATCACCTGCAAGGCCTCATTTGACACAATCCTACAAGCCATACTAAGTTGTGACAACATTGTCCATTGAATTAAAAATATTCTCCTAACATTTGCCTTTTGCATCTCACAAACTAGCCAGACATGTCGCAATTGGCAAGAAGATACAGTCATAAAATAGATATAGATTCAATGCCTTGCCTTTTATCACCCATACCTTCCTAGTTACACGGCCAATCATACCAACAAATTTACGAATCTTCTCAGCGATGTAGTTGATGTGTGAGACAAAACGTAACTATCTATCAATCTTAACTCCTAGATATTTGATCGTTTTCACACACTGCAGACTCACTCCATCTATCCGGCATTGTGGATTTCTCGTAATTGACAGGTATCCTTTTAACAACACATTTTTGCTCTTTTCTCTTAAAATCGCAAGTCTCTGCAATTTACACCAGGTACTCAGCTACGAAAAAATGAAATGTGATCGTTACTCTAATTGGAGCCTCAAGTCACCGTCCACCAGCAAAATTAAATCATCAGCATGGAAAATCGCGTATGATAACCGTTATCATACGCGATTGATATTTAAAGGTATGATTTTAGGTATGATTTTAAATATCATACGCATATGATATTTAAAATCATACCTACACTTTCTTCCCATGTTCGAGTACCATCACTTGCCTGAATTGAACGTGTGATATCTCACCCTGGGTGTTAAATTTTTGCTAGTAAATAATTTGTAAATTAAGCTCGAAGAGTCATTGTTCTCACATATTCCTACAAGTTCCATCCACCCATTAAATTTTTCTTTTGCAATCAGACGTCTGTATCTTATGCTCAGTCGTTTATACTCATTTCTGAAATGCATTTCGTCTTCTTCACAGCGACGTTTACTTCTTTGGTATATCTTCCAATTTATAGCTGTATTGGATTCTTTGCGTAGTGTAAGATGTAAAATCTTACAAATATAATATTTTGTGGAGGAGGGAGATTTATTTAAAGTAAAACTTATAATAAAGCAATTGGGGGAGCGAACCTTACAAGCCAAGGGATTAAATTAGACAACGTCCATACAAGGGGAGCGGTAAGTAGAAAGCTATTAGCAAGCTAGGTACACTCCGACTCTCAGCTCACACAGGCAAACCAAAACAATAGAAACAGTTTCAACTGCTATTAGTAGAAGGGTCAACTCTGGTAAACAATAGCGCGGTGGAACATGTGTTGTCCGGACATTTCTTTAATAGGTGACACCTCAAGAGGATAATAAGGTGGTAAAAACGGAACAAATGCTGGGAATTAGATTTAAGTCTGTCTGGCTGGCAGTGATGGCAAGTTTTTAGATCGTGGGAAATTAGTCTGCTAAAGTATAACTATAAGCGGCTGACTTCAAAGGTACTGACAGCCTGAGAAATTTTACAAATTTCTTAAAATAAGAAGTTAGATCGAGCAACAAGGAATCAGCGTGAGAAAGATAAAATTTAGCGAATAAGAAGAGAGAGAAAGTTGATAAAATGAGTAAGATTGGTTAAACAGAAAACTAGGGCTTTTATGACATATGTAGGCGGTACAGAAATTGAGATGAACAAAAAGTGAGTGAACAGGGGAAAACGGGGAGAGAAACCACAGTTGAGTTTATGTGGGTTTTATGAAAATGGGTTAGTGGGATTCCAAGTTGAGTTTTGTTGGTGATAGGGAAAATGAAATAGTCAGCGGACACAGCAGTCGAGATTTTCGTCGAGATAAGTAAAATGAGTTAGTAACATGGACAGTTGAGGGTTCTGTTGTAGTAGGAAATATATGTCAGTTAACAGTGGAGTGTTTGGTCGTGGTGGGAAAAAAGAAGGGTAGCGCCCTGAGAAGTTTTCTTCTTGAAAGAGTTCTTAATAGGTGGAGCGGTAAAACGAGGGTAGCACCCTATGAGTTTTTCCCTGTGATAAGTTTTAATAAAGTGGAGAGGAGAAGGAGTTAGTGTGAGATGCCCTATGAGTTTTCCTTCTGATAGGTTTAAGAAGGCGGACAGAAAGGGAGCGAAATCCGCAGAATTAGTAGCTCGAGAGAAAGGAGCGAAAATGCGAAATTAGTAGCTCTAGGAGAAGGAAGGAAGCAACGAATGGAAAAGATAGAAGTAGCTCGATTAAGGTGGAGAAAGAACGCCAGTCCCATGCAGTAAAGAGTTCCTAAAAACTACCTGTAGCAAATTTAGGTGTAGCTGATGAAGGAGATCCTCAGTGAGCCAAAAATGAAAGTTTGAAACCGCCCCGGAAAGCGAAAGAAAGAAAAAAAGATAATAGTAAGTACTCTAAGTTAACAAAGACTGTTAGTAAAACAGTGCAGTGATTAATTAATGAAAAACAGAGATAGTACTAGACGTAAATGGATAAATAAATTATCTCTTAAGTAAATTATATATATACTAACAGAGTTAATTAATTCAAAAAAGTTATTGTAAAATGCAAAAGAAACGGAATATAAGTAATAGATTAAATTGTTGTTCAAATGATTATAATATGTTAGAAGGATAATAAAGTTTATAGTGAGAATCTTTGAATGTTTTAAGGATAGGTAATTGAATATAGTGTTTGTATTAATGAAGAATTGTTGGTCCAACTGAAAGACTAAAACAAATAGAGACTTTAGGAAAGTTACGTCTTCTGTCTTCAGTGTATTGTAACAGAATGGCGAGAACACAGATTATAATGATGAAAATAGCATATAGATTGTTAATATAAGAATAATATATGCAAGGTATCCTTGACTTAACCTTGTATGCATATTACATGTTTTATTCAATTGTATATTTTGTTGTATATATATATATATATATATATGTAAATAAACTTTGTTGTTTATTAATTTCTGAGTTTGTTATTCCTGAACACTCAGCCTTTCCGAAGGGAATTATAATTAATTGAGAAGTTCAAACGAATCTGGAATTCTCCTTGGAAGTAAAGTCTGATGCGTAAGTGGGGGAAATAAGAATAAAGTGGACAAACACATAATAGGGAAAAAAACAAAAATAAAAATAAGAAACAAGGAATAAATAAATAACACTAAATATATAAATCATCATCTATCATTGTTTTCCACCCCCCACAGTAGCGTTGTTAACTGGAGTCCACCACTTAACAGGCATACGTTTAGTTTGGCAACCCCTCATTGCAACTTTAAAGGCATTGTACACTGGTGTGCAAAACTTATGGACCAGTCAGGTTTTCACCTGTAGCTTCTCATAGGAGTGGCCTGGATATGAGAAAAGTATACCAAAGGAACCTCGTACGAGGTACAGAAATGATGAAGGAAACAAAACCGACACAACAACGGTACAGATGGACTTTATTCAAAAATGGCAACATAACACTGGCTGCCATGATACAGATTCATCACTGCCAAAGATGGAACAAAGGGAAGAGGTGGTCCTCAGTAGGAGATATGGCAACCCCTAATGTCGATGCAGGCTTTCCACCGCCTGTCCATACTTAGACGATATTGCTGATTGGTTCTTGGGTTAACAGCGTCCATTCCTCTGTCAGCGTCATCTTCAGCTGGCGAACATTTCCTAGTGGGTGTGGACGTGCTGCTAGGCGTCTCCCCAGAGCGTCCCATATGTGTTCGAAGGGATTTAGATCGGTCGGTGAAACGGGCAGGCCAATCCATACGACCAATGTCCTCACTTTCCAAAAGCAAGCTACATTGCGATGGGGTGTGACGCTTTCATCCATTAACACGAACTCGGGACCAATGGCACCTCGGAACAGATGCACACGGGGCAGGATTACCTCAGTACAGTAGCGTGCACCAGTTACAGTACCGCCTTTCAGTATCTGGAGTTGTGTACGTCCATTCAAGATAAGGCCCCCCCCAGACGAGAACACCTCGACTGCCATATCGATCCCTTTCAGTGATGTTTGCGGTGTGATACCGTGTGCAGACCTTTTGCCAGATTAGCTGACGTCCAGAATCGCTGCTGAGACTGAATCTACTCTCATCAGAAAAGAATACCTTACCCCAATGCGCTGCTGTCTAGTCTTTGTGTTCGAGTTACCACTGTAAACAGTGTTTCCGATGGGCAGGTGTTAAAGGGACACAGCCTACTGGCTGTCAGGCAAACAGTCCACTTTTGTGGAGTCGCCTGGTCACAGTAAACCGCGATATCCTGCGTCTTGTGCTCCTGTGCAGTTGGTTTGCAATGGATCCCGCTGTCTGATGTCGGTCCCTCCTGGCCTGTAGGAATATATAACTGTCATCATTGGAGGTTGTTTTTCATGGATAAATCACGTTGGCATTCGAGGTAAGCGGACGTGCTTAGACAGGGCTCCTCAGTTAAGTGGTTTACTTTTGGATAGTGCTTTTAAATATTTGATTTATTTAGATATTGTTGGATTATTTTGTTATCGGTTTTCCTGTAACTGTTTGATTTTAATAATATTATAGTTATAATTTTTTAAAGTTACTTTCATTGATATTTATTTAATTTTATAATAGTAGTTACAAGATCTGCCTTAAACACGTCAGAGGGTATCGTGACTCACACGGAAATAGCAGATGGCGATTTACGGGTGAGTCATGATTTAATCCGTTGTGGAACCTGTGTAATGTTTTCCAAGGTCAACCTGGTGACTAATCCTACCTCAACTGGGGATTCTTTTCTTTGTGATCGATGTAAGGAGTGCACCGATCTTAAATTACAATTTGGTGCACTGATGGAACAATTTGAGTCCCTGAAAAAACGAGTGCTTGCCCTCGAAAATAATGCATCTGGGAGCTCGTCAGGGACTCAAAACTCCAGCAATCTACCAAGTGATGCACACCCGATTCGAACCTCAAAACAGAAAAACCAAGTGCAAACTACTCTGGTTAAAAAGGACATTGTTTTGTTAGGAGACTCCATTGTCAGGGAAACGGGGAATATTTTTTGTAATAAAGATAGGTGGAGCAGAACCAGGGTATGTCTGCCGGGAGCAACTATTGATGATGTCACCAACAGACTGTCAGATTTTAAAGGGGGTAAAGAAAATATTATTATTCATGTTGGGACAAACGATATTAAACGTACACGATCTCACGATTTGTTGGAAAAATACAGTACCATGCTGAGGAAATGTCGCGAGCTAGGCCATAATGTTTATGTGTCTGCAATTCTGCCCAGACACGATAGGAGGGATTATATGTTAAGAGCCTTGTGGATTAACTCAAGACTTGAAGGAATCTGCAAGGCTTTAGGGGGTAAATTTCTATCCGCATGGCCCACACTTGTAGGTAGAAGGAATTTGTTTTGTAGAGACCGGATACACTTAAACAAAGGTGGTGCAAAGGTTTTTGCCAGTATTATTGAAGATACCTTAAAGGTTCAGGGAAACTGCTAGTTAGGGGGGAGGATGTGGGTAATACTGACACGCGTTTATCTGATAATATTGGTCAATGTAACTCTTGCACATACCTTAAGAGTTCTTATCTGTTACCCCAACTGGACGTATTATCTAGATGGTCTGGGGGCAAAGACGTTTCACGTGATCGGGTAGCTAATATCAGGGAAGAGAGCCTAAAAAACTTCAAGGGTTGTGTTAGGGTTGTTAAATATACAAGAACAGTAAATCTTAATTGTTTATACAGTAACGTTAGAAGTGTCGTCAATAAAATGAGCAAATTCGAACTGCTGGTTAAAACAAGTAACGCGGACATAACAGGGCTTACAGAGACGTGGTGCCACCCGGAAATTGGGGATGATGAGTTTCAGTACGGCTTGTATAATGTATTTAGGAAGGACAGAGTAGATAGAAGGGGTGGTGGGGTAATGCTTCTTATCAGAAGCAGCCTGAGTGCGACGATAACTTTCCCGGATTCAGACATTTCACGTGCTAGTATAGAGTCTGTATGGTGTGAGATAGTTGGAAACAAAGGTATAATGCGAGTAGGAGTAATCTACAGACCAGGTGATTGTGAAGACTATGACAAAAGCCTCTACATGCAAATGGAATGGGCAAGTAAGCGTCAATGCCTTATTATGGGTGATTTCAATTTGCCTCTAATTGATTGGAGTAAATGGGAAGGAAACTCGACATGGGGAACAAAATTTTTAAATCAACTAGATGACTGTTATTTGTATCAACATGTCAGGGAAAGTACTAGAGAAAAGAATATCCTAGACCTCATCATCACACATGAATCAGATGACATAACAGGGCTGACAGTAGAGGAACCAGTAGCAGGAAGTGATCACGGAGTTGTACGGTGGATGATGACGAGAGAGGTACAAGTAGTTAAAGGCAAAGGAATGGGTTTTAATTTCAGAAAAGGAAATTACGATGCCTTAAGGTACTACATGGCCTCTATTAACTGGGTAGATATCGCGCAGAGAATGAATAGAATTGAACTGTGGTACGCTTTTAAAACATTAATCACAGATGCCTTGAATGCGTATATACCATTAAAAAAATACTCCACGAGAAGGGTTCCAAGTTGGATGAATAGTGAAGTTGCCACATTACTTGAGCAGAAAAAGGTGGCATGGAAAACTTACAGAGCAATAAAAAGTACTGAAGCCTATAACAGCTACAAGGTGATGTGTAATAGAGCCACAGAAAAGGTTCCACAAGCAAAGGCAGTTTATGAGAAATCACTAGCAAACAGAGCAAAGTGGGGGGATAAAGACTTCTTCACATATATAAATGCCAAGAAGAGCAGGACAAACCAGATCGGACCTTTACGTAAGGGAAAGGGGATAGTAATAAATACACCAGCTGCCGTTGCAGATGAACTCAACAGTTATTTTGCATCGATATTTACAAATGAAAAGCATTTTGTGGCAATGGGAAATTGTGGGAGAGAAGTTAAAAAATATGTAATTAATGATATTGAAATTTCGCAAGATTATTTAATGAAAAAACTTTCGAGCCTACAGACCAGTAAGGCTCCTGGAGTTGATGGAATATACCCTATAATCTTAAGAGAGGCGGCAAGCGAGTGCATTGAACCATTGAGGCTAATTATGCGAGCATCACTAGACTCTGGGGAGATTCCCTTGGATTGGAAAAGTGCAAATGTATCTCCCATACATAAGTGTGGCTCTAAAAGTGAAGTGGGAAATTATCGACCTGTCAGTCTGACTTCAGTAGTAGGGACAATCATGGAGGCAATGATCAAGGGTGGAATTCAGGATCATTTGGATCGAATTGAAATTCTCAAGGATACTCAGCATGGTTTTGTAAAGGGAAAATCATGTTTAACAAATCTGGTTCGCTATTTCGAAAGGGTCACTCTCGAGCTGGATTTAGGGAATAATTTCGACATTGTTTATTTAGATTTCAGCAAAGCTTTGACTCAGTCCCACATGAGCGGTTGCTTTATAAGCTGGAACAGGTTGGAATCACTGGGAAAATCCTTAGATGGATAGAAGGATAGCTTCAGGGCAGGAGGCAGAGGGTTGTGATAAATGGCTATTCCTCAGATTGGGTTTGATGTAAGAAGTGGGGTTCCCCAAGGATCAGTATTAGGGCCACTGTTGTTTTTAATTTTCATAAACGACATTGATGAAGGGATAGAGGGCGTGATGTCTAAATTTGCAGATGATGTTAAAATTGGTAGAGTAGTTAATGATCACTGTCAAGCTGAGCTTCTTCAGAGAGACCTAGATAGACTTCAAGAATTGTGCAGAAAAATGGCAGCTGTGCTTTAATCCAACAAAGTGTAAGGTATTACACCTGGGAAACAGGAATCCCAAAAAACCTTATTCACTTGGTGGAGTTCAACTAAACCCAGTACTGGAGGAAAGGGACTTGGGTGCTACGATACGGTCAGACATGAAATTCTCTGAGCATTGTAAACAGGTTGCAAGGAAGGCCCATGGTGTCCTATCGATGATCTATCGAACTTTTGCAAGTAGAGATAGGGACGTGATAATCCCATTATATAAGGCTTATGTTAGACCACACTTGGAATACTGTGTTCAAGTATGGAGACCGCACCTAAAGAAAGACATCGAGCTTCTTGAAAGGGTGCAAAGAAGGGTAACTCGCCTGGTGAGATCGGCAAAAGGGCGTCCTTCTGAAGAAAGACTTCGAATATGTGGGTTGCAGAGTTTGGAAACTAGACACCTTATAGGAGATTTGATTGATGTGTTTCAGGCTCTGAGAAGCATCAGTAAAATGAATGAGGACAAAATTTTCAAGATTATAAATGATGCTAGAACTAGGGGACATAAATTCAAGTTACGGGGGAAAATGTTTAGATTGGACGGCAGGAAGTTTTATTTTAGCCAGCGAGTTATAAATTACTGGAATAAGTTGCCTTCATGGGTGGTAGAGGCCGACAGTTTGGGGAAATTCAAAGGTCATCTGGATAGTACTTTCGGGTAAGGGAAGCGCATAGGATGATAGGATTAATTTCCTTTTTATTTATTTTTTATTTTATTATTTTTTTTATTTATTAATTATTATTATTTAGTTATTTATTTATTTCTTGTTTTTATCATTGTTTTGTTCGGATTTTTTTTTTTTTTTGGCTGGTGAAGCATAAGCCATAGGCTTTCTTGCACCATACGGCCGTTACTAATACTAATACTAATACTAACACCACTGGTCCTTCGAACAGCGGCACCTATCGTTCTGAAGACCGACCACGCACGTGAGACGATGCTATGGGCAATACCGAACTCTGCAGCCACACTGCTCGCACGTCGACGTTCCTCGAGCTTCCCAATCATTCGACTCAGGGTAATGTCATCCAGATGTTGTCTACTGGCCATTTCGTTGTCTGTAGCACTGTATGAAACCAATGGAAAGTCTGTAACAATCGTGCTCACCATTAGGTAATTTTCACATAACTGCTGAACCGCTGCTTTGACCTGTTCATTGAGCCCTCTCATCACGATTCAAATTTTTGCATGTGCACTGGCTTTCTACTGAACGGCCACAGTTTTGCAAATCACTACAGGCTGTTTCATTTGATTTTGTGGTTGTAACCTTTAGAAATAGTGTTGGTCCTTAAGTTTGGCACACCAGTGTATAGTCTGCGCGGGAAGCACAGTGGTATCGTCACCGTCCTCCCCACTCCGGGTGGAAAAGGCCTGGGTTCGAATCCCGTCGATGACGCGAGGAACTTTAATGGGCTTTTTTCACTCCGTGGCTGAGTTAGTCGGTCTCAGGCGTAGATAGCAAGGTTTTTCTCCCCAGTAACTGTGGTTTTTTCGTCCAGCAAAACAGGCAAATCGGCCATAGAACATACGCAATTTACAGACAGAAATACGGGTTAATGTATTTAATTACGGGCAAACCTAAAATAATAATTAATAATTACACCAGTGTATAACCATCCTTGCATCAGCTGAGCTGCTGCAGAGTCACCCAAATCGATTAACGCATGTATAGACACTGCGGCCTTTTGTTTGTGTAATTCTTCATTAAAACAGATTCTAGTTAGCAGTATGTACAGAGAATCTTTGCAATTGACCTTGCATATATCCATTTTGACGAGTGTCATTTTCCGTTATCTCCGACATGATAACTCTATGATCACTGGAGACCCAGTCACGCTCAACGATACAGCTCGTTATGTGTTTGCACCCTCTTATTGTTGAAAGTGTGATATCAATATGCGATTCTCCATAACTGTCCAAAATGTGCTATTCTCAGATCTCTGATTATGGATTACGAGATTATTTCTGATTGTTTCCTTCAATAAACGTCCTTTGTTATCAGTAGACCTGTATACCACGAAGTATTTTTGGAGTTGGAGTCCAAGCACAAAATTACTGTTTGTCGTTTCAGTTATTCAAAAGGTATCACATGTAACCTAAGTGTAATTCAATTTCTGCACAATGCTGGAAGTATATCGAGGCTAAGTAAAATTTTACGTTCTCACTTTCAACGCAGACACATACAGCATGAGAATTACAAAACAAATGCAGTCTTGTCACCTCTATGATTGAAGATAAGAATCGCGGCCCACAGATTATGCTCGTTGCACGACACAATTTTTGTAGACAGAGAGCACCTCATTACTTTTCCATCACTTTCCTAAGGTTCTTGAATGCACGCCAGATCAACCTGTTAAAGATTGCATGCTATTCTCAGCTCAGCCGCTCCAGCTTTTTACCGTTGTGCATTCAGCTGGATTATTTTTATATTACTTTTACCATTAATCTGTTCGTTACGATTGCCGAATGTATCGTTTCCATATTTACAATAATTCTGACATGAACTTCTTTGGCTACCGTTTTGTTCCATTCTGAATATCAGATACGTCAGTTCGTTCTTTCAATTATTAATTTCCGTGCTCTTTCAAATTCTGGACATCTCCTGTCCCTAACAGAATGATCTGCTTTATTTCCTCGATTTAAACAGTTCACATACATAACTTGCTTATGAATATCCGGGCAAGTGCGATATGTATGTCCACTCTTTGCACAGTGGTTGCAAGCAGGCTCTTGCCGCCTGAAAGATTTTGTAGTGTGGCCAAATGGCTGGCAGTTGTAGCCTCTGGTGACCAAACGAAATGAATTTAGCCGATACGACATCATTCCTATATAGACTCTTCCCTGATTTATCAAATATTTATATATGCGACTGGACACTTCAACTATCCAGTTTATACTAATTCTTGTTTTGTTTATACTGTACTTCCAAAATATATCATTAAAAAACTCCTCTTTGTTTATTTCATCATCAACATCATAGATAATTATTTTTGGACTCGGTTTTTTAGGCTTCGAAAATGAAACACCCAAATTTCGAATCAGTTCATTTTTCTTTATCTGATCGATATCCTTTACAGTCTCTAACTCCAGTATAATACGTCTTCCCATTATTTCTCTTACCCTTATAGTTTTCAGTATTCCTGACATTGCGCTGCCAACAGCCAGTTGAAAATCCTTACTGATTTTTAGCCTCGAATCTTCTTTTGCTTTAATCACAAGCGCCTGATTAAAACAAAAGAATATATAAATATATATTCTTTTATATAAATATCTAAAAGAATATATGCTTCCCTTCTTCTTGCACCACATCGCTGTACAGACTTTTACCTACCTGAAAATTCTCACTCCCCATTGCTTTATGAAATGTTATTTTTTGAAAAGTCTACTGTCTTTGCTACAAGACACCCTCTCCATCAAAAATTTCATTTTGGACACCCAGCCCTATGGATGCATTGTCTAATATACCCCGTCTCAACAGAATTTCTGCTATCACAGTTCTGTTTACGCCATTGTCTTCACTTAAGAGCAATTCTTGCAGATTAATTTTAAGCAAACGAGTGAATTTCTTGACTGGACATAAGCATACTTGACCAGTTTTCTCTGGCGAAGTTTCTTTCTTTCCTTTACACTCCAATCTCTGTCTAGTCTCTTCAGACTCATTTTCTTCACGTTCAAAGCCTGGGCTGAAATTTTTGTTTTGATCCTCAATTTGAGGAGACATCTGGATCGGGGGTACAAGACTCTTCACACCGCTTACTTCCTCTAAATTAATACTGCAGATTAAATGTCGTTCATCATCTATTAAAAAAAGATATAACGCGATATTTTGTTTCACACTTTCAAGTGACCCAGCCTCATGTGTATGATACATCCTTTTTCTAGTCATGCTTCTTGTGTTCCTCTTTATCCCATGTAACTTATTTTTACTCATATCAGGAGTTCCCACCAAACTGTCCTGCTCCACGTTCTCTAGTTTATTTCTCTTCTTAGTAGTCAATCCCTGAGAATCTACGCTATCATAGTTGGTTTTATCTTAAGTCGATGGACTGTCGTCCAGGACAGCCCCCAGAGACTACTTCCGCCCAATCTTTATCTATTACTTGTATTTCAATGTCAGTACTGAGCGCCGATTTGTTCCCTGATTGAAGGCCAACTTTTTCCACTGAACCGTTATCACCGCAATCTTCCTTCCGTTTAAATTCCGATTTTATCTTTGCTTTTTCCTTTTTAAATCTCTTTTCCTAACCCCTTCTGTCTTGCTCTCGCCGGTATCAGGAGTTCCCACTGAAGTGTCCTGTCCCACATACACCAAATGTTTCCCTGTTTTTGAAGTAAATTCCTGGAAATCAGCATATTCTCTATCTTGAGTAGACAATGGGCTGTCCTAGAAAGCAATCCCAGAGGCTATCTTCACCCGATCTTGATACACTTGCATTTCATTATCAGCATTTGGTTCCGATTTTTTTCCTGATTGATCACTTATTTTTTCCACTGGACATGTATCCTTGAAGTCTTCCTTCCATTTGTACTCCAATTTTCTCTTTGCTTTTTCCTTTTTTAACCCCTTTTTCTTGATTCCTTCCTCACTTCTATCTGCATGCTTGCTATTTACCTGGTGTTCTCCATCTTTTTGGCAAGCAGTAACTATGGTCAATTGCCCTAACACTGTCTCCATTTTACCGTGATTTGTGTCAACTCCACTATAGATTAATATATCTAGATTTAATGCAAGTGATGCCAAATTACCGACATCCGGAGTTCCCCATGAAAATTCCAGCTGGCATTAAATAACTTTCCTCCTTATCTCAACTCTGTATTACCAGGAAGCAGCTAAAATGACAGAAGGAGAAATTAGACAATTTGTAATATTTCCTTATTTCACAAGCAGTGATCATAATCATTATTCCGGTTCACATATATTACTTAATTTGTTTATTTCTCCTAGTTCACAAGTGTTGCACGTTTAATCAGGTGGCGCTAGTATCTTCTTCCCGAAGCTATTCAAATTGGTAGGTAATTGTTGTCATTACTTCAAATCAGGTAATGTATTAATCCCATTTGGTTTTATGTATAATCCGCATGTACCTCGCTACTTCATGGAATAAATTTCCAGTTGTAAGAAGCTCCTTAATTCAAATAATTACCGAATGAATCTTCAACGGCGTTTTCCTATGTTATAGCATAGGAAGCCATTTAAATGGCTTTAGATTATTCTTACCGGCTAGTAACAATTTTCACTCTTATTCATTGTATACACTGGTGTTCATGGTGTTCAAAGTGCATCATCTAGGAATTTCACATTTCTAACCCTTTTTTCGCGATGGTACGTTACATTAATGAATAGCATCACAAATAGAAATATAAACAAAATGTATTTATTAATAGTTAAGGCAAAGCTAAGCAATATTTGACAGGTGCTCTCAAAATATTCCAAAATGAGCATTTGCAACCTTTATACATCTGTTTTGGTAAACACTACAATTATGGCTGAAATGTTATCAGAAGCCCACAATTTGGGATGGGTTAGGGTAACTAAGAATAGGAATAGATGCATGTATAACAATGCTAGAATTATAGTAAATAAATTTGAAGAATTTGAAGTGTTGGTCAAAACATCAAAGCCGGATGTTGTTGGGATATCAGATACGTGGTGTCACACAGATATTAGGAATGCAGAATTGGAATTTGGGGAGTATAATGTGTTCAGAAAGGGAGGAGGTGTTATGCTGTTAATTAAGAAAAACATAAAATCAAATAAAGTGCATCCAGTTGATATAGATGAACAGTGCACCGTTGAGTCAGTTTGGTGTGACATAAGCACTGCGACAGCAAAAATAAGTGTAGGAGTGTGTTATGTGTTATAGGCCTAATGACTCGAATGAGTAAAATGAACAATTGTACAGAGAAATAGAATGGTCTAGTAAATCAGAATGTCTTATAGGTAAGGATTTTAACTTCCCAGATATTGACTGGAACTTCTGGGTTGGTCTCTCGCACACTAGTAAGACTTTTGGGGATTTATTGGATGATTGTTTTCTGCAGCAGCATGGTCGAGAGGCAACCAGAGAGGGTAATACACTTGTTCTGATTATCAGCAGTGATCATTCGTGTATTAAGAATTTGCAGATAAAGGAAACACTGGGTGGCAGTGATCACAGTGTACTGATGTGGGATTTACTTAAATATATAATTACCGTCAGGGGTAAAGGAAAGGGTTTTTGCTTCCGTAAATGTGACTACAGTGGTCTCAGACAGTTTTTAAATTCTATTCAGTGGGACCAACTGATGATGTTATCAACAGTAAATTCTACGTGGGAAGCATTCAAGGAATTAATCGTGGGTGCTACTAAACGTTTCATACCTATACCTATACCTATTAAGAAATATTGTTCAAGATTTAGGCCTAAATGGTTGTCAAATGAGCTAATGAGACTCGTGACAGAGAAGAAAAGTGCATAGAATGCATATAAATTATCAGGCGACACAGAAGCCTATGGCAGATATAAGCTAGTCTGTAATCAAGTGACAAAGAGGTTAGGGAGGCGAAGGCAGATAACGAGAAATCTTTGGCAAAGGATGCTAAGAAAAACAACAAGGATTTCTTTACTTATATAAACTTTAAAAGAAAGAGGATGAATCTGATTGGTCCGCTTGAAATCGATGGTTCGACTGTTGATGATCCAGCTCAGAAAGCAAACACTCGGAATTAGTATTTTGCATCTACATTCACACATGAGGAGTCATTAAGGTTTGAAAATACCAGAAGGTTATCAGATTGTAGCAGGGTGCTCAATTATTTTGTTATAACAGAGAAAATTGGAGGAGAAGTTGTTGAAGTTGAACATAAGAAAGGCACCTGGAGTGGATGGGATCTATCCAGTTATATTAAAGAAGGCGGCAAAGGAAGTAAGCAAACCCTTAGCCATAATTATGAGAGCATCCCTGGACTCAGGGGAGGTCCCCACTGACTCGAGATGTGCAAATGTGTCCCCAATTCACAAAGTGGGATCGAAGGATGACATGAGTAACTATAGACCAGTTAGTTTAACTTCTGTTCCGGATAAAATAATGGAGTCACTGGTTAAAGATGCATTCCAGGATTATCTAGATAAGACTGCAGCAATAATTCAGACACAGCATGGGGTTTGTTAAGGGAAAGTCTCGTCTGACTAATTTAATTGGATATTATGATGTGGTTACAAAGGCACTGGATGCAAAAAAAAAAATTGATATCATATACTTGGATTTCAGGAAAGCTTTTGACACTGTTGCACATGGAACACTACTGTACAAATTGGAGCAGAATGGTATTAAGGGTAAGTTGCTACAATGGATAAAAGGGATGGTTGAATGGGAGAAGACAGAGGGTGGTAATCAATGGGTGCTGCTCTTCGTGGACAAATGTTTTTAGTGGAGTCCCTCAGGGTTCGGTGTTGCGTCCATAGTTGTTTTGTATATTTATCAATGATATTGATGAAAATATATCAGGCTTAGTGTCGAAATTTGCAGATGATACAAAGGTTGGCAGGGTTGTTAATGACAGTAATGGCAGTGTGCTATTGCAACAGAATATAGAAAATTTGGGCGTGTGGGCTGAGAAGTGGCAACTGAAGTATAACATTGACAAATGCAAAGTACTGCGTATGGGTAGAAGTAACCCCAGAGAAACGTATCAACTGCGTGTTACTACACTTAAAGTGGTAGAAAATTAAAAAAAAAAAAACTAAGAGTAATTGTGCAGTCAGATAAGAAGTTTTCTGAGCAATGCCGACAGTCTGGCAGGGCCGGTCATGGGGTTTGGTCAATGATATACAGGAATTTTGCTAGCAGGGATAAGGAGGTGATTGTTCCTCTATATAATGCAATGGTCAGGCCCCGCCTTGAGTACTGTGTTCAGGTCTGGTGGCCTCATTTTAGGAAGGATGTAGATTTGCTTGAGCGTGTACAGAGAAGGGCAACAAGATTGGTGATGGGAACGAAGGGATCCTCTTACCAAGAGAAGCTTAAGTTCTGCAAATTGCAGTGGCTGGAGACTAGGCACCTGCGAGGTGATTTGATTGAGATGTATAAGGCCTTGAATGGGTTTCTTGCCATATAATGTAATTATATGGCAAGAAATATTGCCATATAATTACATTATTCGGACGACAATTAAAATTTTAAGGGATTATGCACTTTCTTCGAACAGCAGTGTAGTTACCCAATATAATACAAACATTATCTCTTCAAGCAGAATTTTTATTCCTCTCTCCGATATAACTAGTCATATTCTCTATCTAAGCCTTTAAAAATAACTAATTTAACGTTTAAAACTTAACACAAAATTACCTATCTATCATAGTTAACTACAGTAACGCCCTTCAGTTATGTTCAGATACCATTCTTTTGATTAGGCTAAACAATGTAATTATACTGAGTGAAAGTAGATTTTTCTGTACTTATTTTACCACATTCAAAATAAGCTAAATCTCACTACCTAAATGTCCATCTGCTTTGCTTTAATAGACTCAGTTTTAAAGAATGCTGTCGACATCTGGAGCAGAGTTAATGCACCACAGTTAAGCATCTATATAATTTCCTACAAGAACATTGAAGTTACTTATCGGTTAACTTAATAAATATAAGGAAAACGAGGTCCATTCATCAGAAAGCGGTAACACATAATATTCTTATTCGTTTTTATCGATTTTAATGATGCTAATGTCTTTTTTCACTGGCAAGTAGTGGTTGGTGATTTATTGTATTCTTGTGTGTCAGCTCTTGAACTATTCGTACCGGATAGGTTGCATCATCGATTCTCCATCGGGTGTAAAAATATATTTAAGTAATTTACTAAATTCATCATATCTAATTTGGATAATAGAGACTGTTGATATTGAAGCATTTTACAAGAAATCAACGAGGGAAACTTCTTGTTTATTTTTAACTGAATATCAGTTAACAAATTCGGAATGATACTAATTCAGAGACTCAGGTTCTTTTAAAGTTTAAACTTATGTATCCCCGTCTTAAAAACAAATTAAATTTAATACTTAAAAAATACAGTTAATATAATCATTACCATATCATACTCTCTTAAATCGCAAATAACCCCTGTATTAGTTCATCCCATGTCATGGAATAAATATGGTTTAGGGAAACTTTCTGTAATATCGTTGAATTATTTTAAGAAAAATTTTAACTTTCCAACCTAAGAATTTTAGTAAGAATACATATTATCCAAAATAAACCAACAGAATGAGAATTTTTTTATCTTTCCTTTTCTGTTTTTGAGTATGTAAAATGGAATCAAGGTAATTATATCTTTATTTTGTTCCAAAATGGCACATACATAAACGCTGAGATTACAAGATTATATTTAAAAACATTCGTAATTCTAAATTTCTTAAATAATTTCAGCGATCATTAATATCAGTTCTACAAACACACAGTGCAGGAGAGCATTGAAAGATCGTAATTCACTGTTGGGAAAAGAGAACTACTTACACGCTGTCTGGAACATCACCATATAAAGACTGAATGGCCATACTGATTTTTCTCGGGATGCATCGAAAACTCTCATGGTGGCTACAAACAGAACTGCTCCCGTTCTTACTAATCCAAAAGTAAAGAACATAATAAGGAAGCACCCCACAACTATCAAACACTTAGAAATCTTTGTCACTCCCATTTTCGAGCTCATCACAGCAAATACAACGCCGGAAATTCCAAAATGATAGCACTCTAAACTACCTCTTACGAAAGACGAAAAAGATTCGCGTGCATGAATAATATAAACAATACGTAATCATAAATAGTGACCTTGCGTTTTCGTCTTATCATTATTCATCTTTATAATATATATTATGATACATAGTGACCCTGCAATTTCGTGTATGTGCCACATAGTGGTAACTCGTTGATTCTATAGAGATCATGTTACTTAGTCGATTGGAAACTGTTCAAATATTAAAAAGTTGCTTTTTTGTAACTTATGACTGTCGTGTTAGGCCAATTATGAACACTTTCAGTGAACATAGTAAAAATGCATTATTAGCTACAAAAATATTTAAAACTTATCGGAATTAAATCTGGTGACAATTGGTTATCTTTAATTCTAAATGTTTTTTTTTTTTTTTTTTCCACAACCAAAAATCTGACAATAATAGATCAGAATGTTTTATTGGTTGATTTTGATGAGAATTTGCAATTTTTATTCAAGGAAACTTGAAACACTTCTGGTAGTCCTACTGATAAAAGAATATAGTTATACAGGGTGATTCACTACCAGTGCGACAAACTTGCAGGAGGTGTAGGGGGAACAAAGACGAATCGGAATCACATAGCATTGCAGGGTCCGAAATGCCTTCGCCATGCGGTAGAGGACGTTGAACGGGAGGTCGCGTGTACAGCGATCCCGCTGGAAGTCAGCATTTGCGAACCGTTTCTGTTGAAGAAACTAAGTAGCAAAGTCCACCGGACTGGATAATCCGCAGGCTCCAATGATTGGACGCGTTGCAGATGGTATGAACTCATTTGGTTTGTTGACAGTATCCTCCATACAGTGGATTGGGAAATACCCAATTGTTGGCTTATCGCTCGAGTACTGGTACTCGGATTGTCCTGGTCGTTCGCTCTCGATTCATGGTACCTCTCGTGAAACAACCAGTCTCACGTAACCTTCTGTGCACACGTGCGAAAATCGTATGATGAGCAGCACGCCTGTGCGGGAACGTTCCTGGTACAAGCGCAGAGTGGCGCGTCCGTTACAGTCCGCAGCTCCATACGCGAGGTGCATGTCGGCCAGTTCAACCTTTGAATACTCGTCCATCCTACTGCCTAGGGAACCGATTCGCAAATGCTGACTTCCAGCGGGATCGCTGTTCACGCTACCTCCTGTTCAACGTCCTCTACCGCATGACGAAGGCATTTCGGACCCTGCAATGGCTGTGCTGGTTCCTTCAATATTGCGTTTAGGAGCTAGTTGACTGATTCCTCCCACATTGTTGTTAGAGTGCCTTGTGGAGTTCGACTCGTCGTGAGGACCTATCCCCTGGGGAGTTTGTACGTAGTTACTTTGTATAAAACCCCCCAGGGATCCGCGTTTCTAGCTGTGGAGACAAGCAACTCCAAGGATTTTCTTTTACTCTTTTGGATTTTGTCTGTGTATAGATTTCTTACCTCCCTATAGCGTTGTCTTAAGGCCTCCACCTCAGCCTGCGGGCTCTTTGGAATTGTTTCCTTTGCAACCTCCTTCCTAAGGGTCTGCAGCTCCCGGGTCCACCAAGGGACCATTCCTGGGGAGGGTCTCTCCTTCTTTATGGTTGCACTACTGGACTCTGTGATTATGTTAGTCACTGTTCTTTGCAGGATGTCTCGATCAGTTTCCTTCTCTATTTGCTGTTGTCTAGCTTTGATAGCTGTGGCTACGTGATCCGCAAACTGATTTCAGTCCGCTTTGTTGATTGCAAATCTGTTGGTGAGATATCTGGTGATTGGGGTTCTGGTTAGCGTTCTTGAGATTCTGTACGTGATCACCCGGTGATCGGATGTTGTCCAGGAATTTTCGACTGTCCATCTGTGGATGTGCGCGGCCATATTGGCTGTGGCTATTGTAATGTCTATGTCTGCTTCCCAAAGCAGGTTGCAGAAGGTGGGCAGATGGTGTGGCTGGTTAAGGATCACGAACGTCGAGGTGGCTAGGAAGTCTTCAAGTAGCTGACCATTGTGCGTTGCTCTTCTGCTCTCCGTTTTGCTGTGCCATGCACGCGACCGACAGTTCACGTCTGTCCTCCACAATGATCCGCTGGTTTGGTAGGATGTCAAGTAGCTGTTGCATGTAATTCATGGCAGTTGTAATATCTTGTCCGGGTCTAGAGTAGAGGGATATGGCGTAGAAGGCTCCTATTGGTGTGATGACATGGGCGCAGGCTGCCCAGGGTGTGTACAGCTGTGCGATCTTCGTTGCCGTGATGTCCGGGTTTTGGACCAGGACCGCAGCCCAGGGAGTGTCCTCATCAGATTGGATTAATTTATATGCAAGTGGGTAGCCCCTTACTCGTTTGGAATGTGCATACGGTTCCTGAAGTAGCAGGATATCAGCGCTCTCTTGGTCGGCCTTAAGGCGTAGCTTAAGGCGTATAATGCACAGAGAGCCACAGCCCTGGCTCTCTGTGCATTATACTGGAATATTTTCATCTCTGTGGTGTTGAATTTCTTAGTTGTAGTCGCCATAATCAGTTCTAGTTTGGTGCATGCTCTTCGCTTTGATGTATGAGGGACAGTTGGGGTCCTTTATCGAGTGTTCGCAATCCATTTTACCAACTTGCAATTAGGGCAGATAGGGTCTTTGTCCTTATTTGGACAGTTTTTCATCGTGCACCCACAGCAAAATGAACTCTTCGAGCATGACAATGCGCGTCCCCACGGAGCCGTAGTGACTAGAACATGCTTCGAGATTTAACCAGCACGGCCTCCCCCGTTCATCGGACATACTTGAAAATATTTGCAATCGTTGAACAGATGGAAGGTTTCTAAATAGTTAACAATTGGCGGTTAATTGAGTTCGCCATTAATATAGAATGAGCAGAATTAATTGCAATGGGATGATAATTGGATGGGAGGAATTTGTAACCATTTTTAGGAACTGGCTGGATATGACCAATTTACAAGCAGAAGGAAAACATATTTGGAATTAGAAAGTGAAAAAGGCGACACAGAAAAGTAGTAATTTCAGAAGCACAGGTTTTAAGAAAAAGCGGAGAAGTACCATCAGGACCTGGAGTTTTCTTAGCATCAAAATTCGTCAAAATCCTTCTGACATCCTTTTGACGAGATACCACAGGAGGCATTGAATTGGGAGTAGTAGGAACGGTGGGAGGTGTTTTCACAAGATCATTAATACACGAGTTGGAAGAAAAATAGGATGCCGGCAGGTCAGCTTTATCCTTGGCTGAAGTGGCATTAGAACCATCTAATTTTCACAGAGGTGGGAACAGAGATGGGAAAAAATGCTTGGCTACCATTTGGACAAGAAGCAAGTTTTCTACTCTTATCCTGTTCAAAATCTAGTTTGGACTGATTAAAAACTGCTTTACAATCGTTGCTAGCTTTGATGTAGGCACAAAATGAAACTGGAGATTTGGAAACAAGCCAATTAAGATATAGAACATTCTTGTCTTGAACAGCGCTAGCACGTTTATTAGAAAACCAAGGTTACACAGGACGAGATTTTATGGTGGAATGTGAAATATAGGATTCTATCCCTACAGGAATAATTTTATTGAAATGATCTCAGCAAATATCGACATCAGGAGTTTTGAAACAGTGATCCAACCATGGAAAAGTATAAAAAAATCTTACAGATCATCCCATTTTGCATTCTTGTAATACGAACCAACACGAGGTTGGGAATACCCATAAGAAAAAAGCTCCATTGGAGATGAGACCATCACCAAGATGTGATCTGAGGTGCTTAGGGACCACTCACCTCGAACGTATATTTAGAAGGGTTGTTTGTAAGAAGAAGATTAAGCATGTTGGATTTATGGTTAGGATTGTATGGTGTTTTCGTAGGTAAATGAACAATCTGTACGAGGTCATTAGTAATTGCAAATGCCTCAGCATCTCGACTAGCTGGGTCCCATGTGAATAGAAAACGGAAGCTAGGTGCATGCAGTTCTGAACATTATAATCGCCAAGGGAAATTACCTCACTGTTCGATAAGTTGGACTGGAGAAAGTTAAGTTTGAAAGAGAGGAAGTCAAAGAGTTTCAAATGATTAGTGGAGTGGTCCATTCCGACTCTTCAGCGAAACTATGACAGGTTTAAAAAAATTCTTACAATGAACAAGCGATTTTATAATGCTGTTTATGTTTGTTATACTAACATGAACAACGTACTGCGTTAAAATAAAACAAGTTAGCTGATGTATGCAGTGCTTTACAATTCAGTCGCTTAAGATCTCTTAAATTAATTGATCATTTCTTCTTCTTCTGTGATTTAATAGAAGCGAAAAGCAAATAACTAATTATTTTATTACAAATTAATTAACTTAGTTAACTTATAATACGTAAAAGTAAAGTACTATAACAGCTAATGTCAACGTAATATTCATTCCACGTTTTTTAACAGTTTATAATCAACAGCGCGTGAACCGGAAAGCATGTTTCAATCAGCACATGGCAATAAACATTATATCCACGCTTCAGCTACAATATACGCTATATGGATATGTATATTTTGTCTTTATACTCTGAGACCACTAGAGGGGTTCAGAAGATAGAAAGAATATAAGAAACTGCACCGTATTTAGTTATCATGCAGGCTTAAACCACGGTCTCTCAAAACACGTGCACATATGTACCATCGTACTTTATCAACCGGCTACGGCCATATGTATGAAGAAACAAAAAGAAATAATAATGTCCAGATTTCTATTAGTCCGATTTTAATGACTTTCAGGAATGCTGGATAAATTGTTCTAAAAGAGCGGAATGTAAATTTACACGAATATTCGTCAAATGGAATCGAGTTATTACATGCGGACGGACGGACAAAGGAATAATAACTGCCCGATTTTTAGTGATCAGTTTTATTTAAACTTGCAATGGCTCGACAAATCTTTCTGAAACAACCAAATATAAGATTTTACAAAAATATAACTAAATTTCTTTCTATAAATAACACTGCACAATTATTTCAATAAATGACTGCGTTAATGTGGATCTGAAAAATTCCTTGACCCGTTTAAAAGCACCGATTTTTTCTCTACATTAGCGGTACTTATTCGCAAGGTTAGAATATTCTACTCATTAACTCCATCCCCGAAAAGAAGCTTCTCCTTCTAATCTGCCTCAATTATAAGTATTAAGTAATCCAACACCCGCTTTATCGCAGATTATCCCAATTCGATAAAACAGCAGTCAATTTGCTGTTTCATTTTATACGCTATTGATCTTCCATTAAAGAAATAATAACTTTCCACTGAATAACATCGGGTCACTGTTTTGTTGTTCCCTTGGAGATTTTAGGTCTAATTCCTATTCCATATCTCAGCCTTCCCCACAGAAACATTGCGATAAATTTGGGAAAGTAGTCGCGAACATGTACAGATTTTTAGTGGCCAAATCGAGCCAGATTAACGTCAGTTAAAGTTGAAGGTCTAAGTAACTGATTTGTTGTTTGCACTTCTCATCCCCTCGACGTGGGCACCTGTACGTGGTGAGGGGACCTCCCAGTGATGCTGCTGGTTTTCCAGATTAGCATCGCTGGGATCTAACGCCCATACCTTGGTTCCAGGGTTACATCATTGGAATCCGGCGTGTGCAGCCGTGCGCCGTGACCCGTGGATTTCGGAAAGGGGGATCCTGGTGGTTGAGGGGACCAGCCTTAATACACCACTTTGGCCCATGCTTCGACAAGATGGGAGGTCCCGGAACGGCCCGACTGAGATCAATCGGCGGGTGGTTTTTTACTGCTAGGGTCAACTGCGTTCCAATAAGTTTCCCTCCCTTTGGTCCTGGGACGGGATAAAGACTTATTGGTAACGTGGGTATGGTGCTCCTAAGCGAACTCGGCGTCCCATTCGTGTACGCAGTACCTGCTAGTTCACGAGTGGGCGTCCCCTCGTAGGGCTCCGTGGTGGGTGAGGTACTTAGACATCAGACACTTTTTCTTTACTCTTATGAGTAATTTAAATTCTATTTCTTCTGGGGCACCAACAAGGCCCCTACCTAACCGATCAGATGAGAATGACACCAATTCTGCCAAAAGAGCCAGGACTGAGGATAAACCACCATCTATAACACCGCTTTTCCTCATTCTCCATTCCACCGGAGAGCAGTCAATTGGGAAGATATCACCCTTCTTCATCCAGAAAGGATTAGAAGGGTTGGCAGGATCACCAAAATCCGTAAAACGGCTGCGTTCTGGCGATATTTTACTCGAAGCTTTAAATACAAAGCAAGCAGAAAGAATATTAAACACGACATCCATAGGGGGAATACCGATCAATGTAACACCCCACAAAACTTTGAACTCTTCACGCGGTTTCATTTCAGAGTGGGATCTTCTTCATGTCTCTGAAGAAGAGATCTGCTCTGAACTAAAAGACCAAGGAGTGACAGCTGTCAAGAGAATATCAATGCGGAAGGAAGGGAATCTCGTCCCTACCCGAGTTCTCATCCTAACATTTAACACCCCACGGCCTCCTAGTTCCATCAAGGCAGGGTATTTAAACTGCCCAGTGAGGATCTATATTCCAAACCCACTGAGGTGTTTTAAATGCCAAAAATACGGCCACTCACAAACGGCTTGTCGTGGTAACCCTGCCTGTGCTCCATGTGGTGCGAAAGACCACGAGAGCAAGGAATGTTCAGCTTCTAAACCGATCTGTGTAAATTGCCAACAAGATCATCCTGCTTACTCCAGAGCATGCCAGCGGTGGAAGGATGAAAAAGAGATCCAAAAATTGAAAACGGAGCTGAATACCTCCTACCCAGAGGCTAGAAAACGCATTCATCCAATAAATAGCGGGAAGCCTTCATATGCCCAGAAGGTTTCTGCAAAGTGCACTATCGGCACACAAACTGAGATGACTGTACCGCCAAGAGAGTCATTCACACCGATTGCCCGCTATTTATTGAGTTCACAAAAGCCCACCAAAAAAACGCAGTCAGCTGCCACTCCTATATCCGTACCTCCTAATGCTCCACCACCACCAAAACCAAGTGGTAAAGAGCCAACAGTAATAACAGAAACAATGGATGTCCAGGACAATGAGGTACCGGATGAATCAGTCTTGGAACTCTTTGCAGAAGAAGAAATGGACACGGGACAGCGTCCATTCTTCCCCAAAAAAGATAAATCCAAGACTGACAAAATAAAGCCCTCAGCACCTCGGAAGCCGCCTGATGGACCCACCAAGTCAAAATAATGGCTAAATTCCTACAATGAAATTGTCGTGGATTCCGGCGAAATACTGATGACATCAAGGCCCTACTGCAAAAGCACGAGCCAGTTGGCTTTTGCTTGCAGGAGACTTATCTAAAAGCAAATGATGATCCCACCATGCATAACATCACATTTTTTCGAAAGGATAGAATTGCGGATGGTCCTGCTCATGGAGGAGTGGCTATCCTTGTGGGCAACCAGATCCCAGTTCAACACTTGCTAGTTACAACCAGCATAGAGGCTGTTGCAATTCGCCTTTCAGTGGGATTTTTATTAACTGTGTGCTCTATTTATTTGCCACCTGGGACTGACATCTCCCAGGAAGACCTTGATGATCTGGTAACGCAGTTGCCTCCCCCTTTCTTACTTCTCTGGGATTTTAATGGACATAACACCCTGTGGGGTAGTGCTAACATCAATGGAAGGGGACGAGTCATAGAGCGTATGCTAAATGACAATGACATTTCCCTTCTAAATATTGGAACAAACACCTTCTTCCACATGCCTACCCGTACTTTTTCTGCCATTGATCTCTCTATCTGCTCCCCTTCTCTACTCCCTTCACTCACTTGGGAAGTGGAGGAGAACCCATACGGAAGTGATCACTTCCCTGTGATAACCTCGTTACACAGTGGGAGACCGTGTCTTCCTTCCAGGTTACCACGGTGGAAGATTGATCAGGCTGACTGGTCTGCCTTCCAACATCAGGCAAATTTTGATCTCAGCACCGTCAGTCAAGACGCAGTAACACTGTGACAATGATGCAGTAACGTACATCACAGAAATTATCGTCCAAGCAGCTGCGAATGCTGTTCCAAAAATATCTGCCCGGTTTCCACCATTTCCAAACTTTGGTGGAATTCACAATGCACAGCAGCAAAAAAGACTCAAAACAAATCGTGGGGGATATTCCGCCGATATCCTACCACGAACAACCTTATAGCCTTTAAACGCGCACGAGCCAAAGCATGCTATATCCGCCGTCAGAGTCAAAAAGAATCGTGGATCCGTTTTACATCATCTATTAACCAGTCTACCAATTGTAAGGTAGTCTGGAATAAAATCCGGAAAATGAAGGGAAAATATACATCCCACCCATCTTCAATCCTAGATTATAATGGATGCACTATTGGAGATCCAACTGCAATAGCCAATTCTCTTGGGGAAACATTCTCTAACATCTCTGCAACATCATCGTATTCCTCAGAGTTCCTGGTCCTGAAAAATCAAACCGAAAAACAGGCACTTCATTTTAAGTCTAAGAGCCTTTATCCCTACAACGAGGCATTTACTATACAGGAACTGAAAAGAGCCCTCACTCTTTCCAAAGCAAGTGCTGTAGGACCAGATGGCATCCATTATGAAATGATTAAGCATCTTTCAACAAAATCTATGGATTATCTGCTCCTTCTATATAACAGAATCTTTATTGAAGGGCAGTTTCCGGATTCCTGGAGCAAGTCAACCGTTCTTGCCTTTGCTAAGCCAGGAAAGGATCCAAAAGTTACTAGAAATTATCGTCCTATTGCTCTGACTAGCTGTTTGTGCAAAATCCTGGAGAGAATTGGTTAATTCTCGTTTAAGCTGGTATTTAGAATCAAATGAAATTCTCTCCAACATCCAGTGCGGCTTCCGAAGGAACCAGTCCACTTTGGACCATCTTATTAGATTGGAAACATCCATCCGGGATGCTTTCCTAAAACGCGAACACTTGGTATCAGTGTTCTTTGACATGGAGAAAGCGTATGACACAACTTGGAGTGGCATCTTAAAAGATTTACATAGCCTAGGCCTTAGAGGGCATCTCCCCTTTTTTTTCAAAACTTTTTAGCCACTCGATCTTTCCAAGTTCGTGTGGGATCCTCACTCTCTCGTTCCTTCAGCCAAGAGTACCACAAGGATCAGTGTTAAGTGTCACGCTTTTCGCCATCAAAATAAATTCCATCACAGAACAACTTCCTCCAACTGTAAACTGTGCCCTCTATGTTGATGACTTTAGCATATTTTGTCAGTCATGCAACATGAGGGTTATTGAAAGACAACTGCAGAAAGCCACTGATCGCCTTAATTCCTGGGCACTTGCTAATGGCTTCAGGTTCTCGCAGGAGAAGACCGTTTGCGTACACTTTTGTCGCAAGCATAATCTTCATCCTGAACCTGAATTAAGGCTTGGACAAAATGCTATTCCAGTAGCAGCGGACACAAAATTCTTGGGACTCATATTTGATAAAAAACTGACCTTTCTGGATCACATCCGTCAACTCCGCACAAAGTGCACTCGAGGGCTTAATATTCTCCGCTCGCTCTCCTCTACATCTTGGGGAGCAGATCGATGCACCCTTCTACGGCTTTACCGTGCACTTGTGCGATCCAAATTAGATTATGGGTCCCAGGTATATTCCTCAGCCAGAGACAGTGTCCTTCGATGGCTGGACCCTGTCCATCATCAGGCCCTCCGTATCGCTACTGGAGCATATCGCACATCTCCTGTCCAGAGCTTATACGTCGAAGCAAACGAACCACCGTTATCGCTTCGACGTAAGCAGTTTTCTTTAAAGTACGCTTTAAAACTGAAATCCCTGCCAGACCATCCTACGTGGCCATTCGTTTTTGAGCCACGATGGGAAAATTTGTACAATACCCGTAAGACTGCCAATCGTCCTTTTGGTATTCGTCTCCAAGAGCTACTCAAAGAACTTAATATCAAGGTAGACAAGGTTGCCCAAACACCAAAGCAACCCCTTCCACCCTGGCATGCTCATGTCCCGGCATGTGACTTGTCCCTTAGAAATTGGGGAAAGTCGGACACTCCATCATCGGTCTACCTGCAGCTTTATTCAGCACACCGAGCTGAACATTCTGACTTCGCGCCAGTTTACACAGACGGTTCGAAGTCAGAATCATATGTGGGATCTGCTGCTGTCTTTACGGACAGCACTACATCGGAGCAGATTACCTCTGAGTGCAGCATATTTACTGCAGAGCTGCATGCTATAGAGTTAGCCTTGGATCACATTAGTGAATGCCAATACCAATGGTTCATTTTATATTCCGACTCCCTTAGCGTGTTACAGGCTTTAATAACTGTGAGATATAATCCTCATCCAGTTCTGTCTAGTATTCAGCAGAAGATTCACTTCCTCCGTGAATGTGAATATGATATCCGCTTCTGCTGGATTCCTAGCCACGTTGGGATTAGGGGAAATGATTTGGCTGACACCGCAGCCAAATCAGCAATTCCCAATAATAATCGCTGTCTGTCAGTCCCCTATACAGACTACAGGCAAATAATACACGAAAAGATAATACACTCCCAGTGGCAAGATTCGTGGAATAGACAGACTGCGAATAAATTATATCATATAAAGCCTGTAATTGAACCGTGGCAGTCTAGCTGCGCAGGAATCGTAAGGAGGAAGTTGTTCTTGCCCGGACCCGCATAGGACATAGTCATTTGACTCATTCTTTTTTGCTGAGGGCTGATGACCCTCCTATGTGTGAGTCCTGTGGCACAATTTTATCAATTAGACACATTTTAATTGATTGTCCAGATTTTAGCAATATCCGGTTTACGGGCTTTTAACCATCTGACTGAGCCGTATACACTCAGTCAGATTTTATCTGACAATGACAATGTGTCTGCTGTTTTTAGCTTTATAAAATCAATAAATATTTTTGCTCGTATATAAAATTTACATTTTTCTTTTATATATTTGTTATACCTTTTGACATAGTGACCTAACTAATTAGGTCACTGAAAGTTTAATTTTTTTTATAAATGACCTGGTCTTGGCGCATTATAGCCTTAGTAGCTAATGCGCCAATAAAATCAAAACCAACCAACCAACCAACCAACCAAGCACTTCTCATAAAATTACGTCGCTCGTTTCATTATTATTTCATCAGAAGTTGCGTAATTGCTTTTGATAAAGCGTGCAAGAGCAGTTGGAAGCTTAACTATAAACCATCGATTGCTCCACTCCACTCCACTCCAAAGTAGTTTCTGTGATACTCGTCTGAAATGGCAGCGATAAGCAGTTCAGAAGAAATTATAATTCTCGCCTGTGGTATTAATGTGCTTTTTAACAATAAATACACCGATCGAATGGAGTTCTGTTTATATTCGCTGTCAGGGTATTACAGGAACCAAGACAAAAATATGCTCGGACTTCTAGACAGCATCTGATTATTGTTCGACTAAGTCCTAATTTATAGACAACTCAACTATACGTTGAGTTAGTTGTCTGTGCATTACCAACTTCCCCCTGTGTGGAAATGGACTAGTCTGCGACGCTTCTGAAGGTTCAAAGTCGGAAGTCTAATATTAGATTGTAGTTCCCACAAAATGGTGACCAGTTTGCGAATGTCTACGAGGAAGAATAGGTCGGCGTCCAGATGTTTCCCACTTCGAATGTTCAATAATCCCGTGCCAGTATCTCGACAAAAGTCAACACGGTTACATGCTCCCGATCTGTGGTGTCACGAGTGTATCATGACTGACTCAACAGCAGCCAATCAACAAGATAAAGCACCATGCCACAAGACCCGGTAGGTTGCTAACCGGTTTCCGGAACATGATAGTGAATTCTCCAACCTCGCCATCATGGGTAACACATTTTGTATAATCACCATCCATCCTCCCATTGCAGTCCAAATCAGCCGATCTGAACCAAATTGGGTATGTTTGGGATCTACTACAAAAAAGTTATTCTGTGCTAAGACCATCCACCTGAAAATGTCCGAACATTACTTGATACATTGCACAACTCATGGGTATCACTACCATAAGCAGCTCCACGATGTATTTGGTAAGTGTTACTAATTCAAAGCGAACTCGGCGACACGAGAGCTTCAAAAAAAACGCCTTCAGTTGTTTCACGATACAATTATTTCTTTCGCTTACACAGCAATTTCTGATTACTGTAAAGTGTTTAGTATTCCTCAGGAAACGGGAGGCGCCACATTTTAAAAAGACGTCTGGTGGTTGAGCAGGTTTGAAAAAGCACATTTCAATGAATATTAATACCCTAATAATGGAACTTATTTACATTTGTAGACTTTTACAAGTACAGTATAATAACATTATACAAGTCATGACAATTACCGGTATAATCTTTTCAATCTTCATCCCATGCGCGGTACTAAATAATATAGACTCTAATAATTCTCGTGCTTGGAGTTTGCATTAAAAAAATGTGATTTCCAACTGGTAATCAGCTTATGCATGCGCTGTACGACCAGCCCCATACTTTATTATTATTATTATTATTATTAGGCATATGGTGCAAGGAAGCCTGAGGCTTATGCTGCACCAGCCAAAAAAAAAATTCTGAGTTATCCTGAAAGAGAGAGAGAGAGAGAGAGAGAGAGAGAGAGAGAGAGAGAGAGAGAGAGAGAGAGAGAGAGAGAAGTAGAAGGAAATCACCAAGAAAGAGAAAAATGATGATATCCCTGGGTGTGCCAAGTCCATACTCACCAGATGTGAGCCCTTGGAGTAATTGTGATTTAAAAGAGCATTTCGTGTGAAGTTACGAAGTTTGCTGAATATCCGAAAGAACAGTAGGTATTCGAGATATAGCATTCATGGTATTAAAAATTTCCTGAAGGATATAAAACTGTTATTATATTTAATGAATGTAGGATGACCATTCATTTTCGAGTGATAACTTTGGTTGACGGGGCTAGTTTTAAAGTCTTTGGACTTCCAGCTGTTGAAGGAACTTTTACAGAACAGTAGGTATTCGTGAAGCTTTCGTGTTATTAAAACATCTCTGGAGGGTTTAATAAGGTCATCTTGAAACAAATTAAATTGAATTGAATTTAGATCGGCTGCAAGAAGGGAATCAATTAGAAGTCTATGGTACTTACAGACCGTGGAGACAGCTTCAGTAGGGCTTTTTGATTTTACGTAAGTCCTATGTAGAGCATGTTATTCTCTACCACCCAGAATAAATCCCATATTAAGAATTCTAAATCCTTAATTTTACATTGATACAACCAATAGATTTATAAATAAATATTTTGGTCACGGATTAATTCTAATATTTATCTGTCAGTTACGAGTCAATTCTAATCTGTTGGATGTGGAGTTCAATTTTCGTTTCCTCCATTGTACCAGTTATATCTTTTTATTCATCCAACGCGAAGTAAACAAAAATGATACGTTTAAGAACAGGATTAAGAAAAAATCCATTATGTTTTTAGAGAGGAGTCTTTTACAACAGTAGTAAATAAATCTTTATTTGTCCTACCAAATTTAAAATATATGAGTACATTGGTAAGCGACAAATTCCCTTCACGGCAGACAATACCAGGGGATTATCATAAAATGCGAATAAAAGAATGTCTAAAATATACAAGAAAGGTTAAATATACACGAAAAGATGACATTTAAACTACATTACTCTTCACTACATTTCTGTCTAGAGTCCTGGCAATTGTAATACAAAAGTTCATCTTAACATCACATCCACTGATCAACTTGTGCGAGATATACATTATTCAATTGCGTACACAGTTCTTGACAGAAATTCACACAACTACTAGGCAACAGTAGCCTCAGCGAGCCACACTGCGGTTTGTTTCCTATATTTCGGGTCTTCTATGAGCTTTAGTAGGTCAATTCCGATATGTGTTAGGCACTGAATTGATTCTAACGCACTGGCGGGTATAAACCTGTCGGCCATCTTCAGTCTGTTGGTCTTCATGCTCAAGGATTTTGTACCTCTTAATGCAGATGGCGGGATGTGCCACTCACAAAGCTGCCAGAAGCATGGTGATGATATCGTGCCAGTCATTATTTTGATTGTGGTTATTAATCGTTTCCAGGCAATGATGTCTGGTAAACGCTGCAGTTTAAGCTGTTCAGAGAGCTGCATGGTCCTTAACTGTTGTGGGAGGTGGTGCGTATGGTTTTCACACTTCAGCAGCCAGAATTCACTTGCATATATTCTCCTAATGTGGGTAGGGGTGGCTGACGCCCACAATTCAGCGCCATATAAAATGGCTGAATACATTGTTGTTCTTAAATATCGTGCGGTTGTTGTAGTCTGTTTCACGTGCAAGAGGTGCTGTTTTGTTGCCCAACGTAAGTAGTTCATTTTCTTTGCAGTCAGGTCAATATGAGAGTTGAACGTAAGTTTCGTATCAAATGTTACTCCGAGATCTCTATGCGTCTCAACAACTGGGATAGGTTTGCCATTAAGTTTCGGATGTACGAGCGTAGGCGATTTTTTGAGCGAGTACACCATGATTACAGTCTTCTGCGGATTTAGGGCCAAGCCAAATTTGTCCAAGTACACGAATAAGTTCAGAAGCTTATAATTAATCTGCTCACGCAATGCCCTATTGTTCATGGACAGTTGTATAGGTGTTAGGATCTTAATATCATCTGCATAAGTGCATACATCATCCCTACCGTTGCAGAACGGGATCATCATGGCGGTAAAGAGGAGTTCTGATAAAACTCCACCCTGTGGAACTCCTGCATGGAGTTGGCGTTGGAGGATCTGACTATCTGTGCGGTAATAAATGGACCAACAAGTAAGTAGGGCCTGTAGGAACTTCAGCAAATTTCCTTTTATTTGGAAGGCGTGTTGGAGCAGATGAAGTAAGGCATGTACATCCAGACTATCGAAGGCAGCTTTTATATCGGCATAAATTATTGCAATTTCCTTTCTGGCTTGGAAAGCATTTAGTATCGTGGCCTGAACTGTGAGGAGGTTAGTTATTGTTGATCTTGCAGTCATTGAATAATGAATTTGTTGAGGCTGCCCAGCCAGTATCTGATTCGACAACTTTGGCAACAGAGCTTTCTCCAGTACTTTTAACAGGGTAGATGCAGTAGGTATTGGCCTATAGTGCTCCACAAGGTTAGGCTTTGTAATTTTCGGCATTGGAATTAAAGCGTACTTATTCCAGTTCTCAGGGAAAACTCGGCAAGCAAGGATAGAGCTATAAATTGCTTGGAGTGGTTCAATTAGGTAAGGACTAAGACACTTGACCATGAACATGGGTTTCTTGCAAAACGATCACCACTTTAAATAGGAAACACACTCAAATGCATCATATTATTGTAGGCGAGCATAATAAAGTGGTGTGGCAAAATTATGTATGCCTGAAACCTTGAAAAGAAACAATTAGCGTGTGCTGTCGTAATTGGTGGTATTTTGTAATCTGCAAGGCTCTTGGCTTATCGAAAGTTGCAAATCTTAATGCATCATTGGTTTTAATAACGTTGGAATATTTGTTTGCTGCCCAGATAGGAGTATCTGTTTTCTTCAGTTACAGTTTCCTCAGGTAAATTCCATTCATCGTTTTTGAATGTTTTTATTGCGTGTTGTTTACTCGGTATCCAACAAGTGAACTTTGAAGATTCTGTACGAGATATGGCACTTCAAGGTGACAGCTCCTCATAAAGTACTACCACTACCGCAAACAGAGCAACCTTCGAATCCTGGTATTTTACTCTTTTAATTTTGTTGATAGATTAATCGTTAGTTCTGTTTTGGAAATAAATCTACAGTTTGAGAATTGATTTGAGGTCAGTGAAAATGTGGAAAGGAATCTGCCTCGGTTCATTACACATACCGCATTTAGCCGACGGATTTCGAGGATTCGTTTCTGGTGTATACGTTGCCCTTGAAGATTTTTGTGTTAGATGATAAGAACCTTATAAAGTGATAGTGTTTAGCGATAGGAGATCGCAAACAAAACAGTTTATATTCACTTATGGTGGATCACAGGAGGTCAAATAGCTTAACTGAAAAGAATTCAATTGAATTACTTTCAGACCAAATAAAAAGTAAGAAATCATTCCCTGTAACAAAACTTTTTACAGTGAATGATTATGTAACAACGCTGAGTGGTCATGAAAAGAATTTTTCATGAAATTCACATGAGATCCAGAGAAATTCCAAACAATCAAAGAGTTCTCAGATTGTATTAAAATGTTGAAACTTACCGAATAATCTACGTTGTTATCCAGAAGCAATTCCATAACATTTGATTTGTTATCGAAAATGATTGGTTTTTCGTGAATGTTATGAAATCGAGCGCGAAAGGTTTAGGAATGAGAAAGAAATCTGGGAAGCTAGATCTAGAACCAAGAGAAGGGGCTAGAGTTGTCTTATTCTTGGTCAGAAGTTTCACATATTTATATTGGCGAGCAGTAATCATTCTCTAGAACCCTGTCCTTCAGACCTTTTCATAGTACTCAGCTGATGTAGAACTTCCTTGTAGAAATGCTGACTGGACACTTTGGCTCAATGGAGTAAATTGTTCATGCACGATCTCATCGTCGATATAAAAAGAAGACTCTTGTCATTTCAGAGGATTTGTCATCGTGTTTGGAGCTGTTCTAACTCCATTAAATCTCAAATCCTCGCTGTAATTCAATAATTAAGATCGCTCTCCTTGCGTACCGTATGGTCTAGACCTCGAATCCCGATTCTCGTCAAGATTCCACATTTTACTTGTGGCTACAGACTTATCTACTCTGCCAGATAGCAACAGGAGTGAGTCCGAGTAGTGTGTATGCGGGGAGCATTGTCGAGGCCACGTTATGTCAAGGATCTGGGTATATTCGGCCATGTGTACGCCATATCCAAAAATTTCATTACTTCATACAGCATGTCTATTGAATACACCATGAATACTATTGAATACACCACCTAACTCCACTAATCAGTTGGAGCTCTTTGACTTCCTCTCTTTACAACTTGACTTTCTCCAGTCCAAATTTCCTAACAGTGAGGTAATTTTCCTTGTTGATTTTAATGTTCACAACTCCAGCTGGCTTCCGTTTTCTAGTCACTAATAGAGCAAGCATATCTGCGAAAACATCTAAACTTCTCAAGCACTTCCTAATTCATTTCACAAACATACGTGGTCCCAATTCTAATCTCAACGGTGTCCATTTCCACTTGCAGTCTGCCAAACCCAACGTACTTTTTCTGACAGAATCTCAGTTATCGGTTGATTCAACTACTGCTCATCTCAGATGCCCAAATTATTCGCTGTATGACTCCTTTCGCATCAAAGGTGGTACTTGTGCATATGTCCGTTCTGATATTCCCTGTCAGAGACTTGGAAATTTGGAATCTCCTCTCTTTGATCTTCTCTGGCTTAAAATCTGTCTACCTCATTGTGTCAAATTCATCTGTTGTCTCTACCGTTATCCCAACTCCACTAATCACTTGGAACTATTTGACTTCCTCTCTTTACAACTTGACTTTCTCCAGTCCAACTTTCCTAACAGTGAGGTAATTTTCCTTGTTGATTTTAATGTTCACAACTCCAGCTGGCCTCCGTTTTCTAGTCACACCGACCCAACTGGTCGAGATGCTCAGTCTTTTGAAATTACTAGAAACATGCACAGATTGTTCATTTACCTACAAGAATACCGGACAATCCTAATCATACAGTCAATGGGCTTCATCTTTTTATCACAAACAACCCTTCTAAGTACACGGTCGAAGTGAGTGGTCTTTTAGGCACTTCAGATCACAACTTGGTGATTGTCTCTTCTCTAATGGAACCTTTATCTCATGGCTATTCCCAACCACGTGTTGTTTGGCATTACAAGAATGCAAAATGGAATGACCTGAGAGACTTCTTTTCTTCTTTTCCCTGGTCGGATTACTGTTTCCAAACTTCTGATGTCAACATTTTCTGAGATCGTGTCAATGAAATTATTCTTGCAGGAATGGAATCCTTTATCCCATCATCATCAGCCATTTTCAATCCACTGCAGGATGAAGGCCTCTCCAGCAACTTTCCAGTTCCTTCTGTTTTGAGCACTGGCCATCCATTTACTACTCGAAAACTCATGAATTTCATCTATCCATCTCCGCCTTTGTCTTCCAGGTTTTCTTCTAGTTCCTCTTGGGTACCATTCTGTTATTTTCTTAGTCCATCTGTCATCATGTCTTCGAGCTATGTGTCCTGCCCAAGACAATTTTAGTTCTTTAGTTTTGATAAGAATGTCCTTTACTTCGGTTTGCTGCCTAATCCATGTGTTTCTCTTCTTATCTAACAGTCTGATTCCCAATATGATTCGTTCCATTCTTCGCTGTGTAGTTCTCAGCTTCTCTTCCATTCTTTTGGTGAGTGCCCAAGTTTCACTTCCATAAGTCATGGTGGGGAGTATACATTGATTCATTATTTTACGTTTCAGACAAACTGGGATATTGCTCTTCAGTATGTGACTATATTTCCTGAATGCTATCCATCCAAAATTTATTCTTCTCTTGACTTCCAGCCATTTATCATTATTACAGCTAATAACTTGTCCCAGATAAGTATATGACTCCACCTTTTCAATTACTGCTCCTTCAATCATTATTTCCCTTTCCATGGCATACTTGTTCATCATTACTTTTGTTTTAGCCATATTCATCTTTAGTCCAAAATCCTTACTAACTGTGCATAACTGATTAAGATTTTCCTCTAATTCTTTGGGATCGTGGCTTATGACCACAATGTCATCTGCAAATCGTAAATGGTTTAGGTACTCTCCGTTCACATTGACTCCTTTCTGCGACCAGTCTAATCTTCTGAACTCTTCCTCAAGGGCAGCAGTAAACAGCTTCGGAGATATTGTGTCTCCTTGTCGAACTCCTTTCTCGATTTTAAATTTGCTACTGTCTTTGTCTAGTCTAATAAAGGATGTAGCACTCTCATATATTTTCTTCAAAATCATAATATATGGAGTATCTATGCCTTGTCTTTCCAATGCCCGAAACATTGCCTTATGCTGTATGGAGTCAAATGCCTTTTCATAATCCACAAATGCCAGGCATAATGGTGTTTTATATTCATTTGCTTTCTCCATTAGCTGTGATATTACGTGAAGGTGATCCATAGTTGAGAATCCTGTCCTAAAGCCAGCTTGCTCTTTCGGTTGATTCTCATCAAGTATTCTTTCTAATCTGTTAGTAATGACCCTTGTGAACAACTTGTAGATATGGGATAACAAGCTAATTGGTCTATAATTTCCAATTTCTGATTTATCTCCTTTCTTATGCAGCAAAACTATGATTGCATTATTCCACTGCTTAGGCATCACACCTTTTCTAATGCACTTTGTTAAGAGCCTTGCCAGTTTTTGTGTTATGTCTCTTCCTCCCAATTTTAACAACTCTACAGTAACTTCATCTTCCCCCGGGGCTTTCCGATTCTTCATTTTCTTCAATGCATGTTCTACCTCATCAGGAAGAATATCGGGTATGTCGTATGTGTTGCTACTTTGCAATCCATCTTCCCCACTGCTGGTATCATTCCCTCGCTCCTTGTATAATTCTCTATAGTAGTCTTCTGCTATTTGAATTATGCCTTCTCTGCTGTTTATAAGTACACCATCGCTATTCTTCAGTTTCAGTATCATTTGTCTTTCTGTATTACTGCTCATGGCTGCTGATTTAAATCCTTTGTTTTCCCTTAATGCTTGTTCTACTTTTCTTGTGTTAAATCTTCTTATGTCCTCTCTGAGTCTCTTTCTAATGGCTTTGCATAACTCAGTATACTCAATTTTCTCCCTGTCAGTGTTTTTCTTGCTCTTCATTTGTCGTCTTTGGTTCATCATGACAAGTGTTTCTTGACTAATTTTTTCTTCTTTGGATTTCTGTTTCCCTATAGGTTTCTTGGGCTTTATCACTTTCAGAAAGTTGTAATATTCCTCGTCGATATCTTGGTCCTGAGCAGTCTGCAGAAGCTCAAACTTGTTCTTAAGTTCCAGTACATACTGCTTTTTCTCCTCCTCTGTTATTTCAAAGACCTTTGTATTATTTACTCGAGTCAGTTTTTTCCTTTCCTTTCCTACATCTATATCAAGTGTACATCTTACCATTCTATGATCACTTCCAACATTTACCTTATTCAGGACGGTAACATCATTCACAATATATCTTCTGTTAGTGAGGATGAAGTCGATTTCATTAGTTGTTAATCCATTTGGACTCTTCCATGTCCACTTTCTGTTCACCCTTTTCTTGAAAAAAGTGTTCATTACTGACATTCCTTGAGATTCTGCAAATTCCACAAGTCTTTCACCTCATTTATTTCTTTCACCAATTCCAAAATTTCCTATAGTTCCTCTTTCTGCGCTGTTTTGCCTTTTTCCAACCTTAGCATTGCAGTCCCCCATGATAATAGTGTAGTGGGTTTTCTGCTCATCTACAAGACTCTCAATTTCAGTGTACATTTCTTCAAACTCTTCATCATCATGGCTCAATGTTGGTGCTTAAATCATTATAATCTTTAGCTTGTAGCTCTTAGAAATCTTGAGTATTAGTCTTGACACCCTTGGTGATGTACTTTTGAATTCCAAAATGTTGTTTTTAAAATCTTTATGGACCAGAAACCCAACTCCACCTTCACTCCTTTCACTGTTTCCATTGGTGTACAGCAGATTTCCACTTGATAAACTTATAAGTGATTCATTTCTTCTTCTTGTTTCAGCCAAACCGATGATATTCCAATTCACATTTTCTATCTTTATCCCACACTCCTCTTTAAATACTCGTCCTCTATCTAAACCTTAGTTTTCCAATAAATGGGCTAAGACTGTTCAAGAGAAGAATGTTGCATATCGTAATTGGCTCGTTTCTAATTCTTCAGTTTAATTTTCTGCATACACCAAAGCTCGCAACAATTGTAAAGCAGTTATTAATAAGTCAAAACTAGAGTTTGAACAGGCTAAGAGTAGAAAACTTGCTTCTTGCCCTAATGGTAGCCGAGCATTCTGGTCTCTTGCCAAAGCTATTGGCCGCAACTTTTGACGATCTCTGCTCCCGCCTCTCTCTCCAAACCAGATGGTTCTGTTGTCACTTCAGCCAAGGATAAAGCTGACCTGCTAGCATCCCATTTTTCTTCCAACTCATGTATTAATGATCTTGGAAAAACACCTCCCACCATTCCCAACACGTTCCATTCAATGCCTCCTGTGGTCTTAAGTCAAAAAAATGTCAGAAGTATTTTGACGAATCTTGATGCTAAGAAAGCTCCAGGTCCCGATGATATTTCTCCAATTGTTCTCAAAACCTGTGACCTGAACTTACTCCTATTCTTTGCCGCCTTTTTCACTTTCTTATTCCAAAGGTGTTTTTCCTTCTGCTTGGAAATTTGCTCATATACAGCCAGTTCCTAAAAAGGGTGACAAATCCCTCTCATCCAATTATCGTCCCATTGCAATTACTTCTATTCTTTCTAAAGTAATGGAGAAATCAATTAACTGCCAAATTTTATTAAACGACCTAGAAACCTTCCGTCTGATCAACGATCGCCAGTATGGCTTCCGTCAGTGTCGAATCACTGGTGATATTTTGGTTTATGTTACCCATTTATGTACTAATTCGATGGAAAGGTTTGGTGAAACACAAGTAGTTGCTCTTGAAAGCTCAAAGGCTTTCGATCGTGTTTGGCATAAAGGTCTTCTGAACAAGCTTCCATCTTATGGTTTGCCAACTGCGTTTAGTAATTGGTTATCCAGTTTTCTCTCTGATCCCTCACTGAGGGTGATGGTAGATGGCTCTTTGTCTTCTAACGTCTCCACTAATGCCGGTGTCCCCCAAAGTTCAGTTCTTTCCCCCACTCTTCTCCTGTTGTATATTTATGATCTTCCATTGACTGGAAATCCTATCCATAGTTTTGCCGATGATAGCCCATTGCATTCCACTTTCCATTTTGAGAAACCTTGTCCTACTCAATCAGCTTCAACTTCTCGAAACTTAAATGCCGATCTTCTGGTAATTCTCCAGTGGGGCAAAGAAAACTTAGTTGATTTCAACCCTTCTAACACTCAGTCTTGTCTTATATATCGCAAAAAGGATTCTTCTGCTCCTATGCTTATCTTTAGTGACATTCCGATTTCTAGGCAAAATGAGGTATCTCTTTTGGGGATTACCCTGACTTCTAGCCTCTCTTGGCACAAGCACATTACAGATATTGCTTCCTCTGCATCTGAAAAACTTGGATTTCTCTTTCGCTCTCCGCGTTACTTTTCTTCCAAACAGCTGCTCACTCTGTATAAATTGCAAATCCGCTCAGCCATGGAATATTGTTCTCACATCTGGGGTGGAGCCCCCAAAACCTCTCTCAGGCTTCTCGATTCCATTCAGAAGAGGGTAGTTAGGTTAATTAATGATTCATCGGTAACAGTCTCTCCACTCGCTGTCTCATAGACGTACTGTTTTTGCTGCATGCCTCTTCTACAGATACTTCCATGGGCACTGTTCTTCTGAATTGGCTTCAATAATTCCTGCTCTCTCTTTCAAATCAGTCCGAACACGTGCCGTCACCAGCCAACATCCATTTACTGTCCAACTCCAAACTCACAGAACCAACTTTTCATCTTCCTCGTTTATTCATTCAACTGCCGTCTTCTGGAACAACCTTCCTTCATACCTATTTCCTGAAAATTACAGTCTACAGAAGTTCAAGATTTATGTCAACAAATATCTGCATTCGTCTCCTCAACCTCCAATCCAGGCACGGTACTAAGTACTATAGGTTCTAATACCTCTCATGTTTGGGGTTTTCATAATAAAAAAAAAAAAAAGCAGTCACTTTGGGTGTGGTCCGAGTACCCACAATTAGGACAATCTTGGTTTCCTCTGCACGCCGTTTGAGAGTGGCCATACTTCTGGCACTTAAAACATCACAATGGGTTAGGAATGGATGGTCTAATGCGACAAAGTAGATAGCTTGCTTTTATACATGCACCTGTTCTTACTCTTAGTTAACCTAACGCAGCCTACGTATATAGGTATTCCATGAGGACTCCTTGCAGTTCTTGAAATCCACAGCACCTTTCTTTCAAGGCTGTTGCTCATTGTAATAGAAGCAGTGCAAGAATCATTTTCGCCTCTGCCTGCGGCTAATGTTAATCTTTTAGTCTGTCAGTAATTTAATTTTCCTAATTATAAAGAATGGTTATGCTTTCTGATGTTCTAGAACGAAAAGAAAGTTCCCAAATGATTCATAAGGGCACAATTTCGTTAGGTATTTTAAAATATGTACCACAAAGTGACAACTGAGTGTTTATTTTTATGCAAGAAATCATAAATATACTCGAGTATGTATACTCATTTGTTTCCTGGTGCACATCCTCTGCAAAACATAACCTTTTTTAACTCATGTATTATTATAAACAGGAACTCCACTGTGCTGCCATTTTATAAGGTACACCCCTGCTGTGCACAAAAATGGTTTGTCCCGCAACGTTGAAAGTCACATGACCACAGTTAGGGATAGAAATGCAGCCGAACAAGCTTTCTAGTATCGGTTAAGCGTACAAACCTTAGCATGAATGGGGAAAAGAAGTTATCTAATGTACTACGAGCGTGGCATCTAGTAGGTGCAAGACATGCTGGACAAAGCATCTATGAAACGGCAGTTCTGAATTTTTCACGCAACACAGTGTCAAGGGTGTATCGAGAATGGTGCAACGAACGGAAAACATCCTCTCCACGCCACTCCTGTGGAAGAAAATCGCTTGTTAATGAGAGAGAGAGATCAGAGGAGGATGGCTAGAATTGTGCAAGCAAACAGACTGGCCACAATGTCGCACATCACGTCATAATACAACCTTGGTGCGTAGAACAAAATATCGCAACCGACCACTAGTCGAACTTTGTCTCGAATGGGCTACAACAGCCGAGGGCCACATCGCGTGCTTTTGTTATCAATGAAGAACAAGAGAGCACGCCCCCTGTGGGCACAGCAACACCAGCACTGGGCTATCGAGGATTGGAAAACAGTTGCTTGGTCTGACGAGTCGAATTTCCTGGTACATCGTGTTGATAGAAGGCTCAGAATTTAGCGAAAACAACATAAATTCATGGACCCGTCATGTCTGACTACTACTGTGCAAGGTGGGGGGGGGCAGGTTATGGTGTGGGAAATGTTTTCTTGGCATACGTTGGGTCCATTGATACCCATAGATTCACGTCTGAATGCCACATCGTACCTAGACATCGTTGCTGACCAAGTGCATCCGTTCATGTTGACAGTTTATCCTCAGTCAGATGGTTTCTTCCAGCAGGGTAATGTGCCGGTGCACAAAGTCCGAATCACTATGGAATGGTTCCAGGAACATGAAAATGACTTTTATTTGCTGCATTCGCTCGCTTAGTCCACGGATCTCAATCGTATTGAGCATTTTTGGAATGGGCTGGAAAGAGCTGTTCGCTGCAGGTCTACACCTCAGTCGAATCTCAAGGAATTGCGTAACACACTCTTATCTGCATGGTACTCCATTCCTGCACAACATTTTCAGCATCTTGTTCACTCCATGCCTAGAAGAATTCAGGCTGTTTTGAAGGCTAATGGAGGCTCAACACGCTACTAGGTATGTGTACCTAATAAAGTGGCATCACAGTGTAAATGCTTATACATTTTTCATAGTAAAGTAATGACCGATTTGGTTACTTTAAGGTTTAACTCAATGTTAAACCTAAAGATTATTCCTTTTTTCACCTCCTGCTCACTAATACCATAGTTAACTAAATTCTTGTAATACAGATCCTGGAGCATTTCCTCTTTACTGATTTCTTTGGGTACATCAAAAATTAGTGTAATTGGGTTTGTCAGTTTTACCTTTTCTGCTTTAATACCTTTATCATGAAATTGCTCCAGACTGGCTATTCTGTTTAAATCCTCCAATTTCTCTGTCTCTAACAGAACGCCTTTATTTTTAACAGTATGTAGGTTCCTAACTTTAACTTTCTTAAAGTTCTGTCTCAGGACTCCACCACAACTTCCGTAACTTCCTGACTAGTGCCATATGACGAGCCTTCCTCAGCTCCCAATATCAATGTATTATTAATTTTACACTTCACAACCTTTGGTTTCACATTGTCTGTTCTAATCTGTCCTCCATAGCAAAGATTTCCCATGCCATGTCATACAGATGGATATTCGATCACATAACCTTAATTACTTTTCTTCCTCGGTTGCTGTTCCTTTTATCCCTGTTGATTATCTTCTGTCATCGCCAGGATTAAACCTAATCGGTGTCGTGGCTAAGATCTTATCCAAGGGAAGTTCTTGATAAAACTTCATTCCTGATGTACAAATATCCTTCTAAGTTTATATAATAAATGGCCACAAGGGTCTGTTTTTCCAAATTCCTGTAAATCTGCCATTTTAAGAATTATCTTGAAACATGGCAAGTCTTCTAAACTTCCTCGGTCTTACAGATTTATTGCTTTGTTATATAATTTTGGTAAGATCCTAGAACATTTGATCTAAAATAGAATCCTCTCTTTGCTTCAGGACACAGACGGCTATTCTAATAATGTCTTCTAAATATGTCCTGGCAATTTTTATCGACTTCGAGGGCGCCTTTGACTCTCTTTGGTGGGAAAGTCCCCTGGAAAGTCTTGGAACTCTGAATTGACCTGATAACTTTTACAGTCTTATTAGGAATTTTTTTCAAATAGATCTGTTAAGGTTACATCAAATTTCCACACAGTTTTTCGGAAAGTCTTTCGTGGAAGTCCGCAAGGGTCACTTATTGATCACTTGCATACGCGGATGATTTAGTCCTTTTTATGGAAATTCTAGCCATTCATCAGAAGAAAACGCTAATTCTATTCGTCACCAACTTTCTGATTGGTCAAGGCTTAGCATTTGTCACAGTAAAACTTGTATGGTTGTCTTCAAAGGCACCCTTTCACTAACTCGTCCTCCTCTCATAAAAATTAATGGCAAATCTCCCCCTTTTGTAACTGCCACAAACTTCCTTAGATTACTGATTGATTGAATCACCTTACCTTTCTCCCCCATCAATCATCTGTCGCATCTGAACCATAAGATTCTTCATACACTATACGAAGCTGTTATTTTACTAGTTACCACTTATGCTGCTGCGGCCTGGTTTAGAATTACTAAATTGCTTACAGTTCAGTCCAAGCTTGGTTCCATCCAGCACAATTTCCTCCTAGTACGAGTTAGGATATGTCAATCCACCTATGTCCTACAAGTTCTATCTGGTTCATTACCTTTAGACTTGTATTTAACTGGGCTTTCTTACTTCAATCGTAAGGATTCCCTGCAGAATTCAAAATGACGTGTCGTAAACAAGAAAAACAACGAATTTTAAAAATTGTTCATGACCGTTGGCAACTTCTCCGGTCTGATTCCCAAAAAGGTTTGATTAAAAAATTATTTATTCCAGAAGTTACATTTTTTAATAAAAACACTCGTAAATGTTTTTCTCCTCGCATGTTTTTCAGCTTTCTTTTGTAAAATGCACACATTTTACTTTCCATTTTGCATATTTCCCCCCCCCCTTCCTTGATGTGCCCCTTGTGCTGAAGAGTTGTTTTTGGGTTATTCCAGTGAAAACATATCTAACAACTCACGGGACAAACTGGACTGTCAGTCTGCAATAGCGATAAGAGTCCAAAAGTCGGTAGGGTTGAAATTTCGCATGTTTGGATAGTTCCCTTGTATAGTACCAATTCCCCTGGTCACTATGACGATGACTCTAGATAAGGAGCCGCTACGGACACGTTGAGCTCTCTAGTCGAGAAAAATACGATCTTCGCTCTCCCTGAAAAATACTGGTCAGTGTGTCTGATGTTGACCGCGTGAGAAAAGTGCCACACCCTAGACCAAGCTCCGGGGGAGGCGAAAGTTCACGCGATAAGGACGATATACTCGAAGGACGTGGAGAAGAGGTTGTTGTTGTAGAAAGAGCAGTTGTGTAGTACGGAAGTTTTTTGGTGGTCAGAGAGAGTAAGTTTGGCGAAAAGTGTAAAAGAGTATCACGAACGAAGAGAGACGCAGAATGATGGAAGCGCAAACTGCAAGCCCCGCACTCGGCCGAAGGAGTCATCTTAACTTCGGTAAGTTCTAATTACTTCCTACAGTTATGCATAAACTTTACTCCTCAATGAATATGACTTGTTATGGTAGTATTGTTAAGTATAGAATATCCTAATATTGCTATCTTAAATAGCGCATCACTCAGATTGTCGGTTTCACTAATTAATGATAGGTAAAGTGATGTACCTTAAGAGTGCTATCCTAAATAGCGCACTATTTTAGTATTGACACCCATCATGGTTGTATAACCTTTATGTCATATGTCAGTCCTTGCCTGGGATGAAGTATCCACACGAAGAACACCTATGTGAAGAACCCATTAAATTCCAAAACATCAATAATTTTAGGAACTCTTAATCAGTTTGTATTATTGTAACCAGATAAATTAGGATTTGCCTGTCATTGCCACTAAGGCAGTAGTTTTTATACATGTATCAATTCTATAGTGGAGTATATTAAACTATATTTTGTTTTAAACATATGCCTCAGGCCTATTCTCCATTCACACGAATGAGTAAGTAAAGAATTATATATAGAACTTTATATTGCGGGTACTCTAATTTCTACCTAAAATTGGAAAGAGTTTGAGTATTTTTCACAACGCCCTGGTCGATGCTGCGGTTCCATTCCCCTCAAAAGGGTGGATATTGAGGGCTGAGACCATTGTCCTAATAAAAAAAAAAACCACTAGACGGTCACATGAGTATTCTGGGTATATAATTGAACAAATGATTAAGGAAGGAAAACGTCCCGCCATACAGATGTGTTGTCCAGAGAAGTCCGAACGAACGAAAGTAAGTAATTAATAAGCAAGCAAGAAGTAGAATAAAACACCCAGTATAACACTGGTGCCAATTGTGTCCAGGATTAAATATTTTGCGGGATGAAAAACTGTCTACACAGAAGAAGAAGTCGCAAAGAGAAAGAATCTAAAGGGATTACTGATAAGTAGTAAGATTGCTGATTTCGTGCATTAAGAGAATAGGTAGGAGGCATTTCTCCTTTGCAACAACACAGGACATCTACACAAATTAATAAATTATCACTATTCCTATAATTAGATTTAATAAACAAATGACTACATGCTATAACACACTCTTGTTCTAAATAAGTGATTACTAACATCATAATTTTGTTTCAGCAACAGGTAAGTCACATTATTTTGGAAGACAGGGGCCCAAAATTAGCAATTAAATTTCCCAATTCCTAGTAAATTTAAAAAAAAAAAATGGAGGATCAAATTCCTCAAACAACAGGAATATCATCCCCCCTACCTCAAACACTACAGCCACCACCCACCCCAGAACCAGACAGACCGCATTCAGCGAATATTGCGGGATTTTTAAGCCTTGTGCCATTATTCTTTGGCAAAAATGATGAAGGCCCTTCAGTCCAATTGTTTTTCGAAACTTTGGAGAGTGTGGGAGAATTAGCACTCTGGGGACACAGAGAACTGTTGGCAGTCTCGAAATCTAAACTTTGCTCTTCGGCAGCAGACTTTTTAGCCCAATCCTTTGAATTACGCGGGGAAAAGAATTACAACATATTTAAAAATGCTTTTTTGGCTCAGTTCGAAAAAAGGGAACCAATTATCACCTCCCTTCAGCAGTTCGCCAGTGCTGTACAAGCACCTTCGGAAACCATTGCGAGTTATAGCGCGCGGGTGAGGAATTTGGCAAGGGCAGCTTTCAAAATTCATGGAGAGACACCTGAAGTATTAAACATTTTAGACCAGGCAATGCTGGCCCAATTCCTTAGGGGCATATCTGGAAAAATTAGAAAAATGGTGCTCACACACAATCCTTTAACTTTTTCACAGGCAATTGAGATTTCGAAAAGAGAGGAAATTAATGACCAGCTTACTCACACAAAAACTGTCCCTTTACATGTTATTAATAATTCTGTAAGGGACGAGAGTGAATGGGAGCGACAGGAAAACAATCCCGAACACATTCTTGAACCCATTCAAGATCAAATACGCAACTTACAACAATCATTAAGTTCATTATCAGTAAATCATGCAACAATCAACAATTTAGAGACACAGATAGCCGCCCTGAGTCAGCAGATGCAAACTATGAAGGTGGGAAAATTTCCCCCTCCCCACAGTCAGGCAGCATTAGGCGCTACCTACCTCCACTCGGACAGCGCAGTAGATCCGCTAACCGAAGCTAACGTGACCTTCAGACCAGAGGTCGTCGACCGTCCACAAAGACGCTTCATTGCGCCGTACTACGGTATACAGCAGACAGCCAGAAATATAGTAAACAATCGCGAACGAAGGGAAAGACGCATTTTCGGCGGCCGTCCGAGCTTCCATCAACCCACTCAACTTTTCCGCAGCCGCCCGTGCACGAATTACGAAACGGACATGTATACTGCATCCCCAAAAATTAGGACGTCCTATGCTAACAATCAATATTGTAATTTTAATGAAAATCGAGATCAAGTCGCCAATAGAATGTATTATGATGATCAAAATAGGGGTAATATAGACTCTGACTCTAGGACAAGGGGAGGGACATATAGGAATGAGTATATTCAGGGGCAAATTCGGCCAAAAACAGTTCAGGGCAGACAAAATAATTATTCAAATACTGGAAGATACAGGCGAGATAGAGATAGGAATTTATGACTAAAAAGGGGTTCTACACTTAATAGGAAGGATTCACAATGTAATAAAACCTTTTTGCCAACCCCTAACTTTAGTAAAATTAGTAAGCCAGAGGTCAGGGACATCAGAACACAACATGGCATTTACATTCTGGAGGATAATACTAAATTACCTGTGGTATTGGGTTCTGTACAAAACATTAAAACTAGATTTCTTTTAGACACAGGGGCTGGCGTTACCTTAATGAGTGCAGATTTATTTAATAAAATTAAAAATGATACAACGTTAGATTTCAAACCTCCAGAATTAACTGTAACTGGAGTTTCGGGAAATATTGTGCCAATACACACTACAGTAACTGCTAATATTAAACTAGATAATGCAACTTTTAGGGAGAAAATTCTGGTTACTTCAAAAAATTTTAGTGGCAAATATGATATCATCCTCGGCTTGAACATATTAAGGAAGTTTTCATTCAGCCTAGACTTAGGTAAAGGGATCATACGATCTGTTCCATTAGGGATTTGCCTGAGGGAAGAGGATATTCGGCAACAATTGGTGAATTCCACACCCACAGTTGCTAAGCTTACATGTAAACATGTGCTCCCAGCAAGCACAGAACAGGTGGTAACAGTATCTTGTGACCAGCTTGCTGCTCCTCCCAAACAACTAGTATTAGCAGGGCCAAATTCAAACTTAAGCCGGGATGATTTAGCAGTGAAATATTCGATAGACCAGGTAGATGAAAGTGGGAAAATATCTGTGCTCGTCGCCAATTTAACAGCGGAAACCGCTGCATCTTCCAAAAGGCATGGGTATTGCGTGTCTGGAGCACCTGAATCCTCAATCAATTAACCCAAAGAGCCAGGAAAGAGGCAAAAGGGAAGTTTCTCCAGTGACCATAGAGGACTTTAAGCTTGATCACCTGACTGCCGATCAAAGACACCAATTATCAGACCTGTTACGCAAATACTGGGATGTGTTTGCCAAATCACCAGCCCAACTAGGCAACTCAAAAGTTATCCAACACAGAATTAAATTGACAGACAACATTCCTGTTAGACAGAATGCTTATAGAACCCCCTTTTTACTAAAGGATGAGATTCGCAACCAGGTCCAAGAACTTCTAGATTCAAACATTATTGAACCCAGCTGCTCTCCGTATGCCGCGCCCATCGTCCTGGTGAAGAAGCGAGGTGGGGGATACAGGTTATGTATTGATTTTAGGAAACTTAACGCCAAGACGATCTCCGACGCATACCCGATCCCTTCCATGAGTGAGATACTTGAACTTCTGGGAGGCGCGCGCTACTTCAGCTCTTTGGACCTCGAAGCCGGATTCCACCAGATTGAAGTGCACCCTGCGGACCGCCACAAGACAGCTTTTACTACAGGGGAATCATTGTTACAATACCGGCGCATGCCTTTTGGATTAAAAAATGCGCCGTGTAGTTTCGTGAGAGCAATGGGGCTTGTCTTGGAAAATTTACGAGATTCCATTTTCGCTTACTTAGATGACATTGTGATAGTGTCGAAATCTTGGTCCTCACACCTTTCGAAGCTTGAGAAAGTTTTCCAGCGCCTGAGAAAATACGATCTGAAGCTGAAACCAAAGAAGTGTGAGTTCCTAAAACAGCAATTAAAATACTTAGGTCATCTCATTAATAAAGACGGTGTCCGTCCCGATCCAGCGAACGTGAAGGCCGTTCGAGAGTGTCAAGAGCCAAAAACAATGAAGCAAGTGCGATCGTTTCTTGGGATGACAGGATTTTACAGAAAGTTTGTCCCAGAGTACGCAGAGATAGTCAGGCCGCTAACCCAACTTACAAAAAAGAACACCCCCTTTTCTTGGAACAGTGCTGCCCAAGAGGCCTTCGACAAGCTGAAGGTCACTTTGACCACACCACCCCTATTAATTTACCAGGACTTTTCTAAACCGTTTTTTGTGTCCTCTGACGCATCTAATTATGCAATCTCGGCTGTGCTAGAGCAACAAGTTGACGAAAATCAAAGACAGCCAATCGCTTACGCCTCCAGACTACTAAAGAAAGCAGAGACTATGTATAGTACCACAGAAAAGGAAGCTTTGGCAATAGTCTTTGCGGTGTCACAGTTCAGACCATTCTTAATAGCCTCCAGCTTCACACTAATAACAGACCACCAACTATTGAGTTATCTTCTTCACTTAAAGAATCCATCCCCTAGATTAGCTCGCTGGAGCATGCTTCTACAAGAATACAATTTCAAAATCGTATACAGGCCGGGTCGACTTCACTCAAATGCCGATTTCCTTTCAAGGCCAGTGTTAGAGGAAGAGGAAAGACAAAAGGGGCTTAAGAAATCCAAAACTGCTGAATTAGTTGCTCCTATAGCAGCAAATCCCACCATAGAGTCACTAATCATGCCACAACAGCAAACCAGAACTTTGATTAGGAATCTCCAAAGAGAGGACCCTAATTTGCAGGGGTTGATTGAGCAATTAGAAGGAACACTCCAGGCAACAAGTAAAATCCCAGATTCCTTCTACCTGAGTGAGGACAGGATACTGTATCACTACACTTTACCTGACCATGGAGCTACTCGCTCAGAGCCCTGTGAACAGTTAGTAGTTCCAACCAGCTTGAAAGCAGAAGTGTTGAAGTCCTGTCATGACGGTTTTCTCAGCGGGGGCCACCTGGCCCTACACAAGACGTTAGAGAAGGTCAGAAAACATTTTTTCTGGCTAGGCCTTTTTGGCGACGTCAAGAATTATGTGGAGTCTTGTCCCTCGTGTTTAGAGCGTAGAGGGTATAACCGTAAGGCAAAAGCAGCCCTGATGAGAGTTCCTAATGAGAACTCACCTTGGGTCCGAGTGTCCTTGGACATTTTGGGACCCCTTCCAATGACTTTGAAAGGACACAAGTATCTACTGATGGCAATAGACAACTTTACGCGTTACGCAGAAGTTATCCCACTGCATACCCAGAAAGCTGAGGAAGTGGCCACAGCTTTCATAAACAATGTGATCTCGAGACATGGGATTCCTAAATACATCCTAACAGATCAGGGCACTAACTTCATGTCATCACTGTTATGACAGGTGTGTAAAAAGCTAGATATTCATCAGCTTCATACGACCCCCTTCCACCCCCAAGCCAATGCAAAGGTCGAACGTCTAAACCGCACCTTGGCAAACATCCTGTCTCATGTGGTGAATGAGTCTCAAACGGACTGGGATGTCATGGCCCCACTAGCAATCGCTGCGTACCACGCGGCAACCCATAGTTCCACACAGGAATCGCCAAACTTTTTAATGTATGGCAGAGATTTGCTGTTGCCATCTGACTTATGGCATTCCAAAGAGAGACATTCATATGCGTCTTTGGAGAACTATGCAGAACTATTGTGTGCACGCCTTCGCAGATCCTATGAAATTGTCTCTCAGCACCTGGAAGAGGCAGTGCAGAGGCAAGAGGATCGTAGAGCATCTGTTGCAGTAGAAAAAAACATCCGTGCAGGATGCCTTGTTTATCTTTTTACCCCTAAGATAAAACCGGGCACTACAAAGAAATTGGCGCGTTTGAGCACAGGTCCCTACCGTGTGATCAGTCAGCCATCATTAGTGAATTATGAAATACAGCACCTGTATAACCCTAAAGATAAACAAATTGTGCACGTGGACAGACTGACAAAGGTTATTGACAGGAAAGTGTTTCCCGAACTGAGAGTAGAGGAATCAGAGGAATCAGAAGATAGCAATTCACCAGACCATACAAGCCCCACATCAGTGCCCAAAGAGACATGGATCTTTGATGAACCTTTAGTGGAGGATTGTGATCTTATCCCGCCTATAATTCCCCGACCAACAAGGACCAAACCGACAAGCTTACCCATATCAATCCCATTGTCATCCCTCCCACAAAGAAATCAGGAGGGCCAACCAAGGACAGATCAGTTAGTAAGACCAGAAGGAGCTGTGCAAGCACCTACTCAGACCCACGGATATAATTTACGTAGTCGCGACCGAGTAACTCATGCCCCACCAAAGGAAATTGTGGTGTCCCAGTCACAAACTGAGGAATTAGTACCAGAGACAGCTTCAGTGGAAAGAGCAGATACAGTGGTTGACACTCCCAGCAATGTAGCTGAAGCAGAAAAAGGTGTCACCCCAGATCAGAGTAACAACACTCAAGCAAACACAAGCCAAAGTGAGCCACCAGATAGGATAGAAAGAGCAGTTCAGTGGATATTGGGTCCACATCTTGCTGAGAGATACCTTCGACCAAGCGATGGCAGTAGTTCTGATCTGGCAGGTATTCTGAGAGATGCCTGGAGAGACTAAAGTGAGGATAGTGAAGTGTATCGATTTCAAGGAGAAACAAGCCATAATTACAGCTACTAGCAAAGTGAATGCTTTGGCGAGACAGTTGTGTACACCGAACGACCAGTTTCAGAACCAGTACCAGTAAATTAAAAAAAAATAATAAAAAAATAATAATAATAAGATTGATGACAGAAAGTGGAAGCGGGAAAAAGGATTGAGAAGTGTAATGACACAGGTGGAAACACAGAAGAGAGAAGATATAAAAAAAAAAAAGGGGAAAAAAAAAAAAAATCTTTTTTAGCATTCTTGTAAGGCATTCAATGTACAAAAGGTTCGATTCCGAATCTGTATCTAATAGCTAAATCGGAGAAGGAGGAAGGGATATACACATGTATACACATCCCCTGCATAATGATACATGTGATGAAAGGAGCAAATAATACTGAGAATTAGAAGGGCGGATGTGAAGAGAGTGCATGAGTTCTTTTTTTAAAGAGAGAGTGAGGAATGATTGGGGATTTAGTTAGCATTGCTGCTTAAACCTTGATATGATCATTGAGAAAGTTTCTTCTTTATTTCACCTATCACTTTCCTAGCACAAAATATATTTGTGTATATACATATTATGCATACCAATGTGAAGATAATATTATTCGAAATTAAATAGGAGGGAGAAAGGAGGCATTTAGTCTAGGTTATACCCGGGATCCCCTAGTTACTTTTGTTTTCTCTCTCTCTCAGTGTATGCCAAAAGAATTTTTTTTTATTAGTCAAAGGAGAAGATTCAAAAAAATCTAGAGGAAAATAATACTTGGCTTCTTTTTGGAAAAAGGATAAGGCAATTGGCCTGGGGACGGCTGGTTCCTCCCAGTCGGTGCTTGTCTTTGTTTTTTTCTCAAAAAAAAAAAAAAAAAAAAAAAAATTTATTTTTTTGATGTGTAGGTGAGGTTAATTGAACCTAATTTTCAAAACTTTGCAAATTGAGAAAGGAACAAAAGGGATCAGAAAAGTGATAGTTGTAAGAGATAAAGGGTCAAATGAGCGAGTGAGAGGTATGAATGAGATGCGTTACTCCCCCCCCCTAATGTTTGGAAAAAAAAAACACACAGCTGTAAGCTCTTAAGTATACCCACACTTGTAAGGTGGAAAGGTCCTTCTACCAACACTGATGGTTTCTCTTTATCTTTGTAGACTCACAGCCTGGATTGACAATAAGCATGGCATTCGTCTCAAGAAAACTGCTAAAGGTTTTGATGCTCGAGGTTCTCATTTTATCAGCACAGGCCGATATTGAGATTTGCCAGGTAAAACGTGGCGCATATGAGTGTGAAATACGCAAGCCTGAGGCGGCATTGCTCAAATCAATTCCCCAAACCAGTTGTTCCCTAATGGATTGTGGAACATGTGTCAAGCAGTGGATATCCAGGATCCTTCTGCCAAATAACACTTTGGTCCCACCAGGTCATTTCCTCCTGAAGCAGACCTTGAATGAGAGTGGAACTTCGGTTGTGTACCAGTGCGAAAGGAGTGGGGAGCCGTGTGAGTGCAGCAGAGACCTCTGCAAAAGTAGCCTGGAATACTGCTATGAAGCAGAATGCGACCAGGAGTCCTCATGTGTTTGTAAGAGGCAGGCAGCAGAGACATATTGGCTTGCAGTGTTCGCATCCGAGACTATCAGAAATCCGCCCATTCTCTCATATAGGATGTGCGTGGAGACACACTCCCCAGCTATTTCTCAAGATATTTTAAAACAGGTCGGGCTTGGGAGACATTTGCTATCCGACGAACAGGCCCATTTTGAGGAACAGGGCTTGGAAGTGATGTTCACAGATCCTGTTTTCACTACACTAGAGAAAGGTACGCTAATCATAAGGAAGTTCGGAAATGAGAAGACATTCGTGATTAATGAAGAACCATTGCAGGCGGAGGTACCTCGCGAATTTGTACTAACTCCAGGCCCATTGAATTTCCTCTTTATATCACGACTAGGTAAAGTGATACAGGGGACGATACACCTGACAGGTCGAGACGAATGTAAAAGAATGAGCTGCATTTTATGCTGGGAATTGATAAAGAATAGACACTGTCTTCCCCCCATCATTCCATACAGTGTCTACATTGCTCTTGGAATTATTGCAGCCGTGATATTACGGTATTTCAAACTAATCCTAGGATCAATTGCCCAGACGACCAGAGCACTCATCATGTTGATTAGCCTTACCTGGAGGGCGTTCAAGTTCACCTGGCATGTGACAGGCCTTGCCGGCGTGTCCACAGGGTCAGCACTCAGAGCCACCTCTGGAAAAGTACGGGGATACCTAGAGGAGCATGCTCACCTAGAACCAAAACCTATCTTGCAGGTGACTACTTTGCAAATCCTCCTGTGTCTAGCAGCATTTTTGCTCGTTGTAAGCTCAACATGCACTAACCATCAAATTCTACATGCCACGGTAAAGGAGTGTCAGACGGACCTATCTCGTCCTTGCAAAATGTCAACAAAGGTCCGTATAACGTTGTTGAACCTGGAATATAAACAATGCCTATGGTTTGTTTCGGACACTCAACAGACTCTCTTCCAGATGAAAATCACTTTCAAACAAGTCCGATGCCACTGGCAGATGAAGCGAATATACTACACCTTCCCCACAGAACTTCATCTTATTAGTCAGGTTGCATGCCCACAAAATGCTTACTTTGGTTGGGGGCGACATTGCAAGCAGGGCTATAAGTTTGCCGCAATTACCAAGGAATCCCTGAGTTGGCCAGGAATTACAAACTGTATCGCGGGAGATAGCGGCTCGAGTTGCCACATCATTGACAGTCAGCCCTGTTTACATTACCGAGTTTGGTTAGTCCCGGACTTCACAAAAGTTTATGAGGTTCGGAAAGTTGAAGGAATGTCGTGCCAATACATTGTTGAAGTGCAAACCCATGCCAATGAAACAACTGAGACGCTGGCTATAAGAAATTTCGCTACCACTCAAAAGAACATCGAACTACAGGTACTGGGAGCGTTGGACCAACCTACCGACATCCTTGAACACCATCTGATCCTCAGGGTAGGAGACACCACAGAGGCCTACCTTGATCAGGCGGCCTTAGCATCCCGGCCCAAATATGGGGAAATCGGTGATGTACAGTCGAACTATAGTGTCTCTAAGCAATTCATATTCGATGACCGAATGATACAATGTAATTTCTATGAAGATAGGGTTAGGTGTCAGAAGAGCGAATCTTACCTAGAGCAGATGGTAACCAACAAAGTAAATAAGCTTCCGAAAACTCAAGTTTCCCACCAACTAGAGTTGGAGCCTTCAGGGAGGCTTACTTCAAAAATGTTACAATCAGCCCCATTAACGTTGGACGTATCCTTCTCAGGTTTTGAGTTCTTTTTGGAAACCCACACCGTGTGCCCCAAGTTTGGCGAAGAGATCAACACACCTGTAGGATGTTTTGCGTGTGATACATTGGCGACCTTCACCTTCCAAGCACTTTCAACATGCCTTCCCGGAAGGGTGTCTGTCAACTTCCAAGATATATCTGTATCCACCAGATCCATACAGCTAACACAAGAACTCACCTCCTTCACCATACAATTTAAAACAGACACCAAGTGCCACAACGAAAAGCTGTGCCTCCTCGGCAGAACCATTACTGCCTGCACTGTCATAGAGTTCTGCCTAGAAGACCCCGCCCTACAGGTGAGCCACCCAAACTTTTCTCAAGATTCTCATGCATCCAGTTTTTCACCAGGTCAGACGCCATGGGTGACATGGTTGCACCACATAATCGGCGACGGATTCACCTCATGGGTCAAAATACCTATGATACTTCTTTCAGTGACTTTTGTCGGACTATTCATTGTGTCCTCCTGTATGGCCTGTCTTCGGAAGTGAACTGTGTGAAACCCCCTACACAAAGAAAAAAAAAGTAAAGGTATGAAAGATGCGAAAGAAAGGAGAACTAGGAGAATAATTGAGGTGTATGAGTCAGTTTGGCCTTCCAACTGGGAGGTGAGTGAGAGAAATGAGTGGAGTGTACATGTAGAATGGGTCGCTGTGCCAAGGAAGAATGAGTGGGAGTGAAAGAGAAGGTGAGAACGTGATGGTGCATCGCACCTGAAGTTTTTTTATTGGTGTTATAACAGCTACATTTCTTCTCCCCTCAACCCACTATTACCCCCCCCTCCACAGTGCAGAAGATGTGGAAAAATGCCTTCTGGCGCCTATGGAATGGCATTCTTGCCCTCGCAAGATGGTGGGCAGGTACGGCTGGGAGTCTTTACCAAGGACCAGGAGAGGACCCCGAAGATGCTGCGGTGGCCGAGCCAGGGATGGAAATAAAGTTTACAGACGATCTCTTACCCCCATCAATCTCCTTCTCAGCATCACCCGCCCAGAACAACAACAAGCAAGTAGGGAAACAGCCCAAGTATCTGTGCCGAAGGTGCCGACGACGCAGGGGCACACCTTCCCAGGATGCCCCACTGCCCTTCCACAGTGTACTCGCCAATGACGCATTACCCATCTTCACTCCATCACGTAAATGCAGGGCTGTTTCTCAGGACACCCCCACACAGCAGTCTGTTAGGATCCAACCAGTCCCAAGCAACCAGCCCCGAGACAACACAAGAGCATTCCTCAATGAGCGGTTTGAGATTCGGGTCGCCCCTGCTCGCATCGGAGTCGTGGAACGCCCCTTCCGACCTACTCTCATCCGTTCCTCCCTGGAACAGTTATCATCAACTGGAAAGCCCCTTAAGAAGTCTCCGATACCAATCACCAGCTGGGCTTTCGTAGATTTGCAGTTCTGTAAAAATGAGGAGGGCATCCTTGCGCCAAAGGAGGTCGCTGTTGTGGGGTGCGACCAGGTATATCGAGACACTGTTCTAAAGGGAGCAGTGAAGTTTTCCGCGCTCCCGCACCACCTGAGACTTCTCAATTTATGGTTGTGCGACAAACGGCTTGGCCTCCCATGGGGGCGGGGAGAGCTCCCTCCGGCTTCCTTCGGAGAGTGGATCAGGCCCTTTACGAGGAAGTACCACACCATTCTCACCGAGGGGGAGGAGCGAGCGCACTTCCTCCGGAAAATTCTCCCATTGAAACCCGTACTAAATATTAGAGACTTCTCGTGCCCCGGCAGAGAGGCATTGATGGAAATAGAGGACAACAAACAACCCAGATGCCGGTGGGATCACCATCACGGCACTGCGCTGTGATCTCAGCCGCACTATTCTCTAAATGGCTGGAAGAAAAGGGAATTGTGGAGAAGAGATGCAACCCACCAGAGTCCGAATGGTGGGATGATTAGAGAGAGAAAAAAAAAAAAAAAGGAACAGTAGTTTTGAAAAAAAAAAGGAGAACAATAGCTTTGTTTGGAAAAAAAAAATAATAAAAAATAAATAAAAAAAAAAAGGAACAGTAGTTTTGTTCAAAAAAAAAAAAAAAAAAAACCTAACTTAGGTATTCTCGTCAACTTCACAAGTATGAGACTTCTTTCATGGATGATACAGTGATTCATTTTAATATTAGTTCATGTCTATGTTATTGTGATGTTTAGTTACATGTATACAATTATAATGTACTGGCTTAATTAACTTCAGATGCTTTGTGTCCATAACCTAAGGACAGTTACTAATTGTGTGATTGTTTATGTTTTATGTCGTGCCTGTGAGCCAAGTAAAGACTATGGATAGAAGCAGTGCCCAGAACAGTCCTTGGAAGGAGAAGCACCCAGTATATCTCCTTGGCTTGCCGAAGGATAACTTCGCCGAATCATGAACTCCGGAAGAACTTTTCTTTTACCGCCTGACAGCCTCAGCTTGAAATCCAGATCCGTTTCCTGTTGTGCTTCAAAATGCTCACTTATTTAAACCAGGGAAACTGTTAACTGAAGCACGGACTTTAGTGGTGAGAAAAAAAAAAAAAAAAAAAAAAAAAAACAATTTCTCAACAGATGAGTGGAGACAATGGCCTCCGTGTGGAGAGCGAACAGCATTGAGAAGTGAAAATTCATCATATCCACTCTGCGAACTAAGTGCTATACGCTTTGTTTTGTTTCGTATGTCTTGTATTTTATTTGATTATATCTATATATGTTAGTAATTAAGTTTCTTTTACATACTGTAAGAGGAGGAACGTTTATGTTTGCCCCCCCCCCCGACAAAAGGGTCAGAAGCCCCGGAGGAGCGTCGAGAATTTCAGTCTTAGTTGTGTACCCTGACTGAGATCCTCAGTGGCAGTAATGAGGGGTGTAAAATGCACACATTTTACTTTCCATTTTGCATATTTCCCCCCCCCCTTCCTTGATGTGCCCCTTGTGCTGAAGAGTTGTTTTTGGGTTATTCCAGTGAAAACATATCTAGCAACTCACGGGACAAACTGGACTGCCAGTCCGCAATAGCGATAAGAGTCCAAAAGTCGGTAGGGTTGAAATTTCGCATGTTTGGATAGTTCCCTTGTATAGTACCAATTCCCCTGGTCACTATGACGATGACTCTAGATAAGGAGCCGCTACGGACACGTTGAGCTCTCTAGTCGAGAAAAATACGATCTTCGCTCTCCCTGAAAAATACTGGTCAGTGTGTCTGATGTTGACCGCGTGAGAAAAGTGCCACACCCTAGACCAAGCTCCGGGGAGGAGGCGAAAGTTCACGCGATAAGGACGATATACTCGAAGGACGTGGAGAAGAGGTTGTTGTTGTAGAAAGAGCAGTTGTGTAGTACGGAAGTTTTTTGGTGGTCAGAGAGAGTAAGTTTGGCGCAAAGTGTAAAAGAGTATCACGAACGAAGAGAGACGCAGAATGATGGAAGTGCAAACTGCAAGCCCCGCACTCGGCCGAAGGAGTCATCTTAACTTCGGTAAGTTCTAATTACTTCCTACAGTTATGCATAAACTTTACTCCTCAATGAATATGACTTGTTATGGTAGTATTGTTAAGTATAGAATATCCTAATATTGCTATCTTAAATAGCGCATCACTCAGATTGTCGGTTTCACTAATTAATGATAGGTAAAGTGATGTACCTTAAGAGTGCTATCCTAAATAGCGCACTATTTTAGTATTGACACCCATCATGGTTGTATAACCTTTATGTCATATGTCAGTCCTTGCCTGGGATGAAGTATCCACACGAAGAACACCTATGTGAAGAACCCATTAAATTCCAAAACATCAATAATTTTAGGAACTCTTAATCAGTTTGTATTATTGTAACCAGATAAATTAGGATTTGCCTGTCATTGCCACTTAGGCAGTAGTTTTTATACATGTATCAATTCTATAGTGGAGTATATTAAACTATATTTTGTTTTAAACATATGCCTCAGGCCTATTCTCCATTCACACGAATGAGTAAGTAAAGAATTATATATAGAACTTTATATTGCGGGTACTCTAATTTCTACCTAAAATTGGAAAGAGTTTGAGTATTTTTCACAACGCCCTGGTCGATGCTGCGGTTCCATTCCCCTCAAAAGGGTGGATATTGAGGGCTGAGACCATTGTCCTAATAAAAAAAAACCACTAGACGGTCACATGAGTATACTGGGTATATGATTGAACAAATGATTAAGGAAGGAAAACGTCCCGCCATACAGATGTGTTGTCCAGAGAAGTCCGAACGAACGAAAGTAAGTAATTAATAAGCAAGCAAGAAGTAGAATAAAACACCCAGTATAACACTTTTAACAGGACACGGTTCCTTCAATTTTAAACTTGCCTATTTTCTCCTTTCCAACTCGAAACTTTGTCTTTGCGGTTCTGTCGAGGATGCTACTCACGGTCTTTTCTTTTATCCCTTTTACGATGAAGCATCATGTACAAGAGGAATCATAGTCCGCACCCAGACCTCTGAAAGCCCTAAAATAAGCATAACGGATTCGACTTTAATTGAGTATCCCACACGTGCGGAAACAGTCCAAATTCCCGTAGTCGAAAACCAAAGTAAAAAATTTAAGCATGCCCCATTGAAAGCAAATCTCTCTCAGCGAACTACTAATGTATCAGTTGATACGAACCTCCCATTGATTACTCAGGAAAGAAGACTGGCGGACAAATACCATATATCAGCTGTTCGCACCGGAGAAAGGATCTTCATATCCAGACTGGGCCCTGAGACAAGAACAGAGAGTATTAAAAGTCTCTTTTTGATGGAATATGGGTTTGAAGTGGATGTAAAGAAATTAAGAACCAAACACCCATGCTATGCCTCCTTCCTAGTGACATGCACATCTAACGCGACTAATACTGTCATGGACCAGAAGAACTGGCCCCCAGGAACACTGGTAAAGCCTTTTAAGGAAAGACGCCCCGTGAGGGCGCACAGACAAAACCCACAATCTAATCCAACGTAGCAACTAATGACTAGTTTGGTGACTGCATCAAAGACTATGCAATTGCGGTATTTCCTATAAAATGTCAGGAGTTTATCTAATAAGCTCCACTCCCTCCAAACACTTTTAACTCTCAGAGAAATTGATCTCATCTGTTTAACGGAGACCTGGCTGACAAATGAGCGACAAATTGATATACTTCTTAAAACTACCCCTTACAAAGGTATCGGAAACAGTAGAGGTATGGGAAGAGGAGGGGGCGTCCAAATATTCTTTCCAATCCAGTGGCAGGCGACTAGAGTGAAACTAAGCCAGTCTAACAACTTTGAAGCTTTGTGTGTAACGCTGATAAACCGACAAATGAAAATACAACTCTGTTTGGTTTACCTCCCTCCTGATCATTCCGAAGTTACACGGATTGAACTTCAGACCTGGTTAGTAACAAGCCTAGCCCCTAATCAACAAACTGTTGTAGGTGGAGATTTCAATATGCCAGTCCCAAGACATGTAAAAGCTCTACAAGGTTTAACGTTAACCTTGAATTCTTTAGACCTCAGGAGACATATCACACCGCCAACGAGAAAAGGTCAAGCTTTAGACCTAGTATTCCACAACTTTCCCAACTGTAATAACATACCCAACCCTTTCACATTCTCATCAGATCACTCACCTATCACCTGTACCTTCTCCATACCAACGTTATCGGGAAAGAAAATTAGAAATTACTTTTCGGATACTCACTCTGATCTGATTTTTTCTCCAAAATTCCTGAAACCTGATATAGTTATCAACCATCTCTCAACCATTAATTGGGATAATTTATCTTCGCTACCTGTTGAAGAGGCAATCCAGACCCTAGTTGAGCAATTGAGACATATCGCCACGATCGGAGCGTCTAAAGAAGTCAAAATTACTGAGAGAACCCAGCGGTGGTTTCATTCGGATATGAAAATTGCCTTTAGAAGTAAGCAAAGGGCATATAGAAAATGGTTAAAATCGAGAAGCAGTAAAGACCACGAAACTTTTAAAAGAGAGAGAGCTCGTTTCCTTCGCTTCAAGAGAGGAGCACATCAACAGTATATATTATCCCAAATTACAAAAACCAGGAGAATTTTCCCAAAGCGCAACAACCATCTCAACATGGATGAAAAGCTATTTAATGAGTGGACTCGCATTTCTTTCGATCATCAAGATGCGACCACTGAAGTTTCACCCCTACCTAGTGTAAACCAGAACACTCTTTCTGCCATGGATGATGTTATTATCACTAAGCGGCAGCTCATTGATGCCATAAATGGCCTGCCCAACAAAGCTACTAAGGGCCCTGACGGTTTACCACTGTTTATAGTTAAGGTGTGCTCTGTGTACATAGTGGATCTTCTCTTAAACATCTTCCAGAAGATTCTAAAGACAGGCACCATGCCGGAAATCTGGAAATCTTATTATGTCAAACCTGTCCCTAAAATTGGAAATCCCAAGATGCCTAAGGACTTCCGTCCAATCTCCATAGGGTGCACATTATTAAAGATATTTGAAAAACTCATACACCCAGTGATTATTCAACACTGTTTTGCTAACCGACCACCCTACCTCCACACAGTCCTGCACCATAGGTCCACGACCTCTAATCTCCTCGATACTCTCTTCAGAGCACAAAAAGCCTTGAATGACAGAGCCCAACTGGACATAATCTTCTTCGATATCAAATCTGCCTTCGATACTGTCTCCATTCCTACTCTTATACGCATCTTAATAGAATATTTCAAAGTATCTAACCAAATTGTCAGCATTCTGAAGTCCTTACTACAGCGGAGGCACTTAATTATAACCAACGGAACTCACCAGAAAACAACCTATGCAACGAGGGGTGTACCTCAAGGTGGGGTGATGTCGACAACCCTCTTTGCAATCCTACTTGAACCATTCCTCGCAAAAATCCAAATTTTAGTTCCTTCGCTGATGATCTAAAATTCTTTATCAATTCAAAAGACCCCAAACAGGTACATGAAATTAACAATGAAACCTCCAAGCAGATTCAACAGTTAATTGACTTTTTACAGCGAGCTGGACTCCAACTCAACAATGCCAAGTCAGCGCACATTACAATCACAAAGAGGAAGGTCAAGAATGACATTCGAGTTATGGTTCTTGGTGAGTCAGTCCCCAAAGTTTCATGTCATACTGACCTGGGACTAACGTGGGATGAAGACTTAAATTTCGAGGAACACTTCCTAAAGGCGAAGAAGAAGACCTATGCTGCTTTCTGGGCTATCCGCCAAGAGCTCGCAGGCTGTCACAACACCAGACTGATTGGACAATACATTAACAGATGTCTAACACCCATACCACTATATGCCTCAGAAATCTGGTCCTCTGCATCTACCTCTCGATGTAATAAATTTCTATCAATGGAATATTGGATTCTGCGGTGGCTGAACCATCTGGGAGGGAACCCCTTCACAATCTCGAAATCCATTCTCCTAGCCAACCTAGGCATGACCTCCTGGAAGCTCATTGTCCTCAAAAAAAATCTGTCAACGCTTGCCAAGCTGCTAACTCGCCATATTGATGCCCCATCAATAGAAGATATCATCGCACTAACAAGAGTAAGAAATAGAAGCCATCACCCACTTAGGATGAAGCTATCAAACTTGGACTCCCTAAAAGGAATGTTCCCATGTAACACCATTGAACACTTCAACACCTTCTCCATTGATCCTGTAAAGTTTGAAGTCAATAAAACCTACAGAAGCCAAATTATAGACCAAATCTGGACTAAATCACCAGGATTGCTGTGAAAATTGAGCAGTTTTTAATAGAAATTTGATGATATGACCAAATAAAATGCAATAATGTAATGAATATAAATAATTTGTTATGTTAGTTACTGATAAAGAAGTCAACCTATGTATTTAACTCTGAAATTATCAAGATATGTTAATTCAAAGTGAATACATTTAGTAAATGTATATATCTATTTAATAGTTTTTATTATACAATAATTATATTGTAAAGAGCTGAAATTTTGTACAAAAGTGTATAATGTATATTTTATAATTTCTGTATACCCTTCTAGCCTATTTGCTGTACAGGGGGTGAACCTTGTGTTAATAAACTGATAGTAAATAAAAAAAAAATAAAAATTTCGTTCACAATTACTGTCTGACACTGGTGTTGTTGTTCCAGGTTGGGAATCTGTCTTCATTTTCTCTTCTACTTTCTTTCAGTCCTATCAGAATTTCGCACGTTCTGTCTTTCTTAATTCATTAGCACATATATTTATATAGTCGTTAAAGAATTAAAAAATAACTTACCTTAGGATCAAGAACATGCAAGAAAGTTGCCAGACATCAGATGCAGTGTTCCATCATATCTATTTTCAGGGCCATGCAAAATATTCGATTTCAAAGAAAAACACTTAATATCGTTAATTAACCAGGACCCCAATAAGAATTTGATCCACCGCACACAACTTGATGTTTTGGACAGCCACTCTTCAGCTCCTCACACCAAATGTTCTTAACAACAGCCTTCATTAGTCCTCTACCTTTGTTATATAATGAAATAATCAAATTCGCCTCAAAAATTGTGCACTTTTATGGAGCATTTTGTCGTGTAATAGTCCCTCTCCTCCGCAAGCGGCATAACATAATTCGTGAACGGTCATACCCTTCGCTAAGAACGTCCAAACATGCAGTCTAAAGTTCAATATTATCAAATCATTAATTCCATCTCCAAAGAATTTTTTTCCCAGCAAGTCATAAATTCTTACCAAGGTGTGACGCACACAAAATGATAACTCCAGGTCAGTATTTATCAACATTTACAGTTTTAAAAGACTGTAGTATCTCTTCTCCTTCTCGCAAGAGATATGATTTAAAGTGTTGCCGTTTTCGCATGTCTGGAACGTTTCCCCCATGACGAGTTCTAACATGAGACTGCCTAACATTTCTAAATGCTTGATAGTATTTGCGTGCTTTCTTATTATGTTTTTTATTTTTGGACTAATGGCATCGATCGGAATTCTGTTTGTGTCCGTCATGAGTGTTTTCGGTGAGTCTAGAGAAAATTCCAACTGGCCATTCATCCTTTCGATAATGATGTACCAGACTACATGTAAGTGGGTTTTTTTTTCTAAACTAATACTCTTTCGATGTTATAACCCACATTATTTATAGGCATAATATTGCACCGAAATCATAGAAGTATATTAGAAGCATAATTGTTTTAAATATTTTTCATTACATTGCTCTTTACCCTGACTGATTATATTATCCTTCCTTCTAAATTTAATAATAAAACCGTATAAAGCAGATGTGTAAAATTCCAAAATATTCATGTGTATAACAAATTTCTCTTCCTCATATGAAATGTCTTGTAGAAAAAGCTTTACTGAATCTGTAATTTTAGAGATAAGAAACAAAAGACCACTTCTTCCTGCCTTGGAATAAACTTGCATTTTATTTCTCTACGATTATTATTCAATTATTTGTATTCATTTAGATTAAAACGAACAGTTATCGAAATTCAAGGTTAACAAATGCTTTCAGTCTCTTCAACTCGCACATAGTTCCAGGGTATTATAGTCTCTAATAATTTTCCATTCTTGGATTACGCTGGAAATAATCATTAAATTTCTATTTCTGTCTTTATGACTCAACATAAAGCACACTTACATTCGCTATAACAAATAATTATCTTCGAGGTGTATAAGCTAATTAGAATTACGTTTTTAAAATGCAATGAATGCAGTGAAATTTCTTTATTCTTACAGCGTTGCTTGGAGGGATGTTGACACATAACTTTGGTACTCGTAAAGTAGCATTGGCTGGCAGTTTTACTTCAGTGGTTGGTGTAACAGCGTCTGCATTTGCTAAAAGCGTACAGTGGCTGGTGTTCTCCTATGGATTTGCCCTTGGTAAGTATGGCGATAACAGAGGTGAATGCCTTGTAAATACACCGCTAGTGAACTATCCAAGCACCTCCCCTCTCTTCAAGTTCTTTATTTACAATTTTTGGTTAGTCAACATCTTGACTAAAATTTCTTTTTTTAGTGTCGAAAAAAGTGAATTAGAAGAGTTATTTCGCGCTCTTTATATCCGTAGAATTGTTTTGAAAAGTTGCACATCGAATTTGAAGTTCGCAGTATACCTTTGGTGAGAAAAAAGTGGGTGTTAGGGGGTCAGAGAAGGATTCGAAGTGCCATTATCTGAACGCAAAAAAAAACAGTTTTTGGAGATTCCGTCCCATGTTAATCTCTAGAGGATACTAATAATATTTGGGAGCAGACAGCTTGAAACTAGGTAAAATTCTACCTGTGACATCATTGGTTAGTGCATTTGCATTATTACTACACACTCGAATTTTTTAGACAAACTGAAATTTGTACACCGGCATAATTATTGAAATACCTCACATTATGAAATTCCTCACGACGAATTGCCCTACTACATGAAATAAGTATCGCTTGACGTTTAGAGAATACTCATAAGTAACAGGCCTCTTCTCTCTGATGAGGAAGAGTTACATCGATTTATGTACAGTGACGGACAAAATAATTGCATCACCTTAAAAAGAGTAAGACTTATAGTAAAACGTATAAGATATTGTTTGGTTACAGTCATTTCGTTTGTCGCAAAGCAAAGGTATTGCGTCAGATGAGGCTTCTATTGCATTAGACAGTAATTTCAAGGCAGTAATTGCATCAGCCGTTTCTATAAATAAGCGTTGGAAGGGTATACACACTCATTAGTATCCTGTTTTGTGGAGGTGTAAGCATGCCTCAATATGTTCAGTTGACACCAAAAAAAAAAAAGGTGTAGCTGTTGCTCTGTCCCAGGAAATGCTTTCTACGCATGCTATCGCGGATAAAATAGGCTGCTATCAGTGAACAGTATCCCGCGTGCTAAAATTAAAGCGTAAAACCGGCAACAGTCGTGAAGAGAGGACCTCGATCAGGCCTTAAGAGAGTGACTGCGCCTTCCCAAGATCGATATTTGAAACTTCTTAATCGCCATGCTAGTGCTCCTGATCTAAAACTGGACTTTGAGATAGCCTCTGGTATTGAAACAAATGCACGAACTATCCAAAAACGGCTTTCAGAATGCCTATCGGCATTCGGAAACGGAACGGCGAATGTAGAACTGCGAAATTAACGGAACGGTGAATGTAGAGACCTACACTGCTATCTTGGAGGAGTGCCTGAAACCCGTTATTAGGGATACCACACAGACGTCCACAACTGAATTTTTGAACAGGATTCAGCACCGTGCCACAGAGTAAAATTGGTCCGTTTTATGCTATATTGATTTAATGATGAGTTTGTCTTCTTATCTCGCAAGCCTTAAAACAAACTTACACCAATGTTTTCCCTCGATTTTCTCCCTTAAGGTGCAGTCATACCTCAGAAATGCTGGCATTGCAGTGTTGGACTGGCCCGGCAACAGTCGAGATTTGGACCCTACTGAAAATTGCTGGTACATAGTGTCGTCTAAAATTGCTCTGAAGAAGCGAACAAGTAAGATTCAGCTGCAGGAGAGCATTGTAAGGGTGTGGTACCACGAAATTCGGCAACCGTTTATCCAGAAGTTGATTAACTCTATGCCAGATCGTTGCAAGGCTGTAATTGCAGCTCGAGGAGGAACAACAAAATACTGAGGACTTACTTTGCTAATTCACAGTACATAATACTATTAACTTAACTTGCCATTTCAGTTTGTACACGTAAATGCAATAAAATGTGTTTGGTTGTCATGATTACCATTTGCATGATTTCTCATATTTCCATTAATTACGCATTTTACCCTTTGGGAAGATATTTATGGCAATTAAGTATCGGGTGGAGACATTTTATTGGATTTCATTCACAGAGATGTATATCCCATCTAAGAAATGCATTTCGAGAATTTCTGCAACCCACAATTCAGCGCAAAACACATTATTTGCAAAATTTGCAAGTGATCTTTCAGAAGACTGGAACCATAGTCATTTGCAGAAGTTATAACTGGTGTATTTTGTTAAGTTGCCTCTGCAATGTTGATATCACACTGCACCACCGTACGCTACAACGGGAATAAAAACTAACTTGCATAGCAGACACAGGGTTCCTGCCTGCTGCTCTAAGGACTTGAACTCAAGTCTTTTCCACACGGTGTGAGGACGATGACGACCCTACTAACTGTGCGACTTAGGAGAACAAGGGTGAAAGCGGAATCATTCGAAGAATCATTAAGCTTTAATCATCATGTAGCAGTAAAACATTAATTTGATCATATGGGAGTCTAGGTTCTCTTTACTCCTTCCTGGCACCACAATATATTGCTTGATCTTGTCCACAATGTTGTGCGGTGTGGAAGAAATGATTTACTGTCATTAAGATTTATCCCCACTTACTTGACTGATCGGTGATTAACAGGTGAATAGTCTTTATAGTGTATGGTGGGTGGGCTGTTCAAATTGTGCTTATCCTTGAACGTAAGAATCCTATATTTTCAGTGGCAACAGTAACCCTGTAGGTGCTACACTGTTCCGCCAACCAGATCGGATCTGGCTTGCCGTTCCAGCCCAATCGATGGAATTTCTAGAAGTACAACAAGGTCGTCTGCGTACAATACTAAGATTGTGTTCTGACTAGTCATTGAAAGCCCGTCACCCAGCACCATACTACAGACTGTTGGACTCAGGATAGAACCCCAAGGGCAGCCTCTGGTAAGAGAATAAGCGATACTGTGTAATTTAGTCTTTATAATGGTTTTTCGCTTGAGAAAATAGCTGTTCAGACAATGATGGAGTTCTGAGAGTGTTCGGCAAGTCTAATGCAACGTACAACGCTCTCGAACAGTATCAAATGCCCGTTTGAAAATAAAAAAATAGCAACAGTATATGCGGCCGCTAAGCTGTGTCCATCATCTGGAAGATCTTGGATGAGGCATCTATAATTTGCCCAAAGAACAAGCTGAACTGTTATGTTCTAGGTTACAGCAGTGGAATGTACTCGCAGCAGGAACAAAGATTTCAGTTTTCGAAAAAGACATGAAAACTTTTTGAAATATTTAGCTACGGAGGACAGTGTGTGTTTTTGCAAAGACATTCCTGGACTTCTGAAAGAACAACTAGGTGTTGTGCATAAGTCAGATGAATGGCGTTTATTCTCAGATGTCTCAAAATTAAGTTTAAAAGCCGTTTTGCTTCATAATGGCAACGAATTTCCACCATCAGTTCCTGTGTTTTATTCAGTTGGACTTAAAGAAAGTTATGAAAGCATGTCTAATGTTCTACATGCTGTAAATTACCAGGATTATGGTTGGTACATATGCAGTGATCTTAAGATTATTGGTCTGCTCGTTGGTTTTCAGTGGGGGGATCACAAAATATCTTTGTTTTTTTTTTATATTTGTGGGACAGCTGTGCGACAGAAGAACATTACATTGTGCAACGTTAGGAAAAGCGGGACGAGTTCATACCAGGACAATGTAATGTAAAATATATTCCTTTATTGCAATCAAACAAAGTTCCTCTTCCAAACCCGCACATCAAGATTAGATTGATGAGAAATTTCGTGAAGGGACTTGGTAAAGAAGGTACCGGATTGAGAAGTGTGTTTCGTAATTTAATATATGCTAAACTTAAGGAAGGAATTTTCGTAGGACCCCAAATTAGGAAACTCCTGAAAGACGAAGTATTGGAAAGCCAGCTAAAGGAGGGTGAATTAGCAGTGATTATTTAAGGCGGCAGCACATGGTTTTGTTTGGGTTATACGAAAGAAAAAAATTTATGAAATGTTGGTGTCTAATTTACTCGAGTGCTGCAAAAGCACGGGCTGTCGAATGTCATTGAAAATTCATTTTCACCATTCCCATTTCCAATTTTCTTCCGAAACCTTACCTGGAAGATGTGAGTGATGAACAAGGGGAGTGGTTTCATCAAGATATTTTCACCATGGAAAAGCGGTACCAAGGTCTCTGGGATCCTGTAATGATGGGGGATTACCGCTGGTTCCTTGTGAGGGAGAGTAAGCAGGAATACAAGAGAAAATCCCTTAGTAGCAAACATTTTTAATGACAATTACAGGTATGCTGATTATATATCATTTAAATATAACTATTTCGCTATGATTTACGTTAATCGTTTCGGAGTTAAATCAGAAATTATAGAGAACGTATATTTTTTTACGCTTGTATTACAAACTTGAATTATACGTATATACAGTATATCGTATGGAAACAAGTAATATAAAAAAAGAAATTTTTAATTCAATTCCTACTTAGGTCAACAAAGAAAAATTTTATTTTAGTTACTTTTTATTAAATAATTACAATTAATATAAATATGTATATACATATGACAGAATCACAATATTAAGTGGCAAAATAGATAGCGAATTTCCTTGCAATTTTCCATTTTCCTTTCTATATATGGTGTTGGACTATTATTTTTATTCACATGTTTCATTTTCCATTTTGTTCCCTCCTTGAGGCGCCTCCGTAGCCAGGTGGGAAGGAGCAGCAGTGCGTAGCATACGCTTCTTGATTAGACCGGGGTTCGAGCCCGTCACCACCAAATACGGAGGATGCGGAAAGGTCAGTGAATGACCATCGCATATCCCGGAGCAATATGGCCATAGTTGCTAATGCTCCTGAAAAAAAAACAAACCAGTGCAGTTCCCTCCTTGACTCAGACTAGAACCCAGAATGAAAAAAAGACTCTGAAAAAGAAATTTTTTTCCAGCGATCTACACGCTTCGCCACTGACGGTATTTATTCCTAAATTTATATCCTGCTAAATATCTTATATAAGAGAAATTTTTTTCTCCCATATAAAACTAAAATTAATTAATTAAATTTAATTAATGAATTAATATTTGAAAAAAACTGTATTAACATCAAGTGTCATCCACTACAAGTTTAAAAAAAATTATTTGAACTTGAGTGGATGAATAAAAAGTATTTTATTAACGATTGAAAATTTGAACAAGATATATAAATATATATATATATAGGGAGAGTGTGAACTAATAGTAGGAATTGAAAAATAGATGTGATTATTGTTTATATCGGAGACTGACACTTACCAGAGGCATTATATGCTAAAAACAAGTATTACGGAAGACTTGAGTTAATCTGTAAGATTCTACGGGGGAAATTTATATCAGCGTGACCCGCACTTGTAGGTAGAAGGAATCTTTGTAAAGATGGCATTCATTTGAACAAAGGTGGAGCAAGAATTTTGGCCAGTATCACCGAGGATACCTCAAGGATACAGGGAAATTGCAATGAACGCATACATACCAACAAGAAAATATTGCAGCAGGATGATCCCAAAATGGATAAATGCAGAGCTGGCCACTCAAATAGAGCAGAAACAGATAGCATGAACAGTTACATAGCTCTGGAGCCGACTACAAGTTGATTTGGAACAGTATCACAGCACAGATAAAGTTAGAGAGGCCAAGGCTGCGTATGAGAAAGAACTGACCAAAAAGAGCAAAGAATGGGAAGAAAGAATTTTTTTATGTATGTGAATACTGAAAAAAATCGAATCAGATTGATCCCTTGTGCACTTGGTGAACGAAAGTCTTAGACAGCCCAGCCGATGTTGCAGATGAATTGAAAGGGTAACTTGCATCTGTTTTTACTGAAGAAAGACCCTTCATAGTGGGAAGAGGCTCTGCAAGCGAGCCTGAGTCATATTAAATTAGTGATTTCGAAATTACAGATGACTGTATATTAGAAAGCCTTTCGAATTTCGAACATAAAGGCAAGTAAGGTTCCTGGAGTTGATGGCTTATGCCCAGTAATTTTGAGGGAGGTCGTCAAAGAGTGTATTGAAACAAGGTGTTAATTATGAGGGCATCTTTGGATTATGGAGAGTTTCCTTTGGATTGGAGACGTCTCAACATATCACCAATAGACAAAGGCGGTTCTAAGAGCAAAATAAGTGACTACAGACCGGGTTAGTCTGAAATAGGAAAAATCTTAGAAACAATGATTAAGCAAGAGGGCAATCCAGGGACATTTTGATAGATATTGCATTCTGAATAACACGCAACGTGTTTTTGTTAAGCGAAAATCATGTTTAACTAACTTAGTCAGCTATTTTGACATGGGTTTCATGAACTTGATCTAGGGAACAATTTCGACGTAGCGTGTTTGGATTTTAGCAATGAATTTGACTCGGTAATCGTTGAGAGGTTATTGTATAAGCTTGTACATGTTAGGATTGCTGGAAAAAATTTAAGATGGATTGCTGCAGGGCAGAAATCAGAGGGTTGTGATTAATGGATATTCTTCAGAGTGGTGTTAAGTCAGAAATGGGATCTCTCAGGAATCGGTTCTTGGACCACTGTTGTTTCAGATTTTCATAAACGACATCGACGATAGGACAAGTTTGATGTCAAAATTTGCAGATGACGTAAACATTGGTAGAGTAGTTAATGATCAGTCCAGCTTCTTCAGGATGATTTGAACAGGCTTCAAGAATATTCAGAAATGGAGCAGCAAAATGCAACAAAATTCAAGGTCTTACACTCGTTGGAACAGAAACTCCAAAATAAATTTTACCTTCGGTGGGGTTGAATTAAAAACTGTCGAGAAAAACAGGGATCTGGGAGGTACGATACGGACAGATATGAACTTTTCTGAGCAGTCTAAACTGGCAGCCAGGACGTTCATGGTGTTCTATTGATGATTTATCGAACTTTACTTGTAGATATATGGAGGTTATAGTCCCACTGTATAAGGCAATTGTAAGACCACATTTGAAGGGCTGAGTTCAAGTATAGAGACCTCAAAAAAGACACTGGGCTTCTTGAAATTGACGAGCATACGATGAAGGACTCCGAATATGTGGGCTACATAGCTTGGTAATCAGCCATTTCAAAAGTGACTGAGGTTTGCAAGACTCTGAGAGGGGGTTGGTAAAATGAACCAAGGCAGAATTTTCATTGTTATAGAGAATTACAAAACTCTTCAGCATAAATTGAAATTACATAGGAAGAGAGGTTATACTACATTGTAGGAAGTCGTTGATTGCTGGAAAAGGTTGCTTTCAGGGGTAGTTGCGGCTGATAGTTTCACAAATTGACAGCTCAACTGGATGGTTATCTCTGTGAGTTTGGAAGAAAATAATTTGTATTTTCTTATCTACTCATTTTTTTTCGGCCAATGGAGAAAAAAGTTCTGGCTTCCTAGCCTTGTACCGCTACTACTCTTACTACGTGATATTATCACTATGTGTGACAACAACAATAACGCCTCATGGCCTTTCTTTTTCTGGAGTAAATTCGAAACAAACACAACAATCAGTAAATCAGTTTCATTTGATTTTTTAGCTTTATTATTATCATTATTATTATGTATTTATTATGGATTTTCTTTCTTTAGGTCTTGGAACAGGTCTGCTCTATCCGACAGTTCCCGTCACAATCAGCCAACACTTCAAAACGAAGAAATCTACGATATTTGGAATCGTATTCTCTGCGGGTGCGTTCGGAGGAATGGTTTTCCCACCCATTACGGAAAGATTGATCGAAGTTTATGGATTACGGGGTTCCTTTCTAATTCTTGGGGCAGTTCTGATGAACCTTTTTATTTCAGTAATTGTAATGGGACAGCCTTCCTTTAAGCCTTCAGCAATTCGTCTTGATAATGATAATCAAAAAGCTACTTTTTCTACACTCGCACAATGTCATCATAATACGTCCGATGGAGACGAAGGTAAGACTCCAAATGTCGATGCGGTTTCTCAAGACACAGTGTTGGATCCCCAAGAAAGATCGCCTCTTGAAGAAATTGAAAAAGAAAGAAACGACCCCTATAAACCCTACAAAGCTATTTTGTCTACACTAAAGCTTACAGCAGTTTTGTTAGTTACTCCAAAATTCATTATAATTACCTTTGGCTTATGCATATTTGTGATTCATAATACCATCTTTTACCTCGCAATAATAGATTTTGCTACTGATCACGGAGTCAGTCTGGAGGACAGTGTTTTTCTCTTATTTTCTACTTCTCTGTCAGCTTTTTTCTCCCAACTAATTGTGGGGTGGGTGGCCGATAAAGGATTAATAAAAAAACTAACGATTGTTATAGTCCTCATGGTAACAAGTGGAGTAAATATGGCTTGCATTCCTTCGGCTAAAAAATTTGTAGCCCTAATAGTCAACTCCATTGTTGTGGGATTATCCATGTGTCTTCACCCATTCTACCAAATATTGTATGAAGAGTACGTCGGACGGAATTTACTCGCACTCTCAACTGGTTTGTCAAGGTTTATTGCTGGAAGTTTCTGTATTTTAATCCCAACTCTTATTGGTAAGTATTCCATATTTATTATCCTTTAATTTTGCATAAAATTTTCTTGTGCCAGTATGAGAAAGTGTAAAGTTTGTTTGCATAAAATGTTGTCAGTCATCTTCCTCTCAAATTCCCCATCCAAGAACGACAGTTTCAAGTCTGAGTAATGTTCACAGCTTATCGTGAAACTTGCAATGTACTTGTCGAGCCACTGTTGCATGAAGAGTTTTTTTTTTGTTCGCGTGCCACTGACGATCGTTTTAAAGCAAGTATCATGTCGGACAAACAGATTGAACAGCTATATGTAATTCAGTATTGGGTCTGAAGGGACTTAAATGCTTCGGAAACAGTTAAAGAGATGAATGAAGCGAATGGTAATGAGTGTCATGGTAGCACGGCCATATTCTGGTGTGAAGTGGTTGCTTCATCAAGTCAATGCCAGGCCCATACGTCTAATATTATGCAAGCAGTGAACCCTGCCACATTCCTCTTATTCACCGGACTTAGCCTCGTGTGATTTCTTTCTGTTTCCTGATCTGAAGAAAGCTCTGTAAGGCAAGCGCTTCCCGTCCGATACAACGATACTCGAAGATCCACAACGAAAGCATTTCGCAGTCTTTCGAAAAATGGCTTGCAAGAAGCATTTAACACGTGGATACCACGGTGACGAAAGTGTGTAAAGTTTAAGGGAGAATATTTCGAGAAGGAGAAATCCACAGAAGATTCAGATGATGACAATTAAGATAAGATCTTGCACCAGTCCTAGAATTAAATGATCGCCCATCGCATACACACGCCCCATTAACAGAATTTCCTTCAAACCCATCAGAATTTCTTGAAAACATATTGAGGTTTATAATTCACTCGTTTTGAAAACGCTCGAGCAGTCAATACTATTTTTGTTTCGTTTCCTCTTAGCAGAAAGGTCGAGATTCGCTCTTCAAACTGATTCCTGATATTTTTTCATTTGAAAAGAAGTGAAACGCGATCGTTTCCTTCTAACGTCAAGGGAAAGGGATTCTTATTTCATGGCTTCTACCTAAAATTGCTTCCTTGGGAAACTGCTGCTCCTATAGTCATTACTTGACTGTTCAAGTGGTATAGTAATGCGATCCTTAAACCAATGTACAGTATGTTTTAGGTCTTTACGTTGTTGAGTCTTTACAGCGATTGCAAAATTCCTGCGTTTGCTTTCATGAGTAATAATATTGTTTTATTCAGGATTCAGCTAGTTCACGAATTCTTTTAAATAATGAATGTATTCTTCAGAGAGAATGACCACTCATTCTTTCACTCTATTATTCTTTCACTCTGTAAGGTATTCTAAGACTGCATTTGGATTACTGTGCTTAAGCATAGAGGCTCAGCTGAAAAAAAGACATTTAGCTTCGTGAAAGGATCGAAGGATGGGCAAATCACAGGTTGAGATAGGAAAAAGCCGACCATTCCGGAATGATTTCGATTATTATTTATTTATTTATTTAATCGGGTAAAGAAAAGAAAGTTACATCCACCCCTTGACAGCAATCAAATTCTAGGAGGGTAAGCAAAATTATAAAAATGAATACAATTCACAGAGATCAAGTCAATAATTAATTACAGATGTTAAGGCACATTAGGTTCGACCTAATACTCTAAATACATTCAGCGACCGTCCAAGAAAAGTGCGGGGTTGCCGGCAAGATGCTACCAGGAAGAGGAGAAGGAGCGCATATCATCCTCCAACACAGTAGCCACATACAGCGATGGGTACATGAAAGATCTAAAATTGCAGGACTGTGTAGACTGTGTGTATCAACAAAAACTTTTGATCTGCAGGATTTGTCGAAGCAAATCGTCTCAGGGTTGATATTCAGGTCGTTGAGGAGTCCAACTCTAAGAACATGGCTGAGCGAGCTGATTTGTTTGAGGGCAGTTCTGATCAAAGATGCTTGCCGGTTACTTATTCTACTGTTCTTCGTGGGCAGGATGATAAGACTATCGATGTTCGGAGCATCCAATATACTCGAAATGAGTTTGGAGAGGTTAATTATGTTGCGAGTGGTGATGATTTGCTTCTAAGGGGATCTTTCCATGTAGCGAATGTAGTATATCCCTACAGATAGTAAGGGGATGTCCGGAAGTCATATTAAGGGATCGGAGAAGCCAATTCTCAATACCCAAGAATTGTCGCAGGTAGGTTGGAGGGGCAGAGGACCAGATTTCCGATGCGTAGAGTGCCATCGGTACCACACAAGTTCGGACAAGCCTATTGATTAGTTTCTTATTTCCGTAAACAACCAATTCCTGTCGAGCAGACCAAAGGGCTGCGAAGAATTTGTTTCTTGCTTCCTTCAAGTGCTCCAGAAAAGACAGGTTCGAATCCTACACCAAACCTATGTGCTTGTGAGAATTGACAAGTTTAATTTAATGTCCATTTATAGAGATGCGCATTGGATTTATTGTTCTTCTCTTTGTAAACGTCATCTGGGCAGATTTTTCGGCATTTAGCTGAGGACCAATGTACTGACGAAATGTGCTTATCTGAGAGATTTGTTTTGTTGTTGCTTTTTGGACAGAGAGCGCTTGCTCCGGCTGATCTGAATGAATGAAGAGCTTCAGATCGTCAACGTACGATATCATGTTTTGGAAATTTGCTAGCAGAGGTTCGAATGCTCCTTCGAACAGCGCTGCTGACAAAAAAAATTTTTATATCAAATCTTCTGACCAAACTCAGGTTCTTAGCACTACCTTGCAGGCAAGTAAAACCATACATAACCTCCAACAATATTTGGCTTCCATCGGACTACAGATTAATCAAACAAAGACAGCTCAAACGTCCTTCACCTAGAAGAAGTCACCCAATGACATTAATTTTACCATCAATGGATCACCCATTCAGAAAGTCAAAACACACAAAGATCTCGGATTAGTGTGGGATGAGGGGCTAACATTCCAGGCTCACCTCCTGAACACAAAAACAAAAATGTACTCCGCTATGTGGGCGATCCGCCAGGAACTAACGGGAATTCATGACGCCGACCTGGTAAAGAAATATGTTGTCCGATGTGAATGGCTCAACTGGCGGACTGGCAACCAATACACCATTTCTAGGGCTCAGTTCTACATAAATCTGGATGTCACCCCATGGAAACAACAGATTGTGGCAGCAAACCTTCTTACACTTGCCAGACTAATCACAAGACGACTCGACGCTCCTGATACTGATTTGATTTAATAAAAACTCCACGCATTGCCGGAAGGAATCAAATGGACCGAAGGCTCCCACTCACAATCAGCTTGAACAATCTGAAAGGATTGAGACGCATGTTCCCAGAAAACACGGTAGATTTGATGAACAATCTAGCCATCCACCTGGATAGATTCTGCGAGCAGCATTCATACAGACGTCAAAAGCTAAAGGACACATATGCAAACGTACACTTATGAGACGCCACGAAGGAAAATGCCACCACAATGCATCCCGTTAAAGATAGGTGAGAAGGAAAATAAAGTGAAGCCATCACTGGTCCTCTCTCTCTTAGAATCTACTACTCCAAAGACGCCTGGCTGCACTATTACGTTCAAGATTGAAGAATTGAAGAGATACCACGTGCAACAACCGGTGAAGGACTGCCTCATTTCTCTATATTTTGTATATTTCTCTCATCCTTTAGAAATTTTGAAAAAATAATATCCTTTAATTCTTTCAGTTATGTAAAATAATAAACACTAAGTTCTGTACCTTTCGGGTTAAGCATACATGGGCCCCATGTAACCGCCAGGCACATGTGCCTGTCTTAAACTCTGTATGTAAATATCACCCCCCTAGCTTTCTGCTGTCCAAGGGGTGGCTCTTCTGCAGAGCAATAAACAGATTTAATAAATAAATAAATAAATAAAAAACGCCACCCTGTGGAACCCCTCTGAAGATAGTAAAGGATCGTGAAAGACCGTTGTGCTCAACAAGGAGCCGTCTTTCCAGCATTTTTTTTTTTTAATGCAGTCAGGAGCTTATCGGAGACCCTAAAGTAGTTCTTCAAGATGTTAAGCAAAGATGTGATGGAAATCGTATCATATGCAGATTTAACGTGAAGAAGAATTATGTCGAGTGGCGTTCGAGAATTCAAAGCTTCCTGTATGTGAAACAGCATTTGAAGAAGATTAGTGGTAGTAGAACTCCCAGGGATAACATTGTGAAGGTGACATGGTCTGTGCTGAAAACAGTGCTCAAAAGTTGCGCTACGATTGTCTTTTCAAAAACTTTAAGGAGCGATGAGCCCACTGAAATCGGATGAAAATCCTTCGCAGTTCTAGGCCTCGAATTCTTCGGAATGGGTTTGACGCAGTAGTGTGTTCAAACTTGAGGCACTGAAGCTGTTCGCAAAATTTCATTAACGATATGTAAAAGAACATCCACGATGAAGACAGGATATTTTAATGATGAACAAAGGAAATCTAACAGGCCGGAGGGTAGCTTTGTTCGGTAACTCGTTTATTACTTTCAACAGATTTTCCTTTGTGATATTAAGTGTAGACCGAGGAGTCAAACCGCGTAAGGGGGGAAAGGGACGATTAGATCCTTCCTTTACGCAACTGTCACCAAAAGTACTGTCTGCCCATTTTATGAAGAAGCTCTCATCCATCTGAAAATTCTTGCGGTGCTTTGCAAATGGCCGCTTCGAACATCTATTAGCTATATAGCTATAGTTGGCTTGTCGTTCTTGCTTCAGAAAAGATGCACGTTTCTTTTTAAAGTTAATAAAATCGCGTGTGATTCCTGAACGCTTCCATTTTCTGAATGCACACTGCTTATCTAGAAAGGCGGGCTTCAGGTCTCTTGAGAACCATGGTTTTGTCCATTTGGAGATTTTGATGGTTTTTGAATGAATAGCTATTGCTGTCAGGTGGAAAGCAAGGCCATTACAGGCTTCATCGATCGGCAGGGTGGAAAGAGTATTCCAGTTGGTTGAGGTGAGAAAACTCATAATGACATCTTGCGTGATGAAATTAACTGAAATAATGGTTTTGGTGAGGACTTCTTCATCAGAATGCATCGACGGGAACGTAAAGGCAAAGGTTAGTGGTTTGTGGTCTGAATTAAAGGCAAAGGTCGGGATTGTGGTCGTCAAATCTGCAGTACGATGAAATACTAAGTCTAAAGCCTGGATGCCCCTTGTAGGCCGTGATTCAAGGAAATCCAGCCCCAAATTCTCGATGAAGATAATGAAGTCTCGTCTAGTTTCAGAGTTCTTGTGGTAGGCATATTAAAGTCCCCTGTAAGAAAGGTTGGTTTATCGGGGGTAAAATGGGTCGCGAGCCGTGACTACAGTTCATCCTTGGAGTCTTGTGTATGATCAGGTGGAAGATAAATTAGACAAATTTAGATTCGGTGATTTCTACATGTAGCATTGGCACATAAAGGTTCAAAGTGTTCTGTACTGCTGATTTTTAGGCAGGAAAGTGAAAAATTACGATGTTAAATAATCATAACACCTCCTCCTCCCCTTCCCGTACGATCATTAGTAGCTGCGTGATAAGATGAGGTACTCATCAGCGTATCAAGCTGTATATTGGAAGACATATAGGTTTCTGTAAGACAAATAATCCCAAATTCCTCGATGAACAAGAGTGAATGCAGCTTATTGAGATGCTTCTGACGTTTTGAGCAAAATGCTAAATTGACAACCAAACAGATTAGAGGGGACCTAAGTGAGGGTTATAAGGCTCTGAGAAGGGTTAATAAAATGAATGAAGGGAATTTCCACTGTAACAAAGAATGTTACAGTGGAAATTCCTCTGTAATGTGAATTTATTGCCCCAATAAATTCACATTACAGAGGAAAAAACTTCGATTAGATTGCAGAAATTTTATTTCAGCCGCCAGAGAGTTGATGATTATCGGAAAAAATTACTTCTGCAAGTAGCAGAAGCTGACAATTTGAAGAAAATCAAGTAAACTGGCTAGTTACCCAGATGGGAGTATGAACCGCCTAATTATTTTTTATTTATCTCCTTTTTACACTTTGTTGGCTGGTGCAGGAAAACCCTGTGCTTCCTTGCACTTAAGTTGTTGTTGTTGTGCTTAAAATACTGCATAAACCAATCAATTAATCTACGCAGAACACAGAAATGTAGCGGAAATAAATTGTCCGCTAAATGGTTTCACTTAGATTTTTTTCTATGTGCAAAGAAATGAAGATGACAGAAAAGGCTCTGCCAAATTTGAAAAAAGCTCCAAGTTCTGCAAACGTAAATGAATAGCAAAAGGATGAGCACTGACGTTGTATCAATGTTTCTTCCTCCTAACTGCACGATTCTAATGCAGCCAAACAGACCTGTTATCAATGAAATTGCGCTGTCCTAAAAATTTTGTTTATAGAGTAACTGAAATTGAACACATCACAGCTAATTAAATTCAGTTAAATTAACATTACCAGATTAAATTAGGATATAACTATAATCGTGGTGCTTTCTCTTGCTGAAACTACTGTGATTGATTTTCGTTATTTGTGGAAAGACTTGCTAATTGCCATCTGTATTATATTTTCACAGGTTACTTCCGTGATACCTTAAAGAGCTACGATGGACTTTTCTATAGCACAAGTGTCATTTTGCTTGTCGCAGGACTGTTGCTGCTTGGCCTTAAACATTTGAAGAAGGCTTAGAGAATACACTGAATTGGCTTTGCATTAGCAACAGCTGGCGTGGAATCCACCACTTGTTGCCAGGTGTGGTAGTCCAACCCATGCGTTGTACAGTGTGTCTAGTAATGCACAAACGTTGTTAGTGCTTGGTTATAGCATCGAAAGTTCTTTTCCAGTACGTCCAAAACTTGCTTAATTGGATTGAGATCAACTGAGTTGAGTGGCTTTGAGTCAGCCACGAAAAATGAACCAGCAACGAAAAGCGACATGAAACGTTCGTGATGACCGTCGATTGCCATAGCCGGTGAGCAAATGTCCGGCGTGAAGTCCATATGGATAAGTGTAAGTGTGTAAGTGTGTGTTGTTGTCTTACGGCACCAGGGGTTTCCCCCATCTCTCCGTTGCTTTCATTGTGGTGAACCAGTTCACTGGGAAATGCCAGAGATTTAAAAGTGTGTGGGAATTGTTCACGTGTTGTGTTCTGTACCGTTGTTCATCTGGTCATTTAGCCGTTGGACCCCTATTGAGGCCTAACGTTGTCACACTTACGCCCCGTGGAGGCAGACCAGGAACCCAGTAGCTGTAGATTCACTCTGGCAGGTCCTGCCGCTTAATTTCCTGGGATTTCGGCGGCTAGAACCTTAAAAAAATAATAATAATAATAATAAATAAATAAAAAATAAATAATAACAATAATAAAAACAAATAAATAAAGTAAAAATAAAAATATATATAAAAATAAAATAAATAAATAAAGAAAAAATATGAATAAGTGAAAAATCTGCGTATCGTAGGGATAATATCGCTTTGGTTTGCTATGCCGAGTTTTGGGCGTAAGATAATTTTATCATATTAGGTTTTTGACGTGTGGGGCTTTCGCTATGATGAAGGTAGAGAGGGGAGGGAGACAGGAGACTGGGTGGAAAAGACAGAAATATGGGGCCAATAAAGTAGATAGCCCCAGTTTTCAGTGAGGCATGCCCATGCCCCACCAGAGTAGAAGTTTGAAGGTGGAGGTGAGGGAACAAAAAACGTCCCCTCCCCTCAAGGAAGTGGGAATAATAGGTGAAGAGGGCTAGGGTGTCCTCTTCAGATCGCCATCAGGCTGTTTGCAGCTGTGCTGCGTTTAGTCTGTTCTCTACTGTCTGTGCTGCATTCTGTTCTGTTTTGTCACACATGGGGCGAGCCCGGTCCTTGCTTTTCTTTTCCGTGTGATCAGCACTCTTCTTGTCCAAGTACTGGTCCTCTGCGGGGTTTCAGTTTCCTGTCACATTTGGTCACGATTTTTGTCAATCTCTGTGTACGTTGCTGTAGTTAGATATTAGTGTTTTTCTCCTGGTGAATAGGTCTTGCGGATACTGAGAGAGTGCCCTATATTCATCCTCAGTGTCCAGGAAGTGGTGCTCCAGTCCTTTTGGGAAGTATTTCAACCTTGTTATTAGTAGCCCTCTGAGGTCTTCATAGTGTTGACAATCATGGACTATGTGGCTCCAGCTTTCACTTTCCCCACATATGCAGTTGGGGTCCTCAACGAGTCCGAAGCCAAACAACTTCTCCTTGTAGGGTCCGTGTCCGGTTAATAGTGTTGTCATATGGTACCCTGGGAAGTACCACGGTGGCTGCTTTGGGTATATTTTCCGGAGGTCTGGTAGAAATCTTTTTGTTACTTCGCCTTTTGTAGTCTCTGTCCACCTTCTCTGCCAAAGATCTAGGAGGTGGGTCTGTAGCCTAATTTTTTCGTGTTTTAGGTTGACCGCCGGGTCAGTCGTGTATCCTTGGTGGGTAGAGCCACTCCCCTGGTCAGAAAAAACAGTAGCTCCGCCCAAACTGCCTCCAGGTCCAGAGGGAGCGCTCCAGCAAGTACCTGCAATACTGGGGTACTTCCCGTGCTGCAGGCGTGCGTTGTTGATAGCAGTATGGTCCTTTGGGTCATTTCTAGTGTTCTTTTGTTGACTACCAGTGTCGTTTTTGGATACCACACCGTTGCTGCGTAGGTGATTGCTGGCAGGAAGGTTGTTTTATAGTAAAGCATCAGTGTTTTTTTCTTGAGTCCCCAATCTTTCCTTGTGATTCTGGTTACCAGTCCAGAGTATCCTCTGATTTTTCTTCTGATGTATTTCAGATGCGGCTGGAACGTCAGATTTTTATCTAGGATAACGCCCAGATACTTTAGTTGGCTCACAAATTTGATTGTTACATTGTTGATTTTAATTTGCGGGGTCGTCGTAGTTGTAGAGTCCCCTTTAGGAGGATCGATGAGGTTTTGTCTGACGATATTTTCAGCTGGTTCTTTGATGCCCATTGCTGCAGCCGCTGCAGTGCCTGATTTGCCAGCGTCTCCAATTGGGCCCTGGAGTCCGCCTCTACCGTCAATGTCAAGTCGTCCGCGAAGGTGTGTGCTGCCACAGAACCCAGGTCCGTCGTCAGGAATTCATCGAGGACCATTGTCCACAGGAGCGGCCCGAGCACCGACCTCTGCGGACATCCTCTGTACACCTCTCTTGTTATTTTTTGATAGTGTACGTTGATTTCCACTGTTCTTCGCGTTAAATAGCTTTCAATTACTTTGTAGAGGTTAAGAGGCACCTCAGCCTCCCTCAACCTTGCCAGGACGCTTGGCCACCAAAGTGAATCAAACGCCCCAGCAAAGTCAACAGAGGCAGCAGATACTTTCGTCCACAATCCTGGAATATCTTAGGAAGTTTCCCAGTCTGTCCACAGTTGAGGATCCAGGTCTGAAGCCATACTGATTTCTGGCATGTAGGCCTGCCGCTTATGGATATTGGTCTTGATTTCCAAATTTATACTGGGTGGATAGCTGTGCCACTGTATTTCGTCATATAGTGGGCATAGTGTTAGGGTCAGGCGCCACCTGTTGTTTCCCACATCTGCGCCATATGTACACTGTGAAGAAATACAGTACTATTGTAGATGCCAGAAAAGTGTTGTGTGTTGAATGTGTAGTTTTGTGTTGCGTTCCGTTGTGTGTCCTGGCATTTGGCCGCAGGGCCCCTGGTGGAATCCGCGTTGCCCGCACACACCACTAGGAGGTTGCCAGGCTGCCCATAATTCTCTGGCAGGTCTCCGTCAGGGTATGCCTCCAACTTGGCCTTAGCCCTTTCCACTTCTACGTGCTGGTTTACTATTATAGTCTCCAGTTTTGTCCAAATTGTCACGATTTCAAAACGGAGACCGGTGGTGATTCTACTGTTTGATTTGGACATTAAATTCTCTAGTTGAGTGCGCAGGGCAAACATCTGTTCGAGAGCTGTTCCTTCCGGTAGTGAAGGGCCCAGCGGTTTGATAGAGTCTTGCTTTGTCCCCTTCTCAGCGTTTTCCGTTTGTGAGCACTGGTTGTCTTGTACTTCTTTCAATCCACTAGAACTCCTAGTCTCTCGGTCAGTCTTAGAGTCAGGGCCTGTCTTTGAATCTTCATTATTGTCTGGGTCATCGTCGAGGGTTATATTTACCTGAACTGAGTACTCTTCTTGCTTAGTGCCAGCTTCAGCTTGGCTTTCTTTACCAAGCTGGCTGTTGCATAAGTGACTGTCACTGACGTTTCGCCTTCTAATCCCGTTATTTAAAATTTGCTGACTTGAAGTAACTAAATTAATGGATGCTACTTCGTAGTTGTCACTAATTTCGGCAATGTCATTTGCAGGCGATTTTACCTGCGTGATATAGTTGTTATCGTGAATTGGTTTGGAGGAGAACGGTGTTTTATGCACGCTGGCTATTTTCACGATCTCGTGATTTTTCAGACGTCTGGTCCTTTAGTGTAGTTCCGTCCGCAATATTGTTGTTGTTGCGGCTGTTTGGCACCCCACACAGTATTTCATTGCCATTGCTTGCCCCTAAGTTCCCGTGAGGCAGTTCCTTAGTTCGGAGTGTCATAGACTTAAGAGGCCTGGCAGGTGTTAGTTTCTGGCAATTCAAGAGATGATACCGAATTTTTTTTTTTGGGGGGGGGGGTTTGCGGCATTCCTCTAAAAAAAGAACTCCGGGATTTTGCTGGAAGTTTATTTATGTGCGCGATGTTGCTGCAGGAACGGCAAATAAGGTTATTGCATTTGATATGCGAGTTTGAATCTACGTTTCTTTCCGTTCTACATAGGTGACAGACACCAGTCTTGTTATTGCCACGTATACGCTAGTTTACACTTGACATTGTTCAGCTGTATATTTGAGGGCCGCTAAAGGCAGGGACAATGAGTCAAACAAGACAGGGGCTGCAGAAGTTCCCTAGGGACGTGGATTACCTCCGAAGGACTGAATGCTAACAGGTGTGTTGCTGGAGGCGCTTGGTCGCGACTAAAAGGTGCACTTTGGCAAGTAGGCAACAGCTAAGAGAAAGGCAACATACACGTGAAGTACAGCTAGCCTAGGTTTAAATAAGAATACAATGGAGTTCACCATTATGTGCTACAGTACAAATTGATAACCAGAAAGTAAATTAAAAATTACTTAACTGCATCTTCGGATTCAACTTCGAAAATGTTCTCAGCTAGTAAAGATGAACTTAAGTAATCACTTAGAGCATATCACTAAACAGCATTAGAATTGATTAAGTTTAGTTAAATTAACACGCAGCTACGTATCTCGCTACCTCGTCACTGCAATGTTACCAGAGGAGACATGCAATGCTCTTCACGACCCTCGACACATATGACTGTTCCATGTGTGGTGTTACTTCATCCGCTGTTGTATCAGTCATGGTGGGCTCGGGCCACCACAGAACGGGAGCGCTTAACTATATTGAATGTGGCCGACATACTGGCACCTGCATGAGTCCATTTCTAAACAAGAGGTTGTTTCCGATGCAAAGCCATATAAGTGTACACATTTTCTTAGATAAATAAACTGTTCTGTAAATTAATTATAAGTGACATAATGATCTTGCACCTTCTCATAGCAAGGTAGTTGACGCTAGTAAAGTGGGTGAAAGCGGTGGATCTTTTCAAGCGTCAGAAGCAGATGAATTCAAGGGTACGTCTTCTAGTAAGGATTGTCCTTTAAAAAGACAACTCAAGAAACAGTTTATCAAGAACTACTGCGAAGCCTTCGCTTAAAATGACCTAGTTAGGTGTACAAATATGTACATTGAGCACACTCAATGTACATATTTGTTACTATAGATATTCTAGATTTTCAAATAAAATATGAAATTTAAACATTTCTATAAATATTTTTTGTAAATTATTAAACTGAAAAACTTCATTCTTCATTCCCATTATCTTTGTAGTTAATTCTAATTTTTATTGATCCTTCCACATAAAAAAAAATAAATAATAAAAATAATAATCTTCTCTCGGACCTAAAATTTAGCATCTTTTTAAAATTTTTAATTTATTTCACTCTTATAATTTTAACCTGCTAATTCAATTGCAATTAACGCAACTTAACTAGGTTATGTTCGGATGTAGAAATTGGTTATGTTCGGATGTCGAAATTGTGTAAATAAAATATGTTTGTTAAGAGAACTAAGCTTTTTGAACTCTGTATATTAATTTTGTGAAGATAATGCATGTATCATTGATCAGTTTCAGTTGCAACAGAGACAAGAAAAAATGAAAAAAGTTAAAGCATTTAAGTATATAGTTGCCAATAAACAACGAAGTGTCACAAGTACATAATAAATAAGTAAATTGTGTAAATTACCTCCTCCTCTTATCATAGCAGACATAGTGGGCTTTTCGGGCGACGCCAGTTGTTTTCCATAAAAAGTTGGGGCTGTGAATGTTCAAGAATCTGCAAAGCCAAATGAGTGTGAGTTGTGTTAAGTACCAGGAAAAATGTAATTAGAGTAAGATTTTAGGAGCATCAGCGACTAGGGCCATATTATAAGGCCGCAGGACCTCTGTTATCCTCAGTTTGTACTAGTATGGTGCCAATCTTTCCGCTTCTCACGAGCAATTGTGTTTACATACACTCTGTCAAGGGATTTAAATTCTTCGGCGAGTTGTAGTGATCCGTTATTTCTGCCTGCCCGCTAGACGGGCCCTTTTAATTCGTTTTATTGAGTATTTAATTGTCTCCGGAGAGAGGTGAGTTCCGGAGTCCACCATGGGACGCTTTTTTGATGGCTTGGGAAACAGTTTTCTGCTGATGACTGAATTTTTTCAACGCATGTGGATAACCTGCGACACCACCCGGAGAACATTAGAGTTCTTGAAGTAGGAGTATGTCTAGATTTCTGTCTTCAATAATGTGGTGTAGTTGGTTGGCAACTGAAATTGCCTTTTCGGCATTTACTTGAGAAATATTTAGCCTGTAAGGGTTTCTCGTACGACTTTTATCCATAGTTGGTTGACTTTCTGAGATTCTCTACTACTCTGCGATGGTTCATTCTGATGCCATACCTGACTGAGTGTTCACTTGGTCTATTCAAAAATTTACAGTCGGCACATTTAGCGGGGATAGGATTATTCTGGCACTCTCTATAGACGTGACCTTCATCCATGAAGTACACAAAAAACTGGTTGTTTGTAGAATGCATTTGGCAGTTGTGTAGCGATAACCATGGCACTTGTAGCACTTGTGCATGGAGGTAAATTCCATGAATTTGTGGGAGACTCCAACCCATGAATATACTATCGTGAGTGTTGAGTATCTTTCTCAAGGTCGGAGTGAATTCAACAACCCAGTTAATTGTGCAAGCTGTTCTACACTTTGTCGAAAACAGCACACCTCTTTGACATTTTCTGGCTCAAAATAGTCTTGTAGGTTACGTCAGCTTATTTCTAGTCAGCCCTCTTTGTTGACTGAAGAATCCACGTCAAAAAATAAGGCGGCGGGGCACGCTGCCGTGCAATTTCTGCTCTAAGGCTGATGCTCTTCACACCCTCGCAACTCCAAATGTATTCGACATCCTCCCTGGATGCGATTTTCATAACAATGCTCCTGTTACTGATTGTCCCAATGGCTTTTACCTTAATGTTTCTTAATTGTAGTTTGGTGACTTCGTTTTTGCTTCTTCACTGCTGCCCAGCGTGCTATCTTGACATGTTTTGATTATTGCAACGTGCCTGGGGCCCTGGGCGGCGGGAATGGAGAAGACTGTTTCAAAGTGGAAGCATATGATTAAAGTGACCAGACGTCCCGGATTATGCGGGACAGTCCCTGATTTCAGTCATTTTCCCCGCATTACAAACTGTCCCGGAAAATGCCGCGGATCGGACTTGTAGCCTCCATATGTATTGGCAAACATAATGCAAATGATTTGCATTAAGTTTGCCAGGAACGAGTGGGACAACGGAAAGAGTTTATTCGATAGTAAATAAGCTGAGGACGTCAACAAAAACACAGCTGACCGTAGAAACGCTGAAAGTAATACTACAAGTTAAGGCGCCTCCGCAGCCAGGTGGATAGGAGCAGCAATGCGTAACACACGCTTCTTGATCAGACCGGGGTTCGAGCCCGTCACCACCAAATACGGAGGATGCGGAAAGGTTCAGAGAATAACCACCGCATATCCCGGAGCAATATGGCCTTAGTTGCTGATGCTCCTAAACACCAACAAACAAACTTCAAGTTAAGTGCAATTTTGCTAATTCTTGTGAAGAATTTTACGAAGAAATAGCAAATAAGGAAGAATTATTAAGAAAAATTCACTCAGTAGAAAATTATATTTATTATTATTATCAATTTATTACCACAAGAAATTGTGGGCCACTCCTGGACGGCAGTGTGCCAGGAGAGTACGATATTTACATAATAAGTGGCGAAGAACCACACGTATAATGTACAAGAGCACGTGGTACTCGACCTGACATATTTACAGAGATGAACTTACAAGAGCTGGAAATAAAAGCAAAGTTTGTAATAAACAGCAAGATAAATGCAGCAGTCAAAAAAGTTCAGGTGTGGGTGAACGTCATAGATTCAATAGCTGGTAACAATTATTATGTATTTCCTTTCTGTTGAGCTTGTCCTCATAGAACTCATCAGAGTGGATGCCTAATTTATTGTAGATCTGAAGGCAATTGGCCGGGAATATGTCCCTAAGGGAATCGAAGATTTTAAGCCGCAGAGAGAGGCAAGAATCGGGATGTTCTCCTCTTGTCTTCTTTGTCAATTTTTCCTCTTGTCTTCTTTATCCAGAGATTAATGAAGATGTAGATGGAGCATCAATTCGACCTGGGATAAGCCGAGCTAGCGGGAGTGTATTTCTTTTTGTGATGAGTAGTCTCCAGGGAGTGGTGCTAGATTAGCTTGGAGGATGGATCTGGAGATAGTAAAAGTTTAACCCACCACTTTGTTCATCCATCTGAGCAACCAATATTCCTGACTGAGGCACTTTTTCGGTGGGAGGCAGAAGCAGATGACCAAATTTCAGATGCGTAGAGAGGGCGAGGGGTAATGCACCTTAGGATGTGCCGAACAAGTAGCGCTGGCTGATGCACACCAACCAGCTTCTGACGCATTGCTCAAAGTATTGCATACGTCTTCTGTCTCATCCTGGCAAAATGAGGCTGAAAAATGAGTCGAACATCCCAGGTGAGGCCTAGGTCTGTATGGGAAGTTACCTTTTGCACCCTTTCACCGCTAACGAAGATTTGAACGTCATTTTTGACTCTTTTTTTTTTTTTTTTTGGTTATCGGTTTGAGGAGATTTAGAAGGGTTCAGCTGCAGCTAGACAGTTTTCCAGTATCGGTATCTCTGTAGAGGCATGATGATTAATATCAAAAATCTGATGAGGACGATTTGAACTAACCTAGAACTTCACATCGTCGACACAAGAAACAAAGTTAGAGTTACATTCTAGGAAAGGTTCCAAAACAGCTGCAAAGAGGACAATTGAAGCACACTCCCCTGAAGGATGCTTCTTGTGACGTCGGAAGTTACCTGGATGTCGTTCACGGTAAATGACAGATGTCTGGGAAGTAGAATTGACTTCAAGATTTGTAGCGAGGTATCTGCCAGGCCGAAGTAATGCTTAAGTATGGTAAACAGACCTAGTAGGTATATTCTGACATATGCCGATTTAATGTCCAGGAAGATGATGTCGGTCTGAAATTTGCTTCTGAGGGCTTGTTGGATTCTGAAGAGAGTATCTAGAAGATTGGTGGTTATTGATCACTTTTGCAAAATGGTATGAATGTACTATGGTCTGTGACCAAGAAGTGCTGGGGAATTGCTGGCTGAATCGTTTTTTCAAATATTTGAAGTAAAGAGAACTGATGGAGATTGGTCGCAGATCTTTCGGGGATTTAGCTTTCCTAATCTTTAGAATGGGCTTGACATGGTAAGATCTCCAAATTTATGGAACGATTCCATATTGTAGGATTCGTTTGAAAATGTGAAGTAAAATGCTGCTGAAATTTGGGCGTCAGCGGCACCATCAATAAAGAAACCACTCTTTGCCACAGAATTCTGGCTCCTAAAGTGGGCCAACAGGAAGCACAACCTTCCAGCTCTGATTCACACCACGCAGCTTGCCAACTCTCTCGGGATTCCACGGCTTCCCACCTTAGTCGAAGACCAACGCCTCCTAGCAACAGTCAAGATGATAACAGGCATAATCGCAACACCTTCATTCTGGGATACCTGTGGCTGGAGGATCCCCCCTGCTGCCCTTAGGGCCAATCCCGAGCTCTACTCGCATTCAGCGCGACTCCATCTCTCGGACAGGTTCCTCCCTCAGCAGATGTTCAAGCAAACCCAGGCACTTGACGCCGACCTGAACAAATTCGCTATTGACCGGACTTACAGGAAAAAAATTATGTCTAGTAGGACTAATCTGCATTGACATGTGTACCTTGCATCTGTTCCTGTCTGATTGAGCTGGTGCTCTTATCTCGATGTTAAGTCAGCTCAATCAGACCTAACTCTCGTAAGGAGTTCTCTCCTTTGTATAAAATTGTTTTCTTTTGTAAAATTACCTGTTTTTGTAAATTAATTGTTCTATTTTCCCGGAAGTTTCGGGAAGTTGTACAAATGTAAACCCCTGGCTTTTTGGCCGTGAAGGGCATTAAAGATTATCTCTCTCTCTCTCTCTCTCTAAAAGGTCAACTATGTATGTGCTGCATATTTTTACTATGAATAGTGGGAAACCGTCTGGTCCTGTAGTAGCTTTATTGGGTAATTTGTTAATGACATCAATCAGGGTATCTCTAGATATTTCTGTGTCATTCATCGCGCCCAAATAACCAAGTCCTCCTGTGAGAGAGAGGAAACTGGATCGGAACAATCTGCCTGCAGGAAGCTACACTATGTCCATTCCTGTACGAGCTTTTGATCAATGACATGATGATTTGTATGATGTGAACGAATCCTTCTGCCCGTCTTCAACTGATCGAGAATAACTTGGTTTAGAACTTGCCTTTTCTTTTTCAGAAAGTAAGCCCTTTCTTTCTTAAAGATGGTAGGGTCTGAGGAAAGTTTTCATTTCTTCATTTCCGATAGACCTTCTGCTTCCTGATGAAGTCCTGCTTGGTTTCCTTATTAAAAGACTGATTCGATCTGCTAGAAATCCTGATCATCTTGGTTGTACAACGGAGTGCAATTAACTTTAATTGCTCGGATAACAGTGATGATACCCTCTGTGGACTCAGAATATAGGTGTCCCCAGTCAAATCCGTTCAACACTGTAAAACGATGTCCGGCTTCACATATTTAGTACAGAAGGCAAATCCAGGCAATTCAGCGGCATACTCAACCGGTAACTCAGAGTAATTGCCCTGTATGGATAATTGACATGCAATTGGCTGGTGATCCGATTGGAATTGGAAATTACTAGGCAGGAGCTGGATACCTTGTAGGTTATGGAATATTAGGTCAAGTGCATGACCTCTTATAGTTCGGCGCCAAGAACAGTAAGATCAAATGTGTTTAATTTCTATTGTTTTTATTGTTAAAGGAAGTATGCAATATTATTATTTCTCAGGAAAAAACCTAACTTTTTTTCACTAAACAAAAATAAAAATCGATTAAAAACATTACCCTCTAAAAAGTGTTTTTTTTTCTCAGTTCACATCCTTTACGCAACCTTCTGTTGGTTACGGTAACGTACCACGAGGAGTGCCGTATGGTGAATTTCAGCCTTTTCTGCGAAAAAAAAAAAATAATAATAAAAATAAACTGACACTTTGGTCATTTCATTGTTATCATTAATAAGAACGGATGCAGTTCTGTTTGCAGCAACTGTGGGAGTTTTCAATGAATCCAGAGAAAAATTAAGTCTGGCCATTTAGTCTTTATGTGGCGATGTTTCATATAACATGTAAGTGGTTCTCTTTTCGAAACATTTTATCACAATCTTTCAGCTCTCGTAAACCGTGTGTTTGTAGAACCAATATTGGTGACCCCTGATTCATATTTATTCTTTCATAAAATCGTTCTCCCCCGATGGTATTCTCCAACTTGTCGCGGTGGGAGGCTTACGTGTCCCCATGACCCGGACAGCTAAGTCGGTGGTAGCTTAGCTACTGGTAGGGCCTCCCAAGCCGGACAACTCAAAGGGTAGGGGGCCAGACTAAGAGAGATACCCCGGCCCTCCAGGTTGGGGATTGCTGCAACGGGCTAGCTCCTCGTTGAGTGTAAAAAATACACAAATGCTAAACGACCTACAAGTGAAAATGAACTGCACTTTCGGAAACGACTCGGCAAACGGAAAAGGACTATGATTTTGGGATGTTGGAATATTCATGGCCTTTCAATTAAAAGAAACTTTCTTTCGGATGAACTGCAAAACTTCAAGTTAGACATCGTCGTGTTATCAGACAAAGAAAAAGGGATGTGGAGAGGAAATAATGGGAGAATACTACCATTTTTGGAGTGCAGCTGATAACAGTGAAAGAGCAAGAGCAGGAGTTTCTATTGCTGTTAAAAAGAAATTGAGACACACATCTAAAACTGGCAATTTATTAATGAAAGAATGATCTCATTGGAACTGAAAATGTACGGGAGAGAAATATGTATTTTGGGATTATATACCCCGACTAATGACACTGCCGATACCTTGAAGGATGAATTTTGGGAGGATATCAGAGAACTAATAGAAAAAATTCCTAAGAACAAAGAGATATTTCTAATGGGAGATTTAAATGCAAGAGTAGGAACTGAACAAAATAGCAAAGTTATTGGAAGATTTGGAGAGAAAGAGAGGAATGACAACGGAGATAGACTATGCAATCTTTGTGAACAGTTCGACTTGAGAATAAACAACACATTTTTCCAATTCCAGGATATCCATAAATGTACTTGGTCACAGGAGACAAGACAAATTAGATCAGTTATAGATTACATTATTTCAAAATATTCAGGGACATATCCACTGAAAGATGTCAGAGTTTATAGAGGAGCTGAATGTGGATCTGACCATTTTCTTGTAAAAACAACACTGAGGTGGAACTGGATTAATAAAATATGTGTGGACAACCAACAATGTAGGGAAGAAGAAATACTACAAGTGGACCAATTTAACATTGACCTACTCCAGGATGACAGCATTAGAAACAACTTCACCCAGAGACTGGATGTTGCAATTAACATAGAAATAAAAGGTAATACTGAAGAAATCTACGAATATTTAAAAAATACTGTTAAAAAATAGCTCATGAAATCCTAGGCAAAAAGAAGAGCCAAGGACCAAAAAAAACCTGGATTACAGAGAAAGGAAGAGCTGCTGTAGAGGAAAAGAAACTTGCATATCAGAAATGGCTGAGTGATAGGAATGATGCATATAGGAACATTTATGTTGAAAAGAAGAAAATAGCCAATCGGTTGGTAGTAGAAGCGAAAAATGAAGAATGGGAAAGGAAATGTGCAACTATTAATAGCAAATTGGGCTTCAAGCAATCAGCGCAATCATGGAAGGTCCTTAAAGACTTGAAAAAACAGAATAAACAAAATGCTGATTTGCAATTAAGGCCTTTGAAAGACTGGACGGAGTACTACGAAAGACTTTCAAAAGAAGACCGGGAAGAGTTCTAGACAATGGAGGATTTTGGTGTAGAAGACTCGGGCTTAAAAGTTTCTGTTAGGGAAGTGGAACTCCTGCTAAAGGAAGGAAGGAAGGAATGGCAAATCACCTGGACCTGGAGGAGTTTACATGGAACTTCTGAAATATGGAGGAAAAGGAGTGGCTGTTCTGATACAAAAACTGTTAAATAGTATACTGAGAGGAGAAGAAATACCGAAAGAAATGATAACAGGATATATTACATCAATATATAAGAAGGGCGATCGGAAAAGCTGTTCAAATTACAGAGGAATATGCGTCCTGAACCCGCTGTTAAAGATCCTTGGTAAATGGATCAGGAACGATTTAGAAGCCCCAATCGAGGTATCAGAAGAACAAAGTGTTTTTCAGCTGTGAGGTCATGTATAGATCATATCTCAATAGTACGACAGATCCTTGAAAAATGCCAATCAAAAGGAAAAAAACTCTTTATGATTTTCATTGCCCTTGAGAAGGCATATTACAGTGTTCCAAGAAAACTCTTATGGGAAGCACTGAAAGAGGCAAATATTGATGGAGAATTGATTAATATTATTAAGGCAATTTACAGGAATAATAGATGCAGAGTTAAAGTGGGATCAGCTTTGTCACATGAATTCCACACTTCAAAAGGCTTATTACAAGGTTGTTGCATGTCACCAACGCTTTTCAAAATTTATATCGACATCTGCCTAAGAATCTGGTCAAAAAAATGTAATAAAATGGGATTGCCGATTAATAAGAACACCTATATTCACAATTTACTTTTTGCAGATGATCAGGTGGTGACAGCACAAGACTTAGAAGATGCAAAACATGCATGTCGTCAATTGTTTGAGGAATATAAACAATGGGGTCTAAAAATCAATTTTAGCAAGACTGAAATTTTGTCTTCAGGGCCAGGACACGTTATAAATATTGCAGGTTTTAAAATGAAACAAGTCGATAAATTCAAATATTTGGGATCAATCTTACAAAGTGATGGATCATCCCAAGCAGAGATCAACAAGAGAATTACAGACGGCAGAAAGGCTATCGGCATGTTAAACTCTGTTCTGTGGAGCAAAAATATCCTACATAAAAAATATCCTACAAAGAAACATATTTCAAACGATTGTACAAAGTCTTCTATTGTATGGAGCGGACACCTACACCTGGACATTGAATAGGCGAGCAGAAAACAAATTGCTCTCCACAGAAATGGATTTTTGGAGACGCTCAGCAGGAACTTCTAGAAGAGACAGAAAACGGAATGAAGACATAAGGGAAAAAATGGAAGTGAAAAAGCCTATTATTAATGACACCATCAAAGAAAAGCATCTAACATGGTATGGACATGTAAAACGGATGCAAGAAAACAGATGTCCAAAGGCTATCCTGGAATGGATACCTCCTGGAAGAAGGAGAAGAGGAAGACCTAGGAGGACATGGATGGATGGAGTACGGGAGTGCATGACAGCCCGAGGCTTAACCGACCAAGACACCTTGAACCGCATTTTATGGCGGGAAAAAATTCCTAACAAGAAATAAATAAATTTTCTGTTTATACTCCGGCACGACAACCAAGTCAGTAGAATTTACAATAAATCGTCAATACAAATATTAATCGTATTTAGTAGTCACGGGCTTGAACGCCGGTCCACTCAAGGAACGCATGCGCTACACTGTCGCTCCTGACCACTCGGCTACGTCAGGCCTTAATAACTTGTAGACTGAGGAAACCCACTGTAAATGGAAACACTCCTGTTGAAGAAGACGATATCCTTATGACGTTGTTCGTGAATTTGACGGGGAAAAGAAAGGTAAAGGACTCTTCTCACAATTCGATTCTTATCAAATATTCAATGCTGTAAATTCAATGTTATCTGAACTGAGATCCATGTTGTTAGACCAAGCATGTGATCGTTTTCATTATTAGTTTCCATTGTGCACATTGAAGAGAGAGCGGTGCGTGAAGATTTTATCAGAATAATTCTAAATAATTTTATTAACAGTGTTCAATAAAAGACTTCGTTCATTATAATTCTGTCTTCATTGAAAATTATATTGAAAATCACTTTCAACTGGCAAAATACCATTGGTTAAAAATATTGGTCATGAATACTTTAATTATGTTCAAATAATACCATTGATTTGTTCATGAATACTTTAAAGTAAAAACAACAATTCAAAACAGCACTAATTAATTTATTGCCTAAAAATAACAATAACATGTTGTTTAAAATAGTCTTCTCATTTAAAATTCTTTTTAAAATATACATGTGCTGCCATACAGCAGAAAAATTTAAAATAAAAAAAAAAACGAAATTCTGTGAGCACAAGGCATCATGGGAAGTCGAAAACATCAAAGTCTTTCGAAGAGATTGCGCAAAGGATCGTGGGAAGGTTTCACGTGATTGGTGACATGACCTTCAAAGTTTCAACATCTGCGCGCGACGGTGGTGTCACCTAGCGGTGGGGAAGGGGAGCGTGGAATACTGATCCTGGTCAGCTAGGTTCAAAGTGTTTCTATGGCATAGTGTTAGAGTCAGGCGCCACCTGTGATTTCTCACACCTGCGCAGTGTTTCTATGGCAGCGCCACCTAGCGGCGGGAGTGGGAAGAGGGAGGATGGAAGACCACCCGCTGACAAAATCGGTTCAAAGTGTTTCGATGGCACCGCCACCGAGCGATGGATGGGGATAGACCGCCCCCCCCCGGTCAGATTGGTGCTCCATCTAGCGGAGTGTGGGGGCTATACCGCACCCTGGTCAGTTTGGTGCGCCATCTAGCGGAGGGTGGGAGGGGTATACCGTCCCCCCACCTTGGTCAGTTTGGTTCAAAGTGCCATCATTCCTATTGTCTCAGACCGTGGTCATGAGGTTTTTCTCCTGGATTTCTCCGGTTTTTCCCTCACAAACATCGAACCAGTCTCTGTGATGTAAGGGTACAAGATGTTTAAAATTCATTGAGGTACTCTACGCGGGTAATTGAACTAGATGACAAATTTCTGCAACTTTTGGAATGTAAATTATAATCCCTGAAGTTTAAAATTAATAAAAAGAAATAAACTTATAAGAAAACATTTCCACGGTCTAAATTGTTTTATCAATAATGAAAATTGAACCACAGCTGAATTAATAACATAAAATCATGTATGAAGAATTGTTTTTCAATAAAAGGTTATCACTGTACAATACACATTCTGTAAAGAAATTCTACACTTTTTGAAAGTGTTCTTGTTCTTGAAAGAAAAAGAAATGAGTTATTCTAAAATAATTCACAAAATTTATGACACTACAGAACAGTTACAACGTCACTATTCAGAATATACCTGTGACTGGAAAACTGGAATTACAAAATTGCTAAATATTTTGTTTTATAAAAGTAACTGGCACGTCAAGGACTTCATTCCAAACACGAAAAGTTCTGAACAATCTTTGAGAAAGACAGAACATTACAGAGGTCAGCATAGAACAGTGACCCCAACCTAATAACGTCTTTGGGACGAACTGGACACGTCCTAAATAGGTAATAAAGTCACTAGGCCTGCTGTCGTAGATATGTGATAAAGATATTATCACATATCTAGATGCGTGATAACTGATATTCGGGTGACACTCAAGTCACGTGGACCCAATTTCGGCGTAGTCCGGAAGGTCTATGACATCCAAATCCTCTGCTTGCACCTTCACGACGGTGGGACTGTTAGTAATCCTGGGTATAACCTCCATGCACATATACATGGTGGGTGACACCCAGGTGGGAACCAACGTAAGCAGGGGCCGAGGTGTGGCGCCCACACCACATGGAGGAATGCCGCCTCTCTATGTTACCAGGCAGAAATAGGTGGCAGATGACTCTCATCAACCGGTACAATGCAACCACTTTGCTTATTGGAGGCTTGAAATGATGGAACCCATGTTTAGTCTCTAGAGCTAAGTTCCGGTCAACCCTTCCCCTTCTCTTCCATCATGCAGTATGATTGATGACTTTTGAGGTTAGGATGAACATCCACTGTTCCTTACATTTCGAGGGTACAGCTCTAAAACGGTGTTTGCAGGCCGGCCGCTAGTTAGTACACCGGACCGGACCGAACCTATTGGTAACTCTCTGGGAGGCTTCCGATTCAGCTACTGTATAATCTTGCTACCTCTGCTCTGCCAGATAGTGACCGGAGGGAGTCCGAGTAGTGTGTATGCGGGGAACATACACACTACTCGGACTCCCTCCTTATATTCTTACCATGTGTACGCCATATCCTAAAATTTCATTATTTCATACAGCATGTCCGACCCACTGTTTCTTACTATTGAACACACTATGAATTGTCAAACTAATAGCGCAAGCTTATCTGAGAAAAGATCTAGACCTCCCAAGCACTTCCTAATTCATTTCACAAATATACGTGGTCTCAATTCTAATCTCAACGATGTCCATTTCCACTTGCAGTCTGCCAAACCCCAAACCCCATGTACTTTTTCTGACAGAATCTCAGTTATCGGTTGATTCAAGTACTGCTCATCTCGGATGCCCAAATTATTCGCTGTATGATTCCTTTCGCCTCAAAGGTGGTACTTGTGCATATGTCCGTTCTGATATTCCCTGTCAGAGACTTGGCAATTTGGAATCTCTTGTCTTTGATCTTCTCTGGCTTGAAATCTCTCTACCTCATTGTGTCAAATTCATCTGTTGTCTTTACCGTTTTCTAACTCCACTAAGAAACTCCTGTTGTCTTTACCATTCTGCAACTCCTGAGGCATTTGCAATGTCCTCAGGAGCAGAGAGCTCTTGTCCATTCCACAAAAGATTGGGGAAGGGTGGTTGAAAATTTGCCCGAAATCTGCCTAATTTTCTTCCATATTAACCTGGATTTAGTGCTTTTGTTTACGGTACAGGCAAACCGAATCCAGGAATTCTTTTTGGCTTGTCTTTGTGTGAGACCTGCTTTTGCCCTTAGTTTCTTATAGTTAATAAGATTAATCGTGGTTGGAGATCTACGAAAAGAATTCCACGCTTAATATTTTTAACTTCTTTGTTTTTGTGCATTCTTCATTTCACCAATGTTGCCATCGAGGAGGATTTGACAATGGAATTGAGCATTTAGCTGCAGATAATAGGTGTGACGTAATATATTCTGTGACTTCATCTATCGGATCTGTTCGTATAAATTCCTCATCCAGCTGACTGGAATTTGACCTAGTTGGCTTGAGAGAATTTCCATTTCCTACAGGACTGTGATAATGGTAGTTGAGTAGTGAGCAGCTCGCAAACTATCGGAAAATGATCACTTCCCATGGGATCATCCAAAGCGGACCATTCCATAATTGGAAACAGTATCATATTTATAGATCGACTGCAGAAGTTTGTCCACTTGGTAATTGTATGTGAGTGGGTGCACCAGTATTAAGAACAGTAAGGTTTTTACTTCTCCAGAAAGGTTTCTATTAGTCGGCTATGCCTATCTAATTTAGTCGATCTCCATAATGGGTGGTGGCCATTGAAATCCCACAAGAGACAGAGAGGGGAAGGTTACTGCATTAGAAGATTTTCAAGATCTTGGTAAGAAAAGTATGACTTGGTGGGAGATAGATTGATACTAGTATTAGCGCAATCTGGGCTATCAAACATACTGCATCAACATCAATATCAGTTTGCAAAACAATTTGTTTGGTCGGGATCTTTGTACTGACCAAAATGGCCACGTCCCCACTGGCCGTATTTGAAGTATTACGATCTTGTCAATAGATAGAATAGTTCTTTATGTTGGTAGAAATTTCAGACGTTAGGTAGGTTTCTTGTAGACAGAAACCAACTGGAGACTAGCGGCTAATTAAAACTTGAATATCATTAAGGTTGCTACGATATCCTCTACAATTCCATTGTAGAATGTAAGGCATTACTGGTGTTAAGTAGAAGCTGTACCTGACTGTTTCTTTAATGTGGCTGGCTTATGGCGTTCAGGCTTTGGGTTGTCTTTTTTTGAGAAGAATAACCGACTAGTATCCATATCTTCTTCTACATATAATTCTAGGATTTGGTCTTATTGTCTGGATGAGTCAATTGTATCCGCAGGCCTTTCTTGAATATACTTTTTTAAATTCGAGCTTCGATTATTCGATGTAGAAGCAATCACTGGGGGAGGAGAAGGTGTTGTAGCTGGTACTGTAAATGCAGTATTACTTGCCTAGTTCAACTGTTTCAGGACATTGGACTGTTGCAGAGAGAGAACAGTCCGAGCCCAGTCAGAGATTGAGGTGTTTGAAGGGACTGTAACATCAGTTTCGTGGCCACTTATTGATATTTTTGCGCAATATTGACGTACGTACGTTTATTTATACTGAGAACAATTAATTTCCGTGGTTCTTGAAATTTATTTTCGATCTTATATTTAACGATTTGCTTTTCAGTTTTTCGTCTGTCACATGTCCTTGAGTAAGCAGGATGGTTTCCTTTATAGTTTAGGCAAGTCATTTCTTTTCCCAAGCAGTCACTTTGGGTGTGGTCCGAGAACCCACAATTAGGACAAACTTGGTTTCCTCTGCACGCCGTTTGAGAGTGGCCATACTTCTGGCACTTAAAACATCTCAATGGGTTAAGAATGGATGGTCTTATGCGACAAAGTAGACAGACTGCTTTTATACATGCACCTGTTCTTACTCTTAGTTACCGTTACCCTAACGCAGTCTACGTATTTACGTATTCCATAAGGACTCCCTGCATTTCTTGAAATCCCCAGCACCTTTCTTTCAAGGCTGTTGCTCATTCCAATAGAAGCAGTGCAAGAATCACTTTCACCTCTGCCTGTGGCTACTGATAATCTTTTAGTCTGTCAGTAATTTTGTTTTACAAATTATAAAGAATGGTTATGCTTTCTGATGTTCTAAAACGAAAAGAAAGTTCTCAAATGATTCATAAGGGCACTAATTCGTTAGATATTTTCAAATATGTACTATAAAGTGACAACTGACTGTTTTTGTTTATGCAAGGAATCATAAATATACGCGAGTATGTATACTCATTTGTTTCCTGGTGCGCATCCCTGTTAAACATAACCCTTTTTAACCCATATATTATTATAAATAGGAACTCCACCGTGCTGCCATTTTTATAAGGTACACCCCTGCTGTGCACACAAGTGGTTTGTCCCACAACGTTGCAAGTCACATGACCGCAGTTACGGATATAAATGCAGCAGAACAACGTTTCTAGTATCAGTTAAGCGTACAAACCGTAGGAAGAATGGGGAAAAGGAGTGATCTAACGGACTTCGAACCTGGTATGGTAGTAGGTGAAAGACGTACTGGACAAAGCATCTCTGAAACGGCAGTTCTGAATTTTTAACAAACCACAGTGTCAAGGGTTTATCGAGAATGGTGCAACGAACTGAAAACGTCCTCTGAACGGCACTCCTGTGGAAGAAAATCGCTTGTTGATGAGAGTGTAGAGTGTAGAGTGTATTTAGTGTCAAGCGGCACCAGGGGTTTCCCCCATCTCCGCGTTGCTTTCATTGTAGGTGTGCCAGTTCACTGGAAAGGCCAGAGATTTAAAAGTGTATCGATATTGTATGAGTGTAGTGTCGTGTACCGTTGTTCTTCTGGCCATTTAGCCGCTGGACCCATGCTGAGGCCCAACGTTGTCCACACTCAGCCCCGTGGAGGCAGACCAGGTATATCAGCATTATAATTAATTACTCTGGCAGGCCCTGCCACCTAATTTCCTGAGATTTCAGTGGCTAGGACCTATAAAAAAAAAATAAATAAATAAATAATAATAAAAAAAAAAAAAAAAAATTTTTGATCTTTCGCGTGGCGGGGGTTAGAGTGCTAGGATTTGAAAGGCCGAAACTATTGGCAAACAGTAATTTGGACATGATTAAATTTGGACGTGTAGGGCAATCGCTTGTGTACAGATAGAGTAGGGGAGGGAGACTGAAGACTGGGGGGGGGAAGAGACAGAAATATGGAGTCAATAGGGAAGGCGACCCCAATAGGTGTCAGTGGGGCATGCCCATGCCCCACCAGAAGGAAAATTGGGGGTGGCGAGGAAGGGAGGAGACAAGAGGACAGGCACCTCCCCCCCCCTGCCAGGGAAGTGGAGTGGAAAGAAAGCCAGGAAAGAGTGCCCAGCTCGGTCGCCAATTGGCGCACTGGCAGCAAATCTGCAGTCACATGTATGGGTTATATACACGACCAGGGTAGTCTCGTGGAGTGTCTCTTTTGCATCCCGGATGGGTTTGGTCAGTTGATCCTGTTTCCATCATCAGGAAGGGTGGTCTAGTGCTGCTTATAGTCCGGTGTTGTGGAAGTTTAATGTCTGCTACAAGGCATACTGTGCCCTTAGTTCCTGATCGCAGAACAGGTTCTTCTTCTGGCAAAGAGTTCCTGTGCAAATCTGGTGAGGTTCTTATATTCTTCGCTTGTGTCCAAGAGATGATGCTCCTGGCTTCGCGGCACGTAGGTCAATCTTGTTATAAGATTTCCACGTAGGTCCTCGTAGTTTGTACATTCGTGCATGAGGTGGGTCCAGCTTTCCGGTACGCCACATGAACAGCTGGGGTCTTGGAGGAGGCCCAGAGATGTTAGTTTCTCATTGAAGGGGCCATGACCCGTCAATAAGTAGGTGGCATATAGGCCTGGGTGGAACCATACAGGTAGTTTTGGGAAAAACCTGTCTACATCAGGTATGAAGCGTCGTGTCACCTCTCCTTTGGTTGAGTCTGTCCACCTGTTTTGCCATTCCTGTTTTAAGTGTGCCAAGAGCCGAGCCTTTTCCATTTTTATATTGTTTGTGGGTTCAATCGTAAAGCCCGAGTAGGTCACAGAGATTCCTTTTGATATGTAGTATGCTAGTCTGCATCTGATCACTCCGAGATCCAGGGGTAAGGATCCAGTAAGAACCTGGAGCTCCTCCGTGCTCACAGTATTGCAGGCTCGGGTTGTTTTGAGCAATATTGTTCGTTGTGTTGAGTCCAATATTCTTTTGTTGGTGGTCAGTCCGGTTCTATGGTACCATATTGGTGCACCGTATGTGATCGCTGGGAGAAAAGTAGTCTTGTAGTATAGCAACATGGTTTGTTTACTCAGCCCCCAGTCCTTGCGTGAGACTCGCGCAATCAGGCCTGAGTAGTTCCTAATCTTCGTCCTGAGTTGCCTGAGATGCGGTTGGAATGTGAGCTTGTTGTCAAAAATGATCCCGAGGTATTTCATTTGTTGGGCGAATTTGATTGTAGCGCGATTTATTTTAATTTGCGGTGGCCTCCTTATGTCCAATGTTCCCTTAAGCAAGATGGAAGTCGTTTTGGCAGGCGAGATCTGTAGAAAGTTCTTGTTGATGAAAGAGGTCAGAGGAGTATGTAGACATGTAGACATGTATAGTATCTTATGTAGGACGGCACCTGAACGAAAGTTCATCTCCGTCTTTGTACACTGTGATGGTTACAGAAAGCACTGTAACAGGCCAGAAATGTGTGTAACGTTATGTTCGTGCAGTGTGTGTGTTGTTGTGTTGTGTAAAATGCACACATTTTATTTTCCTTTTTGCATATTTCCCCCCCCCTTCCTTGATGTGCCCCTTGTGCTGAAGAGTTGTTTTTGGGTTATTCCAGTGAAAACATATCTAGCAACTCACGGGACAAACTGGACTGCCAGTCCGCAATAGCGATAAGAGTCCAAAAGTCGGTAGGGTTGAATTTTCGCATGTTTGGATAGTTCCCTTGTATAGTACCAATTCCCCTGGTCACTATGACGATGACTCTAGATAAGGAGCCGCTACGGACACGTTGAGCTCTCTAGTCGAGAAAAATACGATCTTCGCTCTCCCTGACAAATACTGGTCAGTATGTCTGATGTTGACCGCGTGAGAAAAGTGCCACACCCTAGACCAAGCTCCGGGGAGGAGGCGAAAGTTCACGCGATAAGGACCATATACTCGAAAGACGTGGAGAAGAAGGGGTTGTTGTAGAAAGAGCAGTTGTGTAGTACGGAAGTTTTTTTGGTGGTCAGAGAGAGTAAGTTTGGCGAAGAGTGTAAAAGAGTATCACGAACGAAGAGAGACGCAGAATGATGGAAGAGCGAACTGCAAGCCCCGCACTCGGCCGAGGGAGTCAACTTAACTTCGGTAAGTTCTAATTACTTCCTACAGTTACGCATAAACTTTACTCCTCAGTAATACAATTAATTATGTTAGCATTGATAAATTGTAAAATGTCCTAATACCGCTATCTTAAATAGCGCATCACTTAGATTGTCAGTTTCACAAATTAACAATAGGTAAATGATGTATCTTAAGCATGCTATCCTAAATAGTGCAGTATTTTTCGTATTGACCCCATCATGTTTGTACAACCATTATGTCATATGCTAGTCCTTGCCTGAGATGAAGTATCCACACGAAGAACACCTATGTGAAGAACCCATTAATTTCCAAAACATCAATAAATGCTAAGAACTCCTAAATACTTCCATAAAGTCAGTTCATATTATTGTAACCAAATGATTTAGGATTTGCTTGTCACTGCCGCTAGGGCAGTAATTTTCATACATGTATCAATTCTATAGTGGAGTATATTAAACTATATTTTGTTTTAAACATATGCCTCAGGCCTATCCTCTATTCACACGAATGAGTAAGCAAAGAATTATATAATAGAACTGATACCGCGGGTACTCGAATTTCTACCTATAATTGGAAAGAGTTTGAGTATTTTCACAACGCCTGATCGAAGCTGCAGTTCCTATTCCCTTGAATAGTTTACCGAGGGCCGAGATCATTGTCCTAATATGAAAAACCACTAGACAATCACATGAGTATACTGGGGTTATCATTGAACAAATGATTAAGGAAGGAAAGTGTCCCGCCATACAGATGTGTTGTCCAGAGAAGTCCGAACGAACGAAAGTAAGTAATTAATAAGCAAGCGAGAAGAATAATAAACCCCCCCCCCCAGTATAACACTGGTGCCGTGACCAGAATTAAATATTTTGCGGGATGAAAAACTGTCTACACAGAAGAAGAAGTCGCAAAGAGAAAGAATCTAAAGGGATTACTGATAAGTAGTAAGATTGTTGATTTCGTGCACTAAGAGAATAGGTAGGAGGCATTACTCCTTTGCAACAACACAGGACATCTACACTAATTAATAAATTATTGCTATTCTTATAATTGAATTTAATAAACAAATGACTACATACTATAACACACTCTTGTTTTAAATAAGTGATTACTAACATCATAATTTTGTTTCAGCAACAGGTAAGTCACATTATTTTGGAAGACAGGGGCCCAAAATTAGCAATTAAATTTCCCAATTCATAATGAATTAAAAAAAAAAAAAAAAAAAAAAAAAATGGAGGATCACATTCCTCAAACAACAGGAACATCATCCCCCCTACCTCAAACACAACAGCCACCACCCACCCCAGAACCAGACAGATCGCATACAGCAAATATCGCGGGATTTTTAAGCCTTGTGCCATTATTCTTTGGCAAAAATGATGAAGGCCCTTCAGTCCAATTGTTTTTCGAAACTTTGGAGAGTGTGGGAGAATTAGCACTCTGGGGACACAGAGAACTTTTGGCAGTCTCGAAATCTAAACTTCGCGCTTCGGCAGCGGACTTTTTAGCCCAATCCTTTGAATTACGCGGGGAAAAGAATTACAACATATTTAAGAATGCTTTTTTAGCTCAGTTCGAAAAAATGGAACCAATTATCACTTCCCTTCAGCAGTTCGCCAGTGCTGTGCAAGGACCTTCGGAAACCATTGCGAGTTATAGCGTGCGCGTGAGGAATTTGGCAAGGGCAGCTTTCAAAATTCAGGGAGAGACACCTGAAGTATTAAACATTTTAGACCAGGCAATGCTGGCCCAATTCCTTAGGGGCATATCTGGAAAAATTAGAAAAATGGTGCTCACACACAATCCTTTAACTTTTTCACAGGCAATTGAGATTTCGAAAAGAGAGGAAATTAATGACCAACTTACTCACACAAAAACTGTCCCTGTACATGTTATTAATAGTCCTGTAAAGGCCGAGAATGAACGGGAGCGACAGGAAAATAATCCCAAACACATTCTTGAACCCATTCAAGATCAAATACGCGACTTACAACAATCGTTAAGTTCATTATCAGTAAATCACGCAACAATCAACAATTTAGAGACACAAATAGCCGCCCTGAGTCAGCAGATGCAAACTATGAAGGTGGGCAAATTTTCCCCTAACCACGGTCAAGCAGCATTAGGCTCTACCTACCTCCACTCGGACAGCGCAGTAGATCCGCTAACCGACGCTAACGTGACCTTCAGACCAGAGGTCGTTGACCGCCCGGAAAGACGAATAATCTTGCCATACTACGGCCGGCAGCAGGCAGCCAGAAATATGGTAAACAATCGCGAACGAAGGGAAAGACGCATTTTTGACGGCCGTCCGAGCTTCCATCAACCCACCCAACTGTTCCGCAGCCGCCCGTGCACGAATTACGAAACGGATGTGTACACTGCATCCCCAAAAGTTAGGACGTCCTATGCTAACAATCAAAATTGTAATTTTAATGAAAATCGGGATCAAGTCGCCAATAGAATGTATTATGATGATCATAATAGGAGTAATATAGACTCTTATTCTAGGATAAGGAGAGGAACATATAGGAATGGGCATATTCAGGGGCAAATTCGGCCAAAAACATTTCAGGGCAGACAAAATAATTATACAAATACTGGAAGCTACAGGCGAGATAGAGATAGAAATTTATGACTAAAAAGGGGTTCTAAACTTAATAGGAAGGATTCGCGATGTAATAAAACCCTTTTGCCAACCCCTAACTTTAGTAAAGTTAGTAGGCCAGAAGTCAGGGACATCAGAACACAACATGGCATTTACATTCTGGAGGATAATACTAAATTACCTGTGGTATTAGGATCAGTACAAAACATTAGAACTAGATTTCTTTTGGACACAGGTGCTAGCATTACCTTAATGAGTGCAGATTTATTTAATAAAATTAAAAATGACAAATCATTAGATTTCAGACCTCCAGAATTAACTGTAACCGGAGTTTCGGGAAATATTGTGCCAATACACACTACAGTAACTGCTAATATAAAATTAGATAAGGCAACTTTTAGGGAGAAAATTCTGGTTACTTCAAAAAATTTTAGTGGCAAATATGATATCATCCTCGGCTTGAACATATTAAGGAAGTTTTCATTCAGCCTAGACTTAGGTAAAGGGATCATACGATCAGTTCCATTAGGGATTTGCCTGAGGGAAGAGGATATTCGGCAACAATTCGTGGATTCCACACCCACAGTTGCTAAGCTTACATGTAAACATGTGCTCCCAGCAAGCACAGAACAGGTGGTAACAGTATCTTGTGACCAGCTTGCTGCTCCTCCCAAACAACTAGTATTAGCAGGGCCAAATTCAAACTTAAGCCGGGATGATTTAGCAGTGAAATATTCGATAGACCAGGTAGACGAAAGTGGGAAAATATCTGTGCTCGTCGCCAATTTAACAGCGGAACCGCTGCATCTTCCAAAAGGCATGGGTATTGCGTGTCTGGAGAACCTGAATCCTCAATCAATTAACCCTAAGAGCCAGGAAAGAGGCAAAAGGGAAGTTTCTCCAGTAACCATAGAGGACTTTAAGCTTGATCACCTGACTGCCGATCAAAGACACCAATTATCAGACCTGTTACGCAAATACTGGGACGTGTTTGCCAAATCACCAGCCCAACTAGGCAACTCAAAAGTTATCCAACACAGAATTAAATTGACAGACAACATTCCTGTTAGACAGAATGCTTATAGAACCCCCTTTTTACTAAAGGATGAGATTCGCAACCAGGTCCAAGAACTTCTAGATTCAAACATTATTGAACCCAGCTGCTCTCCGTATGCCGCGCCCATCGTCCTGGTGAAGAAGCGAGGTGGGGGATACAGGTTATGTATTGACTTCAGGAAACTTAACGCCAAGACGATCTCTGACGCATACCCGATCCCTTCCATGAGTGAGATACTTGAACTTCTGGGAGGCGCGCGCTACTTCAGCTCTTTGGACCTCGAAGCCGGATTCCACCAGATTGAAGTGCACCCCGCGGACCGCCACAAGACAGCTTTTACTACAGGGGAATCGCTGCTACAATACCGGCGCATGCCTTTTGGGTTAAAAAACGCGCCATCTAGTTTTGTGAGAGCAATGGGGCTTGTCTTGGATAATTTACAACGAGATTCCATTTTCGCTTACTTAGATGACATAATCATAGTGTCGAAATCTTGGTCCTCACACCTTTCGAAGCTTGAGAAAGTTTTCCAGCGCCTGAGAAAGTACGATCTGAAGCTGAAACCAAAGAAGTGTGAGTTCCTAAAAGAGCAAATAAAATACTTAGGTCATCTCATTGATAAGGACGGTGTCCGTCCCGATCCAGCGAACGTGAAGGCCGTTCGAGAGTGTCGAGAGCCAAGAACAATGAAGCAAGTGCGATCGTTTCTTGGGATGACAGGATTTTACAGAAAGTTTGTCCCAGAGTACGCAGAGATAGTCAGGCCGCTAACCCAACTTACAAAAAAGAACACCCCCTTTTTATGGAACAGTGCCGCCCAAGAGGCATTCGACAAGCTGAAGGTCGCTTTGACCACACCACCCCTATTGATTTACCCTGACTTTTCTAAACCATTTTTTGTGTCCTCTGACGCATCTAATTATGCAATCTCGGCTGTGCTAGAGCAACAAGTTGACGAAAATCAAAGACAGCCAATCGCTTACACCTCCAGACTACTAAAGAAAGCAGAGACTATGTATAGTACCACAGAAAAGGAAGCTTTGGCAATAGTCTTTGCGGTATCACAGTTCAGACCATTCTTAATAGCCTCCAGTTTCACACTAATAACAGACCACCAACCATTAAGCTATCTTCTTCACTTAAAGAATCCATCCCCCAGATTAGCTCGCTGGAGTATGCTTCTACAAGAATACAATTTCAAAATCATATACAGGCCGGGTCGACTTCACTCAAATGCCGATTTCCTTTCAAGGCCAGTGTTAGAGGAAGAGGAAAGACAAAAGGGGCTTAAGAAATCCAAAACTGCTGAATTAGTTGCTCCTATAGCAGCAAATCCCACCATAGAGTCACTGATCATGCCGCAACAACAAACCAGAACTTTGATTAGGAATCTCCAAAGAGAGGACCCTAATTTGCAGGAGTTAATTGAGCAATTAGAAGGAACACTACAGGCAACAAGCAAAGTCCCAGATTCCTTCTATCTGAGTGAGGACAGGATACTGTATCACTACACTTTACCTGACCATGGAGCTACTCGCTCAGAGCCCTGTGAACAGTTAGTAGTTCCAACCAGCTTGAAAGCAGAAGTGTTGAAGTCCTGTCACGACAGTTTTCTCAGCGGGGGCCACCTGGCCCTACACAAGACGTTAGAGAAGGTTAGAAAACACTTTTTCTGGCTAGGCCTTTTTGGCGACGTCAAGAATTATGTGGAGACTTGTCCATCGTGTTTGGAGCGTAGAGGGTATAACCCTAAGGCAAAAGCAGCCCTGATGAGAGTTCCTAATGAGAACTCACCTTGGGTCCGAGTGTCCTTGGACATTTTGGGACCCCTTCCAATGACTTTGAAAGGGCACAAATATTTACTGATGGCAATAGACAATTTTACCCGTTACGCAGAAGTAAGCCCGCTTTATACCCAGAAGGCTGAGGAAGTGGCCACAGCTTTCATAAACAATGTGATCTCGACACATGGGATTCCTAAATACATCCTAACAGATCAGGGCACTAACTTCATGTCATCACTGTTACGACAGGTGTGTAAAAAGCTAGATATTCATCAGCTTCATACGAGTTCCTTCCACCCCCAAGCCAATGCAAAGGTCGAACGTCTAAACCGCACCTTGGCAAACATCCTGTCTCATGTGGTGAACGAGTCTCAATCGGACTGGGATGTCATGGCCCCACTAGCAATCGCTGCATACCATGCGGCAACTCATAGTTCCACACAGGAATCGCCAAACTTTTTAATGTATGGCAGAGATTTGGTGTTGCCATCTGACTTATGGCATTCCAAAGAGAGACATTCATATGCGTCTTTGGAGAACTATGCAGAACTATTGTGTGCACGCCTTCGCAGATCCTATGAAATCGTCTCTCAGCACCTGGAAGAGGCAGTGCAGAGGCAAGAGGATCGTAGAGCATCTGTTGCAGTAGACAAAAACATCCGTGTAGGAAGCCTTGTTTATCTTTTTACCCCTAAGATAAAACCGGGCACTACAAAGAAATTGGCTCGATTGAGCACAGGTCCCTACCGTGTGATCAGTCAGCCATCATTAGTGAATTATGAAATACAGCACCTGTATAACCCAAAAGATAAACAAATTGTGCACGTGGACAGATTGACAAAGGTTATTGACAGGAAAGTGTTTCCCGAACTGAGAGTAGAGGAGTCAGGGGAATCAGAGGATAGTAATTCACCAGACCAAACAAGCACTACATCAGTGCCCAAAGAGACATGGATCTTTGATGAACCTTTAGTGGAGGATTGTGATCTTATCCCACCTATAATTCCCCGACCAACAAGGACCAAACCGACAAGCTTACCCATATCAATCCCATTGTCATCCCTCCCACAAAGAAATCAGGAGGGCCAACCAAGGACAGATCAGTTAGTAAGACCAGAAGGAGCTGTGCAAGCACCTACTCAGACCCACGGATATAATTTACGTAGTCGCGACCGAGTAACTCATGCCCCACCAAAGGAAACTGTGGTGTCCCAGTCACAAACTGAGGAATTAGTACCAGAGACAGCTTCAGTGGAAAGAGCAGATACAGTGGTTGATACTTCCAGCAACGTAGCTGAAGCAGAAAGAGGTGTCACCCCAGATCAGAGTAACAACACTCAAGCAAACACAAGCCAAAGCGAGCCACCAGATAGGTTAGAAAGAGCAGTTCAGTGGATATTGGGTCCACATCTTGCTGAGAGATACCTTCGACCAAGCGATGGCAGTAGTTCTGATCTGGCAGGTATTCTGAGAGATGCCTGGAGAGACTAAAGTGAGGATAGTGAAGTGTATCGATTTCAAGGAGAAACAAGCCATAATTACAGCTACTAGCAAAGTGGATGCCACTGGCAGACGGAAAAAAAAAAAAAAAAAAAAAAATCTTTTTAGCATTCTTGTAAGGCATTCAATGTACAAAGGGTTCGATTCCGAATCTGTATCTAATAGCTAAATCGGAGGAGGAAGGGATATACACATGTATACACATCCCCTGCATAATGATACATGTGATGAAAGGAGCAAATAATACTGAGAATTAGAAGGGCGGATGTGAAGAGAGTGCATGAGTTCTTTTTTTTAAAGAGAGAGTGAGGAATGATCGGGGATTTAGTTAGCATTGCTGCTTAAACCTTGATATGATCATTGAGAAAGTTTCTGCTTTATTTCACCTATCACTTTCCTAGCACAAAATATATTTGTGTATATACATATTATGCATACCAATGTGAAGATAATATTATTCGAAATTAAATAGGAGGGAGAAAGGAGGCATTTAGTCTAGGTTATACCCGGGATCCCCTAGTTACTTTTGTTTTCTCTCTCTCTCAGTGGATGCCAAAAGAATTTTTTTTTATTGGTCAAAGGAGAAGATTCAAAAAAAAATCTAGAGGAAAATAATACTTGACTTCCTTTTGGAAAAAGGATAAGGCAATTGGCCTGGGGACGGCTGGTTCCTCCCAGTCGCTGCTTGTCTTTGTTTTTTTTCTCAAAAAAAAAAAAATTCTTTTTTGATGTGTAGGTGAGGTTAATTGAACCTAATTTTCAAAACTTTGCAAAATTGAGAAAGGAATAAGAAGGGATCGGGAAAGTGATAGTTGTAAGAGATAAAGGGTCAAATGAGTGAGTGAGAGGTATTAATGAGATGAGTTACTCCCCCCCCCAATGTTTGAAAATAAAAAAAAAACACACGGCTGTAAGCTCTTAAGTATACCCACACTTGTAAGGTGAAAAGGTCCTTCAGCTTCTATCAACACTGATGGTTTCTCTTTATCTTTGTAGACTCACAGCCTGGACTGACAATAAGCATGGCATTCGTCTCAAGAAAACTGCTAAAGGTTTTGATGCTCGAGGTTCTCATTTTATCAGCACAGGCCGATATTGAGATTTGCCAGGTAAAACGTGGCGCATATGAGTGTGAAATACGCAAGCCTGAGGCAGCATTGCTCAAATCAATTCCCCAAACCAGTTGTTCCCTAATGGATTGTGGAACATGTGTCAAGCAGTGGATATCCAGGATCCTTCTGCCAAATAACACTTTGGTCCCACCAGGTCATTTCCTCCTGAGGCAGACCTTGAATGAGAGTGGAACTTCGGTTGTGTACCAGTGTGAAAGGAGTGGGGAGCCGTGTGAGTGCAGCAGAGACCTCTGCAAAGGTAGCCTGGAATACTGCTATGAAGCAGAATGCGACCAGGAGTCCTCGTGTGTTTGTCAGAGGCAGGCATAAGAGACATATTGGCTTGCAGTGTTCGCATCCGAGACTATCAGAAATCCGCCCATTCTCTCATATAGGATGTGCGTGGAGACACACTCCCCAGCTATTTCTCAAGATATTTTAAAACAGGTCGGGCTTGGGAGACATTTGCTATCCGACGAACAGGCCCATTTTGAGGAACAGGGCTTGGAAGTGATGTTCACGGATCCTGTTTTCACTACACTAGAGAAAGGTACGCTAATCATAAGGAAGTTCGGAAATGAGAAGACATTCGTGATTAACGAAGAACCATTACAGGCGGAGGTACCTCGCGAATTTGTACTAACTCCAGGCCCATTGAATTTCCTGTTTATATCACGACTAGGTAAAGTGATACAGGGGACGATACACCTGACAGGTCGAGACGAATGTAAAAGAATGAGCTGCATTTTATGCTGGGAATTGATAAAGAATAGACACTGTCTTCCCCCCATCATTCCATACAGTGTCTACATTGCTCTTGGAATTATTGCAGCCGTGATATTATGGTATTTCAAACTAATCCTAGGATCAATTGCCCAGACGACCAGAGCACTTATCATGTTGATTAGCCTTACCTGGAGGGCGTTCAAGTTCACCTGGCGTGTGACAGGCCTTGCCGGCGTGTCCACAGGGTCAGCACTCAGAGCCACCTCTGGAAAGGTACGGGGATACCTAGAGGAGCATGCTCACCTAGAACCAAAACCTATCTTGCAGGTGACTACTTTGCAAATCCTCCTGTGTCTAGCAGCATTTTTGCTCGTTGTAAGCTCAACATGCACTAACCATCAAATTCTACATGCCACGGTAAAGGAGTGTCAGACGGACCTATCTCGTCCTTGCAAAATGTCAACAAAGGTCCGTATAACGTTGTTGAACCTGGAATATAAACAATGCCTATGGTTTGTTTCAGACACTCAACAGACTCTCTTCCAGATGAAAATCACTTTCAAACAAGTCCGATGCCACTGGCAGACGAAGCGAATATACTACACCTTCCCCACAGAACTTCATCTTATTAGTCAGGTTGCATGTCCACAAAATGCTTACTGTGGTTGGGGGCGACATTGCAAGCAGGGCTATAAGTTTGCCGCAATTACCAAGGAATCCCTGAGTTGGCCAGGAATTACAAACTGTATCGCGGGAGATAGCGGCTCGAGTTGCCACATCATTGACAGTCAGCCCTGTTTACATTACCGAGCTTGGTTAGTCCCGGACTTCACAAAAGTTTATGAGGTTTGGAAAGTTGAAGGAATGTCGTGCCAATACATTGTTGAAGTGCAAACCCATGCCAATGAAACAACTGAGACGCTGGCTATAAGAAATTTCGCTACCACTCAAAAGAACATCGAACTACAGGTACTGGGAGCGTTGGACCAACCTACCGACATCCTTGAACACCATCTGATCCTGAGGGTAGGAGACACCACAGAGGCCTACCTTGATCAGGCGGCCTTAGCATCCCGGCCCAAATATGGGGAAATCGGTGATGTACAGTCGAACTATAGTGTCTCTAAGCAATTCATATTCGATGACCGAATGATACAATGTAATTTCTATGAAGATAGGGTTAGGTGTCAGAAAAGCGAATCTTACCTAGAGCAGATGGTAGCCAACAAAGTAAATAAGCTCCCAAAAACTCAAGTTTCCCACCAACTAGAGTTGGAGCCTTCAGGAAGGCTTACTTCAAAAATGTTACAATCAGCCCCATTAACATTGGACGTATCCTTCTCAGGCTATGAGTTCTTTTTAGAAACCCACACCGTGTGCCCCAAGTTTGGCGAAGAGATCAACACGCCCGTAGGATGTTTTGCGTGTGATACATTGGCGACCTTCACCTTCCAAGCATTTTCAACATGCCTTCCCGGAAGGGTGTCTGTCAACTTCCAAGATATATCTGTATCCACCAGATCCATACAGCTAACACAAGAGCTCACCTCCTTCACCATACAATTTAAGACAGACACCAAGTGCCACAATGAAAAGCTGTGCCTCATCGGCAGAACCATTACTGCCTGCACCGTCGTAGAGTTCTGCCTAGAAGACCCCGCTCTACAGGTGAGCCACCCAAACTTTTCGCAAGATTCTCATTCATCCAGTTTTTCACCAGGTCAGACACCATGGGTGACATGGTTGCACCACATAATCGGCGACGGATTCACCTCTTGGGTCAAAATACCTATGATACTTCTTTCAGCGACTTTTGTCGGACTATTCATAGTGTCCTCCTGTATGGCATGTCTTCGGAAGTGAACTGTGTGAAACCCCCCCACACAAAAGGAAAAAAAAAACAACGTATGAAAGATGCGAAAGAAAGGAGAACTAGGAGAATGAATGAGGTGTATGAATGAAATGACCCTTCGAATGGAAAGAGTAAAAGAATACAAGTGAGAAGGTTCTGGAAAAAGGGCTGAAAGTGTGAGGAAAATGACGAATGTGTGAGATTAATACTCTCGTGAACTAATTTCTCTAACTATTTGCAGCAGCCAATATGTCTACCCTTAGATTCCTGAGGGAACTTCTTTTCAAGCTGTGGTCCTTCCTCCATGCCCCCATGCATTGGTGGCACGAGATTAAGGGAACCATGGCCACCAAGCAGGACTCGTCCTTTCCAATCGACTCCGAGGTTCAGGTACTAAAACAACCTGACGTCCAGAACGCCAGCGAAAGGGCAGGGAGACGCCCCCAGCATCTTTGTCGCCAGTGCCATCACCGGCGTAGTCACCTCCCCAGAGAGACCCGGACACCACCCACAGGACCGTCCTTCTGCACCCCGCCCCGAAAACGCAGGGCTATCGTCCTGGATACCCCTACTCAGAGAAGCACCGTGTCCATTCTCCCAATACTCGAGAAGGAGCCAGAGGACAGGAGGAGAGATTTCCTCAACAGTCGCTTTGAAATCCGGGTGGCCCCAGCTCACATTGGCTCGGCAGGACCATCCCTTTGCCCGACCCCTCTCCAATCCACTCCCTCGAAAATAACAACGACCAAGGAGCCGGCCAGGGAGCATCCTTTCCAGCCTACGACAATCCGGTCCTCGCTCACCCAGATGTCGTCAACAGGGAGCTCCCGCCCATCACCACTGGTCCCCTTCAAGAACTGGGCATTCATCGATATCCAGTTCTGCATGGATGAGAAAGGCTTCCCCTCCCCAAAGGAAGCAGCTATCATCGGATGCGATGAACTGTACCGAAACATCGTTTTGAAGGGAGCAACAAGGTTTTCATCACTTCCGGAGCACATTAAACAATGGAACCTCTGGCTCTGTGACCAGCGGTTAGGCCTCCCGTGGGGACGCGGAGAGTGTAAGCCTACGTTTTTCAGCCCATGGATTAGGCCACTCACCAGGGCCTATCAAACAATCTTCACCGAGGGGACAGAGCGAGTGCGCTTTGTGCAGACAATCCTCCCGGATAAGGTCATCCTAGATGTCAATGACTTTGCATGCCCCCGGAAGGAGTCGTTGGCACCGCCGGGGGGAAAGGAACGTTTCACATGCCATTGGGATCACCCAAAGAGGTTTTGTGCGGTGTATGCGGCCAAGATGTACACCCAATGGCTGGAAAACGAAGGTATTGTGAAGACGAGGTATTGCCCATCCGAATCTGAATGGTGGGATGATTGAAAAAAAAAGGAGCAGTAGTTCTGTCTGAAAAAAAAAAAAGGGGAAAGTAGTTTTGTCGAAAAAAAAAAAAAAAAAAAAAAACCTAACTTAGGTATTCTTGTCAACTTTACATGAATGACATTCCTTTTATGTATGTTGCAATGATTCATTTTAGTCATTAGTGTATGTTCATATTATTGTAATGTCTAGCTACCTGTATACAATTATAATGTCTTGCTTGATTAACTTCAGATATTTTGTGTCCATGACCTAAGGACAGTTACTAATTGTATGATTGTTTATGTTTTATGTCGTGCCTGTGAGCCAAGTAAAGACTATGGATAGAAGCAGTGCCCAGAACATTCCTTGGAAGGAGAAGCACCCAGTATATCTCCTTGGCTTGCCGAAGGATAACCGCCGAATCATGAACTCCGGAAGAACTTTTCTTTTACCGCCTGACAGCCTCAGCTTGAAATCCAGATCCGTTTCCTGTTGTGCTTCAAAATGCTCACTTATTTAAACCAGGGAAACTGTTAACTGAAGCACGGACTTTAGTGGTGAGAAAAAAAAAACAATTTCTCAACAGATGAGTGCAGACAATGGCCTCCGTGTGGAGAGCGAACAGCATTGAGAAGTGAAAATTCATCATATCCACTCTGTGAACTCAGTGCTATACGCTTTGTTTGTTTCGCATGTCTTGTATTTTATTTGATTATATCTATATATGTTAGTAATTAAGTTTCTTTTACATACTGTAAGAGGAGGAACGTTTATGTTTGCCCCCCCCCCGACAAAAGGGTCAGAAGCCCCGGAGGAGCGTCGAGAATTTCAGTCTTAGTTGTGTACCTCGACTGAGATCCTCAGTGGCAGTAATGAGGGGTGTAAAATGCACACATTTTATTTTCCTTTTTGCATATTTCCCCCCCCCCCTTCCTTGATGTGCCCCTTGTGCTGAAGAGTTGTTTTTGGGTTATTCCAGTGAAAACATATCTAGCAACTCACGGGACAAACTGGACTGCCAGTCCGCAATAGCGATAAGAGTCCAAAAGTCGGTAGGGTTGAATTTTCGCATGTTTGGATAGTTCCCTTGTATAGTACCAATTCCCCTGGTCACTATGACGATGACTCTAGATAAGGAGCCGCTACGGACACGTTGAGCTCTCTAGTCGAGAAAAATACGATCTTCGCTCTCCCTGACAAATACTGGTCAGTATGTCTGATGTTGACCGCGTGAGAAAAGTGCCACACCCTAGACCAAGCTCCGGGGAGGAGGCGAAAGTTCACGCGATAAGGACCATATACTCGAAAGACGTGGAGAAGAAGGGGTTGTTGTAGAAAGAGCAGTTGTGTAGTACGGAAGTTTTTTTGGTGGTCAGAGAGAGTAAGTTTGGCGAAGAGTGTAAAAGAGTATCACGAACGAAGAGAGACGCAGAATGATGGAAGAGCGAACTGCAAGCCCCGCACTCGGCCGAGGGAGTCAACTTAACTTCGGTAAGTTCTAATTACTTCCTACAGTTACGCATAAACTTTACTCCTCAGTAATACAATTAATTATGTTAGCATTGATAAATTGTAAAATGTCCTAATACCGCTATCTTAAATAGCGCATCACTTAGATTGTCAGTTTCACAAATTAACAATAGGTAAATGATGTATCTTAAGCATGCTATCCTAAATAGTGCAGTATTTTTCGTATTGACCCCATCATGTTTGTACAACCATTATGTCATATGCTAGTCCTTGCCTGAGATGAAGTATCCACACGAAGAACACCTATGTGAAGAACCCATTAATTTCCAAAACATCAATAAATGCTAAGAACTCCTAAATACTTCCATAAAGTCAGTTCATATTATTGTAACCAAATGATTTAGGATTTGCTTGTCACTGCCGCTAGGGCAGTAATTTTCATACATGTATCAATTCTATAGTGGAGTATATTAAACTATATTTTGTTTTAAACATATGCCTCAGGCCTATCCTCTATTCACACGAATGAGTAAGCAAAGAATTATATAATAGAACTGATACCGCGGGTACTCGAATTTCTACCTATAATTGGAAAGAGTTTGAGTATTTTCACAACGCCTGATCGAAGCTGCAGTTCCTATTCCCTTGAATAGTTTACCGAGGGCCGAGATCATTGTCCTAATATGAAAAACCACTAGACAATCACATGAGTATACTGGGGTTATCATTGAACAAATGATTAAGGAAGGAAAGTGTCCCGCCATACAGATGTGTTGTCCAGAGAAGTCCGAACGAACGAAAGTAAGTAATTAATAAGCAAGCGAGAAGAATAATAAACCCCCCCCCCCAGTATAACAGTTGTTTAGTTGTTTCTGGCCGTTTTGTCACCAGGCAGGCGATCACCTGGAAAGCCTGCCCAGTGTCCGTCTACACCACGGGGAGGTAGGCCACAACTGCGCAAGAACCATGGCCAACCTCAACAGTCACGTACTGAATGTCCAAAGAGGATTTGGAGCCATTCAAAAGAACCCCGCGCCAGCAAGCCGGCAACAGCGCGCGCACGCACGCACACACACACACACACACACACACACACACACACACACACACACACACACACACACACACACACACACACACACACACTCCCAGGAGAAAGGACAGCAGAAGACGAAGAAATAAGGATGAGAATAGCATAAAGTAAAAAAAAAAAAAAAAAAAAAGAAAAATAAAATCGTTATCCATTTCTTGCCCACATCTGTATGCAGTGCTGCCCAAAGTGGTCCACAAAGAGAAAAGGTGTATTGTCAAACAGAAGTAGTAATGTCATTCAATCATGATCGGCAGGAACAAGTTCTAGATATAATTCTGAATTCTGTTAAACTGGAGTGGTGTCAGAAGTCTCTGGTAGATGACGGTATCACTGAGCAGAGGTTTAGTTGAAGAGAGTCTTGATAAAGGATGAGTCAGAGAAGTGCAGCATCTGTTAAAATCTTTGCGTGTTCTTGAAAGCCACAACAATTTTGTATATGACGTCATCAGGACGACGAGGCAGCGCACAGTTGTATTATGATTTATGATGCATTTTCAGTTTCATTTCTTGAATTAACATTGAGGTTGAGAGCCTTCCTGCGATTAAAAGCAGCATTGCAGAAGGTTTGAAGGGCCTGGAAATTGTTGACAGAAATGAGTATCTTCTCACCTCCGGGACACAAGTTTGGTACTGTTGCCTTAAGGGCCGATCTTAGATCATCGTAAAGGGAGCATTCAAAAAGTACGTGAGGAGAGTCTTCCGGTAGCCCACATCGACAGGAGACTGTATTGGAAAGTCTGAATTGGTAGAGTTTTGCGTTAAGCGAACCATGCCCAGTTAGTATGTAGGAGGTAAACAGTGAGGGTGAAAACCATTTTCTGGTGGATGATGCAAGTAGTGCAGTTACGTCGGGAACGAAGTTTTTGGTGATAGCTCCTTTTTCGGTAGAATTGTATCTATTCTGCCAGGTATTCACTAACAAATTCCAGCATCTGGTTCGCTCAGTTTTGGGATCAGTCTGAGGGTTAACAATGATTCCCTGAAATTCCACGGAAATGCCTTTGCGGATGTAAAAGCAAAGCCCTCTAAACACAACATGCAAGTCAAGTGGTATGGTGCCTGCAAGAGTCTGTAAAGCTGGAGTTGATACTGTTCGGCAAACGTGAAGTAGGCTGAGGAGAAAGCAACGTTGAATAGTGGATAACTTGGTTTGTACTGTTTTGAGTGCAGTACGTCTAAACCAAAGGCTGGCAGCGTAGGTTGTAATTGGGATTATGGCAGCATTGTAAAATAGATGTAGGGTTTTAGTGTTCAGTCCCCAGTCATGTCTGGTAATTTGGAGCAGCATCGCGGTAAAACTCTTAACTTTGACAGACAGATGTTGAATATGCTCAGTAAAGGAAAAGCGGTCGTCGATGATGACTCCTAAAAATTTGGTGCTTCGGACAAGTGGAAGTGATTTCTTGTCAAGTTTTACAACTGGTGGTCTGCGATAGTCTAATTTGTGTTTAAAAATCATGATCTTCGATTTTGTTGGGGATAATTTTAATTTGTTCTTAGAGGACCAGGACGATAGTTCAAAGAGTACTTTATTGGCATAGAGTTCTAATTCAGATCTTGAGTTTCCATTCACTAAAATGATAATGTCATCTGCATACGCAAGTTGTCGCACATTTTGAAATTCAGGAGTCCTAAGCAGCCAATCATCGAGAACTAGGTTCCAAATCAAGGGACCTAAAATAGATCCTTGGGGGCAACCACGGGAGACAGATCTGTTAATCTTCGTGCTTTTAGTGATGACGGCGACGGTGCGATCAGCAAAATAGTTTCTAACAAGTTTATAAAGCTGAAGAGAGCAGTGATTGGAACGGAGTCTGCTGAGGGCACTTTCCCACCATAAATTATCAAAAGCGCCCTCAAAATCGATAAAGATTGCCATAACGTACTTGGAAGTGGAGCAGTCAATGAGGTGGTGGAGTTCTAATAAGGCGTCTTCGCATCCAAGCCCTTGCCTAAATCCGTATTGAAGAGAGGATGTGGAGCTTGTGGCTCCCTGCAGTGTGGTTATTTTATTGGCAATTAATCTCTCTAACACTTTTCCCAGGTGAGAGAGCAAGGCTATGGGGCGGTAGGATCTCGCATTATCTAGTGGCTTACCAGGTTTGTGTAAAATCTTAAGAATGGCGTGTTTCCACGGTTTGGGAAACGTTCCAGTATTTAAGCAGTTGTTGAATAATTTAAGTAGAACTTTGGGCCTTAGGTCATAAAAGTGTTTGATAAATATGTTGTCAATCAGGTCATCGCCAGGACATTTGTTTGACTGAATTTTATTCAAGATTGAAGTAAGTTCTTCTGCAGTGAATGGACTTGTTTCTTCTAAAGGAAGGTATTTTTGGTTTAAATCACGAATAGATAGATGGTGTGAAGTGTCAATAGTGAGATCATCGTTAGGCAGCAGTTGGTCCAAGATGGCATTTATGGAGTCTGTTAGTGTAATAGTTTCCATACTGTTGGAGGTAACGGAGTTAAAAATGTCACCCAAGATCATTTTATTTTTAGCAATTTTATAGATGACGCCCCAAGGATTATTATTACCAGACGTACGGACAAAATTGTGCCAGGATTGCAATTTGCTTTCATAAATCAATTTTACGTATTTTCTTTTGAGAGTTTTGTATTCTTCATGTAATCTGTTGACTTCTTCTTGAGGCCAAGTACGCCGTTTACGCTGAAAATTTCTTCTGGCTTTATGTACAAGTTTCCGAGTAGAGGATAGTTCGTTATTCCACCAAGGTGTGCAGTTAGTTTTTAGTTTCTTTTTATGCGTAGATTTCTGAATTGCAGTGATGATAATGTTTTGAATCTGCAGTGCTAGTTGTTCGGTGGTAAGAGATTTAAAATTTTCTAGGTTGTCTTCAGGCAATTGAGAGAGAACGGAACGATTAAAACGTTCCCATTTTATGTTTCTAAGAGAGTAACGTATGAGATTACGAAGAGGTTGTTGAGGAGCAAGAGTTGATCCCAGCAGGAAGACGATGGAGCGATGGTCACTTGTCGTTAGGTCAGTTTCTACGTGCCAGTCAATAATATAAGGAGCAATACGGGCTGTAGCCAGAGAGATGTCTATGTTTGATTCACCCAGGGAATTGGAAAAGGTACATGGCTGGTTTGGTTGATTCAAGACGGTAAGTTGATGGGAGAAGATGGTATCCTCAAGCAGTAATCCCCGCGCATCTGTGAAAGAACTATGCCACAATGCAGACTTGGAGTTTGAGTCGAGTAAAATTAGCAGAGGAATAGGGCCTAATAAACTGAATACGGAATCAATATAGTGTAAGTGAGGAGTCAAGTCAGATGACGGGGGGCAATACATTGAGATAACATAAGTCGAGTGATTAGGACTCAAGACTTGAATGCAAATAGCATGCTGTGATGTTAAACAGGACAAGAGTAAAACGTCAACATTTTTATTAAATATTACGATGGCTACCTTAGGATCTGTATGAGTCGGTTGTAAAATCCGAGAAGAGCAAGGATATCCGACAATTCGTCCTTTTTTATGATATGGTTCTTGAAGAATGAGAATGTCAATGAGTTCCTCCTCAGATACACGACGTAGCTCATCTGCCACGGTGCGTGAATGGTGAGCATTGGCTTGCAGAAATTTTAAGTTTACAGTCGAAATATTTGGCTGGGAAGCGCTTGAACTCGATAAGACTGTGATATTAAAAGGGAATTGTTCGTTGCCTTACTGTGTCTTGAGCCTTTATGTATTCAGGACAGTTGATATCTCTGACCGAATGATTAGCATCATGTTTGTGCCTCTTGCAATTAATGCAGACAGGCGGTTGATCCTTGCTGGGGCACTCAGCAAAGATATGGCCTAATTTGCCACAATGTCCACAAGAAGGTCTTTCTTGTTTACACATACTTGAAGTGTGTCCGAAAGCAAGACAACAATAGCACTTCGTCACAACAGTGAACGGCTTAAATCGGTGAGAGGTCCACCCAATAAATAACCTGTCTAAAGTAGAGATAGCCGAAAAAATACGTGGGGTAAAGTCAAACACCCAATTCGAAGTATTCTTTGATTTGGAGCTAGTTTTAAATCGGAAAGTGATCTCTTGTGAGATTTCTTCACGTGTGAATTTAAATTCTTTCAGGTTTTTGAAGTAGAAATCATCAAGTATTTCCTCTTTGGTTAAATCATTATCAATATTATATACCAGTAAGGTTGGATTCAATTTCTTAGGTATCTCAGGGGTGATTCCAACATCAGACAGGATTTTTGAGGAAGAGATGGTATCCAAATCTTTACGTGAATCAGTTTCTAAAATTACGCCTTTGTTTTTAATAAGACGGAGAGCTTTAACTTTGACTTCTTTCAATTCTTGCTTTAAGGTTTTAACTACACGTTCTTTAACATCAGTGCTCGTAGTAAGAGTAGAACTCTCGGATGCCTTTAGGAGTAATAAATGTGGTTTTCTGGTTGAAGTAGTTTTAACATTAGCGGATTGCAGACTGTCTGTTTGGTTAATAGAATTTTTTGCAAGGGATTGTGCAGTAGCCTCAGAAAAGTTTTCAGGAGAAACTACGTTCAAAGAAGTATCAACTAATTCTGTAGAAGTTGAAGATTTTGCCACAGAAGCATATGAGAGAGGTGTGGGCATAGTTTTTGAGTCATCACTTCTTATCTGCCGCATCTTTATTTTCATCTTAAGAGCTTCGTTTTCTGTAATCAAGCCATTCACAACTAATTCAAGACCGCTCCAAGAATGAAGAATAGCTTTGATGGCAGTTTTTGTAACCTTACTATTGTCGTTTAATAAATAAGTTTCAATTTCTTCTCGCAGGAAAGTAAGTGCATCGACAGGGGAAAGATCTGAAAGTAAAATAGTCCCGACGTTTGGTATTTTAATTTTCCTGGCAGTTGCAGTAGCAGCCCTAGTCAACATGTCCGGACTAAAATGTTTTATTTGTGAAGAATCAGTAACGATATTTGTGGTCGTAGAATTTGGTACTTTGCTTGAAGATTCAAGATGTTCTGATTTAGCCTTAGGAGCGGTTACACTTGTAGTTTCCCTTGTCTTACTTTGTTCCTGTGAAGAAACGAGGGGTGGAAACTCATCGGTGTTTACCGACAAATTAGTGGCGCCTGTATTTTCTTCCACGTTGGGGGTTTGTTCTTGGGAGGGATCAAGTATGGAGAAGTCTCCTTTGTCGGTCAGAGGAGTGCAGAGGAGTATGGCTAGAATTGAGCACGCAAACAGACGGGCCACAATGTCGCACATCACATCAGAATACAACCTTGGAACGCAGAACAAAATATCGCAAAGGACCAGTAGTCGCACTTTGTCGCAAATGGGCTACAACGGCCGACGGGCACATCGCGTACCTTTTTTATCAATGAAGAACAAGAGAGCACGCCTCCTGTAGGCACAGCAACACCAGCACTGGACTATCGAGGATTGGAAAACAGTTGCTTGGTCTGACGAGTCGAAGTTCCTGGTGCATCGTGTTGATGGAAGGCTCAGAATTTAGCGAAAACAACACGAATCCATGGACCCGTCGTGTATGACTATTACTGTGCAAGGTGGGAGGCAGTGTTATGGCGTTGGAAATGTTTTCTTGACACACGTTGAGTTCATTGATACCCATAGATTCACGTATCAATGCGACATCGTACCTAGACATCGTTGCTGATCAAGTGCATCCGTTCATGTCGACAGTTTATCCTCACTAAGATGGTTACTTCCAGCTGGATAATGTGCAGGCGCACAAAGCCCGAATCACTACGGAATGATTCCAGGAACATGACAATGCCTTTTGTTTGCTGCAGTGGCCCGCTCAGACCATGGATCTCAATCGTATTGAACATCTTTGGAATGGGCTGTTCGCTGCAAGTCTACCTCTGTCAAATCTCAGGGAACTGCTTGACACTCTTTTCTGCATAGTACTCCATTCCTGCACATCATTTTCAGCATCTTGTTTACTCCATGCCTAGACGAATTCAGGCTGTTTTGAAGGCTGAAGGAGACTCAACACTATACTAGGTATGTGTACCTAATAAAGTAGCAGCACAGTGTAAATACTTATACATTTTTGATGGTAAACTAATGAACCAATTCGTTAATTTAGGTTTTAAACCAATGTTAAACCTAAAGGTTATTCCTTCTTTCACCTCCTGCTCACTAAAACCATAGTCAACTAAATTCTTGCACTACAGATCCTGGAGCATTTCCTCTTTACTGATTTCTTTGGGTACATCAAAAATAAAATTAATTTAGTTGGGTTTGTCAACTTTACCATTTCTGCTTTAATACCTTTATCATGAAATTTCTCCAGACTGGCTATTCTGTTTAAATCCTCCAATTTCTCTGTCTCTAACAGAACCCCTTTATTTTTAACAGAACCTAGGTTCCTAACTGTAAGTTCCTTAAAGTTCTGTCTAAGGGACTCCACCACAACTTCCGTGACTTCCTGACTAGTACCATATGATGAGCCTTTCTCAGCTCGCAATATCAAAGTATTATTAATTTTACATTTCACAACCTTTGGTTTCACATTGTCTGTTCTAACATGTCCTCCGTAGCAAAGATTTCCGATGCCATGTCATACAAATTATTATTATTTTAGGGTTGCCGGTAATTAAATACATTATCCCGTATTTGTGTCTGTAAATTGCGTATGTTCTATGGTTGATTTGCCTGTTTTGCTGGACGAAAAAACCCAGTTACTGGGGAGAAAAACCTTGCTATCTACGCCTGAGACCGACTAACTCAGCCACGGAGTGAAAAAAGCCCATTAAAGTTCCTCGCGCCATCGACGGGATTCGAACCCAGGCCTTTTCCACCCGGTGTGGGGAGGACGGTGACGATACCACTGTGCGCGCAGACTGCCATGGCATACAGTTAGATATTCGATTACTTAATCTTAATTACTTTTCTTCCTCGATTGCTGTTCCTTTATCCCCTGTTGTATTATCTTCTGTCATTGCCAGGATTAAACCTCATCGGTGTCCTGGTGAAGATCTTATCCAATGGGAGTTCTTGATAAAACTTAATTTCTGATGTACAAATGTTCTTGTAAGTTTATATCATTAAAATATATGCAACCTCAAATCATCCTACAAAGACTAAAAGCTACAGACTGGACAAAAATTGCTGCTAGCCATCCTGATAAAACACTTACCAATTTAGCTAACTTGTTAAAAGACATCGCCTGTGAAGGGGCCTCCAAATCTGTACGCCAGTCTTCCAGAACCAAGAACTGGTTTACCAGCGACGCAAAACTCGCCTTCATCATCAAACAGAAACTATACAGGAAGTGGCAAAGAATACGGGATCTAGCCGACTACCAACTCTATAAAAAACATCCGGCACGCTTCCTACGCATTCGGAGGAAGGCGCATCTTCAACAACAAGAACCAACAGTCCCCCATGACCACTGACATCTTCCACGCATGGGCTAACTCGCTCGTAACTAAGCCCCTATCTGCTCCAAACCCCTTTATTCCAGTTAATCTACCAGCTAACCAGACATCACTGGATAAAATTGTCATCACAAAGGAACGCCTTACTGAGGTCGTCAGCAGTCTTCCCAACAAGTCTACCACTGGCCCGGATGGATTCCCTATTTTCATGATTAAAATATGTAGTGTATATATCATTGACTTCTTGCTTGATGCATTCAATTCCGTCCTCGTAACAGGAGTGTACCCTGCTATCTGGAACACATATTATGTTTCTCCCGTTCCAAAAAAGTCTAACCCATAATCGTCTAATGACTACAGACCAATTTCCGTAGGATGCACTTTCCTCAAAATCTTGAAAAAAGCCATACTTCCTGCTCTCACCCATCACATGTTCAGCCACAAACCTCCATACCTCCATAGTGTTCTACCTGGACGTTCCACGATCACCAACCTCTTGGACACACTGTTCAGAATTGAAAGTACCTTAAGCAACAAAGAGCAACTGGATATTGTGTTCCTCGACATTAAGGCGGCCTTTGACAATCTGTCCACCCATGCATTATGTACCATACTGTGCAACTACTTCAAAATCTCTGGCAACATCCTAGTTCTCCTTAGGAAACTACTTCAGTCCAGGACCCTATGGATCAGAAATCAAAACCATTATCACCACATTTTCTGCTCCAGAGGGCTCCCACAAAGGGGCGTTCTCTCTGCCGCCCTCTTCGCCGCATCTTTAGAACCCTTCCTATCAAACCGTACTAATTTTACTACCTACGCAGATGATATTAAGTTCTTCATCATCACAAAATACCCCGTCTGTCCAGTTTATTACCGTGAGCTCCAACCGACAGCTACATGAACTGGAAAACTACCTTCATGCGATTGGGCTCTCCATTAATAAAGAGAAAACTGCACAACTCTCTATCACCAAGAAGAAAAATACCAACGATGTAAACATCATTATAGCGAACTCTCCAGTTAAAAAAGTCACCCAACATAAAGATTTGGGTATCATCTGGGACAAAGACCTCACCTTCTTGCCTCACTTTAATGCCACTCGAACGAAAACATATTCGGCTTTATGGGCACTAAAACAAGAGATCTCCAACTTCCATAACCCGGACCTTATCATCAAATACATTCTTCGTTGCATTTTCCCAATTCCTTTATATGCCTCGACTATATGATCCTCAGCACCCTCATCATACCAAGCCAGGTTCCTCTCCTTGGAATTCTGGATCTTGAAATGGCTAAATAGGGTTGCCGCGCTAACACCTACAATCTCAAAATCTGTTCTGGTCACCAATCTTAATACGCTTCCTTGGAGGTATCTCATCATCTCTAGGAACCTTCTTACCCTCTCTCAGCTTCTATCCGGAAAACTGAGGTCACCCGATATTTGGGATATCATCGCCAGACTGTCCGACAGGAGAAGATGCCAGTCCAACACCTCCCCATACAGATCAAAGCTGCGTAGCATGTCCTCCCTGGACAACATGTTTCCACACAACTCCTTCCAGATATTTAATAGATTAGCCATAGACGTTGAGAAACTTTGCAAGGACAGAACATCCGAGCTTCCATTCTTGCAGACATGTATTCCTTAGTCATGTTCTAGGTGGACTCTCTGTGATGCCGCACTATCCACGCTCCGATGTATCCGTATGCACTTTTATTTGTTGTAACTTTATGTTTTTGTATTTGTTGTAACTTTATGTTTTTGTATTTGTTGTAACTTTATGTTTTTGTATTTGTTGTAACTTTATGTTTTTGTATTTTTTGTAACTGTATGATTTTGTATCTTCACCAGTGGCTGTTTAAGGCCGTATATTGTATCTGGCTCTGTATACAATGTATTTGTCTGTATTTTATGTATTATCTCTGTATGTAACTCATGTCCTCTAGCTGCATAGCTGTAAAGGGACATTTCTTCGGAAAATAAATTGATATTAATAATAATAATAATAATAATAATAATAATAAATGGCCACAAGGGTCTGTTTTCTCAAATTCCTGGAAAATCTGCCATCTTAAGAATTATGTTGAAACCTGGAAAGTCTTCTAATCTTCTTGGGTCTTACAGATCTATTGCTTTGTTATATAATTATGGTAAGATCCTAGAACATTTGATTTCAAATAGAATCCTGGCTTTGCTTCAGGACACAGACAGCTATTCTAGTAATAAAAATGATTTTCGTTCTCGAGCTGGTGTTGAAGATGCCCTTGTTACCTTTGAATTGCATTAGTGAATCGTCTCCTAAATTCGTCCTGGCAATTTTTATCGACTTCGAGGGCGCCTTTGACTCTCTTTGGTCGGAAAGTGCCCTCGAAAGTCTTGGAACTCTGAATTGACCTGCTAACGTTTAAAGTCTTATTAGCAATTATTTTTCAAATAGATCTGTTAACGTTACACCAAATTTTCACACAGTTTTTCGGAAAGTCTTTCGTCGATGTCCGCAAAGTCTATTCTTGGACCCTTGTTTTGGAATCTTGCTCTCAACTAATGGTTGCTAAAGGTTTCCGAAATTATTGATCACTTGCATACGCGGATGATTTAGTCCTTTTTATGGAAATTCTAGCCATTCATCAGAAGAAAACGCTAATTCTATTCGTCACCAACTTTCTGATTGGTCAAGGCTTAGCATTTGTCACAATAAAACTTGTATGATTGTCTTCAAAGGCACCCTTTCGCCAACTCGTCCTCCTCTCATAAAAATTAATGGTAAATCTCTCCCTTTTGTAACTGCCACAAAATTCCTTGGATTACTGACTGATTGAATCACCTTACCTTTCTCCCACCTCAATCATATGTCTGACAAATTGAGAAAATTTGTCTTTCAAATTCGCATCTGAACCATAAGATTCTGAGTAAACTATACGAAGCTATTAGTTACCACTTATCCTGCTGCGGCCTAGTTTAGAATCACTAAATTGTTTACAGTTCAGACCAAGCTTGGTTCCATCCAGCGCAATTTCCTCCTATTACGAGTTAGGACATGTAGAGCTGTCTATCCACCTACGTCCTACAAGTTTTATCTGGTTCACTACCTTTAGACTTGTATTTAACTGGGCTTTTTTAATTCAATCGTAAGGGCCCCCCGCAGAATTCAATGGAATTCAAAATGATGTGTCGTAAACAAGAAAAACAACGAATTTTAAAAAATTCTTCATGGCCTTTGGAAACTTCTCTGGTCTGATTCCCAAAAAGGTTTAATTACAAAATTATTTATTCCAGAAAATAATTATTAATAAATAATTGTAAAGAAAATAATTGTTAATAAAAACCCTCGTAAGTATTTTTCTTCTAGCATGTTTATCAGCTTTCTTTTAACAGGACACGGTTCCTTCAATTTTAAACTTGCCAATTTATCCTTTCCAACTCAAAACTTTGTCTTTGCGTTTCTGTCGAGGATTCTACTCACGGTCTTTTCTTTTGTCCCATTTACGATGAATTTCGTTGACAGTTACTCTCTGACACTGGAATCTTCCTTCATTTCCTTTTCTACTTTCTTTCAGTCCTTTCAGAATTTCTCACGTTCTGTCTTTCTTAATGCATCAGCACATATACTTATATAGTCGTTAAAGAATTAAAAAATAACTTACTTTAGGATCAAGAACATGCAAGAAGGTTCTCAGACATCAGATGCAGTATTCCAGCATGAGAATATTTTCAGGACCATGCAAAAAGTTCGAGTTCAAAGAAAAACACTTAATATCACTTATAAACCAGGAGCCCAAAAAGAACGTGACCCACCGCACACAATTTGATGTTTTGGACAGCACTCTATAGCCCCTCACAACAAATGTTCTTAGCAACAGTTTTGATGAGTCCTCTACCTTTGTTATATAATGAATTAATCAAATTCGCTCCATAAATTGTGCACTTTTACGGAGTATTGTGTCGGGTAATGTTGCCTCTCCTCTGCCAGCTGCATAACATAATTTGTGAGCGGTCATAACCCTTCGCTAGGAAGGTCCAAAGATGCAGTCTAAAGTTCAATATGATCAAATCATTAATTCCATCTCCAAAGAATTTTTTTCCTCAGCAAGTCATAAATTCTTACCATCGTGTGACGCACACAAAATGATAACTCCAGGTCAGTATTTATCAGCATTTACAGTTTTAAAAGACTGTAGTATCTCTTCTCCTTCTCGCAAGAGATATGATTTAAAGTGTTGCCGTTTTCGCATGTCTGGAACATTTCCCCCATGACGAGTTCTAACATGGGACTGCCTAACATTTCTAAATGCTTGATGGTATTTGCGTGCTTTCTTATCATGTTTTTTATTTTTGGACTAATGAAATCGATCGGAATTCTGTTTGTGTCCGTCATGAGTGCTTTCGGTGAATCAAGAGAAAATTCCATCTGGCCATTCACCCTTTCGACAGTGATGTTCCAGTTTACATGTAAGTGTTTCTTTTCTAAACTAATACCCTTTCGATGTTATAATTCACATTATTTTTGGGCATAATATTGCACCGAAATCATAAAAGAAATTTTTTAAAATATTTTACATTACATTGACTGATTATATTGCTCTTCCTTCTACATTTAATTATAAAACCGTACAAAGCAGATGTGTAAAATTCCAAAATATTCATGTGTATAAAAAATTTCTTTTCCTCATATGAAATGTTTTGTAGAAAAACCTTCACTGAATCTGTAATTTTAGAGATAAGAAACAAAAGACCACTCCTTCCTGCCTCGGAATAAACTTGCATTTTATTTCTCTACGATTATTATTCAATTATTTGTATTTATTTAGATTAAAACGAACAGTTATCGAAATTCAAGGTTAACAAATGCTTTCAGTCTCTTCAACTCGCACATAGTTCCAGGGTATTATAGTCTCTAATAATTTTCCATTCTTGGATTACGCTGGAGATAATCATAAAATTTCCAGTTCTGTCTTTATGAATCAACGTAAAGCACACTTACATTCGCTATAACAAATAACTATCTTCGAGGTGTATAAGCTAATTAGAATTACGTTTTTAAAATGCTATGAATGCAGTGAAATTTCTTTATTCTTACAGCGTTGCTTGGAGGGATGTTGACACATAACTTTGGTACTCGTAAAGTAGCATTGGCTGGCAGTTTTACTTCTGTGGTTGGAGTAACAGCGTCTGCATTTGCTGAAAGCGTACAGTGGCTGGTGATCTCCTATGGATTTGTCGTCGGTAAGTATGGGATAACAGAGTTAAATGCCTTCTAAATACACGCTAATGAACTAGGAAGTATGGCGATAACAGAGGTGAATACCTTGTTAATACATGTTAGTGGACTATGCAAGCACCTCCCCTCTTTTCAAGTTCTGAATTTACAATTTTAGGTTAGTCAACATCTTAACTAAAATTGCTATTTTTAGTGTCGAAAAAGTGAATTAAAGGAGCTATTTCCCGCTCTTTATATCTGTAGAATTGTTTTGAAAAGTTCAATATCGAATTTGAAGTTCGCAGTATACCTGTGCTGAGAAAAAAGTAGGTGTTAGGTGGTCAGAAAAGGAATGGAAGTGCCGTTATCTGATCACAAAAAAAAATTAGTTTTTGAGATTCTGTTCCAAGTTTTTATCTCTAGAGGCTACTAATAACATTTGGGGGCAGAACGCTTGAAACTAGGTAAAATTCTACCTGTGACATTGGGTTACTGTATTTGCATTATTACTACACAGTCGAATATTTTAGACAAACTGAAATTTGTACACCGGCATAGTTATTGAAATCCCTCACGACGAGTTGCCCTCCTACATGAAATAAGTATCGCTTCCCCTTTAGAGAATACTCAGAAATAAGTAACAGGAGTCTTCTCTCTGATGAGGAAGCGTTCCTTATATACATCGATTTATCTACAGTGACGGACAAAAAAACTGCATCACCTTAAAAAGTAACATTTGTAGTGAAACGTATAAGATAGCGTTTGATTACAGTCAATTTGTTATTCGCAGAGCAAAGGTATTGCGTCAAACGAGGCTTCTATTGCATTAGACAGTAACTGCAAGGCAGTAATTGCATCAGCCGTTTCTATAAATAGGGCGTTGGTAGGGTATACATGCTCATTAGTATCCTGTTTTGTGGAGGTGCAAGCATGGCTCATATTTGTTCAGTTGACACCAAGAAAACAACGTGTAGCTGTTGCTCTGTCCCAGGAAGGTCTTTCGCGGATAAAATAGGCTGCCACCAGTCAACAGTATCCTGGGTGCTGAAATCAAAGCGTGAAACCGGTGATGTGAAGAGAGGGCCTCGATCCGGCCTTAAGAGAGTGACTGCGTCTTCCCAAGATAGATATTTGAAACTTCTTAATCTCCATGCTAGTGCACCTGATCTAAAACTGGACTTTGAGATGGCCTCTGGTGTTGAAACAAGTGCCTGTCGACCCAAGAAGAAGCCTTTGTGGAACCCACAAATGAGGAAGAAGCGACTTTCTTGGGCTAAAATGCATGTTTCGTGGACAAAAGAGCACTGGGACACCGTCATCTTTTCTGACGAATCGAATTCAATCTGCATGGCTCGGATGGGAAGCGATATGTCAGAAGACGAAAATCGGAGGCATACCATTCTGACAGCATTACACCGACTGTAAAGTTCTCCGCCGCTCAGATGGTCTGGGGATGCATAACAAGCAAAGGGGTGGGGCGAATTAAGTTTATTAACGGAACGGTGAATGCAGAAACCTACGCTGCTATCTTGGAGGAGTGCCTGAATCCCGTTATTAGGGATACCACACAGACGTCCACAACTGCATTTTTAAACAGGACTCAGCTCCTTGCCACAGAACAAAATTGGTCCGTTTTATGCTATATACATTTAATGATGACTTTGTCTTCTTGTCTCACAAGCCTTAAAACATACCTACACCAATGTTTTCCCCCGTTTTTTCTCGCTTAAGGTGCAGTGATACTTCCAAAATGCTGGCATTATACTATTGAGCTGGGGCGGCAACAGTCCAGATTTGAATTCTATTGAAAATTGCTGGTATATAATGTCGTCTGAAATTGCTCAGAAGAAGCCAACAAGTAAGATTCAGCCGCAGGAAAGCATTGTAAAGGCGTGGTACTACAAAATTGGGCAACCGAATATCCAGAAGTTGATAACTCTATGCCAGATCGTTGCAAGGCTCTAATTGCAGCTTGAGGAGGAACAACAAATTATTGAGGACTTATTTTGCTGAATTACAGTACATAATACAATTACGTCAACTTGTTATTTCAGTCTGTACACGTCAATGCAACAAAATGTATGTTTGGTTGTCACGATTGCCATTTCCATGATTTCTCATATTTCCATTAATTACGCATTTTACCCTTTGGGAAGATATTTATGGTAATTAGACATATCAGGTGAAGTATTTTTATTGGATTTTATTCACAGAGATATATATATATCCCATAAAAGAGGCGCCTCCGTAGCCAGGTGTGCAGAAGCAGCAGAGCGTAGCACACGCTTCTTGATTAAACCGGGGTTCGAGTTCGTGACCACCAAATACGGAAGATGCGGAAAGGTCAGGGAATGACCACCGCATATTCCAGGAACAATATGGCCTTAGTTGCTAATGCTCCTAAAAACCAAATAACAAACAAACAACAACCCATCTCAGAAATGCATTTCGAACATTTCTGCAACCCACAATGCAGCGCAAAACACATTATTTGCAAAATTCACAAGTGATGTACTTTTTTTGTCCGCCACTGTATATAATCGATCTATTTGTAGTAATGAGTTTCGTTCTTAGATTCAGTTATATGATGCATTCATGCAGAATATGGTTTCAATCTTTCAGAAGACTGGAACCATTGTCATTTGCAGAAGTTACAACCGTTATGTTTTGTTAAGTTGCCTCTGCAAAGTTGATATCACACTGCAGCGCCGTAGGTTACAACGGGAATAAAAACTAACTTGTATAGCAGACACAGGGTTCCTGCCTGCGGCTCTAAGGACTTGAACTCAAGTCTTTTCCACTGGGTGTGAAGAGGATGAAGACCCTACTAACTGTGCTACCCAGAAGGGAAAGTGTGAAAGCAGAATCATTCGAAGAATCATTAAGCTTTAATCATCATGTAGCAGTAAAACATTAATTTGATCATATGGGAGGCTACGTTCTCTTTACCCCTTCCTGGCAACACAATATATTACTTGATCTTGTCCACAACGTTGTTGCGGTGTGGAAGAAATGATTTACTGTCATCAAGATTTATCCCCACTTACTTGACTGATCGGTGATTAACAGGTGAATTGTCTTTATAGTGTATGGTGGGTCCACCCACCATACACTATAAAGACAATTTTTTGTTTATTGTTGTTCTTATCTATTTATTTATTGTTCTTATCCTTGAACCTAAGAATCCTACATTTTCAGTGGCAACAGTAACCCTGTAAGTGCTGGACTATTCCGCCGGGGCAGAGAGATCGGATCTGGCTTACTGTTCCAGCTCAATCGATGGAATTTCTAGAAGTATAACAAGGTGGTCTGCGTACAATATTAAGATTGTGTTCTGACTAGTCATTGAAAGCCGTCACCCAGCACCATACTACAGACTCGTGGATTCAGGTTAGAACCCCAAGGGCAGTGTCTGGTAACTGAAGAAGCGATACTGTGGAATTTAGTCTTTATGATGGTTTTTCGTTTGAGACAAATAGCTGTTCAGACAATGATGGAGTTCTGAGAGTGTTCGGCAAGTCTAATGCAACGTAGTACTCTCGCGCACAGTATCGAATGCCCGTTTGAAAATAAAAAATGGCAACAGTATATGCGGCCGCTAAGCTGTCCATTACCTGGGAGATCTTGGATAAGGCATCTATAATTTGCCCAAAGAACAAGCTGAACTGTTATGTTCTAGGTTACAGCAGTGAAATGTACTCGCAGCAGGAACAAAGATTTCAGTTTACGAAAAAGACATGAAAACTTTTTGAAATATTTTGCTACGGAGGACAGTGTGTGTTTTTGAAAAGACATTATTGGACTTCTGAAAGAACAACTAGGTGTCGTGCATAACTCAGATGAATGGCGTTTATTCTCAGATGAATGGCGTTTATTCTCAGATGTTTCAAAATTAAGTTTAAAAGCAGTTTTGCTTCATAATGGCAACGAATTTCCACTATCAGTTCTTGTGTTTTATTCAGTTGGACTTAAAGAAAGTTATGAAAGCATGTCTAAGGTTCTACATGCTGTAAATTACCAGGATTATGGTTGGTACATATGCAGTGATCTTAAGATCATTGGTCTGCTCGTTGGTTTTCAGGGGAGTGGATCACAAAATATCTTTGTTTTGGTTTTTTTTTTTTTTTTTTGTATTTGTGGAACAGCTGTGCGACAGAAGAACATTATGTTGTGCAGCGTTAGGACAAGCGGGACGAGTTCATACCAGGACAATGTAATGTAAAATATATTCCTTTATTGCAATCAAACAAAGTTCCTCTTCCAAACCCGCACATCAAGATTAGATTGATGAGAAATTTCGTGAAGGGACTAGGTAAAGAAGGTAACGGATTGAGAAGTGTGTTTTGTAATTTAATATATGCTAAACTTAAGGAAGCAATTTTCATAGGACCCCAAATTAGGAAACTTGTGAAAGATTATGTATTGGAAAGCCAGTTAAAGGAGGTTGAATTGGCAGCGATTATTTAAGGCTGCAGCACATGGTTTTGTTTGGGTTATACGAAAGAAGAAAACTATATGAAATGTTGGTGTCTAATTTACTCGAGTGCTGCAAAAACACGGACTGCCGAATGTCGTTGAAAATTCATTTTCTCCATTGCCATCTCGAATTTTCTTCCGAAAACTTACCTGGGAGATATGAATGATGAACAAGGGGAGTGGTTTCATCAAGATATTTTCACCATGGAACAGCGGTACCAACGTTTCTGGGATCCGGTAATGATGGGAGAATTACCGCTGGTTCCTTGTGAGGGAGAGTAAGCAGGAATACCAGAGAAAATCCCTTAGTAGCAAACATTTTTAAGGACAATTACAGGTATGCTGACTATATATCATTTATATATAACTATTTCGCTATTATCACGTTAATCGTTTCGGAGTTAATTCAGATAATTATAGAGAACGTATAATATTTTGCCAGTATCACCGAGGACACCTCAAGGATCCATTGAAATTGCGATGAACGCAAAGATAACAACACGAAAATATTGTAGCAGGATCCCAAATTGGATGAATGCAGAGCTGGTTACTCATATAGAGCAGAAAGAGATAGGATAGCATGGGACAGTTACATAGCGCTGGAGCCTACTACAAGTTGATTTGGAACAGTATCACAGCACAGATAAAGATAGAGAGGCCAAGACTGCGTATGAGAAAAAACTGACCAAAAAGAGCAAAGAATGGGAAGAAGGAATTTTTTATGTATGTTAATACTGAAAAATATCGAACCAGATTGATCCCTTGTGCACTGGGTGTAGGAAAGTCTTAGACAGCCCAGCCGATGTTGCAGATGAATTGAACGGGTAAATTGCATCCGTTTTTACTGAAGAAAGACCCTTCCTACTGAGAAGAGGCTCTGCAAGTGAGCCTGAGTCATATTAAATTAGTGATTTAGAAATTACAGATGACTGTATATTAGAAAGCCTTTCGAACTTCGAACATAAAGGCAAGTAGGCTTCCTGGAGTTGATGGCATATGCCCAGTAATTTTAAGCGAGGTCGGCAAAGAGTGTATTGAAACGAGGTGTTAATTATGGAGAGATTCCTTTGGATTGGAGACGTCTCAACGTATCACCAATAGACGAAGGCGGCTCTAAGATCGAAATAAGCGACAACGGACAGGTTAGTTTGAAATAGGAAAAATCTTAGAAACAATGATTAAGAGGGCAATCCAGGGACATTTTCATAGATATTGCATTCCGAATGACACGCAACGTGGTTTTGTTAAGGGAAAATCATGTTTAACTAACTTAGTCAGCTATTTTGACACGGGTCTCAAGAACTTGATCTAGCGAACAATTTCGACGTAACGTATTTTGGATTCTAGCAATGGATTTGACTCGGTAATCGTTGAGAGGTTATTTAATAAGCTTGAACATGCTAGGATTGCTGGAAAAAATTTAAGATGGATTGCTGCAGGACAGAAATCAGAGGGTTGTGATTAATGGATATACTTCAGAGTGGTGTTAAGTCAGAAATAGGATCTCTCAGGAATCGGTTCTTGTACCACTGTTGTTTCAGATTTTCATAAACGACATCGACGATGGGATAGAAGGATTGATGTCAAAATTTGTAGATAACGTAAAAATTGGTAGAGTAGTTAATGATCAGTCCAGCTTCTTCAGGAACATTTAGGTTTAAATCTTAAACAGGCTTAAAGAATATTCAGAAATGTAGCAGCTAAATGCAACAAATTCAAGGTCTTCACAGAAACCCCAAAATAAATTTTACACTTGGCGGGGTTGAAGTAAAGACTGTCGAGAAAAAAGGAATCTGAAAGCTACAATACGGACAGATATTAAATTTTCTGAGCAGTCTCAACTGGCAGCCAGGAAGTTCATGGTATTCTATTGATGATTTATCAAACTTTACTTGTACAGATATGGAGGTTATAGTCCCACTGTATAAGGCAATTGTAAGACCACATTTGGAATGCTGAGTTCAAGTATAGAGACCTCAAAGAAGACACTGCGCTTCTTGAAATTGACAAACATACGAGGAAACACTCCGAATATGTGGCTACACATCTTGTAATCAGCCATTTCAAAAGTGATTGAGGTTTAAAAAGACTCTGAGAGGGGGTTGGTAAAATGAACCAAGGCGGAATTTTCACTGTTATAGACAATTCCAAAACTCTTCAGCATAAATTAAAATTACATAGGAAGAGGTTATACTACATTGTAGGAAGTCTTTGATTGCTGGAAAATGTTGCGTTCAGGGGTAGTTGCGGCTGATAGTTCCAACAAATTCACAGTTCAACTGGCTGGTTCTCTGTGAGTTTGGAGGCAAAAAATTTGTATTTTCTTATCTACCCATTTTTTTCGGCCAATGCAGAACAAAGTTCTGGCTTCTTAGCACTGTACGGCTACTACTCTTACAACGTGACATTATCACTATGTGTCACAACAACAGTAACGTCTCATGGCGTTACTTGTTCTGGAGTAAATTCGAAACAAAAACAACAACAGTAAATCAGTTTCATTTGATTTTTTAGCTTTATTATTCTGAATATTATTACGTATTTATTATGGATTTTCTTTCTTTAGGTCTTGGAACAGGTCTGCTCTATCCGACAGTTCCCGTCACAATCAGCCAACACTTCAAAACGAAGAAATCTACGATATTTGGAATCGTATTCTCTGCAGCTGCGTTCGGAGGAATGGTTTTATCAGCCATTACGGAAAGATTGGTCGAAGTTTATGGATTACGGGGTTCCTTTCTAATTCTTGGGGCAATTCTGATGAACCTTTTTATTTCAGTAATTTTAATGGGACAGCCTTCCTTTAAGTCTGCAGCAATTCGTCTTGATAACGATAAACAAAAAGCTACTTTTTCTGCAATCGCACAATGTCATCCTAATACGTCCGATGGAGACGAAGGTAAGACTCCAAATGTCGATGGTGTTTCTGAAGACACAGTGCTGAATCCCCAAGAAAGAAGATCGCCTCTTGAAGAAATTGAAAAAGAAAGAAACGACCCTTCTAAACCCTGCAAAGCTATTTTGTCTACAGTAAAGCTTACAGCAGTTTTGTTAGTTACTCCAAAATTCATTATAATTACCTTTGGCTTATGTGTATTTGTGATTTATAATGCCATCTTTCACCTCACTATAGTAGATTTCGCTATTGATCAAGGAGTCAGTCTGGCGGACAGTGTTTTTCTCTTATTTTCTACTTCTCTGTCAGCTTTTTTCTTCCAGCTGATTGTGGGGTGGGTGGCCGATAAGGGATTAATAAAAAAACCAACGGTTGTAATAGTCCTCATGGTAACAAGTGCAGTAAATATGGCTTGCATTCCTTCGGCTAAAAAATTTGTAGCCCTAATAGTTAACTCCTTTGTTGTCGGATTATCCATATGTCTTCAATCATTCTACCAAATGTTGTATGAAGAGTATGTCGGACTGAATTTACTCGCACTCTCAACTGGTTTGTCAAGGTTTATTACTGGATGTTTTTGTATTTTTATCCCAACTCTTATTGGTAAGTATTCCATATTTATTATCCTTTATTTTCGCATAAAATTTTCGTGTGCCAGTATGAGAAAGTGTCAAGTTTGTTTGCATAAAATGTTGTGAGCCATCTTACTCTCAAATTCCCCATCCAAGAACGACAGTTTCAAGGCTGAGTAATGTTCACAGCTTATCGTGAAACTTGCAATACATTTGTCGAGCCACTGTTGCGTGAAGAGTTTTTTTTTAGTCGCGTGCCACTGACGATCGTTTTAAAGCAAATATCATGTCGGAGAAACAGATTGAACAGCTATATGTAATTCAGTATTGGGTCAGGAGGGACTTAAATGCATCGGAAACAGTTAAAGAGATGAATGAAGTTTATGGTAATGAGTAGGACGGCCATATTCTGGTGTGAAGTTGTTTCCTTATCAAGACAATGCCAGGCCCCATACGTCTAATATTATGCAGGCAGTGAACCATACCTCATTCCCCTTATTCACCGGACTTAGCCTCGTGTGATTTCTTCTTGTTTCCTACTAACCTCAAGGGAAAGGGATTCTTATTTCATTGATTCTACCTAAAACTGCTTCCTAGGAAAACTGCTGCTCCTATAGTCATTACTTGAGTGCTCAAGTGGTATAGTAATGCGATCCTTAAATCAATGTACGTTTTTGAGTCTTTACAGCGATTGAAAAGTTCCTGCGTTTCCTTTAATGAGTAATAATATTGTTTTATTCAGGATTCAGCTAGTTCACGAATACTTTTAAATAATGAATGTATTCTTCAGAGTGAATGACCACTCATTCTTTCACTCTGTAAGGTATTCTAAGACTACAATTGGATTACTGTGCTTAAGTACGGTGGCTCAGCTGAAAAAAAGACATTGAGCTGAAAGGATCGAAGGATGGGCAAATCACAGGTTGAGATAGGAAAAAGCCGACCATTCTGGAATAATTTCGGTTATTATTTATTTAATCGGGTAAAGAAAAGTAAGTTACATCTACCCACTGACAGCAATCAAATGCCAGGAGGGTAAACAGAATTATAGAAATGAATAAAATATACAGAGATCAAGTCAATAATTAATTACAGAAGTCAATATGACAGCACAGCTTAATTTATTATGGTACTCACCTTTTTTTATAATCTGCAATTGATGTTTGAATAGGGTGGATAATAATTTTAATTTAAAGTGGGAGTAAGTAATTTGGGGTTTTAAAAACAGAAGTTAAAATATGGGCAAGGAAGTAGAAGTGCACGTCTTCGTCCTTGGTTGCCAATATTAAAGTTGAAAACAAATGGTTAACACTGGAGGCCAATAGCATAACAAGTGGCTTTCGTTATCCACCTCTTCAGTCGCCGACCGGGCTAGCCGAGTGGGTAAAGTACCTTCCCGGCAACCCAAAGGTCGCGGGTTCGATTCTCGCCTCGGGCTTGGATCAAAGTACTGCAAAAACCTTGGGAGGTGCAATATGGCCACAGACGCCGATGCGCCAACAACTACCAAATCAAAAAAAAAAAAAAATCCTCTTCAGTTAGCAATGATGGGTTGAAAGTAAACGCGTGTATTTAAGAAAGCTAAGTTCCCGTGATTGTCCTTGTTAAATGTGGAATTCTCAAGTGCATGAGATTCCAAGCCGGTGCGATGTTGTAAGGTAGTTTGGTATTTAATACTTGGAGATTGGAATGGCGGCGGAACCATTCCAATATCCAAAAAATGACATAATAGCATCGTTCGATGTGGTCTCATTGTACACTAATGTACATTTACTTTCAACATTACAAATTCTACGTAATTTCTTAACTGATGGCAATACATTATCCAATCGCACTTCCCTTTCAATTAATAGAATACTAGAACTTACAACCTTTTTATTAGATGCTAGATGTTTTCGATTTCTCAATCAAATATACCAGCAAGCATACGGATTACCTATGGGATTAGGGATCTCAGCAATCCCTCTCTGAAATTTACCTAGCGTCAATCGAGACGATCTTTTCATAGTCGAGAGACGATCTTTTCATAAAATTTAACTCAGTACACAATAGATTAAAATACAGCCTAGAACTCGCAGAAACGAACAAATTAATTTTCTGAATCTCGCCATATATAGGAATAACACCAAACTAGGAAGAAGAATTTTTCGAAAAAATAATCATACTGGAAAGTATCTACATTTTGATTCGCACCGCCCCTTAATATAAAAAAGCCGTTCTTAATAATCAGATTTACAATGCTATAAAATACCGTTCTACACAAAACGATCTTAACCATGAACTTCAATATCTTACAACAAAATTCATAACTAGAAGGTACCCCACTCAATTATTTCAACAAACCATTTTCACCGTCCAAAATAATATTAACAACCCACTCAAACACACCTCTAATAATAATTTACGTATTATCCCACCTTACCATAGTAATTTTTGCGATCAGTTCGGCAGCATATTCAAAGGTACTGACATCGCCCTCACTTCGCAACTTGTAATAAACTTGGCTCATCATTTAATTCATACAAAGACACACAAAATATCATATCAGCGATATGAAGAATATTATTTACCTACCAAAATGTCAACCTAACAGCAATGCATGTTACATTGGTAGCACAACTTCAAAATATGGTTCTATTAAAACATCAAACACACGCGCCTACTACCACTACAATAGTTTTAGGAGAGGCCAAACCAACACAGAACTAGCATCACATGTTCAATCACACAATCAGACCCCCTTCGTAGACTCAGCCATTCCCATTATCAAATTAAAATCCAATTTTAAAATTTTCCAATATGAAAGCCTCTCATATAATGGATCCGCCGCCATTCCAATCTCCAAGTATTAAATACCAAACTACCTTACAACATTGCACCGGCTTGGAATCTGATGCACCTGAGATTTCCATGTGTAACCAGGAGCATCACGGGAACGTAGCTTTCTTAAATACACGCGTTTACTCTCAACCCATCATTGCCAACTGAAGAGGTGGATAAGGAAAGCCACTTGTTATGCTATTGGCCTCCAGTGTGCGCATTATAGCCTTAGTACCTAATGCGCCAATAAAATCAAAATCAAATCCTCCAGTGTTAACCATTTGTTTTCAACTTTAATATTGGCAACCAAGGACGAAGACGTGCACTTCTACTTCCTTGAGCATATTTTAACTTCTGTTTTTAAAGCCCCAACTTACTCCCAATTTAAATTAAAATTATCATCCACCCTATTCAAACATCAATTGCAGATTATAAAAAAAGGTGAGTACCATAATAAATTAAGCTATGCTCTCACATTGAGTCAATTATAAATAGTATTTTAAGAAATCTACTATTATCGAATTAACTACAGAAGTTAAGACACTTTGGTTAGGTTAGGTTAACCTCTAAATACATTCAGCGTCTGTCCAAGAAAAGTGCGGGGTTGCCGGCAAGATGCTGCAGGCTCTCAGGAACAGGAGATGGAGCGCATATCATCCTCCAACAAAGTAGCCACGTAAAGCGATAGTGACATGAAAGATCTAAAATTGCAGGACTGTTTAGACTGTGTGTATCAGCTAAAACTTTTGATCTGTAGGCTTTGTCGACGCAAATCGTCTCGGGGTTGATATTCAGGTAGTTGTGGAGTCCAATCGTGTTTTGTGAGAACATATGGCTGAGCCAGCTGATTTGGCTGAGTGCAGGTCTGATCAAAGATGCTTGCCGGTTACTTATTCTGGTGTTCTTCGTGGGCAGGATGATAAGGCTATCGATGGTACGAGCATCCAATCTACCCGAAATGAGTTTGATGAGGTTAATTATGTTGCGAGTGGTGATGATTTGCTTCTATGGGGTCTTTCCATGTAGCGAATGTAGTATATCCCTACAGATAGTAAGGGGATGTCCGAAAGTCCTATTAAGGGATCGGAGAAGTCAATACTCAATCCTCAAGAACTGTCGGAGGTAGGTTGGAGGGGCAGAGGACAAGATTTCCGATGCGTAGAGTGCCATCGGTACCAAACAAGTTCGGACAAACCTAGTTATTAGCTTCTTATTTCCGTAACCAATCAGTTACTGTCGAGTAGACCAAAGGGCTGCGAAAATTTGTTTCTTGCTTCCTTCAAGTGCTCCAGAAAAGACAGGTTCAACTCCCAGACCAAACCTAGGTGCTTGTGAGAGTTGACAAGTTTAATTTGATGTCCACTTATAGAGATGCTCATTGGATTTATTCTTCTTCTTCTCTTTATAAACGTCATCTGGGCAGATTTTTCGGCATTTAGCTGAAGACCAATGTACTGAAGAAATGTGCTTATTTGAGAGATATGTTTTGATGCTGTTCTTTGGACAGAGAGCGCTTTCTCCGGCTGATCTGAATGAATGAAGAGCTTCAGATCGTCACCGTACGATATCATGTTTTGGAAATTTGGTAGCAGCTGTTCGAAAGCTGCTGCAAACAGCGCTGCTGACAAAACGCCACCCTGTGGAACCCCTCTGAGGACAGTAAAGGATCGTGAAAGACTGTTGTGCTCAACAAGGAGCCGTCTTTCCTGAAAAATGTTTTTAAGTACAGTGAGGAGCTTATCGGAGACGCTCAAGTAGTTCTTCAATATGTTAAGTAAAGATGTGATGCAAATCCTGTCATATGCAGATTTAACGTGAAGAAAAATTATGTCGAGCTGCGTTCGAGAATTCAGAGCTTCCTGTACGTGAACCAGCATTTGAAGAGGATTAGTGGTAGTAGAACTCCCAGGGACAACATTGTGAAGGTGACATGGTCTGTGCTGAAACAGTGATCAATAAGTTGCGCTAGGATGGTCTTTTCAAAAAATTTAAAGAGCGAAGAGCCCACTGAAATCGGACGAAAATCCTTCGCAGTTTTAGGCCTCGAATTCTTCGGAATGGATTTGACGCAGTAGAGTGTTCAAATTTGAGGCCCCGAAGGTGTTCGAAAAATTTCATTAACGATATGTAAAAGAACATCCACAATGAAGACACAGCATATTTTAATGATGAACAAAGGAAATATATCAGGCCGGACAGTAGCTTTGTTCGGTAACTCTTTTATTACTTTCAACAGATTTTCCTTTGTGATATTAAGTGTAGACAGGGGAGTCAAACCGCGTAAGGGGATGGAAAGGGACGATTAGATTCTTCCTTTACGCAACTCTTACCAAATGTACTGTCTGCCCATTCTATGAAGAAGTTCTCGTCCATCTGAAAATTCATGCAGTGTTTTGCAAATGGCCGCTTCGAACATCAGTTAGCTATATAGCTTAATCTGTAAGATATATACAGGGTGATTCACTACCAGTGCGACAAACTTGCAGGAGGTGTAGGGGGCACAAAGACGAATCGCAATCACATAGCATTGCAGGGTCCGAAATGCCTTCGTCATGCGGTGGAGGACGTTGAGCGGGAGGTCGCGTGAACAGCGATCCCCCTGGAAGTCAGCATTTGCGACCCTTTTCCCGAGGAAGTAGGATGGATGAGTATTCAAACGTTGAACTGGCCGACATGTAACTCGCGTATGGAGCTGCGGACTGTAACGGGCGCGCCGATCTGCGCTTCAACCAGGAACATTCCCGCACAGGCGTGCTTCTCATCGTACGATTAAAATCGTATGATGAGAAGGTTACATGAGACTGGTTGGTTCACGAGAGGTACCATGAATCTATCGACGAGGCCTATCGACGAGGACGCCAGACAATGAGGAGAATGTCCTACGTCTTGCAGATGGCAATCCAAGTACGAGTACTCGAGGATACTCGTACTGATACTGTCAACAAACCAAATCGGTTCATACCATCTGCAACGCGTCCAATTATTGGAGCCTGCGGATTATCCACTCTGGAGGACTTTTGCTACTTAGTTTCTTCAAAAGAAACGATTGCCAAATGCTGACTTCCAGCGGGATCGCTGTTCACGCGACCTCTCGTTCAACGTCTTCTACCGCATGACGAAGGCATTTCGGACCCTGCAATGCTATGCGATTCCGATTTGTCTTTGTGCGCCCTACAGCTCATGCAAGTTTGTCGCACTGGTAGTGAATCAACTTGTAGCTATAGTTGACTTGTCGTTTTTGCTTCAGAAAAGATGCACGTTTCTTTTTAAAGTTAATAAAATCTTGTGTTGTTCCTGAACTCTTCCATTTTCTGAAGGCACACTGCTTATCTAGAAAGGCGAGCTTCAGGTTTCTTGAGACCCATGGTTTTGTCCATTTGGAGATTTTGATGGTTTTTGAAACTCCTTGAATAGCTATTGCTGTCAGGTGGGAAGCAAGGCCATTAGAGGCTTCATCGGTGTAAAAAGCATCCCACTTCGTTGAGGTGAGAAAGCTCATAATGACATCTCGCGTGATGAAATTAACTGAAATAATGGTTTTGGTGAGGACATCATCATCAGAATGAATTGACGGGAACGTAAAGGCAAAGGTTAGTGGTGTGTGGTCTGAATTAAAGGCAAAGGTCGGGTTGTGGGCGTCAAATCTGCAGTACGATGAAATACTAGGTCTAAAGCCTGGTTGCCCCTTATAGGCCGTGATCAACGAAATCCAGCCCCAAAACGCGATGAAGATAATGAAATCTCGTCTAGTTTCAGAGTGTTTTGTGGTAGGCATATTGAAGTCCCCTGTAAGAAAGGTTGGTTTATCAGGGGTAAAATGGGTCGCGAGCCGTGACTGTAGTTCATCCTTGGAGTCTTGTGTATGATCAGGTGGAAGATAAATAAGACAAATTTAGATTAGGTGATTTCTACATGTAACATTGGCATATAAAGCTTCAAAGTGTTCTGAACTGCTGATTTTTAGGCAGGAAAGTGAAAAATTACGATGTTAAATAATCATAACACCTCCTCCTCTTCTTCCCGTACGATCATTGGTAGCTGCGTGATAAGATGAGGTGCTCATTAGCTTATCAAGCTGTATATTGGAAGACATCCAGGTTTCTGTAAGACAAATAATCACAAATTCGTCGATGAAGAAGAAATGTGATTGCAGGTTATTGAGATGCTTCTGACGTTTTGAGCAAAATGCTAAAGACATTGACAAACAAACAGATTAGAGGGGGACCTAAGTGTGGGTTATAAGGCTCTGAGAATGGTTAATAAAATGAGTGAAGAGAATTTCCACTGTAACAAACAATCCTGTAACCAGGGGCAATAAATTCACATTACAGAGGAAAAAACTTCGAATACATTGTAGAAATTTTATTTCACCCAGAGAGTTGTTGATTATCGGAACAAGTGGCTTCTGCAAGTAGCAGAAGCTCACAATTTTAAGGAATTCAAGTCAACTGGTTAGTTACCTAGATGAGAGAATGAAGCGGGTAATTCTTTTTGTTTATCTCCTTTTTGCACTTTGTTGGCTGGTGCAGGAAAACCCTGTGCTTCCTTGCACTTAAGTCGTTGTTCTTGTGCTTAAATACTACATAAACCAATCAATAAATCTAAACAGAACACAGACATGTAGCGGAAATAGAAAACTTCACTGAACGCACAAAAAATTCACTCAGAATTTTTTTCTATGGGCAAAGAAATGAAGATGACAGAAAAGGTTCTGCAAAATTTGAAAAAAGCTCCAAGTCCTGCAAATGAATAGCAAAAAGATGAGCACTGGCGTTATATCGATGTTCCTTCCTCTTAACTGCACAATTCTAATGCAGCCAAACAGACCTGTTGTCGATAAAATTGCTCTGCCCTAAAAATTGTTTATAGAGTAACGGAAATTGAACACATCACACCTAATTAAATTCAGTTAAATTAACATTACCAAATTAAATTAGAATATAACTATAACCGTGGTGCTTTCTCTTGCTGAAACTACTGTGATTGATTTTCGTTATTTCTCCAAAGATTTGCTAACTTACATCTGTATTATATTTTCACAGGTTACTTCCGTGATACCTTAAAGAGCTACGATGGACTTTTCTATACCACAAGTGTCTTTTTGTTCATCGCAGGACTGTTGGTGCTTTGCCTTAAACATTAGAGAAATGCACTCAATTGGCTTTGCATTAGCAGCACCTGGCGTGGAATCCACCACTTGTTGCATTGTGTGGTAGTCCAACCCATGCGTTGTACAGTGTGTCTAGTAACGCAGAACATTGTTAGTGCTTGGTTATAGCATCGAAAGTTCTTTTCCAGTACGTCCAAAACTTGCTTAATTGGATTGAGATCAAATGAGTTGAGTGGCTTTGAGTCAGCCACGAAAAACGACATGAAACGAGCATAAAATAAGCCTCAGCAAGCAACCTCAAGAACCTTGTGGTATGGCGCGTTATCTTGTTGACAGACGCCGTAGTTTTCTGAATACATTGTCATCATTAAGAGGTGCACTTTGTCGGCGGCGACAGAAAGGCAGGCGTCACATGGAGCCTTTCATTAACAGTAATCAGAGAACCCATGGCATGCATTGAGAACAGTCCTTACACCACAATCTGCAGCCTACAGAACCAATAATGCTCCGAATGTAATAGCCTTATTTTAAATTCTCTAAATACAGATATTCTCAGAGTTGGAAACCGACTCCACACATTTAAGGCGCAGATTCTTTTATCTTGCAGAGAGCATCGGTATTCGTGATGACCGTCGATTGCCACAGCCTATGAGCAAATGTCATGAAGTCCATATGGATATTGGTCTTTCTTTCCAGATTTGTACTGGGTGCATAGCTGTGCCACTGTATTTCGTCACTGCAATGATACCAGACGAGATATACAATGCTCTTCACGGCCCTCGACACATATGACTGTTCCATGTGTGGTGTTACTTCATCCGCTGCTGTGTCAGTCATGGTGGACTCGTGCCATCACAGAACGGGAGCGCTTAACCATGTTGAATGTGGCCGAGATACTGGCACCTGCATAAGTCCATTTCTAAACAAGCGGTTGTTTCCAATGCAAAGCCATATAAGTTTACACATTTACGTGTATATACCACCAAACACACACAAACAGAATTATGGGCTTAATAAGGCCAGGTGATGTAATAGTTATTAACGTATCTTTGATATATTGTAATATTATTAATAAATAATGCAAAAAATATGTAAACTGTGCAGTTTCCTTCTTTGGGAGATTTTCGTAGATAAAGAAACTGTTCTGTAAATTAATTATAAGTGACATAATGACCTTGCACCTTCTCATATCGATGTAGTTGACGCTAGTAAAGTGGGTGAAAGCGGTGGATCTTTTCAGGCATTAGAAGAATTCAAGGGTGCGTCTTCTAGTAAGGATTGTCCTTTAAAAAAGGCAACTCAAGAAACAGTTTATCAAGAACTACTGCGAACCCTTCGCTTAAAATGACCTAGTTATGTTTACAAATATGTACATTGAGTGTATCAATGTACATATTTGTTACACTAGATATTCTCGATTTTCAAATAAAACATGAACATCTTTTGTAATTATTAAACTTAAAAACTTCATTATTCATTCCCATTACCTTTGTAGTTGATTCTAATTTTTATTGATCTTTCCACATAAAAAAAAATAAATAAAAAATATTAATCTTCTCTCGGGACCTAAAATATAGCAACTTTTTAAAATTTTTAATTTATTTCACTGTTATAATTTTAACCTGCTAATTCAATTGCAATTAACGCAACTTAACTAGGTTATGTTCGGATGTCGATATTGTGTAAATAAAATACATTTTTTAAGAGAATTCAACTAAAGCTTTTTCAACTTTGTATATTAATTTTGGTGAGGATAATGCATGTTCAAATTGAATCTGATTTTTTCTTTAGGAGTGAGGTAAGTGTAAGTAATAACAGGACAGTCAAGAAGAAGAGGATTTCATAAATAAAGATATTTTATTACAGGAAGAAGAGGATATTTTTAGAACTTAAGGAAAATTTTTGGTACTGTTTTCTTTAAATTTAAACACATTATGGACACAGAATTTAATAGAGACACTGTACGGGTTTCGGATGCAGAGGGGGTCTTCTCGGGTGAGTCTGGGGATAAACCAGAACCCCCTAAGAAACATAAGGGTAAAAATGCAGTCGAATCGCTTAAGGGAAGTTCTAAGGGTGATAAGAGTAAGAACAAACGCAAAAAATCTGTTTCTACTGAAAAGGATCAAAGTAAAAATGATTCTGAGGGAGATACCTCTTCTGACTCGGAGTCATCTTTGATTAAATCTCCTGAGGTGTTTAAAACATTAAAAGGTCGTAAGGTTCCCTTGACTCCTAGGGTTGTGGTTCATGGAGACAAGGATAAAAATAGTAATACAGACAGAGACAATGTGGTTTGCCCCCCCCGAAGCTTCTTGTGGAATCATCCGCTTCAGTGGAGCTTGAGGAGGTTGCCGTGTGTGCTTCTTTGAAATCGCTTGCATCTGAAAAGAATCGGGGTGTGGGAGCGACTCAGAGATGGGAATCGATATTGAGTTCCCCATTTGATGATGATCTTGTTTCAGGACAGGTTTCGGAAGTCTTAGGAATATGTTCCGCGGTATCTAAAGTTAAAAAGCTCTCACAGATTTTTTGTTTTCTGATTCCTGTGGGGTCACGGGAGCTGCTTCTAGTCGTATCTTGGGTTTCTGGGCGGACTTGGAGGCTGTGACCACGGCTTTTCTTGTAGATAATGAACGTTTGAAGGTTCGCTCTGCGGAGCTTGAGACTCGTGTTGATCTTTTTAACAATTTGGTGAAGACGCAAACTGTGGCTGGGAGTTTGAATCCTAGGTATAAAACGTTTGCAAAGGCTGTTGGAGATGGTTTGCCTGTGGCGGATGAACAGGTTTTGTTGAAGTCAGCAGGGGATCGTGAGTGTACTCGCGGACCTGCTTTTAGAACTCCTGAATCTCAGTCTGATCCTAATAATATTGTTATTTTTCGTCCAACCGAGGGTTCTGAGATTGACTCGAGTCAGAGCGTAAAATCGACAGACTGAGGAGATTAAAAAAGAATATAAAAACATGAAAATTAAAAGTATTTGTCTCTTGCGAAATAAAGCAGTACTTTTGGAGACAACTTGCCAAGAATATGTAAGTAAGATAACTGAGAATTTAACTTTTAAACACGTAGGTTTGTCGGTTGAGAAACCAAAATTTTCCAATCCAACTGTCTTAATTTATGGAGTTTCCAAGGATTTTACTAAACAGGATATTTTGGAGGATTTGTATTACAAAAACTTTCAGGATTATAATGTCACTCAGGAGGAGGTTAATCAAGAAGTTTCCTTTCGGTTTAGTTCGGGCTCTGGAACTAATGTCATAAACTGGATCATTGGATTCAGCCCACGTCTTTATAAATGTTTGTTTAAGAACAACAGAATCTTTTTGGGCTTTGGATCACACCGTTTTAGAAAATTTACTGTGGTCGGCAAGTGTTTTCGCTGCCTTGGCTATGGTCACTCTTCGCAGAATTGTTCACATAATGCAGTGACATGTGGCCACTGTGCTAATAGTGGTCATATTTATGCCGAGTGTCCCAACAAGGATAGTCCCCCTAAATGTATCAACTGTAAGAGGAGAGGTAGAGGATATGATCACTCAGTGCGAGATAGTAAATGTCCAGAATATATCAGAGTTGTAGAGATGACAGACAGAAGAACATATAATGAATTTAATAATTATTTGCAATCTAACACAGAGATCTTAAATTATGGTAAAGGTTTAAAAGTTTTACAGATAAATGGACAGCGGTCTCGTGTTGTAGCTGACAAAATTCGAGTTGCAGCTTTTGAGGGTAATTTTGATTTAGTGTGCATACAGGAGCCTTATTATACAGCCCAAGTGGGAGGACTTGTATATAAGGTTGTGGGATATCCGTCATCATGCAGAGTTCTTGCTGCTTCGGATGCTCCTCCAAAGTCAGCAATTGTAGTTCTAAATCGGGATATTGTGTTGACTGTTATTACTAGTGAATGTTCTGCAGATATAGTATGTGCAATTGTGGCGTTGAGGGACTTTTCTTTTTGTGTGATTTCTGCGTATTGTTCTCCTCTGGCAGACTTTCTGGTTTGTTTGTATCGTCTGGATAGGATTTGCTCGAGATATGCTGAAGGTGGATTGGTATTATCTGCGGATTTGAATGCTAAATCTCATTTTTGGCATAGCGGTGTAGTTGATTCTCGTGGATCTCTTTTGGAAGACTTGATCCTATCACATAATTTAAGCGTACAGAATCTGCCTGATAAGCCTTTTACATTCTCTACCTGTCATGGACAGTCTAATATTGATACGACTATTGTTTCTTCCGGGTATGCTGAGAGAATATTGAATTGGGACGTGCATTCTGATCTGATAAACAGCGATCATAACGCTATTACTTTTTGTATTGCTCCTAACCCTGGGCAGAAGGATTTTGGAATTGGTAATTTGAGATTTTCTATGGAAAGAGTTAAATGGGATAAATTTGGTAATTATTTAAAATCAGTATATAATGATGATTTTGTATTATCTTTAAATAACTTGAATGCGGATGAGTTGGTAGCTCATGTTGAATACCATTTATTTCAAGCTATGCTACATAGTGCTAAAAAAAACAGTCTAAAGTGGTTCCGGTGCCTTGGTGGTCAGTAGAATTGTCTGCTTCGAGGTCAAGGGTGATGAGGGCTAGAAAAATGTTGCAGCGAGGCAGGCATTTGTCTGGACATGATGTAGAGTTGCTCGCTGAGAGTTATCGTTCTTTGAGACGACAGTATCATAGAGAAATTGCTCGCGCCAAGATGGAATGCTGGCAGAAATTGGTAAAGGAGGTGAGTAATTCGGACCCTTGTGGTCTGATTTACAGATTATCACGGGATAAGTTAGTACATGGTGAAATCTACAATACCGTGGTGACCCGCGGGGAAGAGACATGATTGGTATAGTACTGTTCAGCGGATAGTTGGGGAGCTTTTTCCAGAAGATGAGCCACAGTTGGATACAGATGATCAGGCTAGAATATGTCGGAATAATTTGGAATATGATGGTTCGTCGGAGATAGGTTTGTTTTCGAGGTTGGAGCTCGGTATGGCTATTGCGAGGTTGAACACTAAAAAATGTCCAGGTTTGGATTTGCTAGAAAACAAAATACTATTGAAGTTTTTCGAGATTTGCCCAGATGTCTTGTTAAATATGTTTAATAAATGTTTGTTGGAGCGTGTATTTCCGAGATCGTGGAAAGTAGCTCTTCTCAAGATTTTACACAAGCCGGGTAAGCCTCGTGAGAGTCCTCGAGCTTACAGGCCAATTTCGCTTCTGTCTAACCTGGGTAAGCTGTTTGAGAGGTTATTGCTTCCTAGAATAGTTGAGGTCCTGACTGCTGGTCATGCTATGTCGGATTTTCAGTTTGGCTTTAAGAAGGGTCATTCAACCGAGGAGGCGATATTGACCTTAATTAATTATGTGAGGTCTTCTCCTGAGAAGTATGTTTTGGTTGTGTTTGTGGATTTTGAAGGTGCTTTTGATACTGTGTGTTGGGAGAGCGTTATGAATGTTTTGAGGAGGTCTGGTTGTGACAGTTATTTATACGGAGCTATACGTTCATACTTTAGGGACAGACTGGTATGTGCGAAGCACTTGATGTACAGTAAATACGTAGGTCGTGGATGTCCACAGGGATCAGTTCTGGGTCCAATATTTTGGAATGCCGTGCTGGACCAGTGATTAAATAAGTCTCAAGCTATAAACTGCATACAAGTGGCATATGCGGACATTTTGATTATAACCGCCCACCTAGAGTTGTGTTAAACGGGAAACAAATTCCTTTTGTGTCTAATATCAAGTATTTAGGGATAATTCTGGATGACAGGATGGGTTTTCATCTGCACGTTTCACACCTTAACGATAAAATTAAGAAGTTTATCTGCTCAGTTATAAGAATTTCAAGGCGAGAATGGGGACTTAGCAAAAAAACTATGAGCTTGTATTACAAAACGATCTTTCTGCCAGTTATCGCTTATGCTGCTGGCGTGTGGGTGGAGGCTGTGTTTAAGATCAAAACTCAACGTAAGTTAATGTCGCTGCAGCGATCAATGATGCTGACTTATTTGAATGCGCCACGGACTGTGTCTACGGTTGCGCTACAAGTGATAGCTGGCTTGTTACCTCTGGATTTATATGTGGTTTACCGAGGAATGTTGTACGCGATGAGGAAGGGTATCCCTGCCCAATATCTAGGGATGTCTTTACATCTGACGGCTACCGTTAAGGAAGAGAAACTTCGAATTTGGACTGGTTTGGTTGGAATATGGAGAGCCCGATGGAGTTCTTCTGAGGTGGGAGCGATAACTAGAAAGATTATTCCAGAGGCAGATTTCGCTATTTCTAAACCAGTGTCGTCATGGTTTTGCCCTACTATGTATACCAATTTTCTGCTAACAGGGCACGGGTCGTTCCGGGATAAATTGTATTCTAGGGGGTTGGAGCCAGATCCATGGTGTTCTTGTGGAGTGGTAGACTTGGCAACACATTCTATTTTCTTGTCCTTACTATAATGTTGAAAGGCGTCTTTTGAAAGAACAGATATCTAATCTTGATGAAGATAATATACATACATTGGTGCAAGGAGTTAACAACTTTCAGGCCTCACAGGTGTATGCAAATGCTGTGTTTTCCAGAAGATGTATAATAAGAAACCATACGGACATTGAATTGGCTGTTTACAACAAGAATCTTCATTGATTGCATCTGGGCTTGGGAGCTTCAGACCTGGAAGCCTTTGGTCGGGTCTGGGGCTCCTGGGCATGGACCACTGCAGTGGTTTTTTTTTTTTTTTTTTTTTTTTTTTGTTCAGTTCTTGGGTTTGGGCGGCCCAAGTCTGGACAGCTGGCACTCAATAGTATTGCACTTTCTCTGTTGAGTGTTCAATTGTGCTTCGGCGCTCCAGCTTTTAAATATAGTACCAGGTCCGGCTCCTCGTGCCAGGGACGGGCATCAGATTGCAGTTGAAAAGTCCAGCTGCTTTCTGATGGCAAAGTGACCTGACATAAACAACATACTACACTCACAAACCTATCTCTCTTATATATGCTTTTATTCTTTCCTATACAAAAATCATTTATACACTTGACTTAGCTTACGAACTTAACTTTAAAAAAAAAAAAAAAAAAATTTTCCTCCCTCCTATTCCTTTTCAAAATTGCGCTTTTGTCTTCTTATTTCTTAGCTATCTTTTTATTTATCAGGTCCACATTACAGATTTTCTGTTTAAAATGATTTAGGTTCTGTTTAAAATGAAATAAAGTTATAAGAAAACATTTCCACGGTCTAAATTGTTTTATCAATAAGGAAAATTGAACCACAGCTGAATTAATAACAAAAAATCATGTATGAAGAGTTGTTTTTCAATAAAAGGTTATCACTGTACAATACAACTTCTGTAAAGCAATTCTACACTTTTTGAAAGTGTTCTTGTTCTTGCAAGAAAAAGAAATGAGTTATTCTCAAATAATTCTCAAAATTTATGACAGTACAAAACAGCTACCACGTCACTATTCAGAATATACCTGTGACTGGAAAATTGGAATTAAAAATTGCTAAATATTTTGGTTTATAAAAGTAACTGGCACGTCAACGACTTCATTCCAAACACGAAAAGTTCTGAACAATCTTTGAGAAAGACAGAACATTACAGAGGTCAGCATAGAACAGTGTTCTCAACCTAACAACATCTTTCGGACGAACTAGACACGTCCTAGATACGTGATAAAGTCACTAGGCCTGCAGTCGTAGATATGTGATAAAGATATTATCACATACCTAGGACAAGGATTGTGTGCGTGTGCATGTGTGTGTGTTATGGGGGTTTAACGGCGCATAAACTGCTGTGGCTATAATGCGCCTATTCACAAGAAAATGCTAAAAACAAAATTTAGGCATAACAACTTGGTTGAGTGTACAGAGATATTTTAGAAATTATCATATAGTCCAATTATTTTCAGATAAGAAAAAAACTCGTTGATGTTTGCATCATCTCCAATAATATTTTGTAATGTGATTGGTTCTCGTAGATTTCTCAAGGAAAACGGGACGGATGTTCTGTCCTGTTGATAGTGAGGGCAGTCAATCAGAATAAGTTTTACTGTTACATTTTTTGAACAGTATGGACACTGAGGAGGATCTTCGTCTCTGAGCAGAGGGAGACGGGTCAGATATGCGTGTTTGATACTTGCCCGTGCAAGAACCACTTCTCTTCGCATTGTTTTGGTGCTAGAGTGCCAACGCTTTGGATCGTGTTCCAACTGGTAGAGTATATTATTGGTTTGGATGTGCCATAGCTCCTTCCACTGCACGAAACATGCTCTTTGAATGATGTGACTGTAGTCAGAGTCTGGAACCGGAATGGAGGTTAAATCAAAAGTTGATGGATTTTTAGCAGTTTAATCAGCAATTCGTTCCCCTTTGTCCCCGAATGTGCTGAGATCCGGGCAAAAGTTCACTGATTGATGACATTCTTCAATTTGTAATAGGAGTCTTCCGATTTGTTTTAACACAGGGTGAATCTTGTAGGAGTTTTGTATTGCTGTAATTGAGCTGAGAGAATCCGTATATACAACATATTTTAGAGATGGGTACAGATTCAAGTTGTCTAAAGCTAATTTTATTGCATGACGTTCTGCAGAGAAGCTGCTATACTCAGATGGAAGGGCAGGCGAAATGATTTGATTTTTTTTTTTTTTTTTTTTTTTTTGTAGTTGTTGGCGCATCGGCTTCTGTGGCCATAATGCACCTCCCAAGGTTTTTGCAGTACTTTGATCCAAGCCCGAGGCGGGATTCGAACCGGCGACCTTTGGGTTGCTAGGCAGGTACTTTACCCACCCGGCTAGCCCGGTCGGCAGCCAAAATGATAGTAGAGGGAAATACTGCCGCTGCTCCAATGGCTGAATGTGATTTGGAGCCATCAGTATATATTGGCAAAAAATCAGCGTATTTCTGAATATGGCTTGCATGGAGTTGTTTCACATTGAGTGTCGGTAGACGATTCTTTCCCCACTTGTGAAGGTAAGTATCGAAAGATAACTAATGAGGGGGGAATCCATGGCGGTTGGGAGTAATTCATTAATTGTTTCCTGTTGAAAATTGGAACATTCCAACTCTGCATTAATTCAATAAGGCGTAAGCTTGCCGATCTTATTTTACTGGATGTATTTCTATATAGGTTTTGTAGTGGTGGATTCAAGAGGTATGGCTCAATAGGATGCTGATAACAGCCTTTGTATTCGGGCTGCATACTTAAGAAGTGGTGTTTTTTTGAGGAGGCAAAGAGGGGGCTCATGAGCTTCAACATATAAACTATGGGTACGAGATGTCCTGAAAACACCAAGAGCAATCCTCAATGCACTATGCTGTATAGGTTCCAGCCAGCGGAGCAGACTGGAATCTTTCGGGCAGAATCATAGATTGGAGCCCCATAATCCAAACGGGATCTGATCAATGCTCTATATAGGAGCAGCAAAGATAAACGGTCTGTTCCCTAAGACAGGGTAGATAAAGCTTTTAATATATTCAGCTTTCTGAGGCAGGTATTACGCACAAATTTAACGTGCTCAAAGTAATTTAACGTCTTCTCAAGAATTAATCCCAAGTATCTCACCTTGTCAGTCACTGGAATGGTAGAGTTTGATATCTGAATTTCAGGATCTGTATGCAATTTACGTTCATGGCAAAAGTGAATTGCAACGGTTTTCTGCTGTGACAGACGATAGCCATTGCACACTGCCCACCATTGGACTTTATTCCTTGGTCCTTGAGGTTGTCACAGACATTCTCTCAGATATGCCAGAGAAGCTGTACTTGCTACCTGGGAGTCTAAAACGCTGATGGTGACACTCAAGCCGATTGGACCCAATTTCGGCGAAGTCCGGACGATCTGTGACAGCCAAATCCTCTGCTTGCACCTTCACGATGGTGGGACTGCTACTACTCCAGGGTATGACTTCCATGCACAAGTACATCGTTAGTGACCACCCAGGTGTCAACCAACGTAAGCAGGGGGTCGAGGTGGGGCGCCCACACCACATAGAGGAATGCCGCCCCTCTACGTTAGCAGGCAGTACTAGGTGGTAGATGATTCTCATCAACCGGTGCAAAACCACCACTATACTTATTGGAGGCTTGAAGTGGTGGAACCCATGTTTAGTCTCTAGAGCATAGTTCTGGTCAACCCTTCCCTATCTCTTCCATCATGCAATATGATTGATGACTTTTGAGATAATCATGAACATCGTGGCGAGATCCACTATTCCTTACATTTCGAGGGTACAGCTCTAAAATGGTGTTCACAGGCCGGCCGCTAGTTGGTACACCGGACCGAACCTATTGATAACTCTCTAGGAGGCTTCCGGATCAGCTAGTGTATAATCTTGATACCTTTACTCTGCCAGATAGTGATTGGGGGGAGTCCAAGTAGTGTGTATGTGGGGGGCATTGTCGAGGCCACATTATGTCAAGGATCTGGGTATATTCTTATCACGTGTACGACATATCCAAAATTATCATTACTTCATACAGCATGTCTCACCCACTTTTTCTTACTATTGAATACACCATGATTTGTCAAACTAATACAGTAAGATTATCTGTGAAAAGATCTAAACCTCCCAAGCACTTCCTAATTCATTTCACAAATATACGTGGTCTCAATTGTAATCTCAACGATGTCCATTTCCACTTGCAGTCTGTCAAACCCCATGTACTTTTTCTGACAGAATCTCAGTTATCAGTTGATTTAACTACTGCCCATCTCAGATGCCCAAATTATTCGCTGTATGATTCTTTTCTCCTCAAAGGTGATACTTTACAACTTGGCCTTCTCCACTCCAACTTTCCTAACAGTGAGGTAATTTTCCTTGGTGATTTTAATGTTTACAACTCCAGCTGGCTTTCGTTTTCTAGCCACACCGATCCAGCTGTTCGAGATACTGAGGCTTTTGCAATTACTAATGACCTTGTTCATTTACCTACAAGAATACCGAACAATCCTAAACATACAACCAACATGCTTGATCTTTTTCTCACAAACAACCCTTCTGAGTACACGGTCGAAGTGAGAGGTCCTTTAGGCATTTCAGATCACAACATGGTGAGTCTCTTCTCCAATGGAGCCTTTATCTCATGGCTATTCCCAACCTCGTATTGTTTGGCATTACAAGAATGCAAAATGGGATGACCCGCGAGATTTCTTTTCTTCTTTTCCTTGGTCGGATTACTGTTTCAAAACTTCTGATGTCAACGCCTGCTCAGATCGTGTCAGTGAAATTATTCTTGTAGGAATGGAATCCTTTATCCCACACTCCATTTTAAAATCTCGTCCTTTGTCTAAACCTTGGTTTTCCAATAAATGTGCTAAGGCTGTTCAAGAGAAGAATGATGCATGTCGTAATTGGCTTGTTTCTAATTCTTCAGTTTCATTTTCTGCCTACACCAAAGTTCGCAACAATTCTAAAGCAGTTATTAATCAGTCCAAACTAGAGTTTGAACAGCCTAAGTGTAGAAAACTTGCTTCTTGCCCTAATGGTAGCCGAGCATTCTGGTCTCTTGCCCAAGCTATTGGCCGCAACTTTTGCCCATCTCTGCTCCCACCTCTGTCCAAACCAGATTTCAGCCAAAGATAAAGCTGACCTGCTAGCATCCCATTTTTCTTCCAACTCATGTATTAATGATCTTCGTAAAACACCTCCCACCATTCCGAACACTCTCCATTCAATGCGTCCTGTGGCCTTCCGTCAAAAGGATGTCAGAAGGATTTTGACGAATCTTGATGCTAAGAAAGCTTCAGGTCCATTATTTCTCCACTTGTTCTCAAAACCTGTGATGCTGAATTTACTCCTATTCTTTGCCGCATTTTTTCACTTTCTTATTCCAAAGGTGGTTTTTCTTCTGCTTGGAAATTTGGTCATATCCAGCCAGTTCCTAAAAAGAGTGACAAATCCCTCCCATCCAATTATCGTCCCATTGAAATTACTTCTACACTTTCTAAAGTAATGGAGAAATCAATTAACCGCCAACTCTGAAATTACTTAGAAACCTTCCGCCTGATCAACGATCGCCATTATTGATTCCACCAGTGTCGATCCACTGGTGATATTCTGGCTGATGTCATTTATGGACTAATTCAATGGAAAGGTTCGGTGACACAAAAGTAGTTGCTCTTGACATCTCAAAGGCTTTCGATCGTGTTTGGCATAAAGGTCGTCTGAACAAGCTTCCATCTTATAGTTTGCCAACTGTTTTTATTAATTGGTTATCCAGTTTTCTCTCTGATCGCTCACTGAGGGTGATGGTAGATGGCTTTTTGTCTTCTAACTTCTCCACTAATGCCGGTTTCCCCCAAAGTTCAGTTCTTTCCCCCACTATTCTCCTCTTGTATATTAATGACCTTCTTCCATTGACTGGAAATCCTATCCATAGTTTTCCGGATAATAGCCCATTGCATTTCACTTTCCATTTTGAGAAACCTTGTTCTGCTCAATCAGCTTCAAGGTCTCGAAACTCTGCTGCTAACAATTCCTTAAATGCCAATCTTTAGGTAATTCTCCAGTGGGGCAAAGACATCTTAGTTGATTTCAACCCTTCTAAACTGAGTCTTGTTTTATATCTCGCAAAAAGGATTCTTCTGCTCCTATGCTTATCTTTGGTGACACTCCGAGTTCTAGGCAAAATGATGTATCTCTTTTGGGGATTACCCTTACTTCTAATCTCTCTTGGCACAAGCACATTACTAATATTGTTTCCTCTGCATCTGAAAAACTTGGATTTCTCTTTCGCTCTCGGCGTTACTTTCCTTCCAAATAGCTGCTCACTCCGTATAAATCGCAAATCCGCCCAGCCATGGAATATTGTTCCCACATCTGGGGTGGTGCCCCCCAAAACCTCTCTCTGGCTTCTTGATTCCATTCAGAAGAGGGCAGTTTATTAAGGTTAATTAATGATTCATCTCTAACGGAGTCTCTCCACTCGCTGTCTCATAGACATACTGTTTCTGCTTCATGCCTCTCCTACAGATATTTCCATGAGCACTGTTCTTCTGAATTGGCTTCTATAATTCCCGCTCTCGCTTTCAAAACAGTCCGAACACGTGCAGCCACAAGCCAACATCCATTTACTGTCCAACTTCAAACTCACAGAACCAACTTTTCATCTTCCTTTTATTCATTCGACTTCTGTTTTCTGGAACAACCTTCCTTCATACGTATTTCATGAAAATTACAATCTACAGAAGTTCAAGTCCAATGTCAAAAAATATCTTCTTTCGTCTTCTCAACCTCCAGCCCAAGCATGGTAAAAAGTACTATAGGTTCTAATACCTCTCATGTTTCGGGTCTACATAAAAAAAAAAAAATCAGGGATATCTGTAATTGCCGTTCAATGGATTTCATGTTCTGAGAACGGCAAGAAACGGAGAGAGATCATCAGCGTAAAGGTAGGTCTGAACAGTATTTGCGAGTTCTTTTGTGATGGAATGGATTCTAATGGCAAAAAGGGTTGCACTCAGTACAGACCCCTGTGCAGTACTCCTTCTTCCCGTAAAAATGTCATAGAAAGCGAGTTGTGGTATCGAACGTCGAACGAACGGTTCTGGAGGAAGTTGCTGATGAATATAAGCAGGTTACCTGGTAGACCGAGAGCATGGAAGTCCCTGAGAATGCCATGACGCCAGATAGTGTCAAACGCCCCTTCTCCATATCTATGGAAACCATAACAAGGTGTTCATTTTTTACAAAGGCATTACGAATTGCACACTCAGCTTTGATCATGAGATCTAAAGAGGACCTCTTCTTTCCAAATCCATGCTGATTATTACTCAAAGGATGGTGCGTTTCTATGATCCAAACAAGTCGATTGTGGATTATTTTTTCAAGTAACTTGCCGAGGCAACTGGACAGAGAAATGTTCTGTAACCGTACGGATTGGTAGGATCTTTTCCAGGTTTCGAAAAGGCCAGAAATGTGGCATGGCGCCAAGAGGTGGGGTAAAGTTTTACAAGAAAGATTCGGTAATAGAAGACCAGCAGTATTTTTAAAATTTTTTCTTCAAGATGTAGTTAATTATATAATATATTCCGTCTGGCCCAGAAGCACTATTGCGTGTTGTTTTGATAGCATGAAGTAGTTCAGAATATTGAAATGGCTGATTATATGGAAGGAATACAGAGGTTCGATAGTTGATGGATCGCTGTTCACACATGCTCTTCATTTTCTGGAAATCCACAGAGTAAGTTGATGCCGCCGAAACTTAAGCAAAGGTTGTGCCCAAGGCATTTGCAATGTCTTTTGGAGCAGAGAGCTCTTGTCCATTCCACGAAAGAATTGGGCAAGGGGTGGTTGAAAATTTGCCCAAAATCTGGCTAATTTTCTTCCATATTAAACTGGATTTAGTGTTTTTGTTTACGGTAGAGGCAAACCGAATCCAGGAATTCTTTTTGGCTTGTCGTTGTGTGAGACGTGCTTTTGCCCTCAGTTTCCTATAGTTAATAAGATTAACCGTGGTTGGAGATCTACGAAAAGAAGTCCACGCTTTATTTTTTAACTTTTTTTTTGTGGATGCTTCATTCCACCAATAATTATGGTGCCGTCGAGAAGAAGGATTTGACAATGGAATTTAGCATTTAGTTGCAGATAATAGGTGTGACGTGATATAATCTGTGACTTCATCTATCGGCTGTGTTGGTATAAATTTCTTAATCAGACTGATAGCTGATTGAAATTTGACCAAGTTGGCTTGAGAGAATTTCCATTTCCTACAAGGCTGTGATAATGGTAGGTCGGTAGTGAGCAGCTCGTAAACGATCGGAAAATGGTGACTTCCCATGGGATCATCTAGAGCGGACCATTCCATGATTGGAAACAGAATCGGGGAGCATATTGATAGATCGATTGCAGAAGTTTGTCCAGTTGGTAATTGTATGTGAGTGTGGGTGCACCAGTATTAAGAACAGTGCACCAGTATTAAGAATTGTATGTGGGTGCACCAGTATTAAGAACAGTAGGGTTTGCTTCTAAACAAAGGTTTCTATTAGTCGGCTATGCCTATCTAATTTAGTCGATCCCCATTAGGAGTGGTAGCCATTGAAATCCTCCGAGAGACAGACAGGGCAATGCAACTGCATTTGAAGATTTTCAAGATCTGGTAAGACAAGGTATGACTTGGTGGGAAATAGATTGATACTAGTGTTAATGCAATCTGGGCTATCAAACATAAGGCATCAACATCAATATCAGTTTGCGAAACAATTTGTTTGGTCGGGATCTTTGTACTGACCAATATGGCCACGTCCCCACGGGCCGCATTTCAAGTATTACGATCTTGTGAATAGATAGAATAGTTCTTTATGTTGGTAGAAATTTCAGACGTTAGGTAGGTTTCTTGTAGACAGAAACCAACTGGTGAGTAGTGGCTAATAAAGACTTCAATATCATTAATGTTACTACGATATCCTCCACAATTCCATTGTAGAATGTACGGCATTACTGGTGTTTATTAGAAGAAGCTGTATCTGACTGTTTCTTTAATGTGGCTGGCTTATGGCGTTAAGGCTTTTATTTGTCTTTTTTTGAGAAGAATGGCAGACTAGTATCCATATCTACTTCCACATATAATTCTAGGATTTGGTCTTCTTGTCTGGATGAGTCAATTGTATCCATAGACCTTTCTTGGATATTCTTTTTTAAATTTGAGCTTCGATTATTCGATGTAGAAGCAATCACTGGGGGAGGAGAAGGAGATGTAACTGGTACTGTTGGTGCAGTATTACTTGCCTGGTTCAACTGTTTCGGGACATTGGACTGTTCCTGAGAGAGAACAGTCTGAGCCCAGTCAGAGATTGAGGTGTTTGAAGGGACTGTAACATCAGTTTGCATGGCCACTTATTGATATTTTTGCGCAATATTAGCGTACGCACGTTTATTTATACTGAGGACAATTAATTTCCGTGCTTCTTGAAAGATTACTTTATTTTCGATGTTACATTTAACGATTTGCTTTTCAGTTTTCCGCCTATCACATGTGCTTAAGTAAGCAGGATAGTTTCCTTTATAGTTGAGGTAAGTCATTTCTTTTGCCAAGCAGTCACTTTGGGTGTGGTCGAGGACCCACAATTAGAACAAACTTTGTTTGCTCTGCACGCTGTTCAAGAGTGGCCATACTTCTGGCACTTAAAACATCTCAATGTGTGAGGAATGTATGGGCTAATGCGACAAAGCAGATAGCCTGCTTTTATACATGAACTTGTTCTTACTCTTATTTACCCTAACGCAGTCTACGTATTTACGTATTCCATGAAGACTCCGTGCAGTTCTTGAAATCCGCAGCACCTTCCTTTCAAGGCTGTTGCTCATTCCAATAGAAGCAGTGCAACAATCACTTTCACCTCTGCCTGCGGCTACTGTTAATCTTTTAGTCTGTCAGTAATTTAGTTTTCCGAATTATAAAGAAGGGTTATGCTTTCTGATGTTCTAAAACGAAAAGAAAGTTTTCAATTGATTCATAAGGGCATAATTTCGTTAGGTATTTTCAAATATGTACTATAAAGTGACAACTGACTGTTTATGTTTATGCAAGGAATCATAAATGTACTCGAGTATGTATACTTATTTGTTTCCTGGTGCACATCCTCTGCAAAACATAACCCTTTTTAACCCATGTATTATTATAAACAAGAACGACACTGTGCTGATGTTTTATTAGGTACACCCCTGCTGTGCACAAAAATGGTTTGTCCCACAACGTTGCAAGTCACATGACCACAGTTATGGATATAAATGCAGAAGAAACACCTTTCTAGTATAGGTTAAGCGTACAAACTGTATCAAGAATGGTGCAACGAACTGAAAACATCCTCTCAACGGCACTCCGGTGGAAGAAAATCTCGCTTGTTGATTTTTTTTTTTTTTTTTTTTTTGGTAGTTCTTGGCGCATCGGCTTCTGTGGCCATCATGCACCCCCCAAGGTTTTTGCAGTACTTTGATCCAAGCCCGAGGCGGGATTCGAACCAGCGACCTTTGGGTTGCCAGGCAGGCACTTTACCCACCCGGCTAGCCTGGTCGACTCGCTTGTTGATGAGAGAGGTCAAAGGAGGATGGCTAGAATTGTGCAAGCAAACAGACGGGCCACAATGTTGCACATCACATCAAAATACAACCTTGGTGGGCATAACAAAATATCGCAAAGGACCACTAGTCGCACTTTGTCGCGAATGGGCTACAACTGCCGCCGGCCACATCGCGTACCTTTGTTATCAATGAAGAACAAGAGAGTGCGCCTCCTGTGGGCACAGCAACACAAACACTGGACTATCGAGGATTGGAAAACAGTTGCTTGGTCTGACGAGTCGAAGTTCCTGGTGCATCGTGTTGATGGAAGGCTGAGAATTTAGCGAAAACAACATGATTCCATGGACCCGTCATGTCTGGCAACTACTATGCAAGGTGGGAGGCAGCGTTGTGGTGTGGGGAATGTTTTCTTGGCACACGTTGGGTCCACTGATACTCATAGATTCACGTCTGAATGCCACATCGTACCTAGACATCGTTGCACCAAGTGCATCCGTTCATATTAACAGTTTATCCTCACTCAGATTGTGCTGGTGCTCAAAGCTCGAATCACTATGGAATGGTTCCATGAACATGACAATGACTTTTATTTGCTTGCAGTGGCCCGCTCAGTCCACGGATCTCATTCCTATTGAACATCTTTGGAATGGGCTGGAAAGGGCTGTTCGCTGCAGGCCAACATCTCAGTCGAATCTCAAGGAACTGCGTAACACACTCTTGCCTGCATGGTACTATATTCATGAACAACATTTTCAGCATCTTGTTCACTCCATGCCTAGACGAATTCACGCTGTTTTGAAGGATAAAGGAGGCTAAACACGCTACTAGATATGTACCTAATAAAGTGGCAGCACTGTGTAAATACTTATACATTTTTGATGATAATCTAATGACACAATTGGTTACTTTAGGTTTTAAGCCAATGTTAAACCTAAAGGTTATTCCTTCTTTCAGTTCCTGTTCACTAAAGCCATAGTCAACTAAATTCTTGTAATACAGATCCTGGAGCATTTCCTCTTTACTGATTTCTTTGGGTATATCGAAAATTAATGTAGTTGGGTTTGTCAGCTTTACCTTTCCTGCTTTAATACCTTTATCGTGAAATTGCTCCAGACTGGCTATTCTGTTTAAATCCTCCAATTTCTCTGTCTCTATCGGAACCCCTTTATTTTTAACAGTACGTAGGTTCCTAACTTTAACTTCCTTAAAGTTCTGTCTCAGGGGCTCCGCCACAACTTCCGTAACTTCCTGACTAGTACCATATGATGAGCCTTCCTCAGCTCGCAATATCAAAGTATTATTAATTTTACACTTCACAACCTTTGGTTTCACATTGTCTGTTCTAACCTGTCCTCTATAGCAAAGATTTCCCATGCCATGTCATACATGTGAACATGTGTATATGTAAAGGACGGCTCCTAGAACGTTTGTTCAACTCCGCCTCGTATCTCTGTGAAGAACAGAATCACTATAAATGGGCCAGATATGTGTGTGACGTCAGTTTGTGTGTATTATGCATGTGTTCTGTTGTTCTGTTCTGACCGCTTGGCTACCCAGAAGCATCAGTCACCTGGACAGATGATTCTGGGTACTCGTCCACACCACGGGAAGGTGGGCCAGTCCATGTAAAGCACGTACTGTCTCAAGAGAGACTCTGATCCATCTAATGTTGTCAGAAGGTAGGCCAGGATCCTCTGGGGGCCCATTCCAGAGGGGGAAAAAAACGATCACCCATGGTGCTGGATTTGGAACCGAAATTATTAAAATAAAACATTTATAAAAATAAAAATAAAAATAAAAATAAATAAATTAATAAAATAAAATAAAAAAAATTAGTAAACAGAAAAAAAAAAAAAAAAATATATATATATATATATATATATATGATAATATATAAATGCATAAAAGAAAGAAAGCACTTAATTTTGTCTGCAGGCCAAGGAAAAATTTCACTTCTTGAGGATTTGAGTTTATATATTATTAAAGGAGATCTAACCAGCTATGCATCAACAGGACCGTTGTGTTGCATTCTGTTGAGATCTGTCGGCACTGAACGCCTTTGAAGAAATACGCCTTGAGCGAAAGCCTGAAGAATCTGATATGACTCCGAGCTTTGAAGCAGAGACGACTCCTGTCCTGGTTGAAAATTATTAAGTGCTTAAAGAGGAAGTCTGAGATCGTCATACAGGGAGCAGTGAAACAAGATGTGATCCCAATTCTCTGGTGATCCACACAAACGGAGGTCTGTTTGTGATAAATTGAACCTAAGAAGACTCTGGTTCATCGATCCATGTCCTGTCAACAGGTAGGACGTGAATATGTCCATGCAGAACCACAATCGAACACGCTTATCAAGGAGAAATGAAACTTGTGCTATAAATTTTCTCCTTGTTGCACCAACGGGAGCTGTATCCCATCGAGACTGCCAGATGTTAACTAACTCGTTCCACAGTCTCCTTCTTTCTCTTTTAGCCTCATCTTGAAGGTTGATGGTTATTCCAAGAAATTCGGTCTTAGTCTGATTTTTCAGTCTGTATAAAAATCCTCTATAAGTAACTTGCAAGTCTAAAGGTAATGTTCCGGCTAGTACTTGCAGAGCTTGCGTCGAGACTGTCCTGCATGCCTTAACTAAACACCGCAAAATGGTTCTCTGCAATGAGGCGAGTTTTGCTTTGAAGTGTTTGAGCCGTGCCCTGTGAAACCATGCACCGGCAGCATACGTGATTAGAGGGAGGAAAACTGCATTGTAATAGATCCTTAAAGTTTTTCTGGAGAGCCCCCATTCAACACGGGACACCCTAACAATTGCACCAGTAAATCTACGTATTTTGTAGATGATAAGTTTGTCAAGTGAGGAATAAAATTGAGACTGGAATCAATTACCACTCCTAGAACCTTGTACTCTTTAACTATGGGGAGACGAATGTTGTTGATCTTGACCAACGGAGGGCGGAGATGTCCAACTTTGATCAAAGAATCATCATCTTTGTTTTTGACAAGCTGATTTTAAGCTTATTGGCCACAGTCCAATCATAGAGATCCCGGAGAACAAAATTTGCGGTAGTTTCAAGATCGGCCCTAGAGTTACCATTTACCAAGATGGTGAGATCGCCTGCATACGCCATTATTTTGACGTTATCGAAAGATCGGGAGAGCCACTGCTGCAGCACCATGTTCCATGTAAAAGGACCCAATATAGAGCCCTGTGGGCACCCTCTAGATACTGATCTTGATACTTGGCTATGTTTAGCCTTGACTATTATGGTTCTATTGGCAAAGTAATTACGGATTAAAAGGTAAAGGTGGTTGGAGCACCTAGCCGATCGCAGACGCTCCAGGACGCTCTCCCACCAAAGGGAGTCGAAGGCGCCCTCAAAGTCGATGAAAACGGCCAGGGTATATTTATGTACCGAGTTTTGAACTGAAGAGACAAAGTTCACAAGAGCATCCTCGCAGGAACGTCCGGGACAGAACCCATATTGACTCCTTGAAAGCAGATCCTGTTCTACCAGTAGGGTATTCAATCTAATGGCCATTAGTCGCTCTAGCAATTTACCCAAATTAGCCAGCAGAGCGATCGGCCTGTACGATCTAGCCGCTCCAGAAGGCTTATCCGGCTTTCTGATCAACTTAACTAGAGCGACTTTCCAAATTTCCGGAAAAGTTTCCTCCTGAAGGCATCTGTTGAATAAGTTTAGAAGAACAGAAGGTTTTAATTTCAAGACTCTGATAATAAAAATGTTTTCTACAAGATCTAGTCCTGGGCACTTCTGAACATTAACTTTATGTGAGACAGCCTGCAGTTCATCCAACGTAAAAGGTTCGGTGGTTGTTGAGGATACATAAAATTCATTGTCTGATCGGATTTTAGAATGAACAGCTAAGTCTGAAGTAGGATCATCCAAGGAGAAAAAGAGCATCTAAGATTGCATTTTCAGAATCATGCCAGTTCAGTGTTTCCACGGAGTCCGCCACAATTGAGCCAAATATGTTAGAACCAGAGGTTTTTCCTCTTACAATCTTGTATAGAAGACCCCAAGGGTTAACATTTCCAGAGGTGTGAACGAAATTCATCCACGTTTCCCGCTTTCGAGAGGCAATGGCCTTCACGCAGCTTTTCCTCAATGAAGAATACTGCTGGTAAAAACGATTAACGTCGGCTTGGGGCCAGTCTCTATGCCTTTGGTAGTACCTACGGGCTCGATGAACTTCCCTTCTTAACTGGGATAACTCCTGCGTCCACCATGAACACGTCTTCTGATTAACCCTCTTTTTCCTAGAAGACTTATATGACGCTTTTATTATAGCATTTTGAATATAGTTCACTTGATGAGAAATAGGTGAGGTTTCAAAAGAAGCAAGTTTCTGTTCGTCAAGGTCCAGAAGAATGGAAGAGTCAAAAGCATTCCAGTCAATATTTTTGATGGAAAATCTTATTAATTCTGGCTGTGAGAAAGTGTGTGAAGATGGAACGGCAGAATCAGGGGAAAGCATATAAAAGATGACTCTGTGGTCACTGGTGCACCAGTCCGTATACACAGTCCAGTCAGTAAGCCGCAAATCGAAGTGAGAGTTTGTCATCGTTATATCTATATCAGATTCTCCTGCATAACTTGAGAAAGTATGAGGGTGATTAGGCTTGTTGTGAATTAAAACACAATGATTAATTATGAACTCCTCCAAGAGAAGGCCACGTGCATCTGTAGAAGAGCTGTGCCAAAAGTTTGATTTTGCGTTGACGTCCGATGAGATCAATATATTGCTATTCGGTCCCAAAGTATTTATCACAGTCTCGAGGTAAGCAAGAGAGTGATTAAAGTCCTCCGATGGAGGGCAGTAGAGAGAAATTAAGTAAAAATTCATTACTGGGTGTGTGACAAGAACGCAGGCAATGTCAATACAATTTGTCTCGGCAGAAAGCCTAATCTCGTCAGCTACTGGCCGAGATCGCTGCCCGTTTATCTGCAAAATCCTCAGACGGCCTTTCTCCATCACAGACGAAACTGGCGTAGAACCGTTTAGAGAGGTAGTGTTGTTTACATTATGTAGAGAGTGAAGAGTCAAATTACTCATAAGCGGTCCTTATTCTAGCGGTTTCTAATGCTCTTTTATATTCAGGACATTCACTGTCCTTTACAGAATGGCTGTACTCCCGTTTACGTCGCTTGCAGTTTGCGCAGCAGACCGCTTTTTCCTTATGAGGGCACTCAGAGAAAACATGACCACTGCGGGCACAGTGACCGCACGATGGGGATTCGTGGGAACAAAACTGTGTAGTGTGCCCATATCCTAAGCAGAGGTAACACTTGGTTACAATTGTAAACCGACGGAATTTGTGAGAACTCCAAGATAAGAAAATCCTTTCTTGTGACAGAAGGCGTTTGTACATTCTTGGCGGGAAGCTTATTACCCAATTCAGAAAGTGACGACGATCTTGCACGAGTAGTAAATCTGAGAGCAATTTCCTGTTTACATTCCTCTAAGGAAAATCCATTGTCAGCCAAGTTTTTCACATGAAGATTTTCGATTATTTCTTCTTTAGTTAAATCTTTTGGAATGTCATAAAGAAGCAAAGATGGGTTTCCATTGCAAGGGCGACCGAGAGAGACGCCAGCCGAAGTAAGTGACTCAGAAGCAGATAAATTTTATAAGTCTGTCTGTCTTGGTAGCAGTTTCTGTAATAACTCCTTTATTTCGTATCATGCGTAGGGACTTAATTTTAACAGTCTTAAGATCAGACTTGAGGGTCTTAGTAACGAGATTTTTAACATCGCCACTTGTTTTGCACCCACTGGTGTCTGAAGCTCGAAGAATAATCACATTATCAGTTTTAACTTTCGGTTGTCCAGTCTTTTGTACCGAAATTCGAACAGTGTCTGCATATGATCTAGGAACAGGAGAAGCAGGTAGTAACCCAGAATGATTAGGTTCTGAACATGACAGGTCTGGCTCCGATAACCTCGGATCCCATCAGATCCTTTGATTTCTCTCGTCTGGTCGCATCTGAGTTCATCACAAAGGCCAGGCAGGTATTTATAATCCTATCAAGGAGATCTGTTCTGTTTTGTACCTCCTGATTAAGTGCCTTTAGTTTTTCGTTTTCAATGAGAAGTGACATTGTCACGGTTTCCAAATTATGCCACTTTTCTCTTAGGATGTTACCAGCTGTTTTAGTAATCTTGTTTCCCTCTTGGGAGAGAAACCCAGAAAAATCATTATGCAGTTTCGATGTGGTTCCCAGAATGACAGGTGCGTCCATTTTATTTGGCTTTGTTTGTAAGTTCAATTCACCTTCTTCCTGTATCCAACTTGTCATTCGTTGGCTCCCCCTTTGCGATATCACTATCCAACTCTGACTGTATATTTTTAGCCAGTGTTTTTTGCGTTGCCAGGTCCTGCAATGAGCCATCCAATTCAATCTGCTCAGAGGAAAGAGATTTCTGACGAAAAGTTTCATCTTGCGAAGACTCAGAATCATCCGATCCCTCGAGGGCAACATGTGGATTTAATAACCCAGAACTTTCAGCCGTAGATACTGACGAAAGAAACTCCTCAGTATTAGGAAGTTGTTTGTCATCCATGTGTTGGTTTAAGCGAGTTAAATAAAATACACGAACTAAATGCAGTTTAGTTATATCCGCTTCAGATGTCTTCCAGCTAAAGTTTGTCCCTTAAGGCACCCAAAAGGCCACAGATTCCTAAAATATCTCACAGCAAAGCAACTTATTGCCTGTGAGAATAATATAAGAAAAGTACAGTTGGGGTGGGGAGGGTTTAATCTCTAACTTTGTCGCCACGTAACGTTGTCCTTGACCTTGAAAGCACCGTATTGTCTTAAGCGACTATTGCTGCATTCCGCTGCTGAGTCAACTATAGAATGACTGTGTGGAGGTGGCGTTTTATATATATTTATTATATTTTTTGTTGTTTATATTATTACTATAGTATTTATTATTATTTATATTCTTAAAAATCCCCACTTTGCATCTGACTAGTTATCTCACAGAAGAATTCCGGTCCTGTGGGAGTTCCTATATTAGTGCACTCCTCCTTTGGAATTTTTTTCTTTGCTGTGTGTTCAGAAATGACCAAACACTATTTGCATTAAGTTAGATACACTTAGTTTATTATAATTACAAATAAAAGATCAAGCAATTCATTACACATTATTCTCTTCAAATATAGGTACATGGCATGGATGACGTTCCTGGTCATTAGGCTCTCCTATCATCATCTTCTTAATATTCGGCGACTAACACATTCCTACGATCAGTTTCACCTAACTCTTTCTTAAATACAATTGACATTTTTTTATTTATTAATCATACTTATCTAGCACAATCCTACGTTCTTCTTCATGGTTAACACAATTCTTCTTCTGGAATTTAATGTTCACTTTACACATTATTCTGTTCTATTCTCACCCTAACACATTAAAATTACATGTTAATGAAATATACATTGGTTTATTTATTTCTTCATCCTCTCAGGTAAACTTCAGCATTTAGCGACTAATTTCTCTACTTCACTAATATTATATAAGTAACATACCACTGTACCCGCTTTATAGGTTAACCCGTCCAACATTATTAACTTCCTTCCATTAATTAATTAGCAAATAAACCATAACTATAATCAATCCTTCGTTAAACTAATTCTACAATATTTCTTTGCTTATCTATACAACATGCACTGAGTTAACTGTATGTTTCCCTAAATCTCACTTAATATTTATCTAATCTTCCCTGCAGTCCTTTGCAATTACGTAGGGGTATATACGTTGTTTAATCACTTACTTCTGGGGATTTGAATCCTACCGCTAATACAATGTTTGGCCTGTGACTTTCCGCTCTGCATTGGGGTCCACCATTGGTTTGGAAACGCTCTTCTCCGATTCCGGACTGCTTACTTCTGCCAGGAACACTATTCGCTTTGCCGATCATATCCTTCTTTGCTGTGCCGGGTCATTCAATAGGAGTCGCTTCCCATTACTTTATTACTTTCTGTAGGCTACAAGACGGTCCGGTGTTCTTCCATAAGCATTGTCTCGCTGTCCTCCTTCTAAAAATATCTCTCGGTGGACGCTTTCGGACTTCTAATTTCCATCTCGAGAAAGTTCCCTTTACAGTAACTTAGCTATACTTTACTAACACTATCCGAACTTAGTCATCATCATCATCATCATCATCAGCCATTTTCAATCCACTGCAGGATGAAGGCCTCTCCAGCAACTTTCCAGTTCCTTCTGTTTTGAGCACTGGCCATCCATTTACTACTCAAAAACTCATGAATTTCATCTATCCATCTCCGCCTATGTCTTCCAGGTTTTGATAGATCGATTATTTTGATAGATCGAGCATATTGATAGATCGATTGCAGAAGTTTGTCCAGTTGGTAATTGTATGTGAGTGTGGGTGCACCAGTATTAAGAACAGTGCACCAGTATTAAGAATTGTATGTGGGTGCACCAGTATTAAGAACAGTAGGGTTTGCTTCTAAACAAAGGTTTCTATTAGTCGGCTATGCCTATCTAATTTAGTCGATCCCCATTAGGAGTGGTAGCCATTGAAATCCTCCGAGAGACAGACAGGGCAATGCAACTGCATTTGAAGATTTTCAAGATCTGGTAAGACAAGGTATGACTTGGTGGGAAATAGATTGATACTAGTGTTAATGCAATCTGGGCTATCAAACATAAGGCATCAACATCAATATCAGTTTGCGAAACAATTTGTTTGGTCGGGATCTTTGTACTGACCAATATGGCCACGTCCCCACGGGCCGCATTTCAAGTATTACGATCTTGTGAATAGATAGAATAGTTCTTTATGTTGGTAGAAATTTCAGACGTTAGGTAGGTTTCTTGTAGACAGAAACCAACTGGTGAGTAGTGGCTAATAAAGACTTCAATATCATTAATGTTACTACGATATCCTCCACAATTCCATTGTAGAATGTACGGCATTACTGGTGTTTATTAGAAGAAGCTGTATCTGACTGTTTCTTTAATGTGGCTGGCTTATGGCGTTAAGGCTTTTATTTGTCTTTTTTTGAGAAGAATGGCAGACTAGTATCCATATCTACTTCCACATATAATTCTAGGATTTGGTCTTCTTGTCTGGATGAGTCAATTGTATCCATAGACCTTTCTTGGATATTCTTTTTTAAATTTGAGCTTCGATTATTCGATGTAGAAGCAATCACTGGGGGAGGAGAAGGAGATGTAACTGGTACTGTTGGTGCAGTATTACTTGCCTGGTTCAACTGTTTCGGGACATTGGACTGTTCCTGAGAGAGAACAGTCTGAGCCCAGTCAGAGATTGAGGTGTTTGAAGGGACTGTAACATCAGTTTGCATGGCCACTTATTGATATTTTTGCGCAATATTAGCGTACGCACGTTTATTTATACTGAGGACAATTAATTTCCGTGCTTCTTGAAAGATTACTTTATTTTCGATGTTACATTTAACGATTTGCTTTTCAGTTTTCCGCCTATCACATGTGCTTAAGTAAGCAGGATAGTTTCCTTTATAGTTGAGGTAAGTCATTTCTTTTGCCAAGCAGTCACTTTGGGTGTGGTCGAGGACCCACAATTAGAACAAACTTTGTTTGCTCTGCACGCTGTTCAAGAGTGGCCATACTTCTGGCACTTAAAACATCTCAATGTGTGAGGAATGTATGGGCTAATGCGACAAAGCAGATAGCCTGCTTTTATACATGAACTTGTTCTTACTCTTATTTACCCTAACGCAGTCTACGTATTTACGTATTCCATGAAGACTCCGTGCAGTTCTTGAAATCCGCAGCACCTTCCTTTCAAGGCTGTTGCTCATTCCAATAGAAGCAGTGCAACAATCACTTTCACCTCTGCCTGCGGCTACTGTTAATCTTTTAGTCTGTCAGTAATTTAGTTTTCCGAATTATAAAGAAGGGTTATGCTTTCTGATGTTCTAAAACGAAAAGAAAGTTTTCAATTGATTCATAAGGGCATAATTTCGTTAGGTATTTTCAAATATGTACTATAAAGTGACAACTGACTGTTTATGTTTATGCAAGGAATCATAAATGTACTCGAGTATGTATACTTATTTGTTTCCTGGTGCACATCCTCTGCAAAACATAACCCTTTTTAACCCATGTATTATTATAAACAAGAACGACACTGTGCTGATGTTTTATTAGGTACACCCCTGCTGTGCACAAAAATGGTTTGTCCCACAACGTTGCAAGTCACATGACCACAGTTATGGATATAAATGCAGAAGAAACACCTTTCTAGTATAGGTTAAGCGTACAAACTGTATCAAGAATGGTGCAACGAACTGAAAACATCCTCTCAACGGCACTCCGGTGGAAGAAAATCTCGCTTGTTGATTTTTTTTTTTTTTTTTTTTTTGGTAGTTCTTGGCGCATCGGCTTCTGTGGCCATCATGCACCCCCCAAGGTTTTTGCAGTACTTTGATCCAAGCCCGAGGCGGGATTCGAACCAGCGACCTTTGGGTTGCCAGGCAGGCACTTTACCCACCCGGCTAGCCTGGTCGACTCGCTTGTTGATGAGAGAGGTCAAAGGAGGATGGCTAGAATTGTGCAAGCAAACAGACGGGCCACAATGTTGCACATCACATCAAAATACAACCTTGGTGGGCATAACAAAATATCGCAAAGGACCACTAGTCGCACTTTGTCGCGAATGGGCTACAACTGCCGCCGGCCACATCGCGTACCTTTGTTATCAATGAAGAACAAGAGAGTGCGCCTCCTGTGGGCACAGCAACACAAACACTGGACTATCGAGGATTGGAAAACAGTTGCTTGGTCTGACGAGTCGAAGTTCCTGGTGCATCGTGTTGATGGAAGGCTGAGAATTTAGCGAAAACAACATGATTCCATGGACCCGTCATGTCTGGCAACTACTATGCAAGGTGGGAGGCAGCGTTGTGGTGTGGGGAATGTTTTCTTGGCACACGTTGGGTCCACTGATACTCATAGATTCACGTCTGAATGCCACATCGTACCTAGACATCGTTGCACCAAGTGCATCCGTTCATATTAACAGTTTATCCTCACTCAGATTGTGCTGGTGCTCAAAGCTCGAATCACTATGGAATGGTTCCATGAACATGACAATGACTTTTATTTGCTTGCAGTGGCCCGCTCAGTCCACGGATCTCATTCCTATTGAACATCTTTGGAATGGGCTGGAAAGGGCTGTTCGCTGCAGGCCAACATCTCAGTCGAATCTCAAGGAACTGCGTAACACACTCTTGCCTGCATGGTACTATATTCATGAACAACATTTTCAGCATCTTGTTCACTCCATGCCTAGACGAATTCACGCTGTTTTGAAGGATAAAGGAGGCTAAACACGCTACTAGATATGTACCTAATAAAGTGGCAGCACTGTGTAAATACTTATACATTTTTGATGATAATCTAATGACACAATTGGTTACTTTAGGTTTTAAGCCAATGTTAAACCTAAAGGTTATTCCTTCTTTCAGTTCCTGTTCACTAAAGCCATAGTCAACTAAATTCTTGTAATACAGATCCTGGAGCATTTCCTCTTTACTGATTTCTTTGGGTATATCGAAAATTAATGTAGTTGGGTTTGTCAGCTTTACCTTTCCTGCTTTAATACCTTTATCGTGAAATTGCTCCAGACTGGCTATTCTGTTTAAATCCTCCAATTTCTCTGTCTCTATCGGAACCCCTTTATTTTTAACAGTACGTAGGTTCCTAACTTTAACTTCCTTAAAGTTCTGTCTCAGGGGCTCCGCCACAACTTCCGTAACTTCCTGACTAGTACCATATGATGAGCCTTCCTCAGCTCGCAATATCAAAGTATTATTAATTTTACACTTCACAACCTTTGGTTTCACATTGTCTGTTCTAACCTGTCCTCTATAGCAAAGATTTCCCATGCCATGTCATACATGTGAACATGTGTATATGTAAAGGACGGCTCCTAGAACGTTTGTTCAACTCCGCCTCGTATCTCTGTGAAGAACAGAATCACTATAAATGGGCCAGATATGTGTGTGACGTCAGTTTGTGTGTATTATGCATGTGTTCTGTTGTTCTGTTCTGACCGCTTGGCTACCCAGAAGCATCAGTCACCTGGACAGATGATTCTGGGTACTCGTCCACACCACGGGAAGGTGGGCCAGTCCATGTAAAGCACGTACTGTCTCAAGAGAGACTCTGATCCATCTAATGTTGTCAGAAGGTAGGCCAGGATCCTCTGGGGGCCCATTCCAGAGGGGGAAAAAAACGATCACCCATGGTGCTGGATTTGGAACCGAAATTATTAAAATAAAACATTTATAAAAATAAAAATAAAAATAAAAATAAATAAATTAATAAAATAAAATAAAAAAAATTAGTAAACAGAAAAAAAAAAAAAAAAATATATATATATATATATATATATATGATAATATATAAATGCATAAAAGAAAGAAAGCACTTAATTTTGTCTGCAGGCCAAGGAAAAATTTCACTTCTTGAGGATTTGAGTTTATATATTATTAAAGGAGATCTAACCAGCTATGCATCAACAGGACCGTTGTGTTGCATTCTGTTGAGATCTGTCGGCACTGAACGCCTTTGAAGAAATACGCCTTGAGCGAAAGCCTGAAGAATCTGATATGACTCCGAGCTTTGAAGCAGAGACGACTCCTGTCCTGGTTGAAAATTATTAAGTGCTTAAAGAGGAAGTCTGAGATCGTCATACAGGGAGCAGTGAAACAAGATGTGATCCCAATTCTCTGGTGATCCACACAAACGGAGGTCTGTTTGTGATAAATTGAACCTAAGAAGACTCTGGTTCATCGATCCATGTCCTGTCAACAGGTAGGACGTGAATATGTCCATGCAGAACCACAATCGAACACGCTTATCAAGGAGAAATGAAACTTGTGCTATAAATTTTCTCCTTGTTGCACCAACGGGAGCTGTATCCCATCGAGACTGCCAGATGTTAACTAACTCGTTCCACAGTCTCCTTCTTTCTCTTTTAGCCTCATCTTGAAGGTTGATGGTTATTCCAAGAAATTCGGTCTTAGTCTGATTTTTCAGTCTGTATAAAAATCCTCTATAAGTAACTTGCAAGTCTAAAGGTAATGTTCCGGCTAGTACTTGCAGAGCTTGCGTCGAGACTGTCCTGCATGCCTTAACTAAACACCGCAAAATGGTTCTCTGCAATGAGGCGAGTTTTGCTTTGAAGTGTTTGAGCCGTGCCCTGTGAAACCATGCACCGGCAGCATACGTGATTAGAGGGAGGAAAACTGCATTGTAATAGATCCTTAAAGTTTTTCTGGAGAGCCCCCATTCAACACGGGACACCCTAACAATTGCACCAGTAAATCTACGTATTTTGTAGATGATAAGTTTGTCAAGTGAGGAATAAAATTGAGACTGGAATCAATTACCACTCCTAGAACCTTGTACTCTTTAACTATGGGGAGACGAATGTTGTTGATCTTGACCAACGGAGGGCGGAGATGTCCAACTTTGATCAAAGAATCATCATCTTTGTTTTTGACAAGCTGATTTTAAGCTTATTGGCCACAGTCCAATCATAGAGATCCCGGAGAACAAAATTTGCGGTAGTTTCAAGATCGGCCCTAGAGTTACCATTTACCAAGATGGTGAGATCGCCTGCATACGCCATTATTTTGACGTTATCGAAAGATCGGGAGAGCCACTGCTGCAGCACCATGTTCCATGTAAAAGGACCCAATATAGAGCCCTGTGGGCACCCTCTAGATACTGATCTTGATACTTGGCTATGTTTAGCCTTGACTATTATGGTTCTATTGGCAAAGTAATTACGGATTAAAAGGTAAAGGTGGTTGGAGCACCTAGCCGATCGCAGACGCTCCAGGACGCTCTCCCACCAAAGGGAGTCGAAGGCGCCCTCAAAGTCGATGAAAACGGCCAGGGTATATTTATGTACCGAGTTTTGAACTGAAGAGACAAAGTTCACAAGAGCATCCTCGCAGGAACGTCCGGGACAGAACCCATATTGACTCCTTGAAAGCAGATCCTGTTCTACCAGTAGGGTATTCAATCTAATGGCCATTAGTCGCTCTAGCAATTTACCCAAATTAGCCAGCAGAGCGATCGGCCTGTACGATCTAGCCGCTCCAGAAGGCTTATCCGGCTTTCTGATCAACTTAACTAGAGCGACTTTCCAAATTTCCGGAAAAGTTTCCTCCTGAAGGCATCTGTTGAATAAGTTTAGAAGAACAGAAGGTTTTAATTTCAAGACTCTGATAATAAAAATGTTTTCTACAAGATCTAGTCCTGGGCACTTCTGAACATTAACTTTATGTGAGACAGCCTGCAGTTCATCCAACGTAAAAGGTTCGGTGGTTGTTGAGGATACATAAAATTCATTGTCTGATCGGATTTTAGAATGAACAGCTAAGTCTGAAGTAGGATCATCCAAGGAGAAAAAGAGCATCTAAGATTGCATTTTCAGAATCATGCCAGTTCAGTGTTTCCACGGAGTCCGCCACAATTGAGCCAAATATGTTAGAACCAGAGGTTTTTCCTCTTACAATCTTGTATAGAAGACCCCAAGGGTTAACATTTCCAGAGGTGTGAACGAAATTCATCCACGTTTCCCGCTTTCGAGAGGCAATGGCCTTCACGCAGCTTTTCCTCAATGAAGAATACTGCTGGTAAAAACGATTAACGTCGGCTTGGGGCCAGTCTCTATGCCTTTGGTAGTACCTACGGGCTCGATGAACTTCCCTTCTTAACTGGGATAACTCCTGCGTCCACCATGAACACGTCTTCTGATTAACCCTCTTTTTCCTAGAAGACTTATATGACGCTTTTATTATAGCATTTTGAATATAGTTCACTTGATGAGAAATAGGTGAGGTTTCAAAAGAAGCAAGTTTCTGTTCGTCAAGGTCCAGAAGAATGGAAGAGTCAAAAGCATTCCAGTCAATATTTTTGATGGAAAATCTTATTAATTCTGGCTGTGAGAAAGTGTGTGAAGATGGAACGGCAGAATCAGGGGAAAGCATATAAAAGATGACTCTGTGGTCACTGGTGCACCAGTCCGTATACACAGTCCAGTCAGTAAGCCGCAAATCGAAGTGAGAGTTTGTCATCGTTATATCTATATCAGATTCTCCTGCATAACTTGAGAAAGTATGAGGGTGATTAGGCTTGTTGTGAATTAAAACACAATGATTAATTATGAACTCCTCCAAGAGAAGGCCACGTGCATCTGTAGAAGAGCTGTGCCAAAAGTTTGATTTTGCGTTGACGTCCGATGAGATCAATATATTGCTATTCGGTCCCAAAGTATTTATCACAGTCTCGAGGTAAGCAAGAGAGTGATTAAAGTCCTCCGATGGAGGGCAGTAGAGAGAAATTAAGTAAAAATTCATTACTGGGTGTGTGACAAGAACGCAGGCAATGTCAATACAATTTGTCTCGGCAGAAAGCCTAATCTCGTCAGCTACTGGCCGAGATCGCTGCCCGTTTATCTGCAAAATCCTCAGACGGCCTTTCTCCATCACAGACGAAACTGGCGTAGAACCGTTTAGAGAGGTAGTGTTGTTTACATTATGTAGAGAGTGAAGAGTCAAATTACTCATAAGCGGTCCTTATTCTAGCGGTTTCTAATGCTCTTTTATATTCAGGACATTCACTGTCCTTTACAGAATGGCTGTACTCCCGTTTACGTCGCTTGCAGTTTGCGCAGCAGACCGCTTTTTCCTTATGAGGGCACTCAGAGAAAACATGACCACTGCGGGCACAGTGACCGCACGATGGGGATTCGTGGGAACAAAACTGTGTAGTGTGCCCATATCCTAAGCAGAGGTAACACTTGGTTACAATTGTAAACCGACGGAATTTGTGAGAACTCCAAGATAAGAAAATCCTTTCTTGTGACAGAAGGCGTTTGTACATTCTTGGCGGGAAGCTTATTACCCAATTCAGAAAGTGACGACGATCTTGCACGAGTAGTAAATCTGAGAGCAATTTCCTGTTTACATTCCTCTAAGGAAAATCCATTGTCAGCCAAGTTTTTCACATGAAGATTTTCGATTATTTCTTCTTTAGTTAAATCTTTTGGAATGTCATAAAGAAGCAAAGATGGGTTTCCATTGCAAGGGCGACCGAGAGAGACGCCAGCCGAAGTAAGTGACTCAGAAGCAGATAAATTTTATAAGTCTGTCTGTCTTGGTAGCAGTTTCTGTAATAACTCCTTTATTTCGTATCATGCGTAGGGACTTAATTTTAACAGTCTTAAGATCAGACTTGAGGGTCTTAGTAACGAGATTTTTAACATCGCCACTTGTTTTGCACCCACTGGTGTCTGAAGCTCGAAGAATAATCACATTATCAGTTTTAACTTTCGGTTGTCCAGTCTTTTGTACCGAAATTCGAACAGTGTCTGCATATGATCTAGGAACAGGAGAAGCAGGTAGTAACCCAGAATGATTAGGTTCTGAACATGACAGGTCTGGCTCCGATAACCTCGGATCCCATCAGATCCTTTGATTTCTCTCGTCTGGTCGCATCTGAGTTCATCACAAAGGCCAGGCAGGTATTTATAATCCTATCAAGGAGATCTGTTCTGTTTTGTACCTCCTGATTAAGTGCCTTTAGTTTTTCGTTTTCAATGAGAAGTGACATTGTCACGGTTTCCAAATTATGCCACTTTTCTCTTAGGATGTTACCAGCTGTTTTAGTAATCTTGTTTCCCTCTTGGGAGAGAAACCCAGAAAAATCATTATGCAGTTTCGATGTGGTTCCCAGAATGACAGGTGCGTCCATTTTATTTGGCTTTGTTTGTAAGTTCAATTCACCTTCTTCCTGTATCCAACTTGTCATTCGTTGGCTCCCCCTTTGCGATATCACTATCCAACTCTGACTGTATATTTTTAGCCAGTGTTTTTTGCGTTGCCAGGTCCTGCAATGAGCCATCCAATTCAATCTGCTCAGAGGAAAGAGATTTCTGACGAAAAGTTTCATCTTGCGAAGACTCAGAATCATCCGATCCCTCGAGGGCAACATGTGGATTTAATAACCCAGAACTTTCAGCCGTAGATACTGACGAAAGAAACTCCTCAGTATTAGGAAGTTGTTTGTCATCCATGTGTTGGTTTAAGCGAGTTAAATAAAATACACGAACTAAATGCAGTTTAGTTATATCCGCTTCAGATGTCTTCCAGCTAAAGTTTGTCCCTTAAGGCACCCAAAAGGCCACAGATTCCTAAAATATCTCACAGCAAAGCAACTTATTGCCTGTGAGAATAATATAAGAAAAGTACAGTTGGGGTGGGGAGGGTTTAATCTCTAACTTTGTCGCCACGTAACGTTGTCCTTGACCTTGAAAGCACCGTATTGTCTTAAGCGACTATTGCTGCATTCCGCTGCTGAGTCAACTATAGAATGACTGTGTGGAGGTGGCGTTTTATATATATTTATTATATTTTTTGTTGTTTATATTATTACTATAGTATTTATTATTATTTATATTCTTAAAAATCCCCACTTTGCATCTGACTAGTTATCTCACAGAAGAATTCCGGTCCTGTGGGAGTTCCTATATTAGTGCACTCCTCCTTTGGAATTTTTTTCTTTGCTGTGTGTTCAGAAATGACCAAACACTATTTGCATTAAGTTAGATACACTTAGTTTATTATAATTACAAATAAAAGATCAAGCAATTCATTACACATTATTCTCTTCAAATATAGGTACATGGCATGGATGACGTTCCTGGTCATTAGGCTCTCCTATCATCATCTTCTTAATATTCGGCGACTAACACATTCCTACGATCAGTTTCACCTAACTCTTTCTTAAATACAATTGACATTTTTTTATTTATTAATCATACTTATCTAGCACAATCCTACGTTCTTCTTCATGGTTAACACAATTCTTCTTCTGGAATTTAATGTTCACTTTACACATTATTCTGTTCTATTCTCACCCTAACACATTAAAATTACATGTTAATGAAATATACATTGGTTTATTTATTTCTTCATCCTCTCAGGTAAACTTCAGCATTTAGCGACTAATTTCTCTACTTCACTAATATTATATAAGTAACATACCACTGTACCCGCTTTATAGGTTAACCCGTCCAACATTATTAACTTCCTTCCATTAATTAATTAGCAAATAAACCATAACTATAATCAATCCTTCGTTAAACTAATTCTACAATATTTCTTTGCTTATCTATACAACATGCACTGAGTTAACTGTATGTTTCCCTAAATCTCACTTAATATTTATCTAATCTTCCCTGCAGTCCTTTGCAATTACGTAGGGGTATATACGTTGTTTAATCACTTACTTCTGGGGATTTGAATCCTACCGCTAATACAATGTTTGGCCTGTGACTTTCCGCTCTGCATTGGGGTCCACCATTGGTTTGGAAACGCTCTTCTCCGATTCCGGACTGCTTACTTCTGCCAGGAACACTATTCGCTTTGCCGATCATATCCTTCTTTGCTGTGCCGGGTCATTCAATAGGAGTCGCTTCCCATTACTTTATTACTTTCTGTAGGCTACAAGACGGTCCGGTGTTCTTCCATAAGCATTGTCTCGCTGTCCTCCTTCTAAAAATATCTCTCGGTGGACGCTTTCGGACTTCTAATTTCCATCTCGAGAAAGTTCCCTTTACAGTAACTTAGCTATACTTTACTAACACTATCCGAACTTAGTCATCATCATCATCATCATCATCAGCCATTTTCAATCCACTGCAGGATGAAGGCCTCTCCAGCAACTTTCCAGTTCCTTCTGTTTTGAGCACTGGCCATCCATTTACTACTCAAAAACTCATGAATTTCATCTATCCATCTCCGCCTATGTCTTCCAGGTTTTCTTCTAGCTCCTCTTGGGTACCATTCTGTTATTTTCTTAGTCCATCTGTCATCATGTCTTCTAGCTATGTGTCCTGCCCAAGACCATTTTAGTTCTTTAGTTTTGATAAGAATGTCCTTTACTTGAGTTTGCTGCCTAATCCATGTGTTTCTCTTCTTATCTAACAGTCTAATTCCCAATATAATTCGTTCCATTCTTCGCTGTGTAGTTCTTAGCTTCTCTTCCATTCTTTTGGTGAGTGCCCAAGTTTCACTTCCATAAGTCATGGTGGGGAGTATACATTGATTCATTATTTTACGTTTCAGACAAACTGGGATATTGCTCTTCAGTATGTGACTATATTTCCTGAATGCTATCCATCCAAAATTTATTCTTCTCTTGACTTCCAGCCATTTATCATTATTACAGCTAATAACTTGTCCCAGATAAGTATATGACTCCACCTTTTCAATTACTGCTCCTTCAATCATTATTTCCCTTTCCGTGGCATACCTGTTCATCATTACTTTTGTTTTAGCCATATTCATCTTTAGTCCAAAATCCTTACTAACTGTACATAACTGATTAAGATTTTCCTCTAATTCTTTGGGATCGTGGCTTATGACTACAATGTCATCTGCAAATCGTAATTGGTTTAGGTACTCTCCGTTCACATTGACTCCTTTCTGCGACCAGTCTAATCTTCTGAAAGCTTCCTCAAGGGCAGCAGTAAACAGCTCCGGAGATATTGTGTCTCCTTGTCGAACTCCTTTCTCGATTTTAAATTTCCTACTGTCTTTGTCTAGTCTAATAAAGGATGTAGCACTCTCATATATTTTCTTCAAAATCATAATATATGGAGTATCTATGCCTTGTCTTTCCAGTGTCCAAAACATTGCCTTATGCTGTATGGAGTCAAATGCCTTTTCATAATCCACAAATGCCAGGCATAATGGTGTTTTATATTCATTTGCTTTCTCCATTAGCTGTGATATTACGTGAAGGTGATCCATAGTTGAGAATCCTGTCCTAAAGCCAGCTTGCTCTTTCGGTTGATTCTCATCAAGTATTCTTTCTAATCTGTTAGTAATGACCCTTGTGAACAACTTGTAGATATGGGATAACAAGCTAATTGGTCTATAATTTCCAATTTCTGATTTATCTCCTTTCTTATGCAGCAAAACTATGATTGCATTATTCCACTGCTTAGGCATCACACCTTTTCTAATGCACTTTGTGAAGAGCCTTGCCAGTTTTTGTGTTATGTCTCTTCCTCCCAATTTTAACAACTCTACAGTAACTTCATCTTCCCCCGGGGCTTTCTGATTCTTCATTTTCTTCAATGCATGTTCTACCTCATCAGGAAGAATATCGGGTATGTCGTATGTGTTGCTACTTTGCAATCCATCTTCCCCACTGCTGGTATCATTCCCTCGCTGCTTGTATAATTCTCTATAGTAGTCTTCTACTATTTGAATTATGCCTTCTCTGCTGTTTATAAGTACACCATCGCTATTCTTCAGTTTCAGTATCATTTGTCTTTCTGTATTACTGCTCATAGCTGCTGATTTCAATCCTTTGTTTTCCCTTAATGCTGGTTCTACTTTTCTTGTGTTAAATCTTCTTATGTCCTCTCTGAGTCTCTTTCTAATGGCTTTGCATAACTCAGTATACTCAATTTTCTCCCTGTCAGTGTTTTTCTTGCTCTTCATTTGTCGTCTTTGGTTCATCATGACAAGTGTTTCTTGACTAATTTTTTCTTCTTTGGATTTCTGTTTCCCTATAGGTTTCTTGGGCTTTATCACTTTATTTCCCAAAATTTCGTAACACCCCTCCCTTTCTCAACCAATCATTTCTATCTGACCATCATCATCTCCATTCTCATTAGCCTATTCCACATGACAGGACGGTCGAGCTCCTTCCGGTGTGCAAAGAACTTCCGTTTCCAGAGAAGTTAGTCAACTCACCATAACTGGTTCTACTGGTGGATTACTTCCGGGGACTGTTTCCCGAGCCTACCTCCGAAAAAAACTTTAATCACACGTCCGAAAAAAACTTTCATCACTCCTTCTAAAACATACCTCTCGGAAAAAACTTCATAACACCTTTACCTCGCGCGCTCTTGCCTTTTTATTTCCCAAAATTTCGTAACACCCCTCCCTTTCTCAACCAATCATTTCTATCTGACCATCATCATCTCCATTCTCATTAGCCTATTCCACATGACAGGACGGTCGAGCTCCTTCTGGTGTACAAAGAACTTCCGTTTCCAGAGAATTCTCGATCCTTCTACAAATGACCAGAAATTTCTGGAGCTCGGAACCCATCCGGAAAACATCTGCGTCCATTTACTTGATTCGTCTCGCCTTATTTTAAAATGACCACACCCGCTCTGTTTGGAGTAAACAAAAACGCTTACACCTGGTACCCCTATTGTAATCTCTGGAACAGTCCGTCCCTTTTTCCATGCCATCAATTAACCCCCCACTGTTCCGTCTTGTTATCTACACTTGCTGCTTCAGGTAGTGGGCGCTGATCGTATATTTCTTTCTAATGTTTATTTTCACGGTATATTTGCTTGTACATTAAATTTAACCTTCTCTTAAATTAATTCCATTAGCGTGAGACCCATTATCTTAGACAATATTTGTGATTTTAAGTGTTTTCTTGTAAGGTCTATAATATCACTCTATCTAGCATTCTTTCTTTAATTATATCGATATTTAATTTTACTTGAAGACTGTGTCTTACAACTGTTCATTACAACAAAACATCGAAGCATACATGCCTAAAAATTAAATATTAACATATTACCTCTCCAGGATTCCTTTAGCGGACTCTATATCCAGATTCCGGTCATCATAAGCTCTCTGTCAATATGTAATTCGTGTATAATCCTTTTAGGTTTACTTTGATATTTGAATATTTTAGCGGAGCACTGAATTCAATAACTGCACGCCACCTAGCTACTTCCCTGCCATGTCATACAGATAGATATTCGATCACTTAATTATATTTACTTTACTTCCTCGGTTGCTGTTCCTTTTACCCTTGTTGAATTATCTTCTGTCATCGCCAGGATTAAACCTAATTGGTGTCGTGGCTAAGATCTTATCCAAAGGGAGTTCTTGATAAAACTTCATTCCTGATGTACAAATGTTCTTCTACGTTTATATAATAAATGGCCACAAGGGTTTGTTTTCCCAAATTCCTGGAAATCTGCCATGTTAAGAATTATCTTGAAACATGGCAAGTCTTCTAATCTTCCTCGGTCTTACAGACCTATTGCTTTGTTATATAATTTTGGTAAGATCCTAGAACATTTGATCTCAAATAGAATTCTGGCTTTGCTTCAGGACAGTCAGCTATTCTAGTAATCAAAATGATTTTCTTTCTGGATTTGGTGTTGAAGATGCCCTTGGTACTTCTGAATTTCATTAATGAATCGTCTTCTAAATATGTCCTCGCAATTTTTATCGACTTCGAGGGTGCCTTTGACTCTCTTTGGTGGGAAAGTGCCCTCGAAAGTCTTGGAACTCTGAACTGACCTGCTAAACTTTTACAGTCTTATTAGGAATTATTTTAAAAATAGATCTGTTAAGGTTACATCAAATTTCCACACAGTTTTTCGGAAAGTCTTTCGTGGATGTCCGCAAGGGTCTATTCTTGGAACCTTCTTTTGGAAGCTTCCTCTCAACCAATGGTTGCTAAAGGTTTCTAAATTTATTCATCACTTGCATACGCTGATGATTTAGTCCTTTCTATGGAAATTCTAGCCATTCATAAGAAGAAAACTACAACAACTTTCTGATTGGTCAAGGCTTAGCATTTGTCACAGTAAAACTTGTATGGTTGTCTTCAAAGGCACTCTTTTTCCAACTCGTTCTCCTCTCATAAAAATTAATGGCAAATCTCTCCCTTTTGTAACTGCCACAAAATTCCTTGGATTACTGATTGATTGAATGACCTTACTTTTCTCCCCATCAATCATCTGTCTGACAAAGTGAGAAAATTTGTCTTTCAAATTCGCATCTGAACCATAAGATTCTGCATACACTATACGAAGCTCTTATTTTACCAGTTACCACTTATGCTGCTGCGGCCTACTTTAGAATCACTAAATTTCTTACAGTTCAGTCCAAGCTTGGTTCCATCCAGCGCAATTTCCTCCTAGTACGAGTTAGGACATGTGCAGCTGTCTATCCACCTATGTCCTACAAGTTCTCTCTAGTTCACTACCTTTAGACTTGTATTTAACTGGGCTTTCTTACTTCAATCGTAAGGGCCCCCTGCAGAATTCAATGGAATTCAAATTGACGTGTCGTAAACAAGAAAAGCAACGAATATTAAAAATTCTTCATGACCGTTGGCAACTTCTCTGGTCTGATTCCCAAAAAGGTTTAATTACAAAATTATTTAGTACAGAAGTTACATTTGTTAATAAAAACACTTGTAAATGTTTTTCTCCTAAAATGTTTTTCAGCTTTCTTTTAACAGGACATGGTTCCTTCAATTTTAAACTTGCCTATTTTCTCCTTTCCAACTCAAAACTTTGTCTTTGCTGTTTTCATTGTCTTCATTCGGAATCTGTCTTCATTTCCTCTTCTACTTTCTTTCAGTCCTTTCAGAATTTCTCACGCTCTGTCTTTCTTAGTTCATCAGCAAATATACTTATATAGTCGTTAAAGAATTAGAAAATAACTTACTTTAGGATTAAGAACATGCAAGAAAGTTGCCAGACATCAGATGCAGTATTCCAGCATATTTCGGGGCCATGCAAAAAATTCGAGTTAAAAGAAAAACACTCAATATCACTAATAAACCAGAAGCCCAGGTTTTGGACAACCACTCTTCAGCCCCTCACACCAAATGTTCTTAGCAACAGCTTTGATGAGTCCTCTACCTTTGTTATATAATTAATTAATCAAATTCGCCCCATAAATTGTGCACTTTTATGGAGCATTGTGTCGTGTAATGTTCCCCCTCCTTCGCCAGCTGCATAACTTAATTTGTTAGGGGTCATAACTCTTCCCTAGGAAGGTCCAAACATGCAGTCTAAAGTTCAATATTATTAAATCAGTAATTCCATCTCCAAAGAATTTTTTTTCCTCAGCAAGTCATAAATTCTTACCAACGTGTGACGACACAAAATGATAGCTGCAGGTCAGTATTTATAGTTTTAAACAACTGTAGTATCACTTCCCCTTTTCGCTAGAGTTAAAGTGTTACCGTTTTCGCATGAATGAGTTCTAACATGGGACTTCCTAACATTTCTAAATGCCTGATAGTATTTGGGTGCTTTCTTATCATGTTTTTTATTTTTGGACTAATGAAATCGATCGGAATTCTGTTTGTGTCCGTCATGAGTGCTTTCGGTGAATCTAGAGAAAATTCCATCTGGCCATTCACCCTTTCGGCAGTGATGTTCCAGTTTACATGTAAGTGTTTCTTTTCTAAACGAATACTCTTTCGATGTTATAATCCACATTATTTATGGGCATAATATTGCACCGAAATCATAGAAGTATATTAGAAGCATAATTGTTTTAAATATTTTTCATTACATTGCTCTTTACCCTGACTGATTATATTGCCCTTCCTTCTATATTTAATTATAAAACCGTATAAAGCAGATGTGTAAAATTCCAAAATATTCATGTGTATAACAAATTTCTTTTCCTCATATGAAATGTCTTGTAGAAAAAGCTTTACTGAATCTGTAATTTTAAAGATAAGAAACAAAAACCACTTCTTCCTGCCTCGGAATAAACTTGCATTTTATTTCTCTACGATTATTATTCAATTATTTGTATTCATTTAGATTAAAACGAACATAAAACGAACAGTTATCGAAATTCAAGGTTAACAAATGCCTTCAGTCTCTTCAACTCGCACATAGTTCCAGGGTATTATAGTCTCTAATAATTTTCCATTCTTGGATTACGCTGGAGATAATCATTAAATTTCCAGTTCTGTCTTTATGAATCAACGTAAAGCACACTTACATTCGCTATAACAAATAACTATTTCGAGGTGTATAAGCTAATTAGAATTACGTTTTTAAAATGCTATGAATGCAGTGAAATTTCTTTATTCTTACAGCGTTGCTTGGAGGGATGTTGACACATAACTTTGGTACTCGTAAAGTAGCATTGGCTGGCAGTTTTACTTCGGTGGTTGGAGTAACAGCGTCTGCATTTGCTAAAAGCGTACAGTGGCTGGTGATCTCCTATGGATTTGCCGTCGGTAAGTATGGCGATAATAGAGGTGAATGCCTTGTGAACATGCTAGTGAACTAGGAAGTATGGCGATAACAGAGGTGAATGCCTTGTAAATACAGTGCTAGTGAACTATCCAAGCGCCTCCCCTCTTTTCAAGTTCTGAATTTATAATTTTTGGTTAGTCAACATCTTAACTAAAATTGCTTTTTTTAGTGACGAAAAATTGAATTAGAGGAGTTATTTCGCGCTCTTTATATCCGTAGAATTGTTTTGAAAAGTTGCACATCGAATTTGAAGTACGCAGTATACCTGTGGTGACAAAAAAGTGGGTGTTAGGAGGTCAGAGAAGGATTGGAAGTGCCGTTATCTGAACACACAAAAAAAAAACAGTTTTTGGAGATTCCGTCCCAAGTTTTTATCTCTAGAAACTACTAATAATATTTGGGGGCAGAAAGCTTGAAACTAGGTAAAATTCTACCTGTGACATTGGTTAGTGCATTTGCATTATTACTACACAGTCGAATTTCTTAGACAAACTGAAGTTTGTACACCGGCATAATTATTGAAATACCTCATATTATGAAATCCCTCACGACGAGTTGCCCTCCTACATGAAATAAATATCGTTTCCCCTTTAGAGAATACTCAGAAATAAGTAACAGGAGTCATCTCTCGGATGAGGAAGCGTTCCTTATAAACATCGATTTATCTACAGTGATGGACAAAAAAACTGAATCACCTTAAAAAAGTAACATTTGTAGTGGAACGTATAAGATATTGTTTGGTTACAGTCATTTCTTTTGTTGCAAAGCAAAGGTTTTCCGTCAGCTGAAGCTTCTATTGCATTAAACAGTAAGTGCAAGGCAGTATTTGCATCAGCCGTTTCTATAAATAGGGCGTTGGTAGGGTATACACGCTCATTAGTACCCTGTTTTGTGGAGGTGTAAGCATGGCTCAATATGTTACAGTTGACACCAAGAAAAAAACATGTAGCTGTTGCTCTGTCCCAGGAAGGGCTTTCGCGGATAAAATAAGCTGCTACCAGTCAACAGTATCCCGGGTTTTTTGTTTTGGTTTTTTTTATAGTTGTTGGCGCATCGGCTTCTTGGCCATAGTGCACTTCCCAAGGTTTTTGCAGTACTTTGATAGAATCCCGAGGCGGGATTCGAACCCGCGACCTTTAGGTTGCCAGGCAGGCACTTTACCCACCTGGCTAGCCCTGTCGGCAGTATCCCTGGTGCTGAAATTAAAGAGTGAAACCGCTGATGTGAACAGAGGACCTCGATCAGGGCTTAAGAGAGTGACTGCGTCTTCCCAAGATCGATATTTGAAACTTCTTAATCGCCATGCTAGTGCATCTGATGTAAAACTGGACTTTGAGATGGCCTCTGGGGTTGAAACAAGTGCACGAGCTATCCAAAGACGGCTTTCAGAATGCCTGTCGGCCCAAGAAGAAGCCTTTATGGAACCCATAAATGAGGAAGAAGCGACTTTCTTGGGCTAAAATGCATGTTTCGTGGACAAAAGAGCAAAGGGACACCGTCATCTTTTCTGACGAATTGAAATTGAATCTGCATGGCTCGGATGGGAAGCGATATGTCAGAAGACGAAAATCGGATGCATACCATCCTGACGGCATTACACCGACTGTAAAGTTCACCGCCGCTCAGATGGTCTAGGGATGCATAACAAGCAAAAGGGTGGGGCGAATTAAGTTTATAACGGAACGGTGAATGCAGAAACCTACGCTGCTATCTTGGAGGAGTGCCTGAAACCCTTTATTAGGGATACCACACAGATGTCCACAACCGCATTTTGAACAGGATTCAGCACCGTGCCACAGAGCAAAATTGGTCCGTTTTATGCTATACTGATTTAATGATGAGTCTGTCTTCTTATCTCACAAGCCTTAAAACATACTTACACCAAAGTTTTCTCTCGTTTTTCTCGCTTAAGGTGCAGTCATCCCTCCGAAATGCTGGCATTACAGTGTTGGACTGGCCCGGCAACAGTCGAGATTTGAACCCTATTGAACATTTCTGGTACATAATGTCGTCTAAAATTCCTCAGAAGAAGCGAACAAGTACGATTCAGCTGCAGGAGAGCATTGTAAGGGTGTGGTACCACAATATTGGGCAACTGAATATCCAGAAGTTGATAACTCAATGCCAGATCGTTACAAAGCTGTAATTGCAGCTCGAGGAGGAACAACAAAATATTGAGGACTTATTTTGCTGATTTACAGGACATAATACAATTATGTTAACTTGTCATTTCAGTCTGTACAAGTAAATGCAATAAAATGAGTTCGGTTGTCATGATTGCCATTTGCATGATTTCTCATGTTTCCATTAATTATGCATTTTACCCTTTGGGAAGATATTTATGGCAATTAAGTATCGTGTGGAGTCATTTTATTGGATTTCATTCAGAGAGGTATATATCCCATCTAAGAAATGAATTTCGAACATTTCTGCAACCTACAATGCAGCGCAAAACACATTATTTGCAAAATTCACAATTGTATATAATCGATATATTTGTAGTAATGAGTTTGGTTCTTAGATTGAGTTATTATATAATGCATTCATGCACAATATGGTTTCAATTTTTCAGAAGACTGGAACCATAGTCATTTGCAGAATTTATAACCGAAGTATTTTATTAAGTTGCCTCTGCAAAGTTGAAATCACACTGCAGCACCTACAGCACCGTAAGTTTCAATGGGAATAAAAACTAACTTGTATAGCAGACGCAGGGTTCCTGCCTGCGCCTCTAAGGACTTGAACTGAAATCTTTTCCACACAGTGTGAGGAGGATGACGACCCTACAAACTGTGCTACACAGGAGGGAAAGGGTGAAAGCAGAATCATTCGAAGAATCATTAAGCTTTAATCATCATGTAGCAGTAAAACATTAATTTGATCATATGGGAGTCTAGGTTCTCTTTACCCCTTCCTGGCACCACAATATATTGCTTGATCTTGTCCACAATATGGTTGCGGTGTGGAAGAAATGATTTACTGTCATCAAGATTTATCCCCACTTACTTGACTGATCGGTGATTAACAGGTGAATAGTCTTTATAGTGTATGGTGGGTGGGCCGTTCACCTTGTGCTTATCCTTGAACGTAAGAATCCTAAATTTTCAGTGGAAACAGTAACCTTGTAAGTGCTGGACTATTCCGCCAAGGCAGAGAGATCGGATCTGGCTTACCGTACCAGCGAAATCGATGGAATTTCTAGAAATATTACAAGTTGGTCTGGGTACAATATTAAGATTGTGTTCTGACTAGTCATTGAAAGCCCGTCACCCAGCACCCTACTACAGACCTGTGGATTCAGGTTAGAACCCCAAGGGCAGTGTCTGGTAACAGAAGAAGCGATACTGTGCAATTTAGTCTTTATGATGGTTTTTCGCTTGAGACAAATAGCTGTTCAGACAATGATGGAGTTCTGAGAGTGTTCAGCAGGTCTAATGCAACGTAGTACGCTCGCGCCCAGTATCGAATGCCCGTTTGAAAATAAAAAATGGCAACAGTATATGCGGCCGCTAAACTGTCCATCACCTGGGACATCTTGGATAAGGCATTTTTAACTTGCCCAAAGAACAAGCTGAACTGTTATGTTCTAAGTTACAGCAGTGGAATTTACTCGCAGCAGTAAGAAAGATTTCAGTTTACGAAAAAGACATGAAAACGTTTTGAAATATTTTGCTACGGAGGACAGCGTGTGTTTTTGAAAAGACATTATTGGACTTCTGAAAGAACAACTAGGTGTCGTGCATAACTCAGATGAATGGCGTTTATTCTCAGATGCCTCAAAATTAAGTTTAAAAGCAGTTTTGCTTCATAATGGCAACGAATTTCCACCATCAGTTCCTGCGTTTTATTCAGCTGGACTTGAAGAAAGTTATGAAAGCATGTCTAAGGTTCTACATGCTCTAAAATACCAGGATTATGGTTGGAACATATGCAGCGATCTTAACATCATTGGCCTGTTCGTTGGTTTTCAGGGGGGGGGTCACAAAATGTTTGCTTTTTGTATTGAGGGGACAGCTAGGCGACATAAGGACATTATGTTGTGCAACATTAGGACAAGCGGGACGAGTTCATACCAGGGCAATGTAAGGTAAAATATTCCTTTATTGCAATCAAAGTTCTTCTTCCAATCCCGGACATCAAGACTGGATTGATGAGAAATTTCGTGAAGGGACTAGATAAAGAAGGTAATGGATTTAGAAATGTGTTTCGTAATTTAATATATGCCAAACTTAAGCAAGGAATTTCCGTAGGACCCCAAATTAAGAAACTCCTGAAAGACGATGTATTGGAAAGCCAGTTAAAGGTTTTGTTTGGGTTATGTGGTTATGCACATGGTTTTGTTTGGGTTATACGAAAGAAGAAAACTCTATGAAATGTTGGTGTCTAATTTACTCGAGTGCTGCAAAAACGCGGGCTGTCGAATGTCGTTGAAAATTCATTTTCACCATTCCCATCTCCAATTTTCTTCCGAAACCTTACCTGGGAGACGTGAGTGATGAACAAGGGGAGTGGTTTCATCAAGATATGTTCACGAGGTCTAACAAGGTCTCTGGGATCATGTAATGATGGGGAATTACTGCTGGTTCCTTGTGAGGGAGAGTAAGCAGAAATACAAGAGAAAATCCCTTAGTAGCAAACATTTTTAAGGACAATTACAGGTATGCTGACTATATATCATTTAAATATAACTATTTCGCTATGATTTACTTTAATCGTTTCGGAATTAAATCAGATAATTATAGAGAATGTATAATATTTTTTTACGCATGTATTACAAACTTGGATTATACGTATATACAGTATATCATATGGAACAAATTGGTGTGATTATTGTTTACATCGGAGACTGACACTTACCAGAGGTATTATATGCTAAAAGCCTAGTGTATTACTGAAGACGTGAGGGAATCTGTAAGATTCTACGGTGGAAATTTATATCAGCGTGACCAGCACTTGTAGGCAGAAAGAATCTTTGTAAAGATGGTATTCATTTGAACAAAGGTGAAGCAAGAACTTTTGCCAGTATCACCGAGGATACCTCAAGGGTCCAGGGAAATTGCAATGAACGCATACATACTAACTAGAAAATATTGCAGCAGGCGGATCCCAAAATGGATGAATGCAGAGCTGGCCACTCATATAGAGCAGAAAGAGATAGGATAGCATGGGACAGTTACATAGCGCTGGAGCCTACTACAAGTTGATTTGGAACAGTATAAGAGCACAGATAAAGTTAGAAAGGACAAGGCTGCGTATGAGAAAGAACTGACCAAAAAGAGCAAAGAATGGGAAGAAGGAATTTATGTAAATACTGAGAAATATCGAATCAAATTGATCCCTTATGCACTGGGTGTAGGAAAGTCTTAGACAGCCCAGCTGATGTTGCACATGAATTGAACGGGTAACTTGCATCTGTTTTTACTGAAGAAAGACCCTTCATAGTGAGAAGAGGCTCTGCAAGTGAGCCTGAGTCATATTAAATTAGTGATTTCGAAATTACAGATGACTGTGTATTAGAAAGCCTTTCGAATTTCGAACATAAAGCCAATTAAAGTTGCTGGAATTGATGGCATATGCCCAGTAATTTTGAGGGAGGTCGTCAAAGAGTATATTGAAACAAGGTGTTAATTATGAGGGCATCTTTGGATTATGGAGAGAATCCTTTGGACTGGAGACGTCTCAACGTATCACCAATAGACAAAGGCGGCTTTACGAGCAAAATAAGCGACTACAGACCGGTTAGTTTGAAATAGGAAAAAATATTCTTCAGAGTGGTGTTAAGTCAGTGGTGTTAATAGGATCTCCCAGGAATCGGTTCTTGGATCACTCTTTCAGATTTTCATAAACGACATCAACGATGGGATAGAAGGTTTCATGTCAAACCTTCAATCCCATCGTCGATGACTTAAAAATTGGTAGAGTAGTTAATGATTAGTCCAGCTTCTTCAGGATGATTTGAACAGGCTTCAAGAATATTCAGAAATGTAGCAGCTAAATGCAACAAATTAAAGGTCTTACACTCGTTGAAACAGAAACCCAAAATAAATTTTACACTTGGCGGGGTTGAATTAAAAACTGTCGAGAAAAAAGGAATCTGGGAGCTACAATACGGCCAGATATCAACTTTTCTGAGCAGTCTAAACTGGCAACCAGGAAGTTCATGGTTTTCTATTGATGATTTATCAAACTTTACTTGTAGAGATATGGAGGTTATAGTCGCACCGTATAAGGCAATTGTAAGACCACATTTGGAATGCTGAGTTCAAGTATAGAGACCTCAAAGAAGACACTGCGCTTCTTGAAATTGACAAACATACGAGGAAAGTCTCCGAATATGTGGCTACACATCTTGTAATCAGCCATTTCAAAAGTGACTGAGGTTTACAAGACTCTCAGATGGGGTTGGTAAAATGAAGCAAGGCGGAATTTTCGCTGCTATAGAGAATTCCATATCTCTTCAGCATAAATTGAAATTACATAGGAAGATGTTATACTACATTGGTGGAAGTCTTTGATTGCTGGAAATTGTTGTGTTCAGGGGTAGTTGCCGCTGATAGTTCCAACAAATTCACAGCTGAACTGGAGGGTTCTCTGTGAGTTTGGAGGCAAATAATTTGTATTTCCTTATCTACTCATTTATTTTCGGCCAATGCAGAAAAAAGTTCTGGCTTCCTAGTACCGTACGGCTACTACTACGTGCCATTATCACTATGTGTGACAACAACAGTAACGCCTCATGGCCTTTCTTGTTCTGGAGAAAATTCTAAACAAAAACAACAACAATAAATCAGTTTCATTTGATTTTTTCGCTTTATTATTATGATTACGTATTTATTATGGATTTTCTTTCTTTAGGTCTTGGATCAGGTCTGCTCTTTCCGACAGTTTCCGTCACAATCAGTCAACACTTCAAAACCATGAAATCTACGATATTTGGAATCGTATTCTCTGCAGGTGCGTTCGGAGGAATGGTTTTCCCACCCATTACGGAAAGATTGATCGAGGTTTATGGATTACGGGGTTCCTTTCTAATTCTTGGGGCAATTCTGATGAACCTTTTTATTTCAGTAATTGTAATGGGACAGCCTTCCTTTAAGTCTTCAGCAATTCGTCTTGATAATGATAAACAAAAAGCTACTTTTTCTGCAATCGCACAATGTCATCATAATACGTCCGATGGAGACGCAGGTAAGACTCCAAAAGTCAATGAGGATTTTCAAGACACAGTGTTAGATCCCCAAGAAAGAAGATCGCCTCTTGGAGAAATTGAAAAAGAAAGAAACGACCCCTCTCACCCCTACAAAGCTATTTTGTCTACACTAAAGCTTACAGCAGTTTTGTTAGTTACTCCAAAATTCATTGTAATTACCTTTGGCTTATGTGTATTTGTGTATCATAATACCATCTTTCACCTCACTATAGTAGATTTCGCTATTGATCAAGGAGTCAGTCTGGCGGACAGTGTTTTTCTCTTATTTTCTGCTTCTCTGTCAGCTTTTTTCTTCCAGCTGATTGTGGGGTGGGTGGTCGATAAGGGATTAATAAAAAAACAAACCGTTGTTATAGTCCTCATGGTAACAAGTGGAGTGAACATGGCTTGCCTTCCTTCGGCTAACAAATTTGTAGCCCTAATAGTTAACGCCATTGTTGTGGGATTATCCATGTGTCTTCAACCATTCTACCAACTGTTGTATGAAGAGTATGTCGGACTGAATTTACTCGCACTCTCAACTGGTTTGTCAAGGTTTATTGCTGGATGTTTCTGTATTTTTATCCCAACTCTTATTGGTAAGTATTCCATATTTATTATCCTTTATTTTCGCATAAAATTTTCATGTGCCAGTATGAGAAAGTGTAACGTTTGTTTGCATAAAATGTTGTCAGTTATCCTCCTCTCGAATTCTGCATCCAAGAACGACAGTTTCAAGGCTGAGTAATGTTCGCAGCTTATCGTGAAACTTGCAATGTACTTGTCGAGCCACTGTTGCATGAAGATTTGTTTTTTTTTTTTTTCTAGTCGCGTGCCACTGGCGATCGTTTTAAAGCAAGTATCATGTCGGAGAAACAGATTGAACAGCTATATGTAATTCGGTATTGGGTCAGAAGGGACTTAAATGCATCGGAAACAGTTAAAGAGATGAATGAAGCGTATGGTAATGAGTGTCTTGGTAGGACGGCCATATTCTGGTGTGAAGTTGTTTCCTTATCAAGACAATGCCAGGCTCCATACGTCTAATATTATGCAGGCAGTGAACCATACCACATTCCCCTTATTCATCGGACTTAGCCTCGTGTGATTTCTTCTTGTTTCCTACCAATCTCAAGGGAAAGGGATTCTTATTTCATTGATTTTACTTAAAATTGCTTCCTTGGAAAACTGCTGCTCCTATAGTCATTACTTGACTATTCAAGTGGTATAGTAATGCGATCCTTAAACCAATGTACAGTATGTTTCAGGTCTTTACGTTGTTGAGTCTTTACAGCGATTGCAAAATTCCTGCGTTTGCTTTCATGAGTAATAATATTGTTTTATTTAGGATTCAGCTAGTTCACTAATTCTTTTAAATAATGAATGTATTCTTCAGAGAGAATGACCACTCATTCTTTCACTCTGTAAGGTATTCTAAGACTGCATTTGGATTACTGTGCTTAAGTATGGAGGCTCAGCTGAAAAAAAGACATTGAGCTTCGTGAAAGGATCGAAGGATGGGCAAATCACAGGTTGAGATAGGAAAAAGCCGACCATTCCGGAATGATTTCGATTATTATTTATTTATTTAATCAGCTAAAGAAAAGTAAATTACATCAATCCCTTGACAGCAATCAAATGCTAGGAGGTTAAACAGAATTATAGAAATGAATAAAACATACAGAGATCAAGTCAATAATTAATTACAGAAGTCAATATGATAGCATAGCTTAATTTATTATGGTACTCACCTTTTTTTTATATTCTGCAATTGATGTTTGAATAGGGTGGATGATAATTTAAACTGGGAGTAAGTAAGTTGGGGTTTAAAAAAAAACAGACGTTAAAATATGCGCAAGGAAGTAGAAGTGCAAGTCTTCGTCCTTGGTTGCCAATATTAAAGTTGAAAACAAATGGTTAACACTGGAGGCCAATAGCCATAACAAGTGGCTTTCGTTATCCACATCTTCAGTTGGCAATGATGGGTTGAGAGTAAACGCGTGTATTTAAGAAAGCTAAGTTCCCGTAATGCTCCTGGTTAAATGTGGAAATCTCAGGTGCATGAGATTCCAAGCCGGTGCGATGTTGTAAGGTAGTTTGGTATTTAATACTTGGAGATTGGAATGGCGGCGGAACCATTATAATCTCTAAAAAAAATGACATAATAGCATCTTTCGATGTAGTCCCATTGTACACTAATGTACATTTACCTTCAACATTACAAACTCTACGTAATTTCTTAACTGATGACAATACCTTACCAAATCGCACTTCCCTTTCAATTAATAGAATACTAGAACTTAGAAACATTTTATTAGATGCTAGATATTTTCTATTTCTCAATCAGATATACCAGCAAGCATACGGATTACCTATGGGATTAGGGATCTCAGCCCCACCTCTCTGAAATTTACCTAGTTTCAATAGAAAACTATGTACTGCAACCATACCCTCCCCCCCCAGATGTAAAATTATTTATAAGATATGCAGATGACATCCTTTTAATAGGACCAAAATCCACAATAGACGAACTTTTCATCAAATTTAACTCAGTACACAATAAATTAAAATACACCCTAGAACTCGAAGAAAGCGGACAAATTAATTTTCTGAACTTCACCATACAAAGGAATGATACCAAACTAGGAAGCAGAATTTTTAGAAAAAATACCCATACTGGAAAGTACCTACATTTTGATTCGCACCGCCCCTTAACATAAAAAAGCCGTTCTTTATAATCAAATTTACAATGCTATAAAATACAGTTCTACACAAAACGATCTTAACCATGAACTTCAATATCTTACAACAAAAGTCATAACTAGAAGGTACCCCACTCAATTATTTCAACAAACCATTTTCACCGTCCAAAATAATATTAACAACCCACTCAAACACACCTCTAATAATAATTTACGTATTATCCTACCTTACCATAGTAATTTTTGCGATCAGTTCGGCAGCATATTCAAAGGTACTGACATCACCCTCACATTCGCAACTTGTAATAAACTTAGCTCATCATTTAATTCATACAAAGACACACAAAATATCATATCAGCGATATGAACAATATTATTCACCTAACAAAATGTCAACCTAACAGCAATGCATGTTACATTGGTAGCACAACTTCAAAATATGGTTCTATTAAAACATCAAACACACGCGGCTACTACCACTACAATAGTTTTAGGACAGGCCAAACTAACACAGAACTAGCATCACAGTTCAATCTCACAATCACACCCCCTTAGTAGATGTATGTATGTATGTATGTATGTATTTAACTGTCGAAGGGTGGCACCCGGACATATATCCATCTCCACCAATTTATCATCTAATATCATATTCTCATAATGGCCTGTTAGTGTAAGTGTGTGTACACGTGTGTGTAATGTGTTATAAGTCAAACAGGCTACTCTGCCACCAGGTGATAGTCCATTGGGCAATTACCACCTGGTGCCCATCCCTGGCACGAGGAGCTATGCCTGGATCTATTAACTCTGGCTGTGCATATTGCACCTAAATCCCGCACCCACCAGTAAGGGTGCAAGACTGGTGGGTGCCAGCAGTCCCGCTCCTGGGGTGCCCACACCCAAGAGCCAGCAAAAAAAATAATAATAATAATAATAATAAAATAAAATAAATAAATAAAAAAAAAAAAAAAATGCACCAACTAGGAGAATACATCTTACTAGTGAGTGCAACAATCCCGCCTCATGGTCATTCCACAAGGCCAGCCAAAAAAAAAAAAAAAAAAAAAAAATTAAAATTTATCCCTGCCTCCAAGACAGAATGCCTATCCATCCAGAGGAGGGAAAAAAAAAAAAAAAAACCAGGTCTTTAGTCAGTATTAGTAACAACATGTATACTCCTCCTTTTATTAAATGTCAACCTGCAAAACCGTTGAAATTCTACAAAATTCCTTTCATTAGACAGCCAAATTAATTCAGAACCCCTAATAAAATTAGGTACCAAATTAAATAAGTCTAATCTAAATTCATCATACAAATTGCATTCATATAAGATATGATCCCATGTTTCCAACCTTTCACAAACGCAGTAAGGATCTTCCACTAAACTAAACTGATGCAACTTACTTTTTAAACCGTAATCAAATATGAGCATTCCATAATTGGATAAAACCAGCGATGCAATTTGTTATTAAAATTAAATTCAACACTAGGTATAAATAAATAAGTTACTCTACCAGTACTACTGGAATCCCAACGGTCCTGCCATAATTTAATTAATTTCACCAAAATTTCTTTCTTCTGTTTGCTGACTGCAGAAGAAACTTCATTAGTAATCCCCAGAAATGTAATTTGTATTCCTTTTCTTATAAAATAACAAAAAGCTCTATACACGACTGTTAAATCCAAAGGCAATACCCCCGCAATCACCTGTAGAGCATGAGTCGAAACAGTCTTACAAACACGAAAAATAGTTAACAACATTATTCTTTGTATTGATAATAGTTTTTGTTTAAATTTTACATTGACAGTTCGAACATACCAAATTGATGCAGCATACGACACAATCGGAATAAAAATAGCTTTATAATATAGATACAAAATGCGTTTACCTAATCCCCAATCTTTTCTGGTAACCCTAACTATAGAAGCAGTGTAATTTTTTATTTTCCTACTTAAATAATTCAAATGTTGGAAAAATAATAACTTGTCATCCAAGATAACCCCTAAATATTTTACCTGGGAAACAAGAGGAATTTGTTTACTGTTTACTAATAATCGAGGTGGTCTGTTGTAGTCTAATTTTCCTTTTAATAACATGATGACAGTTTCAGAAGATGAAATTTTTAGTTTATTTAATGTAGCCCAATCAGTCAAATCCTGAACAATAACCTCCATTCTACTTTCTAATACTGCTCTAGCTCTTCCTGTCACGCACAAAACCAAATCATCAGCATAAGCCACCTTATAACAATTAGGGACTGTTCTAATTAACCACTGGTTTAAGACCAGATTCCATAAAATAGGACCCAACACAGATCCTTGTGGACAACCGCGATCAATAATTCTATTAAAAGTTAAATGTTGGGATCTTATAATAATCTGTCTATCCATTAAATAACTTTTAATAATTTGGGATAACAAATTGGGACAATTTAATTCTCTTAATGAAAAAAGCACACTTTGATACCATACAGTATCAAATGCTCCTTCAAAATCTATAAATAATGCTAACACATATTTCTCACCAGAATTTACACTAAAATTAATCAAATCGTGTAGGGCATCCTCTGTTGAACTATTTCTCTTAAAACCATATTGATATTTAAAATGAAGATTTTCTTCATTGAACAATTTCTCTAGCCTTAACAACAACAATCTTTCCAATATTTTACCCAAATTTGCTAACAAAGAAATGGGTCTATAACCCCTAGGATCAGTCAACAATTTGCCAGGTTTTTGTAATAATTTTAACAGAGCAATTTTCCAAAATCCTGGAAAAACTCCTTTCAATAAACACTTATTATACGTATTAACCATTATTTCTGGACACAACTTTTAACACAATTATTTTCAATCAAGTCTAAACCTGGTGTTTTAGTATCCCCAACCTTAGAACATACAAATTTCACTTCATCAATATTAAAGAATTCCATCTCAGATGATCCAGTGTATTGTTCATTCCCCTGTCTAATTTGTCGCTGCTGTACACTATCTTCCCCACAATTGTCATTCAAAAATAAAGTGCTAGTAACAGTAGCAATTGTAGAATACCAATCAGTAGACTCAGCATCATTTGAATACACAGTATTAATTAAATTATTAACATTCAACTTGTTTCTAGTTAACTTAAACAACAATCCCCATGGCTCACTATTTCTAGCAGTACAAACCAATTCTTTCCATGCATTAAATTTGTGTTCAGAGATTGCCTTATGGTATTCTCTCCTCTTAATTTTATACATTTCTTTATACCTTAGTGCTTCATTATTACTTCTACTCCTAACCCTCTGAAAAAGCTTCCTCATTCTAAACACTTCCCTCCTTAATACTGATAGCTCCAAAGACCACCAAGGTACTTTATAACCTCTCTGTTTTCTTCTCTTAGCAGCCAAATTTAAAGCATTAAAAATAGAGGATTGAACAAAAAATGCATATTCAGAAGCAGTTAATGAATTTAAATTTTCACTAGTATAAATTGAAAAACTATCCAACACAGCACCTTTAAATTTATCCCACTTAATATTTTTATAATTAAATCTCAAAGTATCATCTGTTGACATATCTGGGGTATCCTCTGTTGAACTATTTCTCTTAAAACCATATCTACCCCCTTAGTAGACTCAGCCATTCCCATTATCAAATTAAAATGCAGTTTTAAAATTTTCCAATATGAAAGCCTCTCATAGAATGGATCCGCCGCCGCCGCCATTCCAATCTCCAAGTCTTAAAAACCAAACTACCTTACAACATTGCACTGGCTTGGAATCTCATGCACCTGAGATTTCCATACGTAACCAGGAGCATCACGGGAATTTAGCTTTCTTAAATACACGCGTTTACTCTCAACTCATCATTGCCAACTGAAGAGGTGGATAACGAAAGCCACTTGTTATGCTATTGGCCTCCAGTGTTAACCATTTGTTTTCAACTTTAATAATGGCAACCAAGGACGAAGACGTGCACTTCTACTTCCTTGCGCATATTTTAACTTCTGTTTTTAAAACCCCAACTTATTTACTCCCAATTAAAATTATCATCCACCCTATTCAAACATCAATTGCAGATTATAAAAAAAAAGGTGAGTACCATAATAAATTAAGCTATGCTATCACATTGAGTCAACTATAAATGGTATTTTAAGAAATCTACAATTACCGAATTAATTACAGAAGTTAAGACACATTAGGTTCGACATAACACTCTAAATACATTCAGCGTCTGTCCAAGAAAAGTGCGGGGTTGCCGACAAGATGCTGCCAGGAAGAGGAGAAGGAGCGCATATCATCCTTCAACACAGTACCCACGTAAAGCGATGGTGACATGAAAGATTTAAAATTGCAGGATTGTGTGTATCAGCTAAAACTTTTGATCTGTAGGCTTTGTCAAAGCAAATCGTCTGAGGGTTGACATTCAGCTCATTAGGAGTCCCATCGTGTTTTCTGGGGGACATCTGGCTCAGCGAATTGATTTGGTTGATGGAAAGTCTGATCAAAGATGCTTGCCGGTTACTTATTCGGGTGCTCTTCGTGGGCAGGATGATAAGGCTATCGATGTTAGGAGCATCTAATCTATCCGAAATGAATTTGGAGAGGTTAATTAAGTTGCGGGTGGTGATGATTTGCTTCTGAGGGGTCATTCCATGTAGCGAATGTGGTATCCCCCTAGAGATAGTAAGGCGATATCCCAAAGTCGTATTGACGGATCGCAGAAGCCAATACTCGATCCTCAAGAACTGTCGCAAGTAGGGCAGAGGACCAGATTTCCGATGCGTAGAGTGCCATCGGTACCACACAAGTTCGGATAAACCTAGTTACTAGCTTCTTATATCCGTAACCAACCAATTCCTGTCGATCAGACCAAAGGGCTGCGAAGAATTTTTCTTGCTTCCTTCAAGTGCTCCAGAAAAGACAGGTTCAAACCCCAGACCAAACCTAGGTGCTTGTGAGAGTTGACAAGTTTAATTTGATGTCTTTAATAGAAATGCGCATTGGATTTATTCTTCTCTTTGCAAACGTCATCTGGGCAGATTTTTCGGCATTTAGCTGAAGACCAATGTACTGAAGAAATGTGCTTATTTGAGAGATTTGTTTTGTTGCTGTTCTTTGGACAGAGAGCGCTTGCTCCGGCTGATCTCAATGAATGAAGAGCTTCAGATCGTCAGCGTACGATATCATGTTTTGGAAATTTGCTATCAGAGGTTCGAAAGCTGCTGCGAACAGCGCTGCTGACAAAATGCCACCTTGTGGAACCCCTCTGAAGACAGCAAAGGATCGTGAGAGACCGTTGGAGCCGTCTTTCCTGAAATATTTTTTGAGTACACTGAGGAGCTTATCGGAGACGCTCAAGTAGTTCTTCAAGATGTTAAGCAAATATGTGATGGAAATCCTATCATATGCAGATTAAACGTCAAGCAAAATTAAGTCGAGCTGCGTTCGAGAATTCAAAGCTTCCTGTATGTGAAACAGCGTTTGAAGAAGATTGGTGGTAGTAGTAGATCTTCCAGGGACAACATTGTGAAGGTGACATGGCCTGTGCTGAAAACAGTGCTCAATAAGTTGCGCTAGGATTGTCTTTTCAAAAACTTTAAGGAGCGAAGAGCCCACTGAATTCGGACGAAAATCCTTCGCAGTTTTAGGCCTCGAATTCTTCGCAATGGGTTTCACAAAGTAGAGTGTTCAAACTTGAGGCACCGAAGGTGTTCGCAAAATTCATTAACGATATATGAAAGAACATCCACAATGAAGACACAGGATGTTTCAATGATGAACAAAGGAAATCTATCAGACCGGACGGCAGCTTTGTTCGGTAACTCGTTTATTACTTTCAACAAATTTCCCTTTGTGATATTAAGTGTAGACAGGGGAGACAGACCGCGTAAGGGGATGGAAAAGAGACGGTTAGATTATTCCTTTACGCAACCGTCACCAAAAGTACTGTCTGCCCATTCTATGAAGAAGCTCTCATCCATCTTAAAATTCTTGCAGTGCTTTGCATATGGCCCCTCGAACATCTGTTAGCTATATAGCTATAGTTGGCTTGTCGTTTTTGCTTCAGAAAAGATACACGTTTCTTTTTAAAGTTAATAAAATCGTGTGTGGTTCCTGAACTCTTCCATTTTCTGAAGGCACACTGCTTATCTAGAAAGGCGGGCTTCAGGTTTCTTGAGACCCATGGTTTTGTCCATTTGGAGATTTTGATAGTTTTTGAAACTCCTTGAATAACTATTGCTGTCAGGTTAGAAGCAAGGCCATTAGGGGCTTCATCGGTGGAAAGAGCATCCCAGTTGGTTGAGCTGAGAAAACTCATAATGACATCTTGCGTGATGAAATTAACTGAAATAATGGTTGTGGTGAGGACATCATCATCCGAATGCATCGACGGGAACGTAAAGTCAAAGGTTAGTGATTTGTGGTCAGAATTAAATGCAAAGGTCGGAATTGTGGGCGTCAAATCTTCAGTACGATGAAATACTAGGTCTAAAGCCTGGTTGTCTCTTGTAGGCTGTGATTCAAGGAAATCCAGCCACAAATTCTCGATGAAGATAATGAAGTCTCGTCTAGTTTCAGAGTCTTTTGTGGTAGGCATATTGAAGTCCCCTGTAAGAAAGGTTGGTTTATCAGGGGTAAAATGGGTCGCACGCCGTGACTACACTTCATCCTTGGAGTCTTGTGTATGATCAGGTGGAATATAAATTAGACAAATTTAGATTAGGCGATTTCTATATGTAACATTGGCATATAAAACTTCAAAGTGTTCTGAACTGCTGATTTTAGGCAGGAAAGTGAACACTTACGATGTTAAATAATTATAACACCTCCTCCTCTTCCCGTACGATCATTGGTAGCTGCGTGATAAGATGAGGTACTCATTAGGGGGTATCAAGCTGTATATTGGAAGACATCCAGGTTTCTGTAAGACAAATAATCCCAAATTCCTCGATGAACAAGAGTGATTGCAGGTTATTGAAATGCTTCTGACATTTTGAGCAAAATGCTAAAGACATTGACAACCAAACAGATTAGAGGGGAACCTAAGTGAGGGTTATAAGGCTCTGAGAAAGGTTAATAAAATGAATGAAGGGAATTTCCACTGTAACAAAGATTCCTGTAACCAGGGGCAATAAATTCACATTACAGAGGAAAATACTTCGAATAGATTGTAGAAATTTTATTTCACCCAGAGAGTTGCTGATTATTGGAACAAGTGGCTTCTGCAAGTAGCAGAAGCTGACTATTTTAAGGAATTCAAATCAACTGGTTAGTTACCTAGATGAGAGAATGAAGCGCGTAATTCTTTTTTGTTTATCTCCTTTTTGCACTTTGTTGGCTGGTTCAGAAAAACCCTATGCTTCCTTGCACTCTTCCGTGCACTTAGGTTGTTGTTCTTGTGCTTAAAATACTACATAAACCAATCAATTAATCTACACAGAACACAGAAATGTAGCGGAAATAGAAAATTGTTCGCTGAATAGTTTCACTCAGAATTTTTTTCTATCTGCAAAGAAATGAAGATGACAGAAAAGGTTCTGACAATTTTGAAAAAAGCTCCAAGTCCTGCAAACGTAAATGAATAGCAAAGGGATGAGCACTGGCGTTGTATCAATGTTTCTACCTCTTAACTGCACAATTCTAATGCAGCCAAACAGACTTGTTATCGATGAAATTGCGCTGCCATAAAAATTGTTTATAGAGTAACGGAAATTGAATACATCACAGCTAATTAAATTCAGTTAAATTAACATTACCAGATTAAATTAGAATATAACTATACCCGTAGTGCTTTCTCTTGCTGAAACTACTGTGATTGATTTTCGTTATTTGTAGAAAGATTTGCTAACTTCCATCTATATTATATTTTCACAGGTTACTTCCGTGATACCTTAAAGAGCTACGATGGACTTTTCTATAGCACAAGTGTCTTTTTGTTTATCGCAGGGCTGTTACTGCTTTGCCTTAAACATTTTAAGACGGCTTAGAGAAATACCCAATTGGCTTTGCATTAGCAACACCTGGCGTGGAATCCACCACTTGTTGCAAAGTCCAACCCATACATTGTATAGTGTGTCTAGTTACACACAACATTGTTAGTGCTTGGTTATAGCATCGAGAGTTCTTTTCCAGTACGTCCAAAACTTGCTTAATTGGATTGAGATCAAATGAGTTGAGTGGCTTTGAGTCAGCCACGAAAAACGACATGAAACGAGCATAAAATAAGCCTCAGCAAGCAACCTCAAGAACCTTGTGGTATGGCGCGTTATCTTGTTGACAGATGCCGTAGTTTTCTGGATGCATTGTCATCATTAAGAGGTGCACTTTGTCGGCGACGACAGAAAGGCAGGCATGGAGCCTTTAATTAACAGTAATCAGAGAACCCATGGCATGCATTGAAAACGGTCCTTACACCACCATCTGCAGCCTACAGAACCAATAATGCTCCGAATGTAATAGCCTTATTTTAAATTCTCTAAATGTAGATATTCTCAGAGTTGGAAACGCGATTCCACCCATATAAGGCGCAGATTCTTTTATCTTGCAGAGAGCATCGGTATTCGTGATGACCGTCGATTGCCACAGCCTATGAGCAAATGTCCGGCATGAAGTCCATATGGATATTGGTCTTGCTTTCCAAATTTGTACTGGGTGCATAGCTGTGCCACTGTATTTCGTCACTGCAATGTTACCAGAGACATGCAATGCTCATCACTACCCTCGACACATATGACTGTTCCATGTGTGATGTTACTTCGTCCGCTGCTGTGTCAGTCATGGTGGACTCGTGCCATCACAGAATGGGAGCGCTTAACCATGTTGAATGTGGCCGAGATACTGGCAGCTGCATAAGTCCATTTCTAAACAAGAGGTTGTTTCCAATGCAAAGCCATATAAGTGTACACATTTAAATGTATATACCACCAAACACACACAAACAGAATTATGGTGGTGTAATAACTATTAACGTATCTTTGATATATTGTAATATTATTAATAAATAATGCAAAAAATATGTAAACTGTACAGTTTCCTTCTTTGGGAGATTTTTTAAATAAACAAACTGTTCTGTAAATTAATTATAAGTGACATAATGATCTTGCACCTTCTCATATCGATGTAGTTGACGCTAGTAAAGTGGGTGAAAGCGATGGATCTTTTCAAGCATCAGAAGCAGAAGAATTCAAGGGTGCGTCTTCTAGTAAGGATTGTCCTTTAAAAAGGCAACTCAAAAAACAGTTTATCAAGAACTACTGCGAAGCGTTCGCTTAAAATGACCCAGTTATATGTACAAATATGTACATTGTGTGTCTCAATGTACATATTTGTTACTATAGATATTCTCGATTTTCAAATAAAATATGAAATTTAAACATTTCTTAAACTTTTTTGTAAATTATTAAACTTAAAAACTCCATTCTTCATCTCCATTATCTTTCTAGTTGATTCTAATTTTTATTGATCCTTCCACACAAAAAAAAATAATAATAACCTTCTCTCCGGACCTAAAATTTAGCATCTTTTTAAAAATTTAAATTTATTTCACTCTTATAATTTTAACCTGCTATTCAGTTGCAATTAACACAACTTAACTAGGTAATGTTTGGATGTCGAAATTAGTTATGTTCGGATGTCAAAATTGTGTAAATAAAATACGTTTTTTAAGAGAATTCAATTAAGCTTTTTGAACTTTGTATATTAATTTTGGTGAAGATAATGCGTGTATCATTAATCAGTTTCAACAGAGACCAGAAAAAATGAAAACAGTTGTAGGCATTTAAGTTATATAGTTGCCAATAAACAATAAAGTGTCACACGTACATAATAAATAAGTAAATTTTGGAAATTATCTCCTTCTCTTATCATAGCAGACAGTGGGCTTTTCGGGCGACGCCAGTTGTTTTTCCATAAAAAGTTGGCGCTGTGAATGTTTAAGAATCTGCAAAGCCAAATGAGTGTGAGTTGTGTTAAGTAGCAGAAACAATGTAGTTAGAGTAATATTTTAGGAGCATCAGCGACTAAGGCCATATTATAAGGTCGCAGGATCTCTGTTATCCTTAGTTTGTACTAGTATGGTGCCAATCTTTCCGCTTCTCACGAGCAATTCTGTTTACCTACACTCTTTCAAGGGATTTAAATTCTTCGAGAGAGGTAGTGATCCGTAGTTTGTGCCTGCCCGCTAGACGGACTCTTTTAAGTCGTTTTCTTGAGTACTTAATTGTTTCCGGAGAGAGGTGAGTTCCGGAGTCCACCATGGGACGCTTGTTTGATGGCTTGACCATACCTGACTGAGTGTTCACTTGGTCTATTGAAAAATTTACCGTTGGCATATTTAGCGAGTATGGGACTATTTTGGCACTCTCTATAGATGTGATCTTCCTCTTCCTCCATGAAGTGTGCAAAAAACTGGTTGTTTGCGAATGCATTTGGCAGATGTGTAGCGGTAACCATGGCACTTGTACATGGAGGAAAATTCCATGAATTTGTGGGAGATTCCAACCCATGAATATACTATCTTTCCTGTGGAGTATTCTCCCTGGATGCGACTTTCATAACAATGCCCCTGTTACTGATTGTCCCAATTGCTTTTACCTTAATGTTAGTTAATCGTAGTTTGGTGACTTCGATTTAGCTTCTTCACTGCTGCCCAGCATGCTACCCTGACATGTTTTGATAATTGCAATGTGCCTGGGGCCCAGGGAGGCGGGAATGGAGAAGACTGTTTCAAAGTGGAAGCATATGATTAAAGTGACCAGACGTCCCGGATTTCAGTCATTTTCCCCGCATTACAAACTGTCCCGGAAAATGTCGCGGATTGGACTTGTAACCTCCATATGTACTGGCAAACATAATGCAAATGATTTGCATTATGTTTGCCAGGAACGAGTAGTACAACGGAAAGAGTTTATTCGATAGTAAATACGCTGAGGACGTCAACAAAAACAACACAGCTGACCGTAGAAACGCTGAAAGCAATATAACAAGTTAAGTGCAATTTTGCTAATTCTTGTGAAGACTTTTACGAAGAAATAGCAAATAAGGAAGAATTATTAAGAAAAATTCACTCAGCAGAAAAATATATTTAATTATTTTATTTATTATTATTATCAATTTATTACCCCAGGAAATTGTGGGCCACCCCTCGACAGCAATGTGCCAGGAGAGTGCGAAATTCACATAATAAGGGGCGAGGAATCACACGTATAATGTACAACAGCACGTGGTACTCGACCTGACATATTTACAGAGATGAACTTACAAGAGTTCGAAATAAAAGCAAAGTTTGTAATAAACAGCAAGATAAATGCAGCAGTCAAAAACGTTCAGGTGTGGGTGAACGTCATAGATTCAATAGCTTGTAACAATTCTTAAGTATTTCCTTTCTGTACAACTTGTCCTCATAGAACTCATCAGGGTGGATGCCTAATTTATTGTAGATCTGAAGGCAATTGGCCGGGAATATGTCCCAAGGGATCAATGTTTGTAAGCCGCAGAGAGAGGCAGGAATCGCGATGTTCTCCTCTTGTCTTCTTTGACCCAGAGATTAATGGAGATATAGATGGAGCATTAATTTAACCTGTGATAAGCCGAGCTAGCGTGAGTATATTTCTTTTTGTAATGAGAATTCTCCAGGGAGTGGTCCCTAGATTAGCTTGGAGGATGGATCTGGAGATAGTAAAAGGATAACACACCACCTTGTTCATCCATCTAAGCAACCAATATTCCAGACTGAGGTACTTTTTTAGGTTGGAGGCAGGAGCAGATGACCAAATTTCAGATGCGTTGAGAGAGATAGGGGTAATGCACCTAACGATGTGCCGAACAAATAGCAAATAGCGCTGGCTGATGCACACTAACGAGCTTCTGACGCACTGCTCAAAGTATCGCGTACGTCTTCTGTCTCATCCTGGCAAAATGAGGTTGAAAGATGAGTCGAACATCCAAGGTGAGGCCTAGGTCTGTGTGGGAAGTTACCCTTTGCACCCTTTCACCGCTAAAAGATTTGAACGTCATTTTTGACTCTTTTTTTTTTTTTTTTTTTTTTTGGTTATCAGCTTGAGGAGATTTGAAAGGGTTCAGCTGCGGCTAGACAGTTTTCCAGTATCGTTTTCTGTGTAAAGGCATGGTGGTTGATAATGAAAAATCTGATGAGGACGATTTGAACTAACCTAGAACTTCAGATCGTCGACATAAGAAAAAAAGTTAGAGTTACATTCTAGGAAAGGTTCCAAAACAGCTGCGAAGAGGACAATTGAAACACACTCCCCTGAAGGATTCTTCTTGTGACATCGAAAGTTACCTGGATGTCGTTCACGGTAAATGACAGATGTCTGGGTAGTAGAATTGACTTCAAGATTTGTAGCAAGGTATCTGCCAGACCGAAGTAGTGCTTAAGTATGGTAAACAGTCCTGGTAGGTATATTCTGTCATATGCCGATTTAATGTCCAGGAAGATGATATCGGTCTGAGATTTGCTTCTGAGGGCTTGTTCGATTCTGAAGAGAGTATCTAGAAGATGTGTGGTTATTGATCACTTTTGCAAAATGGTATGAAGGTACTAGGGCTTGTGACCAAGCAGTGCTGGTCAATTGCTGGCTGAATCGCTTTTTCAAAGATTTGAAATAAAGAGAACTGATGGCAATTGGTCGCAGATCTTTCGGAGATTTAGGTTTCCTAATCTTTAGAATGGGCTTGACATGGTACGATCTCCAAACTGATGGAACGATTCCATATTGTAGGATTCGTTTGAAAATGTGAAGTATAAGGTCAACTATGTATGTGCTACACATTTTTACTATGAATAGTGGGAAACCATCTGGTCCCAGTAGCTTTATTGGGTAATTTGTTAATGACATCAATCGGGGTATCTCTAGATATTTCTGTGTCATTCATCCGCGCCCAAGTAACCAAGTCCTCCTGTGAGAGAGAGGAAACTGGATCGGAACAATCTGCGTGCAGGAAGCTGCACTATGTCCATTCCTCTACTAGCTTTTGATCAATGACATGATGATTTGTATGATGTGAAAGAATCCTTCTACCCGTCTTCAACTGATCGAAAATAACTTGGTTTAGAACTTGCCTTTTCTTTTTCAGAAAGTAATCTCTTTCTTTCTTAAAGATGGTAGGGTCTGGGGAAAATTGTCATTTCTTCATTTCCGGTAGGCCTTCTGCTTCCTGATGAAGGCCTGCTTAGTTTTCTTATTAAAACACTGATTCGATCTGCTACAAATTGTGACCATCTTGGTTGCACCACGGAGTGCAATTAACTTTAATTGCTCGGATAACAGTGATGATATCATCTGTGGACTCAGAATATAGGTGTCCCCAGTCAAATCCGTTCAACACTCTTAAACGATGTCCTGCTTCAGATATTTAGTACAGAAGGCAAATCCAGGCAGTTCAGCGGCGTACTCATCTGGTAACTCAGGGAATAATTGTGTATGAATAATTGACGTGCAATTGGCAGGTGATCCGATTGGAATTGGAAATTGCTAGGCTGGAGCTGGATGCCTGGTAGGTTATGGAATATTAGGCTTGACCTCTTATAGTAGCCGGCGCCAAGAACTGTGTAAGATCAAATGTGTTTAATTTCTATTGTTTTTATTGTTAAAGGAAGTATGAATTATTATTATATCTCAGAAAAAAACCAAACCTTTTTTCCCTAAACAAAAATAAAAATCGATTAAAAACATTACCCTCTAATAAGTGTGTTTTTTTTTTCCTCAGTTCACACCTTTGCGCAACCTTCTGTTCGTTACGTAGCGTACCACGAGGGGTGCCGTATGCTGAATTTCAGCCTTTTCTGCGAAAAAACAATAATAATAATAAAAATAAACTGACACTTTGGTCATTTCATTGTTATCATTAATAAGAACGGGTGCAGTTCTGTTTGTAGCAACTGTGGGATTTTTAATGAAGCCACAGAAAAATTAAGTCTGGCCATTTATTCTTTATGTGGCGATGTTTCATATAACATGTATGTGGTTCTCTTTTAGAAACATTTGATCACAATCTCTCAGTGCTCTCGTAAACCGTGTGTTTGTAGAACCAATATTGGTGACCCCTGATTCATATTTATTCTTTCATAAAATCGTACAAAAATAGGTTTACAAAATCCCGAAAAGATTCACGTTCACAAGGTATGAGCGATATAACAACGAGCGTAAAATTTCAGATATCGATTGTAAAATTGCTTGCCTCTAGACTCTTGATTTTCCAATGTTAAACTGTTTTCAGTTCTGAAGATATTTTATAACTTGCTGTGTGATAATATAGATGTAAATGTTTACAAGTGCCCCGGTGGGTAGCACAACTGATAGACTCGCCGTCCACCCCACACCCGGTGAATTTTCGTGGACCATTTCCACAACGTGGCTGAATTAATCACGTCTCAGGCGAGGGTAACGTGGTTTTTTCTCCCGGAAACTGCAGTTCTTCATCCATCAGAGAGAAAATTGATCACAAAACACACGAAATTTACAGACAGTGTACACGGCGCAATATGGCCTTTGTCGCTGATTCTCATAAAACCCTACAACACCATAACAACCACCCAGTGAATTTCGTATCAGTACCCAACACGGGGTGGAACCACCATCAGGGAGAAATAATATGTAAGAACGATAATAACAACAAGACTGAGTGTAAATAAAAATAATAAATGAATGACGAATCATGTTTCGAATGATGTTTTCTACATTTTCAATGAATGCAGTGGAAATTCTTTATTCTTACAGGTTTGCTTGGAGGAATGTTGACGCATAACTTCGGTACTCGAAAGGTAGCATTGGCTGGCAGTTTTACTTCGGTGATTGGACTAACAGCGTGTGCCCTGGCGAAAAGCATACTGTGGTTGACGATATTATACGGATTCGTCCTTGGTAAGTTTAAATGTTTATTGCGGTCCAATAATACGAAATTTTATTGGCTAATAGCCAGGGGTTTTATATCAAAAACTGAATTAAGTTTAGGGGACAGACATCGAAATCTTGATTCTTTTGGCTTTAAGTGTCAAAACATTAGGTAAATTAGAGATAGACTATTAAAAGATTAATTATACTACTACATAAGTATAAATTAAGATAAAATTATAGAAATTTAGAAAGAGGTATCAGCAGGTAGCAGCCAAGTGAGCGGGAGTGCAGTAGCACACGCTCTTTGAGTAGACAGAGGTTCAAGCCACTGACTGCTAAATACGGTCGATCTGAGAACCAGAGTGGCAGATTATGGTCCATTTCCCTCGACATGAATCGTTGAGGAAACTTCCATCCTGCAGTGGATTGATAACGGCTTCGAGGTTTTTATTTTTTTTCGTTTTTTGAGTTAGGAATTTCCCAAACACGAAAGGCCTAATAACCTATAGTGATTAGTAATGTACATGACTTGAAGACAGAAGACAGTTCTTGACACCACACTTGAATTTCTGTAGATTGAAAGTTTCAGGAAATATACGCGAACCTCAAAGAACAGAAGTACAAGGAATAAATGAAAAATGGAAAAAGTTGGTTCTGCGAGTTTCAATTCGGACAGTGAATGGTTGCTTGACTTGTTATTAGTATTAGTAATGGCCACATGGTCAAAGAAGACTATGGCGTATGCTGCACCAGCCAAAAAAATAATAATAATAATAAATTAATTAAATAAAAATAAAAATAATAAATAAAATAATAAAATAAATAAAATGATTAGAATAAAACAAATTAATAATAATAATAAATAAGAGAAAAGGAAATAGACAACCTATGCGTTTCCCTCCTCCCGTAGGTATTTGGTATGTTGAGGGTCTAACTGTTCCTGGGATTTCTCCCATCTCCGCGTATGTTCTCTGTATCGGTCAAGCCAGAGATTTAAAAGTGTGTGGGATATGTAGTATGTTGTGCCCATTGTTCATCCGGCCTGTTAGCTGCCGGGCCCCTAGTGGGGCCCGACGTTACCAATACCAACCTCGGGGAGGCCGATCGGGTGTTACAGGTGATTGAATCAGTACTCTGGCAGGTCCTGCCACCTACTTACGTGGGATTTCAGTGGCTAGGACCAAAATAAATAAAATAAAAATTAGAAAAATAAATAGTCGCGAGGATGTTTTATTGCAAATTTGGGGTTTTGCTTTAGGAGCACTGTTTGGGGTTTTACGCTGAAAGTCTTGATAAAAGGCTAATTGGGCCGGGCAGGAATTTTGGTGTGGCTTAGAATTTTGATGTAGGGCTAATCGCTGTATGAGATGACAGTTTGGGTGGGGAGACAAAAGCCTAGGGGGGTGAAATAGGAAGCAGAGGGGTCGATAGGGAAGGTGACCCCCCAATTTTTCAGTGGGCCCATGCCCCACCAGAGGGAAATAGGGTTGGCAAGGTGGAAGGGAGCGTGTGTCTCCCCCCACCAGGGATTAGGGTTTTAAAGAAATCTCGCAGGTGCGAGATTTGATAGCCAGATGGCACTCTAGTTCTGATGTCATTCCAGTTTTCATCATTTTCAGGAATTTCGTTGTGGCGCGTTTGTATCAAGTCAGAGATGATTGGCCGCAGGATTCTTGCTTTGGTCTCTCCCAGGAGGAATAGCTCTGCGCAGATCTCTTCAGTTTCAAATGGCATGTCTATTTCTTCATGCTGAGATTTTATTCTTTTGCTCTTACTTTGATTCTTCTGTGTCTCTCCTTTATTTTTACTTCGTTCATGACATTTGGTTTGTGATATATCTATAGGACCTTTTGAATTTTCACAGACTGTCAGCCTCAACCACTTATGCAGGTAACTTATTCCAATAATTTATAACTGTCCGGCTAAAATACACCTTCCTGCAATCCAGTATAAACAACTCCCCCGTAACTTGAAATTATGGTCCCTTGTTCTATAATCTTTTATACCCGTGAAAATTTCGTCCTCATTAATTTTACTTTTGCCTCTCAGAGCCTTAAACCCCTCAATCAAATCTCCTCTAAGGTGCCTAGTTTCCAAGCTCTACAACCCAAATATTCGAAGTATTTCCTCATATGGACACCCTTTTGCCGATCTCACTAGGCGAGTTACTCATCTCTGGACCCTTTCAAGAATAATAATTCTTTCTTTAGGTGCCGTCTCCATATTTGAACATATTATTCCAAGTGTGGTCTAACAATAGCCTTATACAATGGAATTATAACATCCTTATCTCTACTAGCAATTATTCGATACATCATCGACAGGACACTATGGGCCTTCCTTGCAACCTGTCTACAATGCTCACAGAACTTAAAGTCTAACCGTATCGCAAAACCCAAGTCCATTTCGTCCACTACCGGCTTTAGTTCAACTCCGCCAAGTGTATAAGTTACTTGGGGGTTACTGTTCAACAGGTGTAATACCTTACTCTTTACTGGATTAAAATTATAGCTGTCATTTTTCTGAACATCCCTCAAGTCTATCTAGGTTATTCTGAATAAACTCTGCTTGGCGGCAATCATTAACTATTCTACCAATCTTTATATCATCTGCAAATTTAGACATCACGCCCTCTATCCCTTCATCGATGTCATTTTTAAAAATCAAAAACAACAGTGATCCTAATACTGATCCTTGGGGAACCTCACTTCTTACATGAACCCAATCTAAGGTAATAACCATTTATCACAACCCTCTGCCTCCGGCCTTGAAGCCATCCATCAAAGGATTTTCCCTGTGATTCCAACCTGCTCCAGCTAATAAAGTAACCGCTCACGTGGGACCGTGTCAAATGCTTTGCGGAAATCCAAATTAATAATATCGAAATCATTCCCAAAGTTCAGCTTTTGAGTAACCCTGTCAAAATAGCTAACCAAATTAGTTAAACATGATTTTTCCTTTACAAAACCATGCTGAGTATCCTTCAGAATTCCATTTCTATCTAAATGATTCTGAATTCCAACTTGGATCATTGTCTCCACGATTTTCCCTACTGCTGAAGTTAGATTAACCGGCCGATAATTTCCCACTTCACTCTTAGAACTGCCCTTATGTATTGGAGACACATTGGCACTTTTCCAATCCAATGAAATCATTCCCGAGTCCAGTGATGCTCGCATAATTACCCTTAATGATTCAATTCACTCACTTGCTGCTTCCCTTAAGATTATAGGGAATATGCCATCAACAGCAGGAGCCTTACTGGCCTGTAGACTCGAAAGTTTTTTTATTAAATAAACATGTGAAATTTCAACATCATTAATTACATTTTTTTTCAATTTCACTCCAAGAATTTCTCATTGACGTGAAGGGTTTTTCTTCGGTAAATATCGAGGCAAAGTAACTGTTGAGTTCATTTGCACGGGACCGTTGGAATTACGGATGCGGTTCAGAACGTATCTACAGAAAAAGGCATCCAACCCTTTTCTGTAAATTTGGGGATTTGTAACGCTGGGTAGTCGCTAACAGAAAGATGTGGTCTTGTCTAGAAATTTGATAAAGAGGAATGTCGTCGAGGATGACCATAGAAACAATTGAAAATTTTGCGATTATTAAGACAGGACTGGGTCTTATAAAGCAGAAATAAGAGATGATTTTAGAAGGATTGAACTTAACTAAGCTTTCTTCGTCCCATCGGAGAATTACCAGGAGAGCGAAATTTAAGGAATTGATGGTGAATATTCGAGAGGGACAAGCTGTTTGTGTAGGGAAAGGTTTCTTAAACTGGAAGGTGGAATGAAATGTACTGTCACCAGCAATCTATGGATAAGTTTAACACTCAAGGAAAAAGTCAATAGTATACAAGAGGAAAATAGTTGAAGAAAGGTCTGAATATTGGAGAAGACCAGCATTAGTGAAGAAGTTAGAAGAGAGAGAGCTATCTGCCATTACTCGCCGTGAGCCGTCGGAGATAAAACTAGACATTCAATTGGAAAAAAAAACCGTTGGCAGCCCATAGGGCAACCTTTTTGTGACCACCTTTATAGGATGCAAACTGTGGTCACAATGGTATTGGATGCAAAAAATTATTTTGATATCATAATCTCGGATTTCAGGAAAGGTTTTGATACTGTTGCTGCACATAACTGACTGCTGTACAAATTGGAGCAGTGTGGCATTAAGGGTAGGTTACTGCTGTGGATAAAGGGATGGTTGAATAGGAGAAGACAGAGAATTGTTATCAATGGGCTCTTCTCATGTTGGACTGATGTTATCATTGGAGTTTCCCAGGGTTCGGTGCTGAGCTCATTTTTGTTTTCTCTATTTATTAATGATATTGATGAAAGGTATATAGGCTTAATATCTATGTTTGCAGATAATTCGAAGGTTGGAAGGATGGATAATAGCTGTAATGACTATACTCTATTGCCACAATAAGTAGAAAAATTAGTTAAGGTGAGAACTGGTAGTTCAGGTTTTAACATTGATAATTCAAAGTATAGAATAACGGTTAACGTTCCAACAGTGTGGTTTTTCATTTGACCCTCAAGGAAGGGAGATACTAACTTTGTGGCTTTTCATTTTCCACACAAAAAAGTGGAAAATGAAAAAGACTTAGGGGTAATTGGGACAGTCAGATTTGAAGTTCTCTGAGCAATGCAGACAGACTGTAAAAATAAGTCATGGGATTTTGTCTATGATATAGGAATTTTGCTAGTCGGGATAAGGAGAATTATTCTGTTGTATATGGCAAATATCAGGCTTCACCATGAGTACTGCGTGCAAGTCTGGTGGCCTCATTTTAGGAAGGTTGTAGAGCTACTGGAATGAGTACAGAGAAGGGAAGCGAGGTTGGTGAGCGGAACAAAGGGGAGCTCTTACCCAGAAAAGTTTCAGTTCTACGTATTGCAGTGTCTGGATACAAGACACTTGCGAGGCGACCTGATTGCGGTGTTTAAGGCCTTGAATGGACAGATCAAGCTCAGTGGTGGTGGAATTCTTCCTCTTGCTCAGACTATGCATTAGAGTGGCCATAAAGGCACAAATTCACACTGAGCGAGGATGGTTGCAGCCTTCAGCCAATGGGTAGTTCATTGCTGGAACATCTTTCCATTTGGGAATGGATAGGTGAAGGAGAAGAAGCCTGTTTTCTTGCACCAGTTGTATTTTTTACGTTAGTATTAGTAATTCTAATAAGTAATTAGTAATTAGTAATTCTAATACTAACGTCAGAAATAAAACATAGACAATTTATCTTTTGCATTATTATTATGTGAATACTGTTGGTTCAGTGACAGAGTTCTTTGCTTAGTTAACATAATAATTATTAGCTTAATTATCTTTTAAACTTTGAAAACCCTTTAAATAGAAGGACTTTCCAAGATTATGAAGGAAAGAAGTTATGAAGCTGTAACTTCCCAAATTCTTTCCTTAGGTCACATCTTCTTGATGTTCATTCAGGATATCCTAGAGTTCCCCAAATTTCATTATATAACTTTGTATATTTCTTTAAGCATATTCCTTTTCTACCCTTCCTCTTTACCAAATTTTCTTTAATTTGTTTATTGAACCTAACTGTATTTGCAGAGGAACATTCTCCCTACATCATTCATTCCTTTAATTTAATTTCAGTTTGTTTTCTGCATCTCGTGTTTCTTTCTCTGGACATGTGATTCTTTGTTAATTGACTTCTGCCACTTAGGTCTGGTGCGCCAATACGTAAATTGTTTTGCTAATGTAAAAAAAAACAAAAAAAGGTAAACTGCAGCCATTATCAACCCACTGCAAGATAGAAGCTTCCTCAACGATTCATGTTGAGGGAACGGACCATAATCTGCCACGCTGCTCCAGTGTGGGTTGGCAGATCGACGGTATTTAGCAGTCAGAGGCTTGAGCCCCGGTCTACTCAAAGAGTACGTGCTACTGCACTCCTGCTAATGAACAATCGGCTACGGAGGCACTTATCTTTATTTCTTGTAATCTATATTTCCACGGTTAAAGGTTGAGGTTAATGCACAACGTCAGTCTCGACCTTGTGTTTGGTTTGTGTGTCACTTTGTTCAACCATTTGAATGCCATCTGGCCCACATAAATCTGTCCATGTTCACCCGATGTCCATATACCTGATCCATAAATAGCAACTGAATAAAGACATCTCTGTATGGAGCTGTTAATTGAGGTATCGTGTGACTTGTTGCTCCTTGTCGACAACGCACAGGATTTCTGTAAATTTCTCTTTAATTCCTCTAGAGTCTATATGATTTCTGAAAGAAGGTTTAGGGTTTCAGTTAAGCTCAGATCCTTATAGTATTGAATCCTATTAAAATTTTCTCCATTGACTGCTACTTGAAGGAGTGCTTGCTTCTTAATTTGTGTAAATGTTAATAACACCGACTTTTGTGAGTTGATTTTTAGATTTAATAATCTTAGGTAGATTTCGTCGCTTTGGATAGAATTGCATGCTCCTTTCGTCTTCCACTCTCTATGCTTTTCAGATGATTGCTTTCAACACACTAGTGGGTTCCTGTATTTTCTCAATTGTGTCCTCTACGATTCGTGTCCCAACAATAACAGCTTTTGAAAATCGGACAGATCACCTGTCTAAGGAGCCCCAGGAAAGCGTACAGTATTTATTCTGTACCAAATAACTGATCATACCATGTGGCAAACTTGTATTTTACATATCGTAGTTTTAATTAAGTGTTGACACCAATTGCTAAAGATTTCTAATTTTTTTAGCAGTCAGTGTATATTTATCAGTAAACGGCGAATGAAAGAAGCTGCTTCGGTTTAAATTGAATATATTTTATGATATGTTCAATAATATGTATTGTATAATAATATAATAAATAAATACTCTTTATTGTGTAATGAGAGTTGCTTTAGTAGGGTTTATGAGCATCGGCGAATAACAGCTCCTCCTTGGGCAAGATCAGTGGTGGTTGAAAGACAGATTTCTGTCTACTATCTATTGGAATTTTGCCTTTTTGTTCAGAGGAGGATTATCTGCAAGATAAAACAATTCAACTATTCAAAATCTCCACTGTTAAGACCATTAAGGTACAACAAATAGAAGGGAAACATTATAGACAACGAGTTAACATCCTAAATGTCTTAGAATCACCTTTTGGTGAACATGCGTGCCTAAATATATTTTCCTGCAGTAGAAATGTGAATGCCTTTTTTAAGTCTTGTATAGTAAATCTATTTGAGACTGAAAATAAATGCCTGCAAATTAAGATGATAAAAACTTCTTTGGTAAACCATTACGTTTAAAATTTCGAAACTCCAGGTCCTTTATGCCTTCCGAAAAAACTTTCCGGACACTTGAACAAAATTTTGAAAATAGGGGGAAAAAATCTCGGAAAATGGGGTCGTCTGGTCATCCTTTCTCTCTCATATCAAGAAATTAACCTAGTTCTTGCCTAAATGCCTCTTCAGTACTTTTTTATTCATCTTTTTCTTTTTAGATCCTTCTGTAGTACCTCACCATTTTGGTAGGTCGCATTGCATGAAATAAAAAAAAAAAAGTAAAAGTAAAGTGCAGCCATTATCAACCCACTGCAGGGTGGAAGCCTCCTCAACAATTCATGCTGAGGGAAATGGACCATAATCTGCCACGCTGGTCCAGTGCGGGTTGGCAGATCGACCGTATTCAGCAGGCAGGGGCTTGAACCCCGGTCTACTCAAAGAGCGTGTGCTACTGCACTCCCGCTCCTGCCCACTCGGCTACGGAGGCCTGCACCAATCTTATCTATGCAATGAACGAAATAGCCCAAATCATTTCTCTTCTTTAAAACACTCCTTTCATTTTCATTCACCTTAGATTGAGTTGCAAGGAAACCATGTTGGGAGCGAGGTTCTCTTCATCGAAGCTTCACAAAACCTTTCAACTACCCTTAAATGTATTACCATTTTTCGGATATAATCGGATTGTGTCTTCAATAAAAGCAACTTCACTTTGCTTTACGATTTCCAGCGTCTCTTTAACTTTTGTAAATCTTGATGGCCTGCAGTCATGTTGATGTCGATCTGACGGTTTTCTAACTACAGTTGATGACAACCACTGATAGAGAAATCTCTAAGTAATCCGAATAGGCACGCGCGTGTGGTTGTCTGATTGAGGGCGAATTCAGTCTACCATTTACAGACTGGAAATCGTGGACTAGAATTACCCATGCCGAAACATTTCTTTTGAGCCATCTGCTGGATGATTGGTCCAGAAGGCTGGTTTTGGTAGACCTAACTTTTAATACATTCATTAGCTGTAGAGGCCTGTCGTTGAAGTTACCATCATTGAGTGACCTCAAAAGATTTCGGGATGCCGCATTTAATGGGGTTGGGCCTGAAGTTCTTTGGTCTCTTGGGATACTTACGTTAATATAGGTCGCAAGGGATATGACGTCAAAATTTCTGCAGGATCCTCGATAGGAAGGATTTCACTGAAAATAGGCCGAAAGTATCAACTATATAAATACTACATAGTTGAGGAACGAAGAGCCTATATCCATTTGATACTACTATTTACTTTAGAAATAGCTTCTTTATTGTAAATTGGTCTCTGAAGATGGTCAGCTCTGTGAATCCTAGTTTTCACGCAGCTCTACAACTAGCAATATGGGCTGAATGAACAGCTCATTCAGCTACTGGAAAATCAATCTTCTGTATTCCATGAAAGGTTTTACCTTTCATTACAGAGTGCATTGTTGGGTTTGTCTCGTTGAAGCATGCCAAAATCCAGGGTATATTTGTATTGTGTGTAATTTTTAAAGCATATTAAATTATTAAGAAGATTAATAGATTAAAGGTGAGCGCGAGGGAGTGTATTAAATCATTGAGGTTAATTATGGGCATCTTTGGATTCAGGGGAGATCTCCAGCACATAAATGAGGTTGTATGAAGGAAGTTTGTAACTACAAGCCAGTTAGTCTGACTTCAGTAGTAGAAAAAATCTTAAGAGGCAGCACTTAAGCGTTCAATCCAGAGACATTTTGATAGATATGGCATTCTGAAGGACACATAACACGGCTTTTTAGGGGTACATTATGCTTAACTAACTTAAAAGGCTATTGGGAAACATTACTCGGTCCGTAATGAGAAGTTACTGAATAAGCTTGGACAGGTTAGGTTGTGAACCCAGTTGTGAATACTGGGTTCAAATATGGAGACCTCATCTGTAAAAAGACATCGAGCTTCTTAAAAGGACCCAAAGACGGATAACTCTAATGGCGAGATTTCTTTTAGACAGCGAGTCGTTTATTGTTGGAACGAATTGCACTCGCAGCTAGTTGAGGCTGACGGTTTGTATAAATTCAAAGGTCAACTGGATACTTACGTGTTTGAGGAAGGAGGAATTTAATTTGTGTTTTGTTATCTACTTGGTTGTTTTTTTTTTCCCTTTTCTGCTGAAGCAAAAGCCTGTGGCTTTCCTATACTATATAACGAATACTGTTATCATTACTACTTCTATTACTATTACTAAATTAATCTATAATACAATTACCAAAATAAAAGAAAAATTATCGTCTTATGAGATTGATAATCTATTACTTAAATATAGGTAGTGACAATTTTTAAATATCCCTACGATATGCACAATTATTTCTACTCGTGATACGAGCAATAATTGATTTACTGTATTTCTTTATCCTTCTTCAATTTCTTTAGACAAATGATCGACAGTCCTCCAACAAAGAGACTGGCACTAAGTGAATAGAAAAGACCATCGTAACTCTGCAGGGTATCTCGGAAGTAACCTGAAAAAAATAATAAAATAAGAAATGAACTTTAGAAAATGTTTCCACAAGTAACATCAAAATCTACAGTGATTTTCCTAATACACAAAAGGTCTCTCGTTACTCCTTGTAACTGCCAATACCTTGAAATGTGGTCTTTGGTGAATATCCATTGTACTGTGGCATGTATCGGTTAAAATACTGGGCAGTTCGCCATCCAAATCCGAATTATTTAATATTTATTGTTTGCGATATCAAAATATTTGAAAAGCTGTCCAGACACTTAACAAGTTGTGATAATTTTAAGAATAGTTTAAGCTCTACACTGATTTCACATATCATCACCTGATATGGAGAATACCTATATAATAATCGATGTCATTCCAGAGCACTGCATAAATTGTGTTAGAGTACATATCGAAAGATGGAATAGCGATTTTCTGAGTTAATTAATGCTCGGTGTCTATTCCTGAACTATTCAATTTAGCAGAATGATTAAAATATTAAAGCATTTCATTTACATTTAGAAGCAAGAAAAGTGATGTAAAAGACATAAGTTACAGAGTGGATTCTGAGAAAGCTGGAGGAGAGGAAAGCTATAAACATAGCTGGGCTAGTGGGAGGGATGTAGAATTTAAAGATAGGGGAAAGAGTAGGACGCTTTCTCTCCCAGAAGAGAGTGACAAAAAATAAAGAAGACGGATTAATAGCACTTCAACTGACCCACGATCGAGAAGGGCACTGTCACGAGCAAAATAGCATCATCATCTTCCACAGAGAGGGTCCGTGGATGATGATGATTATCTCACTACGTATAGCAGGCACTGTGAAGTTTTCGCCAGGGATGACGGGGGGTCCTAGGGTTAGCGAGGTTGGAGTAATGCAGTGGGAAAATATGTCTACCAAGGAGTTTAGCGCCAAAGCATTCAGGACCGATGCTTGTGGAGGTTCTATATAAATCTTGAAGGCAATGAGCCCGGTATTGAATTTCTTTGTTTCCTTTTATTGTAGCAGTAAGTGCGGGTTCATTAAATATTGATGACACAGACTTCCGGAAATAGCATATTCCCGATACACTCTTGAAAAATTCATTGGTGGAGTACTGCTTGTAAATTTGCTTATATACAGCCAGTTCCTAAAAAGGGTGACAAATCCCTCCCATCCAATTATCGTCCCATTGCAATAACTAAGAGTGGAAGAGAAATTGTTGAAAGTAAACATGATGGGTTAGATAGGATCTATCCAGTTGCATTAAACAAAGCATCAAAGGAGGTAACCAAACACTGAGCCATAATTATGAGAGTATCTTTAGATTCAGTGGACTGGAGATTTGGGACAGTATCTCCAATTCACTAAATGGAATCAAAATGTGATTACAGACCTTTTAGTTTAGCGTCTATTGCAAGGAAGTTAATGAAGTCACTGGTTTAAGAAATAATGCAAGATTCAGTGCTCACGTTATTTGTGTGCTTATGTTATTATTTTTCTGTGCTTATGTCATACTGTATTGATTAATACAGTTTTACTGCAGGCTCACCTTTCTGACTAATTTGATTGGATAATATGATGCAGTAACAAAGGACATAGATTAAAAAAAACATTTTGATATCATGTACTTGGATTTCAGGAATACTTTTCATACCTTCAGATAAAAGACTGCTGTATAAATTGGAACAGTGTGGCATTGACGGCAAGTTGCTACTCTAGATAAAGGGATGGTTGAGTGGAGAAGACAGGGATTGGTTATTAATGGACACCGCTCTTCATGGACTAATGTTATTAGGGAATTTCCCAACGATTTCGTGCGACGCCAATGTTGTTTTCTGTATTTATTAATGGTATTGATGAAGGCATATCAGGCTTATTTAAATTTTCAGATGATATAAAGGTTGGCTGGTTGGCTAATGACTCTGCGCGGGTAGCACAGTGGTACCGACACGGTCTTCCCCACACCGGGTGGAAAAGGCCCAGGTTCGAATCCCGTCGATGACGCGAGGAACCGGAAATGGGCTTTTTTTTCACTCTGTGGCTCACTTAGTCGGTCTCAGGCGAAGATAGCAATGGTCTGCCCCAGAAACTGGGATTTTTCGTCCAGCAAAACAGACAAATAGACAAGCAATTAACAGACATAACACCACACACAGCACGGCCGATGAATTTTATTATTCGAGTGGCCTAAAAATAATAGTTTGGTTTGTTAATGGCAGTAATCATTGTAACCTACTGCAAATATAAAAAAAATTGCAGATTATTTGAGAAATGGCAGATGAGGTTTAGCATACACAAATATTGGGTATTGCATATTAGTTGCAATAATCCCAGATTATTGTACCAACTGTGTGGTACTACACTCAGGGGTTGGCAAATAAAAAAATACCTGGAGTAAATGTGCAATGAGATATTAATTTCTCTGAGCAGTGCTAACAGGATGCCAGAACAGCTCATGGGATATTTTCACTAATATACGGGAATTTTGCTAACAGAGATTGGAAGATGATTGTCCCATTTTATAAGGCAATGGATTGCACTATGGGTGGAACATAAATTCAAATTGTGAAAGAATGGTTACAGAATAGATGTGTGGAAGTTTTCCATTAGCCAACTGGAGGTTGATTGATGTAAAACCCTTACATGTGTTGTTGGGGAAATAATATGTTTGAAACAATTCAAGGAAGACCAAGAAAATCTACTGGAAGGGATGGACAAGTGAAGGGGGAAGTTTTTTTTTTTTTTTGGCCGATTCTGTATTAGCTTGGTTTGTTATATATTTTGTCTAATACTAATCACATAAAAAATCCAATGCGAAAGTAAAGAATAACAAGTGATAAAACTTACCAATAATAACTGGTATAAGAATACTAAAACATCCAACAATAAACCTTGACAATCCAGTTGACAGTGCGAAGATTTCCAGTCCCAGATACTCTTCGAATAAAACTTGATAGAAGGGGTGAAGACATGAGCATAATCCTGAAACAACGGAGTTTATCATCAGTGGAATATAACTTCGAGCTGAAGGAATGCAAGCCATGTTAAGGCCCATCGTTAACATGAGAATTATAACGACAATTTGCTTTGTTATAAATCCCTTATTGGTGACCCATCCACCAACGTTCTGGAAGATAATACCTGACACAGCAATACAAATTACAATATAAACACTGTCCGTCATACTGACTCCATTGTCAATGACAAAATCTATTATAATAGTGTGAAAAATAAGGCCAGAAATGGTAAATACAACTAATCCAAAGGTAATTACCAAAAATATTGGAGTCGCCAACAAAGATGCTGTTATTTTTATCGTAGACAAAGTACCATTAAAGAACTTAAAAGAGTAATTTTCTTCTTTGTCAATTACTTCCCGATGCGATGTTTTTTCTTTGGAACTAGATGGTGTTTCTATGGATAACACATTCATATTTTGAGTAATTTCTGGCGTTCCATATGATTTAGAATCATGACACTGGGCACGTGAAGAAGTTTCTTTTCGATCACTGTTATCATGATGAATTTTTGGAGATTTAACAGAAGGCTCTCCCATTACGATTCCAGAAATAATAATGTTCATCAGAAGAGCACCTAGAATTATAAACGACCCACGCAATCCATAAAATTCAATCAATCTTTCCGTAATAGCCGGTAAAATTAGACCTCCGAACCCATTTGCCGAGAAAACGATCCCAAATACCACAGATTTCGTAGTTTTGAAGTGTTGGCTGATTGTGACAGAAACTGTCGGATACAGCAAACCCATTCCAAGACCTGTGAAAAGAAAAAAAAAGTATATATCAGGTTCGTAATCGTAATATGTAAAATCAGCTGGAATAGATTTATTTGTTGTTGTTTGGTGTCTTTAATTTTGCGGTAAGACAACTAAAAGCATTTGGCCTCAGTAGCATTTGGCCCTCTCTCTAAATTGTGTCTATGCTATGTCTGTGTATCTGTTTCCTAGATGAAAAGCTAGAGTTGGAGTGTAGTGGAGATGAAAAAAAATCCTGTGGGTAATTGTGCAGTCAGACATGAAATTCTCTGGGCAGTGGAGATATGCTTCCAGAACAGCTCTAAGGGTCAATGATATACAGAAACTTTGCTACCGGGGATGAGGAGGTGATCATTGCTATGTGTAAGGCCATGGTTAGGGTTTATCTTGAGTACTGTATATAGGCTTGGAGGCCTCACTTTAGGAATGACCTAGATCTTCTAGAACGGGTGCAGAGAAGGGCAACCAGATTGGAACAAAAGGGTGCTCTCACCTAGAAAGACTTCAATTCTGCACATTGCAGTGTTTCGTGACCATGCAGAGAGATATGAATTAAATGCTTAAAGCCGTGAATGGATCGAGCAAGCTGAATATTAATGATATTTTTCCATTTGCTGAGATGCACACATGAGAGGACATAAATTCAAGTTGAGGAAGGATGGTTGCATCATAGATGACGGAAGTTTCCTTCAGTCAGCGGGTGATGGATTGTCGGAAAAGGCTTCCATCTGTTCTTGTTCTAGTGGAAGGGGGTCGGTTGAATGAATGTCATGGAAGAACTAGACAAATTCTTGGAGAGACGGATGAGTGAAATGTGTAGTAGGTTTTTTGTTTGTTTGTTTTGGCCGATGGAATATAAGCTTCATTGATTGCTATTGTTCTACTACAACAACTACTACTGCTGCATAAATAATCTGGTCCTTACACCTGGAAACTGAAAACTTACATCTGTTTTTTTTTAACCTGGAAACTCTGGTTTTCCGTCCAGCAAACAGAAAATCGACCTCATAACACACCCAATTTACAGACAGTATACATGGACCAATATGGCCTTAGTTGCCGATGCTCCTAAACCCTACTACAGCAACTCTCATTACACATTAAACAGTATTTATTTAGGTATTATTTTTTGTTGTTTTTATTTTTAGCATTACATGTTTAGACAGTATAATCGATTCAAGAGTTACACGTTTACACAAGAAAGTTACACCAGAGGATTGTGCGTACAGAAAGACTCCCAAACACAGTTTAATGACATAAAAGAAGAAACTGAATTTCTTTTAATCAAAAATCAATCTAGGCAGGGTAATGCCCATTCTAAACATGTTTTCGATTGACAGACCGTTCTCTCACGTCTATTACGTAAATTAAAACAAAATCCTTATTGTATATTATTATACAATACATATTATTGTACAAATCATAAAATATATTCCATTTAAACTGAAGCAGTTTCTTTCATTCGACGTTTACTGTTAAATATACACTGACTGCTAAAAAAAATTAGAAATCTTTATCAATTGGTGTCAACACTTAATTAAAACTACAATATGTAAATGCAAGTTTGCCACATGGTATGATCAGTTATTTGGTACAGGATAAAAACTGTACGCTTTCCTGGGGCTCCATAAACAGGTGATCTTTCCGATTTACAAAAGCTGTTATTGCTGGGACACGAATCGTACAGGACACAATTGAGAAAATACAGGAAACCACTAATGTGTTGAAAGCAATCAGTTCAAAAGCATAGGGAGTGGAAGAAGAAAGGAGCATGCAATTCTATCCAAAGCGACGAAATCTACCTAAGATTATTAAATCTAAAAATCAACTCACGAAAGTTGGTCTTATTAACATTTACACAAATTAAGAAGCAAGCACACCTTCAAATAGCAGTCAATGGAAAACTTTTTAACAGAATTCAATACTATAAGGATCTGAGCTTAACTGGAACCCTAAACCTTCTTTCAGCAATCATATAGACTCTAGAGAAATTAAAGCGAAATTTACAGAAATTCTGGTGGTTGTCGAACAAGGAGCAACAAGTCACACGATACCTCAATTAACAGTTCCATACAGAAATGCCTTTATCCAGTTGCTATTTATGGATCATGTATATGGACATCGGGTGAACATGGACAGATTTATGTGGTCCAGATGGCATTCAAATGGCTGAACAAAGTGACACACAAACCAAACACAAGGTCGAGACCGATGTTGTGCATTAACCTCAACCTTTAACCGTGGAAATATAGATTACAAGAAATAAAGATAAGAACCTCCGTAGCCGATTGTTCATTAGCAGGAGTGCAGTAGTACACACTCTTTGAGTAGACCGGGGTTCAAGCCTCTCACTGCTAAATACCGTCGATCTGCCAACCCGCACTGGAGCAGCGTGGCAGATTATGGTCCGTTCCCTCAACATTAATCGTTGAGGAAGCTTCCATCCTGCAGTGGGTTGATAATGGCTGCAGTTTACCTTTTTTTTACCCTAGCAAAACAATTTATATATTGGCGCACCAGACCTAGGTGGCATATGTCAATTAGCAAAGAATCATATGTCCAGAGAAAGAAACACGAGATGCAGAAAAGAAACTGAAATTAAATTAAATTAATGAATAATCTAGAGAGAATGTTCCCTGCAAACAGAGTTAGGTTCAATAAACCAGTTAAAGAAAATTTGATAAAGAGGAAGGGTAGAAAAGTAATATTCTTAAAGAAATATAAAAAATTGTGTAATGAAATTTGGGGAAATCTAGGATATCCTGAATGAACATCAAGAAGATGTGACCTAAGGAAAGAAGTTGGGAAGTTACAGCTTCATAACTTCTTTCAAAGTCTAAAAGATAACTAAAGCTAATAATTATTACGTTAACTAAGCAAAGAACTCTGTCAGTGAACCAACAGTATTTACTTAATAATAATACAAAAGATAAATTGTCAATGTTTTATTTCTGACGTTTGTATTAGGATTACTAATATTAACGTACAAAATACAACTGGTGCAAGAAAACAGGCTTACACAGCATCATCCAAAAAAAAAACCCTTCTCGTTCACCTATCCATCCCCGGATGGAAACCTGTTGCTGCAATGAATTACCCATTGGCTGAAGGCTGCAACCATCCTCGGTCAGTGTGAATTTGTGCATTTATGGAGAATTCCATCACCACTCAGCTTGACCTGTCCATTCACGGCTTTAAACATCGCAATCATGTCGCCTCGCAAGTGCCTAGCATCCAGACACTGCAATAAGCAGAACTGAAACATTTCTTGGTAAGAGCTCCTCTTTGTTCCATTCACCAACCTCGCTTCCCTTCTCTGTACTCATTCCAGTAGCTCTATATGCTTCCTAAAATGAGGCCACCAGACCTGCACGCAGTACTGAAGGTGAAGCCTGACCTTTGCCATAAACAACAGAATAATTCTCCTTATCCCTACTAGCAAACTTCGTATATCATAGACAAAATCCCATGACTTATTTTTACAGTCTGTCTGCATTGCTAAAAGAACTTCAAATCTGACTACCCCAATTACCCTTAAGTCTTTTTCATTTTCCACTTCCTTGAGGGTCAAATGAAAAACCACACTGTTGGAACGTTAGCCGTTATGATATGCTTTCAATTATCAATGTTAAAACCTCAACTACCAGTTCTCATCCCACCTAATTTTTCTACTTATTGTTGCAATCTACTTATTGGTACAGTCATTACAGCTATTATCCATCCTTCCAACCTTCGAATTATTTGCAAACTTAGATATTAAGCCTATATACCTTTCATCAATATCATTAATAAATAGAGAAAACAAAAAATGAGCTCAGCACCGAACCCTGGGAGACTCCACTGATAACATCAGTCCAACATGAGAAGAGCCCATTGATAACAATTCTCTGTCTTCTCCTATTCAACCATCCCTTTATCCACAGCAGTAACTTACCATTAATGCCGCACTGCTCCAATTTGTACAGCAGTCAGTTATGTGCAACAGGATCAAAACCTTTCCTGAAATCCGAGATGATGATGTCAAATTAATTTTTTGCATCCAATACCATTGTGACCACTTTTTGAATCCAACAAAATGGTCAAACAAGGTTGCCTTATGGGCTGCCAACGGTTTTTTTTTCCAATTGGATGTCTAGTTTTAAGAGAGAGATGGCTCTCTCTCTTCTAACATATTCACTAATGCTGGTGTTATTCAATATTCAGACCTTCTTACAACTCTTTTCCTCTTGTATACTAATGACTTTTTCCTTGAGTGTCAAATTTATCCATAGATTGCTGATGACAGTACCTTTCATTCCACCTTCCAGTTTAAGAAACCTTTCCTTGCACAAACAGCTTGCTCTTCTCGAATATTCACCATCAATTCCTTAAATTTCGCTCTCCTGGTTATTCTCCAATGGGAAGAAGAAAGCTTAGTTAAGTTCAATCCTTCTAAAATCGTCTCTTATTTCTGTTTTATGAGACCCAGTCCTGTCTTAATAATCGCAAAATTTTCAATTGTTTCTATGGTCACCTTAGACGACATTCCTCTTTATCAAATTTCTAGACAAGACCCCATCTTTCTGTTAGCGACTACCCAGCGTTCCAAATCACCAAATCTACAGAAAAGGGTTGGATGCCTTTTTCTATAGATACTTCCATAATCCGCATCCGTAATTCCAACGCTCCCTTGCAGATAAACTCAACAGTTACTTTCCTTCGATATTTACCGAAGCAAAACCATTCACGTCAATGAGAATTTCTTGGAGTAAAATTGCAAAAAATGTAATTAATGATGTTGAAATTTGACTTGTTTATTTAATAAAAAACGTTCGAGTCTACAGGCCAGTAAGGCTCCTGCGGTTGATGGCATATACCCTAATATCTTTAGGGAAGCAGCAAGTGAGTGAATTGAATCATTGAGGGTAATTATGCGAGCATCACTGGACTCGGGAATGATTCAGTTGGATTGGAAAAGTGCCAATGTGTCTCCAATATATAAGGGCGGTTCTAAGAGTAAAGTGGGAAATTACCGGCCGGTTAGTCTAACTTCAGCAGTAGGGAAAATCATGGAAACAATGATCAAAGTTGGAATTCAGAATCATTTAGATCAGGGGTGGGCAACAGCCGGCCCGCGACGATGTTGAATCCGGCCCCCTCGGTAAATGCATAAATATAGAAAATCCATACCTGACTACACTCGCCGTAAACGTTCGGCTTAATTCGGTTCAATCGGGAATCGCGGCCAGTACAACAGTAACCAAGTGATTCTACGCAGCGTCAAAGAGTTATTTCCTAATTATTATTGTAGCATCGATCGAACGAAGTTCCTTTGGGTTTGACTTCTTATTGATAAAAATAATATTGGTGCGAGATATTTTATGTTTTATGCCTTTTCTAATTATTACAATTTTTAATTTAATATAATTTATAGCCCATAAAATAAGCCAATTAAAAAAAAAAGAAAATTGATGCAGAATGCCGCATTTTCAATGATAATTGGACATTCAGATATATTTTTTTTAAAAATACAATAATAATTTGGTAATTCAAGTAATACAACATTTTTTAGGTTCTGATTTTTTTTATTAAATCGTTTGATCTATTCCGGCCCGCATCATGATGCGAAAATTTCATTCGGCCCGCATCATGATACGAAAATTTCATTCGGCCCGCTGACGAAAAAAAGTTGCACACCCCTGATTTAGATGGAAATGGAATTCTGAAGGATACTCAGCATGGTTTTGTAAAGGGAAAATCTCGTTGAAGTAATTTGGTTAGCTATTTTGATAGGGTCACTCAAGAGCTGGACTTTGGGAATAATTTCGATATTATTAATTTGGATTTTAGCAAAGCATTTGACTCGGTCCCCCGTGAGCGGTTACTTTATTAGCTGGAGCAAGTTGGAATCACAGGGAAAATCCTTAGATGGATGGCGTCAAGGCAGGAGGCAGAGGGTTGTGATAAATGGTTATTACCTTAGATTGGGTTTATGTAAGAAGTGGGGTTCCCCAAGGATCAGTATTAGGATCACTGTTGTTTTTGATTTTCATAAATGACATCGATGAAGGAATAGAGGGCGTGATGTATAAATTTGCAGATGATGTAAAGATTGGTAGAGGAGTTAATGATCGCCGCCAAGCAGACTTTCTTCCGAATAACCTAGATAGACGTCAGGGATGGTCAGAAAAATGACAGCTATGTTTTTAATCCAGAAAAAAGTAAGGTATTACACCTGTTGAACAGTAACCCCCAAAGTAACTTATGCACTTGGCGGAGATGAACTAAAGCCAGAAGTGGACGAAATGGACTTGGGTTTTACGATACGGTTAGACTTTAAGCTCTCCGAGCATTGTAGACAGGTTGCAAGGAAGGCCCATGGTGTCCTGTCGATGATGTATCGAATAATTGCTAGTAGAGTTAAGGACGTTATAATCCCGTTGTATAAGGCTATTGTTAGACCACACTTGGAATAATATGTTCAAATATGGAGACCGCACCTAAAGAAAGACATTCTTCTTCTTGAAAGGGTCCAGAGACGAGTAACTCGCCTGGTGACATCGGCAAAAGGGCGTCTATATGAGGAAAGACTTCAATTATGTGGGTTGCAGAGCTTGGAAACTAGACACCTTAGAGGTGACTTGATTGAGGCGTTTAAGACTCTGAGAGGCATCAGTAAAATGAATGAGGACGAAATTTTCACGGTCATAAAAGATTCTAGAACAAGGGAGCATAATTTCAAGTTACGGGGGGAGAAGTTTAGACTGGATTGCAGGAAGTTTTATTTTAGCCAGAGAGTTATAAATTACTGGAATAAGTTACTTAAATGGGTTGTTGAGACTGACAGTCTGGCGAAATTCGAAGATCATCTGCATAGTTACCTACGGGAGGAGGAAAACGCATAGGTTGTTTATTTCCTTTTCTCTTATTTATTTTTTTTATTATTATTATTATTAATTTTTTATTCTAATTATTTTATTTATTTTATTATTATTGTTATTTATTTATTTTTTATTATTATTATTATTTTATTTTTTTTTGTTTTTTTTATTATTTTTTTTGTTTTTTTTATTATTTTTATTTTTATTTATTTATTATATATATATATATATATATATTATTTTTTTTTTTTTTTTGGCTGGTGCAGCATACGCCATAGTCTTCTTTGACCATGTGGCCATTACTAATACTAATACTAATAACCAGTCAAGCAACCATACACGGTCCGAATTGAAACTCGCAGAAACAACTTTTTCCATTTTTCATTTATTCCTTCTACTTCTGTTCTTTGAGGCAAATTTCGTTCGCGTATATTTCCTGAAACTTTCAATCTACAGAAATTCAAGTGTAGTGTCAACAAATGTCTTCTGTCTCCAAATCATGCACGTTGTTAATCACTATATGTTATTAGGCCTTCTTTGGCCGTGTTTGGCCGTGTATTAGGCCGTGTTTGGGAAATTCCTAAGTCAAAAAACAACAAAAAGTAAAAAACTCGAAGCCATTATCAATCCACTGTAGGATGAAAGTCTCCTCAACCATTCATGTCGAGGGAAATGGACCATTATCTACCACTCTGGTTCAGTGCTGGTTGACAGATCGACCGTATTTACCAGTCAGTGGCTTGAACTTCGGTCTTCTCAAAGAATGCCAGTTTTGGCATTCGAGATGAGCGGACGCGCTTCGTCAGGGCTCCTCAGTTAAGTGGATTGGATTACTGATGATTAGCGCTTTTCAATATTTGATTTATTTAGATATTGTTGGATTATTTTGTTATAGGTTTTCCTGTAACAGATTGATTTTAATAATATTATAGATATAATTTTTTAAAGTTACTTTCATTGATATTTATTTAATTTTATAATGGTAGTTACAAGATCTGCCTTAAACACTTCACAGGGTATCGTGACTCACACGGAAATTGCCGATGCCGATTTACGGGTGAGTCATTTTTAATCCATTGACGAATCTGTGGAATGTTTTCCAAGGTCGACCTGGTGACTAACCATAGCTCACCTGGGTATTCTGTTCTTTGTGATGGATGTAAGGAGTGCACCGATCTTAAATTACAATTTGGTGCACTGATGGAACAATTTGAGTCACTGAAAAAACTGGTGCTTACCCTCGAGAATAATGCATCTGGGAGCTCGTCAGGGGCTGAAGACCCCAGCAATCTACCAAGCGATGCACACCCGATTCCGGCCCCCAAACAATAAAATCAAGTGCAAATTATTCTGGTTCAAAAGGACATTGTTTTATTAGGAGACTCCATTGTCAGGTAAACGGGGAATATTTTTTATAATAAGGATAGGTGGAGTAGAACCAGGGTGTGTCTGCCGGGAGCAACTATTAATGATGTCACCAACAGATTGTCAGATTTTAACGGGGGTTGAGAGAATATTATTATTCACGTGGGGACTAATGACATTAAACTTACACGATCTGACGATTTGTTGGAAAAATACAGGACCATGCTGAGAATATGCCGCAAGCGAGGCCACAATGTCTATGTGTCTGCAATTCTGCCCAGACACGATAGGAGGGATTATATGTTAAAAGCCTTGTTTTTTTTTTTTTTTTGATTTGGTAGTTGTTGGCGCATCGGCTTCTGTGGCCATATTGCACCTCCCAAGGTTTTTGCAGTACTTTGATCCAAGCCCGAGGCGAGAATCGAACCCGCGACCTTTGGGTTGCCGGGCAGGTACTTTACCCACTCGGCTAGCCCGGTCGGCTAAAAGCCTTGTGGATTAACTCAAGACTTGAAGGACTCTGCAAGTCTTTAGGGGGTAAATTTCTATCACCATGGCCCACACTTGTAGGTAGAAGGAATTTGTTTTGTAGAGACGGGATACACTTAAACAAAGGTGGTGCAAACGTTTTTGCCAGTATTATTGAGGATACCTTAAAGGCTCAGGGAAACTGCTAGTTAGGGGGGATGTGGGTAATACTGACACGCGTTTATCTGATAATATTGGTCAAAGTAACTCTTGCACATACCTTAAGAGTTCTTATCTGTTACCCCAACTGGACGTATTATCTGGTGTTCTGGAGGCAGAAAGGTTTCAAGTGAGTGGGTAGCTAATGCCAGGGAAGAGAGCCTAAAAAACTTCAAGGGTTGTGTTAGGGTTGTTAAATATACAAGAACAGTAAATCTTAATTGTTTATACAGTAATGTTAGAAGTGTCGTCAATAAAATGAGCGAATTCGAACTGCTGGTTAAAACAAGTAACGCGGACATAATAGGGCTTACAGAGACGTGGTGCCACCCGGAAATTGGGGATGATGAGTTTCAGTACGGCTTGTATAATGTATTTAGGAAGGATAGGTTAGATAGAAGGGGTGGTGGGGTAATGCTTCTTATCAGAAGCAGCCTGAGTGCGACGATAGCTTTCCCGGATTCCGACATTTCACATGTTAGTACAGAATCTGTATGGTGTGAGGTAGTTGGAAACAAATGTATAATGCGAGTAGGAGTAATCTACAGACCAGGTGATTGTGAAGATTATGACAAAAGCCTCTACATGCAAATGGAATGGGCAAGCAAGCGTCAATGTCTTATTATGGGTGATTTCAATTTGCTTGTAATTGATTGGAGTAAATGGGAAGGAAACACGACATGGGAAACAAAATCTTTAAATCAACTAGATGACAGTTATTTGTATCAACATGTCAGGGAAAGTACTACATGGCCTCTATTAACTGGGTAGATACCTCATAGAGAACGAATACAATTGAAGTATGGTATACCTTTAAAACATTAATCACAGATGCCTTGAATGCGTATATACCATTAAAAAAATACTCCACGAGGAGGGTTCCATGTTGGATGAATACTGAAGTTGCCACATTACTTGAGCAGAAAAATGTGGCATGGAAAAGTTACAGAGAAATAAAAAGTACTGAAGCCTATTGTTGTTGTTGTTTTTTTAGGAGCATTAGCAACTAAGTCCATATTGCTCCGGGGATATGCGGTGGTCATTCCCTGACCTTTCCGCATCTTCCGTATTTGGTAGATCACGGGCTCGAACCCCGGTCTAATCAAGAAGCATGTGCTACGCACTGCTGCTTCTGCCCACCTGGCTACGGAGGCGCCTACTGAAGCATATAACAGCCCTAGATGATCTGTAATAGAGCCATAGAAAAGGTTCGACAGGCAAAGGCAGTTTATGAGAAATCACTAGCAAACAGAGCAAAGACGGGGGACAAGGAATTCTTCACATATATAAATGCCAAGAAGAGCAGGACAAACCAGATCGGATCTTTACTTAAGGGAAAGGGGATAGTATTAAATACACCAGTTGCCATTGCAGATGAACTCAACAGTTATTTTGCATCGATATTTACAGATGAAAAACCTTTTGTGACAATGGGAAATTGGGGGAACGAAGTTGAAAAACATGTAATTAATGATATGGAAATTTCGCAAAATTATTTAATGAAAAACTTTCGAGCCTATAGGCCAGTAAGGCTTCTGCAGTTGATGGAATATACCCTATAATCTTTAGGGAGGCGGCAAGTGAGTGCATTGAACCATTGAGGCTAATTATGCGAGCATCACTAGACTCTGGAAAGATTCCCTTGGATTTAAAAAGTGCAAATATATCTCCTATACATAAGAGTGGCTCTAAGAGTGAAGTGGGAAATTATCGACCTGTCAGTCTGACTTCAGTGGTAGAGAAAATCATTGAGGCAATGATAAAGGGTGTTATTCAGGATCATTTCGATCGAATTGAAATTCTCGAGGATACTCAGCATGGTTTTGTAAAGGGAAAATCATGTTTAACAAATCTGGTTTTTTTGAAAGGGTCACTCACGAACTGGATTTAGGGAATAATTTCGACATTGTTTATTTAGATTTCAGCAAAGCTTTTGACTCAGTCCCACATGAACGGTTGCTTTATAAGCTGGAACAGGTTGGAATCACTGGGAAAATCCTTAGATGGATAGAAGGATGGCTTCAGGGCAGGAGGCAGAGGGTTGTGATAAATGGCTATTCCTCAGATTGGGTTGATGTAAGAAGTGGGGTTCCCCAAGGATCAGTATTAGGACCACTGTTGTGTTTAATTTTCATAAACGACATCGATGGAGGGATAGAGGGCGTGATGTCTAAATTTTCAGATGATGTTAAAATTGGTAGAGTAGTTAATGATCACTGTGAAGCTGAACTTCTTCAGAGAGACCTAGATAGACTTCAGGAATGGTCAGAAAAATGGTAGCTATGCTTTAATCCAACAAAGTGTGAGGTATTACCCCTGGGAAACAGTAATCCCCAAATAATTTATTCACTTGGTGGAGTTCAACTAAACCCAGTACTGGAGGAAAGGGACTTGGGTGTTACGATACGGTCAGACATGAAATTCTCTGAGCATTGTAAACAGGTTGCAAGGAAGGCCCATGGTGTCCTATCGATGATCTATCGAACCTTTGCAAGTAGAGATAGGGATGTGATAATCCCATTATATAAGGCTTTTGTTAGACCACACTTGGAATACTGTGTCAAGTATGGAGACCGCACCTAAAGAAAGACATCGAGCTTCTTGAAAGGGGGCAAAAACGGGTAACTTGCTTGGTGAGATCGGCAAAAGGGCGTCCTTATGAAGAAAGACTTGGAATATGTGGGTTGCAGAGTTTGGAAACTAGCACCTTGGAGGAGATTTGATTGAGGTGTTTAAGGCTCTGAGAGGCATCAGTAAAATGAATGAGGACGAAATTTTCAAGATTATAAATGATGCTAGAACTAGGGGACATGAATTCAAGTTACGGGGAGAAATGTTTAGATTGGATTGCAGGAAGTTTTATTTTAGCCAACGAGTTATAAATAACTGGAATAAGTTGCCTACATGGGTGGCAGAGGCTGACAGTTTTTGGAAATTCAAAGGTCATCTGGATAGCACCTTCGGATGAGGGAAGCGCATAGGATGATAAGTTTAATATCCTTTTCTTTTATTAATTATTATTATTTATTTATTTTGTTTTTATCATTATTTTGTTCGTTTTTTTTTTTGGCTTATGGTGCAGCATAAGCCATAGGCTTTCTTACCCCATGTGGCCATTACTAATACTAAAGAGCGTGTGCTACTGCACTCCCGCTCACTTGGCTACTAACTGCTGACAACTCTTTCTAAATTTCTATAATTTTATCTTAATTTTTACTTATGTAGTAGTAGTATAATTACGGTAATAATTAATCTGTTAATTGTCTATCTCTAATTTACCTAATATTTTGACAAATTTTGACACCAAAAGACTCAAGATTTCGATGTCTGCCCTCTAAACTTAAATCAGTTTTTGATATAAAACCCCTGGCTATCAGGCAATAAAATTTCGTATTATTGGACCGCAATAAACATTTAAACTTACCAAGGGCGAATCCGTATAATATCGTCAACCACAATATGCTTTTCGCCAGGGCACACGCTGTTAGTCCAATCACTGAAGTAAAACTGCCAGCCAATGCTACCTTTCGAGTACCGAAGTTATGCGTCAACATTCCTCCGAGCAAACCTGTAAGAATAAAGAATTTCCACTGCATTCATTGAAAATGTAGAAAACATCATTCAAAACATGATTCGTCATTCATTTATTATTACTATTTACACTCGGTCTTATTGTTATTATTGTTCTTACATATTATTTCTCCCTGATGGTGGTTCCACCCCGTGTTGGGTACTGGTACCAAGTTCACGGTGGTTGTTATGTTGTAGGGTTTTAGGAGAATCAGCGACTAAGGCCATATTGCACCGTGTACACTGTCTGTAAATTTCGTGTGTTCTGTGATCAATTTTCTCTCTGCCGAATGAAGAACTCGAGTTTCCGGGAGAAAAAACCACGTTACCCTCGCCTGAGACATGATTAATTCAACCACGTTGTGGAAATGGTCCACGAAAATTCACCGGGTGGTGGGAGGAAGGCGAGTCTATCAGTTGTGCTACCCACCGGGGCACTTGTAAACATTTAGATCTATAATATCGCACACCAAGTTATAAAATGTCTTCAGAACTGAAAACAATTTAACATTGGAAAATCAAGAGTCTAGAGGCAAGCAATTTTACAATCGATATCTGAAATTTTACGCTCGTTGTTTTTCTCATATCTTGTGCACGTGAATCTTTTCCGGATTTTGTAAACCTATTTTTGTACGATTTTATGAAAGAATAAATATGAATCAGCGGTCACCAATATTGGTTCCACAAACACACGGTTTAGGAGAGCACTGAAAGATTGTGATAAAATGTTTCGAAAAGAGAACCACTTACATGTTATATGAAACATCACCATATAAAGACTAAATGGCCAGACTGATTTTTCTCTGGATTCATTGAAAACTCCCATAGTTGCTACAAACAGGACTGCACCCGTTCTTATTAATCCAATACAGAAGAACATAATAAGAAAACACGCCGTAACCATCAAACACTTAGAGATCTTTGTCTCTCCCATCTTTAAGCTCACCACAGCAGACAGGCTACACCAGAAATGCGAAAACGGTAGTGCTCCACGCTGTCTTCTTACGAAAAGCAAAACGATACGCGTCTCTTAATAATATATGTAATCAAACACAGTGACCTTGCCTTTTGCCTGTCTATTTTGCCATTATTCATCTCTTTAATACATATTTTGATGATAAATAGTGACTCTGCATTGTAGCGATCATGTTACTTAGTCGATTGGAGGCTGTTCAAAATGGCCAAAAGTCGTTTATAGTACCTCGTGAATGTCTGCTTAGGGTAAATATGAGCATATTCAGGAAACGCAGTAAAAATGCATTATTAACTACAAAAATATTTAAAACTTAACGGAATTTATTAAAAGCATTTAAATCTTGTAACAGTTGCTTCGCTTCATCTTTAATTCGAAATATTTTTTTACAACCAAAAACCTGGAATTCAAAAATCTGGCAATAATGAATCGAAAAATCTTTGCTTCTCTCATCTCTTTGCTTTTGTAAGTTTCTCGTAGAGAGTCTGAGGCTGAGTTCGTCGGTCTCAGGCATAGATAGCAAGGTTTTCCACAGACACTGGGGTTTTTTCCTCTAGCAAAACAGGCAAATCGACCAGAGAACACACGCAATTTAGGACACCATATATAAACGGGCACGTGTAGTGTAAAAATTTGAATTTGGTGATGTGTGGGCTTCCAAGAAGTTATTTCTGCCCATTCTGCCAATAACATGCAATGGCAAATTAATTTTTTCACTGCGCAGAGCCTGTGCTCACGAGCAGTCACTTCTGTGCAATCGCAAGGACACGAATTTCAGGGCAGTATGATGTACCCTGGAGTTAGTCTTGACCACAGATACAAAGTTGTTGAAGATTTCCAAGTTTGACACTTTGAAGAAAAGCATAAATCTTTATTTTGTCGTTACATCGATGCCTTATTGGAAATGAAACAAAAGGCTTCAGGCTGGCCCCAGAATCTTGACCCCGAGACTTACATCGAAGAGTTTCGGCACAATGGAGGTCACATTATATATTAGCCAAATCAGGAAAAATCTATCAAAACGTGTATTGGCCAAACCAAATTTAAACTCCTTGTGGGGTGCCTGGCTATGTTAACGAACGGCATGAACACCATAGTCTGTTTGACATACGGGGTGTTGTGAAACTTTTCCTTGATAAAACCGAAATTATTCATGAGGCAAGACTGGTCACAGAAACCAAAATATTAAGAACCTAGTGCTGTGGACAAAACAGAACCTCTCTACAGGAAAGGAAATGCCATCATTGGCTCCTTCGTTGCATCCTATGGGAGAATGGAATTCTATAATTCCATCGCACGTTATTATTAAATTGGCAACTTCGGGCTCCAAATCATATTCCTACAGGACCAGAAGAGGAAAAACAGTGACAAAATGCAATGGCACAACTTTATATGTCAACAAAAACTCATTAGTAAATTTGGATGTAATGACTTTGGCTTGGGGCTTAGAGGGGAACAGGTATCCTGTGTGTTATCAGACACTCAGCCTAAAACACTGATGGATCCAATATCTCTCTATTACAGAAGATTTAGGAGAAGTCCGGTTGGCCTGCCTCCCTAAAATCCACTCATGCACACCTTCTCGATGGTAAGCCCTGTTACGTCACTTAGGTGGCAACGAACGTGTAGAGTGGTTCTCTTCAAGATGCCTGGTCAGCATGAAGAGGAAAAGACCAACCCCTCCAGCAATATGAAAGCACGACGAAACAAATGGCCCTCAGTCCCCAGCAGCTTTCACTCTCCCTCTTACGGCAGCGAGAGGATTAGAGTGGAAGCAGAGGGTGCTAAAAATCTCTGGGTACGGCCAGGCTGCCATGCACGGAAACTGAACTTGGCCTGTTATAACGTAAGAACACTCATCGGTGAAGACAGGATATTAGAGCTGGAAAAGGAATTAGAAAATGTGAATTGGAATATCATCGGTTTGGCTGAAACAAGAAGAAGAAATGAATCACTTATAAGTTTATCAAGTGGAAATCTGCTGTACACCAATGGAAACAGTGAAAGGAGTGAAGGTGGAGTTGGGTTTCTGGTCCATAAAGATTTTAAAAACAACATTTTGGAATTCAAAAGTACATCACCAAGAGTGTCAAGACTAATACTAAAGATATCTAAGAGATACAAGCTAAAGATTATAATGATTTATGCACCAACATCGAGCCATGATGATGAAGAGGTTGAAGAAATGTACACTGAAATTGAGAGTCTTCTAGATGAGCAGAAAACCCACTACACTATTATTATGGGAGACTTCAATGCTAAGGTTGGAAAAAGACAAAACAGCACAGAAAGGGGAACTATAGGAAATTTTGGAATTGGTGAAAGAAATGAAAGAGGTGAAAGACTTGTGGAATTTGCAGAATCTCAAGGACTGTCAGTAATGAACACTTTTTTCAAGAAAAGGGTGAACAGAAAGTGGACATGGAAGAGTCCAAATGGATTAACTACTAATGAAATCGACTTCATCCTCACTAATAGAAGATATATTGTGAATGATGTCACCGTCCTGAATAAGGTAAATGTTGGAAGTGATCACAGAATGGTAAGATGTACACTTGATATAGATGTAGGAAAGGAAAGGAAAAAACTGACTCGAGTAAATAATACAAAGGTCTTTGAGATAACAGAAGAGGAGAAAAAGCAGTATGTACTGGAACTTAAGAACAAGTATGAGCTTCTGCAGACTGCTGAGGACCAAGATATCGACGAGGAATATTACAACTTTTTGAAAGTGATAAAGCCCAAGAAACCTATAGGGAAAAAGAAATCCAAAGAAGAAAAAATTAGTCAAGAAACACTTGTCATGATGAACCGAAGACGACAAATGAAAAGCAAGAAAAACACTGACAGGGAGAAAATTGAGTATACTGAGTTATGCAAAGCCATTAGAAAGAGACTCAGAGAGGACATAAGAAGATTTAACACAAGAAAAGTAGAACAAGCATTAAGGGAAAACAAAGGATTTAAATCAGCAGCCATGAGCAGTAATACAGAAAGACAAATGATACTGAAACTGAAGAATAGCGATGGTGTACTTATAAACAGCAGAGAAGGCATAATTCAAATAGCAGAAGACTACTATAGAGAATTATACAAGGAGCGAGGGAATGATACCAGCAGTGGGGAAGATGGATTGCAAAGTAGCAACACATACGACATACCCGATATTCTTCCTGATGAGGTAGAACATGCATTGAAGAAAACGAAGAATCAGAAAGCTCCGGGGGAAGATGAAGTTACTGTAGAGTTGTTAAAATTGGGAGGAAGAGACATAACACAAAAACTGGCAAGACTCTTCACAAAGTGCATTAGAAAAGGTGTGATGCCTAAGCAGTGGAATAATGCAATCATAGTTTTGCTGCATAAGAAAGGAGATAAATCAGAAATTGGAAATTATAGACCAATTAGCTTGTTATCCCACATCTACAAGTTGTTCACAAGGGTCATTACTAACAGATTACAAAAAATACTGGATGAGAATCAACCGAAAGAGCAAGCTGGCTTTAGGACAGGATTCTCAACTATGGATCACCTTCATGTAATATCACAGCTAATGGAGAAAGCAAATGAATATAAAACACCATTATGCCTGGCATTTGTGGATTATGACAAGGCATTTGACTCCATACAGCATAAGGCAATGTTTCGGGCACTGGAAAGACAAGGCATTGATACCCCATATATTATGATTTTGAATAAAATATACGATAGTGCTACCTCCTTTATTAGACTAGACAAAGACAGTAGGAAATTTAAAATTGAGAAAGGAGTTCGACAAGGAGACACAATATCTCCGAAGCTGTTTACTGCTGCCCTTGAGGAAGCTTTCAGAAGATTAGACTGGTCGCAGAAATGAGTCAATGTGAACGGAGAGTACCTAAACCATTTACGGTTTGCAGATGACATTGTGGTCATAAGCCACGATCCCAAAGAATTAGAGGAAAATCTTAATCAGTTATGCACAGCTAGTAAGGATTTTGGACTAAAGATGAATATGGCTAAAACAAAAGTAATGATGAACAAGTATGCCACAGAAAGAGACATAATGATTGAAGGAGCAGTAATTGAAAAGGTGGAGTCATATACTTATCTGGGACAAGTTATTAGCTGTAATAATGATAAATGGCTGGAAGTCAAGAGAAGAATAAATTTTGGATGGATAGCATTCAGGAAATATAGTCACATACTGAAGAGCAATATCCCAGTTTGTCTGAAACGTAAAATAATGGACCAATGTATACTCCCCACCATGACTTATGGAAGTGAAACTTGGGCACTCACCAAAAGAATGGAAGAGAAGCTGAGAACCACACAGCGAAGAATGGAACGAATCATATTGGGAATAAGACTGTTAGATAAGAAGAGAAACACATGGATTAGACAACAAACTCAAGTAAAGGACATTCTTATCAAAACTAAAGAACTAAAATGGTCTTGGGCAGGACACATAGCTCGAAGACATGATGACAGATGGACTAAGAAAATAACAGAATGTATCCAAGAGGAGCTAGAAGAAAACCTGGAAGACAAAGGCGGAGATGGATAGATGAAATTCATGAGTTTGTGGGTAGTAAATAGATGTCCAGTGCTCAAAACAGAAGCAACTGGAAAGTTGCTGGAGAGGCCTTCATCCTGCAGTGGATTGAAAATGGCTGATGATGATGATGATGATGATGACTTTGGCTTTAAAGGGTAAAGCCGTTGGTGTCACTGTTCCAGTACCATTTTCAGTCAATTTCGAGGAATGGACTCGCTGTCTTCCAGAATCATCAGTAACAAAAAGATTCAGGTACACATTTAAGAAACACGTAGTTGGGGAAGATTCCCATACTTTTCCTTTCAGATATTTCTGTGAAAAACAATAAATGTTCCCGTCAATTTGAACATGTTCTTCCATCCCTTCGTGTCTAATCTCGGGCGGTACTCAGTCCATAAAAATACGTTTGTCTTGTTTCTTATAAATAATAGCAGGCGACTGATCTCACCGCCCATAGAAACGATAGTTTACTGCTGTTCGGAAAAGAAATATAGGTTTCTGCAGTTTCCCCACGTTGAATTTCTAAAAGTTTTACCTCTGCCTGAATTCGATATGGGCTTCAAACCCTGTTCATAATATATGATCTCATTCACTAGACAAAAGACAGTTTTAAAATTGACGATATATTCAATAAAGGGAACCATCACAGAAAGATCAATGTCTGTGTGTGTGTGTATGCGTCTTCCCTCTCAAAATTTGTTCTGTCTAGGAACTCAATACCGAACCATCAGACTTAATTCTCAGCATTCAGTCATTTTCAAAAATCACAGAGATTCCCAACAATTTCTCATTTAGCATCACAAGTATTTCTGGGTCGTTTGAGCATGCTTGTCGGTCTTTATAAAGAAACTGCTAAAACCCACATTCACATCTGTTACTAAGCTTCTGCATTTTACGGAAGAAGCTCTCATGGCTGTTGATGTGCCTACATAGCTACAAGACTGAGTTGACATGGAAATTTCATCACGTTTCTCTCTGACATCCTTCCAAACAGCAGGTGCCCAATTGAAACAAGAGACTCCCACTCAGATTACCACCACCTGTGAAATCTGTAAATACCTGCCCAGAAGTAACATTCCAGTCACCTCCCTAGAATTATTGGGACTTGGACGAAAAAAGAAGCTTCTTCCTATTCTAGATGATATACAAAGGTACTCTTCATACATGACAGAGACTTATTCATCAACAAGGGGCAGTTTGTTTCGCTTACTAGGAAGCTTAATAATTCCACTGAGAACATTGTTCATAACTAAATGAATAACTCTTTCAAAACACGTTTACTCTTGGTACCCCCAGAACACCAACAACTGATATCTCTGGACGAAGAGAGGTCTGAAGTTCGAAAGAGACAGGACATGTCCTTCAAATCCAAGTTGAAGTCTTATCTTCAATTTTACATGCATATTTGGGACTGAAGAAGAAAAACAGGCCTCTTCCAGAAACCCCGGCAGTAGTGGCCCCCAAACGAGCAAAGAGGAAATCGACAATTCTGACTTCTCCTCTTAGTTTGAGAGGAAAGAAGATACAGTGGATAAGCATGTAAATAAAGAAACTATTCTTTTTAAATTTCGTTTAATTAAGTGGTCGATTACATCCAAGTTGGCAATAATATCATTGCATGGTTAAGCCATGACGCTGTGAGTTAGAAGACACAGTGCAGTCCACAAGCTATAGATTGTGGATGTTGGATTACAACTCTGTTTTGAGTCCATTTGTGATATTGCCTTTTAAAAAAGCAGCAAAATCCCTTAGACAGAGAGCATGTCAAAATATTCTGCTTCGTTTTCTGCTTGGGACATTGCTATCCATTGCGTGCCTGGTCAGTCAGACTTGTAGGAATTCATTGTGAGAAGTGCAAGTTTAATCAGAGTTCTTCTCAGCAGTTCGTCTCGAGTGCACATGGCTACGGGATACTCTTTAGTGGCTTCAAACACACATACAATTACTTCAGTATTTATAGTCGAGAAGAATAGACCTGTATTTCGTCAAAGAAAAGACATTCTTAATTCGCTGTACAAGACACACGTGACGTTTTCCAATAAAAAATTTCATTTCGAGTAATAGGCTTCCATAATGCGCGGCACTGATATGATCACTGACCGTGGTTTCTTTTGGCATTAAATTAAAAGCGTACAGGGCATTACCAGCCACTAATTCCAGATACGAAATATCATTATGGACTTCCTGGTTCCATCTATTTAATGAAGAAAAAAGGGAGAGGCACGATCTTGTGTACTACCCTACTTTGATATCAGGTGTTAAAGGTAGTGATGGTTATGAATACCATCAACTGACATGTGCAAGTAACGCGGGTTGAAGTGAGAGAAATTAAATGGGTTCCGAGTGGACGATCCGTTGAAAGCTTCACTCGACACCAGTCCCACGGTCAAATGCAATGGAATATGTTCTCGGGAAATGTTATCCTTAGTCTATTCTGCCGTTCCTTTAGGCACCGAGAAGTAACTGACGTTTAAGTGATTGCTGGGGTACACGAGTGAGTTCTTCTTGAGAATGATCGTAGTGCAAGTTGAACTTGAGGATTCAGTTTCAATTTATGCGCATATGGGCATGTGCTTTTGTAAAGGGTGGCACCTGGAATGTCAGTTCATCTCCGCCTCGTATCTCTTTGAAGAACAGTACCACTGTAGAAGAGCCAGAATCGAGCATTGTACGTTTGTGCGTATTATGTGTGTGTTACATTGTTCTGTTCCGGCCTCTTCGCTACCCGGAACCATCAGTCACCTGGACCGATGATTCTGGGTACTTGTCCACAATTTATGTACAATTAACAAATCTTCCACGATATTCGCTTTGGTGGTTGAGGAATCGCTGAAAATCAAATAAAATTCGGGAAAACTCTTCACTATTCGCAAACGGAGAGAGGCATTGTTAACGGGATATTTAGGCTGATGACACAAATCCAGTCAAAACCTTCCTAACGTTTCTACCATTTTTGACTTTAAAAAAAATTTCAATCACTGGTGAATACCACTGTCGCTACCCTTCACGAACATTTTTAACTTCAGCGTACTGGTCCTTGACATACATTTTATCTGTAAATACAGATTATTCCAGATTACAAAAATTGAGAGTAGTAAGTAGCCAGTGCTGTTCTTGTGAAATAATAGAAGACAGTGTGCATATAGCCTTGCATTGTGAGAACTATGGTCGGTTCCGAAGGGAACTGTTCCGCATGGCCGCAGATTTGAGGGAGGAGTACTTAAGTGTTGAAAATTTGAAAGTATTTTTGAATTTTGTTAAAGACGTTTTGAGATTCGAACTTCATTTTAGGGCTTTATAATTTCTCACTTTGGACAGTATTTGTTTTATATTTGTTCAGTATTTATTGATATAGAGTGATATACGATGTGCTGCCACTTTATTACGTATACCTACCTAGTAGCCTGTTGAGCCTCCTTTAGCCTTCAAAACAGCCTGCATTCGTCTAGGCATGGAGTGAACAAGATGCTGAAAACGTTGTGCAGGAATGGAGTACTATGCAGACATGAGTGTGTCACACAATTCCTTGAGATTCGACGGAGATGTAGGCCTGCAGCGAACAGCCCTTTCCAGCTCATCCCAAAGATGTTCAATAGGATTGAGATCCAGAGACTGAGCGGGCCACTGCAGCAAAGAAAAGTCATTGTCATGTTCCTGGAACCATTCCATAGTGATTCAGGCTTTGTGCACCGGCGCATTATCCTGCTGCACGTAACCATCTGATTGAGGATAAACTGTTAACATGAACGGATGCACTTGGTCAGCAACGATGTTCAGGGATGATGTGGCATTCAGACGTCAATCTTTGGGTATCAATGGACCCAACGCGTGCCAAGAAAACATTCCCCACACCATAACATTGCCCCACTACCTTCCACAGTACTCGTCATAAATGACGGGTCCATGGATTCTTGTTGTTTTCGCAAAATTCTGAGCCTTCCATCAACATGATGCACCAGGAACTTCGACTGTGGTTAGTGAAAAGTTCAGGAGAACTGCAGTTTCAGTGATGCTCTGTCCAGTACGTCTTGCACCTACTACCAAGCCACGTTCGAAGCCCGTTAGATCACTCATTTTCCCCATTCTTACTACGGTTTGTATGCTTAACTGATACTAGAAAGGTTATTCTGCTAGATTTATATCCACAACTGTGGTCACGTGGCTTGCACCGTTATTATTATGATTATTATTAGCCATATGGTGCAAGAAAGCCTAAGGCTTATGCTGCACCAGCCAAAAAAAATTTCTGAGTTACCTTCAGAGAGACTGAGAGAGAGAGAGAGAGAGAGAGAGAGAGAGTCAGAAGCAGAAGGAAATCACCAAGAAAGAGAAGAATGATGATATCCAGCTCTCAGGACCCTGGGTGTGCCTAGCCCATGCTCACCAGATGTGAGCCCCTGGTTTGTAGGACAAACCATTTTTGTGCACAGCAGGGGATGTTAATACAGTGTATATACATGTATGTAAATAGCGTATACATTTCTTGTTTTTCTATACCATCGAAATTGTTATGTCGAGATTTTATGCTTTCAGCCCTAAGTCACGCTCGAGGAGTGAATACATGCGAATACAAGAAGCCCACAAAAATAGCTAGATAATAGAATTCCGTCTCCCTGGTGGCATGGGCGGTAACTCTACCCCTCTGCCAGATTTATCAGGTGGTGGTGGTGGAAACTAAGTGGATTTTTAAAGTGTATGCTAAAATTCTAAATGTTAATGAGCTTTAAAGATTAGCACACTTGCACAGGAAGCATTACCAGAGGGTTGGGCTGGGTATTCTCGCCCTACTATCTAAGCCTGAGCAGTCTAACTCAGCCACGGAGTGAAAAAAGCCCATAAAAGTTCCTTTCCTCATCAATTGGGTTGGGAAGGTGGTGACGATACCTTTGTACTACCCACGCAGAAATCTGCTTCGTAGTTCAGAGACGACAATGCCTGAACCAATACGCCAATATGCCACCTCCGCCTGCGACTGCCCAGCTTCAAGGGGTCCATTGGCCTGCCATCTCAAAGAGTCCTCTAAACGATAATGACTTCCCATCCTGAATACTGGAGTTGTGGCTATATAACTGAGCAAACAAAAAAAAACCGGAAATTGAAGTGATGTGGAGGGCAACACAAGTGATCTGTGTTTAAAGGCATGATTAATATGCATAATGTGTGGCTCTGTCTGATGCTGTATCGATTTCTCTTACATACTCGGAATTTGCATGCCAGAATGACATTTTCATAAAATATTGCCTTCGACAACACTTTTTGCCAAAAATAGTCATGAAAAACATTTTGATCTGTTAATTTTGTCGAGCAGTGCATTATAATCGTTATTACTGTTGGTCGAGGTACTCACTATCCTACGGTTGAAAAGGATCGCGCCTTCCTGGAATTCCATGTAAGTGTTCTCAGGGAAGCCGATTGCTGCTAGATTCTCATAGTGGCACTTTTGCACCATGCCGATGGCTGACACGGTGATCGGGATGGTCATTATTTGTTCCATATGCCACCTACCTTTAACATCCTGTCTTAGGTATGAGTACTTCCTCATCTTTTCTTCGTATGTTTTCTGGAGGTTGCTTATGTCGGGCAGCTATGTCGATCATGTAGATAACCATTGCCTTTTTTTCGAAGATGATTATATCTAGTGTATTCTGTGGGATCATCTTGTTATTATCATATTTTACTATTATAAAAAATCCCTTTATTGAACAAAAATGCACTTCTTTACAGCCCGCGATCCAGGAGGGTGAACATGTAATGTACACCCCGCTATCCATTACATTAAGTACATACGTACATATTAATGAATTGATACATTCATAGGGAAATACTATTCTAATTAAAAATGAAAAGTCACTGAGAATTTGATTTATGTGGTGCATATCAGTAGAGAACTGCTCTATATCGATGGTCTACTTTGGAACCTGCTGGAAGGTACAGAGATTAAACAATAATAAAAAAACAGTTCAAAACAAACAAAGTAATGAACTTGCAGGGGTCACTTGATGGTGGTAGCTAACACATACTGCAGGCCAATATTCTGTTGCACGCCTTCCAAAAACTAAACCCTGTATATCTTTCATTGATCATTTTATTTGGTTTAATTTGTAGATTCTTGAAAAATTCAACCGTATTTGCTGGTTACATGTCTCTGAGGCAGTGGAGGTCGATTAGTTTTCACCTATGACTTTTTTTATGTCGCTGTCTAGGGAGGACTTTTAATTGCAGTCTCAGTTGATTGAGAGTGCAATTAAAACCATCATCTTGGGGGATTCAGACCTCCTAAATTGGTCTCTGCAGATGGTGAGCTCTGTGAATTCTAGTTTTCAAGTGGCTAGAAAGATGGACTGAAAGAGCAGCGGCTACTGGAAGACCAGTCTTCTATATTCCATAAAGGATTTTACCTTCCATTACAGAATGTATTGGTTTGGTTGATGTAATTGAAGCAAGCGAAACTTCAGAATACACACTTATATTGTTACTTGTGTCTGATTCTTTGTTAAAGCCTACATTAAATTTATCTGCAATACAGTTACCGATATAAAAGAGTAATTATCATCTATAGAGATCGATAAACTATTACTTAAATGCAGCTCCCGACTTTTTTTTAAATTATCCCTACGATATGCACCATTTTTTCTGCCCGGTACGAACAATAATTGATGTATTGCATTTCTCTATGTATTCTTCAATTTATATAGGGAAATCAACGACAGTCCTCCGATAATGAGGATGGAACTTAGTGTATAGAATAAACCACCATAGCTCTGCAAGGTATCCAGGAAGAAACCTGGAAAAAAAAATTTAAACAGAACTGAATATTAGAAAATCTTTTCACAAATAACATCAAAACAGTGAGTTTCATAAAGCATAAAAGGTCTCTTGTTACTCCTCGCGATAACGTCATACCTTAAAATGTGGTCCTTGGTGAATATCCATGAGAAATGTAAATCATTCTTAAAAGGCAATTTTTTAAAATGTAAATTATTTTGAAAAGGTAATTCGGCCACATAATATTCGCAATATGTAAACACAGTATATAGATTTAGTAGAATGATTATAATATTAAAATATTTAATTTACATTTAAAAGCAAGAAATGTGATGTAGAAGACTTAAGTTAGAGTGTGGATTGTGGGAAAGCGGGAGAGGAAGAATACCATAAACTATCTGCAATTCTGTCCAGAGACGATAGAAGGCAGTATATGAAAATGGAGTTTTCAATCAATACGGCCCTGGTCAGACTGTAGAAGGTTGATATGGTAAGAATTTTTCTCAGAGTGTTCTGTGCTTTTTAATAGGAGCGACTATATATGAAATAATGATAACGTATATATCCAGTAAAATAACTAACTTTAATTATAAATATAAACCCTTTTGAGCTTTCAAGGCTGTTTATCAACAAATGGAATGGAAACTTTAGAGATAAAAATTATATTAACGGACACAGTGTTGTGTGAACAGTGAGGCGTGCGAGGGCACGAGGTAGGCCATTCAACCAATAAACAATGGATTCCAGTACAACAGGCCCATGTATCCTCAGGAGAGACTGTTTTACTAAGAATGGGGCAGCCTGTAAATAAAGGTGTCGGGGAATTCAAGCCCTGTTAGAGACCACCATGGATCAAGCAAATACATGAGCTGAGTTAGGTGAGTTAGCTGAGCAAATACATGAGCTGACAAACAGCAAGGACAGGTGCATGTATACTTCCATATATACAAGCACTATCATAAGCACTGGAAAAAATAGAATGAGAGTAGTGGTGAATTATAGACATAATTACTGCGATGAGTGCAACAAACAACTATATTGGAGATTTTATCTTTTCCGATGTTGACTGTAACTTGTGAATTGGACACTCTGACACTCACCAGACTTTTATGGATTTGTTGGAGACTGTTTTCTACAAGAACATCTTAGAGAGGAAGCAGTACTGTTGATCTTATTATGAGCAGGGATTCTTATTGCATCAAGAATCTGCAGGTAAAAGTACCACTGGATGATGGAAGTGGTTCTTTTATCTGCAGATCACAGTGTACTGATCTGGAAATATCAAAGTGTATGCTGATGTCAACTGCCGGTCAGCCTTATCGCATAGCGGTACAGAAGACAGAATCAGGCACACACACAACAGCCAGATACTTTCTGACTATATAGCTGCGTTACCCTTTCAAGTGCTAAACCAACTAAATAACCTCCCAACTTTTAGCAGTACCCTGTGGGAGATTGATATTGATGTCACTCTTGCCATTAATTCAATAGCTCTTAAAATTATAGACCGTTGTGTCCAGCGAGACTGGACCACATCAGTTCATAGAGCCATCACCTTCAAACTAAACATGCAATTACAAACAACCCAACAATCCTTGTTGGATATCAAAAAGTATAACCTTAAAAAGGCAAATTGACAGATCATCGCAGAATTTACAGCATCTGAGCTGTACAAACAGGAAATTGAGATCTAGGTCAGAAAACGATTGTAGCTCGGACTAGCAGGCACTGACTATAACAAACATTTTAACAAAATGTAATTAAAAAAAGAATAAACCTGTCTATCCCGCTGAAAAACCGAGGAAGCAGGTAGCCCATTGGTGGTGCCCTAAACTGATTATACTCAGGAGAAGGACGCACAATGCGCGGAGGTATTTTGAAAGGGCCAGTACATCTTGCCCACAAAATGAAGCGAAGGATGCACCAGGCGAGGAGGCATTTTCAAAGGTCCAGTACAACTTGGCCACAAAATGAGGCGGATGCCCTGAGAGATTCTTACAGAGCTCTCAGGAATCAGTACACAGCCCTCATAAAAGACAAGAAAAGGAATCCTGGAGGAGGTAGAACTATACAGTATAACTTATTGGAGGCGATGGACAGATGTTGTGTATTGTATTGTTTTTTTTTCCTTTTTGACTGATGCATTATATGATTTAAAAAGGGAACTGGGTTTGCTTTCGCAAGGGCGACTACATCGGTCTCAGACAAATCTTAAATTCTCTGCAATAGAACCAGCTCATGACGTCTCCAATAACAAACGATAAATCTGAACTATTCAGGAAAATAATTATAGAAACTACTTGAATTTCATGCCAGTAAGAAATTCTCTTATAATGGATGTCGAAGAACTAATGAGACTTGTGACATAGAAGAAAAATTCATGACGTGCATACAAAGTATCAGATGATATAGAAGCATATGTTGGATATAATCAGCGTCTAATCAAGTCACAAATGCGGTTAGGCAAGTTAAGAGAGACTACTACAGTAGACGTCTATGGCAAAGAACGCATCCCTCGTGGGTAGCAAAATTGGTATGTACATCCAACTTCGCACACCGCTTGGAAACGCCCAGAGTTCGAATCCCGTCAATGAAGGTTGAGATTATTTATGGGTCATTTTTTACAACTTGGCAGAGTTTTCGGTCTCGGCCGAGGGTAGCATCGTTTTTCTCCCGGAAACTTGGTTTTTCATCCAGCAAAGAAGAGATCCACCAAAGAACACACGCATTTTGGTTTAAATTCTGATGCGTCTAAAAACCCTATACCTAAAAAAGTAAAGAAAAATCAGTAAAGACTATTTTTTTTTATTAATCGAAAAGGAGGAGGGTTCAGTCACTTTGGTCATCTTCATTCCGATGGTTTAAATGTTGATAATCCTACTCAGGTTGTTGACAAACTGAGCAGACATTTTGCATCTACATTCACACATCAGGAATTCGTTAGGAAAGTTGATGTCTGAAGCTTATCAAACTTTTAATGGGGAGCTAAGTAATTTTTTGATAACTGAGAAGCAAAGTAGAAGAAAAATTGTTGAAAGTAAACATGAAAAAGTCGCCTGGGTTGGAGAGGATCCATCCAGGTACATTAAGCGAAGCAGCAAAGGAGGCAAGCAAATCCTGAGCCATAATTCTGAGGCATCTTTAGATTCGAGGAGGAAGTCCCAATCGACTGGAAATTTGCGGGGAGAGTAAATTCAAATTGAGGCAAAATAGTTACATGATGATAGATATGCGGAAATTTTCTTTTAGCCAGCGGATGGTTGATTGGTGAAACAAACTTCCATCTGATGTTCTGGAAGTGGGTATCTTCAATAATTTTAAGAAAAAACTAAGCAAATTCTTAGAAGAGTGGACAGGTGATTTGGGGAATTTTTTTTTTTTTTTGACCGATGCTGCATAATCTAGGTTTGTTATATATTTTGTACAATAATAATACTAATCACATAAAAATACAGTGCGAAAGTAGAGAACAGCGTGTGTTAAAACTTACCAATGATAACTGGTCTAAGAAAACTGAAGCATCCAATAATAGAACTTGACAAACCAGTTGATAGTGCGAACACTTCTCGTCCCAGATACTCTTCAAACAAGACTTGGTAGAACGGTTGAAGACATGAACATAATCCTGATACAGCGGAGTTTATCATCAATGCAATATAACTTCGAGCTGAAGGAATGCAAGCCATGTTCACGCCAAGCGTAAACATCAGAATTATAACGGCGATTCGCTTTGTTATAAATCCCTTATCGGTCACCCATCCACCAACAATCTGGAAGATAATATCTGACACATCAATACAAATTACAAGAAAAACACTGTCCATCACACTGACTCCCTTGTCAATGGCAACATATATTACAACGGTGCGAAAAACAAGTATTGAAATGCTAAATACAACTAATCCAAAGGTAATTACCAAAAATATCGGCGTCACCAACAAGGACGCTGTTATTTTTATTGTAGACAAAGTTGCTTTGAAGAATTTAAAATAGCCATTTTCTTCTTTGTCAATTACTTCCAAATACGATATTCTTTCTTTGGAATTCGACGGTGTTTCAATAGAGTAAACGTTCATATTTTGAGTAATTTCTGGCTTTCCATATGATTTCGAATCATGACACTGGGCATTTACAGAAGTTTCTTTTCGATGACTATTACCATGATGAATTTTTGGAGATTTAACAGAAGGCTCTCCCATTACGATTCCAGAAATAATAATGTTCATCAGAAGAGCACCTAGAATTATAAACGACCCACGCAATCCATAAAATTCAATCAATCTTTCCGTAATAGCTGGTAAAATTAGACCTCCGAACCCATTTGCCGAGAAAACGATCCCAAATACCACAGATTTCGTAGTTTTGAAGTGTTGGCTGATTGTGACAGAAACTGTCGGATACAGCAAACCCATTCCAAGACCTGTGAAAAGAAAAAAAAAGTATATATCAGGTTCGTAATCGTAATATGTAAAATCAGCTGGAATAGATTTATTTGTTGTTGTTTGGTGTCTTTAATTTTGCGGTAAGACAACTAAAAGCATTTGGCCTCAGTAGCATTTGGCCCTCTCTCTAAATTGTGTCTATGCTATGTCTGTGTATCTGTTTCCTAGATGAAAAGCTAGAGTTGGAGTGTAGTGGAGATGAAAAAAAATCCTGTGGGTAATTTTGCAGTCAGACATGAAATTCTCTGGGCAGTGGAGACATGCTTCCAGGACAGCTCATAGGGTCAATGATATACAGAAACTTTGCTACCGGGGATGAGGAGGTGATTATTCCTATGTGTAAGGCCATGGTTAGGGTTTATCTTGAGTACTGTATATAGGCTTGGAGGCCTCACTATAGGAATGACCTAGATCTTCTAGAACGGGTGCAGAGAAGGGCAACCAGATTGGAACAAAAGGGTGCTCTCCCTAGAAAGACTTCAATTCTGCAAATTTCAGTGTTTCGTGACCATGCAGAGAGATATGAATTAAATGCTTAAAGCCGTGAATGGATCGAGCAAGCTGAATATTAATGATATTTTTCCATTTGCTGAGATGCACACATGAGAGGACATAAATTCAAGTTGAGGAAGGATGGTTGCATCATAGATGACGGAAGTTTCCTTCAGTCAGCGGGTGATGGATTGTCGGAAAAGGCTTCCATCTGTTCTTGTTCTTGTGGAAGGGGGTCGTTTGAATAAATGTCAAGGAAGAACTAGACAAATTCTTGGAGAGACGGATGAGTGAAATGTGTAGTAGGTTTTTTGTTTGTTTGTTTTGGCCGATGGAATATAAGCTGCCTTGATTGCTATTGTTCTACTACAACTACTACTACTGCTGCAAAATCTGGTCCTTACACCTGGATACTGGAAACTTACATCTTTTTTTTTTTAACCTGGAAACTCTGGTTTTCCGTCCAGCAAACAGAAAATCAACCTCATAACACACCCAGTTTACAGAGAGTATACACGGACCAATATGGCCTTAGTTGCCGATGCTTACACAATAAAGGGTATTAATTTAGGTATTATTTTTTGTTGTTTTTATTTTTAGCATTGCATGTTTAGACAGTATAATCGATTCAAGAGTTACGCAAGAAGGTTGTGCGTACAGAAAGACTCCCACACACAGTTTATGACATAAAAGAAGAAACTCAATTTCTTTTAATCAAAAATCAATCTAGGCAGGGTAATGCCCATTCTAAACATGTTTTCCATTGACAGATCGTTCTCTCACGTCTATTACGTAAATTAAAACAAAATCCTTATTGTATATTATTATAAAATACATATTATTGTACAAATCATAAAATATATTCCATTTAAACTGAAGCAGCTTCTTTCATTCGACGTTTACTGTTAAATATACACTGACTGCTAAAAAAATTAGAAATCTTTATCAATTGGTGTCAACACTTAATTAAAACTACAATATGTAAATGCAAGTTTGCCACATGGTATGATCAGTTATTTGGTACAGAATAAATACTGTACGCTTTCCTGGGGCTCCTTAGACAGGTGATCTGTCCGATTTTCAAAAGCTGTTATTGTTGGGACACGAATCGTAGAGGACACAATTGAGAAAATACAGGAAACCACTAGTGTGTTGAAAGCAATCATCTCAAAAGGGAGTTGAGGCGAAAGGAGCATGCAATTCTATCCAAAGCGACGAAATCTACCTAAGATTATTAAATCTAAAAATCAACTCACGAAAGTTGGTCTTATTAACATTTACACAAATTAAGAAGCAAGCACACCTTCAAATAGCAGTCAATGGACACATTTTTAATAGGATTCAATACTATAAGGACCTGAGCTTAACTGGGATCCTAAACCTTTTTTCAGCAATCATATAGACTCTTGAGAAATTAAAGAGAAATTTACAGAAATTCTGGGGGTTGTCGAAGAAGGAGCAACAAGTCACACGATACCTCAATTAACAGTTCCATATAGAAATGTGTTTATCCAGTTGCTATTCATGGATCAGGTATATGGACATCGGGTGAACATGGACAGATTTATGTGGGCCAGATGGCATTCAAATGGCTGAACAAAGTGACACACAAACCAAACACCAGGTCGAGACCGATGTTGTGCATTAACCTCAACCTTTAACCGTGGAAATATAGATTACAAGAAATAAAGATAAGTACGCCCGTAGCCGATTGTTCATTAGCAGGAGTAGACCGGGGTTCAAGCCTCTTACTGCTAAATACCGTCGATCTGCCAACCCGCACTGGGCCATCGTGGCAGATTATGGTCCATTTCTTCAACATGAATCGTTGAGGAAGCTTCCAACCTGCAGTGGGTTGATAATGGCTGCAGTTTACCTTTTTTTTGCCCTAGCAAAACAATTTACATATTGGCGCACCAGACCTAAGTGGCATAAATCAATTAACAAAGAATCACATGTCCAGAGAAAGAAACACGAGATGCAGAAACGAAACTGAAATTAAATTAATTGAATAATCTAGAGAGACTGTTCCCTGCAAATAGAGTTAGGTTCAATAAACCAGTTAAAGAAAATTTGATAAAGAGGAAGGGTAGAAAAGTAATATTCTTAAAGAGATATAAAAAGTTATGTAATGAAATTTCGATAAATCTAGGATATCCAGAATGAACATCAAGAAGATGTGACCTAAGGAAAGAAGTTGGGAAGTTACAGCTTCATAACTTCTTTCCTTCATAATCTTGGAAAGTCCCTCTATTTAAAGGAGTTTCGAAGTCTAAAAGATAACTAAAGCTAATAATTATTAAGTTAACTAAGCAAAGAACTCTGTCAGTGAACCAACAGTATTTACTTAATAATAATACAAAAGATAAATTGTCAATGTTTTATTTCTGACGTTTGTATTAGAATTGCTAATACTAACGTACAAAATACAACTGGTGCAAGAAAAGAGGCTTACACAGCATCATCCAAAAAAAAAACCCTTCTCGTTCACTTATCCATCCCCGGATGGAAACGTGTTGCAGCAATGACCCATTGGCTGAAGGCTGCAACCATCCTCGGTCAGTGTGAATTTGTGCATTTATGGCCCCTCTAATGCATAGTCTCAGCAAGAGGAAGAATTGCATCACCACTCAGCTTGGCCTGTCCATTCAAGGCTTTAATCACCGCAATCATGTCGCCTCGCAAGTGCCTAGCATCCAGACATTGCAATACGCAGAATTGAAACCTTTCTGGGTAAGAGGTCCCCTTTGTTCCATTCACCAACCTCGCTTCCCTTCTCTGTACTCATTCCAGTAGCTCTACATCCTTCCTAAAATGAGGCCACCAGACCTGCACGCAGTACTCAAGGTGAGGCCTGACCTTTGCCATAAACAACAGAATAATTCTCCTTATCGCTACTAGCAAAATTCCTATATCATAGACAAAATCCCATGACTTATTTTTACAGTCTGTCTGCATTGCTAAAAGAACTTCAAATCTGACTACCCCAATTCCCCTAAGTCTTTTTCATTTTCCACTTCCTTGAGGGTCTAATGAAAAACCACACTGTTGGAACGTTAGCCGTTATGCTATGCTTTCAATCATCAATGTTAAAACCTCAACTACCAGTTCTCATCCCACCTAATTTTTCTACTTATTGTTGCAATAGGGTACAGTCATTACACCTTTATCCATCCTTCCAACCTTCAAATTATTTGCAAACTTAGATATTAAGCCTATATACCTTTCATCAACTTCATTAATAAATAGAGAAAACAAAAAATGAGCTCAGCACCAAACCCTGGGAGTCTCCACTGATAACATCAATCCAAGATGAGAAGAGCTCATTGAAAACAATTCTCTGTCTTCTCCTATTCAACCATCCCTTTATCCACAGCAGTAACTTACCCTTAATGCCACACTGCTCCGATTTGTACAGCTGTCAATTATGTGCAACAGTATCAAAATCTTTCCGAAATCCGAGATGATGATATCAAATTAATTTTTTGCATCCAATACCATTGTGACCACAGTTTGAATCCAGTAAAAGTGGTCAAACAAGGTTGCCCTAGGACATGCCAACGGTTTTTTTTTCCCAATTGGATGTCTAGTTTTATCTCCGACTGCTCACTGCGAGTAATGGCAGATGGCTCTCTGTCTTCTAACTTATTCGCTAATGTTCTTCAATATTCAGACCTTCCTACAACTCTTTTCCTCTTGTATACTAATGACTTTATCGTTGAGTGTCAAACTTATTCATAGATTGCTGATGACAGTACCTTTCATTCCACGTTCCAGTTTAAGAAACCTTTCCTTGCGCAAACAGCTTGTCCCTCTCGAATATTCAGCATCAATTCCTTAAATTTCGCTCTCCTGGTAATTCTCCAATGGGACGAAGAAAGCTTAGTTAAGTTCAATCCTTCTAAAATCCTCTCTTATTTCTGCTTTATAAGACCCAGTCCTGTCTAAATAATCGCAAAATTTTCAATTGTTTCTATGGTCTCCTTCGACGACATTCCTCTTTATCAAATTTCTAGACAAGACTACATCTTTCTGTTAGGGACTACCCAGCGTTCCAAATCACCAAATCTACAGAAAAGCGTTGGATGCCTTCTTCTGTAGATACTTCCATGACCCGCATCAGGAATTCCAACGCTCCCTTGCAGATAAACGCAACAGTTACTTTGCTTCGATATTTCCGAAGCAAAACCCTTCACGTCAATGAGAAATTCTTGGAGTGAAATTGAAAAAAAATGTAATTAATGATGTTGAAATTTGATATGTTTATTTAATAAAACCCTTTCGAGTCTACAGGCCAGTAAGGCTCCTGCGGTTGATGGCATATACCCTATATACCCTAGGAAGGATAGAGTAGATAGAAGGGGTGGTGGGGTAATGCTTCTTATCAGAAGCAGCCTGAGTGCGACGATAGCTTTCCCGGATTCAGACATTTCACATGCTAGTATAGAGTCTGTATGGTGTGAGATAGTTGGAAACAAAGGTACAATGCGAGTAGGGGTAATCTATAGACCAGGTGATTGTGAAGACTATGACAAAAGCCTCTACATGCAAATGGAATGGGCAAGTAAGCGTCAATGTCTTATTATGGGTGATTTCAATTTGCCTCTAATTGATTGGAGTAAATGGGAAGGAAACTCGACATGGGGAACAAAATTTTTAAATCAACTAGATGACTGTTATTTGTATCAACATGTCAGGGAAAATACTAGAGAAAAGAATATCCTAGACCTCATCATCACACATGAATCAGATGACATAACAGGGCTGACAGTAGAGGAACCAGTAGCAGGAAGTGATCACGGAGTTCTACGGTGGATGATGACGAGAGAGGTAGCAGAAGTAAAAGGCAAAGAAATGGGTTTTAATTTCAGAAAAGGAAATTACGATGCCTTAAGGTACTACATGGCCTCTGTTAACTGGGTAGATATCGCGCAGAGAATGAATACAATTGAACTGTGGTACGCTTTTAAAACATTAATCACAGATGCCTTGAATGCGTATATACCATTAAAAAAATACTCCACGAGAAGGGTTCCAAGTTGGATGAATAGTGAAGTTGCCACATTACTTGAGCAGAAAAAGGTGGCATGGAAAAGTTACAGAGCAATAAAAAGTACTGAAGCCTATAACAGCTACAAGGTGATGTGTAATAGAGCCACAGAAAAGGTTCGACAGGCAAAGGCAGTTTATGAGAAATCACTAGCAAACAGAGCAAAGAGGGGGGATAAAGAATTCTTCACATATATAAATGCCAAGAAGAGCAGGACAAACCAGATCGGACCTTTACGTAAGGGAAAGGGGATAGTATTAAATACACCAGATGCCGTTGCAGATGAACTCAACAGTTATTTTGCATCGATATTTACAAATGAAAAGCCTTTTGTAGCAATGGGAAATTGTGGGAGCGAATTTAAAAAATATGTAATTAATGATATTGAAATTTCGCAAGATTATTTAAAGAAAAAACTTTCGAGCCTACAGGCCAGTAAGGCTCCTGGAGTTGATGGAATATGCCCTATAATCTTGAGAGAGGCGGCAAGCGAGTGCATTGAACCACTGAGGCTGGTTATGCAAGCATCACTAGACTCTGGGGAGATTCCCTTGGATTGGAAAAGTGCAAATGTATCTCCCATACATAAGGGTGGCTCTAAAAGTGAAGTGGGAAATTATCGACCTGTCAGTCTGACTTCAGTAGTAGGGAAAATCATGGAGGCAATGATCAAGGGTGGAATTCAGGATCATTTGGATCGAATTGAAATTCTCAAGGATACTCAGCATGGTTTTGTAAAGGGAAAATCATGTTTAACAAATCTGGTTCGCTATTTCGAAAGGGTCACTCACGAGCTGGATTTAGGGAATAATTTCGACATTGTTTATTTAGATTTCAGCAAAGCTTTTGACTCAGTCCCACATGAGCGGTTGCTTTATAAGCTGGAACAGGTTGGAATCACTGGGAAAATCCTTAGATGGATAGAAGGATGGCTTCAGGGCAGGAGGCAGAGGGTTGTGATAAATGGCTATTCCTCAGATTGGGTTGATGTAAGAAGTGGGGTTCCCCAAGGATCAGTATTAGGACCACTGTTGTTTTTAATTTTCATAAACGACATTGATGAAGGGATAGAGGGTGTGATGTCTAAATTTGCAGATGATGTTAAAATTGGTAGAGTAGTTAATGATCACTGTCAAGCTGAGCTTCTTCAGAGAGACCTAGATAGACTTCAAGAATGGTCAGAAAAATGGCAGCTATGCTTTAATCCAACAAAGTGTAAGGTATTACACCTGGGAAACAGTAATCCCAAAATAACTTATTCACTTGGTGGAGTTCAACTAAACCCAGTACTGGAGGAAAGGGACTTGGGTGTTACGATACGGTCAGACATGAAATTCTCTGAGCATTGTAAACAGGTTGCAAGGAAGGCCCATGGTGTCCTATCGATGATCTATCGAACTTTTGCAAGTAGAGATAGGGACGTGATAATCCCATTATATAAGGCCTATGTTAGACCACACTTGGAATACTGTGTTCAAGTATGGAAACCGCACCTAAAGAAAGACATCGAGCTTCTTGAAAGGGTGCAAAGAAGGGTAACTCGCCTGGTGAGATCGGCAAAAGGGCGTCCTTATGAAGAAAGACTTCGAATATGTGGGTTGCAGAGTTTGGAAACTAGACACCTTAGAGGAGATTTGATTGAGGTGTTTAAGGCTCTGAGAGGCATCAGTAAAATGAATGAGGACAAAATTTTCAAGATTATAAATGATGCTAGAACTAGGGGACATAAATTCAAGTTACGGGGGGAAATGTTTAGATTGGACTGCAGGAAGTTTTGTTTTAGCCAGCGAGTTATCAATTATTGGAATAAGTTGCCTTAATGGGTGGTAGAGGCCGACAGTTTGGGGAAATTCAAAGGTCATCTGGATAGTACTTTCGGGTAAGGGAAGCGCATAGGATGATAGGATTAATTTCCTTTTTATTTATTTTTTATTTAATTTTATTATTTTTATTTATTTATTAATTATTATTATTTATTTATTTAATTTTTGTTTTTATCATTGTTTTGTTCGGATTTTTTTTTTTTTTTTTTTGTTTTTTTTTTTTTGGCTGGTGCAGCATAAGCCATAGGCTTTCTTGCACCATACGGCCGTTACTAATACTAATACTAATACTAATACTAATACTAATACTATAATCTTAAGGGAAGCAGCAAGTGAGTGAATTGAATCATTAAGGGTAATTATGCGAACATCACTGGACTCGGGAATGATTCCGTTGGATTGGAAAAGTGTCAATGTGTCTCCAATATATAAGGGTAGTTCTAAGAGTGAAGTGGGAAATTACCGGCCGGTTAGTCTAACTTCAACAGCAGGGAAATTCATGGAGACAATGATCAAAGTTGGAATTCAGAATCATTTAGATGGAAATCTAAATGCCTCCGTAGCCGAGTGGTCAGGAGCGGGAGTGCAGTAGCACACGCTCTTTGAGTAGACCAGGGTCCAATCCCCTGACTGCTGAATACGGTCGATCTGCCAACCCTCACTGGACCAGCTTGGCAGACTAAGGTCCATTTCCCTCAACATGAATTGTTGAGGAGGCTTCCATCCTGCAGTGGGTTGATAATGGCTGCACTTTACCTTTTAGATGGAAATGGAATTCTGAAGGATACTCAGCATGGTTTTGTAAAGGGAAAATCATGTTGAACTAATTTGGTTAGCTATTTTTACAGGGCCACTCAAGAGCTGGACTTTGGGAATAATTTCGATATTATTAATTTGGATTTTAGCAAAGTATTTGACTCAGTCTCACGTGAGAGGTTACTTTATTAGCTGGAACAGGTTGGAATCACAGGAAAAATCCTTAGATGGATGGCTTCAAGGCAGGAGGCAGAGGGTTGTGATAAATGGTTATTACCTTAGATTGGGTTCATGTAAGAAGTGGGGTTCCCCAAGGATCAGTATTAGGACCACTGTTATTTTTGATTTTCATAAATGACATCGATGAAGGAATAGAGGGCGTGATGTCTAAATTTGCAGATGATGTAAAGATTGGTAGAGTAGTTAATGATTGCCGCCAAGTAAACTTTCTTCAGAATAACCTAGATAGACTTCAGTGATGTTCAGAAAAATGACAGCTATGTTTTTAATCCAGCAAAAAGTAAGGTATTACACCTATCGAACAGTAACCCCAAAGTAACTTATGCACTTGGCAGGGTTGAACTAAAGCCGGTAGTGGACGAAATGGACTTGGGTTTTACGATACGGTTAGACTTTAAGTTCTGTGAGTATTGTAGACAGGTTGCAAGGAAGGTCCATGGTGTCCTGTCGATGATGTATCGAATAATTGCTAGTAGAGATAAGGACGTTATAATCCCATTGTATAAGGCTATTTTTAGACCACACTTGGAACACTGTGTTCAAATATGGAGACCGCACCTAAAGAAAGACATTATTCTTCTTGAAAGAGTCCAGAGACGAGTAACTCGCCTGGTGACATCGGCAAAAGGGCGTCCTTATGAGGAAAGTCTTCAATTATGTTGGTTGCTGACGTTGGAAACTAGACACCTTAGAGGAGACTTGATTGAGGTGGTTAAGGCTCTGAGAGGCAAAAGTAAAATGAATGAGAACGAACATTTCACGGTTATAAATGATTTTAGAATAGGGGCCATAATTTCAAGTTACAGATGGAGTTGTTTAGACTGGATTGCAGGAAGTTTTATTTTAGACAGGCAGTTATAAAGAACTGGAATAAGTTTCCTACATGGGTGGTTGAGGCTCACAGTCTGGGGAAATTCAAAGATGAGCTGGATAGTTACCTACGGGAGGAGGGAAACGGATAGGTCCTCTATTTCCTTTTTTCTTATTTATTATTTTTTCTTATTATTATTATTAATTTGTTTTTATTCTAATTATTCTTTTTATTTTATTATTATTGTTATTTATTTATTTTTTATTATTATTATTTATTTTTTATTATTATTATTTTATTTTTTATTATTTTTCTTTTTATATATTTATTATATATATATATATTATTTTTTTTTTTTCTGGTGCAGCATACGCCATAGTCTTCTTTGACCATGTGGCCATTACTAATACTAATACTAATAACCAGTCAAGCAACCATACACTGTCCGAATTGAAACTCGCAGAACCAACTTTTTCCATTTTTCATTTATTCCTTCTACTTCTGTTCTTTGAGGCAAATTTCGTTCGCGTATATTTCCTGAAACTTTCAATCTACAGACATTCAAGTGTAGTGTCTAGAAATGTCTTCTGTAGTGTCTAGAAATGTCTTCTGTAGTGTCAACAGCTGTCTTCAAATCATGTACGTTGTTAATCACTATATGTTATTAGTCCTTTCGTGTTTGAGAAATTCCTAAGTCAAAAAAAACAACAAAAATCAAAAACCTCGAAGCCATTATCAATCCACTGTAGGATGAAAGTCTCCTCAACGATTCATGTCGAGGGAAATGGACCATTATCTACCACTCTGGTTCAGTGCTGGTTGACAGACCGACTGTATTTACCAGTCAGCGGCTTGAACCTCGGTCTTCTCAAAGAATTCGAGTTTTGGCATTCTAGATGAGCGTACGCGCTTCGTCAGGGCTCCTCAGTTAAGTGGATTGGATTACTGTTGATTAGTGCTTTTCAATATTTGATTTATTTAGATATTGTTGGATTATTTTGTTATAGGTTTTCCTGTAACATATTAATTTTAATAATATTATAGATATAATTTTTTAAAGTTAATTTTCATTGATATTTCGCTAATTTTATAATGGTAGTTACGAGATCTGCCTTAAACACTTCACAGGGTATCGTGACTCACACGGAAATTGACGATGTCGATTTACGGGTGAGTCATTTTTAATCCGTTGCGGAACCTGTGGTATGTTTTCCAAGGTCAACATGGTGACTAACCATAGCTCACCTGGATATTCTTTTCTTTGTGATGGATGTAAGGAGTGCACCGATCTTAAATTACAATTTGGTGCACTGATTGAACAATTTGAGTCACTAAGAAAAACGGGTGACTCCAGCAATCTACCAAGCGATGCACACCCGATTCGGGCCTCAAAACAGAAAAACCAGGTGCAAACTACTCCGGTTAAAAAGGACATTGTTTTATTAGGAGACTCCATTGTCAGGGAAACTGGGAATACTTTTTGTAATAAGGATAGGTGGAGTAGAACCAGGGTGTGTCTGCCTTTATCAACTATTAATGATGTCACCAACAGATTGTCAGATTTTAAGGGGGGTAGAGAGAATATTATTATTCATGTCGGGACTAATGACATTAAACTTACACGATCTGATGATTTGTTGGAAAAATACAGGACCATACTGAGGTAATGCCGCGAGCTAGGCCATAATGTCTATGTGTCTGCAATTCTGCCCAGACGCGATAGGAGGGATTATATGTTAAGAGCCTTGTGGATTAACTCAAGGCTTGAAGGAATCTGCAAGGCTTTAGGGGGGAAATTTCTATCAGCCTGGCCCACACTTGTAGGTAGAAGGAATTTGTTTTGTAGAGACGGGATACACTTAAACAAAGGTGGTGCAAACGTTTTTGCCAGTATTATTGAGGATACCTTAAAGGTTCAGGGAAACTGCTAGTTAGGGGGGATGGGAGTAATACTGACACGCGTTTATCTGATAATATTGGTCAAAGTAACTCTTGCACGTACCTGAAGAGTTCTTATCTGTTACCCCCCCCCACTGGACATATTATCTAGATGTTCTGGGGCAGAAACGTTTCAAGTGACCGGGTAGCTAATGCCAGGGAAGACAGCCTAAAAAACTTCAAGGTTGTGTTAGGGTAGTTAAATATTCAAGAACAGTAAGTCTTAATTTTTATATAGCAATGTTAGAAGTGTCGTCAATAAAATGAGCGAATTCGAACTGCTGGTTAAAACAAGTAACGCGGACATAATAGGGCTTACGGAGACGTGGTGCCACCCGGAAATTGGGGATGATGACTTTCAGTACGGCTTGTATAATGTATTTAGGAAGGATAGGTTAGATAGAAGGGGTGGTGGGGTAATGCTTCTTATCAGAAGCAGCCTGAGTACGACGATAGCTTTCCCAGATTTAGACATTTCACATGATAGTATAGAGTCTGTATGGCGTGAGATAGTTGGAAACAAAAGTATAATGCGAGTAGGAGTAATCTACAGACCAGGTGATTGTGAAGATTATGACAAAAGCCTCTACATGCAAATGAAATGGGCAAGCAAGCGTCAATGTCTTATTATGGGTGATTTCAATTTGCTTCTAATTGACTGGAGTAAATGGGAAGGAAACTCGACATGGGGAACAAAATTTTTAAATCAACTAGATGACTGTTATTTGTATCAACATGTCAGGGAAAGTACTAGAGAAAAGAATATCCTAGACCTCATCATCACACATGAATCAGATGACATAACAGGGCTGACAGTAGAGGAACCAGTAGCAGGAAGTGATCACGGAGTCCTACAATGGATGATGAACAGAGAGAGAGAGCAGTAGTAAGAGGCAAAGGAATGGGTTTTAATTTCAGAAAGGGAAATTAAGATGCCTTAAGGTGCTACATGACCTCTATTAACTGGGTTGATACCTCATAGAGGACGAATACAATTGAAGTATGGTATACCTTTAAAATATTAATCACAGATGCCTTGAATGCGTATATACCATTAAAAAAATACTCCACGAGAAGGGTTCCAAGTTGGATGAATAGTGAAGTTGCCGCATTACTTGAGCAGAAAATGGTGGCAAGGAAAGGTTACAGAGCAATAAAAAGTACTGAAGTTTATTTTTGTTATTGGGTTTTTAGGAGCATTAGCAACTAAGGCAATATTGCTCCGGGGATATGCGGTGGTCATTCCCTGACCTTTCCGCAACCTCCCTATTTGGCGGATCACGTGCTCGAACCCCGGTCTAATCAAGAACCGTGTGCTACGCACTGCTGCTTCTGCCCACCTGGCTACGGAGGCGCCTACTGAAGCTCATAACAACTACAAGGTGATGTGTAATAGAGCCACAGAAAAGGTTCGAGGGGCAAAGCAGTTTATGAGAAATCACTAGCAAAGAGAGCAAAGAGGGGGGATAAAGAATCCTTCACATATAAATGCCAAGAAGAGCAGGACAAACCAGATCGGACCTTTACGGAAGGGAAAGGGGATAGTATTAAATACACCAGCTGCCGTTGCAGATGAACTCAACAGTTATTTTGCATCGATATTTACAGATGAAAATCCTTTTGTGGCAATGGGAAATTGTGGGAGCGAAGTTGAAAAATATGTAATTAATGATATTGAAATTTCGCGAGATTATTTAAAGAAAACACTTTCGAGCCTACAGGCCAGTAAGGCTCCTGGAGTTGATGGAATATACCCTATAATCTTAAGAGAGGCGGCAAGCGAGTGCATTGAACCACTGAGGCTAATTGTGCGAGCATCACTATAGACTCTGGGGAGATTCCCTTGGATTGGAAAAGTGCAAATGTATTTCCTATAAATAAGGGTGGTTCTAAGAGTGAAGTGGGAAATTATCGACCTGTCAGTCTGACTTCAGTGGTAGGGAAAACCATGGAGGCAATGATCAAGGGTGGAATTCAGGATCATTTGGATAGAATTGAAATTCTCAAGGATACTCAGCATTGTTTTGTAAAGGGAAAGTTATGTTTAACAAATCTGGTTCGCTTTTTTGAAAGGGTCACTCACGAGCTGGATTTAGGGAATAATTTCGACATTGTTTATTTAGATTTCAGCAAAGCTTTTGACTCAGTCCCACATGAACGGTTGCTTTATAAGCTGGAACAGGTTGGAATCACTGGGAAAATCCTTAGATGTATAGTAGGATGGCTTCAGGGCAGGAGGTAGAGGGTTGTGATAAATGACTATTCCTCAGAATGGGTTTATGTAAGAAGTGGGGTTCCCCAAGGATCAGTATTAGGACCACTGTTGTTTTTAATTTTCATAAACGACATCGATGAAGGGATAGAGGACGTGATGTCTAAATTTGCAGATGATGTTAAAATTGGTAGAGTAGTTAATGATCACTGTCAAGCTGAGCTTCTTCAGAGAGACCTAGATAGACTTCAGGAATGGTCAGAAAAATGGCAGCTATGCTTTAATCCAACAAAGTGTAAGGTATTACACCTGGGAAACAGTAATCCCAAAATAACCTATTCACTTGGTGGAGTTCAACTAAACCCAGTACTGGAGGAAAGGGACTTGGGTGTTACGATACGGTCAGACATGAAATTCTCTGAGCATTGTAAACACGTTGCAAGGAAGGCCATTGGTATCCTATCGATGATCTATCGAACTTTTGCAAGTAGCGATAGGGACGTGATAATCTCATTATATAGGCTTCTGTTAGACCACACTTGGAATACTGTGTTCAAGTATGGAGACCGCACCTAAAGAAAGACATCGAGCTTCTTGAAAGGGTGCAAAGACGGGTAACTCGCCTGGTGAGCTCGGAAGAGGGCGTCCATATGAAGAAAGACTTCGAATATGTGGGTTGCAGAGTTTGGAAACTAGATACCTTACAGGAGATTTGATTCAGGTGTTTAAGGCTCTGAGAGGCATCAGTAAAATGAATGAGGACAAAATTTTCAAGATTATAAATGATGCTAGAACTAGGGGACATAAATTCAAGTTATGGGGGGAATGTTTAGATTGGACTGCAGGAAGTTTTATTTTAGCCAGCAAGTTATAAATTACTGGAATAAGTTGCCTACGTGGGTGGTAGAGGCTGACAGTTTGGGGAAATTCAAAGGTCATCTGGATAGCACCTTCGGGTGGGGGAAGCGCATAGGATGATAGGTTTAATATCCTTTTCTTTTATTAATTATTATTATTTTATTCGGTTTTTTTTTTTTTTTGGCTTATGGTGCAGCATAAGCCATAGGCTTTCTTGCCCCATGCGGCCATTACTAATACTAAAGAGCGTGTGCTACTGCACTCCCGCTCACTTGGCTACTAACTGCTGACAACTCTTTCTAAATTTCTATAATTTTATCTTAATTTTTACTTATGTAGTAGTAGTATAATTACGGTAATAATTAATCTGTTAATTGTCTATCTCTAATTTACCTAATATTTTGACAAATTTTGACACAAAAAGACTCAAGATTTCGATGTCTGCCCTCTAAACTTAATTCAGCTTTTGATATAAAACCCCTGGCTATCAGGCAATAAAATTTCGTATTATTGGACCGCAATAAACATTTAAACTTACCAAGGACGAATCCGTATAATATCGTCAACCACAGAATGCTTTTCGCCAGGGCACACGCTGTTAGTCCAATCACTGAAGTAAAACTGCCAGCCAATGCTACCTTTCGAGTACCGAAGTTATGCGTCAACATTCCTCCGAGCAAACCTGTAAGAATAAAGAATTTCCACTGCATTCATTGAAAATGTAGAAAACATCATTCAAAACATGATTCGTCATTCATTTATTATTTTTATTTACACTCGGTCTTATTATTATTATTGTTGTTCTTACATATTATTTCTCCCTGATGGTGGTTCCACCCCGTGTTGGGTACTGGTACCAAGTGCGCTGGGTGGTTGTTATGTTGTTGTAGGGGTTTAGGAGAATCAGCGACTAAGGCCATATTGCGCCGTGTACACTTTCTGTAAATTTCGTGTGTTCAATTTTCTCTCTGCCGAATGAAGAACTCGAATTTCCGGGAGAAAAAACCGCGTTACCCTCGCCTGAGACGTGATTAATTCAGCCACGTTGTGGAAATGGTCCACGAAAATTCACCGGGTGTGGGGAGGACGGCGAGTCTATCAGTTGTGCTACCCACCGGGGCACTTGTAAATATTTAGATCTATAATATCGCACACCAAGTTATAAAATATCTTCAGAACTGAAAACAATTTAACATTGGAAAATCAAGAGTCTAGAGGCAAGCAATTTTACGATCGATATCAGAAATTTTACGCTCGTTGTTTTTCTCATATCTTGTGCACGTGAATCTTTTCGGGATTTTGTAAACCTATTTTTGTACGATTTTATGAAAGAATAAATATGAATCAGCGGATACCAATATTGGTTCTACAAACACTCGGTTTACGAGAGCACTGAAAGATTGTGATAAAATATGTCGAAAAAAGAACTACTTACATGTTATAGGAAACATCACCTTATAAAGATAAAATGGCCAGACTGATTTTTCAATGGATTCATTGAAAACTCCCACAGTTGCTACAAACAGAACTGCACCCGTTCTTATTAATCCCACGCAGAAGAACATAATAAGGAAACACGCCATAACCATCAAACACTTAGAAATCTTTGTCTCTCCCATCTTTAAGCTCACCACAGCAGACAGGCTACACCAGAAATGCGAAAACGTAGTGCTCCACGCTGTCTTCTTACGAAAAGCAAGAAGATACGCGTCTCTTAATAATATATGTAATCAAATACAGTGACTTTGCCTTTTGTCTGTTTCTTTTGCCATTATTCATCTCTATAATACATATTATGATGATAAATAGTGACTCTGCATTGTAGCGGTCATGTTACTTAGTCGATTGGAGGCTGTTCAAAATGGCCAAAAGTCGCTTATCGTACCTCGTGAATGTCTGCTTAGACTAAATATAAGCATATTCAGGAAACGTAGTAAAAATGCATTATTAACTACAAAAATATTTAAAACTTAACGGAATTTATTAAAAGCATTTAAATCCTGTAACAGTTGCTTCGCTTCATCTTTAATTCGAAATATTTTTTTACAACCAAAAACCTGGAAATCAAAAATCTGGCAATAATGAATCAAAAAAGTCTCTCTTTGCTTTTGTGAGTTTCTCGTAGAGAGTCTGAGGCTGAGTTCGTCGGTCTCAGGCATAGATAGCAAGGTTTTCCACAGAAACTGTGGTTTTTTTCGTCTAGCAAAACAGGCAAATCGACCAGAGAACACACGCAATTTAGGACACCATATATAAACGGGCACGTGTAGTGTAATAATTTGAATTTGGTGATGTGTGGGCTTCCAAGAAGTTATTTATATTAGCCAAATCAGGAAAAATCTATCAAAACGTGTATTGACCAAACCAAATTTAAACTCCTTGTGGGGTGCCTGGCTATGTTAACCAACTGCATGAACACTATAGTCTGTTTGACATACGGGGTGTTGTGGAACTTTTCCTTGACAAAACCGAAATTATTCATTAGGCAAGACTGGTCACAGAACCCAACATATTAAGAACCTAGTGCTGTGGACAAAACAGAACCTCTCTACAGGAAAGGAAATGCCATCATTGGCTCCTTCGTTGCATCCTACGGGAGAATGGAATTCTATAATTCCATCGCACTTAAAAGAACGCGTTCCGTATAATGATATGGAGTGTTTGACATTTACACATAGTCGTGGTGATACATGAGCTGCAATTAGTCATTCGCTACGTGAGCTGTCAGATGAAATTAATGGCAACGTTATTATTAAATTTGCAACTTCGGGCTCCAAATCATATTCCTACAGGACCAGAAGAGGAAAAACAGTGACAAAATGCAATGGCACAACTTTATGTCAACAACAACCGATTAGTAAATTTGGATGTAATGACTTTGGCTGGAAAGGGTAAAGCCGTTGATGACACAGTTCCAGTACCATTTTCACTCAATTGCGAGAAACGGACTTGCTGTCTTCCAGCGGGTCCATTCAGGTACAGATTGGCGAAACACGTAGTTGGGGGAAGATACCCATACTTTTCCTTTCAGATATTTCTGTGAAAAACAATAAATGTTCCCGTCAATTTGAACATGTTCTTCCATCCCTTCGTGTCTAATCTCGGGCGGTACTCAGTCCATAAAAATACGTTTGTCTTGTTTCTTATAAATAATAGCAGGCAACTGATCTCCCCGCCCATAGAAACGATAGTTTATTGCTGTTTGGAAAAGGATGATAGGTTTCTGCAGTTTCCCCACGTTGAATTTCTAAAAGTTTTACCTCTGCCTGAATTCGATATGGACTTCAAACTCTGTTCATAATATATGATCTCATTCACTAGACAAAAGACAGTTTTGAAATTGAGGATATATTCATTAAAGGGAACCATCACAGGAAGATCAATGTCTGTGTGTGTATGCGTCTTCCCTCTCAAACTTTGTTCTGTCTAGGAACTCAATACTGAACCATCAGCCTTAATTCTCAGCATTTAGTCATTTTCAAAAATCACAGAGATTACCAACAATTTCTCATTTAGCATCACAAGTATTTCTGGGTCGTTTGAGCATGCTTGTCGGTCTTTATAAAGAAACTACAAATTCCACATTCACATCTGTTACTATGCTTCTGCATTTTACCGGAAGAAGCTCTCATGGCAGTTGATGTGCCTACATAGCTACAAGACTGAGTTGACATGGAAATTCCATCACCTTTCACTCGGACATCCTCCCAAACAGGCAGGTGCCCTATTGAAACAAGAGACTCCCACTCAGATTACCACCACCTGTGAAATCTGTAAATACCTGCCCAGAAGTAACATTCCAGTCACCTCCCTAGAATTATGGGGACTTGGGCGATAAAAGAAGCTTCTTCCTATTCTAGAAGATATACAAAGGTACTCTTCATACATGACAGAGACTTATTCATCAACAAGGGGCAGTTTGTTTCGCTTAATAGGAAGCTTGATAATTCCACTGAGAACATTGTTCATAACTAAATGAATAACTCTTTCAAAACACGTTTACTCTTGGTACCCCCAGAACACCAACAACTGATATCTCTGGACGAAGAGAGGTCCGAAATTCTAAAGAGACAGGACATGTCCTTCAAATCCAAGTTGAAGTCTTATCTTCAATTTTACATGCATATTTGGGACTGAAGAAGAAAAACAGGCCTCTTCCAGAAACCCCGGCAGTGGTGGCCCCCAAACGAGCAAAGAGGAAATCGACAATTCTGACTTCTCCCCTTAGTTTGAGAGGAAAGAAGATTCAGTGGATAAGCATGTAAATAAAGAAACTATTCTTTTTAAATTTCGTTTAATTAAGTGGTCGATTACATCCAAGGTGGCAATAATATCATTGCATGGTTAAGCCATGACACCTGTGAGTTAGAAAACACGGTGCAGTCCACAAGCTATACTCGAGTGGGTTCTTCTTGAGAATGATCGTAGTGCAAGTTGAACCTGAGGATTTAGTTTCAATTTATGCACATATGGGCATGTGCTTTTGTAATGGGTGGCACCAGGAATGTCAGTTCATCTCCGCCTCGTATCTCTTTGAAGAGCAGTACCACTGTAGAAAGGCTAGAATCGAGCAGTGTACATTTGTGCGTATTATGTGTGTGTTATGTTGTTCTGTTCCGCCCTCTTCGCTACCCGGAAGCATCAGTCACCTGGACCGATGATTCTGGGTACTTGTCCACAATTTATGTATAATTAACAAATCTTCCACGATATTCACTTTGGTGGTTGAGGAATCGCTGAAAATCAAATAAAATTCCGGAAAACTCTTCACTAATCGCAAACAGAGGGAGGCGTTGTTAACGGGATATTTAGGCTGATGACACAAATCCAGTCAAAACCTTCCTAACGTTTCTACCGCTTTTGACTTTAAAAAAAAGTTCAATCACTGGTGAATACCACTGTCGCTACCCTCACGAACATTTTTAATTTCAGCGTACTGGTCCTTGACATACATTTTATCTGTAATTACAGATTATTCAAGATTACAAAAATTGAGAGTAGTGAGCAGCCAGTGCTGTTCTTGTGGAACAATAGAAGACAGTGTGCATATAACCTTGCATTGTGAGAACGATGGGCGGTTCCGAAGGGAACTGTTCCGCATGGCCGCAGATTTGAGGGAGGAGTCTTTAAGTGTTGTGTTCTCCTATCTCGAAAATTTTAAAGTATTTTTGAATTTTGTTAAACAAGTTTTTGAGATTCGAACTTCATTTTAGGGCTTTATAATATCTCTCTTTGGACAGTATTTGTTTTATATTTGTTCAGTATTTATTGATATAGAGTGATATACACTGTGCTGTCACTTTATTACGTATACCTACCTAGTAGCCTGTTGAGCCTCCTTTAGCCTTCAAAACAGCCTACATTCGTCTAGGCATGGAGTGCACAAGATGCTGAAAACGTTGTGCAGGAATGGAGTACTATGCAGACATCAGTGTGTCACGCAATTCCTTGAGATTCGACGGAGGTGTAGGCCTGCAGCGAACAGCCCTTTCCAGCTCATCCCAAAGATGTTCAATAGGATTGAGATCCAGAGACTGAGCGGGCCACTGCAGCAAAGAAAAGTCATTGTCATGTTCCTGGAACCATTCCATAGTGATTCAGGCTTTGTGCACCGGCGCATTATCCTGCTGCAAGTAACCATCTGATTGAGGATAAACTGTTAACATGAACGGATGCACTTAGTCAACAACGATGTTTAGGTATGATCTGGCATTCAGACGTCAATCTTTGGGTATCAGTGGACCCAACGTGTGCCAAGAAAACATTCCCCACACCATAACATTGCCCCACTACCTTCCACAGTAGTCGTCATAAATGACGGGTCCATGGAATCATGTTGTTTTCGCAATATTCTGAGCCTTCGATCAACATGATGCACCATGAACTTCGACTGTGGTTAGTGAAAAGTTCAGGAGAACTGCAGTTTCAGTGATGCTCTGTCCAGTACGTCTTGCACCTACTACCATGCCACGTTCGAAGCCGGTTAGATCACTCATTTTCCCCATTCTTACTACGGTTTGTATGCTAAACTGATAGTAGAAAGGGTATTCTGCTACATTTATATCCACAACTGTGGTCATGTGGCTTGCACCGTTATTGTTAGCCGTATGGCGCAAGGAAGCCCAAGGCTTATGCTGCACCAGCCAAAAAAAAATTTCTGAGTTACCTTGAGAGAGAGAGAACGAGAGAGAGAGAGAGAGAGAGGTAGAAGGAAATCACCAAGAAAGAGAAGAATGATTATATCCAGCTCAGGACCCTGGGTGTGCCTAGCCCATGCTCACCAGATGTGAGCCCCTGGGTTGTAGGACAAACCATTTGTGTGCACAGCAGGCAGCAGGGAATGTTAATACAGTGGCAGCACAGTGTATATACATGTATGTAAATAGCGTATACATTTCTTGTTTTTCTATACCATCGAAATTGTTATGTCGAGATTTTATGCTTTCAGCCCTAAGTCACGCTCGAAGAGTGAATACATGCGAATACAAGAAGCCCACAAAAATAGCCAGATAATAGAATCCCGCCTCCCCGGTGGCATGGGCGGTAACTCCACCCCTCTGCCAGATTTATCAGGTGGTGGTGGTGGCGGAAACTAGTGGATTTTTAAAGTATATATCAAAATTCTAAATGTTAATGAGCTTTAAAGATTAGCACACTTGCACAGGAAGCATTACCAGAGGGTTGGGCTGGGTATTCTTGCCCTACAGTCTACGCCTGAGCAGTCTAACTTAGCCACGGAGTGAAAACAGCCCATAAAAGTTCCTTTCGTCATCAATTGGGTTGGGAAGATGGTGACGATACCTTTGTGCTACCCACGCAGAAATCTGCTTCGTAGTTCAGAGACGACAATGCGTGAACCAATACGCCAATGTGCCACCTCCGCCTGCGACTGCCCAGCTTCAAGTGGTCCAATGGCCTGCCATCTCAAAGAGTCCTCTAAACGATAACGACTTCCCATCCTGAATACTGGAGTTGTGGCTATATAACTGAGCAAAAAAAAAAACGGAAATTGAAGTGATGTGGATGGCAACACAAGTGATCTGTGTTTAAAGGCATGATTAATATGCATAATGTGTGGCTCTGTCTGATGCTGTATCGATTTCTCTTACATACTCGGAATTTGCATTCCAGAATGACATTTTCATCAACTATTGCCTTCGACAACACTTTTTGCCAAAAATATTCATGAAAAACATTTTGATCTGTTAATTTTGTCGAGCGCATTATAATTGTTATTACTGTTGATCGAGGTACTCACTATCCTACGGTTCAAAAGGATCGCGCCTTCCTGGAATTCCATGTAAGTGTTCTCAGGGAAGCCCGATTGCTGCTAGATTCTCATAGTGGCACTTTTGCACCATGCCGATGGCTGACACGGTGATCGTGATGGTCATTATTTGTTCCATATGCCACCTACCTTTAACATCCTGTCTTAGGTATGTTGGTGACTCTATTGTCAGGAAAATGGGGAACATCCTTTGTAAAAAGGATAGGTGGAACAGGACCAGGGTATGTCTGCCAGGGGCAAAGGTTGATGACGTTGTAGAGCAGATATCGTCTTTTAAGGGCACAAAAAGCGATATAGTTGTACACGTTGGCACTAATGATATTAAGAGTAGGAGACCGGCAGAATTACTTAACAAGTACAGGTCACAGTTGAAAAAAAGCCGTGAAATAGGTTTGAATTTGAAAGTGTCTGCAATTCTGCCCAGACACTATATGATGAGAGCCTTGTCGATCAATTCGGCCCTAGAAAGATTGTGCAAGGCTCAAGGGATAGAATTTTTTTCAGCCTGGACTGTACTTGTTAACAGGAGAGATTGCTTCTACAGGGATGGGATACACTTAAATAGAAAGGGTGCAAGAATATTTGCTGATGCTATCGAGGCAGTGTTAGGTGGGTCGGAAAACTGCTAGCTTGGGGGGAGACAAAGACCAATAGATTGACAGTAGCCACTGGCAGAGGTGAAAGAGATTCTTGCACTGCTTCTATTAGAATGAGCAGAAGCCTGAAAAACAAGATGCATGGTATTTCAGAGACTGCTGGGAATCATTGGGGTACAAATAAACACATAGGTTGTGTTAGGGTAGCTAAGAATAGAAACAGGTGCAGGTATACCTGCGTGTACACCAATGCTAGGAGTTTATTAAATAAATTTGATGAATTTGAAGTATTGCTCAAAACATCAAAGGCAGATATTGTTGGGATAGCAGAGACGTGGTGTCACACAGATATAAGGAATGCCGAACTGGAATTTGGGGAGTAAAATGTGTACAGAAAGGATAGACAGGATAGGAAGGGAGGAGGTGTTATGCTGTTAATAAAGAAAAACATAAAATCAAAAGAAGTGCATCCAGTTGATAGAGATGAACAGTGCACTGTTGAGTCAGTTTGGTGTGACATAAGCACTGCGAAAGCAAAAATAAGAGTAGGAGTGTGTTATAGGCCTAGTGACTTGAATGAGTACAATGAACAATTGTACAGAGAAATAGAGTGGGCAAGTAAATCGGAATGTCTTATAATGGGGGATTTTAACTTCCCAGATATTGACTGGAACTTGTGGGTTGGTCACTCACACACACTAGTCAGACTTTTGTGGATTTATTGGATGATTGTTTTCTGCAGCAGCATGTTCGAGAGGCAACCAGAGAAAGTAATACTCTTGATCTGGTTATCAGCAGTGATCATTCATGTATTAGGAATTTGCAGATAAAAGAACCACTAGGTGGCAGTGATCACAGTGTACTGACGTGGGATTTATTAAAGATTTAATTACAACCAGGGGTAAAGGAAAGGGTTTTTGCTTCCGTAAAGGCGAGTACAGTGGTCTCCGACAGTTTTTAAATTCTGTACAGTGGGATCAACTGACGATGTGACCAACAGTAAATTCTGAGTGGGAAGCATTCAAGGAATTAATTGTGGAAGCTACTAAAAGATTCATACCTATTAAGAAATATTGTTCAAGGTTTAGGCCTAAATGGTTGTCAAATGAACTAATGAGACTCGTAACAGAGTAGAAAAATGCATGTGATGCATATAAATTATCAAGCGACTCAGAAGCATATGGCAGATATAAGTTAATCTGTAATCAGGTCACAAAGGAGGTTAGGCAGGCGAAGGCAGATTACGAGAAATCCTTGGCAAAAGATGCTAAAAAAAACAGCAAGGATTTCTTTACTTATATAAACTCTAAAAGGAAGGGGATGAATCTGATCGGTCCACTTGACATTGATGGTTTGACTGTTGATGATCCTGCTCAGATAGCAAACAAATGAATGAGTATTTTGCATCTACATTCACACGTGAGGAATTATTAAGGTTTCAAAATGGCAGAAGGTTATCAAATTGTAGCAAGATACTTAATGATTTTGTAATAACCGAGATCAAAGTGGAAGAGAAATTGTTGAAGTTAAACGTAAGAAAAGCACCTGGGGTGGATGGGATCTATCCAGTTATATTAAAGGAAGCGGCAAAGCAACTAAACAAACCCTTAGCCATAATTATGAGAGCATCCTTGGACTCAGGGGAGGTTCCCACGGACTGGAGAAGTGCAAATGTATCGCCAATTCACAAAGGGGGATCGAAGGGTGACACGAGCAATTACAGACCAGTTAGTTTAACTTCTGTTCCGGGTAAAATAATGGAGTCACTGGTTAAAGATGCATTGCAGGATCATCTAGACAAGACTGCAGCAATAATTCAGACACAGCATGGGTTTGTTAAGGGAAAGTCTTGTCTGACAAATTTGATAGGATATTATGATGTGGTTACAAAGGAACTGGATGCGAAAAATAATTTTGACATCATATACTTGGATTTCAGGAAAGCCTTTGACACTGTTGCGCATGGAAGACTATTGTACAAATTGGAGCAGAATGGTATTAAGGGTAAGTTGCTACAATGGATAAAAGGATGGTTAAGTGGGAGAAGACAGAGGGTGGTAATCAATGGGTGCTGCTCGTCTTGGACTAATGTTATTAGTGGAGTCCCACAGGGTTCAGTGTTAGGTCCACTGTTGTTTTCTATATTTATCAATGATATTGATGAAGGTATATCAGGCTTAATGTCGAAGTTTGCCGATGATACAAAGGTTGGCAGGGTTGTTAATGACAGTAATGGCAGTGTGCTACTGCAACAGGATCTAGATAATTTGGGCAGATGGGCTAAGAAGTGGCAACTGAAGTTTAACCTTGACAAATGCAAAGTACTCCATATGGGTAGAAGTAACCCCAGAGAAACATACCAACTGTGTACTACTACACTTAAGGTGGTAGAAAATGAAAAAGACCTGGGAGTAATTGTGCAGGCAGATATGAAGTTTTCTGAGCAATGCAGACAGGCTGCCAGGGCAGGTCATGGGGTTTTGTCAATGATATATAGGAATTTTGCTAGCAGGGAGAAGGAGGTGATTATCCCTCTGTATAAGGCAATGGTCAGGCCACGGCTTGAGTACTGCGTACAGGTCTGGAGGCCTCATTTTAGGAAGGATGTAGATTTACTTGAGCGTGTACAGAGAAGGGCAACAAGATTGGTGAGGGGAATGAAGGGATCCTCTTATCAAGAGAGGCTTAAGTTCTGCAAATTGCAGTAGCTGGAGACTAGGCACCTGCGCGGTGATCTGATTGAGGTATATAAGGCCTTGAATGGGTTGAGCACGCTGAATTCTGATGGGATCCTTCCACTTGTTCAGATTACGAATCTAAGGGAACATAAATTCAAATTAAGAAAAGACAGATGTAGAATAGATGTGCGGAAATTTGCCTTTAGCCAGCGGGTGGTTAATTGCTGGAACAAACTTCCATCTGTCGTTGTGGAATTTGATAGGTTAAATAAATTTAAGGGGGAACTGGACAGGCATTTGGAGGGAATGGTGTGATTTTTTTTTTTTTTTTTTTTTTTTTTTTTGGCTGATGCTGCATAAGCTCATACATTTGCTTTCTTGCATCACATGCCACTGCTACTACTACTACTACTACTACTACTACTACTACTACTTCCTCATCTTTTCTTCGTATTTTTTCTGGAGGTTGTTGATGTCGGGTAGCTATGCCGATCATATAGATAACCATTGCCTTTTTTCCAAGACGATTATATCTAGTGTATTCTGTGGGGTCATCTTCTTATTATTATATTTTACTATTATAAAAAATCCCTTTATTGAACAAAAATGCACTTCTTTACAGCCCGCGATCCAGGAGAGTGAACAGGTAATGTACACCCCGCTATCCATTACATTAAGTACATACGTACAAATAATGAATTGATACATTCATAGGTAAATACTATTCTAATTAATAATGAAAAGTCACTGAGAATTTGATTTCTGTGGTGCATATCAGTAGAGAACTGCTCTATATCGATGGTCTACGTTGGAACCTGCTGGAAGGTACAGAGATTAAACAATAATAAAAAAACAGTTAGAAACAAACAAAGTTCTATACTAAATTAAATTCTATATCAGTGATATTTTTCCTGAATGCCAGAATGCATTTTGTTTCTTTATCACACTCTTATTTCATTCATCTTAGATGGTGTTGCAAAGAAGCAATACTACGTTGAGCGCGATGTTGTATTCAGCAAAGCTTTACAAAACCTTTCAACTGCCATTAAATGTATTTCCACTTTTTTCTGCTATAATTGGAAAGTGATTTTCAATAAAAGAAACTTCAGGCTTTGCTTTACGATTTCTGGCGTCCCTCTCACTTTTGTAAATCTTATTGGCCTGAAGCACCTTGTTCATGACAGTCGAACGTCTGCTTACTAAAGTTGATGACAAAGCAGCGACAGAGAAATCTCTTTTAAGTAATCCGAACAGGCACGAACATGTGGCTGTCTGATTATGGGCGACTTTAATCTACCACTTACAGATCGCGGAATAGAATTATCCCATGCGGAAACACTTCTTTTGAACCAACTGGATGATTGGTCCAGAAGGTTTGTTCTGGAAAACCTACCATTAAATACAGTGATTAGGTATGGAGGCCTATGTTCGAAGTTAACGTGGCTGAGTAACCTTCTGAAAGGATTTTAGTGCCGCATTTGATGGGTTTGGGCCTGAAGTTCTTTAGTCTCTTGGAATGCATACGTTCCACAGAATATGACCTCAAAATTTCTGGAGGTTCGTCGGTAGGAAGGATTTCACAAAAAATATACAAAAACCGAGATATCAAATATATAAATACTACATATTTGCGGAACGAAGAGCTCATATCCATTTGGACTACTATTTACTTTAGAAATAGCTTCTTTATTATAAATTGGTCTCTGCAGATGGTGAGATCTGTGAATTCTAGTTTTGAAGTGGCTAGAAAGATGGACTGAATGAGCAGCGGCTACTAGAAGACCAGTCTTCTGTATTCCATAAATGATTTTACCTTCCATTACAGAATGTATTGGTTTGGTTGATTGAATTGAAGCAAGCGAAACTTCAGAATACACACTTATATTGTTACTTGTGTCTGATTCTTTGTTAAAGCATACATTGAATTTATCTGCAATACAGTTACCGATATAAAAGAATAATTATCATCTAAAGAGATCGATAAACTATTACTTAAATGCAGTTCCCGACTTTTTTTTAAATTATCCCTACGATATGCACCATTTTTTCTACCTAGTACGAACAATAACTGATGTATTGTATTTCTCTATGTATTCTTCAATTTATTTAGGGAAATCAACGAGTCCTCCGATAATGAGGATGGAACTTAGTGTATAGAATAAACCACCGTAGCTCTGCAAGGTATCCCGGAAGAAACCTGGAAAAAAAATTTAAACAGAACTGAATATTAGAAAATCTTTTCACAAATAACATAAAAACAGTGAGTTTCCTAAAGCATAAAAGGTCTCTTGTTACTCCTCGCGATAATGTCATAATTTAAAATGTGGTCTTTGGTGAATATCCATGACAAATGTAAATCATTCTTAAAACGCAATTTTTTAAAATGTAAATTATTTTGAAAAGGTAATTCGGCCACATAATATTTGCAATATGTATATGCAGTACATAGATTTAGTAGAATGATTATAAATATTTAATTTACATTTAAAAGCAAGAAATGTGATGTAGAAGACATAAGTAAGAGTGTGGATTGTGGGAAAGCGGGAGAGGAGGAATGCCATAAACATAGCTAGGTTAGTGGGAGGGATGTAGAATTTAACGACAGGGGAAAGAGTAGGACACTTTCAATCCAAAAGAAGAAAGGAGAGAATGAACGAAAGGGATTAATAGTAGGACAAGTAATCCACGATCGAGAAGAAAGGCCACAATCGCAAGAAAGGGTATGTGGATGATGATGATGATCTCACGACGAGAACGGATTGCGATGTTTTCCCCCCTGGGATGAGGGGGATCCATGATTAGCGAGATTGGAGTAATACTCCGGAAAACCAAGGTCTACCAACCAGTTTAGTGCAAACCATTCAGTCCAACGCCTGTTGGGGTTCTGTTTATTAGCAACTGTTAGTATTTTTCTTTCCTAGCGACGTTTTCCGCATGTCTACATATATCGTGAAGAAATTGAATCCGCAATTGACTGTCTTTGTTTTCTTTTAGTGTAGCAGAAAGTGCGGGTTCATTACATATCGATGGCACGTATTGAACATTTATGGCAGTTGAACCAAGATTTGCGAGCTTTGGCTTAAATGATCCTCTATTGAATAAGAGAAAAGTAGCACTTAGTTGGGCAGGAAACAAGGTTCTTTGCTTGTATCCAAAGGGGACATCCGAAATGAAATGAAATGATTTGTCAAAGCGCCCTTTTGAAAGAAAGACCTTTATTTTCGTAAAGCGTCTTTTCTGAGATTAAGGCCATTTAGTTTGCCAGATTTCCATTAATTCTTTGCACACTCTAGCCTTTTCTTGTTTCATTTTGGCATTCGTTGTAAGGCAAATCCCTCTAAGTCGACAATAATATTCTTTCTAATATGGAAAGTCTGAGCGCGATATTTTACTTCCCGATTTAGAAACATTGTGCCAGTAAGAATACGCACTGCAATGATAAAGATAGTTCAGCAGTCCCTGAAAAGAGAAAGTAAAAGAGTTCGTTGACTGACATCCAGCTACCTAATGGTTACAGTTTTATTTGGCATCTGATAGCCCATTTCCTCCGCGGAAGTGAGACTGGAGGACTGGACGACATTTGTAAATCAGGCCCAAGTCACACCTAATAATGCTCATTACCATTCCAATATGTTGTGTTGTATTTTATTTATTTATTTTGATTAACGGTGATCACAGGACCAGGGAGGTGCAAAGAAAACAGTTCCCAAATCATAGATCCGAGGACTTACTTAACAAGTACACAAGTTCAGGGCAATGTTCGGAAAACGTTGGAGTTAGGATTAAAATTGAAACTCTCTGCAATTCTGTCCAGATACGATAGAAGGCAGTATATGAAAATGGAGTTTTCAATCAATACGGCCCTGGTCAGACTGTAGAAGGTTGATATGGTAAGAATTTTTCTCAGTGTGTTCTGTGCTTTTTAATAGGAGCGACTATATATGAAATAATTATAACGTATATATCCAGTAAAATAACTAACTTTAATTATAAATATAAACCCTTTTGAGCTTTCAAGGTTAATATGCCTCTTTATCAACAAATGGAATGGAAACTTCAGACATAAAAATTATTTTAACGGACACAGTGTTGTGTGAGCAGTGAGGCGTGCGAGGGCACGAGGTACGCCATTCAACAAATAAACAATGGATTCCAGTACAACAGACCCATGTATCCTCAGGAGAGACTGTTTTACTAAGAATAGGGCAGCCTGTAAATAAAGGTGTCGGGGAATTCAAGGCCTCTTAGAGATCACCATGGATCAAGCAAATACATGAGCTGAGTTAGTTGGCAAATACATGAGCTGAGTTATGTGAGTTAGCTGAGCAAATACATGAGCTGAGTTAGATGAGTTAGCTGAGCAAATGCATGAGCTGACAAAGAGCAAGGACAGGTGCATGTATACTTCCATATATACAAGCACCATCATAAGCACTGGAAAAATAGAATGAGAGTAGGGGTGAATTATAGACCTAATCACTATGATGAGTACAACAAACAACTATATTGGAGATTTTATCTTTTCCGATATTGACTGTAACTTGTGAATTGGACACTCTGACACTCACCAGACTGTTATGGATTTGTTGGAGACTGTGTTCTACAAGAACATCTTAGAGAGGAAGCAGTACTGTTGATCTTATTATGAACAGGGATTCTTATTGCATCAAGAATCTGCAGGTAAAAGTACCACTGGATGGAAGTGGTTCTTTTATCTGCAGATCACAGTGTACTGATCTGGAAATATCAAAGTGTATGCTGATGTCAACTGCCGGTCAGCCTTATGGCATAGCGGTACAGAAGACAGAATCAGGCACACACAACAGCCAGATACTTTCTGACTATATAGCTGCGTTACCCTTTCAAGTGCTAAACCAACTAAATAACATCCCAACTTTTAGCAGTACCCTGTGGGAGATTGATATTGATGTTACTCTTGCCATTAATTCAATAGCTCATAAAATTATAGACTGTTGTGTCCAGCGAGCCTGGACCACATCAGTTCATAGAGCCATCACCTTCAAACTAAACATGCAGTTACAAACAGCCCAACAATCCTTGTTGGATATCAAAAAGTATAACCTTAAAAAGGCAAATTGGCAGATCATCGCAGAATTTACAGCATCTGAGCTGTACAAACAGGAAATTGAGTGATCTGGATCAGAAAACGATTGTAGCCCGGACTAGCAGGCACTGACTATAACAAACATTTTAACAAAAACAGTAAAGCTGTCTATCCCGCGGAAAAACCGAGGAAGCAGGTAGCCCATTGGTGGTGCCCTAAACTGATTATACTCAGGAGAAGGATGCACCACGCGCTGAGGTATTTTGAAAGAGCCAGTACATCTTGGCCACAAAATGAGGCGAAGGATGCACCAGGCGAGGAGGCATTTTCAAAGGGCCAGTGCAACTTGGCCACAAAATGAGGCGGATTCCCTGAGAGGTTCTTACAGAGCTCTCAGGAATCAGTACACAGCCCTCATAAAAGACAAGAAAAGGAATCCTGGAGGAGGTAGAACTATACAGTATAACTTATTGGAGGCGATGGACAGATGTTGTGTATTGTATTGTTTTTTTTTTTCCTTTTTGACTGATGATTTAAATGATTTAAAAAGGAAACTGGGTTTGCTTTCGCAAGGGTGACTACATCGGTCTCAGACAAATCTTAAATTCTCTGCAATAGAACCAGCTCATGACGTCTCCAATAACAAACGATAAATCTGAACTATTCAGGAAAATAATTAGAGAAACTACTTGAATTTCATGCCAGTAAGAAATTCTCTTATAATGGATGTCGAAGAACTAATGAGACTTGTGACATAGAAGAAAAATTCATGACGTGCATACAAAGTATCAGATGATATAGAAGCATATGTTGGATATAATCATCGTGTAATCAAGTCACAAATGCGGTTAGGCAAATTAAGAGAGACTACTACAGTAGAAGTCTATGGCAAAGAACGCATCCCTCGTGGGTAGCAAAATTGGTATGTACATCGAACTCCGCACACCGCTTGGAAAAGCCCAGAGTTCGCATCCCGTCAATGAAGGTTGAGATTATTTATGGGTCATTTTTTACAACTTGGCAGAGTTTTCGGTCTCGGCCGAGGGTAGCATTCTTTTTCTCACGGAAACTTGGTTTTTCATCCAGCAAAGAAGAGATCCACAAAAGAACACACGCATTTTGATTTAAATTCTGATGCGTCTAAAAACCCTATACCTAAAAAAGTAAAGAAAAATCAGCAATGACTATTTTTTTTTATTAATCGGAAAGGAGCAGGGTTGAGTCACTTTCATCATCTTCATTCCGATGGTTTAAATGTTGATAATCCTACTCAGGTTGTTGACAAACTGAGCAGACATTTTCATCTACATTCACACATCAGGAATTCGTTAAGAAAGTTGATGTCTGAAGCTTATCAAACTTTTAATGGGGAGCTAAGTAATTTTTTGATAACTGAGAAGCAAAGCAGAAGAGAAATTGTTGAAAGTAAACATGAAAACGTTGCCTGGGTTGGAGAGGATCTATCCAGGTACATTAAGCGAAGCAGCAAAGGAGGCAAGCAAATCCTGAGCCATAATTATGAGGCATCTTTAGATTCGAGGAGGAAGTCCCAATCGACTGGAAATTTGCGGGGAGAGTAAATTATGTCTGCCGGGAGCAACTATTGATGATGTCACCAACAGACTGTCAGATTTTAAAGGGGGTAAAGAAAATATTATTATTCATGTGGGGACAAACGATATTAAACGTACACGATCTGACGATTTGTTGGAAAAATACAGGACCATGCTGAGGAAATGTCGCGAGCTAGGCCATAATGTCTATGTGTCTGCAATTCTGCCCAGACACGATAGGAGGGATTATATGTTAAGAGCCTTGTGGATTAACTCAAGACTTGAAGGAATCTGCAAGGCTTTAGGGGGTAAATTTCTATCAGCATGGCCCACACTTGTAGGTAGAAGGAATTTGTTTTGTAGAGACGGGATACACTTAAACAAAGGTGGTGCAAACGTTTTTGCCAGTATTATTGAGGATACCTTAAAGGCTCAGGGAAACTGCTAGTTAGGGGGGATGTGGGTAATACTGACACGCGTTTATCTGATAATATTGGTCAATGTAACTCTTGCACATACCTTAAGAGTTCTTATCTGTTACCCCAACTGGACGTATTATCTAGATGTTCTGGGGGCAAAGACGTTTCACGTGAGCAGGTAGCTAATATCAGGGAAGAGAGCCTAAAAAACTCAAGGGTTGTGTTAGGGTTGTTAAATATACAAGAACAGTAAATCTTAATTGTTTATACAGTAACGTTAGAAGTGTCGTCAATAAAATGAGCGAATTCGAACTGCTGGTTAAAACAAGTAACGCGGACATAATAGGGCTTACGGAGACGTGGTGCCACCCGGAAATTGGGGATGATGAGTTTCAGTACGGCTTGTATAATGTATTTAGGAAGGATAGAGTAGATAGAAGGGGTGGTGGGGTAATGCTTCTTATCAGAAGCAGCCTGAGTGCGACGATAGCTTTCCCAGATTCAGACATTTCACATGCTAGTATAGAGTCTGTATGGTGTGAGATAGTTGGAAACAAAGGTACAATGCTAGTAGGCGTAATCTACAGACCAGGTGATTGTGAAGACTATGACAAAAGTCTCTACATGCAAATGGAATGGGCAAGTAAGCGTCAATGCCTTATTATGGGTGATTTCAATTTGCCTCTAATTGATTGGAGTAAATGGGAAGGAAACTCGACATGGGGAACAAAATTTTTAAATCAACTAGATGACTGTTATTTGTATCAACATGTCAGGGAAAGTACTAGAGAAAAGAATATCCTAGACCTCATCATCACACATGAATCAGATGACATAACAGGGCTGACAGTAGAGGAACCAGTAGCAGGAAGTGATCACGGAGTTCTACGGTGGATGATGACGAGAGAGTAGCAGACGTAAAAGGCAAAGGAATGGGTTTTAATTTCAGAAAAGGAAATTACGATGCCTTAAGGTACTACATGGCCTCTATTAACTGGGTAGATATCGCGCAGAGAATGAATACAATTGAACTGTGGTACGCTTTTAAAACATTAATCACAGATGCCTTGAGTGCGTATATACCATTAAAAAATACTCCACGAGAAGGGTTCCAAGTTGGATGAATAGTGAAGTTGCCACATTACTTGAGCAGAAAAAGGTGGCATGGAAACGTTACAGAGCAATAAAAAGTACTGAAGCCTATAACAGCTACAAGGTGATGTGTAATAGAGCCACAGAAAAGGTTCGACAGGCAAAGGCAGTTTATGAGAAATCACTAGCAAACAGAGCAAAGAGGGGGGATAAAGAATTCTTCACATATATAAATGCCAAGAAGAGCAGGACAAACCAGATCGGACCTTTACGTAAGGGAAAGGGGATAGTAATAAATACACCAGCTGCCGTTGCAGATGAACTCAACAGTTATTTTGCATCGATATTTACAAATGAAAAGCCTTTTGTGGCAATGGGAAATTGTGGGAACGAAGTTAAAAAATATGTAATTAATGATATTGAAATTTCGCAAGATTATTTAATGAAAAAACTTTCAAGCCTACAGACTAGTAAGGCTCCTGGAGTTGATGGAATATACCCTATAATCTTGAGAGAGGCGGCAAGCGAGTGCATTGAACCACTGAGGCTGGTTATGCGAGCATCACTAGACTCTGGGGAGATTCCCTTGGATTGGAAAAGTGCAAATGTATCTCCCATACACAAGGGTGGCTCTAAAAGTGAAGTGGGAAATTATCGACCTGTCAGTCTGACTTCAGTAGTAGGGAAAATCATGGAGGCATTGATCAACGGTGGAATTCAGGATCATTTGGATCGAATTGAAATTCTCAAGGATACTCAGTATGGTTTTGTAAAGGGAAAATCATGTTTAACAAATCTGGTTCGCTATTTCGAAAGGGTCACTCACGAGCTGGATTTAGGGAATAATTTCGACATTGTTTATTTAGATTTCAGCAAAGCTTTTGACTCAGTCCCACATGACCCGTTGCTTTATAAGCTGGAACAGGTTGGAATCACTGGGAAAATCCTTAGATGGATAGAAGGATGGCTTCAGGGCAGGAGGCAGAGGGTTGTGATAAATGGTGGCTATTCCTCAGATTGGATTGATGTAAGAAGTGGGGTTCCCCAAGGATCAGTATTAGGACCACTGTTGTTTTTAATTTTCATAAACGACATTGATGAAGGGATAGAGGGCGTGATGTCTAAATTTGCAGATGATGTTAAAATTGGTAGAGTAGTTAATGATCACTGTCAAGCTGAGCTTCTTCAGAGAGACCTAGATAGACTTCAAGAATGGTCAGAAAAATGGCAGCTGTGCTTTAATCCAACAAAGTGTAAGGTATTACACCTGGGAAACAGTAATCCCAAAATAACTTATTCACTTGGTGGAGTTCAACTAAACCCAGTACTGGAGGAAAGGGACTTGGGTGTTACGATACGGTCAGACATGAAATTCTCTGAGCATTGTAAACAGGTTGCAAGGAAGGCCCATGGTGTCCTATCGATGATCTATCGAACTTTTGCAAGTAGAGATAGGGACGTGATAATCCCATTATATAAGGCCTATGTTAGACCACACTTGGAATACTGTGTTCAACTATGGAGACCGCACCTAAAGAAAGACATCGAGCTTCTTGAAAGGGTGCAAAGAAGGGTAACTCGCCTGGTGAGATCGGCAAAAGGGCGTCCTTATGAAGAAAGACTTGGAATATGTGGGTTGCAGAGTTTGGAAACTAGACACCTTAGAGGAGATTTGATTGAGGTGTTTAAGGCTCTGAGAGGCATCAGTAAAATGAATGAGGACAAAATTTTCAAGATTATAAATGATGCTAGAACTAGGGGACATAAATTCAAGTTACGCGGGAAAATGTTTAGATTGGACTGCAGGAAGTTTTATTTTAGCCAGCGAGTTATAAATTACTGGAATAAGTTGCCTTCATGGGTGGTAGAGGCCGACAGTTTGGGGAAATTCAAAGGTCATCTGGATAGTACTTTCGGGTAAGGGAAGCGCATAGGATGATAGGATTAATTTCCTTTTTATTTAATTTTTAATTTCATTTTATTATTTTTATTTATTTATTAATTATTATTATTTATTTATTTAATTTTTGTTTTTATCATTGTTTTGTTCGGATTTTTTTTTTTTTGGCTGGTGCAGCATAAGCCATAGGCTTTCTTGCACCATACGGCCGTTACTAATACTAATACTAATACTAATTCAAATTGAGGAAGGATAGTTGCATGATAGTAAGGAAATTTTCTTTTAGCCAGCGGATGGGTGATTGGTGAAACAAATTTCCATCTGATGTTCTGGAAGTGGGTATCTTCAATAATATTAAGAAAAAACTAAGCAAATTCTTAGAAGAGTCGACAGGTGATTTGGGGAATTTTTTTTTGACCGATGTTGCATAATCTAGGTTTGTTATATATTTTGTACAATAATAATACTAATCACATAAAAATACAGTGCGAAAGTAGAGAACAGCGTGTGTTAAAACTTACCAATGATAACTGGTATAAGAAAACTGAAGCATCCAATAATAAACCTTGACAAACCAGTTGATAGTGCGAACACTTCTCGTCCCAGATACTCCTCAAACAAGACTTGGTAGAACGGTTGAACACATGAACATAATCCTGATACAGCGGAGTTTATCATCAATGCAATATAACTTCGAGCTGAAGGAATGCAAGCCATGTTCAGGCCAAGCGTAAACATCAGAATTATAACGGCAATTTGCTTTGTTATAAATCCCTTATCGGTCACCCATCCACCAACAATCTGGAAGATAATACCTACCACAGCAGTACAAATTACAAGATAAACACTGTCCTTCACACTGACTCCCTTGTCAATGGCAACATCTATTACAACGGTGTGAAAAACAAGTATTGAAATGGTAAATACAACTAATCCAAAGGTAATTACCAAAAATATCGGCGTCACCAACAAGGACGCTGTTATTTTTATTGTAGACAAAGTTGCTTTGAAGAATTTAAAATAGCCATTTTCTTCTTTGTCAATCACTTCTAGATGCGATGTTCTTTCTTTGGAATTCGACGGTGTTTCAATAGAGTAAACGTTCATATTTTGGGTAATTTCTGGCTTTCCATATGATTTCAAATCATGACACTGGGCATTTACAGAAGTTTCTTTTCGATGACTATTACCATGATGAATTTTTGGAGACTTAACAGAAGGCTCACCCATTACGATTCCAGATATAATAGTGTTCATCAGAAGAGCACCTAGAATTATAAACGAGCCACGCAAACCATAAAATTCGATCAATCTTTCCGTAATAGCTGGTAAAATTAGACCTCCGAACCCATTTGCCGAGAATACGATCCCAAATACCATAGACTTCGTAGTTTCGAAGTGTTGGCTGATTGTGACGGAAACTGTCGGAAACAGCAGTCCCATACCGAGACCTGGAAAAGAGAAAAAAAAAACAGTACATATGAAGTAAGTTATAATAATAATATCGAAATCAGCTGGAACAGGGCAACTAAAAGCATAAGGCATCATTGTGTTCTCGCTGTGTAGATTGTGCTGTCTATTCTATGTCTGTGTGCTGTTTCCTAAATGAAAAGCTACAGTTAAAAGGTGCTGGATATTGTGGCATTACATCCCTCCACTAGTACACGAAGTGTTGCTGCAAGAACCGATCATCCCAAAACCTTCGTTTGGCGCACAATGCGTGAACGTACTGTATGCATACCATATGAAGACTCTTCTGCAAGCAGGAGATTCATTTGCACTTGAGTAATTTTATTTAGGGATGCCTAATCGTATTAGCAGCAGCACTGACATTCATCTCAATATCCTGTGGACCGACGAGGCAACATTTACACGAGATGGGATAACATGGACAATCTCCAATATGGTCAGTGGAAAATTTTCACACCATTCGGCAATCCCTCTTCTCAGTGGAGTTTAGCGTCAATATGTGGGTCGGAATTGCAGTTCCCTGACCGCCTAAATGCTGTCATTACTTACAGTTTTTGCAGAGGTTATTGCCAACACTTCTGGAAGAAGTTCCGGAGTTTAACAACCGAGATGACTTGTTGAATTGCATCCAGGAAGCTGCTGCTGCTATTAGAAACGGCACAGTGTACTCGCACATCTATTGGATTCCTTGTCAAGCTGTGTTGAAGCCTGTCTCCTCCCACATGGCATTTTTTTATATGCGCCAGTTTGACTGCAGTATTATCAAAATTCCTTTACTCCTGATATACAAGGTTATTGAGTTTCTGACCTCTCTTCAATTCATAGCTACATTTTAATCAACGAATATTTACTGATAACATTTTACAAAACAATTAACATTATTCAGATACTTAGCAATGATTAAAAGAAAAACGTTTTACATAAAAAAAAGTTTCTAATTAAAGTGGGCTCTTTCACAATGGTTGTTTTTAATAAATTTACTATTATACGCAAAACGTTAGAAGCGGAAATTACGTCACTCATCTGCTTAACACACTCAAAACCCATTGTTTCTACTTAAAATTGAGTGTAGACTTTTCTTCTATTTTAATGATCATTCCCTCAATAATTGTGCTGTGGTGTTCGAAATCTAAATCGATTTTGAGGACACCCTGTATACCGAATAAAGGTTTATAATTTCTTTTGTACGGAATGTAAATGCAGTAATTAACAAGATAATTAGGCACTAATAAGCAATGAGATTTGAAATAATCTAAAAATATTATATAAAAATAAATTATATAATACAATGATTAGACATTCAATAAAAATTTTTAAAAAATTCCTTGGTGCTGATTTCTCATTGACGCGTGATGAATTACAAATCTTGAATTATCAGTTGAGCACAAAATAATTGCAAATATACTAACAGTTTTGAATCTGAACACGTTATTACAATTATTAACGAAAATGAAACCGTTCAATTTAGCTAAGGAGAGTATTTTTTTTATGACAACCCCAAACACGAGAGGTATTAGAACCTATAATACTTAGAACCGGGCTTGGGTTGGAAGTTGAGAAGGCGAAAGAAGATATTTGTTGACATTGGACTTTAACTTCTGTAGACTGTAATTTTCAGGAAATACTTATGAAAGAAGGTTGTTCCAGAAAGATGAGGATGAAAAGTTGATTCAGTGATTTTAAAGTTGGACAGTAAATGGATGTTGGCTGGTGACGGCACGTGCTCAGACTGTTTTGAAGGAGAGAGCGGGGATTATAGAAGCCAATTCAGAAGAACAGTGCCCAAGTATCTGTAGAAGAGGCACGCCTCTTCTGCTGCATGCCTCTGTAGAAGAGCCATGCAGCAGAAACAGTACATCTATGAGACAGCGAGTGGAGAGAGAGAGAGTGTTAGAGATGAATCATTAATTAACCTTAATAAACTGCCCTCTTCTGAATGGAATCAAGAAGCCTGAGAGAGGTTTTGGGGGCACCACCCCAGTTGTGGAAACAATATTCCATGGTAGGGCGGATTTGCGATTTATACAGAGTGAGCAGCTGTTTGGAAGAAAAGTAACGCCGAGAGCGAAAGAGAAAACCAAGTTTTTTAGATGCAGATGAAGCAATATTTGTAATGTGCTTGTGCCAAGAGAGATTAGAAGTCACGATAATCCCCAAAAGAGATATATCATTTGCCCAGAAATCGGAGTGTCACCAAAGATAAGCATTGGAGCAGAAGAATCGTTTTTGCGAGATATAAGACAAGGCTGGGTTTTAGAAGGATTGAAATCAACTAAGTTGTCTTTGCCCCACTGCAGAATTACGTGGAGATCGGCATTTAAGGAACTGGTAACAGATATTCGAGAAGTTGAACTTGATTGAGTAGGGCAAGGTTTCCCAAAATGGAAAGTGGAATGCAAAGTGCTACCATCGGCAAAAGAGATGGTAAAAATTAGGCCTAACCCTTGAACAATATTTCTTAATAGGTATGAAACTTTTAGTAGCATCCACGATTAATTCCTTGAATGCTTCCCACTTAGAATTTACTGTTGGTAACATCGTCAGTTGATCCCACTGTACAGAATTTAAAAACTGTCTGAGACCACTGTATTCACCTTTACGGAAGCAAAAACCCTTTCTTTTACCCCTGATGGTAATTAAATCTTTAAGTAAATCCCACATCGGTACACTCTGATCACTGCCACCTAGGGGTTCCTTTATCTGCAAATTCTTAATACACGAATGATCACTGCTGATAACCAGATCAAGAGTATTTTTATTTAGGGATACCTAATCGTATTACTCTCTCAGGTTGCCTCTTGAACATGATGCTGCAGAAAACAATCATCCAATAAATCCAAAAAAGTCTGATTAGTGTGTGAGTGATCAACACACAAGTTCCAGTCAATATCTGGAAAGTTGAAATCCCCCGTTATAAGACATTCTGATTTATTAGCTCACTCTATTTCTCTGTACAATTGTTCATTGTACTCATTCGAGTCATTAGGCCTATAACACACTCTTACTCTTATTTTTTTTGCTTTCGCAATGCTTATGTCACACCAAACTGACTCAACAGTGCACTGTTCATCTATATCAAATCATCTATATCGACCCACCTAACACTGCCTCGATAGCATCAGCAAATATTCTTGCACCCTTTATATTTAAGTGTATCGCATCCCTGTAGAAGCAGTCTCTCCTGTTAACAGTCATACTTCATGATGGAAGAGATGGGGAAGGGTTGACCGGAACTTAGTTCTGGAGACTAAACATGGGTTCCACAACTTCAAGCCTCCAATAAGCAAAGTGGTGGTATTTCACCATTTGGTGAGAGTCATCTACCGTAGCGCTGGTGGCACCAGCTGTACGCTAGCTAAATTAGTGCGCTATTAAAATTAGTTAATAAAGAAGGTTTTAGGAAGCGTTGCTCAAAAAAAAGTTATATTTTAGATAAAATAAGTGTTGGTGAGTGGTAGGCTAAGATCTGGGACCTAAAGGTTGTTTCATTTTCCGACTGTGAACTTTGTTTAAAATGGTTATCATTACTATTCTTGGATATAGGAAAACACAAGAAATTTCAAGGTCATTAAATTTTTAAGGAACTGTAATCAGTCACTGGGAATTATTAGCGGAATAGTTGTGCTACCTGATAGCTTTGCGGTAGAAGTTTTCAGGATACCAAATTGTATGTAAAAATACTCACCTGTTGCTGAGTTATTTATTACTGTTATTTTCAAGGTTACAGTCATTCTACCGAGTCAGCCATTTTCATGAGATAAAAGAACTACAGCAGTGCCACCTACTTGTTCAGTGGGATTAGAAATTCGGCATAAATTGCGTAAAATTATTAAATTTCGACATCACCATTGTATAAGAGCTACCACTTCTATATAGCTGCGTAAGGCTTGGCAGATCGGCATCTTAAATCCCTAGCCCAGATAAATGGTGAGGATTGACGTCAGGAAGGGAATCCGGTCGTAAAAACTATGCCAAAACAAAAGGTGATTGATGGAAAGTAGATGTGTCAGTGCTACCGAACAAAGGACGGGTCCGGTTAAAGAAGTTAGTTCAGCTAGAGATGAAGAAGGAGTTGAAAAGTGTTAGAATTGCCCACCCCATATGAACGTGGGAAGAAGGCGAGGACAAAGAAGAAGAAGAAGAAGAAGATGAGAGTCATCTACCCCCTAGTATTGCCTTGTAACACAGAGGGTTGGCATTCCTCCATATGGGGCGAGCGCCACCCTTCGATTCCTGCTTATGTTGGTTCACACCTGGGTGGTCACCCACAGTGTGCATGTACATGGAGGTTATACCAGGGTTACTAAAATTCCCACCATCGTGAAGGTGCAAGCAGAGGATTTGGCTGTCACAGACCGTCCGGTCTTCGCCGAAATTGGGTACACTTGACTTGAATGTCACCTGAATACCAGTTCCATCAGCGTTTTAGACTCCCAAGTAGCAAGTACACTTGCCTGGCATATCTGAGAGAATGTCTGTGACAACCTCAAGGACCATTGAAATTGAAAGTAAGTATTGAAATTAACCAAATTGAAATTATGGGTCAAACACAGCAAGTCCGATTTTATTATAAGGAAGTGAATTGCAATTTACTTTTAATTTAGTGGAGAACATTTGTCGTCGACAATGGGAGGAATTTTGATGGTTGTTTTCGAAAATTAAAGGGGTTAGTCTGTTTCAAGAGAGGGCAACATGATATTTTCTTCAGGAAACTCGGATTTTTCGTTCAGAAAACAGAAAATCGACTTTAAAATACAGGCAATTTACAGAGAATATACACGGAACAATATGGCCTTAGTCGCTGAAGCTACTACATTCTCAACGGATATCAAATGGTGTGGAATCCAGCCAGCACAGATTCTTTTCATTTTTAGGTGTTTGGTTACTATCGCATGTGCACTTTTACTTGCTACTCATCTTACTTACAGAATCTGATTCTCCTACCAACCAGAATCTGCTCAGCGTTTTCAATTTGCACTGGAATGTGGCTGCCCGGGCAAACAGTCGTCAAACGCAGATTCTCGATTCCTTTTAATGCACCTGTGCCGGTTGAATATTGCAGTTTTCATCAAACAGTAGTATCCTTTAACCATCGGCATTTCTTTCGCATTCTCTGTAGCTCTAGTACCACATAGAACACCATAGCGTACAAAAAATATTGCCCAATCGTCAAATCTTTCAAAATGCACTAACAGTAGTTAACTTAAGGCCGGTTTGCAACTACTAGACTACGTGAGAGAAACTGAAACTGTGTCAGCGTCCTTTTGAAATTACTCCCTCTTGCCAAAAAAACAGCTCGTCAAAACTTTATGTTCGCTTTTGATACTCAACTTTGGACAAATACAACTGAAACACAAGGTGAAAGTCAAACAGTTGTTCTTGGCGTTTTCCAAGTTTTATGATTGTGTTTGAAGAAGCCCCAATCTATTAGATTAGGTTGCGATTTGTCTTTTTTAACAATTGGGTATCCAATTTTCTCTCTGACCGTGGATGATAATATATGGCCTTTTATCTTCTAACTTCTCTACTTATGCTGGTGTTCTCCAACGCTCAGTACTTTCTCCAACTCTTTTCCTCTTGTATATTAATGACCTTTTTTCATTGACTGGAAACCTATTAATAGTCGTGCTGATAGTGCCGACCTGGCTAGCCGGGTGGGTAAAGTGCCTGCCTGGTAACCGAAAGGTCGCGGGTTCGATTCCCGTCTCGGACTTGGATCAAAGTACTGCAAAAACCTGAGGAGGCGCATTATGGCCACAGAAGCCTATGCGCCAACAATTACCAAAAATAAATTAGTAGTAGTAGTGGCATGTGATGCAAGAAAGCAAGCGTATGAGCTTATGCAGCATCAGCCAAAAAAAAAAAAAAAAAAAAAAAATCACACCATTCCCTCCAAATGCCTGTCCAATGATAGCACATTGCATCGACCTTCCATTTTAAGCATCCTTTACCTGCACAAACAGCTTATACTTCTCGAATATTCACCATCAGATCTTTAAATGCCGCTCTCCTGTTAAGTCTTCAATTTGACAATGGAAACTTAGTTTACTTCAATCCTTCTAAAGTCCTCTCTTATTTCTGTCTTATAAGATCCAGTCCTGTTTTAATATTCGCAAAAAAAATTCAATTGTTCTAATCTTCGACGACGACACTCGAATTTTTAAACAAGGTCACTACCCATCATTCCAAATCTCTTTTGGCATAAGGTCATCAAAATTTAATGCAGCTTCCACAGCATTAAAAACACTGTTTTATATTTTGAATCCGTCCTACATTGCAATATTGTTCCTATTTTATTTTTCGTTGTACTTGATTCCATTTAAATATATAGCTGCCCAAGGACAACAACATGAACATCTAAATTGTGACCCCCAAAACATCTCTCGAGGTCCTTGACTCCCTTCAATACAGAGTAGTCTTGTCAATTAATGACCTGTCTCTTACGGAGTCTCCCCACTCTCTGTATCATACACGTACTGTTTCTGTTGCATGCCTTTTCTGTAGGCACTTGTGTTACTTTATACTTATGAAGCAGTCTAATTACTGTATAATTAATCTATTAATTGTCTATCTCTAATACTTTTAAACGTTACACTTGAAGTCTAATGACTGGGGATTTAGATGTGAGCCTGCTAACCTCAATTCGCTTCTGATATAAAATCGCTGACTATTGTCCAGAAGATTCGTATTATTGAAATGCAATAAACATTTAAACTTACCAAGGACGAATCCATATAATATCGACAACCACTGTATGCTTTTCGCCAGTGCACACGTTGTTAGTCCAACCACTGAAATAAAACTACCAGCTAATGCTATCTTTCGAGTACCGAAGTTATGTGTCAACATTCCTCCAAGTAATGCTGTAAGAAAAAAGAAAATTAGGCGTATTAGAAAATGTAGAATCGTCATTCAAAACATGATTCACCACTTATTTAAGTGTTATTTACACTGAGTCTTATTCTTATTCTTCTTATTATTATTATTATTATTTCTTACTGATAAGGGTTTCCACGTAGTGATGGGTACTGGTAACAAAATTACACAGGATAAGTGCTATGTTGTTTTTGTTGTAGTAGGGTTTTTGCAGCATCACTAACTAAGGCCATGTTGCTCAGTGTATATTGTCTGTAAATTGCGTGTTCTGATGTCGATTTTCTGTTTGCTGGACGAAAAACCCTAGTTTCCTGGAGAAAAAGTCATGTTATACTCGCCTTAGACCGACGCACTCAGGAACGTTGTGAAAAACGTCCATAAAAGTTCCTCACGTCATCGACGGGACTCAAACTCATGTTGTTTTCCACCCTATGTGGGGATTGTACCAACTGTACTACCCACAAGAGGGAGGGTATGTCTGGTGCTACTTGGTCGAGAACTGTCTGACTATCGTAGAGGTCTTCAGGATTGCGACTTTCTGGAATTCCTCATAGTTGTTCGCTGGGAGGCCTATTGCTGCTAGGCTGTTATGTATGGTCTTTAGCACCATGCCGGTGGTTGACATGATGACGGGGATTATTATTATTTTTTGTAAAAATATAATTCCTGGTCTTGTAAACAAATAGAAAAAAGTATCTCAACATAATTATAAGGCGTTGTGGACGGACCATTCTTTCGATTGTGCTTAGCGTATTGTTTTTATTCAGTGAAACCTGGGATTCTTCCGGTACTTATTTTACTATATACAAAATAAGCTGGATCTGATTACCTCAATTTCCATCTGCTTTGCTTTAATAGCTTCAGTTTTAAACCATGCTCTGGACTTCTCGAGCAGAGTTAATACAACACAGTCAAAATATCTTAATAATTTTTCTAAAAGAACATTGAAGTTACTTATCGGTTAACTGATCCGGAATAACACTAATTTGAAGACTCAGATACTTCTGAAGTTTAAATTTATTCCCCGATTTAATAACTAAAATTAAATTTAAGGCTTAAAAAGTGTAGTTAATACAATCATTCACTCACTTAGATCGCAAATAATCCCTGTGTTAGATCATCTATTACCACAGAACAGATATGATTTAGGTAAACTTTCTATATTATCGTGGAATTATTTTAAGAACATTTGTTGGAAAATTTAAGAAATATTTTAGCCTTCCAACCAAAGATTGTTAGTAAGAAAATATATTATCCAAAATGCAGTTTTATTACGAGAATTTTTTGTCTTTCCTTTTTCTGTTGTTGAATACGTAAGATGATGGAATCATGTTAATTATATCTTTGTCTACCATTTTAAATGCCCTTTTAAATCCTCTTTTATTATCGTATTATATATCATTCTTATAAAATATTATAACACATCATAATAAAATTATTATTATTAGGCGCTTTGTTCGATTGTACAGAGCCAATGAATAATATTTAATTTCCTTTTTTAAATAAGATTTATTAACATAAAGATATTTTATTTGAAGCCGGTAGACTTGTGGTTGCGGTTTAGGAGCACTAGCAATGAGGGTATATTGATCAGTATGTACTGTATGAAAATTGCGTGTATTCTGTGGTCGATTTTCTGTTTGATGGATTAAAAAACCGAGTTTCCGGGAGAAAAAATCATTCTTCACTCGCCTGAGACCGAATAACTCAGCCACTTTGGGAAACTGGCCCATAACAATTCCTCATGGCATCGACACGACTCGAACTTAGAGTTTTAGGAAGGCGATTCTACGAACTGTGCTACCCAACAGGGTATTGACCGACACTTGGATCTAAATTTGACACACGCCAACTTTAAAAATATTTTCAGAAATTAAGAAAATTTAGCATTGAGAAATCAGGAGTTTACAGTCGAGATCATAACGCTCATATCTTGTGCACATGAATACTTTTCTGTATTTTATACTCTTTCCATGATTTTATGATTAAATAAATATGGAAGAAAGAGTAATGTAATTAAGATAATACGAAGAGTTATATTCCAAAATGGCACCGGCATAAGCACAGAGATTGAACGATTACATTTAAAAACATTCGTGTTTCTAACTTTCTTAAATAATTTCAGCGACCATCAATATTAGTTCTACCAGCATATGAGAGCATTGAAGATTGCGATTAACTGATTGGAAAAGAAAACCACTTACATGTTATCTGGTATATTGCCATATAAAGACTGAATGGCCAGACTGATTTTTCTCTGGATTCATTGAAAACTCCCATGGTGGCCACAAACAGAACTGAGCCCGTTCTTATTAATCCAACACAGAAGAACATAATAAGGAAACACGCCATAACCATCAAACACTTGGAAATCTTTGTCATTCCCATGTTCGAGCTCATCACTACAGACACGCTACACCAGAAATACGGAAACAGTAGCACTCTACGCTACCTCTTACGAAAGGCAAAAAGATACAAGTAAAACAATTTATGTAATCAAAAAAGTGACCTTGCCTTTCCGGTTTATCATTATTCATTTTTAATATATATATTATGATAGATAGTGACCTTGCATTTTCATTGATGCGCCACATAGTGGTAAATCGTCGACTCTATAGTGATCATGTTACTTGAAGGTTGTTCAAAATGTCAAAAGGTCGCTTTTTTTTTAACGTGTGACTGTCGCCTTAGGCCAATTATGAACATGTTCAGGAAAGGTAGGAAAAATGCATTCATTAATTACAGAAATACTTAAAATTTACGCGAATTTGAAAGCAATTAAATCTTGTAACAATTGGCTCGCTTCATCTTTAATTCGAAATGTTTTTGTTTTGTTTTTTTCACACCAAAAAAACTGGAAATCAAAAATCTGGCAATTATGGATCTGTTGATGTGGAAATTCACACACCATATTTTATTAGTTGCTTTTCGTGAGCATGTGTGAGTATTTTGTTACCTAAACGTTCCGTAATTTTTATTCACGGAATCTTGGCCTTCTTCCGATAGCCCTACTGATAAAAGAATGTAGTTAAATATATTATTCTCTTATTTTATTTAGATATTTCAGCTTTTTTAGGAAACCGCTAAAGACGAATAGTATTAAAGCCTGCAGTACATGGTACCAGGCATGGGTTGAAGGTTGACAAGAGTTAAATAACTGTTGAGTTGACTTGAATTTACTTGATTACACTTGAGTCTCTGTAGTTTGAAAATTTCAGCAAATACATGTGGAAATAGTTCCAGAAAACAGAAGTTAAAGGAATAAATGAGGGAAAAGAAAAATTACTTTTTGAGTTTGAAGCTGGACAGTAAATAAATGCTGGCTGGTTAAGGCACAAGTTTAGAATTCTTTGGAAGGGAGTGGAAACAGAACTGCCAAGTCAAAAAGACAGTGATCATGAAAATATTTAAATAACAGGCATGGTGCTGAAAGAGAACATCTATGAAGCAGTTAGTGGAGAAACTTTGTAAGAGATGGGTCGTTAATTAATCTAACTGACCTCTTTTGAATGGAATGTAGAAGCCTGAAAGAGATTTTTGATTCCCACCACAGATATTAATTACAACTTGCTTTCGTAAATTGCTTTCGTAAAGGCGACTACGGTGGTCTGAGACAGTATTTAAATTCTCTACAGTGGGACCAACTGATGATGTTACCAACAGCAAATTCAAAATGGGAAGCATTCAAAGAACTTATCTTGGAAGCTGCTAGGCTTTACATACCAAATAAGAATTATTGTTCAAGGTTTAGGCCTAAATGGATGTCAGATGAACTAATGAGACATGGCAGAGAAGTAAAATGCATGGGATACATACAAATTAACACGTTACACAGAAGCCTATGATAGATACAACTTGATCTGTAACCAAGTTACAAAGGAGGTTAAGCAGGCGAAGGCAGATTACGAGAAATCTTTGGCAAGGGATGCAAAGAAAAACAGCAAAGAGTTCTTTACTTATGTAAACTCTAGAAGGAAGGGGATGAATCAGATTGGTCCACTTGATATCGATGGGTCAACTGTTGATGATCCTGCTCAGGTAGCTAACAAACTGAATGAATATTTTGCATCGACATTCACACATGAGGAGTTATTCAGCGAGGGGAATGCCAGAGGTGTATTCAACTCTGGCAGTAAGCTAGAGAATCTTGTAATAACTGAGAGTAAAGTGGAGGAGACATTTTTGAAGATAAACACAAGAAAGGCACCTAGGGTGGATGGGATCTATCCAATTATATTAAAGGAGGCAGCAAAGGAAGTAAACAAACCCTTAGCCATAATTATGAGAGCTTCCTTGGACTCAGGGGAGGTACCCACAGACTGGAGATGTGCAAATGTGACCCCAATTCACAAAGGAGTATCAAAGGGCGACACAAGTAATTATAGACTTGTTAGTTTAACTTCTGTTCCAGGAAAATTAATGGAGGCACTGGTTAAAGAAGCACTACTGCAGGATCATCTAGACAAGACTTCAGTTATAGCTCGGACACAGCATGGTTTTGTTAAGGGGAAGTCTTGCCTGACCAATTTGCTTGGATACTATGATGCAATCACAAAAGAACTGGATGCAGGGAATAACTTGGATATTATATACTTGGAACTTAGAAAGGCTTTTGATACCGTTGCACATGGAAGACTGCTGCACAAATTGGAGCAGTGTGGCATTGGAGGCAAATTGCTGCTATGGATAAAGGGGTGGTTGAGGGGGAGAAGGCAGAGAGTGGTAATCAATGGACACTGCTCATCGTGGACTAATGTTATTAGTGGAGTCCCTCAGGGTTCAGTGTTGGGTCCATTATTGTTTTCTGTATTTATAAATGATATTGATGATGGTATATCAAGCTTAATGCCCAAGTTTGCAGACGATACGAAGGTTGGCAGGTTTGTCAAGGACACTACTGACACTATGCTGCTGCAACAGGATCTGGAAAGGTTGAGCAGATGGGCTGAGAGGTGGCAAATGAAGTTTAACATTGACAAATGTAAAGTACTACAAATGTAAAGTAATATGGGAATCCGTTGCTCCCAGAGCAACGTATCAACTCTGTGGTACTACACTGACAGTGGTAGAGAATGAAAGGGACGTGGGGGTGGTTGTGCAGGCAGATATGAAGTTCTCTGAGCAGTGCAGACGGGCTGCAAGAGTAGCTGATGGTGTATTGTCAATGATATATAGGAATTTTTCTAGCAGGGATAAGGTGGTGAATATTCCCTTGTATAAGGCAATGGTTAGGCCACACCTAGAGTACTGTATACAGGTCTGGAGGCCTCATTTCAAGAAGGCTGTAGAGCTGCTGGAAGGAGTACAGAGAAGGGCAACAAGATTAGTCAATGGAACAAAAGGTTGCTCTTACTAAGAAAGGCTTAAGTTTTGCAAATTACAGTTTCTGGAGACTAGGCACCAGCGAGGTGATCTGATAGAGGTGTATAACGCATTGAATGGTTTGTGCATGCTCAATGCTGATGGGATTATTCCTCTTGCTCGGAATAATCACCCGAGAGGGCATAAATTCAAATTGAGGAAAGACAGATGTAGGATAGTCGTGCGGAAATTTGCCTTTAGCCAGCGGGTGGTTGGTTGGTGGAACAGACTTCCATCCCTTTTCGGGGAAGTTGATAGCCGAAATAAGTTTAAAACTCAGCTGGACAGGTATTTCGAACGAACAGAGGGGTGAAGTGGAAGTGGTTTTCTTTTTCTTTTTTTTTTTTTTTTTAGCTGATGCTGCATAAGCTTGCATCTTGCATCAAATGCCTCTACTAATGCTAATGCTAATGCTAACTTGCCCGCCAAAATCTAGCTGGAAACAAAGGTATAATGAGAGTCTACAGAACAGAGTATCGAGAAGAGTACGACGAGAGTCTACATGCAGATGGAATGGGCAAGTAAGTATTATGTTTGACTTCAGTCTATCCCTACTTGGTCCTTAATTGATTGGAATACGTTGAAGGGAAAATCACTGCCTGTGCCTAGCTGCAATAGCCATAATACTGTAAATTGGGTCATAGTTTCAACGACTTTTTTCTTGATCCAAAAAGCGCTTAGAGCAGCACAGTTTATTCCATGGCACGTAAGAGAAGTATGTGATCCAATCTTCGCAGTAGATCTCATCACGAGATCTAATATGTTAATATACCACCATGCATCGGCCAAAACAGTTCGCATTTTCTCGAGCAACAGGGGCTTGGGGTACTAAAGATTTTTGCCTATAATTTTGACAATAAGGTCCCTCTTTACAGGCAGTGAAAAATCACAGGCAGCATTCAAGATAGAATCCTGTATTCCAGAGCAAGGGATATTTTCAGCCTACACAAAGCATTGGCAATAAAGCATTATATGACAGGCGCCTCCGTAGCCAGGTGGGAAGGAGCAGCAGTGCGTAGCACACGCTTCTTGATTAGACCGGGGTTCGAGCCCGTCACCACCAAATATGGAGGATGCGGAAAGGTCAGGGAATGACCACCGCATATCCCGGAGCAATATGGCCTTAGTTGCTAATGCTCCTAAAAACCAAATAACAAACAAACATTATATGGTCGCTACCTTGTCTAAGTGAAAAGCCCCATACTCTAGGTGTTCTGCATTATCTAGGTGTTAATACAGTTGCGCTGCTTAAATTGAGGCATCTGCATCGCCCTCACTTCAGAAACCGGTTTATAAGCATATACAAGGTGTCTCAAAAATATTGGTACAAACGTTTAGGGGAGGTAGGTAACATCTAAATGAATGTGAATCGCATAGGAACTCATAACCGGAAACGTCACCGTAAGTCGGTAGACGGCGCTGTTCATCAGTTCGCGAGAGGAAAAATTTCTTGTTTACTCATTCAAGCAGTAGTCGTCGCACGAAGAGCATGCATCGATATACGAACTGTGAGCTGTCCGATATGCAACTAGTGTATGGATTAGCAGAGGGCAATGGACGAGCCTCTCAATGAATTTATGGAGAACGCTTCCCAGACAGATATGTACCGGACCACCGTTTGTTTGCGCGTGTGCATCAAATTTTTTTCATCAAAGTTTGTTGGCTGTTCCTAGCTGGCATGCTGTGGAATGCCGTCCCACCTGGGACAGCATTCCTCAGCATGCCAGCTAGGAACAGCCAACAGCATTGATGACCTTGTGGTCCCTAAGGTTCCCATGGCCATCCGTCCATCTTTTGGAGCGGCTGGAATAGAACATGCTGCAATTTATATCATTCGCTCACACACAATTTTTTTTTTTTTTTACATTTTATAGTTTCTTTTTCCCTAGATATAGTTTTTACATTTCGCAACTTTTTATACTTTTTTTTTTTCGATTCATCCATCGTTTTCATTCACACCAAGGAAAGGTGACTTATTAAACAAGCAAAACTGACTGGCACAAACTGTCAATCCTGCCTGTCCAATTATTGCTTTTAAAATAATTTAATGCTTGTTTAACCATTGCTTTAAAGACAAAGCAACAATTTAAACAAGTAATAATTTAAAGAAAGCTCACACAATTTAAATGCCATACAAATAATCAAAAAAAAAAAAACACACATTTATATAACAATTATAATAATGCTATTTTTTTTTCTTTTTTAAACAAACTTCCTGTCATACTTTTACATTCTGCTTTCGACATTTATACATTCAACACAACATTTCTCGCATTCATTCACTTATCCAGGCACACACTTTTACACCCTTACGTTCACACAGCCCGTTTCACTCGCTAATTTTACTCAATTTCCATATTTACTTTTTCAGCACTCATACATTCTTCCCTCACCCACGCAGAGGCATAAATTATCATTCACTCACCCTTCCTAGTCTTTCCTTTCATACTCTCGCCTTTACATTCACTCCAGTTCTCATTCATACTAGCATAATTCAGAAACCTGCAGCTTACTAGTTTTCTCCAGCTGACAGGTAATCCTGGCTGCATGTCTGTACCTGTTGTCATGTTTGGGAACTCAGTCTGTTTTGGTTGGACGTATGCTATGATGAGGGCAGTACCAGCCTGCCTTTATTCCCATCAGTCATATTTGGTTATTTTCCTACCTCTATGGTTCACTGGCAGAGAGCCAAAAGAGTCCCCAGGGGCAGGGTATCAAGTCTGGTAAAGTCCCGGTAATTTCTGAGTCAATTCAGATATGTTCAATCATGTAGAGATTTTTTTCATTCACTGGGCATGGAGAAGGAAATGGGCTGGTTATATATTTGGTCTTTTGGTTTGCTACAGGGACTGGTTAAAGAGCCTGTCTCTGCAAGGTTCTGCGGATTTCAAAAATGGTTTGAGCAAGACTTGGTGAAGGCCTTGTAAAAGAAGAATTGGTGTTCTTGGCCCCTAGGCAGGGGTCCTCCATGAAGAATTGGTGTTCTTGATCCCTAGACAAGGGTCCAATTTCTGTGATTAACTGTCTACGTTGATTTTCATTAGATTACACAGTCATATTGAACGTGTGCCCAATCCTCACTTTCGCCACAGGTATAATGGGGGTCATCAGCCAGCGCCAAAGAGTGCAATTTAGCTTTAAGAGATCCATGACCTGTCAATAGAAATGTGGAATAAAGTCCTGGAACATACCACTTAGGTGGTTTTGTGCTAACGATAGCCACCTGTAGAAAAAACCTTTTGGTAGTAGCACCTTTGGTCTCTTGCTCCCATTCAGTTTGACATACTGATGTAGTCGTGTGGCAGTTTGTAGTTTTTCTGCATTGATGTCATTGGCAAGGTTTGGGATTATGCCTAGGAAACCCATGGGGATTGCTTTTTTAAGTCTATAATATAGCCCTTTTTTGCAATTTCAAGGTGCAATGGTAGGGACCAAAACGTGCAGGGCCGGGATACTAACTGTACAGCATGCTCTAGTTATTGTTAATAAGATTATTCTTTGAATGCTATTTAATTTTGCTCTCTTTCTAAATATGGTTTTGCGATGGAACCATACGACAGCACCATAGGAAATTACAGGTAAAAAAACTGCTCTATAAATGAGTGCCAGAGTTCTGCGCTTGAGACCCCAATCGGCTCGGCTGATTCTGGCAATCATTCCGGCATAGTTCTGGACTTTTTAGCCAAGTACGACAGGTGTGGACAGAATGTTAATTTGGAGTCTAGAATTATGCCGAAGTATTTCAATTCTTGGACCATGTGAATTGAAGTATTACCTATTTTTATCACTGATGGTCGTCTTATATTTAGATTTCCTTTCAGAAGGATACACTTAGTTTTTTCTGCCGAGATTTTGAGCATGTGGTTTAGCGCCCATTCCTGCAGTTGTTTGAGTGCCACGTTTGCTCTTTCTTCCACCTGGTGTTACTTAATAGGGAACTTCTTGTCTTAATAGGGAAGTTGTATGTTGCGAAGGTGTATTTTAGGGATGCTTATGCTGTGGGAGCCGGCCCGCGTTGCAAGCGCGGCACCTTGTGTGCGGAATGAAAAACTTTTTTTTTTTTTATGAAAGATAAATACCCTACTGTTTCCATCTGTTGTTGGGACCTGAAAATAAAATCTGTATTCTTAGTTTATCTTGACAAAAGTTCCACCTGTTACAAAGCTGAAACATTAAACCTGTGTGTTTCCTTGAAGTCTTATGAAGTTTATCTGCAACGTTGATGTGTAAAATCTATTCCAAAATAAAATTAAGCAGTTGTTAAAAGGTTATTATCTGTTCTTGAAAAGCTAATTAAACCTGTGCGTGTGTGCGTGCTTGAAGTCTTGTCTAGTTTATCTGCAATGATTGTAATTTTTTTTGTAACCTCTGTATACTTTGTGTGAAATCTCTTCCAGGGTAAGATTTAAAATCGAACTCTTAATTAAAAGGTTATTACCTGTTCTTGAAAAGTTGAAAAATAAACCTATGTGTTTCGTGAAGTGTTATGAAATTTATCTGCAATATTGGTTTGTAAAATCTATTCCAAAGTAAAGTTAAACACTTTGTGTGTGTGCTGATCGGTTGAAAATATAACCTGATATTTATTTCCCTTCTTCGAAATGAAATATATTTTGTTTTTTCCCACACGCGCTCGACGGCTATTTTGTGGTTCGGGTTTCTTTTAGCCCCCCTGCGATCTCACGCTATCTTGGTTAAAATGAAAATTCTTTAGTTTTCGTGCAACGAAGCATTGTGAATGAGTGTAATGGTTATTTCCAGGTTTTTAGGCTGTTGCTTATGCGTCCCATTTTTCACTAAATCAAACGTTTTGACTCAGGTTGGTGCTGTTCAGTCTTATTGAGTGTCCATCTGCGCCGGTTATTTTATTGTTCAGGTTTATTTTGGTTCCACCTGTGAACTTGGGTTGTGCGAAATTCCGTCTTAGATTTTCCGACGTTTGGCTGTATTTGGTAGAATTTTATGCTATTTGGGGTTGTGTGTTATGCTATTGAATAAAATTTTTTCCATCAAAACAGTTTTTTTTTTATAAAATAGTTCCATTTCAATTGTCTTTATCTGAAATTTTTCGTGATTGTGGCTTACTTGGAAATGGATCTCTCAGGAATATGAGTTTTGTATCACGCGATTATAAACTCTATATAAATCCGATGGTTCTTGGAGACGAACACTTTTTTTTGGTGCGTTTCATGATTTTTGCTGTGGTTTGGTTGATATGCACTCCACATATCGTGAACCAATAGAGCGTTGTAGCGCAGAAGAGGTTGTACAAAAAATGTACAATGCTTACACCTCATCATGGTGGTAAATATATGGTGGCTTATAAGGGTGGTCACATAGAAAGTGATTTATTACAAAAACTAAGAATACCTTTTGTAAATTTAGGGTTGTTTAAGTGCCCTAAGTTTTCAGACTTACAAATGTATGTTGCTGGTAGGTAGAGAGGGCTGCGGGTTCCACTTACCACTTCGCAATGGTGAGTTTTGCCACTGCGCCATGTTAGAGGTGTTGGCGTACCATAGATGGTTGACAATTTTTTTGTGAACACATAAATTTGTATATAACCCAATAAAACTGTTTCGTTCATTAAAATTTATGCTTCAGTTATTTAGTTTAAATGTGAAATTTAAAAAATATTGCTTTGTTCCTAATTCATGAACAATTGAAAAAATACACGCTATATTTTCGGGAAAATATTACCTTGTTCATTAAGCAGAGTTAATTAACATGTTGATTAAGTACGGGTAAAAATCAATATATTCAGATAATACCTCATATTTAAACAGTTTAAAAATAAATTGATGTTTTAATAGTGTTTAAGCACTTTGGTTAATTAATTTCACGATTAAAACTAATGCTCGTGAATACTTTAAAAATAATTACTTAAACTTAACATCATCATCTAATTTCACGTATAATTTTTTGTGGAATCGAAAATTTTTCCATACTGCAAACAAGTGGTGAACACTTTTCCGAACTATACGTGAACATTCATATAGAATAAAAAAAAAAGAATGGACGATGCTCATAATGATATGCCATCTGAATTAAGAACTTTATTAGTAGCAAAGACCTGTGCACATTGGTATTGTCTCTTTAGAATGCATGTAAGAGTCTTTCATTCGTTAAAACTGTGTGAAGATTTTAGAATTTTAATCATAATAATAAGAACATTATACAGCTTGGAAGTTACAATGTTTATCTTCTAATTTACACACAACTTTTGGGAAATTTCCTTTAACTTTTTAATTTTTCCTTAAAATTGAATCCTTTTATATTAATTTTAATCATAATAATAAGAACATTATACAGCTTGGAAGTTACAATGTTTATCTTCTAATTTACACACAACTTTTGGGAAATTTCCTTTAACTTTTTAATTTTTCCTTAAAATTGAATCCTTTTATATTAATTTTCAAACTTTATAATTATGAAAAAAACACGGTAATTGTGCTCAAACTAACACTAATTAATTTAAAATTGCTTTCGAAATAAAGAGAACCAGTGAAATCTTGCCAGCTGTGTGCATGGATGTGTTTGAATTAATTAAATTTAATCGAATTAATTTAATCGAAATTAAATTAATTGTACGGCAAACGATATTGACGAGTAGTTTGAGGTACAAACTGAATAAAATCTATTCAAAAGCAACTGTAGCTCAGTATTCATTAAAAGAGCTCATTCGTTAAAATCTGTGTCTCATTAAAAATAAATTGAAAATCACTTTCAGTTGAAAAAAAATTCCATTGGTTAAAAATATTGCTCGTGAATACTTTAAAAAAGAATTAAAACCATACACTGTTCAAAATAACATTAATTTATTGGTTCAATACTCATTAATTTAAAAATAAAATGACTAACTCGTTGATTAAAATAATTATGTTGAAATGATACTTCTCACTAAAAAAAATGTATGTTCAAACATACATTTTTGTATGTTTGAACAATTAATGTTTTTGAATATGTTCAAACACCATATTTGCAGATATGTGAGTAAATATCACAGTAGCCCAGTGTTTAAAGCACTTGCCTCTAAGGTTCTTTTTCATGATCTTTTTATGAAAAAACCCGTGGCGCCATCCAGCGGCAAAATTTTAAAAAAATTAACTAAGTTCGGCAAGCGCAAAGGATAATGGGAGGGAAAGTCGAAGAAATGTCGCGCAAAGGATCAGGGGAGATAAAGTCTGAGAAATGACTCGCAAAGGATCATGGGAGAGAAAGTCGGAGATGTGTCGCGCAAAGCATCATGGGAAGGCACACGATATCGAAGCAAGGAGAGGAGATTTCGCAAAGGATGATGGGGAGAAGAGTCACGTGGCTGACGGTGATCGGGATGGTCGTTATTTGTTCCATATGCCACCTACCTTTGACTTCCTGTCTTAGGTCTCAGTACCTCTTCATCTTTTCCTCGTGTGTCTTCTGGAGGTTGCTGATGTTTGGCAGCTATGTCGATCATGTAGGTGGCCATTTCCGTTTTTTCGAAATGGTTATATCTGGTGTGTTCTGTGGGATCGTCTTTTCATCTGGATCATCTTGTTATTATTATATTTTACTATTATAAAAAATCCCTTTATTGAACAAAAATGCACTCCTTTACAGCCCGCGATCCAGGAGGGTGAACAGGTAACGTACACTCCGCTATCCATTAGATTAAGTACATACATACGTATTAATTATAATACATATTAATGCATTGATACATTCATAGGTAAATACTATATTAACTAAATATGAAAAGTCACTGAGAATTTGATTTTTGTGAAGCATATCGGTAGAGAACTGCTCTATATCGATGGTCTACTTTGGAACCTGCTGGAAGGTACAGAGATTAAACAATAATAAAAACACAGTTAGAAACAAGCAAAGTAATGAACTTGCAGGAGTCGCTAGATGGTGTTAGCTAACACTCAATGTAGATCAACGTTCCTGTGCTCGTCTTCCAGAAACCACACCCTGTATATCTTTCGTCGATCATTTTATTTGGTTTAATTTGTAGATTGTTTAATTCAACCGTATTTGCTGGTTACATGTCTCTGAGGCAGTGGAGGTCAGTGAGTTGTCACCTATAACTTTCTTTATGTCGCTGTCTAGGGAGGACTTTTAATTGCAGTCTCAGTTGATTGAGAGTGCAATTAAAGCCTTAATCTTGGGGGATTCAGACCTATTAATAGTTTTGCAAGCGTGATTAGTTTTTCGATAATTTTTCCACAATTTGAAATTCTATGTCAGTGATATTTTTCCGGAATGCCAGAATGCATTTCGTTTCTTTACCACACTCTTATTTCATTCACTTTAGATGGTGTTGCAAGGAAGCAATACTACGTTGAGCGCGATGTTGTATTCATCAAAGCTTTACAAAACCTTCCAACTGCCATTAAATGTATTTCAACTTTTTTCTGGTATAATTGGAAAGTTTTGTTTGTTTATTTGTTATTTGGTTTTTAGGAGCGTTAGCAACTAAGACCATATTGCTCCGGGAATATGCGGTGGTCATTCCCTGACCTTTCCGCATTCTCCGTATTTGGTGGTGATGGGCTCGAGCCCCGCTCTAATCAAGAGGCGTGTGCTACGCACTGCTGCTCTTTCCCACCTGGCTACGGAGGCGCCCAATTGGAAAGTGCTTTTCAATAAAGGCACTTTCCAATTATACCCCTTTTCCCCTCTAAGCCCCTTTTGAAAAGGGGCTTAGAGAGGAACAGGTATCCTGTGTGTGTGTGTGTGTGTGTGTGTGTGTGTGTGTGTGTGTGTGTGTGTGTGTGTGTGTGTGTGTGTGTGTGTGTGTGTGTGTTATCAGACACTCAGTCTAAAACGCTGATGAATCCAATATCTTTCTATTACAGAAGATTTAGGAGAAGTCCGGTTGGACTGCCTCCCTAAAATCACTCATGTACACCTTCTCGATGGTAAGCCCTGTTACGTCACTTAGGTGGTTTGTTATTTGGTTTTTTTAGGAGCATTAGCAACTAAGGCCATATTGCTCCGGGATATGCGGTGGTCATTCCCTGACCTTTCCGCATCCTCCGTATTTGGTGGTGACGGGCTCGAACCCCGGTCTAATCAAGAAGCGTGTGCTACGCACTGCTGCTCCTTCCCACCTGGCTACGGAGGCGCCGCCACTTAGGTGGCAACGAACGTGTAGAGTGGTTCTCTTCAAGACGCCTGGTCAGCGTGAAGAGGAAAAGTCCAAACCCTCCAGCATATGACAACACAACAAAACAAATGGCCCTCAGTCCCCAGCGGCTTTCACTCCCCCTCTTACGGCAGCGAGAGGATCATTGTGGAAGCAGAGGGTGCTAGGAATCTCTGGGTACGACCAGGCCGCCATGCACGGAAACTGAACTTGGCCTATTATAACGTAAGATCACTCATCGGTGAAGACAGGATATTAAAGCTGGAAAGAAAATGTGAATTGGAATATCATCGGTTTGGCTGAAACAAGAAGAAGAAATGAATCACTTATAAGTTTATCAAGTGGAAATCTGCTGTACACCAATGGAAACAGTGAAAGGAGTGAATGTGGAGTTGGGTTTCTGGTCCATAAAGATTTAAAAAACAACATTTTGGAATTCAAAAGTACATCACCAAGGGTGTCAAGACTAATACTCAAGATTTCTAAGAGGTACAAGCTAAAGATTATAATGATTTATGCACCAACATCGAGCCATGACGATGAAGAGGTTGAAGAAATGTACACCGATTTTGAGAGTCTTCTAGATGAGCAGAAAACCCACTACACTATTATTATGGGGGACTTCAATGCTAAGGTTGGAAAAAGACAAAACAGCGCTGAAAGAGGAACTATAGGAAATTTTGGAATTGGTCAAAGAAATGAAAGAAGCCAAAGACTTGTGGAATTTGCAAAATCTCAACGATTGTCAGAAATGAACACTTTTTTCAAGAAAAGGGTGAACAGAAAGTGGACGTGGAAGAGTCCAAATGGATTAACAACTAATGAAATCGACTTCATCCTCACTAACAGAAGATATATTGTGAATGATGTTACCGTCCTGAATAAGGTAAATGTTGGAAGTGATCACAGAATGGTAAGATGTACACTTGATATAAATGCAGGAAAGGAAAGGAAAAAACTGACTCCAGTAAATAATACCAAGGTCATTGAGATAACAGAAGAGGAGAAAAAGCAGTATATACTGGAACTTAAGAACAAGTTTGAGCTTCTGCAGACTGCTTAGCACCAAGATATCGATGAGGAATATTACAACTTTCTGAAAGTGATAAAGCCCAAGAAACCTATAGGGAAAAAGAAATCCAAAGAAGAAAAAATTAGTCAAGAAACACTTGTTATGATGAACCGAAGGCGAAAAATGAACAGCAAGATAAACAGACAAGGAAAAAATTGAGTATGCTGAGTTATGCAAAGCCATTAGAAAGAGATTCAGAGAGGACATAAGATTTAACACAAGAAAAGTAGAACAAGCATTAAGGAAACCAAAGGATTGAAATCAGCAGCCATGAGCAGGAACACAGAAAGACAAATGATACTGAAACTGAAGAATAGCGACGGTGTACTTATAAACAGCAGAGAAGGCATAATTCAAATAGCGGAAGACTACTATAGAGAATTATACAAGGAGCGAGGGAATGATGCCAGCAGTGGGGAAGATGGATTGCAAATTAGCAACACATACGACATACCCGATATTCTTCCTGATGAGGTAGAACATGCATTGAAGAAAAAGAAGAATCAGAAAGCCCCGGGGGAAGATGAAGTTACTGAAGAGTTGTTAAAATTGGGAGGAAGAGACATAACACAAAAACTGGAAAGGCTCTTCACAAAGTGCATTAGAAAAGGCGTGACGCCTAAGCAGTGGAATAATGCAATCATAGTTTTGCTGCATAAGAAAGGAGATAAATCAGAAATTTGAAATTATAGACCAATTAGCTTGTTATCCCACATCTACAAGTTGTTCACAAGGGTTATTACTAACAGATTAGAAAGAATACTTGATGAGAATCAACCGAAAGAGAAAGCTGGCTTTAGGACAGGATTCTCAACTACGGATCACCTTCACGTAATATCACAGCTAATGGAGAAAGCAAATGAATATAAAACACCATTATGCCTGGCATTTGTGGATTATGAAAAGGCATTTGACTCCATACAGCATAAGGCAATGTTTCGGGCACTGGAAAGACAAGGCATAGATACCCCATATATTATGATTTTGAAGAAAATATATGAGTGTGCTACCTCCTTTATTAGACTAGACAAAGACAGTAGGAAATTTAAAATCGAGAAAGGAGTTCGACAAGGAGACACAATATCTCCGAAGCTGTTTACTGCTGCCCTTGAAGAAGCTTTCAGAAGATTAGACTGGTCGCAGAAAGGAGTCAATGTGAACGGAGAGTACCTAAACCATTTACGATTTGCAGATGACATTGTGGTTACAAGCCACGATCGCAAAGAATTAGAGGAAAATCTTAATCAGTTATGCACAGTTAGTAAGGGTTTTGTACTAAAGATGAATATGGCTAAAACAAAAGTAATGATGAACAAGTATGCCACAGAAAGGGAAATAATGATTGACGGAGCAGTAATTGAAAAGGTGGAGTCATATGCTTATCTGGGACAAGTTATTAGCTGTAATAATGATAAATGGCTGGAAGTCAAGAGAAGAATAAATTTTGAATAGATAGCATTCAGGAAATATAGTCACATACTGAGGAGCAATATCCCAATTTGTCTGAAACGTAAAATAATGAATCAATGTGTACTCCCCACCATGACTTATGGAAGTGAAATTTGGGCACTCACCAAAAGAATGGAAGAGAAGCTGAGAACTACACAGCGAAGAATGGGACGAATTATATTGGGAATCAGACTGTTAGAAAAGAAGAGAGACACATGGATTAGGCAGCAAACTCAAGTAAAGGACATTCTTATCAAAACTAAAGAACTGAAATGGACTTGGGCAGGACACATAGCTCGTAGACATGATGACAGATGGACTAAGAAAATAACAGAATGGTACCCAAGAGGAGCTAGAAGAAAACCTGGAAGACAAAGGCGAAGATTGATAGATGAAATTCATGAGTTTGTGGGTAGTAAATGGATGGCCAGTGCTCAAAACAGAAGGAACTAGAAAGTTTCTGGAGAGGCCTTCATTGAAAATGGCTGATGATGATGATGATGATTTTAATAAAAGAAACTTCATCCTTTGCTTTACGATTTCTGGCGTCCCTCTAGCTTTTGTAAATCTTATTGGCCTGAAGCACCTTGTTCTTAACAGTCGAACGTTCTGCTTACTACAATTGATGACAAAGCAGCGACAGGGAAATCTGTTTAAGTAATCCGAATAGACACGAACGAGTGGCTCTCTGATTATGGGCGACTTACAGATCGTGGACTAGAATTATCCCATGCGGAAACACTTCTTTGGAACCAACTGGGTGATTGGTCCAGAAGGTTCTGGTAGACCTACCTTTAAATACAGTGATTAGGTATGGAGGCCTGTGTTCGAAGTTAACGTGGCTGTGTAGCCTTCTGAAAGGATTTTAGAGTGCCGCATTTGATGGATTTGGGCCTGAAGTTCTTTAGTCTCTTGGGATGCTTGGGTATATGTCGCACAGGATATGACCTCAAAATTTCTGGAGGTTCGTCGGTGTCAAGGATTTCACTAAAAATATACAAAAACCGGGATATCAAATATATAAATACTACATACTTGCGGAACGAAGAGCTCATATCCATTTGGACTACTATTTATTTACAAATGGCTTCTTTATTATAAATTGGTCTCTGCAGATGGTGAGCTCTGGGAATTCTAGATTTCAAGTGGCTAGAAAGATGGGCTGAATGAGCAGCGTCTACTGGAAGACTAGTCTTCTGTATTCCATAAAGGGTTTTATCTTCCATTACAGAATGTATTGGTTGGGTTGATCTAATTGAAGCAATCCAAACTTCATAATACCCACTTAAACTGTGCTGCCACTGTATTAGGTGCATCCTTGTTGTGCGCACAAATGATTTGTCCCACAACGTTGCAAGTTTACACGACCACAGTTGTGGATATAAATGCAGCAGAACAACCTTCCTAGTATCAGTTAAGCGTACAAACCGTAGCAAAAATGGGGAAAAGGAGTGATCTAACGGACTTCGAATGTGGCATGGTAGTAGGTGCAAGACGTACTGGAAAAAGCATCTCTGATACGTTAGTTCCCCTGGACTTTTCACACAGTTTCATGGGTGTATCGAGAATGGTGCAACGAACAGAAAACATCCTCTCAACGGCACTCCTGTGGAAGAAAATCGCTTGTTCATGACAGAGGTCAGAGGTGGATGGCCAGAATTGTGCAAGCAAAAAGACGGGCCACAATGTCGCACATCACGTCAGAATACAACCTTGGTGCCCAGAACAAAATATCGCAACGGACCACTAGTCGCACTTTGTCGCGAATGGGCTACAACAGCCGACGGCCACATCGAGTACATTTGTTTTCAATGATGAACAAGAGAGCACGCTTCCTGTGGGCACAGCAACACCAACACTGGACTATCGAGGATTGGAAAACAGTTGCTTTGTCTGACGAGTCGAAGTTCCTGGTACATCATGTTGATGGAAGGCTCAGAATTTGGCGAAAACAACAGGACTCCATGGACCCGTCATGTCTGACGACTACTGTGCAAGGTGGGGGGGCAGCGTTATGGTGTGGGGAATGTTTTCTTGGCACACGTTGGGTCCAGATTCATGTCTGAATGCCACATCGTACCTCAACATCGTCGCTGACCAAGTGCATCCGTTCATGTTGACAGTTTATTTCTCAGTGAAATGGTACTTGCAGAAGGATAATGCGCCTGTGCACAATGCCCGAATCACTATGGAATGATTCCAGGAACATGATAATGATTTTTCTTTGCTGCAGTGGCCCACTCAATCCCGATATCTCAATCTTATTGAACATTTTTGGGATGAGCTGGAAAGGGCTGGTCGCTGCATGCCTACACCTGCGTCGAATCTCAAGGAACTGCGTGACACACTTTTGTCTACATGGTCTAAAGGAGGCTCAGCACGCTACTAGATATGTGTACCTAATAATGTGGTAGCACAGTATATATTGTTACTTGTGTCTGATTCTTTGTTAAAGCATACATTTAATTTATCTGCAATATAGTTACCGAAAAAAAAGAATAATTATCATCTAAAGAGATTGATAAACTATTACTTAAATGCAGTTCCCGACTTTTGTTTTAATTTTCCCTACGATATGCGCCATTTTTTCTACCTAGTACGAACAATAACTGATGTATTGTATTTCTCTATGTATTCTTCAATTTATTTAGGGAAATCAACGACAGTCCTCCGATAATGACAATGGAACTTAGTGTATAGAAAAGACCACCGTAGCTCTGCAGATTATCCCGGAAGAAACCTGGAAAAAAATGAAAATAAAGAAATGAACGTTAGAAAATCTTTCCCACAGTGAGTTTCCTAATGCACAAAAGATCTCTTGTTACTCCTCGCGATAATGTCATACCTTAAAATGTGGTCTTTGGTGAATATCCATGAAAAATGTAAATCATTCTTAAAAGGTAATTTTTTAAAATTTAAATTATTTTAAAAAGGTAATTCGGCCACATAATATTCGCAATATGTATATAGAGTATATAGATTTAGTAGAATGATTATAATATTAAAATATTTAATTTACATTTAAAACCAATAAATGTGATGTAGAAGACATAAGTTAGAGTGTGGATTGTGAGAAACCGGGAGGGGAGGAATGCCATAAACATAGCTGGGAGGGATATAGAAGTTAACGACAGGGGAAAGAGTAGGACGCATTCAATCTCAAAAGAAGGAACGAAAGGGATTAATAGTAGGACAAGTAATCCACGATCGAGACGAAAGGCCACAATCGCAAGACAAATGGCATCGTCATCATCCTTCATAGAAAGGGTACGTGGATGATGATGATGATCCTACCACGAGCAGGGATTGCGAAGTTTTCCACTCAGGGATGAGGGGGATACATGAGCAGCGAGATTGGAGTAATTCTCCCGAAAACCAAGGTCTACCAACCAGTTTAGTGCAAACCATTCAGGTCCGTCGCCTGTTGGGGTTCTGTTTATTAGCAACTGGTAGTATTTTTCTTTTCTAGCGGCGTTTTCCTCGAGTCTACATATATCGTGAAGAAATTGAGTCCGCTATTGACGGTCTTTTTTCCTTTCAGTGTAGCAGTAAGTGCGGGTTCATTACATATCGATGGCACGTATTGAACATTTATGGCAGCTGAAGCAAGATTTGCGAGCTTTGGGTTAAATTATCCTGTCTTGAATAAGAGAAAAGCAGCACGTAGCTGGGCAGAAAACAAGGTTCTTTGCCTATATCCAAGGAGACATCCGGAATGAAATGATTTGTCAAAGCGCCTTTTTGAAAGAAAGTCCTTTATTTTCGTGAAGCGTCTTTTCTGAGATTAAGGCCATTTAGAGTGCCAGATTTGTATTAATTCTTTGCACACTCTAGCCTTTTCTTGTTTCATTTTGGCATTCGTTGTAAGGCAAATCCCTCTAAGTCGACAATAATATTCTTTCTAATATGGAAGGTCTGAGCGCTATATTTCACTTCCCGATTTAGAAACATAGTGCCAGTAAGAACACGCATTGCGTTCATAAAGATGGTTCGGCAGGCCCTGAAAAGAGAAAGAAAAGAGTTCGTTGACTCACATCCAGCTACCTGATGGTTACAGTTTTATTTGGCATCTGATAGCCCATTTCCTCCGCGGAAGTGAGACTGGAGGAGTGGACGACATTTGTAAATCAGGCCCTAGTCACACCTAATAATGCTCATTACCATTCCAATGTGTTGTGTTGTATTTTATTTATTTATTTTGATTAACGGTGATCACAGGACTAGGGAGGGGCAAAGAAAACAGTTCCCAAATCATAGATCCGAGGACTTACTTAACAAGTACACAAGTACAGGGCAATGTTCGGAAAACGTCGGAGTTCGGATTAAATTTGAAACTCTCTGCAATTCTGTACAGAGACGATAGAAGGGAGTATATGAAAATAGACATTTCAATCAATACGGCCCTGGACAGAATGTGGAAGACTGATATGGTAAGAATTTTTCTCAGCGTGTTCTGTGCTTCTTAACAGGAGACACTGTTTTAATTAGAATGGGATACACTTAAATAGAAGCACAAGACCATTCGCCGATGAGATAGAGTCAATGCTGGTGCGTCGGAAAATTTATTGCGTGCAGGAAGGTGGTAGATGACTTTCATCAACCGGTGAAATACCACCACTTTGCTTATTGGAGGCTTGAAGTGGTGAAACCCATGTTTAGTTTCTAGAGCAAAGTTTCCGGCTTCCCCCTCCCCCCATACTTCTCTTTCAACCCATACACGGTACTAAGTACTATAGGTTTTGATACCTTTCGTGTTTGGGGTTTTCATAAAAAAAAAAAAAAAAAATACTAATACAGTATATAAAATAGAGCCGCAGGCAGAGATGGAAGTGATTCTTTCACTGATTCAAATGGAACATGGAGCAACCTGGAAATAAATGTGTCGGGGAATTCAAGCCCTGCTACGGATCGTCATGGATCAAGCAAATACATGAGCTGAGTTAGGTGAGTTAGCTGAGCAAATACATGAGCTGACAGAGGGCAAGGACAGGTGCATGTATACAAGCACCATCATAAGCACTGGAAAAAAAAGAACGAGAGTAGAGGTGTATTATAAACTAATTATTGCGATTAGTATAACAAACAACTACACAGGCCAGAACATTGGAATGTCTTTTAATGGGGGATTTTAACTTTTGCGATGTTGACTGAAACTTGTGAATAGACCTCAGACACTCACAAGAGTTTTATGGATTTGTTGGAGACTGTTTTCTACAAGAGAATGTTAGAGAGAAAGCAGTACTGTTGATCTTATTATGAGCATGGATTCTTATTGCATCAAGAGTCTTCAGGTAAAAGTACCACTGGATGGCAGTGGTTCTTTTATCTGCAGTTCACAGTGATCACAGTGTACTGATCTGGAAATATCAAAGTGTATGCTGATGTTAACTGCCGGTTCGCCTTATGGCATAGTCGTACAGAAGACAGAATAATACACAAAACAGTCAGATAGTTTCAGACTATATAGCCACCTCACCCTTTCAAGTGCGAAACCAACCAAATAACCTCCCAAATTTTAGCATAATCCTGTGGGAGATTAATATTGATGTTACTCTTGCCATTGATTCAATAGCTTATAGAATTACAGACTGTTGTGTCCAGCGAGCCTGGACCACATCAGATCATAGAGCCATCAACTTTAAACTAAACAGGCAATTACGTCCGTCCTCGGGGGCTCACATCTGGTGAGTATGGGCTTGGCAAACCCAGGGTTCTGAGCTGGATATCATCATTCTTCTATTTCTTGGTGATTTCCTACTACTTCTCTCTCTCTCTCTCTCTCTCTCTCTCTCTCTCTCTCTCTCTCTCTCTCTCTCTCTCTCTCAGGGTAATTCAGGAATTTTTTTTTTTTTTCTGGCTTGTGCAGCATAAGCCTCAGGCTTCCTTGTACCATATGGGTAATAATAATAATAATAATAATAATAATAATAATAGTAAAATAATAATAAACACTCTTTGTTGTATATCAAAAAGTATAACCTTAAAAAGGGAAACTGGCAGATCTTCACAGAACTTACAGCATCTGAGCTGTAAAAACTGGAAAATGAGTGATCTACATCAGAAACAATTGTAGCCCGGATAAGCAGGCACTGACTATAACAAACATTTTAACAAGAACAGTAAACCTGCCTATCCCGCGGAAAAACCGAGGAAGCAGGTAGTCCACTGGTGGTGCCCTGAACTGACTATACTCAGGAGAGGGATGCACCAGGCGAGGAGGCATTTTCAAAGGGCCAGAACATCTTGGCCACAAAATGAGGCGGATGCCCTGAGAAATTCTTACAGAGTTCTCAGGAATCAGTACACAGCCCTCATAAAAGATAAGAAAAGGAATCCTGGAGGAGGTAGAACTATATAAATTATAGGGGACGATGGACAAAAAAAAAATTGTTATTATTTTAGGGTTACCCGTAATTAAATACATTAACCCGTATTTGTGTCTGTAAATTGCGTATGTTCTATGGTTGATTTGCCTGTTTTGCTGGACGAAAAAAACCCCAGTTACTGGGGAGAAAAACCTTGCTATCTACGCCTCAGACCAACTAACTCAGCCACGGAGTGAAAAAAGCCCATTAAAGTTTCTCGCGTCATCGCCGGGATTCGAACTCAGGCCTTTTCCACCCGGTGTGGGGAAGACGGTGACGATACCACTGTGCTACCCGCGCAGACAGGTGACGATGGACAGATGATCTTTTTTTTTTTTGTTTGTTTGTTTGTTTGTTTTTGACTGATGCTTTATATGATTTAAAAAGGGAACCGGGTTTGCTTTCGCAAGGGTGACTACATCGGTCTCAGACAATTCTCAAATTCCCTGCAGTGGAACCAACTGATGACGTCACCAATAACAAAGATAAATCGGAACTATTCATGGAAATAATTATAGAAACTACTTAAATTTCATGTCAAGTAAAAAACACTGTTTATTGCTTAGACCTAAATGGATGTCAGAAGAACCAATGAAACTTGTGACATAGAAAAAAAATTCATGACGTGCATACAAAGTATCAGGTGATACAGAAGCATATTGTTGGATATTGTCAGCTTGCAATCAAGTCAGAAAGGCGGTTAGGCAAGTTAAGGGAGATTACTACACTGTTGTGAAAAACTTCAGGACCAACACTATTCCTAAAGATCACAACCACATAATCAAACGAAACAGCCTGTGGCGATTTGCATAACTGGCCGTTCAGTTGAAAGCTGTTGCATGTGCAAAAATTTGAATCATGATGAGAGGGCTCAATAAACAGGTCAAAGCAGTAGTTCAGCAGTTATGTTCGAATTACCGAATGGTGAGCACGACTGTTACAGACGTTCGATTGGTTTCATACAGTGCTACAGACAACGAATTGCCCAATAGACAACATCTGGATGACTTTACCGGGGTCGAATAATTGGGAAGCTCGAGGAAGGTCGAAGTGCGAGGAGTGTGGCTGCAGAGCTCGGTATCGCCCATAGCATCGTCTCACGTGCATGTCGGCCTTCAGAACGACAACTACAGCTGTTCGAAGGACCAGTGGTGGTCGTCCACAATAAACAACTTTGGTCGTCCACGATAAACAACATCCAATTATGACCGCTATATACTCCTACGGGCCAAGAGGGACCGACACCAGACAGCGGGATCTCTTGCAAACCAGCTGCACAGGAGCACTGGACGCAGGACATCGCAGTTTACTGTGGCCAGTCGACTCCACAAAGGTGGACGGTTTGCCCAACGGCCAGTACGCTGTCCCTTTAACATCTACCCATAGTAGATCCCGTTTACAGTGGTGCATCGAACACAAGGACTGGACAACAGCACAATGGGGTAAGATACTTTTTACTGATGACAGTAGATTCAGTCTCAGCAGCGATTCTGGACGTCAGCTAATCTGGTGAGAAGATGGCACACGGTATCACCTCGCAAACATCACTGAAAGGGATCGATATGGCGGTCGAGCTGTTCTCGTCTGTGGAGGCGTTATCTTGAATAGTCTGAGCGGGTAGCACAGGGGTATCGTCACCGTCTTCCCTACACCGGGTGGAAAATGCCCGGGTTCGAATTCCGTCGATTGACGCGAGGAACTTTAATGGGCTTTTTTCACTCCGTGTCTGAGTTAGTCGGTCTCAGGCGAAGATAGCAAGGTTTTCCTCCCAGAAACTGGGTTTTTTTCGTCCAGTAAAACAGACAAATCGACCATAGAACACACGCAATTAACAGACATAAGACACACAGCACGCCAGATGAATTTCTTTATTCGGGTGGCCTAAATATAATAGTTTGGTTTTTTTTTTTTAGTTTGGTTATCTTGGATGGACGTACACAACTCCAGATACTGGAAGGCGGTACGGTAACCGGTGCACGCTACTGTACTGAGATAATCCTTCCCCATGTGCGTCTGTTCTGAGGTGCCATTGGCTCCGAGTTCGTGTTTATGGATGATAACGCCACACCCCATCGCACTGCAGCTGTTGACATGCTTTTGGAAAGTGAGGACATTGTTCCTATGGATTGACCTGCCCATTCCAATGATCTAAATCCCATCGAACAAATATGGAACGCTCTGGGGAGACGCCCAGCGGCACGTCCACACCACCAGAATATGTTTAACAGCTGAAGATGGCGATGACAGAGGAATAGACGATGTTACCGCAAGAACTTATTAAGAACATTGTTCTAAGTATGGACAGGCGGTGAAAAGCCTGCATCGACATTAGGGGTGCCCATAACTCCTACTGAGGACCATCTGTTCCCTTTGTTCCATCTTTGGCAGTGATGCATCTGTATCATGGCAGCCAGTGCTATGTTGCCATTTTTGGATTAAGTCACTCTGCACCGTTTTGTTTCCGTTTTTGAGTCGGTGTTGTTTCCTTCATCATTTCTGTACCTCACGAGGTTTCTTTGGTATAATTTTCCCATATCCAGACCACTCCTATGAGAAGCCACAAGTGAAAACCTGACTGGTCCTTAAGTTTTGCCCACCAGTGTAGAAGTCTAAGGCAAAGAACTCATCCCTCGTGGGTAGCAAAATTAGTATGAACATCGAACTCCCCACACCACGTGGAAAAGACCTGAGTTCGAATCCCGTCAATGAAGATTGAGATTATATATGGGTCTTTTTTTTAACAATTTAGGAGAGTTTTCGGTCTCTGCCGAGGGGTTACCATTGTTTTTCTCCCGGAAACACGGTTTTTCATCCAGCAAAGAGGAGATCCACCAAAGAACACACGCATTTTGATTTAAGTTGCTAAAGCGTGTAAAAACCCTACAACTAAAGAAAGCAAAGAAAATCAGCAAAGAATTTTTGATTTATATTAACGGAAAAAGAGGAGTGTTGAGTCACTTTGGTCCTATTCATTCCGATGCTTTAAATGTTATTCTCCTACTCAGGTTGTTGACAAACTGAACAGACATTTTGTATCTACATTCACACATCAGGAATTCTTTAGGAAAGTTAATGCCTCAAGTTTATCAAACTTATAAGGGGGAGGTAAGTCATTTTTTGATAACTGAGAAGCAAAAGTAGAAGAGAAATGGTTGAAAGAAACATGAAAAAGCCGCCTGGGTTGGGGAGGATCTATCCAGTTACGTTAAGCGAAGCAACAAATGAGTCAAGCAAATCCTGAGCCATAATTATAAGACATCTTTAGATTCGAGGGGGAAGTCCCAATGGACTGGAAATTTGTGGGGCGAGTAAATTCAAATTGAGGAAGGATAGTTGTAGGATAGATATGCGGAAATGTGCTTTTAGCCAGCGGATGGTTGATTGATGAAACAAACGGAAAAAGAGGAGTCCATCTCGTGCTCTGGAAGTGGGTATCTTCAATAATTTCGAGAAATAAGTAGACAATTATTATTATATTAAGCAGAGTGCGCTAGGGTCGCGGAAGAGAAAAATCTGTGGATTTTTGGCTGCTGTGAAGGGATAAGTATTTTTAATTTTTTACCGTACTCTTCGTTAATTAACATACTACATTGTGTTTTATAGAGATATTAAATAGGCGTTCGTTAGCTTCTTATTTTGAATTTAACCAGCGATTTTTGGAAGTTCCAATTCCCGGTGTTGGCGCCAATATTGTTGAACTAGCCGCCATATTGTAGTCGATAAGAAATAGCTTAACGTATATATATCTCGAACTGATAGCATAAGGAATGAGGAATCTGTTACCTTATTATCAATTAATCAAAAATAATATTAATCTTATTCAAATTCATTGTTAATTAAATTGTATTTAAACGGAAATCATGACCCAGACTAGTGCTGCAAAGCAAAGATCACAGACTAGCGAGAGTGCTGTGCCTCTGGGGAGAAACGAAAGGGGCGATTCTCCAATGCATCACAGTCTCAAAGAATGTGCGAAATGTGAAATTTTTGGCGACGTGATCTAGCCATGGAGGATGCCTTTGTGTGTGCTAGGTGCTTAGAGTGTCAAGAAATTAGACGCCAACTCAGCGTTCTGATGAGAGCTTGAGGTGTAAAGTAAATGCCCTCGAAGAAATTAATATGAGGGGGCCCATCAAGCTCTCAGCTGCCCAGCTCAACAGAGCTCACTCCTGTGTATCAGGCAAAACAGAGGCCATCTCCAAGGCAGAATGCGCTGATCCCAAAGGAACTAGTTATTGTTGGTGACTCTATTGTCAGGGAGAAGGGGAATATACTATGCAAGAAGGATAGATGGTACAGGACCAGGGTATGTTCGCCAGGGGCAAACGTTGATGACGTTGTAGAGTGGATATCATCTTTTACTGGCACAAAAGGTGATGTTGTTGTACACGTTGGAACTAATGACATTAAGAGTAAGAGATCTGCGGATTTACTCAACAAGTACAGGTCACTGTTGAAAAAATGTCGTGAATTAGGGTTGAATGTCAAAGTGTCTGCAATTCTGCCCAGACACGATATGAGGGAGTATATGATGAGAGCCTTGTCGATCAATTCGGCTCTGGAAAGATTGTGCAAGGCTCAAGGGGTAGAATTTTTTTTGCAGCCTGATCAGTGCTTGTTGACAGCAGAGGCTGCTTCTACAGGGATGGGGTACACTTAAATAGAAAGGGTGCAAGAATATTTGCTGATGCTATCGAGGCAGTGTTAGGTGGGTCGGAAAACTGCTAGCTTGGGAGGGATACACAGACTAAAAAATTAACAGTGGCCGTAGGCAGAGGCAAAAGTGATTCTTGCACTGCTCCTATTAGAATGAGCAGCAGCCTGGAAAGCAAGGAAATGGAGATTTCAAGAACTGCTGGGAGTCATAGTGGTACAAATAAATACATTGGCTGTTTTAGCGTAAATAAGAGAAGGAACAGGTGCATGTATACTTGCATGTACTCCAATGCTAGAAGTATTGTTAATAAATTTGATGAGTTTGAAATGCTAGTCAAGACATCAAAGGCAGATATCGTTGGGATATCAGAGACGAGGTGTCACACAGATATAAGCAGTGCAGAATTGGAATTTGGGGAGTACAATCTGTACAGAAAGGATAGACAGGACAAAAGGGAGGAGGGATTATGCTGTTAGTTAAGAAACACATAAAATCTAAGGAAGTGCGTCCAATTGATGATGGGGACAATGTAGTGTTGAGTCTGTTTGGTGTGAAATAAGCACTGGGAAAGGAAAAATGAGAGTAGCTGTGTGTTATAGGCCTAAGGAAGCTGATCAGTATAATGAACTATTATGCAGAGAAATAGAGTGGGCCAGTAAATCAGAATGTCTTATAATGGGAGATTTTAACTTTCCAGATATTTACTGAAACTTATGGGTTGGTCACTCGCACACTAGCAAGAATTTTTTGGATTTATTGGATGACTGTTTTCTACAGCAGCATATTCGAGAAGCAACCAGAGGGAGTAATACTCTTGATCTGATTAACAGCAGTGATTATTCATGCATTAAGAATTTGCAGATAAAGGAACCACTGGGTGACAGTGATCACAATGTACTGATGTGGGAGTTACTTAAGGATGTAACTACCATCAAGGCTAAAGGGAAGGGTGGTTTTTGCTTTCGTAAAGGTGACTACAGTGGCTCAGACAGTTTTTAAATTCTGTACGGTGAGATCAACTGATCACGTTATCAACCTTGAATTCAAAATGGGAAGCGTTCAGGGACTTAATTTTGGAGGCTACTAGACTTTTCATTCCAACTAAGAAATACTGTTCAATGTTTAGGCCTAAATGGATGTCAGATGAATTAACGAGGCTCCTCGCAGTGGCAGAGAAGAAGAATGTATGGGATGCATATAAATTAATGGGTGCCACAGAAGCCTATGGCAGGTATAAACTAGTCTGCAATCAAGTCACAAAAGAGGTTAGGCAGGCGAAGGCAGATTACGAGAAATCTTTGGCAAAGGATGCAATGAAAAACAGCAAAGAATTCTTTACTTATGTAAACCCTAGAAGCAAAGGGATGAACCAGATTGGACCATTTAACATAGATGGGTTGACTATTAATGATCATGCTCAGGTAGCTGAGAAACTTAATGAGTATTTTGCATCTACATTCACACATAAAGAATTCTTTACTTATGTAAACCCTAGAAGCAAAGGGATGAACCAGATTGGACCACTTAACATAGATGGGTTGACTATTGATGATCATGCTCAGGTAGCTGAGAAACTTAATGAGTATTTTGCATCTACATTCACACATGAGGAGTCATTCAATGAGGGGAGTGCCAGAAGTTTATCAAACGCTAACAGGAAGCTAAGTGATTTTGTAATAACTGAGAGCAAAGTGGAGGAGAAATTATTTAAGTTAAACATAACGTAGGCACCTGGTGTGGACGGGATCTACCCAGTTATATTAAAGAAGGCAGTAAAGGAAGCAAGCAAACCCTTGGCCATAATTATGAGAGCTTCCTTGGAATCAGGGGAGGTCCTCATGGACTGGAGGTGTGCAGAGGTATCACCAATTCACAAAGGGGGTTCAAAAGGTGACACAAGTAACTACCGACCTTTTAGTTTAACTTGAGTTCCGGGGAAAATAATGGAATCACTGGTTAAAGAAGCATTGCAGGATCATCTAGACAAGACTGCAGAAATATTTAAGACACAGCATGGGTTTTTTAAATGCAGGTCATGTCTGACCCATTTGATTGGATACTATGATGTGGTCACAAAGGAACTGAATGCCAAAAATAATTTTGATATCATATACTTGGATTTCAGGAAAGATTTTGATACTGTTGCACATGGAAGACTACTGCACAAATTGGAGAGGTATGGCATTAAGGGTAAGTTGCTACAATGGATAAAGGGATGGTTGAGTGGGAGACGACAGAGGGTGGTAATCAATGGATACTTCTCTTCGTGGACAAATGTTGTTAGTGAAGTTTCCCAGGATTCGGTGTTCGGCTCATTGTTGTTTTGTATATTTATCAATGATATTGATGAAGGTATATCAGATTTAATGTCTAACTTTGCAGATGATACAAAGGTTGGCAGGGTTGTTAACGTCAGCAAAAACAGTATGCTACTCCAAATGGATCTAGATAATTTGGGAAAATTGGCTGAGAAGAGGCAACTGAAGTTTAACATTGACAAATGCAAAGTACTGCATGTGGGTAGTGATAAACGAAGAGAAACGTACCAACTCTGTGGTACGTTTCTACTCTCAGGAAAGTGGAAAGTGAAAAAGACCTAGGGGTAATTGTGCAGTCAAATATGAAGTTCGCTGAGCGGTGAAGACGGGCTGCCAGGGCAGGTCATGGAATCTTGTGAATGATATATAGCAGAGGTGGCCAACAAGTCGATCGCGGTTTTAATTTCGGTCGATCACGACGAATTTTAAATACAAATAAAAAATAGATTAGTTAAAATCTAAATATCATTATGCGCTCCGCTGTATACACTTATTACAAATCCGGTGATCCACGTGACTACTCTTGTCGCCGCTAGGTTTTTGTCTAGTGAAAATTCACGCAGTTACGTTGTGGAGGGCAGAGTGTGTGTGAATTCTTATTTAGCTTACTTAATATTAATAACTGGGCAGTATTTGTACGTTAATTTAATAACCTTTGGTTTAAAATGAATACTACGAAAAAGAGCAAAAGTATCATTTTCATCAAGAGTGGGAACTAGAAAACTTTTTTGTAATGACAAAAGAAAAATGTTGTTTGATTTGCAATGCTTCCGTGGTTATACCCAAAAAATGAAATTGAGAAAGGCACTTCAACGCACCGATTAGTAGTATTTCTGATGTGCATATAAATATCAATTTTTGGAAATGGCTAAGGATCCCAAAGAAAAAATAATTCGATCATTTTGCAAACATGCAAGATCATTTGCAAAAATATCCTGTTTTTGATTTCAATAGTGAGAAATATGATTCTGAAATTGAGAAAGTTGTGGATGATTCTGAAACCAGATTCAGTGATTTTAAAACTATTGAAGACATTGTTCAGTATATTTCTTATCCATTTAATGTCGAATTAGATACGAAACAAATTGCAGAAAAAATAGCTCAGATCTTTCACATGGAGAAAAGATTACTTAAAAATTAAATTATTACATTGCGAAACGATATCTTCCTAAAAGCTACAACATCAGAAGACTTTTGGAAATATTTTTGCCAAGAAAAGTACCCAAATGTAAAAAAAATGCAGGAACTTCTAAATTCCTGTTTTGGTTCCACTTAAGGGGCTCACACTGGTGAGTATGGGCTTGGAAAACTCAGGGTCCTGAGCTGGATATCATCATTCTTTTCTTTTTTGGCGATTCCCTTCTCTCTCTCTCTCTCTCTCTCTCTCTCTCTCTCTCTCTCTCTCTCTCTCTCTCTCTCTCTCTTAGGGTAACTCTCAAAAATTTTTTTTGCCTGGTGCAGCAAAAGCCTCAGGCTTCCTTGCACCAAATGGCTGATAATAATAATGAATAGGCCTTTTCATATTTGAAACAAACAAAGACAAAGAATTGCTCTGCTCTTAGGGACTTGCAGAAGATCCTTTATGGTTGGTCTTATCAGGGTATATCCCCGATTTTGAAAGCTTGGCAGATGACATGAAGACAAAAACGTCGCATAAATTACAATTTTAAATACGTATGAATTTAAATTAATAATTCTGAATTGTATTTAATTTTTAAATTTATAAACAACATTTTTCAATATCTGTTGATTAACTTTTTTAACCATGTGTAATGAAATTCTTGAGATGGTAGATCGCGGCACACTTTGAAGAACAAAAGTAGATCGCATCACAAATTAAGTTGGCCACCCCTGATATATAGGAATTTTGCTAGCAAGGACAGGGAGGTGATTATCCCGTTATAAAAGGCAATTGTCAGGCCACACCTAGGGTACTGTGTACAGATCTGGAGGCCTCATTTTATGAACGATGTAGAGTTGCTAGATCGAGTACAAAGAAGGGCAACAAGACTGGTCAGGGGAACAAAGGGGTGCTCTTACTAAGAAAGGATTAAGTCTGCAAATTGCAGCGCCTGGATAGTAGGCACCTGCGAGGTGATCTGATTGAGGTGTATAAGGCCTTGAATGGGTTGAGCAAGCTCAATTCTGATGGGATTCTTCCTCTAGCTAAGACTAAGAACCTGAGGGGGCACAGTTTCAAATTGAAGAAAGATAGTTGTAGAATAGATGTGCGGAAATTTGCCTTTAGCCAGCGGGTAGTTGATTGGTGGAACAGGCTTCCATGTCCAGGCATTTGGAACGAAAGGTGTGAAATGGGAGTTTTTTTTTTTTTTGCTAATGCTGCATAAGCTTGCTTTCTTGCATCATATGCCTCTACTAATGCTAATGCTAATGCTAAAATTTCTTAAAAGGGAAGTTTTTTTTTTGGCCGATTCTGCATAAGCTTACTTTGTTATGTATTTTGTTTAATATTAACACAAATCACATAAAAATACAGTGCAAAAGTAAAGAATAGCATGTGGTAAAAACTTACCAATGATAACTGGTATAAGAAAACTGAAGCATCCAATAATAAACCTTGACAAACCAGTTGACAGTGCGAAGACTTCTCGTCCCAGATACTCTTCAAACAAGACTTGGTAGAACGGTTGAAGACATGAACATAATCCCATAACAGCGGAGTTTATCATCAATACAATATAACTTCGAGCTGAAGGAATGCAAGCCATGTTCACGCTCATCGTTAACATGACAATTATAACGGCAATTTGCTTTCTTATAAATCCCTTATTGGTCACCCATCCACCAACAATCTGGAAGATAATACCTGACACAGCAGTACAAATTACAAGAAAAACACTGTCCTTTACACTGATTCCGTTGTCAATGGCAACATCTATTACAGCTGTGTCAAAAACAAGTATTGAAATGGTAAATACAACTAATCCAAAGGTAATTACCAAAAATATCGGCGTCATCAACAACGACGCTATTATTTTTAGTGTAGACAAAGTTGCTTTGAAGAATTTAAAAGAGCCATTTTTTTCTTTGTCAATCACTTCCAGATGCGATGTTCTTTCTTTGGAATTCGACGGTGCTTCTATAGAGAAAATGTTCATATTTGGAGTAATTTCTGACTTTCCACATGATTTATAATGAAGATTCTGGGCATTCGATGAAGTTTCTTGTAGATCACTATTACCATGATGATTTTTTGGAGACTTAACAGAAGGCTCACTCATTACGATTCCAGATATAATAGTGTTCATCAGAAGAGCACCTAGAATTATAAACGAGCCACGCAAACCATAAAATTCGATCAATCTTTCCGTAACAGCTGGTAAAATTAGACCTCCGAACCCATTTGCCGAGAATACGATCCCAAATACCATAGACTTCGTAGTTTCGAAGTGTTGGCTGATTGTGACGGAAACTGTCGGAAACAGCAGTCCCATACCGACACCTGGAAAAGAGAAAAAAAAAACAGTACATATGAAGTAAGTTATAATAATAATATGCAAATCAGCTGGAACAGATTTTTTTATTGTTTGGTGTCCCTTTAATTTTGCGGAAAGGCAACTAAAAGCATAAGGCATCATTGTGTTCTCTCTGTGTAGATTGTGCTGCCTATTCTATGTCTGTGTGTCTGTTTCCTAGATGAAAAGCTAGAGTTAAAAGGTGCAGGATATCGTGGCATTAGATCCCTCCACTAGCACAGGAAGTGTTGCTGCAAGAACCAATCATCGCAAAACCTTCGTTTGGCGCACACTGCATGAACATACTGTATGCATACCATATGAAGACTATTCTGCAAGCAGGAGATTCATTTTCACTTGAGTAATTTTATTTATGGATACCTAATATAATCGTATTAGCAGCAGCCCTGACATTCATGTCAATATCCTCTGGACCGACGAGGCAACATTTACATGAGATGGGATAACATGGACAGTCTCCATATATGGTCAGTGGAAAACCTTCACACCATTCCGCTATCCCTCTTCTCAGTGGAGTTTAGCGTCAATATGTGTGTCGAAATTGCAGTTACCTGACCGCCTAAATGCTGTCATTACTTACAGTTTTTGCAGAGGTTATTGCCAACACTTCTGGAAGACGTTCCGGGGTTAACAACCGAGATGACCTGTTGAATCGGATCCAGGAAGCTGCTGCTGCTATTAGAAACGACACAGTGTACTCGCACGTGTATTGGATTCCTTGTCAAGCTGTGATGAAGCGTGTCTCCTCCCACATGGTATTTGTTTCGATCATGTGCTAGTTTGACTGCAGTACTAACAAAATTCCTTTACCCTTGATGAATTCCTTTACTCTTGCTGTACAAGGTTATTAAGTTTCTGAGTGCTCTTCAAATTCATAGCTACATTTTAATCAACGAATATTTGTTGCTAACCATGTACAGAACAATTATCATTATTCAGATACTTAGCAATGAATAAAACAAAAACGTTTTTACATAAAAAAAATGTTTCTAATTTAAAGTGGGTGCTTTTCATAACGATTTTTTTTCATAAATTTACTATTATACATAAAACGTTAGAAGCGGAAATTACATCACTAATCTGCTTAACACTCTGATTAAAACCCATTGTTTCTACTTCAAACTGGGTGTAGACTTTTCTTCCAGTGTAGACCAGTTCTCGCAATAAACAAGGTGTGCCTATTGAGACAGAGAGAGAGAGAGTATGGTGCCAGAAATATGTAAATATACCTGTATTCGACGTTGCTAAGCCAGTCAGATGGGAGTATTCTTAAGATAATGACACTTACATTCCTTCTCTGCCATTTAACATTCGTTTTATTAACTTTAAATTTGAAGTGCAACTTTTCAAAAATCTTTTACATCATGAAGAGCTTAATAATTCGTTCAATTGTTTCTTGCGAGAACTGGTGACAACTTAGAACTTACAACTGACACAGTGGCAAGTTATAACATGTCTGCTTGTCGCAAAGTGGCCTTGAATTACAGGGTATCGACATTGTGTCTATACATACTATCACGTGATTTTATTACTGAGCCTTCGTGGGTAGCACAGTTGGTACTCGTAGGATCGCCGTCCTCCCCACATGGACCAGAAAAAACCTGAGTTCGGGTCTTGTCGACAATGGGAGGAATTTTGATGGGCGTTTTCACAAAGTGAATGAGTTAGTCGGTTTCAGGAGAGGGAAGCATGATATTTTCTTCAGGAAACTCGGATTTTTCGTTCAGCAAACAGAAAATCGACTTCAGAACACAGACAATATACACGGAGCAATATGACCTTATTCGCTGAAGCTACTACAAAAACATTTTGTTTCTGAACGGATATCAAACGGTGTCGAATCCAGCCAGCACAGATTCTTTTCATTTTAAGGTGTTTTGTTACTATCGCTTGTGCACTTTTACTTGCTGCTCAACTTACTGACAGAGTCTGATTCCTGTCATCCAGAATCTGCTCAGCATTTTCAATTTGCACAAGGTGGCTGCCCGGGCCAACGGTCGTCAACCACAAATTCTGAATCCCCTTTAATGCGCCTGTGCCAGTTGAATATTCCAGTTTTCATCAAACAGCTGAATCCTTTAACCATCGGCATTTCTTTCACATTTTCTGTGGCTCTAGTACCACATAGAACACCATAGCGTACAAAACATATATTTCCCAATCGTCAAATCTTTCAAAATGCACTAACAGTAGTTAACTTAAGGCCGGTTTGCAACTACTAGACTACGTGAGAGAAACTGAAACTGTGTCAGCGTCCTTTTGAATTTACTCCCTCTTGCCAAAAAAACAGCTCGTCAAAACTTTATGTTCGCTTTTGATACTCAACTTTGGACAAATACAACTGAAACACAAGGTGAAAGTCAAACAGTTGTTCTTGGCGTTTTCCAAGTTTTATGATTGTGTTTGAAGAAGCCCCAATCTATTAGATTAGGTTGCAATTTGTCTTTTTAACAATTGGGTATCCAGTTTTCTCTCTGACCGTGGATGATGGTAGATGGCTTTATCTTCTAACTTCTCTATTTATGCTGGTGTTTTCCAACACTCAGCCCTTTCTCCAACTCTTTTCCTCTGTATATTAATAACCTTTTTCCATTGACTGGAAGCCTATTCATAGTCGTGCTGTTGATAGCACATTGCATTTCACCTACCATTTTAAGAATCCTTTACTTGCACAAACAGCTTATACTTCTCGAATATTCACCATCAGTTCTTTAAATGCCGCTCTCCTGGTAAGTCTTCAATTGGACAATGAAAACTTAGTTAACTTCAATCTTTCTAAAGTCGTCTCTTATTTCTGTCGTATAAGATCCAGTCCTGTTTTAATATTCGCTTAATAATTTAATTGTTTCTATGTTAATCTTCGACGACGACACTCGAATTTTTAGACAATGTCACTACCCATCATTCCAAATCTCTTTTGGCATATGCTCATCAAAATAATGCTTCCACTGCATTAAAAAAAAAAAAAAGTGTTTTATATTTTGAATCCGTCCTACATTGCAATATAGTTCCTATTTTATTTTTCATTGTACTTGTTGCCATTTAAATATACAGCTGCCCAAGAACAACAACATGCACATCTGAAATTGTGCATGTTGTTGTCCTCCATAACATCTCTCAAACCCCTTGACTCCCTTGAATACAGAGTAGTCAGGTAAATTAATGACTTGTCTCTTACAGAGTCTCTCCACTCTCTGTATCATACATGTTCTGTTTCTGCTGCATGCCTTTTCTGTAGGCACTTGTGTTACTTTATACTTATAAAGCTGCTTAATTACTGTAATAATTAATCTATTAATTGTCTATCTCCAATACTTTGACAAATTACACTTGAAGCCTAATGACTGAGGATTTCGATGTGAGCCCGCCAACCTCAATCTAAAATTCTGATCTAAAATCCCTGACTATTGTCCAGAAGATTCATATTATTGAAATGCAATAAACATTTAAACTTACCAAGGACGAATCCATATAATATCGACAACCACAATATGCTTTTCGCCAGTGCACACGTTGTTAGTCCAACCACTGAAATAAAACTGCCAGCTAATGCTACCTTTCGTGTACCGAAGTTATATGTCAGCATTCCTCCAAGCAACGCTGTAAGAAAAAAGAAAATTCAGCGTATTAGAAAACGTAGAATCCTCATTCAAAACATGATTCACCACTTATTTAATTATTATTTACACTCAGTCTTATTATTATTATTTCTTTCTGATAAGGGGTTCCATGCAGTGATGGTACTGGTAACAAAATTGCACAGGATAAGTGTTATGTTGTTTTTGTTGTAGTAGGGTTTTTGGAGCCTTACTGACTAATGCCATGTTGCTCCGTGAATATTGTCTGTAAATTGCTGTTTTGAGGTCGATTTTCTGTTTGTTGTACGAAAAACTCGAGTTTCCGAGAGAAAAAGCCATGTTATTCTCGCCTTAGACCGACTCACTCAATTACGTTTTGAAAAAGGGACCATAAAAATTCCTCACGTCATCGACGGGACTCGAACTCATGTTCTTTTCCACCTTATGTGGGAAAGACAGCGATCGTACCAAATGTACTACCCACAAGGGGGGGGGGGGTTGTCTGATGTTCTGTTGGTCTAGAACAACTCTGACTATCGTACAGTTGTTCAAGATTGCGACTTTCTAGATTTCCTTGTAGGTGTTCGCTGGGAGACCTATTGCTGCTGTCTTTGGCACCATGCCGGTGGGTGACACGATGACCGGGATTATTATTATTATTATTATTATTTGTAAAAATATAATTCGTGGTCTTGTAATCAAATAGAACAAGTATCTCAACATAATTATATGGCGTTGTAGACGGACCATTCTTTCGATTGTGCTAAACGTATTGTTTATATTCAGTGAAAACTGGGTTCTTCCGGTACTTATTTTATCATATACAAAATAAGCTGGATCTGACTACCACAATTTCCATCTGCTTTGCTTTAATAGCTTCAGTTTTAAACCATGCTCTAGACTTGAGGTGTATAAGGCCTTGAATGGGTTGAGCACGCTGAATTCTGATGGGATCCTTCCACTTGTTTAGATTACGAACCTAAGGGGGCATAAATTCAAATTAAGAAAAAACAGATGTAGAATAGATGTGCGGAAATTTGCCTTTAGCCAGTGGGTGGTTAATTGCTGGAACAAACTTCCATCTGTCGTTGTGGAAGTTGATAGGTTGAATAAATTTAAGGAGGAACTGGACAGGCATTTGGAAGGAGTGTGTTTTTTTTTTTTTTTTTGGCTGATGCTACATAAGCTCATACACTTGCTTTCTTGCATCACATGCCACTACTACTACTACTACTACTTCTGGAGCAGAGTTAATACAACACAGTCAAAATATGTTAATAATTTTCCTAAAAGAACATTGAAGTTACTTATCGGTTAACAAATCCGGAATAACACTAATTTGAAGACTCAGATATTTCTGAAGTTTAAACTTGTTCCCCTTTTAATAACTAAAATTAAATTTAAGGCTTAAAAAGTATAGTTAATACAATCATTCACTCGCTTAGATCGCAAATAACCCCTGTGTTAGATCAACTATTACCACAGAACAGATATGATTTAGGTAAACTTTCTATATTATCGTGGAATTATTTTAAGACAAATTGTTGGAAAATTTAAGAAATAATTTAGCCTTCCAACTGAAGCTTTTTAGTAAAAAAGTATATTATCTAAAATGTACTTATATTACGAGAATTTTTTGTCTTTCCTTTTTCTGTTGTTGAATACGTAAGATGATGGAATCATTAATTATATCTCTGTCTACCCTTTAAAATGCCCTTTTAAATCCCCTTTTATTATCGTATGGTATCTTATAAAAACTTATAATACATCATAATAAAATTATAATTATTTGGCGCTTTGTTCGATTGTACAGAACCAATGAATAATATTTAATTTATTTTTTAAATAAGATTTATTAGCATAAAGATATTTTATTTGAAGCCGGTAGACTTGTTGTTGTGGTAGCGTTTTAGGAGCACTAGCAATAAGAGTATATTGATCAGTATGTACTGTTTGCAAATTGCGTGTATTCTGTGGTCGATTTTCTGTTTGATGGTCGAAAAACTAGTTTCAGGAAGAAAAAACCATGCTACACTCGCCTGAGACCGAATAACTCAGCCACATTGTGAAACTGGCCCATAAAAATTCCTCATGACATCGACACGACTCGGACTTAGATCTTTTCCACTGGTAAGTAAGGAGGACGGCGATTCTACCAACTGTGCTACCCAACAGGGTACTGATCGACATTTGGATCTAAACTTGACACACACCAACTTTAAAAATATTTTCAGAAATTAAGAAAATTTAGCATTGAGAAATCAAGAGTTTACAGTCGAGGTCATAACGCTCATATCTTGTGCACATGAATACTTTTCTGTATTTTATACTCTTTCCATGATTTTATGATTAAATAAATATGGAAGAAAGAGTAATGTAATTAAGATAATACGAAGAGTTATATTCCAAAATGGCACAGGCATAAGCACAGAGATTACACGCTTACATTTAAAAACATTCGTGTTTCTAACTTTCTTAAATAATTTCAGCGACCATCAATATTAGTTCTACCAGCACATGAGAGCACTGAAGACTGCGATTAACTGATTGGAAAAGAAAACCACTTACATGTTATCTGGTATATTGCCATATAAAGACTGAATGGCCAGACTGATTTTTCTCTGGATTCATTGAAAACTCCCATGGTGGCCACAAACAGAACTGAGCCCGTTCTTATTAATCCAATACAGAAGAACATAATAAGGAAACACGCCATAACCATCAAACACCTGGAAATCTTTGTCACTCCCATTTTCAAGCTCATCACCACAGACACGCTACACCAGAAAACGGAAACAGTAGCACTCTACGCTACCTGTTACGAAAGGCGAAAAGATACAAGTAAAACAATTTATGTAATCAAAAAAGAGACCTTGCCTTTCCCGTTTATCATTATTCATCTTTATAATATATATTATGATAAATGGTGACCCTGCATTTTCATGTATGCGCCACATAGCGGTAACTCGTCGATTCTATAGTGATCATGTTACTTGGAAGCTGTTCAAAATGTCGAAAGGTCGCTTTTTTTAACTTGTGACTGTTGCATTAGGCCAATTATGAACATTTTCAGGGAAGGTAGTAAAAATTACAGAAATACTTAATATTTACGCGAATTTGAAAGCAATTAAATCTTGTAACAATTGGCTCGCTTCATCTTTAATTCGAAATGTTTTTTTTTTTTTTTTTTTTCACACCAAAATGATGGAAAACCAAAACTGGCAATTATAGATCTGTTGATATGGCAATTCACACACACACACCATGTTTTATTAGTTGATTTTCGTGAGAATGTGTGGGTATTACGTTACCTAAACGATCAGTAATTTTTATTCGCGAATCCTCGGCCCCTTCCGATAGTCATACCGATAAAAGAAGATAATTAAATAAATTAAAGACTTATTCTCTTATTTTATATAGATATTTCAGCTTTTTTATGAAACTGCTAAAGACGAATAGTATTAGAACCTGTAGTACATGGTACCAGGCATGGGTTGAAGGTTGAGAAGAGATAAATAACTGTTGACTTGACTTGAATTTACTTGAATCTCTGTAGATTGAAAATTTTAGGAAATACATGTCGAAATAGTTCCACAAAAACAGAAGTTAAAGGGATAAATGAGGAAAAATAAAAGTTACTTTTGTCAGTTCAAACATTTTTGCTGCATTAGAATTGTGCGGTTAGGAGGAAGAAACATTGATACAACGGCAATGCCATCATCACTTTGCGAGTCATTTAATCTGCAGGAATTTGTGAGTTTGCAAAATTGGCAGAGCCTTTTCTGCCTTCTTAACAAATTATGAGTGTAAAACTATTCAGCGAACAATTTTCTATTTCTCCTACATTTCTGTGTTTTGTGTAGATGAATCGATTGATTACTGCAGAATTTTATGTGCAAAAACAACTTAGTATTAAGTTGCCATTGGTCTTCAGCTTCTGGCGACTCTGTAAGAATGGCCCCCAGGGCGCCATTCTTACAGGGTCGCCAGAAGCTGAAGAGTAATGGAAGTATTTTTTACAAAACCTTACGAAGATTTCTAGGCTATGCAAATGAGCGCCAAAATAATCTTTTATCTTAGTTTGGCCCTGGACTATGTATTCTTCTATAGTTCACTACCCTGACACACCCCTTGAAGTTATTTGGGCTTATTTCCCTAGCTTTGTCATCGCGCTGATTTGAAACTTTGCTACCATCAGAGCGTCTTGCCAACATCGGCTGTTGTGGCATGATTTCTTGAGATGTGTACAAGTATTAGTTCGACCCATATCATCAGATAAACGCGAGTCTATATTACCCTCCCCCACAACTAGCAGTTTACTTGAATTGTTAAAAAATCATCTACGATACTGGCAAAGTCCATCACGTTTTGCACCAAGTTTGTTGAAATGAACACCGCTTCTACAAAGTACATTCCTTCTACCTACAAGTGCGAGTCACGCTGATAAAAATCCCCCCATCCTACCAAAGCCATGCGGATACGCTGAAGTCTTTAATCCACGAGACTTTCAGCATATAATCCCTCCGATCAGCCAGTTGCATTCTGAAAATTTAATGCAATTCTCCAACTGTATACATTTGTATAATGATGGCTGTAAAACAGACAGGCAGGTGGAAGTTGCATTGGCTTTCCAGTTCAGCAATTTTCAATATGGTTTTATGAACTTTCAATATTGTCCTATATTTATCCAACAGCTTATGTTCGTTTAATATCGTTAGTCGAATAATAATGCTCTCTTTACCTCTCCCTCCAGAACCAAAGACACATTGGTTCTGGTCCACCTATCTCTATTACAAAAAAAAAAGTTACCCGTTTCTCCAACAATAGAGTCTCCCAACAAAATTAAATCTCCTTCAACCAGAGGTGTATGCACATGTCTGCTTTGCTCTGAAACTCGAAAGGGATGTGCCTCAGTTACCAGGTTACCAGTTTATCTGCAATCTCGCACCCTCGGCTACATTAGGCTTTTATAGTTGTCAAAATTTGCACTCCACACCTTTAAACGCGTTCTTCGTATGTGCATCTGTTTGCATTCATCATTAATCGGGTCGCCTTTCTTCAAAAGTTCTGTCTTTTTTATGTGTAGTCTCCAAGCATCATTATTATATAGAAAATGCAGGCTAGCCACCGTTTTGTACAGAGGATAAATGGCATTTTTCTATCTGATAGCTAAGACTTATAAATCATGGACAGGACACCATGTTTCTTCAGGGTTGCCTATTTGCTCTGCACAGAAGAGTTCTAATACTGAATCATAACGCTGAATTCTCTTTCTTCTTGAACTCTCTTTTAGCTCCTCTTTCTCCTCCCCTAATTAACTATAACAGCCCTTCACAGCCAGGTGCTCAGACTTTTATATGATAATCTGTATAAATATTTATTAAAACACTTAGACTAGAATTAAGTAAGAAAGGGTAGCACGGTTACAAGACAAACGGTAAAGGAACAGAATATCACCACGAACTGTAGAAGTTCATCGCAGGGAGGTCTAGTCCAGGATGTACCGGAGGATGACGACCACACACAACTGAGGGACTAATCCAGTCAATTTCATGCATTTAACAGCTGTAGTCACAACTCTCCCACGTTTTTTACCAGACTGATGACAGGTGCTGAGGGTAACGAGTTTCACTCCACTATACAACAGCAGATCTTATCTCAATAGAGGGTTCTGGTGCTCCATTTCTCGCCCTTGAAGTATCTCAGTTTGATTGAAGTCGATGAGTCTGGACTGGCTACTCTGTCTGAAGAATATATGCATTATTTACAAGAATTCATGAACCAACTGAATCCTACATTAATACGTGAAAAGTAGTGACTAGTAGAGTTCAAACTATGATGTAAAGCATTTGAGCATACATTATTAAGAGGCGTAACATGTGTCACAGGCGCTTTCCTTCCAATAAATTCAGTACGTTCATTTTATTTTAAAAAATTATTAACTGTTTTAAAACTGATTCCAAGCAAAAACTATTAATACTCAATAGGTTAAAGAAGAGAAACAGCTAATAGAGAATGGTCTCCTTTGAATAGAACGCAACCAGTGGACCAAATCATGCTGATCCTGTTTCTGAAACCTCCTCTGAATAATTTCAAGTTTCACGATAAACTGCAAACAACACCCAACATTGAAACTCTTGTTTTTGGATGGGGTAATTTGAGAGAGAGGAAGACAGCTGATAACATTATATACAATCTTCACACTTTCTCATAATGACACGTAGAGTTGGGACATAGTAAAAGTTGTGTCAAAAATATTGAAACATCCAAAAATAAAGCATGGTACACCAGTCGAAAGTACAAGTAATTTCTGTCTCACATACTCTTCATGCAGCATTTGATAGGATGGATGAAGACACGCAGCTGATTCAATAACAATAGAGTTTACCATCAGGGCGACTTAACTTTTCGCCGAAGGAATGCAAGCCAGATTTACTCCGCTTCCTAGCATCAGGACTATACAACCGTTGTCTTTCTTACTAATCCGTTATCGGCCACCCATCCCACAACTAACTGGATGATAAAACCTGCCACAGAAGCGGAAATTACAAGAAACACGCTGTCCTTCGTGGTCACTGGTAAAATCTACTAAAAAAAATTGCAAGAAAAATAAAATCCTCAAAATCCAAAGGTAATTATAATGAATATTGGAGTAAAAAATATAATCGCTGTAAGCTTTAGTGTAGACAAAGAAGCTTTGTAGAGTTTAGAAGTATCGAATCCTCCTTTGTCAATATCTTCGGTGTGTGTGTGTGTGTGTGTGTAGTTAACAATTTCACTCTTGGGGATGAGATAGTGGGTCTAACCACAAGTGTGTCTCTCCAGGACAGAGACGACATGGCTTAGAGCTCACCAGGCTTCATCTCCATTAAGACCTTGCACTTATTAAGACCTTGCAATTTAAAGCTAATGAATAGAACAGAATTATCTTCAAGTATACAGACCTAGAGGATGGTTGTAGAATACAACAAATGGAGAATGTCTGTAATGACAAGAAAGGAGATAAGCCCCTGTTGATGTCCACCGGCGCTTCCAGTCTCTAAAGAGGAAGAAAAAGGTTAAAATAAGTCTGGAAAAAAATTACTAAAATTTACAAACAAAATCAGATCCCCCATAAAATGTCCAGAATGTCTAAAAGCTGATGCATCATCTTGTACAGAACTCATCTTGACAGTATACAAATTCTGCATCACAGAGTTTAATTTTGCTTAGCAGCGAAGAAGATAAAAATCTTAAAGGAAGATGTAATCAAGATCACTCGCGCCTGGAGTTTATTAGAGAAGACATTGTACAAAGTCATTGAAAATGAACAACTGAAGGCCAAAAACCAAGTACAGCACATACATGTGTAGTTAACTGTTAGGAATTGTCCTGTCCCCATCTTACTAGAGTTGCTGATAACAATGAAATGACCAAAGTGTCAGTTGGAGATTCATCCCAATACGCCATCAATGAAGTTGTATCATATGTAAAGTGACCAGATCCTTAGCATTCCAATGCGAGACATCTAAGGGGGGTTTAAACCCTCCCCCAGAAAGAGTATACTCATATATTTTTAAATTTCTTTATATATAAAAAATATGCACATACAAACTATAAATTAAATGTATTGATTTTTTTTGAACTAAACTTATAAAATAAAATATCAGACTTCTTAAAAAAATAATAATAAATAAATATATATATATATTTATTTATTTTATTTATTTTTTTTTTTTTTTTTTTTCACAGAAAAGGTTGAAATTTAGTATACGGCACCCCTCGTGGTACGCTACGTAACGAACAGAAGGTTGCGCAAAGGATGTGAACTGATAAAAATAATTGTAATTAGAAAGGAAAAAAAACACTTATTAGAGGGTTATGTTTTTAATCGAATTTCGTTTTTGTTTAGTGAAAAAAGGCTAATAATGTATACTTCTTTTAACAATAAAAACACGATACATGAAATACGTTTGATATTACAACTTTCTTAGCGCCAGCTACTAGAGGAGGTCAAACACTTGACCTAATATTCCATAACTTACCAGGCATCCAGCTGCTGCCTAGCAAATTCCAATTCTGATCGCATCAACTGCCAATTTCATGTCAATTATCCATACATCAATTATCCCTTGAGTTACCGGATGAGTATGCCATTGAATTGCCTGGGTTTGCCTTCTCTACTAAATATCTGAAGCCGGACATCGTTTTACAGCGCCTGAACGGATTTTACTGGGGACGCCTATATTCTGAGTCCATAGAGGATGTCATCATGGTCTTATCCGAGCAATTGAAGTTAATTTCACTCCGTGGTGCAGCCAAGAAGGTCAGGATTTGTAGCAGATCGAATCGGAGTTTTAATAAGGAAACCAAGCTGGCCTTCATCAGGAAGCAGAAGGCCTACCGGAAATGCAGAAATCACAACTTTCCTCAGAAAAAGAAAAGCCGCGTTCTAAACCAAATTGTTCTCGATCGGTACAAGACAGGTAGAAAGATTCTTTCATATCATGTCATCAATCAAAAGCTCGTACAGGAATGGGCACAGTGCAGCTACATGCAGGCAGATTGCCCCAATCCAGTTTCCTCTCTCTCTCACAGGAGGACTTGGTTACCTAGGGCGTGGATGAATGACACAGAAACATCTAGAGATACCCGATTGATGTCATTAACAAATTACCCAATAACGCTTCTGCAGGACTAGACGGCTTCCCACTATTCATAGTAAAAATCTGCAGCACATAATTCTACAATCTGGAATCGTTCTACAATCTGGAATGGTTCCATCAATTCGGAGATCCTATCATGTCAAGCTCATTCCAAAGATTAAGAAATCTAAATCTCAGAAATATCTACGACCAATCTCCATCAGTTGCTCTTTACTTAAAATCTTTGAAAAAGTGATTCAGCCAGCAATTGCCCAGCACTGCTTGGTCACAGGCCCGAGTACCTTCATACCGTTTTGCACAAGAGATCAATAACCACCCATCATCTAGATACTCTCTTCAGAATCCAACAAGTCCTCAGCAGCAAATCTCAGACCGACATCATTTTGCTGGACATTAAATCAGCATACGATAGAATATACCTTCCAGCTCTCTTTACTATTCTGAAGCACTACTTCGGTCTGGCAGATACCTTGCTACAAATCTTGAAGTCAATTCTACTTCCCAGACATCTGTCCTTATTACCGTGAACGACATCCAAGTAACTTTCGACGTCACAAGTGGAATCTCGCAGGGGATGTGTGCTTTCAACTGTCCTCTTCGCAGCTGTTTTGGAACCTTTCATTGAATGTAACTCTAACTTTGTTTCTTATGCCGACGATCTTAAGTTCTAGGTTAGTTCAAATCGTCCTCATCAGATTATTGATATTAACCAACATTCCTCTACACAGATAACGAAACTGGAAAACTATATAGCCGCAATTGGGCTAGACATAAATCTCCTCAACTACGATAACCAAAAAAAGAGTAAAGAATTATGTTCAAATCTTCGTTAGCGGTGAAAGGGTGCAAAGGGTAACTTCCCACACAGACATATACCTCACCTGGGATGTTGGATTCACCTTCCAGCCTCACTTTGCCAGGATGAGACAGAAGACGTACGCGACACTTTGGGCAGTGCGTCAGGAGCTCGTTGGTGTGCATCAGCCAGCGCTGCTTTTTCGGCACATCCTAAGGTGCATTACCCCTATCTCTCTCTACGCATCTGAAATTTGCTCATCTGCTCCTGCCTCCCACCTAAAAAAGTACCTCAGTCTGGAATATTGGTTGCTCAGATGGATGAACAAGGTGGTGGATCACCCTTTTACTATCTCCAGATCCATCCTCCAAGCTAATCTAAGGACCACTCCCTGGAGACTTCTCATCACGAAAAGAAATATACTCACGCTAGCTCGGTTTATCACAGGTCGAATTGATGCTCCATCTATTTCTCCATTAATCTCTGGGCCAAAGAAGACAAGAGGAGAACATCCCGATTTCTGCCTCTCTGTGCGTCTTACAAACATCGATTCCCTTAGGGACATATTCCCGGCCAATTGCCTTCAGATCTACAATAAATTAGGCATCCACCCTGATGAGTTCTGTGAGGACAAGCTCTACAGAAAGGAAATACTTAAGAATTGTAAATTGTAAAAGTAAATGCCGAAAAGGCAATTTCAGTTGACAACCAACTACACCAAATTATTGAATACAGAAATCTAGACATACTCAGAGAGAGAGAGATAATCTTTATTGCCCTTCACGGCCAAAAAGCTAGGGGTTTACAGCCTCCCAAAACTTCCGGGAAAATCAAACAATTATTTACAAAAAAAGGTAATTTTACAAATAAAAACATATTTTAATCCAAAGGAGAGAACTCCTCACGAGAGTTAAGTCTGATTGAGCTGGCTTAACATCGAGATAAAGAGCACCGGCTGAATCAGACAGGAACAGATGCAAGGTACACATCAGTCATTGCTGTTTAGTCCTACTAGTCATAATTTTTTCCGGTAAGTCCGGTCAACAGCGAATTTGTTCAGGTCGGCGTCAAGTGCCTGGGTTTGCTTGAGCATCTGCTGAGGGAGGAACCTGTCTGAGAGATGGAGTCGTGCTGAATGCGAGTAGAGCTCGGGATTGGCCCTAAGGGCAGCACGGTGGATCCTCCAGCCACAGGTATCCCAGAATGAAGGTGTTGCAATTATGCCTGTTATCATCTTGACTGTTGCTAGGAGGCGTTGTCGTCGACTAAGGTGGGAAGCCGTGGAATCCCGAGAGAGTCGGCAAGCTGCGCGGTGCGAATCAGAGCTGGAAGGTTGTGCTTCCTGTTGGCCCACTTTAGGAGCCAGAATTCTGTGGCAAAGAGTGGTGCCGCTTTATTGAAGGTGCCGCTGATGCCCAAATTTCAGCAACATAGAGTAAAGGTGGAAAGATAACTGATCTTATGTACCTCACGGTTGTCTTTTTATCTCTGATATGAAGGAGATGCTGTTTTGCTATCCACCGGAGTCTTGAAGCACGTGTGAGGAGCATGTCTATGTGGGCGTTGAATCGAAGTTTGGAGTCGAATACAACGCCAAGATCACGATGGCTGGACACAATTGGGATGAGTGTGTTGCCGACCGAAGGCTGGAGAGAAGGAGTTTTCTTCAATGAATACACCATGAATTCGGACTTAGCAGGATTGATCTTGAGCCCAAACTGGCAGAGGTAAGATGTGACTACAGTGAGAGTGTTGTTAATTTCCGTTTTTACCAGATCAAGGTCCTGACCAGGGATGATGGGAGTGAGTATCTTGATATCATCCGCATAGCTCAGCAGACATCGAGAATGTGCAACCAGTGGAAAGATAATAGATGAGAACAGAAGGCCGGAAAGTACCCCTCCTTGTGGGACTCCTGCGGTGACGGATCTAGTAAGGGTGCGATCTCCTGTATGAAGATTTATAACTCTGTTATGCAGAAGAGAGGATAGAAAACATAATATGTTCCCTGTAATCTGGAAGTGGCATTCCAGGAGAGTGAGTAGTTGGTTTACTTGGATGGCATCAAATGCAGCCTCAGTGTCTAAGTAAGTAACAGCTAGTTCGTGCCTTTTATCGAATGCTGACAAGATAGTATTCGTGGTGGCTAGCAGATTGGTGATCGTTGATCTGTTTGGAAGGGAACAGTGAATTTGGGCTGGATTACTGGGCAAGATCTGCTTGGTGAGGATGGGGAGTAAGGTCCTCTCCAGGAGCTTCAGCAAGCTGGAGGAGTTGGAGATGGGTCGGAAGTGTTTAGGTTTCGATGGCGACTGAACTTTGGCTAAAGCTTTGATGAGATAGTTTTTCCATTGTTGTGGGAAAATCTGGTTCGAGAGTAACTGGTTGAAGATAATTAAAAGTGGCTGAATAATGTACGGACTTAGGCATTTGAGCATGAATTGGGGAACTCCATCATCACCGGTGGTTGACGAGGCAGGTAGAGAATTGATGGCTACGATCAGCTGTTGTTTTGTGATCTGAATGGTGTTCAACACTTCTTGCTGGGTGGGCTCTGTTAGTAGAGCCAGATCTGAGCTTGGCATAGGATTACGGTTAAATCTTGTGACGAAATCGAGCCACAATTCAGAATTAAGTTGCAAAGGAAAATGAAGGTTCACTTTCTTGTATGGAATTTTTCCTTTAGCCAGATCACGGTTAACGTATAATTTGATTGCCTCAGGTTTTAGGCGATTAAATTGAGCCCGTGCCCTTGAATAAACGATGCGATCATTGACATTTTGCGACTGTTTCCATGTGCGTTGGAGCTGTTGCTTCAGCTGGAAACTCATTTTGAGTTCAGAATTCCACCAAAGTCTTGGATATGGACTGATTGTGATTTTTTTAGAGGCAGCATATTTGGCAACCGTGTTGATCCAGTTTGTGAGAATGTTCACAGCTAGTTCTGGGTCACAAGTCTCTAAGGCCACCCAGGGAATGAGAGAGGCGGCTCTGATGCACTTATCTACATCAAGTAAGTTGGGGCTAGTGATTTCAACCTTTTTTGTTGTCCTTCTGGCTTCTAATTTGGGGGCTGGCAGATAAGCAGTCACATGTTTTGGGACATGATCAGGGTCAAATGACGTTTCTGCAATGTAATCAAGGGTGCAAGGGATAGAGGCTAGAACTAGATCTAAGAGGTTAATCCCCCTGGTTGGAGCTTCATTAATAAGTTGTAGATCAGCACATCTCAAATGTGCCAGAAGATCCTTTTTCAGATTACATAGCTGAGGAGGTAAATTGGAATCACCACAAACAACGTGAGAAGCTGTGGGATGCAGCTGATTGATTATCCAGTCGGAAACTTCAAGAATGATTTGCTGGGAAGGCGTTGGAGGTATATACACCACACAGATGTCAAACGTCACGAAGTTGTATCCTAACGTAACGAGGATTGCTTCATAGTTAGGGGAGTTACTGGATTTATTATCCAATAGCTTGAAAGCGAATTTCTTGTAAAATATTGTGACGCCTCCACCCTTGCGTGCAATCCGAGATGTGAATACGACCCCATAATCAGCTGGGGCAGCTGCCGCTAGGAATTCTTGATCATCATTGAGCCAGGTTTCGGTGATGGCGAGCAGGTCAAAATATCCGGGGAGCAGAATTTTCTCCATAGTGTCAAGCTTGTTCCTAAGACTACGCACATTCTGATAAAAGATGGTGCAGGCAGGTACTCTGGGTACTTTGATGCGGACGGGTGGTCTCTGACATGGCACTACTCGATTCTGCGGGGTGTATCTAGGACTGGTGAGCACAGAGATCGGCATATTGGTGTTCTGTATCTGTGGTTCTGGTTGCGGTAACTAGATCTGGGATTGCTATGAATCAGGGTACCATTGGTGGGAGTCCTTTCCATTACTTCTATATCGCTGCCCTTTATGCCCGAGATATGGCATAACAAGAGCTCCAGCAGGCCAGATTTCAGGATTGAAGAGTGCTTCAAAATCTGCATCAGCTACATCGATCTTAAAGGAGGCGTAGGTGGGATATTTCGTGGACAGTTTGGTGACTCTACCATTCATTTTGAATGCAGCAAGAAGGTTTTCCACATCATCAGCTGTGGTAGCAGGGGAGAGCCTACTAATGAAGACATTACGCATCCGCTTGTCCATCATTTGAGTGTTTGCAATTTGCATCTTGCTGAAGTGCGAATTGGTTCCAATAACTTTAAGATTGGGGCTCAGTTCCTTAAGAGTTGGATTACGGGTCAGTGTTTGTTCTTTTGTTCGTTGGCTTGCAATCATTGCATACGTTGTAGTGTCTCTATGGGTCTTTACATTAGGTACAATCGTAGTCCCTGTATAATGGTTACCTCTCACGTTGTTTGAGGCGGAGCCACAATTGCGATGTACTTCAGCAGCCAAAACATTATCCGGTTTCGAGCGCGAGGACCCCATATGTGAGTTTTGTGATCGCGAATAGGTGCAATTTGGCTCCTGATGACTTCTTTGGATCTTCTGTGAGGCAGTATTTCCTGAGTATCCGTTGGCATCTGCTGTGATTTCAGCATATGATTTCAGCGTTGGCATCTGCTGTGATTTCAGGGCACACAACTTCGGACTCACATATTGTAAGAATGGGGGATGGAGAGGGGTCATGTGGTAATAAAGATGGGGTGGTTTGGGTAGAAGCTCTCGGTTTCGCGTGAAAGTGTCCGTCTGGAGGATGCTGCTCATGATGGTTAGTTTGAACCGCAAGATCACAAACAGATTGCTGCAGGTCATCAAAGTTTTTCCCCTACGCCTCCAATGTTTTGTGTATGCCTTCATTGTGTTCTCGTAGTCGCTTGTTTTCGTAGCGGGGATTTCCATAGTGGGGATTCTGATAGTGATAGCGATGAAGAATTAAGTGACTTTATACAGCGGAAAGAACTCATGATGAAATCTCAGCTTCAGGAAGAACAGATAGAAGCTGCTGGGCCTAGTGAGGGAGTTGTCCCTAAGAAAAAGCGAAAACATAAGGTTAAGAAAAAGGTGCAGGATGAAGAAGATGTGAGTGAATCTCGTGTCACAAGATCCTTGCGCTCTCGGGCTAAAGAAAAGGAAATAGCTGAGGAAGTGGGTACTCAGGATAAAAGTCAAGAGTGTACTCCCCGTGATGGGCTTGAGGACCTCAAGCAAGCGAGGCAAAGCTTACGAACTTTAGTTTTGAGGCATAAGGTGCCGATAACGGCGTTAAATGAGATATTAACGCTTTGGGACCACCTCGAAGAGGTGGTTCAAAGAACTCTAGTAGATAATGCTGTGCTGAAGGCTTTATTGAAAGAGAGGACTGCTGGTGGACTATCAGCTGAAAGAACATATTCTGATGCGGTAAAGGCTTTTACCGAACAGAGAGTAGCGACAAAGACTGTGATCATTAAGGCTACAACGGAGAAATTCAGGACCAGTGAAGACGTGAAGTCGGAGCTCCTGAAGACTATCCGTCCGGCTTTGAGTGACACGAAAGTGATAGGTGTGAGGCCTATTCGGGATCGTCGAGTTGCCCTGGAGGCGGCCACAGAACAAGACATTCGTAAGATCAAAGAGTGCTCCCGGCTTGGTGAACTAGGCTTGGTAGTGGAAAAATCTTTGAAGATCAAACCGAAACTTGTTATTTTTGACTTAGATCAGGAGGTCAATCAAGAACATCTCCTGCAGGAGATTTGAACCCGTAATCTTAGTGGATCTGAGGTTTCGGAGGAGCAGTTTCGTAGTGAGACAGCTGTAGTGACTAAAAATAAAGCCAGAGGTAAAACTGGCTATAATTTTATTATTGAAACTTCGGGCTTGATCAGGCGAGTTCTGATCGCCCGGGAAAGAATTTTTGTGGATTGGAGTGTCCATAGGGTGAGGGATCTTATTGTTCCCACGCAGTGTTATAAGTGCATGGCTTTCGGCCATGTTGCTAAACATTGTAAAGGTGAGTCGTTCTGTGGTCACTGTTCTGAGAGGGGGCACTCCTTTAGAAGTTGTGACAAGCGGGGGGACTCTCCGAAATGTGTTAACTGCTGGAGGAGGAAACTTCCCTCTGACCATTCTGCTGTTGATAAGATATGCCCAGAATACGCAAGGGCTTTAGATATTTTGAAACGCAGAATAGATTATTTAGAGTAAGAATAGTTACTCCATAATTCAGTTTAATGGTCAGAGAGCGATTAGTGTGGCCTCGCAGTTGACACGAGTTATAGAGGAGGAACGAGCTGATCTAGTGTTACTTCAAGAACCTTATATGCTTAGAGATAAGGTGGTTTGTTATCCATCAAGATACAGAATTGTGGCTGCTCCCAGACCTCCCTGTGCGGCAATAATAATAGCTGACCCACAGTTGACAGTAACTGTTGTGTCTACTTTGATTACATCATATGGTGTATGTGTGGAGGTTATAGGGGGATTTGGTCGAGTGTATTTTGTGTCCTTGTATTGTAGACCATCGGAATTTATGGCGGTGTTTATAAGATATCTTGAGCAGGTTGTAAGTACACTTGGATCAGTTCATTTAATTGTTGGTATGGATTCTAATGCTGGATCTACTCTATGGGGTTCAACCGGAACATGCTGAACCACGTACGGCCTTCGTCATAGTTAATTCTAAATTGGACGTAGTCAAGATAATTAGTCTTACCAATCAATATGCTGTGTGCATAAGTGTGTCTACTCCTCATGGCTCTTACTTTCTAGTTTCACTATACTGCCCACCAACTTCCGACATTACACTTCATCTTGCCTACCTCGATCAAGTTATTTCTTTGGTAGGTACTGCCAAACTTATTATAATGTCAGACGTTAACGCCAAATCCAGTCTATGGCACTCCGACCATACTGATAACAAGGGTTCACTCATAGAAGACTTTCTCCTTTCACATGAGCTGACGGTTCTAAATAAACCCGGCTCACCTTATACCTTCAGCTCTCTAAATGGCGAATCAAATATAGACATAACTGCTACTTCTTACTCCGTTTCTTCAAATATTAATGACTGGACAGTAAATACTAACATTTGCTCAAGTGACCATCGTGCGATCACCTTCTCCGTGACTTGCTCTGCACAATCATATAATCCTCCACTACAGGACCTTAGAAGATTTTCTTTGCGTCGCATCATGTGGAACCGGTTTAATGACTCAATCAACACTGATTTCCCAATTGAAACCATAAACTTCATCCATCACTTTACAGCTTCTGAATTAGCTTCCTATGTTAATGATGCTCTCAGCCACGCCTGTTATAAAGCAGCCAAAAAGAAAATTCAGTCTTCCCATCCCACTCCATGGTGGAACCGAGAACTTACTCTGCTTCGTCAGCAAGTGCATCGGGCTAGGCGTACTTACCAACGACATCGCAGGAACTGGCCACCTCCCGACGTCGAAAGTCTTAAAACAGAATATCAGGCTCTCAAAAGACAATACGTCAAAACCATCACTACCTGTAAAATAAAATCATGGCAGAACTTGGTTACTTCTACTGGCAATCAGGACCCATGGGGCCTTGTTTATCGCCTTATAAGAAGGAACAAATCCTATTCCCCTACTGTTTATTGGTCGGTACCCGCAAACGGCACCGAAACTCTCACTTGGAAGGACACCATCAACACTATCTTGGACAATCTGCTTCCTTCTGATCGCCCAGAGGATGACTTGACTACTCATCAACAAATAAGACTGCTCAATAACTCCTACACTACTACTTCTGAATCTCAGCCATTCACGCAGCTGGAGGTGGACACAGCTGTCCTAAAAATTAACAACTCTGGTTGTCCGGGCCTCGACCTTCATGAGGGCATCTTTATCAAACAATTCCACAAGCTACGTCCAACGGTTCTTCCGACTCTATTCAACAAATGTCTGAATGAAAGCACATTCCCTGTTATCTGGAAGACAGCTCTTCTTAAACTAATTCCTAAACCTTCAAACACCCAAAGTGGCAAGTCCTTCCGTCCTATTGCTCTGTTATCGCATTTGGCCAAAACACTTGAAAGGCTGATTGCTATAAGACTCACTTCACTGTTCACGAACACCTCTCTTGTATCAGACGATCAATATGGTTTCCGAACTGGACGAGGAACTGAAGAAGCAGTCGTTGAATTCCTTTCTCGAGTTAACTCTGCAAATACTAAATACGTTCTTGCTATTTTTGTTGATTTTTCTGCGGCGTTTGATCTGTTATGGTGGTCTAGTTTGTTTGCTCGCTTACGTGCGGCTGATTGTCCTCTTCCTCTCTATAACCTTTTAAAAAGTTATTTTGAAAACCGTACAGTTTCTGTTATTTCTGGATCTAACTCCATCTCCCGCTCTGTCACTAGGGGCTGCCCCCAAGGCTCTGTTCTTGGACCACTTGTCTGGAACATCGTTCTTGACGAATGGCTCCTTAAAACTATTCCTTATACTTCCAAACTGGCTTATGCAGACGATCTCACCCTGCTGATCCAGGGCAATTCCCGTGCCTCCCTTGAAAGTACTGCCAACCTAGTCATGTCAGATCTCTCTCAATGGTCAACCACAAATAAATTATCCATATCCTCCACGAAAACTAAAATGATGCTGGTTAAGGGTTCGCTTAATATTTCACGGCCACCTGTTGTAAAACTTCAAAACAAATCACTTTCCATGGTTTCTTCTCTAAAATTTCTTGGTCTGATCATTGATAGTAAACTTACGTTTACTAAACACTTGGAAGATCTCTCAGAGAAAGTCAAAAAACTTACCTTCTCACTTCTGCGTCTCTCTAAACAATCTTGGGGTCTCAATTCTCGTTCTTTACGATTATATTACAAAGCTGTGTTTCTACCAATTTGTTCCTATGGCGCGGCCGCCTGGTTCTGGCATGTTAAGAAGGTTTCAGTACGGACCAAACTTCACAGCATTCAACGTAAAATGCTTTTGGCAATGTGCAGGGCCTGTAGGACTGTGTCTACTCCTGCTTTGCAGGTCCTTAACGGCTGTCTGCCCCTCGATCTCTTTCTTATGTACAGAGGCCTGTGCTTCTACATTAGGCACGCTATCCCTGTCACCTTTCTTGGCATTACCATCGATGTCACTGTGGATCCCAAGGCAGAGAAAAGACGCTGTTGGAATATTTTGATGCAGAGCTGGCAAGACAGATGGACCGCTACCTCTAAGGGTCTTGTTACTTTAAAATTCATCCCTAACGTCACCTTTGCCGCGTTAGAGTCCACTCAGAAATGGTTTCATCCTGGTCTGTACACTCTCTACTTGCTCTCTGGTCATGGCTCCCTTAATGCGAAACTTGCAACTTTCAACCTTGCTGAATCACCTCTCTGTTCTTGTGGTGACCCAGAAGACTGGGAACATATTTTATACCACTGCCATCAGTACCTAGATCTTCGACAGAACCTTCTTCTCTCCACCAGTATCACTGTCCCTGGAAATGAGCCGGACTTCCTAAGCACCACAGAAAATTTCCAGTCCCTGCAAGAATTTGCTCGTCATGCTTTTGATCGCCGGAGATGCCTTCTCACTCAACTACGGAATACCTCCTAGACTTCCTAGTGGAGAACCCTGCTGGCACTGGCTTCTGGCCAGTGCGGGATCAGATATATATCTATACTTTTTCCCTCTCTTTTTTCTTTTCTCTTTTTTTTTTTTTTTCAATTTTATATTTTATTTATTTATTTTTTTTTATTAATTAATTTATTTAATTTTTTCTACCAAAAATAGTTTTCTAATTTTTATTTATTTTTTTTTATTATTAATTAATTTATTTAATTTTTTTTCTACCAAAAATAGTTTTCTAATTTTTATTTATTTTTTTTTACTATTAAAAATAGTTTTCTAATTTTTTTAATTATTATTATTTCTATTTTTATTTATTTTTTTAAAAATTTATTATATATATATATACATATATTTTTTTTTTTTTTTTTCACATTTTATTTGTATTTATTTACTTATTTATTTTTGCTGGTTCCCTGGGTTTGGGCTGCCCGATGGACAGATTTTATTATCTAGTTTTTATTATTTTCTTACATATAAGTACTTTATTATTATTATTTATTATTTTATTTTTTTATTATTATTTATTATTTTATTTTTTTATTATTATTATTTTATTTATTTATTTATTTTTTTTTTTTTTTATTTTTATTGTTTTTGCCCTGATACTAGGGCAGTAAGAGCTGGTAAACCAGAGCGTTTAGAGGGCGGTCGCAATACATGCGTAGTTGTGGCCTACCTCCCCGTGGTGTAGACGGACACTGGGCAGGCTTTCCAGGTGATCGCCTGCCTGGTGACAAAACGGCCAGAAACAACTAAACAACACAACAACACACACACTGCACGAACATAATTTTACACACATTTCTGGCCTTTTACAGTGCTTTCTGTAATCATCACAGTGTACGAAGGCGGAGATGAATTGACGTTCAGGTGCCGTCCTACATAAGATACTATACATGTCTACATGTCTACATACTCTATGGGGTGGCCAGAGCTCAAATGACAGAGGTATAGAGCTGGAAGAGTTTTTGGCTACTACTGACATGGAGGTGATTAATGATTCAGAACAACTGCCAACTTTTTCCTCTGTAATTGGTGAGTCCTTTATTGATGTCACTATTTGTTCTAGATCCATCTTGAGGATGGATAAAAATTGGAGAGTGCGGGATTGTCTCACAACTAGTGATCACAGAGTGATCACATTTGTTATTACTACAGTGGAGCCAATGAGGCACTGGAGTGATGTTGGTAGATATTCTATGCGTGGTGTAAACTGGATCAGGTTTCTCACTCTATGGAATTCCAAAATTGATCAATTAGAGATGTGGCATGATCTGACTGCGTCAGAGAAAGCCTGGAAATTAACTAGTGTATTGCAGGACCTATGTAAACAGTGTTTGCGAAAGAAGAGAAGGCCGCAAAGATCGGTACCTTGGTGGACACCAGAACTTACGCGTATGCGGCAAGATCTTCAACATGCGCGTAAGCAGTATCAATATGAGAGGAGGTGTTACTCTCAAGAATCATTTGAGTTGCGGTTGCAGTATCAGATTAAAAGGAATGAATATAAGAATAAGATTATGTTATTAAAACGGGCTTCTTGGAGAAATTATGTGCAGGAGAGGGGGTCGGCTGATCCTTGGTCTTCTGTGTATAAAATAGTCACTGATAAAATCTGTGGTGGTGAAATTATGTCCACGTTTGTGGCGACGGACAGCGTGACTTTGGGATGGGCTGACTCTGTCTCCTGCTTGATCAATTCAATTTTAGTTGAGGATTCTCCGGATAATTTGCTGCAGAGTCAGATTGTTCGGGAGAATTTAGATTATGTTACTAGTGGGAGCGAGTCTCCTTTTGTTCCCGCTGAGCTCGAGTTAGCTTTACAGCAGACCAGAGAAGGTCGTGCTCCCGGACTGGACAATATTGACACCGCTGTGGTGAGGAAAACGTGTCAGGCGAGTCCTGATGTGTACCTAGACCTTTTCAACACTTGTCTTCGTGAAGGAGTATTTCCGGCAGTATGGAAGACGGCTAATTTGAGGGTTATTCTCAAGAGTCCTGAGAAGCCCGTGGATGAGCCTCGTTCATATCGCCCGATAGCTCTTTTGTCAGTTATCGGAAAGTTGTTGGAGCGGCTTGTTCTTGGTCGGCTGATGGTTCATTATGCTGGTCAGGGGCTGGTGGCTAACAATCAGTACGGTTTTAAGGCTGGTTCCTCTGCTGAGGATGCCATTTACAATTTGATTAAAGGCGTCAATGAGCTGCCTGGTCGATATGTCCTGGGCTTGTTCATGGACTTTAGGGGGGCGTTTGATGCTCTGTGGTGGGGCAGTGTCCTACGCAGGGCTAGGGCGTCCCTCTGTCCAGGAAATTTTTACCGTCTTCTTGAGGACTATCTCCGAGAGAGATATGTGCTCATTTGTACTCCTTTCATGAAGTGTGAGAGAAGAGTTTATAGAGGATGCCCACAGGGTTCGGTTCTGTGGCCGACTCTCTGGAATTGGGTTCTCGATGAGTTCCTATAAATGCAAGCTGTGGACGGTACGATCAGAATAGCTTATGCTGATGATTTAGTCATCTTGGTGTGTGGAGAGTCCCGCCGGATGCTTGAGGAGCGTATAGCTGCTTCTCTAGGCCAATTGTTGAATTGGTCTGCTCAGCATAAGCTGGAGGTCTCTGCAGAGAAATCTGTAGCAGTGCTTCTGAGGGGACGCCTCAGTGGAACTCGACCTCCTTTGTGTCGTTCTGGTGATTTCTCGCTTAGAGTGGTTAATAAGACCAGGTATCTGGGTGTTGTCCTGGGAGAGCGACTTTCTATGGTAGCTCATGCTGCCTTTGTCCGAGATAAGGTGAAACGATTATATGCCAAGCTCCAGCGAGTTACGCGTGTTGAATGGGGTATAAAGGGTGGTGCCCTCCACTTACTTTATGATAACATCTTTATTCCGATTCTGACTTACGCTGCTGGGGCTTGGGGAGGATATATAGAACAGTTCGTAGAATCTTGTCTTCGGCACAGAGGTTTGCTCTCTTAGGTATAACCAGGGGTTGCAGAACTGTTTCCACAGATGCCTTGTGCGTCCTTGCAGGGAAGATGCCTGCGGAGTTGGTTGTGGCACAGTTTGCTTTACGGTATGCCCTTAAGCGGGGGATTACCAGAGTGATTTTTGGCGTCCAGTCGTGCCCGGTGGGGCGGTTGGCTGGTTTCCCTGATATAACAGCAGAACGGGGGCGAATCAATGATGAGTTGAGTACCATATGGCAATTCCAATGGACAAACTCTGAGAAAGGTCGTCATTTGTATACCTTTATGCCCTTGGTCCATATAGTGAGTAGGGAGCGACGCTCCTGGCTCCAATTTGGGTTTGCAGCTGCTGCCGTCGTTACGGGGCATGGCTTGAGGTCAAGGCTGTTTCGTTTGGGGTTGACCCTTACGGAGTTCTGTGAGTGTGGAGAGACGGAGACTGGCCTTCATATCTTGTTATATTGTCCTCTATATGAGGATTTAAGAGTGAGGTTGGACTTTGGGACACTGGCTCTCACTGAAGTTAATTTGATGTATATTTTTGATAATTATGAATTCTTTTGTTCTTTTTTAAGATTTGCTAAGCTGGCTTATAGTCGCTGCCGGGCGATGCCCGGATGGTAGTAGTGACCTACCTCCTCGTGGTGGGGACGGTAACTTGTGGTGAGAAGTGTGATTACCCATCCCCACCACAAGGCTGAATGGTCGATTAATGTTATTTTGTTTGTTTGATTTGAGTTGACCATTTGGTCTTTATATATTGGTTTTTACAACTAAGGTTGAGACTGATATACTAAATGAGAATTGGTTGCATATGGATGAAAATCCGGGTGGCAACTGAGATGGAAGCTCACTCAAATGTAATGTAAATGACCGCAAGTACAAACCCTTAGCGCATTTGCCTGACCTTGATCTGTATTTTTTTTTTTTTTGATTTGGTAGTTGTTGGCGCATCGGCTTCTGTGGCCATATTGCACCTCCCAAGGTTTTTGCAGTACTTTGATCCAAGCCCGAGGCGGGAATCGAACCCGCGACCTTTGGGTTGCCGGGCAGGTACTTTACCCACTCGGCTAGCCCGGTCGGCTCTTGATCTGTAGCCGGAAGCGATAGATATCTCTGGTCAGCCGTGAGTAGCAAAACAGCAAATTTTGCAGTATGAGAAAACTATAAATAATAAATACCTGGATGACCAGGTCGCCACACAATGGATATCCTCTTGTTCAGCGTCAAATTAGGAATACACCAACAACAAAATCATCATATAAACCTAAGCATAATTTTGTTAATTTATCTGATTAACCGGAGCAACAAAGACACACAGCCGTACAACTGAAGAGCAGGTCTCTTCAGTTGTACGGCTGTACTCTTACTTCAAGAACTTTAATGTTCTCCGGGCGGTGTAGCAGGTTATCCACATGCGTTGAAAAAATTCAGTCATCAGCAGAAAACTGTTTCCCAAGCCATCAAAAAGCGTCCCGTGGACTCCGGAACTCATCTCTCTCCAGAAACAATTAAATACGCAAGAAAGCGACTTAAAAGGGCCCGTGTAGCGGGCAGGCAGAAAAAAGGGATCACTACCTCTTGCCGAAGAATTTAAATCCCTTGACAGAGTGTATGTAAACACAATTGCTCGTGAGAAGCGGAAAGATTGGCACCATACTAGGGATAACAGAGATCCTGCGACCTTATAATATGGCCTTAGTCGCTGATTCTCCTAAAATCTTACTCTAACTACATTGTTCCTGGTACTTAACACAACTCACACTCATTTGGCTTTGCAGATTCTTCAACATTCACAGCGCCAACTTTTTATGGAAAACAACTGTCGTCGCCCGAAAAGCCCACTACGTTTGCTATGATAAGAGAAGGAGGTAATTTACAAAATTTACTTATTTATTATGTACTTGTGACACTTCATTGATTATTGGCAACTATATAACTTAAATGCCTATAACTTTTTTCATTTTTTCTTGACTGAAAAACTGAAACTGATTAATGATACATGCATTATCCTCACCAAAATTAATATACAAAGTTCAAAAAGCTTAGTTGAATTCTCTTAAAAAACGTATTTTATTTACACAATTTCGACATCCGAACATAACCAATTTCGACATCCGAACATAACCTAGTTGAGTTGCGTTAATTGCAACTGAATAGAAGGTTAAAATTATAAGAGTGAAACAAATTTAAATTTTGATAAAGATGCTAAATTTTAGGTCCGGAGAGAAGATTATTATTTTTATTATTATTTTTTTTTTTTATGTGGAAGGATCAATAAAAATTAGAATCAACTACAAAGATAATGGGGATGAGGAATGAAGATTAAGTTTAATAATTTATAAAAAATGTTTATAGAAATGTTTAAATTTCATGTTTTATTTGAAAATCGAGAATATCTGTAGTAATAAATATGTACATTGAGCACATTCGATGTACATATTTGTAAACATAACTAGGTCATTTTAAGCGAAGGGTTCGCAGTTGTTCTTGATAAACTGTTTCTTGAGTTTCCTTTTTAAAGGACAATCCTTACTAGAAGACGTACCCTTGAATTATTCTGCTTCTGATGCTTGAAAAGATCCACCGCTTTCACCCACTTTACTAGCTTCAACTACATCGATATGAGAAGGTGCAAGGTCATTATGTCACTTATAATTAATTTACAGAACAGTTTGTTTATCTAAGAAAATCTCGCAAAGAAGGAAACTGTACAGTTTACATATTTTTTGCATTCTTTATTAATAATATTACAATATATCAAAGATACGTTAATAACTATTACACCACCTGGCCTTATTAAACCCATAATTCTGTTTGTGTGTGTTTGGTGGTATATACATTTATATGTGTACACTTATATGGCTTAGTATTGGAAACAACCGCTTGTTTAGAAATCGACTTATGCAGGTTCCAGTATCTCGGCAACATTCAACATGGTTAAGCGCTCCCGTTCTGTGATGGCACGAGTCCACCATGACTGACACAGCAGCGGACGAAGCAACATCACACATGGAACAGTCATATGTGTCGAGGGTCGTGAAGAGCATTGCATGTCTCTGGTAACATTGCAGTGACGAAATACAGTGGCACAGCTATCCACCCAGTACAAATTTGGAAAGCAAGACCAATCCATATGGACTTCATGCCGGACATTTGCTCACAGGCTATGGCAATCGACGGTCATCACGAATACCGATGCTCTCTGCAAGATAAAAGAAACTGCGCCTTGTATGGGTGGAATCGCGTTTCCAACTCTGAGAATATCTGCATTTAGAGAATTTAATATAAGGCTATTACATTTGAAGCATTATTGGTTTTGTAGGCTGCAGATGGTAGTGTAAGAACTGTTTTCAATGCATGCCGTCGGTTCTCTGATTACTGTTAATGAACGGCTCCATGTGATGACTGCCTTTCTGTCGTCGCCGACAAAGTGCACCTCTTAATGATGACAATTTATCCAGAAAACTACGGCATCTGCCGTAGTTTTCTGGATAAATTGTCAAATTTATCCAGAAAACTACGTAGTTTTCTGATAAATTGTGGTATGGCGCGTTGCCTTGCAAACAAGGCAACGCGCCATACCACAAGGCCCTGGAGGTTGCTGAGCCTTATTTCATGCTCGTTTCATGTCGTTTTTTTGCTGGTTCCGTTTTCGTGGCTGACTCAAAGCCACTCAACTCAGTTGATCTCAATCCAATTAAGCAAGTTTTGGCCGTACTGGAAAAGAACTTTCGATGCTATAACCAAGCACTAACAATGTTCGTGCATTGCTATACACACTGTACAACGAATGGGTTCGACTACCACACCATGCAAAAAGTGGTGGATTCCACGCCACGTGTTGCTAATGCAAAGCCAATTGAGTGTATTTCTCTAAGCCTTCTTAGAATGTTTAAGGCCAAGCAGCAACAGTCCTGCGATAAGCAAAATGACACTTGTGCTATACAAAATTCCATCGTAGCTCTTTAAGGTATCACGGAAGTACCCTGTAAAAAATAATTCAGAAGTTAGCAAGTCTTTCCACAAATAACGAAAATCAATCACAGCAGTTTCAGCAAGAGAAAGCACCACGATTACAGTTATATCCTAATTTAATCTGGTAATGTTAATTTAACTGAATTTAATTAGCTGTGATGTATTCAGTTTCCGTTACTCTATAAACAAAATTTTTAGGGCAGCGCAATTTCATCGATAACAGGTCTGTTTGGCTGCCTTAGAATTGTGCAGTTAAGAGGAAGAAACATTGATACAATGTCAGTGCTCATCCTGTTGCTATTCATTTTCGTTTGCAGGACTTGGAGCTTTTTTTCAAAATTGGCAGAACCTTTTCTGTCATCTTTATTTCTTTGCACATAGAAAAAAATTCCGAGTGAAACCATTCAGCGAACAATTTTCTATTTCCGCTACATTTCTGTGTTGTGTGTAGATTAATTTATTGGTTTATGCAGTATTTTAAGCACAACAACAAGTTAGGTGCAAGGAAGCACAGGGTTTTCCTGCACCAGCCAAAAAAGTGTAAAAAGGAGATAAACAAAAAATAATTACGGACTTCATTTTCCCTTCTAGGTAACTAACCATTTTACTTGAATTCCTTAAAATTGTCAGCTTCTGCTACTTGCAGAAGCAACTTGATCCGTTAATCAACTCTCTGACTGAAATAAAATTTATACAATCTAATCGAAGTTTTTTCCTCTGTAATTTGTATTTATTGACCGTGGTTACAGGATTCTTTGTTACAATGAAAATTCCCTTCATTCATTTTATTAGCCCTTCTCAGAGCCTTATAACCCTCACTTAGGTCCCTCTAATCTGTTTGGTTGTCAATGTCTTTAGCATTTTGCTCAAAACCTCAGAAGCATCTCAATAACCTGCAATCACTCTTGTTCATCGAGGAATTTGGGATTATTTGTCTTACAGAAACCTGGATGTCTTCCAATATTTTTTTTTTTTTATGAAAACCCCAAACACGAAAGTTATCAAAACCTATAGTACTTAGTACCGTGCATGGGTTGAAGGAGAAGTATGGGAGGGGGAGGGGGATGCCGGAAACTTTGCTCTAAAGACTAAACATGGGTTTCACCACTTCAAGCCTCCAATAAGCAAAGTGGTGGTATTTCACCGGTTGATGAAAGTCATCTACCACTTGCTGTATACAGATTGATACCCTGATGAGTACCTCATCTTATCACGCAGCTACTAATGATCGTACAGGAAGAAGAGGAGGAGGTGTTTTGATTATTTAACATCGTAATTTTTCACTTTCCTGCCTAAAAATCAGCAGTTCAGAACACTTTGAAGCTTTATGTGCCTATGTTACATGAAGAAAACACCTAATCTAAATTTGTCTAATTTATCTTCCTCCTGATCATACACAAGACTCCAGGGATGAACTGCAGTAATGGCTCGCGACCCATTTTACCCCTGATAAACCAACCTTTCTTACAGGGGACTTCAATATGCCTACCACAAGAAACTAGACGAGACTTCATTATCTTCATCGGGATTTTGGGGCTGGATTTCCTTGAATCACGGCCTTCAAGAGGCAACCAGGATTTAGATCTAGTATTTCATCGTACTGCAGATTTGACGCCCACATCCCGACCATTGCCTTTAATTCAGACTATAAACCCCTAACCTTTGCCTTTCCGTTCCCGTCTATGCATTGTGATGATTTTGTCCTCACCAAAACCATTATTTCAGTTAATTTCATCTCGCAAGGTGTCATTATGAGGTCACTCACCTCAAGCAACTGGGATGCTCTTTCCTCCCTGCCGATCGATGAAGCCGCTAATGGCCTTACTTCCCACCTTACAGCAATAGCTTTCAAGGAGTTTCAAACACCATCAAAATCTTCAAAATAGACAAAACCATGGTTCTCAAGAAACCTGAAGCCCACCTTTCTAGATAAGCAGTGTGCCTTCAGAAAATGGAAGAGATCAGGAACCGCACACGATTTTACTAACTTTAAAAAGAAACGTGTATCTTTTCTGAAGCAAAAACGACAAGCCAACTATAGCTATATAGCTAACAGATTAGTATGTTCGAAGTGGCCATTTGCAAAGCACTGTAAGAATTTTCAGATGGATGAGAGCTTCTTCATAGAATGGGCAGACAGTACCTTTGGTGACAGTTGCGTAAAGGAAGAATCTAACCGTCTCTTTCCCATCCCCTTACGCGGTTTGACTCCCCGGTCTACACTTTATATCACAAAGGAAAATCTGTTGAAAGTAATAAACGAGTTACCGAACAAAGCTACCGACCGGCCTGATAGATTTCCTTTGTTCATCATTAAAATATCCTGTGTCTTCATTGTGGATGTTCTTTTACATATCGTTAATGAAATTTTGCGAACACCTTCAGTGCCTCAAGTTTGAACACACTACTGCGTCAAACCCATTCCGAAGAATTCGAGGCCTAAAACTGCGAAAGATTTTCGTCCGATTTCAGCGGGCTCTTCGCTCCTTAAAATTTTTGAAAAGACAATCCTAGCGCAACTTATTGAGCACTGTTTGAGGCACAGACCATGTCACCTTCACAATGTTGTCCCTGGGAGTTCTACTACCACTAATCTTCTTCAAACGCTGTTTCACATACAGGAAGCTTTGAATTCTCGAAAGCTGATAATCTCTCTGATAATCTCCTCACTGTACTCAAAAAAATTTTGCAGGAAAGACGGCTCCTTGTTGAACACGACGGTCTCTCACGATCCTTTACTGTCTTCAGAGGGGTTCCACAGGGTGGCGTTATGTTAGCAGCGCTGTTTGCAGCAGCTTTCGAACCTCTGCTAGCAAATTTCCAAAACATGATATCGTACGCTGGAGATCTGAAGCTCTTCATTCATTCAGACGACCGGAGCAAGCGCTCTCTGTGCAAAGAGTAGCAACAAAACAAATCTCTCAGATAAGCACATTTCTTCAGTACATTGGTCTTGAACTAAATGTCGAAAAATCTGCCCAGATGACGTTTACAAAGAGAAGAAGAATAAATCCAATGCGAATCTCTATAAATGGACATCAAATTAAACTTGTCAACTCTTACAAGCATCTAGGTTTGGTCTGGGATTTGAACATGTCTTTTCTGGAGCACTTGAAGGAAGCAAAAAACAAATTTTTCGCAGTCCTTTGGTCTACTCGACAGGAACTGATTGGTAATGGAAATAAGAAGCTAATAACTAGGTTTGTCCGAACTTGTGTAGTACCGATGGCGCTCTACGCATCGAAAATCTGGTCCTCTGCCCCTCCAACCTACCTGCGACAGTTCTTGGGGATTGAGTATTGGCTTCTGCGATCCCTCAATAGGACTTCGGGACATCCCCTTACTATCTCTGGGGGTACACTACATTCGCTGCATGGAAAGACCCCTTAGAAGCAAATCATCACCATTCGCAGCATAATTAACCTCTCCAAACTCATTTCGGGTAGTTTGGATGCTCCTAACATCGATAGCCTTATCATCCTGCCCACGAAAAACACCAAAATAAGTAACCGGCAAGCATTTTTGATGAGACCTGCCCTCAACCAAATCAGCTCGCTCAGCCATATGTTCCCAGAAAAACACAATTGGACTCCTCAACTACCTGAATATCAACCCTGAGACGTTTTGCATCGACAAACCATACAGATCAAACGTTTTAGCTGATACACACATTCCACACAGTCCTGCAATTTTAGATCTTTCATGTCACCATCGCTTTACGTGGCTACTAGCTTGCTAATGTGGCTTAACTTTTGTAATTAATTATTGACTTGATCTCTGTATATTTTATTTTGTCCAATATTGATATTGTATTCATTTTTATAATTCTGTTTACCCTCCTAGCATTTGATTGCTGTCAAGGAGTGGATATAACTTACTTTTCTTAACCCGATTAAATAAATAAATAAATAATAATCGAAATCATTCCGGAATGGTCAGCTTTTTCCTATCTCTACCTGTGATTTGTCCATCCTTCGATCCTTTCACGAAGCTCAATGTCTTTTTTTCAGCTGAGCCACCGTACTTAAGCACAGTAATCCAAACGCAGTCTTAGAATTACCTTACAGAGTGAAAGAATGAGGGGTCATTCTCTCTGAAGAATACGTTCATTAATTAAAAGAATTCGTGAGCTAGCTGAATCCTGAATAAAACAATATTTTTACATATGAAAGCAAACGCAGGAACTTTGCAATCGCTGTAAAGACTGAACAACGTAAAGACCTGAAACATTCTGTTCATTGGTTTAAGGATCGCATTACTATTCCATTTGAGCAGTCAAGTAATGACTATAGGAGCAGCAGTTTCCCAAGGAAGCAATTTTAGGTAGAATCAATGAAATATGAATTCCTTTCCCTTGACGTTAGAAGGAAACAAGAAGAAATCACACGAGGCTAAGTCCGGTGAATAAGGGGGATGTGGCAGGGTTCACTGCCTGCATAATATTAGACGTATGGGACCTGGCACTGTCTTGATGAAGAAACCACTTCACACCAGAATATGGCCGTCCTACCAAGACACTCATTACCATACGCTTCATTCATCTCTTTAACTGTTTCCGATGCATTTAAGTCCCTTCTGACCCAATACCGAATTACATATAGCTGTTCAATCTGTTTGACCGATATGATACTTGCTTTAAAACGATAGTCAGTGGCATGCGACTAAAGAAAACTCTCCATGCAGCAGTGGCTGGACAAGTACATTTGAAGTTTCACGATAAGCCGCGAACATTACTCAGCCTTGAAACTGTCGTTCCTGGATGGGGAATTTGAGAGGAAGGTGACTGACAACATTATATGCAAACAAACGTTACACTTTCTCTTACTGGGACATGAAAATGTTATGCGAAAATAAAGGATAATAAATATGGAGTACTTACCAATAAGAGTTGGGATAAAAATACAGAAACATCCAGTAATAAACCTTGACAAACCAGTTGAGAGTGCGAGTAAATTCAGTCCGACATACTCTTCATACAACAGTTGGTAGAATGGTTGAAGACACATGGATAATCCCACAACAATGGAGTTGACTATTAGGGCTATAAATTTTTTAGCTGAAGGAATGCAAGCCATATTTACTCCACTTGTTACCATGAGGACTATAACAACCGTTAGTTTTTTTATTAAGCCTTTATCGGCCACCCACCCCACAATTAGTTGGGATAAAAAAGCTGACAGAGAAGTAGAAAATAAGAGAAAAACACTGTCCTCCAGACTGCCTCCGTGATCAATAGCGAAATCTACTATAGTGAGGTGAAAAATGATATTATAAATCGCAAATACACATAAGCCAAAGGTAATTATAATGAATTTTGGAGTGACTAACAAAACTGCTGTAAGCTTTAGTGTAGACAAAATAGCTTTGTAGGGTTTATAGGGGTCGTTTCTTTCTTTTTCAATTTCTTCAAGAGGCGATCTTCTTTCTTGGGGATTCAATACTGTGTCTTCAGAGACACCATCGACATTTGGAGTCTTACCTTCGTCTCCATCGGACGTATAATGATGACATTGTGCGAGTGTAGAAAAAGTAACTTTTTGATTATCATTATCAAGACGAATTCTTGCAGACTTAAAGGAAGGCTGTCCCATTACAATTACTGAAATAAAAAGGTTCATCAGAACTGCCCCAAGAATTAGAAAGGAACCCCGTAATCCATAAACGTCGACCAATCTTTCCATAATGGCTGATAAAACCATTCCTCCGAACGGAGCTGCAGAGAATACGATTCCAAATATCGTAGATTTCATGGTTTTGAAGTGTTGACTGATTGCGACGGAAACTGTCGGAAAGAGCAGACCTGATCCAAGACCTAAAGAAAAAAAATCCATATTAAATACGCAATAATAATCATAATAATAAAGGGAAAAATCACATGAAACTGATTTACTGTTGTTGATTTTGTTTCGAATTTTCTCCAGAACAAGAAAGGCCATGAGGCGTTATTGTTGTTGTCATACACAGTGATAATTTCACGTAGTAATAGTAGTAGCCGTACAGTGCTAGGAAGCCAGAAATGTTTTCTGCATTGGCCGAAAAAATGGGTAGATAAGAAAATACAAATTATTTGCTTCCAAACTCACAGAGATAACCATCCAGTTGAGCTGTGAATTTGTTGAAACTATCAGTCGCAACTATCTCTGAACGCAACCTTTTCCAACAATCAACGACTTCCTACAATGTAGTATAAACTCTTCCTATGTAATTTCAATTTATGCTGAAGAGTTTTGGAATTCTCTATAACAGTGAAAATTCCGCCTTGCATCATATTACCAACCCCTTCTCAGAGTCTTGTAAACCTCAGTCACTTTTGAAATGGCTGATTACCAAGCTTTGTAGCCCACATATTCGGAGTCCTTCCTCGTATGGTCGTCAATTTCAAACAGCCCAGTGTCTTCTTTGAGGTCTCTATACTTGAACTCAGCATTCCAAATGTGGTCTTACAATTGCCTTATACAGGGGGACTATAACCTCCGTATCTCTACAAGTAAAGTTCGATAAATAAATCATCAACAGAACACCATGAACTTCCTTGTTGCCAGTTTAGACTGCTTAGAAAAGTTCATATCTGTCCGTATTGTAGCTCCCAGATTCCTTTTTTCTCGACAGTTTTTAATTCAACCCCACCAAGTGTAATATTTATTTTGGGGTTTCTGTTCCAACGAGTGTAAGACCTTGAATTTGTTGCATTTAGCTGCTACATTTCTGAATATTCTTGAAGCCTGTTCAAATCATCCTGAAGAAGCTCGACTGATCATTAACTACTCTACCAATTTTTACGTCATCTGCAAATTTTGACATCAAACCTTCTATCCCTTCGTCGATATCGTTTACGAAAATCTGAAATAACAGTGGTCCAACAACCGTTTCCTGAGAGATCCTATTTCTGACTTACCACCACTCTGAAGAATATCCATTAATCAAAACCCTCTGATTTCTGCCCTGCAGCAATCCATCTTAAATTTTTTCCAGAAATCCTAACATGTTCAAGATTATACAATAATATCTCAACGATTAGCGAGTCAAATTCATTGCTAAAATTCAAATACGCTACGTCGAAATTGTTAAGACTCGTGTCAAAATAGCTGATAAGTTAGTTAAACATGATTTTCCCTTAACAAAACCACGTTGCGTGTTATTCAGAATGCAATATCTATCAAAATATCCCTGGATTGCTCACTTAATCATTGTTTCTAAAATTTTTCCTATTTCAGACTAACCGGTGTGTAGTCACTTATTTTGCTCTTAGAGCCGCCTTTGTCTATTGGTGATACGTTGAGACGTCTCCAATCCAAAGGAATCTTTCCATAATCCAAAGATGCCCTCATAATTAACACCTTGTTTCAATACACTCTTTGATGACCTCCCTCAAAATTACTGGGCATATGCCATCAACTCCAGGAACCTTACTTGCCTTTATGTTCGAAATTCGAAAGGCTTTCTAATATACAGTCATCTGTAATTTCTAAATCATTAATTTAATATGACTCAGGCTCACTTGCAGAGCCTCTTCTCACTATGAAGGGTCTTTCTTCAGTAAAAACAGATGCAAGTTACCCGTTCAATTCATCTGCAACATCGGCTGGGCTGTCTAAGACTTTCCTTCACCAAGTGCACAAGGGATCAATCTGATTCGATTTTTTTCAGTATTCACATACATAAAAAATTTCTTCTTCCCATTCTTTGCTCTTTTTGGTCAGTTCTTTCTCATACGCAGCCTTGGCCTTTCTAACTTTATCTGTGCTGTGATACTGTTCGAAATCAACTTGTAGTAGTCTCCAGCGCTATGTAATTGTCCCATGCTAACTCTTTCTGCTCTATTTGAGTGGCCAGCTCTGCATTCATCCATTTTCGGATCATCCTGCCGCAATATTTTCTTGTTGGTATGAATGTGTTCATTGCAATTTCCCTGGACCCTTGAAGTATCCTCGGTGATACTGGCAAAAGTCCTTGCTTCACCTTTGTTCAAATGAATACCATCTTTACAAAGATTCCTTCTGCCTACAAATGCGGGTCACGCTGATATAAATTTCCCCTGTAGAATCTTACAGATTCCCTCAAGACTTCAGCAATACACTAGGCTTTTAGCATATAATGCCTCTGGTAAGTGTCAGTCTCCGATATAAACAATAATCACACCTACTTTTTCCATATGATATACTGTATATATACGTATAATTCAAGTTTGTAATACAAGAGTAAAAAAATATTATACGTTCTCTATAATTATCTGATATAACTCCGAAACGATTAACGTAAATCATAGCGAAATAGTTATATTTAAATGATATATAATCAGCATACCTGTAATTGTCTTTAAAAATGTTTGCTACTAAGGAATTTTCTCTTGTATTTCTGCTTACTCTCCTTCACAAGGAATCAGCGGTAATCCCCCATCATTACAGGATTGTGCGTGGTTGGAAGAAGAACTTTGTTTGAGTGCAATAAAGGAATATATTTTACATTACATTGTCCTGGTATGAACTCGTCCCGCTTTTCCTAACGTTGCACAATATAATGTTCTTCTGTCGCACCGCTGTCCCACAAATACAAATATATATATATATATATTTTGTGATTTCCCCCCCCCTGAAAACCAACGAGCAGACCAATAATCTTAAGACCACTGCATATGTACCAACCATAATCCTGGTAATCTACAGCATGTAGAACCTTTGACATGCTTTCATAACTTTCTTTAAGTCAAACTGAATAAAACACAGGAACTGATGGGGGACATTTGTTGCCATTATGAAACAAAACTGCTTTTAAACTTAATTTTGAGGCATCTGAGAATAAACGCCATTCATCTGACTCATGCACGACACCTAGTTCTTTCAGAAGTCCAATAAAATGTCTTTGCATAAGCACACGCTGTCCTCCGTAGCAAAATATTTCAAAAGGTTTTCGTGTCTTTTTTGAAACACTGAAATATTTGTTTCTGCTGCGAGTACATTTCACTGCTGTAACCTAGAACATAACCTTTCAGCTTGTTCTTTGGGCAAATTGTATATGCCTTATCCAAGATCTTCCAGATGATGGACAGCTTAGCAGCCGCATACACTGTTGCCATTTTTTAATTTCAATCGGGCATTCGATACTGTGCGCGAGCGTACTACGTTGCATTAGACTTGCCGAGCACTCTCAGAACTTTATCATTGTCTGAACAGCTATTTTCTCAAGCAAAAAACCATCATAAAGACTAAATTCCACAGTATCGCTTCTTCTCTTACCAGAGGCTGCCCTTGGGGTTTTATCCTGAGTCCACGAGTCTGGAGTGTGGTGCTGGATGACGGGCTTTCAATGACTAGTCAGAACACAATCTTAATATTGTACGCAGACGACCTTGTTATACTTCTAGAAATTCCATCGATTGCGCTGGAACGGCAAGCCAGATCCGATCTGGCTTGGCGGAATAGTCCAGCAATTACAGAATTATTGTTGCCACTGAAAATGTAGGATTCTTACGTTCAAGGATAAGCACAAGGTGAACGGCCCACCCACAATACACTATAAAGACTATTCACCTGTTAATCGCCGATCAGTCAAGTAAGTGGGGATAAATCTAGATGACAGTAAATCATTTCTTCCACACCGCAACAACATTGTGGACAAGATCAAGAAATATATTGTGGTGCTAGGGAGGAGTAAAGAGAACCTAGCCTCCCATATGATCAAATTAATGTTTTACTGCTACATGAAGATAAAAGCTTAATGATTCATCGAATGATTCTGCTTTCACACTTGTCCTCCTGGGTAGCACAGTTTGTAGGGTCGTCATCCTCCTCACACCGTGTGGAAAATACTTGAGTTACCATTAGCATTAGCATTAGTAGAGGCATTTGATGCAAGAAAGCAAGCTTATGCAGCATTAGCCAAAAAAAAAAAAAAAAAAACGACTTCCACTTCACCCCTCTGTTCGTTCGAAATACCTGTCCATTTGAGCCTTAAACTTATTTCGGCTATCAACTTCCACAACAAGGGATGGAAGTTTGTTCCACCAACCAACCACCCGCTGGCTAAAGGCAAATTTCCGCACGTCTATCCTACATCTGTCTTTCCTAAATTTGAATTTATGCCCTCTCAGGTGATTATTCCAATCAAGAGGAAGAATCCCATCAGCATTGAGCATGCTCAAACCATTCAAGGCTTTATACACCTCTATGAGATCAACTCGCTGGTGACTAGTCCCCAGACACTGTAATTTACAAAACTTAAGCCTTTCTTCGTAAGAGCACCCCTTTGTTCCATTCACTAATCTTGTTGCCCTTCTCTGTACTCGTTCCAGCAGCTACATTCTTCTTGAAATGAAGCCTCCAGACCTGTATACAGTACTCTAGGTGTGGCCTGACCATTGCTTTATACAAGGGAATAATCACCTCCTTATCGCTGCTAGAACAATTCCTATATATCATTGACAATACACCATGAGCTACTCTTCCAGCCCGTCTGCACTGCTCAGAGAACTTCATATCTGCCTGTACAACCACCACCAGGTCCCGTTCATTCTCTACCACTGTCAGTGTAGTACCACAAAGTTGATGCGTTGCTCTGGGGTTGCTGTTTCCCATATGTAGTACTTTACATTTGTCAATGTTAAACTTCATTTGCCAACTCTCAGCCCATCTGCTCAACCTTTCCAGATCCTGTTGCAGCAGAATACTGTCAGTAGTGTCCTTGACAAACCTGCCAACCTTCGTATCGTCTGCAAACTTGGACATTAAGCTTGATATACCATCATCAATATCATTTATAAATACAGAAAACAATAATGGACCCAACACTGAACCCTGAGGGACTCCACTAATAACATTAGTCCACGATTAGCATTGCCCATTGATTACCACTCTCTGTCTTCTCCCCCTCAACGACCCCTTTATCCATAGCAGCAATTTTCCTCCAATGCCACACGGCTCCAATTTGTGCAGCAGTCTTCCATGTGCAACAGTATCAAAAGGCTTTCTAAGATCCAAATATATAATATCAAAGTTATTCCCTGCATCCAGTTCTTTTGTGACTGCATTATAGTATCCAATCAAATTGGTCAGGCAAGACCTTCCCTTAACAAAACCATGCTGTGTCCGAGCTATAACTGAAGTCTTGTCTAGATGATCCTGCAGTGCTTCTTTAACCAGTGCCTCCATTAATTTTCCTGGAACAGAAGTTAAACTCACAGGTCTATAATTACTGGTGTCAGCCTTTGATCCTCCTCTGGGAATAGGGGTCACATTTGCACATCTCCAGTCTATGGGTACCTTCTCTGACTCCAAGGAAGCTCTCATAATTATGGCTAAGGGTTTGCTTACTTTTTGCTGCCTCCTTTAATATAACTGGATAGATCCCATCCACCCCAGGTGCCTTTCTTGTGTTTAGCTTCAACAATTTCTCCTCCATTTTACTCTCAGTTATTACAAAATCATCTAGCTCACTGCCAGAGTTGAATACACCTCTTGAATTCCCGTCGCTGAATAACTCCTCATGTGTGAATGTTGATACAAAATATTCATTTAGTTTGTTAGCTACCTGAGCAGGATCATCAACAGTTGAACCACCGATATCAAGTGGACCAATCTGATTCATCTCCTTCCTTCTAGAATTTACATAAGTAAAAAACTCTTTGCTGTTTTACTTTGCATCCCTTGCCAAAGATTTCTCGTAATCTTCGCCTGCCTAACCTCCTTTGTAACTTGGTTACAGATCAACTTGTATCTATCATAGGCTTCTGTGTCACGTGTTAATTTGTATGTATCCCATGCATTTTTCTTCTCTGTCATATGTCTCATTAGTTCATCTGACATCCATTTGGGCCTAAACCTTGAACAATATTTCTTTGCTGATATGAAAACCCTAGTAGCTTCCAAGATAAGTTCTTTGAATTCTTCCCATTTTGAATTTGCTGTTGGTAACATCATCAGTTGGTCCCACTGTATAGAATTTAAATACTGTCTCAGTCCATCGTAGTCGCCTTTACGAAAGCAAAAACCCTTCCCTTTACCCCTAATGGTAGTTACCTCTTTGAGTAAATCCCACTTCAGCACACTGTGATCACTGCCACCTGGTGGTTCCTGTATCTGCAGATTCTTAAAGCATGAAGAATCACTACTGATAATCAGATCAAGAGTATTACTCCCTCTAGTTGCCTCCCGAACATGCTGATATAGAAAACAATCATCCAATAAATCCACAAAAACCTTTCTAGTGTGTGAGTGACCAGCCCCCCAATTCCGGTCAATATCTGGGAAATTAAAATCCCCAATTATAAGACTCTCTGATTTACTGGCCCACTCTATTTCCCTGTACAGTTTCTTATTATACTCATCAGAGTCATTAGGCCTATAGCACACTCCTATTCTCAATTTAGATCTCCCAATGCATATGTCACACCAAACTGACTCGACACTGCACTGTCCAGCAATGTCAACTGGCTTCACTTCCTTGGATTTTATGTGTTTCTTAACTAATAGCATAACCCCTCCTCCCTTCCTATCCTGTCTATCCTTTCTGTAGACATTGTACTCCCCAAATTCCAATTCTGCATTCCTTATATCTGTGTGACACCAGGTCTCTGAAATCCCCACAATATCTGCCTTTGATGTTTTGAGCAATACCTCAAATTCATCAAATTTATTTATTAAACTCCTAGCATTGGTGTACACGCAAGTATACATGCACCTGTTCTTTTTCTTAGCTACCCTAACACAACCCATGTGTTTACTTGTACCGCAATGACTTCCAGCAGTCTCTGAAATATCCTGCATCTTGTTTTTCAGGCTTCTGCTCATTCCAATAGAAGCAGTGCAAGAATCTCTTTCACCTCTGCCAGTGGCTACTGTTAAACTATTAGTCCTTGTATCCCCCCAAGCTGGCAGTTTTTCGACCCACCTAACACTGCCTCGATAACATCAGCAAATATTCTTGCAAGTCCTTAGAGCCGCAGGCAGAACCCTGTGTCTGCTATACAAGTTAGTTTTTATTACCGTTATAACCTAAGGTGCTGCAGTGTGATTTCAACTTTGCAGAGGCAACTTAACAAAACATAACGGTTGTAACTTCTGCAAATGACTATGTTTCCAGTCTTCTGAAAGATTGAAACCGTATTATGCATGAATGCATTATATAACTCAATCTAAGAACCAAACTCCTTACTACAAATAGATCAATTATATAGAGTGGCGGACAAAAAAACTGCATCACTTGTGAATTTTGCAAATAATGTGTTTTGCGCTGCATTGTGGGTTGCAGAAATGTTCGAAATGCATTTCTTAGATGGGATATATATCCCTGTGAATGAAATCCAATAAAAACACTCCACCTGATATACCTAATTGCCATAAATATCTTTCCAAAGGATAAAATATGAGAAATCATGCAAATGGCAATCGTGTACAAACCTCGTGTAAATGCAATACATTTTATTGCATTTACGTGTACAAACTGAAATGACAAGTTAACTTAATAGTATTATGTACTGTAAATCAGCAAAATAAGTCCTCAATATTTTATTGTTCCTCCTCGAGCTGCAATTACAGCCTTACAACGATCTGGCATAGAGTTAATGAACTTCTGGATAAACGGTTGCTCAATTTCGTGGTACCACACCCTTACAATGCTCTCCTGCAGCTGAATCTTACTTGTTCCCTTCTTCTGAGCAATTTCAGACGACATTATGTACCAGAAATTTTCAATAGGATTCAAATCTGGACTGTTGCCGGCCCAGCCCAACAGTGTAATTCCAGCATTTCTGAGGTATGACTGCCCCTTAAGCGAGAAAAACGAGAGAAAACCTTGGTGTATGTATTAAAACATACATGCAGTTTTAAGGCTTGTGAGATAAGAAGACGAACTCATCATTAAATCTATATAGCATAAAACTGACCAATTTTGCTCTGTGGCAAGGTGCTGAGTCCTGTTTAAAAATGCAGTTGTGGACGTCTGTTTGGTATCCCTAATAACGGGTTTCCAGGCACTCCTCCAAAATAGCAGCACAGGTTTCTACATTCACCTTCCGTGATAAACTTAATTTGCCCCACCCCTTTGTTTGATATGCGTCCCCAGACCATCTGACCGGCGGAGAACTTTACAATCGGTGTAATGCAGTCAGGATGGTATGCCTCCGATTTTTGTCTTCTGCCATATCGCTTCCCATCCGAGCCATGCAGGTTGAATTTCGATTCGTCAGAAAAGATGACGGTGTCCCAATGCTCTTTTGTCCACGAAACATGCGTTTTAGCCCAAGCAAGTCGCTTCTTTCTCATTGGCTTCTTCCTGGGCCGATAGGCATTCTGAAAGCCGTCTTTGGATAGTTCGTGCACTTGTTTCAACGCCAGAGGCCGTCTCAAAGTCCACTTTTAGATCAGGAGCACTAGCCTGGCGATTAAGAAGTTTCAAATATCGATCTTGGGAAGGCGTACTAACTATCTTAAGGCCTGATCCAGGTCCTCTCTTCACATCACCGGTTTCACGCTTTGATTTCAGCACCCGAGATACTGTTGTCTGGTAATAGAATTGAATGGTGGAAATAGAAGCCTATTTTTTCTGAGATAGCATGCGTAGAAAGCCCTTCCTCGGACAGAACAACAGCTACACTTTTTTTTCTTGGTGTCAACTGAACATATTGAGCCATGCTTACAGCTCCAAAAAACAGGATACTAATGGGCGTGTATTCCCTACCAACGCCGTATTTATAGAAACGGCTGATGCAATTACTGCCTTGAAATTAGTCTAATGCAATAGACGCCTCATCTGACGCAATACCTTTGCTTTTGCGACAAAAGAAATGACTGTAACCAAACAATATCTTATACGTTTCACTACAAATGTTACTTTTTTTTAAGGTGATGCATTTTTTTTGTACCCCACTGTAGATAAATCGATGTATATAAGTAACGCTTCCTCATCAGATTGAAGACTCCTGTTACTTGTTTCTGAGTATTCTCTAAAGGGGAAGAGATACTTATTTCATGTAGTACGGCAACTCGTCGTGAGGGATTTCAATAATTATGCCGGTGTACAAACTTCAGTTTGTCTAAAATATTCGACTGTGTAGTAATAATGCAAATACACTAGTTTTAAGCTTTCTGCCTCCAAATATTATTAGTAGCCTCTAGAGATAAAAACTTGGGACGGAATCTCTAAAAACTTTTCTTTTTTTTTTGTTTTTTTTTTGTATGTTCAGATAACGGCACTTCGATTCCTTCTCTGACCTCCTAACACCCACTTTTTCTCACCACAGGTATACTGCGAACTTCAAATTCGATGTTCAACTTTCAAAACAATTCTACGGATATAAAGAGCGCGAAATAACTCCTCTAATTCACTTTTTCCGACACTAAAAAAAAACAATTCACCTCTGTTATCGCCATACTTACCAAGAGCTAATCCATAGGAAATCACCAGCCACTGTACGCTTTTAGCAAATGCAGACGCTGTTACTCCAACCACTGAAGTAAGACTGCCAGCCAATGCTACTTTACGAGTACCAAAGTTATGTGTCAACATCCCTCCAAGCAACGCTGTAAGAATAAAGAAATTTCACTGCATTCATTGCATTTTAAAAACGTAATTCTAATTAGCTTATACACCTCGAAGATAGTTATTTGTTATAGCGAATGTAAGTGTGCTTTATGTTGAGTCATAAAGACAGAAATAGAAATTTAATGATTATTTCCAGCGTAATCCAAGAATGGAAAATTATTAGAGACTATAATACCCTGGAACTATGTGCGAGTTGAAGAGACTGAAGGCATTTGTTAACCTTGAATTTCGATAACTGTTCGTTTTAATCTAAATGAATACAAATAATTGAATAATAATCGTAGAGAAATAAAATGCAAGTTTATTCCAAGACAGGAAGAAGTGGTCTTTTGTTTCTTATCTCTAAAATTACAGATTCAGTAAAGGTTTTTCTACAAGACATTTCATATGAGGAAAAGAAATTTGTTATACACATGAATATTTTGGAATTTTACGCATCTGTTTTGTACGGTTTTATAATCAGGGTAAAGTCAGGGTAAAGAGCAATGTAATGTAAAATATTTAAAACAATTATGCTTCTAATATACTTCTATGATTTCGGTGCAATATTATGCCTATAAATAATGTGGATTATAACATCGAAAGAGTATTCGTTTAGAAAAGAAACACTTACATGAAAACTGGATCATCACTGCCGAAATGGTGAATGGCCAGATGGAATTTTCTCTAGATTCACCGAAAGCACTCATGACGGACACAAACAGAATTCCGTTCGATTTCATTAGTCCAAAAATAAAAAAATTAATAAGAAAGCACCCAAATATAATCAAGCATTTAGAAATGTTAGGCAGTCCCATTTTAGAACTCATCATGGCGGAAACGTTCCAGACATGCGAGAACGGTAACACTTTTAACTCTTGCGAAAAGGGGAAGTGATACTACAGTCGTTTAGAACTGTAAATACTGATAAATACTGACCTAGAGTTATCATTTTGTGTGCGTCACACGTTGGTAAGAATTTAACTGCTGAGAAAAAAATTCTTTGGAGATGGAATTAATGATTTGATAATATTGGACTTTAGACTGCATGTTTGGGCCTTCCTAGCGAAGAGATTATGTTATGCAGCTGGTGGAGGGGGGGGCGAATATTACACGACACAATGCTCCATAAAAGTGCACAATTTATGGGACGAATTTGATTAATTCATTATATAACAAAGGTAGAGGACTCATCAAAGCTGTTGTTAAGAACATTTGGTGTGAGGAGCTGAAGAGTGGCTGTCCAAAACATCACGTTGTGTGCGGTGGGGTCACATTCTTTTGGGCTTCTGGTTTATTAGTGATATTAAGTGTTTTTCGTTTAAGTGGAATTTTTTGTATGGCCCTGAAACTAGATATGCTGGAACACTGCATCTGATGTCTGGCAACTTTCTTGCATGTTCTTGATCCTAAAGTAAGTTATTTTTTAATTATTTAACGACTATTTAAGTATATGTGCTGATGCATTAAGAAAGACAGAGCGTGAGGAATTCTGAAAGGACTGAAAGAAAGTAAAAGATGAAATGAAGACCGATTCCTTACCTGGAATAGCAAGACCAGTGTCAGACAGTAACTGAACGAAATTCATCGTAAATTGGATAAAAGAAAAGACCGTGAGTAGAATCCTCGACAGAACCGCAAAGACAAAGTTTTGAGTTGGAAAAGAGAAAATAGGCAAGTTTAAAATTGAAGGAACCGTGTCCTGTTAAAAGAAAGCTGAAAAACATGCTAAGAGAAAAACATTTACGAGGGTTTTTATTAACAAATGTAACTTCTGGAATAAATAATTTGTTAATCAAACCTTTTTGGGAATCAGACCAGAGAAGTTGCCAACGGTCATGAAGAATTTTTAAAATTCGTTGCTTTTCTTGTTTACGACACGTCATTTTGAATTCCATTGAATTCTGCAGGGGGCCCTCACGATTGAAGTAAGAAAGCCCAGTTAAATACAAGTCGAAAGGTAGTGAACCAGACAGAACTTGTAGGACATAGATGAATAGACAGTACTACATGTCCTAACTCGTACTAAAAGGAAATTTCGCTGGATGGAACCAAGCTTGGACTGAAGTGTAAGCAATTTAGTGATTCTAAACTAGGCCGCAGCAGGATAAGTGTTAACTGGTAAAATAACAGCTTCGTATAGTGTACGCAGAATCTTATGGTTCAGATGCGAATTTGAAAGACAAATTTTCTCACTTTGTCAGACAGATGATTGATGGGGAAGAAAAGTAAGGTCATTCAATCAATCAGTAATCCAAGAATATTTGTGGCAGTTACAAAACGCAGAGATTTGCCATTAATTTTTATGAGAGGAGGACGAGTTATCGAAAGGGTGCCTTTGAAGACAATCATACAAGTTTAACTGTGACAAATGCTAAGCCTTGACCAATCAGAAAGTTGTTGAAGAACAGAATTAGCGTTTTCTTCTGATGAATGGCTAGAATTACCATAAAAAGGACTAAATCATCCGCGTATGCAAGTGATGAATAATTTCAGAAACTTTTAGCAACCATTGGTTGACAGCAAGATTCCAAAACAAGGGTCCAAGAATAGACCCTTGCAGACATAAAAGAAAGACTTTCAGAAAAACTGTGTGGAAATTTGGTGTAACCTTAACAGATCTATTTGAAAAATAATTCCTAATAAGACTGTAAAGGTTAGCAGGTCAGTTCAGAGTTCCAAGACTTTCGAGGGCACTTTCCCACCAAAGAGAGTCAAAGGCGCCTTCGAAGTCGATAAAAATTGCGAGGACGTATTTAGAAGACGATTCATTAATGAAATTCAAAATTAACAAGCGCATCTTCAACACCAACTCCAGAACGAAAATCATTTTGATTACTAGAATAGCTGTCTGTGTCCTGAAACAAAGCCAGGATTCTATTTGAGATCAAATGTTCTAGGATCTTACCAAAATTATATAACAAAGCAATAGGTCTGTAAGACCGAGGAAGATTAGAAGACTTGCCAGGTTTCAACATAATTCTTAAGATGGCAGATTTCAAGGAATTTGGGATAACAGACCATTGTGGCCTTTTATTATATAAACTTAGAAGAACATTTGTACATCAGGAATGAAGTTTTATCGAGAACTCCCCTTGGATAAGATCTTAGCCAGGACACCGATTAGGTTTAATCCTGGCAATGACAGAAGATAATCAACAGGGGTAAAAGGAATAGCAAACGAGGAAGTAAATTAATTACGATTAAGTGATCGAATATCTATCTGTATGACATGGCATGGGAAATCTTTGCTATAGAGGACAGGTTAGAAAAGACAATGTGAAACCAAAGGTTGTCAAGTGTAAAATTAATAATACTTTGATATTGCGAGCTGAGGAAGGCGCGTCATATGATACTAGTCAGGAAGTAACGAAAGTTGTGGTGGAGTCCCTGAGACAGAACTTTAAGGAACTTACAGTTAGCAACCTACGTGCTGTTAAAATAAAGGGGTTCTGTTAGAGACAGAGAAATTGGGGGATTTAAACAGAATAGCCAGACTGAAGCAATTTCATGATAAAGGTATTAAAGCAGAAAAGGTAAAGCTGACAAAGCCAACTACACTAATTTTCGATGTACCCAAAGAAATCAGTAAAGAGGAAATGCTCCAGGATCTGTATTACAAGAATTTAGTTGACTATGGTTTTAGTGAGCAGGAGGTGAAGGAAAGAATAATCTTTAGGTTTAACATTAGGTTAAACCTTAAAGTAACCAATTGGGTCATTAGTTTACCATAAAAAATGTATAAGTATTTACACTGTGCTGCCGCTTTATTAGGAACACATACATAGTAGCGTGATGACCCTCCTTTAGCCTTCAAAACAGCCTGAATTCGTCTAGGCATGGAGTGAACAAGTTGCTGAATATGTTGTGGAGGAACGGAGTACTGTGCACACAAGAGTGTGTCACGCAGTTCGAGATTCGGCTGACGTGTAAACGTCAGTCGAATCTCGAACTGCGTGACACACTTGAGATTCGACTGACGAGTAAACCTGCAGCGAACAGCCCTTTCCAGCCCATTCCAAATATGTTCAATACGATTGAGATCCGTGGACTGAGCGGGCCACTGCAGCAAATAAAAGTCATTGTCATGTTCCTGGAACCATTCCATAGTGATTCGAGCTTTGTGCACCGGCACATTATCCCGCTGCAAGTAACCATCTGACAGAGGATAAATTATCAACATGAACGGATGCACTTGGTCAGCAACGATGTCTAAAACATTCCCCACACCATAACACTGCCCCCCACCTTGCACAGTAGTAGTCAGACATGACGGGTCCATGGATTCATGTTGTTTTCGCTGAATTCTGAGCCTTCCATCAACACGATGCACCAGGAACTTCGACTCGTGAGACGACGCAACTGTTTTCCAATCCTCGATAGTCCAGTGCTGGTGTTGTTCTGCTCTTACAGGGGGCGTGCTCTCTTGTTCTTCATTGATAACAAAGGTACGCGATGTGGCCGTCGGCCGTTGTAGCCCATTCGCGACAAAGTGCGACTAGTGGTCCTTTGCGATCTTTTGTTCTGCGCACCAAGGTTGTATACTGATGTGATGTGTGACATTGTGGCCCGTCTGTTTGCTTGTTCAATTCTACCTATCCTTCTCTGACCTCTCTCGTTGAAGGGGCCGTGACCAGTCAATAAGTAGGTGGCATATAGGCATGGTTCCACCCAGGCCTATATGCCACCTACTTATTGACTAGTCACGGCCCCTTCAACGAGAAACTAACATCTCTGGGCGTCCTCCAAGACCCCAACTGTTCATGTGGCGAACCGGAAAGCTGGACCCACCTCATGCACGAATGTACAAACTACGAGGACTTACGTGGAAATCTAATAACAAGATTGACCTACGTGCCGCGAGGTCAGGAGCATCATCTCTTGGACACAAGCCAAGAATATAAGAACCTCACCAGATTTGCACAGGAACTCTTTGCCAGAAGAAGAACCTGTTCTGCGATCAGGAACTAAGGGCACAGTACGCCTTGTAGCAGACATTAAACTTCCACAACACCGGACTATAAGCAGCACTAGACCACCCTTCCTGATGATGGAAACAGGATCAACGGACCAGACCCATCAGGGATGCAAAAGAGACACTCCACGAGACTACCCTGGTCGTGTATATAACCCATAAATGTGACTGACCTCAACTTACCTGGATGGACACATAGCCAATGAATGACATCGGGAAACTGGTTCCGACTGCTTCGTTGGACCCATATCTTTTTCCCCAACTTGAACAGCAGATTTGCTGCCAGTGCGCCAACTGGCGACCGAGCTGGGCACTCTTTCCTGGCTTTCTTTCCACTCCACTTCCCTGGCAGGGGGGGAGGTGCCTGTCCTATTGTCTCCTCCCTTCCTCGCCACCCCCATTTTTCCTTCTGGTGGGGCATGGGCATGCCCCACTGACACCTATTGGAGTCGCCTTCCCTATTGACTCCATATTTCTGTCTGTCCCCCCCAGTCTTCAGTCTCCCTCCCCTACTCTATCTGTACACAAGCGATTGCCCTACACGTCCAAATTTAATCATGTCCAAATTACTGTTTGCCAATAGTTTCGGTCTTTCAAATCCTAGCGCTCTTAACCCCCTCCCCCACGCGGAAGATCAAATCTTTTTTTTTTTTTTTTTTTTTTTAGGTCCTAGCCACTGAAATCCCAGGAAATTAGGTGGCAGGACCTGCCAGAGTAATTAATTATAATGCTGATATACCTGGCCTGCCTCCACGGGGCTGAGTGTGGACAACGTTGGGCCTCAGCAGGGGTCCAGCGGCTAAATGGCCAGAAAAACAACGGTACATAGCTCTATACATATACAATATCCACACACTTTTAAATCTCTGGCCTTTCCAGTGAACTGGCACACCTACAATGAAAGCAACGCGGAGATGGGGGAAACCCCTGGTGCCGCTTGACACTAAATACACTCTCATCGACAAGCGATTTTCTTCCACAGGAGTGCCGTTCAGAGGATGTTGTCAGTTCGTTGCACCATTCTCGATACACCCTTGACTCTGTGGTGCGTAAAAAATTCAGAACTGTCGTTTCATAGATGCTTTGTCCAACACGTCTTGCACCTACTACCTTGCGACGTTCCAAGTCTGTTAAATCACTCCTTTTCCCCATTCTTGCTACGGATTGTAGGCTTAACTGTTACTATTAAGGTTGTTCTGCTGCATTTATATCCACAACTGTGGTCATATGACTTGCAACGTTTTGGGACAAACCATTTATGTGCACAGCAGGGGTGTACCTAATAAAATGGCAGCACAGTATAGTTCCTGTTTATACATGGGTTAAAAAGGGTTATGTTTATCAGGGATGCGCACCAGGAAACAAATGAATATCATACTCGCGTATATTTATGATTCCTTGCATAAACATAAACAGTCAGTTGTCACTTTATGGTACATATTTGAAAAACCTAACAAAATTGCGCGCTTATGAATCATTTGGGAACTTTCTTTTCGTTCTAGAACATCAGAAAGCATAACCATTCTTTATAATTCGGAAAACTAAATTATTGACAGACTAAAAAATTAACAGTAGCCGCAGGCAGAGGTAAAAGTGATTCTTGCACTGCTTCCATCAACACGATGATTCTTGGAATCAGCAACAGCCTTGAAAGAAAGGTGCTGGGGACTTCAAGAAATGCAGGGAGTCCTCATGTAATACGTAAATACAAAGGCTGCGTTAGGGTAACTAAGAGTAAGAACAGGTGCATGTATAAAAGCAGACTGTCTACTTTGTCGCAATGGACCATACATTCCTAACCCATTGAGATGTTTTAAGTGACAGAAGTATGGCCACTCTCAAACGTCATGCAGAGGAAACAAAGTTTGTCCTAATTGAGTGTTCTCGGACCACACCCAAAGTGACTGCTTGGCAAAAGAAATGACTTGCCTCAACTATAAAGGAAACCATCCTACTTACTCAAGGACATGTGACAGACGGAAAACTGAAAAGGAAATCGTTAAATATAAGATCGAAAATAAAGTAATCTTTCAAGAATCACGGATATTAATTGTTTCCAGTATAAATAAAAGTGCGTACGCTAATATTGCGCAAAAATATCAATAAGTGGCCATGCAAACTGATGTTACAGTTCCTTCAAACACCTTAATCTCTGACTGGGCTCGGACTGTTCTCTCTCAGCAACAGTCCAATGTCCCGAAACAGTTGCACCAGGAAAGTAATACTGCATTTTACAGTACTGTTACATCTCCTTCTCCTCCCCCAGTGATTGCTTCTACATCAAATAATCGAAGCTCAAATTTGAAAAAGAATATCCAAGAAACGTCAATGGATACAATTGACTCATCCAGACAAGAAGACCAAATCCTAGAATTATATGTAGAAGAAGATATGGATACTAGTCGGCCATTATTCTCAAAAAAAGACAAACCAAAGCCTGAACGCTATAAGGCAGCAAAGTTAAAGAAACAGTCAGATACAGCTTCTACTAAACATTAGTAATGCCTTACATTCTAAAATGGAATTGTAGAGGATATCCTAGCAACCTTAATGATATTCAAATCTTAAGTAGCCACTTCTCTCCAGTTGGTTTCTGTCTACAAGAAACCTACCTAAGGTCTGAAATTTCTACCAACATAAAGAACTGTTCTATCTATTGACAAGATCGTAATACTTCAAATGCGGCCCTTGGGGGTCACTACAAAGGTCCTGACCAAACAAATTGTTTCGCAAACTGATATTGAATTTGATGCCGTACGTTTGATAGCCCAGATTGCGTTAACACTAGTACCAATCTATCTGCCACCAAGTCATACCTTTTCTTACCAAGATCTTGAAAATCTTCTAATGCAGTTACTTTCCCATGTCTGTCTCTTTCGGAATTTCAATGGCCACCACCACTTATGGGGATCGACTAAATTAGATAGCCACAGCCGACTAATAGAAACCTTTCTGGAGAAGGTTTGGAAAACCTTACTGTTCTTGATACTGGAGCACCCACTCACATACAATTACCAACTGGACAAACTTCTGCAATCGATTTATCAATATGCTCCCCGATTCTGTTTCCAATCATGGAATGGTCCGCTGTAGATGATCCCATGGGAAGTCACCATTTTCCGATCGTTTACGAGCTGCTCACTACCGAACTACGATTATCACATCCCTGTAGGAAATGGAAATTCTCTCAAGCCAACTAGGTCAAATTTCAATCAGCTATCAGTCTGATTGAGAAATTTATACCAACACAGCCGATAGATGAAGTCACAGATCATATCATGCCACACCTATTATCTGCAGCTAAATGCTCAATTCCATTTTCAAATCCTCCTTCTCGACTGCACCATAATTATTGGTGGAATGAAGAATCCACAAAAACAAAGAAGTTAAAACATAAAGCGTGGCATTCTTTTCGTAGATCTCCAACCACGGTTAATCTTATTACCTATAATAAACTAAGGGCAAAAGCACGTCTCACACAAAGACCAGCCGAAAAGAATTCCTGGATTCGGTTTGCCTCTACCGTAAACAAAAACACTAAATCCAGGTTAATATGGAAGAAAATTAGGCAGATTTCTGACAAATTTTCAACCACCCCTTCCCCAATTCTTTCGTGGAATGGACAAGAGCTCTCTGCTCCTGAGAACATTGCAAATGCCTTGGGCACAACCTTCGCTCAAATTTCGGCGGCATCTACTCTGTGGATTTCCAGAAAATTAGGACCATGTTTGAACAGCGATCCATCAACTATCGAATCTCTACTCCTTCTATATAATCAACCACTTCAATAATCTGAACAACTTCATGCTATCAAAACAACACGCAATAGTGCCTCTGGGCCAGACGGAATATATTATATAATGAACAACAACGTCTTGAAGAAAAAAAAATTTAAAAATACTGCTGGTCTTCTATAACCGAATCTTTCTTGAAAACCTTAACCCACCTCTTGGCGCCATGCCACATTTCTGGCCTTTTTGAAACCTGGAAAAGATCCTACCAATCCGTACAGTTACAGACCAATTTCTCTCTCCAGTTGCCTCGGCAAGTTACTTGGAAAACATTATCCATAATCGACTTGTCTGGTTCATAAAAACGTAACATCTTTTGAGTAATAATCAGAATGGATTTGGAAAGAACAGGTCCTCTTTCGATCTCATGATCAATGCTGAGTGTGCAATTCGTAATGCCTTTGTGAAAAATGAACACCTTGTTATGGTTTCCATAGATATGGAGAAGGCGTTTGACACTACCTGGCGTCATGGCATTCTCAGGGACCTCCATGCTCTTGGTCTACCAGGTAACCTGCCTATATTCATCTGCAACTTCCTCCAGAACCGTTCGTTCCAAGTTCGATACCACAACTCGCTTTCTATGATATTTTTGCAGGAAGGAGTACTGCACAGGGCTCTGTACTGAGTGCAACCCTTTTTGCCATTAGAATCGATTTCATCACAAAAGAACTCGCAAATACAGTTCAGACCTACCTTTACGCTGATGATCTCTCTATTTCATGCCATTCTCAGAACATGAAATCCATTGAACGCCAATTAGAGATATCCCTCATTTTTTTTTTTTTTTTTTTTATGTAAACCCCAAACACGAGAGGTATTAGAACCTATAGTATTTAGTACCGTGCTTGGGTTGGAGGTTGAGAAGAGGAAAGAAGATATTTGTTGACATTAGACTTGAACTTCTGTACACTGTAATTTTCAGGAAATATGTATGAAGGAAGGTTGTTCCAGAAAACGGCAGTTGAACGAATAAACGAGGAAGATGACAAGTTGGTTTTATGAGTTGAGGTTGGACAGTAAATGGATGTTGGCTGGTGGCGGCACGTGTTCGGACTGTTTTGAAAGGGAGACCGGGAATTATAGAAGCCAATTCAGAAGAACAGTGGCCATGGAAGCCCATGGATCTTTTTTGCAGATAAACTTGCTCTATTAGTTTGACAATTCATGGTGTATTCAATAGTAAGAAAAAGTGGGTGGGACATGCTGTATGAAGTAATGAAATTTTTGGATTAATCTTACACATGGTAAGAATATAAGGAGGCAGACCGGGTAGTGTGTATGCTCCCCGCATACATACTACTCGGACTCCCTCCAGTCACTGTCTGGTAGATTTGAGGTAGCAGGATTATACACTAGCTGAACCGGAAGCCTTCTAGAGAGTTACCAATAGGTTCGGTCCGGTGTACTAACCAGCGGCCGGCCTGCGAACACCGTTTTAGAGCTGTACCCTTGAAATGTAAGGAATATTGGATCTCACCACGATGTTCATCATAACCTCAAAATTATCAATCATACTGCATGATGGAAGAGATAGGGAAGGGTTGACCGGAACTTAGCTCTATAGACTAAACCTGGGTTCAACCATTTCAAGCCTCCAATAAGCAAAGTGGTGGTATTGCACCGGTTAATGAGAGTCATCTACCACCTAGTACTGCCTGGTAACATAGAGGGGCGGCAATCCTCCATTTGTTGTGGGCGCCACACCTCGACCCCTGCTTACCTTGGTTCATATCTGGGTGGTCACCCACCATGTGCTTGGGCATGGACGTTATACCCAGGATTAGCAACAGTCCCACCATCGAAAGGTGCAAGCAGAGGATTTGGCTGTCAAAGACCGTCCGGACTTCGCCGAAATTGGGTCCACTTGACTTGAGGGTCACCCGAATATCGGTTCCATTAGCGTTTTAGACTCCCAGGTAGCAAGTACAGCTTGTCTGGCATATCTGTGAGAATGTCTGTGACAACCTTAAGAGCCAAGGAATAAAGTCCAAAGTTGGACAATGTGCAATGGCTTTCGTCTGTCATAGCAGAAAACCGTTGCATTTCACTTTTGCAATCAACGTAAAGTACATACAGATCCTGAAATTCAGATGTCAAACTCTACCATTCCAGTGACTGACAAGGTCAGATTCTTGGGATTAATCCTTGACAGGAAGTTAAATTTCTTTGAGCACGTTAAATTTGTGAGTAATACGTGCCTCAGAAAGCTGGATATGCTAAAAGCTTTATCTGCCCTGTCTTTGGGAGCAGACCATTCATCTTTGCTGCTCCTATATAGAGCATTGATCAGTTCCCGTTTGGATTATGGGGCTCCAATCTATGATTCTGCCCGAAAGAGTTCATTCCGCTGGCTGAAACCTATACAGCATAGTGCATTGAGGATTGCCTTTGGTGTTTTCAGGACATGTCGTACCCATAGTTTATATGTTGAAGCTCATGAACCCCCTCCGCTGAAAAACACTACTTCTTAAGTAGGCAGCCCGAATACAAAACTGTTATCAGCATCCTATTGAGCCATACCTCTTGAATCTACCACTACAAAACCTCTATAGAAATAAACCCAGTAAAATAAGACAGGCAAGCTTACGCCTTGTTGAATTAATGCAGAGTTGGAATGTTCAAATTTTCAACAGGCAACAATTAATGAATTACTCCCAACCGCCATGGATTCCCCCTCATTAGTTATCTTTCGATACTTACCTTCACAAGTGGGGAAAGAATCGTCTACCGACACTCAATGTGAAACAACTCCATGCAAGCCATATTCAGAAAAACGCTGATTTTTTGCTAATATATACATGATGGCTCAAAATCACATTCAGCCATTGGAGCAGCGGCAGTATTTCCCTCTAATATCATTTCGGCTGCCCTTCCACCTGAGTATAGCAGCTTCTCTTCAGAACTTCATGCAATAAAATTAGCTTTGGACAACCTGAATCTCTACCCATCTCTAAAATATTTTGTATATACGGACTCTCTCAGCTCAATTACAGCAATGCAAAACTCCTCCTACAAGATTCACCCTGTGTTAAAACAAATCGGAAGACTCCTATTACAAATTGAAGAATGTCACCAATCAGTGACCTTTTGCTGGATCCCAGCACATTCGGGGATAAAGGGGAATGAACTTGCTGATCAAACTGCAAAAAATCCATCAACTTTTGATTTAATCTCCGTTCCGGTTCCAGCCTCTGACTACAGTCACATCATACAAACAGCATGTTTCGTGCAGTGGAAAGAGCTGTGGCACACCCAAACCAATAATAAACTCTACCAGTTGAAACACGATCCAAAGCGTTGGCACTCTAGCACCAAAACAGTGTAAATAGAAGTGGTTCTTGCACGGGCATGTATCGGACACGCATATCTGACCCACCACCATCTTCTCAGAGACGAAGATCCTCCTCGGTGTCGATACTGTTCAAAAAATTTAACAGGCAAACATATTCTGATTGACTGCCCTCACTATCAACAGGACAGAAAATCCGTCCTGTATTCCTTGAGAAATCTACGAGAACCAATGACATTACAATATATTATTGGAGATGATGCAAACATCAACGAGTTTTTCTCTTATCTGAAAATAATTGGACTATATGATAAATTCTAAAATATCTCTGTATACACAACCAAGTTGTTATGCCGAAATTTTGTTTTTAGCATTTTCCTGTGAATAGGTGCATTATAGCCACAACAGTTTATGCGCCGTTCAACCCCCATAACACACACACACACACACACACACACACACACACACACACACACACACACACACACACACACACACACACAATGCTCGATTTGATTGAAGTCGATAAGACTGGGCTGGCCACTCTGTCTGAACAATATATGCATTATTCACAAGGATTCATGAACCAGCTGAATCCTATATTAATACGTGCAAACTGGTGACTAGCAGAATTCAGAATATGAAGTAAGCATTTTAGCATACATTATTACGAGGCGTAACAGGCGCTTTCACAGGCGCTTTCCTTCCAATAAATTCAGTACGTTCATTTTATTTTAAAAAATTATTAACTGTTTTAAAACTGATTCCAAGCAAAAACTATTAATACTCAAAAGGTTAAAGAAGAGAAAGAGCTAATAGAGAATGGTCTACTTTGAACAGAACGCAACCAGTGGACCAAATCATGCTGATCCTGTTTCTGAAACCTCCTTTGAATAATTTCAAGTTTTGCGATAAACTGTGAACAATACCCAACCTTGAAACTCTTGTTCTTGGATGGGGTAATTTGAGAGAGAGGAAGACAGCTGACAACATTATATACAATCTCTACACTTTCTCATAATGACACATAGAGTTGGGACAAAAATATTGAAACATCCAGAAATAAAGAATGGTACATCAGCCGAAAGTGCGAGTACTTTCTGTCCCACATACTCTTCATACAGCATTTGATAGGATGGATGGAGATACGCAGCTGATTCAACAACAATACAGTTTACCATCAGGGCGACTTAACTTTTCGCCGAAAGAATGCAAGCCAGATTTACTCCGCTTCCTAGCATCAGGACTATACAACCGTTGTCTTTTTTATTAATCCGTTATCGGCCACCCACCCCACAACTAACTAGATGATAAAACCTGCCACAGAAGCAGAAAATACAAGAAACACGCTATCCTTCACATTGACTCTCGTAAAATCTACAAATGTGAGGTAAAAAATATTGCAAGAAAAATAAAATCCTCAAAATCCAATGGTAATTTAATGAATATTGGAGTAAAGAATATAATCGATGTAAGCTTTAGTGTAGACAAAGAAGCTTTGTAAGGTTTACAGGCATGGATTTCACCTTTGTCAAAGTCTTCAAAATGCAATGTACCTTCTTGGGTATTCAACATTGTGTCTTGAAAAACGGCAACTCCATTTAGAGTCGTAAGTGGGTCTCCATCCGTTGTATGATGATGACATTGTGTGATTGTAGGAAAAGTTGCTTTCTGGTTATCATTATGAAGACGAATTCTTGCAGACTTAAACGAAGGCTGTCTCATTACAATTGCTGAAATTCAAACGTTCGTAAGAACTGCACCAAGAACTAGAAAGGAACCCAGTAATCCATACTCTTCCATCATTCTTTCCGTAATAACTGGGAAAATTATTCCTCCGAATGAGTTGCAGAGAATACGATTCCCAATAACGCAGACTTCATGGTTTTGAAGTGTTGGCAGATTGTGGCGGAAACTGTCGGAAGGAGCAAACCCATTCCAAGACCTAAAGGAACGAAACATCCATATTAAATATGTAATTATAATTATAATAAGGGGAAAAACCAAATTAAACTGATTAATTTGTTGTTCCTATTGTTCTGAATTATCTCCAGAAAATTAAGGTGACTGGTGTTAGTAATAGGCTTACAGTGTAAGGAAGCCAGACGATTTTGCTGCACTGGCCAACAATAATTAAAAAAACGAGTAGATAAGAAAATACAAATTATTGCTTCCTTACTCTCACAGGTAACCCAGTTGACCTTTGAATTTATGAAATTGTCAGCGATGAACGACACGCTGGCTAAAAAAAAAATCCTACAATCTAGTCTAAATGTCTTCTTCTCTAATTTGAATTATGCCCACGAGTTCTGGAATTCTCCATAACAGCCAAAATTCTGCCTTCGTTATTTTACTAACCTCAATCATGTTACCTCTGATGTGCTTAATTGCCAAACTCTGCACCCGTCATATTCGGAGTCTTTCCTCGTATGGTCGCCAATTTGCCGATCTCACCATGATAGTTGCCCGTCTTTGGACTCTTTCAAAAAGTTCAATGTCCGTTTTCAGTTGAGGAATCCGTACTTGAACACAGTATTCCAAATGTAGTATTACAATTGCTTTCTACTGTGGGACTATGATCTCCATATCTCTACAGGATAAGGTTCAATAAATCACCAATAGAAAACCATGGGCTTTCCTGACTGCCTATTTATACTTCTCAGGAAACTTCATATCTGCCGGTATTATTATAACTCCCAGAATCTCACCAAGTGATACTTTATTTTGGGGTTACGATTCCCTAAATGTAAAATGCGTTTAGCTGACACGTTTCTAACCATTCCTACAGTCTGTTCGTCATCCTGAAGGAGCGCTGCTTGGTACTGATCCTTAACTATTCAACCAATCTTTATGTCGTCGGGAAATTTTGATATCAATCCTTCTATCCCATCGTCGATGTCGATTATGAATATCAGAAACAACAGTGGTCCAAGAATCGATCCCAGGGGGATCACACTTCTGACTTACCAATCTGAGGAATATCCATTAATCCCAATCCTTTGCCTTCTGCCCTGTAGCAATCCATCTTAGAATTTTTCAACTCATTCAATAACTTCTCATGAGGGACTGAGCCGAATGCCTTGCTAACATTCAAATACACTATGTCGAAATTGTACCCTACATCCAGCTCATGAGTCAAAATAGCTTACTAAGTTAGTTAAACATGAGTTTCTCTAAACAAAACCATTTTGTGTGTTGTTCAGAATGCTATATCTATCAAAATGTTCAGGGACTGCACTCTTAATCATTGTTTCTATGATTTTCCCCACCACTGAAGCCAGACTATCGGTGTGTGTAGTTACCAATTTCACTCTCAGGGATGAGATAGTGAGTGTAACCACAAGTGTGTGTCTCCAGGACAGAAACGACATGGCTTAGAGCCCACCAGGCTCCATCTCCATTATGGCCTTACACTCATTAATACCTTGCAATTAAAGCTAAAGAATAGAACAGAATTATCTCCGAAGTAAACAGACCTAGAGGATGGTGATAGAATACAACAAATGGAAAATATCTGTAATGACAATAAAGGAAATAAGCCTGTTGATGTCCACCGGCGCTTCCAGTCTCTAAAGCGGAAGAAAAAGATTAAAATAAGTCTGGAAAAAAAGTCACTAAAATTTACAAACAAAATCAGATTCCCAAAAAAAGGGCCAGAATATCTAGCAACTGATGCATCATCTTCTGCAGAGCTTATCTTGACAGTATCCAAATTCTGCGTCGCAGAGTTTAATTCTGCTTAGCAGCGAAGATAAAAATCTCAAAGGAAGATGTAATCAAGATTACTCGCGCCTGCAGTTTATTAGAGAAGACATTGTAAAAAGTCATTGAAATTGAACAACTGAAGTCCAAAACCAAGTACAGTACATACATGTGTAGTTAACTGTTTGGATTTGTCCTGCCCCCATCAGCATCTTAGAGTTGCTGATAACAATGAAATGACAGAAGTGTCAGTTTATTTTTATTATTTTTTTTCGTCGAAAAGGCTGAAATTCAGTATACGGCATCCCTCGTGGTACGCTACGTAACCAACAAAAGGTTGCGTAAAAGATGTGAACTGAGAAAAAAAAAACATTTATTAGAGGGATCATGTTTTAATCGATTTTTATTTTTGTTTAGTGAAAAAAGGTTAAAAAAAATTATTGTTATTTTAGGGTTACCCGTAATTAAATACATTAACCCGTATTTGTGTCTGTTGATGGAATATACCCTATAATCTTAAAAGAGGCGGCAAGCGAGTGTATTGAACCATTGAGGCTATTTATGCGAGCATCACTAGACTCTGGGAAAATTCCCTTGGATTGGAAAAGTGCCAATGTATCTCCCATACATAAGAGTGGCTCTAAAAGTGAAGTTGGAAATTATCTACCTGTCAGTCTGACTTCAGTAGTAGGGGAAACTCATGGAGGCAATGATCAAGGGTTGAATTCAGGATCATTTGGATCGAATTGAAATTCTCAAGGATACTCAGCATGGTTTTGTAAAGAGAAAATCATGTTTAACAAATCTGGTTCGCTATTTCGAAAGGGTCACTCACGAGCTGGATTTAGGGAATAATTTCGACATTGTTTATTTAGATTTCAGCAAAGCTTTTGACTCAGTCCCACATGAGCGGTTGCTTTATAAGCTGTAACAGGTTGGAATCACTGGGAAAATCCTTAGATGGATAGAAGGATGGCTTCAGGGCAGGAGGCAGAGGGTTGTGATAAATGGCTATTCCTCAGATTGGGTTGATGTAAGAAGTGGGGGTTCCCCAAGGATCAGTATTAGGACCACTGTTGTTTTTAATTTTCATAAACGACATTGATGAAGGGATAGAGGGCGTGATGTCTAAATTTGCAGATGATGTTAAAATTGGTAGAGTAGTTAATGATCAATGTCAAGCTGAGCTTCTTCAGAGAGACCTATTAATGATCAATGTCAAGCTGAGCTTCTTCAGAGAGACCTAGATAGACTTCAAGAATGGTCAGAAAAATGGCAGCTGTGCTTTAATCCAACAAAGTATAAGGTATTACACCTGGGAAACAGTAATCCCAAAAAAACGTATTCACTTGGTGGAGTTCAGCTAAACCCAGTACTGGAGTAAATGGACTTGGGTGTTACGATACGATCAGACATGAAATTCTCTGAGCATTGTAAACAGGTTGCAAGGAAGGCCCATGGCGTCCTATCGATGATCTATCGAACTTTTGCAAGTAGAGATAGGGACGTGATAATCCCATTATATAAAGCTTATGTTAGACCACACTTGCAATACTGTGTTCAAGTATGGAGACCGCACCTAAAGAAAGACATCGAGCTTCTTGAAAGGGTGCAAATACGGGTAACTTGCTTGGTGAGATCGGCAAAACAGCGTCCTTATGAAGAAAGACTTCGAATATGTGGGTTTCAGAGTTTGGAAACTAGACACCTTAGAGGAGATTTGATTGAGGAGTTTAAGGCTCTGAGAGGCATCAGTAAAATGAATGAGGACAAAATTTTCAAGATTATAAATGATGCTAGAACTAGGGGACATAAATTCAAGTTACGGGGGGAAAATGTTTAGATTGGACTGCAGGAAGTTTTATTTTAGCCAGCGAGTTATAAATTACTGGAATAAGTTGCCTTCATGGGTGGTAGAGGCCGACAGTTTGGGGAAATTCAAAGGTCATCTGGATAGTACTTTCGGGTAAGAGAAGCGCATAGGATGATAGGTTTAATTTCCTTTTTATTATTTATTTTATTTTTTTTTTATTTATTTTATTTATTTATTTTTTTGTTTTTATCATTGTTTTGTTCGGATTTTTTTTTTTTTTTTTTTTTTTGGCTGGTGCAGCATAAGCCATAGGCTTTCTTGCACCATGCGGCCGTTACTAATACTAATACTAAATTGCGTATGTTCTATGGTTGATTTGCCTGTTTTGCTGGACGAAAAAACCCCAGTTACAGGGGAGAAAAACCTTGCTATCTACGCCTGAGACCAACTAACTCAGCCACGGAGTGAAAAAAGCCCATTAAAGTTCCTCGCGTCATCGACGGGATTCGAACCCAGGCCTTTTCCACCCGGTGTGGGTTGGACGGTGACGATACCACTGTGCTACTGCGCAGACTAGTGAAAAAAGGTTATGTTTTTTCTTAGAAATAATAATACTTCCTTTAATAATAAAAACTATATTAATTATATACCTTTGATCTTACACAGTTCTTGGCCCCGGCTACTATAAGAGGTCAAGCACTTCACCTAATATTCCTAACCTACCAGGCATCCAGCTCCTGCCTAGCAATTTCAAATTCCAATCGGATCACCTGCCAATGGCAAGTCAATTATCCATACAGGGCAATTTCCCTGAGTTATCGGATGAGTATGCCGCTGAATTGCCTTCTGTACTCAATATCTGAAGCCGGACATCGTTTTACAGTGCCTGAACGGATTTGACTGAGGGACACCTATATTCTGAGTCCACAGATAACGTCATCACGGTCTTATCTGAGCAATTGGAGTTGATTGCACTCCGTGGTGCAGCCAAGATGGTCAGGATTTCTAGCAGATCGAATCGGTGTTTTAATAAGGAAATCAAGCTGGCCTTCATCAGGAAGCAGAAGGCCTACCGAAAATGAAGGAATCACAACTTTCCTCAGACCCTACCCTAAGAAAGAATGAGCTTACTTTCTGAAAAAGAAAAGGCAAGGTCTAAACCAAGTTGTTCTCGATCGGTTGAAGACGGGTAGAAGGATTCTTTCACATCATACAAATCATCATGTCGTTGATCAAAAGCTCGTGCAGGAATGGACATAGTGCAGCTTCCTGCAGGCAGATTGCCCCGATCCAGTTTCCTCTCTCTCACAGGAGGACTTGGTTACCTAGGGCGCGGATGAATGACACAGAAATATCTAGAGATACCCCGATTGATGTCATTAACAAATTACCCAATAAAACTACTGCAGGACCAGACGGTTTCCCACTTTCATAGTAAAAATATGCAACACATACATAGTTGACCTTATACTTCATATTTTCACACGAATCCTACAATCTGGAATCGTTCCATCAATTTGGACATCTTACCATGTCAAGCCCATTCTAAAGATTAAGAAACCTAAATCTCCGAAATATCTACGACTAATCTCCATCAGTTGCTCTTTACTTAAAATCTTTGAAAAAGCGATTCAGCCAGCAATTGCCCCGCACTGCTTGGTCACAGGCCCTAGTACCTTCATACCATTTTGCAAAAGAGATCAATAACCACCCATCTTCTAGATACTTAAGAAATCTTTATTGCAATAATAATAATAATAATAGTAATACAATGGATACATTGCAATAAGCCCTTCACGGCCGCAAGGCCAGGGGTTAACAGTAATATTACAATATGTAAGAAAAAGAAATTAATAAATTAAATATAAAAATACATATGTGAACGAATAAAAAGTAAATACAGCTCAACACTCAAAGTATAATGCAATTAAAAACATCACAATGTACAAAGAATATATAGGTGGAAAACTGCAAGGTTGGTTGGTAAGCCACCTTCATGTCGCGTTGCTGGATTGCGGCGTTAAGGCGATCTTCAAGGAGAAGAATCAGGGACAGGGAAGTACAATTTAAGGATGCGGCGTCTGTACTTCTTATCACTGGAAAACTTATTGAGGTCAGCATCCAAAGACTGGGCACATGAAAGTAGTTGATACGGCAGAAACCTATCGGATAGATGGACACGGCTGAGATGTGGTCATAGAGTTGGAGTCGCTCTGAGGGAAGGCTGAGGGACTCTCCAAGAGCACAGGTCCCAGAATGATGGTGCCGAGATCTTTCCAGTGATCATTTTTACAGTTGTGGTAAGGCATTTTACCCTAATCAGCGTGGAAAGCCTGTGAATTTTTATCAAACTGGCCATTTCAGTTGTCCTTAACTGTGGAGGACGTTTATGTTTGTTTATGGCCCATTTTAAGAGCCAAACCTCAGTAGAAAAGAGTGGTCGAATTGTGCTAGGGGCGGCAGATGTCCATACTTCTGAAGCATATAGAAGCGGAGAGTATACCGTGCTTTTTATATATCTTCTGGTGGTCGTTACTTCATTAATATAATGCAAATGCTGTTTGGCCATCCATCGGAGTCGAGCTGCTTGGGTGAGCAGCTTTTCCATGTGGTTACCAAAGCAGAGCTTAGAATCAAAAACAACCCCCAAATCAGTATGTTTCTTGACGATGGGAATAGGGGAATTGCATAGTGTTGGCTGAATATAGGAAGGCGTTTTCTTTATTGAGAATATCATAAATTCAGACTTTTCTGGATTTATTTTTAGTCCAAAGTGGTTGAGGTAGTTTGCAAATTCCAGGAGTATATTGTTAATTGATGCTGTTATCATAAGAAGATCATCATGTGGTTAAATCAGTGTGAGGAGTTTCATATCATCAGCATAACATAGGTATCATGCCTCTATTCAGAATCCAACAAGCTCTCAACAGCAAATCTCAGACCGACATCATCTTCCTGGACATTAAATCGGCATATGACAGAATATACCTACCAGGTCTGTTTACCATACTTAAGCATTACTTCGGTCTGGCAGATACCTTGCTACAAATCTTGAAGTCAATTCTACTTCCCAGGCATCTGTCATTTACCGTGAACGACATCCAGGTAACTTTCGACGTCACAAGAAGAATCCCTCAGGGGAGTGTGCTTTCAACTGTCCTCTTCGCAGCTGTTTTGGAACCTTTCCTAGCATGTAACTCTAACTTTGTTTCTAATGTCGACGATCTGAAGTTCTAGGTTAGTTCAAATCATCCTCATCAGATTTTTGATATTAATCAACATTCCTCTACACAGATAACGAAACTGGAAAACTGTCTGCAGCTGAACCCTTCCAAATTTCTTCAACCCAATAACCAAAAAAAAAAGAGTCAAAAATGAAGTTCAAATCTTCGTTAGCGGTGAAAGGGTGCAAAGGCTATCTTCCCATATAGACCTAGGCCTCACCTGGGATGTTGGAATCACATTTCAGCCTCATTTTGCCAGGATGAGACAGAAGACGTACGCGACACTTTGAGCAGTGCGTCAGGAGCTCGTTGGTGTGCATCAGCCAGCGCTAGTCGTTCAGCACATCCTAAGATGCATTACCCCTCGCCCTCTCTACGCATCTGAAATGTGGTCATCTGCTCCTGCCTCCCACCTAAAAAAGTACATCAGTCTGGAATATTGGTTGCTCAGATGGACGAACAAGGTGGCGGTTCACCCTTTTACTATCTCCAGATCCATCCTCCAAGCTAATCTAGGGACCACTCCCTGGAGACTTCTCATCACAAAAAGAAATATACTCACGCTTGCTCGGCTTATCACAGGTCGAACTGATGCTCCATCTATTTCTCCATTAATCTCTGGGCCAAAGAAGACAAGAGGAGAACATCCCGATTCCTACCTCTCTCTGCAGCTTACAAACATCGATTCCCTTGGGACATATTCCCGACCAATTGCCTTCAGATCTACAATAAATTAGGCATCCTCCCTGATGCGTTCTGTGAGGACAGGCTCTACAGAAAGGAAATACTTAAGAATTGTTACAAGCTATTGAATCTATGACGTTCAACTACACCTGGACTTTTTTGACCTCTGCATTTATCTTGCTGTTTATTACAAACTTTGCTTTTATTTCGAGCTCTTGTAAGTTCATCTCTGTAAATATTTCAGATCGAGTAACACGTGCTCTTGTACATTATACCTGTGGTTCTTCGCCACTTATTATGTAAATATCGCACTCTCCTGGCACATTGCCGTCCAGGGGTGGCCCACAATTTCCTGGGATAGTAAATTGATAATAATAATAATAAATAATATAATTAAATATATTTTTCTGCTGAGTGAATTTTTCTTAATAATTCTTCCTTATTTGCTATTTCTTCGTAAAATCCTTCACAAGAAGCAGCAAAATTGCACTTAATTTGTAATATTGCTTTCAGCGTTTCTACGGTCAGCTGTGTTTTCGTTCACGTCCTCAGCTTATTTACTATCGAATAAACTCTTTCCGTTGTACCACTGGTTCCTGGCAAACATAATGCAATGATTTGCATTACGTTTCCAATACATATGGAGGTTACAAGTCCAATCCGCGACATTTTCCGGGACAGTTTGTAATGCGGGGAAAATGACGGAAATCCGGGACGTCTGGTCACTTTAATCATTTGCTTCCACTTTGAAACAATCTTCCCCATTCCCGCCTCCAAGGACCCCAGGAACGTTGCAATAATCAAAACATATCAGGATAGCACGCTGGGCAGCAGTGAAGAAGCAAAAACGAAATCACCAAACTACGATTAACAAACATTAAGGTAAAAGCAATTGGGACAATCAGTAACAGGGGCATTGTTATGAAAGTCGCATCCAGGGAGAATGATGAATACATCTGGAGTTGCGAGGGTGTGAAGATCATCAGAAATTCCAAGGCAGCGTGACCAAGATTCCTTATTTTTTGACGTGGATTCTTCAGTCACCAATGTGGGCTGACTAGAAATAAGCAGACGTAACATACAAGACTACATTGAGCCAGAAAATGTCCAAGAGGTGTTGTTTTCGACAAAGTGTAGAACAGCGTGGACAAATAACTGGGTTGTTGAATTCACTCCGACCTTGAGAAAGATACTCCACAGTAAAGATAGTATAATCATGGGTTGGGGTCTTCCACAAATTCATGGAATTTACTTCCATGTACAAGTGCTACAAGTGCCATGGTTACCGCTACACATCTACCAAATGCATTCGCAAACAACAAGTTTTTTGCGTACTTCATGGAAGGTCATGTCTATAGAGAGTGCCAAAATAATCCCATTCCGGCTAAATGTGCCAACTGTAAATTTTTCAATAGACCAAGTGAACACTCAGTCAGGTATGGTATCAGCCCGAACCATCGCAGAGTAGTAGAGAATCTCAGACAATCAACCAACTATGGATAAAAGTCGTACGAGAAACCCTTACAGGCTAAATATTTCTCAAGTAAATGCCGAAAAGGCAATTTCAGTTGCCAACCAACTACACCACATTATTGAAGACAGAAATCTAGACATACTCCTACTTCAAGAACTCGAATGTTTTCCGGGTGGTGTCGCAGGTTATCTACATGCGTTGAAAAAATTCAGTCATCAGCAGAAAACTGTTTCCCAAGCCATCAAAAAAGCGTCTTATGGTGGACTCCGGAACTCACCTCTCTCCGGAAACAATTAAATACTCAATAAAACGACTTAAAAGGGTCAGTCTAGCGAGCAGGCAGAAACAACGGATCACTACCTCTCGCCCAAGAATTTAAATCCTTTGACAGAGTGTATGTAAACACAATTGCTCGTGAGAAGCGGAAAGATTGGCACCATACTAGTACAAACTGAGGATAACAGAGGTCCTGCGGCCTTATAATATGGCCTTAGTCGCTGATGCTCCTAAAATCTTACTCTAACTTCTTCTTCTTCTTTGGTCCTTAGCTGGCAGCTGGGGGAGGCGGTTGGCCACGCAACCAGTATGCTGCTGTAGGTGCCGCAGGGTTTCGGACTTGCTCTGTGATGTTCTTCCATACCTTACGATCCATGGCTTCAGTCCTGGCCTGGTTAAGGTCGAGACGTCGGCTCTTCAAGTCATCTTCCACTTGCTTGGCCCACGTTTTCCTAGGCGCGGTCCGTTGGATGCTCCATTGGGTGGGTCGTTGTCTCCAAAGGAGTGTGGATGGTATTCTGTTCGTGCCCATTCTACATACGTGGCCAAACCATCTGAGCCTTCGCTTCTGGATTTGGTCGGCAATGGTTGGTTGCTGTTGGCATCTGGCGCGGATGGTATCATTAGTGATGCGGTCGCGAAGAGAGATGCCCAAGATCTGCCGCAGGCATCGCATTTGGAATACCTCAAGTTTGTTCAAATCTAACTTGAGACAAATCCATGTTTCCGATCCGTAAAGAAGAATGGGCAGGATCAAAGTCCGGAAGAGTCGGATTTTAGTCTTTGTGGAAATGTTGGTCCTCTTCCATAGACACCATTTGAGCGAGGCGAACGCAGTGGCCGCCTGTCCAATTCTGCTGTGGATTTCCATGGTGGATGCAACTTTCTTCTCCTGGACCAGCGACCCAAGGTATTTAAAGTCCTGCACTTGCTCGATCTGGACGCCTTCGAGATAGATGGTGGCTTGCGACCCATCTGTTGTCAGGGCCTTTGTCTTACCAGCATTCATCTTCAAACCGTATGGCCGGGCAATGCGGGCAATGTCGTAGAGGATGTTCGTGGCTTCAGCGTCGTTACCGGCAAGGATAGCACTATCATCAGCAAACATCAGGTCAGTCACATAGTGATCCTTGTCATATTGTATGCCCTGTCTATTTCTGAATGCTTGCCTCATAATGGCGTCGACCACGATGTTGAAAAGCAATGGGGAGGCTACATCCCCTTGGCGGACTCCAGTTTGGATGGTAAATTCCTCAGATAAATCGTTCTGGATGCGCATCTGGCTGGTTAAACCGTTGTATGCAGTTTGGAGGAGTGTGATGACTTTTCGAGGTACATGTTCAACCTCTAGTAGTTTCCATAAGGCAGGCCGGTGGACACAGTCGAAAGCAGACTTAAAGTCAATGAAAACAATGACGGTTCGCTGTCCACACCGGATCCTCTCCTCCATCAGCTGACGAATGGCAAAGATTTGATCACAGCATCCTCGCCCGGGTCTAAATCCTGCCTGTTCTTCTCGACTGGTTTGCTCGCGATGTTTTTGCAGTCTTGACTGGATGATCTTCATAAAGACCTTTCCGATGATGGAAAGGAGGCTGATGCCACGGTAGTTCTTGCAGTCCCGGTTATCACCTTTCTTGTGGATCGGTACGATAATGGCTTTCCTCCATGTTAACGGAATTTGTTCAGTGCACCAGATGGTTTTGAGGAGTAAGTGTAGTCGGCGAAGCAGTACATCTCCCCCGGCTTTGATCGCTTCTGTGGTGACTTGGTCCACTCCTGGTGCCCTGCCATTCTTCAGGGATTGTATGGCTGCTTTCACTTCTTCTACTGTAGGCTCAACATCGACCATGGAGACCTCAGGGGGGTCAATCGAGAGTGCTGTTGCTGGCGGTCCCTGAGGTGGGTCGTGATTATACAACTACATTGTTCCTGGTACTTAACACAACTCACACTCATTTGGCTTTGCAGATTCTTGAACATTCACAGCGCCAACGTTTTATGGAAAACAACTGGGTCACCCGAAAAGCCCACTGTCTGCTATGATAAGAGAAGGAGATAATTTCCAAAATTTACTTATTTATTATGTATGTGTGACACTTCGTTGCTTGTTGGCAACTATATAACTTAAATTCCTATAACTTTTTCATTTTTTCTTGTCTCTGTTGAAAAACTGAAACTGACTAATGATACATGCATAATCTTCACCAAAATTAATATACAAAGTTCAAAAAGCTTAGTTGAATTCTCTTAAAAACGTATTTTATTTACACAATTTCGACATCCGAACATTACTTAGTTAAGTTGCGTTAATTGCAACTGAATACCAGGTTAAAATTATAAGAGTGAAATAAATTTAAATTTTGAAAAAGATGCTAAATTTTAGGTCAGGAGAGATTAATATAATTTTTATTATTTTTTTTTATGTGGAAGGATCAATAAAAATTAGAATCAACTACAAAGATAATGGGGATGAAGAATGAAGTTTTGAAGTTTAATAATTTACAAAAAAATTTTTATAGAAATGTTTAAATTTCATATTTTATTTGAATATCGAGAATAACTATAGTAATAAATATGTACATTGAGCACATTTAATGTACATTGAGCACATTTAATGTACATTGTACATATAACTAGGTCATTTTAAGAGAAGGCTTCGCAGTAGTTCTTGATAAACTGTTTCTTGAGTTGCCTTTTTAAAGGACAGTCCTTACTAGAAGACGCACCCTTGAATTCTTCTGCTTCTGATGCTTGAAAAGATCCACCGCTTTCACCCACTTTACTAGCGTCAACTACATCGATATGAGAAGGTGCAAGGTCATTATGTCACTTATAATTAATTTACAGAACAGTTTGTTTATCTAAGAAAATCTCCCAAAGAAGGAAACTGTAGAGTTTACATATTTTTTGCATTATTTATTAATAATATTACAATATATCAAAGATACGTTAATAACTATTACACCACCTGGCCTTATTAGGCCCATAATTCTGTTTGTGTGTGTTTGGTGGCATATACATTTAAATGGGTACACTTATATGGCTTTGCATTGGAAACAACCTCTTGTTTAGAAATGGATTTAGGCAGGTGCCTTTATCTTGGCCACATTCAATATAGTTAAGCGCTCCCGTTCTGTGGTGGCCCGAGCCCACTATGACTGATACAACAGCGGACGAAGTAACACCACATATGGAACAGTCATAAGTGTCGAGGGTCGTAAAGAGCATTGCATGTCTCGTCTGGTAACATTGCAGTGGCGAAGTACAGTGGCACACCTATCCACCCAGTACAAATTTGGAAAGCAAGACCAATATCCATATGGACTTCATGCCGGACATTTGCTCACAGGCTATGGCAATCGACGGTCATCACGAATACCGATGCTCTCTGTAAGATAAAAGAAACTGCGCCTTAAATGGGTGGGATCGCGTTTCCAACTCGAGAATATCTGCATTTCCAGAATTTAAAATAAGGCTATTACATTCGGAGTATTAATGGTTCTGTAGGCTGCAGATTGTGGTGTAAGGACTGTTTTCAATGCATGCTATGGGTTCTCTGATTACTGTTAATGAACGGCTCCATGTGACGCCTGCCTTTCTGTCGTCGCCGATAAAGTGCACCTCTTAATGATGACAATGTATCCAGAAAACTACGGCATCTGTCAAGACAACGCACCATACCACAAAGCTCTGGAGGTTGCTGAGCCTTATTTCATACTCGTTTCGTGTCGCTTTTTGTTGCTGGTTCCTTTTTCGTGGATGACTCAAAGCCACTCAACTCAGTTGATCTCAGTACAATTAAGGAAATTTTGACCGTACTGGAAGAGAACTTTCGATGCTATAACCAAGCACTAACAATGTCGTGCATTGCTAGACCCACTGTACAACGAATGGGTTCGACTACCACACCATGTAACAGGTGGTGGATTCCATGCCAGGTGTTGCTAATGCAAAGCCAATTGAGTGTATTTCTCTAAGCCTTCTTAAAATGTTTAAGGGAGAGCAGCAACAGTCCTGCAATAAGCAAAATGACACCTGTGCTATAGAAAAGTCCATCGTAGCTCTTTAAGGTATCACGGAAGTAACCTGTGAAAATATAATACAGATGGAAGTTAGCAAATCTTTCCACAAATAACGAAAATCAATCACAATAGTTTCAGCAAGAGAAAGCACCACGGTTATAGTTATATTCTAATTTAATCTGGTAATGTTAATTTAACTGAATTTAATTAGCTGTGATGTGTTGAATTTCCGTTACTCTATAAACAATTTTTAGGGCAGCGCAATTTCATTGATAACAGGTCTGTTTGGCTGCATTAGAATTGTGCAGTTAAGAGGAAGAAACATTGATACAACGTCAGTGCTCATCCTGTTGCTATTCATTTACGTTTGAAGGACTTGGAGCTTTTTTCAAAATTGGCAGAACCTTTTCTGTCATCTTCATTTATTTGCAGATAGAAAAAAATTCTAAGTCAAACCATTCAACGAACAATTTTCTATTTCCGCTACATTTTTTTGTTCTGTATAGATTAATTGATTGGGTTATGTAGTATTTTAAGCACAACAACAACAACTTAAGTGCAAGGAAGCACAGGGTTTTCCTGCATCAGCCAAAATAAGTGTAAAAAGGAAATAAACAAAAACATAATTACGCATTTCATTCTCCCATCTGGGTAACTAACCAGTTTACTTAAATTCCTTCAAATTGTCAGCTTCTGCTACTTGCAGAAGCAACTTGTTCCGGTAATCACCAACTCTCTAGCGGCTGAAATAAAATTTCTACAATTTAATCGAAGTTTTTTCCTCTGTAATTTGAATTTATTTCCCCTGGTTACAGGATTCTTTGTTACAGCGGAAATTCCCTTCATTCATTTTCTTAACCCTTCTCACAGCCTTATAACCCTCAGTTAGGTCCCCTCTAATCTGTTTGGTTGTCAGTGTCTTTAGCATTTTGCTCAAAACGTCAGGAACATCTCAATAAGCTACACTCCCTGCAATCACTCTTGTTCATCGAGGAATTTGGGATTATTTGTCTTACAGAAACCTGGATGTCTTCCAATATACAGCTTGATACCCTGATGAGTTCCTCATCTTATCACGCAGTTACTAATGATCGTACGGGAAGAAGAGGAGGCGTTATGATTATTTAACATCTTAATTTTTCACTTTACTGCCTAAAATCAGCAGTTCAGAACACTTTGAAGCTTTATGTGCCGATGTTACATGTAGAAATCACCTAATCTAAATTTGTCTTATTTATCTTCCACCTGATCATACACAAGACTCCAAGGATGAACTGCAGTCACGGCTCGCAACCCATTTCACCGCTGATAAACCAAACTTTCTTAGAGGGGACTTCAATATGTCTACCACAAAACACTCTGAATCTAGACGAGACTTCATTATCTTCATCGAGAATTTGGGACTGGATTTCCTTGAATCACAGCCTACAAGGGGCAACCAGGCTTTAGACCTAGTATTTCATCGTACTGCAGATTTGACTCCCACAATCTCGACCTTTGCCTTTAATTTAGACCACAAACCACTAACCTTTGCCTTTACGTTCCCGTCAATACCTCCTAATCATGATGATGAAGTCCTCACCAAAACAATTATTTCAGTTAATTTCATCACGCAAGATATCATTATAAGTTTTCTCACCTCAACCAACTGGAATGATCTTTCCACCTTGCCAATCGATGAAGCCTCTAATGGCCTTGCTTCCCACCTGGCAGCAATAGCTGTTCAAGGAGTTTCAAAAACCATCAAAATCTCAAATAGACAAAACCATGGGTCTCAAGAGACCTGAAGCCCGCCTTTCTAGATAAGCAGTGTGCCTTCAGAAAATTAGTATTAGTATTAGTATTAGTATTAGTAACGGCCGTATGGTGCAAGAAAGCCTATGGCTTATGCTGCACCAGCCAAAAAAAAAAAAAAAAAAAAAAAAAAATCCGAACAAAACAATGATAAAAACAAAAAATAAATAAATAACTAAATAATAATAATTAATAAATAAAAAATAAATAAAAAAATAATAATAAAATAAAAAATAAATAAAAAGGAAATTAATCCTATCCGCTTCCCTTACCCGAAAGTACTATCCAGGTGACCTTTGAATTTCCCCAAACTGTCGGCCTCTACCACCCATGAAGGCAACTTATTCCAGTAATTTATAACTCGCTGGCTAAAATAAAACTTCCTGCAGTCCAATCTAAACATTTCCCCCGTAACTTGAATTTATGTCCCCTAGTTCTAGCATCATTTATAATCTTGAAACTTTTGTCCTCATTCATTTTACTGATGCCTCTCAGAGCCTTAAACACCTCAATCAAATCTCCTCTAAGGTGTCTAGTTTCCAAACTCTGCAACCCACATATTCGAAGTCTTTCTTCATAAGGACGCCCTTTTGCCGATCTCACCAGGCGAGTTACCCTTCTTTGCACCCTTTCAAGAAGCTCGATGTCTTTCTTTAGGTGCGGTCTCCATACTTGAACACAGTATTCCAAGTGTGGTCTAACATAAGCCTTATATAATGGGATTAGCACGTCCCTATCTCTACTTGCAAAAGTTCGATAGATCATCGATAGGACACCATGGGCCTTCCTTGCAACCTGTTTACAATGCTCAGAGAATTTCATGTCTGACCGTATCGTAACACCCAAGTCCCTTTCCTCCAGTACTGCGTTTAGTTGAACTCCACCAAGTGAATAAGTTATTTTGGGATTACTGTTTCCCAGGTGTAATACCTTACACTTTGTTGGATTAAAGCACAGCTGCCATTTTTCTGACCATTCTTGAAGTCTATCTAGGTCTCTCTGAAGAAGCTCAGCTTGACAGTGATCATTAACTACTCTACCAATTTTAACATCATCTGAAAATTTAGACATCACGCCCTCTATCCCTTCATCAATGTCGTTTATGAAAATTAAAAACAACAGTGGCCCTAATACTGATCCTTGGGGAACCCCACTTCTTACATCAACCCAATCTGAGGAATAACCATTTATCACAACCCTCTGCCTCCTGCCCTGAAGTCATCCTTCTATCCATCTAAGGATTTTCCCAGTGATTCCAACCTGTTCCAGCTTATAAAGCAACCGCTCATGTGGGACTGAGTCAAAAGCTTTGCTGAAATCTAAATAAACAATGTCGAAATTATTCCCTAAATCCAGCTCTAGAGTGACCCTTTCGAAATAGCGAACCAGATTTGTTAAACATGATTTTCCCTTTACAAAACCATACTGAGTATCCTTGAGAATTTCAATTCGATCCAAATGATCCTGAATTCCACCCTTGATCATTGCCTCCATGATTTTCCCTACTACTGAAGTCAGACTGACAGGTCGATAATTTCCCACTTCACTTTTAGAGCCACCCTTATGTATGGGAGATACATTTGCACTTTTCCAATCCAAGGGAATCTCCCCAGAGTCTAGTGATGCTCGCATAATTAGCCTCAATGGTTCAATGCAAGAGTTCAATGCAAATGGAAGAGTTCAGGAACCACACACGATTTTATTAACTTTAAAAAGAAACGTGCATCTTTTCTGAAGCAAGAACGACAAGCCAACTATAGCTATATAGCTAACAGATTAGTATGTTCGAAGCGGTCATTTGCAAAGCACTGCAAGAATTTTCGATGGATGCGAGCTTCTTCATAGAATGGGCAGACAGTACTTTTGGTGAGAGTTGCGTAAAGGAAGAATCTAATCGTCCCTATCCCATCCCATTACGCTGTTTGACTCCCCTGTCTACACTTAATATCACAAAGCAAAATCTGTTGAAAGTAATAAATGAGTTACCGAACAAAGCTACCGTCCGGCGTGATAGATTTCCTTTGTTTATCATTAAAATATCCTGTGTCTTTATTGTGGATGTTCTTTTACATATCGTTAATGAAATTTTGCGAACACCTTCGGTGCCTCAAGTTTGAACACACTACTGCATCAAACCCATTTGGAAGAACTGCGAACGATTTTGGTAAGATTTCAGTGGGCTCTTCGCTGCTTAAAGTTTTTGAAAAGACAATCCTAGCGCAACTTGAGCACTGTTTTCAGCACAGACCATATCACCTTCAGAATTTTGTCCCTTGGAGATTTACTACCACCAATCTTCTTCAAACGCTGTTTATCATACAGGAAGCTTTGAATTCTCGAACGCAGCTCGACATAATTTTTCTAGACGTTAAATCTGCATATGATAGGATTTCCATCACGTCTTGAAGAACTACTTCAGGATCTCCGATAATCTCCTCACTGTAATCAAAAAAGTTTTTCAGGAAAGACGGCTCCTTGTTGAGCAGAACGGTCTCTCACGATCCTTTACTGTCTTCAGAGGGCTTCCACAGGGTGGCGTTTGGTCGGCAGCACTGTTCGCAGCAGCTTTCGAACCTCTGCTAGCAAATTTCGAAAACTTGATATCGTACGCAGACGATCTGAAGTTCTTCATTCATTCAGATCAGCCGGAGCAAACCCTCTCTGTCCAAAGAACAGCAACAAAACAAATCTCTCAAATAAGCACATTTCTTCAGTACATTGGTCTTCAGCTAAATGCCGAAAAATCTGCCCAGATGACGTTTATAGAGAGAAGAAGAATAAATTCAATGCGCATCTCTATAAATGGACATCGAATTAAACTTGTCAACTCTCAAAAGCAGTTAGGTTTGGTCTGGGATTCGAACTGTCTTTTCTAGAGCACTTGAAGGAAGCAAGAAACAAATTCTTCGCAGCCCTTTGGTCTGCTCGACAGGAATTGATTGGTTACGGAAATAAAAAGCTAATAACTAGGTTTGTCCGAACTTGTGTAGCACTCTACACATCGAAAATCTGGTCCTCTACCCCTGCAACCTACCTGCGACAGTTTTTGGGGATTGAGCATTGGCTTCTGCGATCCCTCAATAGGACTTCAGAGCATCGCCTTACTATCTCTAGGGGTACACTACATTCGCTACATGGAATGACTCCTTAGAATCACCACTCGCAACTTAATTAACCTCTCCAAACTCATTTCGGGTAGATTGGATGCTCCTAACATCGATAGTCTTATCATCCTGCCCACGAAGAACACCAGAATAACTAACCGGCAAGCATCTTTGATCAGACCTGCCCTCAACCAAATCATCTCGCTCAGTCATACGTTCCCAGAAAACACGATTGGACTCCTCAAATACCTGAATATCAACCCTGAGACGATTTGCATCGACAAAGCCTACAGATCAAAAGTTTTAGCTGATACACACAGTCTACACAATCCTGCAATTTTAGATCTTTCATGTCACCATCGCTTTACGTGGCTACTGTGTTGGAGGATGATATGCGCTCCTTCTCCTCTTCCCGAGAGCCTGCAGCATCTTGCCGGCAACCCCGCACTTTTCTTAGACAGACGCTGAATGTATTTAGAGTATTATGTCCAACCTAATGTGTCTTAACTTGTGTAATTAATTATTGACTTGATCTCTGTATATTTTATTTTATCCAATATTGATATTGTATTCATTTTTATAATTCTGTTTACCCTCCTAGCATTTGATTGCTGTCAAGGAGTGGATGTAACTTACTTTTCTTTGCCCGCCCGATTAAATAAATAAATAAATAATAATGGATATTATTCCAGAATGGTCGGCTTTTTCCTATCTCAACCTGTGATTTGTCCGTCTTTCGATCCTTTCACGAAGCTCAATGTCTTTTTTTCAGCTGAGCCTCCGTACTTAATCATAATAATCCAAATCCAGTCTTAGAATACCTTACAGAGTGAAAGAATAATAGAGTGAAAGAATGAGTGGACATTCTCTCTGAAGAATACATTCATTATTTAAAAGAATTCGTGAACTAGCTGAATCCTGAATGAAACAATATTATTACTCATGAAAGGAAACGCAGGAACTTTGCAATCGCTGTAAAGACTCTACAACTTAAAGACTTGAAACATTCTGTTCATTGGTTTAAGGATAGCATTACTATTCCATTTGAGCAGTCAAGTAATGACTATAGGAGCAGCAGTTTCCCAAGGAAGCAATTTTAGGTAGAATCAATGAAATAAGAATCCCTTTCCCTTGACGTTAGAAGGAAACGATCGCGTTTCACTTCTTTTCAAATGAAAAAATATCAGGAATCAGTTTGAAGAGCGAATCCCCACCTTTCTGCTAAGAGGGAACGAAACAAAAACAGTATTGTCTGCTCGAGCGTTTTCGAAACGAGTGAGTTATAAACCTCAATATGTTTTCAAGAAATTCTGATGGGTTTTGAAGGAAATTCTGTTAATGGGGCGTGTGTATGCGAGGGGCGATCATTTAATCGAGGACTGGTGCAAGATCTTATCTTAATTGTCATCATCTGAAACTTCTGTGGATTTCTCCTTCTCGAAATACAATCCCTTGAACTTTGCACATTTTCGCCACCGTGGTATCCACGTGTTAAATGCTTCTTGCAAGCCATTTTTCGAAAGACTGCGAAGTGCTTCCGTTGTGGCTCTTCGAGTATCGTTGTATGGGATGGGAAACGATTGCTTTACAGAGCTTCTTCAGATGTGGAAACAAGAAGAAATCACACGTGGCTAAAACCGGTGAATAAGGGGGATGTGGCAGGGTTCACTGCCTGCATAATATTAGACGTATGGGGCCTGGCATTGTCTTAATGAAGAAACCACTTTACCATAGAAACTCATTACCATACGCTTCATTCATCTTTTTAATTGTTTCCGATGCATTTAAGTCCCTTCTGACCCAATACCGAATTACATATAGCTGTTCAATCTGTTTGTCCGACATGATACTTGCTTTAAAACGATCATCAGTGGCCGCGACTAAAAAAACTCTTCATGCAACAGTGGCCCGACAAGTACTTTGCAATTCCACGATAAGCTGCGAACATTACTCAGCCGTGATGGGGAAATTGAGCGGAAGGTGACTGACAACATTATATGCAAACAAACTTTACACTTTCTCATGCTGGCACATGAACATTTTATGCGAAAATAAAGGATAATAAATATGGAATACTTACCAATAAGAGTTGGGATAAAAATACAGAAACATCCAGTAATAAACCTTGACAAACCAGTTGAGAGTGCGAGTAAATTCAGTCCGACATACTCTTCATACAATATTTGGTAGAATGGGTGAAGACACATGGATAATCCCAAAACAATGGAGTTAACTATTAGAGCTACATATTTTTTAGCCGAAGGAATGCAAGCCATATTTACTCCACTTGTTACCATGAGGACTATAACAACCGTTGTTTTTTTTATTGATGCCTTATCGGCCACCCACCCCACAATTATCTGGAAGAAAAAAGCTGACAGAGAAATAGAAAATAAGAGAAAAACACTGTCCTCCAGACTGACTCCGTGATCAGTAGCGAAATCTACTATAGTGAGGAGAAAGATGTTACTATAAATCACAAATACACATAAGCCAAATGTAATTATAATGAATTTTGGAGTAACTAACAAAACTGCTGTAAGCTTTAGTGTAGACAAAATAGCTTTGTAGGGTTTAGAGGGGTCGTTTCTTTCTTTTTCAATTTCTTCAAGAGACGATCGCCTTTCTTCGGGATTCAACACAGTGTCTTCAGAAACCGCATCGACATTTGGAGTCTTACCTTCGTCTCCATCGGACGTATTATGATGACATTGTGCGAGTGTAGAAAAAGTAGCTTTTTGATTATCATTATCAAGACGAATTGCTGAAGGCTTAAAGGAAGGCTGTCCCATTACAATTACTGAAATAAAAAGGTTCATCAGAACTGCCCCAAGAATTAGAAAGGAACCCCGTAATCCATAAACTTCGATCAATCTTTCCGTAATGGCTGATAAAACCATTCCTCCGAACGCAGCTGCAGAGAATACGATTCCAAATATCGTAGATTTCTTCGTTTTGAAGTGTTGGCTGATTGTGACGGAAACTGTCGGATAGAGCAGACCTGTTCCAAGACCTAAAGAAAGAAAATCCATATTAAATACGTAATAATAATCATAATAATAAAGGGAAAAATCACATGAAACTGATTTGCTGTTGTTGTTTTTGTTTCGAATTTTCTCCAGAACAAGAAAGGCCATGAGGCGTTACTGTTGTTGTCACATATAGTGATAATGTCACGTAGTAATAGTAGTAGCCGTACAGTGTTAGGAAGCCAGAACGTTTTTCTGCATTGACCAAAAAATTTAGTAGATAAGAAAATACAAATTATTTGCTTCCAAACTCACAGAGATAACTATCCAGTTGAGCTGTGAATTTGTTGAAACTATCAGTCGCAACTACCTCTGAACGCAACCTTTTTCAGCAATCAACGACTTCCTATAATGTAGTATAACTTCTTCCTATGTAATTTCAATTTATGCTGAAGAGTTTTGCAATTCTCTATAACAGTGAAAATTCCGCCTTGGTTCATTTTACCAACCCCCCTCTCAGAGTTTTGTAAACCTCAGTCACTTTTGAAATGCCCACATATTCGGAGTCCTTCCTCATATGATGGTCAATTTCAAGAAGCGCAGTGTCTTCTTTGAGGTCTCTATACTTGAACTCAGCATTCCAAATGTTGTCTTACAATTGCCTTATACAGAGAGACTATAACCTCGATATCTCTTCAAGTAAAGTTCGACAAATCATCAATAGAACACCATGAACTTCCTGGCTGCCAGTTTAGACTGCCTAGAAAAGTTCATATCTGTCCGTATTGTAGCTCCCAGATTCCTTTTTTCTCGACAGTTTTTAATTCAACTCCACCAAGTGTAAAATTTATTTTGGGGTTTCTGTTCCAACGAGTGTAAGACCTTGAATTTTGTTGCATTTTGCTGCTACATTTCTGAATATTCTTGAAGCCTGTTCAAATCATCCTGAAGAAGCTGGACTGATCATTAACTACTGTACCAATTTTTACGCCATCTGCAAATTTTGACATCAAACCTTCTATCCCATCGTCGATGTCGTTTATGAAAATCTGAAACAACAGTGGTCCAAGAACCGATTCCTGAGAGATCTTATTTCTGACTTAACAACACTCTGAAGTATATCCATTAATCACAACCCTCTGATTTCTGCCCTGCAGCAATCCAACTTAAATTTTTTCCAGCAATCCTAACATGTTCAAGCTTATACAATAACCTCTCAACGATTACCGAGTCAAATTCATTGCTAAAATCCAAACACGCTACGTCGAAATTGTTGGCTAGATCAAGTTCATGAGACTCGTGTCAAAATAGCTGACTAAGTTAGTTAAACATGATTTTCGCTTAACAAAAACACGTTGCGTGTTATTCAGAATGCAATATCTATCAAAATGTCCCTGGATTGCCCTCTTAATCATTGTTTCCAAGATTTTTCCTATTTCAGACTAACCGGTCTGTAGTCACTTCTTTCGCTCTTAGAGCCACCTTTGTCTATTAGTGATACTTTGAGACGTCTCCAATCCAAAGGAATCTCTCCATAATCCAAAGATGCCCTCATAATTAACACCTTGTTTCAATACACTCTTTGACGACCTCCCTCAAAATTACTGGGCATATGACATCAACTCCAGGAACCTTATTTGCCTTTATGTTCGAAGTTCGAAAAGTTTTCTAATATACAGTCATCTGTAATTTCGAAATCACTAATTTAATATGACTCAGGCTCACTTTCAGAGCCTCTTCTCACTGTGAAAGGTCTTTCTTCAGTAAAAACAGATGCAAGTTACCAGTTCAATTTATTTGAAACATCGGCTGGGCTGTCTAAGGCTTTCCTACACCCAGTGCACAAGGGATCAATCTGATTCGATTTTTTTCAGTATTCACATACATAAAAAATTGCTTCTTCCCATTCTTTGTTCTTTTTGGTCAGTTCTTTCTCACACGCAGCCTTGGCCTCTCTAACTTTATCTGTGCTGCGATACTAGTAGTAGTAGTAGTGGTGGTGACATGTGATGCAAGAATGCAAGTGTATGAGCTTATGCAGCATCAGCCAAAAAAAAAAAAAAACCCACACCATTCCCTCCAAATGCCTGTCTAGTTCCTCCTTAAATTTATTCAAGCTATCAAATTCCACAACTACAGATGGAAGTTTGTTCCAGCAATTAACCACCCGCTGGCTAAAGGCAAATTTCCGCACATCTAATCTACATCTGTCTTTTCTTAATTTGAATTTATGCCCCCTTAGGTTCGTAATCTGAACAAGTGGAAGGATCTCATCAGAATTCAGCGTGCTCAACCCATTCAAGGCCTTATACACCTCAATCAGATCACCGCGCAGGTGCCTAGTCTCCAGCCACTGCAATTTGCAGAACTTAAGCCTCTCTTGGTAAGAGGATCCCTTCATTCCCCTCACCAATCTTGTTGCCCTTCTCTGTACACGCTCAAGTAAATCTACATCCTTCCTAAAATGAGGCCTCCAGACCTGTACGCAGTACTCAAGCCGTGGCCTGACCATTGCCTTATACAGAGGGATAATCACCTCCTTCTCCCTGCTAGCAAAATTCCTATATATCATTGACAAAACCCCATGACCTGCCCTGGCAGCCTGTCTGCATTGCTCAGAAAACTTCATATCTGCCTGCACAATTACTCCCAGGTCTTTTTCATTTTCTACCACCTTAAGTGTAGTAGTACACAGTTGGTATGTTTCTCTGGGGTTACTTCTACCCATATGGAGTACTTTGCATTTGTCAAGGTTAAACTTCAGTTGCCACTTCTTAGCCCATCTGCCCAAATTATCTAGATCCTGTTGTAGTAGCACACTGCCATTACTGTCATTAACAACCCTGCCAACCTTTGTATCATCTGCAAACTTCGACATTAAGTCTGATATGCCTTCATCAATATCATTGATAAATATACAAAACAACAGTGGACCCAACACCGAACCCTGTGGGACTCCACTAATAACATTAGTCCAAGAAGAGCAGCACCCATTGATTACCACCCTCTGTCTTCTCCCACGTAACCATCCTTTTATCCATTGTAGCAACGTAGCCTTAATACCATTCTGCTCCAATTTGTACAGTAGTCTTTCATGCGCAACAGTGTCAAAAGCTTTCCTGAAATCCAAATATATGATATCAAAATTATTTTTGCATCCAGTTCCTTTGTAACCACATCATAATATCCTATCAAATTTGTCAGACAAGACTTTCCCTTAACAAACCCATGCTGTGTCTGAATTATTGCTGCAGTCTTGTCTAGATGATCCTGCAATGCATCTTTAACCAGTGACTCCATTATTTTACCCGGAACAGAAGTTAAACTAATTGGTCTGTAATTACTCGTGTCACCCTTCGATCTCCCTTTGTGAATTGGGGATACATTTGCACATCTCCAGTACGTGGAAACCTCCCCTGAATCCAAGGATGCTCTCATAATTATGGCTAAGGGTTTGCTTAGTTGCTTTGCCGCCTTCTTTAATATAACTGGATAGATCCCATACACCCAAGGTACTTTTCTTATGTTTAACTTCAACAATTTCTCCTCCACTTTGCTCTCAGTTATTACAAAATCATTAAGTATCCTGCTACAATTTGATAACCTTCTGCCATTTTCAAACCTTAATAATTCCTCATGTGTGAATGTAGATGCACAATACTCATTCAGTTTGTTTGCTATCTGAGCAGGATCATCAACAGTCGAACCATCGATGTCAAGTGGACCAATCAGATTCATCCTCTTCCTTTTAGAGTTTATATAAGTAAAGAAATCCTTGCTGTTTCTCTTAGCATCTTTTGCCAAGGATTTCTCGTAATCTACCTTCGCCTGCCTAACCTCCTTTGTGACCTGATTACAAACTAGCTTATATCTGCCATAGGCTTCTGAGTCGCTTGATAATTTATATGCATCCCATGGATTTTTCTTCTCTGTCACGAATCTCATTAGTTCATTTGATAACCATTTAGGCCTAAACCTTGAACAATATTTCTTAATAGGTATGAAACTTTTAGTAGCTTCCACCATTAATTCCTTGAATGCTTCCCACTTAGAATTTACTGTTGGTAACATCGTCAGTTGATCCCACTGTACAGAATTTAAAACTGTCTGAGACCACTGTACTCACCTTTACAGAAGCAAAAACTCTTTCCTTTACCCCTGATGGTAATTAAATCTTTAAGTAAATCCCACGTCAGTACACTGTGATCACTGCCACCTAGTGGTTCTTTTATCTGCAAATTCCTAATACATGAATGATCACTGCTGATAACCAGATCAAGAGTATTACTTTCTCCGGTTGCCTCTCGAACATGCTGCTGCAGAAAACAATCGTCCAATAAATCCACAAAAGTCTGACTAGTGTGTGAGTGACCAACCCACAAGTTCCAGTCAATATCTGGGAAGTTAAAATCCCCCATTATAAGACATTCCGATTTACTACCCCACTCTATTTCTCTGTACATTGTTCATTGCATTCAAGTCACTAGGCCTATAACACACTCCTACTCTTATTTTTGCTTTTGTAGTGCTTATGTCACACCAAACTGACTCAACAGTGCACTGTTCATCTCTATCAACTGGATGCACTTCTTTTGATTTTATGTTTTTCTTTATTAACAGCATAACACCTCCTCCCTTTCTATCCTGTCTATCCTTTCTGTACACATTGTTCTCCCCAAATTCCAGTTCAGCATTCCTTATATCTGTGTGACCCGACGTCTCTGTTATCCCAACAATATCCGCCTTTGATGTCTTGACCAACACTTCAAATTCATCAAATTTATTTACTATACTTCTAGCATTGGTATACATGTAAGCATACATGCTCCTACTCCTATTCCTAGTTACCCTAACATATCCCATATCCTACCTATTTCAGGATGACTGCCACCCGTCCCTGAACCCCCCAACACCTCTCGCTCCAGGTAGCTACTTATTCTAATAGAAGTTGTGCAAGAATCTCCTTCACCTCTCCTTACGGCTACTGTTAAACTATTAGTCCTTGTATCCCCCCAAGCTATCAGTTTTCCGACCCACCTAACACTGCCTCGATAGCATCAGCAAACATTCTTGCACCCTTTCTATTTAAGTGTATCCCATCCCTGTAGAAGCAGTCTCTCCTGTTAACAAGTACAGACCAGGCTGAAAAAAAATCTATCCCTTGAGCCTTGCACAATCCTTCCAGGGCCGAATTCGTCTGGGCAGAATTGCAGACACTTTCAAATTCAACCCTAATTCTCGGCTTTTGTTCAACAGTGACCTGTACTTGTTAAGTAATTCTGCCGGTCTCCTACGCTTAATATCATTAGTGCCAACGTGTACAACTATATCATCTTTTATGCCCTTAAAAGATGATATCCGCTCTACAACGTCATCAACCTTTGCCCCTGGCAGACATACCCTGGTCCTGTTCCACCTATCCTTTTTACAAAGCACTTTCTCCATTTGCCTGAAAACAGAGTCTCCAACAACTACTAGTTCCTTTGGGACCAGCGTATGCTGCTTTGGGGGTTGCCGCTGTGTTGCGTGATGACCAAGTGCAAGCTCTGGCGTTGATGTGGGCAGCTGAGAGTTTGATGGGCCCCTCAGTATATATCATCATATACAACTATATCATCTTTTATGCCCTTAAAAGATGATATCCGCTCTACAACGTCATCAACCTTTGCCCCTGGCAGACATACCCTGGTCCTGTTCCACCTATCCTTTTTACAAAGCACGTTCTCCATTTGCCTGAAAACAGAGTCTCCAACAACTACTAGTTCCTTTGGGACCAGCGTATGCTGCTTTGGGGGTTGCCGCTGTGTTGCGTGATGACCAAGTGCAAGCTCTGGCGTTGATGTGGGCAGCTGAGAGTTTGATGGGCCCCTCAGTTCAGATCTTTCGAGGGCATCCACCCTGTCCTTCAAACTCTCATATAGGCCCATAACAACGCTGAATTGTCGCCTGATTTCCTCACACTCCTTACATCGCGCACATACAAAGACATCCCCCATGGCAATATCATGTTCCGTTCCAGAGAGTCCGGCAAACATTTCACAAGTTGCACATTTTTTTAGGCTGTGATGCGTTGGAGAATCGCCCCCTCAGTTCTCCCCCGAGTCACATCACTCCTGCTACTTTGTGCCCGTTGCTTTGCTGCTCTAATTTGGGGCATGTTATTTTAAATTAATAAGATCAATAAATTAAATTTATTTATTGATAAATGTCAATACTACGCTATTTAATAGAAACAGTGAAGCGTATTACTGTATATAATTATGCGTTAGAGTTACCTAGCTACCTCAATTAAAAAATTTGAATTCCCTACCACTATATACAAAAACAATGGCTGCAAGATTCGAACGAAATAACGTTTTTATGTAAATTAAGTAGTAATCTACAAAAAAACTCTTTAATCTAAATAAAAATAAAAATAACCAGCGTAACTATAACTATAATACTACGTATTAAGTAAAATATAAAATAACAATTATGTAAATAAAAAGGCAAACACTTATCGCTTTTTCGGAGCCTGTAACTCACTGCTGTAATTTTTAAAGAGAGTCAGCGCCCTCTTAATGTTCCAAATCAACTTGTAGTAGGCTCCAGCGCTATGTAACTGTCCCATGCTAACTTTTTCTGCTCTATTTGAGTGGCCAGCTCTGCATTCATCGATTTTGGGATCATCCTGCTGCAATATTTTCTTGTTGGTATGAATGCGTTCATTGCAATTCGGTGTCACGCATGCATCGCGTCTTATGGTGGAACCTTCGAGCATCTGTTGTAACATCATGAAATGCATTCATCTCGTACTCCATTGTTAATATTATGTTAAATAAATGTTTGCCACTAACTACTGTCTTGTGTCATTTCTGCTTCTTGTGCCTCTGCTACTACTTTCCCGTGACGTTTCCGGTTGTGGGTTCCTATGCGATTCACGTTCCTTTAGATATTACCTACCTCCCCTAAATGTTTCTACCAATATTTTTGAGACACCCTGTATATGGACTAAGACATTTAATAATGAATTGGAGGATTCCGTCAGCACCGAATCTCCGTAGCAGAAGCTGATGTGGGATTAATGGCAGCAATAAGCTGTTCCCTGGAGATTGATACTGCCCACAGAGTGTCAAGCGGGATTCTAGTTGTTGGAGTATGAAGATCAGGACATTGTTCCGTGTTCGAGGCAAATCTAGATATGAAGTCAAGCCACTGGTCAGGTTCAAGATTTAGGGGGAAATCAGAAGGCCGCTCAGAGTAGGGGCATTTTCCGCTACGAAGGGTTCTATCCATATAATGCTTATTTGCTTTTGATTTCTGCTTATTAAATGTTGCGCGAGCTCTGGAGTAGGCTATCCTGTCTTGGATACTGTGTGACTGCTTCCACATTTTGTGCAGATGCTGCTTTAACTTGAAGTTCATTTTAAGATGGGGAGTCCACCATGCTCTGGACCGAGGCATGATGGAAATTCTCTTTGATGCTGAAAATGTCGTCATAGTCTTAAGCCAGCTAGTAAGCAAATTCACTGCAATTTCTAGATCACAATTTTCTAGAACTGTCCATGGGATGACAGAGGCAGCCTCAACACATTTAAAAATACTCAAAAACCTGGGACTAACTATTACTTTGGTATTAGTCAAATTCACAACATTGAAGTTTTGAGCAGGTATGTGTAAAAGAACACCGATTCAGTTGGCTTGTGGTCCGAATTGAAATAAGTCTCTGGCTGGTAAAAGAAGCATGAATGAGATCTAATTGGTTATTACCTCTTGTGGGGAGATCGTTGATCATTTGTAACCCTGTACAAGATAAGTTGCCGACCGAGCTAGCCGGGTGGGTAAAGTGCCTGCCTGGCAACCCAAAGGTCGCGGGTTCGATTCCCGCCTCGGGCTTGGATCAAAGTACTGCAAAAAAACCTTGGGAGGTGCATTATGGCCACAGAAGCCTATGCGCCAACAACTACCAAAAAAAAAAAAAAAAAAAAAAAAAAACAAGATAAGTTTGATAGGAGCTTTTGCTGAAGGTTAGCTAGCTGAGGAGGTAGATTAAAATCTCCACAGACGAAGTGCAAGGCTGAAGGATAAAGCTGGTTGATGATCCAGTTAGATATTTCATGGATAGCTTCATAAGAAGGCGCTGGGGGTATATATATAATAACTACATCTAGGAGGACCCTATGATAGCTGAGAGTAAAAGCAAGCGCTTCGCACGCTGATGTTTGGCTAGAGACTTGATGAATGAGTGAGGTTTGTGAGCTCTTAAAGAAAATTCCAACACCACCTCCTCTTTGCCCAACTCTAGAAGTGAAAGCAGATTTATATCCAGCAGGAACACAGGATATAAAATATTCTTGGTCTTTATCAAGACAGGTCTCGGTGACACAGAGGATATCGATATCATTGGCGAGGAGAATTTGGTCAACGGTATCCAGCTTATTGAGAAGGCTTCTAACATTCTGGTACAAGACTCTGACTGCATAATTTCGGGAGATCTTTTTTAAGGCACATACCTCGTTTTTATTGATAGCAGGCTTTCAAGTTCGTAGATTCGTGACCCATATTGGGATGAGCATTCCCGAACTGTTTATTACTGGTGATCTCAGGCTGATGGAATCAGTTTGATGATGCCGATGTGGTTCACCACTAGTATAATTGCGACTTATGCTGCGCACATTTTGAGACAATGCCTGGAGCGTAGAGCATTCATACTTGTCTCCTTGAGGCCTTGATTGCTATCGAGGAGGGTGAATTAGTTGAGATTGTTGATGGGGTCTGTTTTCCTCAGAAAATGGTCTGATATATATTCCTTGGGGCCAGGAGTCAGGATCTACAACCTTCTGGTAGACAGCGGGTGAACACATTATAAGGAAGGAGGCATAGGATGTTTGCCGACTTTTAAGCCGTTTAACCTGAACTGAGAGGTTATGCTCCTTAATAAACATTCCCCTAATAGATTCAGGAGAGGTTCTAGGTCCAAATTTGGAGGCGAAGATCTTGGCTCTGGTGGGAACGACGGAGATACTATATTTCTCGGCCAGTGTCAGACGAGATTTGGAGGCTGTTACTTGGCGGGATAAAGAGGCCTGGTTAGTGATAACAGCATGATGGGGAGGGCGATCACTATTGGTAGCTCGGCGGCATCCTGAGGAATATGGGGCGGGGTTGGCTGCTGGAATGAGGGAATTTTGTATATCTCCAGATAGGACGTAGGTATGACTAGAAAGGCTGTTGGTAAGCACGCCATCATATGAGGTGGGCAGAAAACATGATGGGCGTTAGTTAAATTATTGTTTTGTTTTGAGCCTGTAGGGAGTCTTTGTTATTTCCTGGTCGGTTCTCTCGCTGAGATACTTCTGTAGCATGACGCTGTGGTTGCTCACCAGCCACTGAGTGTGTCTTTCTGATGAGTGCATGATCGGTCCGTGCTCAGTCGGAGTGTCTGCAGAACTCCCTACTGATTATCTTGATTGGATTTAGATGTGGGAGCCAGGCTTTATATGGCTAGGAGGCTTTACTGGATGAGTAGTTTTTGTCCTTTTGGGTATTATTGGTGCCTGAGATGTCAGCTTGCCATTTTGGCTAGCCAAAGAACAGAGGTCCGAGAGCATATGAGTGATATACTTATTTTGGTTCCTCAGTGAGTAAACCTCATCCTTGAGATCTTCAGTTTGGGACCTTAATTGGTAAATTAGGTGGATCACGAAATCTGCACTGTCTGCTGTAGAGGAGGCGTCGACACTGTCATTTCGGCATTAATTCTTGGAGAATTACCTTCGACTTGGAAAGTATCTGTTATGACTAATGACTGGCTTGAGGTGGAGAATACGTTAGCGTTCGAGGCACAATTTTGATCGTTATTATGATCTGATGGAAAATTGGGGTGATTAGTGCTGCATATTACGTGATTGGCAGTGCCGTCATGTGACGTCGCGTTGCCCACCGCTTCAACACATGAGACGGTTATGAGTGAAGGTTCAGGCAAACCGGTATTTGACTGAGAGTACTGATTTGGATCAGGGATTGTCTAGTCGCTAGGGCTAGTTTCAGTCCGGGAGAGATGAAGATGAAGTCTGCTGACGAGGCTAGTGGGAGTCAGAAGTGTTCAAAGCCGCTAAGTGGATTTTCTTATTTATTGATTCGAAATTATTTTCTCTAAAACTTTTGATTTAAATTTAGTAGTATAGCATTGTTTTGTGATTTTCTGATTAATCTGGTGTATTAATTCTTTACCCGGCCTTGTAATTGCATAAAAGTATCGGTAAGGGTATCAAATCCACGTGTTACAAGTTGCAGCTCCGCTGAACGAGAAGTTTTTTAGCCATATTTAGACGCTTTATTGACTAACTGTTAAATCAAACAAATTATTTTCTATAAGTAGCTTATAAATCTAGTCAGGATCCTTAGTTTATTCTGAACTGACACGCAAGATTTGGAAGCTAATTAATACTTAAGTGTCCGCAGATTTACCGTTCGTAATTTGCCGCCTTTGTTACACGATACAACGTTATATCCCGAACTAGATAGCGTTAGTAAGTATAGTATAATATTGTCAATTAATCAGTAAAATCTATTAATCTTGTTAAACTTCATTGTCAATTAAATTGTACTTTTCAACTAAATACATATAACAACTTAGATTACAAACGTAACATAATCAATTAACACATAACTTGATACGGAAGTTATATAAACGGAACTCGTAAATAATATTTGATACTTAAAAATATATATAGCGTTATAACTGTATTGGGATACAGGTTTAGAGCTTTAATTTTGTACTGAAATTAAAATTTTATTCAAATTAAATAGAAATCATGATTCAGACCAGAGCAGCAAAGCAAAAGGCTCAAGCTAATGGAGTGCTGTGGCTCAGAGAAGAACTGAGAGCGGCAGTTGCCCACTGAATCACAGCCTTTTAAAATGCACTGCTTGTTTGATGTTTGTGGATAATCGGGTACGGGACATGATATTGCCATGGGGGATGTCTTTGTGTGTGCGCGATGTAAGGAATGTAAGGGAATCAGGCGACAACTCAGCGTTGTTATGGGCCTATATGAGAGTTTGAAGGACAGGGGGGATGCCCTCGAAGGATCTAAATTGAGGGGCCCATCAAGCTCTCAGCTGCCCACATCAACGCCAGAGCTTGCACTTGGTCATCACGCAACACAGCGGCAACCCCAAGGCAGAATGCGCTGGTCCCAAAGGAACTAGTAGTTGTTGGTGACTCTATTGTCAGGGAAACGAGAACATGGTATGTAAAAGGATAGGTGGAACAAGACCAGAGTATGTCTGCCTGGGACACAGGCTGATGACGTTGTAGAGCGGATATCATCTTTTAAGGGCACAAAAGGGTGATGCAGTTGTGCACGTTGGCACTAATGATATTAAGAGTAGGAGACCGGCAGAATTACTTAACAAGTACAGGTCACTGTTGAAAAAAAGCCGGGAATTAGGGTTGAATTTGAAAGTGTCTGCAATTCTGCCCAGACACGATAGGAGGGAGTATATGATGAGAGCCTTGTCGATCAATTCGGCCTTGCAAATATTGTGCAAGGCTCAAAGGGTAGAATGTTTTTCAGCCTGGTCTGTACTTGTTAACAGGAGAGACTGCTTCTACAGAAAGGGGGGATACACTTAAAAAAATAGAAAGGGTGCAAGAATATTTGCTGATGCTATCGAGACAGTGTTAGGTGGGTCGGAAAACTGCTAGCTTGGGGGGGAGACAAAGACTAATAAATTAACAGTAGCCACTGGCAGAGGTGAAAGTGATTCTTGCACTGCTTCTATTGGAATGAGCAGCAGCCTGGAAAACAAGATGCAGGATGTTTCAGAGACTGCTGGAAGTCATTGCGATACAAGTAAACACTGGGTTTTGTTAGCGTAGCTAAGAATAGGAACAGGTGCATGTATACTTGTGTGTACACCAATGCTAGGAGTTTGGTAAATAAATTTGATGAATTTGAGGTATTGCTCAAAATATCAAAGGCAGATATTGTTGGGATATCAGAGACGTGGTGCCTCACAGGTATAAGGAATGCAGAACTGGAATTTGGGGAGTACAACGTCTACAGAAAGGATAGACAGGGTAGGAAGGGAGGGGGTTATGCTATTAGTTAAGAAACACATAAAATCAAAGGAAGTGAAGCCAGTCGACATCGCTGGACAGTGTAGTGTCGAGTCAGTTTGGTGTGACATAAGCATTGGGAGATCAAAATTGAGAGTAGGAGTGTGCTATAGGCCTAATGACTCTGATGAGTATAATAAAAAACTGTACAGGAAAATAGAGTGGGCCATTAAATCAAACAGTCATATAATGGGGGATTTTAATTTCCCAGATATTGACTGGAATTTGTGGGTTGGTCACTCACACACTAGCAAGGCTTTTGTGAATTTATTGGATGATTGTTTTCTACATCAGCGTGTTCGGGAGGCAACTAGAGGGAGTAATACTCTTGATTTGATTATCAGTAGTCATTCTTCATGCATTAAGAATCTGCAGATAAAGGAACCACTAGGCGGCAGTGATCACAGTGTGCTGAAGTGGGATTTACTCAAAGAGGTAACTACCATCAGGGGTAAAGGGAAAAGGGTTTTTGCTTTCGTAAAAGCGACTACGATGGTCTGAGACAGTATCTAAATTTTATACGGTGGGACCAACTGATGATGTTACCAACAGCAAATTCAAAATGAGAATCATTCAAAGAACTTACCTTGGAAGCTACTAGGCTTTACATACCAACTAAGAAATATTGTTCAAGATTTAGGCCTAAATGGATGTCGGATGAACTAATGAGACATATGGCAGAGAAGGAAAATGCATGGGATACACACAAATTAACATGACACAGAAGCCTATGCTAGATATAAGTTGGTCTGTAACCAAGTTACAAAGGAGGTTAGGCAGGCGAAGGCAGATTACGAGAAATCTTTGGCAAGGGATGCAAAGAAAAACAGCAAAGAGTTATTTACTTATGTAAACTCTAGAAAGAAGGGAATGTATCAGATTGGTCCACTTGATATCGATGGTACAAATGTTGATGATCCTGTTCAGGTAGCTAACAAACTAGATGAATATTTTGCATCTACATTCACACATGAGGAGTTATTCAGGAAGGGGAATGCCAGAGGCGTATTCAACTCTGGCAGTGAGCTAGATAATCTTGTAATAACTGAGATTAAAGTGGAGGAGAAACTGTTGAAGATAAACACAAAAAAGGCATCTGGGGTGGATGGGATCTATCCAGTTATATTAAAGGAGGCAGCAAAGGAAGTAAGCAAACCCTTAGCCATAATTATGAGAGCTTCCTTGGACTCAGGGGAAGTACCCATGGACTGGAGATGTGTAAATGTGACCCCAATTCACAAAGGAGGATCAAAGGGCGACACAAGTAATTATAGACCTGTTAGTTTAACTTCTGTTCCCGGAAAATTAATGGAGGCACTGGTTAAAGAAGCACTGCAGGATCATCTAGACAAGACTTCAGTTATAGCTCGGACACAGCATGGTTTTGTTAAGAGAAAGTTTTGCCTGAAAAATTTGATTGGATACTATGATGTAGTCACAAAAGAATTGGATGCAGGGAATAACTTTGATATCATATATTTGAATTTTAGAAAGGCTTTTGATACTGTTGCACATGGAATACTGCTGCATAAATTAGAGCAGTGTGGCATTGGAGTCAAATTGCTGCTATGGATAAAGGGATGGTTGAGGGGGAGAAGACAGAGAGTGGTAATCAATGGACACTGCTCATCGTGGACTAATGTTATTAGTGGAGTCCCTCAGGGTTCAGTGTTGGGTCCATTGTTTACTTCGGTATTTATAAATGATATTGATGATGGTATATCAGGCTTAATGTCCAAGTTTGCAGACGATACAAAGGTTGGCAGGGTTGTTAAGGACACTACTAACGCTATGCTGCTGCAACAGGATCTAGAAAGGTTGAGCAGGTGTGCTGAGAGGTGGCAAATGAAGGTTAACATTGACAAATGTAAAGTACTACATATGGGAAACAGCAACACCAGAGCAACGTGTCAACTCTGTAGTATGTGAATGGAACAAAGGGTTACTCTTACGAAGAAAGGCTTAAGTTTTGCAAATTACAGTGTCTGAAGACTAGGCACCGGCGAAGTGATCTGATAGAGGTGTATAAAGCCTTGAATGGTGTGAGCATGCTCAATACCAATGGGATTCTTCCTCTTGCTCAGAATAATCACCTGAGAGGACAAATTCAAATTGAGGAAAGACAGATGTAGGATAGATGTGCGGAAATTTGCCTTTAGCCAGCGAGTAGTTGGTTTGGTGGGACAGACTTCCATCCCTTGTTGTGGAAGTTGATAGCCTAAATAAATTTAAGGCTCAGCTGGACAGGTATTTCGAACGAACGGAGGGGTGAAATGGAAGTGTTTTTTTTTTTTTTTTTTGGCTGATGCTGCATAAGCTGCTTTCTTGAATCATATGCCTCTGCTAATGCTATAAGTTCAGATAATTCAGAGAGATCTCCAAGGCATTTGTCACAAGCGAACCTTCTCCGACGTTGTTTGAAAAGATGTGTGATGTCTGTTTTAACCGAGTGGGCACAAAAGGTAAATTTGCACATGTGACATCGAATGGTTGGTTCCTTCCCGTCGCGGCAGGCTAGGCAGACAGATTGTTGCAAGTTATTCTGTTTTTGTGACATGCCTGATTTCGGGTTTAAAATCACTTGGAAGGAGTAAATAATGCTCACTTTTAGGAGTTAGTCTTTAATTCCTAGTAGTTTTTCCCTCTAGTACTGTTAAGCTTGCAGCTTTTATATTCGCGTTCCACAGTGATGACTGTAAGAACACAAGAAAGCTTAAATGGTTGAGACAGGTGTACTTAACACAAAAGATTGAAGAGAGGGAGCATTTCCCTAGGGATCTTGGTAATGCGATGCTTTGTCACTTGGTCAAGGTTGACGCATTGTCACCTTATGCCGCCTTTAGAGTAGCGGGGACTTTTCCTGGTTCATGAAGGCTAAAGCGCTATGCATACAATGTAATGGAGGAATTCAAAAGTGAGCAGGAATATTTAAAAATTAGAAATACCTGTTCATTATATCACGAAGATACCACATGAGGCTTGAGCAGAGGAAGAGGAATTCACTGGTGGGCGAATCATTCTATAAAGTTAAGTATAACTATCTAAAATTAAATTTCTATCAGCAGCATAAACGGACACCGTATTTTAGTTAGTTATCAATAATGCGCTATCAATTCGGCAAGCTATCAATTAGACTTGCCGAACACTCTCAGAGATCCATCATTGTCTGAACAGCTATTTTCTCAAGCGAAAAACCAGCATAAAGACTAAATTCCACAGTATCGCTTCTTCGCTTACCAGAGGCTGCCTTTGGGGTTCTATCCTGAGTCCACGAGTCTGGAGTATGATGCTGGGTGACGGGCTTTCAATGACTAGTCAGAACACAATCTTTATATTGTACGCAGACGACCTTGTTATATTTCTAGAAATTCCATCGATTGCGCTGGAACGGCAAGCCAGATCCGATCTCTCTGCCTTGGCGGAATATTCCAGCACTTACAGGGTTACTGTTGCCACTGAAAATGTAAGATTCTTACGTTAAAGGATAAAGCACAAGGTGAACGGCCCTCCCGCCATACACTATAAAGACTATTCACCTGTTAATCACCGATCAGTCAAGTAAGTGGGGATAAATCTTGATGACAGTAAATAATTTCTTCCACACCGCAACAACATTATGGACAAGATCAAGCAATATATTGTGGTGCCAGGAAGGAGTAAAGAGAACTTAGCATCCCATATGATCAAATTAATGTTTTACTGCTACATGATGATTAAAGCTTAATGATTCTTCGAATGATTCTGCTTTCACCCTTGTCCTCCTGGGTAGCACAGTTTGTAGGGTCGTCATCCTCCTCACACCGTGTGGAAAAGACTTGAGTTCAAGTCCTTAGAGCCGCAGGCAGGACCTGTGTCTTCTATACAAGTTAGTTTTTATTCCCGTTGTAACCTACGGTGCTGTAGGTGCTGCAGTGCGATTTCAACTTTGCAGAGGCAACTTAACAAAATACATCGGTTGTAACTTCTGCAAATGACTATGGTTCCAGTCTTCTGAAAGATTGAAACCATATTATGCATGAATGCATTATATAACTCAATCAAAGAACCAAACTCCTTACTACAAATAGATCAATTATATAGAGTGGCGGACAAAAAAACTGCATCACTTGTGAATTTTGCAAATAATGTGTTTTGCGCTGCATTGTGGGTTGCAGAAATGTTCGAAATGCATTTGTTAGATGGGATATATATCTCTGTGAATGAAATCGAATAAAAAGACTCCACCTGATATACCTAATTGCCATAAATACAAACTGAAATAACAAGTTAACGTAATTGTAATATGTACTGTAAATCAGCAAAATAAGACCTCAATAATATGTTGTTCCTCTTTGAGCTGCAATTACAGCCTTGCAACGATCTGGCATAGAGTTAATCAACTTCTGGATATACGGTTGCACAATTTTCTGATACCACACCCTTACAATGCTCTCCTGCAGCTGAACCTTACTTGTTGGCTTCTTCTGAGCAATTTTAGACATTATGTACCAGCACTTTTCAATAGGGTTCAAATCTCGACTGTTGCCGGGCCAGTCCAACGCTGTAATGCCAGCATTTCTGAGGTATGACTGCTCCTTAAGGGAGAAAAACGAGGGAAAACATTGGTGTATATATGTTTTAAGCCTTGTGAGACAAGAAGACAAACTCATCATTAAATCAATATAGCATAAAACGGACCAGTTTTGTTCTGTGGCAAGGAGCTGAGTCCTGTTCAAAAATGAAGTTGTGGGCGTCTGGGTGGTATCCCTAATAACGGGTTTCAGACACTCCTCCAAGATAGCAGCGTAGGTTTCTGCATTCACCGTTCCGTTAATAAACTTAATTCGCCCCACCTCTTTGCTTGTTATGCATCCCCAGACCATCTGACCAGCGGGGAACTTTACAGTCGGTGTAAGGATGGTATGCCTCCGATTTTCGTCTTCTGCATATCGCTTTCCATCCGAGCTATGTAGGTTGAATTTCGATTCGTCAGAAAAGATGACGGTGTCCCATTGCGCTTTTGTCCACGAAACATGCATTTTAGCCGAAGCAAGTCGCTTCTTCCTCATTTGTGGGGTCGACGAAGGTTTCTTCTTGGGCCGATAGGCATTCTGAAAGCCGTCTTTGGATAGTTCGTGCACTTGTTTCAACACCAGAGGCCATCTCAAAGTCCTGTTTTAGAACAGGAGCACTGGCATGGCGATTAAGAAGTTTCAAATATCGCTCCTTGGGACGGCGTAGTCGCTCTCTTAAGGCCTGATCCAGGTCCTCACTTCACATCACCGGTTTCACTCTTTAATTTCAGCACCCAGGATACTGTTGACTGGTGGCAGCCTATTTCATCAGCGAAAGCACGCGTAGAAATCCCTTCCTGGGACAGAGCAACAGCTACACTTTTTTTTCTTGGTGTCAACTGAACATATTGAGCCATGCTTACACATCCACAAAACAGGATACTAATGGGCGTGTATTCCCTTCCAACGCCGTATTTATAGAAACGGCTGATGCAATTACTGCCTTGAAATTACTGTCTAATGCAATAGAAGCCTCGTCTGACGCAATACCTTTGCTTTTCAAACAACGAAATGACTGTAAGCAAACGATATCTTATACGTTTCACTACAAATGTTACTTCTTTTAAGGTGATACAGTTTTTTTGTCTGTCACTGTAGATAAATCGATGTATATAAGTGATGCTTCCTCATCAGAGAGAAGACTCCTGTTACTTATTTCTGTGTATTCTCTAAAGGGGAAACGATACGTATTTCATGTAGTAGGGCAACTAGTCGTGAGGGATTTCATAATGCGAAGTACTTTAATAATTATGCCGGTGTACAAACTGAATGCAAATACATTAACCAATGTTATAGGTAGAAATTTATCTAGTTTCAAGCTTTCTGCCCACAAATATTATTAGTAGCCTCTAGACATAAAAACTTGAGACGGAATCTCGAAAAACTGGGGTTTTTTTTGGGTTCAGATAACGGTACTTCCAATCCTTCTCTGACTCCCTAACACCCACTTTTTTCTCACCACAGGTATACTGCGAACTTCAAATTCGATGTGCAACTTTTCAAACCAATTCTACGGATATAAAGAGCGCGAAATAACTCCTCTAATTCACTTTTTCCGACACTAAAAAAAGCAATTTTAGTCAAGATGTTGACTAACCAAACATTGTAAATAAAGAACATGAAGAGAGGGGAGGTGCTTGGATAGTTCACTAGCAGTGTATTTACAAGGCATTCACCTCTGTTATCGCCATACTTACCAAGGGCAAATCCATAGGAAATCACCAGCCACTGTACACTTTTAGCAAATGCAGACGCTGTTACTCCAACCACTGAAGTAAGACTGCCAGCCAATGCTACTTTACGAGTACCAAAGTTATGTGTTAACATCCCTCCAAGCAACGCTGTAAGAATAAAGAAATTTCACTGCATTCATAGCATTTTAAAAACGTAATTCTAATTAGCTTATACACCTCGAAGATAATTATTTGTTATAGCGAATGTAAGTGTGCTTTACGTTGATTCATAAAGACAGAAATGGAAATTTAATGATTATTTCCAGCGTAATCCAAGAATGGAAAATTATTAGAGACTATAATACCCTGGAACTATGTGCGAGTTGAAGAGACTGAAGGCATTTGTTAACCTTGAATTTCGATAACTGTTCGTTTTAATCTAAATGAATACAAATACAAATAACTGAATAATAATCGTAGAGAAATAAAATGCAAGTTTATTCCAAGGCAGGAAGAAGTGGTCTTTTGTTTCTTATCTCTAAAATTACAGATTCAGTAAAGGTTTTTCTACAAGACATTTCATATGAGGAAAATAAATTTGTTATACACATGAATATTTTGGAATTTTACACATCTGTTTTGTACGGTTTTATAATTAAATTTAGAAGGAAGGATAATATAATCAGTCAGGGTAAAGAGCAATGTAATGAAAAATATTTAAAACAATTATGCTTCTAATATACTTCTATGATTTCGGTGCAATATTATGCCCATAAATAATGTGGATTATAACATCGAAAGAGTATTCGTTTAGAAAAGAAACACTTACATGTAAATTGGAACATCACTGCCGAAAGGGTGAATGGCCAGATGGAATTTTCTCTAGATTCACCGAAAGCACTCATGACGGACACAAACAGAATTCCGTTCGATATCATTAGTCCAAAAATAAAAAACATGATAAGAAAGCACGCAAATACCATCAAGCATTTAGAAATGTTAGGCAGTCTCATTTTAGAACTCATCATGGCGGAAACGTCCCAGACATGCGAAAAGGGCAAGTGATACTACAGTCGTTTAAAACTGTAAATACTGACCTGGAGTTATCATTTTGTGTACGTCACACGTTGGTAAAAATATATGACTTGCTGAAGAAAAAATTCTTTGGAGATGGAATTACTGATTTGATAATATTGAACTTTAGACTGTATGTTTGCTCCTTCCTAGCGAAGGGTTATGACCGCTCACAAATTATGTTATGCAGTGGCAGAAGAGGGGGAACATTACACGACACAATGCTCCATAAAAGTTTCCAATTTATGCGGCGAATTTGATTAATTCATTATATAACAAAGGTAGAGGACTCATGAAAGCTGTTGTTAAGAGCATTTGGTGTGATCAGCTGAAGAGTGGCTGTCCAAAACATCAAGTTGCGTGCGGTGGGTCACATTCTTTTTTGGCTCCTGGTTTATAAGTGATATTAAATGTTTTTCTTTGAACTCGAATTTTTGCATGGCCCTGAAAATAGATATGCTGCTCTCATGCTGGAATACTGCATCTGATGTCTGGCAACTTTCTTGCACGTTCTTGATCCTAAAGTAAGTTATATTTTAATTCTTTAACGACTATATAAGTATATTTGCTGATGAATTAAGAAAGACAGAGCGTGAGAAATTCTGAAAGGACTGAAAGAAAGTAGAAGAGAAAATGAAGACAAATTCCTTATCTGGAACAGCAAGACCAGTGTCAGACAGTAACTGTGAACGAAATTCATCGTAAATGACGTAAAAGAAAAGGCCATGAGTAGAATCCTCGACAAAACCGCAAAGACAAAGTTTAGAGTTGGAAAGGAGAAAATAAGCAAGTTTGAAATTGAAGGAACCGTGTCCTGTTAAAAGAAAGATGAAAAACATGCTAGGAGAAAAACATTTACGAGGGTTTTTATTAACAAATGTAACTTCTGGAATAAATAATTTTTCAATTAAACCTTTTTGGGAGTCAGACCAGAGAAGTTGCCAACGGTGATGAAGAATTTTTAAAATTCGTTGTTTTTCGTGTTTACGACACGTCATTTTGAATTCCATTGATTCTGCAGGTGGCCCTTAAAATTAAAGTAAGAAAGCCCAGTTAAATACAAGTCTAAAGGTAGTGAACCAGATTGAACTTGTAGGAAATAGGTGGATAGACAGTTCTACATGTCCTAACTCTTACTAGGGGAAATTGTGCTGGATGGAACCAAGCTTGGACTGAACTGTAAGCAATTTAGTGATTCTGAACCAGGCCGCAGCAGCATAAGTGGTAACTGGTAAAATAACAGCTTCGTACAGTGTATGCAGGATCTTATGGTTCAGATGCGAACAATTTGAAAGACAAATTTTCTCACTTTGTCAGACAGATGATTGATGGGGGAGAAAGGTAAGGTGATTCAATCAATCAGTAATCCAAGGAATTTTGTGGCAGTTACAAAAGGGAGAGCTTTGCCATTAATTTTTATGAGAGGAGGACGAGTTGGCGAAAGGGTGCCTTTGAAGACAATCATACAAGTTTTACTGTGACAAATGCTAAGCCTTGAACAATCAGAAAGTTGTTGAAGAACAGAATTAGCGTTTTCTTCTGATGAATGGCTAAATTTCCATATAAAATACTAAATCATCCGCGTATGCAAGTGATGAATAATTTCAGAAACCTTTAGCAACCATTGGTTGAGAGCAAGATTCCAAAACAAGGGTCCAAGAATAGACCCTTGCCGACAAAAACAAAAGACTTTCCGAAAAATATTTACATCAGGAATGAATTTTTATCAAGAACTCCCCTTACCTACGTACTGTTAAAAATAAAGGGGTTCTATTAGAGACAGAGAAATTGGAGGATTTAAACAGAATAGCCAGCCTTGAGCAATTTCATGATAAAGGTATTAAAGCAGAAAAGGTAAAGCTGACAAACCCAACTACATTAATTTTTGATGTACTCAGATTTATCAGTAAAGAGGAAATTCTCCAGGATCTGTATTACAAGAATTTAGTTGACTATGGTTTTAGTGAGCAGGAGGTGAAGGAAAGAATAATCTTTAGGTTTAACATTGGGTTAAACCTTAAAGTAACCAATTGGGTCATTAGTTTACCATCAAAAATGTATAAGTATTTACACTATGCTGCCACTTTATTAGGTACACATACCTAATAGCGTGTTGAGCCTACTTTAACCTTCAAAACAGCCTGATTTCGTCTAGGCATGGAATGAACAAGATGCAAATGTTGTGGAGGAATGGAGTACCATGCAGACAAGAGTGTGTCACGCAGTTCCTTGAGATTCGACGGAGGTATAGGCCTGCAGCGAACAGCCCTTTCCAGCCCATTCCAAAGATGTTCAATACGATGAAATCCGTGGACTGAGCGGGCCCCTGCAGCAAATAAAAGTCATTGTCATGTTCCTGGAACCCTTCCATAGTGATTCGAGCTTTGTGCACCGGCACATTATCTTGCTGGAAGTAACCATCTGACAGAGTAGGTAAGTTGCTACAATGGATAAAAGGATGGTTAAGTGCGAGAAGACAGAGTGTGGTAATCAATGGGTGCTGCTCTTCTTGGACTAATGTTATTAGTGGAGTCCCACAGGGTTCGGTGTTAGGTCCACTGTTGTTTTGTATATTTATCAATGATATGATGAAGGTATATCAGGCCTAATGTCGAAGTTTGCAGATGATACAAAGTTTGGCAGGGTTGTTAATGACAGTAATGGAAGTATGCTACTGCAACAGGATCTAGTTAATTTGGGCAGATGGGCTAAGAAGTGGCAACTGAAGTTTAACCTTGACAAATGCAAAGTACTGCATATGGGTAGAAGTAACCCCAGAGAAACGTACCAACTGTGTGGTTCTACACTTAAGGTGATAGAAAATGAAAAAGACCTGGGAGTAATTGTGCAGTCAGATATGAAGTTTTCTGAGCAATGCAGACAGGCTGCCAGGGCAGGTCATGGGGTTTTGTCAATGATATATAGGAATTTTGCTAGCAGGGAGAAGGAGGTGATTGTCCCTCTGTATAAGGCAATGGTCAGGCCACGCCTTGAGTACTGCGTACAGGTCTGGAGGCCTCATTTTAGGAAGGATGTAGATTTGCTTGAGCGTGTACAGAGAAGAGCAACACGACTGGTGAGGGGAATGAAGGGATACTCTTACCAAGAGAGGCTTAAGTTCTGCAAATTGCAGTGGCTGGAGACTAGGCACCTGTGCGGTGATCTGATTGAGGTGTATAAGGCCTTGAATGAGTTGAGCACGCTGAATTCTGATGGGATCCTTCCACTTGTTCAGATTACGAACCTAAGGGGGCATAAATTCAAATTAAGAAAAGACAGATGTAGAATAGATGTGCGGAAATTTGCCTTTAGCCAGCGGGTGGTTAATTGCTGGAACAAACTTCCATCTGTCGTTGTGGAAGTTGATAGGTTGAATAAATTTAGGGAGGAACTGGACAGGCATTTGGAGGGAATGGTGTGATTTTTTTTTTTTTTTTTTGGCTGATGCTGCATAAGCTCATACATTTGCTTTCTTGCATCACATGCCACTACTACTACTACTACTACTAGAGGAAAAACTGTCAACATGAACGGATGCACTTGGTCAGCAACGATGTCTAGGTACGATGTGGCATTCATACGTGAAGCTATGGGTATCAATGGACCCTACGTGTGTCAAGAAAACATTCCCCACACCATAACACTGCCCCCCCACCTTGCACAGTAGTCGTCAGACATGACGGGTCCATGGATTCATGTTGTTTTCGCCAAATTCTGAGCCTTCCATAAACGCGATGCACCAGGATCTTCGACTCGTCAGACCAAGCAACAATTTTCCAATCCTCGATAGTCCAGTGCTGGTGTTGCTGTGCCCACAGCAGACATGCTCTCTTGTTCTTCATTGATAACAAAGGAACGCGATGTGGCCGTCGGCCGTTGTAGCCCATTAGCGACAAAGTGCGACTAGTGGTCGGTTGCGATATTTTGTTCTGCGCACCAAGGTTGAATTCTGATGTGATGTGCGACATTGTGGCCCGTCTGTTTGCTTGCACAATTCTAGCCATCCTCCTCTGTCCTCACTCATCAACAAGTGATTTTCTTCCACAGGAGTGCCGTTGAGAGAATGTTTTCAGTTCGTCGCACCATTCTCGATACAACCTTGAGACTGTGGTGCGTGAAAAATTCAGTAGAACTGCCGTTTCAGAGATTCTTTTTCCAGCACGTCTTGCACCTACTACCATGCGACGGTCGAAGTCCGTTAGATCACTCCTTTTCCCCATTCTTGCTACGGTTTGTACGCTTAACCGATAATAGAAAGGTTGTTGTGCTGCATTTATATCCATAACTGTGATCATGTGACTTGCAACGTTGCACGCAAACTGATGTTACAGTCCCTTCAAACACCTCAATCTCTGTCTGGGCTCGGACTGTTCTCTCTCAGCAACAGTCCAATGTCCCGAAACAGTTGAACCAGGTAAGTAATACTGCACTTACGGAACCAGCTACATGTCCTTCTCCTCCCACCACTGATTGCTTCTAGATAGAATAATCGAAGCTCAAACTTAAAAAAGTATATCCAAGAAACGTCTATGGATACAATTGACTCATCCAGACAAGAAGACCAAATCCTAGAATTATACAAAAAATTTGTATGTGGAAAAAGATATGGACACTAGTCGGCCATTCTTCTCAAAAAAAGACAAACCAAAGCTTAAACGTCATAAGCCACCACTACTCTCCAGTTGGTTTCTGTCTACAAGAAACCTACCTAACGTCGGAAATTTCTACTAACATAAAGAACTATTCTGTCTATTGACAAGATCGTAATACTTCAATTGCGGCCAGTGGGGTCGTGGCAATTTTGGTCAGTACAAAGATCCCGACCAAACAAATTGTTTCGCAAACTGATATTGAAGTTGATGCCATATGTTTGATAGCCCAGATTGCGTTAACACTAGTATCAATCTATCTCCCACCAAGTCATACCTTGTCTTACCAAAATTTTGAAAATATTCTAATGCAGTTAACTTCCCCTGTCTGTCTCTTGGGGGATTTCAATGAGCACCACCCCTTATGGGGGGATCGACTAAATTAGATAGGCATAGCCGACTAATAGACACCTCTCTGGAGAAGCAAAACCTTTCTGTTCTTAATACTGGTACACCCACTCACATACAATTACTAACTGGACGAACTTCTGCAATCTATCTATCAATATGCTCCCCGATTCTGTTTCCAATCATGGAATGGTTCGCTCAGGATGATCCCATGGGAAGTGACCATTTGCCGATCGTTTGCGAGTTGCTCACTACCCAACTACCATTATCACAGTCTGCATGAGAAATTTATACCAACACAGCCGATAGATGAAGTCACAGATTATATCACGTCATACCTATTATCTGCAGCTAAATGCTCAATTCCATTTTCAAATCCTCCTTCTCGACGGCACCATAATTATTGGTGGAATGAAGAATGCACAAAAACAAAGAAGTTAAAATATAAAGCGTGGAATTCTTTTCGTAGATCTCCAATCACGGTTAATCTTATTACCTATATGAAACTAAGGGCAAAAGCACGTGTCACACAAAGACAAGCCAAAAAGAATTCCTGGATTAGGTTTGCCTCTACCGTAAACAAAAACACTAAATCCAGGTTAGTATGGAAGAAAATTAAGAAGATTTCGGACAAATTTTCAACCACCCCCTTCCCCAATTCTTTCGTGGAATGGACAAGATCCCTGTGTTCCTGAGGACATAGCAAATGCCTTGGGCAGAACCTTCGCTCAAGTTTCGGCGGCATCAACTTACTCTGTGGATTTCCAGAAAATTAAGACCATGTTTGAACAGCGTTCCATCAACAATCGAACCTCTGTACTCCTTCCATATAATCAACCACTTCAATAATCTGAACAACTTCATGCTATCAAAACAACACACAATAGTGCCTCTGGGCCAGACGGAATATATTATATAATGAACTACATCTTGAAGAAAAAAATTTAAAAATACTGCTGGTCTTCTATAACCGAATCTTTCTTGAAAACATTTACCCCACCTCTTGGCGCCAAGCCATATTTCTGGCCTTTTTGAAACCTGGAAAAGATCCTACCAATCCGTACAGTTACAGACCAATTTCTCTCTCCAGTTCCCTCGGCAAGTTACTTGAAAAAATAATCCATAATCAACTTGTTTGGATCATATAAACGCAACATATTTTGAGTAATAATCAGCATGGATTTGGAAAGAACAGGTCCACTTTCGATCTCATGATCAAAGCTGAGTGTGCAATTCGTAATGCCTTTGTAAAAAATGAACACTTTCTTATGGTTTCCATAGATATGGAGAAGGCGTTTGACACTACCTGGCGTCGTGGCATTCTCAGGGACCTCCATGCTCTTGGTCTACCAGGTAACCTGCCTATATTCATCAGCAACTTTCTCCAGAACCGTTCGTTCCAAGTTCGATACCACAACTCGCTTTCTATAATATTTTTACAGGAAGAAGGAGTACTGCACAGGGCTCTGTACTGAGTGCAACCCTTTTTGCCATTAGAATCGATTCCATCACAAAAGAACTCGCAAATACTGTTCAGACCTACCTTTACGCTGATGATCTCTCTCTGTTTCTTGCCATTCTCAGAATATGAAATTCATTGAACGCCAATTAGAGATATCCCTCGATTTTTTTTTTTTTATGTAAACCGCAAACACGAGAGGTATTAGAACCTACAGTATTTAGTACCGTGCTTGGGTTGGAGGTTGAGAAGATGAAAGAAGATATTTGTTGACATTGGACTTGAACTTCTGTAGATTGTAATTTTCAGGAAATACGTATGAAGGTTGTTCCAGAAAACGGCAGTTGAATGAATAAACGAGGTAGATGAAAAGTTGGTTCTGTGAGTTTGAAGTTGGACAGTAAATGGATGTTGGCTGGTGCCAGCACGTGTTCGGACTGTTTTGAAGAGAGAGCGGGAATTATAGAAGCCAATTCAGAAGAACAGTGCCCATGGAAGTATCTGTAGAAGAGGCATGCATCAGAAACAGTACTTCTATGAGACAGTAAGTGGAGAGACTCTGTTAGAGATGAATCATTAATTAACCTAGCTGCCATCTTTCTTCAGAATGGAATCACGAAGCCTGAGAGAGGTTTTGGGGGCACCACTCCAGATGTGGGAACAATATTCCATAGTAGGGCGGTTTTGCGTATTGTAAAGAGTGAACAGCTGCTTGGAAGAAAAGTAACGCCGAGAGCGAAAAAGAAAACCAAGTTTTTCAGATGCAGTTAAATGTCTTACAGTTGGGGAAAACAACCACAAATGAATTATATACTTCGTGTGCTTGAATTTAAAATAGTGGATGCGGAAAGGGATCTGGTAGTTACAATACGGGCGGATATGAAGTTTTCTGAGCGGTGTAAACAGGCAGCCAGTAATCCCCTGGTGTCCTGTCAATGATTTATCCAACGCTGTCTTGTAAAGATAGAGGGATCAAAAACCCACTGTATGAGGCAATTGTAAGGTCACATTTGGAATACTGTGTTGAAGTATGAGGACCTCATCTGAAAAAAGACATCGAACTTCTTAAAGGGTCCAAAGACAGGCAACTCGAATGGGATGATCGGCAGAAGGTTAACCGTATGAGCAAAGACTTCGATTATGTGGGCTACAGAGCTTGGCAACCAGGCACCTCAGAGGTGACCTGATTGAGGATTATAAGGATCTCAGAGGAGTTGGTAAAATGAATGAATGGCGGAAATTTCACTATTATAGAGAATTCCAGTACTCAAGGGCATAAATTCTAATTACAGGGGTTGAGGTTTAGATTAGATCGTAGAAAGTTTTCTTTTATCCAAGGAGTCGTCGATAGCTGGAACAAGTTGCCTTCATAGGCAGTTGAAGCTGAAAGTTTGAATATTTCAAAGGTCTACTGGATACTTACCTGTGTGTTACTAGGACGATTGCAGAATAGATGTGCGGAAGTTTGTGGGTAGTTGATTGTTAGAACAAACTTCCATCTATCGTTGTGGAAGTTGATTTAAATAAATTCAAGGAAGAACTAGACAAACTATTCAATAGGTTAAATGTGAGGCGTCGGGTTTTTTTTTTTTTTTTTTTTTGGTTCAGTTCAGCTCAGCTCTATTCAACAGGAGAAGATCGTTGCTGCCACTATTCGTCAAAAAACGATTCCAACTAGGACTCAACCCCAAACTGGACAACAGCATGGGATTACTAAGTTTTTGATCCAGTCCTTACAAACACCTTTCTGGGGTAGATTTAGTGAAGCCAACTTGACGATTCCCCGCTTTTTTTCCTTTCTTTTTGCTAAGCCTTCTAACTGCTCTACTGTTCTGGCCAAGCTCCTCATTCTATGGACAAATGCTGGGCAGTATCTTCCTTGGCGATCGCGGCTCCCAGTAACTAAGTGGCCAGATGAACAACACAAAATCATTGCTCCGGGTATCTAACAAAACCCACATTCACTTCACTTTGCAGACTCTTGCATCTTCGCAGCGCCCACCAACTGCGGCTTTCTGGAACGCAACTAGCATCTTCCGAAAAGGACACTATGTCCGCAATGATAAGCACACCACGGACTTTACAAAATTTACATATTTATTACCTACTTCTAACATTTCATTCTTTATTGAAAACTATATAACTTAAATACCTATAACTTTCTACGTTTCTCTTTTCTATTTTCAACAAAAATTAATTAATAATACATGCATCATTTAAGTTTTTTGTGAGAAGTGTATAAATTGAAAAGTTATGAGGGAAGATGTAATCATCACCAAAATTCATACAGAAAGTTGAGAAATCTATTAAAACGACATGCTCCGGTGAATTATCGAAGAAACACATTTTATTTAAAAATGTATGCATACTTGAAACACTCCAAATCGACATCCGAATATAATCTAGTTGATTTGCACGAATTGCAACTGAGTTCCAGATTAAAATTATAAAAGTGAAATACATTTGAATTTTTACCAGGATACTAAATTTTGATTAGGGGAGATTTTTAAGGTGAATGGAACAATAAGAACTAGCGTCTACTACAATGATAATTGGGATGAAGAATGAAATTTTTAAGTTTAATAATTTACAAAATGTTTAAATTTAATATTTTATTTCAAAAATAATTTATAATGTACATTATAAAATATGTACATTGAGTAGAATACAGATATCATTTTAAATGAAAGCTTCTCTGTGGATTCTGATGAACAGTTGCTTTTTTTAAAGAACAGCCCCTACTAAAAGACGTACCCTCTTGAATTCTTCTGCTTCTGAAGACATCCACCTGAGATCCTACCTGCAGAGGTCCACCGCCTTCACCCATTTTACTAGAGTCAACTATATCGATGTGAAAAGGCGCAAGATCATGAAGTTACTTCCAATAAATTTAAAGATCAGTTTATTTATCTTAGAAAATCTTCCAACATAGGGAACTGTACAGTTCACTTTTTTTTTTGCCTTATTAACTAAAATGGCTGTGCATTGGGAACGACATCTTGTATAGAAATGGATTGGTCTATGCAGGTGCCAGTATCTCAACAACATTCAACGTGGTTAAGTTCTCCCGTTCTGTATTGTCCCGAGTCCACTGTGACAGACACAGCAGTATACGAAATAAAGTCACAATAGACGGCCACGTGTTGTCGACGGTCCTAACGAGTGTTGTATGTCTCGTCTCAGAACACTGCAGTGACGCAATACAGTTGCTCAGCTGATCACCCAGTACAAATTTTGAAAAGCAAGAGCAATATCCACGTGGACTACACGCCGAACATTTGCTCACATAGGCTATGGCACTCGACGGTCATCACGAATATCGATGTTCTGTGCAAGATAAAAGAAACTGCGCCTTACATGGGCACGGTAGCTCCAAAACTGGATGACCAACATGTCGACAAAATCTGCTGTATGGTTTAGGGAATCACGTTTCCAACGCTATAATGATGATGAGAATATCTGCATTTAGAGAAGTCAAAATGAGGCCATTACATTTGGATTCACTATTGGTGTTCTGTAGGCTGTAGATGGTGGTATTATGGTATAGGGACTGTTTTTAACGCATGCCCTGGGTTCTCTGATCACTGAACGGCTCCATGTGGCGCCTGCCTTTTTCTCATCAACGACCAAGTGCACCTCTTAATGATGACAGTATATCCAGAAAGCAGCGGCATCTATTAACACGACAACGCGCTATGCCACAAGGCTCTGGAAGATCCTTAGCTTTGTTTCATGCTCGTTCCGTCATTTTTCGTTGCTGGTTCCATGGTTCCATTTTCATGGCTGATTCAAAGTCGCCCAACTAACTCAGCTGATCTCAACTCAATTGAACAAGTTTGGGACCTGCTGAAAAGGAACTTTGGATGACATGACCATGTACTGACAATGTGTGGGCATTACTAGACACATTGTGAAACGCATGGGTAGTACTCCCACAGAACCCTTTGCAACACATTGCGGATTCCAAGAAATGTACGAACTGCATTACGAGAAAAGGTGGCCTCAAAAGGTATTATGCAGATGTTGGTAATGTAAAGCTAACTGAGTGTACTTCTCTATGCTTTCTTAAAATTCCTAAGGCTAAGCAACAACAGTCCTCCGACAAGCAAAATGACACTTATGGTATAGAAAATTCCATCGTAGCTCTTCAAGGTATCTCGGAAGTAACCTGCAAGATTTTAAAACAAATTAATATCAGCAAATCTTTCCACAGATAACAACAAAATAAATGAATAGTAGTTACAGCAAGGAAGAAGTTACTTCCTAATCCTAATTTAATCTTAAATATTAGTTTCACTGTACTTAATTTAAAATATTTTATTTATATCTCAAGTATTCAATTTCCGATATTCCACGAAGAAGATATTTAGAGTGGCGTAACGTCATCGACAAGATGTGGTTTGGTAGTTTTCGTCGCATTAGAGATGTGCAATTAGGAGGGAGAAACATTGATACAACGTCATTGCTATCATCCCTTTGTAATTCATTTATATCTATAGGACTTGGCGCGTTGTTAAAATTGAAAGAGCATTTTCTGGCATCTGTCTTTCTCTTTACAAATGGAACAAATTCTGATTGAAACCATTCAGCAAACTTTCTATTTACCCAACATTTTTTGCTGTCTGTGTAGATTGATTGTTGACGGGTTTTAGGGGCATGAGCGATTAGTATTCGCATTAACCATAAAAAAGTAGTGACAAAAAAATATAAAGTAAAATGCGATGGTATTTGTAGTCGGTAACCATTTTCTGCAGGTTAATTCCAAGATGGAGCAGTTCCTGAATTTTGGAGAGTGCCTGGGCAGCCAAGAAACGATTACACAGTTTGAGCCGGTTGTATTTGAGGATTAGTGTGGGGTAAAACCTCAAGGATGGCGGAGGATTGTGCCACTGACAGAAATCCCAGATGTTTGGGGCGTTTATCACTCATGTGTACATAACGCCTCCTGTCAATTACCTTTGGGAGCCTCGCTACATTTAGCTGCTCAGCCATGTCAGTTGTTTTCAATTGAGGGGGGTCGGCGATGCTTATTTGTGGTCCCTTTCAGGGTCCCTTTCCAGTATTCACACACGAACACCGGTTTTTGAAGTGAGGACGACGCAGATGCCCAAATTTCAGCAGCGTATAAAATAACCAGATAAACAGTGGTTTGAAGGTATCTGTTAGTGGTTGCGGCATCGTTGGAACGAAGCAAGTGTTGCTTCGCCCTCCAGCGTAGGGTGATAAATAGCTTCCGGAAGTATTCTGTGTGCGCATCGAATCTCAGTTTCGAATCAAAATTGACACCAAGGTCCTTATAGCAAGTAACCACTGGGATGAGAGTGCCAGAAACTGATGGTTGAATAACTTTTGGTTGCTGTTTCAATGAGTAAATCATTATTGCAGATTTTGAAGGGTTAAGGTTTAATCCAAACATCAAGTAAGTTGAAAGAGCGGTTAAGTTCTCAGTGATTCGTAATTGTCTTTGGATTTGCAGACGGTGAGATTACGGTAAGGAACTTTATATCATCGGCATATATTAGAGCATCATCACGGGACACATGAACGGAATTAGAATGGCTGAAAAAAGGAGGCCACACAGGACGCCACCTTGTGGGACTCCTGCATTGATTTCCTTGTAAAGTGGGTTTTCTTCATTGTGAGGTGGACACTTCTATTCCTCAATAAAGCAGCGAAGAAAGCTAGTAGATCTCCATTTATCCTGAACAAGAATTGCAGAAGGCTGAGAAGGGCTGTGATGTCTAAGCTGTCAAAAGCAGCTTCAATATCGGCGTACACAATAGCTAATTCGGATTTAGTGTCGAAGGCCTGAAGAATTGATGTCAGTGCTGCCATGATGTTTGTTGTGGTGGATCTATTTGCGACTGCGAAGTGAAACTGTTTCGGTTTCTGTGGCAAAAGCTATGTGTTTAATGCGGGAAGAAGTACGTTTTCGTGGAGTTTGAGGAGTGTGGAAGAAGTTGATATTGGTCAGAAATCTTTTGGGCTTGTTGGCGCTTGAACCTTAGGCAGGGGACTCACAGAGTATTCATTCCATTGAGCAGAGAAAACTCGCGTGGAAAGAACCGAGTTGTAGATTGAGAGCAATGTATATAGGATGTAGGGGTTAAGGCACTTAATTATGAAATGAGGTATTTTATCTCGGCCTGCTGTACTAGATGGACGCAGGGAGTTTATAGCATTTATCAGTTGCTGTCTTGTGATGGAGATGATGGAGAGGTCATCAGTAGGAGCAAATTGAGAGTCTTGGAGAAGAATTTCTGTAGAAGTGGAACTGGCTTTGAATCTTCAAATGTAGTCCATCCAGTTATCTAGATCAAGATTGGGATTAATGACACTTTGTCTGGATGAGTATGGCGCTTTTCCTTTAGACAAGGTACCATCGGTGTATCTCTTTATGGCTGATGCCTTGAGTCGGTTGAAAATAGCTCTTGCTCTGGTATACAGTATCCGATCTTGAGTTGTGCCAGAGATTTTCCATTGCCTGTGAAGGTACTATTTATTGTGGAAACTGCGCACTAAATCTTTGGTCCATCAAGCTCTAGTCCTTGGAGAAGAGCGTATGGTTTTGGCTGACGCATAGAAGGTGACTGTATTTATCCATCTTGTGATTAGGTCAACTGCGAGGATTGGGTCACATCCATAAAGCCAAAGCACATGCTATGGAATACACTGTGCTGCCTCGAGGCACTTTTTGGGATCAAGAAAAGTCGGAGAAAAAATGATTTTCCTTTCCACAGTATTATGGAAATTGAAGCTGGGCATAGACAGAACAAGAAGTAATGCAACTGGGTCGTGATCTGATTTGAAGAACGTTTCTGGTGGAATGTCCACTCTGCAAATGCCAGAACATAGAATCAGGTCGAGACGATTAGTGCCTCTCGTTGGCTCCTCATTGATAATCGTAAACTTTAATGGACAGAGATTGTTCATTAGTCGTTGAAGGAGAGGGCTCAGATGCGGTGGAAGGTTAAAATCGCCACAGAGAATGTGAGTAGCAATGGGGCGTAACTTGCTCATTATCCAGCCGGTAGCATCGTCAATTGTTGCAATATCTGGAACTGGGGGAGATGTAGATTGCCGCTAAATCGATTAAACAGGCATTAAACTTCACAGTCACGAGTATTGCTTCATAAAATAAGGAGTTGCTAGATGAGACGTGCACAAGTTTCAGGTTGGAATCTTTGACGAAGATGGCAACACCGCCGCCTCTGGGTTGAGATCTTGATGTGAAAAACGATGAATATCCAGAGGCCGGAACACAGGCTATTGACTCCTGGTCAGGTTCGAGCCATGTTTCTGATAGACAAATTACATCCACGCTATTGGACAACAAGAGTTGTTCGAGGGTATCAAGCTTATTTCGGAGGCTCCGGACATTTTGATATAATACTCTTAAGGGTGAGTTGAAAGGGAATTTTTAGAAGTGCTGATCTATTTGTTGATGCTTTTGAATACCTCAAAAGATTGGGCCTAGTGGGAATTATACTATGAATTGATTGTCATTGAAAAGCAGGATTATGAGGTGTAACATCAGCACGATTATAAGCAGTAGCTGGGGCAAGATAGTGATTGGAGCTGGACATGTGGTGCAGTGGTTTTCGACAGTCGACAAACACTAGTGCAATTTCACAATTTGTTAGCATGCAGAGGAGGGACGTCGTGTCATCCTTCGGTTTTGCTCACAAGATGAAGTTGAATTGGTTGGTTAGAGGCCTGATTAGGGTGCTAACTGGCCACACTGGTGTGTATGCAACAGACATGAAGGGGAAGTAATTAAACAAGCTGCTAGGCTTTTCATACCAACAAAGAAATAGTGTTCAAGGCTTGACACATGGAAGATAAGAAAGTGCATGGGATGCAAATAACTTACCAGCCGATAGAGAAGCCTATGGCAGATATAAATTAGTCTATAACCAAGTCACAAAGGAGGTTATGCAAGGCGAGGCAGATTATGAGAAGTCTCAGACGAAGAATATCAAGAAAAGCAGCAAAAACTTCTCTAATTATATTAACAGTAGAAGGAAGGAGTTGAATCACATAGGGCCACTTGGGGTATATGGGTTAACTGTTGATGACCCTGCTCAGGTTCCAGATGAACTGAATAGGTATTTTGCATCTACATTCACACACTAGGAATTCTTTATGGAGGGTATGCCAGAAGTTCATCAAATTCCAACGAGAAGCTAAATGACTTTGTGATATCTGAAAGGAAAGTTGAAGAGAAATTGTTGAAGCTGAATATAAAAAAGGCACCTGAGGTGGATGGGATCTATGCAGTTATATTAAGGGAGGCAGCAAAGGAAGTAAGCAAACCCTTAGATATGATTATGAGACCATCCTTGGATTCAGGGGAGGTCCCTATGGACTGGAGATGTGCGAATGTATCCCCAGTTCATAAATGTGGACCAAATGGTGATTTGAGTAATTATAGACCTCTCAGCTTAACATCTGTTCAAGGGAAAATAATGGAATCACTGGTTAAAGATGTAATTCAGGACCATCTGGACAGGAAGGCCGTCACATATACTGCCGTTACAGTATGGATTTGTTAAAGGACTTGTCTGACCAATGGGATAGGTTACTTTGATGTAGTAACTGGATGGAAAAAAAAAATTTTGTTTTTAAATATACTTGGGTTTCAGGAAGGCTTATGATAGCATTCGCATTAGCACAGTAGAGGCATATGATGCAGGAAAGCAAGCTTATACAGAGATCAGTGAAAAAAACCCTTTCCATTTCTCCCATCCGGTCACTCCAAATAATTGTTTAGTTCAACCTTAAATTTATTTAAGCTATCAACTTCCTCAACAACAAATGGAAATCTGTTCCAGCAATCAATTACCCGCTGGCTAAAGGCAAACTTCCGCACATCTGTTCTACAACTGACTTTCCTCAATTTGAATCCATTCCCCCTCAGATTCTGAATCTGAGCAAGCGGAGGTGTCCCATCAGTATTGAGCCTGCTCCAACCATTCAAGCCCTTATACGCCTCAGTCAGATCACCTAGTAGGTGCCTAGTCTCTAGATATTGCAACTTGCAAAACTTAAGCCATTCTTGGTAACACCACACCCCCCCTTTGTTCCTCCTACCAATCTTGTTGACCTTCTCTGTACTCGTTCTAGCAACTCTACATCCTTCCTAAAATGATGCCTCCAGACCTTTATGCAGTACTAATGGTGTGGCCTGACCATTGCCTTATACAAAGGAATAATCGCCACCTCGTCTCTGCTAGCAAAATTCCTATATATCATTGACAAAACTCCATGACCTGCTCTAGCAGCCCGTCTGCACTGCTCAGAGAACTTCATATCTGACTGTACAATTACCCCGGGTCTTTTTCATTTTCCACTACCCTGAATGTAATACCACACCGTTGATAGGTTATTCTGGAGTTACTGCTACCCATATGCAGTACTTTGCATTTGTCAAGGTTAAACTTCAGTTGCCACTGCTCACCCCATCTGCCTAAAATTTATAGATTCCGTTGCAGTAGCGTACTGTCATTAACAACCCTGCCAACTTTCGTGTCGTCTGCAAACTTCGACATTAAGCCTGATATACCTTCATCAATATCATTGATAAATATACAAAACAAAAGCGAGCCCAACACGGAACCCTGGGGGACTGCAATAATAGTATTAATCCACGTAGAGCAGTGTCCATTTATTACCACTCCCTGTCGTCTCCCACTCGACCATCCCTTTGTCCGTTGCAGCAACTTGCCCTTAATGCCATACCGCTCCAATTTGTACAGCAGTCTTTCATCCAGTGTCCAAAGTTTTCCTGAAATCCAGGTACATGATGTCAAAATTATTTTTTGTTTCCAGTTCCTTTGTGAGCACATCCTAGTATCGAATCAAATTTGCCAGACAAGACTTCCCCTTAACAAACCCATGCTTTGTCTGAACTATTACTGCAGTCTTGTCTAGGTGATCCTGCATCACTTCTTTAACTAGTGACTCCATTATTTTGCTCGGAACAGAAGTTAAACTAACAGTCTGTAATTAGTTGTGTCACCCTTTGAACTCCCTTTGTGAATTGGGGATACATTTGTACATCTCCAGTCCATGGTGACCACCCCTGAATCTAAGGATGCTCTCATAACTTCAATATAACTGGAAAAATTCCATCTGCCCCAAGTGGCTTTTTTATGTTTAACTTCAACAACTTCTCATCCACTTTGCTCTCAGTTATTACAAAATCAATTAGCTCCCTGTTTGAGCTTAGTTAGCTTCTGTCTTTCCCTTCCTTACAGAATACCTTATGTGTGAATTTTGATGCAAAATACTCAATCAGTTTGTCAGCTATCTGAGCAGGATCATCAACAGTCGAACCACAAACATCAAGTGGACCAATCTGATTCATCCTCTTCCTTTTAGAGTTTATATAAGTAAAGAAGTCTTTGTTGGTTTTCTTTGCATCCTTTTCGAAGGATTTCTCGTAATCAGCCTCCGCTTGCCTAACCTCCTTTGGGAATTGATTACAGACTAGCTTATATCTGCCATAGGCTTCTGCGTCACCTGATAATTTATATGCATCCCACGTATTTTTCTTCTCTGCCACGAGCGTCATTAGTTCATCTGATATCCATTTAGGTCTAAATCTTGAACAGTATATCTTTAGCATTAGCATTAGTAGAGGCATTTGATGCAAGAAAGCAAGCTTATGCAGCATCAGCCAAAAAAAAAAAAAAAAAATCTTAGTTGCTATGAAAGCGTAGTAGCTTCCAAGATTAATTCCCTGAAGGTTTCCCATTTAGAATTCGCTGTTTTTAACATCACCAGTTGATCCCCCCCCACTGTATATAATAATAAAATTCTTTATTGATAGAAATGTAGGACACCATTCCCGCCACAGGCAACCAAAGGAATCTTACAATTAAGTGGACACATTACATTCAGTACATAAAAAAAACTCTGTGGGTACGCAGCAAATACATAAAATACATAGACAGTGCAATATACACAGATAATATTGCAATAAATGGATTTTGTAGTTATTATAATAGATTGATTATACAGAGCTTACATTGCATTATAGTATTATATAGATTTTATAGTTATGACATCCAAGCTGCAACACATTGAGGCAGTCTGGAGACTTTCACTGGGAGTTGACTAGTTCTGCTGACAATTGCAGGAAGGCTGAATGCACTTCACTATGGATTTACGCTTTTCTCTTCTGTAGGCAGAATCTTTGGACCACACATCCAAATCAATGTTTGCGGAGTTCAGCGCGCCGATGATGCTGTTCGGAAAGTGCTGCTTGAAGGTCGAGAGCTTTTTTATTATTATTATTAATATCAATTTATTTCCGAAGAAATGTCCTTTTACAGCTATGCAGCTAGAGGACATGAGTTATATACAGAGAAAAAACATAAAATACAGACATATGCATTGCATACAGAGCCAGATACAATATACGGCTTTAAACAGCCACTGGTGAAGATACAAAAACATAAAGTTACAACAAGTACAAAAACATAAAGTTACAACAAGTACAAAAACATAAAGTTACAACAAGTACAAAAACATAAAGTTACGACAAATAAAAGTGCATCCGGATACATCGAAGCGTGGATATTGCGGTATCACAGAGAGTCCACCTAGAGCATGACTAAGGCATACATGTCTGCAAGAATGGAAGGTCTGTAGGTTCTGTCCTTGCAAAGTTTCTCAGCGTCTATGGCTAATCTGTTAAATATTTGGAAGGAGTTGTGTGGAAACATGTTGTCCAAGGAGGACATGCTACGCAGCTTCGATCTGTATGGGGAGGTGTTGGACTGGCATCTTCTCCTGTCGGACGGTCTGGCGATGATATCCCAAATATCGGGTGACCTAGTTTTCCGGATAGAAGCTGAGAGAGGGTAAGAAGGTTCCTAGAGATGATGTGATACCTCCAAGGAAGCGTATTAAGATTGGTGACCAGAACATATTTTGAGATTGTAGGTGTTAGCCCGGCAACCCTATTTAGCCATTCAAGATCCAGAATTCCAGGGAGAGGAACCTGGCTTGGTATGATGAGGGTGCTGAGGACCATATAGTCGAGGCATATAATGGAATTGGGAAAATACAACGAAGAATGTATTTGATGATAAGGTCCGGGTTATGGAAATTGGAGATCTCTTGTTTTACTGCCCATAAAGCCGAATATGTTTTCGTTCGAGTGGCATTAAAGTGAGGCAAGAAGGTGAGGTTTTTGTCCCAGATGATACCCAAATCTTTATGTTGGGTGACTTTTTTAACTGGAGAATTCGCAATAATGATGTCCACATCGTTGGTATTTTTCTTCTTGGTGATAGAGAGTTGTGCAGTTTTCTCTTTATTAATGGAGAGCCCAATCGCATGAAGGTAGTTTTCCAGTTCATGTAGCTGTCGGTTGGAGCTCACAGTGATAGACTGGAGAGTCTGGGGGCATTTTGTGATGACGAAAAACTTAATATCATCTGCGTAGGTGGTAAAATTAGTACGGTTTGATAGGAAGGGTTCTAAAGATGCGGCGAAGAGGGCGGCAGAGAGAACGCCCCCTTGGGGAAGCCCTCTGGAGCAGAGAATGTGGTGATTATGGTTTTGATTTCTGATCCATAGGATCCTGGACTGAAGGAGTTTCCTAAGGAGAACTAAGATGTTGCCAGAGATTTTGAAATAGTTGCACAGTATGGTACATAATGCATGGGTGGACAGATTGTCAAAGGCCGCCTTAATGTCGAGAAACACAATATCCAGTTGCTCTTTGTTGCTTAAGGTACTTTCAATTCTGAACAGTGTGTCCAAGAGGTTGGTGATCGTGGAACGTCCACGTAGTACACTATGGAGGTATAGAGGTTTGTGGCCGAACATGTGATGGATGAGAGCAGGAAGTATGGCTTTTTCCAAGATTTTGAGAAAAGTGCATCCTACAGAAATTGGTCTGTAGTCATTAGGCAATTTTGGGTTAGACTTTTTTGGAACTGGGGAAACATAATATGTGTTCCAGATAGCAGGGTAAACTCCTGTTACGAGGACGGAATTGAATGCATCAAGCAAGAGATCAATGATATATACACTGCACAGTTTAACCATGAAAATAGGGAATCCATCCGGGCCAGTGGTAGACTTGTTGGGAAGACTGTTGATGACCTCAGTAAGGCGTTCCTTTGTGATGGCTATTTTATCCAGTGATGTCTGGTTAGCTGGTGGATTAACCCGAATAAAGGGGTTTGGGGCAGATAGGGGCTTAGTTGCGAGCGAGTTAGCCCATGCAAGGAAGGTGTCAGTGGACATGGGGGACTGTTGATTCTTGTTGGTGAAGATTCTTTTCCCAAGTTTCATTCTGTGTGCAATCCAGTCATTCTGCGCCTTCCTCCGAATGCGTAGGAAGCGTGCCCGATGTTTTTTATAGCGTTGGTAGTCGGCTAGATCTCGTGTTTTTTGCCATTTCCTGTATAGTTTCTGTTTCATGATGAAGGCGAGTTTTGCGTCGCAGGTAAACCAGTTCTTGGTCCTGGGAGACAGGCGTACAGATTTGGAGGCCCCTTCACAGGCGATGTCTTTTAACAAGTTTGCTAAATTGGTAAGCGTTTGATCAGGATGGCTAGCAGCAATTTTTTTCCAGTCTGTAGCTTTTAGTCTTTGTAGGATGATTTGAGGTTGCATATATTTTAATGAGAAGATCTTGAGTTGGGATTCTTTATGGTCATGTTGTTCAAGTTGTCGGGGAGAACATAGACATTCACTATCAAAGGAAATTGGGAGGTGATCTGATGCAAACTTAAAAATCGGCGTTGTGAGAGTAAGATGGTCAAGGTTATGAAAGAAGAGGTCTAGGTTTTGATGTCGTCTTGTAGGTTGCGTATGGGTTAGTCTAAGGCCTAGAGATGAGAAGGAGCGTACGACGTCCTTCAAAGCAGCTTCGTGTCTTGGGGAGGGCATGTTGAAATCTCCTAAAACAAAGGTGAGCATGTGAGGCTTGAGGTGGGTTATAATCCAGGTAGTTAGCTCATCCCTTGTGTCGGGATTATGGTCAGGAGGTAAATATACCGCTACAACTTGAGTTCTCACTTCTTTAACTGTAAAAATTGCAGAAATGGCTTCAAATGCAGGGGAGTCGCTGAGTTGTGCACACACAAGGTGATGGATGTCTTTGTAAATGATGGAGACGCCACCTCCACGTTTGTGGTCCCTGCCGTTGCAAACATTTTTGTAATGGTGAGGAGTGGCCAAGTGGGTGAGTTGTCTTCCATGGTTAAGCCAAGTTTCCTGGATACAGATGAAATCATATTCGTCGAGCAGGAGGAGAGATTGCAGGGGGGCCAATTTGTTAACAATGCTGCGCACATTTTGCGAGAAGACCCTGATTGTGTGGCATGGATGGAGGTTTTTTGGACTAGATGATTGCTATTGTAGAGGACGAGTAAGCAGGGATTGCTGAGGGGATGGCCTTTTTTCGTCAGAGAAAGGTCTGATAAGTATGCCTGGAGGCCAGAAGTCGGGATCCAGAACTTTTTCGTAGGCAGAGGGTGAACATCTTACTAGAAATGAGGCGTAGCCAGTTTGCCTAGTTTTAAGCTGTTTTACTTCGATGCGGACATTGTGTTCCACAAGAAACATTCTCTTTATGGAATCGGGGCTTGTTGAGGGTCCAAACCGGGAGACAAATATCTTGGTTCTGGGCAAAGCGACAGAGATGTCATATTTCTCTGCGAGCGTTTTTTGCAGGTTAGAACAGAGCACTGGACGGTTTCTGAGGACTCTACTAGGGATTTCCCAGCCTACGAATTCCCAGATATTAACGAAGTCGAGAGCAGCGGAGCACAGATTATATACAGAATTTAAAAACTGTCTCAGACCACTGTAGTCACCTTTACAAAAAGAAAACCCTTCCCTTGACGGTAGTTACATCGTTAAGTTAATCCTACAGCAGAACACTGTGATCCCTGCCACCTAGTGGGTTCTTTATATAAAAATTCTTAATGCGTGAATAATCAATGCTGATAATCAGATCAAGAGTATTACTCCCTCTGGTTGCCCCTCGAACGTGTTGCTGTAGAAAACAATCATCCAATAAATCCACAAAAGTCTTGCAAGCATGAGAGTGACCAATCCACAAGTTCCAGTCAATATCTGGAAAGTTAAAATCCCCCATTACAAGACATTCTGATTTACTGGCCCACACTATTTCTCTGCACAATTGTTCGTTGTACTCATCAGAGTCATTAGGCCTATAACACACTCCTACTCTCAATTTTGATCTCCCAATGCTTATGTCACACCAAACTAACTCGACACTGCACTGTCCAGCGATGTCCACTGGCTGTACCTGCTTGGATTTTATATGTTTCTTAACTAATATCATAACCCCTCCTCCCTTCCTATCCTGTCTATCATACGTGTACACATTGTACTCCCCAAATTCCAGTTCTGCATTCCTTATATCTGTGTGACACCATGTCTGTGATGTTCCAACAATATTTGCCTTTGATGCCTTGATCAGCACTTCAAATTCTTCAAATTTATTTACTATGATCCTAGCATTGGTGTATACATGCACCTGTTCTTACTCTTAGTTGCCCTAACACAGCCCATGCATTTACTTGTTCCATGATGACTTCCAAGAACTCTTGAAATCCCCAGAAACTTGCTCTCTGAGCTGCTGCTCATTCCAATAGAAGCAGTGCAAGAATCACTTTCACCTTTGCCTGCGGCTACTGTTAATCTTTTATTCTGTGAATACTCCCCCAAGCTATCAGTTTTCCGATCAACCTAACACTGCCTCGATAGCATCAGCAAATATTCTTGCACCCTTTTTATTTAAGTGAATCCCATTCCTGTAGAAGCAATCTCTCCTGTTAGCAATCACAGATTACGCTGGGGACAAATTCTACCCCATGAGCCTTGCATAATCTCTCCCGAGTTTATGCAAGGCTTGTGGGGTAGAATTGAAAGACAAGGCTCTTATCGTATGTTCCCTCCTATCGTGTCTGGGCAGAATTGCAGACACTTTCAAATTTAACCCTGACTCACTCTCAACTTTTTTCAACATTGACCTGCACTGTGATAGAGTTGCACATAAAAGATTCCTGAAGAAAGTAGAGAAATGGGGCATTAAGGGAAACTTACTGCTATGAATGAAGGAATGGTAAGTGGAAGAAGACATGAGTTGTTATTAATGGGCACTGCTCTTCGTGAGCTAATATTATCAGTGGAGTTTAACAGAGTTCAGTCCTGGGCCCATTGTTGTTTTCAATATTTATTAGCGATATTGTTGAAGGTATCTCCGTCTTAAGGTCAAAGTTTGCAGATTATACGATGGTTCGCAGGATGGTTAACTACATTAATGACGGTATGCAACTACAAAACGATTTAGAAAAAATTAGATTGGGAGCTGAAAATCAGCTAAAGTTTGACATTGACAAATGCAAGGTGATGCGTAATGCATAGCAATAATCTGAGAATAACTTATCAACTGTGTGGAACTACACTCAGTGTAGGAGAAAATGAAAAACACTTGGGCAGTCAGATATGAAATTCTCGGAGCAGTTCAGACGCGCTACCAGGACAGCAGATGGGGTTTTCAGTGATTTCAAGAAACTTTGCTCTTAGGGACAATGAGGTGATTATCCCTTTGAAAAAGGCCATGGTTAGGCTGCATCTAGAGTATTGTACACGGGTCTGCAGCCCTCACATTAAGAAGGAGGTAGATTTGCTGGAATGGGTACGGAAAAGAGTAAAAAAAGTGGCGAAGGGAACAGAAGGGTACTCTTAATTAGAAAGGCTTCAGTTCTTCAATTGCAGAGTCTGCTGAGTAGGCACCTGCGGGGTGACATGGCTAATTTGTTTAAGGCCTTGAATGCATTGAATAAGCTGAACGTGAATGCCATTTTTCCTCTTGCTGAGACTACACACATATTAGGGTGTGTGTGTGTGTGTGTGTGTGTGTGTGTGTGTGTGTGTGTGTGTGTGTGTGTGTGTGTGTGTGTGTGTGTGTGTGTGTGTGTGTGTGTGTGTGTGTGTTTTGGCTGATGTCATGTAAGCTTGCTTTCTTGCATCAATCAATCAAAACTTCTGCCTCCTGCCGTGCAGCCAATCTCTGATCCATCTCAGAAACTTTCGAGTAATTCCAACATGTTCCAAAATGCCTTTCTGAAGTCCGAATCAACTATATCGAAATTTTTGCCTAAATCCACTTCATGGCTAACTTAATTGGTTGAACTGCTTTGAGAGGGCTCAAATATTATACACAAATTCTACACTTAGTCTCAATGATCACATGAACATTTTGTGCGAAAATAAAGCATAATAAATATTGAATACTTACCAATAAAAGTTGGGATAAAAATAAAGAAACATCCAGTAATAAACCTCGACAAACCGGTTGAAAGTGCAAGTAATTTCTGTCCCACATAGTCTTCGTATAACATTTGGTAGAATGGTATAAGACAAGCAGTTGATCCAATAACAATGGAGTTTACCATCAGAGAGACATAACTTTTAGCTGAAGGAATACAAGCCATATTTACTCCGCTTACTAGCATGAGGACTATAACAACTGTTGGCTTTCTTATTAATCCCTTATCGGCCACCCACCCCACAACTAGCTGGAAGATAAAACCTGCCACAGAATCAGAAAATAAGAGAAAAACACTGTCCTCCACACTGACTCCGTGGTCACTGGCAAAATCTACTACAGTGAGGTGAAAAATATTGAGAGAAATGATAAATCCCCATAAGCCAAAGGTAATTATAATGAATATTGGAGTAAGGAGTAGAGTTGCTGTAAGTTTTAATGTAGACAAAGCAGCTTTGTAGGGTTTATGAGGGTCGTTTCCTCCTTGGTCAATTTCTTCAAGAGGAGATATTCTTTCTTGGCGATTCAATACCGTCTCTTGAAAAGCCGCATCGACGTTTAGAGTCTTATCTGCGTCTTCATCTGACGTACTAGGTTGACATTGGGAGGTTGTAGGAAGAGCTACTTTTTGATTATCATTATCAAGATGAGTTCTTGGGCACTTAAAGGAAGGCTGTCTCATTACAATTGCCGAAATAAAAACGTTCATCATAACTGCACCAAGAATTAGAAAGGATCCTCGTAATCCATACACTTCGACCAGTTTTTCCGTAATGACTGGTAAAACCATACCTCCAAAAGTATTTCCAGAGAATACGATTCCAAATATCGTAGATTTCCTCGTTTTGAAGTGTTGGCTGATTGTCACGGAAACTGTCGGAAAGAGCAAACCCATTCCAAGACCTAAAGAAAGAAAACAAAAAGGCCGCATGAAGCAAATAACTATATCAATAATACGGAAGAAAATCAAATTAAACTGGTTTTCTTGTTTTTGTTTTGGATTTTCGCCAGAAGAGTAAGGTCATGAAGCGTCACCGTCAGTGTCACCAGTATTTTGTTTTCTCCGGTTTCAACCGGAATCAAACCTAGGCTTTTCTTCCTTGTATTCAAGAAAGACAATCATAATATTTGTACCAGTCGGCAGGGAAATAGATTTATTTACTTATCGATTAAAATGTGTTGCTTGTCAAAGTAATCTTCCTAACTGATTAAAACTGACAAAGTAATCTTCCTAACTCTTTGAGGATCCCTAATTATATAAAATAAAGTAATTTTCGTTGCGTTGGTGCCAACGCTGAAGAACACTCTTCTGCTGGATTGTCGATCTGTCGAGGAATTTCAGCAAAATTATTTTCAAAAACGCCAATGCTGGACAGCGTTAAATCAAATATAAGTGGATTAACTTCACTTCTTAGTTGAATCATTGCAATTGGTGTATTCCGTTAGTTGTACGTGTTTGCACGTTCTTCAATCCAAGTTATTTATTGAGATCCAAATATAACAAATAGTTACCACGTTCTGTAGCTCTTTTGATATTGCTTGCAAAAACCGACGCCCTCGTGGGTAGCACATTTTGTAGGATTGCAGTCCTCCCCACATGGGTGGAAAAGACGATGACGGGTGGAATTTTCATGCGTCTTTTTTCAAAAAGTGGAAGATTCATTCTACCTCAGACGAGGGTAGCGTCGATTTTTCTCCCGGAAACTGGGGTTTTTCGTGCAGCAAACAGAAAATCGACCTCAGAACACAGGCAATTTACAAATAATATAACAGGAACAGTATGGCCTTCGTCTCTCATACTCCTAAAACCAAAAAAATAAAAAAAACCAGCAATAACCGATCTAATCGTGAGGACTGTCGCTGAGAAATTGTAATTTCAATATAATAAATTTCTGACTTACTGAATCAAAGACCTTAGATAAGTTGGTGTAATTGACATTCAACCAATTCCTCCTAGCAGTTTCGGTAGTAAGAGGGAATACCAGAAGAAAGTTTGAAGTTTATGGCCGCAGACCACCTGAGCAGAATCCATATAAATCACTTGATAAAATCTGGTTAAAATATCCGGAAAGTCGTTGAGGTCTAACAGTGTAATTGGCAAATAGCTATAACTTCTATCTTCTAATCTCTTTTATGAATTAGATAAATATAACGAATGTAAGCTTGATATAGTTGAAAAAGGACGTTACATGGTAGGTGTCATTCGAATCTAAATTTCTGTTCATAGTTCAGGCACAGAATGGGTTTGTTAAGGAGACGTCTTGTCTGACCAATTTGTTTGGGTATTATGATGTGATTACAAAAGAACTGGATGAAAAAATAATTTTTATACTGGGATTTTAGGAGATCTTTTGAAACTGTTTTAGATGGAAGACTATTGTACAAATTGGAGCAGTTTGGCATTAAGAGCAAGTTGCTGCAATGAATAAAGGAATGGTTGAGTGGGAGAAGACAGAGAGTGGTAATCCATGGACACTGCTCTTCGTGGACTAATGTTATTAGTGGAGTCCCTCAGGGTACGTTGTTGGGCCCATTGCTGGCCCTCAACCAGCGGGTAGTTGTTTGTTGAGACAAACTTCCATCTGTCGTAAGTGGAGGAGGTCGGCAACTTAAATAAGTTCAAGGCAGAACTAGACAAACCTTTGGAGTGATGGATGCGTGAGTTTCTTTTTTTGTTTGTTTGTTTTTTGCTGATTCTATATAAGCTTGTATTCTTGCATCATACGCCTCTACTAATACTAATGCTAATACTTAATGAAAGGTGTTTGGATAAACACCCACTTTTAGAGATTTATTTAATTTAAACAAAACATTCTCACTGAATAGTGATCCACTTAGTAGTTGCACGAGAGCAAGGGAATATTGAAAGGTTCTTGGGAAGGTTCGTTGTATTAATATCTCGTTCTTGTTTCGAAAATAGATCGGTAATTATACGATTTATTTCAAAATTTGTTACAGAGTTTGATTCAATACACATTGATTTATTCAAAATAATTTTCAAACATGTTCGTTATGTCAACGGGGAGGTGTTAGCTCTGTTTTCCTTACATCTTTAAATGAATAAGTGTTTTAAATAATGGTTATAGAATAATTCGTCAATTTCCAAAAGTATTGGGTATTTTTAATTTTGAAGAGACCGTCTTATAAGATATGCGACGTCATTTTATGAACTGAGCAAACAGGAATTTAGTCTCTTTTTTTCTTAACCTGGAAATTTTATTTTTGGATTCTGCATCTATCAATTTTTTAAGTTCCTTATGTGCTCTTTCTTTCTTTCTTTGGTATGGTACGTTTTAACTGTTATTAAACCAGATGAAGACTGTTTTTAGGAACATTGGCATCGATTACCTCTTTAACCGCTGTTGGTATGAGGTTATCAGTAATATTACTAAAATATGAACATTCGTAGACGAGATCCCAGTTTTTTATGTTCACTCTAAATTTACTATGTTTGCTATAAATGTTTACTATGAATTGTTCAGTACTTTTCAATTGACTCTATAATAATAATTTTGCAATTCACAGCTGTCATATTCACCCTTAAATACTTACCTAAGACGAATCCATAGAAGATAATTAACCACTGTACGCTTTTAGCAAATGCACACGCTGTTAGTCCAACTACTGAAGTAAAGCTGCCAGCCAGTGCCACCTTACGAGTGCCAAAATTATGTGTCAACATTCCCCCAAGTAACACTGTAAGAATAAAGAAATTTCACTGCATTCGTAGTAAATGTAGAATATCAAATACACATTTAAATTATGTTTCAAGACTCATTTACTTATTATTATTATTACGTTATTTTTTCCTGATAGGGGAACGCCCCGTAACGGGAACTGGTACAAAGTGCAGAGGGTGGTTGTTATCTCTGTCGTTTCTGTTGGCCAAGGAACATTCTGTCTATCGAATAGGTGTTCAGGAGTGCGACTTTCTGGAGCTCCTTATACGTGCTCTCTGGGAGACCTATTCTTTCTTGGCTGTTGTGTAGGGTCTTTGGCACCATACTGGTGGTAGACACGATGATCGGGACTGCATATTCCACATCTCTTTGATCACCTGCGTTGGGTCCGTGTACTTCTTGATCTTTCCCTCCTGGGTATTCTGGAGGTTGCTGGTGTTGGGCACCGCTATGTCAGTCAGACAGGTAGCCTTTTCCTTCTTGCCGACAAAGGTCGGATCTGTTGTGGGGGATTGTCTTGTCTGTTATTATGGTGCGGTCCCAGTTTGTCTCTGAACGCTCTAAGGTTCAGTCCTCTTTCCACTCTTTTCCTCTAGCATTAATGCCTTACTTCTACTGTCCAGAAATCGTATCGTAGTTTTTCTGATGATAGCAGACTACATTCCACCTTCCAATTTGAGAAACCATCTACTCCAAAAATAGCCTCAACTTCTTGAATATCAGTCACAAATTCCTCAAATGCGGGTCTCTAGCACTTCTCCAACTGGGCAAAAAAAAAAAAAAAAATTTAGGGTCAATCTTAATTCTAAAACTCAGTTCTGTCTTATTTCTTGGAAAGAAGAGTCTACAGTTGCTATGCTCATCTCCGAAGACACTAAGATTCCTACATTGGTGTGCAAAACTTAAGGACCAACATTATTTCTAAAGGTTACAACCACAAAATCACACGAAACAGCCTGTAGCGATTTGCATAACTATGACCGTTCAGTAGAAAGCTGGTGCTCATGCAAAAATTTGAATCGCGATGAGAGGGCTCAATAAACAGGTCAAAGCAGCAATTCAGCAGTTATGTTCAAATTACCGAATGGTGAGCACGATTGTTACAGACGTTCGATTGGTTTCATACAGTGTTACAGACAACGAAATGGCCAGTAGGCAACATCTGGGTGACTTTACCCGGGGTCGAATAATTGGGAAGCTCTAGGAAGGTCGAAGTGCGAGGAGTGTGGCTGCAGAGTTCGGTATCGCCCATAGCATCGTCTCACGTGCGTGGTCGGCCTTTTCAGAACGACAGCTACAGCTGTTGGAAGGACCAGTGGTGGTCGTCCACGAAAAACAATGCCCAATGACGACCGCTATATACTCCTACAGGCCAAGAGGGACCGACACGAGACAGCAGGATCCATTGCAAACCAGCTGCATAGGAGAACAGGACGCAGGATATCGCGGTTTACTGTGGCCAGGCGATTCCACAAAGGCGGACTGTTTGCCCGACGGCCAGTACGCTGTGTCCTTTTAAAACCTGCCCATCGGAGACACCATTTACAGTGGTACATCGAACACAAGGACTGGACAGCAGCGCAATGGGGTAAGGTATTCTTTAAGAATGAGACTAGATTCAGTCTCAGCAGCGATTCTGGATGTCAGCTAATCTGGCGAGAGATTGGCACACAGTATCACCCCGCAAACATCAGTGAAAGGGATCGATATGGCGGTCGAGGTGTTCTCGTCTGGAGAGACGTTATCTTGGATGGACGCACACAACTCCAGACACTGGAAGGAGGTACTATAACCAGTGCACCTACTGTACTGAGGTAATCCTTCCCCATGTGCGTCTGTTCCGAGGTGCTTTTGGAAAATGAGGACATTGTTCGTATGGATTGGCCTGCCCGTTCCCACCGACCTAAATCCCATTGAACACATATGGGACGCTCTGGGAAGTTGCCTAGCGGCACGTCCACACCCACCAGAATATGTTCACCAGCTGAAGACGGCGCTGACAGAGGAATGGACGATGTTACCAAGAACTTATCAACAACGTTGTTCTACGTATGGACAGGCAGTGCAAAGCCTGCATCGACATTAGGGGTGACCATATCTCCTACTGAGGACCACCTCTTCCCTTTGTTCCATCTTTGACAGTGATGCATCTGTATCATGACAGCCAGTTGCCATTTTTGAATAAGGTCCCTCTGTACCGTTTTGTTTCCGTTGTTGTGTCGGTGTCGTTTTCTTCATCATTTCTGTACATCAAGAGGTTCCTTTGGTATGATTTTCCCATATCTAGGCCACCCCCTATGAGAAGCTACAGGTGAAAACCTGGCTGGTCCTTTAGTTTTGCACACCAGTGTAATAGATCACATATTTCTAATAGGAGTTACAATGATTTTGATGCTTTCTCTGCATTAGAAAACGGGTTTTCATTTTCGCCCAGGGAGTTATTTTTCTTCTAAACAACTACTTATTCTGTACACACGAGCATGAAATATTGTTCCCATATCTGAAGCAGTACTCACAAAACTTCATTCAAGCTTCTAGACCCCATTGAAAAGAGAACGATCAGGTTGATCAATGACCTGATCGTTGACATGAAAAATGCATGGGATGCATATAAATTATCAAGCGACTCAGAAGCCTATGGCAGATATAAGTTAATCTGTAATCAGGTCACAAAGGAGGTTCGGCAGGCGAAGGCAGATTACGAGAAATCCTTGGCAAAAGATGCTAAGAAAAACAGCAAGGATTTCTTTACTTATATAAACTCTAAAAGGAAGGGGACTAAGCAAACCCTTAGCCATAATTATGAGAGCGTCCTTGGACTCAGGGGAGGTTCCCACGGACTGGAGATGTGCAAATGTATCCCCAATTCACAAAGGGGGATCGAAGGGTGACACGAGTAATTACAGACCAGTTAGTTTAACTTCTGTTCCTGGTAAAATAATTGAGTCACTGGTTAAACATGCATTGCAGGATCATCTAGACAAGACTGCAGCAATAATTCAGACACAGCATGGGTTTGTTAAGGGAAAGTCTTGTCTGACAAATTTGATAGGATATTATGATGTGGTTACAAAGGAACTGGATGCAAAAAATAATTTTGATATCATATATTTGGATTTCAGGAAAGCTTTTGACACTGTTGCGCATGGAAGACTATTGTACAAATTGGAGCAGAATGGTATTAAGGGTAAGTTGCTATAATGGATAAAAGGATGGTTAAGTGGGAGAAGACAGAGGGTGGTAATCAATGGGTGCTGCTCTCCTTGGACTAATGTTATTAGTGGGGTCCCACAGGGTTCGGTGTTAGGTCCACTGTTGTTTTGTATATTTATCAATGATATTGATGAAGGTATATCAGGCTTAATCTCGAAGTTTGCAGATGATACAAAGGTTGCAGGGTTGTTAATGACAGTAATGGCAGTGTGCTACTGCAACAGGATCTAGAAAAGTTGGGCAGATGGGCTAAGAAATGGCAACTGAAGTTTAACCTTGACAAATGCAAAGTACTGCATATGGGTAGAAGTAACTCCAGAGAAACGTACCAACTGTGTGGTACTACACTTAAGGTGGTAGAAAATGAAAAAGACCTGGGAGTTTGTAATTGTGCAGGCAGATATGAAGTTTTCTGAGCAATGCAGACAGGCTGCCAGGGAAGGTCATGGTGTTTTGTCAATGATATATAGGAATTTTGCTAGCAGGGAAAAGGAGGTGATTATCCCTCTGTATAAAGCAATGGTCAGGCCACGCCTTGAGTACTGCGTACAGGTCTGGAGGTCTCATTTTAGGAAGGATGTAGATTTACTTGAGCGTGTACAGAGAAGGGAAACAAGATTGGTGAGGGGAATGAAGGGATCCTCTTATCAAGAGAGGCTTAAGTTCTGCAAATTGCAGTGGCTGGAGACTAGGCACCTGCGCGGTGATCTGATTGAGGTGTATAAGGCCTTGAATGGGTTCAGCACGCTGAATTCTGATGGGATCCTTCCACTTGTTCAGATTACGAACCTACGGGGACATAAGTTCAAATTAAGAAAGGACAGATGTAGAATAGATGTGCGGAAGTTTGTCTTTAGCCAGCGGGTGGTTAATTGCTGGAACAAACTTCCATCTGTCGTTGTGGAAGTTGATAGGTTGAATAAATTTAAGGAGGAACTGGACAGGCATTTGGAGGGAATGGTGTGATTTTTTTTTTTTTTTTTTTTTTTGGCTGATGCTGCATAAGCTCATACACTTGCTTTCTTGCATCACATGCCACTACTACTACTACTACTACTACCTATCTCTTACACAATCACTTCCCTCATAGACGTTCAGATTCTTCTGCATACCATTTCTAAATACCTCCATGGACACTGTCCTTCTGAATTGGCATTTATAATTTTCCCACTTCCTTAGAAACCAATATTGAACGGAAACCACATTAAATATTTATTCACTGTCCGAATCCAAACTGGCAGTACCAACTTTTTTCTCTTCCTCTTTTATCCCTTCTACTTCTGTATACCGGAACAACTTCCTTCACATATATTTCCCGAAAATTACAATCTACAGAAATTCAAGTCTAATGTCAAAAGTTTTTTATCTTCTCATTCTTCAACAAATGGGCGGTAATAAAGTACTACAAGTTATAATAGTTTTCATGTTCTGTTTTTCCAATGAACACAATAAACGAATCTCTTATCTGCGACTTATCAAACTATTCAGTCTTACTACATGTTCTGTTGATAGCTTTGGAGCTCGTGGAGTTGATGGCATATATCGGATAATTTTGGGGGTGATCTCCAGGGGTATATTCAACCATTGAAGTAAATTATGTGGGTAGCTTTGAACTCGGGGAAGATTCCTTTGGACTAGAGAAATGCCAATGTATTGCCAATACATAAAGGCGGTTCTAAGAGTAAAGTTGGTAACTGCAAACCGGTTAATCTCACTGCAGCGATAGAGAAAATTTAGAGGGAAAGATTAAGAGTGCAATCAGGAATATTTAGATACATATGGCATTCTGAAAAACAAAAAAGGTCCCTTTAAGGGAAAATCATGTTTAACTAACTTAGTAGGTAATTTGACACAGTTACTCATGAGCTGGATGTAGGGATCAATTTCGATATAGTTTATTTGGATTTTAGCAAAGAATTTAACCTGGTCCCTCATGAGAGATAGGTTTCTATATAAGTCAGAATACGTTGGGATTACTGGAAAGATTCTAAGATGGATTGCTGGGTGCCTTCAGGCAGAAGGCAGAACGGTTGTGATTAATGAATATGCTTCAGATTAGTGTAATGTCAGGAGTGGGGGTCCTCCCAGGATCGGTTCTTGGACCACTATTGTTTCTCATTTTCACAAATGACATCAACGAAGGGACAGAAGGCTTGATGTCAAAATTTGCAGATAATGTAAAGATTGGTGTTGTCCTTAATGATCATTGCCAAGCAATACTTCTTCAGGATGATTTAAACAGACTACAAAGATGGTCACAGAAATAGCAGCTATGTTTGAATGCAGCAAAATGCAAGGGAATAGCAACCCCAAAATAATTTTTCACTTTGTGGGGTTGAATTAAGAACATTGAAGGCAGAAAGGGAACTGGAAGTTACAATAATAGCAATTTTATGAAGTTTTCTGAGCATTGTAAACGGGCAGACAGGAAAGCCCATGGTGTCCCATCGATGATTTGGAAGGTTGCCTATAAGAGGAGTGAAGCATATAATTTGTATTTCTTTATATACCTTATATATTTGTATTTCCTTTTTTTTTTTTTTTGCCAGTGCAGCAAAAACCTGTGACTTCCTTGCATTAATTGGCGAATACTAATATTATTACAATTAGATAATATACTTTGTAGATAATTATTTGTTATAGAGATTGTAAATTAGCTTTCTGTTGATTTATAAACAAATAACTAAAATTTAATGGCTACTGCTACGATAGCCTGAAATGTGAACGGTTGTTTAAATCCTATAATATTCTAGTCCAATGTACGAGTGGTAAAGACAGATGATGTTTGTTTTTATCATCTTTTTTATTTCTTTAGCAGTAATCAAGAAATTCCTGCTAAAGAAATTTGCAACTGGCCTCAAACGGGTTAAGCAATTTCACAATCACGAGAAAAACAACTTTAACTTTCGATGCCTGTCATGTACACATGAATGTTTTCGGATTTTAGAAACCCTCTTTTGTATAATTTTATAATTAAATGCAGAAGAGAGAGACGAATGTAAATCATTCAATGTAAAGGTCAATATAACCAGTATAATTTAAATATTTTTAAAACAATTAAGTTTCTGACCTAAATTATTTCAGTCCAATATTAGGCCTACTGAAAGAGATGAAAACACTGAAAGATTATAATCGACTTTTTCGAAGAGAACCACTTACTTGTAAACTGAAAAATTACTGTATAAAGATTAAATGGCCACACTGATTTTTCTCTAGATTCGCCGAAAACTCTCATGGTGGTGACGAACAGAATTCCATTGATACTCATGAATCCAAAATTGAAGAATATAATGAGAAAGCAAGCCGCAATCATCGTGCACTTAGAAATCTTGGTCACCCGCGTGTTAGAACTCATCACAGCAGGCACGTTGCACGAGAAATGCAAAAACGGTAACCCTTTAAACCCCAGCTCTTTAGAAAAGTGGAAGCGATACTGGACTAGAACAAAACTATAAATAATGATAAATACTGACCTTCATATTTTGTGTGCGCCGCGCGATGATAAAAATCGATAACTCGGTGAAAAAAAAAGTTCTCTGTTACTGATGTCATTGGATTGAACTTTCGCACGTTTGGAACTCTCCAATGAACGGTTAGGACCACTCACAAATCGAGTTATGGAATCGAGGAATGAAATATTAAATAATAGTCTTTGCACCCTAAAAGAGCGCAAATTATTCGGCGAATTTGAAAAAAGTTTAATGAAATTCTTTGATCTGCCGAATTAGTGGAATTAACGTTAAATTGGGAATTCCAATTTTATGCTAACAAATAAAATGTTCAGTTTATACTCGGAAGCAACCATATCAAGTAGAGAAGTTTACAACCAATAATTTTGACTAGATTATAATTATTATTACTTTTAGCAGTTAAGAGAGCTGTGGTCAATTAAAATCGCATGTACTCTTGCATTTCATTTTGTTCCTGACATTGTATGATTTAGTTTCACTTGGTTCCTGCTTTTATTCTAGGCTAATTCAAACTATTTAAGCCCTTTTCAGACAACTGAATAGATATTCTGCATCGACATTCACACATGAGGAATTCTTTATGGAAGGGGATGTCAAAAGTTTATCAAACTCCAACGGGGAACTAAATGACTTTGTGATAACTGAAAAGAAAGTGGAAGAGAAATTGTTGAATCTGAACATAAAAAAGGCACCTGGGTTGGATGGGATCTACACAATCATATTAAGGAAGACAGCAAAGAAGGTAAGCGAACCCTTAGCCATGATTATGAGAGCATCTTTTGATTCAGGGGAGGTCTCTATGGACTGGAGATGTTTGAATGCATCCCCTAGTTTATAAAGAGAGATCAAAAGGTGATATGAGTAATTAGAGACCTGTCAGTAATTACTCATATCACGCAACCATATCAGTCGGAGGAGTTTAAAACTAATCATTTTGACAAGAATACAGTTATCATTGTGTTTAGCAGTCACGTTAGCAATGGTCAGTTAAAATCGCATGCACTATTGCACTTCATTTTGTTTCTGAAATTGCACGATTAAATTTTTGGTTCATGCTTTTATTCCAGGCTAACTATTTAAGCCCTCGTGAGTAGTATAGTTGATAGAATCGCCGTCTTCCCCATGCCGGGTGGAAAAGACCCGAATTTGATTCCTGTTGATGATATGAGTAATTTTTATGGGCATTTTTCACAACATGGCGGAATTAATCAGTCTCAGGCGAGAGTAGCGTAAGTTTTTTTCTCCCAGAAACTTGGGTTTTTTGCCAACAAACAGAAAATCGACTACAGAATGCACGAATTTACAGACAGTAGGTACAATATGTCGTTATTCGCTGATGCTCCTAATCCCTACTACAACTACTTTGTTCACGGTACCTAACACAACTCATATTCATTTGACTTTGCATTTTCACAGCTCCACCAACTGCGGTTTTGTGGAAACCACTGGCACCGCCAGAAAAGCACACTGTGTCCGCTATGAAAAGAAAACGAGGTTATTTATTACATACCTATGACATTAAATTATTTATTGACAACTATGTATCTAACTTTCTTCATTTTTTCTTGTCTCTGTTGAAACTGATTAATGCATCATTCCACTTTAATGTAGAGGTTGGGTCAAAAGTGTCATGGCATTTTTATTTTTCATTATGATTTCTTTTATTTTACAGGAATTGAGAATGATGGGAGGGAGTCTGGGTGAAGAACAAAGAAAGTGGATTCTGAAGCAGTATTGGAAGACTAAAAATGCCGAAAAGAGCGCGGCAAGAGGCATTTGACACTGCTCCACCAACACGTCTGACAATTTATCGTATCAGAGATAAATTTTATCCAACGGATTCAGTGGTTAATGCGTCGAAATCTGGACGTCCTCGAACATCTGTGACAGAGGAGAATGAGATGAGAGTCGCCCTGATATTTGTGAACAGTCCGAAAAAGTCCACGCGACGTGCGTCTCAGGGGCTATCCATACCGAGAATGTCCTTGCGACGCTTAATGCGTAAATTGAAATTGAAGCCGACCCATCCAAGACTTTTGGAGGACGATTCAGACCGTCGGTTGCATTTCTGTGAGATAATGCGTAACCAAATTTCTCACCAACCAGACCTTCTTGATAAGATCATCTGGTCAGATGAAGCCTGTTTCAAGTTGTCAGGCCACGTGAACACGCATAAGTGTGTTCACGTGGGGAATAGGAACTATTCCCCACGTGAACTACACTTGGGGAATAGGAACCCGAAAATAAAATATCATTTTGTGGGGTTGAATTAAAAACAGTGAAGGCAGAAAGGGATCTGGGAGTTACAATACTAGCAAATATGAAGTATTCTGAGCAGTATAAATAGGCAGACAGGAAAGCCCACAGTGTACTATCGATGATTTATAGAACATTATCTTTCAGAGATAGGAAGGTGATAATCCCACTGTATAATGCAATTATAAGACCACATTTGGCATACTGTGTTCAAGTATGGTGACTTCATCTAAGAAAAGTCACTGAGCTTCTTGAAAGAGCCCAAAGATGGGAATCTCTAATGGTGGGATCGTCACACCAGAAATGAAATAATTTGTCTAGTCAGCCATAGGGATATACCAATCCCAGTAATGATTCTGTGCTCCACAGGATGTACCATTGCAATTACATCCCCAAGTCTCTATTATGTGACCACTCGAGAGCCGTCTCCAGCTTTGCCCTGTCCATCCACAGTAATTTCATCTTCTCCTGCAATGCTCCCTGTTTCCTCCTGCTCCTAGAAGACTTCATCGGGTGATACTCAACTTCTCTTGACAAAGCTTCCACCAGAAATTCTTGCCGACGCCGACACTTCTCTCTGCAGGGGATAAATCAAGGGGTTCCCTGCCTTCACCTCTTCTCCTTGAAGTTCCTTTTCTGACGCCGCCTCTCCATCGGCGTGGGTTTAGATGCTTTCGAGCTCCTTTGCTGACCTGGGACACTCCCCAGGCGGGATTTTAACCACCTTCGATGAGTCCTCATCGAAGGGGTTCTGCTGACGCTAGTCAACTGACAGGCGTGGGCTCACCTGGCCTTTTGGCCCTCTGCTGGGGGTAGCCTTCCGCTCTGCCTACCCCTGCTTCCTTCACTTTTCTTATCTTTCTTATCCAAATCGCTCTGTTCCTCTAACTTGGCCTCTCTACTCTCTCGCTTTGCAAGCGGGGATAGAGACCGTCATGCGTTCCTTCTACCTTCCTGGCCCGGCTCCTCGTGCCGGTGGGCAGATGCTGAAAGGCCCCTTCCATGGTGATCGATCCTCCCAGTAACTAAGAGGCCAGTCAAACAACACACTACTCACACGTAACACACACTGCCTTGCAATGTTGTGCATACATCACAGAGTACTCAACGCGGATTTGTGGGGAACCATAGGAACCGCTTGATAAAAACACTGCACTACACTACACTACTACACTATTAGTACTGGGACTACGTAAGTGTTTGTGGCTCTGACCATAAACACTTACGCTGGTTCCATTTCAAATAAAGGAAATATATTACGAAAATAACATTTAAATAATATCTAATTATTATCGGCTACATTTACACATGAAAAACTTTCTGTACCTCTGTATAACAGTTTTTTTGGTCTTCTTCCGATATTTCAAATGAAAGTCTTACTCGATACCAAAGTGATTAAAAAGGCATTCCTGGAGTACAGTACTTCAGCCAGATTCCGCATAATTTCCAGAATATCTTGTTATCAAATTCCAAAATCATACAATCATTTCAGCGTTCGCAGTTATACCTCAGATAAGTCTGTAGCCACAAATAAAATGTGGAATCTTGACGGGAATCGGGATTCGAGGTCTAGACCATACGGTGCGCAAGGACAGCGATCTTAATTATTGAATTACAGCGAGGATTTGAGATTTAATGGAGTTAGACCAGGTCCAAACATGATGACAAATCCTCTGAAATGCCAAGAGTCTTCTTTTTATATCGACGATAAGATCGTGCATGAAGAATTTACTCCATTGAGCCAAAGTGTCCAGTCAGCATTTCTACAAAGAAGTTCTACAGCAACTGAGTACTATGAAAAGTTCTGGAAGACAGTGTTCTAGAGAATGATTACTGCTCGCCAATATAAATATGTGAAACTTCTGACCAAGAATAAGACAGCTCTGGCCAATGGAATAGCTTCTAGGATAACAACGTAGATTATTCGGTAAGTTTCAATATTTTAATACAATCTGAGAACTCTTTTATTGTTTGGAATTTCTCTGGATCTCATGTGAATTTCATGAAAAATTCTTTTCAAGACCACTCAGCGTTGTTACATAATCATTCACTGTAAAACGTTTTGTTACAGGGAATGATTTGTTACTTTTTCTTTGGTCTGAAAGTAATTCAATTGAATTCTTTTCAGTTAAGCTATTTGACGTCCTATGATCCACCATAAGTGAAAATAAACTGTTTTGTTTGCAATCTCCTATCGCTAAACACAATCACTTTATAAGGTTTTTATCATCTTACACAAAAATCTTCAAGGGCAACATATACACCAGAAACGAATCCTCGAAATCCATCGGCTAAATGCGGTATGTGTAATGAACCCAGGCAGAATCCTTTCCACATTTTCACTGACCTCAAATCAATTCTAAAACTGTAGATTTATTTCCAAAACAGAACTAACGATTAATCTATCAACAAAATTAAAAGAGTAAAATACCGGTATGTTCCAGGATTCGAAGGTTTCTCTATTTTTGCGGTAGTGATAGTACTTTATGAGAAGCTGTCACCTTGAAGTGCCATATCTCGTACAGAATCTTCAAAGTTCACTTGTTGGATACTGAGTAAATAACACGCAATAAAAACTTTCAAAAACGATGAATGGAATTTACCTGAGGAAACTGTAACTGAAGAAAACAGATACTCCTATCTGGGCAGCAAACAAATATTCCAACGTTATTAAAACCAATGATGCATTAAGATTTGCAACTTTCGATAAGCCAACAGCCTTGCAGATTACAAAATACCACCAATTACGACAGCACACGCTGATTGCTTCTTTTCAAGGTTTCAGCCATACATAATTTTGCCACACCACTTTATTATGCTCTCCTACAATAATATGATGCATTTGAGTGTATTTCCTAGTTAAAGTGGTGATCGTTTTGCAAGAAACCCATGTTACTACTATTGTGAAAGACTCCTCTCTAAAAAAACAATGGATTTTTTCTTAATCCTGTTCTTAAACGTATCATTTTTGTTTACTTCGCGTTGGATGAATAAAAAGATATAACTGGTACAATGGAGGAAACGAAAATTGAACTCATATCCAACAGATTAGAATTGACTCGTAACTGACAGATAAATGTTAGAATTAATCCGTGACCAATAGATTTATTTATAAATCTATTGGTCACGGATTAATAGATTTAATTTTAATAGATTTAATTAATTTAATAGATTTAATAGATTTAATTAATTTAATAGATTTAATAGATTTTAATAGATTAATAGATAAATAGATTTATTTATAAATCTATTGGTTGTATCAATGTAAAATTAAGGATTTAGAATTCTTAATCTGGGATTTATTCTGGGTGGTAGAGAATAACATGCTCTACATAGGACTTACGTCAAATCAAAAAGCCCTACTGAAGCTGTCTCCACGGTATGTAAGGACCATAGACTTCTAACTGATTCCCTTCTTGCAGCCGATCTAAATTCAATTCAATTTAATTTGTTTCAAGATGACCTTATTAAACCCTCCAGAGATGTTTTTAATAACATGAAAGCTTCACGAATACCTACTGTTCTGTAAAAGCTGAGACTCCAACAGCTGAAACTCCAAACACTTTAAAACTAGCCCCGTCAACTTAAGTTATCACTCGAAAATGAATGGTCATCCTACATTCATTAAACATAATAACAGTTTTATATCCTTCTGGAAATTTTTAATACCATGAATGCTATATCTCGAATACCGACTGTTCTTTCGGATATTCAGCAAACTTCGTAACTTCACACGAAATGCTGTTTTAAATCACAAGTAGCCCAAGGGCTCACATCTGATGAGTACGGACTTGGCACACCCAGGGATATCATCATTCTTCTCTTTCTTGGTGATTTCCTTCTACATACAATACAATTTATTTATCAAGAGAATATGTTTACAATAAATGAACTTGTTAAGAAAAGTGAATTTCTTGACAACAAGTTGAAATTCTTCATTTTCAACAGTTTTGTATACAAATTCTTTTACTACCAGAAAAGACAATGAAGTCTCTACTCATACTACATTCCACGCTGTAAACAGAGATAGTAATTTATCTGTATAGCAATTTTAATACACTGTATCATTGAGTATCAAGAATTTTCTTATTAGAAATTTTCATTTAGAGCTAGAATAACTTCTCCTGAGTCTGAAATCTACGCTAGCCAGCAAGTTGTTTATAATATTCATTGTGTGCCTATCTCCAAATCTATTTAGTACCCTAGGGTGAGGCAAAACAATTGCTTTTGGGTTCCTTAAATTATGTGAGACATTTCTTTGGAGATTCGACTCTTCAACAATAGTGTTAAGATTTTTTTCAAGATTAAATTTAACTTCAGTTTTTGAACTGGATAAAGTATTTTATATTTCAACAAAAATTGCCTTCTCTTATTCAGATCATTCCAAGAGTTTGTCCCCATTAAAAGTTTAAGAATCCTGTTAAGTAAGTTGTTTATTACCCTTATTTTAGTTAATGTAGTAAAAAAAGAACACATAAAATCTCATTTTTCTGTACAGATTTGTTACATGCATTGCCCAACTCAGACTGCAGTCAATCCTTAACCGAAGGTAACAATGATTTGAAACTTCTTCCACAGTTAGACATTTGCAATTCTGGAAATTCTGATCATGTAGGCATTCGTGTTTGTGTAATTTAATAGAGGGATGAATGTTCAAGGTTTGATGAGGAGGTCTAATTACCAAAAATTTTGTTTTTTCAAAGCTGAGTGCTAATTTATTGTCATGCAACCAATTTCGTAAATTTATTACATCCTGCTGTAAATCTTTAGCCATTTTTGTCAGGTTCTTTCCAATTTTATATAAGATTATATCATCTGCATAGATTTTTATAAAGGAGTTCTTTATTACTTCGAATATGTCATTTATAAAAGACGTTGAACATGATTGGCTCTGCATGAGTGCCCTGAGGTACTCCTCTCTTTACGTTATATGATTTTCCCTTTGTATTTTCTACTTCAACTGTTATTTTTCTATTGGTTAAATAACTTGCTAAGAGTTGATTGATTCTTCTCCTTATACCATATTTCAGTAGTTTCTGTTTCAATAATGGAATATCAATTAAGCTTTGGTCAAATCTATAACTTCTTGGAGTAAATGGGAAGGAAACTCGACATGGGGAACAAAATTTTTAAATCAACTAGATGACTGTTATTTGTATCAACATGTCAGGGAAAATACTAGAGAAAAGAATATCCTAGACCTCATCATCACACATGAATCAGATGACATAACAGGGCTGACAGTAGAGGAACCAGTAGCAGGAAGTGATCACGGAGTTCTACGGTGGATGATGACGAGAGAGGTAGCAGAAGTAAAAGGCAAAGGAATGGGTTTTAATTTCAGAAAAGGAAATTATGATGCCTTAAGGTACTACATGGCCTCTATTAACTGGGTAGATATCGCGCAGAGAATGAATACGATTGAACTGTGGTACGCTTTTAAAACATTAATCACAGATGCCTTGAATGCGTATATACCATTAAAAAAATACTCCACGAGGAGGGTTCCAAGTTGGATGACTAGTGAAGTTGCCGCATTACTTGAGCAGAAAAAGGTGGCATGGAAAGGATACAGAACAATAAAAAGTACTGAAGCCTATAACAGCTACAAGGTGATGTGTAATAGAGCCACAGAAAAGGTTCGACAGGCAAAGGCAGTTTATGAGAAATCACTAGCAAACAGAGCAAAGAGGGGGGATAAAGAATTCTTCACATATATAAATGCCAAGAAGAGCAGGACAAACCAGATCGGACCTTTATGTAAGGGAAAGGGGATAGTAATAAATACACCAGCTGCCGTTGCAGATGAACTCAACAGTTATTTTGCATCGATATTTACAAATGAAAAGCCTTTTGTGGCAAAGGGAAATTGTGGGAGCGAAGTTAAAAAATATGTAATTAATGATATTGAAATTTCGCAAGATTATTTAATGAAAAAACTTTCGAGCCTACAGACCAGTAAGGCTCCTGGAGTTGATGCAATATACCCTATAATCTTAAGAGAGGCGGCAAGCGAGTGCATTGAACCATTGAGGCTAATTATGCGAGCATCATTAGACTCTGGGAAGATTCCCTTGGATTGGAAAAGTGCAAATGTATCTCCCATACATAAGGGTGGCTCTAAAAGTGAAGTTGGAAATTATCGACCTGTCAGTCTGACTTCAGTAGTAGGGAAAATCATGGAGGCAATGATCAAGGGTGGAATTCAGGATCATTTGGATCGAATTGAAATTCTCAAGGATACTCAGCATGGTTTCGTAAAGGGAAAATCATGTTTAACAAATCTGGTTCGCTATTTCGAAAGGGTCACTCACGAGCTGGATTTAGGGAATAATTTCGACATTGTTTATTTAGATTTCAGCAAAGCTTTTGACTCAGTCCCACATGAGCGGTTGCTTTATAAGCTGGAACAGGTTGGAATCACTGGGAAAATCCTTAGATGGATAGAAGGATGGCTTCAGGGCAGGAGGCAGAGGGTTGTGATAAATGGCTATTCCTCAGATTGGGTTGATGTAAGAAGTGGGGTTCCCCAAGGATCAGTATTAGGACCACTGTTGTTTTTAATTTTCATAAACGACATTGATGAAGGGATAGAGGGCGTGATGTCTAAATTTGCAGATGATGTTAAAATTGGGAGAGTAGTTAATGATCACTGTCAAGCTGAGCTTCTTCAGAGAGACCTAGATAGACTTCAGGAATGGTCAGAAAAATGGCAGCTGTGCTTTAATCCAACAAAGTGTAAGGTATTACACCTGGGAAACAGTAATCCCAAAAAAACTTATTCACTTGGTGGAGTTCAACTAAACCCAGTACTGGAGGAAAGGGACTTGGGTGTTACGATACGGTCAGACATGAAATTCTCTGAGCATTGTAAACAGGTTGCAAGGAAGGCCCATGGTGTCCTATCGATGATCTATCGAACTTTTGCAAGTAGAGATAGGGACGTGATAATCCCATTATATAAGGCTTATGTTAGACCACACTTGGAATACTGTGTTCAAGTATGGAGACCTCACCTGAAGAAAGACATCGAGCTTCTTGAAAGGGTGCAAAGAAGGGTAACTCGCCTGGTGGGATCGGCAAAAGGGCGTCCTTATGAAGAAAGACTTCGAATATGTGGGTTGCAGAGTTTGGAAACTAGACACCTTAGAGGAGATTTGATTGAGGTGTTTAAGGCTCTGAGAGGCATCAGTAAAATGAATGAGGACAAAATTTTCAAGATTATAAATGATGCTAGAACTAGGGGACATAAATTCAAGTTACGGGGGGAAATGTTTAGATTGGATTGCAGGAAGTTCTATTTTAGCCAGCGAGTTATAAATTACTGGAATAAGTTGCCTTCATGGGTGGTAGAGGCCGAGAGTTTGGGGAAATTCAAAGGTCATCTGGATAGTACTTTCGGGTAAGGGAAGCACATAGGATGATAGGTTTAATTTCCTTTTTATTTATTTTTTATTTTATTAATTATTATTATTTAGTTATTTATTTTTATTTTTTTGTTTTTATCATTGTTTTGTTCGGATTTATTTTTTTTTATTTTTTATTTTTTTTTGGCTGGTGCAGCATAAGCCATAGGCTTTCTTGCACCATGCGGCCGTTACTAATACTAATACTAATACTAATAACTAGATTTGACCAAAGACTAGATTTGACAAATCTGAAATCATTATGAAGTTATTGTTGTTTAAATGTAAGTTAAAAGAGTCTACTAAACTCTCTAATAATGTCTGTGTGCTCTTGCCCTTCACAAGACTGAGTTAAGTGGTTGACCTGTATTGCCTTAAAGCATGTTCTATAGTATATTATTATTCCTCCACCCCTTCGCAAATCTCTCAAAATATAGACCTTGTCATAACCTTATATGTTATAATTTGAAATTTCATCACTTTTTATCTTAACTTCTGTTAAAACTATACATGAAATATATTCTTTCATTACATTAATATATTGTAAGAAGTTAAACCAATTTTTTCTTAATGATCTGATATTTAGAGCTACCATAAAGAACTGATTTTTATCAATTATAAGCGCTTGAATACTAGGATTATTTAAAAAATGTAAAGTTGAATTGAAAGTCTGTGATTCCTCAAAAAGCGTACCTGATGTCTTAATTTTACCTTAGTACCAGATTTCAAGTAACTACAATTATTCACAATAAAGAAGTCTATTTTATATACTGAAAATCCTTTGAACTTAAAATTCTTATGGCTCTTGAAGATTCATTCTTCTTCACATAAATTCTTCCATGTTTTAACCATAGAAATTTGTAACTGTGTTTTTTTACTAATTGTTTTGTTTCCCAAAACGATTGCTTGAGGTGAGTTGTTAGTTGGTCATTTATGTAGATTGGAATATTGCTATTGTTCTGATATATATCATTTGCTGTCAGTCGGATCTCCTTTGCCTTTCTCATCCATTTTTCCTTTACCACATGATTTGAAAATTTCACAATTAGTGTAGGCTTGTCGTTTGATTTCTTATTGTTGGGTATGTAATAGTGTTCAACTTCTTCATTGTGCTGTAGCTTCAATGCATGTCCTAGCTGCTGTATTACAAGCTTTAGATCTTGGCCTGCTAATCCAGTTAATCCTACTATTTCTACGTTATTTGATAACATCTGCTGTTCCATCGAGTCAATCCTTAAGTTAAGTAAGTTGGAATTTTCCTCATTTTGCTTGAATGAATCTTCCAGATCCACAATTCTTTTGGTGATTGCAGCGTTGGAGTCCTGCAGTTTGCTTATGCTTTGTTGTATTTTGTCAAATGATTCCGAGACAAACGAAATCGATTTCTTGATATCTTCCACTTCTGTCTTCAGGTCCTCCATTTGCTTATTTATTGGAACAATTTCTATTAGTAAATCGAGCAAATGAATTTTGCTGGATAACTTTCTTAGTATGTCTTCTATGTTAAGAGTGTTCGTCCGCTTTTGTGCTAACTCCAAGCCTTCGTTTGGTGGATGCAGCGAATCGTGAAATTCTTCTGCCGAGTAGGAATTTTCACTTCTTTCTTCCCTCTCTTCTTTCCTGCATAAGATACACCTCCACTGTTGTTTCTTATGCTTCGCCATTCCTTTATAGGTTGCATCTTTCAACGAGCACCTATAATGATATCCATCGTTGCAGCCATGACATACCACTTCTTGCACGTGCAGCGGTAGGTTGCACTTTTTGCATATATTTTGACTCATGTTTGCAAACCTTAGGAGTAGCCAACACAAAACGTTTCAGATAATGCACTTGCACAAAATAAATAACGATAGAAAGAATTTTTAAACTTACAAATGGCAAATATTTCCAATTTCAGACGAGTATCACAGAAACCACTTTGGAGTGGAGTGAAGCAATCGATAGTTAAGCTTCCAACTGCTCTTGCACGCTTTATCAGAAGCAATTACTCAACTTCTGATGAAATAATAATGAAACGAGCGACGTAATTTTATGAGATGTGCAAACAACAAATCAGTTACTTAGACCTTCAACTTTAACTGACTTTAATCTGGCTCGATTTGGCCACTAAAAATCTATACATGTTCGCGACTACTTTCCCAAATTTATCGCAATGTTTCTTGGGGAAGGCTGAGATATGGAATAGGAATTAGACCTAAAATCTCCAAGGGAACAACCAAACAGCGACCCGATGTTATTCAGTGGAAAGTTATTATTACTTTAATGGAAGATCAGTAGCGTATAAAATGAAACAGCGAATTGACTGCTGTTTTATCGAATTGGGATAATCTGCGATAAAGCGGGTGTTGGATTATTTAATACTTATAATTGAGGCAGATTAGAAGGAGAAGGCTTCTTTTCGGGGATGGAGTTGAGTAGAATATTCTAACCTTGCGAATAAGTACCGTTAATGTAGAGAAAAAATCGGTGCTTTTAAACGGGTCAAGGAATTTTTCAGATCCACATTAACGCAGTCACTCATTGAAATAATTATGCAGTGTTATTTATAGAAAGAAATTTAGTTATATTTTTGTAAAATCTTATATTTGGTTGTTTCAGAAAGATTTGTCGAGCCATTGCAACTTTAAATAAAACTGATCACTAAATATCGGGCAGTTATTATTCCTTTGTCCGTCCGTCCGCATGTAATAACTCGATTCCATTTGACAAATATTCGTGTAAATTTACATTCCGCTCTTTTAGGACAATTTATCCAGCATTCCTGAAAGTCATTAAAATCGGACTAATAGAAATCTGGACATTATTATTTCTTTTTGTTTCTTCATACATATGGCCGTAGCCGATTGATAAGGCACGATGGTACATATGTACACGTGTTTTGAGAGACCGTGGTTTAAGCCCGCATGATAACTAAATGCGGTGCAGTTTATTATATTCTTTCTATCTTCTGAACCCCTCTAGTGGTCTCAGAGTATAAAGACAAAATATACATATCCATATAGCGTATATTGTAGCTGAAGCGTGGATATAATGTTTGTTGCCATGTGCTGATTGAAACATGCTTTCCGTTTCACGCGCTGTTGATTATAAACTATTAAAAAACGTGGAATGAATATTACGTTGACATTAGCTGTTATAGTACGTTACTTTTACGTATTATAAGTTAACTAAGTTAATTGATTTGTAATAAAATAATTAGTTATTTGCTTTTCGCTTCTATTAAATCACAGAAGAAGAAGAAATGATCAATTAATTTAAGAGATCTTAAGCGACTGAATTGTAAAGCACTGCATACATCAGCTAACTTGTTTTATTTTAACGCAGTACGTTGTTCATGTTAGTATAACAAGCATATACAGCATTATAAAATCGCTTGTTCATTGTAAGAATTTTTTTAAACCTGTCATAGTTTCGCTCAAGACTCGGAATGGACCACTCCATTAACCATTTGGAACTCTTTGACTTCCTCTCTTTCAGACTTAACTTTCTCCAGTCCAACACGGTCGAGGTGAGTGGTCCCCTAAGTACCTCAGATCACATCTTGGGATGGTCTCTTCCCAACCTCGTGTTGGTTTGTATTACAAGAATGCCAAATGGGATGATCTGTAATATTTTTTTTCTTCTTTTCCTTGGTCGGATCACTGTTTTAAAACTCCTGATGTCGATATTTGCTGAGATCGTGTCAATGAAATTATTCCTGTAGAGATAGAATCCTATATTTCACATTCCACCATAAAATCTCGTCCTGTATAACCTTGGTTTTCTAATAAACCTGCTAGCGCTGTTCAAGACAAGAATGTTCTATATCTTAATTGGCTTGTTTCCAAATCTTCAGTTTCATTTTGTGCCTACATCAAAGCTCGCAACGATTGTAAAGCAGTTTTTAATCAGTCCAAACTAGATTTTGAACAGGATAAGAGTAGAAAACTTGCTTCTTGTCCAAATGGTAGCCAAGCATTTTTTCCCATCTTTTTCCCATCTCTGTTCCCACCTCTGTGAAAATTAGATGGTTCTAATGCCACTTCAGCCAAGGATAAAGCTGACCTGCCAGCATCCTATTTTTCTTCCAACTCGTGTATTAATGATCTTGTAAAACCACCTCCCACCGTTCCTACTACCCCCCATTCAATGCCTCCTGTGGCCTCCAGTCAAAAGGATGTCAGAAGTATTTTGACGAATTTTGATGCTAAGAAAACTCCAGGTCCTGATGTTACTTTTCCACTTTTTCTTAAAACCTGTGCTTCTGAAATTACTACTTTTCTGTGTCGCCTTTTTTCACTTTCTAATTCCAAATATGTTGTTCCTTCCACTTGTAAATTTGGTCATATCCAGCCAATTCCTAAAAAGGGTAACAAATTCCTTCTATCCAATTATCATCCCATTGCAATTAATTCTACTCTTTCTAAAGTAATGGAGAAATCAATTAACCGCCAACTCTTAACTATTTAGAAACCTTCCATCTGTTCAACGATTGTCAGTATGGATTCCATCATGTCGATCTATTGGTGATATACTGGCTTATGTTACCCATCTACGGACAAATTCAATGGAAAAGTTTGGTGAAACTCAAGCAGTTGCTTTTGATATTTGAAAGGCTTTTTACAGTGTTTGACATAAACATCTTCTAATAAGCTGTCATCTTATGGTTTACCAACTATTTTTTGTAATTGGGTATCCAGTTTTCTCTCTAACCGCTCACTGCGGATGATAGTTGATGGCTGTCTGTCTTCTCCCTTCTCGACTAATGCAGGTGTTCCTCAAGATTCAATTCTTTTCCCCACTCTTTCCCTCTTGTATATTAATGACCTTCTTCCATTGACTGGAAATCCTATCCATAGTTTTGCTGATGATAGCACAGTGTATTCCACTTTCCAGTTTGAGAAACCTTGCCCTGCTCAATCAGCTTTAATTTCTCCAATATCCTCTACCAATTCCTTAAACGCTGAACTCCAGGTAATTCTCTAATGGGACAAAGATAACTTAGTTGATTTCAATGTTTCTAAAACTGTGAACTGTCTTATATCTAGCAAAAAAAAGATTCTTCTGCTCCTATGCTTATCTTTGGTGACACTCCGATTTCTTGGCAAAATGATATATCTCTATTGGGGATTACCCTGAATTTTTATCTCTCTTGGCATAAGCACATTACAAATATTTCTTCCTTTGAATTTAAAAAACTGGGTTTTATCTTTCGCGCATGTTGGTACTTTTCTTCCAAACAGCTGTTCCCTCTGTTCGAATCGCAACCATGGAATGTTGATGCCACATCTGGGGCAATCTCCAAAGCCGCTCTCAGCCTTCTAGATTCCATTCAAAAAAAGGCATTTCGGTTAATTAATGACCCATCTCTAACAGAGTCTCTCCACTCTATCTCACAGACATTCTGTTTCTGCTGCAGCCTTTTTTACATATTCTTCCAAGGGCACTGTTCTTCTGAATGGGCTTTTATAATCCCCGCTCTCTGTCTTCCAAAGCACAATCTTCTTTCATACGCATTCCTAAAAATTCAATCTATTGAAGTTCGAGTTTAATGTCAACAAATATCTTGTTTCATCATCTCAACCACCAACCCACTGTACTAAGTACTATAGGTTCTAATACCTCTCGTGTTTGGGGTTTTCATAAAAAAATAATAAAATAAAACAGCAGTTCCACTTCGCCATACACATCAGTAATGTTATTGTATTGGGAGTCACGTTGGTGGCTCCCAATGCAAATGTCAGCTTTGTCAGCAAAGCCATCAACGATGTTCTCTTTCTTAATATATTTAAAAATCGCTTTCGTCATTATTAAAGCTTATCATTTGGTTTTCGGACTTTCGGATTACGTGTTTACTTAATATTAGTAAATACTGATAACAGTTTCACAGTTTTTTTATGTTTTCTCCCCACTGATAACAGCTCCCTTTTATCGGACTTTTCTGAGGGCAAGTTAATCCCTAGCTAGGTGATATTCCATGCGTGGAAATGAAATGAATGCGATGTTAATATGTCTACTAGCCGTATTTGATTTTTGAAGGATCACAATGAAAACGAAAGAAACTTTCCAAAAGGCAAGAAGCACTTTAAAAGAGAATTTCAAAAAACCTTAAACAGAATTTTAAAATGAATCGCATATTCAATTAAGAATTTCACAAAACTAGTCTATATCACTAGTCTATTGACAGTTAAATCTTGATGTGTCCACCATTATTTTCTAATAACAATCAAGACAGCTCATTGTATTCTCCTTAACTGCCCTAAGAATTTCCGATGGGATCTCCAATACTTCTCGACGGTTTCCGTCTTTCAAACCTAGGAGGGTTGAAAGGAAATCTCTGTAAACATGGTGTTACAGATATCCCCATAACCAATATTCTGCTGGATTTAGGTAGGACAATCATGCCGGCCAGGAATGTAAAAAATGGCGACTGAAAATTTGCTCTTCCGTGCAAACTTTTCATATGAACTGTTTGAAATTATTGTCAACATTGGATTAGATTTTAAAACGAACTTAACTAGGCTTGGATTCTTAAGTAACGGCTAGAGCTTCAAGCTTTTTATCTTGAGGACAAAAAATAAGATTGCGACGAACTAATTTGTTTATTGGGATCAATAAATCATTGAGCCACGCGGAATTCAAATTTTAATTACCTTTTTATTCATAAGAAATCCCTCATATTCTAATTATAATGCAAAATACTGTTTTCTGAATGATCAATTTTTAAATAGGAAAAGGGCTTTACAACTTATGAGCCATAAAAACACAAAATCTAAATATTGACTTCCACCCTCCTCGTCTTAAATAAATAGACTCGTCCATCTTTGTTCTGCTATGTTAATTGTACAAGAAATATTGGGATTTAGAGTTTATGCTACCAATTTATATCCATAAAACGTGCGTGCACCTTCTGTGCCACATATTTTGTGGTATCAAAGTTTCCCACAACGTATGATTAATTCCGACTTCATTCCTTTTATTGTTCTAGGCTGTTTCTCAAAATCTTATTTAATAAAGTGAAGCGAAAACAATTGATATCAAAATAGTTTATTTTATCGAACATTATGAACTGTGAAAAACAGTGGTTGCTTTTCTCTGTTAAAATGACAACAACGCTTCTGAATCGGTGAGGAAGTCATTTTTTCCTAAACCATGGTTCTAATAGCAACAAAAGTGCTCCACCAATGCACAATCCACTAAATGTATAGAAAACTCCATCGTAGCTCTTCAAATTATCTCGGAAATATCCTGAAGTGAGTAGAAAAACAAATGTGTCATCTTTCTATGGTCACAGTGAAATATAAATTTTCAATATTCTTTACAACTTTAATAAAATATAATTTTTTAAAATAATGTTTGAAAGTGGATAGATGGCAATTATATTATAGGGGACCTAATTAAAATATTAGAAAACAAAGTTAAGAAAAATCTATTGGATATACTGATTCGATTTTAATTTTCACTTTTATACATAATTATAATCCGGTCTAAATAAAAATAGAAAATGCTAGTTTGAAGTATTATTGATTTCTGTGTGTCTCTGAAAGGCACGTCTGGTTTTAAGAACTATATATCTTAAAATAGTGAACTCTTGTTTACACAAAGGATAGGACTTTGAAGTTAATACATCCTCCTCACTTAAGTAATTAATTAAGTAATTAAGTAGGTAATCATCTGAATGACTATTGAATTTCCCAAAGATATCAGCTTCAAACTACCAATGGAATTCACTTATTCCGTAATTCACAACCCTCCAGGTAATAGAAAACTTTCAACAATCCAGTTAATTCCCTCCCTTTGCAACTTCAAATTTTGCCTCCATTCATTTTATTATCCGCATCTCAGAGCCTAATAGAACTCAATCAGGTCTCCAACACCGAAAAATGACAACAATTTCTACATTTATTCATATCTTGTGGCAAATATCCTTTTACAGACCAAATATGACATTGATACAATTTGTGTACGTGTACTTTTCGTTAGATGTATCATTCACAAAACCTGAGAATCTTCTGGTTGGAGACACTCATGCAATATTTGCTCTTCAACAATTGTATTTGTCAAAATTACCCTCCACGGACATTACTAGTAATGCTCCCATCTTATTGCGTTTTTCTTCCTTTTAAAGCTGCCTGCTCCTTTAGTCTTCCACTCATGGTATATTTTTGAGATGGTTGTTTTCGAAACAGAATTTAGCAGGAGCCACAATTTTTCCAATTGTGGCTCCTGGTAAACTTTTTACAACAATAGCGCCTTTCTGGAAATCAGAAAGAACTTCTGTCCTCCCTATCAACGGATGGAACAGAAGCCCAAGAAAGCCTACATTATTTGTCTAATATCAAGAAACTTGTGATCATGCCAAATTATAATTTACATTACCATAATGTACATTTAATAAACTGTTGATGCCGGATGCAAAAAGTTTCAAATTATTGGTCAATCACCTCACAGTTATCGAAGTACTTCATTCTGAAAATATCGATTTTATTCTACATAAGCATACCTTATATAACGAAAAAATAAATAAATAAAATACACAAGGCACTGTACTCACCAATAATACGCGGTCCACTTAGTGTAAAACAACCATTAATAAATCGCGCTAGTCCAATTGATAATGCATATGTTTGCAGTCCCATATATTCCTGTACCAATATATGAAGCAGCTGACTATTTCCCCCATCACTTACCCCGAACAAAATCAAAACAACCAACAACACCGTGTAACTAGAAGCATGTGGGATACAAGCTTGAAATATTCCCATTAACAGCATGGCTAAGATCACGCAGTTCTTCCTGCTGACGAAACCCTTGTCAGTGATCCATCCCAAAACCAGTTTGGAAAACAAACCTGCAGCAGAGATGGCCATGATCAGGAAAGTAGAATCACCTACTGAGATACCGCTGTCCTTAACAAAATCCACAATCACGGTATAAAAGGAAAGACTAACGAAAAAAAAGGCGCCTTGAGTGATGGCGAGCGCAATGAATATGGGGGTTGTAAGTATTTTAAACATTACTTGGAACGTAGCTAACACAGACTGGGAAGACGTAGAAAGAGGACCTGCTTCTTGCAACATATCTTTCACTTCTTTGCTGTCCTCATCTGCAATGTTTCTGGACAGAAATTCTGCAGTCTCATCTTTTTGATTCCTACTTGAGTTGACTTCATTTTCTCCGGAAGATTCTGCATTACTTTTCTTCGTCAACCGCTGCCATAATTTAGAGAATGCATTCATTTGTGTCTTTTTATGAAACGTGGTGCTCGAATAATGTCTTAACTCCTTTTCTGGATCCCTTTCCTGGTGATCTTTTTGGTGATTTATTCTCATCACCATGCTGGTAACCACTGTGTTCATTGAAATTCCTCCCAAAACTAACAAACAGCCCTGTAATCCATAAGTTGCGTACAGTTGTTTCGCTATATTTGGAAATACGAATCCAGCTACAGGACTTCCAGAGTACGCAAACCCAAGCATTGTAGACTTACGTTCTTTAAATTCCTGGCAGATTATCACAGGAACGACGGAAAGTAAGAGTCCCATGCCGAAACCTAGAAAGAAAAACAGAAGGGTTATGAAAAAAATGGCAAAAAAAGAAAAACATTAAGAACACATTGTATGTGTCCTTAATGTCCTAGAAAAAAAATCAAACAACCACACCTAATAAATTAATTGAGATATCTTATTATAATACGTCCTCTGATATTTTTCAGGTTACAAATAAATTTATTCAGTGTTATTGAGAAAACCTTTGATTACGTAAATCAAGATGAATTATTTTTTCTTAATCAACCTGCCTGCCTACTAACTTTTCATTTTATGCTGTGTGGATAATAACTGTATACGTGAGGTTGTGCTAGAAAATGTTGAAGTTTCATTGTACCTGTTTATACACGTACTTTATATGTGAATTGTGTTCAATTCTTATTTATCGAATATTCAGGTGTGGTTGCTATCGAAGACGCTGATAAACTTGTTTTTATTGCCTATAACTTCTTAATTTCATTTAGGAAAATATTCTCTCGGCAATTTCGTAATTCTTAATTTGTTGTTTTCTTTTTTACAGTATTAATTCGCTGTACCTTTTATACATCATACATTGTAGAAGGACAACCACTGATAAACTTTATTTGGCTAGAATTTAGCTTCTTACCTAGAATAAGCCCATAGAAGATTATTAACCAGTAAATATCTCTTGCAAAGAAACACAACGGCAGTCCTACAGATAATATGCTTCCTATCATTGCCACTTTTGCGCATCCCATGTGGGAAATCATTATACCAGCTGGAAGTGCTGAAAGCATGAAAAATATCGATCAGTATTCCTAAAACAAATGACAAATTATTCATGTCTAACATTAGAAATATAATCTAACATTATTAACGCTTTCCACATCAAGTTATACTATGATATTTTAAAGAAACAATACTTGCTTCTTTAGAAATTACATGCCTATTGACTGATCAAAATGAAAGAATTCGTTGATCACAAAATTGTAAAAGGATAGAGGAAAGGACTTTCTTACCTGTGAACTGCACCATCAGTTGATAGAGACTGAATGGCCAAGCGGATATCTCTCTGCTGTAATGAAAGGTACCCATCGCAGCTATAAACACCACGCCACTTGTCCTGATCAATCCGAAAACTATCATCATTATTAAGAAACAAGCTATGGGTACCGTCCAGATACATCTCCGTGCCTTTTTCGAAGTTCTTTGAGAAGACATTCTTCTCGACTTCTGTCGATTTTAGCAGTCACACAAGAGAAAGCCTGAGTTAAGAAAATAAATTGCATAATCGAGATTTATAGCGATTTTCAATTAGAATAGCTAAGAGCATATATTATCGAATAATGAATTCCATTTCAAAGACATTACAATTCTTGCCCGAGAACGAATATTATGATCACGGCATGAAAGATTTCTCCAAAATTTTTGTCTTGATCCATTCGAATCCAGATCGTTTCCACGTGGTTGTGGAAACACAAAGATCATGAACACTATAGATGTGACCAGGTCTGCTTTTTTTGTTTTTGATATCGATGACGTCATCATATCGATGCGATAGCAATCATTTAGCAAAAGTTTCTTCACCCGATAAAGCATGACATTTTGAATATTAAATAGGAAATTTTTGATCGTTGAAATTTCAATGGAGTTCTTTTGTAAATCTTATCAACCATTGAACGCCCTTTAAAGGCAACTCGGTTCATTTTGCTACAGATAACGATTAGATCTTTTTATTCTTACAGTAACACAGAAAAATCACAACCGAAATCTCAATGGACTCAAAAAATAGGTGTGGCTTAATTCATAACGGGAGTTTAATCTGCTGGAACTCTGAGACCATGAAAAACCCCAACAACTGAATTCCAATGCAGATTCACCATTGCGATTGATGTCTGGCTACTTTTTTTTCATACATTTCTTAAGATTATGCCATCCACCGTAATTTCAATTTATAGTGGGCATTTCATCCCACAAACTGAACGATAGTTATTTAAATTACACCTTTATCGTTAGCAAAAATATTAATAGTTAGTTTTCTTCTTCTTACCGATAACAGATATTGTCATTAAGAGATACGAATTTATTGGCGACTCTGCTTTATGTTTTCAAGAATTTTGCATTATCCAAATGGTGAAAGAAGCATTAAGTAATTAAATATTGCATCAAAGAAATTTAAAAATCTAGTAGGTATTTACTGATCATTTGTTCCTTGGAGAAGTTCTGTTATAAACTAAACTGCATTAACTTTACACTCATAAAAATCTAAACTTTAAACATTTCTTGCTCGAATTCTTTCTACGTGCATATCTAAGTAATCTAATATCAATTTAAACACTGTAGTAAATTACATGATATAAGGTTAACGTATTCCATATCTCTCCTTAATCAACTGTCCTTCAAAAGATATGTAGGGGAAGGAATAATGGAAATTCCATTAATAGAATTTCCATTAATTTTCATCTGCGTAATGAAATTAAATTAGCTTGGTTTGTTAAGACTTTGTCATCAAATAATTTAACGATAATCAATTAAACTTTAATTATTGTTATAATTGAGAGCTATTAATTAATTCAGGACAAATAAGCACTTACATTTCAGTTGAATCTTAAGCAGATTTTTTTCTGTTGGCTCTTCTAAAATCCCGATGGTGACTTCAGGAAGGACTCCACTCGTCCAATTGCTAAAGAAGACATTAGGGAAAAAAAACCATTAATATAATGAACAAAAATTTACTTATCTTTGAAACTCTGGCTGCAGCCACTTCATATGCACATCACGGAAACTACTACTGTGAAGTGAAACAGAAAACTGCTTGCTTTGAGACTCTTAGCACACGTCGTCCTTGAAGTGGATTTTTATCAGAAGCATATTACACAAGTGTTGATGAAATGCAGATGAAACTTCATGACTGACCGGCATTTTAATTCTTCTAATCTGTTCAAATTTCCGCTACACTTGCCCTCGTATGTAGCGCACCGAATATAACCACTGTTCTCTCATATCGGGTGGAGAAGGACTGCGTTCGAATATTGTTGTTGAATCGAGGAAGTTGTGGTGACATTTTTCACGGCATGGCCGAGTTATCTGATCTCAGACGAAGGCCGCCTGCTTTTTTTCGCGCAAAAGCTCGAAATTTTTCATACAACAAACAGAGAACAACCACAGAATATCGCAACTCCAATTAAAATACTGATTCCTCATTGTCTTATTTGCTTCATCGCTAACCACGCGCTATACACCTGTACATTATACTAATATGCGATGAAATTTAACAGTGCGAAATCATAAATTTCGTGGAACTTTTGGGAAATTATGAAACTTTTGGGAAATTATGAAGCCTACTGACTATTTGAGTGAAAAATTGACGCTAAATTTGGAAATAGTCTCTTGATTCTGAAAAGGTTCCGATTGTCATGATAAAAGCGCCAATTCCCTAAAATCTAATTTTTAGGTCATTTTCTATGGAAAGCAGAGCGCAATCGCCGTGGAACTGTTTTGTAGTATTCCTGGTTCACTGTTCAACCCTTAAGGAAAAAAGTTATAATGAATAATTGCCTTTGAGGCAAAAAATGATCTAGGTTGTCTTTTTTTCGGAAGAGCCTTGGAGAAGACGGAATCTTCCATTGACAGGAGTGTGCCTTTGTTCCAAGGGCCATATAATGAACATTATTGGTCACCAGTAATGATAGAAGAAACAAGGTATGGAATAAACACCAGCACTTTAACAAATATTCAATTTAAATGTCTTACACTGTGTTTTCAGTTTATATCTCCTTCTTCCGGAATCATTCAGAGCAGCGAAAATTTTACCCTCATTAATTTTACTTTCTCCAATCCGCGCCTTATACACCTCAATAACATCTCCTCTAAAGTGTTTAGTTTCCCAGCCCTGTACCCCGAATATTTGAAGTTCTTTCCTCACATGAATGGGTTTCTTCCGATTTCAGGAGCTTTGCACTTCTTTCAACTCCTTCAAGAAGTTAGAGTTATTTTAGGGCCTTTTTCACAAAAGTTGCTGTGTTAGTCGGTTTCAGACGAGGGTAGTGTGGTTTTTCCTAAAGAAAATTGGGTTTTTCGTCTAGCAAATAGCAAATAGACCAGAATAAACAGAACTCAGGCAAATTACAGACAACAGACATATATATATATATATATATATATATATATATACGACGAAATAGGGCCTGAGATGCGCCTGAAACCTCACAACAACGTTTTTAGGAGTGGTCTCCGTACATGAATGGTATTTCAACGGTATGTTCTTTCAATTGCCTTCTACAATGATGTTTTTATTTCCTTTAAGTCTATAGAAGACCTGAAGAAGAGATTCTTGCGGTGATCATTATTTACTCCATTAAACTCGATTTCATCTGCAAACATTCACATCAAGTCTTCTATTTCTTCTGTCAATGCCATTTAAGAAAATCACAAACAAGAGTAGTCCTAGTATCGATCTCTTTGGTCAATACTACTTCATATGTTATACCAATGTGAAAAAATAACTATTAATCACACCCCTCTGCCTCCTTCCCTGCAGCCACCTTGCAGCACATCTAAAGATATTCCTTGCAATTCCAACATATTCCAGTTTATACAGTAACTACTCAGGTGGGACTGAGTCAAATGCGTTTTTCAAATTAAACAATGTCAAAATTATTTCAAACCTCTAGCTCAGGAGCGATTTTCAAAATAGCCACCCAGGTTAGTTAAACATGGCTTTCCTTTAACAAAACCGGAACACTTTGAAGAAAGGTGGTTCAAGGGTTTATGCCAATATCATTGAGGATACTATAGTGATTCAGGGAAATTGCTAGTCACGGAGGGAGAGCCGTAATACAGATATACGGGTAAAATAACGCTTGCATACATTTGAAGAGCTTTTGTTTGTTGCTGAATAGCCAATATTTCCAAGATATTCTGAGGGTAGCGACGTCTCACACCAACGGAAAGCTAATGCTAGGAAAACAAGCTGAAATAACTTCAAGGAGTGCTTAAAGTTATTTAAGCTTCAAGGAGTTCTTGAAGTCATTTCAGCACCATCTTAACTGTGTGTACAGTAATTTCAGGAGTGAAGTAAAAAAGGAATGAATTCGAACTCCTGGTTATGACAACTAGCGTTGACACCCTAGAGATAACGGAAAAGAGATGTCATACCGTAATAGGGAATGATTAGCTTCACTACGATATGTGCAAAGTATTTTGGAAGAAAAAGAAGAACTTAAGAGTGGTGGATCGTGCTACTTATCAAAAAAACCATAGTGCGAAAGGACTTTCGAAAATTCAGAAGTTACAATGTTAGGCTAGAATGTTTAGGGTGTGAGTTCGTTGGAAGCAAAGATATAATGAGAGTGCGAGCAACCTACAGATCACAAGGTTATGAAGATTTTGATGGAAGCCTTGACAGGCAATGGACTGGGCGAGCAAATGTGAATGTGTTATTATGAGTGATTTTAATCGCCCCTTATTTGTTGGAGTAATGGAATGAAAACTCACCATTCAAAATTTTTGGATAAACCAGATGATTGTTAGTTGCATCAACAGGTTATGTAAAACACTAGGAGAAATAATAATCTATACTTCGCCACTACGAGCGACCCATACAATATCAAACAGCTCACAGTACAGGAAATAATGGAAGTAAAGATAACTCAGTGCTTACGTGGAAGATGGAGAAAGAGGTTGCAGTTGTTAAAGGTAGAGGCACAGAGATTAATTTCAGAAAGAGGAGTGGCAAATAGTAAATAGAAAGAAATGGTTAATACTTTAGAATTTTGGAATATCCTTTAAGCAAATCTTGAAGCTCCTGTCAGCTTCAAGCTGATCTGTAATAATGCCACAGAAAAAGTGACTTCGAAGAGCGGAGTATGAGAACTCACTCTCTATTCAAGCGAAGAATAGGGGCAAGGCGTTCTTCATGTTGATTGTTGTAGGGTTTCAGGCGCATCAGCAACTCAAGCCATATTGCTCAGTATATATAATATGTTTTGTAAATGGCGTGTTGTCTGTGTTCCATTTGCTGTTTCCTGAAAGAAAAACCCGAGTTTCTGGGAGAAAAAACCATGCTAGCCTCGCCTGAGACTGACACAACCAAGTTGTGAATAAGCTCATAAAAATTCCTCCAGCCATTGAGACGGGATTTGAACCCATGTGTTTTCCACTCGGTGTGGGGAGGACAATAATTATACCAATTGTGCACCCATGAGGGCGTCGGATATCAAATTAACCAACAATGTAGATAGAGTATGTGGCAAGGAATACTCACAGCGTCCTATCGGTGATTTAACGAACTTTTGCTTGTACAAATAGGGTGTCTGCGAGGGTAACACAGTGGTATCGTCACCGTCCTCCCCACCCCGAGTGGAAAGGGCCCGGGTTCGAATCCCGTCGATGACGCGAGGAACTTTAATGGGATTTTTTCACTCCGTGGCTGAGTTGGGCTGAGTCTCAGGTGTAGATAGCAAGGTTTTTTTCCCAGAAACCGGGGTTTTTTCGCCCAGCAAGAAAAGCAAACAGACCAGAGAACACATGCAATTTACAGACATAATACATATACCGGCATATGTAAGAAATTATGGGTGGCCCTAATATAATAATTTGAATTTTTGTACAAATAGGGTAGTATGTATGTAAAACATGCCTGCAACGAACGTTATGGGGGTTGACGAAATAGCAGTACATGATTAAGTATTTGAGCCCTTTCATTATCAACTCACTCCTCTTAATATTCAATGTCATTCTGTGTGGAGAATTCTTCCCATCTGTTTGGAACGTCTACACCAGAAGGCCACTGCCAAAGGTCAGTACGCTGACTGCTGTTAACCATTTAAGGCCAGTCTCTCAGTCTTCATGCTTCCTCACCTCAAACTGCTAAAGAAAACAATGCTCACAACAATGACCAGTCACATTCTTCCTCAGAAACATTCTCAGATACATTAAGCACTACGCACTACCTGACAGATCAACGATCTGTAACCTCCAAATGACAACCAACCATTTTATCACTGCATTGGAAGAAAGATCTAAAGTATTGATAACCTATCTGGACATGGAATTCTTGGAAGTGGCTTTTGACAGTGCCAGCCACTCTTAAAACATCTTCAATCCTTCTATAATATTGAAGGTCAACTCTTCAAGTTCCTAAAGTCTCTACTGACCAACAGGACCATTATGTTAACTGTTGGTGGCTGGACCTATCAAAGAAACAAGAATTTATGGAGAGAAACTTGGGGTTTGTCAAATAAATGGCCGCATGTTGCTCTTAAAGAATTCTCAGTAAAATTCTTGAAATATTCTTTAAATTTACTAAAATTTAATAGCTCCAAAAATACAAGTTTTCTAATGATGAAACCGTAGTTTTTATGTCTATGATTTCATAGTATAACATTTTGTAGTGCTCCTGCGACCCAACAGAATTTTCTTTTCTGAATTTCTTTTTTTTGGACTTGTATCTATATCGCTTTTTATTATTTCAAGTAAGGGACACACAATGTCTAAGTATTTTTCGTTTGAATATTATTAAATAAAACATAAATGAACGAAAATATTTCACTGAACAGTTCCAAGAGAAATACGAAATCAGGAGTATTAAATTTGGGCTTGAATCCGATTGCACAGTCAACGGTTGCTTCTTCCCACTTTTCAGGGTTTTTCCAAAAGACTAATTAATGAAGCGTGAGTTTCCTTCCCGGTACTGTATTAACTTGGCAGGAGGAGTAGTTCCACCTAGATGGTGCAGTTTTTGGAAATATTTTCTTTATAATATTGCCCAATAGTTCTTTTAGGTGATTTTGAGAAGTAGCCAATTTATAAAGAGAATTGCAAACTTATCCTCCTTAATTTAAATTTGTATTTCATTCAACGTAACCTTTTAAATTGCCTCTATCAAATTATTTTAAATTCTGTTTGATCGTCCTGAAAAAAAAACTGTGCTGTATTAAATGATTTGCCAATCTTTCATCATACTTTGCCATCATAAAGGCCGTTGTAAAACTGAAAAATCTTTATGAGAGCAGCATGACATGGGCAATATTTCTCTGCGTATATGTGACATCACCATGCGATCGACCGCGCTTCTTTCTACATACTCAGTCATGCTAAAACTTTTCAGCTTTTCTGAGAGTTTGGTGAGGTGAATTTTAACTTTTTGAAACCTCAGAAAGGGAATTATTATGTATTTTATAGTAATAAATACACAAAAATAAAGAAATAAATAATAAAGGTAAAAATTCTTACCTTTTGTTATTTGAAAATGGGCTTAAAATATCGAATATTGTTTTAACCAAACAGTTAGAATTTAAGAATAAGTGAAAACTCTAATAGTAAATAAAAAATTCTCAAAGCCGGCTTATCGAGAAGAATCAGCAAAGCGTGAACATCTGTAGGCTGGCATCATTAGACATGCAGTGCATGACTTGCATGCCTGGAATGCAAGCCACTACTCTAACGATAGTCATGCTCTACTGATTCTTCTCGATTAGCCAGCGTTGAGGAACACTCCAGAGTCGCTCTTTCTGTAAGGGCGATGTCTCTCAGCTATTTCCTTTACGACTGCAAGAATACAGAAAGAGAGCTCCAGCGCTGTGTAGAATAGCGGTGGTGAATCCTTTAATATACGATATAGTTGAGATACAGACACCGGACAAAATTGTCACCTGTGTAATATTTTTAATCAGTAATATATGTAATACGTAACCTCTTCCAATAATATGTAACCTATCCATTAATGAGTAACTCTTTCAATAATGTCTGAAATTTTCGTTGGTAGTGCTTCAACTAGACGACACCCTTAAATAGTTTATATCAATATTACGCCATTCTAAAAACAAGAGATCCCTAATTTATTCATCTTTCGTGGACGCTGTTCTTATTTTTTCCACTCTTTCCATTCAAAATAATCACTTATGGTCTGTATAGGATTTAAACCTACTGAATTGGCTGACCAATTGAAATTCCTTGCCATTCCCTCTTGTTCCCCGTTCCAGTTTAAAACCGTAGAGAGTTTGGAAGCCGGACAGTAATCATCCTGAATTGCAGGGGTATCGAAATCATGAATGTCCCCCAAATGTTCAGCAAAAAAGCATAACCTGCTCATCCAGAATATTTGTATACCTAGCCCCTGAATCATCCTGGTTGGTATCTCAAGTAGATACCATCTCAATGAGGTACCTATCGAGGTTCACTTCAACAGTCCAGACAAACAAGAAAACTACTTCTGAAAACGTTAATTTTTAGATTTTCAGCTCCTCGGAATCAACAGAAGGAGACTAGATGATTCAGAAAATGAATATGTATCCATATACATAAATTCGTCAAAAGAGCTGAAGACCACAGATCCTAAGGCAAATGAAAGTCAATTACAACTTCAGGCCCTAAATTGACCCAATTACAAATTTCTTCTATCTTGTGCTGAGAATATGATTAAGGCAGGTTGAATGGGACCAAACAAAAAAAAAATCAAATTATAATATTAGTTACCCACAATTCAATACATCAACCCTTATTTCTGTCTGTAAATTGGTGTGTTTTCAGGTCGATTTGCCTGTTTTGCTAGACAAAAAAACCCTAGTTTCTGGAGGGGAAACCTTGATATCTACGTCTGAGAGCGACAAAATCAGATACGGAGTGAAAAAAACCCATTAAAGTTCTTTGCTTGCTTCATCGATGGGTTCGAACCCGGGCCTTTTCCACAGGGAGTGGGGAGGACGATGACGCTGCCACTGTGCTACCCACGCAGACGGTTGAAGGGGACTCCTTGGTTTACTGGCTAGCTATGCTGAGAGAAGCATACTGCCCCCTTCTGGTTTGGGCTGTGAATCCAGTTCTCCCTTATGGTCGCCAAAGGATGGCAACACCAGGAGGCAGACCAGATTGCTGTGTTTAAATACTCGTCGATCTTGGAACCCTCGATCTTGATCCGGAAAGAGGCATAGGATGGATGCCTGGTTTGGACCTTGAGAGGGGTACCGGGTATGTCGAGTTGCTTGAGAAGGACTGCGATTTGTGTCACCGTTGTTTCCGGGCTTAATCTGCTTATAAATATGCTGGAGTGCCTCGGCCTCCTTCCTCTGCTTTGTACGAATTTGATACATCGTGTGCTAGGGTTGGAGCTGATCACTGTGTTGCGGTTCTTCGCTGCTCAGACGAAAGAGATCTCTTTTCTGCTTGTCTTTCCTGGCTTGGGAGTCACATCTCTAGATGGGACGTAGGTATCACTGGGAGGGTTGTTGGTAAGCATGCCAGCTTATGAAGTCGTTAGTTGAATTTTTGTTAAGTTGTGGGGCTTGCTCGGTTATTTCCTGGTGGGTTCTTTGGTTGGGATATTTCTTCAAGAGAGTGCGGCTGTTGTTGGTCACCAGTCGCTGAGGGCCTGAGTCTGTTTTTCTGCTGAGTGCATGAACGGGTTCTGCTAACTCGCTCGATCAGATTGTCTGCAGATATGGAGGTGGCGTGGTGATGGGAGTGTTAAGTGTCTACGGAACTGTGCTCCTTTTGTTTTTGATGTGTAGGTGTGGTTTAAAGAGTAGTAACGTTTATAAAATATATGAAATGGATATAGATAACGTTGGTGAATCATAGGATAAAATTTTATTGCAGGTATTGAAGAGACACACAAGATATTGGTGTTTGAAAATTTTGTCTTTGAACTCTAAAGACAAAATTTTCTCTAAAGACAAATTAAAGACAAAGACAAAGTCTGAGGCTTTAGACAAAGAATGTCTAAAGCCTCAGACTTTACATTGTCCCATTGAGATAGCATTACAAAAAATGGAGACTTGATATCTCATTGCCTTGGAGTTTTACTGGTTTTGGGGGGTCTTCTTTAGTGAGAAGGCTTTAAATATTAATATGTCATTAATTACTGTGAACATATCAGTCTCTTATTAATTAGAATTCATATTTATATCTTGGAAAGGTCCCATGGGTTAACATGGGGCTAGTTTTGGGCTACTTTTAAAGAAACTTAAAGTGATTATAACCCTCTTAATTTTGGAGCTGAGGATCTTATGTTTTAAGATAAGAAGCTCCTTGATATTAGTAATTTGGTGAATAATTTTGTGGCGCCCTCTATCAAATAGGAGCTGCGATCTGAAAACCCAGCTTGGTGAAATCCCCAACTCTTATGCAGATTTCATCCCGGGTGGAGGAAAATGTCTATATAGACATATAGTGATAAAACTGTTGGAATTAATTGGTGGTTGTTGACTCAATTATTTTTTAATCAACATAATGTCTAAAGAAGACCGAGATATTACCTGGTCTCAGGAATATGAAGTACATTCTTCTTCTGTTAACTTTACAACAAAACAGGTGTCTCCTGATAAGGAATCTTTTCAGACATTTTGTTCCCACAATGTAGTTTCTTGTAGACACTGTGCAGAGGGTAGTCATGTCTTTAGAGGTTGTCCCCATAAAGGAGATTCTCCAAAATGTATCAAATGTACGAGATTATAATCATTCCGTAAGGGATGCCAAGTGTCCAGACTATTTGAAAGCGGTACAACTTACGGACAGCAGAACCAAACATGAGTGATAATAATTCAAATTCAGCGACAGAGTTGGCTGATAAGAATCCAATATTAGGTAATATATATGAGGGTGCAAAAGTTCTTCAAATAAATGGTCAGCGCTCCACAGTAACAATGGATGAAATTAGAATAACAGCATTTGAAAATAATTTTGATATTATTTACATACAGGTGGCGCCCATAAAGTAATAGGATTTCCTCTCTCGGCAAGAACTATTCATTCGCTTGACAAACCTCCAAAAAGTGCTTTATTTGTTTTAAATAATGGTCTAGTTGTTGCCAACATTACAGGATCGAGCACGGACACAGTGGCCTGTTCAACGATTTCCATGCCTTTGATAAGTTTCTATATTGCGTCTGTCTGCTGTCCGCCATCTAAAGACATACAATCGACTCCATCGTTTATATATGTACTAATTTTTCATCTAAAAATTTTATAATAACAGCGGATCTAAACGACAAATACAACTTCTGGCACACCATTTTACTGACCTTAGTAGAACTCGGGGATTTAATTTTAACCTTCAACTTAAGTGTGCAAAACTTGTCTGAAAAGCCGTTCATTTTTCTACTGCGAATGACGAATCCAACAAAGACGTCACTCTTACCACGGTCAAAATAGTTGAAGTTCTAACTGACTAGGATGTTTTTCCAAACCTTGTAAATGGCGACAACCACGCTATTGTATTTGGTTTGAAGCCACGACAGCAACGTAATGATTGACAGCCACAAGACCTTAGACGTTTTTCAATGACTACCATTAAATGGAACAAAGTTAAAGATTACCTTTTCAACATTTTCACTGCAGCTGTTGTTTTTTTTTTATCAAATCCCCAAACACGAGAGATGTTAGAACTTATAGTACCTTAGTACCGTGTTTGGGTTGGAGGTTGAAAAGATGAAACAATATATTTGTTGACATTAGACTTGAAGTTCTGTAGACTGTAATTTTCAGGAAATACGTATGAAGGAAGTTGAATGAATAAACGAGGAAGATGAAAAGTTGGCTCTGTGAGTTTGAAGTTGGACAATAAATGGACGTTGGCTGGTGAAGCATGTGTTCTTACTGTTTTGAAAGTGAGAGCGGGAATTATAGACGCCAATTCAGAAGAACACTGCCCACGGAAGTATCTGTAGAAGAGGCTTGCAGCAGAAACAGTATGTCAATGAGACAGCGAGTGGAGAGTCTCTGTTAGAGATGAATCATTAATTAACCTAACTGCCCTCTTCTGAATGGAATCAAGAAGCCTGAGAGAGATTTTGGTGGCAACACCCCAGATGTGGGAACAATATTCCATGGCAGGACGCATTTGGAATTTGTACAGAGTGAACAGCAGCTTGGAAGAAAAGTAACGCCGAGAGCGAAAGAGAAAACCAAGTATTTTAGATGCAGAGGAAGCAATACTTGTAATGTGCTTGTGCCAAGAGAGATTAGAAGTCAGGGTAATCCCCAAAAGAGATATATCCTTTTGCCTAGAAATGGGAGTGTCACAAAAGATAAGCACAGGAGTAGAAGAATCCATTTTGCGAGATATAAGACAAGACTGAGTTTTAGAAGGATTAATATAAACTAAGTTGTCTTTTCCCCACTGCGGAATTACGTGAAGATTGGCATTTAAGGAATTGGTTGCGGGTATTCGAGAAGTTGAAGCTGATTGAGCAGGACAAGGTTTCTCAAAATGGAAAGTGGAATGCAATGTGCATCGGCAAAATTATGGATAAGATTTCCAGTCAGTGGAAGAAGGTAATTAATATACAAGAGGAAAAGAGTGGGGAAAAGAACTGAACCTTGGGGGGACACCAGCATTAGTGAAAAAGTTAGAAGATAGAGTGCCATCTACCATCACCCTCAGTGAACGATCAGAGAGAAAATGGGATAACCAATTACTAAAACAGTTGGCAAAACCATAAGATGGAAGTCTGTTTAGAAGACCATTACGCCAAACACGATCGAAAGCCTTTGAGATGTCAAGAGCAACTACCTGTGTTTCACCAAACCTTTCCATTGGATTAGTACATAAATGGGTAACATAAGCCAGAATATCACCAGTGGATCGACACTGACGGAATCCATACTGGCGACCGTTAATCAGACGGAAGGTTTCTAGGTATTTTAAGAGTTGGCAGTTAATTGATTTCTCCATTACTTTAGAAAGTGTAGAAGTAATTGCAATGGGACGATAATTGGTTGGGAGGGATTTGTCACCCTTTTTAGGAACTTTTTAGAACTTCTGCTAACTGTCTTGCATGAATGTGAGCATAGGAGCCAAGCTTTATAAGGCTAGGAGGTCTCATCTTCCTTTAGCTAAACCCAGGGTTTCTAATAAACGTGCTAAGGCTGTTCAAGACAAAAATGTTGCATATCGCCATTGGCTTGTTTCCATATCGTCGGTTTCATTTTCTGTCTTCACCAAACTCGCAAGAATTGCATAGCAATTATTAATCAGTCCAAACGAGGTTCGAACATGCTAAGAGCAGAAAACTTGCTCTTCCTGCTCAAATGGTAGCCGAACATTATGGTCTGTTTTCAAAGCTATTGGCCACAACTTTTGACCATCTCTGTTCCCCGTTCTGTGAAAACCAAATGGTTCTATTGCCACTTCAGCCAAGGATAAAGCTAACATGCCAGCATCCTATTTTCTTTCCAGCTCGTGTATTAATATACTAGTTAAACCATCTCCCACCATTCCCAGTACGTTCCATTCAATGCTTTCTGTAGTCCTCCACGAATTTCGTGAGGATTTTGACGAATATTGACGCTAAGAAAGCCCTGATTCTGATGGTATTTCTTCACTTGTTCCCAAAACCTATGCTCCTGAACTTACTCCTATTCTGAGCCGCCTTTTTTCACTTTCTTATTCCAAAGAAGTTTTTCCTTCTGCTAGGAAATTTACTCATATTTCTAAAAAGTTCCTAAAAAGGGTGACAAATCCCTCCCATCCAATTATCGTCCCAATGAAATTACGTCTACTCTTTCTAAAGTAATGGAGAAATCAATTAACCCCCAACTCTTAAACTACCTAGAAACCTTCCATTTGATCAATGATCGCTAGTATGGATTCCGTAAGTATCGATCCACTGGTGATATTCTGGCTTACCCCTCTGTGGACAAATTCAATGGAAAAGTTTGATGAAACTCAAGCAGTTGCTCTTGACATTTCAAAGGCTTCTGATCGTGTTGGGCATAAAGGTCTTCTAAATAAGCTTCCTTCCATCTTATGGTTTGCCAAATGTTTTTTGTAATTGGGTGTCCCGTTTTCTCTCTGATCGCTTACTGCGGGTGATAATAGATGATCTCTCTCTCTGCTAACTTCTCCAGTAATGCCGGAATTCCCCAAGGTTCAGTTCTTTCTCCCTCTCTTTTCTATTGTGTATTAATGACCTTCTTCCATTGATTGGAAATCCTATCCATAGTTTTTCTGATGATAACACATTGCATTCCACTTTTCCAATTTGAGAAACCTTGCCCTACTTAGACAACTTCAACTTCTCCAATATCCACGTCAGCTTCCTGAAATGCGGATATCCAGGTAATTCTCCAGTGAGGCAAAGACAACTTTGATTTCAATCCTTCTAAACCCAGTCCTGTCTTATATATCGCAAAAAAAGTTCTTCTGCTCCTATGTTTATCTTCGATGACACTCCGATTTCTAGGCAAGATCATATATCTCTGTAGGAGATTATCCTGACTTCTAATCTTTCTAAGCATAAGCAGTTACAAATATTGCTTTCTCTGCATCTAATAAACTGGGATTTCTCTTTCGCTCAAAGCTTTAATTTTCTCCCAAACACCTGTTCACTCTGTACAAATCGCAAGTCCGTCCTACCATGGAAGATTTATCCCATATCTGAGGCGGTGCCCCTAAAAATCTCTCTAAGACTTTTAGATTCCACTCAAAAGAGAGCAGTTCGGTTAATTAATAACCCATCTCTAACAGAGTGATATCTCGGAATTAATTCGTAATTAAACGCAGAGTCTTTTGTACGTAATCCATGGGTAGAAATGAAATGAATATGGTGTTATTAAATGTCTACTAGCCGTATTTGATTTTGGAACGGAAGCAATGGAAACGAAAGAAACTTTCCAAAAGTGAAAAATAAGAAGGATTTTAAAAGAGAAAATTTTAAAAACCTTAAACCGAATTTTAAAAAATGAAATATTTAATTACGAATTTCACAAAACTAGTCTATTGACAGTGAAATCTTGATGTGTCCACCATTATTTTCTAATAACAATCAAGACAGGTCATTGTATTCTCCTTAACTGCCCTAAGAATTTCCGATGGAACCTCCACTACCTCTCGACGGGTTCCGTCTTGCACACCTAGGAGGGTTGAAAGGAAATCTCTGTAAACATAGCATTACAGATATCCCCATAACCAATATTCTGCTGGATTTGGGCAGGACAATCATGCAGGCCAGGAATGTGGTAAATTGCGACTGACAAGTCACTCCTTCAATCAAACTTTTCATTTGAGCTGTTCGAAATTACGAAAATATTGTCAATATTCGATTAGGTTTTAAAACGAACTGAATGATGCCTGGTTACTTAAGTAAAGGCTTCAAGAATTTTATCTTGAGGACGAAAAATAAGATTGACGAAAATTTGTTTATTGGAATCAATAAATCATTGAGCCGCCGGAATTCAAACTATAATTAACTTTTTATTGTTACGAAATCCCTCATATTGTGATTATAATTCAAAATACTGTTTTCTGAATAATCAATTTTAAAAGCGAAAAGGGTGTATGAGCCATAAATATCTAAATGTTGACTTCCACCCTCCTCGTCTGAAATAAATAGACTCGTCCATCTCAGTTCTGCTATGTTAATTGTACAAGGAATATTGGGATTTTGAATTTATACTACCGAATATTATATCCATAAAACATGCGTGCACCTTCGTTTTGTCTGAGCCACATATTTTGTGGTATTAAAGTTTCCCACAACTTATAATTAATTCCGACTTCATTCCTTCTATTGTTCTACGCAGTTTGTCAAAATCTTATTTAATAAAGTGAAGCGAAAACAATTGATATCAAAATAGTTTATTTTTCGAACATTATGAACTGTGAAAAACAGTGGTTGCTTTTCTCTGTTAAAATGACAACAACGCTTCTGAATCGGTGAGGAAGTCATTTTTTCCTAAGCCACGGTTCTAATAGCAACAAAAGTGCTCCACCAATGCACAATCCACTAAATGTATAGAAAACTCCATCGTAGCTCTTCAAATTATCTCGGAAATACCCTGAAGTAAATAGAAAATCAAATGTTTCTTCTTCTATAATCATAATGAAATATAAATTTTCAATATTCTTTACAACTTTAATGAAATATAATTTTTTTAAGATAATGTTTGAAAGTCGACAGATGGCAATTATATTATATTATAGGGGACTTAATTAAAACAGTTTAAAATACTAGAAAACAAGGTCAAGAAAATCCAAAAGTACGAGGAGTACTTTTTGGATTTTAATTTTCATTTTTACACTCAGATACAATCCGTTCTAAATAAAAATGCAAAATGCTAGTTTGAAGTGTTTTGAGTTTGAGCCACAATTTTTACAATTGTGGCTCTTGGTAAACCTTCTACAACAATAGCACCTTTCTGGAAATCAGAAAGATCTCTTGTCCTCCCTATGAACGAATGGAATAAAAGCCCATGAAAGCCTACATTATTTGTTTGATATGAAGAAACTCGTGATCATGCCATATGACAACTTTAATAACCTTTGAGGCCTGGTGCAAAAAGTTTCTAAATTATTGGCCAATCACCGCACAGTTATCTAAGTAGTTCATTTGTAAAATATATATTTTATTCTACTTAATCATACTTTATATAACGAAAAAATAATAAATAAAATAAACTAGACACTGTACTCACCAATAATACGCGGTCCACTTAGTATAAAACAACCAGTAATAAATCGGGCTAGTCCAATTGATAATGCACATGTTTGCAGTCCCATATATTCCTGGATCAATATATGAAGCAACTGAGAACTTCCGCCCTCACTTACCCCGTACAAAATCAAAATAACCAACAACACCGTATAACTAGATGCATGTGGATACAAGCTTGAAATATTCCCATTAACAGCATGGCTAACATCACGTAATTTTTCCTGCTGACGAAGCCCTTGTCAGTGACCCATCCCAAACCCAGTCTGGAAAACAAACCTGCAGCAGAAGTGGCCATGATCAGGAAAGTGGAATCACGTACTGAGATACCTCTGTCCCTAGCAAAATCCACAATCACGGTATAAAAGGAAAGATCAACGAAGGAAAGGGCGCAATGAGTGATGGAGAGCGCAATGAATATGGGGGTTGTAAGTATTTTAAACATTATTTGGAACGTAGCTAACACAGACGGAGGAGACGCAGAAAGAGAACTTGCTTCTTGAAACATATCTTTTACTTCTTTGCTATCCTCATTCGCAATGTTTCTGGACTGAAAATGTGTAGTCGCATCTTTTTGATTGCTACTTGAGTTTACTTCATTTTCTCTGGAAGATTCTGCATTACTTTTCTTCGTCAACCGTTGCCATAATTTGGAGAATGCATTCATCTGTGTCCTTTTATCTAAAGTGGTGCACGAATAATGTCTTAACTTCTTTTCTGGATCCCTTTCCTTTAGTGGAGTAGAATCTTTTTGGTGACTTGCTGTCATCACCCTCGTGGTAACCACTGTGTTCATTGAAATTCCTCCCAAAACTAACAAACAGCCCTGTAATCCATAAGTTGCGTACAATTCTTCCGCTATATTTGGAAATACGAATCCAGCAACAGAACTTCCAGAGTACGCAAACCCAAGCATCGTAGACTTTAGTTCTTTAAATTCCCGGCAGATTATCACAGGGACGACAGCAAGTGAGAGCCCCATGCCGAAACCTAGAAAAAAAACAGAAGGGTTGTGAAGAAATGGTAAAGCAGAGAAACATTCCATTTTTTATTTTTGTTTTTTTTTATTTGAAATATGAAAATATATAAAAATAATACTCGGACACCTGATATCTCAGTATGTGTCTTTGACAAAAAACAAAAAACAACTAATCCTAACAAATTAATTGAGATATCTTAATACAATGCGTCCTCTGATATTTTATTCGGCGTTATTGAGAAAAACCTTTGATTACGTAAATCAAAGATGATCTATTTTTCCTTAACCACCCAGCCTGACTACTAATTTTTCACTTTATGATGTGTGGATAATAACTGTACACGTGAGGTTCTGCTTGAAAATGTTGAAGTTTCATTGTACCTGTTTATACACGTACTTTATATGTGAATTGTGTTCAATTCATATGTATCGAACATTCAGGTGTGGTTGCTATCGAGGGCACCGATAAATTTGTCTTCATTGCCCATAACTTCTTAATTTAATTTAGGAACATATTCTCTCCACAATTTCGTAATTCTTAATTTATTTCCCCTCCCCATTACCTTTTATTGATGTACTAAAACACTTTTTTTGCATAACCTCTTCTTACTTGGCGTGTTCACTTTCAGGACATGTTCTTAATTTATGTGTTATAAATTTGATGTATTCAGAAAACATGTAGTTGATGATTTATTGAAACCACCAATGATTTTCTTACTGTTATTTTCTGTTTTCTCCTATTTCATTTTTATGGTTTTATTTTTTACATTATTAATTCGCTGTACCTTTTATACATCGTGCTTCATAGAAGGACCACCACCGATAAACTTTATTTGGATTTTTCTTACCTAGAATAAGTCCATAGAAGATTATTAACCAGTAAATATCTCTTGCAAAGAAACACAACGGCAGTCCTACAGATAATATGCTTCCTATCATTGCCACTTTTCCGCATCCCAAGTGGGAAATCATTATACCAGCTGGAAGTGCTGAAAGCATAAAAAATAGCGATCAATATTCCTAAAACAAATGACAACGAACGTCTAACGTTAGAAATATAATCTAACATTATTAACGCTTACCACATCAAGTTATACTATGATATTTAAAAGAAACAGTACTTGCTTCTTTAGAAATTACATGCCTAATCACTGATCAAAATGAAAGAATTCGTTGATCACAAAATTGTAAAAGGATAGAGGAAAGGACTTTCTTACCTGTGAACTGCACCATCATTTGATAGAGACTGAATGGCCAAGCGGATATCTCTCTGCTGTAATGAAAGGTACCCATCGCGGCTATAAAGAGGACACCACTTGTCCTGATGAATCCGAAAACTATCATCGCCGTTAAGAAACAAGCTATGGGTACCGTCCAGATACATCTCCGTGCCTTTTTGGAAATTCTTTGCGAAGACATTCTTCTCAACTTCTGACGATTTTAAGAGTCACACAAGAGAAAGCCTGAATTAAGAAAATAAATTGCGTAATCGAGATTTATAGCTATTTTCAATTAGCATAGCTAGGAGTCTATATTATCGAATAATAAATTGCATTACAATGTCCTTACAATGCTTGCCTAAGACGAAATATTTTGTCTCAGGCAACCATTGAACGCCTTTTAAAGGCAACTCAGTTTATTTTGCTACAAATAATGATTACTTCTTTTTATTCTTACAGTGACAGAAAAATCAGAACGGAAAGCTCGATGGACTCAAAAAATAACTCCAACTGAATTCATATCGGGAGTTTAATCTACTGCAACTCTGAGAGCATGACAAACACCAACAACTGAATTCCAATGCCGATTCATGATTGCGATAGTTGTCTTGCTACTTCTTTTCATACATTTCATAAGATTATGACATCCACCGTAATTTCAATTTATGGTGGGCATTTCATCCCAGAAACCGTAAACTGAACGATAGTTATTTAAATTGTATTAAATGGTATAGATATTTAAATGGTAAAGATACCATTATCGTTAGCCAAAATGTTAATAACGTTTTTCCTTCTTACCGACAACAGATATTGGCATTAAGAGAAACAAATTTATTGTTGATCCTTCTATTATGTTTTTCAGGAATTTAGCATTATCCAAAGTCACATCTTGGCCATTGATGCCCTTGTGTCATTAAACCCTTAATCAACAACAACAGCATTATCCATACGATGAAAGAAGCATTATTAAATATTGCATCACAGCAATTTAAAAATCTCGTAGGTTTTACCGATCATTTGTTCCACGGAGAAGAATCGTAATAAAATAAACTGTATTAACCCATAAAAATCTCGAATTTACACATTTTTTATTCGAGTCTTAAGAGGAATACTACGGCATTCTTTATGGAGGAACGTTTCAAGCTCCTTGAGTGACGAAGTTGGACGAAATACGCTTCTCACTCTCCTCTCCAAATATACCCACAGTGGCACAATAGTCTGGCGGTTATGCAGGCCATAGGAGATGCTTAGCCCCAGTTTCATGATCGTCAAACTGAGACTGGACACGTATGGCTGTGTATATTGGAACATTGTCATCCTGAAAAATGGTATGGTTTGTGAGAAACAATGCTTGCTCCATGGGGTGCAACTGATCACTCAGAACATCAAGTAATCAGTGGCAGTTATTCGACCGTTCAAGGTGATAGGACTTAAGGATAAGAAGATATAGCTGTCCAAACCATTGTTGATCCTCCTCAGTGTTTGAGAGTTGGCATAAGGTAGTTGGGATGGTGTCCTTCTTTTGAAATTCTCGAGACTGTTGTTGTTGTTGTATTTGGGGCATTGACAACTAAGATCATATTGCTCCTTATATACTATCTGTAAATTTTAAATATTCTGTGGCCGATTTTCTGTTTACTGGACGAAAACCTGGGTTTTCGGGAGAAAAAACCATGCTAACCTCGCCGGAGACCGACTAACGCAGCCAAACGAAAAAGGCCCATTAGAATTCCTCCGGTCATCGACGGGATTCGAACTTAGGTCATTTCCACGCGGACTAGGGTTGAAGGCGTTCCTACTAACTGCGCTGCCCACGAGGACCTAATGAACAGGCTAATTGATCCTAGACACGTTATTATAATGCGAAGTATTGTCTAAGTTGTTAGAATAAATTCTAAATATTGAGTTTATTTTGGTCATGCCATTTTGTATTTTCATTTTAGTATAATTTATTAACATTATCAAAATATTTACACAGAGGATTCAAAACCTTTCTGTACTTCTGCATAATGAAATTACTAATTAGAAATTAGCTCGATTTCTCATAAAAAAAACATTGTGTTCAAATATTTTAACGATAATCAATTAAACTTTAATTATTGTCATAACTGATAGCTATTAATCGTTTCAGGACAAATAAGCACTTACATTTCAATTGAATCTTAAGGAGATGTTGGCAGAGAGACTTAAGCAGATTTTTTTTTGTGCTGGCTCCTCTAAAATCCCGATGGTGACTTCAGGTAGAACTCCACTCGACCGATGCTTTCATTGCTAAGAAAGACATTAATAAAAAAGAAGCATTAATAAAAATGGATCAAAATTTAATTCTCGTTGAAACTCTGGACGCAGCCACTCACAATATGCACATCAAGGAAACTGCCGTGGAGTTAAGTGAAGTGAAACAGAACACTATTACCTTGCGACTGTTTGCACACGCTGTCCTTGAAGCAAATTTTATCAGAAGTATATTGCATAAGTGTTTTTTGAAATACAAATAAAAATTTTATGACTGACCCGCAATTTAACTCTTCTAATCTGTTCTAATTTATACTATACTTGCCCTCGTATGTAGCACAGCATATATAATCACTGTTCTGTAATATCGGATGGAGAAAAACTGCTTTTGAATATTGTTGTTGAATCAAAGAATTTTTTTCATTTCCTCCATGTTTTCTCTACTACTGAAGTCAAACTAATTGGACTGCTGTTACTTACTCCACTGAGAACTGCCTTTATGTAGTGGCAATACATTGATACTTCTCCAGTGCTATGGAATCTCTCCTAAGTCCAATAATTCCGGCATAATTAACCTTAATGGTTCAATACACACTTGCTCTGACTCCCTCAAAATTCTGTGGGGAGAGACATTTAATAACCTCACCAAAATAACGTACAGATTTTAAGTTTGTTGTTGTCGTAGCGTTTCAGAGGCATCATTGGCTAAATTATAAAGCGCTGTATGTCTGTTTGCTGCATGAAAAACCCGAATTTCAGCGAGTAAAAACCTTGCAACCGTCGCCTGAAACAGAATAACTGAGCTACATAATGAAGAAGCCCTTAAAAATTAATCGCATCATCGACAGGATTTGAACAAGGGTCTTTCAATCCGGTTTTGGGAGTGTGGTACTCTGCTACTCGTGAGGTGTCAGATTTTTATGGGATTGAAGAGGGCACTATTATTAATTTGGAGAGCTCTTCTTTGTTGCTGAATAGACAATATTAGCAAGTTATTCTGAGGGCAAGATTTTAAGCTTGTTTCTCCTAGCATTAGATTAACCTACAGATCACAAGTTTATGAAGATTTTGATGGAAGCCTTGACATGCAGTGGACTGGGTGAACAAATGTGAATGTGTTATTATAAGTGATTTAATTGTCCCTTATTGATTGGAGCAAGTGGAATGGAAACTCACCATGAGGATCAAAATTTCGATCCTCATGGTGAGTTTCAATAATCTATAATAATAATCTATATTGAGTAATAATAATCTATACTTCACCAATACGTGCAAACCATACGATATCAAACAGCTCACAATACAGTAAATATTGGAAGTAATGATCACTCAGTGCTACTTGGAAGATGGAGAAAGAGGTTGCAGTTGTTAAAGGTAAAGGCACAGGGTTTAATTTCAAGAAAGGAGAATGGCAAAAGGCAAAGAAAGAGAGAGAGAGAGAGAGAAATGGTTAATATCTTAGAATTTTGGAATATCTTTAAGACAATAGTCACAGAAATCATGAATGGACTTATACCATTAAACAATAAATACCAAAAGAAAGATATCGATATAAGAAAATATAGCAAGAGTACCATTGCGATATGGACAACTAGTGAGCTGGCCAGCCTAACAGCGAATCAAAAACCGCCATGAGGCAAGAACAGAACGATAAAAAGTACTGAAGTCTCTGTCAGCTTCAAATTGATCTGTAATAATGCCACAGAAAAAGTGACTTGGAAGAGCGGAGTATGAGAAATCACTCTCTGCGCAAGCAAAGAAAGTGTCAAAAGCTTTGCTGCGATCTAAATTTGTGACGTCAGAATTATTGTTAACATCCAGTTTATTTGTTAATGTTATCAGACTGGTCAGACAGGATGCCCTTAACAAAAGCATGCTGTGATTTCCGTATATTTTCCATTCCTGTTAATATGATCCCGCAATACTTCTTTAACCACTGACTCAATTCTTTCCTTAAAACAGAGGTCAAGCTTACAGTTCTTGTAATTACTCGTTTCACTCTCTCATCCCCTTCGTGAATAGGAGAGACATATGCACACTTCCAATCTACAGGAAGCTTACCTGAATTCAAGGAAGCTCTCGTAATTATGACCAAAGATTTGCTTAACCCTTTTTGATGATTCTTTTAATATAACTGGACAGTTCCCATATGCCCAACGTTCTTATTCACTTTTAGCTTCAGCAGTTTCTCTTGTACTTCCTTCGCAGTTATAACAAAATCATTCAGTTCCAAGTTACAACTTGGTATACTTCTGGTATTCCCATCTCTAATGACTTCTTCACGCATGAATGTAGACGAAAAATATTTATTTAATTTTTCAGAAATCTGAACAGGATCATCCGTAGTTATGTCATTCATATCTAGTAGGCCAATGTTGTTCATCCTTTTCCTTCTAGTATCAAAATAGCAAAGAATTTTTGTTCTTTTAATAGCATCCACTCTTATTCACGAATTTCTCATATCTTCCTTACCTTAGCATGCCAAAAGAATTAAGGAATGATTCCGTCTTTCTGTTTTCCGAATTAGAAAAGCCTGTTTGTTGTTAATCGCCACAGCAACTAACGCTATGAGAAGTTACTATACTGTGGCCCTCGTGGGTAGCATAGTTGGTAAAATCGCTGTCCTCCCCACAGCGGGTGGAAAAGACTTAAGTTCGAGTCCTGTCGATAAAATAAGGAATTTTTATGAACCTTTTTCACGACCTCAGAACACACGCAATTTACAGTAAATATATACACTGAGAAATGGGGCCTTAGTCGCTGATGCTCCTAAAACCCTACTGCAACAGCAACATTGTATATTGATGAAAAATACGAGTTTCCTTCCGGAAACTTATTTTTCATCAATATACAATGCTATATTCTCGTATCATTTCTCGTGTCAATAGCAATATACAATGCTAATTTCTCGTGTCATTGACGGAATTCCAACCCAGACATCCACCCCCCCCCAGCGTAAGGAGGACGGTGATTATATCCGTTATATCCATATGACTTACATGAGTAGAAAATCTATTTCCATTATGGGGGATGAAATCAGCATCTGTCAGCAGTAAGTTACTCCCAAGCAAGGCAAGGAGACATTCTTCACCCAAGCAGCTCAGAATCGTGATGCAGTTATTGGCTGTAACCCTAACACACTGAGTATTAAAACGACGCAGCGTAGAGGAAGGAGGTCACGGCCCGTCAGAATTTTTATAAGTGAACTATGCCCTGAAACAACGGTGGAACAAATTGAAACCCTTCTGAAGCGGCTCGACATACCAGGTACCCCCATCAAGGTCCACACTAGACATCCATCCTATTCCTCTTTCCTGATTAAGATCAAAGGTCCCAATATAGAAAGATATCTAAATACAGCTATCTGGCCCGCAGGTCTCTTGGTAATGCCATCGTTTGGTAATCATAATGATCAACCAGCGGTACAAGCGATCTCGAGACCAGAAGTGGGCAGTGTGCCTCTCTCTGCGTAGCTGGGCAGCGAACCAGACCTTCCAACTTCCGATCATGCAGGTCAATTCACAACACTCTAGATGCGTTGCTGATGAGATCAGGCTCATTGCAACAGAAAATTTATTTGATATTATATGTATTCAGGAACCTTATGTCTTTAAGCACTTTTAAGGTCAATCTTCCAAAGTTATGGGATAGCCCATGATTACAAGAATCATTCAGTCCTCTGCAACAGATCCTAAATCTGCCATCATCATATTCACAACAAGCTGGATATTAGTATTAGTATTAGTAACGGCCGCATGGTGCAAGAAAGCCTATGGCTTATGCTGCACCAGCCAAAAAAAAAAAAAAAAAAATCCGAACAAAACAATGATAAAAACAAAAAATAAATAAATAAATAGATAAATAAAATAAATAACTAATTAATAATAATTAATAAATAAAAAAATAAAATAAAAAATAAATAAAAAGGAAATTAAACCTGATGTTGCCAAAAGGTGGGCCAGATTCCTCCGGGGGCCCATTCCAGAGGAAAAAGGAAGGAGCGAGAGAGAAAAGAAAAAATAAATAAATAATAATAATAAATAAATGAAAAATAAATAAATAAATAATGGTAATAAAAAAGAAAGAAAATAATAATAATTATAATAATAAAGTAAACACAACCCGTGGTGCTGGTCAAAAAAAAAATCATTAGCGAGGGAAAAAAAATACTAAATAAATGAAAGAATAAAATAAAATAAGAATAAACTAATAGTAAAAGAAAAAAAAACACAGACTGGCGCTGGTGAGAAAAAAAAAAAAAAAAAAAGGGTTATCTTCAATAAATACTTTTGTATCCAGAATAATTCAGATGTGGAACTGATGACCTTTAGGATCAGTGCAATGACAATTCATGCAGACATGAACCATAGAAGAAAATAAATCAGAGAAGCAAACTCTTGTCCCCCTCACACAGTTTGGTGGATTTGGTGGATTGTTCTGGTGCGCTAGTCTGGCGTTGATTCTTCTTCTGCGAGCAAGCACCTCGGAGGCAAAGTTCTGAAGCGCTGAGAGATGATTCTTATTATGCAGAAGCATTTCCTCTTTCCCTGGAGAGAGATCTGGAACGTCAGGTCGGAGCTTCACTCTAAGATCGTCGTAGATTGCACAGTTAAAGCGCAGGTGACTCCAATCTTCTGTATACCCGCAGCTGCAGAGATCGGTGTGATGCAAGCGAACGGAAAGAGTTTATGATTGAGAGAGCCATGTCCTGTTATCAGAAAGGAAGTTTGCATAGTTAAAGAGCACCAGGTTTTAACCGATTTAGAGAGCAAGAAGGACACATCAGGCAGGAACTTTCTTGTCGTCGCTCCAAGTGCGGTGGTGTCCCATCTGGTCTGCCAGATGCTAATTAGCTCGTTAAAGCATCTGGATTTCTATAGACGGTAAGCAAATCCCTTTTGTACCTGAATTAAAACATCATGGCGTAACTTTAGATGACAGGTTAACCTTCCCCTCTCATATTAATCACCTCGCCACGAAGATTAAGAAGTTCACTGCAGCAATTATCCCCATTTCCAAATCTGACTGCGGACTAAATAAGAAGACTCTCTTACTATATTATACAGCAGTATTCGTACCAATAACAACATATGCTTCGGGAGTTTGGTTTCATATAGCCGTTAAGGTTCAACTCCATTCCAAGCTCGTCTCCATTCAACGGATTATGCTGCTTGCCATGCTTCGGGCCTGCAGGACACTGTCCTCTGCTGCTCTGCAGGTTCTTGCTGGAGTCTTACCACTAGACCTGCATGTCATCTTAAAAGGACTATACTATCGTCTAAAGCACGGAGTTCCCGGCGAGATTCTCAGCATCTCATGCAACCTAACTGCTAACATCAAAGACGAGACAAGGAGAATCTGGAATGAACTTATAAGTGTGTGGCAATCACGATGGGATTCATGTAATACTGGTCAAATCACTCACTCTTTTGTTCCTGCAGTTACCTTCCCTCTCAACAAGAACGTCTGCCAATGGTTTTCTCCCAGCCTAACAACATCGTATATACTTACTGGGCACGGCTCCATCAACTCCAAACTATTTCAATTTGTCTTGTCTGACACCAATCTCTGCTTGTGTGGTGCTGAGAAACCTGGACGCACATTCTGTATCCCTGCACCCTGTACCACGATGACAGATCTACACTACAAGCTGCTGTCAGCAACTTCTCTGAAGGAAATGAAGTGGCGCTGACCGAAAATTCTCAACCGTTCTCAGCTCTACAACAATTCTGCTCTGCTATTTTCACCAAAAGAAAGAAACTCTTCTTACGTTTATCAACATATCAACAAGCAACCAACCCAACACTTGCAATGTCTATCGATATATCTTAAAACTGATGATCGCCTGCCATCTACTATTTTTTTCGTTCTTCCTAGGACAGAAAAAGACTGCTGTCTCGTGGTTCCTGTGCCGCAATTTATACTTTTGATTAGTTGCGTGATGTGATTTGCTGTGTGAACATGTTACATGTTCATTACACTTATGACATTGTAATTAACAGAATTCTATGTATATATCATTGTATGTATCATATATATATATATATCATTGTATATATATCTATGTATGTACATAGCGGATTTGCCAGTTTCTGGCTAGGGGCCGCTTGTTGTTTTGTTAATAAAGAATTTCCTTTATGATGATGTTTCTTAATCCCTATTCTACCAAATATTGAACACCTCTCCACGACCATGTCCTCAGGCAATTGCGAAATCGATCTTCCTCTTTAAGTGTTCCACATCTTCATAAGTAACAATAAACTCTTTCATTTGTGACCTCCTGTTTGTGAACGCTATCACATGGGTAGGTTTGTTGGATTTTACACGCAATAAACCCACGTTAGAAAGATGTGGGTGGAACCTAACAGCAAATAGAAAGAACTTCATCAAGTGAAGATCTTTCTATTTGCTGTTAGGACAGTGAGAACTAATGTAATAATTTCTTCGGCAAGCCTCATTTATGAACACTTGACCTACATTCTCTACAGCAGTGGTGTGAAGTAAATTTTTAAGTTGGTCATGCTATAGCATAGCCGAGTATCATTTTGAATTTCATCCCTTTAATTTGTTTCATTCATTCATTTCTTTGAAAAGTTTTGATTCTCTTTTACGCGGAAAATGCTCTTTCAACAGTTGCAGTGGAAGAAGGAAGATTTAATAGTATAACATTTTGTAGTGCTTCTGTGACTCAACAGAATGTTCTTTTCTGAATCTCTTGTTTGGATTTGTATCTATATCATTTCTTAATTTCAGTTTGTATTTCATTCAACGTAATCTTTTTAATTGCGTCTATCAAGTCATTTTGAATTCTGTTTGATTGTCTCGAAAAAAACTGTGCTGTATTAAATTATTTGCCAATATTTCATCGTATCATACCATCATAAAAACTGAAAACTCTGCATGACATGGGCAGTATTTCTCTGCGTATATGTGACATTACCATGCGATCGACGGTGCTTCTTTCTACGTACATGAGTCATACTAAAGCTTTTCAACTTTTTTGAGACTTTGGAGACGGAAATTTTACCATTCTGAAACCTCAGAAAGGGAATTATTATGTATTTTATAGTAATAAATACACAAAAATAAACAAATAAATAATAAAGTTAAAAAAATCTTACCTTTTGTTATTTAAAAATGGGCTTAAAATATCGAATATTGTTTTAACCAAACAGTTAGAATTTAAGAATAAGTTAAAACTTTAATAGTAAAGAAAAAATTCTCAAAGCCGGCTTATCGAGAAGAATCAGCAAAGCGTGAACATCTGTAGAGCAATGGCTTGGCATCACTGGACATGCAGTGCATGACTTGCATGCCTGGAATGCAAGCCACTACTCTAACGATAGTCATGCTCTACTGATTCTTCTCGATTAGCCAGCGTTGAGGAACACTCCAGAGTCGCTCTTTCTCTAAGGGCGATGTCTCTCAGCTATTTCCTTTACGACTGCAAGAACACAGAAAGAGAGCTCCAGCGCTGTGTAGAGTAGCGGTGGTGAATCCTTTAATATTCGATATAGGTGAGATACAGAGACCAGACAAATTTGTCACCCGTGTAATATTTTTAATCAGTAATATATGACTCTTCCTTTTAATCAGTAATATATGACTCTTCCTTTTAATCAGTAATATATGACTCTTCCTTTTAATCAGTAATATATGACTCTTCCAATAAAATGTAACCTATCCATTAATGTGTAACTCTTTCAATAATGTCTGAAATTTCCGTTGGTAGTGCTTCAACTAGACGACTCCCTTAAATAGTTTATATCAATATTAAGTCATTCCAAAAACAACAGATCTCTAATTTATTCATCTTTGTGGACGCTGTTCTTATTTTTTCCACTTTCCATTCAAAGTAATCCTTTATGGTCTGTATAGGATTTAAATCTACTTAATTGACTCCCCAATTCAAATTCCTTACCATTCACTTGTTTTCCTCTTTCCAGTTTAAAACAGTAGAGAGTTTGGGAACCGGATTGTAGTCATCTTGGATTGCAGGAGTATCGAAATCATGAATGTCCTCCAAATGTTCAGCAAAAAAAGCATAACCTGATCATTCAGAATATGATCATACAGAACTAGCCCCTGAATCATCCCGGGTGGTATTTCATGTAGAGGAACCACATCGTAATATATCCCTAAAACAACTCTGACCCAGCACCAGCAGTTTGTACGACAATGAACTGGATGAAGCACCTCATTACCTGTCAATTCGGCATAATAATAATAATAATAAAATTCTTTATTCAAAAAATTTTACAAGGATACGATTCCCGTTACAGGCATCCAGAGGAATCTGACAGTCTAATTGGAGACATTGTTTACTTATATACAAACTCCTAAAACAGAAAAACTGCATAGAACATCCATAGAATACATACAACATCTATAGAACACAAAAAACATCCATAGAATACATAGAACAACAATATGATGCATATAACATTCACAGAATACATAAATCACATCGAAATCATCGCTTGCTCCAACATAACTTAAGCAGCTTTGAGTTATAGATAATTGCCTTTGAACTGGTTCTCTGATCTAGGGTTTACTGATGATATAGGGCCGTATCGTGGAGTACGATCTGAGTACAACCCGATTGAACAGTTTGAACCAGTCTGGTCATCTTTCTCTTGGAGCCAGCATTAGTTTTAATGACAGTTGCAGGAATGCTGACGGCAAGTGAATATCGATTTTCTCTTTTTTTCTTGTAGGCGGAATCACTGGACCACAAATCAAAAAGAATGTCGGCGGAGCTCAGTGCGCCGATGATGCTGTTGGGAAAGTACCGCTGCGGACATCATGATTCAATTTACCATAAGGTGCTTCCACGATGATGCGGCTCTCGGAGAGATATGACCTAATTATGGACTCGGAGAGATATGACCTAATTATGGAGTATAAGTTGATCGGAACATGTGCCTTAGTCTTGCCAGGATGCTCGGGCACCAAATGGTGTCGAACGCCCCACCGAAGTCAACCGAGATGACTAGTAGATATTTATTATTACAGTTTGCTGCTGATTCCAATAGGCTGCGCAAGGCCTCCACAGTAGACGAATCCTGTTTGAATCCGTATTGCGATGTCTCTGTGAGTTTCGTTGTCTGGTAATGCCAGTTTATTCTTGTGTAGAGTAGTCTTTCTAGCAGTTTGCTTGGAACCGGAAGTAGGGCTATTGGCTGATAGGAGCAAAATGTAAAGTGTAAAGTGTGTTTAGGGTCAAACGGCACCAGGAGTTTCCCCCATCTCCGCGTAGTTTACATTGTGGGTGAACCAGTTGACTGGAAAAGCCAGAGATTTAAAAGTGTATGAATATTGTACATGTGTAGCGTTGTGTACCGTTGTTCATCTGGTCGTTTAGCCGCTAGACCCCTACTGAGGCCAGACGTTGCCCCACTTTCTCCCCGTGGAGGCAGACCAGGTAATTTCCTGAGATTTCAGTAGCTAGGAACTTTAAAAAAAAAAAAAAAAATGATCGCATACGCGTCGCGGGAAACGCTAGGGAGAAGTCCAGAATGTTCGGCGAAATTAATTTAGATTGGTGACTTTAGATTGTGTGGGGCGTGTTCACGTTGCTGTCAGATAGAGTGGGGAGAACGCTGAAGACCGGGGGAAGATAGATAGAAGTATGGAGCCGAAAGGGAAGGCAGCTCCAGTTTACAGTGGGGCATGCCCATGCCCCACCAGAGGGAAAAAAGGATGGAAAAAGGGGGAGGAGACAGCAAAACCATCTCCTCCCCCTCCCACACAGGGAGAGGGAAAAATAGTAGGCCAGTCAAGGGGACTGGCCCAGATCGCAAATAGGGCATGGGTGCAAGAGGCTGCAGGCCACGTGCCGAGGCAACAGGGTTGTGCCATCCGGGAACCCAGCGAGGGTGTTTCCATCCAAGGTTTTGGTCTAGGTTTGGTAGTGATTTATGTAAGTTCTGGTTACGCATTCACTCATGGGGTACAAGTCCCGTCCGTTGTTCAGCGAGTTTGTCCTCCTCGGTGGTGACTCCGTCCATAGATCGGCAATTAGGAAATCCGGACAGTCAGCCAGGATTTTGGTGGCAGTCCATGCAGATTATGTCATTCTTTGGTTCAGTTCTCTCATGGGATCAATGTCCCGTCCATGGATCAATATTCAGTTTCGGTATGTATGCTGTGTTATTCTGGTTGTTCTGGGTTTGGTGGCATAGGTAGAGTCTGTCGCCTTGCAAATAAGCACTGCGCAAAGTTAGTGAGGGCATTGTAGGTTGCCTCGTCTTCTAATAGGTGGTGCTCTTGTTTTTTAGGATTGAAGCGGACTCGTGTGATGAAGTTACCCCAAAGATCTTCATACAATTCACACTCGTGCAGCAGGCGGTCCCAGGTTTCAAGGGAGCCACAAGCACATGCTGGGTTATTTGTTAGTCCGAAGAGGTTAAGCTTAAAGCGGATGGCTCCATGTCCAGTGAGAAGGTAGATGACATGGAGACCAGGGCAGAGCCATGTGGGTATTTTGGGTATACTCGTTGCAAGTTTGGGAGGAACCTTCGGGTGACGTCTCCTTTGTCAGACATCGTCCAGCGTTGTTGCCATATTGATGTTAAGTAGGTTTGCAGCCTGTACTTCTCAGCTTGACAATTATTTGCCGGGTCCGTGGTGTGGTCCTGGAAGGTTGTGGCTTTGCCGCGTCTGAGTTGCTGAAGCATGCCGGTGCGAGTCACCTCAAGGTCAAGAGGGAGAGCACCCGTGATCACTTGTAGTGCATGGGTAGAGACTGTCTTGCATGCTCGGGTGAGGGTCAATAGGATGGGTCTATGTATAATATCCAGTCGTCTGCGGTTTACCGCTGTTGAGGCTTTGTGGAACCAGACACCGGAGGCGTATGTGATTGCTGGAATAATGGCTGCTTTATAAAGGATGGCAAGGGTGCGCCTTTTTAGGCCCCAGTCGCGACGTGTGACTCTCGTAAGCATGCCAGCATATTTTTTCATCTTAGCCTGTATATATTTTAGGTGTGGGGTGAAAGATAGATTACGGTCCAGGATAACACCCAGATACTTTAGTTCTGTGGCTAGCTGAATTGTTCTATTGTTGATTCTTATTTGCGGCGGTCTAGTTGGGGTTAGGTAGCCCTTAAGTAAGATGGATTTGGTCTTGGTGGCCGATATGGTGAGTCGAAGCCTTTCCGTCCATTCTCGCAGTGTGGTTACTGCTGCATTCGCGAGAGTTTCTAGTTGAGCTCTTGAATCTGCAGTAAGCGTTAGGGTCAGATCGTCTGCATATGCCAATGCCTGTACGCTCCCTAAGTCGAGGGAGAGGAACTCATCCAGTACATAGTTCCACAGGAGAGGTCCTAAGACAGAGCCCTTCGGGCATCCCCGGTGTATTTGTCGGTCAACCTTGCAGTAGGGGGCCTGTACCAGGACCCGTCGGTTGGTCAAATAGCTTCTTGCGCAATCATAGAGGTTTGTCGGCAATTGGGCAGCCCTGAGTTTTGCGAGGACGCTCGGCCACCAAAGGGCGTCGAACGCCCCCGCAAAGTCAATAGAGATGAGGAGAAAGTATTTTTGCCGACAGCTCTCCGCCATGTTAAGGATGGATTCCAGTGCGTCGACAGTGGAATTTCCTGGCTTAAATCCAAATTGTTTGTTGGCTGTTAAGCTAGCAGTGGTATAGTGCACTTCAATCCTCTGTCTGAGCAGCTGCTCCAGTACTTTGTTGAGCACAGACAGTAGGGCAATTGGTCGATAGGAGTCTGGTTTATGCTGTGGTTTGGATGGATTTTTTAGGATCAATTTGATGTTTGCCACTTTCCAGTCGAGAGGGAAACAGCCTCAATGGAGACAGTGGTTGTAAAGGTCCAGGAGCAGGTCTGGGGTGTATTCAGCCACTTCCCTAACCAGCTCTGGCTCAAGCATATCTAGCCCTGGAGTTTTCCTATTTCTTATCTTGCTTATGACAGTTTGTAGTTCTGGGTGGGTAAAAGGCTCCTCCGTTCTAGGGGATTTATATACTTCATTGGTCTGGCATAGCAGTTGCTGCTCAGGAGTGTTGTTGCCTTCGATTGTTTTGAAAGTGGCGTCTAGTATGTTATTAACTGTGTCATGCCAGTTGTTGGTCATGACACGTGGCGTTACGGTGGAAGGGGTTACCTCCCCCCTAGGCAGCTTGTTTGTGGTTATACGGTAAATAATGCTCCAGGGATCAGAGTTGCCGACAGTAGAGACCAGATGCTCCCAGGACAGCTTTTTCCGCTGCCTGATCATCGCAGTATAGGTGTTCCTGGCCTCCCTGTACTGTTGCCTGAGAGTATCCGTCTCAGTGGGTGGCCAGGTCCGTCTGGCTCTTTGAAAAGCGCTTCTCTTCTCGTTCATTGCTCTTCTAAGCTGGTCGAGCTCTTGCGACCACCACGGGCTGATAGGAGTAAAGTGCAAAGTGTAAAGTGTAAAGTGTGTTTGGTGTCAAGCGGCACCAGGGGTTTCCCCCATCTCCGCATTGCTTGCATTGTGATGGGTGTGCCAGTTTACTGGAAATGCCAGAGATTCAAAAGTGTATGGATATTGTACATGTGTAGTGTCGTGTACCGTTGTTCATCTGGTCATTTAGCCGCTGGACCCCTACTGAAGCCCAACGGGCTGATAGGAGTGTGGCAGGTGTGGTGGTTTGTTCGAATTTTTGGGGATTAATTTTACCTTTGTTGTCTTCCATTTTTTTGGGGAAGATGTCCTTAGCCAAACAGCTGTTATACAGGTGTAAAAGGAGGTCTGGAACTATCTCCATAGTCTTCTTAATAATTTTGGGTTCTAAGTAGTCCATGCCTGGACATTTATTGTTTCTTATCTGGATTGCCATTTGTTGCAGTTCATCCTGTGTGAAGGGTGGCTCCTGAGTGTCTGTTGAGTAAGCTTCATTATCTTGACAGACGATAAATTGCTCTGGCAGTGTTGGCTCTATTGGTTCCGGGAAGATGGCATCCAATATATTGCTTATAGATTGTTGCCACGTAGTGGTATAATCACCTTGTGGTGTCTGGGTGGTTGAAATGACTCCCCCCCTGGGAAGTTTATTCGTGACTATCTCGTATACCAGTCTCCAGGGTTCGGTGTTCCCTGTTGCGCTGGCAAAAGTCTCCCAGGCCTTGCGTTTGCTCTTAACGATCGCATTTGTATAGCTGTTTCTGGCTTCTCTATATCTTTCCCTTACAGCTTGAACCTCATGGGCCGGCCACGTGCGCCTTGCCCGTTGGAATTGTTTTCTTCTTTTAATTGTTTCCCGTTTGAGCTGTTGAATTTCCAGGGTCCACCAGGGGACAGCCCCCAGATCGGGCTTCTTCTTTTTATTGCTGCATTGCTGGCTTCTGTTATTATCTTGATTACTTTAGTTTGGGTTTTATTGGGTTCCTCGAGCTGATTTATCTCAGTTAGGTGTTGGGCCGTTGCTGGTATTAGGATTTCCTTAAAACGTTCCCAATTTGCTTTGCGAATGGCATAGCAGCTTTGTATTTGCTTAGATATTGGGGCTCTGTCAAGTGACCTTGCTATCTGATAGGTAACTACTCTGTGATCGGACGTTGTCCACGAATCCCGAACAAGCCAGTCCTTTATATAGCCTGCGACGTTCCTAGTGGACAGCGTGATGTCGATCGTGGCCTCTCACAATGTGTTACAGAACGTGGGCAGTTAGTGCGGCCTATTTAGCACCAAGATCGAGGAGATGGAAAGGTATTCGTCTAGTATTTGCCCGTTCCGAGTTCCGCTTCTGTCCGGAGTCAGGCTGTGCCAGGTGGGGGATCGGCAATTGACATCCCCCTATGATTATTTTCTGGTCCTTGAGCATGTCCACCAAAGCTTGAATGTATTGTGTAGTTGGGGTAATATCCTTCCCCAGTCTACAGTACAGTGCTACTATGTAGAACTGGCCTAGCGGCGTCAATAAGTGGGCACAAGCTGCCCATGACGAGCACAGTTGTTTAACTTTCGTGACTGTGGTAGTCTGGGTTGCGCACCACTACCGCCGCCCAAGGGGTATCTTCCTCTTCGTCTACTATCTTATACGTGGTTGGGTATCCGCACACCCGTTTAGAGTGGGTGTACGGCTCCTGGAGTAGGAGAATGTCTGCATTGATTTCGTTAGCTTTTATCCTTAGCTGTTCTGCCACTGCCCTTGCTCTTTGCGCATTTTGTTGGATGATCTCTATTTTGGATGTATTATATTTCTTATTGTTTGTCTCCATAGTCGGTTCTCTTTTTGATATTGACCCTTTGCTTTGATATAGACCGGGCAGTTTGGATCTCTAATCGAATGTGTGTATTCCATTTTGGCTTTTTTACAACTGGCACAGGTTGGATCCTGTTCCCTGTTGGGGCAAGTTTTGTACTCATGGCCCTTGCCAGAAGTGGCCGCAGGTAGACATTGCCTGAGTACAGGTATGGGTTGTGTGTCCGAACTTGCAGCACCGGAAGCATTTCGGCACTGCTGCATGCTTCCTGAACCGGTGAGATTCCCATTCTATATATATTCTGTTGCAGTTTTTCAGCTGTTGCCATGCAGATGGCAACAGCTGAAATACCTTTCTAGTACCGGTTCAATACCTTGGTGTTACCGTGCATTTTTCTTGTGCTTCCTGGGCTAAATTTCTTAGATTTCTGGTGACAATTTCAGTTGCTAGTTGTTCAGGCGTTACGTCTTTGTCTACATTAAATATTATAATTGCAGGCCCACGCTTTTTTGGCGGCTCCACTATTAGCCTTAACTTGGCACTTAGTTTGGGTTTAGGTTTGGGTTTTCCACTATTGTCTGTATATCTTATAATGGAAAACCCAACTTAGTTTGGGTTTTCCATTATTGTCTGTATATCTTCCTTATTTTCTGTTTCTGTTATTAGTCCTGTGCTTCTTGTTTTTCTTACTGCTTTAATTCTGGTAGTCCTCAGGTCATCTTTCATCTGTTTCATAAATTTAGCCTTTAGTTCTTCGCTGGATTGGACATTTTTATTGTTTTCCACGGCTGTCGGTATGAGTACCACCAAGTTTGGTGTTTTCAAAAGTGGTGGCCTTTTTTCTTGTTGCCCTTCTTTGTTTGGTTTGGTTGTAATTAGTTTGAGCCATTGCTCAACGCCTGAGCATATGTGGGGGCACGCTGTTGCATTTGATTTGCACCACATTGTTTGTAGAGTTGTACCTTAACGTTTGCCTTTTCATTTTCTAGGAAGGTTTCTATCAGCATGGCTTCCATCTTACTGAAAATGTTTGCAATCTGCGATCTAATACCTGTTGTAATTCTGTTTGATGGTTCTTTGAAAATATTCTCTAATGCCGTATTCCAGGCTAGAGATTTTTCTTACACTGTGCCTTCAGGCATGGTAGGATCCAAGGGAACCTCTGGTGGTTTATCTTCTCCGGTGTCCTTTTTAGATGCGATACTCTCTGGGTGTTCCCTTGCTTCAGTTTGGGAACGTGTTTCCCGCTCTATTTTTGTACCACTCAACTTTTTATTTTTCCCTCCATTCTCCTTAGATTCGGATAAACGGCGTTTACGGTTAATCGGAAGTGTTATAAAACGATACCCGCTACAAGTCCGTAGCCCTTTTGGTTCTCGTACAGTTCACTGTTTAGGTCACTGGGGGACGGGGATATCCGGATTTGAAAATGCTCCTACAGAAACGGTGCAGTTTGGTTGAGCTGAAGTGACGCCGATCACAGAAATTATAGTTATTTCAGTGTGGGAGCAACGGAAGAAAAGTTGCAGCTCGCCCATGTAATGACTATTGGTAGGGAAGGAGGGGGAGTTCCTTGAGGAACCATTTACTTCACTATGTTGTTTACAAGGTCATAGAGTTGAGGGAGCACAATCCGACGCTATAGTAGCACGCGGGGGGGGCAATAATCCCCAGTCTATAAGTGTGATTCAGGCGTGGTGACCGTATGTTGTCACGTGGTCACTCTCTCCAATTCTGAGACAATGGCACTTAACGCCGTTGTCTTAGAATTGGACAATGGCAGATCCATTAACGGCAGATCCATTCAAACAGACTCTCACTTCTACCCAAAGAAAGTTCAAACAAAACTCACCAAGCTGTTCCAGTTCCTTAATGGCTTTGATCCAACACAAATCCAGAGTTTGGCGCTAACTTTAAATTAGTAAACCAGGTCACAATTTACGGAGCTGTCACACACACACGTGCACGCTAGAAAGCGGCCATTTTAACCTCCAAAAAGGGGATGACTGTGGGAGCTCGTGCGTTGGGTGCTTCCACCGCCCAATCAAAAGACATAGTGACATAGTGTTTTTTGACAAGCGGCACCGGTGCTTTCGCACAACTCCGCATTTGAATCTCTTGTGAAGTAAGACAGTACAGTACTGTCAAGGCCAGATATCATATGTTAGTGTATGTTCATGTTTGCTTAGTGCGGGTTATGTTGTTCATCTGGCCGCTTAGCCTAGGGTCTGTGGAACACCACAGACTGCTAGTTACCGTCACTGGACCAGGTATGTGGAAAGAGAACTCTGGCTGGCCGACCCTGGGGTTAGCCTGAGCTTCCCAGGGAGGGCCGAAAAAAAAAAAATAAAATAAAATAAAAAAGAATAATAATAAAATAAAATAAAATAAAATAAAAATAATAAATAATAAATAATATAAAAAAAATAAAAATAATAATAAAAATAAAAAAATAATAATAATAAATAAATAAAATAAAATAAATAAATAAATAAATAAAATAAAATAAATAAAAATAAAAAAATAAATAAAATAAATTTTTTTTTTTTTTTTTGAAATAGGAGAAGGGGTGAGAGATTGAGGAGAAGAAAGAAGGTAAGCAGAAGAGAGAGGGTGAGGTAGGGTGGGCTCCCCCCCTGGGGGGAGCCCACCCTACCTCACCTACCTCCCAGCCCACCCTACCTCACCTACCCTAGCCCACCCTACCTCCCCCCTGGGGGGAGCCCACCCTACCTCAGGAAGAAGAGAAAAGGTTGTGAGGTCAAGTGACCCACAAAGTCAGATTGCCTAATAGCATGATCCTGCATTTGAAAGTCAAATGCCAGCCCCACTCCCAGAGGAGTATTTATATGAGTTCCTGCACAAGTAGGAAAATCAGATATTGTCATACACCTTGAAGAGAAGAGGTGCCAGCAAGTGAGTGGGTCCCACAATGGGCAAGGGGCCCAGTGTCAAGCAATTTAATCTTCTTCATCCAAGGGTGACTTGTAGGCAATGAGCAGTGTCCCACACTGGGACTTGGATAATCTTCTCTTAGGGGATGAGAAGAGGCACATGGATTCATGAAACTCAAGGATTGCTTGGAGTTCTTGTGGCTATTGTAGAAAAGTCCTTTTTGGGTTCGTGGGTTTGTCAGATAGCTTCCTTTGTGAACGTCGAGAGATTCCTGTTAGGTCATGACAAAGATCAATATTCTGTTTGTGTTTTCTTTGATTCCATTCAGGATATGTTCTGTGAATTGAGTTTTGGGCTCATTATAAGATGGGGGTGCGTTGAACAGTTTGCTGTAGGTGAATTTGACGCATTTCAAATACAGTCTGGGCAAAAGTAGTGAAGGCTTTGTAGTTGGTTTCGTCAATTATGTAGAGGTGTTCCTGCCCACTGGGTATATTTCCAGTTTTGGTAATTAGGAGACTTCTGGGTAAATCATAAAGAGGGCAATTATACATGAGGTGAATCCAGTCTTCATTGTCACCGCATGTGCAGAGAGGAGAATCGGTGATACCCAGGGCATGCAGCTTGGCCAGAAACGATCCATGACCAGTGAGGAAGAACGAGACGTGAAGACCTGGTGAGTACCACGGAGGAGGTTTTGGTGCAGTTATCATAACTTGTGGAAGAAATCTTTTAGTTGTTTCACCTTTGGTTGTTTGCTCCCAAGATCTTTGCCAATGCTGGAAGAGCTTAGAGTAAATCTGTTTCATTTCGTTTTTTGGATCATTAGCTAGATCGAGTGTTATATCCAGAATGGTGGTGGCAATTCCTCTCTTTATGCGGTATGCAAGGCCGCGACGAATAACCTCCAGGTCCAGAGGAAGAGTGCCTGCTAAGACCTGCAGGGCAGGATTACTGACTGTGCGGCATGCTCTAGTCACAGTGAGTAGGATATTGCGTTGAATTGTATGTAGCTTTGCTTTATTACGTGCAATGATGGCACGAGGGAACCATATGGCTGCACCATAGCACACAGCTGGTAAGAAGATGGTTTTATAAAGTAGCATGAGAGTCCTCCTCTTCAAACCCCAGTCTGCTCTGCTAATTCTTACGATCATGGCAGTATAACGACGTATTTTATTGGAGAGGTAATTAAGATGAGGTAAGAATGTTAATCGGGAGTCAAAGGTTACTCCTAGATATTTTAGTTCTGTTTTGAGTTGCAATGTCTGCCCAGAGATTTTAATTTGGGGTGGTCTTCTTATGTCCAAGGATCCTTTGAGGAGGATTGTCTTCGTTTTTTCCCCAGAGATGACTAACTTGTGGTTGTTTGCCCAATTTTGGAGGATCGTTAAGGCAGGGGAGGCAATTTGCTCAAGCTGAGTTCTAGAATCAGCTTTGATAAGGAGGATGAGGTCATCTGTATAGGCCATGCAGTCCACAGGACCCAAATCCATAAGAAGAAATTCATCTAGTATCAAGTTCCAGAAGTAGGGCCCAAGAACCGAGCCCTGTGGACACCCTCTAACAACTGGTCGGGAGGTTTTCTGAACATTTGTTTGAACAGTGACTGAGCGGTTGAAGAGGTAGTTCTGGAGACAGTGGTAGAGGTTGAGTGGAATATTGATTTGACGTAATCTCCTGACAATGCTGGGCCACCAGATGGAATCGAAGGCACCAGCAAAGTCAATGGAAATAGCCAGTAGATATTTTTCTGTGGTTGAGTTTGCTGTGTTGAGCAGATTGTTCATAGCATCTTCAGTGGAGCATCCTGGCTTAAAGCCATACTGCTTTGGAGAGTCTAAGTTGGCTGTCTGGTAGTAGGTGGATAATCTGGATTGAAGCAGCCGCTCCATTACCTTTCCCAAGACCGGGAGAAGAGCAATGGGGCGGTAAGATTTGGGTAGAGTAGGATCTTTATCTGGACCTTTTAGGATGAGTCGAAGCACTGCCTGTTTCCAAGAATCAGGGAAAATTCCTTTCGCAAGGCATTTGTTGAATAGTGCTAATAGGTGGTTTGGGAGATGTGTTGCTGCTTTCTTGATGACCTCAACCTCAATATTATCATGACCAGGGCATTTATTCATTTTTGTTCTGTCAAGTGCTTTGTTCATTTCCTCAGAGGTGAAAGGAGGTTCTATTTTATTGTTGGAGAAGGCCTGGTTGTCTTGTTTAATTTGCTTTTGTTCATCATTGAGGGGACTCTCATCTGTCTGAAGTAGGGCATTCAGAATATTATTCATGGATTCAGCCCATGTGTGTGTTGGATTGCCATCAGGAGTCAGGGTTGCATTTAACATCTCTCCCCTGGGCAGCTTGTTCATAACAATGCGATAAACGACCCCCCAAGGATCTGCGTTACCAGTGGTTGTCACAAGGTTCTGCCAAGACACTTTCTTTTTCTGCCGAATGAGGCTTGTGTAGTCGTTACGATATCTTCTATATGCTTCCCGTAGAGCCTGGACCTCAGCAGGAGGCCAGGAGTGCCTCGCTCTCTGGAAGGCTTTTCGGGCAGTGTGGACTTGCCGCCTTAGGTTTTCTAGTTCCCTGCACCACCAAGGGACAGCTTTTAGGTGCTTCTGACGTTTTTTCATAGTTCTCTCACATGCTTGTTGGAGTGTGCTTGTTAGGAGGGAGAGGTGCTCCTGTGGATCAAGATGGTTTAGTTGGGATGTATCCATTTGTAGCTTTGATTTTATATTGTCCTTGAAGGCATTCCAGTCAGCTGTTTTGGTGGAGTATCTGATGATATCGTGGTAGGTGGGAGGAGTACTATCAAGTTGTCTAGATAGATGGAAGGAGATGGCCCTGTGGTCTGAGGTGGTCCAGGCCTCATGAACCATCCATGATGAGAACTTTTGTGCTATGGACCGTGTGGCGAGCGTAACGTCAATGTTGCTTTCCCACAGGGTATTGCTGAAGGTAGAAAGGTGATGTGGTTTGTTAAGGACTTCAAATGGGGAAGATGAAAGGAAATCTTCTAATTGCTGTCCATTCTGGGAAACTATGTGGCCATCCACACGGCTATGCCACAAGCGAGATCTACAATTGGCATCCATCGTTACTAGGATTTTGCTGGAAGGTAAGAGGGTTATGACTGACTGGAGATATTCAATATATGTTGCGATATCAGTTCGTGGTCGGCAGTACAACGAGACTACGTGCAGAGAGCCTTGTTGGCAGATAATGTGTGCACAACCACCAAAGGGGGTGCATAAGGAGTCGATCTTTGTGACTGTAATTGTTGTATTCCTAATAATGATGGCTGCCCATGGAGTATCTGTGGTTGTCTCAATGATCCTATAAGCGCGAGGGTAGCCCTGTACCCGTCCCTTGTGGGTGTAGGGCTCTTGAACGCAAAGGATATCAATTTCTTCTTCATCCATTTTCATTCTAATTTGTTCGACCACATTTCTAGCTCTTTGGGCATTCAGTTGGAGAATTTTGAGGACGTTGGTGGAATGGCGATTATGGTGTACAGCCATAGTCGGTTTTGTTATGGATGGTTCTCAATACCCTTAAATAGATTGGACATTTGACATCCCGGACGGAGTGATTGGGATCCATTTTTGCTGCTTTGCAGTTGGCGCAGTTAGGGGCTCGATGTTTGTTTGGACAATTGTTGTAGGTGTGTCCGCGTTCAGCACAGTGGCCACAGGTGAAGTCTTGTCGGGCACAGACATGGGATGTGTGTCCAAATCGGAGACATTTAAAGCACTTGATGGTAGGTATGTGCTCCTTGAACCGGCAAGAGCTCCAGCCAATAAATATTCGTTGTTGTTGGAATAATATTTGCCATATCTTCGGGGAGAGTTCGACTACCCAGTTGCAACAAGTACCCGATCTGGATTTGGTGGAGTACTTGACTTTAAGTTCACTTTGAATTTCATGTCTAGTGATATGATCAGCAAGGTTCCTGTCATATATTTCCTCAAGGAGGTCATCTTTGGAAATTCCTTTTTCGACATCGAAGATTACAATTGATGGGCCTTTTGGTTTGGGTATCTCAGCGCTAAGACCCAGTTCATTTATCTGTGGGATTTGAATAATGTTTTCTGCATCTTTTTTGGAAGCAGTCTCAATGATGATTCCAGAATTATGGATTTTTCTGAGGCTTTTAATTTTTATGGTTTTCATTTGAGGTTTCAAGTTGGTAGTAACAACCTCCTTGACAGCCTCGCTTGAAGTAAAGCAACCCTCTTGGGTCGCACGAAGGATGACTAGGTTTTGTTCTCTATTCTGTCTGGTGTTGGGAGGGGCAAATAGCTTATCTGCCATTGGTTGGATCCTCTGCGCATCTGAATAGGACCGGGGGCGCTGTGGCATTTCACTTGGTTCCCGGTTCTTGGTCTGGTGATAATCATTAACTGTGATATTCGGTTCACTGTCCATAAGGTGGCAGTCAGTGTGATTGGGAGGATGGGCATTAATTTTTGGCCGCTGTACCATAGCAGCATAGGTTGATTCTGGGATAGGTGTAGGGAGAAGTGCTGGTCGTGTCTGGCGGTTTGATTGTGCTGTCAGATCTGGGAGGAAAGAGTTCTGAGTGCTATGGCTGGTCCAAGCTGGACTGCTGAGGGCCTTTGTCAAAGTATAATTTGTTTCCCTCAGTTGTTCATTGATTGCAATTAGTTGTTCATTCTGTAGTATTAGGTCATGTAACATTTTCTCGAGGGTACCCCAGTAGCCTGTAACTTTTTGGGCAGCTGGCTTGGTTACTCTACTTCCTTCAAAGCGAAGGCAGCATTCCATCATGGACCTGAGGATCATAATTTTCTCCAAGTGAGAGCAATCCTTATCTAGTGAGGACTGCATGGAGTTCAGTTCTTCTTCTAGGTTCTCCCAGAGAGTAGCTGAAGGAGAACAGGTTTTAGTGGATTTCTTGACCTTTTTTTTGGGTTTTAGCCGTTTTCGCTCAGCTGGAGGGGTGGGGTTATTCATATTGGTGTCCACACCCGCGACCTCCTCATCAATAATAATATTGCTATTATTTGGATCCCGTTGCGAGGAAACATCAGTGCCTAACTTAGCTGGTTGTTTGTTGAGCTGTTTAATCAGAGCTGAGTTTGGGCAGGTGTTTTCAAGTAGTTCCTGGTTGCTTGAGGTGTGCCGTGCTCTGCATGAAGGGCGCAACAGCACAACTACGGGAGTACTGTTTCCCGTTTGAGATTCGATTTTTGACATATTTTCTTTAATTTTATTTTTGTTTATTATTACTATTTTATTTATTATCAATTATTTATTATTATTCACCTATTATTATTTATCCATGTATTATAATTATTACTCATTTATTTATTATTATTATTTTTTTTTTTTTTTTTGAAGTTGTTCAAAACAGCTAGAATTTATAGCCAATTAGCAGGAAGCTTCTTAATGCCAACTCGAAAAACGTAGGTTCGCTAAGTGAAACAATATGGTGGCGAACAAAGGAGACTGGCGATAAACATGGTAAAAGGTAAAATAAACTGCTATGATCTAAAATAAAGACGTTGTATGTGAGGTGACCAGTTTAAAGTTTCCTGGGAGAACTCCGTTCCCAGTCAGTTTCACAGTTTACAGGTTTCACTGCCTCAGTGACACTATCTCTACGGCGACCACGTGGGTTTCCATAGGGAAGATACGACGATATATTTCACTTGCTTGTAAAATGGCCTTCCCACATCAAATAAAAGATAAAATTTTACCTGCATGTAGAGAAAGCGATGCTGCATCCACTGAAATGGTCGTCACAGTCCAGGGAATTGATAATCCAAAGTAGAATCCGTATTTTTATCAAAAGAATGGTATATCAGCGTAATTATGTGTCCACAATTCTAGACATAAAAACCGACTTCGTAGTTGGTGGGAAGCATTGTTGGTACGATCGCCGTCCTCCCCACACCGGATTGAAAAATACTGAATTCAAGTCCCTTCGACGACTGCAGGAATTTTTTTGAGCCTTTTTCACAACCTGTTTGAGTTAGTTGGCCTCAGACAAGGGTACGTGGTTTTTTTCTCCAGGACGAAACAAAGTGTTTCGTCCAGCGAACAGAAAATCTACTTCAGAACACACAATTTTCAGACAATATACACGGAGCAATGTACAACAACAACATAACACCCACGAAGTGCATTTTTTTACCAGTATCCATCAAGGGGTGGAACCCCCATCAGGGAGAAATAATAATAATAAGACTGAGTTTAATAATAATTAAACAATGGTGAATCATGTTTTGAATGAGGATTCTACATTTGCCATGAATACCGTGAATTTTCTTTAATCTTACAGCGCTGCTTGGAGGAATGTTGACACACAACTTCGGTACTCGAAAAGTAGCATTCGCTGGCAGTTTTATTGCAGTGGTTGGACTAACAACGTGTGCACTGGCGAAAAGCATACTTTGGTTGTCGATATTATACGGATTCGTCCTTGGTAAGTTTAACTCTTTAATGCATTTCAATAAAACGAACCTTCATGGCCAATAGCCAGAGGTTTTACATCAAAAAATCGAAATATTGAGTGTTTAGGTTTCAAATGTAATTTGTAAAAATATTAGAGATAGACAGTTAATAAATTAATTATTACGGTAATTAAACTATTGCTTGTTGGGGCTTTGAGTTATTTGAGTTCAAAGAGCGTCACGAACAGAGGGATACAAGCAAATTATACATGAGATAAGCACAGAAGCAGTAGAATCCTTTTTGTGAGATAAGACAGAACTGAGTTTTACAAGGATTAAATCCGTGGAATTATTTTTTGAAATAATTCCACGGGTTTATTCCTCTATGCACAAATTAGTGTACAGAGGAATAAATTTTCAGCGACGTAGTATCATATCGCTGAGGATTTATGACGGTAAAAGTTCTACGTTAAACTTTTGAAACTTTTTAAATCAACCTTCCGCTGGCCAAAGGCAAACGTCTACATATCTGTTCTGCAACCATTCCTTCCTCAACTTGATTTATGCCCCATCAAGTGTGTAGTCTCAGCAAGAGGAAGAATGCCATTAAACTTACTCAATCCATTTAAGGCTTTAAACAACTCAATCGGATCTCTACGCAGGTGCCTAGTCTCGAGACACTGCAATTTGCAGAACTGCAGCCTTTCTAGGTAAGAGCACCCTTTCGTTCCCTTCACCAGTGTGGTTGCCCTTCTGTGCACCCGGTCCAGCCGTTCTACATCCTTCTTAAAGTGAGGCCTCCAGAGCTATATACAATACTCAAGGTGAGGCCTAATCATGGTTTTACACATAGGGATAATGACCTCCTTATCCCTACTAGCATAATTTCTGTGTATCAATGACAAAACTCCATGAGCTGTACTGACACCATGTCTGCACTGTTCAGAGAACTTCATGTTTGACTGTACAATTATCCCCAGGTCTTGTTCATTCTCCAGTACATTCCATTAACTCTAGCTTTTCATCTAGGAAACGGGCACACAGATATAGAATAGACACAATTTACAGAGAGAGAGAGAGAGAATACACGATGCTTCATGTTCTTAGTTGCCTTTCTGCAAAATTGAAAGAACACCAAACAACAACAAATAAATCTGTTCCACCGGATTTACCATATTATTATTATTCTGTACCTCAAATGTACTGTTTTTTTTTTCTTTTCACAGGTCTTGGAATGGGTTTGCTGTATCCGACAGTGTCCGTCACAATCAGCCAACACTTCGCAACTACGAAGTCTGTGGTATTTGGGATCGTATTCTCGGCAAATGGATTCGCAGGTCTAATTTTACCAGCTTTTACGGAAAGATTGATCGAGTTTTATGGATTGCGTGGCTCGTTTATAATTCTAGGTGCTCTTCTGATTACTATGTCTGGAATCGTAATGGGAGAGCCTTCTGTTAAATCTCCAAGAAATCATGATAATAGTGATCGAAAAGAAACTTCTTCAGATGCCCAGTGTCATGATTCTAAATCATATGGAACGCCAGAAATTACTCAAAATATGAACGTGTTATCCAGAGAAACACCATCTAGTTCCAAAGAAAAAACATCGCATCGGGAAGTAATTGACAAAGAAGAAAATTACTGTTTTAAGTTCTTTAAAGGTACTTTGTCTACATTAAAAATAATGGCGTCTTTGTTGGTGAAGCCGATATTTTTTGTAATTTATGATGTAATGATTTTGTAAAGATCATCTCACTATTGATAGTGAGATCATCATTAGGCAGCAGTTAGTCAAAGATGGCATTTATGGAGTCTGTTAGTGTAAGAGTTTCCATACTGTTGGAGGTAATCGAGTTAAGGGTAAAGATAGGGGGAAAATAGATCCTGCTTTCTGTCTCCAAGTGACTTCGTTATCAGTGGTAGGTAAAGTGTTTGGGAGGTTAATTATGGAGTGCCTGCGTAAGATGTATGAGGAAGGACATCAGGAGTCGCACAGACAGTTCGACTTGAGAAAGGGGCGTTCAGCTGAGGATGCTGTTGTGGAGTTATTAACTTGAATGCGCTTGTCTCTGAATAAGTATGTGATAGGAATTTTTCTGGACTTCTGAGAGGTTTTTAATCTCCTGTGGTGGGAGAGTGTTTTGGAGAGGCTGAGGCGAGTGAATTGTCCGGGTGGTATTTTAAAGCTGATGTGTTGCGTAAGTACTTTGATCAGTGATGCGTGGTGATTAGAAATAAATATGAAAACGTACAGCGTGCAGTGACAAGAAGAGTTCCACAAGGGTCCATTATTGGCCCTTATATGTGGAACTTTGTCTTAGATGAACTTCTTAACCAAAAGTGGGACGGCGTCAATTTGGCAACTTATGCAGATGAAGTGGCTATTATTGTGTTTAGTAGTTCCAGATTTGAACTAGAACAAAAGGCGGTAAGTGTATTGTAGAAAGTGCAAGCCTGGGCTGATGTTCATAAGCTTCAGATTTCCTCGACTAAGTGTTATCATTGGTGTTATTCCTTGGCGTTATATATATGATGTAGGGGAACCTGAGTACACTTAGATACCGCACATTGAGATCGGGTGAGCTAGCATTGGGCTTTTCCTCTGAGATCAGGTACCTTGGCGTACTTCTGCATCCGCTGCTGAGTTTCCTTCCACATGTTAAGTCGCTTAGAGAAAGGATCAAGATTATCTACGAAAAATTGAGGAGGGTAACTAGAGTGGAATGGGGACTTAAAGGGAAACAATCTTGACTTGATATGCAAGTGTATATTTGTTCCCATCATAGCGTATGCTTGTGGTGCTTGGGGCTTAGTCGCAGTTGAAACAGCGGCATAGAGGTCAGCTTTGCTCTATGTTACGAGAGCCTGCAGTGTCTCTAATGACGTCTTGCAGGTCATTGCCTGTACAATTCCTGTTGAATTGATTATATTAGAGCAATGTTTCTCTATAGAACGAAGAAGAACCTTCCCTCGGAGATACTGGAGGTTAGGTCATGCCCAGAGGAGGATAAAGTTTATTCTCGGCAGGATTTGAGGGCTGCGGCTAGAAGGATTATAGAAACAGTGATGCGTATATGGCAAGAGAGGGAGGAGGCTGTTCGATAAAGGCAGAGTGATATATGAGCTGATCCCCGAAGTTTGGCAGGTGGAACAGATGGAGAAATGGCCTCGTAGGGTTATTCCAGACAATGGTGACTACCGGGCTTGGGTTGAGAAAGACGTTGCGCCATTTGGAGCTTGTCAATGATGATAAGTGCCTAGAATGAAGTTGATAAGGAGGTTAGGATGTTCTTCCCCCTCCGAGCTGCAGCGGCTTTTTGTTGAGCGAGACTTATATGTAGTTTTTATTGATTTGTTGGCTGATGTGCATAATATTAGAAGATCTTTAACTTAGAGGATGTACATGGGGTATGGATAATTGTACAGATAATTTATTGTTTGAAGTTGTATTACTTGAAGTTTCTATGTGTCATGGAAGCAGATTCTCCTGTGAATAGTGTATTTTATGCCGAGCATAATTTTATTGTGAGTTGGAAAATTTTAAGAAGTTAAGCCTAACGCAATCAAATTCTCTGAAAGAAAGTGATCTAGATAGTAGCGACCCGTTTCTGCGTGGCTAGGGACTATAACTTTTGTGTGACGCTTGAAATATATTTCGGTGACACAGAAAGCTAAGTAGGTCGATTTTAAAATTAGTGTTACTGCGTTATTGAGCTATTGCTTATGAAACGCATTTGATGAGTTTTATATGATGATGATGTCTGCATATATATCTGCTAACTGTCTTGCGTTAATTTGAGCGTAGGAGCCAAGCTTTATGATGGCATTTCTCCACTTGTTCTCAAAACCTGTGCTCCTGAACTTACTCCTATTCTTTGCCGCCTTTTTTCATTTTCTTATTCCAAAGGAGTTTTTCCATCTGCTAAGAAATTTGCTTATATTTCCTAAAACGTTCCTAAAAAGGGTGACAAATCCCTCCCATTGCAATTACTTCTACTCTTTCTAAAGTAATGGAGAAATCAATTAACCGCCAACTCTTAAACTACCTAGAAACCTTCCATTTAATCAACGATTGCTAGTATGGATTCCGTAAGTATCGATCCACTGGTGATATTCTGGCTTATGTTATCCATCTGTGGACAAATTCAATGGAAAAGTTTGATGAAACTCAAGCAGTTGCTCTTGACATTTCAAAGGATTTTGATCGTGTTTGGCATAAAGGTCTTCTAAATAAGCTTCCATCTTATCGTTTGCCAACTGTTTTTTGTAATTAGGTATCCCCTTTTCTCTCTGATCGATTACTGCGGGTGATGGTAGATGATCTCTCTCTCTCTCTCTCTCTGTTAACTTCTCCACTAATGCTGGAATTCCCCAAGATTCAGTTCTTCTCCCACTTTTTTCTCTTGTATATTAATGACCTTCTTCCATTGACCGGAAACCCTCTCCATAGTTTTTCTTGATAGCACATTACATTCCACTTTCCAGTTTGAGAAACCTTGCCCTGCTCAATCAGCTTCAACTTCTCCAATATCCACGACAGCTGCCTTAAATGCTGATATCCAGGTAATTTTCCAGTGGGGCAAGGATAATTTAGTTGATTTCAATGCTAATTTAGGTTGTCCAATCCATCTAAAACCCAGTCCTGTCTTATATTTCGCAAAAAGAATTCTTCTTCTCCTATGTTTATCTTCGATGACATTCCCATTTCTAGGCAAGATCATATAACTCTATTGGGAATTATCCTGACTTCTAATCTCTCTTAGCATAAGCACATACAAATATTGCTTTATCTGCATCTAAAAAATTGGGATTTCTCTTTCGCTCAAAGCGTTAATTTTCTCCAAAACACCTGTTCACTCTGTATAAATCGCAAGTCCGTCCTACCATGGAAGATTTAGCTCATATCTGAGGCGGTGCCCCTAAAAATCTCTCTCAGACTTTTAGATTCCACTCAAAAGAGAGCAGTTCGGTTAATTAATAACCCATCTCTAACAGAGTGATATCTCGGAATTAATTCATAATTAAACGCAGTGTGTTTTGTACATAATCCATGGGTAGAAATGAAATGCATATGGTGTTATTAAATATCTACCAGCCGTATTTGGTTTCGGAAGGGTCGCAAAGTAAACGAAAGAAACTGTGCAAACGTCAAGAGTGAGAAGGACTTTAAAAGAAAAAATTTACAAAGCCTTAAACAGAATTTTTGAAACCAAATATTGCATTACGAAGTTCACAAAACTAGTCTATATCACTCGTTTATTGACATTTAAACCTTGCTGTCTCCACCATTATTTTCTAATAATAATTAACGTGGAACATTGTATTCTCCATAACTGCCCTAAGAATCTCCGATGGAATCTGTCTGCTGTCTCTGACGGTTTCAGTCTTTCAAACATAAAACGGTTGAAGAGAAATCTCTGTAAACATGGTGTTACACATATTACCATAACAAATATTCTGTTGGATTTAGGTAGGACGATCGTGCAGGCCAGGAATATGGTAAATGGCAACTGACAGTTCATTCCTCCACGCAAACTTTTCATTCCAGCTGTTTCAAATTATCGTCAGTATTGAGTTAGGTTTCAAAATGAACTTAGTGATGCATGGTTACATAAGTAAAGGCTATAGTTTGAAGCATTTTATTTGAGGACGGAAAATAACATTTCGACGAACTAATTTGTTTATTGGAGTCATTAAATCATTGAGCTGCGCAAAAATCAACATTTTATTACCTTTTTATTGTAAATAAATCCCACATGTATGAGCCATAAACACACAAAATTTAAATATTGACTTCCACCCTCTTCGTCTGAAATAAATAGACTTGTCCATCTTTGTTCTGCTATGTTAATTGTACAAGAAATATTGGGATTTAGAGTTTAAGCTATCAATTTATATCCATAAAACGTGCGTGCAGTTTCTGTGCCACATATTTTGTGGTATTAAAGTTTCCCACAACTTATAATTAATTCCGACTTCATTCCTTCTATTGTTCTACGCAGTTTGTCAAAATCTTATTTAATAAAGTGAAGCGAAAACAATTGATATCAAAACAGTTTATTTTATCGAACATTACGAACTGTGAAAAACAGTGGTTGCTTTTCTCTGTCAAACTGACAACAACGCTTCTGAATCGGTGAGGAAGTCATTTTTTCCTAAGCCACGGTTCTAATAGCAACAGAAGTCCTCCACCAATGCACAATCCACTAAATGTATAGAAAACTCCATCGTAGCTCTTCAAATTATCTCGGAAATATCCTAAAGTGAGAAGAAAAACAAATGTTTCTTCTTTCTATGGTCACAGTGAAGTATAAATTTTCAATATTCTTTACAACTTTAATAAAATATAATTTTTTTTTAAATAATGTTTGAAAGTCGACAGATGGCAATTATATTACAGGGGACCTAATTAAAATATTAGAAAACAAGATTAAGAAAAAATCTATTGGATATATGGTATATAGTGTGTATTCATACATACTGACTCTATGTCGAGGGGTACTTTTTGGATTTTAATTTTCACTTTTATACTCAGATACAATCCGTTATAAATAAAAATACAAAATGCTAGTTTGAAGTGCTTTGAGATTGAGCCACAATTTTTCCAACTGTGGCTCTTGGTAAACTTTCTACAACAATAGCATCTTTCTGGAAATCAGAAAGATCTCCTGTCCTCCCTATGAACAGATGTAATAGAAGCCATGAAAGCCTTCATAACTTGTCTGATATCAAGAGTCGTGTGATCATGCCATATGACAACTTACATTACCATAATGTACGTTAATAAACTGAAGGCACTGTACTCACCAATAATACGAGGTCCACTTAGTGTAAAACAACCATTAATAAATCGCGCTAGTCCAATTGATAATGCACATGTTTGCAGTCCCGTATATTCCTGGATCAATATATGAAGCAGCTGAGTATTTCCCCCATCACTTACCCCGTACAAAATCAAAACAACCAACAACACCGTGTAACTACAAGCATGTGGGATACAAGCTTGAAATATTCCCATTAACAGCATGGCTAAGATCACGTAATTCTTCCTGCTGACGAAGCCCTTGTCAGTGATCCATCCCAAACCCAGTTTGGAAAACAAACCTGCAGCAGAAGTGGCCATGATCAGGAATGTGGAATCACGTACTGAGATACCTCTGTCCCTTGCAAAATCCACAATCACGGTATAAAAGGAATGATCAACGAAGAAGAATGCGCCATGAGTGATGGAGAGCGCAATGAATATGGGGGTTGTAAGTATTTTAAACATTATTTGGAACGTAGCTAACACAGACGGAGGAGACGCAGAAAGAGAACTTGCTTCTTGAAACATATCTTTTACTTCTTTGCTATCCTCATTCGCAATGTTTCTGGACTGAAAATGTGTAGTCGCATCTTTTTGAATGCTACTTGAGTTTACTTCATTTTCTCTGGAAGATTCTGCATTACTTTTCTTCGTCAACCGTTGCCATAATTTGGAGAATGCATTCATCTGTGTCCTTTTATCTAAAGTGGTGCCCGAATAATGTCTTAACTCCTTTTCTGGATCCCTTTCCTTTAGTGGAGTAGATTCTTTGTGGTGACTTGTTCTCATCACCATGCTGGTAACCATTGTGTTCATTGAAATTCCTCCCAAAACTAACAAACAGCCTTGTAATCCATAAGTTGCGTACAGTTGTTCCACTATATTTGGAAATACGAATCCAGCAACAGAACCTCCAGAGTACGCAAACCCAAGCATCGTAGACTTTAGTTCTTTAAATTCCTGGCAGATTATCACAGGAACGACGGCAATTAAGACTCCCATGCCGAAACCTAGAAAGAAAAACAGAAGGGTTGGGAAAAAATTGTAAAGCAGAGAGGCATTAAGGACACATGGTACGTGTCGCTTGTGGCCTTGGGAAAAATTCAAACAACTACTTCTAATAAATTAATTGAGATATCTTATTACAATGCATCCTCTGATATTTTTCAGGCTACAAATAAATTTATTCAGTGTTATTGATAAAACCTTTGATTACGTAAATCAAGATGGATTATTTTTTCCTTACTAATTTGCCTACTAATTTGTTATTATATGCTGTGTGGATAATAACTGTTGTGCTAGAAAATGTTGAAGTTTCATTGTACGTGTTTATACACGTACTTTATACATGAATTGTGTTCAATTCATATTTATCGAACATTCAGGTGATCTGGTATAATGTTCACATCATACTCCCATCTCCTACCACTTAATGGCCAAGACAGATCCTTGCATTTAATGTCTGAAGCCACTAAGGCAGAATGCGCTGGTCCCACAGGAACTAGTAGTTGTTGGTGACTCTATTGTTAGGGAAACGGGGAACATCCTTTGTAAAAAGGATAGGTGGAACAGGACCAGGGTATGTCTGCCAGGGGCAAAGGTTGATGACGTTGTAGAGCGGATATCATCTTTCAAGGGCACAAAAGGTGATATAGTTGTACACGTTGGCACTAATGATATTAAGAGTAGGAGACCGGCGGAATTACTCAACAAGTACAGGTCACTGTTGAAAAAAAGCCGTGAAATAGGGTTGAATTTGAAAGTGTCTGCAATTCTGCCCAGACACGATAGGAGGGAGTATATGATAAGAGCCTTGTCGATCAATTCGGCCCTGGAAGGATTGTGCAAGGCTCAAGGGGTAGAATTTTTTTCAGCCTGGACTGTACTTGTTAACAGGAGAGATTGCTTCTACAGGGATGGGATACACTTAAATAGAAAGGGTGCAAGAATATTTGCTGATGCTATCGAGGCAGTGTTAGGTGGGTCGGAAAACTGCTAGTTTGGGGGGATACAAAGACTAATAGTTTAACAGTAACCGCAGGCAGAGGTGAAGGTGATTCTTGCACAACTTCTATTAGAATAAGTCGCGACCTGGAGCGTGGGGTGTTGGGGGTTTCAGGGACGGATGGCAGTCATCATGGAATAGTTGGGTATATGGGATGTGTTAGGGTAACAAGGAATAGGTATAGGAGCATGTATGCTTGCATGTATACCAATGCAAGAAGTATAGTAAATAAATTTGATGAATTTGAAGTGTTGGTCAAGACATCAAAGGCGGATATTGTTGGGATAGCAGAGACGTGGTGTCACAAAGATATAAGGAATGCAGAACTGGAATTTGGGGAGTACAATGTGTACAGAAAGGATAGACAGGACAGAAAGGGAGGGGGTGTTATGCTGTTAATTAAAAAAAACATAAAATCAAAGGAAGTGCACCCAGTTAATATAGATGAACAGTGCTCTGTTGAGTCAGTTTGGTGTGAGATAAGCACTGCGAAAGGAAAAATAAGAGTAGGAGTGTGTTATAGGCCTAATGACTTGAATGAGTACAATGAACAATTGTACAGAGAAATAGAGTGGGCCAGTAAATCAGAATGTCTTATAATGGGGGATTTTAACTTCCCAGATATTGACTGGAACTTGTGGGTTGGTCACTCACACACTAGTCAGACTTTTGTGGATTTATTGGATGATTGTTTTCTGCAGCAGCATGTTCGAGAGGCAACCAGAGAAAGTAACACCCTTGATCTGGTTATCAGCAGTGATCATTCGTGTATTAAGAATTTGCAGATAAAGGAACCACTAGGTGGCAGTGATCACAGTGTGCTGAAGTGGGATTTACTCAAAGAGGTAACTACCGTCAGGGGTAAAGGAAAGGGTTTTTGCTTCCGTAAAGGGGAGTACAGTGGTCTCAGACAGTTTTTAAATTCTGTACAGTGGGATCAACTGACGATGTTACAAACAGTAAATTCTAAGTGGGAAGCATTCAAAGAATTAATCGTGGAAGCTACTAGACTTTATATACCGATTAAGAAATATCGTTCAAGGTTTAGGCCTAAATGGTTATCAAATGAACTAATGAGACTCGTGACAGAGAAGAAAAATGCATGGGATGCATATAAATTATCAGGTGACGCAGAAGCCTGTGGCAGATATAAGCTAGTCTGTAATCAGGTCACAAAGGAGGTTCGACAGGCGAAGGCGGATTACGAGAAATCTTTGGCAAAAGATGCTAAGAAAAACAGCAAGGATTTCTTTACTTATATAAACTCTAAAAGGAAGGGGTTGAATATGATTGGTCCACTTGACATCGATGGTTCGACTGTTGATGATCCTGCTCAGATAGCAAACAAACTGAATGAGTATTTTGCATCTACATTCACACGTGAGGAATTATTACAATTTGAAAATGGAAGAAGGTTATCAAATTGTAGCAGTGTGCTTAATGATTTTGTAATAACTGAGAGCAAAGTGGAGGAGAAATTGTTGAAGTTAAACATAAGAAAGGCACCTGGGGTGGATGGGATCTATCCCGTTATTTTAAAGGAGGCGGCAAAGCAACTAAGCAAACCCTTAGCCATAATTATGAGAGCATCCTTGGACTCAGGGGAGGGTTCCACGGACTGGAGATGTGCAAATGTGTCCCCAATTCACAAAGGTGGATCGAAGGGTGACACGAGTAATTACAGACCAGTTAGTTTAACTTCTGTTCCGGATAAAATAATGGAGTCGCTGGTTAAAGATGCATTGCAGGATCATCTAGACAAGACTGCAGCAATAATTCAGACACAGCATGGGTTTGTTAAGGGAAAGTCTTGTCTGACAAATTTGATTGGTTATTATGATGTGGTCACAAAGGAACTGGATGCAAAAAATAATTTTGATATCATATATTTGGATTTCAGGAAAGCTTTTGACACTGTTGCGCATGGAAGACTATTGTACAAATTGGAGCAGAATGGTATTAAGGGTAAGTTGCTATAATGGATAAAAGGATGGTTAAGTGGGAGAAGACAGAGGGTGGTAATCAATGGGTGCTGCTCTTCGTGGACTAATGTTATTAGTGGAGTCCCACAGGGTTCGGTGTTGGGTCCACTGTTGTTTTGTGTATTTATCAATGATATTGATGAAGGTATATCAGGCTTAATGTCGAAGTTTGCAGATGACACAAAGGTTGGCAGGGTTGTTAATGACAGTAATGGCAGTGTGCTACTGCAACAGGATCTAGATAATTTGGGCAGATGGGCTAAGAAGTGGCAACTGAAGTTCAACCTTGACAAATGCAAAGTACTGCATATGGGTAGAAGTAACCCCAGAGAAACGTACCAACTGTGTGGTACTACACTTAAGGTGGTAGAAAATGAAAAAGACCTGGGAGTAATTGTGCAGTCAGATATGAAGTTTTCTGAGCAGTGCAGTCAGGCTGCTAGGGCGGGTCATGGGGTTTTGTCAATGATATATAGGAATTTTGCTAGCAGGGAAAAGGAGGTGATTGTCCCTCTGTATAAGGCAATGGTCAGGCCACGCCTTGAGTACTGCGTACAGGTCTGGAGGCCTCATTTTAGGAAGGATGTAGATTTGCTTGAGCGTGTACAGAGAAGAGCAACACGATTGGTGAGGGGAATGAAGGGATTCTCTTACCAAGAGAGGCTTAAGTTCTGCAAATTGCAGTGGCTGGAGACTAGGCACCTGTGCGGTGATCTGATTGAGGTCTATAAGGCCTTGAATGGGTTGAGCACGCTGAATTCTGATGGGATCCTTCCACTTGTTCAGATTACCAACCTACGGGGACATAAGTTCAAATTAAGAAAGGACAGATGTAGAATAGATGTGCGGAAATTTGCCTTTAGCCAGCGGGTGGTTAATTGCTGGAACAAACTTCCATCTGTCGTTGTGGAAGTTGATAGGTTAAATAAATTTAAGGAGGAACTGGACAGGCATTTGGAGGGAATGGTGTGATTTTTTTTTTTTTTTTTTTTTTTGGCTGATGCTGCATAAGCTCCTACACTTGCTTTCTTGCATCATGTGCCACTACTACTACTACTACTACTACTACTACACTGCAGATTATTGCTTCCAAGTGCTCTTGGTATATCTTTGAAAGTAAAATCAAATGTGGTTGCTATCGAAGGCGCCGATAAATTTGTTTTTATTGCCTATAACTTCTTAATTTAATTTAGCATTATATTCTCTCCCAAAATTTCGTAATTCTTAATTTATTTTAATTTATTTCCCCTCCCCATTATCTTTTATTGCTGTACTAAAACACTTTTCTGCGTAATCTCTTCTTACTTGGTGTGTCAACTTTCAGGACGTGTTCCTAATTTATGTGTTATAAATTTGATGTATTCAGAAAACATGTAGTTGATGATTAATTGAAACCACCGTTGATTTTCTTACTGTTATTTTGTGTTTTCTCCTATTTCATTTTTATGGTTTTCTTTTTTACATTATTAATTCGCTGTACCTTTTATACATCCTGCTTCATAGAAGGACCACCACCGATAAATTTCATTTGGATTTTTCTTACCTAGAACAAGCCCATAGAAGATTATTAACCAGGAAATATCTCTTGCAAAGAAACACAATGGCAGTCCTACAGATAATATGCTTGCTATCATTGCCACTTTTGCGCATCCCAAGTGGGAAATCATTATACCAGCTGGAAGTGCTGAAAGCATAAAAAATGTCGATCAATATTCCTAAAACAAATGACAAATTATTCATGTCTAACGTTAGAAATATATATATATTAAATAAACAATACTTGCTTCTTTAGAAATTACATGCCTATTGACTGATCAAAATGAAAGAATGCGTTGATCGCAAAATTGTAAAAGGATAGAGGAAAGGACTTTCTTACCTGTGAACTGCACCATCAGTTCGTAGAGACTGAATGGCCAAACGGATATCTCCCTGCTGTAATGAAAGGTGCTCATTGTGGCTATAAACAGCACACCACTTGTCTTGATGAATCCGAAAACTATCATCGCCGTTAAGAAACAAGATATGGGTACAGTCCAGATATATCTCCTTGCCTTTTTCGAAGTTCTTTGGGTAGACATTCTTCTCAACTTCTGACGATTTTAGCAGTCACACAAGAGAAAGCCTGAGTTAAGGAAATAAATTGCCTAATCGAGATTATGGCGATTTTCAATTAGCATAGCTAAGAGCCTATAATATCGATAATAAATTGCATTACAAAGTCATTACAATGCTTGTCTAAGACGGAATAATTTGGCCACGGCATGAAATATTTCCCCAAAATTCTTGTCTTCACCATTTCGAACCCAAATCTTTTCCACATGGTGGTGGAACGACAATGTATCAAAAATTTCTTCAACCGGTAAAGCACGACATTTTGAATACCAAATGGGAAAATGTTGATCGTTGGAATGTCAATGGAGTTCTTTTGTAAATCTTATCAGCCATTGAACGCCCTTTAAAATCAACTCAGGTTATTTGGCTACAAATAATGATTAGGTCTTTTTATTCTTACAGTGACAGAAAAATGAGAACGGAAACCTCGGTGGACTCAAAAAATAACTCTGACTGAATCCATAATGGAAGTTTAATCTACTGCAACTCTGAGACCATGAAAAACCCCAACAACTGAATTCCAATGCCGATTCATGATTGCGATAGTTGTCTTGCTACTTCTTTTCATACATTTCATGACATCCACCGTAATTTCAATTTGTGGTGGGCATTTCATCCCAGAAACCGTAAACTGAATGATAGTTAATTAAATTGTATTAAATGGTATAGATATTTAAATGGTAAAGATACAATTATTGTGAGCCAAAATGTTCATAAAGTTTTTCCTTCTTACCGATAACAGATATTGGCATTAAGAGAAACAAATTTATTGTTGATCCTGCTACTATGTTTTTTCAAGAATTTAGCAATATCCATACGATGAAAGAAGCATTATTAAATATTGCATCACAGCAATTTAAAAATCTAGTGGGTATTTACCGATCCTTTGTTGCCCGGAGAAGATTCGTAATAAAATAAACTGTATTAAACCATAAAAATCTCAAATTTACACATTTCTTACTCGAGTCTTAAGAGGAATATTACGGCATTCTTTATGCAGGAACGTTTCAAGCTCCTTGAGTGATGAAGTTGGACGAAATACGCTTCTCACCCTCCTCTCCAAATATACCCACAGTGGCACAATAGTGTTTAAGTGTAGTGATTATGCAGGCCATAGGAGATGCTTAGCCCCCAATTTAATGTTCGTCAAACTGAGACTGGACACGTATGGCTGTGTATATTGGAACATTGTCATCCTGAAAAATGGTATGGTTTGTGAGAAACAATGCTTGCTCCATGGAGTGCAACTGATCACTGAGAACATCAAGGTAATCAGTGGCAGTTATTCGACCGTTCAGGGTGATAGGACTTAAGGATACGAAGATATTGCTGCCCAAACCATTGTTGATCCTCCTGAGTGTTTGACAGTTGGCACAAGGTAGTCGGGATGGTGTCCTTTTTTTGGAATTCTCCAGACTGTTGTTGTTGTTGTATTTGGGGCATTAACAACTAAGATTATATTGCTCCTTATATACTGTCTGTATTCTGTGGTCGATTTTCTATTTGCTGGACGACAACCTGCGTTTCCGGGAGAAAAAACCACGATATCCTCGCCGGAAAGCGACTAACACAGCCACGTTGGGAAAAAGACCCATTAAAATTCCTCCCGTCATCGACAGGATTCGAACTTAGGTCTTTTCCACCCGGTGTGGGGATGAGGGCGTTCCTACTAACTGTGCTGCCCACTAGGGCCCAACGAACAGGCTAATTGATCCCAGGCAAATAATATATAATGCGAACTATTGTCTAAGTTGTTAGAATAAATTCTAAATAATAATATAAATATTGAGTTTATTTTGGTCATGCCATTTTGTATTTTTTTCATTTTAGTTTAAGTTATTCACATTATCATATTATTTACACGGAAGATGCAAATCTTTTCTCTACTTCTGCTAATGAAATTGCTAATTAGAAATTAGCTTGATTTCTCATCAAAAAAAAACATTGTCTTCAAATATTTTAACGATAATCAATTAAACTTTAATTATTGTAATAATTGATAGCTATTAATTATTTCAGGACAAATAAGCACTTACATTTCAGTTGAATCTCAAGCAGATGTTGACAGGGAGACTTAAGCAGATTTTTTTTTTTGTGTTGGCTCCTCTAAAATCCCGACGGTGACTTCAGGTAGAACTCCACTCGACAGATGCTTTCATTGCTAAGGAAGACATTAATAAAAAAAGAAGCATTAATAAAAATGGATCAAAAGTTAATTATCGTTGAAACTCTGGACGCAGCCACTTCATATGCACATCACGGAAACTGCAGTGGAGTTAAGTGAAGTGGAACAAAATACTGCTTACCTTGCGACTGTTTGCACACGCTGTCCTTGAAGCAAATTTTATCAGAAGTATATTACACAAGTGTTGATGAAATAAAAATAAAAATTTTATGACTGACCAGCAATTTAACTCTTCTAATCTGTTCTAATTTATGTTTGCCCTCGTATGTAGCACAACGTATATAATCACGGTTCTGTCATATCGGATGGAGAAGAACTGCTTTTGAATATTGTTGTTGAATCAAAGTCATTTTTTTCATTTCCTCCATGTTTTCTCTACTACTGAACTCAAACTAATTGGACTTCTGTTACTCACTCCACTGAGAACTGCCTTTATGTAGTGGCTATCAATACATTGATACTTCAATGTATTGATAGATAGATTATTTATCAATGTATTGATAAACAGCTATCAATACATTGATACTTCTCCTATGCTGTGGAATCTCTCCTAAATCCAATAATTCCGGCATAATTAACCTTAATGGTTCAATGCACACTTGCTCTGACTCCCTCAAAATTCTGTGGGGAGCAACAATTAATAATCTCACCAAAATAATGTATAGATTTTAAATTTGTTGTTGTCGTAGAGTTTTAGAGGCATCATTGACTACATTATACCGCGCTGTACGTCTGTTTGCTGCATGAAAAACCCGAATTTCAGCGAGTAAAAACCTTGCAACTGTCGCCTGAAACAGAATAACTGAGCTACGTAATGAAGAAGCCCTTAAACATTAATCGCATCATTGACAGGATTCGAACCAGGGTCTTTCAATCCGGTTTTGGGAGTGTGGTACTGTGCTACTCGTGAGGAGTCAGATTTTTATGGGACTAAAGAGGACATTATTATTAATTTGGAGAGCTCTTGTTTGTTGCTGAAAAGACAATATTGGCATGATATTGTGAGGGCAAGATTTTCAGCTTGTTTCCCTAGCATTAGCTTAACCTACAGATCGCAAGTTTATGAAGATTTTGGTGGAAACCTTGACATGCAATCGACTGGGCAAGCAAATGTGAATGTGTTATTATGAGTGCTTTTAATTTCCCCTTATTGATTGGAGCACGTGGAATGGAAACTCACCATGAGGATCAAAATTTTTGAATAAACCAGATGATTGCTAGTTGCACCAAGTTATCTAAAACACACTGAGTAATAATAATCTATACTTCACCAATAAGTGCGAACCATACGATCAAACAGCTCACAATACAGGAAATATTGGAAGTAATGGTCACTCAGTGCTTACTTGGAAGATGATGGAGAAAGAGGTTGCAGTTGTTAAAGGTAAAGGCAGAGGGTTTAATTTCAAGAAAGGAGAATGGCAAAAAGCAAAGAAAGAGAGAGAGAGAGAGAAATGGTTAATATCTTAAAATTTTGGAATATCTTTAAGACACAGAAATCATGAATGGTCTTATACCATTAAACAATAAATACCAAAAGAAAGATATCGATATAAGAAAATATAGCAAGAGTACCATTTCGATATAGTGAGATGGCCAGCCTAACAGCGCATCAAAAACTGCCATGAGACAACAACAGAACGATAAAAAGTACTGAAGTCTCTGTCAGCTTCAAATTGATCTGTAATAATGCCACAGAAAAAGTGACTTGGAAGAGCGGAGTAAGAGAAATCACTCTCTGCGCAAGCAAAGAAAGTGTCAAAAGCTTTGCTGCAATCTAAATGTGTGACGTCGAAATTATTGTTAACATCCAGTTTATTTGTTAATGTTATCAGACTGGTCAGACAGGATGCCCTTAACAAAAGCATGCTGTGATATCCGTATAATTTCCATTCCTGCTAATATGATCCCGCAATACTTCTTTAACCACTGATTCAATTCTTTCCTTATCACAGAGGTCAAGCTTACAGTTCTGTAATTACTCGTTTCACTCTCTCATCCCCTTCGTGAACAGGAGAGACATATGCACACCTCCAATCTACAGGAAGCTTAACTGAATCCAAGGAAGCTCTCTTAATTATGACCAAAGATTTGATTAACCCTTTTTGCTGCTTCTTTTAATATAACTGGACAGTTCCCATATGCCCAAGGTTCTTATTCACTTTTAGCTTCAGCAGTTTCTGTTGTACTTCCTTCGCAGTTATAACAAAATCATTCAGTTCCAAGTTACAACTTGGTATACTTCTGGTATTCCCATCTCTAAAGACTTCTTCACGCATGAATGTAGACGAAAAATATTTATTTAATTTTTCAGAAATCTGAACAGGATCATCCGTAGTTATGTCATTCATATCTAGTAGGCCAATGTTGTTCATCCTTTTCCTCCTAGTGTCAAAACAGCAAATAATGTTTGTTCTTTTATTAGCATCCACTCTTATTCACGGATTTCTCACATCTTCCTTACCTTAGCATGCCTAAGGAATTAAGGAATGATTACGTCTTTCTGTTTTCCGAATTACAAAAGCCTGTTTGTTGTTAATCGCCACAACAACTAACGCTATGAGAAGTTACTATAATGTGGCCCTCTTGGGTAGCATAGTTGGTAAAATCGCTGTCCTCCCCACAGCGGATGGAAAAGACTTAAGTTCGAGTCCTGTCGATAAAATGAGGAATTTTTATGAGCCTTTTTCACGACCTCAGAATACATGTAGCCGACCGGGCTAGCCGGTTGGGGTATAGTGCCTGCCTAGCAACCCAAAGGTCGCGGGTTCGATTCCAGCCTGGGGTTTGGATCTAAGTACTGCAAAAACCGTGGGAGGTGCATTATGGCCACAGAAGCCTATCCGCCAACAACTACCCAAAAAAAAAAAAAAAAAAAAAAGAACACACGCAATTTACAGACAATATACACTGAGAAATGGGGCCTTAGTCGCTGATGCTCCTAAAACCCTACTGCAACAGCAACATTGTATATTGATGAAAAATACGAGTTCGGAAGAAAAAAACATGTAACCTTTGCCTGAGACCTACTGATTTATCCGCATTATGAAAAAAAAAGCTATAACATTTTCTCTTGTCATTGACGGAATTCCAACCCAGACATCCACCTCCCCCCTGCGTAAGGAGGACGGTGATTATATCCATTATATCCATATGACTGGAGATTTACATGAGTAGAAAATCTATTTTCCATTATGGGGGATGAAATCAGCACCTATCAGCAGTAAGTTACTCCCAAGGAAGGCAAGGAGACCTTCTTCACCCAAGCAGCTCAGAATCGTGATGCAGTTATTGGCTGTAACCTTAACACACTGAGTATTAAAACGACGCAGCGTAGATGAAGGAGGTCACGGCCCTTCAGCATTTTTATAAGTGGATTATGTCCTGAAACAACGGTGGAAAAAATTGAAACCCTTCTGAAGCGGCTCGTCATACGAGGTACCCCCATCAAGGTCCACACTAGACATCCATCCTATTCCTCTTTCCTGATTAAGATCCCTTTCCTGATTAAAGGCCCCAATATAGAAAGATATCTAAATACAGCTATCTGGCCCGCAGGTCTCTTGGTAATGCCATTGTTTGGTAATCATAATGACCAACAAGCGGTACAAGCGATCTCGGCACCAGATCTCGTGTGCCTCTCTCTCTCTGCGTAGCTAGGCAGTGAACCAGACTGTCCCTTCCAACTTCCGATCATTCAGATCAATTCACAACACTCTAGATGCGTTGCTGATGAGATCAGGCTCATTGCGACAGAAAATTTATTTGATATTATATGTATTCAGGAACCTTATGTCTTTAAGCACTTTTATGGTCAATCTTCCAAAGTTATGGGATAGCCCATGATTACAAGAATTATTCAGTCCTTTGCAACAGATCTTAAATCTGCCATCATCATATTCACAACAAGCTGGATATCACTGTTATCTCTGGCTTGTGTAATCAAATTTCCACCTGTATTTTAGTCTCTACATCAACTTTCTCATTCTGCTTACTGTCCCTTATTGTCACTGTATTGTCCACCATTATGTCTTCAATTCACCAGGATTTTAACGTTGACACTCGCCGGTCTTTGAACCAGTTCAATGCCTCAGAATATGCAATCTATGTACAGGCTGCCTTACTTCGTGCTACAGAACGCTCCGTTAAGAAGAAAATTACCAAGCATACTACAGTTCCATGGTGGACAGCTGAACTTTCTACGCTGCGCAAAAAAGTACACAAAGCACGCAGAGACTTTGAACGGAGAGAGTCCTGGCCTGAACCAGAAGTCACCAGACTAAAAAAATATCTATAAAGTCCAGCGGAAAGAATACGTAAATACAATTGCAAAACAAAAACTTGCCTCTTGGCAATACTTAGTTCACTTCACAGGAAATTCTGATCTCTGGGGTCTATAATATTAAATTAGCAAAACAAAATTTCACTCTCATGAAGTGTACAACACCGTAGTGAACAACAACACAAAAACCACTAACTGGAATGACTCAGTTAACGCCATCCTGTATCGCTCGCTTTCCCTGGATGATCTCACCATAGAAACTCTAGAACAAATATCTATTAGGAATAGCAACTTAACCTACCACTCCTCATATCAAAAGGATCCCTAAGCAAAATAAATATCCATAAATGTCCAGGTTTAGATCTTGTGGAAAATTCTGTAATTATCAAATTTGCCGAAAGTTTTCCAGAAATACTTCTATGTACAACAAATGTCTTCCTCAGGGGATATTTCTTAATCTCTGGAAGGTAGCTTTGATTAAAATTATTCACAAGCCTGATAGAAATAAATTTTATCCCAAAGCATACAGACCCTTCTCTACTATTTGAAAGATTGTTATCACCCAGAGTAGCAGATTGAATTGAAGGTCAAAACTTAATGTCTCCATCCCAATTTGGCTTCAAGAAGGGAAAATCCTGTGAAGACGCCTTGGTCTCTTTTGGTCTTTCATTTGTCTTACCAAAGCCAAGTGGTCTCAGAAACTATTCCAAGTTATTAGAAGCTACATCCAAAATAGACTCATCCAAGCAATCTCGAAACAGAGGTCTCTCTCTCAAGGACCGTCTCAAGAGGACGCTCCTAGGGATCAGTTCTGGGACCCCTCTTCTGGAACATAGTTTTGAACAGCTGGCTTATGCAAAAACCTGACAATATCTCTGCCTTCGCCTACGCCGATGATTTGGTTCTTCTAATTCCAGGTCGATCGCGTCTTCAACTAGAACAATCAGCCAATATAACTCTTTCTGAACTAATCAAATGGTCGAGTATACATAAACTGCGAATATCTGCCACAAAAATAAAACTGATGGTTTTTAAGGGCAAGTTAGATTACAGAAGACTTCCTAATATAAAGATAGACGGTAAGCAAATCCCTTTTGTACCTGAATTAAAACATCATGGCGTAACTTTAGATGACAGGTTAACCTTCTCCTCTCATATTAATCACCTTGCCTCGAAGATTAAGAAGTTCACTGCAGCAATTATACCCATTTCCAAATCTGACTTATGGTAGGTGGTAGATGACTTTCATCAACAGGTGAAATACCACCACTTTGCTTATTGGAGGCTTGAAGTGGCGAAACCTATGTTTAGTCTCTAGAGCAAAGTTTCCGGCACCCCCTTCCCCCCATACTTCTCCTTCAACCCATGCATGGTACTAAGTACTATAGGTTTTGATACTTTTCGTGTTTGGGGTTTTCATAAAAAAAAAAAAAAAAACAACTTACGTACAGCAAACATGAGTGATATAAATTTAAATTCAGCAACAGAGTTGGCCGATAAGAATCCAATGTTAGATAATATATATGAGGGTATAAAAGTTCTTCAAATAAATGGTCAGCGCTCCAGAGTGGCAATGGATGAAATTAGAATAACAGCATTTGAAAAAAATTTTGATATTATTTGCATACAGGAACCCTTTCATTCGCAGGTGTTGCCCATAAAGTAATGGGATTTCCTATCTCGCCAAGAATTATTCATTCGCTTGACAAAACTCCAAAAAGTGCAATAGTTGTTTTAAATAATGATCTGGTTGTTACCAACATTACAGGATTTGGCACGGACACTGTGGCCTGTTCAACGATTTCCATGCCTTTGATAAGTTTTTATATTGCGTCTGTCTGCTGTCCGCCATCTAAAGACGTACTATTGACTCCATCGTTTGGAAAATATATGTACTAATTTTCCATCTAAAAATCTTATAATAACAGCGGATCTAAACACCAAATACAACTTCAGGCACAGCGGTTTTACTGACCTTAGAGTATTAGCACTGGAGGATTTAATTTTATCCTTCAGCTTAATGTGTGCAAAACTTGTCTGACAAGCCGTTCACTTCTCTACTGCGAATGGTGAATACAACATAGACGTCACTCTTAACACGGTCAAAATAGATGAAATTCTAACTGACTGGGACGTTGTCCCCAACCTTGTAAATAGCGACCACCGCGCTATTGTATTTGGTTTGAAACCACGACAGTAACGTAATAATTCACACCCACAAGACCTTAGATTTTTTTCATTGACTACCATTAAATGGAACAAAGTCAGATATCACCTTTTTAACATTTTCACTGCAGCTGTTGTAGACAGTTTAAACGTTATGACGGCAATGGAGTTTACAAATTTTGTCCAGATTCACTTGTATTTGGCAATTGAGTACTCAGCCAAAAAGAAAGCAAAGCAGATGAGCTTCTGTCCTATGGTAGGCTTCAGATTTAAGTAACCTGCGAAAGCAAGTACAACTGGCTACAAAAGAATTCCAGCGACATAGGCACCTTTCAGTGATGATGTTCGAATATATAGGGAACCATACAGTAAACTAAGGAAAAACTATGAGAAAGCAATTGTCAACTCAAAAGAAAGATGATGGCAAAATTTCGTTATGGATATTGGAAACAAAGAGCCGTGTGGTTTGGTTTACCGAATATCAAGGAAGAAAATGACTTGCGGGAATGTTTCTAACACACTTAAAGTAGATGATCAAGCAACTCAAGACTGGATCTCTACGGTGGATTCCATAATTAACAACCTATTCCCCAAAGATTTAGCGGATCGAGATTCACCTGAACAAAATCAAATACGTGATGTTAATGAAATTTATGAAGGACTATCGGACACTGAACCGTTGACACTCCTGGAATTGGGCACTGTAGTGGCAAATGTTCTTTTAAATTTACTGAAATTTAATAGCTCCAAGAATACAAGTTCTTCTAATGATGAAACCGTACTTTTAACAGTTGTGTTTATGATATCAGAGAATAACATTATATAGTGCTTCTGTGACTCAACAGAATGTTCTTTTCTGAATCTCTTGTTTGGATTTGTATCTATATATCACTTCTTAATTTCAGTTTGTATTTCATTCAACGTAACCTTTTTAATTGCGTCTATCAAGTCATTTTGAATTCTGTTTGAATGTGTCGAAAAAAACTGTGCTGTATTAAATTATTTGGCAATATTTCATTGTATCGTACCATCATAAAAGCCGTATCATATCATATCGTATCATACCATCATAAAAACTGAAAACTCTGCATGACATGGGCAGTATTTCTCTGCGTATATGTGACATCACCATGCGATCGACAGTGCTTCTTTCTGCGTACATGAGTCATACTAAAGCTTTTCAACTTTTTTGAGACTTCGGAGACGGAAATTTTAACATTCTCAAACCTCAGAAAGGGAATTATTATGTATTTTATAGTAATAAATACACAAAAATAAACAAATAAATAATAAAGGTAAAAAATCTTACCTTTTGTTATTTAAAAATGGGCTTAAAATATCGAATATTGTTTTAACCAAACAGTTAGAATTTAAGAATAAGTTAAAACTTTAATAGTTAAGAAAAAATTCTTAAAGCCGGCTTATCGAGAAGAATCAGCAAAGCGTGAACATCTGTAGAGCAATGGCTTGGCATCACTGGACATGCAGTGCATGACTTGCATGCCTGGAATGCAAACCACTACTCTAACGATAGTCATGCTCTACTGATTCTTCTCGATTAGCCAGCGTTGAGGAACACTCCAGAGTCGCTCTTTCTGTAAGGGCGATGTCTCTCAGCTATTTCCTTTACGACTGCAAGAACACAGAAAGAGAGCTCCAGCGCTGTGTAGAGTAGCGGTGGTGAATCCTTTAATATTCGATATAGGTGAGATACAGAGACCAGACAAATTTCTCACCCGTGTAATATTTTTAATTAGTAATATATAACTCTTCCAATAATATGTAACCTATCCATTAATGTGTAACTCTTTCAATAATATCTGAAAATTTTCGTTGGTAGTGCTTCAACTAGACGACTCCCTTAAATAGTTTATATCAATATTAAGTCATTCTAAAAACAGCAGATCTCTAATTTATTCATATTTCGTGGACGCTGTTATTATATTTTTCACTTTCCATTCAGAATAATCCTTTATGGTCTGTATAGGATTTAAATCTACTCAATTGGCTGCCCAATTCAAATTCCTTACCATTCCCTTGTGTTCCTCGTTCCAGTTTAAAACAGTAGGGCATAAAAAAAGTGGGGGAACGCTGGAAGTGGAAAGCCAAATGCTAGTGAGTGCACTTCAATTTTGACGTAATTAAATTTAGACGTGTGGGCCGTTCGGTTGCGTATAGGTAAAGTGCGGGGGGGAGACTAAAGACTGGGAGAAAAGACCCAAAAGGGTCTTGTTACTTACCGTTAACTGCAGACCCAAAAGGGGCCCAATTCTAAAAATTTCATACTAATTACATAAACTTCTATGTATGTATATCATAAAAAGCTATAAGAGGTATGATTTCCACGGTACTGGCTGTAGCAATGAGGTACCTATCGAGGTTCACTTCAACAGTCCACAAACAAGAAAACTACTTCTGAGAAAGTTAATTTTTAGATTTTCAGCTCCTCGGAATCAAACAGAAGGAGACTAGATGATTCAGAAAATGAATATTTATCCATATACATAAATTCGTCAAAAGAGCTGAAGACCACAGATCCTAAGGTAAATGAAAGTCAATTACAACTTCAGGCCCTAAACTGACCCAATTACAAATTTCTTCTTTCTTGTGCTGGAACCCCGATCTTTTCCACCGGGAGTGTGGAGGACGGTGACGCTGCCACTGTGCTGCCCACGCAGACGGTTGAAGGGGACTCCTTGGTTTGCTGGCTAGCTATGCTGAGAGAAGCATACTGCCCCCTTCTGGTTTGGCCTGTGAATCCAGTTCTTCCTTATGGTCGCCAAAGAATGGCATAACCAGGAGGCAGACCACATTGCTGTTATTAAATACTCGTCGATCTTGGAATCCTCGATCTTTATCCGGAAAGAGGCATAAGATCGATCCCTGTTTGGACTTGAGAGACATACCTGTTATGTCGAGTTGCTTGAGAAGGGTTGTGATTTGTTCCACCGTTGTTTCCGGACTTAATCTGCTTATAAATATACTGGAGGGCCTTGGCCTCCTTCCTGTTCGCTGTACGAATGTGATACATCGTGTGTTAAGGTAGGAGCTAATGACCGTGTTGCGGTTATTCTCTCCTCAGACGAAAAAGTTCTTTTTTCTGCTGGTCTTGCCTGGTTTGGGAGTCACACCTCTAGATGGAACGTAGGTATCACTAGTATGGCTGTTGGTAAGCTTACCAGCTTATGAGATCATTAGTTGAATGATTGTTAAGTTGTCGGACTTGTTCGGTGTTTTTGTTATTTCCTGGTGGGTTCTCTGGTTGTGATACTTCTTCAAGAGAGTGCGGCTGTTGTTGATCACCAGTCTCTGAGGGCCTGAGTCTGTTTTTCTGTTGAGTGCATGACCGGGCTCTGATAACTCGCTCTATCGGATTTTCTGCAGATCTGGAGGTGGCGTGGCGATGGTAGTGCTAAGTGTCTATGAAACAGTGCTCCTTTTGTTTTTGATGTGTAGGTGTGATTTAAAGAGTAATTAGGTTTATAAAATATATGAAATAGATAGAGATAACATTGATGAGTCATAGGATAAAATTTTATTGCAGGTATTGAAGAGACACACAAGATATTGGTGTTTGAAAATTTTGTCTTTGAACTCCAGCAGCGGCACATATACAGCCTATAGCCTCATAGGCGTACCATAGAGGATTTTCTCTTCTGAAAATTCCCATAGACTTTACATTGTCCCGTTGAGATAACATTACACAAAATAGAGACTTGATATCTCATTGCCTTGGAGATTTACTGGTTTCGGGGGGGGGGCCTTCTTTAGTGAGAAGGCTTTAAATATTAATATGTCATTAATTACTGTGAACATATCAGTCTCTTATTAATTAGAATTCATATTTATATCTTGGAAAGGTCCCATAGGTTAACATGGGGCTAGTTTTGGGCTACTTTTAAAGAAACTTAAAGTGATTATAACCCTCTTCATTTTGGAGCTGAGGATCTTATGTTTTAAGATAAGAAGCTCCTTGATATTACTTATTTGGTGAATAATTTTGTGGTGCCCCCTATCAAATAGGAGCTGAGATCTGAAAACCCAGCTTGGTGAAATCTCCAACTCTTATGCAGATTTCATCCCGGATGGAGGAAAATGTCTATATAGACATATACTGATAAAATGGTTGGAATTAATTGGTGGTTGTTGACTCAATTATTTTTTACTCAACATAATGTCTCAAGAAGACTGAGATATTACCTGGTCTCACGAATTTGAAGCATATTCTTCCTCTGTTGACTTTGCAACAAAACAGACATTTTGTTCCCACAAAGAAGTTTTTTGTGGACACTGGGCAGAGAGTGGCCATGACTTTGGAGATTGTCTCCATAAAGAAGATTCTCCAAAATGTATCAGCTCCTGATAAGGAATCTTTTCAGACATTTTGTTCCCATAACGTAGTTTTTTGTGGACACTGTGCAGAGGGTGGTCATGTCTTTGGAGATGTCCCCATAAAGAAGATTCTCCAAAATGTATCAACTTTACAAGACGTGGTAGAGATTACAATCATTCCGTAAAGGATGCCAAGTGTCCAGAATATTTGATAGCGGTACAACTTACGGACAGCAAACATGAATGATATTAATTTAAATTCAGCAACAGAGTTGGCCGATAAGAATCCAATGTTAGATAATATATATGAGGGTATAAAAGTTCTGCAAATAAATGGTCAGCGCTCCAGAGTGGCAATGGATGAAATTAGAATAACAGCATTTGAAAATAATTTTGATATTATTTGCATACAGGAACCCTTTCATTCGCAGGTTTGCCCATAAAGTAATGGGATTTCCTATCTCGCCAAGAATTATTCATTCGCTTGACAAAACTCCAAAAAGTGCAATAGTTGTTTTAAATAATGATCTGGTTGTTACCAACATTACAGGATTGGGCACGGACACTGTGGCCTGTTCAACGATTTCCATGCCTTTGATAAGTTTTTATATTGCGTATGTCTGCTGTCCGCCATCTAAAGACATACAATTGACTCCATCGTTTGGAAAATATATGTACTAATTTTCCATCTAAAAATCTTATAATAACAGCGGATCTAAACACCAAATACAACTTCAGGCACAGCGGTTTTACTGACCTTAGAATATTAGCACTGGAGGATTTAATTTTATCCTTCAACTTAAAGTGTGCAAAACTTGTCTGACAAGCCGTTCACTTCTCTACTGCGAATGGTGATCAACATAGACGTCACTCTTAACACGGTAAAAATAGATGAAATTCTAACTAACTGGGACGTTGTCCCCAACCTTGTAAATAGCGACAACCGCGCTATTGTATTTGGTTTGAAACCACGACAGTAACATAATAATTCACAACCACAAGACCTTAGATGTTTTTCATTGACTACCATGAAATGGAACAAAGTCAGATATCACCTTTTTAACATTTTCACTGCAGCTGTTGTAGACAGTTTAAACGTTATGACGGCAATGGAGTTTACAAATTTTGTCAAGATTCACTTGTATTTGGCAATTGAGTACTCAGCCAAAAAGAAAGAAAGCAAAGCAGATGAGCTTCTGTCCCATGGTAGGCTTCAGATTTAAGTAACCTGGCTACAAGTACAACTGGCTACAAAAGAATTCCAGCGACATAGGCACCTTTCAGCTGATGATGTTCGAATATCTAGGGAAGCATACAGTAAACTAAGGAAAAACTATGAGGAAAGCAATTGCCAACTCAAAAGAAAGATGTTGGCAAAATTTCGTTATGGATATTGGAAACAAAGAGCCGTGTGGTTTGGTTTACCGAATATCAAGGAACAAAATGACTTGCGGGAATGTTTCTAACACACTTAAAGTCGATGATCAAGCAACTCAAGACTGAATCTCTAAGGTGGATTCCATAATTAACAACCTATTCCGCAAAGATTTAGCGGATCGAGATTCACCTGAACAAAATCAAATACGTGATGTTAATGGAATTTATGAAGGACTATCGGACACTGAACCGTTCACACTCCTGGAATTGGGCACTGTAGTGGCAAAGCTAAATGGAAAAAATGCCCAGGTATTGATCTGATTGAGAATACAGTCATTGATAAATACATTTTTTGAAGTTTTTCCACTAATTCTTTTAAATTTGATGAATAGGTGTCTATTACAAGGAATATTTCCACATCAATGGAAAATATCCTTACTAAAGATACTGCACAAGCCTGTGAAATCAATATCGGATCCACGGGCCTCACCCTCGCTTTTAGCCAATATGGGAAAGTTGTTTGAGAGAATGTTAGCCCCAGATTCCTAAAAATGCTAGAAGAACATCATTTATGCTCAGAAGCACAATATGGCTTCAAGAAAGGGCGGTCGACTGAGGAAGCCATAAATCTCCTGATTAACTGTGTCCAACTCACCTGCTAAATAGCCCCTTGGTGTGTTTGTGGACTTTGTGGGCGCGTTTGACACTTTATGGGGAGAAAGTGCACTCAGGAGCTTGAGATCGACAGACTGTGATGTGTATATCTGTATTGTTCTGCGATCTTATTTTAGTGATAGATATATTAAGGAAACATCTTACGTATACAGCTGAGGTTTCCAAGGATCAGTGTTGGGACCTCTCCTCCGGAACACTGTTCTTGATCAGTGGTTATTGAAGTAACACAATGGTATCAGCAAGATTGCTTATGTGGATGACTTGATAATCGTGGCTGATAGAAGCACAAGGAGAATAACTGAAGATAAAATACAGCTTATTTTGAATTATTTGATGGCATGGCCTTCAGTCAACAAACTGAAAATATCCCCCCAGTAAAACCAGTTTTATGACTTTTAAGAACCATATTATCCAGAATAGACCGCCAAGAATCCGATTGAATAATTTTTAAATCCCTTATGTATCCCAGTATCTGGATATAACTTTAGACGACACACTCAGTTTTCTGCCTCATGTGTCAAAACTCTGGGACAAAATTCGTTTTTTCACAGCTTCTGTCATCAAAATCTCCAGGAAAGAGTGGGGATTATCAAAGAAACCCTTGAACCTTTACTATTAGACCATATTCTTGTCAATTATATCATATGCAGCAAGTGTTTGGGACCAAAAAGTATCAAAGGTTAAAGTGAAACGGAAACTTATCTCCACACAAAGTTCAGTTCTTCTGTCGATCAATAATATTCCAAGGACTGTTTCAAACACTTCAAATACTAGGCGGTATGATCCCCGTGGATTTGTATTTTGTAAAATACATTTTGTAAAATACAAATACGTGGATTTGTAAAAAAAGGTCAGACTAAGACATTTCTTGGAGTTACAACTGACCCAGCCAGTGACTTTCAAAGGGAGAAGAAAAGGATTTGGAAGCAATTTACTGTTGCCTGGCAAAAAATATGGGATGGTAGCAAATTCGGGTTTGTTACAAGAAAGTATGTCGCCCAAGTGGAATTCTCAACAACCCCTGGAGTTATTTCGTGGTTTAAGCCTTCTATGACAAGTTATTGTATGCTAACAGGCCATGGGTTCCTCTGGGCTAAATTATTTGAGTGTGGTCTGGAGCCTGACTCGTACTGCAAATGTGGGCAATATGAAACGTGGATTCATTGTACTCTCAACCTAGAGCGGTTTTAATGTCTGTGGTTCCAAACTTATTAGAGAGCAATGTAAATATCGTAGTGGAACACTACGGTTAGTTAATGCTCTGCAAACCGTCTCAAGAACTGTCTTTACATTGAGGACTCAGCTAAGAATTTCGGCTTCTCCGGGGAATTGACTTTACAAAAGACAAAGGGTTTATGTGAAAACAGAAGGAATTCTGACACTTAGCATATTTAAAACAAGTGTTGTATATAATTGTTTTGTATAATAGTTACTGTTTCTCGGTGGTACTGAGGATAATTTGCAGAGGTTTCTTCACTTGAGATTAAAATGGTTAGCACCCACCGGTATTGCATTACCTCCGGTGGGTGTGGGACTTGTGCATTTTGGCAAGAACACATAGTGTAAATCCGGGACTAGAGAAGGGCACCGAGCAGTTTAGGCCACCTTCGTAGAGGCTCTATGCCAGAACAGATTAACTATGTGAAGATTGGCTTTTGCCTAGGAGCCACCCTTGATTCAGTGTCACACATACGCAAAGCACCAAGAGGTCACATACAATATAGCATCTCATATATGTATAACGAGAATGTTAATGTGTATAAATTGTATATATTTATATATATATATATATATATATATATGTATATCTCCTTTGTATATCATTTGTAAATAATCGTGTGCATAAATAAATGGAAAAAATGGAATGGCTGCAGATCTAGATTTGCGGTGGATACCGCGAAATAGGGGAAATTTAGGCAAAAAATAGATGAACATTTAACTGATGAATGGAGACAAAGATGGAATGGCAGCAGTGCGGGCAAACATGCTAAATAAATTGTTACAGAAGGCTTGTTGTGGCTCAATTAGGAGGGGAAAGAAAAGGAAAAGATCTGTTCCTTGGTGCGGGGATTTGACCATGTTGAGGAGGCTGATAAATAAAAAAAGAGGAAGTTCCACAGGGCCAGGAAGTCGGGGTATCTTGAGGAGTATAGGTAGCAATATGCCGCAGCCAAAAAAGTCAAGAAAGATCAAGCATGGCGATAATTTGTTGCTGATAATGGAAATATGAACCCCCTGGGGGTTGCCATACCAGCTGTTTATGGATAAGGTACAGTTGATCAGGTACAGTACTCTGTGCTGAGGGGGCCCCTGGAGACTACGTCTTCGGGGGATACCACAGAAGGAATTTTAAGGTGTTAGTTTCCTGGTGATGTGCTGGAAGAAGAAATAGTGGTGCAACGGAGCATTAGAGAGGCCAATTTGCAGTATGAGAACTCAATTAATTGCGATGAGTTTTCTGTTGGTGAACTAACAAAGGCACTTGAGAGTACCAAGAATAAGAAGGAGCCTGATCTCGACAATGTTTGTTGTTTGTTTGTTATTTTTGTTTTTAAGAGCATTAGCAACTAAGGCCATATTGCTCCGGGATATGCGGTGGTCATTCCCTGACCTTTCCGCATCCTCCGTATTTGGTAGTCACGGACTCGAACCCCGGTCTATCAAGAAGTGTGTGATACGCACTGCTGCTCCTGCCCACCTGGCTATGGAGGCGCCTCTCGACAATGTTCCAGTTGAGACTTTTAAGCACTTTGCGCGGCAGGGCCCTGACTTGGTGTTATCATCGTATAATGAGTGTTTAAAGGCGAGTATTTTTCCCGCTAGATGGAAAGCAGCTGGCATTAAAATCGTGCTTAAGGGTAAAGATGTGGAGACATGTAGACATGTATAGTATCTTATGTAGGACGGCACCTGAACGAAAGTTCAACTCCGTCTTTGTACACTGTGATGGTTACAGAGCACTGTAACAGCCCAGAAATGTGTGTAATGTTATGTTCGTGCAGTGTGTGTGTGTGTGTGTGTTTTGGCGTTGTTTAGTAGTTTCTGGCCGTTTTGTTACCAGGCAGGCTATCACCTGAAAAGCCTGCCCAGCGTCCATCTACACCACGGGGAGGTAGGCCACAACTGCGCATGAACCATGGCCAACCTCAACAGTCACACACTGAATGTCCAAAGAGGGTTTTGAGCCATTCAAAAGAACCCCGTGCCAGCAAGCCAGAACAGCACACACACACACACACACACACACACACACACACACACACACACACACACACACACACACACACACACACACACACACACACACACACACACACACACACACACACACACACACAGGAACAAGTTCTAGATGTAATTCTGAATTCTGTTAATCTGTGGTATCAGAAGTCTCTGGTCGATGACGGTATCACTGAGCAGAGGAAGGATTTAGTTGTAGAGAGTCTTGATAAAGGGTGAGTCAGAAAAGTGCAACATGTGCACAAAGGTTTTAACAGCATCTGTTAAAACCTTTGTGTGGACGACAGATGAGGCAACAGGCTGTATTATGATTTATCATGTGTTTTCAGTTTTATTCCTTGAATTAACATTGACGTTAAAAGACTTCCTGCGATTAAAAGCAGCATTGCAGAAGATTTGAAGGGCCTGGAAATTGTTGACAGAAATGAATATCTTCTTACCTCCGGGACACAAGTTTGGTACTGTTGCCTTAAGAGCCAATCTTAGATCCTCGTAAATGGAGCATTCAAAAAGTACGTGAGGAGAGTCATCCGGTAGCCCACATCGACAGCAGACTGTATTGGAAAGTCTGAATTGGTAGAGTTTTGCGTTAAGCGAACCAGTTAGTATGTAGGTCCAGTTAGTATGTAGGAGGTAAACAGTGAGGGTGAAAACCATTTTCTGGTGGATGATGAGAGTAGTTCAGTTACGTCGGGAACGAAGTTTTTGGTGATAGCTCCTTTTTCGGTAAATTCAATCTATTCTGCCAGGTGTTCACTGACAAATTCCAGCATCTGGTTCGCTCAGTTTTCGGATCAGCCTGAGGGTTAACAATGATTCCCTGAAATTCCGTAGAAATGCCTTTGCGGATGTAAAAGCAAAGCCCTCTAAACACAACATGCAGGTCATGTGGTATAGTGCCTGCAAGAGTCTGTAGAGCTCGAGTTGATACTGTTCGGCAAACGTGAAGTAGACTAAGGAGAAAACAACGTTGAATAGGGGATAACTTAGTTTGTACAGTTTTAAGTGCAGTACGTCTAAACCAAAGGCTGGCAGCGTAGGTTGTAATTGGGATTATGGCAGCATTATAAAATAGATGTATGATTTTAATGTTCAATCCCCAGTCTTGTCTGGTAATTTGGAGCAGCATTGTGGTAAAACGCTTAACTTTGACGGACAGATGTTGAATATGCTCAGTAAAGGAAAAGCGGTCGTCGATGATGACTCCTAAAAATTTGGTGCTTCAGACAAGTGGAAGTGATTTCTTGTCAAATTTTACAACTGGTGGTCTGCCATAGTCTAATTTGTGTTTAAAAATCATGACCTTCGATTTGGTTGGGGATAATTTTAATTTGTTCTTAGAGGACCAAGACGATAGTTCAAAGAGTACTTTATTGGCATAGAGTTCTAATTCAGATCTTGAGTTTCCATTCACTAAAATGATAATGTCATCTGCATACGTAAGTTGTTGCACATTTTGAAATTCAATTGTCCTAAGCAGCCAAACATCGATTGGCTGCTTAGGACATCGAGAACTAGGTTCCAAATCAAGGGACCCAAAATTGATCCTTGGGGGCAACCACGGGAGACAGATCTGTGAATCTTCTTGCTTTTAGTGATGACGGTGACGGTGCGATCGGAAAAGTAGTTTCTAACAAGTTTATAAAGCTGAAGAGAGCAGTGATTGGAATGGAGTCTACTGAGGGCAATCTCCCACCATAAAGTATCAAAAGCGCCCTCAAAATCGGTAAAGATCGCCATAACGTACTTGGAAGTGGAGCTGTCAATGAAGTGGTGAAGTTCTAATAAGGCGTCTTCGCATCCAAGCCCTTGCCTAAAACCGTATTGAAGAGAGGATGTGGAGCTTGTGGCTCCTGCACTGTGGTAATTTTATTAGCGATTAATCTCTCTAACACTTTTGCCAGGTGAGAGAGCAAGGCTATAGGGCGGTAGGATCTGACATTATCTAGTGGCTTACCAGGTTTATGTAAAATCTTAAGAATGGCGTGTTTCCATGGTTTGGGAAACGTTCCAGTATTTAAGCAGTTGTTGAATAATTTAAGTATAACTTTGGGCTTTTGGTCATAAAAGTGTTTGATAAATATATTGTCAATCACGACATCGCCAGGACATTTGTGTGACTGAATTTTATTCAAGATTGAAGTAAGTTCCTCTGCAGTGAATGGACTTGTTTCTTCTAAAGGAAGGTATTTTTGGTTTAAATCTCGAATAGATAGATGGTGTAAACTGTCAATAGTGAGATCATCATTAGGCAGCAGTTGGTCCAAGATGGCATTTATGTAGTCTGTTATTGTAAGAGTTTCCGAACTGTTGGAGGCAATGGAGTTAAGGGTAAAGATAGGGGAAAAATAGATCCTGCTTTCTATCTTCAAGTGACTTCGTTATCGGTGGTAGGTAAAGTGTTTGAGAAGTTAATTATGGAGTGCCTGCGTAAGATGTATGAGGAAGGACATCAGGAGTCGCACAAGCAGTTCGACTGGAGAAAGGAGCGGTCAGCTAAGGATGCTGTTGTGGAGTTATTAACTTGAATGCGCTTGTCTTTGAATAAGTATGTGATAGGAATTTTTCTGGACTTCTGAGGGGTTTTTGATCTCCTGTGGTGGGAGAATGTTTTGGAGAGGCTGAGGCGAGTGAATTGTCCGGGTGGTATTTTTAAGCTGATGCGTTGCGTAAGTACTTCGATCAGCGACGCGTGGTGATTAGAAATAAATATGAAAAGGTACAGCGTGAAGTGACAAGAGGAGTTCACACAAGGGTCCATTATAGGCCCTTATATGTGGAACTTTGTCTTAGATGAACTTCTTAACCAAAACTGGGACGGCGTCAATTTGGACTTATGCAGATGAAGTGGCTATTACTGTGTATGGTAGTTCCAGATTGGAACTAGAACAAAAGGCGGTAAGTGTGTTGTAGAAAGTGTAAGCCTGGGCTGATGTTCATAAGCTTCAGATTTCCTCGACTAAGTGTTATCATTTGTGTTATTCCTTGGTGTTATATATATGATGAAGGGGAACTTGAGTACACTTAGATACCGCACATTGAGATCGGGTGAGCTAGCATTGGGCTTTTCCTCTGAGATCAGGTACCTTGGCGTACTTCTGCATCCGCTGCTGTGTTTCCTTCCACATGTTAAGTCGCTTAGAGAAAGGATCAAGATTATCTACGAAAAATTGAGGACGGTAACTAGAGTACAATGGGGACTTAAAGGAAAACAATCTTGACTTGACGTACAAGTGTATATTTGTTCCCCTCATAGCGTATGCTTGTGATGCTTGGGGCTTAGTCGGAGTTGAAACAGCGGCATAGAGGTCAGCTTTGCTCTGTGTTACGAGAGCCTGCAGAACTGTCTCTAATGACGTCTTGCAGGTCATTGCCTGTAAAATTCCTGTTGATTTGATTATATTAGAGCAATGTTTGCTCTATTGAACGAAGAAGAACCTTCCCTCGGAGATACTGGAGGTTAGGTCATATCCATAGGAGGGTGAAGTTTATTCTCAGCAGGATTTCAGGGCTGCGGCTAGAAGTATTATAGAAACAGTGATGAGTATATGGCAAGAGAGGAAGGAGGCCGTTCGATAAAGGCAGAGTGACATATGAGCTGATCCCCGAAGTTTGGCAGGTGGAACAGATGGAGAAATGGCCTCGTAGGGTTGTTCCAGACAATGGTGACTACCGGGCTTGGGCTGAGGAAGAAGTTGCGCCATTTATAGCTTGTCAATGATGATAAGTGCCTCGAATGAAGTTGATAAGGAGGTTAGGATGTTCTTCCCCTTCCAAGCTGCAACGGCTTTTTGTTGAGCGAGACTTGCATATAGTTTTTATTGATTTCTTGGCTGATGTGTATAATATTAGATCTTTAACTTAGAGGATGTACATGGGGTATGGATAATTGTACAGCTAATTTATTGTTTGAAGTTGTATCACTTGAAGTTTATATGTGTCATGGGAGCAAGTTCTCCTGTGAATAGTGTATTTTATGCCGAGCATAATTTTATTGCGAGTTGCGAAAATTTTAAGATGTCAAGCTTAAAGCAATCAAATTCTCTGAAAGAAAGTGATCTAGATAGTAGCGACCCGTTTCTGCGTGGCTAGGGACTGTAACTTCTGTGTGACGCTTGAAATATATTTCGGTGACAGAGAAAGCTAAGTAGGTCGATTTTAAAATTAGTGTTATTGCGTTATTGAGCTATTGCTTATGAAACGCATTTGATGAGTTTTATATGATGATGATGATGTCTGCATATCTATCTGCTAACTGTCTTGCGTTAATTTGAGCGTAGGAGACAAGCTTTATGATGGCATTTCTCCACTGGTTCTCAAAACCTGTGCTGCTGAACTTACTCCTATTCTTTGCCGCCTTTTTTTCATTTTCTTATTCCAAAGGAGTTTTTCCTTCTGCTAAGAAATTTGCTTATATTTCCTAAAAAACGTTCCTAAAAAGGGTGACAAATCCCTCCCATCCAATTATCGTCCTATTGCAATTACTTCTACCCTTTATAAAGTAATGGAGAAATCAATTAACTGCCAACTCTTAAACTACCTAAAAACCTTCATTTAATCAACGATCGCTAGTATGGATTCCGTAAGTATCGATCCACTGGTGATATTCTGACTTATGTTATCCATCTGTGGACAAATTCAATGGAAAAGTTTGATGAAACTCAAGCAGTTGCTCTTGACATTTCAAAGGCTTTTGATCGTGTTTGGCATAAAGGTCTTCTAAATAAGCCTCCATCTTTTCGTTTGCCAACTGTTTTTTTGTAATTGGGTATCCCCTTTTCTCTCTGATCGATTACTGCGGGTGATGGTAGATGATCTCTCTCTCTGTTAACTTCTCCACTAATGCTGGAATTCCCCAAGGTTCAGTTCTTCTCCCACTTTTTTCTCTTGTATATTAATGACCTTCTTCCATTGACCGGAAACCCTCTCCATATTTTTTCTTGATAGCACATTACATTCCACTTTCCAGTTTGAGAAACCTTGCTCTGCTCAAACAACTTCAACTTCTCCAGTATCCACGACAGCTTCCTTAAATGCTGATATCCTGGTAATTTTCCAGTGGGGCAAGGATAATTTAGTTGATTTCAATGCTAATTTAGGTTTTACAATCCTTCTAAAACCCAGTCCTGTCTTATATTTCGCAAAACAATCCTTCTTCCCCTATTTTTACCTTCGATGACATTCCGATTTCTAGGCAAGATCATACAACTCTACTGGGGATTATCCTGACGTCTAATCTCTCTTAGCATGAGCACATACAAATATTGCTTTCTCTGCATCTAAAAAACTGGGATTTCTCTTTCGCTCAAAGCGTTAATTTTCTCCCAAACACCTGTTCACTCTGTATAAATTGCAAGTCCGTCCTACCATGGAAGATTTATCTCATATCTGAGGCGGTGCCCCTAAAAATCTCTCTCAGACTTTTAGATTCCACTCAAAAGAGAGCAGTTCGGTTAATTAATAACCCATCTCTAACAGAGTGATATCTCGGAATTAATTCATAATTAAACGCAGTGTGTTTTGTACGTAATCCATGGGTAGAAATGAAATGCATATGGTGTTATTAAATATCTACCATCCGTATTTGGTTTCGGAAGCGGAAGGGTCGCAATGTAAACGAAAGAAACTGTGCAAAAGTCAAGAGTGAGAAGGACTTTAAAAGAAAAAATTTACAAAGCCTTAAACAGAATTTTTAAAACCAAATATTCAATTAAGAAGTTCACAAAACTAGTCTACGTCACTCGTTTATTGACAGTTAAACCTTGCTGTCTCCACCATTATTTTCTAATAATAATTAACGTGGAACATTGTACTCTTCATAACTGCCCCACGAATCTCCGATGGAATCTGTCTGCTATCTCCGACGGTTTCAGTCTTTCAAACATAAAACGGTTGAAGAGAAATCTCTGTAAACATGGTGTTACACATATTACCATAACAAATATTCTGTTGGATTTAGGTAGGACGATCGTGCAGGCCAGGAATATGGTAAATGGCAACTGGCAGTTCATTCCTCCACGCAAACTTTTCATTCCAGCTGTTTCAAATTATCTTCAGTATTGAGTTAGGTTTTAAAACGAACTTAATGATGCATGGTTACTTAGGTAAAGGCTATAGTTTGAAGCACTTTATTTGAGGACGGAAAATAACATTTCGACGAACTAATTTGTTTATTGCAGTCATTAAATCATTGAGCTGCGCAAAAATCAACATTTTATTACCTTTTTTATTGTAAATAAATCCCTCAAATCCCACATGTATGAGCCATAAAAACACAGAATTTAAATATTGACTTCCACCCTCTTCGTCTGAAATAAATAAGACTCGTCCAGCTTTGTTCTGCTATGTTAATTGTACAAGAAATATTAGGATTTAGAGTTAATGCTACCAATTTATATCCATAAAACGTGCGTGCAGTTTCTGTGCCACATATTTTGTGGTATTAAAGTTTCCCACAACGTATAATTAATTCCGACTTCATTCCTTCTATTATTCTACGCTGTTTGTCAAAATCTTATTTAATAAAGTGAAGCGAAAACAATGGGTATCAAAATAGTTTATTTTATCGAACATTACGAACTGTGAAAAACAGTGGTTGCTTTTCTCTGTCAAACCAACAACGCTTCTGAATCGAAGAGGTAGTCATTTTTTCCTAAGCCACGGTTCTAATAGCAACAAAAGTCCTCCACCAATGCACAATCCACTAAATGTATAGAAAACTCCATCGTAGTTCTTCAAATTATCTCCGAAATATCCTAAAGTGAGTAGAAAAACAAATGTTTCATTTTATTATTATTATTAAAATCAGTTTATTTCCCAAGAAACCTTGGGTCACCCCGGGACGGCTCTGTGCCAGAATGGTGTGAATACAGACTAAGATGCGAGGAACACAATGTACAATAAACAAGGGTACATTCGTGCTCGACCCGAGACTTTTACAGGGTGAAATAAACAATAATCTACAAAATATACAGTAATATACATGATTACATGAAGACAGAAAGTCTTTGCCATATACAAATAGGCAAGTTAAAAAAAAAAAAAAAAAAAAGTCTGTCCAGGAGCAGGGGAGTATTATAGGTTCATAATCTGGTAACAGTTCTTGAGGATTTCCTTCAAGTAGTTCAAGTATTTGTTGTAGGGCTTGTCTTCACAGAACCTATCAGGGTGGATCCTAAATTTATTGAAGATCCGAAGACAATTGGCTGGAAACATGTTTCTCAGGGAATCAATGTTTGACAGAGTAAGACGTAGAGGGAGACAGGAGTCGGGGTGCTTCCCTCTTGCCCTCCTCGAGCCAGACATTAATGCGGATACTGATGGAGCATCAATTCGCCTCGTTATAAGCCGTGCAAGCGTGAGAACATTTTTTGTCATGATGGTATGTGTCCAAGGAGTGGTGCCTAGATTTGCTTGTAGGATAGATCTGGAGATAGTTAGGGGGTGGCCTACCATCCTGTTCATCCATCTAAGCAACCAGTACTCTAAACTAAGATACTTCTGAAGGTATGAGGCAGGGGCAGATGACCAAATTTCCGAAGCATAGAGAGGAATCGGCGTAATACACCTCAGGATGTGCCGAACAAGCAGTGCTGGCTCATGCACACCAACGAGCTCTTGACGCACTGCCCAAAGAGCAGCGTACGTCTTCTGCCTCATCCTGGCAAAGTGATGCTGAAATGTGAGCCCAACATCCCACGTTAGGCCAAGATCAGTATGAGAGGTCACCTTTTGCACCGGTTCCCCACTCACAAAGATTTGGATATCATTTTTGGCTCTCTTCTTGGTTATTGTCAGTTGTGCTGATTTGGAAGGGCTCAGATGCAGCCCTATTGTGGCAAGATAACTTTCCAAGCTCAATATCTGTCTAGAAGCTTGTTGGTTGATATCATGAATCTGATGATTGTGATCAGAGCTCACGTAGAACTTCAGATCGTCGGCATAGGAAACAAAGTTCGGATTCTGAGCAAGGAAAGGCTCCAAAACTGCTGCAAACAGTATAGCTGACAGTACACTTCCTTGTGGAATGCCTCTTGAGACGTCAATGGTTACTTGAAAGTCATTGTGGGTCACAGACGGATGTCTAGGAAGTAAAATAGACTTCAAAATTTGAAGTAAGGTTTCCGCCAGGCCGAAGTAGTGTTTCAGAATGGTAAAAAGAGCTGGGAGGTGTATTCTGTCATAAGCCAATTTTATGTCGAGGAATATGATATCAATCTGTGATTTGTTGTTAAGGGTGTGCTGAATTCTGAAGAGGGTATCAAGAAGATTTCTTCTTTCTATGGTCACAGTGAAGTATAAATTTTCAATATTCTTTACAACTTTAATAAAATATAATTTTTTTAAAATAATGTTTGAAAGTCGACAGATGGCAATTATATTAGAGGGAGCCTAATTAAAATATTAGAAAACAAGGTTAAGAAAAAATCTATTGGATATACGATATATATAGTGTGTATTCATACATACTGACTCTATGCCGAGGGGTACTTTTTGGATTTTAATTTTCACTTTTATACTCAGATGAAATTCGGTCTAAATAAAAATACAAAATGCGAGTTTGAAGTGTTTTGAGATTGAGCCACAATTTTTCCAACTGTGGCTCTTGGTAAACCTTTTACAACAATAGCATCTTTCTGGAAATCAGAAAGATCTCCTGTCCTCTCTATGAACAGATGTAATCGAAGCCATGAAAGCCTACATAACTGGTCTGATATCAAAAGTCGTGTGATCATGCAATATGACAACTTACATTACCATAATGTACGTTTAATAAACTGTTGATGTCGGTTGCAAACCGTTTCTAAATTATTGACCAATCATCGCACAGTTATATAAGTAGTTCATTCGGAAAACATATATTTTATTCTACTTAACCATACTCTATATAACGAAAAAATAAATAAATAAAATACACAAGGCACTGTACTCACCAATAATACGCGGTCCACTTAGTGTAAAACAACCAGTAATAAATCGTGCTAGTCCTATTGATAATGCACATGTTTGCAGTCCCATATATTCCTGGACCAATATATGAAGCAGCTGAGAATTTCCCCCGTCACTTACTCCGTACAAAATCAAAATAACCAACAACACCGTGTAACTAGAAGCATGTGGGATACAAGCTTGAAATATTCCCATTAACAGCATGGCTAAGATCACGTAATTCTTCCTGCTGACGAAGCCCTTGTCAGTGATCCATCCCAAACCCAGTTTGGAAAACAAACCTGCAGCAGAGACGGCCATGATCAGGAAAGTGGAATCACGTACTGAGATACCTCTGTCCCTAGCAAAATCCACAATCACGGTATAAAAGGAATGATCAACGAAGAAGAATGCGCCATGAGTGATGGAGAGCGCAATGAATATGGGGGTTGTAAGTATTTTAAACATTATTTGGAATGTAGCTAACACAGACTGAGGAGACGTAGAAAGAGAACTTGCTTCTTGAAACATATCTTTCACTTCTTCGCTATCCTCATTCGCAATGTTTCTGGACTGGAATTGTGTAGTCGCATCTTTTTGATTGCTACTTGAGTTTACTTCATTTTCTCTGGAAGATTCTGCATTACTTTTCTTCGTCAACCGTTGCCATAATTTGCAGAATGCATTCATCTGTGTCCTTTTATCTAAAGTGGTGCCCGAATAATGTCTTAACTCTGTTTCTGGATCCCTTTCCTTTAGTGGAGTAGATTCTTTGTGGTGACTTGTTCTCATCACCATGCTGGTAACCACTGTGTTCATTGAAATTCCTCCCAAAACTAACAAACAGCCTTGTAATCCATAAGTTGCGTACAGTTGTTCCACTATATTTGGAAATACGAATCCAGCAACAAAACTTCCAGAGTACGCAAACCCAAGCATTGTAGACTTTAGTTCTTTAAATTCCTGGCAGATTATCACAGGAACGACGGCAATTAAGACTCCCATGCCGAAACCTAGAAAGAAAAACAGAAGGGTTGTGAAAAAATTGTAAAGCAGAGAAGCATTAAGGACACATGGTACGTGTCGCTTGTGGCCTTGGGAAAAAATCAAACAACTACTTCTAATAAATTAATTGAGATATCTTATTACAATACATCCTCTGATATTTTTCAGGCTACAAATAAATTTATTCAGTGTTATTGATAAAACCTTTGATTACGTAAATCAAGATGGATTATTTTTTCTTACTAATGTGCCTACTAATTTGTCATTATATGCTGTGTGGATAATAACTGTTGTGCTAGAAAATGTCGAAGTTTCATTGTACCTGTTTATACACGTATTTATACATTAAATTGTGTTCAATTCATATTTATCGAACATTCAGGTGATCTGGTATAATGTTCACATCATGCTGCCATCTCCTACCACTTAATGGCCAAGACAGATCCTTGCATTTAATGTCTGAAGCCGCTGCAGATTATCGCTTCCAAGTGCTCTTGGTATATCTTTGAAAGTAAAATTAGGTGTGGTTGCTATCGAGGGCGCCGATAAATTTGTTTTCATTGTCTATAACCTCTTAATTTAATTTAGCATAATATTCTCTCCAAAATTTCATAATTCCTAATTGATTACCCCTCTCCATTATCTTTTATTGCGTACTAAAACACTTTTTTTGCGTAATCTCTTCTTACTTGGTGTGTCCACTTTCAGAACATGTTCCTGATTTGTGTTATAAATTTGATGTATTCAGAAAACATGTAGTTGATGATTTATTGAAACCACCGTTGATTTTCTTACTGTTATTTTGTATTTTCTTCTATTTCATTTTTATGGTTTTCTTTTTTACATTATTAATTCGCTGTACCTTTTATACATCGTGCATCATAGAAGGACCACCAGCGATAAACTTTATTTGGATTTTTCTTACCTAGAACAAGCCCATAGAAGATTATTAACCAGTAAATATCTCTTGCAAAGAAACACAATGGCAGTCCTACAGATAATATGCTTCCTATCATTGCCACTTTTCCGCATCCCAAGTGGGAAATCATTATACCAGCTGGAAGTGCTGAAAGCATGAAAAATATCGATCAACGTTCCTAAAACAAATGACAAATTATTCATGTCTAACATTAGAAATATATATATGTTAAAGACACAATACTTGCTTCTTTAGAAATTACATGCCTATTGACTGATCAAAATGAAAGAATGCGTTGATCGCAAAATTGTAAAAGGATAGAGGAAAGGACTTTCTTACCTGTGAACTGCACCATCAGTTCGTAGAGACTGAATGGCCAAACGGATATCTCTCTGCTGTAATGAAAGGTACCCATCGCGGCTATAAACAGCACACCACTTATCCTGATGAATCCGAAAACTATCATCGCCGTTAAGAAACAAGCTATGGGTACCGTCCAGATACATCTCCTTGCCTTTTTCGAAGTTCTTTGCGAAGACATTCTTCTCAACTTCTGACGATTTTAGCAGTCACACAAGAGAAAGTCTGAGTTAAGGAAATAAATTGCCTAATCGAGATTATGGCGATTTTCAATTAGCATAGCTAGGAGCCTATATTATCGATAATAAATTGCATTACAAAGTCATTACAATGCTTGTCTGAGACGGAATAATTTGGCCACGGCATGAAATATTTCCCCAAAATTCTTGTCTTCACCGTTTCGAACCCAAATCTTTTCCACATGGTGGTGAAACGACAATGTATCAAAAATTTCTTCATCCGGTAAAGCACGACATTTTGAATACCAAATGGGAAACTTTTGATCGTTGGAATGTCAATGGAGTTCTTTTGTAAATCTTATCAGCCATTGAACGCCCTTTAAAAGCAACTCAGGTTATTTGGCTACAAATAATGATTAGGTCTTTTTATTCTTACAGTGACAGAAAAATGAGAACGGAAAGCTCGGTGGACTCAAAAAATAACTCTGACTGAATCCATAATGGAAGTTTAATCTACTGCAACTCTGAGACCATGAAAAACCCCAACAACTGAATTCCAATGCCGATTCATGATTGCGATAGTTGTCTTGCTACTTCTTTTCATACATTTCATGAGATTATGACATCCACCGTAATTTCAATTTATGGTGGGCGTTTCATCCCAGAAACCGTAAACTGAATGATAGTTAATTAAATTGTATTAAATGGTATAGATATTTAAATGTTAAAGATACCATTATCGCTAGCCAAAATGTTAATAAAATTTTTCCTTCTTACCGATAACAGATATTGACATTAAGAGAAACAAATTTATTGTTGATCCTGCTACTATGTTTTTTCAAGAATTTAGCATTATCCATACGATGAAAGAAGCATTATTAAATATTGCATCACAGCAATTTAAAAATCTAGTAGGTATTTATCGATCCTTTGTTCCCCGGAGAAGATTCGTAATAAAATAAACTGTATTAACCCATAAAAATCTCAAATTTACACATTTCTTACTCGAGTCTTAAGAGGAATATTACGGCATTCTTCATGGAGGAATGTTTCAAGCTCCTTGAGTGATGAAGTTGGACGAAATACGCTTCTCACTCTCCTCTCCAAATATACCCACAAATATACTCCAAATATAAACACAGACAGCGTTTAAGTCTGGCGATTATGCAGGCCATAGGAGATGCTTAGCCCACAGTTTCATGTTCGTCAAACTGAGACTGGACACGTATGGCTATGTGTATATTGGAACATTGTCATCCTGAAAAATGGTATGGTTTGTGAGAAACAATGCTTGCTCCATGGGGTGCAACTGATCACTCAGAACATCAAGGTAATCAGTGGCAGTTATTCGACCGTTCAAGGTGATAGGACTTAAGGATACGAAGTTATTGCTGCCCAAACCATTGTTGATCCTCCTCAGTGTTTGACAGTTGGCACAAGGTAGTCGGGATGGTGTCCTTCTTTTGGAATTCTCCAGACTGTTGTTGTTGTATTTGGGGCATTAACAAATAAGATTATATTGGTCCTTATATGCTGTCTGTAAATTGTCTGTATTCTGTGGTCGATTTTCTGTTTGCTGGACGACAACCTGCGTTTCCGGGAGAAAAACCACGATATCCTCGCCGGAAAGTGACTAACACAGCCACGTTGTGAAAAAGACCCATTAAAATTCCTCCGGTCATCGACGGGATTCGAACTTAGGTCTTTTCCACCCGGTGTGGGGATGAAGGCGTTCCTACTAGCTGTGCTGCCCACGAGGGCCCAACGAACAGGCTAATTGATCCCAGGCAAATAATATATAATGCGAACTATTGTCTAAGTTGTTAGAATAAATTCTAAATAATAATATAAATATTGAGTTTATTTTGGTCATGCCATTTTGTATTTTTTTGATTTTAGTTTAAGTTATTCACATTATCATATTATTTACACGGAGGATGCAAATCTTTTCTCTACTTCTGCATAATGAAATTGCTAATTAGAAATTAGCTTCATTTCTCATCAAAAAAAAAACATTGTCTTCAAATATTTTAACGATAATCAATTAAACTTTAATTATTGTAATAATTGATAGCTATTAATTATTTCAGGACAAAGAAGCACTTACATTTCAGTTGAATCTTAAGCAGATGTTGGCAGGGAGACTTAAGCAGATTTTTTTTTTGTGTTTGCTCCTCTAAAATCCCGATCGTGACTTCAGGTAGAACTCCACTCGACCAATGCTTTCATTGCTAAGGAAGACATTAATAAAAAAAGAAGCATTAATAAAAATGGATCAAAAGTTAATTATCGTTGAAACTCTGGACGCAGCCACTTCATATGCACATCACGGGAACTGCAGTGGGTTTTAAGTGAAGTGGAACCAAATACTGCTTACCTTGTGACTGTTTGCACACGCTGTCCTTGAAGCAAATTTTATCAGAAGTATATTACACAAGTGTTGATGAAATAAAAATAAAAATTTTATGACTGATCCGCAATTTAACTCTTCTAATCTGTCTAATTTATGTTTGCCCTCGTATGTAGCACAATGTATATAATCACTGTTCTGTCATATTGGATGGAGAAAAACTGCTTTTGAATAATGTTGTTGAATCAAAGTTTTTTTTTTAATTTCCTCCATGTTTTCTCTACTACTGAAGTCAAACTAATTGGACTGCTGTTACTCACTTCACTGAGAACTGCCTTTATGTGGTGGCAATACATTGATACTTCTCCAATGCTGTGGAATCTCTCCTAAGTCCAATAATTCCGGCATAATTAACCTTAATGGTTCAATGCACACTTGCTCTCACTCCCTCAAAATTCTGTAGGAAGCAACAATTAATAATCTCACCAAAATAATGTATAGATTTTAAATTTGTTGTTGTCGTAGAGTTTTAGAGGCATCATTGGCTACATTATACCGCGCTGTACGTCTGTTTGCTGCATGAAAAACCCGAATTTCAGCGAGTAAAAACCTTGCAACCGTCGCCTGAAACAGAATAACTGAGCTACGTAATGAAGAAGCCCTTAAAAATTGATCGCATCATTGACAGGATTCGAACCAGGGTCTTTCAATCCGGTTTTGGGAGTGTGGTACTGTGCTACTCGTGAGGAATCAGATTTTTATGGGACTAAAGAGGACATTATTATTAATTTGGAGAGCTCTTGTTTGTTGCTGAAAAGACAATATTGGCATGATATTGTGAGGGCAAGATTTTCAGCTTATTTCCCTAGCATTAGCTTAACCTACAGATCACAAGTTTATGAAGATTTTGGTGGAAGCCTTGACGTGCAATGGACTGGGCGAGTAAATGTGAATGTGTTATTATGAGTGCTTTTAATTTCCCCTTATTGATTGGAGCAAGTGGAATGGAAACTCACCATGAGGATCAAAATTTTTGAATAAACCAGATGATTGCTAGTTGCACCAAGTTATAGAAAACACACTGAGTAATAATAATCTATACTTCACCAATAAGTGCGAACCATACGATCAAACAGATCACAATACAGGAAATATTGGAAGTAATGATCACTCAGTGCTTACTTGGAAGATGGAGAAAGAGGTTGCAGTTGTTAAAATTAAAGGCACAGGATTTAATTTCAAGAAAGGAGAATGGCAAAAAGCAAATAAAGAGAGAGAGAGAGAGAAATGGTTAATATCTTAGAATTTTGGAATATCTTTAAGACAATAGTCACAGAAATCATGAACGGATTTATACCATTAAACAATAAATACCAAAAGAAAGATATCGATATAAGAAAATATAGCAAGAGTACCATTTCGATTTAGTGAGATGGCCAGCCTAACAGCGCATCAAAAACTGCCATGAGACAACAACAGAACGATAAAAAGTACTGAAGTCTCTGTCAGCTTCAAATTGATCTGTAATAATGCCACAGAAAAAGTGACTTGGAAGAGCGGAGTATGAGAAATCACTCTCTGTGCAAGCAAAGAAAGTGTCAAAAGCTTTGCTGCGATCTAAATGTGTGACGTCGAAATTATTGTTAACATCCAGTTTATTTGTTAATGTTATCAGATTGGTCAGACAGGATGCCCTTAACAAAAGCATGCTGTGATTTCCGTATATTTTCCATTCCTGTTAATATGATCCCGCAATACTTCTTTAACCACAGACTCAATTCTTTCCTTAAAACAGAGGTCAAGCTTACAGTTCTGTAATTACTCGTTTCACTCTCTCATCCCCTTCGTGAAAAGGAGAGACATATGCACACCTCCAATCTACAGGAAGCTTAACTGAATCCAAGGAAGCTCTCCTAATTATGACCAAAGATTTGCTTAACCCTTTTTGCTGCTTCTTTTAATATAACTGGACAGTTCCCATATGCCCAAAGTTCTTATTCACTTTTAGCTTCAGCAGTTTCTCTTGTACTTCCTTCGCAGTTATAACAAAATCATTCAGTTCCAAGTTACAACTTGGTATACTTCTGGTATTCCCATCTGTAAAGACTTCTTCACGCATGAATGTAGACGAAAAATATTTATTTAATTTTTCAGAAATCTGAACAGGATCATCCGTAGTTATGTCATTCATATCAAGTAGGCCAATGTCAAAATAGCAAAGAATTTTTGTTCTTTTAATAGCATCCACTCTTATTCACGGATTTCTCATATCTTCCTTACCTTAGCATGCCAAAGGAATTAAGGAATGATTACGTCTTTCTGTTTTCCGAATTACAAAAGCCTGTTTGTTGTTAATCGCCACAGCAACTAACGCTATGAGAAGTTGCTATACTGTCGCCCTCGTGGGTAGCATAGTTGGTAAAATCGCTGTCCTCCCCACAGCGGATGGAAAAGACTTAAGTTCGAGTCGTGTCGATAAAATGAGGAATTTTTATGAGCCTTTTTCGCGTGAGTGTGTTAGTCGGTGTCATGCAAGGGCGTAGCATTGTCTCTCTGTATAAGGCAATAGTCAGGCCACGCCTTGAGTACTGCGTACAGGTCTGGAGGCCTGATTTTAGGAAGGATGTAGATTTACTTGAGTGTGTACAGAGAAGGGCAACAAGATTGGTGAGGGGAATGAAGGGTTCCTCTTACCAAAGGAGGCCTAAATTCTGCAAATTGCAGTGGCTGGAGACTAGACACCTGCGCGGTTATCTGATTGAGGTGTATAAGGCCTTGAATGGGTTGAGCACGCTGAATTCTGATGGGATCCTTCCACTTGTTCAGATTACGAACCTAAGGGGGCATAAATTCAAATTAAGAAAAGACAGATGTAGAATAGATGTGCGGAAATTTGCCTTTAGCCAGCGGGTGGTTAATTGCTGGAACAAACTTCCATCTGTCGTTGTGGAAGTTGATAGGTTAAATAAATTTAAGGAGGAACTGGACAGGCATTTGGAGGGAATGGTGTGATTTTTTTTTTTTTTTTTTTGGCTGATGCTGCATAAGCTCATACACTTGCTTTTTTGCATCACATGCCACTACTACTATGTACATTAAAACTGAATGAACATTAATCTCATATTTCTTGATCCAAAACAGAATATATTAGAAGTAACAGAAACCTCTCAATGGAACCCGACCTGAAACAGGACTGTATTCCAGAAATTAATATTAAATTAATATTATAATTAACGGTTATAATTATATTATTATAATTTATGCTTATATTATATTTATATTTAATTATGTTATTAGAAATATTAATTTTCAGTTTAACCAGGAAAAGAATGATTTTTTAACCGTTGCCCTGAGTGGACAAATATAAGAAATCCTTACTGGGTGAAAGAAAATCGAAAAGGGATTGCAACAGATTAACTAACCGGACGCTGTAGCAATTCTTCTGTAGACTTTGCTCACACGTGTCTTTTATCAAATATCTTGCGTAAACAAATACGAAAACTGAGGTCATGCCGACGTATTACGATGTCCTTTAAGTAGCTTAGGCTCTTTCAAATGAGCTGATCGTATCGCATTCAGACTTGAACGACTGCTCGTGCCAAATATGAATCAGACAGTAACCACTTTTCCTAATGTCTTCGCGCTACTCATACCTCTGTCATGTTTCCTTTCGTTTTTCTTTGGCTTGGGACTAATGAGAGCAAATGGCGTGCTCTTCGTGGCCACTATGATCACCTTCAATGAATCCAGGGAAAGGTCCGCATGGCCGTTCACTATTGCTCCGGCTATGTTCCAGTTTACGTGTAAGTTTTTATCTTTTGAATCTCAAGACGTCGAAATTAAACTAAATAATAATTTAGTTCAATTTTATTTCAGTTATTTTATTTGCATTAATTTTATACTATTTCTGTTCTTAAGAGCTGTCTTTTAGCTAAAGATAAGGTCATTATTTTTACCTTGCCGAAGCAGCGTACGCCATAACGTCAGCATTTGAGGGATGAAAAAAAATATTAACAATAAAAAGTACATTTGTCCTTTTTAACGTTTATGTTGCTTTTCTTTTTTTTTTTTAATGTTTACATAGTCATTTAAATGACTATGTAAACATTTTTGGTCGGAAATGTAAACATTTCAGACCAAAAAATGTAATAGGAACTTGGATCGCCAGGATTTTTCTGAGCAATTCCTCTGGATTATGACTGAGGAAGATGTCGAAAACGTTCTTTATGAGAGACGAGGCACATTTTGGATTGTCGAGTTGCGTCAACAAATAGAATTTTCACTATTGGGCAGCTGAAAATCCAAAACAGTTCCATCAATGTCCTCTTCTCAGTGAGAGAGTTACTGTCTGGTGTGGGGGTTGCGTTCTGTCTGGTGTGGCAACTAAAAAGCTTAAAGGGGGACCTGACTGAGATTTATAAGGGTCTAAAAGGGTTTATAAAAATGCAAGAAGGCGGAAATTTCACTGTTATAAAGAATTCCGGGACGAAGGGTCATAAATTCAAATTACAGGGGAACAGGTTTAGAGTAAATTGTACGAAGTTTTCTTTTAGTCAGAGTAATTTTGCCTGTTTGAATAAACTGCCCCTCCGCAAGTAGTTGAGGATTGTTTACCTTTTTTTTTTTTTTTTCCGGTGCAGCAAAAGCCTATGGCTATCTTGCACTATTTGGCTAATGCTAATACTAATAATAATAAACAAAACAACGTTGCGGTACCCCGTATAGATGTTTCCCAGGTTCTCTTAACACAAGAAGGTCTCACTAGCCATGTTCATATACAAGCACTGAAAATGATACCATATGGAAGCATCCTAAAATAGCTGCACAAGATGGACGAAGGCTATTTATATATATAGCTTGTTTCAAATTGGTCATCTGATATTAATGTCTACTTACTATAAGAGATCAATGTCCTTTCTTGTAGACTTCAGAAGTGATGAATTCTTTTTTATTTTGGTATTAGTGTCTTCTTATTAATGTCTTACGCTATTATATCAAAAGTCACTCTACACTTGTATCTATCAAGCATCTACTGTATTTCTACACAGAAAGGAACAGCATGTTGCCTCCCCTTTTGGCCGTAACGACTGCTTAAACGTGTAGTGGAAGATTTTGCACTGATTTCTGGTAGAATGCTGGAGATGTTGCGGTTCGCTTCTCCTTTTACCCTTCCCAATTATGCATTTAAAAGGATTTGTCAACGTAGTACTGTAAAATGTCATATTAAGGACATCTGAAAACGTATCTATTCGCCCGTGTATAATATGTCCATAAATTTGCCGATTTGCCCGTTTTGCTGGACGGAAAAAACCGAGTTTCCAGAGGGGGGGGGGGGACCTTGCTATCCAGACTAAGACCGACTAACCTCAGCCAGGGAGTGAGTGAAAAGAGCCCATAAAAGTTCCTCGCTTCATTGATGGGTTTCTAGCCAGGGCCATTACCATCCAGTGTGTGGAGAAAGGTGATTATAGCCATTACGCTACCCGCGATGACAGTTAACGCTGTACAAAAAAATTATATGCACAGATTCTCTTTAAACTTTATGGACACATGCTATCATCAATGAACTTTGTTTACAAATAATAGTAACTGTTTTTAAATATTTACGATAGTTCCGAAAACCAGCATAGGAGAATGTGGCCCATTTAACAAGCTTCGAGTCCCTGTTGTCTTACACAGACCAAAATTGAAGCAATTCTGTGGAATTCGAATTCCAACTTTGATAAAACTGAATCAAATAATACGCGTATAAGCGTACAAGATATTACTGCAAAGAAAAAAATTAAAGTAATAAAGAATTTTATATATATATATATTTTTTTTTTTTTTTCATTTTTTCACATTACCAATTTTTCACTTATTTATCGTATGGAGGAAAAATACACATAAATGAATACATATAACAAAAAAGGAAGACAGCATTAAAAAGAGAAATTCATATATTTACAATTGTATATCCAAATGAATAACATATTCAATTGATTCCCGAGTCAGTATCACGAACTCTTCCGGTTTTCCGCAAAACGCTCTCAGGATACAATCTTGGGTGACGTGTAGCACAGTCTCTCTATCAAAACCACAGTCACATCGTGAAGTATAACTCTTATTTCACTTAGAAAGGAAATCCGCACACCTGCCATGGCTAGTTCTTATTCGGTTTATTTTGGTCCAAATCCTCCGAGGTAGGTTAAAACCATCCGGGCTTTCCGTAATCCATTTAGTATTTTCAAATCTTGGAGGAGAAAGTTGGCTACATTCATTCCTTTAAGAGGTTAAAATTAATAATTTTCAATCTCTCCGCTGTTCTAATAGGAGGATGTCTAGATCTTAATTTATTTATACCTATATCTGGTAGGTCATTATGAATGGGTAAATTCAGATTTGCCATAATTTTCTGACATTCCTTTAGCAGTGCTTTACTCCTTCGAAGGTGTGGTGGAGGGATATGACTCAAGATTGGCAGCCATTGAGTTGGAGTTGATCTGATTGTGCCTGAAATCAGATATCGTACTATTAAGGTGTGTATCGATTAATTTGGTATGAGGACTATTAATGCAGACAGGAGCACTCAGCCACGGAATAAACAAGACCCATAGCTGAGCATTGAAGAGTTTCTGCCTTAGAGCCCCAAGTCGTTCCACAGAGTTTCTGAAAAATATTGTTCCGGGATTTTAACTTTGCTACAGTCTTAGTTAAATGATATTTATAGGATAAAGTTCTGTCAAGAGTGACGCCCAGATATTTTGGGCATCTATAATTATGTAATAAAATATCATCAAGGTACACTTCAATATCATGATTTGCCATTTTGTTATTAAAGTGGAAACATGTTCCTTCCGTCTTATTCTTATTTAGTTGAACTCTCCATATACGGAAATATTCTCCTAAGATCGAAAGATCACTTGTAAGTGTCTGTTCAGTCTTTCTTAAAGTTTCGTGTCTTGTAGCCAGAACCCAGTCATCAGCATAACCAAATTTCCTTGATCTTGTTTTAGGCATATCTGCTATAGACAGACTGAACAGAAGAAGGGCCAGAACAGAGCCTCGTGGTAGGCCATTTTTCAGCTTCTTCTGTACACTAACTGTGTTACCCCTGCCAACCTTAAATAATCTATCACACATCGCATTATTAATTAGACGTGCTATAGTCCTACATGGTATCACTTGAAGAAGTTTATAAATTAACCCCTCTCTCCAGACTGTATCATATGCAGATGTTAAATCTATAAAGGCAGCAGAGGTTTTTAAACATCGTTGATATCCAGCCTCTATGTAGGTTGTCAGCGAGAGGAGTTGATCAGTGCAGCTGCGCCCTGGTCTGAATCCTGCTTGCTCAACAGGAACATGTTCTATAATTTTCTGACCGATTCTATTCATCAGTAGCCGTTCCAAAAGCTTTTAGCAGACGCTCAGTAAGGCAATTGGGCGATAGCTTTCAGGTTTATCGCTCAAATTACCCGACTTTAAAATAGCAATAATTTTTGTCTGTTTAAAGGATCGAGGCAGCTTACCAGTCTTAAAAATATCTGAGAAAAATCTCGAAAGCCGCACCTTAGCATGTTTGCCACAGTTTATCAGAAATTCAGGATGGATTCCATCGAATCCTGGCGCCTTGCCTATTCTAACACTGCCCATGGCTGTCGTGATATCTTCATTTTTAAATGGTTGAGAATATTCCGATTCAGCAAGACATGTAGTCTTCAGAGTTTTTAAGTTTTTCTTTATATGAATAGTATGCTTTTTATCTCTTGGAGTTTTCCACTTGGAACTGTTTATGTTTAATTCCCCGACAAGGCACTCCATTTTCCCCACTTAGCATCCAACTACACTACTCGACAATTTTTTTTTTCTTCATACCTCTAAAACGAAAGTTGGTTATTCTGAACAAAATTAATGTCCTGATATAAAAATATCAATCTTTTACTTCTGTCACGTCTACGTCAAATTACGCATTTTTTAAATTCTTTGATTTTATACAATATCAGCATACACGGTTGTAATTATTACACGCAATATATGTTACTTAGACATGTTTCCCATTCAATGATTTCCTTTTATACTCCATATTATTTCCCGTTTAAGGAACCAACAATAATCTCCCATCATGGCAGAGTTCCAGCGACCTTGGTATCGTTTTACCATTGCAGATACGTCCTGGTGGAAGCGCTCTCCTTGTTCATCACTGACATCTGCTAAATTTTCAGGAAAGAAATCCAGATGGGAATGAAAGAAATGCATTTTCAATGACATTCGGCACCCCATGTTTTTGTAATATTTCAGCAAGTTTGTCACCAGTTGCTCATAGTTCTCTTCTTTCTCTTTCCGAGGAATCCGTGTACCACAACCTTGAAAGATTTCCATGCAGCAGCCAGTTCAACGTCATTCAGGTTTCTTTGAAATTCTTCATATTTTAGGAACTTTCTTATTTGAGGAGCTATGAAAATTCCTTCCTTCAGCATTGCATGAGATAAATTTGGAAACACTTCCAGTAAATATTCGAATCCTCTGCTTTCTTTATCCGGTGCCTTAGTGAAATTATTAATCAGTCCAAGCTTGATGTGTAAAGGGGGAAGAAAAACCTTTTGTGGATCAACCAATGGAACATACTTTACATTGCTTTTGCCGGGAATATATTCATCTCTCTTATCCCAGTCGTACGATGTAGTGTTTGGCTGTTGCACGACTATCCCACAAACACGGGAAACAACAGTATTTAGTGAAACCACATTGCAGCCCAACAAGCAGTCCAATCACTTTGAGATCACCACAAATATTCCAACCATAGTCATTGTAACGTATAGCAGTAAGAATCTGGGACATACTATCGTAAGTTTCTTTCAAGCCAACAGCATGAACAAGAGGAATTGATGGTAAACTATTTCCATTATGAAGCAATACTGCTTTCAAACTTAGCTTTGACGCATCAATGAACAAACGCCATTCAGAGGTATTGTGATCAATGTTCAGTTCGTGCATAAGACGAACGATGTCTTTGCAGACACACATGTTGTTTTCCATTGCAATATATTTTGAAAACTCTTCATTTCGCTTATGGTATATTGTAATGTTTGTAACTTTGGCGAGTAAGTTCCACTGTTGTAGTCTCGATCCGAGTAATTCAGCCTTCTCGTTGGGTAAGCCCAAGTCTCTGATCAAGTCGCTTAATTCTTCTTGTTCAATTCTTCTAATTCTTCTTGTTCGCAGTCCAAATCACGTGAAGTACATGGTTCCGCAACATCTGGTAAAACGATTTCTTCTGTACCTTATAATCACTACTTCCAATGCCCCAAGATTTTGGTGGCACAGGTACTGACAGTTCTTTACCGTGTGACACTGGTCTAATTGCTGATGAGATATTTGGATATTTGATGCAGTGCTTGCTCTTTTTGGAAATACCTTTTATTTTTGTCATGCAGAAATAGCAGTCGTCAAAATGATTCTCGGGCTCGCACCACACCATAGGGACGGCAAAAGGTAATGTAATCACAGTCTTAAGTTCGTTGTACAAGTAATACAATAGATATGTAGAGCCCACATTTTTTCTTGGTCATCGATCTTGCAGTCGTAATACAATGAATATGCAACTTTCGTGATATTGTATATTTTCTTCCTCCGAGTTTTTGGGGTTAAGTGTCTACAAACATAGCAGAAGTTGTCTAGGTGATTGGCGCAAGTTCTGTGCTTTATCTTTTCAATTTTAACAATGCATCAACCTAAAAACAGTAAAAGCAAATGGTAAATTTGAACAGAAGGTGAATTCTTGTAGCGTAGTTTATCATACACTGTATATTGAACAGTTGAATGGTCTGGAAAAGTGCATCAAAATCAAAATATACTATATTGCAAGAACAGTAATGATATACTTGCTTAACTTTCAGCCCAATAACCAAAACCAACCAAAAGTTAATAAGTTTAAAAATTGTATTTCGAACAGTAATGATATCTTTGTATAGAATCCAGTTATCTATCTATATCTTAAAACTAAGACGTGATAGGAAATTTTTATGATTGATTTTAAATTCTGTACATAAAACTTGACCAGAAACAATCATTGATTTGCTGGAGGTAAAAATCATGTTGGGTAGTGCTATCATTCCCTCCCTTCTGAAATTCTGTTAGCTCTTTTCATGGGTTTATCTTTCGGCATACAAGTAAGAAATTAATTGAACCGCTGCGATCTTTATAAGCCAAAATATTTGTATTTCGTAGTCACACAATTTCTTGCAACCATAAGGTGTCTCTTGACTTTTGGTAGGATAATGTAGCTTAACATAACGAATTAGTAAATGCTTTTGCCATGCCTCTTATGTTTTCAAAGTTATTCACAATTAAATGCGTTTTTTTTTTAATATATATATATATATATTTTTTTTAATGTTCTTGCAGCGCTACCTGCTGGTATGTTAATATATCACTTTGGTAACCGTAAAGTGGCTTTACTGGGAAGCGTTATCTTGACATTTGGATTAACGATGTGTTTATTTGGACGAAGTATCGCATGGTTGATATTCTTTTATGGAATTCTGTTTGGTAAGTTAAAAGTTTTAATACCTTGCACTTAACCCTACCACTGCGTATTTTTCGATTATTTCTTTAAATCATAGAAGGTAGCAAACAACATAACCACTCATATTTATATTCTTTCATCTTAATTTTAAACTGGCTACAAAATAGCGCTAATTTTATAAAATTTGGTGACACATTATTTTAAATTTATGTGACATTTACTTTTATTTAGTCTGTAACTTAAAATATATTTTAATTTGTGCGTTTATTTGTTGTGTTTGAGAATAAATAAATAAATATATATATATTTATTTAATTTATTTATTTGAAAAATCAAGCTAACTAGTCCGTCTACTCTTAGACTTTTCCAAAATCAAAATTAAAAATTCATAGATCTAAAGTTTCAACTTTAGATTCTGAATAACTTTTTAACAACTACTGAGAGCTTTAGTTTGTTTGGTTGTTTTGAATTTTTGCCAAGGTAACTAAGGCTGTGAAGCGTTAATATATCTATCTATATATTTGTATATGTTGTCTATAAATTGCGCTATTCAAAGGTAAATTTGCCTGTACTGTGGGATGAAAAACCAGAATGAATTTCAGAAAGGAAAAATCTGCATGACCCTCTCCCGAGACCGACAATTCGATTAATATGCAAAAATACCTATAAAAGTGTTTCCCATCGGTACAAGAGTCGAACCCTGTTCTTTTCCAAACAGTGTGGAAACGCTTGTGCAACAACTGTACGTAAGAAATTGTGTAAGTGATGGTAATGCCAAGCACAGTACGAGATTGGCCGCGAATAAGAGCTTTCTTGAGAGAAGAAATCACCACCAAGTTTTAGTCTGTAGTATCCAGAGGATACTAATATTAACTTTGAAGAGTAGTTAATGATTGAAAAGTGGTTAATGATTGGAATTGCCTGATATTCTGGTATCATTGATCACAAATATCTCAAAACCTCTAAAAATTGTCTCAATGCATTTGCAAAAAATTAAATCAAACACACATCCTTTTCACTTATGATTTCATTGATAAAAGAATGTCTACATAAGTTATGTAGACATAACTCTTCTTAAAGAATTTTGTTTCCTGAATAATTGAACAAATATCGAATACCCAAAGCCTTTTAAATCCAACTAATTTGGCCTCATTTTATTGCTCTTCAGGTGTCGGTTTTGGATTGTTGATGAACGTAGTTCCTGTGATCATCTGTCAGAATTTCCAGTCGTTGAAAAGTACCGTTCTTGGCTTTGCCTTCTGCGGGGCCTCCGTGGGTGGCGCTGTCTTACCGAGCATAGTTGAAAAACTGATTGACATCTATGGATTGCAAGGTTCTCTTCTGCTTCTGGGTGGTATTGGAATGAATCTGATCGTAACGAGCTTGATCATGGGAGTTCCCCTGGATGCCAATGCACGTTTAACCTCCCATCATCCCAAAGCGCCACAGTGCAGCCATCGTGAAGATCAGCTTCCAACAAATGAGATTACTGATCCGAACAGAATTCGAGAAGAAGAACAAATCGTGAAAGGTACAAACTCCGGCCTTGGAGTCACCCTAAAAGTGAATGCCGATAAACCTTCTGAGGTCTCTTCCAAATCCTTTCTTTCCACCACCGAATTGATTTTCGGCTTGTTGTTGTCTCCTACGTTTCTCGTGATCGCCTTCTCTCAAACTACCTACTATTTCACTATGGCTTGTTTCTACACAGTGATCATCGACTTTGGAAGAGACAGGCAGGTTCCCCTTCCACAGGCCACTTTCCTCGCCACTGCATGCTCTGTAGCCAGCTTTCTGGGAAGAATAAGTCTCGGCTGGGTGACAGACAAGGGATTCCTGAAGAGGGATTCCTTCGTGCTGTTGATGATGCTGAGCATAGGGATCATTCAAGCGTGTGTTCCTTCCACTTGGGGTCATACTGCGCTCATGTCTGTTGCTGTCCTTTATGGACTGTGCGAAGGTTCTATCGCTCCCCTGTACCCCCTTGTCGTGGAGCAATATGTCGGCAAAGAAACATATGCACTCTCATTGGGACTTTCTTATTTCATCTGCGGATGTTCATCAGTGCTAGCGCCAGTTCTAATAGGTAAGTATTCTGCCGGTTTCTTATTTTTAACTACTGTATAGATTTGAATAGTACTTTGGAGAACTGAGAAAGCTGAGTAGCTGTAATTTTTTTTTTTTAATTATAAAAAAAAAAAACATATTGTGTGTATAGTGTACACACTATATTACCAAAAGTATACAGACACCCTTGGGTTTTTCGTGATAAAGAAACACGCCCTCCATCCACATGTCAGGAAGGGATACAAGAGCAATCGCATTCCGCATGGAACCTATGGGTTATGTACTTTGCTGCAATGGTACGAATAAATTGATTGCTGAATATGGCATCGTGACATCCTATGATTTCAAGGGTTAGGTTCTTCTACTTACTAGAGTGAGCCACGCCTATAAAAAAAAAATTCCCAAAAAGGCTTTCAGAATTCTTCAAATCTTGAAAAAGTTCCTCCCCTCGGCCCTCAGCACAAAATCCTTCCTACTGTACCCAAGTACCCCCACCAGTAATTATCTACCAAACTGTAAGTTCATGCATAATCAATAATATTAGTTCCTATATCTAAACAGTACTCTCTTTAGACTACCCGAAATGTATACAAGTCGTCTTCAAGTCTAATTCACTCTTTTTACCTTCTTTCAGGTTATTTCAGAGACGTTGTCTTGAGCTACAGTGGCTTCTTCTATACTCTGTCTTCTTTGTCAATCATTGGAGGACTTGCTCTGACTCTGAAACCCTGTCTTAAAGAAGTTAAGCATCTCCAGTGAACAGATGATCACTCAAATGCAAAAGAGCAGAAAGAATGAAATCCAACTGGAAGTCGTAAATCAGTGACATTCTGGAAGTGATTCTGTTGTCTCAGTCTACTGATATACTTTATAATTCTGTGGTACCTGCATGTTATTGTAGTATATATATTTGAAGTATACTGCCATCCTGTATATCATTGTACTACAGGATTTGTTGTGACACAGGGTTATTACGAAAACGTATACGATAAAAAAAAAAAAAAACAGTACGTTTATCTTTACGAAATGTACATTTATGGTACAAGTCACGAATTTTCTGATTAAGCCTGTACATGTTCGCACAAACTTAGACAGCTTTGAAGCGGATAGCACTTTCCCAGTCTTCTGTGATGGGATAACTAATCTTACTGCAGTTGCAATAAGATCATCTGTATCTTCCATCATTACGTCAGAGTCTCCCAAACAGCATATATGAATTCAGGTTTGCATGACAACTGGGAAAAACATTTGAGGGACTTATAATGGCATTTAATATAAGGTATAAGGTATAAGGTATAAGGTATGTTAGTGTCTAACGGCTCCTGGGATTTCTCCCATCTCCGCGGGTGTACATTGTATCGGGGCCAGAGATTTGAAGTGTGTGGGGGTCATGTGCTGTATATTGTGTTGTGCCCTTTGTTCCTCCGGTCTATTAGCCGCCGAGCCCCTAGTGGGACCCGACGTTACCACACCATGCCACGGGGAGGCTGACCGGGTGTACCACTGTAGCTAGAGTACTCTGGCGGGTCCTGCCACCTACTTTCCTGGGATTTCAGTGGCTAGGACCAGATTTAAGAATGAGATGATCGCTGTTTCTTGAGCAACGGTTGTAATTAACAGAGCGTAGGGTTGTTCGCTGATAACTTGTTCTAGGGCCAAATAGGTCGGGCAGTAATTTTGATGTTTTTAGATTTAGACCTGTGGGGGCATGAGTGTGTATGTATATAAAAATATATATACACACACACCCACACACAAATATATATATATATATATAAACTAAAAAAAAAAAAAAAAAAAAAAATATAACACTGAGTAGTGCAGAGATTTAACATTTTTGTTCGAAATGATAGACGAATTTGGAATATATGTATTTGGAGAATGAATATCGCCCACCGCATGGTGAGCGATATTCATTTTGTATTCATGAATTTGTACATGTACATGTTGTGCATGTATTGTTTTACAATTATGTATACATCTACGGTCGATACAAATGTACTCTTTTGCACCACTGAATCTCAGTTTGCTGAATGTTTGCGAATGTATAACGCTAACCATCTCTCTCTCTCAGTCCTATCAAACACCGCAAGACATCCTCCTATACCAAGAAGAAGGAAAGCTATCACAAATACCACTTATACACCAACCTCAGTAAAGTTTAGAGCACAATAACCTCAGATCTTCCAATTTATAAACTCATTGTAATTACTTAAAATAAACGTAATTAAGTGGATGAAATATTGCGAATATTTCATCCACTGAACATTGCACATCAATGTAATGAAACCGCTACAATTTATCTCTAAGGAAACACATGATCATTATGGGTACTCGATTTCCTTTTTTCTTAGACGTCTTAAGAAATATCAACAATTTCTTCTCTCTTGTAGTATTGTCGTTCCAACGCGATTTTTCTGATGCGTGCTTGGCGTCCTGAAATGTTTCCTCTTCTGATAATGATTTATTGATTTCATCTCCTCTAGAGCCTCCTCGTTCTCTAGGGATGTCCATCTAACGATAATATTAATGTGATGTTACTGCCGGAGTCGATTGTTCAAGAACTCTGTATCAGGAGTTGCGATCGATCCGTGTCAAAGGTTATTTAGTAGAGATAGTACACGATTACGGCTATATCACTACGAGCCTCTAGCGATAGAGGAAAGTAGAGAGAAGTTTAACGCAAATCCTACCATTCAGTATTGTTTGTCTACAAATAAACCACCAGATGGCACTCTCCCATCAAGTTTTAAAAAATGTCTGTAGAGCTTTACATTACAGCTCCTGTAGCAACACTATATTATGCATTGAGAACAACAGTTTTTAGGTTCTTACACAAATTAATCCATAACGGTTTGTTCGTGACGAAGCCATCATGTAACTCTGTCTGAAGGCCTGCAGTCAAACAATACTTTTGTTCAAAACAAAATGTGAACATAAAAACCGTATTTCGAGAAAAATATTCTAGTGAGAAGTCAAGTAGCATTCTTGACTTCTCACACATCCAATGAAGCAGTAGCAATGTTGAGAGCTTTCTTTGGTGATCTTTTTATTTCTAACGAATTTGTGTCCCTCAAGATCCCAAAATTAAATATAGCCTAAACTAAATCTTCACATGTCGGCAACATTGCCTTCTTCAACATTTGTTTCATCACCTTGAAAGCTCCACGCAGCAGTATTTATCATCTTGTCCTTTGAGGTTATGATGGACATCATGGTGAGATCCAATCTTTTTTACATTTCGAGGGTACAGCTCTAAAACGATGTTTCCAGGTCGGCTGCAAGATAGTCCACCCAACTGATCCTATTGATAACTCACTAGGAGGCTTCCGGATCAGCTAGTGTATAATCTAGTGCTCTATTCCGCGCTGCCTCAACTCTGGCAGATACTAAATGGAGGAAGTCTGAGTAGTGTGTATGGTGGGAAGGGGGGCTTGTCGAAGCGTCGTTATATCAAGGAGCTAGGTATATTCTTGCCATGTTCAAAGTCTTCCCCACCTTTTCTTACTGCTGAATACAGTAAGAAAAGGTGGATCATGAATTTTCAAATTAATAGAAAAACTTATCTGCGAAAAGATCTAACCTGTCAAACACTTCTCGCTAATTTCACAAATATACGTGGTCTCAATTCTAATCTCGATGATCTCCATTTCCACTTACAGTCTGCCAAAGCCCATGTACTTTTTTCTGAAAGAATCCCAGTTATTGGTTGATTCAACAACTGCTCATCTCAATTGTCCGAATTATTCGCTGTATGATTCCTTTCGCTTCAAATGTGGTACTTGTGTATGTGTCCGTTCTGATATTCCCTGTTAGTGACTGTAGTAATTTGGAATCTCCTCTCTTCTCTGGCTTGAAATCTCTCTACCACATTCTCCCATCTCCACTATTCACTTGGAACTCTATAACTTCCTCTCTTTGAAACTTCACTTTTTGCAGTCCAACTTTCCTTACAGTGAGGTAATTTTCCTTGGTGATTTTAATGTTCACAACTCCAGCTGACTTCCATTTTCTAGTCACACGTACCCAGCTGGTCGAGATGCTCAGGCTTTTACAATTACTAATGAGCTCTCACAGATTGTTGACTTACCTACTACAGTACCAGAAAATCCTAACCATGCAGTCAACTCGCGTGATCTTTTTCTTACAAACAACTCTTCTAAGTACACAGTCGAGGTGAGTGATCCTCTAGGGACCTCAAATCACAACTTAATGATGGTCGCTTCTTCAATGGAGCCTTTCTCTTGTGTCCATTCTCAACTTCATGTTGTTTGGCATTACAAGAATGCAAAATTGGATAATTTCCGAAATTAATTTCCTTCGTTTCTTTGGTCGGATTACTGTTCCAAATCTGATGTCAACGTTTGCTCAGATCGTGTCAGTGCAATTTTTCTTGTAGGGATGAAATCCTTTATTCCACACTCCTCCTTAAAATGTCGTTCTTTATCTAAATAAACAATGTCGAATTTATTCCCTAAATCCAGCTGGTGAGTGACCCTTTCGAAATAGCGAACCAGATTTGTTAAACATTATTTTCCCTTTACAAAACCATGCTGAGTATCCTTGAGAATTTCAATTCGATCCAAATGATCCTGAATTCCACCCTTGATCATTGCCTCCATGACTTTCCCTACTACACTTATTAATCAGTCCAAATTAGATTTCGAACAGGCTAAGAGTAGTAAACTTGCTTCTTGCCCAAATAGTATTCGAGCATTGTGGTCACTTGCCAAAGCTATTGGCCGCAATTTTTTCCATCCCTATTCCAAACTTTATCGAAACCAGATTGTTCTATTACCACTTCAGCCAAGGATAAAGCTGACCTGCTAGCATCGTACTTTTCTTCCAACTCGTGTATTGATTATCTTGGTAAATCACATGCTATAATTCCCAGTACAATCCATTCAACGCCTTCTCTGTGAAAAGGATGTCAAAAGAATTTTTGACATCCTTTAAATTATTTCTGAACACTCTCGATACTAATAAAGCTACAGATCGTGATGGTATTTCTCCACTTGTTCTCAAAATCTGTGCTCCTGAGCTTGCTCCTGTTCTGTGTAGCCTTTCTTTTTCGCTTTCTTATTCTAAAGGTGTTTTTTATCCTTCTGCTTGGAAATCTGCTCCTATCCAGCCAGTTCCTAAAAATAGTGACAAATCCCTCTCATCCAATTATCATCCCATTGCACTTACTTCTACTCTTTCTATAGTAATGGAGAAATCAATTAACCGCCAACTGTTAAACTATCTATAAACCTTCCCTCTGATCAATGATTATCAGTATGGATTCCGTCAGTGTCGATCCACTTGTGATATTCTGATTTATGTTACCCATCTATGGACAAATTCAATGGAACAGTTTCGTGAAACTCAAGCAGTTTCCCTTGACATTTCAAAAGCTTTTAATCGTGTTTGCATAAAAGATCTAAATAAACTTCCATCTCATGATTTGCCAACTGTTTTTTGTAACATCCAGTTTTCTCTCTGACGGCTCGCACGGATGATGGTAGATGACTAATTCACTAATGCTGGTCTTCTAACTTCTTCACTAATGCTGGTGTTTACCAAGGTTCAGTTCTTTCTCTCACTCTTTTCCTCTTGTATATTAATTCCCTTCTTCCATTGACCGGAAATCCTATCCATACCGTGCCATCTCTGATGGAACGAAAGTCCAACAACAATAACATGAAATCCGTTCTCTGGGAGTGGTTGTCACATGCGGATGGACATGGTGAAGATGAAGACAATAGATGCTTTAATCATTCCGAAACCCCCTAAAAAAAAATAATAATAAAATTTGCATACGTTTATAATGTATAAATCTATAAGGAACGATAAAAAAAATCTAGATTGATCGCGAGAGAGTTCAACATAGCTAATATTGGTTGATTTTCGCTGACTTTAGGTACATCTTATATCAATATTTTTCTATTAACCTTTTTATTCGCATAAAAATAAACATATTGCATAATTATTCGTGTCATTTTATTCCAAGAAGGTATTTACTGTCCCCATCTATGCATTTTTCTACTCCAATGAAGCTAATAAACTGAGATAATCTTTGCGATTAGGTGTAATACCACATTTCAGCCATTATCGAACAGATTTCGATCACAGAATTATATCAGCGAAGAGAACAAGAAAGTAAACATTCTTCAGCAATGTATGTTCGAACATTAATCAGTGTTTATACACCAGTGTTGACAAGCGGAAGAATGCCAAGTAGGCCAAGTTCGCAACTCTTGATATACCTGAAGTGCTCTCCCCCACCCACCATGAATGATATAACCGTCCTTGTATACTTGATATTGATAACACTTATGTAACCTTCAACAATTATCTGGAATATCAAAAATAGAACGCTATCCTCGGATAACAAATTCTCCTTAAGTCATTCACCTCTGCCAATAGATAGCGCTAAGAGTAGAAATCAAAAGACAGCTAGTCCAAAAATGATAACGCTAAATAGAAAAGAGAACACTCAAAAGAACGTAAAAATGCTTCCAGGAAAGGTCACAGGTTTGGGGCTAAAGGGATTATAGTCCCCAATGTAAAATTAACACGAAATTTTTCTACTGCTACATGATTATAACATAACCCCTCCCCTCCCTCCTGTTCTGGTTTTAAATTATTTCTGAACAAAATGTCTTTCTACAGATACGTTCTACTGATTCTGATCCTTCTGACACCACCCAAGCAGTAAGGATATCTTTAAAAGAGTCCGTTTAAGAATGTCAGGCTGAAAGACACGCACGCAGGCGAGGGAGTGTCATTAAAGTGCCAAGTGTTACGATATTTGCGACGAAGCTCCCAGAAAAAGTGTTTACGTGCTCACACAGCTGATCAGTCTGTGACAGCGAGAAAAGAGTTGAGGAATCCCTGGTGGTTTAAGTCGACAGCTGTCACTGAATCAAAACACGTACCAAATGTCTGAAACGTCACTTAAATGAAACATACACGAAGAAATCGGCCTGTATTTACCATAGCCCATGGAATAGATAAAATATTATACATTAAGTAGTCACATTATTAGGTGCACGCGCTCTTTTTATGAAAAGGGGTGTTTTTTTTTTCTGTACAATTATCACGTGTTCGTACCATGCGATAAAAAGTAGGTGGACAAATAAGTTGTGTGATTTACGTGTGCAATTCAGTGAGAGAATGCGCACGATGGAAGATTTAAGTGACTTTGAGCGTGGCATGGTAGTCGGCGCCAGATGCGCCGGTATGAGTATCTCGAAAACTGAACCCCGCTGGGGTTTCCGCATATAACTGTCTGGTACGTGGAAACCTCTCTATTTCACAATCCCAAAATTGAACTGAATTGGTTCCAGGAACAGGACAGTGAATTCAGCCTACTGCGTTTGCTGCCACTCACCAGATCATAATCTAACTGGACACCTGTGGGATGAGGTAAAACGAGTCCTTAGGAGTATAGATCCACAAATATCAAATTTGCAACAGCTGTGGGAATCAATTCAGTCAACATCAAGTAAAATTTCTGTGGCACACTTTCGCCACCTTGTTGAGTCCGGTCACAACGAATCCAGGCTGTTTCGAGGAATAAAGGAACATCAACTTAGTATTACTTAAGTGTACCTAATAAAGTGACCAACCACTCAGCGTATATTGAATATATATTGAAAAGTCTGGGGTTGGTACGTCACTGTTGAGTGCTGTTGTAGGAAACAGTCTTTGCCAAAAAAAAAAACAAACAAACAAACTTAGAATGGATGGGAAAATAGATGGAACAATAACAGTTTAAGATGGGAGTTGAGTGAGGTTTCTTGTTTCATTGATCAGGGGGATATCTTGTAATGATGTATCTAACGAAGCTGGATTGGAGAGAGTTAAGTTGACTGACATCTATCTTCTTGTAAAGTCCAAACAGAAATCTAAAGTCTAGATTAAGCAGTACTATGGATATCTGAAATCCTCGAAATGGTATGTATTCCATTTTATAAAACCAATGAACTGGTAGGTGTCTATAATGCAGGAGATGAGGCGGCTGAATCTGTAGTTATGCCAAAATATAACGCCAAATCCTGATTGTAGTGACCTTATGAGCTACAGAACCTTCGTTGAAGAAATAATGATCCAAATGAATTGTATAACTGAATTATGAGAAATAGATCGTGCGGAATTTCCATTGGTTTACTTTGGCAAACCATTAAGTGCATCCCAACTTACTGTTAGGCCTGCATTAAACTTGACGATGAAAAGGAAAAGTCGTTCGGATCCCTTTTGGCATAAAATCAATTAAATCTCAAGTAAACATTATGATAACAGATTTTGGCTTCCTTTTATTTCAGAACACGAAGCAAGGTGTATTAGATATCAATTGGTGACCAATTGGCGACTCCAGTTGGTACACCACGGTGTACCAACTGGAGTATAGAAAGATAAGAAAAGGATGTATAGAAAAGGAGTCACCACTTGGTACACCGTGGTGTACCAATTGGTGACTCCTTTTCTATACTATCATGTCCCGGTCCCCACTGGACACTTTTATAAAACTGTCCTAGAGAAATTTATAAATTTTTATTTTTTAGAAATATTTCTCTAGGTATTTAAATTTTAATTTAAATTTTCTGTTTATACTCCGGGACGACCAAAAGGTCAGAGGAGTCGACCAATAAAAATATCTATAAATATTTTGTCCTAGACAATATATCCATACACGGATCCTTTCAGAGAAGAGGACCCAGGGAAAAAATTTTAAATACTCGTACTCGAATCTAGTTTAAGGCTATTTTCTTTTAAAAATGGTTTAATGGCTGGAGCACGTATTGCTGCCTAAACAAACCACTTTCATTCCAATATTCAACTGATAAAACATTTTAAAATTGTTCTTCAGTTTAATATTAAAAGTAAAATTTCCTTAGAAGTCTGGTCACCGCTCATATGCAGTACTAAAATACGAAAATTGGTGTATTTTTCTTTTTTTAGAAAAATAAAAATCCAAATCTTACTAAAATATATCGGGTTCATCATGGTGTAAGATAATCTCGACAGATGTCGCCACTTGCCATACCATAAGAGCCTTTGCGTATTCGGTGCTGTTATATGACACTCAAGGTCGCAGTACATAAAGCCACCCCCCCCCCCCCCCCCGCCAGTTGGTGACTCCTTGAACCTGATCTTTAACAACCAACCAACCAGCCGTTAGTACCCTAATTCTCGGGCCTCCAAAGATGGCGGACCAGATAGCATGCTAATTCCACCACTGGTTTTTTATTTATTTATTTTTTTTTTTTTGTAGGACTCGCCGTGTCAGGCAATTATGTGTCCTTATGATTATTACCATTGCAGTACTTTTTATTGTCAGCCATTTCGAAACTCCCACTCCACCATCCCGAAAGAAATGGTGGAAAACATTTCTTTCTGGATGGTTGAGTGGGAGTTTCTAGAAACAATGGCGGAGGATCGAATATTCCCCTTCACATTGCGGGAACCCTGAATATACAGGGGGAAACCCCACGAATAGATTCATAAATATCATGGAAAATAAAATATCTTTAAAAATATCATCTAATTGTGCTGCCAAAAATACATTGCTGCCATATTAGGGCCATCCAAGAATTACCTCATCTATCTGAGAGTGGTTTTGATCACTATGTGAAGTGGACTGTTTGGAAAGACGTTTGTATAGACTTCAGTTTTAACCAAAATATGATAAAGATTTTTGTGAAAGTCATTTTAGAGTCAATTACTAGACCAAGAACTTATGGAAAATGATTTGTCTTGTAGTTTAATGACGAGAGGATGGGTTATATGAAAGGGGCCTTTTAAAAGCATAATTTTAGTCTTTGTAAGCTGGACAGTTTGTAAAAGAAGATCACCCATAATAATATTTTCAGAGACCTCTACAGACAGAAGAGATTGTCCGTGAATGAGAAGAGTGAAGTCATCAGCATAAGGCAGTTTTGTAGCGTTTGGAATGGATTTAAGGAGCCCCTTGTCCAGGACAAGGTTCCAGACGAGTGGACCTAAAACAAATCCTTGCGAATAGCCACGAGAGAGAGTGAGAACAACAGCGCGGTTGTCAAAATAACTTTTAGTAAGGTTATATAGGGACAGAGGATAGCCTACAATTCGCAGTCGTGCGAAAAGGCTTGGCTGCCATAGCAGGTCGAAGCTCCAGAAAAATCAAAATCCCAAGAGACAGAAGTAGAGGTTTGGCCATAAGAGAATAATTCAACTAGGCCCTCTCGGTGCCCCGTCCAGACTGAAACCAAATTGACCTTTAGAGATGAAAGACGTATGAGAGAAAAGAAAAAAATGAAGAACGTATCAGAAAAAATTTTCAGCAAATATAGTAAATAATCCCACTTAAGAATGCATTTTTTCAAAGGAGTACCACTTTTTCAAGGTGCTCCTGGTTTTTCAGGAAACCAGTTATCAGAAAAGAAAGGATTTCTGAATAAATTTATTCACGTGTATTTTTAAATGTATAGTTATTTGTAGTTTATAGTTAGTATTTGGGGCTCACATCTGGTGAGTATGGGCTTGGCACACCCAGGGTCCTGAGTGTGATATCATCATTCTTCTCTTTCTTGGTGAGTCCATTCTACTTCTCTCTCTCTCTCTTAGGGTAACTCGGGAATTTTTTTTGGCTTGTGCAGCATAAGCTTCAGGCTTCCTTCTTAACATACAGCTACTACTACTAATAATAATAATAATTTAAAATTATCATTAAAATATTAAAAAATGAACTCAAATAAATATACAAAACATCTACTAAAACAACCACAAATAGTGTGCAAATAAAAAAAAAATAATAACACTATTTTAACTTTATCAGTGATTTAATTTTGTTTATTTTGCTTTTTAACATGTGGTTGGTTCAACTGACAGTAAAGAAAAATTGTCATTCCAATTTATATTATAAACACTAGATGGCACCACTGTATAGCAACAAAAATATAATCATTTTCACGGAGTTTAATTTATTATAGAAATCATTTTTTTACTGCCTTTTTATTTTATGTGATAATTTTTCTGAAAAAAATAAAAAACTCTATGTACATGACCTTTAAATTGAAACGGAATATAATTAAACACAAATGTTAACCCTTAATTTCACTTGACATTCAGTTTATTAAAATCCAGAAATAAATCATTTAAAAATTGATCACACAAAAATAAAGCTCAGCGCATCCACTTCTCTCACAATACAGGCACAAAAAATAAATAATAAATAAACATTGAGAATGAGCCACAATAGTTCCAAATCATAAGTAACACAAGGATACGTCTCTGCTTGTTCACCATGACACTACGAATGACAGCTTTGAATCGTACCCTCTTTCCCCTCCCCTTAATTCTAGCAGTGGGATCTTCCCTGGTGTTACGTCACGCAAAAGGAGGAGTTATGAACGCGATGGTGACACCTTGTGACGTAACTATGACACGAACAGGGGAAGATGTGATATATATATCCTTTTTTTTTTTTTTTTTTTTTTTTGCTTTCTTTTTTTTTTTTTCTTCCTCGCGTGACTTACTTTATAGAAGACCGGTACACCCCGACAAGGTTCCGCTTTATCGTCACGAGCTGTAAGCTCGCGTGTGTTTCATATCACACTCGTTAAGTACCAGATACAAGCTGCAGGATATTTGCCCCTGCGTCAAAACAATAGTACTGCAGTTCCGCCAACTTTTCTATATAAACGTATGTAGTGTATTATAGAACATCACTAACACATAAATTTGCATATAAACGTGAAAATTGTTGGAGGTATTGATAACGATAAATACTGAAAACACAATAAATACGGTCGCTTTTCTCTGCTCCACCCTCTTCACAACCTGCACTGGCTTTTTAACTTGGCTACACACAGAGAGCATTTGTCTCCAAGAAGTTATTTCCTCTGTTTTATCCTTATAACGTTAGTGCTTGTAAGTCCTGTGTAGTTTTGTAAGGCTTACCAAGGCCAAAACCTGAATGGAACGTGTCAGACCAGGATAATGGCACGTATCAAGTAGAGATCGCTTGTAACGTGGAGCAGCATGCATGACCACCTCGAATGAAATTACAGTTTGCAACTGTAATTTCATTCGATTATATCTTTTATGAGTTCCTTGTGTGGACGTGTACTAGAAATGCTTGTACGGTCATGTACAAATTAATGTGAAAGGAGAAGTATTTTTTAAAAAGGTATATTTATTTCATGATTCAAATACAAAGACCAAAGAAATATACTTTTTATTGTTTTCTATGACCTCCTTCGGCCTTTATAACCATCTTTATTCATTTTGGAATGGAATCAATCAGTTTGTTTTGCAAGTTTCATTTATTTTTGGATCGTGAAACCACAACTTTATCACAGCAGAAATCATCTTTTTCTTTCACTGTATAATTTATCTTTTGATAAATTATACAGACAGCCCATATATTTTCAAATGTATTGAAGTCAAGGGAGTTTCCAGGCTGTTCCTATCACTTTCTGTTAGTTCCTCTCAAAAAATAACATGACTTTTTTTGGATGAATGGCAGGAAGAAGGGATCTGCTGAAAAATGGCATTCTCAGTTGCATCTAGCTTATTCAATTCTGTCAAAACTTTTTTAATAAATGGGTACAAGGGATCCAGTACAGTACTTTGATACGAAAAACAACTCCAAAGCATTTTAATGGGGTGTTTAATAGGCTGCATCTGCTTAGCAGATACACTTTCTTCACCTGACCTTCTTACAGATGTAAGTCTCATTCCCTGCACTTCAAAATGGCTTTCATCAAAAAAGGGAACTTTTCTCCAATCTTCTTCGGTTCAGCTGTTATGCTGTTTGGCCCCGTTCGTTCAGTCGTTTTTGATTCATAGTTTGTTCAAGTCAAAAGTTGCTGTTTGATTAGCTTACGATGTTTCCAGCCAACCTCTAAAGTCTGCAATGGATTTTCAACCAATTCCAGCGAATTCCTTTTGTAAGTTAGAACTGGTCACACGACGATCTATTTTGCTTACTCTGATTATATAGCCATCAGTTTTAGGAGTTGTTTTCCTCTTCCATCCAAATCAGCCTTTTCTTTGAGGTGAAATTGGACACTTCCCAAATGTTTCAGCTTGATTATTTCGTTAACAGCTCCCAAATTAACATTACACTTTTCTCCCCTTTCCTGAGTAAGGGAAGTATGTAAGGGTACATACAGCCTTACACCGTTTTTAGGAGTAAACTCCATCTGTCCAACGAAAGTTCTACGAACACTAAAATTAAATACTTCATAGGTTTTCTATTTCAAAACACAGCCCTCTGAATTAATCATTCAATTCTTCCTCAAAACGCACTTCTAATGGCGTAAATCCTGTAAAGAAACGAATTCAAATACTGTTATAAATAACTGTTAAGAAGTTGATGAAAGGCAATATACCAAAATTACCATTTTATTTACATTAATTTGTACAAGACTATATATATTTATTTTAAGATTTAAACATGCAATATGTGGCATATAACACATCTAAAATACTAAAATTTATTTTATTAATGTTTTTTTTTTTATTTTAGACGAAAAAACCGACAGCAAAATACAGTGTGAATTTTCTTTTGTGCAATTACAATCACTGGATATCGTGTTAAAATGGCTGCCCACTGTTATATGATTTCATATATAACACACGCAACTGATTAAATTACGTTTTTTTTCCTCCTCTAAACTGCTCTATTCTGATGTTCTTTAAAAGGTACTAGAACATTTTAAAAGAGCAGGAAGCATTTAAGGATATAATTCCAAAGTAATAATCATCCCTCTCTCCCCCATCCCCCAAAAAAAATCCGTTTTACACCACTTCACTTACCCACTATTCACAGCGACACCTGTCGCCCTGTACTGTCGCCATCTGCCAGCTGCCTATATCGGCTTCCACCTGTCTCACCACAAAGAGCAATAAGAAAAAAATGAAAAATATATAAATGGCCAAAAGTCAGCTGTTCCCACAGAATACCGACGGCTCACCATATCCGTCCTTCTAAGGCGCATGCGTTACAAACAAGATTTATTTACAATATCCATTATTACATCTGCTTGTCAATCAAGGACATGAAGTCATAAAAACAACAGCTCAAACAGACGGCACCAAGCATGTGTTATGATGAGTGCCCTACTTTAGCTTGTTCAAAAAAAAAAAAAAAAAAAATATATATATATATATATATATATATATATAGGAGAAAAAAAAAAAAAAAAAAAAAAAAAAGAACAGTTAATCAGGAAATTTTGGGGTCATTCTCGTATGTCATACCGCCAGAGGGCTATATATCAATCCAATATCCGGTCTTGTGTATCTCAGTGCATTAAAAAAAAAATAATAAATAAATAAAAAGCCTCCAGTCAGAAATAGGTTTTATATTTTCACGTTTTCAAATAGGTTAATACAAAAGTGATTATGTATGGTAACGTGCCATTTACAGTCTATTAAAAAAGTGTTTTAAATAAGGCGTGGCAATGTTTGGTAGATAGAAGACCTAATGGAATTTTCACCGAGTTCCCTCTGTTAGAAGCTATAAGCTACCATTATTAAATAAAGAAAAAATTACAGTGTTGATGCTGCTGTTGTTTTCACCATGTCTGTCCGTCCGCATGTAACAGTGGAAGGATTTTCATAAAATTTTATATTTCCAAATTTCAGTAAAATTGGCCTAATAGAAATCTGGAAATTAATATTTCTTTTTGCCATGTAAATTTGATTTTTAAAAAATAGATATTCATAGATTAAATGTGGTTTTAATGAATCTTCGTTAACTTCTGACAGTCCATGCACAATTTGCGTGTATCTTTGTAAGACTGTCGCTTGTAAGGAGGGAAAAGAGACTTAAAAAAAATAAAATAAAAGAGTATACGGGAAAATAGTAATAAATATATTTATTTCAAGGAACACCGAAATAATTTCCCTAAAATACTTCAACTGTGATTACACAGAATAAAAAAAAAAAAAAATTTAAATGAAATCCACAGAGAAAAAAATTGGAAAAAATTATAGTAAACAAGATGAAAAAAATTTGAACCTAGAAATAATTAAGATTCCATCGTATAATTAACTTGTAGCCGAAGGGTAAGAATTTTTTTTTTTTTTTAATGCTGTAAATGATGCAATTAAAATAGGAAGCGTTCCCAGCAGAAAATAATAAGTAGAGCATCTTTTAAAAACTAAAATTAATGCAGCAGTTAAGATAAGCATTCTTCTGTCGTGTTTAACATTTTTTAAAGCTATTAAATGAATGCATAAACAACCACCCGAATTTATTGTGATTTAAAGCTTTTAATTAGAGTGTGGGAAGATCGTCAAAGCCTCGTTAACAGACAAAATGAGAGATTATCATTGTTTTCTCCAACTAATGAAGCAATAAACTTCCTTTATGTGGCTACTAGAGTATTACATGTCAAACAGCGCACTAAAACAATAATATTCAGTTTAATCGTTGAGTGTTTTAATACCGGAAGTCGAATGATTAGAACAATCTTTTCGGATTTTTATTTTATGTTCTTTTGATGGGGTATTCATATAATGCTAAATAATAGTTTTTGGAGTTTTTTTGGTTTATTTTTGCAGAATTTCGTATTGTATAAATTTTATACCATTAAACATGCAATAAATCAAGATTTTTTTTTAATATTAATATATATACCGGAAGTTGGAATGATTAGAACAATCTTTTCGGATTTTTATTTGATATTCATTTGATTTAGAGTACTCATACTAAGTAATAAAGCTTTTTTTTTTTTCTTTTTTCTCTCTTTTCTTTTTTTTTTTTTTTTTTTGTAATATTTCGTATCGTATAAATTTTATACCATTAAATATGCAATAGATCACTTAAGGTGGTAGAAAATGAAAATGCCCTGGGAGTAAATGTACAGTCAGATGTGAAGTTTTCTGAGCAATGCAAACAGGCTGCAAGAGCAGATCATGGGGTTTTGTCAATGACATACAGGAATTTTGCTCGCAGGGAAAAGGAGGTGATTATCACTTAGTATAAGGCAATGGTCAACCTGTACGCCTTCAGTATTGCGTATAGGTCTGGGGCCTCATTTTAGGAAGGATGTAGATTTGCTTGAGCGTGTACAGAGAAGGGCAACGAGATTGGTGAGGGGAATGAAGGGATCCTCTTACCAAGAGAGACTTAATTTCTGCAAATTGGAGCGGCTGGAGACTAGGCACCTGCGAGGTGATCTGATTGAGGTGTATAAGGCCTTGAATGGGTTGAGCACGGTGAATTCTGATAGGATTCTTCCACTTGCTCAGATTACGAACCAGGGGGCATAAATTCAAATTGAGGAAAGACAGTTGTAGAATAGATGTGCGGAAATTTGCTTTAGCCAGCGGGTGGTTAATTGCTGGAACAAACTTCCATCTGTCACTGTGGAAGTTGACAGCTGAAATAAATTCAAGGAGGAACTGGACAAATACAGTACTTAGAGGGAATGGTTGTGCGATTTTTTTTTTGGCTGACGTTACATAAGCTCATACGCTTGCTTTCTTGCATCACATGACTATATTACTATTGCTTTTATTATTAAATCAAGATATATATTTTTTTAAATACAGTATTAATATATATACCGGAAGTTGGAATGATTAGAACAATCTTTTCTGATTTTATTTTATGTTCATTGGATTTAGAGTACTCATATAATGCTAAATAATAAAGCTTTTTTCCTTTTTTTTTTTTTTTTTTTTTTTTGCAATATTTCGTATCGTATACATTTTATACCATTAAATGTACAATAAACCAAGATTTTTTTTTTTTTTTATATTAATATACATACCGGACGTTGGAATGATTAGAACAATCTTTTCGGATTTTTATTTTATGTTCATTTGTTGATTTAGAGTAAGTATCTATATGATTCTAAATAATAAAGTTTGGTTGTTTTTTTTTTTTTGCCGTATTTGTTATCATATAAATTTTATACTATTAAATACAGGGCCGCGTTAACGCTGCGGCCAAATCGGCCATGGCCCTCACCCCAAGAGGGCCTCATTTTCAGTGTAAATATTTTCTAAAGTAGTGATAAAAATTTCTAATAATAATAATAATAAACCAAGAAAACGTGTAATATAAAAGAATACTTAAAACACAACTTGTTAAGTGTTTAAATTGTATTCTCATATCTTTTTATTGTAAAATAAATAAGTTAAGAGTTTCTATTAAAATTGTTTTTATTGTTACTTTAATATATATATATATAATTTAATATATATAATATATAACGGCCTAAAATTTAAATATGGTCAGGGGACCTATTTCATCCTTCAATCCAGCCCAGATTAAATATGCCATAAATCAAGATTTTTTTTATTTTAAATATTAATTATCATTATGAAATTAAGCAAAAGCAAAATTTACATGCGATTCATTAATATGATTAAAAGTACTTAGTAAATCTTTCAAATATTAATTTTTAATTAAATAACACTTGTATATTTTTGAAAAATATTAGTTTTTATTTACTTAAACAATGTAAATAAAATGTAAATACTTAAATACCACTAATACATGAATATCTGGTAGAAGTTTTTAAAATATTTTAATATATTTTTAAATCTAATTAAAATAAAAGTTCTAGATATGTTTTTAAAATAATTAAAATTGTTATTAATATGAGACTGTGCTACCGCGAGGGCCTAGGGATTACACCACGCAATATTTAAAATAAAATGTAAATTCGAAACTTTTTTTTTTGGAATAGTTTCCATACTTCAACGATCTTAATATCAATAAATAGACAATAGTTTAGAAAAACATTTGTTATATAATTTAATAAATGTTAAACATTAACCTATAATTAAATTTATTTTTTTTTCTTTGCAGGTTAGCAGACTTATTACTCTATATATTATAAATACTGTATACACTAAATTCACAGTTATTTTTTATTCAAAAAATAATTTAGTCCTATATTGTAATGTAGTCCAGGGAGTCTTGGAACTGAAAATCGAAAAGAGTCTAATGCATATTTGAAATTTATGTTTGTAACTTTGCCATTTTGCCATTTTTATTCCAAACACCATGACAGCCAACAGTATGTAGCAGAGCGTTTTCATTATGAAAGAAAGAATACTACAAAAATGGGAGTTTCATGGCTAAAGCATAGAGAAAATTCGTGCAAAGTTTGTTCCTATACGTAACAAAAACAATACCGTCTAGCGTTTGGTTAAGTCAGTTAAAAGTAAATGCAACGGTTCGCAACTTCCTTTGTTTCGGGACAAAATGTAAATAAAAGTAAAAGAGGGAGGACAGATGGCTTTGATTAAGTTTGAACTTAACCAAAGCCACCTTACGAGAATATACTACATCGGTTATAAACTTTCAAAAAAAAAAAAAAACTGTCCAGAGCTACTGACCGCCTAATATGAAGCACGTGAAGAAATAAATCTTAAATTTTCACAATAAAAGGAAATCCGAGTGAAAACAATGCTGATATGATGCCAAAATGTAGCGAAGCTTCTTTGGAACACAACGCGACATTCCAAAATGTGTAATGTTCCGAGGGCCCCCTGTACCATGTAAATTAAAAATGAGTAGTGCTGTTCATATGCACTTTCTGGAACTAAAAATAGTATTCTGATTATTCTGATCTCGTAAGTGTAAAATAACTTTTGGATACCGTTGTACATTATTTACATGCGTTTACCCAGTCAGGTTTGTGAATAATCCTAAAAAAAAAAATTAAGTTTTAAGGGGCAAGTGCAGTTCTATTAATTAAGAAACCAACTACCACGGCAATATGGCACGCTGAGAATACTGGAAGTAATTACCTAATTCTAAAATTACTAAACGAATTATGTAATGAATATCTGTTTCATAAGCTTACTTCAGATAACGACTTCTTGCTTTATCGGTACCCACCCCTGTCTTCCCCTTGCGGTCGCAAGGTAGGATGGGTCGGTCCTGAGGCCTCTCTTCGAGTGTGCAGCTGACGACTGCTTCAAAGGAGAAGTGGGGCCAAATGTCAGCTGCCGTAAACTGGTCGAAAATGTTCCCAGGCAAATCACGACTGTCATTAAGGCCAGAGGAGGGGGGGGGGGCGCCTTTGGCTTTAAATGCATGACCCGTACACGTATTTAAAATCGTGAATAAACATCCTATTTCTTGGATATTGATGGGTATGTCAGGTGATTTGCTACCCACACGGACATTTGTTTTAGTAATTGGTATTTCTCAGGTGGGGGAGAGAAATGGGGGCCCGTCTTCTTTAATTTAATAAAAGGCTCTAAATAACTGCAGTAACTGCATCAATATATCAATAATACGGGCCAACATTTTATCGAATTTCAAATATTTGGATTGGAGAGAGATGTTTATACTTTTCAAAGGTTGTTTCTTATTCTTCTAAAGCGGAAGTTGGTGCCTCTTTGGGGACCTTTGTTATTCTACATTTATTTAATGAATTATATGCGGTATTGAAGTATCAATCATTATAACTGATTTAAAAGTTATAATGGTAATTCGGGAGGTCTATTACAGTACATCTAAACAGAAGCCACTGAAATAATCCCTTTTATTTGGTCAGGTTTTAAACTAATGCTTTTTTTATACAGTTTACAGAATAATGGAAACTTTTGATATGATGGCATATTGTGGTAAACCTAGACAAGCTATAACCAATAATCATTGAGGATTTTTCAGAAATTAATCCAACCCTGGGCACTAACGTTTGTCAAAATTTTCTTATCACACAAGAGCACTTCGATAATCTTCCACATGGGTACCTTTAGCAGTACGCAGAATGTCAAGATGGTAGCCGATTTCATTCCAAGTGTTTCGAAGCATCTCTTGAGAAATGTAAGTCACTGTCTGTTCAATCTGTTCTTTAAACTCTGTAACGTTGTTCACTTTTTTGGCAGCTTTATGCAGCCCCATACAAAGAAATCCATATGATATCTGGGGAACGAGAAGGCCAAGGAATGGAACCATCCCGGCGGATCCATTAGTTACGAATATTTTTTCTATGACAGAACATAATTGGCTGCATATCTTCCAGCATATCTTCTGCATTCAATTCGAGCATATCTGGTTTAAACCATCAATGACTGTTCCGTAGGTGGATCTTTATGGAATTCCCGTTGAAAACTTCTCTTTACAGTCACGGGACATTTGGTATCCCACCGCCACGACACGCACATTACTTTCTCCTGCACTGCTGCATTTTAATGCTGTACTTCCTCAATGCTTCCTGGGATTAAGGCTGACAAACGCACGTGGAAAAACTCATTGAGTTGCTTTGATAGAAGCAGCAAATCCCTTCATAATCAGGTGATTAATTTACAGACATATTTAACTCAATATAATTACTTATATTTAGCTTCCATTAAATTACATGTATATCATACATTCGAAGAAGAAAATTCCAGGACTGTATATACTGTAATTTCACGAGAAAAACAAAAATAACCTAATGAGTCATTTTTCTACTACTGTGTGACTAACTATAGCGTTTAAATTTCTGGGAAATAAGATTCAACTACGCATCTATTGTCAGTTTTGTCTTGTTTTCATTTTAACGCGACATGTACTGACTATATTTAGCAATTAATATTAGTCAGTTTACCGACTGGGGCGCTGCCTGCAATAGAATTAAACTGTCGGCTACTTTGATTTTTCCATAAAATTAATATTTTTCAAATATTTATTCTTTTAAACTATATAACGAGATTTAAAAATGATTACATCACCATACTTCATTATTTAAAAGAAAAATTCTGGTCCTTCCTTTGTTATGGACCCTTGTACAGCTTTTCCTTCCAGGGACCTCAAATTTATAAATTCACTCCTTACTATAAGCATCTCGTAAAACCAGTATAATATGATATCCCCTTCCGGGAAGGTCTAACACGTTATTAGGTGGGTTATCGTATTTCAGTGGCCACTGACTTTTATACTTAAACGTATTAAGTCCACTTTCGTAAGTTAAAATCGAAAAATGTATTGTGAGCTAATCACAAAGGGATGTAATTGCATATACGCATGCTATTCCAAAAGCACCTGTTCAGAAATGATGGAAGGAATGAATTGCAATTCTGAAAACGAAAGTGTAATGAGATAAATATCTAAAAGTACACGTTGGCTATTTATGTAACCGGAGATGGTTGTGCAAAAGTTCTTACCAACTAACTGACTGAATAGTTTCGCGTGTTTGAAAACAAACTCCAGTTATCACTTTAACATTTAACATAAAAAAAGTGGGCAATAACAGATAGGGATAAAAACAAGGTGTTTGTTGTTACAATGTGTTTATCATGCTATAATAATAGAGTCATGATGACAGCACCTACAGTACCCGGGAGAGTAATTCTAGACCGCTTCCCTCAGTGTCGAGTGCTTCTATAAATACTCAGTGACCAACAGCTTCGTTTTCAGATCGTAATGACTGCCTCTTAGCTTTGTAAGGAGATATGCCTGCAGAGCGTATGGGTACTGTATATATGAGGTCTCAAGTAGAAGTCCTGTCTCGTGGGTAACAAAAGATTTTGATGTATATCTCTCTCTCTCTCTCCTGGAGTTCAACTTTTTGTTTATAAGCGAGGATCACCATTTGAAATATTTTATACAAGAGAACACGTTTAACTGATTGTTTTCATAAAAATATACTAGCCAAAGGACCCATTGGATCCCTACTTAATGCTTTTTGGAGATTTGACCGTGCATGTGTTTATTATTATGGTGATCAATTCAAGGTCATTGTAATGAAGCAATCCAGCTACCTCCTGATCATTTCCAAGTATGGCATGCATTTTCAAAGACACTCATGCCACCGTATACTGTGTGTCCCATAAAAATGTTGCCATACTTTGACGTGCTCTCAAAAGAGATAAATTCAGCACCAGAATAGTGCTGATTACTCATTGGAAGACTCCCAGATGGAGATTATGTCGATAAGAATAGTTAATTGGGGTCAGCTTGGTTATTTCGAATACATACCGAGGCAATTAAGGTCATGAAGTGTCAATATATAAAATAAAAAATAAATTTTCTGTTTATACTCCGGGACGACCAAACGGTCAGAGGAGTTCACAAGATAGACAGAATACAAGAAACAGCACCGTATTCAGTAGTCACGGGCTTGAACCCCGGTCACTCAAGGCACGTGTACTTATGCACCCGCGCGCCTAACCACTAGGCTACGGCGGCCTTCATCGTGTCCGTAAATGGCGTGTATTCAACGGCGATTTTTTTGTTTTGCTGGATGAAAAACCCTGAAAGAACAAAATTGTGACTCTCAGATATGAAGTCACTATCACAGTCAACACGATAATGCGGTGTCACTGAAAACATAATGATTTAGAGATATTGCAATCATCTGCTTTGGACCTGTTCATAAAATCACTATTTTTTTTTTTTTTTTTTACTATTTTCTCTTTCATGCGCTAATTCTACTGAGACATTTCCTGCAGACGTGATTCAGGGTTCCATACGCAAGCTAATAGAGGATTTTCGCGCCGTTATCATTAAGAAACAAAAAATGAGTCTTAAGAAAAAGCGACTAACGCTTCAACAACCAGTGCAAGTTGGACTAAAGCCAAATATAAGCCATTATCGAATTCCTACATTGTAAAACGCTTTTTATTAACGGTAGTAAATAATTCGCTTTCAGAATAAAACAGTTTTCAGTGACAATTACGGCAGCCATAAAATCACTTCGGTTCCATTGTCTAAAATGGAAAGTCTGGAGCCAAAAACATCGCTTGTTCAAAATCCGCCCAACGAAATAAAATGAGTGCCACAGACTTCAACAGAAATTGAAATGCAGTACAAAATTCACACGCTAGCTATGTTAAAAGAGTCTTGTGAAATTTTACAGAATTCTGATAATCATCATTGCGCAACCTATGCAGCCCAGACCGATTACCAACTCACGCACAATCTTTATTCATTGTGTATCCAATGGTTTAATGACCCGATAAACCAACTGATGACTGATATCCAACGATTATAATTTTTAAAAATACAATTCTCTTTATTGTCCATTTTATGTTCAACGCACAAGCCCAAACGGCCATCTGAGCGCCCTCACAATCAGGACTTATTAACTATGTCATTGTCAGATCATTGTTTGCATTCAGTAGGAGTTTATCTGAAACACGATTTTGAGGATTCCTTCTTAAGTACTGTACATAACCTGAGAATGCTTACCTTGTTTTAAATCTTCTAAAGTATGCATTCAAAAAATGCAGCATCATGTAATAAATGCATGATCCCAACAATCCAATGACAGTGTCAAGTTTCTAGTTGAATGGTAAGTGTGATTAGAATGTCTCATTCTCGCATTTTAAGCAAAGTTATTTACAGCGCTAAGACCTGACAGCATTTTACTTTTTAAATGACAGAGGCTTTTTCAAGATAAGCGAGTGAAAAGCGTTTGTAATCTAAATGTAAATTTAGATTACTCTCTAAGGCTAAAAATAAAAAAAGGACATGCGTTAAACATGATAAGGAAAAATAAAAAAAGTATTGCAATTGATTTGACAATGGAAGTAATTTGTTGCCTCATAAAGGAAAAAATTAAATATCTGAAAATTATCCTTATTGGAAAGTTGTAGTATTTCTAATACCAATGACGTATTTCTTTATTTAAAACAGCTCTTGTCAGTGGATTGAACTTGGTTGCTTTTAGAATAAGCGTCCCGATAATTAAGGCAACGAGGCATCAATATGTCTAGTGTTCCTAGAAAAGTAAAAACATTCGAAAATATCTTCAGAAATATTTTTAATACAATACAAAAGTGAGCTGATATTTAAATACAGTTCTGCTTAATAATGCTGGATGCTCTACAGTTTTCAATTTGAAAAATTGTGATCTAATTCCTAGAATCTAGTTGAAATTTCTTCAATTTTGAAGTATGGGATTATATACATAGTCGGATCTGATAATTTCGTTGTTGTAACTGAAGACTGTATGCTTTCGATATCATCGCAAACATGTTTATGTGTCTATGGCCGTGCTCAATGACTCGAATCATTCGATTACTGATGACTCGATTCACTCATTCAGCTACATGACTGGAGTCACTGAATCACCTCACTCGCTAGCTATTGCTAGGTCTGGAGGGTGGTGACTAACTATTACGTTGTAAATAAACATAAATGCTAAATTTATGACCGGTATTTATGGACTAGGACTGGTCCTGGTAGTAAATGAGTGCAGAAGCCTTTTGCGTGGGCTGCTGAGAGCAGGAACTACTGCGATTTAATTATACCTAAGTTGCAAAAGAAACAAAAGGAAAAATGGAAATTATACCTGAAAATGAAATCCCCTGACATGTTAACAACAAAAATTTGATTAAACCGATGTCTTGTGATTCATTTAAGCCACTGAGTTGCAACTACTGTATTTTATTTATTTACTTTTTTTCTTTTTTTTTTTAATCCGGTTATAGATTGCATCTGACTGATATAGCCTTAGTCTGGGAAGCCGCTCAGTTACTGTATACCAAAGGGACTACGTAATGAGTCAGGTTGGCTGCATTCTAGATTAGGTAATGTATTTTTGTTTCTAAATACAGTACATCAAACGAGTTTGTTGTTTCACAGTGACTTCTAGTACCCTGGATGGGATGGTGTTTAAGAAGACAGAAGAAACTCGTCGATAGTACGTTTTGATTTCCAAAATCGCTTTGGTTTATTGTTATTCTGTTTTCTTTTTAGCTAATTGAAATAAAATCATTATAGAAAATTTATTTTGCGCACTAGAATACACACTCAGTGATTATTGAATTATGACCACCCCATCCATAAAGCCGAACAGCTTCGCATGTTTGAGCAGTGGTAATTTGCATCTGGTCTACTGCACCGTGTCGAAAATGTCTCATGGCTTAGGACCTTTGGTGATTGTGTGGGAGAACCATGAACGATGACGACTGCCTTACCATTCTGTACAATTCCATGATCCCTTTCATGTGACATTTCTTTGGTTCTTATACCTTCGTATAGAAGATGAAAAACTATAGCAGCAGTGGAAGGGAATACTTTTCCTTTCTTGATGACTACAAATTGGTCGTATTTAGAAGAAAAAAAAAAGGAACCGTCAACTATTTTTTATATATTTCTCATATTTCTCGAAGAAAGATTATACGTAGGAAATAAATGAAAACAAATTAAAAAGAAGAGAGAGAAAAGTAAAGCTTAGTAAAGAGACGTACTTTTTGTCTACAGTATGTCTCAGATTCAATTGAGACTAACTTCATAATAAGATGTCATGGTGTCCCCACCATACAGTTGGTGGGGACACCATAACATCATCTAACATGCCAAATATAATTAACACGCCGCGAAATTGGATGACGAGATCTGCAATGCTCTGTAAATTTATTGATTCACATCGGCATTTAAGCTTAAGGCTCAAAAAACATATACAAGCAATAGTCTTAATGTCCACAGCAGATCAAACTTTGCCTTCGCTGAGGTTGGGTGCTGTACTGTTTTAGGCCATATTGCACCTTATGTACTACACTGTCTGTAAAATGAGTGCGTTCTGTGGTCTGTTTGCTGGACGTAAAACCCGACTTTCCGGGAGAAAAAACCATGCTACTCACCCCTGAGACCAATTAACTCACGTTATGGAAAAGACCGACTCATGTTATGGAAAAGGCCCATAAAAATTCCTCCAGTCATCGACGGGTTCGAACTCAGGTCTTTTCCGCCCGGTGTGAGGAGGACGGTGATTATACCAACTGTGCTATCCACGAGGGCCCCTTCACTGAACATTGCCCTGGTATTGTACTACTTTCAAACACATTTTTCCATAGTAATGCAACTGGCAGATTAACCTTTTGGCGATATCGTTTGTTCAAAAAGTAATACAATACCGGGGCAAGTCATGAAGGGAAAGTTTTTCTGTTGTGAACAGCAAGACTTTCTGTTGTGAACAGACAAGAGGTATCAACAATGTATTCTGTAGTTGAAAACACGAAAAAAAGAACAAGATAGTTCGCCTAAATTGATATAATTTAATAGTTAATTTAAAATTTATTTTAATATTATAACTAATTGAAATTTATTAAAATGATATTGTAACTAATTTAAATTATTAAATAATATTTTAACTATAATATCATGCATTCAATTATTAATCTTTTGAACTAAAAATTATTAATCTTTTAAACTAAAAAAACGACTTTGGGATTATAATCATAAAATCATTGTTTCATTTTAATAATTAACAAAACAAACTACACTTTAGGCAGGATAAAATGGAAATTGATATGCTAACTAGTACTTCTCGGCAGTTGAATACGACCTAAGTTAACGTAAGTGTGCTGTAGAAATTTGGATAATATTGAAGATCTGGCTTCGAACTAAGTTCTGACCTCTCCCACCCTGGAGATCTTTCAGTCCCTACCCTACTTCCACAGGGTAACGAAACTAAACTAAATACGCAATTTCATTCTTTCAGTGTTCTGCTGAATTTCTCTAAAGTTTTCTGTGGAATTTTCTGAAGATGAGTGAAACGACACAACAGATATCGATCGATCGTCACCTTATATACTAATCCATTATTCGTTGGAAATTCATTTTGTAAATCATTAATCAATGGGAGGGTCTGAAATAGTATAAGGGAAATACGAATATTCGTAATTGGTTGGCAGAGATTTATCCTTCGTCTTGATATCCATATTTCCTTTTCCTTCTTCATATCTATGAAGAAGGAAAACACCACTGGATTAAAAATTGTGTAATTATTTCTTTTTTTAAATCCCACAAATGGTGTTAGACCCTATAGTACTGGGTGCCGTGCTTTGGTTGACATTAGAACAAATAATGTCAACTTTTCGACAATAGTTTAAGTGAATTTGTGAATTTCTGTAGATTTTCAGGAAATATGTGTGAAATATGTTGTTCTAGAAAACTAAAGTTGAAGGGATAAATGAGGGTAAAAATGTGGTTCTGTGAGTTTGAAGTTGGATAGTAAAATTATGCTGACTGGCTGTGGCACGTATTCGAAATGGTTTGGAAAAAAGAGAGGTGGGGAAAATTATAGAGATGGGTGATTAATTTTTTTTAAGAGATGGGTCATTAATTAACCTAACTGCCCTTTCCCTTTTCTGAACGGAGAGAAAGGTTACGGGCACCGTAACCTCTCTCTCTCTCTCTCTCTCTCTCTCTCTCTCTCTCTCTCTCTCTCGGTTAAGGGGCATCGCTTATGTGAAAGAGAAAACTCAGATTTTTAGAAGCAGAAGAAGCAATATTTTTGATGTGCTTATGTCAAGAGAGATTGAAAGTCAAAGTGATCCCTACTAAAGATGTGTGATCTTGTCTAGAAATCGGAATGTCATCAAAGGTAAGCATAGAAACAGAATCTTTTTTGCGGGACACTCAGATACAGAACTGAGTTTAGAAGGATTGAAATTAACTAAGATATATTTGCCCCACTGAAGAATTTCTTAGAGCTCAGTATTAAAGAAATTTGTGGTGGATATTTGAAAAGATGATGCTGCTTGTGCAGGACAAGGTTTCTCAAACTGGAAAGTGAAATGCAACGTGCAATCATCTATAAAACTATGGACAGGATTTCTAGTCAGTGGAAGAAGTCATTAATATACAAGAGGAAAAGAGTGGAAGAAAAAACTGAATCTTGGGGAACACCAGCATTAGTGGAGAAATTCAAAGACAGGGAGCACCTCCCACCCGCTTGTTTAGAAGACCTTTATGCCAAACACGATCGAAACCTCTTGAAATGTCAAGAGCTGCTTAAGTTTTATCCCTCTGTGAAAAAAATTCCCATTGAATTTGTCCACAGATGGGCAACATAAGCCAGTATAATCACCAATGGATTGACACTGACAGAAATCGATATTGACGATCATTGATCAGAAGGGAGCTTTCGGGATTGTTTAAGAGCTGGCGGTTGATGGATTTCTCCATTATTTTTGGAAAGAGATAATAATTTAACCATGATTCCGTTCATTAACTTAATCCATAAATCAGCTAAGTTATTCTATTAAGTTGTAACAGATTTTCCTTTTTCAGCTACTCAGAAACACTTTCTTTTTGGAATTTTAAACACCAACTAAGTTATAAAAAATAACAAATACGGGAAAAAGGCGATGGTACACTTAAGCTGACGTCGGGCTCCACATTAACTTGAGAAATGAAAGAAAATTTGTATCTGTAATCCCCGAGTTAGTTATTTTGCAATTCAAATGGTTTTATTTATCCAGTAAAAGAAAGCGCCACGAAAACAGCTTAAATAACCCTGTTGCGAACATCACCCCTGTTTTTCTCATTCGCCCCAGTGCATTTTCCTCGTCTGCATCTAGTGCCAACTGCCAAGAACCTGTCACGTCCACTTATGCGTCGACTTGAAGAGAAAAAGCATTAAATGAGATTCGTATAATTTTCCAGTTACTCTCAAAGATCGTGCGTCAATGATGTGACTCTTCAAGACAGAATGTGTGCGACAAGTTGTATATCATTAATGCAAGTCGACTCGTAACTGTCAAAAAATAGTAAAATTTCACTTCCGTTAAACCCTTTTTTGCATAGACTTCACCACCCTCTATTTGCTAAACTTTGCGTTTGCAACGAAACTGACGTATTACAAGTTTTTTCTAGTCAAATCATTCCAATAAAAGTACTGTAGCGATCGAACTATAGCTTTGTTAGGCAGTGGTATAGCTGCATTTAAAACGTACAGGTTCCACCTCCAGGGGGGTCCTATTGCAAAGTAATCAAAATCAGCGTGTTAACCCATAATTGATAAATTACAATCAGGTTTCATTCATGGTGCTTCCGGTATCGCTTTGTGCTATCTATCGAAAAGCATGCTGGCTCTGCACAGCGAAGAATCGTGCGTGTGCGCAATGCAGGCCGGTTCATCGTCTAACGAATTTATCACTTTGAGCTGGCGCATGTACAGTTTGCTGTTGTGCTGATGCTGTCTTCATTATTTTTCAAGAAAGCTATTAAGGCTTAAAGAAGTCGGTTGTATAGCGTTTTAAGATTGCCTGTGTTCTTTCGTCGGTTTGCCTGTTTTAGTGGTTGGAAAATCAGCAAAAATAGGCAAAGCGAAGAAAACCAACGAAGATGCAAATGAAATTGTTGTTGTGGTAGGGTTTTAGTAGCATCAGCGACTAAAGCCGTATTGCCCCGTGTATACTGTTTGTAAATTGCGTTTGTTCTGTGGTCGATTTTCTGTTTGCTGGACGAAAAATCCGAGTTCCCGGGAGAAAACACCATGATCCCCTCGCCTGATACCGACTAACTACGCCACGTTGTGAAAAGGCCCATAAAAATTCCTCACGTCATCGACGGGACTCGAACTCAGGTCTTTTCTACCTGTGAGAAGGATGGAGATTCTACAAACTCGCTACCCACGAGGCTACAGACTAGTTTCTCCAGATGTCCGACTATAACGAAATTTTCCCCAATGAAATCTTGTGGTCTAATGAAGCAATTTTTCTAGATCAACCGACATGTTGTCTGACAAAGTTGTGTTTATTGAGCCACTGGGGGAAAGTCTCTACTGTCCAAACTAAACTCCCGTGTTTGGGGCCAGAATTTTCTCTAAAACATTGGCTAATTTTTAAGACAACATTTATTAATATACGTTACAAGACGAATTATCCCAAAATTGAAGGAAAAGACTTCTTTATCATGCAGGTCGGGATTCAGGCACATTTTTCTTTCGAACTTCAAAATCAAAAATTAACAAACAAGTGTACGACTGGACAGGCTTCGTGTGTAGGAGTGGACAGGGTTCGTGAATAAGATTGTCGAATTGTACTGGGTTCGCGGGTGGAATTAGTAGAATTTGGTAGCACCCGAATGAGGTCGTATCAAGTGGCCGCAGGTCACCAAATTTAACCTCTGTAGGGTTTTTTTTTTCCTGTGGAACTATTTAAAAGATTATATTTATCTCCTTCAGCCAGAGGGTGGTTTATTGCTGAAACAAACTCCCATCCCGTGTTGTTAAGGTGAGCAATTTGAATAAATTCAAGGAAGAATTAGACATATTATTAGAGTGATGGACAGATGATGCGGTTATTAAGATTTCGGCAGGGTTTTTTTTTTTTGGCTGATGCTGCATAAGCTCGCTTTCTTTGCCACTACTATTGTTTCAGGAAACCTTGTAGAACCTAAAAACAATAATAAACGAAGAATTCGCCAAACAGACTACATACTATGTTCATAAATTTAGAGACCTTATACTCTTCTCCAAATTGTCTGAGAAGGGTAGGATAAGATGCACACTGATCCTTCTCATAAGCAGGTTGGAAAGTGAGTACGTGCCTATTTCAGCATAACTCCGTCCGTATTGTAACACCTTTAATCCAGATAAGATTGTGTATTAATTTTTTTAGCATACCAACTCAGTTGAATCCTATGCTTTTCCTATCCAGCATGAATTGATTCAGGTCAAAGGAACACAACATTGTACCATATCTTAGTCAGTAGCGTCGAGAATCGCCACTGGCCCTGGTGAAAATGCCTCACTGGGCCAGAGCGCTTTTCTATGTAGGGGACTCAGACTCCAAATCCCACCCCTACAGAACCTCCAAAGAAGTTATCCGCCTATTCTTAACCCATCCACTGTAGAAGACTACTATTAACTCCTTTCAATAAAAACTATAGCGGAGGTTGAAAACCTAAAGTCAGTACACTCGCATTACCCAGCCAGCATCCATTAATGATCTCTACTTGTGGTCTTTACAAAAACTCCCCCAACCACCAAAAAATGCAACTTACAGATGTGAAAGTAAAGTCCGGACAAGGGGCTCTTCAATCCCAATATTTAACTTGTCCTTGGCACTTTTTTAATAGGATCATTCACTCGCACGCCGAACCGTTGGACAACGAATTGACTTTACCCCCACGCAACTCACATCACTAAAGAAAGGAGAAAAACAACGGACAGCTCAGGGTCACTCACTTGGCTCACAACTCCTTACTAATACTATGGAAGAGAAGGCGTAGTGAGTGACCTTGAGCCACCTATTATTTTCTCCTGCTATAACTCTGTACGGTGACATTTTTCATCCTCGTGTGTAACTGCAGAACCCTCCCTAGAATTGTAGGGCGTAAACTTGATCAATTCGATTACAAAATTTTTCTTCAATAGTAAAGATTTTCTTGCCTGTGAAAAGAATCATTCTGTGTCCAATTTCACAGCACTAACAGTTTTGATAGTAACCATCTGATTTCATTTAGGGTAGGCGCTGAAAGCTGACATCTGAGAGTATTTCAAAAAATTCGTTGCTACCAAATTCTACTAATCCCACCCACGAACCCAGTACAATTCGACAATCCTATTCACGAACCCTGTCCAGTCCTACTCACGAAGCCTGTCTAGTCGTACAATCCTACTTTCGAACCTCATCCACAACTGTTGTCACAGTATATTAAACGAATTCTAATATACACACTAAAATCGATTTTAGAAGGAAAAAAAGAAAAGAAAAGAAAGTGTTAAAATCAATTATAAGAAATTAGTCATCCCCAATTAGTCCTACTCTTGAACTCCGTCTAATCGCACCAATTCTACTCTCCATCGTCGTATAATCCTACTCGGGAACCACCATGTCCATGGGCACCGGCAGTGGTGCGATGCACCACCTTTGGATTTCGAAGTAATACATAATTTTTAATATTTTCATTAATTTATTGAAACTTTAAAACAATGCAAATTTTACAAAAAATTCTACACAAAACTTTGGCTCGACTGTACATGTAAATCAGTCAAACTTGACTTGATTAAGATATTGCGTGTATTCGAAAATATGGTAAACAAAAAATTTATTCCCACATGTGCCACCTTGCAAAATATCCTGCCGGCGCCCATAAACATGTCCAATCCTACTCGGAATCACCACGTCCAATCGGAATCCCGTCCAAATCTACCAATCTTACTCTCAACTCCCGTCCAATTATACCAATCCTACTCACGAATCCGGCACAACTGTATAACTGCGCAACTATTTCTAAATGTTGAAACTGTATTTCAAAGAATTCAGTTCTACCAAATTCTAATAATCCCACTCACAAACCCTATACAATTCAACAATCCTACTCACAGTTCCTGTCCAGTTTTACAGTCCTACTTTCGAACCCCGTCCACGACTATTGTCACAATATATTAAATGAATTCCAATACACACTAAAATCGATTTCAGCAGAAAAAATCCTACTCGGAACCACCACGTCCAATCCTACTCCCGAATCCCATCCAAATCTACCAATCTTGCTCTCGATTCCCGTCCAATTATACCAATCCTACCTCGAAGCCGGCACAACTGTACAACCGCCCAACTGTTTCTAAACTGTGTCGAAATTCCATTAATAACAGATGCCCAACCTCATACCAGATGTCGATAAACTGATAAACCAACTGGCTAATGATGGTAGACATCGCCATCAGACAATTTATTCTTAACATCAATCAGATGGCGCATGGCAAGTACTACAACCGTATTAAAATCTCTTTATCGAACATTTAACATTTTATAACGTGATGTAATATTACTGTAATCCGTTAACCCACTTTAATTTTTATTTCTGTCCAAACTAGCCGCATGCGCATTAGGTTTTCTCCCTAACTACATACTCTGTGGCGTTAAATTAAAAAAGAAAAAAGTCGCTATTTTTAATATTGCAAATATATGCGGTGTTACCGTATGTTTTATTCATTCTTTCAGAGCACTAAAGTAAATTTAGCCAGCGACTACAAAATACTGTTTTACCAGACTTCTTCAACACGCAACATTTTAAAGAGCGAATCCACGCGCATAGTAATGAAGAACATTCATCTTATCGTGCTTTCCAAAGAACCCTAATACAGATTTCTTCCTGGTGTATTTGCATGACTGAAGCTTCTCATTTACGTAATTATTTCGATTTCCCTGAAAACTCGGAAGGAAACAGGATTATCCAGTTTCTTTAAAATTAATAGAACTATACATATTTATATAGTATACGCATTTCTTTCTTTTCGTGTTGTCTTCCAACTTTAATAACATCCTAATATTCGCATCCATGCATGCCTTTTGCAAATAACTTAAGGATTATTAATTACAAAGTTTAGGGGAAAGAATTAATTAAGCAGTCGGTTACTTTTTTTAAAGAAGTATTAGCCTTTTATATGAATGAAGACGAAGTACATTCTCTAATCGCTCGTTACCAATTCTAAAAGTTCAGTTGACTGTTATAATGGATAATAATAATAAAAGTTAATAGTCGAATGAATTTTGATTAGAATTTAAGCTGTTAAAATAACTTGTTCTGTACATAACAGGATTGTATAACCGCAGCTGATTTAGAAACGATTTATCGTTGTCATCAAGTCGTTTTGCTACTTCGGAGCCATTCACAAATTGCAACCTACTTCAGAGCCATTCACAAACTGTAACAAGACCTACTTTTAGCAGTACAGTTCTGATTTTAGGAGCATTATGTCCCTTATTGTCTTCACCATGTTCGTCCATCTGTCTGTCCATCCGTCCGCATGTAATAACTCGTCTCCCAGTGGAGGGATCTTCTTCAAATTTAATATTTGGCTCTTTTTGAAATGTTTTTCACTCTAGAGTTAAAAAAATAATAATAAAATAAAAAAATAAATAAAAATAAAAACAACTCGCCAACAATACGTATAAAGATCAAACTAATGTAGATGAATACTGGATATTATGTTTGTTGTTGTGCGCTGATCGGAAGAATGATTTGGCAATATGACCGCTTCCCAGAAAAAAAAAATGTTTTCGGTTCTCGCGCATATGAAGTGGATGATTTTTTGATGAGATAATTTCTTTTTTTGTTTTCAGTTTACTAAATACACTGCCCTACCATTAATATCCCAACACCTCTCCATGGATGAGGAAACAGGTCCTATGCATGCAACCTGCCATAGAACCTGTTATAAATATGCACACTGGGCTTCGAACAGACAATTGCAAAAGTGGGCATGCAAGATGAATTAACAACAGAATTAACAGACTTCCAACGTGGAATGATAGTAGAATGCCACATTAGCAAGCGTTCTGTACGAGACATTACAGTCACTCTGGGGATCCCTAGGGCAATGGTTAGTGACGTCATATGGAAATAGAAGAGGAATGGAACTGATTCGGTCAAAAAACGGCGCGCTAAACCCCTAAAACTAACAGAACGGGACAAGAGAATTCTGCGAAGAACTGTGCACACAAATCGTAATTTGCCATTTTCTCAAATCACACAAACCCTCTGTGAGAGTATTGGGGCTAATATCAGCACTAGTACAATACGAAGTACACTCCATGATATAGTCGTGCAGCTGTTCACAAGCCATTGATCACCTCAACAAATGCTAAACGCCAATTAACATGGTGTAAGGAGTGAGAATCCTGGACTGTAGAGCAGTGGAAAACAGTCCTATAGAGAGACGAGTCGAAGTCGCACTCTACCAGTGTGATGGACGTTCCTGGGTGTGGCGAATGCCAGGGGAACAGTTCCTTCCTGATTGTATCCTCCCAACAATGAAGTTTGGTGGAGGCAGTGTCATGGTATGGGGCTCTTTTCATGGTTTGGCTTGGGCCCATTAGTCGTTATCGACAAAACCATGGATACTGTGAAATACCAGGACATCCTAGACAATTATGCACTTCCAACTTTATGGCAATACTTCTGGGAAGACCCATACCTGTACCAGCAAGACAACGCGCCATGCCATACTGGTCGGGTTGTAACAGAGTGGTCTGAGGACATGTGTGTGGAAAAATTGGATTGGCCAGCCCAGAGTGTTGATCTGAATCCTATTGAGTATCTTTGGGATGTATTGGATCGTCAGGTACGTGCACGGCGAGATCGTCCAAAGAACAAAGCCGAACTGGTGGTTGCATTAAAGGCTGAGTGGAGGAACATATCACGTGACATTTATAAAAAGCTGGCTGAGAGTATGCGGCGAAGATTGAAGGCCGTCATAAAAGCAAAAGGTTTCAGCACAAAATATTAAATGACACAATAAAAGCTCTTTTTTGTCTAAAGGCAGGTGTCCGTATATTATTGGTAGCGCAGTGTATATAAATCGTGAATTATTATTATTTGTTTATTATATTAACGACAGCAGAAACGTGAAATACGTGTTATTTTTCAATTGTTATTAAAATCCAGGAGGAAATAAGTAAAGTGTATTACAAAAATGTTGACGTCCTATTACGATCCGACTTGCTTGTTGCTATTTGTTCATTTCATTAAATCACAGGAGACACTCATGAAATATGTGTTCAATTTCAATTTTTATTAAAATTTCAGGAGGAAAGAAGTAAAGTATTTCAAAGCATTGACAAATTGTTAAAGCATTGTTACCCATCATCAATACTGCAAGAAGCGCACAAATTCACTTTCTTTAGTTGGTGTACTTTCAGTGTGTGTATTTCTTCAAGAAGTACAAGAGTGTACTTCTTTGAAGAAGTACATTTGAAAATGTACTTCTTCAAAAAGTACATAAACCCAGTTTATTCTACTTTCGAATCCTGTCAAGGAACCACCTCAACAGGCCCGAAGACGGGAACGAGTGTATTCCTGGATCGTCCCCGAATTGTTTAAGTGTTGGTATTAAGATTTTTTCAATTTAATTTCTATAGAAAAAAAATATATATAGTACATTAGGGTCGATTTGCCTATTCCGGTGGACCCCTGCTTTCTATGCCTGAACCCGACTAACTCAGCGACGGAGTGAAAAAGCACATAAAAATTTCTAGCGTCACTAACGGGATTCGAACCCGGGCCTCTTCCAGCCGGTATGGGCAGAAGGATAACGATACCACTGTCCTACACATGCAGATATTTTAATATAAAAAAAAAGTAAAAAAAAAAGAAAGAAAATAAATAACAAATAAATTTTCGTAAGGAGAACGTACATCCTCTTTATAACGCAATCGCGTTAAAAACAGTCGCCACCACAAAATGTTTTCCAAAAACTTACCGCGTAATATTCGTTTACCCCTTTCCACCCGTAACACATCGTAACATTTTATCTGACCACTCTCCTACTTGCATTAGGTAATTTGTGAACCTCTCCTTTAGTTGGAAATTTATTCATTTACTTTTTTTATATAAAATATACAATGAGAATTCCCTTACCGAGTTTCTGCCATTAATTTTTTCACAAGGTTTATTTTCCGCGTTCTCTCAAAAAAAAAAAATTCTAGGAGCGTTCTAGGCCTCAGCTTCCTGCTGGGTTTACAATAAAACCAAACGATTTTACAATAAAACCAAACGAACTACTGTTTTACCACATTCAAATCTTTTGGTATTATTTATATGTGGGAATCGTCAGAGACAATATTATTTGAATTGCATATTTATATCTAATGCCTGTCACAAAAATTTAAATAGTTCTGAGCAGATTCATGCTCAAAAAAAGAAGTGCAAAAAAAAACAGTAACACTGCTCTTATGATTCCGGACCAATCGAAAGGCTGAACAAACTAGCAGACGATGCACGTACTCCATTTTTCTAGCAAGGAACAGCTTTCCAGTAACAATACAACTAGGTCGGTGTTCTTAGGGAGGTCGTTATTACTCTTCCAGAACATCGAATAACGCGAAGGGAATACCGGCAGCTGCAGTAGAATAGACTACGCATGCATGCTTTAAGAAAAAAAAAAAAAAAAAAAGAAAAGAAAAAGGAAAGAGAGAGAGAGAATGTCAATTTTTTTCTTTTGCAGAAGGCCAAGTTTAACAATGAAAATTTTGCAGTTTGTTTTTCACGTTAAATTTATTTCTGTGAAATAACAGACATCTTTCTTTTTTTGCTTCTAATTTAAATCTCATTACATGAATAAATCTGCAACCGACTTATTAAACCTCTCATTAAATTTTATACGGTGAACTTCATGCTTTCATGATTAGCTGTTTTTAATGTACTTTCCGATAAGAACGCAGACTTACGAGATCTTTCGTTTGTGTATGTAATAACTTTTTTATTTACAGTCGTATTTAAACCAAGTTTGGAATAAATGTACAAGACGTGGACAAAATAATAGAAACACTCGATGTGAAAGTAGTAGTTTTTGTAATGATTGTGTGATTTTTTTTGTTGTTGTTTTTGGAAACGTCATATTTTCAGAAGAATATTCTGAGTTACCAGGTCCATCCCATGACGCAAACATTGTTTCCCATGTTTCAAGATTATGTGTGCGCAATCTTGTTTTGAGGAGCATGACACTGAGGCTAAACATCCGCTGCTCAATCACTAGACTTTAAAGGTTATTGAGCCACTGTGGGCATATTTCCTCCACCTTCATCACTCGATGAGCTTGAAACGTTCCTCCATGAAGAATGGTCCAATATTCTTCTTATAAGATATATTTGAATTTATTCCACGCAGAATACGCTCTTCTAAAAACAAACGGTGGCCCAACAGATGTTTCCATTATTTTTCACCCCCCTGTATGGTGGAAGAAGTCTTGAGATAACTGACAAAAGCCATTTTATTTTGACCAGTACCTTTTTAAAGTCAACTCGCTTTTTTTTTAAATTCATGACCACGAAGGATTACAGCCAGAACAGGAAGAGGTCTAGAACTCATACACTGTTCTATTACGATAGGTTGGGAAGAAACTTGCTGATTGAATTATATACAATTAAAGAAATTATTATTTGGAAGTCTGCGTTGTTAAAGGTAAGAATGATTGAAGCAGATTATTTTTAACGTTAAATAAGATTTTAGAAGTAAAGATTATTTTTCATCCAGCAATTTTATAATCCGAGGTAAGCATCGCGTAAGTCGATACCATCTCTTGAAGCTTTTTGATAAAGATTTGAGTAAAGGAATTTATAAATTTCCTGTTTGTTTGTCAAATAAATCACTGGAGCATATCATTATTCATCATAACAGTAACACATCACTGTAGTCAAGTACATGTAATTGTATTATATTGAATAGCTGTACGTACACTCACTGTATACTCACTGCTGTAGAGAACCCCTACATCTGCAGAAGATTGAACAACCAATGTTAATTACACCGCGCATACGTCATCAGCACGAACTCTACCAGGAACTGAATGTTGTCAGGACGAATGATACATCATTTTTGTCACTGCCCACCAAACATTACAGATTCTACCACGATGCTGAATCAACCCCTGAAAATTATTAATGTCTGGTAGAGTATTAGAAGGGAGTACTTTTGATCTCTTTTTTTTTTTTTAATATTATTTATTTATTATTTTTTTGTAGCTTGATTTTTAACTTTTGCTTGAATGAAGTGACATTTGGCATCTCTTCAGTGGTTGCAAATTGCAACAATTTCTTCAATGCAATATAACAGCGTTCAATTTTATAAATCATTACTGAATAACCACCTCAGTGATGTGCGTTCAGTGCTAAACCAACTAAGACTATGAGGTGCTAATATATTATGTCTGTAACCTTATGTTCTCTGGTCGTTCTTTTTGTTTTCTGGATGAAAAACTCAAGTTTCCAAGAGATAAAAGACTATGCAGCTCTTGCCCGAACTTGCTGGTTGTTTTAGGGCTTTAGGCGCATTAGCGACTTAGGCCATATTGCGCCGTACATGATATGTCTATAAATTGCATGTGTTCTGTAATCGATCTGCTGTTGCTGGACTTAAAACCCAAGTTTCCAGGTGAAAAAAACTATGCTACCCTCGCCTGAGATCAACTAATTCAGCTACGTTGTGAAACAGCCCCACAAAAATTCCTCGCGTCATTGACAGGATTCGAACTCAGGACTTTTCCACCCAGTGTGGAGAGAGGACGATGAGAACACCAACTTTTGGTGTTCTGCGCTCGGGCTGGAACAGTAACTTCTCGAATATTGAAATAGGATTACACAAAGCTCTTCCTCCACTTTCAGAGCCACTGTATACTCTAATTCAAGGTATCTCAAGTGCATTCATTCATGGATGCACCTGTGCTCTGCACAATCTATCTTATCAATAATGTCCCTAAAAAGAGACTGAAATGTGGAATATTACACGAAGATGACACATATAAGAGGGAGGCAAGGATGCCACAAAATCAGAACTTCGCTACGCCTTTACAGATCCTTGTGATTTTCAAAATATAAAAGGAACTTCGCAATCGATAGTGTAAGGTCAATGAAAGGGGTGTATCACAACAAACTCCCTTCATTTTATTTCATTTTTTCCATTAAATGAGTAAAATGAATAAACTGGAGAACTTAACAAGGAAGATACCCCCTGTTTCACCAAGCTGATCCAACCAACTGAAATCACTGGTGACATTAAACATTGTAAATGGGACAACGGTGTTCCCTATTGTCCCTGGTGCCAAATAACTTCAATGTCATCTCGCAAATTTTTAAAATATGAACACAGTGATTCATAAGTGTTTGGGACATATATCCTAAAATAAAGGCAAATTACACGCTAAAATATCTGAATATTTCAATGGAACGCTCGTCTATGTTATGAAATTGTAAAAGTGAATGCACCTCCTGTACATAAACACATTTTAAACTGTAATAAAAACTTTTGGAGTATTAATTAAATTTAGTTTCATATTAACAAAATAATTTTTACTTGAAAACAAATATAAATGAAATATCAATATTAAATACTCCCCTGAATGTTTAAAAAAACAAAAATACATACACCCATACACAACGTCACCCTCTTGGGCAATGGCTGTATAAATCTTTCATACATTAGGATTATTCCGAGAATATCCCTATCTGCCATGGTGGGTAGCAGAGTTCGTAGAATCGCCGTCCTCCCCCAGACCAGCGGAAAAGACATGAGTTCGAGTCCCGTCGATGACGTGAGGAATTTTTATGGGCCTTTTCACCACGTGACTGAATTAGTCGGTCTCGTGCGAGGGTAGCGTGGTTTATTATCTTAGAAACTCGGGTTTTTCATCCATCAAAAAGAAAATCGACCGCAGAACCATGCAATTTTGAGACAGTATACATGGAGCAATATGGCCTTAGTCGCTGATTCTCCTAAATCCCTACTACAACAACCTTATCCGTGTGTGTGTGTGCTTTGATTACCATAAGATTAATTTTAATTATGACAATAAAGTTATAAAGTTTCTTTTTGACGATGCGAAAGATAATGGTACTGAAGAAACAGCTGTTAACACGACCATTCAAATGAAACGCTGCCCCATCAACCAAAAAAAAAAATTACTGGTCGACGCCACTTACTAGCCAAGCGTGACGAAACCCACTTGCAGAACTGAAGCCACTGATCAGATCATTTTCAGTCAGGCACAAGGAAACGCCTGATAATTTAAGTGCTATTCTGTTCCTTGTTTAGAAGTGATGTGCTACTGATTTTGAAATCTTCGTTTCATATTTAAGATGCCTTATTAACTTTCCTGCATCCTCTTAACCCTTATGGCATTTAGCAATCATTTGTTAACAATAGCCAAATTTTCGTCTTTTAGCTTTTCTTCCACTTTCGCAATGAAAATTACTTCTGAAGTTGAAAAGAAGAGAAACAAAGGGAAATACCAAAGATTGGAACGACACTTGAAACACAATATTTTTCGTTAGACCTTGAAAAGGTTACTTCTGTCTCATTAAAGTGGATTTCAACATAGTCTTGAAATCGAGTCTGTAATCGCGTGACTTCAATGAGATTGATGCATGCGTGCATTCTTCTTCAAAAACCTTTATTATTTTTTTTTTACACTGTAAAATAGCGTCTACATTTCGACTCTAAAAAACATTTTAAAGTTCTTCGCTTCACAGTCTCTGATACAGCGCGTTAATACCTAAGGCAAGCATGATCACTTGAATAGCAACGTTCCCATTTACAGTAGGACATCCTAACAATCCCTTCAATACGTTGTTGTTGAGTTTTAGGAACATCAGCCACTAAGGTCCTATGGCTCCGTGTATACTGTCTATAAATTTCGTGTGTTCTGTTGTCGATTTTCTGGTTGATGAACGAAAAAACTCGAGTTTCTGGGTTAAAAAAAAAAAACATGCTGCCATGAACGCAGTCTTTTCTACCAACTGTGCTACCCACGAGGACAACCTTATATGTGACTAATATGTATCATCTACTTGTATAAACTAGAATAAGCTGTTTAAGCCATTAGCATCGTTGCCACCGACAAATGGACGAATATGGTACATGGTCGTCAACGAAAGGTCCTCATACATTTTAAACATGAGTAATTTTGCATTGGACTCCATAGCCGATCTCAAGGATTGAATTTAGAAGGAAGGATTGAATTTATATTAGTATCAAAGCATCTCGGAATATTTCGTTCCAATATGTTGCGCAATTTAGATGTCTTCTAAGTCCACTTGATCCTTTTCTGTTTGGGATTAAAACAAAAATTGGATGATGCTAAACCTATTCAGACTTGCTAATCCTTATCTTGAAATGGTCATTAAATTTCCTATTGTATTCAGCGCGATTCGAACCGGGATGATTCCAAAAGGTAGAGAGGAGGATTACTACTATCCAGTTGCCAAAACCTTAGGAGTAGATGAAGAGTCTTTTCGGTACTTCACCTAATTTTTTCACCCCGAAATAGAAAAATATGTCTTCAAACACACGTATTTGCAAAAAACAGCACATTTATGTTTTATGGTACGAATCACCTTGACTTTCATACAAATAATCCAAAAGTGTTTTCATGAACAACAGAATACTAACCGGAAATGAATTTCCCAATACTGAAAAGCACTAACTCATTATCCAAAAAAAAGCGAACAATGCGTGGCTCAACACAGATGTTCACTTTGTACACGTAGAAGCTGATATGAAAATGATTCATCTAACCAACGTACAGAATAAAATTGTTAACAACACAAACGAGAATTTCTTAGCAGGATTTAAAAAATAAATGTCAAAATGCTAAAAATTAAAACGGCCTACCGTAACATTTCATCTTTTTAAATTATTTGTAATTGTTCTGCTGTGGTATCCCCCAATACTTGGGTGGCGCGCATGAATAGACACACTTCGAGTATAATGAACAAGGCCCGCGGACACCAGCGTTGAACATACCCGGATATGGGACAGGTACAGAATCGACCTTGATTGGAGCAACTCCCGTCGAGTAATGGACTAAGCAATGCGTAAAAAAATATTTTTAAATATTACAACAAGACAATGCCAATTAACAGGCACATTCGTCTATATTAATGTGTAAACAAATGGATTAATATAATTTTTTTATGAAGTGTTTTTTCATTCATACACTCACTAGCCAAAAAATTAGAAATCTTCTGTTGTAGTAGAAGCATCAGCGGCCATATTGCAACATACAGGGTGTTTCAGTTAAACGTTTCAGAACTTCTAAGAGGGGTAGGGTACATCCTGACAACTCGAAATCATATAGCAATGTGGGGTCGGAAATGCTTTCCTGAAGCGGTGTTGTACACAGAAGCACCATAAAGAAAAGAGACCGTAAGTGAGAAATCGTTTTAATAATACATGAAAAGAAGCAAAAGGTACATGGATTAAAGTAAGTGTTCGAAGTTTCTTCCACGGGCTACAATGCACGCCTCACATCTCCGACGCATGGACATCCGAACATTCTGGAATACTCCAGGCGAATTTCGAATTTCTTCGGCAGCTACTGCGATTCTTGCAACCAGCTCCTCAGCATTGTCAACAGGGAAACTAGCGATTTCATATGACCCCAGAAATAAAAATCAAGACATGATAGGTCGGGTGACCGAGCAGGCCAACGCACGGGACCACCGCGTCCCGTGCGTTGGCCTGCGAGATCACCTCATCGGACCTTACCTGTTACCGTGTCGTCTAACCGGACCTATCTACTTGGTCTTTCTGCAGCAAGTATTGCCACAACTTTTGAGAGATGAACAGATTTCTGCATCGACGCAACAGACAATGTGGTTCCAACACGATGGAGCCCCTGCCCATTATAGCGGAGATGTTCGTAACTACCTGGATGTCACTTTTGGTCAACAGTGGATCGGACGTGGTGGTCCCGTGCGTTGGCCTGCTCGGTCACCCGACCTATCATGTCTTGATTTTTATTTCTGGGGTCATATGAAAGCCCTAGTTTATGACGCCCCTGTTGACAATGCTGAGGAGCTGGTTGCAAGAATCGCAGTAGCTGCCGAAGAAATTCGCCTGGAGTATTCCAGAATGTTCGGATGTCCATGCGTCGGAGATGTGAGGCGTGCATTGTAGCCCGTGGAAGAAACTTCGAACACTTACTTTAATCCATGTACCTTTTGCTTCTTTTCATGTATTATTAAAACGATTTCTCACTTACGGTCTCTTTTCTTTATGGTGCTTCTGTGTACAACACCGCTTCAGGAAAGCATTTCCGACCCCACATTGCTATATGATTTCGAGTTGTCAGGATGTACCCTACCCCTCTTATAAGTTCTAATACGTTTAACTGAAACACCCTGTATATATTATGTCTATAAATGGCGTGTGTTTTGTGGTCAATTTTCTGATTTTCTGGACGAAGAAACCAAAGTTTCCCGGAGAAAAAATCAAACTACGCTTGCGTGAGACCTACTAACTCTGCCACGTTGTGAAAAAGGCCTATGAGATTTCTCTTGTCATCGACGGACTCAGATGTTTTCCACCCGGTGTGGGGAGGACGGCGAATCTACCAACTGTGCTACTCACGAGTGCACATCTTTTCTAATTGGTGTGAACAGATAATTAAACACACGATATGGAAATGTAAGTTGTCACATACACTGCCCTGCCATTAATATCCGGGCACTTTCCTTTACTCAAAAAAAGAGCTTTTATTGTGTCATTTAATATTTTATGCTGAAACCTTTTGCTTTTATGACTGCCTTCAATCTTCGTAGCATTCTCTCAACAATCTTTTTATAAATGTCAGGTGATATGTTACGGCCTTGTTCTTTGAGCGATCTCTACGTGCACATACAGGTATGGGCCTTCCCCGAAGTATTGCCATAACGTTGGAAGTGCATAATTGTCCAGGCTGTCCTGGTACTGCACAGCATTCATGGTTTTGTCGATAACGACTAATGGGCCCAAGCCAAATCATGAAAGGAGCGCCATACCATGACACTGCCTCCACCAAACTTCATTGTTGAGAGGATACAATCAGGAAGGGACTGTTCCCCTGATATTCGCCACACCCAGGAACGGCCATCGGATTGGTAAAGTGCGAACCTCGATTCGTCTGTCCATAGGACTGTTTTCCACTGCTCTACAGTCCAGGATTCGGGCTCCTTGCACCATGTTAATCGGCGTCTAGCATTTGTTGAGGTGATAAATTATGTTGAACTGTAGAGGTAATTCTGTTGAACGTGTCATATTCCATGCCCACTTTTGCAATTGTCTGTTCAAAGCCCAGTTTGCATATTTATAGCAGGTTTAGTGACGTGTTGCATGTATAGGACCTGTTTCCCCATTCATGGAGGGATGTCCGGATATTAATGATAGGGCAGTGTAGTATGATCATAAGTTCCGTGGTATCAAAAAAATACTGTTCGCTTTCCTGGGCTTCTTGGCAATTCGGCCATGACACAGACATGATTTTTCTGATTTTCAGAAAGGTATTGTTTTTCGACAACGTTTGTCAGGATCTACGATTGAGAAAATTGAGAAAACAAAGGAAATCACTGATGTGTCGGAAGCTACCATCTGAAAAGTATACAATGACTGGAACACGACAGTAGAATGCAGCTCTAAAAGGAAGAAATGTGGCAAGTACTTCCGACAATACAAGCCCTGCTAATGATCGGAGTTGACCTGCAGAAATTCGCTTCTGATCGCAATTACAGGCGCTCGTTGGCCGAACTTGTTCCCCTTTTGTTTGGCCCCTGATGTCGACTCATACCGATATCTCCATCTGCTATCTCCTATGAGGCGCATAACGGCACATCGCAGGCAAATCGACGAACTGTCTTCACAAGAAAATGCAATACCGAACATCAATTTGGCACTGTGAAATATTCTGACTTGTGTGAATATGCTTAAATATGTGCTTTGTACATATGAACGTGCACATACCTTGGTGCACTGTCTGCCTCACAACTATGTACATACTCATATCTATTGAATGGCTAATGCTACGTTTTTAATTGTTATGTAATCTTTTATACTGCACATATTTTTATACTGTACATATTTTTATATTACCCTATATCATTGTCAAGCCCCTGGCCTCCTGGCTGTGGCGGGCACATTATTGTATCTTTACTGTACAATAAAGATTTTCTTCTTCAAACAGTTGGTGTTCTATGAATCGGATCGTAGGAATTGAAAGCGAATTGTTGTGCGTCAGAATATAAGGACTAGTATACAGAAAGTTACGGAAAAATTCCATTTAAGTAAAGAAAGGCTCATTCCCAACTCAATTAAAAAACAAAAGTTGAAGAATCTGGACTGCGATAGTTTTCCTTTGTGTGCAAAAAAATCAAACTATTCGACTGGAGTATTGCTGCTAACGCCAAGGCTGGACTGTGGAACAGTGGAAAAAGGGTCTGGTGAGTCTTAGTTTACACTCTTTTTTTTTTTTTTTTTTTTTTGCACTAACGAAAGGGAGAAAATGTGGCATGAACCTGATGAAGCCAGACTGTCTCATCTTCACACCACTAGAATAGCTGGAGGTATCACAGCATGGGGAATGTTCTATTGGTACAGACTGGGTCCGCTGATACAGTTAGAAGGACGTTGTAGTAGGGTTTTAGAAGCATTAAAAAAGGCCATTCTACCCTCTCCTGAGATTGATTAACTCAGCCACGTTGTAAAAAATGTCCATAAAGATTCTTCCCGTCATCAATGACGCTCGAACTTATGTATTTTACACCCGGTGTGAGGAAAACGGCATTCTACGCACTGCGCTGCACACGAGGGCTGGAAGATCGTGTTATCCCCACGAATATCTTTGTGTCGTATGGAACCAACTTCTCTACAATACCTTTTTACCCGGATTGCGATGGATTCTTTCAGGACTATAACTCGACTTTCCGTGTATCTGCCCCTTCATGTTAACGGGACGATTTCATGTTGTTCGAACTAAAAAAAATTAGAATAACTCATGGGGAAAAACCTTTTTCCCTCCACATCAGATGGGCTCCTCCAGTCATCAACTGGAATTGAGCCAACCCTCTCCAAACAAACGGCAGTCTGGAATGTATTGTGCCGCCTATGTTGGCATGAGCACCCTTTGATATGAGATGTGGACTGCAGAAATCGATTGAAAATCAACTCAGTTGTGAACCAAAAAATTTTTCAGAATTCTCGTTGGACTGTCAATGAACAGCCGCCAATCTACTGGATTGTAGTCAATGCCAACTTCTTCAAAAATACCATTCAAATCCGAGCAATAGCATAAAGAATCAACAAGTATGCAGAAAGGTTGGGAAAGCTAGATAGATGTGGTGCACTAAGAATCTAGTAAATTCGCTCTTTTAGATGAAATGGCCCAGTGTTAGATGAAATAGTACAGTGGTTATCACCGCTTTCCCCACAGCGTGTGGAAAGCGGTTCCCACACGCTGTGGGGAACCGAAGCCTTTCGGTTCGAATCCCTTCACTGAAGGGAGGAACTTTCTCCCTGGCCTAGTCAGTCGGTCGCAGGCCTGGACAACAAGGTTCTCCCCCTCTGAAAACTCGGATTTTTCATCCATAAAAACAGGCCAGAGAAAACACGCAATTTATGGGAATAACATGACAGATATTTTTTAGATGAAATAACAAAATCCGTATTTAACTTGGTAAGGCTTAAGTCCACACTGGTCATCCTAATTCTTGCTGATTATGAAAATAGACAGATTTGGTTTTGAGCATATTTCACAGAAATTGCAATTACCATCAGATGCATCTTTCACTTATGAGGTAGCTTCTAAGCAAACTGGACTGAGAATTGGCAGGTCTTCACTGGAAGGTACTTTAACAATAGATCTATACTTGGATACATAGCAGTTCTTCTATCTTTTGCCTTCTTACAGTAAAATGTTCATTATACAAAAGTATCACGGAAGTTGCCCTCGTAGATAGTTCTGTATAATTTAACTGTCCTTATCTACCTGGTGTTGTTTTCTTTTTTCCAGTGCAAAACCTTGTGGATTCCTTGTACTATACGGTGAATACTATTACTACACTGCTAGACAAAATTAACAGAACACGTAGAAAACTGGTGTAACTTGTGCAGCTTGCGATGGAGCACGACAAAATTTGGTATGATGGTGTACCATAGAATAAAGATGAAATGAAGAGAGCGAGAAACTTCGGACAGGTATAAGGGACATTTATTAAGGTTGTATTTGTATAAGGATTACCAAAAGGTCACATTACACAAGTCGATTCAAGATACTCGAAAACATGGTCACATGACATCAGCACGGCGTATGGTCTCTTCGATTGGTTAAACAGGCTTAACAGCGGTGAAACATGCTCGATATAAAGGTGTCTAATTTCCTTTTTCCCCTATTCCACAAGGTACCACTCCAATTGAATCTTTCTAATTTTTACAGAAAAAAAAAGTGGCTTTCGTATAGGCGCATGAGTACCAAATCCCTAATTCCTCAATTACAGGCGCGTAATTTGGTTAGAAATAAGTCATTAGTTGGCCACATTGAATTTTCCAGTCATTTTTTGCGCACTGGACCTTCTATTCTGAAGCACAACTCGTTTTAAATTCCTACGGTCTCCTTCTTGGAGTACAACTTTCTGCCGCATTTCTTCCTTTTCGAGCTATATTCTCCTTTCATCTTCCACTCATTGTGCGCTTCTGAGAGGGTTGCTTTCGACACACCAATGATTTCCTTCGTTTTCTGAATTGTGCCTCCTACAAAACCTCTTCTTCTTCTTCAGTGTATCAGTTTATCGACTGGTTTGCCCCTTTGATGAGCTGTCTCCATTTCTCCCGGTCTTGTGCTAGGTGTTTCACTTCTGCATAACTTCGAAGCCCAGTTTCCATCAGAATTGTATTTATGGTGGTGTTTCTTGGTCTTCCTTGTTTTCTTTTTCCCCGTATTTTGCCTTCCAGCACATCCAGTAACATCCCTCTACGCCTCATGGTGTGTCCGATCCATTGTAGTCGTTGTCTTCTGATTCTTCTTAGCAATTAAAAAAAAGTTTTTAATTTTTTAGCTAGCTAGTGTAATACAGCTGCGTATAAATCTTTTGTCTTCAGCTCCCCTGCATGTGATGCTGGTTTACTCCATTACATTCTGTCCAGCGTTGAAAATGTCAGTGATTTGACGCAGCTGCCTTTCAATTTTTGCTTACTTCATCAGGAAAGAAGTCATTGGTCTCGATCATAAAGTACCGTTTGAGCACAAGTCACCGATATTTCCACCTCTCGCGAAAACAAATTAACTCGCTGATAAATTTATTTCAATTGGACATAAAAGAAAGTGTTTCTAATAAATTAATTTAAGAAAGAAGAAGATGCATCCACAAATTCGCTACATTGAATAGAGTGGAACTTTACGCAGCTGATCCACCTTCTTTCTTTCGCGAAAGCCCGTTATAACTTGTTTCCAGTGTCGTGTAGAGAAAGCAGCCCTTCCTAATACCAATGTATTAGGAAGGCGTGCCTTTCTTTGTTACCTGTCTTGAAGAAGCTTGATACGTGCCGGTCTGCTACGATAGTTCTCATTAAAGCGTAAACTGAAAAACTGCGGTAGTCGAATAAGTACGTGATTTCGTGATATTTACTAAGTTGAAAAGATTTCAAGAAAAGTAGCCTTCTTCAGAACCCGTGAGAATACCACGTAAATGTGTAACATGGAGTTTGGCGAATCCGTTTATTTCTGCCAATCGTTTCTCGATATTCTGTCTCTTTTGGTTTGCCATCGGTCTAACAGAGTTCTGTGTATTTATTCTCGATAGTTCGGGGGAGTTTGTCTTTCGTCTGAGGCTGTCCGGAAAATGCGCAATTTCTTCATAATTCGTAATAAGCTTCGCGGACGTTCACGCCTCATTATAATGTAATGGGGTTGCAAAGGGTCGATTTCTTTATAATAAAAGCGACACTTTGATGTCTGTACAAATACTGTATTAAGTTTGTCTTAAATAAGAGGTATTGCTGCCGCTTAAATTTTGTGATTTTTTTATGAACAACAACAAAAAAAAATAGTAATAAACGTTTAAATTTTCGATTAAATTGAATATGAAATTTACTTTCTTAATACTGATAGTTACTGCACTTCTGTTGAGGAGTACGTGAACGAACAAGGACTTTGGTCCATAGGAAACCGCCAGATATGTTTCCCCACTAGATGCATCGATAATATCAAGGAATCTACGAGTTGTTGCGTCACTGGAGAGTTCGAACAAATTTCAACACATCTTCCTTGGGAGTTCCAGGCGTGGTCGATGGGATTCAGGTGAGAAGAGAAATCCACACGGTCAACACTCTCATTTTCTAACATTGTTGACCAGCAGTGCCCTCTTGGAGTATGCTTTGTTGTTCATCAGAAGGAATTCTTTGCCATGGTTCTCAGAATTTCATCTGCATGCTCGTGTGCCCTCAAAATCCCATTCCTGATAATGTGAAGGTTTGTAGAACTACAGAGACTAATTCCATCCAATACCGGCAATTTTCCTCCACCAAAGTGATTGGGTTCGTATATATACACAGGAGTATTTCGGGTTCCTTTTTCACGCCACACTAGGACCCGACGAGAATCCAATGCGGACTGTGCGTGGATTTATTTGCGACGCCGTTGTCATCAATCCAATTTTAATGTGCAGACGATTTCAGTGTGTTGACATCCTTGTCTCTTTCTGTGCTGCAAAGTGTCCAAATAGTTGGGAAGCATTCAAGCGCAAATTGCTACCTACGGAGAAAGAGAGACTATAATCTTGCCTCGATATTGTTGATTGTCTACGACCCTAACCCGAACGTCTATGGACTGTCTGGATTGCTTAAAATCAATTCCACAACCTGCTCATGACACTTTGTGACACATCAAGCCATGCGACAAGTTGACAGTGTCACTGCCTCAGCTCCAATCTCCCGATGACTTTCCGAGCAGAAGACCTCAGTAAATCTGACTGAGATAATTTCACACCATTCATTACGATAATCGGTGGCGTTGTGTTTTGCAGCTATAATTCAAAGAAACGATATTTGACGAAACAGTCCTATGCCTAAATTTGCATCTTCTCTGCATGGATTTGTTGGGAAACTTAGTAATTTACATCTGAATACCAGTCCTTGAACGTGTCTCAAGAATATAATTAAATATTTAGGTCGTCGTGAGAGGACCTAAATATTTAGCGGACGTGAGAGTCGTGTCCGACTTTGCGCCTCATTCGATGTGATATTATACAGTGGTATGGTTAATTAATGCAGTAAGTTTCATATCAATCGACTCAGAATCAAGTTATCTGTGTGGATCTCTCTCCGAATCAGTTGTGGAAGTTCGAGGTAAATAAAAAATTTTGATTTTTGTATTAATCTTTCCATATAACTATCTAGTCTGCTATGTGTGGCATTGTTTCCCCTCCTGCTTAATCCCTACTCAGGGTCGTGTGTGAGCTGTTTAACGCTGTGTGGTGCCACTTCTCCAAAGTCACAAGAGCTCAGGCCATCTCGCCTGCCAAGGTTACTGTTCAGCCTTTATTAATTCTTAGTTAAATCACAAATCTGCACACTCACTATGATGAATCCAGCGGAAAGCTCGTTGGTCAATTCCACTGTAAACGCGCCCAAGCATAGATCTGCTGATCCACCTGGGGACATGTGTAATTCTAATGAAGTGAAGAAAACTATTTCATGTCATCCAAATGCATCGGCATCGCGGAATAGTCCCTTCACTCAATGGACAGCAAATTGTACTAAACGAATTAGTAAAATGCGTAAGCCTAAAAAGGCCTGCGGTAGGGCGTCGGTGAAAAGCAAGATTCTTCCCTCCCCACTCCCAAATGATAATAAACTTCCTGCTATCAGCCATACTGATCCGATCGGATTACCATCAAAGCTGCGCGCATCCCACCTAACTGACCTGGCGGCGATGCGCAAAGAGCTCGCCTTGATGAAAAAACATGTACTTAAAAAGGAAAAGGAATTTACGCAACTGATTCAGAGAGTTCAGGAGGATGGTAGGAGAAAACACACGGCTTCACCTGAGCAAGCTACAGGCAAACTCTACGAAGTCCTCTGTAGAATTGAAACTCGTCATAACGTCAATCCAGCCAAGAAATTAAATGTAGCCACTCAGACAGAATCCACCAGGTCGGGACAAGTACCTGGCACTTCTGTCATGGAGATCTCCGTTAATCCCAACAGAGCTTCCTGTGCAAATGAAAGCGCCCGAGAATCACTCCTTAATGAAACAGAATACTGTAAATTCTTGAAGTCCTTAGAGAAAAGACGCCAAATTGATAAAGCGATGATGGATCTGACTGACACACAAATGCATGAAGTATTAGATTATGTCTATTCTCTGGATAAAAATCAAAATTCTTCGTAACTACAAAGAGTAAATAAAAACTCCTGTTCAAAGGGAATCTGTGTTCGGTCTCCACATAATAGGAAACCCAATCTAGTCAGTGCACCCCACATGCAGTCAGCAGCAATGGATATCCCTACCAGGGCTTCTCCTGTTTCTCGTACTAGGCAGCCTTCTGCTACAACCAAACATCCGGATGCTCTTTCGATACGACCTTCTACTATCGATTCTTCCCAGATCAGAAGAATCGATTGGAGCGCTTCTCCCTCCGGCCAGCCTCGCCCTACTGAAGCGCTACCTAGTCTTATTCCTCTGAAGGAGCCTCTCGCTGGCTCCTGGGCTCAAATTGCAGCACTCCCTCCTCATCCTAAGTCCTCGCAGCCAGTTGCCCTTCAATCTACAGCAAATCAGCCACCCTTGCTCACCAATCAGGGGGGGGATCTACTACAAACAGCTCCGAATTATGTGGAGGTGAACCTCCCTGCAATGAGCGGGAGCGTCCAGTCTCTCCCATTACCACCGCATGAAGCGACTCCTGGCGATGCCACACTCTCCTTGATGCCCAACGTCGAAATCATGTCCACTTCCAGCACTGACAACAGAGTAGTGGCTATAACCGCACGCGATGGCTTCATCCATGGGATTAGCGGCTCTTCGGAATTCAAATCGGTCCCTGGTTTAGGGCATGTTTTTGTGACTAGGCTTTACCCCGATACAGTCTCACAAGACGTTTGGAATTTGATTTTAAGCAAGGCTGAAGTGCACACCTGCGTTCCTAAAATGCATACAAAACACCCTTCTTATGCATCTTTCGATGTAGCTTGTTCACCCTCGGATTTAGATTCTATTCTTAGCCCTCACTTGTGGTCATCGTCTCAAGGGTCATGGAATTTCGGGAAAATTCTCGAATATCTGACCCCAGAAACCGTCGCTAGCAACTAAAGGGAACTGAGAACATTGGAACCGACAGACTGTGCTTGATTTTTACCCAGAACGTCAGGAGCATCTGCAATGAGCGCCACTCCCTACAATCACTCTTGTTCCTTGAAGAATTTGAGATTATTTGCCTCACAGAGACCTGGATGTCATCCAACAAACAGCTCGACACGTTGTTCAGAAACTCATCTTACCATGCAGCTACTAATGATCGTATGGGAAGAAGAGGGGGAGGCGTTATGATTATTTACCATCGTAATTTTTCATCTCCTGCCTTTTCTGGAGCACTTCAAGGAAGCAAGAATCAAATTCTGCGCAGCCCTTTGGTCTGCTCGACAGGGAACCGGTTGGTTACGGCAATAAGAAACTAATATCTAGATTTGTCCAAACTTGTGTTGTACCCGTGGCTCTCTACGCGTCGGAAATCTGGTCTTTCGCTCCTCCAACCTACCTGCAGCAGTTCTTAGGGCTTGAGTATTGGCTGCCGCCATCCTTCAATTGGTCTTGAGGACATCACCTTACTATCTCTAGGGCTATACTACATTCATTGCATGAAATGACCCCTTGGAAACAAATAATCACCACTCGCAATATAATTACCTCTCCAAGCTTATTTCGGGTAGACTAGATGCTCCAATCATCGATAGGCTCATCATTCTAGCCAAAGATAACAGAAAAACAAATAATTACCAAATGTCTAAGATCCGACCAGCCCTCAACCAAATCAGCTAGCTCAGTCATATGTTTCCAGCAAATACGATTGGTTTCCTGAACGACCTAAATATTAACCCCGAGGCGATTTGCGTGGACAAGATCTAGAGATTCAAGGTCCTTGCGGACACCTACTCAATGTTGGAATTTTAGATGTTTCAGGTCTCTTTAGCTCTCTGTAGGCTTCTGTGAGGACAAACTCCGCTCCCCCTCCAGTTCCGGACAGCTTTCTACAACTTTCCGGCTCTCCCGCACAGTGCTTCGAGGGATGAGGAATTTATTTAGAACATTTATCTCGAATATTGTCTTAGCTGCTGTAATTTATTTGATCTGTATCCGTTATATTAATGTATATATTGTTAATCTGTTATAGTTATGTTTACCCTCCTAGAAATTTTTTGCTGTCTAGGGGTGTATGTAACCTTTCCTTTTCCTTTACTTGAATAAATAAATAAATAATATTCATTTCGTCAATGGTGGCGAGTCTTGTTGATATACATTGATATGTACCGCCACGCCATAATCCCAACAGAATATTTAATTGAAAGAACAAGGCGATCGTGACAAAATACACCATTACAGAAACAAAGAACATAAGCTCGACCTGATTGGTTGTGGAGGTCGATTCCTCATTAAAACAGCACTGAGATCCACTTAAATCATTAGTTCCAAGAAAATCTGTATTTTCTTTGGCTCTCAGTTAAAAACTGGTCTCTTTCTTGTCCTGCATCCTGTTAGATCGACAGCAAGTAATCTGTATCTGAATGTTACTTCAGAAACATATATTCCACCTGACTTTCCCACTTTTCTCCCTTCCGTTGATGATAATTTCCGGTTCGTGAATGACATCTTGCAAAAAAAAAAGCTATCACCGTTTTCTGTAGTCCTCCTTGGTCATCATTAATGTACCGATGCTCAAAGTGCTATCTTAGAAATAAAGAAAAGGTGTCTTGAATAAATATGAACTTAGTAACAATTGCAATTAAAACAACTGGAATTTCATTATTCTCAAAGAATTTAAGACTCCAAACAATATTCAATGCATATTGAAAGCTGCAGCAATGCGGTTACAAAAAATCTAACAACGAAAAACAGACAGTAGTCCACCAAATTCATTGTGCGACTATTTCCAAAGAGCAAAAATATTTACAACTTTTTTTTTGCCCCAAAAGTTACGTATCTGTAAGAAAGAATCTAAAAGGACTTAAAACGTATTTTCGTAACTTATGTCCTTTTTACCCAATTGGAAACTTGAACGCAATAATAACGGTAATCTGTTTTATTGTCTTGCGCGGCTGTGTTTTAAGCTTTATCGGATGTAAAGAACCGCGTAACTAGAGACAGAGATGTCAGATATCCGGGTTCCCAGGACATGCCCTAGTTTTCATTTCAAAAAACGTCCGTGCGGTATTGAGTACTTGCAACTAGCGCAGCTGCACCAGACATCGCAGAATAAAATTTATACTTCGCATGAATTTGTGTTTACCAAAACTTGGTTGGTTCAAAGATTTATTTAATGTCTTAAAGACATTTCTCTGGCGAACAAAACTTTTGAAAAAGGTTTACATATCTCTTCTCGCGAATGCCTTATTTATTGGAAAACGAGATCAAAAAAGGAGAGGATGATTTTTTTAATGATGCACAAGACATTGACAGATCATCCCTCTCATGGCCACAGAGGCGTAGTCGATGAGTAAATAGGGATAGATATAAAAAGGACATCTTGATATGTCAAATTTGTGGAAATGTGTTTATAAATTTGAAATGAGCATTATTAGGTCTTACAAAAATATTACAAAAACAACACTGAATTTTCCTTGAAATTGCATTTCTTGTAGTATTTTCAGATTGCATTCATCTGCCATATTTCATCATCACAGGAGTAAGAATAGTGACGTCAAATCACCTGATTATCAGCACCACAGTCTGACCTGCATACCAACAGAGGCATATTGTCAGAAACTTCTCTGTATTATCTGTCATATTAGGACCACCCATGAATGAACTCGCGTACCCATGTTACTAAATTGCATGTATGCTATGGTCGATTTGTCTGTTTTTTTGGACAAAAAATTCGATATTTCGGGAAGGGGAACCTTACTAGCCATGCCTGAAACCGATTACTTCGACCACGAAGTGGAAAAAGCCCATAAAATTTCCTCGTGTGATGGACAGGATTCGAACCGAAGGGCCTTTTTCACCCAGTGTGGGGAGGATGACGATTATAACCACTGTGCCACTCGCGTAGACACTTCTCTGGTACTCTAGTAAAATAAAAATGAAAAATAAATTTTTAGAAGTCAATTCCGGTAAAAAGCTGTACGTGATATCGACATGTTACATCGACAGCATTGTTCCTTGGACAATCTCCGATATCCAAGGAACATTTGGTTCTTTCATATTACAAGTGCTCTCGTGGGTGGCACCAGGGCTGTACAGGAGGGTATATATTAGCATTAGCATTAGTAGAGGCATACGATGCAAGACAGCAAGCTTATGCAGCATCAGCCAAAAAAAAAAAAAAGAAGAAAAACCCTCCGATTTCACGCCTTCACTCTTTCCAAATGCCTGTCCACCTCAGCCTTAAATTTATCTAGGCTATCAACTTCCACAACAAAAGATGAAGTCCGTTCCAAAATTCAACTACTCGCTGGCTAAAGGCAAATTTCCGCACTCTACACTGTGCTGCCATTTTATTAGGTACACCTACGTAGTAGCGTGTTGAGCTTCTTTTAGCCTTCAAAACAGCCTGAATTCGTCTAGGCATGGATTGAACAAGATGCTGAAAACGTTGTGCAGGAATGGAGTACCATGCAGACATGAGTGCGTCACGCAGTTCCTTGAGATTCGATGGAGGTGTAGGCCTGCAGCAAACAGCCCTTTTCAGTTCATCCCAAAGATGCTCAATAGAATTGGGATCCGCAGACTGAGCGGGCCACTGCAGCAAAGAAAAGTCATTGTCATGTTCCTGAAACCATTCCATAGTGATTCGGGCTTTGTGCACCGGCGCATTATCCTGCTGGAAGTAACTATCTGACTGAGGATAAACTGTCAACATGAACGGATGCACTTGGTCAGCAACGATGTTTAGGTACAATGTGGAATTCAGACCTGAATCTATGAGTATCAATAGACTATGAGTCCATTGATACTCATAGATTCAGATGCCAAAAAAACATTCCCCACACCATAACACTGCCCCCATCACCTTGCACAGTAGTCGTCAGACATAACGGGTCCATGTACTAATGCGGTTTTCGGCAAATTCTGACAAGCTTTCCAATAACATAATGCACCAGGAACTTCGACTCGTCAAACCAAGCAACTGTTTTCCAATCCTCGGTAGTCCAGTGCTAGTATTGCTGTGCCCACAGTAGGCGTGCTGTCTTGTTCTACATTGATAATAAAGGTACGCGATGTGACCGTTGGCTGTTGTAGACCATTCGCGACAAAGTGCGACTAGTCGTCCATCGCAATATTTTGTTCTGTGTACCAAGGTCTGTTCTGAAGTGATGTGCGACATTGTGGCCCGTCTGTTTGCTTGTACAATTCTAGTCATCCTCCTCTGACCTCTCTCATCAACAATCGATTTTCTTCTACAGGAGTGCTGTTGAGATGATGTTTTCTGTTCATTGTACCATTCTCGATACACCCTTGAAACTGTAGTGCATGAAAAGTTCAGGAGAACTGCTGTTTCAGAGATACTTTGTCCAGCATGTCTTGCACCTACTACCATGCCACGCTCGTAGTACATTAGATAACTCCTTTTCTCCATTCTTGCTACGGTTTGTACGCTTAACTGATACTAGGAAAGTTGTTCTGCTGCATTTATATCCACAACTGTGGTCATGTGACTTGCAACGTTGTGGTAGAAACCATTGGGGTGTACCTAATAAAGCCGTATGCACAAGTATACGCCGTATACCCTCTGGAATTCGATTAATAAGCCTGATATGTAACAGTATACTCCCTGCTTTTCATAACATTCATAGAGTATAAGTGGCAGAAGGTATGACATTCTTATCCTTTCTGCTGATTTTACAACTGGGGCACTGTGTAGCACAGTTTGTAGAATCGCTGTTCTCTCCCCACCCAGTGGAAAAGACGGGAGGTCGATGACGTGAGGAATTTTTATGGATCGTTTTCACAACGTGACTGAGTTAGTCGGTCGCAGGGTAGGGTGGTATGGTTTTTTATCTCCCGGATACTGGAGTTTTTCGTCCGGCAAACAGAAAATAGACCAAGAACACATGCAATATACAATGTATATACGACGAATGTGGCCTTAGTTGCCGTTGCTCCTAAAACTCTATAACAACAACAACATGCTACCAGTAATTCATTCACAAGATGATTAAATCTTTTTTTGGGGCGTTTTATTTGTTCACTTATTTATAATTATAATCTAGGGTTTCACAAAATTTTGAATGCAGCAGCGCCAGCCACGAGCATGTTCAATCGGTTCTGTCGAACAGGTCCCCAACTTAAATGGTCTAAATAGTAATATCATCCGTGTCTTTTCCGAATTTCTATCAAGCTGTAAAATTTGAAAAAATTAAAAATCACTAACACAAAAATATCCCGTTTATGTTTTACACAGGACTCCAGGGTCCCGCAAATAATTCTTGAACAGGGACTCCACAAATTTTGGGGCTGGTCCTGGAGTAGCATACTGTCTTGTTGCCTTGTACCAGTTAAAATAAAAATCCGTATTTATATTATCGATATTTACTTTTTCTTACTATTTATGATACTTTATTCTGGTCCTATTTATTTTCTTATAATTTCTATGTAGTAGTAGTAGTAGTAGTAGTGGAATGTGATGCAAGAAAGCAAGTGTATGAGCTTATGCAGCATCAGCCAAAAAAAAAAAAAAAAAAATCACACCATTCCCTCCAAATGCCTGTCCAGTTCCTCCTTAAATTTATTCACCCTATCAACTTCCACAACGACAGATGGAAGTTTGTTCCAGCAATTAACCACCCGCTGGCTAAAGGCAAATTTCCGCACATCTATTCTACATCTGTCCTTTCTTAATTTGAATTTATGTCCCCTTAGGTTCGTAATCTGAACAAGTGGAAGGATCCCATCAGAATTCAGCGTGCTCAACCGATTCAAGGCCTTATACACCTCAATCAGATCACCGCACAGGTGCCTAGTCTCCAGCCACTGCAATTTGCAGAACTTAAGCCTCTCTTGGTAAGAGGATCCCTTCATTCCCCTCACCAAACTTATTGCCCTTCTCTGTACACGCTCAAGTAAATCTACATCATTCCTAAAATGAGGCCTCCAGACCTGTACGCAGTACTCAAGGCGTGGCCTGACCATTGCCTTATACAGAGGGACAATCACCTCCTTTTTCCTGCTAGCAAAATTCCTATATGTCATTGACCTGCCGTGGCAGCCTGTCTGCATTGCTCAGAAAACTTCATATCTGCCTGCACAATTACTCCCAGGTCTTTTTCATTTTCTACCACCTTAAGTGTAGTACCACACAGTTGGTACGTTTCTCTGGGATTACTGCTACCCATATGCAGTACTTTGCATTTGTCAAGGTTAAACTTCAGTTGCCGCTTCTTAGCCCATCTGCCCAAATTATCTAGATTCTGTTGCAGTAGCATTATTGTTATTACTGCCATTACTGTCATTAACAACCCTGCCAACCTTTGTATCATCTGCAAACTTCAACATTAAGCCTGATATACCTTCATCAATATCATTGATAAATATACAAAACAACAGTGGACCTAACACCGAACCTGTGGGACTCCACTAATAACATTAGTCCACGAAGAGCAGCACCCATTGATTACCACCCTCTGTCTTCTCCCACTTAACCATCCTTTTATCCTTTGTAGCAACTTACCCTTAATACCATTCTGCTCCAATTTGTACAATAGTTTTTCATGCGCAACAGTGTCAAAAGCTTTCCTGAAATCCAAATGTATGATATCAAAATTATTTTTTGCATCCATTCCTTTGTAACCACATCATAATAACCAATCAAATTTGTCAGACAAGACTTTCCCTTAACAAACCCATGCTGTGTCTGAATTATTGCTGCAGTCTTGTCTAGATGATCCTGCAATGCATCTTTAACCAGTGACTCCATTATTTTACCCGGAACAGAAGTTAAACTAACTGGTCTGTAATTACTCGTGTCACCCTTCGATCCCCCTTTGTGAATTGGGGATACATTTGCACATGTCCAGTCCGTGGGGACCTCCCCTGAGTCCAAGGATGCTCTCATAATTATGGCTAAGGGTTTGCTTAGTTGCTTTGCCGCCTCCTTTAATATAACTGGATAAATCCCATCCACCCCAGGTGCTTTTCTTATGTTTAACTTCAACAATTTCTCCTCCACTTTGCTCTCAGTTATTACAAAATCATTAAGTATCCTGCTACAATTTGATAACCTTCTGCCATTTTCAAATCTTAATAATTCCTCATGTGTGAATGTAGATGCAAAATACTCATTCAGTTTGTTTGCTATCTGAGCAGGATCATCAACAGTCGAACCATCGATGTCAAGTGGACCAATCAGATTCATCCCCTTCCTTTCAGAGTTTATATATTTCCCGTCAAATATGCCTTTGAAAAACCAAGTTTTCTGTTATTTAAGCTTTTTGTGTGTGTGTGTGTGTGTTTTAAAATGTCTGCTGGTGGGTAAAACTTGTGCTTGTTTAACAGAAATAGCTAGTGACTGTTTAACGAGTTCCCTTGTACTACACTACTTTCGAACAAATCTTTTAAGTAAATGATAGAATATCCTTTTGACGATGCCATTTTTTTGTTATTCAGCTACTTTCGAAAAAACGACATAAACAAAAGGTTAATGTGCCATTTACTTGATTTTTTTTGAAAGTAGTACAATACGTTCATACTCGTTCCCACATCTTTTAACGACCGACCACTAAATTTAAAAATAAATCATTTTAAACCTTAACCGTGATTTTGAACGTATTAAATCACATTAACATATTTTATTGCTGTTTATTTATTTATTTTATATTTGTTTTTTGAAAGAGAATTTTCACTGCCCCAGTTTTACATTTTCCTTCTTTGGTCACTGAAATTCTACCCGATAAACCTATACGCATACAATTTGTAAAGTTGCATCTCTGTATTTAAAATCCATTTACATTATATTTTAATAACATTTAAATTAAATATCTAAAAATTTAATATTTGAAACAAAATATTTAACAATCCCGTTATTTAATGATTAAAATATTCTAATATATAAATTAATTTATTTTACATTATCTATTTTTCATAAACAAAAGTCGATAGACGTATAATTATCTCTAATTCGACCTCTGCGCCACCTGGCAAACAAACATTTATTGTTGAATACAAATCGATTAAAACAATGTATTTCATATCGTTCTTTTGTTTGCTATAACATTAATCTTTGACCATTTTATTTCTACCTTTTTGTGTCTTCGTAAAGGACTGGGCGATAATAATTTCTCATCTAAATCAAGTGCCAGTGTTTACATAAAGCGTCGTAATCTAAACCAGAATCGTGATTACCACACAGTAGCAAATATTTGCCAGCTTGCTTTATAGCAATTTCGCCGTTACACTATCAAGCGTTATACAATGAAGGTCTGTTTACCAGCGGAACTTTTACCAGCTGTAGTTAATGTGCACACACACATTCCGTATTGGACGAAGGAACAGGTGATAGTCACAATAAATAGTACGTCATTTAACGAAAAGCTTCAGGAATACAATATAACGGATTATGGTTGTCACTACTTGATTCTTTTGTCACAGTTCTTTTGGTAATTCTGTTTAAATATCACAGGTTCATTACATTTATATAATGGAGTTACGTGCGGTGAGTGCCACATTGCTTCATTTTATAACCATCGCTGGAACATCTTAATAATAAAGTTATTAAAATTCGTAGCATTTCTTTCCGATAAATGAATTTTAAATTTATCCAAGAGCATCGTTTAAGAAAAATTGAGAATATTAAACAAAACCGAAGTGAGAGTTTTGGTGTCCCCTATTAATATTGCATTATTTTTTTTTCTTGTTATGTATATTTATTTTTATTTTATTATTATAAGATTATATATTTTATTTATTAAAATTATCAGTAATATTGTTATTTTACTAAAGTTTATTTATAATTCGTTATATTAAATTTTTTTTGTGTGTGTATGATCTCGCTAACGATGTGAATTTTAGAAAGGAGAGCAAATCAATGCACATACAGCATACACTGTCTTACCAAAAGTCTTGGGACACTTTCTCCAAGTTTCCATGATTTCGGTGGGATAACGTAGAGGAGGCTCCTGGATCGAAGGCTACCTGAGTGAATTGTGCCAATAATGGAGTTCGGAAAAGATTGGGTTACAGTGTGGTGCTCGTGGTATGGTCAAAAACTTTTGTCGGTCCTGTGAAGAACAACGTACGTCAGCACTTAACCTTAACATTTCGGACAGTTCCATTTTCAATACGTTGTGCCAGTTCTTTGGTACAGATACATGCTTGCTTCAACAGGATAATGTCCCATGCATTACAACTGATGCTGTTTGAGAATGGTTCGTGGATATGAAATGTAAAAAAAGTTGGACCGGCCGCGAAGAATGCCGATTTGAACCCTAAGGAACATCTAGACGATGAACTGGAGCGTTGGGTGAGGGCCCGATAAACCTATCCCACATCAGAACTGGTCACTATTCTACAGGAGGAAAGGAAGGCTATACCCGAGGTGAGTAGAAGGACTAAATTATGCGTTTGTGGAAAGCCTGCCCAGGAGGATGGAATGCGTTATAGCGGGAAAAGCGGAATCGACATGCTGTTAAAGTGAGTGGCAATGACGTGAAACCGATGTGTATCCTTATATTCTTTGGAGGATATAATTTTTTTTTGTTTATACTTACAAATGTTATTTTTTATTTTATTTTTATTATTTCATTTTTAAATTTCTTTTTTGTTTTATTATTATTTCTTATTTATACTTGCCGAAGGGATTATCGAATTAGTGTACATTCTCTCAGGCGACACAGAGCTAACTCAGTCTGGCTTGAAAATATTTCAAAAAGTTCCTTGCATAAAACGACAAGCATTTGAGCCCTTCTATTGGTTGCAAGTTAGTATTGGCATTATAATCGCTAAATATCTCTGTATTCTTCTAACAACTATTTCCTCATTCTTTTAACAGACTAATATAACAGATAAGATACCAGTTTAACTGAACATTAAACTGGAATCTTACCTTTTATCTTTACATTACTCCTCTCTTCAATTTGGTAATAAAATTATTTTTGAAAATTTAACTTTCTTGAAAGATATTTCAGAATGTATGCTGATAAATGTTAGAAGTTAGTGATATAATTATCAGTTTCGTATTTAAAAAATAATAATAATAAAGAAAATTTTAACTTTTTTTTATTAACGAAAGTGTAAAAATTTAATTTCTAATGGTCTTGGCCACTGATGTGATATTATGATTCAAATCAATAGTTATTTCTACATATGTTGAGAAAATACTTAAAAATACTATTCATTAGCAGAATGTGTTGGAAGCTAAAAGGCAATAAATTTACGAAATAATCTTTTTAATAGGATTTTATTTATTATTATTTTTAACTAAATGCACATAAAGAATGACAATCGCGTGTTTTATACATACACGTGCTTGTTGGCTCTAGTTGAAGTGGTTCTTAGAAAAACCGTCTCTGCCAATTCACGCAGAAAGTTCAAGGCAATACAAACAATTAGAGAACAAAAAATAATAAAATGGCAATTTTATCAATTACTAAAGCAGTACAGAATTTTATTTATTTTGATATAGTATTTTCTGTTATATAAAAGTTATTTACAGCCTCCAGGTGGGGGAACTGTCATCTCCAAAATATAAAAAAAAAATTAAAAATGGCAGCCGACTGAAAGACTATCTCTATCTTCTGCCAAATGGCGTCTGCACGTTAGATGATAAACAACGAATCTAAATCTGAAATACTGTCGTGTATGGCAATATTTGAAATAACAAAAAAAAAAATAACACTCTCATCTGTAAAACTGAAATTCTTTCTGTCAGAGTTACCTTAAATGAAAACTTCTATCACGCCCCCATAAATGCGTCAGCGTGTAGCTATACCAACACGCATTCGGAAGTGATGGAACAGATGGCACATTTCTCCATAGTCCTCTGGAACTCTGCTTAAATGTACGCAATTCAACATTCAGAGGAGCTGTTCACAAAATAAATTAATCAATAAGAAATTCTTTGAAATTTAAAACAATACTTAATTAATTGTCTAATTAATTTAACTCATTTGATGAATGAAACGGAATGTATAATACTTAATTTAATATATAATACTTATAATTTATAAATACTTATATATAATAAAAATTTATCAAATGAGGATATTTCCACATAACTTACAAAACCAACCTCTCATCGGTTTTGTAAATTATCAAGCAAAATAGCACCATCGTGTCTTCATTTCTGATGTCAACCACAAGCATTTTATTAGAATAAAATTTAGTTACCAATATAATGGAAGATGTAAAATAGAAATTACTACAATTAAAAGGAATTTAAAAAAACATGGCTTGTGAACTTTATGGTTGACACAGCGAAGACACAAAACTAAAGCTAAAAAAAAATAATAATATTTCTAGAGACGTATTGTAAGATCCCAATAAAAGGAATAATTTTATATTAATTAGTTAGAAAAAAAATTTATAACAAAATTTTCAAATTCTTCTTTGTAGTTAGCTACAAAGAATCCAAGATAGGGCAAGCTTAGTGCTCTTTCATCTAAATCTGCACAGATATTCATTTGAAGCAGATTACTGATTAGTTATGCCAATGTGAGCAAGTACAGAACAATTGTAATGTGACAATGGATGGCAAGTTTGATTTCTAAAAACAATGGTTAGGAATGCAGGCAATGGCAGGAAAGATATGCTGGGGAAGGAATAAACTCACAGTCCCAAATTATCCATGAATCCTGGTATGGGCATGAGTAGCGCAATGGACTGTGAGCCTAGTAATAGAAGATAACTTAAGTTTCAGGTACATACAGTGAAACTGACCCTAGAATGAATTTGGGAAACAGAAGGGTATCTGTTTCTGACTACGAGCAGAACAAACCGGATTAAGGGAAAGTACAGTTAGGGGAAAGTTCCAGAAGGAAGTGGCTTCACAGCCTTTGAACTTCTGGGGGGGGGGATGCCCAGCCACATAGAACATGGAGGAAACAAAGATTTCAGATGAAGGACGAATTACAGTAAAGATGCTGGAAGAGAAGGTTATTGCGAATGGTTAAATAGGTGGAAGAATGGAAACAAAAAGCAGGAGCATGAGGAGAAAGGGTGTCGTCGGAAAAAAATTTGGTTTGGGAATGTCTGAAAAATAACGTTGTAACGTCCTGTCGGAAAGAATGGTCAAGTTGAAGTACCTGTGTTTTGATGTAGACGTTGGAGGAGTGAAGATAGTTGCTGAAAATGAGAAGTGTGTCTGATGAATGGCTTGCTGAATGCTTAAGGAGCCCGAGCCTCATCATAATAAGAAAATAAAATGGATGCAGACCGTCGCCAATGGATTCCTCTAAGGAAGAATCTAGGAGAGGAATGCCTATTGAATCCTTAAGCCAAGCACAAGGAAGAGGACCGCAGAGAAAAACCAGAAGTGGAAGTTCAACCTACTGGTAGCTTCCGAAGTAAAGAAAAGGCAAAACAAGGTAAGTCCCCCTGACAATAGTTTGGTTAATGGTTAGGATTCACTCAGGACTGATAATTATTAACCTTATCAACAGATAGCTTGGCATAGGCCTAGAACAGAAGCACATAGTAAGAAACTGGGTTAGATAGGTAGATAGAAAGAGAGAAAATTGAAAGAAAATTTTTAGATTAATTGAAAAAAAATGTATGATGAATATGTATAAAGGAGGTAGAAGGAAAGCTTTTATTAATCCTGAAGTTAACATTAATTAAAAGTAGTGTCGTAAAATTTTCAGAAGGAAGGTGGTGATAATGTTTCTTAACCTTAAAGGTGATAAAGATGTGTAAATTTTGTTGATATTGAAATAAACCTTTGTTATGTTTAGAAATTCAAATAAGTTCTTCGTTTTTCTAAGAGAAATATACACTGCCCTCAAAAAATGTTGCACTCAGTCCAAACCTATACAAGGGGAATAAATATATCCTCAGTGCCCAGAATGTTTTGTGACAGAATAAATATAGCAGCCAGGTAGCTTGTGAGCTAATAACAACTGAAAAAGAGATGTTATCCAATGAGATTATACATAGGCAAAGTTATAAACAACGGCTTTCACTGAAAATGAAATAAAATGAAATATAAATTTAAAACTAAATAACAGCGACACCTGGAAATAAATTTTTACTAGAATCTAGAAATTTCGAAGAGTAAATAATATGTTATGTAGACATAAAAATTGAAATTTCTAGAGACATAACATACTTAGCCTGATCACAAATGAAGTAATGAGATATGAAAGTACAGACCTGAGGGGGAAAAATGGCAACGATGTTAAATATCTAGGCTACAATATGGAGTCAAAAATTACTCTGCTCGACAAAATTAACAGAACAAAATGTTTTTCATCAATATTTTATTGTGCACAGTGTCGCCGAAGGTGAATATTTGATATTTTAGGCACACTGCCATGTAAATTTCGAGTATCCAATAGAAATCGATCTACCACCTTACAGAGCCGTACATTATGCAAAGCCACATCTCCAGTACTCAAGATGGCAAGTCATAGTCGTTTAGATCAGCGTTTCCCAAACTAGGGTCCGTGTACCCCTGGGGGTACGTATACCAGTGTAGGGAGTCCGCGAAACGGTGGTCGACCATATACAGTATATATTATTATACACATGCATAATAACATATGCATATGTTATATGTAGGGGTCCGTGAACGTTTTTTGATTTTTGAAAGGGTCCATAGTTCTCAGTAGTTTGGGAACCACTGGTTTAGATGATTCCTTGGGCTTTGGACGACTTGAAGCCGGGCAGACGCAGGCGGAGATGGTACGTTTTCTTAATGTGTCACGTAATCTCGTCTTGGCATTATGGAAGCGATTTCAGGAGACAGGAACCATTACAAGACGAGCAGGTCAAGGTCTCCAGAGGGCTACGTCAACCACAACAGACCGCTATCTAGCTCTAACAGCAAGATGGAATCCTATGTCTCTTAAGGTTGCTGCGGCCTTAGACGAAAACATTTCCAACCGGACTGTGTTAAGCAGGCTCAATTCAAGTCGATTCTATGTAAGGAAGCCAGCGGTTGGGATCCCATTAACCACAAACTACCGCAGAGCTCGTTGAAACTGGTGCCATGGTCATATCACTTGTAGCCCTGACAAATGGGGTTTTGATCTGTGATGAGTCCGTTTTAGCCTACAAACAGTTTTCTAGACGTTATTCACATCCGGAGACAACGAGAAATACATTATCATCCGTCCAACATCAGAGAAAGGGATTCTTACGGTGGAGGTGGTGTTCTCGTGTGGACCGGAATAATGATCAGCGCCCGTATCCCTCTTCATGAGCAGAGATACCTGGAACAGATGCTCGAACCCTATGTGCGACTTTTTAGGGGCGCGATTAGCCCAGATTTTCTTTTCATGCACGACAAAGCCACTGCACATAGAGCCCAAGTGGTAGAGGAATATCTTGAAACTGAAGATATCCAACGACGGCCGCGGCCAGCACGATCACCAGAAGTAAATCCGTTTGAACATGTGAGGTGTATCCTTGAGCATCGCATTGTACGCCGACAGCGGACTCCTTGGCCACTTGGTGAGCTAAGGTCTGTGCTGGTGGACGAATGGGATTTACCACAGAATCTTATAGATACCCGTATATATCGAGCATGGTTCACCGCTGTCAGGCCTGTTTAGCTGTTTGAGGGGATTATACGCCGTACTGTGATGTGACCATATATTTTCGAGCATCTTGTATCAACTTCTGTAATGTGACCTTCGTCTCTCATACGTGCCTGAAGTTTCTCGCTGTCTCCTCATTTAATCGTTATTCTACGGTATATCACCACACCAAATTTTGTCCCACGCCATTGTAAGCTGCACGAGTTACAGCACATTTTCCACATGTTCTGCTAATATTGTCGAGCAGTGTAATTTATTGATATTAAAAGTGAAAAGGGAGCTTTCCAACAAAAAAGCACGTTGAATTCAAGGAAACCACATGCAAATCCGAAACGTCGACATCAACGTTGAAGTTCCGGATCTGCTTTAATATCCGTTAAAGAGACATTTTATTATGCTGTAAAAGCGACTGGACTCTTCTGAGACAAATAATAACCTGCTTAGTCTTGCCTTACAGAACTCAATCTCTCCCCACGTCTGATGATGGCAGTGATGGCAACAGGGAATTCAAAATCGTAGTTTTAATATAGATATTGACGATGACTGGAACCAAAAAAAATTGTTCTGACTTACCAATAAATTTAATATAAATGTTGTCACCTAGAAAAATGAGCTTCCTTAAAACTAGCTTAATTGTTGTAAAAGACTTTGCATTTTTATATTCGATGGCATTCATGTCAATTTTCGATTATAACCACTGTGCTACCTGGTAGTAGCAAAGTGGTTATAATCGGTGTCCTTCCTCATCCCCGGAGAAAGCTTATGTTCAAACCACATCTCGATAAAGAAAATTCTATATAGGTTATTTTCAGACCATGACCGGCTTAGTCGGTCTTGTGCAAAGATTGCGTGTTTTTTACCTTGTTGGAAACTGAAGTTTTTCATCCCACAAACAAGAAATCGACTTTAGAAATACACGCAATTCACAGATAGTGGGTAACTAGCAATATCCACCCCTTCCCCTCCTCCAATAAAGATCATTTCAAGCCATTTGGAATGTCTTCGGTGAGTGGATCGATGTTGCCAATTTCTGCTTTGGAAGAATCATTCTATCCAATGACTAAAAAATGTCATATGACAGAGAACACTGATTTTAGTTTAAAATTATAATTCTAATAAAATAAATAATCTCAGGGTAAGCACCCCCCCCCTCCGCCCTATTTTTTGTTCTGAAGCGTGCTCAGGGAAATATCATTGATAGCGTTTTAGTGGACACACGTATAAAGGCAGATTGAATTGATCAATATTTATTCCCGGTTTCCGCAGCTTCTACGGACAGGAACTATTCTTTATTAGAGCGGGAAGTTTTTACTGCCAAACGCTACAGGAATGGAGCGCATTCCGAGAATAATCATGAACAGCACCTTAGGTAGAAATCGTTATGTCACTTAGCCGGAAGGAAGCCAAATTTCAACTTTAACTACACTGCCAGATCACGAGTAAACAAACACACACGTTCACATACGCCTGGAATTTGCATTTAGCTTTTCGTACAGTCAAAAGACGCGTGGCACCTGGCCATACATGCTGAAAGATCTCAGAATATGTTTACTGTGTAAAATGCGGTGAAGCAAAGGATTCTCAAGAAATGTGAGATTTTAGAGAGGTTTAACTATTGAACGATTTGAAATGAAAGGAAAAGGCAGAGGATAAAGGAGAAATAAATATCGTGGGCACTCGCCGTTGCTGTTTCCATGGTGCACAGAACGCTGGTTCATAAATAAATATATAAATCTTTACGACTATATTAAAATCTTTAAATTTAATTGATTGAGGTGGTGGCAACAGTTTCGTAGCAACGTAATGCAAGTTTCTACGTACGACTTCCTGTATGTTTCTACGACTAACATACAGAAATATACACTGGTTAACTAAAAGTAGTGGAATGCTAAAAAAAAAAAAGGCAGATCAGAGCTTAATAAAGTGCATACAGGGGAGGATTTGAGCCTAAGCCAAATAAGCCGGGCCTCTATCTATTTCCCTTTCCTTATGTGAAGATAAAAATTTATAATATATATTTTGGGCTTCCACCTGCTTTGGCTAGGATCTCATCATGCTCAAATCCGGACTAGGTACAGGGTCTCTTTTTTCAAGATTCCATCGACAAAAACGATCCAGCAGCCAAACAATTCAACAGCCATTAAACAATCATCCAGCAATCCAACAGCCATACCACAAAAAGTAGATACAAAGATGATTTAACAGCTTGATCGATTCAAAAGATTCTGCAAGTTAGTTTCACACCCAAGCTCTTCTATCCGAGATTTATCTTATATTGAGATTCATCGCTCAATAGAATCCTTTTACACCCCTTCAGAGGCGGTTTCTGCAACCACGACATCATCACACCTATTATTCTATTGTTGCAACTCTTCTGTTGTTTAACGTTCTGCGTACAGTATGAGCATCATAAACTGCTCCTTACGTCCTCAGAAATTTTGAGTGATTCTTTAGCACCTTTGGACTTGGTGTTTCCAGACCACGATGTTGAACTTTGGCATGTCCAGTTGCATTTCATTCGTTATATATTCCACGCAGTGGTCTCTGTAATGACGAAAAGTTCCGAAATCCGTTCACTTAATTCTCCCCTGTGACATTCAACCACCTGCCCACATTCAAATTCGATTCAATGAACGGTCCTCTCAAATTTCTGATTGTAGGCATGGTTGTTGTAGTAGGATTTTAAGCGCATCAGCGTATTGGACCATATTTCCTCGTATGATGCAATATGTCTGTAAATTGTGTGTTTCTGTGGTCGATTTGCTGTTTGCTGGAGAAAAATCCAGGAAAAACCGTGGTACTCTTGCTTGAGACCGACTGGAGTAGTTGCGTTGTGAAAAACCCATAAAAATCCCTCATAGGCATTTTGCTACCGCGTTCGCTTTAATTGTAAATAAAACCTTCCGTTTCTGCAGTGTCCCTTATTATACTGGACCACAATATTTGTATAACTAACAATTTGCATCAAATATACTTATTCTTTAGTATTTTTGATATATTTGATAACATAACAGATCTATTTTTAAAAAAACAAAACATTGTAATGTCTTTTTTGTATTAAAAAATAAAATTGGCCGATCTTTTTCAGTTAAATATTGTTCTCTATTTGCAGGACAGAAGAAACCACTGCAGGACCATGGTTGGATCGCACCTACCACTTTTTTCAATCTAAACATTTTGGATCCACCTGAACTTAAGGAAATAAAAATGCTTATAACTGTCTTAAAATAAACTAAACATACGTTGCTTTTGTTTGGTATGGCATTAGATCGTTAGTGTAATGAACCCAGAAAACAGAGAGAGTGGTCGTTATTGAATAGAATAATGTAAATCCATTCCAATGGAGTAGAGAGGTAATAAATCGATAAATGAATCGGTTGTGAAATCAAAGCTCATCTTCATAACGTCTACGATGAATTATTGAAAACAATAATCTCGGATGGTATCTCAGTTCCAATGCAATCTCTAGAGTATAGGCTAAAATAGGGTGTTACCAGAGAAATCCGTGCAATTTTGTATTAACAAAGTAATGAGCAAAGCAGATTGCTCAAAGACATCTGCCTTTTTCGAGCTATTATTTTCACTGATAAGAACTGATTTCTTCAGTTTCCAGATAAACACACTATTATGGATAAATAAAACCTGCACATTTCTTATCGACAGTGTATTCTGTTATAATGGTTGAACGTTTCGATACTTCATATCATCAGCAACAGTAAAGCTTTCGAAACCATAGTATAATCGATAAAATTTAACGCAAACGAAGATTGCAGTTTAAATTGCAATAAATATTTGATCAAAATTTTATGTTTTGCACGATAAATTGGACGAATAATACGAACTACGATGGTCCTGTTGCCATGAAGACAATGCGGTGGACACTTACTGTAATAAAGATATATTTATTTAAACATAAAAATAGAAGTGCGAAAACTTTAGAAACAAATTTTTTTAAAAATCGCTGATCAAAGTCGGTTGGAGGGCATGGGCAGATTTAAAACGTCGAAACTTAAGGAGTAAAATCGAGTAAAACTCGATTTTACTCCTTACTTTATCTCTTACAACTGGCATCGACAGATAATTGCGGTGTACAAACACAAGTTGTCACATGGTATTGATCAAAGTTGGCTGGTATCAGATGAATACTATACGCTTTCCTAGGGGTTTTTTTTAGTCGATCTTTTTGTTGGAGCACGTTTAGCAGAAGACTCAATTGAGAAAAACAAAGGAAATCACTGGTCTATCGAAAGTAATTATCTTAAAAGTGTACAGTGAGTGGAAAACTAAAGGAGAATGCAGCTCTAAAAGGAAGAAATGCGGCAGAAAATCAGTACTCCAAGACCGAGATCGCAATTATTTAAAGAGAATTATGCATCACGATGGAAGGTCTGGTGTACAGCAAATAACTGAGAAATTCAATTTACCTAACGAAAGGCCCATTTCCAACTGAATTGAGTCGAGAGGTGAAGGATCTGGGATTTGGTAGGCGTGTGCCTATACAAAAGCTACTTCTTTCTGTAAAATATCGAAAGATTCGACTGAAGTATCGCCAACGCCAAGACTGAACTGTAGAATAGTGAAAAAAGATCGTGTGGTCTGATTTATGCCCTTTTTTTTTTTTGCACCACCTGGTAGGGCGAAAGTGTGGCGTGAACCTCATGAAACCAGTCATCCAGACTCTCATGTTCACCACTCAAGGTGAAATCACGGTATGGGAGTATGTTGTTCTGTTGATGATGGACTGGATTCGCTCACACTTTTAGAAGGTCGTGTTACCTCAAATGAATATAGTATCAGACGAAGTTCACTCTGCAATGCTTTATTTTTACCCGGATTGTGATGAAGGATTCAGGACGAAAGTACAAAAATCGTATCCAAATGGTCGAACTTTTCCGAGATTTTCAACATTTACCCTTGTTGTCTAATTTTCCACATCTCAATCCAACTGAAAATGTCTGGGATATGTTAGAAAGGGCAGTTGGGCTTCGCAGTTCTCTACTGACCCAAATACAACAGCTGACAAATAACTGATGGAAGAATATTTAAATCTGGAGCTAGATTCCCTCAGACACCTAGTGGAATCCATGCTATGTGGTGTATAGGCAAAAGGTAGACCTACCAAATGTTGAAAAAAAGGTTTGTTTCTAATTTTTTTGGCTTGTGAGTATACCAATCCATTGTAAATGGTAGGAGTATACTAATCCATTGTAAATAGGTTAAGTTTTGGGTTAGAGTAAAGTTAAAATATTAGTGGTTGGTAAACATCAAATCGAAAGCAGAAACATCTAAAGAACGTTTGGAAAAAAAATGAAGATTTAAAATTTACATTCAGATTTTACTATTAACGTTTATTCTTCTGTTCTGATAGGTAAGCTAAATTTCTCTCGTTCACTTTATGCACTGATACAGTATTTCGCGCGTAATTGATTGGCAAAATGTTTTTTTGAAAAGGAAACAGACCAACTTGGAGCCACCAGATACATTAAGAAACGGTGGTCACGTGATGATGAAAAATTAGAGTGAAACTAGCTCACTTTTCGATCTTTATCATAGCGTGACTCAAAGCAACTGCCTTCATCTACTGAATATTCAGGGCCTTGCACAAGTAGTAGCTGTGAGGGCAATGAAAAAACATAGCTGAAGGCATTTCACAATCATTTTCCTATTTCTGTAAAAGATCGGAGTGCTTTTTTAATGCTGCATCAAATCGCCCAGAGGCTCTCGCCAATGCTAAAGAAAAATAATAATAACCAGACTAGTAATTGAGGAGGATAAAACATTATATTACTTACAAAACAAATTACTTCCCTGTAGATTTGACATAAAAAGCAATTATTACTCTTTTCATTAGCTTCTTCGAGGAAGCAACTATTGCAGGTTGCCGTTATCATTATTCTTGAGAAGATGCTTCAAAATATAAAGAGATGTGTATATTAGGTTAAAGCATATGTAAAATACATAAGCTATAAAGTATGAAAGATAAAAATATTCTCCTGAAATCTTTACATAGGTAATATATCAGGCATTAAATACAATAGTGCTCAAAAAAATTGCATCACCTCATTTTTTAGGTTGTTTGTCCTTGTACTGGCAGCTAATATTTTAGAAATAGCTGGAAAAACATAAATGAATAACAATTTATGAAAACAATTTATTACACACATGAAACTATTAATTGCAGAAAAATTTACTTTTGTGCCTTATATGTTAAATAAACAATGAAATAAATACTTTTCTCCAAAATAAGAGTATCTTTTGTTATATGGTTCATATAACAAAAATTCTATGAAAGCAGGATTTTTTCATTAAGGCAGCTACATAACCAAAAAAACACAACAAAATACACACTAATATTTCATTGGCCTACCCCTTGCTTTGATGACTGCTGTGCATCGTTGTAGCATCCACCAGATAAGATCCTCAATGTATTTCTGGGAAATTTCATGGGATCAAACACGGATTAATGTTCCCCGCAGCTCTTTAAGTGTTTTTGGTTTCTTTTGCTTTACTCAAACAACACTTTGTTCCAACAATTTTCAATTAGGAGCTCTGAACCGTTCCGAGGACATGATATTGCGCGAATTGATTTAACCTTCAACTATTTTTGAACCTGTGAATGCCATTGACAACATTCCCATAGTGATCTCGAATTGTGGGAAATAATTTTGTCTCGAGAATGTCCTTGTACACCTCAGCATTCATGATCTTCACAAATTCAGGGCAACCAACTCCTCCATGTGAAATACAGCCCATTGTAAATGATTAGTATATTGAGATTCAGAATGTTTCACTGTGGAGATGATATAGTTAGGATGAAGTTCTTTTCTTTGCCTAATTGTTAACCATCCGAACCATATAAGTTGAATTTTGATTCATAGGAGAAAATAACATATTTCCACTAATTTCCTCAGATTTCCTCAGACAATTTTCTTTTGCCCACTTTAGACGCTGGGCTTTCATTTTTTGCACCAAAAGTGGCTTTTTTTTCCCCCTTGGGCGACGTGCTACTAATCCCGATGAGAAAAGGCGTCTACGCCCTGTAGCAGTACAGTACTTGCCTTCATTCCTATATCCTCTTCCTCCATGGTGTTTTCAAAATCTATCCTGCGCTGCAGAAGATATTCGTGGAGGTCCACTTCCTTTCTTTCTGTTTAGACTACCAGTTTCTGATAATTTTCCTAATAAAGGTGCCGCTGTTGACTGAGTAGAGTGAATCCTTTCAGCTATTTCATGTGTAGAATGTCCCTTTTCTGAAATTAAAACCTGTTTCTTAACCTTTGACTACTGCAAAATCTTTCTTCTTCTTCCAACTAAAGACTGAGTGATCACTGCTGATAGTTTCTGTACTTTAAGCCCTGTGATATCATCTGATTCGTGAGTAATGATTAGGTCTAGAATATTCTTAACCCTATTATTTTCTCTAATATGCTGGTACAGATAATCATCTAGTTTATTTAAAAGTTTGATTCCTCATGTTAAGATTTCCTCCTACTTATTCCAATCAATTATCGACAGATTGAAGTCATAATGAGACATTCACACTTCCTCGACCATTCTATCTGCATGTAGAGACTCATCATACTCTTCACAATCTTCTGATCTGTAGACTTCTCCCCCTCTCATTATACCTTTGCTTCCAACTAACCCACAGCACACAGATTCTATGCTGGTAGGCGTAACCTCTGACTCACCAAAAGCTCTTTTCGCGCTCGGGTTGCTTTTTATAAGAAGCATGACGCCATCACCTCTTCTGTCTTTCCTAAATACATTATATACACCATAGTGGAACTCGTCATTTTCAAATTTCGGGTGGCACCAAGCTCTATTATGTCAGCATTTTCTCCCAACTAGGAGTTTGAATTCGAATATTTAATCTTAACTGTGTCTCCTGACTGTAGACACAGTTAAGATTAAGTATTATTCTATAGTTTACCACTCTGACTCACCCCTGAAGTTATTTGGGCTTATTTCCCCCTAGCTTTATCCTTCCGCCCATTTAAAACTTTGCCACCCTCAGAACATCTTTGCCAACATCGGCTGTTGCGACAAGAATTCTTGAGATTTGTGCAAGAATTACTTTCCCATATCATCAGGTAAGCGCGTGTCTATATTACCCTTCTACCCCCAACTAGCAGTTTCACTGAACCCCTAATGTATCCTCAATGATATAAGCAACTTTTTAACTTTGAGCCTTTACAGAGTCTCTCAACTCTTGATTAATCCGTAAGAATTAAATTTACGAAAATTGTAGAAATTAATTTCACAAAATTATTGAAATAAAATTTACAAAATTAGTGAAATAAGATTTAATAATTACAGAAATTTTGTTTACCAGACAGTTGGTTCAAAGCCTTAAATTAATTCTATGGAACCAACTTAAAACACGTCTGCTCTCTTCAATTGCCTTCAGAGGAATCCAGATTGTGTGGCTTAATCCACAATTTAGTTTTACGAAACCACTCGCGATAAAGGACAATGTTTTAATAAATTCAAGTAAATAAACTCATTAATATTAATTGTGTTGCTTTTTTTTTATAAAAATATTATGCATACACTACATTAATATTCCGGACACTCCTCCGTTGATAGTTGATGGCCTCCTACCCAAGCACCCGGTGTCAGATATGCCAGACACAACTATAACCACACGCTGTTAGTTTTCCTATAAATAAAAATTGTTTGTAGATATGCAAGTGCTCAGATATTAATGGTAAGGCAACGTATATCTGGACAATTAAGCAATTACTGTAGAGTTGATTGGTATGCATACCACCATAGATCTGTTACGCAGAAAGAGATTAAAGCTTATATAACGGGATACAGACTGTCAGAATATTTCTTTTGATTCTTAAAATAGGACTAATCTTTAAAGAAAAGAGCTATTTGCATCGGCCATTGCCATTCATGACTGGTATTAGTAACCTGATAAAAATCATAGCTGAGAGAGGTCTGTAGAATCGACAATTCACTCTTTTAAAGTTGAAGACCAATATTACGATAATACCATAAGAAAACATCCATTAAATTTAATGAACTTCTCCTTCATGGCTCATATACGCTAGTTGTTATTGCAAAATCTTTCCTACCTAATTTAATTTTTTTTCTTCTACGTTTATTCCTCTATTTATGGTTTCTAGTTCGGGTTCATAATTCGTAATTACGTTTGAATTAATATTCCTCGCGAAAGATGCACACTTTTGAAAAAACAGGATGGACTTCACGTGTTTAGCATAATAATAAAGCCGCGTTAAAGATTATAAATAGAAAAATGCAGCTCTTTCATTCCATTAATGGTAATGTTACAAGCGTGTACAGCGAGATGGTGCAAGAGAATAAAAAATTATCGACAAATCTGCAGCAAATGTTTATTTGTTATGAATGATAAATGAAAGCAGAGATCGTAATTAAAGCTGTTATTTTGGGTATAACATTGTGAAGACTGAAATTTAATTTAATTCAGAGTGTCTCTAATTAAAATTTGCCTATTTCGAAGCATTTTTGTCACAGACTGTTCAAATATAATTTAAATATATATTTCACAAAAGTGCATTCTCACTATGATTAAAATATTTGTTTGTTTGTTTTTTCAGTTAAATAAATAATTTTCCTACCACTGTTGTTCGGTAACAATTCGTGCAATTATGTATATAAGGTTTGATGAAAAAGTTCTGCGAATGTTTAAAAAAATTATGGTCTTTTATCCAATGATATGCGTGGTGCAAAATAAGAATGTTTTTGTCCGACAAAAATGGCTGGACTGCAGCATATTTTGATAATTTTTGTAATTTTAGTTTTAATGTCGAACTTAAAAAGTTCGACATTCCTATAAAGGTCCATAAATATTCCTGACGTCATCGACGTGACTCGAACTCAGGTCTTTTCCAGCCGGTTGGGAGGACGGCGATTCTACTAATTGTGCTGCCCACGAGGGGCCCTAAAGAAAAATCCAGTTGCGGCTCGACAAAGAACTAGGTGTCTGTATGTATGCCAGGAGACGCTCTTCCGAGTCCGGTCCCACAACTGGATTTTACAGTGCAGAATGCTCTTGTTCCACTAGAGGTAATTTTATTGTGCGGGATTCATTTGAAAATATATTCTGTAATAAAAGACAGATGGATTAATCAGCTATCGGTTTTTAAGGGCTAAAGGGTGTATGGTGTATGATCCATATGGAGTTAAAGGGTTAAAACATAAACGAAACCATGACTTGGTCAAGAAATATAAGGTCATACTCGAAAAATTGCACGAAAAGAAAAAATATTCTTGTGGCTGCAACTATGCCCAGACATGATAGGAGTAAATATATGATGAAAATATATTTTTTTTGTGGACTTAAGAGACTTTGCAAGTTTCATGAGGATCATTTTATTCAGCGTGTCCTGTTCTTGTTAATAAAAGAAATTTGTTTTTTTTTTCATTCATTTGAACAGAAATGCAAGGCCATGTTGACTAAGACCATGTTGCTCCTTGTATATTGGCTGTAAATTGCACGTGTTCCGAGTTCGATTTTCTGTTTTGTTGGATGAAAAACCCGAGTTTCCAGGAGAAAAAACCATGCTATCCTGATTGTGAAAAAAAACCGTAAAAATTCCTTCCGTCATCGACGAGATGCGAACTCGAGTCTTTTCCACCCGGTGAGGGGAGGACGGCCATCTTACTAATTGTGCTACACACGAAGGCAGTTATTGTTGTGTTGTAGGGTTTTTGACGCATCAGAAACTTAGGCCATATTGCGCCGTATATAATATGTCTGTAAATTGCGTCTATTCTGTGGTTGATTTGCCGTTTTCTCGACGAAAATCCAGAGTTCCAGGAGAGAAAAAAAAACATATTCTCTCTTGAGACCGACTAACTCATTCACGTTGGTACAAAAATGCCCCATGATAGTACCTATCGTCAATGACATGATTCGAACTCAGGTCTTTTCCACTCGGTGTGGGGAAAACGGTGATTATACCAACTATGCTACCAGGAGAGCTTAGCACAGGTAATTAAAGTTTATTTCTTCCGACTAGCCGCGTAGGATCCAATCTGATGAAACGCGATCATGTTTCTTAAGCTAATAATCATCTAAATAGCCAAAAAATCTGTGTTCCCCCCTCCATGGTGTATTCCTGGTGCACGATTTACGTATAAGAGACAAGTTCAAGTCTCCCACAATGCAGTAATCACACTTGTCTACTCGTTAAAGTTGCGTACAGAGATTTTTGTCACGCTCCTTCGTTTGGTCTATAACATACCCCGATCATCGTATTAAATTAAATTAAATTAATCTTTATTGCGAAGTACAGAATTAGAACACAATATCCCATCACTGCAACGAGCGCCAGGGGTTCATATGTTCCTTTATTGCATGTCATCCTGCACCACACAGGCTCAAACGTCCATCTGAACTTCATCTGACTCGCGGTACAGTCTGATTGCTTTCAGAGAGCTTTTGATGAGAAGCCTAAGTTACCGATGTGCCCAAAACTCTACAACAACAACATTATAGTATATCCTCCTCCTCCTCCTGTCGATTCTCCCTATCCATTTTGAGCACGCTATACCCACTATAATAAAATTCTTCATCCCCTATCTCTGGATATCACCATGTCTTCATTAGTCCTATTATATCAACATTGATTAACCTAATCAAAAGCTCAAATTCGTTTAAGTTATTTATAACACGCCTGACATTACTATATAAATAAATTAAATTTTATATCTTTTGGATTATATAACCCTAACCCATCCGTTAAGGTTGTACAAGCCAAAGCGCGATTTTCCCGTTGGTATGTGACTGCTGGTGGGTCTTGCACCTATTTCAATGTTTGTTGTTTTTATATTAGGTAATTGTAGGCAGGGCCGGATTTGCACATAAGATAAACAAGCTACAGCTTAGGGCCGCATATTACAAGGGCCTCGATCCATCTTAAAAAAATCCTTTTTTTTAATACTGTCACGGATGAACTGTAAGAGTGAAGGGCCTCACACTTGTTATAGCTCTTGCCACAACAAGTTTAAATCCGGATCTGATTGCAGGTTAGACACAAGTAGTCACCGGGAGGGCGTGATTGTTAGCTCATGTCACTAACCTGCATCATTCCAATGGCTGTTTAGAATTAGCATTTTCTTTGGACCCTTTAGTATGGAGAGGACGGTGATTAAACCGTACTCTCCACACTGGGTGGAAGAGAAGAGACCTGAGTTCGAATCCTGTAATGACGCGAGGAATTTTTATGGACCTTTCTCACAACGTGATTGAGTTAATCGATCTCAGGCGAAGGTAGCATTGTTTTTTCCTCCGGGAAACTGGGATTTTTCGTCCAACAAACAACAAATCGACCATAGAAGAAACGCAATTTACAGACATAATAACATATATAAGGCGCAATGTGGTCTAAGTTGCTGATGCACCTAAAACCATTCAACAACCTAGGTTTAAAATTCCAATGTGCTAAGGGTTTAATAATAGATTATATTAATGAAAGCTTTGCAGTTGCGCAAGGAGTATTTCTAGTTGCTCTCAATAGTTTAACGTCAGATTTTGTTGAGTTAGTAATTAAATGAGTCCGTTGTCATAAAGAAACATCCATTTTTAACTGACCGACAACTCATCGTGCTACCAGAATAAATGTTGCGCAGATGTGGGATGAAATTTCATTTCATTAAATATTATACAAAAACGACACAAAGACATGATAACTCAGATCGTTAGAACTAACTACAGCGTCCATTGAAGAGACATTTAATGCTCTCGCCCGTCTCCAACGGGACTCAGTACAATTTCTGACAATAAGAAAAAGAAAGGACATTTTATTTAACAGGTCGACCGCTGTCAGTACTCGTAGTTTTATTGCTAAGAAATGGCCATTAGAGTGGGAGCCTCATTTTTCCCCCAGGTGGTTTATGGAGGAGAGGAGGAGGAGTTGCGGACAAAAGAGGAGGGAATGGACGTGTGTGAGCAATCAGTCGTGTTTGTGAATTGTCTTAATACATACAATGATACAAAGCTTTAAAACTTTGTACGTTATAAGAAATAAGTTTTAAAACTTTGTATACACAAGACTGTCTTGAGAAATTTGGAAAATCTGGGCTAAAACATGTTGCATCTCTTATAATCGATGGAATACATATTGTTATTACAAATACTAAATACATATTTTAAAAGTAAATGTAGATTTTATTGTTCGTAAATAAACAATAGAAATTCTGTAAAGTGCGTGTGTTCTGTGCAAATGCATAACATTAACCGATTTAACCTCAATACACGACCATGGTTATTAAGGTATAAAAGGAAAGTGGGCATGAGGAAAGGATCATTCAATTCTGAAAAGTCAAAGCTGCCACCAGGTTCTGAATATGTACACTGCACTGTACCACCACTGAGGATGGGTCATTCCATTGTATGTGTGTGTGGTTCAGGACTGAATGGAGAGAAAAGTGACAGTTTCTGGGGCGGTGGAGGTCATTTTAACCACGCCAGCAGGTGATCCCTTTTGTACGTTGTGTAGTTTGACCACAAGGTTATTTCGAAGGGACGAAGAGAGGGAGGGATTACCATCTTGTTTGAAGTGCCGATATAGTAGTTCACTTGGAAAAATCCAATACAGTATTCACTATTTCATTCTCTCTCTTTTTCCAAAGCCTTTCGTCTGCTATTTCATACAGCAATCCTCCTGTTGATTGTGATTGACACTGGCTTGTAATACTACTGCATACGCTTTCGTCATAAGTGTTGTTTCTGTCACAATGAGTATGGAATATTGACCGCGATACTAGAAATCGGCTTGATTGTTTTCATTGTTTATCTTCACTGACTGATATATACAGTATGTATATATATGTAGTGCGAGCTGGAGAATCCTACTCTCTCTCTCTCTCTCTTTGAAATCGAAGAGTTCTTTAAGGAAATGTAGTACGAGGAGGAGGAGGAGGCTAAGATGAATGAATGAGGAACTAGCTAGTTTAATAGAACAAAATAACACAGCATGGGACAGTTACTGAACACTTTTTGTTTTAGGGTTTTAGGCACATCAGCGGTTTAGACCATACTGCGCTGTATATGTTATTTCTATAAATTGCGTGTTCTGTAATCGATTTGCCTCTTTGCCAGATGACACGCGCTTCTTGATTAGACCAGGATTCGAGCCCGTCACCACCAAATACGGAGGATGCGGAAAGATCAAGGAATGACTATCGCATATCCCGGAACAATATGGCCTTAGTTGCTAATGCTCCTAAAAACCAAATAACAAACAATTGCCAGATGAAAAACCCGAGTTTCCGGAGGGGGAACCATGCAACCCACGCTTGTGACCGACGAACTCAGCCACATTATGAAAAAATGCCCATAAAATTACTTGGCGTCATTGACAGGGAGTTCGAACTCAGGTCCTTTTCACCCGATGTGGAAAGACGATGTTTATACGCACTGTGAAATTCTGTGGTTCTGTAATAGAACCACATAATTACCCTTGCAATAGCACAGTGGTTATAATCACCGTTTCTTCTACACCAGGTTGAAAATTTCAGGATTCGAATCCCGTTAATGACGCGAGGGATTTTTGTGGGCTTTCTCAACTGAGAATCGCATGGTTTTCTCTCTGGAAACTTTTTTTTTAATCTAGCACATAACAAACCGATCAAAGAATACACGCAGTTACAGGCATAATATATTGGGGGCATCAGTAGTTGCTTTAGTTGTTTTGGCGCCTAACACACATGCCACCACATCCCTCGAAGCTAAATGCACTTTTCCCGTTGGTGTCGTAGTATTTCTGTAATTTCCAGAAAGAAAGATTTCTCAAGTCCATGAAATTATTCATTTACGAATGCACCATATCGCTGCTACGCTGAAATTTTTGTCCACGCAACTAATCCTTCAATTCAGGAAACAAAGTTCATTGGTGGTAAGATCTATCGAAGAGCGTGAATGATCAGTGATGTACTGTTTTACGAATGGCGGGCGCAACGTGATATTTGTTTGCTGATGCATTGCCTTGATGGAACAGCACATGGTGAAGCAACTTCCCTGCTTTTCTGTTTAATTTCCACATGCAGTTTCTGAACTAAATTACATTTCACTGTTTTGATGTCCTTTTTTTCAGGACCGAAATGACGAACCCAAGCCTCATTCACAATGACAAATTGTCTACAAAAACAGAGGATCTTTATTGAATTTTGTTAGGAGTGTTTCTTAAAATTTCACTCTTATCAGGTGTCAGCGTTTGTGGGACCCTTGTGGCTGATAAATATTTCATACCTAATTATTTTGTCAATATGGATTGCCCTGTTCCTAAAATTGTGGCCACAATTTTTTTTTTTTTTTTTTTTTCAGATAATGATCTATCAATAATTCTTCAACCTATCATGGGTTTGATTGATCAGTTCCATTGTCAGGACTAGTTTTCGTCTGTCATATGTGGCACCTTAACAAAACCGTTCATTTTTAAACTCACGCCGTGGTAAGAATTCTAAAACCATTTATATTTTTATATGCTGTCATTACAACATCCAATTATACTGTTTTCCATGTTAAGCTTAGGACTTTTTTGATCAGCCCTCCTATACAGTTAACTCAAGAAATAAATTTAAATAAAAATAATAATAATAAAATAAATAACTAAAGAGTTCCTATTAGCCCGATTTTAATTAAATTTTGGGATGGTACTGCACACCTTTTTAAAAGGCCAAAATATAACGAAAATCCATCCACTAAAAATCAAGTTACTACATGCGGACGGACGGACGGACATGGTGAAGATAGTAGGAGCTCTATGCACTGGCGAACTTTCTTGAAAATAAAGTTAAACATAAATCTGTAAAATATTGAGAAGACTAAATCTCTACCAGTATGTGACATTGACTGATACACAGACTTTTAAAAAATTAAGATCATAGCGATGATAAAACGGATAAATATTCAATCTCACGTTGTTAAATTGCGGTAGAGAGCTTATTTTAGAGATAAGAACAAAATACGATGATATATTGACTCTAATTTAGCAAGAATGTCAACCCAAAGAATATTAGAATTCTAGACAATGATGAAGCGTATAAGAACGGAAAAGAAAAAACCAAATCTCGGTGAAGAGATGGCGGGAAATGAGATCGGACAGGTCACCTGTCTCGATATAATTTCCACGCAACCTCTGACAGGAAGAAGTAGAAAAAAGACAAAAGAGATGATAGATGATATTTCCATAATATGAGAGAGAGAGAGAGAGAGAGAGAGAGAGAGAGAGAGAACGCGACAAGCAGCATAGCTGATAATGATTAGGGGGAGGCAAGATGGGGATTTCATACCTTATTTAATTATATAAAATATGCTCGAAATTGTGTTCATAATAAAAAAACAGAGAGAGATTAAGTGCATCGTATGGAATCCATATTAGAGAAAAATGGTAAAAAAATAATAACTTTAAGAAATGATATATGTGAAGAATAAACTATACCCGGGCAAAAGTGCGAATAACTAAACCTAGAAAAACAATCGCCCTGTCCTGACACAGCCATATTTTATAAATGGGTAGCAATTTGTATAAAGAAGGCTTAACAGTATTCATTACAAAATATAAGTAATGCCAAATGATTCACAGGTTTTATCAAAATCTGTAAATTTATTTGCATAAAGGAACGCTTTTTAGCATATTTATTTATTTTTGAAATTTGATCCCTAAATGTTGTATTTTTCAGCTAATTATATGCGTTGGTTCGGTGAGGAGAAGGTACAAGGGTGGTTGAAAGAGTAGTATCAACTCTTCCATGTACTTGCCCTCGAGAGAAGAAATCAGGTGGTATAGGCCACGTATAAAAGGATACAACAGTTGTACCGCATCAGTAGAAGTTTCGTAAATGAATGTGAAAAATGTTTCGCTGGACGGAGAACTGTAAATTAGGATTACCAGACATCCCCGGAATGTACCGGATTTTTTGAATGTGTCCCTGAAAATAACTTACAAGAACAGCAGATTACCACATATTTGAGATTACTGTCTTTCTAGGTCAATATTCGGCACATTACACCACAAACTCTCTCTCTCTCTCTATCTCCAAAAAGTGAACGATGGCATATTGCTTTTACGGCCAATGGATTATTTTATTTTCTTATTTAATTAAAAAGGAACATACATTACAAAGCACCCAATTACAGTGCGTGTGTTGTTATTGTGGTTGTAGGGTTTTAGGCACATCATCGACCTTCGCTGTACATTTTGCCGGGAGGAAAAACTATGCAATCCATGCCTAAGACCGACTAACTCAGCCACTGTGAAAAAAAGGCCCATAAAAGTTCCTCCCGTCAGTGACAGATTTCGAAGCAGGGCCTATCCCACCGGTGTCAAGAGGGTGATGCTTTATGAACAGTGTGCATGTGTACTGTAATTACGTATGAGATCTATGCACTAAGTAGGAAACCCAGTTTGCTCAAAGAGTATTTGACTAACTTTGATAGAACGTAGTTAAATACTTGCAAATTAAGCTTGTTCTTTTATAGTTATAGCTGTGTTGCCACTAGTTTTTGAAAAGCCCTCATAATAGTTATATAAGTCCATGTTTGATACATGATATAAAAACAAGGCAAACATCGTAGTTCTACGAAGCAAATTGTGAAAATAAATCTTTGAGCTAAAGAAATTAAAAGTAATGAATACTCAAACTGATCACTAAACAATCGTGGGCCAGAAGCAATTAGTTAAAAATATTTTCGATGCGTTTTGCAATTTACTATTATTTTACTGTTCCAATATTTCATGGGGGTTGATATGTTAATAGGAACTGTATAATAATAGTGGTTCCTCTGTATAGCATAGTTTTGTGTTATGTTTTTTTAACAGCGATGTTTTGAATTGAAATGCAAATAGTTTGCATGATATTTGTCATTTTTTTTTTTTTTTTTTTGCTTTCTTTTCGTCATTTCGAAATCAGCTACCAAGTTATTAATTTCAATAAATTTTACATTAATATGTCAATATGTTTACCGTCTCTGCTAGTGAATGTTTATGATTAAACTAATATAAATCAAATCAAAATTAACTTTTTTTAATGTGATAGAAAACAATGCAGCTTACAATATAACGAAGCTAAATAACCACTGCCTTATACAATACACAGCAAAGGCAAGGCTAATCTCTCTCTCTCTCTCTCTCTCTCTCTCTCTCTCTCTCTCTCTTTGTACTGAATATTCGGGCCACAAACGTCACGAGCATCATCTAGTTGCCTTCTCACGTTGGCTGATCGCTGACCGCAGGACTGACGTCATGTTGACCACAACACACACACAGCGCAGCTGTTGCTGCTGCCGGGGGAATTTAAGTATTCTATCCCTCACGCAGCCCTATGTAGTAACACCATACAGCCGCCGCCGTCCGCCAACCTAATCACCTGAACGTTCAACCACTTTACTCAGAACCATCCCTATTCGAATCCCCACCTTCTAATTAACCTTTCTGGCATTTGCTAATACCTCCTACACTTCGGTCGGAGGTTAGTTGGTCAAAAATGGCCATTGGCAGCAGTTTGTCTGTAAGCACTTTCTCTATTCATTTCTGTGTCGCATTGAGAGGTCGGTTTTGGGTCACTTAACGAAAGTCCCAACTTCCTGTTTGTATATTCCAATCTGTAAAAAAAGTGTTCTTTCCCTAAAGCTAAGAAGGATTTCTTGTTCGTCAAAGAGAGTTTTTATGTACTCAGCTTTTTTTGTAAACGAAGTGGACAGATTTCCAATAGACTTTTAAAAATCTGACGAAATAAAATAAAATATCGATCTGATTGTGATTCTGAACACGAAATAACCAGATATTATTGTCGAATAAAACATTGACTACCAGAAATTCAGAATCATGCTAATTTTGTAAGGGGAAGGTAGTTATGTTTGGATGGCGTTTTTTAAGTAAGTTCCTAGGTGACCAAGCTATAATGCGCCAATATATCGTATCTTTAAATTGCAAGTATTCTATGGGCGGGTTGCCTGTTTATCGGGATGAAAAACCAGAGTTTACGTGAGAGAAAAAAGAACCCATAAAAGTTCCTACTCGCTAGACAGCATTCGAACCCAATATAGAAGACTAGTGATTGTGCCTAGTATAGTCGAGTGGGTTCAAGGACTCGAAGCTAGGTTCACGAATATTGAGTTCTTTAACCGTATGCAAACATTAGTTTTGCTGAATTCTTAACAAAGTATTCACAGCATGGATATCGTGACATCTCATGCGGGGGCGGACTGGCTATAAGAATTACAGGGGGAAATCCCAGTGGACCGTTGAATTAATGGGGCCAGTATGCCGACAGCTTATGTAGCTTATCATATAATTATCTTTTCCAAGTATACAATCTAGTAGTAGGTATAATTCTGTCCACAATGCAATTAACTTACAAACAGGGCCACGAGACATGAGGCAGCTGTAGGGCACAAGTTATATTTTGAAGGGGGACTTATTTTCGAGGAATAAAGGTCGAAAAGAGGGCTCCAAATTTAGCGTTAAGCCATCGTAGCCTACTACTAAGGCTGCATCGCTAAAAATGCATTTTTACTGTATAAATTAAGATTTAAGTTAAATAATACAAGCAACAATCATATTTAGATTACTATATCGTCAGGAGTGTTAGGAAAGATATTGGTATAATTCATAAAAGTTTAGGATAATTAACAGAATCGCTATAAAAATAAAACTGCAGATATGTTGAAGTAATTGATTCTGTGTTTTTTTTTTTAAGATATTTTATTTAATTTTTTTGAAAGTTGTTGAAAATGTTCGTATTTTGGCTACTGAAGATTCGAGATCGTCTTGATTGAATTGAGAGGGTGAAAAAAAAAAAAAAACGCACATTATACTAAGAAAATAAACCAAGCTTTGTAATAATTAAGAAATAATTGCCCCTAATTTAAAACCCGAAAATTAATTCAGCCAAAAAAAAAAAAAAAAGAAACTGGAAATAGAGTGTAAAGTTTAATAATGCACTTCGATAAAAAAAAAAAAAAAAACTTGATGAAAGTGGCAATAACCTCTTGAAACGCTCGGCTTTAGAAAGATAAGACATGATCTGAACGGGGAAGTGACGTATCTTTAACCTTCATAAATGTTTAGTAAGTGACAGGTTGTCACGCACCACCGCTAGAGGGAGCCCATCACTTTAGTTAGAAAAACGTGTTTCTGTGTCTCTCGCAATGAATGCAAAAAAAAAAAAAAAGTAATTCATTTTTCTTTATTAGAAGACTCATAATTATTACATAATAAAAACAAGAAAATACAGTTCAGCTGAAATAATCGTGGTAATAATTAAGATAGATTTATTGGCAAAAAAAAAAAAAAAAAAACAGTATAAAGGTGTTTAATTTATCGCTAATCCAAACTCTCATATGGGAAATGTATGTAATAATGTGTAATATTTTATTATTTTTCTTTTTAATATAGAAATTGCAATTTTTAATTATTATTTTAATTCTGCATTTTCAATCAAAAAAATAATTCATACGAAGAACGACTCTGGGTATGCTGGTTCTTCCCCCTAAGCAATTTATTGATGAAACTACCACACTTCAAGGTCTGGTGCTACGCTGGAAAAAGAGGGCTTGAAGGAACAGTGGGTGCTATGACTTCTTAATTTTTCCTTAAAGAACGCAATGGAAGCTTTTTCGATAATATTGCAAGGGAGAGAGGGGGATATCCAGAATGTGAGTTTTGTTACTGAATTTGCAGCAGGTAATAAGCAGTCCCTACAACTCCAGTTCATTAAAGGTACCCATGGATAGTCCCCATGACATCAGTCAGTCATACTCGGTACTTGTAGTACGCCAGAAATTCTAAACTAGAATCTAGGCATAGCAACTGTTTCATGGTCTTTAAATATAAATTATTGATGTTTAACAAAGTTCACGAATTTTCTGTCACGACCGACCATTGCACTTATGGCGGTATTAAGTTCCTGTAAACCTTAGGTCCTTCGGTGAATTCATTTTTATGGATATATATATGGACTTCTGTGGATAGATGTAAATGAATGATCAAAATTACCTTGAATATTTTTTTTTTCGCAAAGCCGTATGTAAGAGGTCGTAATAGCAGATTTAATCATCACTAAGCTGATTATAATATTATTTTTTATCTTTTGTGCTTACAAAGCAAAATGTTTAAAGTGGTGGAGAGTGGAGTACCTCGTTCGTAATCTCGCGTTTTCGTAACGATAGCTGATTTTGCGATAAAAAAAATCTCAAAAAGTTCATCTCTTGTATTAATTTCTTTCGTTTCATGAAAAAAGTACGTTTTTTTCAAGTTAAAGTGCCTGAAATGCAACACAGTAAGTACGTTACGTAACTAACTTTTTGAAGAGGATTTCAATGACGAGATCCTGCAGGCATTCAGCTCTGTGAAACATTGAAAAAAAAAGGAAAGAAAGTACATGCATAGTGAGTCCAACATCTATTTAGCCCACCTTGAATATTTGAAATTTTCTGAAAGGTAGCTAAAGGCTGGCTCGCTTTATCTTTCTCTCAGTGGTGGGTTAGTTGTGTTGGGAGGAAAGGATACATTGCCTCCACTCCACAATATAATTCCATCAGGTAAGGAAAGTATCCATTCAGGAGTTACTAAAAAATGTAGTGCGGGGTATGACTCCAGCTGAGATTGGACATTTCTAGCATTTTAGAATTTTTTTAGTTTGTATGTAAAAATGAAGGAAATTAATAGATACATGTAATAAACAAATATAAGATTATTTAACTCCTTTTCATTTATCTAGCAGCCAGTTGGTGTTTCATAACTTTTTTTTTCCTTTCTTACTCTTCCAGCAGCCTGTATTGTCGGAACACAGCAAAATAGTTCCAGTACTTCGTGCGGTTTTCTCCATATGTGCACTCTTCCATCGGCGCTGGAGCGTAAATCGGACCTCATCGGGCCACATGACTTGCCTACAATCAGTCTTTCTTCCTGTATCCATCATTTGCGTTACTGGCACCAATAAAGTCATATTTTCCCTTTTGTATAGTTCTTCGTGTGGTGCGGCATTGATGTCCTTTGATGTTCTGACAATTATACCTTCTTGGAAGTTCGTTGAAATCCTGTCCGTTCCCCATTGTCGATCAACTTCTTTGGGCACTAGTTAGGTCAAACCGGGTTTTTTTTTTTTTTGTTTTTTTTTTAAAGCACTTTTCTGCACATGTATAGACTACGCGACATCTCCAATTTACATATTTTTTGGTCACAGTGTTGGGTAATGGGTAATGTTCATTACCCAACACTCTGATCTATGCAAAATATTCAAATAGATAAAAAAAAAAAAAGTTTGTTATTATTCAGTGCATATTTTAATAACGTAAGGCCTGACATAGCTGAGTGGTCAAACTTGAGCGCAGTAGCACACGCATTTGAGTTGAGCTCACGTTACTGCCAAATACGATTAATAATAATGTTCTTGTTAAAATGGCTAATTTTAAACTGTGATCTACACTGTGCTGCTACTTGATTAGGTACACCCCTGCTGTGCACACAAATAAAATGGTTTGTCCCACAATGTTGCGACTCAAATGACCACAGTTGTGGATATAATGCAGCAGAAAACCTTTCTAGTATCAGTTAAGCGCACAAATCGTAGCAAAAATGGGGAAAAGGAGTGATCTAACGGACTTCGAATGTGGCATGGTAGTAGGTGCAAGGCGTGCTGGACAAAGCATCTCTGAAACGGCAGTTCTCCTGAACTTTTCACGCACCACAGTTTCAAGGGTGTATCGAGAATGGTGCAACGAACAGAAAACATCCTCTCAACGGCACTCCTCTGAAGAAAATCTCTTGTTGATGAGAGAGGTCAGAGGAGGATGGCTAGAATTATGCAAGAAAACAGACGGGCCACAATGCCGCACATTACGTCTGAATATAACCTTGGTGCGCAGAACAAAATATCGCAACGGACCACTAGTCGCACTTTGTCGCGAATGAGCTACAACAGCCGGCGGCCACATCGCGTACCTTTGTTATCAATGAAGAATAAGAGAGCACGCCTCCTGTGGGCACAGCAACACCAGTTGCTTGGTCTGACGAGTCGAAGTTCCTGGTGCATCATGTTGATGGAAGGTTCAGAATTTGGCTAAAACAACATGAATTCATGTACCTGTCAGGTCTGACGAGTACTGGGCAAGGTGGAGGGGGGCAGTGTTATAGTGTGAGGAATATTTTCTTGGCACACGTTGAGTCCATTGAAACCCATAGATCCACGTCTGAATGTCACATCTTACCTAAACATCGTTGCTGACCAAGTGCATCCGTTCATGTTGACAGTTTATCCTCAGTCAGATGGTTACTTCCAGCAGGATAATGGCCTGGTGCAGAAAGCCCTAATCACTATGGAATGGTTCCAGGAACATGACAATGACTTTTCTTTGCTGCAGTGGCCCGCTCACTCCGCAGATCTCAATCCTATTGGACATCTTTGGGATGAACTGGAAAGTGCTGTTGGCTGCAGGCTACACCTACGTCGAATCTCAAGGAATTGCATGACACCTTCATGTCTGTGTGATACTCCATTCCTGCACAACGTTTTCAGCATCTTGTTCGATCCATGCCTAGACGAATTCAGGCTATTTTGAAGGCTACAGGAGGCTCAACACGCTACTAGGTAGGTGTACCTAATAAAGTTGCAGCACAATGTATATAGCAGTGCCGGAGTATAAACACATTGTTTTATGATATCCTGTTTCTCAATACCGGCCATAAAATTTGTTGAAAACTGTCAGATAAATGAAGCCTTTCAGCATTTTTTAGGGAATACCGGCTATTCGTAGCGTGGAAAGGAAATTCTGCTTGATAAAACAAGATAAAACATCTATCGATAAGCACAATAGTTTGCTTCCGTCGTTGATTAATTGTTTCTAGAGTTTTATGTCGACTACTTTGTTTGCAGTGTACCGATTCATATAGCATACGTGTGTTTCTCTTCGGATATGTGTGTTGTATCGGCTGGAAAACCCGAAATAGTTCAAGGGGAAGGGACATATGTTCCCCTACCGAAATCGTCCTTATTGAAAGGATCTTGAATAATTCAAGTCTCGAGCGGGATTTCAACCAAGACCTCTCCAAACGTGAGACAAATGGAGACCTGCACATCTAGAAGACAGACAGGGCGTCTGTCTTCTAGATGTGCAGCTATATAGAGATGGCGATCTGGAACTCCCCTGACAAACTTCGAGAGCGTGTTGAGCATACGTGAAACTGGAAAGGCGACTTCGACATCACAATCCTATGATTACGCCAAATTGAGGATGCTTTTCTTACATGAATGGTCCATTATTTGTCGTGTTACTTTTTCAAAACCATGATGACAACATGCCACGTCATGTTGAAGCGTTGATTCGGCCCAACACGATATTAGCTAATATCCTAATAAATTGGCCAGAAAGTGTTGATTATAAATTAGGTGACGAAAGAAAATGGTCCTCGCATGTCATTGACTATTTCGGAAGTCTCTATATGATGAAGATAAACATACAAGACACCTACGAAATACCTATCAATTTCACTAAGTTTTGAATGTCTGTCAATGCCCATCCGGGCAAATGAAAAGTTTATCAATTCCATTTTGTCAATTGTCTCTCTTCTATCTCTGAAGCCGAAATAATCATGGAAAACATAGAGATCTGGACAGTCTTTACCTTATTGAGCCATTTGACCCTCTGTTTTATTAGGAGCATCTTCCCAATAAAATCAAGTTAAATCCTTCTGAAAAATACCCATATGTCAAAGCAAATTCTCATTACGGCTTCCGTCAACTGTGATGAGCATAAGAGGTTTAAATAGGTCAAACGGTTTGCAATCCGTTATGTGCTGTATTAAACAAACAAGGCAACAGGCTTTTCTAGGTCAGCACAATGTATTTCAGTAGCGAGAGTTCTATGTTTCGTACTTCGAATCGCGAAATAGGCGGATCCCGAATATGTTAAAAGTCGAAGGCCAGCTCCGTCAGTGTCTTTATTATGACCTTTCCATGAACTGGGGAAATGTGTTTTGTCCTCTTGCCACCACCGCCCAGTCATGATTTGATAGTGTCACTTTGTACAGTTCGTGTATAATCATAAAGGGAGGAGGGCCTTTTAACAGTTGTAATGCCTTTGAAAATCTGACTTTAGTCGTCCAGTGAAATGAAAACGTATTTCAGTGTTATTATGAATTCAAAAATTTCCGATAAAGGAACAAGTTGCTGCACAAAACGAAATGTCAGAATACTGGAGTAGTGATTCATTTACTCTCTAAAGCTTCGTAGTGATTGTTTCCTTGTGATTCTTGCCTCCAGTGGGCAAAATCATCTGGGGAGCGGAGATTGAGTATGGAGCACTTACTCCAGCATCTCATTAGCATTTTCTCTAGAGTTGGCAATGCTCAATATGGCTTTGGGTATGATCTGCAGGTTTCAAGTCTAGAAACGTTGGTCATATATCTCTATCTTTCCGTCATCCTACTCTCTGCTATTTTTAAAATTTTTTTATTGTTCTGGAAAGGAAACAAAAAAAGAAAGGCTTATCATTTAGTTTATGTTCTGCAAGGTGGCGCAACATGACAGAATCATATGAATACCATCATGAGCTTGGCCCGATTGCAACGTTTATTGATCCTCAAGGTAATTTTTATATTTTCCTTTTGGACCTTCCCCCTCATTCCGAGCTCAGGGTCCCTAGTGCCGCTACATTGCAATACGCGACTGATCAAAGCCCTCGTAGGTAGCCGCAGTTGGTAGAATCACCGTCCTCCCCACATGGGGTGGGAAAAACATGAGTTCAGATCCCGTCAATGACGCTAGGAATTTTTATGGGACTTTTTTTACAACGTGACTGAGTTAATCGGTCTCAGGTAGCATGGTTTACCCCCCATGGAAACTCATATTTTTCGTCCAGCAAACAGCAACTCGACCACAAAACACACAATTTCCAGACATAACATATGCGGTGCAACATGGCCTAAGTTGTTGATGCACCTAAAACCATACAACAGCAACCACTGATCAATGTTGAGAAACTTGCACATAGTTGTCATCAGCTGATGGTTTGCAGGAAGGAGAAGGCGAAATATAGACTATTGATCGCTGTCATCGAATATTTCGATTATATGAACTCATTCGATTATACTCATATCATTCAATTATGTCAAATAATTCTATTATCCTCATAACATTCGATTCTGTAAAATTATTTGATAATACCAATCATTTGAATCATCCATAATAACGATTAGTAGTTAGTAACTACTAATCATTCATATGATGTAATCGAATTATATCATTTCATTATATGAAACAGTTTATGTACTTTAATGCCTCGTACTGCGAGAATTTACTAACATATATTGGGTAGCGCAAAGTATCATTCGATTATATAATTCGAATGATATAATCGATTATATCCGAATATAATCGAATTATATTATTCGATTATATCTTTCGAATGATAATTGGATTATATAATTGATTTATACACTGCCCTACCATTAATATCCGGACACCTGCCTTTAGACACAAAAAGGGCTTTTATTGTGTCATTTCGTATTTTGTGCTGAAACCTTTTGCTTTTATGACTGCTTTCAATCTTATCTTCGCGGTATTCTCTCAACCAGCTTTTTATAAATGTCAGGTGATATGTTCCTCCACTCGGCCTTTAATGCAACCACCAGTTCGGCCTTGTTCTTTTGGTGATCTCGACGTGCACGTACCCGACGATCCAATACATCCCAAAGATGTTCGATAGGATTCAGATCATTACTCTGAGCTGGCCAATCCAACTTTTCCACACCTATGTCCTCAAACCACTCTGTTACGACCCGAGCAGTATGGCTTGGCACATTGTTTTGCTGATACAGGTATGGGCCGTCCCCGAAGTATTGCCATAATGTTGGAAGTGCATAATTGTCTAGGCTGTCCTGGTATTGCACAGCATTCATGGTTTTGTCGATAACGACTAATGGGCCCAAGCCAAACCATAAAAGGAGCCCCATACCATGACACTACTCCCACCAAACTTCATTGTTGGGAGGATACAATCAGGAAGGAAGGAACTGTTCCCTTGGCTGGCATTCGCCACACCCAAGAACGGCCATCAGACTGGTAGAATGCGAACCTCGACTCGTCTGCCATAGGACTGTTTTCCACTGCTCTACAGTCCAGGATTTGGGCTCCTTACACGATGTTAATCGGCATTTAGCATTTGTTGAGGTGATCAATTCTGTTGAACTGTTGAGGTAATTCTGTTGAACGTGTCATCTTGCATGCCCACTTTGCAATTGTCTGTTTGAAGCCCATTGTGCATATTTATAGCAGGTTCTGTGACGTGTTGCATGCATAGGACCTGTTTCCCCATCCATGGAGGGGGGGTATCCAGATAATAATGGTAGGCAGTGTATAATCGAATCATCGATTATATAAATCAATTATATTCGAATGATGATTCGCTCCTACAACTGATTTATATCATTTGAATGATAATCGAATTCTTTATCATTCGGATGATGAGTAGTTAGTAACTGCTAATCATTCGATTATTTATTATTGACCCTCGATTACTAACCATTGGATTATGCCCATCACTAATACAGACAAATTTAAATAGAGATCCCAAGCGATATATGAGACAACTATCAGAGAGAAGGCTACCTACTTTATGAAAGTCAGACTTTATGAAAGAAGGTAGTACTAGTAGTAGGTTTTAAGAGCATCAGCGACTAAGACCATATTGCTCCGTGTATACTGTCGGTAAATTGCGTGTGTTCTGTGGTCGATTTTCTGTTTTCTGGATGAAAAACTCGAGTTTCCGGGAGAAAAACCATGCTACCCTCGCCTGAGACCGATTTGGCCACATTGTGAAAGAGGCCCATAAAAATTCCTCACGGTATCGACGGAACTTGAACACAGGTCTTTTCCACGCGGTGTGGGGAATGAAAGTAGATACCTTCGATAGGCTAATAAAAGATATAAGTAATGAAAAATGCAGTCTAAACACGAGTGATTTGTCCTCCCCTACCCCTCATTCCTCTCTGGTGTTTATAAGCGCAGGTATTTCACGTGTTACTTGCTCAAATCCACACTGCGCCAAAAAGTACTTCTGGTGGTTAACAGTGAACGAACAGTGGCCGACAGTTACAAACTCCTCTTGTGTTATATGGCCAACTGGAGTAAAAACATAAAATTTTATTTGGGGGTATACTAGCCCACCCGTCTTCCCAGCGGCGTTCAGTTCCTGCTTGTACCCTGACAAGCAAGCGTTGGTAGACGAAACATTTTTAAAAAGCCGTCAACGCGATAAGTTATTTCCATTACAGCCTCTCCAAATTTCATTGTTCTCTGCTTCTGCAAATACTTGTTTTCTGTTGCCTTCATTTAAATGCACCTGAAAATCACACTTGGACAATAATGAAACAAGTTCTGCAAATGTGTGCAAACAGACCCAAGCAAACATTCAAAACTCTTCAACCTCTTCAAAACATTTATAACATTCAGAATTTACAACTTTACGGAAATTTGTAACAGTTGACACAACTGGTGTCTGTTTGTGCTGACACCACTTTCAAATTGGTAGTGTGCATGTTTACAACTTGCTTGTGTCTGTCGTCGTCTGCAGGGGCGGATTGGGTAGCTCTCTACAAAGAGTATAGACACAATAAAGACTACATGAAGTAACATACCATAGGAACTGACGCACTATAACCAAAGTGGGCGACGTGTCAAATCCTTCTAAACAGCAGCGGCTGATAATGCCAACGTTTTACTTTCGACTGCTTCTTCAACACAATCGTTTGTTAAGTTGCCCAGCAGAAGACAAAAATATATCGGTTTCGAAAAAAAGTGAAAATGATCTTTTGCATCTTTCATTCGTTATAATATCAAACATATAATGAATCAATTAACAAATAAAAGATAAAGATGGATAAGATAAGAACAGGATGGATAAGAACTTTATTTACAAAAAATATAAATTATATTTTTTGTAAATCATTGTAACAATGTAGCGCTCAATTCTAGTACTTTCATAAATAACATTAATGTTGTGTTCAAATTAATTTATTTTTATTCTAGCTCAAATTACTTCATACTTCTTTTCAGACTTGCCCATTTTTCAACAAAACCCATCAGTTAAAATTTATGTCAATTCATGCAGACAAAATTGTACTGAAATAAAATAATAATAATAAATAATCTTTACTACTATTAATGTACATATGAAGGGTTACATTAGACAACTAAGAGGAGAGGGAGAACATTTTTATTGCAACTAGATGAACAAGATTTTCTCATCACTGTGACAGAACCAGAAGCATTCCCTTAATACGAAAAAAAAAAAAAATTCTAGGATGAAAAATAAGTCAGCTTATTAATAAACATTTTCAGAGATGAACTTGTTTTTGTTTATTCTAATGATGCACTCCAGGGCAATACTGTGGACATCGACTATGTACTTTTATTCCGGATTTTCAGGTTAACTGACACTCAAACATTCTTCACCATCGTCTTTCTCTTGCCTAACTATATACAGTATTAGTAAACTACAGTCTGCTTTTACTGCAGCGACTGAGACTGCTGGTAAAAAAATTAGAATAAAAATCTTGTACTAAAATAAAATAATTTAATATAACAAAATCTATATGGTTTGATTAATAGGTTATATGGAATATTCTTTATTTAAATTATGCCCAGTTTCATTTTATTTACTTCTGAAATTGAGCTTCCCACTCCCCCTCCGCCAATTCTTTGCGCAACTTTCTCAACCAAAGTTATCGCTTGTCCTTTTCTTGTTAGTGAGTTCAAGTTTGAGATAAGATGCGCTGAGTGAATACGATTGATTAATAATGTTTAATTGCCCACACTATTCTCCCAAAAGTATTCGAACCGGTATTTACGGAAAAATGTATTTTTATTAACGAAATTAATAATGCGTAACTCATCTTTTGTCTGAATGACAGCAGCAGCATTGATTCTTCGTTAACTTGAAGAGTTCACAACAGAAGACAGATCTAATATAGTGCCATTCCTCCTTTAATGCGGTTTGACGTTGTAGAAGTTTGAAGCGAGCTGTACTGGTCTCCCTAGTCCTCCATTCCATCTCGTCCAAAAGGTGTTCTGTGGGATTCGCAATAGGACTGTGAGAACTAGCCGATTGAGAAGTCTCGTTTTCTTCGACTAGATGAATACAAGCCTGACAGGAAAAGCCCAGTTCTATAGATCTGATAGAGCGCAGATACCATAAAGTTGTCCAAAATATAAGAGGCTGCACTGAGGGTTTTCTATATTGTAATCAGTAGTATCAGAATCGAGAAAAGTCTCCATACGTCATGATGCTTCTTCTCCTTCCGAATCTATTACACCAATGCGCCACTTGTAAATAAGGTTTTCTTAGCATTCTCCGTATATCTAAACTCGACCGTCAGACCAGAACATTGCGTAGATCAACCATTCACAGCACAAGACGTCTTTTTGTTTCAGAGTCCAAGCACGAACAATGCATTACTCTACTGTAAATGACTTCTTTTGATACTATATCGGACTGTAAGCTGAAAATCTACGAAAACAAAGGCGATGTAACTTCCTGTAGTTAGTGTTTGCACTTTTGGACGGTCCTGTTGACAAGTGGTGCGCCCAATTTTGTAGGGACGTTTTACGGATGTGTTGCCTACCTTTCCAGGTTTTGTCAATCCCCATCCGTTAATTTTCTCAACTTACAAAATCAAGAGCGACACCATTATATAATCTCAGTCGTCTATCTTTTCACATAAACTCGGGTTTTTCGTCTAGCAAACAGAAAATCGATCTCAGAACACACGCAGACGGCATACACGGCGAAACAGTCTTAGTCGCCGATGCTCCTAAAGCCCAACAACAACAACAACGTTGCTCCATTGCAAAATCATGACAGGGGATTTTAATGGTACAAACGAAACTGGTTTTTACTCGGGAGAAAAAACCAAGCTACCTTCGCCTGAGACCGACTAACTAAACCACGGTGAGAAACAGGCCCCTAAAAATTCCTCACCTCATCGATGGGACTCGAACTCGGGTCTTTCCCACCCGGTGTGGGGAGTGCTCATGCCGTATCTCACATTCTTTCTGGTTTTTATCTGTAGTGCACACCAGGCTATTGCAATATTTTGTGTGAATAGATGAAATTTGTAAGAAGTAATAAATAATAATATAATTTAAAACGAAATAGACTGACTATTTGATAAAACCATATTTATAAAAATAAAACATGCCATTTGTTAACAGCTGAAGTTAGGTTAGGTGTATGTTAGGTGCAAATGAAACTAAGGCTATGAGGCTTCAGTATATTGTGTCTGTAACTGTTTGTATTCTTCTGTCGGATTGCTCTTTGGATAGGCGAAAAATAAGAATTTTGGGAAGGGAAAAACATGCAACCCTCGTCTGAGACGGACTAACTCAGCCGCTTTGAGGGGGGAAAAAATACTATAAATTCCTCGCGTCATTGACAATATTCGAACTCCGGCCTTTCCATCCCTGTATGGGAGGACTGAAATTAAAACCACACGCCACCCTCAAGGGCTCATATGGAATACTAGGGTACAGGTGCAAGTAAAGCCAGCATGTGAAAAATATGAAATAAATATAAATATAATTAAATAAATAAATTTGAATAATTTTGTTGATCCACAGGACTCGCTGAGATCGGATTGTAATCGGTTTACTGAATGAAATATAAATAATAATTTATTCTTCAGTTATAATTATATAGGTTTCAACTTTTTTCCCTTAGAGTTCTGCTATAAATTTCCATCTAGCTCTCTCCAGTGCTTCTCTCAATTCCTTTCAATTCTTCTTTCAAATTTTCCTCCAATTCCTCTATAAATGTAACCGTTTCAGACCACTTCTTATCACCTGTGCTCATTTGTTTACGTGATGAGTACGTGTTTATTTGTCAAAGATGACTTTGTATCACAGAAACAGGATCTTATACTAAAGAGGTTTTTTTAAAACTGTACTTTATTGTCATGGAAATCGTGAGGTAACAACCGACCACTCCCTGGTGATGACGTAATATTTGAACTGTCTATTAAACTAGAGATAATTAAAGTACTCTCTCGATTGCGTGAGGTTATTGTCGTAGCCTGTGGCTAACTTTGATATTGCTGTTTATTTACGATATTTTACAAGGTAGAATACCTTTTTGGCCACTGTTTTTATGTTAATTAGCTACAGGCTTAGCTGTACGAGATAACACGATAAGATCGTTAATTACAGTGCCTTCTCCATGCCATGCTTTGTTTGATTCACCAGACTAGCCTACTTTTTCTTCGCTAAAATGACATCACTAACCTACGCACTTAAATATTAGATGTAGCAAGTGGGTAGTTTATGAGTTTTTCATCTGTTCCTACGTAAAAACAGGCTCTCACCAGTGATTTAAATCGTCTCTGTTTGGCTCTCTATTCGTTTTTTACAATGACTTTTTCTCATAAATCATCCGAGAAGAAAAAAAATCAGAACATAATAAAGAGCAAAATATTTTAGCGCTGTTCATTTTGGGTACTGGGCCAATGCACTAATTTGACCAGAACGCAACAGAACGGTGTATAACGTTTCCATGTGTTAGATAAACTTTAGACCAGTGGTTCCCAACCAGTGTGCCTAGGCATGTTGGTGTGCCGCAACCTTTTTCAAGTATTCCGCGAGATTAACGAAATTTCCATTGAGTTCGATGGCAATAACTATTTCGGTGTGCCGTTAATATTGGTCTTTTAACTTAAAGTGTGATTCGAGTGACAAAAGATTAGGAACCACTGCTTTAGACAGATAAATATATTTTTATTTTTATTTATTCAAATAAATAAGATTTATCGTGTTTTAATAAAATTTTTGCATTTAAATTTAGCATTCCGGGAATGCTAAAATTTAATTAACATTTGATAAACATTTTATTAAAAATAGACGATATTAACTTTTCTGTTAATATCTTCCATTTCCTTTTTTTTTTTTTTTAATTTTTTTTTTTTATGAAAACCCCAAACACGAGAAGTATTAGAACCTATAGTACTTAGTACCGTGCAAGGGCTGAAGGGTGAGAAGTTGAAAGAAGATGCTTGTTGACATTAGACTTGAATTACTGTAGATTGAAATTTTCAGGAAATACGTATGAAGGAAGGTTGTTCGAGAAAACGGAAGCTGAATGAATAAATGAGGAAGAAGAAAAATTGGTTCTGTGAGTTTGAAGTTGGACAGTACAAGGATGTTGACTGGCTGCGGCACGTGTTTGGACTGGTTTGTAAGAGAGAGCGGGAATTATAGAAGCCAATTCAGAAGAACAGTGCCCATGGAAGTATCTATAGAAAAGGAATGCAGCAGAAACAGAACGTCTATGAGACAGAGAGTGGAGAGACACTGATAGAGATGAGTCATTGATTAATCTAACTACTCTCTTTTGAATGGAATCTAGATGTCGTTGTTGTGGTAGGGTTTTAGAAGCATCAGCTACTAAAGCCATATTGCTCCGTGTATATTGTCTGTAAATCGCGTGTGTTCTGTGATCGATTTTCTGTCTGCTGGACGAAAAACCAAACTACCGTCGCCTGAGACCGACTAACTCATCCACGTTGTGAAAAAAGCCCATAAAAATTCTCCAGAAAATGAACCTGGAGAATTTGATACAAGCTAATTGCGATTTGCAACATTCTTATCTTAAACATCTTTAGTACATTTATTGGAAAACCAATGTTTAGATAAAGGACGAGAGTTTAAAGTGGAGTGTGGAATAAATGATTTCATTTCTACAAGAATAATTTCACTGACACGATCTAAGCAAATGTTGACATAATATGGTTTAAAACAGCAATCCGACCAAGGAAAATAAGAAAATAAATCTTGCAGATCATCCCATTTTGCCTTCTTGTAAGGTCGAACAACACGAAGTTGAGAATGGCTCCATTGAAAAAGAGGAGACTATCCCCAAGTTTTGATTTGAGGTCAATGATCCTAGAGGATCATTGACCTCAAATCATTGATCATTCGAGATCAATGATCCTAGAGGATCATTGATCTCGAATGTGTACTTAGTTTTTGTGTTTGTGGGGAAAAGATCATGCGTATTGGCTGCATGGTTAGGATCGTCTGCCATTCTGGTAAGTAAATGAACAATATGTGCGAGCTCATTAGTAATTGCAAAAGCCTTGGCATCTCGACCAGCTGGCTCTGTGTGACTAGAAAACGGAAGCCAGCTGGAGTTGTAAACATTAAAATCACCAAGGAAAATTACCTCACTGTTAGGAAAATTGGACTGGAGAAAGTCAAGTTTCAAAGAGAGAAAGTGAAAGAGTTCCAAGTGATTAGTGGAGTTGGGAGAACGATAGAAGCAACAGATGAATTTGACAGAATGGGGCAGAGAGCTTTTAAGCCAGAGAAGATCAAAAAGAAGAGATTGAAAATTACTGTCCCTGACAGGGGACATATGTACAAGTACCGCCTTTGACCCGAAAGGAATCTTAAAGCGAATAATTTGGACAACTGAGATGAGAAGTGGTTGAATCAACCGATAACTAGGATTCTGAAACATAGAGTTTGGCAGACTATAAGTGATAGTGGACATCATTTAGATTAGAACTGAGACCACGCATATTTGTGAAATAACGAGGTAGTGTTTGTGGGGGTTAGATTTTTTCGAAGATATGTTTGTTCTATAAGTTTGACAATTCATAGTATATTCAGTAGTAAGAAAAGGTGGGGAGGACATATTTATGAAGTAATAAAAATTTTGGATAGGGCGTACTCATGGCAAGAATATATACAACTCCTTGACATAACATGGCTTCGACAATGCCTCCGACACTAGAGGTAGCGAGATTAAACACTAACTGTTCCGGAATCCTCCTAGAGAGTTACCAATGGGTTCGGTCTGGTGGACGATCCAGCCTGTGAACGCCATTTTAGAGCTGTACCCTCGAAATGTAAGGAAGATTGAATCTGGCCATGATGTCCATCATAACCTCAAAAGACATCAATCATGCTGCATGATGGAAGAGATGGGGGGGTTGCCAGAGCTTTGCTCTGGAGACTAAACATAGGTTCCACCACTTTGAACCGCTAATAAGCAATGTGGCGGTATTGCACTGGTTGATGAGCGTCGTCTACCACCTTGGGTGTTACGATACGGTCAGACATGAAATTCTCTGAGCATTGTAAACAGGTTGCAAGGAAGGCCCATGGTGTCCTATCGATGATCTATCGAACTTTTGCAAGTAGAGATAGGGACGTGATAATCCCATTATATAAGGCCTATGTTAGACCACACTTGGAATACTGTGTTCAAGTATGGAGACCGCACCTGAAGAAAGACATCGAGCTTCTTGAAAGGGTGCAAAGAAGGGTAACTCGCCTGGTGAGATCGGCAAAAGGGCGTCCTTATGAAGAAAGACTTCGAATATGTGGGTTGCAGAGTTTGGAAACTAGACACCTTAGAGGAGATTTGATTGAGGTGTTTAAGGCTCTGAGAGGCATCAGTAAAATGAATGAGGACAAAATTTTCAAGATTATAAATGATGCTAGAACTAGGGGACATAAATTCAAGTTACGGGGGGAAATGTTTAGATTGGATTGCAGGAAGTTCTATTTTAGCCAGCAAGTTATAAATTACTGGAATAAGTTGCCTTCATGGGTGGTAGAGGCCGACAGTTTGGGGAAATTCAAAGGGCATCTGGATAGTACTTTCGGGTAAGGGAAGCACATAGGATGATAGGTTTAATTTCCTTTTTATTTATTTTTTATTTTTTTTTTTATTTATTAATTATTATTATTTAGTTATTTATTTATTTATTTATTTTTTTTTTGTTTTTATCATTGTTTTGTTCGGATTTTTTTTTTTTTTTTTTGGCTGGTGCAGCATAAGCCATAGGCTTTCTTGCACCATGCGGCCGTTACTAATACTAATACTAATACTGCCTGGTAACACAGAGGGACGGCATTCCTCCGTGTGGTATGAGCGCCACACCTCGGCCCCTTCTTACGTTGGTTCGCATTTGGGTAGTCACCTCCAACATGCTAGGTGCTGTATTTCGGGACTTGCATATGGGGTTATACCCAGGGTTACTAACAGTCCCATCATCGTAAAGGTGCAAACAGTGGATTTGGTTGTCACAGACAGACCGGACTTCGCCGAAATTAGTCCACTCGACTTGAGTGTCACTTAAATATGAGTTCCATCAGTGTTTTAGACCACCAAGTACGAAACGCAGCTTGGTATACCTGCGAGAATGTCTGTTACAATTTGAACACGACATTGGACTACTACTGAAAATTATATTTTTATAATAAAAAATCAAAAGCGGACGACATGTTTGTAAATTCATACTCGGCTAGAATTCTCAAATATCTTTATATAAATCAAATTTTCAAAAATCTTTTATTATCATATTAAATATTATTAAAGATTGTTAATCAGTAAAAGAAACCAGTTATTTACGGAAAAAGAAAAAAAATGGAATTAGCAATATCTTTACGTACAATGCTTGAATTTTAGTTTAGTTTAGTCATTAGAGGCATTTTTGCTAGAATGCATTACTTTATAAAACCACTTGATAGAAAATATTTCTTTGTAGACTTTCCTTGATGGAAATCTGAGTCTGCTTGGTGATGACTTAATTTGCTTGTTGTTATTATTATTATTATTTTATTTTTCCCTGATTGGGGTTCCACTTCGTGACGGGTATTGCTACCAAATACACAGGGTGGTTGTTATTATTATTGTTGCTCATATTATTTCTCCCTGATTGGGGGATTCCACTCTGTGACGGGTACTGCTACCAAGTACACAGGTGGTTGTAATGTCTGGTGTTACTGTTTTTCGAGGAAATCTCTGACTATATTACAGGTGTTCAGGATTGACTTTCTGGAGTTCCTTGTAGGTGTTCTCTGGGAGACCTATTGCTGCTAGGCTGCTATGTAGTCTTTGGCACCATACCGGTGGTTGACACGATGATCGGGATGGTCGATACTTCTTGCATATGCTATATCTCCTTGATCTCATGTCTCAGGTTCGTGTACTTCCTAATTTTTTCCTCATGGGTTTTCTGGACATTGCTAGTGTTGGGCACCGCTATGTCAATCAGGTAGGTAGCCATTTCCATCTTGTCTACAAGGGTTATGTCCGGTCTGTTGTGCGTGACGGTCTTATCCGTTATTATGGCGGGGTCCCAGTACAGCTTGTGGGTTCGAGTCTCTAGTATTGCCTGGAGATCGTACTTGTAGTATGGTACACTTGTTTTGGTCAACGGGTATTTCCTCGCTAGCTTCTGATGTATTATCCTGGCTACCTGGTCGTGTCTATGAGTGTACTCAGTCTAGGTGATCACCTTGCACCCCGCGGTGATGTGTTGGATCGTTTCTGAGGCCAGGTGGCCTCGTCGACATGTGTCATCTGACATTCCGAGCTCCTTTGCGATGTATTTTCTATAGTTTCTGGTGTTGATTACCTGGTCTTGGATAATCAGCATGAATCCTTCAGTCTCGGGGAAGAGCGTCCCGCTTGTGAGCCATGCATTGGGGTTCCACCTTGTGACGGGTACTGCTACCAAATACACAGGGTGGTTGTTATTATTGTTGTTCTTATATTATTTCTCCTTGATTAATTTGCTTGTTGTTATTATTATTATTATATTATTTCTCCCTGATTGGGGGTTCCACCTCGTGACGGGTATTGCTACCAAATACACAGGGTGGTTATTATTATTATTATTATTATTATTATTATTCATATAGTGCAAGGAAGACTGAGTCTTATGCTACACCAGCCAAAAAAAATTTCTGAGTTACCCTGAGAGAGAGAGAGAGAGAGAGAGAGAGAGAGCCAAAAGTAGAAGGGAATCACCAAGAAAGAGAGGAATGATGATGTCCAGCAGCTCAGGACCCTGGGTGTGCCAAGCCCGTACTCAACAGATGGGAGCCCCTGGAGTTATAAATATTAAGGCAATCATATGATTACCTTAATATTTTAGTATTTGCAATTTCATATTTAAAAATGGATTCTTTAAATTCTTGTTAATATTATAAACTCAGTTCCTAGTTGAGACGTTTCGAATGGTATATGATTTATCTTTGTAGATTCAAAAATCGAGCCAATATCTTGAGCAAACATATATTTAGTAATTGCTTAGAATAGATTCTCCACTTTGCAGTAAAAAATATTATAGTATTTCACTAGTTTTTCAGAACCAATTTCAGACATGCTGTTCGAACAGGACTATTCTCCAGAGCACATATTGTGAAATTGCCCCCATTTCCGGACATTCTCTGTGAAAAGCTTGTCCGTGACCTTTTGTGCCTAGCGTCAAGTGAAAAGATCGATAGCCTTTCCGAGAATTGGCATTACATTATAATTATTGGCTGGCAACATAAGTTATATTTTTCCTTAATGTTTATGTATTTTGTATAATAAGGAGTTTGGGTAATAATGGCAAATTTGCTGATAATATCCTTCGTTTAATCAATACAAATAACAACAACCAATAAATTACTACAGCAGAGGAAACGATACCACAAATGAAACGTTCCTTTTGTTAGGGCATAAATTTAATTCCCAGGATATCAAGAAAAACAGAAGAAAAGTTTTAAAATAATCAACTCTGCAATAACGTTTTTAAACTCAATGCTCTCGGGATGAAAACAGTAACTTTGCAGACTCATTGATTCGTAGAAGAATGAAAATCTTCTACACAAAAAGTTACACATCAGTGGAAAAAGCGGAAATATCACTATCAAAACAGTAAGTGTTTGAAGATAAAATGAAACATATCTTTGTAATGTAACTATTAAGACTTCTTTGTAATGTAATCTAACTCCATTATATTTATTATATAATTAGATTACTTCTTTGTAATCTAACTCCATTATATAATAGTGGTTAAATAAGTAATGCAGGACCATCTGGATACGAATGCAATTATGCTGCAGTCACAGCATGGATTTGTTAATGGGCAGTGATGTCTTATGAATCTGGTTGGTTACTATGATGCAGTGACCAAGGAACTGGATGCAAAAAATAATTTTACACCATGTACTTGGATTTCTGGAAGCTTTTTGATGCTGTTGCACATAAAAGACTGCTTTATGAACTGGAGCAATATGACATTACGTGCAAGTTACTGCTGTGGATAAAGGGATGATTATGTGGAAGAAGACAGAGAGAGCGGTTATCAATGGACACTCTTCGTGGACTAATGTTATTAGCGGAGATCCCCAGAGTTCATTGCTAGGCCCATTATTATTTTCAATTTTTATTAATGATATTGACGAACTGGTATATCAGGCTTAATGTCTAAGTTTACAGATAATAAAAGGTTGGAATTGGAGTTAACGACCCTAATCAAGGTAAGCTACTGCAGCAAGCTATCAAAAAATTAGGCAGATGTGCCGAGAAATTGCAGTTGAATTTTAACATTGACAAATGCACAGTACTGCATATAGAAAGGGTAGCAGTAATCCTAGAGTAACTTATCAATTGTGTGGTAATACGCTCAGGGTAGTGGAAAATGAAAAAGACCTGCAGGTAAGTGTGCAGTTAGACATGAAATTCTCTGAGCAGTGCAGACATGCGGCCAGGACAGCTCATGGAGTTTTGTCAGTGATATACAGTAACTTTGCGAGCAGGGATAAGGAAGAGATGGAGGAGGGGATAAGGATGTAGACCTGTTGGAACGTGTGCAAACAAGGGTAACCAGATTGGTGAAGGAAACAAAAGGGTTTTCTTTCCTATAAAGGAAAATTGCAGCGTCTGGAGACTACGCACCTGCGAGGTGATCTGATTGAGGTGTTTAAGGCCTTGAATGGATTGAGTAAGCTAAATGTTAATGGCATTCTTCCACTTGCTTAGGCTGAACACATGAGGGGGCATAAATTCAAGTTGAAGAAGGATGGTTGCAGCACAGATGAGCGGAAGTTTTCCTTCAGCCAGCGGGTGGTCGATTGTTAGAACAGGCTCCCATATGTTGTTGTGGAAGTGGATGGTTGAATAAATTCAAGAAAGAACTAGACAAATTCTTGGAGGGTATGGATGGGTGAAATGTGTGTGTGATTTTTTTTTTTTTTTTTGATGCTATATTAGCTTACTTTCTTCCATCATTTGCCACTACCACTACTAAGGCATAGCAAATAGTAAAACTTCTGAAATGCTGTTACAGCCAATACGAGCGACATGATATCAAAGAAGAAAGTTGCTTCCAAAATTTGATATCAAGCAAATCAGTTGAACTCAGTTAGAAATGAGATTTTAAATTTAAATAATTTTCTTCGAGTATGCGAAATGAAAAAAAAAAAAAAAGTTAAAACAGTATTGAAATAATTCGACTAAACAATCGATTGTTTCATTTTGAGACAAATTGAGACAGTCTTGAACAATCTTGAACTATATTGAAGATGATTTTGAATTTTCGTGAGACAATCTTGAAGGCTGAACAATCCTGAACTATATTGGAAACTGAACAATCCTGAACTATATTGGATACTGAACAATCTTGAACTATATTGAAGGTTGAACAAAGTAATTAACAAATTGAAACAGCTCTAAAAAATAACTGTACTCTTCGTTTTGAAGATTATAAGATTGAACAATCTTAAACTGAATCCTGAATTTTGACACAATCTTAAACTGAATCCTGAATTTTAAGACAATCTTTAACTATCATATTGAGAAAATCTTGAAACCTCATTTATTTTTGTTTGTTTCCAATTTTTTTTTTTTTTTTTTTTTTCTCTACCGTTATTTATTGTACTGGTTTCTCATGTTGCTCCAAGGTAGATAAAGAATCCTAACTTTCTGGGTGGGAGCAGGGTAAAATTATCATATTAAGCCACCCGAATATTCATTCATCTGCTGTGCATTGTATATTATGTCTGTAAATTGAGTGCGTTCTCTGGTCGATTTGCCTGTTTGCTGGACGAAAAACCCGAGTTGCCGGGCGGGAACTTTGCTAACTCACCTGAGACCGACTAACCCAGCCACGGAGTGAAAAAAGCCAATAAAAGTTCTTCGCGTCAGTGACGAACCCGAATCTTTTCCACCCGGTGTGGGGAGGATGGTGAGGTCCTACCACGCACACTGTGCTACCACACAGACAGTGGGAACAGGATCGTGTACCTATCATACGAGATCGACTAACTCGACAATGACACAAAAAAGCGCATAGAATAATTCATTTTATGCGCTTTGTGACTGTCTTTGTTACTAATACGTTACTGTCTCGGTGGCATATAATGCCACCGAGACAGTAACGTATTCAGCGTCGCCAGAGTATATATTGAGCCAAACCATATAAAATGGTCTTGGCTAAAGAGAGAGTATAAAAAGTGAGTGGTCGTTAAACTCACCGACCACTCACTTTTTATATACACAATATACACAATAAGTTGCCCAAATATTGGATTAAAACGTCCAAATATTGGACTCAAAAGCGTCCTGGTTAGATTAATGGCCAATGGAGTTGAGTTCTTTTCACAGACGAGACAACGTTCAATGTTGCACGATGCTCAAAGAGCCCTTAGCCCTTATCTAACGCGAAAGTCGAATGTGCCACCCTTCCTAGATGCAGAAGTAGCATCCGTTTGGCGGAGGACAACTGATGATTTGGGGATTCGTAAACTTCTAGAATAAACACGCCATGTATATTATCAATAAGGAAACCACTGGATGAAACTATAGGTCAGAAGTATAGAGATGAGAGCTTGTGACCAGTAGTCTCCGGCTCTCGTCCCAGCAATTAGAGATTTTTTTTTTTTTTTTTCATGGATGATAAAGTTTTACTTCATAGGGCACGGCTGGTTGACAACGTGTTGAATGAGGAAGTATTGCGCGCATGGACTGGCTCTTCTGACCTTCATTTGACATGCGCAGAAGGCACTGAGCAGACACATTGCAGTCCGACCTGTGACGCTTAATCAACTGGAAGTACTCCTCATTACCACGGAGAATTAAAAACTTCTGTAGAAGTGGCAGGAGACCACACGCCACATTAAAAATGCAACTTTGCTGATATTTGTTCGACTTGCTACGATTACACAGTTGATTTTTTTTTTTTTCCACTTTCATTTACAGTTGTTATTGGAGTCCTGTGGTGTTTATAAACTCAACATATTTCTCCTTGTTTTTGATTTCAGGAAAAAAATACAATTAATATTTCATGTAGATATAAATTCATATATATTCATGCCACAGCTGCAAAATTATTAAATAAATAAAAATAAATAAATTTTCTACATCTCTCTTCACTTGTGCCAATCTCTCCCTCTCCCCTTGAGTGTAACGCAATTCATATAATCATCATTCTCTCCACCCAGAGTGAAAAAGATCTGAGTTCGAATCCCGTCAATGAGAAGAAATTTTTATTGTCATTTTTCGCAACGTGGCTGAGTTAGTCGGTCTCAGGCGAAGTTAGCATGGTTCTTTCTCTTGAAAAGTTGGGTTTCTTTGTCCTGCAAACAGGCAAATCGACCACAGAATACATGCAATTTACAGACATAATATATACGGTGCACTGTCTAAGTCTGTGATGTGCCTAAAACAATAACAATAACAGCTGTTCGATTTAGGGATAGATTCATGTCACAGCTACAAAAAAAAAAAAAAATAATAATAATAATAAAATAAATAAATAAAAATTAAAAAAAAAAAAACAATAAATTTTCTATCCACTTGTGCCAATCTCTCTCTCTCTCTCTCTCCTATAATTAAATCTCCAAGCAGAATCAACAAATTACAGTAGCATTAATATTGGTAACTAATGCAAGGAAGCGAGCTTATGTAAAATCAACCAAAAGCAATGTCACTCACCTTCACTCACTTCATCTACTTATTTCTCTCAGGTATTTATTTCTCCTGAAAGAAATTCCTGAAATTTCAATAAACTTACAACTTGCATAAAAGTATACGTTATTCCCACAATTAGTCACTGTTTGGTTAAAGTATTAACTTTTGGATACTTATTCTACAATTAGCCTGGAAACTTGGGTTTTTTTTCTCTAGCAAAAAAGCACACCGACCGAAGAATACTCGCAATTACAGTACAGATGTAAAGGATGAATGCTTTGTAGCCTTGGTTACTAGAACGCTTGACGCGCGCACACACACACAAACACACGAACACACACACAAACACACGAACACACACACGCCCATGAGTTGTCGTAGCAGGCTGTCTATAATGTTAAGTCATGGAAAATATCATGTACGTAATATCAATTTTAAATGAATGCTCAGTAACAGTATTATCTAAGCCCTTTCAGTTATCAACGATCTTGAGTTATGACACTACCGAAGTGGAAACTTTACACTATATGACTCTGTTACCCAGATGCATGATATTGCATTTTTCAATGCTATACATTAACCACCATTTTTAAGCTCACCAAATAATTCATCTGGCTTGTGAAAAAAAAAATTATACCTGCTCTGATTACTGTCATTAACCAAACCTCAACAGAAAACTGAGACATTAAACTTGAAATACGGCGCCCAGAATCCTCTGGAACCTCATTTGTAACATTGGTCTATTAAGAAGAAAGGCATCTTCTACTACTTAACCATCCCTTTATTCATAGTAGTAGCTTATCCCTAATACCACGCTACTCCAATTTATGCAAATCGTTCATGTGGGGCTGTATCAAAAGCTTTGCCAAAATCTAAATGAAAATGATAGAAAATAATTCATTGCATCCAGTTCGTTTGTGACAAACATGTATTATTGACACATGATCTCCTTTTAACAAAATTTTATTGCGATTCCCTTATAATGTATCTTTGTGGGTAGCACAGTTGGTATAATCACCGTCCTCCCCACACCGGGTGGAAAAGACCTGAGTTCGACTGACGTCAATGACGGGAGGAATTTTTATGGGTCTTTTTCACGACATGGTTGAGTTAATGGGTCTCAGGCGAGGGTAACATGGTTTTTTCTCCAGGAAACTCGGTTTTTCGTCAGCAAGTAGGCAAATCGACTACAGAATACACGCAATTAACAGCAATTATATACGGCACAATATGTTCTAAGTCTCTGATGCGGCTGAAAAATCCATCCTACAACAACAAAGACTTCTGGACTTCTCACAAAATTCAACCACTGTTCTGAATAATGCGTCTTTGAAGGTCTTTTTTCTGTGTCTGGTTGGGCATTTGGCTTTCACGAAGCTAGCATAACGGTTCTGTTGAACGTTCGAATGTTCACAACCATCGATATGGCTGTCGAAGAAACATCTCCCGTCCTTAGTACCATGGCCGACTACAACGTTGCAACTGATTATCTTGATAGTGATTACACTGAATAGGGAGAAGAAAGTTCCCGTTAATTTCTTGTGTATAATGTGTGAGATCGCACATAAGAAACTTCTGAAATGATCCTCATGTTGTAATCATGTACTCATTGATATTGGTGGATTGTCCTTCACTGTGTCTATTACGATAACAATGATTTGTTATCACTAAACGACTCATTTTCGAGGAACCTAAGCCTGCCACTAAGCGAGATATACTGGTATATGGGTTGAAGTTTGGGAAGACAAGAAAATACATGTTAGCATTGGACTTCAGCTTTTCTAGACTATAATTTTCAGTAAATACAAACGAAGGAAAGTTGTTCCAAAGAAAATAAGTAAAAAAGATAAAAGAGAAAGAGTTAGTTTGGTGTTTTGGGAATTAAAATGTGAGAGGATGTTGACTACTTAAGGCAGTGATCTGATTTCGAAGAAGGATGGTGAATTACAGATGCCCATTGAGAAGAACAGTGTCCTGGGAAGTATCCATAGAAAAGGATTGAAGCAGAAACTGAACAACTGTGTGAATTCAAATGAATTTGTAAGTGAGGAATGATTAATTAAACTGACTGACCTTTTTTGGAGAAATTAGGAGAAATTTTTATGGTACTGTCCCAGATGTTGGACCGATATTCCATGGTAAGGCAGTTTTTGGTTGTTTTTTTTTCTTTTTGTATATTTTTCTGTAGAGTTTACATGAAAAGTAATGTTGACAGCAAAGAGAAATCCTAGTTTTTTTTGATTCCAAGAAAGGTAAAGTTATCTAGAAAAGCGAAAGTTGTTGACGTGAGTGTGGGTGCAGAATAGTGGCGAAACTACAGTACTAGGATCCCCGTTACTTCGCCTACCTACAGGGTCTTATGCTCTTTAAGAACCATGTCAAACCATCCTTCTGTGAACCCCTGATCCTTTGTCTGCCCCGCGATGGCGGACCTGATGGTATGGTACTTTCGCCACTGGAGCAGCAGACTTTGTTTTTTTTTTTTTTTTTCCCAAGAAATAAGACTACTTGGGTTTTAGAAGAACTGGAGGAAACTAAGTTTCCTTCTTCCCACTTGAGAATTACCTGATGATCAATCAAGGAACCGGTGCAAATACGTCAAACGATATGGGGACTTAGTAACTAACTGTACCAAGTAACCCACAATACATTTCACACGTCATAGAAAACATCCTCGCTACTTAATGATATAAATGGAAACAACCTTCTATTCCTATTTGACATCGAACCTGAAATTGTCTTCTTTTTAAACAAAGGTTTTCCATTACAAAGACAAACATGGTAATTCCTCCGAGACTTTTTCTAAAAGTCTCGGAGGAATAGAAAAAGAACGTTAATTATACCACGAGGCTAATGCAACAATTAGGATTATTCTTGGTAAGGGATGATTACCTAAGTGCAAAGATACTCTAATAATCACATTAAAAATTGTCTGTGCTCCTTTCCAAGTATAACTCTGATTGTTTCTTTAATTTGATGTATTATTTTCGTGGTATAGTTATTGTTCTTTTTCTACAAGAGTTCATTATTGTACTAAATAATGGAATATCACTTTCTGTTCCAACTTTATATCACACAGACAGCAATTTACGCATTATCAACTTTTGATTTGAGGTCTTCCATCTCTAAGCCTCTCTTAACGGTCAAATTCGGCATGTTAATTATCATTCTTTCTTCTTGTGTGATATTGATCTTTATAACAATTGATTCTCCCACTCTTTTATCTTTCTTTGTAAGCATTCCTTGGTTAGTTTAAATAAACAATTTATAATAATATTCAGGATGGTCACAGTCATGGATGTTTACAAGATAGAGAGTACAAGAATATTTATCATATTTAGTGGTCCCGTATGCTCGAACCATGATCAACCAAATGAACGACTGTACTCGGCTACATCATACCACTTTACTTTGTTTTTAAGACAAAAAACAATAAACAGTGTCATGTATGCGCTATATTATAAAAAATATTGGAACACAGAAAGATAATCACATAATATGTGAAATATCAACCATACCAATGATGTTGAGGGCGCTGTAGTTCACGAGTACAGATTGAAGTAACGAACACAGTTTCATGCGAAATGCTTTGTGCAGTAGACTCAGCGAGTTCCACTCCACAAAGACCACGATAGTTTACGAGACAAACGAAAATTATCTGGAAGGGTAAAGCGAAATATGCGGAAGTTGGATCGAAAAGTAGCTGAGAGTATATTTTGACAGAAAGATTTTTAAAAATTTTTGACGTTACTGACCACCTTTCAGGAAAAAAAAATTTCGCGTGGGTCACCATTATCTTTTGCACCTTTAGATGTTTAGATGTTCATTGAAATAAATAACCATAATTTATTATTATGAAATAAAAATAAATTTCTGTTTATACTCCTGGACGGCCACACAGGTTCAGAGTAGTTTACAACATAGACAAAATACAAATTCAACACCGTATTCAGTGATTAAGTCGGTTAGAAAAAAAAGTGTACCCTCGCTTTTGACCACTTGGCTAAAGCTTCAAGGAATATATCATGTACTGCTTTTACAATCATTACTGGTACGGGCAATTCGAAAACTATGTAAGGGTACATGTAGTAACAAGAGCTTTGACCCCTTCATTGTAACATAAGGATTTACTTAAACTCAAGCCACGCTATTTATTTTTCTTGAAACCTGTCATGTAGCACTTCTGCGGTTGCATTGATTAATTTACCTCCTCGCCCTTTCTTATACCTTGGACATTAAGAACAGTTTGCATTCCTTCCAAACACGATTATTCAAATAATAATAATTTTTTTTTAAAATAAAATAATAGAACAATGGAAGGAAGTAAAGTTCATAGAGCACCTGTAGTAAAAATGGTAATAATTAAATAAAATACATTAATAAATAAAAAGTGAAATAAAATAATATGTATATTTCTTCTAAATGTTCATATAGTCCCTCTTTAAATCTATGTAAGCTCTCAGACTCTAGAAGGCTATGGTAACTTAATTCTAAAAGTTATTTCTTTTTGAGTGAAGGTAAATTTTCGAACAGCGAGTTTACAGCTATCTTTCCTTAATTTTATGGAGAACTTGGTACCACACTGTATTACAACTACAAGGTCATTTTCATATTGAACAGTGCTGAATGCTTATAATTTAACTTGGGATTACCACGACCCAGAGGCAGGCTTCGCGTTTAAATTAGAATTAAACGCGAACTCCGCGTCTATCCCAATATCACTCATTTTATATCAGTTTAATTTATGCAAGTCTTGTTGCAGCAACATTTCTTGGTTCTTGTTGTTGACTCCACTGCCCACTCATCATCAAATTTTCTCGTGAACCTCATCAATATTTTTAATTAAGTCACAAGCGACAATGGCCCCAGAACAGAGTCCTAAACCACTGCCAATTTATAATGACCAATTTATCTTCTACCAGTTAACCATCCAATATGACTATCCATTGTGGCAGTCTGCGCGGATAGCACAGTGGTATCATCGTCGGCCTTTCTACACCGGCTGGAAAAGGCTCGGGTTTGAATCCCGTCGATGACGAGAGGAAGGTTTATGGGCTTTTTTCACTTCGTGGCTGAGTTAGTCGGTCTCAGGCGTAGATAGCAAGGCTCCTCCCCCCGGAACCCGGGTTTATCGTCCAGCAAAGCAGGCAAATCGACCAGGGGCACACGCAATTTACAGATACAATACACATGGGTAGATGAAATAACTTTCCGGGTGACCCTAATAAATTGTTTTTTTTTTTTTTATCCATTGTGGCAACCTACCACCATTTCCATATTTCACTAGGTTATGCATAAGACATTTGTATGAGAATATATCCGAAGCCATTCTAAAATATAAGCAGATTATGTCAAATTTGACAAAGTGAATACCTCGTAGTACCTTACCAGATTGGTTAGACAACATCCACCCTTAACAAAACCATGTTGTGACCCCTTTTAAATATCATTACTATCGGGATAACCTTGCACTGATTGCATCATTAATCAAATTCCATAAATTTTCCTTTGACAGAAGTCATACAGGCCTCTAGTTGCCTGGATTACTTTAGGAACCACCTTTATTTATGAGAGAAATATCCGATCTTCTCAAACTTTGTCTGTAGTCCAGTGGCGTACCAAATGGTTCTTGGACCTTGGCCCAGTTCAATTTATCTATTTTATGTAACTTTTTCAATTTCTCTTTTCTTTTGATGTCATGATGTGGTCAGCGCGGTAGCACAGTAGTATTTTCACCGTTCTCTTCACACCGAGTGGATAAAGCCCGGGTTCGAATTCCGTCGATGACGCGAGGAGCTTTAATTGACTTTTTTCACTCAGTGGCTGACTTAGTCTCAGGCGTAGATAGAAAGGTTCCCCCCCCCCCGGGCAAATCGACCAGAGAACATGTGCAATTTACAGACACAAATACAGGTTTATTTTATGTAAGAAATTACGGGTGACCTTAATATAATAATTTGAATTTTTTTTTTTTTTTTTTATCTCATCATGTGGTCAGGCTCAAGTGCGTGGTAGGCCATCCCTGCACCATAGCGCAAATTCCTTGTTCTTATTTATTGTGTATATAAACAAGAATCTGGTAAAAGATTTTAACGTGATATTCATTTATTAAAATATTTATTGTGGTACGTAAAGTGTTAGAATAGCTTATTTGTTGATGGATATCACGAACAGAAAAAACGTCTCATTTAAAGACATAATTAAAGGGTGCTGCTGTCATAAATAAGAATTTAAGGACCTCCTTAGCTACTTATTTGAGTACAATCTGATGGATACCATCAGCCCTTTGCATTTTCTTCACTTTTAAATCTGTTAATTTCTCTCCAGAGCTTTTTCGCTTATTTCAAATGAAAATCTCGTTGGTCTGTCTGAGTAGGAGAAGTATACGTTAGAAGCCAGTATTAGTTATGGACAGGCACTTACAGACTTTCAACGTAGGTTGGTGGTTGAATGCCACATCCAGTGACGGACTGGTCAGGGTGCCAGCTTGCCCGATGGCAAGTGGGCCCCTTTGCAATAACATTAGACAATATGTTAAAAATGTTAATGACCTTTTAGTAGCTTGAAAATATAATAGTTGTGGGTGGGCTTCCTTTGTCTCCTGGCAAGCAATATTTTTAGACCCAGTCCGCCACTGGCCACATCAGTAACCTTTCTGCGCACACAACAACTGGGACTTGCTTGAACTTTCAAAATCCACTGTGAAGAATGTTATTGTTCCAAGATTATTATTATTATTATTATATGGATGGAATACTGCAAGTAATACTTCAACTAAACAAAGGTGTGGATGGCCTCACAAATTCACGGTACATGTTTTTGCAAAACATAAAGAAAGTAGTTTGTACCTCGTGCATGTTGTGTGAAACATCACGAAAACATCTTGGCAGATGAGCAAAAGCTGTTGAATATCACTAATGGCAAAACGGTGGTTGGGGTTTTTTTTTTTTTTTTGCTAGTTGTTGTCGCATCGGCTTCTGTGGCCATAATGCACCTCCCAAGGTTTTTGCACTACTCTGATCCAAGCCCGATGCGGGATTCGAACCTGCGACCTTTGGATTACCAGGCAGGCACTTTACCCACCCGGCTAGCCCCGTCGGCACATGGTTGGAGTAATGTCGTGCCTGACGTACATGGACTCTAGAACGGCGGCAGAAGGTGTTTTATGGAGTAACGAATCTCGCAAAACAATTTTACAGTGTTTAGTTCTGATTGATAGGTCTGGGTGTACACATTGGCCAGAGAGCGCTCCCTGTCGGAGTTCCATCCCGACCAGGAAGTTTGGTGGAAGTGGTATGATGGTGCTGGGCTGTTTTAACTGGTTAGGACTTGGGTCGTTGATGGTAGCGCCTAAAATCATTAAGTCTCCGGTGGCCTACTTGAATGTTTTGGGCAATGATGTGCTACACCCTCCCCCCATACTTCTCCTTCAACCCATGCACGGTACTAAGTACTATAGGTTTTGATACCTTTCGTGTTTGGGGTTTTCATAAAAAAAAAAAAAAAAAGAAAACACCTCTCCATGTCATACAACAAGGGTTATACAGAACTGATTTGTGGATAGTGACGTCGAAAGTTAGACTGGACGGCTCAGAACACGGATCTCAACCCCATTGAACATCTATGCTGGATTAAGCTGTGACCAAAACCACATTCATAGAAACCAGTTCCGGAAGTTGCTTTGAAAGAGGAACGGAGGACGATAGCTATAGGAGGATGATGGAGTATTATGGGGTGTGATGGAGTACGATGGTGGTCCACTGTGTATTAGGTTTTTCAGTTAAAAGCAATTTATATAATTGTCTGTGCTTATCCGAATACTTATGGTCCTGTAATATCAGTGGGGAACTAATGATCCGAACTGCTGCTGTGATCTAGAATAAATTTCTCAGTTGCTCATGTTTTTTTTTTTTTTCATTTTAATCAAATTTCTTTGGAAGAGGCTGAATCCTAGCGGCCACCCCACTTCTCTAGATATGCCCTTGGTAAATAATATAGACCCAAAAAACCAGTTCAATTCATCAAGCTATTTGCTTGCGGTCATCAATATTGATCCCACTAATCCCATAATAGTGGGCTAATTCAGTTCATGCATTCCTTCCCTTTTGGTGCTGTCATATTCAAAGAATTCTTTCAATATCTTTCTTAGACCTCTTTGCCAAAAATCTGCTTTGATTATCTCGCTCAGGAGCAATTTGATAACAAACTGCTTTACATTGCATATTGAACAAGGTCTCTTAGTTAATAGTGGATCATGAATTTCTTGTGGTGACATTGTAATATATTCGACCATGCAACATTTACGCCAGTGATCATGGAAGGCAAAGCGGGGACAGTTTCTTAGTAGCCGGAGATAGAGTTATCAGGAAAAATATTCTCTTGAAAACAAAACCTATTAATAAGCAACCTTTTAAGGAACCCGAAGTGAGTTCCCCCATGAGGTTTTGAATGCTTCCCTTCTGTACTCTTGGGGAGTGCCTGGATTGCCCTTCTTCAGTCCCCCCCCCCAAACCACGGTGTGGTAGTTTCGCCACTAGTTTGTACCTATGGCTATAATTCATGGTCAGGCTCTGCCACCTAGATAATATACATAAATAAAATTTCTGTATATTTCAGTCAAATGCTTTATTTTTTATTTTTAATGAAAAATCCACTTACTGAATTAACATTTGAATAGATTTATTCATGTTTTCTTTTACATTCAGCCAACTGGTGCGACAATTTAAGAAAAAAATCCTTGAAAAATCTTTAAGAAACAATCGTTTCTTTGTGACACGGTGCGTTGTCGTATCGAATTGAAAGGCGTAAGGGTCACTTCCATAAAATTGTCACAATGCAGGGCACAAGAATTGTCCAGACAGTCAATGTAAGATGCAGCAGCATCCATAGTCCCCTGCGTTCACTGCTATGATGGACCTAGTATACACCACAAGAAACATCTCAGACCATGACACTTTCTCCTTCATAGCTAGGAGAGCATACTCAGTTAGTAAGCGTCCTACAGACACCTTCTATACCTACATACGTCCATGAAACTGGAAGAGTGTGTGATGTTACGCGTCGTTTGACAAGACTGATTTGTATTGATCCACAGTCCAGGTTCAGTGCGCTTTCCATTGCACTATTCGACAGTGCATACTGTATTTCTTTTTGTTGTCAAAGGCTTACGGGCTGCAGATATTCTGTAAAAATTCACGCCTTGCAGTTTCTACATATGGGGAAATCCTCGCAGTTAGCCTGAGGCCGTTCGAAGGTGTAACCAGGGGCGGCTCGTTGATAGGCACTGCGGACTGCAGCACCACCAGCTTTTTAAATCTAATATACAGTCAACGGAGTTATATGAAGTTTTGCGAAGAAAAATGCAATGAATATTTTTATTACTAGGTCCCGCATCTAGTATACTCATCCTCTATTTCCGATAATCAATAAATAAATAAATAAAAAATAAATAATAAATAATACTTTATTTAATACAAGTATTAAACAGAGTCCGGGGCACCAAGCCCAACCATGGCCTTTGTTTCATGGGAAAACAACTATTTCCAATGATCATTTTAATAATAAACGAATAAAAATAAGAAACCGTTTTCAACTTTTAAGTTTAACCGCAGGCGGAACTGTGCACTAGACAGTTCCACATTTTGCTCTTGTTGGTTGAGTCAATTCCTAGTTGGCAGGCTGCCAATACGCATTTTTTAGAGGTGACAAAACGAGTCAAGGGAACTGCGGAACGACCAGTGCCGATTTGAACAGTGCACCAAACTTGAATGAAAAAGGTATTAATCTATTTTCAACAAATAAAAACCGAAGAATGGATTTTATTTTTAAATAAAATTTCAAGATTATCTAAGTCTGTTAATGATAAGTGTCCAGTTAATGTTTTGTAGTATTTTTAATTTGCTTATTGTTATTACTATACCGTATGTCTACATGTCTTATAACCAAGGCAATTTAATACAGTATAACTTTAAGAAGCAGCACCCCTATACATCAGTCACGAGCCGCCACTGGGTGTAACCTCAGGTTTTCGTGGGTTTGATGGCAAGTTGAGATAACCTGCCATATTAAGGTGCATTGGTTACTACCTGGTAGTTTCTTGAACTTAGTATATCATCCTCGAATTTCATGTCTTCAAGGTTACTAAATTGCGACTTATTGACGTTACTAATTGGTATTTGATTTCTGAGAATGGCATGCACAGACATTTTCCCCCACATTAGAGCCGGCCACAAGCATGTTCAACAGATTCAATCGAACAGGGCCCGCACTCAAATGGTCTAAATACAGTAATAACATCTGCGTCTTTTGCGCATTTCTATCAACGAGCCTACTTATTGATTATTGGTTCCTATTATTCTTTATTCATGTTCCTATTTTTATGACATGACTGCAATTGTTAAACAGTATTGTTGATTAATGCATTAAACATTATTCGTATTTAAAATATTTGTTCAGTATAATATAAAACTATTTAATTATTTCTATTTCTTTAAAATTGAAAAAAAAAAATAAAAAAAAAATAACTATTACAAAAACACTCCATATGAATTTTGCACAGGACCCCAAAAAAGTCAAGATTGAAGGCAATCTTGACTTTTTTGGGGTCCTGTCTTGGCTACATAATATCCAACAATGGACTAACATTCGAAACACAGAAAAACTGCTCAGACTAGCGGAAGACAGGAATGCTTTCTCCTTAGTAATCGCCAACGTCCGGACAAGGAACACGAAGAAGAGAAGACAGTACCCCAGGACCCTGAAAAATCTGGGGCCAGCTCTGTGACCACCCATCGTTCACTTCTGAACCAGTTCTTCGGGGCAGTTTAGGCGGCAATATTCGCTGTCTGCCACTCGTTTGGACAATTCTGGGTCCGATTTCCGTCGATGACTACAGGAATTTCTAGAGTCGTCTTCAATTGAGGCTAATAGTTAGCAAACACAGGCAGAGAGAGTGGAAGTTTCCCCCGTTAGTTATTCCTTTTTTAAATTTTATCCTGACAACAATTCAATTGGCCTATTACTGGTAGCCGGCTTTATAAATTGCTATTGAGCATGGCAAAAAAAAAAAAAAAAAAAAAGTAAATACTTTTTTTTGTATTTAGTATTTATTTATATTATATGTATTACTGATTTCTATTTATTTTATATTTATGATAAATGATTAAACATTATATAGTCATATTCGTAAAGTCGAGAACGAAGTGATGTGCTACTAATGAATGGATTTAGGTAGTCTGGGGACCTGGCACACACTTATTAATAATTTAAAATTTAAAAAAAAATTAAGGTCTCTTGGGCTCTGGACCAGTAGTAATTGTATTGTTTCGAAACCCTCTCGAACTTGGGATCCCAGAAAAATGCACCGTTACACCTCGGTAAATCAGATCTTGCGCGGCACTTTAAAACTGGCTCTCATGCTAAAGTCGAGAACGAAGTGATGTGCCACTAATGAATGGAGGCCACTAATGAAAAATATAGTTATGTATATAGTGCCACTAATGAAAAATATAGTTATTTACTATATGTTAGCATGAGAGCCAGAAAACTGGCTCTCATGCTAACATATAGTAAATAACTCACGCATGCGCATAGCGCTGCTTTGGAGGTCTCAACCAGCGCACGGAATGATGAAAGTTGAGTCACAACAGCTTCTAGTTTGTCATATTTTGTTAGTGTTTATTCGCAATGAGTAAGATAAGCAATTTATTTTATGGGGAAGGGGGGCTTTTCGTCAGAGCCATACAACAATAAACTTGAAATTAAACGATTACGCAGACCTCTGCCTGATTTAAATATTATGGAAAAAGGAATGCTCTAAAGAATAAAATCTGGGAATGGTTGAAATCACCAGCGGATGCTACTGAACACAAACTCAGCAATATGGATATGAGCGACAAGCTTCGGTGCCGTTAAAATAATAATTTCAATTCGAATTCTCTCTCTCTCTCTCTCTCTCTCCGAAAATCCCGTTAACTCTTTCCTTGTGTTCATCGCTTTGGTGCAGCCATTTGAAATGAATTTCACATATTACCTTTAGAAGTCAAAATTAGATGCAATGTCCAAACTTTTTGAATGCTTCGCAAGTCCCTTCTATTTGGGGTAATGGCTAGCTTATTCCCCATAGGCAGGGGTGTTTCTGGAGGCGATCCACACTAGTCCCTTGTTAAATTTTTGGAGATTATCGGAATCTCTTGCTAAAAATTAGTTTGACAAAATTTAATATACAATTTTAACCCGAGGGTGACCCTTAGCTGAAATTCTGAAGCGAGCCCTTTTTTATGAAATTGGTAGAACGCCTATATCCCAGGAGTACTAGGCAGAAGCCTTAATCAGTTCTTCTCTTTAATCAAATGCTTTCTCTGGATAGAATCTCTCTTTATCTCTAGTTCAAATTGATTCAGCATGTCACCGTAGACATACAGTATTCTTATTCTCAGAAGACCAGCAACACCGCAAGGAAACTGTTGATGCCACCCAATCGTCCAGTGGGGAAACTATGAATTCTGTGCTCTCCAAACATACTGAGCTTTAACAACCATACCAAACTAGTTGTCCTGCACCCTGACTCCTCACGATAGTGGACCTGGCGGTATAGTATTTATATACCCGACTCTTCATATAAATGCAACTCGTTCTATTATTATTTATGTAGATTTTGTTATCTGCAGTGAACCCTTCCGGCCTCGACTTAACGAGTAGATTAATCTTTATTGTACGTAAAGTTACGATACAATGTACCCATCACGGTGTGCTGCCCGGGGTTGTTACCAGTTAATGGTTATACAATTCTCTGGCACAATAAATAAACGTATTTATTTGTTAAATAAAATCATTAAATAAACCAGTTAAATTTATTTATTATATTTGGCTGTTTTGTTTTCACACACAATTTCCTGAAATCAGAGGGGGTGCCCCATTATTGTGGTAGGATGGTCTATAATCAATCGTTGCAGGGAATTATTTTATTAAGCAGAAATTTTAAACTGGAACAGAGGTGCAATAATCGATGTCTAACTGGAGTTTATTGACATATCAGTTGAAAAAGATAGGCTATCTATGACGAAAGTGTCAAATAATAATGAATTAATTTTTACTAAAGTTCAATTAAAATTATTTTAACGCAAAATTGAAGTATTGTAATTTTTTATGTAATTTATATATTGTTAAAGTAATGCTGCTCTGTTTAAAGTACGTTGTTCAATAAAAAAAAAAAAAAAAATTCTACTGATTTCTCTAGTTTTAGTTTTTCTAATGAGAAAAGCACTCAAGTTTCCAGTCAGTTAACAATTTTTCTCATATACTTAAGTAAAAACCTCAGTATTTTGCACTTTTATTTGTTGTGCATAAAATAACAAAAATGGTTAATTCGGTTATGCTACTATAAGCATCATTATAGTACTATTACTGCTATTTATGAGGAATTTCTGCTTAAATGCATGATTTAGGCTCTTTTAACAGCAGGTGCGAAAAGTATTGATCTGATAATATCACTAATATTCGAAGGCTTGTTTGTAGAGCATTGGCTACCGAAACTGCACAATATCATTTCTTATAATTTCACTACTGACCATAATTTATAACGAAATATGGATTTTGATCTAACAAACGAAGTCAAATGAAACTAAAATATAGAACTATTTAATAAGCTACAGTACAACGCGTAACTATATCCGGGGTCAGTGCCTGAGTGATGCGGCCCCCATGTATTTTCCGCCATTACAACTGAACAATCAAGTTTGATAGTATGGTGCAGTGCAAGTAGTTTTTACGGGGAATTTGATTATTTATTGTGAATCAATTTGTTCCTTGGTGATTGTGGAATATTCCTTACATCTCAGAGAATGCCGTACGGATAATGTGCATAGGAATTCTGCGACCACAAGAGAGTGATCGCCATGGATAGTGACCCAAAGCAACGAAATCAAAGGCACAAACGCCGAGACAGGGCTGCAAGAATGCTAAAGCAGAAGCAAGCGGCCCAGGATCGTCGTCGAGGTGATGTTGTAAGTGCAGACGAAGGAGATGATTCTCCTGTTCGAGAAAAACGGCCCCCTAATCGCAAGAAACGGATTAAAGAGCCACTTTTTCAAGAGGATATTGTTGATGGATTTGCATTCCTCAGCTTTAAGACGTACGAAGATTTAGAGGTAAGGAAACGGTTAACCATGCTATAAATTGAGTGACGTTTCTGGTCAACGGCCTTACTGAAGAGTAATGTTTAACAACTTTGAGTGGAATAAAATTCATCTAACGAAATGCAAACCAACATTTTACACTCGAGTTTTCTTTTCCCTTTCATCTTCTATATAAAATGCACATTTGATTTCTTATACTTCTTTGAAAGACGTTATGCTTTTTTTTTTTTTTTCTTGAGGGTTTATTTAATGCACAACAAGCGAACAAAAAACACGACCCGTGTTGGAGGGGGGGGATGTGATCTATATTTACGAAAGAGTATATATTAAAAAATAACAGAAGTTAAATTTTAATAATGTATGGTTATGTTTACTTGCTAGCATTAATTTAATAGTTTGCTTCTTTTTTTTTTTAATTAAGTATAATTTTTTCATTACAAGAATGTTAAAACGATTATCTCATAATTATGACATTTATGAATTTACCATATTGAAAATATCATAAGTATTTAAAATTTATCCCAGTCTTTCTGCCGTTATCAAGATTGGTAAGTGAATTGACAAAAAAAATAAAATATGAACTGTTGACTTTCTGAAGAAAACGTTTACATACCTACTACCGTTTTGTGACCTACTTTAATCGTGTGTGTGTGTAATTCATCATCCTTGAAACTTGGCTAAGTTGATAATTAAATTGTATTCCTTTGCAGTTACATTACTTGACAATTACCTTATATTGTTTTACGTAAATGACAATGTTTGCAAAGCTGCCATGCTAAATTACGAAGTGAAGAACATCTCATTTCGTCGAATATGCAAAGAGAAATCTAGTTTGCTGCCGATACAGTACAATTACATTTAGACATCTGTTCACTGAAGCCGCTATTTTCATTCTACATATGTCAAACGACGACTGTCTAGTTTTAATATAGCTGTATTCACATCACCGTACCTGCCATTTTGCATTTTATGCATCTTCGTAATCGTTGTGTTCACTTTACACCGTAATATGCTTATTAAATTGAAGAGTTCAATTAGTTCAATTTGTATATGGAGTCGATTACGGAATTTGTTGATTAAAATGTTTATAATCTTTCAGTGCATATTTAGAAAACAATTTCGCGAGAAGCAGTTTAAAAAGTATATATTTGAAATATGCGTATACATATTAATTTATCAAGATGTTATCACTTTAGGCTGTTTTAATAGCAAAGGAAAATATATCAACCCAGTCAATCGATTTTGAAGTACAATTTTTAATATGTGCATAGTATTATTATTTCCTTTTTCAGTTTTGTAAAAGGCTAACCCCGATCCAGCTAGCAAGCTAGTAGGGTATGTTTATACACACACCGCGCCTAAGGGATATGTGTATATACATATATGTTTATATAAGATACACATACCTGACCTCCATACATGTACACACATTATATAAATGATATATCGATTACAGTAATGCTATTTTAACGTTTTCAACGATATCTTCAAAATAAGAGTAATAAAACTTTGTATGCATAACTTACATTTTATGTATTAAAATATTAAAAATATTGATCTGATAATATGTAATTATGTGACAATTTTGTGATAGAGAGGGATGGGATTAAAGACAAAAATACCAAGCTGCTTCCATTAAATATAAAAAGGGCAAACTCCAAGTATTTACATTGAAATTCTTTGTAAGAATTGTCTTCAGTTCACATATGGTTTGATTACATTTTCTTGCATTAGTCTTTTTCTTTTTTTGGGCATTATTACATACTTGTATAAAGATAGGCATGACTTTGACATCTCATTCATCTGAAATGACTAGAATGAAGGAATTTAGTACAAATTGAGTTGAACATGAGCATATTAACACTGAATTTAATTTTTTCAGATATGAAAAAAAAAGCAAGTCCTTTTTAAACAATAAACTGTCAATTAACCTGCTAATTTTAAATATAGTTAATTTGATATGGAGTTCACATTTATTTTTTATTTTTCCATACTTAGTCTAATCCTCATATACAATGCCTTTATTCAGCTACTGTTATGCATCTTCAAAAGACAAGAAGTAAGCTGCTGGAGTGTTTGCAGTTCAAAAGTAGTCCACACACATGGACTTCTAACTTTTTTTTTGTACTGATAATTCTTTTTAAATGTTTCAAAGACATTCTTCTATTATTTTGAAGCAAAAATATCTAAATATGATTAGAGGGTTGCACTGTAATTTTCTCACTGTTCCACTTTCACATGCCACGTTTTATTGTCTTTAATGTGGTGACATTCATAACTATAATAAAATATAAATCATTCATAACTATAATAAAATATAGATTTTAAGTAGTGAAATAAATGTAATTTTCTTTTTTTGCTGGTAAGAAATCTGGTAAAGTGAAATAGGAGTAACTAACTTTCTTGAATACTTTCAAAGTTTTTAAGTAAAAAGAGAAAAGTATTGTTAGATTATATAGAACCTTGATTTGTTTTATTCTTGGGAATAAATTCAGCTGTTTTGTCTGTATGATGTTTTTCCATTTCACTATATTTTAAATATAAGCTCAAAGAAATATTTTAACCATATTTGTTTAGCATTAGCATTAGTAGAGGTATATGATGCAAGAAAGCAAGCTTATGAGTGTCAGTCAAAAAAAAAAAAAAAAATCCTTTCTGTTTTGCCCATCCATTCCCTCCAAAAGTTTGTCTAGTTCAGCCTTGAAATTATTTATACTGTGTTTATAAAGCAATTTGTATTTTAGGGTTTTTAGAGGCAGTTTTCTTATTTGATTTCATTCTTAATTAATGTATCTGCACTCAGAGCATTAAGGACTTTTTTTTTTGTATAGGTTAAAGCAATAGCCTCAATTTCGGATGTAACTATTCAACAAACTAAGATTGATATGAACTGTGTTAATCTTATATTTTTATTTAACTTGTGGTTTTTTTTTTTTTTTATTATGTATCTGACCCCTGCACAGACATAACTAGGAGAGTGTATATTGTGGAGGCACTTCTTTACAAGTTACTTGAGTATTCAAATTTATTTATAATTACTGGAGAACATGTAACATTTGACTTCATAATTGCTTACATACATCTGTGCCTATAATTGCTGATATTATGGACATTCCTTGAAATATATTAGTTAAAAAAAAAAAAAAAAAATCCTTTCTGTTTTGCCCATCCATTCCCTCCAAAAGTTTGTCTAGTTCAGCCTTGAAATTATTTATACTGTGTTTATAAAGCAATTTGTATTTTAGGGGTTTTAGAGGCAGTTTTCTTATTTGATTTCATTCTTAATTAATGTATCTGCACTCAGAGCATTAAGGACTTTTTTTTTTGTATAGGTTAAAGCAATAGCCTCAATTTCGGATGTAACTATTCAACAAACTAAGATTGATATGAACTGTGTTAATCTTATATTTTTATTTAACTTGTGGTTTTTTTTTTTTTTTTTTTATTATGTATCTGACCCCTGCACAGACATAACTAGGAGAGTGTATATTGTGGAGGCACTTCTTTACAAGTTACTTGAGTATTCAAATTTATTTATAATTACTGGAGAACATGTAACATTTGACTTCATAATTGCTTACATACATCTGTGCCTATAATTGCTGATATTATGGACATTCCTTGAAATATATTAGTTAAAAAAAAAAAAAAAAATATATATATATATATATATATATATATATATATCATTTATAACTGGAGAAGATAATGCACATGCATGCATGGGATTTTTTATTTCAATAATGTTCTAAACACTGTGTTAAAAAGTCATTAGCCTATTTTCCTATTTTATGAAATAATTATCACTTTGTGTTAAGGAGCAATTTTTAATATAATTCTGCTGTTGTTTCATAAAATTCGTACTTGAATTCTAATTATATAAGCACAGTAGTAGTAGTATTTTGAATAGTAAAGCTACTGCCTCAAGAACAAAGAAGTTGAGTAATATGATTAAAAATATGAAATTAAGAACTAAAGAAATACTTATTTTAAGTTAGAAGTGAATGGCTTGGCATATTTATTTCTAATTCATAGTACCAATTAGAGTAAAAGCATATTAGAAAATAAACTTTTTTATATACTGTGTAAATAATTATGGTCACTTTTTTATAGTTATTATTATTATTTATTATACTAGATGGTCCCAGCTAATTTTTTTGGTAACCTAGCCACCTGTTTACAATATTGTACAGATAATATCATACAAATATAGATTAATAGTATCAATAGTTATTGCTATTGGACACATCAGTTATCTAGAAATACAAGGCACTATATCATAGAATAACATAAGGAGTTAGCATTATCAGAGGTATATGATGCAAAAAAACAAGCTTAAGCTTATAGAGAATCAGCCAAAAAAAAAAATATATATATATACAAACAAACCCATTTCATCCATCCATTTGCTCCAAAATTTGTCCACTTCTTTGAATTTATTAAAGCTATCACCTTCCACAATGACAGACACAAGTTTGTTCCAGCAATCAACTACCCACAGGCCAAAGGCAAATTTCTGCACATCTATTTGATAATTGTCTTTCCTCAATTTTAGTTTATACCTCCTCAGGTTTGTAATCTGAGCAAGAGGAAGAATCCCATCAGCATTGGCCCTGCTCAATCCATTCAAGGCCTTATATACCTCAGTCAGATCATCTCGCCTAGTCTCTAGATGCTGCAATTTGCAGAACTTAAGCCTTTCTTTGTAAGAGCTTTGTAAGAGTTGCATTATGACACTGTAATAATTCAGTTACAAGCAGCTAAACACAGCATACAGGGTATAAAACTCAGCAACATGGAGAATATAGTTAAAATTATTACAAAGGGAGATGGTGCAAAGGAAAATAGAAATTTAGATTCCACTGTTGAGCTGGAAAATGTTGGGAAGCTGAAAAGCTTGGCGAACTTATGTGATCACCATTGTAACTTCTTTTTTGCATCAAGTATGCCAGTGCAACAGTTATCAAGGGGACTTTTTGTGGCAGTGTACAGGGTCAATCCTTGCAGTGTGTGTGTTACTCTAGCAGAACTACTTAATCTTGTGGAAAAGATTAATTTAATTCAGGAAGCGAACTTAAACAGTTAGCTAAATTGAAGTTATAAAAGTGGGAATAATTTATTTATTTCTTTATTTATACAGTTATTAAATATAAATCAAGCGGATGCCCTAATACAGTGCCTCTTTAGCAGTATGGAACCTCTAGGTAGTTGTTAAAAGGTATCATGTGTAAATGAAACATTTACATATGATACCTTAGAAAGGTTGACATTAGTTATATTAATAAAAAAAATTAAATGAAACAGAAGTTTAATAAATTAAAACAAAATTTCATTTCTTTTTAATTGGTGTAATAAAAATCACTTTTAGTTTGTTATAATAGTTCAGTTTAGTTCAGAATAAATAATTATAGTCCACAAAGAGTAGTGGTCATTTATTAGCAACTGTATCAACCTGTTTGATCATTGTGGACTTGTTAGAAAACTTTTGCTTGAAAAAGTGTACTGTTATTAAATTACACTGAGAAATAAGTTGACACTGAAAATTTATTGTATAAAGTAAAGTACTGAGTAGAGCCTGAAGATAAACCAAATACATAGGCCAAACAGAAATCTGGCTGGAAATTTTGACTTAAACATGAAGCAGTATTTCACAAACTGCTGTGCCAAAAAAAAAAAAAAAAAAAAAAACCAACTGAAATATAAAATAATCCATTCATCAGACTTAAATTGTAAATTTTTGCATTATTCCAAAATTGTAGAAAACAGAGACATTTGGTTTCCTTTTCATTAGTATTAATATCAGTAATAACATAAATAAAAGAACTTCTGTAGCCCTAACTGTTATGACTGTACAAAACATCTTTTTCATGTTACCTGCAGCAACCTGCAGAAAATAATTGGTATCAAATCCTTATTGTGCAATAAAATTTTAACTTTTATGAGAATTTCTGAGGACCAGTTCTCAGAATTTGGTAGTGGTACCATATCCTCCTGTATATTCACTTGATTGAAAGAATATAAATGTATAACAATCTTAAATTATAGGTGAAAACCTCATACCTTTTTAGTAGGACTGTTAATCTCTCAACACTCAATCACGAATGATTATAATATAAACTTACCTCTCCCCCTGTGCATAGTCATAAACAAATCAAGTTAAAATAGCTTGTGATGTTGGTTAGTTTTTGGAGGTTGGTGGCCACCGTCTTTCTGTAATTCTTTCCGATTCCCTTGACGTGATGTGAGAGTTGAAGGCATGATTATTTTAATTAATAGCTATTTTAACTTGATTTATTTATGACTATGCATGGGGGTAAGTTTATATTATAATCATTTGTGATTGAGTGTTGAGAGATTAACAGTCCTACAATAAAGGTATGAGGTTTTCACCTATAATTTAAGATTATTATAATAATAGGACTTATTGGGCTTCATAGTCCCTTTTGATTTGAATTAATAAATGTATAACAATATTTATTCTTGCTATATTTTTAACAGTATAATTTCAGTTATTTATTTATTTTTTTTGTAATAATTATTTTTTCAGGTGTGTGTGTGTGTATATATATGTATATAATTATACATACAATGATAGTATTATGTGTGTGTGTGTGTATATATATATATATATATATATATATATATATATATATATATATATATATATATATATATATATATATATATATATATATATATACACATACACATGTGTGTGTGCATTGGCTGGTGGAAACTTATGAAAATCACTATTGAACAAAGGTTGCCACCCCTGCTCTATAAGTACAAATATATAGTATAGTTAAACTATATGAAAAGTGAGGGATTTTTTATTTTTCATATTGTTTTAATCAAGTAGCTAGCTCACTGTGTGGTTCACCCATTCACTTTTTAACATATTTGTTATCATTGTATTGGGTCTTATTGCACCCAGCCCTGATGGAATGAAAGCAGTCATAACATAGGAATAATATTTAATAGATTATTATAATAAATTTTATATCAAATGTTTTAAAACAGGAGTTAAACTGAAAAAAACAAATTATATTGTCTTTTAGCATGATCTAACAAAAATTTTAAATAGTATCTTTTATTTTTAGTTTTGGTATTGCAGTATAGTACCAAAATTTATTATTTTTTTTTGTAATAATTATTTTTTCAGGTGTGTGTGTGTGATAGGGTCATGTGAAAGTGTTCTTGCCTCCATCCTCAAAAGGACTAGCATGAACATTGGGTAATCATTCTTGTACAAAGGGATGAAATATACACGCACAAGTGCTTTATTGTTCTTGTACAAAGGGATGAAATATACACGCACAAGTGCTTTATCGTTCTTGTACAAAGGGATGAAATATACACGCACAAGTGCTTTATCGTTCTTGTACAAAGGGATGAAATATACACGCACAAGTGCTTTATCGTTCTTGTACAAAGGGATGAAATATACACGCACAAGTGCTTTATCGTTCTTGTACAAAGGGATGAAATATACACGCACAAGTGCTTTATCGTTCTTGTACAAAGGGATGAAATATACACGCACAAGTGCTTTATCGTTCTTCTACAAAGGGATGAAATATACACGCACAAGTGCTTTATCGTTCTTCTACAAAGGGATGAAATATACACGCACAAGTGCTTTATCGTTCTTCTACAAAGGGATGAAATATACACGCACAAGTGCTTTATCGTTCTTCTACAAAGGGATGAAATATACACGCACAAGTGCTTTATCGTTCTTCTACAAAGGGATGAAATATACACGCACAAGTGCTTTATCGTTCTTCTACAAAGGGATGAAATATACACGCACAAGTGCTTTATCGTTCTTCTACAAAGGGATGAAATATACACGCACAAGTGCTTTATCGTTCTTCTACAAAGGGATGAAATATACACGCACAAGTGCTTTATCGTTCTTCTACAAAGGGATGAAATATACACGCACAAGTGCTTTATCGTTCTTCTACAAAGGGATGAAATATACACGCACAAGTGCTTTATCGTTCTTCTACAAAGGGATGAAATATACACGCACAAGTGCTTTATCGTTCTTCTACAAAGGGATGAAATATACACGCACAAGTGCTTTATCGTTCTTCTACAAAGGGATGAAATATACACGCACAAGTGCTTTATCGTTCTTGTACAAAGGGATGAAATATACACGCACAAGTGCTTTATCGTTCTTGTACAAAGGGATGAAATATACACGCACAAGTGCTTTATCGTTCTTGTACAAAGGGATGAAATATACACGCACAAGTGCTTTATCGTTCTTGTACAAAGGGATGAAATATACACGCACAAGTGCTTTATCGTTCTTGTACAAAGGGATGAAATATACACGCACAAGTGCTTTATCGTTCTTCTACAAAGGGATGAAATATACACGCACAAGTGCTTTATCGTTCTTGTACAAAGGGATGAAATATACACGCACAAGTGCTTTATCGTTCTTGTACAAAGGGATGAAATATACACGCACAAGTGCTTTATCGTTCTTGTACAAAGGGATGAAATACACACACACAAGTGCTTTATCGTTCTTGTACAAAGGGATAAAATATACATGCAGGCTTTATTACATCCTATTAGGAAGGGCTGTCTTTAAGGTTTCCGACGGTCAGTATGACAACTATCACTTTTGCTCCAAACTGATATTATGTTATGTCTGGTGAGATATTTGTGTAACATAGTCTGGTCGTTTTGTTTATGTGGAACCATTATAGCCTCCTTCAATTGTTTTATTGTCTGGTGTCTTCTCTTGGATACTTTGCAAATTGAGTCTTAATGGTCCACAGAGCATTATTGCACTGTGGGACTTTATTAAGGACTTTAAAGAAAAACCAGGACTTACGGGAGCCCAATCAGTTGTTGCTTCCAGATATTTTGTTCCTCTTCCTATCTGCCTATCCCCAAAGATGTGTAAAAATCCCTGATGGCATAGTGCGTAGGAGTTTCATCCTGTTCGAGCCAGCAACCTGCTAGAACATTATCTTTGGCACTGTGGAACAAACTGATCTTTTGATGCAGCTAGGTATTAATGGTGATGTTCACGGGCTTATGTGCTTACAACAAGCAGTTATTCTGTACTGTACTGCAGGAGGCACTTATGTTTAGCCATTGGAAATAATATATTATTGTTCATACTTTATCTGCTGGAATGGGTGCAGAGAAGGGCAACCAGATTGGTGAAGGGAACAAAAGGGTGCTCTTACTTAGAAAGGCTTGAGTTCTGCAAATTGCAGCTCAAGTTCAGGCACCTGCAGGGAGATCTTATTGAAGTGTTTAAAGCCTTGAATGGATTAAGTAAGCTGAGTGTTAATGGTATTCTTCCACTTGCTGAGACTACACACAAGGGGACATAAATTCAAGTTGATTGAGGAAGGATGGTTGCAGTATAGATGTGTGGAAGTTTGCCTTCAGCCAGCGGATGGTTGATTAATGGAACAAGTTTCCATCTGTTGTTGTGGAAGTGGATGGGTTGAATAAATTCAAAGGAGAACTAGATAAATTCTTGGAGGGTAGATGGGTGAATTGTTTTTTTTTGGGTGACTTGCTTTTTTGCATAATTTGTCTTTACTACTGCTACTATTACTACTGCTTTTGATATTATTTTAAAGTTTTGTGTAGAGTATTAGTATAGTATTGGTAAAATGATACTAGAACTGCTTATGTAGCAGCAGCCAAAAAAAATGGAGTAACCGTGTCACTTTCTTATTACTTTATTTACCTATTTCTTTTAACCAAAATTTTTTTATAGCTGAAGGCTTTTAAGTTTTGTGAAAGTACTATTTCTTTTAAGTCTAGCCCCTTCTTAAATTTAGACAATTTTTCAGTGCTCACAAGAGTAAATAAGAGTTCATTCCAAGAATTACCGTATTTCTCCATGTATAAGATGCACCTTTTTTCGAAAAATTTGGGGTCAAAAAACTGGGTGCATCTTATATAGTGGTTGTAGATTTTTTTTACTTGCATTTCCTGCTTTTTCATGCTTGTTGTCTTTGCGCTCATTGTTTCACACTTGTTACCGGTATATTAGGTTACGTTTTGCCACGTTCTGCCCAGAAATGGCTCAGAAAAGATTTTCGTACAGTGCTGAATTCAAGTTATGAGGAGTTGTATGAATTTTATGATGAATAAAACTTGAGTTCAATAACTTTATGTAATACATTTTTTTTCAAATTTCGGCCCCCAAAATTAAGGTGCGTCTTATACATGGGGAAATACGGTAATCACTCTTTGGCCAAGGTAAATTTTTGGCATATGTTCTACAGTTATTACATCTCAGTTTAAATTTATGCCCAGTTACGTATACCACATGACTGACTAAATGTAAAGATGTTTTCAACATTTAATTCACTTAACCCTTTTAAAACCTTAAACACATTGAATTGGTCACCCCACAAGATGTCAGATTTTCAAACACTAACTTCATGGAACTGTAGTCTCTCTTGGTAAGAATACCCTTTTGTGTCCCTTGCTAATATCTTTGCTCTTCTCTGTACCTTTTCCAACAGAGAAAGAGTGCCTTTTCACATATTTCTTAAAATTCAGTTCTGAAGCCTGTATGCAGTATTCAAATGTGACCTAACAATTGGTTTATATATAACAGAATAAACATCTCTTTGTTTCTGCTGACAAAGTTGCTGTTTATTGTTGACAGAACACCATGAATTCTCTAGTACCCTGTGTAAACTCTTCAGAGAACTTCATATCAGATTATATAGTTACTCTGAAGTCATTTTCTTTGCCAACTGCTTTGAGTTTGGTGGTATGGTATTCTAGGATTACTGCTACCCAGGTGTAGGACCTTTCACTTTCTTGTTAGAACTCATTTTTCATGTCTCATCCCATCCAAATGATTTATCTCGGTCTTATTGAAGTAGGATACCCTGATTACCATCACTAACCATTCTGTTCACATTTGTGTCATCAGTAAACTTGGATATTAAACTTGAAGTACTTACATTGCTAGCATTAATAAATATTAGAAACAGTAAGGGATCCAGCAGCAAACCCAGTGGAACTGCACTAATAACATTAGTCCACAAAGAGTAGTGGTCATTTATTACTACTGTCTTCTACCACTTAACCATTGTTTTATTCATAGTAGTAGCTTGTCCCTAAAGCCACATTGTTCCAATTTATATAACTGTTCTTGTGGAATTATATCACAAAAAAGATAATAATAAATAAAGAAAGCAATGTAAATAATGTTATTATTATTCACTGTGTGTCCAGTTATCTTTATTAACTGCCTCATAGTAGCCTAATTAGATTAGTCAGATGTAATCTCAGGATAAATGTGCAAAAATTTGATTGTTGGAACAAACTATCATCTGGTGTTTTGGAAATGGGTAGTTTGAATAAATTTAAGCAATAATTGGACATATTATTAGAGAGGATGGACAGATGAGATGAGTAGTGCTTTTTTTTTTTTTTTGGCTTACTTGTTATCATTTGCCAGTAATACTATTAATAATAATAATCTCCTCTTAACAGAGCTGTGCTGTGATTCCCTTATAATACCATTCCTATGCAGGTATTCTTTAATGAAGGAATGCCATAATCTCTTTTGGCACAAAGTCAGACTTACAGATCTGAAGTTGCTCATTTAACTCTTTGGAGCTACCTTTGTGAAAGGAGAGGTTTTTGTGCATCTTTATTCAAAACCCACCTTTTGCTAATCTGATGCTTTGAAATGATAACAGTTGCTCTCCCTTGTGAATTGGCTGTGACAGAAGCCATATTTGTGATAAATTGCTGAGTGTTCAGAGTAATATAAAAGTTGGCTTTGTTGGATTTCTTCATTATTTTCAAACAGACAGAAGAGTTATGTAATCATAGCCAGATAGCAAAGATTTCTCTCCAGTTTCAGGAATAGTAAATTATGGTGTAATTGAGGTGTAAGCCTTAGTAAATTTAACAGTGGGGATATTGGAGGTGGCACAAACTTAGAAGATATGTACTTAAATTAAAAAAGGCTAGTTGTGGACTAGATATATGAAAATGGCAACTTGGCCTGAATTCGAGGATGCTCTTATAATAGCATAGGTTTGCTGCTTTTTTTTTTTTTTTTTTCTGCTGCGTTAAGTATAATATCTGTCATAATATCTTTTAACTCTCAGTATTAGCCAGGTATCCTCAAGTTTAATAATTTCCTCATATGTAAATTTGGATGTAAAATATTTATCAGCAACCAGTGTGGGATAATCAATACTGTTACCATAGATATAAGTGGGCCAATGTGATTGATTTCTTTCCTTTTACTGATAATGTAAGCAAAGAATTTGTTATTACTTTTGTTTACATTCTAAGCTAAGAATTTCTCTCTCATAATCTGCCATAGCTTGCTTAAACTCATGAATAACTTTATTACAAACTGCTTTATATTTATTGTAGAAGCCATAGGATTCTCTGATAATTTCTAATCATCTCATGCATCTTTTTCTTCCCTAAGGTTGTCAATTATTTGATATCTGTTTTGGTCTAGACTTTGAACAATGCCCTTTTGTTGATATCAAACATTTAGTAACTAACTTCCAGAATAACTTCCTTTAATATTTACTATTTAGTATTTGTATCCGTTAAAATTATCATTTAGTCCCATTGAAAAAGAATTTATCATCTACGACCATTGTAATACCATTTGTGAAAACAAAAAAAACTCTTCCCTTTTGTTTGGGATTAGTTTTTCTCAGATTAGGTCCCACATAAATACACTGTAATTACCTCTTGACTGTGGCTCCTTTTTTATTATTATTTTTTTTTTTATTTAAGATTCTTAATACCCAATGAATGTACTGTATACTGGTTCTTTGTAACAACTGTATAGTGATTTTTTCACCACTTTGAGTCCAATTGTAGAGTAGAGAAATTTCTAAAGGCGTCTTCAATTGGGGCAGTAGTTAGCTGATCTCAGGCAGAGGAAGTAGGGATTTTTCTTGTGAGTTATTATGGGTTTTTAGTTCACACCGCACAATGGTGCCATATTGTCTAAGTCACTAATGTGTCTAAAATCAATAACAATGAATCTTTACTAATTAACCAGCTTGAGAATTTCTTTCCATTGTGGCATCTTAAACCTGATGATATAGAAAATAGTCACCAAGGGATTCCAGAAATTTCCTGCTGCTCGGTGAGTGACCAACCCACAGGTTGCAGTTAGTCTTCCTAAAATTTAAGTTTCCTCATAATAAGACATTTTGTTTTTCTGCTCCACTCTCTCTGTAAAGATGTGCATTATATTATGAGTCATTTACAGCTACTCATTTTTGCAGTACCTATGTCATACCACACTGACTCATTATAGTTATTTACTGGATATTCTCATCATGAATATATATGCCTAGCAATTAAAAGTATAACCCTCTTTCCCTTTCTTTCCTATGCACCCTTCCTGTATGGCACTTTTTGATGGGGGACTCCGTAGCCAGGTTGGAAGGAGCAGCAGTGCGTAGCACACGCTTCTTGATTAGACCGGGGTTCAAGCCCGTCACCACCAAATACGGAGGATGCGGAAAGGTCAAGGAATGACCACTGCATATCCCGGAGCAATATGGCCTTAGTTGCTAATGCTCCTAAAAACCAAATAACAAACAAACAAAGCATTTTTTGACCCTTGAAATAAGATGACTAAACTTTGCAAGTTTTTATTTTATTTTTTTATTTTATAAACTCTTTGTGTATACAAGTATTATAAATGCTTCTTTGAATCAAGTATCGATGTTAATCAAATTATCCATATTTCATTGAAAAGTATTCTGGAGAATGACTAATAACGAGGCAAAAGATATTTGTTTTGGTTGCATTTGTGTAGAATACAGCATCAGATGAGGTGGAGGAAGTGTGAAGTCTATGTATCATTAAACTGGATAGGTTTATCAGTCAGTAGAAGGGTCACTTCACTAGTCACTGGTTTAGAAATGTCTGAGTTAGAGAATTCTGTTGATGATTGGAGGAATTCTTAAGTAGTTCCTTCTAACCATTTCAAATGAATGACCAGTCTCTCTTTCTCTTCCCCCCTCTATATGTACTTAATTATAATCATTGTTATTATTTATAATTAACTGATATTATATGGAGGGAATAGTGTTCTTCTATGATTTATTCTGGGTTTTTCCGCCCACAACACTCAAATTGACCTGTGAACATATGCTTATACAGGTGTAATATATACAGCACACAATATGGCCTTAGATGCTAATGCACCATATAAATAATAACAGTAATTATCATTCAGTGAGTTTTCAGAGAGAGACTGGTCATCCATTTGAAATGGTTAGAAGATAAACTATAAAATGGGAACTTATTTTGAAGACTCTTCTGCCACTCTGATGCTTTGAAATGATGGATTGGCAGTGACAGAAGCCATATGTTGTGATTATGAAAAGACTGTAACATTATTGTGGTATAGTATCTTTGTTCACCACCATGATTAGTTAGGGTTATTGTAATCTTGTAGATAATTATACAGTTTGTGTTAGATTAATATGAGTTTTAAACTGAAGTCGCAAAGCAAAATGAGTCTGTTGTGAAAATCATATTTGAGAAAAAATAAAAAGTTCAGATGATTCGTAAAGTTAGGAGATTGATGAGTGGAGATGGCAAATGAATTTTAAAGAGTAGGATAAAAAGATTTTTATTTGAAGAATGAAGATGTTAGGTGGCTAATTTTTGATTCAAGGAAAGGGATGTTTGCACAAATAATGGTGCTATTTATGCATAGTGTATAGCAGAATCTAAGTAAGAATTATTCTTTGCATTCAGTTCTTTTGTGATAAACCTCATAGTAACTAATCAATTGGTTAGATGTGATCTCCTCTTAACAAATCCATGTCGTGATTATCTTAAAGCTCCATTCCTGTCTAGATGATTTTGCATTACTTCTTTAAATGTTGGCTTCATAATTTTCCCTGGCACAAAAGTCAAACCTACAACTCTGCAATTGCTAATTTCATGCTTTGAACTACCTTTGTGAATAGGAGAGACATTTGTGCATCTTCAATCTGTTGTAACTTATGCATTTGAGGATGTTTGCAATGGCGCCTCCGTAGCCAGGTGGGAAGGAGCAGCAGTGTGCAGCACACGCTTCTTGATTAGACCGGGGTTCGAGCCCGTCACCACCAAATACGGAGGATGCGGAAAGGTCAGGGACTGACCACCGCATATCCCGGAGCAATATGGCCTTAGTTGCTAATGCTCCTAAAAACCAAACAAAAAAAAAAAAAAAATGTTTGCAATATTTTAATGTAGGCTTGATTATCCTTTTTTTTTTTGCAACTCATCTGATATAGCACATACTGGATTTTTGAAAGTTATGCCCATATGAGGCAATACATTTCTGGACTGGTGCTGTTGTGGTTGTGTTAAATGAGTTTTAAAATAAATGGCAGTTGTATATTGTAGTTCAAACTTCCTCTAACAGATGGTGGTACAGAGATTGCCCAGTAGGTTGACAAGTTGCAAGTAAGAACCAGTTTCATTAGTAACATTAATGTTTCATGTCACGATTTTGGCAACAGAGCAATGAATCAATGTTAAATTTTGCTTTAAACTGAGAAAATCTGCAACAGGAATGTAGGAAATGTTAAAAACAGTTTATAGTGATGAAATGTTAAGTCGTGCTAATGTGTTTGAATGATGTAAGTGGTTCAAAGACAGAGATGAGGATGTTTGCTATGACCCAAGAGTGGGCATCTGTCAACCTCTCAAAATAAGGACAGAGTTGCAAAAGTTCAGGAAATTATGACAAGAGATCGTTGTTTGACCCTCATAATGATGGCTGACGAGTTGGATGTGAAAAAAGGGATGATTCGTCAAATTGTGCATGAGGATTTAGAGAAAAGGAAAGTCTGTGCAAAATTGGCTGCACAGCCTCACGGATGAGCAGAAGCAATGAAGAATGTCATCATGCAAAGACTTCATCCAGACTTGTCAAGACAAACCTAATTTCCTCAACTATATTGTCACTGGAGATGAGTGTTGGATATTTCAGTACGGCCAGAAGATGAAGCATCAGAGCATACAGTGGACTTCAAAATCATCGCCAAAGCCCAAAAAAGTTTTTTGTTTACAGAAGTCCAGGATCAAGATGATGCTGATCATGTTTTATGACAAATAGGGTGTGATTCACAAGGAATGTGTGCCTGAAGGGGGGGGGGGAGAGAGCCAATGCTGCATTCTATGTACAGGCACTTCAAAGATTATTGAAGTGCATTTCCAGGTGTAGCTGCAATTTTGAGAGAAAGGCAGCTAGTTCTTGTTGCATGACAAGAATACTATCAATACTGTGCTATGAATGTCTATTATTAGCAGTGGCAAATGATGCAAGAAAGCAAACTTATACTGCTTCAGCCTGACAAAAAAAAAACAAAAAAAACACAACACGTCCAATTTCACCTATTCATTCCGTCCAATAGTTTGTCTAGTTCTTCCTTGAATTTATTTAAACTCTCAACTTCCACAACAACAGATGAAAGTTTGTACCAGCAATCAAACCATCTACTGGCTAATGGCAACTATTCTGCAACTGTCCTTTCTTAATTTGAATTTGTGGCCCCTTGTGTGTAGTCTGAGCAAGAGGAAGAATCCCATCAGCAGTGAACTTGCTAAATCCTGATGGGATCCTTTTTACTTTTGTATTATAAATAAATAACTGAATTTTCTGCTTATACTGTAGGACTACCATGTAGAGTCAAGCATTTTGTCATCTAGATTGTCGGTAAAAAGCGATAATAATTTTTTTTTTTTTGCGTTTTCTTAAGTCCCTGATAGTATCATTATTTGACTGAGCCGTAATATTTTATAATATTTTATATATATATATATATATATATATATATATATATATATATATATATATATACTTAACTTATATATATTTTTTTTTTGGTTGTAAAATCTAAAACAATTAAAAAAAGATAAGCGTCAATCAAGAACAAAGCACAAGGCACTCAGAAATTACAATTAACATGATACATGTAAGTGAGATATGTTGTAAAATGTTTACAAAGTTTAGATATAGGAATTGAGATTCTGAACATTTACAGAGTTTTATTTTACCATACTGAAGTTATGGTCTTCTTCATTTAAAATGAAGCAGAAATGTTTAAGAATTAAATTGAAGATTGAGATTTTAAACACTTTCCAAGGGAGAAAGTGGATTTTTGTTAGCAAGATTTTATGAGGTTGGAAAGTCAACCATAATAGAAATTAAAAACAACAAGGAAAAAATTTTAAAGTCCACATTGAAACTTGATGATGCTGGCACAAAAAAAAAAAAAAAAACTATGAGAACAGCTAATGAACCAACCCTCGAAGATGCTGCTTGTTGTTGTTTTAGTTGGGTTCTGGGAGCATCAACAACTAAGGCTGTATTGCTCTGTGTATACTGTCTGTAAATTGCATGTTCTGTGGTCAATTTTCTGTTTGCTGGAAGAAAAACCTGAGCTGGGAGAAAAAAAAACAATCTACCCTCACCTGAGACCGATTGACTCAGCCATGCTGTAAAAAAGGCCCATAAAAATTCCTCCCATCATTGATGGGTCTGGAAATCAGGTCTTATACTGTGGGTGGCGAGGACGGTGATTCTACCAACTGTGCTATCCATGAGGGCTAGGTATGAGCAACAAGCTGAATACTGTCCAACTCAACTACTCTTGCTGAAAAGAGAGAGATCTGCCAACAGAAACAAAGTTTGAAAATGGTGCAGAAAAAAATAAGTAATTATTTTTGTTAAAGGCCTATACATATGGGTTATTGTGGCTGAAAGTTCCATTTGTTTTGTTGCCTATGAATAAAAATACGTAAGTACAGCTTAGTGGATATCAACTTAGTATTTATAGACCAGAATTATGGACTCCAGTTTAAAAAAAAAAAACTACGGTGTATATATATATATATATATATATATTTTTTTTTTTTTTTTTTTTTTTTTGGCTGATACAGTAAAGCCTTTCTTGCACCTAAGTCAATATTAATTCTAATGCTAGTAATTTAAATTAATATTAACTATTTAATTTTCATTAAATGATTATTTATTAAACCATAAGATTAATAAAGTTATATCTTCAGTAGACTCAGAGAAGATTTCTTTATTTATTAAATAATTTAATAAAAATTAATGAAAAATCAAAGACATATTTCTGATATTTGTCCCTAGTTGCCAAATCTTCTGGTTACACCTCTGCATTTTGTAATAGAACATTTCTTGATTTGCTGGATGGCTGTTTTCTGAACCAACATGTTAGAAAGGCAGCAAGAGAAAGCAGTATTTTTGATGAAGCAGAATTCTTGATGAATCACTGCAAATGTCATTATCAGCAGTGATTCATCATGTATTAAGAATCAAGTAAAGAAACTTTTAGGTGGCAGTGATCATAGTGTATTTATGTGGGTTTAAATTCTCTGCAGTAGGACCACCTAATTAATGTTGTTAAAAAGTGTGGAAAGTGTTCATAGAGGTAATCATAGAGACCATTAAGCATTTTATACCAGCTAATAGATATGTTCAATTGGATATCAGATGAAGTGATGAGCTGAAAATGATGATGAGAAGGAAAATGAATGGGATGATTATAAAGTGTCAGGATACTGAGACCTACAAAAAACAAACTGATCTGTAATCAAATTACTTAAGGGTTAGGCAGGTTAAGGCAGAGTATGAGAAGTTATTCACTAAGAATGCAAAGAAAGGTAGCAAGGAATTCTTTGCGTATGTTAAGTTAACACTAGAAGGAAAAGAATAAATCACATTAGTCCACTGGATATGAATTGCATAACTGTTAATGATCCTGTACAGATTGCTGATAAAGTGAATAAATAGTTTGCATGTGTTCACACATGAAGAAGTTTATAAAGACAAGGTTAGTAGATATCTTTCAAATACTGATTTGGAATTAGCATTAGTAGAGGCATATGATGCAAGAAAGCAAGCTTATGGAGCATCAGCCAAAAAAAAAAAAAAAAAAAAAAAAAACCCACTCCCATTTCACCCCTCTGTTCATTCGAAATACCTGTCCAGCTGAGCCTTAAATTTATTTAGGCTATCAACTTCCACAACAAGGGATTAGCATTAGTAGGGGCATATGATGCAAGAAAGAAAGCTTATACAGCATCAGCCAAAAAAAAAAAAAAAAAAACCCTTCCCATTTCACCCATCCATTCACTCTAAAACTTTGTTAAATGATTAAATGAGAAATAATTTTGAGGTTGAAGAGAAGTTGCTGCAGCTGAAATTGAACAAAGCACCTGGGGCTGATGGAATCTATCCAGTTATATTAAAAGAAGCTGCAAAAGAGGTAGTTAAACCTTTAGCCAAAGAAGTCCCTACAGATTGCAGGTGTTCACTTGGTTGTTTTGAAGGGTGAAGTGGATAACTACAGACCTATAAGTTATACCTTTGTGCCAGGGAAATTAATGGAATGAATAGTTAAAGTAATTCAAGATCATCTTGATAGGAGTGGAGCCATAAGCAACACAGAATCTATTTTTTTTAAGTGAGATCATGCTGCTGGTCAATTTCATTAGCTACTCTGAGATTATCACAGAGAAACTGGATGCAAACAATAATTTTGACATCATATATTTAGATTTAAACTGTTGATACTATACCATATCTATGATTGTTGTACCATCACATAACGATCATACATGTTGTATAAATCAGAGCAGTGTAACGGGAGCAAGTGGATAAAGGGATTGTTAAGTAATAGACAAAGAGTGGTTATAAATGGCCACTGCTTTTTGTTGACTAATGTGAGGAGTAGAGTACCACAGTGGTTGGTGTTGGGTCCTTACTGTTTTTAATATTTATTTATGATATTGATGTAGGTATAAGTTAGATGTCTGGGATTGCTGATGATACAAAGGTGAGTACAGTGGTTAATGACATGACGACAGGTATGCTACTTCAAGTCCAGATAAAATGGATGGGCTGAAAAATGTTAACTGATGTTTAACGTTGATAAATACAAGGCATTGCATCTAGGTCGCAGTAGTACTAGGTGACAGATGCCTTACCACTGTTTCACTTCATGGAGGCTCAAAATTTTGAAAAACCACATTGTGATATTCAGAGAAGCATCTCTCTCTCTCAGTATACATTTTTGAAGTTATAATGATGGGCAATGATGTCTGTTATCATAACCTTGTGGGGTTTATATATTTTAAGATGGCACTTTCAATTCACTGAATTGAACCTCTTGTTTTTTCTACTCTGCCAATTAATACTTGAGGGAAGGAGTCTGAGTAGTGTATATTTGCAGGGGACACTATAGGGGTAAGGTTGGGTTAGCTGGGTATATCTTACTATGCTCTATCTTAAAAATTTCAGCAATTCATATAACATGTTATCTACAAGTCTTATCCATACAAGGAAAGACTTCAGAAATTTGGACTACTAATCTTATTTGCTAAACACCTTAGAGGGGGGACCTAACTGAGGTCTATAAGGCTATGAGAGGAGAAAGTAAAATGAATGAATGTGAAATTTTTGCAATTATTAATGATACTAGAACTAGAGGCCATTAATTCAAATTATGTTAAAAGAGGTATAGACTAGATTGTAAGAAATTTTCTTTGGAATAATTTGCCTCCATGGGTGGTTGAAGCCGACATCTTGGGTTAATTCAGAGGTCGGCTGGATTGGTACCTATTTGAGGAAGGAATCACAGTGTTAGTTTATTTTATTTATTTTTTGGTTTGAATGAGGTGTATGGCATAAGGAAGCCCAAGCAAATGCCTGGGGCTTCCTTGTGCCATACAGTAAATACTGATATAAATTTTACCTTATCTACTCCATTGCATCATGAATAGTCAAACTAATGGAACATACTTATCTTTGAAAAGAACTAAACCTCCTAAAAACTTCCTAATTTTTCAGAAATGAATACAGTTTCAATTCTAATCTCAGTGATGTCTATTTCTGGTTACAGTATGCCAAACCTCACTTACGTTGTCTTCTGATAGAACCTAGTTATTTATTTCCTCAACTTCATCTTATTTGTTCTTATTATTTCCTCTGATTCTTTGTCTTCAAGGTGGTAATTATGCTTACATCAACTCTGATATTCTTTGTCAGAGACTTCCTAAATATGGAACTCCTCTTTTTTTCAACTTTCTTTGAAACTCAACTCTTCCCATTTAACTGTTTTGCAAGTAAACTAGTTTAATTGAAGATTTTAATATTCACATCTCCAGCTAGTTTTAGTTTTCTAGATGTAAAGACAAAAGTTATTGCGAATGACCTCATACAACTTGTTCATAACTACACACTTAACACAGTTGACTTGAAATGAAAGCAACCTGTGTAAAGTTTTGAATCTGTTTATTACTAATGGAGTCTAAAAATCATACATTTTGCAGATGTTTTCTTCTCCACTTTTTCAGTGATTGTAATCCTGCTGTTACACTGTTGCAGAAACACCAAAACTTTACACAGTGAAGTGTTTTTTCATTTCAAATATTTATACAAAGCTAGCCTGTGCAGCATGCTGTTTAAACATTGTATTACTCAATATTTCAAGAGTTCCTTTGTTAAATTGCTATTTATATAACACTGGACAATAAATTTTAAGCTTTTGATTTTTTTCATCCAGAAATACAATACATCTCATGGAATTTGATGAGCTGAATCCACAGTTGAAGTTAAATATTGCATAGAACCCACAGATTTAGAAAGCAATACAGGTTATACTTTATTTGAAATTTTAATAAATATTACAATAAATGGCATAAAAAATATAGTAATTTCAATTTTTTATGTTTGCTTTTTCTTTTTTGTCATGATCAGTAAGCTCTGGTCAGTGCCCATCAGTAGTCTGCTGACATACTGGGCTTCCAACCGCTTTGGCAACATTTCTTCATAGTAGTGAAGAATGTTTTTTTCAAACATTTACTGTGAATTCAGGAAGTGTATTTTTAGACATATATATTGTAACTGAGATTTTGATAGTAGTCTTGTTATAAATTCTCAATCAATAATTTATAGTTGTAAACCCTGTTGTTGCAAAAAAAAAAAAAAAAAAAAATTCACAAACTTTCTTGAAGGATTTCCAACTCCAAAGGAGTTAACACTTTCAAAATTTCTATCTTTTGGTAACTCTGCAGACTGACAAATACAAAATACATCTTTGATTTTGCCATCACTGATGTGTGGAACACATAATTTTAATTGCTAGTTATCTCCATTCCTGTCCATGGCTTTTATGGAATTCTTCATTAGACCTAACTTCATGTGAAGTGGTAATAAAAATGTTTGTTCAATAAACTAGTGACTTATAGATGACATTTTTATTTGCTCATAGAATGTTCATGCAAGGGTGGAGGCAAACCTCAGTTTCTCAATGAATGGTTTTGACTCAACTGTCCCATTTGCACAAAAAAAAAAGAAAAAAAAAAATTTATATAGCTAGAATTTTGACTTAAAAAGATGCCAATAACTTTGAAATCTCTGTACATGTATCATTTGTATTTATTATATTGTACTCTTTCATGTGGACTGCATGACCAATTGGTATTTCATGTGAACTGCATGACCAATTGGTATTTCATGTGAACTGCATGACCAATTGGTATAGATAAATGAATGTTTCGCTGTGGAATAGGAACATAGCTTTTGGATTTAATTTCAGAGTTCATGAATGCCTACATTCTTCTAATTTTGTATTATCTTTGAAGGGTATCAAGCAGTCTGTCAACATTACAATCTTCCATAGCAAAACATTTTTTTAGTTATTTGTGAAATACAAAACTAAAAAAAATACAAAAACTGAAATACAAAACTAAAAAAAACTAAAGTATAGTTGTATCTTTTTTGCATAAAATTCCATTTCTTCAGTCTAGATCTTAAAAGTATTGCATATATATATATATATATTTATTCAAACGGCAAATACGAGAGGTATTAGAACCTTTAGTACTGTGCTTGGGTTGGAGGTTGAGAAGAGGAAAGAAGAAATTGACATTAGACTTGAACTTCTGTAGACTGCAATTTTCAGGAAATATGTACGAAGGAAGGCTGTTCCAGAAAATGGTAGTTGAATAAACAAGGAAGATGAAAAGTTGGTTCTGTGTGTTTGAAGTTGGACAGTAAATGGACATTGGCTGGTGGCGGCACGTGTTCGAACTGTTTTGAAAGAGAGAGTGGGAATTAAAGAAGATAATTCAGAAGAACAGTGCCCATGGAAGTATCTGTAGAAAAGGCATGCAGCAGAAACTGTTAGAGATAAGTCGTTAATTAACCTAACTGCCCTCTTCTGAATGGAATCTAGAAGCCTGAGAGAGGTTTTGGGAGCACTGCCCCAGATGTGGGAACAATAGTCCATGGTAGGGCAGATTTGCGATTTGTACAGAGTGAACAGCTGCTTGGATAAAAAGTAATGCCGAAAGCAAAAGAGGAATCCAGGTTTTTTAGATGCAGAGGAAGCAATATTTGTAATGTGCTTGTGCCAAGAGAGATTAGAAGTCAGGGTAATCCCCAAAGAGATATATCATCTTGACTAGAAATCAGAGTGCCACCAAAGATAAACATAGGAGCAGAGGAATCCTTTTTGTGAGTTATAAGACAGGATTGAGTTCTAGAAGGATTTAAATCAACTAAGTTGCCTTTGCCCCACTGGAAAATTACCTGGAGATCGGCGTTTAAGGAATTGGTAGCGGATATTCGAGAAGTTGAAGCTGATTGAGCAGGACAAGGTTTTTCCAAATGGAAAGTGGAAATCAACGTGCTATCATCGGTAAAACTATGGATAGGATTTCCAGTCAATGGAAGAAGGTCATTAATATACAAGAGGAAAAGAGTGGGGGGAAAGAACTGAACCTTGGGGGGCACCAGCATTAGTGGAGAAGATAGAAGACAGAGAGCCATCTACCATCACCCTCAGTGAGCGATCAGTGAGAAAACAATAACCAATTACAAAAAAAACTGTTGGCAAACCATAAGATGGAAGCTTGTTTAGAAGACCTCTTTATGCGAAACACGATTGAAAGCCTTTGAGCTGTCAAGAGCAACTGCTTGTGTTTCATCAAACTTTTCCATTGAATTTTTTCATAAATGGGTAACATAAGCCAGAATATTACCAGTGGGTCAACACTGACGGAATCCATACTGGCAATCGTTGATCAGACAGAAGGTTTCTAGGTAGTTTGAGTTGGCAGTTAATTGATTTCTCCATTACTTTAGAAAGAGTAGAAGTAATTGCAATGGGATGATAATTGAATGGGAGGGATTTGTCACCCTTTTTAGAAATTGGCTGGTGAGCAAATTTCCAAGCAGAAGGAAAAACACCTTTGGAATAAGAAAATGAAAAATTGCGGCAAAGAACAGGAGCACAAGGGCGGCAAAGTTCAGGAGCACAGGTTTTGACAAAAAGTGGAAAAATACCATCAGGACCTGGAGCTTTCTGAGCATCAAGTTTCTTCAAAATCCTTCTGATATCCTTTTGATGGAAGACCACAGGAGGCATTGAATGGAGCGTGTTGGGAATGGTGGGAGGTGTTTTACCAAGATCATTAATACACGAGTTGGAAGAAAAATGGGATGCTATCAGGTCAGCTTTATTCTTGTGACAACAGAACTGGAGTGTGGAATAAAGGATTCCATTCCTACAAGAATAATTTCACTGATACAATTTGAGCAAACGTTGACATCAGAAGTTTTGAAACAGTAATCCAACCAAGGAAAAGAAGAAAAGAAATCTCTCAGGTCATCCCATTTTGCATTCTTGTAATGCCAAACAACACGTAGTTGGGAATAGCCATGAGATAAAGGATCCATTGGAGAAGAGACAATCACGAAGTTGTGATCTGAGGTGCCTAAAGGACCACTCACTTCGACTGTGTACTTCAAAGGGTTGTTTGTGAGAAAAAGATCAAGCTGTTGTCTGTATGGTTAGGATTGTCCGGTATTCTGGTGGGTAAATGAACAATCTGTGCAAGGTCATTAGTAATTGCAAAAGCCAAAATTGCAAAAGCATCTCAACCAGCTGGGTCTGTGTGACTAGAGAACAGAAGCCAGCTGGAGTTGTGAACATTAAAATCACCAAGGAAAATTACCTCACTATTAGGAAAGTTGCAAAGAGAGGAAGTCAAAGAGTTCCAAGTGATTAGTGGAGTTGGGAGAACGGTAGGCACATCAGATGAATTTGACAGAATGAGGTAGAGAGATTTTAAGCCAGAGAAGATTGAAAAGAGGAGATTTCAAATTACCAAGTCCCTAACAGAATATTGGAACAAACATATGCACAAGCAGATATCTTAGATAGATATAAATCATGGAAAAGATTGTGTAATTCACTTTGTTATAAGATTTTATTTTTATTTTTTTTATGAAAACCCCAAACACAAAAGGTATCAAAACCTATAGTACTTAGTACCGTGCATGGGTTGAAGGAGAAGTATGGGGGGAGGGGGATGCCGGAAACTTTGCTCTAGAGACTAAATATGGGTTTCCCCACTTCAGGCCTCCAATAAGCAAAGTGGTGGTTGAGGCTTGTTTGAGTCTGGCCATTCTGGACATTAGTATTCTGATTCAGAGCTTGTATGGGCTGTTTCTGTTAAGTTATCTGTGTTTTCAGCTACTAATGACCAGGTTTCTGGAGGAATAGGTAATTCATCACTGACTAACTCGTCTAATAGCAGAGGGGATTAGCATTAGCAGAGGCATATGATAGAAGAAAGGAATCTTATATAGCATCAGCCAAAAAAAAAAAAACACCCTTTCCCGTTTCACCCATTCCATACACTCCAAAAATTTGTCTAGTTCAGTGTTGAATTTATTTAAGCCGTCAACTTACACAAGGGCAACTTCTGGCTAAAGGCAAATTTCCACACATCTGTTCTGCAACTGTCTTTCCTCAATTTGAATTTATGCCCCATCAGGTGTGAAATCTGAGCAAGAGGAAGAATCCAATCAGCATCGAGCTTGCTCAAACCATTCAGTACCTTATACACCTCAATCAGATCACCTCATAGGTGCCTAGTCTTCATACTTGGCAATTTGCAGAACAGCAACCCTTTGTTCCACTCACTAATCTTGTTGCCCTTCTCTGTACTCGTTCCAGCAGCCCTACACCTTTCCTAAAATGAAGCCTCCAGACCTGCATGTAGTACTGAAGGTGCAGTCTGACCATTGCCTTATACAAGGAGATAATCACCTCCTTATCCCTGCTAGCAAAATAGTTATATATCATTGATAAGACCCCATGAGATACTCTTGCAGCCTGTCTGCACTGCTGAGAAAACTCCATATCTGACTGTACATTACCCTTGAGTGTTACATAGTACTGCACAGTTGGTATGCTACTCTGGGATTACTGCTACCTATATGCAGCACTTTGCATTTGTCAATGTTAAAACTTCGGTTGCCACCTCTCAGCCCATCTGCTCAACTTTTCCAGATCCTGATGCAGTAGCGTACCATCCTTACTGTCATTAACAACCCTACCAACCTTTGTATCATCTGCAAACTTGGACATTAAGTCTGATATTTCTTTATCAATGATATTGATAAATACAGAAAATCACAATTGGCCCAACACGGACCCCTGGGAGACACCACTAATAACATTAGTCCACAAAGAGCAGTGTCTATTCTTCCATGTGCAACAGTATCAAAAGCTTTCCCAAAATCCAAGTACAGGTAACCCTCGTATAATATGGTAGTTGGGTTCCTATAAAATGTCGTGTTGTGCGAAACCATGTTATATAGGACTAAGAAAGAATACAAAAAGGGGGGGGGGTTGTTCCAAAAGCTGACAAAAATACACTTTCGTTTACAAAATGTTAACAAAACTAACAAAAATACACCATTTTAGATTTTGTGTATCTTCTACTCTCTTTAAAAAATCAGTAATCTGGGTTTGTTTGCTTTTGCTTGATAAATCTTTGTGAATTTCATCGTATGGAACTAAGCATTTTTGAAGCTCCCTTTTGAACTTTTGGCTCCTTTCATTCAAGAATCTGCATTCAAAAAATAAGATTCTGATTGCTTGGCTAACTTTGTCTTCCCTTATGCTTTTTAGTGTAAAATTTGAAAGTTTAGAATTTTCATCTGCATTATCATCCGCTGAATTGATTTGGTTTTACCCCAATGCTATTTCAACGAAATTCGCTTTGCCAGCCTCTTTTTCTACCAGTAATTCTTGAACGTCTTCAGTAATCATATCTTTTATTTTTTATTTTTCAGGCTACTAAGTCCAGTTACTCTCTGTGTATTGTCTATAAATTGCTTGTGTCCTGAGGTTTTCTGTTCTGCTGGACAAAAAACTTGAGTTTCCGAGAGAAGAAACCATGCTACCCTCGCCTGAAACCGACTAACTCAGCGACGTTGTGAAAAAGACCCATAAAAATTCCTCCTATCATCAACGGGATTCAATCTCATGTCTTTTCCACTCGGTGTGGGGAAGAGGGCAATTCTATCAACGGTGCTACCCATGAGGGCTTCAGTAGCCATATCATCAAAACCTTCCCCTCCTACCGATGTGGCAAGTTCTACTATGCATCGATTCCCTTTTCTGCCAGTTTGAGCATATTTCCTGAATGAACTGACTCTGGCCATACATTTTCTCACACACACATTTAACATTGACGGTTTTACTTCTTTCAGCGATAAAGCTATGATTCTGATACAGTCCACAATTGAGAAATGTTTCCATGCCTCCATTACGTCAATAGATTCGGAATAAATTTTTTCCAAAATCCATTGTAATGATTTTCTGGATGTAATGAGTTTTAAAGGTGGATATAATACTTTGATCTAATGGCTGAATGAAAGAAGTTGTATTAACCCAGTACAAGTATGGTGGAGGCGCCTCCGTAGCCAGGTGGGAAGGAGCAGCAGTGCGCAGCACATGCTTCTTGATTAGACCGGGGTTCGAGCCCGTCACCACCAAATACGGAGGATGCGGAAAGGTCAAGGAATGACCACCGCATATCCCGGAGCAATATGGCCTTAGTTGCTAATGCTCCTAAAAAAAAAAAAAACCAACCAAAAAACCAACAACAACTATGGTGGTAGGAACATAACTTCAATGTTTGGATGACTTAAATCTAGATGACTTTGAAATCTAGATTTTTCCACAAATTCAACAAGCACAAGTTCAATAGCATAGAACGTAACACAGTGATTTCCCAACAAAATAAATACAGGGATTTCTCAATAATTTTTTTTTTTTGACTAGCGATCAACAGCAGGGATTCTTCCAAAAAAGTGTAAGTGTTGAAAAATTACATCCAACATAACAGCAGGGTTTTTACCCGCACAAAAGCTCAAAATACCCTTTTATGTGAGGTTTACCGAAATTCTCTAACCGTGTTATGCTGTATAAGTACTGCATTGTGTGAGGATTGCTGCAATTTATCAATCATGTTAGAGCGACACTGTGTTATATGGGGGTTGCCTGTATATGATATCAAAATTATTTTTTGCATCCAGTTCCTTTGTGACCACATTGTAATATCCAATCAAATTGGTCAGACAAGACTTCCCCTTAATAAGTCCATGCCATGTCTGAACAATAACTGCAGTCTTGTCTAGATGATCCTGCAATGCTTCTTTAACCAGTAACTCCATTATTTTCCCTGGAACAGAAGTTAATCTAACAGGTCTGTAATTACTTTTGTCACCTTTCGATCCCCCTTTGGATATTTGAATACTCAATTTTTTTTTGTCAATTTGAATGTCAATTTGAATTAGGCAGAAATAACAGTATTAACTGCATGCTGCAAGGAAGCCGTGCACTACTGCCCAAAAAAATTAATAAACCACTTGCCTGATTCCCTCTTCACATAGGTGTCTATCCAGCTGCACTCTGACTCTTCACAGGCTGTCAGCCTTAACAACCCATGGAAGCAACCCTCTTCCAATAATTAACAACTCACTGGTTAAAAGAAACTTCTATTTCACTATTATTTGGTCCCTCCCACTCCACACCATGGAAACAGCGAATGGAAGTGATGCTTTATGTTTATTTTTTAACCAGCCTCTGATACACAGTTCGGCATATACTAGGAATTTGCTTCTTGTCATGGTCATCCAATTTTCATATGCTTTCTTTAATAGGGGTGTTATGGACTGAATGTGAGATTTATTTGTATAATCACACATGCATAACTATCTGGTTATAATGCATTGATGTGACATTTTTAAAAGCATGTTCAGCAGCAATTGATTTATCAACATGTAACAATGTTAATTTGCAGTTCTGGCTAATTAACCTGTCTGGGAGGTTTGCTTTTCATAACCCCCCCCATGTGCTTCCAACCCCTTTCAACTCTTTTTTTTTTTTTTTTTTTAATAACCACACCCCTAAGTAATTTATTTTGTTTTGCGGCACGCCTATTCAATTTTCTGCCTGTTAGATCCGATTCTCTCTCTCTCTGTGTGTGTGTGTGTGTGTGTAAAATATTAAAATATATGTGATAGTTATTACAATAATATAATTATAAAAATTACATTTCATAATAAAAATTATATATATACAGTATATAGTTTTATTCTTTATATAGAGGTACTCAGTAAACATTGATTATAGATCACCACAAAATTAAAAAGATACTGTATACCATATTATAATGAAATAAACATATAAATAATAAAAAAATAAGTTTAAGTAACTTAAACACAAATTACATGGCACCCCTGGAATGTTGTGCCCCCCTCCCCCCGTTGAAAACCACTGGTCTAGACACTGCTGGAAACTAACCATTTCAGTAAGATTTAGAGAACTCCTACTCCAGAACTTGTCAATAATCAGCCCAACTAATGTGAAGAGATAGACCAGAATCCAAGTACACGAAAACTAAAATATGAAATATATTGTGTACTGAGATACTATGAAAAAAAAAAAAAAAAAAAAACAGTCTGCACATTCAAAATCAGCATTAAAAAATGCACCAAGACCACCATATTTTGTTGAAAAAAGTTTTACATTGTTGTTTAGCATAATCAGTCTAGTTTTTTAGGCCATTTTCATATACTTTCTATTTTTTCCTCGCTAACAAACCGTTGAAGTATGCAATTAATTTTTCTTTAGATACTTCAGGTCATAATTTTATGCTGATCTTTTATCCAGTGGAGCTTCTCTCAAGAGCCGTGGCCATTTTCAACCTATATCATTTGATATTACAGGAAGATGAAATGGATTGATCTGCATAATTTACATTCCTCTTTTCCTCAGTTAGATCACTGTTTTAAAACTTCAGAGTCAGTTATTTGTCCAGATCATGTCATTGAAATTATTCTTGTAGGGATGAAATCTTTTATTCCTCATTACACCTTAAGCACTTGTCTTTTTTTTTTCTAATCCATATTTTCCAGTAAATGTGCTGAGGCTGTTCAAGAAAAGAATATGGCATATCACAATTGGCTTGTATCCACACATTAAGCTCCATTTTTGCCTACATTAATGTTTGCAATAGTTGTAATGAGGTTGTTAATAAATACAAACTCAATTTAAAAAGTCGTTTGAGTAGTGTGCTACTTATAAATTGTAAACTTGCACCTTGTCATAAATTGTAAACTTGCACCTTGTCATAAATTGTAAACTTGCTTTTTGTTGAAATGGTAGTTGAGCCTTCTGTATTTTCTTTTCAAAGCTATCAGCTGCAACTGCTGTTCATCAGTACTCCCACTATTTTTAATGCTGACTTATTAGCATCATACTTTAATTTTTGCATCAGTGACCTTGCTAACTTTCCTCTTGCTATACTGAACACATCCTATCTTCAAAAATCCAGTGCTATCTTATTTCTCACAAAAAAGATGCAAGGTTACATTTCCATTTGTGTTAACCTGACCTCTAACCCTTATTGGCATAAGCATTAGAAACATTGCTTCCTCTGAATTGCAAAAACTAGATTTTTCTCTTTCACTCTCAGCATTATTTTTCTTTTGATCTCCTACCGACTGTGTATAAATCAGAAATTCACCCGTATCTGAGTTGGTGCCTCCAAAACTTCTCTTAAACTACTAGGCTCTATATAACAGTGGGGTCAGGTTAATTAACAGTTCCTCACTTGCAGTCTCACTCCACTTCCTATCACACACAGTTTCTACTGCATGCTTCTTCCTTAGATATATTCATGGACAGTGTTTCTGAATTAGCAACTATTATCACACCTCTTTCTTCCAAAAGAGTTCACATATTGCCATAACTTGTAAACATCCATTTACTGCCCAACTCCAAATTCACAGAGCTGATTAATTCTTCATACATGGTTGTACTAGAGTACTATTAGTTCTAATAATAGTCTAGTTCCTTTTGTTTGGTTAATGCGAGAGGGGGGATTACTCTTAAAAGAAAAAAATATATATATAGTGCCTAAGCCATCTTACAGTCATGATGTATCATTGTGAGTTTGTGGATTTTAATTTGATATTGCCAGAAAGAATAAGGGTAATGAAACAGTGAATGAAAAATTTGTGGTCCTCAATGGTGAAGCAAAAACCACTCATGAGCAGACTGTCAAGAATTTCCTATACTCTCAACACTGTCTGGAGGCCTCATTTTAGGAAGGATGTAGAGTTGCTTGAGTGTGTCAGAGAAGGGCAACAAGATTGGTGAGGGGAACGAAGGGATCCTCTTACCAAGAAAGGCTTAAGTTCTGCAAATGCAGTTGCTAGAGACTAGGCATCTGCATGCGAGGTGATCTGACTGAGGTGTATAAGGCCTTGATTGGGTTGAGCATGCTGAATTCTGATGGAATTCTTCTGCTTGCTCAGATTATGAACCTGAGAGGGCATAAATTCAAATTGAGGAAAGACAGCCGTTGAATAGATGTGTGGAAATTTGCCTTTAGCCAGCTGGTGGTTAATTTCTGGAACAAACTTCCATCTGTTGTTGTGGAAGTTGGTAGCTTAAATAAAACCAAGGAGGGATTGGACAAACTTTTAGAGGGAATGGATGTATGAAATTGGTTTTGGTTTATTTTTTGTCTGATGCTATATAAGCTCATGCACTTGCTTTCTTGCATCACATATCTCTATTACTACTGTCATTTAATGTGGCAGCTATCCTCTGCAGCTCATTTTCTGTGTTGATGCATGTTTATCTTGAGAGAAGGGTTTGAGGCTGTGAAAGATTGCATTACCCTCCTTCTTGGGCAGAAAGTTTTGTGCTTTGATTAGGTATCTTTGATTTTGTTATCTGATAATTTGAAAAAAAGTTAGCTGTGCTACAGTTATTAGATCTGAAATATAAAAGTGCTTTCACTCTCTTTCAAAATGTGTTTTTGATTTTTATTTTTTATATTGACATGGTGATTTGTTTATTTGTTCATCTATACAACTTATAACTGGTTAAATGAGAATGAATACTTTTGTTTACAGTTCAAGAACATCAATGAAAAAACAGATCAATTGAAGATATTTCTTTCAAAGACCCTGTTAGGTTTTATAATCTGTGAATAATATAGTTCTCTCTCTCTCTCTCTCTCTCTCTCTCTCTCTCTCTCTCTCTCTCTCTCTCTCTCTCTCTCTCTCTCTCTCTCTCTCTTCCTCCCCCCCCCAAGACTCTTTCCCACAGTTTTCAGTGTCAAAAGCTTTCCTGAAAGTATACAATATCAATTTTTTTTTCTTTCCCCGCATCCAGTTCCTTTGTTGTTGTTGTAGCATAGTATCCAAAATCAGATTGGTTAAAGATCACCCCTTAACAAATCCATGCTGTGATTGCTGTATAATTGCATTCCTGTCTAGATGGTCCTGCATTACTTCTTTAACCTGTTGACTCCATTATTTTCTCTGGAACAGATGTTAAGCTAACAGGTCTGTAATTACTGTTACCTTTTGATCCCCTTTGTGAATTGTGGAAACATTTGCCCATCTCCAGTCTGTGGGGACCTCCTGAATCCAAGGATGCTCTCATAATTATAACTTAGGATTTGTTTACTTCCTTTTCTGCCTTCCATAATATTATTGGCTAGATCCCATCCACCCCAATGCATTTTTGTTTAGCTTGAACAATTTCTCTTCCACTTTGCTTTCAGTTATCACAAAATAATTTAGCTCCTCCTTAGTATTTGATAAACTTTTGGCATCCCCTTCCCTAAAGAATTCCTCACACGAGAATGTATATTCAAAATGTCTATTCAGTTTGACAGCAACCTGAGTAGGGTCATCAACAATTAAACCATTGGCATAAAGTGCCCCAATGTGATTCAGCCCCTTCCTTCTACGGTTAATATAAGCATAGAAGTCTTTGCTGCTGTTCTTTGGAATCCTTTGCCAGAGACTTCTTGTAATCTGCTTTAGCTTCCTAACCTCCTTTGTGACCTGATTATAGGCTAATTTATATCTGCTATAGGCTTCTGTATCAGCACTTGATAGTATATGTGCAGCCCACACGTTTTTCTCCTTTGTCAGATGAACTGATGAGACTTGTGGCAAAGGAGAAAAAGAAAAAAGCCTTGAACAGTATTTCACTGTTGGTTTGAAAAGCCCAGTCGCTTCTATGATTATTTCCTTTAATGCTTCCCATTCAGAATTTGCTGTTGGTAACATCATCAGTTAGTCCCACTGCAAAGAATTTACAAACTGAGACCATTGTAGTCACCCTTACGAAAGCAAAAGCCTTTCCATTTACCCCTGGCTGTAGTTATGTCTTTAAGGAAATTCCACATCAGTACCATCCAGTGGGTCTTTTACCTGCAGATTTTTAATGCATGAAGAATTGCTGCTGATAACTAGATCAAGAGTACTACTTTCACTTGTTGCCTCTAACATGCTGCTTTAGAAAACAGTCATCCAATAAATCCACAAAAGGCTAGCTGTGTGAGTGACCAATCCACAAGTTCCAGTCAATACCTGGAAAATTAAAATCCCCACTATAAGACATCCTGATTTACTGGCCCACTATATTTCTCTGTAGAATTTTTTGTTATGCTCATCACAGTCATCAGGGCTATAACACATTCTTACTCTCATTTATGCATTCCCAGTGCTTATGTCATACTAAACAGACTCAGCATTGCACTGGCCACTCATGTTCAGTGGATGGACTGCCTTAAATTTAATATGCATCTTAACTAAGAAGCATATTACATATCACTAATCTAATTTAATACATCACAAATATAAAAATCTTTTATTTTCAGTTTGATTAAGTTGACCAAAAGTGGTGGCCTATTTATTATTCATATTGTTTTAATATAACTTACTGATACATATTGGTTAAGAGTACAAAATAAGATGTGCTCCAGATGCCTGTGTGCTTTTGCACAGGTGACATATGTTTGAGTGATACCATGTCTCTGATATCCCTACAATGTCTGCATTTGATGACTTAATCAGTACTTCAAATTTATTTACAATACTCCTAGCATTAGTGTACATGCAAGTATACATGCACCTATTCTTACTCTTAATCACATATCATTAATATAAGCATAGAAGTCTTTGCTGCTGTTCTTTGAAATTCTTTGCCAGCGACTTCTTGTAATCTGCCTTGGCTTCCTAGCATGGACTGTATTAGTTGCCCTAATACAGTCCATGTATTCACTTGTTCTATGATGAACCACAGCAGGGCTTGAAATTCCTAACACATTATTTTGCAGGCTGTTGCATGTTTCAGTAGAAGCAGTATTTTCACCTCTGCCTGCAGTTCTAATTAATCTGTTAGTCTATATATCCTCTGAGCTAGCAGTTTTCTGACCCGCCTATCGTTGCCTTGACATTATCAGCAAATATTCTTGCACCTCTTATATTTCAAGTACATCCCTGTAAAAACAGTCTCTCCTATTAACAAATGCAAACCACGCTGTGAAAAATTCTACCCCATGAATCTCGCACATTCCCTCCAGGGCCAAAATGATTGACAGCGCACCCAACATGTACTCTCTCTCCTGTTTTATCTGGGCAGAAGTGCAGAAGCTTGCAGATTTAGTCCTAACTCCTGACTTTTTCCCAACATTGCCCTGTACTTGTTAAGTAAATCCTCATTTTTCTCCTACTCTTAATATCATTAGTGGCAACATGTACAACAATATTACCTTTTGTGCTCTTAAAAAATATCTACTCAATGACATCATCTACTTTTATCCCTAGTAGACATACTCTGATCTGTTTAACCTGTCCTTCTTGCACAATATATTTCCTTGACAATAACTACCTCCTGTAGGACCAATGCATTTTTGCCTTGAGGATTGCCGCTATGTTGCCTGATGTGCATGTGAGTTGTAGCATTGATTTGAGCAGTTGAGAGCTTGATGGGACATACTTTTAATTCCTTTGAGGGCATCCGTCCTACTTTTCAAGCCATCATAAACACTCATCAGAACACTGAATTGGCACATAATTTCTTCACACCCCGTGCACTGAACATTCCCTTTGGCTATATCATGTCCTGTTCCACAATGGTGGGCGCCTCTGTAGCCAGGTGGACAGGAGCAGCAGTGCGTAGCACATGCTTCTTGATTAGACCGGGGTTCGAGCCCATGACCACTAAATACGGAGGATGCGGAAAGGTCAGGGATTGGCCACTACATATCCCCGGAGCAAAATGGCCATAGTTGCTAATGCTCCTAAAAACCAAATAACAAACAAGCATCCACAATGGTGACATTCAATAAATGAAAACTTTGGAAAAAAAAAAAGAAAAAAAAAGTAGGTTGTGACTGGGTAAGCACAAAGGAGGGCTGATTGATCTCTATGTATTAAAATATTAAATATGTAATCATGATCAAAATAGTCCAATTAAGGTGTTTTTCTGTATATGCTGTATTGTTTTAATCTGGGTTTGGCAATGACAGATATCATTCTCAATAAACTGGTTTATTTTATTGTTAGATTCTGTTTTATCTTTTAATTTTTTCTAATCATAACTGGAGAACTTAATTTAATAAAGTGATTATTTCAGTGTGCTTTTTTTGATGTCACCAGGATGAAGTGGTGTGGAGGAAAGTAGCAGCAAACAACAGTTTTCTTCTTGCTTGGATTTTGTAATGTTTTCAAAATAGGAAATCAAATTTTCTTGAATTTTGCTGAACCAAAATCACCTTTGAAGATATTTACTGATAATTTTTTATTATTTTTTCCTGGTTTCCAGACTAAATATATCTCTCATAATAATTCTTATTAACCCAATTCCTGGAGGAAATGAGTTAATAAGAATTATTACGAGAGATATATTTTGAATTGAAATGGTTTTCTGCTACATTGTCATATACATATTTAATGTATGTGACGTTAAATATGTATATGATGAATGATATACAAAGAAATTCAGGGCGATTGGTGCTAGTAATCTCATGATAAGTATCTTGATGGGTGCACATTATTTATGAATTTATTTATGACCCAGCATGTTGTTCCTAACCTACAGATCACAGCATGAGTTTTGCCCTTTATTTTTTGTATATTTCATATTCTGTCATAGGTTATAGATATCAGTTTCAATATATACAGTCATATCAATATATCCAGATAGGTTTCTAACATTTTTGCACAAAATAGGGTTATTTATTTATTTATTATTTTTATGAAAATCCCAAACACAAACGGTACAAAACCTATAGTACCTAGTACTGTGCATGGGTTGAAGGAGATGAGTAGAGAGGGAGGGGATGCTGGAAACTCTGCTTTGGTGACTAAACATGGATTTCACCACTTCAAGTCTCTAATAATGTAAGCAAAGTGATGATATTACACCAGTTGATGACAGTCATCTACCACCTAGTGCTAGTATTATATTGTATTATATTATATTATATAATATTGGTACTAGTTAGTTTAATACTAGTAGTACTTTGCATGGTTGAAGGAGTGGGGGGGGATGCTGGAAGCTTTGCTCTAGAGACTAAACATTAGTTTCACCACTTCAATCCTCCAGTGAGTAAAGTGGTGGTATTGCACCAGTTGATGAAAGTTATCTACTACCTAGTGTTAGTATTAATACTAGTAAGTATTAGCATTGTATTATAGTATTATATTATTGGCGTTATATTATACTAATATTGGTAGTGGTGCTAGTTAGTATTAGTACTAGTAACTGTAGTATTATTCTTGAAACCAAAACCCCATTTAACAACATTTTGTTATTGGTGTGTGACATCCTTCCCATCTTGTCCAAAGCTTAAAACTTCTTCATCTATGTAAAATTATAAAGTGAGAATAACTATCAATTTGGTGTGATTAAATTCACACCAATTAGTATCATATGGATAATGTACGAGATGTATCTAATAGTCAAAGCTCATCTGGTTGTTCAGTTCTAATCTGTATGTATTGTAATGTGGAAAATCAGAATTGAAGAGCAGGATCAATCTGCATGGATTAATGTTTGAGGCCAAAAATTAAATTTGTTAGAATTTTATGTGCAGAGAAAACTGAGACAATCAGATAGTTAGTTGTAAATTTTGATTTAGCACTTGTGATTAATTATTTCTCAGCAGTTATGGGAATTGGTGGAGGTATGCAACTTTGAGGTGAGCTGCATAGCAGATAAATTTATGTCAATCATAGATGAATGGCAGTAGATTGCAGTAAATAGTAATCCTTACAATACACCTCCCTTTGGAATGCCAATGGAGATAGTGATGTGTATGTTATATTCTCCATTGTTAGCTGTAAATTTCTACTGCAAAAAGGGAAGACAGAAAGGTCAGTGCACTGCCATAATTGAGATAGTATTTCTCACAGGCATTTCAGGAGAGCTGTAATGCTGATCCTGTCATCAAATGATGACAGGATCAGCAATTACAATGTTATCAATTGTCTTTTGCATATTATATTTCCCTCTTCTTCAAATATACAAGGGGCATTTGAAAAGTTCATGGCCTGAGTATGAAAGAATAGTGATGCAGTGTTAAAAATTTCTGTACTTAATGTATAACCCTTGAAATAGTAACCCACCAAGTTTCATTAACATCTTTTTTAATTATAGGTCCTCAAGTCAACAGAGTTGCGTGGAGGAGGAAAGATGAACAAAATCAGTCACTGTAAATTCATACAATATTTGGTGAAAAAAAGGACTAACACCAAAGGCAATTCATGAGGATATGGTTACAATGTTGGAGGAGGATGCCTATTCCATGGTTAAGCAGCAGAATTTAAACAAGAGTGGGAGGGAGAGCCTAGAAGATGACCTGTACTGTAGAAGAACCACAATGTCCATCTTCATGCATTAAGCATCTGCAGATAAAGGAACCAATAGGTGGCAGTGATCACAGTGTGCTGAAGTGGGATTTACTCAAAGAGGTAACTACCATCAGGGGTAAAGGGAAGGGTTTTTGCTTTTGTAGAGGCGACTACGATGGTCTGAGACAGTATTTAAATTCTATACAGTGGGACCAACTGATAATGTTACCAACAACAAATTCAAAATGGAAGCATTCAAAGAACTTATCTTGGAAGCTACTAGGCTTTACACACCAACTAAGAAATATTGTTTAAGGTTTAGGCCTAAATGGATGTCAGATGAACTAATGAGACATATGGCAGAGAAGAAAAATGCATGGGATACATATAAATTAATGGGTGACATGGAAGCCTATGATAGATATAAACTGGTCTGTAACCAAGTCACAAAGGAGATTAGGCAGGCAAAGGCAGATTATGAGAAATCCTTGGCAAAGGATGCAAAGAAAAACAGAAAAGAGTTCTTTACCTACGTAAACTCTAGAAGGAAAGGGATGAATCAGATTGGTCCACTGGATATTGATGGTTCAACAGTTGAGGATCCTGCTCAGGTGGCTAACAAACTAAACGAGTATTTTACATCAACATTCACACATGAGGAGTTATTCAGGAAGGGAAATGCCAGAGGTGAAGTAAACTCTGGCAGTGAGCTAGATGTTGTAATAATTGAGAGGAAAGTGGAGGAGAAATTGTTGAGGATAAACATAAAAAAGGCACCCGGGGGGTGGATGGGATCTATTCAGTTATATTAAAGGAGGCAACAAAGGAAATAAGCAAACCCTTAGCCATAATTATGAGAGCTTCTTTGGACTCAGGGGAGGTACCTATAGACTGGAGATGTGCAAATGTGACCCCAATTCACAAAGGAGGATCAAAGGCTGACACAAGTAATTATAGACCTGTGAGTTTAACTTCTGTTCCAGGAAAATTAATGGAGGCACTGGTTAAAGAAGCACTGCAGGATCATCTAGACAAGACTTCAGTTATAGCTCGGACACAGCATGGTTTTGTTAAAGGAAGGTCTTGCCTGACCAATTTGATTGGACACTATGATGCAGTCACAAAAGAACTGGATGCAGGGAATAACTTTGATATTATATATTTGGATCTTAGAAAGCCTTTTGATACTGTTGCATGGAAGACTGCTGCACAAATTGGAGCAGTGTGGCATTGGAGGCAAATTGCTGCTATGGATAAAGGGATGGTTGAGGGAGAGAAGACAGAGAGTGGTAATCAATGGACACTGCTCATCGTGGACTAATGTTATTAGTGGAGTCCCTCAGGGTTCAGTGTTGGGTTCATTGTTGTTTTCTGTATTTATAAATGATATTGATGATGGTATATCAAGCTTATTGCCTAAGTTTGCAGACGATACGGAGTTTGGCAGGGTTGTTAAGCACACTACTGATGCTATGCTGCTGCAACAGGATCCGGAAAGGTTGAGCAGATGGGCTGAGAGGTGGCAAATGAAGTTTAACATTAACAAATGTAAAGTACTACAAATGGGAAACAGTAACCCCAGAGCAATGTATCAACTCTGTGGTACTACACTGACAGTGGTAGAGAATGAAAAGGACCTGGGGATAATTGTTGTGCAGGCAGATATGAAGTTTTATGAGCAGTGCAGACGGGCTGCAAGGGTAGCTCATGGTGTCTTGTCAATGATATACAGGAATTTTTCTATCAGGGATATGGAGGTGATTATTCCCTTGTATAAGGCCACACCTTGAGTACTGTATACAGGTCTGGAGGCCTCATTTCAAGAAGGATGTAGAGCTGCTGGAACGAGTACAGAGGAACAATGGAACAAAGGATTGCTGTTACGAAGAAAGGCTTAAGTTTTGCAAATTACAGTGTCTGGAGACTAGGCACTGGCGAGGTGATCTGATAGAGGTGTATAAAGCCTTGAATGGTTTGAGTATGGTCAATGCCAATGGGATTCTTCCTCTTGCTCAGAAAAACACCTGAGAGGGCATAAATTCAAATTGAGGAAAGACAGATGTAGGATAGATGTGCGGAAATTTGCCTTTAGCCAGCGGGTAGTTGGTTGGTGGAACAGACTTCCATACCTTATTGTGCGAGTTGATAGCCTAAATAAATTTAAGGCTCAGCTGGACAGGTATTTCGAACGAACGGAGGGGTAAATTGGGAGTGTTTTTTTTTTTTTTTTTTTGGCTGATGTTGCATAAGCTTGATTTCTTGCATCATACGCCTTTACTAATGCTACGGCTAATCTCACTCTAGAATTTGTTGACAGTGTGCATAATTTGGTGGTCAGTGATTGATTGGTGGCAGTTCATCACATTGCCAGTTTGTTTGTCACCTGATCTGAACATGTACCACATAATAACAGTCTTGCTATGAAAAAGGTGTCAACATGATGGATCTCAAAGTTATTGACAGCAGATCAAAAATGCACAAAGAGTTGTCAAGTCAGGTAAGCATTCACATCATTTTCAAGCAGATCCAGCAAACTTCCTTTCAAGATTTGTGACTATGGATGAGAACTTTCATCCAGGGGCAAAGGAGCAGTGGAAACAGAGCTCTTCTTTCTCCACCAAAGAAATTCATTGATTTCTTCTGCTGGCAAGGTGGTCGTATTGGTGTTTTGGGATGCTAATGAAGTGTTTCTTACTAGTGAATTAACTTCATAAAGGCCAGACAGCCACAGGGGCATATTATGCTGACCTTGTGATGTGTTTGTGTGAGAACATCAAAGACAAACATCAACGCATACTCAGCAAAAGAGTGTTCTAGTAGGACAGTGTTTCTGTCTGGAAGTCTGTCATTGCCATGACTGCACTGCATTAGTACAGCTTTGAAATCTTAGACCATCCCCCATATGGGGCTTGGCAAACCTAGGGTCCTGAGCTGGATATCATCATTCTTCTCTTTCTTGGTGATGCCTTTCTACTTCTCTCTCTCTCTCTCTCTCTCTCTCTCTCTCACACACACACACACACACACACACACACACACACACACACACACACACACACACACACACACACACACACACACGGGGGGGGGGGGGTAACTCAGGAATTTATTTTTTTTTGGCTGGTGCAGCATAAGCCTCAGGCTTCCTTGTACCATGTGGCTAATAATAATAATAATATCTGGCACCATCGGGCTTTCACCCATTTCCTGATTTGAAAAAACACCTGGCTGGTTACCCATCTATTTCCCCACCAACAGTAATGTCTGCAGATGCATTCTTGAGGGCCAAGAGAAATGTTTCTTCACAGCTGGAATCAACACATTGTAGCATCAATGGTAAAAGTGTATTGACTCCAAAGGGAACTACATTTAAATGTAACATGTTACCAATCTCCTCCAATAAACCTTTCATTTTCAGACCACAAACTTTTCAAATGCACCCTGCATTAGAAGTTCAACTAACCTACATCCATTCATTTCGAAAGCTTATGCAACTTAACACATTTTAAGGTGGAACCACTCAGTGGCAAAGAGACAATCAATTAATTAACTAAACATTGCAAAAAGCAATAAATAAAAACAATATTTAACAAGACATTAATTTATATTCAAAAATCAACGTAAAATTTTTAGAAAGTTAATAAATACTGTATTTACTGTTTACATCAAAAGTGATCACCAGTGGGTCTGAAGTCTGTTTTCTTTCATCTGGCTGCCACCATTAAAGTATTGGTTACTTCAGCAAGTGTATGTGATGGGCAGCCAGATTGGTGAAGGTTGCTAGCTGATGTCCATATGAAGAACAGCTTAGAAAGTGCAGATTGCAAAGCTTAGCAACTAGACATTTTAGGGGAGGGTCCTGATGGGAATCAGTAAAATGAATGAGGGATGTATATTTTCACAAAAATATACAAAGTAGGCAAAAGAGTGAAGAATCAGAAGGCACAAATACGAAATTTTTGGGGGTAACAGAAACTGGATCTCTTAAAGTTTGCTTTTGTATAGTGTGTTTTAGACCATTGGAATGAATTTCCTGCAACCATGGTCAAGGTTGATAGTTTGGTAAAGTTCAAAGCGTAATTGGATAGGCACATTTTGGAATCAAGGAAAGTATAAATGATATGGTTTTTTTTTTTTGACAGATTCATTAAAAAGCCTGCTTCCATGCATCATTTAGCCATTGTAATACTAATACTATTTATATTATCATATCTGTAACCCATCCATCTGTAGTTGCATCAAAAAAAGACTGGAAAGTTGGTGAAAAATGTAGATGTATTGTGTTAACCTTAAAGAGAAATGGATATTTGAAGAAGACTAGAAATGGGTGAAAATTGTAATGTACTTATGAAAGAGTAGGATGTTGCCTCTTCAGCAGCATAATATAAAAGGACAAGTCTGATAAGAAAGAAGTGAAAAAATAGTGTTATTTTAAAATGAAACCAGAGGAAATAAAGTGCAGTAATATCTTACTAATTAGGACTTCACTAATTTGGATCCTGTGTAATTTTGTCTTCTTTTTGTGCATTAAATTTGTGCAGAACAGAGATTTTTCCTAAACAGTAGTTTAATAATAAAATTTTGAAATTTTTTCCAAATGGTGTCACATTCACTTTGCAAAAGAAGTAAAATAATTTGAAAGGAAGGAAAAATAAATGAATTAATTAAATTAAGACATTTTTATTAACACAATGTTCAGTTGCATCCTACCAATGAAATTTTATCATGAGACAATGGTAATATCAGATGCCTTTTCTTAACCCTGAGTACCACAGCTGTCCTACAACCTATAGAATGGAGAGTCATATTCAGCTGTAAATGTTTGTCAAAGGAATCAGTTGATAAAAGGAATCAGCAAAGAATTATTAATTTGTGTGATGTAAGGAAGTGTCTAGAGAAGTTGAATAGCATTAAATTTCAGTGGAAAAAATTTAATAAAAAGTTGAATTACACGAAGGCAGAAATTGCACCGGCATGTAAATTTGCTTTGTCTGCTGAGGATTTTAAAAAATCCTCAGCAGACAGCAAATTTTGCTATAACCTAAGACATTTTGTATTTTGTCTATACTATAAGACAAACACAGAACAATCTTATGAAATGAAATAGAGAAGGACCATTAACATTTAGTGACAAGCGATACAAGGAAGCAAGCTTATTGCAGCATCAACAAAAAAATAACCCTACCTGCCCACCTCATCTGCCCATCCCTTCTAATAATTTGTCTAATTTTCTCTTAAATTTATTCAGACTACCCACTGACACCAGATGAAAATTTGTTTCAAAAATCAATTATTCTCCAACAGAAAATTTATGCACATCTATCTTCAACATAAATTGAAAAAGGATGGTTGCAAGATAGATGTGCTGGCTAAGGAAGAGTAAGGATGCCATTAGTATTTAGCTTATTCAATCCATGCAAATCAGGTGCCTAGTTTCAAAGTGTTTCAGTTTGCAAAACTGAAGTCTTTTATGGTAAGAATACTCTTTTATGTACTTGACTAATGTTGTTACTCTTCTTTGCACCCATTCCAACAGTTTTGCATCCTTTTTAAAACAAGTCTTCGAGACCTGTATGCAGTATTCTCTATTGCATACAAAATATATTATTAATATTAATAAATATATAAAAAAAATTATTCCATTGCATAAAACTGTTGTTTTATGCAATGGAATAATTTTTTTTCCCTTGTACCTACTGTTAAAATTCCTGCATATCACAAAACTGTATGAGCTGTGCTAGCTGCCTGTCTGCACTGCTCAGAAAATGTCATGTTTGGACTGTACAATCACTCTAGATACCTTTTTGTTCTCCTCCACCCTGAGTGTGATGTCACCTAATTTGTGTGTTATTCTGAGGTTATTGCTACTTCCATTTATCAATGTTAAACTCATTTGCCACTTCTCGGTACATGTGCCCAAATTTTCTAGGTCTTGTTGCAATAATGGAACTTGATTCTTGTTATTAACCACCCCACGAACATTTTTTTTTTTTTTTTTTTTGGTTTATATCATCTGAAAACTTACACATTAAGCATGATTTTCCTTCATCAATATTGTTAATAAATATCAAACAAAAGAGGGCCCAGCACTGAACCCTGATGGATGCCACTAATAATATTAGTTCAAGAAGACAGTACCTTATTTATAACTATTCTCTGCCGTCTGACACTCAGTCATCCCTTTATCCATAGTAGTAACTTGTACCTAATGCCACACTGCACCAGTTTGTACAGCAGTCTTTCACATGGAACAGTGTCAAAAGCTGTACTGAAATTTAGCTCTGAGTCAGGTGCACAGGGTTGTTGAGACCCCAGACATTTCAGAAATTTGTGCTTCATCTACTCTGTCCACACACCTGAAATTCCTAATGTTTTTGAAAATGTTTTCTTTGATTTCTTCACTGAAAATTCTAGAAATTTCTGTTAATTATCACACAATTAGAAAAAATTCATGAATTAAGTTAAACCTAATTATATGCTGCATGTGTTCAGTGGCATCTGTCACATACAGTTATTGATATTAAGCTGGCTTTACTGACTTGTGCTTTCCTCCAATCAGTAATGCTCTCTGGCTTCATGATATCAAAACATCATATGTAATCATACTATTGACATACACACTTCATGTTTTATGCAATGAGTGCTCCTGTTACTGACAGACTGCCATCCTTGCATGCGTTCATCGAAGTGCATGGGTTTTTCAATTTGCATTTTGCTTGCTGACAAGTCTAAAGGGAGTTTTAATTGCAAAAATTAATTAAAAATATGTTATTAATATAAAAATGAATTTTTCATAGTTGTGTTCAGAAAAGATTGAAAATAAGGTAAAAAATTTATAATTTTGAATTATTTTTTGCATCCATTTCTTTTGTCACTGCATTGTAGTAGCTGATAAGATTAGTGAGACAAGATCTCCCCTTAATAGATCTATGCTGTGATTTCTGTATAACTGCATTCCTGTCAAGATGACCCTGCTATACCTCTGTCATCACTAACACCATTATTTTTCCTGGAATAAAGTCCAGCTTACAGGTCTGTAATTGCTCACTTCCCCCTTTGATCCTCCTTTGTGAATAGGAGAGATATTTGCTCATTTCCAGTCTTAAGGTACTTCACCTGCAATGAAGGATGCTTTCATAATTATAGCCAAGGGTTTGCTTATCTTTTTTGCTGCTTATTTTAATATAATTGGGTAGCTTCTGTCAACCCTGGTTCCTTTTTACTTTTAGCTTCAACAATTTCGCTACTACTTTCTTTTCAGTTATTACAAAATTTTTTATCTCCTGATTATGTCTTGGGATACTTCTGGTATTCCCATCTCTAAAAACATTTTTAGAGATGGGAATACCAGATTCATCTACATTTTCATCTACATTCACAGATGGGAATGCCATTTGTGAATGTAGATGAAAAATATTCATTCATTTTTACAGCAATCTGAACAGGATCATCAATAGTTATGCCATTCATATTCACTAGGCAAATGAGGTTCATCCCTTTCCTTCTAGTGTTAATGTAAGCAAATAGTTCTTTGCTGTGACCCCCTTAGTGACTTGGTTGCTGACTGGTTTGTGCTTACTCTGGGTTTCTTTCTTCCCTGATATTTTTTTAATATTATCCCATGAATTTTTTTCTTTCCTGCCAGTGGTCTCATCAGTTCATCTGACATCCATTTAGTTCTAAACTTTAAACAGTATTAAACATTATTATTCCTTAGTTGGTATAAAATGCATAGTAGCTTCTATGATTAATTCTCTGCATGCATTCCATTTAGAATTTGCAGTTGTTAACATCATCAGTTGGTTCTGCTGAAAAGAATTTAAATTTAAGGGTCTTTAAATTTAAATTCAAAGACCATTGTAATCACCTTTACAAAAGCAAAATCCCTTCTTATTACCCTTGGCAGTAGTTACATCTTTAGATAAATCTCACCGATTTATTCATCAGAACATATTTATTCAAAAAAGACAATAAAATTGAGAGAGTTTATAATTGCTAATGTTTAACACAATAAGGTTTATTGTTTAAAAAATCATATTGTTTGTATTTTTGATTTGAATTCATTTTATTCCATTTTGTTTTTAATGTAAACATTTTCATAACATTTTTATTTTTCATTATATCATTATTTGTATCCTGATACTATCTAAATTAATTGTGAATAAATGCACTTCTTTTTATGAACTTGAAAATATTTACATAATTTTATTCAGTAATTCAGACTCCCTCTTCTCCCTTTAGTCTGAATTAGTGAGGTTTGCTGTAGTGTATACTTTATGGTACTAAGAAGTTTCACTTTGTATTGTGTGGCATCTGTAATTACAAAATCATTATACATGGCACAGACAAATTTTTGGACTTTCTTATTAAGCATAGCTAAATCTAAACATTGCTATTCTGAAAGTGCTGTACCTGGGAAGTAATGCACTTTTTTCACTATTGGTACAATTGCTGGTAGCAGTGCTGAAACTGTTCTTTGCTGGATAGTTTGTAAAGTATTGTGAGTTGCAGTGGAGCCTCTTGTTCACTGCAGAAGCGATGATCTCATAAGTGCTGTTTCATTTTCAGGAAAAGAAAAAATTGCATGGTGGGAAGTCAGGTGAGTAAAGATGGAATCTGGTAACATAGTGGTATTGTGTGTAGCAAGCTATAGTTACACAAAAATAAGTGGTGTGCATTGTCTGACCACCATTCTGGATGCCTTTATTAAATTTTCTCTTGCTGCCAGTACAACACTTGGGCATATCTCTCCTTATTCATAGTGGCATCTTGAGGAATGAATTTGTATGCACAATATCACAATGATTAAAAAAACTGCTATCACTTTCCCTCTTGATTTGTCTTGCTGAAATTTTTTTTGATCACAGTGGATTTCCCAGTTGATGATCCCACTTTGTTTATGGATTTTAAAGAAATGTTATCTCACCCCTAGTAATGATGGACTGTAGGAATGATAGTTTATTATCAGATGACCTTATGAGATTATTGGTAAACATCCAAGGCACTACATGCTGAGCGTGACACATGTTAAAATTGTTGCTTAAGATTTAATTACAACTTCTGTAAGAAATGTTTAAAGCTTCTGCAAGTTTATCAGTGTTCACACATACAGTTGTATTGATGCATGAGAAGTCCTGCTGTTTCAATCTTTTCTAGTCTGCAGTTAGTCAAAGGTCTTATAGCACAGTCATCATTTGTTAAACTTTCTCTTCCCTCTTTGAGTTTGTGATGGCATTCAAACATGGTAATATGAGTTGAAGAGTCCTCTCTGTAAAGCTGATGCATCAGCTCCAAATGTTTCAGAAGCAGATTTCCCTAATATTTATTAGCAAATTTGATTTTTGCACAATATTTCAAATTTGACATTTTTGATACTTTAGAAATCATGATAAAACAAATGTGCTTCAAATACACATAGCATCAAAACATGTGCTGATTAATTAACAGACTTCTATCAGGTTAAAATTGCATTTTGACAGTAGTAAATTGTGTTATGTTTATTAACTGCTGTGAAAATTTTAAAAGCAAAATAATGTGCACCCAGACTGGGAACTTCTTAACTATATTATGTATTAGCACATCAGTCTTCTGTTACCTTTTTCATTTGGTTATTTATCCAACCCTCTTTAAATTTACAAAGGCACACCAGTTGCACATGGTTTGAGTAGCAGTTTGTTCCAATAACTTTATGGCATAAGATAAAACCTTGTCTTGCAGTTATCATATCATACTGAAATGCGCATATTCTAGTTTTTCTAAAATCCAGGCAGCCCCCTTGCGTAATCTTTTAAAAGGCCTTAAAAACCTAAAACATATCTCCAAGTAGATGCATGGTCTCTAGACTTTGCAACCATAGCTGAAATCCCTGTAAGAATATCTCTTTGTACCAATAACTAACCTTGTTACTCTTCATTATACCCTTTCCAACAGATCAGTTTCTTTACCAAAATAATTTTGGTAATATTTCTTTAAATTTATTTAAACTATCCACTTCTACAACATTCGATGCACGCTTATTCCGACAATAAGGAGGACAATAAAAATATAACCCCTCCTTATTATTCCAATAATGAGGAGGGGTTATACTTTTAATTGTCAAGCATACATTGAAGACAAGTATATCAAGTAGATTACTTCACCAGTCTGATGTAATGTGAATATTGGGTAAACAAAAATGAGAGTAGGTGTATGTTACAGACAGACCAGATTACTGTGATAAGTATAATGAACACCTTTACAGGCAAATGGAGTGGGTCAGCAAAACAGAATATCTTGTTATGGGGGACTTTTGATGGCACATACCCAGTAATTTAATGAGATATGCCAGAGAGTGTATTGAACCAGTAAGGCTAATTATGTTGGCATCATTGGACTTGTTTTAGGGAAAGTTTTAGAAGCTGTGAGTAAGAATGCAATCCAGGGAAATTTAGAAAAAATGGCATTTTGAAGGGTGGGCGCGCGCACACACACACACACACACACACACACACACACACACACACACACACACACACACACACACACACACACACACACACACACACACACACACACACACACATTTGACTCAGTCCCTCATGAGAGGTTACTATATAAGCCCGAACACCTTGGGATTACTGGAAAGATTCCAAGATGGATTGCAGGGGAGAAGGCAGATGGTTGTGATCAACGGACATTCTTCAGATTGGTGTAACGTCAGAATTGGAGTCTCCCAAGGATTGGTCCTAGGACCACTGTTGTTTCTGATTTTCATTAATGATATTAGTGTGATGTCAAAATTTGCAGACAACGTAAAGATTGGGACAGTTGTTAATGACCAGTGCCAAGCACTGTTCCTTCAGGATGATTTGAACAGGCTTCAAGAATGTTCAGAAAAGTGGCAGCGGCAGCTATGTTTTAATGCATGCAGCAAAGTGCAAATGCTAATGCTTACACTTGGGGAATAGCAACACCAAAATAAATTATACACTTAGTGAAATTGAATTAAAAACTGTAGAGGAAGACAGGGATTCAGGAGTTATGATATGGGCAGACACGAAGTTTTCTGAGCAGTTTAAACAGGCAGCCAGGAAAGCCCACAATTGTCCTATTGACGATTTATTGAACATTATCCTGTAGGGATAAGGAGGTTATAATCCTACTGTATTAGGCATGTGAGATCACATTTGGAATACTGTGTCCAAGTATGGAGATATTGTCTAATAAAAAAAGGTCCAAAGACAGGTGACTTGCATGGTGAGAATGGCAAATAGGTGCCCATATGAGAAAAGACTTTGATTATGTTGGCTACAGAGCTTGGTAACCGGGCACCTTAGAGGGGACCTGATTGAGGTTTATAAGGCTCGGAGAGTGGTTATTAAAATGAATGAGGGTAGAAGCTGTTATAAAGAATTCCAGAACGAGGGGCCATAAATTCAAATTATAGGGGGAAGAGGTTTAGACTAGCATTGTAGGAAGTTCTCTTTTAGCCAGCAAGTTGTTGATTACTGGAACAAGTTGCCTCCGCAGGTAGTTAGAAATTCAAAGGTCATCTGGACAGTTACCTATGTGAGGAGGGAAGTGCATATTTTTATTTTTTTATTACCTTTTTTTTTTTTTTTTTTTTTGGCTGGTGCAGCTAAAACCTGTGGCTTCCTTGCACTATATGTTATGCTAATAATAATACTTTAATTTTACAGAGCTTAACTGGAACTTGTAGGTTTGTTACTCACCTAGTAGCAGTACATTCTAGATTTGCTTGGTGATCGTCTTCTATAAATACATTTAAAATGACACAAAAGAAAGAAAGAATAAGTTATCAGTCAAAACTTGACTGTTAACTTGACTAGTTATCAGTCAGATTTCATCAGATATTAAGCAGTGATTATAGTGTATTTTTGTGGATCTGTTTAAATAAATAATTACTGTCAAAGGAACAGTGTTTGTTTTCACAAGTGGGATGACAATGGTTTTGACACACAAGTTCTTTTCAGAAGAATCAAATGGAATCATTTTAACAAATATACAAATGCTAAATATTCAAGGAAGTTGTTTAGGAAGCAACTAACCTTTTTATACCAACAAAAGAATATAAAAAGATCTAGACCAAAACTGATGTCAATAGAACTGATGATTATAAATTATCGAGAATTCTCTCTCTTCTATAAATATAAATTTGTTTGTAATAAAGTTACTCAAGGAGTTATGATGAGCATAGCTGTAGCAGTTTTTTTTTTTTTTTTTCCTTGCAAGAAAAAGAATTTTTTAAAAAGATAGAAATCAACCAAGTTCTTTATTCCACCCATTTTAAAATGACTTAAATTAATACGTACCACCATATTTTATGTAAGACACAAATGGTCTTAAAAGAGGAAAAACATTTAGCTTTCTGGACATTTGGCAGGCACCCTTCTCCTCCCAGTTAGTCCTTAAAATCAAGGGTTTACTGTGTATATATTCATGGCACCAATGCATGGGGTCAGTGCAATAGTCATTGAGCAATCTTAGTCCATAATTAAGAAAAAACTGGCCATCTTCTTCAATCTGTTCAGTAAAGGAATCAACTTCAGCTGATCTCAGGAGTGATGAAATGGAATCCTCTGCCCATATTAATTATGTCACGGAACAACATCAGTGCTTAAAAGTTATTTCATACACTTCCTTTGAAGTGTATGTAATAACTTTTATACTCTATGAGACCTATATAGCTATAATTTTAAGGAATGTTCCTTAATATTCTTGAAAACTGATTTATAATTCAAACAACATAACATATAGCATTCACAAGGCTGGCTTTAATACTAATTTGGGAAACCACAACCAAATAATCGAGGCACATATAAAGTATAAAACATACAATAAGAATCTTATAAATCTCTCAACTTTGGAGACATAGCATGTTTTATGGTTTTTTGAAGATTATGTATATAGCCTAAGTATTCAGGGAAGATTTGTTATTTTTATTAGATAACACAATAGCTCTGATTCCTATAATCTGCATGGAATGACAGCTGTTAGCATTAAGCCAAAATGATATCTCTTTAAATCAAAATGGATGTTAGATGTTAACTGTACTGTTGGATTCATCCAGTGGGTAATGTACTTCCCCGCTGGATGAAGTAAAGGTTGCTACCTCCGGTATGGATGCAGTAATTGTTCAGTATTTTTCAATATGAGATATAAATAGTGATATGATTTCAGCAATAGAATCACCTTAAAAACTAAGTGCATACTACCGTACTATTGAGTACTGTACTGTGAACTAGATGAATAAAAACATCGACATAAGAGAAATGGTCTGACTGTAAAAATGGAAATAAAATCATAGAAAACAGATGAGGATCCATTCTTAGATAAACAAATACTAGTAGTACATTAACTTTGGAACTGGAATGAAAAGCTAAGGTATTCTTAAATGATAAAAAAGATAGCTATAAAACTGATCATCAACAGAATACACCTTAAACAATTTTAACAGAGCAGAAACTGCAACAATATGAAAAATTGCATGGTTAGTCATGGTAGTCAAAAAAAAAAAAAAAAACACCAACCCGAAAACACCTGTTTATCATTATCATTTCAAGCTAGGAAAATTAATGAAACTAGATAAGCAAGATGTATAACAGTGGATCTGGAATACTGTGGCATAATGTAATGAATATGGCTTTAATGGAAAATAATAAACAATGATAATAAGAAAAATTTTATTCATTATCTTTAAAAAGGGGTGAACAGAGAGATATAGTTTAAAAATGAATAGATGATTGCTAATTTAGCAGTAGAAGATATTGTCCAAGATTTAGATCAAAATGGATGTTAAATGAACCAGTAAGTTCAATGGCAAGGATTAAAACTTTATGGAATCTGTAAATTTTCAGGAATCACAAAATCTTGTTAAATTAGTTTATAATATACTTGGTGGTGGTGGGGGGGGGGGGTTCAAGCCTTCTGAGGCAGATTATGAGAGATTCTTAGCTAGAGTGCAAAAAACAGTAGCAAGGAATTCTTTCCTTATTTTAACACCAAAAGGAAAGGGATGAACCATATTGGTCCACCTTGATGTGAATGGCATAACCATGGTTTGATAGATTCGTTTGCCTTAAGAAATCTGGCCTGGAAACTAGTATTTTAGTGATCCTTCTAGCAGCTGTGAGGCTTGAACTTCAAGTTATATATGTTTAGGATCACTGTGTTACTTATCTTGCCAAGGGTTGGCATGACTTGTCTCAAAGGTATGGTATGGTATGACAGATTCTAAGTACCAATGTTAACTTGTTAATGGTAAATACCTATTTGCATTAATCTGAAGAAAAATAAATGAATATTCAAGGATTTTTCATTCATGAAAAAATACCTATTTTTCTAATTTGGGAAGGCTAGGTCTAATTGTAATGCTGGTTGGGCGTTAGATGACTTATATAACTGACAGGAAGCTGGAAGGGGAAATTGTTGCATCTAAAAGTAAATAATGCTGGAACTGATACGAGCTATCTAATTATATTAAAAGAAGCAGCAACAGAGGTAATTAAACTTTTAGCTGTAATAATGAAAGCATTTGTATAATCAGTCCCTTACACATTGGAGAATGCAAATGTCTATTCACATTCCCAATTCTCTATTCCCTATTCACATCAGTGGTTCAAAGTGAGCTGAGAAACTGTGCCATGGAAAATAATAGAGTCAATAGTTAAAGAAGAATGAAATCATCTGGTTAGGAATGGAGTTATAAGGCATTTACAATGTGGATTAGTTAAGGGGAAAATCATGCCTGACTGATCTGATTAGCTGCTGTCCACAAAAAGGATTGGATGCAAAGGATAATTCTGACATCATATACTGTATTTCAGTAATGCCTTTAGTACAATACCACACGTATGATTATTGTGTAAATTGGAGCAGTATGGCATTAGGGACAAGCTACCATTGTGGATGAAGGGATAGTTAAGTGGCAGGAGACAAAGATTAGTTACAAATGGCCACTACTCTTCATTGACTAATGTTATGAGTGGGATACCAGAGGTATCGGTGTTTTAACCACTTACTGTTTTTAATATTTATTAATGATATTCATGTATTTCAGGTTTAAGATCTAAGTTTGCTTATGATGAACTTGGGTACTTGAGGCACAAGGTTAAATTTCTAAATGACATGGTATTGTGTAAATCAGAATACTTGTGCATTATGGACAAGTTACTACTGTGGATAAAGGGTTGACTGAGTGGTAAGAGGCAAAGAGCAGTTATAAATAGCTACTTCATTTTGTGGGCTGAGGTGATAAATGATATGTCAATGTGGTCAGTGATGGGCTCCTTACTGTTTTTATTTTATTTTATTGATAATATCATACCCAACAGTGAAGCCACTAGTAGCATACAGTACACAGTTCAGGATAACAGAACATAAAAAATAAATAATTATGATAAATTAGTATAGAATAGAATAATAAATAGTTATAAATTATAAAAAGATGGAAAAAAAACTGGGTACAGTAACATAACTTAAGAATCCTGGAAATGAAGGTACTTCAGGCAGCATTTTTCAGTTGTCTGGATTCTTGAAGGAGTTAGCTTGATCCTGGAACATATCTCAATCATATTTTGCAATACTGATCAGTCTGTTAACGATGCTCTTCTTTCCCTGATAGGTTCGGAAATTCTTAAAGATATCTACTTTTTACGGACTCCTGCTAGCGAGTAATTATGGTGTACATTGGATGCTGCTTATTGTAATTGCATTGGGACTCGGCTGAACTGATAACAGTAACTGAAGAAACAAGAATGCAGCTGTTCAGCATTGTTTATTTGATGCAGAGTGGAAATGTGGCCATAAAAAGGTGTAAGTGGACAGAAAGAAAACATTAAAATCAAAAAACATAAAATACTTTATAATTAGACTGTCCACTTTTTTTTTTTTATAGAAAGTCATCAATAAAACTAAACTGTCATAATGTTAACAGAAATTCATCAAACCATTAAAAATAAATAAAGGAAATATTAAAATCAAGAATTAGAAAAGAGTTAATGCTCTTTTCTAACTTTTCTCCACTGTAAAACAGATTTTTTTTTTTTTTTAAATTTATTTATTGTACTAGGTGGTCCCAGCCAGCTTTCCTGGTATCCCTGCCACTAATCACAATACTGTACAGATATTTACAGATTTACATCACTAATTCCTGCTCCATTACAAGATATTGAAGTTCTGCAGTTCATGCTCCCGCAAAAGTATAAGACATTGAAGAGCTGCATTTCATATAAAATGAATTTGGAGTTCCTGCTACGGAAAGTAGTTAGTGAGAAATTGCTGTCAGTGCATACAGTTTCAATGTAATGTCCAGTCTGAGAAAGAAAAGTCTTTTTAATAAATGAAATATTACCTGGAAAGCTGAATTCCACACCATGGAAGTATTCTCCAAAGTGAATTGCACTTTGGAGAATACTTTGGAGAGAGAGAACAGGCCGGAAAAGTATTCTCATCAGTAAATTGTAGTCAGAAGACACAGGTCTATTGCAAATACAACATCTTCATAAGCATTGTAATATGTTTAGTTACAGTTTGATGTTTCCAATCGACTTGTCGGGTACACAGACTTAAAAAGACCAATCAGTGATGAAATGCACAACCTGAAATACCTATCCTTGTCGAGTACTCAGACTTGAAATACCACTCAGGGTGGTATTTCAAGTCTGATACCACGCACCTATCCTCAAATACTCCACCTTGAAAGAGTGCTCAGTGATGAAATGTGGGCTAATTAGGGATGTTTGTCTGGCCTATTTGTACTAGTCCTCTTGAATCATTAGTGATTATCTAGTAGCTGCCAAAGCTCGTGTCTGGTATTAGGAACTGCATCACATAGCTGTCGTCCACGGCACAAGGAATTGCCTTGCTGTAATCTAATGATTGACAAGTGAAACAGCTCACCTTAGCACATCATGTTGTAGGAACTGGTGACACCTTGGAATTACAATTTCAGTGTGATTTAGCTGGAGGATCATCTCATGCAGCAAAGATCATTCAAGAAAATGTTATTGGAGCTTTTACGGCATGGTTTAAAATGTTTTCAATATGATGTAAAACAGATTGGTAGGAGCACAGATACAGTAATTTCTTTTACGGAAGAACAACACTGACAGCCATACAGGTTGTATGAAGCAACATCAGTAATTAGCCATGCAACATGTCAGGGTTTGAAATTTTGAAATTTTTTTTTGAAATTTTTATTAATAACAAGATACACAACAGGTAACCATTAACAGTGTATCTGAGATCAGATCAATAAACATAATAACAATAATATGAAATCCAACAGGACGATAAACATTGATATAGATTCAAACAATAAAAGCATATGTACAAAAGAGGATTGTATTAAGTTAAGTTACCGGTAAAACAAGTAATAATTAATCCGTTAGAGAATAGAAAAATAATATAACAAATAAAAAGCTACAATAATTAGATGTGAGCTAGTCACTTTGCAGTTTAAGTGAAGAGGCAAACTTGTGGATGGAGTTCATCAGTGATTGGGAGTTGTCAAAGAAGTCAATGCGAGAGTCATTTGCTGATTTGCTGATTCTGTTCAGTGGACTGAACTTCATTAAGTCCGTGTTGGCAGAGTCAAGGCGAAACGGTGTAAGGTTCCTGACTTGTCTACAAGGAGCATTGAAGTTTATTTTACTCAGGATATCAGATGCTTCGTAAATTCCAGTGATTACTTTGGCTAGAAGGGCGATGTCAGCAGTAACTCTTCTAGTGCACAGAGGCCTCAGATGAAAGTAATCACACAGCGATTCATAATACACTGAGTGATAGAATAGAGGATTGCGGTACGTAAGGTAACGGACAAAGTTTTTTTGGACTGCTTCAATTTTGTTAGTTAAAGTCTTTGTGTGAGGATTTCAAGAACAAATCAAGATGTTATATAATCACTTCTGTTGTGCTTGTAAACTACGATAAGGTAAAAAAGTGATGACAAAAACTGAAGCACTGATTGAATAAATGATGTTTTTTCTGTGTATTAGTATACATCTGATTGGGGCTCCATAAAAATGATAATATTGCACAAATGATAACATTATCCATGATAACAATAAACAGCATGCACTATATCTTATAGGCACAATATGGCCTTAGCAGCCCTTGTGCCATTAAACAACATATCAACCAACCACTGTATCTTATCTAGAAGTTCAAGTAAAGTGTAGTTTCCTGTCACTATTTCGTAAGGCCCCCCCTCCAATAGTTTGTATAGTTCTTCCTTGAATTTATTCAAACTATCCACTTCCAAGACAATAGGCGGAAGCTTGTTCGAGCAATCAACCTCCTGTTGACTGAAGGCAAACTTCTGCACATCTGTTCTGTAACCATCCTTCCTCCTCAATTTGAATTTATGCCTACTCATGTACATAGTCTGAGCAAGAGAAAGAATCCCATCAGCATTGAGTTTGCTCAAGCCATTCGAAACCTTAAACACTTCAATTAGATTACCTCGCAGGTGCCTAGGCTCCAGATGCTGTAATTTGCAGAACTAAAGCCTTTCTTAGTAAGAGCACTCCTTTGTTCCCCTCGCCTAACTCATTGTCTTTCTCTGTTGATTTGTTATTGAATGTAGTTTGCTGAATGTTACTCCCAGGTCTTTTACTGTTTTTGAATTCTGCTGATTATTATATTAATGTTTTGATATTTAGTTTCATTTTTTTAAATATACAGTGTATTAATAATATTGATGTAGCTGTTTCAAGTTTGAGGTCTAGTTTTTTGCTGATTCAGAGGTGGTAGGGTGGTTAATGATAGTAATCAGGGTATGCTACTCCAAAATAACCTGTATAGATGAACTGAAAAGTAGTAATGAGGTATTAACACTCATAAATGCAAGGTACTGCATTTGGGTAGCAGTAATTGCAGGATTAGATACAAATTGGATAGTACTAAACTCAACATAGCTGATAAGGAAAAAGAACCACGGGTTATTATTCAGTCCAACATGAGGCTCTCTAAAAAGCTTACCGAGTTTTGTCAGTGAAATATAGGAAGTCATCCACCAGGGACAAAGAGTTGATTATCTTGTTGTATAAAAACACATCTAGAATACTAATAATAATATAATAGTATGCAGGTTTGGAAACCTTATTTTAGAAAGGTCATGGTTCTGTTGGAAAGGTTGCAAAGAAGAGCAACAAGATTAGTTGGGCACAATGAGGTTATCAAGGAATATTAAAGACTTGGTAGCCTATGGAAACTAGACATCAGTGCAGTGATTTAATTGATGTGTTTTTGGATTCAGTTAAATCACCACAGCTATAATTAATAATATAATAAATGCAAAAGGATTAAGTAAAGTAAATGCTGGTAGCATCTTTACTCTTTCTGAGATGACTGCATAAGAGGGCATAAATTTAAGTTGAAAAGGATGGTTGTTGCAAAATGCATAAATTTGTTTCAGCAGAGAGGAATTGATTACTGTAATAAACATTCACCTGGTATTGTGGAAGTAGGTAGTTTTGTATAAATTTAAAGATTTGGTTAAATTACTGGAAGGAATGGGCAAAATGAAGTTTTTTTTTTTTTTTTTAAATGATGCATTATAAGCTTTGCCCTCTTGCATTGTTGCTAATATAAGATCTAATACTGCACTTGGGAAGCAATAATGAGAAATACCTTTCACACAGTCTGACATGAAGTTCTCTGAGCAGTGTGTACAGCTAGAGCAACCCATGGGGTTCAGTTTACAATATATAGGAACTTTTTCAGCAGAGACAAAAAAGGTGATTATGCCATTGTATTGAATCAGTGGTTAGGCTACATCTTGAATATTGTACTGTATGTGTTTGGAAACCTCATTTTAGGAAGGACATATAATGTATATAAAAATACTACAACAATATATATATATTGTTGTACTATTTTTCTGAGTACTATATTATGATATGAGTAATTATACATGATTTATGGACTAGGGATACTGCAAAAGCAATTAAACTCCACAGCCATGATGAATTTGTTGTTGATTTGTGTGTTTGGGTGGGAAGACACTGTCTGAATGAAAAATGACATAACCAAATTAATCTGCTGAGTACACAATTAAAATTCATACTAATGATTAAAAACTTGAATTAAATATGTAAAGGCCATATTATTAAAAATTGTACAGTTTGAATGAACTTTTCAAGGATCAAACATTGAAACTGAGAGGAACAGAAACAGAGGACCTGCATACTGTTGTTTTTATGAGTATTCAAATCCTCTGTTTCTGTAAACAAATGTAAGCAATAATAAATTAGATAGGTTAAGTTTACAAATTTTGTTATAAAGGTTAGGCCAGTGGGATACCGAATAAGTGTCTTTAATTATCATTATTGTATACATACAGATTATGTTTACCCTGCTAATATATTGTCACAACAGAAAAATGTTTAGGAATACTTTTTGACCTTCTAATGACAGAGCTTGGACTAATGCTCTTTAGAAATGACTTAAAGTAACTAATATTGTGTTTAATTGAATGAAAAACTGCACAGCAAAGAAAGGAATGAATTATATTAGGAATCAGACTGTTGGATAAGAAGAAAAACACATGGATTAGACAGTAAACTTAAGTAAACGACATTCTTATCAAAACTAAAGGTGCGCCTCCGTAGCCAGGTGGGAAGGAGCAGCAGTGCGTAGCACGCGCTTCTTGATTAGACCGGGGTTCGAGCTCGTCACCACCAAATACGGAGGATGCGGAAAGGTCAAGGGAATGATCACCGCATATTCCCGGAGCAATATGGCCTTAGTTGCTAATGCTCCTAAAAACCAAATAACAAACAACAACAAAACTAAAGAACTGATACTATGATTTTTAGCATTTCTCACCAACCATTGAAGTAAAAACGAAAACCAAAATCTTAAAAAGCTTTATATTTAAATTTACAATAAATTTAGAGTAGATCAAACAAAATAAATGTGATTATACAAATAAAATATTATTTTATTATACAAATATTTATTATACAATTATTATATTATACAAATAGAATTTTACTTCAATGATTGGTGAGAAACGCTAAAAATCATAGTACGAATATACCCAACCCCAGAGGCCTATTTGAAGAACTAAAGAACTGAAATGGACTTGAGCAGGACACGTAGCTCAAAGACATAATGACAGATGGACTAAGAAAATAACAGAATGGTACCCAAGAGGAGCTAAAATAAAACCTGGAAGAGAACGATGGGGATGGACAAACGAAATTCAAGAGTTTGTAGGCAGTAAGTTGCGCAAAACAGAAGGAACTGGAAAGTTGCTGAAGAGGCCTTCATCCTGCAGTGGATTAAAAATGGCTGATGATGTTGAATTCAGTGAACCCCAGGGGCTCACATCTGGTGAGTATGGGCTTGGCAAACCCAGGGTCTTGAGGTGGATATCATCATTCTTCTCTTTATTGCTTTCTTGATGATTCCCTACTTCTGATTCTCTCTCTCTCTCTCTCTCTCTCTCTCTCTCTCTCTCAGGGTAATGCGGGAATTTTTTTGGCTGGTGCAGCATAAGCCTCAGTCTTCCTGCACCATATGGCTAATAATAATAAAGAATAGAATAACATCACCCAGTAAAACATAGTCCAAGCCCTGTAACTGATGGGCCAAAAGTGTTCCCAAACAGTGACAACAAAAAAACCGGGCAGTGTTGTTGTTATTTTCTCAAATTCATTTCAGTACCTGCATTGAAATATCACCCTGCTTCTTTACTAAAATGCCTTCCTAGTTTTATATTATATTTTCATGTTAAGAGTACTGAAAGAATACTGAGTTCTACATTGCTTTATTCTTTAAAGAATTAAAGCAAAATAGTCTGCTTTAATTCTTTAAAGCACTGTAAACGAAAATTTTGATTTCCTCATATAGTTATATACTGAGAGAATAATATATAATCTACTGATAACGAAGAGAGTATTTTTAAAACATTCGTGTATCATGTGTTTAAGGGATTAACACATTCACTGCTTCCTGAATGCAAATATGTGGCTTCAGATTTTAATCTGCTTGGAGGGTAAAGAACCCCCTACTTTTAGAACTACTTCTAATTTGACGTAACTAAAACCAGATATTTTTCTCAAGCAACCTTCACTGGAGGCTGATTAATTCGGTCATAGTGAGAAGAAAATGTTTTTGCGCTTTCCAGTCCAGATTGACTCAATACTGGGTCGAAAGCAAGTAGCAAAAGTATTAAAGAAGAATATTTTTCTGAATAACATAGAATTAGTATTCTTTCATTTATTGTACATGATGGATTACTCTACATAATCTTTAGAATTAAAATAAACATTTTATCAAAGATCTTGTTGGTGAGTGAACTTTAAAATATGGAGAAGACTTTATTCATAAGGATAAATTAGAAGTACTAATCCAAATCAGGATCCTTCATAAAATTTATCTCCTCTCAATGATCATTTCCCCATTCTTTCCAGTAATTTTTCCCAATCTTCCCTAAATTTTTTTGAGATACCTACCTCTACAACTAGTTGAAATTTTTTTTTCTGGACTGTCAGCATATGAGTAGGGCTTTTGCTCATATATAGCAAAACAGTGTAAACAATCATAGGCAGATGGACGACCTCTGTTCATTGGCATTCCCTTCTGTATTTTAGCATTTAACTAATCAGCTATGTTTTACATATAGTAAAAAAATTATTTTTATAATTAAAAATTAATTTATTGTTCTGTGAATGTTTTTTTATACTTCATCTTTTGTGGATGAAAGTTTGTTCCAATTTGAACCGTCATCAATCAGATGGTAACTGTTGAGAGTTGTTCAGTTGTTTGATGGCGGTTTCATGGTGCATCAAGCAATTGAAGCCATAATGAATCTAACTGAAATCTCAGATTTGCATTAATTTAATTTTTTTTTGCTAAGATAAAGACATGCTAATTTTATGGCATTACTTAGTGTAAACATAGAAGGGGTAGTTCATAAGGTCTTGGTGTAACTACAAAAGAAAGACCCGTCACCACCAAATACGGAGGATGCGGAAAGGTCAGGGAATGACCACCGCATATCCCGGAGCAATATGGCCTTAGTTGCTAATGCTCCTAAAAACCAAAATAACAAATAACAAAAGAAAGTACAATCATTGTACTTTCTTTTACCGTCAATTACTTTTTAATTTATAAAGCACTGTAAATTAAAAATGCATAAATTAACAGTTAATTTTCCATAAGAAATAATGGAAGGGGGAGGGATCAGTTGTATATAAAGGCCAAGCTGAGATGATATCCAGGGTCCTGAGCTGGATATCGTCATTTTTCTCCTTCTAGGTGATTCTTTTTTACTTCTCTCTCTCTCTCTCTCTCTCTCTCTCTCTCTCTCTCTCTCTCTCTCTCTCTCTCTCTCTCTCTCTCTCTCTCTCTCTCTCTCTCACACACACAAACACACACGGTAACTCAGGAATTTTTTTTTTTTTTTGGCTGGTGCAGCATAAGCCTCAGGCTTCCTTGCACCATATAGCTAATAAATAATAATAATAATAATACACAGGGCTGAATCCCCAAACAGTAGAAAATTATAGACATTTGTTCATATAAAATATGTCAAGTACTGTAGTACTAACATATATATATATATATATATATATATATATATATATTTTTTTTTTTTAAATGCACTTCAATCACAGTGCATGAAATTTCAATGCAGCACTGCTATGCGTTGGTGGCTGCCAGTTCTTATTTCATTGCTTTTATCTTTTTTAAAAATTTTGTTATTGTATTTTATATAATTCTGTCCTGCTGATAAAAAAGATGAGAACATCAAAATGTTCATATACAGTAAACCCCCGCTATTCGCGGGGGTTACGTTCCTGAGAAATGTCGCGAATACTGAGTTATGGTTCCCATAGTAATAAAGGAGTTCCGTTCCAAAGTATGAAATATATAAGAAAAACTAGTCTAAAATTTTGTCTATGTATGTATTATATGTACCTTCATAATATGACTATGTACATAGACAGTACATAGTGAAATGCAAGCATATGGCATCGAAATGAAAATAAGAAACAATTTAATATTAAATGTAATATTTATTAGAAATTTCAAACAAATCTTTCAAACCAGCGCCTTTGCTAACTTAAAAACTTATCCCGCCAGTTCTATCACCAATTTCGCTAAAGTGTTGATAAAGGAGTTTTGCCTTTTCACGAATGATGAGTGAAATTAAGGGAATTTTATTTTGAGTTCGGTCTTCTATCCACAGATTTAAAACCTTTTCCATTTTTTCTAATTTAACATCACGAGTTACAGAGCAAATTTTTGAAGCAATTAGCGCGTTTTCACGGACACTACGGCGGATTTTTTCTTTCGATTTTTTGATTGATCGTACCGTTGACTCATTGATTTTATAATGTTTTGCCACTGAGGAGACACTTTCACCATTAGAAATTTTGCCTAATAACTCAATTTTATTCGCTAATGTCATCACCTTCTTTGATCTTTTCAAATTTCCTTTGTTATTCGTAGCCATATTTTTTTACGGGTTAGAAAGAACTTGTCCACGATAAAGTCACTTTCTTCCGTTAACACACTCGAAAAAGTCTGTTTTACACTGCAAAACGTTAGATTTATCACTTTTATAAGCATATTAATTTACAAAAAGATAAATTTTATTCAATTTATAAGCATATAAATTAAAAGCAAACGACGAAACCTTCCATGACAAGCGCATAACACACACTGAACAAGGATTAGCGAGAAACATCCACGCCGCGATTTTGTCACCCCTCTTCCCCCCCACCCACTAAGCACTGTTTTGACCGGGAAAGATAATTTTAGCCACTCCGCTAAAAAGATAATTTTTAGCCAGTACAAAATTAATTGCAGTTAAATGAAATTATACAGTTAATTGCAGTTAAATGAAATTATACAGTTAATTGCAGTTAAATAAAATTATACAGTTAATAATAAGTTACAGTACAAGTTAATACACAATTCACCAAAATTAAAAAAATTCACAAAATATCATCAGTTGAGTCCAGTGCTGACCATAATAACCATGTGGTTGCCTGTTATGTGATTCATTTCTAACTAAAATTGAGAAGTGATATGCAGTATTTGAGCATGCTAACTTGAAAACCTTAAATGAAAAGCACATAAATCAAGAAATGGCTCTACCAATAACAAAACTGCTTCTATTGGAATGAGTAGCATCCTTGAAAGCAATGTACTGGGGATATCAAGAACTGCTGAGAGTTATGAAACAAATAGATACATGAGCTGTGTTAGGGTAAATAAGAATAGGAAAAAGTACATGTATACCAATGCTATGAGTATAGTAAATAAATATGATGAATTTGAAGTGCAGTTCAAGACATCAAATGCAGACATTGTTGGGACTTGGGAGATGTGGCATCACTCAGATATAAGGGATGCAGAATTTGAATATGGGAAGTACAATGTATACAGACAGGATAGGAAGGGGATTTGTGCTCTAAGTTAAGAAGCACATAAAATCTGAGACAGTGCATCCAGTTGACATGGGTAGCCAGTGCAACGTTCAGTCAGTTTGATGTGACACTGAGATATCAAAAATGAGAGAGTAGGAGTGTGCTATAGGACTAATGATGCTGATGAGTACAACGAACAGCTGTACAGAGAAAATGGAAAGGGGAGTTGCAATCGAAGAAGACTACCCATTGGAAAGAATTGAAAACAAATTATGGAGGATTATGAGCCCAGAGACATATTCAGCATTGATGAAACATGTCTATTTTTTAAATGTTTGCTCAACAATACATTGCCTTTTAAAGGTTATAAATGTTTAGGTGGTAAAAATAGTAAGGAGAGAATTATACCCTTTGTTTGGTGCAAATATGGCTAGTAATGAAAAACTGAAGCTTCTGGTAATAGGTAAAAGTAAACAACCCCGATGTTTCAAAGGAGTAAAGTCGTTAAAGTTGGACTACAACAAAAAATCTTGGATGACAAGTGAAATCTTTGAACAGTGGATTTCAAATTTCGAATGCGGAAAGGTCAGGGAATGACCACCGCATATCCCCGGAGCAATATGGCCTTAGTTGCTAATGCTCCTAAAAAAAAAAACAACCAAATAACCAAAAGTTTAAATAAATGTGAATATTTTTATGAACGATATAGAGTAAAATCCAGTGTACAATAAAAAATAACCAAATATTTTACAACATAATTCTTAAAAGTGGACTAATACATTGTGCGCATTGAATTTTTTGTAAGTAGTCGTTTTCCAATATGTATGTATTAATAAATTAATTATTTTAAAATTTTAGCAAATTTATTCATTTCTATTTATTTCTGTTCTTCCTTATACTTTAGAGAAATTCTCTCTCTCTCTCTTGAAAGAATGTTCGAATGTCTGTATGATGAATACTTTTTACTTCAGGAATCTTGCTTGCTTTCTCTTACGAGATTGTGCATTTTATTTATTTATTATTATTTTTTTTTATAACCACTTCCTGAATGTACTCTGTTTTCTTTTATTTTCCTAGTAAAGCAAACTATTGTTTTGGTTTGGGTGGGGAGGGATGCTGATTGTTTTGCTCCCACGAGAGCCATCTCTGTGAGTTCATAGAAAGTGTGTTGCTTATACGCTCATTCCATTCCAGTTGTCAGCTTTCGTTTGTCGCAGGTACGACATCATCGTTGATGAATTTAGCAGAAAACGTTCTGTGATTAAGTGGTTTGCTCTTTGGTAGTGTATAACTTAAAAGAGATTAGCAGGTAAACCGAAGTGAATTTGAATTTTTTGTTTTGGTTCGGAATATTAATCTCGAAGAAGAAAGTAGATACAATAGTTTGAAGGTTATGAGCAATCCGCTAATGTGTCTCCGTCTTAATCTAGAGATAAATCATACAGTTGTATGCGTTCCAGTTCAGTTTGAAGATGTGCAGAATGCATCAGTTTTCTGAGGACATCACACACACACACACACACACGTGTGTGTGTGTGTCTAATTCTGACTGAACAGAACTCATTGTGGTTTACGAGGGCTTCCCCTCCTCATCATCTAGTTCTTTCGTTTCCATCTAAGCATTAAGTTGTGTATAGTCAAAAGTTCTCGTTAGAGAGCCAAGTTTCCGTTAAGCATACGAGAATAAAACTTAAATTGTTTATAGAAGAGTAATATTTGCAAAAGTGTAATTCATTTTTTGTGATACTTCTACATTGTGAAAATAACAGGTTAAGATCTGCGACACACTGCGAATATACCTGACTCCCAGCGATTACTAAGTCTTGTGAGATTCGCATAAGTATTCCCTATCAAGCAAGAATTCAGGTACCTTTCTCTCCTTTGCCGAAATACTGTAGTAGGAGTAGTAATGGTTGGAGATTTTGGATTCTACACTTTATTTGAAATGATGTGCTTGAGAGGTACTTGCTTTTTTTGCATCCCTATCAGGATCCAGTCTCTTGACTTTCTTCAAGAGACTGGATCCTGACACAGGTGCAAAAAGTTCAGCAATCCCTGAAGCAGATTTTAAAATCGAATCGCTGACAGTTTCATGATTAAAATCTATTTATGCATTCATTGTTATCTGTTGATTTCATTTCTTTGCCAGTAATACCAATATTAATTGAAAGGCAAATTATTTTAATTCTCCTCCTTTGTAGGACCTTGACTGCGTTAGTTAGGCCTTAATTGACTTAATGGAGTCTGTTTAGGTGTAGAGTTTTTTTTTTTTTTTTGGCTTGTTGCAAATTAGCACAGCTGGAATTCTAGCTCTGGCTCTTGTGGCTGCTGACTCAATTGAAACCGGGTTCCAGAGGAGTACTTTCAATACAGTATTTCGTGAAAGCGAAGTTTTTACACTACTACTCTTTTGTTCAGATTGATTATTTGTGATGTTATATTTTTATATATTATTTCAGTATATAAAAAAGATTTCTGCTTCCAGAGATCTAATTCGATTTAAGTAATAATGCCGGCAGTTGTATTTTATTTATTAAAAATAACATAGCGGCTTCGTAATGCGATTAGTTCAAATATTATGTTTGCATGTTATATATATATATATATATATATATATATATATATATATTATATCGTTTTAATATACTGTTTGGAACAGTTGATGAAAGTACCGTTTTATGCTGCTTCTATAGCGCTGTTATTTTGTTAAAACTTCTGAAATGACACTGTTCAAACCCTTTCTGTTAGATAAACATCTTAAGTCTCCTTTATCGGCATTCTTCTCAGTGTGGTATGGCCAGTAACTTCTGGCAACCTGCCAGACATTTCGTGTGTGCATCGCTGTAGAAGGGAAAACCTGCACAATAAATCATTCAAAGACATTAGTCCTTTAATCTGTTTCTTGAGCAGTATGGTTTTCTTCCTGTCCCCCCTCTCCCTTTGAATTCATTTCTTTCGTTATTAGTTTCGACAACGTAATTCATTTTTTTTTTTTTTTGTTTTCATCATAATAAAACGACATAATAAGAGAAAGCATTCGCTCCGAGTTCTTTAAACGTAGAGCGAGTGTTTCCATTATATCTTTTTTATTTACTTTATTAAATTTGTTTAATATTTTTAATGCCAACCCACTGGAGGAGTTGGTCTTTGTTTCCTTGTTTGTGATATGGCATAATCACACCTTTTCAAATTATGAGGGTTGTTTGAAAAGTAAGTTAATACAGATGTGGTATTTTTGGGAAGAATATTAATCATATCGTTGGTGTCAGCATCGACTATGGACGCACGTTCCATGAAGTCATTTAAAAGAATACCTCTACGATACCAAAACACTCGACACGACCTTCCTTGCAGTCTCTCTGATTTTTTTCCCTTTTGCTGCAGGGGATTCAGGAAGCTTCCATGTAATCGAATTTTGTATCATTTTCGTGGTGTGATGATGCATCTACATCTCTGTTGGGTTATCACGGTCCTCTTCGTTACCATATTTAGTCATTAACTGTCGGATCATCTCCCGTTGAGTGCTGTCTTGTGCTGGTCTGTCGATTGCTTTGGTACCCAGAGTGTACATATTTCACAAACTCCATGCTGCTGGATGGCAGTCTCTTACACATTTGGCTTGGGTAAACCAAACTCCTGGGTAGTTCGAATTTTCAAACGCCTGTTTGATAAAACATGTTGCCCCGTTGCTGCTGCTGTCATCTCTCTTCGGCTTGTTGAATGTCTGCCACCCCTTGCTTCTTGAGAAATGTTCACATACACCTTGTCGAATTCATTATACCAGAAACAGACCTATGCTTTTTGACATCACATTCACCCCGTGAATGTGATGTAAAAACAACACACCACGCATAATACTAACACTTTTTTCAGGCCCGTTTCGCAGAGGTTCTATGCTACCACAGGTGAACAAGGTGGAGATAGGCGCATGTCTAGGAGTCACCCTCGATACCAAGACACATACACACACCTCTGCCATATGTGAACAATGAAAAACAGTGCCATCTGTTTGCATTTTTCAGAAACGCTATAATGTACTTTTATCTCGATTGTCATGTGATTTCATAACCGTATGACTAAACGTTTCACAAAATAAACTCTTACTTTACTTTTCGAACCATCCTAGTATTATTTTATTATTTTTTCAGTCAAATAGCAATTGAAATGAAAGGTCAGTAATCATCCTCCAGTCGTCCTTTGTTATTCTTGGAGGCTCTTTTATACATTTAATGTTTTGGCGTAAACGTTCTATACGTTCTTACAAGTTTTATTATGGAGCCCCAATATACATGGCTACAAATATTACTCAACATGTTGCTCATCTGAATCAATAGCAGCCATGATTCGAGGACAGTGGAGGAAAGCTGATCTCGGGACACATTCATTATCTCTACATATTTGGATCTGCTTCTTTATTTGTGTGCGATCTTTTGGGTAATGTCTATAGATAGCCTTTTAAATAACTCCACAGCCAGCAGGGTTCAAATCTGGACTGCGAGGTGGCCACTTTGTTTCATAAACATCTATCGATGTTTCTTCCACCCAAATGTTTTCTAAATGATGCTGTAGCTGTCTGTTGAATATGCGAGGCCGTTCCATTCTGATAAAAGATCGCTTGGTCCAATATTCTGTCTCAAGTCCAGAATGGCAACATATTCTATTTTTGGGTAAAAAAGAGAAATTATAGTTATTAAAACGTTACAGACGTCTCGAGTCACTTTTCTGTAATGACTTGACTGAGTCGAATCAGCCAGTTGATTTGTTTTGCCCATCACTAATAGCTGCCAAGCTTTGCAGTCTGCACCTTCTCAGCCATCCTTCATATGAATATCGATTAGCACCTCTCAACAATCCTTTGAACATTCTCTAGAACGTTCAGTTTTGGAATACTGTGTTCAGTTATGGAGACTTCATCTGAAAAGAGACATTAAACTTCTTGAAAGGGTCCAAAGACGGGCAACTAGAATGTTGACATTGGCAGTAAGACGACCGTATGAGGAAAGACCTAATTATCTGGGCTACAGAGTTTGGCAACCAAGCACCTCAGAGGTGACCTGATTGAGGTTTACAAGGCTCTGAGAGGGATTAGTAAAATGAGGGTGGAATTCTCACGGTTATAAAGAATCCAGAACTAGGGGTCATAAATTCAAATTCCAGGGGTTGAGATTAGATTGTAGAAAGTTTTCTTTTAACCAGCGAGTCGTTGATTGCTGGAACAAGCTACCCTTGCAGGTAGTTGAGGCTGACAGTTTGAATAAATTCAAATGTCAACTGGATAGTTACCAGTATGAGGAGGGAAGCATATAAATTTGTGTTTTCTATCTACTTGGTTCGTTTTTTTTTTTTGCCAGTGCAGCAAAAGCCTGTGGCTTCCTTGCACTATATGGCGAATACCATTACTTTTACTAGAAGCTTGTTATTTTAGGTGAGAAATCCTCAGAAAGAACTCTGAAGATTTCTCTGCATTGCATTATACTTAGGAATAATGGTATCCTTCTTCACACCTGCAACGCCCAATAAATCATAGACAGGACACCACATGCCTGTTTACGATGCATGCTAATTTTTTTTTGTTTGAGCCGAAACTTAGTCTATAACAATTATTGGTTGACTATGCACGCACGCGCGCGCACACACACACACACACACGTGTGTGTGTAGGTCCTGTGAGATATATATATATATATATACACACTTCATTAGTCCTATGATCTTTTAGCTAGAGGTGAGAGGTTCTTGATGGACGATACCAGCTGTATTCCACCAGACAGCGAAAACGTTGAAGTGCAGGCTTCGTTGTGTTCGGTACACGTTCACAGAACGATAAACAAGAAGGTAATCGTTTTATATTTCTGGCATAAGCTATTTTCATCGCACCTCAACAACCTTTACAAAAATGCTCCATTATTGTGCCCTGAAACTCCTGTATTTCAAAACCTTACATTTAGAGGCATTAAACTTCAATTGCCATTTTTCAGACCATTTGGATTTGTGATACAATTAATTTCGAAGCAAAATGGCCTGGTTCTGGTCATTAAAACTTTTAAATCTTCTTCTACCATTGAAAATAATCCCCTCGTTCATTTCACTGATTTTCTCAAGGGCCTTATATACCTCTGTTTGGGCACCCCCAAAATATCTAGTTGTCAAGCTTTATAGTCTGCACCTTCTCAGCCGTTCTTCATATGGACATTAAATATCACTCCTTACCTTACCTTACCTTACCTTGGTTGCCTTTCTTTGAACTTTTTGTAGAAGTTCTATGCTTTTCTTCAATGTCGCCTCACCATTGTGTTATATAAAGGGACAACGACAGCCTTTTATCTACTTGTGAAGGTCCTGTTATCATAGAAACTGCGTGTCCTAGTCTCATTATATTGCATGGCAAATTTCATGTCTAAATTGTAACGCTAAAACGTTACAATTGAGTCCGATATGAAATAAGTGTTTCATCCTTTTCTCTCTAAGTCTTTTTCTTTCTGAACTAGTTTTATTCCATTTTTCTCTAGCTTGTAAGTAACTCTTGGATTTCAAAACCTTACATTTAGAGGCATTAAACTTCAATTGCCACTTTCTAGACCATTTGGATTTGTGATACAAGTCATTTTGAAACAAAATGGCCTGGTTCTGATCATGAAGACCCTTTTAAATCACCAACACTGACAACTTCCCCTGCACTCCATCATCAATGTTATTGAGGAAGATAGAAACAGATGTGGTACCAATACCTGTCCCTGAGGGACTCCACATGCTGCACTGGTCAATTTGACTGTTCTGTCTCACGTCTTTTAGCCAGCCCTTGATTCAACGGAGATAGCTCTTCTCCAGTTTAGGATTGTCCCGCAGTCTAACATACCCATCGGTATGTTGCATTCTCATACAGCTTATTATTTTATTTTCAGTATAACTGTGTATATTGCCCATTCCTGGAACCTTACCTTTTCTGAGCTTCACTAGTTTTTCACATATTCTGTTCTCTGAGATTGGTATATCACTTAATCGACAGCAGTTTGATTCACTGTCACTGATTCCTCGTGTTTCGAATGGTCTTACAACTGTATAGATAGTTGCAAAGTGCCTATTAAACTCGTCTACCACTGCTACTGGGCTTTTAACTTTTTGAGTGAATCAGATAGGCCAGGTTGTAATGGCCTATCTGATTCACTCTTCTTTTTTGTATTCACTTACGAAAATTACTTTTCGTCTTCATTTTTAGCTATCTTTGCTAGTGATTTCTCGTACTCAGCTTTCGCCTGTCGTATCGTTTTGTTACATTTATGCTTATATTACTCATATAAACAGTATCTTGCGATAGTCTATAACTATCTCATGTTTTTTTTCTTTTGTTAAATTAAACCTTTAACCTCTCTGGTCATCCGCTTGGACATCTTTCTTTTGTGAAACTTCCCCACTGGAACAAATTCATTTGTAGCTTTCAGGATAAATTTTGGATTAAATTTGGATCCTTGATGAGAACCAGGTCGAGGATAGTAGAGTCCTTTGTACCTTCTTTGACATATTGACACTACAGGGCAATCATGCTTGTCTGTTCATTCAAATTCCCCGTAGAGATTTTGTCATACTACTTAGAATTGTTTGGTCTGTAACATACCCTACCCTTGCACCACACAGACGCCATCTGAACTATATCCGACTCTGCGTATAGTATGATCGCTTCTGATAAGGAACATCATTTCTCTTCCCTTCGACTCTCTCTATCATTCCTGAATACACTATATTCACCATAATTAAATGCTTCATCCCGTGACACTTTATGATCAGCATTGATTGACCTAATGAAAAGTTCACTCTCATGGGTAGCACAGTTAGGATCGTTGTCCTCCCCACACCAGGTGGAAAATACCTGAGTTCGAATCCCGTCAATGACAGGAGGAAATTTTATGGGTCTTTTTCGCAACGTGGCTGATTTAGTCAGTCTCGAGGGAGGGAGGGTATCATGGTTTTTTTCGCCCGGAAACTCGGGTTTTTCTTCCAGCAAACAGAAATTGACCTCAGAACATACCCAGTTTACAGACAATAAACATGGAGATACACAATATATGGCTTTCATCACTGATACTCCTCAAACCCTGCTACAATAACAACAATTAAAAGTTCAGATTTGTTTAATTTATTTACAATACGCCTGGCGTTACTTTTGGCATTATTTTTACAACCCTTATAGTGGATTAAACAACAACCCCCCTCCCCCGTAGTATGTGACTTTTGGTGGTTTCTACACCTGTTTCAATGTTTCTTTCTGTGCATAGGTCAGAACACAGGCACACACACAGAAAGGTTACAAGTGTGATCTTGGACCATGACACTGCGTCATTCCAGTGGCTTTCCTACTCTTCCTCCCCCGAATTAGCAGTTTCCCCTGAAACATTAAAGCATCCTTATTTTTTATTTTTTTATTATTATTATTTTTTTAGTTATCGTCAAATTCTGGTAATACCGTCGTATATTTACAATATCATACATACAGTATTACAGATACAGTTTATAGTACCGTACAGAGAATGGGGTATATCCACTCAAAAGTAGGCGATAATATCCAAAATTCAGCCGGCCCATTCAAAATTCCATAGCAAGCTATAGTGTACTGAGTCACTGAGATTAGTTTTTCTCATGAGTTTTAATCTATAGATTAAAACTAAATGCTGCAACGAAAACGAGTGTCATTAATGCATCCTTAATGACACTACAAAAACTTTTGTGCTTTCTCTATTAAAATGAATTCCGCCTTTACAAAACAAATTTTTTTTTTCCTATTAACTAGAGTGAGCCACACTGAGAAAAATCTTCCTTTCCCCCATAAGTCTTGCACAGGCCCTCAGATCTCAAGTTAATCTATAAGGCTTTCATCGTGCATTCTCTTCTAATATGTTTGGACAGAATTGCAGACGTAAGAACATTTTTTCCTTTCTCGCAACATTTTTTGATTATTACCTTATAACCTTATATTTCTTGACTAATCATAATTTTGTTTATGTTTTAAGTCATTATTTCCTCACATGGATCACTGCATACATTTTATTACTTTTACCAGTTGATAGCTGGTTATTCGTGTCTGTGTTTTTGCACCTGGCAGACATTCTGTTTCTGTTCCATCTGTATTTGTTACAGAATATATTACTGTTTCCCTTACGTTTGGATCCTCCTCCTGTGGAACCAAAGCATCCTACACCGAAAGATTGAGTCGTGGGACGGGACTCGGAAGAGCGTAGCTCAGTATAGAATGAGACACTTGGGTGTCTGTGGAGCCTCCAGTCGATTTTTCTGTAGGCAACTCGTGCTCTCAGAGAAAATCTCGCCTAACAGTACATCGAATTGTAATTTAAGGTCATCGCAATTTTTTATGTAGCACACAGAAAAAGAATCCCCATCACATTGTCAGTGACAATTTCCCTCAGTCGTGACATCTTGTGACATGTTATGGGTCCCTTTCCAGTTAAAATCATAATTACATAAAGATTTAAATAATAAAAATGTCAAAATAAATCACTAGTGAATTTAAAATGACCCCTTAAAATTTAAACTAAAATTATAAAAATTATCACAGTATACTGAAATTGATAGTCTTTGGAGATAATGATTAATTTGTTATCGGCTTTTGAGTTTATGTGAAGCTCATTTTGTCACCTTTCCCATCGATGAAAACGAATGGTGTCATCGTTCATATTGTATTTTTCTGCAAGCACCTCTGGTATGTGTGGCTTGAATCTCATTAAGTGGATAATTTTTGGGCTGTGCGTTCCACCCACTGTATCTTCTCCGAATAATGCTGCGCATATCTTACGGGCCGCTTATGTAGCCTCTGTGCTCAGTTTATACTCATAAACAGGCTCGAATTGTAATTGGAGCAGTCATCTTTTCGTCGCTTTTCACTGTTTTACCGAATTGCACTTCACCCTTACTAGGCATCAGGTGACACTCAATGTCACTGGTACTTCCGAAGTGCATTGACGGATAATCGCCATCTATAATGGTTTCAACATAATTTTTGTTAAATTACTAACTTTGAAAAACCCCACAAACTTTTTTTTTTGGTTACCTGATAATTTAGTAAGTTGTTGTACTAAATGTGGAATAATATGTGCTTGACAACTATAAAAATGAACTCAACTTTGGTTTTCATGTGGAAACAGTGTCTCCCCTTTCATTTTTTATTTAAGTTTGTACAATCCACGTAAACTTTACTCAGTTTATGTAATAAATCTTCCTATTATTCATTGCATGTCATTTTTGAGTGTCGGTTGGTCCAACCTGTGTTCAGGAGTCGAACTTAATCACGGTGTTATTCAGAAAATCATGTCACTTTTATACTCTGATTTATTTTTTCTTTCTAACTTCTCCCAGTCACCTGGACTTAGAATGAAAAATTTATTCGATGTGGTTCTCTATAATATCCCCTACCGGCATTACAGGATTTCGATGAATCAATGTTGAACTCTGCTACGGTTCCTTTTGCAAATTCACATTCTTAAATGAAAATGTTTTTTTTTTTACTAAGTTAAAGGGGAGGGTCTTAAGTAATCACGAATGGTGTGTGTGTGTGTGTGCAGAGAGAGAGAGATGGGTTGCTAGCTATCGCCCTCCTCTCCTCTCTTTAAAGCTTGAGTTTTGCTGGCACCTTCATATGTTTACTACATTGCTGCAAGGATCTTGATACAAATTCTAGAAAGCCTGTTCTAGGTTATACATAAATGATTTCTTCCTGATCGTAACCTGCTGACTCAGCATTCCAGAAGATTCGAGATTACTTATTCTAAAATATTCAGTTTAAAATGTACTTTGAAATTTCCTTTAGAAATTCTTCATATGTTTGCAGTTAATTATTAAATTCTCTTTATCTTATATTCGTCTTTGTTAACCAGGAGTGGGCAACATAAAAGTAAAAATAAGTAATAATTAATAAAAACGGAAGTAAAAATATATGCCTTTAAGCCACAAAATAAGTGATAGGAGGAGTGAGCTATGCTTATTTGCCATACGAAAAACAAGCTGCAATACTAGTTGTCTGTTATCGATTTTTAGTTACCTTATGCAGCAAGAAGAGAATCTTTGCTGTTCATGTTCTCATGGCTGGAGACCGCAGTTCATCAAACTTGTATGCGTTGGCGAGCAGCCAGTAGAGAACGGCAGTTTCCTTCGAGCTGAATGTCTGGTGGAAGTGGGTTTTAAGTTGGTTTTTATTTTCTATGGACATTTGGAGTAAAATGCAACTTAGTTTTTATGCGAAACAGCGAGAGTAACACAATTGCGATAGATCTTTTGCAATAGTGTTATGGTAAACCGACTTTGTCATTAAATCAATGGATGCTCTTTCTTCGGTTTAGTTAATATTTTAAAACATAATCTAAAACTATCTTATGTTGTGTATTCCTTGTGGAGCAAATATACATTTTTCTTTGTTAGTATATTATTGTTCCGACCACATCTTAAGATTTTTAAAATTTTGTATTATGTAATGAATTATGTAATATGTAATATGTATTATACTTGGAAGTAAATCTTTAACGGTGCCAGTTTGGGATTAGTATGAAGTCTAGCAGTGCACACTTACTCCGTTTTATCGAATGGAAAGAGGTGAATATTTACCTCCTGCTTTAATGGAATATTTTCTGTATGCTTTTGCTGTTCCGAATTGGTTATGTCGTGAGAGGGCGCCTCCGTAGCCAGGTGGGAAGGAGCAGCAGTGCGTAGCACACGCTTCTTGATTAGACCGGGGTTCGAGCCCGTCACCACCAAATACGGAGAATGCGGAAAGGTCAGGGAATGACCACCGCATATCCCGGAGCAATATGGCCTTAGTTGCTAATGCTCCTAAATAACAAACAAAACATGTCGTGAGAGAGATTTTCTCCCGGAACTGTTTCGGCTTTCACTTTTTTAAAAACTTTTGTTCCTCTCCCGGGTTGGAATGGGGGGGGGGGAAGAATGCTGTGGGTGCACTTAATAAAATAAAATAAAATGAGGTCATACTCCCGTTGTGACCGATCCCGATCCAGTGGATTTTTACGAGAAAAATAAATTTCATACAATGTTATAACATTGCATTTCAAAGCATCTTGACATAAGACCAGTAACTTCCGATCAATAAAAGCACACAGCTCTCTATTTAACTTCATTGCACCTGTGCAATGAAGTTAATTAATAATTATAAGTTCTTTAACCTGTTCAGAAAACGAACAAGCTGGGGCCAGAAACGAGAGTGGCAATGTGGATTCCTCCGCCCAAAATAATTATATCATGGGAGCCATTTAAAGCCATTTAATGTTTCGAAGTTTTTGAAATGATATTTATTCTCCATCGACTTGTATAGTCTTAATGCATAAATTTTACGTGACAATAAATGTTCTTATTCGTTGGTTCTATTAAATTTTAAAATGCAAAATTTTAAAGATATACGAAGTGTTATGTATATATTTTTTTAGAAAAAAATAAAATAAAGTAACATTATGATATAACCAAATTATGTCTGTGGTTGCAATTAGGAAAATTTTGTTTGATTTATTTATAACTGCTACATCTCATGAGAATAACTTCTTCAGACTAGATATACACAACAAAATATCAAAGAAATAATATGCAAAAAAAATAAATAAATAAAATAATAATACTGTAATAAATAAATAAATAAGCGCGATCAGTCAGTAGACTGCGCTTTTATGTAGTCAGTCAGTCATTATAAGGATTACATCAGTTAATTGTGGGTCCTGCTATAAAATCAGAGTAATGTGGAACTTTCTGGGCAATAGAATGGTTTTCTAACAGTAGAAACTTATTCAGCTTTTTTTTTTTTTTTTTTTTTTATGTGTAATGCAACTGAATGCACTGATACCTTGATATTGACCAGGGAGGGATTGTGAACGAGTTAAATAGATTGCAGGACTGTTCAGATTTGAAAAACGAACCTGTGGCTAATTGTTTTGGTTGTGCTGGCATCGGCAACCCAGTAGATTGGGAATGCTATTGGTTGAATGGTTAGAACAGTGGTTTCAACCTTTTTTTAATAACGGCACCCCCAAATAATTTATTTTATTTTGCAGCACCCCTATTCAATTTTCTGCCTGTTTGATCCGATTCTCTCTGTGTGTGTATATATATATATATATAATTTTATTCTTTATATTGAAGTACTAAGTAAACGTCAATTATAGATCACCACAAAATTAAAAAGATACTGTAAAAAAATAAAAATAAAATAAAGTAACATTCTCTATGATATAACCAAATGATATCTGTGGTTGCAATTAGGAAAATTTTGTTTGATTTATTTATAACTGCTGCATCTCATGAGAATAACTCCTTCAGACTAGACATACACAACAAAATATAATGAAATAAATATATAAATTAAAAAATAACAATAAGTTTAAGTAACTTAAACCCAAATTACGTGGCACCCCTGGAATATTGTTGCGGCACCCTGGTTGAAAACCACTCGGTTAGAACAATAGTGTTAAACCTTTCCAGGGAAGAAGTGTTAATCCAACAAGCTAAATTAGTTAGCAAAATTTCTCATGACCTTACGTGCAAATGAAATGCAATTTTTCGTATTTTCATTACTGAACCATTTGTCTGCTTCATACTATCCAATTTAAATCGTAGATCTTAACCCTAGTTTATAAAAGTTGTAAAATTTTAATATATGAATTATGTGGTATTTGAATCAAAAAAGTAATTTCTTCTTTGTCTTGATGAATGTCCATGCACCATTGTTAGAGGCATAATGTGTCACATATTACAGGGCGAGAAGATCCATTTCTTGAAAAGGCGCTCATCACGGGAAGATGGTGATGCCATTGTCCAACTGAACCACACCAAGAGTTCAAAGATGATCTTCAGGAAAATAAGGTTTAAAAATAGCATCCAAGTTTGGGTGAAAGAACAAAAGGTTCAAGATATTTTCCAACCTGACTTAGATCTTATATGGAATGAAGAACTCGCGTTTAACGACTACTGCACTTTCAAAACAGCAGAAAGAGAACGTATGTTTCCCTGTAATCAATAATGCTTGTTGGGATCAATAATCCTGAGCCACTGATCAAATACATAGAGTTCCTTGACTCCAACCCCTCTGTGTTTGTGTGTTCTGGTCATTAATAGCCAACTCACGTCTTAATACCATTTGTAATGGATGAATAGGACACTTGGCAACCTTCTCACCCTTTCAAGATGAGTGGTGAACACAAATCTAGACATTACATTTCGAAGGTGTCAAATGATAACAAAATGTATTTACATTGACACAAAACTGATTACTGGAAAAGCGATATCCAATATAACGGAAATATTGTCTTGTTCGTGATATCCTCAGAGAAACAAAGAGAATCCTAGGCTACTCATCAAGGTGACCCTTATTACCATTTCAGACCTTCCACTCGATGTTCCTAGATAACCATCATAAATGAATAGGAGCGGATCTGGATGAATTCGCTGAAAAAAAAATCATAGGAGAAGGTGGTAACGGAGAACTGCTCCATCTCTCTCACTCTCTCTCTCTCTCTCTCTCTCTCACACACACACACACACACACACACACACACACACACACACACACAACAAACTGGCGACCCCCCAGACGTTTCTTGTGCTGTTCTTCTAGTGTTGTTAACCTATCTTCACTGGGTTAACACTGTTAAACCTATAGGAAAATAACGTTAAATTTTGGTATTGGTACTTAAAGAAGATATACTAATATGAAATTTAGATAAGATTCATAACTTTGACTTTCATAGATGTTGATGGTCAGAGCTCGCTTGTTTTTTGTAAGGGGATAGAAATACGTTAAAATATTTAATATATTTTTCTTAGTAATGGCACTAGTGCGCCGTAATTCTCAAGTGACAATCTAACTGTCGTTAGTGAGCGATTTTATCTGTTATTTCTCGGACAATTTTTTTTTTTATAATGAGAGAAAAAGTTCATAGTCCCAGTTGTAATCTTATAGTGTACAGTGTTGATTGCCAAGTAGCACGGGAGGTCCCTCCCCCAACTCCGCGTTTGTATACTCTGTTTCGCAGTACAAACTCTGTAAAGGCCAGAGATTGTGTGAGTTTTGGTGTTGCTCCGTTGTTCATTGGCCATTTAGCCGCAGGGCCCCTAATGGAACTCCACGTTGCTCGTCATCTGCCTGGGAGGCAGGCCGGGTGTAGTAGGAAATAGAAAAGGGTTCGACCCCGTCTCTGGCGGGGTCGAACCGTGGACGCCGCATGAGTTGCCAGGGGGCGGGCCCCTATAGGGAGAACCATAACTCTGAAAAGTGAAAAAGGGAGTGGGGGAGACAGAAGAGGAGCAGAGGAACAGTTGAAGATAAAGAAGTTGGATGATAGGAAGACTTTCCACCTGGAAATAGGAAGTTAAAGGGATAGAGGGGTACCCCTGTGTAAGGACCCATCCTCCACGGGGGGGGGGGGTGGAGAGGCTGCTAAGAGAAGGAAAAGGTTTTAAAAAAGAATACCTACAAAAATTCACTCACATAGACACTTTTATTCATACATTTGCATACCAACACACACACACACACACACACACACACACACACACACACACACACACACACACACACACACACACACACACACACACACACACACTATAGTGAAATGGTTACAGAAGATCAATTTTTGTTATAGCGAAATCTGTTTTATTCAATTGTTATAGACGCTTGGCCGAGTGTTGAGAAAAATCTAGTTATTAACCTGGATAGTTTTGTTTTTGTTTAGAAATTGATTTTTTTTTTTTTTTTTAAATCCAGATCTCTCTGAAAGATGAAAGTTCGTGTTTTAATACTTAATTCTCATACAGTATGGGTGCTTTGGTATAACTATTCTTACAAACATTAGTTTTACTTAACCGAAAATATGTGATTCCACCTTTTTACCTCTTAGTTTCCTATTTTAAAATTACAAGAGTAGTAATATATTTGCCGACCGGGCTAGCCGGGTGGGTAAAATGCCTGCCTGGCAACCGAAAGGTCGCGGGTTCGAATCGCGCCTCGGGCTTGGATCAAAGTACTGTAAACCTTGGGAGGTGCATTATGGCCACAGAAGCCCATGCGCCAACAACTACTAAAAAAAGTAAAAAAAAAAAGTAATATATTTGTAATTATAGACTATGTATGTTATACTTACAACATACCCAGTTTTAAATTGGGTGCATACGTTTATATAAGTGTCGTCTGGTATCTGTGGGAAAGATAGTGGGTGCCATTTTATACTCGAGAAAACAAAGTGCTTAAACAAATTGTTTCTTGGTATGCGACATAAATTAATCGATGGTTTCGCAAAAAACTACTTCATTATAGCTTCAGTTTTTTATTTGGCCCTGCAGCCAAATAAAAACTGAAAGGGAAACTGAAGGGTTAGGGGAAAATATCCAATTAATTTTTATTATACGTATGTCGCAAATATGATTGGTGTTCAAGGTGGACCTCATATTATTTGTTTAATCCTATACACGAAGATATGCTTAGTCTGTTCAGCAAAACGAGCAGTAGCTTGAATTAACGAGGAAATGTGAAAAAATTTACAGGTATATCTCTAACACCAAAAAAAGGGATTCATTTCTAAAGAATCACATTAAACTGAATTAATATTACAGAATTTCTACATTATTTTGAATTATTATTTTTTTTGCAATACTTGACCGTGAAATCTGCATAATTACTGTTTTATTAAAATTGTATTTTAATTCGTAATCGGCTAAATTGTATTTAGCCGATTTCAAGCCGGAAGTGCGAAGGTTTTTCCTCCGTTGGTTATTTCTAGATCAAAAACCTTCAAGTAGACAAACTGGGTCTCAACACAGCGGCTAAAGATCTACTGTACTTGAAATAAGACGAAATTCTCATGCTTATCATTAATTCTTGAATCTAATATTAGATATGCGAACATTTCAAATTTGTCCCATTCGTTTGATTTAAGTAACTTTCCATCATATTTATTACTTTGTATGCTTTAACTGTACAACGCTCACCTTTAGCCACACCCAGCTGTGGCTCTCATTGTTTCTTATAGCTGGAATTTCGCGTAGTATAGCTGCCATTATTTCGTATATGTAATACAGATATCAGGCTGTCCAGGCATTGTAGGCGTTTGAGTTTATTTTGTGGCATTTTGTGTATGCAGATGCCTACTTTTCGTTTCATATTTACAGACAACGCAACTGTATGCATCTTACATTTTCTCGTCACAACCAAAACAGGCATTCCTCAAGGAGGTGTTCCCTCCAGTGTTATATTTTCAGCATCTCTACAACCACTTCTACAAGAAAATCCAAATCTGCTGGTTTATGCCGATGATTTAAAGCTGTTTATTATTTCCAAATCCTGTGATGACATTTCCAAGGTTAGCCATGATGCGAATTTACAGATGTACGGAATCAAGTATCTGAAGAATCTCAATCTGACTATAAATACAAAAAAATCTGTTCAAATAACTTATTCCTTACAGAAACAACCAAACCACGTAGAAATTAAAATTGCAAATGCTTCAATTCCCAACGTATATGCTCACAAAGATCTAGGAGTTGTTTTTGACAAAAATCTTTCATTTAATTCTTACTATGTATATGTTGCTAAAAAAATTCAAAAATCAAAATGGCTGATCAAGCAAGAAACAGCGGCGATTCAAGATAGAAAAACAGTCATAAACCATGTTCAGAGATGCATTTTTCCCATTCTCTCTTATGTCTCCGAAATCTGGTCTGGCGCTCCTCAAGTTACCGTAAAAAAATTCCTTGCCCTAGAGTATTGGGTTCTTAGATGGCTGAACAATAAACTTCGTTTTCCCCGTACAGTATCCAGGCAACAGCTTTATAAAAACTTAAAAACAAAGCCTCTGCTACAGATGATCAACGAGTCTGGAGTCATGCGTCTTGCAAAGTTAATTACTTCTGCAACCAATTCACCAAACCTAGCCAACATAATAGCTCCCACCAACAGAGAAAACTCAAGAAACCAACAACAATTCGAATCCAAAGTCTCCAGACTAAAACAAATGGACAGGATGTTCCCCAATGCATCCCTTCACCTCATAAATTATCACAACATTGATTGTAAGAGGTTGCTCAACTCTGAAGCCTACAGGAGTCTCATTTCCAAACAAATTATGAGAAATACAAACAGCTGCCTGCCTGGAACCCAGTAACTACATCCGAGAGCCAAATGTGATGTTCTGCAATATATATTTTTGATCATTATAATTCATATTCGTTGTTAATGTATATATAGAATATGCTATGTATTTTTTTATATATATATATTTGTCTCCTTTGTACTGAATTTATGTTCCTAGCCTAGTGCTGTGGATGGGCTTGCTGTAGTTGCAATAAATGAATATTTATTATTTATTTTCATATAAATAACCTTTCGTATAATTACGAACTTTAATAAGTAAAATTAGGTTGATTGAGCCGAGTGGGCCGTGGTTCAAGCTCGCTTGACTGCTGAACACGTTTGATGACTGTATTCATTGACAAAATAATTAATTGTAGTTGTGCCGGAGTGTTTGTGTGGCTACTTTACTTAGGTACAGCTACCTACTAGTGAGTAGTTCTCCTTTTAAAGTTTGGAACAATCTGGCTTTGTCATGTCATCGACTCAGCAAAGTACCACCAAACGTGCTCTATTGATACCACGGGGTTATATGTTCATCACAAAAGCACCCACACCATCAGTCTGCGTTGTTGACACCAGGTGGGATGGATCTATGAACTCATGCTATTTTCGCGTATACTCGTCCTCTCATCAGCGTGAAACAGCAGAAACCGGGATTCGTCTGTTCAGGCAACGTTTCGAGGTTGTCAGTTTACTCCAGCAAATGCGCTTCCGTATTGAGGTATTGTCTACAGAGAGACCATTTTGTAGTGCAGTGTTTAAACAGGCAACAGTGTTGGCTTGACTACTTAATGAAAACTTTTAATGCATACGTAATATCAGTAAGAGCAAAATCACGTCGTAACCTATGCTTGTAGGTTTTGATTTGTACGCTTACGGCTTTTTTTTTTTTTTTTTTATAAAAATAAAAAAAAAATTCTGTTTATACTCCGGCACGACAACTAAGTCAGTAGAGTTTACAATAAATCGTCAATACAAATATTTATCGTATTTAGTAGTCACGGGCTTGAACCCCGGTCCACTGAAGGAATGTGTGCTATGCACTCTTGCTATGACCACTCGGCTACGTCAGACCTAAATAGTTTTCAGTTTAATAAAATGTGGGTGTAAGTTATCAAAAGAGTAGAAATAATTGGATTTAAAAGTAGACAGTGATTTTTAATGCAGGTTTTATTGTAATTCATCACTTCGCTTGACGCGAAAGGTGACTTAAAAAAAGTGCGGGTTTGAGTAATACTGTGAATTGATTACAAATTTTGAAAAAATTGAGTACAAATTAAGCACAAATTTTCAAAGCAAAAAGTATAAGTTGACTTATATACATGGATATATGGTAAGTGGAACTATGTTTTAGACGTTTAAGCATTACTCGATAAGGTTAAGTTGGATTTATACCAAATATTGCTGAGCCATGTGTAGTTGTACGACCACACACGCTCAGCTGGCTATGGCAGAAAAACTGTGCTGGGAAGTGATTGAGCAACCTTCGCATTGACCAGACTTATCGCCTTGTGATTTTCATGTTTTTGGGAGATTGAAAAATGATCTTGGAGGATTTTGATTCCACAGGGACGATGAAGTGAAGGAATCCATCAAACGGTAGTATCCAACTCCAGCCCAAAAGACTTTTATGAGCAAGGTATAAAAATCCAGTGCACTGTGGTCGAGAGTTATTTAAAAATAACTTTCGATTATTAGCAAAAAAATAACTCCCTTTCAATTTGACTTGCCCTCGCACACTAGAGTAAACAACATTTTAAAGGCTCAGAATTACTCCGTACTGCATGCATACTACTACTGCCATGCAACGTTTAAGCTTCGCGGTAGTACCACAGTTGGTAGAATCGCCGTCTTCCCCACACCCTCTACTGTTTCACGAGTGCCTGTGCTCACGGATTATGGTTTAAAATCACGTTGAATAAAAAATAAAATAAATAAATAAAATAAAAAAACTGAACTGAAATAAAAAGGTAAACTGTAGCCATTATCAATCCATCATCAACACACAGGATGGAAGCCTCTCAACAATTGTATGATTTGTATAATGTATGTACAGAATCATTAATGTGTAAATACTGTATATATTAAGCATAAAATGTGTACATAATATTTCGGGACGAGACTGTGTTCAGTATATGTAACCCACTGCACGTAGTATCTCGTACCCTGATATGTACTTGCACCCTCCTGCACCCTTTGCCGTCCCGGGGTGATTTCCTTATGGAAATAAACAGATAATAATAATAATAATAATAATTGGCGCCTCCGTAGCCAGGTGGGCAGGAGCAGCAGTGCGTAGCACACGCTTCTTAATTAGACCGGGGTTCGAGCCCGTGACCACCAAATACGGAGGATGCGGAAAAGTCAGGGAATGACCATCGCATATCCCCGGAGCAATATGGCCGTTGCTAATGCTCCTAAAAACCAAATAGCAACAACATCCTCAACAATTCATGCTGAGGGAAATGGACCATAATCTGCCACGCTGGTCCGGTTGGCAGATCGACCGTATTTAGCAGTCAGGGACTTGAACCCCAATCTACTCAAAGAGCGTGTGCTACTGGCCTACTGCATTCCTGCTCTGACCACTCGGCTACGGAGGCCGCATGAACTAAAATATTACCATCTAAGAACTATTCGGGTGGCTGTACAGGTGGAAAGGGATGAAACAGACTTTCGGTGTTGGAGGTTTGCTTTCACAGTTGACAGCCTTTGGTGGGGGGGGGAGAGAAAGAGTGCAAAAGTTCAATTTCTAAAGCGCACTTCTCACCAAATCTGGTTCTTTCTCCAGTACACTTACTGTTATTAAATCATCGCATAATGAAAAAGGCCATTTAACAACAGAAAAATAAAAAATAAAATAATATTGCATCTGACAATTATGTTAGAAAACAACCGCTCTCAAACAATTTTTTGTTTGTTTGTTTGAATTAAACGACACGGTTGTTAATTATCTCGTTAAGTTATGTGTATGGATCTCTCACACACAGTGTAAAAATCTGGTCTCCCGATTACTTTTTACTGCAGCCGATATGCTTACATATTATTTTGTTGACTTTTCTTGTTAATATGTAAAGTAGCGCGTTCTTCATCAGTATTTTCATTATCGATTCCATCTTATGTTCCCAACGAAGAGATAAAAAAAAAAAAAAAAACACTTTGTGAGTAGTTGCTTAATTTTTATCAGCTTTAACACATTTTACCTTGATCATAAATCTAAAATTAATTCATCAGGGATTTGGAGGACTTATTCTTATAATATCGTATAATCTTTGTATTAAGTAGAAACTTAGTACAAAAAACTCCCCCCATAAGTATTAAATGCCGTATTTCAAAAAGGACAGTGTAGTTTTCATCTTAATCATCTTTAAATATCTTAACGCATGCATTTTTAAGGTCTTTTGCAGTATGCAGCAGTTTATTCTATCTCGGATCGTGATTTCAAATACCAGTTGTAAAATACAAATACTATTGCTGTTTTCCAAATTGCATAAGAGTTCTAAATATATGTATGTTTTCATAAAAACAAGAAAATTAAGACAGCACAGCAAACATATAAATGGTATTTGGACACAAATGAAAAGAAAAAGCAGAATTTATTGAAATGTTTATATTTAGTGATGAGGAGTATTTATGTAATGGTGGTTGAGAAATGAAAATTTTCCGTAGGCACTATTTAGTTACTCGCAAAGGAGTGCTATAAGGACTATTCTTTTTTAAAGTGGTTTCCCCCTCCCCTTAATTTAGCAACGTACATTTTGCACACTAGTCAACTTTTCTAGTTTTTCCCGGTCTAGTATTTACATGTCATTTACGGTCTTTCAGTAGATTCATTTTTTTAGTTTAAGGCTAGCTTATAATTATTTTTATTTTATTTTTTTTTTGCGCCTCCGTAGCCGAGTGGTCAGGAGCTGGAGTGCAGTAGCACACGCCCTTTGAGTAGACCGGGGTTGAAGCCGAATACAGTCGATCTGCCAACCTGCACTGGACCAGCGTGGCAGATTATGGTCCATTTCCCTCAGCATGAATTGTTGAGGAGGCTTCCATCGTGAAGTGGGTTGATAATGGCTGCACTTGACCTTTTACTATTATTTTTAACATCTTTCAAATACGCAAATACACATGTATTTTGCTAAGCCTAGAAGTGGTTGTCTGTCATCACAAAAAAGGGGGGGGAGTGACTGGCGACGACTGTCAGAATCTTTTGTTATTCCACCCCAATCAATTCTTTGAGGTGCAACAATTCTTTCAAATTTGAAGGGCGCATTCGGTTGGAAGTTAGTGAAAATTCCATCGGAAATTTTGAGGGCAGCTTTGTAGAACACCGCGCCCCCTCTTGATTGCTTATTGGAAAATAATGCTGAACACGTGGACATGATCATTAATAAAGATTGGCGAAAAATTTACTTACCCTTGTGCTGTTTCTCTAAATTAATCACTTCGCTCACCCTCTGGTGGTTTAATTTCGAACCAATTTTTATTATTTAAAGAACTCTCGCATACTTTGATTACAGTGAAAACAAGTTAATAATGTATGCAGTACGCTACATCTTAAGCGCTTTCGATTTTTCCTTAAATTTATCGATTCCCCCCCCCCCCTTTTTTTTTTCTTAATAGAAGTGTAAACAGTTATCTCCTTGTCGATTAATTACTATGATTATGCCATTATAGAATACTTAATAAAATTCTATAGTTTTACATTCTCAAAACTTAGCCGTTCAGTTTAATGTATAACATTTATCTCTTCTCCCGCTTATACTTTTTTCCCTCTTTTTTTTTTCTCTATATAGAATATGTATCTGTTCACAAGCGAAGCGATCACAGACTGTCCAAAGCTAACAATACTGCATTAAAAACTACATTCAATTTACGAGTTTCTTTTTTCAATGCAATTTGTATGTAAAACAAGAAATAATAATTGCCAGATTTCCATTTGTGAAATTTTGGACGGCTCGAGAAAATTTCTATATGAACCAAATATAAACTTTCATAAAATTCCGTCTATTGGGAGTCGAGTTACATGCGGACCGATGGACATGGTGAAGACAATAGGCGCATATGCGAACGTGTCTAAACATTTTTCGATACGACCTATAGTTTTCGAGTTAATTTTTACAAGTGGGAAAGGGTTTTGTAACCACCCTGTATATAACCTTTGATTAAGATTCAACATGCATTAGTTTTCTGGAGTCAGGGGGAGCATTTCTTTAGTGATGATTGAGAAATGAAATTTTTCCGTAGGCACAATTTAGTAAGAGTTACTCACAGAGGAGTGCTATGAGGACTAATTTTTTTTTTTTTAATGATTTTTTTTTTTTTTTCACATTCTTCAGCAACTTGCTACTTCTTCACCAGCCAACTTTTCTTCTTTTTTTCTGGTATCTGCTTGTCTTTGTGTCTTTTACAGTTTTATAGAAAGTTCACTTTTCTTAATGATATCAGTCTATTATTATTATCTGCCGTGGTTTCGGATGTCGTTTTGGAGGTCGACTGCCTAGCAACACAATCTTTTTGCTTCTCAGTGTTATGCTGCCATCAAACAGTTCGTGCTCGTAGTTTGTCAAGCTTTACATGTTGTGGATACTCCTCCTTGAGACACCCAACACGAAGAATCTGTTTTATTTTTAAACTGTCGATTTTTTTGTAAATTTATTCTCTAAGTTGTAATTTTTTTATCCCCTCAAGTTTGCACGCTGTATAAGGGGCAATTGTAAATAGCAATCAATTGAATAAATAATAATAATAATATCTTTCAAATATGCAAATACACCTGTCTTACTAGGTTTTATTTATCAACGTGAACTTTAGAGTAGTGAATTTTTCTGCTTATGTTTTGCGCGCAGAATATCAAATCATGTGCTCAGTATACTCTCATTTTTCCTGGGTAGTAGCGCAGGATTTCCAATCGTCCGTAAAAATAGTACGTAGAAATTTTCAGAGGCTTATATATGAATGATTATTGTTCTGATTTCACACAGGTTTTGGGGAATTTATAATGTGTTATAAATTGTAATATGCTGAAAATAAATAAACATCCATCTTATGCACGAGTACTGTCATTTGACTCATTTTGAAAGGATTACCTTGTAATGAATTCAAATCAAATACGAAACAAAATGGGCACTTTAGCAGACTTTTGATTGTACACTCTTCGACGTCTTGTAGTACCAAGTATCAACGCGGCATCGCTTTTTTTTTTTTTTTTTTAATACCAATCTTTTCAAAGGCTGGTAACCCTGTGGTATCAGTAGTAATTATCGATTTATTATTCATTTCTGAAGAGTAATTTTCTTAATTATGGTATTTAAAAATGTTTTCGGCATGGTACAGCTTGCCCGAGGACTGATTTTTAGGTGGGTTAGCATGTATGCATAAGCGCCTATTGTCTTTCACCATGTCCGTCCGTCTGCATGTAACAAGTTAACTCCCAGTGGACGGATTTTCATGAAATTTTATATTTGGTTCATATAGAAAGATTTATCGAGCCATCCCAAATTTAATTAAAATTGAACAAATTGAAATTTGGCAATTATTTCTTGTTTTCCATACAAATTGTACGGAAAAAAGAAATTCGCAGATTAAATAGTTTTAATGCATTATTGTTATCTTTAGTTTACACATATATATATATATATATAGAGAAAAAAAACTTTAAAAAAAAAAGTACGCGGAAGAAGAGATAAATCTCATTGAGTTACAATTAAATTGAAAGGCTAAGTTTTGAGAATGTAAACAGTTTTATTAAGTGTTCTTTGTGTTATAATCTTAGTAATTAATTGATAAGAAGATAACTGTATTTACTTTTCACCTCTCTTAATCAGAGAAAAAGAAAAAAAAAATAATGCCTGAAATGTAACGCACTGCTTACATTACCTAACTTTTAATGAAGTACGTTATCGAATGTATAGAAATTACTCAATAAGGAAAAGTACAATGCATATCACATTTTGAGCGTGTTTCATTGCTTCCTGGAAAGCTTTTAAGATCAGTCATAGCCCTCCACCCCATCCCACCCCGTAAATCTCTTCATATAAATGAAAGTACCGTATATTTCACGTATTACTCTAGAATGAAAAGTCAGATCGAGTAAAATTTGCAAACTGTGTGTTGGTCCTTGGGGAAAACTTCTTGTCCAGTTACGATTTCACAGCCTTCTTTTCTTCCTCTCCCCCACAAAAATCGGCATAAATGAAAGTATTTTTTTACATTAATCGACAAGAAAAATGCTGATTGCTACCAAATATTCAACATATAGTCTGTTTGCTCCTTAGATAGTTCTAAATTCAAACCCGATTTCAAAGCATTCTCTCCCCAGTTTCCCCCTACAGAAGTATTACTGTAAATTTGGAACGGGAGCCCTGATCCATTTCAAAATTGCAATGCTTACTCAGAGTATTTTAGGAATCTTTATAATAAATTTCATGTCGATGGGTTGACTTATTTTGTTATAACCCATGATTTATTACTATTTGCCAACGCATTTGAAATTTAACGTCCTGCGTGTATTAACTAAATTATGTATTTATTTTATTTTTGCTGGGAATGTTATTTTCTTTTAATGTATTGCGTGTCAGGCACTGTAGTAAAAAAAGAAAAAAAAATCATTTTTAGAAGTGCTCTCTCTCTCTCTCTCTCTCTCTCTCTCTCTCTCTCTCTCTCTCTCTCTCTCTCTCTCTCTCTCTGAGTTGAGTATTTTCTTTTAAAAAATTAAAAAAAAAGGAGTGAAATTTGAATGTTTATTTTTTGTTCGCAGCGTTCCTCACCATTTAAAGCCTCACAAATTAAAATAAAATAATAAAATTTCTGTTTATACTCCGGGACGACCAAACGGTCAGAGGAATTCACAAGATACACAGAACACAAGATACAGTCACGGGCTTGAACCCCGGTCACTCAAGGCACGTGTACTTATGCACCCGCGCTCATGACCACTTGGCTACGGCGGCCGTTTTGTTCATTAAATCATACTTTTTTCATTTGGTAACTTGCTTTTGTGTTTGCGAACAGTTGCCTTATATAATCCGTTATACAACTATTAAATAGGAATTCTTCAGAATTCGAACTGAAAAGCTTTTCACATACGGCTATACTTTTGGAAACGTGCCTGCATTATACTGAAGTTAGTACCATGTTATTGTGTGTGCGTGCCCACCGTTAAGTGTTTGAATGAAATGTAATAATATTAATCAGTTTAATGTTGTGAGAAACCTTCTACGTGGGATATTCCAGATCACTAAATCAAAATTACAAAGTAATTGACACTTAACTCTAGGTAAGATTTGAACTTTATTACCAAGCAGGTTCTGTTAAACTTTACACCTAATGAGTGAATGAAGGAGGCTCTGTGCTCAACCATTCTGACAATTTTGCTCAGAATGGTTGAGTGCAGCGCCTACTTAATTTACTAATTAGTTATAAGTACAGTGCAACCTCGTTATAACGCGCCTCTTCATACCGCGGTTATGATCGTGTCTCCCAAAACGAATTATGAAAAAATAGTGGGCTCAAAGAACTAGCAGTTTCATATTGGAAACTGAAAAAAGTGAATAATGTATATACTCGTACTGTACATTCTAGTACCGCATTTCAAAAGCGGATATTAGCTAAAAATTGGCTGTATATTCTCTTCGATGTATTCAGTTGCGATAAGAGTACCGATAAAAAAAAGAAAAGAGTAGATCACTGAAACGCTAATTACAAACAGCTACCTTTGGAGGTGAATATGGCGACCGTTCGGCAAGTGGAAATCACATTAATTACAAAGTAAATTTGTGTAACGAACCGCACATGACGTTTTTTCTTCGACTAGAAGTTACATCTAGGATAGCAAAAACTGCTAAGGGCTAAACTAGACAAAAATATACATGAACCGAGAAATGATTTATGGAGAAATCACGTGATTTCACTTCAGCACTATGATAGTTCGAACAGCTTGGTTTTGATTTAGTTTTCTCAAAACGCCGGTAAATCCCAGGGCGGCAAAAATAAATACACGGCAAAATTAGCAGATCAATAGGACCGAAGTAAAGCCTTCCAAAAGAAAAAAAATTATACAGTTGAAGAAAAGTTAAATATTATCGAAACAGTTAAGAGTTGCGAAACAAAATGCCGTATATTTTGCGAGTCTGCAATTCCAGAAGGAACGATACTCAATTGGATGAAAGAGGAAGAAAAATTTCATTCATTCTTAGACTCCATAGAAAATGATGTAGGCCTCCAAAGAAGGAAAACTATACTTTGTGAAAACAGTGATGCGGAAGTGGTTAAAATAAAAAAGTGGTTTCTACAGAATAGTAGTGAAGGAGTACCGATAAATGGGATAATTTAGAAAGCGCGGCCATTTATATTTCATCAGCTACTTGGTAGGGATCATGACGCATTTAAAGCTGCTGAGGGGTGGCTTTGGAGATGGAAGGCTCATTTGGTGACATTACAGCAGCTGAAGCATTTCCAGAATTCTGCTTCAAGATGGTGAATTCACAGATAACGGATGAATTTCTGATTCAAGATGGTGAATTCACAGATGAACAGTTGTACAACCATACTATAAACTTCTGAACGACAAGTCACAAAGGGCACCCAACAAAGCTGGCATGAAAACTAACAGAGTGAGAATTACTGTGTCACTGTTCGTAAACAAGGCCGGAAATCACAAGCTAAAGCCATTGTGCATCGGTAAAAGTCGAAGTCCCTGGTGTTTTAAGCTCGTCTACATGAAATCTATACCTGTGATTTATAAAAATAGTTCCAATGCTTGGATGACAAGTGATAATTTTGCTTCAGGGTTTGAAAGTGATATTTTCTTTTCAAAAAACTTGAAGAAAGGTTCTGTTGTTACTGTTGGATCACTGCCCAGCTTATCCTTCGGCTGATGTCCTGAAATCGAAAAATGACAAGATCAGAGTCGCGTTTCTGCCAAGCAACACAATTGCACTAATTCAGCCCATGGATCAGGGCGTTATTCGAGGGTTCAGAACCTACTGTCTTGGTGACCTACTTGCTGGTGTTGTGAACTCAGAAATTCTGAGTTCACAAACTCAGAATTTCTAGAATTTCAGAAAAAAATTAACACTAAAAGACATTGCATAAAATATTGGATTAGCGTGGGAAAAAGTAAGCATAACAGCAACTGAAAACTACTGGTAAAAATTTATTGGAAAAGACAAATCACTATTTAACCTTGAATTAGCAGCATTTTCAGAACAAGAAGCAAAGGCTGCTTAGATTGTGGTGGTTGCAGAAGCTCCAGTTGCGCATTACCTGAGCGAGGAAGAAATCGCAGCCTCTGTTAACAGTGGGAAGACAAACAGGACAGTGACTCAAGATAATGTGGATGACTCCTGTAAGGAAAAAGCACCAGAAATTAATAAAGTGCTTGCAAACATTAATGAAATGATGGCGTGGTTATTACGTCAAAGTGATAGTGAACATCTTCATTTATTACATCTGACTACTATTGGGAACTGCGTACTGAAAAATCGCTGTCATCAGTTCCGTCAAACTAAATTGCACTACTATTTTAGAACGGATGCTTAAAATGTAAGTCCGTAACAGCATTGTGTATTAGTAGAATGTAAAGGGAAGGATATAACATTTTGTCTTTTAACATTTTGTTTAACATTTGTTGAATGTTAAACAAATGTTTAACATTTAACATTTTGTCTTTTAGTTTGAATACTCATTAAACATTAGCACTAAGTAAAATGTATTTTTGTTAGCATAACAGCTGTTTGTTATTTGGTCTTTTAGCAATTTTTTTTTCATCGTCATAGCTAATCCTCTTTATTTCATTGGTAATAGCACCCTTTAAGAGAGGAACAAAAATTAACTTTATAGTCATGTTTCTTTATACTCAAGATACTAGCATAAGCTTGTATAAATTTATTCCAAGTTAATACAAACTGGAAAAAAATGGTAAACTGTTTTCAGCTATAACGTGCATCGCTTATAACGCGGGTATTAAAATTGTCGTCCTAATCCTCGTTGTTGCACTGTATAATAGAACTCTATTGGAATCCAATAAACCTCACAGTTAAGCTCAAATTTACGTCAATTACTTTGTAAACTTAATTATTTGAAAGGACGTAGTTAGTTAAATGAAATAAAGAAAATTATGCCACTGAAAATTTTGTTTTGAGATAATTATTGAAGTGTTTCCAGGTTTGACCTTTCACGATTCTGTTTAATCTTATCTTTGGGGGGAAGGATCATAGCGAAAGAATCAAATTACAAAACAAATTTTAGCAAAATTGAAGATTAAAATATGCATATAAGTGTAAAATTGATGTGTAAATTAAATAATTTTAAATAAATTCATAAATTCACTAGTGTCTTTAGAAGAGGAATAAGAATGTAAAGTTAGTTCTGTCTCTTCTAAAAGGTATTATTATCAGTGAATGAGGATGAGAAAGTCAAGATTGTTATTTGGTCTTTTAGCAAATTTTTTTCATCGTCATAGCTAATCCTCTTATTTATTTATTTCATTGGTAATAGCACCCTTTAAAAGAGGAACAAAAATTAACACTATAGTCATGTTTCTTTATACTCAAGATACTAGCTTCTATACATAAGCTTCTATGAATTTATTCCAATTTAATTTGTATATAAGTTTTACTCTTAGTTGTCTGTTTTAGTCTTTATTTTTACTAAGATTTGTTTTGTAATTTTATTTTGCTATTTGTGCTCCCCAACAGAGGTCTGAATGCGGGGTTCAGAACCCTGAAACATCGCCAACCCTGTATTAAGTGTAGATTGATGTGGAAGTACTTAAGGATTCGTTTAAAAACAATTCTCACAGTAGTATAATGTGTCCTTTGTAATTTCGTTATATTGATCAGTTTCCTGACACCAATTTAATTTTATGAACTGTAATACTGCAGGCAATTAGCAGCAATTAAATTATCTTCATTTTCGATTGTTTTTAAATTTCTCTATCGGTATAATTAACATAGCCTGACAGTTAGGCCTGACCTACACAAACTTTTATTGCAGTTCCCGTGCATTTTACAGTACTGTACTCCTCTTGCTTTCCGGTTTCTTCCGGTTGAAAGATAGGTTCATGAAAGTTCCAGGACTGATTTGTTAAAAATATCTGAACGTCGAATTAGAAAAACTTTTTTTTTTTTTTTTTTTTAACATGGAATGTCGAAAATGTTTTTACAGTAAGTGGTTGCACATGTGCAAAATTTTATTCCGTGTGTGTGTTTTTTTTTTTTTTTTAGAATGTCGCATTTTGAGATAAAATTTGGCCTTTTTATGAAGAGATAAGATCAGTTGTATCCAACATAATTGAAAATTTACGATCATTCTGTATATGTGTGCATTAGAAATACCGAAATAAAGCTTAACAATAAAAAAACTCGTTTTTATTTACCTTGCATTTATTGATTAATGTGTAGTTCATAATTAATAGAAGATAACGCAGTTTCCAACGATAACAGTAAGGAAAGATACAGTGCCACAATTTTTGATGAGATGCGCAAGTCCATGTCTTATCGATTGTCCCCTTAGAATCTTTAACGATATTCTGGCCCACAGATATTTTCCACCCCAGTGCAATATCTATGAAGTTATGCCAAAATTTAACTTCTGAGACCACGCCAACCTGCAGATTTCAGACCCGCTTGCCAAAGCATCCTGCCTAATAAAGCTACTGGAAAGATTGCAGCTCCCAACTTTGTCCTTACAGTTCTTATCAAATAATTCCCCTGAAATCCACTATGGCATAAAGGGGCGGTCCACAGTTACGAATCTGTTGGACACTTCCTTTAGAATTCTCAAGGCTTTGAAGAAATTACAGAGATGACAGTTGTTTACTTGGATCTGAAGTCAACATCTGACATACTCAGTATTGATGGCCTCCTCTATCTCTGCTAGGAACACTACCACAAGGGGGATTTGCTTGCCTTTCTCCAATCTTTTCTTACATCATGAACATGCTCTCTAAAAATAGGCTCCAGGATTCTCATGGGAACTATTCATACAGATATTCTTCAAGGAGGATTGTTGTCTGGCCTCCTTTTTACAGCTGTGCTTTTTCCTGTTGTCACCTCTGTTCCTGATATTGTCTGCTGTGCAGAGTTATGCAGACAATATCAAGAACAGAGTTGTTCAGAGGCCTAATTCACCACTTGAATGCTATTCTATATGGAATGTCTCAACATTTGTGTCAATATTGGTCTTAGTACAAACCCTAATAAATCAGCCATATCGACCTTTTCTCTCAAGAAAAGCCCACCTACCTTCATCACCCACACTGGGAGCACCCATTCCAGGGCTTTTTTTCACACTGACTTGGGAATCATCTTCGATCCCAAGTTGATCTTTCATATGAGTCATCTACTCGCTCGAAACTAAGCCTCTACCTACCCCAAACACCTTTATTCAGGTTAATCCACCAGCTAACCAGACATCACTGGATAAAATAGCCATCACAAAGGAACGCCTTACTGAGGTCATCAACAGTCTTCCCAACAAGTCTACCACTGGCCCGAATGGATTCCCTGTTTTCATGATTAAACTATGCAGTGTATATATCATTGTCCTCTTGCTTGACGCATTCAATTCCGTCCTCGTAACAGGAGTTTACCCTGCTATCTGGAACACATTGTTTCTCCTGTTCCAAAAGAGTCTAACCCAAAATCGCCTAATGACTACAGACCAATTTCCGTAGGATGCACTTTCCTCAAAATCTTGGAAAAAGCCATACTTCCTGCTTTCACCCATTACATGGTCGGCCATAAACCTCCATACCTCCATAGTGTACTACCTGGACGATCCACGATCACCAACCTCTTGGACACCCTGTTCAGAATTGAAAGTACCTTAAGCAACAAAGAGCAACTGGATATTGTGTTTCTCGACATTAAGGCGGCCTTTGACAATCTGTCCACCCATGCATTATGTACCATACTGTGCAACTATTTCAAAATCTCTGGCAACATCTTAGTTCTCCTTAGGAAACTCCTTCAGTCCAGGATCCTATGGATCAGAAATCAAAACCATAATCACCACATTCTCTGCTCCAGAGGGCTCCCCCAAGGGGGCGTTCTCTCTGCCGCCCTCTTCGCCGCATCTTTAGAACCCTTCCTATCAAACCGTACTAATTTTACCACCTACGCAGATGATATTAAGTTCTTCGTCATCACAAAATGCCCCCAGTCTCTCCAGTCTATTACTGTGAGCTCCAACCGACAGCTACATGAACTGGAAAACTACCTTCATGCGATTGGGCTCTCCATTAATAAAGAGAAAACTGCACAACTCTCTATCACCAAGAAGAAAAATACCAACGAGGTGGACATCATTATAGCGAACTCTCCAGTTAAAAAAGTCACCCAACTTAAGGATTTGGGTGTCACCTGGGACAAAGACCTCACCTTCTTGCCTCACTTTAATGCCACTCGAATGAAAACATATTCGGCTTTATGGGCAGTAAAACAAGAGATCTCCAACTTCCATAACCCGGACCTTGTCATCAAATACATTCTTCGTTGTATTTTCCCAATTCCTTTATATGCTTCGACTATATGGTCCTCAGCACCTTCATCATACCAAGCCAGGTTCCTCTCCCTGGAATTCTGGATCTTGAAATGGCTAAATAGGGTTGCCGGGCTAACACCTACAATCTCAAAATCTGTTCTGGTCACCAATCTTAATACGCTTCCTTGGAGATATCACATCATCTCTAGGAACCTTCTTACCCTCTCTCAGCTTCTATCTGGAAAACTGAGCTCACCTGATATATGGGATATCATCGCCAGACCGTCCGACAGGAGAAGATGCCAGTCCAACACCTCCCCATACAGATCGAAGCTGCGTAGCATGTCCTCCCTGGACAACATGTTTCCACATAACTCCTTCCAAATATTTAATAGATTAGCCATAGACGTTGAGAAACTTTTCATGGACAGAACCTACAGATCTTCCATTCTTGCAGACATGTTGGCCTTAGTCATGCTCTAGGTGGACTCTCTGTGATGCCGCACTATCCACTCTCCGATGTATCCGTATGCACTTTTATTTGTTGTAACTTTATGTTTTTGTATCTTCACCAGTGGCTGTTTAAGACCGTATATTGTATCTGGCTCTGTATATAATGCATTTGTCTGTATTTTATGTTTTATCTCTGTATGTAACTCATGTCCTCTAGCTGCATAGCTGTAAAGGGAAATTTCTTCGGAAATAAATTGATATTAATAATAATAAATGTACAGATGTCCACAATGGGATGGCGAGCAAAACAACACTTCATATCTGTGATCCTAAGACCACTCTTAAATATGTCGACAGAATTATCCACCCAGTAAGTAATCCTGTTTTCATTGGAAAATTGGGCATCCACTGTTCCCACAACTATTGACAGAATGTTCGTGGATACAAACATCGTATCCATTCAGAACTACACATCACAATTTGCAAGAGTTCTTGACTGTCAGAGGTTAAATGTCAAAAATTAAGTTTCACGGCTGTTTATAGCTACTAAAATGCCCATTGGTGATTTGAATCCTCATTTTACTTGTGGTCGAGACATTGAGGTATCCTCCTCCACTGAGTGGAGGATATCTCAACCAGCTCTTCGGTCGAAACTACCCTCCCAGCTAACAAGGAACGGCTTCAGCTCGTAAACAGGAGAGAGATATTCATAGCCCGCAACCAGGTGACTTAAAATCATCCATAACATAACTAGATCTGATAACCAGAGTAAACCAGCGCTTGATCTGTCTACATTAGGCCCAGTACATTGGTAAACTTGTTTGTCATATAATTAGCATTAGTAGAGGCATATGGCGACTCCGTAGCCAGGTGGGAAGGAGCAGCAGTGCGTAGCACACGCTTCTTGATTAGACCGGGGTTCGAGCCCGTCACCACCAAATACGGAGGATGCGGAAAGGTCGGGGAATGACCACCGCATATCCTGGAGCAATATGGCCTTAGTTGCTAATGCTCCTAAAAACCAAACAACAACAGTAGAGGCATATGATGCAAGAAAGCAAGCTTATGCAGCAGCAGCAAAAAAAAAACAAAAAAAAAAAAAACTTCCATTTCATCTGATGTAAAATTCTAAGCCGACCACTGTATTCCAAAAGCCAGATATCTCGATGGTTGACCTTTGCTTTTAATTTTCCACGTTTAGTTTTAATTCACTTCTCATTTATTTTACTTTCGTTTTAGTTTTAATTTAATCTCCTTTTGTGTTATTATTTCAGCAATATACTCAGTAAAACTCCTAAACCTTGGCGGGTTATTGCAGTAAGGTTTTTTTGCAGTGAAGATCTTATATAATTTTTCTTGACTGCATAGTGGTATTCTGTTGCCAGCTATTTTTTTTTTCTTTAGTTTTAATTCACTTCTCATTTATTTTACTTTCGTTTTACTTTTAATTATATTTCCTTTTGTGTTATTATTTCAGCAATATACTCAGTAAAACTCCTAAACCTTGGAGGGTTATTGCAGTAAGGTTTTTTGCAGTGAAGATCTTATATAATTTGCCTTGACTGCATAGTGGTCAAGTTCTTCCGTTAAATCGAATTGTGTAAAATTGAGGATTTACTGCATTGATAAGTTTAAAAATTTACGAAGTTGCTTAATTGCTTCTCTGTTTATAAAGGCGCCTCCGTAGTCAGGTGGGAAGGAGCAGTAGTGCGTAGCACACGCTTCTTGATTAGACCGGGGTTCGAGCCTGTCACCACCAGATGCGGAAAGGTCAAGGGAATAACCACCGCATAATCCCGGAGTAATATGGCCTTAGTTGCTAATGCTCCTAAAAACCAAATAAATAAACAAACAAACAAACAAACAGTTTATGAAAATGGGAAACGTTCTTGCCTTATAGAATGCAGGTGATTTTGTGATCATGCTAGTTATGCATGAGTTAATATTGTTTTAGGACTTTTTTATTTAAATTTTTTTTATAAAATATAATAATAAATAAAAATAAATATACTACAATTTTTTTTTTTAATTTTTTAAATTCATTCCATGAAACCTGCTCTGGATGAAACAAGAATTACCAACTAAATTAACTATTTGATTACTATTTGATATAAGAAAATTGCCTTTCACTAAATGCAGTTTTCTTATATCCATTCTACAGTTATCTTAGCTTAATGTGAATATATGTTCCCTTGTTTACATTATCCTAGAAAGAGAAAATCTGCACCATCATTAAGTTTGCCCAACCCTTTTTAGCCTTTAAAAAAACCATTACTTCGCACTTAGGGAACCAAGAACAGAAACGGCTGTCATGATGACAGCTCTTCCTTCTTGATTCATTAATGGCGATTTTAATCGTGTCCGTTGATTTTAGTTTACTTTTAAATAGTTAAATGACGTAGCGCAGTGGTCAGGAGCGAGAGTGCATAGCCCACGTTCTTTGAGTGGACCGGGGTTCAAGCCCGTGACTACTAAATGCGTAAAATAAATATTTAATAAATATTTGAAACTAAATAAATATTTGTATTGACGATTTATTGTAAACTCTACTGACTTGGTTGTCGTGCCGGAGTATAAACAGGAAAAAAAAAAAAAATAAATAAAAAATAAATAAATAAATCATCTGATTTCCTTACTTGAAGGGTTAAATTAAAATTCCAAGGCACGATATGAAATATCAAGCTAACAATTTCGTATGCTTATAAAACGCATCATTGGGTTGAATTGTTTAAAGCAGGGGGTGTTTATTTTATTTCCAGTCGTTGAAAAATTTGGAACTGCTCTAATACAATTTTCACAAATATATTATAATTTTGTAACATTAAAAATAAATAGTGAAAAGTACCCAAAATACAAATACTCACTAAAACATTTTAAATTATTGATTTGCTGTTTTCCGGAAACTTGTCGTCGTTTCTTCGAAACTAATCTATCAACGTTTGGTTCCTGTGATTGCTCAGTTGCTATTCTCAGAATAAATTCAAATTATTTTCCGTTAGGCTTAAACGTAGTTTTGATTTATTAATGTTCATCACTAAGAATGATTGATCACACATTAAGTGGTCACAAACATGGATAGTATAGTGGCTGCAAACACTTTGATTTGTTTGTAATTATTTGTAATTTTTATTTTTAAAATGTTTGTAAACTTCTTGAACGGTAACTGATTTAATTTCTCCTTTGAATGTCGTGTCGCGCTGAAGATCAATAAGTTCAGTATGCGGTTTTTTTGGGGTCTTCAATGTCGAAAGAAAATGAATACTGAATGATTTAAATCGTTTCTCACTTCTTCTGAAATCTGAAAAGTTTCTAAGAAACTCCTCTTTCACAGCATAAATTTCTGTGACATTTATTTCCAGATAAGTTAGCTTTCTTCGATATTGAATTCAGTGTAGGGAAGTAGATTAGATTACCAAGGGATATTTGTCTTACGCAAAGATTTAATTTCATTTGAAAAGCACAGATATTATGACAAAATTCGGTCACTATTTTGGGTTTACGACCTTTGCATTTTTGTATTTAAAATATTAAGGTGTTCAACAATATCCAACAAAAATGTTGGATATTGTTGAACAAGCGATTCTTCCTTGAATTTATTTACGCTGTCAGCTTCCACAACGACAGATGGAAGTTTGTTCCAGCAGTCAACCACCCGTTGGCTAAAGGCAAATTTCCGCACAGCTATTCTACAACTGTCTTTCCTCAATTTGAGTTTATGCACCCTCGGGTTCGTAATCTGAGCAAGAGAAAGAATCCATCGGCATTGAGCCTGCTCAAACCATTCAAGGCCTTATGCACCTCAATCAGATCACTTCGCGGGTGCCTAGTCTCCAGGTGCTGCAATTTGCAGAACTTAAGTCTTTCTTGGTAAGAGCACCCCTTTATCCCCTTACCAGTTTTGTTGCCCTTCTCTGTAGTCATTCTTGCAACTCTAAATCCTTCGTAAAATGAGGCTCTCCAGACCTGTACGTAGTACTCAAGGTGTGGTCTGACCATTGCCTCATACAAGGGCATAATCACCTCCTTATCCCTGCTAGCAAAATTCCTGTATATCGTTGACAGGACCCCATGGGCTGTCCTGACAGCATTTCTACTCGCATTTCGAAAAAGCGTTTTAAAACGTTACCGCGACTTTACCATCTGACATCGGTATTAAAGTAAACGTTGTTGATAATCGTATTCTTGCATTAATTGTAATAACTGACATTGGTTGATAGTTGAGTTGCGTATAAAAGTTACTGTGTTAATAACACCGCTCATTACAAGTTTCAAAAGCAGTAAACTCATGATTCACATTCATATTTTGAATTTTATCTTTTTATCTAGAAGCTGCTTCCATTTTACAACCTTCCACCTTAATATTTTAAATACAGAATTGGCTTTATGCAAGGTCATAAACCGAATAGTGACCGCGCTCTGTCTGTTTTAGTTCTCGCCGTCTTTGATCATTCCGCACCAAATACTGTATATAAAAAAAAAAAAAAATTTTGGGGATGGCACTGAAAAATCATCTCCAGTGGCATCATTTAGGTATTAGCCCAACGAATTCTTCAGTGACATTCATTTCCGTGTCAATATCACTGCTAATTGCGCGATATCAGAAACGTTGTTTTTCTGAACATACGATCCTTGCAGCTTAATCATGCAGTTTTTGAGTAATTAGCCTTCAGGAAATGGTTTTGATGAAGTTACAGTCGAACTTGCTTTCACTGCTGCATAACTACTATTAGGCATATTTGTAAAAATATATGGCTGTGATTTCAAAGCCTTTTCTAATTCTTCAACTTTCTTATTCCGCAGTTTTGCCACTGGTTGTTAATATTGAGATATATGATACGAGTTGTAATACTTTTTAATGTTGTATTCCTTTGTAACTGCAACATTTCGCCTCAAATTAAGCTTAATGGATTCCCATTCAATGAAAAAAAAAAAATATATATATATATAGTTTATATTTATCGGAGAACACTCGGCATTCAACATCTACTTTTCTTGATTTAAGCAATATGGGTGGTATGTAATTATAAAATTTATCATACAATGAAATTTGATTCTATTGACATTTCTTTCATAAACGTAGCGGTATCATTCCGCATCTCCCCACAGCTGTATCAGTGACTTGTAGCACATCTCACTTGAGTGAGCATACATTTATCGCCTGTATTTTCGTCTTGATGTTTTTGTCGCGCGATGCCTGGACTTCATGTAGCGGCCCGGCTTTTCGAAGGTTTTAGAACAATCGCGAAACGTTCAATCCATTCAAGAGCTCCACACTCCACAACGTTTCATGTATTGTGTATATTCTCGAATAGTCTCGTGACAGTTGTTTACATTGCACGGCTCCTTTGTTGTGAGCAGTATCTCCACCTTTACTAGTTTTATAGTATTTGTACTTTAATTTTATAAGTATTTTTAAGACCTTATGGGACCCAGATTGATTGAGCACACGGGCCGTATTCGGCTCGCTGGCTGTATATTTGATACCCTGGTTTGAAGTAAGCGTAAGAATTTAAGACTTAATGTTGCATATGATCAGTATATTAAGTCTGTAAAATGAGTGTGTATTCTGGTTTGCATGTGTGAGGGAAAATCAGAGTTTTTGGCAGGGTAGAAAAACCAACACTCCTTAAAACTAGATAACTGCAAAAGATAACACCTCTTTGTAAACATGCACATCGGCTTATGTGGCCATATTGTACTTCCCAAGGTTTTTGCATTTTCTACTCTGATCCAAGCCCGAGGCTGGATTCGAACCCACGACCTTTGGGTTGCCAGGCAGGCACTTTACCCACCCGGCAACGCTACTGTACTTGCACGGAAGTTTGCATACATTGTACGAACATATGAAATAAAATAAATTTTCTGTTTATACTCCGGCACGACAACCAAGTCAGTAGAGTTTACAATAAATCGTCAATACAAATATTTATCGTATTCAGTAGTCACGGGCTTTGAACCCCGGTCCACTCAAAGAACGCGTGCTATGCACTCTCGCTCCTGACCACTCGGCTACGTCAGGCCTAATGCGTTTGTTTGTTATTTTGGTTTTTAGGAGCATTAGCAACTAAGGCCATACTGCTCCGTGACATGCGGTGGTCATTCCCTGACCATTCCGCATCCTCCGTATTTGGTGGTGACGGGCTCGAACCCCAGTCTAATCAAGAAGCGTGTGCTACGCACTGCTGCTCCTTCCCACCTGGCTACGGAGGCGTCTGCCTAATGCACTATCATAATAGTTTTCTGTAGAATTTATTTATTTTTATTTATTTACTGTTATTAGTTTTTAAGGAGACAATATTATCTCTGAGGCTATTAAGTGATTCCGTTATTTCTTGGGTAATTGTACTACCTCTTAAAATTACAGCACTTCACCACGTTGTCAATGATAACTTCGCAGCTTTACTTCTTACTCTTGGAAACTAAACATAGAACAGATAATAGACTGATAAACTGCGGAGTTCGTCGTTTCAAAGGATTTTGCTCCTTTTCTGCCTGGCTCTAAACGTGAAGAAACTTGGCGTGGGGTGGGGGGGAGTTGAGGAAGCATAATCCTTTGAAACGTCAACGCTTCGCAGTTGTGCATCATTTGTGCTCAGTTTAAACGAATTTAAACTAAATTTTACTCAAGTGAGATTATCAGTGATATTATGATAGTGTTTAGATTCCAGTCTCATAAGTATTACTTTATAAATTCAACACATCTTTAGCTGTGATACATTAATATAGTATTGTGAAATGCCAACAAGACACGAAGGCAACAAGATTGTTTTTTAAGGGACGACTGACTCGGGTGTTTGTAGCGCGTTACCGCTGGGAGAGAAAAAAAAAAATAATAAAATAATAAAAAAAAAAATATATATATATATATAAAATAAAATTAAATAAAAAATGCCTAAAATTGTTGGGAGCCGCCAAGGCCAATTATAGCCATCTCCCCTCCTCCCGGTTGTTTTTATAGGTATGATTCCTCAAATATTGCTCAACATAGTTAAATCAGCGTACAAGTTAGTGCAATTGCATCATTTCTGTACGTAGCCAACTACTTAAGTAATTATAAACTGGCATCATTAAATACAGTATATCTCATATTGTGAATACCTTCACAACAAGTTAAATCATTTGTAATAGTGAATATAAGATAAGATAAGACCAACGAACGCCACAGTGCATGAAGAAAGGGATAATTAAAAATGCTCAGATGGTTTTGTATAACGTACAGTATTGTACAGGAAGTGTTCAGAATATGCAGGGTGTCTCAAAAATATTGGTACAAACGTTTAGGGGAGGTAGGTAACATCTAAAGGAATGTGAATCGCATAGGAACCCATAACCGGAAACGTTACCGTAAGTCGGTAGACGGCGCTGTTCATCAGTTCGCGAGAGGGAAAATTTCTGGTTTACTAGTTTACTAGGTTTACTAGGTTTCTGGTTTACTAGGTTTCTGGTTTATCCTGAGTAAAATCAACTTCAATGCTCCTTGTAGACAAGTCAGGAACCTTACACTGTTTCGCCTTGATTCTGCCAACACGGACTTTATGAAGTTCAGTCCACTGAACAGAATCAGCAGATCAGCAAATGACTCTCTCATTGACTTCTTTGACAACTCCCAATCACTGATGAACTCCATCCACAAGTTTGCCTCTTCTCTTAAACTGCAAAGTGACTAGCTCACATCTAATTATTGTAGCTTATTATTTGTTATATTATTTTTCTATTCTCTAACGGATTAATTATTACTTGTTTTACCGGTAACTGAACTTAATACAATCCTCTTTTGTACATATGCTTTTATTGTTTGAATCTATATCAATGTTTATCGTCCTGTTGGACGTCATATTATTGTTTATTATGTTTATTGATCTGATCTCAGATACACTGTTAATGGTTACCTGTTGTGTATCTTGCTATTAATAAAATAAAAAATAAAATAAAAAAAAAAAAAAACTAATTCAAGCAGTAGTCGCCGCACGAAGAGCATGCAACGATATACGAACTGTGAGCTGGCAGACATGCACTTAGTGTATGGATTAGCAGAGAGCAATGGACGAGCCGGTCAACGAATTTATGGAGAACGATTCCCAGACAGACATGTACCGGACCACCGTTTGTTTGCACGTGTGCATCAAAATTTGTGCGATTATAGGTCATTTAGAGGTAACAGGAGTAGTGCGGGCAGACCACGTTCGACGCGAACTCCCGACATGGAAGAAAGTGTGTTGAATTCCGTCCAGAATAATCCTACTACCAGCACACGTGCTGTTGCCTCTGCCTTAGGAGTGTCTCGTTGCAGTGTACAGCGTGTCTGGCACGACGATTCCGTACACCCCTTTCATCTTCAAAGGGTTTAGTTACTGCTCCCCCAAGATCATCCTGCACGTATGGCTTTTGCGCAGTGGTTTCTCCAAGAAAGTGTTCGAGACTTGAGTTTTCCAGCTTATGTTTTGGTCACGGATGAGGTTTATTTCCCTCGAAAAGGCTTATTCAATCAGCACAATGATCAGGTGTGGGCTCACGACAACCCACACGGTGTGTGCACCCATGCGGCACAACATCGCTTCGCAATAAATGTGTGGGTAGGTATGGTCGGTGACTGCTTAGTTGGCCCATACCTGTTACCATCCCGCATGAACTCCGCTAAGTATTGGATCTTTCTTGAACAAGTTCTATCAGGGTTACTTTACGATGTTCCAGCAAATGTGAGACGCAACATTTGGTTTCAACATGACGGGGCGCCTGTCCATTATGGAAGGTGTGTTCGTAATCATTTGAACAGGCGTTTTGGGCGTCGATGGATTGGCCGTGGTGGACCCATTGCCTGGCCTCCACGCTCACCTGATTTATCGAGCCTTGATTTCTTTCGAGGGGGGGGGGGCTCAAATCTATCGTGTACGAATCGCCTGTGGAGACGGAAATGGATCTCGTGGCGAGACTCGTCTGCGCTGCTGCTACTGTCAAAGAAACTCCAGATGTGTTCGACCGTGTCCGCCAATCTATGCTGCGTCGGTGTCACGCATGCATCGCGTCTCATGGTGGAACCTTCGAGCATCTGTTGTAACATCATGAAATGCATCCATCTCGTACTCCATGGTTAATATTATGTCAAATAAATGCTTTCCACTAATTACTGTCTTCTGTCATTTCTGCTTCTTGTGCCTCTGCTACTACTTTCCCGTGACGTTTCCGGTTATGGGTTCCTATGCGATTCACATTCCTTTAGATGTTACCTACCTCCCCTAAACGTCTGTACCAATATTTTTGAGACACCCTGTATACGAGTAGTATTTGTATTTTCATTAAAAAAGATTTGAGAAGATAAATACATTTTCTGTTTATACTCCGGAACGACCACCTCAGCGGAGTTCGAACACGGTCAACCAAATCTTGTGTATTTTATATCCTTGCGCCTGGCCATTCTACTAGGGCTACCTCTAATAAATAAATTAAATTTCTGTTTATTCTCCGGGATGACCGCATAAGGTCAGAGAAGTTCACAAGATAGAGAGAATACAAGAACATTCTACCGTAGTTAGTAATCACTCGTAGTGCATGCAGGGCCGCTGCAACCGTATGTGCCGCCAGTAAGCGAAATCAAATTTGCCGCCCCAAAATATTTGGATTAAAAAATGAAATAAGGCGTAAATTAATTATTATTCATTTATTGAAAAGAAAAGAATTACAACATATCTCATATATAATATAATAAAATAACAAACAAATACAGTATAATAAAATCATTCTGAAAATAAACTTTAAATTCTAAATAGCAGTAATCGTACAATAATAAAATTAAAAGGAAAATTATACAAATTTGTTTCCTTGCTTTAAGAGATGCGAATTTATTAATTATTTCATTTATGTTTATTTTTTTCCAAATGATCATTTTCTATTGAAATTATTACCAAATTAGAGAGTTGTTGTTGAGACATTTTCGATCGTAAATAATATTTGATTAATTTTAATTTTGAAAAACTCCGTTCACCTGAGGCAACTGAAACTGGTAAAGTTAGAAAAATTCTTACTGCAACTACTACATTCGGAAAAGTATCTGTAAAATCGTTTTTAAAAAATATTGTAACGCTTCAATGGAGAATATAAATTTATATTAAATATAAATTTGAAGTACTACGTAGCCCAGTGGTCAGGAGCGAGAGTGCATAGCACACGTTCCTTGAGTGGACCGGGGTTCAAGCCCGTGATTACTAAATACGATAAATATTTGTATTGACGATTTATTGTAAACTCTACTGACTTGGTTGTCGTGCCGGAGTATAAACAGAAAATTTATTTTTTATTTTTACTCTTATGTTCTTCAGATAATGCAAAATCATCAATATAACTCCACGGGCTCACATCTGGTGAGTATGGGCTTGACACACACCCAGGGTCCTGAGCTGGATATCATCATTCTTCTCTTTCTTGGTTACTCCTTTCTACCTCTCTCTCTAAGGGTAACTCGGGAATTTTTTTTGGCTAGTGCACATAAGCCTCAGGCTTCCTTGTACCATATGGTTGATAATAATATCGGACTCATTACGACCAATGTCACTTAATATGTAAATCTTTGCAATGATTCAATAAATCGTTATCTGACCCTTTTTTTTTTTTTAAATTCACAAATATAAAACATTTTAAATATTTCTACATGTTCTTTCATATTTGTAAACCTTTCAGTTAACGAGAAAATTTTTGTGTCCATAATTTGAAAGAAAAAAAATATTTCTGAAATTTTGTTGCTGATCCTAAATAGCTTCCTCTCTACTTTCATAATCGAAATGACGTTTTTTCAATCTTTTCCTTTCAGTGCTTACTTCTGGAAACGAAGCTTCAGTGCCAATGATAGCATCCATATTATTAGTCGAATCGAGAATTTTTCTGACCGCTTCCTCTATTCTATTTTCTTTAAAAGATTCTGTGATATTTTGTAGACATTCAAGAGCTTCATATAGAGGGTTATTAAAATTAAAGTATCCCTATGTAGAGGGCTCTGGAGCGAGTTCTAAGGCTCGTACTGAAGAGAAATTTGGACAACAGGTACAATAAAGAATGCGCTCGCCATTTATTGGGGGAAAAATTAGTTACAAAATTTGTCACCATATGGCGCTTTGGCAGTACAAATCACTTGAACAGCGCTACAATTGTTCAATGTGTCCTCCATTTTGAGCAACAACAGTTTCCATTCGAAGAACAGCATTTTATACAGCAGAACATAACATGTCAACTGGAATAGCCAGTATATGACGTGTAATGCTGTCCTTCAGATCTGCCAGAGTTTGACATCCTTCCCAATACACCTGGTTCTTCAAAAAACCCCACAACCAGAAGTCGCATGGGGTGAGGTCCGGTGATCGGGGTGGCCAAGACGTCTGGAAACAACGGCTGATGACCCGTTCTTCTGTAAAGTGTTGCCTTAGCAATCTTTGGACACAACAGTGGATGTGGGGTGGCGCACCACCTTGCATGAATATGGTCCCCTGAAGGCACCCGCGTTGTTGCAGCTCTGGTATTGCGAAATTTGCTAACATTTCATAATATCGCTGTCCAGTGACAGAACAGGTGAAGTACTCTTATGGTGTCGGTGTTACCTGTTCAAAAAAAAAAAAAAAAAAATATGGCCCAATCATGAATATAGCCGTAAATCCACACCACGCTGTTACTTTGGGAGAATGCAACGGGACCTCTTGGATAATCCGAGGGTTTTCTGTTGCCCAAATGTGATAGTTGTGCGTATTCACTTGTCCATTTAAGCAGAAGTGGGCTTCATCACTCCAAAGGATGTTCCATGGCCAAGTGATATCCACTGTCATTCGCGCCAGAAACTGAAGTGCGTATGTGAAACGAATATCTGCATCACCATGCTTTAATATGTAAATCTTTACAATCTTAATATGTAATTGCAATCTTAATATTTAATATGTAAATCTTTAGCTGCTGTGGCATGTGCATCTTGTAAGGATAGTAGCGCAACACCTGACTCATTACTAGCCTTACAGTGAAATACGGCATGCCCACTTCGCGAGAAAGAGCTGGCACACTTGCGCTTCCACATGGAGATTGACTTAATAAATCCACGACAGCCATAGCCACATCTTCAACAGGAGAGGAGTCCACTCGTTTTTGACCTCTACCTGGTTGAACACCAAAGTGTCTTGTCGCTTCAAATTTTGCGGTCAGCACAGTCATAGGTCCTGACAGCCATATGCGCTTCTGACGCCGGAATTGTGTGATAGCCGCATCTGCATTGTTGCTGTTCTGATAGTACAGCTTCACTAATAGCGCCTTTTCCTGCAACGTTGTTGGCATTGCTGCTGTAGTGTAGGCAAACATCTACTGTATGATTTTGAAGACTGCTTTGCTTTTATACAGTACAGTAGAGCTGAGTAGTGGCAATAACTTACGATTATGCATAATCGTATGGCGCTTAACTATCTTAGTTACGCGCCATACAGTGACAAATTTTGTAACTTTTTTTCCCCCCAATAATTGGCGAGCGCATTCTTTATAGTACCTGTTTTCCAAATTTCTCTTCAGTATGAGCCTTAGAACTCGCTCCAGAGCCCTCTACATAGGGATACTTTAATTTTAACAACCCTGTATATCAGAATCCTTTTCTTTGAGCATTTTGCTTATCGGATTAATTTTATTTAAAATATGCATGCCAAATTATAATTGAACAAAGAAACTTATAAGATGTTATTTTTAAAGCTATTGGTTTAGCATGAGTCCTTGTATTTTTATTTTCACCATCTTCAGTGACTATAGCAAAATACTAGAAATTACTAGCTTCTCTACTCAATTCTAGTATTTTATCTGTAATATTCTGTGAAATTATTTCAATAATTTTATTTTGTATTTGATCACCCAAATGATATTTTTCAGAAAGTTTTAAAAAATTACCATTGTCATTTTCATATAAATCTTTTGAAGATCCCCTGAACGCTATACAGTGCCTTGCTAAAAATAGTATCATATACAGTATATTATTCTGGCGGAACTCCAGAACATGTATATCTCCGTTGCTGGCATGGCAAAGAACGGAATGATTGTCCGGTCGAGTTCTGTGATTGGATGAAAATTCGCTCTTGATTTTAGCGGGAAATGTGAAATTATCGTGCTGTTGTTTAGTCGTCGTCGTGCTGCTCTGCTGCCCTCGGTTATTGTGTGTTATTCTTATTTCGTGTTATTCCGTTTGCTAAAGGATGGATGTAAGACTGTAACTGAATGGTGTATGAGTGTGAATTTTTGATACCTTAGGAATACATGTTTTCGGTATGGATGTTTGATGAAGTGCGAGGCATGCGGTGATTTGATGGCATGCGAGGACTGATAGTTAGCTTTTTATTTTTTTTGTTGTTTTGCTTTTACAGAATGGTAATCCCTTTGTTTCTTGACGATTTGATGTTTTTCGCAGCAATTTTATGTATGAGTTGTTAGATCATGTTATCTTTATATTAGCGGGAGTGTGGGGAAAGCAGCCCGCAGAACAAAAAAAAAAAAAAACCAAACAAACACATTTTTGTTGACGTGCATGAGCAATTCTCATCCTCAATATACGTGAAATCGTCTTGTAATGTATGCAGGAGAAGAATCAGTGATAGTAGTTGTATGTAATGGTAATTTTTGTTATTTGTTTAAAAAAATTGCCGTTTTGGCGTTTCTTTTTCTTCATTTTAGCTCCGACATATTGTGATGTCACTTGACATCCCGCAGTAATATGGAGGAAAGGGGGATAGCAGTGAGTGGGAGTTGCCTCAACGTCCTATCTCTGCCTTCTTCCACTCTTTCTCGCCGAAGTACGGTGTTGTACCCATGTTCTGGAGGATAACCCTGCGAAATATAAATATGAAACACAGACAGCGTCGGACCAAGGTATTTCCGTGCCTCGGGCAGAAAGATTTTTTGGCATCCTTTACTAAGGATATATATTTTTTGCCTCATTTTTCTTCTGTTTTTGGAGCCCCGAAAAAGAGCCCTGCAAGCCCGTACCTTAATCCTGCACTGAACACAGATCCAGATAATAAGAAAATTAACTGAAGTCTGAAATGTCATATACTGTATTTATTAAAATGAATTATTTGCATGCGGTGTTGAATATTGATAAACGTTAATCAATCAGCTGACCAGCGCGACTTCTGGGTATGTGGAACAGGAGGTTGTATAGGTTTTATGAGTACCACTAAGTTACAGAATGGTAATCCCTTTAACTCTTAATTCGTGCTTAGTAGCAGTACTAATTGTCTCAAGGCCAGAGGTGCGAACTATTAATAATAAATAAATAAATAAATAAATAAATTTTCTATTTATACTCCGGGACGACCAAACAGTCAGAGGAGTTAACAAGATAGATAGAATACAAGAAACAGCACCGTATTCAGCAGTCACGGGCTTGAACCCCGGTCACTCAAGGCACGTGTACTTATGCACCCGCGCGCCTGACCACTAGGCTACGGCCATCGTCTATGAGTTCCCAGTTAAGCCTTTCGTTCGTTATATGGAATTTTTTTTTCTACGGAAACTATCTTAAATGTAATTATCAAGGGGAATTCAAAAAATATCGTTAAATAAAAAATTTCGTTTTAAGTAAGTTCGTTAAACAGGTCTGACTTGTATATGTCAAAAAAAAAAAAAAAAAAAAATTTTCGCCTCCTGAACTGCCGCCAGTAAGCGACGCTTACCTCGCCTGCTCACGTGCGGCGGCCCTGAGTGCATGTATGCTTGTATCCTCGCGATTGACTATTCTCTTACGGATATTTGCCTTGTTTTAAAGAAATGGCCTTCACTTTGACCTGTTGGTCATTGGTTGACACACTACATGCACGGAATACAAATAAAAAAAAAAAAAAAAAAAAAAAAAACCAGTACAATATAAAAAATCGAAAAAATATTGTTTCCCTCTCAATTAACCTAATAATATTATTATTATTATTTATTCAAAATAATATGGAAAATTTCTCTACCTCATTCTGTCAAATTCATCTACTGTCTCTACCGTTCTCCCAACTCCACTAACCACTTGGAGCTCTTTGACTTCCTCTCTTTGCAACTTGACTTTCTCCAGTCCAACTTTCCTAACAGTGAGTTAATTTTCCTTGGTATTTTAATGTTCACAACTTCAGCTGGCTTCCGTTTTCTAGTCACACCGACCCAACTGGACGAGATGCTGAGCCTTTTGCAATTACTAATGACCTTGCACAGATTGTTCATTTACCTACCATAATACCGGAAACTTTTAATCATACAGCGAACACGCTTGATCTTTTTCTCACAAACAACCCTTCTCAGTACACGGTCGAAGTGAGTGGTCACCTCAGATCACAACTTGGTGATTGTCTCTTCTCCAATGAAGCCTTTAACTCATGGCTATTCCCATCCTCGTATTGTTTGGCATTACAAGAATGCAAAATGGAATGACCTGCGAGATTTCTTTTCTTCTTTTCCGTGGTCAGATTACTGTTTCAAAACTTCTGATGTCAACATTTGCTCAGATTGTGTCAGTGAAATTATTCTTGTAGGAATGGAATCCTTTATCTAAACCTTGGTTTTCCAATAAATGTGCTAAGGCTGTTCAATAGAAGAATGTTGCATATCGTAATTGGCTTGTTTCCAATTCTTCGGTTTCATTTTCTGCCTACACCAAAGCTTGCAACAATTGTAAAGCAGTCATTAATCAGTCCAAATAGATTTTGAACAGGCTAAGAGTAGAAAACTTGCTTCTTGCCCTAATGGTAGCCGAGCATTAATGATCTTGATAAAACACCTCCCAACACGCTCCATTCAATACCTCCTGTGGCCTTCCGTCAAAAGGATGTCAGAAGAATTTTGATGAATCTTGATGCAAAGAAAGCTCCAGGTCCTGATGTTATTTCTCCACTTGTTCTCAAAACCTGTACTCCTGAACTTACCTCTGTTCTTTGCTGCCTTTTTTCACTTTCTTATACCAAAGGTGTTTTTCCTTCTGCTTGGAAATTTGCTCATATACAGCCAGTTCCTAAAAAGGGTGACAAATCCCTACCATCCGATTGTCGTCCCATTGCAATTACTTCTACACTTTCTAAAGTAATGGAGAAATCAATTAATCGCAAACTCTTAAAACTACCTAGAAACCTTCCGTCTGATGAATGATCGCCAGTGTCGATCCACTGGTGATATTCTGGCTCATGTTACTCATTTATGGACAAATTTAAAGGAAAGTTTGGTGAAACGCAAGCAGTTGCACGTGACGTCTCAAAGGCTTTCGATCGTGTTTGGCATAAAGGTCTTCTAAACAAGCTTCCATCTTATGGTTTTCCAACTGTTTTTTCTAATTGGTTATCCAGTTTTCTCTCTGATCGCTCACTGAGGGTGATTGTAGATGGCTCTTTGTCTTCTAACTTCACCACTAATGCTGTCCCCCAAGGTTCAGTTCTTTTCCCCAATCTTTTCCTCTTGTATATTAATGACCTTCTTCCATTGACTAGAAATCCTATCCATAGTTTTGCCGATGGAAGCACATTGCATTCTACTTTGAGAAACCTTGCCCTGCTCAATCAGCTTCAACTTCTCGAATATCCGCTACCAATTCCTTAAATGCCGATCTCCAGGTAATTCTCCAGTGGGGCAAAGACAACTTAGGTGATTTCAACCCTTCTAAAACTGAGTCTTGTCTTATATCTCGCAAAAAAGGATTCTTCTGCTCCTATGCTTATCTTTGGTGACACTCCGATTTCTAGGCTAAATGATGTATCTCTTTTGGGGATTACCCTGACTTCTAATCTCTCTTGGCACAAACACATTACAAATATTGCTTCATCTGCACCTAAAAAACTTGGTTTTCTCTTTCGCTCTCGGCGTTACTTTTCTTCCAAAAAGCTGCTCACTCTGTATAAATCGCAAATCCGCCCTGCCATGGAATATTGTTCCCACATCTGGGGTGGTGCCCCCAAAACCTCTCTCAGGCTTCTTGATTCCATTCAGAAGAGGGCAGTTAGGTTAATTAATGACTCCTCTCTAAGAGTCTCTCCACTCACTGTCTCATAGACGGTGTTATTTCTGCTGCATGCCTTTTCTACAGATACTACCATGGGCACTGTTCTTCTGAATTGGCTTCTATAATTCCCGCTCTCTCTCTTTCAAAACAGTCCGAACACATGCCGTCACCAGCCAACATCCATCTGTCCAACTTCAAACTCACAGAACCAACTTTTCATCTTCCTCGTTTATTCATTCAACTGCTGTTTTCTGCAACAACTTTCCTTCGTTCTTATTTCCTGAAAATTACATTCTACAGAAGTTCAAGTCTAATGTCAACAAATATCTTATTTCATCTTCTCGACCTCCAACCCAAGCACGATAATAAGTACTGTAGGTTTTAATACTTCTCGTGTTTGGGGTTTTCATAAAAAAAAAAAAAAAAAAACCTGATATATATATATATATATATATATATATATATATATATCAGTTACTTCCTGCATGAATTGTTCTTTTGAGTTTTCCGCGATGGGAAGTCGTCATGCAGGGGTCACACTGACGACTTCCGGTCACGGTTCACCTCAATCAGGTCTTCACTGCTGGTTAAGTACTGAACGACCACTCATTAGTAGAAGTAGAAGCGCTGATAATGTTAACGCCATGGAAACCTCTGCACGAGTGGCTGGAAGAAAACGTAAACATTGCAAAGCACCAGTTAACAATTTGGATGCAACAAGTTTCTGCTTTTATATTGCTTCTCAGTTTGTTTCACGTCATTGCCTCCATCCCTCAACTTTAAATTTCTTAGTTAGCCTCAACTAAAGTTCTGCGCAGGTCCACTGTATTAGACCCACACCCGCAATAACTACAACATCGCGCGCGCACACGGTGTTAAAATTTGTACACGTCAATAATAATTCAATAATTAGGTCTAAATAAAAAAAATAAAAAAATGAAAAATTCGTATAATTTACAAATTTTTAGTAAGTTGACGTGAAGAAAGAGAGCATAAACAGTTTTTAGATTCAGTTCTATTAGAGTCACTGGATTCTGGACTTCTATTCCAAAGTCCAGCCTCCAAATGCAGAAAGCTCTTTCGCTTACTGCACTTGGCAAGGATGGCAAAAATTACACCCTCTAGGTCTACAGCAGAGGGGTAGAATACATTTAACAAAGACGGTGCGAAACTGTAACCCTAAAATGTTACGTGTCATATAATGACACTGATGATGGGGCTGTATAATTTATGCAGATCGCTTAATCGGCCAAAATTACAATCGCTGTTTACAATGGGGGAGGGGAACTGCGTTCGCCCATATCTCTGTCCTCAGTTTCCAGCCCCAGTTTTAAACTTTAGATACTCATGTATTGTTCCTTAATTATATACTATTATTTTATATTTTCATATACCTCCCATCTTTTCATATCCGAACACTATAGACGAATACTCAGAGAGATTTGATTCTCGGTGAGATGAACCAGTCTTGATGGGATAAGAAAATCTAGCCAATATCTGATCTGATAGTCTTCATCTACTTTTTATATGCATAAATTGACCATTCACATAATGGCTTCGTTTTCTACAGTTTGATGGCAAATTTTGCTTCATGACATGCACTTTTTAAAAAAAACACTTAATTTTATTACCCTTGCATGACAATTGCTGTAGGACATTCCTTTCTGGTGCAAGCCGCTGTAGTGACTTACGTGGATTTGCTTCCTCCCTGACTGGGGCTAAATGTTTCCCAGTCACAACAACCGCTGATATGTGAGCACGTCTCACAACATTCACATTTTCAAGCTTCCATATTGAAGATTTTGATGGTATCTTACGACATCTTAATTGCGTACTAAAATCACTTTGAGTAGGTGTAAACGACTCTGTTTTGAGGTGGTGTTCCATCATGAGCACATGGTCCTTTGCGCTGAACGCCATTTTCATTAACTCTTTGTACCGAGCTTGTGCATTCGTGGTTTTGCAGATTATAAACAGATGGCGACACCCTGTGCAAAATAAAGAATGTTGTAATTTTCATGTCTCTAGCACTCTTTCCTTAAAGTTACTCGCATTTTCATTGGTTGTCATATTAAATTGACACTATGTATCTCTGAATTTCAGAATGTAAGAAAGGTATCGTACGCTATTCAGCCTTATTGGTTTTATCTCCTTACCAAGAGTTTAGAAGAGTAGTCTATGCTGTTTACCAATTTGCTTTATAACACATTTGTAATCTCTCCCTCTCACAGTATGTCACAGAATTTAAAATTGTTGGACTCTGATTAATATGTGTACAGTATATATTTATTTTTTTTTATGTGCATAGAAAGGTTTAACAGAAAGAAATGAGATTCTGGCTTATTTCGGTTAAATGCTTATTATTTAGAAGTCTTCCATTACTTGAATGGCATGCTACTAATCAGGATATGCTGCCAATCAGTTAACAGGGAGCTCGACAAAACCGAAAATGTAACAACCGATTCGCGTGAGCCCTCTGCAGCCCACCCCGCTTACTAATGCTGTTACTGTTTCCGCGAAGTACTCTTGGTTAATTGATCCTGAAGCCGTGAGCGAGACTTGCATTTGCAGATAGCTCTGCTTCGTTTTCTTCACAATTTTATTTGAAAATATTGAGAACAGTTCTCCATCATCTGCATCTAATCTCTTGTTGATTACAGTAATCTGTGTCTTTGATATAGAATAGCGCTCATTATAACACGACTTCGCAGTTACAGCTAAACGACGACCGATTGTGATTTCTTGTAGCAGAAGCTGTCAAGCATTCATGTCGTTTTTGATTAAGTAAAGTTGTGTCGTTCTGATTACTAAACGCCTTGATTGTATTGAGAAAGCACGCCATGAATTTATCTTTCAGAACTGACTTTACAACTTTTTAGGACATACACACACACACACACACACCTTTCTGTTGATTTTACGCTTCGTCTGTTTTCGACTGCCATTATCTTCTGAAGCTAATTCATGAAAGGATTCATTAAACACTTCCTAATTCATTTTACAAGTATACGTGGTCTCAATTCTAATCTCAACGATGTCCATTTCCACTTGCAGTCTGCCAAACCCCATGTACTTTTTCTGACAGAATCTCAGTTATCGGTTAATTCAACTACTGCTCATCTCAGATGCCCAAATTATTCGCTGTATGATTCCTTTCGCCTCAAAGGTGGTACTTGTGCATATGTCCGTTCTGATATTCCCTGTCAGAGACTTGGTAATTTGGAATCTCCTCTTTTTGATCTTCTCTGGCTTAAAATATCTCTACCTCATTGTGTCAAATTCATCTGTTGTCTCCACCGTTCCCCAACTCCACTAATCACTTGGAGTTCTTTGACTTCCTCTCTTTGCAACTTGACTTTCTCCAGTCCAACTTTCCTAACACAGGTAATTTCCCTTGGTAATTTTAATGTTCACAACTCCAGCTGGCTTCCGTTTTCTAGTCACACCGATCCAGCTGGTCGAGATTCTGAGGCTTTTGCAATTACTAAAGACCTTGCACAGATTGTTCATTTACCTACAAGGATACCGTACAATCCTAAACATACAGCCAACAAGCTTGACCTTAGGATAAATGGGCCTGGTGTACTGGGGTCCATGGTTAAATGAATAACGTTAACGTATATATCCAGTAAAAATATACTTTAATTATAAATAACTACCTTGGAGCTTTCGAGACAATCGTGTCTCTTTATCAACAAATTTGAACTTAATGGATACAGTTATGCGTGCCGTGAGGCGAGTGAAGGCACGTTATTCATTAAACTGGTGTCTATTGTTGCTGCACGGACACGCGCTGTTTTACTCCAGCGTTTGTCGAGGCATAAAATGGTTGTCTCCAAGATGGGGTGCAATCTCATGCCTAAGCCATGAACCGCTGCAAAAGCATGAGATTGCACCCCATCTTGGAGACAACCATTTTATGCCTTGACAAACGCTGGAGTAAAACAGCGCGTGTCCGTGCAGCAACAATAGACACCAGTTTAATGAATAATGTGCCTTCACTGGCCTCACTGCACACATAACTGTATCCATTAATTATTAAATTTGTTGATAAAGAGACACGATTGTCTCGAAAGCTCCAAAGTAGTTATTTATAATTAAAAAATATTTTTACTGGATATATACGTTAACATTATTCATTTAAGTCTGACCTTTTTCTCAAAAACAACCCTTCTAAGTACACGGTTGAAGTGAGAGGTCCTTTAGGCACTTCAGATCACAACTTGGTGATTGTCTCTTCTCCAATGGATCCTTTATTTCATAGCTATTCCCAACCTCGTGTTGTTTGGCATTACAAGAATGCAAAATTAGATGACCTGTGAGATTTCTTTTCTTCTTTTCCTTGATCGGATTACTGTTTCAAACCTTCTGATGTCAACGTTTGCTCAGATCGTGTCAGTGAAATTATTCTTGCAGGAATGGAATCCATTATCCCACACTCCACTTTAAAATCTTGTCTTTTATCTAAACCTGGGTTTTCCAATAAATGTGCTAAGGCTGTTCAAGAGAAGAACGTTGCATAACGGAATTGGCTTGTTTCTAAGACTTCAGTTTCATTTTCTGCCTACACCTCAGCTCGCAACAATTGTAAAGCAGTTATTAATCAGTCCAAACTAGAGTTTGAACAGGCTAAGAGTAGAAAACTTGCTTCTTGCTCTAATGGTAGCCGAGCATTCTGGTCTCTTGCCAAAGCCATTTGCCGCAACTTTTGCCCATCTCTGCTCCCACCTCTGTCCAAACCAGATGGTTCGGTTTTCATTTCAGCCAAGGATAAAGCTGACCTGCTAGCATCCCATTTTTCTTCCAACTCATGTATTAATGATCTTGGTAAAACAGCTCCCACCATTCCCAACACGCTTCATTCAATGCCTCTAATGGTCTTCCGTCAAAAGGATGTCAGAAGGATATTGACGAATCTTGATGCTAAGAAAGCTCTAGGTCCCGATGGTATTTCTCCACTTGTTCTCAAAACCTGTGCTCCTAAAGTTCTCCTATTCTTTGTCGCCTTTTTTCACTTTCTTATTCCAAAGGTGTTTTTACTTCTGCTCATATCCAGCCGGTTCCTAAAAAGAGCGAAAAATCCCTCCCATCCAATTATCGTTCCATTACAATTACTTCTACTCTTTCTAAAGTAATGGAGAAATCAATTAACCGTCAACTCTTCAACTACCTAGAAACCTTCCGCATGATCAACGATTGCCAGTATGGATTCCGTCAGTGTCGATCCACTAGTGATATTCTGGCTTATGTTACCCATTTATGGACTAATTCAATGGAAAGGTTTGGTGAAACACAAGTAATTGCTCTTGACATCTCAAAGGCTTTCGATCGTGTTTGGCATAAAGGTCTTCTAAACAAGCTCTCATCTTATGGTTTGCCAACTGTTTTTTGTAATTAAAAATAAATAAATAAATTTTCTGTTTATACTCCGGGACGACCAAACAGTCAGAGGAGTTAACAAGATAGACAGAATACAAGAAACAGCACCGTATTCAGTAGTCACGGGCTTGAACCCCGGTCACTCAAGGCACGTGTACTTATGCACCCGCGCGCCTGACCACTAGGCTACGGCGATTTGCCTGGTTATCCAGTTTTCGCTCTGATCGCTCATTGTGGGTGATGGTAGATGGTTCTCTGTCTTCTAACTTCTCCACTAATGCCGGTGTCCCCCAAGGTTCAGTTTTTCCCCCACTCTTTTCCTCTTGTATATTAATGATCTTCTTCCATTGACTGGAAATCCAATCCATAGTTTTAACGATGATAGCACATTGGATTCCACTTTCCATTTTGAGAAACCTTGCCTGCTCAATCAGCTTCAACTTCTCGGAAATCTGCTACCAATTCCTTAAATGCCGATCTTCAGGTAATTCTCCAATGGGGCAAAGAGAAATTAGTTGATTTCAATCCTTCTAACACTCAGTCTTGTCTTATATTTCGCAAAAAGGATTCTTCTGCTCCTATGCTTATATTTGGTGACACTCCGATTTCTAGGGAAAATGATATATCTCTTTTGGGGATTACCCTGAATTCTAATCTCTCTTGGCACAAGCACATTAGAAATATTGCTTCCTCTGCATCTAAAAAACTTAGTTTTCTCTTTCGCTCTCAGCGTTACTTTTCTTCCAAACAGCTGCTCACTCTGTATAAATCGCAAATCCGTCCTATCATGAAATATTGTTCCCACATTTGGGGTGGTGCCCCCAAAACCTCTCTCAGGCTTCTTGATTCCATTCAAAAGAGGGAAGTTAGGTTAATTAATGATTCATCTCTAACAGAGTCTCTCCACTCGCTGTCTCATAGACGTACTGTTTCTGCTGCATGCCTCTTTTACAGATATTTCCATGGGCACTGTTCTTCTGAATTCAAAACAGTCCGAACACGTGCAGCCACCAGCCAACATCCATTTACTGTCGAACTTCAAACTCACAAAACCAACTTTTCATCTTTCTCGTTTATTCATTCAACTGCCGTTTTTCTTGAACAACCTTTCTTCATACGTATTTCCTGAAAATTATAGTCTACAGAAGTTCAAGTCCAATGTCAACAAATATCTTCTTTCGTTTTCTCAACCTCCAACCCAAGCACGGTACTAAGTACTATAGGTTCTAATACCTCTCGTGTTTGGGGTTTACATAAAAAAAATAATAATAATAAATAAAAAATATCGATGTAAAGTAGAATTAAACAAGTACAATTGAGCAAATATTAACATATTATTAATCTGTAAATAGGCCAGCTCATTTCAGAATACTAAATTTTCAATATTTGACAAGGTGTGGTTTGTTTATTCCCGATTAGCTGGAAAGCATGCCTTTTATATTGTAGGCGGACACGAAGTGCACAGTTTCTTTTCCTTCAATTTTAAAAACTATGGTTGTTTAGTCGCCGATGTTGACAACTTCATATCGTACTTTTTATGTTGCTGCATAAAGTTTACATTTCAATCATGCGTGTGAAGTTTGTAAAGCCGTTCAAGTAGTTGTAGGAAATGCTTCTTTAATTCAGGCTAATTTAGTAATATGTAAATGTGGCAGTATAATTCACTGTATTAATTCTGTTGCTTTAATCGATCGCGTCTTGGCTGAATAGTGGGGAGGTTTTCTTTTTCAACTGAGAAGCGCATGGTAAGAGCATTGTGCATGAATATATAAAAATGAGAGTTAGAGTTAACGACTTCGGAAAGATATTAATTTTATATTGATTATGATTTGTTACTTCTAAACTTAAAGTTACCCGTTAAAAGTACAGGTAACTTTAATTAAGTTATGTGCATCTTAAGAAGTAAACTTAGTAAAATTCAGTAATTAACGAAGTAACTAAGCTTACTTTATTTTGAAAAATAAAGTAAGCTTAGTTATTTGTACTTTTAAAGAATTCCGTTCTTTTAAACTTTTTAAACTTGTCGCTGTTTACCCTAAGATATCAGTAGCCAAAATTTGGATTATTCATTATTATTGCAATAAATGTTATATATTAAATTCCTTATAAACGTGAACGCTTTATAGATGTGTCAACAGTAACAAAGAAAAAAAAAAAAAAAAAAACAGATACCAGTAAAAATTTCGCAGTTTCAATTCTGATAATCACAATTTTCCTTTTATATTTGGTCGGTAACATAGATTCAAAGGAAAATTGTAGTAGTTTGCTCTTTTTAGTTGATAAAATTTCATGGAAGTTATATTTGAAGTCTCCGTTGCATGCATCAGGCTGTGCTGCTATATTTTTATTATTATTATTTTTTTTTATGAAAACCCCAAACACGAGAGGTATTAGAACCTATAGTACTTAGTACCGTTGTTGGGTTGGAGCCCGAGAAGACGAAAGAAGATATTTGACATTAGACTTGAACTTCTGTAGACTAACTTTTCAGGAAATGCATATTAAGGAAGATTGTTCCAGAAAACGGCAGTTGAATGAAATAACGAGGAAGATGAAAAATTGGTTCGGTGAGTTTTAAGTTGGACACTAAATGGATGTTGGCTGGTGGTGGCACGTGTTCGGACTGTTTTGAAAGAGATAGCTGGAATTATAGGCGCCGATTCAGAAGAACAGTGCTCATGGAAGTATCTGTAGAAAAGGCATGCATTAGAAACAGCACGTCTATGAGACAGCGAATGGAGAGACTATTAGAGAGGAGTCATTAATTAACCTAACTGCCCTCTTCTGAATGGAATCTAGAAGCCTGAGAGAGGTTTTGGGAGCACTGCCCCAGATGTGGGAACAATATACCATGGTAGGGAAGATTTGCGATTTGTGCAGAGTGAACAGCTGCTTGGACGAAAAGTAATGCCGAGAGCAAAAGAGGAATCCAGGGTTTTTGATGCAGAGGAAGCAATATTTGTGCTTCCTCTGCATAGACGTGCTGTTTCTGCTGCTTGTGCCAAGAGAGAGAGATTAGAAGTCAGGGTAATCCCCAAAAGGGTTATATCATCTTGACTAGAAATCGGAGTGTCACCAAAGATAAGCATAGGATCATAAGAATCCTTTTTGCGATATATAACACAGGACTGAGTTTTAGAAGGATTGAAATCAACTAAGTTGTCTTTGCCCCACTAGAGAATTACCTGGAGATCGGCATTTAAGGAATTGGTAGCGGATATTCGAGAAGTTTGAGCTGATTTAGCAGGGCAAGGTTTCTCAAAGTGGAATGCAATGTGCTGTCATCAGCAAAACTATGAATAGAATTTCTGGTCAATGGAAGAAGGTCATTAATATACAAAAGGAAAAGAGCCGGGGAGAGAAATGAACCTTGGGGGACACCAGCATTAATGGAGAAGTTAGAAGACAGAGAGCCATCTACCATCATCCTCAGTGAGCGATCAGAGAGAAAACTGGATAACCAATTACAAAAAACAGTTGACAAACCATAAGATGGAAGCTTGTTTAGAAGACCTTTATGCCAAACACGATCGAAAGCCTTTGAGATGTCAAGTGCAACTGCTTGCGTTTCACCAAACTTTCCATTGAATGTGTCAATAAATGGGTAACATAAGCTAGAATATTACCAGTGGATCGACACTGACGGAATCCATACTGGCGATCGTTGATCAGATGGAAGGTTTCTATGTGGTTTAAGAGTTTGCGGTTAATTGATTTCTCCATTACTTTAGAAAGAGTAGAAGTAATTATAATGGGACGATAATTGGATGGAAGGGTTTTGTCACGTTTTTAGAAACTGGCTGGATATAAGCAATTTCCAAGCAGAAGGAGACATACCTTTGGAATAAGAAAGTGAAAAAAGGCGGCAAAGAACAGGAGTAAGTTTTGGAGCGCAGGTTTTGAGGACAAACAGAGAAATACCATCAGGAACTGGAGCTTTCTGAGCATCAAGATTCGTCAAAATCCTTCTGATATCCTTTTGATGGAAGACCACAGGAGGCATTGAATGGAGCGTGTTGGGGGGTGTTTTACCAAGATCATTAATACATGAGTTGGAAGAAAAATGGGATGCTAGCAGGTCAGCTTTATCCTTGGCTGAAGTGACAATAAAACCATCTGGTTTTGACAGAGGTGAGATCAGAGATGGCCAGAAGATGCGGCCAGTAGCTTTGGCAAGAGACTAGAATGCTCGGCTACCATTGGGACAAGAAGCAAGTTTTCTACTCTTAGCCTGTTCAAACTCTAGTTTGGACTGATTAATAACTGCTTTACAATTGTTGCGAGCTTTGGTGTAGGCAGAAAATGAAACTGAAGAATTAGAAACAAGCCAATTACGATATGCAACATTCTTCTCTTGAACAGCCTTAGCACATTTATTGGAAAACCAAGGTTTGTTGTGCTCATAAAAGGCGAGATTTTAAAGTGGAGTGTGGAATAAAGGATTCCATTCCTACAAGAATACATGTGGACATGCTTTTGTAAAGGGTGGCTCCTAGAACGTCTGTTCAACTCTGCCTCGTATCTCTGTGAAGAACAGTATCACTACAACTGGCCCAGATATGTGTGTGACGTAGGTTTGTGTGTATTATGTGTGTGTTCTGTTGTTCTGTTCTGGCCTCTGGGCTACCCAGAGGCGCCTCCATAAGCACGTGGGCAGGAGCAGCAGTGCGTAGCACACGCTGCTTGATTAGACAGAGGTTGGAGCCCGTGACTACGAAATACGGAGGATGCGGAAAGGTCAGGGAATGACCACCGTAAAACCGTGGAGCAATATGGCCCTAGTTGCTAATGCTCCTAAAAACCAAATAACAAGAACAACAGCTACCCAGAAACATCAGTCACCTGGACAGATGATTCTGGGTACTCGTCCGCACCACGGGAAGTTGGGCCAGTCCCAGTAAAACACGTACCGTCTCAAAAGAGACTCTGACTCACCTGATGTTGTCAAAAGGTGGGCCAGTTTCCTCTGGGGGTCCATTCCAGAGGAAGAGAGGGGAAAAAAATCCCACGGTGTAATTTAAAAAAAATAAATAAAAAAAAGAGAGAGAGAGAGAGAGAGAGAGAGAGAAGTGGCTCTCGGACAGAGCCACTTCTGCACTGATTTAGAGGAGGGGAAAGTCACATCTGGCAGGAATCTCCTTGTAACTTCTCCCTTGGTGGAAGTGTCCCATCCCATCTTGCTGTTATAATGAGATGATAAACATCCAGATGTTTAACATCTCATTATAACAGCGTGTTTTCTCTGCCTTAGGGTTGGTGTCCAGGTTTAGCTCAATGTCTAATATCTTGGTCGGAATTTTCTTGTTGATTCTAAAGGTCAAGCCACGGAAGGTTACATATAAGTCCAGTGGAATGGTCCCAGCTAAGACCTGGATAGCAGTAGTGAATACTGTCCTGCATACCCTATGGGTAACCAGGAGCATTGTCCGTTGTATAGAGCCTAATTTGCCTATCATGTTTACCAATCTAGCTCGGTGGAACCAAGCACCTGCAGCATACGTCACGAACAGAAGGAAGATGGCTTTATAGTACAGCTGAAGCGACCGCTTGGACAGGCCCCATTCGTTCCTGGTGATTCTGATGATTGATCCTGAAAAGTTTTTCACCTTGGAACTGAGATGGATGAAGTGGGAGTGAAAGCTTAATTTATGATCCAGAACCACCCTAAGCACAGCGGTCTGTGCGACAATGGGAAGTTGTACCCCAGAGACTTTAACTTGCGGAGGCTGCCGGAGGTCCAGCTTATTTTTAAACAGCATCATTTTAGTTTTGCTTGGATCTATCCGTAGTTTATTTAGGGCAGCCCAGGAAGAGAGGTCGTCAAGGACCCGATTAGCATTGTCTTCTATGGATTTGCGAGAACGGCCGGACACCGCTATCGTGAGATCGTCCGCAAAAGCAACAATCTGGTATTGGCAAAGGAGCAGGAAAGCCAGTCTTGTAGGATCATGTTCCACATGAGAGGTCCCAGGACTGAGCCCTGAGGGCACCCCCGAGTGATTGGCATGGAGACATGATGGTATTTTGACTTTAGAATTACTGTTCTATCTGAAAAGTAGATTTTGAAAAGTTTATAGAGATGGCTGGAACAGGAGGCTGTCCGGAGGCATGCCAGAGCACTGCCCCACCAGACAGTGTCAAACGCGCCCTCAAAGTCAATGAAGATGGCAAGTTCAAATTTTGCTTTGGAGTTTTCTATGTGCACAACTAGATCGAAGAGAGCCTCCTCACAGGATCGTCCTGGAGTGAATCCCTACTGGCAGGAGGAGAGCAAATTCTGTGCTTGAAAGAGAGCTGTGGTCCTGAGCGCTATTGCTGCTCCAGTATTTTGCCAAAGTTTGCAAGTAGCGCAATCGGACGGTGAGAGCGCGGGTCAGTAGGGTTTTTGTGCTGCTCCTTAATTAGTCTCAGTAGCGAGATCTTCCAGTCCACAAGAAAACATCCCTCCTAAAGACATTTGTTGTACAGTAAGAGTATATACTCTGGCTGAAGCTTGTGGAGACGGAGAATGAAACTGTATTCGATGAGATCTAATCCTGAACATTTTTGGATGTTAATATTTTGGAGAACTGCTGATAATTCTTCCCAGGTGAAAGGTTCGGTGGTTTCATCTGATTCATAACTGTTGTTTGTAGTACGAATGGCAGTATGTTCAGAAAAGTCCTGAGCAGTGTTGTCTGGTGGAAATAGCTTATCAAGGATGTGATTGACTATGAGTCCTGCCAGTTGGAAGTCTCCCTGGAGTCTGCAGTCACTGTGCTGAAGATGTCCGGAGTGTAGGTTTTGTCCCATATGATCTTGTAGACTAGGCACCACGGATTCTGCATACCAGATTCTCTGACAAAGTCAGACCATGTTGCCTTCTTCCTAGCTGCAATAGCCTGTGTGTGTATTCATTTTTCTTAGCGATGTAGTCGCTGTATAGTCGTGCTACTTCTGGCGCTGGCTAGTCATGGTGTCACTGGTAAAATCAGCAAGCTCGGTGGACAAACCGTCTAAGCAAGGTGAGTTCCCGAATCCACCAAGGGCATACAGTGGGGCGGAAGATTTTCTTCTTGGCAGATTTATAAGACGCCTCCAGGACAACTTGCTGAAGGGTGGTAACTAATTCGTCAGCAGTGCAGACACTGTATTGGGTTGGATCCGTGAGAGGGATATCTGAGACAATAGATCTTTCGAAAGCTTCCCTGTCAACATTTCTGATGGAGAATCTGACAAAGTCCGGAATCCTAGTTTCATTGGTGTTTATGGTTGTAGTTAATGTTATGGGGAACAGGATAACTCTGTAATCGCTAATTGTCCAGTTGGGAATGACTTCCCAATTGGAGACTAGAGGGCTAAGTTTCCTTGTGGAAATGGCTGTATGGTTAGAATTGTCCAGTATTATGGTAGGTAAATGAAGAATCTGTGCGAGGTCATTAGTAATTGCAAAAGTCTCAGCATTTCGATCAGCTAGGTCTGTGTGACTAGAGAACGGAGGCCAGCTGGAGTTGTGAACATTAAAATCATAAAGGAAAATTACCTTACTGTTAGGAAAGTTGGACTGGAGAAAGTCAAGTTGCAAAGAGAGGAAGTCAAAGAGCTCCAAGTGATTAGTGGAGTTGGGAGAACGGTAGAGACAATAGATGAATTTGACAGAATGAGGTAGATAGATTTTAAACCGGAGAAGATCGAACAGAAGAGATTCCAATTTAACAAGTCTCTGACAGGGAATATCGGAACTGACATATGCACAAGTACCACCTTTGGGGCGAAAGGAATCACACGGCGAATAATTTGAGCAACTGAGATGATCAGTTGTTGAATCAACCGATAACTCAGATTCTGTCAATAAAAGTACATGGGGTTTGGCAGACTGCAAGTGGAAATGGACATCGTTGAGATTAGAACTGAGACCACGTATATTTGTGAAGTGAACTTGGAAGTGTTTGGGTGTTTAGATCTTTTTGCAGATAAGTTTGCTCTATTAGTTTGACAATTCGTGGTGTATTCAATAGTAAGAAATAGTTGGGGAGGGGGACATCTGTATGAAGTAATGCAATTTTTGGATATTATTGTTATTAATAGCCATTTGGTGCACGGAAGCTTGAGGTTTATGCTGCCCCAACCAAAAAAAAAAAAGAGATTTCTGAATTCCCCTGAGAGAGAGAGAGAGGGGAATCACTAAGAAAGTGAAGAATAATGATACCCAGCTGAGGACCCTGGGTGTGCCAAGCCACATGGTACGGCGTACACATGGTAAGAGTATACCCAGATCCTTGACATAACGTGGCCTCGATAATGCCACTCGCATACACACTGCTCGGACTCCCTCCAGTCACTATCTGGCAGTATAGAGGTAGCAAGATTATACATTAGCTGATCCGGAAGCCTCCTAGGGAGTTACCAATAGGTTCGGCCCAGAGTACTAACTAGCGGCCGGCCTGTGCACAATGTTTTAGAGCTGTACTCTCGAAATGTCAGGAAGTTTGGATCTCGCCATGGTGTTCATCATAACCTCAAAAGACATCAGTCACTCACTACATGATGAAAGAGATGGGGAAGGGTTGACCGGAACTTAGCTCTGGAGACTAAACATGTGATTTCCACCACTTCAAGCCTCCAATAAGCAAAGTGGTGGTATTGCACCGGTTGACGAGAGTCATCTACCACCTAGTAATGCCTGGTAACACAGAGGGGCGGCATTCCTCCGTGTGGCGTGGGCGCGACACCTCGATCCCTGCTTACGTTGGTTCACACCTGGGTGGTCACCCACAGTGTGGCGCTTCCGTAGCCGGGTGGGCAGGAGCAGCAGTGCATAGCACACGCTTCTTGATTAGACCGGGGTTCAAGCCCGTGACCACGAAATACGGAGGATGCGGAAAGGTCAGGGAATAACTACCGCATATCCCCGGAGCAATATGGCCTTAGTTGCTAATGTTCCTAAAAACCAAACAACAACCCACAGTGTGCTTGCTCATGGGGGTTATACCCAAGATTACTAACAGTCCCACCATTGTGAAGGTGCAAGCAGAAGATTTGGCTCTCACAGACCGTCTGCACTTCGCCGAAATTGGGTCCACTTCACTTGAGTGTCAGTTTTATCGTTTTAGACGATTAACTACGAGCTAATTCGAGAATCTTTATTTTGGTAGGACAAATAAAGTAATTGTACGTTGATTAAAACAAGTATGGTATTACAGTACAATCTATATTTGTAAATACAGTACATTAAACATTATTTATATTGTAATCTTTTTATTGCAGTGTTAAGACATTTGATGGTTGGTTGTTGGGTTTTATTGGCGCATTAGCAACTAAGGCTATAATGCACCATAAGACATTTGAAATGAATGTGATAATACTTCGTAATTTTTATCCTTATCCTCTTCCTGATCTCCTTCTTGAGGGTTTCCCCATTTATCATAGAACTTTGACGATCTTCTCGCCGTTAGCGAGAATCATCGCAGTTTAGCATTGTCTTATTCATGGGTCACAGTCCAAGCATTTGGGAATTTCTTTTAGTGTTACAGTTAAGTTACACTGAGCCTCCGTAGCCGAGTGGTCATGTGTATATGTAAGGGCGGCACCTAGAACGTTTGTTCAACTCCGCCTTGTGTCTCTGTGAAGAACAGTATCACTACAAATGGGCCAGATATGTGTGTGACGTACGTTTGTGTGTATTATGTGTGTGTTCTGTTGTTATGTTCTGGCCACTTGGCTACCCAGAAGCATCAGTCGCCTGGGCAGATGATTCTGGTACTCGTCCACACCACGGGAAGGTGGGCCAGTCCCAGAAAAACACGTACTGTCTCAAGAGAGACTCTGACCCACCTAGTGTTGCCAGAAGGTGGAACAAATTCCTCTGGGGGCCCATTCCAGAGGGAGGAGATAAAGACAGAAGAGCCCAAAAAAAAACAAAAAAAACAAAAAAAACCCACCCGTGGTGCAGTTAGGAAAAAAAAAAAAAAGAAGTAAAATAATAATAATAATAAATTAATTAATAAAAAACATATATATATATTAAATAATAATGATAAAAAAATAATAATAAAAAATAAAGAAATAAGAAGAAGAAGAAGAAAAAAATAATTTAAATAAATTGGCTGCGCTAGAGTGGGAACTCAAGGCAGAGCGCGTGAAAAAAAAAAAAAAAAAAAAAAAATATATATATATATATATATATAATAGGAATAAAAATAATAAAATAAAAAATAAAAATAGAAATAAAAATAAAATAAAATAAATAAATAAATTGGCTGCGCTAGAGTGGGAACTCGAAGCAGAGCGCGTGAAAAAAAAAATAGATATAAAATAATAAAATAAGTAAATAAATCGGCTGCGCTAGAGTGGGATCTCAAGGCAGAGCGCGTGAACGCCGAGTGGTCAGAGCGACGGTGCAATAGCACCCGCTCTTTGAGTAGACCGGGGTTCAAGCCCCTGACTACTGAATACGGTCGATCTACCAATCCGCACTGGACCAGCGTGGCAGATTATGGTCCATTTCCCTCCGCATGAATTGTTGAGGAGGCTTCCATCGTGCAGTGGGTTGATAATGGCTGCAGTTTACTTCTTTTTTACACTGACGATTTGATTTCTCCATCGTTTTCTGCTTCCTCTTCAGATATTTTAAACATTCTTTCCATCTGTAGAGTAGTATTTTTAAGGGATTCTAGAAATTGCGCTAATTGTAAGAGAAAATACCGCAGAACAACGACTTCCTTATTATACCGTATAAGCCCATTAAACGTCTATTCAGTTTGTAAATGGATGCTGTTTTTTTTTTTTTTTTTTCCCTTGACGTTAGTAATTTGTTTGAGAGAGTTTTTAGTTGAGACCGGTTTCATGTGCATTATAGATGAAAGCAGCATCGTGCGTCTTACTGAGACTGTTTCCTAGTGTTTTACTTTATATATTTATTTATTGTTATGTTTAATGTCAAACAAAGTTACATTACTACGAGTGTACAATTTCAGCAGTGAAAATGAGCATGACGACTCATGTGTAAGGTCTTATTATGACACCAGGAAAGTAATACTTTGTTGCAATGCATTTACGCAGGTAGTAAATAATTATCTTTTTCTTTGCTCTAATACTTGTAATTTTCAAATGATAGTTGTAATAATTCATATTCTAAATTCAGTGGGACATAAAATAGTAGATCAGTACATTTTTGTGTTTAGTTGTGTAACAAAGGATTCAAAAGAAAATGACATGGAAAATTATAATTTTTCAGTGTAGAGAAGGTGTGTGTGCGTGTAACCAAAAATAGTGCCAGGTATATATTTACCTCCACGTTTCCAAGTAATCTTGGAATACCGATTAAAAATCTGATAATCTGTAATTGTTTTCTAAATGTTCCGGCCAATACAGTAATGCCTCCTAGAGGCTCGGAAGCGCAAGATTTGCTATCAAGAAAGACGAAGTAATTTTATTAATAATCACCTTGTTCATAAATTATTTCAATACAAATTTTTTCAACATTCGGGTCTACCCTTCAATATTATTTGCAATTAAAGTGTATATTTTTATAGAATCGATATGCGATATATTTTTGTTTTCTTTTTAGCTTTACTATTTGTTATTAAAATAAGGAGACTATTTGCAACTGAGATTATCAATAAATTTACTCTGCTATCAGAAGGACAATAGGAGAGAATAAGTTTCATTAATAACAGTTTAACTGTTATTCATGAAACTTACTTTTACTATAAGAATAAGTTCTTGTAATAAAAGCAGCAACAAAATGCCGAGTACTCTTAATAAATCAAAATTTATCTGGTGCTTTTTAGTTAATGTGATTGTGGGTTTGGGAGTTTTTTTTTTTTTTAAGTCTAAACTGTTAATTAGTGAAAGATAAAGAAATATCTACATTCAAATGAAAGACATACCCTTCTCCAAATGTGAAGTTGGGAGGCGGAGGTGTCATGGTTTTTCTTTTGATGTGCTATTGATATACCTTATGAAGTTATGGATTTTGTTTTTATTGCATATGACGAAAGTGGTATTCATAAAACTCATTCCATTGCGCTACTTCGCAATATGAGCGCGAACAGAGAATAACACAGCCTTTAGTCCTCGTAGTAATTTTTACTCTATGCATCGAGCTTCTGCTAAGTTAAGCAAACTTAGTAGCAGCTTTATAGCTTTACTCTTTATTACTATATAATCCATAAAACACATCTGATAAAAAAAGCTTTGGATTGCATATTAACAAAGGGATTCATTAGGGGTGTCGCTTTTTTCTTTTTTTTTTTTTTTCCCTCGGTCCCATGGCAGCATTATGATATGCTCTTACCAACTCAGGTAAATTTAGGCATTAAGCCTCATGCTACGAGAGCTATAAAACATTATCATTAAACATTAACTTGTAAACTCCTGGCACCACCATCTCGTACTGAAATTAAAGATTCTATTCTATCATACAAGTAAGGCAAAACCTATTTGTGTATGTAGTAATGAGCAAACTAGGTGCATCCAGCGCCCATATTGGAAGCTTTTAGCCACGAGTTCAGTCAATTATTGAATTACTGCTCTGAATTAAAAAAAAAAAAAAAAAAAAATCTAATCCAGTGGAGATGTGTACTTTAAAATACTCATTTAAAATGTATGTCATTACCCATACCGAGGTGTTAATTTTGGAATAATAATAATAATAAAAAAAAAGGCTCAAAATCTCAGAAAAGGATTCTGATGGTAAACAAAAGCAAACAGTTTGAGGATAGAGAAGAAAACATAGATATGAGACAAGAAAACGCAGCAAGAAGCATACGAGGCCAAACTCCACAATCTGTGTCCAAAGTGTCAGGTCTGCTACCATTATTTCAACTCTTATTAGAGTCCTGTAGGCGTTCAGCAGCCACCGTTAAGTTCTGAACAAGCCAGTGAGGAGGTACATACAGGATACGTGAGATGCAAAATGTTAGAGCACATTAAAAACTCAAGTAAATTTAAGGTCATAAAGCCTCACAAAGACTCATTCTAAAAGAGCTATAAAATAGAATTGTACAAGTAGGGCACAGCCTATTTATGTACGTAGCAATGAGCAAACTAGGTTTACATCTAGTTTACCGATCTCATCTGGCGGAGGCCCTTCCCCACCGGTTGTCTCGGTATTGAACTACTATTAAAAAAAAAAAAGTATTACTAAAATGGAAAAGTATACTACCTACCAAAATTGTGACCACCTACCTAATACCATGTACGCACGGATAACGGCCGCTATTCGCTAAGGCATGGACTCCATTAGATGTCTGAAGGCGTCCGTAGGGATCTGCAGCCGTGCTGCCTACAAGGCTTTCCACAGTGTAGGAATAGATTCCCGCTGTGTGCCCATTCCCTCACTTCCCATTCCAAAACATCCACAGGCGGTCAAATGGATTGAGGTCATGCGAATTTGGAGGCTAATCAACATGGGTGATATCGTCACTGTGTTCCATGAACTACTCGTGCACAGTGCAGGCCTGTTAACAGGCTGCATTATCTTCTGGATGATCGCATTTCTGTCCTGGAAAAAATGCAACATGGCAGGGTCTTCTAAGAGCTGCTGGTAGACCTCACCACCGAAACGTTGGCAAATACTCACCAGGGGTTCTAGTTCTTGCCAGAAAAGCATTCCCCATATTAAGCTTGTTGTTGTTATTTGGTTTTTAGGAGCATTAGCAACTAAGGCCATATTGCTCCGGGGATATGCGGTGGTCATTCTCTGACCTTTCCGCATCCTCCGTATTTGGTGGTGACGGGCTCGAACCCCGGTCTAATCAAGAATTACCATGTGTTGCACAAGAATTACCAGTGCAACACATTACCATGTGTTGCACTGCCTCGAATAAGTAATCCTTCACCAATGCAGAAGATTATTGTTATTATTATTATTATTATCTTTATTTTCTCCTAAGAGACACCCGCTTACAGCTCATTCTATTTATTCTCAGTGGGATACCAACACCCAGACGGCACCGTTTCAAGGCTTGTTGTCCTATCATCGGTGGGCGGGTTTATTACCGTGTATTGCACTGCCCCGAGGCAGTGCAATACACGGTAATTCTTGATTAGACTACCTTCACAACGAGTTACCATGTATTGCACTGCCCCGAGGCAGTGCAATACATGGTAACTCGTTGTGAAGGTAGTCATAATATAAGATATAATTAAGTCGATGCCATTTACGCTACGGATATATATAAGGTGATATATCACTGATATTTTTATAGTGAATTACCAGTCCGTAGCCTATTACGCCTTGTGCGTTTATTCAATTAGTATTGCGTATTAAAATAAGTATGCTTTTTTTTTTTGCTAGATTAAATAAAATAAATTTGCTTTTTAGGGTACGCAGTCTAACAAAGTACCCTTATAATGTCACTCGGTCGTCTGTCTGTCCGTCCGTCCCTCACAGCATTGTATCTCTGGAACCACTGATGAATTAAGAAAATTATGGGCTAAATTACTAAGCCAATAAAAGGTTGGAGAACTGTAAAGAAAAATTAGTACAGCAAAATACCAATAAAACGAAAATAAAAATAGAAAGTGGTACAGCTGTCATCAGAAGACTTATTGTTATTTATTGTCATCAGGTATGGGGAGAACATATTTAGGTAATGGTCGAATACAGGTAAGGCAGAAGTGCCTGATCTGATGTCAGCTGCCACAAATAAATAAATAAATCTTTATTGTGAAGTAGAGTTACAGCACAATATCCCATCATGGCGACGAGCGCAAGGGATTCACATATAGCAGTTAGAGAAAGCAGAATAAAGTACAGCGTACAAATACAAACGGCTACACAATACAGATTACGAATGCAAAAAGAAATACAAATACAGCATAAAAACACAGAACTGAACACAAATACAGAAAAACAGAATACAACTTGGCAATGATTCAGGGTCAAGGGATTTAATAAAGTTGTGTCTGTCCTGCTTGTTACTTATTAGCCTGTCGATGTCGGCGTCCACACTGTTCAGGGCGGTGAGCATCTGCTTGGGGAGAAACCTCTCAGTGAGTGCAATCCTGTTGTGGTGAGCCACAAGTGCAGGTGCAAGTGCAGGTGCCGATCTGTGCTGCGATCATGAATACTCCCTTCTGGGGTGCTGGTCCTGATTCATTGCGTCGGGTCTGGTGCTCTAATGGTTCTATTATTCATGGCGTATAGTTGGACATTTGCTGGACAGTACCTTTATTGGGTTTGGAGGTTCCAGTGCATGTAGAATAGCAAATGAGAAAATATTCAGTCGACCTGCGATTTTTGAAGTTTATAGTTGTGCCATCCAGACTATTGAATATTAGTGTTGTTTTATTTATTTTTTTCCCTGCTGGCTCCCTGGTATGGGCAACCCGGGGAGCGGGATTGCTGGCACTCAACTGGTATTGCACTACTTCCAGTGGGCGGGATTTCATGCGAGAAACCGTGATTAAAGAACACACACACACACACACACACACACACACACACACACACACACACACACACACACACACACACCACGAGTGTTTAATGATATGTACAGAGCATATAATTATATGTGAATATATCTTGTATATAAATCATGTATATACTTTGATGTACGTAATCTTGAGACTGTATATTGTGTGTAATTAATAAATGAATGAAAATGTGGGATCCTCCAAGAGCAAGCGTTCCGAATATTCGGAGATGATATCTGGCCTGTGATGAGTTTGGTTGTGAAGATTTTTCACGATCAGGAACTTCATCCTCGGGATGTTGAGTGGTTGTGGTAGCGGGAGGTTGACGAAGCTTGTTATTGACCCATTTCAATAACCCTAAATATTGATACATGATCAGGTAAACCTGATCATGTATCAATATTTGTTGCACCTGACATCAGATCAGGCACTTTTGCCTTACCTATATTCGACCATTACCTAAATATGATCCCCCCCCCATATCTTATGACAGCTGTACCACTTTTTATTTTTGTTTTATTGGTATTTTGCTGTACTAATTTTTCTGTACAGTTCTCCAACCTTCTATTGGCTTAGTAATTTAGCCCATAATTTTCTTAATTCATCATAACTTTTAGATCAATCTTTCACCTTTCACATATCTACTACACTTCTTTTTCAACTACAGTATTCTCACCCTAGTTAATGGCACTTTGTGTAACTTTCACGTCCATTTATGCACACTTTATTCAATATATTAATACAAACTTATATATACTTTTTCATCCTTTAATGCTGCTTTGCGCTTTCAGGTGCATCTGTCATACCTGACTCATTAATCTTTTATTTACTGAAACCATTAGGCACCTCCGTAGCCAGGTGGGAAGGAGCAGTAGTGCGTAGCACACGCTTCTTGATTAGACCGGGGTTCGAGCCCGTCACCACCAAATACGGAGGAAGCGGAAAGGTCAGGGAATGATCACCGCATATCCCGGAGCAATATGGTCTTAGTTGCTAATGCTCCTAAAAACCAACAAACAACAAACTGAAACCATTTCATCAACTGAATACCTTTGTAACTTTTTAAACATTACCTTTATATATATTTTTCTTATATGATTCGAAAAAGTAAGGTTGTTATGGAACCACTTCCTGACTAACAATTTTAAATTGAAAAAGGTTTTTTTTTTTTTTTTTTTTTTTTTTTTTTAACACTTTAAAGATGAATCAAGTAAAAAAAAAAAAAAAAAACCCCTACACACACACATATATATATATATATATATGTTTTGGGGGGGAATCAAAAAAGATTTGTATTCACCTAGAAGTACACTGCTCGACAAAATTAACAGAACAAAATGTTTTTCATGAATATTTTATCGTGAACAGTGTCGCCGAAGACGAATATTAATATAATAGGCATCCTGGCATGCAAATTCCGAGTATCCAATAGAAATCGATCTACCACCTTAACCACACATTATGCCAATTTTTCATGCCTATAAAAGTACGGGTCGCCATCAAATCACTTCATTCCCATTTCTTGGCTTGCTCAGTGGGATAGCCACATCTTCTGTACTCAGGTTGGGAAATCATCGTCGTTTAGTTGATTTTTTGAAGTGGCAGGTCGTTGAATGACTTGAAGCCGGCCAATTGCATGGGGAGGTGCCATGTTGGCTTAATGAGTCACGCAGTGTTCTGCTTCATGTCATAAGCCAAAACTATTAGTACTACTTCATAAATTAGCAAAAGTTTTAAATTTGTGAAACGTCTCACTCTTGATTAAATAAATGTAATTTATTTCACTGTCTTTACTGTCCACGGTTGCAAAAATGGTTGAAGGATAAATCAATTTGCGCAATAACATGGCCTGAGAATAGACCAGATCTCAGTCTAGTTAATTTGTTGGAACAAAATGGTTTCAGTAACTCAACCAAAAATATATAGAGCGCTGTAGATGTTAAACTGTGTTTGATACCATGAGATTTCCACCAGAACTTTATCCATTCGAGGCCACGACGATGTGCAGCAGTTATCAAAGCAAGGGGATGGGCCAATAAAATATTAACGTGTAGTTCATTGTGTTTTTTGGCTATATAGCTGCCTGTCGTCCTAGTATGAGCAAAGTAAGAAGAAAAAAAAACACAGCTTTCATAGAATTTTTCTACCATGGTCGATATGAACCATAAGTGACATGCTGTTAATTTATAGAAAAGTACTTATTTCAATTGTATATTTACTCATACGTAGTACATCTTTTTGCAATAGTTCCATATGTGTATTGTTATTACTTACCTTCTTTCAGCTGTTTTTGAAAGATTAGCTGCCACTACAAGGAAAACAACCTAAAAATGAGGTGATGCAATTTTTTGAGCACCATTATATATACAGAAAGAAAAGAGACTGAAAGAAAATGAGTAATACTAGAGGAGAGTAATAAATATACAGTTGTAATTTAAAACTAAATGGCTAAGTTTAGAGAACGTAAATCAATGGAGTTTTGTTCTGTAAGTTATAATCTTAGTTATTATTTGAAAAGGAGGTAACTATATTTGCTTTTCATATCTATTAATCAGAGACAATGAAATGGGGGAAAAAAAAAAAAAGTCTAACTTAAGAAAAAAATCGAACGACCCTGAAGTGTAACGCACTGCGTACATTAACCAACTTGTTGGAAGATAACTTTCGCATCTCACGTAGTATTTCGTTACAGTAAAATCTGTATTAAGAACCACTCTACATTTAATTCAATTATTTCTGCTCTTTCTTTTAAAAGGCTGCACTGGGATATTTTATTGCTACACAGCAAGCAATAAAGAAAGCGTACACAGCGCCCCCCCCCCCCATGCAGAATGAACAGGCATAGGTGACGACGTGACATCGCTCTTATTGATTTTATGTGTACATAGGAGGCTTTGATTATGTACCTGAGCCATTGCTTGTTGCCTGTTTAGTACTGTACTGCAAATTTATTATTCGAAAAAATAAACTCTAAATCGTAACTCCTGACGAATTCCATGAAGTTTTTTTGTCTGACGAAGGTATGCAAATCCTTGGATTTGAAAAGGTCAGCAACAATGTATATTTGTGTAAAAATATATGTGTAACGTATTGTAAATATACTGGCATTAATTCATGTAAGATTTTATTCCCAAAAAAAAAAAAAAAATCGTCAAAAATTTTAGACAATTTTTTCGTTCTTCAAAGGTCGACTTATACGCCAGGATATGTGTGGTAATAACGGCAAAGCATAAATAAATATATAAATACTCTTTACTATACAACGAAAAAAATTAATCACTACTGTTGCATAAGCCTTTCACAGCCAAAAAAGGCTAAGGGTTAACAATGTAAAAATGTACATCTAAATACGTATAAATGTACACTTGTATCCGGCATATAGAAATGCAAATTATTATTTTTAAAGCTAATTTTATTAATATAAGAATATAAGCAATATAAGATATTAAGATAATATATAAGAATATAAGGTATTGAGATAATATATAAGAATATAAGATAATTATATAAGATATTAAGATAATATATAAGAATGTAAGAATTCATATCTATTGTAATATGATTATAGTATTGATTTTTTAAAATTATTTGAATATGAAAATACAAAATCTTGTGTATGAATATGCATATTATTTAATTTACAGTGCTGTGTGTTTATTTAAAGAACACACACAAACACAAACAAAATAAATAAATTTCAAGATATGCAAGGACCTTAAAAAGAAAGTCCCGCGTAGATTACTTTTATCCGACTCTTCAAATGTTCACGTCAGCTGTCTCTTGTTATTGTAATATCTCATTTTGTGTTCAGAACAAGAAAAAGTAATTCAAAGCATATCTTTTAATAATTTGTTTTATTTATACATTTTATGAAGTTGTTTATATCTAGGTTTAAATATTTCATTCTTGTAAATTGATATCAAATTCTAAGCAGTTTCCGACTATCATGAGCGGAAAGTGGTGATGTGAGGGGGGAAGAACGGAACAAAGTTGCTTCTAGGCATATATTATGTTGGCTATCGCTGGTACAAGTTGTCTAACAAATGAGGTAGAATAATTGCTTTTAATTTTACTAAAACATACAATGCGTAATTACGCCATCTTTTCTTTGAAAATAATTTTTTATTAGATACACATAACTGATAACTTAATCATATACTTAAAAGCATAACTCTAATTATAACTTAAAAGATTATATTTGAACGTACAGTGGCGGACAAAAAAACTGCATCACTTGTGAATTTTGCAAATAATGTGTTTTGCGCTGCATTGTGGGTTGCAGAAATGTTCTAAATGCATTTGTTAGATGCGATATACACTGAGTGGTCACTGAATTATGACCACCTACCTAATACTTCGTAGGTCCTCCTTTTGTTCTCAGTACAGCAGCTGTCCGACGTGGCATTGATTCAACAACATGTCGGAAGCGTTCGGGAGGTATGGCCAACCAAGCTGTGTGTAATGTGGTCAGCAATACAGGTATGGAAGTGGTTGGTGTATCCAGACGCCTGATATGCCTTTCCATAGTGTCCCACAAGTACTCTATGGGATTGATATCGATGGAGTTTGGAGGCCAGTCGATATAAAGTGTCAAGTGTGTTTAGGGTCAAACGGCACCAGGGGTTTCTTCCATCTCCGCGTTGTTTTCATTGTGGGTGAATCAGTTCGCTGGGAAATGCCAGAGATTTAAAAGTGTATGGATACTGTATATGAGTAGTGTCATGTACCGTTGTTCATCTGGTCGTTTAGCCGCTAGACTCCTACTGAGGCCCAACGTTGCCCAACTTTCGCCCCGTGGCGGCAGACCAGGTAACACCAGTAGACTAAGATTTACTCTGGCAGGTCCTACCGCTTAATTTCCTGAGATTTCAGCGGCTAGGACCTAAAAAAAAAAAAAAAAAAAAAAAAAAAGGAAGAGCCAGTCGATATGCTGGAAGTCAGAACTGTGTTCCTCAAACCATTCCTGCACAAGTGCCCGATGGCGCGGCGCATTGTCATTTTGAAAGACACCATCGCCATTCGGGAAAAAGGGTAACATAGCGGATGTACACAGTCAGCAAGCAGTTGACGATAGCGGAGACCACTGATAAGTTGTCCCACATGCACCAGAGGTCCAAGTTCTTGCCAGTGAAACATTCCCCGCACCATACAACCGCCTCCACTTTTGATACCATGCATGATGGATCAAGAGCCTCACGTTGATGGCGCCAAATCCGTACACGACCATCCACGGTGTGGAGTAAATAACGTGACTCATCCGACCAGCAACACCTTCTAGTCTTCTAACGTCCAACTTGCATGCTCTTTGCACCAGGCGAGTCTTTTACGCTGATGAACCTTGGTTAGGAAAGGATGCCATAGGGGTCGTCTGCTGGTATAGCCCATACATGCGAGCGTGCGACGCATGGTCATGCCAGATATTGTTCCGGGTTGGCCCATGTTGTATTGGGTAGTCAACTTTTCAATAGTGCTGCGCCTGTACGAGTCGTCGGACCCGGCGCCCACCTCTAATATCAACCTTTCGCTGACCTTTGCAGTTTTGCCGTCGGGTCGTTGTTTGACCATTTTGACGCCAGTCCTAGTACACTTTAACTACGTCGGCTCTCGAACACCCCGCCAGTTCAGCCGTTTGGGAAATCGAGGCACCAGCTCGACGAGCACCCATAATCTGTCCTTTATCAAAGTCCGATAAATCCTTCCTTTTACCCGTCATGCTCGGAATTTTACTACCTACTGAACCACTGACACCTTATCTGTGCTACGTAAGTCGACTAACTCCGCACTCTTGTACCTCACGTGGTCAACGGGTCGCATTCAGTTTTCATAGGGATGGTCGTAATTCAGTGATCACTCAGTGTATATCTCTGTGAATGAAATCCAATAAAAAGATTTCACCTGATATGCCTAATTGCCATAAATATCTTCCCAAAGGGTAAAATGCGTAATTAATGGAAATATAAGAAATCATGCAAATGGCAATCATGACAACCAAACACATTTTATTGCATTTATGTGTACAAACTGAAAATGACAAGTTAACGTAATTGTATCATGTACTGTTAATCAGCAAAATAAGTCCTCAATATTTTGTTGTTCCTCCTCGAGCTGCGATTACAGCCTTGCAAAGATCTGGCATAGAGTTAATCAACTTCTGGATATACGGTTGCCCAATTTCTTGGTACCACACCCTTACAATGCTCTCCTGCAGCTGAATCTTACTTGTTGGCTTCTTCTGAGCAATTTTAGACGACATTATGTACCAGCAATTTTCAATAGGGTTCAAATCTTGACTGTTGCCGGTCCAGTCCAACACTGTAATGCTAGCATTTCTGAGGTATGACTGCACCTTAAGCGAGAAAAACGAAGGAAAACATTGGTGTATGTATGTTTTAAGCCTTGTGAGACAAGAAGACAAACTCATCATTAAATCTATATAGCATAAAACTGACCAATTTTGCTCTGTGGCAAGGTGTTGAGTCCTTGCAAAAATGCAGTTTTGGACGTCTGTGTGGTGATCCCTAATAACAGGTTTCGGGCACTCCTCCAGGATAGCAGTGTAGGTTTCTGCATTCACCGTTCCGTTAATAAACTTAATTCGCCCCACCCCTTTGCTTGTTATGCATCCCTAGATCATCTGACCGGTGGGGAACTTTACAGTCGGTGTAATGCAGTTAGGATGGTATGCCTCCGATTTTCGTCTTCTGACATATCGCTTCCCATCCGAGCCATGCAGATTGAATTTCGATTCGTCAGAAAAGATGACGGTGTCCCATTGCTCTTTTGCCCAAGAAACTTGCGTTTTAGCCCAAGCAAGTCGCTTCTTCCTCATTTGTTGGGTCAACAAAGGCTTCTTCTTGGGCCGATAGGCATGCAGACCACATTCCGAAAGCCGTCTTTCGATAGTTCGTGCGCTTGTTTCAACACCAGAGGCCGTCTCAAAGTCCAGTTTTAGATCAGGAGCACTAGTATGGCGATTACAAAGGCACAGTCGATCTTGGAAATATCGATCTTGGGAAGGCGTAGTCACTCTCTTACGGCTTGATCCAGGTCCTCTCTCTTCACATCACCGGTTTCACGCTTTAATTTCAGCACCCGGGATACTGTTGACTGGTGCAGCCTATTTTATCATCGATAGCACGCGTAGAAAGCCCTTCCTGGGACAGAGCAACAGCTACATTTTTTTTTTCTTAGTGTCTACGGAACGTATGGAGCCATGCTTACACCTCCGCAAAACAGGATACTAATGAGCGTGTATACCCTTCCAACGCCGCATTTATAGAAACGGCTGATTGCATCAGCCGTTTCTATAAATGCGGCTATAAACAGCTAATACCTTACAATTACTGTCTGATGCAATAGAAGCGTTATCTGACGCAATACCTTTGCTTTGCGACAAACGAAATGACTGTAATCAAACAATATTTTATACGTTTCACTACAAATGTTACTTTTTTTTTAAGGTGATGCAGTTTATTTTTGTCCGCCACTATTTATATTTCATATTTCATAACACGCGGGTCATATTTTCAGGAGAGATCCAGGACCTGAAATTGTTTGTCCGATTTTAAACCATTATGGAACTATTATGAGTTTTCAATTGGTAAAAAATAATGAAATAATAAATAAGAATAAGCAGACACACAGCAAAATATTATTCATACTAGGTACATATTCGCATATTTTTAAAATAAGTATGTTTATCTTTATTAATATATATTTACTTATTTTTGTTTAATTTAAAAAATAAATAAATACGAGCAAATAAGATATCTATTATGAATAAACATTTTGCAGGGTATGTGTCTGCTTATTCTTATTTACTATATATTTTTTAATTATTAAAATCTTCATGTAACTATTAAAATCCAATTTAACTATTAAAATATAGCTATATTTTAAGAAATATGGCTATATTTTGAAAATTCGAATACCATATTTCCGAAACCCTCCAGCAATCTACACATATTTATATACGAGTAAACTTTTTTCATTGCCTTCAGGTCCTGAATTGATCCTAAAAATACAAGTTGTGAAACTCCCTGTGTACAGAGCTATTCAATTAGTATTAAATCGGCCACTATAATTATGTTGTTGTTTTTTAATGTAAAAAAATATTCACTATTTGCCTGAGTATTATTAACATATGCAGACTAGTTTCATAGATAGGGTTGAAAATGAAACGTAAAAACTAACGAATAAATTTGTTATATTTAAAACGTACATAAAAACGAAGAAACTTTTCATTTATTAATTTAGAATTTAAATACTTTTATTTATTTATTTATTTTCGCGCACGTTTGTCCTGAGCCAGCAGCGTAACAGAAGAAAGCTCATTGCATGCCTTTAATTGAATAGCACTGATAATATTATAGTGTATGCGTGCACATTCATTGGAGGACTATTTTAAAACATTCTCTTATCTTTGTCCAGCAAGTTGATTGCTGGACACTCAGCAATCAACCTGGCTCCCAGTGTTCTCACACAAAATAGAATACTGTAATTAATTAGTACATGCTCTACGTTAAAATAAAATTTCACTTACCTCGGTGTTCTTATTCCAGTACATAGTTGTTCATATACTTATTCCAGTGTATATGTGTAATTTTGAAGGTAGCTGATTGTATCCTGCATGTTCGAATCCACGTGATATCATAAAATACGGTGTTATTCTTTTAGTCTCTGTCTTGTAAGCTCCCTTGATTCGATGTTGCAAAAGCAGAGTATAAACAAAATTATTTATTTATTCTTCATCCCCAATAGGTGATGTATAAAGATTATAGCCAAACTGCTAATTTAACTTATGGTTAGATTATATGATAGGTATTTTATATTTCTTTTAATGTAATTAACCCCAACCATAGGCGGATTCAGAGTAGGGGCGCGTGCCCCCCTGTCGTTTTTCGGAAAATATACGCCAATCGTTTAAATTTCCTTTAGCTACAAAAAAAAAAAAAAAAAATTACTGTTAACATATAGCTGTTAACATTATAGCTGTTTTTGCATTTGTGTCCTAGCTATTTTCAACTGACTACATTTGGCAACACTAGTTGGAGGCGTCACGCAGTTTGGTCGTGTGTAATGTTGCCTCTAATTGATTGAGAAAATGGGAAGGAAACTCGGCATGGAGAACAAAATTTTTAAATCAACTAGATGACTGTTATTTGTATCAACATGTCAGGGAAAGTACTAGAGAAAAGAATATCCTAGACATCATCATCACCCATGAATCAGATGACATAACAGGGCTGACAGTAGAGGAACCAGTAGCAGGAAGTGATCACGGAGTTCTACGGTGGATGATGAAGAGAGAGAGAGGTAGCAGTAGTAAAAGGCAAAGGAATGGGTTATAATTTCAGAAAAGGAAATTACGATGTCTTAAGGTGCTACATGGCCTCTATTAACTGGGCAGATACCTCATAGAGGACGAATACAATTGAAGTATGGTATACCTTTAAAACATTAATCACAGATGCCTTCAATGCGTATATACCATTTAAAAAATACTCCACGAGGAGGGTTCAAGTTTGAGGAATATTGAAGTTGCCACATAACTTGAGCAGAAAAAGGTGGCATGGAAAAGTTACAGAGCAATAAAAAGTACTGAAGCTTATAACAGCTACAAGATGATCTGTAATAGAACTACAGAAAAGGTTCGACAGGCAAGGGCAGTTTATGAGATATCGCTAGCAAACGGAGCAAAGGGGGGGGATTAGGAATTCTTCACATATATAAATGCTAAGAAGAGCAGAACAAACCAGATCGGACCTTTACGTAAGGGAAAGTGGATAGTATGAACTCAACAGTTATTTTGCATCGATATTTACAGATGAAAAACCTTTTGTGGCAATGGGAAATTGTGGGAGCGAAGTTGAAAAATATGTAATTAATGATATTGAAATTTCGCGAGATTATTTAAAGAAAAAACTTTCGAGCCTACAGGCCAGTAAGGCTCCTGGAGTTGATGGAATATGCCCTATAATCTTAAGAGAGGCGGCAAGTGAGTGCATTGAACCATTGAGGCTATTTATGCGAGCATCACTAGGCTCTGGGGGATTGGAAAAGTGCCAATGTATCTCCCATACATAAGGATGGTTCTAAGAGTGAAGTGGGAAATTATCGACCTGTCAGTCTGACTTCAGTGGTAGGGAAAATCATGGAGGCAATGATCAAGGGTGGAATTCAGGATCATTTGGATCGAATCGAAATTCTCAAGGATACTCAGCATGATTTTGTAAAGGGGAAATCATGTTTAACAAATCTGGTACGCTATTTTGAAAGGGTCCCTCATGAGCTGGATTTAGGGAATAATTTCGACATTGTTTATTTAGATTTCAGCAAAGCTTTTGACTCAGTCCCACATGAGCGGTTGCTTTATAAGCTGGAACAAGTTGGAATCACTGGGAAAATCCTTAGATGGATAGCAGGATGGCTTCAGGGCAGGAGACAGAGGGTTATGATAAATGGCTATTCCTCAGATTGGGTTGGTGTAAGAAGTGGGGGTTCCCCAAGGATCAGTATTAGGACCACTGTTGTTTTTAATTTTCATAAACGACATTGATGAAGGGATAGAGGATGTGATGTCTAAATTTGCAGATGATGTTAAAATTGGTAGAGTAGTTAATGATCACCGTCAAGCTGAGCTTCTTCAGAGAGACCTAGATAGACTTCAGGAATGATCAGAAAAATGGCAGCTATGCTTTAATCGAACAAAGTGTAAGGTATTACAACTGGGAAACAGTAATCCCAAAATAACTTATTCACTTGGTGGAGTTCAACTAATCCCAGCACTGGAGGTAAGGGACTTGGGTGTTACGATACAGTCAGACATGAAATTCTCTGAGCATTGTAAAGAGGTTGCAAGGAAGGTCCATGGTGTCCTATCGATGATCTATCGAACTTTTTCAAGTAGAGATAGGGACGTGATAATCCCATTATATAAGGCTTTTTTTAGACCACACTTGGAATACTGTGTTCAAGTATGGAAACCGCACCTAAAGAAAGACATCGAACTTCTCGAAAGGGGTGCAAAGACGGGTAACTTGCCTAGTGAGATCGGCAAAATGGCGTTCTTATGAAGAAAGACTTCGAATATGTGGGTTGCAGAGTTTGGAAACTAGATACCTTGGAGGAGATTTGATTGAGAGGTTTAAGGCTCTGAGAGGCATCAGTAAAATGAATGAGGACGATATTTTCAAGATTATAAATGATGCTAGAACTAGGGGACATAAATTCAAGTTACGGGGGGGGGGGGGGGGTTAGAGATGTTTAGATTGGACTGCAGGAAGTTTTATTTTAGCCAGCGAGTTATAAATTACTGGAATAAGTTGCCTACATGGGTGGTAGAGGCTGTCAGTTGGGGGAAATTCAAAGGTCATCTAGGAAACGCATAGGATGTTTGAGGGAAAAGCATAGGATGATAGGTTTAATTTTCTTTTCTTTTATTAATTATTAGTTGTTTTTTTTTTTATCATTGTTTTATTCATTTTTTCTTTTTTTTTGGCTGGTGCAGCATAAGCCATAGGCTTTCTTGCACCATGCGGCCATTACTAATACTAATGTTTACTTAAAATTAATTCAGAGTTTAGCCTGTGTACACATTACGTTTGAGTGTTGTATTTGTTTTGTTTTGTGCATTATTTTGTGCCTAGGCACAAAATAATGTCATAAATAGTGCCCCTCCTGTCATTTTTTGGCGCACTATAGCCACAGATGCGATGCGCCTAATAAATCCTCAAACAAACAAACCTACTTGTAATTTTTTTCTCGATCCGCCATTGACTCCAACCTAATTATGTTCTTCGTTTGGTACTTGTATGTGTAGAAAATATATAACCAGACAAAATGTTGAAGTAACCAAAAATGTACCTAGTACATTCAGAAAATTCTCGGAATCGCACGCTAGTAGTTAGATGATTTTCGCTCTGGCCGTAAGGTTTCGTGGGGCGTTTATGCTGACCTTGATGCGCACGCATGCCAAATGGGAACTGGCTCGACCACTTCACTCGTGTGTACAGCTGATTGATTACAGAAATGATTGCGTGCTAACATCAGGTTCTTTAAACTTAGGAAAAGTGCTACAGAGACGCTGCAAGCATTACAGAAAGTTTATGGAGTGATGCTTTGAAGAAAACAGCAGTTTACGATTGGTTTAATCAGTTTAAAAACTGATAGGGAACACTGGGAGATGAAACTCGCAGTGGACGCCCTTGATGTCATGAAACGAAAATATCAGGAAAGTGAAGGAACTCGTGCGAAATGATAGGCGATGTGTCACGTGTGTGCAAGTTTGTTCCACGCTTGCTGTCGGACGATCAAATGGACAGCAGGAAAGTCATCGCAGATGATTTGTTTGAAAAATCTACGGGATTCGAGCTTCCTAAGAAAAGTGGCCACTGGGGATGAGTCGGATGTTCGCCTACGACCCTGAGACCAAGGTGGAATCATCCGAATGACACACAGAAATGTTCCCACGGCCTAAGAGGTCTCGTGAAAAAAATTCAAAGTCATGCCGGTCAGTTTTTTTCGGTGATGAGGGCATTTTGCAACACAAATTTGTGACTAGGGGGAGAAGCATCACTGCTACGTTGACATTTCTCACTTTTGCTTGAGAATATGAGGCGAAGATGAACTCAAAAATGGAAGGATGGCTGGATCCTGCACCATGACAATGCGCCCTGTCACATGGCGATGGCAGTTCAGCAGTTCTTGGCTGCGGGAAAAAAAAAAAAAAAAAAAAAATTAGTCACGCAACAACTTCCCTATCACCCCCGACCTTGCACCATCTGACTTCTGGCTGTTTCCAAAACTACAAATGGGGCTTCGGGGTCGTCGTTTCGCTACAGTGGATGACATCAGTGAAAACGCTGAAGAGCCCTACGTGCGCTAAAAATAACACGATTTTAAAGAACGTTTCAAAGCTTGGGAAGACTGATGGAGCAGGTGTGCGTGTGCAGAAGGAAGGTACTTTGAAGGTGATTAGGTTAGTAAGCCAACCTGTTCACTTAATAAACTTTTTTAGTAATATTCCGGGAACTTTTTAAATGTACTTCGTATTATATGTTGGGTATTTACATTTTAAATAAAATGTAATATTAAAGGATCAAAGATTTCCTCGTGAGTTCCAGTGATATCTCTTCTAATAGTGACAAGAAGATATGCTGCTCGATCGGCAACTCGCCAGTCGAATAATGCACAACGCATTAAGCATATCCCATTGTTTTCTGGTCGCGTGTGAAAGTACTGTATACATTTGACGGATCTCCTTTGGTGTTTATACTTTTATCTTTATTTAAATGAATTCATCATAAACCGAATAACCAAGGTTCTTGAGGGGATAAAGGGATTTTCCTTGTAGGTTACTGGTTAAAAATATTAATGCAGTTGAAGTTACGGATCATAAGAGGTTGATAGCGAAAAGAGTGTAATTGCTTCATATAAGAAAAGAAAAAACTTACATGGTATGGCTACTCAAATAAACAAACAGTTTTATTAAAATAATCATTCTTAAACCATGTGAAAGCAATAATGCTGGGAATACCATTGAAGGACTGAAGGGCTCTTCCCGTGGCGTATGTACGTTTTCATTTATAGTTAAGGAAGGACGTTACGTGGTTGTTTTCCATTAAGATTATTACTAATTATAATACCACTCATACCACATGAAATTAATAATATAATTTATTAAGCTATTCGCCTAAACTACTATACATTAAGGTAATGTTTCGGGTATCTTACCAAAACCCATCATCAGACCGTGCTGCTGACAGACTCATGCTGATGCTCCCAGAAACCTGATGTGCATTCACATCAGGTTTCTGGGAGCATCGGCAAGAGGAGTCTCAGCAGCACGGTCTGATGATTGGGTATCGGTAAGATTCGTGAAATATTACCTTAATGTATAGTAGTTTAGGCGATTGGTTCGATTTTTTTATGTATTATTATTATTATTATTATTTATTTATTATTATTATTTTTTGTTATGGCAAAAACAGTAGTTACGTGATATGTAATATTTTGGAGTTCCAGTATTATTATTTTCACATGGTTTATGAGTGATTATTTGAGTGTATTTGCTGTTACTAGTTTAGTAATTTTTTTTTATTTGTAAATTCTCTGTTATGGCTTTATTTTTTAAATTAAGAAACTGATTAGTTATCTCTTTTTTGCATTAGCAGTTAGTTGGATTTCATTTTGCTACTCATAAGTAAAGGTTTTATATTATAATTGTGTAGTTTTTCATATTCATGACTCATCAGTCACATTACGCTGATTCATATTCTCTCTCTCTCTCTCTCACACACACACACCCCGCAAATTCTACTTAAATGGTATTCATTACCCTGTGTAGCACTTTACTTAATGGAGCAAAGAAAACTATGTTTGCTTTCCAGAATAAAGCATTGAAATCTCCTCATCTCTTTTACAACATGTACTCCCTTTTCCCCGCCTTCTTAACCTTCAACCCACGCATGGTATTTCACATCATTCCAGTATGGACCTCCAAGATCTTTCCGACAGCAAAACACAACGTGTTACTATAAAATTTTTTAAATACTACAAGGTGGTGAACGACTGCATATTCTGAAACTCTTATCAAAGTGAGTAATTTTTACTTCAACAATTTTCTTTTATCGCGCACCTTTTGTAAAGTTATAGCGTTCTGAATACATGATATCTTCATAATATTTCCATGCGCGTAAAGGTCGTCCATTGTATCTGCTTCTTCTCTCTCACGGTAGCACTGTGGTTTCGATTGGGCCTTCCCGAATCGTGTCAGGAAGAGAGAAATTTTTATGGGCTTTTCCCCACCGTGGCCAAATCGGTCTGGGACGAGTGTTACCCTGTTTTTTCCTCCTGGAAAATTGGCGGGTTTTCATTTAGCAAATTTACAGACGCAATCCGCTGGCGCTTTAGTTGCTTTGGTGTTAAAATTGTGGAAACAGTGAAAACAAACGATTCACCCCCAAGTGTCTTCTGAACTGCATTTGTTTTGTGTAAGAAATGGGTGGGTTAATGCATGTCGATAATATGAACTTACTTTCAAGAAGTTTAACTTATAACTTCTTTAAAATAACATAACTTGTCTGGATCATGAGGGAGGTAGCATTTATAAATTATAATAATACGTTAAAGAAATTTCTTTGAATAAACACACCTCCCCACCCCACTCCATCACCGTGAAAATTATAGGTGGTGCATCAGACTATTTTTTTACAAACCGTCCGACCGTTCATGTCAGTTAATTATTTGACCGCATTAATGAACTAGGCGAAAATTCCTTATGACTGATTTTGATGATTCTGTTGCTCCGAGAGTTAAGCAGGTTAAGTACACTTTAGAAATTGGAAAGCCAATGATTATGCTCTTTAGTATCTATAAAGAAGCGTTTAAATTCAAAATCATGTGGCATTTATGAGAGGCCCTTCTTTAATGTTTTAATAGTTTGCAACCAACCAGAAGGGTTAGGCTTTTCAAGACAAGATGTAGATGTTGGCATTTTGCCTCACATTCGCAGGCAAATACTCGGCAAAAAGCCAGGAATGGTGCGATCAGCAAATCGTCGGCAATAAATCTGATATGACACATTATTTGAGAACAGTAATCGCTCTTGTATTAACCAACTCATTTTAATATATTCACTTTTAATAACTATCCATTCAGGTCCAGTGGAAGTAGACATTCTTCTGCCCGAGTAAATGAAAGATGTTTATAAAAAACAAAACATCAAGATTTACCTCTCTTACTAGCCAACCAGTTATTATTTTTCGGTCTATTTCATTGCTTTGAATAGTGTTTCGCCACGAGGATTTGGGTATACTGTGAAATATTTTTAGTAAGTGCAGAAAATCTCCCAATCATAAAAATAGAATGACAGTAAACTACAGTTCTACGCTTAGTGGCTATTTAATGTAGTGCACTTACATTTTCATGAAATAAAGCGCTTCTTCAGTAATATATCACGTGTTCATACCATGCGATATAACATGACAAGATACGTAGCGATGCGTATGTATACAGTTCAGTGCGAGAATGGGCAGCACGAAAGATTTAAGTGACTTTGAACTTAGTATATGGTAGTTGGCGTCAGGCACAGCGGTATGAGTATCTCGGATAAAGGAACCCTGCTGGCGTAGCAGTTTCCGAGATATTTATACCGCCTGCAGTTGTGTTTCAGGTATATCGAGATTGGCCACTGACCAAATAACAGTGAGCCTGTGGTCCGAAAAATCTCGTTGATGAGAGAGGCCAACAGAAGCTGAAACCACTTGTGCAGGATAAGAGAACAGCTACAGTCAAGTGGTAACCAAAGAGGCACTTCGGAATGCACAACTCGTCGTACCTTGTCACGTGTGAGGAATCGGAGCCGACGACCGAACCGGGTTCCTGTCAGCAGTAAACAAGGTATGGCTTCAGTGGCTCATAAACAGCAACACAGGACAGTGGATGATTGGAAAAACGTTTCCTGTTCTGACGGATCCCGGTTCCTGCTGTTTTACGTTGATGGGAAGATCAGAATATGGCGAAACCAGCATGAATCCATGTGCACATCCTGCTAGGTGTCAACAATGCAGGCTGGTGGTTGCGATGTAATGGTTTGGGGAATATTAAAATGGTGTACATTGGGCCTACTGATGCCAGTGGAGCAAAATTTGGATGCCATAGGTTATTTTGAAATTGTTTCCGGTCTGAAACAATTTCCAGATAACCTGTGGCATCCAAAGTCATGGCTGTGGTGTATTCATCTGCAAATGGGTTCTTCCAACAAGAGAATATCAGGAATCCAGAATTGTACAGAACATGAGAGCGAATTCAGCCTACTGTGGAGTCCTTCCTAGTCATCAGGTCTCAGTCTACGAGTATTTTAGCACCTGCGACCAGCTGGAGCGAGTTCTTCGGAGTAGAGATCTGCAACCATCCAATCTACAACTGTGGGAAGCAATTGTTGAAAGCATGCCACAGGGATGTGACACACTTTCGACATCTCGATGAGTCTGTGCCATGACGGATTCAGGTCGTTCTGAGTGCTACTACTCGATATTAGGTAGGTAGATGTATCTAATAAGGGAGCTATTCAGTGAATTTTTGTACATTGTCTTTCGACAGAGAAACGTCGAACTCATAACGTATGTGTGCCTTTTCCACCCAAAAATGTCGGACATAGCCCATGCCTCCAAGCATGATTTGGTGCACTGCGAACTTAAAATTGTTGCAGAATATAGCCTTAAGCAATAACCCTTGAACTCTGGGGGATGTGTCCGTGTTGGAGAGTTGCGGTTTTCTGTAGTGGTGGGGCAACACGGGGAGAGATTTCAAACTTTTAACTGTCTCGTTTTTAAACGATGGGTTGGGGGGGGGGGGTGCTGACCCATTCTTTTAGAGATGAGAACACGAGAAAAAAGTTTTAGAACTTCTGTCTTAAAGGGAGTTTCGTGCTTCAAAGAGGGTCTACTCCAAATACCAAATTTTATTTTATATTAATTAACTGAAATTTGATATTTAATTTCTGCCTGTTTGTACAATCCCAAATAACGATGTTTTTAAAATCGTTATTTAGATATTTGTAGTTTGCTTAGTGCATTCTAGGCAGGAAACGAAAATCAAAAGTTGTTCCTCTTTTATTTGCTTATCGAATAATTGAATAAAATTTTGCGTATTTGCTATTCAGTATGTAACTTGTCTAATTTTTCAAGTGTAATAGACTAGTGATCCAATTTCTCATGGCTTACTAACCTAATACGTTACTTCATACCCGTTAGATAACGTGATGTGATGTGGGTCACAGCCTTGATAACAGCTGTTCTAAATCAAAATGCACGAAATTACGGGTACTGTATGTACTCTTTTACGCGGAAAAGCTGAATTAAAAAATTAAAATAAAACTTGCGTAATTTAAAACTGATTGACATTCACCGTGCTTAGTTAATACAAATAGATATATAAATGGGAGCTGGTGTTTCTTTATTGAAATTTTATTGAAATCTTTTCAGACCTTTTTATTACTCTATCGATAAAAAAAAGTGGATTGACAACCTTGTCGAAGTTTTAGAGCTATAGAAACGAAATCAAGTAGTTTATATGTGTGATTTGTCAGTTTTCTTACAGTTCAGGGTTATTATTTTATTTTATTATTTTTTCAGGACTTCCTTGTCTTAGTCATAAATTAGGTGCGGAAAGGTATTCTCGTTCATCGTTGCAGGAATTCTTTTATTCCTGGACTTTCTTCCCATAATCGACCTTAGAATGCGTTTTAGTAGTATAATACAGTGACGTTTTATAGTCCGAGTTGTCTTAATGTTAACTCAGGCAATCTAATTTCTGTTATTCTCTGTCCATAACCGACCTTTAGATTCGTAATTTATAGTTCTAAAGGCGAAGTAATCTTTGTCGAGATTTTTCAGTCTGTCATGTTGGATTCAAATTACTAAAGTAGCTGGGATATTTGTATACTGTTCTCCTTAATACATTGGTTATACAAAGTATGACATTTATATAATTTGTCATACTTTAGATAACAAATATATATATATATCCACCCAGTCAGATTGCCCAAGTAATTGGCACACAAGGGTCCGCGAAATAGTTACTTGTGAACCCCGCTGAATGTGACTCATTCAGCGATGAATTGCAAATCAAAATTTGAAATCGAAACTTATTTCGCTATCCGTTTCAATTTTAAATGTTGTCATCCATGGAATGGTTGTTCTTTGCTAGTCTTAAATATTATTTAGTCTTACCGAGAATGAGCTGATCATCACCTTTTCCTACTTCACTAATCCCTTTAGAAGTAAAGGGATTGGTGACAATTTTATAATAATACAGCGATATTAACAAAAATAAGATAAACGCTACTGAAATGCTTTGTAATAATAGCAATTTCAAATAACTGAAAATCATTAAAGATAGTCTCCTTTACACTCGGCGGATAGGAGAACCCTGGAGCCTGCAGAAAATGTCTCCGTTACACTAACCAGGTGCTCCCTTTACTCTTAAAATAAATTAGCATCAGTAGTGGCAAATAATACAAGAAAGCAAGCTTATCAGCAAAAAAGAATAAAAAAAAAAAAAAAAAAACCCAAGACTTCCCATTTTACGCATCCATTCCCTCCAATAGTTTCCCTAGTTCTTCCTTGAATTTATTTACGCTATTAACCTCTACACATCTATTTTGCAACCATCCTTCCTCAATTTGAATATATGCTCCCTCTTGTGTGTAGTCTGACCAAGAGGAAGAATAACATGAGCATTGAACTTTCTCAATCAATTCAAAGCCTTAAACACCCCAGTCAGATCACTTTCAGTCTCCAGACGCTGCAATTTGCAGAACTGAAGACTTTCTTGGTGTACCCCTTTTGTTTTGTTTCCAGTGGTGACTGAGTTCATTTACGTTGTGATTTGGTAGTATATGTCACCCTTTGACATACTAGCCCGTTTATTACCAGTTGCAATTCTGTAATAAGATCACTTCTATAATTTGCATTTTTGTTAAATATTATTTTATAATTTTTTTTAAATCACTATATAATATTGCTCTCTCATGGAATGACGATCATGCTTATATCATTGAAACAACTGCCCTTAAAAGTACACAATTAATGTCAGGTCACAATTCGGTGATGGTCTCTTTTAAGATGGAGCCTCTGTTTTCATGGACATTATTAGCCTCATGTTGTTTAGTATTACAAGAGTGTGTGTGATTTATATTCCTCTTTACTTAGATTAATGTTTATAAATTCTTGGATCTTAATATTTCTCAGATCAGGTCGATGAAATCCGTAATTCCTCATTACATCCAACTCTCATATTTATATAAACTGATTTTTATTATGCTGCGGCCGTTCAAGATAAGAATATAGCATATCGCAATATTAGCTTGTATCTGAATCTTCGGTTTCATTTCCTGCCGAGCACTAAGAACCCTGAACAGTAAAATAGAGTATGTCCCCGACATACGTAAGAGATACGTTCCAGGACCTATTACGTAAGTCGATTTTTACGTAACTCTGGAATGACTAATAAAATATTGCTATTATATACCTGATATGTCAAAATTAGCATTAGTACAGGCATATGATGCAAGAAAGCAAGCTCATACACCATCAGCCTCCCCACACACACACAAAAAACACCCTTCCAATTTTACTCATCCGGTCACTCCAAATGTTTGTCCAGTTCTGCCTTGAATTTATTTAAGCTATCAACTTCCACAACAACAGATGGAAGTCTGTTCCAGCAATCAACTACCCTCTGGCTAAAGGCAAACTTCCGCACATCTATTCTCTACAACTGTCTTTCCCCAATTTGAATCTATGCCCCCTCAGGTTCTCAATCTGAGCAAGCAGAATGTCTCATCAGCATTGAGCCTGCTCAAACCATTCAAGGCCTTGTACACCTCAATCATATTGTCTCGCAGGTGCCTAGTCTCCAGATGCTGGAATTTACAGAATTTAAGCCTCTACTGGTAAGAAAACCCTTTTGTTCCTCTTGCCAATCTTGTTGCCCTTCTCGGTACAACTCTATATCCTTCCTAAAATGAGACCTCCAGACCTGCGTACAGGTCTGGAGGTCTCATTTTAGGTGGACGTTTTCTTGGGTTACTGCTACCCATATGCAGTACTTTGCATTTGTCAATGTTAAACTTCAGTTGCCACTTCTCAGCCCACCTGCCTAACTTTTATAGATCCTGTTGCAGCAGTAGCATACTGTCTTTACTATCATTAACAACCCTGCCAACCTTTATATCATCTGCAAACTTGGGGATTAAGCCTGATATACCTTCATCGATATCATTGATAAATACACAAAACAAAAATGGGCCCAGCACCGAATCCTTGGGGTCTCCACTAATAACATTAGTCCATGTAGCAGTGTCCATTGATTACCACCACCCCCCTGTCTTCTCCCACTCAACCACCCTTTTATCCATTGTAGCAACTTGCCCTTAATGCCATACCGCTCCAATTTGTATAGCAGTCTTCCATGTGCAACAGTATCAAAAGTTTTCCTAAAATCAAAGTATATGATATGAAAATTATTTTTGCATCCAGTTCCTTGTTGATCAACATCGTAGTATCCAATGAAATTGGTCTGACAAGACTTCCCTTTAACAAACCTATGCTGTGTCTGAACTTTACATGAACCACATAAAATCCTCAGAAGAATGAAGGAAAATAGTTGTATACCATAACAATTAAAAACTTTATCTCGGGACAGCGGCGAATTGAGTGGAGTGGCACATAAGAAAAGAAAACATTAAAAGGGGGGGAAAAACCATGTTATTGTACTGTGAAAACTGATATGTATTTCGTAAGCCGTGTAGACTTTATAAGGGCTACTAAGGGAATCAAAACCAAAGTGTATATATTTAAGAAAATTGGTCTAAACCACACAACGAATCAAAGTCTATACACTTCAGGTGTGATAAACCATTAATAACACACATTAATCACAGTGTGTTGTAGGCTGAGTATAGTTCAGGGAGATAGAATGTGATATGAACTCTTCGATCTTCATCTGTTTCGTATGTTTTTTTTTTTTTCTCTTCATAAATTTCGCAATAATCCGATAAACAAACTTGAACTTTTCTTTCTATATTCAAGAAACGTTTGGTATTTTCATCCATTCCATCGATCATAGGGACCTTCCTGAATTTTACGAAACGCTTCTTCCATTTCCTTTAATTTGAACTGCTTCTTGGGTCGCTTCGATTCCTTAACGGATTCGGCTCTCACTTGCTCCTCAACTATTTGCGCGTTCAACTGGGCTAGGTCTTCTGTTGTTAAATCTTCACCTTGCTCATCCACAAGCTCGTCTACATCTTCGTTCTCCAGGACCAGCTGCAACTCCTGAGCTAAGTTTACAATTTCTTTGGTAACAGAAGACATCAGCTCATCTTTGGTGAAGCCTTCGTTGTTCAGCTCGGAATTTTTTAGATTTTTCCAAACTCCTCTCATACAAGTTGTCACATCATTCCAGGCTCTTGAGCAGAGGTTCCCAAACTTTCTCAGTTCACAGCGCCCTTAGTGTCCCAGTAATTTTTTCACGGCGCCCCTAGGTCAAAAGAAATACCTAACACAGTGGTTTCGACTTTTTAATAATCCAATTCTCTCTCTCTCTCTCTGTGCGCGCGCGTGCGTTTTTATTTTTATATAGAGGTACAGTATTAAATAAACATCGATTAAAGTTCACCACTAAATTAAAAAAGATACAGTACAATGGATACCGTACACCTTTTTATAATTAAATAAATAAATTTCAAAATAAAATAACAATAATAAATAAGTTTAAATAACTTAAACCCAAATTACATGCCACCTTTGGAATGTTGTTGTGGCACCCCAGTTGAACACTACTAGGCTAGAGTGTAATTCTCCGAAGAAATAGCTGATGAGACATTCCACGTAGCTTAAACGTTGTGGGGGTTTCTCTGAAGTGCTTCAACGTAGTTCACCCGTCTCAAACACATGTCGAATATTTCTTCAGAATTTTTAAAGCAGAAAATGAAATGTTAACTCTAGTTATTTACCTAGATCTAGTTACGCCGCAGGTTATTATCCAACATAGTTTGTATGAGAACGAAAATAAAAACTTATTGTTCCTTCGTTCGACTTCATTCATAAAAATTATGCTATATAATATCGATGTAGATACGCCATAATTTACCCATAAATTTAAACTACGCGTAAAGGCATCGTTTTAATTGTATCTCATATTGTGGGTGTCTTCACAACGAGATAACTGTTATTGCACTACTTCGAATAAATAACGCTTCTCTAGTAGAGAAGACTACTGTTATTTATTTTCAGTGGATACAACCACTCAGGCGATCGTTCGAAGCTAGTTGCTTCATCATCGGTGGGTGGGCGGGCAGGTATCCTGGTAATGCAACATGCCATCACAGTTGCGAAGTTATTTCCACAATATGAGAGATGCCAAATGGTGAATAAATAATAATGTATTTGAAGACGAAATGCACAAGGCATAGTTTCTTATGGGTTTAGGTAATTAACTATATAATATCGATGTAGATACACCATAGTTTACCCATAAATTTAAACTACGTATGTAGTGTAAAGGCATCGTTTTAATTGTATCTCATATTGTGGGTGTCTTCGCAACGAGATAGCTAATATTGCACTACTTCGAATAAATAACGCTTCTCTATTAGAGAAGACTACTGTTAATTTATTTTTAGTGGATAACTTCGCAACTGTGATGGCATGTTGCATTACCGGGGTACCTGCCCATCCACCGATGGTGAAGCCAACTAGCTTCGAACCGATCGTCTGGGTGGTGGTATCCACTGAAAATAAATAACAGTAGTCTTCTTTACTAGAGAAGCGTTATTTATTCGAAGTAGTGCAATACCAGCTATCTCGTTGTGAAGACACCCACAATATGAGATGCAATTAAAACTTTACTACGATGCTTTTACGTAGTTTACGTAGTTTAAATTTATGAATAAACTATGGTGTATCTGCACCGATATTATATATCGGTGCAGATACAAGAAATTATGCCTAGTGCATATCGTCTTCTAATACATTAAAAATTGTACAGAAAGTATTTTTACGATTTTACCAAAATTTTTTTACGTAAGTCTGAAGTTACGTAACTCAGTCTTACGCAAGTCAGGGACTAATTGTAAGCTTAATTGGATTTCGAAAATGCTAAGAGTATGGAAAACTCCTTGCCCGAATGAGTTACGCCTTCAGGTCTGCTGCCAAAGTTATTGGAGCTGCAGCTTCTATTCATCCATCCATATTTGCACCTTACGTAACATCCTCATGGTTTTGCTTTCTCCTCATGTAAGATCAGGCGTTATAAAATATTAGTATTTTTACTTTTTCTGTAACCCTTACATCGATAATCTTGGTAATTCTCTTCCTACCATACCGAACATTCCATTCACTTCTTCCCTTGCTCTTCTAACGGAAAGATATTAAAAAAAATCTAGATTTCAAAAAAAGTTTCCACGGCCTGATAAAATTTCTCCACTTGTTTTTTAAAACTGTGCTCCAGCGTTAACTTCTGTTTTGGGTTGCCTTTTTACATTCTTGTTTCACTGGTGTTTTTCCATCTGCCTGGAAATTTGCTCATATCCAGCCAATTTTTAAAAAAAGGATGACACATCTCTCTCTTACCAGTTATCGCCATTGCATGTACCTCAACTCTTTCCAGTGTAAGGGAGAAATCCATCAGTCGCTGATATGAATTCCGTCTGGGATAAGTTAGCTTATATTACTCACATGTAGGCAGATTCCACGGAAAAGTTCAGAGAAAATGAAGCAGTTTGTCTTGAGATACCTAAAGCTTTTGATCTTGTATGATATAACGGTCTTCTAAATAAGTTTCCATAAATATTTATTGTTTACTTTCTGCTTGTTTTAACTAGATAGCCAGTTTTCTCCTTGATTGCTTATCGCGTATCTATAGTAATGTAGATGGTTCTTTGTCTTCTAACTTCCCAAGTAATGCACCAATTGCCCAAAGTTCTGCTTTTTCACTCAATATTTTTTTCCTTTATATTAATGACCCATTCATCGGAAATTGTATCAATAGTTGCACAAGTTTCTTAAATTAATGCTAATCTTCAAGTAATTCTCCAGTGGGTAGGAGCAAACTTAGTTAACTGTAGTCCTAAAACCCAGTCTTGTCTTATTTATCGCAAAAAAAAAAAAAAAGAAAAAAAAAAAGCCTCTCCCATGCTCATCTTCAACCTCTCAGATTTCTAGAAAAGATCACATATCTTTAGTGACCTATAATCTTTCATATCATAAGCATATCTTATGACAAGAAAGCAAATATTGCTTTCTTGTAAAAATGAGAATATAAAAAAAAAAAAAAAAAAAGAACCAAAGATTTTTCATTTATAAAACGGAAGTGTCTATTTGATCCCTTAAACGAAGTCGCGCACAACCATGCAAACCAGGTAGCCAAATAGAAACAGTGTTTTCGGAATCTCAGCATTTCATGTGCGCTACCATACGAAGAAAGCCATCATTGCGAAAATGCCACAATGGTATTGTTGTAAGATTTTTTTTGATGTGAGAACAGTGGGAAGAATTGAGGTAGAACAAAGTCATGTTGAAGTGGCCGAATGTTACCGCAGCGTTGTAAGCAGACTTTCGAAACTGTTCTAAAATATGCAAACTGTTTCTCGAAGACCTTTATGAGATTATCATGTCATTTCAACGGAAAATGTCCATTATATTATCCTAAGTGCGAGTTTTCAGAGAAACTTCACACCATGATAACTTGCTCTACAGGAGCTTGTATTCAGGCATACTGTCTATAGGGATCTTGATGAGATGGGGTATTTATGTACGACGATTAGCTGTATGTGTTAGTCGATCCCTGTACACAAAATACCATGTTTGAATTGTAGCAAAGTACGTTTACTGAACCCGGGAGCGGGCCATGGTGCTCTATCAATTGAGATATAGTCTTATAACCGTGAATACTTTCTTCTGGAGAGAACAAGGAATCAGATCCCATCCCGCTAATTTTGCGAAAAAAGACAAGTTTGGAGGTTGCAGTTTATTGATACTTGTTGGAATGATTGTCATTGGCCGGACAGATCTCTGTTTGTTTCCACAAGGAACTCTCACGGTTCTAAGGTATCAATATGGAATCCTTATGTGCGCCATTTTGCAGTGGCAGTTGGTTCAGACTTTCATTTGATGGACGATAGTATATGCCCTCAAAAAGCTCTCTCAATGAATCACTTCCCTTATAGAATGGCCAGGCTGATCCCCAGACCATACTTTAATAGATCATACTCAGGATGCTTTAGACAGGAGGGTTGCTAGGTGTATTCCAAGAAATTTCATTTTGCTTGCTCTGTCAGACCTTACGCAGAATGGGAATTGATACCTTCAGTATCAGTTCCCATTTGGTTTTGATTTGATGATCAAAATCAAATCAAAATGCTTTTGATTTGATTTACTTTCGTTTTTTGTTTGTATACTAGTATAGTTACATATACAGTACAATGAATACGAAAAGTATAGAGAAACCGTGTGTTTCTTAATCTGCTTACCCTCTTCAACATTCTCAATTAGTTTGGTCCACTCAAAAAGTTATAAAAGCTGGAGCAATTTGAGATACGCTGGTGATAAACTTTAGTGTACAATAGAAGACAATTTCTCCTAACTTTGATATTCCAATCACTCCGAAGAAACTCGTTACCTACCATTACAAGTTATTAATTGGATGAATTTTTCTTTTGCATACGACCGTTCAGATTGAGTGCGGATTATCATGTTTTTGCATGCACTGTTTCAATCTAAACCTGATTTGTTCTTATTCTTATCTTAATTTTGGTGTGACATTTTTTTGTTTCTAGTGAAGCCAGTATCCATGGGTATCGTATTCTGTTTAAAAGTAATAATTTGTGTATGAATGAATGTCTGACGTATTTCAAATAACTTTTAACCAACTCTCGATTGCTTGCGGATACATTGTTCAAATAATCCGTCTCTGTGATCCAAGGAATCACAGTGCTGTTTTATTTCTGTGTGCATGCGAAATCTTTTTCTTACTACGATTCCTATTCATTTTGTTTGGAATTCGTTTCTCTTTTTTTTTTTTTTTTTAAACCTCTTGTTTTATTTTACTGTTTTATCGTGTTTTTCAGTGCTACGTCTCCTGTATTTATTGATTATTAAGAACATAATATGAAAACAAACGATTTGCCCTGACAGGACAACAAAAGCGCCAGATCGTTTAAAAAAAAAATAAATAAGGATCAGTGATGAAATTTCATACTGGAAAGTTAACTGTTTGCGAAATAAAAACAGGGAAAGAATAATTAACTTCACTAATCATGCTGATGGATGATGTGTGGGTTTCTCTACAGGGTGAACAAAAAAAACTTTACAAGTTGAAGTACCTATTAGAGACTAATAATCACCATAATTTCACATTAGTTTAAAAGTATTTATTGGAATGATATGATGTTTCAGTTTCTGTTTTGTTAAGTTTGTGTTTAGTACGTTACATTGTTACCGTTTAGGCTGCATTATTATGAAACAAAATGACTCTTTCATGGTGCTAAGCAATTTATCTGAATTTCAAAGAAACAAAGTATACATGGGGAAAATTCCCTATACGTTGTTACTCCACAAACTTCCTGATAGGCCTCTAATTTACAGTTGTCATAAGAATTTTGTTTGGGTGTTGTGCAAATCATGCAAAGAAACTGGTAGAAGGACTGTGACCGTGGAAACGTCGGATCGGTTGACGATGTGCTTCTCTGGTAGTCGGAGAAAATCATTTTTTCTCCGACTACCAGACAGGAGATGCAATTAATGAATGGTACTTCATTAAAGAGTAGGGAAAGTGTTGCCCCTTGTTTACAACTGTAAACATTCAAATCGTACAAGCCATCAGAGATGCCCTTGAAAGGCAACGTCAGATATTCTTTGTGGACATCCTATCTCGACGAAATGATAAGAATCTCCTTGAATTATTACAGTGGTGTGTGTCAAGGAGACACACACACCACTGTAATAATTTGGTGATACGAAAGTACTCACGAGTACGTGCAGAAATTTGTGACATTCCGAAGTTAGTAGTAGTAATAGAGGCATTGATGCAAGAAAGCAAGCATATGAGGTTATGCAGCATCAGCCAAAAAAAAAACAAAAACAAAAAAAAAAACAATTTCATACATCCCATCCATACCCTCTAAAAGTTTGTTCAATTCCTCCTTGCATTTATTTAGGCTATCAACTTCCACAACGACAGATGGAAGTTTGTTCCATCAATTAATCACACGTTGGCTAAAGGCACATCGATTCTTCAACTGTCTTTCCTCAATTTGAATTTATGCCCCCTCAGGTTCATAATCTGAGCAAGCAGAAGAATCCCATCAGAATTCAGCATGCTCAACACATTCAAGGCCTTATACACCTCAGTCAGATCACCTCGCACGCAGATGCCTAGTCTCCAGCAACTGCATTTGCAGAACTTAAGCCTTTCTTGGTAAGAGGATCCCTTCGTTCCCATCACCAATCTTGTTGCCCTTCTCTGTACATGCTCAAGCAGCTCTACATCCTTCCTAAAATGAGGCCTCCAGACCACGCAGTACTGAAGGCGTGGCCTGACCATTGCCTTATACAAAGGGATAATCACCTCCTTTTCCCTGCTAGCAAACTTCCTGTATATCATTGACAATACCCATGACCTGCTTTTGCAGCCTGTCTACATTGATCAGAAAACTTCATATCTGACTGCATGATCACTCCCAGGTCTTTTACATTTTCTACCACCTTAAGTGTAGTACAACTGTGTGGTACAAAGTGTAAAATGGCCAACTGATTGGGCCATTTTACTGCATATGGGTAGAACTTTCCTCTGGGTACATTCTGCCTATATGCAGTACTTTGCATTTGTCAATATATAAACTTCAGTTGCCACTTCTCAGCCCATCTGCCCAAATTTTTTAGATCATGTCGCAGTAAGTTGAATGTGTTTTGCGAATGAGTAATACACACTTATGACTTTTTATTTTCCTTGGAAAGTGTGGTCATTGTAATTATGTGTTTATTATGTATATAAATGTTCGAATGTGATATGTTTCGATAAATTTATGATGCCGCAGATCAAAATGATGATCCATGATAAGATCAGTTTTTTAATAGGAAGTTGTACCCCTGCAGTACTGTGCATGCCTGCAAGAATTTTAAATGTTCAGTTCTCGGGTCGATGGATTGATTGAGGTTAGAACGAATGAGGATCTTGAGCAGCAACGTGCATGACACTACCCAGATGATAAGCATATTCAATCCCATCCAGTTATCGTCCCATTGCAATTACTTCTATTCTTTCAAAGTAATGGCGAAATCAATTAACCGCCAACTCTTAAACCACCTAGAAACCTTCCGTCTGATCAACGATCGCCAGTATGGATTCTGTCAGTGTCGATCCACTGATGATATTCTGGCTTATGTTACCCATTTATGGACTAATTCAATGTAAAAGTTCGGTGAAACACGAGTAGTTGCTCTAGACATCTCAAAGGCTTTCGATCGTGTTTGGCATAGAGGTCTTATAAACAAGCTTCCATCTTATGGTTTGCCAACTGTTTTTTGTAATTGGTTATCTAGTTTTCTCTCTGATCGCTCATTGAGGGTGATGGTAGGTGGCTCTGTCTTCTAACTTCTCCACTAATGCCAGTATCCCTCAAGGTTCAGTTCTTTCCCGCACTCTTTTCCTCTTGTATATTAATGACCTTCTTCCATTGACTGGAAATCCTATCCATAGTTTTTCCGATGATGGCACATTACATTCCACTTTCAATTTTGAGAAACCTTGTCCTGCTCAATCAGCTTCAACTTCTCGCAAATCTGCTACCAATTTCTTAAATGCCGATCTTCAGGCAATTCTCCAGTGGGGCAAAGACAAGTTGATTTCAATCCTTCTAAAACTCGCAAAAAGGATTCTTCTGCTCCTATGCTTATCTTTGGTGACACTCCGATTTCTAGGCTAAATGATATATCTCTTTTGGGGAATACCCTGACTTCTAATCTCTCTTGACACAAGCACATTACAAATATTGCTTCCTCTGCATCTAAAAAACTTGGTTTTCTCTATCGCTCTCGGCGTTACTTTTCTTCCAAACAGCTGCTCACTCTGTACAAATCGCAAATCCGCCCTACCATGGAATATTGTTCCCACATCTGGGGTGGTGCCCCCAAAACCTCTCTCAGGCTTCTTGATTCCATTCAGAAGAGGGCAGTTAGGTTAATTAATGACTCCTCTCTAACAGAGTCTTTCCACTCGCTGTCTCATAGACGTACTGTTTCTACTGCATGCCTCTTCTACAGATATTTCCATGGCCACTGTTCTTCTGAATTGGCTTCTATAATTCCCGCTCTCTCTTTCAAAACAGTCTGAACACGTGCCGCCACCAGCCAACATCATTTACTGTCCAACATCAAACTCACAGAACCAACTTTTCATCTTCCTCGTTTATTCATTCAACTGCTGTTTTCTGGAACAACCTTCCTTCGTTCGTATTTCCTGAAAATTACAGTCTACAGAAGTTCAAGTCCAATTAAACAACAAATATCTTCTTTCGTCTTTTCAACCCAAGCACGGTACTAAGTACTATAGGTTCTAATACCTCTCGTGTTTTGGGTCTACATAAAAAAAAAAATATATATATATATTTTTTTTTTCTTCATCCATTATGCTGTTGCTACATAAACTATTATTTATACAAAACTTTTTGACTGTTCCAGAAGGATGTAATGTGAAAGGACCCTTACTGTGTGTTATTAATAAGATGCTTATTAAAATGTTACAATTAAAATTAATATCACTCAAGAAATTCACTTAAAAGTATCCAGTTTGCATTATGAATTTGCTACGTTTCGAGATTACGTTGAATCTCGTCGTGAATCGTGCAGTTGGGGTTGTAACAGTAACTATTAAACTGAGAAGGGGATGAGGGTAAGTGCATAAACAGGTTGATGGTATGATGGACTAGTTAATATGAAAAGTTGGAGATAAACGGTGGAAATGCTAATATTAATCTAGGAGAAATGTAGGGAACCGGGTAGTTAAGTCAAGCCCAGTTTCTGTTCATTTTAATTGGAGCAATCAAAATTGGAGAGCCTCACAAATGTAGTTAACTGAAAAGAACAACCTTTGTAAACGGTGATTGATAAAGGGCTTAGAGATCAAGCTTTATTTGGTGACTGATAAAGGGCTTAGAGATCAAGCCCTATTACTAGGAGGGGATGATTTTGAAGTTAAAGCAATTAATCCTGTAGCTGCAAATCAGTTCCGCTTTAGGTTCCCACTGTTTGGTGTAGCTTTCAACGGTTTCTTGTTCTTCTAGATTTCTTTAATTGATTAACTTCATCGTCATTAGTTAAAATTAACAACCTCAAGGTCTAAATTTCCCATTGGCGACCAGTCCGAGCCATATCTAACTTTACTTTGCTGGTGGGTGTTTTTGCATTTTTGAATTTAACTGATAGCAAATTTGCAATGTTTTGAATGAGAGAATGCCCTAAATGTTTCTCGATAAATATTCAGTGTCATTATCTTTCTTTGGTTTCTGCGACACGTTCATTGTTAACAAAAATAAATAAATATTTATATGGAATGTTACCCTAACCAGAATTTTTCACATAAGTTTCAAATAAAAACTACATTTTCTTGTCTTCCTGGCAGCACTTTATACATTACCATCTGGTAACTATGTACATTAACCTATTTTTGGGTGTGCTTGATTTGCCTGTTTTGTGAATTATTCTTATTGTAAGATGGACACACACATACCATAGATTAATCCAGTCTTGTTACTATGAATTCCGAATAATTCGGTCATCAGATTTATAAATGTTAATCTTAGTCATTAGCGTGCATAGCTTTTCTCAGTAGGTGTTGCAAATTCTTTCCACCCTCGGTTATGCATGTGTTAGTCACACCGTATCCACGGGAATTTTAATTCATGACCTCGGCAACACTGACCATTACGCTGACTCCTGTATTTAGCGGGAATGTTTCTAAAAACGCACTCATTCAAAGATTCTCACAGCCAGAAGTTTACTATGGCCATCTTAATGGCCGGAGCCCCTTCGAAATCAGTCACCGAAAACACAGATTCCACCTGATGAATGGCAGTGTGGGCGGTAGTGCCGTGTCACAGGAAAAAGCCTTCTGCATGTTTTTTCTCATCCAGCTGGTCAACAAATCGATTCATATGTCGAAGCGATGGTTTCTGTGAAGAACAACATTTGACGATAGGGCGACGGAAGATTGCACCAGAGAGTTATTTTTTTTTACGTATGGAAGCTTCGTGTGGATGATGCGGGGTTTATGTGGCCCATATGCTGGAATTCTGACTAATAACGCATATCCATTTAAATGGAACTAAGCTTCATGCAGAATATTAATGTGTTTATACCATCTGAAATCAATTTTAGTAGGTAAACCATTTTCTTATGTCTACTTCCTTCACCTCTTGGAATTTTTAAACAACTAAGAAAGTTTTATGGGGTGGGGGGGAATCAATAGATTTTTGCAAAAACAAAAATCGAACCAATTTGGAAAATAATTTAAGAACTTTAGCCGCACTCAGAATTAATGGTGATTTGAAATATCTCGGCAGAAATGCGAGAAGACAAGTTTTTCATTAGCAAATTTTTTTTAAACATTTTATTTGATTATTTTTATTTTTTCATTTTTTCCTCTTGTGACTATTCATTGGGTTTGAATTGCCGTTATCAGTGCTTACCGTTGTCTGTAATCCCCCCCCAACACAATGTCATAGAAATAGATTATATGGGTTATGTTGTAAACAGTATGTGTGTATATATGCCAACTTTCGAGTGTACTAATAATGGCTACTTTAGTTTCTAAATAATCAAGAAATTGAGCGTGTATTAGAATATATATATGCTGTTGCATAGTTTCTTCACGTCTTGGTGTCTCTTCATCTCACATGAAAATGTGTGTAATTAAGTACTGTAATATGTTCGTTTATTTATTTTTTGTTGTGATTCAGGAGAGAGAGCGCCGTCTTTTTGAACAGTGTGATAAGATTTTAATTTTTTTTTTTTTTTTTTTTTTGTGCATGCAAATATAATGCCATAAAACTATGTACGCAATCAATATGACATTTGAAATACTCCCAACTCTCAGTAGGAATTCAGAAGCGAAGTGATAAGAGAAAATAGAAAACAATTTCTAAGGTGACCTCTTTTCAGATAATAGAATAACACTTTCAACGTTGAGAAACATAACCTCTGGAAAGAGGGGCAAGAAAACCACTGGTAAACTCCTCAGCCTATCAAAACCTGTTGTTTGCAATAGGAGTGCTTGTCTCTTTCTTTTTAATATTGACCTCTATTATTTTATTTTTCTCTCTCCTACTTCCCCCCCCCCCATCCTTCCCTAGAAATTTAATATCTGGCTTCTACAAAGCTGACACACAGATAAAGTAACTATGCGTTAAGATTATTCAAAGGTTAACAGTGTTTGGTGTAAGGGAAAAAAAAAAAAAAAAAAACTTAGTGAAACTCGTTTCATTCATCGTTGGCATCTGTTGGGTTTCTGAAGGATGAATTGCCTAAAAGAAAACAAGACGTAGTATGTAAGCGAATTCATTCGACTTAGTGGTTGTTCCCAGGTGAGTTATGAATGCGAAGTTCCAGATAATTGAAAAAACGATGAAATTTCATTACATCGTTACTAAACATGAAGCAAACAGTTTGTCAGTTATTCACTTTTTGGAAAAAATAATATAATATAATTAGCATTTATAGTGCAGAACCGAAAAAAAAAACTTGTGGTTTAAAACTAGGTTTAGCTTAGCAACTGTAGCAGTTATTATTAAGAACCTAAAAGACATTTATATAATCGTTATGAAATATATTTGCTAAATACTATACTTGTTTTCAAATACAAAGTTTTAACGTTCATATTTTAATTAAGAAAATGCTTGAAAGAATCGCGTTTCTTTGGAGTACATTTTTGAAATAGTTCAACCAAAAGGAGTAAAAAATGTAAAGATTCAATTGCATCTAGTAATGGTCCTTAATTTACTTTATATCGAGCATAAACGCACATATCTAATTACGTATTGAACTCTTCGAGTCCATTAGAATGAAAACACTTTTCATTACATCAGCAGAGTCCAGAAAAATAAATATAGCAGCCATGAACCCCCCCCCCCCCCTCCAGCTCGGCGATGATTTAATTGCGCTCCCATTCCTTTCTTCATATAACAATTTTCCCAAATAGCAACGACGTGTAAATATTTTATTGATCTAATTTTAATCGATTGTGCCCACCACTAGTTAAGTTATAGATTGTTATTGCTTACGTTCATGAATACCGCCAGAAATTTTCTGGAGGAGCGGGCACATGTTAAACTGTTTAGGTGAATTGCTAGGTGTTGGTGAATTTTGGCGTAACGACCAGTATTGGGTTTACGCACCTCCGAAACTGGTTGTCACGCCAATTTTTTTTTTTTTTTTTTTTTTAATTTATTTTATTGCCTGTTCATGTAGTATGTTAGTTATTGTGACCTTTTATAGTGTATTATTGAGTCGGGGAGTAGTGACCTACTCTATCCGGTTGAGATCGTCGAGCTGCAGTCCTGATTGAAGAACTGTAGTTATTATTATTATTAATATCAATTTATTTCCGAAGAACTGTCCTTTTACAGCTATGCAGCTAGAGGACATGAGTTATATACAGAGAAAAAAACATAAAATACAGACATATGCATTGCATACAGAGCCAGATACAATATACGGCCTTAAACAGCCACTGGTGAAGATACAAAAACATAAGTTATAAGAAATACAAAAACATAAAGTTACAACAAATAAAAGTGCATCCGGATACATCGAAGCGTGGATATTGCGGTATCGCAGAGAGTCCACCTAGAGCTTGACTAAGGCATACATGTCTGCAAGAATGGAAGATCTGTAGGTTCTGTCCTTGCAAAGTTTCTCAGCGTCTATGGCTAATCTGTTAAATATTTGGAAGGAGTTGTGTGGAAACATGTTGTCCAAGGAGGACATGCTACGCAGCTTCGACCTGTATGGGGAGGTGTTGGACTGGCATCTTCTACTGTCGGACGGTCTGGCGATGATATCCCAAATATCGGGTGACTTCAGTTTTCCGGATAGAAGCTGAGAGAGGGTAAGAAGGTTCCTTGAGATGATGTGATACCTCCAAGGAAGCGTATTAAGATTGGTGACCAGAACAGATTTTGAGATTGTAGGTGTTAGCCCAGCAACCCTATTTAGCCATTTCAAGATCCAGAATTCCAGGGAGAGGAACCTGGCTTGGTATGATGAGGGTGCTGAGGACCATATAGTCGAGGCATATAATGGAATTGGGAAAATACAACGAAGAATGTATTTGATGATAAGGTCCGGGTTATGGAAGTTGGAGATCTCTTGTTTTACTGCCCATAAAGCCGAATATGTTTTCGTTCGAGTGGCATTAAAATGAGGCAAGAAGGTGAGGTCTTTGTCCCAGATGATACCCAAATCTTTATGTTGGGTGACTTTTTTAACTGGAGAATTCGCAATAATGATGTCCACCTCGTTGGTATTTTTCTTCTTGGTGATAGAGAGTTGTGCAGTTTTCTCTTTATTAATGGAGAGCCCAATCGCATGAAGGTAGTTTTCCAGTTCATGTAGCTGTCGGTTGGAGCTCACAGTAATAGACTGGAGAGACTGGGGGCATTTTGTGATGACGAAGAACTTAATATCATCTGCGTAGGTGGTAAAATTAGTACGGTTTGATAGGAAGGGTTCTAAAGATGCGGCGAAGAGGGCGGCAGAGAGAACGCCCCCTTGGGGGAGCCCTCTGGAGCAGAGAATGTGGTGATTATGGTTTTGATTTCTGATCCATAGGATCCTGGACTGAAGGAGTTTCCTAAGGAGAACTAAGATGTTGCCAGAGATTTTGAAATAGTTGCACAGTATGGTACATAATGCATGGGTGGACAGATTGTCAAAGGCCGCCTTAATGTCGAGAAACACAATATCCAGTTGCTCTTTGTTGCTTAAGGTACTTTCAATTCTGAACAGTGTGTCCAAGAGGTTGGTGATCGTGGAACGTCCAGGTAGTACACTATGGAGGTATGGAGGTTTGTGGCCGAACATGTGATGGATGAGAGCAGGAAGTATGGCTCTTTCCAAGATTTTGAGAAAAGTGCATCCTACAGAAATTGGTCTGTAGTCATTAGGCAATTTTGGGTTAGACTTTTTTGGAACTGGAGAAACATAATATGTGTTCCAGATAGCAGGGTAAACTCCTGTTACGAGGACGGAATTGAATGCATCAAGCAAGAGATCAATGATATATACACTGCACAGTTTAACCATGAAAATAGGGAATCCATCCGGGCCAGTGGTAGACTTGTTGGGAAGACTGTTGATGACCTCAGTAAGGCGTTCCTTTGTGATGGCTATTTTATCCAGTGATGTCTGGTTAGCTGGTGGATTAACCCGAATAAAGGGGTTTGGGGCAGATAGGGGCTTAATTGCGAGCGAGTTAGCCCATGCAAGGAAGGTGTCAGTGGACATGGGGGACTGTTGATTCTTGTTGGTGAAGATTCTTTTCCCAAGTTTCATTCTGTGTGCAATCCAGTCATTCTGCGCCTTCCTCCGAATGCGTAGGAAGCGTGCCCGATGTTTTTTATAGAGTTGGTAGTCGGCTAGATCCCGTGTTTTTTGCCATTTCCTGTATAGTTTCTGTTTCATGATGAAGGCGAGTTTTGCGTCGCTGGTAAACCAGTTCTTGGTCCTGGGAGACAGGCGTACAGATTTGGAGGCCCCTTCACAGGCGATGTCTTTTAACAAGTTTGCTAAATTGGTAAGCGTTTGATCAGGATGGCTAGCAGCAATTTTTTTCCTTTACGAATTCTTCCAGTCTCCGACGTGATTGGATCGCCAATATGGCTGCCGTTGTTACTGCCACGCTGAAACAGCGCTCTGCGATTTATGGATTAAATTATGAGTTCTTAGTGCTTTTATTTCAGGAAAAGTATGTCCAGTGATTTATAAACTACAGTGGACTCTATAGGTGAGGAACTTTTGAGTATTTAACTGGAATTTTGCAAGTTACCAGCGTTTTTTATCTGTTTCCTTTGTTTGCCAGACCTACACTGGTCACCATGTGGCTGGCAGCAGGGATATAGAGAGGCACCGATTTTAACGCGGAAGCCACGTTGGTACCTTGTACTTGACTGGGGAGGGTGCCACGATCTGTGATATATCCAGAGCAAAAGCTGCTCTAACAAGCTGTGCTTACAACTGTTTTAAAAGACAGTGAATAATGTTTTTAGTGACTCCCCCCCGCCATAAACTTCCATGATGTTGTGGAATCTTCTCTCACGTGCCTATTTCAATATTTTAGATGTCACAGGAAACCCCATGCGGAGGTAATCCCACTGCTCTAGGGGCATTTTAACACTTGACTCCCCCCCCCCCCAATGATTTGACCTTGGGGATAGCTGAAATCGTTGCCAGGGTATTGTGTGACAACCATACAACGCACGAACTTGTGTGACCCACCAAACTTCGTCTTTTTAAATCAGCTACAAGAATATATAAACAGAACCCCGCTAATCCGAATACTCCGATTTTCCGATCTGGCCAGAAATGCCTTCGGAAAACCCCAACCAAACCGAAGAAAACATCGGAAAAGAACCAGAACCCATCCTGATTGATGGCAATAGGGACGACACCGAGGAACAAAAACCGACCCCACTTTCAAAAAAAAGGAACAAGAAACCGGGCGTCCCGAAATTCGAACGGGAAACCAGGTCGCAATCTGACCTGAGCAAAAGTAATTTGGAACAACAAAACCAACTGACTGAGATGACTGAAGAAACGCAAACCCTAGACCACACCTTACCAGGGGGCCCAGTACCAGACCAGATTCTCATACTCAGGTCTGCACTGGAGGAAATTTTTGCAAAGCAGAACAATCGAGTTACAACAACGATTCGAGCAGACATTGTCTCACTGTGGACAAAACTGGAAACTATCCTGTACAAAACCCACATAGAGAACGAAAAAATAAACGCCACATTAGAGGCATACCTGCAAGGCGGGGCAAGAGAAATGCCACAGCGTGCCCCGACCTTCTCAGAAGCGCTGAGGAACAAAACCACCACTGCAAACATAAATGAACCTGCTGCCAAACCTGCAAGAGTGTCCTCGAGAAGAACACTCCTACCAACACCCAACATAGTCATCCTAAAGTCAACAGGACAAGATGAACATACAAGCGAAGAAATAAAGAAGGTGGTAATGGAAAACCTGCGGAAAGACCTCGAAGCTACCCGAATTAAAGCAATAAGGAAAACAAGAAACCCAGGGATTGTAATAGAAACGGAGACCAAGGAAGAAGCGGAAATAATCATGTCCAATGCAAAGATCCCAACCTTGGGCCTTACTGCGGAAACCCTAAGAAGAAAAGGGCCATCTGTCATAATATTTGACGTGGACCAAGACATCACCCCCGAGACTCTAACCGGGGAAATCTATAGGAAAAACCTACAGAGAGGACTACCAGAGAGGGATGAAAAGCTAATGGTAATGCCCAAGTATAAAACAAGGGCCAGAAGCAGCGGAAACTGTAACTGGGTAGTGGAGCTGGCCCCAGAGGCCTGGCAAGTCCTTCGGGAACAGCGATCAATTTATATAGAGTGGAGTAGCCACAGGTACAGAGAACACGTGGCTATAGTAAAGTGTTTTAGGTGCTGCAAATATGGGCACACGACACACACATGTAATCAAATGGAACCAACCTGCGGCCACTGCTCCGAAAAGGGGCACAACTTCAGTAGCTGCCCAAACAAAGCAAAAGACCCTGTATGCGTCAACTGCAAGCTACTAAGGCTAGATCATACGCATTCCATAAGAGATCCAAAATGTCCGACATATCAAAAGTTCAAGTGTATATATCAACTCAGAACCGATTATGGGTACGCAACGTAAAAAATATAACGATGGAGTGCTAAAAATTCACCAAATAAATGCGCAACGTGCGAAAGCAGTGGTCGCCCAAGTATGCCTAAAAGCAGAAGAAGACAATGCTGATCTCATCCTTATTCAAGAGCCCTACACTCACATGAAGAAGGTTAGGGGATACCCGCTCAGGTTTAAAATAGTACAGAGTGACGAAGATACACCGTGGGCAGCAATTATAGTCCGCAACCCAGAAATAACAGTAACCAAGATCCCACAGTTATGCACGCCATGGGCAGCATGTGCACATATAATCAGCTCTGTCGGCTGCCTATATGCAGTCTCTCTCTACTGCAGACCTGGCGTCGAGATTGACTTCGCCATTACATATCTCCAGGATGTCCAAACTACCCTAGCAGGACAGAGGATCATAATAGGTGCCGACGTCAACTGCCGATCCCCAGTCTGGCACAGCGCCACGCCGGACCGGCAAGGCACCAGAAACGGCCAAAGACTGGAAGAGTTCCTGGCTAACTCAATATTGACGGTTAAAAATCAACCTTTCTGCCTCCCAACCTTCTGTAATACACTTTGGGAGGCGACCATTGACATCACCCTAATCACAAGAAATATCGATTCCCACGTGACCGACTGGACGGTGCAAAATGCTTGGACCACGTCGGATCACCGTACCATCACCTACCGGATACAGAGAACCACAGCAAGAATCGCAACAGAAAGGACGATGCTAAACAGATTTGCAATCTCCAAAGCCAATTGGGAACTCTACCGAGAACAGCTTATTAGTAGAGCCCAACATGATAGAATTGGGCAAACCAGACAGTATGGCCAAGAAATAAGAGAGGACCCAGACGAACTGCAACAAATAATAACAAACATCATAACCAAGGCAGCTGAAGTTGCCATAAAAAGAAAAACGCTTTCGAGCAAGACCATGCCCTGGTGGACCCCAGAGCTGCAACGACAAAGGAGATTAGTCCAACAAAAAAGGAAGGAATATCAGAGAGCACGGAGGTCGTGGCCACCCGCTGAGGTCACTTACCTGCGCCGCCAATATACAGTACTGAGAAATACTTATACCGAGAGTATAAAGAAAAGTAAAAAGTCCTCCTGGGAACGACTGGTCTCAACTAAAGGTAATGAGAATCCCTGGGGAGTGGTCTACAAGATCACAACAAATAAACTCCCCAGGGGGGAAATAACCACAGCAACTATAACGCCGCAACGCACCCTCACCACAACATGGGACGACTCGGTGGCCAACATTTTGAACACCATTATAAAAGACCCACCGAATATACTCACGGAAGACCAACAAGCTATCATACAGGCAAACGAGACCTATAACACCCAACAAATGGAGCCGCCAATTACCATGGATGAGCTGCAGGAAGCTGCAACACAAATGCGCAACAAGAAATGCCCTGGCCCTGACCTCTTGGACCCAGAACTCGTTAAGAGGGCGGTGGAGCACATACCGGAACCCCTGCTGCACCTATTCAACTGCTGCCTCAGAGTGGGCCATTTCCCAACTAGCTGGAAAACAGCACATCTCAAGCTCATCCTGAAAAACCCAACTAAACCACCTGAACAACCAAACTCTTACCGTCCTATAGCGCTGCTATCAACACTAAGTAAACTCCTGGAGAGAATACTACATCGAAGAATACTCAGCCACTACAAAGAAGCTGACCTAGAGTCACCCAGACAATATGGGTTCAAACCCGGACTCTCCACGATTGAAGCAATTCGGAACCTCCTAGAAAGCGCAGCACAATGTAATGAAAAGTACTTCCTGGTAATTGCGGTCGACTTCGCTGGGGCGTTCGACACCCTCTGGTGGCCGAGCGTCCTGGGCAGACTCCGCAAGGCAAAAATCCCCATGAATTTATATAATTGCATTAGATCCTACCTCTCAGATAGAAAAATCAGGGTAATGGCACCGTTCCGGAGCCTGACAAGATCGGTCCGCAGGGGCTGCCCGCAGGGATCTGTCCTGGGGCCGCTCCTGTGGAACATTGTTTTTGATGAATTCCTGGCACTCGACTTGGGTGATGTCAACGCACAAGCTTTCGCGGATGATCTCGTCCTAACGGTGGCAGCGAGCTCTAGATCACAGTTAGAAGCCCGTGCAAACCATGCACTGCAAGTGCTCCAGGACTGGGCAAACCTGCATACACTGGAGATTTCCCCGACCAAAACGAACTCAATTCTACTGAGAGGAACACTCAACATCAGACGGCCGCCCCAGATAAAAGTAAGGGGAAGCACAATCAAACTGGCAAAACAGATGAAATACCTAGGCATTATCCTAGATTCCAACCTGTCCTTTAAACAACACCTCTTATATCTGAAGGAGAAGCTGAGAAAATACGCAGCACTAGTAGTCAGAGTAACACGCAGAGACTGGGGACTAAACAAAAGAACATTATCCCTCTACTATAAAGCAATTTTCGTCCCAGCAATTACTTATGGAGCCCCAATATGGTACGTCAAAGCAAGAACTGCAGTAAATAAAAGAATCCTCGATACAATACAGCGAAAAATACTCCTCACCATCACCAGGGCGTGTAACACGGTGAGTACCTGTGCGTTGCAGGTCCTGGCGGGAACTCTCCCTCTGGACCTGGAGGTGGCGAGATGTGGGTTGATGTACTACCTGGCAAAGGGAACACCGACCATGTTTGACACTTTTACACTGGACCCTACAAACAACCACCGAATGGAAAAACAGAAAATCATGGAACACCTGAAAGAAACTTGGCAGAGGAGATGGCAAGAGACGACCAAGGGTGAAGTCACACGGAAATTTATACCCTACGTAGACAAGACCTATCCAAAAGCCCCCAAATGGTTCTACCCAGGACTGAACACCACCTTCCTCCTGACGGGCCATGGGCCCTTTAACGCAAAACTGAATTCATTCGGACTGACCGAGGACCCAACTTGCACCTGTGGCAATATGGAGACGTGGCAACATATCATGCACAAATGTGAATGCTATGAGGAACAAAGATCAGTACTCATCACCAGTATAAAATTTGTACCAAAAGACAATGAGCATCACCTCCTGGATTCGGAAGACGAGTACACCGCGTTCAGCCGCTACGCCCAGGACATCTTTAACAGAAGGAGAACACAGAAATCGCTATCCGCAACAATATGGAAACATCTGAATAGAAGAACTCCATTGAAACTAACCAAGGAGGAGACTACAGCATGAACATACCGCATGACTACAACCGATCAGAAGAAATTACCAACAAAGATAACTCTCCATTCATGACCTGGTGCAAATGGCCAGGACTGATGCTCTCAACGAATATGACTACCTGAATTGACATCAAAGCAGTACTACAAACTGACCAGAGTCATCACTCCTCTTCCTGATCCCATAAGATGAACACGAGACAAGTGAGACTGAACCAAGACTGTGACCCACCTGAAGCAACACTGAACTGAACATCCAAAAACCATGACTGTGACTGCAGCTACGCTGTTGCCTCGCCTTTTGGCGATCTGGGTTGGACACCTAGTCTGGCCCACTTTCTCTCCATATCCTGGCGGTGGGAGGGGCCGGGACCGTCCCCTCCCCCGTCTCCCCCGTTTACTTCTCCTGGTGCGGCATGGGCATGCCACACTGATATCTGGGGTCGTCTACCCTATTGGCCTCATACTTCTGTCTTTCCCCTCCAGTCTTCAGTCTTTCCCCCACTCTCTCTCTCTATACATCACAGTGTACGCCCCACACGACAAAAACTTAAACTTCCAAATTATAACAGCCAAATCGTGCATCAATTCCGAAACTTAACCTCATTAGCGAACCACCCCCTAAAATCGCGTTATTATTATTATTTTTATTTATTATTACTATTTTTTTTTTTTTTTTTTTTTTTTTAGGCCCTAGCCACTGAAATCTCAGGAAATTAGGTGGCAGGGCCTGCCAGAGTAAATAATTATGCTGGGTGTACCTGGTCTGCCTCCACGGGGCTGAGTGTGGGCAACGTTGGGCCCCAGCAGGGGTCTAGCGGCTAAATGGCCAGAGGAACAACGATACACAACACAATACTTCCAAATCCCATACACTTTTAAATCTCTGGCCTTAACAGTGATCTGTTACACCCACAAAGAAAACCACGCGGAGATGGGGGAAACCCCTGGTGCCGTTTGACACGAACACACTTTACACTTTACACTTTACACTTTCTCCGACGTGATTCGAACCTAAACACCAACATTTACTAAATAAGTAAATTGTGAATTCGCTATACTATTATGGAGGACAAATATACTAGCTTATAACTTGGTATTTAATTATAAGCGTGTGAAAAAAAAAAAAAATTGTCATCATGAGTCTTAAAAATTCTTATAAATCTTATAAATTCTTAAAAAGTCTTATAAATTCTTATCTATAACAACAGCTTATATTCTTAATATCTTTAAATTTACTAATGAAAGCCATTTAATTGAAATGGAAACAAGTCGGGTGAGTGCTAGCTGGATCAACTTGATGTGACTTAGATACACAACAATAAACATTACGCCGCAGTAATCTGTCGATATGGACATCGTTAGACTTCAGCGAAACCTACTGTCTGTTATTCCTAGAGTTTAAGCTTGGGAATATCTTGAACTATCCTTGCAGACTCACAAAGCCTGTTTTGCTTGCACGCATAGAGACACTGAACCGAGAACATCAGTTTGGAGATAGATATTCTTCACAATTGAGTGAAGAGAAAAAGAGTCCTCAAAAACTTGTCTTAGGTATGCGGTATCTTCGCAAAGCCTTTCGGCGTCAATCTTTAGTGAGCTACGTATTCACTTAAAATGCTTATAAAAAAGTCACTTCACATTTATTGTGGTTTTTTGTATACGTTGAAGTGCAATAATAAACTGGTGGTACATCTAGCAGAAACGGCTAATCAGTCTGCTCCACTGAAATAATGATTCAATGATTAGACAGTGATCAAAGTTGAAATTCAGGATCATTTAGATAGAAATGGAATTCTGAAGGATACTCGGCATGTTTTTGTAAAGGGAAAATCATGTTTAACTAATCTGGTTAGCTGTTTTGAACAGGGTAACCCAAGAGCTGGAGTTTGGGAATAATTTCGACATTGTTTATTTGGATTTCAACAAAGCATTTGACTCAGTCCCACATGAGCGGTTACTTTATAAGCTGGAACAGGTTGGAATCACAGGGAAAGTCCTTAGAGGGATAGCTGGATGGCTTCAGGGCAGGAGGCAGAGGGTTGTGATAAATGGTTATTCCTCAGAATGGGTTGATGTAAGAAGCGGGGTTCCCCAAGGATCAATATTAGGACCACTGTTGTTTTTGATTTTCATAAATGACATCGATGAAGGGATAGAGGGAGTGATGTCTAAATTTGCAGATGATATAAAGATTGGTAGAGTAGTTAATGATCGCCGCCAAGCAGAGCTTCTTCAGAGTGACCTAGATAGACTTCAGGCATGGTAAGAAAAATGGCAGCTATGCTTTAATCCAGCAAAGTGTAAGGTATTGCACCTATAAGTTATACCCCAAGCGTATAACTTATATGCTTGGCGGAGTTGAACTAAAGATATGGTTAGACTAATTAAGTTCTCTGACAGGTTGCAAGGAAGGCCCATGGTGTCCTATCGAAGATGTATTGAACAATTGCTAGTAGAGATAAGGATGTGTAAGATCTTACAAATATAATAGAAATATCTGTTTTGCTAAAATAAATCCAGGAAGGGATGAAAAGGAGCATTAAGTATAAAAATAGTAAGTATTAAGATTGGATATTTAGTTTTAATGTAGATAAGGTTAATAAAGTTTGATGAAACACTGGATTTGAGGATGGGAAAGTTATAGACGTATATGTTAAATAGCTAAATGGAAACAAGTAATTTCCAGTAATATAAAAGAGCAAACAGGGACAGCAGGACCAGGGAAGGAGTGCCATTTGAGAACAGGCGTGAAAGGGTTGCTGAGGGCAAACAATAGGACCGTGACATGGGATTACGAAGCGTCTCTTTTGATCTAAGCCACCGTTAGAAAGTAGACAGGAAATTAGTGGACGTCCAGTGTTCCCATAAAAAGTAAACGGCGTCAGGGTGGCTGATATTTTGGGTAAATTGGACATATTTAGCAGAGAAAGTGTGAACACGAAAATGAGTGTTTTGGAGGTGACCGGCAAACATGAAAAGGTCATACTGCCGTGTGAAAAAAAATAAGAAATTTCTAGAAAAGGGTTGGTTTGTGCGCTGTGGAGACAGCGGGGTTGAGATGATTTAGCGAATAGGAAGGAATAAAAAATTAAACAGTGTGAGGATTGGTTGCGAGTCCTGGGAAGGCGTTCCAAACTTGAGGGAAGAAGAAAAGTTCGAGTGGGGGGGGAGTAATTTCAGCAAGCGTCCACTCTGTATTTGACTTCTCTGTGGTCAAGGGGAGAAAGTCGTGAGTTTGCGTGTTGAAGTGGGAGTAGATTTTTTGGTGGTCGGAGTTCACATCTCGTGGTAGCAAGATGAAGAAGAAAAAACGCGAGAGAAAGGGATAGTGAGGCGTAGAGCACGCGAGTAACTGCGGACTGAAAGTGAGGATGGTTTTTTGGAGGTATGGAAGAGTGGGAATATGTGCGTTGAAAGTTGTGCAGATAAATGGGCCGAGAAAGAAAGTCTGGTCCGTCATCGGAAGGCAGTGATAATGGCCAGTTGTGCAGATAAGTGAACCAAGAAGAAAAAGAAAGCCTGGCACGGCATCGGAAGGCAGCGATAATGGCCAGTTGTGCAGATAAGCGAGCCAAGAAGAGAAAAAAGCCTGTCCGCCACTAAGGAAAGCAGTGTGTCCAAGAAATGGAAGAAATGTCTGCCACTAAGGAAAGCAGTGTGCCCAAGAAATGGAAGAAAGCCTGTCTGCCACGAAGGAAGCCTGAACCCAAAGGAAATTGGAAGTAGCGGCCATTCCGGAACGTAAGTTTGTTCCTCTTTTTTTTTTCTCGAATCCTGAACTGAAGGTCCCATAATCTAGCTCTGTAAAGAATTGAGTGATAGTCCTTTTAAAAAAAAAAGAACATTCATGTTGTACTAGGCAAGTTAGTTACTAAGGTTGAGATAATTTGTTATGAATGTTAATGATTATGAAATAACGAAAGTGTGGTAGAGGGGTAAATAAAGAGAGAGTAATAGTATAAAAGGATTAGTAAAGAAATTATATTTATAAGGTAGTATTGTAAGGATATATTAACCTGTATTATTAATTTAGGCCAGGTGCCAACACAAGATAACATACCAGATGAGATGTAAAGAGAAAGAAATTTTATTAATAGAGAAACCTCATGAGTAAAGAGGGATGACTAAGATGATAACTAGAGAGTAATTAAGGTAGAATGAGTGATTTATAGTAAATATTACTGATGCAAGAGGATACCAGTTGTAATACCCTTCATGTGTTAATGACTATGTGTTAATGATAAATCGAGGAAGTAAGATACAACTGATACAAATTGATGTTAATAATTTGTAAATTGAGAATAGTTGATGAGAGAGAGATATAGTGCATTTGAACTGTAGTATGGCCTCCGTAGCCGAGTGGTCAGGAGTGGGAGTGCAGTAGCACACGCTCTTTGACTGCTAAATACGTTTGATCTGCCAACCCGCACTGGACCAGCGTGGCAGATTATGGTCCATTTTTCCTCAGCATGAATTGTTGAGGAGGCTTCCATCCTACAGTGGGTTGATAATGGCTGCAGTTTACCTTTTTTTTCTTTTTTTTATATGGTTCAAATATATGGAAATTGGTATGCTTGTATGTAATTATTTGTTTTTTATGTAAATGCTGTATACAATGTTCATTAAAGGTTGTAATTTTTTTTGTAAATAAATGTGTGTCTTTAATGTTCTGCTAACACTTGCTTTACACACCCTAGAATCTAGAATTTTCTGTGAATTGCAGTCAGATTTGCGTTTGTGGGGTTGGGATTGTGACTTCAGTAGGGTTCAAAATACAAATTAGATCAAACAAAAAACAGAACCCCCACAGACGTCATAATCCTATTTTTAGACCACACTTGGAATACTGTGTTCAGGTATGGAGACCGCACCTAAAGAAAGACATTGTGCTTCTTGAAGGTCCAGAGACGGGTAACTCGCCTGGTGAGATCGGCAAAAGGGCGTCCATATGAGGAAAGACTTCGAATATGCGGGCTGCAGAGCTTGCAAACTAGGCACCTTAGAGGAGACTTGATTGAGGTGTTTAAGGCTCTGAGAGGCATAAGCAAAATGAATATGGACGAAATTTTCACGGTTATAAATAAATAAATTTTCTGTTTATACTCCGGGACGACCAAACGGTCAGAGGAGTTCACAAGATAGACAGAATACAAGAAACAGCTCCGTATTCAGTAGTCACGGGCTTGAACCCCGGTCACTCAAGGCACGTGTACTTATGCACCCGCGCGCCTGACCACTAGTCTACGGCGGCCTCATGATTCTAGAACTAGGGGCCATAATTTCAAGTTACGGGGGGGGGGGGGAGTTTAGACTGGATTGCAGGAAGTTTTATTATAGCCAGCGAATTATAAATTACTGGAATAAGTTATCTACATGGGTGATAGAGGCTGACAGTTTGGTGAAATTCAAAAGTCAGCTGGATAATTACCTACGGAAGGAGGGAAACGCTTAGGTTGTCCATTTCCTTTTCTCTTATTTAATAATAATTATTAAAAAATTTCTTATTATTATTATTTTATTCTTTTCATTTTATTTCAATTATTTTTTTGTTATTTTATTATTACTGTTATTTATTTATTTTTTTATTATTTATTTATTTTTTGGCTGGTGCAGCATAAGCCATAGGCTTCCTTTACCATGTGGCCATTGCTAATACTAATAACACTTATTTTAATTGTATGCGTCTGTATATTTAATCTTATTCTTTGTGATTCTTTATTCCTTTGGCAATCGCCAATCGCTTCCATATTTTTAAGCTGTAGTCCCCTCCCCCCCGAGCTGTATTGCTCACTTTTCTTTTGTTTTTGGAAACATTGCCCAGTTAAAAAAAAAATATATATATATAGAATGGTTGGCCATTAGGCACATTAGCATATATGCGAAAAGTGCCTATTGTTCTCAGTGTTCGTCCGCCCACATGTAATAACTCGATCCCCCAGTGGATTTTCGTGGAAATATTATATTGGGCTCGTTTAGAAAGATGTGTCGAATCATCACAAATTTCATTAAAATCCGACCAACAGAAATCCGTAAATTATTTTATCTTTTTTTTTTATACATATCACGTAAGCTGTTCATATATCTTATATTGCAATTGAAGAAATGGATATTATGTTTGTTGCCGTGCGCTGATTGTAGGAATGAATGGGCAAATAATGTTGCTACTTAGAAACGAAGTGTTCTGTTTGCACATAAACATTGTTGCTTTTTGCTCGATTTTGTTATGATAGTCCTTTTAAAAAAAAGGACTATCATAACAAATGTTATGATAGTCCTTTTAATACGCAAATCATGAATTATTACTGTTTGCTTATATGAATCACAACAGAAACATTAAATGCTTATTATTTAAATTGTTATTAAAATTCAGGAATAAATAAGTAAAACTGCATCATGAAAGCTTTAACAGTATACATGATTGCGTTGTTTGATTTATTAAATCACGGCGTGAAATATGTACTGCATTTCACTTGCTGTTTATTATAAAATATTGCAAAATGTGGCTTAAATATTTCTTTGGGAGGTATGCGCAGTGAAATGAAGACAATTACTTTTATATATTTTTAATCAGTTAGCAGTTATTTGGTAGGAAGGTAATTTTTTACTTTTCGCTTCTACAAATCATAAAAAAGGAGAAAATTTCAATTAATTTAAGAAATAAATATCCAACGCCCTTAAAATGTAACGCACTGCGTACATTAACTTATTTGTTGCGAGGGTTGCTCTGCGGATCTTTTATTATGTCTGTACAGGTGCGTGTTCGCGGGCCTAACTAAAGCTCCGATGAAGATGCATTTAAAAATTCCTCTAGTCGGCTATGGGATTCGAACCGAGACCTCTCTAAATGAATGGTACGATTGGTGAACCCCGCTGTTCTGTGGCGGAGGACAAACAAATTAGTTGTCAACTGCTTAGGGCGGAAACGTGTCGTGGAAGATTGATATTCGTTATTACGAAACTTGTTAACGCGAAGTTCAGTTTTAAGGTTGTTTTCTATTTAAGGTTCTGTTTAAGAGTTTTCGCCGTACATCCTCTTAATGAATGAAAGTTTATCACCCTCCCGATAAAATGTTGATCGATATTTCATCAATCACCACTTGTATTGGCGGAGCTCTTTTCATTGTTTTAATTCTGTTTATTCAAACTTGGGTTTTAGTGTCATATTTTGCCTTTGTTCCAGAGAAATAATAGAATACAAGAGTGTTTTGTTATTCCTTTAAAGAGCGTGAACAGCTGTGTAAAGCTCAGTTTGTGATTCATTGCTAATTATTTCCCCATCCACCTGCTTTTGGAAATGTCGAGAGTGGGCTGTTACATGGATCTCAATTATGTTTTGTAGCGTGCTTTCATGTCATCATCATTGTTTCAGTTCTAGATACACTAAATTCGCTATTAATTTCACCGAGAGTATGCTTTTCCGTCTCGTCATAGTTCGTACTGCACAAAATAGCACGAAGAAGAAAGCGGTGAAAGAGCTGGAGAGTTCGTTCGTCATGCTGAAATAAAATATAAAGTCCTTCCCTATTAAGAACCACTTACCACTCTTCCTCAAACTGTTTGATTGTAACTGTAGGTTGTATCTGGAAGGGGAAATGCGGAAGTAAGAAAGTGAAATATAATACTATAAGTTCCAGTAACTGAATGTTTTTAACTCAAGACTTTTTAAATTTATTATGAAATCTCTCCTTCTCCTGGGCAGCACAGTGATATGCTCGCTCTCCTACACCATTGTGCGAAAGGTATCGAATCTTATCACGATGGAGGAATCATCTCTCCCCCCCAATCGTGGCCAAGTTAATGGTCTTAGGCGAGGAATGCGCGATTTTCTCTCGGAAGCTAGGATGTCTGATCAGGCAAAATAGGTAGACCAATCATATAATACACGCAATTTACGTACACTATACATGTACACACTTATTTCCCTTTTAAACTGGGTTTTTGGTGCTGAGGCACATATCACAGAGGCATATCTAGTTTCCGGGGGATACACTCTCACAATATATTGACGGGTGATGGGTGCGAAACCCCGTGAGCTCTTGTGTGGCTGTCTGCAGTGTACTTAAGATTTATTATCTCTTGACCGTGGCAAAGAGCAGTTTGGTTGTCGTCCCAAACTATCCCGAAGTCGAGAGATGCTGCTGAACTTTTTAATGTGTCCCTCCTGGGAGAATGCGACTTTGTTCTTGTAGCCTTTTCTTAGTGAATGCGATTTGCCTGGCCTTTACTGGATTTAGGTCCAATCCAATAGTTTTGAGAAACTCAGCTCTGAAATCTGCAGAGTGACATTCGTGGTGACTTTTAAGACATTTGTTGAATCTTAGGAGTAGGTGAACATACATCTTGAGTATATTAATATACTTAAGATGTTCATCTACATAGGAAATCGAAGTCCATATTCAAGAAAAATATGAAGGGGTAACGGGCGACAGCAGAAGAGAAAGGAGAACAGTACTCCGCCCTGGGAGACGCCCCTGTTTAGAATAATGCTAAAAGGACTTCTCACCCTGTGAAGTGGAGAAGTTATGTGGAAATGGGTCTGTGGAACTGTTAAAGAGAAGTGCAGATTTATATATTTGTAGCAGCTTTATGAATATACAGTAAACCCTCGATTTAACGGACTAATAGGGGAGAAGGGACAATATACAGTACTGTACAATATTAAATTATAATAAATAATATATAATATTCTGTTGTAAATATAAAATGTTGCAATTTGGCCTTTGATTTATGAATATCAGAAACAGTTTGTTTTTTCACGCCGTAAATTTCACAAACGCGTGCTACTGAGATGCCTTGTTCTAATTTCTCACTTAGCTATAATTTCTGTGTCACATTTAAGTTCACACGCTTTCTTTTAACTCCTCTATCGCTTGATGTCATTTTAAATTGTAAGGATTGCAAAATTATTTAATAAATAAAGTCAATTCAGAAATCACAGAAACACTCTGTATACAACCTGACCGCACGATAGCTTGAGGCAGACTGAGACCAAAACAAAGAGAGTCGGTAGATCTGCAGTTTAGTTCGAGTCGCGTTCAGCTCGCAAGTCGTCGTCTGCTCATATCTGTAATCTGGGAAAATAGCTATTTGAACACGTTTTCAGAAAGAATAAAAAACAATTTGCTGAATTTGCTTATAAAAATAAAAGTAAGTAATTATTAAAATAATAATGGAAATAGGTAATATTATTACTTTTTAATTAATAATAACACTGAAGTTTTGTATAACCTAAAAAAATAATATGGTCGAGATTAATATGTACATTACTGTATTATTATTTGTCTGGTCCGTGAAATCCGTTATATCGGGGTCCGTTAAATCGAGGGTTTACTGTAGTTTAGTTTTAAATTTCAAAACTTGACCTCTTTCTGGTTTCAAAAATCAACTTGCGGATGATTTTTGAAACCAGAAAATTTCAAAAATCATCCGCAAATTGAAAGCACCACTTTCTAGTACACGAACCACCGCTGATGTCATTGCAATTACTTGTTGATCAAGAAAGCTTTGGACTTTCAAAAGGTTAGATGTGCATTTAAAACAAGAATTTTTGGATTATTTTTCATAAACTTTTATTTATTTATTTATTTTTAAAGTAATGTACTGACAGTTTTCGTTGTTAGTCGTAGTTACGTTTATAGAACCGCGATGAAGAACGAAAACGATGAACAACGGGGCTGATATACCTCCGTTTGTGTTTACTTGCGTGCGATATGTATTGTGTAAAAGTTATGCTCCAGTGAGGGAGGGAGGAATTACTAAATAGAAAAACAATTCGCGTCTCTACACCTTCCTCACATAATTCGTGTCCTCGAGTCGCCCCTGTTTCTCCTTATAATGAACTTCATGTAACGTGAACTATAAATGAACAAAAAAAGTAAACAGTTTATTTCTGCAAAGACTTGGATATTGTATCCTCATTCTTCTTAAAGAAAACTTATTTTCAGTTGTTTTCTTTTATTTGTTTTTCTTTCTCTTTGTAGCACGAAATTGCATTTAAAGCATTAAAACCATCCATGACTAGCATTAAAAGCTCCTTCATCTGCACTTCCGCCAAATTCTTGCTTTGCACCCATAAACTTCATTATCAAATTTTATTAATAAGTAAGAACTGTATTGAAACATCTGAAGATATTTTTAGCTTTTAAAAATCTTCTTGAAAATATTCAATTGAAAGTGACATTAATATTGCAAGGGAATTTATAAGAAAATTTTGAAATATTCTGAATAAATACACAGAACAAGCTGATTAAAGCTGGAACGTGATAGACAAGTAGCGACGAATAACGAGGCCTTTCTATTTGCTGTACTTTATGCTTTATGTTGTTTGCGCGAGTTTCGAATATTGCTGTTGTTTCTTTAGCATTATTATGTGTGATCAGTTATAAATTGACTATAAATGCGATCACGGGAAACGTGATTGGATTTCATTGTAAATCAAATTTGGCGCGCTCTCTCTTCTCTCTCTCTCTACTGTTCCTGATGCATCTAACGCTCGTTTACTGTATATCGAGCGATACGTACGTTCCATACTTATACATTTTTCCAATATACCAATAAAAAAAAGAAGAAAAAATTCTGTTTATACTCCGGCACGACAACCTAGCCAGTAGAGTTTACAATAAATCGTCGATACAAATATTTATCGTATTTAGTAGTCACGGGCTTGGACCCCGGTCCACTCAAGGAACGCGTTCTATGCACTCTCGCTCCTAACCACTGGGCTACGCCAGGCCTAAGTTATATTGGTACGTACAATTTCGCATCTTTGCGACTGTGATGTTATCCTAATAAACAACTAGAATAATTGTACATTCCTAATTCTTGTGATTGTCCTGAATATGAAAATTTATTTATTTATGAAATTAGAAGCTAATATGGCTTTTAAACCTGAAAGCGAAACTAAAACCAAGGCTTTGGTTTCGTGTTCGCTTATCATCTGGGCAGTCTCATGCACGTTGCTGCTCAGAATCCTCAATTTTCATAGTTTTAGTAGAACAATAACCAACGTGTAGAAGTGCTTTTTATCACTCATCTGAAACATCTTCAGATGTTCACATGAGTGAAAAGAGAAAACAGAGTGAGGGTGCCCCCGGCACTGATGAGGTGGAGAAAAAAAAAAGAGCTTTGAACAAGAGTTTAATTTCACCTTTAAGCATCATCATTGAGAAGCACCATTCTTTTCTGCTACTGACGAGAAGGAAGCACCAACTCAACAATCTATTAAGTAGGATTCAGAAAACTGTCGGCAGTTTATCCATGACTATGAAGATAAGAAAGAAATAAAGATAATCCCCCCCCCCCAAAAAAAAAAAGAAATTTTAGATGTGCGAAACACCTTAACCTGGAAGTGGATATCGAAGATATGATGAATTTGTGGATTTTCATAGACTTCACGACTAACGATATGATTGAAATGCAGTCAGAAATGCAAGTTTGAAAGAAATGATAGTGATGATGTACTCTCCAGTACCCCTTCAAAGAGGGCTTGAGCCTCAAACCTTTAAGAGAAATCAAGATGGAGGTGGAAGGGATAATAGGAGTCATAGACGATTCGATCTCGGTGTTGAAAGCAGTAATGTTGCCAAAGGGCTTAGTGATGTCATCGTTTGCTGTAATCTTTCTTCATGATGTAAAAAAAAAAAAAAAAAAACACGACAATTTTTTTTCATCATGTCAACTCGTCACCTTTTTTTTTGAATGAGTTTTATTTAAACAGAATTGGATTATTAGATAAATACAGTAATTGTATTTATTAAATTTGAGTTTTTTTAAATTTCTTTTTAAAAAAATCAAATTATTCCGTTAACGTACGGTTTTTCAAGAACGCATTGCGTATGTTAACCGAGCGCTAGGTTTGCTGAATGATGATAGCAGCTATCAATCTTTCTAGTATGAAGCTTTACTCTTGCCGTTATCTTTCATATACTCGTAATTTGTAAACGAATTACTGTATATGAAAGATAACGTTATCAGTGCAACTCAACATTTTACATAACTAAAGTTAGGATTTCTAATAGGTATTCAGGTAACTTTATTTTTTATATAGGTAAGGTCACGTTATATTTAATACTGAAAGTAATTATGTTAAATTATGAATGCATAGAATCGCGAAGTGAATTTCCATCTGATTTACAATATTCAAGAGGAGATACAATACAGTATCGACTATTGTAACTATTCTTTTCATTCTACCTGTTGGAAAGGCCTCCGAATTCTTTTAAGAGTGTAATTGTGTACACTGGCTGATCTCTTTATTAGGGTCACATAGATTTGGGCAGTATGTGCAACAGGCTGTACGCACACCCTAAAGCAAATAGGTTATATTGTGTGTAACGTGTCCAATAAAGCGCTATAACGGACTAGTGTCAAATCATTTCACTACTAATGGGAAACGGAGATCTCATGACCTCCCAAAGAGGTATGATTGTTGGTGTGTGCCTCTCCCCTCTGCTGTAGCAGGTGCTACATTTGAGGGGACAGCTGCACTTTCGATGTTCAAAGTCTAATGCACAGTTTTTAATCAATGGTGGCAAAACACGGAAAACATCAACAGACACAGCTGTGACCGAAAAAAAAAAAATGCAAGGTATTGGAGCGAAGCGTTCGCCGTCTGAAGCGGATTACCAAGTGTAGCCGTTGCCAAATGATGGAGCAATTAATTAATCACTGCTGCATGTAATGCGGAAACATCACAAAGCATCAGTATCCCACCATGTGCAAAGCTATACAAAGAATACACTATAGCAGTGGTTTTCAACCGGGGTGCCGCAACAACATTCCAGGGGTGCCACGTAATTTGGGTTTAAGTTACTTAAACTTATTATTATTTTTAAATTTATATATTTATTTCATTATAAAAAGGTGTACAGTATCTTTTTAATTTTGTGGTGATCTATAATTGATGTTTACTTAGTACCTCTATATAAAGAATAAAATTATATACTGTATGTATATATAATTTGTATTATGAAATGTACTTTTTATAATTATATTATTATAATAAATATCATATAATATATATATTTTTTAATATTATATACAGGGTGATTCACTACCAGTGCGACAAACTTGCAGGAGGTGTAGGGGGCACAAAGACGAATCAGAATCACATAGCATTGCAGGATCCGAAATGCCTTCGTCATGCGGTAGAGGACGTTGAACGGGAGGTCGCGTGAACAGCGATCCCGCTGGAAGTCAGCATTTGTGAACCGGTTCCCGAGGCAGTAGGATGGACGAGTATTCAAACGTTGAACTGGCCGACATGCACCTCGCGTATGGAGCTGCGGACTGTAACGGGTGCACCGCTCTGCGCTTGTACCAGAAACGTTTCCAGCACAGGCGTGCTCCGCATCATACGATTTTCGCACGTGTGCACAGAGGGTTACGTGAGACTGGTTGTTTCACGAGAGGTACCATGAATCGAGAGCGAACGACGAGGACGCCAGACAATGACGAGAATGTCCTACGTCTTGCAGAAGGCAGTACGAGTACTCGAGCGATAGGCCAACGTTTGGGTATTTCCCAGTCCACTGTATGGAGGATACTGTCAACAAACCAGATGAGTTCATACCATCTGCAACGCGTCCAATCATTGGGGCCTGCAGATTATCCACTCCGGAGGACTTTTGCTACTTGGTTTCGTCAACAGAAAGTTCGCAAATGCTGACTTCCAGCGGGATCGCTGTTCACGCGACCTCCCGTTCAACGTCCTCTACCGCATGACGAAGGCATTTCGGACCCTGAAATGCTGTGTGATTCCGATTCGTCTTTGTGCCCCCTACACCTCCTGAAAGTTTGTCGCACTGGTAGTGAATCGCCCTGTGTATATATATATATATATATAGAAAGGCTGCCGTAGCCTAGTGGTCAGGCGCGCGGGTGCATAAGTACACGTGCCTTGAGTGACCGGGGGTTCAAGCCCGTGACTGCTGAATGCGGTGCTGTTTCTTGTATTCTGTCTATCTTGTGAACTCCTCTGACCGTTCGGTCGTCCCGGAGTATAAACAGAAAATTTATTTTATTTTATATATATGCAGGGTATCAAAAATATTGATACAAACATTTAGGGGAGGTAGGTAACATCTAGGCGCCTCCGTAGCCAGGTGGGAAGGAGCAGCAGTGCGTAGCACACACTTCTTGATTAGACCGGGGTTCGAGCCCGTCAACACCAAATACGGAGGATGCGGAAAGGTCAGGGAATGACCACCGCATATCCCGGAGCAATATGGCCTTAGTTGCTAATGCTCCTAATAACAATAACAACAAATAGGTAACATCTAAAGGAATGTGAATCGCATAGGAACCCATATCCGGAAACGTCACCGTAAGTCGGTAGACGGCGCTGTTCATCAGTTCGCGAGAGAGAAAATTTCTGGTTTACTAATTCAAGCAGTAGTCGCCGCACGAAGAGCATGCAACGATATACGAACTGTGAGCTGGCAGACATGCACCTAGTGTATGGATTAGCAGAGAACAATGGACCGGTCAACGAATTTATGGAGAACTATTCCCAGACAGACATGTACCGGACCACCGTTTGCACTTGTGCATCAAAATTTGTGCGATTATGGGTCATTTAGAGGTAACAGGAGTAGTGCAGGCAGACCACGTTCGACGAGAACTCCCGCCATGGAAGAAAGTGTGTTGAATGCCGTCCAGAATAATCCTACTACCAGCACACGTGCCGTTGCCTCCGCTTTAGGAGTGTCTCGTTGCAGTGTACAGCGTGTCTGGCACGACGATTCCGTATACCCCTTTCATCTCCAAACGGTTCAGTTACTGCTCCCCCAAGATCATCCTGCACGTGTGGCTTTTGCGCAGGGGTTTCTCCAAGAAAGTGTTCAAGACTTGAATTTTCCGGCCTATGTTTTGTTCACTGATGAGGCTTATTTCACTCGAGAAGGCTTATTCAATCAGCACAATGCTCATGTGTCTCACGACAACCCACACGGTGTGCGCCCCCATGGGGCACAACATCGCTTCGTAATAAATGTGTGTGGGCAGATACCTGTTACCATCCTGCATGAACTCCGCTAAATATCGGATTTTTCTTGAACAAGTTCTGTCAAGGTTACTTGACGATTTTCCAGCAAATGTGAGACGCAACATTTGGTTTCAACATGACGGGGCGCCTGCCCATTATGAAAGGTGTGTTAGTGACCATTTGAACAGGCGTTTTGGGCGTCGATGGATTGGTCGTGGTGAACCCGTTGCCTGGCCTCCACGCTCACTTGATTTATCGAGCCTTGATTTCTTTCTGTGGGGGGCCCTCAAATCTATCGTGTACGAATCGCCTGTGGAGACGGAAATGGATCTCGTGGCGAGACTCGTCTGCGCTGCTGCTACTGTCAAAGAAACTCCAGGTGTGTTCGACCGTGTCCGCCAATCCATGCTGTGTCGGTGTCACGCATGCATCGCGTCTCATGGTGGAACCTTCGAGCATCTGTTGTAACATCATGAAATGCATCCATCTCGTACTCCCTTGTTAATATTATGTTAATAAATGTTTGCCACTAATTACTGTCTTGTGTCATTTCTGCTTCTTGTGCCTTTGCTACTACCTTCCCGTGACGTTTCCGGTTATGGGTTCCTATGCGATTCACATTCCTTTAGATATTACCCACCTCCCCCTAAACGTTTGTACCAATATTTTTGAGACATCCTGTATATATATATATATACTATCATTGAATTATATTAAATATTAACATAAATTAAATTATAATAAAGTAAATAAATAAATAAATAATTAGGCGTTCATTAGAGGCAGCGACATGCAATTCCTCCATATGAAGCTGAAATACATCCAATATTTTAAATTAAATAAAATAAAACAAAACATAAGCCAGTAGTATGGCAAAAACTGTAGAGCGAAAATTAACATAAAAATAACCCAAATAAACAAACGAACGAAAAAAAAAAGAATAGACTTAATAGTAGCCCGATAACCCTTGTATAATTTCGAGTTTTAAATCCGATTAATAAAAACTATACAAATTTTAAGATAATGCCAATTATATAATAATTTAGCGATACCCCCCCCCCCCCGAAAGACGTGAAATATCACCAGAAGAGGGTTAAAGTAGCTCCTTTAACTCTCTTCTGGTGATATTTCACGTCTTTCGGAACTGGTACCTATCGGGGGGGGGGGGGGTACCGCTAAATTATTATATAATTGGCATTATCTTAAAATTTGTATAGTTTTTATTAATCGGATTTAAAACTCGAAATTATACAAGGGTTATCGGGCTACTATTAAGTCTATTCTTTTTTTTTCGTTCGTTTGTTTATTTGGGTTATTTTTATGTTAATTTTCGCTCTACAGTTTTTGCCATACTACTGGCTTATGTTTTGTTTTATTTTATTTAATTTAAAATATGGGATATATATATATACACACACACACACACACACACACACACACACACAGAGTCGGATCTAACAGGCAGAAAATTACTTAGGGGTGCCGCAAAATAAAATAAATTACTTAGGGGTGCCGTTATTTAAAAAAGGTTGAAAACTAGGCCACTATAGGATAGCCATCACGGAAACCACTGAGCTCGGACACGAACCGGAAAATATTACTGCGTTGGTGCTAGGAACGTAAACGACAGACGCAGGAATTTTGGCACAAGTCATGTGGTCCCTTGGATCTCGGTTCACGCTTTACATTGCCGATGGAAGCAAAAAATGTAATGATGGAGTATGTTTCTGTGGCAGTGTTGCATTTTTTCCTCTCTCGACAGGATATACATACATGATAATGCAACCATCCACGGCGTCAAATGTTTGAGAGAATGGTTTCAGGAACACGAGGATGATTTCTGTCCTCAATTTCTGGAATGCATTTCCAGAAATTGAGGACAGTTTTGTTATATGAAAGGTGCAGTAACACAGGCCCGAATCACTACTTCCAGTGATTCGGGTCCGAATCAAAGCGATCCAACACGCTGTTAACTTATGGTCCTAATTATGTGGCCAGACTGTATGGAAGAAACAATCTGTGTCAGCCAATACTTCAGTTTTGCGTTTGTTAGTAGTAGTACAAAATAAGTTAATTTTTACGCAGTGCATTACATTCAATTATCTTTTTTCAATAATCATCAGTATGCTTTTCTTCCCAGTAAATCAACTGTTTCACTGCTGGATTACCAATATACACTGCCCTGCCTTTAATATCTGGACACCCACTCCGTTGATAGTTGGTCACGTTCTATCCGAGAAGACGTGGCAGACAAAGATGTCGCGATCAATGGATTTAACAGACTTCCAGCGTGGAATGATAATAGGGTAACACATAAGCAGTTGGTCTGTACGTGAGTGGCACTGAACCGTTACTAGGTCCACTGTTGGTGATGTGATCTGCAGATGGAAGCAAAATGGCTCTGAAACCGTCACGAAATGATCGGGAAAATCTCCGAAGCTGATGGAACGTGATAGGAGAATCCTGCAAAGAATCGTCCGCTCAGAACGCAGATCGACATTGTTGCAGCACGTACAAACTCTAAGTGAGACGATTGGGACACATTTTAGCACCCGTATAGTACGTTGCATGGTATGAGTTACGCCGTCGTGCAGCCGTTCACAAGCCACTAATCACACCGACTAATTCTGGATGCTATCTGGCTTGGTGTAAGGCCCGCTGTTCTTGGACTGTAGATCGATGGAAGGCTGTGCTTTGGAATGCTGAATCACAGTACATGGTCTACCAATCTGACGGTCGTATGGGTGTGGCTGATGCCCGCAGAATGTTACCTTCTGGACTGTATCATCCCGAAAATGAAGTTTGGCCGAGGCAGCGCGATGGTCTGTCGCTGTTTTTCATGGTTTGGCCTGGGCCCAATGATTGTTTCAAACAAAACCATAAACCGAGGTCTGCCTAGACATCCTGGACAATAATACGTTACCTACTTTGTGGAAGCACGTCGGGGGAGGCCCATACCTGTATCAGCAGAACGATGCTCCATATCATATTGCTCGCATTGTGACAGACTGGTTTGAGGAGTATCAAAAAGTTGGATTGGCCAGCCTAGCTCCTTGACCTGAATCTTCGACGTTGTGAATGAAAGCCGAATGGCAGAAAATATTCAAGAGAAAATTTGTAGAGTGGTCTGCTGAACTTAGAGACTGTCATAAAGGCTACAGGTTTGAGCATACGTCATTAGTTTTCATGTAAATAAAGATTATTTGTAGATGTGCAGGTGTCCGAATATTAATGGTTGGGCAGTGTAATCAGTTTATACCGTACTATCACAGAAACCGCCGTGGAATCTGTAACGGGAATGTAAAACTTTGGTCATGCGTACTCAAGTGACACGCAAAGGGAATTTGTGTGGCTTTTCTTTTTGTTGTACCTTTTTAAATAGTCAAATACGCTTTGCCGGTTATTGCATTTAGTCTTAAAAATGTTCTCCTTCTCTAGCCTAGAAAAATATAGTGTGTATTGTTATAGCGTCGGTGTTGATTCAGGCTCCATAGATGTATACAACCAAACCAATATACAGCTGAAAAAGATCAACAAGAATGCCCATCTTTCATATCGCTTATTTAAAATCCGTAGTTTGTAATTTTCGAGCAGAGAATTTTAAAACATAAATAGAATTAAATCTAATTTTAACACATTTAAATTTAAAATATATTTAATATAGTTAAATTAGTTAATCTAACTAATTTGAAACTTAATAATTTAGTTTTAAATATTGATATCTTTGAGTGCAGATAATTGGATTGTGTTATAGTTTTCTAATATAATTATTAGTTTTAAATATTGGGTTTCTGAAGGCAGTATCCCCTTTCCAGAAAGGGATACTGACTTCAGAATCTCAGACACTAAAACGAAAAAAAGCTTCAATTCAAAATGGGGAACAAGAAAAGAGGAAATAACAGAGGTGATGAGTAAAATCAGAGCTGAAATCAAAGATACAGCACGAAGTAACTCTTCCTGGAAAATGTACTCACTCCATCATACATCCAAGAAATAAATCTCCTATCACTTATACCCAGGTTAGGAACATTACCAAAAACAAGATTAAAATTAATATGCAATGAAAAGTAAAATATAAAAATAAGTAAAACAATCTTCTGTGGAGAGTAAACTATTTTAGAATGTGTTTGTTTTGCACACAGAGAATGTAAATATTTGAAATAGTAATCATCTTCGTTTCTTATGGCGTTTAGAACAAACACACACATAGAGCAAACCCTCGATTTTACTGATCAATGGAGGGGTGTCCGTTGAATCGAAAATTGTTTTTCTAGACCAGTGTTTCTTAACCTTTTTTTAATTATCGCCCGCTTAAGGGCTTTTTTAGACTTTTTTTTTTTTTCTAATAGCCCACAATAAATTTTAAACAAGAAAATACTTTATACTTAGTCTTTTTATTCAATGGGATCCCTGAACTTGATGCTTAGCAAAATGTTCAATGTTCGGTATGATGTTAGTAAGTTTAATTCTAATGTCTCCTCTTGAGCATACATCAATTTTATTTCTTTCCTTTGTTAATATTTTATTTACTGAACTAAAACCACGTTCAACCGTATAAGATGCCGGAAAACAAAGAAGCACTTTGGCTATTTCAGACCACATTGTTGGATAAAAAAGTTTAGTTGTTTTTGATCTACACAACTCAGCCATCTCATTTTTTTCGAATTTATATTTGCATTCTTCGTTACATTTTAATTCAATGAGTTCTTGAATTTCTTCATTAACAGACCCAGAATCGCATCCAATTGGATCTAACATCCATGGCTTCACTTCAAAAGAAAATAAATCTGAAATCTATTTTTCATTTCACCTTTTAAAGAATACAAATGATCTGAATAATTCTTAGGACTATTCTCGGTGAGACATTATCGATTTCATCTAATTCTTGCATACCATGAAATTGTTTTCTCATTAAATTGCTTTCAGTTACTTCCAGTTTTTCATTGAAGGCTTTTAATACGCGTTTTTATCGCTATTACTGCAATTAATTTTCCTTGAAGTTGAAGTGATACTTCATTAAGTTTTCGAAAAATCCAAGCCATATAGTATATGTTGTTTTTGTGTTTGTTGATCTTCTTTGTTAAATCTGTGCCTCCTTCGCTTTCTAAAAAACTAATTATCGTATCAAAAAGGTTTACAAATCTTGTTAGAGAGTTTCCTTTAGAAAGCCATCTGACTTCTGTATGTAAAAGAAGTCTCGCATACTATTCATTATCAACATAAAATTTTCTGAAAAGGCGATCATATTTGCTATGTGACTTTATTTTATTGATAGTTTTAACAACTATACTGAGAGATTGATAAAGAACTGGACTAATGTTTTTTGCAGTGTATTGCAAGAACTTTGGGACATACTTCCTTTAGATGGGCTATAAAACCTTTGTCTTCCAACCATGGAGGTAGCACCATCAGTGGCAAAGATACCAAATTTTCCAGTGGTACTTGTTTTTCATCAAACCGTGTTTTTACAGCAGCAAAAAGGGATGCTCTAGTATAAATAGACATTTTATCGTTTTTAGTTTTTCAATTAGCTGTTCTTCAATGTTAACTGATATCTTATCGATTTGTCATCGAATTTAATCGTTGCTCAATGGCAATGCTTTTAAAATACTGAAAGGATTTTGATGCCTAACTGTTGAAATTAGTCTCTAATGCAGGTCGTATAACAGTCAGCACTGTATGAGCACTACCAGTTTTTGCAAAGATTTCTGCAATTTTATAAGAAGCAATCATTCCATCGTCATTTGTTTGTATAGTCTTCTTAAATAAGGAAGTAACAGTGTCACGTTGCTCAAAATTCTGTTTTTAATTTTTTAAAATATTCGATATGTTTACCAACTTTATCAGGATGTTTCCTTTTTAAGTGCTCTAAAAGTCTTGATGGTTCATAGCCTCATTTGAAAAGGAACTATTACACATAAAACACATTGGCTGTCTTGAGTCGAATCGGCTTTCAATAAAACCATAAGCTAGATATCCATCCAGATACTATCAACACTTTTTCTTTTGGGAACTTGCCATGATTGATGATGAGCGAATAACTACAAAGAATTAATAGAATTAATAATATATTTAATTCTCATAGCCCATGTGGACTATGAGCAAAGCACTGTGCACCAAAATAAACAACTTCCACAAGGAAACAACAAATCAATACTAATTGTGGCTTAGAAAGTAGAAACAATAGACTGAAACATTTTCTCATCCCATCCATGTCTCATATATTGACCAATGAAACAAAAGAATAAATAAATAAACCACGCCTATCACGCCGCCGCGAAGGTCGCAGCTGTCGGAAAGGCGCAAACGCCAAGAATTGCGCAGACATTACCTCTGAAAGCACTTAGGCATTTAATGACTATGAAAAGCATAATAATAATTTATTTATCCTTATTTTATGTTACACTTTTTTGGGAGATAACAGCAAAAAGGGAGGGAGAACACATAAGCCATTGGCTTTTTATGGGGTGTTCCCTTAAAAAAATTATGAATATACAAATATACAATTGAAAAATGTACAGTTCTGAAATTGTACAGGTAATGTTCAACAGGAAAGACATAAATAAATTTGAGTTTTTTTTTATACATTTCTTTACAGAAGACTTCAAAAAGCATCACTACTTATAACATCATTGTGAACATTTTTACAATTAAGTGAGGAGAGAAAATGAAAATGATGAGATACATGCACAGAAATTTACAAACTATTTGCCAACTGCTTCTCTTAACATTTGTACATTATTTCCATGTTGGTGTTTTTAAAATCCAGGAGTTGAGTGGAAGGTAATTTGAATCAGACATCCCTGCTGATGTGTTCAATCAGTAGTTTCTTGAATTGATTTAGTGAAGTGACATTTTTGATTTTTGCAGGAAGTTTGTTCCAGGTTTTAGCACCTCTGTATTTTATGCTTTTCTGACCTATGGCTTTTCTGAAAAGCGGAATCTTCAGGTTGGCTTCATTTCTTAGATTGTATATTTCTTCTTCGTCTGTGGTTATGAAAAAGGATCTGAAGAGAGGGGGAAAGTCTGCTATCTTCATAGCATTGTAAACAAGGATTGCCTCGGCTTTCCGCAATAGCTGGTAGATGCTTAGGAGTCTCACTTCCTTGTATCTCGAACTAACCGATGCGTTCCAGGGAAGGCCCAAAATTGAACGAACGCATCGATAGAGAATGGAGTTGATTCTCGCGAGGTTTTCTTGGCTGGTGGTACCCCATGAGATGATTCCATAGGTGAGGTGCGGCTGAATTAAAGAAAGGAATACTTGTCTGAGAAGAGAAGGTGACACCCAGGCAGAGGCCCTGGCAAGTATTCCCGCTAGTGACGAAGTTAGATAAAAAAAGCAAAAAAAGGTAGTTGAATTAAATCACGCCCACTGTCTTCCTTTTATCAAAATTTCTCACTCACTCACTCCTAATATAATACACCTAAATGTTAAAAATCAGTTGTCTCAGGAGAAAAGAAAACCCAATGAGAGAAATCAAATACATGTATTAAGGAATAAGATGTCGTCGGGTAGGGTCGAACTTCGGAGTGCCAGAAACCATTGTAATACCCATGATTTTTTCACCCCCCCAAAAGCCAATTTTCGCCACCGTTGAGAATCTGTGTTCTAGATCATTTGTATCTACATAATTGGAAATTTAAACATTTACTCTGTTTATGTATATAATTGTAAACATCGAACTGAAATTAAATAATAATAAAAAAAATCTTTTATTTACCTTGACTTTATTGGAGGATACAAAGTACATAATTGTAGCATATAATTTACTATGATCGTATAGTGGTACTCTGGCGCCAGTCAAAATTATTAGATTCTGCCCATGGTTCCGTCTTCGTCGAAGTTTTATTTGTATGCAAGTCCGAAAATTTGAGGACCAGTGAATCTTTGCGATTTACTTTCACTTTTTGTGCTATATTTGCAGAGGTATAGTGATTTCTCTTATTTTGCTGTTCGGTTATGCCATTAGAAGTGCATTCAATTTCGTCGATAAGCTACTGCCTCATAAAAATAATTTGTTAGCTACCCCCCGTGAAAACTTGAATATAATGTCTGGAACGAAAGAATGACATTTAAAAGAACTTATTGCACAAACTCAAAGACATAATACGAGTATGATACTATTTGATCGGGCGCCTCTGTAGCCAGGTGGCCAGGAACAGCAGTGCGTAGCATACACTTGATCAGACCGGGATTCGAGCCCGTGCCCACCAAATACGGAGGATGCGGAAAGGTCAGGGAATGACCACCGCATATCCCCGGAGCAATATGGCCTTAGTTGCTAATGTTCCTAAAAACCAAATAACAAATAAACAAGCTATTTGATCGATAAGCCACACACAACATTGGGTTCTGTTGATTTGATTATTGGATCCTGAGATAGATTGGATTATATAATTTAATTTTAAAGTGATAGATGGAATTAAGCAATGTGCTTGTTACTGTCCTACTAGCCAAAGCAGGGCTGCACAAGAGCAAATGCAAATTAAAGTGAATAAATAATAATAATAATAATAGGACACAGGTTAGTCTTACACTCGAACTTAGCCTGACTCCTCCCAAACTTGAAATTACGGCTTCAAAAATGCTTGCAAAGCATTTTTGATATTACGGAAATGATTGATTCGCCTTCATAAATCACGCCCGAGGTAAGGAATGTGTACATGTTCCTAACAAACACAGTAAAGTTCTATAACGAAATGGGTACTGAGCCTAAAATATATTGAGATAACAGCAGCTATAGAAGACAGAAACTTGAAAATATCTACCAGCAATTGAGATTTGGCAAAACGAGCTTGTATATATTATTACTGAGAAGGAACATAATCGAAACGGCACGAACCCGGAAAACAGTGTAGTAATTTATTTGTTATTTGGTTTTTAGGAGCATTAGCAACTAAGGCCATATTGTTCCGGGATAAGCGGTGGTCATTCCCTGACCTTTCCGCATCCTCCGTATTTGGTGGTGACGGGCTCGAACCCCGGTCTAATCAAGACGCGTGTGCTATGCACTGCTGCTCCTTCCCATCTGGCTACGGAGGTGCCTACAGTGTAGTAAAAAAGAGAAACAATTTTAGGTCTGAGGACAACCGCACCAGAGAACAAGATGAACAGAACTCTGATATGTCAATGAACGACACATAACGTCCCACGCCAATACGGCGAGGTACCTGCCCTTCAAATTGCGTCATGTGAATAAGCCTGCAGTAAACCTTCTGTTACTTAGAACTGTTTTGAAGTTCCAAGTAAGAGAGAAGCCTGCTGCTGAAGATACCAACCATCTATTCATGTAAAGTCCTTAATTTTAAGGACTTTAAGCAACATACTTATGTTATGTTGCTTAATAATTATATTAAGCAACTTAATATAATAATATAACATAATGCTAAATATATTTAGTAAAATATTGAATGTAAAATATTTAAACTACTGTACTAGAGTATTAAATGTAGCTACTATTGCATGGGAACTACTAAACAAATTTCCTGCTCCGTCCACTAAATTTAATCTATAAGATTAACGGGGCATGTGCCCAGAGCAGATATGATTGTTAAAAGTACAAAGAAATGGGAATCGTTATAAGCACGTTCCACTAATGTTTAAAAATTCAAATATTAAATTTAGGCAGTTATGTAAATGTGTAATATTGTGCGTAGTTTTACCATTCATAAACAAATGAATGTAGGCGCAAACCATTTGGATCAATAAACCGAATAATAATGGCATATTCATGTCTGTATTAAGCTAGCACTGAATTCCCTAATTACAGTATATCAATTCTTAATTTGGTGTGATTATTTCTGTGTATTGAAGGAAAATGGAAGTACGAGCAGCGTAGTAGGTAGAAAATTTTCAAGTAATCGTCCGCACTTTGCACAATAATTTAAGTTTGCCTTGAATTGTTCAGCCGATTATATTTTACTTAAAGACATTTTCTCACGTGTAAAACGGGAATTTAACCTTGCTAGAATACGCAGATACTTCAGTTTCATTTACCTTAATTGAACTAAGCCCCCCCCCCCACCTCCATTCAAGGATTCTGTAGAATCGGATATTAAACTGTGTACTGCTTTTTAAAATTCTTGCTCCAGACTGCTTCAATTAAAATGAAATGCTTTGGAAGCAAGTTCCTTTTATGAGTATTATAGACCAGTATTCATGAGCTTTTTAAGATAAATTAAGGTTAAACCTTTATCAACGTATTATTATTACAGTGAATCCTCGATATTCGCTGTGGATACATTCCTGAAATCGCCGTGAATTATTAAGACCTAAGCCTTATTGCAATTTCCATTAGCAATTCCATAGAGGAAGGAATATTATCCAAGGACCAAAAGCTTTTCTTCAGTCAACATAAAACAGCTGTCATTTCATCCAGCCTTATTTACATACATATTTGCACTCATAAAGAGAAAAGAGGTTTATTCAAATTTTTACAGCTCGAAGGCTTCAAAGTGAAAGTTGATATTTGATTGAATGTTTACTTTATAGAACGTGGATATGTGTAAATCTACGTACAATCGAAGATATTTTGTTATAACTGAACACTCACTCGCTATGTGGGTATTTGATTGGATATTTACACTAACTTTTCAGTTAGTGTATTGCTGGGCGTACTAAAACGTTTTTAGTGTGACAAAATTTCTTTAATTATACAGTAGAAACTCGATTATCCGGCGATGTAAGATGTCTGGATAACGAAAAATCCGTATAATCGAACAAATAAAAAATCGTTTTACAAGTAATTTTTATAGTAATACATATATATGTACACAAAAAAATATTGTTTCTAGAAAAAAGTCACTTATTGACATCGGTCTTATTTTCGTAGTTGCTAAATCACGTACACTTTTTAAACATAAAAGTTGTTTTGTGTCACATTCTTCCTGTCTCTGAAACCACTTCATAGCAACCTCTAAACATTGAAAAGCTTCAGAATGTAAAGGACCAATAATATTTTTCCTTCTCTACTTCCATAATCGACAAGGACTCAATTATTTCATCATCGTTCAAAATTTGGAATACAGGATAGTAAAAATTACCACGCACTGACATCTTCATTGCATTCTTTGCATATTGAAATTTGTTTTACTGTTTCTATGACTGTGTTACTGTCATTAGAACTTCCCAACAGTCTTTTGAAATTTTTGTTCCATCAGTTTTTCAACGTTGAAACATCTGTAGAATTTCAACCTTTCGATAATATGTACAGTTTTTTAAGTTGATTTTTTTAAAAGAAATTTATAAGAGATTCCTCATCATAATCATCAGTTCGAAAGAGCCGTCGAAGGAGTTTTCGATACAGGTTTTAGTGTTTCTTTACACAATGATTCATCGGTTGCATTACCATTTTGTCAATCTGGTTTAAGCATTCTATCGACAGATGTGAAGGTGCGTTATTAAATAATAATAATAATAATAATATTTTTCCTTCTTTACCAATCGATTTTTGATATTCTTTTACTTACAGAATAAATTTTTTTTTTATACCATTCTTTGAAAATTTCACCTTTCATCCATGATTTTTTCTGATGATGTGATTATACGTAACTGGAAGACATGTTTTTGAAGCATCTAGGATTCTTTGACTTCCCAATACAACGGAAATCGGTGTCTGCTGGTTGAATTGCCACAAACCATTATGGTTACAAGTTCTTTTCTTGTTTTGTACCTTGGTGCAGTACTTTCACGGCGTGAGGATAATGAGTTGCTAGAGAGTTCTTTCCAGTTTAAACCAGGCTCATCATTATAAATGAAATGTTCGTCATATCCTTTTTCCTCTACAAACAACTTCAATGTTTCTATAAAAGCGTTTGCTGAAGATATGTCAGTAGAAAGCTTTTCTCCGTGAATTCAAGTTCTCTAATACCATGTCGCGCCTTATGCTCTCCGAGCCAACAGGAACTTGCTTTGAAGTTCAAGTCTACATTTAATTTTGTATTAAAAAAAATTTGCTAAATTGCCATCCTCGTTCATCAGATGATTAGAGAATTTTATAATGCTTTCGCTATTTTCCTTTATGTCCGAGATTGTGGACGTCCCAACTCCCTATTTCTCAGCCAAAAAAAAAAGCATCCCGATTCACCCCTTTTTAAGGCCTCAGTATGCCGTTTTGTCTTTTAACGTTAGCACAACACATTTTCTTTTTGGCGACATATCGGTATTAAACAATTTTTATTTATAAATCGCGATAGAAAAAAAATACCCAATCACGAAACGAACAAGGTATTTCCGAATGCCAAATTAGGGGAAACCCTGGAGCCCGCCAAAAAAATAATAAAATACTTTGAAATACTTTTGCCAAATTGCTACCTGCCATAATGGTGTGTGTACTTGCTCACTGCGTACTGCTTCACTGTGCATTATGTAATATTGTGCAACACAATACCTGCTACATATTTTTCTCTATAATGTAATATATTATTATGCATCTGTCCTGTGTTTGCTTAAAACGAATTTTAATATAGAACGTATTTTTTTCCCTTGCCAATAAATAACTGTAATTTTGATAGTGAGTAATAAAGCAATTTATTTTACCAATTTGTAAACAAATTGATAAATATTAAAAGCCACATGCATTCCCTTACTTTTGAAGACAAAAGTTTTAAATTTATACTATTGGTTTACGGGTTAGCATAGAGACGCAGGAATTGATACATAATCAGGTGTAATCCCCTGATGAAGTTTAGCTTGCATCAGATTTTTTTTTTTTTTTTTTTTTGTCTGTTGAAAAGTGCGAAGATGGATGCGTAAATTACACAAAATGCAAAAAGTAATAGGAGAAGGATAGCAGAAATTGGAGATGTTGAAGGCGAGAGAAAGAATGTGAATATCCTATATGGTATAACGAATTAAGCAAAATGCAAAATTATAGGCTGAATTGGATCGCCAATTAGAGAGAATGGAACCGTAAAGCAAAAAATTATTAAATTAATATAAAGAGTAATGGCAAGCATCAGATATGGGTGGGCAGTTTTGGTTATAAGTCCAAGAAAATGGTAGAGAAATTATAAAATTAAAATCTGATGTTAGCTAAAAATAAATATTGATACATAATCAGGTAATAATACATACCTGTTATGTATACTGCCCAATATAACACTTCCAGAAGCTCCTAAGGTGGCCAGCTTCAAGTACTGGCATCTTTAAGTTGTTCCAGTTGTAGGCTTTAGGAAGGTTAAGAATGATATCCTCTTTAATGAATTTTGGTATAAAAAAAATTTAAAAAAAACCCTGAGATTTATGATGCTCTTTGACCGCGTGCTTGTAGAAATTTCCTCTTTGAAATAGAGGAGTGTGGTGAGAGTTCAACTGAAGGAGAAGTTAAATCAGTTTTATGGTGCAAAGATTACGGTAGAAGAGATCAAGAACTTGAGTCCCTCTGGTGGGAGTTGCAACTTATTTTCTGAGGCCAAAGGTTTCAAGTGTATGATCAAGTTGTTCCTCGAAGTCTTGATACCCTGACATCAGTTGGTTGAAGTCGCCTGAGAGCGGTCAGGAAGTTTCCATTTAAATTCGTACGGAGCCAAGAAACAAATTTATTCTTATGTGTGGCCAGGTGAAAGGAAGGTGAGGCAGACTTCATTTTCTATATCTGTGTCAATACGAAATTCTCCAGCATATCAAAATAGGCAGCGGATATTATAGTGTTTTCAGCGAAGAATAGAGGACCAATGGCACAGTTGCGCATTAGGCTATACCTGTTATTAAGTTTAAGGCTGTTGTTTCTGAAGTTCGAAGGCTGCACGGAGCTTTTGTAAACCCCAAAAGCAACCATTACATTAGTTTACCATCCCCGCACATGGAAAGTCGCCTCCACAGAGAAGAGAGCATACTGCAGAAGCCGGTCAGCATCATAATTTCTGTTGAAAATGTTTACAGTGAAAGGTATTCGTATCATTTGGTTATACTGTAGCGTCTGCACAAGCTGAACTTTGTCACACAGTCATGGTTGCCTGTATAAAACTTTGTGGGTCGATGTAAGTAGTAACCGTAATTCTGTCGACGTCCTCCTGATCGATTTTTTTTTTTGGGGGGGGGGGTACCTAGTAGCGGCTCGCGTACTTGCCCTACCACTTTGTATTAATGCCTGGATGACCAGAACTTTCCTGTGTTAAACACTTCCGGTTGCCTTGAATTTTGCATACTAGTTTATGGTATTCTTTGACAAAGGAACCGTATTTATTTTTTAATACGTGGAAGTTTTTGTGGGTTTGATTAACTGGTTTCGTTTCAATGAACCATTCCACGCTTTGCGTCATTTTAAATTAAACGTCACCATTTTTCATTTTACACTACCGTGGCGCCACCTGGAGTGAAAATGGAAAATCAGTTTTGTATAACTTTTGCAGTTGCTGCGTCTATCAGTGCAACCGTTTCTGTCATACATATATCACTTAGCAGAAAAAAAAAAAATCATTGATATCTTTTATGAACACGATATATTTGTGTTTACTGAGATGTAGAGCCCTTCGTTCGCATTTCTTTTGTGTGTTTCATTTACCATGTGCAGTATATATATTTTTCTCTTATATTTATATAAAAATGTTCTAGGTTTTGCCTTTCTGCTAGGAAAAGAACACCCCTGTTTTAATTTATTGTCGGAAACCAGTTCCATGATCGTGTTACTTTGCGAATGATATAAAAAAAAAAAAAAAAACTTTCTGACTACAAAAGTTATCTTAAAAAAAATATACATAAACTTTGTACGCGCAGGGCACCACCATCACACTGTTAGCTAGCACCCACTTCAAGCCGATCCTAACAACATGATGAAATTGGAACCAAATTTCTTGCACAAAACGCTTTACCTCCCCCCCCCCCCCCAACGTAGCAGTGATCCTTGGTTCACTGCGGCTGCTCTTTGTATTACGTGTATACAGCAGCAATGTGCGATTGGGTCTTCCGCTGCTAGAGCGGTAAAAGTTTGACAAATCTCAAAGCCTGTTTCATTTCATCTGCTGCTATATTCATTTTTTTAAAAATTCCGATAGAATATTATTATTAATACTTTATTGGATATAAAAAGTATTATTTCTATTAATACATTTATTGTAATTGTCTATTTGTAATTAAAATTTTAGTGTAAATAAAGATTATTGAAATGATAATAGGTATTAAAACTTTGTGTGTATAGGATGTTCATAAAAGATCTGGACGATTTCATTCAGGGAAAGGCCCTCCTCCTCAAGAACTAACAGAAACATCACCTTTTTTCTGTATTAGTAGCTGTGTGCTATCTTGAATCCTTCAGAGATAATTTTAACCCCCCGTGTAAATTCTTTGACGCATTACTCGGACTGGAGATGAAGAAGCTGTCGTCACAGCAACTACATATTACGGAGTTTTAATAAAGTTGATGTAAGAATGAAAAGAAAATTTTCATTTTCAAAGTGTCTGTTTGAAATAATATTCTATTTCAAAGTTCCCCAGGTCCTCTATTAAGGAAAGTACCAATTTTACGAGTTGTGTTCAAATTGGAAGATTTTATTTGAAAAAAATAAATATAAGCACACCTATCCGAGTTAGTTTGTATGACAAAAAGTTTAAAATAATTAATAACCGCTGCAATTGCATCATTGATGCATGAATTGATTCATTGCACCTCCTTGGACGAGGTGAAGCTTGTGCGGGATTTTATATCGTCAGAGTAAGCAATGAACACCACTTCATAACACGAGGGGTAAGAATTAAGGCAGAAAAGAGAAGAGCTAAAAGAGCGCTATTTGCGCAATTCCAACAGACACTTCTTTAATAAGCAAAGACTCTTTCGACTGAACAGAAGAGGAATCAGAAGATTACTTGGTATGCCATAAAGTTTTTTCCAGAAGGTAGAGTATTGATAGGAAAACCGTATGAAATGCTTAAGATAAGTCGATATAAACAAAGTCCAGGTGACTGATCATGCTGTTAACGTGAGAAAAGTAGATCAGTGATAGTTGAGACACTCTTTTCTCTATAGCGAATAATGGAGAACGGCGGAGATAAATTTTCGAGGTAAGAACGGGCAGAAGAGACATTTTAAACGAGAAGAATAGGCTGCCAGCCTTTCAAACATTTGGGGCTGGTGGTTTTAGGAATGTGAAAGATAGTAATCTCGCAAAGATTGGGGAAAATTTCTCACTCTGTGAAACAGCAAAACTGATGACTCTGAAATATAAACATTGGTAAGTTTAATGGCAAAGTTGGGGGTATTGTCAGGTCTGACAGCATTAGAGAGTAGCAAGTTATTAATTCTTTAAATCTTAACCATTAGGAGTAAATTCTGATAACCACTTGTGCATTTTGAAGTTCAGTCAGTGTTTCTTTCACCTGGCCTTCCAGGTACATATTAGTACATATTGGAATGGAATACCTTCCAGGTATTCCATTACTCATAAAAGGGTTTTAAAATTGACAAAAGTGCAATGTCGGAGTAGAAAACATCATGACTTAACTTTGCAAAAATGAACTGCCTCTAAATGAAAACTGAAATATTTGAAAACAAAACAACTGTCAGTGTTTAAGTTATGTAGTTGTAACTAGATAACATAAACACTGATTGCAGCGATCAGTTGTTGCTTGTTTAAATCAGCAGGTTTCGAACTTTAGGCTGCTGTGGTTCCCAATATTTTGTCTGAAAACATGGTTGTCATTTGATTTTTAGGAGCATTAGCAACTAAGGCCATATTGCTCAGGGGATCTGCGGTGTTTATTCCCTGACCTTTCCGCATCCTCCGTATTTGGTGGTCACGGGCTAATCAAGAAGCATGTGCTACGCACTGCTGCTCCTGGCTACGGAGGCGCCTGAAAACATGGTGAAACTCATCAACATATCAGTATTGTTTAAAAAGTAATCGGTTTTAACCTGAACCAGTAAAGCATGTGATTTACGTTTTTAATTGCCATCTGTGACCCGAAAAACCTTTTATAATTTAAAATTAATATTTCGAATTTATAAAATTAAAACTAAAATTAATATTTTAGTTGCTCGAACTTAAAAATAAAATAATAATAAATTATCGCACCATAAAATATGCTTTCTGAGGAAGTTCTGTAGGAATTCATGAAACCCTCAGGGTCAAAGTGACTAGACAGCAATTGTTATTTATTTATATATATATATTTTTATTAACTACCACTATAGAGTTGTAGGGAGAGCAAAAAAAAAAAAGTGTGGGGAAACGGATTCAAAAACAGCAAGTACCGCGTTGTTGATAGTAGGACGCTGCAGCCTTTAAGAACGTTCTTGGACCTTAGATTATTGTGATACGAAAATTATTACTGTACATATATACGAGGAAGGGGTATCAAAAAGTTCGTACCTGACCTAGATAAAACATCAGTGGGAAGATGCCATTTTTAATATAAGTTGTCTACATATTCAATAACTAACATGTGAAATTTCATTCCCGTAGGTGATTGTACACCAGAGGTGGAGCCCGGAATCTGAGTAAGGACGCAATGGTTGACAAATTGGAGTATCAGGCAGTGATCAAGTTCCTGCATTGCAGGGCAAAAAAGCCCAGGAAATTGACGAAGAAATGAAAGCTGTGTATGGACAGAACTGTCCATCCTATGGAACTGTAAAAAAGTGGAAACGGGAGTTCCAGTGCGGTTGTACAAGTGTCTTTGACGAGCCAAGAGAAGGAAGGCCATCAACATCCACAGACAGTGAGACGGTTGCTAAGGTTGAGCAGCTAGTGCTGAGTGAGAGATGCGTGACAATTCATTTCATCGCAAATGCAGTGGGAATTAGTTATGGGTCTGCCCACAGCATTTTACATGACCATCTGCACATGTCTAAGGTCCCTGCACGATGGGTTCCAAGATTGCTGACACCTTTGCGGAAGCAATGTCGAATTCAAATGCAATGTTCGCCATAAAATATCCCGCACATAAATCCAACTGTTGGATTTATGTGCGGCTTCGAACTACTGCAGCACCCAACCTATTCTCCTGACCTAGTACCGTCAGACTTCTTCTTGCTTCGAGAAATGAAGAAACCATTGCATGGATGCCGCTTTGATTCGTCTCAGGAAGTCATCAATGAAGTGGAATCGTGGTTTCAGGCAAAAAGTGCGGACTTATGTGATCAAGGCATTAAACAACTGATCCATAGATGGGAGAAATGTGTTACTATACATGTAGAGTACATAGAAACGGATTAAAGTTCCTGTGAAGTTTCAACACCTTTCTAGGGCTGTTATTTCTAGGTAAGGGAATGAACTTTTTAATACCCCCTCGTGCATGTTACAGATTTGGTGGGTAGTTTCCTGTCTTTGCTCTGCACAAACTTATAACTAGAGGGAGTAATACTCTTTATCTGATTATCAGAAGTGATTCTTCATGCATCAAGAATCTGCAGATGAAGGAACCACTAGGTGGTAGTGATCACAGTGTGCTGAAGTGGGATTTACTCAAAGAGGTAACTACCATTAAGGCTAAAGGGAAGAGTTTTTGCTTTCGTAAAGGTGACTACGGCGGTCTGAGACAGTATTTAAATTCTGTATGGTGGAACCAACTGATGATGTTACCAACAGCAAATTCAAAATGGGAAGCATTCAAAGAATTAATCTTGGAAGCTACTAGGCTTTTCATACCAACAAAGAAATATTGTTCAAGATTTAGGCCTAAATGGATGTCAGATGAACTAATTAGACCTGTGACAGAGAAGAAAAATGCATGGAATACATATCAATTAACATGTGACACAGAAGCCTATGATAGATATAAGCTAGTTCGTAACCAAGTTACAAAGGAGGTTAGGCAGGCGAAGGCAGATTACAGAAATCTTTGGCAAAGGATGCAAAGAAAAACAGCAAAGAGTTTCTTCCTTCTAGAGTTTACTTATGTAAACTCTAGAAGGAAGGGGATGAATCAGATTGGTCCACTTGATATCGATGGTTCAACTGTTGATGATCCTGCTCAGGTAGCTAACAAACTAAATGAATATTTTGCATCGACATTCACACATGAGGAGTTATTCAGGGAGGGAAATGCCAGAGGTGTATTCAACTCTGGCAGTAAGCTAGATAATCTTGTAATAACTGAGAGTAAAGTGGAGGAGAAATTGTTGAAGATAAACACAAGAAAGGCACCTGGGGTGGATGGAATCTATCCAGTTATATTAAAGGAGGCGGCAAAGGAAGTAAGCAAACCCTTAGCCATAATTATGAGAGCTTCCCTGGACTCAGGGGAGGGACCCATGGACTGGAGATGTGAAAATGTCACCCCAATCCACAAAGGAGGATCAAATGGAGACACAGGTAATTACAGACCGTTAGTTTAACTTCTGTTCCATGGAAATTAATGGAGGCACTGGTTAAAGAAGCATTGTAGGATTATCTAGACAAGACTTCAGTTATAGCTCGGACACAGCATGGGTTTGTTAAGGGGAAGTCTTGTTTGACTAATTTGATTGGATACTATGATGTAGTCACAAAGAAACTGGATGCAAAGAATAACTTTGATATCATATATTTGGATCTTAGAAAAGTCTTTGATACTGTTGCACATGGAAGACTGCTGCACAAATTGGAGCAGTGTGGCATTGGAGGCAAATTGCTGCTATGGATAAAGGGATGGTTGAGTTGGAAAAGACAGAGAGTGGTAATCAATGGAGACTGCTCTTCGTGGACTAATGTTATTAGTGGAGTCCCTCAGGGTTCAGTGTTGGGTCCATTGTTGTTTTCTGTATTTATAAATGATATTGATGATGGTATATCAGGCTTAATGTCCATGTTTGCAGACGATACGAAGGTTGGCAGGGTTGTTAATGATACTAATGACAGTACACTGTTGCAACAGGATCTAGAAAAGGTAGGCAGACGGTCTGCAAGAGTAGCTCATGGTGTCTTGTCAATGATATACAGGAATTTTTCTAGCAGGGATAAGGAGGTGATTATCACCTTGTATAAGGCAATGGTCAAGCCACACCTTGAGTACTGTATACAGGTCTGGAGGCCTCATTTTAAGAAGGATGTAGAGCTGTTGGAACGAGTACAGAGAAGGGCAACAAGATTAATGAATGGAACAAAGGGTTGTTCTTACGAAGAAAGGCTTACGTTTTGCAAATTACAGTGTCTGAAGACTAGGCGCTGGCGAGGTGATCTTATTGAGGTGTATAAAGCCTTGAATTTGGTTTTAACATGCTCAATGCGGATGGGATTCTTCCTCTTGCTCAGAATAATCGTCTGAGATGGCATAAATTCAAATTGAGTAAAGACGGTTGTAGGATAGATGTGCGGAAGTTTGCCTTTAGCCGGCGGGTGGTTGATTGCTGGAATAAACTTCCATCTGCCGTTCTAGAAGTTGATAGCTTAAATAGATTCAAGGCTGAACTTGACAAACATTCGGAGCGAGTGGATTGGTGAAATAAAGGTTTTTTTTTTTTTTTTTTTGGCTGATGCTATATTAGCTTGCTTTCTTGCATCATATGCCTATGCTAATAATTAGTGGAATATCAACCAATTTCTTAAATCCTGATATGTTGGCAGTTTTTCACAAAGCCAATAAACGTAGTTCTTTCAATGCCTTAAAAATATATCTGAATCCTAATCCCCTCCGCTCTTTGTGTATTTTCGTGATCGCCATTGGCAACTAAGAAATTTGGACTGGTGCATGGTTTTTACAGATCAAGGGTTATAATTGTTTATCGGGAAGTTCTTTGTTTTAGAATCATTGTTTTATATCTTGTAAAGGGTTGGTATGACTTCTAAGGTACAGCGCTATGGACTCTCTAAGTTCCGAGGCTAAATTATCCTCAGCTTTTATCTATTTGTATTTGATTAGAAGAAAAATAAATATATAAATCGTAGATCTGTAGTATTAATTTGCTGCATTTGTTTCGTGGTAATTCGTGTTTCTTTTTGAAATATTCGAAGACTGTTCATTCGTGAAAACATCATCTTATGGAACTTTGTTCTCATTCAGGATGATTGTAAGTCGCGTGTTCATAACTTGAGGGAGTGATACAATAATTTATCATCTTTCGTTTCTTTCGATGTGCGTTACTTCGATAAGCTGGAATAATTAATTTAACTAATAGGTAAAAGTTGACCACATAAAGAAATTTAAAAGCTTTCAATTTTCACAGTGTTTAATTACCAGCAACTTATCCAGTATCATCATAGTGTGAATTCGATTGTTATCAAACTCGCACTATTGTTTGTTATACTTTGGGAAGTCCACATTATGTGAATTTTGCGCTAACAAGGCAAACTCCGGTATTTTCAACTCATCAAGTGATTCTAGGCGGAGAATTTTCTCGGTAATGACTGTTACAGAAGACTTTAGTATGCCGTTCTATCTCCTATCACCACTTGGCGACCAACTTTTCGCAGGTGGCATTTAGATCTTGAACATGTTTGCCGAGCCCCCTCCCCCCATATATCCAAATAAATGTGTGCCTGCGTACGCGTATATTTCTGTACATTCACGCAAACAGCATAATTATACTGTTTGCGTGAATAAAGTGTATTTAGGAAAATAATATAATTTAATTCTGAGCGTAAATTACTCTCAAATACAGTATCTGAACGAAAAGTTCTGTGAACCATTGAGCATGCCTCTATCGAATTACTTATTAATTATTATTATTTTTTTATTTAGTGTTATTGTTATATTTCATTGCATGCTCTTCGGTTTTTTACTATAGAGCCTTGTACTTTACTTGATCATGCGTTCGAAATTTTTTTTAATTTCTAGGCATCGAAACTAGCACGTTAATGCTGTTTTTATATGTTCTGTTAATTGTTAATATCTGTTTCTAAGAATGTCGAACGGAAAAAAAAATTAAATTTAATTGATCTAAGAACTTCCGAGATTATTTAAGAAAAGAACACAAATAACTATTGGTAAGTTCGATATTACACCCTTTATTAATAATTTCTGTACCACTGTTTCTTCGTTTTCTCTTCCTCTATGTGAGACAAGTCGATGAACAAGCTGAGCATTCCACTGCAGTTCGTGCGTGACTGCCTTTGGATAATACGATGACGAATTGTAGCTGTCAAATGTCTTATTTTATCGACGGTTCCTTGAAGGCACAAATTAAATGTACGGTCTGCAATTGGTTAAATATTAGTGTGGAAATATCAGAGGATAAACCGACATAGAATGTGATTGATACTGTTGATTTATTATTTGTGGTAATTGTGTGGTGGCAACAACTGTATGAAGGTTGTAAATTTAACACTCCAAATATACAGAATTTTTCTTGTTCCCAACAAATATTTTACCAAAGCCTTGCATACGTGACTTCAAAGTTTCGATCAAGGCTCTAAGGATCTATTATTGCTGTCTCTGTGGTTACCTTTTCTATTCGTTTTTTATTCAGTAATTCGAAATTTTCTCTACATTGTTACTATTTGCGTATCATATTGCTCACATTAGAAACGTGAAATACTTGTTGTGAAGATCCAGGAAGAAATAAGTAAATTGCATTACGAAAGTTTTGACCGCATCATACGATCTGGTACGTGTCACTATTGATTTAATTTATTAAATTACAGAGCGTGGAATACATGTTTCATTTCAATTTTTATTAAAATCCAGAAGGAAATGAGTGAAGTACATTCAAAAAGTTGAGTGAATATTAATTATGTTGAAGTACGAAGTTGTGTAAACGTTAGTTATATATTTTAGTTAATTAGTAATTAATAGGCAACCAGTTAATTAGTTATTTACTTTTTTTTACTTCTGTTAATCACAGAAAATAAAAATTTAGTTAAAATAAAATTGAATGCGCCTAAAATGTAACGCGCTGTAAACAATATACAATATTGTTATTTCTGTATCATTAATATTACTCTGAACCTGACAATAGCTGCCAACCTGGCTATCAAGATGGTGATTCAATAAAAAATAGAGGAAGGGGAGAGGGAGTCATTTCAGCAAACTGAAAAGAAAATGCACGTTTTTCGAGTCTGAAGAAATACCACAGAATAAATTATTGGTAATGCTTGCAAATTTTAAATTGTTGGAACATGATATCCAAGGCCCAGTTATCACGTGTTACGCCAGTGTTTATCTCTGGTATCTGCATATACGGAGTGGATGGGCATGTTAAACTCACTGTGACGATGGTTGGCTAATCATATTGGAGAAACGTGCGAGAAAGGGCATCTTTTGAACCTGAAACTTTGAAAACAATGTATAGTGGACACGTACTACTATACGCAGTTGGGGGAAAACTCCCCTCTATGTGACGTAATACATCTGTAAATGCCATTTTTTCGTTTTCTGGGCTTTAAAAAGGGTAATAGGGAGACATCCACTAGGAATTTGAAGATGGGGGGGGGGGGATAGCGTATGTGGTGATAGGGTCCATCAGAGGAATCAGCATGAGGGCAGGCCCAGACTGGTCACCCCAGCTGTAAGTCATGTATGGAGGGGCTGCACACAGATCAGCCGCACATAAACATTCTCACTTAATCTTTTAATACAAACGTACATACATACTGCCTCCGTAGCCAAGTGGTCAGGAGCGGGAGTGCAGTGGCACACGCTCTTTGAGTAGACTGGGGTTCAAGCCCCTGACTGCTAAATACGGTCGATCTGCCAACTCGCACTGGACCAGTGTGGCAGATTATGGTCCATTTCCCTCAGCATGAATTGTTGAGGAGGCTTCCATCCTGCAGTGGGTTGATAATGGCTGCAATTTACTTTTTTTTTACATACATACTTGCACATTTTTATTTAAGCATATCCAGGATCAACAATCAAGTACGAAAGAACAAACATACATAGCCTCTCACTCTTAAATACTCACGAAGATGCATGAATACCAAACATCACACCATTGACGACTATACATACGCCCCCCCCCCCCCTAAATACGCTCAAATCAACAACCTACATACACTGGCACTTGTCTATTTATACAAACATATTATGTGAATATAGACTTGACACCCCATTTCTTCATCCACTCGTAATACATCTGGTTCAGGAACACAAGATACTTTCACACACACACACACACACACACACACACACACACACACACACACACACACACACACACACACACACACACACACACACACGGGGACAATGTCATTCACTCAGTTAAAATTGATCTACCACTCGTACATAACTTTACATAGTTAATTAATTAATTAATATTTGTCTTTATTCTTTCACGCACGTGAACGCACAGCGTTTTGTTACACAGTATTATCATACAGGAGGCCCGCAAGGGGCAGTGCTATCTGGCCTCCTCTTCACCGCCCTTATTGCTCCAAAAGTTAAATATCCTGGTATATGCTGACGATCTAAAGGTACTCAGGTCAATAAAGGCAAACCAAGACCCTCACCAAATCTCAGAAGAGCTAACCTCCACTCTCTCCTCAATATGTATCTACCTCAAACAATTTGGTCTGCATATCAATCCCGAGAAGTCAGAAATCGTGGTCTTCTCGTTAAAGAAACAGCCAACAAAAATTTATCCAACCCTCAATGGAGCCTCCATCCCTCTTGTCCAACAATTGACCTAGGAATAAGATCCGATCCAAAGCCTCTTTTCGGCCAGCATGTAGATGTACTCCTTACAAAAGCCGCCAAACTGAGATGGTTATGTAAGCAACATCTGCACCATGTAACAGACAATCATGGTGAGATACATTTCAACAATATTGTATCTGCCACTTCTCTATGCTGCAGAGATTTGGGCAACTGCATCTCCCTCTACCACCAAACCAGTTTTCTCATCCGAATATTGGCTTCTCAAGTGGGTGTGCCACAAACTTAGCCTGCCTCCTCAGCTCTCGACCACCGATGTGGCCAATGCACTTAACATCCCAAGGCTTATGTCGCTCATTAATGAAAGGAGGCTCGTCACAACAGTCAAACTCATGACCGGTCTCATCTCCTCCCCCTCCTGGGAAAACTGTTCATGGAGGATCCCAGCGGAACGTCTACGAGCAATCCCCCAGTTATGTCCTCTGCAAAAACGCCTTCATCTGTCGGACCGGTTTCTTCCTCAGTAGATGCTATCTCGAGTCAAGGACTTATGTCGACTTCAGCAAGTTCTGTCGTGATAGACAATACATGTATAGGAAAGGAATACTCTGTCGGGTAGCCAAGGCTACTACTATTATAATTTGATTCTTGAGCAATGTATATTCTTAACCCAACCAATTACGTACATATTTATCTAAAATAAAGGTAATCCCTGTTGATTTATAATAGTACATATTTATGCACTTCAATGTATATCCTTATAGTATGTATTTTGAAACAAATGGTTCTACACTCACTTAATGTTGTATATATGTAGTATACTCAAGTCATTTCTCCATTTTCCTGTACTGTATTTCACTTATTTATTATTCTATTATTTATTTATGTATGTTTGGCTTTTTGAGGCAAAATGATGTCCCTGTAGTACATTGTTAACCCCTGGCCACCGTGCCGTGACTGGCTGTTGCAACTACTATTATGTAAATTATCATTCTAAGCGTTGCAATAAAGATTCTTCTTTTAACACAAGTGTGCGGTGATACTTTTCTCCGTCACGAGAGGTAGTTCCAGTGGTGTGTATGTCTAGGTTGGGTGTTCCACTACAGGCCAATGAAACTGAAGAGTGTTATTTGTCGCTTTAATTTCAGTGGGTAGGCGTTACCTGTTCGGTCGTATACGGATTAGCGCGAGCTACCACCACTTTTTATTTTATTTTATTGTATTCTGTGCCATAATAAACAGGTCTGTGTGAAAATTATGAGTGTGTCTTGAGGCGCTCCTCAATAACAGTTACATCTTCTGCATTTAAACAGAGAAATGTAAAATATTCAAATAAAATGAGCCGTTGAAGTTGGCGCGTTTTGTTGTACAGTACGTTTGAGATGAAAATTAAGAGTTGGCACGATGTGGAATTTGGTTGCAGTCGTCTTGTATTTTGTATATTGTATATTTGTATAGGGGTATCAGAATACCCCTATGATACCTTTATAATGTGATATTTGTTCTTAACAGCTTTCATGCCAGCTCTCTCTCTCTCTCTCTCTCTCTCTCACACAAAAAAATTTTTTTTTATTAAGAACTTTACTTGGCTTAAGTCAATTTGTTTCAAAGTAACTATTAGCATGGTTTCATCAAGGAAATCCTGCGATGATTGATTGATTTGAAGTTTTTGTCTTATTTACGATTTATAACTCTGCTCTGGTATCAAGTTAATCTGTACTGAGCAGGGACTACACGAAGCTAGAGAACTGCCTCTGCGCGAGAACTGCTTTGAGCTTCATTCTCTCTGCCTTCGTTCATTATTGTGTAAATTAATTGGTTTCGGACGTATGGCCGTTCCACGGCAGGCTCGGCAATGCACATCGATTGCTTCTCTAACAACATTAAATGTAACTAGTTAGCTGTTGTGAAATAATATGAATACAAGAAGTTGGATGTACGAGGGAGATAATCTTTGTGTTACAAGGATAGGTGGAATATCGGAATGAACCGTGGTGAACTGCGGCAATCGATTGAAACTCCGTGGCTATTCTGTGGAGAGTGTAATAAAAATAATTTTCCCAAGGTGATTCACATAGTATTAGTTTAATTTTATACTCTCTGAGGGAAATGCCACACTTTAGTTCTCCAATTTTCTTTGACTGTAACCAGCTGTAAATGGAAGCGAAAGAGAGAGAGTCAACAGTTGGTTGTTGAGCTCCTTTCTGATTTAAAACGAAACCACGTTATAAAAAATATTAAATTAGCTTCTGCTGAAATTATATGTTATCAGTAGTAAAAGTTTCTATAGATGTCTTTGTTAACCATTATTCAAAGTAGGGTTATAAATTAGGAGGGGGGAGGTTCAGCCTCTGAGGGAATCACAGCATTGCTTTGTTAAAAGGAGAGATAATGCCTAACTATTCTCATTAGCCATCGTGGCTTCGTCAGTAAAGAACTGGATGCAGAGAATAATTTTTATATCATTTACTTAAATTTCAGTGAAGCTTTTCATACAGTCCCACTTGAACGATTGTTCTATAAATTGGATAAATGTGGCATTGGGGACATTAGTTACTACTATGGGTAAATGACTGGCTAAGCAGTAGGAAACAGAGAGGTACTGGGCCAATTACTGTTTCGAAATATTTTATTATTGATGTTCCAAGTTAATATCTCAGTTTGCTGATGAATCAGGGTATGCTTCAACGAGATGTAGATAAATTATTGGGAGGGGCTAAGAAAGTGGCAAGTGAGGTACAACACTGAAAAATAAGAGATTACATCTAGGTAATGATAATCCTAGAGTAACGTAACCACCGAAGTGGTACTAAACTCAAGACACACTGTTATCTGTACAGTGAGTACAGATGACAGTGAGTTAATAGTGTGTTCTGCTCCCGTTGACCCGAATCATTGCTCCGCCACGATGTAGAATGGAGTCAACAAGGTGTTGAAAAGTGACAGAGGAATGCTGAACCATTCATGTTTTTAAAAGTGTCCGCAAATCCTGAAGTGATGTGGGCAGAGGATTGTGCTGATGAACATACACAATTCTCTCAATCCTCAGCTCTCAGTCCCATTGAGATGCTTGATGGGATTGAGACCTGATGATTGGGCTGGTTGCTACAGATGCTCGAAGTCTTCCTCGTGTTCCTCAACCTACTCTTTCACACACTTGGTTCTGTGAAGGGTTGTATTGTTTTCTTGAAAGTACCCATGTCTAGAAAAGGAGGAAGCATACAACAATTGTCAGGTATACTCGATCCGCAACGATGTTTACGATGTTCCCCTGATCCCGCTGATCTCCAGCGGTATCAGGGGGACCAAGGATGTGCCGCGAAAACATGTCTTGCACTATTACATCTCCTTCAGCAGCCTGTACTATTGTTATCCATATAGGATCGTTTTCTCCGTATGTAGACATGTATAGTATCTTATGTAGGACGGCACCTGAACGAAAGTTCAGTTCCGTCTTTGTACAATGTGATGGTTATAGAGCACTGTAACAGGCCAGAAACGTGTGTAATATTATGTTCGTGCAGTGTATGTGTGTTGTTGCGTTGTTTAGTTGTTTCTGGCCGTTTTGTTACCAGGCAGGCGATCACCTGGAAAGCCAGCCCAGTGTCCGTCTACACCACGGGGAGGTAGGCCACAACTACGCATGAACCATGGCCAACCTCAACAGTCACGCACTGAATCTCCAAAGAGAGTTTGGAGCCATTCAAAAGAATCCTGTGCCAGCAAGCCGGCAACAACGCGCGCGCGCGCGCACACACACACACACACACACACACACACACACACACACACACACACACACACACACACACACACACACACACACACACACACACACAGAGGAAACAGGACATCAGAAGACGAAGAAATAAGGAAGAGAATAGCAAAAAAAAAGAATAAAAAAACAAAATAAAATAAAATAAAAATAAATAAAATCTTTATCCATGTTTTTGCCCACGTCTTTATGCAGTGCTGCCCAAAGTAGTCCGCAAAGAGAAAAGGTGTACTGTCAAACAGAAGTAGTAATGTCATTCAAACAAGATCAGCAGGAACAAGTTCTAGATATACTGTAATTCTGAATTCTGTTAATCTGGAGTGGTATCAGAAGTCTCTGGTCGATGACGGTATCACTGAGCAGAGGAAGGATTTAGTTGTAGAGAGTCTTGATAAAGGATGAGTCAGAAAAATGCAGCATCTGTTAAAACCTTTGCGTGTTCTTGAAAACCACAACAATTTTGTATATGACGTCATCAGGACGACAGACGAGGCAACAGGCTGTATTATGATTTATTATGTGTTTTCAGTTTGATTTCTTGAATTAACATTGAGGTTGAAAGCCTTCCTGCGATTAAAAGCAGCATTGCAGAAGGTTTGAAGGGCCTGGAAATTGTTGACAGAAATGAGTATCTTCTCGTTTCCTCCGTATGTGCACACATCACGACAAGTCCCGATTTACTCTTTTTCAGTACTATCTGTGCTGAAAAAGAGTAAATCGAGACTTGTCGAACCACGCTATTTGCCCCCAGTCTTCCTGTGTTCATCCTTTGCGCTACTGGCACCAGTAGAGCCAACTTTTCCGGTTGGTAGCCGAGAATTAGTGGCTTTCATGACTATCTCTTACCCCCCTGTCATTTGTTGACGATTTCATTCGATAATCCGTTCAAGACGTAGAGCACTCGTTCTGTCACTCTTCGTTTTCGGCAACAATAGCTTCTGTTCACTGTATTTTTTCAAGCGTTTTTCCATTTGTTAAAGACTCCAGTGACACTAGTCTTTAAAACACTCGACAAATACAGCAGATCCTGTCCGTTCCCCATTGTCGGCGAATTGATTTGGGTACTAGTTCAGCCAAATGGCTTTACAGTGCCTTCCTGTACACGTCACATACCATGTAACTTCGTCGATTTGCATTTATGAATTGGTTGTATTCTGAGAAAGCTAAAGTGGCTAGGCAGCGTAGCTGATACCAAAAAGAATTTGTGCAGTTACCATTAAATCCGTTATGGGCGCCTCCGTAGCCAGGTGGGCAGGAACAGCAGTGGGTAGCACATGCTCCTGATTAGAACGGGGTTCGAGCCCGTCACCACCAAATACGGAGGATGCGGAAGGTCAGGGACCGACCACCGCATATCCCCAGCCTGGATAAAGGGTGAGGGTTGGCGTCAGGAAGGGCATCCGACCGTAAAAATTGCATGCCAAAACAGTAAAAACGCTGACTTCATATATACTTGCAAACCGGTTTTATAAAACCGGTTAAATCGGTTTTCATATTGAGTTGCTAAAACCGAAACCGAGCTTCTAAAACCGGATTCGAATATTTTCTTAGTTAGCCCTCGAATATAGTTTATTGTTACGCACATTTTCTTTTGTTTCGTTGTTTGTCTGGATCGTTCAATTGCTTTATGTTTTAAACATGTTTTTTATTTTATTTTATGTTTAGGTACGAATCTCATGGGCAAGTGGTCCAAATCTAGGAGGGGTACCTTTTTATCTTCCCACCTGTATCATGGCACGATGTAGGTGTACTCATTTACGACTGAGTGAGTCAGAGCGATAGCCTAAAAGAAAATGCTCAACATTTCTCTGTTCCATCTATCTTGTTCGCCAGGCAAGTTATGGAACGCGCCTTATTGATGGTTACCCACTTGAAACAGATTCACTGAATATTGCATCAAATTTCGTTCGTAGAAAGTTTTTTGCTTCTTTATTCCTATTAAATTTGCGATCAAATGTTCTCCAAAAAGCAGCTTCACGAAATTTATCTTTTATGTAATTTTGAAAATACAATAGATTTAATTGGGGAAAAAAAATTGCAAGTAAATAAATAAAAATTTTCTTTCGTGAAAATTTTGAAACTTGCCTCGTTTAGACTCTTCATTCGGTGCTTTCGGGAGTGACGCATAGTATTGTGCCTTTGTTATCTTCAATATTTTTATTTAAAATTGTCGGCGATATAAATTCCTTCTAATTAATATTTATTTCTCTTAATATTTCTAAGATGAAATCAAATGTATGGAATTATTTTGCTCGAAAAAGCAAAGATGAAGCACAATGTTCGAAATGTCAGAAGATAATGAAGTCGTCTGGAGGATCTGCATCATCTTTGATGTTGCATTTAAAGAAAATGCATCAGATTGACATTAAACAAGATAACAGTGAACCTCCCGTAAAAATGGTAAGAACATTAGTAAACTTTATCGTTATAAAATCTGTGGAAGAAGAGATTTCAAAATTAGCTGCTTTAGATGGATTTTCTTTTAATTCAATTGCCAAGAGTGAGTTTATACAATCAAGTCTTCACCTTCAGAGAAATAAATACTATAAATTACCACCAGCCTCAGTGAATGGAATTAAAAATATGGTTCTGAATTATTATAAAACTAAGAAAGAAGAACTCATTCAGCATTTCAAAAATTCATTGATTTTGGGTGCACGGTATTCATCGACTCTAGACGAATATACGTCTATACAAAATAAAAGGTATATGAATATAAATGTGCATTCAAAATACAATCATTGGTCGTTAGGTCTTATGGAGATTAATGGTTCACTTGATAGCAGAAGAACTGAGCAAATTGTGAAGGGACACTTAAAGGAATTTGGTTTGAACTTGGATGAGGATATTGTTGCCTGCACCACCGAAGGAGCAGCAATGATGATTAAGTTTGGCAAGCAAATTACGCCTATCATCAACAATGTATAGCCCATTGTATACATCTGTCAGTTATAGATGTACTTTATGAAAAAGCAATCAATTATGGTGCCACAGTCTCTGAGTCTCCCAAAGACAATGAAGAAAATGAAAATAATGAAGAAAGTAGTGATGATGAAGAAGTTGAAGAAAGACAGAAAGTCATGCTTTATCAAACCGACTTTACCGATGAGCTCATTTATTTCTTCAATCCAATGGCCAATATTGCACAAACTATTAAAAAAGTCAGAAAAAATTGCAAGCTTTTTCGAAAATCGCCTACCAAAAATGACATATTACAAAATTTTGTTAAAGAAAAATTTAATGGGAAAGAATATAAACTTATATTAGATTGCAAGACTAGATGGGATAGCACATTCTATATGATTGAGAGATTTTTGAAATTGAAAAATTGCATTCCAAATGCTCTATGTGCAGTACTGTCAACTGAAGCTGTGTCTGACGATGACTGGAAAACACTTGAATTGCTATGTGAAACTTTACGACCAGTTGAAATGATTCTGAAGGCTATAACCTCAGAAGATACAGACTTACTTAAAGCAGTCTTCAATAGAATTTTTGCTTGCTAAGCTTGATACAGCAGAAAACCGATTTGCTTTAAAGTTTCACCAAAACCTTTTGCAGCGTTACAAAGCAAGACGAAATTGCCAAACTGTGGCTTTGCTGAGCTATCTACACAACCCCAAAAAGTTTAAGAAAGAAGATTCAGGTTCAAGAACTTTTGATTTTCCAAGTCAAATTTTGAAAAAGCACGCTGAAGAGATTTATTAGAGATTATTTGCAAAACATTCCGAAGGAGTCTTAGCGTTGAATGAAGAAACTGAAAATAAACGAACTGTTCTTTTAGAAGAAAACAAAGACTCGTCTAGTTCCGATGTTGGAGATACACTCATGCGAGGGTATGATAGTGTAATAAAGAGATTAACTGAAGAGCCTTCAAAATATCCGAGTGAATTGGAAATAAGCAAAGAATTTAAACTTTTGGAGGCAACTAGCAGTAGAAGTGAAAAGCTGGAGAAAGTTTATAGAGCACGTTGAATGAAGAAACTGAAAATAAACGAACTGTTCTTTTAGAAGAAAACAAAGACTCGTCTAGTTCCGATGTTGGAGATACACTCATGCGAGGGTATGATAGTGTAATAAAGAGATTAACTGAAGAGCCTTCAAAATATCCGAGTGAATTGGAAATAAGCAAAGAATTTAAACTTTTGGAGGCAACTAGCAGTAGAAGTGAAAAGCTGGAGAAAGTTTATAGAGCACTGCTGACCATTAAACCAACATGTGTCCAATCTGAGAGAGTGTTTTCGATCACTGTTCTCTTTAACACAAAAATAAGGTCAAGTCTATCAGGAAAAATGCTTAATATACTGTTTTTTAAAGGATCATTTTCAGAAAAAAGCTGAGCAATAAATAGTAAAGTAATTTCCCCAAGCTGTTTTTTTTCACATTATTTTTATTTATTTATTATTATTATTATACGGCTTATTATTTTTTTGTTTACTATACGAGAAGATAGTTTATTCAAAGGATTTGAATACAATTTGTAATTTTGTATAATCTCAAGCCGGTTACTTTTTTGGAGCATTTTAATTTTTTTATTTTATTTACTATAAGAGGTGATAGATTTTGTTTAAAAGATTTGATTACGATTTGTACAATCTACTCAAGATAAAAAAAAAAATACCTGTGTTATAAGCTTTTAATTATTTTCCCTAAGTCTGAGAAAATCGGTTTTAAAACCGGTTTTAAGAGTAAACTTCGGTTAAAGCCGGGTTTGAAATTTCTCGGTTTTATGCAAGCCCTAATATATACAGTATATATAATGGGAAAAAGGCGAGGACAAAAAAAAACATTAAATCCGTTATGAAAATCTCTGAACGGTGTAAAGAGACTGCTCATACAATTCTGCCTGTCATAATCACCTCTTTCTCTCGGCAAGGAGAAACAGGTGATTATTTTATGATATAAAGCTATTCTATTACAAAATGAAGACTTTAAACGGGTTGAGTAAACTAAATGCAGAGAGTATCTTGTCACATAGTCACGTGACATAAAAAGAGGCACGGCATTCAATTGAGTAGATAATTGTACTATAGGTGTTGAAACCAAAATTTTGATATAGCCAAATAGTGATTGATTGTCAGAATGAATGCTCGATTACTCTTTTGGCGACTGAAAGTTTATCTGAACTTATATGAAAGAAACGGGTAAATGAAGTGAGGATTGTGTCACTTTTTTTTTCTTCTTTTAGTATTGCATAAGCTTGCTTCCTTTCACAGTTTCTGTTTCTGTTAGTATTTCTGGATAATAGTTGTAGTGATAATTGCAATACTCTCATGATACCATTATACCACATCACGTGTTCGCAGTTTTCATTAAGAATGGGGAGAGCATTGTTATTTGCCACTGCCATATTTTGATCTGAAACAGAGCTGAATTCGAATCTCTTTAAGGCATTATAATTTTTATGGAAATTCTTCGCCGGAAAATGAAAATGTACTAAAAGAAGTAAGTGAGAAGCAGATAAATAAATAAATAAAAATGAAATATATAAATGTACTTTCGTATGATGTAAAAGTTGCTAGCGAATTATAAATCTCTTAAAAAAAGATCAGGATTAATCAATAAAGGTCTTTATCAAGTTATTCTTATTGTTTGTTATTTGGTTTTTAGGAGCATTAGCAACTAAGGCCATATTGCTCCGGGATATGCGGTGGTCATTCCCTGACCTTTTCGCCTTCTTCCTGTTTGGTGGTGACGGGCTCGAACCCCGGTCTAATCAAGAAGCGTGTGCTACGCACCTGCTCCTTTCCACCTGGCTACGGAGGCGGCCATTTAGTTTTGTACTACTGTACTTCCGATTAATATAGTGGCGACTTTATTATTACTATTGATATTGATATTTATTACTTAAAGCGGTCCCAGCCAACCAATGGCAATCCCGCTGTCAGTTACACATAATTTAGCAGTACTCTTATATACTACCTCTCCTGTTTGCCCAAGTATAGGGAGAGAAAAAACCTGCCATGACCAAAACAGATTGATATGAACAAATTGAAAAATAATCAAATTACATAAAAAATAAAATATACATATACTTAAATTTTAGACAAAGTCCAGACTTTATTGGAAAGATCTGCATCTGTTCACAGTCTGTTGGAAAGCCAGCAGCGCTAGGAGCTGCCGAGAACAGAAATGCCAGCACAAGGAGCTGAAATTGCAGTGGATATAGCAGACTCAAGCCTCCACGATTTCACAGAATTCTAAGTAATTCGGCATACACCATACCGCATTACAAATCCAAGGCTTCCAGATGCAGAAGAGTCTTCCGCCTAAGAAATATTGCAGTTGCAAAGGCTTGGAAAGCCAAGAAGTTCTCCTGTTTATCAACTAGAATTGTCTCGCAGCTTTGTGCCATAAGATTGAGATTACTAACCCTAGATACCAATTCAATTCGTAGATCGCAGTACTCCTCACAGTTGTACATAATATGTTCCCATGATTCTCTTTCGCCACAATGGCAACTAGATCTTTCATTAATTCCTGAATCATGCAACTTTGCATTAATCGAACCATGACCAGTTAATAAGAACATAGCTTGTAAGTTTGGGGCAAACCATTTGAATTTTATCGAGGCTGCATTTCTTAAATCAGGGAAAAATTTTTGTGTAATCTGCCCTTTATCACAAACACTCCAACGCTCTTACCAGACTTTTACCAAAGCATCCCAGATTCTTGTCCTTTCCTTCCTGGGATCTGCCAAAATGTCCACTATATTCAGAAAAGAACAGGGAATGCCACGGCGGATGAAGTATTACTATTGTCATACAAGACTTTGCCGACCGGGCTAGCCAGGTGGGTAAAGTGCCTGCCTGGCAAACCAAAGGTCGCGGGTTCGAATCCCGCCTCGGGCTTGGATCAGAGTAAAAATGCAAAAAACTTTGGGAGTTGCATTATGGCTACAGAAGCCGATGCGCCAACAAAAAAAAAAAAACAAAAAAAAAATGCAAGACTTTTACTTTAGTGCTATCACTGCAGCACCTCGACTTGGATAGACAGATACAGCATACAGTTGTTATCGAGGCTTCATTAAACTCAAAAATTCATAAAATTTTCAATTGAGATAAGGGGGATGGTCAGCGAAATGAGCGTAGTTATTAAATAAGGATTCCATTATGTACAAGGTGCATTAGTAGATTTAAGCCAGTGGTTCTCAAACTTTTTAATGTGACGACACTCTAAATCCATTATGAAAATTTTCCGGCAACCTCAGCACCGGGTGCAATGGGCGCTGGCAGAATATTTTGTAAGTACTACTGTTTCAAATACAGAGTACGCGACGGACGACTCGGCTCGGCTGGTCCATATATGTAGGTGTATGTACATAAACACTGCGATGCGGTCAGCAATTATTTCATGACGACTTCTAATTTACACAGTTGCATGAAAATCAACGACCTTTTGTAGCGACGGCGACGATGTAAGCCGATGCTAAATTTGACGTCGCGCCACCCCTATAAAGAGTAAGCGGCACCCACTTTGAGACCCACTGATTCAAGCATAGACGGGAAGGCGGCCACTTTTCGCCCAAAAGTGATCTCGTCTGGAGTTGCGCAAGGAGCTGTACTATCTGGCCTCTGTACGGTTTCATTGCATCCAGGACACCTAGGATTTTTAAATCAGTCCGCTGATTACTGAGTTTTAACTGCTGCAGTTCCTAGTAATGTGCATAAGGCAAGAAGACATGGGAAGAACCAATGAATTGAGGCGCCTCCTTAGCCAGGTAGGCAGGGGCAGCAGTGTGTAGCACACGCTTCTTGATTAGACCGGGGTTCGAGCCCGTGACCACCAAATACGGAGGATGCGGAAAGGTCAGGGAATGACCACCGCATATCCCCGGAGCAATATGGCCTTAGTTGCTAATGCTCCTAAAAACCAAATAACATAACAAGACCGATGAATTGGATAGTAAGACTCTATATACTGAGCATGTACTAGAAATAACTTATGTATGACTTATATACACTGTGTAAGAACAATATACTAGTCTGCTATGGAGCAGAATGTGGATATGTGACACTACACGGAACGGCCCGTTGGTTACAGTAGTGTACATAAACACGTGGCGCGTTTCCATAGTCTGGCTTGAAACCACCCTATCTTTAAAAAAAAAAAAAAAAAAAAGTCATCAATCGATAGAAGTCAGAAACCATGATTAAAACGGCACTCAACAATCAACCAGCTTATCTTGGGAGGAGTCACATCCAACTTGTTCAAAGCCACACCGAGATAGAGGTTGTGTTTGATCCAAAACTGATTACTTTTACTGTTGTTAAATTTCTGGCCGGTTCGTCTCCTCACCCTCCTGGGATACCTGTGTCTGGAGGATCCCAGTGTCTTATCTTCGGTCAGCTCCGCAGCTGTTCGCTTTTCACGCACGCTTTAACCTATCCGAAGGATTTCTTCCACAGCCACAGCAGATGCTTTCACGCGCCCAGGATATGAAGAAATTTGCTCTGGATCGCGTATGCAGATGGAGAATACTCTGTTACCGTCGAATGAGACCACCACAATCTTAAGCTACGGCCTAATAATTTGTATTCTTCCCGGATTTAAGCCTGACTGGACAGTTCATCTAAGCCCGATTAATTCTGGCACATCTTAATGTTTTACTGTAAATATCTGAACTTGCATGCTTTGACATTTGTACTGTAATTTCCGCCTTATATGTGTTAATTTAATTTTATTTAATTTAACTAGATTTCATTCAGCATGTTCTTTTTTTATAGGTTTTCCCATATTTATTGTTAACCCCTAGTCAAAATGCCGTGATTTGTTATTGTAACAACAAATGTATGTTTATATCATTTCCTACGCGTTGCAATAAAGATACTTCTTCAAAAAGTTACACGCCCCAAAAAAAATTACAAATTAATTTATTTTTTAGAAAAACCCCATTGTTTTTTAGATGCGCGTGTTTGTGTGTGTGTGTGGGGGGGGGGGGGGGGCTTGTAACACTTTAATTATCAGAGTAGTTGCTGGTTAAGTTTTTCTTGGATACAGTGAATAATGTATAATCCTTTTTACGGCCCAGAAGTGTTGAATCGCTACAGTAGATGTGCGTTTCTAAAACAGATCTCAAGATTTTTATCGATAGAATTGCAAAGGAGGCTATAAATATTATTGCCAATGTGTTTGTGATAACTGATAAATATTTTATTCTCATTTTTCAGGCGAGACTATGAATTCTTGCACCCCCGTGAAATTTCTCAGCGACCGCCACGTAATATTTAATTAAATGCATTACAACAGAAAAATGAAACTGAAACATTTGCAGCAGACTTTTGTTAGCGTGTAAGGATACATGTTCGTCGCAAAACACAATTCCTAGATCGTTGAGGAAATTTTGTCGACTGTTTGAAGGTGAATTGCCTTCACACATTAACTGATGATAACTACACTGAGTTGGCTTTGCATTAGCAACACCCCATTGTAGGAATGGATTGGTGTGTGATGCTGGTGAAGGCTCAAAGTGGGGAACAGCTGATATAAGATTGTAGTTCGCGCATACACGTGGTGATCAGTTTTTCAGTGTCAGCGAGTAAAAAATTGGATGGGTCATCGTCGAGATCTTTCCGACTTCGAATATGGAATGATTATGGGGGAGATAAGTGCAGGAAACCACCGGAGGCGCCTTCCCTCAACACTCTGTGTAGGTGCCAGCATCTCTAAACTGCCAACAACCGACATTGGAAATTAGTCGCTTGGTCTGAAGAATCCCATTTCCAACTCTGTCGTGCCGGTTTATCCGCATTTCTGGAAAGCAACACGAGTCCGTGGCATCTGAATGCACTGTTGGTATTCGACAGGTCGGAGGCGGTATTGTTCTGGTTTGGGGACTGGTTTCATGGCATTCCCTGTATATCCTCTGATCACCGTTAATGAACTGCTCCAACGCCTTCCTTCCTATTGTTGCCGACCAAGTACATCCCTTCATGATGATAGTGTATCCAGTCAATTCCGGCGTCAACTCCAGTCAACTCCTCCATTTATTGATATATTTTGTGACTCTCACAGAAGACATCTTAAAGGCGCCTTCATTCGGGACTGTAGTTAGTCAATTTCAGGTACAGAAAGTAGGTTTCCCCTCCCATTGGTTATTCAAGGTTTTTTTTTCAGCCCCAAACAACATGTATAATGATTAATGAACATCATAGGCATCGTACAGACAAAACACAGATCAGAGTCAGTCCATTACTGCCATAGGAACTGTCGCACTACGACCGTTACAGTCAGTGGCAAAAAGCTCGTCACCGGTTTACTTAAAATGAATATGATAATTACGTTCATGCATACACGAATACGATAGGGATGGAGGCCTAACTTTTTAACAGCCTTTGGTGTACTTGAATAAGACACCCGTTTGTGATAGAAGTCTTCCCAGTGGTTTTCATGGGTCTCACCAATGAACGTTGATTTACATCGAGTTTTTCTTTATTCTGTAACCTAACAACTACAGCATGCAGAAGTATACAGCTTGGTTTTGTAAGAATTGCGTATAGCAATCCTTACAAAACCAAGACGGGAGAACTATTATTGTGATTGTAAGGTAAGTACTGTATTATAAAAAGAAAAGCATTTTTATATTTGAATTCATCATTTAGGAAAGCCTTTGGAAAATATTGGTATACATATTTTGTAATTTTTTTCTTGTTTTATCTGTAACACCACAAGTGTCTTTTTCTTCTTCCCTTTTTTTAAAAAAGCTCTATGAAATTACTTGAAATATTTTATTTTATTAGCACGTCTACTTAAAAGTTGAAACAGATTACATAAATCTGGTATTAATAAACGATGCTGTTAATGAGACATCAAAAATAATAATAAAAAAGAGAATGAATACTTAAGTTATATATGAAGGAAAGTAAGAAATTTATAATAATAAAAGAGCTTCTATGTGTCAGTGCCATAGATCCGAGACTACGGAAAAACCTAGAGACCCAAAAGCTATGCATCCATACTAGAGAGTGGGTATAGTGGATGTATTTATTTATTATTATTTTTGAACTGTCAAAAATTTCTAATCTCTAATTTTGCGTCTTTCCCAGAGGACACCATTATCGATTGTAGATATGTTTCTCGGAGTGAAACCGATGGTATTTCATATATTGTCTGTAAATATTTCATGTCTACGTACAGTATGAGGTGGGGGAAGCTTTAAATCATTTTGCTTGAAATATTTTAGTCGTTAAATTTACGATATTAATTAATGTCAATATTATGAATCAAATAGAGTACTGATTGACTAACGGACGACAATTTAGCAGTGCATATTATTTTGAATAGAACTTAACAGGTGAAGGTGTGTACCTCAGCTAGTATGCAAATTAAAAATATGTACATAAAAAACTTTTGTGCTTTCGAGGATCTGCTACTTCGAAAACGTTAGTCTTCCCTCTTAATGCCACCCACCACCACCTTCCCAGCTATTTTATAAGAAATATTTTACGTTATCCTTTCATCTATTAGTTCTAAATAGCGAAAAGTTAGTAATACGAAGTTCAGCCTTCATTTGGCACAGTACAGTACTCTATTTTCAGTGTTACAGTATTTGTAGAAGCTTTACATAACGTTGCATTTCATTTAATGGAAACTAATGTATGCTTTTAGAGGAGCAGATAACAGTTATATTTCTGCATTGTGTGTTTCGAGATATTTTATTTACTTATATGTCATAACAGCATGTATTAAAAAAAAATGAATACAGTGTATTACACAATAAAATGTTAGGCTGGCCGTAAAAAGAGCCCTCAGTTAATTAATGATAAGTAACATAAACGTATTATGTAAAAATATAAGGTAATGTAATAATAATGTTTAGCGTTTTGTATCATGTATAGCATGTTATACTTGTATATAGCTAGCATTTCGGGAAATATCAGTAGCGTTACTCTTAGTTAATTTGTATTTCTGCATGAGATTACAAAGGGCATAAAATATAAATTATAATTTAAAAACTATAAACCTTAACTAAATTATCTCTCTAATATAGATGTAAAAAGTGCGGTCCCAGTTCGGTGGTTAGTTTCATAATCAGCAATTTGCCTTCCCGGCTGTTATCGTTTTTTTTTCTCCCCCCCCCCCCCCCATCCTCTCTCTTTTTCTTTCTCTATAATTATCCTTATACTGTATATAACTTCGTTCATTTTTTTCTCCTCCCAGAAGAATCAAGGAATGCAGAAGTTCAGAAAAAAAAAAAAAAAAAAGACTATGTCGAAGTAATAAAAACACTCACGAAAACCTTTTATCCATTAAACTGCTGGTTCGACTGTTATCGCTGTGCTTAAAATATCCTGATTTACAAATCAGTTAGTCATTAGCGCATACAAATTAATTACTTAATTTCATATTTAAAAAAAAATTAACGTATTAAATTCTTGTATCATAAACGATACCTGGTTGAGACATTTCATGTAATGTGTGATTATTCTTTGTAGATGTAGAACTCGAGGCCAATATCGTGAACAAACGTATATTATAGAACGGTTTTGATAATGTATAATGGATTACATTTCATATGGCTTGTTTTCTACATGCGATAAGAAAGAGATGATACTTAATAAACAAACAGCAACGTACCATAACCTCTATCGTATTTGAGTGTATCATAACAGATTATTTTATCTCTTTCCTCTGCTTTGGCTGCTTCGTTTAGTGATTGCCTCTTTAATTGTTTGCGGGTTTACCACTTTTCGCTCGTTTTAAATGTTTAGATGTGAATCTCAAATGAGATTTGCATCCCTCCAGAACACCCTGTACATCCTATTCAATCGAGGATGTACGAGGTCTGAAAAGTCTTGTTACGCCTATGTAAATGTTACTCCAGTGTTCTATACTTATGATAATGAGTTATAGTAGAAAACACTGTGAACTGTTTTATTGTATACATAATTGGACACCTTAGTACTAGTTTACAGTACTTGTAAACAAGTTTACATGTATCCAGTGGATCTGTACAACTATCATTCTTTCTGCAAAGAATGATTTTACGCCACGTGCAGAGAACATAGGTGTTCTATGTTCTCTGCAGAGAAAATAGAATGATTTTACGCCACGTGCAGAGAACATAGGTGTTCTATGCACCTCAGAACTTTAGATGTTACAGGTTTAAAAGCATCCTTCATGGCTTTTTTAGTTCGACATTGAAATTAACTTTTTTTGAGAAATTTTTTTCTTTATGAATCCTCATTTGGTTATTTTTTTTATTTTAGGAGCATTAGCAACTAAGGCCGTATTGCTCCGGGGATATGCGGTGGTCATTCCCTGACCTTTCCGCATCCTCCGTATTTGATGATCACGGTCTCGAACCCCGGTCTAATAAAGAAGCATGTGCTACGCACTGCTGCTCCTGCCCACCTGGCCACGGAGGCGCCATGAATCCTCATAATGCATTGTCACAACTCGAGAGATCTGAGGTTCTCAGAGGCCACTTTGCTGGCCTCTGAGATACCTTCTCCGTCATCCTGGGAGGAGGTTCACGATCAGAATGTTTTTCGAAATGTTTCTCGTAAGCATTTAGGAGATATTTGTTTCTCATGAAACCAAGTAGCGGCCACATGAACAAAGGAATAAATAAGCAAAAACAACGTGTGAATTATTAAGTGGTGTTAGTTAAATAGAATATAATTACAACACTGGAGTAGCATTTATATAGGTATAACAAGACTTTCAGGGTACCCTGTAGTTAAGTCGATCTCAGGTGGAAGGGGTGTGGAGTTTCTCAAATCACACAACATATACATGTAGATCAGTCTATGAATACACACTTGTACGTGTGTTGTGTGTGGACATGTGTTTTTTATAGGGCGGCTCCTAGAACGTCAGTTCAACTCCGCCTCGTATCTCTGTGAAGAACAGTATCACTACAAATGGGCCAGATATGTGTGTGTGTGACGTAGGTTTATGTGTACCGTATTCTGTGTTGTGTCTGGCAGCTTGGCTACCCAGAAGCATCAATCACCTGGAGAGATTATTCTGGGTACTCGTCCACACCACGGGAAGGTGGGCCAGTCCCACAGTACTCGTACTGTCTCAGTTCGAGACCATGACCCACCTGATGTTGCCAAAAGGTGAGCCAGATTCCTCTGGGGGCCCACTCCAGAGGAGAAGAAAAAATAAAAAAATAAATAAAAAATAAAATAATAATAATAAAATAAAAAATAAAATAATAATAAAAATAAATAAATAAATAAATAATAAAGAATGAAAAGGCAGAAAGAATGAGTTCCCGTGGTGTTACATAATACGTGATAAACCAAGTGAACTACCATATGAACACTGGTGTACTATGAACAAAATAGTCGAGTTTGATCACAGCGCGCCAAAAATCAGCAAACAACATATAGCGTTAGTTGAGATGAACCGATTGCATTAATCGTTGATTGACGCAGTCGATAATTTTTACTGCTTTTTTGGCCTCTAAAAATGTCATGATCTTCCAAAATATGGAGATAGTATCGTTCATGTTGTGTATAATCGTCGTTTTTCCTCAGGCAGTGGTTCATTTGACTTATATTCTTCCGATACATAGAGATCAAGATCTTTACTAGAGTCTTTAGATGTCAGTAATAATTGTTCAATATCTTATCCATTTCATCTGCCATCAGTTGTTTCTATTCTTTATTTCAAGATCAGGATTGAAGACATTGTCATCTGTAATGTGCTGCATTTGATTTATGAAGCCTATAAAAATAAACAAACAAAACATGTTAGTGCGATACCAAATCGGACATTTCGAGATCGAGCCGTAGGCTTCCACGACATTGGAGTGGCCCGTAACTGTGGAGTTAGTATACTGTCCGCCAAAAACAATTGAGACGAAGTTGTAAACTCCCCTGTTCACCTTAGAGTTATATTGGCGTATTGAGAAAAAAAAAAAAAAAAAAAAGTTTTAAATTATGAATTCAATTTATTTTCATTCCTTGAACAAGTTAAACATAATCTCAAGTTTCTTTAGTACTGTATTGTGATTGATGTTTGACCTTTAAATGAGATAAGTTACTTCAGTAGGTAAGAGCAAGATTAAAAGAAAGGTGGGAGCCTCTCCAAAGCAAGTATCGAGAGGCTTGCTACGGCTCTGCTGCAGAATATCTCAGTTTTGCATTAACTGAATTATCTGAATATGTAAATCCAGATTTATTAAAGATTACTGTGGTCGAAATACCTAGCATCTGGCTGTCCAGAGGTGAATTCTCCATACCAACTTAATCGGCACGATACATCTCATTCATTAAGAGAGGTCTGGGTTCGATTCCGTCGACGACTGGAGGAATTTCTAAAGTTCTCTTCAATCGGAGTCGTAAAGTGTGTTAGTTGTCTGACGGCACCAGGGGGGTCCCCCATCTCCGCGTTGTATTCTTTGTACGTGTGACACAAAACTCTGTGGAGGCCAGAGATTTAAAAAGTGTATGGTGAGTGGTTTGAAGTGAAGTGGGGAAAAAGTGACAGAATTTGAAAAACCTAGTACAAAAATGAACTGGGACTGAGGAAGCAAACAATATTCAAAAATAATTATATACAAATAAATAAAAATAACAAATAAATAAATAAATAAATAATATATATATATATAATTACTATAGTAAGAGTATAATAGGTACTCAAAGTGTATTAAAACATAGACATAAAAGTATACAACCGGCCTTAATGCCAAAAGAACCTATAAAGACTAAGATAACCTGTGTTGGTCTACATTGCCATACCCTAGAAATAAACATATAATTAGCAATAATATAATATAAATATATAATATAAAATACAATAACGATGATGTAGCTAATTAAACTATTATTATACTTAAAGAATAAGTATAGTAATAGTACCTCGAATTTTCTATTGATTTATTGTTGAAATTGGTTATTTCAACAATAACCAATAAATAGTTTCCCTCAATTTGCTCTAATAGATCTTGAGGTATAAAAATTTAGGGTTAGATAGCAAAAAGTGAAAAGTAAAGAAAATAGCTTTATATAATGGTACTTGGGATATACTGGGAGCGTAATTCCAAATACCAGAATGTTGAATATTTAAATAAAAATTGAAATTTGTAATAATTTTATAATTAATATAATTCATCCTAACTGATATAGTAATAAATTGCAGACAATATTTACAGAACTGTTAAATTAACCAATTACTACCAAATAGCAGACACTCTTTACAGAACAGTTAATTAAGAATAACCAATTTAAAAATAAATAAATAGGAAATTCGAGGGAAATTGAGGTACTATTACTATACTTGTTCTTACTTCCTTTCTCCTCATGTCAGCACTAGCTTTCTTTCTCACAAGTATAAATTAAATAAAATATCGCCACAACTGAAATGAAAATTATTGCTGGCCCTCTATTTTCTGTATTATATTCTGTATACATGCATTCGATTCAAAGCTATCTGTCTGGCTAGCTTATCTTGTCTGTTTGCTGTTAAATTTAAAGTTAAGCATAAATCGCCCTTCTGTTTATTAATTGGACCTAGTTAAACTGGTAGATAGCAATCAGAAACAGATAGCCTTGCTAATTATTGGTGGAATATATTGAATGGGGTTAGCCCTTGAAAAAGTTCCATTCACTGTATCCATATATCAATAATTAGCTACATAATCATTTTTATTATATATTTATATTATATTATATTATTGCTAATTATATGTTTATTTCTAGGGTATTGCAATGTAGAACAATGCGTATATACCATTAAAAAAATACTCCACGAGAAGGGTTCCAAGTTGGATGAATAGTGAAGTTGCCACATTACTTGAGCAGAAAAAGGTGGCATGGAAACGTTACAGAGCAATAAAAAGTACTGAAGCCTATAACAGCTACAAGGTGATGTGTAATAGAGCCACAGAAAAGGTTCGACAGGCAAAGGCAGTTTATGAGAAATCACTAGCAAACAGAGCAAAGAGGGGGGATAAAGAATTCTTCACATATATAAATGCCAAGAAGAGCAGGACAAACCAGATCGGACCTTTACGTAAGGGAAAGGGGATAGTAATAAATACACCAGCTGCCGTTGCAGATGAACTCAACAGTTATTTTGCATCGATATTTACAAATGAAAAGCCTTTTGTGGCAATGGGAAATTGTGGGAGCGAAGTTAAAAAATATGTAATTAATGATATTGAAATTTCGCAAGATTATTTAATGAAAAAACTTTCAAGCCTACAGACTAGTAAGACTCCTGGAGTTGATGGAATATACCCTATAATCTTGAGAGAGGCGGCAAGCGAGTGCATTGAACCACTGAGGCTGGTTATGCGAGCATCACTAGACTCTGGGGAGATTCCCTTGGATTGGAAAAGTGCAAATGTATCTCCCATACATAAGGGTGGCTCTAAAAGTGAAGTGGGAAATTATCGACCTGTCAGTCTGACTTCAGTAGTAGGGAAAATCATGGAGGCATTGATCAAGGGTGGAATTCAGGATCATTTGGATCGAATTGAAATTCTCAAGGATACTCAGCATGGTTTTGTAAAGGGAAAATCATGTTTAACAAATCTGGTTCGCTATTTCGAAAGGGTCACTCACGAGCTGGATTTAGGGAATAATTTCGACATTGTTTATTTAGATTTCAGCAAAGCTTTTGATTCAGTCCCACATGAGCGGTTGCTTTATAAGCTGGAACAGGTTGGAATCACTGGAAAAATCCTTAGATGGATAGAAGGATGGCTTCAGGGCAGGAGGCAGAGGGTTGTGATAAATGGCTATTCCTCAGATTGGGTTGATGTAAGAAGTGGGGTTCTCCAAGGATCAGTATTAGGACCACTGTTGTTTTTAATTTTCATAAACGACATTGATGAAGGGATAGAGGGCGTGATGTCTAAATTTGCAGATGATGTTAAAATTGGTAGAGTAGTTAATGATCACTGTCAAGCTGAGCTTCTTCAGAGAGACCTAGATAGACTTCAAGAATGGTCAGAAAAATGGCAGCTGTGCTTTAATCCAACAAAGTGTAAGGTATTACACCTGGGAAACAGTAATCCCAAAATAACTTATTCACTTGGTGGAGTTCAACTAAACCCAGTACTGGAGGAAAGGGACTTGGGTGTTACCATACGGTCAGACATGAAATTCTCTGAGCATTGTAAACAGGTTGCAAGGAAGGCCCATGGTGTCCTATCGATGATCTATCGAACTTTTGCAAGTAGAGATAGGGACGTGATAATCCCATTATATAAGGCCTATGTTAGACCACACTTGGAATACTGTGTTCAAGTATGGAGACCGCACCTAAAGAAAGACATCGAGCTTCTTGAAAGGGTGCAAAGAAGGGTAACTCGCCTGGTGAGATCGGCAAAAGGGCGTCCGTATGAAGAAAGACTTCGAATATGTGGGTTGCAGAGTTTGGAAACTCGACACCTTAGGGGAGATTTGATTGAGGTGTTTAAGGCTCTGAGAGGCATCAGTAAAATGAATGAGGACAAAATTTTCAAGATTATAAATGATGCTAGAACTAGGGGACATAAATTCAAGTTACGCGGGGAAATGTTTAGATTGGACTGCAGGAAGTTTTATTTTAGCCAGCGAGTTATAAATTACTGGAATAAGTTGCCTTCATGGGTGGTAGAGGCCGACAGTTTGGGGAAATTCAAAGGTCATCTGGATAGTACTTTCGGGTAAGGGAAGCGCATCGGTTGATAGGATTAATTTCCTTTTTATTTAATTTTTAATTTCATTTTATTATTTTTATTTATTTATTAATTATTATTATTTATTTATTTATTTAATTTTTGTTTTTATCATTGTTTTGTTCGGATTTTTTTTTTTTTTTTTGGCTGGTGCAGCATAAGCCATAGGCTTTCTTGCACCATACGGCCGTTACTAATACTAATACAACACAGGCTATCTTCGTCTTTATAGGTTCTTTTGGCCTTACGGCTGGCTGTATACTTTTATGCCTATGTTTTAATACACTTTGAGTACCTATATAGGATCTATTATACTCTTACTATAGTAATTAGATTACAGACTGATGTAATGTTCAATCTACTACTGATGGCATTAATCTGATCTGACATAAATTTTACATTTATCCCAATTTTTCACACATATATATATATAAAGTGGAGAGTATAAAGATAGGTAGACAGTGTCAAAGTGCTAATGTAACTGAAATTGTAATTACGGAGAACAAAGAAGAGAAAGATGATAATAATCAGTAATTAGAAGTACTTAATACTGTGTGGCCTATGATTTCTGGGGCCAGCCGCCTAAATCAAAGATAAAAACGGCAAGAAGTACAGCCTCTGTTTCTGACATGAAATATACGCAGCACGTGGAAATTCAATTATATATATATATATATATATATATATATATATATGGGGGGGGGTGAACACTAGAATTTGGAAAGGTATAAAATAGGTTTACAAGAAAGCGGTTGGATTTAGACATTGATTAGAATTTGGCGGCATTGTTAGAGGCGTATTCGGTCGGTTTAGTTAAAGTGGGAGGGGGGGGGAGACTGAAGGCTGGGGACGATAGAGTAGGCATCCCCAAAGAGGTCAGTGGGGACGAGTCTCACCAGGCGAAGTGGACATGTGTTTATGTAAATGGCGGCTCCTAGAACGTCAGTTCAACTCCGCCTCGTATCTCTGAAGAACAGTATCACTACAAATGGGCCAGATATGTGTGGGAAGTAGGTTTGTGTGTATTCTGTGTGTGTTCTGTTATGTTCTGGCCACTTGGCTACCCAGAAGCATCAATCACCTGGACAGATGATTCTGGGTACTCGTCCACACCACGGGAAGGTGGGCCAGTTCCAGTAGATGGGACACCTATGGTCTTAGAGTATGAGACAACAACAACAAAAAAAAAAAAAAAAAAAAAATTCCTTCTCTGGGGCCCACTCCAGAGGGGGGGGGGGAACCCGAATGGAAGAAAAAGAAAAAAATAAAAATAATTAACTAAGATAACAAAAAAAAAAAAAAAAAAAATATATATATATATATATATATATATATACAGTATATATATTGGTTTTTTAGCATATATACGCAAACATACATACATATATATATACCAAAAATCGAAAGGGTAAAAAAAAACCAAGGAGAGAGAGAGAGAGAGAGAGAGAGATAAAGAAAAGAGTAGATCTTCCAGTTGTGCAACAAATAAGAACGGCAGCATAAAAACACTTCGGTGCCTCCAGCCAGATAGATTTGATCAACCTCGTATCACTGGAATTTTACTTTTCCTTAGTTCAAACACTTCTTTAGCAAATACCTGGAGCATCTGAAACTTACTACAGTCTCTTAAAAATATGGCTTCTTCTCCTGGAGCTATACTCTCAAGAATTTCACGTATCGCTGTCCTGGCATTGTCATATATTCGACAATCATATAGTATGTGCTGCCAGCCCTCCCTGGCCCCGCAAAAACAAAGGTCCGTGTTACTTAGTCCTAATACATATAATTTCTCCTTCATTGACCCGTGCCCTGTTAACAAAAATGACGACTGTAAACTAGGTGTAAACCAATTGCGAACCTTTTTATCATTCAGAAAAGTCACGTTCGTGATAAACAAGTTGGTCACTCTTCCAGCAGGTATGGTATCCCATCTTGTCTGCCATAAATTGATTATTTCATTCATACATCTTTTCTTTTCGCCTCTACAGTCCGAGCGAATACCAGGCGAAGTATGCGGAAAGCAGGGAGGCCCGTCTCCCCCCGTCTGGGGATGGGGTTTTAAAGGGAACCGGGTTTGAGTACCCAGTTCAGATCGCCAAATGGCTTGTCGGCAGCGGAGCTGCAGCATGTCGCAGTTGGTCATCGTTGTCAGGTCCACGTAAGTAGTTGAATCCGGTAGGATGGTCAAACTACTCATCCTGCCATAGGGGTAGGATATGTTAGCTGGCAGTGAGGAGAGTAATCTCCTCCACATTGCCAGGGGGGTGGGAGAGGCACGCATTTACTTCATACATAATCTGCATTCTCACTCTATTTGCATTCTATTTTTATACTTTTTTCTTATATTTTATATTTTTTTCCTGTTAGGTATTATATATATATATATATACACTGTATATATATTTTTTTCACTCACTCATTCATCTTTTTCTCACACACCAGGGGGGATGCAATGGTGTGTGTGTGTGTAATGTAAATTTAAATACTAATCCACAATAGATAAGCTAAATAAGCAAGAATATAAAAGATTATAAAGATAAGATTATAAAAGTTAGTGTGTACTTAACTGTAACATTTATGGTTTGTGTTCTTTTTCTCCCACACTTACATTCTCATTCATACTTCTGGCTTTCATTTCATTTATTTGACTTTTGCTTTCTGCACTGCTCTCTCTCTCTCTCTCTCTGGGCACCTCAACTTACTGTTATTCTTCAGTTGTGGTGCAGGCCTAGCCGCAAGTTTTTTACAGCCCATGGGAGAATGCAGTGATAGTGTTTGTGTTGTTAGTAAATGTTAGTGTATTAATTTGTTAGTATATTAACTTTGTATTCTTTCGGCCAATTACATTTGCTCTTCCACTCATTCCCATTCACCATAACACTCATTCATTCTCTCTTTCCTTCACCAAAACTGACGTTTATTCCCTTTTACCATAATTCCTCTTTCAATCAGTTTATTCATTCTAAGCTTATTTCAGCTTATTCATTCTAAATTGCACCCCTTTGCTACTAACTTACTGACATTTTTCAGCTAATCTGCTTCTTAACCAATTTCAATCGGAGTTGTAGTGAGCCGATCTCGGGCGGCGGCGGGATGTAGTTTCCATCGTAAGACATTGCATATCCCCCACAACAACATGCAAATCGGCCCGTGAATACCTATTTATACGGACAAGAAGCGGACTGGGTCAAAAATTCTTACCGGGGAAAACTTGTAGCTGCCTGATACTAGTGTTTATGGCCAAAATCACACCGACGTCCATCGGTCTCCGCCCCACCGGGGTTTCCCCGGTAAGTCTTATGGACAATCCGCCTCTTACAGCTACACATAACCATATGAGCGACAAGTTCGGGCGCCGTTTAAAATAATAATCTGAGTTGCCCTAAAGTGATACGATGATCTCAAATTGAATGAATAAATAATATGTATGATTGTGATTTCTAGGCGGCACTAATTCCGTAAGGTTTAATATTTCTGCGAAGGTTGTCACGAAAGCTTATTGTTTCATATAGATTCTACGTATTAGTCATTTTTATAAAAGCCATTCTCCCTTTCATAGAGATTCGTTGCGAGGTTTGACACAGACAATAAAACCTAATCGGCAAAACACTCTATCGTTCCTCTTCCCAGACGGTAAACAAGCCGAGAATCCTATTACGACGGCTCAATACGGTGCGCTAGGCCATAAATTAACCGCGTGCAGGCTTAGTCGGGCGAAGGCAAAAACTCAACCAGCCGGATGCACTGCGTCAAGTGGTCTACACTACACTTGACGCAGAGAGGCCAGGCTTATAAATACTGAGAAGCGACTGGTATTGACTTCCTACATTTCTCGTGTGCTGCGCATCGTACGAGGTAGTGCGTGGCGCTTAGACTCTTCAGTTAACTAGGTTTAATAAAACTGAACTACTGTATTACGTTACGTTTGCGTTGTTTTCGTTGTCAGCAGTAATGTAAACTTTTTGGTTAAAAATTTGGCAAAAAAAAAAAAAAACAACGCGCGCACACTTTCATTTCAGAGACAGACAGAACAAGTTTTCACGTTTGAAGAAATGTCAAAACAGTATAGTTGAATGCATTTGAAGTTTGCTGTTGGTTAGGAAACATATGAACAGTAGTTTAGCTTTTGGGATTCGTGCAAATAGGGAAGTAGAGCCCTGTAAGTACCTGGGAGCAAGAGAGCAACAGATGGAAAAAGCAGGGGAGAAATTATCAACAGAATGAACCGAGCAGAAGAAGCTTTTCTCAAAAAAAACTATCCACGATTGTGTAGGAATAGTAACGATATGCCAAAGAATTGCATGTACATTCTGTTGCCTGTCTTAATGAGTTTACTAAAGCACTGGTTCTCAACTGGTGTGCCACAACTTCCTTCAAGTGGGCCATGGTATTGGGGAAAAACTCCACTGAGTTCATTGTCGGTCACTTTTTAGGTCTGCTGCATATATAGCATGTTTTAATCAAAATGTGCCTTGAGTGATAAAAAGTCGAGAACCACTGTTCGAAAGCGCAGATTTTAGCTATACCTTGTTTACTTTAATACTGACATAAACAAATATACAGCATTGATTAATATAGGCAACCCCCTATAACACGGTACTTCTACAACACAGTTTCGCTCCGGCACGATTGATAAATTGCAGAAATCCTCACACAACACAGTACTTACATAAAGTACATGGTTTTGCTCTAACATGGTTAGGGAATTGCGGCAAACCTCTCATAACAAGGTATTTTTGAGCTTTTGTGCAGGGGGAAACCCTGCTATTATGTTGGATATAATTTTTCAACGTTTCCATTCTCTTTTGTGAATAATCCCTGCTTTTGGCTTGCTAGTTGTTATGCAAAAAAAAAAAGAAAGAAATTCTCATATTTTTATTTTTGTTGGGAAATCCCCATGTTAGGTTCTGTGCTATTGAATTTGTGGGAAAAAAAATCTAGATTTCAAAGTTTTATTACTGTTGGATAATGCACCAGGCCATCCAAATGTTGAAGTAATATTCCTACCACCCAATACAACTTCTTTAATTTACCTTTAAAACTCATTACATCAGAAAAGCGTAATAATGGGTTTTGGAAAAAATTGGATTCCAAATCTATTGAAGTGATAGAGGCATGGAAACATTTTTCAGTTGTGGACTGTATTGGAATCATAACTTTATCACTCAAAGTAAACCATCAACATTAACTGAGTGTTGGAAACATGTATGGCCTGAGTCACTTCATTCAGGAAAAATGCTCAAACCAGCAGAAAATGGAATCAGTGTGATAGTACAACTTGCTAAGTTGATAGGAGAGGAAGGTTTTGATGATATGACTGCTGAAGACATTCAAGAATTACTGGTAGAAAAAGAGGCTGGCAAAGTGGATTTGGTAGAAATGGCATTAGAAGGTAAACCAAACCAAATCAATTCAGAGGATGATAGCGTAGATGAAAATTCTGAAGTTCCAAATTTTACACTAAAAAGCTTATGGGAATTCATAAACTTAGCCCAGCAATTAGAACCTAATTTTTTGGATGCAGATCCTTTGACTGAAAGGAGCACAAAGTTCAAAAGGGAGCTTCAAAAATGTTTAGCTCCATATCATGAAATTTACAAAGATCTATCAAGCAAAACCAAACAAACCAGATTATTGATTTTTTAGAGAGAGCAGAAGATACACAAAATCTAGATGCTGCAAAAAAAGTTCAGAAGGCGAAGATATTCTGCAACAGAGAAAATGTTCTCGTTTGGTTCTGCTTAGCAGCGATGAATAGGAAGAAAATTAAATGAATGTACATTATCTGACATATATGTATCACAGTTTGTAAGGTGTTTGTTCAATTATTGCTATTTTTAATAAAAATTAAGTTTCCAATAGTTATAAAAAAAATTGTGTATTTTTTGTTAGCTTTTGGAACGTAACTGTGCTTTGGTTGGAGGTTGAGAAGATGAAAGAAGATATTTGTTGACATTAGACTTGAACTTCTGTAGACTGTAATTTTCAGGAAATACGTATGAAGGAAGGGTGTTCCAGAAAATGGCAGTTGAATGAATAAACAAGGAAGATGAAAAGTTGGTTCTATGAGTTTGAAGTTGGACAGTAAATGGATGCTGGCTGGTGGCAGCACATGTTCAGACTGTTTTGAAAGAGAGAGAGAGAGAGAGAGAGAGAGAGAGAGAGAGAGAGAGAGAGAGAGAGAGAGCGGGAATTATAGAAGCCAATTCAGAAGAACAGTGCCCATGGAAGTATCTGTAGAAAAGGCATGCAGCAGAAACAGTATGTCTATGAGACAGCGAGTGGAAAGACTGTTAGAGAGGATTCATTAATTAACCTAACTGCCCTCTTCTGAATGGAATCTAGAAGCCTGAGAGAGGTTTTGGGTGCACTACCATGGAATATTGTTCCCAGATGTGGGAACAATATTCCATGGTAGTGCGGATTTGCGATTTGTACAGAGTGAACAGCTGTTTGGAAGAAAAGTAACACCAAGAGTGAAAGAGAAAACCAAGTTTTTTAGATGCAGAGGAAGAAATATTTGTAATGTGCTTGTGCCAAGAGAGATTAGAAGACAGGGTAATCCCCAAAAGAGTTATATCATTTTGCCTAAAATCGGAGTGTCACTAAAGATAAGCATAGGAGCAGAAGAATCCTTTTTGCAAGATATAAGACAAGACTGAGTCTCAAATCTGCCTATCATGGAATGTTGTTCCATGATACCTGTATAACACATATACAGGTAACCCTCGTATACTGGGTTATACAACGGTTATCTGTACTCTCATTGGTCAGCTGCTGAAGTACCACTGTATTGTTTAGCAACTGACCAATGAGCATTTTACTTGATTTGTTTATATCAGGATTTAAGTGGTTAGGAAACAGTATATGGTGGTTGCAACCTACCCAACAGGGATTGAGATCTGGAGGTATCATAATGAATTAAAAATACTAGATGGAATAGAATCTAAATCGAAGAAAAATAATCTTGTCAAAAGAGTTATAAAGCACTTTCAACCTATATTAGAATAGATATTCTATATATTATCTTCTTCATCTTACAAGTGACTACATTAGCATGTGCTCACTTTGTACAACTCTCAAATCTGCCTATCATGGAAAGTTGTTCCCACATATGGAGTGATATCTGCAAAATCTCTCTCTCTCTCTCTCTCTCTCTCTCTCTCTCTCTCTCTCTCTCTCTCTCAAGCTTCTTTACTCCATTGTAAAGAGGGAAATCAGGTCAGTTAATGGCCCATTGCTTACAAAGTCTCCACTCTGTCTCATAGACATTCAGTTTCATGATTTTTTCTGTAGTTACTTCTATGGGGCACTGTTCTTCTGAATTAGCATCTGTAACCCCCCCCCCCCCCACCTTCCAAACCAGTTCGAACACTTTCTACAACCAGTCAGATTCCATACTCACAGAACAAACTTTTCCTCATTTATCTCTTCTACTTCTTTTTTCTGGAGTAGAAGGTGATAAATGACATCAAAAATCCTCTACAGTACAAAGTTAATATTAGTTGTCTTCTGGGTACCTCACATCACAGCTTGATCTCATCTCCAATGTCTCTTGGCCATTCTCAGCCTCAGGTTGTTTGATGTTAACGATGACACTAAATGGGATGATCAGTGCAATTTCTCTTCCTCTTTTCTATGTTTGGACTCCTGTTTTAAATCTGCCTACCCTAATACTTTGCCTTCTCAGGTTTTGCCATCAGCGATATTATTCTTGTAGGTATTGTAATCCTTTAATACCCATTTCAAGCTAAACTTCCATTCCGCATTTAAACCAAGGTTTTCAAAAAAATGTATCAAATCTGAATCCAAATGTCAAGCTTCATTTTCTTGCATCCAATTTTCCAGCTTCATTTTTTGTACATGCACTAAAGATTGTAACAGTTGTAAACCAGTTGTTTAACAAATCATAACTCAAAACAAATGGGAAACTTTATTATTTTTCAAATGGTAGTGAAGCCTTTCAGTCTCTTGCCAAAGCACCTGATCCTGTCCATCTATACTTCCACCTATGTTAACTAGCTAGTAGTTCTATTGGATCTTTATCTAAAGACAAAGCCAACTTATTAGCATTTTAATTTTTCCCTTATTAGATCTTATTTTTCCTGACTTAGAGAACAGTAAGATTCTGATAATTTTCCTGAATATGACTTTATCATTTTATATTTGGGGAAGTATAAAGTGAAATGAAAAATATAAACTTACTTTATATTTTTCAGAATTATAAAATCTTGTGCAGTTAATGCAGTATTGCCAGTTTATGCCTATTTTTATTCCTACATCGTCCTGGTATGAAAGGGAAGTAAAAGAAAGGCCTAACTTTGATTCCTGTTGGCATCTCAGCGACAACTCAGCGTTGTTATGGGCCTTTATGAGACCTTGAAGGACAGGGTGGATGCCCTCGAAGGAAATAAATTGAGGGGCCCATCAAGCTCTCAGCTGCCCACATCAACGCCAGAGCTTGCACTTGGTCATCAGGCAACACAGGGACAGCCCCCTAGGCAGAATGCGCTGGTCCCACAGGAACTAGTAGTTGTTGGTGACTCTATTGTCAGGGAAACGGGGAACATGCTTTGTAAAAAGGATAGGTGGAATAGGACCAGGGTATGTCTGCCAGGGGCAAAGGTTGATGACGTTGTAGAGCGGATATCATCTTTTAAGGGCACAAAAGGTGATATAGTTGTACACGTTGGCACTAATGATATTAATAGTAGGAGACCGGCGGAATTACTTAGCAAGTACAGGTCACTGTTGAAAAAAAGCCGTGAATTAGGGTTGAACTTGAAAGTGTCTGCAATTCTGCCCAGACACGATAGGAGGGAGTATATGATGAGAGCCTTGTCGATCAATTCGGCCCTGGAGGGATTGTGCAAGGCTCAAGGGGTAGAATTTTTTTCAGCCTGGACTGTACTTGTTAACAGGAGAGATTGCTTCTACAGGGATGGGATACACTTAAATAGAAAGGGTGCAAGAATTTTTGCTGATGCTGTCGAGGCAGTGTTAGGTGGGTCGGAAAACTGCTAGTTGGGGGGGATACAAGGACTAATAGATTAACAGTAGCCACTGGCAGAGGTGGAAGTGATTCTTGCACTGCTTCTATTCAAATGAGCAGAAGTCTGAAAAACAAGATGCAGGATATTTCAGAGACTGCTGGTAGTCATTGCGTTACAAGTAAACACATGGGTTGTGTTAGGGTAGCTAAGAATAGAAACAGGTGCATGTATACCTGCGTGTACACCAATGCTAGGAGTTTGGTAAATAAATTTGATGAATTTGAGGTATTGCTCAAAACATCAAAGGCAGATATTGTTGGGATATCAGAGACGTGGTGTCACACAGATATAAGTAATGCTGAACTGGAATTTGGGGAATACAATGTATATAGAAAGGATAGACAGGACAGGAGGGGAGGAGGGGTTATGCTATTAATTAAGAAACACATAAAGTCAAAGGAAGTGAAGCCAGTTGACATCGATGGACAGGGCAGTGTCGAGTCAGTTTGGTGTGACATAAGCATAGGGAAATCAAAATTGAGAGTAGGAGTGTGCTATAGGCCTAATGACTCTGATGAGTATAATAATATATTGTACAGGGAAATAGAGTGGGCCAGTAAATCAGAGAGTCTTATAATGGGGGATTTTAATTTCCCAGATATTGACTGGAATTTCTGGGTTGGTCACTCGCACACTAGCAAGGCTTTTGTGGATTTATTGGATGATTGTTTTCTACATCAGCATGTTCGTGAGGCAACAAGAGGGAGCAATACTCTTGATCTGATTATCAGTAGTGATTCTTCATGCATTAAGAATCTGCAGATAAATGAACCACTAGGTGGCAGTGATCACAGTGTGTTGAAGTGGGATTTACTCAAGGAGGTAACTACCATCAGAGGTAAAGGGAAGGGTTTTTGTTTTCGTAAAGGCGACTATGATGGTCTGAGACAGTATTTAAATTCTATACAGTGGGACCAACTGATGATGTTACCAACAGCAAACTCAAAATGGGAAGCATTCAAGGAACTAATCTTGGTGGCTACCAGGCTTTACATACCAACTAAGAAATATTGTTCAAGGTTTAGGGTTAAATTGTTGTCAGATGGACTAATGAGACATGTGGCAGAGAAGAAAAATGCATGGGATACATACAAATTAATGGGTGACATGGAAGCCTATGATAGATATAAGTTGGTCTGTAACCAAGTCACAAAGGAGATTAGGCAGGCAAAGGCAGACTACGAAAAATCCTTGGCAAAGGATGCAAAGAAAAACAGAAAGGAGTTCTTTACATACTTGAACTCGAGAAGGAAAGGGATGAATCAGATTGGTCCACTGGATATTGATGGTTCAACAGTTGAGGATCCTGCTCAGGTGGCTAACAATCTAAACAAGTATTTTGCATCTACATTCACGCACGAGGAGTTATTCAGGAAGGAGAATGATGTAGGTAAAGTAAACATTGGCAGTGAGCTGGATGATTTTGTAATAACTGAGAGGAAAGTGGAGGAGAGATTGTTGAGGATAAACATAAAAAAGGCACCTGGGGTGGATGGGATCTATCCAGTTATATTAAAGGAGGCAGCAAAGGAAGTATGCAAACCCCTAGCCATAATTATGAGAGCTTCTTTGGACTCAGGGGAGGTACCCATAGACTGGAGATGTGCAAATGTAACCCCAATTCACAAAGGAGGATCAAAGGCTGACACAAGTAATTATAGACCTGTTAGTTTAACTTCTGTTCCAGGTAAATTAATGGAGGCACTGGTTAAAGAAGCACTGCAGGATCATCTAGACAAGAATTCAGTTATAGCTCAGACGCAGCATGGTTTTGTTAAGGGCAGGTCTTGCCTGACCAATTTGATTGGATACTATGATGTAGTCACAAAAGAACTGGATGCAGGGAATAACTTTGATATTATATATTTGGATCTTAGAAAGGCTTTTGATACTGTTGCACATGGAAGACTGCTGCACAAATTGGAGCAGTGTGGCATTGGAGGCAAATTGCTGCTATGGATAAGGGGATGGTTGAGTGGCAGAAGACAGAGAGTGGTAATCAATGGACACTGCTCAACGTGGACTAATGTTATTAGTGGAGTTCCTCAAGGTTCAGTGTTGGGTCCATTGTTGTTTTCGGTGTTTATGAATGATATTGATGATGGGATATCAAGTTTAATGTCTAAGTTTGCAGATGATAAAGATGGTTGGCAGGGTCGTTAAGGACACTACTGACGCTATGCTGCTGCAACAGGATCTGGAAAGGTTGAACAGATGGGCTGAGAGGTGGCAAATGAAGTTTAACATTGACAAATGTAAAGTACTACATATGGGTAACAGTAACCCCAGAGCAATGTATCAACTCTGCGGTACTACACTGACAGTGGTGGAGAATGAAAAGGACCTGGGGGTAATTGTGCAGGCAGATATGAAGTTCTCTGAGCAGTGTAGACGAGCTGCAAGAGTAGCTCATGGTGTCTTGTCAATGATATACAGGAATTTTTCTAGCAGGGATAAGGAGGTGATTATTCCCTTGTATAAGGCAATGGTTAGGCCTCATCTTGAGTACTGTATACAGGTCTGGAGGCCTCATTTCAAGAAGGATGTAGAGCTGCTGGAACGGGTACAGAGAAGGGCAACAAGATTAGTAAATGGAACAAAGGGTTGCTCTTACGAAGAAAGGCTTAAGTTTTGCAAATTACAGTCTGGAGACTAGGCACCGGCGAGGTGATCTGATAGAGGTGTATAAGGCTTTGAATGAATGGTTTGAGCATGCTCAATGCCAATGGGATTCTTCATCTTTCTCAGAATAATCACCTCAGAGGGCATAAATTCAAATTGAGGAAGGACGGATGTCGGATAGATGTGCGGAAATTTGCCTTTGGCCAGCGGGTGGTTGGTTGGTTGGTGGAACCGACTTCCATCACTTGTTGTTGAAGTTGATAGCCTAAACAAATTTAAAGCTCAACTGGACAGGTATTTCGAACGAACGGAGGGGTGAAATGGGAGAGGGTTTTTTTTTTTTTTTTTTTTGGCTGATGCTGAATAAGCTTGCTTTCTTGCATCATATGCCTCTACTAATGCTAATGCTAATGCTAATCTCGAGTTTGAAGGATACTAAATACTACCTGGTGGGATAGGAAGATCTCTTACAGGTTTCCTCAGTCCCTCCCACCCTTGCACAACAGGGCTGAGGTAGTCTGTTATGAGGCACCAGTTTTTGTATCCGAAAATCCGACTATATGAAAATCAACTTTTGATTTTCATATAGTCAATGAATAAACCAACCATAAAATATATACATTTTTCAGATATGAAACATTTCTTCACGAGGAATACAATTGACAAAATTATAGAATACGTATATCACTTATAATACTATATAGGGGCATGGTAGTCATGTTGTCATCTTGTGGGGTCTAGACTCGAGTGAAAAATGATTGGGAAATTACCATTCTAAATTAGCGAATGGATGGGTGAAATGGGAAGTTTTTTTTTTTTTTTTTTTTTACACTGGTGCTGTATAAGCTTGCTTTCTTGCATCATATGCCTCTACTAATGCTAATAATGTAACATCACTGAGATTATTCTTATAGGAATTAAATCTGTTATTCTCCATTTTATCCTAAACTCATTTTCTGGGTCAGCTGACTAATAGAGTATAGCTTTAGTAGATGATACAAAAAATAACCATAAATTACAAGTTTGTAGTTATCAGTTAAAAAAAAATGCAGTACCTTTTTATAAAAAATTATTGCTTAATGAATGTGTCCATGCTGATTTGTAGCCACTTGCAACTTATTTCATCAAACACCATTGTGAAAAGAAAACACAGTCCATGAGTATTGTTGGTTCATTGCTTAAAATTTAACTAATAAATTCAGGGGGGGGGAAGAGAAGTGTTACACTGATTGCATATTCCCTATGATGAATATACTTCTACAGACCTTCAATGTAAAAACTTAAGCTGTGTTATAATAATTAGTTCAAATGATGACACTCAGTCAGCTGATTTTAAATTTAAATTTTTAAATTTCAGGAAAAAGCAAATAGCTCTCTCTTTTTGCTTTTTCCTGAAATAATTAACATGCACATTGAGAAGAATTTCTTTTATATTTCCAGAATTTATTGCATGCATGCATGTGTAAAGGAAAATTTTAAAAGCTAATTTGAACTTTTTTATGAATATTTTCAGAAGACAGTGAATAAAGTGGAAAAGAAGGATGTGGAAATTTCTGAAGAAGTTATCAACAATTCTCCACCAAAGGAAGATGCACAAAAGACTAATTGTAATAAGAGCAAAAATGATGACCAAAAGGTGAAGAAAAAGAACTTTTTAAATAAGGTATTGCTGTTTAATCTTTGTATTATTAAAGTTATGCATTTGAAAGAAAAAATACTTGATGCATTTTAGGTGTTAATAAACTTGTGGAGACTGGACTGCAGTTATCCTTATTGAATAAATATGATTAAATCACCATTGTATAATCACATGTGATATAACACATTTGATCAATCACAATCACATTTGATCAAATTTGATATTTGATATAATCACCATTGTACAATCATTTGATATAACTAAACCACCAATGGTGGTTTAGTTATATCAAACTTTTTAAAATGAAATATTGATTGTAATGAGGGCTGAAAGTGAACCCCCCCTTGTAATATCTAATACGGTATCTAGACAAGACTGCAGTAATAAATCAGACACAGCATGGGTTTCTTAAGGGGAAGTCTTGTTTGACCAATTTGATTGGATATTATAATGTGATCACAAAGGAACTGGATGCAAAAAATTATTTTGATATCATCTACTTGGATTTCAGGAAAGCCTTTGATATTGTTGCACATGGAAGACTACTGTACAAATTGTAGCAGTATAGCATTAAGGGCAAGTTGCTACAATGGATAAAAGGATGGTTGAGTGGGAGAAGACAGATAGTGATAATCAATGGACAGTGCTCTTTGTGGACTAATGTTATTAGTGGAGTGCCCCAGGGTTTGCTGTTGGGCCCATTGTTGTTTTGTATATTTATCAATAATATCGATGAAGGTATATCAGGCTTAATGCCAAAGTTTGCAGATGATACAAAGGTTGGCAGGGTTGTTAATGGCAGTAATGATAGTATGCTACTGCAACAGTATCTAGAAAAGTTGGGCAGATGGGCATAGAAGTGGCAACTGAAGTTTAACATTGACAAATGTAAAGTATTGCATATGGGTAGCAGTAACCACTGAGATACATACTAACTGTGTGGCACTACTACCACAAGGCTGGTATGTATCCCAAGATGGTAGAGAATTAAAAAGACCTGGGGATAATTGTGCAGTCAGATATGAAGTTTTCTGATCAGTGTAGACAGGCTGCCAGAGCAGGTCATGGGGTCCTGTCAATGATATGCAGAACTTTTTGCTAGTAGGGAAAAGGAGGTGATTATCACTTTATATAAAGACAATGGTCAGCCATGCCTTGAGTACTGCGTACAGGTCTGGAGGCCTCATTTTAGGAAGAATGTAGAGTTGCTAGGACGTGTACAGAAAGGGCAACAAGATTGGTGAGGGGGAAATGAAAGGGTTCTGTTACCAAGGAAGGCTTAAGTTCTGCAAATTGCTGCATCTGGAGACTAGGTACCTGTGAGGCGATCTGATTAAGGTGTATAAGGCCTTGAATGGTTTAAGCAGGATCAATGCTGACGGAATTCTTCTTCTTACTCAAGATTACGAACCTGAGGGGGAACAAATTCAAATTGAGGAACAATAGATGTGCAGAAATTAGCCTTTAGCCAGAAGGTATGTGATTGCTGGAACAAACTTCCATCTGTTGTTGCGGAATTTGATAGCTTAAATAATTTAAAGGAAGAATTGGACAAACTTTTGGAGTGAGTGGATGAGTGAAATGAGATTTTTTTTTTTTTGACTGATGCTGTATAAACTTGCTTTCTTGCATTTGCCTCTACTAATGCGAAAATGCATAAGCTATTTTGGAGTTACTATTCCAGCTGTTTTGCTACATTAAAACATAGCTACCACTTTTCTGACCATTCTTGAAGCCTTGGCTCTGATCATTAATGACTCTCCGAATCTTTACATCGTCTTTATCCCTTCATCAACATTATTTATGAAAATCAGAAATAACTGTGGTCCAAGAACTGATCCTTAGGGGACCCCACTTTTGACATTACAGTAATCTGAACAATATCCATTAATCACAACCCTTTGCCTTCTGCCCTGCAGTCACCCTGCAAACCATATTGGCATTTTTCCAGTAATCCCAACATGTTCCAGATTATATAGTAACCACTCATGAGGGACTGAGTCAAATTGCAAATTGCCTTGCAAAAATCCAAATAAATTCTGTAAAAATTGTTCTTTACATCTTTACATCTAGTTCATGAGTAACTGTTTAAAAATAGCTTACCAGGTAAGTTAAGCATGATTTCCTGTTAAAAACCATGTTGGTGTCGTTCAAAATGCCATTTCTCTTTAAATGTCCCTGGATTGAACTCTGAATCATTGCCTATAAGATTTTCCCTAGAAGTCAAATTAACTGGTCTGCAGTTACTGCCTTCACTCTTAGACCTATCTTTATGTATTGGCGATACATAGTGGCATAGTGTTTTGTGGAAGGTGCCACTGGTGGTTTCTCACATCTGCACCATGGTACTTTGTGGAGAAGTACAGAACCTCTGTAAAAGCCAGAAAAGTATAATGTCTTCTTTGTGTCAGAGTAGTGTTATGTTCTGTTGTTGTTGTGTCTCTGGCTACTTGGCTGCAGGGTCCCTAGTTGGACTCTACGTTGCCCTCCACCACCGCTGGGAGCTGAGCCAGGCTGCCTATTATACTCTAGCTGGCCTCTGCGAGGGTTGCCTGAGCTTCCTGACGGAGAAAAAAAAAAAACAACTCAGTTTGGAAGGAGTGAGTAAGGAAATAGCATCAGGTGGGCCAGAATGTAGTTAAATAAGAGCAGGCCACAGAGAAGAGGCCTTTTAGAGATGGAAACAGGGAGGAGAGGGATGGAGACTATCTCCAGGGGATTAAAAGCATAGCACCAGGAGAGACAAAGGAATCTCTCCTGAGTCTAATGTTTCCCTCAAAATTAATCTCAATGGCTCAACATGCTCTCTGGCTGCCTCCCTCAAAATTACTGAATATATTCCATCAATTCCAGGAGCTTTACTTTCCTTTAGGCTCAAAAGTTTTTCTAATAAACAGTCATCTGTAATTTTGAAATCACTGATTTCATATGGCTTAGCCCCACTAGCACAGCCTCTCCTCTTTCATCAATAAAGATCAATGCAAAATACCTATTGAATTCATCCTGATTATTTAAGACTTTTCCATACCCACCCATAAGCATCTGATCTGTTCATTTTCTTTTTTGTATTCACATCCATGAAAAACTCCTTGACCCCATTCTTTGTGTTTTCTTAGCCAGTGCTTTCCCATACTCAGCCCTGGTCTTTCTAACCTTACATGTGGTACTATTACAGATCAACTATCTGTTGTAGGCTTCAGTACTTTTCCTCACTCTCTAACTTTCCCATGCTATCTTTTTCTGTTCTGTAAGACTGGTCAGCTCTTATTCATCCATCTTGCCATCCTCCTCATGCTCTATTTACTTAATAGTATTCATGTATATGCATTCTTCGTTCTGTGATTATTGCTTTAAAGGTGTTCCATAATTCTAATATTCGCCCTCCCCTCTGTAGTATGCTCAGTTAATAGATGTCATGTAGAGTCTTAAACTGTCATAGTTCTCTTTTCTGAAGTTAAACCTGTGCCTTTACCATTAACTACTGCAACATGGGATCTGTCCAGTTATATTAAAGGAGGTGGCAAAGGAACTAAGTAAACCCTTAGCCATAATTAGCCATAATTCTTGGACTCAGGGACATTCTTGGACATATTTGCACATCCCCACAGTCTGTAGATGTGCAAATGCATCCCCAATTCACAAAGGGGGATCGAAAGGTGTCACAAGTAATTACGGAAAGTTAGTGTAACTTCTGTTCTGGGTAAAATAATGGAGTCACTGGTTAAAGATGTATTGCAGGGTCATCTAGACAAGATTGTAGCAATAATTCAGACACAGCATTGGTTTGTTAAGGGAAAGTCTTGTCTGACAAATTTGATTGGATACTATGATGTGGTTACAAAGGAACTGGTTGCAAAAAATAATTTTGATATCATATACTTGGATTTCAGGAAAACTTTTGACACTGTTGTGCATCGAAGACTACTGTACAAATTGGAGCAGAATGGCATTAAGGGTAAGTTGCTACAGTGGTTAAAAGGGTGGTTGAGTGGGAGAAGACAGAGAGTGGTAATCAATGGACACTGCTCTTCGTGGACTAATGTTATTAGTGGAGTCCCACAGGGTTCGGTGTTGGGCCTACTGTTGTTTTGTATATTTATCAGTGATATTGATGAACGTATATCAGGCTTAGTGTCGACATTTGCAGATGATACAAAGGTTGGCAGGGTTGTTAATGACAGTAATGGCAGTGTGCTACTGAAACAGGATCTAGAAAATTTGGGCAGATGGGCTGAGAAGTGTCAACTAAAGTTTAACATTGACAAATTCAAAGTACTGCCTGTCGGTAGAAGTAACCCCAGAGGAATGTACCAACTGTCTGGTACTACGCTTAGGGTAGTAGAAAATAAAAAGACCTGGGGGTAATTGTGCTGTCAAATATGAAGTTTTCTGAGCAATACAGACAGGCTGCAAGAGCAGATCATGGGGTTTTGCCAATGATATACAGGAATTTTGCTAGCAAGGAAAAGGATGTGATTATCCCTTTGTATAAGACAATGGTCAGGCCGTGCCTTGAGTACTACGTACAGGTTTGGCGGCTTAATTTTAGGAAGGATGTAGATTTGCTTGACCTTGTACAGAGAAGGGCAACAAGATTGGTGAGTGGTACAAAGGGGGTCCTCTTACCAAGAGAGGCTTAAGTTCTTCAAATTGCAACAGCTGGATACTAGGCACCTGCAAGGTGATGTGATTGAGTGTATAAGGCCTTGAGTGGGTTGAGCATGCTGAATTCTGATTGGATAATTCCGCTTGCTCAGATCACAAACCTAAGGGGGCAAAAATTAAAATTGATGAAAGACAGTTGTAGAATAGATGCGCAGAAATTTGCCTTTAGCTAGCGGGTGGTTAATTGCTGGAACAAACTTCCATCTGTCATTGTGGAAATTGATAGTTTAAATAAATTCAAGGAGGAACTGGACTAACTTTTAGAGGGATTGTTTGTGTGAATTTTTTTTTTTTTTTTTTGGCTGATGCTACATAAGTGCATATGCTTGCTTTCTTGCATCACATGCCTCTATTACTATTACATCTTTCTTCATATTCCACATAACTGTGTGATCACAGTGGTTCCTGTACTGTAAGCTTTGTGATGTCATTTATTTCATGAGTAATGATGAAAGTTAGGATATTTTTACTCCTAGTATTTTCTCTGACATTCTGGTACAAATAATAACCATCTAGTTTATTTAAAAAATTGGTTCCCCATGGTGTGTCCCATTCCATTCAATTAGGGGAAGATTGAAGTCACCCAAATAAAATATTCACACTTGCTTGCCTATTCTATCTGCATATAGAGATCTTCCTCATACTCTTTGCCTCTGGTCTGTACATTACTCCCACTCTCATTATATCTTTGCTTCCAAGAAACTCACACCACACAGATTCGATGCTGGTAAGTGTAACTTCTGACTCAGCAGAAGTCCCTTTTTTGAACTCTGGCTGCTTTTGACAAGAAGCATGACCACACCTCACCTTACTGTCTTCCTTCTTCCTAAATACATTATACGCACCATAGTGGAACTTTTCATCTTCAATATCTGGGTGGCACCATGTTTGTCCTATTATGTCAGCTTTAGTTTCCATTTTATTGACAACATTCCTGACAATACTGTAGACACAGTTAAGACTAAGTGTTCTTCTGTAGTCTACTTGAAGTAGCTATTTCTCAACATTATGAGTAATGCTTAATTTCCTGAAGCTTGGTTTTATTTCCATTTTTTCAGGACATAAAATCCCTGATTAGGCCTAGGGCAAATTCTAGATGTTTCACATTAAATTCCAACTTGTAGTGAAATCGCAACATCGCCTCATAGCTTTGAATGCAGTCCTGAAATTGCTATGCTTAATATAAGTGGTATTTACATATACAGCAGACTCTTGATTTACCGGGATTGGATTAACCAGGAGAATTCAAGATAATTCTCCAAATAAAAAAAGTCAACCAGAAATCATAAAATTCAAGTAATAACTAGAATAGGTATAAACAGATATTTTGCAAGTCGTAAATAAGCGACAAGAAGTGGTGTTATAAGTAGTCATTGGGAGATTAATGTGCCTATTATCTTGCAACCCCTGCTGTCTTCACACCCACCACTCAAAAAAAAAAAAAAAAAAAAAAGGAGAGACTAAATGTTTAGTTTTTTTTAGTGCGTCGCGTCAATTGTTGTGTTCCATTGCACCGCAAAAAGACAAATTTTGTTTCATTATTTATGTCAGGGATGTCAAAATTTTTTTTGTTTAGAAATCGCGAAAATGATGGGTAAACGCAAAAGAGTTGCGCTTTCAGTTAAACAAAGACTTGAAATTATTCAAAAGTTTGAAAACAGTTATCCGTTAAATCTCTAATGAACCATTATAATGTTGGTTGACCAAACCATACGCGACATTGTAAAAAATAAAGGGAACTATTCGATTTAAAAATCGACATCGCAAAAAATAAAGGAAGCATCATATTGGACACATGAGTAGTGCGTGGTAAGTTTTTTATCTATCGCCATATTTTGTACGTAGGTTGCTGAACATTTTTCGATACAGTAAGTCCCCGATTTACGCAACTACGGATTTACGTAAATTTGTTTTCACTCAGTTTTTTTTTTTAGGATTGTAAAATTTAAAACAACAAAAAAATAATAATAATAAGCAATCAATAACGACGATCACGGCAGGCACAAATTGCACAAGTGAGATTGGAGTAACGAGCAAAAAAAGAGAAGATTCTTACAGTTATTTATGGGTTTTTTTTTTTTTTTTTTATATGACTGAAGATTTCGGTGAAGGGGACACACACACACTTCACCATAACAATGTAAAAGCCCACAGAATTCCAGCTATTGGTATTATTACAAATGCAATAAGATCAGTTTACTACCCGTTTATAGTAGATTGCACTAACAAAAACGCCCAATAAAACGGAAAGTGCAAATTGTTTTTATTGTTTTTTGTTGACCTCCAGAAATGTGCTTTAGTAAAATGTGAGCTCATGTGGGGTGATAATAGTGAGTTTTGCCTTAACCCTGTGAAGTTCTTTACAGAAAATTTCATTTTGACCGTTATCATGGTGCCGACTAAGAGAATAAGTGACAGTGGTACTGGTACATCTACCAACAAAAGGAAAGCGATCGATTTGGATCAAAAAATTAAACTAATAAGAATGTATGAAAATGGTCAAACATTAACAAGTATTGTGCTGAATTCAGATTTGTCAATAATAATATAGTAGCAATATGTTACTAGTCATTCCCGAGTTACGTAAAACTTGACGAAGTAAGAAGTCCTGGAACTTATCTCTTATGTATGTCGGGGACTTCTATATTTTTGTATTAACCGGGAAATCAGTTATCTGGGATTTGTTTTTTACCATCTATCCCAGAAAATCGAGAGTCTACTGTATAACAATGTCACATTTCATTCCTCTGAAACAGGCATGTTAAACCGGTTACCCTTTGACATTTGTGTGAGAACCTATGTGAAAATAATACTTAAAGGGACATACTAGTTTTCATAACTAATAAGAACCATCATAAATATTGATAGTAATGGGATTGCATATGTTTACACAAGAAGACATATGTGAAAATATTTTATACGTAGAATTCTCTCAATCATGCTACCGGTATATGTCATACACATTAATGTGATCCATTAGCACCCTGAGAACTGTTTCTGTGTCCTACAAGCACTTCTTAGTTTGAGACCTTTGCCCTAAAAGATAATAATTGTTTTGTGTTATAATTAATTGTGGTTTCTGATAGACATAACATGCTCTTTTTCTGCCTGTCCTTATTTCACAATATATTATTGAGGAAGGATGGTTGCAGAATAGATGTGCAGAAGTTTGCCTTTCATCCAGTGAGTGGTTGATTGCTGGAACAAACTTCCATCTGTTGTTGTGGAAGTTGATAATTTAAATAAATTCAAGCAAGAACTAGACAGACTATTGGAGGAACTAAATATACGAGTTAAAATTAGTAATGTCCAATTTGTTAATTTAACTTCCTTGTTTATTTCACAAATATATATGGTTTTAGTTGTAATCTCAGTGACGTCCATTTCCACTTACAGTCTGCCGAACCCCATGTACTTTTCCTGACAAAATCTCAGTTATCGTTTGATTCAACTACTTCTCATCTCAGTTGTCTGAATTATTCACTGTATGATTCCTTTCGCTTCAAAGGTGGTACTTGTGCATATGTCTGTTCTGATATTCCCTGTCAGAGACAGTAATTTGGAATCTCCTCTTTTTGATCTTCTTTTAAAGAAGATCAAGAGAGATTTTAAATCTTTGTTTAAAATCTCTCTACCACATTCTGTCAAATTCATCTGTTGCCTCTATCATTCTTCCAACTCCAACAATCACTTGGTGGAACGTTTTAAATTCCTCTTTCTGAAACTTGATTTTCTCCAGTCCAACTTTTGTAACAGTGAGGTAATTTTCCTTGGTGATTTTAATGTTCACAACTCCAGCTGGCTTTCATTTTTTTGTCATGTGGACCCAGCTGGTCGAGATGCTGAGGCTTTTGCAATTGCTAATTACCTTGTACAGATTGTTCATTTACCTACCAGAATACCAGACAATTCTAACCACATGCAGCCAACACTCTTGATCTTTTTCTCACAAACAACCCTTCTTAAGTACGTGATCAAGGTGAGTGGTCGTCTAGGCATCTCAGATCACAACTTGGTGATGGGCTCTTCAAATGGAGCCTTTCTCTCATGGCCATTCCCAACCTCACATTGTTTGGCATTACAAGAATGCAAAATGGGATGATCTTTGAGATTTCTTTTCTTTATTTTGGTCAAATCACTGTTTCAAAACTTCTGATGTCAATGTTTGCTCAGATCGTGTCAGTGAAATTATTCTTTTAGGGAGGAATCCTCTATTCCACACTCTATCTTGAAATCTCATCCTTTATCTAAAAACCTTGGTTTTCCAATAAATGTGGTAAGGCTGTTCAAGAGAAGAATGTTGTTTGTTTTGGCTTGTTTCCAAATCTTCAGTTTTCATTTTCTATCTACGCCAAAGCTCACAACAATTGTAAAGCAGTTATTAATCAATCTAAACTAGATTTCAAACAGGCTAAGGGTAGAAAACTTGCTTCTTGTCCAAATGGTAGCCAAGCATTCTGGTCTCTTGCCAAAGCTATTGGCCGCAACTTTTGCCCATCTCTCTTCCCACCTCTGTAAAAACCAAATGGTTCTATTGCCACTTTAGCCAAAGATAAAGCTGACCTGCCATCTTCCTATTTTTCTTCCAACTCATGTATTAATGATCTTGGTAAACCATCTCCCACCATTCCCTTTACGCTCCATTCAATGCCTTCTACAGTCATCCGTCAAAAGAATTTGATGAATTCTCTCAAAACCTGTGCACCTGATCTTTCTCTTCTGTGTTGTCTTTTTTTTCACTTTCTTATTCCAAAGGAGTTTTTTCTTCTGCTTGGAAATTTGCTCATATCCAGCCAGTTCTTAAAAAGGGTGACAAATCCCTCCCATCCTGTTATTGTCCCATTGCAAGTACTTCTACTCTTTCTAAAGTAATGGAGAAATCAATTAACTGCCAACTCTTAAACTATCTAGAAACCTTCCATCTGATCAAAGATCACCAGTATGGATTTTGTCAGCATCAATCTGCTGGTGATGTTCTGGCTTATGTTACTTATCTATGGACAAAATTCAATGGAAAGGTTTGGTGAAACTCAAGCAGTTGCTCTTTACATTTCAAAGGCTTTCAAATGTGTTTGCCCCAAAGATCTTCTAAATAAGCTTCCAACTTATGGTTTGCCAACTGCTTTTTGTAATTGGGTATCCAGTTTTCTCTCTGACTGCTCACTGCGAGTGATGGTTGATGGCTCTCTGTCTTTTAACTTCTTCACTAATGCTAGTCTTTCTCAAGGTTCAGTTCTTTCTCCCACTCTTTTCCTCTTGTATATTTAATGACCTTCTTCCATTGACTGGAAATCCTATGCATGGTTTTGCTGATGATAGCACATTGCATTCCACTCTCCAGTTTGAGAAACCTTGCCCTGCTCAAACATCTTCAACTTCTTGAATATCTGCTTCCAGTTCCTTAAATGTTTATCTGTCGATAATTCCCTAATGGGACAAAGATAACTTAGAAGATTTCAATCCTTCTAAAACTCAGTCCTGTCTTATATCTCGCAAAAAAAGATTCTTCTGATCTCGTGCTCATCTTGAACGACACTCCGATTTCTAGGCAAGACCATATATCTATCTCGATTAGGGATTACCCAGACTTCTAATCTCCCTTGCCATAAGCACATTACAAATAGTGCTTCCTCTGAATCAAAAAAACTAGGTATTCTCTTTTGCTCTCGGCATTACTTTTCTTCCAGACTGCTATTCACTCTGTACAAATCACAAATCTACCCTACTATGGAATATTGTTCCCACATCTGGGGTGGTTCCCCCAGGACCTCTCTCAGACTTCTAGATTTCATTCAAAAGAATGAAGTTAGGTTAATTAACTTAATGCATATGAAAAAACTACCTATCAAAACTCATTTCGTTTAATATTATGATGAGATTATAAGTCAAGGAAACAAACAATACCAAAATTTCAAAGACAATATATTTATTTTTTTAGAAAATCAGGCATCCTCAAATGGGGATGTTAGGCAGATAAGTGGTATTTTTCGAAGCAACCTTTTTCAATACACATTGTTTTCTGACAATTCTTACATGACCACTTAGCTATCATATGACAAGCACAACATTTTAATTGTCGATCATGTTTTTCCGGAAAGTGATGGCCTTCACTAATTTTCATGGAACTTCCGGCTTTTTGCTTCTTTATTTCTTCTTGTTGATGCAGCATCTTTTCAAATAACTTCGTACAATGTTACGACAAAAATGTAATAGATTAATTTTTATCTGTGCTGTCATTTGATGCAACTTTCACACATTAGTGATGGTCATATGTAACATGTATGTAAGACATGTATTTCGTTCCACCACAGCATTTCTTGCCTCTTATCGCTATTCTGTACAAAGATATACACTGGTCATTGGTATCTACGCCACCCATTCCACTATTGTACAATGCAAATGATGCAAGTTGTTCTACATTGACCTTAGTTTTTGCAGTTTTTGACCAACATTTTACGTATTGTAATGGTTCAACAAAATTATAATTGGTAAGAATAGAACATATGTTGTTATCTTTCCATTTTATACATAATATGCCATTGATGACATCAAACCTATGGTCATAAGCACCTCTTTCCATTTTTTTCATTTCTTTAGATGCCATAATAGGACAGTGTTGAACATGATTGTTCCTCACAGTTCCTGTAGCTCTTATTTTCTTCTTTTTCAAAAATATCATCAACGAGTGCGTTGTAAAATAATTTTCAAAGAAAACTATGTGATTTGATGGATCCGGCACATGTTCCAATAAATCAATGACCACTCTTGCACCTACAGGTATACTCTTCACATTTTTGGTTTCTTTAGTTGCTTTTCCCCAATAGATGTCAAAAGCATAACAATACCCAGAAGAACTACTTACCATCCAAATTTTGTAACCTCACCTCACTGGTTTCCCTGTGATAAAATGTTTGCCTGGATTATAGCCAAAATACTTCACCATTGACTCGTCTATTGACAGATCTTTGTGGAAAAAAAACCCACTGGCAAAATTCTTTTAGGAGCTTATTTATTGCTGGCCTAACTTTGTACATTCGATCGTGACAATTTCCAAATTCATCATTATTGGCCAGATGTACAACTCTCTTTATTTCTAGATATCAGTCTCTTACCATGGCATTATAAATGCACGAGACACCAAAGTCCTCCTCCAGCGATCAATACATATCGTGTCAAAAGCAATATTGAAATAAAACTTCACATTTCTTTGTTGGCGATGGTAAATTCATGATTGTTTTTTTTGTCAAGAGTATATTATCGTTTGTTCGCATATATAGTCTACGATTTCATCACTAAAAAGTTTTTCGAATATTTTGGGTGGAGACAATTCTTTTAAGTCATTTTTCACAGCATCTAACTCACTTGTAAAACAATGTTCATTTGTTCCAAAAGGTGCATATTTCGGATGTCTCTTCGGCCATTATGCTTTTGTGAAATCAAGATATGCTGTTGAATCACTACTACTTTTATCTTCTGGAACATCATGAAATTTCCGTAGAACCAGGAATTTCTTTTGAAAATGAATTAAGGTCCTGTAAAACAGCTTCATCAAACTCTTCACAATCTGTCAACTCGTCCAAATTTGGAGGTAATATGGAAATTTCAAAAACCTCATTATCATTAGATTCTTGATTTCCAATGTCTTTGGTTCCATTATTGCCCAGTTTATGTCACTATAAACAAAAATAAAACTTATATACAGTAACAAGTAATGTGCTCGTTTGAGGATGGTCAAACGAGGACATTACGGGCACTGGAAAGACAACTAACTAGAAAAAAATAACTAGAAAAAATGTAATAAATGAAATTTTGTTCACACTTATAATTGTGTCTCTGAATTTGATTGTAAAACAAAGTCAATTAAAAAACACTCTGTATTAAAAAAAAAATTTGATAACTTCCATGAGTCACTTGAAAAATAAATTGATATCCAAAAAATAAATATCCAAATTTGTCTGAAACATAAAATAATGAACCAATGTATACTCCTCACCATGACTTATGAAAGTGAAACTTGGGCACTCACCAAAAGAATGGAAAAGAAGTTGAGAACTACACAGTGAAGAATGGAACAAATTGTATTAGGAATCAGCCTGTTAGATACGAAGAGAAACATGGATTAGGCAGCAAAGTCAAGTAAAGGAAATTCTTATCAAAACTAAAGAATTAAAATGGTTTTGGGCAGGACACATAGCTCAAAGACATGATGACAGATGGACTAAGAAAATAACAGAATGGTACCCAAGGGGAGCTAGAAGAAAACCTGGAAGACAATGATGGAGATGGACAGATGAAATTCATGAGTTCGTGGGTAGTAAATGGATGGCCATTGCACAAAACAGAAGGAACTGGAAATTGCTGGTGAGGTCTTCATCCTGCAGTGGATCGAAAACGGCTGTGATGATGATTGATTGAAGGTACTACTCTGATACACTCAGCAGGTTGATGAAAGGTAATGATGAAAAAAGTCCTCGCTCCCAGTCACCCCTGGTGGGGGAGGGGGAGTTCTATCTCCCCCTTCTTCTGGTGAGGCATGGGCCTGCCTCACTGACTGATTGCGGTTGCCTTCCCTAACATACCCATACTTCTGTCTTTTCCTCCCAGTCTTCAGCCTACCCCCCCATAGTATCTATATGCAAGCGAATGCCCCACACGTCTAAATTTAAACATGTCAAATTAACCGCGATCTCCAGTTTTGGGCTTTTCCAACTTAAGCGTTCCCCTACGGGTTTTTAATTTTTTTTTTTTTTTTTTTAGGTGCTTGCCACTGAATACTCAGAAAATTAGGTGGCAGGACCTGCCAGAGTAAATAATTATAATAATTGTGTACCTGGTCTGCCTTCACAGGGTGGAGTGGGGCAACATTGGGGCCCAGCGGCTAAATGACCAGAGGAACAACGGTACACGACACTACACGTATACAAAATGCATACACCTTTAAACCTCTGGCATTGACAGTGTTCTGTTTCACACCCACAAAGTATACTACACGGAGATGGGGGGAACCCCTGGTGCTGTTTGACAGTAAACACACTCTACATTCCCAGTCACGCTGTATTTTTGTAAAAATATTTTAATGGACAGTGTCCATACAGAACCTGGTGTCAGGTCCCATATAGACACTGTCTGTTATTTCCAAAGTCTATTACACCCAAGTCCATTAAAGTGAGGGTTTACTATATAAGGAAGAATATTGTAAGGAATGGACTAATGAAAAATTTTGTGTTGACAACAAAGTTGAATGTGCATATAGTTTTTAGCTATAGTATGCACATAGTTTTTAACTACAGTATGCATATAGTTTTTAAGTATTGGACATAGTTAGTTATGCTGATATAAAAGCCCACTTAAAATAAAGAAAACATAAACAAAATTGCAGAGGTGAAACTGGAAATTCTAGCCCCCATTGTTTTTAACAACAACCTTACCATATCAACTGTCAGTTCCCCTGATTCTTTGGGCACCCCCACAGTGCAGACCTGGCAGTATGTAGTTCTGCCACCCAAAAAATTGGCCCTGCAGGCAGGACCGTGTCAAGCTATCTCAGCACTTGGATGCAAACATGGAGATGTCACTGCTCACTATGCAAAAAAGGCACCTTTTTCATACAGTGAGTTGCAGAACAGCAATACTGTTTTGCTCACATGGTGATTCTGCATTCAGGGCTGAGGTCTGAATGCAGCATCCACCCTGGCTTCCATGTTAGCACAGCTTTGATTGAATGTTCTTCAAAATCAATAAATCATAATTATTTTTTTTTTATACTTAGTATTTAAATGAAGGATTTATATAAAATATTTTTGAGTTTTTCTCACCATGAGCACTGCTAAGTAAAATGAGTATTGTTTTAAAAAAAATTAGTAGCTTAATTCACAGCACCACCCCAAAAGGTAGTGCTGTGTGTTAAGCACTAAAGCAACTAAGTGTATGAGAAATCAGTATATTGTATCTGTAGTTGTGGGCATTCTTCAGTTAGTTTGCCTATTTTCTTGGGGGGGGGGGGAAATACCAGTGAAATAAAATGTAAATCTCTACAATTGAAGTAACTGATAGGTGAAATTTTAAAATGTTGTAATAAAATAAAAACTCTTCTAACAAAATGGAATCTGCTGAAGAACACAGCTGATATGACTAGTTAGATTATCTTGGTTTTTTTTTTTTTTTTAAACGTAAAATCTATTTTGATATTTGTTCACTGCATTAAATTTTATTAATTTCATATAAACCATGATATTTTTACCTGCATTAAGATTTTCATGTTATTGCAGTTAACTCTGAAAGTATGAAAAGGGCACAGTGTGCATACAATGAACTATGAACTGTTCACCATGGACTCAAAAAAAATGAGATTACAGATCATTTTATGCACTGCTTTATTAAAAGGGTGTCCTAGAAAAGCTTGAGTTAAAAATGAAATCGCTCTGGTTTGTATAGATGTGTTCTAGCAGTGTCCCAGTTTTTCTTCTTTAGATCGCATTTTATTCTGATTTCTTTCAGAATTTGTTTTGTCATGATTTTTTCATCCTTAGAATTTGTTTTCAAATTCTGAGAATGAGTTGTGATTTTCATCCCCGAAAATCTGGTCAGCCTGTTTTAAACTAATTACATTGCATTAGCTCTTCCTTATATGAAAGTATAAGGAACATATATGTGTAGTGAACAATAAAAATATTTGGTTTAATATTTTCACATACTTTCCCTCCAAGTTGTTTATGTACCACTGTTCAATTACTAGTGTTCTAAAGTCGATTGCCAGATTTAATATTTCATACATAACCCTGTTTTCCCATGATATTTGTCTACGTTGAGATATATATATGTATTAGAGTATCCCAGGAAATATAGAGAGGTAAAATGTCGTCACCCTGTCGTCACTAAAATGTCGTCACCCTTAAAATATAAAATAAATAAATTAATATAATATAATATAAAATAAATAAATTTATTTTATATTATCCTTGGAGCATATGCTTTAGAAATTTTTTGGCATTCTGTGGGAAGTGTATTTCCACAGAATCCCATGTTTAAAATTTTACTTTCCTCTGTTTGATAATAATTTCTGTTTCTTATAAGTAGTTGTGTTATTTCTTCCCTTAGGTTTACTCAAATCACAAAGATACAAGCTCCAATGATGAGAGCTCCCGACCTAGTGAGGATATTAATTATTCTCCATGTAGTGTTTCCAGGGACCAACTGAGTGATGTAAGTTATTTACCCAGATCTTTACTTAATTTTTGAAAATAATATGATCTTAAAATGGCAGGAAATTTATGACTAGTCATTTTGAAGTTATGAAGGAAAGGTAGAATTTTTATAGCTACATAGGTTTCAAGGAACACATTACACTTTTGCATTTGTGTTGATATTTTCACTTTGAATGTCAAGCAACAAATAACGTCAGAAATTTTTATCATACATTGATCAGAATAATTAGTAGATATCTTAGTCAGCCTTATTCTGCAACAAAATCTGTTTGTCTTCACAAACATTATATCAAGCTAGTTTTCAGCTTTAAGGAAAAATAAACAGTGAAATGTTGAGTTAAACACGAAAGACTTAAATAAGAAATGAATTGAAGAGGAGAAAAACAAACGGTAATTAGCAGTAACTCGTGACTTCATGATAGCAAATCACCAGTACAGCATATGGTCTCCTGGTACCCCTAGATAAGGTCTTCACATCTACACCATCAATTCAATGAGGTTATCTGGGTGGTCTTTGATTGAGGAAATTCACCAGTTGTTGGAGTCGCATAGCCTACCAGCATCTCATAGGAGATGCTGGTAGGCTATGCACTTGAAAACCTCTATTCTGTATGTTGACAGCCAGTTGAGTTGCAGCACTGTCATTCATGTATGTGGCTTGTGGAAGGCCTGATAATCTGAGGATTGTATCTTCTGACTCAGTTATTTGATAACTAGTCAGGATCTGGCAGTGCAAGATGACATGAATTTGAAACAAAATTTGGGAAGTGTGCCAGCAAATTTAAATTTACTGGCACACAAAAAAAGAGGAAGCTCCTTTTTATTTTCACAACAACAAACATCTGGAAGTACTCCGGATGTTCCTCCTCAAATTCATTCCTGGTAACTGAACAAGCCAACGTTTATCTTCTGGCCACAATCCACAACATCCTTTATAACTTTACCCTGACATTGAAGCAGTATTTTATGCTGTTCAAGTACCTCTGACTGCTTGAACACCACTTCTTGTGTGGCAAGATTCCTTTCTGGCATCCTCTCTATACTGCTGTTATTTTCCTAATTGGAGAAAAATCTGACAACCATCTCACCCATGATTGGAGGAGTACTTTTTCATTCAGATCTGGTGTTTGTTTTTGGTACAAAGCTAAGATTCATCCATTGTGATGGTAACCTCCTCACTTGTGCTTGCATGCCTTGGATGAAAAACAAAACAGCATCTACAGCATCTACATTGCTTCAGATAAGGCTCTTGTGTATCCCTATTGTTTTATGCAGCAGAGATCTAGGTATTAGCAACTCTCTCAATTAGAAGTAATTCCCCTGCAAAAATCCAAATGGATTTTTGCAGGGGAATTACTTCTGCCTCCTCAAGTGGCCAGTTCTAAAATATAGGATTGCAACTCAGATTCATATCACAGGGAAGGTTATGGGAATCTTTCAACTTCCCTTTCTCATAGATAAAAAGTGATTTGTTATTACAGCAGTGATTGCGGTGATTGGTCTAATCCCATCGTCCTTATTCTAGGATATATGTGTGGCTGGAGGATGCTGCCTGCTTGGCTTAGAGCAATCCTGAAAATTTGCCCTTGTTATCACCTGCTTCCCTCTGCATTGTATCTTGCCAGCTGCTCGAACAAGTCCAGAATATTAAGAATGGCTTCATGAAATTTGTTATCAATTGACTTTGCAGAAATATATACTCTGATTCCAATCACTCATCATAGATGTTATGCAAACTGTACCTACCCCTATCAGAACTACCCGAACCTAAGTAGGACCTAGTGATTCCTAAGATAGAACCAGTATGATGCCCTGGTGTCTGACAAACCACTGCAGCCATCTGGATCCTACCAAAATGATTTGTGGTTTTCTCATGATGAGAATGTGACGCTAATTATTCCAGTCATTGTGCAGACTGCATGCAGTTTCTTGAAACTGACTTATAAATAATTGCATGGATTTTGAGCCATCAATTTCCAGTTTTGTATTAACCAAAGTGTATTAGCTCTGGTAACCCAAAAAACTATGGAGCTTGATGTTGTTCTCCTGGATGTTGTTGTTGTAGTTGTAGGATTTTAGGAGCATCAGCAACTAAGGTTATATCACTCCATGTATACTGTCTGTAAATTGCGTGTGTTCCGTGGTCAATTTTCTGTTTGCTGGATGAAAAACAAGAGTTTCTGGGAGAAAAATCCATGCTACCCTCTCCTGAGACTGACTAACTCAGCCATGTTTAAAAAAAAAAGCCCATAAGAATTCCTCACGCTGTCGATGGAACTTGAATTTTGGTCTTTTCCACTTGATATGGGGGAGTACAGCAATTCTACCAACTGTAGAATCACTGGCTATTAAATACAATGGCTTTGCTATTAAATTTAATTTTTAAAACACTTCTATGAATTTTTGTTTAATTTTGTTAGTAAATTGGCTATCTTGTTAGCAAATTGGCTATCAGGTGTGCTAGCTTAATAGTATAAAATGTGTGGAACATGCAAAACGATATTATATATCACAGAATATACTGTATATATATTTTATATATCTGTTATATAAAAGTTATTATATGTTATATTTTATTTATTTATATATTTAGTTATATTTTATATACCTGTTTGTTATACATGTTAAAATATGTCTATTGGGCTGTTATTGGTCATTTACTTCAAAAGTGATTTGGCCAAACACATAGCCAGCTTCTCTGCAACTGTACTGAAATTTGAAATCATTCTTTTGGTGGTGTAGTTGCTAATAACATACTTTAATCAAACTTATAATAATAAATTACTTATAAACTATAAGTATATATATACTATATAATTACTTTTAGACAATATAATTATATAATTATTTATTATTATATATAAATTATATGATAATAAATAAATAACAATATTTTATTATTTTAATCTTAAAGCTTATTGATATATAGCATGTATTTCATTGCACCTGACATCTGTTTTAAGTGAGGTTCCAGAACACTGTTCCAATGTATTTTCCCACAAAAATAGCAGTCATGCATGCTAAGTGTTAATTCATATCATTTATTAGAGACCATAATTGTCTCTTGAACTTTGCTAATTATCTAGGGGCATTGGTCTGAAATATGTTTCCTGATTATGAAATAGCAAAATCAAAAAAAAAAAAAAAAGGATTTGGAAGGATAAAAACAGCACAGGCATTTTTAGTGAAATTGCACAGTGAGGGAAAGGACAGGTAGTGATATCTTTGAAAAATGTTCAGCTCTAATAAAAGTGATTGTAAGCTTTATCCCATTGTGGTGACTTCCTAACAAAAGAATTCATGAAATTGAAACTAGCTTGCTCTCATTGCCAAGCCAGAAGAAATTTGAAATTTTTTGTGGGAGGTGTCTCTTCCAGATACAGTATTTGGCATCTTTTTCTTGCCAACCTTAATGCATGTGGGACTGAAACTATTTCAATTAGCCTTTACAGTAAATTTCCACCAAATATTCATTCCTTTAGAAAACTGTCTAGCACTTAGTTTTGATAATCCCCCTGCAAGCTTGAGAGCTGGGGGTAGCAAGTGCATTAAAAAAAAAGATTGTACACTTGGTGGTGATAGGCTGTGTCCCTGGCATCTGATTAATTCGTGTGTTTAAAAGGGGGATGCATACCTTCCTCTGAAAGTGGATGAATATTTGCTGGAAATTTACTGTAAATGCTAATTGAAACAGTTTCAGTTAATGCTTGCCACTGAAGTCAAAAAGGGTTTGAATCATGTGTATACGTGTTGACTGTCTTTGCATAAATGTTTAACTAGATTGGTAGAACAGTGTCAACATCTGACAAATCTATTCAAAGAAGACATTAGAATTTCTGAAAAAAAAAAAAAAAAAGCCATAAGCACTGTTAAAAGTTACCAAATTGAAAAATACAAGCAGTCACTAGTATGAGACACTGACTCATGATTAAATCTAACTCATGATCTAGAAAAAAATGTTTGAAATAAGACGATTATTGAATTCCTTAAGGAAAAGAACTTCTGTTGCACGGGTATCCTAAACAATCCAAGCAGTTCTAGGCAGCTTATCCTCGTGTGCAGGAGATTTGTGTTTTATTTGTGTTCATCTCTTCTGGTTTGAATAAGGCATTTTGCATGTTTCTTTTATATGTTATGCCAACATTTGAAAATCTGCACATAGATCATTTTTCAGTCAAACACATGCCTTAAATCATCCATTTACTAAGGTTATTATTCATTGATATGTACATGTTTAATGTGTAAATTCATTAGAATTTACACATTAAACATGCTCATTAAACATTTACACATTAAACTGTGCTGTGTTCTCTTGTGTTGAGGTACAGTTCCCTGTAAAAGCCAGAAAGTGTGTGATGTGTTGTTAATGTCGTGAAATGTAGGGTTCTTTTAAGTTTTTGATTTAAGATTTCTGTAAGTTCTTTATAAAATTTCTCTTTCCTCTGTCTTTGCATCTCTTGTAAGGTCTATTGTTATTCCCAGGAAGTTTGCTGGTATCTGCCTCCTCAGGCAGTAAAGGAATCTTCTGTAAGTGACTGCCAGGTCCAGGGGTAAGTTACCTGTTAAGTCACTGGTTGAAATTGCCGTACAGGCTCTTGATATTGCCAAAAATATCATTCTTTGGCAATATCGAAATTCAAACTGTGGATTTGCCATATTTACACAAACTTTTTGTTTCCCTTAAAATGTTATGCTTGATATGATATTTTTATAAAATTTTAAAGAGCAGATTGCCAGGTACTTTGTTATATGCTTTTTAGAGATCACCACATCCTAAGTACAGGTTCTGGTTACGTTTCCATTACTTTTCTATATTGGCATTAGAATGAATATTTGATCCTGGCATTCCCTGCTTAGCCTAAAAGAACATTGAAGAACTTCCAGGTTGTAGAATGGATTACTGACTGTATCCTGCAGCAGCCAGCTACAGGATACATTTAGTAATACTTAACTATTTTCTAAGTTACTTGTGTAGATTTTACCTTGTACACTAAGGAGTAAAACTGCTCTGTGATTTTTGCATTCAACTTTTCTCTTTTTATATATTATGACCAGCATTGTAAATATACAGAGTATATTTACAATGCTGGTCATAATACCATAATATGCACTTGAATCAGAAGAATGGTTATGGGATTGAAATGGAAAAAAAAGTTTCCCCAAGAAAATTAATAGTATTTTTGTTTAGATCTGTGAGCAAATGTATATATGATCTTAGCGGGCTCCCCAGAGATTATCCTTGGTATTTTTTCATTCCAGTTTGACCATGATTAGTACCAAGACATTTTACGATTTTACAGTGCTCGGAACAAAGTCCCACAGAAAATAGAGGTATTTTTATTTGGATCTGTGTGTGAAAGACTTCATTGTTGCACCAGAGGAGGCTGAGGGCCGCTGAGATTTTTCTCAGTATTGCCTAATTCAATCTGGCCATAATTGGTAGCAAGTAACCCTGAACCCACCATTTGATGGTCCCAAGTATTGGCAAATGAGTAGCAATAAAATCAAACTGTTTGGCAGAATAGAAATGGTTTCGCATATCAAATCCAAGAAAGTCTGCTATTGTTGTGTTTCTAGATATTGTATAAGTCTTCCATTTCTCCTTATTCAGTTTCGTCTTTCTAGAGCATCACTTAGTTTTTTATGTTGACAACATGCAGAATCCACATTTTTTTGTAGACATAATGAATTTTAACTAAAATATTATAACTGAAAATGATAAATTATTTTTGCTTTCAACTAGTAACTATGTCAGAATTGATATCACCATGCTAATCAGCAATTATACAGAGATTGGCATTGGCAGTGAAAGTGTTAATGCCTTGATCCATTCTTTTGAAGCTTGTCTGGATAAGGTGATATCTCACTCTTTTTTGTGCAGACAAATGACATTAAATGCACATGAACTTATGTTTTTTGGATATATATAGAACCATGCTTAAAAAATGCCGTGAGTTAGGTCAGAATGTTTGTGTGTGCAATTCTGCTCAGGCATGCTAGGAGAGACTTTATGCTGAAAGCTTTGTTGGTTAACTTAAGGCTTCAGGAATTCTGAAAGGTTTTTGGTCAAAGTCACCTGCATAGTAGGTAGAAGGAATCTATTTTTTTGTAGAGATCAATATGAACAATGGTAGTGCAAGGGTTTTTGCCAATATTATTGATGGTACTGTGCTCAGGGAAACTGCTAGTTAGGGATGGTAATATAGATACACATATATAGAAGAGTTAATATGGATATGCATATATAGAAGAGGAGACTTTTAGAGCATAGATATACATTTATCTAATGATACGAGTCAAACAGTAATGCTCGAACACATCTCACTAGCACTGGTTTTTTGCCACAACAGATGATTTGACAATATGTGCCAAGGGTAGCAATGTAGCAAACAATTGGGAAGTTAATGCTAAGGAATCAAACTTAAATAACTTCAAATGGTGTGTCAGTGTAATAAACTCTAGTCTTAACTTGGTCTACAGTATTGTCAGGAGTTTGTTAATAAAAAGATTGAATTATAACTCCTGGTTAGGACAACTAATGCCAATATAATAGGGCTAACAGAAATGCAGTGTCACCCAGAAATAGGCAATGATGAGTTTCACTCTGGTATATATAATGTATTTAGGAAGGATAGACAAAATAGAAGGGAGTTAGAGAGTCATGGTTCTTATCAAAAGAAGCTTGAGTGCAATTAAGTTTTGTGCAATTTAGAACTTATGTTTGCTAACATAGAATCTGTGTGGTGTGAAATAATTGGATGATGTCTTATTCTTTGTGTGGGACAAAATGATATTAAAAGCACATGAACTGATGATTTGTTGGATAAATATAGAATCATGCATTAAAAAATGCCACAAGTTAGGTTTGTTGTGCCTGCAGTTCTGCCCAAACATGATATGAGACGTAAAATGAGCATAGGAGTATACTTCCAACCAGAATATTGTAAAGAGTATGATTAGATGTAGATGATTATTATTTGTATCAGTATGTTAGAGAAAATGCCACAGGTAAGATTATCCTATACCTGCTCACTACCCAGAAACCAGGTGACATAATAGGGTTCACGGTACAGGAACCGTTAGCAAGAACTGATCTCACAGTTCTTACAGTTCTTAGTTGGAAGATGAAGAAAAAAAGTTTCAGTTGTTAAAGGTAAAGGCATAGGGTTTAATTTCAGGAAGGGGGACTAAAATGCTACATAGACATTATAAACTGGGCAAATAGCAGAGGGAGGATTGATACATTAGAGTTATGGAATATTTTTAAAGCAGTGGAAAGGGAGGAAACCCTGAAACATAAAGCACGAAGAAGGCATGGGTCAGTAACAGGGCAATGAGAAGTAACAGAGCCTATGACAGCAATAAGTTGATCTGTAATAGTACACAGAAAAGGTGAGATCGGCAAAGGATGAGTATGAGAAATCATTGTCTAATAGTGCAAAGAATGGGAGTAGTTTTTTTGTGTTTGTCAAAATTAATCAGATGGGACCCTTGTATAATGGTGTGGAAAAGTCTTAGATAATCCAGCTGATGTTGCTGAGGAATTGATCAGTTACTTTGCGTTGATTTTTACAAATGAAAGACCCTTCATAGTTGAGTTGAGGTTGTGTGAATGAGGCTGAGCAGCATGAAATTAGGGATACTGAAATTACAGCTGTTTATTAGATAAATGTTCTAACCTGAAGGCAATAAGGATCCTGCTTTTGATGGCATATACCCAATAATTTTGAAGGACGTGGCAGTTGAATTCTTTGAAAATTAAGGTTAATTATGAGGGCATCATTGGGCTTGGAAAAGATCCCTTCTGGATTGGAGAAGAGTGAAATGGGTAACTACAAACCTGTCGGTCTGACTTCGGTGGTAGGGGACAATCATGGAGTCGGTGATAGTGCAATATAGGAACATTTAAATAGAAATAAAATTCTGAAGGCCACATAAGATAGTTTTACTAAGGGAAAATCATATTTAAATAATCTAGTTAGTTATTTTGACACAGTTACTCTTAATTTTTTGACATTTTTATTTTAGTTTCTTTTTATTTTACCAAAGCATTTCACTCAGTCCCTTATGAGAGGTTACTGTATAGGCTGGAACATGTTGGGACCACGAGAAAGATTCTAAGATGAATCTAACATGGATCACATTGCAGCTGTAAGGAGGAAGCACATGGTTGCACTTATGATTACTCTTCAGATTGGTCTGATGTTAGAAGTGGATCCCTCAAAGATATTGGTTCTGGGACCATTGTTGTTTCTGGTTTTCATAAATGATATCAATGAAGGGATAGAGGGTGTGATTCCAAAATTAGCTAATGATGTGAAGATTGGGAAAATGGTTAATGATAGTGCCAAGCAGCACATCCTTCTTCAGATTGTTTTGGGTAGGCTTCAGGGATGATCAGGAAAGTGGCAGCTGTTTTAATGTGACAAAGGTCTTATGCTTGGGGAATAGTAGCCCAAAATCTCAAGACCCCTCTGATTGGAGAGTAAAAAAAAAAATTGTAATTTAGTATTCAGGATGTACATCGAATTAATAGAAATGCAATTTTCTATAGCTAATAAATAAATTAATATATACTGTCATATAAATTAGTGCAATGGCATCATTTCTATATGCAGTAAAATCAAATTTGTGCGGTGGCATCCTTACATAAATCTCATATTGTGAATTCCTTGACAATGAGTTGCCTATATCATTATACTTTGAATAAATAATGCTTCCCTGATAGAGAAAACTATTGTTACTTAACTTCTTCAACAGGGAAGCATTACTTATTTGAGGTATAATGAGATAGGCAAGACAAATTTACAATATGGGATGTTATGTGATGATGCCACTGCACGACTTCCATTGTTTTACTGCATATAGAAGTGATGGTATTGCACTAACTTATATGACAGTAAACTCTTTTCAGTCTGAGGCATTTTAGCCCTAAATCTTATATGTATCAGACTACCCCACTTGGCATCTCTTATATTGTGAAATTAATCCACAACTGGGTTGTCAGTTGTATCGGGATATCCACCCACTCACCAATAAGCGGGCCAAATAGCTCTGAAACAGCTGTTTAGGTGGAGGTACTTATTCTCAGTGGCTTGGGTGATACCACTGAGATTAAGTAACAATAGTCTTCTATACCAGGGACCCGTTACTTATTCAAAGTATAATGAGCTAGGCAACTTGTGAAAGAATTCACAATATCATATGTTATATAATGATGCCACTGCATAACTTCTGTTGTTGGTTTACTGCATATAGAAATGATGCTATTGCACTAACTTATATGACTGTAAACTCTTCTCACAGTCTGAGACTTGTTAGCTCTAAATCTTACATGTATAAATTAATATATTATTTTTATATTAATGTACTAATGCCAAGACAACAGAATTCTTAATTTTTTAAAGTTTACCTTAACATGACACATGCATATTATGGGAGGTGCTCACAGAGATAAACATAGAGGTCACCAAGCATGTTATACATTGAGTGGACAGAAATCATGGGATACCTACCTAGTAACGGGTAGGCCCACCTTTCTCCCGGATAAGGGCAGTCACTTGGCAAGGCATTGAGTCCACTAGTTCATGAAAGTGTTACACAGGTATTTCCATCCATGCTTGCTGCACCCTTGTCCATAATTCTGTTGCATTCCTGGGTGGAGGATCCAAAGCTCGGACGGACCTTCTTTCCACAGCATCCCAAAGATGCTCCACAGGGATTCATGTCTGATGAATGGGGAGGCTATTCCATGGTGGTAAAATCTGCAAAATGCTCTTCGAATCATGGTCTAGTCACCACAGCTCTGTGGGGAGGTGCATTGTCCTGCTGGAAGAGTCCATTGCTCCATGGGTGCCTGGCTGTTTAGAGATGTGGCTAGACATACCAAAAGTCCCAACATGTACCAGTTGAACACGCCCTAGACCATTACCGACTGTCCAGCTGCCCGAACAGTTCCATGTTGACATGATGTCTGCATAGCTTTGTGTGGTTTCCGCCGGATAAGCCCCCTCCTGTTCACTCGAAATAACTGTAAACCAGACTCATTGGACCAGGAGACCCGTCTCCAATCATCCAAGTTCCAGTGCTGATGTTCTTTCACCCAGTTGAGGCTAGAGTCCTGTGTTGTGGCGTTAGCAATGGGACTCTGGTGGGTTGGCGGTTCCCATAACCTGTGTGGCTAATGATCACCTGATGGTCTTGGTGGTGACATTTCTGGCACCTCCCTTATTGAAATCGGTGGTGATTTGTGCCACTGTTGCTCTCCGGTTGGCTGAAACAATGCAAGATAGTGCAATTTCTCTACCACCTCTGTGATAGAGTGACCCATGTGTCGGGCACCCTGTATCATCATCTCTCTTTCAAGGTCGGTAAACTCACAACATTTCTTCATACTGACATCGAATTATCGTGTATGTGAAAGCAGTAATGCAGTGTACCTATATACCTGCAAAGCGGTGGGTTTGTCTGTGTATATATACACAGTGCAACCTTAATATCACTTGCATCTTCATACCATGGTTTTGGATATACAATGAGTATGATCATGTTCTCCGAGACAAATTTTGATGAAAAGTAGTGTTCAAAGAGCTAGCAATTTCATATTGGAAACTGATAAAAGTGAATACTGTTTATACTTGTATCCATTATAGATTAGTTAAAAATTGGCTGTATATTTGCTTCAATATATTCATTATTCAGTTTTTTGTAAACAACGGGACTCCTCAGAGACTAATTACTGTAGACAATGTTTCTCCCCTCACCTAGAGATGCAATAAAAGAGTATGCCAGTGGAATGCTAATTACAAACTTCTGGAGCTATCTCTAGAGGGGAATATGGCTACCATTCGTCAAGTGCATTACATTAGTTACAAAGTAAATTTTTGTAAACAGTAGCACATGGCATCCTTCCTTCAACTAGAAGTTACACTTAAAATAGCAAAAATTGCTAAGGGCTAAAATAGACAAAAATATACATGAACTGAGTATATTGATTCAAGTGATTCATGAGAAGTCCAGGGGCTCACATCTGGTGAGTATGGGCTTGGCACACCCAGGGTTCTGAGCTGGATATCATCATTCTTCTCTTCTTGGTGATTCCCTTCTACTTCTCTTTCTCTCTCTCTCTCTCTCTCTCTCTGTAACTTTGGAAATTTTTTTAAGCTGGTGCGGCATAAGCCTCAGGCTTCCTTGCACTATATGGCTAGTAATAATAATAACAAATAATAATAAAAGTCCATACTTTTTCATACCAACTAAGAAATATTGTTCAAGATTTAGGCCTAAATGGATGTCAGATGTACTAATTAGACATGGCTTGAATGGGTTGAGCACGCTGAATTCTGATGGGATCCTTCCACTTGTTCAGATTACGAACCTAAGGGGGCATAAATTCAAATTAAGAAAGGACAGATGTAGAATAGATGTGTGGAAATTTGCATTTAGCCAGCGGGTGGTTAATTGCTGGAACAAACTTCCATCTGTCGTTGTGGAAGTTGATAGGCTGAATAAATTTAAGGAGGAACTGGACAGGCATTTGGAGGGAATGGTGTGATTTTTTTTTTTTTTTTTTTTTTTTGGCTGATGCTGCATAAGCTCATACACTTGCTTTCTTGCATCACATGCCACTACTACTACTACTACATGTGACAGAGAAGAAAAATGCATGGGATACATATAAAATAACAAGTGACACAGAAGCCTATGATAGGTATAAGCTCACCAAATACGGAGGATGCGGAAAGGTCAAGAGAATGGCCACCACATATTCCTGGAGCAATATGGCCTTAGTCGCTGGCTAAATGCAAGTGGGTAGATAATTACAGACCTGTTAGTTTAACTTCTGTTCCAGGGATGGAGGCACTGGTTAAAGAAGCATTGCAGGATCTTCTAGACAAGATTTCAGTTATAGCTCGGGGTTTGTTAAGGGGAAGTCTTGTTTGACCAATTTGCTGGGATACTATGATGTAGTCTCAAAGGAACTGGATGCAAAGAATAATTTTGATATCATATACAGTGGATTCCGGTTATTTGGGCCACCGGTTAATCGGGGCAGCCGTTTATTTGGGGCAAATCTTAAAAAACAGAACCCAATCGAGAAAATAGCCAGGTTTGCTTCGCTTAATTGGGACAAAATACTGTTTAATCGGGGCAGGAGACCGCAGCACTGAAGATTACCCTGCGATTGTCTCTGACCGTACCACGTAGTTCGGTCGGATTTCTGAAGGTCACAACCATAAAATAATAAAAAAAATTAGCAGTCACCTGTGTATTGGGCTTTTGTGTTAGTGAAATCTATCATAAACTGATAGTATACTCGATCTTATTGAATTTGCGATAATACCGACAGCTGGAATTCTGTGGGTTATTATGGTAAAATGTGTTTACACTTCTATGGAATCTTCAATCATATAAAAAAATTAATTTTCAGAATTTTCTCTTTATTCCTATTTTTAAAGCTTCGTAATTTGTTACTCCATTCCCACTTGCCCATATTGTGTTACTTGCAATTTACTGTTTTAAATTTTAACCCCCATCCACAAATGACAGTGAACAGGAATGTCAACTAGTTTAGTTAGTATGTACATATTACAGTATGTATTAATTCTTCTGATTATCACATATATTCTTCCGAATTTCACGTATCATTTAATTTTTTAATTGGTAAGGTAGTAGAGGGTAAATTTATACTTAATATACATGTATCTTTACTTTTATAGCCTGTGGATAATATTCCTCCTATTTTCGCTAATTAGAATCGCTGTTTAATTGAATTAAAATTCAATTCACAAACGTTATCACAATGATCGGTGCTTATTACACATCATATAGTGAACGGTACTTTACAATGGTGACTCCATCGTAATGTGATTTGATTGTACACTGAACCAATTGTAAAGGAGGGGGGCATTGTATTTTTATCTATTTATGTGAAACTTCGGATAATTGGGGCAGCCGCTTAATCGGGCCAAAATGCACTAGTCCTGATGTGTCCCAAAATAACTGGAATCTGTTGTATTTGGATCTTAGAAAGGCCTTTGATACTGTTGCACATGGAAGACTGCTGCACAAATTGGAGCAGTGTGGCTTTGGAGGCAAATTGCTGCTATGGATAAAGGGGTGGTTGAGGGGGAGAAGACAGAGAGTGGTAATCAATGGACACTGCTCATCATGGGACTAATGTTATTAGTGGAGTCCCTTAGGGTTCAGGGTTGGGTCCATTGTTGTTTTTCTGTATTTATACATGATATTGATGATGGTATATCAGGCTTAATGTCCAAGTTTGCAGACGATACGAAAGTTGGCAGTGTTGTTAATGACACTAAGGACAGTGCACTGCAACAGGATCTAGAAAAGTTGCGAAGGTGGGCTGAGAGGTGGAAAATGAAGTTTAACATTGACAAATATAAAGTACTACATATGGGAAGCAGTAACCCCAGAGTAACGTATCAACTCTGTGGTACTACACTGATAGTGGTAGAGAATGAAAAGGACCTGGGGGTAATTGTGCAGGCAGATATGAAGTTTTCTGAACAGTGCAGACAGTCTGAAAGAGTAGCTCGTGGTGTCTTGTTAATGATATACTTGAATTTTTTCTAGCAGTGATAAGGAGGTGATTATCCCCTTGTATAAAAACAATGGTCCAGGCCACACCTTGAGTACTGTATACAGGTCTGGAGGCTTCATTTTAGGAAGGATGTAGAGCTGTTGGAACGAGTACAGAGAAGGGCAACAAGATTACAGGGATGGGATACACTTAAATAGAAAGGGTGCAAGAATATTTGCTGATGCTATCGAGGCAGTGTTAGGTGGGTCGGAAATCTGCTAGCTTGGGGGGAGACAAAGGACCAATAGATTGACAGTAGCCCACTGGCAGAGGTGAAAGAGATTCTTGCACTGCTTCTATTAGAATGAGCAGAAGCCTGAAAAACAAGATGCATGGTATTTCAGAGGACTGCTGGGAGCCATTGCGGTACAAGTAAACACATGGGTTGTGTTAGGGTAGCTAAGAATAGAAACAGGTGCAGGTATACTTGCGTGTACACCAATGCTAGGAGTTTAGTAAATAAATTTGATGAATTTGAGGTATTGCTCAAAACATCGAAGGCAGATATTGTTGGGATATCAGAGACGTGGTGTCACACAGATATAAGGGATGCGGAACTGCAATTTGGGGAGTACAACGTCTACAGAAAGGACAGACAGGATAGGAAGGGGGGAGGTGTTATGCTATTAGTTAAGAAACACATAAAAACCAAGGAAGTGAAGCCAGTCGACATCGCTGGACAGTGCAGTGTGGAGTCAGTTTGGTGTGACATAAACATTGGGAGATCAAAATTGAGAGTAGGAGTGTGCTATAGGCCTAATGACTCTGATGAGTATAATAAGGAACTGTACAGGGAAATAGAGTGGGCCAGTAAATCAGAGTGTCTTATAATGGGAGATTTTAATTTCCCAGATATTGACTGGATTTTGGGGGCTGGTTACTCACACACTAGCAGGGCTTTTGTAGATTTATTGGATGATTGTTTTCTACATCAGCATGTTCGGGAGGCAACTAGAGGAAGTAATACTCTTGATTTGATTATCAGCAGTGATTCTTCATGCATTAAAAATCTGCAGATAAATGAACCACTAGGTGGCAGTGATCACAGTGTGCTGAAGTGGGAGTTACTCAAAGAGGTAACTACCATTAGGGTTAAAGGGAAGGGTTATTGCTTCCGTAAAGGCAACTACGATGGACTCAGACAGTATTTAAATTCTATACAGTGGGACCAACTGATGATGTTACCAACAGCAAATTCAAAATGGGAAGCATTCAAAGAACTTATCTTGGAAGCTACTAGGCTTTACATACCAACTAAGAAATATTGTTCAAGGTTTAGGCCAAAATGGATGTCAGATGAACTAATGAGGCATATGGCAGAGAAGAAAAATGCATGGGATACATACAAATTAACACATGACACAGAAGCCTATGATAGATACAAGTTGATATGCAACCAAGTTACAAAGGAGGTTAGGCAGGCGAAGGCAGATTACGAGAAATCCTTGGCAAGGGATGCAAAGAAAAACAGCAAAGAGTTCTTTACTTACGTAAACTCTAGAAGGAAGGGGATGAATCAGATTGGTCCACTTGATATTAATGGGTCAAGTGTTGATGATCCTGCTCAGGTAGCTAACAAACTAAATGAATATTTTGCATCGACATTCACACATGAGGAGTTATTCAGCGAGGGGAATGCCAGAGGTGTATTCAACTCTAGCAGTAAGCTACAGAATCTTGAAATAACTGGGAGTAAAGTGGAGGAGAAACTGTTGAAGATAAACACAAGAAAGGCACCCGGGGTGGATGGGATCTATCCAGTTATACTAAAGGAGGCAGCAAAGGAAGTAAGCAAACCCTTAGCCATAAGTATGAGAGCTTCCTTGGACTCAGGGGAGGTACCCATGGACTGGAAATGTGCAAATGTGACCCCAATTCACAAAGGAGGATCAAAGGCTGACACAAGTAATTATAGACCTGTGAGCTTAACTTCTGTTCCAGGAAAATTAATGGAGGCACTGGTTAAAGAAGCACTGCAGGATCATTTAGACAAGACTTCAGTTATAGCTCAGACACAGCATGGTTTTGTTAAGGGGAAGTCTTGCCTGACCAACTTGATTGGATACTATGATGTAGTCACAAAAGAACTGGATGCAGGGAATAACTTTGATATTATATACTTGGATCTTAGAAAGGCTTTTGATACTGATTTGATTTGGAAGACTGCTACACAAATTGGAGCAGTGTGACATTGGAGGCAAATTGCTGCTATGGATAAAGGGGTGGTTGAGGGGGAGAAGACAGAGAGTGGTAATCAATGGACACTGCTCATCGTGGACTGATGTTATTAGTGCAGTCCCTCAGGGCTCAGTGTTGGGTCCATTGTTGTTTTCTGTATTTATAAATGATATTGATGATGGTATATCGGGCTTAATGTCCAAGTTTGCAGACGGTACAAAGGTTGGCAGGGTTGTCAAGGGCACTACTGACACTATGCTGCTGCAACAGGATCTGGAAAGGTTGAGTAGATGGGCTGAGAGGTGGCAAATGAAGTTTAACATTGACAAATGTAAAGTACTACACATGGGAAACAGCAACCCCAGAGCAACGTATCAACTCTGTGGTACAACACTGACAGTGGTAAAGAATGAAAGGGACTTGGGGGTGGTTGTGCAGGCAGATATGAAGTTCTCTGAGCAGTGCAGATGGGCTGCAAGAGTAGCTCAAGGAGTATTGTCAATGATATACAGGAATTTTTCCAGCAGGGATAAGGAGGTGATTATTCCATTGTATCAGGCGATGGTCAGGCCACACCTAGAGTACTGTATACAGGTCTGGAGGCCTCATTTCAAGAAGGATGTAGAGCTGCTGGAACGAGTACAGAGAAGGGCAACAAGATTAGTGAATGGAACAAAGGGGTGCTCTTACGAAGAAAGGCTTAAGTTTTGCAAATTACAGTGTCTGGAGACTAGGCACCAGCGAGGTGATCTGATAGAGGTGTATAAAGCCTTGAATGGTTTAAGCATGCTCAATGCTGATGGGATTCTTCTTCTAGCTCAGAAAAATCACCTGAGAGGGCATAAATTCAAATTGAGGAAAGACAGATGTAGGATAGACGTGCGGAAATTTGCCTTTAGCCAGCGGGTGGTTGGTTGGTGGAACAGACTTCCATCCCTTGTGGTGGAGGTTGATAGCCTAAATAAGTTTAAGGCTCAGCTGGACAGGTATTTTGAACGAACAGAGGGGTGAAGTGGAAGTGGTTTATTTTATTTTATTTTATTTTATTTATTTTTTTTTTTGGCTGATGCTGCATAAGCTTGCTTTCTTGCATCAAATGCCTCTACTAATGCTAATGCTAATTAGTGAATGGAACAAAGGGTTGCTCTTATGAAAAAAGGCTTAAATTTTGCAAATTACAGTGTCTGGAGACTAGGCACCTGTGAGGTGATCTGATTGAGGTGTATAAAGCCTTGAATGGTTTGAGCAAGCTCAATGCTGATAGGATACTTCCTCTTGCTCAGAATAATCACCTGAGAGGTCATAAATTCAAATTGAGGAAAGACAGATGTAGGATAGACGTGCGGAAGTTTGCCTTTAGACAGCGGGTAGTTGGTTAGGGAAACAAACTTCCATCTGTTGAAGAAGTTGATAGCTTAAATAGATTCAAGGCGGAACTTGACAAACATTTCAAGCGAGTGGATGGGTGAAATAAGGGTGGGTTTTTTTTTTTTTTTTTTTGGTTGATGCTATATAAACTTGCTTTCTTGCATCATGTGCCTATGCTAATGTCATGCGACTTCACTTCAGCACTATAATAGGTCAGACAGTTTGGTTTTGATTTAGTTTTCTCAAAACACAGTAAAGTCTGGGTCATCAAAAATAAATACATGGCAAAATTAGTAAATCAGTAGGACCGAAGTAAAGCCTTTCAAAAGAAAAAATTATACAGTTGAAGAAAATTTCTATCAGCATGGCCCACACTTGTAGGTAGAAGGAATTTGTTTTGTAGAGACGGGATACACTTAAACAAAGGTGGTGCAAAAGTTTTTGCCAGTATTATTGAGGATACCTTAAAGGTTCAGGGGAACTGCTAGTTAGGATAATACTGACATGCATATATCTGATAATATTGGTTAAAGTAACTCTTGCATATACCTCAAGAGTTGTTATCTTTTACCCCAACTGGACATATTATCTTGATGTTCTGGGAGCAGAAACGTCTGAAGTGAGTGGGTAGCTAATGCCAGGGAAGAGAGCCTAAAAAACTTCAAGGGTTGTGTTAGAGTAATTAAATATACAAGAACAGTAAGTCTTAATTGTTTATATAGTAATGTTAGAAGTGTCGTCAATAAAATGAGCGAATTTGAACTGCTGGTTAAAACAAGTAACACGGACATAATAGGGCTTACGGAGATGTGGTGCCACCTGGAAATAGGGGATGATGAGTTTCAGTATGGCTTGTATAATGTATTTAGGAAGGATAGGGTAGATAGAAGGGGTGGTGAGGTAATACTTCTTATCAGAAGCAGCCTGAGTGCGATGATAGCTTTCCCGGATTCAGATGTTTCACATGCTAGTATAGAATCTGTATGGTGTGAGATAGTTGGAAACAAAAGTATAATGCGAGTAGGAGTAATCTACCGACCAGGTGATTGTGAAGATTATGACGAAAGCCTCTACATGCAATGGAATGGGCAAGTAAGCGTCAATGTCTTATTATTGGTGATTTCAATTTGCCTCTAATTGATTGGAGTAAATGGGGAGGAAACTCGACATGGGGAACAAAATTTTTAAATCAACTAGATGACTGTTATTTGTATCAACATGTCAGGGAAAGTACTAGAGAAAAGAATATCCTAGACCTCATAATAATCCATGAATCAGATGACAACAGGGCTGACAGTAGAGAAACCAGTAGCACGAAGTGATCATGGAGTTCTATGGTGGATGAAGAGAGAGAGGTAGCAGTATCAAAAGGCAAAGGAATGGGTTTTAATTTCAGAAAAGGAAATTACGATGCCTTAAGGTGCTACATGGCCTCTATTAACTGGGTAGATATTGCACAGAGAATGAATACAATTGAACTGTGGTATGCTTTTAAAACATTAATCACAGATGCCTTGAATGTGTATTTACCATTAAAAAAATACTCCACAAGGAGAGTTCCAAGTTGGATGAATAGTGAAGTTGCCACATTACTTGAGCAGAAAAAGATGACATGGAAAGGTTACAGAGCAATAAAAAGTACTGAAGCCTATAACAGCTACAAGATGATCTGTAATAGAGCCACAATAAAGGTTCAACAGGCAAAGGCAGTTTATGAGAAATCACTAGCAAACAGAGCAAAGAGGGGGGGAGGGATAAGGAATTCTTCACATATATAAATACCAAGAAGAGTAGAACAAACCAGATCGGACCTTTACATAAGGGAAAGGGGATAGTATTAAATACACCAGCTGCCTTTGCAGATGAACTCAACAGTTATTTTACATTGATATTTACAAATGAAAAACCTTTTGTGGCAATGGGAAATTGTTGGAGCGAAGTTGAAAAAAATGTAATTAATGATATTGAAATTTCGCAAGATTATTTCATGAAAAAACTTTCGAGCCTACAGGCCAGTAAGGATACTGGAGTTGATGGAATATACCCTGTAATCTTTAGGGAGGTGGCAAGTGAGTGCATTGAACCATTGAGGCTAATTATGCGAGCATCAGTAGACTCTGGGGAGATTCCCTTGGATTGGAAAAGTGCCAATGTATCTCCCATACATAAGGGTGGCTCTAAGAGTGAAGTGGGAAATTATTGACCTGTCAGTCTGACTTCAGTGGTAGGGAAAATCATGGAGGCAATGATCAAGAGTGGAATTCAGGATCATTTGGTTCGAATTGAAATTCTCAAGGATACTCAGCATGGTTTTGTAAAGGGAGAATGATGTTTAACAAATCTGGTTCACTATTTTGAAAGGGTCACTCATGAGCTGGATTTAGGGAATAATTTCAACATTGTTTATTTAGATTTCAGCGAAGCTTTTGACTCAGTCCCACATGAGCGGTTGCTTTATAAGCTGGAAGAGGTTGGAATCACTGGGAAAATCCTTAGATGGATAGAAGGATGACTTCAGGGCAGGAGGCAGAGGGTTGTGATAAATGGCTATTCCTCAGATTGGGTTGGTGTAAGAAGTGGGGTTCCCCAAGGATCAGTATTTGGACCACTGTTGTTCTTAATTTTCATAAACGACATCGATGAAGGGATAGAGGGCGTGATGTCTAAATTTGCAGATGATTTTAAAATTGGTAGAGTAATTAATGATCACTGTCAAGCTGAGTTTCTTCAGAGCGACCTAGATAGACTTCAGGAATGATCAGAAAAATGGCAGCTATGCTTTAATCCAACAAAGTGTAAGGTATTACACCTGGTAAACAGTAATCCCAAAATAACTTATTCACTTGGTGGAGTTCAACTAAACGCAGTACTGGAGAAAAGGGACTTGGGTGCTATGATACGGTCAGACATGAAATTCTCTGAGCATTGTAAACAGGTTGCAAGGAAGGCCCATGGTGTCCTATCTATGATCTATCGAACTTTTGCAAGTAGAGATAGGGACGTGATAATCCCATTATATAAGGCTTAGACCACACTTGGAATACTGTGTTCAAGTATGTAGACCGCACCTAAAGAAAGACATCGAGCTTCTTGAAAGGGTGCAAAGATGGGTAACTCGCCTGGTGAGATCGGCAAAAGGGAGTTCTTATGAAGAAAGACTTCGAATATGTGGGTTGCAGAGTTTGAAAACTAGACACCTTAGAGGAGATTTGATTGAGGTATTTAATGATCACTGAGCGGCATCAGTAAAATGAATGAGGACGAAATTTTCAAGATTATAAATGATGCTAGAACTAGGGGACATAAATTGAAGTTACGGGGGGAAATGTTTAGATTGGACTGCAGGAAGTTTTATTTTAGCCAGCGAGTTATAAATTACTGGAATAAGTTGCCTACATGGGTGGTAGAGGCTGGCAGTTTGGAGAAATTCAAAAGTCATCTGGATAGTACCTTCAGGTGAGGGAAGCGCATAGGTTGATAGGTTTAATTTCCTTTTCTTTTATTAATTATTATTTATTTTATTTTTTTCATTTTTTTTTATTTATTTTATTTTTTTCATTTTTTTATTTATTTTATTTTTTTTTTCATTTTTTTATTTATTTTTTTTTTTCATCATTGTTTTATTGGGTTTTTTTTTTTTTTTGGCTGATGCAGCATAAGCCATAGGCTTTCTTGCACCATGCATCCATTACTAATACTAATACTGAAAATTAAAGATAATCGATAGAGATAGGAGTGGTGGAACAAAATGCAGTATACTTCATGAGTCTGAAATTCCAGAAGGAACAATTTATGGTTGGATGAAAGAGGAACTAAAATTGCATTTATTCCTATACTCTGTAGAAGATTAATTAGGGAAAGAAAACTAGACTTTGTGAAAACAGTGATATGCACCAATGCTTATACAGGTGTTTTCATTAGAAGTGTAGTGAAGGAGTACCAATAAATGGGGTAAATTTTAAAGCACAAGCACTTAAGTTTCATAAGCTGCTTGTTGGAGATGATGACACATTTGCAGTTTTTGAACGATGGCTTTGGAGCTTGAAGGCATTGAAAAAATGCCTTTAATTAAAGAGACACCATTAAAAAAGGCACCTTTTTAATTTCACCAAAAAAGTGGGCATGAAAACTAACAAAGTGAGAATTACTGTGTTACTCTGCACAAACAAGACTGGAAATCACAGGCCAAGGCCATTGTGCATTGAGGAAAAGTCCAAGTCCCCAGTGTTTTAAGCACATCACCATGAAATCTCTGCCTGTGATTTATAAAAATAGCTCCAACACTTGGATGATGAGTGATAATTTTGGTTCATAGTTTGAAAGTGAGTTTGTACCATTGGTGAGATGCTACTTGCTTTCCAAAAAACTTGAAGAAAAGGCTCTGTTACTGTTGGATCACTGCTCAGCTCATTCTTTGGCTAATGTCCTGGAATCGAAAGATTGCAGGATCAGAGTTGCATTTCTGCTACAGAACACAACTGTACTAATTTGGCCCATGGATCAGGGCATTATCCAAGGCTTCAAAGCCTACTGTTGCGATGAGCTACTTGCTAGTGTTGCAAACTCAAAAATTCATGTTCTAGAATAGCTGGAAACATTAACATACACTATTGGATTAGCATGGGGAGAAAAATAAGTTCAACAGCAACTGAAAACTGCTGGAAAGATTGTGTTGGAAAAGATGAGATCACTAATAATAACCTTCAATTAGCAGTATTTTCAGAACAAGAAGCAAAGGCTGCCTGTAATATACTTGGTGGCAGTCTTGGAGCAAATGACCTGCTTACTTAGATTGAGATGGATGCAGAAACTCCAGTTGTGCATTACCTTAATGAGGAAGAAATTGCAGCCTCTGTGAACAGTGGGAAGACAATCGACAAACAAAAGGCCAGTGACATGGGGAGTGACTCAAAAGATAATATGGATGATTTTTGAAAGGAAAACAGCACCAGAAATTATCAAAGTTCTTGAAAATATTAACGAGGTGATGGTGTGGTTAGAACGTCAGAGTGATAGTGAACATCTTCATTTATTACATATGACCATTAAAAATTATGTACTAAAAAAACTGTGTTTTGTCACAAACTAAATTACATGACTGTTTTAGATTGGATGTGTAAACACAACAGCATTGTCTACGCATCTGTTCTGAAATAAAAAAAATAATAAAAAAAAACTGGGAAAAAAAATGGTAAATTTTTTTTAGCTATAATGTGCTTTGCTTATATGCTTATAATGCAGTTATTAAAGTTTTCACCTTAACCCATGTTATATTGAGGTTGCATTGTGTGTGTGTGTGTGTGTGTGTGTGTGTGTGTGTGTGTGTGTGTGTGTGTGTGTGTGTGTGTGTGTGTGTGTGTGTGTGTAAGTCAATATTAAATTATTGATATATTTTCTTTTCTTATTTAGGTCAGTAGCCATGAAAGTCTAGAAAAAGGATACATGGTGAGTACATCTGCCATATCTCCATCCTTTGTAAAAGTAATGTAAAAGTTGCATAATAATATCATTTTTAAATTGGTTTTATTGGACCAGTTTCTGTATTTTTCAGTTCTCTTAAGAATTACTTTTTTTTATTTTTTTTTTATTATAAAAATTTCTGCATTACTGCATTGTAATACATGAAGGAACAATTTTCTTGTGATTGGAGCAAAAATAATTATGTGCTAGCCAAACCTATATTCGAGTCAAAAATTTCTGCATTACTGCATTGTAATACATGAAGGAACAATTTTCTTGTGATTGGAGCAAAAATAATTATGTGCTAGCCAAACCTATATTCGAGTCATTATTTATTTAGCACTTTCGTTCATGAGCTTGCTGAATGAGTGGGTTCAATTAGTGATGTTTTAACTATGGCTAGCTCTGTGGGGTGTCTTTTTTTTAGTGGAATTTTTAGAAAACTATGAAATAATTATGAAAATTATGACTATATGAAATTATGCTAAAAATCGAATCAAAAAGTTTAAAAACTATTAAAAAATTTGAAACAAATAAAAAAATCATTAAAATGAAAATCATATAAAGAAGCTTAATACAATAATAATACAATCTGCTATATCTATTTATTTATCATTTCTTGATCAGAAATGCAGAAAATATCAGCTTTTTTTAAACCAAAATCAGAAAAAAACTACCAAGAGATGTGATCTCCTCTTTTAATTTACAAAACTATTTTTGTGTTGCCATCTATTAAAACTGTGTACTATCAGTTGGAAACAGGTAGGAGATAGCAGCAGGGGTAATTGTCCAGACCAATGTGAAGTTCTCTAAACAGTACCACCAGGCTGTTAGGTCAGCTTATGGAGTTCTGTCAATAATATAGAGGAATTTTCATAATAGGGACAAGGAGGTGATTATCCCATTGTATAATACCCCCCTGTGCCGTCAGACAACTAACACACTGTATAAGACAGTAGTTAGACTGCACTCTGATTACTGAACGGGTGCAGAAAGAGCAACCAGATTAGTCAAGAAACCAAAGGGAGCACTCTTACCACAAAAAAACTTTCAGGTCTGTAAATTACAGCTGTTGGAAACTGTGCACCTGTGAAGAGATGTGATTGAAGTGTTTAAGGCTTTAAGTGGATTGAGTGCCTACTTGCCAATGCTACCAGTATGCACCACAAGTTTTGCTAGCATTGGCAGGCAGCAGCCAGACAGCAGTCGGTGTATAGTCTGATGATAGGTAGGTAGATAAATGTATAGTGCAGTGGTTTTCAACCTTTTTTTTAATAACGGCACCCCTAAGTAATTTATTTTATTTTGTGGCACCCCTACTCAATTTTCTGTCTGTTCGATCCGGATTTTCTCTCTCTCTCTCTCTCTCTGTATATATATATATATATATATATATAATATTAAAAATATATATGTTATATGATAGTTATTACAATAATATAATTATAAAAATTAAATTTCATAATACAAATTATATATATACAGTATATAATAATTTTATTCTTTATGTAGAGGTACTAAGTAAACATCAATTATAGATCACCACAAAATTAAAAAGATACTGTACACCTTTTTATAATGAAATAAACATATAAATTTAAAAAAAAAGAATTAAGTTTAAGTCATTTAAGCCCAAATTATGTGGCACCCCGGTTGAAAACCACTGGTATAGTGGTTTGGGCTATAAGCTTAATAAACTATATTATTATCTTGCATGGTAAAAGAGTGGTTATTTTAACAATTAATTATCATAGTGGTCACATCCCTATTATCTCTAAAATACAAACTAAGCTGACTCCTCAGTTTTCAAGTCACACTTCCATGGAAACTTCCATATGACAAATTGGAATAATTACTCAAAACACACCCATCTTGATGATCAGTTAATTCAGTCTTCTCCTATTGAAAATGTAACCTCATATATCACTAACCAATTATTAGCTGTTGCCACTATGTTATTACCAAAATCATGAGCAGGTAGACAACTTTGCAATCACTGGTGGAATAGGGAGAGTGACTTTGAAATCAAGGAGGATTACAGCCTAGAACCAATTCCATAAATTTCTCACAGTTTCGAACCTCATTAATTACAAAAAAAAAAAGCTGAAGCATGGTGAATCAGATGAAAGATCAAACAGGTTCCTCCTATCCATATAATAAACCTTTTACATTAATAGAACTTAAACAGATACAATTCTTCTAGCATTGCTGCATATCCAGATAGCAGCTGCTACATCATGCTGCAACATCTTAATGAGAAAGCTATGCCCTCCCTATTGATCTTTTACAACTGGATCTTGAGAGAAAACATATATCCCTCCCAGGGTGTGCGATATTCAGTTGTATTGGCCTTCCTGAAATCAGGGAAAGAGCTCTTCATTACCAAATAATTATAGACCAATCTCCCTTACTAGTTGCTTAGGCAAGATACTGGAAAATATGGTATATTGGAGATGTGTAGGATCTAAAAAACACTCAATTGACCTTCAGTATAGCTTTCAAAAGAACCAATCCTTGACCTTCAGTATAGCTTTCAAAAGAACTTTATATTGAAGCTGAAGCTAACATCTGCAATGCATTTGTTAAGAGACAATGTTTGGTGAAAGTATTGCTAGATATTGAAAAAGCCTCTGACACTACATGGAGACATGGCATCATCAAAGACCTACATAATTTTGGCTTAAGCAGTTACTTGACCCAAATGATACAGAACTCCCTCAACCTTAGGACTTTTCAGGTTTGCTGCTAGACTTCATTATACTCCGTATGTGTTCAAGAAGAGAGTGTACACAATATTCCCTTCTCAGTGCAACATTATTTGCAGTCAGAGTAAAACAGCATAACCCAAGACATCCTCGCCACTGTTGAAGCATACATGTTATCTCACCATTTCCTGTCACTCTCAAAATATAATTATCATAGAAAGACAACTCCAATTGGCATTAAAAAAAATTACAATATTGGACTCTGCAAAATGGAGACTAAATATATGAGGAAAAGTACAGCCATCCACTTCTGCAAACAACATGCATTATATCATTACCCCCCCAGGGGCTAACATCTGGTGAGTATGGGCTTGGCACACCCAGAGTCCTGAGCTGGATATCATCATTCTTCTCTTTCTTGGTGATTCCTTTCTACTTCTGACTTGCTCTCTCTCTCTCTCTCAGGGTAACTCGGAAATAATTTTTTTTGGCTGTTGCAGCATAAGCCTCAGGCTTCCTTGCATCATATGTCTAATAATAATATCATGACCTCAAACTTTGAATAAAGAATAATCTGATCCCAGTTCTAATTTTCTGGGCTTGATAATGGATAATAAACTTAAATTTCAGGCTCAGGTAACAACATGACACTGAATTTACTGCTTAAAGAAACAAAATATTCTCCAAATGGTATCAGTTACATTGTGGGGCGCAGACCCACAATATTCACTATTATATCACTGTTATATTATAATAGTATATTATATTATATTATAAGATATTCACTATTATATCTCTGTAAGGCATTAATCAGGTTGTGGCTTGATTACAGATCCCTCAACCAGGAAAAGTGTTTTTCAATGACTTTGTACCATTCAGTATAGTGTTCTTCAGACAGCTCTTGGAGCATTTAGAATTTTCTCAGTGCACAGTTTGTATATTGAAGCTAATGAACACCATTATCTCTTTGAAGGCAATCCCCCCCCCTCCCCCCACACACTGATGTCTGTATGCTAAAAAAAATACACAACTGGAATTTGGATTTCAGTAACATTCATCAGGATACTTATTTGCCTAATTCACCATGGAGGACTCTTACTCCTCACTCTGATGACTCCTACACACAATGGGCGCCTCCGTAGCTAGGTGGGAAGGAGCAGCAGTGCGTAGCACACGCTTCTTGATTAGACCGGGGTTCGAGCCCATCACCACCAAATACAGAGGATGAGGAAAGGTCAGGGAATGACCACCGCATATCCCGGAGCAATATGGCCTTAGTTGTTAATGCTGCTAAAAACCAAATAACAAACAAACAAACCTACACACAATGAGGTAAAAATAGTTTAGTGTGCCAGTCCATAGTTTTCAACAACTGCATGCTGCCTATTCCTTAGAAATTCATATAAATTTACAGTATACACAGATGGTGTGGCATCTGACAGTCACATAGATACAACAGTAATTTTTTCTTCCTTCACAGACAGTATTTCACTATCCGTGGAATGTAGCATATGAACAGCTGAGCTGTTCACAATCCAGCTATCCTTAATAGAAACCTGCAGTTTTCCGTATGATTGCCATAATTTATACAGATTTCCTCTGTGTAGTATCAGCTATTCAAAATAATCTGTTCTCTTCTCATCCAGTTTTGAAAAACATCAGAAGTCATCTTCAGCACTATCAAGAACAAGGTAAAGAAATAATACTCTTCTGATACTGGGACTCTCAGGTATTCAAGGAAATGAAACAGCAGATCATGCAGCTGAACAAATTATAGAAGAAGACTGACCACAAACTGGCTCAGTCTTCTTCTCTAGTTCCCTACATGTATTTTAAGAGCATTACCCATAAAGCGTGTAGCCTTCAGTGAGCACAGATATGGACAGAACAAACTTATAACAAACTTGGTCACATTAAAACTGAACCTCAAAAATTTTCTCAGACAGATAAAACTTTGTGCCTGCATTGTTATTCACATTGACATGCTACTGATAATTCAATTTTTGAGTGAATTTCAGAGACACACATTTAGGCTTTAGCTGCCCTAGTCTCCATGCACAACAACAGCTTTCCCTATTTCTGAGTGGCACCATGTTTCTGATATACCTATGATGTCTGTGTTTGAGGACTTAACCAATACTTCAAATTCATGAAATTATTTACTATATGCCTAGTATTAGTATAAGCAGATATACACTGAGTGATCACTGAATTATGACCACCCCCTATGAAAACTGAATGCAACCCGTTGATCATGTGAGGTACAAGAGTCAGAGTTAGTCGACCTACGTAGCATAGATAAAGTGTCAGTGGTTCAGTAGGTAGTAAAATCCAGAGCGATGGGTAAAAGGAAGGATTTATCGGACTTCGATAAAGGAAAGATTGTGGGTGCTCGACGAACTGGGGCCTCGATTTCCCAAGTGGCTGAACTGGTGGGGTGTTCGAGAGCCACCATAGTTAAAGTTAGCATTAGGATTAATAGAGGCATATGATGCAAGAAAGCATTTATCTAGGCTATCAACTTCCACAACAAAGGATGGAAGTCTGTTCCACCAACCAACTACCCACTGGCTACAGCAACCGTTATAAACTTTTAGTAAATTAAATGAAATAAATTAAAGTTGTTAAGATAATAAAATGAAATAAAATAAGTAACATGAATAGTACAATTACACCAGATAAAACTGATAAAATAAGATACCTGTCTGTACAATAAAATAAAACAATGTAGATAAAAGCGATAAAACACTGAGGTGTTTTCAGAGGTGTCTGCTTCCTTTTTCAACAGTGAAGCTTAACTAACATACAGTACATATTTAAATATCAGCAGACTCACAGTTCACAGCATGTCTCTCTCTACAGGAGCAGGGGCAGTATTCTCCATATGTGCACTAGAACTAGAAATGGCTCGGGAGCATGATAAGGGGAACTGTTTATCCCATCCAAGAACTACAGCTTCAAAGAGGGGATGAATGCGGACTCACCTGTTTCTATTTAGCATTAGCATTACTCGAGGCATATGATGCAAGAAAGCAACCTTTTACAGCGTCAGCCAAAAAAAAAAAAACCTTTCAATTTCACCCATCCGGTCACTCCAAATGTTTGCCTAGTTAAGCCTTAAATTTATTTAAGCTATCAACTTCCACAACAACAGATGGAAGTCTGTTTCAGCAATCAACTGCCCGCAGACTAGAGGCCAACTGTCTTGCCTTAATTTTAATCTGTGCCTCCTCAAGTCGGTAATATGAGCAAGTGGAAGAACCCTATCAGCATTGAGCCTGCTCAAACCATTCAACACCTTATACACCTCAATCAGATCACATCGCAGGTGCCTAGTCTCCAGATGCTGCAACTTGCAGCACTTAAGCCTTTCTTGGTAAGAGCACAACTTTGTTCCTCTCACCAATCTTGTTGCCCTTTGTACTCGCTCTAGCAGCCTTCCTAAATCCTTCTACATCCTTCCTAAAATGAAGCCTCCAGACCTGTATGCAGTACTCAAGGTGTGGCCTGATCATTGCCTTATACAAGTGAGTAATCACCCCCTTGTCTCTGCTAGCAAAATTGCTATATATCATTGACAAGACTCCATTACCGGTCTGGCAGCCAGTCTTCATTGCTCAGAGAGCTTCATAGCTGACTGCACAATTACCCCCAGGTCTTTTTCATTCTCCACTTCCCTGAGTGTAGTACCACACGGTACGTTTCTCTTGGGTTACTGCTACCCATATGCAGTACTTTGCATATGTCAATTTTAAACTTCAGTTACCACTTCTCAGCCCATCTGCTTAACGTTTCTAGATCCTGTTGCAGTAGCATACTGTCTTTACTGTCATTAACAACCCTGCCAACCTTTGTATCAGCTGCAAATTTGAATATTAAGCCCGAAAAAATTTATTAATAGTGTTACTCTTTGAAGAGCAAATTCACAAGCTCTCGGGCCACTTGCAGTCCCAATATCTGTGTGCCTGGTTGATGATAACAGCTTCGTCAGGTGAAATTTGATGGTTCTCCTTCCAAAAATGCTACGCCACACCAGACCTCCCATAATCCGCAGCCTTTATCATACTGATATGCTCCCCCATACGTTCTTTAAACCAATGCTTTGTTTCACCAATGTAACATTCCCCGCAATCCAGGCATTTTATCTCATATACGACCCCACTTACACATTCCATAGGTATGGGGTCCTTAACCTTTGACACAACTGTGTGCAATCTGCACCCTGGTAGCTGCATACAGCATGTCTTGCAATCGCACAACACACGAGTTATACTCTCATTTAAGCCCAGATAATAAGGAATGTATGCAGTGGCATTGGGTGTGAACGACTCTCTAAATTCGTGCCCCTCTTCTTGGATACATTTATCTATGCCCCTCTGGGGGTGAGGGGGAGCCACATTTCCTGAGTTCTGCTGTGACACGTTTAATTTCTTCTTTTCTATACTCGGAGGTGCTGCAATGAGACCCAGTACTATCCAGTAATGCTCTAATGATACTATTCTTATGATGGTTGGCTTATGCCGTATTGCAATGTATGTATTGGCCGCGACCCATGGGTTTCCTATACACACTGGTTTTCACTCTAGACACTGGTTTCCTATACACACTGGTTTTTACTCCCCTGAGTCCAAGGAAGCTCTCATAATTATGGCTAAGGCTTTGCTTACTTCCTTTACTGCCTCCTTTAATATAACTGGATAGATCCCATCCACCCCAGGTGCCTTTCTTGTATTTATCTTCATTTTCAGCACATCATGGAAAGGGAGGGTACCCTCTGCTTCCACCTCTGAGGTGAACTGAATGAGGAAACCAAGTACCTCATCCACTCTCCCCCTCCAAATAATTGCAAATGTATCGTCGATGTATTGTTTCCACGTGCACATTAGCATTAGTAGAGGCATTTGATGCAAGAAAGCAAGCTTATGTAGCATCAGCCAAAAATAAATAAATAAAAAAATAACTACTTCCACTTCACCCCTCTGTTCGTTCGAAATACCTGTCCAGCTGAGCCTTAAACTTATTTAGGCTATCAACTTCCACGACAAGGGATGGAAGTCTGTTCCACCAACCAACCACCCGCTGGCTAAAGGCAAATTTCCTCACGTCTATCCTACATCTGTCCTTCCACGATTTGAATTTATGCCCTCTCAGGTGATTATTCTGAGCAAGAGGAAGAATCCCATCAGCATTGAGCATGCTCAAACCATTCAAGGCTTTATACACTTCTATCAGATCACCTCGCTTTATACCCCTCTATCAGATCGCCTAGTCTCCAGACACTGTAATTTTCAAAACTTAAGCCTTTCTTTGTAAGAGCACCCCTTTGTTCCATTCACTAATCTTGTTGCCCTTCTCTGTACTCGTTCCAGCAGCTCTACATCCTTCTTGAAATGAGGCCTCCAGACCTGTATACAGTACTCTAGGTGTGGCCTGACCATTGCCTTATACAAGGGAATAATCACCTCCTTATCCCTGCTAGAAAAATTCCTATATATCATCGACAATACACCATGAGCTACTCTTGCAGCCCATCTGCACTGCTCAGAAAACTTCATATCTGCCTGCACAACCACCCCCAGGTCCCTTTCATTCTCTACCACTGTCAGTGTAGTACCACAGAGTTGATACGTTGCTCTGGGGTTGCTGTTTCCCATGTGTAGTACTTTACATTTGTCAATGTTAAACTTCATTTGCCACCTCTCAGCCCATCTGCTCAACCTTTCCAGATCCTGTTTCAGTAGCATAGTGTCAGTAGTGTCCTTGACAACCCTGCCAACCTTCGTATCGGCTGCAAACTTGAACATTAAGTTTGATATAGAATCATCAATATCATTTATAAATACAGAAAACAATAATGGACACAATACTGAACCCTGAGGGACTCCACTAATAACATTAGTCCACGATGAGCAGTGTCCATTGATTACCACTCTCTGTCTTCTCCCCCTCAACCACCCCTTTATCCATAGCAGCAATTTGCCTCCAATGCCACACTGCTCCAATTTGTGCAGCAGTCTTCCATGTGCAACAGTATCAAAAGCCTTTCTAAGATCCAAGTATATAATATCAAAGTTATTCCCTGCATCCAGTTCTTTTGTGACTGCATCATAGTATCCAATCAAATTGGTCAGGCAAGACTTCCCCTTAACAAAACCATGCTGTGTCTGAGCTATAACTGAAGTCTTGTCTAGATGATCCTGCAGTGCTTCTTTAACTAGTGCCCTCATTAATTTTCTGGGAACAGAAGTTAAACTAACAGGTCTATAATTATTGTGTCGCCCTTTGATCCTCCTTTGTGAATTGGGGTCACATTTGGACATCTCCAGTCCATGGGTACTTCCCCTGAGTCCAAGGAAGCTCTCATAATTATGGCTAAGGGTTTGCTTACTTCCTTTACTGCCTCCTTTAATATAACTGGATAGATCCCATCCACCCCAGGTGCCTTTCTTGTATTTATCTTCAACAATTTCTCCTCCACTTTACTCTCAGTTATTACAAAATTCTCTAGCTTACTGCCAGAGTTGAATACACCTCTGGCATTCCCCTCGCTGAATAACTCCTCATGTGTGAATGTTGATGCAAAATATTCATTTAGTTTGTTAGCTACCTGAGCAGGATCATCAACAGTTGACCCATCGATATCAAGTGGACCAATCTGATTCATCCCCTTCCTTCTAGAGTTTACATAAGTAAAGAACTCTTTGCTGTTTTTCTTTGCATCCCTTGCCAAAGATTTCTCGTAATCTGCCTTCGCCTGTCTAACCTCCTTTGTAACTTCGTTACAGATCAACTTGTATCTATAATAGGCTTCTGTGTCACGTGTTAATTTGTATGTATCCCATGCAATTTTCTTCTCTGCCATATGTCTCATTAGTTCATCTGACATCCACTTAGGCCTAAACCTTGAACAATATTTCTTAGTTGGTATGTAAAGCCTAGTAGCTTCCAAGATAAGTTCTTTAAATGCTTCCCATTTTGAAATTGCTGTTGGTAACATCATCAGTTGGTCCCGCTATATAGAATTTAAATACTGTTTCAGTCCATCGTAGTCGCCTTTACGAAAGCAATAATCCTTCCCTTTACCCCTAATGGTAGTTACCTCTTTGAGTAAATCCCACTTCAGCACACTGTGATCACTGCCACCTAGTGGTTCATTTACCTGCAGATTCTTAATGCATGAAGAATCACTACTGATAATCAAATCAAGAGTATTACTCCCTCTAGTTGCCTCCCGAACAGCTGATGTAGAAAACAGTCATCCAATAAATCCACAAAAGCCTTGCTAGTGTGTGAGCGACTAGCCCCCAAATTCCAGTCAGTATCTTGGAAATTAAAATCCCCCATTATAAGACTCTCTGATTTACTGGCCCACTCTATTTCCCTGTACAGATTCTTATTATACTAATCAGAGTCATTATTCCTATAGCACACTCCTACTCTCAATTTTGATCTCCCAATGCTTATGTCACACCAAACTGACTCGACACTGCACCATCCAGCAATGTCAACTGGCTTCACTTCCTTTGATTTTATGTATTTCTTAACTAATAGCATAACCCCTCCTCCCTTCCTATCCTGTCTATCCTTTCTGTAGACATTGTACTCCCCAAATTCCAGTTCTGCATTCCTTATATCTGTGTGACACCACGTCTCTGAAATCCCCACAATATCTGCCTTTGATGTTTTGAGCAATACCTCAAATTCATCAAATTTATTTACTAAACTCCTAGCATTGGTGTACACGCAAGTATACATGCACCTGTTCTTTTTCTTAGCTACCATAACACAATCCATGTGTTTATTTGTACCCCAATGATTCCCTGCAGTCTCTGAAATATCCTGCATCTTATTTTCCAGGCTGCGACTCATTCCATTAGAAGCAGTGCGAGAATCACTTTCACCTCTGCCAGTGGCTACTGTTAATCTATTAGTCCTTGTATCCCCCCAATATAGCAGTTTTCCGACCCACCTAACACTGCCTCAATAGCATCAGCAAACATTCTTGCACCCTTTCTATTTAAGTGTATCCCATCCCTGTAGAAGCAGTCTCTCCTGTTAACAAGTACAGACCAGGCTGAAAAAAATTCTACCCCTTGAGCCTTGCACAATCTTTCCAGGGCCGAATTGATCGACGGGGCTCTCATCATATACTCCCTCCTATCGTGTCTGGGCAGAATTGCAGATGGGGTGAACAGACCCATAAAAAATCCTTGCAAAGGATATGGTCTTATGCCCATGGATTCCGTGTTAAGTTGCCCTTTGATGATGATCATCTGTTTTGTGCTGCTAAATGGTGCCAGAAGAGAGTGTTAAAAATTTGGATCGGAAAGCTATAATAGTCTGAACTATATTAGGACACGAAAAGATTTATTTTTGGGTAATTTAAGTGGTAGTGTGACTCCTGCACACCTTTTACTTATTATGAGGGTAGTGTCGGCCAAAGCAGCCAAATTTTAGATATTTAGAGACAAAGGCAAGTGAGTAAGTTTAATTAGCATTAGCATTAGCATTAGTAGAGGCATATGATGCAAGAAAGCAAGCTTATTCAGCATCAGCCAAAAAAAAAAAAAAAAACACAACCACTACTCCCATTTCACCCCTCCGTTCGTTCGAAATACCTGTCCAGCTGAGCCTTAAATTTGTTTAGGCTATCAACTTCAACAACAAGTGATGGAAGTCTATTCCACAAACCAACTGCCCGCTGGCTAAAGGCAAATTTCCGCACATCTATCCGACATCCGTTCTTCCTCAATTTGAATCTATGCCCTCTCAGGTGATTATTCTGAGCAAGAGGAAGAATCCCATCGGCATTGAGCATGCTCAAGCCATTCAAAGCCTTATACACCTCTATCAGATCACCTAGCCGATGCCTAGTCTCCAGACTCTGTAATTTGCAAAACTTAGCCTTTCTTCGTAAGAGCAACCCATTGTTCCATTCACTAATCTTGTTGCCCTTCTCTGTAGTTGTTCCAGCAGCTCTACATCCTTCTTGAAATGAGGTCTCCAGACCTGTATACAGTACTCAAGGTGTGGCCTAACCAATGCCTTATACAAGGGAATAATCACATCCCTATCCCTTTTAGAAAAATTCCTGTATATCATTGACAAGACACCATGAGCTACTCTTGCAGCCCATCTGCACTGCTCAGAGAACTTCATATCTGCCTGCACAATTACCCCCAGGTCCTTTTCATTCTCTACCACTGTCAGCGTAGTACCACAGAGTTGATACGTTGATCTGGGGTTACTGTTTCCCATATGTAGTACTTTACATTTGTCAATGTTAAACTTCATTTTCCACCTCTCAGCCCATCTGCTCAACCTTTCCAGAGCAGCATAGCATCAGTATTAATAGATTAATGGAGGAGACTACAGCCGAATGTAATATCAGAAATGGGAATGTGACCTGTAACTTTATATGTAATTTGAGCAGCAATCAATTAACTGAAGAACAAGAGGGGATTTTAAACCTAGGTCCGAAGTTTGCAGTGATCCCCCAAATCCGCCAATAGCGGAAGTGGCTATGGGCAGGCATTGAAAGAGCTGTGAGTAAATTGCCTTTTGTTGTGGCTAGTGAAATCCATACAAGAACCTCGATGATTTTGAGTCAGGCTCGGGCAGCACCCTTCAATCTTAGTATTCGTCAGAGGAAGGCGCTTATGGAGCCGAGACAAGATGATAGCATCATAGTTTTGTCTGCAAATAAAGGAAGGTCAACGGTGATCCTTGACAAAGAAGAGTATTGTAAAAAAGCCTTGGAACTTTAGAATGATAGAACGACATACAGGGTTACTCGTAGGAATCCGTTGGTGAGATTATAACGACAGGTAAACAAGACTTTACAGGGTTGGCTGAAGGCTGAGAGGAGTTCTAAAGATGTTTATTGGTTTATTATTTAGATTCCTAAGGTGGGGTTCTGCTTAGGCTGATTATGTAATTTATGGGCAGCCCTACACATGCTTTGTCCAGGTTCTTAGCCAGACTAATTTCTCCTATTGTTTGATGTTCCGATTTTACCATCAGGGATAGTGGAGATTTCGTACAATTTGTAAGGAATCAGATTATAGAAGAGGGTGAGACCATGGTGTCATTTGATGTGGTATCCTTTTTTTATATGTATTTCCTATTGACCATGGGGTGAAATGTGCATGTATGGCATTAGAGAAAGATGATAAAGGAATTGGACTCCTTTAAGTGTGGAGGATATTTGTAGTGGGGTGGAGCTGTCTCTTGAGTACCAACCTGGTATTTCAAAACACTATGTATAAGCAGGTTCACGCCGCAGTGATGGGCTCCCCTATTAGTTCTGTCATAGCAAATTTAGCTATGGAAGATCTTGAGTCCAGGATTTTTGATGGGTCTGTTCTCCCCATGCGCGCATGGAAACGATACATCAGTGATACATTTGCAGTTATTCGGAGGGGGAGACAGGATGAGGTGTTTGGTTTCCTTAGTAGCTTCTCTTCATTTATTTACTTCACCTTGGAGGTGGAAATAGAGGGTAACCCCCTTTCCTTAATGTGTTGGTACATAGGAAGGTCCGCAGAGTGAAAACTAGTGTGTATAGGAAACCCATGTGCCGGGGCAAATACACACATTACAATATGGCACAAGCCAACCATCATAAGAATAGTGTTGGTAGGGCATTACTGGATAGGACTGGGTCCCATTGCAGCATCTATAAGGATAGAAAAGAAGAAATTAAATGTGTCATAGCAGGTCTCAGGAAATGAGGTTACATCTAGAGGATCATAGATAAATGTATCCGAGAAGTGGAGCATGGTCTTTGGGGGGGCCGCTTACACCCATTGCCACTGCTTAAGTTCCCTACTATACAGGCTTAATTGAGCTAGAACTTGGGTGTTGCGCGATTGCCAGACATGCTGTGTGCAGCTACCAGGGTGGAGGTTGCACACAGTTGTATCAAAGGTTAAGGACCCCATACCTATGTAATGTGCAAGTGGGATCGTATATGAGATAAAATGCCCAGATTGCAGGGAATGTTACGTTGGTGAAACAAAGCGTCGGTTTATAAATCGTATGGGGGAGCATATCAGTGCAATAAAGATCGCGGATTATGGGAGGTCTGCTGTGGCGGAGCATTTTTGGGAGGACCATCAAATCTCTCCTGACGAAGCTGTTATCGTCGACCAGGCACACAGATTTTAGGAACGCAAGTGGCTCGAGAACTTGCGAATTTGCTCCTCTGAGAGTAACACTATTAATAGAGACAGGGGAGTCCTGCTACTGCAACAGGATCTAGATAATTTGGGCAGATGGGCTAAGAAGTGGCAACTGAAGTTTAACCTTGACAAATGCAAAGTACTGCATATGGGTAGAAGTAACCCCAGAGAAACGTACCAACTGTGTGGTACTACACTTAAGGTGGTAGAAAATGAAAAAGACCTGGGAGTAATTGTGCAGGCAGATAAGAAGTTTTCTGAGCAATGCTGACAGGCTGCTAGGGCAGGTCATGGGGTTTTGTCAATGATATATAGGAATTTTGCTAGCAGGGAAAAGGAGGTGATTATCCCTCTGTATAAGGCAATGGTTAGGCCACACCTTGAGTACTGCGTACAGGTCTGGAGGCCTCATTTTAGGAAGGATGTAGATTTACTTGAACATATACAGAGAAGGGCAACAAGATTGGTGAGGGGAATTAAGGGATCCACTTATCAAGAGAGGCTGGAGACTAGGCACCTGCACGGTGGCTGGAGACTAGGCACCTGCACGGTGATCTGATTGAGGTGTATAAGGCGTTGAATGGGTTCAGCACGCTGAATTCTGATGGGATCCTTCCACTTGTTCAGATTACGAACCTAAGGGGGCATAAATTCAAATTACGAAAGGACAGATGTAGAATAGATGTGCGGAAATTTGCCTTTAGCCAGCGGAGGGTTAATTGCTGGAACAAACTTCCATTTGTCGTTGTGGAAGTTGATAGGTTGAATAAATTTAAGGAGGAACTGGACAGGCATTTGGAGGGAATGGTGTGATTTTTTTTTTTTGGCTGATGCTGCATAAGCTCATACATTTGCTTTCTTGCATCACATGCCACCACTACTACTACTACTACTACTACTACCTTCATCCCCTCTTTGAAGCTGTGGTTCTTGGACGGGATGAACAGTTCCACCTGGCACACTTCCGAGCCATTTCGAGTTCCAGTGCACATATGGAGAATACTGGCCATGCTCCTGTAGAAACATGTGCTCTGAACAGTGAGCCTGCTGTTATTTAAGGATGTACTGTATGTTAAGCTTCATTCTCAAAAAAGCAGGCGGATGCCTCTAAAAGCCTCGGTGTTTTATCGCTTTTATCTACATTGTTTTATTTTATTTTTATTGTACAGACAGGTATCTTATTTTATCAGTTTTATCCAATATAATTTTACTATTAATTTTATTTCATTTTATTATTATCATCTTAACAACTCTAATTTATTTTATTTTATATAATAAAAGTTTATAATGGTTCTTGTAGGAGAATGCAGTCATTGTGAACATCGTTCATAACTTTGGTTCAAGCTGTTCGATTTTAAAAATTTAAATGATTTTGAATTTCTTCAAAGATGTTTTCGCATAAAATAAAACCTCTTTTGTGGGTACAGGGTACACACATGGTTTTATTTTTTTATGCTTGTCCCATGAATATCCCTAGTCAGGCCATGTAATTCTCCACCTTGTTTTTCGGGAAGCTGCATGTCCCAACAGGAGCAGGGCAAGGATTAGTTTCACATTTTCTGGCAGCTGCTGTTAAACTAATAGTCTTTGTATTATCCCCTCACCTTGCAGTTTTCTGACCCACCTAGCATGCTTCAATTGCCTCAGCAAATATTCTTGCACCCCATCTATTTAAATGGTATCTCATCCCTGTTTAAACAGTTTATCCAATTGACAAACACAGACTGTGCTGAGAAAAAATTTTCAGCAAATATTCTTGCACCCCTTCTATTTAAATGGTATCTCATCCCTGTTAAAACAGTTTATCCAATTGACAAACACAGACTGTGCTGAGAAAAAATTATATACTATGAAACTTTCTGGGACTAAATTGTTCGAGCAAGCTCTCATCATGTACTCTCTCCTGTTGTGTAGGAAAAATGCCCAGAACTTTCAAATTTAATCATAACCTGTAGCCTTTTCTCAACGTTGCACTATAAACTCTTAAGTAAATCTTCAGATCTACAGGCATACCTCGGTTAACGTTACCTCTGATAACGAAGCCTCGATATAACGAAGTCGGCAATTTCAAGCCCCATTTAACATAAAAAAATATTCCAATTTAAGACCAACGCCCGACAATCATTCGATTGGTGACTGACGGCGACTCGTTACGTATTCCCGAGCTGCGGGCGTGTCTATTATAACAGTTTTGCGCGTCAATCGCATAATTTAGTTGTTGCTTACATGATTTGACGTTGTTTCAGTGTGGCGCATTGCAATAATCGACGTAGGTTCTTTGTAGCATTACATAACCTAGATTTTGTAAATTTTAATAGAAATATTTTTGTTTTAGTTAATTAAAATGTCAGAATCAAAGAAAAGAAAAGCAATTTCTTTGGAAACTAAACTAAATATCGTACGACGTGTTGAAAGCGGCGAAAGAAAATCCGATGTGGCACATTCTTTAGGATTAGCGCAATCAACTTTAACAACCATACTAAGTCAATCAGAAAAAATAAAACAGTCTGCTCAGAATTGTACAGATGTTACAGCGGCAAAATTAACTCGCTTAAGGAATCCAATTTTAGAAAAAATGGAGAAAATGTTAAGTTTGTGGATAGATGATATGTCACAACGTCATATGCCTTTAAGTCAAATGGTGATTCAAGAAAAAGCATTATTTTTGTTTAATCACCCGAAATCTAAACAAACTGAAGAAATTACGGAAACCTTTAGGGCTTCTCGTGGTTGGTTCGAGAAATTTAAAAAAACGGGCCAGGATTCATAGTGTAAAATTAACAGGAGAAGCTGCAAATAAGTTTCCAGAAAAACTAAAGGAAATAATTGAACGTGAAAATTTTCCACCAAATTTGGTGTTAAATGTTGACGAAAGCCGTTTGTTCTGGAAACGGCTACCAACAAAAAGCTTCATTTCTATTGAAGAAAAATCAGCTGCTGGGTTCAAAGCAGCCAAAGACCGTTTAACGTTACCCTTTGGATCAAATGCCTCTGGCGATTATAAATTAAAATTGTTATTAGTTTACCATTCAGAAAATCCGAGGGCGTTAAAAGGTAACATAAAAATGAATTTACCTGTAATATGGAAAGCAAATAGAAAAGCGTGGGTTACCAAGGAGTTATTTACTGATTGGTTTGTTAACCACTTTTGTCCTGGAGTAAAACGGTATTGTCAAAAAAAAAAACAACTTTGAAGAAAAAGCTCTTTTGTTGTTAGACAATGCTCCGGGACATCCTACTGATCTTAACACGTTGGACACATGCATTCCTGTCAAAGTTGTGTTTCTTCCAGCAAACACAACTTTCCTGATTCAACCATTGGATCAGGGAGTAATAGCATCATTTAAAGCTTATTATCTGCGTCGAATTTTAAGCAATTTACCTGAACTAGAGGATAAAGAGGAAATGACAGTTAAAACTTTTTGGAAAAACTACACTATTAAAAACGCAATTGAAACCATTGATAGTTCTTGGAAAGAAGTCACTAAGAAATGTTTAAATGGAGTTTGGCGCAAAATATGGCCAGAAGTTGTACTAGAAGAAGAAAATAACATCCAAGAAATTAGAAATGAAGTTATCCAGATGGCTCAATCAATAGGTTTCGAAAATGTCGATGAAGAGGATGTTAGAAATTTATTGAATGCAGAAGATGATGGTTTTTCAGTGGAAGATTTAGAAAACCCTGTTAGCAACGAAGACAAAGATAATGAAGGCGAAGTTAAAGAAGTTCCTGCCGAAAAAGTGTTAACAACCAAAGATTTAAAAAGGTGCTTAAATGACATTGAAAACGTTTTAAATTTTTTTAGTGAAAATGATCCTGATTTAGGAAGAAGTGTTATAGTTAAGCGATCAGTGTTAAATGCAATAACTCCGTATAGGCAATTGTTAAATGAAAGAGAAAAAAAGCATAAACAATCAACTTTAACCTCATATTTTAAAATGTGATTTCACTTTGTATGTAAGTTGACTGTTTATTTAATAAAACTTTTTTCTTTGTTCGAAAAAAAGCTTTTCATTTTCTTTAAGTAGGAACGTATCCCTATTCTGGCCATAGTATTTTTACCTCTGAAAACGAAGTTTCGCTTAACGAAGTAATTTCGTGGAACGCATCCTATTCGTTAATCGAGGTATGCCTGTATTCTTAATATCATTATTGCCAACTTTTGTGCCCCTTCAAGATGCCAATTTTTGTATAATACCTTTTATTTTAGTCCCTGACAGCCAGAACCTAGTCTTATTCCACCTGTCCTTTATTGCACAGTATATTTCTCATTTCTCTGACTATATAGTCCCTATAACAGTAGCTACTTTCTGTAAGACCAGTGCCTTCTACCATTGGGGATTCCACTGTGTTGTGTGATGCACAAGCATAGGCTCAGACATTGAGCTGTGCTGCTGACTGCTTTAATTGGTCTTTCATTTGATTCCTTTGAGCAGATTATCCCTTCAGGTTCTCATTATCATTATCTCTGAATTTGTGATTAATCTCCTCATACTCTTTCAAAACTCTGATAACTCGTACTTTTTCAAAAACTCACAAAGGCACACCTTTGGCTGTATATATCATTTCTTGCTACAGATACTTCACAAACATGCAGCATTTAGTATTCATTATAAAATCCTGATTCATGGGAGAACTGCCTTCTCCAGTTCTCCTCCAAGCCAAAGCATTCCCACTACTTTGAGTTATTTGCTTTGCTGCTCCAGTCTGAACTCTTTCATGAGTTCATCAAATTAATTGGGAATTATGTTTTTTAAGTGTACTTTTTTGTATTCTTAAAAAATAAACTTTTGAGATTATCAATTTTTTTTATAGTAATTATTCTTCCACAGTGAGGCATTTTTAAAGATAAACCACTTTATAGTACAGTACTAAATAGGTAACAAGGAATGGCTTAGTTACACAGTCAAAGCCTCCCATATACATACACAATATATACTTAGCATCAGTAAAAGAGCAATGTCACGTTGTCACCTATGCCTGTTGGTTTTAATTTTGTAACTATCTATGTAAGGAAGTACTGTATCTGCTTACCTCTTTCTTTCCAGTTTACTGTGCAGTGTAATAAAATGCTATTGTAACCTTGCAGGAGCAGAAATAATTAGAATTAAAAAGTAGGCAGTGGTTGCTAATGCAGTTTTTATTATATACCATTGGCATGATGCAAAAGATGACAGTAAAAAGGGGAATCGACTTCTGTGGTGAATATATGATTAAGCATGAATTTGCAAGGCAAAAAATAAAGTTGACTTATTTTCCAGAATATATAGTACAACATTGTGTAGTGAAAGGTATGTCATTTAATAGCAGTTATAATTTTTATTGCAGAATTTGAAGATAAATGTCACTTGCAAGAAGCAGTTGACTTTTCTAAGGCATGTGATTGGGTTTGGTGTAATGACCTGAGCATGCTTTCTCAAATAATTCTGCAATTAGTAGTGGCAAATGATGCTAGGAAGCAGACTTATACAGCATCAGCCAAAAAAAAAAAAAAAAAACACACCTCTTTTCTTTTCCCTCTTATAATTTGTCTAATTCTTCCTTAAACTTATTCAAACTATGCACACTTTCATAATACTAGATGTAAGTTTGTTGCAGCACTCAGTTATTCTTTGACTAAAAGCAAATTTTCTCACATCTATCTTACAGACATCCTTTTTCAACTTAAAATTTCTCTCCTTGTTTGGACATCCTTACTCTGTCCCAGAAAGAGTAAAGATGTCCTCAGCATTTAGTTTACTCAAGCCATTTAAATCCTTAAACACTTCAAGCAGGTCCCTTCACAGGTGTCCAGTTTCCAACAGCTGCAATTTACAGACCTGAAGTCTTTAGGAGTACCCTTTTTGTGTTATTGACTGATTTTGTTGCTCTTCACTGCACTCATTCCAACAGTTCCACACCCTTCAATGAGGCTTCCATATGCAGTACTCAAAATGTGGCCTAACCATTGCCTTATATACTGAAATACAACTAATATTCTCTTTACCTCCAATATGTTAATGACCATGGAGTGGAAATCCTACCCATAGTTTGCTGATAATAGTACACTACATTCTGATTTCCAGTTGGACAAACCTTGCTCTGTACAAATGACAACTCAAATTCTAGCACTAATTGTTATAACACATATATACAGACAATTCTCCAGTGGAAGAGAAGAAAACTTGAATCCTTCTAAAACTTAATCTTGTCTAATTTTATGCAAATACTGAGTCTGCTACTCACTGATTGCTGGACAGGATCGCTTATCTTTACTGCGCATAACCATAACTTCTAACCTTACTTGGCATGAACATATCACAAATATTACTCTGTTCTACATTGAAAAATTAAGGTTTCCTCATTCACTTTCTGTGTTAGGATTAGTATTAGCAGTAATAGTGCAAGGATACCACAGGCTTTTTGCAGCAGCCAAAAAAAAAAAGGGGGGGGGAATAAAAAGTAGAAAGGAAAATATAAATTGTGCTTTCCTCCTCGCATTATCATTAATAGAGGTATATGATGCAAGAAAGCAAGCTTATACAGCATCAACCAAAAAAAAAAAAAAAAAACCCCTTCCTATTTCACCCATCCATTTGCTCTAAAAGTTTCTCCAGTTCTTCCTTGAATTTATTTAAGCTTCTGCAATGACCGATGAAAGTTTGCTCAGGCAATCAACCACCCGCTGACTAAAGGCAAATTTCTGCACATCTATTCTACAACTGTCTTTCCTCGATTTGAGTTCATTTCCCCTCAAATTCGTAATCCGAGCACAGGGAAGAATTCCATCAGCATTGAACTTACTCAAACTGTTCGAGGCCTTATACATCTCAATCAGATCACCTTGCATGTGCCTAGTCTCCAGACACTGCAATTTGCAGAACTTAAGCCTTTCTTGGTAAGACCACCCCTTTGTTCCCCTCACCAATCTTGTTGCCCTTTTTTGTACACATTGTGGCAATTCTACATACTTTCCAAAATGAGGCCTCCAGACCTGTATGCAGTACTCAAGGTGTGGCCTGACCATTGCCTTATACAAAGGGATAATCACCTCCTTATCCCTGCTAGCAAAATTTCTGTATATCATTGAGAAACCCCATGACCTACTTTGTTAGCCTGTCTGCACTGCTCAGAAAACTTTATATCCAAATGCAAAATTACCCCCAGGTCTTTTTTCATTCTCCACAACTCTGAGTGTAGTGCCACACAGTTGGTACATTTTTCTGGGTTAACTGGTGCCCATATTCAATGCTATGCATTTGTCAATGTTAAACTTCAGTTGCCACTTCTCAGCCCATCTGCCCAACTTTTCTAGACCCTGTTGCAGTAGCATTCTGTCATTAACAACCCTGCCAACCTTTGTATCATCTACAAACTTCCGACAGTAATATTTATCTTCAAACTTCAACCTTGCATATTTATCAGTGATGAATATCATTGATAAATATACAAAACAATAATGGGCCCAACATGAACCGTAGGGGACTCCGCCAATAACATCAGTCTATGAAGAGCCGACCGGGCTAGCCGGGTGGGTAAAGTGCCTACCTAGCAACCCAAAGGTCGCGGGTTCGAATCACGCCTCGGGTTTGGATCAAAGTACTGCAAAAACCTTGGGAGGTGCATTATGGCCACAGAAGCCGATGAGTCAACAACTACCGAAAAAAAAAAAAAATAGTCCATGAAGAGCAGTGTCCGTTGATTACAGCTCTTTTCCTTCTCCCACTCAACCATCTTTTTGTCCATTTTAGCAACTTGCCATCAGTGCCATGCTGTTCCAGTTTGTATAGTGGTCTTCCATATGCAACAGTATAAAATTAATTTTTTGCATCCAGTTATTTTGTGACCACATCATAGTATCCAATCAAATTGATCAGACAAAGCTTCCACTTAACAAATCCATGCTATGTCTGAATTACTACTGCAATCTTGTTTAGATGATCCTGAAATGCTTCTTTAACCAGTGACTTAATGGATAAGTATTTAGTTGACCTTTGAATTTCTTAAAACTGTCAGCCTCAACTACCTGTTACTTTTCTTCTAAACCACAGCTGATTCTATACAAATCTGTATGGAGTATTCTTCCCATAAATCTAGGGTGGAACCATGAAAACTTCTCTTACACTCCATGATTATATCCAAAAGAGGGCAGCCAGGTTAGTTAATGATTCCTCTGTTACAAATTCATTCTACTCCTTATTGTTCATATGTGTTCAGTTTCTGTTGTATGCATATAATTCTTTTGGAGACTTTCAACTCTTTCTTCAAGATCAGTCCTAGATATGCATCAAATAGTCAGCATCCATTCATATTTTAATTCAAACTCACCAAACTAACTTTTATTCTTCATTTATCTCATTTACAGTATTCTGTGTTACATCATTCCTTCTTATGCATGTCCTGAAAATCATTCTTCAGAAATTAAAGTTCATTGACAATTACCTTGTATCTTCTCATTCCTAAACTAATACATGGTTCCAAAATACTATAGGTGCCATTTACTTTTTTGTGTTCTTATTAGTTCTAGGATTCTGTTTTGCTGGATTGAGGAGGAATCCAATAAATATCTTGATATTAAGGAAATTTCAAAGCTCAGAAATGGCATCTAGTAGGAATATGGCATCAACGTAGGAACACACTACATCTCACGGATGGATTTTTGAATATTGTAGTTTAATGAAAAGATATCTTCATTTTTATCGGCATGTGGATTATTGAGAGTTAGGCTTCATGTGATCCTCACAAGCCAGCTAACCTTTCTGAGGTGGAGTTTCATTTGATCATGGGCAGTAGAGAAATTCTCTTTATGTGCCTTAATATTGTCAGTAGTGGAAGGTGATTCTGAGATATTGGGATTCAAAAGAGTAAACAGACACTTTTATCCTGTGTATATTCAATGTAGAATATAATTACTTTTTTTTTTTTTTTTTAACTTTGAAAGTGCAGTATGTTAGCATGTTATTGTTTTCCATAGCCCTCTCTTATTAGACCATAGTGATACCTGACAATAAACATAATACAGGTAATCCTCGTATAACACGGTTGTTACGTTCCTATAAAATCTCATGTAGTGCAAACCAGTACAAAAATGGGAGTTACGTTCTAAGAGCTAACAGAAATATGCCATTTCGTTAACAAAATGTTAAAAAAACTTGACAAAAATACACCGTTAACAAAATGTTAAAAAAATTGACAAAAATACACCATTCTAGATTTCATGTATCTTCTGCTCACTTTAAAAAATCATTAATCTGGGTTTGTTTATTTCTGCTTGATAGATCTTTGTAATTTCATCTTATGGAACTCTGCATTTTTGAAGCTCCCTTTTGAACTTTGGGCTCCTTTCAGTTGAAGAATCTGAATTCAAAAAATAAGATTCTAATTGCTAAGAGCTAACAGAAATATGCCAACTTTATGCCTTTCCATATACTTTTTAGTGTAAAATTTAGAAGTTCAAATATTCATCTGCGCTATCATCCTCTGAATTGATTTGATTTGCCTCTGATGCTGTTTCCACCAAATCTTTTGCCAGCTCTTTTTCTACCAGTAATTCTTGAATGCCTTCAGTAATCATATATATATATATATATTTTTTTTTTTTAGGAGCATTGACGACTAAGGCTCTATGTGGTTCCATGTGTTCAAATTGCGTGTGTTCTGAGGTCAATTTTCTGTTTTTCCTGGACAAGAAACTCGAGTTTCCTCGAGAAAAAACCATGCTACCTTCGCCTGAGACCAACTAACTCTATCACATTGTGAAAGAGACCCATAAAAATTCCTCCCATCATCGACGGGATTCCAACTTAGGTCTTTTTTCACCCGGTGTGGGGATGGTGGCGATTCTATCAACTGTGATACCCACAAGGACTTCAGTAGTCATATCATCAAAACCTTCCCCTCCTCAAAATGGAATCTATTGCATGGATTCTGTTTTCTGTCGGTTTCACCGCATTTCCTGAATGAACTGATTCTGGCCATACATTTTTCCAACACACATTTAATGTTGGCAGTTTTACTTCTTTGAGCAATAAAGCTATGATTCTGGTACAGTTCACAATTTAAAAATGTTTTCATGCCTCCATCACTTCAATTTTCCATCAATTCAATTTGGGATAATTTTTTTTCCAAAATCCACTGTAATGATTTTCTGTTGTAATGAGGTTCAGTGGTAGATATAATGCTTTGATGTAATTAAAGAAGTTGTATTAGGTGCTAGGAACATTACTTCAATTTTTGGATGACTTAAATCTTTTAGATGGCTTGGCTCATTATCCAATAGTAATAAAACTTTGAAATCTAGATTTTTCCACAAGTTCAATATCACAAAACCTAACACGGGGATTTCCCAATAATTTTTTTTGCATAACGATTAGCAAGCCAAAAGCGGGGATTCATAAAAAAGAATGGAAATGTTGAAAATTTCCATCCAACATAATAGCAGATTTTCCCTGCACAAAAGCTGAAAAATACCATGTTATGCGAGGTTGCCACAATTCTCTAACTGTGTTAGAGCGAAACTGTGTTATAGAAGTACCGTGTTATACGGGAGTTGCCTGTACAACAAATCCCTAATGTGACACAAGAACATGCAAATTGACACTTCTGCAATATGATAAACTATGCAGTTCTGTCATATGACAAAACAACATGTAGTGAGCTATAGCAAAATCCTCAATCTTAAAAGTAGGGTTAATGTAATGCATACTATAGATAGCATCCTCCTGAATAGCCAAGACTATTCAAGAGGATGCTATCTACAGTATTTTGTGCCTCCTATTAGCTAAACTGCTATATCATTGCCTGTGACCACAGCATACAACATGCACACACAAAAACTAATATATACATGTAATACTACCAAGCACTGTCTTTGCTGCATATGCAAGATAGGCTAGTAAATAGACCTGCTCAATAGCGAAAACCACATATATACATTAAAAAAAAAATAATAAATAAATAAATATTTATAAATAACCCACACACACATACACCGATGAGCCAAAACATTATGACCACCTACCTATATGATGTTGGTCCTCCATGTGCAGCCAAAACAGCTCGTACCTGGCGAGGCATGGACGCTACAATACTTCTAAATGTGTCTTGTGGTATCTGGTATCAACACATAACCAGCAGATTCTTTAACTCCTGTAAGGTTGTTAAAGGATCAGCTACATGGCAGCTGCAAAAAAAAGCCTTTATATACTTTACCAAACTGTATATACAAAACAATACATGTATGGTAAATACCCATGCACAGCACAGACCTACCTGTGGAAGAGATTAAACTGGTGAGTCACCTGACAGGTGACCCTCAGAAATAACAATTCTGCATTAACTGTTAATTAGTGATTAAAAAATATGAAATATTTTTGTCCCTTCCGAAATATAGACAATCTTTTAGTGCAATCATCTCTGAAGTGATTTTTTACAGTTTTCATATAGCAATTGAGTATAAGAACCTGTCAGGTTACCCATCACAAAGTTTCAAATTGTGTTTTTTTATAGTTCATTTTACTCGTTTTTACTCTTCCGTTAGTCTGGCCAATTTTATTTGGATACTGTCATGTGGTCATAAAAGAACTGGATGCAAAAAAATATTTTGATATCATATAGCACATGGAAGACTACTATATATGTTGGAGCAGTATGGCATTAAGGGCAAGTTGCTGCTATGGATAAAGGGATGGTTGACCGGGAGAAGACAGAGAGTGGTAATAAATGGACACTGCTCTTCGCGGACTAATGTTGTTAGTGGTGTCCCCCCATAGGTCTGTGTTGGGCCCATTGTTGTTTTCTGTATTTATCAGTGATATTGATGAAGGTATATCAGGCTTAATGTCCAACTTTGCAGATGATACGAAGGTGAGTAGAGTTGTTAATGACAGTAATGACAGTATGCTAGTGCAACAGGATCTAGAAAAGTTGAGTAGATGGGCTGAGAGGTAGCAACTGAAGTTTAACATTGACAAATGCAAAGTAAACCCAGAGTAACATACCAACTGTGTGGTACTACACTCAGGATAGTGGAGAATGACAAAAAAAAAAAAAAAAAAAAAAACCTGGGGGTAATTGTGCAGTCAGATATTGAAGTTTTCTGAGCAGTGCAGACAGGCTGCAAGAGTAGTTCATGGGGGGGGGGTCTTGTCAATGATATATAGGAATTTTGCTAGCAGGGATAAAGAAGTGATTATCCCCTTGTTTAAGGCAATGATCAGGCCACACTTTGAGTACCTCATAAAGGTCTGGAGGCCTCATTTTAGAAAAGATGTAGAGCTGCTAGAACGAGTACAGAGAAAGGCAATAACATTAGTGAGTGAAACAAATGGTTACTGTTACCAAAAAAGGCTTAAGTTCTGCAAATTGCAGCATCTGGAGACTAGGCACCTGTGAGGGGATCTGATTGAAGTGTATAAGGCCTCGAATGGTTTGAGCAAGCTCAATGCTGATGGGATTCTTCCACTTGCTCAGATTCCACACCTAAGGGGGCATAAATTCAAATTGAGGAAACACAGTTGTAGAATGGATGTGTGGAAATTTTCCTTTAGCCAGCGGGTGATTACTGGAACAAACTTCCATCTGCGATTGTGGAAGTTGTCAGCCTAAATAAATTGAAGGCCGAACTAGACAAACTTTTGGATTGAATGGCTGGGTGAAACAGGAAAGTTTTTTTTTGGTGATGCTATATGTTTCCTTTCTTGCATTGTATGCCTCTGCTAATGCTAATTAGTTCAATAAACATCTAGTCTTACCCTAGTTGTTTTTGAAAGATTTATTATTGTTTTCACATTGCAAAGACGGGAACATGAAACCTGATAATCTCTCCAGACGGCTGCTACACTGCAGGAAAAAAGATGCGTAGTTTCCAATTTCACGCACTGTGCAGCATACCACATTTGAAATAAATTTTGGAAAAAAGTCTGAAAGTGCAAGCGAATAATAGCATCTAATATATATATATATATAAAAACATTGTGCAGCAGCGAGAAAAGAGGGAGAAATCTTTACCAAGGAGAAGTAATATAAATTATCTTCCACTGTTTGAACCAAAAAAAGAATTAATGAAAGATTTTGTTAAGGCTCTGGATAAAGAAGGAAGTGAACACTGCTATCTGAGGGAATTTTCCCAATTTAACAGTTGCTAAACTGGAATTTTCATTATGCCTTAAATAAAGAAGTTTCCCCAAAGATGATGTATTTGAAAGAGAGCTACAGGATACTGAACTAGCAATTTGGTAATCATTTAATGCAGTTATGCATAGATTTGTTGGAAGGAATCCAAGATGGAAAACTAAAAGATGGAAAAATTGTAGGCTTTACCTCAGTGAAAAAAGAAAAGAGCCAGATGGCCTCACAAAGTCACAGAACTTGTTCGATGAACTATAAAGTAGTGATTTGTGCCTTATCCATGTTATCTGTCACACTCATCATAGATCCAAGAGGTCACTGAACATCTGTAAGTATTTCAGCTATATGTGGGGGAGCCACATAGTTTTGGGTTCAGTAAGAAGGTTACTGCACATAAACCAACATCACAGTTACCAGTATGAAATGGCATTTCGGATGGTATTGTTTTCAGTGCTCATGGGCTCCAGAACTCAGCAGGAGGTACCATGGAGTGACATATCTCACTAAGCTGTTTCATTCCATGGACCTGTTTGGGCATGGAGAATGCCTGAGGAGTGCTTTCTGTCGGAGTGTATTGTCTGAACCATGAAGTATGGAGGAGGTAGTCTGATGATATAGGAATGTTTCAGCTTGTTCGGACTTGGTCCCTTGGTGCTAGTGCCAGAAACCACAAAGTTCATGACATACTTGGACATTTGTACAATTTTATCCTACCTATACTGTAGTAATATTGTGAATATTAATAATGGGCTTTGTTGATATCGGCACAACTGCTTCATATCAAACAGGATTAGTTTGTGGATGATGATGTTGAAAATTTGAACTGACCAGCCTAGAGCCTGAACCTCAACTCCACTGAACACCTATTGGACAGCCGACTGGGCTAGCCAGGTGGGTAAAGTGCCTGCCTGGCAACCCAAAGGTCGTGGGTTCGAATCCCGTCTCGGGCTTGGATCAGAGTAAATGCAAAAACTTTGGAGGTGCATTATGGCCACAGAAGCCGATGCGCCAACAACTATCAAAAAAAAAAAAAAGAAAAAGAAAAGACCTATTGGACAAATTGGTGCACTGAATTAGGCTGCAACCAAAACATATTTCTTCCGTCGAGCCACACCTACCGGAAGCTAACAAAAAAATATGTTTAGGAGGATTGAGGCTGTCATACAGACCAAAAGTGGCCCTATTACTACTTAAGTTTTTGAATTAAAAGTCCACTTTTTGCAACTACCTATGTCAAAATACTTTTGGTGATATTAGCATTAGTTGAGGCATATGATGCAAGAAAGCAAGCTTATACAGCATCAGCCAAAAAAAAAAAAAAAAAAAAACCCTTCCCATTTCACCCATCCGGTCACTCCAAATGTTTGTCTAGTCTTGCCTTAAATTTATTTATGCTATCAACTTCCACAACAACAGATGAAAGTTTGTTCCAGCAATCAACTACCCTCTGGCTAAAGGCAAACTTCTGCACATCTATTCTACAACTGTCTTTCCTCAATTTGAATCTATGCCCCCTCAGGTTGTTAATTCAAACAAGAGGAAGTATCCCATCAGCATTGAGCCTGCTCAAACCATTCAAGGCCTTATACACCTCAATCCGATCACCTTGCAGGTGCCTAGTCTCAAAATGCTGCAACTTGCAGCTTAAAGCCTTTCCTCGTAAACGCATCCCCTTTGTTCCTCTCACCAATCTTGTTGCCCTTCTCTGTACTCATTCTAGCAACTCTACATCCTTCCTAAAATGAGGCCTCCAGACCTGTACACAGTACTCAAGGTGAGGCATAACCATTGCCTTATACAAAGGGATAATGACCTCCTTATCTCTGTTAGCAAAATTCCATGATCTGCTCTGGCAGCCTGTCTACACTGCTCAAAGAACTTCTTATCTGACTGCACAATTACCCCCAGGTCTTTTTCATTCTCCACCTCTCTGAATGTAACATACCACACAGTTAGTATGTTTCTCTTAGGTTCATCATCATCATCATCATCAGCCATTTGCAATCCACTCCAGGATGAAGGCCTCTCCAGCAACTTTCCAGTTACTTCTGTTTTGTGCAATGGCCATCCATTTACTACCCACAAACTCATGAATTTCATCTATCCATCTCCGCTGTTGTCTTCCAGGTTTTCTTCTAGCTCCTCTTGGGTACCATCCTGTTATTTTCTTAGTCCATCTGTCATCATGTCTTTGAGCTATATGTCCTGCCCAAGACCATTTTAGTTCTTTATAGTTTAGATAAGAATGTTGTTTACTTGAGTTTGTTGCCTAATCCATGTGTTTCTCTTCTTATCTAACAGTCTGATTCCCAATATAATTTGTTCCATTCTTCGCTGTGTAGTTCTCAGCATCTCTTCCATTCTTTTGGTGAGTGCCCAAGTTTCACTTGCATAAGTCATGATGGGGAGTATACATTGGTTCATTATTTTACGTTTCAGACAAACTCGGATATTGCTCCTCAGAATGTGACTATATTTCCTGAATGCTATCCATCCAAAATTTATTTTTCTCTTGACTTCCAGCCATTTATCATTATTACAGCTAATAACTTGTCCCAGATAAGTATATGACTCTACCTTTTCAATTACTGCTCCTTCAATCATTATGTTCCTTTCTGTGGCGTACTTGTTCATTATTACTTTTATTTTAGCCATATTCATCTTTAGTCCAAAATCCTTACTAACTGTGCATAACTGATTAAGATTTTCCTCTAATTCTTTGGGATCGTGGCTTATGACCACAATGTCATCTGCAAATCTTAAATGGTTCAGATACTCTCCATTCACATCGACTCCTTTCTGTGACCAATCTAATCTTCTGAAAGCTTCCTCAAGGGCAGCAGTAAACAACTTCAGAGATATTGTGTCTCCTTGTCGAACTCCTTTCTCAATTTTAAATTTGCTACTGTCTTTGTCTAGTCTAATAAAGGAGGTTGCGTACTCATATATTTTCTTCAAAATCATAATATATGGGTATCTATGCCTTGTCAACCAGTGCCCGAAACATTGCCTTATGCTGTATGAAGTCAAATGCCCTTTCATAATCCACAAATGCCAGGCATAATGGTGTTTTACATTCATTTTCTTTCTCCATTAGCTGTGATATTACGTGAAGGTGATTCATAGTTGAGAATCCTGTCCTAAAGCCAGCTTGCTCTTTCGGTTGATTCTCATCAAGTATTCTCTCTAATCTGTTAGTAATGACCCTTGTGAACAACTTGTAGATGTGGGATAACAAGCCAATTCGTCTATAATTTCCAATTTCTGATTTCTCTCCTTTCTTATGCAGCAAAACTATGATTGCATTATTCCACTCCTTAGGTATCACACCTTTTCTAATGCATTTTTTGAAGAGTTGCCAGTTTTTATGTCATGTCTCTTCCTCCCAATTTTAAAAACTCTACAGTAACTTCAACTTCACCTGTGGCTTTCTGATGCTTCATTTTCTTCAACGCATGTTCTACCTCATCAGGAAGAATATCGGGTATGTTATACGTGTTACTAATTTGTGATCCATCTTCCCCACTGCTGCCATCATTCCCTCGCTCCTTGTATAATTCTCTATAGTAGTCGTCTGTTATTTGAATTATGCCTTCTCTGCAATTTATAAGTACACCATCGCTATTTTTCAGTTTCAGTATCATTTGTCTTTTTGTATTACTGCTCATGGCTACTGATTTAAGTCCTTTGTTTTCCCTTAATGCTTGTTCTACTTTTTTTGTGTTAAATCTTCTTATGTCCTCTATGAGTCTCTTTCTAATGGCTTTGCATAACTCAGTACAGTCAGTCCTCGTATAACACATGTTTACATTACACAAATTCGATCATGCATGATTTATAAATAGGGGAACAATGTCTTATATAACATGAACCGAATTTGCTTATGCACGATTTGCCTTTGTGTTTACAAGAAATGGCATTCGAATGTGGAATCACCCCAACCGAACGCAACACGATAGGAATGAAGAGAAGATTCTGAAAATGTATTTATGTTTTTTTATATCAGTGAAGGGGAAACACATTTCACCATAATAACGTAAAAACCCACAAAATTCCAGCTATCGGTATTATCGCAAATGCAATTAGATCGAGTTTACTACCAGTTTATAACAGATTCAACTAGCAGAAACGCAACTGGAAATTGTTTTTATTGTTTTATTGTAGTAACCCCCAGAAATGTGCTTTATAAAATGTGAGGTGTTAATAGTGTATCTCTGCCTTTACGGTGTTGTTTATTCAGTTGCTACACTCGAGCAGCTTTGTTTATGTGTATCAAGCGTGCCTCCTCATTTTGTAATTGTGCTTTATTGCCTAAAAATGAGTAAAATACTTAAAAGGTGTGAAAAGGAAGACACTGCAGATTCAGAGAGAAAAAGAAAAGCAATATCGATAAACAGAGACGGACTGGGTCAAAAATTCTTACCCGGGGAAATTTATAGTGGCCTCATACTACGGTTTATGGCCAAAATCACACCGGCCTCCGGCCCACCAGGGTTTCCCTGGTAAGGCTTATGGCCAGTCCTCCTCTGTCGATAGAAAAAAAATATGAAATTGTGAAACGCTTTGAGAGAAATGAAAGACCATGTGATATTGCAGGTGCCATAGACCTAAATGAGGCAATGCCGAGAATTACAAAAAATGCAGAGAAAATAAAAACAATTTTCATAGCAGGAACAACTCAAAGTGTAATTAAAATCCATTAGATTAAGACACAAAGAATTGGAAGAGATGGAACCGCTGTCATCTGTTTGGGTAGAAAATCAAACAAAAAACAAGTTTGCTTATGATAGAAGCAAAAGCATTAGCAATATTTTATTACGTAATGGTCGTAAAAAAATACTTACGTATTTTATTACGATTATTTATCGTGTTTGGTAATGTTTTGGTTACAAATGTGTGTTCAATCTTGGGTGGTCGGCACCTAACCCTATTTTTCCCATAGGACCTGTTGTTTATATTGCACGATTTTGCATTGCACGAGGGTTCCTAGGAACACAACTATCGTGCTATATGAGGACTGACTGTATACTCAATTTTCTCCTTGTCAGTGTTTATCTTGCTGTTCATTTGTTGTCTTCGGTTCATCATGACAAGTGTTTCTTGACTAATTTTTTCTCTTTGGATTTCTTTTTACCTATAGGTTTCTTGGGCGTTATCACTTTTTCAGAAAGTTGTAATATTTGAAATTTTCGAAATCTTTCGTTATCTTGATCCTGAGCAGTCTGCAGAAGCTGAAACTTGTTCCGAAGTTCCAGTACATACTGCTTTTTCTCCTCTCTGTTATCTCAAAGACCTTCGTATTATTTACTTGAGTCAGTTTTTTCCTTTCTTTTTTTACATCTATATCAAGTGTGCATCTTTCCATTCTGTGATCACTTCCAACATTTACCTTGTTCAGGATTCGAGCCCGTCACCACCAAATATGGAGGATGTGGAAAGGTCAGGGAACGACCACCGCATATCCCGGAGCAATATGGCCTTAGTTGCTAATGCTCCTAAAAACCAAATAACTAACTAACTAACCGTGTTCAGGACGGTAACATCATTCACAATATATCTTCTGTTAGTGAGGATGAAGTCGATTTCATTAGTTGTTAATCCATTTGGGCTCTTCCATGTCCACTTCCTGTTCACCCTTTTCTTGAAAAAAAGTGTTTATTACTGACAATCCTCAATTCTGCAAATTCCACATCTTTCACCTCTTTCATTTCTTTCACCAATTCCAAAATTTCCTATAGTTCCCCTTTCTGCACTGTTTTGTCTTTTTCCAACCTTAGCATTGAAGTCTCCTATAATGATAGTGTAGTGGGTTTTCCGCTCATCTAGAAGACTCTCAATTTCGGTGTACATTTCTTCAGCCTTTTCATCATCGATATTGGTGCATAAATCATTCTAACCTTTAGCTTGTACCTCTTGTATCTCTGCATATGGGTTTACCTCTACCCATATGCAGTACTTTGCATTTGTCATTGTTAAACTTCAGTTGCCACTTCTCAGCCCATCTGCCTAACTTTTTTAGATCCTGTTGTAGTAGCATACTGTCTTTACTGTCATTAACAACCCTCTATCATCTACAAACATGGACATTAAGCCTAATATACCTTCATCGATATCATTGATAAATACACAAAACAACAATGGGCCCTGGTGGACTCCATTAATAACATTAATGCACGTAGAGCAGTGTTCATTTATTACCACTTTCTGCCCTCTCCCACTCAACCATCCCTTTATCCATTGTAGCAACTTACCCTTAATGCCATACCTCTCCAATTTGTTCAGCAGTCTTCCATGTGCAACAATATCAAAATTATTTTTTTCATCCAGTTCCTTTGTGATCACATCGTAGTATCCAATCAAATTGGTCAGACAAGACTTCCCCTTAACAAACCCATACTGTGTCTGAACTATTACTGCAGTCTTGTCTAGGTAGTAGTAGTGGCAGTGGCATGTGATGCAAGAAAGCATGTGTATGAGCTTATGCAGCATCAGCCAAAAAAAAAAAAAAATCACTCCATTCCCTCCAAATACCTGTCCAGTTCCTCCTTAAATTTATTCAGCCTATCAACTTCCACAATGACAGATGGAAGTTTGTTCCAGCAATTAACCGCCCGCTGGCTAAAGGCAAATTTCCGCACATCTGTTCTACAACTGTCTTTTCTTAATTTGAATTTATGTCCCCTTAGGTTCATAATCTGAACAAGTGGAAGGATCCCATCAGAATTCAGCGTACTCAACCTATTCAAGGCCTTATACACCTCAATCAGATCACCGCGCAGGTGCCTAGTCTCCAGCCACTGCAATTTGCAGAACTCATGAGCAATGCAGACAGGCTGCCAGGGCAGGTCATGGGGTTTTGTCAATGATATACAGGGTCATTCACTACCAGTGCGACAAAGTTGCAAGAAGTGTAGCGGGCACAAAGACGAATCGGAATCACATAGCATTGCAGGGTCTGAAATGCATTCGTCATGCGGTAGAGGACGTTGAACGGGAGGTCGCGTGAACAGCAATCCTGCCAGAAGTCAGCATTTGCGAACCGGTTCCCGAGGCAGTAGGATGGATGAGTATTCAAACGTTGAACTGGCCGACATGCACCTTGCGTACAGAGCTGCCGACTGTAACGGGCGCACCGCTCTGTGCTTGTACCAGGAACGTTTCCTGCACAGGCGTGCTCTTTATAATACGATTTTTGCACATGTACACAGATGGTTACGTGAAACTGGTTGTTTCACGAGAGGTACCATGAATTGCAAGCGAATGACGAGGATGCCAGGCAATGAGGAGAATGTCCTACGTCTTGCAGAAGGCAATCTGAGTACAAGTACTCGAGCAATAGGCCAACGATTGGGTATTTACCAATCCACTGTATGGAGGATACTGTCAACAAACCAATTGAGTTCATACCATTTGCAATACGTCCAATCATTGGAGCCTGCGGATTATCCACTCCGGAGGACTTCTGCTACTTGGTTTCTTCAACAGAAATAGTTTGCAAATGCTGACTTCCAGCGGGATCGCTGTTCATGTGACCACCCGTTCAACGTCCTCTACCTCATGACGAATGCATTTCAGACCCTGCAATGCTATGTGATTCCGATTTGTCTTTGTGCCCCCTACACCTCCTGCATTTGTCGCACTGGTAGTGAATCACCCTGTATAGGAATTTTGCTAGCAGGGAAAAGGAGGTGATTATCCCTCTGTTTAAGGCAATGGTCAGGCCACGCCTTGAGGTTAAAGAGGTGATTCTGTATCACCTCTTTAACCACTGACTCCATTATTTTCCCCAGAACAGAAGTTAAACTATAATTATTTGTGTCACCCTTTGCACTCCCTTTGTGAATTGGGGATATATTTGCACATCTCCAGTCCATGGGGACCTCCCCTGACTATAAGGATGCTCCCATAATTGTGGCTAAGGCTTTGCCTATTTCCTTTGCTGCCTCCTTTAATATAACTGGATGGATTCCATCTGCCCCAGGTGCCTTTTTTATGTTTAGCTTCAACAATTTTTCCTTCACTTTTCTCTCAGTTATTACAAAATCACTTAGCTCCCTGTTAGTTTGATAAACTTCTGGCATTCGCCTCCTTGAATAACTCCTCATGTGTGAATGTAGATGCAAAATACTCATTCAGTTTATCAGCTACTTGAGCAGGATCATCAATAGTTGAACCATCTGTTATGTGGACCATTCTGATTCATCCCCCTTCCTTCTAGAGTTTACATAAGTAAACAACTCTTTGCTTTTTTCTTTGCATCCTTTGCCAAAGATTTTCCATAATCTGCCTTTGCCTGCCTAACCTCCTTTGTGACTTGATTACAGACTAGCATCTATCTTCTGTGTTGCCTTATAATTTATATGCATCCCATGCATTTTTGTTCTGTTTATATCTTTATATAATATAAATAACATGACTAATGGAACACTATGCATTCAATTAGTTGTGATTTGTGGCACACAGTGGGTGTCTAAACTATAAAACAATTCCAGTCATCGTTGGCAGATCCTAGAAATGCTGGGATCTGCCAATGCACATCCATCTTGTACCTATTGATTGCTGGAAAGACCTTTTATTACCTTTTAGATACTGATTACCCTTGGCTGATAGGCAATGAAGGAGTTAATCTGTACTGTTGTTATAGTTACTCTGTGATACAGTAATGTAGATGCAAAATACTCATTCAGTTTATCGGCTACTTGAGCAGGATCATCAATAGTTGAACCATCTATGTTATGTTTCTGTGAAATGAAAATATTTTATATACAAAAATAAACTAGGAGTCTGCTAAATGAAGTCCAAAATAATTTTAAATGGATATTTGAAAAGAGATCCAGTTTTTTTTATTTTATATTTATGTATGATAAACGTTAATGTTTCTGATGATTTTGATAATAATGATCATATCTGAATTGTTATAGTTCTGATATAATGTATTTAGATGGATTCTTGTGCAGAATATGAGATCAAGTCCATATACTGCCATCCTAAAATACACAGCCACTGTTAACTGATGTGGTGGTTTATCAGCTGCAATAAAGCAGTTATGATGAAGTCAGGAATTCTGCTCCCTTGTGAAAGTAGAATGTAAATAGAAATTTAGAATTTTATAACCTTCTCCTCATGTACATACAGCTTTGGAAGTTTTTGGGTGAGATTTTTTATATTAATGTGAAGTGTAATTTCAGAGATTAAATAACAAATAGTGGCAAAGTTTTTCCTTGGAACTTGGAAACTAGATGCCTTATAGGAGATTTGATTGACATGTACAAGGGGCTAAGAGGTAAAAGTAAAATGAATGAGGGTGAAATTTGCACTATTATGAATAATTCCAGAACTAGAAGTCATAAATTCAAATTAATGGGGGGGGGGGTTAAAGTGCATTGCAGGAAGTTTTCTTTCAGCTGGTGAGCTGTTAATTGTTGGAATAAATTGCCTCCGTGGATGGGTGATGAGGTTGACAGTTTGGAGAAATTCAAAGCTCAGCTGGATAGATATGTGTGAGGAGGGAGTCATATAGGTAGTTTATTTTTATTTCATTTTATTATTATTATTACTTTTTGGCTGGTTCAGCAAAAGCCCACAGCATTCTTGTACCAAAAATGCTAAGTACCAAAAACTTTACATCATTGAATTATGGTTGTTTCTCAGAATTAAACACATATGGATGGCATTTTAAGTTTTCTAATGGTTCTTTCACTGAGAAAGAAAACTATGAAATGCATTTTCCTAGTGATGCATATTGACTAAGCATGATACATATTAAGTATGATGATACCCATCTGTGTAGAATGGGAAACAGTATAGGAAATTCAATTAAGATAATCCAAGATTGAGATAATCAATTAGATTAAGATAATCAATTAGATTAAGATAATCAATTAAGATTAATATAATCAGTTAAATAATTCAATTAAGATAATCCAAGTGCATGTGTTTTTGAAGTGTTAAACTCTGATGAATTTTTGCATTTACATTGTAAGTAAAATTTATTTTTAATTATAATTATTCATAACCTTTAATATTTAATGTGCATCTCTTTTTTACTTTTCAGTGTGACAGTGAGAGTGGAAATGATAGGGTAAGTGTATTTTGGTTTATATAACTAAAGTAGATAACTTGAATAGATAATGACAAACTACATAGTATGCCAAAGTCAGAGAAAGCTAATTATACCAGTTTTTATTCCAAAAATGTGTTCAGTTATCTTCCATAAATAGAATAAAAAATATTTATTTTTGTACAAGAAAACCTCATCAATTCAGCATTGAATAATCCAAAATCGCTGACATTCTCAGGCAAAAGAATAAGGATTTGCTTGACTTTCAGTATGTTTATTCTGATTTTAATGCAATATTTGTTTCCATGGTTAGCTTAACCCCTCCATTATGTGTTGTATATTGACTGCATCTGCTCAATTCTAAGCTTATGACATATCTGTCATTTCCCTGTGAGGGTTTTAACATTCCACACTAAAGTTAATGTATTAGTTCTTATAAAGATATCTTATAAAGTAATTTCTTCTTCTTCTTCATGTGTTGTCTAGACCAGAGGTTCCCAACCTTTATAAGCCCACATACCAGTCAACCACATTGGTATCTTATGACATACTGGTGTGTTAAGTAATGAGTACATAAATCTGTTTTGAAAAGTCACATAAATAATTAGGTAAGTAAAGCCGAGCTATTATACTAAAAACAGAAAAACATTTATTAATTAAGAGTATACAATTTATAAATTGTATAAATTACCTGTGAAAATCACTATAACTGCAAACACCACTTTTAATGTTCACTAACCAACCTCTGAAGGAAAACTGACTGTATACAATAAGAAAAAAAAAAAGAGTGGAAGTAAAGAGATAAAGTTATATGAATTAAGAAGTACAAGAAAGAAAAGAGGTATATTTTCCAAGTGAAATACTCGCATAGATACGAACTGTGAAAAATAAAAAGAAGTTTTGGCTTTAGTAAGTTATGAATATTTAAAAAGTTTACTCTCCCATGAGGAAAAGTGCAGGTGGTTTTATTCACAGCCTGCATACCGGTACCAGTTCACATGCCGGTGGTTGGGAACCTCTGGTTTAGACCAAGTGCATGTATTTCTGAATAGTGTTAAAGCTGCTGAAATTTTGCAGTCATATTGTAAGTAAAATCATTAAGAATTATAATAATGCTTAATAATATTACATTTATGTTAATAATTTCATTTTATGTGTTCATAATGAAGTTCCTCAATATTGATTGGTGTTTCGATATTTGTGAATAAGTGTTCCTCGTTTATGCAGTACTACATTTTTATATACTTATATGTTTTTATCTCTCACACCAAAGAGCCCATTTTCTGTGTTTGAGCAATCTGGTACCCCCTTCCAATTGATCATTGCGAGTATCAATGATTGACAGGCCTAATCCCTCCCACCAGTTGCTTTTTACTTAGCTTTAGCATGAATTTTTAAATTTAAAAGTTATATAAGTTGTCCCCTACTCTAATGCTACAAAGCATTTCCCATTTATGACAAGGAGAAACTTTGATGACAGTGTCTGTCAAGGAGAAATTGTCCCAAAAGTAATTTTTCATGCCCATGACTAATTTACATCTCTGCATTAATTTTCTTTAGCACTTTAGAAGAGGTGGCAGGTAGTTAGTTCAGAAGCGTATTAAATTCAAAGTAATGTTTCCAGTCAACATGGCTGCCCAGTACAACATTGAGTCAGTTTGGTGTGACATAAGCACTGGAAAAACTAAAATGAGATAGGAGTGTTATTGTTATTTGTTATTCTTGGTTTTTAGGAGCATTAGCAACTAAGCCATATTGCTCCGGGGATATGTGGTGGTCATTCCCTGACCTTTCTGCATCCTCCGTATTTGGTGGTCACGGGCTCGAACCCCGGTCTAATCAAGAAGTGTGTGCTACACACTGCTACTCCTGCCCACCTGGCTACGGAGGCACCGATAGGAGTGTGCTGTAGGGATAATGACTGTGATGAGTATAACAGACAACTATAAAGAGAAAGAGTGAGCCAGTAAATCAGAATATCTTATAATAGGGATTTTAATTTTCCAGATGTTGACTGGAATTTGTGTGTTGGTCACTAGCAACAAAAGTTACTAGTATAACTTTTATGCTAGTAACTAATGGATTTATTGAATGCTGTTTTCTACAGCAGCATGTTAGAGAGGTTATCAGCAGTGATTCTTTATGCATTATAAATTTGCAAGACTCACTGGGCGCCAGCGATTACAATGTACTGGTGTGAGATTTACTTAAAGACATAATGTCAAGAGTAAAAGGAAGGGCTTTTTTGGATGCCACACTGGTACCCTTTCTCTTCAGCAATGGTAGTTCACCAAGACCTCACAAAATCCAGTGTTGGAAAACCATAGATGATACCCTAATAAAGGGGGGGATCTGAACAACTTCTGAAATCACGAACCTGGTTTGAAATTGACAAACCATAAAGAGGGTGGGTTGAGCCTCACACATGTTGTCCCAGAGCTAATCCAAGTGGTCATAGGAACATCCATTAGTACCTCAACCATCTGTTAAAAAGTAAATTAAAGTGAGCAAATTCTTTGTATAAAACTGTAATACTTTCAATTTTCAGTTTAATTTGATCAATAAAATAATTTAGCAACATAGCATTACTCTTCCTCCCTCTTTTTTTCTTTCACCCCCTTTCTTTCTTACTTTCTTTTTTCCCCCTTTCTTTCTTTCTTTTTTTTTTTTTTTTTTTGACATCTAAAATATTAGATTTCTATTTTTATTTTATTTTATTGATAACACGATACACAGCAAGTTACCATTAACAGTGTATCTGTTAATGGTAACAGAGTTTGATAATAATAATGATTGAAATTCAACATTAAAATAAACTATTTAAATAGGTTCAAACATTAAAATCATATGTACAAAAGAAGTGTGCAGTAAGATTAATTACTGATAAAAGAAAATAAAAGAAAAACACAAAAAAATTAAATAAATAAATAATAAACCACAAAGGTTAAATGAGAACTAATCACTTTTCAGTCCAAGAGATGAGGTATACTTGTGGATGGAGTTCATCAGAGATTGAGAATTGTCAAAAAAGTCAGTAAGAGCGTCATTTGCTGATCTGGTAATTCTGTTCAGTGGACTGAATTTCATGTCAAGTCCACGTTGGCAGAGTCAAGGCAAAACAGCTTGAGACTCCTGACTTGTCTAGGAGGAGCATGAGTTTATATTGCTTAGGATACCAGTTTCTTTGTAGGTTCCAGTGTTTACTTTGGCAAGAAGAGTGATGTCAGTGATAATTCTTCTGGTGCTTAGATTGTCAGATAAAAGTAATCACCCAGCAATTCACAGTGTACTGGGTGATAAAATAGAGGTTTGTGGAACATGGGATAGTGGGCAAAATTTTGGGGGGCTGCTTCAATTTTGTTAAGTAAACTCTTGGTATGAGGGTTTCGGATGTGTGAGCTGAATTCAAGGATTGGCAGTACTATGGTTTTATATAAGGTAACAGCACATCTGTAGTTTTTGAACTTATAGGTTTTCCTTTTAATAAATCGCAGTGTTTTGAATGCTTTACTAGTGATTTTAGGGACATGGACATCAAATTTAGCGCTATTAGAGAGAAGAACCCCAAGTCATTGACATGGTCACATCTTTCTAATCTTAGACTTACAATGTATTCTATATTTATTAGTTGTGAGGATCTGCAGGATGAGAAAGAGATTACTTTACACTTCAAGGGATTAGCAGACAATCCATTCAGAGATAACCAGAGAGAGAATTTATTGAGAGTGCATTAAAGCTATTGAGAATCAGTTATCTCCTTCACAGCTTGAATAGATCTTGAGGTCATTTGCATGGAGAGAAGCTTGGATGTCTGGGGGTGTTGATGAAAGAAGGAAGATCATTAATAAAAGTTATGAATAGGAGAGGAACAAGGAAGGAATACTCTACTTAGTGGGATAAAACGGTCCGAGTTCACTTGGTTGATGATAATGCTCAGGGAATGTTACAGTTACCATGTACCTTAAGTTTTTCAATTAGTTGTTCATAAGGGACTTTATCAAATGCCTTGGAGATGTCTATGTAAATAGCGTCAACTTGAAGATGATTATCAAGAGCTTCAGAGGTATTTTGCCAGAAATGGAGCAAATTGGCAATCACAGACATGTTTAAAAAAAAAGGATGTAGACGTGTTTAGAAAAGGGTATCATATATTGTACTGTTGGATTTTTCCAGAAAGCAAGTTCTAGGTTTTGATTATATTAATAGTAAGTAAAACATGGGAACCACATTGCCAGCAAATGGGCACAGTCCATTGTGACATCAATATTCAGATGTCAGCATCATACTGTTGACATCTGAGAATATAGTATGGCACAGATTCTCCACCATATTTTACTTGTTTTTTGGTAATACCAAAATTTAAGTAAATGTTCTCCTATATTTTTATACAAGATGTGTAACATTTCAAAATATTGTATGCTATATGAGCTCCTGCGTGATGTGTAGATTTGAATTTGAATTTTAAATGTTGTGTGAAAAACATATATGGGGATGGGAAACTAAAGTCTAGATAATTATTGCTTAGAATAAACTCCCAAATGTCCCAAATGGTGGACATTTAACTTCATAAGCCAACCGGACTAGCCAGGTGGGTAAAGTGCCTGCCTGGCAACCCAAAGGTCGCGGGTTTGAATCCCGCCTCGGGCTTGGATCAAAGTACTGCAAAAACCTTGGGAGGTGCACTATGGCCACAGAAGCTGATGCGCCAACAACTACCAAAAAAAAAACAAAACAAAAAAAAAAAAAAAAACTCTTCATAAAATTTGATCTTAAATTGAAAATTTCTTAGGTACTGAATAGAATTCAATTTAGTAAGCTTACTAAATTACAATTTAGTAAGCTAATTAATGAATAAATTGATCCTGTACTCAACTACTTGATAACCTCACTCATTTTAATGATAATGTTTCAAACCCAGAACTTTGGCATTTGCTCTCAAGATATTCAGATTAATATTTCAAAAATAGTTTTTTCAAAATATCAGCCAAAACTCTGTAAAATGTGATCTGTAACTAAACTAACTTAGCAGTCAATAATAACCAGATTAACAGAAATGAGCCACACCTGAAACAAATACCGAACCCTTTCTGAACAACATTCCAGCTGTGTTCCAGTCAGTTGCTGAATGGGAATTTTTTTTTTTTTTTTAATATAAACCCCAAACACGAGAGGCATTAGAACCTATAGTACTTAGTACTGTGCTTGGGTTGGAGGTTTAGAAGACAAAAGAAGATATTTGTTGATATTGGACTTGAATTTCTGTACACTGTAATTTTCAGGAAATACGTAAGCATTAGCATTAGCATTAGCATTAGTAGAGGCATTTGATGCAAGAAAGCAAGCTTATGCAGCATCAGCCAAAAAAAAAAAAAAAAAAAAAAAAGTAACATAAATAAATAAAAATAACCACTTCCACTTCACCCCTCTGTTCGTTCGAAATACCTGTCCAGCTGAGCCTTAAACTTATTTAGGCTATCAACTTCCACGACAAGGGATGGAAGTCTGTTCCACCCACCAACCACCCGCTGGCTAAAGGCAAATTTCCGCACATCTATCCTACATCTGTCTTTCCTCAATTTGAATTTATGCCCTCTCAGGTGATTTTTCTGAGCTAGAGGAAGAATCCCATCAGCATTGAGCATGCTCAAACCATTCAAGGCTTTGTACACCTCTATCAGATCACCCCGCTGGTGCCTAGTTTCCAGACACTGTAATTTGCAAAACTTAAGCCTTTCTTCGTAAGAGAACCCCTTTGTCCCATTCACCAATCTAGTTGCCCTTCTCTGTACTCGTTCCAGCAGCTCTACATCCTTCCTGAAATGAGGCCTCCAGGCCTGTATACAGTACTCTAGGTGTGGCCTGACCATTGCCTTATACAAGGGAATAATCACCTCCTTATCCCTGCTAGAAAAATTCCTATATATCATTGACAATACACCATGAGCTACTCTTGCAGCTCGTCTGCACTGCTCAGAGAACTTCATATCTGCCTGCACCACCACCCCCAGGTCCCTTTCATTCTCTACCACTGTCAGTGTAGTACCACAGAGTTGATACGTTGCTCTGGGGTTGCTGTTTCCCATATGTAGTACTTTACATTTGTCAATGTTAAACTTCATTTGCCACCTCGAAGCCCATCTGCTCAACCTTTCCAAATCCTGTTGCAGCAGCATAGTGTCAGTAGTGTCCTTGACAACCCTGCCAACCTTCGTATCGTCTGCAAACTTGGACATTAAGCCTGATATACCATCATCAATATCATTTATAAATACAGAAAACAATAAAGGCCCCAATACTGAACCCTGAGGGACTCCACTAATAACATTAGTCCACGATGAGCAGTGTCCATTGATTACCACTCTCTGTCTTCTCCCCCTCAACCACCCCTTTATCCATAGCAGCAACTTGCCTCCAATGCCACACTGCTCCAATTTGTGCAGCAGTCTTCCATGTGCAACAGTATCAAAAGCCTTTCTAAGATCCAAGTATATAATATCAAAGTTATTCCCTGCATCCAGTTCTTTTGTGACTGCATCATAGTATCCAATCAAATTGGTCAGGCAAGACTTCCCCTTAACAAAACCATGCTGTGTCCTAGCTATAACTGAAGTCTTGTCTAGATGATCCTGCAGTGCTTCTTTCACCAGTGCCTCCATTAATTTTCCGGGAACAGAAGTTAAACTCACAGGTCTATAATTACTTGTGTCAGCCTTTGATCCCCCTTTGTGAATTGGGGTCACATTTGCACATCTCCAGTCAATGGGTACCTCCCCTGAGTCCAAGGAAGCTCTCATAATTATGGCTAAGGGTTTGCTTACCTCCTTTGCTGCCTCCTTTAATATAACTGGATAGATCCCATCCACCCCAGGTGCCTTTCTCGTGTTTATCTTCAACAATTTCTCCTCCACTTTGCTCTCAGTTATTACAAGATTCTCTAGCTTACTGCTAGAGTTGAATACACCTCTGGCATTCCCCTCGCTGAATAACTCCTCATGTGTGAATGTCGATGCAAAATATTCATTTAGTTTGTTAGCTACCCGAGCAGGGTCATCAACAGTTGACCCATCGATCTCAAGTGGACCAATCTGATTCATCCCCTTCCTTCTAGAGTTTACATAAGTAAAGAACTCTTTGCTGTTTTTCTTCGCATCCCTTGCCAAGGATCTCTCGTAATCTGCCTTCGCCTGCCTAACCTCCTTTGTAACTTGGTTACAGATCAACTTGTATCTATCATAGGCGTCCGTGTCACGTGTTAATTTGTATGTATCCCATGCATTTTTCTTCTCTGCCATATGCCTCATTAGTTCATCTGACAACCATTTAGGCCTAAACCTTGAACAATATTTCTTAGTTGGTATGTAAAGCCTAGTAGCTTCCACGATAAGTTCTTTGAATGCTTCCCATTTTGAATTTGCTGTTGGCAATATCATCAGTTGATGCCACTGTATAGAATTTAAATACTGTCTCAGTCCATTGTAGTCGCCTTTACGAAAGCAATACCCCTTCCCTTTACCCCTAATGGTAGTTACCTCTTTGAGTAACTCCCACTTCAGCACACTGTGATCACTGCCACCAAGTGGTTCATTTATCTGCAGATTCTTAATGCATGAAGAATCACTACTGATAATCAAATCAAGAGTATTACTCCCTCTAGTTGCCTCCCGAACATGCTGATGTAGAAAACAATCATCCAATAAATCCACAAAAGCCTTGCTACTGTGTGAGTGACCAGCCCCCAAATTCCAGTCAATATCTGGGAAATTAAAATCCCCCATTATAAGACTCTCTGATTTACTGGCCCACTCTATTTCTCCGAACAGTTTCTTATTATACTCATCAGAGTCATTAGGCCTATAGCACACTCCTACTCTCAATTTTGATCTCCCAATGCTTATGTCACACCAAACTGACTCGACACTGCACTGTCCAGCGATGTCGACTGGCTTCACTTCCTTGGATTTTATGTGTTTTTTAACTAATAGCATAACCTCTCCTCCCTTCCTATCCTGTCTATCCTTTCTGTAGACATTGTACTCCCCAAATTCCAGTTCTGCATTTCTTATATCTGTGTGACACCACGTCTCTGAAATCCCCACAATATCTGCCTTTGATGTTTTGAGCAATACCTCAAATTCATCAAATTTATTTACTAAACTCCTAGCATTGGTGTACACACAAGTATACATGCACCTGTTCTTTTTCTTAGCTACCCTAACACAACCCGTGTGTTTACTTGTACCCCAATGATTCCCAGCAGTCTCTGAAATATCCTGCATCTTATTTTCCAGGCTGCGGCTCATTCCAATAGAAGCAGTGCAAGAATCACTTTCACCTCTGCCAGTGGCTACTGTTAATCTATTAGTCCTTGTATCCCCCCAATCTAGCAGTTTTCCGACCCACCTAACATTGCCTCGATAGCATCAGCAAACATTCTTGCACCCTTTCTATTTAAGTGTATCCCATCCCTGTAGAAGCAGTCTCTCCTGTTAACAAGTACAGACCAGGCTGAAAAAAATTCTACCCCTTGAGCCCTGCACAATCTTTCCAGGGCCGAATTGATTGACAGGGCTCTCATCATATACTCCCTCCTATCGTGTCTGGGCAGAATTGCAGACACTTTCAATTTCAACCCTAAGAAGGAAGGTTGTTCCAAAAAACAGCAGTTGAATGAATAAACGAGGACAATGAAAAGTTGGTTCTGTGAGTTTGAACTTGGATAGTAAATGGATGTTGGCTGGTGGCAGCACATGTTCAGACTGTTTTGAAAGAGAGAGAGAGAGAGCGGGAATTATAGAAGCCAATTCAGAAGAACAGTGCACATGGAAGTATCTGTAGAAGTGGCATCCAGCAGAAACAGTATGTCTATGAGACAGCGAGTGGAGAGACTCTGTTAGAGATAAATCATTAATTAACCTAACTGCCTTCTTCTGAATGGAATCAAGAAGCCTGAGAGAGGTTTTGGGGGCGCCACCCCACATGTGGGAACAATATTCCATGGTCGGGCAGATTTGCGATTTATACAAGTGAGCAGCTGTTTGGAAGAAAAGTAAAGAGAAAACCAAGTTTTTTAGATACAGAGGAAGCAATATTTGTAATGTGCTTGTGCCAAGAGAGAGAGAGAAAGATTAGAAGTCAGGGTAATCCCCAAAAGAGATATATCATTTTGCCTAGAAATCGGAGTGTCACTAAAGATAAGCATAGGAGCAGAAGAATCCTTTTTGCGAGATATAAGACAAGACTGAGTTTTAGAAGGGTTGAAATCAACTAAGTTGTCATTGCCCCCTGGAGAATTACCTGAAGATCGGCGTTCAAGGAATTGGTAGTAGATTTTCGAGAAGTTGAAGCTGATTGAGCAGGGCAAGGTTTCTCAAAATGGAAAGTAGAATACAATGTACTATCATCGGCAAAACTATGGATAGGATTTCCAGTTAATGGAAGAAGGTCATTAATATACAAGAGGAAAATAGTGGGGAAAAGAACTGAACCTTGGGGGGGACAACGGCATTAGTGGAGAAGTTAGAAGACAGAGAGCCATCTACCATCACCTTCAGTGAGCGATCAGAGAGAAAACTGGATAACCAATTACTAAAAACAGTTGGTAAACCATAAGATGGAAGCTTGTTTAGAAGACCTTTATGCCAAACATGATCAAAAGCAAGAGCAACTACTTGTGTTTCAACGGTTCGGTGAAAGACAAGAGCAACTACTTGTGTTTCACCGAACCGTTCCATTTAATTAGTCCATAAATGGGTAACATAAGCCAGAATATCACCAGTGGATCGACACTGACGGAATCCATACTGGCGATCATTGATCAGACGAAGGTTTCTAGGTAGTTTAAAACGAGTTGGTGGTTAATTGATTTCTTTATTACTTTAGAAAGAGTAGAAGTAATTGCAATGGGACGATAATTGGATGGGAGGGATTTGTCTTCCTTTATATGTATAAGCTTGCTTTTTTGCATCATGTGCCTCTACTAATGCTAATAAAGAAAAAAGAGTAATTGGAAAATGCCTTTACACTGAATTTAGATTTAAAAAAACAAAACGAAACAAAAAAAACATTCTTAGAAAATTTTTTTACTGATGTGACTTGTGCTTTTAATTTCAATGTACTATAGAATCTGTTCAATTTCATGAAAGCTGACATCACGGAAGAACCTCTTATAATATTATAATAACAATATAGGAGAATATTTACTTAAATTTTGGTAATATTCCAGAATTTTTGGAATTTTGACATACTAAAGACAGTTTGATACAATGGAGAATCTGATTAGATTCAAACCTTGCTTATTAATCAAATATTTAATTTGAACTTGTTTTCACTATGTCATATATTTTAGTAATCTTGCTCTCAAAGATTAGAGAAGTATAGGTTTGAATCTTGCTGCTAAACACACTTTAAACGCGGTTCTCTTTCATGGATTTAGAAATTCCCTGAAATATGCTGTTAAACCCTTGGAGCTGTTGGTGGAGAACAACTGTGACATTTTTTTACAAAAACATTAGTATGAAAAAAAAAAATTGAAACATAGAAACATAACAATATACTATCAGTAAATGTTGTGCAAATGTTGACATTCTTTTTTAAAAATTTAGCTTTGAAATATATATAATACATGAAACTTTACTTTCTTTTATTTTAACTCCTTTTTTCCCACCACCTTTAGGGTTCTGATGCAGAGTCTGACTTGTTCAGTAATAATCCTACTGAAAGTAAGTAAGAATTCTACATCAATAATTGCTTTTTCCGTTTTGTATTCTTTATATAAAATCTAATTCTTAATATGTCTTGGAAATGCTGGAATTATTTGTTCACTTAAATATTGGTATATATTTTTATTATTTTTTGAATAGTGATAACAAATATGAAGGTTATTGAAAACTACTTAATATTCAAGCACAGAATAGAAGAGTTGTAAAGCCAGAGATGTTCACTTTTCAACACATCTGTACTTGATATTCATCCTAAGTTTTCTCAATCGTACTTTTCAGGAAATACAGAGTGGACAGAAATCGTGGGATACCTACCTAGTAATGGGTAGGCCCGCCCTTTCACCCGAATAAGGACAGTCACATCCCCGAGGCATTGAGTGCACTAGTTCATGAAAACATTCCACAGGTATTTCCGTCCATGCCTGCTGCACCACTTTCCATAATTCCATCGCATTTCTGAGTGGAGGATCCAAAGCTTGACCGGACCTTTCCAAAGCATTCCAAAGATTCTCCACAGGGCTTATGTCTGGTGAATGGGGAGGCCATTCCATGGTGGTAAAATCTGTGGAATGCTCTTAGAACCATGTTCTAGTCACCTTGGCTCTGTGGGGAGGCACATTGTCCTGCTGGAAGAGTCCATTGCCCTGTGATGCACGATGACCATGAAGGGATGTGGATGGTCTGCAAGGATGGATATGTAACCTGGACCATTCAGAGATGTGTCTAGACGTACTAGAGATCCCAGCATGTGTCAGTTGAACATTCCCCAGACCATTAGCAACTGTCCACCTGCCTGAACAGTTCCTTGTGGATACAACGAGTGCATAGATTCGTGTGGTTTCCACCAGATATGCACCCTCTTGTCTGCTTGAAATAACAGGAAATGTGACTCATCAGACCAGGAGACCAGTCTGCAATCATCCAAGGTCCAGTGTTGATGTTCTTTCACCCAGTCGAGGCATTAAATCCTGTGTTAGCAATGGGACTCTGGTGGGTCGGCAGCTCCCATAACCTATTGTGGCTAATGATTGCCTGATGGTCTTGGTAGAGACATTTCTTGCACCTTCCTCATGGAAGTCGGTGGTGATTTGTGCCACTGTTGCTCTCTAGTTGGCTGAAATAATGCGAGACAGACGTGGATGGCCATGTTCATCCACCACCTTTCTCCGCCCACGGACTGTCCACAATGAGATGTTATTCGGGAAATGCTGTATTCTTGATACTCTCAAACGGGGATTGTGCAATTTCTGTACCACCTCCGTGATTGAGTGACTCGTGCATTGGGCACCCACTATCATCTCTTTTTCAAAGTCAATTAACTCATGACGTTTATCCATACTGACATCGAATTACCAACTGTGTGAATGTAGTGTACCTATATACCTGCCAAGTGGTAGGTTCATCCACTAGTGAGAGGGGTGACAGCATCGCATTGCCTAGGAACCAGGTATCCTATGAATTCTGTCCTTTCAGTGTTTGTACAGCATCTATTGTTAACGCCATGTAGTCAGCATGGTAAATGATTCCTCGTCCAAAAATAAACCAAATATATTCTGTGTTTCAATCTAACACTAATTTAACAAGATATTCACAATTTAAAATTGACAGTGTCACATCTGGCTTGAGTGATTTTCATTCTTAATGTGACTTGTGTCACCTTAAGAATGTAAATAATGAAACACCTTTAAAGCATCTTGAATTCTTGCAATTTCCAATCACCAGCAATGGTAAAACATGCTATCCACTTGCATTTGCACACACCATAACTGTAACACACTGTTTGTTAACTTTCAGATGAGGAACAGCCATTTCACGTCATGATGAACATTATTTACGAGGGAGTGACGTCCAGTTAAGACCAGTTTCAAATGCATTGTAAATGTCATACTTGGAAAACTTTCTTCCTCCACCATTTTCAGAAAAGACTCTTTAAAAGCTTCTGCTTCTGGGACATCACCTGATAAAGCTTCTTGAATTTCAAGCTCCCTTATACTGTGGCAAGATTTGAAAATTTTGAGCCATCCTGTACTAGTTTTAGATTCAGATTGGCTTTTAAACTTTTGATTCAATTGTCACACTTTTTCGCATAATAGCTGTCCAAAAATAGGTTCGCCTTGACTTCTCTTTTGTAGAAACCATAAATAGTCTTCTAATTTCTCATCACTACCCTTTTTCATAGTTTTCCTTTTTTAGAGCCATATTCATCGTCTAACTTTGAAATAAACTTCAGACTTATTTTTAATGCTCTTTATGTCAGATATGGTTTCTTTATCAATGTTAATGATCTTAGCAAGAGATACATTGGTTTCATCCTTTTCCAGTCTATTAATAATTGTTATCTTGTTTTCTATTGACAACATGTTGCAGTTTCTTTTGCCTGTAGATGCCATTATTAACACAAAGGGGCAGCAATATTAAAATTAAAAAGCAAAATGGCACAATATTTCACTTTGAAATAGCCACGAACAAAAACTCGAACATTGAGTGATTAGAAACAAAATGTCTGAAATAACCTCACACTGCAGTGGTTCGTGGCAGACTGAGTGAAAGTTAACCACCCCCCACACAGACAACGATGCAACACGGTCACGGAAGACTGTCTTGGGTCCACACAGTAGCTAAAGCTAACATTTTATTTTTAACTCCTGTAATGACCAATTAAGACTATTTCTATGCTAAATTGCATATATCTTTGAACAAATAATCAGAAACAAATACATTAAGTGCCAGGAGTAATATTTCAGCATAACAACCAATGCATTAAAAGTAGATACTATAATTTTGGGGAGGGGGAGGGGGGAGATAATCAATGTTCTGTTATGTTATGTTATGTTATGTTCTTATTAGTATTAGTAATGTCCACATGGTGCAAGAAAGCCTATGGCTTATGCTACACCAGCCAAAAAAAAAAAAAAAAAAAAAACCCGAATAAAACAATGATAAAAAAAAAATAATAAAATAAATAAATAATAATTAATAAAAGAAAAGGAAATTAAACCTATCATCCTATGCGCTTCCCTGACCCGAAGGTACTATCCAGATGACCTTTGAATTTCCCCCAACTGTCAGCCTCTACCACCCATGTAGGCAACTTATTCCAGTAATTTGTAACTCGCTGGCTAAAATAAAACTTCCTGCAGTCCAATCTAAACATCTATATAACTTGAATTTATGTCCCCTAGTTCTAGCATCATTTATAATCTTCAAAATTTCGTCCTCATTCATTTTACTGATGCCTCTCAGAGCCTTAAACCCCTCAATCAAATCTCCTCCAAGGTGTCTAGTTTCCAAACTCTGCAACCCACATATTCGAAGTCTTTCTTCAGAAGAACACCCTTTTGCCGATCTCACCAGGCGAGTTACCCGTCTTTGCATCCCTTTCGAGAAGCTCGATGTCTTTCTTTAGGTGCAGTCTCCATACTTGAACACAGTATTCTAAATGTGATCTAACAAAAGCCTTATATAATGGGATTATCATGTCCCTATCTCTACTTGCAAAAGTTCGATAGATCATCGATAGGACACCATGGGTCTTCCTTGCAATATGTTTACAATGCTCAGAGAATTTCATGTCTGACCGTATCGTAACACCCAAGTCCCTTTCCTCCAGTACTGGGTTTAGTTGAACTCCACCAGGTGAATAAGTTATTTTGGGATTACTGTTTCCCAGGTTTAATACCTTACACTTTGTTGGATTAAAGCATAGCTGCCATTTTTCTGACCATTCCTGAAGTCTATCTAGGTCTCTCTGAAGAAGCTCAGCAGTGATCATTAACTACTCTACCAATTTTAACATCATCTGCAAATTTAGACATCACGCCCTCTATCCCTTTATTGATGTCATTTATGAAAATTAAAAACAAGTGGTCCTAATACTGATCCTTGGGGAACCCCACTTCTTACATCAACTCAATCTGAGGAATAGCCATTTATTATAACCCTCTGCTTCCTGCCCTGAAGCCATCCTTCTATCCATCTAAGGATTTTCCCAGTGATTCCAACCTGTTCCAGCTTATAAAGAAACTGCTCATGAATCATTATTTGGAGCATTAGTAACTAAGGCCATATTGCTCCATGCGGTGGTCATTCCCTGACCTTTCCGCATCCTCCGTATTTGGTGGTCATGAGCTCGAACCCCGGTCTAATCAAAAAGCGTGTGCTACGCACTGCTGCTCCTGCCCACCTGGCTACAGAGGCCCAATCAATGTTCTACTGTAGTTTTTTTTTTTTTTTTTTTTTTGCACCACCTTTAAAAATATCCTGCCGGTGCCCATGGTAGCAGCACCTTATAAAGATATACAATCTGTTTGCCAATTCGTGCACACTTTGAATTTTGCCTTTAGCTGGTTTTTTTTTTTTTTTTTTTTTTATCATCCATGAAAAGAATGTCACATTCTGTTAATTATAAATATATCTAATACTTAACATATTGCAACTACCAAATATGGTACTGCTTCCTCTCTCAGATGAAAATTGTTGTTTTATGATGGTAGGGTCCCACTTGCACTTAATGTTTCATCGATGTATTTTTTATTGTATCTCTAATTGAGGCAAGACAGGAAAGAAACTGATCATCTGTAGTAATTACTTTTCAATATTTACTGTTGTTTGATAAAAATTAATTGTCTAATTAAGTTAAAACTGTGGAAGAGAATGCAGTATGTCAGTGGTTGACACTTTGCCAAATATTGTAATAGCAAATTTCCCTCTGTGAAGTATATGAAATTTGCTTCTGCTAGTGTTTGTTTTGAATTTCATGCTTTGTGAATTTCAAAAGTATCTTTATTATTGTGTCCTTAAAATTCCGTTTCGGAATGAAGTCATGATTTGCCATATAACTGATAGTTATATGGCCAGTCATATCAAAGTAATATTCACTTTATCAGTATCTTATTAAAGTATCCTAGATTAACGAATATAGCAAATTATATTGACTGAACTCTGATGACTAACAATCAAAATGGTTTTATTCATTTAACATACAGGGAGTAGTTTGTTTGAAGATAACAAAGAAACTCAAAACCTACATTGGTATTATTATGTTTATATCCGAATTGGAAATATGTACATAATGGATGTATATATTTCCAGTAGCTCATAAGAAAGTCCGTGAATGAATAACAGTAAAATCCATTTAAGTTTAGTGATTCTGGACACAACTACAGTCAAACTGACCCTGGAATATTTGATACCCCATCCTGCCACATACTGAATTTTTTGTGTAGGCTGAGCTTCACACACTCTGCCAGCTGCCATTAAATGATCCACATATTGGTTCTATTAATAAAATCTACTTAGTTCCCAAGGCTGTGCATGTTTCTCTGTACTACCTGGTTTTGTTACAGTGAAACCACCTTTCTGGGAAAGTAAAAGAATTTCTATCATTCCTGATGCCTACTTAAAGAATGCACTGATGATACCAGACAACTTTTTTTTCTCTAACAATATCAGCATTTCTTAAAAAGTCTAATTTAGAAAAATGAATAATAAATGCTGCTGAGGATTTACTTTGGGTTTGCACCTCACTATAAATGGACTGATGAAAGTATTGGAATTACAGTGCAAAATGGAGAATGTTCCGATCTGTAGTGAAGTTTTAAGCACATTAATTGCACAGAAGTCCAAATTAATATAAAGTCCACAGTTGCCACTGTGAATATTGTTGAATATAGTCACTGTGAATATTGTTGAATACAGTCGACGGCCTCTGTACCCGAGTGGGCAGGAGCGGGAGTGCAGTAGCACACGCTCTTTGAGTAGATCGGGGTTCAAGTCCCTGACTGCTGAATACGGTCGATCTGCCAACCCACATTGGACCAGCGTGGCAGATTATGGTCCATTTCCCTCAGCATGAATTGTTGAGGAGGCTTCCATCCTGCAGTGGGTTGATAATGGCTGCACTTTACTTTTTTTTTACTTACAGTCACTGTGAATATTATTGAATGTAGTCACTGTGAACTGTAACTATGGAGAATTGTCACTGTGAATATTATTGAATATAGTCACTGCGAACTGTAACTATGGAGAATTGTCACTGTGTAGAGTATTGCCCCTGTGAATAAATAACAGTTGCAGTTATTTATCCATTTAGCCATTCCTGTTTAGAAATTTTCTGGTACTATAGTAATAGTAGTAATAGTAATCATGGCATGTGATACAAGAAAGCTACCGTATGAGCTTATGTAGCATCAGCCCAAAAAAAAAAAAGAAAAAAAAAAAAATTCACACAAACAATCCCTCTAAATGTTTGTCCAGTTCCTCCTTAAATTTATTTAAACTATCAACTTCCACAATGACAGATGGAAGTTTGTTTCACCAATTAACCACCCGCTGGCTAAAGGCAAATTTCCGCACATCTATTCTACAGCTGTCTTTCCTGAATTTGAATTTATGCCCCCTTAGGTTTGTAATCTGAACAAGTGGAAGAATCTCATCAGAATTCAGCGTGCTCAACCCATTCAATGCTTTAAACACCTCAATCAGATCACCTCGTAGGTGCCTAGTCTCCAGCCACTGCAGTTTGCAGAACTTAAGCCTCTCTTGGTAAGAGGATCCCATCATTCCCCTCACCAATCTTGTTGCCCTTCTCTGTACACGCTCAAGCAAATCTACATCCTTCCTAAAATGAGGCCTCCAGACCTATACGCAGTACTCAAGGCGTGGCTTGACCATTGCCTTATACAGAGGGACAATCACCTGCTTTTCCCTGCTAACAAAATTCCTGTATATCATTGAGAACACCTCATGACCTCCCCTGGCAGCCTGTCTGCATTGCTCAGAAAACTTCATATCTGACTGCACAATTACTCTCAAGTCTTTTTCATATTCTACCACCTTAAGTGTAGTACCACACAGTTGGTACGTTTCTCTGGGGTTTCTTCTAGCCATATGCAGTACTTTGCATTTTTCAATGTTAAACTTCAGTTGCCACTTCTCAGCCCATCTGCCGAAATTTTCTAGATTCTGTTGCAGTAACACACTGCCATTACTGTCATTAACGTTAATGACAGTAATGGCAGTTACTGTCATTAATGTCAAAATGTCAAAGGTTGTCAACCCTGCCAACCTTTGTATCATCTGCAAACTTCGATACTAAGCCTGATATACCTTCATCAATATCATTGATAAATATACAAAACAACAGTGGACCCAACACTGAACCCTGTGAGACTCCACTAATAACATTAGTCCACGAAGAGCGGCATCCATTTATTACCACCCTCTGTCTTCTCTCGCTCAACCATCCTTTTATCCATTGTAGTAACTTACCCTTAATACCATTCTGCTCCAATTTGGACAGTAGTCTTCCATGCGCAACAGTGTCAAAAGCTTTCCTGAAATCCAAGTATATGATATCAAAATTATTTTTTTGCATCCAGTTCCTTTGTATCCACATCATAATATCCTATCAATGTCAGACAAGACTTTCCCTTAACAAACCCATGCTGTGTCTGAATTATTGCTGCAGTCTTGTCATGTCTGAAGTTAAACTAACAGGTCTGTAATTACTCGTGTCACCCTTCGATCCCCCCTTTGTGATTTGGGGATACATTTGCACATCTCCTGTCCGTGAGGATGTGCAAATGTATCCCCTGAGTCCAAGGATGCTCTCATCATTATGGCTGAGGGTTTGCTTAGTTCCTTTGCCACCTCCTTTAATATAACTGGATAGATCCCATCCACCCCAGTGCCTTTCTTATGTTTAACTATTTCTCCTCCACTTTGCTCTCAGTTATTACAAAATCATTCCCTGCTACAATTTGATAACCTTCTGGCATTTTCAATCCTTAATAACGCCTTGTGTGAATGTAGATGCAAAATACTAATTCAGTTTTTATCTAATACTATATAAGCTGGTTTTCTTGCATCATATGCCTCAATTAATGGTAATTTACTGGTACTATGGCTAAATAGCCATAGTACCAGTAAATTTCTAAACTAGAATGGATAAATGTAATTCTTGAATATTTCTTTTGTGTAGTTCTTTTGGTATATATATATTTAATGTTATAGTGTTTTATAAATTTTACTTAATGCATATATATATTTTAAAATTAAAATCAAATTAAAATACAGTCTAAATTTAAAAAATTAATAATAAATACTGCTGAGGGTTCACTTTGGGTTTACACCTAACTATAAATGGACTGATGAAAGTATTGGAATTACAGTACAAAAATGGAAAGTATTGGCTATTTGATTCAGCTGAAGTAAATTCAGAGGCAGTTTTATTACTAAATGGGAACGTGAGACTATCTGTGGCATTTAGTGCTTCCTCATAAATTCAGCACTTTTTTTTTGTAATGATTTCAGTGTTTGTTTGCTTATCAAATGTTCTGATCTGCAGTAAAGTTTTAAGCACTTTAATTGCACAGAAGTCTATATTAATATAAAGTCGACAGTTGCCAATGAACATTGTGGAGTCCAGATATAATAGTGCAGTTATTCAGCACTTTTTTTTTGTAATGATTTCAGTGTTTGTTTGCTTATCAAATGTTCTGATCTGCAGTAAAGTTTTAAGCACTTTAATTGCACAGAAGTCTATATTAATATAAAGTCGACAGTTGCCAATGAACATTGTGGAGTCCAGATATAATAGTGCAGTTATTAACCTTATTACCAGTAAATTTCTAAACAAGAATGGATAAATATAATTCTTGAATATTTCTTTTGTGTGGTTCCGTATTTAATATTATAGTGTTTTATAAATTTTACATAATGCATATACATATATATGTATATTTCTGAGTGTAGAGTAGTATTGCTGAGTCATTTAGTAGTATTACTATTATTGTACTAGAATATATTGCATAGCGTTACTGTGGCAGTAGTGTAGTATTCAGGTAAAGTACTGTACATCTAATTTAATTTTTTAAATGGAATTATACCATGAAATAGAACAGGAAAGCATATGCCCCAGGACCGTGAGCATGCCTTGTGTAGGGAGGGTGGGCTACTGCTGAAGGCAGGTCAATGAATGATGGAGGCTTTATTACTTGCACTGAGTATGGCATGTATGCAAACCTGACTGTAGCTGGATACAGCATTACCATTAATTGAGGCATATGATGCAAGAAAACCAGCTTATGATAGCATTAGCCAAAAAAAAAAAAAACACCCCTTCCTATTTCACCTGGATGGGTGAAATGGGAAAGGGGCGGTTTGTCTAGTTTAGCCTTAAATTTAAGCTAACAACTTCCACAACAACAGATGGAAGTCTGTTCCAGCAATTAACTACCCGCTGGCTAAAGAGAGGCGCCTCCGTAGCCAGGTGGGAAGGAGCAGCGGTGCGTTAGCACACGCTTCTTGATTAGACCGGGGTTCGAGCCCGTCACCACCAAATATGGAGGATGTGGAAAGGTCAGGGAATAACCACCGCATATCCCGGAGCAATATGGCCTTAGTTGCTAATGCTCCTAAAAACCAAATAACAACAACAACAACAACAGCTGGCTAAAGACAAACTTCTGCACATCTATCCTACATCTGTTGCTCCTCAATTTGAATTTATGCCCCCACTCAGGTTCTTACTCTGAGCAAGTGGAAGAATCCCATCAGCATTGAGCCTCCTCAAACAATTTAAGGCCGTATACAATTCAGTCAGATCACCTTGGAGGTGCCTAGTCTCCAGATGCTGCAACTTACAGAATTGGTAAGAGCACCTCCTTGTTCCTCTCACCAGTCTTGTTGCCCTTCTCTGTACTCATTCTAGCAACTCTACATCCTTTCTAAAATGAGGCCTCCAGACCTGTACACGGTACTCAAGGTGGGGCCTGACCATTGCCGTGACCACCTCCTTGTCTTTGCTAGCAAAATTCCTATATATCATTGACAAGATTCCGTGACCTGCTCTGGCAGCCCGTCTGCACTACTCAGAGAACTTCTCTGACTGCACAATTACCACTAGGTATTTTTCATTCTCCACTTCCTTGAGTGTAGTACCACACAGTTGGTATGTTTCTCTTGGGTTACTGCTACCTATATGCAGTACTTGGTATTTGCAAATGTTAAACTTCAGTTGCCACTTCTCATCCCATCTGCCTAACTTTTCTAGATCCTGTTGCAGTAGCATACTGTCTTTACTGTCATTAACAACCCTGCCAACCTATTGTATCATCTGGAAACTTGGACATTAAGACTGATATACCTTCATTGATATTGATAAATACACTTATGATATTTATATCATTGATAAATTCACTATACAATTATGATATCATATACCAAGTATATGATATCAAAAGACAAGTTCTCCCCTTAACAAACCCATGCTGTGTCTGAACTATTACTGCAGTCTTGTCTAGGTATCCCCTCAACACTTCTTTATCCAGTGACTTCATTATTTTCCCTGGAACAGAAGTTAAAACAGGTCTATACAGCCACTCCCCGGCTTACGTAATACTCGACTTTATGTAAGTTTTTGCCGGCCAGTGCAAACTTTAAAAAATCATGGAAACGTATTTTGCATCCCGTAGGAATAAATGGAGCTATCGTGAAAATATCATAATCATCATCAGCCATTTTCAATCCACTTCAGGATGAAGGCTTCTCCAGCAACTTTCCAGTTCCTTCTGTTTTGTGCAATGGCCATCCATTTACTACCCACAAACACATAAATTTCACCTGTCCATCTCCGTTGTTGTCATCCAGGTTTTCTTCTAGCTGCTTTTAGGTATCATTCTGTTATTTTCTGAGTCCATCTGTCATCATGTCTTCGAGCTATGTGTCCTGCCCAAAACCATTTTAGTTCTTTAGTTTTGATAAGAATGTCCTTTACTTGAGTTTGCTGCCTAATTCATGTTTCTCTTCTTATCTAACAGTCTAATTCCCAATATAACTCGTTCCATTCTTCACTGTGTAGTTCTCAGCTTCTCTTCTATTCTTTTGGTGAGTGCCCAAGTTTCACTTGCATAAGTTATGATAGGGAGTATACATTGGTTCATTATTTTACATTTCAGACAAATTGGGATATTGCTCCTCAGTATGTGACTATATTTCCTGATTGCTATCCATCCAAAATTTATTCTTCTCTTGACTTCCAGCCATTTATCATTATTACAGCTAATGACTTGTCCCAGATAAGTATATGACTCCACCTTTTCAATTTCTGCTTCTTAAATCATTATATCCCTTTCTGTGGCATACTTGTTCATCATTACTTTTGTTTTAGCCATATTCATCTTTAGTCCTAAATCCTTACTAACTCTGCATAACTGATTAAGATTTTCCTCTAATTCTTTGGAATCATGGCTTATGATCACAATGTCATCTGCAAAGTGTTTAGGTACTCTCCATTCACATTGACTCCTTTTTGCGACCAGTCTAATCTTCTGAAAGCTTCCTCAAGGGTAGCAGTAAACAACTTCAGAGATATTGTGTCTCCTTGTCGAACTCCTTTCTCAATACTAAATTTGCTACAGTCTTTGGTAGTCTAATAAAGGAGGAAGTGTTCTCATATGTAGGTATATCAGGCTTAATGTCCAAGTTTGCAGATGATAAAAAGGTTGGTAGGGTTGTAAACAACAGTAAAGACAGTATGCTACTCCAAATGGATCTAGATAAGTTGGACAAATGGGCTGAGAAGTGGCAACTGAAGTTTAACTTTGACAAATGCAAGGTGCTGCATATGGGTAGCAATAACCCATGAGAAACTTACCAACTGTGTGCTACTACGCTGAGGGAAGTGGAAAGTGAAAAAGATCTGGGGGTAATTGTGCAGTCAAATATGAAGTTTGCTGAATAGTGCAGACAGGCTGTCAGGGCAGGTCATGGAGTCTTGTCAATGATGATATATATGAATTTTGCTAGCAGGGACAGGGAAGTGATTATCCCGTTGTACAAGGCAATGATCAGGCCACACCTAGAGTACTGTGTACTGGTCTGGAAACCTTATTTTAGGAATGATGTAGAGTTGCTTGAACAAGTAGAAAGAAGGGCAACAACATTGGTGAGGGGAACAAATTGGTGCTCTTACCAAGAAAGGCTTAAGTTCTGCAAATTGCAGCATCTGGAGAGTAGGCACCTGCGAGGTGATCTGATTGAGGTGTATAAGGCCTTGAATGGGTTGAGTAAGCTGAATGCTGATGGGATTCTTCCTCTTGCTCAGATTAATAACCTAAGGGGGCATAGGTTCAAATTGAGGAAAGACAGTTGTAGAATAGATATGTGGAAATTTGCCTTTAGCCAGAGGGTAGTTGATTGGTGGAACAGACTTCCATCTCTTGTTGTGGAAGTTGATAGACTAAATAAATTTAAGGATGAGCTGGACTGACATTTGGAATGAATGGTGTGGTGAAATGGGAGTGTTTTTGGCTGATGCTGCATAAGCTTTCTTTCTTGCATAGTATGACTCTACTAATGCTAATACTGAATGATGTATCAAGGAACCACCCTCCCAAAAAATAAAATCATGAAAAACAACAGCAGCTTGTTCACTGATTATCACAAAACAAACCAAGTGATATACAAAGGTGAATTCTGTGGTTATACAAGATGAAATTAGTGCTGTTTATATCTTGTGAATACTACATTTCTTCTTGGTCAGATTACAAACCCGAAGGGACAAACTGTGGAAATTTTCATTTAGCCATCGGGTAGTTGATTGCTGGAATAAACTTCCATCTGTCATTGTGGAAGTTGATAGCTTAAATATATTCAAGGAAGAAGTGGACAAACTTTTGGAGCAAATGGATGGGTAAAATGGTAAGTGACTCCAAAGGGGAATGTCCTGAAAAGTAACATATTACCAGATTCCTCGAATAAACCCTTCATACTCAGGCTACAAACTTTTCAAATGCCCCTTGTAGCATTGTACAAAATTCTGTACTTATGAAGATTTTCTTTTAAATTTTATTTAATAGTAGGTTATTTATACTTTATTTAGTAATTAATGTTATTTTCTATTTTATTACAGAAAAAGTTTCCATTTTAGAAGTGCTTCCTACTATTATCACAAGTAGCCATAATCATTCACAAAGTTGTAGGTCACCACCTGTATTGCCACCCATGCCACCACTCCAGAATGATCCATGTCATCTAGAACCCTCCATGGCAGTGGCAGCAGTAACAGCAACAACTAGCCCCACTAATACTCTGGCTGCTGTGGTTATAAGTGCCACTAGTCCACAAGAGCCTCAGGTTGGTAGTCCTGCAATGGCACCCTTAAAATGTTCTTCCCCACCATCTCCACCAGGTGGCATTGTTCCACGTGTATCACCTCCATTCCTGCATAGAGGAGAGCCACCCTCCTCTTCTGCCTCCAAAGACACTGCATCTACTAGTAAATTTGTAAGTAATGGATATGACTTTGTCTCTAATCATTCAACACCAGTGAATTTTACCAATAAGCTATCTCCAAACAAGTTTCTCCATAAAAGGTTACCACCTGTACCAGCCAATAGAGAAAATAATTCTAACGTGTCTGCAATTAATGTGTATGATTTTGTATCAGATCATTCTGCACCTTCATCTCCAGATGGTGTTGTCTTTCTTTCCCAGTCCAAATTCCACCACAAAGTGGTGCCTCCACCCATTTCTAATACTGGCAAGGAAAGTATTGCTGAGAAAAACAAAGTAATCAATGGGCAGACTGTCATATCATCTCACACAGTTTCACCAGTGCCTGTGCTGACCACTTCCCTTAGCCACAATAATCACAAAAACATGGTCGAAACTATGAGCAAGCCAGTTACATGCATTAAAAATGACATTTCTGTAAACAATGTGCCCGTTATAAGTAATGAACATCGACAGATTTCTTCATCTCAGGCAAGGCTGCATTTTTCCATCCCTGTTTCTACCTCACAGATGCAAAGACCACCATCTCCCTTAGCACCTCGTTTACATGTATCTCTACCATCATCTGTAGCAGCAACAGTGCCATCGTCAACTTTATCAGCATCATCATTGTCATCACTCTGTGTATCTAATGTTTTGACTTCAGCAACTGTGACGCCTGTTAGTACTCGTGCTTCCATCACTAGCTCATCTACAACGATTACTTCTACGTCTTCCCATGCTGTTCTTGGAAGGAGCAGCAGTAGTCCTGTCGTAACAGTTTCTCATCCAAACACTCCAACTCCTATTCCAGCACGAGACACTCATAGTTCACATAGTAACAGCAGCCTCTCGAGCCTTAGTCAGTTAAGCACACCAGTTCATAAAGATGCCAGCAGAGAGGGTGCAACAAGTCGTAGCCGTAGTAGTTCAAGAAACAATACTCCTTCTGTTAGTGCAGCTTCGGCATCAAGTGGAGCCACCTACAGTGCTAGCAGCAATCTTACTAGTCTTGTCTTCTCAAAATCACATAATTGGGTGAGGTATGTATAAAATCTTACAATGAGTTAGGTAATTTTTTTTTTTTTTTTGATATATGTATATAGTAGAGCATCAGTTATCTGGAATAATTAATGTCAAGACCTTTTCCGGATAGCCAAATTTACCAGATAATCGAACACAAGGTAAGATTAAATTCTATTATAATGTATTAAGGTAAAAGAAAAAGACTTTAAAATATCGTGAAAAAAAACGAATTTATTTAATTAAAAAAATAATTTGCACATTTCCATATGCATGTATATTTGGATTTTGTTTGACTTTTTTTTTTTTTTTTTTTTTTGCTACTAAATATTTCAAGTTCTTTAACAATATCAGTTTGATCATAATCATATTGCATTCTTCCTGTTTTTCTGCCCATTTCAGTGCTGTTTCTTTTTGTTGACATTTTACCTAAAGATACAGAAAAATAATAAATTGCACAGTTTCACCAATATTATTCTTAACAAATCTGGAGTTAAGCTAAACATAATATGAAATGAAGAGATCAAAATATTCCATGGAAAATTGGGTTCACGAAGCAAATGACTAAATTCTATCACTCATACAAAGTAAAAAAAAAACAGACAGAATTACTCTCATAACATAATAAACATGTCTCAAATACTACCATTAATAAAAAAGAAGAAAAATTAGCCTTTCAAATTATTCTGGATAACTGATGTTCCAGATAACTGACTTCTGAATAACCGATGTTCTACTGTATATGCATTACCCCCCCCAATGAGGTATTTATATAAATTCCATACCAAACCATTTATTCAGCTGTAACTCAATATAAAAATGATGATTTTCACCATCCCAGTATTTGAAATTATACCAGTTGATGTTTCCACTTTAAGAAAACACATTGGTTCATGTCCAGAGGAAATGTTGCGAACTAAGGTAGGCTAACATCATAAAACTCCAAATGGAAATAAATAGTTGTTGATATTTAAATAGTCAGTCAGCATTCATATGACTTGTTCAATGCAAGTGACACAATTGACAACTTTAGTGGCTCTGAGGTAATCATTAAAACTTACTAAAATAATTTATTTTAAAAGTTAATTTGCCCCATGGATTAAATATGTTATAAATTGTACATTTACAATATTAATAATGTAAAGTAATTCCCCTTTTAATGCAGTTTTATGTTACTGATTTCATTATTGTGGCTTTTGTGGTGATGACAAACTAATTTTTGGAAGATGTTGCTTAGCAGTAATTTACAGTTTGTTATAATTTATAATTTTTACTATTTAAATTTTATTAATAATTGTCATTAATTTTTTATAAAAGTTTTATTTGATGTATCTAGTCTTCATCTAGGTTAGGCTATTATTATTTGAGTCAAATAATTTTAAAAGTATACCAGAAAGCCTTTACAAATACAGTGCTTTTTATAGACAATGTTAATGGTCTTCCATGTGGGAAAAAAGTATGCAAATTACTTACTGTTGAACATGCCTACATAAAACTGACTGTGAGATAAACTGCAAATGTAGATTGACACCTGTATCTTTTAACTTTGAGCCTGAGTAATAATGGTCATTGAAAAATAAATTATTACTGTGAATTGGTGGCATTTTAATTCAAATGGGTAGAAACTAGGATTAGTAACAATATGTGATATAAAAAGACTCACTTTTGTAAATCTTGTCAGAATCACTGCTTTACAGATGTTCTAATGTTGTGCCCACCATGCTCATTGGCATTTCTGTTTACAGAATTTGTTTTCCTTCTGTGCTGGCACAATTATTTTACCATCATCTATTTATATATTATATAAACAATCTGAAAAGCTAAATTGATGTTTATATTCAATTGTTAATGGCAAGTTTTGTGGTTTTTTTTTTTTTTTCAAGTCCTCTTTCAGTAGGGTGTGTCGTGTCCTGGTACTGTGACCGTTGACATTTCCAGTAATGAAATATGTTTCTTCTGCTCTACTGGTTCAATTATTTTACTGTCATCTGTTTATACTTCATATAAATGAAGTATTATTTATATAAATAATTATCAAATTTGGTTTCCCATTGTATTGCCATCCACTTATACTTCATATAAATTATCTGAAAACGCTAAGTCAACCTGTATTGATGTTTATAATCAGCTGTTAGTGGCAGACAGTTTTTTTTTTTTTTTTTTTTTCAGTGTAGAAGTCACAACTGATGATGAAATTGAGAATTTCAGGGAAAAAAAAAACCTCTTACAAATAAAATGCTTTCCGACTGTTCCATATGGTGTTAGTAGGTTTTATTTTCACTAAATGAACTAGGAGATTTTTGGCATTATTATAAACATGCAGCTAAATGAAAATAATTGATATAAAGAAATATTAGTCTGAGAATGGACAGACAGAATTCACTTTTTCAAGAATTTATTTAGTAGAAGAAATTTCTGCAGATATTTTGGAAGTTGCACATCCCTTTCCCACCTACAAAAAGAATTCAAAGCAGGTGCTCTAAAAAAAAAAAAATGTTTGATTACCTGGATAAAAAGTTTGTGAATATTTTCTTCCAGGAAGAAATATTGCATTAGACCTTTTAACATATAAAATAGTAGGTATTAGAGCATACTGTTTTATATGTTAGTTCATGTAAACTCAAAAATAAATAATTTTTGAACATCACATTTCAGCTAGTCATTTTTATATTATTATTATTATCATTATTATTATAGCGAGACTGCTTAGGGAAGACAGTGAAATTATGCTGGACTGCAAAGGGTTAATAGGGGGGAAAGTAAAAAAAAGGGGGGGACTACTTAACTCCTTGGCCGGCTGCTAGTTAGTACACTGGACCGAACCTATTGGTAACTCTTTAGGAGGCTTCCAGATCAACTAGTGTATAATCTAGCTACCTCTACTCTGCCAGATAGTGACTGGAGGGAGTCCGAGTAGTGTGTATGCAGGGGCATTGTCGAGGCCACATTACGTCAAGGATCTGGGTATATTCTTACCATGTGTATGCCATATACGTGGGTTGGAAAACTGCTAGCTTGGGGGGGATTCACAGACTAAAAGTTTAAAAGTAGCCGCAGGCAGAGGTGAAGGTGACTCTTGCACAACTTATATTAGAATAAGTAGCGACCTGGAGCGAGGGGTGCTGGGGGTTTCAGGGACGGATGGCAGTCATCACGAAACAGGTGGGTATATGGGATGTGTTAGGGTAACTACTTATAAGAATAGGTACATGTATATTTGTATGTATACCAATACTAGAAGTATAGTAAATAAATTTGATGAATTTGAAGTGTTGGTCAAGACATCAAATGTGGGTATTGTTGGGATAGCAGAGACGTGTCACACAGATATAAGGAATGCAGAACTGTAATTTGGGGAGTACAATGTGTACAGAAAGGATAGACAGGATAGGAAGGGAGGTGTTATGCTGTTAATTAAGAAAATCATAAAATCTAAGGAAGTGCACTCAGTTGATATAGATGAACAGTGCACTATTGAGTCAGTTTGGTGTGACATAAGCATTTGGAGATCAAAATTGAGAGTAGGAGTGTGTTATAGCCCTAATGCCTCGAATGAGTACAATGAACAATTGTACAGAGAAATAGCATTAGCATTAGTAGAGGCATTTGATGCAAGAAATCAAGTTTATGCAGCATCAGCCAAAAAAAAACAAAAAAAAAAAAAAAAACCACTTCCACTTCACCCCTCTGTTCATTCGAAATACCTGTCCAGCTGAGCCTTAAACTTATTTAGGCTATCAACTTCCACGACAAGGGATGGAAGTCTGTTCCACCAACCAACCACCCGCTGGCTAAAGGCAAATTTCCGCACGTCTATCCTACATCTGTCTTTCCTCAATTTGAATTTATGCCCTCTCAGGTGATTATTCTGAGCTAGAGGAAAAATCCCATCAGCATTGAGCATGCTAAAAAACCATTCAAGGCTTTATACACCTCTATCAGATCACCTCGTTGGTGCCTAGTCTCCAGACACTGTAATTTGCAAAACTTAAACCTTTCTTCGTAAGAGCACCCCTTTGTTCCATTCACTAATCTTGTTGCCCTTCTCTGTACACGTTTCAGCAGCTCTACATCCTTCTTGAAATGAGGCCTACAGACCTGTATATAGTACTCTAGGTGTGGCCTGACCATTGCCTTATACACGGGAATAATCACCTCCTTATCCCTGCTTGAAAAATTCCTATATATCATTGACAATACACCATGGGCTACTCTTGCAGCCCGTCTGCACTGTCCAGAGAACTTCATATCTGCCTGCACAATCACCCCCAGGTCCCTTTCATTCTCTACCACTGTCAGTGTAGTACCACAGAGTTGATACATTGCTCTGGGGTTGCTGTTTCCCATATGTAGTACTTTACATTTGTCAATGTTAAATTTCATTTGCCACCTCTCAGCCCATCTGCTCAACCTTTCCAGATCCTGTTATAGCAGCATAGTGTCAGTAGTGTCCTTGACAACCCTGCCAACCTTCGTATCGTCTGCACACTTCGACATTAAGCTTGATATACCATCATCAATATCATTTATAAATACAGAAAACAATAATGGACCCAACACTGAACCCTGAAGGACTCCACTAATAACATTAGTCCACGATGAACATTGTCCATTGATTACCACTCTCTGTCTTCTCCCCCTCAACCACCCCTTTATCCATAGCAGCAATTTGCCTCCAATGCCACACTGCTCCAATTTGTGCAGCAGTCTTCCATGTGCAACAGTATCAAAAGCCTTTCTAAGATCCAAGTATATAATATCAAAGTTATTCCTTGCATCCAGTTCTTTTGTGACTGCATCATAGTATCCAATCAAATTGGTCAGGCAAGACTTCCCCTTTACAAAAAAGCATGCTGTGTTCGAGCTATAACTGAAGTCTTGTCTAGATGATCCTGCAGTGCTTCTTTAAGCAGTGCCTCCATTAATTTTCCTGGAACAGAAGTTAAACTCACAGGTCTATAATTACTTGTGTCAGCCTTTGATCCAACTTTGTGAATTGGGGTCACATTTGCACATCTCCAGTCTGTGGGTACCTCCCCTGAGTCTTAGGAAGCTCTCATAATTATGGCTAAGGGTTTGCTTACTTCCTTTACTGCCTCCTTTAATATAACTGGATAGATCCCATCCACCCCAGGTGCCTTTTTTATGTTTATCTTCAACAATTTCTCCTACACTTTACTCTCAGTTATTACAAGATTCTCTAGCTTACTGCCAGAGTTGAATACACTTCTGGCATTCCCGTCGCTGAATAACTCGTCATGTGTGAATGTCGATGCAAAATATTCATTTAGTTTGTTAGCTACCTGAGTAGGATCATCAACAGTTGAGCCATCGATATCAAGTGGACCAATCTGATTCATCCCCTTCCTTCTAGAGTTTACATAAGTAAAGAACTCTTTGCTGTTTTTCTTTGCATCCCTTGCCAAAGATTTCTCGTAATCTGCTTTCGCCTACCTAACCTCCTTTGTAACTTGGTTATAAATCAACTTATATCTATCATAAGCTTCTGTGTCTCGTGTTAATTTGTATGTATCCCATGCATTTTTGTTCTCTGCCATATGTCTCATTAGTTCATCTGACATCCATTTAGGCCTAAACCTTGAACAATATTTCTTAGTTGGTATGTAAAGCCTAGTAGCTTCCAAGACATATTCTCATATGTCTCTTTCGTGTGGACAGCATGGCCTAGAGGAATTGAAGGAAGAGTGTTACCATTGTGGAGCAAAACATCTTTTAAACTCTTGATGAGTCTATGAGTAGCCTCCAGTCCTGTGGGTTGTGCTCCGCATCCAAAGCTGTCATCAAACCATTGACATCACAGCAGGCAACAAAGTTTTTTTCACTTTTAAAATATGGAGTCAAAGCATTCTGCCTGCCTCTGTACGTGGACACCTTGACATTTGGTTGCAGAAGATTCCACTATTGCAGTCTTGATCTCAGAAGCTCTGCTTTATCTTTCGATAGATCTAGGTCTCGAATTAGACCACTTAGTTTACCTTGAGTGAGTGATTCTGTGTGACTCATTCAGCAACTCAGGTTCTGGCACAAAATCAGGATCCTGTGATGTTGAAGGCCCAGGTTGACCATCATTCCTTACATGGTCCCCATCTTCATCAGACTCTAAAGCGTGCTCTTCTGGAGGGTGAGGTACAGGCAGACCATCCCCATGTGCCACTGGTCGGATAGCTGATGGGATGTTGGGGTATTCCACAGTCCACTTCCCTTTTTTTGACATGCCATGCTCAGGAGGAGGCACCATGTTGAAATAAGTCATTTACATGATTTGAAGGCTCCCTCCAAATTGTTGGGATGCCAAAAGGCATTGAAATCCATTGTTATTCAACCATCCATGGAGATTTACAGCACATGTTGCAGCAAATATGAGGTGCCCAGGGTTTGTCTTCATCCCTTAAAGCTAAAATAGTGGTTAGTAGGCTGGCTTCACAAGTGGAGTCAATTGGCGTTTGAGTGGAAAATGTCACATCACCACACACATAACAAAAATTGTCAACACTGTTAACACATTTACGTGGCATCCTGGCTTTTTACGTAATTTTTGTCCATAAACCTGAAAAAAAAAAAAAAAAAAAAGAAAGAAAGAAAGAAAGAAATGAACATCACTCGTAACATCACTTTCAAGGTAAATGATAAACAGAAATACAAAAAAACAACATGCCGTATCAGTTTCTGTTTCAGTGTTACCAACCTGTCTATTTTTTAGACTCCAAAATTCCCTAGTATTCACCAATATTCCCCTAAATCAAAAGAGGAGCTATATCATGGAACCGAGAGCTAACTAAGAGTTTTAAATGTTATATTCGTTTTTCTCATGCTAAAATTAAGAAGAATTGACTATTTTCAAGCCAGAAACATTTTTGGTGTTGGTATACAATATTCTGCCCTTGGGATTTCCCTATGTGCTTTTAAAATTTCCAACCTTAATATTGTAGTTTGATTAAGGAATTTTATTCTGATAATATCCAGAAAGTTCTGGATATTATCAGAATAAAAAGTATCTATTATCATCTTTATTTTAATACTTTCCCACATATACTTAACTTATTCAGTGAATCATGATTCCCCATAATACTTATATTTAAGGATTTTGTGTTTGACTTGTATTCAGCTTTCTGTATTAATGTTGTTATTTATCCAAAGTGTATAAACATAGTCAGTGTGATTAAATGTTTTGTTGTCATATGTTCTTTCCATAAAGCATTTCATGTAATTATTTATTTTTATAATATATAGCTCTCAGACATGTGATATTTAAAAATATTTTTCGGTGTATTTTATAATAAGGGTCAGTAAGGAAATATTGAAGGCTGGGATAAACTCTACAGTGTAGGAAGCTCCACTTCTATCCTGTACAGCCTTCAGTCTTTCCTGATTAGGTCTGATAACAAGATTCAACTTGCAATCCAGAAATATCCCCACTTAATCAATTATAAGTGGCTCTATTGTGTGGGAGTTTAATTTATGTATTGCAATACACAGTAAACATCACTTGAAAACAAGTCACATAGTTTAATTAGTGTTGTTTACATTTTAAATTAATTCATTAAAAATGTCTCATTGTAAAATTTCATATGGAGATGCAGCCACCACTTTTTTTCCTATTATTTCTTGAATCTTGTCATCAGGCCCAATCAGGAAAGACTAATGTTGAGTTTTCTACCCTGTTCAGTGTATCCCAGCCTCGAATGTTTCCTGATTAGGCTAAATAACATTTTCACTTAATGCATTTTTGCTATTCATGGTACTTTTCACATCATCTTTTGTGTTAAACAGGAATTACTATATTTCTGCATATAGTTTATTATTTTCAATTGATATTGCAAATGTCAGATTGTATGTATTAGGTACATGCAACCTGACATTTTATTAAATGTAATGATCACAGTGCAGTGATCACAGTGTGCTGAAGTGGGAGTTACTCAAAGAGGTAACTACCATTAGGGGTAAAGGGAAGGGGTATTGCTTTCGTAAAGGCGACTACAATGGACTGAGACAGTATTTAAATTCTATACAGTGGGATCAACTGATGATATTGCCAACAGCAAATTCAAAATGGGAAGCATTCAAAGAACTTATCGTGGAAGCTACTAGGCTTTACATACCAACTAAGAAATATTGTTCAAGGTTTAGGCCTAAATGGTTGTCAGATGAACTAATGAGGCATATGGCAGAGAAGAAAAATGCATGGGATACATACAAATTAACACGTGACACGGACGCCTATGATAGATACAAGTTGATCTGTAACCAAGTTACAAAGGAGGTTAGGCAGGCGAAGGCAGATTACGAGAGATCCTTGGCAAGGGATGCAAAGAAAAACAGCAAAGAGTTCTTTACTTATGTAAACTCTAGAAGGAAGGGGATGAATCAGATTGGTCCACTTGAGATCGATGGGTCAACTGTTGATGACCCTGCTCGGGTAGCTAACAAACTAAATGAATATTTTGCATCGACATTCACACATGAGGAGTTATTCAGCGAGGGGAATGCCAGAGGTGTATCCAACTCTAGCAGTAAGCTAGAGAATCTTGTAATAACTGAGAGCAAAGTGGAGGAGAAATTGTTGAAGATAAACACAAGAAAGGCACCTGGGGTGGATGGGATCTATCCAGTTATATTAAAGGAGGCAGCAAAGGAGGTAAGCAAACCCTTAGCCATAATTATGAGAGCTTCCTTGGACTCAGGGGCGGTACCCATTGACTGGAGATGTGCAAATGTGACCCCAATTCACAAAGGGGGATCAAAGGCTGACACAAGTAATTATAGACCTGTGAGTTTAACTTCTGTTCCCGGAAAATTAATGGAGGCACTGGTGAAAGAAGCACTGCAGGATCATCTAGACAAGACTTCAGTTATAGCTAGGACACAGCATGGTTTTGTTAAGGGGAAGTCTTGCCTGACCAATTTGATTGGATACTATGATGCAGTCACAAAAGAACTGGATGCAGGGAATAACTTTGATATTATATACTTGGATCTTAGAAAGGCTTTTGATACTGTTGCACATGGAAGACTGCTGCACAAATTGGAGCAGTGTGGCATTGGAGGCAAGTTGCTGCTATGGATAAAGGGGTGGTTGAGGGGGAGAAGACAGAGAGTGGTAATCAATGGACACTGCTCATCGTGGACTAATGTTATTAGTGGAGTCCCTCAGGGCTCAGTATTGGGGCCTTTATTGTTTTCTGTATTTATAAATGATATTGATGATGGTATATCAGGCTTAATGTCCAAGTTTGCAGACGATACGAAGGTTGGCAGGGTTGTCAAGGACACTACTGACACTATGCTGCTGCAACAGGATTTGGAAAGGTTGAGCAGATGGGCTTCGAGGTGGCAAATGAAGTTTAACATTGACAAATGTAAAGTACTACATATGGGAAACAGCAACCCCAGAGCAACGTATCAACTCTGTGGTACTACACTGACAGTGGTAGAGAATGAAAGGGACCTGGGGGTGGTGGTGCAGGCAGATATGAAGTTCTCTGAGCAGTGCAGACGAGCTGCAAGAGTAGCTCATGGTGTATTGTCAATGATATATAGGAATTTTTCTAGCAGGGATAAGGAGGTGATTATTCCCTTGTATAAGGCAATGGTCAGGCCACACCTAGAGTACTGTATACAGGCCTGGAGGCCTCATTTCAGGAAGGATGTAGAGCTGCTGGAACGAGTACAGAGAAGGGCAACTAGATTGGTGAATGGGACAAAGGGGTTCTCTTACGAAGAAAGGCTTAAGTTTTGCAAATTACAGTGTCTGGAAACTAGGCACCAGCGGGGTGATCTGATAGAGGTGTACAAAGCCTTGAATGGTTTGAGCATGCTCAATGCTGATGGGATTCTTCCTCTAGCTCAGAAAAATCACCTGAGAGGGCATAAATTCAAATTGAGGAAAGACAGATGTAGGATAGATGTGCGGAAATTTGCCTTTAGCCAGCGGGTGGTTGGTGGGTGGAACAGACTTCCATCCCTTGTCGTGGAAGTTGATAGCCTAAATAAGTTTAAGGCTCAGCTGGACAGGTATTTCGAACGAACAGAGGGGTGAAGTGGAAGTGGTTATTTTTATTTATTTATGTTACTTTTTTTTTTTTTTTTTTTTTTTTTTGGCTGATGCTGCATAAGCTTGCTTTCTTGCATCAAATGCCTCTACTAATGCTAATGCTAATGCTAATTAGACTATTAGACTTGCAAGTTTGTCTGCATTATTAACCTGAAAGAATCGATCTCTCTTACATGGCTCATTGCTTTTTCTGTGGATCTATAATCGTATGATTATAGATCCACAGTCAAATCTCATCTAGACTGTGGCACACCTGTTTCTGAATCTGTCATGAAGAGTGGTTTGACTTGCTTTACCCTATCAATATTCTGCCCTTGGGATTTCCCTATGTGCTTTTAAAATTTCAAACACAGTCTGTATGTTGAGACCCATGTACCTCCACTCGGTATCAGAAGAAAGATGCCACTACTCAATTATACAACTAAAATTTAATGCCTGCCTGCATATCCTGTTTGACAACTGATTCTCTGTGATCCACCTTTGAAAAATTATTATAGGAGCAAATCCAAAACAAATTAGCATGTTGTATCAGATCCTAGCATTAACAAAATGCAGGAATGTTCATCTTGGTAAAGTCCTCTGACATTGGGCAGATCCAGATGCCCTGTGGACTATCTTTGTATCTCTTTTTTGTGATAATTGCTTCTGACAATGAGGAAAATATCGTCTATACTTCTGCTCTTAAAATTGGGAGCTTCTTATCATCATTCAACTATTAGCATTAGCATTAGCATTAGTAGAGGCATATGATGCAAGAAAGCAAGCTTATTCAGCATATGATGCTGAATAAGCTTATTCAACTAAGATGAATGATGTTAAGAAGGCATATATGGTTCAACTCTTGCAAGTTGCTAACCAACTGAAAATGTTATGAAACCATTCTGATCCCTAAATGTTTAAACCCTACTATTCCTGATGATTTCAGAACCATTTATTTTGATTTGCTCCAAATTTGGTGTGTACTTATAATCAGTGGTGATATTCAAATTATTTTACAACCGGTATGCTAAGATAAAATTATGTATAGGGAATGCATGTAATCAAAAATAAGAAAAACAAACTGTAATGGCAATTGTATAATGGTCATTGTCTGTAATGGTGATTGTCTTTTCTCCAATGGAGCCTTTATCTCTACGGCGCCTCTGTAGCCAGGTGGGAAGGAGCAGCAGTGCGCAGCACACGTTTCTTGATTAGACCGGGGTTCGAGCCCGTCACCACCAAATACGGAGGATGCGGAAAGGTCAAGGAATGACCACCGCATATCCCGGAGCAATATGGCCTTAGTTGCTAATGCTCCTAAAAACCAACCAAACCAAACCAGCCTTTATCTCATTGCTATTCCCAACCTCATATTGTTTGGCATTACAAGAATGCAAAATGGGATGACCTGCGAGATTTCTTTTCTTCTTTTCCTTGGTCGGATTACTGTTTCAAAACTCCTGATGTCAACATTTGCTCAGTGCGTGTCAGTGAAATTATTCTTAAAGGAATGGAATCCTTTATTCCACACTCCATTTTAAAATCTTGTCCTTGGTTTCCAATAAATGTGCTAAGGCTGTTCAAGAGAAGAATGTTACATATCGTAATTGGCTTGTTTCTAATTCTTCATTTTCATTTTCTGCCTACACCAAAGCTTGCAACAATTGTAAAGCAGTTATTAATAATTCAGAACTAGATTCTGAACACGCTAAGAGTAGAAAACTTGCTTCTTGCCCTAATGGTAGCCAAGCATTCTGGTCTCTTACCAAAGCTATTGGCTGCAACTTTTGCCCATCTCTGCTCCCACCTCTGTTGTCACTTCAGTCAAGGATAAAGTTGACCTGCTAGCATTCCATTTTTCTTCCAACTCGTGTGTTAATGATCTTGGTAAAACACCTCCTGCCATTCTCAACACGCTCCATTCAATGCCAGATGTGGTCTTCCTTCAAAAGGATGTCAGAAGGATTTTACGAATCTTGAAGCTAAGAAAGCTCCAGGTCCTGATGGTATTTCTCCACTTGTTCTCAAAACCTGTGCTTCTGAACTTACTCCTGTTCTTTGCTGCCTTTTTTCACTATTTTATTCCAAAGGTGTTTTTCCTTCTGCTCGGAAATTTTCTCATATCTAGCCAGTTCCTAAAAAAGGGTGACAAATCCCTCCCATCCAGTTATCGTTCCATTGCAATTAAGTCTACTCTTTCTAAAGTAATGGAGAAATCAATTAACCACCAACTCTTAAACTACCTAGAAACCTTTCGTCTGATCAACGATCGCCAGTATGGATTCTGTCAGTGTCGATCCACTGGTGATATTCTGGCTTATGTTACCCATTTATGGATAAATTTAATGGAAAAGTTCGGCGAAACACAAGCAGTTGCTCTTGACATCTCAAAGGCTTTGATTGTGTTTGGCATAAAGGTCTTCTAAACAAGCTTCCATCTTATGGTTTGCCAACTGTTTTTAGTAATTGGTTATCCAGTTTTCTCTCTGATCGTTCACTTAGGGTTATGATAGATGACTCTCTGTCTTCTAACTTCTGCACTAATGCTGGTGCCCCCAAGGTTCAGTTCTTTCCCCCACACTTTTCCTCTTGTATATTAATGATCTTCTTCCGTTGACTGGAAATCCTATCCACAGTTTTGCCTATAATAGCACATTGCATTCCATTTTCCATTTTCAGAAACCTTATCTTCTCACTACATTCAATTATATTCAACTTCTCGAATATCCACTACCAATTCCATAAATGCTGATCTCCAGGTAATTCTCCAGTGGGGCAAAGACAACTTAGTTGATTTCAGTCCTTCTAAAACTCATTCTTGTCTTATATCTCACAAAAAGGATTCTTCTGCTCCTATGCTTATCTTTGGTGACACTCCGATTTCTAGGCAAAATGATACATCTCTTTTGGAGATTACCCTGAGTTCTAATCTCTCTTGGCACAAGCACATTTCAAATATTGCTTCCTCTGCATCGAAAAAACTTGGTTTTCTCTTTTGCTCGGTGTTACTTTTCTTCGAAACAGCTGGTCACTCTGTACAAATTGCAAATCTGCCCTACCATGGAATATTGTTCCCACATCTGGGGCGGTGACCCCAAAACCTCTCTCAGGCTTCTAGATTTCATTCAGAAGAGGGCAGTTAGGTTAATTAATGACTCCTCTGTAACAGAGTCTCTCCACTCGCTGTTTCATAAACATACTGTTTCTGCTGCATGCCTTTTCTACAGATACTTCAGTGGGCCCTGTTCTTCTGAATTGGCTTCTATAATTCCCACTCTCTCTTTCAAAACAGTTCGAACACATGCCGCCACCAGCCAACATCCATTTACTGTCCAACTTCAAACTCACAGAACCAACTTTTCGTCTTCCTTGTTTATTCATTCAACTGCCATTTTCTGCAACAACCTTCCTTCATATGTATTTCCTGAAAATTACAATCTACAGAAGTTCAAGTCTAATGTCAACAAATATCTTCTTTTGTCTTCTCAACCTCCAACCCAAGCACAGTACTAAGTATGTTGTTTGTGGTTTGTTATTTGGTTTTTAGGAGCATTAGCAACTAAGGCCATATTGCTCCGGGGATATGCGGTGGTCATTCCCTGACCTTTCCGCAACCTCCGTATTTGGTGGTGACAGGCTCGAACCCCGGTCTAATCAAGAAGCGTGTGCTACGCACTGCTGCTCCTTCCCACCTGGCTACGGAGGCGCCACACAGTACTAAGTATTATAGGTTCTAATACGTCTCGTGTTTGGGGTTTTCATAAAAAAAAAAAAAAAAACAGAAAAAGAAAAAGAAACAAATTTTAATTAAAGTAAATAATATTGAAATAAACATAATTTTTAGCCATTAATGTTGTACAACACATCATTCTAATAATTTCCAAATCATTGATTGATTTTGGGATATTTTCTATAGTTCCTGGTGTTGATTACCTGGTCTTGGATGGCGAGCATGAATCCTTCAGTCTCGGGGAAGAGCATCCCGCTTGTGAGCCATGCATTTGAAGCAGCTTTATCTATGTTACCCTGATGGAGATCATTGTAGTTTCTGCCCCGGAGTGTTTTCTCTGCCCATCTTTCTAGCTTTGTTTGTACCTCCTGGTTGGGGGGGGAATCCTCGCTTAGGTTGAGTGGGGTATACTGCTTGTCTGTCTTCCTTATGGCCTGGTGGAGTGCTGCTGTGTGTTTCTGGAAGTAATCCTTCAGGTTAACTATCGTTGTCTTCTGTTGCTCAATGAGGTCTATCAGGGCCTTTCCACCTTCGGTCTGGGCAATTGTCACTCTCTCCATGGCAGATTTCTGGTTGTGTTGGCGGCTCTTGTTCATCATTGTCCTTGTCTTTCTCATGATATTCTCCAGCTCGGTGTTAGTCCAATCTTTGACCCCGAAGGAATATGTTAGCACTGGGACTGCATAGGTGTTTATGGCTTTAACTGTGTTCCCTCCGTTCAGCTTTGCTTTCAACATGCTTCTGAGTCTCTGATGGCATTTTTTGGTCAGGCAGGCCTTATTTCCTTGTGCTGCTGCAATCCGTGGGTCTTGCATTTGTCTAGACCAAATTCCATCCTAATATACTTGCTGAATTCTTCGGTCATCTGGAGTAGTTGCTGAAGGTGCTTCTCGGTTCCCGCGTAGAGCTTGATGTCATCTATATACATCAGGTGAGTGAGGGTGCATAGGTTCCTCCTTGCTTCTTTGTGGTTATATCCATACTTGCTACTGTTGAGCATGGTAGATAGCGGGTTAAGTGTTAGACAGAACCACAGTGGGCTCAGGGCATCTCCCTGACAGATTCCTCTCCTGATGGGGATTGGCCTGGTTGTGATGTTTTCGACCTTAATGGTGGTACTCCATTTCGCCATTGTTTCTCCTAGGAAGTTGTCACTATCAGATTGACTTTGTAGATTTTCAGCGCCTCTGTTAGCCAGCTATGAGGCACGGAGTCGAAGGCCTTGCGGTAATCGATGTAGGCTGTGTACAGGTTGTGCTGCTTCTTGTATACTTGCTCCATAACTGCAGCATCCATAATTAATTGCTCCTTGCATCCTTTCTGCTGTTCGGCCATTATGCTTTGGCTCTTCAATTGGTCTGTTATCTTCCTGGTTATGCAGCTGGTCAGGATCATGTACATTAGCATTAGTAGAGGCATATGATGCAAGAAAGCAAGCTTATGCAGCATCAGCCAAAAAAAAAAAAAAAAAAAAAAAAAAACCCTTCCACTTCACCCCTCCGTTCGTTCGAAATACCTGTCCAGCTGAGCTTTAAATTTATTTAGGGTATCGACCAACCAACTACCCGCTGGCTAAAGGCAAATTTCTGCATATCTATCCTACATCTGTCTTTCCTCAATTTGAATTTATGCCCTCTCAGGTGATTATTCTGAGCAAGAGGCACTATCCCATCAGCATTGAGCATGCTCAAACCATTCAAGGCTTTGTACACCTCTATCAGAATCAGATCACCTCGCCGGTGCCTAGTTTCCAGACACTGTAATTTGCAAAACTTAAGCTTTTCTTCGTAAGAGCAACCCTTTGTTCCGTTCACTAACCTTGTTGCCCTTCTCTGTACTCGTTCCAACAGCTCTACATCCTTCTTGAAATGAGGCCTCCAGACCTGTATACAGTACTCAAGGTGCGGCCTGACCATTGCCTTATACAAGGGAATAATCACCTCCCTATCCCTGCTAGAAAAATTCCTGTATATCATTGATAAGACACCATGAGCTACTCTTGCAGCCCGTGTGCACTGCTCAGAGAACTTCATATCTGCCTGCACAATTACCCCCAGGTCCTTTTCATTCTCTACCACTGTCAGTGTAGTACCACAGAGTTGATACGTTGCTCTGGGGTTGCTGTTTCCCATATGTAGTACTTTACATTTGTCAACGTTAAACTTCATTTGCCACCTCTCAGCCCATCTGCCAACCTTTCCAGATCCTGTTGCAGCAGCATAGCGTCAGTAGCATCCTTAACAACCCTGCCAACCTTCGTATCGTATGCAAATTTGGACATTAAGCTTGATATACCATCATCAATATTATTTATAAATACAGAAAATAACAATGGACCCAACACTGAACCCTGAGGGACTCCACTAATAACATTAGTCCATGATGAGCAGTGTCCAGTGATTACCACTCTCTGTCTTCTGCCACTCAACCATCCCTTTATCCATAGCAACAATTTGCCACCAATGCCACACTGCTCCAATTTGTGCAGCAGTCTTGCATGTGCAACAGTATCAAAAGCCTTTCTAAGATCCAAGTATATAATATCAAAGTTATTCCCGGCATCCAATTCTTTTGTGACTACATCATAGTATCCAATCAAATTGGTCAGGCAAGACCTTCCCTTAACAAAACCATGCTGTGTCTGAGCTTTAACTGAATTCTTCTCAAGATGATCCTGCAGTGCTTCTTTAACCAGTGCTTTCATTAATTTTCCTGGAACAGAAGTTAAACTCACAGGTCTATAATTACTTGTGTCAGCCTTTGATCCTCCTTTGTGAATTAGGTTTACATTTGCATATCTCCAATTTGTGGGTACCTCCCCTGAGTCCAAGGAAGCTCTCATAATTATGGCTAACGGATTGCTTACTTCCTTTACTGGCGCCTCTGTAGCCAGGTGGGAAGGAAGAGCAGTGCGTAGCACACGCTTCTTGATTAGACCGGGGTTCGAGCCCATCACCACCAAATACGGAAGATGTGGAAAGGTCAGGGAATTAACACAGCATATCCTGGAGCAATATGGCCTTAGTTGCTAATGCTCCTAAAAACAAAAAAAAAAAAAAAAAAAAAAACCACCAAACTTGCTTTTTTCTGCCTCCTTTAATATAACTGGATAGATCCCATCCACCCCAGGTGCCTTTCTTGTATTTATCTTCAACTTCTCCTCCACTTTACTCTCAATTATTACAAGATTATCTAGCTCACTGCCAGTGTTTACTTCAACTATGGCATTCCCCTTCCTGAATAACTCCTCATGTGTGAATGTAGATGCAAAATATTGATTTAGTTTGTTAGCTACCTGAGCAAGATCATGAACAGTTGAACAATCGATATCAAGTGGACCAATCTGATTCATCCCCTTCCTTCTAGAGTTTACATAAGTAAAGAACTCCTTGCTGTTTTTCTTTGCATACCTTGCTAAAGATTTCTCGTAATCTGCCTTCGCCTGCCTAACCTCCTTTGTAACTTGGTTACAGATCAACTTATATCTATCATAGGCTTCTGTATCATATGTTAATTTATATGTATCCCATGCATTTTTCTTCTCTGCCATATGTCTCATTAGTTCATCTGACATCCATTTAGGCCTGAACCTTGAACAATATTTCTTAGTTGGTATGTAAAGCCTAGTAGCTTCCAAGATAAGTTCTTTGAATGCTTCCCATTTTGAGTTTGCTGTTGGCAACATCATCAGTTGGTTCCACTGTATAGAATTTAAATACTGTCTCAGACCATCGTAGTCGTCTTTACGAAAGCAATAATCCTTCCCTTTACCCCGATGGTAGTTACCTCGTTGAGTAAATCCCACTTCAGCACACTGTGATCACTGCCACCTAGTGGTTCCTTTATCTGCAGATTTTTAATTCATGAATTTTACTGGCCCACTCTATTTCCCTGTACAGTTTCTTATTATACTCATCAGAGCCATTAGGCCTATAGCACACTCCTACTCTCAAATTTGATCTCCCAATGCTTATGTCACACCAAATGACTCGACACTGCACTGTCCAGCGATGTTGACTGGCTTCACTTCCTTGGATTTTATGTGTTTTTTAACTAATAGCATAACCCCTCCTCCCTTCCTATCCTGTCTATCCTTTCTGTAGACGTTGTACTCCCCAAATTCCAGTTCTGCATTACTTATATCTGTGTGACACCACGCCTTTGATGCTTTGAGCATTATCTCATATTCATCAAATTTATTTACCAAGCTCCTAGCATTGGTGTACATGCAAGTATACATGCACCTGTTCTTTTTCTTAGCTACCCTAACACAACCCATGTGTTTACCTGTACCCCAATGACTCCCAGCAGTCTCTGAAATATCCTGCATCTTATTTTCCAAGCTGTTGCTCATTCCAATAGAAGCAGTGCAAGAATCACTTTCACCTCTGCCAGTGGCTACTGTTAATCTATTAGTCCTTGTATCCCCCCCAATCTAGCAGTTTTCCGACCCACCTAACACTGCCTCGATAGCATCAGCAAATATTCTTGCACCCTTTCTATTTAAGTGTATCCCATACATTGTTGGGAGGCAGGTGATTAGCCTATATTTCACTGGGTTTGTTGTATCTTTGTCTTTAGGCTTCAGATGTGTGATTCCTTGAGTCAGAAACTTCGGGATTATTATTATTATTATTATTATTATTATTAGCCATATGGTGAAAATAAGCCTGAGGCTTATGCTGCACCAGCCAAAAAAAAAAAAAAAAAATCCTGCATTAATCTGAGAGAGAGAGAGTCAGAAGTAGGGAATCACCAAGAAAGCAAGAAAGAGAAGAATGATGATAACCAGCTCAGGACCCTGGGTTTGCCAATCACATACTCACCAGATGTGAGTCCCTGGGTTTATATACATGGAATTATTTCCTGTTCTTCTATACTATAAATGTTTCATGTACATGGACTTATTTCATCTTTAGTCACCTTGTTACTTATATCCCTGAAATTATATCACTTCATAACTGGATTCTTCATTACTGGATTATTCTACCATTGGATATAATGTCAACTGATTCTTTTTCCTTGGTTTCATTTACTACTATTTCCACAATAAATTCACACCTGATACTACGTGTGGATTTGTCCAGTTTTATATACATGGAATTATTTCCTGTTCTGCTATACTATAAGTGTTTCCTTGGAATTGTTTCACATACATGGACTTATTTCATGTTCTTTTATAATCGGATCCTTAACTACACCACCTTTGGATCTTAAGTCACCGTGTTACTTATTTCTATGGATTTAAACCAGTTCCTTTTCCTTGGCTGTACTTTCATGCAAATTTGGATAGATTATAATTATAAATTTATTTATATCTCAAAATATTTGCTTATTCTTGTTTCCCATACTCTGATACGTTTACTTTTCAGCTTATTATAAAGTAGCTTCATCATTTGGTCTAACGTATATGTTTTTTGCCACCTTATATTTCTTTATAGATTAATGGTAATGTTTAATTTTGTACGATTTTATCACAGTAAAGCCATACTATTCCAACCCCTTTTCTTTTTCTAGCACTAATTATAAATTATCTCCATGCACTTGTATTCTAAATACGACTATAGAGGTCACTATTTTCCCGCTATTTTGAATTTCTTCACAGCTTACTATTAAGTCTGCTTTGCTGCTATAAATTGCTTTATCATGTTGATATAATGCTCATTTGGTTGAAGCTTGCATGCATTCATCTACTCTATTGAAATACTCCAGGCATCGTACACTTTCACTGTCTTATGGTAGGTGGTAGATGACTTTTATCAACCAGTGAAATGCCACCACTTTGCTTATTGGAGGCTTGAAGTGGTGAAACCCATGTTTAGTCTCTAGAGCAAAGTTTCCGGCATCCCCCTCCCCCCATACTTCTCCTTCAACTCATGCACGGTACTAAGTACTATAGGTTTTGATACCTTTCGTGTTTGGGGTTTTCATAAAAAAAAAAAAAAAAAAAATCATACTTTTGGTTTCATTTCTCGGCATGTTTCGACACATTTTTCCTTTCAATACAAGCATTTGGTATTAGCTCCCTTTTATACTAACGCTTACAAATGCCAGAGCTTTACTATAAGGTTGGGCTTCCCAACCCCAGCAAGCTTAGTGTTATTTAATAACTTTTTCTATGCTTTTTATCTTTCTGCTGTCTAATTCTAAAGTTCTTCCCATTCGTTAAACTATTAGTGCAATACAAGGGTGACACGAACGTTCCTACTATCCTACTTCTGTTGCTGCTTTTAGTCTTTATTTATTTAAAATACTCCTTTTTCCTTTCCCCATCCTCAATTTAATACCTCACCCTTATACCATTTGCTTGTTCTAAATCTATTTTTAAAATAAATTATTTCCTATCTATTCAAAATTAAATCTTACACTAAATTCTACATATTTATATTAAACATATTGATATTAACCATTTTTATCCCAACTTGATACTTATTTTTACCTAAATAAATTACACTGTGTTGGGACTACCTTGTCAATACTGTATTAGAAAGTGCTAATTTAATTTTCGTTGCTGTGTTTTTTGGCCTTTCACTTTTCTTCTACTACTACTATGGACAAGTATAGAAATGCAGTTCCTGATACATGGTCAGGTGTAGTCCCCTGATGAAATACCTGACCATGTATCAATCTTTATTTCAGCTGACATCAGATCAAGCATTTTTGTATTATCTATATTAGACCATTTACTAAAAATGTTTTCCCCCATATCTGATGACAGCTATACCATTTTCATTTTATTTTTATTTGCATTTTATTAGTATTTTGGTGTACCAATTTTACTTTACAGTTCCCCCAGCACCTCCGTAGCCAGGTGGGAAGGAGCAGCAGTGCGTAGCACACGCTTCTTGATTAGACCGGGGTTCGAGCCCGTCACCACCAAATACTGAGGATGCGGAAAGGTCAGAGAATGACCCGCATATCCCGGAGCAATATGGCCTTAGTTGCTAATGCTCTTAAAAACCAAATAACTAACTAACTAAATAAATAACTAACAGTTCCCCCACTTTATATTGGCTTGGTAATTCAGCCCATAATTTTCTTAATTCATCATAACCTCTAGGATATTAACATTCTTTCAACTTTCACAAATCTACTACACTTCTTTTTCTACTTTCCTCACCCTTCTAGTTACTGGCACTTTGTGTAACTTTCACATCCATTTATGCAAAATTAATTGAATATATTAATACTACTTACGAGGGTGGTTCAATAAAGAATCACCCTCACCTACTTCCACGTATCGCTGAGGGCTGATGACCCTCCTATGTGTGTGTCCTGTGGCACAATCCTAACGATTAGACACCTTTTAATTGACTGTCCAGATTTTAGCAGCACCCGTTTTACCGCTTTTAGTCATCTGACTGAGCCTTATACACTCAGTCAGATTTTATCCGACAATGACAACGTGTCTGCTGTTTTTAGCTATTTTAAATCAATAAAAGTTTTTAATTGTATTTAAAATTTGTTATTGTTATCTCTTTATTGATTTAATTTTTATATATTTGTTATTATTTATCTGGACATGGTGACCTAACTAATTAGGTCACCGAGAATTTAAACTTTTAAATATTGCATAGTCTTGGCGCATTATGGCCACAGCTGCCAATGCGCCAATAAAAAACCAAAAACAAACAAACAATCCACGTATCGCAGAGTCACGATATTTTGTGAGTAGCATCATATGTATCTCTGTACTAAAGGTGTAAAATTTCAGCCCTGTGTCTTAATTTGTTTTTATTTTACAGAGCTGAATGTGTGACAAAGTAGCATCATGGACAAAGTTGAATGCAGAGCTGTAATCCGGTATCTGTTCTTGAAGGGGAAATCCATGAGGAGATGACCGCTGTATATAAGGATGAAGCCCCATCCTATGGCAGTGTGAAGCACTGGCATAGACAGTTTAGGTGTGGTCGGACATCGGTTGAATCTGAGCCCATTCCAGGTCATCCCCATTCAGCCATTGATCACAGCATGATCAGAAAAGTGGAGTTGTTAGTTCTGGAAGATCGCCAGATATCTGTGTGTGAATTGGCCCAGGAGGTGAAGATTAGTGTGGGTTCTGTTGAAACAGTCCTTCATGACCAACTCCATTTACAGAAATTGAGTGCAAGATGGATTCCCTGATTATTGACTGGTTTCCAGAAGGCTGATCGACAACAGAAATCACAAGAGTTGTTAGCCCTGTGCCAAAAAAATGAGGAAGACTTTTTCTCTCAACTAATCACTCAGGAAGAAAGTTGGATACACCATATCGACCCTGAAAGTAAAAAGCAGTCCATGGAATAGCAGCCTCAAGCGATAAAACACGGTGTTTTAGCACTTTTATCATCCTGTGTTTTATCTACATTGCTTTATTGTAAATAATTCTTTGCAGTTTAAAATTTCATATTTTATTGTACAGACAGTTACCTTTTTATTAGTTTTATCCAGTGGAATTTTATCATTCTATTTATTTCATTTATCTACATCATTATTTTAATATAACATAACACTATTTATAATTTTAATAATGGTTGGTGTATGATTGTGCAGTTATTATGAACCTGATTTATTAATCTTGCATTCACTGAAACCATTTCATGAACTGTATACCTCTTTTCATATGTAATTTAAACATTACCTTTAAGGTGTTACATTGAATACCCATGTATGTGTATATATATATATATATATATATATATATACACATTTCCAATAGTTCGATTTTCTTAAATACTGGTGTTTTTTACATATAGGTATTATTGTTAATACAATACTGTTCTTTAAGCTAGCCTTATCTCGGTTATCTTAATTTCCCATGGCCTATACATTTAGGATTTAGAAGCTTATTGCGTATTGCTAAAGAAATTTTCATGATAATTATTGATGAAATTTTTTTTTTATTTAAATCTGTAACAATAGGCAATTATCAATACTATTTTATAACTATATAATATTATTTATACATTTTTATACATTTTTGTGTTACATCACGTGGGCGTCAATCCCCTACTTCATCGGGGGGCTTTGAGTGAATTGACGGCCCATTCGATTCGATGTAATGCATTTTTTACTTACTCGTTTCTGTTTGTATCTATCACAGCTTTGCTATTTTATTATTTATTTATTTATTTATTATTTATTTATTATTTTGTTATTTTATTTTATTTAATTCTAGATTCTAAGGTTCTTTTTAAAATTTTTTGAACTTATGTTTATATTATTCTTCTTAATTGTTGTTAGTTAAATTAGTATTAATTATGAATTAAATTCTTAATAAGGTTCTTTTTAAAATTTTTTGAACTTGTTTATATTATTCTTCTTAATTGTTGTTAGTTAAATTAGTATTAATTATGAATTAAATTCTTAACAACAATTAAGAAGAATAATATAAACATAAGTTCAAAAAATTTTAAAAAGAACCTTAGAATCTAGAATTAAATAAAATAGCAAAGCTGTGATAGATACAAACAGAAACGAGTAAGTAAAAAATGCATTACATCGAATGGGCCATCAATCCACTCAAAGCCCCCGATGAAGTAGGGGATTGACGTCCACGTGATGTAATACAAAAATGTATAAAAATGTATAAATAATATTATATAGTTATAAAATAGTATTGATAATTGCCTATTGTTACAGATTTAAATAAAAATAAATAAAATTTTCATCAATAATTATCATGAAAATTTCTTTAGCAATACGCAATAAGCTTCTAAATCCTAAATGTATAGGCCATGGGAAATTAAGATAACCGAGATAAGGCTAGCTTAAAGACCAGTACTGTATTAACAATAACACCTATATGTAAAAAACACCAGTATTTAAGAAAATCGAACTATTGGAAACGAATATATACTGGCACGTATAATGTTCAATTAGAATCTAGAATTAAATAAAATAGCAAAGCTGTGATAGATACATGATAGATAGATGGATAGATACAACATGGCGAAAAACAATGGCATTAACGATGCACAAAAGACGGATTAAACCACAATAGAATGATAATACAAAAGAATAATATATATATATATGTTACAAATGAAAATAAAATAAAAATAAATATAGATGGAGAAGTTATTAATCACAAAATGCCAAGCCTGGTTGAAGAGAAAAAAGAGAGAAAGAATGTTAACAACCTATATATAAAAAAAAAAAAAAAAAAAAACATTAAGTAGAATTAAGTCTGAATTAATGTCGAATTAACAGGCTAATCATATGTACAAAAGCTGAAAGAAAAAGAGGGAAGGGTAATATAGATAAAAATTATAAAATTAAATTCAAAAATAAAAATTAAAGAATTAAAAATTGGTACATAGATCAGGTATTTCATCAGGGGGCTACACCTGATCATGTACCAAACACTTTGTTTCTATTCCAGTGTACCAATTTTTAATTTTTAAAAATATTTTAAATTAAAAAAAAATTTAATTTTTATTTTTGAATTTAATTTTATAATTTTTATCTATATTACCCTTCCCTCTTTTTCTTTCAGCTTTTGTACATATGATTAGCCTGTTAATTCGGCATTAATTCAGACTTAATTCTACTTAATGATTTTTTTTTTTTTTTTTTTAATATAGGTTCTTAACATTCTTTCTCTCTTTTTTTCTCTTCAACTAGGCTTGGCATTTTGTGATTAATAACTTCTCCATCTATATTTATTTTATTTTACTTTCATTTGCAACACTTATTTATATACATATATCCTGTTTTGCTGATTGGCGCATTCAGGTACACGTTCTGTTTTTGTATTTTTTTCTCTTTCTTTCTTTTTTTTTTTTCCTTCCACTTCTTCATTTTCATATCTCATATATATATAATTGCAAAAAGATTATTTGAAGTTCTTTTATTAAAAGTCCTCAATTGCATTTGTCATAACTGTCACACCTTTTGCTATACTGGAAATTCATTGTCCCTTAAATGAGTAAAAATTCTTTAGTTTGGAGAAAAATAAAAATCAAATGACCTAAAGTCAGGTTAATAAGGAAGATTTATGACAGTTCACAGAACACTTGAAAGATATTGAGAAATTATTTTTGCATGATGAGTTGGAGCATTGTCATTGAGTAATTATGCTACAGATCAGGCCTCTTCCTTCTGATTGCACCTTTCAATCATTTAATGATTTCTAAGTACATGCTGTGTACTTTTCATTATTAGTATGTTCTCCTAGCATAAATTCAAAATGAATTATGCGTTTATAGTCAAGAAATAATTGTAGCATAACTTTACCTTTAGATCCGTAAATCTGATTTTTTTTTTCTCTTCCTAATTGATATGCAGGCTTGCATTCAGAGGATTCATGTTTTTCCCTACAAGTTGTAAAGGTAACACCCCATCTCATCTTCTGTTGTTGTTTTTAAAATCTTGGTTCTGGCCACAGAACCAAAATTTCAGCTGCTGTTGCTGTCCAAGCTTTGGGAACAAATAAGTTGCATAATCTTTTCATATTTAAAATATCAGATATGATGGATCGGCAACTACCATATCATATTCCAACTTGAGAGGATGCCTTAAATTCTTATTTTATGATTGGCCTAAATAATGATTCCAATGTGAGAGAGAGAGAAGTTTTTCATTTGTTGAGATGCAAGTCCATGCCTTGCATCATCCTTAATGATATCACATCCATCTTCGAAGTGTGTTTAAAATTCTATTCTGTCTATTTAAATATTATATCTCTCATTTTGGCTGTTCACTTATCTATTCAAATAAAACCATGCTTCATCTTAAAAGAAGTAAATTCTGGGTCAATTTATTCAGTTCATGATGAACTGAGTAAAGGAACCATTTACAATAATGGACTCTGGCTATGGGATCTTATGGCTCCAAAGACTGCACTACTTTTTTTTTTGTATGACCAATGTTTTAACAGATTTGTTGCCATTCTTGAAGTACTCTTTGACATTCCTGTTTCTTGTGCTAGATGCTTAGAAAACTTTTGTAATGAATGTTAGACAAGCATCAGTTTTTGCTAATTTTGCCTCTGTTAATGCTTGCTTGTCTTGTTTTGGTTTTAGTATTTAGTTATATACCTTTGGTGGTCATCTTATTTACTAAGTTATTAATTTTATTCTTGTGTGGAATTTGGATACTACGCTTCTTAGCAGAATATGTGGCACAAAATAGTTGTACATGAACACTAGCTGGTCTAGCACAAAGTTATTCATGGCTAGCATGGAGATAAACCAGATAGAACTGGTCGAGCATGGCTGTAGCTGCAAGGGGCTATTTGCTAACCTCTTAATGCCCCTCCCTCTCTAGTTGTAAATATTAGACTTAAACATTAAACTTAAGTTTATTGGTAATTTAAAAATATGAGATGTTTGGTGATATGATATGTCTTTTTTGAATTGATGTCTTTCTAGCTCAAGTGCCAACATTTTATCCAGCTCTGGTTCACACATCACTCCACCTCTTCCTACGTGCCCTTCATCACCGGTTTTGAATTCTACTATAGCGTTGCCACCATCAGTTCATTCTTCACATCACTCTGCAACATTCAGTACTCATCCTGCACCACCCCCGCCTCCTCTTCTACCAGTAGCCTCTCATCATGGTATGTTTGCTTCTCCAATTCCTCCACATGGTTCCTTGACTCCTACACTTCCTTTGGAAGCAAGTGCTGGACCTTCAACTTTTAGAAGTGAATCTATCTTCACACAGCCAAGTGAGTGGTTTTTGTAATATATCATTGTAATGTATATATAATGGTATAAAATAATTTGAATTACAAGTTTTGCTTCGTTGAATGATAGAGAATGAACAGCTGATTTTCTTCACAGTTATGTTGTGTTGCACCAGAAAAATATCTGGATAAAACTCATTTTGATTATGAGAAATCAAATATTGTTCATATCAGTGGTTCCCACACTTTTGTCATTTCATCCATGCATTGAGTTAAAAGATCCTATACCAGGACACCTAAAGAATGATTTCTATTGATCTCAATGGAGTTTTCCTTAATTTTGTGGCATACAGTTTGGGAAATGAGTAGGATCACATGAAATCTTAGGTGTGCACTGTTAATTAAACAAAATTTTAATTCTTTCCCATACTTGAGTACTTTACTACATATGAAAAAAAAAAGTGTGTGTGTGTGTGTTAACTGACTGATTTGCATGATATGCTGGCTAAAAATGACTCGTGATGGAAATCCCATTCTGTCTGTCTGAGATCAATCAGTTGGATGTGAGTTGATCTATACTGTGAGCTATTTTTGTTGTGGGCAAGTTAACTGGCCTTGATTGAGGAAAAGCATGTATATCCTGCCAGAAACTGAATTTTTGTTTAGCAGCAAGAAAATTGACCACATATATATATATATATATATATATATATATATATATATATATATAATATTACGGATAATATAAAGAAAATAAATCCAACAATAATACCATCAGGGACCTAAGACAACGCAAAAAAAAAAAAAAAAAAAATTATTATCGCTTTTTACCGACAATCTAGATGACGTCAACTGGGGCCAACCACCCAGAATGAAGGCAAAAAACGACAAGGTTCTCTGTTTCTGTGATGATCAATATATGCTAAGTAATTTAAATCTAAACCAAATGTAAACCGGTATAGGCCGAAAATAAATCGAATATAAATCGAAAGATGGTAATAAAATTTAGAAATATTAGAATCAAAGGTAAGAAATATAAGTAAAATATAAATGTAAGCATATATTAATCATCGTTGACCCGACAGAGAACGTAATTTAATGATTAAAATAAGATTAAATATATAATACATACTACATATTGACCATATCTAGGACATAATGTAATAGTCGTCAAAATAATATGTGGTGCCCCCTATGTGATGGATACGGTAAAAATAAATAATTAAATTAAATTAACGCATAGAGAAACATGCAGATAGTAAGAAGAAAAACTAAAGGAGTAGGAATAATAGAACCTGAACTCCACAAAGGCGAAAAATAGTGGTATAGATAAGAAATAGTTTCTCCTACGTCCTCGGATTTCCCTAATAATTTCGGAGAAATAAAAATAAAGAGTGTAGGACAGTTTAAAGACATTACAAGATATAAGTTGTGGCTCGGATATGCCCGGGATCGCAAACCCCTTCCTATAGTAGGACCCTGAGCTGAATTTGCATGTTATCTCAGCGTGAATTTAAGTAAATTTAAATGAATTTAACTATATATTAACTATATATTTAAAAAAAAAAAAAAAAAAAAAAATGATACACTGTAATTTGCAAGCCGGTGGGTACAAGTTTTCTACGCCGTAAGACACCAAGAATGCAAAGTGTATCCTATTTACCTATATACATGGCACTAAATATAACGATTATATTATATTAAAACAATAGGTTCAGAAAACAAATTTTTGAAATTAATAATGTTTATCGCTTTCCTGAAATGATATTTCAGGTAAGCAATAGGGAAATTATTATTGATCAACCTGCCGTACAACACTGTTAAGCCCGCTGAACAATTTTTATTACTATTGCAGATATAAGCAATCCTTAGACATTGTGATAAAATTGTATTAGCATGCACTGATTTTGATATATTGGATTTCCAATTTGTAAGGCTTACTACGTTAAAATTGAATGCATCTCTTTTATTATATACGTTTACGTCTATATTATTATTATGCAATATTTCTATATGAAGATCCAGATAATTTGCTATAGTATCAGAACTATTAGTTTTTTCTAATACAAGTTCTACTGGATATAATTTACTGTAATCCTGGACAAAATGTGGACAATTAAAAACACATATATCATCTACGTATCTATATATAAGTAGGTTATCTTGGAATTCTCTTTCTGTATAATGTAGATAAAGGTTTGCGATTATGCTTGATGCTGGACTTCCCATAGGGGTGCCAGTCACTTGTAGGTATAACGATGTTCCGTCATATATATAATTATTAAAGATGCATAATTTTATTAGAGAATCCCAATAGGTTAAATCAACCTTTATAGCATTTTTATTTTCTAAATATAGTTTCTGGAGGACGACTTCTAAGTTATCAAGATTAATGCTCGTAAATAGACTGTTAAAGTCAAATGTTTGTATTTGATAAATATTGTTATTTTTTAGAGCATTTATAATAGGTAAGTTAGATCGTACGTATAGCTTAGCTTAATTTTCAGTTATTACATTACAGCACATAAGGACTCCTTAAAATATCAATAGGTAAGTTATTATTTATTATAATAGTTTTATTTAAGTTATTTAATATAATTTTAAGTAACTTTTCTAACGTTTTTCCGGGAAATTTAGCATAACTATCTCTACATGATGTTATGAATCTAAAAGCAATTGGTGTTTTGTGAAATTTGGGTATGCCATATATAAATGGAAATTTTAGGTTATTATACTTTAACTTTAATTTTTTATGCAATGCAATTAATTTTTTGATTATTATATTATGGGAAGATGCTATCTGTTTATATGTATGGCTAGACTGTAGTTCATTTTTAATGATTTTCTATATAATATGATTTACATATTATATTGCATAATTACAAGCAGCATAATTACAAGCAGCTTTGTCAACGGGAGTAATCACAAAATGTTCATGTATATCTTTGAGCTGCCTATTTATTAATTTGGTATTATATAGATTATCTTGTATGAATTTCAATTGATTATATTTGCTAGATATGATATTAAGCATTGTAAATAGCCACATGTGGTATGCTTCAACCGGTATGTTATGGTTGTATGCTGATCTTATGCAATATTTAAGTAAATCTAGATATAACAATTTTTTAAAATTAGATTTATTAATAGGTAAATTAGGTCGAAATTTAAAACCCAGTGATAAAATATCTCTAAGTTCAGGATATGGGATTATATCTAAATTGCCGGTTATAATGTGATTATGGTTAGGATCCACGTATCTATGAAATGAAGGTTTGTGGCAAACACATGTATCCTGTCCGATGTTAATATTGTGAAGGTTTGTAGCTATTGTTTTATAGTTACACGCTTTAAGACCAAATGGTCTAGAATATCTAAATCTGATATTAATATGTAAGTTATTAATAGGCAGCAAGTCATTACGTAAATTAATAGTTTTATGTATATCTAAATCATTCATTAATTTATTTTGAAAGTATAAGATGAGGACAGAATTTTCCGGCTGCTTGCTAACATTCAAAATATGACATCTGAATTTGACAATGTCTGATATGATGTGCATAAGATGAGAAGATACAAAGACGCAATCATTGGTTTTTCTATTTAGTGCTTTGAGTACACTAAGTTTAATACTGAAAAGTGTGTTGTGTATTTTACTAATATTTATAGGATCCGTGTCCCACATTTTGAATAAATCTATGAAGTCTCCTAGATGTTCTCGGTTGCTATTATATGTGTTGGATTTACTATATTTTCTATTGCGATTATATTTACGAAGTTTGGCAATTTGAAACATATTATAAACGCAAATATCTTTTAAATTATTCGTCAAATATTTTTGATTAAATTTATTATTTAGACCGTATGGATATAGTGTTTTATATTGTAACATGCTAATATCTTCTTGCAATAATCTATCATTTGCGTTATTAATTACGTTAAGTATTGAAATGAAAATATTACCAAAAGTATGTTTTTGGAAATGTCTGAATTCAATATCATGTTCCAAATTACCTGTTTTCTTGCTGGATTTGTTATTATAAGTTTTAATATCGGAACGATGAAGGTTCATTCTAATATTTAGTTTATTGCTAGTTTGACCAATATATTTAACATTGCAAGTGCGACATGTGATCATATATATGACGTTATTCATTTTACAGAATATATGTGAATTCGTATTAATTGTAGCATGATTTGGATGCATATAGGGGCAAGTAAGACATAATTTGTTGTTACAAGGTTGAAATTTAAGAGATGGTGATCGGATATTAGTGCCAGAAGCATTATATGCTAAACTGCTCTGTAAAGTGTGTGATATTTGTGTATGTGTCGATGTATTAACATGGTTAGGATTACTATCCAGGGCAACAATAGTATCCTCGGTCACTTTTATCCTACTCTGCCGATGTAGTATATTATTATTATTATATTTAAGTGACATAATAAGAGCAAAGTTAATATAAAATAAGAGCAAAGTTAATATAAAATAAAGTAAAAGCAAAGTTAATATAAAATAAAATCAAGATGCGCAATCATAAATCCATGAAGGTAAAATTAAGAAGGATCGATGCAGTTAAGAAAATAGAAAAAGAAGAAAAAGCAATCTTAGGTAGTGTGTACTTAACCCAAGCAAAGCTTTTGTGTATAATTATAATTATTGATAAAAAAGTAAAGAAAGTTAAAACGAAAGTAACTGTAACTAGTATGTAAATACACTATTCTGTACACTATATATATATATATATATATAGTGTACAGACAAATACACTTTTGATGTATTTGAGTGAGCATAATATTGTCGCTTGCTTAAAGAAGGGTTCTCCAATTGTGGATCTATGTGTTTAATTCATTCTAGTAAAAGGTTTTGTGATTAATGAAATTAAGCCAAAATTCAAGTATTATACACAAAAGCATTGCTAATTATTACCCAAGAAGTCAATTCTAATTAGAGCCAATGCAGCAAATCAAGACTACACGATAGCAAGTTTGCCTTAGACAAAATTGCTATTATGTAGTCTTGATTTTCATTTAGACATAGATGCAATTCTGGTGCATTCACATGGTAAAAGCGGCATTGTGGAAGGATCTGTGGTCATTAAGAAATCTATAATATATGATCTTGACAGACACTGTTTGTTTGTTTGTAGTGTCAACAGATTGAGTTTAAAGTGTGAAAAGCTGTGTTATGACAAAGCACTCAGAACTGACATAAAATTTACAAAATATGCATAATTCTATTTTGAAATTTTTGCCCACCCCCCAAGCCCTGAATGCCAAATGAGCGACCATAGCGATTTCTAAGCACCTTTTCTCTCAAATCAGTTGATTATACAAAGTATTAAAGTCTTCTGATTTACACAATGAAATAAATGTATGAACTTCTGATTTATACAGTTATTTCATTGTAAATAAGGAGATTTTTAATTTCTAAAGCTCTGCTAAAGAAGTTATTAAAAAGAAAAGGGAAGAGCTTATTAAAAAGAAAAGAAAAATACATTTCTTCATCTTATATAATTTTATTAACATACTAATGACTAACTTCTCCTTATCACTTAAGTCACTGGGAGCACCACTCTTGCCCTTACATGACAGGGCCAGAATCTTGAGTGGCAAGTCACCCCTCAGAACTAAAATAAGCCAAAATGAATCACAAAAGTTATTCATCACTTGAGCCTCCATCTCAAATCACATGCAAGAAACAGAACTGAAGTATTCTGAAAGGAATCGCCACCTTTTCTCATCCACTGTTTGCAAATTAGCCAATCTGTGAATTCCCTTTCACCATTTCTTACAAAAATGTCTTGAGAATGGTGAAAAGGCTATTCTGGATATCTTATAAAAACTATGAATTATAGACTCTGAATCTCAGGCTTTCAAACTTGCTGGTATTCCTGTAAAAGTTACCCCTCATGCAATTCTCAGTGCTGTACTTCAAAAGGTATCCTATCTGAATGTCACTTGCTAAATGTTTCTGAAAATGGACTAGCTCAGGAACTACAGGAACAAAAAGTTATACAGCAAAAAAAAAAATAAATAAATAAAAAATAAAACCAGAAAAGTCTGTGAACTTGTAGCCCCACACAAAGCGGCTACACATTCACAATTACAACACCATATTGGTTGTGTGCAGCTCTCTGTTAGGAAGTTGCAGTCAGTGGTTTTCAAAGTTAAATCTATTATTCTCATGCTGCAGTATAGAGATTCTGTTTTTCAGATCACATACTTAGATTATGGGGTTTGTTATATTGGTGAGTCAGATCGTAGGCTTTGTGATCACATCTTGGAGCATAGGGCTATTCATCAGGCCAACTTCACCCACTCTGCTGTTCTTGAGCATTTTTGATATGAGCAGCATGTTAACTGTAATCCACTGTCCAGTGTTGAAATTTTGGACTATGCACATGATTCTCATCATCACTCCTGGTTGGAAGCACTCCATATAGCTATGGCCGGTTCCAACATTAATCACAGTTGTGGAACCTGCATACACTCTGTTATGGAAGTGGCTATTGCAGGGCATGATGAGAGATAGTGAGCTTATAACGTGGAAAAAATACATCATCCTACTTCCTCAGAGTCTGTCCCCCCCCCCATTCTCAGCCTCTCTTTCTTTTTTTTTCTTTCTTTCCCCATTCACAGGCTACATTGGTCTATGTAGCACATGTGTATATGTCACTCTGAAAAATATAATTTTTTTTTTTTTTTTTTTATGTGAACCCCAAACACGAGAGGTATTAGAACCTATAGTACTCAGTACAGTGCTTGGGTTGGAGGTTGAGAAGACGAAAGAAGATATTTGTTGACATTGGACTTGAACTTCTGTAGATTGTAATTTTCAGGAAATATGTATGAAGGAAGATTGTTCCAGAAAACGGCAGTTGAATGAATAAATGAGGAAGATGAAAAGTTGGTTCTGTGGGTTTGAAGTTGGACAATAAATGGATGTTGGCTGGTGTGGGCACGTGTTCGGACTGTTTTGAAAGAGAGAGCAGGAATTATAGAAGCCAATTCAGAAGAACAGTGCCCATGGAAGTATCTGTAGAAGAGGCATGCAGCAGAAACAGTACGTCTATGAGAAAGCGAGTGGAGAGACTCTGTTAGAGATGAATCATTAATTAACCTAACTGCCCTCTTCTGAATGGAATCATGAGAGAGGTTTTGGGGGCACCACCTCAGATGTGGGAACAATATTCCGTGGCAGGGCAGATTTGCGATTTATACGGAGTGAATGTCAGAGTGAATACAGAGTGAATGAGGATATGTCATACTACTTGTATGACATATCATCATCGATAAAGGAGCACATCACTCTGAAAGCTTCTTAGTATATTTTGTTTTTATCACATTTAGCATTTACCTGTATATTTTATTTCTATATGTCTTAGCTTCTATTATTTATAAAGTTTCCGTATATTGTACTTTATATTTTTCACTATATTTTAATAAAGTTTAATTTTATATTTTTACATTTTGTTTATAGTTACAAGATCTGTTGTTTCAGTACACATGATGTAATTCTCATCTTTTCTGCTCCAACAGTTAAAGCTGGATACTTCAGCTGTTATACACAATCATATATTCAAAAGTCTGTTCAGTGTGCTCCTTCCCTTCATGACACTCTCAATACTGTACTACCATGGATCTAAAGAATAGACATACAAACAGATTGTATGGCACAAACTTGAGTCTGGCTGAATTGTAAAAGCAGTTATCCAGCTTCTAAGGATTTTGAGCTTTGAGAAACTGAATAAAATTATTGCAGAAATATAAGATAGTACATAAAGCAACCTATCAGGAAGCAGGAAATAAATTTTACAAAGTGAGCCAAAATACTCATATTCACCTGCAACCAAGGAATATCAATCAAAAGATATGTAAACTGAAGTGTCTATACCTCCAAGCACATCTCTTGTTGATTGGGCTCAGACTGTCCTATAGACTCCCCAGCAGTCTCATCATGTTCATCAATCCAGCTAATAACATCCCAGTTACAGTACCTCCAGCTGCTACATCTCTCCCTCCAGAAATTGAAATTGAAGGGACTACACCTATCAAAGTTTGAAAATTGGTGTGCAGAACAAAAACTTCTGATTGAAACTCATTAATTGAGGCAACTTATCTGATTGGTGACCATTAGTGGGTATAATGCAGTCCAAAACCAGTCACAACAGTGCCTTCAAGTTTTTAACTAATAATGGATTCTGCTACTTGATGTTATTCCATTAAAAATGATATTTAGTTAGATTAGTTACTTTAGGTTGACTCATAGATTGACATAGCCATTTCTAAAAAGAATAAGCCCAAAGTTTGTCACTGGAGTGGGGCAGAAGAAGAGTCCCCAGGCAGTCATTACAGAAAAACATAATGCAGTGCTGTGTTATGTTTTCTCAAACTAAAATTGGATTGATAAAAGCAGCCAGAACCAGACTAATTCTAAAACCAATTAGTAGACAGTATTATAGTTGAACTACAGATGTCTGTATAACAACATTGATGATATTTGTAACTTAATCAATCAGTTTAGTCCTCTAGGCATCTGTCTATAAGAAAAAAATCCTATCTTGCATTTTAAGCTTGTAATTTTTGACTGTATTCCTCACACTCGAAAACTACATTCTCTTTAGACAAGATGGGATCTCTGCCCATAATGTACATGGTTGAGTGGCAGTACTATTGGATACCCAAGTCCCCTCTAGACATACACCACTACAGATTTCCTTAGATAGAGTTGCAATATACAGTTTGCACTTGTAATTATTCTTACTCTGGTATCTTGATATATCTTATATCAAATCAACCATACTGAACTAGATAAACTCGTACAACTTGCAACTCCTTTCTGCCTGCTAGATTACTTTAAAATTGTACTTATGCACTGTTCTACTCTGATATTCCTTATCAGAGACTTCCTAATCTGGAACCTCCTCATTTTGATCTCCTATAGGCTAAAATCTCTTTAAGTCAGATTCATTTGTTTCCTCTTTCATTCTCCCAACTCTACAGATCACTCAGAATTTTTTGCCTCTCTTTCTTTGAAATTTGGCTTTCTGTACCTAAACAGTGCTGGTAGTGGGGTAATTTTCTTTAATGACATTCACAACTCCAGTTGGTTCCCGTTTTCTAGTTGTGCGGATCCAAGTGACAGAGATGGATCCGCACAACTAGAAACAGACAGGCTTTTGCTGCTAGTGACCTCACACTTCTTTATATACCTGCTAGAATATTGGATAGTTCTAATGACATACCTAACATTCTTGATCTTTTCTCACCAGCAATCTTTCATAGTACACAGTTAATGTTAGATGTTATCTAGGTACCACAGGTTACAACTTGGTGATTGTCCTCACTTGGTGGTGCCTGCGTCATGGCCGTTCTCTAACTTGTGTCCTTTGACATTACACAAATACCCTGATTTGTGCTGTTTTGAAGTTGTATTATTCACAAAATATGACAAACTCAGTTTTGCATAATTAAAATTTAGAGTTGCATTACCTTTTTTCTGGGAATATCCAGTCATTTTGCTGCTAGATAGTATGCATTTAACAGTAAGAGGAAAAAGAGTAATGATTGGGTTGTTTTCCAAGATTTAAGATAATATTGACTTGTGTGTTTTTAAATGCTATACATGTTGCAATACAAAATATCATGTGTACAGCATATACACTTCATAAATTTTCAACTTTATACTTTATACTATTTACCAGTATATAATATCGGTGTAGATACACCATAGTTTACCCATAAATTTAACTACATATGTAGTGTAAAGGCATCATTTAATTTTATCTCATATTGTGGCTACCTCCACAATGAGATATCAGGTATTGCACTACTTCGAATAAATAACACTTCTCTAGTAGAGGCGGCTACTGTTATTTATTCTCAGTGGGCACCACCACTACCAAGACGTGTTTCGAAGCTTGTTCGCCTATTCACCGGTGGATGGGCAGGTACCCTGATAATGCAAACATGCCATCACAGTTGTGAAATTAATTCCAGATGCCAAATGGTGAACAAATGGAGAGATGCCAAATGGTGAACAGAATGATATTGTATTTAAAGATGAAATGCACAAGGCATAATGTGATATGGGTTTAAATTAACTATATAATATCGGTGTAGATACACCATAGTTTACCCATAAATTTACTACATATGTAGTGTAAAGGCATCATTTAATTTTATCTCATATTGTGGCTACCTTTACAACGAGGTACCTTGTATGTATATTATGATTTATTTAGTCTAAATACAGTATTATTCTGTTCACCATTTGGCATCTCTCATATTGTGGAATTTTACTTTCTTTGCAACTGTGATGGCACGTTTGCTTTATCAGGGTACTTGCTCACCCACCAATGAGTAAGCCAACAAGCTTCAAAACGTATCTGGGTGGTGGTGCCCACTGAGAATAAATAACAATAGCCCCCTCTACTAGAGAAGCATTATTTATTCAAAGTAGCACAATACCTGGTATCTCATTATGAAGGTAGCCACAATATGAGATAAAATTGAATGATGTCAAACACACCAGACTATGCCTATGATGAGGATACTGCCATTGCAGTTCCCAAGAAATTACTTTTGAATGCAAATGCATATTTCAAGCAAATTGAAAGCATTATTTAATGTCATTGGAGCTTGTTCACTCATTAGCATTAGCATTAGCATTATATGATGCAAGAAAGCAAGCTTATTCAGCATCAGCCAAAAAAAAAAAAAAAAACTCCACTCCCATTTCACCCCTCCGTTCGTTCGAAATACCTGTCCAGTTGAGCTTTAAATTTGTTTAGGCTATCAACTTCAACAACAAGTGATGGAAGTCGGTTCCACCAACCAACCACCCGCTGGCCAAAGGCAAATTTCCGCACATCTGTCCGACATCCGTCCTTCCTCAATTTGAATTTATGCCCTCTGAGGTGATTATTCTGAGCATCCCATTGGCATTGAGCATGCTCAAACCATTCAAAGCCTTATACACCTCTATCAGATCACCTCGCCGGTGCCTAGTCTCCAGACTCTGTAATTTGCAAAACTTAAGCCTTTCTTCGTAAGAGCAACCCTTTGTTCCATTCACTAATCTTGTTGCCCTTCTCTGTACCCGTTCCAGAAGCTCTACATCCTTCTTGAAATGAGGCCTCCAGACCTGTATACAGTACTCAAGATGTGGCCTAACCATTGCCTTATACAAGGGAATAATCACCTCCTTATCCCTGCTAGAAAAATTCCTGTATATCATTGACAATACACCATGAGCTACTCTTGCAGCTCGTCTGCACTGATCAGAGAACTTCATATCTGCCTGCACAATTACCCCCAGGTCCTTTTCATTCTCCACCACTGTCAGTGTAGTACCGCAGAGTTGATACGTTGCTCTGGGGTTACTGTTTCCCATATGTAGTACTTTACATTTGTCAATGTTAAACTTCATTTGCCACCTCTCAGCCCATCTGTTCAACCTTTCCAGATCCTGTTGCAGCAGCATAGCGTCAGTAGTGTCCTTAACGACCCTGCCAACCTTTGTATCATCTGCAAACTTGGACATTAAACTTGATATCCCATCATCAATATCATTCATAAACACCGAAAACAACAACGGACCCAACACTGAACCTTGAGGAACTCCACTAATAACATTAGTCCACGTTGAGCAGTGTCTATTGATTACCACTCTCTGTCTTCTGCCACTCAACCATCCCCTTATCCATAGCAGCAATTTGCCTCCAATGCCACACTGCTCCAATTTGTGCAGCAGTCTTCCATGTGCAACAGTATCAAAAGCCTTTCTAAGATCCAAATATATAATATCAAAGTTATTCCCTGCATCCAGTTCTTTTGTGACTACATCATAGTATCCAATCAAATTGGTCAGGCAAGACCTGCCCTTAACAAAACCATGCTGCGTCTGAGCTATAACTGAATTCTTGTCTAGATGTTCCTGCAGTGCTTCTTTAACCAGTGCCTCCATTAATTTACCTGGAACAGAAGTTAAACTAACAGGTCTATAATTACTTGTGTCAGCCTTTGATCCTCCTTTGTGAATTGGGGTTACATTTGCACATCTCCAGTCTATGGGTACCTCCCCTGAGTCCAAAGAAGCTCTCATAATTATGGCTAGGGGTTTGCATACTTCCTTTGCTGCCTCCTTTAATATAACTGGATAGATCCCATCCACCCCAGGTGCCTTTTTTATGTTTATCCTGAACAATCTCTCCTCCACTTTCCTCTCAGTTATTACAAAATCATCCAGCTCACTGCCAATGTTTACTTTACCTACATCATTCTCCTTCCTGAATAACTCCTCATGCGTGAATGTAGATGCAAAATACTCATTTAGATTGTTAGCCACCTGAGCAGGATCCTCAACTGTTGAACCATCAATATCCAGTGGACCAATCTGATTCATCCCTTTCCTTCTCGAGTTCAAATATGTAAAGAACTCTTTTCTGTTCTTCTTTGCATCCTTTGCCAAGGATTTTTCGTAGTCTGCCTTTGCCTGCCTAATCTCCTTTGTGACTTGGTTACAGACCAACTTATATCTATCTTAGGCTTCCATGTCACCCATTAATTTGTATGTATCCCATGCATTTTTCTTCTCTGCCACATGTCTCATTAGTTCATCTTTTGATCCTAGAAAAGTGTGTTTATGGACTGATTTGCACGTTGCAAGGGATGTAAAATCCAGAAAAATTCATGGAGGTAAGCCCCCTACTCCCTGCTTCTGAAATTAGCTAACTACAACCTCAATCAAGGAGGACTTTAGAAATTACTCCAGTTGTTGAAGTGAATTGAACCCAGACCTTTCCAGATGAGTGACAGATGGTGATATATTTTGCCGACTATGCTGCTATGGAGGACACATCTCAAGAAATGCACTTAATTGATATGGTTGTGGAGATCTTTTCCGAAGATGCTCCAGAGTGAGGTTCAAACAAGCTTAGCAGACACTATAAATTGTTACGAACAAAATATAAAATATGTGGAGAAGAAAAAACAGCAGCCATCTTAACTAACTTCGGATAGCTGGTAGATAAGATCACAGTAAATTAAGTTTTTGGTATGTTTTTGTTTTTTATGGTGATTCAATTCATGGAGTCACTTATTTTGAAATCAAATGTTTGTTTTCATTAATAATGTATGTATTATTTACTTCTTCAATTTTATACTGTTTCAACATTTTATATGTTGAAACAGTATAAAATTTATATAGTGTAAAGTGTTTTGATGTGTTATTACAAGAACTAATCTGTGATATTTCCAACTTTTACCATGGGAAATGGTATCATGATGTGCAATTTTACTTTTGAGTCTCATTTATTGGGAACCCTAACATAAATCTGAGTACTAATACAGGGTGATTCAAAAGTCTCCATATATAGGTTGGTGGATTGGGTTCCTGGATTAGTCGCCGTGGTCCTGCGGGGTTGCCTTCGCGGTCCCCAGACCTCAGCCCACTCGATTTTTACTTGTGGGGGCACTTGAAGGCCATGGTGTACCAGGAAAAGATACAAAACATGAATCTTCTAAAGGAATGCATTTTTTTGATTTTGATTTGGTAGTTGTTGGCGCATCGGCTTCTGTGGCCATATTGCACCTCCAAAGGTTTTTGCAGTACTTTGATCCAAGCCCGAGGCGGGAATCGAACCCGCGACCTTTGGGTTGCCGGGCAGGTACTTTACCCACTCGGCTAGCCCGGTCGGCGGAATGCATTTGAAATGCAGTTATGTGCATAACACCAGATGTGTTAATGCAAGTTCAATGTGAGTGGGAGAGATGCATCTGTATGTGTTTTCAAAGGAATGGCAACCACGTAGAGCATGTTTTGTGAATAAAGTGACAGTTTGTTAAAAACGTGACCATTTTTCCTATGTATGGAGACTTGAATGATGCAAAATAGGATCTCGTGATTTTTATTTCTATACTATCAGATGGTGTCAGTGACATTATTCGTGTAGGGATGAAATCTTTTATTCCTTATTCCCCTAAATTCTGATCCTCTACCTGAACCATAAACTGTGGTGTTTTGGTAAATGTGCTAAGGCTGTTCAACATAAGAATACAGCATATCATAATTGGCTTGTATCCAGATCTACAGCTTTATTTTTCTGCATACACTAAAGCTTGCACCAATTGTAAATAAATTATCAGTGAATCCACTTGATTTTGAAAAGGCTAAGAATAGAAAACTTCTTTTACAAATAATAATTCTGGATTTAGTTAAAATTATTGAGTAAAAATATCAAAATGCCAACAATTAAAAGTTCAAGTGGATCAAAATACCAATAAGTCATTATAGGCCAGCCCTGAAAACATATGCTTCAGAAATGCCAACTGAACGAAATTCTGACTGCTTATAATAGGTTGTAGTTACATAAAATATATGTGATATTAAAATTTCTCATAGAAATTTTTTGATGGGTCACCAACTCATGATAACTCATGAAGAACTTACTTGTATTACCGACTGATTATTATTATTCTTATATTAGAATCATAATAGTTTATTTCCTTTTCTATTTTTGGAGGATCAAGCAGTTTTCATGTTGTTCCATAATTTTTTTAAATTTTATTTTATTCTTTTTTCATTTTATGGTGAATAAAAATTTTATATATTACTAATATTGGAAATGCTTAACAATCACTTGATACGGATTTTATAAATCTGCTAATCCCTAATGAGTTTGGATAAGTAATTGTAACTAATGATGACAAATAAGTATTATATTGTATTTTGTATTATTTATTGTACAGTAATACCCCGACTTACGCGAACTCGGAGTTACGCGGTTCTTGATTTTTTCGTTTGGCAACGCTGCCGCCCACTATCTTCAAGGTCGTTTTTCATATGTTATCGATATACGGTGCGACGGCGGAGAATGAGAGCGAAAGATGAACAAAATTCAACTTTGCTGCTTTTATGTTTTTTATATCAGTGAAGGGGAAACACATTTCACCATAATAACGTAAAAACCAACACAATTCCAGCTATCGGTATAATCGCAAATGCAATTAGATCGAGTTTACTACCAGTTTATAACAGATTTCACTAGCAGAAACGCAACTGGATTTTTATTGTTTTATGGTAGTAACCCCTAGAAATGTGAGGTGTTAATAGTGTATCTCTGCCTTTATGGTGTTGTTTATTCAGTTGCTACATGCGCGCAGCTTTGTTTATGCGTATCAAGCGTGCCTCCTCGTTTTGTAATTGTGCTTTATTCCCTAAAAATGAGTAAAATACTTAATTAAAAGGTGTGAAAAGGAAGCGTCCTGGTGAAGACACTGCAGATTCAGAGAGAAAAAGAAAAGCAATTATCGATAAACAGAGGCGGACTGGATCAAAAATTCTTACCCGGGAAAATTTATAGTGGCCTCATACTATGTCTTGAAACAGGCCTATGGGGCTGGGAATTTCCATACTATAATAATTAATGATAGACACCAGCCAGGAATTAAACTAAAAATTTACTATACAATGAAATAATATACAATGAAATATGATGCAAATAAAATAAAACACTGATTAAATTATAGTTAAAATATAGTTAAAAACAATAAAATTAATTAAAATAAACTAGGTTAAAAGCGATAAAACAATAAAATCTGGAGCTTTCGGAGAACTGCCGTCTCCTTCTTCAACAGCATACTACCAGTGCTAAAACACATCCTTAAGTAGCCGGTCCATGGCACTCATGCACGTGATCATCAGACACATGATCTACATTCTCCATGCGCGTATCGGAAATGGAAGTGGCTTGGGAGCGTGTCAAACAGAAACGGTCATCCCTTCTGAGGACAACTGCCTCAAACAGGGGGTGTAAACGGATCCCCCTGTCCCTATTAATAGTATTGTGACTGGATGAACCGATTCGCAAACTCTCGAGCCACTTGCGTTCCCAAAATCCATGGGCGCGGTCGGTAATGACCGCGTCTTCAGGGGAGATCCGATGCTGCTTTTCCCAGAAATGCTCTGCCACAGCAGACCTCGCATAGTTAGCAGTCTTGATAGCGGTCGTGTGTTCCCCCAGACGGTCCTTTAAACGTCGGCCCGTTTCCCCCACATAACACTCCTCACAATCCGGGCACTTAATCTCGTAGACCACATTGCTAGTATGGTCCTGGGCTACGGGATCTTTAACTTGGGATATCACTGTGTGCAACCTCCGACCCGGAAGTTGCACACAGCGAGTCTGGCACTCCCGCAATGCCCGTACAATACGTTCTGAAAGATTGTATTGTTTTATCGCTTTTAACCTAGTTTATTTTAATTAATTTTATTGTTTTTAACTATATTTTAACTATAATTTAATCAGTGTTTTATTTTATTTGCATCATATTTCATTGTATATTATTTCATTGTATAGTAAATTTTTAGTTTAATTCCTGGCTGGTGTCTATCATTAATTATTATAGTATGCCTCATACTATGGTTTATGGCCAAAATCACACTGGCCCACCGAGGTTTCCCCGGTAAGGCTTATGGCCAATCCGCCTCTGTCGATAGAGAAAAAATATGAAATTGTGAAACGCTTTGAGCGAAATGAAAGACCATGTGATATTGCACGTGCTACAGGCCTAAATGAAGCAACGGCGAAAAGCACATGACAATTGCAAACTTGACAGGTTGAAAATTGAAAAGGGCTCAATTGTAAAGGGCTTAAAAATTTTAGAAAACATAGACTCCAACGAAGAACGCGTTATAGCTACAAAGCAAGGAATAAAAAAATTATTAGCTTGCTACGAAGAAATTCTGCGTGAAAAAAAGAAGGCGCTGTGTCGTCAGACGAATTTGTTAGATTTTATGAAGCCATCGACATCGAAATAACTTTTTAACGTAAGTCATTTGTTTTTTAATACATATTTTGTATTAATATGTATAAAGAACTGCAATTTTATTAATATTTTTCTTCTAAACTAGTGTTTTTGTTAGTCCTTGGTCCCAATTTAGCAAAATTTATATGTATTTATATGCAAAGTTGTACCCCGACTTACGCGAATTCGACTTACGCGATTTTCGTCGGACCCACCTATCGCATAACTTCGGGGTATTACTGTATTGTATTGTATTATATTGTAATATATTGTATTATTTTTTTAAATCAGTTCTTTATTATGTGTTTGTAAGTTAATATTGGGAATATGACAAATTATATTTTGAATACTTTTAATATGGCAGATGTATGGTATAGTTGTTTTTGACACTAACAAAAACAGTTGGTGAGATATGGTTTTGTATCATTTCCTTTATCATCTCTAAGAGATTTTTTGGTAACTAATGAAATGATATATATATATTTTTTTATGAAACCCCCAAACACGAAAGGTATCAAAACCTATAGTACTTAGTACCATGCATGGGTTGAAGGAGAAGTATGGGGGGGGGGAGCTGGAAACTTCCCTCTAGAGACTAAACATGGGTTTCACCACTTCAAGCCTCCAATAAGCAAAGTGGTGGTATTTCACCAGTTGATGAAAGTCATCTACCACCTATGATGAAATACTGGGTGAAATGCAGTTGAAAAATTTACCCTGTTATGCACCCATGATGTGAATGATAGGAAATTTTTCAACTGCAGTATTAATACACACTTTTGACATAATGATAGTGTTGATAATGAATTGGTTGGCATCTGAGTAGTCATTGGTTTGAATTGTTGTTTTATTGACGATTTTTTGAGGTGTCTGTTTTGACCTTGTTGACATTTCAACGTTTGGATATTTTACTGCTGTGAGCATTTTTACTCGACATTTTCATTGTTGCCATTATGATTTTTGGTGTTGACTTTTTTTGCAATTTCAATGCCCCAATATAGCATTCTAGTCTCTAGCTAGAGTGATGGCTATCCAGATTGTCACCTCTTACATTATGATGTAATGACTCTGCTGATTTCTCCCGTAGAGGTAAAGCTGACCTATTAGAATTTTACTTTTCCTGTAACCCAATGACCTTGGTAAATTTCCTCCTGCCATACCAAACACGTTCCACTCAGTGCTCCCTTGTTCTTTTGACATAAAGATATATATAAAAAAAAGAATGATAAATAATCTTATTGCCAAGAATCTTCCAGATCCTGATGGCATTTCTTCACTTATTCTGAAAACCTGTGCTCTAAAATTTAGTCCTTCCTGTTTTTTGTTACCTTTAGCATTAGCAGAGGCATATGATGCAAGAAAGCGAGCCTATACATCATCAGCCAAAAAAAAAAAAAAAAAAAAAACCCTTCCCGTTTCACCCATCCATTCGCTCCAAAAGCCCACTTCTTCCTTGAATTTGTTTAAGCTTTTTTTTTTTTTTTCTTGTTAGTTGTTGGCACATCAGCTTCTATGGCCACAATGCACCTCCCAAAGTTTTTGCATTTTACTGTGATCCAAGCCCGAGGCGAGAATCGAATCCACGACCTTTGGGTTGCCAGGCATGCACTTTACCTACCTGGCTAGCCTGGTCGGCTATTTAAGCTATGAACTTCCACAACGACAAATGGAAGTTTGTTCCAGCAATCAACTACCCGCTGGCTAAAGGCAAATTTCCACACATCTGTTCTATAACTGTCTTTGCTCAATTTGAGTGTATGCCTCCTCAGGTTCGTAATCTGAGCAAGAGGAAGAATTCCATAAGCATTGAGCCTGTTCAAACTATTCAAAGCCTCAATCAGATCACCTCGCAAGTGCCTAGTCTCCAGATGCTGCAATTTGCAGAACTTAGGCCTTTCTTGGTAAGAGCATCCCTTTGTTCCCCTAACCAGTCTTGTTGCCCTTCTTTGTACTCATTCTAGAAACTCTACATCCTTCCTAAAATTAGGCCTCCAGACCTGTACACAGTATTCAAGATGTGGCCTGGACATTATGTTATACAAGGGGATAATCACCTCCTTATCCCTCCTACCAAAATTCTTGTATATCATTGACAAGACTCCCATGACCTGCTCTTCAGCCTGTCTGCACTGCTCAGAAAACTTCATATCTGACTGCACAATTACCCCCAGGTCTTTTTCATTCTCCACTACCCTGAGCGAAGTACCACACAGTTGGTATATTTCTCTGAGGTTACTGCTACCTATATGTAGTACTTTGCATTTGTCAATGTTAAATTTCAGTTGCCGCTTTTCAGCCCTTCTGCCAAACTTTTCTATATCCTGTTGCAATAGGATACTGTCAAGCTTGGTATCATCTGCAAATTTCTACATTAAGCCTGATATACCTTCATCAATATCATTGATAAATATACAAAACAACAATGGGCTCAACACTGATTATGGGAGACTCCACTAATAACAGTCCACAAAGCGTAATGTCCATTAATTACCACTCTGTCTTCTCCTACTCAACCATCCTTTTATCCATTGTAGCAACTTGTCCTTTTTCACACCCCATTAATTATTCCATTTCTGATTTATTTCGGTGTTGAATTTGCTGTTTCTGGTTTTTTTTCCCCTAAAAAAAAAAGGATAACTTCTCTACTTATAAACAGCTTTACTTATGTAAACACTAGACGGAAAATGATGAATCACATTCGAGTCCCTGGTTAAAGATGTAATGTAGGAACATCAAGACAGGAATGCAGTTATACAGCAGCCACAGCTTGGATTTGTTAAGGAGCGAACTTGTCTAACCAATCTGATTGGGTACTGTGACAACCCTTGGCACCACCATGCTGTGACGGGACTAATTGTATGTCTATCATTGTTGCAATTAAAGATTCTATTCTATTCTATTCTATTCTATAATAGCATAAGAATTGGATGCAAAAAATGATTTTATTGTTGTACACAATTTCAGAAAAGTTTTTACTACTTTTTTACATAAAAGATTGCTGTACAGATTGGAGCAGCGTGACATTAGTAGCAAGTTACTGATATGGATACAGAACCAGTTGATTGGAAAAAAAGAGAGAGAGAGAATGGGCATTGCTCTTCTTGGACTTCTGGGTGATTGTGGAGACCTCCTGGGTTTGGTGCTGGTCACAATGCCGTTTTCAATATTTATTACTAATATTATTTAAGGCATATCCAGTTTAATGTCTAAGTAGGGTGGTTAATCATTTATGCTACTGCAACAAGATCTAGAAAAGATGGGCTGAACTGTAGCAATTGTAGTTTAACATTAATAAATGAAAAGTACTACATATTGGTAGTACTTTTCATTTATTAGTACCACACTCTGAATAGTGGAGATTGAAAAAGACCTCAGAGTAATTATGTAGTCAGATGTGAAGTTCTCTGAGCAGTGCAGACAGGCTGCTAGGACAGCTCATGAGGTTTTGTTAATGATGTACAGGAATTTTTCCAGCAGAGAAAAGGAGGTGATTATCCTGTTCTATAAGGAAATGGCAAGGTATATCTTTAGTACTGCATACACATCTGCAAGCTCCTCTTTAAGAAAGTTGTGAATCTTTGGAATGGGTGTAGAGAAGAGCAATAGGATTAGTGAAGGGGAAAAAAAGGGTATTCTTACCAAGAAATACTTCAGTTCTGCAACTTGCATCTGGAAACTAGGCACTCATGAGGAGATCTGTTGAAGTTTTAAGGTTTTGAATAGTTTTGAGTAATTTAAATGATGATAGCATTCTTACTCTTGCTCAGACAACACACGTGAGGGGGAATAAATTTTAATTAAGGGAGGATGGTTGCAGGATAGATGTGCAGGAAGTTGCTTACAGCCAGTGGCTAGTTGATTGTTGGAACAAATTTCCAACTGGTGTTGTGGGAGTGCATAGTTTTCTTTGAGTAAAAGAATTTACTCAAACTCCCCCCCCTTTTTTGTTTTTTCGTATAAGCTTGCTTCCTTGCATCATTTGCCACTACTAGTAATAATACTAACTTCCTTCCTTCCTTCCAATTATTGTTCCATTGCATTTAATTCAAATCTTTCCAAAATAATGGAGAAATCCATCAATTACCAACTCCTTATGGTGGTTTGAAATCTTTAGCCTGATTAATGATGGATGGATTCTGTCACGTCAATTCTCCAGTTATGTCTTTGCTTATGTTACTCATCTCCGGACAAATTACATTGGAAAGTTTGAAGAAATTCAAATGGTTGCTTTTGGCATTTCTTAGACTTTGATGTAAGGAAGCTTATTTTAGATTTGAAGATGGATTTAAGGAAGCTTACTTTAGATTTTATTAGATTTTACTTACTACCTTTAGATTTTATTCTAAGGATTCCCTGATCATAGTCCGTTTTTTTTTGGTTTTTGCAGCCGAATAGCCAATTTTCTCTCAGGCTGCTCACTGTGAGTGTTGGTGAATGCCTTTTTGTTTTCAAACTTTTCAGCTAATGCTGGAATTATTCAAGTTTCTGTTTTCTAACCCCTTCTTTTTCTCTTGTATATTAATGACCTTTTCTGCCGACTGGAAATGCCATCTGTAGTTTTTCTGATGAGTACATGTTAGCAGTGTTCCTTAAAGTTCAGTAAACCTTGCTCTGCATAAACATCTACAAATTGTGTAATATCCAACAGCAATTTCTTAGGATTATGAAAATGGTAATACAGTGAAGTAGGGTCAAAATTTCGTGAATGTGCTGTTGCCTAAAATAAATGCCAAAACATGAATATGAGGTATATTCATATTTTTTGAGAGATGTCATGAACTTTTCTTAAGATTTCTCAATACTGGTTGCTCAGCATGTCCTTTCTGCTGATACAGAAAGGTAAACCATTTCTTTAAACTTAACTAAATGCTGAACAGTAGTTTTTGTTGGTGCACCTTAGAATTTTATTTTTATGGTACCCTTGTATAGTGAAAACTTTTCTACATTCTATAAGCCACCATGATGCTTGGAGTTAAACTAACCCAGTTCAAAGTTGCCAGAAAAAATTCCAGATATGTATATAGCGTCTTTTAAAGTTTCATTTCTGAGACTAAGGATTAGAACAATATGTGTAATAACTAAAATGGTTCAATGAATAAAGAAACACTCTGTATTTTTTGTTTTAAAATTGTGTTGTGACCATTATTAAGGAAGATCAGTATGCACTTAAGTACAATACATTTCTTTCAATTACCAAATACCAAAAAATATAGTGACTCCACACACACACACACACGTGCGCGCATGCATGCACGCACGCACACACACACACACAAAAATGTACAGTCAGTTCTGCTATAACACGTATTTTCACAACACAAATTTGCTCCAACACGACTGATATATTAGGGAACAATGTGACTATAACATGATTTTCACATTGACTCATTATATGATTTCATCTGTGAGTAACACCAAGTGAACACAAAACCCGGCACCAAGGTGAACATTGCAACCTGTGCAGCAATACATACAAGTTTACGAAGCTTAAAAAATGTCAAATCGTGAGAGCTATATTTCCCATTTACTGTAATTTTATTGGTTGGAGACACTGTTGTCATTCGTTTTATTCAAAAGATAACAGGTGATATTGTAGGCAGACTTATGTTTTCAGGAGTTCACATTTTACTGTTCAAAAAGAAATTTTGTGAGGCACGTTTGTTATTTGGTTCTTAGGAGCATTAGCAACTAAGTCCATATTGCTCCTGGGATATGTGGTGGTCATTCCCTGACCTTTCTGCATCCTCCGTATTTGGTGGTCACGGGCTCCAACTCCAGTCTAATCAAGAAACATGTGCTACACACTGCTGCTCCTGCCCGCCTGACTACAGAGGCACCTATTTCGCGAGGCTTGATAGCATGAGCAGAGGAGCACATTTCTAGAGGTCACTACCATAAAACAACCTGGAGTTCCTGGTATATTGGGCTTTTCTGTTAGTGCAATCCAATTATAAATGGGTAGTAAACTAGATCTTATTGCATTTACGATGATACTGATAGCTGGAATACTGTGGGTTTTTACATTATTGATTGCTAATTTGGTGAAATGTGTTTCCCCTTTCACGAAATCTTTAATCATATAAAAATTTTAAATAAATTTTCAGAATCTTCTCTTTATTCCTATTTTTTAAGCTTCGTAAACGTGTTACTCCATGTCTCACTTGTACAATTTGTGTGTGCCATGTTCGTTGTTATTGATTGCTTATTTTTTTTTTCCATTTTGAAATATCGGTTATTATTCCTATATTACAGTATTAATTAAGCTATGTACATAAGCGTTCATAGTCTCTGACCAATACAAGGTATCTTGTGTCTTGTTGGTAAGGTGTTATATTTACTATAATATTTATTTATTTATTAGAAATTTAAGATGTTTAAACCTGTGTTAGCAATTTTATCAGTTTTTTAACATTTTTTAGTGTTTTAATTACCAGACTGAACATTTTTTTGAGTGCACTGTCCCTGTCCCTATTTTTCCCATATGCCCTGTTGTTTTTAATGCACGAAATACCATAACACGGAGATTTTTAGGAACACATGTACCACATTATAACAGAACCAACTGTGTATATTAGTTTAGGATACTTTGAAGGACTTTAGGAAGAATTCCGGAAAAAAAAAAATTGGCCCTTGGAAAGAAAAATTTTCCAAGGGATAATTTTTATATTATTTATTTTAAGCTGATATTATTAAGCAATATGAAGCAGAATAATTTATTTATATAAGAGAATAATCAAATATACCTTTGATTCAGTTTTACTGAAAAGTAAAATTCAGTCATACTTTTTCCTCTAAACATCAATTTTATAATATAAAAGAGCAAAACCAGTACCAATTCCTCAACCTTTTTTTGTTTTTTCCCCCCTGGACATCATATTGTAGTAGAGGAATATACAATATTAACGTATTGACATACTTTTAATAGGCATATATTTTTGAATGTCATTATGTTTATTTATATGCTATTAATATTTGTATTACTTAGATCCTGATCTACTTCGACGAGAACTAGATACTCGCTTTCTTGCTTCTCAAGATCGTTCAATTCCAATACCTCCACCTCCTTATATGCAAAGTGAAGTGCATCAACATAGTCATCTGCACCAACAAAACACTTTCCTTACACCAATAGGTGGATCTCTTGTATCTCAGCCTTCTCCGCACCTGGTATGTGTTCTAAAATTTCTGTATAGGGCAGTTAGAACATAGAAACCTAAACAGGGAAAAGCAGGGGGGGGGAAATATATATATATATATATATATAAAAACCTAAATCAACATGAATGAACAACATCTCTCTCTCTCTCTCTCATGTGTTTTATATATTTTTATATATATATATATATATATTTTTATATATATATATATATATAGAGAGAGAGAGAGAGAGAAAGTTGTTCATTCATGATGATTTAGTTATTGGATGTTTAATATTAGCACTTTTTCTTCTTTTCCTGTCAAAGAATTAATATTTTTCTTGCCATGACGTTCCTTATAACCTTTATTATTTATTTTTTTTTTTGTGTTAGAATTGACTTTTATGATTAAAGAAAGACTAGTATATCTTTTACCTGGGTTTAGATAGTATAGGTGTGGGAAAAAGCAAATGAATAATAGAATATTTTAAACCTGACTAATTTTCAGCACTGTTGTGAATTTTCATGTTCTTATTCTGTATGTCTCCTCCCACCCTTTAATTTTCTGTTATGTTAGGCTGTGTATAGATAACTGGTTTCCAGAATTAGAAACTTGTAGGGTGATCATTCATGAATATTTTTATTTTATTTTATTATTTTTTTTTTCTTTTTTATTTTTGACCATGAAAACAGATTGAACCATAAAAGTGCTGCTACAACAAATGGACAGGACTAAGACAACATCAATTGTGGATTGGATTGGATTGGATTGGGGGGGGGGGAGTAGGAACATCTTCTACAGGTGTGCATTGTTGCCATTGGGATATTTTTGAATTAAGGTCACATGGAATCCCCTTCCCCCCCAAGAATGTCATATTACTCAATGCCCATAAACCCTTAATAATGTCTTCGATTCACAAAATCATGTGATCATAGTTTCATACCTATTTGGTGATAGCCATGAAATGAAGTCTGTGTCAACCCTGAAAAAAAAAATTTTTTTTTTTCCCACTGGTTTTTTCCACATGAAAAAACCAGTTTAACAATATTAGGGGATTGTAGTGCTATGGCAAATAATGTATGAACATACCCTGTAATATTTTAGAATTTTTTTTCTGACACATTCACATATTATTATGTACATTTTATTTATCTATTTGTAGTTCATGTTTTTTATTATTATTTTTTAGTATGATAAATATCCCAAGCTTGATTCTTCACTTTATGGAAGGCCATCTGTAAGTATGCTTGGTTTATTTTATGTTGATGAAATCATATTTTAAAGTAAATTAATTACAAAACAAAACATAGTTATATAGTAGTAGTAGTAGTAGTAGTAGTAGTGGCATGTGATGCAAGAAAGCAAGTGTATGAGCTTATGCAGCATCAGCCAAAAAAAAAAAAAAAAAAATCACACCATTCCCTCCAAATGCCTGTTCAGTTCCTCCTTAAATTTATTTAACCTATCAACATCCACGACGACAGATGGAAGTTTGTTCCAGCAATTAACCACCCGCTGGCTAAAGGCAAATTTCCGCACATCTATTCTACATCTGTCTTTTCTTAATTTGAATTTATGCCCCCTTAGGTTCGTAATCTGAACAAGTGGAAGGATCTCATCAGAGTTCAGCGTGCTCAACCCATTCAAGGCCTTATACACCTCAATCAGATCACTGCGCAGGTACCTAGTCTCCAGCCACTCAGTTTGCAGAACTTAAGCCTCTCTTTGTAAGAGGATCCCTTCATTCCCCTCACCAATCTTGTTGCCCTTCTCTGTACACACTCAAGCAAATCTACATCCTTCCTAAAATGAGGCCTCCAGACCTGTACGCAGTACTCGCAGTACTCAAGGCATGGCCTGACCATTGCCTTATACAAAGGGACAATTACCTCCTTTTCCCTCCTAGCAAAATTCCTATATATCATTGACAAAACCCCATGACCTGCCCTGGCACCTGTCTGCATTGCTCAGAAATCTTCATATCTGACTGCACAATTACTCCCAGGTCTTTTTCATTTTCTACCACCTTAAGTGTAGTACCACACAGTTGGTACGTTTCTCTAGGGTTACTTTTACCCATATGCAGTACTTTGCATTTGTCAAGGTTAAACTTCAGTTGCCACTTCTTAGTCCATCTGCTCAAATTATCTAGATCCTGTTGCAGTAGCACACTGCCATTACTGTCATTAACAACCCTGCCAACCTTTGTATCATCTGCAAACTTCGACACTAAACCTGATATACCTTCATCAATATCATTGATAAATATACAAAACAACAGAGGACCCAACACCGAACCCTGTGGGACTCTACTAATAACATTAGTCCATGAAGAGCAGTGTCCATTGATTACCACTCTGTCTTCTCCCACTCAATCATCCTTTTATCCATTGTAGCAACTTACCCTTAATACCATTCTGCTCCAATTTGCACAATAGTCTTCCTTGCGCAGCAGTGTCAACAGTTTTCCTGAAATCCAAATATATGATATCAAAATTTTTTTTTTTGCATCCAGTTCCTTGTAACCACATCATAGTATTTAATAAAATTTGTCAGACAAGACTTTCCCTTAACAAACCCATGCTGTGTCTGAATTATTGCTGCAGTCTTGTCTAGATGATCCTGCAATGCATCTTTAACCAGTGACTCCATAATTTTACCCGGAACAGAAGTTAAACTAAACTAACTGGTCTGTAATTACTCGTGTCACCCTTTGATCCCCCTTTGTGAATTGGGGACACATTTGCACATATCCAATATCCAGTCTGTGGGGACCTTCCTGAGTCCAAGGATGCTCTCATAATTATGGCTAAGGGTTTGCTTAGTTGCTTTGCCGCCTCCTTTAATATAACTGGATAGATCCCATCCATCCCAGGTGCCTTTCTTATGTTTAACTTCAAAAATTTCTCTTCCACTTTGCTCTTAGTTATTACAAAATCATTAAGCACCCTACTACAATTTGATAACCTTCTGGCATTTTCCTTCCTTAATAACTCCTCATTTGTGAATGTAGGTGCAAAATACTCATTCAGTTTGTTTGCTATCTGAGCAGGATCATCAACAGTCGAACCATCGATATCAAGTGGACCAATCAGATTCATCCCCTTCCTTTAGAGTTTATATAAGTAAAGAAATCCTTGCTGTTTTTCTTAGCATCCTTTGTCAAAGATTTCTCGTAATCTGCCTTCGCCTGGCTAACCTCCTTTGTGACCTGATTACAGACTAGCTTATATCTGCCATATTCTTCTGAGTCGCTTGATAATTTATATGCATCCCATGTATTTTTCTTCTCTGTCACAAGTCTCATTAGTTCGTTAATATTGTACTCATAGAAAAGAACACCATTATATGAGTACAATATTAAATCAATTACAAAACAAAATATGGTTATATAATCAATATTGTACTCATAGAAAAGAACACTATTATACCACATACTGAAGTGGCCATTAAGTTCATACTTGGTAAAATGCAAATTTTGTTATTTGTGAACCAAAATTACTTTAACAATTAAAACAAAATGAATTACTCATCAAATTAAATTAAAGGGATAAGAAAAAGCAATTGCCATTACCACCTCTATAAATGCAAATTCACAACCCATCTGCCCAAAACATTCCATGGTGCTCATTGAAGGGGAAAATACCTAATGTCCACAGTTAATTTTAAAACAAGGTAAAACAAAACAATTTAAATAAAGTCTCTCTCTCTCTCTCTTTATGAGCTCTTTCTTCTGGGAATACCAATCCCTTGTAGGTTTCCTTGCCTTTTTTTTTTAAATTTAATTTAAGATTATTTTACCTTAATTGTTAAAGTAATTTTGTTCGTGGACTGCACAATTCAGGCCTTTTCAGCTATGACCCTGATTACTACATTAGTATTTGAAAGGTTTTGCGTAAACTGAGATAATTAATATAACATTTAAATCTGAAGTTACTGTGGATGAATTAAAGGAAGGTTTGTGTTTTTCTTCTGATTACTCTCTCTCTCTCTCTCACTTAGTTTCAACTTTTATATTCATTATATTATAATGAAATCAAGTCACTTGATTAGATGCAATTTCTTAGTTTTGCAGTGAATCTAAATTATTTAATGAAGACTGGCAAAATAATGACTTCCACATTGGTGATTGTGTTGTAGAGAGAAGACTACATATTGAAATGGCACCTCCATAGCCAGGTGGGCAGGAGCAGCAGTGCGTAGCACACACTTCTTGATTAGACCGGGGTTTGAGCCCATGACCACCAAATATGGAGGATGTGGAAAGGTCAGGGAATGTCCACCGCATATCCCCGGAGCAATATGACCTTAGTTGCTAATGCTCCTAAAAAAAAAAAAAAACAAATAATAATAATAATAATAATAACATATTGAAATTATGTATATTTTGGAATAATAGGCAAATTATTGGAACTGGTTGAAAACAACTTTTCCGAGAATATATTCAGTTGTCTGTTAATATACTTATAGGCAATTAATATGGATTTAAATTAATCCATAATATAAATTATGCAGATAGTATTTCTGCTTAAGTTTGTTATGTTTAATTTTGCTATCATCATTCTAATATGTGTATTTTTTAAATATAATTTTTAATATATAAATTGTTTGTTTGTTATTTGTTTTTTAGGAGCATTAGCAACTAAGGCCATATTGCTCTGGGGATATGTGATGGTTATTCCCTGACCTTTCCGCATCCTCTGTATTTGGTGGGCACAGGCTCGAACCCTGGTCTAATCAAGAAGCGTGTGCTACGCACTGCTGCTCCTGCCCACCTGGCTACGGAGGCACCAATAAATATATAAATTAACAGATTGTATATTGATAATACTGACAAATTTAAATTCCTTAAACTGTTGTCTTACTTCATGCTTACTTTTGTTTCAATTTTACATCAGTCTAAGACTACAAATAAACAGCATTGCTTCCCATGGAAAAATGCATTGCTTTTTATGAGTAGTGTGCATTACCTATATAGCCATTTCAAGGGTTATTTTTTTTGTTTTAAAATTGTGTTGTGACGATTATTAAGGAAGATCAGTATGCAGTTATGAACAGTACATTTCTTTCAATTACCAAATACCAAAAAAATGTAGTAACTCCACACATTTTATTGAGGTAACTAGCCACTCATTAGAAATCTGTCTTATTTCCACATGATAAAAGATTCCAAAATATTGAACAATCAGCCGGTATTCAAATAAACAAATTCCAATCCTGCAACTAAAACACTTTATTTACAATAAAATAAAATATGTGAGTATAAAATGAAATGAAATAAAATAAAATATATAATAGTCTAAAACTGATGTGATTTAATTTACAATAAAATACAAAAATATAAAATATGATGATAAAAGCGATAAAAACAATTAATAAAATACGGTAACAACTGGAGATTTCAGAGATAGCGATCCCCTTTCTCAACAGCATATTTCTGCTGTGTGGCACATCTTTAAATAGCAGATCCACGGCACTTGTCACATGGTTCCTCGGGAGTAAGGCCGGAATTTCCCATTTATGCACCGGAAATGGCTCGGGAGCGCGCTAGCTGAAACCGTTCATCTCGCCCAAGAACCACGGTTTCCAAGAGAGGATGTAAATGTACACCCTTGTCTCTATTAATGGAATTGCTAGCTGCCCCAATACATAAACTCTCAAGCCATTTACGGGCCCAGAACCCCTGTGCATGATCCGTGATGACAGCATCCTCTGGGGAGATTTGATGTTGCTTCTCCCAGAAATGTTCTGCCACAGCAGACTTCCCATAATTTGCAGACTTTATTGCACTCATATGCTCCCCCAGACGGTCTTTCAGTCGTCGTCCCGTCTCACCTACATAACAAGACGATGAAATCATAGTCTTACCCACTGACAAGGGTAGAGCCACAGTTATTTTAGACAAGGAGCAATATTTTAATAAAGCTTTGGAATTATTGCAAGATACCACTACGTACAAAGTTGTCCGTAGAAATCCATTGGTTAGTGTGGAACGACAAGTGAATAACCTTATACAGCATTGGCACAAGTCAGGATGGATATCCAAGGAGGTATATTTGTCATTACATGCTGCTGGATTCCGCTTACCCAGATTTTACGGGCTCCCCAAGATACATAAAGTGGGTGTACCACTCAAGCCAATTGTATCATTTGTAAATAGTCCCACGTATGCTCTATCAAGGTATCTAGCCAAGTTGATCGCACCCATAGTAGGTCTTTCGAACTTGGTTATCAAGAATAGCAAAGAGTTTGTGAATTTTATAAAAGGACAGACTATATGAGAAGACGAGATTATGATTTCTTTTGATGTTACATCATTGTTCACTTGTATCCCTATTAAATTCAGAGTCCAGTGTGTCAGAATGGCATTAGAAAAGGATGTTTTGTTAAGTGCTAGGTCTCCTCTTAGTGTTAATGATATTTGTGAGGGTGTGGAGTTCTGTTTATCCAGTACCACCATGGTTTTCCAAGATGTCATGTATAAGCAGATCCATATCCTAAGTTAGCCACTATGGCACTAATGGGTTCCCCCATTAGTGCCATAGTGGCTAACTTAGCTATGGAAGAGTTGGAAGTTCGAATTTTTGAGGGTTTGGAATTTCCCATGCATAAATGGAAAAGATTTGTTGATGACACATTCACCATTATACAAAAGGGGAGGGAGGATCAGATACTTGATGTACTTAATAGCTTCTCCCCTTTTATTAAATTTACTTCGGAGGTGGAAGCAGAGGGGACCCTACCATTCCTTGACGTGTTGGTTATTAGGGATGGTTGTAGGCTCAAGACCATGTGCCGAGGTCAATATACTCATTATACCTCGGCACAAGCCAGCCAACACAAGGGTAGTGTTGCCAAGGCTTTAGTAGATAGGGTGTGGTCTCACTGTAACACCTCCGAGGACAGAGATAACGAAATTATTCGTGTCATGGCAGACCTCAAGAAATGCGGCTACTCCCAGAGGATGTTGGACAGAATTATTAGAGGAGCAGAGTCCACCCATTCTGAGCCATTCGCCCCTGTGAGCACTGCATACATTCCCTACTATCTGGGCCTTTCAGACCACATTGCACGAGTAATTCGGGGGTGCCAGATACGCTGTGTGCAACTCCCGGGATGGAGGTTGTACACAGTGATATCTTGTGTCAAAGACCCCATAACAAAAGAAGCCAACAGTGGGGTGGTATACGAGATTTAATGCCCGGATTGTGGGGTGTGTTATGTAGGTGAGACGTGGTGACAACTGAAAGACCGTCTGGAGGAGCATATGAGTGCAATAAAGTCCACAAATTATGGGAAGTCTGCCGTGGCAGAACATTTCTGGGAGAAGCAACATCAAATCTCCCTGGAGGATACTGTCATCACGGATCATGCACAGGGGTTCTGGAACCGTAAATGGCTTGAGAGTTTACGTATTGGGGCAGCTAGCAATTCCATTAATAGAGACAAGGGTGTACGTTTACATCTCCTCTTGGAAACCGTAGTTCTTGGGCGAGATGAACGGTTTCAGCTAGCGCGCTCCCGAGCCATTTCCGGTGCATAAATGGGAAATTCCGGCCTTACTCCCGAGGAACCATGTGACAAGTGCCGTGGATCTGCTATTTAAGGATGTGCCACACAGCAGAAATATGCTGTTGAGAAAGGGGATCGCTATCTCCGAAAGCTCCAGTTGTTACGGTATTTTATTAATTGTTTTTATCGCTTTTATCATCATATTTTATATTTTTGTATTTTATTGTAAATTAAATCACATCAGTTTTAGACTATTATATATTTTATTTTATTTCATTTAATTTTATACGCTCGTATTTTATTTTATTGTAAATAAAGTGTTTTAGTTGCAGGATTGGAATTTGTTTATTTGAATACCTGCTGGTGTAAAGTCTAATTGTTCAATATGAAGTGTCCCAGCCTTGTAGGCCTATTTAGAGATAAGATTCCAAAAGATTTGGATATTCAAACTCTAGAGGAGAGTGTATTGTATTGAGTATCTTAAAGTGAAGAAATGGAATACTTAGAGCTGCAGATAAACATAAGAGTTAGCCAGCAGTTGATCAGCTCTACAACAAAAACATTGCATATGCTTCGGGGTAGTATTTGGCAAAGACACAGTATTCCAGTCCAAGGTAGTTTAGTGGCATCACAGAATCATGGACAATCATGAATTGTTGGGATAAGCTTCACACATAGATTATTTGCGACACTGTGGAATGAGAACATTATGAAACAGGTGCAGAAAGTTGGGTATTCTGATCATCATGAGACAGAGACAATTTTAGAAAAAGTTAGAATTTCAGTTGGTGTTTGTCACAGAAAGAATCTGAAGATGCATTATGTATTCCAACACATTATACCGAGAATGCTGATGTAGGAACAGTGCAGAAAATAATAATGTCTAGATTTTCTCTGAAGTCATGGGTGACAAAGCTTTGTATTCCCTGTACGATTGCCAAGGTAAATAATCTTCATGGAACACATCATCATTACTGAGAGCCAAGAAGTTTTGGCGGAATTGTTCAAAAGGACGGGAAGGTGAGATTGAAAGTACTTTAGACTGGTAGGGCATTATGCACTATGAATTTATTCCTGAGGATGCCACAGGCAGTGAGGAGAGGTACAAAGGTGATGCACACCCATCTGCAGGAAGCATTTGCCTGTCCAACCCCCCCCTTCACACACACACACACACATTGTGATTGACCAGAGACTATTCCTGCATGAGAATACCCTAGCATATCAGTTACTGCTTGTGCAGCAGCAATTCACCGAGCATGGTTATTGTATTCTTTCAGCCTTTCATAGATGAAAGGCTGCCACTTAAACCACAGCAGAGGCTCAAAAGGTTTTGAAAATGCCATTGGAGAAGATTGTTTATGGTGGCTTCCAAAAACATAGAACAGCTATGCACAACTGGAAAAAGTATACCTCCCAAAGGATACTTTTAATGCAACTTCATTTAAGAGGTTCTTAGCGCTACTAGATTGAAGATGTTGGTCCCTATGTAAAAATTTCTGAAGCTGTCTTATATATGAGAGATAAGATTAAGACATTGAAAAGTCTGGTAAAATAATGAATAAATTTTGCTCACTACTAGTTTATTGATCGATAAAACATTTGTGATAGTATAAATATGTTAGGATACAGGGCATTCCATAAACTATTTTTAGAAATTAAAGGATTATATTCGGAAGCCAAAAACAAGTTCTTGGCTTCTGAAATTTTTTTTTCTATTTGCGGTTCCTGTTAGTTACACAGTGCCAACTCTGAATTGATCAGAATCAGAAATTCTAATTTATGATACCTTATTCTGCCCACCATGCTAACATAGTTTTATTTAACTTTTTCACATAAAGCTTTAAAATTGGGTTTGTCATTAAATTCAAAATTTTTAAACAGTGAACAGTTAATGCCAAAGAAATGTGATGCAATGTATAAGAAGATATATGTTGGAGATTTTTCATCTATTATAAAATCAAAAAAGCAACTGAAATTGCTGACTGCATCCGTTACCTGAACCTTAAAATTGACTCTTCTTACAAGTTCTAAGACTGATTCTGTAATGTGTGTGAAGAAATAACAGTGTTAAACCTTTCTCCTTCCTGTTCACTTCAGTCAGTGTGACTGATCCCTCCTCTTTTTATTTATTTAGTTTTATTTTTATCTGTAGATTTCAATTTACTGTTTTGTGTTCTCTTTATGTACATTTACTTTTCTTTTTACATTGGAAATTTATACTCCAACCTTCTGCTTTGGAGCTGCGTAATGATGCTTTGTAGCTACATCCTCAGGCATGTTTGATTGCTGTTTTGTAGCTCTTAATAATAATAATAATAATAATAATAATAATAAATAATAAGTAATACATTTGCTTTGAGTACCATATGTGGATATATGAATTTTATCTTCAGTGGGCAGGAAATGCGACGTAATCAGACTTTTGTTAAAAAAAAAGCAGCATAAGAATGACATTTGCAGTGCATACAAAGAAATCTGAAAACAGATGTAGCATCTTGTAATTTGAAATTCAAAAAAATTTTAATAGAAAATTTGTTCATGGCCAAATTAATTAATTTGGATAAACAAACAGGATTACTAAGGTTATAAAATATTTTTTAAAAGGTAATACAGTAGACTTTCAAAATAACGACACCTTCAGGGATTCAAAGTGCCATTATTTCAATTTTTCTGTTATCTAGAAAGTTTTATTTTTAATGTATTTAATGCAGAAATAATGAGGTCAAATAAGAAATAGAGAGATTAAGAATGCAATTTTATTAACTGCACATAAGAAAACATAAACATGTTGACGATCCAATGTTATATTCTGCCATTAATACACTTCTGCTTACGCACCATTCTATTTTCTTTATTATGTCAAGTTTAGTCTGCATGGGTAGCACAATGGTATCGTCACCATCTTCCCCACACCAGGTGGAAAAGGCCCGGGTTCAAATCCCGTCAATGACGCGAAGAACTTTTATAGGCTTTTTCACTCCATGGCTGAGTTAGTGGGTCTCAGGCATAGATAGCAAGGTTCCCCCCCAGAAACTGGGTTTTTGCATCCAGCAGAACAGGCAAATCGAGATTTAAAGACACGATACACATGGATATATGAATTAACATTCCGGGTGACCCTAATGTAATAGTTTGGATTATATGAAGTTTGTCGCTAAGCATTAATGTTGTTCTTCTTTTCTTCTCTGTATGAGGTTTATTAACTTTAGGAACCATAGTGAGAGGCTTTTAATTTAAAATAAATGTAAAACAGTGGAATAATCCATGATATCAGTACAGAATTCACTTTGAAAGTGGCAAACGTGACTTGCCATTTTTTTTTTTTTTTGGCCCTGCAAGACATCTGTGCTGTATGTACGCATCCGATCTCAATGTGCCATTATTTCGAATGTGTTGTTATTTGGGATGCCGTTATTTCAACAGTCTACTGTGCTTTGTTTTATGATTAACATATTTTATTGACACAATGCATGTAGTAGTATGAATTAAATTTAAAAAAAAAATTCAACGAAAAGATTCTATTCATAATAGCTGTAATAAATACATCAACCCATATATATATATATAACAAAGACTTTAATAAAATAAAATAAAATTAAACACAGGATAAAACTGTATGTTTAATATAAAAACACAAGAAGAAATTAGTTTAGGACCAGCTTGTTGGTTATGGAATTACTTAAGAAAAAGTAATCAATGAGACTACTTTCTTCAACTCATTGGAGGTGTGGATAGCACAGCTACAATTGTTTACTCGATGTGCAACCTGGTTTGTGTACACAATGTAGTACACAATGGAGGAAAGTATATTATGTTTATTATATTAAGGTAGCAATGCATTGTAGAATAAAAAACAAAAACTGGATTATTTTCATCAATTTTTAAGTTTAGTGTATAAGCCTAGTGAATACTTTTCTAAAGTACAGTTGTTCAAAATAACTTTTGAATGACTATACTTTTTCACGTCATTATAAAATTCTTGCAGTGAAAAAAATTGATCAATTAAATCTTCATACAACATAATTAAAATTTAAAAATATATTTTAAAAAAATGAGCAGCTACTTTTTTAAGTTTCATGGATGTCAGCCTTGTTTCATCGGCACTTGTACATTCCCAAGCTCACAAAATCCAAGGTAGATGGGATATGAGTAATATGTCACGGTTGAGTATTTTTTAGGTTTTTTTATAAAATGTTATTATGTAGACTGGGGAACACTTTCACCTTTATGTTGTTTGTTAATCCATGCACTAATTCAAAGAACTTGAATTAGTGCATGGATTAGTGCTTGCTTCTGTTTTTTTTTTTTTTTTTTTTTAAAGAGACTCCCAAAATGTGAACTGTACCTAATTGCCGCTCAAGACACACTTGAGCAGCAATGACTATATTTGTAATGTAAAAAATGACTAAATTTGAAATATATAAATATTACTTATGCTGCTTTATTAATTTGTAAAAAAGTAAAATAGATAGCTTAATTCATTATATATTCATTGCCAATACTTTTAAAATAGGTATTGTTAGCTTTTTATCAGAGAAACAAACATGTTTTACACAGTGATAAACTACAATGGCAATAATGCACTGCACTCATGCTAGCATGCACATGCAAGATTTGAAGCAGAATACATAGTTAATTATGAAAGGCACTATGAGTGAGAAGAGTTAAAAAGGAGAGAGAGAGAATGAAAGGCTATAAAAAAAAAAAAAACGGAAGGCCAAGCTTGTTAATGCAAATGTTAATAAAAAGTAGGAGTGGTATGTTTTATAATTAGTCTTAATTAGTATAATTAAGACTATTATTGTTATTTTTAAGTAATCATTTATAATTAGTGGTATGATTTATAATTGCTTTTATATAAATTGAGAATTTATATAAAATCAAGTTGAATAAAAGTGTTATATTTCGGTTTAAAATTTTTTGCACATGTTTTATATGAAACTGGAAAAATTATTATTTTCTTAACTTTTCTGATTCCTTACAAAACCCATCACACACTTCCTCTCTTGTTTTATATGTTACTCATCTAAGCCTGTTATTGATCTCTCTTTCTACTTCCCCCTACATCACCAGAAATGAAATTTTGGTTATATGTGATGTCAGTGATTAAAGTGCCTAATCAAATTTTGGAAGAATTGTATTTTTAGAAAAACTTCAGTATCACATTCAAAAATAAAAACAAATTTACCTTGTGATGAGATGGATAAAAGGCTAATTGCCGATAACTGAAGAACTAAGGTAGGGGTAACTTTTATAGTAAAATTTTGCTACTATGGGAAAATTATTAACAAAAAAAAAAAAAAGGAAATGGAGAAATCAATGAACACATTATCCCCTTCTGAAAATACTTTAAATGTATATGAAAAACTATTACAACCTTTTCAGTGATGAAAAATGGAGTAATGTATTATAGTATTCAAATGTCTTCAAAATTGCATTATAGTATTCAGATGCCTTCAAATTGTATTATAGTATCCCAAATCTATAAGGATTACTTATTATCACCACTCATTTTGTGCAGTAGAATAGTCAACAGCTTTAGAAGACATAAAGATCTATTCTCTTTTGCCTCAACTCTGTGTATCTGTACAAGCTTTCTTAATCAGAGAAAATATAACTGAACTTAATGTTATTCTTTTTAAACAAAGATGTGTCCTAATTTATTTGCTTAATTTACATTTCGAAAAGAAATGGCCAATTTATGGTCTTTCTAGAAGACTGGAGTTGTGAAAAATATACATTGGGAATTGTAAACGCCAGAGAAAAAATTTTTAAAATAGTAATATCTTTTCTTAGTTTAACTTAAAAGGGACTGCAGTGATTATTGTTCCTTGATATAGTTCGACTGCGTGTCTCCTTATAAGTAGAGTTTGAGATTTACATAATTATAGTATACAATCTTTTTAAAAATTATAGTATACAATGTCAAAATTATTACTTAACTAAATTCCGTTTATTATCTCTTGGTCAGGAGTACCAACAATACATCCAGGCAACAGCTACAAACAGGCCAGTGGTTGCAAGTGTATCCAGAGGCCTTTGTGGATAAAGTGATGGGCCAGTGTGGCATGTTGAGACGTACCATTTATATTGTACAGAAATATACTGACAATGCTGAGCTTGTCCTGGGACAACTAATGAGACAACTATAGGGGCTTATAGTAGAATGTAAACATACATTTAGAAAATTATATCACTAATAGGAAACCGACATTATTGACACAAGTAGTAAAAAAAATAGGTACAAACAACTGACATGACTGGACTAGCACTAAATTTTTGAAATGTACACATAGCTAATCAGAAAAATGGAGTTCACGAGTACATGAAAACCGGAGTTACCTGTAATGTGGAAGATGTGTGATCACACGGACATCTAAACTGTAAAGTCAGGGTGAAAGAAGAGGAAAGATGTAACATTGTGGTTATTTTTAGTTTGGTTGAGATTTCTTAGTATAAGTTTAGCTGTTTGTGACAGGAAAGTTTTATTTTGACAGGGTCTAGATTCAGTAAGTTAATCAAGAAGAGAGTGTTGAATGGAAAGTGCTTTTGAATTAAACTGAGTCATGTTAGTAGAGGAACCAGTGCTGGTTTGGATATTGCAGCTTTCCTAGGAATTCTCCAAACTATGACTTCCCACATCTCTAGGCAGTCAATGTCAGAGTTGTAGTTTTGTCAAGAAAGAAAGGTTGTTGTACCAAATTGAAAGTGGAAAATCCGAGTAATTTAGACAATCAACCATGAAGGTCCAGGAAGAGACAGGTTTGTAGCTGGACTTTAAAAAAGTCCATTTAAGAAGCCAGTATTCAAGAGAAGAGACCTTTTTGAAATTTGTGTTGGCCATGCCAGTCCAAATAGGGGAAGCATAAAGAATTTTTGGCTTGATGAATTTGGAGAAGATGGATTATAATATGGGCAGAATGGATATGTCGAAGGTTTTGTTTTTCCAGGCAAATAGTTCTTGTGAGTTTTTTAGTCACGTACATAGTTTAGATGACTAGAGAAATTGAATTTGGAGTCGTAGAAAATTCCCAGCTCCATATGGTCCGATACAGTAGGAATTGTTTGCACATTCAACTAGGTGGTTATCAGAAAGATGCTCTTTTTAAGTGAAATTTGGAGGTGACTAGATTTTGAGGGGGTTGAGCGAGAGATTGAAGGATTTGAGGTACGAGGCGAATTCTTGGAGGGTGTTGCAGATCAGCTCTTGAATGCAGGTAGCTGACTGACTTGACTCTGAGGTGGCAATGATTTTAACGTCGTCCGCATAAGATGTTACATGCTTATGGGTTAGTAAGAACGGTTGGAGGATTGCAGAGAACATTAATGCCGATAGTGTTCTGCCCCGGGGGATTCCAGATGAGCAAATGGAACGATAGGATTTGTTTTTGAAGTTTGCTACAAGGAACCTTTTTTTTTGAGAAGTTGGCAAAGAGATTTAATAGGTTACCATTGATGAGGTAAAACTGTTCAAGGAGATCAAGAGAGAGTATGTTGAGACTGCATTGAATGTGGAGCTGATGTCTGTGTAAATTATGTCGATTTGATTTTTAGAATTAATGGCCTTCAGAATTATTTGGTTTGTTGTGAGAAAGTTGGTCAGTGTGGATCTGCCGATAATTCCATAGTTGATCTGATTGTGATGTATTGGGAAGAGTTGTTTCTTAATTGTTAGTAGGATAGATCTTTCTAGTAATTTTAGGACAGAGGATGAGATTGATATTGGCCTGATATCTTTGTTGCTTTTAATGTTTTTGCATTTTGGTAGTGGGAAAATTTTGTAGTGAGCCTATTCGGAGGGGAAAAGTTATTATTTATGGCCTGATCGAAAAATAAGACAAGAACATCTAGAATGTAGACACTAGCAATTTTGATCATAAAGATCGGTATATTGTCTTGTCCTGCAGTACCTTTGGAGGGGAGATTTTTCATCGTGTCTTTCATCACTTCTTTCAAGATAGAAATACTGTTTAATTTGTTGATGGACAGCATGCATTCTTTAAATTCTGGGCAAGGATTTGTTTCATTGTTGAAGCGAGTTGTGTTCCAACCAGCAGTTGAAATTAAAATCTGACAGTAATAAGTGGAATATTTTGGGGTATATTGTAGAGTTTTTCTTGTATAATTATAGCATGCAATGTCAAAATTATAGTATACAATTAATGAAATTATAGTATACAATTGTATAATTATAGAATACATTCTCTATCAAAAAAAAAAAAAAATAAGCAGTAAAACAACATCACATCACATATTAATTGTGATTTCTGGAACAATGAAAGTTGGTTACGGGCTTATCATTCATGTTGATTTTTAAGCTAGAAAGTCCAAAGTGTGTTCCAGTTTGGATTGTGATTTAGGATAATGTGGTAGGTTTTACAAGATTCATTTATTGGTAATCTCGAATATTCTAGACAGTCATCATTTGCGTTAGCTAAGACTTGTTTCTATTTACATCTGTGTTGTCATCATTAGTGTTCTGCAAAGGGCAGGTCCAAGTACACAACTCAACAACCATATCTCTCTATCCTCAGCCCTTATATCCATCATCCACTCTCAAATCTTCAGAGTTTTCCTCACTCCTGCTCTGGGCCTCTTCTCTTCAGCTTTTCACTCTGTCAGATCCTTCATTAATCCCTCACTTCACAGCAATCCAATCCATGTTCTCTTGTGCCTTCTACTGATTTCAATCAAACACCTCTTCTCACCCACTCATCTCAACACTTCCTCATTTCTCACTTTATCAACCCATCTTATCTTTTTACATCCACCTCTATAGCCACATCTCAATACTCTCTGGTCTTCTAATGTCTTCCATTCTTAATATCCATATCTCTGCTCCCTTAAGTAACATTTTATGGAGCAGAAACATGGACATCATACCAAACATTTTCTTAAACCAGTTCCTGATTTCTCCCATGATATTCTTTTTTTACTCAATTGCTATTCTTATTTTTCTTTTGCTTTTTACTTTTTTCACTATTAGGTTTCTTAAATAACTATACATACTCGCTCATCTATTCTATTTGCCCTTGCTCTCTCTCTCTCTCCCTCCCTGCCTCCCTTCTCTTTCATCCTCTTTCTGGTACTGTTCATTTGGCCCGTATAGCATATGGGCCTGTCTGCTATGTAACAAATATTATAAACATGAAATAGAATTTATTCCACCCACCTTGTGACCTCTTCCCTTTTTTTGTCATGCCCATATTCCTTACTCTCTCATACATTAAGTCATATTTTCTTAACTTTTCTAATTCCATACAAAACCCATCCCACATTTCAATTTCACTCTTGTTTTATATGATATTCATGTAAGCCTATTGTTGATCTCTCTCTTACCTCTTCCTGTCATCTTCAAGATTATTATTTCTCGATTTCCTTCTTTCTTCCATTTCTTTTATCATATCCTCTGTCAGCCAATCTTAAAATAAAAGTGCACGAAACTTCACCACTACTCAAACAACAAATTAATCCAATATTTACAAAATGCTGCTTTGAAATTAGCATATTACAATGAAAAATAAATAAATAAATTAGTTTAATTAATTTAATGCTGCCTGTCTACTATGTAACAAATATTATAAACATGAAATAGTACCATGAAATCATTTGTATCCTTTATTTTTTCAAGGTTCTTTTCACTACTGAAAATTCCCTGGAGTTAGCTGATTTACAGTTTGTGGCCAAAAACTCTACCAGTGAAAAGCAGTGTGTCACTACATGACAAAATATATTTGGCCATACACAATGAAGTAATGTAAATGATATCACATTGCCTCACAGGCCCACTCAGCTTACACAAAGTGAACAGTAATATAAATGGACAAAAAAAAAAAAAAAAAAAAGCAGCAACACATAGAAGACTCAAGACACTATTCAGAAGGTATAAAAAGTAACAACTGCCAACCCCCAACCAGGCAGTGTGATACTGCCACCGTGTTAAAATTGAAATGCAATGAATGTAATTATTGTTTGAAAAAAATTTGTTTTAAAGGCAAGCAATTGTAAAGTCATTTATTTAATTTCAAAGGTAATATATAAAGTAATGCGACAATTTTGTGGTGTCCTGTTTTGTTTTGTTTTTTTGCCTAATGATTTCAATTGCTGCTTTGTTAATAGTGACAGCATAATAGCAGAAAAAATTAGAGACCTGAAACTTGTATATGCTTAGTGGGAACCCCAGTGGACTTGTATTTTGCTGTTTTTTTTTATTGGTGCAGTCAGTTTTCATTTTCTTTAGTTTGTTTTTTTGCTCCTTTATTGTTTTCTAAACTGTGACTCGGGGACATGTAATGTTGTATACCTCCAGTCCTAATGACTTTTTCGTGGAGCCAACCATTAAGACTGAAATGAAAAGCAACAACATTTCTGGTCCTCTGTTTAAGTAATGAATATGCACTACGACTGGTCCAAAGGTGAATATAAGTTAAGATTTAATTTAGATATATAAAGAACTACAGACCAATTAGTTTGACTTTAGCAGTAAGGAAAATCTTAGAGGCAATGATCAAGAGTGCAGTTCAGGGACATATTAGCATTAGCAGAGGCATATGATGCAAGAAAGCAAGCTTATACAGCATTAGCCAAAAAAAAAAAAAAAAACAGCACCCTTCCCATTTCACCCATCCATTCACTCCAATAGTTTATCCAGTTCTTTCTTGTATTTATTTAAGCTATCAACTTCCAGAACAACTGATGGAACTTTGTTTCAACAATCAACCACCCCACTGGCTAAAGGCAAATTTCTGCATGTATATTCTGCAATGGTCTTTCCTCAATTTGAATTTATGTCCTATCAGCATTGAGCTTGCTCTAACCATTCAAGGCCTCGTACACCTCAATCAGATCATCTCACAGGTGCCTAGTCTCCAGATGTTGCAGTTTGCAGAACTTACAATATATATAGATGGAACTGGCATTCTGAAAGATGCACAACATGGTTTTGTTAAGTGAAATTCATGTTAACTAACTTGGTAAGCTATTTTAACACAATCACTCATGAGCTTGATGTAGGGAACAGTTTCGACATAGTTTATTTATATTTTAGGAAGGCATTTGACTCAATCCCTCGTGAGAAGTTATTGTATAAGCTGGAACATTGGGATTACTGGAAAGATTCTAAGATGGATTGCAAAGATGGGCTGCAGGGCAAAAGGCAGAGGATTGTGATTAATGGATATTCTTCAGATTGGTGTAATGTCAGAAGTGGGTTACCACAAGAGCAGTTCTGGATTGCTGTTTATGATTTTCATTAACAACATTGATGAAGGGATAAAGGGCATGATGTCAAAATTTGCTGACAACATAAAGATTGGGAGAGATTTGAAATCTTCAGATTTGAAGATTTCAAAAATTGTCAGAGAAACGGCATGCTTTAATGCTGCTAAATGCAAGGTCTTACACTTGGGGAATAGCAACACTTTAATAAATTATACACTTGGTGGGTTTGAAATAAAAACAGTATAGAAGGAAGAAAGGAAGCTGGGAGTTACAATATGGGTAGGTATGTAGTTTTCTGAGCAGTATAAACAGGCTGCCAGGAAAGCCTGTAATGTCCTGCTGATGATTTATTGAACAATATCCGAGATAGAGAGGTCATAATTCCACTGTACAAGGCAATCATAAGAGTGCATTTCAAATACTGTGCCCAATTATGGAGACATCATCTTAAAAAAGACTTTGAGCTTCTTGAAGGGTCCATAGAAGATCGCATGGTTAGATCAGCAAAAGGGTGACTATGAGGAAAGGCTTTGATTGTAGGCTACAGAGCTTGACAACCAGGCACCTTAGAATGGACCTTATTGAGGTTTATAAGGCTCTGAAAGGGGTTAATAAAATGAATGAAGGCAGAACTTTCACTGTTATAAAGAATTCCAGAACTAGGGGCCATAAATTCAAATTACAGGGAAGCAGGTTTAGATTAGATTTTAGGAATTTTCTTTTAGCCAGCAAGTTGCCTTTGCAGGTAGTTGAGGCTGGTAGTTTGAAGAAATTCTGGAGTCAACTGGATAGTTACCTGCATGAAAAGAGGGAAGCACATAATTTGTATTTTCTTATCTACTTTTGTTTTTTGGGCGATGCAGCAAAGGCCTGTGACTTCATTGCACTATATGGCAATACTAATACTAATAGAATACATTGATGAAACTATGGAGTTAAAAGCAATAAAAATAATAAATAGATAAAACTAAAAATATCTGAATATTATGGAGTTAAAAGCACTAAAAACAACACTGAAGCTTTCAAAAGCGACTGCCTTCTTTGTCAACAGTGGAACTTTACCACTATAGTACATCCTTAAATAATACCAGCAGGATCACAGCTCTCAGTACGTGTTACTGGAGGATCACGGGAATTATTTGTCACATTTAAGAATGTGAGAATCTCCACCTTGTCGTGGGGGGGGCCTTGCGTGACCCACAGAGCTAAGTCGGCGGTAGCTTAGCTACTGGTAGGGCCTCCCAAGCCAGACAGGTCAAAGGGCAGACTAAGAGAGATACCCCTTGGGGGTTGCTGCAGCGAGCTAGCCCCTCGTTCAGTGTAAAAAAATACACAAATGCTAAACGACCTACAAGTGAAAATGAAAACGGACTGCACTTTCGGAAACGATTTGGCAAACGGAAAAGGACTATGATTTTGGGATGCTGGAATATTTAAGGCCTTTCAACTAAAAGAAACTTTCTTCTGGACGAACTGCAAAAATTCAAGTTAGACATCATCGTGTTATCAGAGACAAAGAAAAAGGGATGTGGAGAGGAAATAATGGGAGAATACTACCATTTTTGGAGTGGAGTCAATAAGAGTGAAAGAGCAAGAGCAGGAGTTTCTATTGCTGTTAAAAAGAAATTGAGACACAACATCAAAAACTGGCAATTTATTAATGATAGAATGATCTCATTGGAACTGACAATGTATGGGAGAGAAATATGTATTTTGGGAATATATGCCCCAACTAATGAAATCGCTGATACCTTGAAGGATGAATTTTGGGAGGATCTAAGAGAACTAATAGAAAAAATCGTCGTGTTATCAGAAACAAAGAAAAAAGGATGTGGAGAGGAAATAATGGGAGAATACTACCATTTTTGGAGTGGAGTCAATAAGAGTGAAAGAGCAAGAGCAGGAGTTTCTATTGCTGTTAAAAAGAAATTGAGACACAACATCAGAAACTGGCAATTTATTAATGATAGAATGATCTCATTGGAACTGACAATGTATGGGAGAAAAATATGTATTTTGGGAATATATGCCCCAACTAATGACACCGCCGATACCTTGAAGGATGAATTTAGGGAGGAACTAAGAGAACTAATAGAAAAAATCCCTAAGAACAAAGAGATATTTCTAATGGGAGATTTCAATGCAAGAGTAGGAACTGAACAAAATAGCAAAGTTATTGGAAGATTTGGAGAGAAAGAGAGGAATGACAACGGAGATAGACTATGCAATCTTTGTGAACAGTTCGACTTGAGAATAAACAACACATTTTTCCAACTCAAGGATATCCATAAATATACTTGGTCACAGGAGACAAGACAAATTAGATCAGTTATAGATTACATTATTTCAAAACATTCAGGGACATACGTATTGAAAGATGTCAGAGTTTATAGAGGAGCTGAATGTGGATCTGACCATTTTCTTGTTAAAACAACACTGAGGTGGAATTGGATTAAGAAAATATGTGTGGACAACCAACAATGCAGGGAAGAAGAAATGCTACAAGTGGATCAATTTAACGTTGACCTACTCCAGGATGACAGCATTAGAAAAAACTTCACCCAAAGACTGGATGCTGCAATTAACATAGAGATAAAAGGTAATACGGAAGAAATCTACGAATATTTAAAAAATACTGTTAAAAAAAATAGCTCATGAAATCCTAGGCAAAAAGACGAGCCAGGGACCAAAAAAGACCTGGATTACAGAGAAAGTAAGAGCTGCTGTAGAGGAAAAGAAACTTGCATATCAGAAATGGCTGCGTGATAGGAATGATGCATATAGGAACATTTATGTTGAAAAGAAGAAAATAGCCAATCAGTTGGTAGTAGAAGCGAAAAATGAAGAATGGGAAAGGAAATGTGCAACTATTAATAGCAAATTGGGCTTCAAGCAATCAGTGGAATCATGGAAGGTCCTTAAAGATTTGAGAAAACAGAATAAACACAACGCTTGTTTGCAATTAATACCTTTGAAAGACTGGATGGAGTACTATGAAAGACTTAAAAGAAGACCGGGAAGAGTTCAAGACGATGGAGGATTTTGGTGTAGAAGACTCGGGCTTAAAAGTTTCTGTTAGGGAAGTGGAACTCCTACTAAAGGAAGGAAGGAAGGAAGGAAGGAATGGCAAATCACCTGGACCTGGAGGAGTTTACATGGAACTTCAGAAATATAGAGGAAGAGGAGTGGCTGTTCTGATACAAAAACTGTTAAATAGTGTACTGAGAGGAGAAGAAATACTAAAAGAAATGATAACAGGATACATTACATCAATTTATAAGAAGGGTAATCGGAAAAGCTGTTCAAATTACAGAGGAATATGCGTACTGAACCCGCTGTTAAAGATCCTTGGAAAATGAATCAGGAACCATTTAGAAGCGTGAATCGAGGTATCAGAAGAACAAAGTGGTTTTTCAGCCGGGAGGTCACGTATAGACCGTATCTCAACAGTATGACAGATCTTTGAAAAATGCCAATCAAAAGGAAAAAAAAATCTTTTTTGATTTTCATTGACCTTGAAAAGGCATATGACAGTGTTTCAAGAAAACTTATGGGAAGCACTGAAAGAGGCAAATATTGATGGACATTTGATTACATTATTAAGGCAATTTACAGGAATAATAGATGCAGAATTAAAGTGGGATCAGCTTTGTCACCTGAATTCCACACTTCAAAAGGCTTATTACAAGGTTTGTTGCATGTCACCAACATTTTCAAAATTTATATCGACATCTGCCTAAGATCCTGGTCAAAAAAAGGTAATAAAATGGGATTTCCGATTAATAAGAACACCTATATTCACAATTTACTTTTTGCAGATGATCAGGTGGTGATAGCACAAGACTTAGAAGATGCAAAGTATGCATGTCGTCAATTGCTTGAGGAATATAAACAATGGGGGTCTAAAAATCAATTTTAGCAAAACTGAAATGTTGTCTTCAGGACCAGGACACGTTCTAAATATTGCAGGTTTTAAAATCAAACAAGTCGATAAATTCAAATATTTGGGATCAATCTTACAAAGTGATGGATCATCCAAAGCATAGATCAATAAGAGAATTGCAGACAGCAGAAAGGCTATTGGCATGTTAAACTCTGTTCTGTGGAGCAAAAATATTCTAAATTTTTTTTTTTATGTAAACCCCAAACACGAGAGGTATTAGAACCTATAGTACTTAGTACCATGCTTGGGTTGGAGGTTGAGAAGACAAAAGAAGATATTTGTTGACATTGGACTTGAACTTCTGTAATTTTCAGGTAATACATATGAAGGAAGATTGTTCCAGAAAACGGCAGTTGAATGAATAAATGAGGAAGATGAAAATTTGGTTCTGTGAGTTTGGAGTTGGACAGAAAATGGGATGTTGGCTGGTGGCGGCACGTGTTCGGACTGTTTTGAAAGAGAGAGAGCAGAAATTATAGAAGCCAATTCAGAAGAACAGTGCCCATGGAAGTATCTGTAGAAGAGGCATGCAGCAGAAACAGTACGTCTATGAAACAACGAGTGGAGAGACTTTGTTAAAGATGAATCATTAATTAACCTAACTACCCTCTTCTGAATGGAATCGAGAAGCCTGAGAGAGGTTTTGGGGGCACCACCCCACATGTGGGAACAATATTCCATGGCAGGGCGGATTTGCAATTTATACAGAGTGAGCAGCTGTTTGGAAGAAAAGTAAAGAGAAAGAGAAAAAGAGAAAACCAAGTTTTTTAGATGCAGAGGAAGCAATATTTGTAATGTGCTTGTGCCAGGAGAGATTAGAAGTCAGGGTAATCCCCAAAAGAGATATATCATTTTGCCTAGAAATCGGAGTGTAACTAAAGATAAGCATAGGAGCAGAAGAATCCTTTTTTGCGAGATATAAGACAAGACTGAGTTTTAGAAGGGTTGAAATCAACCAAGTTGTCTTTGCCCCACTGGAGAATTACCTGAAGATCGGCATTTAAGGAATTGGTAGCAGATTTTCGAGAAGTTGAAGCTGATTGAGCAGGACAAGGTTTCTCAAAATGGAAAGTGGAATGCAATGTGCTGTCATTGGCAAAACTATGGATAGGATTTCCAGTCAATGGAAGAAGGTCATTAATATACAAGAGGAAAAGAGTGGGGGAAAGAACTGAACCTTGGGGGACACCGGTATTAGTGAAGAAGTTAGAAGACAGTGAGCCATCTACCATCACCCTCAGTGAGCGATCAGAGAGAAAACTGGATAACCAATTACTAAAAACAGTTGGCAAACCATAAGATGAAAGCTTGTTTAGAAGACCTTTATGCCAAATATGATCGAAAGCCTTTGAGATGTCAAGAGCAACTACTTGTGTTTCACCGAACCTTTCCATTGAATTAGTCCATAAATGGGTAACATAAGCCAGAATATCAATAGTGGATCGACACTGACGGAATCCGTACTGGCGATCGTTGATTAGACGGAACGTTTCTAGGTAGTTTAAGAGTTGGCGGTTAATTGATTTCTCCATTACTTTAGAAAAAGTAGAAGTAATTGCAATGGGATGATAATTGGATGGGAGGGATTTGTCACCCTTTTTAGGAACTGGCTGGATATGAGCAAATTTCCAAGCAGAAGGAAAACACCTTTGGAATAAGAAAGTGAAAAAAAGGCGGCAAAGAATAGGAGTAAGTTCAGGAGTACAGGTTTTGAGAACAAGTGGAGAAATACCATCGGGACCTGGAGCTTTCTTAGCATCAAGATTCGTCAAAATCCTTCTGACATCCCTTTGACGGAAGACCACAGGGGCCATTGAATGGAGCGTGTTGGGAATGGTTGGAATTGTTTTACCAAGATCATTAATACATGAGTTGGAAGAAAAATGGGATGCTAGCAGGTCAGCTTTATCCTTGGCTGAAGTGACAACAGAACCATCTGGTTTGGACAGAGGTGGGAGCACAGATGGGCAAAAGTTGCGGCCAATAGCTTTGGCAAGAGACCAGAATGCTTGGCTACCATTAGGGCAAGAAGCAAGTTTTCTACTCTTAGCCTGTTCAAACTCTAGTTTTGATCGATTAATAACTGCTTTACAATTGTTGCGAACTTTGGTGTACGCAGAAAATGAAACTGGAGAATTAGAAACAAGCCAATTATGATATGCAACATTCTTCTCTTGAACAGCCTTAGCACATTTATTGGAAAACCAAGGTTTAGATAAAGGACGAGATTTTAAAGTGGAATGTGGGATAAAGGATTCCATTCCTGCAAGAATAATTTCACTGACACAATCTGAGCAAACATTGACATCAGAAATTTTGAAACAGTAATCCGACCAAGGAAAAGAAGAAAAGAAATTTCGCAGGTCATCCCATTTTACATTCTTGTAATGCCAAACAACACGAGGTTGGGAATAGCCATGAGATAAAGGTTCCATTGGAGAAGAGACAATCACCAAGTTGTGATCTGAAGTGCCTAAAGGACCTCTCACTTCGACCGTGTACTTAGAAGGGTTGTTTGTGAGAAAAAGATCAAGCGTATTGGCTTTATGATTAGGATTGTTCGGTATTCTTGTAGGTAAATGAACAATCTGTGCTAGGTCATTAGTAATTGCAAAAGCCTCAGCATCTCGACCTGCTGGGTCAGTGTGACTAGAAAACGGAAGCCAGCTGGAGTTGTGAACATTAAAATCACCAAAGAAAATTACTTCACTGTTAGGAAAGTTGAACTGTAGAAAGTCAAGTTGCAAAGAGAGGAAGTCAAAGAGCTCCAAGTGATTAGTGGAGTTGGGAGAACAGTAGAGACAACTGATGAATTTGACACAATGAGGTAGAGAGATTTTAAGCCAGAGAAGATCAAAGAGAGGAGATTCCAAATTGTCAAGTCTCTGACACGGAATATCAGAATGGACATATGCACAAGTACCACTTTTGAGGCGAAAGGAATCATACAGCGAATAATTTGGGAATCTGAGATGAGCAGTAGTTGAATCAACCGATAACTGAGATTCTGTCAGAAAAAGTACGTGGGGTTTGGCAGACTGCAAGTGGAAATGGACATCGTTGAGATTAGAATTGAGACCACGTATATTTGTGAAATGAATTAGGAAGTGCTTGGGAGGTTTAGATCTTTTCGCAGATAAGCTTACTCTATTAGTTTGACAATTCATTGTGTATTCAATAGTAAGAACAAGTGGGTGGGACATGCTGTATGAAGTAATGAAATTTTTGGATATGGTGTACACATGGTAAGAATATACCCAGATCCTTGACTAAATAAAACAAAGAAACATATTTCAAACGATTGTATGGAGCGGAAACCTGGACATTGAATAGGCTAGCGGAAAACAAATTGCTCTCCACAGAAATGGATTTTTGGAGACGCTCAGCAGGAACTTCTAGAAGAGACAGAAAACAGAATGAAGACATAAGCGAAAAAATAGAAGTGAAAAAGACTATTATTGACACCATTAAAGAAAAGCGTCTAACATGGTATGGACATGTAAAACGGATGCAAGAAAACATATATCCAAATGCTATCCTGGAATGGATACCTCCTGGAAGAAGGAGAAGAGGAAGACCTAGGAGGTCATGGATAGATGGAGTACAGGAGTGCATTGCAGCCCGAGGCTTAACCGACGAAGACACCCTGAACCGCACTTTATGGCGGGAAAAAATTCCTAACAAGAAATAACTTGTAGGCTGAGGAAACCCATTGTAAATGGAAACACTCCTCTTGAAGAAGAAGATTTAAGAATGTATTGTGGCTGTAAAAGTTCCTCTTTTGACAAAGGAGGCAATTGCCTTTGAAAGCTTGGATGTTGTTTTTATCACTTTTAACTCTGTAATATTAATATATTTTTAATTTTATCTGTTTCTTATTTTTATCACTATTAACTCCATAGTTTTATATTAAATATGCAGTTTTATCCTGTGTTTAATTAAATTTTATTTTATTGAAGTCTTTAGCATATATACAGGTTGGTATATATGCTAAAGACTTCAATAAAATTAAATTATTACAGTTATTCTGGCAAATAAAAGTGTTTGCTTATGGAGTTCTGTGATAAATAAAAGTACCCAAAATTTCCTGTCCAAAAAAAGAAATAGCTTACAAGTAACAAAGAGGAGCTATAACAACCCTTTCAACCTTGTTGTTTGTTAAATATTTATTTTAATATTGATTTGGGGATTAATAAACATGGTTAAATTTGATATCTTTTAAGCTTTTTTTTTTTAATAAAAAATTTCATTAAGTTGACAAGGAAAGTGGGCATGAACTTATTTCAAGTAGCAAAGTATGATAAAAAGTGGCCAGTAAATTAAAAGAGATTGAAGATTGCCAGGATAAACTAACTGATTATTTCAAACTAATTTTTGAGTAGTGCTGGTCGTTCATTACAGATGTATTTATACCAGCCTAATGGGATTGTAACAGCTTTTCTTCTTTTGCTGGCCTGAACTATGTTTTGAAGATCAATATGGCATATTCCCCACAAGAGATGGTTGAATTAGCATTGCTGCATGTAGTTAGAATGAGCTAGGAGGCATGCAGAAAGTTTGCAGATGGCATTCACAAAAAACTGATCCTTATCAAAAATGCATTCTGTCTTTTTTGAAATTAGGTGCAGGCATCCTTCAGCTCATTCCAGCTACATGCAGTAACACTAATTCAACCTTACACTATATTAACCTTCAGATCATAGTTCAAGCCTACAAAAGAAGAAAATCTCTTTCAAATTACATGCCAGAATATGGTAACACCCTTTTTATTTATACACTAACAGAATAATTAAAATAATTAGTTTGACACACTACTTTCTCCTCTTCTATCTTAGGGGTTTTTAGTTGGTTGGGCAACTATCAAAATGGTTGGACAATCTTGCAAGGGTATCGCTTTATTTCATTTCTGCTTTCTCTCCTAGCATTATTCAAATTAGTTGTATTATTTTGCTGATTAATTTTGATTATCAATTATAGCACGGCACTAAATTATCTAACTATTTTGCAGTAGTTATTCTGCCAGCCATTGTGATTTTGTGGTCTTCTAAAAAAATGGACTTAGTGGCTGATTTAATTTTTTTTTATTGTTAGTCAAGTTTGTTTCAGCAGATTTTGACAGCCCAAATTTTCATTAATTGGAATCACATATTGCCTTCATTTCGATTTTAAACTTATTTCAGATGATCCTCTTCTGCTAGATCCAGAATTTTACTAATAACTTTTAATAAAGCATTAAATATCATAAAAATTTAGTAGCATTGTGCCCAAGGTCATGTCAAACAGACCTGCCATATTTAGTTAAGTGATAATGAGTTGACATGTGGTTATTTCCAAAAGGATAGAGCCACCTGTCACAAATCACTTGTATTTAAGTTTATCAGAATTTGAAACTTTTTCAAGGTTGGTAGTAATTAGCAGAGGTGGCTGCCCAGGTCTCCATATTTGTTTCCACTTAACTTTATTATATGGAACATGCTAAAGAGAAAAGTGCACAGGAATAAGCCTCACACAATAGAAAAATGGAAAACAAACATTTGCCAGAAATTGTATCCATTATAGCCAACACATTTGCAGTGCAGGTTTAAAAATGTGGAGTACTGATGCCAGTCTGCCTGTCTTTGAATTTCCAACCATTTTCAGTATTTCTTGTAATTTCCCAGGTTGTCATGACCTCAGCTATGCTGCTACTGATTCAGCGTCAAGTGATATGTGTTTTTATATATATATATATATATATATATATATATATATATATATATATATATATATATATATATATAAACACATTAGTGACACATTAGAGAATGTGTCACTGCTTTAGCTACATTTATCTATCCAGCCAGATATGTTCTCACTGTTATTTCCCACCTCAACTTTTTACCGAGCATCGATTTTATTCTCTATTTTAGCAACTATCTACTTTTTCATAAGACTTTTGTTTCTTGTTTTCAGCTCATTTTATTTTTTTGGCTCTTATTTTTCAGCTTCCTACAACGCATGCATTTAGTATTGGTCTCTTTTTTCTTACTAATGCTCGCACAGTCAGGGCTCTTATTAAAAGGATGAGCTTTACAATCCCAGCTAACCTAGTACTTTTAATATCTTTTTCTTTTTCTTAACTTTTTATCTTTATACTGCAACTTTTTCCCGTTCGTAAAGCTATTAGTGCAATACAAGGGTGATACGAATCTCTCGCTGTCTTTGCCTTTATTTAGCCACACTTTTATCCCTTCCCTATCCTCAATTCACTCCCTTGCCTTATACCATTTGCCTGCACTAAATTCTATTTACATTTTCTCCTTAAATTTATTCTAAATCACATCATTTGCCTATAACCACTTATTTTTGCATCTTGGTTACACTGTAAACACTTTATTTTATTACCACTTTACTTCTTAATTCACCTTAATTTATTTTGTTATAAAACATACACTACATTGGGACTACCTTGTCCATATTTTGTGAAATTATACTTCTTTATCCCCTTTTTGATCTCATTCAGTTTTATTCTTAAATTTTCTTTTATTCCATTGGTATGGACAAATATAGATACACAGTCCTTGATACATGATCAGGTGTAGTCCCCTGATGGAATACCTGATCATGTATCAATATTTACTTTCAGCTAACATAAGATTTTATTTCATATTTTCTCTACCCCCCCCCCCTTTTTTTTTTACTTATAATCAAATTTACCCACCCATATCGGATGCTTGCTATTACTCCTTATATCAATTTAATCATTTTTTGCATTACAGTTCCCCTCCTCTCTAATTGGCTTTTCAATTCAGCCTATAATTTTGCTTAATTCATTATAACATATAGGATATTCACATTCTTTCTTTTTCATACCTACAATATCTCCAATTTCTGCTATCCTTCTCCTATTAGTTATGGCATTTTATTTATGCTTCCATCTTCACACTTATTATCAGGCCTATTAATTCCACCTTGCATATATAAACTTTTGTTCCTTTGCTGCTGCTTTGCACACTTAGGTGCATTTGTCATAGCATCTTTATTTTATCTCTCCTTTGCCACTTCACTTTTTAACCCATTATTATACTTATTTATATATATATATATGTAGTGCCTGCAGATCTCAGTAGTTTGGGAACTGCTGTTCTAAGGTATATGCCTTTGTGCTTGTACCTTCCAAAAACATGGAACACATTAAGTCATCCTTCCTGCAGCTTTGATGTTGTTGAAAGATGAGGAATTCATTAAGCAAAGATTTTTCCAAAGTGCAAACTTGTCGCTAACGATAGTCACTATCGTATCCAAGTATCATCATAAGGGGAGCATGACAACCAGGTTTTTGAGTGTTTTTTTTTTTTTTTTTTTACGTATACACTTATACGCATGGTTAGGGAGCATATGCCCCTGACGATAGTATGTGCTGAAATATCTTGTGCATCATGGGAGTTTCTTCAATAGTAATGTGATAATTTCCTTAATATGAGTTCTTCCACTGCTGCTACTTCTGGTGCCACAAAATAATGTGCTTGCCCTTGTTGAGGAGAATCCTCATCACTTTAAATACCATTAGTAAAGTTATTCATCCACTTCTAATTTGTATAATTCTTCCTTAAATTTATTAAAATTACCCACTTCCGCAACACTAAATGGAAGTTTGTTCTAACAGTCAATTACACTCTAGCTGAAAACAAATTTCTGCACATCTATCCTGCTGTTTGTTTGCAGCAGGATAGATGTTTTTTAGGAGCATTAGCAACTAAGGCCATATTGCTCCGGGGATATGCGGTGGTCATTCCCTGTCCTTTCCGCATCCTCCGTATTTGATGGTCACGGGCTGGAACCCCAGTCTAATCAAGAAGCATGTGCTACGCACTGCTGCTCCTGCTCACCTGGCTACGGTGGCATCTATCTATCCTGCAACCATACTTCCCCAGTTTAAATTTGTGCCCCTTTATAAGGGTATTGTCTGAACTAGAGTAAGAATGCTTCAACATTTAGTGTACTCAATCCATTGAGCCTTAAACACTTCAATCAGATCTCCTCACAGATACCTAGTTTCCAGATGCCACAATTTGTAGAAATGAATTCTTTCTTGATAATAGTACCCTTTGGTTTGTTACCCTCACTAGTTCTGTTGCTCTTCTCTGCCCATTGCAACAAATCTCATTCTTCCTAAATTGAGGCTTCTAGACCTTATGAAATACTAAAGATATGGGTTACCATTCTCTATATAACAGAATAATTACCTCCTTATCTCAGGTGGCAAACTTTCTTTATATCAGTGATAAAACCCCATTAGCTATCTTGGTAGCCAGGCTGCACTGCTCAGAGAATATCATGTCTGACTGCACAATTATCACCAGGTCTTTTGTTGTTTTCCACCACCCTTAGCGTTGTACCATAAATTTATATGTTATTATTGGATTACTGCTGCCCACATGTAGCACCTTGCACTTGTCAGTGTTAAACTTTAATTGCCACCTCTCAGCCCATCTGCTTAATTTTTCTAGATCTTGTTGGAATAGCCTACCCTGATTATTGTCATTAATCACTCCTCCATCCTCTGTATCATCTGCAAACTTATACATTAAGCCTAATATACCTTCATCAATATCATTAATAAATATAGAAAACAACAATGGACCTCTGCACAGAACCACAAGGCACTCTGATTAGTCAAGAGCAGTGCCCATTGATGAACGCTCTGTCTTCTCCCACTCAGCCATCCATAGCAGAAGCCTTTTGTGTGGAACAGTGTCAAAATTATTTTTTACATCCATTTCCTTTGTTACTTTAAATTAGTATCCACTCAGATTGGTCAGACAACATCGCCCTTTAACAAATTCATGCTGTGACTGATATATAACTGTATTCCTGTGTAGATGGTCTTGCATTACTTTGTTAACCAGTGACTCCATTATTTTCCCTGATACAGAACCCAAGCTTACAAGTCTAATTATTCAGTTCACCCTTTGTGAACTGGAGAGACATTTGCACATCTCCAATCCATTGGGACTTCCCCTGAATTCAAGGATACTCTCATAATTATGTGCAAGGTCCTGCTTGCCTCTTTTGCTTCTGCTTTTAATATAATTGGAGATGCCATAATGGCCCCAGTGTTTCATTTACTTTTAGCTTCAAAAATTTCTCTTTAACTTTTTTTGTCAGTCATCAGAGCATCATTAAGTTTCTAGTTATAACTCTGTGTATTTCTGGTGTTCCATCCCTAAAAACTTGTCAACAACCTGAACAGTATCAGTAGTTATGCCATTTTTAGCTAGAGGAACAACATGGTTCATCCCATTCCTTTCAGAAGCAAAGAATTCTTTATGCTTTTCTTTGCAAGAAAGCAAGCTTATACAGCATCAGACTAAAAAAAAAAAAGTTGACTTGGCGCATTATGGCATCAGCTGCCAATGCGCCATTAAAAACCAAATCAAATCAAAACTAAAAATAAAAAAAAAAATCTTCTCAATTCACCCATCCATTCGCTCCAAATGTTTGTCTAGTTCTTCCATGAATTCATTTAAGCCGTCAACTTCTACGACAGATGGAAGTTGTTCCAGCAATCAACCACACTAAATGCAAATTTCCGCACATCTATTCTACAATTGTCTTTCCCCAATTTGAATTTATATCCCATCAGGCAGTTAATATAAGGCATCAGGCAGTTAATTGAAGGTCTATAAGGCCTTGAATGGGTTGAGCACGCTGAATTCTGATGGGATCCTCCCACTTGTTCAGAATACGAACCTACGGGGACATAAGTTCAAATTAAGAAAGGATAGATGTAGAATAGATGTGCGGAAATTTGCCTTTAGCCAGCGGGTGGTTAATTGCTGGAACAAACTTCCATCTGTCGTTGTGGAAGTTGATAGGTTAAATAAATTTAAGGAGGAACTGGACAGGCAATTGGAGGGTATGGTGTGATTTTTTTTTTTTTTTTTTTTGGCTGATGCTGCATAAGCTCCTACACTTGCTTTCTTGCATCAAGTGCCACTACTACTACTGCTACTACTACTAATCTGAGCAAGAAGACATATCCCATCAGCATTGAGCCTGCTCAAACCATTCAAGACCTTATACAGCTCAATAAGATCATCTCGCAGGTGCCTAATCTCCAGATGCTGCAGCTTATTATTATTATTATTAGCTATATGGTGCAAGGAAGCCTAAGGCTTTTGCAGCACCAGCAAAAAAAAAAAAAAAAAAAAATTCGATTTACCTAGAGAGAGCAAGAGCCAGAAGTAGAAGGGAATCGCCAAGAAAAAGAAGAATGATGATATCCAGCTTAGGACCCTGGGTGTGCCAAGTCCATATTCACCAGATGTGTTGCAGAACATAAGCCTCTTTTGGTAAGAGCACCCCTTTGTTCCTCTCACCAATTTTGTTGCCCTTCTCTGTACTTGTTCTAGCAACTACACATCCTTCCTAAAATGAGGCCTCCAGACCTGTACACAGTACTCAAAGTGCGGCGTGACCATTGCCTTATACAGAGGGATAATCACCTCCTTATATCTGCTAGCAAAATTCTTCTATATCATTGACAAAACTCCATGACCTGCTCTGGCAGCTTGTCTGCACTGTTCAGAGAACTTCATATCTGACTGCACAATTACCCCGAGGTCTTTTTCATTCTCCACCTCCCTGAGTGTAGTACCACACAGTTGGTACGTTTATCTTGGGTTACTGCTACCCATATGCAGTACTTTGCATTTGTCAATGTTAAACTTCAGTTCCCACTTCTCAGCCCATCTGCCTAACTTTTCTAGATCCTGTTGCAGTAGCATACTGTCTTTACTGTCATTAACAACCCTGCCAACCTTTGTATCATCTGCAAACTTCGACATTAAGCCTGATATACCATCATCGATATCATTGATAAATACACAAAACAACAATGGGGCCAACATCTAATCCTGGGGGACTCCACTAATAACATTAGTCCACAAAGAATAGCATCCATTGATTACCACTATGTTGTCTCCCACTCAACCATCCCTTTATCCTTTGTAGCAACTTGCCCTTAATGGCACACTGCTCCAGTTTGTACAGCAGTCTTTCATCCAGCATCAAAAACTTTCCTGAAATCCAAGTATATGATATCAAAATTATTTTTTGCATCCAATTCTTTGTGACCACATTGTAGTATTCAAATTGGTCAGACAAGACTTCCCCTTAACAAACCCTATCTAGATGATCCTGCAATGCTTCTTTAACCAGTGACTCCATTATTTTTCCCGGAACAGAAGTTAAACTAACATTCTATAATTATTTGTGTCCCCATTGAATCCCTTTGTGAATTGGGGATACATATGCACATCTCCAGTCCATGACGACCTTCCCTGAATCTAAGGATGCTCTCATAATTATGGCTAAGGATTTGCTTACTTCTTTCACTGCCTCCTTCAATATAACTGGATAGATTACGTCTTCCCTAGTTGCCTCTTTTTTTTTTTTTTTTAACTTCAACAATTTCTCCTCCACTTTGCTCTCAGTTATTATAAAATCATTACACTCCCTGTTAGAGTTTAGTAAACTTCAGTCCTCCCCTTCCTTACAGAATTCCTCATGTGTGAATGTAGATGTAAAATACTCATTCAGTTTGTCAGCTCTCTGAGCAGAATCATCAACGGTTGAACCACCATCATCAAGTAGACCAATCTGATTCATCCCCTTCCTTCTAGAGTTTGTAAGTAAAGAATACTTTGGCCTTTGCTAAGGATTTCTCATAATCGGCCTTCACTTGCCTAACCTCCGTTATGACTTGATTACAGACTAGCTTATATTTGCCATAGGCTTCTGTGTCACCTGATAAATTATATGCTTCCCACATATTCTTCTTCTCTGCATAGCCTCATTAGTTTATCTGACATCCATTTAGGTCTAAATCTTGAAAACGGTATTTCTTAGTTGGTATAAAAAGCCTAGTAGCTTCCAAGATTAATTCCTTGAAGGCTTCTCATTTCGAATTCTCTGTTTTTAACACCATCAGTTGATCCCACTGTATAGAATTTAAAAACTGTCTGAGACCACTGTAGTCACCTTCACAAAAACTCTTCCCTTTACCCTTGATGGTAGTTACATCTTTAAGTAAATCTCACATCAGTACACTATGGTCACTGTCACCTAGTGGTTCCTTTATCTGCAAATTCTTAATGCATGAATAATCACACCTGATAATCATATCAAGAGTGTTACTCCATCTTGTTGCCACCTCTCTCACATGCTGCTGTAGAATACAATCATCCAATAAATCCACAAAAGCCTTGCTAGTGCGCGAGTGGCCAATCCACAAGTTCCAGTCAATATCTGGAAAGTTAAAATCCCCTCTGACAGGACATTCTGATTTACTGGCCCATTGGTGCCTCCGTAGCCAGGTGGGAAGGAGCAGCAGTGCGTAGCACATACTTCTTGATTAGACCGGGGTTCGAGCCCGTCACCACCAAATACGGAGGATGCAGAAAGGTCAGGGAATGACCACCGCATATCCCGGAGCAATATGGTCTTAGTTGCTAATGCTCCTAAAAACCAAATAACAAACAAACAAACAACTGGCCCATTCTATGTCTCTACACAATTATTCACTGTATTGATCAGAGTCATTAGGCCTATAACACACTCCTACTCTCATTTTCCCTTTCTGAGTGTTTGTCACACCAAACTGACTCAACATTGCACTGTCCACCCATGTCAACTGGATGCATTCCCTTAGATTTTATGTGTTTCTTAACTAACAGCGTAACCCCTCCTTCATTCTTGCCCTGTCTATCCTTTCTGTACACATTGTACTCCCCAAATTCCAATTCTACACTGCTTATATCTGTTTGACACCATGTCTCTGATATCCCAACCATATCTGCCTTTGATATCTTGATCAGCACTTCAAATTCATCAAATTCCGTTATATAGAGAATATCTTTTTTATTGGAAATTATATAATGAAAACGAATCTACATTTATTTTTAATGTATTTTATTTCAAAAACATATTTATTTAAATTACATTTACACAATTTTTTCCGGTAAGTATTACAAATTTAAAAGAATCAATAAATTTTGTTTGTACAGTACAATTAAAAAATTTCTGATTCTCAAAGAAAATCTCACATTTATTCAGTGCATTAAAAACATTATCAGGAACATTTTCACAAAACTGTAGACCCATCAAGCCGTTTTAAAAGCGTGAATCATTTTTTTGCAGGATGACTTTTCTGTGGGTTGTTCTGATGCATCTTCAGCCTCATCGTTAATTTCTTCATGATCATGGTAGCATCTAACACTGTTCAGCAGTATTTCATCTTCATTTCATTGTTCTGTTGTAGCCAGATGTTGATCTACATAAACACAACCATCCAGTGTTATATGATTTTCGATGTTTCCAGACAATTCTAATAATGTCCAAAAGTTTTTTAGTTGTGAAAGCGGCAATTCATCTTGTTTGTCCGGTTGTCATATGACTTCTGTATTCAATACAAATCCTGCTTTTGAAAAACAATTTTGAATAGTATATTCATTGACATTGTTTGTCCAAACTTTTGACAGTTCAGAGATGCAATTTCTAAGGTTAGTTGTAACTTCCAAGTTTCTATTTTTTTGTAATGCCTCAACAATCTTCATTAATATTCTCTTTTGATTATGAAATTTAAAATTTCTAATAATGTTTTGGTCCATTGGCTGAAGTTTTGACGTTATGTTCGGTGGTAAAACAATAAATTCACACATTTTAAGTTTGGCAGAAATACTGGCAGGATGTGTGCCAGACAGTTGTCAGTAATCAACACAATTTTTTTTTTTTGTTATACGCTTATCTAGTTTTAACATCCATTCTTCGAAAATATCACTTGTCATCCATACTTTTTTTTTTTTTTTATTAAAGGTGTAGTCAACTTCCAATGATTTTGTGCCTCTAAAACATCTTGGGTTTTTTGATTATCTGATGACTAAAAGTCTTAATTTTTCACTTCCTGTCATATTGGCTCCAACTAGCACAGTGATTTTTTCTTTGCTTTGTTTTCTGCCAAAACATTTATCATCCTTAAAAGCAAGTGTTCTATTAGATAAATATTAAAAGAATAAACCCATTTGTCAGCATTAAAAATGTCCCTAGGTTCATATTCTTTCAAAATCTTCTTTTACGGTGTTGTGCCTCCAACTGTTGCAATCTTCTTCACTTATATCAACACTTTCTCCACAAATAACCTTTTCCACAATTCTGTTTCACTTCTTAAATTTATCTAACCACCCAGTGCTTGCATTAAATTCTGTATGTCCAAGGGACTGTGCAAATTTCAGAGCTTGTTGCTTAATTATTGGGCCTGATATCGGTATATTCTTTTCACGTATCATTTGCACCCATTTTAGATTAACACCTTTGTATACACACAGCTTAATTTGCTTCTTGTCTGCTCCTCCTTCAATTGCATTTAAAATTGGTTATTGATTTTTTTAAAATAATAGATAAACTGCTTGAAGGTATGCTATATTTCTCCACAATATCTTTTTTCTTAAAATCCTGGTCAATATCATGAAGAATCTTAACTTTATCATTAATACTTAAACACTTTCTCTTCAACATTGTTTCTGCAACGGTAAAAATTAATCGGCAGTGAGCTACAGCGACAGGCTGTAGCTCACTGCCGATACATACACCATGTATCCACTGCAAACTTCCCTTCACTGGCCAAATAGTGAATTGTTAGTACCGTCTACCCAATGACATCAGCTTGTCAATCCAATGGTATCACGTGACCTTTCCTATCAATCACTTTGAAGAAATATGAGACTTTGTGAATTCCTTTTATTCAGCTTTCATTCATGTATACCTGAAAGAAAATTTTTGGTTAATGTATGCTGTATGTTACTTTTCAGCAAAAAAAAAGGAAAAAAAAAAAAAAAAGCATAGCCTATGTGATTGGTGGCAAATCGTTCCAAAAGAATGAAATTTAAAAAAAAAAATTCATGAAAATCATCTACTGGGAGTCCAGTTAGATACAAAAATTATCATATAATGATTGACAGGAAGGTCACGTGGTATGGTTGAGGTGAGAAGAGAATGTCACTCAAACGTTACTAAAAACAGAGTATCAAAGCATTCTATATATTGACACCGCAGAGCTCTAAAGGTTTACCCACAGAGAATTTCGTTTTCCCCTTAGCCAACATCAATTTACAAATCGTACCCTACTTATTGCAAAGTTTATGATCACTTTTAAGAAAACCCATTTGGTTTTATAACTGTAACAAAAATGAAACAAAGGCCCTCCTATGGGCATCAGTGGCCACAAGTGTTCACTAAAAGGATGGTTAATTCCAGATGCTAATTGAGCGATTTTGGAGGGAAGGAGGTTGTATTATATTTGAGCGACTGTGTAGCAGTAAATGCTTGAAAATCTTTAAAAATACTTATGCTAAGTTTTTAAAAAAATTCATTATAGAAAGGCTAATACTTCACTATATGGGGTTAATTTTACATGTAATTTTGTTTCAAAGTGCAATGTTTTGCAAAGAAATTTGTAATATAGAGAAATTCGTTAAATAGAAGTTCCACTGTAATTTAAAAACAGCTATCTAAGACCATTGTAGTCACCTTTACGAGTGCAAAATCCCTCCCCTCAACCCTTGAGAGTAATTACATCTTTACATAAATCCCAAGGCGCCTTCGTAGCCAGGTGCGAAGGAGCAGCAGTGCGTAGCACACGCTTCTTAATTAGACCAGGGTTCGAGCCCGTCACTACCGAATACGGAGGATGTGGAAAGTTCGGGGAATGACGACCGCATATCCCGAAGCAATATGGCCTTAGTTGCTAATGCTCCTAAAAACCAAATAACAACAACAACAGCATGTCAATGCACTGTGCATTGTGTTCATTGCAACCTAGTAGTTCTTTTATCTGTAGATTCTTAATGCATGAAGAGCCACTGGTGATAATCACGTCAAGCATGATAGCTTCTCTCATTGACTGTCTAACATGCTGGTGTTGAAAAGTCTTCCAGAAAAGCCTCGTTATTGTGTGAGTGACCAACCCACAAATTCTAGTCAATATCTGAAAAGTTAAACCCCCCATTATAAGATATTTTAATTACTGGCTTTCTCTGTTTGTCTGTATAGCTGTTACTCATCACAGTCTTTTGGCCTGTATGTTACAAGCCAAATGACTATTAACATTTTGTCTTCCCAGCACCTCATGCTGTACATCAAACCGAACTGAGTCAACATTAAACTGGCTACCCATGTCAACTGGGTGCATAGTTATTGTATGTATGCGGATAAAGAAAGTTGACTGATTATTAGGAAATAATTGAGACTAATGAGCTCTTGCAGTTCTAACTATTTCCTATTCAGCAATCAAAGTTCTTTCAAAGTAAAGTGAAAATTATTATTTAATGATAGAAGTAGAAATGAACATTCCTGCATTAAATTATTCATTAATGATTAGGAACGTTGAAGATTTAGGTAATAGCAAGTAAGAAGCAGTTTTCCATCTTATTACATAGCTTACTAAGATTTTCATATGTGCTAATTATTTAATATTTATGTTAATTAAGACTATGGCTATAATTATAGGAGTACTGGTTGATATATGCAAAATGATATCTCTTTAGGATGCCATATCATTTCACTATTACCATAAATTGTACTGAGTAGTCCATATTTGCAGCCTCTAACATTTTGATAGTTTCTTGCACAGCACCAAGCATAATCCAAATTTTAGTGGCATTTGCACAAGCAACTGTACCACCTATGTTACATTACCAAGATTAATAATTTATAGATAACACCTATTATTTTCTCTCTAGTTGATAATATTAAAAACTTAAAAACCATTAAGAATTTTTTAAGTTATATTCATAATGTTAAACAACTTAATATATATAGTAAAGTAAAGCTAAAGAGAGAGACTTTTCCACAGCCACACATGGTAATTCACAAAGAGGAAAATACTTTATTAATTTTAATGGTTGGCTTGGGCTGCTCTCTAGGAGAAGATAGTTAAGCACCTTCTAACAGAAGACTACATTTTGTCAATCCAAAAATTTTGAACAAAGGTATAACAAAGTAAAGCATTAAAATATGACATAAAATGTAATTACATATATGTAACCATTCACAAGTTCCTAACTAATTAATTAATTACCCATACTTGGCTGTGTTCCCTGAAGGGTATTCACTGTACGCACTGCATTGGGAAAGGAATTACTCTGAAATTTAATAATGTATAGAATACATTTAATTCTAATATCATATACGGGTGTGTGTTTGTGTACAATGTATATATATATATCAACATATATATGTTGTTTTCTTTTTTCCACTCTAGTTGGGACTGTCAAGTTATCAGGGAATGTCATCCCTTTTTGCCCGTGCAGGAACAGGTACATCAACACCATTTGTACCTCCTGGTCATCTTGCAGGATTGCAACCTAAAGTGAGTTAAATATTTTTATTTCCTTGAAATTTTCTAATAGATTTTAAAATCCATAGGAATATTGCAATTTCATTTTAAAAAAAAATGCTTGACACTTTGAAGGAGTAAAAAATTAGGCACTATTAATTCAAATCATTGTTCATGATCATACCATTTTTAAATGTGTACAAATTTTAAATATTCATGACATTACTTCTTATTAGTGTTAATTGTTTAAATATTTAAATTAACTTAATGTACAAATACTCTTTATATCAGAAACAATTGCAATGTAGTTGAACCTCCTGAATTTGGCAACTTTGAGATCCCATTGTTGCCAGATATCATAGTCAAAAAAAAGTCCATGAAAAATATTCATCTCTACACTGAAACTTATTCTATATAGTACTGTAGGACTGTAACTTTTTTTTTTTTTTTTTTGTTCTTTCCATATACAGCACAAAGAAGAGGAGAAATCTAAAATAAAAGTAAAACAAAAATTATTATATTATAAATTATATCCCCTTCCAAAATGTACCATTTCATTCACAGTGTTTAGTATGGAAAAGCGAAGAAGTTAAATATCCCACAGTTGCTTTACTGAAGCCCCAATATTGCACATCTTTGACACACACAACCCTTTCCACAATAGATCCTGTTGAAAGGGTATGATTCTCTGGGAAACTTAATTTTCTTTTAGGAAACATATGGGCCAAGGATGGAAATGGGTTTTCAGAGCAATATGGGCACTTTTTTGTTTACACAGTTCTAGGATAATAGACCCAACTCCCAATGTCATCAGCAGTGATGCTGCTTGGATTTTTCTTTGGGTGAGGAGCGGGGTGGGAGTGGAATGAGGATCGGAGCTGGTACTTAACCCAAAGATAATTACTTATCTTTTTTTTTTTTTTTTTTTTGGTTTCGATCGCATCTCTTGAGATGGAATGTATGAAGCCTGGTGGCATGTATATCTTAATTTAATTTGTACATGTCTTAATAAGTCATGTTTCTCACAAGGGGAATTTGCTTCTGTAATAACTGATTTATGTATTTTTTTTATTTTTCATACTACTGGGCCAATGCTAATATTTTGGATTCTAAAACTGCAAACATTTCTGATTTATATATATAATACTGGTTATTAATGTCTTGCAGGCATGTGAGACCCCATAGTACCATAGTGCAAAGAATAACCACAAAACAGTGTATTTACGAGCACTAGAAGGAAAGTGCTGATCATGTATTAGCTTTCCACAGTATAGTAACTGGAACATTAATGAAGACTGAACAGTTTGATAAGAAGCAGGCCACTGCAATGTAAATTATAAAAATGAATGCATTTTAAACTTTAAGATGCAGTAACCTAAGTAATACTGACTGGAAGGCAAATGATTTTATGATAACTGTATTCTAGGGATCATAAAATTATAACAGTGATATTACAAAAGAAATTGAACCAAATAGTACAGTATAAAGCCCAAAAGAAAACTTATACATTATTATTTACCAAACTAACTAAATTAAGAAATTTTCATTAAAATGGATTTTTTGCAGTTATTTATATGAAGATACAGAATACTAAACAGAAGCTCAGCCAAACTTTTTTTCCAGATATATAAAATAACTTTTTTTGGTGAGAAAAGTTCAGTTTATATTTATATTTATGAGTTTTACATGGCTTTCTATGCCAATATGAATCTTTCACAATTGTAAGTTACATTAAAAAAATGCTTTTTCATCAGACTTAGTTATTTAAGTTGCATAAAAGCAGTAATGAAAGTTCTTGTTTGTAACTACCAAATTTAGTAGAGTTTGATTGCCATACAGGATGACACATACTACTCAAACTTTCAGATTGAAAGTAGGAAACATGTTGCTTGTACAGAATTACCAGTGGTCATCCATAATTTATGGCTGTCAGTAAAACTACTTGAGCTGGATAGTGTATATATTCAGAGAGTATATAAAAAGAGTATTTTTTAGGGCCTCTGGACCTTGAGATTGCTGGTTTTGGACTTTTCTAGTTTTTGGATAAAATATTTAACCTAGCGTGAAATGTCAAAATTCAAGCAAGCATGAATTTTGACATTTCATGCAAGTAGAAAGAATACATCAACAGTGCAGAGATCTACTTTCTGATAATTTTTCTACATGATTAACTTATTTTTATTAACTACATTATTTTATTCTCATTTATTCTTTTATCTCTTAGGCCATTGATAAAAATTTGGAAAAAAGAAACTTGACACCATGAAGTTACCAAAGTGATCACCTAAAATTTCTCCAGTAATATTCCATTTTAATAAAATAAAATAATCCATAAGATGTTTTGTACAGTTTATTAGGAATAAAAGTAAAGGCTTCAGATCCTCCCACCCAACCCCTCACATGATTGATGCCACACACTTTGCCTCTGCTTTGGTGTCCACGGGAAAGTTTTCCAACTATCAGAACAACTTCAATTACCTTGAAATCAATGCAAAGAAAAAAAATACCTTTTAAGAAAGGAAATATTATGTGTTTTATTTAAAATGTGGAGTCTGGATAATAATCTTTTGGCATATAATGCAGATGTCAGTTTATCTGGTAAACCTGAGATGGGATGAAATTGGAAATGAAGAACATAATTCTGTTCTCAATAGCTGTGTTAGATACCTTTAATAAAGTACGCAGTATGTAATTAGAAAGGCAATAGTAATGAATATGGATGTAATAAACACTGCGGAAAAAACTTTCCTACATGTTTATTATGGAGCCTTCGAGATGCAGGTTTTTTTATTTATGGGGCAATGCAAATGATATGGCCCAGAGGTGCTATTCTCCCTTACTTTAGAAAGCAGTAAAAATTAATATCAGTAAAGATTACTTTTCAAATAAATTAAATGTATAGAATGGCAACTCTTAACTTGCATCTCTTGCAAGTTAGAGTTGCCAGTCGCTGAGTTGGTAGTTCAAAAATATGAACCAAAACTCTGCTAACAACAATTTTTAATGACCAGCAAGAAACAAGTACAGATTACATCATGAGCATTATACAGGTTAATAGTTGACCAGGCACCTTAGAGAGGACCAGATTGAGGTTTATAAGGCTCTGAGAGGGGTTAGTAAAATGGACAACAGTGAAATTTTCACTGTTATAAAGAATTACAGAATTGGGGGTCACAAGTAATTATAGACCTGTTAGTTTAACTTCTGTTCCAGGAAAATTAATGGAGGCACTGGTTAAAGAAGCACTGCAGGATCATCTTGACAAGACTTCAGTTATAGTTTGGACACAGCATGGTTTTGTTAAGGGAAAGTCTTGCCTGACAAATTTGATTGGATACTATGATGTGGTCACAAAGGAACTGGATGCAGGGAATAACTTAGATATCATATATTTGGATCTTAGAAAGGCTTTTGATACTGTTACACATAGAAGACTGCTGCACAAATTGGAACAGTGTGGCATTGGAGGCAAATTGCTGCTAAAGAAAAATGAATGGTTGAGTGGGAGAAGACAGAGAGTGGTAATCAATGGACACTGCTCGTCGTGGACTAATGTTATTAATGGAGTCCCTCAGAGTTCAGTGATGGGTCCATTGTTGTTTTCTGTATTTATAAATGATATTGATGATGGTATATCAAGCTTAATGTCCAAAGTTTGCAGATGATACAAAGGTTGGCAGTGTTGTCAAGGACACTACTGACAGTATACGGTGCTGCAACAGGATCTATAAAAGTTGAGCAGTTGGGCTGAAAGGTAGAAAATGAAGTTTAACATTGACAAATGTAAAGTACTACATTAGGAAAGCAGTAACCCCAGAGTGACGAATCAACCCTGTGGTAATATACTGACAGTGGTAGAGAACGAAAAGGAGCTGGGGTAATTGTGCAGGCAGATATGAAGTTTTCTGAGCAGTGCAGAAAAGAGTAGCTCATAGTGTCTTGTCAATGAGATACAGGAATTTTTCTGGCAGGGATAAGGAGGTGATTATCCCCTTGTATAAGGCAATGGTCAGGCCACACCTTGAGTACTACAGGTCTGGAGGCCTCATATTAAGAAGGATGTAGAGCTGTTGGAATGAGTACAGAGAAGGGCAACAAGATTAGTGAATGGAACAAAGGGTTGCTCTTACGAAGAAAGGCTTAAATTTTGCAAATTAGTGTCTGGAGACTAGGCACCTGCGAGATGATCTGATTGAGGTGCATAAAGCCTTGAATGGTTTGAGCATGCTCAATGCTGACAGGATTCTTCCTCTTGCTCAGAATAATCACCTGAGAGGTCATAAATTCAAATTGAGGAAGATAGATGTGCGGAAGTTTGCCTTTAGACAGCGGATAATTGGTTGGTGGAACAGACTTCTATCTTTGTTGTGGAAGTTGATAGCCTAAATAAATTTAAGGCTGAGCTGGACAGGTATTTGGAACGAACGGAGGGGTAAAATGGGAGCGGTTTTTTTTTTTTTTTTTGGCTGATGCTGCATAAGCTTGCTTTCTTGCACCATATGCCTATACTAATGCTAATTTCAAATAATAGGGGGAAAAGTCTAGTTTTTTTTTTTTTTTTCTTTTAGCCAGGGTTGTTGATTACTGGAACAAGTTGCTTCTTACAGTCTGAAGAAAGTCATAGGTCATTGAATAGTTACCTATGTAACGAGGGAAGTGCATAATTTGTATTTTTATCATCTACTTCTTTTTTTTTCTTTTTTCTTTTTGGGACAGTGCAACAAAAGCCTGTGGCTTCCTTGCACTGTATGACTTGTACTAATTTCTTTCTCCTCTACTTTTTTTTTACATACTGTGTAGGTATAGACATAGTATTCAATTTTACAAAAATAAAATAAATAAATAAATAAATTTAGTAATTGTGAACTTTGCTTGGTGGTCAGTAGACTTTCTATTGTGATTAAACCTATCATGTTTACGTATGCAGTTAAAAGTGCTAAAAGCATTAAATATCATTTTACTTTACTTTAATATCAAATTCAGAGAATCAATTCTTCAGTACTTTTCAGAGAATGGTCTAGTTTTGGGAAAAAAAAAATAAAGAATAATATACTACATAGTTTTGTTTCTTTCTTATGTATATTTTTTTGCCATTGCTAATATCCCAAGAAATGTAATAAATCATATTTTGTTTTAAGTTTTTGTTTAATTCTTTTTTCACAGGTGAGCACCAATGTGAAGAATAAGCATGTTGTGAGTATTTTTTATCCACCTTGTCTTATATCTAATTGTTATTTTATTTTTATTTTATTATTTTTTTTTTCATATCTGTTAGAAAATTTGAGTGTAAGCGTTTTTCATTGACAGGTTTTTGAAATGACTTTAACCTGAATTTGACCTGAAATGATATTAACCTGAGTTTCCTTTTTTTCTTTGTAGCCAACTTACTGTGTTACTATTGTAACTTTACTGTAAGCCTCTGTGAAGAGATATAATTGATATTTTTTCGGAAATATTTTATCCTCCAAAACAGCATTTTCCAACACATGCACATGTAGTACCTACATGGTTATGAAATGGCATGTAGAAAAAAATGAAGAGCATTTATCCTGTTACAAAAAGCTTTAAGGATTAACACCATCTTAATGTGGCTCTATAAAAAAATTACTGTTCCATCCAGTAGTGGAATACTTATACATAGCTGCTAACTCCCCATGTTTAATATGGAGAAGCTATTGTTTTTTAAAAATACAGTTTTTTCTGTCTTGTTTTTTTTAAAACTGTTAGAATCTGAATTTTTTAAAAATAATTGCAGTTTTTTGCTTATTTTTGTAAATTAATTGGCTATCATGTGTGCTATTCTACATTTCATGATAGGAATGCTGGATAATAGTATTGTTTGTAATGTGTGACAGTTTCATTGTATTTATGTAGAGCAAAGCTAATTAACACATCTTTAATAAAGATGCCAAAGAAATACAAAGTAAAATTTCAGAAGACATGCAAGATTTTCACATTGTAAAATCTGAAAAAGGTAACACATTTGCCTTTGGTACTATATGTAGATGTTATTTTCAGCTTAGAGTGGGAGACGTTAGGAAAATCTGCAGTTCATAGAAAGAAATGTAAAATTAGATGTATCATTTTGTAGTGATGATTATGTCATGTTTCATATTTTACATTTTAAACTCAGACCATTTTCATTCTCTCCTTAAAGTGGAATAGGTGATTCTAGTGAAGTCAGATTTATTAAATTTATCTTCAAAAAAGAAAAAAAAGATTGATTCAGGACCTGAAAACAATGAGAAAAGTTGTTGTTTGAACTTTAAACAAGCTAGATAAATAAATGTATGCTGTGCATTACATTTCAAGTACATTAGCAAATAGTAATTATTTGTGATAGTTTATAACAAAAAAACAAATACACACACAAGCAAAAAGCAACAACTTTTATGCACAAACTGAAAACAATTTGTTTCTGTGAATCCACTGTATTGTCATCTGCTATATCATTTCTCCAACCAGTGGATGGCAACAAACAGTATCCAGTGCTTCAGCTCAAATATATGGTATATGGATAGCCTAGATTTTTTTTTTTTTATGTAAACCCCAAACACGAGACGTATTAGAACCTATAGTACTTAGTACCGTGCTTGGGTTGGAGGTTGAGAAGACAAAAGAAGATATTTCTGTAGACTTTAATGTTCAGGAAAATACGTATGAAGGAAGGTTGTTCCAGAAAATAGCAGTTGAATGAATAAACGAGGAAGATGAAAAGTTGGTTCTGTGAGTTTGAAGTTGGACAGTAAATGGATGGTGGCTGGTGGCGGCATGTGTTCAGACTGTTTTGAAAGAGACAGCGGGAATTATAGAAGCCAATTCAGAAAAACAGTGCCCATGGAAGTATCTGTAGAAGAGGCATGCAGCGGAAACAGTACGTCTATGAGACAGTAAGTGGAGAGACTCTGTTAGAGAGGAGTCATTAATTAACCAAACCACCCTCTTCTGAATGGAATCTAGAAGCCTGAGAGAAGTTTTAGCATTAGCATTAGTAGAGGCATATGATGCAAGAAAGCAAGCTTATTCAGCATCAGCCAAAAAAAAAATAACACACACACACCACTCCCATTTCACCCCTCCGTTCGTTCGAAATACCTGTCCAGTTGAGCTTTAAATTTGTTTAGGCTATCAACTTCAACAACAAGTGATGGAAGTCGGTTCCACCAACCAACCACCCACTGGCCAAAGGCACTGCCCCTAGATATGGGAACAACATTCCATGGTAGTGCGGATTTCCGATTTGTACAGAGTGAGCAGCTGTTTGGAAGAAAAGTAATGCCGAGAGCGAAAGAGAAAACCAAGTTTTTTAGATGCAGGGGAAGCAATATTTGTAATGTGCTTGTGCCAAGAGAGATTAGAAGTCAGGGTAATTCCCAAAAGAGATATATCATTTTGCCTAGAAATCGGAGTGTCACTAAAGATAAGCAGAGGAGTAGAAGAATCCTTTTTGTGAGATATAAGACAAGACTCAGTTTTAGAACGGATGAAATCAACTAAGTTGCCTTTGCCCCAATGGAGAATTACAGAAGATCGGCATTTAAGGAATTGCAGCAGATTTTCAAGAAGTTGAAGCTGATTGTGCAGGGCAAGGTTTCTCAAAATGGAAAGTAGAATGCAATGTGCTATCATCGGCTAAACTATGGATAGGATTTCCAGTCAGTGGAAGAAGGTCATTAATATACAAGAGGTAAAGAGTGATGGAAAGAACTGAACCTTGGGGAACACTGGCATCAGTGGAGAGAGAAGTTAGAAGACAGAGAGCCATCTACCATCACCCTCAGTGAGCAATCAGAGAGAAAACTGGATAACCAATTACTAAAAACAGTTGGAAAACCATAAGATGGAAGCTTGTTTAGAAGACCTTTATGCCAAAACACAATCAAAAACCTTTGAGATGTCAAGAGCAACTACTTGTGTTTCACCGAACCTTTCCATTGAATTAGTCCATAAATGGGTAACATAAGCCAGAATATCACTAGTGGATCGACACTGACGGAATCCATACTGGCGATCGTTGATCAGACGGAAGGTTTCTAGGTACTTTAAGAGTTGGTGGTTAATTGATTTCTCCATTACTTTAGAAAGAGTAGAAGTAGTTGCAATGGGACGATAATTGGATGGGAGGGATTTGTCACCCTTTTTAGGAACTGGCTGGATATGAGAAAATTTCCAAGCAGAAGGAAAAACACCTTTGGAATAAGAAAGTGAAAAAAGGCAGCAAAGAATAGGAGTAAGTTCAGGAGCACATTTTTTTAGAACAAGTGGAGAGATACCATCGGGAGAGATACCTTCCTTTCTTAGCATCAAGATTCATCAAAATCCTTCTGACATCCTGTTGAAGACCACAGGAGGCTGTTGTTGTTGTTATTTGGTTTTTAGGAGCATTAGCAACTAAGGCCATATTGCTCCGGGAATATGCGGTGGTCATTCCTTGACCTTTCCGCATCCTCTGTATTTGGTTGTGTCCTTGGTCGGATTACTGTTTCAAAACTTCTGATGTCAATGTTTGCTCAGATCGTGTCAGTGAAATTATTCTTGCAGGAATGGAATCCTTTATCCCACACTCCACTTTAAAATCTCGTCCTTTATCTAAACCTTGGTTTTCCAATAAATGTGCTAAGGCTGTTCAAGAGAAGAATGTTGCATATCGTAATTGGCTTGTTTCTAATTCATCAGCTTCATTTTCTGCCAACACCAAAGTTCGCAACAATTGTAAAGCAGTTATTAATCAGTCCAAACTAGAGTTTGAACAGGCTAAGAGTAGAAAACTTGCTTCTTGCCCTAATGGTAGCCAAGCATTCTGGTCTCTTGCCAAAGCTATTGGCCACAACTTTTGCCCATCTCTGCTCCCACCTCTGTCCAAACCAGATGTTTCTGTTGTCACTTCAGCCAAGGATAAAGCTGACCTGCTAGCATCCCATTTTTCTTCCAGCTCATGTATTAATGATCTAGGTAAAATACCTCCCACCATTCCCAACACGCTCCATTCAATGACTCCTGTGGTCTTCCGTCAAAAGGATATCAGAAGAATTTTGATGAATCTTGATGCTAAGAAAGCTCCAGGTCCTGATGCTATTTCTCCACTTGTTCTCAAAACCTGTGCTCCTGAACTTACATCTATTCTTTGCCGCCTTTTTTCACTTTCTTATTCCAAAGGTGTTTTTCCTTCTGCTTGGAAATTTTCTCATATCCAGCGAGTTCCTAAAAAGGGTGACAAATCCCTCCCATACAATTATCGTCCCATTCCAATTACTTCTACTCTTTCTAAAGTAATGGAGAAATCAATTAACCGCCAACTCTTAAACTACCTTGAAACCTTCCGTCTGATCAACGATCACCAGTATGGATTCTGTCAGTGTCGATCCACTGGTGATATTCTGGTTTATGTTACCCATTTATGGACTAATTCAATGGAAAGGTTCGGTGAAACACAAGTAGTTGCTCTTGACATCTCAAAGGCTTTTGATCGTGTTTGGCATAAAGGTCTTCTAAACAAGCTTCCATCTTATGGTTTGGCAACTGTTTTTAGTAATTGGTTATCCAGTTTTCTCTCTGATTGCTCACTGAGGATGATGGTAGATGGCTCTCTGTCTTCTAACTTTTCCACTAATGCTGGTGTCTCTCAAGGTTCAGTTCTTTCCCCTAGTCTTTTCCTCTTGTATATTAATCACCTTTTTCCATTGACTGGAAATCCTATCCATAATTTTGTCGGTGATAGCACATTGCATTCCACTTTCCATTTTGAGAAACCTTGCCCTGCTCAATCAGCTTCAAGTTTTCCGCTACCAATTCCTTAAATGCTGATCTCCAGGTAATTCTCCAGTGGGGCAAAGACAACTTATTGATTTCAAACCTGCTAAAACTCAGTCTTGTCTTATATCTCGCAAAAAGGATTCTTCTGCTCCTATGCTTATTTTTAGTGACACTCCAATTTCTAGGCAAAATGATATATCTCTTTTGGGGATTACCCTGACTTCTAATCTCTCTTGGCACAAGCACATTACAAATATTGCTTCCTCTGCATCTAAAAAACTTGGTTTTCTCTTTCACTCTCGGCATTATTACTTTTCTTCCAAACAGCTGCTCACTCTGTATAAATCGCAAATCCGCCCTGCCATGGAATATTGTTCCCACATGTGGGGTGGTGCCCCCAAAACCTCTATCAGGCTTCTTGATTCCATTCAGAAGAGGGCAGTTAGGTTAATTAATGATTCATCTCTAACTCGCTTTCTCATAGACGTACTGTTCCTGCTGCATGCCTCTTCTACAGATACTTCCATGGGCTCTGTTCTTCTGAATTGGCTTCTATAATTCCCGCTCTCTCTTTCAACACAGTCCGAACACGTGCCGCCACCAGCCAACATCCATTTACTGTCCAACTTCAAACCCACGGAACCAACTTTTCATCTTCCACATTTATTCATTCAACTGCCGTTTTCTGGAACAACCTTCCTTCATACGTATTTCCTGAAAATTACAATCTACAGAAGTTCAAGTCCAATGCCAACAAATATCTTCTTTCGTCTTCTCAACTTCCAACCCAAGCACAGTACTAAGTACTATAGGTTCTAATACCTCTCGTGTTTGGGGTTCGCATAAAAAAAAAAATAAATAAATAAAAAATAACGTGGCCTCGACAATGCTCCCCGCATACACACTACTCGGACTCCCTCCAGTCACTATCTGGCAGAGCAGAGGTAGCAAGATTATACACTAGCTGATCCGGAAGCCTCCTAGAGAGTTACCAATAGGTTCGGTCCGGTGTACTAACTAGCAGCCGGCCTACGAACACCATTTTAGAGCTGTACCCTCGAAATGTAAGGAATATTGGATCTTGCCATGATGTTCATCATAAGCTCAAAAGTCATCAGTCATACTGCATTATGGCAGCGATAGGGAAGGGTTGACCGGAACTTAGCTCTAGAGACTAAACATGGGTTCCACCACTTCAAGCTTCCTATAAGCAAAGTGGTGGTATTGCACCGGTTGATGAGAGTCACCTACCACCTTGTATTGCGTGGTAACATAGAGGGGCGGCATTCCTCCATGTGGTGTGGGCGCCACACCTCAACCGACCCCTGCTTACGTTGGTTCACACCTGGGTGGTCACCCACCATGTACTTGTGCATGAGGTTATACCCAGGATTACTAACAGTCCCACCATCGTGAAGGTGCAAGCAGAGGATTTGGCTGTTACAGACTGTCCGGACTTCGCCGAAATTGGGTCCACTTGACTTGAGTGCCACCCAAATATCAGTTCCATCAGCGTTTTAGACTCCCAGGTTGCAAGTACAGCTTGTCTGGCATATAGTAGTAGTAGTAGTAGTAGTAGTAGTAGTAGTAGTGGCACATGATGCAAGAAAGCAAGTGTAGGAGCTTATGCAGCATCAGCCAAAAAAAAAAAAAAAAAATCACACCATTCCCTCCAAATGCCTGTCCAGTTCCTCCTTAAATTTATTTAACCTATCAACTTCTACAACGACAGATGGAAGTTTGTTCCAGCAATTAACCACCCGCTGGCTAAAGGCAAATTTCCGCACATCTATTCTACATCTGTCCTTTCTTAATTTGAACTTATGTCCCCGTAGGTTGGTAATCTGAACAAGTGGAAGGATCCCATCAGAATTCAGCGTGCTCAACCCATTCAAGGCCTTATAGACCTCAATCAGATCACCGCGCAGGTGCCTAGTCTCCAGCCACTGCAATTTGCAGAACTTAAGCCTCTCTTGGTAAGAGGATCCCTTCATTCCCCTCACCAATCGTGTTGCTCTTCTCTGTACACGCTCAAGCAAATCTACATCCTTCCTAAAATGAGGCCTCCAGACCTGTACGCAGTACTCAAGGCGTGGCCTGACCATTGCCTTATACAGAGGGATAATCACCTCCTTTTCCCTGCTAGCAAAATTCCTATATATCATTGACAAAACCCCATGACCTGCCCTGGCAGCCTGTCTGCATTGCTCAGAAAACTTCATATCTGACTGCACAATTACTCCCAGGTCTTTTTCATTTTCTACCACCTTAAGTGTAGTACCACACAGTTGGTACGTTTCTCTGGGGTTACTTCTACCCATATGCAGTACTTTGCATTTGTCAAGGTTGAACTTCAGTTGCCACTTCTTAGTCCATCTGCCCAAATTATCTAGATCCTGTTGCAGTAGCACACTGCCATTACTGTCATTAACAACCCTGCCAACCTTTGTGTCATCTGCAAACTTCGACATTAAGCCTGATATACCTTCATCAATATCATTGATAAATACACAAAACAACAGTGAACCCAACACCGAACCCTGTGGGACTCCACTAATAACATTAGTCCACGAAGAGCAGCACCCATTGATTACCACCCTCTGTCTTCTCCCACTTAACCATCCTTTTATCCATTGTAGCAACTTACCCTTAATACCATTCTGCTCCAATTTGTACAGTAGTCTTCCATGCGCAACAGTGTCAAAAGCTTTCCTGAAATCCAAGTATATGATATCAAAATTATTTTTTGCATCCAGTTCCTTTGTGACCACATCATAATAACCAATCAAATTTGTCAGACAAGACTTTCCCTTAACAAACCCATGCTGTGTTTGAATTATTGCTGCAGTCTTGTCTAGATGATCCTGCAATGCATCTTTAACCAGCGACTCCATTATTTTACCCGGAACAGAAGTTAAACTAAGTGGTCTGTAATTACTCGTGTCACCCTTCGATCCACCTTTGTGAATTGGGGACACATTTGCACATCTCCAGTCCGTGGGAACCTCCCCTGAGTCCAAGGATGCTCTCATAATTATGGCTAAGGGTTTGCTTAGTTGCTTTGCCGCCTCCTTTAAAATAACTGGATAGATCCCATCCACCCCAGGTGCCTTTCTTATGTTTAACTTCAACAATTTCTCCTCCACTTTGCTCTCAGTTATTACAAAATCATTAAGCACACTGCTACAATTTCATAACCTTCTTCCATTTTCAAATTGTAATAATTCCTCACGTGTGAATGTAGATGCAAAATACTCATTCAGTTTGTTTGCTATCTGAGCAGGATCATCAACAGTCGAACCATCGATGTCAAGTGGACCAATCATATTCATCCCCCCCTTCCTTTTAGAGTTTATATAAGTAAAGAAATCCTTGCTGTTTTTCTTAGCATCTTTTGCCAAAGATTTCTCGTAATCTGCCTTCGCCTGCTGAACCTCCTTTGTGACCTGATTACAGACTAGCTTATATCTGCCACAGGCTTCTGCGTCACCTGATAATTTATATGCATCCCATGCATTTTTCTTCTCTGTCACGAGTCTCATTAGTTCATTTGATAACCATTTAGGCCTAAACCTTGAACTATTTCTTAATCGGTATATAAAGTCTAGTAGCTTCCACGATTAATTCTTTGAATGCTTCCCACTTAGAATTTACTGTTTGTAACAGTAAATATCTGAGAGAATGTCTGTGAAAACCTCAAGGACCAAAGATAGATAGATGTATATATGATAAAAAAATAATAATAATAATTTCCAGATTCCTGTTGGTCCAATTTTAATGAAATTTGGGAAAGTTTGACAAATTGCTCTAACAGAACAAAATATCAAATTTCATGAAAATCCAGCCACAGTGAGTCAAGTTATTATATGTGGACAAAGAAATAATAATTGCCAGATTTCTGTTGGTCTGATTTTAATGAAATTGGAGCTGGCTTGAAAAATCTTTTAAAAAGCTGAAATATAAAATTTCATGAAAATCCATCCACTGAGAGCCAGGTTATTACATTAGATGGACATGGTGACCGCAATAGGTGCATTATGCATATATGCTAATGTGCCTAAATATGGCTATGGAGTTGTTCAATAAAAAATTCATAAAAAGTAATAAGTAAGAAGAAGCACAGACATATACCCAGTAAAATGTTTATTCATACTAGGTTTATGTTTGCTTATTCTTATTGATTTTTTAAAATGTTTTTTACCATTGAAAATCCATGGCCATTTTTTAAAATTCCCACAGCTATAAAAATCAAGCTTATACAACATCAGTAAAAAAAACCCTACAATTCACCCATCTGTATTCTTCAAGAATTTCGCTAGTTCTTCCTTGAATTTATTCACCTCATCCCATTAACTTCCACAAAAATAGATGGAAGTCTGCTCCAAAAAGTCAGCCACCTGCTGGCTGAAGGCAGACTTTCACACATCTATCTTGCAACCATCCTTCCTCAACTTAAAATTTATGCCCCCTCATGTTAGTCTCAGAAAGTGGAAGAGTGCCATTAACATTCACCTTACTCAATCCACACAAGGCTTTAAATACCTCAGTCAGATTTCCCTGCAGGTGCCTAGTCCTGAGATGCTGCAGTTTTCAGAACTGAAGCCTTTCTAAGTAAGAGCACTCTTTTGTTCCCTTCACTAGTCTGGTTTCCCTTCTCTGCACCCATTCCAGCAGATCTACATCGTTCCTAAAGTGAGGCCTCCAAATTATTATAAAGTACACAAGATGTGGCATAGCTATGGCCTTAAACAAAGGGATAATCACCTCCTTATCCCCGCTAGCAAAGTTTATGTATATCATTGACATGACCCTGTGAGCTGTCCTTGCAGCCTGTCTGCACAGCTCAGAAAACTTCATATCTGACTGCGCAATTATCTCCAGATCTTTTTCATTCTACACTAACCTTGAGTGTAGTACCACACAATTGGTATGTTACTGTGGAGGTTATAGCTACCTAAATGCAGTAATTTGCATTTGTCAGTGTTAATCTTTAATTGCCATTTCTCAGCCCACCTGCCTAATTTTTCCAGAGCCTGTTTTCAGTAGCATGCTGTCACTACTGTCATTAACCACCTGCCAACCTTTAAGCCTGATATGCCTTCATCAATATCATTAATAAATATTAAAAACAACAATGGGCCCAGCACTGAACCCTGGGGGAACTTCACTAATAACATTAGTCCATGAAGAGCAGTGCCCATTGATAACCACTCCCTGTCTTCTTCCATTTAACCATTCCTTTGTCACTTAACCATTCCTTTGTAGCCCAGTGGTCATGAACGAGAGTGCATAGCACACATTCTTTGAATAGACCAGGGTTCAAGCCCCTGAGGCACCTCCATATCCAGGTGGGTAGGAGCAGCAGTGCATAGCACACGCTTCTTGATTAGACCGGGGTTCGAGCCCGTGACCACCAGATACGGAGGATGCGGAAAGCTCAGCGAATGACCACCACATATTCCTGGAGCAATATGGCCTTAGTTGCTAATGCTCCTAAAAAAAAACCAAATAACAACATAACAATCAAGCCCCCGACTGCTAAATGTGGCCGATCTACCACCCGCACTGGACCAGCATGGCAGATTATGGTCCATTTCCCTCAACATGAATTGTTGAGGAGGCTTCTGTCCTGCAGTGGGTTGATAATGGCTGCAGTTTACCTTTTTTATCTATAGCAGTAACTTGCCATAAATGCCACATTGCTCCAGTTTGTACAGCAGTGTTTTATGTACAACAGTATCAAAAGCCTTCCTGAAATCCAAGTATGTGATGTCAAAATTATTTTTTGCATCCAGTTCCTTGGTCACTGCATCATAGTAACCTCCCAAATTGGTTAGACAAGACTGCCTCTTAACAGAGCCATGCTGTGATTGCAGTATAATTGCATGCCTGTCCAGATGGTCCTGCATTACCTCTTGCACCAGTGATTCCGTTATTTTCCCCTGGAACAGACGTTAAGCTGACAGGTCTGTACTCACATTGCCTTTTGATTCCCCTTTATGAATTGGGGATACATTTGCATATCTCCAGTTCATAGGGATCCCTCCTCTGAATCCACGGATGATCTCGTAATTATGGCTAAGGGTTTACTTACCTCCTTTGTTGCATCCCTTAATATAATTGGACAGATTTCATTCACCCCAGATGCCTTTTTTATGTCCATCTTCAACAATTTCTCCTCTGCTTTCCTTTCAGTTATCACAAAGTCATTTAGCTTCTTGTTAAAGTTTGATAAACTTTTGGCCTCCCCCCCCCCTTCCCTAAAGAATTCTTTATGCTTGTATGCAGATGCAAAATACCTGTTCAGTTTGTCTGCAATCTGAGCAGGGTCATCAGCAGTTAACCTGTGAAACACCAAGTGTCCCAATGTGATTCAACCCCTTCCGCTTACTGTTAATATAAGCATAGAAGTCTTTGTTTTTTTCTTTGAATTCTTTGCCAGAGACTTCTCATTATCTGCCTTAGCTTGCCTAACCTCCTTTGTGACTTGATTACAGACTAATTTATATCTACCATAGGCTTCATATCACCCGATAATTTATATGCATTCCATGCAGTTTTCTTCTCTGCCATGTGTCTCAGTAGTTCATCTGACATCCATTTAGGTCTAAGCCTTGAACAGTATTTTTTCAGTGTTATGAAAAGCCTAGTAGCTTCATTACTTTCCATTTAGAATTTGCTTTTGGTAATATCATCAGTTGGTCCAACTGCACAGAATTTAAAAACTGTCTCGGACCACTGTAGTTGCCCTTACAAAAGAAAAAGCCTTTCCCTTTACCTTTGATAGTAGTTATGCCTTTAATTAAATTCTTCATTAGTACACTGTGATCAATGCCACCCAGAAATTGTGCATGTTTATATAAATATAAATTTTTCTCAAAATTTGAGAAAATAATGCCACACTGCATTTTGTGTACAATTCCTGTATACCAAAGGTTCCCAAACTTTCTCGGTTCACGGTGCCCTTAGTGTCTCAGCAATTTTTTCACGGTGCCCCTAGGCCAAAAGAAATACCTAACAGTTCCGTTTATTAAGTAGTTGGGTCCAAACAGCTTAAGTAATGTTGAAACTGCGAACTACTTCGAGCTAGTAGTTTGCGTGGTGTCCAACAGATGTTGAGTATTGCTGTGTATTTCTTTGAAAATTTATTGAGTATTCCCTTGAAAATTTAAAATATCTCGCGGCACCCTGAGGCACTGCGGTGCACAGGTTGGTAACTGCTATTGTATACCATTGACAGAACCTCACGGGCTGTCCTATCAGCCTGCCTAGGCTGTAAAGTTAACTCTAGGTCTTTTTTGTTCTTAACAGTGTTTAACATTTTGCACTGTTAAATTTAAATTGCCACTTTTTATCCCATCTCCCTAATTTATCCAGGTCTCGCCGGAGTAGCATATCTCAATTACTGTCATTAACCACTCTTCCCAGCCTTAACATCATCAACGTAGACGTTAAACTTAACATATCAAAAGTCAGTATTGTTAATAAATATTAAAAACATTAAGTGCCCTAACATCGAAATCTTAGAGAACCTCCCCATCAATACATTAGTCAGTGAAGAGTGGTGGCCACTGTCTTCTGCCACTGTCTTCTGCCACTCAACCATCCCTTTATCCACAGCAGTGACTTAGCTTTAGCACCACACTTCTCAAGTTTTTACAGCAATTTTTTGTACTGAACAGTATCAATAGCTTTATTAAAATGTATGTATATGATGTAAAAATTGTTCTTTGTATCCAGTTCATTTTGTGGCTACCTCATAGTAGCTAATTAGATTGGTTAGAAAAGATCTCCCTTAACAAATCCATACTGTGATTGCCATATCGCTGCATTATTTCTTTAACCATTAATGCCATTATTTTTATTGAAATAGTAGTCATGCTTACAGATATGTAATTACTCACTTTGCCCTTTGACAACCCCTTCATGAGAAGAGATTTTTGCACATTTTCAGTATATAGGAACCTTCCCTCTAACCCAAGAATATTCTCATATTTATGGCTGAAGTTTTGATTACCTCTTTTACTGAACTTTATGAATATAATTGAATAGATTCCATCAGTCCCAAGTGCCTTATTATGTTTAGTTCAGCAATTTCATTTCTTTTTTTTTACAGTTATCATAAAATTATTTTCCTCCCAGTTATACACTCAGTGATCACTGAATTATGGCCATCCCATGCATAATAGTAATAGTGGCATGTCATGCAAGAAAGCAAGCATATGAGCTTATGTAGCATCAGCCAAAAAAAAAAAAAAAAATTAACATAACCATTCCCTCTAAATACTGTATTTGTCCAGTTCCTCTTTGAATTTATTTAACCTATCAATTTCCACAACGACAGATGGAAGTTTGTTCCAGCAATTAACCACCCGCTGGTTAAAGGCAAATTTCCGCACATCTATTCCACAACTGTCTTTCCTCAATTTGAATTTATGCCCCCTTAGGTTTGTAATCTGAGCAAGTGGAAGAATCCCATCAGAATTCAGTGTGCTCAACCCATTCAAGGCCTTATACACCTCAATCAGATCACCTCGAAGGTCCTAGTCTCCAGCCGTTGCAATTTGCAGAACTTAAGCCTCTCTTCGTAAGAGGATCCCATCATTCCCCTCACCAATCTTGTTGCCCTTCTCTGTACACGCTCAAGCAAATCTAAATCCTTCCTAAAATGAGGCCTCCAGACCTGTACGCAGTACTCAAGGCGTGGCCTAACCATTGCCTTATACAGAGGGACAATCACCTCCTTTTCCCTTCTAGAAAAATTCCTGTAATCATTGACAAAACCCCATGACCCGCTCTTGCAGTCAGTCTGCATTGCTCAGAAAACTTCATATCTGACTGCACAATTAATCCCAGGTCTTTTTCATTTTCTACCACCTTAAGTGTAGTACCGCACAGTTGGTACATTCCTCTGGGGTTACTTCTACTCATATGCAGTACTTTGCATTTGTCAATGTTAAATTTCAGTTGCCACTTCTCAGTTGCCACTTTTCAGTTGCCACTTCTAGCACACTGCCGTTACTGTCATTAACAACCCTATCAACCTTCGTATCATCTGCGAACTTCAAAACTAAGCCTATACCTTCATCAATATCACTGATAAATATACAAAACAACAGTGGGCCCATCACCGAACCCTGTGGGACTCCACTAATAACATTAGTCTACGAAGAGCAGTGTCCATTGATTACCACTCTCTGTCTTCTCCCACTCAACCACCGTTTTATCCATTGTTGCAACTTACCCTTAATACCATTCTGCTCCAATTTGTACAGTAGTCTTCCATACGCAACAGTGTCAAAAGCTTTCCTGAAATCCAAGTATATGATATCAAAATTATTTTTTGCAACCAGCTCCTTTGTAACCACATCATAGTATCCAATCAAATTTGTCAAACAAGACTTTCCCTTAACAAACCCATGCTGTGTCTGAATTATTGCTGCAGTCTTGTCTAGATGATCCTGCAGTGCATCTTTAATAGTGACTCCATTATTTTACCCGGAATGGAAGTTAAACTAACTGGTCTGTAATTACTCGTGTCACCCTTCGATTTCCCTTTGTGAATTGGGGGATACCTTTGCACACCTCCAGTCCGTGGGGACCTTCCCTGAGTCCAAGGATGCTCTCGTAATTATGGCTAAGGGTTTGCTTAGTTCCTTTGCTACCTCCTTTAATACAACTGGATAGATCACATCCATCCCAGGTGCCTTTCTTATGTTTAACTTCAACAATTTCTCCTCCACTTTGCTCTCAGTTATTACAAAATCGTTAAGCACCCTGCTACAATTTGATAACCTTCTGGCATTTTCCTTCCTTAATAACTCCTCATGTGTGAATGTAGATGCAAAATACTCATTCAGTTTGTTTGCTATCTGAGCAGGATCATCAACAGTTGAACCATCGATATCAAGTGGACCAATCTGATTCATTCCCTTGCTTTTAGAGTTTATATAAGTAAAGAAATCCTTGCTGTTTTTCTTAGCATCCTTTGCCAAAGATTTCTCGTAATCTGCCTTCGCTTGCCTAATCTCCTTTGTGACTTGATTACAGACTAGCTTATATCTGGGTGTCTCCATTGCCAGGTGGGCAGGAGCAGCAGTGCGTAGCACGCGCTTCTTGATTAGACCGGGGTTCGATCCCGTATACACCAAATACGGAGGATGCGGAAAGGTCAGCAAATGACCACCACGTATCCCCGGAGCAATATGGCCTTAGTTGCTAATGCTCCTAAAAACCAAATAACAAACAAACAAACAGCTTATATCTGCCATAGGCTTCTGTGTCATCTGATAATTTATATGCATCCCATGCATTTTTCTTCTATCCCACAAGTCTCATTTGACAACCATTTAGGCCTAAACTTTGAACAATATTTCTTAATAGGTATAATGGACAATTCCGCATAGGCTCGCAGTATATAAAGCTAAAGAGCTTCATACACTAGTATAGTGGTAATTTGCATCTGGTTGTGTAAGCCAGAGTGATAAATTAGCAGTAATGGGACGTAGTAAAGATATTGTGGAGTTTCAAAAGTGAATAACTGTATGAGCTTGTGTGCTTCCATGTCGGAAATAGCACATCTTATCAGTTGCTCATGGCTTACTATGGTTAAGGTGTACACAGGATAGTGACAAACAACCACCTGTCGACAGAACTGTAAAGGATTATGCCAAGTGGATGTTCATGGTGAGCGAAGGGTGTAGCATGTTGTGTGGGCTCAACAACAGGTCACTGTACAGTAGTTGACATCACAATACAATATGGGGAATGCAAAAACAACTTGCTGCACATTCAGATGTATGGGTTTCCACATATCACAGTCCAAGAGATACCATCTCTTCACCACTGATTATCATCAATGGCAAACATTGTGGTGTCAACAACATACAGGGTGGACTCTGGAGTTCTGGAAACTCCAGTGTCCAACTGGAATGAAATGAGTCCGAATACCTGGTGCAACATGTCCACAGACACCGTTGTGTGTGGCACAAGCAACACAAGTCCATGGACCCATCATGCATGGTGCCTACTATCCAAGCAGCTGGCCATGGCTGTTCAAAAAGAGCTCATTTTGCTAGCAAGAGCTAACTCTTGGTGCATATCTTTCATTGGTGAGGTTTACCAATAGCTATTGGGAGACCACGTGCACCCTGCCATGTTTTATTTTTTCCTGAAAAGAAATGGGATCTTCCAAGACTATAATGTGCCAAGTCATCAGGCCACTACTTTGCACAAGTGGTTTGAGGAATGCAGTGAAGATATCACCCATCTTGACTGGCCTCTATACTTTTCTGAACTCAATCCAATTGAACACCTGTGGGATGTTTTGGAGTGGGAGATGTTGTGTATGGACATGCCCATGGACTGTCATCTATTCCGACACCGTGAAAGTCTTTCAGTTAGCATGGCTGCAGATCCCTACAGACATCTAGTGGAGTCAGTGCCTAGGTGAATAGTGGTTTTTAACCAAGTGAACAGTGGCCCAATATGCTATTAGGTAGGTGGTCATAATTCAGTGATCACAGTGTAATTAAGTATACTTAAGTATCTCTTAAGTGTATTTTGGAATGTATGCTTGACCTTTTCTGTGGGATATTGGGTGTGGGGAATGAAATACAGTATTTTGGCAAATGTAACACCCAAGTACTTATGAGTGTTTCTATACCTTATGGCTTTATTGTAATATCTGATGGATGGTGTCCATTCTTCCTTTTGATGGCATCTGGCAAGCTTGTGTGTGGAAATGTGGAGTGTCTGCATTGCGTTCTACAGAGGTGTAGCTAGGTTTTTGGCACCCTTGGCAAATTCCTGGTTATGCTCCTTTTTCGTTTGGATAATTGCTAAAATCGTAATAAATAATAATAAGTACAGTTGGACCTCTGTTTAATGAACAGAGTATGATAGGCAGCCCGGTGCACCTCCCAGTGGTGGTGGTGGTAGGCAAAGCAGAGTCCCACTAGGGGTTCCTGCAGCCAAGCAGCCAGAGACAGTGATAAACATAGCAGTATCCTGACGCAACCAGACATTAAACTTTTCTGGCTTTTACAGAGATTCTATACTTCTTCACAAAGTACTATGGTGCAGATGTGGGAAACTACCAGTGGCACTTTCGTTGTCACTTTCAAGTTTGGAGTGGCATATTGTAAACCAGTTTTGTAAACTGGCGGAATGTTTTTTTTTTTTTTTTTAAATCTCCTCTTTATGCAGTCTTTCTACCAGTAACGATGTCCGGTTTTTTCTTTGGTGGCATGTCTAAAATTTATTGGGCTTTTGTTGTTTTATTTAAATTATAAATCACAATATTCATGATTACCTGTTTATATAGCAAGCACAAAAACACTACACACATTATTTATAACCTCTAACTTATTCAGTATTCGCAATTCACACATTGTGTATTCACATACACAATGTGTGAATTGCAAACTGTTATGCAGTCGAGCATGCGCTGATGAAGCAGTCATTTGATCGGACCCTTCAAAGTTTGGTTCTGGAAGGCAAATAGATCTAAGCTGCTATGCAGTATGTTTGTTTGTTGTTTGTTATTTGGTTTTTAGGAGCATTAGCAACTAAGGCCATATTGCTCTGGGATATGCGGTGGTCATTCCATGACCTTTCCGCATCCTCCGTATTTGGTGGTCACGGGCTTGAACCCCGGTCTAATCAAGAAGCGTGTGCTATGCGCTGCTTCACCCCGCCCTCTGCTCTCATCCTAATGCGACATCATCTAAGAGTGAATTTCGACAGCTAGCCTCGTGTTTCGAAATAGCTTGACACATAAGTGATGTGGCCTGTCAGTGCGTCCTGATACCAGCACCCTTGGCACCTGCCAAGGCGTTCCTATGCTATTGGGGTCCTGTTTCCAGTTCTACCAGAATGGTATTGGAGGTTTCCTCAAGTTTCACTCTGGATTGCTTGACCAAAAGGACCAATAAGTCATCTGTATAGGATAAACTCAACTTTGGGAAAAGGCTTCTCCAATCATGTGTAAAATAGAATGTTTCATCAAAGGGGCCCCCGGACAAAAGCCCTGCAAATCTGTTGCCAACCTGTTAATATGTTGCCATTTGGCCTTTACTAATTAAGCTTACCTTGAAGTAATGCATGATTAATCTGTATATATTTTAATATACAGATAACTTTGCATGCATGTCACAAATAGCATATACAGTAAAACCTGATCCAAGGAAAACCATCCTTGATAGTTTTTTCCCAAGCCAATGCATTCTGACTTCCCTGAGCTTTTTGCTTTGTCTGGGGCATGATTTTAGTTTAATTTTCAATTAAAAAAATGCAGCAAATGTCATTGAGCTTCTTTATGTGATTATATATTTCATTGATAACTGATTGGGAATTTGTTCTTAATTGTAATTTCTTTTTGCACTTAAATTACTTCTAACATTTTTAATACTCTTCGTCCCCCCAACTGCTAAGCTTTTATTATTATTTTTTGCCCTACACGACAACTACCTTATGTTTTCTTGTGAACACATGTAAAGTATTTGACAATATAGCCTCTTTAAATAAACAAATGAATGACTTTTTATGGAAAGTAAAGATGGTTCTGCACAAATCATCAAGAAGGAAGAAAATACCCAAACTTCCTTCAAGAAGGAAATCTGGGTATTGAGACAAAAATAGACAGACTTCCTTCAAGAAGGAAGTCTATCTATTTTCAGTGTACTGTAACTTTAAGATTAAGTTAGATTTTGAAAGTGTCATTTAATGTGTAGTCTTATCATCTGTAGAATGCAGAATATGAAGCTTATATATAATTTGTTTTATAATTATCCAGAAACCTGGAAAATGGTGTGCAATGCATGTACGTATTGCTTGGGAGATATACAATCATCAGCAAAAGCAGAAGAGAGTAGAAGTTCATAAATCAGGATTACCACTGTCTGCTGCCACAGTCAAACCACCGTCAGATTCCTTACATCCAGCTGGTCATATATTTACCTCACTTCCAAGGTCTCATGATTTATCACCATTTTCTACTACACTCCTTGGAACAACAGGTAATTAAAAAATATTATTATTTTTTTTTTTTTAAAGTAGAATGCTGAATTAAGTATTTCTTTTCAGATTGTAGTCCTTCATGACAGTATATTGAGTTTGATGCTCATCATACCTCTTTGAAGTGGTGTAGGTTTAACATATATATATATTAAAACATATAGAGGGTGATTCATTACCAGTGCGACAAACTTGCAGGAGGTATAGGGGGCACAAAAACGAATTGGAATCACATAACATTGCAGGGTCCAAAATGCCTTCGTCGTGCGGTAAAGGACGTTGAATGGGAGGTCACGTGAACAGCGATCCCGCTGGAAGTCAGCATTTGCGAACCGGTTCCCGAGGCAGTAGGATGGACGAGTATTCAAACGTTGAACTGGCCGACATGCACCTCGCGTATGGAGCTGCGGACTGTAACGGGCGCGCCACTCTGCGCTTGTACCAGGAATGTTTCCCGCACAGGCGTGCTCCTCATCATACGATTTTCACAAGTGTGCACAGAAGGTTACGTGAGACTGGTTGTTTCACGAGAGGTACCATGAATTGAGAGCGAACGACGAGGACGCCAGACAATGAGGAGAATGTCCTACGTCTTGCAGAAGGCAATCCAAGTAGGAGTACTCGAGCAATAGGCCAACGATTGGGTATTTCCCAATCCACTGTATGGAGGATACTGTCAACAAACCAAATGAGTTCATACCATCTGCAACGCGTCCAATTATTGGAGCCTGTGGATTATCCACTCCGGAGGACTTTTGCTACTTGGTTTCTTCAACAGAAAGGGTTCGCAAATGCTGACTTCCAGCGGGATCGCTGTTCACGCGACCTCCCGTTCAATGTCCTCTACCGCATGATGAAGGTATTTCGAACCCTGCAATGCTATGTGATTCCGATTCATCTTTGTGCCCCCTACACCTCCTGCAAGTTTGTCGCACTGGTAGTGAATCACCCTATATGTATATTTTTTTTTTTTTTTAATAAATAAGACAGTTTTATATATATATAGGCAAATAGTTTAGATAAGTGTATGAGCAGGAGTGTGGGCCTGACAGGTGTAGCTACAATGAAAAAAAAATTAAAAGTGCCTGAAAAATAAAAGTAGATTACATAAAAAAATTATATTAATGGTACTTAATGCTGTAAGTCGTAAGATTTTAACTACATCATCAAGGGCAACAAGACTGGTGAAGGGATCAGAGGGGGGGGGGATGCTCTTATGAAGAAAGGCTTAAGTTCTGCAAGGTGATCTGATTGAGGTGTATAAGGCCTTGATTGGGTTGAGCACACTGAATTCTGATGGGATTCTTCCACTTGCTCAAATTACTAACCTGAGAGGGCATAAATTCAAATTGAGGAATGTCATTTGTAGGATAGATGTGCGGAAGTTTGCCTTTAGCCAGCAGGTGGTTGATTGGTGGAACAAACTTCCATCTGTCATTGTGGAAAATGATAGGTTAAATAAATTCAAGAAGGAACTGGACAAACTTGTAGAGGAAATGGATGTGTGTGTGTTTTTTTTTTTTTTTTGGCTGATGCTACATAAGCACATACACTTGCTTTCTTGCATCACGAGCCTCTACTACAATATGCACAATTTTGCTACTACAATATGACATTGAAGCCTATGATATAAGCTGGTCTGTAACCAAGTCACAAAGGAGATTAGGCAGGCAAAGGCAGATTATGAGAAATCTTTGGCAAAGGATGCAAAGAAAAACAGCAAAGAGTTCTTTACCTATATAAACTCAAGAAGCAAAGGGATGAATTAGATTGGTCCACTTAATATTGATGGTTCAACTGTTGATGATCCTGCTCAGTTGGCTAACACACTATATGAGTATTTTGCATCTAAATTCACACACGAGGAGTTATTCAGAGAGGGGAATGCCAGAGGTGAATTAAACTCTGGCAGTGAGCTAGATGATTTCGTAATAACTGAGAGGAAAGTGGAGGAGAAATTGTTGAAGATAAAAATAAAAAAGGCACCTTGGGTGGATGAGATCTATCCAGTTATATTAAAGGAGGCAGCAAAGGAAGTAAGCAAACTCTTAGCCATAATTATGAGAGCTTCCTTGGACTCAGTGGAGGTACCCATGCACTGGAGGTGTGCAATTGTGACCCCAATTCACATAGGATCAAAGGGTGACACAAGTAATTATAGACCTGTTATTAATGGAGGGAAATTAATGGAGGCACTGGTTAAAGAAGCATTGCAGGGTCATCTGGACAAAGCTTCAGTTCTAGCTCGGACACAGCATGGTTTTGTTAAGGGGAAGTCTTGTCTGACCAGTTTGATTAGATACTATGATGTGGTCACAAAGGAACTGGATGCAAAGAACAATTTTGATATCATATATTTGGATCTTAGAAAGGCTTTTGATACTGTTGCACATGGAAGACTGCTGCACAAATTGGAGCAGTATGCCATTGGATGCAAATTGCTTCTATGGATAAAGGGATGGTTGAGTGGGAGAAGACAATAGAGTGTTGCTTCTATGGATAAAGGGATGGTTGAGTGGGAGAAGACAATAGAGTGGTAATCAATGGACACTGCTCTTCGTGGACTAATGTTATTAGTAGAGTCCCTCAGGGTTCAGTGTTGGGTCTATTGTTGTTTTCTGTATTTATACATGATATTGATGATGGTATATCAGGCTTAATGCCCAAGTTTTCAGACGATACGAAGGTTGGCAGTTTTGTTAAGGACACTAATGACAGTACGCTGCTGCAGCAGGATCTAGAACAGTTGAGCAGGTGGCCTGAGAGGTGGCAAATGAAGTTTAACATTGACAAATGTAAAGTACTACATATGGGAAACAGTAACCCCAGTGAAACGTATCAACTCTCTGGTACTACACTGACTGTGGTAGAGAATGAAAAGGACCTGGAGGTAATTGTGCAGGCAGATATGAAGTTTTATGAGCAGTGCATACGGTCCGCAAGAGTCGCTCATGGTGTCTTGTCAATGATATACAGGAATTTTTCTAGCAGGGATAAGGAGGAGGTGATTATTCCCTTGTATAAGGGAATAATCACCACAGACCACACCTTGAGTACTGTATACTGGTCTGGAGGCCTTATTTTAAGAAGGATGTAGAGCTGTTGGAAAGAGTACAGAAAAGGTCAACAAGATTAGTGAATGTAACGAAGGATTGCTCTTATGAAGAAAGGCTTAAGTTTTGCAGATTGCAGTATCTGGAAACTAGGCACCTGCGAAGTGATCTGATTGAAGTGTATAAAGCCTTGAATGGTTTGAGCATGCTCAATGCTGATGGGATTCTTCCTCTTGCTCAGAATAATCATCTGAGAAGGCATAAATTCAAATTGAGGAAAGACAGTTGTAGGATAGATGTGTGGAAATTTGCCTTTAGCCAGCGGGTAGTTGGTTGGTGGAACAGACTTCCATCTTTTGTTATGGAAGTTGATAGCCTAAATATAATAAATTTAAACCTGAGCTGGACAGGTATTTGGAACGAACGGAGGGGTGAAATGGGAGTGGTTTTTTTTTTTTTTTTTTTTTTTGGCTGATGCTGCATAAGCTTTCTTTCTTGCATCGTATGCCTCTGCTAATGCTAATGCTAATTCAAATCTTGATGAGAGACCAAGAAATGTACAGGCTTGTTTTCTTATGAAAGGTGGGCAGTTCATATTTCCTTTCTTTAATAAATAAAAAGAAACTGAAATAATGGCAAGAATTTCAGAAATAGAAATAAATTTCAATTTCTAAATTTTTTTCCCAAGCTTATCTGAATTTTCTTGCAAAACACTGGTCAGGAAAGGCTGTTATATATTATTCTCACCAGTTTGCATGTTATAGTCTAACTTAAGGAAAAATAAATACCATAGAATGGTTTATGCTAGTAGAAACTCTCAATGAATGAGAAATTTGATGAATATGCCTTGGTGTCAATAATACTTAAATTTTAGATGAATGAGCCTTGGAGATAATACTTAAATTTTAAATGAATGAGCTTAGTATATAAAATACTAGATGTATATAAATATATATACATCTAATATATATAATATGTTATATTGTATAATGACTTTTCACTAATAACACCCATGCTCCTAGTCAACAGGTTGTATAGGGGTAAATTTTTTTGGTGCCAAGAAACTAATATTAATAATAATGATAATAAAAAGGCTATTCATTCTTTCAAACTGCTACATTGAAAATGCCAAAAATTCATGCATTTTCTGCCTTCAGATCAGCCTAATTCTGTTTCTTCTTCCAAACTCCCCCACCATCAAATTTTTATTTTTCTATGATTAACAGAAATTAAAAGTAATAATAACTAATTAATTTTATGGTATATATACTTTATAATGTAATATTTCCTGAACTCTGCAATACTTTACTTATTTCCTCCTGAATTTTTATGATAACATGTATTTCTCATATCTTCTATGATTAATAAAATAAAAAATAGTAATCATTCATTATTTACATTTAGCAAACTGATAACAGAAAAAAAGCAGCTCTTCAAAAAAAAAAAAAAAAAAAAAAACCACCCAGCAATCACTTTCATATTCACACTGTTTAAACTAAGAATTTTTCCTCACTGCATATCCATCATATTGGCTGTTCATTTAGATGTACAGGCAGCCAGGGAAGCAGCTTAGCTGAAAAATATTAGTAAGCTAGCAGCATAGTGATGCAATGTAGAATGAATGAAAGAGTGTATAAAACTGAGTGAATGAGCTGGGCATTGAATGATAGAGTGAAATAGGAAATGTGGTAAAAGGGAATGAATGTTAGTTTTGTTGAAAGAGAGAGAGAGAGAGAGAGAGAGAGAGTGACCCAGCAAGGGAGAGAGAGAGAGAGAGAGAGAGAGAGAGTGTTTTGGTAAATGGGAGTGAGTGAAGGAATGAATGAAATTGGCTGCAAGAATACATAGTTAACAATATATTTATTAGAAATACTAAAAGAATCTGAACTATATACCAACCGCCTCCCCCTCGGGGCTTGCAAGATCTGCAGCTGGGGCTGCACTTTAGTAAGTTGAAGTGCCCAGGGAGAGATGTGCAGTAAAAAAGAATGAGACAAATGCCATCAGAATAAATGAGAGCTATGTCTGTGAGTGTGAAAGGGTGCACACCACATATTGATTAATATAAGTATTTACTAACCCTTAGTCTTTAGCCACTTACTTTTAATTATTAGATATTTAATATAGTAATTACGCTACACACCATTGCATTCCCCCAGTGTGAGAAAGAACATGGATGTGTGGGGGAGGGAGAAATTTATAACCTAACAAAAAATGTAAAAAAAAAAAACACAATAGCAGTATAAAATATAAGAAAAAATTATAAAACCAGAATGAAAGCAGACAGTGAATGATGATTGTGAGTGGTAGAATACATAGTTAACAATATATTTATTAGAAATACTAAAAAAAAAAAAAAAAAAAGTAACGTGCAGCCATTATCAACCCACTGCAGGAAGCCTCCTCAACAATTCATGCTGAGGGAAATGGACCATAATCTGCCACGCTGGTCCAGTGCGGGTTGGCAGATCGACTGTATTTGGCAGTCAGGGGCTTGAACCCCGGTCTACTCAAAGAGCGTGTGCTACTGCACTCCCGCTCCTGCCCACTCGGCTACGGAGGCAACAGAGTCTCAACTATATGCCAACCCCCCCCCCTCCTCCAGCTTGCAAGATCTGCAGCTGGGGCTGCACTTTAGTAAGTTGAAGTGCAATGGGCAGATGGCCATCTATCTATTAGAGTTAAGTTGTTTCATGCAGATAGATGGAACACATGGTTAGGGCAATAAGCACGTTATGCATTTTCAAAAAGCAAGTGATAATAACCTAAAAAGCAAGTGATAATAACTCCACATTCACTTTGTTATCACATTGTCCCATTTACTTTTACATATTCCTGATCAGAAATTGACCATGCAGGAGAAATGTCACGAGCAACACAGAGAGTGGTGTTTGACCCTTAATCTATATACCACTATGGCATGATCTGCCTCTCGTAATACTCAATTTTTTTATTTCCAGTAAACTATTGAAGATATTAATAATGTTTCTGGGGTGAGCTGGGATTGAGGACAAGAAAAGATGAACAAGGCTAGATTTCAGGTTTAGTTAGATATCATGAGTTTATTCTTTGAAATTTTTCCCCCCTGTTGTTTGGTTTATAAAGTTTGATTACATGAAACTTTCAGGTAAGGTTTTGCATTACTTCATCAGTCTTCTCACTCACTCTCTCTCTCTCTCTCTCTCTCTCTATATATATATATATACACATAAGGCACATGATGTAAGAAAGCAAGCTTATATAGCATCAGCCAAAAGAAAAAAGAAAAACATACACCCTTCTCATTTCACCCATTCGCTTGCTCCAAATGTTTGTCTAGTTCTACCTTTAATCTGTTTAAGCTATCAACTTCTACAATGACAGATGGAAGTTTGTTTCAGCAATCAACCAGCCGCTGGCTAAAGGCAAACTTCCGGACATCTATCCTATCTAACTGTCTTTCCTCAATTTGAATTTATACCCTCTCAGGTGATTATTCTGAGCAAGAGGAAAAATTCCATCACCATTGAGCGTGCTGAAACCACTCAAGACTTTATACAGCTCAATCAGATCATCTTGCAGGTGCCTAGTCTCCAGACACTGTAATTTGCAAAATTTAAGCCTTTCTTCATAAGAGCAACCCTTTGTTCCATTCACTAATCTTGTTGCCCTTCTCTGTACTAGTTCCAGCAGCTCTACATCTTTCTTGAAATGAGGCCTCCAGACCTGTATACAGTACTCAAGATGTGGCCTGACTATTGCCTTATACAAGGGGATAATTGCCTCCTTATCCCTGCTAGAAAAATTCCTGTATATCATTGACAAGACACCATTAGCTACCCTTGCAGACCATCTTCACTATTAAGAAAAATTCATATCTGCCTGCACAATTACCCCCAGGTCCTTTTCGCTCTCTACCACTGTCAGTGTAGTACCACACAGTTGATACATTACACTGGGGTTACTGCTTCCCCTATGCAGTACTTTATATTTGTCATGTTCAACTTCAGTTGCCACCTGCTCAACTTTTCTAGATCCTGTTGCAGCAGCATGCTGTCATTAACAAACCTGCTGATCTTCGTATCGTCTGCAAACTTGGACTTTAACCTGATATACCATCATTAATAAATACAGAAAACAACAATGGACCTAACACTAAACCCTGACGAACTCCACTAATAACATTAGTCCATGAAAAGCAATGTCCATTGATTACCACTCTCTGTCTTCTCCCACTCAACCATCCCTTTATCCATAATAGCAGTTTGTCTCCAATGCCACACTGCTCCAATTTGTGCAGCAGTCTTCCATGTGCAACAGTATCAAAAGCCTTTCTAAGATCCAAATATATGATATCAAAATTGTTCTTTGCATCCAGTTCCTTTGTGACCACATCATAATATCCAATCAAATTGGTCAGACAAGACTTCCCCTTAACAAATCCATGCTGTGTCCGAGCTATAACTGAAGTTTTGTCCAGATGATCCTGTAATGCTTCTTTAACCAGTGCCTCCATTAATTTCCCTGGAACAGAAGTTAATCTAACAGGCCTGTAATTACCTATGCCTCCCTTTGATCCTCCTTTGTGGATTGGAGTCACATTTGCACATCTCTAGTCCATGGGTACCTTCCTTTGCTGCCTCCTTTAATATAACTAGATAGATTCCATCCACCCCAGGTGCTTTTTGTGTTTATCTTCAACAATTTCTTCTCCACTTGACTCTCAGTTATTACAATTATCTACCTTACTCTCTGAGTTTTATACACCTCTGGCATTCCCCTCCCTGAATAACCCCTGATGTGTGAATGTAGATGCAAAATATTCATTTAGTTTGTTAGCTATCTGAGCAGGATCATCAACAGTTGAACCATCGATATCAAGTGGACCAATCTGATTCATCCCCTTTCTTCTAGAGTTTACATAAGTAAAGAACTCTTTGCTGTTTTTCATTGTATCCTTTGCTAAAGATTTCTCGTAGTAGTAGTAGTGGCATGTGATGCAAAAAAGCAAGTGTATGAGCTTATGCAGCATCAGCCAAAAAAAAAAAAATCACACCATTCCCTCCAAATGCCTGTCCAGTTCCTCCTTAAATTTATTTAACCTGTCCACTTCCACAACAACACATGGAAGTTTGTTCCAGCAATTAACCACCCGCTAGCCAAAGGCAAATTTCCGCACATCTATTCTACATCTGTCTTTTCTTAATTTGAATTTATGCCCCCTTAGGTTCATAATCTGAACAAGTGGAAGGATCTCATCAGAGTTCAGCATGCTCAACCCATTCAAGGCTTTATACACCTCAATCAGTTCACCGCGCAGGTGCCTAGTCTCCAGCCACTGCAATTTGCAGAACTTAAGCCTCTCTTGGTAAGAGGATCCCTTCATTCCCCTCACCAATCTTGTTGCTCTTCTCTGTACACGCTCACGTAAATCTACATTCTTCCTAAAATGAGGCCTCCAGACCTGTACGCAGTACTCAAGGCGTGGGCTGACCATTGCCTTATACAGAGGGACAATCACCTCCTTCTCCCTGCTAGCAAAATCGCTATATATCATTGACAAAACCCCATGACCTGCCCTGGCAGCCTGTCTGCATTGCTCAGAAAACTTCATATCTGACTGCACAATTACCCCCAGGTCTTTTTCATTTTCTACCACCTTAAGTATAGTACCACACAGTTGGTACGTGTCTCTGGGGTTACTTCTACCCATATGCAGTACTTTGCATTTGTCAAGGTTAAACTTCAGTTGCCACTTCTTAGCCCATCTGCCCAAATTATCTAGATCCTGTTGCAGTAGCACACTGCCATTACTGTCATTAACAACCCTGTCAACCTTTGTATCATCTGCAAACTTCGACATTAAGCCTGATATACTTTCATCAATATCATTGATAATTATACAAAACAACAGTGGACCTAACACCGAACCCTGTGGGACTCCACTAATAACATTAGTCCACGAAGAGCAGCACCCATTGATTACCACCCTCTGCCTTCTCCAACTTAACCATCCTTTTATCCATTGTAGCAACTTACCCTTAATACCATTCTGCTGCAATTTGTACAATCGTCTTACATGCGCAACAGTGTCAAAAGCTTTCCTGAAATCCAAATATATGATATCAAAATTATTTTTTGCATCCAGTTCCTTTGTAACCACATCATAATATCTTATCAAATTTGTCAGACAAGACTTTCCCTTAACAAACCCATGCTGTGTCTGAATTATTGCTGCAGTCTTGTCTAGATGATCCTGCAATGCATCTTTAACCAGTGACTCCATTATTTTACCCGGAACAGAAGTTAAACTAACTGGTCTGTAATTACTTGTGTCTCCCTTCGAACCCCCTTTGTGAATTGGGGATACATTTGCACATCTCCAGTCCGTGGGAACCCTCCCCTGAGTCCAAGGATGCTCTCATAATTATGGCTAAGGGTTTGCTTAGTTGCTTTGCCGCCTCCTTTAATATAACTGGATAGATCCAATCCACCCCAGGTGCCTTTCTTATGTTTAACTTTAACAATTTCTTCTCCACTTTGCTTTCAGTTATTACAAAATCATTAAGTATCCTGCTATAATTTGATAACCTGCCATTTTCAACCCTTAATAATTCCTCATGTGTGAATGTAGATGCAGAATACTCATTCAGTTTGTTTGCTATCTGAGCAGGATCATCAACAGTCGAACCATCGATGTCAAGTGGACCAATCAGATTCATCCCCTTCCTTTTAGAGTTTATATAAGTAAAGAAATCCTTGCTGTTTTTCTTGGCATCTTTTGCCAACGATTTCTCGTAATCTGCCTTCGCCTGCCTAACCTCCTTTGTGACCTGATTACAGACTACCTTATATCTGCCATAGGCTTCTGAGTTGCTTGATAATTTATATGCATCCCATGCATTTTCTTCTCTGTTACAAGTCTCATTATTCATTAGATAACCATTTAGGCCTAAACTCCGAACAATATTTCTTAATAGGTATGAAACCTTTAGTAGCATCCACGATTAATTCCTTGATTGCTTCCCACTTAGAATTTTCTGTTGGTAACATCGTTAGTTGATCCCACTGTACAGAATTTAAAAACTGTCGGAGACCACTGTATTCACCTTTATGGAAACAAAAACCCTTTCCTTTACCCCTAATGGTAATTAAATCTTTAAGTAAATCCCACATCAGTACACTGTGATCACTGCCACCTAGTGGTTCCTTTATCTGCAAATTCTTAATACACGAATGATCACTGCTGATAACCAGATCAAGAGTATTACTTTCTCTGGTTGCCTGTCGAACATGCTGCTGCAGAAAACAATCATCCAATAAATCCACAAAAGTCTGACTAGTGTGTGAGTGAACAACCCACAAGTTCCAGTCAATATCTGGGAAGTTAAAATCCCCCATTATAAGACATTCCGATTTACTAGCCCACTCTCTTTCTCTGTACAATTGTTCATTGTACTCAGTCGAGTCATTAAGCCTATAACACACTAATACTCTTATTTTTGCTTTTGCAGTGCTTATGTCACACCAAACTGACTCAGCAGTGCACTGTTCATCTATATCAACTGGATGCACTTCTTTTGATTTTATGTGTTTCTTAATTAACAGCATAACACCTCCTCCCTTTCTATCCTGTCTATCCTTTCTGTACACATTGTACTCCCCAAATTCCAGTTCAGCATTCCTTATATCTGTGTGACACCACGTCTCTGCTATCCCAACAATATCCCCCTTTGATGTCTTGACCAACACTTCAAATTCATCAAATTTATTTTCTATACTTCTAGCATTGGTATACATGCAAGCATACATGCTCTTACTGCTATTCCTAGTTACCCTAACACATCCCATATATCCACCTATTTCAGCATGACTGCCATCCGTCCCTAAAACCCCCAACACCCCCACGCTCCAGGTCGCTACTTATTCTAATGGAAGTTGTGCAAGACTCACCTTCACCTCTGCCTACGGCTACTGTTAATCTATTAGTCCTTGTATCCCCCCCCCAAGCTATCTGTTTTCCGACCCACCTAACACTGCCTCGATAGCATCAGCAAATATTCTTGCACCCTTTCTATTTAAGTGTATCCCATCCCTATAGAAGCAGTCTCTCCTGTTAACAAGTACAGTCCAGGCTGAAAAAAATTCTACCCCCTGAGCCTTGCACATTCTTTCCAGGGCCGAATTGATCGACAAGGCTCTCATCATATACTCCCTCCTATCGTGTCTGGGCAGAATTGCAGACACTTTCAAATTCAACCCTAATTCTCGGCTTTTGTTCAACAGTGGACTGTACTTGTTAAGTAATTCTGCCGGTCTCCTACTCCTAATATCATTAGTGCCAACGTGTACAACTATATCACCTTTTGTGCCCTTAAAAGATGATATCCGCTCTACAACGTCATCAACCTTTGCCCCTGGCAGACATACCCCGGTCCTATTCCACCTATCCTTTTTACAAAGCATGTTTCCCGTTTCCCTGACAATAGAGTCACCAAAAACTACTAGTTCCTGTGGGACCAGCGCATTCTGCTTTGGTGGTTGCTGCTATGTTGCGTGATGACCAAGTGGAAGCTCTGGCGTTGATGTGGGCAGCTGAGAGCCTGATGGGCCCCTCAATTTAGATCTTTCGAGGGCATCCACCCTGTCCTTCAAACTCTCATATAGGCCTATTACAACGCTGGGTTGTCGCCTGATTTCCTTACACTCCTTACATCGCGCACACACAAAGACATCCCCCATGGCAATATCACGTTCCGTTCCAGAGAGTTCGGCAAACATTTGACAAGTCGCACATTTTTTTAGGCTCTGATGCGTTGGAGAATCGCCCCCCTCAGTTCTCCCCCGAGTCACAGCACTCCTGCCACATTGTGCCCATTGCTTTGCTGCTCTAGTTTGGGGCATGATACTTTAAATTAATAAAATCAATAAATTAAATTAATTAAATGTCAGTACTACGCTATATAATAGAAACAGTGAAGCATATTACTCTATAAATTATACATTAGAGCTACCTAACTACCTCAATTAAAAATTTGAATTCCCTACCACTATATACAAAAACAATGGCTGCAAGATTCGAATGAAATAACGGTTTTACGTATATTAAGTATTACGTATATCTACAAAAACTGTTTATCTAAATTAAAATAAAAATAACCAGCGTAACTATAACTATAAGACTACGTATTAAGTACAATATAAAATAACAATTATGTAAATAAAAAGGCAAACACTTATCATTTTTTCGGAGCCTGCAACTCACAGCTGTAATTTTTAAAGAGAGTCAGTGCCCTCTTTTTAATCTGCCTTTCGCCTGCCTAACCTTATCTGTGACATGGTTACAGACCAGCTTTTATCTATCATAGGCTTCCATGTCACCTGTTAATTTATATGTATCACATGCATTTTTCGTCTCTGCCACATGTCTCATTAGTTCGTCTGACATCCATTTAGACCTAAATCTTGAATAATATTTCTTTGTTGGTATGAAAAGCCTAGTAGCTTCCAAGGTTAAATCTTTGAATGCTTCCCATTTTGAATTTGTTGTTGGTAACATCATCAGTTGGTCCCACCGTATAGAATTTAAATACTGTCTCAGACCACCGTAGTCACTTTTACGAAAGCAAAACCCATTCCCTTTACACCTGATGGTAGTTACCTCTTTGAGTAAATCCCACTTGAGCACACTGTGATCACTACCACCTAGTGGTTCCTTTATCTGCAGATTCTTAATGCATGAAGAATCACTACTGATAATCAGATCAAGAGTATTACTCCCTCCAGTTGCCTCCCGAACATGCTGATGTAGAAAACAATCATCCAATAAATCCACAAAAGTCTTGCTAGTGTGTGAGTTACAGCCCACCAATTCCCGTCAATATCTGGGAAATTAAAATCTCCCATTATAAGACTCGCCAATTTACTGGTCCACTCTATTTCTCTGCACAATTGTTCATTATACTCATCAGATTCATTAGGCTTATAACACACACCTACTCTCATTTTTCCTTTCCCAGTGCTTATGTCACACCAAACAGACTCAACATTGCATTGTCCACCAACATCAATTGGATGCACTTCTTAGATTTTATGTGTTTTTTTAACTAATAGCATAACCCCTCCTCCCTTCCTCTCCTGTCTATCCTTTCTGTACATATTGTACTCCCCAAATTCCAGTTCTGCTTTTCGTATATCTGTGTTACACCATGTTTCTCATATCCCAACAATATCTGCCTTTGATCAACACCTCAAATTCGTCAAATTTATTTACCAGACTTCTAGCATTGGTGTACATGCACCTGTTCCTATTCTTAGCTACTCTAACACAACCCATGTGTTTGGGTAGCTAAGAAACCCTTGTACTGCAATGACTCCCAGCAGTCTCTGAAATCCCCTCCCGAACATGCTGCTGTAGAAAACAATCATCCAATAAATCCACAAAAGCCTTGCTAGTGTGTGAGTGACCAACCCACAAATTCCAGTCAGTATGTGGGAAATTAAAATCCCCCATTATAAGACACTCTGATTTACTGGCCCCACTCTGTTTCTCTTTACAGTTGTTTATACTCACCAGAGTCATTAGGTCTATAACACACTCCTACTCTCAATTTTGCTTTCCCTGTGCTTATGTCACACCAAGCTGACTCAACATTACACTGTCCATCTATGTCAACTGGATGCACTTCCTTAGATTTATGTGTTTCCTAACTAACAACCTCCTCCCTTCCTATTCTGTCTATCCTTCCTGTACTTATTGTACTCCCCAAATTGCAGTTCTTCATTCCTTATATCTGTTATCCCAACAATATCTGCCTTTGAAGTTTTGACCAACACCCCAAATTCGTCAAATTTATTTACCAAACTCCTAGCATTGGTGTACACACAAGTATACATGCACCTGTTCGTATTCTTAGCTATCCTAACACAGCCCATGTATTTACTTGTTCCGCAATCACTCCCAGCAGTCTCTGGAATCCCCTGCACCTTGTTTTCCAGACTGCTGCTCATTTCAATAGAAGCAGTGCAAGAATCACTTTCACCTCTGCCAGCAGCTACTGTTAATCTATTACTCTGTGTATCCTCACAAGCTAGCAGTTTTCTGACTCACCTAACTCTGTCTCGATACAGTCTCTCCAGGGCTGAATTGATTGAGGGTTTGGGCAGAATTGCAGACACTTTCAAATTCAACCCTAACTTACGACTTTTTTTAACATTGACCTGTACTTGTTATATATATAACAAGTACAGGTCAATATATATAACAAGTACAGGTAAATAACCTGTATTTGTTATATATATAACAAATACAGGTTATATATATAACAAGTACAGGTAAAATATATATGTACAGTATAATGTAAAATCCACCTGCCACTATTGTTAATAGTTAAGCACAGCTTAAGTATCCATGAAGTGGACAATTACATGTCTACATTTAAAAGTGGACAGTTATGCATTCACAGTTAAGTGCAGATATTATATAGTCTACACTGCACCAAGCATGAGGTGAAAAACCAGTGCATTGTTTCAGCACATGTTATTTATTGGTTAAACAGGTACTATTTTTCTTTATATTTTATGAATCTGTCCAGATATCTGTTTTGTCAGTTTTAGCATATGATAAGAAAATTTTACCAGTTCCTTCTCAGTTCACAAGTTGTGTTAGTGAAATAGCTATTTTATTTATTTATATATTTTTTTTATTTATAGTATATCAGGTTAGGCTAAGATTTTTCCAAGTAATTATGCATCAAAGAAGTTAATTGACTGAAGAAGTGTGTCAGAGTGCCATTGCGCTTCTATCAGAAGAGTAGTTTTCTAACAAAGCTGTGAAGGAATTAATTTTCATATAATCAAACGCAGGGGCTCACATTTGGCAAGTATGGGCTTGACACACCCAGGGTCCTGTCCTGAGCTGCATATCATCATTATTCTTTCTCTTGGTGATTCCCTTCTAGTTCTCTCTCTCTCTCTCTCTCTCTCAGGGTAACTCAGAAAATTTTTTTTTTTTTTGGCTGGTGCAGCATAAGCCTCAGGCTTCCTTGCGCCATATGGCTAATAATAATAATAATAATAATCAGGAAATTTCTTGTGTAGCAGCCTCAGTTTTTCTAGTGTATTTTGGTGGCACTCCGTATAGAATAATGCCTTAACTACAAGTATGTAAATAAATATATTAGCATTCGCATTAGTAGAGGCATTTGATGCAAGAAAGCAAGCTTATGCAGTATCAGCCAAAAAAAAAAAAAAAAAACCCACTTCAACTTCACCCCTCTGTTCGTTCAAAATACCTGTCCAGCTGAGCCTTAAACTTATTTAGGCTATCAACCTCCACCACAAGGGATGGAAGTCTGTTCCACCAACCAACCACCCGCTGGCTAAAGGCAAATTTCCGCACGTCTATCCTACATCTGTCTTTCCTCAATTTGAATTTATGCCCTCTCAGGTGATTTTTCTGAGCTAGAGGAAGAATCCCATCAGCATTGAGCATGCTTAAACCATTCAAGGCTTTATACACCTCTATCAGATCACCTCGCTGGTGCCTAGTCTCCAGACACTGTAATTTGCAAAACTTAAGCCTTTCTTCGTAAGAGCACCCCTTTGTTCCATTCTAACGTGTTATATGGATTTGGAACTATCCCTTCTTGTACTTCATTCACTATATCACTCAATAATTACAAAAAAGAAAAAAAAAAATAAGCTAATATTTGCTGCTTTTCTTTTCAGGAATACCAATACAAATTTGTTTATTATAATATTATCATTTTTGAAAATCTGATATTATTAAGCGTATACCTCAGTAATATGATCAGTGGAGATTATACGCTGTATACAAGATTGTTCTGCAGTTTTGAAGTTACTACAAGAATTCCAAAAACCAATATAGTTTATTCTTCTTATTGTATTTAGCCTCTACACATCCCAGAGCTCCCTTCGAGTCATCTCCTCATCATAGTGGATTCTTGAATCCATCTCCTGCACATTTAGGTAAATTGATAAACTCTGATAAATTTTATAACAGATTGATGAAATCTGAGCTTTCTGTAATGATAAGATTGAGTTCCTAATTTTTTCAATTCTAGCAAATTATACAGAACTCAACATTGTTTCAGAACATCTTTCCATTCTGGATCACATGTACAGCAGTTCTTTTAAACTAAAACTTAAGAACTCTAAGGGAACTTGTTAAATATAATTAGACTTATGAGTTATAATTTGACTACAATTTGAACCTTGATCTTTTAATAATGTTTTTTAAACTGTCGTTAGAGATTGCTCTTCAATTTCCATATTATTTCTGTAACATGACTAGATGATTATTTTCTTTGTGATATTAAAATACGCTTAAAGCAGTGGTTAGATAGTTCATTTTGAACAGATATTCATAACACATATTCTGTTACAGCTTTTTTTTTTTTTTTGCACCGAGATTAAATTTGAAATTTATTTATCACTTTATTCTGGTTAACCTAGAACAAATTAAATATTGTGTTGTATTTGATAAATGTCTGTATTACCAGGGTTCTATAATGTAAAAAATAGAAAACTGTATTATTTGTCCCACTCCTAAAACTTAGATAGTTTAGTTTCATCAGTGTGTAAAATATAAAAATACATTGTTAACCTTAATGCTTTTCTATTTAAAATAAGTTATTGTATAAACACAACTGCTAAAATACAGTTGACCTTATTAATTGCTTTGCCATTAAAATTTTAACCTAAAAAAAAAAAAAAAAGGAAAACCTACACTAATAGAATTGTACTACATACAGGGAGTTTTTGTGAACTGTACTCAGATATAGCAAGAGTAGCGGTTTTTTTTTTTTTTTTTTTTTGACGTGAATAACGTCTATGCTGGGGATACCCTACGGTGATCACACTGACACGAAAAGTGAAACGTCTAACCACTGTTATATCTCCGAAACTAATAGACAATAGTATAAACAGTTTATACTTATTTTGTTGGGTATATATTATGCCGTCGACAAATATGCAAGAAACAATTAGAAATTTTGATATTTAATATAATTTTTTTCGAAAAAACTAAAACGTTCACATTTTGGTCATTTGCCATTGCACCTTGGTTACTTTCACTCTCAATAACTTCTAAACTATGATAGATAGACAAACAGTAAGTGACAAAATTGTTCAGTAGGAAACATAGTTTTTACATCTATAAATAGTTTCAATGTAACTCTTATGGTTCCCAAGTAATACTGATGCAAAGTTGAGAGAGTTGAAAAATTTGAGCATTTTCAAATTTGTTTTTGCAATATCTTGAAAACTATAAATGTTAGACAAAAACAGTAAGCAAGAAAAATTGTTGCCCCTCAAGAGCTCTACAAGGATATATAACTAGATTTCAAATCGGGTTTTTAGTTTTCAAGAGTTGCAGAACAACTCGTTACAGTAACTACTTCGTTCAGTTACTTCACATTTGTCAAGAAGTGTAGTGTTTCATTTAGTTAAGTTGTGATGATGCCGAAAGTTACATCAACTAAACGTGTTCAAAGATTTCGACAAAATCACAAATCTAACGTTGAAAACCAAGCACCAAAGTCGGTGGCAGAATGCAAGAGAGAGAGAGTTGTAAGCGTAAATGCGAGCAAGATCAATTAGAGGCAGATGTCTGGCCATCAACATCGAAAGGAACAGTGCAATCAGCGAATGAAGATCATCAAAAGTGTTATACGTTAGCTTCAAAAGAATTTGAAAGAACATTTTCGAACAACTCATTCAGGTATGTCTGCAGTGTTTGCGACAGACTGTGGTTGCAGAATGATTTGAGATTACCAAAGCCAAACCATATACAAATTCTTGAAGATGAATTTCCAGAATCAGAGAACGTGGCATTGTTTATGCTTTGCAATACATTCTTCACAAGTTTAGAATTGGGAAATGTACTGTCGTTATCCAAGTCCATCGGTTTTCACATATCATCCGTTTCCATCAAATTTGCCGCCGTTCGATTGTATAAGCAAACGGTTGGTTTCGACTTGATTGCAATTCATGCAGATTTGACATTTGCGATATGAAACTGGCAGTTATAGTATCATCAGACAAGTCATAAATGTTCCAGTCGATATGAATAATATGGTTAGAGTTGCTTGTGATTTAGACGATGATTATGCATTCAACATTCACATCAAGAAGCATTTGATTCATAAATCGACTTACTTGCAAGGATATATGAGAAAAGAAATGGTCAAATCATGGCTAAGGTATTTAATCAATACTTCTCTGTACAAACGTTATAACATCACAGTCAATTGTCAGTTGTTTGCTACAGTTTCATCGATAGTTACCAATTGCGAACAAGTAGACAATGTAGAGAAGATCGTATCGTCTGAAAGTGACATTGAATTATTTATGGCACAGCAACACACTTTACTTTGGAATGAAGACAAATATCTTGAAATTACTCCTGGACAACACAAATCAACCGATGTCAATAGTTTACGATGAACATGCCGAGAAACTGTCGTTTCCAGCGATATACTTAGGCCATCCACATAAATTTAAAGATGGATTACGTGTTATTCCGTTTATGATGGCAACTAACTAAATAAGACGGAAAGATTGCCAAGGAGTAATGCCACATCATATTCTATACATGGCTATGAAAATTTTACTCTTGAGAATAACCGAAGATTTATATTCCACTTTAAAATGCATCGGAGAAACTTCCAACATAACAAAACGTATGATAGAAGACCAAAGATTTGTTGAAAAATGTGTAAAACATAACTTGTTGTTTCTCAAATCCATTCCAAATTCTGTACACTACTGGTCTCAACGCAGGAAAGATGTCTTTGCTATGATCAGACAACTTGGTAAAGTGCCCATGTTTCTGACATTGAGTGTGATGGAGGTTCGCTGACCACATCTCTTGAAAACACTTCACAGACTAAACAGTAGTGAAGATACAGAAGTTGATGATCCCATGAAAGAATTGACAAAAAAAAAAAAAAAAGAAAGTGTACGAAGCTAGTCAACGAGGATCCAGTCACATGTGTAATACACTTCAGTAAGCTAGTTGATGTTATAATGCATATACTGCAATCGAAAAGGTACAATCCTTTTGGGAAATTCAAAGTAATCGATTTCTTCAAGTGTATAGAGTTCCAGCATCTTGACAGTCTGCATGCTTACATTTTGCTGTGGCTACAAAACGATCCTAAAGAATTGGTTTTGGAAGATATGCCAAAGACTGTAGAAATAATAGATGAATTGTGCAGCATCGATGCTTCGGATCTTCCGATATTTTACTCAAATCAAGTGCACAAGCATACATTTACTTGTTTCAAGAAGAATGATGATCGATGCAGATTCAATATTCCATATTGGCCTATAGATCAAACTTGAGTTTTAATACCGATGAACACACAAGACAATTGGCATTCAAGTGCCAAACGGCGTTTTCAACAATATAAGAAAGATCTTGAAGAGAAACATTACAATACTCTTGAGCAATTTCTAGAAGAGCACAAGTTGGATGTTATTCTATCAAGATTGACGAGATCTACCGTTCTAAAGAAAAACAATATAACACAACTTTGGACGAATACCATCAACCCTTGGATAGCTGGTATATTAAATTCTAACATGGATTTACAGTTCATACTTGAGGAGCATTCGTGCACATCATACGTTGTAGAATATGTTAACAAAAACAACAGAGGCATAAGCCATTTGTATTGAGAGTTAATCAAATTATAAGAAGAGTATCCAGATCAAGACTACACTGACTTGTTAAAATGTGTTAGCATTAAAATATTGAACAGTGTTGGAATGAGCTCACAAGAAGCAGCTTGGTGTATTGGCTTCACCAGCCAATGCCTGAGGCTAGTAGAGTAGTTGTGTACATTCCAACTACTTGGCCTCACAAGCATCAGAAAAGTAAGAAGAGCAAGAAGCGAATGGCTCAAGAAAATCTCTATGATGATTTTACTGACATATGGAAGGAAAATATTATACAGAAATATGAGAAAAGACCAAAAGATTGAGAGCTTGGTCAGCTTTGCTTGGCTGATTTTGCAACAAAATACAAATACAGTGTTGTGAAGGGACAATGTAAAACTAGAAAACAGATGCGAGTCATAAGGAATCGCCACTATGAAATGCCTGAATTGGCAAAGTATAAACGTGAGATGGTTTTACTTTACTGGCCTTTTGGAAATGAAATGGTTGATATCTTAGATTCAAACAAATGTCTTCAGATATATGATGAAAATGAAGAGTACTTTATGAATTGCTGCAAGAGATGCAAGTTGGACATCGATATTGACAAAACATTAGAGTATTGTTTGTTTGTTATTTGGTTTTTAGGAGCATTAGCAACTAAGGCCATATTGCTCCGGGGATATGCGGTGGTCATTCTCTGACCTTTCCGCATCCTCCGTATTTGGTAGGCATGGGCTTGAACCCCGGTCTAATCAAGAAGCGTGTGCTATACACTGCTGCTCCTGCCCACCTGGCTACGGAGGCACCATTAGAGTATTGCAGAAAACTTTGCATCAAAATAGACGATAAAGAGGATGCTCGAGCAAAATGCGAGGAATATGTTCAAGTCAAATCACAGAGGATGCTAGTAACAGACTTCAATAGAACAATCATGATATTGAAATGATTTCGGCAAACTTGCTATCTGCTGTGGTATGTTGGCGAGATAATGTCATGACCAACAACGATTACTGCAAGTTGGTTTGAATGATGAATAGAGAACAACACAAGTTGGTTTGAATGACGAATAGAGAACAACACATTGATTCTTGAAGTTATACATCGAGTAACAGATCTAGCTAACACAACACCGCTTCAAATATTCTTTACTGATCCAGCAAGCTGTGGCAAGACATTTACCTTGAAAATTATTATGATGGAAACTTACAACCAGTTAAGTTTGGTGCACAACTTGCTTACCAATGCATTCGTCACATGCGCGTCAACAGGGAAGGCAGCCATAGTGTTCAGCGGTACTAAAGTTCATTTGCTGTTCAAAGTTGGTATGATGCAAATACATGGTGGTCTTGCATGAGAAACTTTACACCTCTATCGTAACACATTTCAAAATGTTCAAGCAGTATTCATCGATGAAGTTAGCATGATCAGAGCTGACATTTTGCTTACGATCAACGCCAGACTGCAAGAGATCACTGGAGAATTTGATCGAGAGTTTGGTGGCTTAGATATCATATTTTGTGGAGATTTGCATCAGTTGCCACCAGTGAATGCAAGGCAAATATTCAAGCCTCATAAGAATTCCGTCGGTGGTGCAATTTTGTGGCAGTCTCTCAGTTTCTTTCCACTGGTTCAATTGATGAGACGGAGTGATGTTGTATTCTCTGGCATATTCACTAAAATTGGAAATGGTGAAACTTTAGACACTGAAGAAAAGAAGTTAATCGAAAGTCGATTTAGCAACACAAGATTTTGTCGTGGAACAAGTACCAAATGCTGTTCATTTGTTTCATCGTAATAACAATGTTGTTCAATATAACACTCAAGCATTGGAAGGAAACACCACATCGATTGTACAGCTGACGATCACTTCACCGGTTACAAGAGTCATGAACAGTTGACTAGTATGCGAACAAAACTCCATCAAATGAGTGTAGCAGAGACCAGAGGTTTGCCATACGTATTGCATCTGTCTACTGGAAAATGTTACATGATCACTACAAACATCGATGTTGAAGATGGTTTGGTCAGTGGAGCGATCGGAACTTCACAGCACGTTGAGATGGAAGAAACAGAAATCAAAAGATGGTGGTTATATTTTGAAAGCATAAATGTTGGAACTAAGAGTCTCTCAAGTCTCACCTGTACATATTGTCGCATCGTGGCATATTAAAATCTGGCTGGACTCCAATTACGAAACATTCAGCCACAGTATCTTTCAAAAGCAAAATGCAAAAGAATCCAATTTCCTTTGGTTGAAGCTTGTGCCATAACAGTTCATAAATCTCAGGGTGGAACTTTCAACGAAATCGTATTCAATTACGATAAGAGTCTCGAACAGCAACTGGTATACATTGCATTGTCGAGAGTTAGAAGCAACGATGGTCTTTACATCAAAAATCAGAAAGACCACTTTACATTCTACCATGCTCACAGTTATAACGCACCTAAGATGCACAATCTTCAAACTGAATTGAAACGTTTGAATAACCATCATTTGGAAACGCTCTCTACAACCGCATTACAATTATGGGATCAAGTTGCTTCGTCGAGTTTCAGAATGATATTGTTGAATACACAGAGTTTGAAACTTCATAGTGAAGACATTGTAACCAATCAAATTCTCATGGAATCGAATATCTTGGCATTAAATGAAACATAGCTTGAAAACAATGTAAATGTTGATGTTCGAGGATACAAACGTATCACACAATTCAAAAGACCTTCTGTGTGATCTGATGGTGTTGCAATATACAATAAAGTTGAATCAACAATACGTACACCACATATTCTCATTACCATGGATGCAGACTCGCTACGGCAAATGACTGGTACAGATAATTGTGGCAACATTTGTGCAGCTGAAGTTGAAATAAATGGGCAGAAGACTTTGCTTGTAACATTCTACATCTCACCTAATTCATTGGAGCAGATTAAAGTTTTCTTAATATCCAATCTAGCGATTTATATGCCAAAGTTTGGAGGCATACTTAAAGTTGTAAGGAAATTCAAGTTTCAAAAGATCTCAATAATTTTAGAGGGTGATTTCAACATTCGATCTTAAACTCACATCAAATCCTACAAAATCTTCTACACGCTTCAATGTATCAACATGATCTTCAATCACAATTTTAATAGTTTGAATTGTTTCAACTATGTATCCTACTTTAGTTACCACAACTTTTATTGTTGATTGTAAACGAAAATACTGAATAAAATAAAACTGATTTTATTAAGCTTAAATTGTATTTTTTCATTTCACATGACGTTATTCATGGATCCACCTTCAGCTCCATGGAACCAACGTCGATTTTTTTTACTGTTTTGGCACAGCTGAATTTAGCTCTCATTGAATTTCACTAAATACATTTGATAGCTAGGCATCTATCCCCTCTCCCCTCCCATCCCATTAGCTTTTACAAATTGTGACTGTGCTGAATGTAACCACATTTTAGCTACATGTTCAAAAAGAGCATGATACACTTTCCGAAAATCAGTGCACTTGCTGTGAATGAATTTTTTGGGAGGGGGGGAGAACACCAAGTGGCCTTGAGAACATTTTCAAAATTCTAACCAAAATTAAGTAAAAGAGTCAGACTGTGTATGACAGTGGAGGCCTGGGATACCATAGTTAATGATAGAAACTAAACTAGCAGTCTGGTTATTATGCCCATTTGAGGAGTGAGCTGGAACAAGATTAATAGCAATATGACATGCTTTGCCAAGAATCAGTATTTTGCTGATATATTTTAATATAAAATGTATAATGAAAACAGCAATAGCAAACGCCTGACCTTGTATCAGTAAGGGCCCAAGATTCTGAGTTTACCAAAGGAGCTTTCTACCAATGCATTATATGTGCTGCTGCTACTAGTGTTGCTGATGAGTTTGGATGTTTTCCCTTGTTCCTTACTTGCCTTCACCTAGCTTATCTTGATAAAATGGTTATGTTTGGTTAGTTTAGTAAAATTGGGATCAGTTAATAAAATTTTTATTTGTAAATTGCAGCAAAAATTAGACAGTACACTTACTTTGAAATTCAATATTTTGTGAAACTAACAAATATTGTTGATCACAGGTGGCTATGCCTACATTGTGCTATAGATGGAGTTGACTGGGTGAGATTTCTGTGGAGTGATGCACTACCATATTAGAGTACAGTCCATAAAATATTCACTGTATTAAAAATGTAAATTGAAATATATATATTCACTTCATTTAGTTATTCATTAAAAATATTCTGATGCATTTTCTTCATCGATTCCTGTTCTACAATATTTTCAGTGTGATTTTTTGCAGAGATTATTTTCAGTTGTATAACCATCAGTAAATCTACACATTATGTATCTGCTGCCTTCCAAATATCCTGGCAGGTAGGTACATTAATTCCCTCTTCTGCATTATTGTAATCATCTTCCATTCACTCTTTTAGTGTTTTTGTGTATAGGAAATGAAACTATCTCTGGATCAATGAAATATCAGGAAGAATCCTAGCCTTAATGAAATTGTCAATTGAATCCCAAATTCAGCAGAAACCAGACCTTCTTCACCCTTTGTACTGCTTAATGACTTATTTTTCTCTTTGGAGGTATTTGCCCAGAGTGGAAACTGTTACTGAAGTGTATCTGCTCTGAAAATACAACCAGTTAAACAACAAAACCAGTATAAGCTAAATAGAAAATCCACTGGTACCACTCATTGCAACAATTCACATGACAAAATCATGTGACCTACTGTACATGTGTCTAGTACTGTAATTTGGTTTTTGCATAACATTCAGAAATTGTTGAAAGCATTCATGCTAAACAAGCAAAATTGCTGCAGCTATAAATACATTTCATGCCAGTTATTGACTGAAGATATGCGATTTTTTTTTAGTAATTCAATGAGAGAGAGCATGTGAACATGCTGCAGGCACAAACTTTCTGGTGAATGGGCATGTTTGCTGTGTGGTAACCTGTTATCATTGCAGGTTCTTTCTCATTCCATTATACTTTATCTGTCTGTCATTGAATGAGCATGCCCTTTATAACAGGTAACCCCTGGAATTAACCATTACTTCCTAGGAGTGAAGTGTTCCAGTACATAGTGGAAAATATTTTCTCTTCTTTTTCTTTTTTTAACTTAACTTTCTCATGTACACAGAAATAAATGTTTGTGTACAATTAAAAATCTGCATAGAACCATGTCTCTTGTATCATATCAATGATAAATAAAATTACTTTCTAGGTGTAAGCACGTATGCCCGTCCAAGCTACCCAGGATTTGGTACACCTGGAAATAGTTTTACAGGACTGGGAACATTAGGTAAGTTTTTTTTTTTTTTTTTAATGCAGGATAAAAAAAATTATGAAATTTTGAAATATTATTAATTTATTCTGCAGTATGTACCTATATATATATATATATATATATATATATATATATATATATATATATATATATATATATGTGTGTGTGTGTTTTTGTGTGTGATCCCTGAGGAGTATTTCCCACAGAATTTCATTAAATATACAGTATGGGACCTCACGTTCAGAAGGCCCTAAAATTCTTAAGGTTCTTGGTAAACTGGGGAAAGTCACATTTGTTGTTATATGCCCACATGTCCATCATTTTTACAGGTCAGAATTTTGTTTTTACTGTTCACAGAATTTTAGCAGCAAAGAAATTATCATTTACAGTCTGTTGGATATTTTCATTGAGAAATAAAAAAAGAAACAAAAAAAAAAAACAAAAAAAAAAAAACAATTTTTAGTGAAAAAGGTTGAATTTATTAAACTGTGGACGCTCTTTGGCTGATGTTCATCATGACTCATTATATCAACCACTGGAAAATGTGGCTGACTTGATTGGTTGAAAAGCAGCTCCTATTAGAATTGCAGTCCCACTTATTGCATGGAAATTTTTGTATAACAGCCGTGGGGTATACTATAGAACAGAGGAACAAAAGTTAAAAGCTAGATTTCCTCTTATGCTGTTGGTAAACAGAAATTGCCATGTAACACCATGTGACTTTGTTATACAGGCTGGCCTCGATTAATGCGATTAATTTGTCCCGCGAGCGCATCGCACAAAATGGAAACGCGTTAATCGAATATAATAATCAACAAAAAAAATTATAATTGGTCCTTGACCTTCTGGAACGTCCATAAAGAATTTTAAATAACTTTTTAACTGTATACAATGTAAAAGATAATGAAAATAATTATGGAATTAAATGTTTATTGCATAAAATTGCAGTTCCCAAACTGTGTGCCGTGGAATATTTTAAATTTTCCAGGAAAACATCAATACTCGGATACCGCACGAACTACTAGCTCGAGGTAGTTCACAGTTTCAACATTTCTTATTAAGCGAAATGTAAATGACTACCGACAATATCATTTGACCATCAGGAAGAAGGCATCCAGCTGCACAAATGTCTCCAACAGGTCTAACACTCATGGATTTGCCAACAGTTTGTCGATAAATCACTTCCATATGAGAAGTAACAAGATGAGTACGATTTTCTCTCTTATGATAAACTGCTACACCACCAGCTTGTTGATCTTTTCATTTGAATTGAACAACACAATCGAAGTTAGGTATGTTTACTTTGTTATTTAGCCACATTTTAGAAAGTAGAAGTAAATTGTATTGTGTGACTATATTAGTGAGATTGTCACTGTGAGCAAGTAAACTTTGACAATTTAACATTAGAATGGAAAGATCTTGTCATTTACTGATGAACTCGTATAAAGTATCTTGCATGATAAATAGAGGATTACTCGACAACCTGGTCTTTTCAGCTTGAAGTGCAAGAGTAGATGTAGTGTTTCTCAGTCCATGATAAAATTACTTTTCCCCATTTGCAGCTATAATGTAAAGATCATTGATATCGTGACATTTCTCGTATTCATGAACTACGGAATCAAAAGTACCTCCTTGAGATCTAGAGATGGTAATAGCACAAGCCGGTATTAGTGGAAAATGATTTTGTTTAGCCGAGATCTTTCTGTTGTTATTCAATGAAACATTCGTATTTCGGTACAGCTTCTAAATTGATTTCTCTAGCCATAGCAAACCGACGAGTCTTTGTTCTAGCAAGTCTACCCACCGCAGATGATCCTGGAAATCCTTCAAAGCAGTATGGCTTTGAAGTAGCTTCTTTATGAGAAGTCTATGTAGAAGGTTGATGTTGATCAAAATCTTGAGAAGCAGATTTTATTAAACTCTGCATTTTTTCTCATTCTCTATGTTTTTGAACTCGTTCTTTAGTCGACATGAGAAGCTTTTTCGGTGGCTTTGAAGCTTTTATTCTTGCATACTTCTCTTGATTTCCCTCAGCTTTTAGCCATCTTTGAAATACTTTTATAGGTATTTTTACAATTCAATAGTTTGTGAAATCCATTTGTAGACTAGTATGCTATCATAACCAAAAACTACTGCAAGACATTATTGTTTGTTGAAGTGATTATTTTATTGTTGCGTTAATGAATTAAAGCCGTTTAAATTTTAAGCAATTAAGTGATCTTGTGTGTAAGAATATTTTGGAAGAATATTCTTTAATAAAATCTGCAGGTTTTATTAAAGTCTGCATTTTATTCGTTCTCCACGTTTTTGAACTCATTCCTTTTCAGCATGAGAGGCTTCAAAGCTTTTATTCTTGCATAATATTACTACCCGCTGCTTACTCTACCGAATCAACGTTAGTGACTGAGTTAGTGGCCCTTAGGAAGTGATGCCATTTCCGTATCTTAGTATGAACTTGCTCTACTGAATCAATGTTAGCAACTGAGTTATCATAGTTAGCACCATTTAGGAAGTGACATCATTTGCATCATTTAAAATCTAACAGCCACCTAATAGGAGGTGAGCTAAACAGTCAGCTTTCCTCATTACCAATGAATTTCATCATTTCCATTACAAGAAAATTTCATTACCAATCAATTTTACTCTAGTGTCACCATAGATGTTTTCACATAAAAAAAAAAGCCTAAATACACGAAACAGTAAGCTTTACAAGGAATGTTTTAAAAAATTATGAACAATCTTCCATCCCTTTTGCTGACAGAAGATATTAGTATTAGTATTAGTAACGGCCGTATGGTACAAGAAAGCCTATGGCTTATGCTGCACCAGCCAAAAAAAAAAAAAAAAAAAAAAAATCCAAACAAAACAATGATAAAAACAAAAATTAAATAAATAATAATAATTAATAAATAAATAAAAATAATAAAATGAAATAAAAAATAAATAAAAAGGAAATTAATCCTATCATCCTATCCTATCCTATCATCCTATCATCCCATCCCTTACCCGAAAGTACTATCCAGATGACCTTTGAATTTCCCCAAACTGTTGGCCTCTACCACCCATGAAGGCAACTTATTCCAGTAATTTATAACTCGCTGGCTAGATTGGAAGATTGCTCCAGAAATCAGTTAATTTCTGGAGTTTTCAAAACCAAAGCCTTTTTTGGTAAGGGTGCCCTCTTGTGTCCTTGGCTAATCTTGTTGCTCTTCTCTGCACCAACAGATCTACGTCCTCCTTAAAGTGAGGCCTCCAGACCTGTATGCAGTATTCAAGATGTAACCTAACCATTGCCTTATATAGTGGGATAATCATCTCCACTACCTTGAGTGTAGTATTGCCCAATTGTTGTTTTATTCTGGGATTACTTCTATTCATATACATCTGTCAATGTTACTGACACTTCTCAGCCTGTCCGACGCCATCTAGAATTTCTCTAGATTTTCTTGTTGTAGCATATTCTGATTCCTGTCATTAAACCTCACGGCATCTTTTGTTTTGTCAGCAAACTTGGAGGTTAAACATGATATACCAGGGCATATTAGGCATGATATATCAAGGACTGTCAGTAATGAACACTTTTTTCAAGAAAAGGGTGAACAGAAAGTGGACATGGAAGAGTCCAAATGGATTAACAACTAATGAAATCGACTTCATCCTCACTAACAGAAGATATATTGTGAATGATGTTACCATCCTGAATAAGGTAAGTGTTGGAAGTGATCACAGAATGGTAAGATGTACACTTGATATAGATGTAGGAAAGGAAAGGAAAAAACTGACTCGAGTAAATAATACAAAGGTCTTTCAGATAACAGAGGAGGAGAAAAAGCAGTATATACAAGAACAAGTATGAGCTTCTGCAGACTGCTCAGGACCAAGATATCGACGAGGAATATTACAACTTTCTGAAAGTGATAAAGCCCAAGAAACCTATAGGGAAACAGAAATCCAAAGAAGAAAAAATTAGTCAAGAAACACTTGTCACGATGAACCGAAGACGAGAAATGAAGAGCAAGAAAAACACTGACAGGGAGAAAATTGAGTATACTGAGTTATGCAAAGCCATTAGAAAGAGACTCAGAGAGGACATAAGAAGATTTAACACAAGAAAAGTAGAACAAGCATTAAGGGAAAACAAAGGATTTAAATCAGCAGCCATGAGCAGTAATACAGAAAGACAAATGATACTGAAACTGAAGAATAGCGATGGTGTACTTATAAACAGCAGAGAAGGTATAATTCAAATAGCAGAAGACTACTATAGAGAATTATACAAGGAGCGAGGGAATGATACCAGCAGTGGGAAAGATGGATTGCAAAGTAGCAACACATACGACATACCCGATATTCTTCCTGATGAGGTAGAACATGCATTGAAGAAAATGAAGAATCGGAAAGCCCCTGGGGAAGATGAAGTTACTGTAGAGTTGTTAAAATTGAGAGGAAGAGACATAACACAAAAACTGGTAAGGCTCTTCACAAAGTGCATTAGAAAAGGGGTGACACCTAAGCAGTGGAATAACGCAATCATAGTTTTGCTGCATAAGAAAGGAGATAAATCAGAAATTGGAAATTATAGACCAATTAGCTTGTTATCCCACATCTACAAGTTGTTCACAAGGGTCATTACTAACAGATTAGAAAGAATACTTGATGAGAATCAACCGAAAGAGCAAGCTGGCTTTAGGACAGGATTCTCAGCTATGGATCACCTTCACGTAATATCACAGCTAATGGAGAAAGCAAATGAATATAAAACACCATTATGCCTGGCATTTGTGGATTATGAAAAGGCATTTGACTCCATACAGCATAAAGCAATGTTTTGGGCACTGGAAAGACAAGGCATAGATACCCCATATATTATGATTTTGAAGAAAATATATGAGAGTGCTACCTCCTTTATTAGACTAGACAAAGACAAAGGAGTTCGACAAGGAGACACAATATCTCTGAAGCTGTTTACTGCTGCCCTTGAGGAAGCTTTCAGAAGATTAGACTGGTTGCAGAAAGGAGTCAATGTGAACGGAGAGTACCTAAACCATTTACGATTTGCAGATGACATTGTGGTTATAAGCCACGATCCCAAAGAATTAGAGGAAAATCTTAATCAGTTATGCACAGTTAGTAAGGATTTTGGACTAAAGATGAATATGGCTAAAACAAAAGTAATGATGAACAAGTATGCCACGGAAAGGGAAATAATGATTGAAGGAGCAGTAATTGAAAAGGTGGAGTCATATACTTATCTGGGACAAGTTGTTAGCTGTAATAATGACAAATGGCTGGAAGTCAAGAGAAGAATAAATTTTGGATGGATAGCATTCAGGAAATATAGTCACATACTGAAGAGCAATATCCCAGTTTGTCTGAAACGTAAAATAATGAATCAATGTATACTCCCCACCATGACTTATGGAAGTGAAACTTGGGCACTCACCAAAAGAATGGGGGGGGGCCCTCCGTAGCCAGGTGGGAAGGAGCAGCAGTGTGTAGCACACGCTTCTTGTTTAGACCAGTGTTCGAGCCCGTCACCACCAAATACATAGGATGCGGAAAGGTCAGGGAATGACAATCGCATATCCCGGAGCAATATGGCCTTAGTTGCTAATGCTCCTAAAAACCAAAAATAACATAACATAACCAAAAGAATGGAAGAGAAGCTGAGAACTACACAGCGAAGAATGGAACGAATTATATTGGGAATCAGACTGTTAGATAAGAAGAGAAACACATGGATTAGGCAGCAAACTCAAGTAAAGGACATTCTTATCAAAACTAAAGAACTAAACTGGTCTTGGGCAGGACACATAGCTCGAAGACATGATGACAGATGGACTAAGAAAATAACAGAATGGTACCCAAGAGGAGCTAGAATAAAACCTGGAAGACAAAGGCGGAGATGGATAGATGAAATTCATGAGTTTTTGGGTAGTAAATGGATGGCCAGTGCTCAAAACAGAAGGAACTGGAAAGTTGCTGGAGAGGCCTTCATCCTGCAGTGGATTGAAAATGGCTGATGATGATGATGATGAATGCAGATTATGAGAATCTGCATTACTTGCAGCACTTGCATTCTTACTTGCATTCACTTACAGCACTCTTTTGCTAAGAGTGCAAAGAAAAGTAATAAGGAATTTTTTGCATATGTTAACACTAGAAGGAAAGGGATGAATCACATTGGTCCACTTGATATGAATGGCATAAATATTGATGATCTTATACAGGTTTCTGACAAACGGAATAAAGATTTTGTATATACATTCACACATGAAGGAATTTTTTAGAGGAATTATTGTGAGAGAAAGAGGCATATGATCCTAGAAAGCAAGCTTATATAGCATCAGCTAAAATAAAATAAAAAAAAAACCCAATTTCACCCCTCTGTTCACTCCAAAAGTTTGTCTAGTTCAGCCTTCAATTTATTTAAGCTGTCAACTTCCACAACAACAGATGGAAGTTTATTCCAGCAATCACCCACCCACTGGCTAAAGTCAAATTTCTGCACATCTATTCTACAACTCTTTCCTAAATTTGAATTTGTGTCCTCTCACATGCAGAATCTGAGCAAGAGGAATAATTCCACCAGCATTGAGCTTGCCCAACCCATTCAAGGCCTTGTGCACCTCAAGCAGATCACCTCACAGGTGCCTAGTCTCCGTATGCTGCAATTTGCAGAACTTAAGCCTTTCTTGGTAACAGTAACCCCTTCTTTCACTCACTACTCTTGTTGCCCTTCTCTATATTTGTTCTAGCAGCTCTGCATCTTTCCTAAAATGAGGCCTCCAGACCTGTATGCAGTACTCAAGGTGTGGCCTGACAATTGCCTTATACAAGGGGATAATCACCTCCTTATCCATGTTAGCAAAATTCCTAGATATATCATTGACAAAACCCCATGAGCTACTCTTGCAGCCTGTCTGCACTGTCCGACAACTTCATATATGACTGCACGATTACCCCCAGCCAACCGGGCTAGCAGAGTGGGTAAAGTGCCTGCCTGGCAACCCAAAGGTCGTGGGTTCAATCCCGCCTCGGGCTCGGATCAGAAAATACAAAAAAAAAAAAAAAAACTTTGGGAGGTGCATTATGGCCACAGAAGCCGATGCACCAACAACTAACAAAAAAAAAAAAAAAAACAATTACTCCCAGTTCTTTTTCATTCTCCACTACCTTGAGTGTAGTACTACACAATTGCTATGTTACTCTGGGGATACTGCTATCCATATGCAGTAATTTGCATTTGTCAATGTTAAACTTCAGTTGCCACCACTCAGCCCGTCTGCTCAGCTTTTCTAGATCCTGTTGCAGTAGCATACCATCCTTATTGTCATTAACAACCCTACCAACCTTTTTATTGCCTGCAAACTTGGACATTAAGCCTGATATACCTTCATCAATATTATTGATAAATACAGAAAACAACAATGGGCCCCTGGGGGACTCCACTAATAACATTATTCCACAAAGAGCAGTGTACAGTGATTACCACTCTCTGTCTTCTCCCGCTCAACCATCCCTTTATCCATAGCAGCAACTTGCCCTTAATGCCATACTGCTCCAACTTGTACAGTAGTCTTCCAGGTGCAACAGTATCAAAAGCTTTCCTGAAATCCAAGTATACAATATCGAAATTATTTTTTGCATCCAGTTCCTTTGTGTGACCACATCATAATATCTGATTATATTTGTCATGCAAGACTTACCCTTAACAAACCCATTAGTATTAGTAACGGCTGCATGGTGCAAGAAAGCCTATGGCTTATGCTGCACCAGCCAAAAAAAAAAATCCGAACAAAACAATGATAAAAACAAAAAAAAAAAAAATAAAAAATAAATAAATAAAATAAAATAAATAACTAAATAATAATAATTAATAAAAAAAAAAAAAAAGAAAAAAAGGAAATTAAACCTATCATCCTATGCGCTTCCCTTACCCGAAAGTACTATCCAGATGACCTTTGAATTTCCCCAAACTGTCGGCTTCTACCACCCATGAAGGCAACTTATTCCAGTAATTTATAACTTGCTGGCTGAAATAAAACTTCCTGCAGTCCAATCTAAACATTTCCCCCCGTAACTTGAATTTATGTCCCCTAGTTCTAGCATCATTTATAATCTTGAAAATTTTGTCCTCATTCATTTTACTGATGCCTCTCAGAGCCTTAAACACCTCAATCAAATCTCCTCTAAGGTGTGGCGCCTCCGTAGCCAGGTGGGAAGGAGCAGCAGTGCATAGCACACGCTTCTTGATTAGACCGGGGTTCGAGCCCGTGACCACCAAATACGGAGGAGGCGGAAAGGTCAAGGAATAACCACCGCATATCCCTGGAGCAATATGGCCTTAGTTGCTAATGCTCCTAAAAACCAAATAACAAACAAACAGCCAGGTGGGCAGGAGCAGCAGTGCGTAGCACACGCTTCTTGATTAGACCGGGGTTCTAACCCGTGACCACCAAATATGGAGGATGCGGAAAGGTCAGGGAATGACCACCGCATATCCCCGGAGCAATATGGCCTTAGTTGCTAATGCTCCTAAAAACCAAATAATAACAACAACATAACCTCTAAGGTGTCTAGTTTCCAAACTCTGCAACCCACATATTCGAAGTCTTTCTTCATAAGGACGCCCTTTTGCCGATCTCACTAGGCCAGTTACCCTTCTTTGCACCCTTTCAAGAAGCTCGATGTCTTTCTTTAGATGCGGTCTCCATACTTGAACACAGTATTCCAAGTGTGGTCTAACATAAGCCTTATATAATGGGATTATCACGTCCCTATCTCTACTTGCAAAAGTTCGATAGATCGTAGATAGGACACCATGGGCCTTCCTTGCAACCTGTTTACAATGCTCAGAGAATTTCATGTCTGACCGTATCATAACACCCAAGTCCTTTTCCTCCAGCACTGGGTTTAGTTGAACTCCACCAAGTGAATAAGTTATTTTGGGATTACTGTTTCCCAGGTGTAATACCTTACACTTTGTTGGATTAAAGCACAGCTGCCATTTTTCTGACCATTCCTGAAGTCTATCTAGGTCTCTCTGAAGAAGCTCAGCTTGACAGTGATCATTAACTACTCTACCAATTTTAACATCATCTGCAAATTTAGACATCACGCCCTCTATCCCTTCATCAGTGTTGTTTATGAAAATTAAAAACAACAGCGGTCCTAATACTGATCCTTGGGGAACCCCACTTCTTACATCAAACCAATTTAAGGAACAGCCATTTATCACAAACCTCTGCCTCCTTCCCTGAAGCCATCCTTCTATCCATCTAAGGATTTTCTCAGTGATTACAGCCTGTTCCAGCTTATAAAGCAACCGCTCATGTGGGACTGAGTCAAAAGCTTTGCTGAAATCTAAATAAACAATGTCGAAATTATTCCCTAAATCCAGCTTGTGAGTTACCCTTTCGAAATAGCAAACCAGATTTGTTAAACATGATTTTCCCTTTACAAAACCATGCTGAGTATCCTTGAGAATTTCAATTCGATCCAAATGATCCTGAATTCCACCCTTGATCATTGTCTCCATGATTTTCCCTACTACTGAAGTCAGACTGACAGGTCGATAATTTGCAACTTTACTTTTAGAGCCACCCTTATGTATGGGAGATACATTTGCACTTTTCGAATCCAAGGGAATCTCCCCAGAGTCTAGTGATGCTCGCATAATTAGCCTCAATGGTTCAATGCACTCGCTTGCGGCCTCTCTTAAGATTATAGGGTATATTCCATCAACTCCAGGAGCCTTACTGGTTTGTAGGCTCGAAAGTTTTTTCATTAAATAATCTTGCGAAATTTCAATATCATTAATTACATATTTTTTAACTTCGCTCCCACAATTTCCCATTGGCACAAAAGGCTTTTCATTTGTAAATATCGATGCAAAATAACTTTTGAGTTCATCTGCAACGGCAGCTGGTGTATTTATTACTATCCCCTTTCCCTTACGTAAAGGTCTGATCTGGTTTTTTCTGCTCTTCTTGGCATTTATATATGTGAAGAATTCTTTATCCCCCCTCTTTGCTCTGTTTGCTAGTGATTTCTCATAAACTGCCTTTGCCTGTCGAACCTTTTCTGTGGCTCTATTACACATCACCTTGTAGCTGTTATAGGCTTCAGTACTTTTTCTGCTCAAGTAATGTGGCAACTTCACTATTCATCCAACTTAGAACCCTTCTCGTGGAGTATTTTTTTAATGGTATATATGCTTTCAAGGCATCTGTGATTAATTTTTTAAAAGCGTACCACAGTTCAATTGTATTCATTCTCTGCGTGATATCTACCCAGTTAATAGAGGCCATGTAGTACCTTAAGGCATCGTAATTTCCTTTTCTGAAATTAAAACCCATTCCTTTGCCTTTTACTTCTGCTACCTCTCTTGTCATCATCCACCGTAGAACTCTGTGATCACTTCCTGCTACTGGTTCCTCTACTGTCAGCCCTGTTATGTCATCTAATTCATGTGTGATGGTGAGGTCTAGGTCGATCAATTCGGCCCTGGAAAGATTGTGCAAGACTCCAAGGGGTAGAATTTTTTTCAGCCTGGACTGTACTTGTTAACAGGAGAGATTGCTTCTACAAGGATGGGATACACTTAAATAGAAAGGGTGCAAGAATATTTGCTGAGGCAGTGTTAGGTGGGTCGGAAAACTGCTAGCTTGGGTGGAGACAAAGACGAATAGATTAACAGTAGCCACTGGCAGAGGTGAAAGAGATTCTTGCACTGCTTCTATTGGAATGAGCAGAAGCCTGAAAAAAAAAAAAAAAAAAATGCAGGATATTTCAGAGACTGCCGGGAGTCATTGCGGTACAAGTAAACACATGGGTTGTGTTAGGGTAGCTAAGAATAGAAATAGGTGCGTGTATACTTGCGTGTACACCAATGCTAGGAGTTTAGTAAATAAATTTGATGAATTTGAGGTATTGCTCAAAACATCAAAGGCAGATATTGTTGGGATATCAGAGACGTGGTGTCACACAGATATAAGGAATGCAGAACTGGAATTTGGGGAGTACAACGTCTACAGACAGGATAGACTATATAGGAAGGGAGGAGGGGTTATGCTATTAGTTAAGAAATACATAAAATCCAAGGAAGTGAAGCCAGTGGACATCGCTGGACAGTGCAGTATCGAGTCAGTTTGGTGTGACATAAGTATTGGGAGATCAAAATTGAGAGTAGGAGTGTGCTATAGGCCTAATGACTCTGATGAGTATAATAAGAAACTGTACAGGGAAATAGAGTGGGCCAGTAAATCAGAGAGTCTTATAATAGGAAATTTTAATTTCCCAGATATTGACTAATTTGGGGGCTGGTCACTCACACACTAGCAAGGCTTTTGTGGATTTATTGGATGATTGTTTTCTACATCAGCATTTTCAGGAGGCAACTAGAGGGAGGAATACTCTTGATTTGATTATCAGCAGTGATTCTTCATGCATTAAGAATCTGCAGATAAATGAACCACTAGGTGGCAGTGATCACAGTGTGCTGAAGTGGGATTTACTCAAAGAGGTAACTACCATTAGGGGTAAAGGGAAGGGTTATTGCTTTCGTAAAGGCGACTACGATGGACTGAGACAGTATTTAAATTCTATACAGTGGAACCAACTGATGATGTTACCAACAGCAAATGCAAAATGGGAAGCATTCAAAGAACTTATCTTGGATGCTACTAGGCTTTACATACCAACTAAGAAATATTCAAGGTTTAGGCCTAAATGGATGTCAGATGAACTGATGAGGCATATGGCAGAGAAGAAACATGCATGGGACACATACAAATTAACACATGACACAGAAGCCTATGATAGATACAAGTTGATCTGTAACCAAGTTACAAAGGAGGTTAGGCAGGCGAAGGCAGATTACGAGAAATCTTTGGTAAGGGATGCAAAGAAAAACAGCAAAGAGTTCTTTACTTATGTAAACTCTAGAAGGAAGGGGATGAATCAGATTGGTCCACTTGATATCGATGGGTCAACTGTTGATGATCCTGCTCAGGTAGCTAACAAACTAAATGAATATTTTGCATTGACATTCACACATGAGGAGTTAATTAGCGAGGGGAAAGCCAGAGGTGTATTCAACTCTAGCAGTAAGCTAGAGAATCTTGTAATAACTGAGAGTAAAGTGGACGAGAAATTGTTGAAGATAAACACAAGAAAGGCACCTGGGGTGGATGGGATCTATCCAGTTATATTAAAGGAGGCAGCAAAGGAAATAAGCAAACCCTTAGCCAAAATTATGAGAGCTTCCTTTGACTCAGGGGAGGTACCCACAGACTGGAGATGTGCAAATGTGACCCCAATTCACAAAGGAGGATCAAAGGCTGACACAAGTAATTATAGACCTATGAGTTTAACTTCTGTTCCAGGAAAATTAATGGAGGCACTAGTTAAAGAAGCACTGCAGGATCATTTAAACAAGACTTCAGTTATAGCTTGGACACAGCATGGTTTTGTTAAGGGGAAGTCTTGCCTGACCAATTTGATTGGATACTATGATGCAGTCACAAAGGAACTGGATGCAGGGAATAACTTTGATATTATATACTTGGATCTTAGAAAGGCTTTTGATACTGTTGCACATGGAAGACTGCTGCACAAATTGGAGCAGTGTGACATTGGAGGCAAATTGCTGCTGTGGATAAAGGGGTGGCTGAGGGGGAGAAGACAGAGAGTGGTAATCAATGGACACTGCTCGTCGTAGACTAATGTTATTAGTGGAGTCCCTCAGGGCTCAGTGTTGGGTCCATTATTGTTTTCTGTATTCATAAATGATATTGATGATGGTATATCAAGCTTAATGTTGAAGTTTGCAGACGATACAAAGGTAGGCAGGGTTGTCAAGGACACTACTGACACTATGCTGCTGCAACAGGATCTGGAAAGGTTGAGTAGATGGGTTGAGAGGTGGCAAATGAAGTTTAACATTGACAAATGTAAAGTACTACACATGGGAAACAGCAACCCCAGAGCAACGTATCAACTCTGTGGTACTACACTGACAGTGGTAGAGAATGAAAGGGACCTGGGGGTGGTTGTGCAGGCAGATATGAAGTTCTCTGAGCAGTGCAGATGGGCTGCAAGAGTAGCTCATGGTGTATTGTCAATGATATATAGGAATTTTTCTAGCAGGGATAAGGAGGTGATTATTCCCTTGTATAAGGCAATGGTCAGGCCACACCTAGAGTACTGTATACAGGTCTGGAGGCCTCATTTCAAGAAGGATGTAGAGCTGCTGGAACTAGTACAGAGAAGGGCAACAAGATTAGTGAATGGAACAAAGGGGTGCTCTTACGAAGAAAAGCTTAAGTTTTGCAAATTACAGTGTCTGGAGACTAGGCACCAGCGAGGTGATCTGATAGAGGTGTATAAAGCCTTGAATGGTTTGAGCATGCTCAATGCTGATGGGATTCTTCCTCTCACTCAGAATAATCACCTGAGAGGGCATAAATTCAAATTGAGGAAAGACAGATGTAGGATAGACATGTGGAAATTTGCCTTTAGCCAGTGGGTGGTTGGTTGGTTGGTGGAACAGACTTCCATCCCTTGTCGTGGAAGTTGATAGCCTAAATAAGTTTAAGGCTCAGCTGGACAGGTATTTTGAACGAACAGAGGGGTGAAGTGGAAGTGGTTTTTTTTGGCTGATGCTGCATAAGCTTGCTTTCTTGCATCAAATGCCTCTACTAATACTAAATGCTAATATTCTTTCCTCTAGTACTTTCCCTGACATGTTGACGTGTCTGAACTATAACTGCTTGTCTAGATGATCCTGCACTGTTTCTTTAACCAGTGACTCCATTATTTTCCCCGGAACAGAAGTTAAACCAACATGTCTGTAATTACTTGTCACCTTTTGTTTCCCCTTTGTGAAGGCTTATGCTGCACCAGCCAAAAAAAAAAAAAAAAAAAAAAAGATAACATTATAATCAGAATAAAATAAGTAAATAATAAAAGAAAAGGAAATGGACATTTCCCTCCTCCTGTAGGTAACTATCTAGCTGACCTTTGAATTTCCTCAGACTGTCAGCCTCAACCACCAATGTAGGTTACTTATTTCAGTAATTTATAACTCACTGGCTGAAATAAAACTTCCTGCAATCCAGTCTAAATATCCCCCCCTCAACTTGAATTTTTTATGCCCCTAGTTCTAGCATCATTAAGGCTCTGAGATTCTACATTCTCAGAGCCTTAAACACTTCAATCAAGTGTCCCCTAAGGTGCCTAGTTTCCAATAATAATTTGACTTTTTTTTCCCCCTTTTAATTTGAAATTAGAAATGAGATTTCATTTGAAAGAATTACTGCCCTTATTTAAAATGTTTCCAAAATTTAGTAATAAGATGAAAATAGTTTTAATCAGTGGCTTAATGAATTTAACACTTTGAATAAGAGTTCTACATAAAATATATTGTGGTAAATGAGAGAGACTGTAATTATGCAATAATATTGTTTTGTTTAGAAGACAAAAATGTAATCAGTTGTTCTTTTTTTTCCAGACGACTTATGTTATGTTTCATTTTATGTATAAGATTCACATGTACAGTCAACATAGAAGCATCAGCTATCTGAACCTGTGTGCTAAAACTGGAAAGCCCAACACTAAGAAACTGTAATTGATCTTCTGTAGGTTTCTTTAAAGAAATACTCTCTTCTCGGAATTCTCAGTTAAGAAGTTTAGAGTGCAGTTGCACAACCTGTGTTTAGCATTAGCAAGGGCACATGATGCAAGAAAGCAAGCTTATATAGCATCAGCCAAAAAACAAAACACACACACACACACACACACACACACACACACACACACACACACACACACACACACACACACACACACACCCTTCTCATTTCACCCATCCACTCGCTCCAAATGTTTGTCTAGTTCTGCCTTGAATCTGTTTAAGCTATCAACTTCTACAACGACAGATGGAAGTTTGTTCCAGCAATCGACCACCCGCTGACTAAAGGCAAACTTCCGCACATCTATCCTACAACTGTCTTTCCTCAATTTGAATTTATGCCCTCTCAGGCGATTATTCGGCGATTATTCTGAACAAGAGGAAGAATCCTATTAGCATTGAGCATGCTCAAACCATTCAAGGCTTTATACACCTCAATCAGATCGCCTCGTAGGTGCCTAGTCTCCAGACACTGTAATTTGCAAAACTTAAGCCTTTATTCATAAGAGCAACCCTTTGTTACATTCACTAATCTTGTTGCCTTTCTGTGTACTCATTCCAACAGCTCTACATCCTTCTTAAGATTGGTTTTAAGTATGCATGTGGGTTGATTTATTTTTGAATATTGTTTGTTTGGTTCAGTGTTAAACAAAATCAGATATTTGTAAGAATGGCTAAGTGGGAAAACACCAAGACCATGTTTTCTAATAATTTGTTCAATCCTTTGAATTTATTCTGACTTTCCACTTCCATATGGAAATGAGTAGTTTAAATAAATTAAAGTTTGTTCTAACAATTGTTCTCTATTTGAAAACAAATTTCTGTACCATCTGTCCTGTAACCATCCTTTTCTGCTTTTAAATTGGACCCCCCCCCCCCCTCCACTTTGTGTGTATGTGTTACTTTATGCATGGAAGCAGAAGAAGCTACTTTGAAGACTCAGTTTTTGCAGTTGAAGAACTGCTTATTTTGCGATGTGTAGTCCTTAATGCTATCAAGAATGTAGGGGTAGTGGAGTGCATGTAATTCTTTCATGTAAAAAGTATGAGGATTACCTTGAAAAATAAAAGTTGTTACAAAGTGAAAAACAAAAAAAAAAGAAATTGACCAATAGTTGAGAGAATTGAAATAAAAGAAAAAGACATCAAGGACATCACCTAGAAGAATCAAGTATTGCAAATAAAAATATCAGTTATAAAATAAGAAGAAAGTAATATATGATTGCACTCTTTGCTATTTAGTAAATGTATGTCTCAAAAAAAAAAAAAAAAAAGTTTTCAAGAAAAAGTGATCTGTAGTATTGTAGCTCAGTAATCACATTGCAGGTTCATGTTAATTTCAGTTTCTAAATTTTATTTAAGTTTTGCTGTAAGGTGTTAAGAATTTTCCTTCACATAAAAGCATGAATATGACATAAACGTGCGTGCGTGTGCGTGTGTGTGTGTGTCATATTGTGTAATATGAACAAAAATAAAAGAGAGCATTGATCAACTGTGAGGATGAAGTAGACTTCGAATAAAATTTGATGTTTTTACTGTTCAAATCCAAATAGTTATTTTGTAAAAGTTAGGAAAAGTCAACGAAATTGAGTTTCACATTTCTGTGGACACCCTGCTATACAAGAACTGCACTTGCCATATCTGGTGTGAAAAACTTAAGCAAGTCTGAATTTTATCTCAATCTTGCACACATTTAACACTCATTTCAGCAACAGTTTAAAAACATCCTGGATTTCCTCTCTAATGGACTGGTTTTTTTTTATCAGCTTTCTATACATTAAAATAATTTTCCTCCTAGTGATATTAATTCAGCTAATGGGAGAAGAGAGATGTGGGTTACGTGGTAATATGTAACAAATACTAAAATAGTAACAGAAGGCTCGTTTTACTGTGGTAAAACAAGCTTCTGTTTAAGAGTGGTCACACGCCATGTTTATCTAACATGACCATGCAGTACTATTCTTGATTTCTATATGTAACATATTTATGTATTCATACCTGGGGAAGACACACACACAAACACACACACACACACACACACACACACACACACACACACACACACACACACACACACACACACACACACACACACACACAGTGTCAAAAGCTTCTGTAAGTATTTTATCAAAAGAAGCAAGAACAGCCCCCAAGTTATTATTATTCACTTAATTTAATCATACATTTGTATTCTTTCTTGTATTTTTATTTTTTTTACTATTCAATTCTAACTTTGTTGTTTGCTTTACTGGTTTTTTTTTTTTGGAGTTATTGGCCTTTGTGTGCAATAATTCTACTTAGATAAATAAATATGGCTCTCTATTAAATTCATTTTGCTTAGTACAGCTGTGTGCTTTTTAATATTGCTTTCCTGTCTCTTTATAGGACTGCCTAGTGGCAGTGTATTAGGGAGTGATTTGGGAGTGAATTGCTTACCTCAGGACCCATGGCCACAACATGCACCACTAGCCTTTTCTGGTGCTGCACCATGGGGTGGATTGAAAGAAGAAACAGAACGTGAGCGATTACAAAGGGAACAGGAACGTAAAAGAGAGGAAGAAAGACAAAGAAGAGTAGAACTAGAGAGAGAACGTGAGCGGCGTGAAAAAGAATTAGAAAGGAGTAAAGAGCTGGAAAGGTAAAATAATTCAAGTATGATAATTCACACCGAAAAACTTGACCTGTATATGATTTTGACCTATTTGGTTTGAATTAAAATATAAAAAAAAAATTCCATTAAAGTAATTCTGATGAGAAATTGGTACTCAGGTACTCAGAGTATCTATGAGTACTAATAGGTACACTGAGTGTGGTTATGATTTAACAAATGTTGATTTTGTTGGTATTTCAAATAGAAATACACTTATGAGATAGATAAGCATGTTTATATACAGGTAGCCCTCAGTTTACTGAGTCACACTTATGTCATTATTTGGTGTGCTAGCAATGCATAATGTGCCTATTATCTTCACCATGTCCATCCATCCTTCCACATGTAACAACTTGACTGTCAGTGGATGGATTTTCACAAAATTTCATATTTGTACCTTTTAGAAAGATTTGTTGACTCTTCCCAAATTTCATTAAAAGGCCCAAATATTAAGTTTTGTGAAAAATATTCCATGGGCTATCTCCATATACTGTACATTGTGCTAGTTAGAGGAATGAATGGGCAATGTGGCTGGTGCACAGAAATGAAATGTTCACTTATGTGAACTGAGAAACAAACAGTCATTGCTTTTTGCCCTTTTTGGTTCTTTTTTTGTTTTTTTTTGTTGTAACTCATGAACTGTGACTGTAATGCACTGCATACATTAACTGACTTGTTGAATTTTCATTCATATTATTACTTATTCCAGTATGACACACTTTTTATTACACATGGTAGTTATGATAAACTTTAAATTTGTAGACAGAAAATGCTAATTTAAAATTGACATTAATCAGGCAATGCCAGTAGAAATGTCACTGATGAAATTCCACAGGAATTTCATCAGTGACATTTCATCTGTGTGTCACTGATGTGTCACAGAACATCACATCTGTGTGTCACAGAACATTTCATCTGTGTGTCACAGAACATCACATCTGTGTGTCACTGATGAAATTCCACAGGAATTTCATCAGTGACACACAGATGTGATGTTCTTCATATCTGACAGTTCTGTTTCCGATATTACCATTCAGTTGGAAGTGCAATTGAATGGTGATGTGTCATTGCCTCCATCCCAACCAGGAACTGAAAAGCAAAATTGAAATGTTTTTCATGGATCACTTGGAGTAGGTACTGCACCATGTACAATTATGCATAACAACTGCTCGGCAACTAGCAGATGAATATGCAGATATTCATCATATGCAGATAAGCAGCAAACTATGTGCTGTGCTCTTGTTGATCACAAAGTAGTTTCATCAGTGATGCCCTCAGAAAGTGATTGACATCCTCTGCCATGGCATATAGACAAACTGTCTGTTGCTCCTTCAATTTCTGTCATATTGCATAACCATTTTGTGATAGGGGTCCACATGTCAATCACTTTGGTCAATGATTTGCAAAGAGCAGCTAAGGAATTCCAATCATTCTGATCACATAGTAACTAGCAAAGCTTGAGTTTTTTGGTGTCATGTTTTTATAGCTGATCTGTGGACACATCATCACATTATATTATAATTTGTGTAATTATTCTATACAGCATTGTGGCATTTTATAGAACTTGTGTGTGTGTCATTCCACATTTCCCAACTGCTGTCCATGCTAAATTTCAACTCTATGTGAGTAAGTGTTTTCCATCTACATCCCTTCAGTGATGTAGTTCAGTTATAACCATCCTATATTTATCCATACAGTACCAATATAGCAGAATAAAAATAAAATGTATATACATATGAAAATAATTTAAAAGGATATAGAAGCACAACTGATTCAACATTATACCAACTCAGTGTATTTGTATTTTAAAAAAAAAAATTGGTTTTAAACACACCTAATTCTTGGTTAGCCAGGTTTAATGTACCAATAACATGCCAGTGTGGTGTCCTGGAAACCATACATTAACTGAGTATAAATTTCCCATATAAACTCATGCAACATGTCTGGATATATTCCTGAAGATTTGTGAATAATTTGATTTTTTGAATTCAGGGAGAAACACCAAACACTGAATTTTTAATTTTAAAATGCATTATCTTAATCTGGCTTGCACAATTACAATATTCAAAAAATTAATATGGTGCTGTAATGTTTTGGCTGTTATGCCACAGCCTTGACAAATGGGAACAACTCTGAAGTCTCTGATGTCAACAAAGAGTATGCTTCTCTTTTTATCTGGGAAAGTCGGGGTTAGGGATAACCTTTGTTGCCGGGAATGAGATTGTGTTGACTCGTCTATTCTCTTACCGGCAGATATAAAATGTTGCAGGAATGAGGTTATGATGATGCATATTTCCTTTCTTAACCTTAGGTGGTCATTGTTAACTACCCTGAGAGATAACATCATTTCCAGTGTTGTGTGTAGCTTATGGACTGGGATTGTGTAGAAATTTCTGAATTGCATTAGTTGTTGGGTTTCTTGTTTTAGATTAAGCACAAAGCACTCCAGTTTTTTAAGACATCCCAAAAAAGTTTTCCAGAATCTTAAAATAGCCATTCCATGTTACAAGTTCAAGTACATTTGCAATTAATTGTGGCATCTCACTATTAGAACCTGAAAACAGTGGCATATAGTATTTGTGTACATTGGATCAAATTTTAACAAAAAACATTAATCTTGTTTTGTTGCCAAATACTAGCATTCCAGTTGTTAATATATTTATAATTTAAATTATGGTTATTAGTGGCATGACTCATCAGTGTACACTGATGAATAAAGCAAAATTTCAAGATTAGCATCATTGGCTGACTAGAAATCTTTCAACCCCCAGATTAGTTGTGCTTCTAACATTCTTTATTATTATTATTATTTTTTTTTGCTATGGTTTGTCAACTCAGGTAATCAAGGTCCTATAGTTTTTTAAAATTAAATATGAATAAATACAGTTACTGTATATACCTGACCCATTAATCCTCTGAAAAGTTCATTCAAAGAAAACTAATGAGTGGCATTCTTCTTTTCACCATAAAGAAACTTATAGTAAGCCAGCAATGTTCAGGAACATTCATGACATCATGAATGTTCCTGAACATTGCTGCTTCTCTTAGCATTGAGATTCAAATCCACTATGACTTCTGTTGTCTCTTTCCATCTTCATTGTGATTTCTCTTAAAACTTTTGAGTTTTATGCTCTTTGAAGGGATACAGGAGATATCATTATTACTATCATCCCTTTTTTCATTCTGTATTTCTGCCTACAGCTTGACCAAATTGTGATCTTCTCTGTTGAGACTCCAGCAGCTCATTCATGTTTTCAGTATCCACTTCCAAGTTAAGGTGTTTTGCTATATCTAAAATTTCCACTGTGATATTTTCATGCATTTCTTGGAAATCTTCATTGTCATGAACAAACTGCAGGCAAAGCTTCCTCCAGCAACACTTCTTAGCAGATTGTTTAACATCTTTCTAGCTTGCAACAATATTTCCCAATACTATAAGTATGTTTTGCCCATTGCAAAACTGCAGGAGAGTTACTTCCTTCCCAGCAGTAGCTTGGGCTGTGGTTAGCTTCAAATAATACTGCTTGAAGATGAAAATCCACAATACGAGGAAGATGATCAGGAGTGTTGTTAAGAATTAACAGCCTTAAATGTAGTGTTCTTTTACAATAAATATTTTTCCATTTTTGGCACAAAATAGTGTATGAACCAGTCCTGGAAAATAATTGCATTAACCTATGCTTTCAGATTTGATTTCTAAATTATTAGCAGTGGAGACTGGAGCATTCTTGGCAGCCTGTGAATTCACACTGTGTTACACTAAAAGTGACTTTGGTTTGAACTCATCATTTGCATTACCAGCTATCACTAAGGTCAAGCAGTTTTTTTTCAGCATTGAAACCAGTCAATTTCTTCTCCTCATTTGCAGTGTTTGCACTTGAAGGTATCTTCTTCCAGAATAATGTCCCTACCCAATGTAGCCACAATGATTTCAGAAAATCACGTTTTGCTTTCTGTCAAATCATTGAGGTTAACTGGAATCTGGTGCATATATTTTTCATCAGTCCCTATTTTCAAGTCTTTCTATTTCTTCCATTATGCCACTATGTGCATGAGTAAAAAAAATTCACTGACTGGTCATACACTTTCTCACATGTTTCATAATTCACTCTTTATCCTTTGCTGTTGTACACAGTGATTTTTTATTTAAAAAAAAAAAAAAATTTTTTTTTCATCTAAAAAATGTAAAATATTAGAAAACAGGCCTTGTGCGTGGGTTGCCTCTTCATCAGCTTCACAAGCTGATGAAGAGGCACTTATCTTATTGTATTTTAACGTGATATTTCACGTTCTCGTGAATTCCATTTAGTCGGTTAATAGCAAGAAACTTTGATGATATGATGTAAAATATTGTTTAGAAACAGAAATTAACACAAGACTATATTTAGTAGTGTTGGGAAATTCGTGGCACAACTTGTTCATGCATCCTCCACATTTATCAATAATGCATTGCACTTGGAGTGTGAAGTTTTGAAGAACATACTCCAGTGTTTCTTCTGACCCAGATAATCATGTCATATCACTTTCTTTAGTGTGGAAATGGTTCACAGATTCCTCAGAAACATTCCTCTCTGAGATAACCCCAGAAATAAAAAGTACATGGATTTAAATCAAGTGATGTTTTAGGCTTATACCATTCCTTTGGCATAAACCCCAGGGACAGTTAGAAATCATCCTGTTGTTCAAAATTTAATCCTGGAACTCTAAGACAACTCCTGTAGTGTGGGCCTCACACTGTTATCCACGTCAGTGCCATAGACATAAAAAGGGCACAAAATTGTTTTTAATGACACTGAGATTGAAGTCACTTGAGATGATTCCATCGACCAACACTGGTCCAAAAATGTCAAATACAGAGTGCACACCACACCATAATCCTTTGTGCATGTAATGGATTGTCAAGAGTAACTTGGATTCTCCAGAGACCAAACCTTACATTTTATTTATTCGCATACCCATCTGAACGACAGTGTGTTTTGTCAGAAAACCAAATTTATAATATCAGGTTCTTGAACTGAGAGTGCACTGAATTTCATGGCAAATTGAACATGCCATTCTTTCACATTTGGTGTTATTAGCTGGCTGAGCTGAATTTTTAAAGGATATTTCAGACCAGTCACATCATTAAATCTTCCTTACTGTGCTGTGAGACATCCTCATCTGTTGTGAAAGTTTATGCAAACTCTTCCTTGAACTTCATAGCAAGATTCATAGCAAAGGTCAAGCAGCAGGCTGCTTGACCTCTCATTTCATTTAAAACACTGCCTGCTCTCTCAGATTGATCCAGTAACCTCAAGACTGTATGGTTTGTTGGTTGGTCCATCATGCATGTTGAAGTTGCAAAGAAAAGAAATAATATGATGAATAACAGATCATGCTATAATTATTTTTGAGCATACTAACTCTGACCCACAACCAATAGACACCATGTTTTTCTCTTCAAAAGTAATTGCATCTTTTCTTTTTCACTCTGCCACAACCAGGAATTTTGTATTCTGTTTTCATTCATCTGAACCACATGTTAAACAACACTATTACAAAAGCATTTCTACAGTTGCTATTAGACTATAACCATGAGAATGTGTAACCAAGCATGTAGCTGCTAAAATCAAAACCAAATGTATAGTTTTATGTATAGTTTTTCTTTTTGATTTATAAGACACATTAACTTCTAATCTCAAATAAATAAATAAATTTTGTATTTATATTCCAGGACAACCACACAGGTCAGAGATTGTGTTATTATGCAATATACCTATAACCAGATGTATGGTAATTGAGCATTAGGTGTATGCAAATGCTTTGAGCTGTCATAATGGTGGCTCAGTTTTGCTTCTCGATCCATAAAGAAACATAAATCACTCAGCCAGCCTGCTTTCCAGAACAAAAAGTCTACATACAGTGTATACGGGTTTTGTTAATTTTTAAGCTTTTTTTTTTTTTTTTTTTTTCATTTGTCCTTTAAAAAATGTCTGATAAAAGGAAAGGCTAGTGCCCAAATGATCAACATCTTGAAAAAACAGCAGAAAGCCTATTACCTTACACATGATGGGAAAGGTAATAACACTTAGTGACAGTGGATTATCAAGTAATGATAAGTTAAAACAAGCACTGATTCTGTTCATATCTATAAAAAGTTACATATCAGATCCTTGAAGAGGAACATTATCCCTTATTATATCCTTGTCTATTGGAAAATTGGTTTTGACTTGCAACATTCTGGCTTGTAGCACCCACTTTTTATAGGACTGTAACTTGCTATAATCCAAAAACTGCTTGTGTCTGTTTCATTACCAAGCACTTACTTAGTATTGAAAATGTTTAAAATAAATGTATTTATATGATTATCACATTCAGCCTTCCTCACCACTCAAGATATTTGTTCTCATTTATTAATACTATACTCTGAATGACCACTTTATTAGATACACCTACTCTTTTCACGAACCAGAGTTTTCCTCCAGTAAAAGTGCCATATATTCATACCATGCAATATAAAGCAGATGGGCTGATATGCAGGGGTGTTGTTTGTGTGTAATTCAGTGCGAGAATGGGCAAGATGAAAGATTTAAGTGATTTTGAACATGGTTGGTAGTCAGTGCAGGTACACCAGACACAGCATATGAGTATCTCAGAAACTGCAATCCTGTAGGAGTTTCCATGTACAACTAACTGTGTCTCAGGTGTATTCTGAGTGGTCCATTAGCCAATAACATCCCAGTGGAGGCTGGCAGGACTTGTGCAGATAGCAGAAAAGCTACAGTCAGTCCAATAACAACTCAGTACAACATTGATAACCAAAAAGGCATTTCAGAATGCACAGCTCATCATACCTTATCACAGATGAGATATTGTCGCTGATAAATGAACCACATTCCATCCCCTTGTTAGCAAAAATCAAGACAGTACAGTTATAATGGGCTCAGGAACACCAACACACTGGGTGGTAGAGATTGAGAAAACATTGCCTGGGTTGAATAATCTCAGGCAATGGAGGGGACTAGAATATGGTATAAATTGCATGAGTCCATGGATCCATCTCCTGACAGATGTTAATGATGCAGGCTGACAAAGGTGATGTAATAGTCTGGGAAGTGTTTTCACAGCACACATTGATACCAGTAGAGCAATATTTGGATGCCATAAGTAAAATATGAATTAATATTTAAACCACATGTAAGGAGCTCTGTTAAAATATATTTATGTATAATTTTTACACAAATATATATTGTTCCACACTTTTTAATATCCCCCTTCCCTACCAAGAATTTATTCAACTTCTTCATTGGATGAAAACAATTCATGGAATTCATTGGAGTTATGTTTCCAGACTTACTTTCTAAGTTCTCGAAAAGTAAGCCTGAAAGAGAGATTTTCAATTTCATGTAGCAAAAGTGCTTCCATGTTGAAGCATTTATAGAGAAACCAATTTGCAGAGAGTACTAAACAGGCAAGAAGGAATGGTTCAATTATGTAATCAAATATCCCCATGTACACACATTTAGCATCTATAGTTGTCACCCATGCCTATAGGTTTTGGTTTCATGATCTTTCTTCCTAAGGGAGTGCTGCATACGCTAACTGTTTTGTTTATAGTTTACAGTGCACCGTATTAAAATGTAAACTTTTAAAGAAAGAGTAGAAATAATTGAAGTAAAAAGTAGACAGTGGTTCTTAATGAAGATTTTACTGGAATACACAAGACATGAAAGATGATTGTATGCTGAATATATGATTAAGAATGGATTTTTGAAGGCAAGAAACAGGTCAGCTTATATGTTATATTCCTAGTCAATCACCATATTTGCCATAATATACAGTATTTATTTTTTATATAATGCTCTGTACAGGTTGAATAGAAAGCTGTACACAGCATTAAACAATATTTTGACAGGCATCCCATATCATATTACTTATAGTTCTCATTGACAATTAGTCACAAATTGAAAAGTATAAAATTCCATTACTATCCAGATGTGACCAGCATACTGATTTAGTTTTGGTGGTGCATTGGATTGTCAGTTAGCAGAGATTTTTGGATGCAGACATGGAAATTTGTGTTTCCAAAGTAACTATTGTGGGCTGATGTAAGGAGCTCTGAATGTTGGTAGTTGAATTTTACTCTTCACAAGGTAAGTGAGCACCCAATGGGTACACTCCTTGTAGTACACCAATGTTTTGAACTTATTCAAGACTATGTTAAATTGAATATTAAAATCTCTCTGTGCCTATATAAAAAAAATGTGTTGAAAGGTTGCTGATTCCAGTTTGATCATAAATGTAGTAGACTCATTATTTTCAGTAGCAAACAATTCTACAATACCAAAGGATTTGTATGGGAAAGGCACGTATTGAAACATAAGATTTGTGTCTTAACACAGTGGTGATGCATGAATCAGTTTAAACAGATCATAGGCAAGTGACCTCTGAACAAGTTTCTGTTGAACTTACTACATTACAAGATATAAATTCTGATTTCTTTACTAGTAAGCAGGAGAGGTACTAAACCAAAATGGCTACTAAAACTGAAAAATATTAATTTTTTCTGTTTTATTATCAAAACTAGTCTTCAAGTATGTAATTGTCATGAGAAATATTCATATTTCTCTTGATCATTATCTGTGTTATCCTATTTCTCTGTACATTGTCTTGTTAGTTCTTTATTAGCATATGTAGTATTTAAAACATCTATTCCTTGCAGCCATTATTACTGAGTCTCATCAAAATTTAGTATGATATATATATTATTCAGTGATTGAAGAATAATTCAGTAGTGCAGGGGTCAGCAACTTAACTGCACTTACTAGTGTAAAGGCTGCATTAGTGTAGTGTAGTGTGTGGGCATGCTCATAATCCCATTTAATTTTAATGGAAGCTCCTCCACCCACTCAAAGCATTAAAAAAAAAAAAAAAAAATCACAATTACTGTGTGTACATCAATTTTTCTAAAATAGCATGAAGTCTGGCTCTTCAGCTTTGAAAAGTTGATGGCCTCTGTAATAATGTAAACTGAAAAAATATATATACAGTAAACCCTCGCTAATCCGGAGTAATGGGGGGATAGGTCATCCGGTTTATGTGAGAATTTGGATTAGTGAAGCAAAAGATAGCCCTAAAAGACAAAAAAAAACTTAGAAGACAAATAAATGGAAAATTTAATGATATAGGTAGTGCTGACAAAAATAAATAAATCAAAATTACTGTAGAGCCTTTATTTAAAAACTATAAAAAGACAATAGTTTTTATGTTGTTAATTGTCTTTTGTCTTTTTATACATTTATCAGGTGTCGCTGGCATTGCATACCAATGCAACTTTGAGCATTGCTGTGAATATCACTTAAATACAGCTTCTTTCAGCAACACTTCTTTTAACTTTTTAAATGTCTCTCTATTTAATACACAGCCTTTATCACTCCCCACATTGAATTTTAAAGGAAATGTCTTTATAGATTCTTTTTGTTTTTTAATATCTGACACAGCCTGTTGGCCAATACCAAATTCTTCAGCAATTTTTTATTTTTTTTTTCCAGGAGTACCATTTTCAAGTTAATAGTTAAAGTAAAGCGTTTTCTTTTTATTTCACTTTTTAATTCTTTAGTACCCATAATTATATAAAATAGGGTAACTTATGTACAGATATATGTATAAAGAAGTATTCAAATGAATCGATATAAGCAATAACATCCATCCGACTCAGAGTGAACAACGATACTGAACAACACACAAGACAATGTAATGTACGTTCCATCTCTCTCTGCACAATCAATCAGCACGCAGTGAGAGTTTCTCATCTGCCTTCCTTCCTAAATCCTCTCTTTCAAAGTGCTCAACTGTGAACAGAATTTTCCTGTTTCAATCTGAATTAGCAAGGGTTTACTGTATATTGAATTATAAAAATTAGATATCCAATCTTTATTCTGTGTTTTTTATTATTTTTTTATTTTTTATTTTTTCCTTTAGGGAAAGAAAGGAGCAGGAAAGGCAGAAAGAAAGGTTAGTTTCTAATCATATTTGAATGAAGTATAAATCATTTCTGTGGTTTTTTTTTTGCTCAGGGTGACCAACTTCTGATTATAAAGGGGTCACAAGCTGTGAGACTAAATTAACCCTCCCAACAGTGCTGTAGTCATAAAATTAGCAGAAGGTATACTCTGCGAATGTTATGTATGCAGAGAGTATACTTTGTTATTAATGGAATTCCAGAGGGTATACAGCACATACCCATATACAGGATGTCTCAAAAATACATGGCATAACTTCAGGAATGAGTTCCTCATATGTAGACAATAAAAATATTTTATATCAACGTTGTTATTTAAAATTAGCATTGACATAAACATAACCATTAGTTTTAATATAATTTTAGCTGAAGGTAATGAAAATTCATCAGTAAAGTGTAATGAAAAATTCATTATCATTATAGTAATATACTTCTTAAAATTAATATGTATAGGCCATGCTGAATTAAGATAACCTAGTTGGGCTAACTTGATTACCAGATTTGTATGCACAATAATACTTATGTCAAAGCGCCATTAAAAAGAAAAACACATACACTCACATATATGTACAGGCACGTATAATGTCCAATTGGCATAATTACAATGGCATTAACGTTGCACAAAAGTATTCATTAAACTATAAGCTAAAATCTAACCGATTATGCATACTACTACTAATAATAATAATATATATATATGTATGTATTGACATTTCTAAGTGTGGGTAGTTTCTTCCCGTATTCCATGTATGGCTATACAGCAAGTGGAAGGTGAAATTAGGCAAGTACTTAGGACAGCAATAGACACTCCTGCTGTCGTATTGCACTAACAGCTCGGAGTGTTGGGGGGAAAAATTTTAAGGGGAAGGATAGCAAATAGAATATTTGCTGTCCGTTATTTCAGCATATGTACTGAAATAGTACATATATGCTGCCATTAACGTTTCAGTAGTTTCCTGTCCATTTTTTTTTTTTTTTTTTTTATTTAAATATTAGTGTTAGGGCTAACACTAATAAAAACAAAAAAAAAAATGGACAGGAAACAATTGAAATGTTAATGGCAGCATATATGTACTATTTCAGTACATATGCTGAAATAGTGAAACGGTGTGGCATCCTGAAGAGCATATTACCATTTAGCATATATCTGCCAGTTACCTAATAATTTCTAATTTTTAATGCTTATGTTAAACCTTTATAAATGCAAGTCGGGTTGTTAGTTTTAAATTTAATATTCAGTTGGTAAGGCCTGTGAGCCTATTTTATTGTAATACTTCTCAGAAAGTAAATACAATGGTTAATATTTTAAAATTTAAATTTAACATATATAAAAATTGAATACTTAAAACTAGTGAGCATACTCAGAAAGCAAATTTGATAGTTAATATTGTAAAATTAAAATATAAAAATGAATTCTTAAAGCTAGTAAATCTTGGAATAAAAAACCATTCAGAAAATAAATTGTATTAAAATAAAAATGGAGTTCTTAAAGCTAGGAAGTCTATTAATAAAAAACTATAAAGTGTAGTTATAAAGTGAATATTTTAAAATTTAAGATTTTAATAAAAATTGAGTTCCTAATACTAGGGAGGCTATTATGGTAAAAACTATTCAGTATAAAATTGATGGTTAATATTTGTTAAAAATTTAGTTTGTAATTGAGTTCCTAATACTAGGGAGGCTATTATGGTAAAAACTATTCAGTATAAAATTGATGGTTAATATTTGTTAAAAATTTAGTTTGTAATACAAATAAGATGATTATGGTAAATACTATTCAGAACATAAAATTGTTGGTTAATAATATTCTAAATTGCAAAAAATTGAGCTCTTAAAACTAGTGAAGCTATTATAGTTTATGGTCATTTCTAAATTAAAAGTAGACATAAAAAATGCTGGATATACAAAGAGACAAAGATAACCCTTACCAAATAGCAAATAACTACCTAATCCAGGGCCATTACTAATACGGCAATCATATTCTATTTGCTATCCTTCCCCTTAAATTTTTCCCCCCAACACTCTGAGCTGTTAGTGCAATACGAGAGTAGGAGTGTCTATTGCTGTCCTAAGTACTTACCTAATTTCACCTTCCACTTGCTGTATAGCCAGACATGGAATACGGGCAGAAACTACCCACACTTAGAAATGTCAATACATAAAAATATTTACCTACTGCTTTATCTTTGCAGCTTGCACAAGATAAGCAAGTATTTGAGAACAATTACAATAAGAATAATAGCTTATAAACCACTTGAATATATATATATATATATATGTGTGTGTGTGTGTGTGTTTTAATAAATAAATCAGTTAGGTGTGAAGCTGGAAGTATAAATTACACAAAATGCCAAAAATCAAAAAGAGGGTAGAGCAAATATTCAATTGTCCATACTTTGTGAAAGTTATACTGCTTTCCCTTTTCAATCCCACTTGATTTATTCTTAAAATTCTTCTCTTCCACAGTTATGGACAAGTATAGAAACACAGTCCTTGATGCATGATCAGGTGTAGGCCCCTGATGAAATACCTGATCATGTATCAATATTTACATTTGCTAACATCAGATTTAATTGCATACTTGCTCTCCACCCTTATCTGATGCTAGCTACCATTACTTTTATTAATTTATCATTTTGATTTAATCATTTTTACTTTACAGGTCATTCCTCTCTAATTGGCTTTACAATTCAGCCTATAATTTTACTTAATTCATTATAACATATAGGATATTCAGAATCTTTTTCCCCTTTTCACATATGCAATTTCTCATATTTCTGTCACACCTAATTGACTTATTTATTAAAACATACACATAAACTTTTGCATCCTTTGCGTGCTCAGGTGCATTTGTCATATCTTATTTATTTTTATCTTTCCACTACTACTCCACGTTTTAACCCAGTATTATATCTCATATTTCATATATATATATATATGGCATATTTACTTACTTATATATATGGCATATATATTAAAAATAATAAAACTATAAGTATTGCCTAAGAAACCAATTCTAATAAATTTATTTTTTAATTTTCAGTAAATATTTTAATAATATCTGTTTTTTCAAGTCTTTCAAAAACCAGAAGGTATACGCTGTTCACTGAAAAGAATCCAGCGCGTATACAGCATGTACCCTCCACTATAGCCCTGCTCCCCCATATATATAAAATGGCACAACGACATGTCCATTACTTGTATTAAAGAGGAACTAAAATATGTCATTAATACCAAAATACCTTGTGCTAGCTCTATATACAGGGTTATTCAAAAAGAAGTAAATATCTTGAAATGAAAGCACTTCTCCTGTTTAGAATTTAGAATCTATTTATTATTAATGGAGTCAATTAGGGGTGGCCAAGAGTCGATTGCGGATTTAATTTCTGTCAATCACAACGAATTTTAAATATACGGTCATCCCTTGATTTGTGCACCTTGTGCAATGAAATTTTTGAGATGGTAGATCGTGGCACATTTTGAAGGAAAAAAGTAGATCGCATCACAAATTAAGTTGGCCACTCATGGAGTCAATGATTGGAGTACTAATGGAGTCAATGATTTGATGGTGCTATTGCACCATCAAAAAACTTCAAAGGACTAAGCTGACAAACTGCAGTAGTCAGTTTTCCAAACTGACAGTTAATCAGTTTGGTCTTTTGGTGTTTTTGTGACAGTGCAACTGCAGGAGTACAGTCACTTAAGAAGCAGTGGGAAAACATTCACAAAACACATGATTTTTAGACTGTTATTAATAAATAGATTCTAAACCATTCACAAGTAAGATGCTTTCATTTCAAGAAATTTTATCAAGATAGCCTGTGCAAATCTAAACATTATATATTAGAAGTAAATAGTTTCAAAAATCAATGAAATAAAATTACCATTTATTGTTGTGGAATACACACAGAGATGGATAGAAAATCTCCAGAAGTTTCTTATTGAACCTATTGGTCCTCACTATAAGCCTCATGAGTCACACGATAGATGGACCATCATTAATTCCATGGTTCATTTCTTCCCAGACTTTGCCAGTATGGCTGTGGTAATTGATGACACTGCCTTAGTGATACTGCATTTTGATTCATGAATGACTGTTGGCACTAATAGCACCATTTACATAGTCACATGATGTTTTGTGTAAGCCTTGAGGGGGGCGGAGAAGGTTACCTTCTTCAGTGCCTCATCTACCTGTCATGGAGGTAGCTTGTTATTGAGATACTCTCACCCATTCACATGAAAGTGAGAAGGCACCATCTTGCTGGAAGATGAAATCATGGGAATCTTATTGAAGTTGTGGCATAAGCCAGTTATTCAACATACATGTGAATGTTCCCATTGATTATATTTTTTATAATAAAGAAAGTCCTATAAATTTTCCAAATGTGAAATGGCACAAAGCACATTTGTTTTTGGGAGTTCCATTCATTCTCATTAATTTCCTGATGGATTTTTCAGTGTCCCATTCAACTTGTAACTGTAAAGTAAACGCTTTAGAAGAATACACCAGACTTTGTGAGGCATATTCAGCTTAAGGCTACATGAGCTAAATATGCCTCACAACAGTCTGGTGTTTATAAGTTGGCAATTTTTGCAGGGTTTGGGGGGTGCTGTTCATTCTTGATGACTTCATGAGGATTTTTGGTACCCAACTGAAAATTATTATGTTGTGGTTGTTGACTTTCTAGCTCAGGTGGAAAGTGGCTTTGGAAATGAAAGCAAGGCCATTTTGCCATGCCATTCTCTTCTGCTTTCTGTTGAAAGTCAGCAGAACTCTGCTTATGCTAGTCGTTTGGTTTTTAATGCCTGCACTAACTGCAACTTTAAGCTTTCAAAAGTAAATGCTTCTGAAGAATATACCAGACTGTTATTTTTGACTTATTTCATGGCTGCATCTGTAAGTGTGTTTTTGTATACTTTGCTGAAAGACTTCTCTTACATGTTGTACTGTTTCATCTGTGGTGTGGGCAATTTAGACCCTTCCTTGCAGACATAGCCTTTGATTTCAAACTGCTCACACTAATTTCAAATTGACTTACATTGAGGTGAATCCTTTTAGTAGCATAAGTGAGTCATGTTGTACACTAGTCGCTGAATTTGTCTTTGAAAATGGACAATGCAAAATGCTCTTTCTCCATGGAGAAGCCATTTTAACAACCTATTTCCATTGGCAGATATGACATTTTACCACACAGTGATTTATAAAGTTGTGCACACATTTTAGAAAATTGATAAAATTAATTATAAACCTCAGTAGCTTATTATTGAGTGTGTAAAGAAACATTAGTTTGTGGCACTTTGTGCACTAGTGCAGATGTGCAATTTATTCATCAAATTGTCCATTTTGGTAAACAGCTGAATGACAAACACTCTCCAATGTAACTGCCAAGATAACTTCATGTGCTTGTTTAATTTCATTCTTTGATTTGGCAGCTATGCATTGTGCTACCTACATGAGCCAATGTTGTATTATAGTTATTATAAAAATGGTTTTTACATATCTTCAGTTTTATTCACTAACAACTTATGTAAACATTTTCAAGTCAAATTTTTTCACACACACACACGCACGCGAACACGCATGGTGATTTTTTGCTGAAGGTAAGGCCATCTTAAATATGAATGCTTGATAACATGATGCTCCCTCTTATAATCAGTAAAATGCATATTAAGTAATAAAAGTCATAAAATGCATATTCAGTAATACTAGCTAAATATTTATTTTAAATTAAGTATAGAATTTATATTTCATAATAAAAGCAATAGAAATTCTTGTAACAGCAACAAAAAAAAAAAAAAAAAAAAGGAGGGCACCCTGAAAGGCTGGCACCCCCGGTGCAGTTCGTATAGCCTATTGATGAAGGTACCACTGACCATACATTGGAATTAGGCTTACATTAGACAACGCAATCGCAGGCAGATTACGACAAATCTTTGGGAAAGAATGCTAATAAAAACAGCAAGGACTTCTTTACTAATATAAACTCTAGAAGGAAGGGGATGAATCAGATTGGTCCGCTTGATATCGATGGTTCGACTGTTGATGATCCTGCTCAGATAGCTGATAATCAGAATGAGTATTTTGCATCAACATTCACACATGAGGAGTTATTAAAGGAGGAAAATGCCAGAAGTTTATCAAACTTTAACAGGGTGCTTAATAATTTTGTAATAACTGGTAGCAGAGGAGAAATTGTTGCAGTTAAACATAAGAAAGGCGCCTGGGGTGGATGGGATCTATACAGTTATATTAAAGGAGGCAGCAAAGGAAGTAAGCAAACCCTTAGCCATAATTATGAGAGCTTCCTCGGACTCGGGGAAGGTACCCTGAGTGTCACCTTTTGATCCCACTTGGGGGATCAAAAGGTGACACAAGTAATTACAGACTTGTTAGTTTAACTTCTGTTCCGGGGAAAATAATGGAGTCACTGGTTAAAGAAGCATTGCAGGATAATCTAGACAAGACTGGAGTAATAATTCAGACACAGCATGGGTTTGTTAAGGGAAAGTCTTGCCTAAGAAATTTGATTGGATACAAAAGGAACTGGATGCAAAAAATAATTTTGATATCAAATACTTAGATTTCAGGAAATCTTTCGATACTGTTGCACATGGAAGACTGCTGTACAAATTGGAGTGGTATGGCATTAAGGGCAAGTTACTGCAATGGATAAAGGAATGGTCGAGTGGGAGATGGCAGAGAGTGGTAATAAATGGATACTGCTCTGCGTGGACTAATGTTATTAGGGGAGTCCCTCAGTGTTTGGTGCTGGACCAATTGTTGTTTAGCATATTTATTAATGATGTCGATGAAGGAATATCAGGCTTAATGTCCAATTTGTAGATGATACAAAGGTTGGCAAGGTTGTTAATGATAGTAAAGACAGTATGCTACTGCAACAGTGTCTAGAAAAGTTAGGTAGATAGCCTGAGAGGGGCAACTGAAGTTTAATATTGACAAATGCAAAGTACTGCATATGGATAGCAGTAACCCAAGAGAAATGTACCAACTGCATGGTACTACACTCAGGGAGGTGGAGAATGAAAAAGACCTGGGGATAATTGTTCAGTCGGATATGAAGTTCTCTGAGCAGTGCAGGCATGCTGCCATAGCAAGTCATGTAGTTTTGTCAATGATGTATAGGAATTTTGCTAGCAGGGATACCTTTGTATAATGCAAGGCTCAGGCCACACCTTAAGTACTACGTATAGGTCTGGAGGCCTCATTTTAGAAAGTATGTAGAGTTGCTAGAATGAGTACAGGGAAGGGCAACAAGATTGTGAGAAGAACAAAGGAGTTCTCTTACCAGGAAAGGCTTAAATTCTGTAAGTTGCAGCATCTAGAGACTAGGCATCTGATTGAGGTGTACAAGGCCGTGAATGGTTGGAGCAGGCTCAATGCTGATGGGATACTTCCAATTGCTGAAATTAAGAATCTAAGGGGCCATCAATTCAAATTGAGGAAAGACAGTTGTAGAATAGATGTGCAGAAGTTTGCCTTTAGCCAGTGGTTAGTTGATTGCTGGAGCAGACTTCCACCTGTTGTTGTGGAAGCTGATAGGTTAAATAAATTTAAGGCTGAACTAGACAAACATTTGGAGTGACCGGATGGGTGAAATGGGAAGGGATTTTTTTTTTTTTTTTTTGGCTGATGCTCTATAATCTTGCTTTCTTGTATCATATTCCTCAACTAATGCTTATGCTAACAGGATCTAGAAGTTTGGTAGATGGGCCGAGAAGTGGCAACTGAAGTTTTAACATTGACAAATGCAAAGTACTGCATATGAGCAGAAGTAACTCCAGAGAGGCCGCCTCCGTAGCCAGGTGGGCAGGAGCAGCAGTGAGGCATAGCACACGCTTCTTGATTAGACCGGGGTTCAAGCCCGTCACCACCAAATACGGAGGATGCGGAAAGGTCAGGGAAATGACCACCGCATATCCCGGAGCAATATGGCCTTAGTTGCTAATGCTCCTAAAAACCAAATAACAAACTAACTAACTAACAAGCAGCAGTGTGTAGCACACACTTCTTGATTAGACCGGGGTTCAACCTGTGACCACCAAATACGGAGGATGAAGAAAGGTCAGGGAATGACCACCGCATATCCCCGGAGCAATATGGCCTTAGTTGCTAATGCTCCTAAAAGCCAAATAAACAACAACAACTCCAGAGAAATGTAACAACTGTGTAATACTACACTTCGGATGGTAGAAAATGAAAAAGACTCAGGAGTAATTGTGCAGTCAGATATGAAGTTTTCTGAGCAATGCAGACAGACTGCCAGATCAGGACATGGGGTATTGTCAGTGATATACAAGAATTTTGCTAGTAGGGAAAAGGTGATTATCCCTTTCTATAAAGCAGTGGTCAGGCCATGCTTTGAGTACTGTGTACAGGTCTGAAGGCCTCATTTTAGGAAGAATGTAGAGTTGCTTGAGCATGTACAGAGAAGGGCAACAAGATTAGTAAGGGGAATGAAGGGTTCCTTTTACCAAGAAAGGCCTAAGTTCTACAAATTGCAGTGGCTGGAGTCTAGGCACCTTCGAGGTGATCTGATTGAGGTGTATAAGGGCTTGAATGGGTTGAGCACACTCAATTCTGATGGGATTCTTCTGCTTGCTCAGATTATGAACCTGAGAGGTCATAAATTCAAATTGAGGAAAGACAGTTGTAGAATAGATATGCAGAAATTTGTCTTTAGCCATTGGATAGTTGATTGCCTGAATAAACTTCCATCTGTCATTGTGGAAGTTGATAGCTTAAAATTCAAGGCGAAACTGGACAAACTTTTAGAGGGAATGGATGTGTGAAATTTTTCTTTTCTTTTTTTTATGGCTGATGCTACATAAGCTCATATGCTTGCTTTCTTGCATCACATGCCCCTACTATTACTACTGTCATTTATACCCATGAAAAATTCGTCCTCATTAATTTTACTTTTGCCTCTCAGAGCCTTAATCACCTCAATCAAGTGAATACAATAGCCTTATATAATGGGATTATGACATCCTTATCTCTACTATCAAATGTTTGATAAATCATCGATACGATACTATGGGTCTTCCTTGCAACCTACCTACAATGCTCAGAACTTCATGGCTGACTGTATCGTATCTCCCAAGTCCCTTTCTTCCATTACTGACTTTAGTTCAACTCCACCAAGTATATAAGTTATTTTGGGGTTACGGTTCCCCTGGTGTAAGACATTGCACTTTGCTGGATTAATGCAAAGCTGCCACTTTTCTGACCATCTCTGAAGTCTATCTAGGTCACTGAAGTAATTGTGCTTGGAAGTGATCATTACCTACTCTACCAATCTTTATATCATTATCAAATTTAGACATCACACCCTCTATCCCTTCATCAATGTCATTTAAGAAAATCAGAAACAAGAGTGGCCCCAATACTGATCCCTGGGGAATCCCACTTCTTACATTAACCCAATATGAGGAATACCCATTTATCACAACCCTCTGCTGCCACCCCCCCCCCTTTCCCTGAAGCCATCCTGCTATCCATATAAGGATTTTCCCTGTAATTCCAACATGTTCCAGTGTAACTGCTCATGTGGGACTGAGTCAAATACTTTGCTGGGGAAAAAAAAAAAAAAAAAAAAAAAACACAATGTCAAAATTATTTCCTAAATCCAGCTCATGAGTGATCCTGACAAAATAGCTAACTAAATTTGTTACACACTATTTTCCCTTTTCCAAACCATGCTGCATATCCTTCAGAATACCGTTTCTATTTAAATGGTCCTGAATTCCACCCTTGATCATTGCCTCCATGATTTTCCCTACTACTGAAGTTAGACTGACTGGTTGATAATTTCCCACTACACTCTTAGAACCACCCTTATGTATTGGAGATACATTTGCACTTTTCCACCCACAGAATCTCTCTCGAGTCCAGTGATGCTCTGATAATTAGCCTTAATGGTTCAATTCACTCCCTTAAAATTATAGGGTATATATGCCTTACTCGCCTGTAGGCTCAAGTTTTTTAATTAAAAAATCGTGAAATTTCAGTATCATTAATTACATATTTTTCAATTTCACACTTATGAATTCTCATTGACATAAAGGGTTTTTCTTCTGTAAATGTCAATGCAAAATAAAAATTGAGCTCATCTGCAACATCAGCTGGGGTATGTAATACAATCAGTCCTCGTATAACACATGCTTGCACCACACGAATTAGATCATACACGATTTATAAATAGGGGAACGATATCGTATATAACACGAACCGAATTCGCTTATGCACGATTCGCCTTTGTGTTGTCAATAAATGGGAGTCGAATGCAGAATCACCCAAACTGAACACAACACGATAGGAATGAAGAGAAGATTCTGAAAATGTATTTATGTTTTTTATATCAGTGAAGGGGAAACACATTTCACCATAATAAAGTAAAAACCCACACAATTCCAGCTATCGGTATTATCGCAAATAGCATTAGATCGAGTTTACTACCAGTTTATAACAGATTCTACTAGCAGAAACCACCAAATACGGAGGATGCGGAAAGGTCAGGGAATGACCACCGCATATCCAGGAGCAATATGGCCTTAGTTGCTAATGCTCCTAAAAACCAAATAACAAAAAACAAACTAGTAGAAATGCAACTGGAAATTGTTTTTATTGTTTTATGGTAGTAATCCCCAGAAATGTGCTTTAGTAAAATGTGAGGTGTTAATAGTGTATCTCTGCCTTTATAGTGTTGTTTATTCAGTTGCTACACGCGCGCAGCTTTGTTTATGTGTATCAAGCGTGCCTCTCATTTTGTAATTGTGCTTTATTCTCTCCAAATTAGTGAAATACTTAAAAGGTGTGAAAAGGAAGCGTCCTGGTGAATACACTATAGATTCAGAGAGAAAAAGAAGAGCAATATCGATAAACAGAGGCAGACTGGGTCAAAAATTCTTACCCGGGAAAATTTGTAGTGGCCTCATACTATGGTTTATGGCCAAAATCACACCGGCCTCCGGCCCACCAGGGTTTCCCCCGTTAAGCCTTATGGCCAGTCCACCACTGTCAATAGAGAAAAAAATATGAAATTGTGAAACGCTTTGAGCGAAATGAAAGACCTGTTGCACGTGCTATAGGCCTAAATGAGGCAACGCCGAGAATTAGAATGAATGCAGAGAAAAAAAGCTTTCATAGCAGGAACAACTCAAAGCGTAATTAAAATCCATTAGATCAAGACACAAAGAGTTGGAAGGGATGGAATGGCTGTCATCTGTTTGGACAGAAAATGAAAAAAAAAAAAAACAAGTTTGCTTACGATAGAAACAAAAGCATTAGCAATATTTTTTTTTTTTTTTTTTTTATGTAAACCCCAAACACGACAGGTATCAGAACCTATAGTACTTAGTACCATGCTTGGGTTAGAGGTTGAGAACACAAAAGAAGATATTTGTTAACATTGGACTTGAACTTCTGTAGACTGTAATTTTCAGGAAATACGTATGAACGAAGGTTATTCCAGAAAATGGCAGTTGAATGAATAAACAAGGAAGATAAAAAGTTGGTTCTGTGAGTTTGGAGTTGGACAGTAAATGGATGTTGGCTGGTGGCGGCATGTGTATAAAATTGTTTTCAAAGAGAGAGCGGGAATTATAGAAGCCAATTCAGAAGAACAGTGCTCATGGAAGTAACTGTAGAAGAGGCATGCAGCAGAAACAGTATGTCTATGAGACAGCGAGTGGAGAGACTTTGTTAAAGATGAATCATTAATTAACCTAACTACCCTCTTCTGAATGGAATCGAGAAGCCTGAGAGAGGTTTTCGGGGAACCACTCCAGATGTGGGAACAATATTCCATGGCAGGCCGGATTTGCGATTTATACAGAGTGAGCAGCTGTTTGGAAGATAAGTAAAGAGAAAGAGAAAACCAAGTTTTTTAGATGCAGAGGAAGCAATATTTGTAATGTGCTTGTGCCAAGAGAGATTAGAAGTCAGGGTAATCCCCAAAAGAGATATATCATTTTGCCTAGAAATCGGAGTGTCACTAAAGATAAGCATAGGAGCAGAAGAATCCTTTTTGCGAGATATAAGACAAGACTGAGTTTTAGAAGGGTTGAAATCAACTAAGTTGTCTTTGCCCCACTGGAGAATTACCTGAAGATCGGCATTTAAGGAATTGGTAACAGATTTTCGAGAAGTTGAAGCTGATTGAGCAGGACAAGGTTTCTCAAAATGGAAAGTGGAATGCAATGTGCTATCATCGGCAAAATGGATAGGATTTCCAGTCAATGGAAGAAGGTCATTAATATACAAGAGGAAAAGAGTGGGGGAAAGTACTGAACCTTGGGGGACACCGGTATTAGTGGAAAAGTTAGAAGACAGAGAGCCATCTACCATCACCCTCAGGAGCAATCAGAGAGAAAACTGGATAACCAATTACTAAAAACAGTTGGCAAACCATAAGATGGAAGCTTGTTTAGAAGACTTTTATGCCAAACACAATCGAAAGCCTTTGAGATGTCAAGAGCAACTACTTTTGTTTCACCGAACCTTTCCATTGAATTAGTTCATAAATGGGTAACATAAGCCAGAATATCACCAGTGGATCAACACTGACAGAATCCATACTGGTGATCGTTGATCAGACGGAAGGTTTTTAGGTAGTTTAAGAGTTGGCGGTTAATTGATTTCTCCGTTACTTTAGAAAGAGTAGAAGTAATTGCAATGGGACGATAATTGGATAGGAGGGATTTTTCACCCTTTTTAGGAACTGGCTGGATATGAGCAAATTTCCAAGCAGAAGGAAAAACACCTTTGGAATAAGAAAGTGAAAAAAGGCGGCAAAGAATAGGAGTAAGTTCAGGAGCACAGGTTTTGAGAACAAGTGGAGAAATACCATTGGGACTTGGAGCTTTCTTAGCATCAAGATTCGTCAAAATCCTTCTGACATCCTTTTGACGGAAGACCACACGGGGCATTGAATGGAGCGTGTTGGGAATGGTGGGAATTGTTTTACCAAGATCATTAATACATGAGTTGGAAGAAAAATGTGATGCTAGCAGGTCAGCTTTATCTTGGCTGAAGTGACAACAGAACCATCTAGTTTGGACAGAGGTGGGAGCAGAGATGGGCAAAAGTTGCGGCCAATAGCTTTGGCAAGAGACCAGAATGCTCGGCTACCATTAGGGCAAGAAGCAAGTTTTCTACTCTTAGCCTGTTCAAACTCTAGTTTGGACTGGTTAATAACTGCTTTACAATTGTTGCGAGCTTTGGTGTAGGCAGAAAATGAAACTGAAGAATTGGAAACAAACCAATTACGATATGCAACATTCTTCTCTTGAACAGCCTTAGCACATTTAATGGAAAACCAAGGTTTAGATAAAAGACGAGGTTTTAAAGTGGAGTGTGGGATAAAGGATTCCATTCCTGCAAGAATAATTTCACTTACACAATCTGAGCAAACATTGGCATCAGAAGTTTTGAAACAGTAATCCGACCAAGGAAAAGAAGAAAAGAAATCATGCAGGTCATCCCATTTTGCATTCTTGTAATGCCAAACAACATGAGGTTGGGAACAGCCATGAGATAAAGGCTCCATTGGAGAAGAGACAATCACCAAGTTGTGATCTGAAGTACCTCTCACTTCAACCATGTACTTAGAAGAGTTGTTTGTGAGAAAAAGATCAAGCGTGTTGGCTGTATGATTAGGATTGTCCGGTATTCTTGTAGGTGAATGAACAATCTGTGCAAAGTCATTAGTAATTGCAAAAGCCTCAGCATCTTGACCAGCTGGGTCGGTGTGACTAGAAAACGGAAGCCAGCTGGAATTGTGAACATTAAAATCACCAAGGAAAATTACCTCACTGTTAGGAAAGTTGGACTGGAGAAAGTCACGTTGCAAAGAGAGGAAGTCAAAGAGCTCCAAGTGATTAGTGGAGTTGGGAGAATGGTAGAGACAACAGATGAATTTGACACAATGAGGTAGAGAGATTTTAAGGCAGAGAAGATCAAAGAGAGGATATTCCAAATTGCCAAGTCTATCAGAACGGACATATGCACAAGTACCACCTTTGAGGCGAAAGGAATCATACATCGAATAATCTGGGCATCTGAGATGAGTAGTAGTTGAATCAACCAATAACTGAGATTCTGTCAGAAAAAGTACATGGGGTTTGGCAGACTGCAAGTGGAAATGGACATTGTTGAGATTAGAATTGAGACCACATATATTTGTGAAATGAATTAGGAAGTGCTTGGGAGGCTTAGATATTTTCGCAGATAAGCTTGCTCTATTAGTTTGACAATTCATTGTGTATTCAATAGTGAGAAAAAGTGGGTGGGACATGCTGTATGAAGTAATAAAATTTTTGGATATGGCGTACACATGGTAAGAATATACCCAGATCCTTGTCATAATGTGGCCTCAACAATGCTCCCCACATACACACTACTCGGACTCCCTCTAGTTACTATCTGGCATAGTAGAGGTAGCATGATTATACACTAGCTGATCCGGAAGCCTCCTAGAGAGTTACCAATAGGTTCGGTCCGGTGTACTAACTAGTGGCCGCCCTGCGAACACCGTTTTAGAGCTGTACCTTCGAAATGTAAGGAATATTGGATTTCGCCACGATGTTCATCATAACCTCAAAAGGCATCAATCATACTGCATTATGGAAGAGATAGGGAAGGTTGACCGGAACTTAGCTCTAGAGGCTAAACCTGGGTTCCGCCACTTCAAGCCTCCAATAAGCAAAGTGGTGGTGTTGCACCGGTTGATGAGAGTCATCTACCACCTAGTACTGCCTGGTAACATAGAGGGGCGGCATTTCTCCCTGCTTACATTGGTTCACACTTGGGTGGTCACCCACCATGTACTTGTGCATGGAGGTTATACCCAAGATTACTAACAGTCCCACCATCGTGAAGGTGCAAGCAGAGGATTTGGCTGCCACAGACTGTACAGTCTTCGCCGAAATTGGGTCCACTTGACTTGAGTGTCACCCGAATATCAGTTCCATTAACGTTTTAAACTCCCAGGTAGCAAGTACAGCTTGTCTGGCATATCTGAGAGAATGTCTGTGACAACCTCAAGGACCATATTTTATTACGTAATAGTCATAATAAAATACTTACGTATTTTATTACGATTATTTATTGTGTTTGGTAATGTTTTAGTTACAAATGTATGTTCAATCTTGGGTGGTTGGCACCTAACCCTACTTTTCCCATAATGCCTGTTGTTTATATTGCATGATTTTGCATTGCACGAGGGTTTCTAGGAACAGAACTATTGTGCTATACGAGGACTGACTGTACTGTCTGACATCCATTACATTAGGGTCCTGCTGGTTAGTCCTCTTCTTAGCATTTATATATGTGTGAAGAATTCCTTATCCCCACTCTTTGCTCTCTTCGCCAGCGATTTCTCATAATCTGCCTTTGCCAGCCTAACCTTTTCTGTGGCATTATTACAGATCAATTTGTAGCTGTTATAGGCTCCAGTACTTTTTATTGCTCTGTAAATCTTCCATGTTGTCTTTTTTTGCTCAAGTAATCTGGCAACTTCAATATTAATCCAACTTGGAATCCTCCTCACAGAATATTTTTTAATGATATATACGCATTCAATGCTTCTGTGATTAATGTTTTAAAGGTATACCATAATTCAATTGTATTTGCTCTCTGTGAGATATCTACCCAGTTAATAGAGGCCAGTAGTATCATTTGGACTTGTTGGACCTCATATTTTTGAGGATGACAGTCGCATTTCAATAACTGTTACATCAACTTAATATGTCAACATGCTACAGAATTTCTTAATACCAGAGTTGCACCATCTCCTTCAGCAGAAGCTGCACTTCCTTGCACAATCTGAATTTGATGTTCATTTCTGCTGGATCCCAGACCACATTGGAATCTCAGGAAATGATATGGCAGACTTTGCAGCCAAATCAGCAAACCTCTTTAACTCGTGCCTGTTAGTCCCCTATACAGACTATAGGCAAGTAATTCGAAAGAAACTGGTATCCCAATGGCAACACTCATGTCATGGACAGGCTGCAAACAAGTTATATGAGATTAAGCCTGTAATTGAACATTGGCAGTCTAGTCTGCGCAGGAACCGAAAAGAGAAAGTTGTTCTATCTCGGCTCTGCATAGGACATTGTCACATGACACATTGCTATCTGCTGAGGGCAGACAACCGTCCTATGTGTAGAAATTGTGACACCATTTTAACAGTCCATCATATTTTAATTGAATATCCGTCTTTTTATAATGACCGTTGTTTATGTTTTAGCCATCTGTCTGAGCCTTATACACTCAGACAGATTTTATCGGACAATGACGTGTCAGCTGTTTTTAAGTTTTTACAACTTATTAATCTGAATAATTCTATCTAGAATGTTTTTATCATTTATGCTTTATGAACGTTTTATATCGTATACTCTTTTACAATAATATACAAACAATTGTAATATTATAGTTTTATATTTTACAACTTTTGGACTTGGCGCATTATATCCTTAGATGCTAATGTGCCATGAAATCCTAAAACAAACAAACAAACAAACACTATCTCCATTTGAACCATAAAGAGATATGGTTCTGGAAAGTTGAGACAAGAAGTCATAGTAATTTTGACAGTGAATGTTTTATGGCAGTTGTTCTGAACTATATCATTGCCAGAATATTGTTGAACTAAAATATCAAATCCAAGAAGAAATTCAGACAATACTGACAAATATGCTATATAGATTGTGGAGGAAGCTATTTTTGTGATATTGTATTCAGAAAGTAAAATGTTTGTCTAAAATTTTTAAGTATATACTTCTCTTTTACAGTCAGTGTTTCATAAAGTATTTTCCATTGCATTCTGATATTTTAAAATGTATAAGATTATTATAGACATTTAATAAGTGCAATTAATAAGTAATGTATGCCTGAAATAGTTAAATATTTTTCTCATCTCATAGTATTTCATCATATTGATCTTTAAAAATACTATATATGTTGATCTATTTTTGATGACTTTCCTTTTTTTTTTTTTGTAATTATTATTGTTTTATTTTTCAGAGATAGAGATGTTCGCTTATTACACCAAGCTAGGACTGCTACAAATGTACAGAATGGTGAAGTTAGAGAATGGGATAGGATAAGAGAAAGAAGAGAAGTGGAAAGATCTCCAGTGTTTGGAATTCACAGTGGCGCCTCTAGGTATGATGGTGCTCTTCCTAAATTAGACATTAAAGTGAAACAAGAAAGGAGGGATGAAGATATGGTTAAAAGCAGCAGCAAATTATTTGTTGACAGAGAAAGGAAAAGAACTGGCAGCACACCTCAGACCGAAATTGAAAGTACATTAACTAGGAACATTACTCACAACTCCATGACTTTGAATACGCTGGAACGTACTCATGCCGTGGGACCACTCGGGTTAGTTCCAAAAGACCACCCACATTCTCAGGTGTCATCACCGTGGGGTCCTCTTGTGGTATCATCACCAAGTGCTACTACAACTGTAACTGGTGCCACTGATCACTATCGTACTAGAGATCTCTTGCAATCCAGAAATCTAGAGCAGGAACGTAGATACGAATCTTTGCAAACTGTGATGCCTGTGTCCTCTCGAAGCTGTTGTGGTAGTACTGAATTAACTAGACAGCTAGCTGGACCAGCAGTTACTGACCTTGATCGTCAGCTAATTGATCGGGAACATCAAGTTGTAGCTTATGACCGTACCAAGCTACTTCCTCCTCCCTTAAGAACAAATGATCCTCCATACATAGCTCCACCCTCTTCAACGTTACCCCCTGCCTCAGTGTCTGGTTTCTTTTCTCCTCCAGTTAGTCCATATCTGAACAGTTTGTGTACCTCTGCCGTTAGAACCAAGACTACAGCACCTGCTGTTGCAGTCAATGGCCTTCCTCCCCCTCTTATCCCATGCACTTTTCCTGTACAGAATCATGCAAATTTCCATGGCAACAGAGTCCCTTCCCCTCTTCCGCACAAACTTGGGGCCATCGCAGGCTCTAGTATTGCAAACTTACATGAAGCATACTTTCCAAAAGATAGGCGAGAAATGAATGGACATCCTACAGATTTGGACTCACATTTACGATTATGACAGATGTCTAACGTGTTAGTAGCTGGTACATAAAAGTTGTGTATATATTTTCTTTCTGTATGTAAAATATGCACTGACAATAGAATCATGTCTGAAGTAAGTGGGTCTCCTTGATGTTTATCCTCAGTCACATTACAAAGAAAAATTACGTAAGTTGCTGTGCCGACATCGGAAGTACTTTCTTTCAACCTATGTGCCTTGTTGTGTACAGTGATGAGTCTTCAAAACTTAAAGGCATGTGGATTGAAAGATCTGTTTTATATAATTTATGTTAAATGGTTGAATTGAATCGTTCATCGCAGTTGGTTTTGATAAAAGATGTTGGTAGCAGAATATAATTTGCAGAATCATTTAATTGTTGTCTGTATATTTCCTATATTTCTTATTACAAACACAAACATACATGAACATGCATGCAGACAAAGAAAAACTTTCTTATATATATATATATATATATATATATATTTTTTTTTTACACAAATATAAATAAAATCTTGTTTGTATTTTTGAAGATAAAGACCAAAACTTTTGTAATACAGTAAACCCTCGCTAATCTGGTTACAGTTAATCCAGATGCTGGATAATCCGGATCGAAATATGAAAAATTCTGTTCACAGTGAGTACTTTGAAAGACATACAAGATTTAGGAAGGCAGATGAGTAACTCTCACTACATGCTGATTGACTGCACAGGGAGGGACAGAACATAGATCACATTGTCTTGCGTGTCGTTCAGTATCATTGTTGACTCTGAGTTGGATGGATGTTATTTCTTATATAGCTTTATTTGCGTTTCTTTATACGTGTATACATATGTACATAAGTTAACATTTTATATAATTATGGGTTCTAAAGAATTAAAAAGTGAAATAAAAAGAAAACACTTTATACTTTAACTGTCATTAATAAGCTCAAAGTGATAGAACAACTTCAAAATGGTGTTCCTGGAAAAAAAAAAATTTTGGTATTGGCCAACAGGCTGTGTCAGATATTAAAAAAACAAAAAGAATCTATAAAGACATCTCCTTTAAAATTCAATGTGTGGAGTGATAAAATCGGTGTATCAAATAGACAGACATTAAAAAATTCAAAAGAAGTGTTGCTGGAAGAAGCTGTATTTAAGTGGCATTGGCATGCGATGCTAGCGCCACCTGATAAATGTATAAAAAGACAAAAGACAATACATTTCTCCATCTACCGATGGATAAATGTATTGGCTTTTTATAGTTTTTAAATAAAGGCTCTACAGTGATATTTTTAAATTTATTTTCATCAGCACTACCTATATCATTAATTTTTCATTTATTTGTTTTTTTTCTCTTTTAAGGCTATCTTTTGCTTCACTAATCCGGATTATCACTTAATCCAGATGACCCCCTTCCCCCCATTACTCCGGATTAGCAAGGGTTTACTGTACATTGCATACATTTCAAACACGTTCCAGATTAAAGATAGCCAAACATGCCTAGGAAACAAGCTCAGCAATCAAACAAGTTTATTTTATTTGCAATAGTAATTTTCACTCATAATTGTGATGATCCTTTGCAATCTAGAAATCTAGAACTTTCTTAAATGTTTATATAACAGCTTATAACATATAAATTACCTAAAACTTTCATTTACCATTACTTATTGCTCTGTAAGAAATAGTTTATATCTTATGAAAAGAACTGATAGTAAGGTCCATGTTTAAGATTATGCTATCATCTCTTTATTTAATTATATATATATATATATACACACAGTAGACGTTCAGAATAACGGCACCTTCAGGGACTTGTGGTGCCGTTATTTCGATTTTTCAGTTATCTAGAAAGTTTTATGTTTAATATATTTAATGCAGAAATAATGAGGCTAAATAAGAAATAGAGAAGTTAAAAATGCAATATTATTAACAGCACATACATAAACATATTGATGATCCAATGTTATATTCTGCCATTAATGCATTCCTACACCCCATTCTATTTTCTTTATTATATCAAGTTTAGTCTGCACGGGTACCACAGTGGTATCATCACCGTCCAACCCACACCGGGTGGAAAAGGCCTGGGTTCAAATTCTGTCGATGATGTGAGGAACTTTTATAGGCTTTTTTTACTCTGTGGCTGAATTAGTTGATTGCAGGCATAAAGAGCAAGGTTCTCCCCCAGAAGCTGGGGGTTTTTTGTCCAGCAAAACAGGCAAATCGACCAGAGAGCACGCAATTTATAGACACAATACACATGGGTATATGAATTAACTTTCTGGGTGACCCTAATGTAATAGTTTGGATTATATCAAGTTTGTCACTAATCTTTAATGTTGTTCTTCTCCATATGAGGTTTATTAACTTTAGTAGTCATAGTGAAGGGTTTTTAAGTTAAAATAAATGTAAAACAGCATTATAATCCGTGATATCAGTACAGAATTCACTTTGAAAGTGGCGAATGTAAACAAATACAGTAATCACATGACCTTGCCATTTTCTTTTTTCTACACTGCAAGACATCTTCGCTGTATGTAAACATCTGATATCAATGTGTCGTTAGCTCAAATGTTTCGTTATTTCAACAGTCTACTGTATATAATTTTTTCCCCTGATTTATATTTCACACCATAATATAATACAAATCAATTGTTCAGACTTTTTGGTTTGATGACACTACACTACACTACACTACACTACACTAGTGTTAAGTTTAGCTATATAACATTCCTTTTGAGAAACCCTGTAACTTATTAAGCATAATTCTACACATTTATTTAATAAAGTATCTAGACGTGAGTATCTAGATATTTATTTAATACAGCAGGAGATATTTTGGTATAAAATATATTTGAGTACTATATTAATATATTTTATACATACTGACCATTCATTAATTCTGCCAGTTGTAACTGCATGGAAATCTAGAAGATATTTGACTGTGCAGTCTGTGGTACAAATTAACTTAACGCACCTGAAAATTTCAGTGAAAATTAGACATTGCACTTAGAAGCGAGAAAGTTAGACACCATATTACAAATGCTGACCAGTGGCTCAAGGTGATACCCTCATATATAGGAATAAAAGTTAAATGCATAAAGAAATCTAAATGTCTTTTCATTGTAACTGTTAATCCCATGTGCATAGGATATTCCCCTTAGACCATTGTCCTAATTTAGTCAACTATGAATCTCTGGAACTGGCAGGAATGATTGTGTGATCATCTACAGATTTTGAATTAGATCCAAAAGAGTAAAGAACTTCAATGATAGATGATATCAGATTTCTTTCTGTAATTTATATTTCAAATTTGCCTGTGACATTTTAGGAAAGCTCCTGAATTTTATTCAGGAGCTTTCCTAAAATGTCTATATTACAGATGTAAGAATAAAGCTAAAACTAAAAGCTGCTGTTTATTAGTGAGAGGCATGCCAAAGTGAAATCATCAAGTTAGTTAAATGCATACTTTATCACACACGTGGACAGTGAGATCTTGGCACTAGTATTGTTGATAACAACTGTGGAAAAGACTTCCCCAAATCAGGACAATTACTGAGGAATTTATTGTAGCTTAAACACAGAGCGTACAGATAAAGCAGAAATATATGAGCTTTCGGCTATATGGTAGCCTTCGTCAGAATTAAAATACATGAATGCCATTCATGTATTTTAATTCTGACGAAGGCTACCATATAGCCGAAAGCTCATATATTTCTGCTTTATCTGTACGCTCTGTGTTTAAGCTACAATAAATTCCTCAATGAATCCAGAGCGCGTAGGCCTGTTTCGTTATGTTCAGGACAATTACTTTTCACATCGATATCAAGGGAACAGTATAAATGACAGATTTTGAGGGAATGCACCTATAACCAGGACTTAACTACTATGACTCAGGATGGGTCAGTGGAAACTGCAGACTACTTGTTCATGTAAGCTATTGTAGCCCCATGTGTTGGAAATAATAAATGGTCTACAGATATTAATAAAATTCCAGTGTAGTTTCTTATGCAGTTTCCAAAACAAGTAGCTTACAAAAATTGGGCTAATAATCTAAAATAGAAATACTATCAAAATTGAAACTGTGGCTCTGGGATACTGAGCAGATAAGCTTGGGTGTCCCTGAGCAGCCAGCCTAAACTGATTTTATATGGTTATACATTCTATCACACGAGTGCAATGAGTTGAGCCTTTGTATGAGAAATTGCATCCAGAACAATCAGTGCGATATACTACACTGTCTGGTTAAAAAAAAAATTATTTTAAGCATATGTTGTTTTAACCAGACATAACTTTGAATGCCTAATATAATTCCTCATACCAAGGCTCATTTCACTGCACTCTTATGGATAGGGATGTATAACCATATAAAATCAGTTGAGGCTGGCCACTAGGGAGCATTCAAGCTGATCTAGAACTCGGTATTTCTGTTTTAAATCTTCACCCTAATTTTTGTAAGCTACTTATTTCAGAAACTTTGGATAATAAGCTAATGTTAATTGACCATTTATTATTTCCGATGTATGGATAACATCAAGGCAGACTTCAGAAAAATTAGGAACGACTGCTTCTGAAAGTAACTTTTAGTTTAAAGGAATAAAATAGATATGTATAAAAGATTACAAGGAATACTCTTCAAGCATCTGATTATAAATAGAGTAAGCACCCCTAATCCAGACTTGTATAATCAGGAATTTTTCTGGAACTCACTCCAACTTCATAAGATTATGGTATAGTGTATTTTTAAAAGCATTTGTCAATCATGTCAGAGTTCATTTAAACCTTTTCAGTTACATAATAAATATTTTGAACAACTTTATCAAGATAAAAATATCCTATTTTGGAGATTCTCAGTGTTAACAAGTATTATGGTACATTACATTGATATGTTTAATTCAGCAGAACATTTATTCCATGTTTTAACCACATATATATATATATATTCAGAACTCTCTTCTATGTTTTCATAGTATTTCTTAGTATGCCAATTTCTGCATTACTGTATTTTATAGTACTGGCAAAGTTCACATTCCGATTATTATTTTAGCGCTACTGACCTTGCTATTCATATCTGTATTTGTGTATTTTCTCTGTAGAAGTAGGTTTTTATGGGCTGCTTTTCATGTGTGGGATGAAAAACCCAGAATAACTAATGGTAGAAACCCTGCTCCCTCCATCCGAAATTGTCTAACTATAGCCTCGATTGAAGGGCATTTTTAGAAAATCTTTCAGTTACTAATGAGAATTAAGCCCAGATCACACCAAACGAGTGGCAGACAGTAATGTGTTGCATGTTAAGCTGTCATGGAGGACACTGCAATACTGACAAACAACTCAACTATTTATGCCTAACCTTCCATCATACACAGGGCAAGCCCCAAAATTTGTGGGGCTCTGTTCAAGAATTACTTGCGAGCCTTGGGGTACTGTAAAAAACTTATATAGGGTGTTTTTGTAATAGTGATTTTTTTATTTTTTAAAATTTTATGGTAACTAAGAAATAATTAAATAATTTTATATTATACTGAACAAAAATTTTAAATATGAATAATATTTAATACATTAATCAACAATATTGTTTAACAATTGCAGTCATCTTATAAAAATAGGAACATGAATAAATAATAGGAACAAATAATCACACACATTTACATATTATTAAAGCAATTATTGCACACAATAATTGGCTGCAAAGTCATTAATGATGTTGTCATAACCAATTTTTTTTGCTACATCATTTTGAATGTAAATAATTGATACTGAAGTTATTTCCTGGGAAATGGATGACCTTAAAAACTATTTTTAGCTTGGAGTTGGATCTTTCACTCAATGCCAGCCACTTATTAAAAACAATACAGATATTACCGAAAGTGGGTATAACATAAAAATTACATTTTTAAATAATGCCTATGTTCAATATCAAATGAAACATACACATTTGAGAATGAAGTATACATTCTACTTCTAGCAATTTTCAAGTCTACTTGTGCAAACACCCTTGGAGTGACAATAATGTGGGTAACTAGGCATTAAGACAGCGGTAGATTAGCATTAGCATTAGTAGAGGCATATGATGCAAGAAAGCAAGCTTATTCAGCATCAGCCAAAAAAAAAAAAAAAAAAAAGCACAACCACTACTCCCATTTCACCCCTCCGTTCATTCGAAATATCTGTCCAACTGAGCCTTAAATTTGTTTAGGCTATTAACTTCAACAACAAGTGATGGAAGTCTATTCCACAACCCAACTGCCCGCTGGCTAAAGGCAAATTTCCATACATCTATCCGACATCCGTCCTTCCTCAATTTGAATTTGTCCTCTCAGGTGATTATTCTGAGCAAGAGGAAAAATTCCATCAGCATTGAGCATGCTCAAGCCATTCAAAGCCTTATACACCTCTATCAGATCACCTCGCCGATGCCTAGTCTCCAGACTCTGTAATTTGCAAAACTTAAGCCTTTCTTCGTAAGTGCAACCCTTTGTTCCATTCACTAATCTTGTTGCCCTTCTCTGTACTCGTTCCAGCAGCTCTACATCCTTCTTGAAAAGAGGCCTCCAGACCTGTATATAGTACTCAAGGTGTGGCCTGACCAATGCCTTATACAAGGGAATAATCACATCCCTATCCCTGCTAGAAAAATTCCTGTATATCATTGACAAGACACCAGGAGCTACTCTTGCAGCTTGTCTGCACTGCTCAGAGAACATCATATCTGCCTGCACAATCACCCCCAGGTCCTTTTCATTCTCTACCACTGTCAGCGTAGTACCACAGAGTTGATACGTTGATCTGGGGTTACTGTTTCCCATATGTAGTACTTTACATTTGTCAATGTTAAACTTCATTTGCCACCTCTCAGCCCATCTGCTCAACCTTTCCAGATCCTGTTGCAGCAGCATAGCATCAGTAGTGTCCTTAACAACCCTACCAACCTTTGTATCGTCTGCCAACTTGGACATTAAGCTTGATATACCATCATCTATATCATTTATAAATACAGAAAACAACAATGGACCCAACACTGAACCCTGAGGAACTCCACTAATAACATTAGTCCACGTTGAGCAGTGTCCATTGATTACCGCTCTCCGTCTTCTCCCCCTCAACCACCCCTTTATCCATAGCAGCAATTTGCCTCCAATGCCACACTGCTCCAATTTGTGCAGCAGTCTTCCATGCGCAACTGTATCAAAAGCCTTTCTAAGTTTCTAAGATCCAAATATATAATATCAAAGTTATTCCCTGCATCCAGTTCTTTTGTGACTACATCATAGTATCCAATCAAATTGGTCAGACAAGACCTGCCCTTAACAAAACCATGCTGTGTCTGAGCTATAACTGAATTCTTGTCCAGATGATCCTGCAGTGCTTCTTTAACCAGTGCCTCCATTAATTTTCCTGGAACCGAAGTTTAACTAACAGGTCTATAATTACTTGTGTCAGCCTTTGATCCTCCTTTGTGAATTGGGGTTACATTTGCACATCTCCAGTCTATGGGTACCTCCCCTGAGTCCAAAGAAGCTCTCATAATTATGGCTAGGGGTTTGCTGACTTCCTTTGCTGCCTCCTTTAATATAACTGGATAGATCCCATCCACCCCGGGTGCCTTTTTTATGTTTATCCTCAACAATTTCTCCTCCACTTTCCTCTCAGTTATTAGAAAATCATCTAGCTCACTGCCAATGTTTACTTCACCTATGACATTCCCCTTCCTGAATAACTCCTCATGTGTGAATGTAGATGCAAAATACTTGTTTAGATTGTTAGCCACCTGAGCAGGATCCTCAACTGTTGAACCATCAACTTCCAGTGGACCAATCTGATTCATCCCTTTCCTTCTTGAGTTTAAATAGGTAAAGAACTCTATTCTGTTTTTCTTTGCATCCTTTGCCAAGGATTTCTCATAATCTGCCTTTGCCTGCCTAATCTCCTTTCATTTTGATTCATTGATAGAAACGCAGAAAAGATGCGGGTATTATTATTTAGACCATTCAAGCACGGGGCCCTATTCAACAGAACTGCATGAACATGCTTATGGCTAGCGTTAAATATACTAACTTTGAGTATTCGAGACTATTAATTTTTGTGTTCATTTATAGCAAAGTTCAGGATTCATTCTATGCAAGGATCCATTTTACCTATTCAAATGTTAGGGATCAGATTAACACCCCAGAAGGGGTGTTAATCTGATCCCTAACATTTGAGCTCAGATTAACACCCCAGAAGAGGTGTTAATCTGATCTTCTTTATAGCAATTTTCATTATTATTATTATCTTTCTGTTTCTGCTTTGGCATTTTCTGTTATGTCAAATACAGTATCCATACAACACTTTTCCAGTACTAAAACTGTCACAAGTTGCAAGAGTAAATTTTGGCACGTAATGGCCGGTGTCAAAAAGTACTTAAGAGAGCTGTTGAAATCCAGTATCAGATCCAAATGAACTGATTTTGCCTAATCAGAATTTTTTAGTTGGATATCCTTAAAATGATGTATTATATAGGCTAATATAAATATTACCTACAAGTTAGTGCAAATGCACCATATTAGTACACAGCTAAACTTTGAATTAGCAAATTTTTGCAAAGGCAGCATCGTTTAAGTTATATCTCATGTATAAGTATAATGCGAAAGCATCAATAATACATAGCCAAATCTGAATGTACAGAATATTAGCAAAGCGGCATCGTTTTAAGTTATATCTCATATTGTGAATACCTTCACAACGAGTTCCCAAGATATTGCACTGCTTTGAATAAGTAACGCTTCACCTGAGGAGAAGACTAATGTTACTTATTCTCAGATGGATACCACCGCCCAGATGGCACTGTTTCAGGGCTATTTTGTATTTGTGTGGGATAATAACCCATCTATTCAGTTGTCCCTATTAGACTTAGAAAAGCAAAAAGATAGAGGGAAAGTAATAGTAGGAGTGGAAGAGTAAAAGAAACGGTGTAGAAGAATGAAGGGGACAGTAACTCCTTCAACTCACACCACTCAAAAACTCATAAACTCCTTGAATAGGCAACGCTTCCTCAGTGGAGAAGGCTGTTGTTACCTATTCTTGGAAACTCCGGACATCATCAGGCTCCCCCTGATGCCGTTTCAGGGCTATTTTGTATTTGTGTGGGATAATAACTTGACTACCAGTTGTCCCTATTAGACTTAGAAAAGCAAAAAAGGTAGAGGGAAAGTAGGAGTCGAAGAGGAAAAGAAACAGTGTAGAAGAATGAAGGCGCTTCTGTAGCCAGGTGGGCAGGAGCAGCAGTGTGTAGCACACGCCTCTTGATTAGACTGGGGTTCGAGCCCATGACCACCAAATACGGAGGATGTGGAAAGGTCAGGGAATGACCACCGCATATCCCCGGAGCAATATGGCCTTAGTTGCTAATGCTCCTAAAAACCAAATAACAAACAAACAGAAGAATGAAAGGGACAGTAACTCCTTCAACTCGCACCACTCAAAAACTCAAACTCCTCGAATAGGCAATGCTTCCCCAGTGGAGAAGGCTGTTGTTACCTATTCTTGGAAACTCCGGACATCATCAGGCTCCCCCTGGTGCCGTTTCAGGGCTACTTTGTATATATGTGGGATAATAACTCAACTATCCACTTGTCCCTATTAGACTTAGAAAAGCAAAAAGGTAGAGGGAAAGTAATAGTGCCGTACATAAATAGTTCAGTACATAAATGTTAAATGCTCTAGATTCTTTTTATACTCCTGTATGGTGCTTTATTAGTTCAAACTACAAAGCACCATACAGGAGTATAAAAAGAATCTAGAGCATTTAACATTTATTTATGTACTGAACTATTTATGTACGGCACTATTACTTTCCCTCTACCTTTTTGCTTTTCTAAGTCTAATAGGGACAAGTGGATAGTTGAGTTATTATCCCACATATATACAAAGTAGCCCTGAAGCGGCACCAGGGGGAGCCTGATGATGTCCGGAGTTTCCAAGAATAGGTAACAACAGCCTTCTCCACTGGGGAAGCATTGCCTATTCGAGGAGTTTGAGTTTTTGAGTGGTGCGAGTTGAAGGAGTTATAAAACATCAAAATTAAAATATTTATTTTATTTACATTTGAATGCTGGGGACTCTCACTCTCTCAAACTTCTATACACGTTTAGTCACCATAGACAGCATTCTTCAGTGCATTGTCATCATTATGATATTCTCAAGAGTTCTAATTACGATATTGTCAATTTAGCCCCAGCCATAGGTGTTAGAGGGAATTAAAACAGAAACTCAAAATAGGAATACTGTTACTATCCAAATAAATTGTTTTATAAAAGCCCAGAGGAGGGTTCCAATGCAGGTGACTATAGAATTGGGTATAGGCAGCTTGATTTCACAGTCCTTGCCCTTTGCTTCCCTAATGTGCAAATGACAGTATAGACACATCACTCAATTTGCAGTTAGCAATTTTTTTTTTTTTTGCTGTGATAAAGTAATCACTCTTGACTTCCAAAAGAGGAGGTTGCAACATATAAACAATCTTATCACAGAATAATGATAATTATTTTTTATTGTCCCATTTGTAGTGGATGGAAGTACAAACACAGAAATTCATTGACTAAATATTTGTTGGTCCCAGATATTAAGCCTTCAGTTTTGTTGCAAAAAGTAGGTCAAGTCTGGTGATTAACATTTGTGCCAGTACACTCGCACACACTAAAGCATATAGAGTGTGGGATGAAACCATTGGCCACCATCAATGTGTGAAAATTTCTGTCAGAATTGAAACCTTTGCTCCTCAAATTTTCACATTTTTGGTTGGATTTTGTTGCATGTTCTCAAGTAATAAAACTGACTGCAAGCGTGCCCACTGACTAATTATGGCATTCTTTGCACCATACAAAGTGAATCCACTGATTGTGGTTGGTGATATTTGGCTTATGCACCACTGTTCTTACATGAAAATTGAGGCTGTGAAGCTCTGTACATAATATGTGTTCATACAGAACAACTCCTGTCTGATGTTTTGCAGGAATGTCTGACAAACTTTTCATGCTACCCTTCTGAATACCCTCCGGTCAAATGGAATGAGCTTCTGTGGTCTTTCTGTGCATTGATGGAAAGTGGTGGTACCATCGCACTTCCATTTCATTATAATATTACTGACAGTTGATTTTCAGTGGTGTAGGCTGTGAGCAGTTGCATGAATCAACAAGCTAGCAATGTGACCTATCTCAGTCATTCAAATGAACTCTGCATGCTGTGACAAACAACTAACTTGTGTGGCTGATGCACCCTCCCTATATACTGGTATGAGTCACTTGTTTATTCAAGAAGGTCTGGTGGACTATAAAAATGGGTATCTGGATACTCTGTAAGTAGTGTATGTGCTCTGGTAGACTTCTTTCTTCTGAAATCCACTGAAATGTTCATGACTGGGTCGTATATCTCTCTGCCACAAGGCTTCCTGCACATAGTACTATAAGTCTATTTTAGGTGGTCCACAATTGGGCATTTGAATAACTACTATGTATCTCTTTCAATGTCCTTTTTTTTTTTTTTTGGTAAAAAAAGGACATTGAAAGAGATACATAATAGTTATTTATTTTTGGATAATTCAAGGGCAAAGATTAGCTTTATGAACCTATAGTATGCGACTAAAAGTATTGACATTCCTCCATAAATATTGCCCTCATAATGAACAGTGATTGTGATCACTATCCTTCCACTTTGTGCAAAAAAGGTCTAGTCTCAAGATGAGCTATTGGCATTTTTTTTTTTTTTTTTTTTTTCCTTCTCACATGGAATTGATATTGAACAAGCATTGCATAGTTTTAGCTCAAGGAAACGATAAAGTAACATCATCTCAAACATAATATAAATTTGGTGTGCCTGCCTGTACATAAGCAGCACATTAAACTCCACTATGGCTCATCTATTGGAATTTACAGATTGCAAAGTGGGATGCTTGTAACACAGTGGTAAGATTTCTGCATACACAGTGTGACATCTGAACTTCCCAAACATGAGCATTGCATAGTAAAAGATGTTATTTGAAGATGGAAGACCATAGATGATAATTCAAGGGAAAAAAGGTTGACAACATCAAACTTGCAGAATGTGTTCCTCAAACCATAAAGAGGGCAGTTCATAACATTACAAAGCAGTCCAAGAGGTCAGGAACATCAGTATGTCAATCATGTGAAGGAAGCTTGGCCTTGTGCTCAGTAGCGTGCACCTGTTAAGTCCAATATTAGTCACCAATGCAAAATGGATTAGAGAGGGGTGTCATTCCCAACATTCATGAACTCAAACTGTGGCAGAAGGTTATACTGTAGAGTGAAGAAACTGCATATTCTGATCTCTTCCTCACAGCAGGCATGGCAATATAGTAGTTTTATCATTGATGTCTTGATTATGAATCTTGGTGCAGGCAGGCTGTTTGTATGGTGCTCTCAGCTGACAGACTGCCATTAGTTTGCAGTGCCTGAAACCTTGATGAAGCCTATGGTCTACTGAACTTTTTGAACAATTATGTGTTATGTACACTGAAAGTGGAAGTACTGTGGAATGGGGTCATATCAGTATTGGCCTCCCGTTATTAAAGCATGAGGATGATGCTAATATGACCCCATTCATCTGTAAAGGGCATATTCAATATGCTGCACAGGTGAGTTCCTATAGCCGAGTGGTCAGGTGTGAGCATACATAAGTACACATGGTTCAGGCACACGTGTCTACTAAATACCATGCTATTTTTTGTTTTCCCTCCCCCGTGAACTCCTCTGACTGTGTGGGCATCCAAAGTATAAACAAATTTTATTTTTTTCTTTATAGATTTGTTTTAAAATTGAATTTCATTGTGTTCTGATTTATACTGAATGGAACATCAAAGAATGCGACCTCTGTCTTGATTCTGGAGTGGGAGGCATGATAGATAATAGCACTAATCTTCACATATTGTTTGGTTTTTGCACCAAAGAAATTAAGGATATAAAGCAACAATATTATGTCTTTAAATTGTTTTGTCTGTTAATCTGGATAAAAAATGCGAGATTCCGAAAGGGAAACCTTTCTGAGATCGATTAACGCAGCTATTACAATTGCTGGCCTTCCAGCTATGAGCCGAATAGGTATTTCTCCTCGATCTTTACAGATGAAACACCCTCCATAATGAGCAAAGGCTGGACAGAATTAAATTAGCGATACTGAAATTACAGAAGACGGTTTATTAGAAAAACTTTCAAGCCTAAGGGCAACTAAGACTCCTGGATTTTATCATATATTTCAGGGCTTTAATTTTCAGAGAGGATGCACTGAGTCGTAGGTTAATTATGAGGCATTGCTGGACTTGAGAGAGAGAGAGAGAGAGATTCCTTTGGTTCGGAAAAGTTCCGGTGTGTCACGAGTACAAAGGTGGTTCTATGAGCGAAATGGGTGACTACAGACTGCTTATCTGACTTACTTTAGTCAGGTGCACTTTAACGCTAAGGACAAACCGGCCATTGCCGGGAGCCTCACGCAAAAATGGGCCTCGGTTTCAGTGTAAATATCTGCTAAAGTAGTGATAAAACTTTATAATAATAATAATAAACCAAGAAAACTTGTAATATAAAAGCATTCTTAAACTTAGTTGTTAAGTGTTTAAACTTTATTCTTATAATTTTTTATTGTACAAGAAATAAGTTTCTATTAAAATTGTTTTTTTTATTTTATTTTTCAAGTCAAAAATATAAAACATTTTTTACCTCTTAGTTACATTTTTATCAAGGAATTATTATTCACAATATAAATATAAAACCTATGTATTATTTATATTTATATGTATTTTTGTAATATATATATATATATATATATATGAAACCTCAAATTTAAATATGGCTGGGGACCTATTTCATCCTTAATCCGGCCCTGACTTTAGTAGTGAGGAAAATCACGAGGGCAATGATTAATAGAGCAACACAGCGATATTTAGATAGAAATGGAATTCTGAAGAATAAATTGCACAGTTTTATAAAGGGGAAAATCATTAACTCGGGGAATTTTTTTTGGCTGGTGCAGCATAATCCTCAGGTTTCCTTGTACCATATGGATAATAATAACCTGGTTAACTATTTCGACAGTTATTTGAGCTGGATGTAGGAAATAATTTCAACATTGTTTATTTGGATTTTAGAAAATAATTTAACTTTATCCTTCGCTAGTGGTTATTGCATAAGTTGGAACATGTTTAGGGCTCATGGTCTGGGATAGATTGCAGAGCAGGCGGCAGAGGGTCGTGATTAAATGGCATCAACGAATGGACAGAGGGCGTGATGTCAAATTTGTTGATGCTGATTGAGTGGGTGATTAATGATCAGTGCAAAGACATACTTCGGGATAACTAAAATATACTTGAAGGATGGTCTCTTCCAAGGATAATCAAGTAGCAGCTATATTTTAATGCATCAAAATGCAAGGTCTTACACTTGGAAATAGTAATCCCAAACAGAAGAAGAAAGGGATTTGGAAGTTCTGATTACGGGTGGACATGAAGTTCTCCAAATAGTGTAGACGGCCGACAAGGACTACAAACATTCTACTTGGTGAGATCTTCAAAAGAGCACACACCTGTGTCAGAAAAGACTCGTATATGTGGGTTACAGAGCTTGGAAACCAGACGCCTTCTTTCATCGAGGTTATAAAGCCTCAGTGAAGGCTCTGATAGGTGACAGCAAAACGAATAAAGGCAAAATTTTCATTTTTATAAATGAACCAGGAGCAGAAGTTCAAATCACAGGGAAAGAGATTTAGATTAGATTGTAGGAAGTTTTATTTTAGCCAGTGACTTGTTAATTACAGGAACAGGTTGCCTCCATGGATGGTTAAATCTGATAGCTTGGGAAAATTAAAGGTCAAGTGGATACCCGATACTCTACATGAGGAAGAAAACACATAGGTAGTTAATTTTCTCTTTATATATTTTTTTATTTTTATTATTAACTGTATTATTCATTTTTACTATTTATTTACATCAGCGTTTCTCAAACTGAGAGTCGCGACCCCATGGGTGTCATAGTTGGATCGGTTGAATGCATAATGTATAAAAAATCTTCATAGTAAAAATGAAAGTTAAATTTCAAATAGTTATTAATTCACTAACCAAATCGCAAGTTACAAGTCCCTTTTCCAGCTCATGCTATTATTGTTTTTTTTTTTTTTTTTTTCTATTTTTATCATAGTGTTGTAGTCGGTAAAAAAAAATTAAGGTTAATGAAGTTTTATTTGACGTCTGTTCATTAGTTAACCCTATTTATATTTCTTACTACAGGATACCAAATTTGATATTGTTTTGTTTATTTCGAATAAAATTAAGCAATAAATATCTTAATAATTCGTTTTACTCATGGAGGATGGGGTGAGGGGACATACAAATTCATTTAACATTTTAAGGGGGTCGCGGTGTCACAAAGTTTTAAAAAACCTAATTTACTTTATGTTTGTTTATTTATTATTAGTATTGTGTTTTTTGGCTGGTACAATAGAAGCCTATGGCTTCCTTGCAGTATATGATTAATATTAAATACTACCTTTGCCACAGTGTAGAAGTGTTCATAACTACTCTGTTATTCTCAGTTTTCGAGAAGGCACTTTAAATGCAAAAAGGCATAGGAACAAGCAGGGCGGGCGCTAGGCTGGACGTCGCCCGACTGCAAAGCTGAAATGGGCGCTCCTGCATTGCAAGGCGGGTGCCCCCAAACATACTAAACTTCATACTAACATTTCGAAACGGCGCCCACTTTGTAGTGGCGCCCGCCTGCAATGCAGGCCCGCTTCCGCCGGCCCTGGGAACAAGATCCGTCAGCCATATGTGAGGCTATTCAGAGTTGACATGGGCCTTAAATTCATTTTGATGGACGATATGAGCCAGTCGAAGTGACAAATATTCTACTTCAGTTGGAGTGGTCAATCACTTTCCATTTCGGTCACCAAAGTAACTCATGCATCCATCGTTTATTGTAAATTACATGTGTTCATATTATGCAAGTCAACAGTCATCAGTAATACCCTGTCTAAGGATTTCGATCGTTGGATTTTTTTTTATCGCGTGTTCCAGTCTTCTAGTACATAATTAACCATCATTTTTTTTTCTACAGGAGTTTTGGATCTAAACTGTGGTGTACATCACTCGCTTTCAGCAGCTAATTTTTGGCTGGTGCAGCATAATCCTCAGGTTTCCTTGTACCATATGGATAATAATAACCTGGTTAACTATTTCGACAGTTATTTGAGCTGGATGTAGGAAATAATTTCAACATTGTTTATTTGGATTTTAGAAAATAATTTAACTTTATCCTTCGCTAGTGGTTATTGCATAAGTTGGAACATGTTGGAACATAAGTTGGAACATTTCATTGGATGACAACATCATCTGTGTCACCAATGAAATCCTTAGACAGGGAGGAGACATAGAAATAATATTGCGTCTACTGACGAACAGATAAATAAGAAAAGTATTATTAAAATAATAAAAATGAATATGATTAAAATAAACTATCATATAAGAAAAATTAGGGTAAAGCGAGAAAATATATACTAATAGAATAAAAGCGATAAAATATACACAAGGTAAGTAGCTTTCAAGGCGATGTGTCTGTCAACTTAATGATGTTCACGACAGCAGGTCAAAATATAGTGCAATAGTGTAGCTTTGCGCATGCGCTATGACTAGTGGCGGATCGCCGACCACGATTCGCAACTAGTTAGTCATCTTGAGATAGGATTGCTGGTACTCCAAGGCTTGCTGCCATTCAGGCTTAGTTTCTGCCTTCCTGTGATCCCATTATATTTAAATTATTAAATACCTTCCCATTCCCCCGAGTTCCTCTTGCGACTTTAAAAAAAAAAAAAAAAAAATCCTGCTGAACCAGAAAGTTGTCATCCTGGAATACAGGAGTATCGAAATCATGGCTATTCCTTGAATGTTCATCCTGGTTAGTATTTCAAGTAGGAGACCTGCTTCACAATAGTAAAAGCATCCTCCAAGCATCAGCCCACCACCAGATTGTACGATACGTTGCGCACAGTCTGAATAAAATGCCCCATTGCTTCTCCCGTGAAACCAGTAGCTGGCATTGGTTTATAGAGAAAATTTGAATCCGTCAGACCAGTCCCAACTTTCCAATCATCAACAGTCTAGTTAATATGCATTTCAGCCCATGTTAGGCGGACTTTTTATGTGCAGCTGTTAAATTTATTCTTTTTACTGGATCCTATTCCGGATATCCGTGTTATGAAGTTCTCTTTACAGAATTTGGTTATCTCAGAAATTGGTTCACAAGGTACTTGGTTAACTGCTCGCAGAAGTTCTTATCTTGTTTGAGATCGTTTTTCTTTTACTAAGGCGATATTCATCACCGATTGCGATCACTTGGCACACTTTCCGACCACCATTCTGCAGCTGATTTCGATTTACCCTTCCTTAAAAACATTTCTGTTCTTTCTGAAACACCAAAATTTACCAACTTCTTTAACAGGATGTCCTTTAGACCTGCCAAATGTTATTACTTCCCTTTTTTCACTCACTAACATTTTTTTTTTAATGTTAAATGGTTAAAATCCTTACTTTTTCTGTCACAGATGGTATAACTCTAAACAGGTTAATTTTCTAATGTAATTTCTGTGCTGTAAGCAAACCGGCATAAAAGATATATGCGTTCAATCTGTTATATGCTCTAAATAACACATACGACTAATATTTAATATTTTAGTGTCTGCATCGCCACAGCGTGGTACTGTGGTGATGTGTTTGGTTTGGTTTGGTTCTATTTCTTGGCTCATACATATATATATATATATATATATATATTTTAGAGAGTTTTCATCATATCCGAGGTATTGAGCGTTTGTTGGAGCTTATGTTTGAATACTTAAGGTTCCTGCATTTGTATTAGTAGTAGTAGTAGTAGTGGCATGTGATGCAAGAAAGCAAATGTATGAGCTTATGCAGCATCAGCCAAAAAAAAAAAAAAAAAAAATCACATCATTCCCTCCAAATGCCTGTCCAGTTCCTCCTTAAATTTATTCAACCTATCAACTTCCACAACGAGAGATGGAAGTTTGTTCCAGCAATTAACCACCCGCTGGCTAAAGGAAAACAGGAGTCACAGTATACAAGATGCCACATAAGTCATATAGTATTTGAGCATTAGTTTGAAAATAGATTTCCTGCATTTGGTATTTATACTAAATTTTTGAAGGTCTCCCATCAAACTAAGTTGTTGTCGATCATTTTACGTTTGGAGGAATCTGACGAAGTTCAAAGCAATCTCGAATAGTCAATAAGGCTGGTTTGGTTCTATTTCTTGGCTCATATATATATATATATATATATATATTTTAGAGAGTTTTCATCATATCCGAGGTATTGAGCGTTTGTTGGAGCTTATGTTTGTATACTAGCCATTTCAGTAACCAATATTCAACTTTGATGCCCATGTCCTTAAAATCATCAGTAAAGCATTTAAGACACTGGGATTTATCAAACGGAACACATACAAGTTCAAAAACTACAGATATACTGTTATCCTTTATAAAACTATTGTTCTGCCAATCCTTGAATTTAGTTCACCTATCTGGAATCCTCACACAAAGACTTTAACTAACAAAATTGAAGCAGTCCAAAAAAATTTTGTCCGTTACCTTACGTCTCATAATCCTCTTCTTTTTTTTTTTTATCACTCAGCGTACTATGAATCGTTGTGTGATTACTTTCATCTGAGGCCTCTGTGCACTAGAAGAGTTATTGTTCACCCTTTTAGCCAAAGTAATCACTGGAACTTATGAAGGAGCATTGAAGTAAAATTAACTTCAATGCTCCTTGTAGACAAGTCAGGAACTTTGCATTGTTTCGACTTGACTCTGCCACCGGACTTTATGAAGTTCAGTCCACTGAACAGAATCAGCAAATGACTCTCTCATTGACTTCTTTGACGACTCCCAAGCACTGGTGAACTCCATCCAAAAGTTTGCCTCTTCTCTTGAATTGCAAAGTGACTAGCTCTCATTTAATTATTGTAATTTATTATTTTATTTCTTTTACCATTTTCTATTCTCTAATTAATTTATTTATTATTTATTTTACCGGTAACTTAATTTAATGCATACTTCTTTCGTGCATATAATTTCAATGTTTGAATCTGTATCAATGGTTTATCTTACTGTTGGATTTCTTATTATTGTTATCAACTCTGGTCTTTGTTGTTCTCTCAGATACACTGTTAATGGTTACCTGTTGTGTATCTTATTAATAAAAATATAAATAAAACTGATCATAGAGGTCGAAGCGGAGTGGCCGATGTCCAGTTGTTTGTTTTTATTGGGTGTTAAACGCACCAGGGACTTAGACCATGTTGCACCTTATATATTATCTCTATTAAATTGCGTGTGTTCTGTAGTCGACTTGCTGAAAAAGCCATGCAACCCTCTCCTGAGACCAAGCCACATTGTGAAAAAAAGCCCATAAAAGTACCTTAACGGGATTTGAACTGGGACCTTTTCCGTACAATTGGACGACGGTGATTATAACCACTGTGTACCCACAATGGTAACTTAATTTCGTTCCTTCTTAAGGTTCCTGCATTTGCATTGTTTTCACTGGGATTTTCCCGGATATGTCTGGTCACATCTAGTCCTCTGATAATGACCATACATTGCGAGAACGAACCTATATGTTGTCACAGAAAATGCACAATCTGGCTATTGTGACAGTACAGGGTATAGAAAAAGAATTATTTTTATTTGTGCAAGGCACATACACTGATGTTTATTTTGATGTTTACGTACACTGATTATTATTTTGTTCTGTTTCGGCCGTCGCTCAGTGGTTATAACCACCGTCCTCCCCACACCCGGTGAATAATGCCCGGGTTCGAATCGCGTCAATGAAGCCAGGAATTTTTATGGACTTTTTTTTCGCAAAGTAGTTGAATTGTCAGTGTCAGACGAAGGTTGCATGGTTTTCCCTCACAGAAACTCAGGTTTTAGTCCAGCAAATCGACCAAAGGGTACACGTATTTGCAGATATTTATATACCCCATAGCCTTAGTTGTTTTGGGGCTTAACGCACACTCACCTCCTCCTTTCAGTTAACTGCGCACATTAAGCAAAAAAAAAAAAAAAAAAAAACATTAAAAAATGGACGCATAGATTTTTTCAAAAGTGGAAAGACCACGCAGCAGATCAAATTAACGGATAAATCTGCATATTTTGTTTACACACCCACACACTGGAGCCTGTCAACTTGCTCTGAGCACTTTTCATGTGCTTCATCTTGTGGCGAATTTCGATTTAATCTCACAAACCTTGTAAACAGCATCATTTGGAGCTCCTTTTGAGAGCTGATGACAGGGAGTGTGATCACTTTGTCAGGTGATCACACACCCCGTTAACCGTCTGATTTATACAGAAATGATCTCTTAATTCCGTGGAATTGATCTTAAGATTAGGATAAACGAAAATAGGGAAATATTTATTTTTTAATTCAAGATATTTGATCTCATATTCGTAGAATTCATTTTAAAGATGGAGAGTTAACCGTTGTTTGATGTTCGACCTGAACTTTTTTTTTTTGAATTTTTGAAGGATTAAAAACTTAATTCCGAAATTAAATACAGTACACAAATGTATTTAATTTCGGGATGAAGAAACTAAATATATATAAAAAATAAATTTCTTTTATAGTCCCTTCTCAGAATTTTTTACCACAACTTGTAGGGTAGAGTTGGACTTTGGCGTTTCTAAAGATTTCTGTAGCTGTTTAATCAATTAAAAATATGTATCACTGTTTTAATCTGTTCAGTAACTTCTTAAAATTATTGTTTTTTTTTTTTTTTTTTCATTTTAACTTTTCTAGTTGTAGTAGGGCAGCGTTTCCCAAACTAGGGTTCGCGGACCCGTTTGGGAAACGAATAATTTGAGCAGTTCCTCTGGAACTGATCAAATTATTCATTATATGTATAGCAAATTGATGATAAATAAAGTTATTATATTTTTATGTAAAAATAAGAATAAAGTTGAGTTGTTTTAAACATAAAACTTTTAATTTTCTTTTCAGAAAACCCAGTGTTCATGCATATACAGTATACACACAAAGAGAAATACACATATATATATATATAGGGGTCCGCAAACGTTTTGATTTTTGAAGGGTTCCGTAGATCTCAATAGTTTGGGAACCACTATAGTAGGGTGTTACGAGCACCAGCGACTAAGGCCATATTGCTCCATGTCTTTAAACTGCATGTGTTCTAAGGTCGATTTTTTGTTTTCTGGACGAAAAAAACCAAAGTTTCCGGGAGAAAAAACCATGCTGTCCTCTCCTGAGACCGACTAACTCAGCTACATTGTGAGAGGCTCGTAAAAGTTTCTCACTTCATCGACGAGAAACTTTTCTAAGTCAAGAAATTAAAGAAAACTAAGGTTTGTGAAGTAAAACTCCATACATCAGGGTATTGCCGCCTACATTGTGAATTAAATATTTATTCTTCAAAGTTCGTAATTATTTACATATACTCATAATAAAGGTCGGCGTTATTGGGTGAACGAAACGAACTAGCATCAGCTGCATTTATAAATAGTTCTATGATTAACATGCCTACTTGAATTATCATTAATTGCATTTAATATTTTAAACAAAGTATTAGCATATTCATGACTGTATGTGCCTATAATTAGTAAATGAATTGCGCTGGACACATCGGAGGAAACAATAATAATAACACTGTGTGGCTCTAGATCAACTTTTCTCAACCCTTTTCTTATAAGGCGACCCAACTAAACTGTAAACAAAATCTGCGGTTAATCATTTTAGAAGTTATATTTTCAGACCTGTAAGAAATTATCATTTTGGCTTTTCTTAATTTTTGGCCCGCGCGCGTAGCTCAGTCATTATAATTACCGTCCTCCCCACACAGAATGGAAAAGGTCCGGGTTCCAATCCTGTCAATGATGTGAGGGATTGTTTTCACTCTGCGACCGAATTACTCAGTCTCAGGCGTGGACAGAAAGGTATAGGCGAATCAACAAGATTTGTATAAGCAGTTTATGGACATATTACATATGAGCAGATAAGTTGGTTCGAGGTTGTCCATAATATGATTTTATGAGCATATTTATTAAGCACACCATTAAAAAGTTTTAAATGTCTATTTTATCAAAATTTTCATGATCCATCTAGTTTTTTATGGCTTACTGGCGAGTCATGATTCTCAGAGGTTGAGATACGATGTCCCAGACCACACCAACTTGAAAATGTCTGTTTTACTGAATAACAAATAGAGTTACAAATAAACTTAATGTGAAATGAGGGTGTGTGTTGCGCATCAGCAACTTAGGCCATATTGAGCCGTATATGTGTCTGTAAATTGCTGTTCTGTGGTCGATTTGCCGTTTGTTGGGCGAGAAACTTGAGTTTCCGAGAGAAAAACCATGCTGTCCTCGCCTGAGAACGACTAACTCAGTCGCGAAAAAGGCCCATAAATATTCCTCATATCATTGACAATATTCGAACTCGTCTTTTCCACCCGGTGTGGGGGAGGACGGTCATTAAACCAACTGTGCTACCCACGAAGACAAATGATAAAGAACAGTAAAAATGCATTGGCAGACAGTGAGGTCGTTATAATCATCCTCCTCCCACCGTAGTTAGAAGAGGCTGAGTTTGAATCCCGTTAAGTGCGCGAGGAATTTTTTATGGACGTTTTCACAACGGGGCGTAGGTAATCGGTCTCATTAAAGGGTTATATGGCTTTTATCCCGGAAACTGGTTTTTCGTCTAGAAATAGCAAAGCAAGCAAATAATACACGCTGCTAAGACATAATTAATATACTGACGCCTCTTAGCCTTAGTCATTTTGGCGCTTAATACATACCTAACCTCAATAGGTTGAGTTGTTGTTCGGTTTTAGGAGCATCAGCAACTGAGGGCACGTTGCTCCGTGTATGTTTTGAGGTCGTTTTCTGTTTGCTGGATGAAAACCCATGCTATCCTCGCCTAAGACCGACTAACTCAGCCACGTTGTGAAAAAGACCTACAAAAATTTCTCCCGTCATCGACAGGATTCGAACTCACGTCTTTTCCACCTGGTGTAGGAACCACAACTGCCCATGCATACCATGTCTGTTCTGCATATGTCAGGACAGATGACTCTTTTGCAATGTATAACAGATTTTGGACATCAGCCATGCAACTGCGTTTTGTTGAAAGCAAAATATATCACAATACACAACAAAAATGTTTATTTTACAAAATTTATTGCTCAATACAAGGCGCCAGCACCTAGTTACATAAAGAAGTATGCGGAAATACGCAGTCAGCATAGCTGCATTGGTATTTAATATAAATTATCCGCAAGGAAATGAAAATGGTGCTTGCAAGCAAATTCAAACATGCTTTTTATAGAGGGATATTTTTATACCTCGATAATTGGCATGTTTCGGTACAGTTGGGTGGAATGTGAACTTCGAAGTATACATTTGATCCCCAGTAAACAATTACAAAAGGACTGAACTACAGATAACCTGATTCTACCATCAGACTCGGGTATTTCCTTGTACTGTTTTGTGCATGGAGTGAGCAAGACTGCCCTGCATAAAAGTTGAAAAACATACGGTACGTTAAAAAAATGAACCAGTTGGAAAAACCCGCCAATAGAAAGCCACCGGACAAATGAAACTCATAGATGACAATCTTTAAGCTCAAAGATTCAAATGTTACTTGGCATTCTAATTCTAAATCGACTAGTGAACCGTGCCATTGTCCAAATATATTCTTTCGCTATTTACAATCTCCTTAGTGATTAATCCTGTACACTTGGCCACGATTTTATCAACATCTTTAGAAGTACTCGCCATCTACATACTGTAGCCTAACTGGATGGAACAAGCCATTCTGACATCACTGATATTTTATGTACTTTGAACTCATTCAGGTACTAATCAAGGTTATGCTGTCCATTTGATGATGCATTCCATACTTATCGGTTCTATCGCTAAATGGTTCGATAAACGTTTCAGGCTATCCGCTATTCAAACGGCTGGACGGACGCCTTCTTTTTTCTTATTTTCCATACGTGTGTTGTTATTTCATTACGTTATACACGTGCCACCGATACAAGAGCACGCAGCTTAATGAGTTTATCAGACCCGTGAGGGGGCGTTGTGTTATTTTAATTATGGACAACCATTTTCTAGATCGATAATGGGTGGCACAGCTACGTGAGCAAAACCTTAAGGCAAGAATGTTTAAAAAAAAAATTTTTTTTGGTGGTCCCTGTTGTAGGCTAGTAATTCAATTTCTGCAAACAGAACACCAGTGAAATAGAGCTTTCTTTTCTAGAATCTACAAACAAACCTCATTTTATTTGTCGTTCCTCATATCAGTGATTAGCAGCACCAATGTCAGTCAGTATGTCACGGAGTGAGAGCGAAGGGAAAAATGGTATCTTGTCGGGAGCATACTAGAATACCTTTAAACAATGCATTTATTAAAAAACTGCATTTAAGTTTTAACTATTATGCTGGGACATTAATCATTGTTGGATATTGTATATTTTCATGCCTCACATGCCATGAAGATGGATTTAGAATACTCGAAACGTTACATCTTTTATTGATATGCAGTTTCTGTCTGCTTCGGCTTTTGTCCGTACGCAAATAGAGAACATTATCCTAGGTCAATAAGCTAATTTCAAACACACAGTAAATTCTGTTTAAATTTAGCCTTGGTAACTTAACATGATCTCATCTGACATTTGACGCCACCTATATTATGACTTTCGAAAAATATGATAATTAAGTACAGAGTAGGCTGGCTCATTACGATATATTTTGACAGCTAATAGGTGGTGCACTTTATAAACGAGAAAATATAAATCAAAATCGTCAAAAATCGAAATTTTATAGTTCGATTTTTCACTGGTTACTGGAAAATTGGATGACAACAACAAGAAATTTAAGAGGGAAAGAAAAAAAGGTGCTGAATCCGGACAGTTCAGTACACACATAACACGCTTCGTAATGTTTCCATGTTTATTCAATTCACGAAATATTATTCAACATGGCACATAAAATGCTCGTTATGTGGGTGGAGCTACAGGATAGTTTCACTACCCTATAAATCGTATTTAATACCCTATGGGTACTGAATCCATTGCACAATGAAAACCGTGATTTCTGGGGGTTTCTGGCTACCAGGTGTATTAGTATCAGCAAAACACCGCTCTACTAGGCGAAATGCATACGCTACGTACTAATACAGCACTGGAACCATACCCCAACTACTCTGTTTACAGTCCCACCTGGGATGATAATTCAGCAGTGACAATTGGGTCAAATAACTTAACAGAGACGATTGGCTTGATACTCACACTATTTACAACTTATGGTGCAGAAACAAACGTTCAACTGCGAAACAGACCCCTGCAGCGCAAATAAAAATATTTCTACTGCACCTCACCGCCAACATATATTATATTGTGTCCCGAAGGAAGGAACATGTTTTTCAGCACCTGGGGGATGACTTTGATCTCCTAGTACCTCTTAGAAGGAATGAAAACATTTTTCAATGATGTAGTTCTGATACTCTTCCACAACCGTTGATTTCTTTGTCAGAGCCAGTGCTTCCCTTAGCGCTGTCATTGCTAAAACTTCTTTGATATTGAGGCACTCGTATTAAACTTCCGGGAGTGCCAGGAGTACCAGGTCCCATTCCAACGTAGCGACCAAGTGGCCCGTCACTTCGAACATTCATTTCTCCTCTCATGAAACGTTCTAATTTGTCAACACAAGCATCCTGATAGTCGTGGATCCATCTGTAAACCAGAAACAACTACTAATATAATCCATCAATGCCAAATAATTACTATACACTAAAAAGGCGTTACAATTTTATAATTCGAATTAAAATTTAAAAGTTATATTTAAATTTATATAATAATTATCAAACATACATAGAATTCCTTAACCATTATTAATCCAATATAGGATCATAAAGATTCAGGATTAATTTAATATATAAAATTTTATTCAAATTTACCAATAATGTTTTTGGATCGCCTTCAAAGTGATCTCCCTGTGAGGTGTATACGTTTGTTAACGTTTGATACCATGCTCAAAGAACCCTTGAAAGTCGTTTTAAGAAAGGCCATTTTAGCTCTTGGAACAAGCAAACAGGCCAGCGACACATATAGAGCCTCCTTTTTTCGTACATTTTTCAGACTCTTCGGAACCATCTTGGTACATACTCTTCTCACGTCCAAATTTTCGGTTACGATATCAACCTGAACACAGGGTGGGGCTTTCAGGTTGATATCGTAACCGAAAATTTGGTACATACTCTTCTCACGTCCAAATTTTCGGTTACGATATCAACCTGAAAGCCCCACCCTGTGTTCATGATTTTTAGTTTCTTCAAATGCCGATGGAGACAATTAACTTCTCTAGACGGCTGCAAAATATGACCGATGGGCATTACACATTCTCATAATACTGTTAGGAAGACTAGTAAAAACGTCCAGTAGCAAAACAGATTGGTTGGTTGGTTTTGATTTTATTGGCGCATTAGCTACTAAGGCTATAATTCGCCAAGACCAAGCAAAACCAGAACTGAAGCTACTATCTGGAGAGAAAAAATTCTGTCCTGGAACTCCATTGTTATACCTAATATAACAATTGTTAGAGTTTATAATTCTTATATTCAAATTGTTAGGAGTTTGTAAATACGCAAGTTGATTATTTAATTCGCGAAATGGACCTACTTTAATTTAATCTTTGTCGCTGAGGTCTGCCAGTGTTCTATGAATCTACTCGCAGAAGCACTCCCGGAAGCCCTTTCTTGATAGGCCTTTGAGAATGGTAGTTGAGCCATACGTTTTTGACCTTCGTTAATGCACCTGTGCCGCTGTCAAATTGCTGTTTTAGTCCAACGCATGTCTCTGTAAACCTCTGGAATTTCTCTCACAGTCTCTCTAATACCACGTCGAACACAAGTGTGACAACGTTTGCTCAGTCTTCCAATCCTCTATTATGCAGCTCACAAACCGATTCACACTAACCGCACTTAAAAAAAGGCATCGAGCTTCTTGAAAGGGTCCAAAGACGTGTAACTCGCCCGGTGAGATCGGCAAAAAGGCATCCATATGAGGGAAGACTTCGAATATGTGGGTTGCAGAGCTTGGAAACTAGGCACCTTAGAGGAGACTTGTTGAGATGTTTAAGGCTCTAAGAGGGAAAATTAAAATGAATGAGGGCGAAATTTTCACGGTTATAAATTATTCTAGAACTAGGGGCGTAAATTCAAGTTATGGGGGGAGATGTTTATACTAGATTACAGAAGGTTTTATTTTAACCAGCGAGTTATAAATTACTGGAATAAGTTACTTACATGGGTAGTAAAGGCTGACAGTTTGGGGAAATTCAAAGGTCAGCGGGATAATTACTTACGGGAGGAGGGAAATGCATAGGTTGTCTACTTCCTTTCCTTTTATTATTGATTAAGTATTTATTTTATTTAATTTTATTATTACTTAACTCTTTTTTTTGTTTCCTATTGTGCTATTTTTTATTCCATAATCGAATTCCATAACTCATCTGCCTCTAACTATCCTCGTGAACACGGAAAATAACATTTTAATTGCCACAGTTGTGAATATGATGTGTTAATTAGACACAATAATCGTGATTCAGTTTTAATCAGATGAGCAATACGCACTGTTAGATGACTTGATTCATTTTCTGTAGGTTACTTAATGCAAGGTTTGGTGAGCCGGCATAAATATGAAACTTGAAACCAGAAAAAATAGATTGAACTAATATTAAATGGAAGTCTGGGGCAATTAATGAGAAGTTTGTGAAAATAATTCTGAGGTATCCGATCTCTTCACTGGTGAATTGCATGGAATGAGGAACATTGTTTTCGAATGACATCACTACTGTAAGAAAGATTTGTGTGTTCAGCTGTTGGAGTGAGTGTACAATGAATATGTCGCCACAGTTTTTTCGACTTTTATATTTCTTTAGTAACATAAATACTATAAACTCTAAATTCTCGAAATTCGACATTCTCAAAATTGCCTAAATTCTGGAAATTTGATAATCTCGAAACTGACCCGAAATTGTAAATTCTCGAAATTGAATCAAAATTCTCGAAATTCTACATTTTCGAAATTGACTCAAAATTCCATATTCTCGAAATGCTTTATGCTTTATCTTATGATAGAATATTTTATCTTATCTTATGATAGAATATTTGAAAAGAATCATAAGATCAAGCATTGGAATCATAAGATCAACAACAACTATGATTATACACTGAGCGGACAGAAATCATGGGATAACAACCTAGGAACGGGTAGGCCCACCTTTCGCCAGGATAAGGGCAGTCATACGGCGAGGCATTGAGTCCACTAGTTCACGAATGGGTTCCAGAGGCATTTGCATTCATGCTTGCTGCACCTCTGCCCATAATTCGGTCGCATTCCTGGCCGAAGGATCCAAAGCTCGAACGGACCTTTCCACAGCATCCCAAAGATGCTCCACAGGGTTCATGCCCGGTGAATAGGGAGGCCATTCCATGGTGGTAAAATCTGCAGACAGTTCTTCGAACCATGTTCTAGTCACCACGGCTCTGTGGGGAGATGCATTGTCCTGCTAGAAGAGTCCATTGTCCTACGGGTGCACGATGACCATGAAGGGATCAGATGGTCTTCAAGGATGGACACGTAACCTGGATTGTTCAGAGATACGTCTAGATGTACCAGAGGTCCCAACGTGTACCAGTTGAACATGCCCCAGAGCATTGGCGACCTGCCTGAACAGTTCCTTGTTGACATAACGGGTGCATAGCTTCGTGCGGTTTCCGCCAGTTACGCACCCTCCCGTCCGCTCGAAGTAACTGGAAACGGGCCTCATCGGAGAAGGAGACCTGTCTCTAATCATCCAAGGTCCAGTGCCGATGTTCTTTTGCCGAGTTGAGACGTAGAGTTCTGTGTCGCGGCGTTACCAATGGGACTCTGGTGAGTCGGCGGCTCCCGTAATTGGAGTCAGCGGTGATTTGTGCTACTGTCTCTCTCCGGTTGGCCGAAACAATGCAAGACAGACGTCGACGGCCACGTTCATTGAACTCCACCCACAGCGCTGTCCACGATGAGATCTTATTCCGGAAATGGCGCATTCCCGATACATTCTTGATACTGTCGAACGCGGATAGTGCAATTTCTGTACCACCTCCGCGATAGAGTGACCGATGCGTCAGGCACCCACTATCATCTCTTTCAAAGTCGCTTAACTCACGACGTTTATCTATACTGACATCGAATTACCGTCTACTTGAATGCAGTGAATCTACATACCTGCCAAGCGGTGAGTTCGTCCTCTATCAAGAGGGGTGACAGCGTCGCGTTGCCCAGGAACCATATATCCCATGAATTCTGTCCTTTTAGTGTAATGCGCTACATCACAATTTATAAGGAAAGGGGGAGATGTTAGAGAAGAACCAAATGAATTACATCGAAATAAATTAACACCGGCAACTCAAACCGATTTGGCACATCCAGAATAGAATTGCAATACACACCTGACTCCATTAAAGTAGCAGACCGCCCTCATATCTTCTGGAAGCATCTCGGGGTCTGGCCACTGGAAGTTGTCTAAAATTGGAATGATATTGCATTGACTCTGAAGAGCTTCTACGATTTCCTGAAAGGATTTAAAAAAGTGATCAATATCTCTTAGCAAGCACACATGACAAATAATACAGTTCGTACATTCTTGTACATCTGTATATTCTTCTGTTTATAATAACTGTATAAATAGTCATAGCTTCCAATTCTTCCTGACATGGAAATAGAACAAACCGATTTTAAATTTTCAATTCACTCTTCATACTCCATTATATTCATTCTATTTCAGTTCATTGGATTAATCAAGAGGCTCACTTATACTCGTGCCTTTCATTCGAATACGCTATGTTAATTGTCGACACACGTAAGGTTTACGGTGTTCTGGATGTTCCACCATTCATTTTTATCAGCGACATGAACAATGTATGCCATGAGGAAAGCATATAAAATTATATTTAAAACTGAATAAATAAATAAATGGATTGAGGATCACTTTACAAGAGTAAGCATTCCCTGAGAGGCCATTTTATTAGGTACATTACCTAATTACTAGTAGGTCCGCTTCTGAGATCAGCAACAACTGTGGAAAGAAATTGGATGGTAGAATATCTCTACTCCGAAGAGCTCTTTCTACCTCATCCCACATATGCTTAATTAGACGGAGAACTGGGAAGACCCCTGTTATAAGCTGAATTCACTCTCGTGTCCTGGAACCAGTTCTGTACAATTCTGGCCTTCTGAAGTGGCCAGAATTGTACAGAACTGGCACTATCTTGTTTATAGAACCCCTTCGCAGATGGATAACTGCAGCTGAGATGGGATGAGCGGTGTGGCCCGAAACAAATTTCCAGATAACACATGGCATCCAAATGTTGTTCCGCTGGTATCAAAGGGTTCCTACACCATTGCACCGATATCTGCATAGTTCACATCTGCAAAACGGGCCCACGGTCCATACTGTTTTGGCTATACACCTGTAAACGAGATTCGTCAGCCCAGACGTTTCCTTAATCCTCTTTTGTCCAATGTTTGTGTTCCTAAAGCTACTGTAACCATACATTCTTACATTTTGCTGACGGGAGGCCGAACCCGGTTCGATCATTGGCTGCGGTATGCCATCGGTGACAAGATACGACAAGTTATTCGTTCTGAAATACCTCTTTGGCTGCCATTGTTGATTGTTGTTATTTCACTGATTATAGCCTTTCTCATACCCTGCACAAGTCTTGTCAGACTCTGTTGGCCAATGCATCAACGAACTGTTTACGACCATGGGAATGCGACTGGCTGGATGTTAATTTGGTTATTGGACCAATCTCGATAAACCGGAGACTCAGACGTACGTGACAACCCCAGCAGGGCTGCAGTTTCCGAGACATATCAGTGCGTGTGATGCCGACTACCATGCCATATTCACTGCATGGGCGCTCCATTTCATGAAAAGCGTAGATGTACCTAATAAAGCAGACACTCAGTGTACAGTATAAACAGTTATCTTTAATGACCAAATTTTGCGAAACTTCAAATTTCATTCCATGGAGGAATGATCCATGAGGACAACGTACCTTATGCACCCAGTCCTTGCACTCTGTATCTGCGATACATCTGTCCAGTGCATTTGGAGTGAGGACCAACAGGAAATGTTTGGCTTGCTGAACACTGTTCAGAAGGTTGTTGTCAAATTTTCCTGCTTCTAGACGCTCCACATCAATAAAAACAGAAAACCCTCGCAGCTGGAGATGAACTTTTAATAAACTGGAAGAAGAAACAAGACAGATAAAAATTCTAATTGTTAAGAAATAGCGGAGCGAAAAAAATACACTGCCCTACTGAAATATTACAGATTGCAAATAACAGCATATTGGTCATCCTTTAAAGGCGAAAAATCCGTTTTAGCATCGATTCTCCAAAGTGTATTCCAGTATGCCTGGTTATATTAGTTCACTCCTTTAGGTGCAAACTCTTCAGGTTTTTCATATACATTGGCAGTTGCTCTCACTCTCCCGGTGTATTTTCAGGTGATCTCACAAGTTTTCAATTGGAATCAAATCCAGGGATAGTTCTTACCCTATACACAATGGCACTGTCGTCTTGGAAGATTATATTACCATCTGAGTAGATTGTCATCTATGCAGGAAGATGTACACAGAATACTTTGGTACCTTTGAAAGCTGCAGAACTCAGAGAACCAATAAATACACAACTATGTGGGTTAACTCAAACTGACATTTCATATTCTGAATAGAACTGCAATACGTATATGACACCATTAAAGTCCATATGAAGAATGCGTTTTCTGCGTCAGAACTTCACCATTACATGCTTGACCAAGCAGTGAACGATACAAACGGATCTACTGCTTCCTAAGGTGAGGTTAACAATATTAAACTAGATGGCCCTCTGAAAAATTAAATTAGTTGGACTACAATACATGTTTACAATGCTCTAACCTTTCCTGGACATTCCTGATGCCACTACTACAAAATTGATTTCCATCTTCCGCTCAGAGGAGAAAAAAGGCAGCAATACTGTTCTGTAGCCCGACATTCTTAACTCCGAGCGATATGTTCTAGCCAATATGAGTTCCTCTCTTCTAGCAGCTTGGGTGTCCGTGATTTTACGCAATGATGCCATAGTATTTTTTCTTAAGCCACAAAAAGAAGTCATGACATCGATCCATCCCATTCTCGAAATATAACGATTGGGATCGACGATAGCTATAGATTATAGATCCCTGGTGCAGTCTGCACCGATATATACGTCACCTTCGCTTCTATAATCACGCCTGTAGTGAATTTGCTAATATTTACTGCTTTTCCCATTGTAACCAATTAATAATGACAATAAATCTGCAAAACACTTTTTATAAACTAAAACATATCCATACTGTACTAAGTAACAAGTTGTTCCATTTAATTTCGATGGGAGGAATTCGCCTATCGGGATGTTCATACTTTAATACTTTGTTAGGGCAGTGTAGTAGTGAACTATTCTTAATTGAGCATTTAATGCATTTAATAACTTATTGCAGACATTTTAGTAAAGAGTAAGATTAATTCTTAATCTCGAAAACGAAGCTTTATAATTATCACTGCGATCTGGTAAGATAATAACATAATTATTTTGTACATTTGGAAAGAATAAAATCCAAGATGACTGACTGAAATTAGGTTTACCTAGCAAGCTGAGAGCCATTGGATCTCCTATAGGAGATGAAGACATCGAGGCACTTAGTTTTATCGTTTTCTTCCCCATCTTCCAAGAACTGGGAGAGACCTGCAAAGGAGCAATCAGAATCAGTGTGTACTCACATCACTGCACTCACTCGCAATCCCCAACTACATTTCCGCGTGTGTGTTTACAGACCCGTTACGTTTCAATTAAAGTGATCACGTCACGTGGCTACTCTAAACATGACTGCGGAAGGAGTGGCGAATGTGACAGGGAAGAGGAAATATCGATCTACGCCGGTAATAGCTTCAGAACGTGACTTCTCGAAGCCTTCTTACAGCGGGATAATGTACGCATTCCAGTAATGATGGAAAGATGAAGTTGGAAAAGTTAAGCGATGTTTCCCGCGGATAATTTAGATTAAGAAAGATAAATAGTTTAAGAAATGGAAAATGTAGAGAAATCTCTGACTTTGAACATTTCTTTTTATTAAAATACCACCTTCCCACCTTCCAATCATACATGCTTTTACTGTAGCTATGTTTTAACCACTCAAGAAAGACGAGATTTTGAAACATCAGTCTAAAAAAAAAAGGTCTATATAGTTATTACTATATTTAATACCACTCATAAAACACGTGAAATTAATATTTTATTAAGCTATTCGCCTAAACTACTATGCAGGGACGGCCTCCGTAGCCGAGTGGGTAGGAGCGGGAGTGCAGTAGCACACGCTCTTTGAGTAGACCGCGGTTCAAACACCTGACTGCTGAATACGGTCGATCTGCCAACCCGCACTGGACCAGCGTGGCAGTTATGGTCCATTTCCCTCAGCATGAATTGTTGAGGAGGCTCCCATCCTGCAGTGGGTTGATAATGGCTGCACTTTACTTTTTTTACTATGCATTAAGGTGACGTTTCAGGAATCTTACCGATACCCATCATCAGATCATGCTGTTGGGGGAACAGAAAATAGAAAGGATTACAAATTTGAATGTATTACAATTACCAACATTACTATTACAATTACAAATATTGTAATTTTGTAACATTAATTGTAATTGTAATATATTCAAAATTTGCAACCGTTTCTATTTTCTGTTTCTCTAACAGCATGATCTGATGATGGATATCGGCAGGGCCGGTCACAAGAATGTTCAACCGGTTCTGCCAAACAGGACCCCACCCTCAAATGGTCTAAATAATATCATCCGCGTCTTTTCCGTATTTCTTGATATCTAGTTACCCACGTTATCTTCACTCCAAGAGCGCTTGCGCGAGTCGACTTGAAACTTGCTAGACGTAAAGCGAATACCTTATTCTCAATGTGTATGTATCGTTTGATAACGAACATATTACGTTATTTAAAAAAAAGGATCCCAGGGCCCGCAAGTAATTTTTGAAGAGGGCCCCACAAGTTTTCAAGCATCTTACCGATACCGTATAGGTAAGATGCCTGAAAGATTCCGTGAAGTAGAGAGAGAGGGTCGAACTCAGATATGCACGCTAATATTTTCACTAGTATGTTTTTGCCAATTGTTGTTGTAAGGTTTTATACGCATCAACAACCTAGGAATATTACACCGTATTTAAATATGTCTGTAAATTGCGTGTGTTCTGCGGTCGATGTTCTGTTTTCTGGATTAAAAGCCGAGTTTCCGGGAGGAAAAACGACCAGTGATCTGGCAATCTTCGAAATCGCCATAAAGTCCATAAATACGTATTCTTCATAGAGTGTAGAAAAAAAAACATTAATACACACTCATTAATATATCTGAATATAGCTGCAGCTCGTTTAGCAGGAGCTACATTAGTATTAGTATTAGTAATGGCCGCATGGTGCAAGAAAGTCTATGGTTTATGCTGCACCAGCAAAAAAAAAAAAAAAAAAAAAAAACCGAATAAAATAATGATTAAAAAAATAATGATAATAATAATTAATAAAATAAAAGGAAATTAAACCTATCATCCTATGCGCTTTCCTCACCCGAAGGTACTATCCAGATGACCTTTGAATTTCCCCAAACTGTCAGCCTCTACCACCCATGTAGGCAACTTATTCCAGTAATTTATAACTCTCTGGCTAAAATAAAACTTCCTGCAGTCCAATCTAAACATTTCCCCCCATAACTTGAATTTATGTCCCCTAGTTCTAGCATCATTTATAATCTTGAAAATTTCGTCCTCATTCATTTTACTGATGCCTCTCAGAGCCTTAAACACCTCAATCAAATCTCCTCTAAGGTGTCTAGTTTCCAAACTCTGCAACCCACATATTCGAAGTCTTTCTTCATAAGGACACCCTTTTGCCGATCTCACCAGGCCAGTTACCCTTCTTTGCACCCTTTCAAGAAGCTCGATGTCTTTCTTTAGGTGCGGTCTCCATACTTGAATACAGTATTCCAAGTGTGGTCTAACATAAGCCTTATATAATGGGATTATCACGTCCCTATCTCTACTTGCAAAAGTTCGATAGATCATCGATAGGACACCATGGGCCTTCCTTGCAACCTGTTTACAATGCTCAGAAATTTCGTGTCTGACCGTATCGTAACACCCAAGTCCCTTTCCTCCAGTACTGGGTTTAGTTGAACTTCACCAAGTGAATAAGTTATTTTGGGATTACTGTTTCCCAGGTGTAATACCTTACACTTTGTTGGATTAAAGCACAGCTGCCATTTTTCTGACCATTCCCGAAATCTATCTAGGTCTCTCTGAAGAAGCTTAGCTTGACAATGATCATTAACTACTCTACCAATTTTAACGTCATCTGCAAATTTAGACATCACGCCCTCTATCCCTTCATCGATGTCGTTTATTAAAATTAAAAACAACAGTGGTCCTAATACTGATCCTTGGGGAACTCCACTTCTTTCATCAACCCAATGTGAGGAATAGCCATTTATCACAACCCTCTGCCTCCTGCCCTGAAGCCATCCTTCTATCCATCTAAGGATTTTCCCAGTGATTCCAACCTGTTCCAGCTTATAAAGCAACCGCTCATGTGGGACTGAGTCAAAAGCTTTGCTGAAATCTAAATAAACAATGTCGAAATTATTCTAGAGATAACAAAGGAAATCACTGGTGTGTCGAAAGCAACAATCTCAAAAATATATAACGAGTAGAAGATGAAAGGAGAATGCATCTCTTTTACAGCTCTCGGCAGAAAGATCTCCAAGAACGAGATCGCAGGAAGCTAAAGCGAATTATCCGTCAGAATTAAAGGTCCAGTGTGCAGTAAATGACTGAAAATTAAATTTAAGCAAAGACCCATTTCCAACCAAACCATGGGGCGGCACTTGATAGTCGTGTGCTTTCGCGAAAGCAGCTTCGTTCAGTAAAAAACCAAAAGAGTCGTCCTAATTGGCTCCTCCAACGCCAAGACTGGATTGTGGAAGAGTGAAAAAAGCTAACGCATTCTGATAAAAACTTTTTGCGCCAATGTGAAAGTGTAGTGAAAATGTTGGGTGAACCTCATGAAGCTAAGCATCCAGACTACCTTGCGTCACCACTCAAGCGACTGGATGTGGTATCATGGTATGAGATATGTTCTATTGGTTCGGACCAGGTCAGCTCATACCATTAAGTCGTGTTATCTCCAATGAATATCTTTCTGTCGTATCGGATCAACTTCACTCTGCAGCGCTTCATTTTTACCCGTATTGTGATGGATTCTTTCAAGACGACAACGCAACTATCCACTGTGCAAAAATTGTATCTGAATGATTTGAGGAACATTCCCAAGATTTACAACATCTACCTTGGTCGCCTAATTTTGCAGATCTGAATACAACTGAGAATGTCTAGGATATGTTGGAAAGGGGGAGTTCGGCTTCGCGGCTCTCTACCGACTAGAATAGAGCAGCTGGCACCTGACGTGGGAAAGGTCAAATCTGGAGGTGACTTCCTCAGACACCTAGTGGAATCCATGCCACGGCCTGTAAAGGTGGCCTTACTAGATTTTAAATAAAGGTTTCTAATTTTTTTAGATGAGTGTAGTATATCTTGTATGAAATGTCAGTGTAAAAACACGGAATGGCTAAATCCGATAAACACTGTTGATTTGGATGATATTCAAAAATGCTGCATTAGCTTTTGCGCTCTTGAAAAATAATGTAAATTTAAAAAAAAACTTATTTAAATTTAGTTTATAGGAGGCAGGAACGTGTGACAGCACATATATATAAGCTGGAAACTAACCTCTTATAGTTTGAAGGATCCTTTGCCGATGGATGCTGTTGTTAACTCCACACTCTGCGGTTAACTGTTCCTCGTTCAGATAGCGGACAGTATCCCTTCTTACACCACTGAGAAGCATCTGATAAGTATACTGGCAGAACTCTGTCCCCAGAGATGACAGGATTTCATTCACATAAGTAGGGTCACACGACGTATAATCAGCCAATCTTTTAAGCTGATTCAACTCCCTCACGAACCTTAAAGATGTTAAAATAAAGATTAACTGAGAATGTTTGTATGAAGAAGGGAAAATTCCTACAACACGCAAGGTGTTATCCCTGAAACCGTTATTCTTCGGATTGAAGTATTATGGTTACAACTACTCAGCTTTAACTCGCTCGCGTTGTCCTTTGAACCGAAATCACAAAGAAAAATGCAAGTTTACTGTAACCGCACGTCGTTATTGCAATAAAAACTTCGTCTTTTATGGGGATATCAAATTCGAAAAGAAGAATATGCAGAATTTTTGGATTAATTTAAATTTTATTTTAAAATTTCATATTGGTATTCATAATTGAATACCAAAGGTTTGTTTCATCGAAGGGTAGACAATACAGATGTATAAAATAGAACAACGCTTAATTAGATAGTTCGGATAGCTATTTTGTGGAAGGCAAGTAAGAACATGAGGCGTCGGTGTGTTGTGTCTACAAAACTCTGGATGAAAAACAGAAGTTGCAGGAATAAAAACAAAATCTTGAAATTCTCGCTCAAGGACTAACTTGGCCATGGTGTAAAAAAACCCTTTTCTGCACAATGCGGCAAAACACCGATCGTAACCACTGTGTTACCTATAAGATCGTTTAATTAGAATTGAGCTATCTGTGCCAATCACCGTTTTCTTTTTGATGTTATCTATTACCTCCACTTTATTTATTAAGCAACTTTGAACGGCATTAAAAAGAAATCTTTTTAATATTTCCTCAGTTTGGAAATATTAAAAAGATTTCAGCCTGTGAGAGATCAACTACCGCGGACATATGTTCCTTCCTTTGTTCCATCTACTCTTTATAGAACAAAGAAGGAACTAAATTTTGGGTTGGTTAACCTTATTTTAAAAATAAGCTTACGTTTCTTAATTTATCTAAGAGAAAAGTGGGTACGAAATACGAACTCTCCATTCACTGTTTAATATCCAACTAAACCCAGCCTTTTAAGAATAGTTGACAGTTAAGAAGACTTTAGTGTCCTTTTTATTATTACAATTCCGCTAACACGGACTCCTTGGTCTTATATGTCTTTTAATTGAATGAAGAAATAACTGACTGATCGCAATTTCTTTAGGATAACATTTTCAATATTTAAAATGGAAGTCCACGTGACTATTATTAAAATATTCCAATAATATTAGAATATCTGAGCTTTTTTACTTGATGACTTCGAGATTGTTCATTTTTTAAGTTTTTCATACATTTTAAGAACTTTTATGTTTAAACAATTAAATTATGATAAATATAAAATATATAGAACAAGATTTAGGTTTACCGTCTCCTCAGAATTCCATTTTTGATTCCGATATCATCACTCAGCATATCCTCTGTGATCTGTAAAAGGAGGTCCCCATCAACCCGACTGTTCACGAATTCTTGACTATAACCGCCGAAGCCAATCTGAAAGAAAATAGTAGAGCTAAAAATGGTAAATTTCTACTGTAAATCTTACAGTAGAAATGGTAAATGGTAAATCTAAGTATATTGATATAACGTAACTCCTTAATAATATCAGGAACTATTTTAAACAATTATTATACACTACGCAGGAAAAAGTATAGGGCACATTTAAGATTATAACTGACCATTTCTAATGAATAATGAATATTATTATATTCATTACCAGTCGTGAATGACACAAACTACTAATTTCGTAAAAATATTTTATTAATATACCTTTGTATTGAAATAACAATTATACAAATCAGTAAATTCTATACTAATTATTAATTAATTAATTAATATTTATAACACGATGGCTCAATTTCTCACAAAACATTAAGAATATATTGATTTGTACTAGGAAATTATTTATTTTAACAAATTTCGTACAAAATCGTGATTTATCTCAGAAAATGTACCATAAGTTTATAAAAATAAAAGCTATATCTTATATTAAATTGCAATAACATTAATTGAGATAGTATTCAATTTATACAAATTATCTTATTTTTAAATACTTAAGTATTTAAAATAATTTAGTATCTTTGTTTCGTTATAATCAGAAAATGATTTAACAGCATAAAATTAGTTTACGTTTAGAAATCAGCTAGTAAAAAAATGAAAATTTTTTTATAAAAATTTTCATTTTTAGAAAAAAATTTTCATTTTCATTTGATTTGCAATGTGCTTCCGTGGTTATATCCCCCCAAAAAAAAAAGAAATTTAGAAAGGCACTTCAAAGCACTCCATGGTAAATGGCAATCGGATTTTCTGCCTAAGAGTAAAATTTTCTGCCTACCTTAAAAAAAAATAAATTAAAAGAACTTAAATCCAGATTATTCGCACAACAAAATTTCTTCGTGACACCTAATTTACAATCTAAAGCAGTAACTGTAGCATCATTTAAAGTAAGTCATCTTCTTGCAAAAAATGCAAACCATTTTCTGGCGGTAAATTCATCAAAGACGCATTTTTAGAAATAACAGATTCTCTTTTTGAAAATTTTAAGAACAAAAATAAAATTAAAAGTGCTCTTCAAGATCTGCAATTATCTCGAAATACTGTGACGCGACGCATTGAAAAATTGAGTAAAGATGTGAGCGAATAATTGCGTGCTCATGGTGTATCCTTTTCTTTACAACTGGATGAATCTACAGTCAGTGATACAGCTCAATTGTTCGTTATGCGGTGGTTATTCCCTGACTTCTGCGCATTTGGTGGTCACGGGCTCGAACCGCAGCCTAATCAAGAAGCGTGTGCTACGCACTGCTGCTGCTCCTGCCCATCTGGCTACGGATACCCCTGCAACCCAATGAAAATGAACCAGATCTGATATTACACACAGATCTGATGGCTGAGTCGGAGTTTCTACAGAGATTTCGAAATTTTCTGAATGAAATTAAAGAATTTGTTCAACAAAGGGGAGATGATTATCAGCAGCTGCAAGGTAGGGAGTGGTTGTGTAAACTGCCTTTTTTTTTTTTTTTTTTTGGTAGATTTTACCAGTAAATTAAAATAATCTGAATTTGGAATTACGAGAAAAAAATAAAAATGTGGGTGACATGATTAGTAGTATTTATGCATATAAATATCAATTTTTGGCAATGGCTAAGGATCTAAAAGAAAAAGAATTCGATCATTTTGCAAATACGCAAAATCATTTGCAAAAATATCCTGTTTTTGAATGTAATAGTGAGAAAAATTTTTCTGAAATTGAGACTGTTGTGGACGATTTTGAAACTAGATTCAGTGATCTTAAAACAATTGAAGGCATTGTTCAATATATTTCTTATCCATTTAATGTCGACTTAGATACGAAACAAATTGCGGAAAAAACGTAGAAAATATTACTTGAAAATGAAATTATTACATTAAGAAACAATATCTTCCTAAAAGCCAGCTCATTAGAAAAAGACTTTTGGAAATACGTTTCCGAGAAAAGTACCTAAATTAAAAAAAAAAAAAAAAAAATGCAGTGAACTTTTAAATTCCTGTTTTGGTTCCACATATCTATATGAATCGGCCTTTTCGTATTTGAAAAAGATTAAGAATCGCTCTACTCTTACGGACTTGCATACAGAAGATTCTTTACGGTTAGCCTTATCGCAATATATCCCCGATTTTGAAAGCTTGGCAGATAACATGAAGACAAACTTCACATGAATTAAAAATTGAAATACGTATGAATTTAAAATAAGAATTCTGAATTGAATTTTAAAATTTATAAACAACATTTTTCGATATGTGTTAATTAACTTTTTTAACCATGTGCAAAGAAATTCTTGAGATGGTAGATTGTGGCACCTTTTGAAGAAAAAAAATAGATCGCATCACAAATTAAGTTAGCCAGCCCTGGAATACAGTATAGTGTGAGCTGTTTAGCAAAAAATAACCCCTGTATATGTAGTTTCACTGTTTAGCAGTGTAACACTACGGGACAAGTATCATTCAGGGTTAGCATAAATTTTTGATCTTCAGGAGCAAATAAATAAATAAAAGCTTCAATGCATTATACGAAATTCCCTTGAATGCTTTTATAAACAGTATATGTAATTCAAAATGGGTTTTCATATATACGTTATTTCGTAAATATTTTTAATAAAACACTACAAAATACGTTTAACACAAAACTAATAAAAATAAAATAGCATGCTTTTTAATTTTAGTTCATGCATTTTAGTTCATTCAAATAATGAACGGTTTATTATGAATCAAAACATTCAAGTCAAGATTCGATTCAAATGCGTGATTGTCGAGAATCGGATTTCAAAAAACATCTCGTTTTCTTTAAATTTTCCATTAACATTTTAAAGAGAATTATTAATATTTTAATGTAACTGATTTTCGGGAACGTGATACTTCTCGTGCCACTTCTTTAGAAGTGGTATAGTTTTTTCTCTCCTCCACTTCATGTTGTAATAGGGTTTTTGAGAAGCATGGGGTAACTAAGGCCATATTGCTCCGTAAATAGTCTGTAAATTGCGTGTGTTCTGTGGTCGATTTTCTGTTTGTTGGACGAAAAACTCATGTTTCCGGGAGAAAAAACCACGTTATCCTCTCCGGAGACCGACTAATTCAGCCACGTTGTGAAAGAGGTCCATAAAAATTCCTCACATCATCGACGGGACTCGGATTCAGGTCTTTTCCACCTTATGTGTGGAGGATGGCAATTCTACCAACTGTGCTACCCACGAGGGCCATGCACTTCATAGTTTACCATAGTTTTTTTCCCCTCCACTTTTAAGAAGTGGTACGAGAAGTACCACGAAACGTCTAAGAATATTTTGTAATTATTTAAGAAATTAAAGGCAGATTACACTCCAGGCAGGTTTAAGTGCTCAATCATTTCTCCAGATTCCAATTCTTGATATACTTGTGCAAAAGAATACAACAGACTTTCCGACATTAAACGTTGCAGGCGACTAGACATATTATCAACTATTGCAAACAGTTATAGCAAATCTGCTTTAATTTACATACCCTCGCAGTAACATAGTGCACATAAGCACCGAGTGGAAAAAGTCCAGGTTCGAATCCCGTAATGACGCGATGAATGTTTTTCTTCGGGAAGGCTTTTTTTTTTCATTATGTGGCTGAGTTGTCGGTCTCAAGGGAGGGTTACATAGTTTTTTCTCCTGTAACCTGAGGTTTTTCAGGAAAACGGGCAAACCGACTACACAACCCACCCAATTAAAACATATATATATACGGAGCAATATAGTCTAAGTTGCTAATCGCCTAAAACATCTACAATAACAAGTTAATTTAAATCAAACGCTGATCTACAGTATTCTTAGAATATCGTTACTTCTCTTTATCCTTTTGATCATAAATATGAACAGATCTGGAGTAAATGAGAAAAAAAATCGATTAAGATTCCAAAAACTTGTAGTCTACAAAAACTACGATTTTTTTCTTTCCAATTTACCTTACCCCAGTTCTGGTCATATTTCATTATCAAAAGGAGTTATCATCAGTGTGGCACTATTTCATTTCCAAAGTATATAATTAAAAAAGTACAGTACTTATATACATACATATTATATTATATTATATTATATTATATTTTTAATGTAACCATGGTGCTTTATCAAAAATTTTGCGACTAACCCATCCAGATTTTTTTGCGGTCTACTAGTAGGTCGCGACTCACAGATTGCGAAACGCTATTCTCGGGATATAGTTGAATATTTCAACTTGAAATTTTATAAAATTCTTAAGGTCAAGTTAATAAATTAATGCACTTTATTCATTGATCGTTGATTATTGATTTCAGAACTCTGAGTACATTTCCTGACTTTTCGCAAAATCTTTAAATGTGATAATTATTCATCACAAACAAAAGAATATAGAAGTTATTGAATTCACCTGAATCAGCCACTCCTTGACATCTTCCACTGTCCAGAGGGGTACTTGTTGGGACAGTTTGTGTGGCAGCTCTTCACCTATCAGCTGAAGAGTCTGGGCAGCAAATTTCGATGCAATAGCGTTTGGAGAGCTAGCGACCTTTCTTAACACTTCTACAGCGCCGATCTCATAAAATATCTGAAAGAAACCAGGATGAGAAATAAGCAGTAAAAATGCATTAATGAAGAAAAATTCACAGAAAACATTAATGGAAGAATTTCAGAGACCTGGTTCTGCAGGTCTTGAAATTTCGCTTATCAATTTGGAAATTGCATAATTAGATCCTTGAAAATTATTCTAAATCAACCCACAAAAGAAATTTTCGTGTTCTGCCATCGAAAGGTATAGACACAATTCTGTCAATACTTTAATCTACAGACAACTAACCTTAGAACACGACCAACTTCAAGTTACTCCATAAAAGTTTTTTGGGACACACATACACTGGTTTCCAAAACTTAAGCAGCATATCTACTTTTAAAATTTTTCACATATATTGTAAACGTGCATTTAATGGATGGATACCTGATCAAAAGATTGTACTTTCACATATTGTATGTAAGTTAACATAGCTTGACACTGTATAGCCTATTTGGCAAACTCACTTAATAGGTCAGAAAAGTGGGCTTATTTGTCGATGCCAATGTTCTATGAATGTCTGAACCATCTTAAGCAGATATAGCCAGATGGCCCAATGTTCTATGAATGTCTGAACCATCTTAAGCAGATATAGCCAAATGGCCCAATGTTCACTGCGATTTTGGAGAATTTTCCAAGAGTTATCGAAGGATACGGAACGACAGACTGGCACCACCTCAACTGCATTTCTTTTTTGTGATGAACCCAAATTTTCATATTTGCTCTATAGAGTGATTCAGGATGTTTACTCATATGAAGGGAGTCAGGAGTACGGCATTTCCTTGATATCACTGAAAAGAACGCTTAGGTGAACGGAGGGAGGTGTGTTAGTTTGGGTAGGCATCGCTTTGGGTGGCAGTATATGCTTTCAGGGGGAACAATGATTGCGCGCAGGTACAGAAGTGACATCCTGGATCCTAAGCGAGACCTTAAGTACGTGGAACAGGAGATAATTTCATCATAAGCGACTTAATGGCCAAACACATCACGTACAGACTGGTTGATCCCTATCAGATAACGAACGCCATTATTCACATAACGTGGCCAACTCGATATTTTAACCACAGTCCTATAGTACATGCTTGGAAGGTTCTTGTAAGGTTTATTGCTCCTTTCGGTCACATCCAAAACTCGCTATAAGTGCAGTCGAATATTCGTTGATCAAAAGTTGGTTAATTGGTGTTGTAGTGTTTTAGGGGTATCGGCAACTTAGGCTATATTGCGCCGTATATAATATGTCTGTAAATCGTGTGTGTTCTGTGGTCGATTCCGAAAATTTCGAATTTCGGGAGAAAAAACCATCTGCTCTCAACTGAGACCGATTAACTCGGCCACGTTATGAAAAGACCCATAAAACTGCTAGCGTCAATGACGGGATTTGAACTCAAGTCTTTTCCACCCGGTATGGGGAGGACTGATTATACCAACTGTGTTATCCACCACGAGGGCTGTTGACCAATGGATATCATTTCCACCTATTCTTTTTCATAGCCTCATAAACGGCGTGCAGAAAGTGCTGTTTATTAACAAGCAATTGACATTCCACCCACGCCCTTCACTCCTGAAAAGTATGTTGTTCTGCATGATTTAGTAAATCGACAACGTTACAATTAGTAAAATGACATACATAAGTCATGCCGAACGACATACTGGTCAGACATGTGGCCAACCCATCCGACTAACAGTTCCATGAGAAATCTTCATCGATAATGAATGGTTCAACCAACAAAACAAAATTTCATGAACAATAAAAAGGACCTACCATTGAAGCTAATGGAATTTACATACAACCAACAGAGACATATTTTTATAAGGAATAAAAGGAGCTGCAAAATAACAACTTACCATCGTGTATCCTTGTCTTCTTTTGATTCCTGCTTCCATCGCAAAGTGGAAAGCTGCAAGACTTCTCGCTTCCTCTCTCTTACTATTCAGCACTGGAACAAGACGATGAAGCCAGTTCTTTGACTGCCCATGAACGTAAGCAACTGTACTGTTGGCGAATTCCTCCGGATTGTGACTGGTCACGAAAGGTTCAACAAGTTCGAGTGTTCCCGATCTCAAAACCGCAGCTTCGATCTCTTTGTTAGCAACAAGAGTGGCAATAGCCAAACAGGCGTAATATTTAATGTTGTCGTCGTTGTGAAAAGCCAAAGGGAACAACCACACCTGAACTTGATGCATTATCATCACTTGCTGATTATCTGGACCCCCGTACAAAGACAGATTGGCTAGTGCGGCGGCGCAGTGGCGAAGCGTTTCCACGTCTGAATTGCGACAGTTGTAAAGGATAGCTTTCAGGCCCCCCATTCGAATGATTTCGCTGCAGGTAGCTTCGGAATGTTTGAAGAGATGTTCTAATATGCCAGTGCCGATACGAGAGTGGTCCACCGAATAGGTGATGCTGCACGTGCAAGCGACTCGAACAACCTTTTGCAAACCGCTCTGAACCACATAGGCTCGATTTTCGGTGCAGAGACACTGCTCGAGTAGACAGGCACTGCTGAACTGCAGATGTTCGTCATCAGATACGCAGTTGTCGATAAGGATGTCCAATCCCCCGTTGCTTCTTAGAACGCTACACATGTTTGATCCGAGATCGTACCCATAAGTAGGTACGGCCCAAGCTTTTCTTATGATGTCGTTCATGGTGGATAGTACAATAACAGCCTCGTCGTTTCCGGCGGCTTTAAGTATTTGCAAACATGAGCGCATGCGACTCAGTAGCCTTTCCACGGCTGCATCCTTCTCTGCTGCTGTCGGCGAGCACTTCAAGATGTCAATGTCTTCATCCAGATGTTCCAGAATTTCTGTTATTTTCGTTGACGACACCGCTGTTTCTAGAGTAGAGCAGTGTCCTGAACCACCTCGGGCCCGAGAGGGCGAACACGGTATGTTATGATCTGCTGTGAAAGTTGGAATTCCACTGTGGGCTCCCTTTATAGATATCCCTTTGGCAGAAACCACTACCCTGGAAGAATTTCGTTCTTCTTGAATCCTCTTCTGCGAGAATGTATGTCGCTCTTCTTGTCGTGATTTTAGTCTCTTCTGGCAAGCTTCCTGAGTAGTCCTGCTCTTTTCTAGATAGTCCGTATCCTCTACATTTTGTCCATCTGAAGTAAGTCTGTTTGAATTTTCCTCGCCCACTTCGGTCTTCTCCTGGTCTTTTACCCAATTCTTCAGCTCCTCGTCAGAGCTGATTATCGTTTTCTCTGACGTAATTCCATCTTTGGCCATCTTTCGGTTGGAAGACGTGGTAAACTTAGAAATCGTCATTTCCTGTAGATATGAAAAAAAAAAATAATAATAAAAACATATGAATAACAAGCATTTAAGCATTTAAGTTTAAGTAACTTTTTCTGAGCTTTCTGAAGAGATAGATGCATTTATCATAAATACATGTATAGTATTTGTATCATGTGGATATAACGGTCTATAACTTTATGTTATAATCATCGCATATCCACCCCCAAATCTATAAACTTCAAAAACTACAGAAAAGGAAATAAATTAAAGGTATTTATTTATTTATGATTTAAACAGGCCTAGTCAGGGTTCGACAAACATGGTCGCCATGACAATTAAGAAATCTACTTTGACAACCACTGTGTTCCGATTGGCGCAACGTTTTGACAAAGGTACAGTACGATGGACTCTTAATATAGATGCAAAACTATTGACGGCATTATTTTACGAAACAAATCTTACTGGTTGAAAAAACATAACGGATAATAAGGAGAGTGAGAAAATTCAAGTTATATGGAGAGCATTTCGTAATGTGACATTGCATTTTTCTTATTCATCATAGATACAACAACTTTATCCTTTTTTTTATTTGATCAGAGATAAAAACAAATAAATATTCAAATGTTTTCATTCGTGAAATTATTAAACGATTTATATTAAGGAGCTTTATACGCACGCATGATGTTGTATGTGGGGTGTTTGTAACTAGAGGAGTGACTCGTAAATTAAACATCTCTTGTGCTGTTTCGATTTGTGTTGCTTCGATGTGTTGGTAATAGTTTTAATATATCTTTTATAATTAATTTGACATACAGATTAAAGTTAATCACGTAAAGACATTTAAAGGCTTTTAATTTTCACAGAGTTTACTTATCAATGGACCAACCAATTCAAAGACTGAGGTTGAATGATATCTGCTGTTTAGGGAAGATGATATTACATGAATTTAAAGCTAACAAGCAAGGTAAACACCGGTATTTTTACCTCATATCTTGACTGTTTCGTGGGGAACTGTTTATGTACTTAAACTGATTAAATAAATAAATAAATACATTTATGAAAAACCCAATTGTGACATTGCATTTTTCTTACCTCATCCAGCACACTGTCCAAAGAAACCCTTCTTTCACTGGACATTGTGTGCAGGTTCGACTCGTTACTGTTGGTGCACGAGCTGACGCTGCGGTTAAAGTTGCGGTTCTGAAAGGATTTGTCCTGCTTCAACTCTTGAGTTGAAATGGAATGCGTTACCTCTGTCTTCGAGTTCGAATTGTTGGAAGATGCCATTTCGAAGCCTTTCTGGGTAAAAGAAGTGAAGCAGGACTGAGCTGAATAAACACGAGTAGCTTTGTAAAGTTACGCAAATCATCAAACAATAGATGGAGATTGATGGATGATGGCGAAAGCTTCACGGGATCCCGAGAAAAATCCGTAATCTACAAACAAAAAAGTCATCTTAGAAGACTCCAAAGAAGATAACTTCAAATTCGTTAATTAAATAGTCGACCATTTTCATTAAATTTTTAATCGAAAATGGAAACAGAAAGAATATAAAAAAGAGGCAATCAGAAAATGCCTAATGTTAATTAATCCACATCGAAGATGATTGACAGCGGAGCATAGATAATGGCAGATACATTAATTAAGAGGGATTTTTAACCTTGTTAAAAATCGGTTGTAATTAACACATAATTTCCTTTTGGCTATCTGTAAAAGTGGTAAAAAACTGAATCTATTAATTAATAATAGCACGCTTAAAAGAGAAAGGATGGTAGTTATTAATATGTGGATATTAGACGTAGGTGGTAGTTATTACACTATAATCAACGTGTGGTAGATTTTTTCCGTGGATTTTATTAGTTACAAGTACACGTGATATATAGATGCTACAGTTTTAGATTCAAAAGTGAGCTTCAGATGTCAGATCAATAGCATGCCATCAGCGTACTTCATTTCCATAAAATTCGACGGAAGAAGCAAAAGGGTTGAGTCATAGGTTCTATATGATTGCAAGACACTGATCAGACATTAACTTGCTAGTGCAATTTTTATAACTCGTACATAAATAATTCAGACTTATGACACTAGAGGACAATACTTAACCATTATCGGTATAACCCTCGACAATTCTAAACAAGAATTAAACTTTTTGAGCAGAGGAGAACAAATAAAGTGTCTAGTAGAAGAGGGGTGGATGAGAAGAAAGAAAGAATGCTCAGTGTATATTGTCTGCAAATTTCGTGTGTTCTGAGGTCAATTTTCTGCTTGCTGGACAAAAACCCCCCAGAGTTTCTAGGGGGGAAAAACATGCTAAACTCATCTGAGACCGACTAACTCAGCCACGTTGTGAAAAAGCGCCATAAAAATTCCTCACGTTATCGAAGGGACTCAAACTCAGGTCTTTTCCACGCAGTGTGAAAAGAAGGCGATCCTACCAACTATGCTACCCACGAGGCTAGGTGAGGAGTATATGTTTCTACGTATCTTCCTAAAGCTCTTATTTAAATGTGTGTTTCTTGCACAACGAGGTAAACAGAGTGAAAGAAAGCACTACTATAACGGATGTATTGATATCGATTTGTAGAGTTAAGATAATTATAGATACTAGCCTCAGGGGTCGTTGCAATCAACGATTTCTGCACTTATAAGTAACATTCTCACTATGTATACTAATTACAATCCCAACAAATACCATCTCAGTGAATGACAAGATTTGTAAAAGCATTACGGATCGAATTTAAAGAATTATAAAGTATGTAAACGATCATTAGGGTGAAAGTTTTGAATGAAAACAATTACACCAGTGGACACGTTAGTAAAGTATAAGAAAATATCAGCGAAACCGCCATTTAAAACATGTACTTGCTACCATATACAGTCGAACTTCTCAAATCCGAAATGCCGAACTTGGGAAATTCGACTGTATATACTGGATATTGGAATTTTCCGGATTTCCGGTGGTCATATCATAGTTAATTTCTATTAGTGAAAATTAATGTGCATAATGTTGAACTAGTGCAGCCTTTTTTTATGAGAAATAAAGATAATTCACAGTACGTGGAAAAGTACATTGCATGCACAATTTTTTAAAGACCCCCCCCCCAAAAAAAAAACGAAAAGCATTAGAACCTATGGTACTTATTACCGTGCATGGGTTGAAGGCTAAGAAGACAGGAGATACTCGTTGAAGTCTTTGTAAGAGATAGATCATAACCTGGCTGTTCTCTTTTGAACGGAATCAAGAGAGGTTTTGAGCGCACTATACCAATGTTCCATGGTAGGACGTTTTCGATTTGTACAGAGTGAGCAGTTATTTAGAATAAAAGTAACGCCGAGAACGAAAAAAAAAAAAAAAAAAACCTCAGTTTTTTGATTCAGAGGAAGCAATATTAGTGATGTGCTCATGCCAGGAGAGACTGGAAGTCAGGGTAATCCCTAACAGAGATAGTGATCTTTTCTAGAAATCTGAGTGCCACCAAAGATTAGCACAGGAGCAGTAGACTCTTTTTTGGGAGAATAAGACAATATTGAACTTTAGAAGGAATGAAGTAACTAAGTTTTCTTCCCCACATTAAACTACCTGTAGATCGACATTTAAGAACTGGTTGTAGACATTCGAGAAGTTGAAGTTGTTTGTTCGAGGCAAACTTTCTCAAACTAGAAGGCAGTGTTCTGTCATCAGCGAATCTATAGATATGATTCCCTGTCAGTGGAAGAAAAAAATCTTTAATGTACAAGATGAGAAGAATGGAAGGCAAAAGTGAACTTTGGGGAACGCCAGTATTAGTGAAGACGTTAGAAAAAAGAGATAATCGAATTGCCATCTGGGGTGCCTAGAGGACCACTGACATTGACAGTGTACTTTGAAGAGCTGTTGTTGAAGAAAAGATCAGGACTGTCTGGTATTCTGGTAGATAAACGAACAAGCTGTGTGAGGTCGTTATTAATCGTAAAAGCCTCGGCATCTCGACCAGCTGGGCCCGTGTTACTCAAAAACTGAAGCCATCTGGAGTTGTGAATATTAAAATCTTCAAGTAAATTACCTTGGTGTTAGAAAAGTTCGCATGGAGAAAGTCGAGTTTCAAAGAATTCCAACAGGTTAGCAGACTGGTCAAAAGGACATCGGCAACAGATGAATTTGACGGAATGGGGCAGTGAGATTTTAAAACAGAGGAGATCAATAAGAGTACACTCCAAATTAGGATGTCTCTGACAAGAAATGTCAGCGCGAATATATGCACACAAGTACCACTTTTGAAACGAAAGGAATCACAGAACAAATAATTAACCACTATTCAACTGACATGATTAGTGATTGAGGCAAATGGTAATTGAGATTCTTTCAGAAAAAGTAAGTGGGGCTTCGCAGATTGTAGGTGGAAATTGACATCATTGAGATTGGAACTGAGACCAAGTAATTCATGATATTTTCAGTACATAAAGTAAAAAGTAGAGGGGGAAAGCGTGTATGAATAATGAAGTTTTTGGATATGGCGTGAAACCCAAATCGTGAGGCCCAGAAGCTCTGAATCTCTGATTATAATTAGCCGCTAATCTTTTACGAATAGCAATTAGATTTCTCCATGACATAACAAACTAGTCGATGTCAGGAGCAGTAAAAACTTACTTATCTGAGGGGAAATCTCCACCCTGCACAGTGAGCTCTAACACTGATCTGGCGAATGGAAAATTGTAGGATTAAATTTGCTGATTATCGGGTGGTTTGCTGAATTCGCGCATTTTCCTAAACATAGTCGGAAAAATGGGTGGTGCCGAATAATGGGCTGCCATATTTGTGCAGTTCGACTGTATCTTCTTTCCTGCTTGTCTTCTCATTGACATAAGAAATAGCCTGCCTCATTTTTTAAACCTTGAACAATTTAATGAATTACTTGGCCTTAGTTCTAAAAACTGATGAAGGGTAAGTTTCACCGACGAACACACGTCATCGCATTTCATTCATCTTGTGATGGGTTTTACTGAAAAAACCGAGTGCTCAAGCTAATTTTATGAAAATTAAGTTGACTTTCTTAATTAACTTAAGTTCGTTAATATTGTGTTAATAAAGAATCGTATGTGATGTTAAGCAGATGTGAAAAGCTGAAAATATAGTCTTTGTTGATTTATTTTGGATATTAATACATTTAAAAAACAGTTATAAACAGCATAATTTATTTTACCATCATAATTCTATGATGATTTTTACAAAGTTACTTGTTTGTTGAGTGATGTGGCCTGTTTTTAACTACTTCTTTCTTGTCCTTATTTTTATTAAGGAATCATGTGCTTCCAGAAAATTAAGTAATTATAAGCGCTATCCTAACAAAGCGGCCGTTGATCTCATCAAGTTCCCACATCAATATAGGCCAATGGCTAGAGTAACTGATGTGGTCTCTTTCTCTTCCACTCATGGCTGAGCAATACTTTCCAGTGACACATATTCACAGGACCATTAATTACTTGTTTATACTCACATACTTTTCTACACAACTGACGTCCACAAATGATGTTATGAAACTACAGCGTTACACTTTTTTTTTACAACGAAATTTTGACTCACCCAACGGCACTGACTCAGCGTAAAAATTTCTACCCATAACACCATAAGTCGAATGAACATTTATGATCCAAAGTAGCCTACAAACCAACGCCCATCAGCGGTCACAATAATGAATTATGATGTGCAAATTACAACTATAAATGATGCTCAAAAAGAGGTACAAAGGTTTCATTTAAATTACGTTTCTGTAGCAACAGTTCTGATTGGACTTATCTCTACTGCCTGGCTGCCACCAGTAATCGCTGAGTTGTCATTAGCGACGAAAGGCAGCCTGCCACACTAAAAAGGAATTACAGTAGCAATACAGCTAATGTATCGTAGATACGCGTGAGAATTTCGGTTAGTGGGCAAAGCCACACAGCGGTAAAGGAAGGGGAGGGGATTACTTCAGGCTTCCTCTTCGAGCAGTTTGTTTATTTGAAATGTATTTATCTAACCCGCCAGCGAAATCGAAAAGAGTAAGAAGATCCAAATAGCGGCTAATCTAAATGCAGAGGGCTGAAGTTAAGTTGGACATACAATGCCCAGAAAGCTGCAAGTGGGTTAGCATTTCATAGTGACATACGATGCCCAGAAAGCTGTAAGTGGGTTAGCATTTCACAGTGACACACGCACTGACAGTCTGGGATTTACGGTAATACTTAACAGAGCGATAAGTGAAATTTTAAAACCAAGTTAGCTGAAATTACTCAACGATAAGAAATAAACTGTGGTTCGATGTTTAATGAGTAGCCTTGTGGGAAACATCCTTGACCTAAAAATGCATGACTCACGAAATATAAAGTTCAATAAGGCAAAGTTTTCTGATGTCTACGAAAAGAAAGCCAAGGAGAAGCCAAGGTCAAAGGGCTTTCCCGACTTTGATGTAATGAAAACTTAAAAGATATTTTCAAGTTTTGGCAACTCGAAATCAAGTTATTAGAAAAAGGGTGATTCTAACCATTATTATCCATGAAAATTTGAATGCGGTTTTTGAAGGCTTTAAAAGGCGAGTAAACTGAACTAATGGATATATTTTCTCTTTCTTCTGTTACTACATGTAAGAAATTAAAAAAAGACAACTGCAGACTAGTTAATAGGAAATTTTTATTTTAGCCAAAATTAATTAATTATTGAAATAGAAATCCTGGCGTCATCTACTCGCTGAAGGGGGAATGCTGAAGGGGATTAGTAAAATGAATGAGGAAGGTTTGTTCTCCCTCGTAGGCGAGCTAAGAACCGGGAAGCACAAATATAAACTCTCAAAGAATAACAGAAGATTGGATCTCATGAAGTTCACTTATTCCTGTCGAACAGTGGAATAAGTTTTCTTCTAACGTGACAGAGGCAATTGAGTCTGGCTAAGTTCAAGGCAATATTGAATGGTTAATACCTTGTGGCAATAGGAGGAGTATGAATATCTTGTTTTATTTTATTATTATTTTTTTATTTTATTTTATTTTAGCCTAATACTACTAGGATTATTAATAGTAACTACCATTTAATTTTATAAATTGGAAAAGGGGTTAAATAAATTCCTGGATGAAAATTATTTGTCTTACTAACACTTAATACTTAGTAAAGTACAACAAATGATGTCATAATCCCATAGATAATTTGTCATTATTTCAGAAACAAAAAATTAAACAGGCAAATATCTATTATTTCATATTTTAATGACAAACCAGGTAAATATCTGCATAAGAGATATTTACATACTTCAATTGCCTTATCAACATAACAGGATACATTTCTCAGCGTCTCTGATTTTTGAAGTGACCTAAAACTAAACTATCAGGAAAAGATAAACTACTTCCTTATGGAGCTAATATGAATAAAGGAGATAATTTTCATTACCAAATAGGATACATTTTCCACATAGAATAAAACAAATGGGATTATTAAAACAAAAGTATAACAGATAATAACAATAATGATGATATTTATTTCCTGCACGCATTGAAATATGCAGAAAGTAAACATATGCGTAATTTCTTTAGTTAAGGTCAGAACACTTATTAGAACTAATAATAGAGTTACAATATTGAAATCAGGAAGTTTTAAAAGATTAAGAAATAATTAAAAAATAAGAAATGTAATACATTTGATGTATTCAAGTATTAAAGATTGCAAAAATAAACGTACAATGTGACCAAATATCAACATAATGTTTAAACTTTTATTAATTTAAAAGTAATTTAAAATATAGATATTAGAAGAGATATCTATTTTATGAATGTAGGGCCTCACCCTCCGGAACTGTTGAATTTTATTTTCCTTCACTTGCATCCTGGCTAACTTTCTTGATAACTGATATACGATCACGGAACCAAAATAATTTTGCTTATTTGCATGTTATTAATATGACACATAAGATACAGATGATCTTGTGAAAATGAGAAATGCAGTTTAAAACTTGCGTAGCTGATAGCGCAGTGGGCTGATAGAAAATCAACAACTAACAGTAATTGAAAGATGGTGATGACTTTGGAACAGCGTTGTTTTTATCCTTGGGCATTACTTTTCGGCCAGGCCTCGTGCAAAGGAGTAAGTTCTAGTCGAAAAAAAATTTGTCGTATACTGTATAGGCAAAAATTCAATCGAGGGTTACATACATGTAGGTCTCCCAATCACGTATGATCTTTCCAAAGAGCAGCACACAATAAAAAAATTAGTCCTACTGCAACGGTGCTGTCTACTTGTTCAAAGAACCCGATTATGGTAGAGATTTGCTTATCGCTAATGGTTTCATTTACATCCAAGAATAATTTGGAGATGACAAAATGCACAGTTTACACATACGCAGCTAAAACAAAAGTATCTTGAGAGCGAGAATTCTACAGACATTTCATGTATGTGATCGGACCAAAAATCTTGGAAAACATGTCAAATTTTGAAAACTTTCAAAATTTCTACAAAGCTTTCTTTGTAGAAAACAAAATATCCAAGCTATTTTTCAACTGGATAACTGTCATTATGATTAATTTCAATAACATGGACAACGTACCATACCAACCGTTTCTATGCTATGCAAGAAACATACTTTTGAAATCAATTGGCATTCATTTGAAGAACTTAAATAGATCATTAAGAATCTTATTGAAAACATCCCTAGTGGGATTTTATGTCGTATTTCTGACAATATGTGTCGCCGAGTAAACACTTGTGTGGGCGTTGCTGGTGAACATGTACAGCTCCTACTCAGTTATCTTCATTGCGCAAGTTTTCCACATGCAGTAAATAAGTTAGGTTCCTGAATTTTAGATTATCCTACCAAGCCTGTGAAGTATTTTAAGAGCCTAGATACAAAAAAATGAGAAAATTCCGCCCTTCCCCAGTACATGAAAAGGTTCACTAGATGCCGTCCCTAAAAGTTGGTACGTGCATGCTTGGTTTTCATCTACACTTATAAACTAATTTCCACAATCCATAACAAAACTATTAAAATACAAAGTCCTTCCATCAGCTCGCATCAAAAATCCAGAAGTGATGTACAATATAAGGGCTGCACAAAAACATAAAAAAAAACTACATGAATACACATCGTGTTATTCCTCTGGTCTTTCCCCTCTTCATTACCTTAGGCCATAATACGCCACTGTATTACGTTCAACTCTGTATCGTCATGTATGCAGGCTGAAAATCCCGAAAAACTCAAAAAGAAACCCCTACTCCATAACCTGAGATCATCTCACTAGAACCATAATTAAAGAGGCTATAAAGAGGATTCCAGTCTCCAAAAGAATTCGAACCTAGACCTATCTAAACGAATGATATGACAGTACAGCGAAACCACAACATTCTCATGGAGAGCATCCAATAAAAGTCACGATCACGGAAACCATGGCCTTTCGTTCTTTTCCATATGAAGTTGATTGATTCCAATAAGTGGTGTCATTGAAGTAGTAATTACACACATTTTATAGATGGTGAAAAACTAAATCCACTTTAGTGTGACAATGAAATAAAGCATATAAAAACATCGTTGTGTAAATACCACGTGCAGAAAGTAACAAAATTAAAGAAAATAATTATAAAATTTTAAATATAAGCAGAAATTATGTAAAATACTTTATTATTATTAATAATAATAATGTTATTCAATTTTATATAAATTTTAGTCTTGGCAAGTTATTTTTATATCATTTGTTTTCTTCTTTCTTATTTACTTTGTGCACTTACCCACTACATAAAAGTTTTAGCTACTAGAATGTATTAAAAAAATGTTGGAGGTATACAGAATAATCATATTATGTCTATTAAAAAATAGACAAAAAATCTGGCTTTGTTTACTCCAATTATTTACTGAAAACTGTTATGAATTTTCAGTAAATTTTACCGATGTTTGAGGTTCATTGGTTGCAAATCTGATTTATTTCCTTTAGCCGGACTATATATCTACTCTATTTATTAATAAGTAAACAAAAGGGAAATAAATCAAATGCTTTAAACTGTAAATAAAATGTATGGTGAAGGTGATAAAATGCAAAGGTAAACAATTTTATCGAATATATACAATACAGTCTATTAAAATATATCACCCTTATCAGCAAGTTATGAAATATATACAAATGCAATAATAGTAATAATTATTATTATTAAAATTATATATATATATATATATATATATATTATAATAAATGTAATACAATGCAGTATAATAACTATTTACAATAATAATAATTCAAAAATTTACGATCCATCAATTTCCGGGTTAAATGCATAAATTTTATCTTTTCATAAATATATATTTTAGTAATATACAAACACAGCAAATATTTTTCTGCAGATTATTTTGTGAAAAATAATCATTCCTCGATACAATATAGCTATACTATGGTACTAGTATTGATAATATTGAAAGGAAGCAGCATGCAGCTTAATCCAACGAAATGAAGTCAGCTTAGCCCTACCTAACTAGGACTAGCGACACATGTAGAAAATTATTTACTCACCACCTGACATCGCTAATTTTGATTTGTACGTCTTGTAGTTTAATAAATGAGGTAGATAAGACAGATCTCATCAGTACCCGTTTAACTGCAGATATCACCGTGTTTACACACTCCCCTAGTTCACACATTTACACAGAAAATATCCGTTCCAACAAACTTGTCTCTCCGGCATCCTTGTAGCTGAAGAGATAATTCTCCCGAACGCCCTCTCGTGAGATAAAAAAAGAATACAGCCCAAAAGAGATAATTCTATATATATATTTTTATTATTTTGTAGCATTCTGAAAACATAAATTCAAATTTTAATTAAACCTTTAAATTAAGAAAATATATGTTTCTAATATCAGTCAAAAATGTCAGTTTCCCACAGAATAATATTGCGTTTTTAAAACTGTAGAAAATAATTTTTTTTAAATCGCAACTTAATTATAAAATATTAAAATATCGCATTTTCGTTATTACCACCATGCAATTTTAAAACCTTAATTATTTTTAGGTTATTAATGGAATATGTATTAAATAGAATAGCTTATTATGTGCAGTTTTATACCCTTAGCTGTGTACTTTGCTAAACTTTACTAACATTTCAATATTAATAAAGATTAAATTTGAAGATTATGCTTTTAAATATCAAAACAGCTTTAATTTTCTAGAACGAAATATTTTTCTCTCAATATGAACTGCTTTTTTAATTTCAGTAACAGATAATCATAATGAAGAACGTAGTAGTAATATTTAAAAAAATGGGGATCAAAGTCAACTAATTGTGACACACGAACATGCACAGTTCGCAATATTGTATGGCATGGTAGTATAAGGGTTGAAAGTGAAAGAAAATAAACTTTAGTGTTATATTAGCTTATGATAATTTCCAGAATCCTGAATATTTTCTGCGGTATTAGACCCTATCTCCTACTTAACCGCATTGTACTACAACCTGTATTGATGCGTAGTCTTTAAATTTGTCACGCTCCAGCTAAATAACGCATGATGGAGCAACGCAGTTAAGAGAGACTTCGATTATTCCACAACTCACATAAAAGCAGCTGATCTGAAGTTATGTTGAATGAATCTCCTGACTGGCGTTTTAATGAGAACTACAGACATGGGAGGGGAACATACTTATAATGCTTGCATTGATTTCATTTAAATATTAATTTTTAAAATCATAAATATGAAATTTCTATAAAATTTAAGATAAAAACTAATATTATTTCGAAATTTTGCTAATAATATTAACAATAAAATTTCATTAAGTTAATGTTTGATTGCTAATCTTGAATTTGATGCTTTTCATCAGTGGTGAGAAATATAAAAGTGGGATAATGCAGTTTTGATTTTCGGACTGAATAACATTAGTTATAAAAGACTGAACTTTATTTAAAAAAATGTTGGCGGGCTTCTCGTGTTCCTAAATGTAACTTGAAGTTTTATGTTTTATAGTGGCTGTGGATTTACTCTACATCTATATAATTTTATGTACGAAAGGAATCCATTATAGCAAATCTCCTGTAGGCATAAGCCTTGTCCTAGTAAAAACTGGAACCTCTTTGCCGCATAATCCGCAGTGGAGCGCTGAATATGTGCAGACTTTTCACGATGCATGTTCCATAGCAGGCATACTGCTTTAAATTACCTCATCACCAAAAATCACAAGGATTCACGTGAGTAGAAGGGGGGGGGGGAGAAACAAGGAGTACTAACATTTTATAAAAGTTCCATTTATGATATAATTATTAATAAACTCCTTCTTTGATAAATTCTTCATGGTAGTGTGCTGTCCCATTTTACTTTAATAACTTGAATACGAGATCAAACTTTACACCATTCCTTCGACATGACAACCACCTAAAGTCTAAAAAACATTGTTTATCACTAATGAAATGAAATCACTAATGAAACAGCTGATGAAAGCATTTCACATAGGATGTTTGTTTTCTCTTTAATTAAAGCCGCTTTCTGTTTTGGTACCGTTGTGCGGATTCACAGCAGTAGAAACGTAAACTATGGACTTGAAAAATCTCAATAACTAGAAATTACATGGTGTTAAGGTAATTATAACCACTGTGCCACTCGAGCCCGCGCGAGTGGCACAGTGGTTATAATTACCGTCCTCTGCACACTGGCTAGAAAAGGCTCTGGTTCGAATCTCATCAATGACGCGAGGAACTTTCATAGGTTTTTTTCACTCTGTGGCCAAGTTAGTCAGGCTCAAGCGTGGATGGGTTTTTCGTCCAGCAAAACAGGGAAAATCGACTAGAACACAAGCAGTTGATGGACATATCTCCTAAGGGCAGATGAGTTAGTTCTCGGTTAGCCCTAATATGAGCACCTCATAATTACTGTGCTGCCCACGCAAACTGGTAAATCCTACAAATGCTTCCATTCAAATGAATGGAAAGAGACTGGAAATAGTCTAGGAAAATATTTATTAAGGATCTCTTTGACTCTTCGGCCAATATACATGGTGGGCACCATCTTGAACGAAAATAGTTTTTCCCTCGCGTCGCTTATTGCTCTTGCAAAGCGTAGTCTGGGTATACACGCTTTGCCACCAAAAACCTGGCCACCATCAGACGACACAAGTTTTTGTCCGTGCGCCGATTGTTCCTTAAAAAAATTACGGATTACGTATGAAAAGAGCAGTGAATTCTCACCAGACTGCTAATTTTACATCATGAAAGGAAATGTGATCAGTGGAATGCGAGATTGATTCTGATCAAATTACACAGGTTTGTATGTTCACATCATCTGACACATTGAAGTATAGTTTGTATGTCTACAGGACGTTGTTGGCCATTTCTCATACTTACCCTGTCTTGGCAAAAAATTCTTGTGCAAAGTCAAAATATGTGCTAAGTATTTTTCAAAGAGCCGTTCCTTCCGTGGCTATAGGCTCTGTCAGTAACAGTACTCTTTGGATTTCTGTTCTGCTTGAAGTTAAAATTTCAGAAACACCTTTCATACTAGCATAATGGTGTTCTTTACGTGATCTATTGCACATGCAGCCTGTCGCCTCAATTATTTCTTTATCAAATTGCTCAGAGCTTTACTGGATTACATGCACACGTTGGTATTCATGTAGTTCAGCTTCATCATTGTACCGTTGCTTGGATAAATGATTGCTTTTCTCTTTTAGAATAAATAAATAATCATCATAAATAAATAAAACAAGTAAATTATAATCATAAATAAAAATCTGGTGGAACAAATTTAAATTATGCTAATATCATGTTGGATATCTCGAGTGCATGCTTATTGTAGTAACATTCTAAAAAAGTTAACTCTTTTCATTGTACTTTAATAAACATACAAGGCTTCAAATGTGAAAGATAATTTATAATCTCCCTATAAAATGAATCTTCCTGCAAACGGAATTCAACCTTGCATGGTAAATTTGACAAATATTTGTGACCTGTGTGATATAATTCATTAATACGCGGATCTACACCGAAAATCCAACTTGCAAAAGCTAGATTTTCATAGTTTCATATATTATTATATTTCATTTAACTTTAATTCTAAGAAATAGAACACGAAAAAAAGCAACCTATATGGTTAATGTTCAGTCTTCCCATTTTATAAAAACTCCTCATCAGTAATGAAAGAGCACTTCTATCTCGGAGTGGTTATACCAATAAGCCTCTCATTACAGATGGCTGTTTCCAGCAGAGAAGTTTTTTTTGTTCATTAACAATGTCTTTTATTGAAATTTTTATCATTTAAAGTTCCCGAGAAATGCATATTGATATCAGTTAATACAGCTAGCTTAATTAAAAATTTTCTCTCAACATAATAAAAGATCTCGATTTTGTCTGAAGAAAGATTCAGAAAAAATAATCGTTAAGTGAAAAGATTTGTATGTATAGTTGCTATAGTAGGGTTTTAGCAGCATCAGTGGCTAAGGCCATGTTGCTCCCTAAATACTGTCTCTAACTTGCGTGTTCTGTGGTCGATTTTCTGTTTGCCTCGCGAAAAATCCGAGTTTCCGAGAGAAAAACCACCCCACCCTCCCTGAGACTCTCTAACTCAGCCACTTTATGAGAAAGGCCCATAAAAATTCCTCACGTCACCCAAACTCAGGTCTTTTTACACCCGGTAAGTGGATGATGGCGATTCTACCAACTACGCTGCCCACGAGGTTAAGTATTAAAGTATTATATTCTATTAATACATGTACTATAGTAGATTTATTCTATGTGCCATAGCAAATCTGAGCTATTTTCCTGTATTTGTAAAAAAGAAAAAAAAAATGTTTATTTCAGCAAAGCTAATAAATTGAACCTTGTTTTCTTTTTTCCTTTTTTTTTAAATTTGATGATCTATTAAAAATCTACAATTTGTCATCCTAGAAAGGATGACAAATTGAATTAATGTGGATTTGTTCAATGCTGTATTCGCTGGTGCAACCCTAGGTTGTGGAAGTATTACTGTGTATAAATTTTGTAATTATTTAAGTGGAGTAATACAGTAAAGATCTGAAGGGAGAGTTCACATTCAAAAAATTCATTTCAAGATTATAAGGCAAATTATATTGATAACAAAGGAAGAAGAATACTATTAATATATATATTTTTTTTATGAAAACCCCAAACACGAGAGATATTGGAACTTATAGTACTTAGTACCGTGCTTGGGTTGGAGGTTGAGAAGACGAAAGAAGATATTTGTTGACATTGCACTTGAACTTCTGTAGATTGTAATTTTCAGGAAATACGTATGAAGGAAGGTTATTCCAGAAAACGGCAGTTGAATGAATAAACGAGGAAGATGAAAAGTTGGTTCTGTGAGTTCGAAGTTGGACAGTAAATGGATGTTGGCTGGTGGCGGCTCATGTTCGGACTGTTTTGAAAGAGAGAGAGGGAATTATAGAAGATAATTCAGAAGAACAGTGCCCATGGAAGTATCTGTAGAAAAGGCATGCAGCAGAAACAGTACGTCTATGAGACAGAGAGTGGAGAGACTCTGTTAGAGATGAGTCATTAATTAATCTAACTGGCCTCTTCTGAATGGAATCTAGAAGCCTGAGAGAGGTTTTGGGGACCCCCCCCCCCAGATGTGGGAACAATATTGTATGGTAAGGCGAATTTGCTATTTGTACAGAGTGAACAGCTGTTTGGAAGAAAGGTAACGCCGAGAGCGAAAGAGAAAATCAAGTTTTTTAGATGCAGAGGAAGCAATATTTGTAATGTACTTGTGCCAAGAGAGATTAGAGGGTAATTCCCAAAAGAGATATATCAACTTGCCTAGAAATCGGAGTGTCACTATAAGCATAGGAGCAGAAGAATCCTTTTTGCGAGATATAGACTGAGTTTTAGAAGGGTTGAAATCAACCAAGTTGTCTTTGCCCCACTGGAGAATTACCTGGAGAGCAGCATTTAAGGAATTGTTAGCAGATTTTCGAGAAGCCGAAGCTGATTGAGCAGGGCAAGGTTTCTCAAAATAGAAAGTAGAATGCAATGTGCTATCATCGGCAAAATTATGGATAGGATTTCCAGTCAAGTCAATAGAAGAAGGTCATTAATATACAAGAGGAAAAGAGTGGGGAAAGAACTGAACCTTGGGGAAGACCAGCATTAGTGGAGAAGTTAGAAGACAGAGAGCCAAATACTGTCACCCTGAGTGAGCGATCAGAGAGAAAACTGGATAACCAATTACAAAAACAGTTGGCAAACCATAAGATGGAAGCTTGTTTAAAAGACCTTTATGCCAAACGCGATCGAAAGTCTTTGAGATGTCTAGAGGAACTGCTTGTTTTTCATCAAATTTTTCCATTGAATTTATCCATAAATGGGTAACATAAGCCAGAACATCACCAGTGGATCGACACCGACGGAATCCATACTGGCGATCATTGATCAGACGGAAGGTTTCTAGGTAGTTTAAGAGTTGGCGGTTAATTGATTTCTCCATTACTTTAGAAAGAGTAGAACTAATTGCAATGGGATGATAATTAGATGGGAAGGATTTGTCACCCTTTTTAGGAACTGACTGTTTTTTTTTTTTTTTTTTGTTGATATTTTGGTACTGACTGGATATGGATATGAGCAAATTTCTAACCAGAAGGAAAAACACCTTTGAAATAAGAAAGTGAAAAAATGCGGCAAAGAACAGGAGTAAGTTCAGGAGCACAAGTTTCGAGAAAAAGCGGAGACATTCCATCAGGACCTTCAGCTTTCTTAGCATCGAGATTCGTCAAAATCCTTCAAACGTCCTTTTGAAGGCAGACCACATCTGGCATTGAATAGAGCGTGTTGGGAATGGTGGGAACTGTTTTACTAAGATCATTAATACATGAGTTGGAAGAAAAATGGGATGATAGCAGGTCAGCTTTATCCTTGGATGAAGTGACAACAGAGTTGGGAGCAGAGATGGTGAAAAGTTGCGGCAAATAGCTTTGGCTAGAGACCATAATGCTCGGCTTCCATTTGGACAAGAAGCAAGTTTTCTACTCTTAGCCTGTTCAAAGTCAAGTTTGGACTGGTTAACAATTGTTTTACATTTGTTGTGAGCTTTGCTGTAGGCAGAAAATAAACTTGGAGATTTGGAAATAAGCCAATTTCGATATGCAACATTTTTCTCTTGAACGGCTTTAGCATATTTATCGGAAAACCAAGGTTTAGATAAAGGACGAGATTTTAAAGTGTAGTGTGGAATAAAGAATTCCATTCCTACAAGAATACATGTGGACATGTGTATAGGTAAGGGCAGCACCTAGAACGTTTGTTCAACTCCGCTTCGTGTCTCTGCGAATATTTGTAGTATGACTACAAATGGGCCAGATATTTGTGTGACGTACGTTTGTGTGTGTTCTGTTGTTATGTTCTGGCCGCTTGGCTACCCAGAAGCATCAGACACATGGACAGATGATTCTGGGTACTCGTCCACCCCACGGGAAGGTGGGCCAGTCCCAGCAAAACACGTACTGTCTCAAGAGAGACTCTGACCCACCTAGTGTTGCCAGAAGATGCGACAGATTCCTCTGGGGGCCCATTCCAGAGGGAGGAGATAAAGAAAGAAGAGAATAATTTCACTGACACGATCTGAGCAAACGTTGACATCAGAAGTTTTGAAACAGTGATCGGACCAAGGAAAAGAAGAAAAGAAGTCTCGCAGGTCATCCATTTTGCATTCTTGTAATGCCAAACGACACGAGGTTAGGAATAGCCATGAGATAAAGATTCCATTGGAGAAGAGACAATCACTAAGTTGTGATCTGAAGTGCCTAAAGGACCTCTCACATCGACCGTGTACTTAGAAGGGTTGTTTGTGAGAAAAAGATCAAGCGTATTGGCTGTATGATTAGGATTGTCCGGTATTCTTGTAGGTAAATGAACAATCTGTGCAAGGTCATTAGTAATTGCAAAAGCCTCAGCATCTCGACCAGCTGGGTCTGTGCTAGAGTTCTGAACATTAAAATCACCAAGGAAAAAAATTAACTCACTGTTAGGAAGGTTGGACTGGAAAAAGTCAAGTTGCATTGAGAGGAAGTCAAACAGCTCCAAGCGATTAGCGGAATTGGGAAAACGGTAGAGACAACAGATGAATTTACCACAATGAGGTAGAGAGATTTTAAGCCAGAGAAGATCGAAAAGAGGAGATTCCAAATTGCCAAGTCTCTGACAGGAAATATTGGAACGGACATATGCACAAGTACCACCTTTGAGGCGAAAGGAGTAGTACAGCGAATAAATTGGGCAACAGAGATGAGCAGTGGTTGAATCAACCGATATCTGAGATTCTGTCAGAAAAAGTGCATGCGGTTTGACAGACTGCAAGTGAAAATTGACATCGTTGAGATTAGAACTGAGACCACGTATATTTGTGAAATGAACTAGGAAATGTTTGGGAGGTTTAGATCTTTTCGCAGATAAGCTTGCTCTGTTAGTTTGACAATTCATGGTGCATTCAATAGTGAGAAAAAGTGGGTGGGACATGCTGTATGAAGTAATGAAATTTTTGGATATGGCGTGCACATGGTAAGAATATACCCAGATCCTTGACATAACGTGGCCTCGACAATGCTCCCCGCATACACACTACTCGGACTCCCTCCAGTCAATATCTGGCAGAGTAGAGGTAGCAAGATTATACACTAGCTGATCTGGAAGCCTCCTAAAGAGTCAGCAATAGATTCGGTCCGGTGTACTAACTAGTGGCCGGCCTGCGAACATCGTTTTATAGCTGTATCCTCGGTAAGAAAGAGTGGATCTCGCCATGATGTCCATCTTAACCTCAAAAGTCATCAGTCATACCGCATTGATGGAAGAGATGGGGAAGGGTTGACCGGAACTTAGCTCTGGAGACTAAACATAGGTTCCACCACTTAAAGACTCCAATAAACAAAGTGGTAGTATTGCACCGGTTGATGAGAGTCACCTACCACCTAGTCATCATCATCATCATCAGCCATTTTCAATCCACTGCAGGATGAAGGCCTATCCAGCAACTTTCCAGTTCCTTCTGTTTTGAGCATTGGCCATCCATTTACTACCCACAAACTCATGAATTTCATCTATCCATCTCCGCCTTTGTCTTCCAGGTTTTCTTCTAGCTCCTCTTGGATACCATTCTGTTATTTTCGTAGTCCATCTGTCATCATGTCTTCGAGCTATGTGTCCTGCCCAAGACCATTTTAGTTCTTTAGTTTTGATAAGAATGTCCTTTACTTCAGTTTGTTGCCTAATCCATGTGTTTCTCTTCTTATCTAACAGTCTGATTCCCAATATGATTCGTTCCATTCTTCGCTGTGTAGTTCTCAGCTTCTCTTCCATTCTTTTGGTGAGTGCCCAAGTTTCACTTCCATAAGTCATGGTGGGGAGTATACATTGGTTCATTATTTTACGTTTCAGACAAAGTGGGATATTGCTCTTCAGTATGTGACTATATTTCCTGAATGCTATCCATCCAAAATTTATTCTTCTCTTGACTTCCAGCCATTTATCATTATTACAGCTAATAACTTGTCCCAGATAAGTATATGACTCCACCTTTTCAATTACTGCTCCTTCAATCATTATTTCCCTTTCTGTGGCATACTTGTTCATCATTACTTTTGTTTTAGCCATATTCATCTTTAGTCCAAAATCCTTACTAGCTGTGCATAACTGATTAAGATTTTCCTCTAATTCTTTGGGATCATAGCTTATGACCACAATGTCATCTGCAAACCGTAAATGGTTTAGGTACTCTCCGTTCACATTAACTCCATTCTGCGACCAGTCCAATCTTCCGAAAGCTTCCTCAAGGGCAGCAGTAAACAGCTTCGGAGATATTGTCTCCTTGTCGAACTCCTTTCTCAATTTTAAATTTGCTACTGTCTTTTGTCTAGTCTAATAAAGGAGGTAGCACTCTTACATATTTTCTTCAAAATCATAATATATGGGGTATCAATGCCTTGTCTTTCCAGTGCCCGAAACATTGCCTTATGCTGTATGGAGTCAAATGCCTTTTCATAATCCACAAATGCCAGGCATAATGGTGTTTTATATTCATTTGCTTTCTCCATTAGCTGTGATATTACGTGAAGGTGATCCATAGTTGAGAATCCTGTCCTAAAGCCAGCTTGCTCTTTCGGTTGATTCTCATCACGTATTCTTTCTAATCTGTTAGTAATGACCCTTGTGAGTGAACAACTTGTAGATGTGGGATAACAAGCTAATTGGTCTATAATTTCCAATTTCTGATTTATCTCCTTTCTTATGCAGCAAAACTATGATTGCATTATTCCACTGCTTAGGCGTCACACCTTTTCTAATGCACTTTGTGAAGAGCCTTGCCAGTTTTTGTGTTATGTCTCTTCCTCCCAATTTTAACAACTCTACAGTAACTTCATCTTCCTCCGGGGCTTTCTGATTCTTCATTTTCTTCAATGCATGTTCTACCTCATCAGGAAGAATATTGGGTATGTCATATGTGTTGCTACTTTGCAATCCATCTTCTCCACTGCTGGCATCATTCCCCTGCTCCTTACCACATAGTATTGCGTAGTAACACGGGGGGGGGGGCCTAATTACTCTGTGTGGTGTGGGCGTCACGCCTCGACCCCTGCTGATTTTGGTTCACATCTGGGTGGTCACCCACAGTGTGCTTGCCCATGGGGATTATACCCCCATTTATGAAGCAATGTATCATGTCTTGTGATCGTGATAAACCTCCTCTCATTTTGAACCCAATATGTTTCATTCAGTTCCATCTCTGGTTTTTCGACAGAAAGATATTAGAAAAATCTTGATGTTAAAAAATGTTTCTCCATTTGTTCTTAATACTTGTGTTCCGAGTTAACTTCTCTTTTGTGTTCTTCTTTTTTTGTCTTCTGCGTGAGAAATATGTTTAAATCCAGCCAATTTCTAGAAAGGATGACAAATCCCGCCTTTCCAGTATCGCTCCATTGCGACTAAGATACCATAAAATGGTCTCTTACACTGTCTCAAAACTTTCTATCTGATTTATAATCACAAATTAGATTCAGTAAATGTTGATGATCTTGGTAAATTTGGATACCTTAGTTATGTTACTCGTCCTTGAACAATTTTCATAGGAAAGTTCACATAAATTCAGAAAGTTGCTATTTTTGAAATTTTGACATTTCTACGACTTTCGATCAACATGAAGCTTGCTTAGTATTTTTTTTTACAATTTATTTTATTATTATTATTATTATTATTTTCACAATTTAGTAGCTAGTTTTCTCTCTGACTGCTCACCTACGACCTTGCAACTCTCCTCCGAGACCAACTAACTTGGCCATGGTAGAAAAAAGACCATAGGAAGTCCCCTCCATCTTGACGACATATAAATCCAGATCGTTTCAGCATGGTGTAGACTGCTGGCGATTGTAATCATTTTGCAAATCTTTGTGCAATAACTGTATAAATTGTTTGCTACGCGCCATACTATTGCACTAGATGATTTGTATTGAATGGAAAAATGGGTCTGAACTGCACGGTGTTGTGTTCGGAAGTGAACGCCTCCCTGAAACTGTGCTATTGGTACGCACTAAATGTTTCACCACCGACTAATGTGTTAAAACTGTGGGATTCTGCAGGCAGCAAGGCAAATCGTATTTCTAGATGTGCGTGCTCTAATCTCCTGACCCATGTCACCGAGTTTATCGAGATTTTAGTTCAGTCACGAGCCACTTGACACAATATTAAGTTGATCTTTTGAGATATTTAAAGCACCTCGCGATATACTTGACATCTCATCCTTAATCTATATTATCGAACACCATTTCAATATCTCCCACCGGCTCTTCCAACTAGTCTGCGAATAGTTTAGACAAGAGAACCTTATCAGTTAACCGCCACAAAAAAAAAAAAAAAAAAATTATTAAGGTCTCCCGTAAATGATTACATCTACCTAATTTGTCTGTAAATTGTGTGTTCTCTTGTCGATTTGCCTGTTTTGCTGGACGTAAAAACCCCAGTTTCTAGTGGGTAAAACCTTGCTATCTACGCCTGAGACCGACTAACTCAGCCACGGAGTGAAAAAAGTCCACTAAAGTTCCTCGCATTATCGACGCGATTCGAACCCTGGCCTTTTTCACTTGGTGTGGGGAAGACGGTGACGATACCACTGTGCTACACATGCGCAGACAGTTAACCGCCACAACTTCCAGTACTAGTACCAGTGCCAAATGAAGAGGGATGTCCCAAAAGGAGGGGGGGGATTTTTTCAGTAGCTTTTTTCACCGCTGTTTCACTGGGACCCTTCAGAGCCTCACATCCTAACTTCATATCTTTTGCTTACAACTTAAAAGATATACGTATTTTATTCTGATCCCAATCAAGTAGCAGAGATAAACCATCAAACGAAGGTTACCAAGTAGCAATTAGAAGAATAGATACATCATACCGACGGGCGCGGAACTAAATTCTACAAAAATGATGCAAATTCCTTCCACTAACGAAAGGGTTGAAATTAACATTGTTACCATTGGTGGGAGGAAAATCACAATAGACCAAACTCATTTTGATGAAACTGCATACAGGGGTTGGACAAAATAAATGGAAACACCTTGTGATAAGAGTTATAGGTATGAACAAATACGGTGTTGGGCCACCCTCTGCTATTAAAACGGCTTCTATTCTATGTGAAATAGATTTAAAATAAATCTTGAACTGTCTTAAAATTGGACTGTACTTTGTGGAGATACATTTCAGGCTCATTGAGTGATGAAGGTGGAGGAAATCTGCTTCTTATTCTTCTCTCCTTTAAGTCTGGTGATTGTGCCGGCCATGGGAGATGCTTAGGCTCATTTTAATGCTCCTCAAAAACCAATATTGGACACATCTGGCTATATGCATTGGCGTATCCTCATCTTGAAACATGGTCTCGTTTGTGGGGAAGCAACGTTCGCACCATAGGATGAATCTGATCATTCAGAATATCAGGGTAATTAGCGGCAGTAATTCGCCAGTTTAGGTTGATGACAGGACCTGAAGAATATCGAGATGTTGCTGCCCAAACCATTGTTTATCCTCCTTCACGTTTGACAGTTGGATGCAAGACAGTCATGATGATGCATTTCCTTTGGCATTCGTCAAACGTAAACTCTCTGATTTGGAAAAAGTGTGACATGATTCATTTGAAAATATGAGTTTCCAATGATCAAATGTCGATTTTTTTTGTGCTTCTCACAACACTACATCTTCTTTCTAGCATTACCATCAGCAACGAGTAACTTGGCAATAGCGGCTCTGCCATAAATTTTAGCTTTATGAAGTTCTCGCCGAATGTCTAAAAATTGAATTGCTGAGACACATTAAGTTGTGTAGTTATTTTTGAGGCAGTAGTTTTATATTTTCGGGCTACAGTCCTTTTCAGTGTCCATCGGTATATTTCAGTCAACTGCAATTTTCTGCCACAGTTCTTCCTATCGGACTTTGTTTTTCCATTCTTGGTGAATGTAGATATCGCATTCGACACAGTTCGTCAGCGCGGATAGCACAGTGGTATCGTCACCGTCCTTCCCACTCCTAGTGGAAAAGCCCCGGTTCGAATCCCATCGTTGACGCGAGGAACTTTTATGGACTTTTTTCACTCCAAGACTGAGTTAGACGGTCTCAAGCATAGATAGAAAGGCTTTTTCTCCGAGAAAACTGGGTTTTCGTCCAGCAAAGCAAGCATTTAACATCTTTGGAATTCACAGAGGTCGGTCATTTTCTTCATGTACCTTTTTGTATCACCTCTAAATAAACTTTTACCGTTTTACCTCCACAGTATTGGACACCTATTGGGCACATCTGCAAGAAACAAAAAAAAAAAAAAAAATCATTACTGCATGTTCACAAATACGTCAAAATTATTACTTTCATATCAGGTGTTTCAATTATTTTGTCCATCACGCATGTCCCATCCTGTTATATGTATCAACAAGTTGCTGATAACAAACTATCAACAAAATTATAAACCTTCAATATTGGATGCTAAGACGATAGAAAATCAATCAACTTACCATGTCAAAATATACTGTATGCTGTATATAAATCTGGAAATCACCCGCTGCAGACAACCAATAGTTGCTACTCATCCTTGCTCGACTATTAACTGGATGGTTAGATGCACTTCGGAGCGTAGACTTGGTCATGAGCTCCAGAATTGCTGGTAAAAGCCAGATAGACGTTCGTCTTCCTCTAAGACTGGTGAAAATAGTGTGGAAAACTTCAAATGCACGTTTTCATTGAATACAATTGGCTTGAGTCAGACAGATTCTGCGATAACAGAAACAGTATAGACTCCAGATACTCGCAACACTCAACAGTGAGGAACAAGGACTTGGACTTGTAGTGCTTCGGATCACCATATTGCCACTCCAAATACAAACATCACTAAATTATCGCATCACACAGACAAAGAATGCGTTTCCTCTACCAACGTTATATGATAAGGCTGTATTAATTATTGCAATATGTTTATCTAATAATTGTATCTTTCTTACTAGAGGACAACATTTAAGTTATCTTGATAAACCATATCATTAAAAAAAGATGAATCCTATCTGCTCCCGACTATTCTTAAAGTTGCTACCAACTCCAATGTGGTCCATATTACCGGTGTTAGCTCAGCTTGGTTTTTTTTTAAGGTGGAATATTTTATGGTCGAAAACCACTGCCCTATTACAACAACAACAATCTTAAGCAAGCAGAATTTAGTTCTGTTTTCTAAATTTATTGCAGTATTACTACTTGTATTGCAGTATTACTACTGCAATACAAGAATATTCATGACTATTTTACCCAGATTACCTTAAAATCGACTGAGTCTTCACAGTCCGCACAGTAGCTGCTCTTGTTATGTTTCTCGCCGTGTGGAACAGGACAGGATTCGAATCCCTTCGAGACAGTAGCAATATTTATGGTCTTTTTTCATATCATTGTCGAATTTACTGTGTTTGTTTTTCTTTTGGCGATAAGAATTAAAAGAGCCCACAAGGATTCCTAACGTCATCGATGGGATTCGAACTCAGGTCTTCAGTGATGCATTCAATGAAACCCTGTAAATGCTAAAAGAATATTTCGACGATCATCTTACTTCGAAAAAATCGTAGCACTCATGATTTTCAGATTTAACGTCGCCGAATTATTATTTGTAGGGCCCATTGAAAAGCAATGTATATAAAATTAACACATTGGAGGAAGTGAAAACCAGTACACAGAATAGAATTCCAAACATATACATTAAAACATAACAGAAGGTTTAATCGAATATGATGAAAAGGGTCCCTAAATGTATTGAGTAATATACTCAACAGTTATGATTTATACCTGCAACTGCTGATGATGACCGTCCATAACTAAAGCATCCATTTATCGATATGAAGTCCCATTCTTTTGGGAACAGTTATGCAGTTAATCCAACACTATTTTCAAAACACACGACATAAATAAATTTGACACGGAATATTAAGGCCATTCCATCTATCAGAGGAGACAAGCAAACGTACTTCCTTCGGAACTAAAGTAAAATTCATCAAATATCCCATCGAACATCTCATATTCAGAAAGTCATAACATGAGATGACTTTCCATTTTGTAGAAAACCTAGTTTGCTTAATCTACAGTACACAAGAGGTTTTTGCCAATTCATGTAAATTTATGTATCCTTCTTTGCTAGCCTCTTTCCTCCACAGCTTTGTCTCTCTCAGAGTGTAATTGATCTACCAATAATGAGTCTTACTGAACTCAGATTTCGAGCTTAATGCATGCTCATAATCGATGGTAAGCTACACCAGCGAAAGAGGGAAAAAAATCTATTCCAATTCGATGGCATCTGTAATTCTTTAGAGGAAGAGATAAAAATAAAGGTACAACGTTTTTAGTGTTTATAGCTTAGTGTCACAGAGAATCTTAACAAGCGTTGGCGACTGATTCGGGTTGAATTATACAAATTTTCAGATTAGGATCTGTTTTATGTCACAAATATGCGTTCTCTCTGATTAATTTTTGTTTTTCTGCTTCTCTTGAAACGCTACCGTACAAAAGTTGTTTCTTTGGTAGCTATGGCATCAGTTTAATTAATATGTTGATATATTTAATTGCTTATTAGGAAAGATAATAAATTAATTAAGTACCAAGAAAAAGTGCAAATATAAAAAGTTATTATATATTATAGACGTACCATGTTCCTTTCAAACCGCATGTTTTGATATAATAATAAAATGATAATAATAATAGTTTGGTGCATTATGTACCAAATGTAAATGGTTGCCCTTAGCTCTGTACAATGTAAAACTTCTAAGTACGAACCTTTATTCAGTATCGAATATGGCTGGCTTTGTGTCGAATAACAACAAGTGAGCGGTCAGGCATGGGATCTATAAAGTTTTATAGTGAGTTTTGGTCTTATTATAACCATTCTTCCAACAAAATGGAAGAGTACTTCGTGGGAAAATAGCTCACTCCAGCATATCTCACACATTCTCAATAGGGTTAAGATTAGCTCAATGTGGGGGCCCAGGGAAGATGGTGGAAATCCGTGCCATGTCCTTCGAACCATTCTTGCACGATTCTGTTCTGTTGTCATCCATAAAGTGTTCATCACCTTCGGAATAATAGTGTAACATTGCAGGTTGCAGCAGATCTGAGACAAAATTCAGGTAATCTCTGGATGACATTCGACCTTTCACTGGTATCAACGGACCCAGTCCGTTTCAACAAAACATTCTCCACACCATGATACCATCTTCAGATGCTTAGTTTGTCTTAACAAGGTCGATTTGCTTCGGAGGTTCTCGCCACACTCTTGCCTACCATCAGTAAAACAAAATGTATTGTGAGTCGTCTAACCCCATGACTTTCTTCCATTGTTCCACTGTTTTTTTTTTATTTTTTTTAATGTAAACCCCAAACGCGAGAGGTATTAGAACCTACAGTACTTAGTACCGTGCTTGGGTTGGAGGCTGAGAAGATATTTGTTGACATTAGACTTGAACTTCTGTAGACTGTAATTTTCAGGAAATACGTATGAAGGAAGGTTAGTCCAGAAAACGGCAGTTGAATGAATAAATGAGGAAGATGAAAAGTTGGTTCTGTGAGTTTGAAGTTGGACAGTTAATGGATGTTGGCTGGTGGCAGCACGTGTTCTGACTGTTTTGAAAGAGAGAGCGGGAATTATAGAAGCCAATTCAGAAGAACAGTGCCCATGGAAGTATCTGTAGAAGAGGCATGCAGCAGAAACAGTACGTCTATGAGACAGAGAGTGGAAAGACTCTGTTAGAGATGAGTCATTAATTAACCTAACTGCCGTCTTCTGAATGGAATCAAGAAGCCTGAGAGAGGTTTTGGGGCACCACCCCAGATGTGGGAACAATATTGTATGGTAAGGTGAATTTGCGATTAGTACAGAGTGAACAGCTGTTTAGAAGAAAAGTAACGCCGAGAGCGAAAGAGAAAACCAAGTTTTTTAGATGCAGAGGAAGCAATATTTGTAATGTGCTTGTGCCAAGAGAGATTAGAAGTCAGTGTAATCCCCAAAAGAGATATATCATTTTGGCTAGAAATAGGAGTGTCACAAAGATAAGCATAAGAGCAGAAGAATCCTTTTGCGAGATATAAGAAAAGATTGAGTTTTACAAGGATTGAAATCAACTAAGTTGTCTTTGCCCCACTGGAGAATTACCTGAAGATCAGCATTTAAGGAATTGTTAGCAGATTTTCGAGAAATTGAAGCTGATTGAGCAGGGCAAGGTTTCTCAAAATGGAAAGTGGAATGCAATGTGCTATCATCGGCAAAACTATGGATAGGATTTCCAGTAAATGGAAGAAGGTCATTAATATACAAGAGGAAAAGAGTGGGGGAAAGAACTGAACCTTGGGGGACACCGGCATCAGTGGAGACGTTCGAAGACAGAGAGAAGTTAGAAGACATCTACCATCATCCTCAGTGAGCGATCAGAGAGAAAACTGGATAACCAATTACTAAAAACAGTTGGCAAACCATATGATGGAAGCTTCTTTAGAAGACCTTTATGCCAAACACGATCAAAAGCCTTTGAGATGTCAAGAGCAACTACTTGTGTTTCACCGAACCTTTCCATTGAATTAGTCCATAAATGGGTAACATAAGCAAGAATATCACCAGTGGATCAACACCGACGGAAACCATACTGGCGATCATTGATCAGACGGAAGGTTTCTAGGTAGTTTAAAAGTTGGCGGTTAATTGATTTCTCCATTACTTTAGAAAGAGTAGAAGTAATTTCAACGGAAGATAATTGGATGGGAGGGATTTGTCACCCTTTTTAGGAACTGGCTGGATATGAGTAAATTTCCAAGCTGAAGGAAAATCACCTTTGGAATAAGAAAGTGAAAAAAGGCGGCAAAGAATAGGAGTAAGTTCAGGAGCACAGGTTTTGAGAACAAGTGGAGAAATACCATCGGGACCTGGAGCTTTCTTAGCATCAAGATTCGTCAAAATCCTTCTGACATCCTTTTGACGGAAGACCACAGGAGACATTGAATGGAGCGTGTTGGGAATGGGGAGGTGTTTTACCAAGATCATTAATACATGAGTTGAAAAAAAATGGGATGCTAGCAGGTCAGTTTTATCCTTGGCTGAAGTGACAACAGAACCATCTGGTTTGGACAGAGGTGGGAGCAGAGATGGGCAAAAGTTGCGGCCAATAGCTTTGGCAAGAGACCAGAATGCTCGGCTACCATTAGGGCATGAAGCAAGTTTTCTACTCTTAGCCTGTTCAAACTCCACTGTCCAATGACGATGTTCTTGACACCACTGCAAGTGGATTTTTCTGATTTTTCTCTGAAACCAATGGCTTGCGTCTGCCCAATACCCAATTTCTTCAATTTCCTGATTGAATTCAGATGTTATTTGTTGCACACTGGATGTCTTATTTTTCCGTACAATCTTCCTTAGATTACGACGGCTTCGCACTTGAAGTATTGTTAATACAAAGAATCGTATTTTTTTGGTCAGTGTATGTATTGCATATAATAATATGATTGACTAATATTTACTTTGAACTCTTTTCATATTTTCTTAATTTGGAGTAAGGTGCCAATATCCAATAGGTGTTAGGTGTGCGTTTAGCGCCAAAGCAACTAAAGCAATGAGGGGGTGAGTATACTGTAATGATATTCTTCGGTCGGTTTGGCTGTTTGCTGAATGAAAAAACTCGAGTTTCCGGGGGGGGGGACAGCAATGAAACCTACGCTACAGACCGACTAACTCGTCCACATTGTGAGAAAAGCTAATAAAAGTTCCTTCCTTCCATAGAGACAGGATTCGTACTCACACCTTTTTTTCGGAACAACGCGAACCTAATGGTGTTATTTGGTTTTTAGGAGCATCAGCAACTAAGGCCATATTGCTCCGGGGAGATGTGGTGGTCATTCCCTGACCTTTCCGCATCCTCCGTATTTGGTGGTCACGGGCTCGAACCCCGGTCTAATCAAGAAGCGTGTGCTACGCACTGCTGCTCCTGCCCACTTGGCTACGGAGGCGCTACGAACCTAATACATTGGCAGTTGAAGTTCAACATTGACAAATTCAAGGTACTGCATATGGGCAGCAGTAACCCCCAGAGTAACTTATCAACTGTATGGTAGTACACTAAGGGTAGCTGAGAATGAAAAAGTCAGACATGAAGTTCTCTGAGCAGTGCAGACATGCTGCCAGGACATCACGCATGGATTTGTTAATAATATACAGAAACTTTGCTAGCAGGGATAAGGAGGTGATTATCCTTTTGTACAAGGCCATCGTTAGGCGGCACCTTGAGTACTATATACAGGTCTGGAGGCATCGCTTTAGGAATGATGGATCTGCTGGAATGGGTGTAGAGAAGGGAACAAAAGGGTTCTCTTAGCTATAAAGGCTTCAATTCTGCAAAATTGCAGCTTCTCTAGACTAGGCACCTTCGGGGAGATCTGATTGAGGTGTTTAAAGTCTTGAATGGATTGAGTGAGCTGAATGTTAATGGCATTCTTCCGCTTGCTGAGACATGAGGGGCATGAAGGACAGCTGCAGGATAGATGTGCGGAAGTTTGCCTTCAGCCAGCAAATTGTTGGTTGCTGAAATAGATTTCCATCTGTTGTTGTGGAAGTGGATGGGTTGAATAATTAAAGGAAGAAAGGAAGAAGTAGACAAATCCTTGGAGGGCACGCATGTGTGAATTTTTTTTTTTTTTTTTTTGGGTGATGCTATATAAGCTTGCTTTCTTTCAGCATTTGTCATTATTACTGCTAATCATCGTGCTAATGGCAATGCTTGGTGTTTAAGAAAAGGTGAGAATAAGAGTATACAAAATACCTTTGTCTTAAATGTAGGCTGTACAAACAAACAAACAAAAAAAAACGTATATCCGAATCAAATTTTACATCGTTATTAGGACCTATAGGAATAAGATAAACCTGAATGAAAATGATTATTCAAAACAATGAGGAAATCTGTTCTGGAAATTATTTTCACCATTTTCTTTCATTTGGTAATGTTTACAACTTTGCTTTTATTCGGTAAAAAAATTTAACTAAGCTAAATAAACATCGTAAGTGATTAAAGGCCAATGTACTCAAACAGCACATTTATTTCTTGTTAGCACGGTCAGCGGAATTTGTAAGATAAAAATGTTTTCTGTTTTCTAGATTCCATTATCATTGGAGCCCTGACAAATGAGATACAATTCTGTTCTCTGATGAGTCCCGTTAAAACGGGATTCTACAAGCCTACAAACATATTCTAGACGTTATTTCATCTGGAGAGAACGAAGAATGCGGTACCATCCCTACAACATCAGAGAAAGGAACGCTTACGGTGGAGGCGGTGTTCTCGTGTGGAGTGGAATAATGATCAATGGCCGAACCCCCTCTTCATGTTTTTGATAGGGGTACCGTAGCGCGGAGGTATCGAGAACAGATCCTCGAACCCTATTTGCGATTTTTTATTGGTGCGGTTGGCCCAGGATTTTCTTTTCATGTGACAACGCCACTGCACATAGAGATCAAGTGGTGGAGGAACATCTTGAAACTGAAGATATCCAACGACTGCCGTGGCCAGCACGATCACTAGACTTAAATCCGATCGATCATGTGTGGGACGCCCTTGGGCGTCACATTGTACTCCGACAGCCAACTCCTCGGTCACTTGGTGAACTAAGGTCTGCGCTGGTGGAAGAATAGATTTGTTGCCACCGAATCTTATAGACACCCGTATATCGATCATGGTTCACCGCTGTCAGGCCTGTTTAGCCGTTGTAGGGGATCATGCGCCATACTGATGTCATGTGCCCATATTTGCGACTTCTCTAATGTGACGTTTTTGGTGATTCTTGTACAACCCTTATACCTACTCGAAATTTCTCACTGTATTCCTATTTCATCGTTATTCTATGATGCACCACCACACTATATTTTGTCCCGCTTCATCGCAAGCTGCACGAGTTACATCACGTTTTTCTACGTGTTCTGTTAATTTTGTCGAGCAGTTTATAAATGAAACGTGGAATAAATCTGGGATGCTATATACATCGCAAAAAATTAATTTAGGGAGCGAAATTTCGTTATGATAAGTGTATGATTTCGAGAAAAAGATTGCATTGGAACAGGATATCAATGAAACGGCAGGAAGTGCAGAGGTAAGAAGCAGGTGCTTAACGTTGGAAGAAATGAAATAGGATACATTAAGGCAAGTCCAATCACATTTCTTATAAATAAATTCAACTTCTCTGCAATAACTCCAAGATTGTACTGCAGCCATGTTATTAAATTTACAAACCAAATGATGGAAAATTTAGATTTTTACTTTTAGATAACGAACTGACACTTTATATTCTTAATGGCTCAACTAAAATGCCGAAACAAGCCTCTGTAGAAATAGTGTTATGTACTCCCTTCTTTTATTCCAAATAACTTTTCAGGTCAGTGACTTCAAGGCCTCGCACCGTGCAAAGAGAACGAAGGGCTGTTGTATTATTCAGAGCAAGGCTTTTCAAACTAACATGTGGTGAGTGGGCGTAGAGCCAACAATGATTTCATTTACTTAATTGGTTATGTGGGCTGGAAGTTTCTTAACGTTCAGGAGATTTTAAACATTCAGTTGGCAATGACGTTACATAAAGACATCAAATACTGATTAAAATCTTACTTTAAAAATCAAAATAGTAGAATAAAAAAGGAAAAAACAAGCACTTAACGTCTTTCAGCAATTCAGTCACCACTATTTTTCACTGATAATTGTTATTAACAAATTAGGTAAAGTACAGAGGGCGTTGCATTCCAGACACTTGAGACATTTGATTTTTATTTCTTAAACTGATTGATTTTTTTCCCGTGATTAATAGAAGAGAAAAATGAAATAGAAAAATGAAATACATGAAATAGAAATATATATATATATATATATATATATATCAATGGGAGTGGAGTTATTATATGTGGACGGACAGACAGATATAGTGAAATCAATAGGCATTATACGCATATATATGCGAAGAAGCCTGAAAATGGTATCAAAGTATTTCCTCCAGAGATTGTATTATCTGTATTACAAACTCCTTATCTGTTTCTAAATACCAGAGGTTTCAGGATATAAAAGTAATTCCGTAAGTATAGATTAACATTTAAAATTTCCACTCACCTTTGCTGGTTAAAGAAGGAATTCAACCGGGATAACTTATGTAGTTGAGCAACACAAAGGGCGAGATTGTCCCATTCATGTAAAATGATAGAAACAGATACAAATAACCTTTGTCAATGAGCCAAGACATAAAGAATAATCTAGCACATACTAGTATTTTATCATGAGTTGCAAAGTCTGGTACATGAATCTCCATTCGAGTGGCTTTGGTTTATCGGAGGATGGCGACGTAGTGACCGATATTATATATTTTGATTCCCTTTCGGATTATGTGGGTAGTCTCAGCTTCGTATTAAGTTAGTTATGATGGAGTTGAAGCTTATCTTCAACTACTATACGGTTTTCTTATCACATAGTGACGTAAGAACACGCGTCATTAACAAACAATGTACACTTATGCACTTTGATCAGTTTATATGGTTTATGCAGGAAGCATTTAAACTTTGAATTAATTTATATCGACTCAGTCATAATTAATATAAATTGTAATGATTATTATTTCGAACGCTCTTTGCTGAATTTAATTTTAGTGTTTCCCGTGAGTAAATTTCTTGCTTGTGGTGCAAATGGATGTATGATTCAGACATCCTCAGCCTACGCATGACCTCAAAGAAGTTGTTCTAGACTGATTTGAACAGTAAATCAAATACAGCGATTATACTGCGTACATTGGTGTGTTGTTTTGAAATAATTTCGATCTATATAAAAATCAAGGAGCTGTTATCCGTGTGCTTAAGTTTCGTTAACCTCAGCTTGATTCGAGTATCTCCATCGGTGTTCTTGAAAGTGTGAATAAAGGTTAGGAAGTGTATACCCCACTTGAAATTCTTAGTTTTAACCGTATGCAGCACATAATCATCAAATAAGCTCTTTATTTTTATGTTTTTTAGGTATAAGTCAGAGCGCTAAGGATTTCCTTGCTACTTTTTAATATTGGTAGTGTAACAATGCAAGGAAGCAAGCTTAAAAAAATTACCCATCTCATAACCCACCAAAAATGTAAACAAACTTTTTTAAAACCTGTTTTGCCCACTGATTTTAAATATGGTCTGTTTTTCACTTTTTTTTTTTTTGTCAGAGAGTTTTCGTAATACGACGGATATGTGACATCTCATTTCTTTATATGCATTGAGCAGTTTCTGCACTCATTGTTTGCGGGAGACCCGTGGTTACTCAAAAACAAGTCTACAAAGCTTTTTGAAAAACTGCCATGCTTTTATTTCTCGCACAATAAGGCATATTTCAAACTTCCATCTGCAGAAATTCTCTGATTTAAGGTCCCATAAAAACTTTTCAATCAGAATGTCAATCAGAAACACTTCAATCAGAATGTCTCGCAGGTGCCTAGTTTCCAAATGCTGCAATTTGCAGAACTGAAGTCATTCTTGGTAAGAACACCCTTTTGCCTTCCTCACTCATCTCCTTGCCCTTCTCTGCACCCTTTCCAGCAGATCCACATCCTTCCTAAAATGAAGTCTCCGAACCTATAAGTAATTCAGGATGGTGCACCTCATCGAAGCTTCTGTTTGCTATCTTCACCTTACAAAAGAACTCAATGGTTTCCAAAACTGCAAATTAACAAATACTTCACTAACATACAGGAATTAAGTTGAACATTGTCCTACCTTAACTCAGGGGTTCTCAAATATTGTGATAACGTGACTTCCCTAAAGTGATAAATGATTTTTTGCGATAATTCCTCCATCCATGAATAAAATTAATGATTTCATTTGGGTACACTTCACGCACGCTTCTACAGACTTCTGATTACGAATATACTGCTACACACCACGTAGGCGGATATTACGAATATTTTTGGGAGAAGCTGAACCTGACTATTGGTGGCCAATGTCAACGGATAGCCAAAAGTCAATAAAAGTTTGTTAGATGATTAATAGGTATCTGTTATTATACTCTACAGAGATCAAAGTTTTGTCCATTTCAATTGCGTTAAAATCTAATGCAAACCTTTATTGAAATTTTAACATAACAACAGATTTTAATGGATGGGATAAATTTAAACATTTTATAAAATAAATAAATATGCAAGTTTAAAAAAGTTCATTTCAAAATACGTTCTATAAGTAATAATTTGATGAATGCACTATTGTTGGTGGTTCATAGAACTCTTGTGTCTCTGCAAAAAAAAGTAAGCAGATGGAAACCGATTTACACTAATCAAAAGTCCGAGCTCGACTTTTAAATAGACGCTCGGTGTTTTGGTGGATCGTGACCCATGTGAAGTATATTAAAAAATACATCATCCAAGATATTACTCATTGATAACTATTACTGACAACAAAATCCAGAACAATTATTATCCAGTTGATTCCTTGCGTTCCTGAGAGTCTATCAGTGATGCTGGAGAATCACCGCTAGGCTGTGGAAATACTCAACATAACTGGACAAATCTCGCTTGCTAATGAGGAAGTTGCAACCATATCACTTCTTTCCATTGTTATCATTAACTTCAAAGGTCATTGGATACAGTGTTATCTGCGTTATTAGAGTTTTCACATCAATTGAGACATTATCCTGGATATTTATAAATGGAGATAGATAACTGGAGATATATTTACTAACTTAATATAACCACTGTGTAAAATGAAAGTACCACAAATATAAACTGGTGAAATAATGAGCGCTTAAACCTGCGTGAAGTGTAATCTGCCTTTAATTTCTTAAAGAATTACAGATTATTCTCAGACGTTTAATTGTATTTCCTGTACCACTTTTTCAGTGAATTCTTGTAATATTCATTATTTCACCAATTTACATTTCTTGGTGTACCTGCGCCCCACGGCGCTGAAATAATATTTAAGTATCTTATACAATTATAATGTCCGTTACCTGCCCTCCTTAAATAGTTTTTTTTTAAGTTTAAGCAAGAATGGGATCTTCTTTCTTTAAATCTGCAAGATGTTATGCGCATACTAGGGGGGGATATAAACATAAAAATCAGTTTTGATAACTTTTATTAACCACATATTAAGTACTAAGGATAAATGTATGCTATTCGTCTACCTACAAGAAAACATGTATAGAAAACACCAAGGGATTCAAATTTGGTCCAAATTTCAATCGTAGTGTGTGTCCGTAAATCGTCTTAACTGTTCTGTCGTTGAGAAGAATGGTTGAGGAGAATCTGCTGAGTTCGCGATTGCACATTCTGCAGAGGGTACAACTGCAATCGCATGAAACACTCTTCTCGGGGTACAACTGCATTCGTATGAAGCACTCTTCTCGGGGTGTTTTCCCCCTGCATGTACATACTTTTCTCAGTACTGTGAGAATGCCAGTAGCCATCCAGTATTATTGAATTCTTTAGGGCGAGTTCGCATTCACTGGAATACACACCTGCATTCCGACTTGCTGCCAATTTTCTGTCCTCCCGAACATTCATTTGAAAGGGTGAAGAGGTAAAAATCTGAAGGTGACACGTCTGAACAGTAAGGGGGAAAAGAGATCACGTGTTCTTACGATGCGATGTAAAGTGGGTGGGCGAATACATAGGGTATAGTGTTACAAGTCATGTGGCCAGGGGGTTTCCCCCCAACTCCGTATCGTGACGTAATACAAATTCTGTAAAGGCCAGATTGTGTGTGTGTGTGTGTGTGTGTGTGTGTGTGTGTGTGTGTGTGTGTGTGTGTGTGTGTGTGTTCATCTGGCCACTTAGCCTAGGGACCCGTGGAACACTACCGAATCTGAGAAATAACCATTTTTTATGGAAGATAGGAAGACTTTTACCATGAATTTGAAGGATGGGGAACTGAGGGGCATCCTACAGAGGCAACTCACGTTCCACGCGAGGGGGGGGGGGTAGACAGATACGTAGAGATGCTGTACGTGTGCAGTCCAGTGTATTGAAATTGGTCCAAAAACCAAATAACATCCGGCCGACGACGATACTGAGCTCGCAAACGGCTCATTGATGTGGCAAGACTTGAGTAGCATAACAGAAAGGCTACAGTTAGTTAAATAACAATCCAGTACAACACTGGTAACAAAGAGACATTTCAGAACGCACAACTCATCGTACCTTGTCAAGGATGAAATGTCGCAACCAACGACCGAACTTGATTCCAAGTCAGCAAAAACTTCATTCCAGCAAAATTCAAGAAAGTAGAGTTATAGTGAGCCCAGGAACACTCAATGCTGGACAACGGAGGTTGAAAATTTCATTACTTCATACAGCATATCCTCCTCACCTTTTCTTGCTACTGAACACATCATGGAAAAACGTTGCTTGGCCCTGTTTTGCTCCTCTTGAGGGCTGTTCGTGGAAATGCAATGGTGTGGAGAGCGTTTTCGTAGTGCAAATTGGGCACCTTGATACCAATTAAGCAATATTTGGATGCCATTGATTATACAGAAATTGTTACCGACCAGGTGAATCCCTTCATTGCTACAGTGTAACCATCTACAAATGGGTTCTTGGAACACACACGATAAGGCACCATGTTATAATGTAGAACTGGACAGAAATGGTTTGAGAAACATGAAAGCGAATGACAGCGAACTTCGATGGCATCCCCATGTATCAGATCTCAGATCTCAATCAAATTGAGCAGCTGTGGGATGAGGTGAAACGAGCTCCTGGAATTAATGGCATGTACGCTATAATTTTAAGGGAGGCGGCAAGTGAGCGCATTGAACCATTAAGGCTAATTATGAGAGCATCCCTGGGTTCAGTAGAGATTTCGTTGGATTGGAAAAGTGTCAAATGTAACGCTAATATATAAAGGCGGTTCTAAGATTATAGTAGGAAATTACCGACCGGCCAGTCTAACTCCAGCAGTAGGGAAAATCATGGAGACAATGATCAAGGGTGGAATTCAAGATCATTTAGATAGAATTGGAATTCTGAAGGATAGGCAGCATGGTTTTGTAAAGGGAAAACCATGTTTAACCAACCTAGTTAGCTATTTTGACAGAGTCACTTATGAGCTCGATTTAGGGAATAATTTCGACATTGTTTATTTAGATTTCAGCATAGTATTTGACTCAGTCCCACATGAGCGGTTATTTTATAAGCTGGAACAAGTTGGAATTACAGGAAAAATACCTTAAATAGATAGCTCAATGGCTTCAGGGCAGGAGGCAGAGGGTTGTGATAAATGGTTATTTCTCAGATTGGGTTAATGTAAGAAGTGGGGTTCCCCAGAGATCAGTATTAGGACCACTGTCGTTTCTGATTTTCTAATATGACATCGATGAAGGGATAGAGGGCGTGATGTCTAAATTTGCAGATAATATAAAGATTGGTAGAGTAGTTAATGATCATCGCCAAGCAGAAGTTCTTCAGAACGGCCAGACATGAAGTTCTCCGAGCATTGTAGACAGGTTGCAAGGAATGCCCATAGTATCTTATCCATGATTTATCGAACATTTGCTAGTAGAGATAAGGACGCCATAATCCCATTATACAAGGATATTGTTAGACCACACTTGGAATACTGTGTTCAAGTATGGAGATCGCACCTGAAACAAGACATCGAGCTGCTTGAAAGGGTCCAAAGACGGGTAACTCGCCTGGTGAGATCAGCAAAAGAGCGTCCATATGGCATATGGGGATAGACTTCGAATATGTGGGTTGCGCAGTTTGGAAACTAGGCACCTTAGAGGAGACTTGATGTGTTTAAGGCTTTGAAAGGCAAAAGCAAAATGAATGAGGACGAAATGTTCTTGGTTATAAATGATTCTCATACATCGCAAAGAATTAATTTAGCAAGAGAAATTTCGTTACGATAAGTGTATGATTTCGAGAAAAAGATTGCATTGGAACAGGATATCAATGATACGGCAGGAAGTGCAGAGATAAGAAGCAGGTGCTTAACATCGGAAGAAATGAAATAGGAAACATTAAGGCAGGTCAAATCTCATTTATTCTAATTAGATTCAACTTCTGTGCAATGATCCACAGATTGTACTAGTGGCGTGTTATTAAATTTATAAACCAAGTGATGGAAAATTCAGATTTTTACTTTTAGATAATGATCTGACACTTGATATTCTCAATGGCTCATCAAAAATGCCGAAACAAGCTCTGTAGAAATAGCGTTATATACTTCTTTCTTTTATTTTCGACTTCTATAATGTGATCTTGTTGGTAATTCTTATACAACCCCTATAGATGTTCTTTATACCTGTCCGAAGTTTCTCGCTCTCATCTAATTTCATCGTTATTCTCTGGTATACCACCATACAAGATTTTGTCCCGCTTTATCGCAAGCTGCACGAGTTACACCACATTTTCTGTGTTCTGTTAATTTTGTGGAGCAGTGTATTCCTCGAATATACTTAGATATAATACAGTACAGTACTTTATTTTTAAGACTTCGCATGTTTTAATGTTAAAATTTTGAAAGCAAGGCACTGCTATGAGCTTCAATTTCAGACAAAAGACAATCCCTTTGCAGTTTTGAATTTTAGAGTTTACAGTTTTAAAATGCAAAATTTAAATGATAACAGTGATTTAAATGGAAGACACAGACCGAAATAGTGCGAAGAGGTAAACAATAAATTAAACCTTAATTTTCAAAATACATACTAAATTAGTTTGTTTAACAGCGTTAGCATATACACGTAAAACTTTATTGTGTTCACCGTGTCAGTCCGTCAGCATGTAATAACTCGGCTGGTAGTGGATAGATTTTTATAAAATTTGATATTTGGCCTTTCAGAAAGATTTGTCCTGCCATCCCAAATTTGATTAAAATCCGACCAAAAGTTCTGGCGATTGTTATTTTTCTTTCGTCCATCCGCATGTATAATTCGATTCTCAATATGTGGATTTTCATGAAATTTGATATTTGAATTATTTGTTCAGCCATTCCAAATTTCATTAAAATCAGAACAATAGAAATGTGACAAGTATCATTTCTTTTTCTGTACGTGTACATCTAATAACCAGACTCTTAATGGATGTATTTAAAGAAATTTTATATTTGGCTCTTTTAAAACGATTGAACTGGATATTATTTATTTATTATTAGTTGTTGGCGCATCGGCTTCTGTGGCCATAATGCACCTCCCAAAGTTTTTGCATTTTTTTTCTCTAATTCAAGCCCAAGTCGGGATTCGAACCCGCGACCTTTGCGTTGCCAGGCAGGCATTTTATCCACCTGGCTAGCCGGTCGGCTACTGGATATTATGTTTACTGCTGTGCGCTGATTGAGGGAATGAAAGGTTAATAGGGCGAATGTGTAGAAACGGAATTTTCTCATTTCTCATAAAAGTCGTTGCTTTTTTTCCCTCATTTTTAAAGCGCGTCAGCATCAATATGCATAATGCGCCTGTTGTCTTCATCATGTCCGAGAGGGCAGTTTACAAATTAAGGATCTGTGCATGCCTCGGGGCATTTACACAGTACAGCTCGTGCGCAGGAATGTACAATGATATTTGGGGGAGAGGGTTTGGATGCATGATTGATTGTTTTTGGGGCCTTTTCTTTTGTTGGATTCTGTATTATAACTATAGCTATAACTCTATAACTAATCTATAACTATCGTCGTATTGTAACCATTTAAGAAATGTTTTGGGTTCCTTTTTATGTCGAAGTCCGGGTGCGATGCATCCGGTGCACCATCCCCTTTGCATGGCCCTGCACATACTACATTTAATAGGGCGTAGTCCCACTCCGGTTCTGTAGCCAGAGTTACAATGAATTTGCAAAAATGCAGATACTCTCCCCATGTTCTTTACAAAGTTCAAATGGAGACTGAGCAATCCCAGTGAAAAATGAAAATACAGACAGAAATGAAACTATTTCTACCACCTACATTCCCTACTGTCCAGGAATTTCCGGTCGTGTCGTATGGGTGTTGAGACGCTATCATAATGTTTGCGTTCAACTACCGGGAATGAGATTACCATCCACGGTTTCTAGGACAAAATCGGTTATTCTCCTATTATAACGAGACGGATCCGTCTATCGGATTTCCTGGACAGATTGTAAGGTCTGCTATATAGGTGAAATTGTTCGTAGGTTATGCGATCGTGTCTTGCATGACAGAGGTCTATGTGCCTGGCTAATTTTGAACGTTCTGCTTTTGCAAATCATTATTAGATAGAGTAGCATATAAATCTTAACCTACGTTCCCATACTGAGATCATAGACCTCATGCACAATTATCGCCTTCCCTCGTGGTTCAAACCGTTCCATTTCAGGTGGCGAGTCCAAAGTCCGAATGTTAATTGCAACAGGGGAACCCGCATACACCCTGTTATGGAGGAATATATTCTCCAGCGCGTTGGGCGCTACGATCTGCTTATTTAACAACCAATTCACGCCTTCCTGTTTCCCCAAACCCTGATTAATATCAGTTTTGCAGTAGGAATGAATAAGGGATGCAGTAGAAATGAAGGGATAGAAATTGAAAAAGTGGATTCATATACTTATCTTGGACAAGTCATTAGCTGTAACAATGATAAATGGCTGGAAGTCAAGAGAAGAATAAATTTTGGATGAATAGCATTCAGGAAATATAGTCACATACTGAAGAGCAATATCCCACTTTGTCTGAAACGTAAAATAATGAACCAATGTATACTCCCCACCATGACTTATGGAAGTGAAACTTGGGCACTCAGCAAAAGAATGGAAGAGAAGCTGAGAACTACACAGCGAAGAATGGAACGAATCGTATTAGGAATCAGACTATTGGATAAGAAGAGAAACAAATGGATTAGGCAGCAAACACAACCAAAGGGCATTCTTATCAAATGTTAAGCACTGAAATGGACTTGGGCAGGACACATAGCTCAAAGACATGATGACATTTGGACTAAGAAAATCACAGAATGGTGCCCAAGAGGAGCTAGAAGGAAACCAGGAAAACAATGACGGAGAATGGACAGATGAAATTCATGAGTTTGTGGGTAGTAAATGGATGGCCATTGCACAAAACAGAAGGAACTGGAAAGTTGCTGGAGAAGCTTTCATTCTGCAGTAGATCGAAATGGCCAATGATGATGATTATGATGAAAGTAAAGTCTCATATTAGAACTATCCCAGAATTAACGCAACTGCCCAAGTGCTTTATGTCCATAATTTACGTATGTTCTTTGGTCGAGTTTCCTGTTTTGATGGACGAAAAAATCTAGTTACAGGGAGAAAAACCTTGCTGTACAGGCCTGAGATCGATTAACTCAGTCACGAAGTGAAAAGGCAAATTCAAGTTCCTCGCGTTATTGAAGGGATTTGAGCTCGGCCTTTTCCCACCCGATTTGGGGGACAATCGCCGTTGCTCCCACATCAGGTGGGAAAATGCCACATCGCACTGCACTACCAGCTCAGACAAATAATGTGTGTACAATTACACTGAGTGATCACGAATTATAACCACCCACCTAATACCGTGTTGGGCCACCGTTCGCACGGATAACTCCCGCTATTCGCCTAGGCATTGACTCCACTAGATGTTTGAAGACGTCTGTAGGGATCTGCAGCCATGCTGTCTGCAAGGCTTTCCACAATGTCAGAATAGATGACGGTTGCGTGTCAATACACCTCACTTCCTGTTCCAAAACATCCCACAGGTGTTCAATTGGATTGAAGTCAAACGAATTTGGAGGCCAATCAAGATGGGTGATATCTTCACTGTGTTCCTTGAACCACTTATGCACTGTGCTGACCCGACGACACGGAGCATTATCGTTTTGGAAGATCCCGTTTCTGTCCGGGATGCAACATGGCAGGGTGCACATGATCTTCTAAGAGCTGCCAAAAAAACAAACCAAACTATTATATTAGGCCACCCGAATATTTAAATTCATATGCCGTGCTATGTGTCTTATGTTTGTTAATTGTGTGTGTTCCATGCTGATTTTTATGTTTTTCTGGACGAAAAACTTCCAGTTTTTGGGGAAATACCTTGCTATCTACTCCTGAGACTGACTAACACTTCCACGGAGGGAAAAAAAGCCCATTAAAGTTCCTCGCGGCGGGATTCGAACCCGGGGCTTTTCCACCCAGTGTGGGGAGGATGGTGACGATACCACTGTGCTACTGTGCAGACTCCTAAAAGCTGCCGGTAGACCTCACCGAAACGTTGGTCCATGTGCCCCAAAGGTCTTAGTTCTTGCTAGCAAAACACGTCCCATATTAAGCAACCACACCACCTCTCTGGATAGTAGACACCGTGCACGATGGATCCATGAATTCCTGTTGCTTACACCACACACAAAGGCGTCCGTCGGCGTGTTGCACCAGGTATTTGGACTCACCCGATCATCACACTTTTATTCCTCTAGTGTCGAACCAAGTTGTTGTTGCCACCACATAATTGGTTAATTACAATCCATTTATCTTTTTGAGGTATACTTTTATCCACGTAAGGTTTTGTACAATAAATATTCTCATAGTGTTTTAATCATTCGTTTATTTTGTTCCTTAAATTCTTTTAATTTTCATTTTCTCGATGGGACAATTTCTGAACTGTTTGTACAGTTAACCCCTTTGTATTATGAGTTCCCTAATTTTGTTGATTATCCAAATTTTACTTGTCTCTGATATTATATGTATAGTTTGTAGAGGACAGTGAAGTTAATTCATCTTTACATTTTGAATACCTTGAATTGTTAGTTTTATTGTGCGTTATATAGAATGCGTTTACGTTCGTGGTTCTATTATGTTGTTCCTTTGTAAGTTAACCTAATTTTATACTAATAATAATAATAATAAATCGGCGAAAAGAAGCTGGTAACTCTTGACAATAAACAAACTGTTTTGTCAACACGACATTGTAGATGGACATTTAGGTCATTGCTTAGAAAGACATTATTGTTCCGATCCATCTTAAATTACCAACTTTGTCGGATATTTAAGAAATGTATTCTCCATCTGCTTCTCCTTTTTGTTTACGCTTTCAAACAGCTGGAATGCATTACAGGACACAGTTATCATTCTGAGAATGTAACTTAATCTTACATAACTTAATAAATGATTCTGGACATAGTTCTATATTTATCATGCAGTATATTCGGTGAACAAAAAATTTTCTTAAGACTACGTAATGACGTTAACGAGAAAGGAACGAATAATTAAATAGGTTAATTAGCATAAGATCATTTATTTTACAAAGAATTCTCTTATTCAACATCTGGTTTCATTTGGCCATTAAAATTTTACTGTAATAACAGCGTGGAAATCTTTCCCTGTACAGAATAACATCATAGTTGTAGAGGACACGAATAGAATCCAGATGTGATTTTTCTTCCTTTTTTTTTAATATTTTTTCGTCTCCTCCCTCATGTTTTAATATTTTCATTCCTATTGGACGATTGTAGTTATTAAAGGCCTACTTGAAGTAAGTATTATACACTCGAGTCGCTTTAAATACTTCAGAGGTCAGTTCTTGCTTGGATTTGTGCAGCAATTACAGCAAGCTTGCTCAGTGCCAGATAATTAATATAACGATTCTACCTCTAATTCTCCAAGGTCTACTGTGATAAATTATGTACAGAATGAAATTCGTGTTGACTGTGGTTGCTATTTTACTAATCACATTAGTAAGTATGCGACTTGTTTGTTTAAATTTAGTAAGAATTAGCTCTTTTACTAAGGGGAGAAATACGTGGTTATATCGCTAAAAATATTAAAAATATATTGAGAACAAAAAGCCATGAAACTATGAAATATTACCCTATTAGCAACTTTAATTTATTGTATTTATTTCGTGTTTTAAAAGCTCTCTACACGTTCTTTAGCATTAAATCTCTTAGTTGGAGTGTAATTGTAGTCTACTGTTTGGTATTCACGCCACCTTTAAGAGTAGTATATGTACCCAAATCTCTATTACTGTTCAATATATACATCAGAAAATTGAATAGTTATCCATAAATATGTTATTTTTCGAAATAGTTCTATTTGTTCAGAGTTATACATCACACAAAAATAATGTATGACCTTGTAATCTTGACATTATTTTAAATGGTAGTTGATACTTCTTCCCTAACTTATACTATAGAGGACATCCCCCTTATAGACAGTTTGTCCAAGAACGATAAAATGCTACTGAATTACCGATACTTTTCGCTGAAAAACCTGTTTTTACATATAACAACAAAATATATATGTTTAAAAATACTGAATTAAATGGGAGTTGGGGTGTTTAAAGCAATAAAGATAATCCTAAATCGGATTGCATCTGATAAAAGGCCTATAAACTCTTAATTCCAACTAAGCCATTTAGTGCTATTATATATACCCACTTATTTACTGACTGCCAGGAACCCAAAATGATAAAGTTCTATTAGTATTTTTGAAATCGGCGAATATGGAATTGGGTATTCATGAGTGTTTATGAAAAAAAAAGGATAAAAAGGTAGCAAACAGAGTGACTTTTTAAAATTTTTATTTAAATCAAAATTGGCTAAAATGTCAGCCAACCTCTATACGGCATATCACTTAGAGTGTTACATTTGTCTAGAAATTGCATACGGTAATATGTTTATAGATTGATTAGCAGAGGGAGTGTTGTAAATAGAAAAAAAAATATCTTGAACTTAAAAAAGCGTTCGAAAGAAAGTGTACACAAAAGTTATTATAAAAGATCTTCTACCCATTATAAAGGGATTGTTGGTGCAAACCTTGAAGGGCTTGTTAGACGTTAATGTGCAGTCGGTCACTATCAGAATTTGTCATCACAGAGACATTCAGCATCGATTTGCAATGCGTTGAACATTGAAAGAATCACTGGGGACATCCTGTCTAGCCTCGTTAGGCTTCTCAAGTTGCCTTTCAATGATAGAAGGTCGCTAACTTCCGCTATGTCTTCCTTCATGATGGAGTGTGGCTACTACTGCTGAGATATTCAACGAATTATTCATCCTTGTAAACAACTGCGCAGTGATACATTGGTTTTGATCTTTACCTGCTATTTGCAAATAGCAGGCGTCCCTTTCTTCCAGAACAAGTGAAAATAAACAGATTTAATGTAAAATTTAGCTATGAGTGTACATACTTTTATAAATTAATACATACTTCAATACGTTAAATCTCAAAGAATGAAATGAAACACGCTTCATATCTGGATTTGTGAGATGGTTTATCTATATTTTGTTAAAACGTGCTTCATAAAAACAACACTTATCCCTTCCCCTTAAAAATATTAAATGCGCCACCACCCTAGGCTAGCCCGCCCTACACTTTTGAAACCTCTGATCTATGGGTATGAGCTATTTTTTTATGAAAACCCCTAACACGAAAGATATTAGAATTCATAGTACTTATTACCGTGCGTGGGTTCAAAGTTGAGAGGATGAACAGTGCTCATGAAACTATCTTCAGAAAAGACATGCAGCAGAAACAGGAGGTCTATGTGAGAGGGGATGGAAGGACTTTGTTAGAGATGGTTCATTAATTAACCTAACTGACCTCCTTTGAATGGAATCTAGAAGCCTGGGAGAAGTTTTAGGGGCACCGCCCCAGACGTGGGAACAATATTTCATGGTGGGGCGGATTTCCATTTGTACAGAGTGAAGAGCTGTTTGAAAAGAAATTAACGCCGACAGCGAAAGAGAAAACTCAGTTTTTTAGATGCAAAGGAAGCAATATTTGTGATGTGCTTATGCCGAGAGAGATTAGAAGTCAGGGTAATCCTTAATAGAGATATGTGATCTTGTCTAGAAATCAGAGTGTCACAGATAAGCATAGGAGCAGAAGAACCCCTTTTTGCAAGATATAAGACACGACTGGGTTTTAGAAATATTGAAAGCAACTAAATTATCTTTGCTTCACTGAAGAATTACTTGGAGATCAGCATTTATGAAATTGGCAGTGGATATTCGAGAAGTTGAAGCCGTTTGCTCAGGGAATGAGCGACACTAATCTGATACGTGTGACGATTATGCTGTTTTATTGAAAATGTTACAATTTAATTGATTTTTTGGGAAACATTGAACTCCAACGCGAGTTCCCCACTAAAGAGAAGCCATCAGGGCAATGACAGATTAATGGATCTACATAACGTACGTGTTGTGGAAGGGGAAGGCTCATTTACATCTATGGCCGAAGGGAGAAAAAAAACTCTCTTAATTAACGTAAATTAAGACGCTTTTTTTTAAAATTTAATTTAATTTATTTAACCATACGGTGGTTTCTGGACTGATGTCTATACGCACTTACATCATTATTATTATTATTATATATTTGCATAATATTGCCCTGTTTCAACTTTACATATGCTTGAAAATAGAGACATCCTACAACAATCTACTTGATTTCTTGTCCAGGGGACTTCATGGATATAATTTTTAACAGAATTATTACATAAAACGTGCAACGTGGAATCGTTCCGAAAAAAACATGCCGAACATCATTCGACAAAGTTCTATTCACTTTGGTAGTACAAGGTAGGGCTGGTCTTTGCGCAGGTAACAACTACCTTCTTATTGAAACTTTATCAACTCTGTGTCCCCATGATCCTGCCGCGTAAGTTATTATGACAGCAAATAAACATGCATACAGCATATTTAAATGTTTCATTTTATTATACAAAAAAATATACTATTTATTAGGGTCATCCGTAATTGATTACATCTACCCACGTGCTTATATCTGTAAATTGCGTGTGTTCTCTGGTCGATTTGCCTACTTTGCTGGACGAAAACTACAGTTTCTGGGGAAACATTTTGCTGTCTACGCCTGAGACCGATTAACTCAGCCAATGATATTATCACACAACTTTCGCGAAGCACTCTTCGTAATTTCATATAAATTACGTCCTAGAATATGCCACTGTGATCCGTTCTTCCTTAATCGTGAGATGTCTTCTTTCACTCAGCTTACCTTTGAGTAACATACATTTGGGCTTCGGTATTGAGCTTTCCAACTTATTTTCTCGTGTCCACTCCTGAACAACGTTGAGGATACTTTTTGGCTTTGTTTCCAGCTGATACCTAGAGTCCGCTTCCACCAAAACCAATAAATCATCGGCATATGCGAAAGCTTTTGTTGGGCTGGGCAAGGTCCACAACAAATCAACCATCACAATGTTCCAAAAACTTGGACAAAAAATCGATCACTGAGCACATCCTATTTTTTTTTTTTTTTTTTGCACAGTTTACCCTATTTTCTGTTGCCGCTATTGCCATATTTATTTACTGTCTTTAGTAAAGAAATTCTTGGGAGTGTCAGACCAGAATTTTCCGTAGGATGGAATTTAATGTCAGCAAGGAGTAAGTAATAATAACGTTCTAACTTAACATATTTACTATTCTGTATTCCAGGAAAGAATGGCCCTCCTAGAAGCCTTCTGAATTTAACACTATACAGGGTGATTATAATTAGCATACATATTAGAACACATAGAGAGTATCGGCACTGCACTGGCACAAAGGACTGTTCTAAGGCAAAAATCGATTTTAGCAAAATTTGGCACTTAGAACACTTAAAATCAGACCAGGAGGTAAAAAACAAGCCATCCTCGCCTGAGACCGATTAACTAAGCCACATTGTGAAAAAAAGCCCATAAAAATTCCTCACATCATTGACGGAATTCGAACTCAGGTCTTTTCCACTCAGTGTAAGGAGGACAGTGATTATACCAACTGTGCTACACATGAGGACCGAATATCTTCGACGCACAAAATTGAAACGTAGGTTTTTGTCGCAAATTGGGTTAGCCAATATAATACAGAAGTCTGAAGAGACGAATAGTTTGCATCCAGCGAGGTCAGACATTCTTGAAGGTATTATTAATGCGATTGCTGTTTCAATGATGACGATGATAAATTGTCCGCCATTGACAGGGTGTTTACACAATTGAACCTTTCATGGTCAACTCTCAACAAGGTCCTGCGAAGCGTGCTACACTATACCTGCAGAAACCGAGCATGTTGTAGCAACTGAATTTAATGATCCTGAGAAATATTTGGATTTTTCTCTTCAATTTGTGACTGGGATGGAGACGGGCATTGCAACTAACTGGCTTTGGAATGTTCTGTGGACTAAGAAGGAACACTTCCAACTAAATAATATTATTAACACTCACAATTGCCAAATGTGGGGAATCATATCCAAGAGTCGTCGATGGAATTCCACTGCATTTTCCGTATGTTACTGTGTGGTTCAACTTAAACGCAACTGTCCTTATCAGACCCTGCTCTCAGGAAGCTCAATCGCATGGCTCTGCTCAGTGTATTATTCCGAATCTTCATGCTGGAGGCCGCTTGGATCACGCAGAATAGCGCACCACTGCATATTATTTTGCAATTCACTATATAATTTACTAATTACTTCCAGTTGCTTGATCACCTTACTGACCGTTCTTAATCTATGCGATTTTTGATTGTGATGTTATTTGGACAGATTATTTGAGACAACACAGAGACCCTGGCAGATGTAAATAACATAACGAGTACTGTTAGGAATTTTCTAAGTAAATGATACGAGTGACAATTGACAACATGTTTCAGGATCAGGATCAACATGTTTCAGCATGTGGACATCATCACATCGAAAATTTTACGAAGATTAATGTTGAAACATTGATACCGTTTGCATAGCTATTCACCCTTTTCAATGTAGAGAGCAATTTACCTCATTGTGGCACTTACTGAACTTTTTTTGCACCAGTCTTTTTTGTATTACCTCACTATTGTCCATAGTTTATTTCAGATCTGTGATTATCCATTTTCGGTCTACATGCATTCAAAGCGGCGCAGTTCATTATAACCACCATGTACATCACGTGGTGGCAAAAATTCAGAATGTAATTCAAAAGGCAAGTAAACATGAGAGAACACTTAAAAAGAGCTGCACCGGAGCCTTCAAGTCGATTTGTGGAGGAGAGGGCATAAAATGTAATAGGATGTACTTTTACCATTTGTGGTAATACACGAAGAGGCCACTTTAGGCAGGTGTGCCTAATAAAATGGCCAATCAATGTATAGGAGCTGTATTTCAGTTTACCCCAAAACATTATTCAACTGAAAGAAATAAGTTTATTCCAGTAAACTTATTTCAAAGTATAATCCGTACTAGTTGTATTACCTTCATCAGACTATTAGGTCAAATACATAAACACTTTTAAATCAAAGTATCAATTTTAGATAAAGCCTACAGACTGGAGCTGATACCTGTTATAAGTATGACATAGAAATAAGTAAAAGCTAAACAATTGAAAATTTATATTAGGTTAATTTAAAATAATTAATTTAAGTGAAACATCTCATTTCCTATATAAAATCTAAAATGCATTACTGGTTTCACTAAAACATAATAGTTCCAAAGTTAACTTTTATATAAAGATTATTTGTTGACTGCCAACAGCTCGAATGTTCTTCAAGTGAAAAATAGACGTCAATGTTCTTTTGTCAATTTTTAGTTCGGCCTTTCTTTGCTTATCCTCTTCCCAGATCACTTCCAGTTTCCTACTTAAACTTAATTCACCGAACTTCCTTTATGTGTCTGTTTGAACGGGGGCTTTAGTAGGGAGGAGGGTAGAGTACTTCTCCCATATACTATAAACAGCCGTGTTTTAGTAACTCGTAACTGAGTGTAAACAAATGAGGTTTTGCTGAAATACATAAATTGTCTGTGATAGGAAAATGATCAGAAAAGCAAAAAAAGAAGAAGAAAATGAAATGGAAAACGGTAATGAAAAAGAAATGTTTATAAATTAATGTAAAATACTACAATGCTTTTGTCCTTAAAATTGTATTTTAAGTACGTGATTATTAAGAATAACATAGTTCAGGGGATGGCCAATGGCCAACCGCAGCACGCGTACCACTTTAGGCACGCGCAGCTCGTTTGCGGTACACCTCTCGATATAGAATAAAAATAATTTAAAAATTTATACAACTGATTTGAAAAATTCGAAATTAAGAAGAACACAACATTTTAACCTGTATTTTTACTGTTAGAAATTACGAACCGGATTTCAATGATGGGGATAACGGCCCGGTGGGAACAGAAACACATAAAGGAAGTCCACGAAGAGCAGCGTCCATTGATTACCACTCTGTCTTCTCCCACTCAACCATCCTTTTATCCATAGTAACAACTTGTCCTTAATAACACACTGCTCCAATTTATACAGCAGTCTTTTATGTGCAACAGCATCAAACGGTTTTCTGAAATCCGATGATTTGATATCAAAATTATTGTTTGAATCCAGTTCCTTTCTAACCACATCGTAGTATCCAATCAAATATCAGGCTTAATGTCCAAGTTTGCATATGATACAAAAGTTGGCGAGGTTGTTAAAGACAGTAATGACAGAATGCTACTGCAACAGGATCTAGAAAATTTCGGCAGATGGGTTCAGAAGTGGCACCTGCAGTTTAACATTGACACATGCAAATTGACAAATTGTGCAAGCAGGTATGAATTTCTCTGACAGTACAGACAGGCTGCCAGGACAGCTCATGGGGTTTTGTCAATGATATAGAGAAATTTTGCTAGCGGGGATAAGGAGGTGATTATCCCTTTGTATAAATCAATGGTCAGGCTACATCGTCAGTATTGTATACAGATCTGGAGGCCTCATTTTAGGACGTACAGCTGCTGGAACGAGCACAGAGAAAGGCAGAGAGGTTGGTGAGTGGAAACAAAAGAGTGCTCTTACCAAAAATATCTTAGCAAAAATATCAGCTAACTACTTAGAGGTATGTTTTTTTTTTTTTTTTTTTTTTTTGTAGATAAGTGGTAACCGAATCCTTAAATGTATGTAGTTCGTGCGTTTCTTTTTCCTTTCTCTTCTTTTGCCTTCGGTGGCACACGACACATTTCCGATATAAATATGTGACACGTTGCAGGAAAAGGCTAGTCACCCTGAAATAGTTAATTAACGAGCATTCCGTTTCGTAAAATTTATCTTGATCTTAATGGTATTCTAAAATAAGCCGATATATATTACACTACGATCCAAAAAGAATTCGGGCACTCTTATTTTCATAGTCAATTGTACCTTCCCTGATAAACATGTGGCTCAATCATTTTCCTTGAATTATTCAAACTACCCACTTCCACAACAACAGATGGAAGCTTGTTCCAACAATCAACCACCTGCTGGCTGAAAGCAAACTTCCACACATCTGTCCTGAAACCATCCCTCCTCAATTTGAATTCATGTCATGCCCACGCATGTGCGTAGTCTGAGCAACAGGAAGAATTTAGAATCATCAGAATTGAGCTTACTCAGGCCATTGATTCCATTCAAGACCTTAAACACCTCAATAAGATCTCCTTGCAGATTTTTTTCTAGAATCCAGATGCTGCAATTTTCAGAACTGAAGCCTTTCTTGGTAAGACCACTCTTTTGCTCCTTTCACCAATAACTTTGCCCTTCTTTGCATCCATCCCAGCAAATCTACATTCTTCTTAAAATGAGGCCTTTAGACCTGTATGCGATACTCAAGACGTGGTCTGATCCATGCCTTGTACAATGGGATAATCACTTCCTTGTCCCTGATAGTAAAGTTCCTGTACTGTACTCAAACTAGTATATAAGGAAGCCTTCGTGGCAAGTAGAGCTGAACTGACTGATTTTGAGAGAGGTGTGTTTGTGTCGGATGTCACATTGCTGACATCTTTATTCATGCAATTACGCTCCAAACAGTATCCTTCGACGTGTTGTTGACAGCCTACACCAGTGGTTCCCAATATTTTGTCACTCAAATCTCACTTGAAATTAAGATATTCACGGCAAACCTAAATATTGATTGCCATTGAGCTCAGTGGAGTTTTCTTAATCTTCTGGTACACTTGAAAAATGTTGTGTACCCCGCATCAGTGTGCGGGGTACATTGTTGGGAACCACTGGCATGTACCATTCAAAGTCAACCGGGTAATGTTATCATGAAATGGAAACGTGAGGATACTGCCATCGTAAGCAATATACAGGGAGACCACAGAAGCTCACTCTACGTGACCCTCCGGTCAGGAAAGACAGTACGACAATCTCATTAGACATTCCTGCAGAACATCGTTAACAGGGTTAAAGTCCACACGAGCACACTATGTACAGAGCTCTACAACCTCGGTTTTTCATGAGACAGCGGCAGCACATGACGTTTATCACAAACGGCAATCGCAGCCTCGCCTTGCATGGGGCAACGATTGCCATTATTGGTCCATAGACGTTTTTTTTCATAAACCTTTATATAAGGTTTATGAAACGACGAATCTCCAATCAGGTAGGTAGGTGTGGGTGCAGAGGACGCCTGAACGTGTACTGTCAGAATATATTGTGCAATAATTAAGTTTGGAGGAGGTGAAATTATTATGTGGAGCTGTTTCATCTAGCGAGGCTTAGGATTTTTTAGTGGTTGTGTGTGGACTTGTGAATCCTTTGCCCACCTTAACATTTGGACAATTCCATGCTTTCTACACTCTGGCAGGTCTTTGGTCTAGACCACTTGTTTGTTTCAACAGGACAATGCTCCATTATTCTGTTCGTCACAAATGTAAAAATTAGAATGCCTAACTTTTAAATTTGTGACCAATGCAGAGTCTAAATTTGAATTCTATGAAACACTTATGGATGAACCTGAACTTTGGGTAAGGGCCAGACCAACACATCCCACATCGGTAGCTCAACTGGGTACTTTTTTGCAAGAAGAACAGAATATGTCATAAAGGTCAAAGGGGACTGAGAGGGTATTGATGTCCCGAAGTTTGTTGCATTACATCTTCGTCCGCAATTATGGGATGAAGCTGGCCCACAAGAACGTTATGATACTCCCTTATTACTCTGGCGCGCCCCAAGGCCCTTCAAAGTAAAGATAGGACCGTAATATACCACGAAAATTCTCCACACGATGTTTCTCCTCAAAGCGCTGTAGCCATTCTTAGAGATACTTAATACCACATGCCCAGAACATCACGCGCCTATTTTATTTGAGTATGATTAGAAGTGTGCAGATGTCAGACAGTTCAGTTCGAAGTAATCCATTGTAATAATTAATTTCAAAAAACTGGTTTTCAGTATAGATTAATAGTTTATATCGTTACCACCGTTTTGAATCACATATCTGAATCAGTCTCGTTTTAAGAGTATGGATATTCATTATATTTTAAAAGTGAAAAAATGACTATTATGAAACTTTGTCCTTCTCTGGTTGTTCAAAGACAGTCATTAGTAGTGGCATTCCTAGGGTATGTGGTTCGCAATTGCAATTTGATGCCCAGATGCCAATTAAAATTTGGCACCCCGTTTAAAATTTTATTTATACGTTTCAGGTTTTCAGGCACCCCTTGAACGTTGGCGCCCGGGTGCAGTGCAGTGCACCCCTTTCACCCTCGGGACAGCTCATTCGGGTTAATTATATCAATGTTTTAAGAAAATCTCTGCCACCTAGGGAACTTTTGGCCATGAACCATATATTTAAGGAACTGGAGAAGAGATGGCTGACTTATGAATGTAGCCAAACACCAGATAGCATTAACAGAAATCGATGCGTTCAATAACGTTATTTTCATCACTTTACCTGTACTATACTAGCTCACTACGAGGCTGTGCTAACCGATCTGTGAAGCATAACAGAGTTCTTTAAACAGACCAAAGCAGAAAACCAGTAATTGGAAAAAAAGAGCGAAATCCAGCAAGAAATTCGTCTATTGATTTTATACCTAAGATATTTACTGAGGGATAAAATAAATTTTGCTTCATTTGCTACTGTGGGGTATGTGGTATGGATTTTACAATCACGATGATCTTTTCTTGTTAACCCTTAATCATAAGTTATAAGTTATTATGACTGGTGTGAGGGTGAAAGAAGCATTAGAATTTCAAATACAGCAAAATTCAGTTCTTGGCATTAGAAAGACAAGTATATACCATTCCTATGTTTTTTCAAAAATCCGTTTAAACTGTACTATTGAGAAATTTGAATTACACAGTGAAATTCAAATTGATCTTGCTATATTGAAAAGTATTAACCAAAAATTTTTTCCACTTTTTATACCATTTGGGTGGGGGTACTGAGTATCTAGTGTTCAAGGTGATATTTTAAACTAAAAGACTGTGTTTTTGAGCAGTCACATTAATTTCATTCAATTGGGCTTTTCCACCATTGCTATTGCAGGCAACTGCAAATATTTCAAAGATGCAATGAGGTATTTCAGCATTCAGGCCCCCCTTCCCCAAATATGTACATCATATGAACACTGCTGAAGCTCTGAACTTTTTCACCCATTTCAGCCTGCCCCATGTGCTAGCCTCAAATACCTCTCCTGAAAATCACTTTTCTTTTCACTTTTTCATTGAACAATCCTTTCCATTTTGAAGATGATAATTTTGTGTATGTTCGGTGTTTGTTATTCTAATAATAGACAACCCAACTTGCAATCTTCACTTTTGGTTCAAACTGATTTACTGCTTCTCTAGCTTTCCAACAAAATGCTAGGAATTTTTTTTTTTTTTTTTAATATTGAAGCAACCATTCTTCAGTCCAACTTTACTATAGGTAATTTCCTTTGGTGATTTTGCTATTCATAATTGCAATGGACTCTTTTTAAAAATTGCACTCTCACAAGAGATAATCTTTACCGCTCAGATGGACCATTGTTCCATCCAAGATGACCAACGCTCTGACCTCCCTTCATCTTCAAAGCCCAATGATTCTGTCACTTGTGTTCATGATATAATCAGGTGTGATTAACGTTTCTGGACATGTCAACTAACTTTAACACATGATTTGGGAACATCTGTAACATCTTCAGCCAAGTTTGTGCCTCACATCCAAACTCATTATCACAGACAGCAGTTAGTTCTTGCATGTCAGGATTTCATCAACATGCTTCTGCCAACTCACACTTGTTTCATCCATCTTTGCTGTCAAATCATGAGTGTATGATAATCCAGAAACAAAGGCCATCCTCCCAATGGAAAACCCAAAAAATATCTTGCCAACAGCAAACCAGGTATACTACAAATAAAATACAAAATGGAAATGGTGACTGCACAGAGTTGTTGTTGTTGTTGAAGGTTTTAATGCACAACGGCAGCTAAAGGCCATTATGCACCAATGGTAGGGGTTACCAGGTGTCATTAAACATGAGATGTGTATTTCGTGGTTTGCACAGAGCCAAAGAATAATCAATCATTAGAATAAACTTCCACCTAGTGCTGTGGATGGATAGTTTGAACAAATTTAATGAAGGTTTTGACAAATTAGTGAAAGGATGGGTAAAAAAAAAAATGGGCAAATTTTTCCCATTGTTTGCTTGGCTTTCCAAAAATATTAATGCTGCAAGGTTGACAGGTAGGTAGGATATGTTATTACTGGATAATTTAAATAGAAATAATCATGGGAGTAACACTTTTTCTATTGAAAAAGGCAGGTCAAAACTATACCTACAATAGTGAGGGTGAGAAGCTTAGTGTGTAATCTTCAGCAACATATTGCTTTTTTCCTTATTACAGTGTATGCTTGGAATTTTAACTTTTTTTTACGACTGGTTAATACTCAGCCATTTATTTCTACAAATTGAAGTGTGACTAAAATGGAAGCTCTTCATACCTTATATAGCAACAATAAAATTATCAAAAAAAGATACCTATTACTGTAAACAGGAAATTACTTCAAAAAAGAATAACTGACATACAAGTTAATTATTCTTTAAATCTAAAATAGCTAGGAACAGCATAATTTTAAGTATATCTCATATTGTGAATACCTTCATGATTTGCCATGATATTGCACTACCTCGAATAAGTAATGCTTCACCAATGGAGAAGACTATTGTTACTTATTCTCAGTGAATACCACCACCCAGACGGCACTGTTTCAAGGCTATTGCCATGACATATCATCATTGCATCACCAGGATACCTACCCACCCACAGAGGAAAGGCCAAATAGCCTTAAAACAGTGCCATCTGGGTTGTGGTATCCACTGAGAATAAGTAACAATAGTCTTCTCCTCTCCATTGGTGAAGCGTTACTTATTTGAGGTAGTGGAATATAAATGTTTATACTCCGGGATGACCAAACAGTCAAAGGAGTTCACAAGCTTAACAGAAACAGCACCGTATTTAGCAGCCACGGGCTTGAACCCCAGTCACTCAAGGCACGTACACTTATGCATCCGCACACCTGACCACTCAGCTAAGCGGCCGTAATCATGGCAATGCTTTGTGAAGGCATTCACAATGTGAGATATACTTAAAATGATGCCATTCTCGGCTATTTTAGAGTTTGCTGTGTACTAATATGATGCTCTTGCATTAACTTGCACATCAGTTAAACTTTTAAACAGCTGAGGCATAAGCCCTAAAATGCATTTAGTTTGAAAAGAATAGCAAGCAGTTTTCCTGGGCAAATAGATTTTGCTTGCCAAGGAAAACTGCTTGCTATTCTTGAAACTGCTATTAAACTAATGTAAACAAAATTTCATTTTATCTAACAGGAGATACATTTCATCAAAAATATGCTTTAACTGCTTTATATTTAACCACACAGTACATGTAAACTATTAATTATATTAAATGTAGTATATAAAAGCCAAGAATACATCATTCTTATCAGCAAAAACTTTTGAAAGGTGATATTTTATGAAGTTGCGGAAAAGTTTATAAGGTCAAAATTTTGTAATTAAAGGTAAGAAAACTTGGAGTTCACATGTGCAAATATTATATACCATCTCTCAATGGTTTTGATATTCAGATGCTATGGTTAACAAAAAAACTGTACATGCTACATTTGTTTGCTTATCATTTTCAGGATGTGTAGCAAGTTTAGTCAAAAATAGCTTATTTTATAAACATTGCCAAAGAAATGCTAACTTGCGAAGAAGAGATTTTAATAAATTATAAATTTATCATTCATATTCACAACTTACCACATATTTAAAAAGTATTTAATTTCCCAGAAACAGATTACTGAATTTTCAGAATTATTTAACCATCACACATACAAAGAACACCACTTTGGAACCTTGTACACAGAGAATGTAAAATTAGACAATTTTTGAAAATTTTAAACTTTTTCAATTAGCAACTAAAGAACCCTTGATCTAGGCTTCTATATGTATTTTTTCTGGTCTTTGAGTATGCATATACTCAAAAGGATACCAAAAAAAAGTATTTTATTTTAAACTGTTATAAATGAAAAGATCATATAGTGATATTTTCCTTATTTCTCTTAGGTCATAGACCAGTGTACTGGAGAAACCAACAATAAAAAGAAATTTGTGCAGATCTCTAAGCCAGCAGCACGTTATCAACTTCGAGGTAGCAGTAATCCGGGTAAAGAATTTCGAGAGAGTTGTCAGAGAGAACCAGGATGTCAATGGAAATGTCAAAGAGGAGCTGGGTGCAACTGTGTCTGCCTATCTCTTTCCTCTGCATCAAAGAAATCTGGAACAGGATCCAAATAAAAAGGCCTAATTCGTGCCTAAATATTCATGTAGTGTAATATAATATAATTTTTTAATAAAATGTTCATTGTGAAAGTGGCCTTGCTGATGCAAAATTCTCATTATGGTAAAAAAACAAATTGTTCATTCTAAACTGGTAAAAATGTTGCTGCTAATTTGTGCCATTAGACACATTATTAGTCAGCACAATATAGGCTTAGTTTGCCTATTATGCAACTGCACAAAACATTTGATATCACATAATTTTCCCATGCTAAAATATGCATTAATCTTAAATATTACAATATCAAATTTCATGTGCATATAATGACTAATTGTATATAACAGCAATAACATTGACACCACATATTAATAGCTTAAGTGAAATAATTTTATAAAATATTGTATAATTAAGATTTCAATATATACAGTAAACCCTCAATTTAACGGACTAATAGGGGAGAAGGGGTGTCCATTAATGGCAAAAGTCTGCTAAATCGAATGTAACCTGGGGGGGGAATTTTTTATTGTTCTTAAAGTAAAAAAAAAGCTTTAATACAATATACAGTATTATACAATATAAAATTGTGTTGCAATTTGGCCTTTGATTTACGGATATCAGAAACAGTTTGTTTTTTTATGCCGTAAATTTCACAAACATGTGCTACTGATATGCCTTGTTCTAATTTCTGAGCCACATTTAAGTTCACACACTTTCTTTTAACTCCTCTATCACTTGATGCCATTTTAAATTGTAAGGATTGCAAAATTATTTAATAAATAAAGTCAATTCAGAAATCACAGAAACACTCTGTATACAAACTGACTGCACGACAGCTTGAGGCAGACTGAAACAAAGCGAGCTGGTAGACCTGCAGTTTAGTGTCCCAAGCACCGTTCAGCTTGCAAGTCACCATCTGCTCTTATCTGTAATCTGGGAAAACAGCTATTTGAACATGTTTTCAGAAAGAATAAAAAACAATTTCCTGAATTTGATTATAAAAATAAAAGTAGGTAATTATCAAACCAATAATGGAAATAGGTAATTATCGATTTTTAATTAATAATAACACCAAAGTTTTGTATAACCTAAAAAAAAAATATGGTCAAGATTAATATGTACATTACTGTATTATTATTTGTCCTGTCTGTTAAATCCGAAATCAGTTATATCGGGGTCCGTTAAATCAAGGGTTTACTGTATGTATATAATGTACAAGGATATAATGTACATATGTATTATCCCCAGAGGCTCACATCTGGTGAGTATGGGCTTAGCACACACAGGGTCCTGAGGTGGATATCATCATTCTTCTCTTTCTTGGCGATTGCTTTCTACTTCTCTCCCTCTCACTCACTCATGATAACTAGGGAATTTTTTTTTGTTTTGGCTGGTGCAGCATAAGCCTCAGGCTTCCTTGACCATATGGCTAATAATAATAATGTACAAGGATTGGAGAGAAAGTGAAATATTAGGTATTACGGACCAGGGACACTGCGAAGACACTGAAATTGTGAGCAATACGGCAATGTGTTATCTTTTCATATTTTATATTATTTTACCTCATTTCCTTTTCTGCTTGTTCTTTATAACAGTTTTACCTTAATTTCTTGTGTGTACTGTAAATTCAATAGTAACAGTTTTCTCCTTTGCCCTTTCAATATATCACTATATATACTGAAGCTTGATTATCAAATGCTATGTTAGCAATTTTTCACTCTGTGCGTGTGAAAAGTTTGAATCTTACAAAGTCAAACATAGCTGATGGAAGAATGAGGATGATATAGGTGTGCAAAGCATGACAGATAGGTCAAAAAAAAAAACTGATGGATATCCAGAAGTATCTTCTATAAGTGCATCCATCAGCTATGTTCTGTGAGGAGCTAGATGGGTTTGCTGGCAGAGCTGTTGCTTACAAGCCTCAATATCACACCAAAGGATGCCAGATATCATTTGCAGTTGTGTCTAGCCCATTGTTCTTGAGGCATGGAACAGTGGAAATAGGTTCCATGGAATGACAAGTTGCAATATGCAGTGTTCAAATCAGATGGTTGGTGTGGGCATAAAACTTATCTTAAAAAATTTTAAACAATGTGAACAAAATGTGACATTTAAACAATTCCAATGTTATTAAACAATTCAAACTTTTGGTAATTTTGAGTGTTCTTCATACTATCTAGCTATTTACTTCAATGAAGTTAGTCTAAAGGCCAAAATTTTCATGTTTTATGTTTCCATCAATTTTTATTTTAACATCATTCTTTATTTAAAATGTGTCTGATAATGTACATCTACTTTATATAACTTTATGAATAATTTACATTAATTTCAGTCATTCTAATTATAAATTCAGTTTTTTCTTTGCAATTTAAAGGTTTTGATTCGTTCATCAAAAAATGTTTTGTTTTTCCACTCTGTGATACATGAAAATACAACAAGCAATATTTTAACAAATTTTTGAGCACATTAAAATATGTTCTTTAACACATTCGCTGCTGGTTTAAGGGGTTTTTAATCCACCTTGATGATAAACCAGATATTTCTGTTAAGCAACCTTCACCAGCACCTGACTAACTTAGACAGAGTGAGAAGAAAGCTCAAAAATGTCTCTGCCCTCCCCAATCCAGACTGCCACAACCCTGTTATTTTTGGATTCAGTTCATTAAGCTTGGAGATCAAGCCAGCAGCAAAAATGTTAATAATTTTGGTGTAAATTGCATTCCTTCTATAATTATGGCAGGATATTTTCTCTTTTTTTATGAATAGGAATTATTACCAATTATTTTTATCTATTTATTCCTTTATGTTTTAACTATTTCAGACTACCAAAGCAATTCTGATATAAAGTTTACTTTGAGTATTTACACTTTCATCATGCACATTGAAAAGATTCAATCACACCATGCTGATGGTGCTCTTCTTTAATTTTCAACCACTGCAAATTAAGTCACTGTACATTAGTATAAATACAAAGGACTTTCATTTATAAGCATCCATTTCAATCAGGTTCCTCAACTGGTGCACACTGTAAAAAAGGTAAAGATAATATATTAAAATGCTACCAATTTACACACTTAACTAATTATTACAAATTTTTAATATTACTGATCTGTATGAAATGCAACTGCATACTACTGAACACAGAGGTGGCTATTTTCAAAACAATAATTAAATTAGGCATTTCTTAATCACAGGAAAGGAAATTAGAAATATGCATTAAGAAAAGTTATTGCCACATTTCCTAAAAGTGAAACAAGGAAAGAAAACAAAACAAAATACAATATAATATAATGATAGCAAAAACTTTATCTGGTAACGTTTTAGAGTTCAAGCAAATATTTTCATCTAAACTTTCATTTGACTGGCTTAACAAGTCATCATCATTCTAAGGACCAAGCCCTGTCACCATAGAGATCTTTTTTCTCCACTCAACTTGCATTTGGGCTTTTTGTTCTGCTTCCCTGTAATTCATTCTTGAGAGTCAGAGCACATCATCAAGTGGTGTGATTCTTGGTCATCCTTTGCTTCTTTTCCCTTCAAGCTGTCCTAGTATGTTTACTATCCAATCATTGTGCCTACAGAAATGTCCAAGGAATACATCTTCCTCTTTATTATGGTTTTCTTTGTTCAGCTACTCTGAGGACCTCTTCATTCATTCATATCTTTTTGTCTCCAGTTGATTTTCATCAATGTTCTCCAGCAAAACATCTCAAATGCTTCAATTCTGCTCTGTTGTTGTTATTGACCATGTTTCACAACCATAAAGCAGTTTACTCCATATATAGGTTTTCACAAATATCTTCCTCTTTTCTTTGTTTATTTTGCTTGCAATAAATGATTTCTTTTTCCTAAGCGCTTCTTTCAATATAGCAATTCTTCTATAACAAGTCAATGAACAAAAAATTAGATATTCTGGATCACGCTTATTGTAAAACAAAAGCTAATCTGTATCTTTTATCTTTGTTAATATTTCATATGCAACTGGTTTACACAGATAACCAAAGAGACAATCATATTATGAAATCAAAAACTTACTTAGCTAATAAAAACCTGATCTCTCAAATCCTAGATATTACATACTTGGAATTTACAAATATAAAGGGAATATACATAATAGCAATGTGATTGCTAGTTTATTTATTTTTTGAACTAAACACCAACTCTGACTATAGAAATCATAACCAACCAACTATGGCTGGGACATATTGAAAGGATGGAAGAAGACAGCGTGGTTAAGAGCTATGTACTGCAGCCTGAAGGAACTAGACCAAGAGGATGACCAAAAAACAGGTAGAAAAAGGTAATGACTAGTTTGAGAAGACAGGTATAAATAACTCGAGGGAGTTAGTTGGGGACAGAAAGAAATGGAGGGAAGTTGCACTTGCAGCTAAGAGCCTAAGAGGCTCAGCTACGAAGAAGAAAAATTTACCATAATCTCTTGATTTTTGCAAATGCTGTGCACTCTTAAAATGTAGTTCACAACTTGAAAGTCTGTAAATTGGGATGATTTTCCCATATATAAACAAAAATCCCGAGTCTATTACAGAGTGGTTGGTACTAGAATAGCAAATGATACAAGGAAACCAATAGTTGATGCATTCTTTATTTAATGAATACATTGCACCTTTTTCCTGTATACAGTACAGTATTATCTCAATAAAAAACAAGTTCGGGTCTAAAGTTGAGAAAAAAAGTCTGACCACCCAGCAGAGAGACATGACTCATATCTAGGTCCAGGTGAGAGCTATGCAGCACATGGGAGACTAAGAAGGGCCTACAACATTCTATAATGCTAGTTCAGATCATTCATCAGGATGCAAGACAATATCATCCCAGCTCTTCCTTGTTTTCTTCAATCCCGCCCTAACAAATCTGACAATGAAGGCTGTAACATTTCAGTCATAATATATGGTCTCTCTCTCACCCCCCAGCCTTTATTTTATTGTATTTTATCTTAATCTGTTATATTGTATTTTATTTTACCTTATTTTACTTTCTTTGATTATCTCCATGCAGCTCTAAAATTATTTACCTCTGGCTGTATACTGCCATTTGGCACTATTTTGTAAACTTCCCGGACAGCCACTGCTTGATAAACATAGCTTCAATTTCCTCAGTTATATCAATCATGTTGTATATGGAAGAGTGGCCTTCAACTCATTTATCATATTCACATTTTTGGTTATTTAGTCTACCACCTACCCTTTCCATCTCTCCTGCCCCCATCTTTTGTAACTTTTGTTTTTGTGCAATTGATTTTCACACCAAATTGTCTATAACCTTTATCTAAGTTAGTCTTAATATTCCTTGCAGATTATATCCTGCCAGCCTATGGCTGTCTAGGGATGTCAATAGATTTTAATAATGAAATCTTCCATTGCAATCTTTCCTCTTCTTCAGTGATGCCTTCAGCTTCTCTGTTTGGCATTTCTTCCATGCTCCTTCTGATCTGTTTTAGCTTTGTCCTTATAATTTTTCATTACCTTATAGTTTTTCACCTGCATTGAAATTTTTAACTAAATGACAAAATATATTTCCACCTTCCTGATACTTGTTTTCCATATCTTTCCCAAAATCTTCTCAAGATTTTTCTTTAGCCTATTCCACATATATCTTAGCCTTCTTACATTTTTAGGTGTATTAGCATATATGCATAAAGTGCCTATTGTCTTCACTATGTCTGTGTGTCTGCATGTAATAATTGGACTTTTAGAGGATGAATTTTCATAAAATTTTATTTTTGGCTCTTTTAGAAAGATGTTTTGAGCCATCCCAAATTTCATTAAATTGGACCACTAGAAATTTTGTAATTATTATTTTATTTATTTATTTATTTATTTTTTTATACTTATCACACAGGTTACCCATATATTGTATAATACTGCTGAAGTACTAGATATTGTTTTTTGCCATGTGTTGGTTGGAGGAATGAATGGTCAATATGTCAGATGCACAGAAACAAAATGTTCTCAGTTTGCACATAAAAGTCACTGTATTTTGCTATTTTTTTTTTTTTTTGTTGTTGTTGTTGTAAATCATGAATTATTACTAATTGCCTATGTGCCTAAAATGTGACACGCAACATAGATTAAGAAGGCTGCTGTTCACCATCAAGATGGCCACCGGTAAAATTACAGAGCCGAACTTCTGGGATCACTGCTCTTGGCGCATTCCTCCCCCTTATCTCCGGTCTTCAGCACAGCTGCTAGCAAACCGCAACCGGCTAGTACTAACCAACAGATTCCTGCCAAAGCAAATGATGCCCTCACTGCAAGCCATCGACGGGGACCTCCAAGAAGTGGTCAATAATAAAAAATACAGGAAGGGTATCCTCGTCGAACTGAAAATGTAAAACTGTGCTTTGTTAATAATCTGTTGTAACTTATGTTTTTCTCATGTATCTTTTGTAAATATGTTTTGTAAACCCCTGGCACCACCATGCCGTGACGGGACTAATTGTATGTCTATCATTGCTGCAATTAAAGATTCTATTCTATTCTATTAACTAATTTGTTCTTTAAAATGCCAATTAGTAATATTATTTGCAAAAATTGCTTAACGTAATTTTTTTCTTCTCTAATTGCTTCTAACTTCTTAGGTCCAACACAGCTAAATTCCCTTTAGTGGAAACTGCAAAAGAAATATATGGAGAGAAGTTCTGCAAATAACTTTTCCTCATATATCTCTTTTGCAGCTTACACTAAAGTCCTCAAGAATTTTTGCCATTCTTCATCTGAAGTCATGTTGGCATTAGGAATGTTATTTAACTTTTTTGGCAAGAAGAACTGTATATTTAGTGTTTGGTGACAAATTTGAAAGCTTTGATTTTTATCCATGTAATTCCATGTGATCTGATAGAGGTGTATAAGGCTTTGAATGGTTTGAGCATGCTCAATGCCAATGGGATTCTTCATCTTGCTCAGAATAATCAGCTCAGAGGGCATAAATTCAAATTGAGGAAGGACGGATGTCGGATAGATGTGCGGAAATTTGCCTTCGGCCAGCAGGTGGTTGGTTGGTGGAACCGACTTCCATCACTTGTTGTTGAAGTTGATAACCTAAACAAATTTAAGGCTCAACTGGACAGGTATTTTGAGGGAACGGAGGGGTGAAATGGGAGTGGTGTGTTTTTTTTTTTTTTTTTTTTTTGGCTGATGCTGAATAAGCTTGCTTTCTTGCATCATATGCCTCTACTAATGCTAATGCTAATGCTAATTCTTTTTTTTCATATATCTTATATTTAACGCTAAGCAACTAGTTTTTTTTTTTTTTTGTTTCTGTTATGCTCTCTTCACATAAATTTTGTGACTATCTTTATGCCATAATACTATGTACGTTATTAAGAGCGCGTGACTTCCATAAAATTCTTTTTTAGTACAGTTAAGTTTAGCCCTCCCTCTCCATTTCCTAAAATATCTCTGTAGGTACAACTGTTATTCCCTCTCCTATTATTTAAATATTCATGTATAATAGCAGTGCATAAAGGCAATGAATTAATATTATGTGAATATATCAGATAATTGAAAATATGAGTATCTGTATTAATTCTTTTGCAGAATTCTTAAGAGTACAGTCCTTTTCAATACTGCAAACATTGTGAAGTATATTTTAAAAAAGTTTTATAAAATGAGAAGAGAGCTATTTAAACCACAGGCAAAACTTTGATTAGTGGTAACATTTTGAACCACAGCAAAACTTTGATTGGTGGTAACATTCCTGCATTATGAATGCTGTTTAAAAGGCAATATTACCAGTGTTATATATAATATTAGCAGTAATAATATCAGCAATTTTATTTCATTTACATCACAATATTATTAGAAAATTCACAATATTATTAGAAAAATTATTAGAAAATTCAAGTTCTGCTGACGAGGCTACTACAGACGGTCGTTTTCAAAGCCGCTAAGTGGATTTTTCTTATTTATTGATTTGAAATTATTGTTTTTCTAAAACTTTTGATTTAAATTTAGTAGTATAACATTATTTTGTGATTTTCTGATTAATTTGGTGTATTTATTCTTTACTCGGCCTTGTAATTGCATAAAAGTATCGGTAAAGGTTTCCACGTGTTTCAACTCCGCTAACCGTTCGTAATTTTCCCGCCTTTGTATACGATATACCGTACTAGATAGCGTTAGTTGAACTTCGTTAGCAGTTAAATTGTACGTTTAAATAAATACATATAACGACTTAGATTACAAACGTAATATAATTAATTTTATTTAACATAATTAATTATACATATAACCACTTAGGTTACGTAACATAAATAATTAGTAAAAACAAATAATTAATACATAACTTGATACGAAAGTTATATAAAGGGATTTCGCAGATAACACTCGTTACTGAAACGTAAATATTTCGTAGATAACACTCGTTACTGAAACGTAAATATTCCGTAGATAACACTCGTTACTGAAACATAAATATAGCGTTATAACTGTGTTTGGATACAAGTTTAGGATTTAATTTTGTACAGAAATCGAAATTTTATTGAAAGTAACTCTAAATCATGACTCAAACCAGAGCAGCAAAGCAAAGGGCTCAAGCTAATGGGAATGCTGTGGCCCAGGGGAGAACTGAGGGGGGCAGTTGTCCTCTGAATCACAGCCTTGTAAGATGCACTATTTGCTTGATGTTTGCGGAGCAGTCAAGTATGGGACATGATACTGCCATGGGGGATGTCTTTGTGTGTGTGCGATGCAAGGAGTGTAAGGAGATAAGGCGACAACTCAGCGTTGTTATGGGCCTATATGAGAGCTTGAAGGATAGGGTGGATGCCCTCGAAGGATTACAAGTGAGGGGCCCATCAAGCTCTCAGCTGCCCACACCAATGCCAGAGCTTGCACTTGGTCATCGCGGAACACAGCGGCAACCCCCAAGGCAGAATGCGCTGGTCCCAAAGGAACTAGTAGTTGTTGGTGACTCTATTGTCAGGGAAACGGGAAACATGCTTTGTAAAAAGGATAGGTGGAATAGGACCAGGGTATGTCTGCCAGGGGCAAAAGTTGATGACGTTGTAGAGCGGATATCATCTTTTAAGGGCACAAAAGGTGATATAGTTGTACACGTTGGCACTAATGACATTAAGAGTAGGAGACCGGCGGAATTACTTGACAAGTACAGGTCACTGATGAAAAAAAGCTGTGAATTAGGGTTGAAATTGAAAGTGTCTGCAATTCTGCCCAGACACGATAGGAGGGAGTATATGATGAGAGCCCTGTCAATCAATTCGGCCCTGGAAAGATTGTGCAGGGCTCAAGGGGTAGAATTTTTTTCAGCCTGGTCTGTACTTGTTAACAGGAGAGACTGCTTCTACAGGGATGGGATACACTTAAATAGAAAGGGTGCAAGAATGTTTGCTGATGCTATCGAGGCAATGTTAGGTGGGTCGGAAAACTGCTAGATTGGGGGGATACAAGGACTAATAGATTAACAGTAGCCACTGGCAGAGGTGAAAGTGATTCTTGCACTGCTTCTATTGGAATGAGCCGCAGCCTGGAAAATAAGATGCAGGATATTTCAGAGACTGCTGGGAATCATTGGGGTACAAGTAAACACATGGGTTGTGTTAGGGTAGCTAAGAAAAAGAACAGGTGCATGTATACTTGTGTGTACACCAATGCTAGGAGTTTAGTAAATAAATTTGATGAATTTGAGGTATTGCTCAAAACATCAAAGGCAGATATTGTGGGGATTTCAGAGACGTGGTGTCACACAGATATAAGAAATGCAGAACTGGAATTTGGGGAGTACAATGTCTACAGAAAGGATAGACAGGATAGGAAGGGAGGAGGGGTTATGCTATTAGTTAAAAAACACATAAAATCCAAGGAAGTGAAGCCAGTCGACATCGCTGGACAGTGCAGTGTCGAGTCAGTTTGGTATGACATAAGCATTGGGAGATCAAAATTGAGAGTAGGAGTGTGCTATAGGCCTAATGACTCTGATGAGTATAATAAGAAACTGTTCGGAGAAATAGAGTGGGCCAGTAAATCAGAGAGTCTTATAATGGGGGATTTTAATTTCCCAGATATTGACTGGAATTTGGGGGCTGGTCACTCACACAGTAGCAAGGCTTTTGTGGATTTATTGGATGATTGTTTTCTACATCAGCATGTTCGGGAGGCAACTAGAGGGAGTAATACTCTTGATTTGATTATCAGTAGTGATTCTTCATGCATTAAGAATCTGCAGATAAATGAACCACTTGGTGGCAGTGATCACAGTGTGCTGAAGTGGGAGTTACTCAAAGAGGTAACTACCATTAGGGGTAAAGGGAAGGGGTATTGCTTTCGTAAAGGCGACTACAATGGACTGAGACAGTATTTAAATTCTATACAGTGGGATCAACTGATGATATTGCCAACAGCAAATTCAAAATGGGAAGCATTCAAAGAACTTATCGTGGAAGCTACTAGGCTTTACATACCAACTAAGAAATATTGTTCAAGGTTTAGGCCTAAATGGTTGTCAGATGAACTAATGAGGCATATGGCAGAGAAGAAAAATGCATGGGATACATACAAATTAACACGTGACACGGACGCCTATGATAGATACAAGTTGATCTGTAACCAAGTTACAAAGGAGGTTAGGCAGGCGAAGGCAGATTACGAGAGATCCTTGGCAAGGGATGCGAAGAAAAACAGCAAAGAGTTCTTTACTTATGTAAACTCTAGAAGGAAGGGGATGAATCAGATTGGTCCACTTGAGATCGATGGGTCAACTGTTGATGACCCTGCTCGGGTAGCTAACAAACTAAATGAATATTTTGCATCGACATTCACACATGAGTAGTTATTCAGCGAGGGGAATGCCAGAGGTGTATTCAACTCTAGCAGTAAGCTAGAGAATCTTGTAATAACTGAGAGCAAAGTGGAGGAGAAATTGTTGAAGATAAACACAAGAAAGGCACCTGGGGTGGATGGGATCTATCCAGTTATATTAAAGGAGGCAGCAAAGGAGGTAAGCAAACCCTTAGCCATAATTATGAGAGCTTCCTTGGACTCAGGGGAGGTACCCATTGACTGGAGATGTGCAAATGTGACCCCAATTCACAAAGGGGGATCAAAGGCTGACACAAGTAATTATAGACCTGTGAGTTTAACTTCTGTTCCCGGAAAATTAATGGAGGCACTGGTGAAAGAAGCACTGCAGGATCATCTAGACAAGACTTCAGTTATAGCTAGGACACAGCATGGTTTTGTTAAGGGGAAGTCTTGCCTGACCAATTTGATTGGATACTATGATGCAGTCACAAAAGAACTGGATGCAGGGAATAACTTTGATATTATATACTTGGATCTTAGAAAGGCTTTTGATACTGTTGCACATGGAAGACTGCTGCACAAATTGGAGCAGTGTGGCATTGGAGGCAAGTTGCTGCTATGGATAAAGGGGTGGTTGAGGGGGAGAAGACAGAGAGTGGTAATCAATGGACACTGCTCATCGTGGACTAATGTTATTAGTGGAGTCCCTCAGGGTTCAGTATTGGGGCCTTTATTGTTTTCTGTATTTATAAATGATATTGATGATGGTATATCAGGCTTAATGTCCAAGTTTGCAGACGATACGAAGGTTGGCAGGGTTGTCAAGGACACTACTGACACTATGCTGCTGCAACAGGATTTGGAAAGGTTGAGCAGATGGGCTTCGAGGTGGCAAATGAAGTTTAACATTGACAAATGTAAAGTACTACATATGGGAAACAGCAACCCCAGAGCAACGTATCAACTCTGTGGTACTACACTGACAGTGGTAGAGAATGAAAGGGACCTGGGGGTGGTGGTGCAGGCAGATATGAAGTTCTCTGAGCAGTGCAGACGAGCTGCAAGAGTAGCTCATGGTGTATTGTCAATGATATATAGGAATTTTTCTAGCAGGGATAAGGAGGTGATTATTCCCTTGTATAAGGCAATGGTCAGGCCACACCTAGAGTACTGTATACAGGCCTGGAGGCCTCATTTCAGGAAGGATGTAGAGCTGCTGGAACGAGTACAGAGAAGGGCAACTAGATTGGTGAATGGGACAAAGGGGTTCTCTTACGAAGAAAGGCTTAAGTTTTGCAAATTACAGTGTCTGGAAACTAGGCACCAGCGGGGTGATCTGATAGAGGTGTACAAAGCCTTGAATGGTTTGAGCATGCTCAATGCTGATGGGATTCTTCCTCTAGCTCAGAAAAATCACCTGAGAGGGCATAAATTCAAATTGAGGAAAGACAGATGTAGGATAGATGTGCGGAAATTTGCCTTTAGCCAGCGGGTGGTTGGTGGGTGGAACAGACTTCCATCCCTTGTCGTGGAAGTTGATAGCCTAAATAAGTTTAAGGCTCAGCTGGACAGGTATTTCGAACGAACAGAGGGGTGAAGTGGAAGTGGTTATTTTTATTTATTTATGTTACTTTTTTTTTTTTTTTTTTTTTGGCTGATGCTGCATAAGCTTGCTTTCTTGCATCAAATGCCTCTACTAATGCTAATGCTAATGCTAATGCTAAAATAAAGGCATATACACATAATAATAATAGTAATAAAAATATTACAATAAGCACACTAAATCCAGTTGCTATTATGGTACATACACCTTAACATTTTATTATTAATGAGCATTAGTTAACAAATGACAATGCAGTTGAAATGCTCTACATTTAATGTTGTATTGTAACACTTACAAAATATTCCACAAAGCAAATGTTTCCGTCTTCAGTCTTTATCATATACTGTAGACAGAGAAAACCCCTATCATCTGTACGTATGGATATCTTTATTGACTGGTGAAGAGCTTTCACAGATGGCTTTAGCAAGCTAATCTTATACCTGAGGGAAAAAATCCATCATACTGTATAAGAAATAAGTATTAAATTATTGCAAACTTTAATAATGTCAACCTGTTCTTACAAGAATTTTTTTTTTCTGGTAATCTCAAACACACAAAGTTGATGGAACCTCAAGCACTCTAGTATTGGGTATGGGTTGAGAAGCAGAATTCACTTACTGACAATGGATGTGAATTTCTATAAACTGTAATTTTCAAAAATACTTAAGGAAGTTTGTTCCAAAGAACAGAAGGGATAAATGAAGTAATAGTAGTAGGAGTTAGTTTGTGTAAATTTAGTCTAATGGATGCATGTGTCTGGACTGGTTAGGAGAAAAAAAAAGGTGGAAACACAGATACTAATTCAAAAGAACAATGATAATGGAAATATCAGTAGAAAAGGCATATAGAAGAAATTGAACATCTGTGTGATAGTAAAGTGAGTCAGTAAGAGATGACTAACTGCTCTCTTTAAACCTGGATAGAGTCAAGGAGTTTCAGAAGTTCAGAGGAATAACCCCAAATGTGAAAGCAGTAATCCTTGGTAGGGAAAATTTTTGATTTGCACAGAGTTAAGAGCTATTTAGAAGAGAGGTAGTACTGAGAGCAAAAGAGAAAGCCTAGAGAAATCCTCACTAAAGAATCCTTCATAATTCAGATGGCCTTCTTTTTTATGTTTGTATTTTATTTATTCGGAACAGAGATTTTTCCCAAACAAGAATTTAATGATACAATTCCAAAAAGTCATTTCAGAGAATGGTTTCACAATCACTTTGTAAGAGAAGTAAAACCAACAGGAAAAATTTTAAAATGCAAATGAAAAATTAAGTCACTGTTACCGTTAGACAATGCACTTTCACATCCTTCCACTGATTTCATCAAGCAACAATGACAATATCAAGTTCCTTTGCATACTGTCCAGTACCACAGCCCTCATATAATGTATGAATCAGGAGTCATACTCAGCTGTAAATATCCGTACTGAAGAAATAATTGAAGACCGTTTGGTTGTTTTGATGATTCTAACAGAGAGAGAAGCATACTGGGGGGAGGGGGGGAGATGTTGGGCAATATTAAAAATAATAATATAAAAAGTGCTTTTTACAACTGGGCTACAAGTTAGAATGAAATAAAGCAGAGAACAATTTTAAGAAAAAGTTATTAAATCAATAACTATAATATGATATGGAATATGGAATACTATAATATGATTAGATGAAATCAAAGATGAAAAGTGTGTCAAAATATGTTGCATAATAGTTGTGAAAAGCATATTAATTGGGATGTAAGAACACTGTTTGAAGAAGATGAGGACGGATATCATATGGTAATGGAAGGAAAAGAAAGCAAAGAAAAGGGAAATCTGTATGTAAAGCAGGAAATGAAGTAGAAAAAAAGGAATTAAATTACATAAAGCCAGATGCTTCACAGCAAATTTTAACGAGTGTTGATGATGTTTCATCAAAACTCGTTAAAATTTGCTAATTCCTGTGAGGAATTTGAAAAATACTTTCATGTATGTTCTAGGAGAAATGAAAAATGACAGTGAGATGGCAACATAATAGGACCTTTTTTCGGAAAAATTTTTATTTCTTTATAAACAACAATATTATGGGGAAAGGGCTGTCTACATTTGATTAAATTTATGGTCAATATTTAATGCATTAATTAAAATTTTTTGTTTAAATAATAATATTATTTGTATTTTATTTGAATTCTTTAATTTTCAAAGAGTTTTTTTTTCCCTTTTCTTCATATTTGTGTCCTAATACCATCCAAATGGTATTAGGACCATTAAGACTAAATGGTATAACTGTTGATCATCTCGTCCAGGTTGCTGGCAAACTGAATAGATATTTTTTATCTATATTCACATGCAAGGAATTTTTTGGGGATGGGGATGCCAGAAGTATATCAACAATTGTTAATATGAACTGCTAATTGATATATATCCCATCACCAAGTACATTCAGTAAACTAACTGACTACCGAGATACATTTTGGAACCCATTTTGGGATTCCATCATCAAGTCAAAAGAAAACTAAACTAAAGTAAAGAAAAATAAAAGCAATTATGAAATATTAAAAAAGAAGATTACCACTAAATGCTAACAAAGAGAGTTATTAAGAATATATATATATATGAATTAGAAAATCTAAGATATTTTCTAAAAAAATTCTTACCCCAGGCAAAACAAACAACTTCCCACAATGATGACTAATTGCTTAGACCATCCCTTAACTATAAATATCCCAAGGTGGAAAAAGACAAATGCTGGTTTCTCGGTGCTGACCTCTCCTGCGTGCAGCTACTGCAAACTGAAGTAAGTTAACAGTGTGAAAAACCAAGGTTGTAATATGATATGGGATTACAGATTAGGTTTAAGAAAGTGCCAACAGTAAGAGTTGTCTATTGTTGTTTGGGGAATTTTTTAGAATTTATTTTAGATTTTATAATTTATATATTTATTCTTAATAGTTCTTTGTAAACATTTAGTAGTAATCTTGGTTTTGTTATTTAATAATCCCTTTTCTTTAATTTAGTTTAATTTTGAGCTGATGATGAAATTCTGAAGTGGATTCCAAACCGCAAAAAATGTAACCAAACAGTCAAATTAGTTTAACTGAATTGTACTACCTAGGTGTTGAGATATATATATATAAATATTTTTGGCAATTTGAATCATCGTTCCATTTCACAATAAAATAATTACAATGACAAACATGGTGTATAAGTGTTTCTATTATTGATTTTGAATTAGTGTTACCAACCCGTGTTGTGGCATTTGTCCACAAATCATCCAAATATATCTTGCAACTTATCACTTTCCCAAGTGTTATTTATTATTATAATTAATAAAGTTCATATAAAAATAACTATTTTGTTTGAACATTAAAAGAGAATATACAGATGTACTCTGTTATGAGACAAATTATAAAATAATACCTGTTGGTTTGGGTTTCAGTACACTGAAAACATTCTGTCATGTCAGATTCTTTGGAATAATCAATCTACAATAAAATCAATTTGAAGGAACAGAAAAAATTAGATGCAAGAAAAAAAATAAAAGAAGCACATATAAAGTAATATAAGAAAATTATAATGCAAGTTAAGTTTTAAAAATTAATTTTTTTTAAAAACATTTAAAACAATTTTGGTTTTAAAGGGTAGGCATGAAAGACATAAAAGTAACAGAATAATTTATGGAGGGAACTGCAAAGGAAAACAAAATGTAGAGTGTTGCAATGTAGTCATGCAGTAATAGCACATGCATGACTATGAGACGTCGGTGTACCATATTCTGAAGTCAGTTTATCTATTTGAAGTTTAAAAACTCTAAATACTGAATGAAAATGGCTAATTCTGGATGTAAAAGACAGAGAGAGAAAGAAAGAATTGTGTTTATAATCACAATAACACTTGCTTATGTTTATAGAATGGCTATCTTAGTTTATGAAAAAAGTAGGTTTCAATGTTACAATCAGACCCAAGAATACTGTTTCATAGTATTACAAAGACTGTAATTAATACTCACGTGTACAGTTCCTGCAGGGCTCACAGTAGAAAATCTGAGATATGGTGTCTGAGGTGACATAAAGATTTCTAAGGTCTCACCACTCATATCCAAATCATTCCATGTCTCTTTCATTACCTCTGACTAAAACACAAAAAAAAAAAAAAAAAAAAAAAAAAAACTTGCATTTATACTAAAATCCATACTGATCTGGCTGCTACATACAGTTCAGCCTGTCACTGACCCTGAAAAGAACAAAAATGAGTCCACATATCTACTCTGAGATAACAATATCAACCAATCAGAAAACTAGATACAAGCTGATTACAAATGATCTTTCAATAATTTATTAAGAAAAAAACAACAAAAGATACACTGAAAATAAGGTATAATGATAAAGAAAAACTCAATGTCTATTGAGTTTTTCATAAATTAATAACAATTATTCACAATTACCATTTTTTTCTCCCATCATCATCAGCCATTTTCAATCCATTGCAGAATGAAGGCCTTTCCAGCAACTTTTCAGTTCCTTCTGTTTTGTGCAATGGCCATCCATTTACTACCCACAAACTTTTGAATTTCATTTGTCCATCTCTGTCGTTGTCTTCCAGGTTTTCTTCTGGCTCCTCTTGGGTACCATTCTGTGATTTTCTTAGTCCATCTGTCATCATGTCTTTGAGCTATGTGTCCTGCCCAAGACCATTTTAGTTCTTTAGTTTTTATAAGAATTTCCTTTACTTGAGTTTGCTGCCTAATCCATGCGTTTCTCTTCTTATCTAACAGTCTGATTCCCAATATAATTTGTTCCATTCTTTGCTGTTCTCAGCTTCTCTTCCATTCTTTTGGTGAGTGCCCAAGTTTCACTTCCATAAGTCATGGTGGGGAGTATACATCAGTTCATTATTTTACGTTTCAGACAAATTGGGATATTGCTCTTCAGTATGTGACTATATTTCCTGAATGCCATCCATCCAAAAATTATTCTTCTCTTGACTTCCAGCCATTTATCATTATTACAGCTAATGGCTTGTCCCAGTATATGACCCCACCTTTTCAATTACTACTACTTCAATCATTATATCCCTTTCTGTGGCATACTTGTTCATCATTACTTTTGTTTTAGCCATATTTATCTTTAGTCCAAAATCCTTACTAACTCTGCATAACTAATTAAGATTTTCCTCTAATTCTTTGGTATCGGGGCTTATAACCATAATGTCATCTGCAAATCGTAAATGGTTTAGGTACTCTCCATTCACATTGACTCCTTTCTGTGACCAGTCTAATCTTCTGAAAGCTTCCTCAAGGGCAGCAGTAAACACCTTTGGAGACATTGTCTCCCCTTGTCGAAATCCTTTCTCAATTTTAAATTTGCTACTGTCTTTGTCTAGTCTAATAAAGGAGCTAGCATTCTCATATATTTTCTTCAAAATCAAAACATATGGGGAACTATGCCTTTTCTTTCCAATGCCCGAAACATTGCCTTATGCTGTATGGAGTCAAATGCCTTTTCATAATCTACAAATGCTCTTTTCTGTTTAATGTTCTGTTTTAACCCCAGGGGCTCACATCTGGTGAGTATGGGCTTGGCACACCAAGGGTCTTCAGTTGAATATCATCATTCTTCTCTTTCTTGGTGATTCCCTTCTATTTCTGACTCTCTCTCTCTCTCTCTCTCTCTCTCTCTCTCTCTCTCTCTCTCTCTCTCTCTCTCTCTCTCTCTCTCTCTCTCTCTCTCTCTCTCTCTCAGGGGTAACTCGGAAATTTTTTTTGGTAATAATAATATAATATACAGATATAAATAATAGTGTTTAATACCTTCATAATGATTTTGTTTACAACATTAGCAGGAGTAAAGTCAAAATCAACAATGTCATCAGGCTCTTGAGTTTGAATCTTGCAATCAGTAAGAACTCCTCCTTCTTCAAGACTAAGAAAATAAAAGTTCTAAAGCTTACTTGCACATATATTCACCAACATGCATGCACATACATACACATCTAAGAACACACTAGTTATTTGCAAATAGCCTTTACAAGTTAATACCTAATTAAAAATGACTAAAGAGAAGTATAATTTGCTCATATAAGAAAACAATACTTAAAAGTTTTATCAGATTTTTCTTGTTTTCCTCCCCATATGGGCCCCCTGTAATTTGTAATGTCGTTTTTATTGCATGTGATGTTAATATAAGAAAGTGTAAATTACCTGTTTTATTAAGACCAAATAAGATATACAGGATCATAAAAGGAAGTCAAAACAATGAACAAGAAAATCACCATCAAAACCTGTGATGGCACAAAAAATTAAATTCACAGAGATCAATAGTGTATTGTAGGAGAAGCAGATTACCAAAATATAAATGCTGAGCATACTAAAAGTGCATAAAATATTTGATATTTATCCACAACTGCATCTGTTTCCCATAAAAAATTTCAAATGACAATGTCAATACACTTTTTTTTATGTATCATGCCTAGAAAGGAAAATACATGTCAATAAAATTTTGAGAAATGTTTTGTTACAAGTAGCAAACCATAGCATTTTAACTCGTATCACTCAATTTCTCATATTAGTTTGAAATTATAAAAGTATTTGTGTATATCCTTATATATATTTATTATATATATATATATATATATATATATATATATATATATATATATATAAAATGTAGCTTGTACTATATTATATATTATGACGTATATATATAAAAAAAACATGGATGAATGGAATACTATAATATGATTAATTAATATACAAAAATTACACATGCAATTTCTAGTATATTAATATGATTAGATGACATTAATATGCCATTTAATGTATATTAATGGAAACCTGTCATCAACAGATGACAGGTTTCCAAGGATTTAACAGATTTTTTAAGGAATAATTTATTTTTTTTTATTTTTTGGTAAAAGTTAAAAAGCAATATTCTAAATGTAAGACCTAGTATTATGTATGATTACATATAGTAATGAATTTTAAAATTCATCACCTAAACAAAACATGTGAAAAGCTTGGAATTAAAATGTATTTTGACCCACATAATAAACATACTTACACTAATATAAGTGGGTAACCATAGCCACCATAGCACATCTTTAGAGCAGTTGTTATACCAGGGATATTACTATTTCCAAAAATGTTTAAGCATTCCTATACAAACAGTAGCAGAAAATCTGAACTCTAATATATGTATGTAAGTAACTAAAGCATGCAAACATTACAATTATATATAGCACTAAAAACTGGAACAATTTATAACTGTAAAGGTAAATTTGTAAACTTTATTCATATATTGAACTTAATATGAGTACTGAACTTATGAGTATTAAAGCATAAAAATATTTCAGCATATGTGTGAAATTACCATCACCAACCATCATTAAAAAATTATTCTAACTAACAACATGATAACAAAGGGGGTAATCAAGTGATTAAGCTTGATTACCACCATACTGCTCCTTGCTCGAATTACAAAGGCAATTCAAGCAAGGAGCAGTATGCATACATACCATATTGTTATTCAAATGGAAACATGAACCACAATTCTCTCTAAATGGTTATATGAAAACAGAAAATCTTATTTTCTGAATGTGAAAAGTGGCTTCATTTCCAAAAATCCTAACCTTTGTTCTTAAGAGCAATAGCTGGGATTTTTGGAAATGGGAAAAATAGAAATGTACAGGTATTGCTGAGCAAGGTGTTCCTGTCATTTTGAAACTACAAGTAACCCTTGTTCAATGACACTTGAAAATTACCACCAATATTTGTTTTGTGACATCCATTGTTATAAATTTGTGTAAGAACTGAGTAAGAATTATCATGAGTGATAAAAAAAAAAAAAAAAAAACTGCCAAAGGAAGTACCTGTGTCCATCTTTATATCAACGCACATATGGAAATATGCATGGATATACATGAATAGTTAAGGCATGTATACCCAAGTCAGTTTGTGAAAAACAGGACAGGTATGGCTATGTGCAATATGCTCTTCACTGAAACTAGCTTTTCTGTACTGTACGTTAGGACATGACAATCTGAACAACAAACAAGCATCAGGTTTTGTAAACATCTCAGAAAGTCCTGTGGGAAAGTCTTTCCCAAACTTACATATAATCTGATGTTTTATCATTATTCAATTTCGATACAAGAACACCTTTGCTGGTACTTTTGAAAGTTTCAAAAAACTTTCTGACTCTACTACATAAACACTTCTTACATGCTGCAAAAAGAACTGATACTATTTGTAACTGCTTATTACTCAATAAGCTTTCTTCAAGACTAAGGATGCAAATGTGCAGTTTTGTGTAAAAGACAGTACAAACAGAAGAGCTCAAACAACATATAATATTGCTGGATTTCCAAAAATGGTGTAAATTCATTGACTGAATGCTCTCCAAAGTTGCTAATATTTAAAATAATTAAATTAATTTAAAATACATTAAGAGTTTAATATCTATATAATATCAGTGTGTAGATACACCATAGACAATTCTTAAAAAACTATAAAGTAGTTGTTGTGGGCATCATTTGCTCTTTCTCATATTGTGCTCTGCCTTCACGACGAGTTGCCATGATATTGCACTACCTCAAATAAGTAACGCTTCACTAATAGAGAAGACTATTGTTACTTATTCTCAGTGAGTACCACCACCAAGACATGTTTCAAGGCTATTGTGAATTTAATGTGAAAAAAAACCCATTGGACCAGATCTATTAAATCAAACAAATGAATTATAAAATCCAAACCTAAATCATGAAAAATCTTAATTCAGATGATCATTTCAAAGCTATTTGTGAATTTAATGTGAAAAATAATCCATTGGACCAGGTCTATTAAACCAAACAAATGAGTTATAAAATTTAAACCTATATCATGGAACTGTTTTGATGAGAGCCTAAGAGATCTACATTTTTATCAAGAAAACTGAATTTTGTAATAAACGAAAAAAATTTTTTTTTTTTTTTTTTTTTTCAAATAACTAAAACCAGTACTTAAGATGAACCTCATCTCCAACCAAACTGCACAGAAGAGGTGGCTCTCCCCACATTTTCAGAAACTTATCAGACCCTAAACGCCATTTTTCCAACTGTAAAAACCTTTGCATGGAAGCAGACATTGTTTCAAGTCCCAAAGATATCCCCTAAAGGTCCCAAACCTTTTCCGTTTTCGAAGCTTCCACACATGATATTTTGCCTCTGTAATTAAAAATATTGTGAACATTTTTTTCTTGCCCAAGGGATGATCGAATTGCAAGTAAATTACCTCCTCTAATGTGAACTGTCTTATCCTCAAAAATCTACAAATTCTTTTCCAAACTTCCTGCGCGAATCGACAGTAATAAAATAAATGGTACACTGTTTCAATTTCAGTACAAAAATCGCATAATCTGTTGCCTGTCTGACTAAATCTATACGTAATATCGTTCACTGGTATATTTCCGTAACCAGCCCTCCACGAAAAATCAATACGCGATGGGTAGTTTCCGCCAATTTTTAGATTTTTAAAAAACAATTGTGCATTATGGTTTCCTAAATTTGGCTTTTCTGGATTTTCTGAATTAAACAGCGTCCAGTAGAGTCGTTTTAAACCACCCTTAAAAGGATCTATATCTTTCTCCCTTAACAGCGTGCACATATCCCGAATTTTTTTGTAATATATAGGAATTGTCTCTGCTTTTGGCCCTAGATAATTGCCGCCTTTAATTAAGGCTGTATTAAATCCCATAAAATATTTTATCAGCACCGCTTCTAAATGGTTAGATTGCACCATATTAGCCACATCCAGCAGTCTCTTACAGCTGCACCTCAAATTAATTTTTGGAATACTTATTCCCCCATCTTCCCACAGTAAAAATAAAAATTTCTGCGCTATCTCTTGCCATTTTCCTCCCCATAGAAACTGAAATGTTGGAACGTAAAATCGTCTCATTGTCCTAGCTGTGATTCCTGTTATAAACACCGTGTATAAGATCATAGGAAGAATTACGGTTCTGACAATAATGGATTTGTTCTCAAAAGAAAATTGTCCCACTTCCCACTCTTTTAAACTTTCCCGTATTTTAGTGGTGAGCCCTCCTACGGGATCGATTTATCAGACTCCACTTCTCGTTGTGGTAAAGGCCGATGTACCCATTCCCCTAGCAATTTGATCCTAGTCTTGTCTTCGTTTATGTTTAACCCTGACTTCTTACCAAAAGAAGTAACCAGTGACATAAATTCTTCCGCAGCATAACTCGTAGTGAGAGTGGCAGTAACATCATCCGCATACACTATACATTTACACTGCTCTGCCAGCTTTGGCAACGGTATCCCCTGAATGGCCTCAGTTCTGTCTATTCTACCCAGTAGTGGTTCGAGTGCTAACGTAAATAACAAAGGACTAAGCGGACATCCTTGTTTTACTCCCCTATCAATTTTATTGTTTTTCGAAATTTCTCCATTTATCAAAAGTCGTGTGCTACTACGTGTATATAGATTTATCAAGACTGTAAACAACTTAGATCCTATGTTCGTATCTTTAATAATAGAGAAAAGGTAGTAGTGATCGATTCTATCGAAAGCCTTTTCTAGGTCAATTGCCACTAACGCTAAATTGTAACTCTTTCTTTTCCGATATTCTAATATATCTTTTAATAGCCAAAGGTTATATTCTATCCGCCTCCCCGGTATACCGTAGCACTGTGTGCTTCTAACTACCTGGGTTACGTTGCGTTTTAGCTTAGTTGTCAAAATCTTTGCAAATATTTTGTAGTCACAATTAGCCAACGTTATAGGTCTCCAGTTAGCAATTTTCGTTAAATCCCGTCCATGCTTCGGAATGAAAGTAGTATAGGCATTTAAAAAGCCTTCGGGTACAACCCCTTCCCGAAAAAATTTGTTAAAGATGGCCAGAAGAATAGGCGCTAACAAGTTCCAAAATTTCTTATAAAATTCAACCCCCAAACCATCCGGTCCCGGCACGCGTCGTAATTTACATGATTTTAGAGCCACAGTTAGATCCCCCATAATTATTTCCCTGTCCTGTAATGCTTTTTGCTCAGGTGTGAATTGTCTAATCGCCCAAACGGAGTCGTCTCTCTCTTTTTTCTGCAAAGCAAGCTCTTTTTCATAGTAATTTACAAAATTATTCATAATAGTTAGCGTTGTTGAATGTGTGTTGTCATCGTCTTTAATTTCCTGAACCGTTTTGGCTAAATTATTTAGCCTTAGTCTTCTTTGGTAAAACGCAGCTGAAGGACTATCAGCCTCCCTAAATTTCAGCTGTACTTTTCACGCCTTTTCTTTCTCTTCTTCCAATATCATACAGTCAAGAATCGCTTGTACTTCCGCTGTTGCCCTTCCATCCCCGCACCGTTGGTAAATTCTTTTTTCTTGTAAGAGATCTTTCAGTCTATTTCTGCGTTGTTCGTTTCTTTCCTTAATTTTGGAGTAATAAAATGATTTAGCACTTTCTTTAATTTTCGCCAACATTTCCCACTCATTTCCACCTTGCTCTACTATCTCTTTAATAACTGTTGTAAAGTCCCAGTCCTCTCTCTCTCCAGAACTGCTGGGTTGAGCTTCCAATAGCCTTTACCCAGACTAACATTCGTAAATAAATCTCCCTTCCACATTACTCCCATGTGATCTGAAACTTGTCGACCTCCCGCAAATTTCACATGCCGTATCATTGTTATCTTATCCTTCAACTGACTTGTTGCATAAATGCGATCTATCCTAGTTCCTATATTATTGGCTATTCTCGTGGCCGCTCGTTTCCCTGGATTTTTTTCCCTCCAGACGTCTACCAAGTCCAATTTAGTACACACCTCGATTAATTCACGAACCCCCCCCCCGTACCATGATGCGGGGCACCCGCCAGAATTTTGTCCATAATGGGGTCAGGAACGCAGTTCCAGTCCCCTGCCATTATAACCCACTGCACCCCCCTCATATAGTTGCCCAGCCCCTGAAACAGAGTTTTCCTTCCTAAAGTGGAATTTGGACTATAGACACAGATTAGTCTAATTGTGCGCCCATAACTCCACTTTCTTTAATTTTCACTTTCTGCCACAATCCACTTTCCAATCCACTGCCACAACCCGACCTTCTGTATCCCTACCCGCCAGTTGTACAGTCCCTAAAATTGGAGGAACCACTACTATTCCCACCCCTGTAGATCGATTTGTCCCAAAACTCCAAAATCCTAACAACCGGTATCTGTTTTGAAACTGCTGGATGTCTGCTAAACTTGCGAAGTGGGTTTCTTGTAGAAACCAAATCTTCACCCCCATGTTCATCATAATTTGCCATATCATCCTTTGTTTGTTAATCGCTCTCAGACCCTGTACATTTAACGACATAAATGTTATTCCGGACATTATGAGCAGAACTTTACTAGAACTTCTGCTAAGATATTCCTATGTTTGGCATTTAACTTTAACTTGTTACTGGTGAGCAACACGGTGAGATCTCCAGCATTCTTGTTTTTAATATTGGAAATAACGAAATCGCCCCAATTGAACTGAATATTAACTACTTGACCCTCCTCGTTTTCATTCTAAAGAAAATTTGGTTCTCCTCGAGTTTTAACAATTTCCGCCAAGCTTCGCCTATATTCCCTGTATTCTTTTGTGTTTCTTACTACATTTAACCATCCTATTCCTTCGTATTCCCTCGTTTGTATGCCATCTGAATCCGAATCAGACCCCAAAAGTGTTTTGCAATCTTTCTTACCGCCTGACAAAATTGATACCTCTTCCCCCTCTATTTGTTTTGTTTCGGTCTCTTCTTGAATTTCCTCTGTTCCCCCTTTTGCTCTTTTAGTTTTACCGCTTATTTCTTCCTTCTCCCCCCCGCTTATGTACATTTTGTACTGTATTTTTTGCTTCCATATCCTCGGTTAGTTCTGCGTGTTCCGATTGTGTTACCGACACATCGTACGCTATTGTAAACGTTGGTGTGATTTCTTTAATCTGCGTCTCACCCCTCTGCGCTACTATAGTTTCCGCGCTCTCAGCGTTAGGCATATCTTTTGGCAGCTCGCTCACTTTCTGCTGTCCTCCCCCACCAGCAACTCTTTTGGCAAACGTGCGTTCCGGGCATTGAATGAATTTATGCGTGGAAGCTCCGCATTTTTTACAATTATTAAGGCAGTTGGCCATAATATGACCGGTGCCATTACAATTAAAACAACGTGATTTTTGGCATTCTGCTCCCAAATGGTCTTTACCTCCACACCTCAAGCAAACTTTCTGAACTCCTGGGTAATTTATTAATAATCTATGACCCATCAAATCGATGATGTTTGGCACGTGCATTTTCATGTCAATATGAATTTGCACCGTACCTGTTTCTACGCCTGGCCATTCCTCATATTCTTTCCTGTGAATCTTTACAACTTTACCAAACTTGTTAAAAAAACTCTCGACAGGATTATTAGACATTTCTACTGGAAACCTGTCAATAGTAACCACTTTGTGTATGTTACCAATTTGCACAGGTTTGATCATTACGTTTCTAATAGAAAACCCTTTCAAAACCTTTTCTCTTGCCTCTATTGTTTTCAAGACCAACTGATATTTCTGCCTCGGTAATGGAGTTAATCCTTTTATCTCGTGAACCGAAACAACCTGATTCACTCCACGCATTACCTCTCTAATTGGACAAACCTCTGTAGTCTGAAACTCCACTGTTCTTTCTCTAAAAAAGAACTGTGCCATAATTAATCTCGGTTCCTTAAGGAAAATGAATAGTTAAAAAATCCCGTGTCCTGCCTGACACCAGCAAAACGAAAAAATAAAATAGCTAACTTGGCAGAAATAAATTTCAAAGAAATGAAAAACAAAAGAAAATCAATCACTTACTACCCTCCTAAAGGAGGTTCCCCACAACGGGGTAACCTCAGCTGAAAGGACCGCCGCTAACCTCTTGATACGATCGGACACTTTCCTCAAACTTCAGAACGAGTAGAACACCAATGAACGAAACAATTCACAAACTAGCCTCTAGACATGTTTCAAGGCTATTGGCCTATCATCAGTGGGTGGGCAGGTACCCTAGTATTGCAGACATGACAACCCAGTTGTGAAGATAATCACACAATATGAGAGATGCCAAAAGGTGTATAAGACAATATTTAAAATAATTAAATGCACAAGGCATAATACATTAAGAGTTTAATATCTATATAATATTGGTGTGTAGATACACCATAAACAACTCTTAAAAAACTACAAAATAGTTGTTGTGGGCATCATTTGCTCTTTCTCATATTGTGCTCTGCCTTCTGCATTTAATTATTTTAAATATTGTCTTATATACCTTTTGGCATCTCTCATATTGTGTGATTATCTTCACAACTGGGTCGTCATGTCTGCAATACTAGGGTACCTGCCCACCCACTGATGATAGGCCAATAGCCTTGAAACATGTCTGGGTGGTAGTACTCACTGAGAATAAGTAACAATAGTCTTCTCTATTAGTGAAGCGTTACTTATTTGAGGTAGTGCAATATCATGGCAACTCGTCGTGAAGGCAGAGCACAATATGAGAAAGAGCAAATGATGCCCACAACAACTACTTTGTAGTTTTTTAAGAGTTGTCTATGGTGTATCTACACACCGATATTATATAAAGTTGCTAATAGAAAGACTTAGGCCAAAGTTTTCTCATCAGATGATGTACAATATAATGTGCTGTCACCAATTCTGTATCTAGGCCTTTGAAAACCCTAACATCTATGTTTGTTCCCTTACACAGCTAAAAGGTGACTATCTGGTGCAGCTTCATGGGTTCATCTGTCATCAGTCTGAATTTTTATGAAGAAAATGTGGTTGGGAATATAGAAAATTTACAGTGCAGGACTTTTTTAAGCCACATCTGCAAGAATGCAATGCTCTAAATGTAGTGACCTTTCTTACTATGTCTATAGCAATGTCATGTGGCAGTAAAATAACAAATTTGAACTCCTAGTTAGGACAACTTGCTTACATAATAAAGCTAACAGAAGCATATAGTGTCACCTCAACAACTAACGGTATAACACAGAAATAAGGTATGATGAGTTTCACAATAGCATATATAATGTATTGAGGAATGATGGGCAAGACAGAGTTGGGGAGATGTTTCTTATTAAAAGCAGCATGAGTACAACAAAAATTTTCCCTGATTCAGAACTTAGGCATGCCAGCTTAGAATCTGTATGATGAGGCAGGTGAAAGCAAAGGTAAAATGAGAGTGGGGGTATGCTGCAGACTAGAAGATTGTGAGGAGCATGATGACAGTCTTTACATGCAAATTGAATGGGCCAGCAAGTGTGAATGTTTTTTTATAAGGAATTTCCATTTGCCTCCTTATTGACTGGCACAAGCAGAAGGGAAACTCATCATGGAGGACAAAATTATTGAATAAACAAGATTATTATTATTTGTATCAGCAGTTAGAGAAATTACTGGAGTTGAGTAAGAATATTTTAGACTTGATCATCACCCACGAACAATAACATCATACGATTCACAGTACAAGAACCATTAGCAGAAAGTAATCCTGCAATTCTGAGTTGGACAATGAAGAAAGAGGTTGCAGCTGTTAAAGGCATATGTTTTAATTTCAGGAAAAGGGACTGTGACATTAAGATGCTACATGGCTTCTATCATAACTGTTTAAAACAATAGCCACAGAAACCACAAATGCATGCATACCATTAAGAATATATAGCACAAAGAGGATGTCAAGATGGATAAATAAAGAGCTGGGCAGTCTAACAGAACAGAAAAGGATTGCATGTGATAGTTAGAGAGAGATGAAAAGTACTGAAGCATATAAAAGCTACAAGTTGATCTGCAATAATGCCACAGAAACGGTTATGTTGGAAAAAAGAAGAGCATAAAGTAACACTGGTTATGAGAGAAAAAGAACAGGGACAAGGAGTCTTTTATATATGTGAATACAAAGAAGAAAACAATCAGATTGGAATCTTGTGTAATGGGTACGTGTCCACTTTAACACTCCTCAAATTCACAAACAAAATCCATAATTCCCCCATTCCTCAACATTGCCATTGCATTCATCTGATGAATCCTGTTTTTCAATAACATTCTCTTTCCAAAGCAATTGATTATTACACTAGATGAAATACTGTGTCCCAAGCAATAACAAGATTATGGATAGAATCCAGGACACATCCACTTTGGCTGCAAATTGTTCTCTCCTCCTATGTTTCAGATCAAGTACCTTATCAGGGAGGCTCTATGTGCTCTCTTTAAATTATAAATAATTCTTTGATCCCAGTGACTGCATAAAACTGGTGGTATTAGGAGGCAAAAACAACAGCCATATATTTGTCAACTTAAAAGAGTCCCAGCAAAATGTGCTGTGCAACGATTCATAATCATCAAAATGTCCCTTTTTTCCTGAAGCCATTCTTCTGTTCACTTTTGATAGCCAAGAATGAAAAATTCTGACCATAAGCCAAGCATTTCTATTGGCCTCGTAATTGCACGGAAGTTGGTTAACTGTTTTAAAACTTCTTGGCTCGGAAAATTTGTCAATTACAAGAAAGCGTAGTTTTGTACTGCCATCTGCATTGCAGCATAACAGAACAGTGATTCTTTGTTTGCTTAATTTTCCACCATTACAACACTTCTCAAACAGCAAATTATAAAATAAACTCATCCTGTCAAGATTAAAAATATCCTTTACCTCATATTTTCAAGAATCAACTTAAGAGAACACAACCAGTCTGTAGTCTTTTCTTTGTCAACTAATCCACACTTGCTGCAAACATTTAAAATTTGCCAATATCAGGTCCAATTTTGTAAGAAAAGGCTACTTATCTAGCTCAGCAAAATGGAGTTAGTGACTTCAAATGCATCAGTCGCTGGCTCCAAAGATTTAAGGACAGAAATAACTAAGTTTTGCAAAATTAGCATTAGCATTAGTAGAGTCATCCATTCCTCTTGCAAAATTGGACCTGATATTGGCAAATTTGATACATGCATTTGTTGTACCACTTGAAAAGTTTAGTTTCAAGCTCCTTATGTTTAGCACCACAAATTTATTTCCAGTTTTTTATTGCAGCTCCAGTGTCATGGAGCCGCAATAAAAATCTTCTTCAAGTCTTTTAGGTTTTTCAGTATCATAGATAAAGTAAGTAAAGGTATGTTGTATTACTTTGCAATATCCATTTTGCTTTATTCCATCCTATTAGCATCCTATTTTCAGTTTTATTTCCAGGCTTAATTCTCTGCATTTATGTTTTTTGGCCATAACACTGCTAGATGACATTTAACATAAGCAAACTTTCAACTAATATTTTAAAGACAAGTTCCAAAAAAACAGCTGTGGTAAAAATCACACAAAATAGATCATAATTGTAAAAATTGGCTCTTTGAACCCAGCTTAACAATTGCAAGTAACTCTAATGATGTTTTTCAGACCATATTTATGTTCTAGCTACCATATACTAGTTTTGTTAACATAAAAGTAAATTCTAAAAAGTCGGTGTTGTATTTCTGTAAACACAGACTGGCCTGCGTCTGTGTTTACAGAAGTTGTCATATTATTGCCTGTGTTCACTGGCAATAATGTGACAACTGTACAGGGCTTTGTATTAAACTTACAAAGTAACATTTATTTTCACTTCGTGAAAACAGACTTTGATTAATGTGTAATACAAATTAATCAAATTTTGTAATCAACAAATAAGTTTACCTAGAAAAGTTTATTCTTTCACAGGGGAATGGTATATGCTTCATATAAATGAGTATTTTGTATAAACTGAGTTTGTATTAACGAGATTCTACTGTATGTGAAATGCAATTGATATTGATGGGTCAACTGTTGATGATCCTGCTCAGGTAGCTAACAAACTAAATGAATATTTTGCATCGACATTCACACATGAGGAGTTATTCAGCGAGGGGAATGCCAGAGGTGTATTCAACTCTAGCAGTAAGCTACAGAATCTTGAAATAACTGGGAGTAAAGTGGAGGAGAAACTGTTGAAGATAAACACAAGAAAGGCACCCGGGGTGGATGGGATCTATCCAGTTATATTAAAGGAGGCAGCAAAGGAAGTAAGCAAACCCTTAGCCATAATTATGAGAGCTTCCTTGGACTCAGGGGAGGTACCCATAGACTGGAAATGTGCAAATGTGACCCCAATTCACAAAGGAGGATCAAAGGCTGACACAAGTAATTATAGATCTGTGAGCTTAACTTCTGTTCCAGGAAAATTAATGGAGGCACTGGTTAAAGAAGCACTGCAGGATCATTTAGACAAGACTTCAGTTATAGCTCAGACACAGCATGGTTTTGTTAAGGGGAAGTCTTGCCTGACCAACTTGATTGGATACTATGATGCAGTCACAAAAGAACTGGATGCAGGGAATAACTTTGATATTATATACTTGGATCTTAGAAAGGCTTTTGATACTGTTGCACATGGAAGACTGCTACACAAATTGGAGCAGTGTGACATTGGAGGCAAATTGCTGCTATGGATAAAGGGGTGGTTGAGGGGGAGAAGACAGAGAGTGGTAATCAATGGACACTGCTCATCGTGGACTGATGTTATTAGTGGAGTCCCTCAGGGCTCAGTGTTGGGTCCATTATTGTTTTCTGTATTTATAAATGATATTGATGATGGTATATCGGGCTTAATGTCCAAGTTTGCAGACGATACAAAGGTTGACAAGGTTGTCAAGGACACTACTGACACTATGCTGCTGCAACAGGATCTGGAAAGGTTGAGCAGATGGGCCGAGAGGTGGCAAATGAAGTTTAACATTGACAAATGTAAAGTACTACACATGGGAAACAGCAACCCCAGAGCAACGTATCAACTCTGTGGTACTACACTGACAGTGGTAGAGAATGAAAGGGACTTGGGGGTGGTTGTGCAGGCAGATATGAAGTTCTCTGAGCAGTGCAGACGGGCTGCAAGAGTAGCTCATGGAGTATTGTCAATGATATACAGGAATTTTTCCAGCAGGGATAAGGAGGTGATTATTCCATTGTATAAGGCGATGGTCAGGCCACACCTAGAGTACTGTATACAGGTCTGGAGGCCTCATTTCAAGAAGGATGTAGAGCTGCTGGAACGAGTACAGAGAAGGGCAACAAGATTAGTGAATGGAACAAAGGGGTGCTCTTACGAAGAAAGGCTTAAGTTTTGCAAATTACAGTGTCTGGAGACTAGGCACCAGCGAGGTGATCTGATAGAGGTGTATAAAGCATTGAATGGTTTGAGCATGCTCAATGCTGATGGGATTCTTCCTCTAGCTCAGAAAAATCACCTGAGAGGGCATAAATTCAAATTCAGGAAAGACAGATGTAGGATAGACGTGCGGAAATTTGCCTTTAACCACCACCTTATACAAGGGAAGATCAATAAGTAGTGCACAATTACTCACACATGCATGGGTACATAAGGAAGGAGGGAATTTATGGTGTACACTTATTGCACTACCCATTATGCACTACACTTATTGCACTACCCATGGATTTTAGATTTGAAGATATAAAAGAATTGCAGGCTCTGTTGTTATCTACACAAAGATTATATCTTAGCTGGATCATCACCAGACACTATTAAAGATGTCAAAAGTAACTGGTGAATGAGAAACAACTCCACCTTTACTTGACAAAAGATCATCGACATCAATGGAAAATTTCAATTAGCAACAAATGGGGACAAACATAAGATCAATTAGCTACAACATGAAATAGATAATTGCAAATTCTAATTTCATTTTAAGTAAGAACTTTGAAATGTGTGTCATTCTGACTTGTGAAGCTTAGTAAGAATGCCTATAACATAATAGAAAACTGCCTTTATCACAGACTTTAAATTAATAAATAGATAAATTTTTTATTCCCTATGAATTAACTAATTCAGCCTATGAATAATATAGATGTTATAGAAAAAATATTGATTACTTACTAACAGCACTGTTAAATTAATACTGAAAGCAATTGTATCTTCTTTCAATATGAACTGCTGGAAAACTGCTGCCTGAATAAATGCATTGGCTTGAACACATTTGAAATCTTCTACAGTAACTTTTAATCCATTGGAACTTGCAAAAACGGTGGCTGTCTATCAGAGTAAATGTAAACAATTTGACTATGAATATTATGTATAATTATCAAAAATACTTTTCAGAAAAACACAAACATTAGCTTGAAATTATTTCATTTAATGAAAAGTGAATATAAAGTTGTATTTTTCTTGAAATAGCAATTCATTTTTTTTATTCTTTCTGAAAAAACTGTATTTACATATAGTAGTAGTAATAGTAGTTCCAAATGATGCAAGAAAGCAAGCTTATACAGCATCAGTCAAATAAAAAAAAAAAAACTTTTCCATTTCACCCATCCATACTGCCCAAGAATTTACCTAGTTCTTCCTTGAATTTATTCAAGCCATCTACTCTCACAACAACAGATGGAAGCCTGTTCCAACAATCAACCACCCACTGGCTGAAGGCAGACTTCTGCACATCTATCCTGCAGCCATCTATTCTCAATTTGAATTTATGCCCCCTCGTGTGTGGTCTCAGCAAGAGGAAGAATGCCATTAACAATCAGCTTACTCAATCCATTCAAGGCCTTAAACATCTAAATCAGATCACCTCACAGTTACCTGTCTCCAGATGCTGCAATTTGCAGAACCAAAGCTTTTCTAGGTAAGAACACCCTTTTGTTCTCTTCACCAATCTCGTTGCCTTTCTCTGCACCCATTCCAGCAGATCTACATCCTTCCTAAAGTGAAGCCTCTAGATCTGTATACAATACTCAAGATGCACCCTAACCATTGCCTTGAGCAAAGGGATAATCACATCCTTAACCCTGCTAGCAAAATTTCTGTAAATGATTAACAAAACCCCATGAGTTGTCCTGGCAGCATGTTTGCACTGCTCAGGGAATTTCATATCTGACTACACAATTATCCCCAGGTCTTTTTCATTTCCCTCTACACTGAATGTTTCACTTCTAACAAAAAAATAATTTGGATAGGCATGGATACATGCCTATCCAAATTATTTTGGACAGAGATGTAATCCAAATTACATCTCTGTCCAAATTAACCAAATAATGAATTTTGAAGGAAATGAAGTATCTTGGACATTTTGCATCACTAATAAAAATCAATGAATAGGAGTGATCTGTCAAAATTCATAACTGCAAATATTGCGTTGTCCATTTCATTAGAAATGTAGGTCTTTTTGTCTCTAATTGTGCAATATGAACATACTGCAGGTGCTACGATTTAAACTGCCTGCAGTTTGATACAGCATCTATGTGTAAAGTGGCCAAATATTGCATTTTTGTAGGGCAATCACAAATTTTGAGGTTTTGTTCCACTGTCATAAGTTCACACTATATTTTTAAACAGAATTTTTAAAAATTAAAATAAGCTAATGGCTAAACCTTGACTTCATCACAGAACATTTTCTAACAAATATTATAAATCAATGTGCTTTTTTTTTTGATAAATGCACGTGTTGCTTCTGAAGGTTTAGGAATTTTCGGAATAGCATAATTGAATAATATCAGTCAGCATGAGGTGAATTGATATTTTTACTTATATTTATAAAATGACATGCTCTACGAATATTTAGAATTGTGAAATATGCCTTTTGTTTTTAATAAATTTAGATAAAAGCCATTAGGAATTTTTCTGTGTGTGTGAAAAAGTTATACAAATAATGCCCAAATTAAAACAGAAATCCATTCAGCTGAAAATGTGTCTCACTGTAAACTGAACAGTTCGTTTTTGTGTTGATATGTGAATAAGAACAAATGGGCTGCAGGAAGTTATGCCCGAATATCTAGTCAATCAAGTACTACCAGTATTTTTCGGTGGCAGAATGATGTGGTGGCACAGAGATCACAACTACTACTTCACAGAACATGTGCTGAAGTCAAGTAGTGTAGAGATTTTGAGGAAACAAAAAGCTTCTCCCTCTTGCATTTATGATTTTAGTATCTAGGCAAAGGGAAAAGGCTCGTGAACTAATAGGGAGGTCTTAGGCTTCTTCAAAGTATGTGCTGCAGCATACTTCGACGGTTATCGCGTATCGATCACGGTAAACTGAAGCTTATAATTATACCTCGTGTTTCTGTTCCTGAAAGTATATGATACTGAGCATTTATTTATTTTATACTATTTATTTATTTAGGTGGGGAAAGGGAGAAGACTGAACATTAATCTCCGGTCTTGCAGTAATTTTTCCACTTGGTTCCATAAGTGTCGATCCTGAATATATTGCTGTTATTCTTTCCTGAAAATGTTGCCACACATACCTCTTTAAAGTGGATAGCTTTAAGTAACTGGGATATATTTCTAGTATCGTCCATAGTAGCAACAAGAACATAAGAATCACTGTCATCACTTTCCTGGGTCTGAAGAAGACTTTGAGACATCTCTTCTGATTTACACTGCTCACAGCAGAAATTATAGGAATACAACTAACTTAAAACATAAAACACTAGCATTTTAGCTATAACTGAAAGGGAAAACAACTAACTAAATATTTATCTTTAAATTAATCCATTCTAACAAAATAAGGGGGGGGAGAAAAAAGCAGAAAGTAAAAGAAAACATTCAAAAAGTGTTTCAAAACGCGTTGTTTTACAGCAGCCAGCTACCATGAAAAATTTAAGGAACCAATCAAATAATTCCACTCAGGTAGCCCAAAGTAGCTAATTAAATATCCTTTCTGCGGTTCCTGTTCATCCATTACAAGAATACAAATAAATTAAAACATAAAACACTAGCACTTTAGATATAATTGAAAGGGACAACAATTGACTGAATATTTTTACCTTTAATTTAATCCATTCTAACAAAATAGTGTAGAAAAAAAAAGAAAACAGAAAGTAAAAAAAAAAAAAAAAAACGAAACCAAATATGGTAGGAAAAAAGAACAGGGTAGTCGTCTTGTTTTCCGATCACTTTATATTGCTTTGATATTGTATTTCAGAATTGCCTATATTTAGGGTGACCCTCCGAATATAGATATATTTTATTTTATCATTATGATTGCAAACTGTGAGGAAGTTTGCCTTCAGCCAGCGGGTGCTTGATGACTGGAACGAACTCCTACTGATGTTGTAGATGTTAAGAGCAGAGGCGGATTTAACGGCGGGCGCACCGGGCGCGCGTCCTGGGCCTCGACCACTGAAGGGCCCTCAAAACCCCAACTTTACACTTTTTTCTAATGACACCAAGTTTGGTTTCATATGTGAAATTTTAATTACGTTCAAATTTACAATCGGCAGTAAAATCTGATAGTCTATTTAAATTCGCTTATTTTCATTATTTCATTACTACGCTGCATATTATGCACATACTACGCTGCGTATGCCCCGCGCGGCTTGTGCCCATGGCACTAAAGGTAATAGTAGACCCAGGCTTGGCTGCTTGTGCCTGGGGGCAGGCAGCGGCTGCCTGGGTGTTGGCTGCTCCCTGGTGGCAAGGTGGACATACACAAGCGATAAAAAGCTTGCTGAGTTTCTGCACCACCACAGACGTGCAAGGTGGAGATGGGCTAAGGCCTAGGAGCCACCCTTGATACAGGTAATACACACACACACACACACACACACACACGTGTTCATATATAATATAGTATATATATAGGTATAATGAGAATGATAATGCTAATGTATATAAAATTGTATATATATATATTCTCTGTAAGTTCTTGTATATAAAATGTAAAGAATTGTGTGTACAAATAAATGGAAAAATGGAAAATGCCCCGCGCGGCAGCGCTACAAAGGTTCTCCTACAGTGCAGACTTACGATATACGCAAATACGCGTATATCGTATATTGTTGAAATTATATTAAGATGAAATTAATTCCTGTTGTTACATCAGCGCCTGGATTTTCGTATTTATGAATAATTTTTGAATGTTAATTAATCATTAATTTATTGCACTATAACGAAAAATCTCTTCTCTAGTATGCTAATCATTCAGACTTAAATTTTATATTTTTCTTTTCATTGGTAGGCTACCAATGGTAGCTGGAAAAATGAAACGACATCTATCAGGGGCTGAAAAGAGACAAATTTAAAAAAGACGAGAATATAATATAATACATATATTATATTCAAATTTTATTGGAAATAAAACATTAATAGTACATAAAATATTTTTATTTATTTTAAAAAATGGTTAACATGTCTTGTTATTTTCCCTGTCTCTCTCTCTTTTTCTTTTAAGGGGCCCAATATTTCCTTCTGAGCCCGGGGCCTCAACCGACCTTAATCCGCTTCTGGTTAAGAGTTAGAGGTTAATGGGGCTCTTCCAAGTAGTTTAAATAAATCCAAGGAAGAACTAGACAACCTGTTTTTTTGGGAAATTTTTATGGACCCTTTTCACAACGTAGCTGAGTTGGTCGATCTCTGGTGTGATCCACTAACTCAGCCACGTAGTAGTAGTAGTAGTAGTGGCATGTGATGCAAGAAAGCAAGGGTATGAGCTTATGCGCCATCAGCCAAAAAAAATTTCACACAACCATTCCCACTAAATATTTGTCCAGTTCCTCCTTAAATTTATTTAACCTATCAACTTCCACAACGACAGATGGAAGTTAACCACCCGATGACTAAAAATTTCCGCACATCCATTCTACATCTGTCCTTCCTCAATTTCAATTTATGCCCCCTTAGGTTCGTAATCTGAACAAGTGGAAGAATCCCATCAGAATTCAGCGTGCTCAACCCATTCAAGGCTTTATACAGCTCAATCAGATCACCTCGCAGGTGCCTAGTCTCCAGCAACTGCAATTTGCAGAACTTAAGCCTCTCCTAGTAAGAAGATCCCTTCATCCCCCTCACCAATCTTGTTGCCCTTCTCTGTACACGCTCAAGCAAATCTACATCCTTCCTAAAATGAGGCCTCCACACCTGTACGCATTACTCAAGGCGTAGCCTCACCATTGCCTTATACAGAGGGGCAATCACCTCCTTTTCCCTGCTAGCAAAATTCCTATATATCATTGACAAAACCCCATGATCTGCCCTGGCAGTCTATCTGCATTGCTCAGAAAACTTCATATCTGACTGACAATTAATCCCAGGTCTTTTTCATTTTCTACCATCTTAAGTGTAGTACCACACAGTTGGTACATTTCTCTGGAGTTACTTCTATCCATATGCAGTACTTTGCATTTGTCATGGTTAAACTTCAGTTGCCACTTCTTAGCCCATCTGCCCAAATGATCTAGATCCTGTTGCAGTAGCACACTGTCATTACTGTCATTAACAACCCTGCCAACCTTTGTATCATCTGCAAACTTCGACACTAAGCCTGATATACCTTCGTCAATATCATTGATAAATATACAAAACAATAGTGAACCCAACAGCGAACCCTGTGGGACTCCACGAATAGCAGCACACATTGATTACCACCCTCTGTCCTCTCCCAATCAACCACCCTTTTAGCCATTGTAGCAACTTACCCATAATACCATGCTGCTCCAATTGGTACAATAGTCTCCATACGCAACAGTGTCAAAATCTTTCCTGAAATCCAAGTATATGATATCAAAATTATTTTTTGCATCCAGTTCCTCTGTAACCACATCATAATAACCAATCAAATTTGTCAGACAAACTTTCCCTTAACAAACCCATGCTGTGTCTGAATTATTACTGCAGTCTTGTACCCTCACGTAGGTGAGGGTGGACTTTTTCTCCCGGAAACTCGGGTTTTTCGTTCAACAAACAGCAAATCGACTACAGAACATACGCTATTTGCAGACATAACACATGCGACATAATATTGTCTAATTTGCTGATCATCCTAAAACCCTACAACAACAACCAAACAGACAAACTGTTAGAGGGAACGGACAAGTGATATGGAAACTGGTTTTGTTTTTTTGTTTTTTTTTCTGTCTGATGTTGTATAACCTCTTGCTTCTTGCATGATTTTCAACTACTAATACTAATGCTAAAAATATGTATGCAACTGTGTGATATTTTTCATACAATTTCCATGACAAAGGACTATTTTACAATAGATCGTTAATGTTAAACAGATATAGGTCTGTACACAGTCACGACTCTTGTCTTCTTGCATAAATTGCATTTAGTTTATAACTGCAGAGATTATATTTAAAATTAAATACTAATCTTTCTTGATTTTCTCTTTGTAACTTCAGTTTATTTTGTCCCTGTTTTTGCTACACTTCATGGTACACAGTAGAACAACAAGTAGAAATTTAGCACTTAATGTTATTTCTCAAATGATTCGCAAACTCAAAGTCAGATAACAGTCCATAAAAAAAAAAAAAAAAAAACATGAGGCTCTTCCAAGTTGCTGGGCCCGATTGGGTTCAAACAGCTGAATTGGCCTGAGGCTGGCTTTAACTGGATTTTATATTTTTTCTAATGGTATTTTAGTGTTTCAGCGTTACGTTTCTTGCGCTAATTCACTACTGAAAACAATAAATCTGAAAGATAAATGAAAATACAGAACACAGTTCAGCAAATATTTTTAATTTACTCAGTACACTTGTGTGCCAAACCTAAAACTAACTCTATTTCTAAAGGTTACAACCACAAAATCAAACGAAGCAGCCTTTGACGATTTGCATAACTGTGGCCGTTCAGTAGAAAGCTGGTGCACATGCAAAAATTTGAATCGTGATGAGAGGGCCCACATAAACAGATAAAAGCAGCAGTTCAGCAATTATATGCAAATTACCGAATGGTGAGCACGATTGTTACAGACGTTCGATTAGATTCATACAGTGCTACAGACAACGAAATGGCCAGTTCACAACATTTGGATGACTTTACCGGGGGTCGAATAATTGGGAAGCACGAGGAAGGCCGAAGTGCGAGGACTGTGGCTGCAGAGTTCGCCCATAGCATCATCTCACGTGCCTGGTCGACCTTCAGAACGACAGCTGTTCGAAGGACCAGTGGTGGTCGTTCACGAAAAACAACGCCCAATGATGACCGGTATATACTCCTACAGACCAAGAGGGACCGACACCAGACAGCAGGATCCATTGCAAACCAGCTGAACTGGCTCACAGAACGCAGGAAATCGCGGTTTCATGTGGCCAGGCGAATCCAGATAGGTGGACTGTTTGTCTGACGGCCAGTACTATGTGTTCCTTTAACACCTGCCCATCGGAGACACCGTTTACAGTGGTGCATCGAACACAAGCACTAGAAAGCAGCGGAATGGGGTAAGGTACTCTTTACTGATGAGAGTAGATTCAGTCTCAGCAGCGATCCTGGATGTCAGCTAATCTGGCGAGAGGTTGGCACACGGTATCACCCCGCAAACATCACTGAAAGGGATCGATATGGCGGTCGAGGTGTTCTCGTCTGGGGAGGGATTATCTTAGATGGACGTACACAACTCCAGATACTGGAAGGCGGTGCTGTAACTGGTGCACGCTACTGTATTGAGGTAATTCTTCCCAATGTGCATCTATTCCGAGGTGTCACTGACTCCGAGTTCGTGTTTATGGATGATAACGCCACACTCCATCGCACTGCAACTGTTGATATGCTTTTGGAAAGAGGACATTGTTCGTATGGATTGGCCTGCCCATTCCATCGATTTAAATCCCATCGAACACATATGGAATGCTCTGGGGAGACGCCTAGCGATACGTCCACACCCAGCAGAAAATGTTAACCAGCTGAAAATGGGTCCGACAGAGGAATAGACGATGTTACCGCAATAACTTATCAAAAACATTGTTCTAAGTATGGACAGGCGGTGCAAAGCCTGCATCGACATTAGGGGTGGCTATATCTCCTACTGAGGACCACCTCTTCCCTTTTTTCCATCTTTGGCAGTGAGGCATCTGTATCATGGCAGCCTGTGCTATGTTGCCATTTTTGAATAAAGTCTCTCTGTACCGTTTTGTTTCCGTTGTTCTGTCGGTGTTGTTTCCTAAAACAATGCATCCGATATAGGCGTCAGAAATCAACGAATCCGACGCATTTAAATATCATTCTCAAACATTAATGTCACTCTCCCTATGGTAAACTCAGCTGAGTACCCATCGCTCAGGTTTGTCACTGCCATTGCCACTGAAATTGAGGTAAAATGGTGTGGTGGGTGGGTGTTGTTGCAAGGCTTACACTCATCCGCAATTTTGACCATATTGCGCCACATATAATATGTCTGTAGATTCGTGTGCTCTGTCGTCGATTTGATGTTTGCTCGACTAAATACCCGAATTTCTGTCATGCAACCCTTTCCCACGCCTGAGACCGACCAACTCAGTCACATTGAAGAAAAAAACAAATAAAAATTCTCGCCTTATTTACATGATGGGAACTCAGGCTTTTCTCATTCAGTGTGGGCGGACGGTGACATCAACCATTTCTCTCCTGCCAAGGCCTGTTACTGAAGGAGCACTCTATTTCATGGAAATGGGAGAGGTGCGACTATAAATAAAGTGGCTATTCAGTGTATATATGGTGGGTACAGTGGTCTCAGAAAGTTTTTAAATTCTGTACTGTGGGATCAACTGACGATGTTACCAACAGTAAATTCTAAGTGGGAAGCATTCAAGGAATTAATCGTGGATGCTGCTAAAAGTTTCATACCTATAAAGAAATATTGTTCAAGGTTTAGGCCTAAATGGTTAGCTAATGAACTAATGAGACTCGTAACAGAGAATAAAAATGCATGGGATGCATATAAATTATCAAGCGAATCAGAAGCCTATGGCAGATATGAGCTAGTCTGTAATCAGGTCACAAAGAAGGTTAGGCAGGCGAAGGCAGATTACGAGAAATACTTGGCAAAAGATGCTAAGAAAAACAGCAAGGATTTCTTTACTTATATAAACTCTAAAAGGAAGGGGATGAATCTGATTGGTCCACTTGACATCGATGGATGAACTGTTGATGATCCTGCTTAGATAGCAAACAAACTGAATGAGTATTTTGCATCTACATTCACACATGAGGAATTATTAAGGTTTGAAAATGGAAGAAGGTTATCAAATTGTAGCAGGATACTTAATGATTTTGTAATAACTGAGAGCAAAGTGGAGGAGAAATTGTTAAAGTTAAACATAAGAAAAGCACCTGGGATCTATCCAGTTATATTAAAGGAGGCGGCAAAGCAACTAAGCAAACCCTTAGCCATAATTATGAGAGCATCCTTGGACTCAGGGGAAGTTCACACGGACTGGAGATGTGCAAATGTATCCCCAATTCACAAAGGGGGATCGAAGGGTGACACAAGTAATTACAGACCAGTTAGTTTAACTTCTGCTCCGGGTAAAATAATGGAGTCACTGGTTAAAGATGCATTGCAGGATCATCTAGACAAGCCTGCAGCAATTATTCAGACACAGCATGGGTTTGTTAAGGGAAAGTCTTGTCTGTCAAATTTGATAGGATATTATGATGTGATTACAAAGGAACTGGATGCAAAAAATAATTTTGATATCATATATTTGGATTTCAGGAAAGCTTTTGACACTGTTGCGCATGGAAGACTATTGTACAAATTGGAGCAGAATGGTATTAAGGGTAAGTTGCTACAATGGATAAAAGGATGGTTAAGTGGGAGAAGACAGAGGGTGGTAATCAATGGGTGCTGCTCTTCGTGGACTAATGTTATTAATGGAGTCCCACAGGGTTCGGTGTTGGGTCCACTGTTGTTTTGTATATTGATGAAGGTATATCAGGCTTAATGTCGAAGTTTGCAGATGATACAAAGGTTGGCAGGGTTGTTAATGACAGTAATGGCAGTGTGCTACTGGAACAGGATCTAGATAATTTGGGCAGATGGGCTAAGAAGTGGCAACTGAAGTTTAACCTTGACAAATGCAAAGTACTGCATATGCGTAGAAGTAACCCCAGAGAAACGTACCAACTGTGTGGTACTATACTTAAGGTGGTAGAAAATGAAAAAGACCTGGGAGTAATTGTGCAGTCAGATATGAAGTTTTCTGAGCAATGCAGACAGGCTGCCAGGGCAGGTCATGGGGTTTTGTCAATGTTATATAGGAATTTTGCTAGCAGGGAAAAGGAAGTGATTGTCCCTCTGTATAAGGCAATGGTCAGGCCACGCCTTGAGTACTGCGTACAGGTCTGGAGGCCTCATTTTAGGAAGGATATAGATTTGCTTGAGCGTGTACAGAGAAGGAGAACAAGATTGGTGAGGGGAATGAAGGGATCCTCTTGCCAAGAGAGGCTTAAGTTCTCCAAACTGAGTGGCTGGAGACTAGGCACCTGCGCGGTGATCTGATTGAGGTGTATAAGGCCTTTTGAATGGGTTGAGCACGCTGAATTCTGATGGGATCCTTCCACTTGTTCAGATTACGAACCGAAGGGGGAATAAATTCAAATTAAGAAAGGACAGATGTAGAATAGATGTGCGGAAATTTGCCTTTAGCCAGCGGGTGGTTAATTGCTGGAAGAAACTTCCATCTGTCGTTGTGGAAGTTGATAGGTTGAATAAATTTAAGGAGGAACTGGACAAGCATTTGGAAGGAATGGTTGTGTGAATTTTTTTTTTAGCTGATGCTGCACAAGCTCATACCCTTGCTTTCTTGCATCACGTGCCACTACTACTACTACTACATAATAAGAACTAAGCTCCTATAGGTGTTGCTTGGATATATAATATTTGTACATTGTTGGTGTGTTTAAGACGTTTAAGGATTTTAGCGAACTGAACTTTAAAACTTACAAATTTTATTTAAAATTGCACAAATGTTTTATGAATTGCGTATTTTGCATAGACCTCCATGGTTAAAAAAATATATATTTTTTTTTCCAAAGAAGATATTTTATTATTTTCTTCTTTTAAATAATAGGAACTGCAGTCTTCGAAGTAATGACTGGATATAAATGAATATCGGGTACTAACATTTGAATTTGCAGTTAAATTTTTAAAAAAATTAAGTTATATTTTGAATGAGAATGAAATTAAAATTAAAAGTAAAGGAAAATAATTAAATTTCACTCGATGAATAAAATATTGAAATTGATTTTAAAGCTTTTGATGTTATCTAATATTTAATAAAATTATGTCATTTTTTTTTTTTTTTTTTGTAAAGCTTCAGTATTGTACCACATGTTAGAGCGTGGCATTGCAGAGTTTTGTTGATACTCGAGCTCTGTTATCGACGTCAAACACTCTCCATTTCAATTTCGAATGTTTCAACGATTTATACAATTTATCAAAAGTAGAACTTCGAAACCTTTCGACAGCTTTGAAGGTAAGCGCAAGATCTGCAAATTACTTTCAAATGGTAATGTGTATTTTGATAATAAAATACACATTACCAGTTTTTATACTGCCATTTTACGTAATCGTGAATTGCTTGGTCGAAATTTAACGAATGTAAATGATGGGATCAAAGGGAACGTAACCTACCTATATTTAGAATATATTAATATTTAATAAATTTTGAGTAATTGAATATCATTGTTACTAAAATTGTGAGGTACACTTTCTTCTACCTGTTGTCAATACTATATTAAATGCCTCTACTAATGCTAATGCTAAATGCTAAAATATATTAAATATCATCAAATGCCTCTACTAATTCTAATGCTAAATGCTAAAATATATTAAAATGTACCTTCTGTGAATACTATATAAAATATATTAAAATGTACCTTCTCTGAATACTATATTAAATATATTACAATGTACCTTCTGTGAATACTATATTAGTACATATTAAAATGTATATGCCAATAATAGTAGAGGCGCAGTATGTACTAATGTTTTAATACCTACCGTATACAGATGCATTTTGAATAATTTAAAATTAGCTCAGCACAAAACACTTATAACTGAATGTCTTATACTGTGTACCAAGCTTCGTTACAGTATGCATTAACGAAAATTAATTTGAGAATGTCTTCGAATCACATAGGAAGCTATTGTTGCTTGTCAGTGGACTAATAATAACTCTCCCAGTATGTGATTTTGAATAAAAATTATGTTAATGTTGTTTTACGATATTAATTTACTCTATACGATAAATAAATTAAAACATTCTATGTGTGTGTGTGTAAGGTCCACGCGTCTTTATTCGAGCGTAATAATTTTTTATGTCCTTGATTAGAAATCGAAAACTCGAATACATTACCTTTCCTTCTTACTAGCCAGATTGTAAAGTTCGTTATGCTCGATTGGGGCCGTGTCGGCAGTGCCGGATTAAGGCACGGGCTAATAAGGTTTGCCCGGGGCGCTATTATTTAAAGGGTGCTAAAAACAGGAGAACAATGAGGCAAGAAATATACATATCCTTAGGATGATGTGCTTCTTTTGGCATTCGCCAAAGGTAAACTTTGTTGATGTTGAAAAAAATGTGAATGATGATTCATCTAAAAATATGACGTTTCCAATTATCGAGTGTCCAGGTTTTGTGCTCATATCGTATCCTGTTTGTAACATTACCATCAGTAATGAGTGGCTTGGCAATAGCGGCGCTCCCATAAATTTCAGCTTTATGAGGCCTGACATAGTGGTGATTTATTGTAAACTCCACCGACCTGATGATTATAGTAGTAGTAGCATTTGATGCAAGAAAGCAAGTGTATGAGCTTATGCAGCATCAGCCAAAAAAAAAAAAAAAAAATCACACCATTCCCTCCAAATGCCTGTCCAGTTCCTCCTTAAATTTATTCAACCTATCAACTTCCACAACGACAGATGGAAGTTTGTTCCAGCAATTAAGCACCCGCTGGCTAAAGGCAAATTTCCGCACATCTAATCTACATCTGTCTTTTCTTAATTTGAATTTATGCCCCCTTAGGTTCGTAATCTGAACAAGTGGAAGGATCCCATCAGAATTCAGCGTGCTCAAACCATTCAATGCCTTATATACCTCGATCAGATCACCGCGCAGGTGCCTAGTCTCCAGCCACTGCAATTTGCAGAACTTAAGCCTCTCTTGGTAAGAGGATCCCTTCATTCCCCTCACCAATCTTGTTGCCCTTCTCTGTACACGCTCAAGTAAATCTATATCCTTCCTAAAATGAGGCCTCCAGACCTGTACGCAGTACTCAAGGCGTGGCCTGACCATTGCCTTATACAGAGGGACAATCATCTCCTTTTCCTGCTAGCAAAATTCCTATATATCATTGACAAAACCCCATGACCTGCCCTGGCAGCCTGTCTGCATTGTTCAGAAAACTTCATATCTGACTGCACAATTACTCCCAGGTCTTTTTCATTTTCTACCACCTTATGCCGGAGTATAAACAAGAACCTTTTTTTTTTTTTTTTTTTTTAAGATCTCGCCGAACTGCTTTGCTAGAAACTGGATTGCGGAGACTCACATTAAGTTCTGCAGTAAATGAGGCAATAGTTTTTTATGTTCTCTGGTTAAAATCCTTTTCAGTCTCCGGCAATCTCTTTCACTCAGTTGCGATTTTCTGCCAGAATTCGTCCTATCAGTTTGTTTTACTATACTTGGTGAATGTAAACAGCACTTTCGATACAATTGGCCTGGACACATTAAATAAATCAACAGTTTTAGTCCGATGCCCCTGCTTAATATTGGCCTCAGTAGTCCTCGTGTCGTTAAGCCTCATGCGAACATCAGTAACTCTGATAAATGTGCACCAACAGTTTGACCTCTTTGGAATTCACACAGGTCATCTTTTTTTCGTGTACATTTTTATATTACTCTAAAAAAGTCTAAATAAACATCAGTTTTTATCGTCTCTCCTTCACAGAATTACTTGAAAGAAACAACCAAAAAATAATCATCTACATGGTCGTATACATACGTCACAGTCATTACAAAAACTACTACTTTCATATCAGGTGTTTTGTTTTGTCCACCTCCTGTACATGATGTTATCGACGTAACCGCTTCGGCCCATTTTATGTCTTTCCAATAGCATGGTCGACTGATCACGCTGGGGTAACCTCTAACTTGCGCGGTCCTGCAAGTTAGAGGTTAGAGGTCCTGGAAGTAGTTCAAGATAGAGGCGATTCAGGTAACTTATTTTACAGTAAACTTGAAGAAAGGTCCATTGTGTGTTCAACCCAAGAAATTGCTTTTGACATTTCAAAGACTTTTGATCGATCGTGTTTGGCATAAAGATCTTCTAAATAAGCTTCCATCTTATGGTTTGCCAACTGTTTTTTGTAATTTGGTATTCAGTTTCCTCTCTGACCGCTCACTGCGGGTGATGGTAGATGGCTCTCTGTCTTCTAACTTCTCCACTAATGCTGATGTCCCCCAAGGTTCAGTTCTTTCTCCCACTCTTTTCCTCTTGTACATTAATGACCTACTTCCATTGACTGGAAATTCTATCTATAGTTTTGCCGATGATAGCACATTGTATTCTTCCTTCCAGTTTGAGAAACCTTGCCCTGCACAAACAACTTCAACTTCTCGAATATCCAATGCCAATTTCTTAAATGCTGATTTCCAGGTAATTCTCCAGTGGGGCAAAGTTAACTTAGTTGATTTCAATCCTTCTAAAACTAAAACCTGTCTTATATCTCGCACAAAGGATTCTTCTGCTCCTATGTTTATCTTCGATGACACTTCGATTTCTAGGCAAGATCATATATCTCTGTTGGGGATTACCCTTATTTCTAATCTCTCTCTCTCTCTCTCTCTCTCTCTCTCTCTCTCTCTCTCTCTCTCTCTCTCTCTCATAGATGTTCTGTTTCTGTTGCATGCCTTTTCTATAGATTCTTCCGTGAGCACTTCTTCTGAATTGTCTTCAATAATTCCCGCTCTCTTTTCCGAACCGAACACGTGCCGCAACCAGTCAACATCCATCTGCTGTCCAGCTTCAAACTCACAGAACCAACTTTTCTTCTTCCTTATATATTCATTCAACTTCCGTTTTCTGGAACATTCTCTCTTCATACGTATTTCCTGAAAATAAATAGATATGTAATTGTAAGGTGCGCCGGTACACGCAGGTACGATGACTTTACAACACCCTTCACGGCACTAAGCCAGGGGTTAACAAATGGCAGAGATATCATCTCGCCGGAAATACGATACAGGATACGTACTTTGATGCGATTAAATTAAAGAAAAATTATATATAAATATATATTATACATATATTATATATTTATATATAATTATATTTACTTAGATAGTATGAATCAGAGCTGTACTACTCAATATGTTCTACGTTGATAATAATATTTGTAAAATAATAAGAGGAGTTTACCTCAATATAGTACGTAGAACACTTCCGTATGATCTCCTCCAGAAATTAAAACGAAAAAATCGACAACCTACCGGTACATTAGAGTAAAATATAAATAATTAAATAATTTAACACAATTTAAAACAATTAAAAATCAAATTAACGCAATAAAAGAATCTAACGAAAATATTCAAAACGATTTTTGAATATTGCGTTAATTTGATTTTTAATTGTTTTAAATTGATTTGAATTGTGTTAAATTGATTATTTAATTATTTATATTTGACTCTAATGTACCGGTAAGTTGTCGATTTTTTCGTTTTAATTTCTGGAGGGTATCACACGGAAGTGTTCTACGTACTATATTGAGGTAAACTCCTCTTATTATTTTACTAATAATTATATTTACATATATTATATCATATATATATTATACATAATGCAAATTATATTAACTTAAAAGTAATGACATACAATAATAATAATTATAATAATACATCAAATTAAAAATAATAAAATAAAATAATAATAATAATAATAACAATAATACATCAGATTAAAAATTAATAAAATAAATTAAAATAACACAGGATAGTTTTCTTGAATTCAGTTTTCCTTCAAATTCTTGGCGAGCCGGAGCGATCTCACCTCAGTCGATGGTTGTGGAATACACGTGCAGATCTAGGATGCGCCATCTATAATTCTTGTCATCTATGATTTTACACAGGTCGGCATCCAAGGATTGGGCTAGATGGAGCTTTTGATCTCTAGAAATTTAAGTCTAATATCAACAAGTAGCTTCTTTCATTTTCTCAACGTTTCAATCCATGCATGGTACTAAGCACTATAGGTTCTAATACTTCTCGTGCTTGTGGTTCTCATAAAAAAAAAAAAATAATAAAACACGATGGCATCGGATATGGATGACATTTTAGATAAGTGACAGAAGGCAGTTTCACTATGACAACAGTGTTGTTTTAGGAGTAATACTTTTATTAGGAACTTACATAGATTTTACTCGAGGTTTTTGGAATTTGTTTTATTTGATGCCAATTTTGTCTTGGCACCTTCGTTGTTTTTTTTTTTTGTTTTTTTGTTTTTTTTTTAATAAAGATTGATATGCAGAAATGACTTAAGTTGACTGAAATATATCTGTAGAATAGACTAAATTACCATTAAAAATATATTTTTTCAAAGGAAATTACTCCGAAAACTAAGTTTTCACATAATATTTCTGTGATTTTTATCTTCTATTACTGGAAAAGACTGAGTTGACGACACACGCGAATTTCTCTACTATGAATATTAATTTTAAAAAAAAAATCTTTAAAAGCTTTAAGAATAATTTAATGGATAAATCTACTCGACTAAAAGTCTTCACCATTCGGTTAAAAAAACTGGATAATGAAAACTAAAAAGTACTCCAGTGCGTGCTTATATTTAGAGATAAGTTCCATACTATACTGTCCTACCGGAATATTAGAGTCGGAAATCCTGACGTGCTGTCGACTGATGACGAACCTAAGTGGAACAGTCCATCAGTTATTAATGGATGGATATGAGCTCACCTATAAATAGAGCTGCACACCATCAATGTTGTCTTTGCTGGTTAAAAACAAACAGTATCATATCAGGAGAAGCATAAATTTTGATAGTGCCAATGCAACGGTGGAGATTACATGCATCGAATTTCGATTTACATCACCAACGGACGGTGTCACACAAGCAGTGACTCCAGAGTGCACATCTTTCTGTAGCGTTCCTCCAGTGTCAGTATTTTGGTGTACGCAGGCAGTGTTTTCGTAGCATGATGTCGGTTCTTTCCCCAGTTGTTGATTGCCCTTTCTACTCTCCATTGACATGATTATTCATATCAGGTTGTTGCATTGCTGACAGTGTGCCTAAATGGTACGGGAATGTTCCATGCAATGCCATTGCGTAAATACTAAGAATTGTGCGCAAATGGTTTTAAGCCACTCCAATATTTGCGATATCTTTCACCTCCCCTGCAAGGACCCATATTTAAATCAAGTTGGGAACATTTCGAATCACTTTGGATCAGTTCCCATCGATTGTTTTTAAAAATCTAGGAAGAAATAAGTAAAGTACATTATACTAATGTTGACTGCATACTACGAGTTGAAGTATATGTTGCTATTTGTTTATTTCATTAAATCAGCAGTGAAATACAGTACGTGAAATGCGCGTTGCATTTCAATATTTATTGAAAATCCAGAAGGAAATTAAAGTATTACCAAAAGCTGAGTGAATATTACACTGTGAGATACATACAGTGAGGTGAAAACAATTACTTTGATATTATTATTTGCTAATTTTTCAGTAATTAATTAATAATAAGATAATTTGCATATTTATTTTTCACTTCACTTAATCACAGAAAAAGAAAAAATTCAATTAATTTAAAAAATAAAAATCGAACCTTCCTGAAATGCAACGTACTGCACATTTTACCTAATTGAATTTAATGCAATGTATGATAGTTCTTTGATTGATACTGAAATCGATAAAATATTAAAATTAAGTTAAAACTCTTTAATAAATAATTATTAATATTAAATTTAAATTTAATTTATTTTTTAAATTTAAATTAAACGTTTTTCAGACTAACTAATGATATATTTTTATAATGCTTGCAAATATCAAATCAAAATATTTCACTAGTGTTTTTACTTATGTTAATGAATTGTAGAGAAGGCAACTTATATCACATGATAGGGAGGACTGAGCCCAGTCCTCCCCAACGGGACAAAGAAACTCCACTCCAGTATTACGTTAGCAAGCCCGAAGACGGAAAACAGTGAGTTGCCGAAACGTAGCCATAAATAGTTTGTGTTTTTGGCATTGAGGTGGTTCAGTTCTTTAATCTGTATCGCGTCAATAATAAATTATTTAATATATCATGTGATATAAAGCGCATTATCTATTAATTCATTAACATAATAATTAACAATCACGTTGACCTCCCTCTTCCAAGTACAGTAATTACTTTCTACTTTACTGTTACCTGTACTATGCAGATGTGTATGAAAGATTAACCAATAATACTAAGTAATATATATTTTTCTAATTTGTTAACAGTGAATAGGAAATGGGAAATTAGAATGCGAGGACGGATTATAATATTTGGAAGCTGAAAAATTCATGATGGCAAAGCATGTCTTCATTTATGGTATCCGAATCTTGTTCGTATTGGGAGCCATTCAGAAGGTTATGGCAGCACAGCCCAATGAAACGGATTTGGACACCCCACTTAACAAGAACTACAGTCATGTGGAATTAGAATTAGGTATGTTTCTCTTTTTTAACATAATTTATATAGCTTCATTAAGCACTTTTAGATGTATTTCTAAAGGTTTATTGAGTAAAAATAAAACAAATTCTATAATTTGTTTTATAATTTGATAAAATTTGAAAATGTGATCAATTAAAGATCAATTCCCATGTATAAGCCCTCGTAAGTAGCACAGTTGGTATAATCAACTCACGCCCCACACGGGGTGAAAAAGACCTGAATTCTAATCCTGTTAATGATGCCAGGAATTTTTATGGGCCCTTTTCACAATGTGGCTGGGTTAGTCGGTCTCATATGAGCGATAGCGTGGTGTTTTCTTCCAATTCGGGTTTTCCGCCCAGCAAACAGGCAATGGACCATAGAATACACGCAATTTACAGACATAATATATACGGCCCAATAATATATATACGGCTCAAGTCGCTGATGCCCCTAAAACAACACACCATGTATAAAATGACCACTGCATATAAGAACGGAATCTTTTCTCAACAGACCGATGTACTAGTCTCCAGCTCTTCTTTTTTTATGCTTTCTTCTGGACAGTGATCATATCCAGTCCTAAAACTTGTGATATAATCCCCAGATCTTCTGTGGACAAATTTCATGTCAAGTATGGAGAAACTGTTGCTCTCAGTATTTCTGAGGCTTTTTATTTGGTGTGGAATAACGGTATCCTAAAAAGTTTCTTCCTTAAGGTCCGCCTTCCGACTTGTTTCGATTCGGCAGCCAGATTTCTCTCTGCACGTGATGGTAGACGATGCCCCACCTTCTAACTTTGCAATTAATGCTTAAGTTTTTCAAGTTTCTGATTTTTCGTGCAGCCTTTTCATCTTGTATTGACTTGTGTTCATTCACTAGAAATCCTGCACATAGTTTTGCTGATAATAGTACACTGCGTTCCATTTTTCAATTCGACATAGCCCACTCCTCATAGCTACAACTTATCGAATAATGCCGATCACCAGGTAATAGAAAAAAAAAACATGCTACCTTCGCCTGAGACCAGGCGAGGGTATCATATTTTTTTCAACTCAGGTCTTCTCCACCTGGTGTGGGAAGGACGGCGATTACACCAACTGTGCTACACGCGAGGGCATCTTTCCACTTCTGTTTTTTTGGAACAACCTTCCTTCTGTGGGGGGAGGGGGAGATTGTATTTATGTATTTTATTTTATATTATATATTCGTATTTATCCCCTTTTTTTTTATATTTATCCCCACTTGCAAATCTGACAATTTCTTTACAGAAAATTCCAAGTTCTAGGGGAAAATCTCCTTGAAGTGTTTAATTCCCTTTGGATAGGCCTTTACACAGAACAACAAAGAGACACACAAATGTTGTATAAAAAAAAAATATCAGTTTATTGGGCATTTTTTACATAGATACATCAAACAAAAGAAATTTATTAAACTCATGACCAAATAGATTTAATTTCATCTTCTTATAACAGAATGTATATGAGCAAGGTATTTTGCCTATTGAGCAAACTCAAGGAGGGCTATTTCCCTTACATAAATCATAATCAACTATCTCCTCCTTTAAACTAACAAAATGTTTCTACTTCCTCACTCCTGAGTTCAATTGACTTTCAAAAGAATCTATTAACATTCTCCTTTCATTACAAAACAATTCCTACTCCAAATAGATAAAGCTCCGATACTCTTAATTTTAGTATAAATCATTACTCTGTTTTCTAACAGATAGCCTACAACCTTCTCTAATCTAGGTAATCATTACTATCAAATTTCTACAATTAACTACTTGCACATTTGGGGGTTACTGACATCCGTCTATCCCCTTCCAAAATTCATACTTAGTCATTCATTTCTTTTTTCTTTACCAATTATTAACAAGTATCAATCACTTTAAAAATTTTATATCTAATCCCTTCCAAAATTTATTTATGTATATATCGACTTGCCCTGGGTAATGTCCTTCAGTTCATAACATTCACTAACTTATTCATTACAATAGAGTACTACTTATACATATGTGTTCAATCAAAAGTTCTGATAAATTGGTTATCGAGTGTCTATAGTCGGTGTGATGGTGAGGGTACTTAAGCAAACTAATCACTTACTTACATAACTTGGCAGACTTCACGGTACATCCTTCTCTAAGCGAGTAGGGGATTCTTTCTATCTGGGTCGCATCTCACAATCACTGGGGGAGTTCGGCATAAGATACTGGATTCCTTCCTGGGTACCTTTTTATTTCTTTATGGACGCATTAATTTCATCTGATCAGAATGGCTGTACTCTTTTTGTCCGGCTTCGGATTTCATCAGCTCCAGCGTACTTGCTCTCAGAATATCAGGCAATCTCGTTCCTTCATAATGGAGTTGACTCCTTCTCATCTACTTTAAGGATCTTGAAAATTTTCCCTCTTTTCTATGGCACGTGTTCATCTCTCACTTCGAAACTCAGTCTACTTTTGACTGACTGTCTGACCGACTTCTGCGCTCCAACTTCATCTTTCCACTTACTCGACTGCTTCTCTCACTACTTATTAGATCACTGAGTTAACTGTTCACTTAAAGCTTATCTACCCCTCATACTCACTACACATTAAAACTTAGCCACTTTTCTCCACCGGCTACTCTATCTAAAGAAACTCATTCCTTTCTTTTCTTCTCCAACTCTCATCTTACTGCCCCACTCACTGACACTCGCCCACTCTTTTTCTGTCCGTCTCCATCCACAATTTTTCTTCCGAGTTTGTCACGCCTCTCCACAGTGTTTCTACCAATCTCCTCCTTCCTATATTCATTTTTATCCTTTCATTTGTTGGCAGGTCAGCCAGCCCTGTAGCACGTGATTCACAATACCCCTCTCCTTTTTTTTATTTCCTACCTGTTGACATCCGTTGAGCTCTTTCATGTAGGCCGAATGTATCAAAACAACTCCTCCTGTGTCATCACAGCTTGTCTCAAAAGCACTTCAGACAAACCACAAATGTGTCACTGGAGACCATCGCGTCTATTTTTAGAGACTTGTGTGTGCGTTTTGCCGAATGCGTTTCCGGTGTGTGACCCCTCATAAACTTTAAGTTGTTTGTTGCGCCGAACCTCCCGCTGGGCTTGCTATAGTATTTTCCGTCAGTTTTCTGTTTGACGGATGTAAAGCTAATTTTTCTGTTTTTCGTTCCTCCTACCTTTTAATTTTTACAATCCTTACTGGATAATTCTTGTTTATTGAAACTGACGCTATTACCATTTCTCTCAACGGCAAGAATCCAAAAAGGAAAACTAACTTCAGAAGTCAAAAAAAAATATTTTATTTTTGTAAGATTTTCAGATCTTACACTTCTATACATTTCCTGAAAATTAAAATCTGCAGAAATTTTAGTCCGATGCCAACAAATATATTCTGTCCTCTTGACCCTCAACTCATACATAGTGCTGGAGTGTAATGGATTCCAATACCTTTCTCTTTTGGGGTCACCATAAAAAAATATAGTGCTGCATATATCAACTGAATATTAACGATTTTCCACTTGTGTTTTCTCCCAGAAATCTTGCCGTGTTCCAGCTTTATAACTCTACATTTTATGTTGAAACCTTGGATTGTGCTCTTGAGCCATCTAGCCCATACCAAGACGTGTACGGCCCATGCACCGTTAAATTCAACGACCAGATTTATCAACGATGTTTTGTTCGTGACTACAGTTATCCGAAAAATTTTGGCGGATGGCGTACTAGCAAATAGCGCTAATTTTATCATATTTCCAGGCTGAGCTATAGCCCGTACACGTCTTGGTATGGACTCTAGAAGGTGTTGGGGAGCCCTATGGTAGTGATATATGCAGCACTATGCTTTTTTTTTATGGTGACCCCAAAAGCGAAAGGTATTGGAATGCGTTGCACAATGTGTCTAGGAATTCCCACACATTGTCAGATGGATGTTGTGGCATCGAATGTCCTTTTCCAGAAGATCCCAAACATTCTCAATTGGATTGAAATCGGCTGAGTTGGATGGCCATGGGACATGTGGACATGTGTTATGTCTTATGTACGGCGGCACCTAATCGTTAGTTCAACTCCGCCATGGTACATGTGATGAGTACAGAGCTCTGTGAAATGGCCAGATACAAGTATGGTGCTATGTCTACGAAGTGTGTCGTGTTCTGTTGTTTTGTTGTATCTGACCACTTAGCTAATAGAGAGGAGCGATCACCAGGATGGCTGCTCCCCAGTACCCGTCCAGTCCACGAGGAGGCGGGCCACAACAATACGTGTACTGTCAAACGAAAGTGACAAGGTAAGAATCCTGCATCTACTGGAGGAAAAATCAATTCCAGTGGATGCCAGCAAATCCTGTACCACTGGGAGCCCAAACCGGTGATACCAGCAGATAAAAAAAAATAATAATAAATAAATAAAATAAAATAAAACAATAAATAAATACATAAAAATAAATAAATAAATAAAAATTAAAAAATAATAAAAAATAAAATAAATAAATAAATAATAAAAAATAAAATAAAATAATAAATAAATAAAATAAATAAATAAAAAAGCAATGAATGTAAGCAAATAAAATAAAATAAATAATAAATAAAATAAAAATAAGAATTCTCAAAAAATGATTATAGGCAAATAAAAAAAATAATAAATAAAATAAAAAATAAAAAACCCACCAAGAATAATGAATTGAGCAGTGGTCATGTTGCTTAGTGATGGGGTGGCAATCAGCAGTAGTCGAGTCGTTAGAGAAATCAGTAGGTAAAGTCTGGTTCCCCTTGTTTCATAATAAAATTTCAGGTAGACTGGGCCAGGGCGACACATGGCAGAACAGAAGACTCAGTGGAACTGATGCCAGAATTGTATGAAGAGAGGAAAAACATATACAGTCAATGATGGTAGGTGAAATCACAATTCAGTTATAAGGCAGATATCCTGATAGAAGGGAAGCCGGTTATCTGGCGCCGTCTGTTAAAAATTTCTTTTGCAAATTCTTGGAAGATTTCAAGAGTTTCCTTCTTTGTAATTAAATCGTGTTCATTTCCAGGAGCAAAGTGATGAGATGTAGTTAAGATCTGTTGTCGAAGGTCTTGGTAAATTGGGCAAGAGTAAATTACGTGTTGCCAGTCCTCGCTGCCACCGCATAAACAAGAATCTGTAGTGGTCACATTAAACTGTAAAAGTTTCATATTCAATGATCCATGACCTGTTATTAAGTATGATGTGCAGAGACTGGGGAAGAACCATTTCTGTACAGTGTTGGAAGAGGTAAATGAGATGTCAGGTATAAACGACTTGGTTACAATACCTTTAGTACATAAGGACCACCTGGATTGCCAACAGTTGGTTAGAAGATTCCAGCATTTCTCTTTTTATTTCTTTGGGTCAGCAGTTGGATCGACAGTAATATTAAGAAGGGCAATAGGTATTCCTTTCTTAATATAATAGCAGAGACCTTTATAAATAACAGGTCAGCGGGTAAAGTGCCTGCAATAGCTTGTAGGGCCGGTGTGGAGACTACGACATGTTCGAAGCAGCGCCAAGAGAAAAGACCTTTGTATAGTATCCAGTTGAGATTTTACAGTAAGAAGACTTGCCCGTTGAAACCAAATACAGGAGGCATATGATATAATTGCGATAAACACGGTACGATACAAGATACGGAGAGTATTGTTTTTTAGTCCTCATTCTTTCCTATAAAATCTGAAGAGCATTGTTGTAAAGTTCTTAATCTTTTTAGAGAGATGCTGTAAGTGTGATGAGAAGGCCAGACGGTCATCTAGGAGAACACCAAGGTGTTTGTGTGTGGACACTAGAGGAAGTGAATTTCCTTGATATTTTATTACTGGAGGCGTACCATAATTTAGTATTCCCTTAAAGATCATTTTTTGTTTTTTGTCACTGAAACTGTGAGTTTGTTTTGAGTGGCGCAGTCGGGTCTGGGGAGAATGTTATTTGCAGAAGTTTCTAGATCCCTTCTGGAATTTCCGTGGACAAGAATGGATAAGTCATCGGCGAAAGCTATTGTATTTATATTAGTCAGGTCATCATTGAGGAGAAGCCAATCATTTAGGACTAAGTTCCACACTGGGGGTCCGACAATAGACGCTTGGGGGCAGCCATGAGTAATATGTCTGGGTATAGACTGGTGTTTAGTTTGTATTAAGACAGAGCGATTACTAAAATAGTCCTTTATGAGAAGGTATAATGACTGAGGGCAATTTGCAACTCTAAGACAACGAAGGACACTCCCGCACCATAGTGTATCGAAAGCACTTTCGAAGTCAATAAATAAAATTAGAGCATATTTAAATGTGGATTCATCTATGAGCTTTTTCATTTGAAACAATGCATCTTCACATCCCCGGCCTGGTATAACGCCATATTGAAGGGATGAATTTAATTTGGCCTCCGCAAGCAGTGAATTAATTCTAAGACTGATTAAATGTTCAAGTAGTTTTCCTAAGTGGGAAAGCAAGGCAATTGGCCTGTAAGATTTTGGGTCGTGCTGAGGTTTTCCTGGTTTTGGTAAAATTTCCAATAAAGCTGACTTCCACATAACAGGAAAGGTACTAAATTCTAAGCATTTGTTCAAGAGGCAAAACATGTGATTTGGTCGTAGCTCATAGAAGCGTTTAAGAAAAATACATTCCAGTAGATCTAGTCCAGGACATTTGTCCTTTTTCATTGAATTAACTGCAGATTTTAATTCATCCAATGAGAAAGGCAACGTTGAGTGGGGGTGAAATACGATTCATTTAAATTTCTGTTTCAGCATGCACAAGGGAAAGTCAAGGGTTGGATCGTCCTGCGGGAAGGATATTTCCTGGATTTATTTTGTTTTTGCAGATTTTGTAAATCAAACCCCATGAATTCTCGTTACCAGCAGTTTTTACCAAATTTTGCCAGGATTCCAACTTATTTTTTTTTTTTATGGTTTTGACATATAGTTTCTTAGTATTTTTAAATTCTTGATGTAATCTTGAGAGTTCTGATGGTAAGATATTGTTGTTTCTTGTTTCTTCGGGCTTTTTTGAATGGTTTTTCTAGCTCGATGAACTTAGTATCGTGAGTTCCTGTGACCATCAAGGAGTCGTTTTGGAGGTCAAGAACTTCTTCCTTGTTGATCTGAAAGTGACTTTCAGAACTGTCTTTTGAATGAGAAGTGCTAATTTTTCAGGATTATAGTCAGAAATAGCTTTAGTATCATCTGAAGAAAAATCCTGGATTATTGATATTTCAAAGTTGCTCCAATGAATATTACGAAGCGAATATCTCACACGGTCCCTTGGAGGTTGCTTCGAAACCTTAGCTGTTTTTTCTAATAGGAAAGATATGACCCTATGATCAGATGTAGTCAGATCAGTGTTTACCTCCCAGTTATGAATAAATGATAGGGGTTGTTAGTTACCAATTTAATGTCTATATTTGATTGTCCCAAGGAGTTGTGAAAGGTATAAGGCTGGCCTGGAAGGTAGTAGTAGTAGTAGTGGCATGTGATGCAAGAAAGCAAGTGTATGAGCTTTTGCAGCATCAGCCAAAAAAAAAAAAAAAATCACACCATTCCCTCCAAATGCCTGTCCAGTTCCTCCTTAAATTTATTTAACCTATCAACTTCCACAACGACAGATGGAAGTTTGTTCCAGCAATTAACCACCTGCTGGCTAAAGGCATATTTCCGCACATCTATTCTACATCTGTCTCTTCTTAATTTGAATTTATGCCCCCTTCGGTTCGTAATCTGAACAAGTGGAAGAATCCCATCAGAATTCAGCGTGCTCAACCCATTTAAGGCCTTATACACCTCAATCAGATCACCTCGCAGGTGCCTAGTCTCCAGCTGCTTCAATTTGCAGAACTTAAGCCTCTCTTGGTAAGAGGATCCCTTCGTTCCCCTCACCAATCTTGTTGCCCTTCTCTGTACACGCTCAAGCAAATCGACATCCTTCCTAAAATGAGGCCTCCAGACCTGTACGCAGTACTCAAGGTGTGGCCTGACCATTGCCTTATACAGAGGGATAATCACCTCCTTTTCCCTGCTAGCAAAATTCCTATATATCATTGACAAAACCCCATGATCTGCCCTGGCAGCCTGTCTGCATTGCTCGGAAAACTTCATATCTGACTGCACAATTACTCCCAGGTCTTTTTCATTTTCTACCACTTTAAGTGTAGTACCACACAGTTGGTACTTTTCTCTCGGGATACTTCTACCCATATGCAGTACTTTGCATTTTTCAATGTTAAACTTCAGTTGCCACTTCTCAGCCCATCTGCCCAAATTTTCTAGATCCTGTTGCAGCAAGACAGTCCCATTACTGTCATTAACAACCACCCTACCAACCTTTGTATCATCTGCAAACTTCGATACTAAGCCTGTTATACCTTCATCAATATCATTGATAAATATACAAAAACAACAGTGGACCCAATAGCGAACCCTGTGGGACTCCACTAATAACATTAGTCCACGAAGAGCAGCACCCATTGATTACCACCCTCTGTCTTCTCCCACTCAACCATCCTTTTATCCATTGTAGCAACTTACCCTTAATACCATTCTGCTCCAATTTGTACAATAGTCTTAAATGCGGAACAGTGTCAAAAGTTTTCCTGAAATCCAAGTATATGATATCAAAATAATTTTTCACATCCAGTTCCTTTGTAACCACATCATCATCATCAGCCATTTTCAATCCACTGCAGGATGAAGGCCTCTCCAGCAACTTTCCATTTCCTTCTGTTTTGAGCACTGGCCATCCATTTACTACTCAAAAACTCATGAATTTCATCTATCCATCTCCGCCTTTGCCTTCCAGGTTTTCTTCTAGCTCCTCTTGGGTACCATTCTGTTATTTTCTTAGTCCATCTGTCATCATGTCTTCGAGCTATGTGTCCTGCCCAAGACCATTTTAGTTCTTTAGTTTTGATAAGAATGTCCTTTACTTGAGTTTGCTGCCTAATCCATGTGTTTCTCTTCTTATCTAACAGTCTGATTCCCAATATAATTCGTTCCATTCTTCGCTGTGTAGTTCTTAGCTTCTCTTCCATTCTTTTGGTGAGTGCCCAAGTTTCACTTCCATAAGTCATGGTGGGGAGTATACATTGATTCATTATTTTACGTTTCAGACAAAGTGGGATATTGCTCTTCAGTATGTGACTATATTTCCTGAATGCTATCCATCCAAAATTTATTCTTCTCTTGACTTCCAGCCATTTATCATTATTACAGCTAATAACTTGTCCCAGATAAGTATATGACTCCACCTTTTCAATTACTGCTCCTTCAATAATTATTTCCCTTTCCGTGGCATACTTGTTCATCATTACTTTTGTTTTAGCCATATTCATCTTTAGACCAAATTCCTTACTAACTGTGCATAACTGATTAAGATTTTCCTCTAATTCTTTGGGATCGTGGCTTATGACCACAATGTCATCTGCAAATCGTAAATGGTTTAGGTACTCTCCGTTCACATTGACTCCTTTCTGCGACCAGTCTAATCTTCTGAAAGCTTCCTCAAGGGCAGCAGTAAACAGCTTCGGAGATATTGTGTCTCCTTGTCGAACTCCTTTCTCGATTTTAAATTTGCTACTGTCTTTGTCTAGTCTAATAAAGGATGTAGCACTCTCATATATTTTCTTCAAAATCATAATATATGGAGTATCTATGCCTTGTCTTTCCAGTGCCCGAAACATTGCCTTATGCTGTATGGAGTCAAATGCCTTTTCATAATCCACAAATGCCAGGCATAATGGTGTTTTATATTCATTTGCTTTCTCCATTAGCTGTGATATTACGTGAAGGTGATCCATAGTTGAGAATCCTGTCCTAAAGCCAGCTTGCTCTTTCGGTTGATTCTCATCAAGTATTCTTTCTAATCTGTTAATAATGACCCTTGTGACAACTTGTAGATATGGGATAACAAGCTAATTGGTCTATAATTTCCAATTTCTGATTTATCTCCTTTCTTATGCAGCAAAACTATGATTGCATTATTCCACTGCTTAGGCATCACACCTTTTCTAATGCACTTTGTGAAGAGCCTTGCCAGTTTTTGTGTTATGTCTCTTCCTCCCAATTTTAACAACTCTACAGTAACTTCGTCTTCCCCCGGGGTTTTCCGATTCTTCATTTTCTTCAATGCATGTTCTACCTCATCAGGAAGAATATCGGGCATGTCGTATGTGTTGCTACTTTGCAATCCATCTTCCCCACTGCTGGTATCATTCCCTCGCTGCTTGTATAATTCCCTATAGTAGTCTTCTGCTATTTGAATTATGCCTTCTCTGCTGTTTATAATTACACCATCGCTATTCTTCAGTTTCAACCACATCATAATAACCAATCAAATTTGTCAGACAAGACGTTCCCTTAACAAACCTATGCTGTGTCTGAACTATTGCCTCAGTCTTCTCTAGATGATCCTGCAATGCATCTTTAACCAGTGACTCCATTATTTTACCCGGAACAGAAGTTAAACTAACTGGTCTGTAATTACTCGTGTCACCCTTCGATCCCCCTTTGTGAATTGGGGACACATTTGCACATCTCCAGTCCGTGGGTACCTCCCCTGAGTCCAAGGATGCTCTCATAATTATGGCTAAGGGTTTTCTTATTTCCTTTGCCGCGTCCTTTAATATAACTGGATAGATCCTATCCACCCCAGGTTCCTTTCTTATGTTTATCTTCAACAATTTTTCCCCCACTTTGTTCTCAGTTATTACAAAATCATTAAGCACCCTGTTACAATTTGATAACCAGTGGCATTTTCAAACCTTAATAACTCCTCATGTGTGAATGTAGATGCAAAATACTCATTCAGTTTGTTTGCTATCTGAGTTTGCTATCTTTGCTATCTATCAGAGTTTGCTATCATCAACAGTCGAACCATCGATATCAAGTGGACCAATTAGATTCATCCCCTTCCTTTTAGAGTTTATATAAGTAAAGAAATCCTTGCTGTTTTTCTTAGCATCTTTTGCCAAAGATTTCTCGTAATCTGCCTTCGCCTACCTAACCTCCTTTGTGACTTGATTACAGACTAGCTTATATATATCACAGGCTTCTGTGTAACCTGATAATTTAATGACATTCAGTTGATGAGATAAAACGAGGTCCTCTCACAGGCGTCCTCTTGTATCAGTGGATTTGCTGTGCCAATGAGAAGATTTAGAATTTGCATCCATTAAAACTAGCAGAGGCTCTGGGTCAATAGCGTGAAGCGCCGAGTCTAAATTATGAAGATGAGGAGCGATATCTGTAGATGGCGGGAAATACAGGGAAATAAAATAAAATGAAAGTGTTGCTTTAGTAACATTAATGCACGTTGCAAATTGTGTACAAAGACTGGGAACTCTGACTATATCAAGGTTTTTATTGAAGATAATTATTGCAGACTTCAGTTCCTCATGATTGGGTTGAATTATTCTTGAGGTCATGGGGTACCCCAGAACTTTACCACCGGGATGAAATGGCTCCTGTAGGCAAATAAGATCAAAACGCTATTCATCTACTAAACGGCGAACCTCATCGGCAACCGATCTTGCCCGATGAGCATTTAACTGTAGTATACGTGCTTTAGATACCAACAGAAGTGGTACTGGTAACGTATCACTGTGATTCCTTAAGTTCGGAGTGAATGGTTCGTGTGCTTACAGTTTCTATAGCTCGTAAGTAATTCTGGGCAAGAATTATTGCGAATGGAATGCTTGTGATCCTTATTTTTTCGTTTGCAATTTGAGCAGACGGGTGGTTCTTCCTTGTGAGGACATTCACTAAATACATGTCCTTGACGAGCACAGTGCCCGCACCGAGGCACATTCTGTTTACATGTGTTTGATGTGTGACCAAACATCAGATAGCAAAAACACTTTGTCACGACAGTGAAATTTTTAACATTATGGGCTGACCAACCGATGTAGTTTCGATCTAGTGAGGTAACAATGGAATGAATCAGAGGAGATACTTCCAGCACCCAATTTGATGAATTTTTTGATCTAGCTTTTGTCTTAAAACGAAAGCTAATTTCTTTTCCTATTTCTTCTCTCGTGATACAGTCTTTTAGATTTTTATGAAAGATGTCATCCAGAATGTCTTCTTCACTTAAATCATTGTTATATCAAAAATTAGGATTGTAGGATTTAGTTCTTTTGGCGGCCCAGCTCTTAGCCCAGCCTCAGAGAGGGATTTTAAGGAAGCATTGGAGTTCAAATCATCTTTTGAGCTCGTTTCAATGATAGCTCCATTATTTTTAATCATACGAAGTGCTTTTACTTTTACCTCCTTTAGGTCCTTTTTCAGTGTGCTAATAACTTTGTCTTTTACTTCCCTGCTAGTTCAGCTTTGTGTGGCATCAGAAGCTCTAACTATAAGCAAATTTTGTTCATTTTTCTGGATGGTTGTTTTGTTCCTTTTTCTTGATGGCTCCTGTCAAACAACATCACGTTGTTTGACAGGAGCGGTCTTTTCCGAAGACGGGGAAACCATATCCGTACACATATGGTCCAGGTGAGCAGGCCTCTTAAGAATAGATGCAAAAGAGTGAGCAGCAAACGGTTTCTTTTAATTCTTCAATACATTGTTGCAATACAATACAATGTTCCAAATCCACTTTAACCTTAAGCCTTTCATTTTCTATCAATAGAGCATTTACCAATTTCTCTAATCCACACCATGATCTCAGAATCATTTCTGTAGCTGACTTGGTAATATTATTATCTTCTTTGAAAATGTATCCTTCCAATTCTTTTTGAAGGAGGATGACCGCGTCCTGCGTGGGTAAGTCTGTAATGGAGCTGTGAGCATCTTGAATTTATCTGGTACCATTGGAAGTTAAACAAGTAATTTCTCCGTCAGTTGTGAGCTTTGTTAGCTTAATACTCGATGTTGGTGCCGGTTTATTTAAGTCATTTTTATTTTCTATTTCCAAAAGGGGGAAACCATTTATATCTTGGGAGCGAAACTTCCCTATATCCCTCATGTCTGATTCTGGTTTTGAGAGGTCAGATTCGGATAAAAATAATTTGGGCTGGAGTAGAGGCTTTTCGCTGCTCTTCCACGTGGTTGTCGAGATTTGAGGTTGTTATATCATTTCGCTTCTTCTTTCTACGCTTTTTACCTTTTTTGGGTCTTTTCTCGCTTCCGATAAAATAGCATTGTGTTGGTCTTTTTCCTCCTGTTCTTCGGCCTCCCGCTTTAGTTTTCTTTGATTTCCGTAATTTTTGGAAGTATCCGTAGTGGAGTGCACTACGGCTGACACAAGGTCGTTTTAGTGGAAACTAGAAGACATGTTGAGAAGTGATAATTTCTCCTTCAGGGCAGAGGAAATAAATAAATATTTGTCATGCCCAGAATATGTGCAGCCAGAAAACAAATTAACTACCGCTGCTTGGGAAGAAGTTTCGGGCGTACACCCTATATAGAACGCTTAACCTTATTTTTGTAAACGTATTTGACTTGGAGGTCAAGAGCTGAACCACTTCCGGTCAGAAACAAAGAGCAATAAAAGTGGCGTGATCCTTTCAGCGCAATGCCTGACAGTGCTGGTAGAATCAGAAATTTGAATATTTTATGGAAAAGTGCTTACAAACTCTATTAAATTCATATATAGTACTGCATTTGTAGGAAGAAATATTCTATTTTCTTTAAAATTTTGTGAACTATGCGTTATTTCCTAAATTAGTCGAATTTTCTAAATACTTGGAAATTCTGAGCCTTTCACACCTTGAATTTTCAATGAAAACCGACTCTATTTTAGTTTCTCGGATCAAATGTTATATTTTCTATGAAACTGAATTGGCCATGGGAGGAAGGAGAATTCATTGTCATGTTCCTGAAACGATTTAGCAACCTGTCAGGCCTTGTGGCATGGGGCGTTGTTTTATTCATAGACGCCGGAGTTTTCTGGATACACTGTCATCATGAAAGGGTGTACTTGTTCGGCTATGATAGAAAGGTAAGCGTTCCCATCGAACTGGTGAATAACGGTGATCAGAGGACCCTGGTCATGCCACAACCACCTCTAGCCTGAACACTAACATCCAGGTGGTGTAGCCTCACGTTTCACTTTCCAAATGCAGATAATCCAATCAGCATGAGATAGAATTGGAAACTGAATTCGTCAGAATATGTCGGTATACCAGTTTTGGTGCTGACATGCCCATGAAGGGTGCAGTTTCTTATCTCGCGGCGAGCGAGACTACAGGCTGTGGCAGTCGTCACCGGTAACCGTGATTGCTGCCGACAGCCTTAGCCTATACGAGCCAATAGTTGGCGCATAGTCCATGTGGATATTGGTGTTGCTGTTCCTAGTCGTGCTAGGAAGTTAGCTGGGCCATTCTGCTGTGTAACGAGATGAGACACACTGCCTCCGTAGCCGAGTGGGCAGGAGCGGGAGTGCAGTAGCACACGCTCTTTGAGTAGACCGGGGTTCAAGCCCCTGACTGCTGAATACGGTCGATCTGCCAACCCGCACTGGACCAGCGTGGCACATTATGGTCCATTTCCCTCAGCATGAATTGTTGAGGAGGCTTCCATCGTGAAGTGGGTTGATAATGGCTGCACTTTACTTTTTTTTTTTTACGCTCACCACGGTCATCGACCACGTGTCTTACCGACGTGTGACCTTTGACTGATGTTCTGCCGCTGTTGAGCCAGTCACAGTAGACTCGTGACAATACAGAACGGGAGCACTTAACAATGTTGGCTGTTGTCAAAATACTGGCACCCGCACGCCTGCCCTCACAATCATTCCATGTTTGAAGTCGGAAAGATCTGAACGCCGACCCATTCTTCCTCGCACATGCTCATAAACTGATCGCCACATGTGCGAACTACAGTCTTATATCAGCCGTTCACGACTTTGAGCCTTCACCAGCGTCCCAGATCCAGTCCAGTCCTACACAAGGGGGTGTTGTTAATGCAATGCCAACTCAGTGTATATTGAAGACACGTCAAATGTACGAAACTACTCGCTAATCAATGCAGGAACATAATTAAACCAGGCTATAGAAAGATAAATATTAAAACCATCATATGAAAACCAGTGCTACACTCCATACAGCTCTTTCGACAAGAAAGCGCTGTATGGAGTGTAGCACTGAAAGTGAACAGAAAGACTTAAAGTGACGATAAGGATAGACAAGGTCTTTTTAATCAGGCTGGGCATAACAATTTTGACTCAGCATAAACCGAAAATCTACAGGCCTGAGGTGTAGCCGAGTGGTCAGGGGCGCGAGTGCTGTAACACACGCTCTTTGAGTGGACCGAGATTCAAGCCCGTGACTGCTAAATACGATTAACATTTGTACTGATTGATTTATTGTAAAATAGTCATTTTTCTGGCATGGTTTAATTATGTTCCTGTATTGATTGGCGGGTCTCATACGTTTTGAGATAATAGTACTTCGTGCATTGCATCTATATTATCCCATGTTATTTGAATTCTCATAATTTCCTTAATTTTTGGGCTCCTCACAACCTTGCACACGAAGCAGGTATCTCGGTCGTTGCTTCACCCTCATCCCATCTCTGGGTAAGCTTTTCATTTTCATTTTGCAAGATATCTAAATATGGTCACTCTGCGAATGGCATGGTGTAGATTATAAAACTGTGTATACTCCTAAAAAGTTTCCTTTTGTATGTACTGCTGGACTCGATGACATGAATAATTTTTAATTTCATTGTTAATGGCAGCCAGCCAAAGGCGACACTATGAATTCTGGCCGCCGTCCCCCAGTTGCCAAAAGGTTCCCACGTGATCTTTTACAATCATACCAAACCAATCATGGAGTTCTCAGACTCCCAGTCCCCATTGCAGTGGTGGACCTGAGCGTGCAGTAGTTTCGTCTCTAATACCATTAGCTGCCATTAACGATTATTGAGTGTTATTACAGTATATTAATTCTGTAAATCAATAGCATAACTGTGTAGTGTTTATAATACTAATGATCTTGGGATTTCATTAGATGTTATGGCATTTATTTGCGCTTAACTGCATTAATTATAATAATCCATTATTTATGAGTTACAGTTACATTGACTACTTTTTCCTCCCAGGAAGGCGAGATGGAGGTTTCATTGGGTCGGTGCTGCATTTTACACATTTCGTCGTGACTTTGCTGCTTGGAGGATCCCATTCCCGTGCATACCACTCAAACAGCAGCTCATTGGCCCATAACGAGAGTAGTCATCTAATTGGAGAGGAAATGGGCTTTGATGCCAGGGCTGATTCACTCTTCGCGCATCCACAGATCACCACACCTCGTCCCAATATCGACGATAAATTGAATGGCCTAATGGGTATTCTGACATCAGCTCCCACTGCAACAGAAGAAATACTGAACAAGGATTTTGGCAATCATCCCGATAAAAAATTAAAACCGTATGTGAAGGGACCTCATCATAGACAATTTTTATTGGTAGTTGGTCGACAAGCCGGACGAAAACCGAACATAAGCAAGCATTTCCATATCCACCGAATACATCGACCATATCACCGTAATTGCTACGACTTCATCTGCAATGGATCGTTGTGCTACGGAGTTTCTTCCCATGAAGTCGGATTAAACACCAATGATTTTGGCATAATTGGTCACAATTTCTTCTGCATGCCAAGTATGGTTATATTCTTGTTCACATGTGGTATGATTCTCTGCTATTCTTGCAGTAGCAGGAAGAGAAGATTTAAAGGATTAAAGAAACGTCCCTGCTTACCTTTACGGTCTGGTGTTACTGGTGAGAATAACTTATTGCGAAATGCAGAGGACAACTCATTGTTCCTGAAGAAACCCGAATTTCAACCAACAGTATTATCCGGTCTCACTAAACTCGGCACTAACGATCAAAAATTTCCCAAAACTTCAATACTCAGTTGTGATCCTCTTTGGTTTGTAAGTGTAGATGAAGGCACCCATCGTTTACAAAATCAGTCACATATTGAGAAATTAGTATGATGATCAAAGCAGAATAAGTTATTAATCAAGGATTAAAAAAACTGTAATATTTTTGTTAGATTAATTTCTTTATGAAATTGGTATTACTGCACCCTTATATGGTTAATTTAAGCTTTAAAACTTTCTCCATTGGAATTGTTGATTATTAAATTAAAAAAATGTTTTCTCTTATTTTATGTAACGATTATTGTGCTTGTTGTTTGTTTCTGTTAAACTTGTAAGCATTTTAATCATACATTCGCTGATCAAAATATTCGAAACCTTTTGCAGTGGCGTCTACAGATAATCAAATGTTAGGTATATAAAAGCCACTTCTTTCCATAAAAAGATTCAACTGGAGTGGTGCCGCAAACTCCAAGACTAGACTGTGGAACAGTGGAAATAGATCATGTGGTCTGACAAGTCTCGATTTACACACTATTTTTTATCACCGGTGGTAGCTTGAAAGCGGCTAGAGGTGATATCATGACATGGAATTATGTTCTGTTGGTATGGACTGGGTCCACACATGCAGTTTAGAAGCTCCTGTTACCTCCAGTGAATATCTTTCTGCTGTATCATTTTTAGACAAATTGCTATGGATTTTTTTAAGACAATGTAACTATCCACCATACAAAAATTGTATCTGAATGGTTCGAGGAACATTCCCAAGATTTCCATCTGTCTTGGCCCACTTAGTGTAATTTAGATAGTTCCTGGAGCGCCTCCACGTGGCTAGGCACGGGAGTGGGGACGCAGGTAGCTTGCTCCCTGCCTCCCGGCTGCTAAGACTCCAGGGCCGGCAAACAACAACCATTACAACACACATATATACTTACACACACACACACACACTTACACACACTTTCCGGCTATAAATAACCTACAGATGCTACAGCGGTATATAGGGGTAACCCTGGAGGCCGCAATCAATACAAGAATACCTTTTCCCTTGTCTTGGCCGCATAATTCTCCAGATCTGAATCCAATTGAGAACGTCTGGGGTATGGTGGAAAGGGCAGTTTGGCTTCGCAGTTTTCTGCCGATCACAGTACAGCAATTGAGAAATATCCTGATGGAGGAATGGTGAAATATGGAGCTAGCCTTCCTCAGACACCAAACGGAATGGTTGCCACGACATATATGGGCTATAATTCGAGAAAAAGGTGGCCTTGCTACGCATTAAATGAAGGTTTCTAATTTTTGGCCAGTGCGTGTATAACGCTATTTAGTTATTTAAACATGATAGAGGGAGAGAGAGAGAGAGAGAGAGAGCGAAGTTCTCTCTCCCTCTCTCTCTCTCTCTCTCTCTCTCTCTCTCTCTCTCTCTCTCTCTCTGTGCCTATTGTAAGTAGATTATTTCTATTTTCCTCATTTATTACCATAACCATATTATTTGTCACCATTTTTTGATCATGTTGTTGTCTTTGATCAAGTTTAGTATTTTTGAACTGGCTCCTGCTTTATGAGGTTTCACAATTAAGTTCCAGGATTGGGGTAATTTAAAGGAAACTAGATTTTAGAGTATAAAAAATAATATTTTTCAAAGTAATCGTCTTGAGTAACTACTAAAATCTGAGATTGCTCGTAGAACTATTAATAATAGCTTTTTAAAAGAATTTGAGCTGACTGCCTCCGGTTCCATTGTTTTATTTCTTTTAATGTTCTTTACGTTGTCAAATCATGGTACTTTCAACGCGCAGTTGACTTGGAAATTCAAGTCCGGGAGAGATAAATTAGGGGAATGGGGAGTTTAGTTTCATAATCCCACGCTTTATCAAAAAAAAAAAAAAAAAAAACCCTCTGATAATTTGCGCAGAATGCAGTTTGATCTGATCATACAATGGGAACCAACTCCTTTTTTTTCTTTCGAAATTAAGTCCTTACTCGGTAAATTATTTTAATAAACAATCCTAAACTTGTGCACGATACACCTTATTCATTGTCTTACATGATGGAACAAATTCTTTATGAATGTTATCCTTTGATCGAAGAAAGTTATCATCGTTACTTTAGTTGATTTTTGAGAACGAAACTTTTGTCTGCGAGAGCAAGTTGATCGCCATTCCATGATTTGCCCTTTATTTGTAGTATTCACTTCCACAACAGATGGAAGCCTGTTCCAACAATCGACCACCCCCTGGCTGAAGGCAAACTTCTGCACATCTATCCTGCAACCATCCTTCCACATGTGTGTAGTGTCAGCAAGTGGAGGAATGCCATTACATTCAGCTTACTCAATCCACTCAAGGCTATAAACACCTCAATCAGAACTCCCCGCAGGTGCCTAGCCTCGAGACGCTGCAATTTTCAGAACTGAAGCCTTTGTAGGTAAGAGCACCCTTTTGTTCCCTTCAGGAGTCTGGTTGCCCTTCTCTACATCCTTCCTAAAGTGAGGCCTCCAGACCTGTATACAGTACTCAAGATGCAGTCTAACCATAGCTTGTGGATCATATTCGAAACACCACGATTCGTCACTTTTTGTGATCGAATCGCACAAGGAGTGATCAACCTTAAAAAGCTTGAATGATCTCTTTACATGCTTCAAGTCCAAGCAGCTTTCATTCATCAGTCAAGCTGTGTATAATAAATCTTCCGTTTGTCTAAATCATCTCTCAGAACTGAAGAGTAATTCGACATGACGCAATCCAGAGATTCGAACTTTTTTCGGCCGTTTCTGAAGCTCGAAGAATTGTTGAACGTCCTCAGCGCTCGTCGCTTTCCAGATCTTCACAGCCATCCCGAAATCTTATTTTAATAATTCGCTCCCTCATATGTGTTCCTTTCCCCCAACTCGAAACAAAATTTAATGTTCGATCTTTGTTCCATCACTTTATACAGTGACAACGCCTTAAACATAACAGTATAATACGACTGCGTGTGAACGAGTTGCGATACGTGATGACCTCGTAAAAGAGAAGCAGTCACGTAGGTCGATGCCACAACGCATTGCATTATTGCCCCGTGTGCAGTAGACTCAACCTGGAACTTAATTATTCAACCTTGTATATTACAGTAAGTTGGTTTTCGTTTATAAGGAACTTTGTCCACCGAGTGCCTACCTTTCCAATGTTTAACTGCCAAAAAGCACAGGAACGACCGTCGTAGGAGTGTTTTTCGTTCTTTCCTTTTTTCGAAACACGTTTAGCCAATATAACGTTTTCAATTCCCAGGTTAACCCAATTAAGAAATTGTACTTGGAGAATACTAGTTGATCTTAGATGAAATTTCATGACGTGTGCATTTAATGCATTACTGATATTTAGTTAATTTTTTTTTTATTACCTATTCTCCTGAGATTTCAATCCAATCATGAAACTGCAGGGTCATTTGAAAAAACGCATCAGAGAGCACCAGCAGCTGCCAAACTAACGTTGGAAATTTTAAGAGTGTACAAAATGGTTGACATAATCAGCAATATCAGCATGCCTTATGATATCAATACCAAGAAGGATTGCTGTTGTTTTTACCAATAAATGAGGGCTAATGCTGTTAACTGCATTCTCTAATACATTTTTATACATTTTAATTGTATAGGCAACTTGATGACTTTGCTGAAACTACATAAGCAATAAACTCTAATTGAAACTTACTTGGACTAAACAAAGAAAGGTCTCCTTTCCCCAACCCTTCGTGCTTATGTAATTCTGTATTAGTGCGCTATTCAAGTTCATACAAATCATCAAGTCGTCTTTCAACATGGATTGGGTTGTCCTACGGATATCCTTTGTGGGTTACATATTTGTTGGTCATGAGAAGTCAGTTTATTGTGTATATAAATTATGTGCATACGCTAGTCGGTTTATCTGTTTGTGTGATGAAAAATCTGAGTTACTGCAAGAAAAATTAAGCAACTCTCACCCGAGACCGACTAACTGGGCCAAAATGCATAAAAATTTCTTGTCGGGGCAGGATTTTTCCACACAGTATAGAAGAATAGAAATTGCGACCAATGTGGCAGCTGCAGGGTCCTCTTAAGTATTTGTAGGCTACAGGTAAGTTTCCCATAACCATAGCAGCATATAACAATGTTCAATATTCAGAATAACAAAATACTGTAACATAACAATATTCATCTCGTAATGGCCAGTTCATTTTTCCCTTCATCAGCAACTTGATTCCATCAAAATTTCAATGTTCTTTTACTGCATGATAGCCAAAGAAATTTAATTAATTATAGAAATTAGAAATTTCTGCTGAATTGAACACCGTCTGCAGGAACAGTAAAAAAAAAAAAATAGGGGGTAAATATTTGTACAGTGCATACAGAAAATTGCAAAATACCTAAAGCAACAAGAGGTGTGAACAACTGTACGCTAGGCTGCCCTACCGCATGGAAATTACTCATCCCCTGAGCAGTACTTTAATATTTTTCTGTGACACTGATTTTAAATAACTTTAAAAGAGAACTGATTTTAAATGGCAAATTCAGAATATGAAAAATTTCTATGTGAAACAACGTTATAGTAGGGTTTTTAGGAACATCAACGTCTAAGACCATATTGCTCTGTATACTGTCTGTAAATTGCGTATGTTCTGTAGTTGATTTTTTGTTTTCTGGACGAAAAACCCGAGTTTCCGGAAGACAAAACCATGCTACCCTCGCCTACGACCAGCTAACTCAGCCACGTTGTGGAAAAGGCGCATTAAAATTTCTCACAGCATCAAGGAATTCGAACTCAGGTCTTTTACACCCGGTGTGGGGAGAACGGTGATCCTGCCAACTGTGCTACCCAAGAGCTATGTGAAACGAGCCTAATATTATATCCGCGTTATAGAAGTACGCAGATAACTATGAGGCTGTTTAAATAACGGGCTGAACGATGCTTTAAACATCAGTTCGGATTTCTTATTTGAATCCCACGTGTTTGTAGCCAAAATATGTAATTATACATTAACTTTTCACAAAAGATAGATTCTATCGATCTATGACATCTTTGCAATTCCAGAACCTAATACATGTTCATATCACTGAAATCACTTGACTTCTTTCTACTAAGTTGGAAAGGGAAACTCATCCCGCAATCTCTGTAGAAAATTGTCTTTGAAACAAAACTCATCTCTTAAAAGTAAACTGCAGTTTTCAAGTGATGATTCAGATACAGGTCATCACTTTTGAACCTTAAGAGCTATATTAATAACATAAATAATAAACATGGAGTCTGCTTCATTTCTGAAAATAGCGCATGACTAATAACGTTTTTTTTTTTTTGAAATATGAAAATGAATATATAAAGAAATTAGCGCCTGCAGCACACTTTCAAATAAAAACTTTAGCAAATAACTAAAAAGTGTTTGGACAACACCTAGTTTATTCGGTATAGTTACTGCAAAAAATTAACAGCAAATTTCATTCATAATGCTACTGATTTTGGCAACCAAACCAGTCTTCGGCTGCCGATCGAGGAAACTTTTCATCTACTATTACATCAATATTGTTAAAACGCCAGTATTCTTTTCCTTTGAAGAAGTATGTTTGCTCTGAAAATAGAATTAAAGTTTAAGATGAATATAATCAGAGATATAGAAATGAAAAATTAAAATTATTATTGTACACTAACGATGTCAGCAGTGAATTGTTCTAATTATTCTAATTACGAGCTGTGGTCAATAAATATTCACCCTCACCTAGAAATATTTGAGTTATGGATTGGAAACTTGGCTGGCAATTCATCCTTCTCTATGTAGCTACCTTTTAGAGCTACACATTTTATTCCCCTCTGTGGATAAGCTCTTTCAGGCCTCTTGAATAGAACTCCTCACTTTGAGCAGAAACCAAGCTTGGTTTCCACTTCATTAATTACTTCTTGATCAGTCTGAAATCTGTGGCCCCATAATGGGGCCGCAGATTTCAGACTTCTTCTTTTTCAGACTTCTTCCTCTTCCAGGAAAGAGGAAGAAGTCTGAAGAAGTGCTGTAGATTTTCAAATACATCTGATCGCAAAGTCCACTGTGAAAATAGCCTTGTGAGCAGGAGAATCGTCAGCCAGCAAGTGGACGCCTTTGGATAGCTTTCCTCATCTCTTCAACTTTGACAGCTTAACTTTCCCAGAGAGTTTCTGTAGTAGTAGTAGTAGTAGTAGTAGTACCCCAATGATGATGTTGCCTGGAAGATAGTCTGTAAGGTTGATGATACCTTTAGAGTCTTAGAAAACTGTCAACATGACCTTTTTTGGCAGACAATTGAACCTTAGCTTTTTTTGGGAGTTGGAGAAGATGAATATTTCCATTGTTTGTTTACATGTATTCAGCATTCACCCATCGTCACATTTTGGTCAAAAAATTTATCAACATTCTCTCTACAAAGCTGCAATAATTGTGCGGAACACTTTCTTATGGAGCTTTTGAGGCGTCAATAATCGAGGAACCCATCGGGCTTCCACCTTAGACGTGTATAGGAACTCATGCATTATGGTGCAAACAGACCCATGGCTAATGTTCACTTCATTTTCTCTAAAATTTAGAGTCACCTATCTGTCTTCAAGACCTAGGTATTCCACTTTAGTCACAATAGCGGGGTTTGTGGTTAAGATGGGCCTTCCTTCTCCAGGGTCAACTTGCACACTGCTTCGCTCATAGCTGAACTGTCTCTTACAACTTTTCGCAGTCTCATATGATGGGTAGTCCTTCCCATATACAGCTTTCATTTCCACATGGATTTGCTTTGCAAATGAGAGAAATTTTCGTAACGGATCGGACCGCAACTTTCTCCAGCATACTGCCTCTCTCTACATTAAATATATTTTCTAGATCCATCGGCTCTAGTTCAGTAATCGATGGATTTAGAAAACCAATTAAATAAACATTAACTTATGAGACAAAATATTACATATATACTGTACATATGTAATATCAAACCCCTAACTCAGATATTTATAGATGAGGACAATTATTTATTGCCCATCCCTTATATAATATAAACGACCATATAGCATATTGAATAAACTTTTTTAGCTTTTATATTTTGCTGTATCAAGTATACTGAAAGGACAGAATTCATGGGATACCTGCTTCCTGGGCAACGTGATATATAGGTACACTTCCTGGGCAAGGTATATAGGTACACTGCATTCACGTAGACGGTAATTCGATGTCAGTATGGATAAACGTCATGAGTTAACCGACTTTGAAAGAAGGACGATAGTGGGAGCCCGACGCATGGGTCACTCTGTCGCAGAGGTGGTACAGAAATTGCACTATCCACGTTCGACAGGATCAAGAGTGTCGTGAATACGCCATTTCCGGAATAAGATCTCATCCAACATCTTTTTCCGCCCGCAGTACTATCCACGATGAGATCTTATTCCGGAAATGGCGTATTCAGGCCATCGACGTCTGTCTCGCATTGTTTCGGCCAACCGGAGAGCGACAGCGGCACAAATCACCGCCGACTTCAACGAGGAAGGTGCCAGTAACGTCCCCACAAAGACCATCAAGCAATTCTTAGCCTCAGTAGGTTATGGGAGCCGCCGACCCACCAGAGTCCCATTGTTAACACCACGACACAGGACTCTGCGCCTCAACTGGGTGCAAGGATATCGGCACCAGACCTCGGATCATTGGAAATGGGTCTCCTGGTCAAATGAGACCGGTTTCCAGTTATTTCGAGCGGACGGGAGAGTGTGTATCTGGCGGAAACCGCGAGACGCTATTCACCCGTCATGTCAACAAGAAAAACATCAGGCAGGTGGATGGTCGGTAATGATCTGGGGCGTGTTCAACTGACACGTTGGGACGTCTGGTACATCTAGACGCATCTCCGAACGGTCTAGGTTACGTCTCCATCCTTGCAGACCATCTGCATCCCTTCGTGATCATCGTGCACCCACAGGGAAATGGACTTCTACGGCAGGACAATGCGCCTCCCCACAGAGCCGTGGTGACTAGAACACGTTTCGAAGAGCATTCCGTAGATTTTACCACCATGGAATGTCCTCCCCGTTCACCGAACATGAACACTGTGGAGCATCTTTTCGATGCTGTGGAAAGGTCCGTTCGAACTTTGGATCCTCCACCCAGGAATGCAACGGAATTATGGTTGGGGTGCAGCAAGCATGGATGGAAATACCTGTGGAACGTTTGCGTGAACTAGTGGACTCAATGCCTCGCCGTGTGACTGCCTGTTTCCGGGCGGAAGGTGGGCCTACTCGTTACTAGGTAGGTATCCCATGATTTCTGTACACTCAGTGTATGGTTAGCTTATGAATTCTATTTTATCTGAATATATATACACCCTTTTCGCGATGGTACGTTACATTAACGACTAGCATCACAAATAGAAATATAAACAAAAGATGTTTATTAATAGTTAAGGCAAAGCTAAGTAATATTTGACAGGTGCCCTCAAAATATTCCAAAATGAGCATTTGCAACCTTTATACAACAGTTTTAGTAAACACAACAATTATGGCTGAAATGTTATCAGAAGCCCTCAGTTTGCTTCAGTTTATTATTTTAAATGGAAAACAAAAAATGAAAAGTTCAAGTGCAAACTAATGTTTAGTTGAACCGCCTCTGGCCCTGATAACAGCAGCATACCGTCGAGGCCGACCGGGCTATCCGTGTGGGTAAAGTGCCTACCTGGCAACCCACAGGTCGCGGGTTCGAATCCCGCCTCGGGCTTGGATCAGAGTAGAAAATGCAAAAACCTTGGGAGGTGCAATATGGCCACAGAAGCTGATGAGCCAACAACTAACAAAAAACACCGTCGAGGCATTGACAAGATCAATTTCTGAAGATAATAAACTGATAGTTCGTGGTTCCAAACACGAATTATGAAGTTCACGAAAGGTCTTTGGTTTCTTTCTGGCAACTGCAGATTTCACACGATGCCAAAGGTTCTCTATGGGATTCAGGTCCGGGCTGTTTCCTGGCCAGCTAACAGTTGTAATGGACCGTTCTTCCAACCATTTGTTCACCTGTAACGCATGTAAATACATTAATGTCGAACCTCTAATGCAGAAATGAAGCTAAAGTAACTACAGAATTGCCTACTTACACCTTTCTCCCGATGACAAGGAGCAGAGTCGTCCTGAAAGATGCAGTTACTTGGCAGGTTGAAATGGTCTCTAATGGTTGGCAGCAATTTGCCTTACAATATAGCCAGGTATCCATTGGCATTTACGGAACCTTTTATAAACTGCAGGTGATACGAAATGCACCCGCATATTATTTGGCTTGTAGGGAATTTCACTGTAGACACCATACAGTCTGGATGGTATTCTTCACCACGTCTACGGCGCATCGTTTGTCTCCCATCAGAGCCATGCAGGTTGAATTTCTTCTCATCCGAGAAAATAACTGACTTCCACTGCTCGGGTGTCCATTTGACATGCTCCTTACACCAAATTAATCGGGCCTTTTTCATTTTTTGTAAGGGGGGGCTTCTTAGGACGACGGTCTACAAGTCCATTTTTGAAGAGGCGTCTTCTGACTGTTACTGCTTTTGCCACCACCCCTGCATGTTCTTCCCATTCTCTTTTCAGCTCAGACGAAGAAGCTTTACGGTTTTTAAGGCATAAATGCTTCAAAACGCGGTCCTGTTTTGGCGTAGAGACACGTTTTTTGTCCGGTTCCCTTTTTCCTATCAGCAAAACCAGTATTCTTGAGTTTGGAAAGAAATCTACTCACTGTCGACTGATTACAAGAATCTATAAGTAATATGACGGAAAGAACATCCTTCCTCACTTAAAGCAACAATAGTACTCTTTCTTCGTGGCGTCAAATGCACGTAACTCGCCATCCTGACACAAGCAAGGAATGACTGCAGCTCTTGCAGAGCGTGCTTATATAGCTGAAAGTAACAGCTGATGCAATATTACGTCATCACGTACGCGTGTCAATCTTATCTGATGCAATCTGTAAGAAATATTGCCTTATACTTACGTTATTCGGACGGCAATTACAATTTTAAGGGGTGATGCACTTTCTTTGAACACCAGTATATATAGATTTTACTTGCACAGTAGAATTTTAAAACATTATTGGAGCTCTTTATGTATTTAGCTTATGTATCCTGCCATTTCAATAATATAATTTTGAACGAAAGTGGAGTCGGTGTCATCCTAGCAGTAGCGTGCGTAGTACTAATCATATTAGTGATTGTAGAGTTTTATTCAGAACTAAGTTTGCCATGGCTTTGTCATCCATTTCCGCAGTGTTAGTATATTCTCGATAATCCAGAGTAAACGGGACTAGAACCAACCGAGATTATTCGGAACGATAAAAATTGTATTTTATAACATATTTAAAGATACTGCATTTTTTTAAAACAAGATTAATAAAATCTTTACACTAATGAAAGACAGTAATAAAATTGTAATTAATTAAAAATACAAAATAAAAACGCTTTCTTTTTGATACTAAATCCATGAGGTTATTACATAAGTCGTCGTTATCATCAGCCATTTTCAATCCACTGCACGATGAAGTCCTCTCCAGAAACTTTCCAGTTCCTTCTGTTTTGTGCAATGGCCATCCATTTACTACCCATGAACTTGTGAATTTAATCTGTCCATCTCTGTCGTTGTCTTCCAGGTTTTCTTCTAGCTCCTCTTGGGTACCATTCTGTTATTTTCTTACTCCATCTGTCATCATGTCTTCGAGCTATGTATCCTGCCCAAGACCATTTTAGTTCTTTAGTTTTGAGAAGAATGTCCTTTACTTGAGTTTTCTGCGTACTCCACGTGCTTCTCTTCTTATCTAACACTCTGATTCCTAATATAATTCGTTCCATTCTTCGCTGTGTAGTTCTCAGCTTCTCTTCCATTCTTTTGGTGAGTGCCCAAGTTTCACTTCCATAAGTCATGGCGGGCAGTATACATTGGTTCATTATTTTACGTTTCAGACAAATTATGGTATTGCTCCTCAGTATGCGACTATAATTTCTGAATGCTATCCATCCAAAATTTATTCTTCTCTTAACTTTCAGCCATTTATCATTATTGCAGCTAATGACTTGTCCCATTACATAAGTATAACTTTCTTTTTTGCTAGAGGTACTTCGGATTATTGAGACTATCGTATATCATATATATCGTATAATATGTTACATTGTCAATCGGGCACAGACAAAGGTTATTAATCATTGTAAAACATGTATAAAGCGATTACTACGCTTGAATACTGCGAAGAGAAACAAATCTTGCTAATGAACAATTTAATATAAGTTGAGATATTATTGTTACTTGAACAGTAGTAGTATTTATTTTTAATAAAGGGGAAAAATTAATTTATGTGCATTGCAAACAATTTCAGAAATCATGTCACACTATGATTTAGATAAGTTTCCATTAAGGCTATAGTTCAGTCAGAACTTTATCTGACTGGATCGCGACCAGTCTTCTGTAATACTAAATTAAGGCATAGATAGCTTAAAGACTAATTAGCTACACTACTGTAACGGGATTGTACGTTTATATATAAGGAAATTTTGTTTATTAAAATTCTTACCGTCTGTCCATGTGAATACTGAGTCAAGTTCCTCTGGAACACCCCTCCATCGTCGAATTTTGTCGGGATATCCTTCCTCCATGCCACCTGTTGCATCATCATACCTCCAGTACTGATCATCTTTAAAGAAATACGTCTTCTTGTTTTTACCCCATACCATAACAGCGTCGATGCTCGTCAAATATGGTGGAAGGCCTAGAGCAGTTAATGGCTTTGGACTGTCAGGTGTAAATTTGTCACCGTCAAATATCCAATAGTATTGTCCTGGAATACGTAAATACATAACATTTTATACGCTGCATTCGTTATATTTTGATAACATCGTAATAGCATGTATCATAGAGGGTGGACACACAAACAATCTTCGGAATTTTTTGACTCACACATCCTCTTTTTTTTTTTACTTAAATTAATACTATCCTATGTATAAATATAGTGCAAATGCATCAGGAATACATAGCTATATCTGAATAAATCAGATTATTAATAAAACGGCATCGTTTTAAGTTATATCTCATATTGTGAATACCTTCACAACGAGTTGCCATGATATTGCACTACTTCGAATAAGTAACGCTTCACCTAAGGAGAAGACTAATGTTACTTATTCTCAGATGGATACCACCACCCAGACGGCACCGTTTCAGGGCTATTTGGCCCTTCTTCGGTGGGTGGGTAGGTACCCGAGTGATGCAATGATGGCAAAACAGTTATGAAGTATAACTCCACAATATGAGAGATGCCTGATGGAGTATCATATATTTAGACTCAAGCGTTTAGGGCATAAGCCTCAAGCTATGAAGGAGTCTAGACTATGTATAAATATAGTGCAAATGCATCAGGAATACATAGCTATATCTGAATAAATCAGATTATTAATAAAACGGCATCGTTTTAAGTTATATCTCATATTGTGAAGAAATATCGTCTTATTCACAATATGAGATATCATAATATCTCATATTGTGAATAATTAATACTATCCTTATTTCTAGTTGGACTGATGAAGTGATTATATACGAGCGTGTTTAGAATCTGTTCCTAATTTTCCATTTGCATTCGTTTATCTCAATAATTAATGCACCTTCAGTTTTCTCTAGCAACAAAAGGACACTCGCTGGCCAAAAAAAGAAAAAAAAAAAAAATAGAAACCGTTATTCAATATCTAGTACGGCCATCTTTTTCCCGAATTACCCATCCGTCGTGGCATGGATTCCATTAGTAGTCGGAGGAAGTCTAACACCAAATTTTGCCTTTCTTCTGTCAGGAAGTCAGCTGATTTATTCTAGTAGGTAGAAAACGGCGAAGTTTTCTTGGGCCATTGTTGGAAATCTCAGGAATGTTCATCGAACCATTCAGATACAATTTTTACATGGTGGACGTTGTCGTCTTGAAAAAATCCATCGTATCCGGGTAAAAACATTGCAGGGTGAAGTTGGTCCGATCATGTGACAGAAAGATATTCATTAGTATGTTCATGCCTTCTAACCGTACGAATGAACCCAGCCTGTACCAACAGAACATATCCCATATCGTGATACCACCTCCAGCCGCTTGAGTGGTGGGCATGAAACTGGATGCATGATTTCGTAAAGCTCACGCTTACAAGCTACCATTGGTGAAAAAATAGTGTGAATCGAGACTCGTCATACCAAATGATCTTTTTCTACTGTTCCCAAGTCCAGTCTTTGCGTTGGCGGCGGCACCACTCCTGCCGAATCGTTCGATTTTTTACAGAAGTGGCATTCCTATAGACACATGAGCACCAAATCATAGATTCTTCAACTCCCGCCGCATCTATCGGACGCAGACACTCAGGCTTTGAAAAATGATTACAGAGACTTGAGGAAGAGGTACCATAAAGCAATTGCTGATAGCAGGCAAAATTGTTGGCAACGTCTGGTGAAGGAAACAGGAAATGCTGACCCTTGGGGTATAATTTATAAGCTTTCAAGAAATAAACTTTTGTGTGGTGAAATTTACAACACGATAATTAGAGAGAATCAAGAAACTTCGGACTGGGAATCTACAGTCGAAGGGATAGTGAGTAGCCTATTTCCGGAAGATTTGCCGTTTATGGACAGCCCTGATCAAGCGGAAATTAGACGCATTAATCGTGAATATAAGGGGACAACCGAAACTGCCATTTTTAATATGCTTGAGCTAGGTGCTGCAGTAGCTAAATTGAACCATAAAAAATGTCCTGGCATTGACCTCATTGAGAATCAAGTAATTGAAAAATTTTATGAATTCTTCCCTGAGATTTTATTAAACTTATTTAATAAATGCCTGCTAGAAGGGCTTTTCCCTCTCGAATGGAAGCTTGCGCTCTTAAAAATCTTGCATAAACCGGGAAAGCCAAAAACAAACCCCAGAGCATACAGGCCAATCTCTTTATTGGCAAATCTTGGCAAATTATTTGAAAGGATGATTGCCCCAAGGATTTTTAAATTATTTACAGAACATAAACTCTCCTCTGATTGCCAGTTTGGATTCAAAAAAGGACGTTCCACTGAGGACGCAATCTCAACCCTGCTGACTTACATTCAGGAGGCAAACAGCAAATATGTTCTTGCTGTTTTTATTGACTTTGAGGGCGCTTTCGATTCCCTTTGGTGGGAGAGTGCTCTCAGGTCACTGCAACTGGCAAAGTGTGATGACTACCTGTTCAGAGTCCTCAGATCTTACTTTAAGGATCGACAAATTAGAGTATGTGCAAAGCATTTATCATACACGACTACCGTTTCAAGAGGATGCCCTCAGGGTTCAGTCTTGGGACCTCTCTTTTGGAATGCAGTGCTAGACCAGTGGCTCACGAAGGATAGCGATGAGTTCATCAAAGTTGCATATGCAGATGACTTGGTGGTGGCGGTGCAGGGAGGATCAAGACAAATTCTCGAACAAAAAATTCAGTCAGTTTTGAATAATTTAGTGGCATGGGCGGGTTTGAATAAACTAAAGATTTCTGTCACCAAGACCAATTTCATGGTGTTTAAACACCACTTCGATTATGGAAGGCCGCCAAAGGTAACCCTATATGGTACTCAAATTCCATATGTACAGAACACCAAGTATTTGGGTTTAACTTTAGATGATCGTCTCAGGTTTCATGTACATGTCACTAAAATCAATGAAAAAATCAAAAAGTTCGTAGCTGCAGTTGTTAGAATTTCCCGCAAGGAATGGGGTTTATCCAAAAAAACTCTGGTATTGTACTACAAGACGATATTTCTTCCCATTGTAGATTATGGTGCTGGTATTTGGTTTGCGGCTGCTACCAAGGTTACAACTAGAGCCAAGCTTCTGTCCCTGCAACGTACAATGTTGCTTACAGTTATACGCGCTCCAAGGACAGTGTCGACAAATGCCTTACAGGTTATTGCAGGTACCATCCCCTTGGATTTACACATTATTTTCCGAGGTATTGTATATAACTTAAAGAAGGGAAGGGCGTTACAAATATTGAATATCACCTCTAATCCAAATAACAACATAAAGGAGGAAAAACGTAGAATTTGGGGCGAGCTTGTGAATTGCTGGCAGCAACGTTGGGATTTGAGTGAGTATGGAACCATTACAAGAGGCTTCATTCCAGCCGTAAGCTTTTCAATGGACAGGAGGGTGTCGTCTTGGTTTGCTCCCACCATGACCACGAGTTACTTAATCACTGGACATGGCTTAAGGGCCAAACTATTTGAAAGAGGATTAGAACCTGACCCCTACTGTTCGTGCGGTGAGGTGGAATCTTGGAGACATGTCATCCTTGAATGCGGACTGTATACTTCAGACAGGCAGGAATTACTAAATAGGTTGCCAAACCTCACGGAGAATAATTTACCTCTCTTGGTTCAGAGGTGGGACATCTTTGCTTTGCTTCAGGAATTCTCGGCCAAAGTTTTTAAAAGAAGACAGGAGCTAAGAAATCTATTGCAGGATACCAATTAAGGGAAGTGCTGCACATTTGACGACAGAACATTTCGTGTAATGTCATCTTTATAGGATGTTTCTTGTCTACAGCGAGATGATCTTCTGCTCCTGGACACCCAATTGCAGGCTTGCATTTGTGGATGGACTCTAAAGTGGAGATAATGTTAATGTTAATGTTTCTAAGTGTTAAGTTAATGTCATTCTAAGTGTATGTATTTGCTATTTACATGTAAATAATCGTATAATGTTGCTTTTGTTCAACAAGTGTACATTGTTCTTAGTTGGAAATTTTTTTATTTTTATTTTTATTTTTTATTATTATTTTTTTTTTTTTCGCTGGCCTCCAAGTTTGGGCAGCCTTGGGGGCGGGATTGCTGGCACCTACCAGTATAGCACTACTTCCGGTAGGTGCAGGATTTGTGCATTACAGCACACATAGAGAATGGTGGATCCAGGTGTTAGTTAATCCCTGGTGGCGAAATGGCCTGACATAATGCTCTTTTTTTTCAGGCCTGTCTTGCAGACGTTCTGAGCTTTCTCAGGAGTAAAAGGTGGAGATGGGCTTGTGTCTAGGAGCCACCCTTCATATCAGGACACACACAATTAATGTACAGAAAGACTACAGTATTTATAAGAGCATGTATTTAAATTTGTATATAAATATTGTATATAAATTGATTAATATTGTATATAAATTGATTAAGATATCTTGAGAATGTATATACAGTTGTGTGTTAATAAATAAATAAATAAATAAAAAACTCCCGCCGCAATAGTTCGGTTTGAAATGAGTCATTCTTTCTTTATCTAAATTGAATTTTTCAGTCAATTGTAGCACACTGTATCTTTCATTCTGACGTACAGTTTGCTTTAATTCCTGTGATTCCTGGAGTACCGACTTTCTGCCGCATTTCTGACTTTTAGAGTAACATTCCTTTTGTCTTCCACTCATTGTATTCTTTTGACTTGAGTGCTTTTGACACTCAGTGATTTCCTTTGTTCTTTTGTGGCTTCTGCTAAACGTGCTTCAACAATAACATCTGTCTGAAGATCGGAAAGGTCACCAGCCTAAGAAGATCCAAAAAAGCGTACAGTATTTATCTGATACCAAGGAATCTGTGATCAACCATGTAACAATTTATATTTGCATACCATACGTTTGATTATCTGTTCACGCTAATTGCAAAAGGTTTCTAATTTTTTGGCCAGTGAGTGTAGGTTAGGTATTTTCTCAGTCAAACCGCAATAGTATGTATAACAGGACCTTGTCTTATTTAATTACAGTACAAATAAAAAAACAGATATTCTAAAATTCATTAATTGAGAAGTTAATTATTTTTACCTGTGAAGAACAAAATGTGATGATCTGTATGGCGCTCGTACACTGCATCGATTTTCTTCACAGCCCATGGGAAGCCATGGAAAAACACATGAAAATACACAGGATATCCTTCTCTAACTATGCCTCTGTTCTTCATACGCCACGTGTACTGATACAGTAAGAAAGTTAAGAATTAGTATCTTTTTTCAAAAAAATAAATTCATATTTATTTTTATTTCACAAAATTTACATAATACAATAGAGTTGCATCACCGTAAGCTTGATGAAACTGAATAGTATTCTCAGTTGCACTCTTACCCATCTTGAAGTAAAATTTAATGTTCACCTGTTGCTCGTCCATTCTCGCTGATCGACCGGCTATGATGACATAGTGTCCAAGTATAAACGGTTATGCTTCTTCTCTCAGAGACAGGCATATACTTGTCAGATTAATTTTTTAAATTCTTTTTTGCAATAAAATTTAGTTCACAGGAATAGTTCACCGTATACTTTCTATTTAACATAAGGAAATATATAAGGTATTTATAATTTTGATATCTTGGCTAAAATTTAAGTGAAATATTTTAGAAGTGCATCATATAAAACAGAAAAGTGCAAAGAAAGCACCAGTGATATCCTTTACATCCACTGTGAGCAGTTTATTGATTTTCAAACGGTTATGAGTATCGATTGCCATTTTAGTTAATTTTGTCAGCGCGTGTTGTCTTTCCAACTTTCCGTCATCCGAAGACAAAGCTAAAAAATAAACAAAAGTGACACAACAGTTAAACCACGATCCAATTAAACTGATAGATAAGAATTGGCGATCCCTAAATGGGTTATATTCCTGAATTCATCCTTACAAAATCTGACATTGGAGCTCCAAATCTCAATTGACTACATTGGTGTCATTCAACTGTCTTTAAGGGCTTAGTTTTTAGGAAACAGTTGCGGTTCACAAGCCTCACATAACACTAACGAATATTAATGTTGTTTGGAGTTCTGTTTGTCCATTGTCAGTTATATAAACGACAAGTCGATCCACACAGTGTTCAGACCTAATGAGTTCATGTTTGCTGGATACCCAAAGAACACTTCCTACTGGAGGATGGATGATCCCAATAAAATTTCGCAAGAAGAAAGGTCATGATATAGCTCTTCTTCTGGTGATTCGACCGATTTGAATTCAATATTTTCATATTGAATAGTTTCTATTCTGTCATTTTTATGGAAGTAAGCTTCATGTTTCAACATGGTAATGCTCTAGGCCATAAAGCTGTACCCTTTCTGATCTACCCTGATCTTGCCCTGATCCGCTCTGAATCAGAACAAGATTAGGACGGCCTACTTTGGCTACTACGATGGAGATTGAACTGAAAGAAGAAAGGTGCCAAATTCCAGCTTGCTTGTGATTGGATTGGCCAAATGTTTTGGATTCCACAAAGAATTATTGATATCATTTACAACAAATTCACACACACTTTATTAATTTCTTTAGTGAAACTCCATTTTCTTCAGTGGTGCCGATATCTAAATATTTTGGGATGAGAGTGCATAGTATTCCTCAAAATAGCAGTAACTCTCTTTTTTAAAAAATAAATTCATTAACCCTAGTATTTTCAAAATTTAACGCGAGTAGCATAATGGATAGCTAATTACACAGTGCGCCAATTAAATAACGAGTCTGCGTTTAGTATCAACGGAAGTGGGCAGAACAGTATATGATTAGATCCGCTAAAGTGTGCTCTTTCCAACGAGTGCAAGTTGACACTTATCCGGTCAGTACGTGATTTATGACGAAAAGAGTAATAGTAGTTTTGTGCATGTCGTCAGAAAATTGAAAATGGAGCAAAGAGCAGTTATCAAATTTTATTGTAAATTGGGAAAATGTGCTACGGAAACTTTTGACGATTTAAAAAAAGTTTATGATGATGAATGTTTGTCTCCACCAAGAGTGTTTGAATGGTTTTCTCGTTCTGCAATTTGCACAACTGAAGCCTTTCTTGGTAAGACAACCCTTTCATTCTCTTCACCAATATTGTTGCCCTTCTCTGCACCCTTTCCAGCTGATCTACATCCTTCGTAAAATGAGGCGCCCAGACCTTTATGCAGTACTCGAGATGGCCCCCTCATTGTCCTGTACAGTGGAATAATTACCTCCTCATCCCTGCTAGCAAAATTCCTGTATATCATTGACAAAAAAACAATCAGCTGTCCTAGCAGCCTGTCTGCACTCTCAGAGAACTTTATATATGACTGCAATTACCCCAAATCTTTTTAATTTTCCACTACACTGATGAGTGTTGTACCATACAATTCGTACGTTAATCTGGGATTACTGGTACCAATATGAAGTACGTTGCATTTGTCAATGTTAAACTTCAACTGCCATTTCTCACCCACATCTGTCTAATTTTTGTAGATCTTGTTGCAGTAGCTTACCTTGATTACTGTCATTAATCACCCTCCCAACTTTTGCAACATCTGCAAACTTAGACATCAAGCCTGATATATATTCATCAATATCATTAATAAAAATATAGTAAAGAACAATTGTCCAGCACTGAACCTTGAGGGACTCCACTAATAACAGTAGTCCGTGAAGAGCGGTTTCCATTAATAAACACGCTGTGTCTTCGCCTACTCAATCATCCCTTTGTCCATAGCAGTAGTTGGTTGCTGGTTTTGGGTTTTAGGTGCATCAGAAAATTAGTCCATATTGTTCCATATATAATATATCTGTAAATTGCTTGTGTTGTGTGATCGATTTGCTGTTTGCGGGACAAAAAATCCAAGTTTCTGGGAAAAAAAACCGTACTAGCCATATTGTGAAAAGGGCCCATAAAAATTCTTCGCCTCATTGGAAATCAGGTTTTTTCCAACCGGTGTGTGGTGGACAGTGATTCTTCCAGCTGTGCTGCCTACGAGGGCCCATAGTACTAACTTGCCCTTCATGCCACACTGTATTAATGAAAATTAAATTTCTTTCTAGCTTTTAGTTAAAAATAATAATAAAACTGGGAATGATTCATAATATTACTTACCAGTCCTTTAAAGATAAACAATTCGCCCCTTATTACAGACATGGCATCAACAGATCCGTTGCATATGTTAGGGATTTTTGGTATTGACTTTGGTTTTTCTGTGGTTTTATCATCATCAGATGGACTGTAGACTGGTGTTTCTTGTGTCGGACTGTTAGGCGTAGGGAATATAGTCGGAAAATTATCAGAATTTCCATCACTTTCATTGTCTTCTTCTTCCTCCTCCTCCTCCTCCTCCTCCCCCTCTTCCTCTCTTGTTCTTGGTTGATCAGGCAATGCTTCTTCTGGAAAAAAAAGGCAAATTTTAAGTTTTGGACTGTTGTTGATGATCTTATGTACAGTAGCAAACAAAAAAATTGTGACGCCTAATAAAACTTTGTATATGTGTAAATTAATGAGATTTAAACTCGTAACCAATTAATCTTGCAGTTTAAGTCTTCTTACTAGTTTATATCAACCATTATATATGATTATATATATTTTTTTATGTTTAAATTAAGATCAGTCGACCCGGTTTAGTTTGTTTTTTGCTGAAGAGAGATAAATACTTTAAACTATTCCTAATACTAAAAGGTATAGTAGTTTCTATTTATAATGAACACTATTTACAACGATTAACTTCCTCGAAAATACAGCATCATCATTTAAACTTTATGCCCGACCTTTCTTTGCATAATACAGGTTCTTCAGTTAGCTAATATTCCTTTGTGGATCTCGAAAAGTTTCATTCCCTCAGAGTACAAAAATTGCAATCCAAAAGCAGATCCCGAAAAAAAAAAATAAATAAAAAAAAAATATATATATATACTGCAATTGAACGTCATGTTTAAATACCGCATTTTCCAGACTATAACACGCCTCGGAAATAAGATGCACAGTGGTTTTAGAAGGTGAATTTTGGGGAAAAAAATATTTAATATTTTATTGCATATATCTTGAAGCACAAATTCATAAGGGATTACTAAATGAAATATCAATGTAATTTACTCGTTGTAGGATCTGAAAAAAACTCTACATGGTCACACTCCTTATTTGCCAATGTTGTGATCCGAACTTTTCACTTTCTTCAGAGTTCATCATCCTCAGAAATATGGAATCATTGCTGATTCCATATTTCTTAAAAGACTTGAGATTTCCAGAATGAAGTAAGGTTTTTTGGGTTTTTTTTTTTTTTTCTTGGCAGTAAAGGACAAGCTCTAGTGAGACTTGTTAAAATGCAGAGGGCTTCACTCAGATATACTAGGCAAGAATACAGCCTGATTTAAAAAATAATAATAATAAAATTATTAATTACATATATAATTAGTAATAAATAACTTTTTTTGTTGGTACCCTTGGTCCAGGCTACCAGGGATACGGGACAATTTTGCTGGCGCCCACTGGTATAGCACTTCCTCCTGTGGGTGCGGGATCATTGCCCTTCCCGAGTAGCAGTGTTATTTGAGGCCCGGCTCTTCACCAGGGATGGGAGTTGGGTAGCAGCCCTCCTGGTGATTGCTGCTCCCAAGTGACTAAGAGGCCAAATAACATAGCACAATCCACACAAAAAATGCTCAATTCACATATTGGTTCGATTCCCATGCGTCTTATGGTCAGAACATACGTTCGGACCATAAAGGAATTTTTGGCAACATTTTCCAATTCACTACTTAAAAAGCTTGTAGTTTTTGCTTTATTTTATTTACAAGCATTAGCTTATATTGCTTGTAAATAAAATAAAATACATACATTAAATAAAAAAATAAATAATAAATAAATTCATAAATTAATTCTTGAACGTTCATTTCATAAACTGCTGGAAGAATCTTGTTTTAACAAAACATTTTTACTTTGAGTGAGGAACCGATAAGTGAGTAACCAATATTAGTTTGAATTATTCAGATGTGTTGAACATGGTTTTACTTCTGAAGTTGAATATGCGAATATATTATATGACTCGCAATAGCTTATTGATTAATTACATTTTCGGAAACGAATTCCGTATATAAATGGATAGTGTAAATGATTTTCTTCACCAGAATTATGAAAAAAAAAAAAAAAATACTGATTGATGAGTTTGTCTTATTTTCAAATTTAAAAACATCTTAAAAGGTAGAGTTAGAAGTGTCTGTTTTGTTTGATGGTAGCTAGCTACTCTGGTTATAAAATGTTCATCTTGCAGAGTTAGAATTACGCAGGCAGATATTATGCTGTTGGCCCAAGGCCAAAGAAGTATAATGAAATAGCAGCGAACATGATTAAGGTTTAAAAAAATAAAAAGTAAACAGGGAACTTTGTTTGGAAATACTTCTAATCGACCTTCGCGCAGTTTTAATTGTACAGAGAAAACAAACCTATATTATTTGAGTAATGGAGAAACGAAAACTGTAATATTCCTATGCTATATGTAGATAAAGTGGAATACAGATCAGTGATTCGGTTCCTCTTTCTGCAAGGGAAAACACCCAAGATTCCACGTCGTTGTTTATGGAGAAGACTGCCCATATTGTAGTGTTGTTGCACATTGGCATAAACAATTAAAATGTGGAAGAACCTTAGTGCATGATGAAGAAATCCCAGGACGCCCAGCAACTGCTGTAACAGAAGAAAGTGTTGCAAAAATTGAGACATAAATCATGGAAGATCGCAGTATTAGCGTCAAAGAACTAGCTGCAGATCTCCAAATTAGGGTACGGTATGTGGAGAACATCATCCATCAACAGTCGCATATGAGTAAAGTGTCTGCTAGATGGATCCCCAGACTTCTGCCCCTATACCAGAAGATGGAAAGGCACAATGTGCACATGAAATGTTGTTGATTTTCCAGGAAAAGCAAGACAGTTTTCCACGGCTAGTTACTATGGATGAAACTTGGATCCATCACTATGATCCCGAAACCAAATAATGTCAAAACAATGGAAGCATGCAGAATCACCACTCCCAAAAAGGCAAAGGTGCAACCAAGTGCTGACAAGGTGATGCTGTCAGTTTTCTTAGATCAGCATAGTGTAATACTAACAGAATATTTTCAAAAGGATTACTGTGATGGAGAAGGGCGAGGAATTTTCTAACCTCCTCATGAAACTACGTGGTGCTATAAAATAAAAAAAAAAAAAACGGTGAAAGCTGTCAAACGGTGTGCGCCTGCTCCACGATGATGCCTTTGCGCATTCCTCGCATGCTGCAGTGAGGTATGCCCATGAATGTGGGTTTGAAATATTGCCACATCCTGCTAATTCTCCCAACCTTGTAGCCTCGGGTTCCTTCCTTTTTCCTGCCTTGAAGTCCTTTCTTCATGGAAAACTTTGCTGCTGATGATGAGGTGATTTCTGCTGCCGATTCGTGGTTTAAAGGACAGTCAGAGGACTTCTACAAAACTGGCCTGCGGAAGTGTATTAATAGGTGGCAAATATGTGTCATTTTGTCTGGTGACTATGTTGAGAAAGTGTGATACATGGTGTTTGTTTCTACCTTCTATCACAACTACTGGGTGAATACAAATCTTTTTTAACCCCTCCCCCTCGTATTAATGGATCGATTTGCGCATTGTGCCGGCAGAAAAACCCAGAATAACTCACAGGGCGTAAACCCAACCTGAGCGTAAACTCTCCCTACCTGAGATCAGCAAATGACATCCGCGATTGAACAAGAGTTCAGAAATTCGTCCAGTCATGTATGGGAGTCGACCCCAGGCCTATGCAGGTAGACGCGATGTATTCTGCTGAATAAACTGCAACAGAGGACTCACCGCAGTTATAATCAGTCTTCAGTCTTCGACTTACAACAGTCCATTTTACGACTGCTACTTAAGGAACGTATATCTGTCCCAAAAAATACTTATAAAAGAGTATCAAGAAGTGTCTGGTTCTAAGAAACGTAGAACAAGGGAAGAAACTATGAATTCTGCCTCCACACCAGGTTACAACAAGTTTTTGTGGTCTAGATGACCTTTAATGACGGTGATATTGCAAAGACGGCTTCACTGAAGAAGTGATAAGAAAATAACACGAAACGTTTGACTTCATTATGTACATATTTCCAATTCGGAAATAAAGATAATTATAACAACGTAGGTTTGAGTGCTTTATTAACTGCAAACAACACAGTTTACCTACGCACCATACCACTCAAGGAATATCTTAACTCCTTAGTTCATTCGGATTCAGACATTGGCATGCGGTGACCTTCACAGGGAAAGCAGTACTTATTACACCAGTCATTAACAGTGGCTCCTGTTCTGACGGATCCCAAATTTTCTGTTTTATTTCTAAAAAAATGTTTTTGTTTTTTTTTTAATTTTGGCAGAATATACTTTTAAAAAAATGTCGGAATATGGTCCTTGAGGGTTGCCACAGGAATTCTCTTAGGTATGACAGGGGGCTTGCTACCTACGAGTCTGAAATTCAGGTGGCATTTATGAGTCAAGTGGACCGAATTTCTGTGGAGTCCGGTCGTTCTGTGACAACCAAATCCTTTTCTCGGACCTTCATGTTGGACTGCTAGTAACCCCGCTGACCCGCTGGTAACCTGCTGACGTTGGTTCCACCCAAGTGAAACCAACGTCAGCAGGAATGGAGGTGTGGTGTCCACACCACACTGAGGAATTCCGCCTCTCTGTGTCACCAGGCAATACGCGATGGTAGATGATCCTCGTCAACCGATGCAAAACCACCAGTCTGCTTATTGGAGGCTTAAAGTGGTGAAACCCAATTTTAGTCTCCAGATTCCCATCTCTTCCATTATGCAATGTGGTTGATATTTTTTTAAGGTTATGATGAGCATTATGACGAGGTCCAACCTCCCTTACATTTAGAGGTGAAACTCTAAAACTGTGTTCACGGGCCATTATATTTGACTTTTTGTGCATAGAAATTCATGGTGGTGACTATGTTAACATGCAATCTTAGTGTTACTATAGTAAACGTATTGCTTAAATATCTCTTCGTCTCAAATAGGTTATATCCTTCTTCCGACAAAGTTCGAACCCAGACTTTTCCAAAGGAGCGTAAAGTGGCAAACACCGCGGAACACAAATATTTTAACTATTTTACAAAATCTGGATATACTAAATCCTAAAGTTGCTAGAAGAATTTACTTTAGTAGCACCGCTTTCGTAGCCAGTGGATTCAGGATCAAACTCAATGCCGGGTGCCCTTGCGTTTAGCAATAATACAAGAAAAGGCCAAGAGTCTTTATGAGCATCTTAAACAAGGGGAGGTGGAATGCTAATGGGAATGGAAATTATGTTTTCCGAGTCATTACTGGATCCTTATCAGTATAAAAAGATTAGTCTAGTATTTAAAAAATTACATTTACGTTTACAATATAGTATTTTTCCCGATTACAACATTACTAGTCATTTTATAAAAATAATCTGGCCATTGGGATGGAAACGTAAACCAGATTTTTAACATTGCTCTTATGGGAAATGTGCTTCCACTTAAGATGCGATTTTCAGGGGGTCTAGTTATATCGTAAGTGTCATCACTGGTTGTATTTAGGAAGTCGAAACAATGTCGAATATTAGTTGAATTTAGGCAATGGAGTATTTCTATAAAAAATAGAGCTGAACAAGATTTTTTATACCAATAAAATCAAAAGTCTGGGTAAAACCAAAATAACTTTTAAAGAATCAATTAAAAATATATATTTTTAATTCAATCAGTCTTATAATTTTGGAGCATTCATGTTCCTTTAGGAATGACCAAAGTTTTCCCTATAGTGAAGATAGGTAAAAGTGCGGGGCACAATTTGACTACCTTTTTGCACCATGGCTATCACTTCAGATTGGCCCATATGGAATTTTTCAAACAATGAGTGTACCCTTAACTGCTTTAGAGGTCAAATTACAACTGGGCCACGTCTTATTTTGTGGTTTACGTCAGAAAGGATCTCCCCCCACCACCTCTTAGAGGAAGTCTGGGAGTTGGTGCTCAAAATGAAGATATAATTTCAACCAAACTTTCTCTTCTCCCCTGGAGTTGCAATTACGGAGAATTTTGTAGATCGTTAAGTGAGTCATTACTGTTGCTGTGCGGATACAGACAGGAAAAGAAAGTATTTCCGGAACACATCTGCTTTCCAAATGGTACAACTGTTACCACAAAACAAAAAAAAACAAAAAAAAAACAGAAGTTTCTAATAAGCTTCTGACCTCAGAGGGTGAAGAGGGTTAATACTCTAAAATCCCTTGTGACCATAAAGGTCTTGTCCAGACTATTTTTGAATATCAATGGTATTAACATCTGGTATTAAAACAATTCAGCAGATGTTTCTCAATATTTGTAAGCCCTATATGCAAATCACATAAAATATTGCTGTTTTTATAGTGAAAAACAGTAATCTTAACCCGTTCTACAGTGTAATGATAAGATTCTGTTGTTTAATTTTTGCAATTTTCGTAATTACATATTACGTATTTATGACTCAATATTTTTAATGAATTTAATTATTATAATAAAGTATAAAACGTAAGAATCACGAAATAACTGTTCTTAAAACAAATAATCATACGAAACATTTTCAAATGCTTGATCTGGCCAAGTAAGCAAAAATACAGATTTGGTTTGATTTGGTTTTTAATGGCGCATTGGCTGCTAAGGCTGAAAAAAAAAGAAAAAAAAAATACAGAAAGGTTACAATAATGCTTCACGAGTGTTAAGGTAAACTACCCTATAAAGTTACCCAGTTAGTGCAAACAGCGTTATTTTATTTTTGTTAACATTAATTTATTTATACAGCAGGCAGGGCCCATTTAATGTGTACAGCAAGAGAAGGACTGGATTGGAGCAGTGGATCGAGAGCCATCGAGGATGGAGCGTCGAAGAATATTCTGGAAGGGATAGGGGAAATGTAGTTTATCATAATAAATTAAACATACAAAACAAGGAGTGTTAACCGAAAAAGAAAATGAATCTTATTATGACCAGTTTCGTCAAGAAGGTTAAGAAACGAATCAGAGAAAATAAGCATGCACACATTACAGAATGACAATTAGATAGCCTGCCCCAAAACTAAAGTTTTGAGATTTTAGAGTGGAATGGAGAATTAGGGCTTTCACCTCTTTAAGAATAATTTTACTGATAATGACCACTCTTATACCACGTGAATATTAAGATAGTTTATTAGTATTATTATTAGCTAGAGAAAGAGAGAATGTCAAAAGTAGAAGGGATTCACCAAGAAGAGAAGAATGATGATATCCAGCTCAGGACCCTGGGTGCAAGCCCATACTCACCAGATTTGAGCCCTCTGGGTTTATTTAGCTATTAACTAAATCACTATACATTAAGGTAACGTTTCGGGAACTTTGTCGGAATCCATCCTCAGACCATACTCAGTAAGGTTCCCGAAATTTAATGTATAGTATTTAGTTAATAGCTAAATAAACTATCTTAATATTCACATGGTATAAGAGTGGTCATTATAGAAATCTAGATTCCATGGAAAACCTCCACGTAACCTCCTTCTCCAACTATATTAACCTGGAAATAGGTGTTGTTGTAATAAGATTTTAGGAGCATCAGCGAGTAAGGTCATTTTGCTCCGTGTATACTGTCTGTAAATTGCGTGTGTTCTGTGGTCGATTTTCTGTTTTGTTGGACGAAAAACCCGAGTTAGTTTCCGGGAGAAAAAAACCATGCTACCCTCGCGTGAGACTGACTAACTCAGCCACGTTGTGAAAAAGGCCCATAAAATTCCTTCTGTCCTCGATGGGACTCGAACTCAGATCTTTCCTCCCCCCCCCGGTGTAGGGAAGATGCCGATTCTACCAACTGAGGGCTCTGGAAATAGTTTCAACTTTATCATTGCCTACTCTACAATATACAATATACTAACGCTACAATATATGTATACAACACTCTACAATATAAAAGTACTCTACAACGTACGTAAAATATACAACCAACCTTCTTCATCATTTGGTTCATCAGTAACTACGGGTACGTGCAGATCGTCGTCACTTGGCTGGTCTGTTCCAACGTCAGTTTCATTATCATAATCAACATCTTTTCCTTCATGATCATCAATGTCAGGGTTGTTGTCTTTTGTTCCAGAATCATCATTACGATCAATATCTTCGTTATCAATACCATCTTCGTTGTCATCATCCGTTGGGAGGTCTCCATCGGTAATTTCATCATCAACAGCATTTCCGTTTAAAACTGAAAATAGGAAAAAAGTATGGTAAATATGTATGGTAGTATTTTGGTAATAATCCTTACATGAAATCGGTCGCTATTTTATTGTCCAATTTAAAAAAGGACCAAATCACATTTTGTAATGAAAAACACGAAATGGAGACCAATTTTTACCCTCTTAATTTTAAATCATTCAAAACTGAATACACACGTAGTAATAGAGGGCTGTTCAAAATCATGACATTTTCAAATTTCACCTTTAAATGTACGCTCAAATTTGATGGTCTCTTTAGAAATAGTTCCTGTTTATTGTAACCTTCCTGTTCCAACGTTGTTGTCATTCTCCTAAAAAACTTGATATACCCGCTAGTATACCAATGATGCCAAAGATAATTTATCTTTGGGCACCAAATAAAACTAAAATATACACAACATACAGTACCAAAATCGAATGATTGATTCGATTATGGAAATCATTCGATTATGCCCATCATTAATTATAATTATGACAAAAAGGTATGGTGTCGCTAAACTAGTCATAAATCTAAGTCCCACGGCTCTACCTACTGGAACCGCCAGTGGCTTACAATTTAGACTCGTATTATCCCTGTTCCAGAAAATTTCGTACATGGATCCATTCTGTACTTAGTGAAGATTAGATTAATCTCTACTTACCATATAACTGATACATAGCTGATATGTCATCATAATCCAAGCGGAAATATGGGTTATAGCCTTTATAATATGGAAACATTATGGAGCCAGGGACTGTCGAGTGGGCTAGACCAAGACTGTGTCCTATCTCGTGAGTGGCCACAGTGAAAAAATCGTATCCTGTTGACAAACAAATAAATAAAATTAAATTAAGTATCGTACATAGCTAAACTTTTAGAAAAAAAATCTGATTTTTTATTTTTTTTTATTTTAGTGAGATTGTCTTCAAAGGTTATATCTAGTCTTACGCTTAAGTTGTGTAAGGGTCATGTACTTCTCACATTTCCAACGATCGTGGAAATGGAAACATGGAAACATCGTGGAAACGATGAGAATTAGTGATGTGACCTGACCTGTTTTAAATATGGAACAGTAGTAGAGACCTGGAGGGAGGTATTAAGTGACAGTGCCACGACATGTTATTGCTGTGGTATGTCATTCGATGGAACTAGATCTTTACAAAGGAAAATGATAATAAAGAGTTTAGAGAACACAAAGTTATCGAGTTCCTTTACAGTGTTGACATAGAAGACTAGGTGTCTTCCATGAATGTAATTTTAGACCGATGACCAGAAAGAAAAGTTTCATAAATCCGTATTCAAATAGAAAAATCCCTAATAGTTTTTATATATCTAGTAGAGTAACATATGAATATCCCTGTAATAATTTCTGGAAAAGGCATAGGTTCTAATCCTGCCTCGATCGGAAGAACTTTTGTGGTAATATTTTCACCATGGCTGAGTAAAAGGGTCTCCGGCGAGGAATGCTGGTTTTTCGTCTGAAAACTCGGATTTTTCATCCTACAGCAGGATGAGCTGACCATAGCACATAAACACGCAATTTACAGACAATTCGATATGCAATACCGTCATCCCTTGATTTTGCCTTAAGTTAAATTCTAAAATCCGACCTGTTTGTAGAAATTTGGTATTCTCGATTCATTGCAAAACTACTATAAAGCGTGACATGTCTGTTGGAAAAGTTTTTGGCAACACCCCTAGAAGGACTGACGCAATAACATGATATCCTGTCGCTGTGTTGCTAGATCTAAAAATTATCTACATCAAGTGGTTTTAGAACACATTAACCACTCCTAGATGTGCCACTTATAGATATCAAAAGCGGGCTAGCGAGATATGCAGATATATTATCGGAACCACGGACCGTGGCGTGGAATGAGTCATTTCTTGGAAATAACTGCTCCTCTCAAATGATGGTTTCCTTCCTTCGGAGAAATATTTAGTTAACCTCTTGAAATCGGGCGACAGGACCATAGGACACGAGTGTTTCGTCTGTTTGGATATGACAGAACTGCTAGTTCTTCAGTGAAAACATGTGGTATTTTTTACCTCTCTGGGAGTTTAACTTAATGACCTAAAGATTTCCACTGAATAAAAGAGAAGAGAAAGACTGGGGGGAGGGGGGGCAGATTAACTAATTATTTACTTTACAACGAAAACTGTGTAATTATTGAATGAATAAAGAAATATATTAAAAAGCAGATTAAACTGTACAGTGGACAGCCAAATTATCAGAATAACTGTGTAAAAAAGAGCTTTTATTCAGGTTGAATATTTACGAGTCCTTTTTCATATCGAAAAGCGTGAATTTTTCAATGTCCAAAAAATTAGAAACCTTTTGCAAATGGCGTCAAGATAATTAAACGCACAGAATGAAAATATAAGATTGGTATAATCAAAAGTTTCTTGGTATCATATAAATACTGTACTCTTTCCTGAAGCTTCTTACTCGATCCGGTAATAGGGAAAGCAAGTGATCTTGCTTTCCCTATTACCGTGTAGTCTTCCAGCATTTACTCTGGCCACCTAATTCTCTTGATTCTAATCCATTTGGAAATATCTGAGATACGTTGGAAAGCACAGTTCAGTTTTTCAGTTCTCTACCGACCGTAATACTGCAGCTGACAAATATTATGATAGAATAATGGTCAAATCTGGAGTTAGACTCGCTCAGACACCTAGTGAAATCCATGCCATGACGTGTGCTGCCATTTGGACAAAAGGTGGCCGGCCCTATTAGATAGTAAATAATGGTTTCTAATTTTAATGGTCAGTGAGAACAATAATTTGGCCACCACTTGAATTCCTTGTGAATATTAATAATGCCAATCGTTTCTATAAAATTACATACAAAATATTTATTTTATATCATTTAATACATTAACTTGGAATGGTTATATCTGGCTGCACCCACCTTCTTCATATTTTGAATTTCTAACGGTTCCGTCGATCCAATCTTCATCGTCATCAAAGTGGATATCTCCTCCATATGGACCGTGTTCGTAAGGAAAGAAAGCATGCGCAAGAATATTCCCCGGTCCGTCAAAAGGATAGCCATCTCGATGCTCCCCACGAGCGAAAGCGATGATAAGATCAGCCTCCATACTCCTTTTGTGTACAAATTTCAAAGGCGCAATTTCGGACCAAATTTTAAATGCATTCTTCAGTTTCTTCATGGTAACTGAAGATTCCAGCTCTGGTGGCCAGTTAGCCAAACTGTGGAATAAAATTAAACTGAAATTAAATAATATAATTAAATAATATAATATTCCATAGTGTCCCACCTATTTGGAAGCAAAATTAAATTTCTGAATGTTATCAATTAATTATTACTCATTGTTTTCAGCAAGCATTCATATTTTAAGCTCAGTAAATAGAGTTTAGGTTAAAACTAAGTGGTATTAATTTATAAAGACATGTTTTTTATTTATAATATATTTTTAATTAGGATAGTGATTGTATCTGATTTTAGACCCCTAGTTTTTTTATAAATTCGACTAATACCCAAACATTTATGTATATTAATTATTTTAAAATGTGGTGTGATAATACTCCATAATATATTTTTAAAAATGTTCTGAATATGAACCAGAACCAGATATAGTCGCTCATCATAGCTTCATTGCAGCTTCCTTGGTAGCTTTTCTCCATTAGCTATATTTCCTGGAGGATGCTCTTCACTATTATCGGCTATATTTGGTCTGAGAAATACATGTGAAATGTAAGTTATGGTGCTTGGTGGATATTCTGCATCCTATTTTTATATAATTTTAAATCAGTTTGTCAAATAGTTCTTTGCAATTTCACTCAATATAAAGACGAAACGACTGGAAGCAATTTTGCTCAGCATCAGTCATTACGTATTAGTATTAGCATTAGCCATATAGTGCGAGGAAGTCACAAGCTTTTGCTGCACTGCCCCCTCCCCCCAAAAGTAAAAAGTAGATGAGGAAATACAAATTATGTACCTCCCTCCTCACGTAAGTAACTGTCCAGTTGACCTTTGAATATCTTTCAACTGTCAGCCTCAACTACCTGTGGAGGCAATTTGTTTCCTAATCAACAACTCGCTGGCTAAAAGAAACATCCAACAATCTAGTCTAAACCATTTCCTCTATAATTTTAATTTATAGCCCATAGTTATGGAATCCTTTATAAAGTGAAAATTCCCCTTTCGTTCATTTTAGTGATCCCTCTCAGAGCCTTATAAACCTCAATCAGGTCACCTCTAAGGTAGATGGTAGCCTGGCTCTGTCGCGCAACATAATCGAAGTCTTGCCTCGAACGGTTGCCCATTTGCCGATATCATCATGCTAGTTGCTCGTCTTTGAACTCTTTCAAGAAGCTCAGTGTCTTTTTCCAGATGAGGTCTCAATACTTGGACACAGTGTTCCAAATTCGCTCTTACAATTGACTTATACAGTGGAATTGTAACCTCCCCGTCTCTACAGGATATTGTTCGATAAATCATCGATAGGACACCATGAGCTTTCCTGGCCGCCTGTTTACACTGCTTAGAGAACTTCATATCTGCCATGTTGTAATTTCCAGATCCCTTTCTTCCTCTACTGTTTTCAATTAAACTCAATCAAGTGTATAAGTTATTTTGGAATTGCTGTTCCCCAAGAGTAACCTTGTATCAACGTGTGCTTAACTTGTGGATCAATAAATATGCTATCTTTCACTTTAGCATCAGACAATTTTGGAAACATAGATTGTATATGCTTGAAGGTATCACCTTGAAAAATACAAATTTCAGAACTTTAACAAGTTGTTTTACGAGTCCTTGCTTGATATGGAGCGGTGAAAACAAAACTTTGTTCCTTGGAATAAAGGGACTTTAACATATTGTGTGCTTCAAGTTGCAGCTCAATTCTGGCAGACCATTCTTTTCTATACATACAATTTGTATGTTGATCCCAGAGGCACAGAAAGGAATGTTTCTTCGTTACCTTTCAAACCTAGCAGGAACCATAGCATCTCACAATTCCGCACATATCCCATTTATACTGGTCATAGTTGATCTTCTCTAATTCATACTTCATTTTTGTAGTCTTTAATATGAACAAAATATGCAACAGGAATCGATTGGTATATATTTCCACAGTGAAGCAACAGTGCAAATTTCTAACTGTGTGAATTGTAACTGATAGAAATTTCTTAATAAAGACAAATGAAATAAAACCTATAGTACAGAAATTGCGCAAGATTACAATACAATATAATATAATACAATAAATATATACACTGAGTGATCACTGAATTAGGACCACCTACCTAATACTTCGTAAGTCCTCCTTTTGCTCTCAGTACAGCAGCTATCCGACGTGGCATTGATTCAACAACATGTCGGAAGCGTTCGGGAGGTATGGCCAACCAAGCTGTGTGTAATATGGTCAGCAATGCAAGTATGGAGGTGATTGGTGTATCCAGACGCCTGATATGCCTTTCCATAGTGTCCCACAAGTGCTCTATGGGATTGATATCGGTGGAGTTCGGAGGCCAATCAATATGCTGGAAGTCAGAACTGTGTTCCTCAAACCATTCCTGCACAGCAAGTGCCCGATGGCTCGGCGCATTGTCATCTTGGAAGACACCATCGCCATTCTGGAAAAAGTGTAACATAGTGGGGTGTACACAGTCAGCAAACAGTTAACGATAGTGGAGACCACTGATACGTTGTTCCACATGCACCAGGGGTCCAGGTCCCCGCCAGTGAAACATGCCCCACACCATACAACCGCCTCCACCGGCCTGAACTTTTGGTACCATGCATGATGGATCAAAAACCTCATGTTGTTGACGCCGAATCCGTACACGACCATCCACGGTGTGGAGTAAATAACGTGACTCATCCGACCAGCACACCTTCTTCCAGTCTTCTAACGTCCAACTTGCATGCTCTTTGTACCAGGCGAGTCTTTTACGCCGATGAACCTTGGTTAGGAGAGGATGCCGTAGGGGGTCGTCTGCTGGTATAGACCATACGTGCGAGCGTGCGACGCATGGTCATGCCAGATATTGTTCCGGGTTGGCCCATGTTGTATTGGGTAGTCTACGTAGGTCGACTAACTCCGCACTCTCGTACCTCACCTGGTCAATGGGTCGCATTCAGTTTTCATAGGGGTGGTCATAATTCTGTGATCACTCAGTGTATAAGAATACAAAAACGTGCGTAAAGTAATATTTCTCTAATTGTATATGCAAGTCTTGCAGCTGAGATCCAATAGCTTCCATTCTTTTAAAGCGAGATATCAGGATTGTATTTGGTTAAACCCAAGTCCTTCACTGAGTTATCCAGTTCTTACTCACTATGGAAATGTGGCGTTTTATTTGAACAGGCTTACAAGATTCACCATCCAATTCTGAAGATTTTCCCTGGGAGATGAATTAGGTATTATCATGTCTTCGTTATATGGCACCACAGCAATAAAGGATGGTATGTTGGCATTAATTACAGCTTTCTGTAATACAAAAGACACAGTCGTCATGAATGGTTTCTGGGTTCTCTCTAATTTGAAGTATAGCAAAAAAGCATACACTTACGACTAACGCAGAATCGTCCCTCTAATGTTGATCTGCAATTACCACAGCTGAAATGATGTGCCACAGTTTGTCTTGATTACCCACAGGTATTCCAAAATAAGTTTCATATTCACTGAAAAAAATTGGTGCCACCAAAGATTTTTATGCTTCACCTATAATATCCACAAACATAGCAGAACGAGTCTGGAGATAAATTTTATCTCCCCTTGGCATGCATACAATTCACACACAAACGAATTTTTCGTCACGTGTAATATTTCCACAAAAGTTTTTGCTGAAGTCATCAAAGTTAATTTTTAAGAATACTCAGTACTTCTTGTTAATCCATCCCGCTGATATACTCTCAGGGGAAAGAGATATTAGAAAAAACCCCGTTCCTCAAGAAAACTGAATTCATACACAATGCAGAAATAATTCAACTATGCATATAACAATGGTTTTAATGATTCTAAAGGATGATATTGTACCTTGCTTACTACATGGTACTGATATTTCCGAGTAAGAGAATTTCATTCATCCAAATAAGGAAATATGGTTAAAAAAAAAGATTGTTAAATGTTATTATTCTTGGAGATTTCTCAGTTAATTCACGGAATTAGAAAACAGAGAAATTAGGTTAACCCTTTGAATTATCAAATAATACATAAATTTGTGCCGAATGCATCATTCTAAAATATCACATTTTCATGTTCTTGTAATTCGTAAATAAGACTGAAAATGAAACTACCCCAAAATATAAAACCTAATCAGTTCAAATTATTTTTATAAATAATAAATATTTTCTAAAAACTTACAAATAGGTAACTGTTCGTTTTCTCCATCCAGGCGCACCTATCACGTATCGTTTGGTACGGTTGCCACGTTCGTCTTCAGGTTTACGGATGACATCGGGCACACCACAACGGGGAGCGGTCATAAGTTTTAGGGTGTCGTTATCAATCTCTCCCGTTTCAGGAAGTCCACCAAACCTTTGCATATCTCGTATAGCTTCTTTGTATGCACTCTCTGTGTAGAGGGCATCTGCGTCAGCTCCAGCATTTAAGTATCCATAATGCTTCATGAAAGTCACCTGCGAAGGAAGAATTATTCACTTTTAATTTCTAGTAGTGACAAATGAAGTTATACGAGGTGTGGCAATAATTCTCGGACTGGTGCAATAAAAATAACAAAGTGAAGGAGCTTAAGATGGTTTTATTTTTATTCAAAAAATAATCAGCACCTGATTTCTAAAAGTTTCTGAAACGAGTCAACGAAGACGTCCAAAGAGATGATGTTCAGTTCAGCGGTTACGTTTTTCTTTATGTCCTCAACATCCTAATCTCTTTCCTCTGAGGACAGTTTTCACCTTGGAAAAGAGGAAGAAGTCCTCTAGTGCTAGATCGGGAGAGTAGCATGGATGGTTGATCTATATAATACCATGTTTCATCAGAAATGTGTTCGCAACAAGTGCGGAATGAGAAGGAGAGGGGATTGTCGTGCAACAAGAACCAGCAACTTTCTATCGAAATTGCTGCCTCACAGTAGAAAGCAGCATTAACTCTCTCTCTCTCTCTCTCTCTCTCTCTCTCTCTCTCTCTCTCTCTCTCTCTCTCTCTCTCTCTCTCTCTCTTCAGGTAAAAATTCCTTGTGAATCACGCTGCCCTGTTTTTTTCGAAAAAATATGATCAGCATCGTCTTGATTCGAAACTTTTTGGGCCTTGGTGATGATTTTGAAGCACACTGTATGCTCTGACACTTCGTCTTCGGGTCTTACTGAAATACCCAACACTTATCTCCAGTGGCAGTACAGTCGAAGAAATTACGATTGATTTGAGAAGTCTGGATGAAGTCTTCGCACGATGACACTCTTCGTTGCTTCCGCTCATCCTGAGGATGTACGGCACAAATTTTGCACAGACCTTCCTATCGTTAAATCTTCAGCAGAATTTGACGAATTGTCTCTTTATTCATATCCAATGCATCCGCTATCATTCCAATAAAAACGATCTCTTGCCACCACACCTTCCCAAACTTTTGCAGCTCTGTGTTCATTTCGAGAGGTTGACGGACGCCCACTTCTTGGTTTATCCGTCTTTGAACCGCTGGTACCATTCAAACACTAGTACGACTTAACTTTTCATCACCAAAAACAGTTTTTAACATTTCATATGTTTCTATTGCAGATTTTCCCAGTTTAAAGCAAAATTTTATATTTTCGTTTCTCCATTGTAAAGTCGCGACAGGGATCGTTAAAGCTAAGGAAACTGGTTCTTTTTTGCAACCTCCCAACCTACTGGACAATCTTTGTACCACTATCTATTGGAGGAAGTTTGAACAATAGTATACTTCCGCTTATTTTCAAACTCATAGCATGACTTCAACAGCACCAGTCAGGGATCTTTATTGCCACCACATTTCACATAAAACTGGTCAACAAATTTTCAATTTTTTTTGTTTCTTTGATGAAAGTACTTTTTGTGTATTGTTTTTCATGTGCGGAGGTGCGAAATGATCATTAAAAAAATTATTTTTCTCAACTTTTGAAAATACTTGCTATATCATGTATAAAATACGCCACGTAAGCCTAAAACAGGACAAATAAAGAACATCCACTGTACTGTTTTAATACATCTTATATTGATAAACATGTTATATTATAAAAAAACTTTACAAAACAGTTTAAAATAAAAAGAATTGATACATTTTTAGTTATTTAAAAAATATATTAATTCACATTGATAAGAAAAATACATAAAATCACTTGATTCACATTTTACGCTTCTTCTTCGCCTGTTGTTTGTACCCCATATCTGGAGCATCTCTTATCACAGGCCAGCAATAGTCAACTAGCATTGCAGGGTTCCATTTGCATGGGTATCGTTTTTCCATCGCCGAGATGGTCTGATGGAATCTCTCACTATGGTCATCACCTAATGCGCCACAATTGTCCGGGGAAAAACCCAAATGGGAGTGAAAAAAGTGTATTTTTAATGACATGTTGCAGCCTAATTTATGATATGATGACAGAAGGTATCTCACAAGCTGTTTACAGTTATCTGCTTTGTTGTTTCTCATAAAGTTTGTTTCTACGAGTTTCAAAGCTTCCCAGGCCGTTTTCTCATCACTATAGAGGATCTGGTTAGTGTTCGTACTTGAGAAGATCCCGTATCTGTGGGCCAATGAACACGCCTTTCTTTATTTTGGCCTCACTAAGTCCTGGAAATTTTTCTTTGGGTATCTAAAAGCTGGCCAGTCTTATCCATGGACTTAATAAATTGTTTCATAAGTCCCAATTTTATGTGTAGTGGAGGTAACAGGATTTTGTTTATCTCAACTAGTGGATTGTAATGAACATTTTTATCCCTAGATCGAGTGATCTATGGATAAAAATAAAGAAGAGAAGACTGGCTTTCAAGGCCAGTTCTCTTCTCATTAAAATAGTCTATTTTAACTGTCGTATTCGTATTTAGCACTTTAATATTCGTCGTTGAGTAGTTTTATTGCGGAATTTTGACTAGTGTAATTAATCTAAAGTGATAAGCTAATTATATATTAATTATAGTTATTTTCATCGACCGAATTATTGCAACACAAACATTAAATAAAAATGAGTTACTGCTTTCTGTCTAATAACCAAACTCCTGATAACAACGCCGGGAATTTGTTTTCCTGTTCAATATTCTGGCGACTCAACTTATCAGTAATTAAAAGTTATTAATTCTTTTACAATCAGATTACGCAATGAAGTAATTATAATAACCATAATGATAACAAATAATTAAAAAAATATAATAAATGTGGCTAATACCCATCTTTTTCTTGAAGACCTGCACAGACTCTTTTCATCGTATTAGATGACATCTTTTATTAGTAATGTTTGAACGCCTTGAAACATTCGCGATTGAAGTTTGTTCTGTTATTTTAAATAGAAAATTAGCCATTTGAAAAGCCAAGTTTACGCAGAATAATTCCCTAAGTTAAATAAATTTGATAAAACACACCTTCAATATTTATAGCAATGGAAGTGTGTCTTCAGAAAAGACTCGCGAGTGCTATAGAGATTAAGAGGATTAATGTAAGAGCTATCTATAAATGTCGCTCTCTCCTTATGAAATAAATACTGAGCATTACTAACCTATATTCTGTGATGAGGCGAACTAAACAGGATGTAGTAATTATGCATGACATGTAATTTTCCTGACACACCAATTAACCCTGGGTATCATAAAACTGGAATGAGATGTTATAATTAAGAAACTATGTTGAGAGTTTTAAAACGAAGACTTCGAAACAGTCGACACACTGATATACAGTGGCGTGTTCCTTCCCATTGGGACAGACGGAAGGCGCCTTTAATAAGATATTTTTATATGGCATTCAAGTTGAGTCAACGTTGAGCAGAGGTGTATGATTTTCTCTTCACAAAGCTCAGATTTTTGAAATAATTAAATGCAGTACAACTGTTTGTTGTATTGCATTAGCAATACAACAAAAAAATTAAGTATTTTTTAGGTCCTATCATCATCCTGAACGGATGAATTACTGCCACTTGATTATCTTGATGTTCTGAGTAACCAGGTTCATCCCACAGTGCCAACATTGTTTCCCAGAAATTATACCATTTTTCAAGATGATAATGCTCCAATACACACAGCAAAGTGTGCCCAGTCTTGGTTTGAGGAGTATGAAACTGAAGCTAAGCATCTCCTATGGTCTATACAATCACCAGACTTAAATTCTATGGAGCTACTGAGGGCACATTTAGAGAGAAGAGTGAGCACATTTTCTCCACCTTCATCACTCAAGAATCTCGAAACTCTCCTCCATGAAGAATGGTCCAATATGCCTGCCTCTTGAGACAGTTTAAGATATATTTGAATTCATTCCTCTTAGAATAAAAGCTGTTTTAAAAGCAAAGGATGGCCCAATATCATATTAGTTCATACCTGTAACTCTTATCACAGGTGTTTTCATTATTTTGTCCCCCAGCTGTATTTTTATAATCCTTGTACAGGTTTAATGTATTTAAACTTTTAGTGACTTTGGATACATATCAGATGAAATAAAAGAATCTATAAACAGAGTATGACAAAGCATGAGTAATAAAGTTTATTATTTTAAAATTAAAAATAAAATTTAAATAAATAAAATATGCACAATACGGCATGAACTGCTAATAGACAGTTTTTTTTTGTATGTTTTACTATTATAAAAATAATGACAGTATTTTTCAAAATCATGCAAGCTTTTAAATATTGCCGGAGCTTACAGGAGTGGAAGTGAAATAGTATTGCAAGTCTGTACGTGGACTGGCATATCGAGCGCAAGACAATCAACCATCAAAAAGAATATGGTGGTAAACAGAAAGTGGGGTTTTGAATAGAGACATTTACCAAAGGAGTGCAAAGGCGAGTGGTGCAAACCCATTTCTTTCAGGGCAGCGTAATGTACCTGTAGCCATAAATTATAATTAGCCTTAAAATAATCTGAATATTTAGCCTCCTAAACCATATTTCAAAAGGAACAGGGTGTTCATTTTAAAAGTTAACCCACGTTATTTTCATTAAGTACAATGCTATCAAATAACGACCGTTGGTGTAATTTTGTGCGGTTCTAGTGAAGGAAGTGACGGTTTTACATTTCAGGTGTTCACTTTGTCACAATCCGTATTTGAAGTCGCATGTGTCATTACTGGTGAATAAATGGTCATGCGATAGTATCGAGCAACATGTTTGTTTTTAGTGGAATCCTACTTAGGAACCGTCTTACAGTGAACGTCAACAAAAATTTGTTGAAAACTTCACTGATACTATGTCCATGCAAAGCTGCACGTTTCAAGGTAAATAAGTTTCGTGGGTGTGGATCAATTGGGAATAAGAAAGCAAGAGGAAGGAGTGTTCCTACACATGACACTTTAAACGACATTAGATAAACAATTTTGCAATCTCCAAACAAATTTCTACAGAAATTCAGCTCATTTCGCTGTAAGGAAACACCTAAAACCTTTTCCATACCGAATCCACAGATATGTCACATATATCCACAATATGGATGAGCCTGAATTTCAGGATAATGTTAAAAGATTGCGCTGATTTCAAAGCTTATTTCGCCATTAAGGTATTGAAATTTTGGATAAAATTTACTTCACTGACGAAGGGTGGTTTCACATTATTGACTAAAATGAAACGGCTCGAACAGGACGAAGCGACATGTCATGTCGCACGCTCAACCACTGAAATATTGCAAGAGTTTTTTCGGGGATAGGATCATACCACAAGGACGTTGGTCACATAGGTCCCTTCTTTAATGTCCCCAGACTTATTTTTATGGGAGTTATTACTAAAGCAGAAAGCTTAGAAGAGCAATCTACGACTCAGTCCGAAGCTCAAAGCATCATTAGATGCCATGAGTAAATTATTGTATTTCTAACTACCAGCATTGCTTATGAACTGTTATTTGTTAATTATTCTCATAATAAATTCTATTTTCCTTTGTTTTTGGGTTTACTTTTAAAATGACCACGCTGTATATAATACTATTATTCAGATAAAATTATTCTTATGCTTTAATTCAATCCGTTCTTCAAACTTACAAGGTTTCCGCCTCAGAAGGATCTATGGTAATAAACCTGGTTTCCCTGTAGAACTCTGTTACTATTAAAATTGACAAAGAAAATCGGATTGATGAAATGATAGATTTTTCTAAAACTTTGGCATCTATGGACCATTTGTTATTGTAATATAAATTACTGCCATCACATAGTTTTAATAAATATTTCATCAAATTGACTGATGAGTTACGGTACAATAGATCCTATCGGGCAAAACTTTCAATATCATCAAGCCTATTCACCTTTTTAATTGTTATTTTCTTCACGAACCTCCTTAGGCCTTCTGTTATTTATATAACTTTGATTCTTTGAGGTAATGCTTTGAAGTGTTAAAGTAATTTTATGCACCTATATGCCGATAACATTAAATTTTATTTATCTTATAATATCACGAACAACATCAAAATTTGCTTGCTTTAGTATCAGCGTTTAGTCGCTGAACAGCAAAGAATAATTTTAAACAAGTTGCATATCATAAAACGTCGAATGAATTATATCCTGTCATGATGTATGTCCAGTTAGAATATTTGTTTAGGAAACCTGCAAACAGTTATCAAAAATGCAGTTGTGGTGTTTGTGCGTGCTCTGTTAAGCACCAAAGCAACTAAGGATGTGGGGCGGCAGTATACTGGCTGCAAATTGCATGTATTCGGTGATCTGGATGGAAAACCCGCATTTCCTGGAGAAAAAAGTATGCAACTTTCGCCTGAGACCGACTAACTCGGCCACATTGATTGGGGAAGGGGTCCATAAAAATTCATCGCAGCATTGAGGAATTCGAACACGGGAGTTTTTCATCCAATGTAGGGAGGTTAATGATTATATATGGCAGTGCTCCTTCAGGATGACTTGAACAGGCTTCAAGATTGGTCAGAAAAGGCTACGTTTTAATGCAGTAAAATGCATGGTCTTACACTTGGGGAATAGCAACCCCAAAATAAATTATATCTTGGCATGATTGAATTAAAAACAATAGAGGAAGAAAGGGATCTGGGAGTTATAATACGGGTAGATTGTTTTCTAAGCAGTGTAAACAGGCGGCCAGAAAAGCCCATGATGTCCTGTCGATGATTTATCGAACTATATCGTGTAGAAACAGGGAGATCATAATCTCACTATATAAGGCAATTGTAAGATCACATTTGGAATGCTTTGTTCAAGTATGGAGACTCATCAGGAAAAAGACATTGAGCTTTTTCAAAAGGGTCAAAGATGGACAACTCGCATGGTGAAATCGGCAAATGGGAGACCATATGAGGAAAGACTCCGATTATGTGGGCTACAGAGCTTGGCAACCAAGCACCTCAGAGGTGACCTGAATGAGGTTTATACGGCTCTGAGAAGGGTTCACTGTTATTTTCACTGTTATAGAGAATTCCAGAACTCATGGACATGAATTCAAATCACAGGGGAAGAGGTTCAGACTAGTTGTAGGAAGTTCTCTTTTAGCCAGCGAGTCATTGATTGCTGGAACAAGTTGCCCTCGCATGTCGTTGAGGCTGACAGTTTAAATAAATTCAAAAGTCATATGGATAGTTACCTTTTGAATCTATGTAAGGAGGGAAGCAAATAATATTTTCTTATCTACTCGTTTGTTTTTATCTCCTGGCCAGAGCAGCAAAAGCCTGTGGCTTCCTTGCACTATATGGCGAATACTATTATTATATCCACCGTGTTACTCGAGAGGGCTGCAGTCATGGATTACGGATACTTATGTGGATCAGATCTAAGCTCTGATTCCTTTACGGCCTGACAGTCCACTTCGGGTGTTGAAGACTTGAGTTCGAATACCTTTAATAGCCCAGGAATTTTTATAGGCTTTTTTCACAATAGTAAGTCGGTGTCACTATTATGACACCGACTTAGGCTATCCTGGCAGCCTAAGTCGGTGTCAAGTAAGCGAGGGTTGCATAGTTTTTTCTTCAGGATACTCGGGTTTTGCGTGCAGAAAAGAGACACATCGACCACATAATACTCGCAATTTACAGACGCAATATACTGACGCCTGAAAGCTTTATTTGCTTTGATTTGTAACGCACAACTATTCATTGCGACCGATAAAAGTTTCATGCATAAAAAAACCTTTTTTAAAAAACTTCCACTAAATGATGTCAGTTATCGAACCTGCAAACTTACCGATCTGTAATACTTTTAATCATGCCATATTTTCATCTAATAAAGTATTTACATATATTAATGTTGTTATAATTTTTCCCCAGTAGCTTCCGCTTGTGATTTAAACTGATATTGCCAAAATAAGAAAAAAAAAAAAGTTCTTGTTAGAATATTGCTTTATTATATTCAATTATTGTTTATTATATTATTTAATATTACAACAATATTTAAATCAGGTAGAGGTCCATCTAATTTCAAGTTTATCATCATATGACAAGTCTTTATTATTATTATTTTAATAAATTATCTAAACGCACGTAAAACTAAAAACTGCAAGCAGATTTTAGTTTTACGTGTTAGATTGTACCAGATGGCTAGATTGTAACAGAGTGTTGCTCTGTTACAATCTAGCCATCCTTAACTAGCGATTCTACAGCTTTCTAAAGTGTGGCTGAACCTCCTGAAGCCATGCATCCAAACACTCTCGTGTCCACCACTCAAGTTGTTGGAAGTGGTCTCATGGTATGGAATATATTCTGTTGATACGGACTGGGTCCGTTCATACTATTAGAAGGTCGAGTCACCTCCAATGAATATCATTCTATCGTATTGGACCAGCCTAAAATACTTCATTTTTACCAAGACTGCGATGGATTCTTTCAGAACAACAACATAACTATCCATCGTGCAAAAATTGTATGTGAATGGTTCGAGGAACATTACCAAATTTTCCAATATCTACCCTGGTAGCCTAATTCTTTAGATCTGAATCAAATAAGGACAGTTCAGCTTCGCAGATCTCTACCGATCACAATACAGCAGATGAAAAATATATTGATGGAAGAATGATTAAATCTGGAACTAGACGCATAGTGGAATCCATGTCACAACATGTAGGGGGTCATAATTCTGGAAAAATGTGGCCCTACTAGACGCTGATTAAGAGTTTCTAATTTTTTTTTCGACGATATCAGTATTAGCAAAATAATTCTACAAAATACTACTTATATAACATCACTAATTAAAAAATCTACATAGCTGTAATCCATGTGTGCTTCAATTGTTCTTTCAGCATATAAGCATTAAATTAATTCCTCTTTAAATATATATAGATTTCTTGGCTACAGAAAAGGAATTCCCACCTAAAGGTGGGAATTCTTTTTCGGAATTATCTTTGAACCTTTGATTTTTTTGATTATATCTTTGATTATCGATGAATCGAGGAATTATCCTCGATTATCTTTGAATTTGAACTTTAGGTGGGAATTCCTTTTCTGTAGCCCAGACTGCGATGGATTCTTTCAGAACAACAACGTAACTATCCATTGTGCAAAAATTGTATGTGAATGGTTCAAGGAACATTACCAAATTTTCCTGGCTACAGAAAAGGAATTCCCACCTTTTTCTGTAGCCAGATCCTTTTGGTGGAGATTCTCGGAGTGGACATTGGAACACCGTTCCAGTTCATCATACGAATCGGTAATGTCATGTACACGCGCTAGCTACTTTGTGCACGCGGTATCAGATTTATAAAATTTTCCATTTCGACTGCCTCATTTAATCAATTTTAATATCGGTTATAAATACAAAATAAATACAAATAAGTACAAATCGGTAATAATCAAAATAAATACAAATATATACAAACAAGTACATATCGGTAATAATCAAAATAAATGAATTTTAATTAATAAATAAAAACTTACAAAAATGCAATAGCTCAATGGCACTTATAATCGGCGCCACTGTTTTTGACCAATAATACGATAGTGTTGCAGTGGCCGATTTAAACCTTCAGCGAAAAGGATAATACAGTATAAAGAAGCCACTTTCCTTTGACTCTCTCTCTATTATCTTGTAATTACGACTGTCATACACTAACCAAGACGCCAAAACAATTGGATGCACTGACGCATCGTAAACAGTGCCATTTTCATACGTTTCTGTTGGTATTATCATTTTAGCTTTAAAACTAAAACTATTAATTTTTAAAGCTGTAGTATCAAATGCATAACAGACACTACTTACCATATCCTTTGGGGGTAACTTTAAGATCGGGGCACCCTCCAAACGACTCACGAAAACAAGTAGGAGCATTAACATGCTTGTCACCATTGTAATCTCAAAGTTGTCTGACGCTCCGCTTGTCAGTCGACTTATGAAGCACGAGGGAGGACAGATTTCGTCTGCCACTAGTAGGTGAAGCGAATTCTAAGAATATCAAATAATACAAAAAAAAAAAAAAAAAACTCTGTTCTTTGGTACGCCTATTTTTCTTCTTTTTGAACTTTGAAATCAGGGTTGGGGGGTATTATTTACTCATATTTAGTGCTAACTGCGGAAAACATAAAATGTGACGCAGATTAAAATAAAAAAATTTGACATCGACTCACTTATTGGTAGCGTTGATCAAACATAGGTGACTAATAAAAAATACGAAATTGTGTATAATCGTTAGAACCCCTCGTCATCCCCACACGCACCCACCCACATAAATGAGTCGAATTTCTTGAAATTCATTATTATTGTGATTCAACTTGCCGAAAAAAAGTGTGGCATGAACACCATAGTTGTTCGTTCCTGTAGGATAAAATAATTATTCATTAGATCCATCAACAACCGGAACGATGACTTGCGGTAATCGACTGGTATTATCTTAGAGGAAGTATTCGCCCTTTCCGCTGGTTACGGTATCATCTCTCCGTGGACGAATAGGTCATCTCGCCAAATCGAAAGGATTTCCGTATTGCCACAGTTCGAGATATCTTGCTTATTCATACCTGCCGCGTTATGCACTGTCAGGACGTGCGTGCGTGCGTATGTGTGTGTGAATAGCTAGCCCTAAAAGTTTTTAGGGGCCCCGATTGTGCCAATTTTTCAAGATTATCTTTGAAGGGTACAGTTCATAAGGTTCGAATTTGGCTATTAGTAGACATCGGATAATATGCGTTAAAAATAGAAGAATGTGCATGCAAATACACAATAAAGTATGTAAAAACATGCACCAAAATCTCATTATATGCAATAACATTTTTGGGCGCGTTAGCATATATCATTATGCGCCTATTCTCTTTATTATTTCATTGATCCGTATGTAGCAACTCGACTCCCAGTGGACGAATTTTCATGAAATTTTTTGTTTGGGCTTTACAAAAAGATTTGATGAGTCATTCCAAAGTTCATTAAAGTCGAACCAATAGAAATCGGCAATTATTATTTCATTTTATTTTTCTGGTCAGCATTTAATACCTCAACTCCCAGTGGATGGATTTTCATTAAATTTTAAATTTCTCTCTTTTAGAAGGATATGTCGAGCCTTCCCAAATTGTTGTCGAATTTATTAGTCCAAATTTCATTAAAATTGGAGTCATGGCAAAAACATTGCAATGGCCAGTATCATCAGGGGACTTTATCCACTGCAATCTATCTGGAACGTACGAAGTTTTTCGAACCATCCGTATACACGTGGACAATAGACAATATAAGGAAAAGATAGTAGGTACGCTAAAGGGTGGAAAAGTGGCTGGGAAACAGCTTAAGAAAGATAGATACCACCATTCAGCCACCTTTTAGCGTAGTTTGCAGCATCTTTATCTTCGCCTTACGTTACCGTTATTAGCTCCTTTTATCTTTCCCACACTTCCATCACTACACATACCGGTATATATTGATAAGTTTTATTCAGTATTGCAGTTATATTGTCATACGTACTATTGTGCAATTCGAAGTATCTCATTTTATATATTCAAGTATATTTCGATTATTATCTCATAAAGTAAAATCTATCATCATTCACACAACGTCTGGATTACCCTCCTTATCTGTGTTATGATATGCAAAATTTTTTTTTCAGAATTTTCTAATCGACTTTGGACCTTCTATTGTCTACATCCCAGATAGATTGCGATGGCTATGGTCGCCTGATGATGATGTTGGTCATTATAATCTGTCTTTTAAATTCCGTTGTATTAATGTACTTTATTGTTTTAATACATTCCCATTCTTTAGATCTGAATAAATCTTTATTTCTATGACTTTTGGCATTCATACGCAAAGCCTAACCCTCCTGGTACATTAAGCATATCCAACCATTAATTCATTGTCTACTTTATGCACTTTAATTATTACCTATTATTTATTTTTAATATTTCATTGGAAGTAGTTTCCTATAGTGTTCTCTTTATCTACTTCATTTTTCATCCTCCTATTACCTTATAGGCTTGGCATGGATGTAAAACTTCACATTTTTTCCAGTATATTCTTAAATTTACATATACTGTATCTTGTTTTACATTCTATTCAAGCTATTTTGCACTTATACGTGTAAATTACATAAATTTTAAAATTTTAGGGAAAAAAAAGTTTTATTTTTAGTGCTTTTACAAATTAAAAAACTTTGCAGAAAATTCTTAAAAATTTACTTAAACCATTTAAACAATTGTAGCCTATTTGAAATCAAAGTCAAAACCATAACTATCATCACCTGTCCTCTGACTGGCACAGCTTTCATGGAACGTACATGGGCCTCATATTTTTCGCCACGAAATAGATGTGCCCTCGTGGGTAGCAAAGTTGGTAGAATCGTCGTCCACCCCACAACGGGTGGAAAAGACCTGAGTACGAGTTCCGTCGATGGCGTGAGGAATTTTTATGGGCCTTTATCACAACTTGGCTGAGTTAGTCGGTCTCAGGCGAGGGTAGCATGGTTTTTACTCCCGGAAACTCGGGTTTTACTTCCAGCAAACAGAAAATCGACCACAGAACACACGCAATTTACAGACAGTATACGCGGAGCAATATGGCCTTAGTCCTTGAGGCTCCTAAAACCCTACCAAAACAACAACAAAAGATGTAATAGTATAATCCCTTGTTTGATATGCGTTTTTCAGCAGAATTATGTTTAATTTTCTGAAAAAATAAATATTTTTTTTATATATTTGCAGTTATTACGTCTAGATCGAGAGTCGACCTATGATGAGAATTACTGAGTTTTTGTGAGTGACACTGCGCCATTGTGGTAAAAACAGCTTCTATCCAGACCTAATCTACTTTTTGCTCAGCCCATGTCTTACATGGGCTTGCGGAAATAATTAGAGAATTTCAACGAAGTTTACAAAGCTATCTCTTGTATGAAAAAAAAAAAAAAGTTCGTAAACGCCTCTACAAGCATAGCTATTTACAGAGATATGCGTCCTGGACTTCTTCCTCTCCACGAGAGCTTCTTTTGACATTATGGATCGCACATTAAACGTGCGGATCATGACTGAGCGCAGTATTTTATTTTATGCCAAAAAACTATGCTATGATTCTATAATAAAAAAAATTCTCGATGCTTTTGACATTGTAGCTATTGACATTGTAGCTTAGGAAAATTCTTCCCAATTCTTTGGTTTATTGAGACTCATTTTGTTTGCTTGGTTAATTAATTATATAACCAACCCTGAAGCACGGAACTTTCTTTGAGCAGTGCAATTGAAGAGGTAAGGAAAATTCAGTTAGAAATTTCAATCATCACTGGAGACAGACAGTAAAAGAGATATTAATTTTAAAATGTTTTAAAAAAACAAATTCGGATTTCATATTTTAAGGAAAATGGAGGACTCCATTAATGGAAATGAAGAGAAACTTCCGTTTCAAATAGAGACTTCGAAGGTTCACAATTTTTAAATGTCACCTAGTCACTTCTGTCAATATGTAGTGATCGTTCTCTGCCTTTAAAGTGATTTTTGACGAGAAACACCACAGATTTACAATGACCACATTGAAAAATATGCATTTGTTTAGGGCAACAAAGGTTATTATATGCGTAAATTTTAAAATTCCCCTTATTCTGAACTTTTCTTTTAAATTCTGTTGTATTCATGTATTTTATTGTATTAATACATTCCCATTCTTTATATCTGAAATAAGTCTTTATTTTTATGATTTTTGGCATTGGTACGCAATCATCTGCGTTGCACGTGCTGCGTTGAGTCTGCACAGGATGTTCGGCTGCAGCAATCTGAAGCCAAATGTGGAAAACGCGTGATCTCTCAGACTTTGAAAAAGGTCTTATCGTGAGTGAACGTTTAGCAGGAGCTATGATTCAAGAAACGAAAGACATAACTAGCTTCTCAAAAGTATCCATCTCAAAAGATTTTAATGACTGGAAAGCAAGCGGTTCTTCCACATCTCAAAGGCGTAAATGTGGCAGAAAAACAATACTTCAAGAGCGAAGCGGTCGCACTCTAAGAGGACTGTACGGAAAAATAGGACATCCAGTGTGCAGCAAATAACATATGAATACAACTAAGCCCAGAACTGCCCCATTTCAACAGGTACCCTGATCAGGAAAATGAAGAAATTGGGTATTAGCAGTCGCCTGCTCATTCGGAAGCCACTCTTTTCAGAGAAAAACAAAAAATACATTTGCAGTAGTGCCGAAAACGTCGCAGTTGGAGAGTGGAACGTTGGAAAAGTCACATAATCAGACGAATCACAATACACTTTGTTTTGTACTGATGGTAGGTAGAGAGTGTGGCGAGAACTTCCCAAAGCGAATGGACACTGCTTGTCTTGTTAAAACAACCCAAACGTCCGAAGGCGGCATCATGGTATGGGGAACGTTTTGTTAGCACGCACTGGCTCTGTTGATATCGGTGGCAGGTCTAATGTCATCCAGGGAATATTTAAGTTTTGTATCAGATCTACTGAACCCTGCAATGTTATACTTTTATCCGGAAGGTGGTGACCACTTTATGGCTTACAATTCAACAGGCACCGTGCCAGAATCATGCAAGAATGGTTCAGAGAAATGACACGGATTTCTACCGCTTCCCCCCCCCCCCATTCACCTGACCTCAATTCTGTAGAGAAGGTGTAGGATATTCTGGAGAGAACTATTCAGTAACGAAGTCCTATTCCTTGAAATTTGTCGAAGTTACGCGATATTTCCTGGAAGAATGGTTACAATTAGACCAAAATGCACTAAAATACCTTATAAAATCCACGTGGCTCTGCACTTGCTGTTATTCGAAACAAAGGCTGCCCGAGTCGATACTGAATAAAGGTGTGTGGGTTTTCTTTTTCTTTTCTTTTTTGCCAGTGCGTGTATTTAACACCATGCCTTTTACCAATACATTCCTGAACATATGTAAAAAATTTGTGACTTGTGGCATTTACGACATATAACAAATTGAACAAGTATATCTTCTGTGCTTGTTTGCTTATAGCACTGAAATCAAAGAACAGTATATGGTAAATAACTGAATGGTACCCAAGGAGAGCTAGAAGAAAACCTGGAAGACAACGACGGAGATGGACAGATGAAATTCATGAGTTGGTGGGTAGCAAATGGATTGCCATTGCACAAAACAGAAGGAACTGGAAAGTTGCTGGAGATTCCTTCATCCTGCAGTGGATTGAAAATGGCTGATGATGATATGGTTAATCGGTTTACTGTGTCTGCAGGTGTACTAGCTGTGACCGAAGCGAAAGAGATGGGGTAGAAAATATGTTACTGAGTAGCAAAATGGAATGGTAGCATTTAGCAGGTCTAAAGGACATCCTGTTTAAAAAAACCTGCTGAATTTTTCCAGTATTTCAGAAAGAACATGGCGCCAATCAAAAGAATAAATGGCGCCAATCGAAATCAACCAGAAATCAGCAGCAGAATTATTGTAAAAAATCTGCTAAGTGATCGTCGACAAATGTGGCGTCAAGTAAATGAAAATATTTCAAACAAGAAAGGAACTGATGCAAACTGTTAACCAAGGACCTCCATTAGCCGATTTCTGCGAGAACAGTGTGAAGAGAATTGCACAACATGGATACCTGGAGTTCGGTGTCCCCTGAAACAGATTATTGTTAACATTGTACATAAAAAACACGGCCAATAAGGGCTAAAAGGAAATGCTTGTAAAAGGTTTGAAAACTGTAATTGGACCGTTGTTGATTAGAAAGATGTGATGTAGTTTGGCAAATCCAAATTTTAACTATATTCTAATGATGTCAAGCACCGGGTTCACAGAAGAAGAAGAAGCAATAAGACGCTTTATCCAGACGTGTGCAAGTTTTTGTACAACCTGGTGGTGGGTCAGTACGGCTGCTTTAACTAATGTGAAGTGGATCTCCTACTTCAAATGCCAACCAAAGTGATTCATACTGGCTATACAAATATTCTAGATGATCAGGTTGTGCCTTTTGCTGAACATTTGTCATAATTTCAGTATTCCTAAATGCCAGAATGACAACTGTCTGGCTCACAGGGCTTCTACTGTTTTAATCTGGTTTGAGGAACACGAGGGAAAGGCAATACATTTAAATTAGCCAGCCAATTAAACAGATTTAAATGGTATCGAGACTGTGTGACACTATCACACACGGAAAGTGAAAACACGACAACAACATCCATGAAGCCTGAATGAATTACAGTTTCAGTTATTTTCAGAGTGGCCTAATATTGATGTGAACTATTTAAGGGGTCTTGTTGAATCCCTATAACGAGAATTCGGAAGTGATTCGTGCTAAAGGAGGGGTTAAACATTATTAACTGAAGAATTACACAGGTGACTAATTTTTTATTGAAGGTATATGTATATGTGTTTCAGGGTGTGTCTACAAATTGTTGTATTTATTAATATAAATATATTTTATATTTAATAATAAATTAAATAATTTTAAATGAAAAGGAATAAAATATGATGTGTATTTTTAACATAATGCCTAATTTGTAATGTCATTATCTCTCTATTAGGATATTCATGTTTTCCGTTAAAATCAAATTATGTAACATCCTTAAAGCAAGTGTTGTCAATTCTTTTAAATATGAAAGAATGATTTTTCGCAGAATGAAGGTAAAAGGAACAAATGAAGAAGAAGAAAAGTTAGGTCGTTGAGTTTCTGTTGAATAGTGAATGCGTGCGGCTGATTTATGGCACGTATTGTAACCGGTTTAGAAGGGAGTGCATGAATTACATTACAGATGGCATTTGAGCAGAACAAAGTCCATGGAAATATCTGTAAGATGGGCTTCTATAAAAACGAAGGCTGCGCTATTGGTAGTGACCACATTCGTGGCCACACACCCTGCGCTAGGGTGTGTGGCCACGCTTGATCTCGCGTGATAGGAATTTTAATAAAACCCAGTCTGCAGTACCTACAGTACCGTACTTTGAATTCCTTCAATGACTCATTCGATAAATGAAGCTTATTTTTATTGGCTGAAGATCTCTTGAAACTAGCCATATAAGCAAAGGCTAGTGATAACTGTAGTAGGAATTAAAACAACAGATACTCACGATCACTCACTGGTCCCTCGCTTCTAGAGAATTAATATGGAGTGGGAAGCCAAGCGAGTGATCTTGATCATCCTTCTTTTCTATCCCTATTTTAGTATTTTTTTTTTTTTTTTTTTTTTTGTTAACAGGGAGAGTTATTATTATTATCATTATTATTAGCCATATGGTGCAAGGAAGCCTGAGGCTTATGCTGCACCAGTCAAAAAAAATTTGAGTACCCTGAGAGAGAGAGAGAGAGAGAGAGAGTCACCAAAAAAGAGAAGAATGATGATATCCAGCTCAGGACCCTGGGTGTACCAAATCCATACTCACCAGATGCGAACCCCTGGAGTTCGTTGCCATTGCACTTTAATAAAGAAGATGGATTATTTGGAACAAGGTGAAAGGTTAGCGCGTCTACGTTACACTGAAGGCTTTTTATTATTATGATTATTTCTGTGTGTGTGTGTGTGTGTGTGTGTGTGTGTGTGTGTGTGTGTGTGTGTGTGTGTGTGTGTGTGTGTGTGTGTGTGCACCAAAGCTGAAGCGTGTATTTTGAAGAAAATTTGACTATTTAGTGAATGAAGAACCCCAATTTCCTGGAGAAAGAACCAGCAATCCTCTCCTGAGACTGACTAACTCAGGTATGTTATGATAAAAGTCAATAAATATTCATGATATCATTGACGGGATTCGAACCTGATCATTGACAGGAATCTTACAAAACATTAACTTTACACTTGTAAAGTTAATGTTTTGTAAGATTCCTCTGGTTATCTGTGCATCTCATTTCTGGGAAACAAAAATGTATACCAGTTAATTTATAAAGAATAGTATTATTATTATTGCTCTTATGGTATTTCTCCCAGAAGGGGGGGGGGGTTCCACCTCGTGACGGGTATTGCTTTTATATGCTTTTCACTTTTCCAATTAATTTCTTATTCCCATTGCTCCGTTGGTACTGGGTCAATTGGCCTATCTTGACTCTTAATTCTTCTATCTTCTGCTGAAGTCTTCTTTCCCAAGCTGGTAGTTCCTTCTGTTTTCGGTTCTTCTGCTGCTGGTCTCTCGCTTCTCTTCCATTAATCCTCGTGGCTGCTACCACAGCACAATACACGGCTGTGTGGATGGCCTCCAGTGTTGCATCGTTGCTGTCGAGGTAATGTGATATTATGTGCCGATTCAGGTGGTCTGTGACTCTCCACAAGGTTCTATTCGGCCTCTACTTCGGTATCACCGGTGGGGTCTTTGTGGGGTCTATTCCTTCGAATTCTGTTAGGGCCTTCTTCCACTCGTCCTCTATTCTGGATATCATGACCTCATCTATTTCCACTTCAGCTGCTGCAGGTTATATTTCCCTTTTGTTCTTCCTCCTATGGTTCGGCGGTAGTATGTTCTTCCGCCTTTAGTTCCATATTCTTAATCCTTTGTAATTGATCGCTCACGTCATGCTTAATTTTTTCAAAGATTGCAGGAGGCATTAGGTTCTTCGTGACGATGGTCCTTCTCTGGTCCGCTATTCGCTGCTCTGTGAACTGAATATTCGGAAATCGTTCCAGCCACTTGGTATGTAGTCTTGCCCTGTAAGTTGTCATATCGGTCTCCCGCTTCATTATTTCGTAGTATGCTTGCGCGATGTACATATTCATTTCGATGCTCCACTTCATGCGTTGGCGTTTTCTTCCTTCCTGGGTGGTCACTAGCGCAGTTGCGCAGGAAGCACTTCCGGGTGGTTAGGCTGGATTGTCTTGCCCTTCTCTTGTGGTAGCCATACAGGGGACAGCGCCACTCGCTCCATTATCTTCCTCGTCCCTGATTTTTCAAACCAACCCCTCTGCCTAATGCCTGAACGTGAGTGATTTTATCCTGCACCACATTCAATGCAATATGATTAATATTTCGCTGCGACATCATCCATTATTAGAGGTGGACCTGTTTACCTTTGGCTTATGTCCAGTGGTAGTTCTCGCGGGTGACGCCAGATGGCGCAACAATCTTCCCCAGTCGCCACTCCGACCTTGGGGTAGGTCGGAGTGGCGCAACCCTTGGAGCAACTTTCACAATGTTTACTTTATTTTTATTACTACAGTATTAATTAATTTATTATTATTATTATTATTTATTACTATTATTATACCGGTCTCCCAGCGTGATGGAGCCGCGTACGCTTCCGCCAATGTGGTACTTGAACACAGGTCCATCAAGCTGGTAGTCCAGGGTCATAACCAATGGGCCATTGCACCCCTTTTTATTATTATTATTATTTTTTTTATTATTGTTTTTTTTATTTATTTATTTTTTTATTATTATTTTTTTCTCCCTGATTGGGGGATCCACTCCGTGACGGGTACTGCTACCAAGTACCCAGGGTGGTTGTAATGTCTGGTGTTACTGTCGGTCGAGGAAATCTCTGACTATCCTACAGGTGTTCAGGATTGCATCTTTCTGGAGTTCTTTGTAGCTGTTCTCTGGGAGACCTATTGCTGCTAGGCTGCTATGTAGAGTCTTTGGTATCATACCGGTGGTTGATACGATGATCGGGATGGTTGATACTTCTTGCATATGCCACATCTCCTTGATCTCATGTCTCAGGTTCATGAATTTCCTAATTTTTCCTCATGGGTTTTCTGGACATTGCTAGTTTCGGGCACTGCTATGTCAATCAGATAGGTAGCCTTTTCCATCTTGTCCACAATGGTTATGTCCGGTCTGTTGTGCAGGATGGTCTTATCTATTATTATAGCGCTGTCCCAGTATGGCTTGTGGGTTCGGGTCCCTAGTGCTACCTGGGGTTTGTACTTCTATTATGGTACACTTTCTTCAATCAGCTGGTATTTTCTTGCTATCTTATCCTGGTATTATCCTGGCTACCTGGTCGTGTCTATGAGTGCACTCAGTCTGGGCGATCACCTTGCACCCCGCGGTGATGTGTTGGATCGTTTCTGAGGCCAGGTGACATCGTCGACATGTGTCATCTGACATTCCGTGTTCCTTTGCGATGTATTTTCTGGTGTTGATTACCTGGTCTTGGATGGTTAGCATGAATCCTTCAGTCTCAGGGAAGAGCATCCCCGAGATTGAAGGATTGTGAGCCATGCATTGGAAGCAACGTTAACGATGTAATCTTGATGGAGGTCATTGTAGTGTCTGTCACGGAGTGTCTTCTTTGCCCATCTTTCTAACTTCGGTTCTTGTACCGTCTGGGCGGGAGAGGGTTCCTCACTTAGGTTGAGTGGGGTATATCACTTATCTATCTTCCTTACAGCCTGGTGGAGTGGTACTGTGTTGTTCTCGAAGTAATCCTTCAGGTTAACTATCGCTGTTTTCTGTTGCTCTATCAGGTCTATCAGACCCTTTACTCCCTCTTTCCGAGCTATTGTTAGTCTCTCCACTTCTGACTTCGGGTGGTGTTGGTGGCTCTTGGTTATCATTGTCCTTGTCTTTCGCATGATATCTTCTAGCTCGGTGTTAGTCCAACCTATGACACCGAAGGTATACGTTAGTACTGGAGTTGCACAGGTGTTTATGGCTTTAACTGTGTTCCCTCCGTTCAATTTTGCTTTCAGCAGACTTCTGAGTCTCTGATGATAGTTTTCGGACAGGCACTTCTTGATTTCTTGTGCTCTAACTGCATCATCCCTAGGTATTTGTAGGTCTCTCGTTCTGTCATAGCTTCGATCTCATTACCAGTCAGTAGCTGGTAGTTTCGGCCAGCTAATTTTCCCTGGTGCATTGTGTGGGTCTTGCATTTGTCTAGACCAAATTTCATCCTGATGTCCTTGCTGAATTGTTCGATGATCCGGAGTAGTTGCTGGAGTTGCTTCTCGGTTGCCGCGTAGAGTTTGATGTCATCCATGTACATCAGGTGGGTGAGGGTGTACAGATTCTTTCTTCCTTCTTTGAGGTTATATCCATACTTGCTGCTGTTAAGCGTGGTGGATAGCGGGTAGAGTGCTAGAAAGAACCACAGTGGGCCCAGAGCATCTCCCTGAAAGATTTCTCTTCTAATGGGGACTGGCCTGGTTGCGATGTTCTCGACCTTATTGGTGGTACTTCATTTCGCCATTGTTTCTCCTAGGAAGTTTGTCACTATCAGATTGACCTAGTAGATCTTCAGGTTCTCTATTAACCAGCTATGAGGTACGAAGTCGAAGGCCTTCCGGTAATTGATGTAAGCCGTGTATAGGTTGCGGTGCTTCTTGTAGGCTTGCTCCATAACTGTGGCATCTATGGTTAATTGCTTCTTGCTTCCTTTACTCCTCCACTTGTTTCCTTTCTGCTGTTCGGCCATTATGTTCTGACTCTCTAAGTGGTCTGATATCTTCTTGGTTATGCAGCTGGTCAGGATTTTGTACATTGTTGGGAGCCAGGTGATTGGCCTGTATTTCGCCGGGTTTCTTGTATCTTTGTCTTTAGGCTTCAGATATGCAACTCCTTCAGTGAGAAACTTCGAGATTGTCTCCGGGTGCCTTATCATTCGAGTGAACTGCTCTGCTAGGTGCTTGTGTGTGCAGGTGAGCTTCTTGTATCAGTAGTTGTGAATGTCACGAGTTCCTGGGGTTCGCCAGTTGTGGGTGTTCCTGATTGACTGTTCTTCTTCTTCTTCTTCTTCTTCTTCTCGAATCTCCCACTCTCTCTTCTCTTGTATGTCCTTGGTTTTCTTCTGTTCTACTTCTTTCCAGGGAACTCTGCTGTTATGTCTTACTTCATTGCTCCAGATATTTCCCCAGAACTCCTCGATCGTCTTCTTCTCGGGTGGTCCGTTTCCTGCTTTCTCATCTTCACTTAGAATCCTGTAGAAGAGCCTTCTGTGGTCCTCATCGAAGATTCGGTTGTTTATTTTCCTCTGGGAGCTCTCTCTGTATGGGTGTAGTCTCTTGCTGAGTGCGAGGAGGTTCTGCTTCAATGTGTCCAAGTATTCTCCTATTCTCTGATTCCTGGTCCCATGTTTGCTGTGGAAGCTGTCTCTCTTGAGGATGCTCTTCACCTTTCCAATCAATTTCTTACTTCTATTACCCTGTTGGTACTGGTTAAACTGACCTATCTTGACTCTTAATTCTTCTATCTTCTGCTGAAGACTTCTTTCCCAAGCTGGTGGTTCCTTCTGTTTTCGGTTGTTCTGCTGCTGGTCTCTCTTTTCTTTTCCATTAATCTTAGTAAATTAATAAGATCCTCTTATTAATTTACTAATATTATTATCAACGTAGAACATATTGAGTATTACAGCTCTGATTCATACTATCTAATCAATTTTCCATTAATCGTATTAGCTGCTATGGTAGCACAGTATATGGCTGTGTGGATAGGCTCCAGCGCTATACCATTGTTGTCAAGGTAATGTGGCATTATTTGCCGATTGCGGTAGTCTGTTACTCTCCACAGGATTTTATTTGGCCTCTGCTTAGGTATCACGTGGGTTCATGTGGGGTCCATTCTTTCGACTTCTGTTAGGGCTTTCTCTCATTTGTCTTCTATTCTGCATATCATGACTTTGTCTCTTTCCACTTCAGCTACTCTGGGTCGTATTCCTTCTTGTTCTTCCTTCTCTGGTTCCGTGGTATGCTGTTCCTCCTCTGGTTCCGTGGTATGCTCTTCCTCCTCTGATTCCATATTTGCCATGTTCTTTATGCTTTGCAATTGATCGCTCACATACTGTTTGACTTTTTCCAGGATGGCAAAATTATTATTATTATTATTATTGTTGCTCTTATATTATTTCTCCCTGATTGGGGGGTTCCACTCCGTGACGGGTACTGCTACCAAGTACCCAGGGTGGTTGTAATGTCTGGTGTTACTTTTGGTCGAGGAAATCTCTGACTATCCTACAGGTGTTCTGGATTGGGTCTTTCTGGAGTTCCTTGTCGGTGTTCTCTGGGAGACGTATTGCTACTAGGCTGCTATGTAGAGTTTTTGGTATCATACCGGTGGTTGACACGACGATTGGGATGGTTGATACTTCTTGCATATGCCAGATCTCCTTGATCTCATGTCTCAGGTTCGTGTACGTCCTAATTTTTTCCTAATGGATTTTCTGGACATTGCTAGTTTTGGGCACTGTTATGTCAATCAGATAGGCAGCCTTTTCCATCTTGTCCACAATGGTTATGTCCAGTCTGTTGTGCGGGATGGTCTTATCCGTTATTATGGCGCTGTCCCAGTATGGCTTGTGAGTTCGGGTTCCTAGTACTGCTTGGGGTTCGTACTTGTATTATGGTACACTTTCTTTGATCAGCTGGTATTTTCTTGCTAGCTTCTGATGTATTATCCTGGCTACCTGGTCGTGTCTATGAGTGCACTCAGTCTGGGCGATCACCTTGCACCCCGCGGTGATGTGTTGGATCGTTTCTGAGGCCTGGTGACATCGTCGACATGAGTCGTCTGACCTTCCGGATTCCTTTGCGATGTATTTTCTGTAGTTTCTAGTGTTGATTACTAGTTATTATTATTATTATTGTATTATTATTAATTATATTGTATTATTATTAATTATATTGTATTATTATTAATTATATTGTATTATTATTAATTATATTGTATTATTATTAATTATATTGTATTATTATTAATCTTGTATTGTAAACAAATTCAAATGATAAATAAATTTGTATTGTATTGTATTGTATCATTATTATTATTATTATTGTTGTGCAATGAAGCCTGAGGCTTTTGCTGCAACAGCCAAAAAAAAAAAAAAAAATCCCGATTTACCGAGAGAGAGAGAGAGAGAGAGTCAGAAGTAGAAGAGAATCACCAAGAAAGAGAAGAATGATGATATCCAGCCCAGGACCCTGGGTGTGCCAAGCCCATACTCACCTGATGTTAGCCCCTGAGGTTATAGTAGCGGCCCTCCTTCTCGTGGTTTGAACGGGTACCGAGAAGCATCAGTCTCCTGTGATTGCTGCTTCCTTGTAGCAAAGTGGCCCGGAACAACAACACATCACATTGCACAAACAAAGCATTACACTCATTTCAGTCCTTTTGCAGTGTTCTGTATGATCACACAGTATCAAGCGGGAGTTGAACTAAAGTTTAAGATTTGTCCTACATAAACTGCCATACATGTCTCTGTCTGGGATTTTGGAATCTTAATGTTCTATAGCAGCCATAGTCAAGAGCTGCCAAACGCGGAGGCGCAATAATACGCAATTTGATGTTGTAATGGGGTATTAGGAGCATCAGTGGCTAAGGCCATATTATTCAGCTTATACTGTCTGTAAATTGCACATGTTCTGTGGTCAAGTTTCTGTTCGCCGGACGAAAATCCAGAGTTTCCGGAAGAAAAACCATGCTATACTCTCCTGAGACCGACTAACTCAGCCACGTTGTAAAAATGGCCCATAAAAATTCCCCCCGACATCGTTGGGACTCGAACTGAGGTCTTTTCCACCCAGTGTGGGGAGGACGGCGATCTTACCAACTGTTCTACCAACGAGGGCATGCGATTTGAGTTTGCTGTGGTTCAAGCGTGCCTGAATGCTAAAGACAGTGATGTTTTATTTTTTATTTTTGTATTCTTTCTTTCTTGTAAACTCCTCTGACCCTATGTAGTCATCAGGGAGTATAAACAAAAAAAAAAAAAAAAAAAAAGAAAATGCATTTTAAGTTGATAGTTGATAGTTTATTTCTGAGGAGAGAGATAAGAGTGTATTAACATATTATTATTATTATTATTATTAGCTATAGGGTGGAAGGAAGCCTGATGCTTTTGCTGGACCAGCAAAAAAATTCTCGATTTATCCAGAGAGATAGAGAGAGAAGTAGAAGGGAATCATCAAGAAAGAGAAGAATGATGATATTCAGCTTAGGACCCTGGGTGTGCCAAGCCCATACTCACCAGATGTGAGCCTCTCGGGTTAATTATGCAGAGAGAGAGAGAGAGAGAGAGAGAGAGAGAGAGAGAGAGAGAGAGAGAGAGAGAGAGAGAGATGGCAACCGCTTTTTCTCTCAGCTTGTGATGCAGGCAGCAGTGCTCTTATCCACGGAAAAGTTTTGAATCACTTATAAATTCGTGACTATTAGTTTATGGCTCAAATTTACTGTTTGCCTCAGTGGCGATCACTGGCCTTATACTTGGGCCTGTCCACCCCTGAGTATGATTGTATAATCCCGTCAGACTAGAAGGAAGTGGTTTGCATTAAATTTCATATTTATATTTCGTTTCCATCACCTTTAATATTACAGCCTAAAAATAAGCATGTGAAACGTTTGGTTGTCTCTAAAAATCATTAAAAGAATTAGCAACTCTTATTTCTCTTATGGAAAATGGAATTTTGTGGATGTATTTGCAAATTCTGATCTTCGGTTGGCATCGCTGAATTTCTGACCATGCTCTGCTTTTGCTGCTATGGCCGTTAGTAATTAATTGTATTGATATAATGGATCTGCAGAATACTGAGCTCATGGCATTTGAAATGTGGGCGCCATTTCGCGAGTTTTTTTGTTTTTTTTTTTCTCCATTCCGGTGCTGTGCCACATCAGTTACTACCTGTTGGGTAGCGCTGAAGTCAATGTTGTACAGTTTTCACCTTTAAATATGTTGTAGAGTGAGTACAGTGAGGTCTGTTTTATATTTTTATGTACATATGTATGTATATATATATATATAATTATTAATTTTTTTGAAAAAAAAAATAGATTTTTTTTTTCATAACCATTATAAAGTGATATTATTTCGTTATCATACGTACATCCTTACTTTTAATTAATGGTAAAGTGTTCTAATTGATTAAAACGGCATCATATAATATGCAAACTCCATACATATTAACCCCAGGGGCTTACATCTAGTGAGCTGGATATCATCATTCATCTCTTTCTCGGTGATTCCTTTCTACTACTCTCTCTCTCAAGGTAACTTGGGAATTTTTTTTTGGCTGGTGCAGCATAAGCCTCGGGCATCCTTGCGCTATATGGTTAATAATAATATCGTTGCAATATGGCAGAGCGAGCATTATGTTATTCGAGAAAACTAGTAACAAAATAACAGTTATTAAGTGCATGTGAAGATTTTCTCGCCAATTTCTTTCTTTCTGTAACTATTACCAGTCATGTTTTTTTTTTTTTTTTTAATTGGTTTAGTTGTATCAGCTGCAAAGGTAAAATATAAAAATGCACGACTAGCAAGTGATGCAAGAAAGGAAGCTTATATCGCATCAGCCAAAAAAATCCACGTCACCTGTTCATACCCCCCCCCCCCAATACATGGTCTAGTTCTTCCTTGAATTTATTCAAACCATCCACTTCCACAACAGATGGAACTCAACCAGATCACCTCATAGGGTGCACAGTCTCAAGATGCTGTTATTAGCATTAGCACTAGTAGAGGCATATGATCCAAGAAAGCAAGCTTATGCAACATCAGCCAAAAAAAAAAAAAAAAAAAACCACTTCAACTTCACTCCGTTCGTTTAAAATACCCGCCCAGCTGAGCCTTAAATTTATTTAGGCTATCAACTTCAATGACAAGGGATGGAAGTCTGTTCCACCAACCAACCACCCGCTGGCTAAAGGCAAATTTCCGCACGTCTATCCTACATCTGTCTTTCCTTAATTTGAATTTATGCCCTGTCAGGTGATTATTCTGAGCAAGAGGAAGTATCTCATCAGCATTGAGCATGCTCAAACCATTAAAAGCTTTATACACCTCTATCAGATCACCTCGCTGGTGCCTAGTCTCCAGACACTGTAATTTGCAAAACTTGGGCCTTTCTTCGTAAGAGTACCCCTTGGTTCCATTCACTAATCTTGTTGCCCTTCTCTGTACTCATTCCAACAGCTCTACATCCTTCTTAAAATGAGGTCTCCAGACCTGTTTACAGTAATCAAGGTGTGGCCTGACCATTGCCTTATACAAGGGAATAATCACCTCTTTATCCCTGCTAGAAAAATTCCTGTATATCATTGACAAGACACCATGAGCTACTCTTGCAGCCCGTCTGCACTGCTCAGAGAACTTCATATCTGCCTGCACAATTACCTCCAGGTCCCTTTCATTCTCTACCACTGTCAGTATAGTACCACAGAGTTGATACGTTGCTCTGGGGGTTGTGGTTTCCCATATGAAGTACTTTACATTTGTCAATGTTAAACTTAATTTGCCACCTCTCAGCCTATCTGCGCAACCTTTCCAGATCCTGTTGCAGCAGCATAGTGTCAGTAGTGTCCTTGGCAACCCTGCCAACCTTTGCATTGTCTGCAAACTTGGACATTAAGCTTGATATACATCATCAATATTATTTATAAATACAGAAAACAATAATGGACCCAACACTGAACCCTGAGGGACTCCACTAATAACATTAGTCCACGATGAGCAGTGTCCATTGATTACCACTCTGTCTTCTGCCCCTCAACCACCCCTTTATCCATACCAGCAATTTGCCTCCAATGCCACACTGCTCCAATTTGTGCAGCATTCTTCCATGTGCAACAGTATCAAAAGCCTTTCTAAGATCCAAGTATATAATATCAAAGTTATTCCCTGCATCCAGTTCTTTTGTGACTGCATCATAGTATCCAATCAAATTGGTCAGGCAAGACTTCCCCTTAACAAATCCATGCTGTGTCCGAGCCATAACTGAAGTTTTGTCTAGATGATCCTGCAGTGCTTCTTTAACCAGTGCCTCCATTAATTTTCCTGGAACAGCAGTTAAACTCACAGGTCTATAATTACTTGTGGCGGCCTTTGGTCCTCCTTTGTGAATTGGGGTCACATTTGCACGTCTCCAATCTGTGGGTACCTCCCCTGAGTTCAAGGAAGCTCTCATTATTATGGCTAAGGATTTGCTTACTTCCTTTGCTGCCTCCTTTAATATAACTGGATAAATTCTATCCACCCCAGGTGACTTTCTTGTGTTTATCTTCAACAATTTCTCCTCCACTTTACTCTCAGTTATTACAAGATTCTCTTGCTTACTGCCAGAGTTGAATACACCTCTGGCATTCCCCTCGCTGAATAACTCCTCATGTGTGAATGTCGATGCAAAATATTCATTTAGTTTGTTAGCTACCTGAGCAGGATTATCAACAATTGACCCATGAATATCAAGTGCACCAATCTGATTCATCCCCTTCCTTCTAGAGTTTACATAAGTAAAGAACTCTTTGCTGTTTTTCTTTGCATCCCTTGCCAAAGATTTCTTGCAATCTGCCTTTGCCTGCCTAACCTCCTTTGTAACTTGGTTACATCTCAACTTGTATCTATCATAGGCTTCTGTGTCACGTGTTAATTTGTGTGTATTCCATGCATTTTTCTTCTCTGTCATATGTCTCATTAGTTCATCTGACATCCATTTAGGCTTAAACCTTGAACAATATTTCTTAGTTGGTATGTAAAGCCTAGTAGCTTCCAAGATAAGTTCTTTGAATGCTTCCCATTTTGAATTTGCTGTTAGTAACATCTTCAGTTGGTCCCACTGTACAGAATTTAAATACTGTCTCAGACCATCGTAGTCGCCTTTACGAAAGCAAAAACCCTTCCCTTTACCTCCGATGGTAGTTACCTCCTTGAGTAAATCTCACTTCAGCACACTGTGATCACTGCCACCTAGTGGTTCCTTTATCTGCAGATTCTTAATGCACGAAGAATCACTACTGATAATCAGATCAAGAGTATTGCTCCCTCTAGTTGCCTCCCGAACATGCTGATGTAGAAAACAATCATCCAATAAATCCACAAAAGCCTTGCTAGCATGTGAGTGACCAACCCACAAATTCTGGTCAATATTTGGGAAATTAAAATCCCCCATTATAAGACTCTCTGATTTACTGGCCCACTCTATTTCCCTGTACAATATCTTATTATACTCATCAGAGTCATTAGGCCTATAGCACACTCCTACTCTCAATTTTGATTTCCCTGTGCTTATGTCACACCAAACTGACTCGACACTGCCCTGTCCATCGATGTCGACTGGCTTCACTTCCTTGGACTTTGTGTTTCTTAACTAATAGCATAACCCCTCCTCCCCCTCCTGTCCTGTCTCTCCTTTCTATACACATTGTATTCCCCAAATTCTAGTTCCGCATTCCTTATATCTGTGTGACACCACGTCTCTGATATCCCAACAATATCTGCCTTTGATGTTTTGAGCAATACCTCAAATTCATCAAATTTATTTACCAAACTCCTAGCATGGTGTACACGCAAGTGTACATGCACCTGTTTCTATTCTTAGCTACCCTAACACAACCCACATGTTTACTTGTACCGCAATGACTCCCAGCAGTCTCTGAAATATCCTGCATCTTGTTTTTCAGGCTTCTGCTCATTCCAATGGAAGCAGTGCAAGAATCACTTTCACCTCTGCCAGTGGCTACTGTTGATCTGTTAGTCTTTGTATCCCCCCAAGTTTTCCGACCCACCTAACACTGCCTCGATAGCATCAGCAAATATTCTTGCACCCTTTCTATTTAAGTGTATCCCATCCCTGTAGAAGCAGTCTCTCCTGTTAACAAGTACAGTCCAGACTGAAAAATAATTCCACCCCTTGAGCCTTGCACAATCTTTCCAGGGCCGAATTGATCGACAAGGCTGTCATCATATACTCCCTCCTATCGTGTCTGGGCAGAATTGCAGACAATTTCAAATTCAACCCTAATTCACAGCTTTTTTTCAACAGTGACCTGTACTTGTTAAGTAATTCTGTTGGTCTCCTAATTATTATTTGCAGAACTGAAGTGAAATTGATACAAATAGAGATCAAATAAATGAATAATAAGGAATTGGGGGAAAAAAAAAAAAAATCTTAAAGTGAATGATTTTGTATATTGCATGATGATGGCATACTGATTTTAATTTTGAAGTTGAATGTGTGCACCACAAAAATGTGCACCTTGTCATCAGTCATTTACAATTAAACATGAAGGAAAGCAAGCAGTTGATATGCACTTTAAATCTTCAAAACATCTGTGACATGCAAAAATCCAGCACTTAAGAAGAAGAGAATCTTATTACCATACTTTATTGCATAGATTTTTTTTGTGCTTTTCAATTACAACACTAAGTGACCATTTCAGTAGGTACACTTACATCATCCAAGGAATTCATTGCTCCATTCGAGATAGTGTCACTTATTTGTGGCACATATTGAGGTACTGTGTGCAGTTTTGGAGTGAATATACCCATAGCATGACCCAAAAAAAAAAAAAAGAAAGATAAAGGTAAGTACACATACAGATTGGGGTTGCATGGGATGATGGACTGAAATTTCAACTCCACTTTCGCAAACTGAAGACAATCTATGCCTCGATATGGGCTGTCAGGCAGAAGCTGATGGGTGTTAGGGGGTTCTAAACTAGTGACCCACTATATCTAGAGATGTATACAGCCCATTGCCCTCTACACTTCTATAATCTTAACTGCTGCTCTTCACACCCACACAAAAGAAATCTCTTGGAGTATTCTTCCTTGGCTTCACAGTGTGGCAGGTTTGCCATTTACCATTTCAAAGTCGATTATCCTCACCAATCTAGGAGCATTTCATTGTGGACCATGATTTATAGGTGCTTGCACAGTTAATCACTGGCCTTCTGGACTTGCTCAATATAAAAAAATATGACTAAAGATTCTAGGAGCTTGCATAGACAGGGCATAGATATCAGAAATCACATTCTGCTATGTAGCAAACTCATTATGCTTGATAGCCTAAAAAGATTTTTTCTGAAGAAACTGGATATATACACTCCTACCTAAAAGTTTGGAATCATGTTTTAATTTTCAAATTTTTTATTAAAATAGGACCAACTTGTTTACCAATTTTTATTGAAATATTTTCTTTCATGTATAAAAATTTAAAAAAAAATTGAATAATATTTAAGAAATTTCTAGAAAATTCTAGAAAGGTGAGAAGACTTCTGAATGTGATAGAACATCATAGAAGATTCCTGAACTTAGGACATCTTAGATGATTCTAGAATATTCTACACAGTGGGGATATTGTTTCAAAATTAGAAGATTTTAGATGATTATAGAGTGTTTTGCAATAATATAAATTGAGGAGTAAGAACTGTAACTTATAAAATTAAACACCTATCATTCAGAAAAAGTGTTTGGTTAAAGTTTTGTGTGTTTCGTGATAAACATAGCAAGAAATAAGGAACTGAGTGTTGAAAAAAAGAAGTGCCGTTATAATCCTGTATAAAGAAAGTTATCCCATGAGAAGTATTGGCAAAAACTAAGTGTCATATAAAGGAGTACAAACTATCATTTGACAATTCAAGGAGACGGGCAGCTTAAAGGACAACTCATGAACAGTACCATAATACTGATTTCTAACCTCAGTTGGGAACTTACTGCACCTGAAATATGAGCTGAGTAGAGGGAACAGAGAAACTTCTGTGTCCCCGCATCCACTGTAAAACTTCATCTTAAACAAGCAGGACTTTGTGGTCAGGTAGCAGTCTGAAAACTGTTATTAAAACTGGAAAATCGAAAGAAACTGTTGGTTTGGGCTGAGAACTATCAACATTGGACAATTGAAGGGACCAAAAATGTACTGTGGATGGATAAATCCATAAGAAATTTTTTTACCCAAGCATAGAGTTAGAGATAATTAACTGAAATAAAAATGGTGCCACAATGTTTAGTGCCTACGTTCAAGCATGGTGGCGGTTCCCTTGTGATCTGGGGCTGCTTCTATTTTTCTGCAGTGGGTGACATCATCAGAATTGAAGAATTTTAAGAAGGCTTTAAGAGAGAATGGCAACAATGAATTTTTCATGTATGTGAATACAACAAAGAAGAAAGCTAATCAGATTGGACTATTGTGCACAGGAGTGGGAAGTCTTAGATAACTCAGTTGATGTTTCAGATGAATTGAATAGGTACTTTGCATCAGTCTTTATGGACAAAAGACTCTTCATGCTGAGCCCATATGAAATTAGCGATGTCGTAATTACAGATGATTGTTTATTAGAAAAACTTTTGAGCATAAAGGCAAGTAAGGCTTCCAGAGTTCATGGCTTATACCCTGTAGTTTTGAAGGAAGAGTACAAGGAATTGTATTGAACCATTGAGGTTAATTATAAGGGTATCTTTGGAATTTAGGGGAGATTCCTTTGGATTGGAGAAATGTCAATGTATCACCGATACATAATAGCGGTTCTAAGAGTGAAGTTGTTACTGTGGGCCAGTTAGTATGACTTCAGTGGTAGGAAAAATCTTAGAGGCAATCCAGGGACATTTAGATAGGTATAGCATTCTGAAGGACACAACATGACTTTGTTAAGGGTAAATCATGCTTAATTAACTTAGTAGGCTATTTTGAGAGTTACCTCATGAGGATTTAGGGAATAATTTTGACATAGTTTACTATGTCAAAATTATTCAAAATTTAAAAAAATATGCAGAAAAACACCGAACCCTGTGGAGTCCCACAGGGTTCGGTGTTGGGTCCACTGTTGTTTTGTATATTTATCAATGATATTGATGAAGGTATATCAGGCTTAGTGTCGAAGTTTGCAGATGATACAAAGGTTGGCAGGGTTGTTAATGACAATAATGGCAGTGTGCTACTGCAACGGGATCTAGAAAATTTGTGCAGATGGGCTAAGAAATGGCAACTGAAGTTTAACCTTGACAAATGCAAAGTACTGCATATGGGTAGAAGTAACCCCAGAGAAATGTACCAACTGTGTGGTACTACACTTAAGGTGGTAGAAAATGAAAAAGACCTGGGAGTAATTGTGCAGTCAGATATGAAGTTTTCTGAGCAATGCAGACAGGCTGCCAGGGCAGGTCATGGAGTTTTGTCAATGATATATAGGAATTTTGCTAGCAGGGAAAAGGAGGTGATTATCCCTCTGTATAAGGCAATGGTCAGGTCACGCCTTGAGTACTGCGTACAGGTCTGGAGGCCTCATTTTAGGAAGGATGTCGATTTGCTTGAACATGTACAGAGAAGGGCAACAAGATTGGTGAGGGGAATGAAGGGATCCTCTTACCAAGAGAGGCTTAAGTTCTGCAAATTGCAGTGGCTGGAGACTAAACACCTGCGCGGTGATCTGATTGAGGTGTATAAGGCCTTGAATGGGTTGAACATGCTGAATTCTGATGGGATCCTTCCACTTGTTCAGATTACGAACCTAAGGGGCCATAAATTCAAATTAAGAAAAGATAGATGTAGAATAGATGTGCAGAAATTTGCCTTTAGCCAGCGGGTGGTTAATTGCTGGAACAAACTTCTATCTGTCATTGTGGAAGTTGATAGGTTGAATAAATTTAAGGAGGAACTGGACAGACATTTGGAGGGAATGGTGTGATTTTTTTTTTTTTTTTCGGCTGATGCTGCATAAGCTCATACACTTGCTTTCTTGCATCACATTCCACTACTACTACTGCTATACATTTTAGCAAAACATTTGACTTGGTCCCTCATGATAGGTTACTGTATAAGCTTGAACAGTTTGGGATTACTCGTAAGATTCTGAGATGGATTGCTGGGTGTCTGCAGGGCAGAAGGATGTGATTAATGGATATTCTTCAGATTGGTGCAATTTCAGGAGTAGGCTCCCTCAAGGATTGGTTCTTGGACCACTGCTGTTTTTCATTTTCATAAATGACATTGATAAAGGGATAGAAGGTGTGATGTCAAAATTTGCAGATGAGATTGGCAGAGTCGTTAATGATCAGTGCCAAGCAGCGTTCCTTCAGGATGACTTGAACAGACTTCAAAGAAGTGGCAGCTATGTTTTAATGCTGCTGAATGCAAGATCTTACACTTGGAGGATAGCTACCCATAAATAAATTAAACACGTATTATTATTATTACTAGCCATATAGTGCAAGGAAGCCTGAGGCTTATGCTGCACCAGCTAAAAAAAAAATTTCCAAGTTACTCAGAGAGAGAAGTAGAAGGGAATCACCAAGAAGAGAAGAATGATGGTATCCAGCTCAGGACCCTGGGTGTGCCAAGCCCATACTCACCAGATGTGAGCCATCAGTGTAGATACACCATAGACAACTCTTAAAGAAAAATTACGATCATAGTGTGCAAGGCGTCATTTCATCTGTATCTCATATTGTGCTCCTTCACGAGTTACCATGTATTGCACTTATTCTCGGGGGGGTTCAATCAAAAACAGTGGAGGAGGAAAGGGATCTGGCAGTTACAATATGGCAGATATGAAGTTTTCTGAATAGTGTAAACAGGCAGCTAGGAAAGCCCATGTTGCCCTATTGATGATTTATCGAATGTTATCCTGTAGAGATAGAGATAAAGAAATGTATAAAGTAATTGTAAGACTGCATTTGGAATACTGTTCGTGTATGGAGACCTCATCTGAATAAAAGACCATTGAGCTTCTTGAAAGTGGTTCAAAGTGGACACGAATGGTGAGATTATTTATTATTAGTCATATCGTGCAAGGAAGCCTGAGGCTTACCCTGAGAGAGAGACAGAGAAAAATAGAAAGGAATTACCAAAAAAAAGAATGATGATGATATCCGGCAGCTCAGGACCCTGGGTGTTCCAAGCCCATACTCCCCAGATGTAAGCCCCTGGGGTTAGATCAGCAGAAGGACTACCATATGAGGAAAGACTCCAATTATGTGGGCTACAGGACTTGGTAACCAGCCACCTTATAGGTCACCTGATTGAGTTTTATAAGGCTCTGAGAGGGATTAGTAAAATGAACAAAGGTAGAATCAGTTATAAAGAATTCCAGAACTAGGGGTCATAACAAATTACAGGGTTCGAAATTTCGATTAGGCTGTAGGAAGTTTTCTTTTATCCAGGATTTTGATTGCTGAAACAAGCATTAGTAGAGGCATATGATGTAAGAAAGCAAGCTTATACAGCATCAGCCAAAAAAAAAAAAAAAAAAGACCAAGTTGCCCTTGCAGGTAGTTTAGGCTAACAGCAGTGGTGAGCTGTGAATATTTTAACAATGGGTTTGCAGTTTTGGGGACTTTTTGATGTGAAACAACCTTAGGGATTCCTGCCCAGTAAATCTGATCTATCACGGAAGTGACGTCATCCGTGGCTTTCACCAGAGGCACTTCCCACGTTCACACTACTAGCCTGCACTGAGTACTCACCAGTTGTTCGTGACCGGTATGATGTCTTGAGTCAGCCTGGTCATCACCCCCCCCCACACTTTTACGATGATACCTGGATACAATAGTATCTCGAGTTCTGACTTTTTAAAAAAATAATTTTTGAATAGTGTGATGTCATAATCGTACTTCCTGAAGTAAGTATGATTACAACAATCGTACGCAGTGAGTATGATTGCAACAATCATATGCAGTGAGTATGATTGCAACAATACAAATATTTGTCATATGGCTGCAACAATATGGATGCCTCCGTAGCCAGGTGGGAAGGAGCAGCAGTGCGTAGCACATGCTTCTTGATTAGACCAGGATTCGAGCCCGTCACCACCAAATACAGAGGATGCGGAAAGAACAAGGGAATGACCACCGCATAGTCCCTGAGAAATATGGCCTTAGTTGCTAATGCTCCTAAAAGCCAAATAACAAACAAACTGCAACAATACAAATATTTGTCAACAATTTATGTTTTTGTCTTGCATTTTCATTTTGTTCCATTGTTAGGTGCCCCTAGCAGTTGCACATGTCATTTCAACTACAAGATCAGTACTTCAATTGACGCTGTTTTCAAGAGACATTCAGATATGTTTGCAATCACAAGTATACATCTCTTACTTTAAGTATCATAAATCCATTGTATCTTGTCTTCCAGAAATTATGAATATTTGCAAATGTTCAATAAAATATTTACAATATAAAAGCTCTTTTATTTCGTAATCAATATACAAATCAAAATACCTAAAAGAAACGCAAAGGATTCACATGAAACCATCTACTGTGCATGCTGGGCACATGCGCCATTTTTTTATTCATCTTTTTTTCTTTTTTTTAACAACTAGGGAAATATAATTGGTACATTTTTTTTTTTTCATGATAAAATTTTAATATTGCGAATAAAAAATAACATGAAATATTTCCCATATCATAAATAACAAAAACTATCACAAAACATTCCACAATATAAAAACAAATATTACATAAAAAAACAACTCTTCTAGAAAAGGTACACAAAAATCACAGATTACATGAAAAAAATTATTACACAAATATTCATTTATTCTAAAAATTGCCAATTTACTTCTTTATTAATATTTTTTGTCGACCTTCTGTTTTGCTCAATAGCTGAGCGATGATTACCGAGGAATGATTTGAATGATCCGAATCCAATTGAAGCAATGGTTTTTCATTTAGATGTATGGTCATCATAATTTGCAATGTATTTAATTGTCACAATATTATTCATTATGCTGAAAGCTCTTTCAGCTTCAGCACTGCTAATTGCAATGGTTTCAAAGATATTTCTGGCTTTCTTAATTGAAGAGGGACTTTCACTCGATTTTAAAGATAAACTGTCTTCGACAAAATCTCTAAAATCATTAATTTTTATTTCATATTTTATCAGAAACTTAAATTTCTTATTCATTTTTCACCATCTTGCCACCGAGACGAAAGTTCTTTCATATTCCACAATTCCGGGTAGCATATGTTTAAAATTTCTTTCAATTTCTCATCATTAATAGTATCATTATTTTCTTTATTTAATTTAATTGCATTAACAACTTATCCTTAATAAGGATAAGTTAAATGCATTCTTACTTTTGATTCCTTCAAATTCTTTCAACTTCAACATGCTCTCAATTTTAGCGTCATAATTTCCTTTAGAATTTTTCATATTAGCGATATTATTGATAGTTTGAATAATTAATTTATCTGCTTTTACTATAGTGATGCTGCAACTTTGTAAATCTTCTGAAAGGTAAGAGAGCGCCTGCAGGATGTCAATCATTAGTGCTAAATCGTTAAGAAATTCCAGATTGAAAAGTTAGTTTAATAATCCTTTGCTACCTCCTTTAATATAACTGGATAGATCCCATCCACCCCAGGTGCCTTTTTTATGTTTATCCTCAACAATCTCTCCTCCACTTTCCTCTCAGTTATTACAAAATCATCCAGCTCACTGCCAATGTTTACTTTACCTAATTTCATTCTCCTTCCTGAATAACTCCTCATGCGTGAATGTAGATGCAAAATACTCATTTAGATTGTTAGCCACCTGAGCAGGATCCTCAACTGTTGAACCATCAATATCCAGTGGACCATTCTGATTCATCCCTTTCCTTCTTGAGTTTAAATATGTAAAGAACTCTTTTCTGTTTTTCTTTGCATCCTTTGCCAAGGATTTTTCGTAGTCTGCCTTTACCTGCCTAATCTCCTTTGTGACTTGGTTACAGACCAACTTATATCTATCATAGGCTTCCATGTCACCCATTAATTTGTATGTATCCCATGCATATAAGGCAATGGTTAGGCCACATCTTGAGTACTGTATACAGGTCTGGAGGCCTCATTTCAAGAAGGATGTAGAGCTGCTGGAACAGGTACAGAGAAGGGCAACAAGATTAGTGAATGGAACAAAGGGTTGCTCTTATGAAGAAAGGCTTAAGTTTTGCAAATTACAGAGTCTGGAGACTAGGCACCGGCGAGGTGATCTGATAGAGGTGTATAAGGCTTTGAATGGTTTGAGCATGCTCAGTGCCAATGGGATTCTTCATCTTGCTCAGAATAATCACCTCAGAGGGCATAAATTCAAATTGAGGAAGGACGGATGTTGGATAGATGTGCGGAAATTTGCCTTTGGCCAGCGGGTGGTTGGTTGGTGGAACCGACTTCCATCACTTGTTGTTGAAGTTGATAGCCTAAACAAATTTAAAGCTCAACTGGGCAGGTATTTCGAACGAACGGAGGGGTGAAATGGGAGTGGTGTGTGTTTTTTTTTTTTGGCTGATGCTGAATAAGCTTGCTTTCTTGCATCATATGCCTCTACTAATGCTAATCCAGAATATTTAACTTCCGATTCAAAATGTTTGCAGAAAGTGGGATAATTCCTCCAACCTGCAATTGTCGTCTGCAAACTACAAGCTAAACGTCATGGCCCGAACACAACCAATCTTTATAGTTTCCACATCAAGTTCTTTAGCAATCATCTTTAATTTGCACTGGTTTTTTGGAGATTGGTGATACAGTTTTTTTTTTTTTAATTATTGCCTGCATGCCATTATATTTTGGAATGTTTTCTTCACAGTGAAAGCCTCAATGCGGTTTCCAAATCTGCCAACATTTCATCTTTGGAAAGTTTACTTAATATCTTAGTTGCCTTATCCCCCACCCCCCAACTAGTTCTTTGAATACTGGGCAAAATATCAGAATCACTCAAATATTCAGCCAGTCGACATCGATGGACAGGGAAGTGTCGAGTCAGTTTGGTGTGACATAAGCATAGGGAAATCAAAATTGAGAGTAGGAGTGTGCTGTAGGCCTAATGACTCTGATGAGTATAATAAGATACTGTACAGGGAAATAGAGTGGGCCAGTAAATCAGAGAGTCTTATAATGGGGGATTTTAATTTCCCAAATATTGACCAGAATTTGTGGGTTGGTCACTCACATGCTAGCAAGGCTTTTGTGGATTTATTGGATGATTGTTTTCTACATCAGCATGTTCGGGAGGCAACTAGAGGGAGCAATACTCTTGATCTGATTATCAGAAGTGATTCTTCGTGCATTAAGAATCTGCAGATAAAGGAACCACTAGGTGGCAGTGATCACAGTGTGCTGAAGTGAGATTTACTCAAGGAGGTAACTACCATCGGAGGTAAAGGGAAGGGTTTTTGCTTTCGTAAAGGCGACTATGATGGTCTGAGACAGTATTTAAATTCTATACTGTGGGACCAACTAATGATGTTAACAACAACAAATTCAAAATGGGAAGCATTCAAAGAACTAATCTTGGAAGCTACAAGGCTTTACATACCAACTAAGAAATATTGTTCAAGGTTCAGGCCTAAATGGATGTCAGATGAACTAATGAGACATATGGCAAAGAAGAAAAATGCATGGGATTCATACAAATTAATGGGTGACATGGAAGCCTATGATAGATATAAGTTGGTGTGTAACCAAGTCACAAAGGAGATTAGGCAGGCAAAGGCAGATTATGAGAAATCCTTGGCAAAGGATGCAAAGAAAAACAACAAAGAGTTCTTTACCTATGTAAACTCTAGAAGGAAAGGGATGAATCAGATTAGTCCACTGGATATTGATGGTTCAACTGTTGATGATTCTGCTCAGGTGGCTAACAAACTGTGTATTTTGCATCTACATTCACCCATGGGGAGTTATTCAGGAAGGGGAATGTCGTAGGTGAAGTAAACATTGGCAGTGAGCTAGATGATTTTGTAATAACTGAGAGGAAAGTGGAGGAGAAATTGTTGAGGATAAACATAAAAAAGGCACCTGGGATGGATGGGATCTATCCAGTTATATTAAAGGAGGCAGCAAAGGAAGTAAGCAAACCCCTAGCCATAATTATGAGAGCTTCTTTGGACTCAGGGAAGGTACTCATAGACTGGAGATGTTCAAATGTAATCCCAATTCACAAAGGAGGATCAAAGGCTGACACAAGTAATTATAGACCTGTTAGTTTAACTTCTGTTCCAGGAAAATTAATGGAGGCACTGGTTAAAGAAGCACTGCAGGATCATCTAGACAAGAATTCAGTTATAGCTCAGACACAGCATGGTTTTGTTAAGGGAAGGTCTTGCCTGATCAATTTGATTGGATACTATGATGTAGTCACAAAAGAACTGGATGCAGGGAATAACTTGGATATTATATATTTGGATCTTAGAAAGGCTTTTGATACTGTTGCACATGGAAGACTGCTGCACAAATTGGAGCAGTGTGGTATTGGAGGCAAATTGCTGCTATGGATAAAGGGATGGTTGAATGGCAGAAGACAGAGAGTGGTAATCAATGGACACTGCTCAACGTGGACTAATATTATTAGTGGAGTTCCTCGGGGTTCAGTGTTGGGTCCGTTGTTGTTTTCTGTATTTATAAATGATATTGATGATGGTATATCAAGCTTAATGTCCAAGTTTGCAGACGATACAAAGGTTGGCAGGGTTGTTAAGGACACTACTGATGCTATGCTGCTGCAACAGGATCTGGAAAGGTTGAGCAGATGGGCTGAGAGGTGGCAAATGAAGTTTAACATTGACAAATGTAAAGTACTACACATGGGAAACAGTAGCCCCAGAGCAATGTATCAACTCTGCAGTACTACACTGACAGTGGTAGAGAATGAAAAGGGCCTGGGGGTAATTGTGCAGGCAGATATGAAGTTCTCTGAGCAGTGCAGACTAGCTCCAAGAGTAGCTCATGGTGTCTTGTTAATGATATACAGGAATTTCTCTAGCAGGGATAGGGAGGTGATTATTCCCTTGTATAAGGCAATGGTCAGGCCACACCTTGAGTACTGTATACAGGTCTGGAGGCCTCATTTCAAGAAGGATGTAGAGCTGCTGGAACGAGTACAGAGAAGGGCAACAAGATTAGTGAATGGAACAAAGGGGTGCTCTTATGAAGAAAGGCTTAAGTTTTGCAAATTACAGACTCTGGAGACTAGGCACTGGTGAGGTGATCTGATAGAGGTGTATAAGGCCTTGAATGGTTTGAGTATGCTCAATGCCAATGGGATTCTTCCTCTTGCTCAGAATAATCACCTGAGAGGGCATAAATTCAAATTCAGGAAAGACAGATGTAGGATAGATGTGCGGAAATTTACCTTTAGCCAGCGGGTAGTTGGTTGGTGGAACAGACTTCCATCACTTGTTGTTGAAGTTGATAGCCTAAACAAATTTAAGGCTCAGCTGGACAGGTATTTTGAACGAACGGAGGGGTGAAATGGGAGTGGTGTTTTTTTTTTTTTTTTTTGGCTGATGCTGAATAAGCTTGCTTTCTTGCATCATATGCCTCTACTAATGCTAATGCTACTGTGACCATGTAAACATAGACAGGAGAAATTTACTCAAAGGCGTGGATCACTCACTTCTCCAAAAAACAGATGACTGTTTGTCAGAGTAAAGGGGAACACAGGTTGACCAGAGGCTATTATCTGTGTCAGGAATCCTCTTAATCCTCTGACTGGATATGGAAAGCATATTAACTAGTGAGACTTCTCGGAATGTGGCTGCATAGGTGATACCACTAACATTGTGGAATGGTAATCCTTTTCACTCTTAATTCGCGCTTTCTAATTACCTAAATTGCCTAAAGGCCAGAGATGAGAACAATGCGTACAAAGTTGTCTCTTGTAATCCATCTTTTTTCTATGGAAACTATTTTAAATGTAATTACCAAGGGGAATTTTTTAAAAAATCGCTATAAAGAAGTTTGTTAAACAGAGGTCCGACTGTAATTGATTGTTTCAATAATGGGCTCGCAAATTTAAAAAAAAAAAAAAAAAAACAACAATGGTCTCTTGCGCACCCACTATAGCTCACCACTGGCTAACAGTTTGAATAATTTAAAGGTCAACGGGATACTTACCTGTGTTAGGAGGGAAGCATATAATTTGTGTGTGTGTTTTTTCTTTCTACTTGGGTTTTTTTTTTTTTTTTTTTTTTGCCAGTGCAGCAGAAGCCTCTGGCTTCCTGGCACTATATAGTGCACTGTTACTATGAAAATATTCTTCTACTTCTAATGCTACTGTGACCGTGTAAACATAGACAGGAGAAATTTACTCGAAGGCATGGATCACTCACTTCTCCGAAAAACAGAGACTGCAATATCCTCTGGACTTCAACTTTGTGGAAGAAATTTTATATTACTACAAAACAGTAAACCCGAAGCACAATGCTATGCTGTGCAGAGACTTTCTAGCAACTAAACAACAGGAGGGGATATTGCAAATTATGTTGTGGCCACCCGAATCACCTGACTTAATTTCAGTAAAGCTTTTATGGGATCATGACCATCAAGACCATGAAGTTTGTCCATCTTCACGAAATTTATGAGAAACCTTGCAGATCACTTGGAATAACATTGGCCAAGACACTTATAAAATTAATCACCAGAATGCCATGTCTGTATTAAGGCAGTGATAAAATCTCATGGAGGATATTTTGAGGAAAAATCAGTATAGCTGTTAATATTAATCATTTCAATATTTTTTGCTGTAAATATTTCAATGCATAATAAAAAAATTTTATATATACTTTGTAGTGCGGTTTTTTATATTAAACCATACATTGTCATATGCTGTGATTCCAAACTTTTAGGTGGGAGTGATCAGGATCTATTCTGAGTATAACCAAGTCAGACTAGATCTGGGCATGTTGTGCATCGATAAAAAAAATATATAGGAAACAAACCTTATCTAAGTTATACACACTGGTTCATTTCTAAAGAGCTGGCAACAGCAAAATTAAAGGTGAACAGTGGAGAACGTCACTACAAAGCATATTTTAAATCAGTCTATTAGTACTTAAAAGGCTGAAGTAATCTATTATAACACAAGTGTTATTCTCTAGCTCATCCAGAAGTCTCCCGAAGTGATACCTACTGTACCAATTCAGGAGACTTCTTGATGAGCTTCAATTTGGTGTATTATCTGTTTAACCATCTGGTGAAACTTCAGTAAACTCTGTAAAATCCAGCACTGGAGAATCCAGAACATTTTACAAAAAAATTATTATTTTTTTACAATCCAGGAAATATTAAGTGACCAGGCACTTTTATCAACAATTGCATTTGTCTTTAACCTGGTGGAAGTGGTGCCCAAAATATAGAAAACTGGTGGTGGATCACCTGACAGGTTCCCAAATTTCTTTTTAATTTCTGAAAAATGTTTTTGGTCCCACTGCATAGAATTTAAAAACTGTCTGAGACCACTGTAGTCACTCTTATGAAAGCAAAAGCCTTTTCCATTACTCTTGATAGTAGTTAATTAAATTTCACATTAGTACATTGTTATTGTTGCCACCCAGTGGGTCTTAGTCTCCTGTAAATTCCGAATGCATGGAGAATCACTGCTGATAACCATATCAAGAGTTGCTTCTTCTTGTTGCCTCTCTAACATGCTGCTCTGGAAAACAGTCATCCAAGAAATTTACAAAAGTCTTGCTAGTGTGTGTGACCAATCCACAAATTGTAGTCAATGTCTAAAAAGTTAAAATCTGTCATTATAAGACATTCTTATTTACTAGCTCACTTCATTTCTCCATATAGCTGTTTGGTATACTCATCACAGTCATTAGGTCTATAACACATTCCTACTCTCAATTTTGTTTTCCCAGTACTTCTGCCACACCAGTCTGACTCAACATTGCACTGGTCACTCATGTTGACTGGATGCGCTGCCTTAGATTTAATATGCTTCTTAACTACTCCACATATTCAAATTCAGCATCGCTTATGTCTGAGTGACACCATGTCTCCACTATCCCTACACTGTCAACATTTGATGACTTAACAGTACTTCAAATTCATCAAATTTATTTACAGTGCTCCCAGTGTACATGTAAGTATACGTGTACATGTTCTTACTTTTAGTTCCCCTAACACAGCCCATATATTATCTTGTTCCATGATGACCCACAGCAGGGCCTGAAATCCCCAACACCTTACTTTCCACGTGAGTTTTGGTACTCTACCAACTTAAAAATTCCAGTCCTAAATTCAGCATATTATTGCCCTTGGTGCTTACACTTGCAGTGCATATGTGCACTGCACCCTCAGCACAAATCCTGAGCTGGCCTTGGCCATGAGTTTGGTCTCATTGGGTTCATTACTATATACCAAAGTAATTTAATGCTTAAATGCTGAAAGGACAAGTGAAGCACACATGGATTACAGCTATGTAAATTTTTTAATTACTGATGTTACATAAGTAGTATTTTGTAGAATTGTTTTGGTAATACTGATATTGCCGAAAAAAAAAAAAAAAAATAATGATTGTGTAAATTTTGCTTTCAGATTCATTGCCCTTAATTCACACACATAAATATATGATCCTGCGAACCAGGAAAAAGTATGCAGGAAAATGTTGGAGAAAAGTCTAAAGAATGTCGAGCCCTTCGTGGATTACATAATGTAATTGACTTAAATAATGATCCTTTGCCAATGAAACTGTATACGTCAAAGATTGATACATATGGAAAACAGTTGCTCAGTCAAGAAGGTGAGTAATGTTTATTACTTAAATTTGAAAAGCATTTTATGTTAGCAACTTTTAATTCTCAAGGAATGTAAAATAACCTGAAGCTGCTTTGCTGGAGGTATGGAGACTGATTCTGATCAGCTCACACCAGAAGTTAACAGAAAATATGCCCAGGAGGGTTGTGGATGTCATACAGGTTGTGGCCTTTATGACAGCTAAAACCTGGTGGCCTTACTGTCTATTTGGTTTTTGGCTTAAGTACTTTTGGTTGTAAAGTTCTATACTTAGTTTTTTTGGCAGAAATCAAAATAAGTATTATAAAATATTAATAATTTTAATAACATATGAAAAGAAAGTAAAAAAGGTAAAAGTAGGTTTACTTTTCTGATATTATATTTGTGTTATCTAGATATAAAGAAATTTGTAGATGATGATGATGATGAAGATGAAGAAGATACTGCAACGAAAGAAGAAAAATTTGAAGAACTATTTAAAGAAACAAAGAAAACTAAAAGAATAAATGAGGAGGTGGAGGCTGTTAGTGATCCAGAACATGCAGATTTGGCTGATGTAGAAAGGTACATTATATCAGTTTTTACATTATTTGCACACTTGTACATATGCAAATACAGGCATTCCCTGATGTATGTAATACTCGACTTACAGAAATTCAACTTTATACAAGTTTTTGCTGGCCGGTGCAAACTTAAAAAAATTGCATCTGTAAGAATAAATGGAGGTATTGTGAAAATATCATAATGTGAACCCAATAGCACATTGTTTTTTTTTTTTTTTTTTTTTTTGATAATTGTTTCAAGACCTTGGAAGTTGAAATTTTCGCTATATAACTAAGCTATTTATCTATCTAAAAGGTCATTTTTATAGGTCATTTTTATAATGGAAATTGCACTACACTTTCATCATTATCATATGTTCCATTATAAGACTCAATTTTGAATGCTTTTGCAATATTTTTCTAAAGCATGTTTCTGGAGGTCACTACCATAAAACAATAAAAACAATAAACACTTTCTGGTTTATAGTGAAATATTTCCCCTTCACTGATATCTTCAATTATATAAAAAACATAAATTTTCAGAATCGTCTCTTCATTCCTATTTACTTATTACAATGGTGAAGGGAAAGCAACCAATGGAAAGTGCAAGTGGTGGCAGTGCTAGGAAATGAAACAAAATAGATTTAGAAATGAAGATGATAGTGATTAAGTACGAAGCAAGACAAAGTTTGTCATCTATTGCAGGGGAATTAGGTCTCATTTCTTCAACAGTGAATGCTATTTTAAAGGACAGTGAGCATATAAAAGAACCTGTTAAAGGATCAATGCATTTAAGATCAACAGTGATCACAAAGCAGCTTTCAGGTGCTATATCGAAGATGGAAAAGCTGTTAATAATATGGATAGAAAATCAGATTCAGAAGCTAGTGTCCCTGAATCTAATGGCCATTCAAGCAAAAGCAAGTAGTATTTATGAAGATATTAAGGATAAGTACGACGACCCACAAGCCAAGTTTGTGGCAAGCAATGGGTGGTTTAATAGGTTCAAACATCGAGCTAGTTTCCGCAACATTAAAGTATGCGGCGAAGTCGCCAGTGACGATTCTGCAGCTGCAGAGAAATTTTGTGATGTGTTGGGAAAAAACCCTTCTAAATCTCCACAGCCCTCAACTTCCACAGTGGCGTACTTATCAGCTGGACAGTTATTTTGCAATGATGCTCGAAAAGTAAAACTTGCTGACATTGCGCCTGTCTCCTCTCGCTTTTTGTAATTTTGTACACTTTTGTAATTTTTCCTGTGCACGAGATAAAAAATTAAATAATTCTATTTACATGTTCGTCAAACATTTCTTTTTTTTTTTTTTTTTTTTTTTTCAATCAAATTCAGCGCTTGTAGTTGCAAGTGCTGCATAAGCATTTAGGGAAATTCCAATTTACTTAGAGTTCCGCGGAATGCAACCCTTACATAAGTCAGGGAGTGGCTGTAGTAAAAACTGAATTATTGAATTAGAATTCTTGTTGTTAAATATTTTATTTTGTGAATTAAGCTTTAACAACAAGAATTAATTTTTATTTATGCTGAAATTAATATGATAGGATATACCAAGTTGGTTCAGTAAAGATCCTTATTCACTTGTAACTATGCAGAGGCATTTCTGCTGTTGGTTAATGAATATATTTCTTTGTAAAACACTTGTAGTTGCCCTTGAAACCATGACCTAGTCTCAGAAATCACCCTATCATTCTCAAGATGCCTGTTCTGGAAAAAAAAAAAGAAAAAAGGATTTCAGGGATGGAAAAAGAAGAAATTTGAAGGGATTTAAGGACAGAAGAATTTGGTGGTGAATGCAGCAATATTGCAAAGGCCCATTGACTTATAATTGTGAATCCAGCACACACACTTTTTGTCAGAACTCCTCACTGTTTTTCCTTATAACTGCACCCAAATGGAATAAATAGAGTAATATATGATATTTTTATCTTTTCAAGTTGCTGTGCACAATCCTGCCATTGCATCTTCTGGAAAAGTTGCAGTACCCAAGGATCCATCAGGTAAACATTATATACAGGGTGTCCATAAGTTATTGACCACATTACAAATTATTATATAACAGGAACTACCATGGATATCAGCAAACAATTTTTTTTTTTTCAATGGAAAGGACAACTCAAAAAATCAATAAATTTCCACATGTTTACAATTTTGCGTTGAGTGTTTTCTTTCTAAGCATCGTGGAAGCAATTGCACCAGTGATTCACTTGCAAAGGTCATCTAGATTTGCAACGGGCGCACGATGCACCCAATCCTTCACATAACCCCACAGAAAAACTCCAGTGGGATTATATTTGGTGAGTGGGTGGGAGAGAATTAGTCCCCTGTCAAATCCATTGTCCTGGAAAATGCTCATTGTAGAATTGCCACACAGTCAAAGCCCAGTGAGGAGAAGCACCAGCTTGTTGAAACATAATGTTCAGTTGATGTTCTGCCATCTGCAGCATAGCAAAATATTCTAGCATATCTAATTGTTACTGTTTACTGCAGTATCAGAAAATAAAAGTGTGCCAATCACCTGGTTATGGAAAAAGGCAGGGTGCACCACACATTCAATTTTGGGGAATCCAGTTTATGCTCACTAAAGATGTGAGGAGTTTCGTGGCTCCAGATCTTGCAATTGTAGTGGTTGACCTTACCGAACAGGTGGAAGGCATATTTATCACTACAGATAACTTTGTTTAGGAAGCCGTCATCATTTTCGTGATTACTGCAAACATTCATTCTCTGACATAGCAGATCATCTGGTTTCAATACTTACACAAGCTGGATTTTGTGTACATAAAGTTTCAGGTGGTGGCAGAGAATTTTGTGAATGGTTGATCAGGGTGTTTCTAGTTCTCTCCTAGCAAGACCTACGGATTTCCTTGAACTGCATGTTAAACCTTCATGAATGAACTCAGCATTCTCAACACTCATCACAGCCTTACCTGCACCCTTCTTATGCAGGACACTGCCAGTTCCCTTAAACCATTTTACCCATCTCTTAATGGACTTGCCTGAAGGTGCCTCACCTTCATATTCCCAGTGGTGTACCACCTTTGCATTGTAATTACAGATTTAAACTGCAAACCACAATGCACACATTGCTTTCTCATGTACCGTCAAACCACAATACACACATCGCTTTCTCATGTACCATCAAACCACAATACACACATCACTTTCTCATGTACCATCACCATTTTAATGGTTATTGTGAGACACATCTGTTATTAACACTTGTGACATCTACACGATACTATATAAAACTCTTTAAGCAGTTCTTTCAAATGACAAACATTCATATATCAGCTCTAGTTTGTGCTTAATAATTGTTTGTAATTTGGCCAATAATTTATGGACACCCTGTATGTTCAAATGGTGGTTTGAAATTGTGGCAGTTTTCCACAGAATGAATACTTGAAAAATCACATGAGATTATACATAAATTGCTACATTGCAGTAATCACACCAGCTTCTTCACTTCCTTCACGTTCTCCTTCGTGACAGCTGTTGTTGGGTATTTTGGAAATTTTATGTATTGGATATTAACATGCTCTTTCTTGAACTGTTTATGCCACTGTACAGCAACGCTATAGGATGGGGGAACTTTCCCAATAAATTGCACTGATCTCCGTGTGAATTTTTAGATTTTCTCCTGAGAGAAACAGGAAGTGGATGCCAGATCTGAATCCTACTTTGCATTGAGTTACCAAAATTTGCAAAACTGTATATAGATTATGAGCTATCTCACAAAGAAGCTTTTTCTCTACAGTTCTTCCTAGGTAAGGAAGAACTGTAGAATCTTTGTTGAACATCCCTTGTAATTAACAATTTTTTATCAGAGGAAATAGTATAAAAAAACTGAACTATTGTGTATTGGTATTAGAAAGAGGAATGGATGCATTGTTTTGTTTTCTTTCTAGTGACAAGAGTAGTAGGACTCCCACTCCTCCTCTTCCAGTACGTCGACGTTTCACAAAAGTGAACAAGAGGACGAGGGAACTCTTAAGGTATGTGCTCTATATTTTAAGCTTTACAGAGAAATCTATAATATTTATGTTTGAAAATGTATAATAAATTATTTCAAGAGGTATGGTGAATTAGTAAATTCGCCGTAGAGGATCAGCTGTAGCCATTGTGAAAAATTGAGTGATTACTTCTTACCATTATCCCATACTGCAGTTGGAAATGGATATACAGTAAAAGTCCATTTGAGTTCAAATCTGATGTAACCAGTATTATTTAATATTCTACAGCTTAAAAGAAAACACAAGACTGCATACAAAATTATTAGAGTAGTTTAATAAGAAAAGAAAGTGGTTACATAAAATGAACTGGGAAGTGAGTATTACTAACCCTGTAATCTCTGAACATTCAGGTCAGCAGAATGTAAGAAATTCTGAAGCTAAAGCTACCTTGTTTTCAATAAAAGATTTTTTCATATAATAAAAATTGATTGACATATCCTATAAAAAAAAATACCAGTTTCACTAGCAACTTCTTGAATAGTTAAACATCAATCTCTTCTGATCAGATTAATAATAAGTATCTTCTGTGTTCTTAGCCTTTAACTATGCATGGTATAAAAGTATGGGTTCTAATGTCTTACGTTTAAGATTTTCATAAAAAATAAATAATAATAATAAAGAATTTTAGTTTCAATAAAACATATTTTCAAGCTGTGGAAAATTATGTATTATTTTATTTAGCTTGTAGGTTAAAATACTGTTTTGTTAATAATGTAGCTAATGATAGAAAAATTCTTACTCCATCCCCCAGTCCAGAAAATTCATTTCTATGTTGTTGATTCTAGTCTTAAATAATAGTATCTTGTATTATATCAGAAGTATGTTAAGACAGTGTGTCTCAACCATTTTTGTTCGCGTACCCCCAAAGAACCACATTCTTATTTTTGTACCCCCATATATAAAATATAGTATGTCTACTCTATTTTACTACAGCACAAAACACGCTTAAGTTAAAAATCGGATAAATCATCAGTTCTGATGAATCATCACTTAGCTTAATAATGGCAATAGTGTAATTACTACAAAATATGTTAAGTAAAAAATATGTTTAAATTGTTCCAAAATATTTTTGTTTCTTGTTAATCTCTCGTGTACCCCCCTGGGAAGCTCATGCATATTTCCCGGTTGAATAACGCTGTGTTAAGATATCCCCTTTTATTTTATACAACCTCAGTAGAAGGGAACAACATAGCATAGCTCCCTAAACATCAGATTAATAACATACCACCCAGTTCATTTTATGCAGCAATTTTTTTTTTTTTTATTAAATTACTTTCATAATTTTTTATGCAGTCTTGTGTTTACCTTTAAGGTATTTTTACTCCTGCATAATATGTAATGCCTTCATGCAATATACCTTACAATATTTAGTATGCAGTAACTCATCTAGAAGATGCTAGTAATGCATGAGTTGCCTGTTTATCTCCACTGAGTCTGAATTAGTGCATATTGAATGGAAGATGTTTTGTGATTTGTTGCAGTTTAAAATGAATGAATTTAGTGATCAGCAAATTGGCATCAAATTTTGTTTCAAATTAGGAAAAGTGCAAAAGAAACCAATGAAGTGTGAAAAACAGCTTTTGGAGAAGATTGTGTTATCCAAAGACTTCAGTGGTTCTCAAAGTTTGAAGAGTTGCTTATCCATCAGGGCGCTCTAGTCATTCTTCAACTTCAAAAACCAACAATTCAGTCTCTCACATTTGTGATCTGATTAGGAGTGATCAACATTTAAATAATAAATAAATAAATTTTCTGTTTATACTCCGGGACGACCAAACGGTCAGAGGAGTTCACAAGATAGATTAGAATACAAGAAACAGCACCGTATTCAGTAGTCACGGGCTTGAACCCCGGTCACTCAAGGCACGTGTACTTATGCACCCGCGCGCCTGACCACTAGGCTACGATGGCCCAAAATTTAATTATCTGCAAACTTGCTAATGAAATTAGTATATCATATGGGATATTGTCAGTCAGTTTTAATCCAAGATTTGGGAACGTCATATGTTTGTCTAAGTTTCTCTCTCTCATATCCTCATAGAAAGTGACAGTTCTTGCTGTTGGGGATCTGTCACCATGCTGCTACTACTGACTTACACTCTGTTTGTTCCAGCCTTAACAGCAACAAATTATGAGTATATGACTGACCTGGAAACAAAAGCCAAGACCTGTTAATTTGAAGACTAGGTCTTCTCCAAGGCCCAAGACAATCTTGATTAAGATCATGCTTCATATTTGGTTCAAGGGGCATTGTTTGTTATGAATTTGTTCTGTGTGGTCAAAGGGTAGACGAGGAATTTAGAATACAGTGCTCGTTGGGGAAAATGGCTAAAAAAGTGAGCTTGAGGAAATTGGTGTTAGTATCATGACAACACTCTTGCCCACTAAATGCTTTCCATTCAAGAATTTCTTGCAAAGCACCATCACTTTAGTCTCCAATCCAGCATAGCATTCTTTTTTCACAAATATTAGTCCTGTCCCTGAATATTTTTGTCTCATCTTGTATTGTGTACAACTTTAATTGATGCATCAAGAGGCCACTATCAAACTTATTAACTCCAGGCCTTACATTAATTTTGCACAGAAAAGGATGATAATTCTTTAGCCCTCCTCTTCCTTAGTCAACAGAACTTCCTTCTATACTGTTTTGCATTAATTATAGTATTACCATTTCCTTGAGTTGCACCAATCAGTGTTAGTATAATTTTATTTTTTCTAATGTTCATGTGCAAGATACACTGCTCCCCAGTTATACCACAGGGTTTGGGAGTTGGGCTGTGACCCACATTATAAGACAACTGCATTATAACTGATGTCTACAATTTTTCTCTAATTTATTGATTGTCTAAAAAAGAGTCTAAGAATCATTTTAATGTTACACTCTCGAACACAATAAATGTAGCTTTGTGTTCAGTATTTTTTAAGAACTAAAAAATAAACCCAAGTGAATAACACTAGCCTTGCATGACATGAATTTGTTATTTACAGGATATACGGTACTGTATTTACATTGTGTACAATGGCAAGCACATGCAGATTACTGGAAAAATGACTGATAAACAATTAAAGTGTTTAATTGTTTATCAGTCATTTTGTAAAAATAAAGGATTTTTGAAAAAAAAAATTTTCAAAAATCCTTTATTTTTATAAAAAACACATTGCGATAAGTCATAAAAAAAAATTCAATAATTTATTTTATCACTTTAAAAAATTAGACTTTAAAAAGTCTAATTTTTTACGGACATAACATCTGTAAAGCTCACAAAAATGTAAAAATTCACCAATATACACTGAACAATCACGAAAAGCACAACTGGCACAGGTAAGTTCTCAAACTACAGATTGCCTTTTTCTGTTTGCAGCAACAACCCTTACACAAGCAATGGATGCTCAATACTAACTGCAGTGGCTGAAACAGTATAGTGGTTAATGACCTAGAAGATTAGAAAATTCTGCCACACAAAGAAAGGGTAAGGTAGGAGACGATATTATTGCATGGAAAAAGTCAAAACGAGCAAGAATTGCTTTATTTGATAAACATCCGTTGTGATTCTTAATTTGGCAGGAGAGCATATGTCCCTGAGAAACTCTGCTTTTTCTCTTCCTTGCCCAAGACTGGATCATTTGAGTGAGGAAGTCACCTGCAGTGCAAGGGTTGCAGAAGCAACATTAATATTTTTCTCAGAATTTCCTTCAACAGCAGAATGAGGCAGAAAGACCCGCAGTATATCCGAATCCATGGTATAAACAACGGTGTTATAAATGTAGAGTAGTGTACCATGTTTAAAATTGCTGTTAATATATAATAGATAAGTAATGCCTGCCTGGCAACCCAAAGGTTGCAGGTTTGATTCCCACTTCGGGCTTGGATATCGCGATGGTGCCGCACTATCAGGTTGGATCTCACAGCCACGATACACAAAGGAAGCAGGAAAAAACTGGTTCCTTCATGTATTGCTCACATCATATGATAAAAATAAAAAATAAATAAATAAGTAATATGATAGATGGAGGGAAAAATGTGCTGCCCAACCGGGCTAGCCGGGTGGGTAAAGTGCCTGCCTGGCAACCCAAAGGTCGCAGGTTTGAATCCCACCTCGGGCTTGGATATCGCGATGGTGCCGAACTATCAGGTTGGATCTCACAGCCACGATACACAAAGGAAGCAGGAAAAAACTGGTTCCTTCATGTATTGCTCACATCATATGATAAAAATAAAAAATAAATAAGTAATATGATAGATGGAGGGAAAAAAAATGTGCTGCCACAGACTGATACAGTTTAGACCGGATAGTTTTCTGAGCCCATTTTCTAACCACCTGTTTTTAACCTGTGGGGGTGGGGGGGCTGCTCCTTAGAGGAGCAGTGAGCATTTTGGAGTAATGGATCAGATCAGTTGGGCCTCAGAAATTGAAATTGTTTATGTAATGGAAACTTGGATTTTAGGGGTATTTCCATACAGTAGTTGAAATAAAATCTAAATTCATATACATTACCTGGATTTGATTTTGATCATGGAGAAGCTTTCGGCTCTCACTGGAGACCATATGAAAGTGTGAGGACCTCTATTAAAGGTCCTTGGCACTAAGGCTTTGCTTACATTCAACTTAGAGATATCCACAGTTCTGGATAAATTGCTAATGTATTTTTAAGTTATATGGCATCACCTGAGTAGGTGAATCTACTATACATTTAAAAATCTGAGACACCCCCATGGCTGTTTCAAAACTTACTAACTTTTCATTATCTAATGGGTTGAATTTCATTATCTAATTATGTTGAACTGTGAATAATGTGTTTTGTCTAAGTGGACAGCCAAGCGGTGTATGGAAGCAACACTTTCATGTAAAAAAGATTTCAACTGTTATGTTTGCCTTTCAACTCCTAAAGTTGGTTTAAATCAAACATAACATTTGCTATATTGGAGGCAAATGCAGCCCCCAGAATTGGGCTTCATTTGCCCTATCCAGTACAATACTATAAGATTAAAGGAGGGTTCAACGGAACAGTTGAAATGTAATCAAAATTTGTATGCATTCAGTTTCAGTCAAAGAGAAGCTTTCTGCTCTCCATGATCAAAGTTTGTACTGCATAGGGTAATTGCACCTAATTCTAGGGGTTGGAAGTCAAACATAACAGTTATGTTATCGAATGGAAGTTTTATTTCCACACACACTGCTTGGCTGTTCACATAGAAAAATACATTGTTCACAGTTTGACATACATTTTCACTAATAGAGACTACCTATTAATGAACATATTGGGCATGGTCCCCTGTGTGATCAAAAGCCTCTCAATGTTCAAAATTAAATGCAGCCAGTGCACATTGGTATTAAAACCAACTGCTTTAATGCAGTTGTTGCAATTACATTATTGCAAAAATTTTTGTAATACATTATTCAATATGAAGGACAATCTTATTTAAATAAATATTTTACTAATTTTTAATAAAAACTCTTGAAATAAAACCCTTAAAGTATCCAGAGAGGGAAGTTTTTGGCGGTTTTAGGAGTTTGGGTGGGTAAGCATGAGATAACCTGTTGAGAATCTGTAGTTTAGATAGTGAGTTCACTGTTATTAGATTGGCAATATGTTGTAAGTGGAAGTAAGAAATTAATATTTCTTACTGCGAGGCGATCTGATTGAGGTGTATAAAGCCTTGAATGGTTTGAGCATGCTTAATGCTGATGAGGTTCTTCCTCTTCTCAGAATAATCACCTGAGAGGGCATAAATTCAAATTGAGGAAAGACAGTTGTAAGATAGATGTGCGGAAGTTTGCCTTTAGCCAGCGGGTAGTTGATTGGTGGAACAGACTTCCATCTTTTGTTGTGGAAGTTGATAGCCTAAATAAATTTAAGGCTAAGCTGGACAGGTATTTGGATTGAATGGAGGGGTGAAATTGGGTGTTTTTTGGCTGATGCTGCATAAGCTTGCTTTCTTGAATCGAATGCCTCTGTTAATGCTAATGCTAAATATTTAACAGAATTTCTCAGTTTCTTAAGCTTGGCTTTTATGTATTTCGTATATAAACTTGGTATAGTGACAATCTGCTATGTCTTCCATTGAGGAAAATTTTCTTGGCTGGTGTGAGGGGGGAAGTTCGTTGAGAACCAGTAATATAAATTTTGAATTCACTGTTATTAGATTGGTAACACATTGCCAGTGGAAGTAAGAAATGGATATATAACAGAATTTTTTAATTTCCAGGCCTTTATGTACTTCAAATATATAAATTTGGTATAATGACAATCTGCTATATGAGTATGGCACCCCCACCCTGAGTTAAATTTTCTGAGCTGTTACTGAATTTTGCAGTAATACAGTGATCCCTTGATTTGCACGATTTCGATATTGCATGGTCAGGTATTTACTACCAAAATTTTAGATTTTAGATTGTGCGGTGAGTTTCACTACTTCTGCAATTTTTGTTTACGAAGATTCAAAAATAGGTACCAAGAGCAGATTTTGAAAATTTATTTTAGTTTTTGTTTGAAGATTTCATTGAAGAAAAACATTTTACCATAATAACGTAGAATTCCAGCTGTCGGTATTATTTCAAATGCAATAAGATTGATTTTACTACCCGTTTATAATTAGATTGCACTAACAGAAAAGCCCAATAAACCAGAAAGTGCAAATTGTTTTTATTGTTTTATGGTCATGATCTCCAGAAATGTGCTTTAGAAAAATATCACAAAGTTGTTCAAGACTGATTCCTATAACCAAACATAGCATTAAATGGTGGTGTGTTTGTCCGGTTATTTTCAAAACAACTTCCTCATTGGGGAACCCTCTTCATCAGTTATCCTATGTTAGCTGTTCACACAATCTTTTTCTGATTCGCGCAACGTAAAGTGTTTTCATCAGTAAACATTGCTTTTGCTGATTTAATATTTCTTGTCTATTATGACAAATGGGCGTGGTGTACTGTGGTCCATGGTTAAAAAGAATACAATGATATAAACCAGTAAAACATATTTAATATATAGATAACACAATAAAATACAATAGAAGCTTTTGAGACAGTCGCGTCTCTTTATCAACTAATTTGACTAAATTTTGAATACAACGGATATAGCCGTGCGTGCAGTGAGGCACGTTATTCATTCAAGCTGGTTTCCTATTAGCATTAGCATTAGTAGAGGCATTTGATGCAAGAAAGCAAGCTTATGCAGCATCAGCCAAAAAAAAAAAAAAAAAAAAAAACACTTCCACTTCACCCCTCTGTTCGTTCGAAATACCTGTCCAGCTGAGCCTTAAACTTATTTAGGCTATCAACTTCCATGACAAGGGATGGAAGTCTGTTCCAGGTTATAACAGAGGTAGAAGTATAGTTGGGCAAGAGTTGCGGCCAATAGCTTTTGCAAGAAACCAGAATGTTCAAATGCCATTTGGACAAGAAGTAAGTTTTCTACTCTTAGCCTCGCTCAAAATCTAGTTTGCAGTAATTAATAGCTACAGTTGTTGCAAGCCCCATTGTAGTCAGAAAATGAGCCTGGATATTTGGATGCAAGTCAATTATGATATGCAACATTCTTATGTTGAACAGCATTAGCATTAGTAGAGGCATTTGATGCAAGAAAGCAAGCTTATGCAGCATTAGCCAAAAAAAAAAAAAAAAAAAAAAAAAAACCACTTCCACTTCATCCCTCTGTTCTTTCGAAATACCTGAGCCTTAAACTTATTTAGGCTATCAACTTCCACGACAAGGGATGGAAGTCTGTTCCACCAACCAACCACCCACTGGCTAAGGCAAATTTCTACATGTCTATCCTACATCGACTTCATCCTCACTAACAGAAGATATATTGTGAATGATGTTACCGTCCTGAATAAGGTAAATGTTGGAAGTGATCACAGAATGGTAAGATGTACACTTGATATAGATGTAGGAAAGGAAAGGAAAAAACTGACTCGAGTAAATAATACAAAGATCTTTGAGATAACAGAGGAGGAGAAAAAGCAGTATGTACTGGAACTTAAGAACAAGTTTGAGCTTCTGCAGACTGCTCAGGACCAAGATATCGACGAGGAATATTACAACTTTCTGAAAGTGATAAAGCCCAAGAAACCTATAGGAAAACAGAAATCCAAAGAAGAAAAAATTAGTCAAGAAACACTTGTCATGATGAACCAAAGACGACAAATGAAGAGCAAGAAAAACACTGACAGGGAGAAAATTGAGTATACTGAGTTATGCAAAGCCATTAGAAAGAGACTCAGAGAGGACATAAGAAGATTTAACACAAGAAAAGTAGAACAAGCATTAAGGGAAAACAAAGGATTTAAATCAGCAGCCATGAGCAGTAATACAGAAAGACAGATGATACTGAAACTGAAGAATAGCGATGGTGTACTTATAAACAGGAGAGAAGGCATAATTCAAATAGCAGAAGACTACTATAGAGAATTATACAAGGAGCGAGGGAATGATACCAGCAGTGGGGAAGATGGATTGCAAAGTAGCAACACATACGACATACCCGATATTCTTCCTGATGAGGTAGAACATGCATTGAAGAAAATGAAGAATCGGAAAGCCCCAGGGGAAGATGAAGTTACTGTAGAGTTGTTAAAATTGGGAGGAAGAGACATAACACAAAAACTGGCAAGGCTCTTCACAAAGTGCATTAGAAAAGGTGTGATGCCTAAGCAGTGGAATAATGCAATCATAGTTTTGCTGCATAAGAAAGGAGATAAATCAGAAATTGGAAATTATAGACCAGCTTGTTATCCCATATCTACAAGTTGTTCACAAGGGTCATTACTAACAGATTAGAAAGAATACTTGATGAGAATCAACCGAAAGAGCAAGCTGGCTTTAGGACAGGATTCTCAACTATGGATCACCTTCACGTAATATCACAGCTAATGGAGAAAGCAAATGAATATAAAACACCATTATGCCTGGCATTTGTGGATTATGAAAAGGCATTTGACTCCATACAGCATAAGGCAATGTTTCGGGCACTGGAAAGACAAGGCATAGATACTCCATATATTATGATTTTGAAGAAAATATATGAGAGTGCTACATCCTTTATTAGACTAGACAAAGACAGTAGCAAATTTAAAATCGAGAAAGGAGTTCAACAGGGAGACACAATATCTCCGAAGCTGTTTACTGCTGCCCTTGAAGAAGCTTTCAGAAGATTAGACTGGTCGCAGAAAGGAGTCAATGTGAACGGAGAGTACCTAAACCATTTACGATTTGCAGATGACATTGTGGTCATAAGCCACGATCCCAAAGAATTAGAGGAAAATCTTAATCAGTTATGCACAGTTAGTAAGGATTTTGGACTAAAGATGAATATGGCTAAAACAAAAGTAATGATGAACAAGTATGCCACGGAAAGGGAAATAATGATTGACGGAGGAGTAATTGAAAACGTGGAGTCATATACTTATCTGGGACAAGTTATTAGCTGTAATAATGATAAATGGCTGGAAGTCAAGAGAAGAATAAATTTTGGATGGATAGCATTCAGGAAATATAGTCACATACTGAAGAGCAATATCCCAGTTTGTCTGAAACGTAAAATAATGAATCAATGTATACTCCCCACCATGACTTATGGAAGTGAAACTTGGGCACTCACCAAAAGAATGGAAGAGAAGCTGAGAACTACACAGCGAAGAATGGAACGAATCATATTGGGAATCAGACTGTTAGATAAGAAGAGAAACACATGGATTAGGCAGCAAACTCAAGTAAAGGACATTCTTATCAAAACTAAAGAACTAAAATGGTCTTGGGCAGGACACATAGCTCGAAGACATGATGACAGATGGACTAAGAAAATAACAGAATGGTACCCAAGAGGAGCTAGAAGAAAACCTGGAAGACAAAGGCGGAGATGGATAGATGAAATTCACGAGTTTTCGAGTAGTAAATGGATGGCCAGTGCTCAAAACAGAAGGAACTGGAAAGTTGCTGGAGAGGCCTTCATCCTGCAGTGGATTGAAAATGGCTGATGATGATGATCCTACATCTGTCTTTCCTCAATTTGAATTTAATCCCTCTCAGGTGATTATTCTGAGCAAGAGGAAGACTCCCATCAGCATTGAGCATGCTCAAACCATTCAAGGCTTTATACACCTCTATCAGATCACCTCGCTAGTGTCTAGTCTCCAGACACTGTAATTTGCAAAACTTAAGCCTTTCTTCGTAAGAGCACCCCTTTGTTCCATTCACTAATCTTGTTGCCCTTCTCTGTACTCGTTCCAGCAGCTCTACATCCTTCTTGAAATGAGGCCACATTATACCAGTATAATGTGGCCTGACCATTGCCTTATACAAGGGAATAATCATCTCCTTATCCCTGCTAGAAAAATTCCTATATATCATTGACAATGCACCATGAGCTACTCTTGCAGCCTGTCTGCACTGCTCAGAGAACTTCATATCTGCCTGCACAACCACCCCCCAGGTCCCTTTCATTCTCTACCACTGTCCGTGTAGTACCACAGAGTTGATATGTTGCTCTGGGGTTGCTGTTTCCCATATTTAGTATTTTACATTTGTCAATGTTAAACTTAATTTGCCACCTCTCAGCCCATCTGCTCAACCTTTCCAGATCTTGTTGCAGCAGCATAGTGTCAGTAGTGTCCTTGACAACCCTGCCACCCTTCATATCGTCTGCAAACTTGGGCATTAAGCTTGATATACCATCATCAATATCATTTATAAATACAAAAAACAATAATGGACCCAACACTGAACCCTGAGGGACTCCACTAATAACATTAGTCCACGATGAGCAGTGTCCATTGGTTACCACTCTCTGTCTTCTCCCCCTCAACCACCCCTTTATCCATAGCAGCAATTTGCCTCCAGTGCCACACTGCTCCAATTTGTGCAGCAGTCTTCCATGTGCAACAGTATCAAAAGCCTTTCTAAGATCCAAATATATAATATCCAAGTTATTCCCTGCATCCAGTTGTTTTGTGACTGCATCATAGTATCCAATCAAATTGGCCAGGCAAGACTTCCCCTTGATATTGTTGTCGCACGGACATGCGCTGTTTTACTCCACTGCTTGTTGAGTTGTAAAATGGTTGTCTCTAGGATGGGATGCAATATCATGCCTTTGCAGCGGTTTATGGCCTTCGGATTGTTCAACATGGCAAGTGACTTTAGCCATAGGCGGTGGCGAAAGTGTCATGAGTGGTCTACTATTTCGCAGTCACGCTTGCGATTGAAAAATGCTCTGCGACTGCAGACTGGTCCATCTCAGCAAGGCGGATTGCTCTCTCGTGCTCCGTAAGGCGATCTTGAAGACGTCTTGATGTCTCACCGATGTAGCAGCTGTCAGTCTCTGCAGGTGATGCAGTATATTACATTGCTGCGTAAGAGAGGTGTGACAGGGGTCTTCACACTGGAGATAAGAGAACGTAGGTTTCTGCATGGTAATTGTACGCATTTGATGTGGTAATCTCTGAGGATTCTTGAGATCCGTCCTGACACACCTTGATAGTATGGAATGTAGGCAGTTGGTGTATTGTCCTCGTTTGGGGGTCTTGGGTGGGCTGCGAGTTCCTGTGCTTGTAATAGGCACCTGTCTAGCATGTGCGTTGGATAGCCACATTTGGTTAGGTCTGGCTTCACACAAGAGATCTCACTGTGTATAATTGATTCAGTGCTGGAATGGCTCCAAGCCCTGGAGAATAGAGTGCTGGCAGTGCTGTTGAGATTGGGTGCATGGCCGGATCTATAGTTTGTAAATTGTCTGCACCACATAGGTTTACGGTATACCGAAGTCTCTAGACATGGGCCTATGCACTGCATTAAGACATCCAGGAAGTGACTCGTTGACTTCTAACTGTAGGGTACACTGGATGAAATTAGATAGGGAATTGTGGTGTTCCAGTAATGCTGTTTTAGAGCCACGTGGGATTACAGTGAAAATATCGTCAGTGTATCTGTACCATGTTGTAATAGGCACAGGTGAGTTCAGGAGTATCTGCTCCTCCAAATCTTCCATGGCGATGTTGGCTACTACGGCGATGTTGTATTCAAAATTTAGTCAAATTAGTTGATAAAGAGATGCGACTGTCTTGAAAGCTTCTATTGTATTTTATTGTGTTATCTATATATTAAATACGTTTTACTGGTTTATATCATTGTATTCTTTTTAATTTCTTGTCTATATAAAGTGTGTGTGTGTGTGTGTGTGTGTTTAATTAGCACATAAAATGAAGAAAACTACAACAAAAAATTTTTTTTTTTTAATTTAGAGGAAAAATTAAAAATTGTTAAGTAGTTAGAAAATGGTGAAGTGGTTGTTACAATGGCCAAGAAATACAGCATAAATGAATCTAGCATTCGACAAATTAAGGGAAAATGCTGAGAAAATTAAAAGTTCAGTTATCTGTTCCACATCATTGGCTGCAAAAAGCACTACAAAAGTGAGAAATCCGTTAATAGAGAAAACTGAAAAATTACTTTCTGGATAGAAGATTGTAATCAAAAGAGAATGCCTCTTAATTCAGATATTATTCACACCAAAGCTCTGCAAATTTTTAATCGCTTACAAGAAGAAGCCAGTCCATCAAATGCAGACATCTTTCAGGCCAGTAAGGGTTGGTTTGAAAATTTTAAAAAGTGTCAGTCTTCACAATCAAAAATTAACAGGTGAAGCAGCCAGTGAAAGTACGGAATCTGTTTCTTTGTATCCAAAAACTTTCAAGGATGTTATTGCAACTGAGGGCTACTAGCAAGTCAAGTGTTTAATGCTGATGAGACTGGCTTATTTTGGAAGTGTATGCCAAGCTTGAAGATTCATTTCAAAAGAAGAGAAAACTGCCCCAGGTTTCAAAGCTGCAAAAGATAGGTTAACACTTTTGTTATGTGGCAATGCAGAGGGTGACTTTTAAGTGTAAACTGCTGCTAATTTATATCGGAAAATCCACATGCTTTTAAAGGAATATCAAAAAGCTCCTTACCAGTTCATTGGAAATTGAGCAAAAGAGCCTTGATGACAGCTAAAATCTTCAAGGATTGGTTTTTAAATTGCTTTTGCGTCAGAACAAAAAAAATATTGCCTGAAGAAGAACATACCATTCATAATCTTGCTCATTCTTGACAATGCGCCCAGTCATCCTGCACATTTGCCTGATCTGCACCCAAATGTGAAAGTTGCCTTTCTTACAGCAAATACAAGTTCATTAATTCAGCTGATGGACCAAGGTATTATAGCTTCCTTTAAACTTTATTACCTAAGATCTTTTTTACAATTGGTAGAAGCTACTGATGGAATAGGCAGTCTTTCAATTCAATATTATCGGTGGAATTATAACATTCTTGATGCTGTAAAAAATATTGAATTCGCGTGGGGTAAAGTTAAGAACTCAACAATGAATGCAGTGTGTAAAAAGCTGTGGCCACAAAGCTGCACTAAAGAAGCCACGGTCGAAATGCTGGAAGAAGTTGAGATTGTGAGATTTGACAAAATGATAAGCGGAGAAGGATTTGAAGAACTGGAACCAGCAGATATCACAGCAGTCCTTGAGTCTCATAGAGAACAATTATCAGAAGACAATATTTTTTCGCAATGTGAAAAAGATGATGACAAAAATGATAAAAATGAAGAAGATGCACACAAAAATTTGACCTCGAAGAGACTAGCTGAGTTTTTAAGACTTGCAAATCAGCTTAGCCAAGAAGCTCTGGATATGGTTGAGAGGAGTTTAAATTTTCACAGATCTTTATCATTAGCTTTAGTTCCTTATGAAGAAATTTATAGAGAAAAAACAGTGTGCTTCTAAGCAAACAATTTTAACTAATTTTTTTCAAAAAAAGTGCCGGATACTGTTGCAAGTTTATCACAGGAAAACAGCGATGAAGAAACAATGAATTTAGATTAAAAATCTAGAGGCAAGTATTAGCAAGATTAATTTTATGGACATGTTTCTGATTTTTTTTCTTACCGAATGAAGACAATTTTTTTCTATTTAAATTTTTTTTTTTTTTTTTTTGTTTACAGGTACGGAACCCTCATTATGTCATATAAACTACGTTTCACATTGCGCGGATTTTCACTGCGCAGTATTTTCCCAGAACATAACCCCTGTGCAAATCAGGGATGACTGTATTTAGTTTCTGGTACTTTCCAGATATTATCACAGTTATCAATTATATTGAAATGCTGTAGGTTATTAAATTTCAGTTAAATGAAATGCAAATCTGCATACAGCATTTTTGCATCTTAGCATATTCTGGAACAGTGGTCTGCAGTCAATTCAGTGTGTGTTAACTGGTCCACTCTAGTGGAGATTTCTGGTGTTAGTAGTACATTTTTGATGGCATAGGGTGCCAAGAATTCTTATCTTCAGTTGAGGCTTTATATAAATGTATAAAGTTTTATATAAATGTATAAAGTTTTATATAAATGTATAAAGTTTTATAAAAAGTTTCTCTATTATCTCTCATACTGCCTAAAGGAAATTAGGCTAAATCTTAGAAAAAAATCCATCTTTATAATTTAATCCTACTAATTTTGCCTGGTCACTAGGTGGCTCTATGCCTACCTTCACATGATAGAGCTGAAATCAAGGCATGAGTGCTCGCTCCGGTGGTGAAAAAGAGCAACTGTGGACCTTAACATGATATCACATAGACCTTGTTATCCTGACTACAGAGAGACAGACAAGATGATATTTTTATTATTACTAAGTAGTAGTGGCAAATGATGAAAGAAAGCAAGTTTATATAGCATCAGCAAAAAAAAAAAAAAAACTAACCCCTCCCGTTTCACTTGTCCTCTAAACTTCTAACAGTTTATCTAGTTCTTCATATAAAGCCATCTGCTGGTAAATGAAAGAAGGATACTAACAACAATGTACCTCCTCATTTCCTAATCTTAGTAGGTTATCATTTAAACAATTTTTGTCCATTTCTTGTTCATAAAAAATTGCTTTTAGTCGTCCTCAGATGGTTTGTAGCTTACATTCAGGTAGCTTATCAACGTCAGATCAGACCTTTGACAATGACAGCTTTTGAAATTTTCTACTTTTGGTGAAGTTTCCCACAAAGGTCCATATTGGACTGTACTTGCAAGGCCTTTTGTTATAATAACAGCAAGTGCCTGCCTTTGAATTAACTGTATTCGTAAATGTTACTTGATGGAGACTGAAAGGATTTCTAATTTGATAATATTTCAGAATTATATATCTTTAATTGGTTATAATACAAGATAATTTTATTTAAAAATAATATTCTCCAGGGAATTAGACGAGAAGAAAAAGCTTTTTATAGAGCTTTGTGAGAAAAAATCAGCTTCTTCCGATGAAGAACTCTGTTTGAGTGATTATTCAATGCCTACTATACCAGTGAAGATACGATGGAAGGCGGCTGTGTTTAGGTTTCCAATGGAAAAAGTAAGTACTATAATGTTAAAAATCAGTGGCAGGCTTGTGTTTTGAATTGAAATGTAATAAAAATAAATGGTCATGAGATTTCTATTAGTATTAACCAAATAGTGTAAGGAAACCACAGACTTTTGATGCACTGGCCAAAAAAAAAAAAAAAAAAGTAAGGTTTGTTAAGAATATCTAATGATATCTAAGGTTGGTACGTGGAAGTCTGAAATATTGATGGAGGTGATATTCAAGTTCGAGTTGTGAGTCAAGTGCAATAAAGTTCAGCCATTTTCCATTAATTTCTCTCTTTTTTACATCTCCATACCGACAAGACAACAGTCTTGTCGGTGTGGAGATGTAAAAAAGAGAGTCACGTCTCCACAGAGAGAAGTCACGTCTCCACACTAGGCTTACTAACTGACAAGACTGTTGTCTTTTCAGTTAGTAAGTCTAGTGTAGCAGTCACGCTTAGTTTAGGCAACTTCAAAACTTAATTATGCAATTTAATGGTTACGATGAAACATCTGTCACCTAATATATGCCTAATATAAATTTTTGGCCTTGGTGTAGTGTGAATGCTATCTTCAGTCTCTGCTTATGTTGATTCACACCTGGATGAGTTCCTGCTGTATATTAGGCATTCATCGTATTTTTGCACATGGGATATATATATATATATACACTGAAGAGCCAAAACATTATGACCACCTATCTAATATGATGTTGGTCCTCCACATGCAGCGAAAACAGCACGTACCTGGCGAGGAATGGACACTACAAGATTTTTAAATGTGTCATGTGGTATCTGGTACCAACACATAACCAGCAGATCCTTTAACTCTGTGTAAGGTCCGTGGTTGAGACGCCGCAGATCAGAGTTGCTGTTCCAATACAAACCACAGATGCTCGATGGGATTGATGTCTGGGGAATTTAGAGGCCAGGGCAATATCTTTGTCTTCTTCATATTCCGTGAACCAGTCTTGAACAATCTGGGCGGTGTGGCATTGCACATTACAATGCTGAAAGATGGCACCACCAGAGGGGGGGGACCGTTGCCATGAAAGGGTATACCTGGTCAGCAATGATGTTTAGGTAAGTGGTAGATGTCAGAGTGCCCGGCACATGGATGACTGGACCCAGGGTATCCCAGCAGAACATCGCCAAAAGCATGACACTGCTGCCACCGGCTTGTTTTTGTCCCATGGTGCATCTGGGCACCATCACTTCCTCAGGTAAACAACACACACGTACCCTGCCGTCCACGTGGTGCAACAGGAAACGTGATTCATCGGACCAGATGACCTTCTTCCAATCACTCAAGCTCCAGTTTCAATGCTCACATGCCTATTGTAGGTGCTGTTGCTTGTGAACCATGGTTAGCATGGGCACTCGGAGCGGCCTGTGGCTATGCAGCCCCATTTTCAGCAGAGTTCGACATACTGTGTGTGTTGTGACATATTACTCCCATCTCCAGCATTCCAATTACCGGTGAGTCACGCCACAGTAGCCCTTCTGTTGCCATGCACCATCTAGGAGAGCCTTCGCTCACCTCAGCATCAATGAGCCGTGATCGTCCAACACCTCGCCTGCAGTTTGTGGGTTTCCCCTCCTCGGACCACTTTCGGTAGGTACTAACCACAGCTGACCGTGAGCACCCCACCAGCCGTGCTGTTTTGGATATGCTCTGACCCAGTCGTCTGGCCATTACAATTTGGCCTTTGCCAAACTCACTTAAGTCCACTTCTTTTCCCATCTGAAGAACAAGAGTAACACTGATTAACGTAGCTCAGTATCAGGTGTTTTTTATACCATTTCCCAACCCGTGCATGTGCCATAGTTCACCTGCAGTTGCTTCGATTTGCATAACGACTCGCTGGTCATAATGTTTTGGCTCATCAGTGTATACACCCAGGGGTACTATCAGTTCCACCAGCACGAAGGTACAGGCTGAGGATCTTGCAGGCTATTAAACATTTGCCAAAATTCTGTGCTTCCAACTCACAAATGAGGCTTTAATATCACTTTCACTAGTTTAGGCTTCCATTTGGTGTCCTTACTAGAAAAATGACAACAACAAACCTCGAAGTATATTTAAACAAGTTCAGTTTCCTTTTATCTCATTTTACTTGATAAACAATGTGTTTCAGCTAGTTGTTTTGAATTGTTTGTTGCATTTGTTCAGTCATCTTATAGTCTAAGAACCTTAGTGTTTAGACATGCATCTTTCAACTCCAATCCCTATGGATTGGAGATGTGATGTTTCCACAAATTCCAAAGGAGGGAAAACTAAGCTTGACTTCTATTCCAGGAAAAATAAAAGAGTTTCTGCTTAAAGAAGTAATACAGGACCCTCTAGACAGGAATGCAGTTATATAGGACTTGCATTGTGGATTTGTGAAAGGGAAGCTTTGGCTGACTAGTCTAATTGGATATTATGACACAATAACAGAGTGGGAGATGACAAAGTAATTATCAATTAGCATCACTCTTCTTGTACTACTGTTATCAGTGGACTTCACCAGGTTTCAGTGCTAAGCCCATTCTTCTTTTCTATATTTATTAATGATATTAATGAAGGCATATCAGGTTAATGTCTAAGTTTGCAGATGATACAAAGGTTAGCATGGTGGTTAATGACAGTAATCAAGGTATGCTACTGAAGCAAGACCTAGAAAAATTAGACAGTGAGCTGAGAAGTGGCATTTAAGTTTAACATTGATAATTGGAAGGTACTGCACGTGGATAACAGTAATCCCAAAATAGCATACCCACTATGTGGTACCACACTCAGGGTAGTAGGGGACGATAAAGACCTAGGTGTAATTGTACAGTTAGACATGAAGTTCCCTGAGCAAGGTAGATGGGCTGCTTGGGCAGCTCATAGGGTTTTGCCAACGATATGCAATAATTTTGCCAACAGGAATAAAGAGGTAATTATTCCACTGTATAAGGCAACTGGTACCCACATCTTGAGTAATGCTATTGGTCTGGAAGCCTCATTTTACGAAAAATGTGCATCTTTGAAATAGGCCTGCAGAGAAGAGCAACAAGATTAGTGAGGAAAACAAGAAAAAATTGTGGAAATTTGCCTTTAGTCAGCAGGTCATTGCTAGTTGGAACAAACTTCCACGTGGTGTTGTGAAAGCGGATAGTTTGAATAAATTTAAAAATGAGACAAGTTATTAGAGGGAATGGACTGGTGATTTTCGAATTTTTGGTTGACGCTATATAAGCTCGAGGCCACGTTATGTCAAGGATCTGGGTACATTCTTACCATGTGTATGCCCTGTCCAAAAATTTCATTACTTCATACAGCATGTCCTCCCCCCCCCCACTTTTTCTTACTATTGAATACACCATGAATTGTCAAACTAATAGAGTAAGCTTATCTGCAAAAAGATTTAAACCTCCCAAGGACTTCCTAATTCATTTCACAAATATACGTGGTCTCATTTCTAATCTCAACGATGTCCATTTCCACTTGCAGTCTGCCAAACCCCATGTACTTTTTCTGACAGAATCACAGTTATCAGTTGATTCAACTACTGCTCATCTCAGTTGCCCAAATTATTCACTGTATGATTCCTTTTGCCTCAAAGGTGGTACTTGTGCATATGTCTGTTCCAATATTCCCTGTCATAGACTTGGTAATTTGGAATCTCCTCTTTTCAATCTTCTCTGGCTTAAAATCTCTCTACCTCATTGTGTCAAATTCATCAGTTGTCTCTACCATTCTCCTAACTCCACTAATCACTTGGAGCTCTTTGACTTCCTCTCTTTGCAACTTGACTTTCTCCAGTCCAACTTTCTTTAACAGTGAGGTAATTTTCCTTGGTGATTTTAATGTTCACAACTCCAACTCTGGCTTCTGTTTTCTAGTCACACAGACTCAGCTGGTCGAGATGCTGAGGCTTTTGCAATTACTAATGACCTTGCACAGATTGTTCATTTACCTACAAGAATACCTGACAATCCTAACCATACAGCCAACACACTTGATCTTTTTCTCACAAACAACCCTCCTAAGTACACTGTCGAAATGAGTGGGTCTTTAGGCACTTCAGATCAAAACTTGGTGATTGTCTCTTCTCCAATGGAGCCTTTATCTCATGGCTATTCCCAACCTCTTATTGTTTGACCTTATAAGAATGCAAAATGGGATGATCTGCGGGATTTCTTTTCCTTGGTCGGATTACTGTTCCAAAACTTCTGATGTCATTGTTTGCTCAGATCGTGTCAGTGAAATTATTCTTGTATGAATGGAATCCTTTATTCCACACTCCATTTTAAAATCTTGTATTTCTTCTTGCTCATTCTCCTCTGGTTCGGTATGTTCCTCTTCTTCTGGTTCCTTTATTCCACACTCCACTTTAAAATCTCGTCTTTTATCTCAACCTGGGTTTTCCAATAAATGTGCTAAGGCTGTTCAACAGAAGAACATTGCATATATATTGTAATTGGCTTGTTTCCAATTCTTCAGTTTCATTTTCTGCCTACACCAAAGCTCGCAACAATTGTAAAGCATTTATTAATAAGTCCAAACTAGATTTTGAACAGGCTAAGAGTAGAAAACCTGCTTCTTGCCCTAATGGTAGCCGAGCATTCTGGTCTCTTGCCAAAGCTATTGACAGCAACTTTTGACCACCTCTGTCAAAACCAGATAGTTCTGTTGTCACTTCAGCCAAGGATAAAGCTGACTTGCTACATCCCATTTTTCTTCAAACTCATGTATTAATGATCTTGGTAAAACACCTCCCACCATTCCCAACAAGCTCTATTCAATGCCTCCTGTGGTCTTCCGTAAAAAGGATGTCAGAAGGACTTTGACGTATCTTGATGCTAAGAAAGCTCCTAGTGGTATTTCTCCACTTGTTCTCAAAACCTGTGCTCCTGAACTTACTCCTATTCTTTGCCGCCCTTTTTCCCATTCTTATTCCAAAGGTGTTTTTCCTTCTGCTTGGAAATTTGCTCATATCCAGCCAGTTCCTAAAAAGGGTGACAAATCCCTCCCATCCAATTGCCATCCCATTGCAATTACTTCTACTCTTTCTAAAGTAATGGAGAAATGAATTAACTGCCAACTCTTAAACTACCTAGAAACCATCCATCTGATCAACGATCGCCAGTATGGATTCCATCAGTGTTGATCCACTGGTGATATTCTGGCTTATGTTACCCATTTATGGACAAATTCAATGGAAAAGTTCGGTGAATCACAAGCAGTTGCTCTTGACATATCAGAGTCTTTCGATCGTGTTTGGCATGAAGGTCTTCTAAACAAACTTCCATCTTATGGTTTGCCAACTGTTGTTTGTAATTGGTTATCCAGTTTTCTCTCTGATCACTCACTGAGGGTGATGGTATGTGGCTCTGTCTTCTAACTTCTCTACTAATGCTGGTGTCCCCAAAGGTTCAGTTCTTTCCCCCACTCTTTTCCTCTTGTATATTAATGACCTTCTTCCATTGACTGGAAATCCTATCCATAGTTTTGCCGTTGATAGCACATTGCATTCCACTTTCCATTTTGAGAATCCTTGCTCTGCTCAATCAGCTTCAAGTTCTTGAATATCTGCTACCAATTCCTTAAATAACAATCTCCAGGTAATTCTCCAATGGGGCAAAGACAACTTAGTTTATTTCAATCCTTCTAAAACTCAGTCATGTCTTATATCTCGCAAAAAGGACTCTTCTGCTCATATGCTTATTATCTTTGGTGACACTTTGATTTCTAGGCACGATGATATATCTCTTTTGGGGGTTACCCTGACTTCTAATCTGTCTTGGCAAAGCGCATTACAAATATTGCTTCCTTTGCATCTAAAAAACTTGGTTTTTTTAATTTTTTAAAAAATTTTCTCTTTAGCTCTCGGCATTACTTTTCTGCCAAAGAGCTGTTTACTCTATAAATCGCAAATCCGCCCTGTCATGGAATATTGTTCCCACATCTGGGGCAGTGCCTCCAAAACTTCTCTCAGGCTTCTAGATTCCATTCAATAGAGGGCAGTTAGGTTAATTAATGACTCCTCTCTACCAGAATCCCTTCACTCGCTGTCTCATAGACAGCGAGTGGAGAAATTCTGTTAGAGGCATGCAGCAGAAACGTACTGTTTCTGCTGCATGCCTTTTCTACAGATACTTTCATGGACATTGTTCTCCTGAATTGGCTTCTATAATTCCCACTCTCTCTTTCAAAACAGTCTGAACACATGCCGCCAACATCCATTTACTGTCCAACTTCAAACTCACAGAACCAACTTTTCATCTTCCTTGTTTATTCATTCAACTGTCATTTTCTGGAACAACCTTCCTTCATACGTATTTCCTGAAAATTACAGTCTACCGAAGTTCAAGTCTAATGTCAACAAATATTTATATCTTCTCAACTTCCAACCCAAGCACGGTACCAAGTACTATAGGTTCTAATACCTCTTGTGTTTGGGGTTTTCATAAAAAACAGCTTGCTCCTTTACATCATTTGCCAATACTAACGCTGATGTAAAAAGAGGCTTGAAATAATTTCTTTAGTGTTTTTTTTTTTAAATGTAGTAGTAGTAGTAGTAGTAGTGGCACATGATGCAAGAAAGCAAGTGTAGGAGCTTATGCAGCATCAGCCAAAAAAAAAAAAAAAATCACACCATACCCTCCAAATGCCTGTCCAGTTCCTCCTTAAATTTATTTAACCTATCAACTTCCACAACGACAGATGGAAGTTTGTTCTAGCAATTAACCACCCGCTGGCTAAAGGCAAATTTCTGCACATCTATTCTACATCTGTCCTTTCTTAATTTGAACTTATGTCCCCGTAGGTTCGTATTCTGAACAAGTGGGAGGATCCCATCAGAATTCAGCGTGCTCAACCCATTCAAGGCCTTATAGACCTCAATCAGATCACCGCGCAGGTGCCTAGTCTCCAGCCACTGCAATTTGCAGAACTTAAGCCTCTCTTGGTAAGAGGATCCCTTCATTCCCCTCACCAATCGTGTTGCTCTTCTCTGTACACGCTCAAGCAAATCTACATCCTTCCTAAAATGAGGCCTCCAGACCTGTACGCAGTACTCAAGGCATGGCCTGACCATTGCCTTATACAGAGGGACAATCACCTCCTTTTCCCTGCTAGCAAAATTCCTATATATCATTGACAAAACCCCATGACCTGCCCTAGCAGCCTGTCTGCATTGCTCAGAAAACTTCATATCTGACTGCACAATTACTCCCAGGTCTTTTTCATTTTCTACCACCTTAAGTGTAGTACCACACAGTTGGTACGTTTCTCTGGGGTTACTTCTACCCATATGCAGTACTTTGCATTTGTCAAGGTTGAACTTCAGTTGCCACTTCTTAGCCCATCTGCCCAAATTATCTAGATCCTGTTGCAGTAGCACACTGCCATTACTGTCATTAACAACCCTGCCAACCTTTGTGTCATCTGCAAACTTCGACATTAAGCCTGATATACCTTCATCAATATCATTGATAAATACACAAAACAACAGTGGACCCAACACCGAACCCTGTGGGACTCCACTAATAACATTAGTCCACGAAGAGCAGCACCCATTGATTACCACCCTCTGTCTTCTCCCACTTAACCATCCTTTTATCCATTGTAGCAACTTACCCTTAATACCATTCTGCTCCAATTTGTACAGTAGTCTTCCATGCGCAACAGTGTCAAAAGCTTTCCTGAAATCCAAGTATATGATATCAAAATTATTTTTTGCATCCAGTTCCTTTGTGACCACATCATAATAACCAATCAAATTTGTCAGACAAGACTTTCCCTTAACAAACCCATGCTGTGTTTGAATTATTGCTGCAGTCTTGTCTAGATGATCCTGCAATGCATCTTTAACCAGTGACTCCATTATTTTACCCGGAACAGAAGTTAAACTAACTGGTCTGTAATTACTCGTGTCACCCTTCGATCCACCTTTGTGAATTGGGGACACATTTGCACATCTCCAGTCCGTGGGAACCTCCCCTGAGTCCAAGGATGCTCTCATAATTATGGCTAAGGGTTTGCTTAGTTGCTTTGCCGCCTCTTTTAAAATAACTGGATAGATCCCATCCACCCCAGGTGCCTTTCTTATGTTTAACTTCAACAATTTCTCCTCCACTTTGCTCTCAGTTATTACAAAATCATTAAGCACACTGCTACAATTTGATAACCTTCTTCCATTTTCAAACTGTAATAATTCCTCACGTGTGAATGTAGATGCAAAATACTCATTCAGTTTGTTTGCTATCTGAGCAGGATCATCAACAGTCGAACCATCGATGTCAAGTGGACCAATCATATTTATCCCCTTCCTTTTAGAGTTTATATAAGTAAAGAAATCCTTGCTGTTTTTCTTAGCATCCTTTGCCAAAGATTTCTCGTAATCCGCCTTCGCCTGCCGAACCTCCTTTGTGACCTGATTACAGACTAGCTTATATCTGCCACAGGCTTCTGCGTCACCTGATAAATATATGCATCCCATGCATTTTTCTTCTCTGTCACGAGTCTCATTAGTTCATTTGATAACCATTTAGGCCTAAACCTTGAACGATATTTCTTAATCGGTATATAAAGTCTAGTAGCTTCCACGATTAATTCCTTGAATGCTTCCCACTTAGAATTTACTGTTGGTAACATCGTCAGTTGATCCCACTGTACAGAATTTAAAAACTGTCTGAGACCACTGTACTCCCCTTTACGGAAGCAAAAACCCTTTCCTTTACCCCTGACGGTAGTTACCTCTTTGAGTAAATCCCACTTCAGCACACTGTGATCACTGCCACCTAGTGGTTCCTTTATCTGCAAATTCTTAATACACGAATGATCACTGCTGATAACCAGATCAAGAGTGTTACTTTCTCTGGTTGCCTCTCGAACATGCTGCTGCAGAAAACAATCATCCAATAAATCCACAAAAGTCTGACTGGTGTGTGAGTGACCAACCCATAAGTTCCAGTCAATATCTGGGAAGTTAAAATCCCCCATTATAAGACATTCAGATTTACTGGCCCACTCTATTTCTCTGTACAATTGTTCA